>NC_134138.1:54866297-59696297 GCF_033958435.1 Carettochelys insculpta | reverse complement strand
GCTAACCCCATGAGGGGATAGGAATAACGCCCTACTTCGACGTTCAACGTCAAAGTAGGGACCGTGTAGTTGTTGCGTGTCCCGCAACGTTGAAATTGCCGGGTCCTCCATGGCGGCCATCAGCTGAGGGGTTGAGAGACGCTCTCTCCAGCCCCTCAGCTCAATGGTGGCCGCGTGGAGCGGCCCCTTAAAGGTCCCCTCCCCCTCCCTTCCTGTGCAGGAAGCTGAGGGATCGTGCAGGCGGCAGCCCACACACGCGGCCAGCCTGCACGTCCCTCAGCCACCCACCCAGCTGCGATGGCTGCCCGGCAGCCCCCCCAGAGCCCCCAGGGGACCCCCCCCCAAGGGGAGCCAGGGCAGCCAGCCCAGCCAGAAGGGCAGCCAGGCTGGCAAGCGGCAGCGGGGCCCCTCCTGGATGGAGGCCGAGCTGCGGTACCTGCTGGGGCTCTGGAGCGAGAAGGAGGTGCTCCGGGTAATGGGGAGCAAGAGGTGGAATGCGGATGCGTTCGCTCAGCTGGCCGACGGCCTGGCTGCCCGGGGTCACCCTGCCCGCACTCCTGATCACGTCAGGAGTAAGGTGAAGGAGCTGCGGCAGGGTTACTCCCAGGCCCGGGATGCGGCCAGCCAATCTGGGGCCGCCCCCGTCACTTGCCCCTTTTACAGGGAGCTCAGGGACATCCTGGGCCCCCGGCACACCTCCTCCCCTCCGGCCACCCTTGACACCTCGGCCGACGAGCCCCAGCAGGCTCTGCAGCCGGAGTCCGCCCCGGAGGTAAGCCCCACACCCCGGGGGCCCCCCCCGGAGGCCACCCCCGGGACATTGCGTCAGGAGGAGGAGGAGGAGGAGGAGGGGGGCTCCTCCTCCGCAGAATCCGGGCTGCAGATCCTCCTCCTGCCATCCCGGAGCAGCAGCAGGGCCTCCGCCCCCCGGGGATCTCCAGACCGTGGGAGCGGACCAACAGGTAGGTACCCCCCTCTGGTGGACACCCCTGGGCTTGAGGGGCGGGGGGTAATAGATATGTGTCCAGGGCCCCCCACATGCTCACAAGGCCATGGCCCCAAGGACAGCAGGGCCATGGCCCTCACAGCACTGCATCAGCCCCTGCCCCCCCACCCCGCACGACAGTGCCATGCCCCATCCCTGGGCCAGGGGGGAGCGGAACCTCGAGGGGCCCCCGGGAGGAGGGGGTGGGACACCCCGCAGCAGCAGCATGTGATGGAGTGGGGGGAGTGCAAAAGGGAGACTCAGGCTACATATGAGCGACAAGAGCCGAATAGCTCCCAGGGCCAAAGGAGGATCCTGGGGCTACAGCTGGCAGGTGACACCTCTGCCCTGAACAAAGAGGAGGGAGGAGCCGAGCTGGCTTGGAATTGGGGGGGGAGGGCGGGGGCCACAGGCAGAGGCTAGGGGAAGGGAGAGCTGGAAGGCAGCCAGCCTGAGGAGGGGGAAAGCTGCATCCCAGAGGGGCCCCCCTTGGGGTCTTCTCCCCACGACGGGTTGGAAGGACTGTCTCTTCCAACAGCTGGTGCGGTCACTCCTGGGAGAAACTGGGCATCTGTGGCCTAAGAAACCTCTCCTGCTGTCAGACCCTGCGGGGTGAAGTGAGAGTCGCTTCCACCAGGGGACGGGGTGCAGGGCAGGGGCACCCCTGAACCCCATCCATCACAGCAGCATCTCCTGGGGACGGGGATGGGGAACCTGCAGCACAGGGCTGGGGGGACAAAGGCCACGGCTCGGGGCCCACACTAATGCCTGTCTCCATTCTTCTTCCCCCCCTCCTCTCCTGTGTTCCGCACTTGCACCCTCAGAAGGACCGGAAGAGAGCACCGGCGAGGCCTCAGTCATCCCGGAGAGCCCTCCGGGACCATCGCTCCAGGCCAGCCCCTCAGCCGAGGACCGACCGGCCCCACGGCGGGCTAGACGGCGGACCCCGCACCACCACCACCCGACGGCGACGGACCCCCAGCTGCTGGCCATCCACCGACGGCAGCTGGAGGTTGCGGAGCAGCAGCTGCAGCTGCAGGAGCGGGCGCTGGCCTGGCGCCAGGAGGCATGGGGGGCCTACATGGAGACTTTTAACCGGCTGGTGGACTACCTGGCCCCCCATGCCGCGCCAGCCGCCGCAGCGCCCGCCCTGCCTGCTCCACCAGCCCCACCACCAGCTGCTCTGCCCGTTGCCGTCCTGTCCGCCGTTGCCCCACCACCCACCGCTGAGGGCCAGAGCGCCGAGGGACCCCTGGAGCCACCTGAGACTCGCCGGGCATCCTATCTTCCGGTCCGGCCCGCCCCCAGCCAGCCCCGGACAGGGCTGCGACCGCGGAGGGGCTCCCGGCCGGCCACGCCCAGTCCCGGGCTATAGGGGCGAGGGGCCCGGGACGTGGCCCCCCCCTTGTATATAGTTTAAAGTTCTTCTTCGGTGCCCCCCGTTTGCCCCATCCCCCCCATGTAAATAGTTCTCCCCTTTATCCTCCCTGGTTTTCTTTTTATTACTGAGGACACTTGTTTGTTACTATTGTTTTATTTTTGTACATATTAGTTTGTTTCCACATGTTGTCTATAGTTTGTTCTTGTTTTATATATTTACAGTTATAAAACAAAGTTCTCAAAGAAAAACCAGTTTGAGTTCAGCCACAAGTGCGTGCTGTCATTTGTCCAGGAAAAGTGGGAGGGGGGTGTGGTGGGGTGCTCCATGGTGTGGGCGTTGGGGCAGGAGTGTGGTGGAGGAAGGGGTGGGCAGTGGGGGGCCTGGGCAGAGTTCACCCCGCGGCCTCATCATTGAAGTGGGCCCGCAGGGCCTCCCGGACCCGGGTCCCTTTGGGGTCCACCTGCCTACTGGGGGCAGCAGGTGGCTGGACGTCTGCCCTGCCGGCCTCCGCAGCCCAGCCCTGGAAAAAGGTGTCCTCCTTGCTCTCCACCAAATTGTGCAGGGCGCAGCAGGCACCCACAATCTGGGGGATGTTGTGGGGGCCCGCATCCAGGCGGGTCAGGAGACATCTCCAGCGTCCCTTCAGGCAGCCAAATGAGCGCTCCACCACCTGGCGCGCGTGGTTCAGGCGCTCATTGAAGAGCTCCTGGCTAGCGGAGAGATGGCCTGTGTACGGGTGCATGAGCCACGGCCGGAGGGGGTATGTCACATCTGCGATGACGCAGAAGGGCATGGTGGTGTCCCCCAGAGGGATCTCCCGCTGGGGGATGTAGGTCCCCACCTCCAGCCGGCGGCACAGGCCCAAGTTCTGGAAAACCCGGGCGTCGTGGGTGCTGCCAGGCCAGCCCACATAAATGTCCTGGAAACGTCCCCGGCTGTCCACCAAGGCCTGGAGGACGACAGAATGGTAGCCCTTGCGATTCAGGTATCATCCTCCACTGTGATGCGGGGCGCGGATGGGGATGTGAGTCCCATCCAGAGCCCCGAAGCAGTTGGGGAAGCCCAGGGTGGCAAAGGCCGTAATGGTGGCATCTGGGTCCCCCAGCATCATGAGCCTGTGCAGGAGCATGGCGTTGATGGCATGCACAACCTGCAGAGAAAGCACGTGGGACAGCACCAATGAGGGGTGAGAAGTGTGTGCGTGGCCCTGCCCTGCCCTGCCCTCCTCTGCCCGGGCCCCCCTCCCCTGCCCTCCCCTGCCCTGCCCTCCCCCCGTGGGTTCTCTTACCTCCATGAGGACAGCCCCAACGGTGGCCTTACCGACACCAAACTACTGCTCCACGGATCGGTAGCTGTCGGGAGTGGCCAGCTTCCAGACAGCGATGCCGACCCATTTCTGCACTGTGAGGGCATGCCGCATGGCCGTGTCCTGGTGCCTGAGTGTGGGGGTGAGCCACTGGCACAGCTCCATAAATGTCTGCCGGCTCATCCTGAAGTTCCTGAGCCAGCGGTCGTCGTCCCACTCCCCAAGCACCAGCCGCTCCCACCAGTCGGTGATGGTGGGGTAGCTCCACAGACGCCGGCGTGTGAGGCGGGGGGCGGGGCGGGGTGCTGCAGGGTTAGGGGTTGAGCCCTGCTGCCCTGGGGGCAGCTCCTCCTCCGGTGTAGCAAGGAGGTGCTCAGCTGCCTCCCGCATGGCATGGAGCAGGGCAAGCCCTGCTCCTTCTGGGAGGGCTGGGTGGACCTCTGGCTGCTGCTGCTGCTGCTGCTGGGCGTCCATGACTGCGGCGCCCGGGGTCTTTACTTTGAAAAAACTATCTTAGCATCTGCACAGTGGAACCACTATTGAGAAATAATTTTGAAAGAATGGTTGGCTTATTTCAAAATTGGTAAACCTCATTCTATGTAGGATAGCACCTATTTTGAAATAGCTATTTTTAAATGGGTTCTGGTAAGAAAGGGAATAGAGCCAGTTTCAAAATAAGTCTTAATGCATCCAATAGCTCTATTTCAAAATAGGCTCTCTGTGCATAGACACTGTATTTTGAAATAGCTAAGTGCTATTTCAAAATTGATTTTTGTGGGTAGCAGTATTATTTCAAAATAAGCTATCTGGAAGAGTTCTTCTGGAAGAGCTCATTTCAAAATAAGGCTGCTGTGTAGACATACCCTTAGGCTGTGACCACACTAGCCCCTCCTTTTGGAGGGGCTATGGTAAATGAGGCACTTTGGCAGATGCTAATGAGGCACTGCCGTAAATATACCGCACTTCATTAGCATAATGGCAGTTGCACGCGCTTTGAAAGGGATACTTTAGAAATGCACCACCTGTGTAGCCAAGGGCCTTTCGAAAGGAACCCCTGATTTCACAAGCCCCTTCTTCGCAAAACCAAATGGGAGCCTTCTGATTTCATTGGTCTTGTCTGTATTTTTGACACCTGACACATCACTGTTCATCTCTTTTCCAGCTCATTAATAATATTAATAATGTAATAATATTATACTGGTCAAATTGAATCCTTGGATCACCCCAATATTAAATTCATTTCATGCTAAACATTGAACATTCATTCCCAATTTTGTTTTCTACTTCTGAACCAATTGCTAATCCATTGCAAACTTCCTCTTATTCAGTGACTAGTTTGGTTTCTTTTCCTGCAGGTGAGGAAATCTGGCCAATTTCCCCTTTACTCTTTTCCATCCATGTGCAGATTTTTTCCATCTCTGTATGGAATAACTTTTACATGCATGTGCAAATGCACACCACCAATAGAAACACAAAACCTAGATACAGGCATTCTGCCAATCATCTGGGTGGCATTTGAATTTCTCCTAAGTGGCCACACAATCTCATAGCTTACAGGGAACACTGACTGTGACCCCACTTTTCAGGGTCCAAGACATAAGACAAACTCAATGAGGGGGCAAAGGTCCAAAAAGTTTATTGAAGCAGTTCCCCAGACACCTGGGCAGGATTCACGACAACAATCTCATTAGGTACCTCAGTCCTGTCCCAGGCAGCGCATATAGCCAATACTCTTTGTATAGCAAAACAAACATAAAGAAAACAAACCCAATAATTCTGTGCCATACCTCCTGTCCTCCAGAGGGCTCTGCCAATCAACAGCATCTGTAAAAATTCCGGGCTGGTCCATTCCCCAGAAAGAAAGAGATTAAGGAACTGTTCTCCTGCTTACTCAGCTAGCTACTGAACTGCCTCCTTCCCTTGTTAATTGCCACTTCCTTACTTGAAAACGAGTGCAGGTGAAGTGGGGCCGGGATGAGTGGGCTCACAGCAATTTGCTAACCCAGTTATTTCCTTGCTGGCTCAGTTTGGGGTTAGTATTTCTCATTGTGACAACTTAAGCAAAAGGTTTTTTGAAAATTCAAATAAATTATATCCACTAGTTCATTTGTTCACTATATTTGACTCACTCAAATAATAATAGGTTGGTGAAGCACAATTTTCCTTTAAAGGAATTATGCTAGTTTGTTCTGTCATATCATGATCATCAAGGCATTTATAACTCTGTAATATTTTTTTCCCTCAGTTAATTTAGCTCGTTCTGTAAAATGGCTTACTGGTTTGTAAATACCAGGATTAACCCTCAAGCCTTTTCAAAGATGGGTGTAATACTGTCTACCCACTAGTCTACTCAAACAAAGGCCAATTTTAACAATACTAGTATTTATTTTTCATGAGTACTATTACAGTAGTAGGTTCAAGATGCATGAAATAACATTGAACAGATCATGTATGTAGGTTCAAATTTTAAAAATATTTAGGTATTTGTGCACTTGGTGTTACACCACTTAATTAGTTTAGTAGCCTAAATTTAATTGTCTGAAGTCTCATTTCCAACAGTCAATGGAATTTTGGCTCCTAAATATCTTTTGAAAGTGAGATTTGGGCTCTTAAATTAGTTGGGTATTACAACACCAAGCACAGCAATGCTTGAATACCTTTAAAGGTTATTTTTAGTCATTAAAATGCATCTTTAATGGACACACCTTCACACCCCACTGATATTTGTGGTAACACTTAGTTTATTGTAGGATCAGCCTAGTTCATTGTTAATGAAAGTGGCATGGGCAGGAGACAGAAAAAGGGGAAGCACAGCAGAAAGGTAATGGCCTACACTAGTAAGTTCTTTCAGAAAAAGCAGGCCCTTTTTTGCAAGAACCTTTGGAGCATCTACACAAAAAAGGATCTCTTTTCATCTGAAATCAGACGAACACAGCACTTTTTCTGGTGGCTTTCTTCGGCAATGTCTACATTACGACATAAATTGGAATTTAAGGCAGTTAGCTGGACATTATAGCATGAGTGTCTTCACTGTAAATACCATTAGCTCGATTTAGGGAGCGCTAATATCAATATAATATCGTTGGAACCGGCTGTGTATAGCATCAAATTCAAATTTAAAAGTTCAAATAAAGGCCAGTGTAGAAGCGCCATATCTTAAAATCGAATTTATTTGCCTTGAGAGGTGTCCTGAATGTACCCCACAATGCCTCACATTGCTCTGCACTGGCTGCTGCTCTCCTGGTGCACAGGAATTAGGTAAGAGAAAGACCGTGAATGTTAAGTTGGGATCAGGAAGTCCATGACTGTGGGGTCATGTTTGTATGATAGGCTGAGAAACATCTTTCTTCCTTTGCAATTAGTGCAGTGAGTGCATCTACCTATTACAAACAGCCCCTGCATGAAGTGTGTGATTATGTCTCCACCTTTGCAAGCTCAGCACTTGGCATCTTTTTCTGCTCTGCCTGGTGCAAAAGCTGCTGCCCCACTGCACGATGTGTCAAAAAGGCTGTTGTGGGGATCGTGCTTGCATAAGAGGCTGAGAAACTTCCTCTCAGAGGTTTACCTTTGTGCACTTCTCTCACTAGCCGTGTCTACATGTGCACGCTATTTCAAAGTTAACATCGACGTTAGGCGGCCAGATGTCAAAGCCGCTAACCCCATGAGGGGATGGGAATAGCACCCTACTTCGAAGTTGAACGTCGAAGTAGGGCACGTGTAGTCGTTGCGCGTCCCGCAACATCGAAATTGCGGGGTCCGCCATGGCGGCCATCAGCTGAGGGGTTGAGAGACACTCTCTCTCCAGCCCCTGCGGGGCTCTATGGTCATCGTGTGCAGCAGCCCTTAGCCCAGAGCTTCTGGCTGCTGCTGCCGCAGCTGGGGATCCATGCTGCATGCACAGGGTCTGCAACCAGTTGTCGGCTCTGTGGATCTTGTGTTGTTTAGTGCAACTGTGTCTGGGAGCGGCCCTTTAAGGGAGCGGCTTGCTGTTGAGTCCGCCCTGTGACCCTGTCTGCAGCTGTGCCTGGCACCCTTATTTCGATGTGTGCTACTTTGGCATGTAGACGTTCCCTCGCAGCACCTATTTCGATGTGGTGCTGCCCAACGTCGAAGTTGAACATCGACGTTGCCAGCCCTGGAGGACGTGTAGATGTTATTCATCAAAATAGTCTATTTCGATGTCGCTACATCGAAATAAGCTACTTCAAAGTAGGCTTCACGTGTAGACGTAGCCACTCTGTCCCCCACAGGCACCACACAATTGGAGTCTTTCCTGCACTCAGCCACATCATGTGGCTAACCCCCAACCCAATAAAAGAATATGCCTGTCATTCAGTGCTGACCACACTGCAGGCAGCACCATGTCCTGGCTTGCGCAAGGTTAGGGGTCCAAGAGCGAGAAAGATTTTCAGCGGTCTGCAGAAGTCTGGGGGGCCTGCTTCAGCTGGCCCTCCCACCAAAAATATTTTGGGGTGTTGTTGCCACTGGAAGGAAACCTACCCCAGTAGCTACAAATTGCGGGGGGGCTTGAAGCTGCCCGCGGGGGTACCTCAACTGGCTCCCCACTGAAGTCCCTTCATGCCCTCACCCCAACAAAGACCTGGGCAGCTAGCTGCCATTGTGGGGAAATCTCTCCCCAGTGGCTACAAATTGTGGGGGCTGGCTGCTGCTGGGCGGAGAACAGTTCAAGTGTCCCTCTAGCCATGGACCCTGCACCCCACAGCCAAAAAAGATTTTTCAGGATCATGACAACTGGCCATTCAGCCTCCCAAATATCAAACTGTCCCGCAATGGCAATACAATTTGGCTAGCCCAATCCCCCATTCCCAATGTCTGTGTAGTGAAGAGGGAAGCCAATTCTTTTTTTCCTAGCCTCTTCCATCATCTGTCTCCTAACTTTGAACCCATTCATGCAGAGAAGAGCGGTTGGAGAGCCAGTTGAGAATACAGACTGCACAGAAGTTGTATAATGGACTGGGAAGCCAAATACCCTCTCCTCAGCCAGTCTCTTTTTTTCAAAAATTTTACTATCAGCTCTTTCTTCAAGCTTTTCATTGGCCCTTTATTATATTCAGAGAGCAGATGCAATCAAGGGGTGGGGGTGGGGTCAGTTAGTGAAGGGCCAGTGGAGAAGACTCACACCTGCTGATTTCTATAAAATCTCTGATAATTCAGTTACAGCTACAATTGTAAAAAGCAATTCAGTTATGGAAGAAAAATATTTCTGTTAATTTGGTGATCATTTTTGGTGCCCTACTTTTTCTTCCTTCTGCCTGGAAAAATGGACATTTGCTTACCACGGGAGGAGAGTGAGGGCAATGCAATGTGGGAAGAGGATTTCAAATGCCAGTGAACATACCCACAATGCTACAGGGATGGGGGAACTGTGGGATAGGTTCCCACAGTGCACTGCTGAAGCAGTTGATGTTTGCTGATTGAGTCTGGCAGCAATAAATTGACTTTGTGAGGAGTATGTGGGGAAGTAAGGATAGTCAAATTTATAAAATCCAGGATTACAATATCAATACTAATAAATTTGTATTTATCTCTAGTGTAGAAGTAGCCTTCCTCTCCCAGAGGAAGAAGAGAGCCTTTTTTCCAAAGTTTCTTTCAGAAAAAAAGCATGTGTAGACACCCTAGAAGCCTTATTTTTAAAAAAGCAGTCCTTATGGCATTGGATTATTCAATCCTGGCCTATTTTTCTGAAAGAGCAGTGGTTTTGTGGCCACTCTATATTGAAAGAGTGGATCGATCTTTCACTCCACGTTTTTGTGTGTAGATGTGCTCTTTCAAAAGAAGTTTTTTTGGAAGGCTGTGTCTACACTAGCCAAAACCAAATGAGAAGAAGAGGCTTTTGAAATCATGGCAACACCTCATTAGCATCTTCCGAAATCTTTTATTAACATGCCTCCTCTGAAAGGAGGGGACTAGTGCGGCCACAGCTGAAGAGATCTTCTGGAAGAACTTCTTTCAAAAGATTACTGTAGTGTAGACTTAATGATATAGTAAGAGGGGAGCAGAAAAGGAAGAATAGTATGTCGGGGTAAATATAAGTAAGGTGTAACCTTGCATTAATGTATATGTGTACTTAATGGGATTTATCCTGTGTGAAAGGTGGCTGATATATTAACTGATTGCAAAACTAGGTCCTGCCCACATGTGTATCTGTAAAGCATCCGTTACACGTCTGGGCTTTTTATTAACAACAATAATCAATACATTGCAGACAGCAGGGGTCTAATTCATTTTGCAAAGGTGATTTGCTGGTTTTCCTATCTGTAAAATGGGAGAATGAATATGACATCCCTTATAAAGTCTTTGGCTTTTTGGAGGGGCTATGGTAATGTGGCACTTTAGGATATGCTAATGAGGCACTACCATGAATATGCAGCACCTCATTAGGGTAAATGTAGCCACGCGCACTTCAAAACCGCTGGTTTAGAAACTCACGCCGCCCATGTAGCCATGGGGGACGTTCAAAACCACCCCCTGATTTCTAAATCTCCTTATTCCTATTTTGCTTTGGGCTTCAATTATGCTAATGAGGTGATGCATATTCATGGAGTGCCCCATTAGCATATCCCAAAGTGCCACATTACCATAGCTTCTCAGAAAGGAGGGGCTAGTGTGGCCACAGCCTTTGAGATTTTTGGATGAAAATGCTATAAGAGCTAGTTGATTATTTATTGTTGTTGTTGTTTATTATCTACTATGTGTTAGTTGTTTCAAAATTCTTTAAGAACAGTCCCTTCTCTGAAAAAATCTTATAACATAAGGGCAGATAAATTGATGGTGTTTAGGAAAAGGGAAATAACAGTATTAGTATACAATTTATATATGAGTCAACTCAATTTACCTTGGCTATGTCTAAACTGCAGGCTTCTTAACGGTTCTCAATCCTGCTGGAAAATTATAACAAGTGGGGTTCTGCAGGCATCTGTTTTCGGACTGGTTCTGTTCAATATCTTCATCAATGATTTAGATATTGGCACAGAAAGTACACATTATATTTGCAGATGATACCAAGCTGGGAGGGGTTGCAACTGCTTTGAAGGATAGGGTCATAATTCAAAATGATCTGAATAAGTTGGAGAAATGGTCTGAGGTAAACAGGATGTTTAATAAAGACAATTGCAATGTGCTCAACTTGGGAAGGAGCAATCAGTTTCACACATACAGGCTATGTCTACACGTGAACCCTACATCGAAGTAGCCTATTTCGATGTGGCGACATCGAAATAGGCTAATTCGATGAATAGCGTCTACACGTCCTCCAGGGCTGGCAACGTCGATGTTCAACATCGATGTTGTGCAGCACCACATCAAAATAGGCCCTGCGAGGGAACGTCTACACACCAAAGTAGCACACATCGAAATAAGGGTGCCAGGCACAGCTGCAGACAGGGTCACAGGGCGGACTCAACAGCAAGTCGCTCCCTTAAAGGGCCCCTCCCAGACACACTTTCACTAAACAGCGCAAGATACACAGAGCCGACAACTAGTTGCAGACCCTGTGCATGCAGCATGGATCCCCAGCTGCAGCAGCAGCAGCCAGAAGCCCTGGGCTAAGGGCTTCTGCACACGGTGACCATAGAGCCCCGCAAGGGCTGGAGAGAGAGCGTCTCTCAACCCCCCAGCTGATGGCCGCCATGGCGGACCCCGCTATTTCGATGTTGCGGGACGAGGATCATCTACACGTTCCCTACTTCGACGTTGAACGTCGAAGTAGGGCGCTATTCCCATCCCCCCATGGGGTTAGTGACTTCGACGTCTCACCGCCTAACGTCGATTTCAACTTCGAAATAGCGCCCAACACGTGTAGCCGTGACTGGCGCTATTTCGAAGTTGGCGCCGCTGCTTCGAAATAGCGTGCACGTGTAGACACGGCTACAGAATGGGGAGAGACTGTCTAGGAATGACGACAGCAGAAAGGGATCTAGGGGTTATTGTGGACCACAAGCTAAATATGAGTCAACAGTGTGATGCTGTTGCAAAAAAAAGCAAACATGATACTGGAATGCATTAACAGGTGTGTTGTGAACAAGACACAAGAAGTCATTCTTCCACTCTACTCTGCGCTGGTTAGGCCTCAGCTGGAGTATTGTGTCCAGTTCTGGGCACCGCAGTTCAAGAAAGAAGTGGAGAAATTAGAGAGGGTCCAGAAAAGGGCGACAATAATGATTAAAGGTCTAGAGAATGTGACCTATGAAGAAAGGCTGAAAGAACTGGGCTTGTTTAGTTTGGAAAAGAGAAGATTGAGGGGTGACATGATAGCAGTTTTCAGATATCTAAAAGGGAGTCATAAGGAGGAAGGAGAGAACTTGTTCTTTTTGGCCTCTGAGGATAGAACAAGAAGCAGTGGGCTTAAACTGCAGCAAGGGAGGTTTAGGTTGGACATTAGGAAGAAGTTCCTAACTGTCCGGGTGGTTAAACAGTGGAATAAATTGCCAAGGGAGGTTGTGGAGTCTCCATCGCTGGAGATATTTAAGAACAGGTTAGATAGATGTCTATCAGGGATGATTTAGACAGTACTTGGTCCTGCCATTGGGGAAGGGGGCTGGACTCGATGGCCTCTTGAGGTCCCTTCCAGTCCTAGTATTATATGATTCTATGATTCTGTGATTCTGTTGGGAGACCAGAGGTCTCTCAATAGAAGTCTGCCAACATGAGATAGAAGGGATGTCTCAACAGAGGGGGGTTTCCAACATTTGGCCCCGTGTGGATGGGCCAAGTGTTGGGAAAGCCTCTCCTGATGGAACTGTCAGCAAGAGATGTACAATTTGCATATCTTTTGTCACAGTTCTCGGCAATCTGGACACAACCCTTGAGGACCCCCATCTCTCTTCTTGGAAAAGGAGCACAGTGATAGGTCTAAGCGCCTTTTCATGTCTTTGCTTTGTATACAGTTTCATTCCCTTTGGCTATACCAAAAGTGCATATTTAACATGGGTTTAATCAGGCTGTAACTTTACTATTAGACGTCTGGGACTGCCCAGCAGAAAAAACGTGTACAATGCAGGTAATACTGTTTATTCCATAATTACCTGGGGAGCTTTTACTAGGCCCTCTTTTTTTTTATCCAGATCCCTTCAGCAAATCCACTGCCAAGGTCTCACCTCAAAGGAGGATTAAATGAGCTATAAAAATGGGGGTTGGCTCCCTGTAATAGTTATCATAGGAGTCTCCAACTGCCTTCCATTTGCTTCCTTATTGAACCCTTTTTATTTAAGTTCTTTTCCAACCAATTTATATTTTTCTGTGGAATACCTGCAATGGACATAAGTCCCACACTTAAATTATGAGTTGCAACATCCAGATGACTACCCTTCCCAAACCTGCTCTGGGGAAAGCAAAAAAACCTAATTCAACGTATGCCTGTATGATAGAAAGGAAAAAAAAAATCTTTCCAGACCCTTCAACAGAGGACAAGCTTGCATAATGCGCACAGAAAATTTTGGGCATAATTGGTGTTTTAACATGGTATTTTACTACTTACAAACCTCGCATTTTGCCCCCTAAAGAGGAAGGAGAAGGTTCTTCTGCAGCTTGCACCATGCAAAAGGGGAGGCGGGGGCAGGGGATGAATGCTTATGGTTGTCCCGTTTAAATCCTTCATTCCCAGGAAATGAGTCAGTGACCATTGCTGACACTTTTGCAGCAGTTTTCATCTTCCTTCCCAGTCCAATCCATAAACCACATTTGCCTTCATACAGGCAGCCAATCGAGAATCCCCTGCCCCATGCTGAAAGGCGCAGGGTGGTCATTTTGCCATTTCCTCTATCAGACCTGCCTCTAAGAAGCATATGATATGCAGACAAAAGCCCCACACCTCTATTTCTCTGCCAACTTATTTCATATTAATGAACAATGCACACATTGCTCCCAGTGTATAATGAAAATATTTTCAATGAAAATTTACTCTGCATCAGGGTTCTTGCAAGGAAAAGAGAGAGAGAAAAAGCCAACCAAACACACACTAGTTTTGTGACTAAAGAGAAAAATAAAGGGTACAAAAATTGTCTGCCTACACAGTTGCTTACTTCTGCCCTACAGTTAATACATCATCCACGCTTTTCAAAATAGGGTTGTTGTTTTTTGCTTTTGCTGAATAACATTAATTTCTGACTAACCTATCCTCACACCACAATATTTGTTTCTTCTTGTATCTACACCTATCAGGTATGCAGTAGGTAGAGCAGCTATAATATGTGGCTTGCTCTGTTAAAATCTTTGCAGAACTAACCTTGTGTCACAATTCTGTATTTTTTCCTATACTCTTGTTCTGCATAACGTAACACCTTATTGTGAGTGAAACTATCACTAATCACAGATGAACAAAGATTTGCCCAAACATATTAAGAGCAGAAGCAGAGATACCCCAATGCTCAGATAATGAATGTTAGCCCTCTCTAGAGGAAAAGTTTTCCTGTCTATATTCTGGCAATGTTCCAAGGTTGGAGAGAAAATTGTAACTCCATATGAGTACTATAAATAAGCTAGAGACCAGCTAGAAAAGAGAGACTGTTCATTTCTTTTCTGTGTGACAAAAAATGTGAAGTGCAGCATTTCTGAAAGGTTGTTGATATTTATAAAATACAACATGGCAAAGTATTTGTAAGGATTTTTTTAACAAAATTTGTAGAGTGGACTTTAATATTTTTAATTAAAAATGTGGTTTTCTTTTTCCTTTCTAACACAAAATAAAGAGTGCATTTTTAAGGTTATGAATTTATGGTGCATGACAACTCAAATAAATTTTAAAATAGTGATTGCAGGATAAAACAAAATAAATCACATTTCTCAATTTTTGTTTTTGTCCCCATGTTTTTCACAGGTGCTTCTAATACACCTGAGAGCCATTTATGTTGCCAAAAGAATATGAGATTTGGAAATCTTATGGTATACTGTAGCTCTGGCATCCATAAACCCAGACACCATTATTAAACCAGATTTCACATTATTTTTTGAAATAAATGGCTCACCAAGGCATTCAAGATCCTGTGAGGATCATAAAAACAAGTATATTAGGCCTTGTACACCTTCTTGTATTTTCATGATATTACGTACTTGAGACTGTTTTAATTAAGATTGTACAGGGAGCAGTGATGGAAATAATTACATTTAAATATGTATTATGGTATATCAAAGGATTTTCGCATCAGCTTCAGAGTTTCTGATATTATCTTAATTTTCAAGTAGGGAAAACATGAAAGTCTGGATATGTATGAAAATATTCAACTAATATTCAAGTCCTAAGTAATTTTAATGTTATTTATCTTATTACATTACCCAAAATGTACTAATTTATTTCCAGACTATGGTGCCATTATGCTGTACTGCTAACACAGCCTAGACCCAAGATCAGCAACCTTTCTAAGGCAGAGTGTTGAAATTTGACTTTTTGACCTCTATGTACAGTCTAAGTGTAGGTGGTACTTTTTAAAGTCACTAATAGTCACGCATGCCGGGGACTGCTGACTTCCGGCCTAGACAGACTAAAAAGGTTTTTTCATTGGTGTAGAAACATATCTCCAACCAACATAGTTAGCTTGACCTACATTTCAATGTAGACCACATCACAGAAAATGAATACAATTTTCTTCTCATAATATACAGTTTTTTCCTCATAGTATACATTTTAAAAATAATATTTCTTTTTTTGAGTGAGCTCAATTTGGCTATAGAATCCACTGACCTGGGAGAATTTCCCACCTTATTACTTTGGTCACTTCTAAAATCATGTCGTTGGCCTTTGCAACTAAATTACATTGCTACCGTATTTGCACACAGTACATGGAATAGTGGAAGTAATGGATTAATGGTATCTGGTTTTACCTTTCAAGGTGAAAGCCGAAATCTTAAGGGCAACCAAGTGTATGTTAACTGATTTTCCTTTTTTAAAAAAGGAATCCCTGATTTACTTGATGCTTCTTACATATAGGATGATGATTCCTTTTGGATATATTGGTCCCGCTTACAATTTAGGAGATCAAAATCAGTTAAATAAATATCCCTAGTACACAACATAGAAAGTGTTAATAAAATTTATAGCACACAGCTGCTTACTTAATATGCATTTATGACAAGAGGCAAATCATCTCATGGAGAGGGTCAGTATAGCCCATACCACAGCATGATTCTAATTATCTGGTGAAAAGTAACTCTTCAGTGGCCATTTTATTTTGCTGGTACAGGGCATATGTGAGACGGTGGGACAAAACTCTGCCTTCTCTCCAGAGCTACTCACTCTGCTGCTGGAAGGGATTGTGGTAGCCAGTTGAACAAGCGGGCAGTAGGAACTTACCAGTCAGAGGTTCCATCTGCCATCTGCCAGTGTGTGGTCTAATCTAATCAGAGCTGATTCTCCTTTCTGGGCAGTGGAGGCAAGCATTTCTGTCCCAACAGAAAAACATATTGATTTTGCTCTTTGTGCAATCCTGGTACAATTTTAGTCCATCTAAGAGCATTGAAATATTGGCTAGTGTGGGACTTGATTTTTGCTGGACTTTCTGGCTACGTCTACACGTGCAGCCAACATCGAAATAGCTTATTTCGATGTTGCGACATTGAAATAGTCTATTTCGATGAATAACGTCTACACGTCCTCCAGGGCCGGCAACGTCGATGTTCAACTTCGACGTTGCTCAGCCCAACATCGAAATAGGCTCAGCGAGGGAACGTCTACACGTCAAAGTAGCACACATCGAAATAGGGATGCCAGGCACAGCTGCAGACAGGGTCACAGGGCGGACTCAACAGCGAGCCGCTCCCTTAAAGGGCCCCTCCCAGACACAGTTGCACTAAACAACACAAGATACACAGAGCTGACAACTGGTTGTAGACCCTGTGCCTGCAGCATGGATCCCCAGCTGCCGCAGAAGCAGCCAGAAGCCCTGGGCTAAGGGCTGCTGCCCACGGTGACCATAGAGCCCCACAGGGGCTGGAGAGAGAGCATCTCTCAACCCCCCAGCTGATGGCCGCCATGGAGGACCCAGCAATTTCGACGTTGCGGGACGCGGATCGTCTACACGGTCCCTACTTCGACGTTGAACGTCGAAGTAGGGCGTTATTCCTATCTCCTCATGAGGTTAGCGACTTCGACGTCTCGCCGCCTAACGTCGAAGTTAACTTCGAAATAGCGCCCGACGCGTGTAGACGCGACGGGCGCTATTTCGAAGTTGGTGCCGCTACTTCGAAGTAGCGTGCACGTGTAGACGCAGCTTCTGACATGCTCGGAGTTATAGCTAACTTTTTCAAGAGATGAGAAGGAATTTTTCTTCGACTCGTTTTAAGTGTTTGATGTGGGATTTTTGTTTTGTTTGTTTTGTTTTTGGTTCCCCATCTCTGGAGCATTTGGCATGTATTGCTAGAAAAACAGGGCAAAAGGAACGATGGTTGGTGTTTCAGTGAATGCTGTGTTGCTCAACTTGTGGGCCGCATTCAACTCTGAAGGAGTCCTGCTTTGGTAATAGTGTTAGATGTAGCCATAGTTTATGCCAAAAATAATACAGATATATTCCATTGCCTTCAACCCATCTGAGATCGTAATGTGTTATATGGATGTATTAGTTATGGGGACATTTGGAGGAGGTAACTACATTAGATTACTCTGCCTATTAACAATGTGTGTTGAAATTTTCTTTTTATGTAATTAGATAATAAAAGTGACAACTAGCTTTTATCTCATAATTCATATCCTATGTATCTGCAGACCTCAGATAATAAGTAAAAACTGACCCAGAAAAATAGCTATAAATGTATTAAAGACCTTTTGAGTAAGGAAGAGAAGTTGGTATTATCACAAGCAGAATTACCAACTCTCTAAGGCAAGCTGAGACACATCATCCAAAAAGGTGTGATATTGCTAGAACTGTTAAGACCACAAATAGCTATAAATGCATAAAACCTAGAAAAGGGATACAAGTAAACCTGACTGCTAACTGCCTACCTCTGAGTCTTTCATTTTTGAATTTAAATATGTAACCTCACCTGTGCAAAAATGAAAACATAGAGAAGCTTTTTTCCCCCATATTGGAAATTGGAGTATAGAGTGTTGGAAGGAAATTTAAGAAACAGTGGATGCGATCTGTGACTTTAGATAAAGTAGCAGTTTGACTCCACTGAGAGTGAGTATTGTACATTTATTAGAATTGTTATAATTATATATTTTTCCCTTAAATATTTTATAATTCATGGAAGTTGTATGTCTACTTGTATGTCTTTTGCAGTGTTTAATTTTCTATAGATGCATTTGTTTTAAGACATAAGAAAAGTACATGTTAATGCCACAGTTGACAGAAGGAAGAAAATAATGGAGGAGACGGAAGAGTAAAATCTGTGTCTGAAGTGAGTAAATATTGACTGCCCCAGCCCTTTGGAGGAAGGTACACTTGGAACAGGACTGTTCCAATTGTTTTCTCCCTGGGACTTTTTTTTTTTTAACTTTGCTACGTAAAGTCTACTGGACTCTTTGTGGCCTGGCACAGGCCTGTGGAGCCTAATTAGATTGCCATAGTTAACCCAGCCTGGGTGTCAGAAAACTGTCTCAATAAAATCTGAGGACTTCTGGATCCTTCTTGAGTCTGCCCTGTTTTTTGTCTTGTAACCTGAATAGCATGGACACAGTGGGTGTGACTATTACTTCAGGAGATCTTACTTTTTCCTGTTATTGCAACATATTCTAATATATACCAAGTGTAAAAAGCTTTGCCATTTTCTATTGCTTTTGTACAGACCTACATAATTTTGTGTATTTTTAATAAATTAGGTGAGCTATTTTATTTATAACATTTTTGGTAAATTGATCATATGCTTTGATAACCAGTGCCACAATGAATTCTGGTGTGACAGACTTCCAGCGGGGTGCCATAGAACTCAGAATGCCAAAGATGAAACTGATTCTAAGAGTTCTTTGGAAAGCAAAATAAGTGACCACTACAGTGCTGGCAAAACAGGGAGAATCTACTAAATTCAGAAGAGTTGTGCTTTAATTTTTAGTGTTCTAACACATGCTCTCTGACACCATCACCCTGTGGCCAACTTCCATATGGCAGTTTGGATGGATGTAGTCATGGTCTCCATCACTAGGGAAGAACTGGATTGTTGAATATCAGAAGCTGTTATCGAACTGCCTTAGCAGGGAATCTTGGATATTCCATGAAGATCCTCAGAATACAGAGTCTAGATGTCCTAGGGAAATCGTGGGGGCTCAGCCACAGATATAAGCTAAGCAGGGATCAGCATCATAAAAACTCACTTAAAAAACTTTTAATTTGAGATATCAGATGATTTAACAGTACATTTAGGCATTAAAATACATTTTCCGTTGCTCTCATGATAGTACTATTGTCAAAGAACTTCAACATTCTAACTAAATGTATTTTTAATTTGCATGTCTTAGTACTTGATGTAATGGGAAGTGCAGATTCACAATTTAATGGTGTCTTTTCTCCATTTTTATGGAGCAACACACTGTTCTAGTTTGGTTCTAATACATATGTGACTAATGCGGTAGTAAAGGATCGGTGACGTCAATCAAAACAAGTTAAATAATAATGATATACGGTGTTTGTACTTGAAATGTTTCCACTGGTTTGATAACTGTTTCCCAACTGCCATTTTGACATTATTTCAAAGTAGCAATTGCCTTGTATAGATGCTAGGAAAGTTATTTCGAAATAACTTCTGTTATTCACAGTTGTGAGAGCAGGAAGGCAGACACTACGTTACCATACGGCCCCTTTTGGCCTAGTAATCTACAACTCTGAAAGCCCCATCACTTTTTAGGAATATTTTTTTAAATACACTTGCTTTATTTTATCCTCCAATCCTATACTGATACTGCTTACACGTCAATCTATCTTTTAGCATACTTCTATTATGACCATCTTTTCATGCTTTTAAGTTAATTGAAATATCCTCTACAGCTAAACCTAAAGGTGTCTTTTCTTTTTTAATTATTATTTCACTTGATGAATCTTACAGTATTGTTCTTTGTTTTCAAATCTTTCTGCTCAGCCAAATATCATTTTAAAGGACTTCTGCATATTGCTCCTTTGTAGCCTGACTTAGCTGTATTAGGTCTCTTGTCATTTTTCTAATATGGTTGTAATATGCATGAATATGGCTGACTGGTTTGTGCATCAGGAGAGTTTTTATGTCTGTTTTGTGCCCATTAACACTTTGTCTAAGAGAGTTTGAAGTCTGTCCAATTGATGGGCACAAAACAGACATAAAACCACTCCTGATCCACAAACCAGTCAGCCAGCATTTTAATGGAGTGGACCATTCTGTTAATGACTTAAAAGTTTGTGTCTTATTGAAGAGGAATTTTCACAACACTCTTGAAAGAGAGGCTGCTGAACTCTCTTTTATATTCAAATTCAGCACATTAATATGTGGTTTGAACCGGGATGGGAATTTTCTGGGTCATTATAGGGGCTCATTTGCATACTTGGCTTAATCTAATTCTTGACTCCCCCTGCCCCTTCTGCCCCTCTACTCTCTGATTTGCTCACCTTGATCATTTTGTTTCTGATTTGTCCACCTTGATTACTATTTTTAGTTCTCTGTGCTTTAAATATTGAGTCTGTTCTGATATGGCTATGGTCTGAAGAAGTGGGTCTGTCCCTTGAAAGCTCTCCTAATAAATTATTATGTTAGTCTTTAAAGTGCTACTTGACTGCTTTTTTGTTTTGATAGTATATAGACTAGCACAGCTTTCTCTCTGTTACTATTCAAACAGTAGAGACGGTAATAATATCCCATAGACAGAATTCTTTGTATTAAGAAAATCTAGCTGTCCTTAAATTAAAAACAAAACAAAACAAAAAACTGTTTGGTTTTGTTAATACTAGATGTCATTTCTACTGCAGATTTCATTATAGTGTTATCATTACATTGTAACATGATTCCCAAGTTTAGTTTCATATTATAACATTCCAAGGATAAGATCTGAAAAAGATTCTACAAAATCCTGCTGTTTAACAAACCAAATAATCAAGAAATCTAATTTGCAGTTAGAAATGTTGTTTCCCTTCTTAATTTAAAAAAAAGATCTAATTTATTACTATTGAAGTAATTCAAATTTTTCTATGACAAGAATACTGGCCCACTTTCAAATTTCTGATAAACGTACAATATGTATTGATTTATTTCCTATGCCTTTGCAGTACATTGAACACTAATATGTGTTCCAAGCCATCTTTGTCTTTATTACAGGGTGCAGCATGTAAAGTTCCAATTCTGCAAACTGCTCCAGGTGTGAGGGAGAGCCTAGGTGACTACAGGTCACAGCATACAATTCCCCATCTTGATTCAGATGACTTGACCTATAGCCTGCATGGGCCACATGTCTGTATTAACAATGAGGGAGGCTCTGAATTATTCCAGTCTATGTGAAATATGTGAAATCTTTCTTCTCCTAGCAAATTGCAAATATAGACCTTAGGTGGGCCAATATTGGGCATCTCAAGCTGGATCAAAACTAAACAATAAACCTTCTGTGCCTTTTATTGGTTTAGATATTTTTCATATTGTCTGTGCTGGGATAGTCAAAGAATTTATTCAATTTCTGTTTGCAGACTCAAAATGATGGCTTATCAATATGCCCTCATGTTTTCTGTCTCACCATGTGGTAAGTCTGTTGCATATATGTTACAGAACATCTGTAGTTTTGAAATATTTCTGATGTTGTTTGTTTCATTTATTAATGCCCTTTATTTTTCTGTACAATCACAAATAGATACAATCCACCTGTTTTAGGCATTAATTGTATTGTTCATTTATAAATGCATATTTTGAAGCTGGGAAACAGTTTTCCTGCCCAGTCACATTTTTTACAATTAAAAAAAATACTGTCCAAAATTGAAGTGAAAAAATATAGAAATTGCAAAAATGTGCTTAAACTAAATATCTAAGGACAAATTTAATCAGGCCAATGAAACCGTTTTTGCAATAATGTCACTTTTCAAATTTTTATCTGTTTTAAACCATTATTAAAGCTAAAAATCAGATTAAATTTCAAAACAAAATTCCAGGGCTATTTTGATAAATACAAAACTTTCTTAAAATATTTTTAATACTGGAAATGTATTGACATTACCCTATCCTGCAAACAGTTTTAGATTTGATTAACTTGAATTTTTCAACAACTTCAACAACAGGCTCTGATATTTGACTGCTGAATATTTTATCTAGATAGATTTGTCAGACATGCTGAAACTATGTTTGATTTAAAATTTTCTCTCTTTCTGTTGTTGAAGGTTTATACAATATAATTATAGTATTTTTTTCTGCTTATCAGTGGTTATATGCATCTATGATTCTTGGAGTTTTGCATCCACAACATGACTTTGCTGCAGAAGTCTTTTAGGAAAGAAGGCAAGGATAATAATGCATTATGGATTTGTTGAAACATGAATTAGAAATTGTGCTTTTTACAATGACCTAAGAGGACAGCCTGGTTTCTATTATTTTCATCTTTATTCCTGGAAGCACAGCAGCAAAGAAAATCTTCAGTGAAAACATACAATATGAGTTTGTACAAGCCTCATACTAACTCCTTTTCTGAATGCTCTGTCTTCTTCAAGAGATTGTGTACATCCATTCCACTGTGGGTGTGTGCAGACCCTGTGCATAATTGTTGGAATTTTTTCCCTCTGCAGAACCCATTGGGATGCTCTGGTGCCTCACACTGCTGCACACAGGTATATGCTCTGCCCCGCACCCACTCACGTCCTTCCTACTGCCAGTGATAGCAAGTGGAGCTGCAATCATTGTATCTATCCTTTAGTGTACACACCACCTATACTGTTAGTTTTCAGGTTCATATATTATATCTGCAAATAGCTATATGTTTTTAGAATAGTATTTTTTAGTATATTCAGTGGCTGGTTGGGTACTGATCTCAGCACTGGACTAACACTTCATTCTTCCGGCTTCCAGGCCTGTCACTCATGTAACAGGTCTATGGCAATGAATGACCCACGTCCCAGCTGCTTTAATTTCTGGGAGAGTCATCACATTTGTAGAGTGTTCAAAGCCTGCTAGGAAGGGACTGGGCTGCCAGGCTCAAAAACTCACTTATGGAGCCTGTGCTTTGTTCAAAGTTGGAACCTGCCGACTCCAAACAAGTACAGAGCATGCCTGAGTTTGTTAGGAGAGCACCCTTCATTAGAACTAAGTCCACAGGCAGGTCCATGTTGGCTTTGCCCCAGAAGAGACTGTAAGTCTCTTAAAGATTCAATACTGGGGTCTTCCCAATCTTCTTGGGCTTGGAGCACTCAAAGAAATCTCACCCCCAGGTGCAACATGTGAGATAGGATGGACTGCTGCTTCTGGAGCCCAGGAAAGGTTGGGTCAGCAGTATTGTCTACACCCAACACTTTCCAGGCAGCCATGGAATTGCTCAATCTTATGGTGCCAGCTTCTCCCACAATTCACCTAAGGCTACATATATACTACAGCTGGGTTTCACAGAGTGGAGATCAATGCACCAGCAGTCGATTTATTAGGTGTAATGAAGACCAGCCAAACCTAATGCAACCTCTTTTCAATCCTAGTATTAGACCCTGGATGAGAAGATTACTGTAAAGCCAATGGGAGAGTGTCTTTGTGAACCCAATATGGCATAGACACTGCAGGTAGTCAACCTCATGTGTATCTGTTCCAGCTACATTAATCACATAGCTGGAGCTACCTAGCTTAGGTTGACTTACCATGATAGTGTAGATCTAACCTCCATTTCCTTTTGGATCTAGCTCAGTGTCTTTTAGGGCTAATTCTATGATGGGGCAACTTCAACACTGCCCATTGCTTGGGGTTTCACCTAAAGACACAAAATCCTTTTTAAGCGTAAGCTTGAAATGAACACAGCTCCATCCTAGCCTGTGTCGTTGCTCCTTTAAAAATGGTACACTCTTTAAAAATGATAAATTTGAGCTCATTTTTGAAAAAGTATCACTTCAGTAAGTAATGAATTACTAATTCCACAATTGCTTTATGTGGGGCCAGTAATACATTGCTTGTGATTTAAAGTAAGTAATTACTTCAGTCAAAATTCATTATTGAGCTATGTAATTCTTTACAAGCCATACTTTAAAATTCAAGTAATTTTTTTTGTTCATTGTAATAATGTAATTCTGGAATTGGTTATAAATGTGTCACTTCTGAAAGTGGCTCTTTTTATTAAAGTAGTTTAAAAAAGATTTTGGGCAAAAGATTTCAAAACTGATTAATGCTTTTCTGGCGTCCACTGGCACCTTCTTGTAAGGAGGAGGGTACAAGCTAAATATCTTAAAACTGTGTCATTGGAGATACATCAAGTTGAGCAACTGAAAACTAAGGCACCCAAAATAACTAATGACTTCAAAATCTTGTCATTTTTAGGTATATTTGATACCTTGGAGGCCATTTTGCATTATTAAACGCCATTGAGACCGTGTGGTAGCTGCATCTAACATGGCAATGTAGTGAAATAAGAGGCAATATGAGCTCATTTATATAGAGCCTTAGTGCACAGCAAGTCAGGGTGTAAATCTACAGCAGCCTAGACTGCCACACAGTAGATGGCTATGTCAACTATGCTGTCAACACAGGAAAAGTTCCATACTGCTTTGATATATTTCTGTTTCAAAGAGCAGGTAGTAAAACCATACCACAGAACTTTTAAGCTATGTCTACACTACACCGCTTTCTCGAAAGATGAGCTTCCAGAAGATATCTTCCAGAAGCTCGTCTTTCAAAAGAACGTGCCTACACACAAAATGTGGATTGAGCTTTCAATACACTCTTTTGAAAGACTGCTTCACCCTTTCAAAAGGGAATGTCCACACATCCATGGGTGCTCTTTTGAAAGAGTGGAGCAAGAAACGTTGCTAATGGGTTGCATGGCTGCCAAGCCCTTCTGGGGCCCACAGCCAACTGCTCACTTAAAAGGCCCCTCCCAAACACCTCGCCTTGCACATGCTGAGGCCCGCAGAGTCACCGCACGCATTGCAGAGCCCGTGCACAGATTTGACAGTTACCCGCATCTGATTTACCCAGCACTGGAGCTGGCCTTCCTGAGCTCTGTGGTCAGCCACCTAGCCAGTGTGATCATGTCTGCCCTCCAAGTCCTCCTGGGGGTCAGCCCTCCTCCAGGGCCCTGAACCCTCCACTCAGTATCCTGCTAGTTCCACCCCAAGTGCCCTGGCACATCTGGAGCCACCCCAGCAGCACAGACTGGTGGGACTGACTAGTGATGGGGGACTTGGATGATGCCAGGTGGGTCCAGAATTTCTTCACGAGCAAGCGAACCTTCCAGGAGCTCTGCCACTGGCTCTCCCCCACCCTGAGACACCAGGACACCCGCATGCAGCCCGCCATCTGTGGGGCACAAATTTGGGGTGGGCAAGGCCACTGCTGGGGCTGTCCTCATGGAGATAAGGCAAACTCTGGTCATGCACCAATGAGAGGCAGGGGCTCCCAGCAAGGGAGACCCTTGGTGGCTGGGGACATAAAAGCCAGGAGGGGGCAGAGGGTAGGGCATCCAGGTACGCCCCATCATGCACCCAGAAGAGCATACGCCCTCTCTCCCATGCAGGTCATGAGCATCATCAACACAGTGCTGCTGAATAGGGTCATCTGCATGGGTGATTTGCACATGGCCATCATTGGATTCACCACACTCAGCTTCCTACAGAGCTTCAGTGCCCTGCATGGGACACACATCCCCATCAGTGCCTCGGAACACAATGCCAGCAGCTATGTGAACCAAAAAGACTACAAATTGGTAATGTTCCAGGCACCTTTTCCCATGGGCCCCAATGACTCCCTACCCACAGTCTCCCACATAGGCCCCCAACACACATGCATGGCTTTATTGGGAAAAGAAAACAAACCGCCCACGCTATAATGAATCTACAGAATATCAAGATCTTTACACAAGAATCTAGCACCTACTGACAGAATGCACCAACAGCAGAAGGTCTAGCCAACTTCTTGCAAGTCCCTTGTGCTTTGTTATAAAAGAGGTAACTATCACCATTACTAATGTTAATGCCCCTATCATTTAAGAACAATCCAGAAAAAACTCAGTTTCTTACCTAATGGAGTATAACCTGAACTGTTATAACTGCACTGTTCAGTGTGATTAATTCTAGTTATAATTCATCCCAAGTAAGCACAGAGTTACAGCAGAAGACAACATAATTTCTGTAATTAAATCATGGAGAATTGTCCATCAAACTTCAATTTAAAAAACTAAAAAAAAATCTTTTTTGTTTTGCTGCATGTCTTTTTCATCTAGGACAGCATACGTATAAAGGTTTAAACAACCATACACAGAAGCTTATTTCCAGAGCTCATTACACTGGAAGGTGCTGTAATGCTGCAGAGTTCAAGATCGTTGAATAGTACCAATGAGGGTTATTGGAATTAATGGCAAATAGTAACAAAGATCGCATCACAACTCCATGGTGGATGCTGTAAAACATGTACAAATGTAAGTTGCAGTTAAGATAACTGATAAAGCAATGTATCCTGCACACATGTGACATTCCGTCGGTATGCAAAACAATGCCATCACCCTTCAATTAGTTGCTTTTTCCTCATAACCTCACTTTCTGCCATCTCCACAGGTGTGCTTGTATTTTTTGTCACATCCAGGCTATGTCTACACTTACCCGCTTCGAGGTAATCAGGGTGATGGAAGATTACTAATGAAGTGCTGCGATACATACGTAGCACTTCATTAGGCTAATTCTCTTCCTTGGCAACTTCACGGCATGCCGTGTAGCTGCAGGAACATCAAAGTGCCCGTGTTAATTTGAAGTACCTGTACTTTTACATGGCATGCCGGCACTTTGAAGTTTGACACTTTGAAGTTACCACAGAGGACAATTTGCTTAAAGAAGTGCTGCATATGCATCCAAGAACTTCATTAGTAATCTCCCATCACCCTGATTACCATGCCCCCTTCGAAAAACGGGGCAAGTGTAGACATAGCCTCACTGAATGCCATCTTTGAGGGAGTTATGCTGCATTAACCAATTATACGCGTCTTCCAACGTAAGATTACATTGAGTATGTATCTTACTCCACCATGGATAGCGCTGCATTTGCTTTGATACGTTGTCTTTGGACTGGTCTGTCAGAATCTAGGCAGAAAGACCTTTGTTAACACACTAGCTTTGTATTCTGCAACTATTGTCAGTCAAGAACTGTGTGGTGATGAGAGTTTGCTATATTGGTCCACAAACGTGTACAATCATTAATCTGCTCTTAAACCACAAGTAGCCTATACTTCAGGACAAAATACCTTGAAATCTGACAGGATTCTAAATGTACCATATTGAGCTGTTTCCGTAATTGTGGAAACCCAGGCTTTGGCCCCTGAAATGAAGTGGTTAGCATGGAGCACCACACATTGCAGGATGGGAGACTTTGACTCTGCATGAACAGTTGTCAGCTAAGATCGAGCCTTTTTAAAAAACTAAATTTGAATTCCAGGAAAGGAGAGAAGAGAGGGCCTATGTGCTGTAGGCTAATTTACTAATACCTGTTTTACTCAGAACTAGGTTGAAATTCTCTCTTAGGACACAAGTGAAAATGAATTTGATGTTTTAATCCCAGTCCACAGCTCATGAACATCATAAGGGAGTCAACCTTTTGTTTCTGTTTGTTTGTTGGTTTGTTTAAGTATCATATATTTTTGTAACAGACAGTGTGTAACTGAACTGGTCCAGGGGCAGCCTAGAGGAGTATATGTGCCAATTCTTTCTCTTTTGCGCCTTGGTCCTGCAGGAAGTAACATTCTTTTTGTGTGTGTAGATTGCTGAGTTCCCCCTATATCAACTGAACTGTACTGTCATGTGTGTTAGATGTGGTGCAGTCAGGATTGCACTTATTCTGCCTCCATCTGCTCCTTGTACCCACTTGGGAGAGGTTGCCCTGAGCAGCCTGATCTCTCCTGTGCACCCTATGCGACAAACCAGGATGATCACCCTCAAGGGGTGAAAAAGTTTTTAGTCCCAGTTACATCCCTACATGGTCTGGCTTCGTCCAAAGCTTCTAACAATAATGCAGAACTCATAATAATGCACACAAGTCGAATATCAGAAATGGCAATGTACAAAAGCCTATAGGAGAGCACTTCAATCTCCCAGGACACACAGTAACAGATTTAAAAGTAGCTCCAAAGAGAAGCTGCTGAGCTGCATTTCATCTGCAAATTTGACACCCTCAGCTCAGGATTAAACAAAGACTGTGAATGGCTAGCTAAATACAAAAGCAGTTTCTCCTCTCTTGGTGTTCACACCTCCAGATCAACTGCTGGTAGTAGGCCTCACCCTCCCTGACTGAGTTAACCTCATTATCTCCAGCCTTGCTCTTGGCCTGCCTAGTTATACTTGCCTCTGCAAATTTACACTGCCTGAATCTCACGAAGTGGGTCTTTGCCCACGAAAGCTTATGTTCATACTTTTCTGTTAGTCTATAAGGTGCTACAGGACCTCTCATTGCTTTTGCAGATTCGGACTAACACAGCTACCCCTCTGATACATATAATTTGGTTTTCTTTTGTCTCTTTTTAAGCAGAACACCTCCAAAATGAACTAAATATAACTACAATAATGTTTGACACAGCAAGTAAAGAGGTGGGTATATTCTATGTTAGACTAGTTTCACTTGTACATTTAAAAAAATGTATTTGTCACCTTTTTCCCACCTAACAAATCACTGTATTTGTGTCAGCATCTGGTTGACACATGTGATCTCCTTTGACAGTACCTCAGGTAATCATAACTTGTCAGATAGTAAGCCCACTTTTAAAATTTCACATAATTATGAAAGCATCTGGAAATAAATTGTGTGGTTTAATAATACACAATAATGTTTAAAGGTATTTAAATAAATAAGTAAATTGCTTCTGCAGCATTTGAGTAATTTGTTATAAACCATTAATAGGCATAACAGATAGCTCTCAGAAGAGTAAAAGGATATTATTTTGATTTGATTTTAATTAGATATAGATTGCTTCTTCCATTATGTATTGCCCACACTAATACTGTAAGAGCCTTTTATGCATATTTAGCAATTTATTGCACTGAACACTTTCAAGCATCAGTGATGTCCTACTAGTATTTTGAACAATGTTCACAAACCCATCCTAATATTCTAGTGGGAATTAGTGTTGGTTTTAACAATGAAAAAATTGTATTCCCTGTTGAAGAAAGCCATGGTTTTAAGTGTGTACTGTCGTTTGAAAATATGAGTAAGTTGATTATTCCTAAGGACCTGCAGATGGTTTGGTATTGAAACTATTTCTTCATACGGCTAGTATGAATTACTAATTTGCTACAGCCAACTAGATTGTCATGACCAATACTTTCTATCATTTACTTTTCATATAAGCATTAATATCATCATTTGATATACAATATGTTTCTTAATCAAGTATTTTGCTACTAATCTATATTTTAACAATGGTTTTTGTCTTCAGGAGTGAAGTTCAGTTCTGCAGCACTGAAACTATAGGATCTACATCTACATGAGAGGGTTTTTCCAGCAAAACGAGGAAAAACCCACAGCACATCAACATGCAAAATGTACTTTGTCATCAGTTTGCCCACAAAATGCAGCATAACTGCAAGCAGTGTTATACCTCTCCCCATTTGGGTATAATGCCTCTTTCAACAGTGTTCTGGTGAGAGAACAGCCATGTAGATGCTCCAGGGCCCTTTTGTTGACAAACAAGGCTTCTGGTTCACTGGGGAGCCCCGTTTGCTGAGCTTCTGGTCAGCTGTTCTGTCAAGAGAGCAGCAAGGCAGTCTGGCCACTCTGTCAACAGAGCAGATCGCTCTTTGATCTGCTTTTGTGTGTGGATGTGATCTGTCGACAGAAGTTTTGTCGGAAGATCTCTTCCAACAGTCACTGCTATCAACAGATGCTTCTCTTGCTAATGTAGCAAGAGTTTAGCCATTAACTTCAATAGGAGCTGTATTGAACCCTAAACTTTTCACTTCCAGGAGTGAAAATGACAGTGGGCAAATGTTATAGCTGGTCCATTTGAAAAGTCTGCCGACAAGGAGACCAACAGAGGAGTTTCTCTGATCTGAATACATGGCCATTAGTAACTAAACTGAGATTGCCAATTTTCTTTACATAGGCCTCAGACTCATGGCAAATGGTGCTTACTTTTGGTCACTACTGACCTGGGTTTGATTCAAACTGATGATATAAAGGGAGATGGCTTTACATCCTGTTTCCAATTGCTGAGCCTCTGGTATTCTAGATTTTTTGTTCCTTTGAACAGTACTAAAATATTTGTATGCTTTGACATTCTTTCTTTTCTAAATGCTATGAACTAGCCTTAAAGAAATACTTAATAAAATACATAAAAAGAATACAGTATTTAAACTGAAACATAACAAGTTGTAAACTTTCCATTCTTATAAAATAAACCTGATTTCAATTAAAACAACCTCTGGAGGTAGACTAATGTATGTTATAATAAACGAGAAAATGTAAGGCGTGGGAAAAGTTCAGACATTCCTTCCAGCATATTGAATCAATTAATAGCATGTACAAGGAAACCCTGATTATTTGAAGGAGTGGAGAAAAATGACTTGATTCTTTACAACTAGTACAGACTATTATTAGTATTCCAGATAGAGAGTGTTCTAGGGAGTCCATCATAAGCTTTGATCTGTCTGCATCCACAGCTGGAAACTTTGCACCAGACTCTGGAAGCAGCACGAACTGACAACAGTCACCTCCATCAGGAAAGTGAGTTAGTGGCTGCAAATGTTAATCAGTGGATCAAAGAACAAAAGTGAGTAAAATTGGGCCTTTTAAAAAATCTGATTTCATTTCCTATGGCCCCAAACAACTAAAGCATTCATAAGAACACTCATCTCAACTTACTCTTACACCTTTTATCTGGAGCTGAGCAGTAGTGCTTTATATGTATGCTAACATTTTTTTCATCACACTTTTATGTGTTTTAGAAGTAACATAAATGGTGAAAAATAAATTCTGTGTAAAATGGACTCCAATTTTCAGTGTTATGAATATAATATAATATTAATACAAAATAAAAATATATAAATATGATAAACCTATATATTCATAGATTTTAAGATCTTCTTATAGATTTTGCTCATCTCCAGAACTGAAACTTTCATTTTTAAGTGACTTTTCTATCCCTGGTACTTCTAAATTAGTTTTAATGATGCAGACTCTCGTACTGTTATCTTAAGTGTACAAATAAATGAAAATTATATATAGTGGTAATATAAACTTCACACATTAGCTTCATGGATATTTATATAGCTGCTATTCTGAATGTGCACAGCACTTCAAATTAGACTTGATATTCTTTCGATTATTTGAATAATTTAAATATTTGCCACTGTCTTGTAAACTAAATTAAAAAGGCATCCATAGTGCAATAATTGTCAGATATAACATGCAGTGTTGTTGTAGCTTTATTTGGCCCAGGGTATTAGAGAAACAAGGTGGGCAAAGTAATAATATCTTTTATTGGACCAACTTCTCTTTGTGAGAGTCAAGCTTTCATGAATTTAGAATTCTTCTTATAGTCTGGAAAGGGTATTGAGAGTGTCACAACTAAATAACTAAATAATTAAGTAACTATATAGCTAAAAAATGGCCCACTTCACCTTGAAATGTTCCTTAGAATACGTGCTAACTTCTTATGCTAACCTATCTATTGGGTCTTGTATTCAGTGCACGCTCCACATATCTTTCCTAGACTGAATAAGATCTCTGTGTAGCTTGAAAGCTTGCCTCTCTTGCCAATGGAAGTTGGTGCAGTGAAAGATACTATTTCATCCACCTTGTCTTAGATAAAACATAGCCAGTTACTTTAATGTAGCTTATAGTTTGTTGTGGGTTTCCATGCAGTATTGTCCAGAAATAGGAAAGCTGATCGCTTTACCAGGCTAATTAAAAAACCCTCGTTTTGTCTCAAAAATGATATCTTGTTCTTGAATGGACAAATAAGCCCATATAAGGAATAGATCTTCCTACAGACATTTCAGACAATTTGGAGATCTTTTTAAAAAATTGTCTATGTTACTGCCTTGCCCACAGAGATTGGAAGCTGCCCTATGAGTACTGGTTAAATTCTGGGAAATTTCTTGGCGTAGAAGTGGAGTCGTGATTTGTCATGCAGTCACCAATGACAGTACTGTAGTTTCTGTGGTATTTTAGAAATGTACTACATTCTAAGTAAGAAAATGGAAAAAATACTCTTTTCCTACAAGTAGTCTAAAATGTCATTTCATTTAATGTCCTGCAACAGTTAGTGCTTCTCTTTCACTAAACCATTTAAGCTAATAGAGATTTAGCCATGTTAGCCTATATTCTAACAAAACAAACCAGCAGTCATGTAGCACTTTGAAGACTAACAAAATGATTTATTAGGTGATGAGGTTTTGTGGGGCAGTCCCACTTCTTCAGATCTATAGAATTTCCAGTCCAGACCCAGTTATATGGCACAGAGGTCCAAAAATAAATTGCAATACAAACTGACAAATCAAATACATGAACTGAAGGAGGAGGGTGAGGAGTGTTAAGTGTCTTGATCTCCGTAATTATCATAGGCAAGGCACTTAACATACCCCACCCCTCACCTCCCTCCTTCAGTTCATGTATTTGATTTGTCAGTTTTTATTGCGATTCTTTTGGACCTCTGTGCTATATATATATATAACTAGGTCTGGACTGGAAATTCTATGCATCTGAAGAAGTGGATCTGCCCCACGAAAGCTCATCACCTAATAAATCATTTTGTTAGTCTTTAAAGTGCTACGTGACTGTTCTTTTGTTTCATTTAAACTAAATGTAAGTCTGTTGTTTTCAGCTAGGGGTTCCATGAGCAAGTTTCAAGGAGTCCAGCAAGCATTTCCAGCATTAGACTTGCTACAGTCCAGGGCAGAAAGTTGAAGCCCTGCCACACAGGGCTGCAGCCAAAGCATTGAGCACCACTGCCTGGGACTGAAGCCAAGTATTCAAAGGGCTTGTCTACACTACTACCATCCTTTGAAGGAAGGATGGTAATTAGGGTGTTGGGAGTTTACTAATGAAGTGCTGCGCTGCATACGCAGAACTTCATTTAGCAAATTCCCCCTGCGGCAACTTCGAAGTTTAAAACTTCGACGTACCGGCTTGCGTCTAGCTGTGGCTCACCTGCCGGTACTTCGAAGTGCTGGGGCAACTTCGAAGTCCCTTTACAAAATTTTAAGGAGTAAAGGGACTTTGAAGTTGCCCTGGCACTTCAAAGTACTGGCGGGTGAGCTGCGGCTAGAAGCGAGCCAGTACTTTGAAGTTTATAACTTCGAAGTTGCCCCCGGGGGGTGAATTTGCTTAATGAAGTGCTCCATATGCAGTGCAGCACTTCATTAATAAACTCCCAACACCGTAATTACCATCCTTCCTTTGAAGTACGGTGGTAGTGTAGACACAGCCAAAGGGTTTGCTTATCATGGATTCATGTAAGCTGCCTCTACATTACAGGGTTCTTTCAAAAATGGGGTTTACTTTCAAAAGAGCCGCACCTATACTGCTTTTGTTCTTTTGAAAGAAGCTCCTTCAAAAGAAAAATATGCAGATGAGGTGTCAGATATGTATATCTGCATCTCTTTTGCATTTTTGATTTCTCTCATTTGCATGCATCTTTCAAAAGAAGCATGTAAATGTAGACACAGCTGTAGGGACATTATTAGATTTTCTGTTTTCTATTTATGCCTTTCCTAATGGCTCCTAACTTTCTGTTAGCTTTTTAGACTGTAACTGCAATTTGAGGAGGTGTTTTAGAGAACTATCCACTATGTCTCCAAGAGCTCTTTCTCGGCTGGTAACAGCAAATTTAGACCCCTTTTACATGTATAGTTGGGATTATTGTTTCCAATGTGCTTTACTTTGTTCTTATAAACATTGATTTTCATCTGCCATTCATCTGCCAGTCACTTGGCTTATTTAGAACCTTTAGTTACTCTTTCCTATCAGCTTTGCACTTATCTACCTTGAATAAAGTTTATTATCTGCATATTTTGCCACCTCATTCTCCACTTCCTTTTCCATATCATTGAACATCAAAGGTCCCATCCAGATCTTTGAGGGACCCTTCTCTTTGCCTCTCTCCTTTGCAAAAACTGACCGTTCATATCTACCCTTTGCTTTCCATCTTTAACACTCTTTGAATTATTGAACAAGTGCCACCTCAGAGCATAGGAAAAGAGATTTATGCACCATAGTTTAGACTGTCTAAGAAAAATGGAGAATGGAGACCCCATTCTTGACCTTTGGCAATTAAACATTTTATTAGCAAATCTAAATTTTGAATGATTACACTGGCATTATTAATCCTGTCCCTATAGGAGGGAATGAGTTTCACAGCTGTTGACATATAAGACACATATTTTCATGTGGGTATTCATTCACCCCACAGAAGGTTCCTTAAGTTTCTGGTAGGACAGCCATGTTATCAGTTCAGAGTACTGTAGTTTCAACTGGGCTTCCAAATTTACCTTAGTATTCAACTCAAATGTGAGAAGTATGAGAAAGTGTATAAGATGTCAAATTAATCAAAAATAACAAATGTTGATGAGAAAAGGTACAAAATAACTCAAGGATTGTGTTAAGATCATGTTTAGTAAACAAGAAAATGTGAGTCCTACAATGAGTGAAATAAAATTGGTGTGTCAGAAACTAGACCTAATGGGTAGATAAAATAATAATGGGATTGGCAATTTCACCCATCATTCCCTTTCTGGTCCTTAAAGAAAGAGACTTTTGGGGGTACTTGATTGAGCTTCACAATCTTGATTTAATCTTATTGCAGCTAAATTCTTTTTTTCCCCTTCTTTACTGCCATCTAAGGCTATGGCCACACTAGAGAGTGACATTGAAATGGCTTATCCCTATCCATTATTTCAAAATAAGCTATTTTGAAATAAGTGGCAATTCGCAATATCGAAAAGACTCCCGGTCATTTTGAAATGGAGCGGCTGCACAGCCACTGCTTCATTTTGAAATAACAGGGCAGGAAATTGTGAGGCCAGTGTCAAATGGCTGACAAGCACTTCCTGGAGCACGGGTGAGCCAACCCCTTAAAGAGCTCCTCCCAAACACATCCCCCGTGCACATGCTGAGGACCCTGGCTGCTTGCAACACATGACCTCCAGCACAGCACTCGGCAGAGCCTTGGTTAGCCACCACACCACTGCCTGCCATGGACCCGCACCACTTCACTGATGGGGACACCTTGGACATTGTGGCCAGACTGATGGCCATTCTGACAGCATGCCATATGAGGCTACATGCTGCCCGACACTGAGCTAACCTCCTGCAGGTTCCCCCCACGGTGCATCTGGAGCACCCCCTTTTCTAGCCCCGCCATCGCCTCTGGCGGTACCCCATCAGCAGGGAAGGGTGGGACAACATCGTCCTTGGAGAGTGGGATGATGACCAGTGGGTCCACAACTTCCCGATGACTCGGGCCACCTTCGTGGAGCTGTGCCATTGGCTGGCACCAGCACTTCGCCACCAGGACACCCACATGTGGCCCACACTCCCCCTGGAGAAACAAGTGGCCATCGCTCTGTGGAAGCTGGCCACCCCAGACAGCAACCTCTCGGTTGGCCACCAATTCGAGGTGGGGAAGGCCATGGTCGGGGTCATTCTCCTTGAGGTAAGGCACCCAGGGCCACACATCCATGGTGGGGTCCTGGGGATGGGAGTCCCAAGGTTTGGGTTCCCTGGGAGGGGGGGTCCCAGGGAGCAGAGCCCCGGGGACAGGGCCTCCCATACACTCATGGGTGTCTGTGCCCTCTACCCTACAGGTTGTCGCCTCCATCAACAGGATCCTCCTGCACTGCCTGATCCACCTTGGGGACATGGATGCTGCCCTGTCCGACTTCCAACAGCTGGGATTCCCCAACTGCATTGGTGCATTGGACAGCACCCACATTGCCATCTGGGCCCCACCACACAGCCAGGGATGATACATCAACCAAAAGGGCCACCACTGCATCATCCTCCAGGCCCTCGTGGATGCCCGAGGACGTTTCACTGACATCTGTGTGGGCTGTCTGGGCAAAGCCCATGATGCCCACATCATGCAGAACTCATGGCTCAGCCGCGGGATGGCAGAGGGCACCTACATCCCCCCACGGGAGCTGCCAGTGGGGGACGTGGCCATGTCCCATGCATCATCGCTGATGCTGCCTACCCACTCCAGACCTGCCTAATGCGCCCCTACACGGGACGCACCAATGAGAGCCAGGACCTCTTCAATACCTGCCTCAACCAGTCCAGGAACACCGTGGAGTGGGCATTCAGCTGTCTGAAGGCACATTTCAGGTGCCTCTTGATGCGCCTGGAAGTAGGCCTGCTCAGTGTGCCTGCGGTTGTAGGCACCTGCTGTGCACTGCACAACCTCATGGACAGCAGGCAGGAGCTCTTTGTGGCACACTGGGCAGCCGACACCGTGCCACACTGTGAGCAGCCAGGTGCGGTCCCATGTCACCAGGTGCTCCGGGACGGGGTGCAAGTGAGGGAGGCCCTCCAAGAGACCTTTGCCTGGGGGCCCCCCATGACCTGGCTTGGCTCATTCAATGCAACCCCCCCACCCCCTGTTCTCACCCCTGCCCCACTAGCACCCCCCCCCCCTTTCCATCCCCACACAGGGAAGGACACATAGCACCATTAAATAAATTCAGCTGCCATGTTTGGAACATAAAGAATGTATGACTATTTACAGGGTGGTGAAATATTTACATGGGGAGGCGGCGGGCCTCAATCCCCTGTCAGAGTGGCTGGTCGGGAGCCACGACAGCCCCTGGAGCCATGACGGCCCTGGGTATGGGGACCACAGCAGGGCTAGGATGGGGCAGATGGAACAGGGAGGTAGGGCTGGACTGGGGTATCTAGGGGGTCAGACTCGTGGGGAGGTGGGGGGAGCAATGGACAGGCAGGCCTTGCCTGGCCACAGCCAGTGTGCCAGCTCCCACCACTCAGCTGGGGTCATGTCAGCTGGGAGCAGAGCTGCAAGGGCTGCGGGGGGTGAGGCAGAAGGGGCGCGGAGAGGGCTGGGGAACAGGGAGGAGCTTAGGAAGACGGGGGTGGCTGGGGCAGAGGGGGGTGGCTGGGAAGAGGAGGGTACCAGGGAGGAAGTGGTGGCTGGGGCAGAGTGGGGTGCTGCAGGAAAGGCCATCTATAGGGCAGGCAGCTGGGCCAGGTGGTTGGCGACAGCCTGGGTCAGGGTGTTGAGATACCTGGCCACCCAGTCCCAGGCTGCCCACTCCATGGAGAGCCATTCCCACCGCAACCAGTTCTGCTCCTGCCATGCAGCCGTATGGGCTGCCACCAGATCATCCGCCCAGCTGTGGCGGCAGTGCCTCCCACCATGGCACCTGGTCCAGGGAGGTATTGCCCCTTCACCCTCCTCTGCTACTGTGGGGCTCCTAGGCATGTCCAGGGGACTGGAGTGGCTGGCAGATGCCAAGGCTGTGAAGACATAAGGTGAGAGGGTGATGCCCCGTCATTCATGAGCCCAGTTACCGTGGGCCAGCAGCCTTGTCCCCACTGCCATCCTTCCCTGCTTGTCATGAGGGGCTCTGCGGCAGCCCAATTTCTGTGGGGTCCGTCAACGCGGGGCCGTTAGAGTGGTTGCCCCAGCCCACCTGGGCTTCTGACCCACATGGCAGACCATGGCCCCATGTGGGCCTCACCCAGCAGCGATGACGGCCATCCCCGGCTCCCTGGCCTCTGGCTTTGTGCCCAGGCCCCTACTGGCTGCGGCAAGTACCGCCCCCATCCCCCGCATGACCAGGGCACCCCAAGCCTGGTCCTACCTGAGTGTTCCTCCAGTGGTTCGGGGGGGCCCAGGCGGAGGTGGGCCAGCTAGGGCTCTTGGAGGGCTTGGCAATGGACAGCAGTCCCTCGCTCCTGCTGTTGCTGTCCCTCGTGCCAGCAGGTACTTTGGGTCCTGCAGTGGGGAGGGCGGGTGCACATTGAGGGTCCCGGCTGCAGCTCCTCACCCTGCCCCTCCAGCTCCACCATGTCCAGGTTCCCCTTGGGTGGTGCAGCCTCCCTGGGTCCCAGCAGCTGGTGGAGCTCCCTGAAGTAGGGGCAGGTGGCTGGTGCTGCCCCGACTGCCTGGTTCAGTCCCTTGCTCAGGCATAGCCCTGCTGCAGCTCCTCCACTTTGGAGCGGACCTGGTCGGGGGTCCGGTGGGGGTGGCCCCTTGTGGTGAGGTTGCTGGTGAGGCAGGTGAAGGCATCTGCATTTCTGTTCTGCCCCTCCATCCTGATCAGGATGTCCTCCTCCCCATAGACAGCCAGCAGGTCCTAGACTTCAGCTTCCAGCCCAAGGGTCCCCCTCCTCTTTGAGGGCTGCCCAGAGCCCTGGGAGACCTGCCACCCAGATCCCTTGGCTCCACAGGGATTCTGGGCCTCTTGGCTGCTGGCCATCGGTCCGGCTACAGTGGGGTGTTGCTTTCTGGGGGTGCTAGGGAGTGTCATCTGGCTACCTCGTGCTCCTATGGCTGCCGGCACACTCTCAGCTTCCTGCACAGGGTTTCTGTGTCCCTGAAGCTTTAAGGGACCTGCAGCTGACAGCCATAGAGCTCTGGCTGCTGGTGGGAGGGGCCAGCTCTGTGGAGGACTTTTCATGTCAAAATGGCAGCCAGGGAACGGCTACACACATTTAATTTCGAGATTAAAATTGAAAGGAGGCATTATTCTCATAACGGGAGTGGAATAACCATTTCAAAATGAACACCTTTAAATTTCAAAATTAATTTTGAAATGAGCAATTACTGTGTAGTCGCTCTCCTGCTCATTTCAAAATTAATCTTCATTTCAAAGTAATGAGCTGCTAATGTGGCCACAGCCTAGGAAACAAACAGTATTTGTTTTTCTGAAAACTTTACAGATAGAGTGAAGAAGGAATGTTATTAAAATGAGTGCTTAAATTTAATGTTACATTTTAAATGCTCTACCTGTTTTTCCTTGTTTTATTAATTTTTAATAAATGGTTAAAAACATGTTTAATGGTATGTTTGCCATGGTACTAAGCTTGCTGAAGTCCTTCTCTACCAAATTGTGAACCTTGTTTAACATTGTTTAACATTGGCTGGTGACTGATGTTAATACTTTTGGCTCATTTATTGCATCTAAATTAATATAAGAGTACTCCTTATTAAGCTACAGACAGCACCCAATTTTTTCATAATGATCTTCTCAGGTGAGGTGACACAAATGAGTTTCCATGGATACACAATCTTTAAGTACTTGGATCAGTAACTCCTAATGGGTTGCTCCAGTTGGGCAGCCTAGCTGGAATATCTGTTCTTGGTCCATATTCTGGCAGCCTGTGGAATCTGTGGCAAGAAAGAAAAGTGCGTTTGGACTTTTAAGAGCTTATTTTTTTTAAGTATTCCTCTTACCACTCATTTGACTTTATGGGGGCAACACTGGATTTGATCTCAGCAAAGGCCTATTTCCCTTTGAAAATATTCCAGACCATGAACAACTTGATGATACGTTTCTTTTCAGCCATAGACCATGGACAATGTCTGCCTTTTCCTACTAGTATGCATCTTTGTGTATTTATATAACATCATTCATGAGGCTTCATGAGTGTTGCCTGCAGGCTCTGATTCATTTATTCACCGGAAAGAGATCACATGAACATCACAGTAATAATTTCCAGCCAAATCACAGAGCCTGTTGCCTGGTGAATTAGCCCAAGCAAGTATGTGCGGAAATTTTTTTCATCACACCAATTCCCAGGGTGTCCATTGTCCCAGATGAACAAAGGATTTGAGGGAGATTCCATAAGGACAACCACACTCCACAAAGCACTTGGTTTCTTCAAAGTTCTTCACATTCAAACTAGTAGAGCTTGAGCAGTCCATCTAACCTGTAATGCATTGCTCATGGAATCTAACCTGCCATGCCTGCATAATACCAGATACCATGACAATTGTATTTTGTGTGAACAAAAAATGTACAGCAAAATCCTTTCCTTTTTTTGTAGAAACAGACCTCGTATGGAATTGATGCGTCAGAAATCACCTAATTTCCTTGGCTACATGTCTACCTGGCACAAAGATTTCTCTACCAGGTGATCTCAATGGTTCCGTCTACAAAATACATGTGCAGATGCGTGGCCCCGAGGATCTTCCAGAAGAAAACCTTCCTTCCAGAAGCCCCTTCTTCTTCAAAATGTTGCATGTGTATTTCTTCTTGACTCCAAACCACGTGTCCCTATGCTAATGAGGCGTGGGAAATTTACATCTGCGTCTCATCAGTATCTTCTGGACAGCTCATTACTGTGCTGCTTACAGAAGAAGTGGCACTTGTAGACACAGTCAATATATATTTCTCCACAGACCATAAACAGGAGATACCAGCATCTGATGAAGTGAGTCTGTGCTCACGAAAGCTCATGCTCAAAATTTTTCTGTTAGTCTATAAGGTGCCACAGGACCCTTCATTGCTGTTACAGATCCAGACTAACACAGCTACCCCTCCGATACTAAACAGGAGATAAACAGTCCTAAGCGGGTCTTTGCCCATGAAAGCTTATGCTGGAAAATATCTGTTAGTCTATAAGGTGCCACAAGACTTTTTGTTGTTCTCGAAGCTACAGACTAACATGGCTACCTCTCTGATACTTGCCCCAAACTAATGGTTATTCTATTATTGGAGTATACCAAGCCAATAGAAAAAAACATCTGTCTTACCACATTGGTTAACAGGAAGTGAAAAATTCAGTCTTCTTAGCATTCCACCGTTTATCTCACCATCGAGCACTGGACTCTCTAATGAGTGGTTACTGAAAACTAATTTAGTCACATAGAGGATTCTTTCCATATAAAGTGATCAGCCAGTTAACCAGCTGAATATATAACTTAGGTCCTACCCAATAGTTACATGGTGCCAATCGAGTCACTAAAATCTAAAAGTTGAGTAATAAAAGAAAAGAAGAAGAGGTAAAATGGTTAATACTCATACACATATAACTGCATTGCCAAGTTTGTAGAAATGATGTTATAGGCTACTAGATTACAAAATTTCTCTAAAAAATAACAAGAATACTAACAGATATTTTGGAGCATAAGCTTTCATGGGCAAAGACCCACTTCATCAGATGTACAAGTGGGGCGGGGTTCCAGAGGAGTATTTAAAGAGGCAGGTCCCAGTAAAAGGGAGGGCCAGAGCGGACAAGGTCTATTCAGTCAGGGTGAAAATAGCCCATTATCAGTAGTATGCATCAAGAGAGGAGAAAGCAAGTCAGATCAGTCAGGGGATGTGGCCCATTGTCAGATTCTAATGTGGAGGTGTGAACATCCAGAGCAGAGAATCTGCTTCTGTAAGGGGCCAGCTATTCCCAGTCTCTGTTTAATCCTTGGCTGGTGAAGTCAAATTTGCAAATGAATTGCACCTCAGAGATTTCTCTCTCCATTTTATTTTTGTATTTTTTTTTTGGTAGGACTGCTACTTTTAAATCTGTTACTGAGTGTCCAGGGAGACTGAAGTGTTCTCCTACAGGTTTTTGTATGTTACCATTCCTAATGTCTAATTTATGTCCATTTATTCTTTTATGTAGAGACCGTCCAATTTAGCCAATGTAAATTGCAATGGGGCATTGCTGGCAAATGATGGCATATATTATATTGGTAGATGTGAAGGTAAAGGAGCCCCTGATGGTATCGCTGGTGTAGATATGTGAGTACCGTTGGCAATGAGGTTTGTTGCAGGGATTGGTTCCAGATGTACAGTTACTGCGTTGTGGTAACTGGAAGGTCCTCAGTCCATAGTTCAATATGCTTCATCTAGATATAACTCCATAGCCTGGAGAATCAGGCCAGGAAGGATGAAATGGAACCTTTCCAGGAGTCTTTTACACTCTTTGCCATGAGTCTGGAAATGTTCTGTTGTGAACAAAGCTTTCCCATATGTGGAAAGTTACTGGAATAAGATAGAGTCCAGGGACACATAAGCATATCACATGTTCTTACACTGCTTGATGGCTTATTCATGTTGTGGTGTTCACAGGAATATCTATCTGGGTGGAATGAGTTTATGTGATAACCCACTGTGATAGCTAAAGGTCCTTGATGCACAGTCAGACTTGAATACTGTATTCACAACTGTGCAGTTTAGGCTGGATGTGAACTACCTCATGGGCATTACCCTGAGAACAAACAAATTTGAGGTACAAATACATAGTCAATATTTTTAACTCTGATACAGTGATGATACATAGATTTAAATAGGATAACCTTATTTAGCAAAGTGTAACTTTCCATCAAAATTTTACATGATATTCTTTGCACAGGTTTTGTTGCAGTTGTCTAACAGTGACAATATAAATGTTACAAATGGTTGTATTTCAATCATACAGCTTCAATATATACACAAATTAAATCTTTTGATTTAGAAAGTGTAAGTGTACAAAAATCAAATTTGGTATTGGTCATTACCTTTGGTCTTTTCCACATATACAAACTTTTTAAAGAGTGTCAGTAACAGAACAGAAAATACATCAGGTACAGTAATATAGAGGTCTTCCAAACCTAATTTGCCAAATTGTTTCAGTGATATTCTACGTATGACTACTGTTCCAGAGATGGAAATATATCTGTTGAAAACTTTGTCATCAACCCTGAAAAGTATTTTGTTTAGGGATACTATTTTGGGGTTTTGTTTTTGGTTTTTTTAGAGGAGCTGGGAAGCTAAGTAAGTGCAATGCTTTCTAAATGGAGAGAAAGTTAGGCTGACTGAAATGTTATATTAGGCTATAGGGATGATAATATGGAATAATTTGTAATAAATTCTTTATGTACACTATGTACACTAAATGATAGTACATGCCACTGTGCAGCATTAATGCTTGCTTAGTGTGGGTTTGATGGAATAGAACCATTCTAGTTACTTATTTACTGATCTTTCATGCTTCTAAGTTTTGTTTTATGTCTTATCATATTTTTATAAATATTTCTTTGTGTGCTTTTTGTTTGGTTTACTATTCCTTTACCCTGCGATCTGTGGAGGTAATTTTAAAAAATTAAGAATGCTCAATCAATATTCCCAATGTGGTTCTTAGGCTATTAACAGTCTGTTAAAGGTTTACATTTCATATATGTTTTATCTTTTTATCTGGAAGGTCATTTAAATGCCTTTGAAGAACATCTAAATTGTTTATTGATCTCATAATTTCACATTTCTCTTTATTTCTGATGTCTGTCTCTTCATATTACATTATTTTGAAACATAATAAAACACTGAAGAAAAAATGAAGAGAGGCCTAAGAATAGCTCCTTGCAGTCCCTCCATTTGGAAAGCTTCCATATCTGAGCTGTTTTGTACAACAAGTAGTCTGTAACCCTCTTTACAGAGTCAACTATGAGCCTACAATCTGAGTTGTTGGAGTTTTAAGATTGATAAAAATTTCTCCTGCAACTGTTTTCCTCGTCTATTGAATTAGAAATGCCATTGGTGATGTTAAGTTGAGAGCTGTATTCGTAAAATAGCTAATTATGAAGTTTAAGCAAGTTGTAGTCAGAAGAGTCTACAGCTGATGATGTTTGAGATCTGTGAACTTGATCTTTTCCACGTATTTTATATCAAAACAAAAAATGTGTGTATCAACTCCGTTCTTCTACTCTTTCATTTAAATCAGAAACTTTACCCCTAGTCTTCCAAACAGATGAAAGATCTTTCATAAAAATAGAAAGCAATAATGAAATATTGATAATGAACCCAGTTTAAGGAACTTCAAAACTCTAAGCATGTGTGGCTCTCCTGTATGGCTTTTCTATTTTGCTGTCTCTTTTAAAGATGAGGAGATATCGATTATAGCAGTATTCAGAATGAGGACATAAAGTCCCATTGTTTTATTCCCTTCCCAATACAACCTAACATTTGATCAGTTTTTTACTGTTTCCGTGCTTTGACTGAGTTATTCACTGACACCTTGTTCTACCCATATGTCAGTCCCCCTGAGATCAGACTACAAACACTTTTGCTATCTCCTGGATTTGTATTCACAGCTGTCAGAAACTCATTTGGAACCTCAAGCTATGGAAGGAACTCTTTAAATTGGGTGTCCCATGATTGTGTTACACTATTCATATTTTAGTTTCTGGGTAGAGTTTTCAGTTTAATTTTTTAACCTACAGAGAATCATAGAATTGTAGAATCATAGAATTCTAGGGCTGGAAGGGGTGTCAGGAGGTCATCTAGTCCAGCCCCCTGCCTAAAGCAGGATCAACCCCAGCTAAATCATCCCAGCCATGCCTATGTCAAGCCAGAACTTAAAAACCTCTAGGGATGGAATTTCCACCACCTCTCTTGGTAACATAGTCCAGTGCTTCACCACCCTCCTGGTTAAAAATTTTTCCTAATATCCAACCTACACCACACACTCTGTAACTTCAGACTATTGCTCCTACTGCTGCCATCTGTCACCATTGGGAACAATCTCTCTCTATCCTCTTTAGAGCTCCCTTTCAGGAAGTTGAAGGCTGCTATCAAATTGCCCATCAATCTTCTCTTCTGCAAAGTATATAGGCCCAAATCTTTCAGCCTCTCCTCATAGGTCATGTGCTCCAGCCCCTTAATCATTTTTGTTGCCTTCTGCTGAATCCTCTTCAGTGCGTCCACATCCTTTCTATACTGGGAGGGAGGGCCAGAACTGCCTACTAATAAAAACACCGTGGTGATCATGAGTAGGGAGCCCAATATCTTCCATGGTTATGTTATGGCTTGGCTGCTCACACCACTCTGCAGTTTCTAGAGGTTATTCAAAGCTCTGGCACTGACTGTGTTGACCACACTCCTCCTGTTTGCCATCATGTCATCTCCTGTCTCCGTGGCATAAGTCAAGTGATGATTCATTTGCTCTTATCCTTTTCTTTTGTCTTTATTATCTTATAGCCTTTTGGGGAACCATACTGAGCTTTTTTCTTTGTTGGAAGCCTTCTTCTTGCTTCCAGGTTCAAGGTCTGTCTTTACCACCACCACCTGCACCTCCAGTGTTGTTATCCTTTTTAAGGCACAGCAGAACAGCTGTGCAATCCCTGAGCAAAGTCCAAAAGGTGCTTCATATTGGATGGAGCTTTCCCAGGCTCATCAGAGAGCAAATTATGCCCAGACTGCTCCCAACCAGCTGAACTCAGCTACGGTGAACAGCTTTGAGTTGGGCGAACACACTGTGACCCGCAACAAGCAGTCATGATTTTTCTACAGAAAAAAAAAATGAGCTGGAGACACTGATCAGAACAAGGAGAGACTCTAGAGAGGACTCAATCCAAATGCCCTAAGGGATAAGTCCTGGGGTGTCATTGGGGCTACAAAATAAGATCACTGTGGTGCTGCTAGTCCCTCCTCCCCAAGATTTGAAATAAGTATTGAGTAATTTGAAAAGAGAAGCAGGGTTTGTTGTGTGCCCCACTTCCCACCTAATATCAGTCAGGGAACTTTCATAATGAGACCCTCTCTTCCCTCGGACAGGTGAAATGGGACCCAGAATGGAAAGACTCAGAGGATGAAGTTTCTAGAGGACTCTAAGATTTGCACAAGAGAATCTGCAAAACACTGGACTCTTGACCACAACAGGGCAGAAACACCTACCAAGTGCTTAAAATATAAAAAAACTCAAAAAGAATAAAAAGGGGAAGAATAGTACAATAAATACAGGAAGCATTTGCTCTCCGACTCAGACTTCTCCTCTTCTACTGAGAAAAAAAGGCTTTTGAGAACTTAAAAATGAAATAAATTTTTCTTCCTGAGGAATCTGAGTTTATATACAAAAAAGTTTTGGTCACAATCCAAATCTAATCTGAGCAGGGTGCTGAGGATAAGCCTCACAGTAAATATTTTCCCACAAAATCATCCCCTGAGGCAGCAATTCCCCTAAGCTACTCCTCTAAGATAAGATCAGGGAGGAATGAGAAACTACACAGTCAACTCTTCCAAAAGTGAACTGGTCTATCCATACTCCTGAGATTATCCTTCCCTCACTCTGTTGAAGGCATTCAACCAAGAAGTGGGGCACACTTTGGACTTCAGAACAAATTGGCCATTTCTACACATGCCACTTTCTCTGAAAGTGACATGCTAATAAACAACCCAAAAATGCTAAAGAGGTGTGGATGTGAATTCCCGGCACCTCATTAGGATACGGTCACATGATTTGGAGTCTAGAAGAAGCTCTTCCGTACTTCAAAAGAGAGTGTAGAGGCACGGCCCCTTCTTTTCAGGAAGAAGGGCCTTCAGGAAGGAGGATTTCCTTCTGGGAGATCCCCCAGAGGTCATGCCTCTACACCCTGCTTTGGAGGCTGGAAGAGCTTCTTCTGGACTCCAAATCATGTGACCGTATGCTAATAAGATGCCAGGAATTTACATCCACGCCTCATTTAGCATTTTTGGGCTGTTTATTAGCATGCTACTTTCAGAGAAATTGGCATGTACAGAAACGGCCATTATGTTTGGTGTACAGATCTACGCTTAGGCTATGTCTACACTAGAAGCATCTAATGTCGACAGAACCTTTGTCAACAGATTGCATCTACACGCAACTTGCTCTGTCAACAGAGAACTGCCAGACTGCACTGCCCCCTGGTGCCAGAAAGTGGAATGGCAGCTCTGCAAAGAGGGCTGCCTGGCAACTGGAAGCCCTCTCTGTCGACAGATGTGCCTACACTGCACTTTTGTCGACAGTACTCTGTCCAGAGAGTGTTATGCCTCAAGTTTTTGAGGGATAATACTGTTGAGCTATTGGACAGACATCTAACTCCCTTAGACAAAGGGTTAATGGGCACAAAACAGACATCAAAACACTCCAGATCCACAAACCAGTTAGTCCACATTTTAACGGAATGGGCCATTCTGTTAATAACTTAAGAGTATGCATGTTACTGAAAAGAAATTCTGCACCGCTATTCAAAGGGAAACAGCCGAGCTGTCTTTTATATTCAAATTCGGCTCATTAACATGTGGTTTGAACTGGGATGGGAATTTTCTGAGTCACTATAGGGGCTCGTCTGCATACTTGGCTTAATCTAATTCTTGACCTTCCCCCCACACCCCTCCACTCTCTGATTTGCTCACCTTGATCATTTTTTTCTGATTTGTCCTCCTTGATTACTGTTTTTGGTTCTCTGCGCCTTAAATATTGAGTCTGTTCTGGTATGGCTATGGTCTGAAGAAGTGGGTCTGTCCCATGAAAGCTCACCTAATAAATTATTTTGCTAGTCTTTAAAGTGCTACTTGACTGCTTTTTGTTTTGATACTGTTGGGCTATGTCTACCCTAGAAACATCTGTCGATAGAAGTTACTGTCGACTTGGTAATCTTGACAGAACCTCTGTCAACAGATTATATCTACACACAACTTACTCCAAGCCATCTCTGTCAACAGAAATGTCTACACTGCACTTCTGTCAACAGATCGTTATGCCTCAAATTTTTGAGGGATAATACTGTAGAGGAAAATACAGAATTATGTCAAGACTTTGTTGACAGAATGCTTTAAGTGTGTAGACACTTCCTGAGTTATGTTGCCAAAAGGCCCCTTCTGTTGACAAAACTCGCTAGTGTAGACTCAGCCTTAGTGTACAGAATCCATGAGAGTCGGCACATTGTTTCCTTCAGTCCAAAGTATCAATGACTCAGAGCTTCAAAGACTTCTATTGCATTGTGGAAGCTTATAAAGCATCAGGCAACCCTATTCCAGAATGGATGTCCTGCAAGTCTGCCCAGGAATCAGGATAATTCTAAGGAAGATGGTCACACTTTTAATTCAGTTACACTATGGTATCTTTAAGGAACAGTAGAGCTAAGGCCACAAAAAAGACAACTACATATTCTGCTTATGAGCGGTTTATCAATATGAAAAGTACGGTAACTTGCATACTCACTCTAGAAGTTCCAAAACTCACCACAGTAATGCCAGGGCTTCTGCACTTAAGACTGGCTGAAAAAAAGTAGAACAAATCAAATAGTTAAAAAAAAATGCAACAAAGAATCAGAGACTTTAGTCATCCAGCAACCTGGTAAATAAAGCTGGCTTTGAAATGTTAAATTTACAGAGCTTCTAAAAAAAGATCATGTTCAAGCCACAGACCCTGGTAACTAAAAAAGTGCTGCCCAGACTGAACTTGCACTGCACCTTACTGAGCCAATTATGCTCCGGAAATCCAGCTGAGTGGTAGATGTGTAATGCTATCAGACTTACACATCTTGTACACCCGGCTTTGTCTTTTCTCTGTACTCTGCCTAGGAGTGTTTCTTCTGAAAGGTTCTTCAGTTATGTAGAGAATGTTACATCTGACAACAGATGCCAGCTCCTGCCAGAAAATGAAAGGAGGCTTGTCTTTTTGAAATGTGATCTACCCATATCCCATTTTAAATACTATGAATGACTATTATTTATAATTCTTCACCAGAATATTCAGTTTTGCTGTCCACTTTATTGCACCATAAATTTAGTCTTCTGCAAAGCTTTCTGCAGTGCATATTACTGTTTACTGAAGCAGACACAAAATATACTGCTGTATGTTTCACACCAATCTGCAACCACTTTTAAAAATGCCTTTTAATGTGCTTTTCTACAATTTTTAAGCTGTGAAATGCTCATCTCAACTGTGCCATGTTGTGTTATGTTGTATTAAACAGAGATATGAATTTATGTTAGTAAAATTTGTGTGTTAATATGCTTCACAGTTTGCATGATATTTTATTACTTGAATTTGGGGTAGTTCAAAAAATTATCAAAATATTTAGTACCAAACAATTCTAAAGATGATGGCCATACTTTTAATGCAGTTACACTACAGTATCTTCAAGAAAAAAAAAATCGCTGAATTTCCTAAAACATATTTAAATCTTTGGGATTTAGTTGGCTATTGGTTCTGATGTAGGTAGGGACTGCATGTTGAAACAGGATTTTCAGTAGCTACAAGAAGCTAATTTTACACACAGGCTGTGAGACTAAATTCAACTGGAAAAAAATGAAAATAAAAATACTTTGCTGTTAATATAGCATCTCTCATCCCAAAATACATTAATGCTTTTTTGCTATTGAACAGCACATTGAAGCACATACTGCACACCCAGAAATATAATTTTCAAGTGTATTTTTTCAGTTGTGTAGCAGAATTTACCTGTGTGACTCTCACTGGCACTAGTAGGAGTTGTGTGACTAAACCTTAGCACAGCATACTGAAAATTTATCTGTGTATTTTCAAAAATAGAAGACACACGTCTGATTTAGGGCCTGATCCAGGTCCTAAAAAAATCACTGGGAGTCTTTCCACTGTCTTCAATGAGAACTGGAACTGACCTGTAATAAACACATTAAAAAGAAAAGAAAAGCAGAAACTTAATTGAAAAAGCATGGAATTTTTTAAAGAAAACAAAAAGGGTATCCTTTAAAAAACAAAATGTAGTCCAACATTCTCTACTGTATTCAAACTATACGTACTATATAGACCATATATCTACCTATAGCTATAGCTTTAGCTATATCAAAATACCATATTCAAACTACTCCCTGATTTGCTCATCTTGATAATATTTTTCTGATTTGTCAACCTTGATTACTATTTTTGGTTCTCTGTGCCTTAAATATTGAGACTGTTCTGGTATGGATATGATCTGAAGAAGTGGGTCTGTCTCACGAAAGCTCATCACCTAATAAATTATTTTGTTATTCTTTAAAGTGCCACTGGACCGCTTTTTGTTTTCATAGTACAATATGGGTGATGCTAATCTAGTCCAATGTAAGAAACACTAGTTTAAGGAAATCTATAAAACAAAAAAGGCAAAGCTATTTAATAAGGACAAGTTATTTTAGCACTTCAGAAGTAAGAATCTAATAGAAGAGATGGTATTCTATTTCATCTCTAGGATATAAAGGGAGCAATCATAGACTCGTATGAGAGGACATTAACACAGGGCCATAGAGGATAAAGAAATTAGAGAAAAGATGAATTTCCTTGCTTTGGTCTTCATAGTGGATGAAGGTGAAATACCTGGTTAATGGGATCCTCTTCAGCTGTAATGAAGAAACTAAACTGAAATAAATCACCAGAAGAGTTTCCAACCATCCAGGATGGCCCTGCAGTCATCAGGAATTAAAGATTAATCTTCAACTAATGATCATGGAATGTGAAGAAACCTTCAGGAATACAGCCAACCAAAAGTAGCAACCGTATCACCAGGACTATATGGCATTCATTTAAGATCTTCATCTAAGAAATTAATGACTAAACTAGCTACACTACATAACAAAACTTTGTTATTTATATCTATATGTACTATAAATCTAAAAGTTGGCCAAGATACATCCATCTCTTTAAAAAAGTTTCAAGGGCTACATAATTGTTTGCAAAAATGCTAATTTAAAGAAGAGAGTCTTCCATCATTCTTTGAAGGTAGTGAGATTCAGTCTCACCTTGATCTCAAGAAGTATCTTCCACAACAACACTACAGTTGCTGTACACTACACACAACTGCCATCACTAGCAGGCTGCCAGCCATCTGCCATAGGGCTGCCTGCCAAATTCTCCTAATCCCACTATATGGACTGTGGAAAATGGTAGATGCAATAGCTGTAAAGTGTGTGCTTGTGGCTGGAGTGAGTAGGTATCATTATGTGACTTCAATTTTCTATAACTTTCTCTCGTGGTTTTCTGTCAGCTGTTTTGTAACACTTTGAAAAATAGATACAACTATATGTTTGCCAGTTAGCTACCCATTAGCTGTGAGACAAGTTCACTCTATCCTTTTTTTTCCTTATTGCCTTAGAACATGGTAGTTCAGATGTTGCAGAACATCTAAGAGGTAAAGACACAATATTTAAGACATATACACAAATAAATGCCACATACCTTTACATGTTCCTCTTTGAGCAATTGCTTTTCTGTACCTACAAGGTACTGAAGAATTATTTTAAAGTATGCCAGAACTCTTTATAGATGACCATACCATGGCATTTTAATATTTACTCTCTTTATTGTATTATATTTTACAATGGTTAATATTTCAATAAGGGTTTGAATAACCACCTGCTAAAACTGTATTTTAATTTAATTAAATCTTCCTCAAAGACCTAAAATATCCAATATTTCATCTCACACTGAATGTTTAATATAGCTTGAGTAAGCATAAGTATGTACACTTTCTTTGAATTACTAAAACACATTTCCATGGCTTTTTTTTTTCAAAATGATGGCCCAAAATTTGTGGTTGGTCATTCTTTTTGTCTTCACAGAGAAGACTAGAGTGTTCTCTAATACCAGTAAAATGCAGGTTCTTTAGCAGAGGTACTCAGACTGGGTGGGGTGCCCCCTTGGGAGGGTGTGAAATTTCAAGAGAGGTGCAACGCAATCCACTCCCCTGACTCCCACAGGGGCCCTCCACTGCCTTCCTGTAGCTTCTGTGCCCAGCTGTGCTGTGCTTGTGTCCTGCACTGCTTGCTTCCCTGCTGGCAGATGGATGGCTTCATTTCTGGTCCCCCACCCCACCCCTATGGAGGCCCTTCTTTGCCTCCTCTCTTGGCTTAGCTGTCCACCTTCCTACCACCCCCCCTCCCACCAGTCTCTGCCATCAACAGAGGACCAGCATAATTTCTGGTCCCCTACCTCATGTTTTGCAGGGCCATCTGAGTGGGGTAAGAGATGTGGTTTAAAACAAACAATAGGAAATATTTTTTCACACAATGCACAGTTAACCTGTGGAACTCCTTGCCAGGGGATGTTGTGAAGACCAAGACTATAGTAGAGTTTAAAAAAGAACTAGATAAATCATGAGGGATAAGTCTATCAATGGCGGTTAGCCAGGATGGGTATGGATGGTGTCCCTATTCTCTGTTTGCAAGAGACTGGAAATGGGAGACAGGGAATTAATCACTTGATGATTACCTGTTCTGTTCATTCCCTCTGGGACACCTGGCATTGGCCCCTGCCAGAAGAAAAGATACTGGGCTTGATGGGCCCATGATCTGACTCAGTTTGGCTGTTCTTATGTGTGCTTCTACCCGGATGGCCTCTTGTTTCAGCTTCCCAAAAAAAGTCCAGGCTTTTGGTTTTTTTTAAGTGCAAGTATGCTGATCTTAATTTAATTACTTTGTTTAACTTTAAAAGTCTGCCTGGCAGAGCTGGAAAACGGTGGGAGGCTCTTTATACAGCCAGGTGCTGTTTGTTTGTACTTTTTTTCCTCCGAAGCTGGGTCAGTCTCTTGAAACAGCAAAATGAACTACTTGGGACTGCTAGAGTTGGGAGGGCTCTTTAAACAGAGTGAATTTTTTTTTTTAATAGCTGCCTGGTGGGGCTGGGAAAGGTGGCTGTTTAAAAATGCTTTGCCTCCATCTATATAGTGAGTATCCTCTCTCTCTCTGTGTGCATTGTCTTGCACCATTGCAGTTTATGTTGTTGCTTCACAGAGACTGGCACATGCCGAAAAGGTTTTTTCTCGTATGAATATAACAGAAATTTCCATAGGTTTGGATTTCATTAGGCAGGCTGAAGGGGCTTAGCTAATTGTAGGCATGAAAAGGGATATTAATGTAAAAAATCTGCTCACCCCTGTTCTATAGCATCGTGGGGTTGATCGTCTGGTAACATTATTAGTCTTGTATTTCTTTTCTATTTTTTTCCTCCACTGATATGACCCAAAAGTGCTTTCTTTGTTTGTTTATTTATTTAAAAAAGCATTGTATTTCTAGGAAGCTTAAAATGCCCTCTCCGTATTTGCCTTTGTAAAAGGCAGTACTGTAAATCTATTCATAGCATGTATGCATTTTGGGTCAGGTTTTATATCACCAAATTATCCCTTTATCTAAAATAAAAATATCGATATTTTTATTTGATTGAGCTAAAGGCATTTTTTTCCAAATCCTTCTATAGAAACATAACATGTAAACAGATTAGTATGGATTGTCCATAGCAATGTATCTTTCTAATGAAAATGTTACTGAAGACAAAGTGAAAGGATTTTATACACAGCTTTGAGATTGTTCAAATCATCAGGAGTCAATATTTAGTTGTCTTAGGCTGTGTCTACACTACCACCTTCCTTTGAAGGAAGGATGGTAATTAGGATGTTGGGAGTTTACTAATGAAGTGCTGCTGCGCAGAGGCAGCACTTCATTAAGTAAATTCCCCGCCTCTGCAGCAACTCTTAAGTTTTAATCTTAGAAGTACGGGCATGCTTATAGCTGCGGAGCACCCACCAGTACTTCGAAGTATTTCAAAATTTTAGAACTAAGGGGACTTCAAAGTTGCCCTGGCACTTCAAAGTACTGGCAGGTGTGCCGCGGCTAGACACGTGCCAGTACTTCGAAGTTTAAAACTTCTGAGCTGCCACAGGGGGGAATTTGCTTAATGAAGTGCTGCCTGTGCACAGCAGCACTTCGTCAGTAAACTCCCACCCCCCTAATTACCATCCTTCCTTCGAAGGAAGGTGGTAGTGTAGACAAGCCCTTAGTCTGTATAGCTAGGAACCTAATTCCTATGCAGTCACTTGGCATATTTTCAGAGGTTGCCAGTAATAACTACATGGAAAGAATACGCAACAGGTGTCCATATTATAGTCTCCTGGGCTACGTCTACACGTGCACACTACATCGAAATAGCTTATTTCGATGTAGCGACATCGAAATAGTCTATTTCGTTGAATAACGTCTACACGTCCTCCAGGGCTGGCAATGTCAACGTTCAGCTTCGACGTTGGGCAGCACCACATGGAAATAGGTGCTGTGAGGGAACGTCTACACGCCAAAGTAGCACACATCGAAATAAGGGTGCCAGGAACAGCTGCAGACAGGGTCACAGGGCAGACTCAACAGCAAGCTGCTCCCTTAAAGGGCCCCTCCCAAACACACTTGCACTAAACAACACAAGATCCACAGAGCCGACAACTGGTTGCAGACCCTGTGCATGCAGCATGGATCCCCAGCTGCCGCAGCAGCAGCCAGAAGCCCTGGCCTACGGGCTGCTGTACACGGTGACCATAGAGCCCCGCTGGGGCTGGAGAGAGAGCGTCTCTCAACCCCTCAGCTGATGGCTGCCATGGCAGACCCCGCTATTTCGATGTTGCGGGACTCACATTGTCTACACGTGCCCTACTTCGACGTTCAACTTCAAAGTAGTGCGCTATTCCCATCCCCTCATGGGGTTAGCGACTTCGACATCTCGCCGCCTAACGTCGATTTCAACTGCGAAATAGTGCCCAACACGTGTAGCCGTGACGGGCGCTATTTCGAAGTTGGCGCCGCTACTGCGAAGCAGCGTGCACGTGTAGACACGGCCCTGAAGTATAAGATTAAACTCCAGCCCCCTTCATTTTCATAATTTATGGAACACAATGGCTACGTCTACACGTGCAGCCAACATCGAAATAGCTTATTTCGATGTTGCGACATCGAAGTAGTCTATTTCGATGAATAACGTCTACACGTCCTCCAGGGCTGGCAACGTCGATGTTCAACTTCAACGTTGCTCAGCCCAACATCGAAATAGGTGCAGCGAGGGAACGTCTACACGTCAAAGTAGCACACATCGAAATAGGGATGCCAGGCACAGCTGCAGACAGGGTCACAGGGCGGACTCAACAGCCAGCCGCTCCCTTAAAGGGCCCCTCCCAGACACAGTTGCACTAAACAACACAAGATACACAGAGCTGACAACTGGTTGCAGACCCTGTGCCTGCAGCATAGATCCCCAGCTGCCGCAGAAGCAGCCAGAATCCCTGGGCTAAGGGCTGCTGCCCACGGTGACCATAGAGCCCCGCAGGGGCTGGAGAGAGAGCATCTCTCAACCCCCCAGCTGATGGCCGCCATGGAGGACCCAGCAATTTCGACGTTGCGGGACGCGGATCGTCTACACAGTCCCTACTTTGACGTTGAACGTCGAAGAAGGGCGCTATTCCTATCTCCTCATGAGGTTAGCGACTTCGACGTCTCGCCGCCTAACGTCGAAGTTGGTGCCGCTACTTCGAAGTAGCGTGCACGTGTAGACGCAGCTAATATTATATAATCCTTAAAACAGATATTCAGCTGAAAAGAGATATTGAGTCTCCCAACACAGCATACCACATGTGCAGTTATAAAAAATATAATTAAAAATTCACCATCTCTATGTCTTTCAGCATGATGTTCCTATAAACCTAAGAACTAGTTATCCATTTAACACAATTATTTACTGTTCAACAGATATACGGTTACCATAGCAACAACTACATTTATGACTGCCAGAGTAAATGGGAAGTCTAATCTGCCCCACCAGTAATAGAAAAAGCTTTTTAAAGTGCAGTTTATCTGCTGATTCTGTAATGGAGTAGTTGTACTTAAATTCTGAACTGTGATATGGTTGCAGCTTGTCTACTTTGGTCTTGTAGACCACTCTGACACCCACACAGGCCATTGTTGACTGCCTGTTCAGTTACTCGTTCAAGCAGCAGTAGAACTCTAGAGCCATATTCATGTTTAGTCTTTCAAAAGAAAATCGATGAAGCCTTGAAAACCAGTCTGAATCAGTGGCACCAAAGTTTAAAATGAGAGAGTCTACAGTGAGCTATTTCTGGCTGTTGGAATTGGCAGAGAAGACACCCAGCATATTCATTTGGCAGTAATCACAATGGAATACTACTGAAAATATTCTTCTTCTTCTTCTACAATTAAAATTAAGGGAAGACATTGGTTTTTCTTAAGAAATAGGTTATATTTTTTTCCAGAGTAATTTACTGCAGAACAGTATTGCATTGCACTTACAATATTTTTGCATAAGGACTTATTTATATAGGGAAAAAAACACCACAACAGGTTTCTTGGCATTCTGTTCTGGAATACAGACACTTATTCTGGAATAATTAATGCAATTCCAAAGCAGATTAATTGTTCTAGAATAAAATCACTTTCATTTTGAAATAGAGTATCCATATTGGAGTGATAGCTGTTGCAGAGTGCTTTATGTTATAGTACCAAAAGGGTAGCTATGTTAGTCTGTAGTGTCACAAATAACAAGCAGTCCTGTGACACCTGAATCTAAAAAATTTAATAGAGGATGAGCTTTTGTGTGTGAAACCCACTTCCTTCATACATGAAAGCCCATCGCCAAATAGATTTGTTAGAGTCTAAGGTGCCACAGGACTGCTAGTTATTCTTTATTTAATAGTAGTTAATTTGGTCAGTTTCCCCATATAGATCCTTTTCTGGGATTTATAACTGCAATAACAATCTCTTAATCTGGTGGTTGCATTGGTGTATTCTTTTTAATCAAGATCTTTCCCTCAGTAGCACTTTGAAGAGCTGTTCAGGCTGAATCCCTCCATCCTGATCAAGATCCCTCTAGTGAAAGCTAGAATCTGATTTTGCCATTGATTTAAACGAGTGCACAATTCATATTGATGTTGATGGGAAGAGATACAAGCCCTTAATACATGCATGGGTGAGTGCATAAGTGTTGCTTTCTATTGTAGAGTTCCTTTCTTTGTTGTTATTGCAAACCCCCAAATACAACATTGTTCTTCTAACTGAAAACTCAAAGCAGAAGCAAATGATAGACTACATCACAATAGCAGTGTCTACACATGCACGTTATTTCGAAGTAGCGGCGCCAACTTTGAAATAGCGCCCGTCACGGCTACACGTGTTGGGCGCTATTTCGAAGTTGAAATCGACATTAGGCGGTGAGACGTCGAAGTCGCTAACCCCATGAGGGGATGGGAATAGCGCCCTACTTCGACGTTCAACATTGAAGTAGGGAACGTGTAGACGATCCGCGTCCCGCAACATCGAAATAGCAGGGTCCTCCATGGTGGCCATCAGCTGGGGGGTTGAGAGATGCTCTCTCCAGCCCCAGCGGGGCTCTATGGTCACCGTGTACAGCAGCCCGTAGGCCAGGGCTTCTGGCTGCTGCTGCTGCAGCTGGGGATCCATGCTGCATGCCCAGGGTCTGCAACTAGTTGTCGGCTCTGTGTATCTTGCGCTGTCTAGTGAAAGTGTGTCTGGGAGGGGCCCTTTAAGGGAGCGACTTGCTGTTGAGTCTGCCCTGTGACCCTGTCTGCAGCTGTGCCTGGCACCCTTATTTCGATGTGTGCTACTTTGGCGTGTAGATGTTCCCTCGCAGGGCCTATTTCGATGTGGTGCTGCACAACGTCGATGTTCAACATCGACGTTGCCAGCCCTGGAGGACGTGTAGACGTTATTCATCGAAATAGACTATTTCGATGTCACCACATCGAAATAGGCTACTTCGATGTAGGGTTCACGTGTAGACGTAGCCAGTATGGCCAGGTCATATGAGCTATGTTTATACCACGGTGATCTGTCGACAGACATTTCTGTTGGAAGATATCTTTCAACAAAACTTTTGTCAACAGATTGCGGCCAGACACGAAAGTGGATCGCTCTGTCAACAAACAGTGGCCAGACTGCCCAGCTGGTCTCTTGACAGAGCAGCCAAGCAGACAGAGCTGTCTGCTATCCCAGAAGCCCTGTCAGTCAACAGAGATTCCTCTGGATCATCTACACCGGCTTTCTGTCCACAGACTCTGTCAAGAAAGGCATTCTGCCTCCTGGGAGAATGGCAGAATGTTGTCAATGGAAGTGCTGCAACTTACTGTTGAGAGAATGCCTTTGTAATGTGGACACTTTATGAGTTCTGTCAACAACTTCTCTAGTGTCGCTGTAGCCGTGTAGACTGAACCTCTTGAGTTCAGCAGTCTCTCATCTAGCAGCATCTGTAATCCGGCATGATTCTAGTTAGCTGGACGACCACTTACCATAGGTATAGTCAAGTTCCCATTGTCCCATAAAGTGTATTTATAGCCACAAACTCCAGCTCTCAGTGTTCTGTGCTGTTATTTAGCTCCAGTTGATGCCTAAATATCTTCTAAGAGCCTAGTAGCAGTGGAAGGAAGCAGTGGAAATGCTGGTGATGCTGCTAGACAATATTGACCTTCTGTGGTCTGTAAAATGCTCTTGTATTTGAAAAGACATTGTCGGATGATGTGGTGTCTCCACTGCCCTTTCACATCAGAGATATATTCCCAAAGGATATTATAGATGTATGAGCAACCCAAGTATGCCAGAATGTTTGCAAATTGATAGTTATGCTATGCAGCCACCAGTTGGATTTTCAACTTCTTTCCTTACCTCTCATCCTTGTTTTGGATTTCAGAGTTATGATTCTATGATCTTGTACTATTAGGACTTGTCTACACAGAAATATTTTGCAGCTTTTTATATAAACCGACACAATTAAAGTAGTACAGCCATCCTAATGTGGACACAGTTATACCAAGCTGATGATTTTATACATATATATATATATATATATATATATATATATATCCCCCAAAAGAGAAGCAGAAAATGATATATCGGTGTAGGGCAAATTTATACAGTTTTAACTGCATCCATATTAGGATGTACTAATTCAAGTATTATGGTAGAAAATTGCAACCCAGAATAGTTACATTCATACAAAACTGGGTGTAGATCCAGCCTCTACTTTGTCATATATACTAATGCCTTCTTACTAGGTTGCTGTAGCCTATGGATCCGTTTTATGCCTGATCAAAAATACTTCAGGATAATCCAATTTTTGGATTACATATTTTAATTTAATGGGTTCTTTCAAAACTAAATTTCAAAGCTATTATTTATTAATTATCTTACAGTGGTGACTACAAGTAAGGAGGGAGAGGAGCCCAGCTCCCTGCTCCAGAAGGGGTGGGACCAAGGGAAGAAGGGGCAGGGCTTAGGACCATCAGCCCTGGCCACACCCCACTGTGTATAGAGCAGCAACACAGTGCTCCACAGCATTTGAAAGGGGCCCAGACGTCAAGCCACTGCTGCCATAGCAGTGGCTGGAACTCTGGGGCCCTTTGAAATGACAGGCCCCAGGGCAACTGCCTCTTTTGCCATGCCCTTCCCCTACCACATTAGTAAGCCTGACTAGAAGTCTTGATCAAGTAAAAGGGCTTTGTCGTGCTAAGTATTGTACAAGCATATAGTAAAGATACAGGCCATGTCCTAAAGAACTTACAAGTTAGGTTAATAACAAGAATATAAGAACATAACACAAGAATGGTCATACTGGGTTAGACTAAAAGTTCATCTAGCCCAATATCCTGTCTTCCAAGAGTGGCCAACTCAGAAGGAGTGAACAGAACAGGTAGTCACCTAGTGATCCCTCTCCTGTCATCCATTTCCAGCCTCTGTCAAACAGAGGCTAGGGACACCATTCTTGCCCATCCTTGCTAATAGTCATTGATGGACCTAATTTCCATGAATGTATCTAGTTCATTTTTTTAACCTGGTAAAGTCCCGGTCTGCACAATATTCTTTGGCAAGGAGTTCCATAGGCTTACCATGCACTGCATGAAGAAAAAACTTCCTTTTATTAGTTTTTAACCTGCTACCCATTAATTTCATTTGGTGACCCCTAGATTTTATGTTATGAGAACAAGTAAATAACTTTTCATTATTCACTTTTTCCATACATGTCTATCATATTCTTCCTTAGTCTCCTCTTTGCTAAAATGAAAAGTCCCAGCCTTTTTAATATTTCTTCATATGGCACCTGTTCCAAACCCCTACTCATTTTTTGCTCTTTTTTGAATCAAAGATCAAAATCTAAATGAAGCAGAGAAACTGATAGGGGCCGAGAATGAGTTTGTCAAAAATTTAACTTGTCTGTCTAGTTAGACTCCTAAAAAAGTACATACGTTTTTGAATATACATAGCAAGGTGCTGACTTCCTACAGATCCTGGTGACATCAGTGGGAATTCCTGGTGTTCATTGCATCTGAAAGCCAGTCCATTTTTCTTAAGAAACCTAAATACGGACTTAGAAAACAAGGGAGTCACAATTTTGATCATGAATATTAAAATGCCTCTAGAAGGTTCTTCTAATATGTCGTCTTCTTCTTCAAGGCATAGCTCTTATCCCACTAGTTAAACTGAGAATTTACCTGTCAATAACTTCTTTGGCCAACAACAGCACAATAATTCCTCAATCATTAAAACTCAGACAGTTATTTCAATTCTTATATCAGATAATTGTTTCATCTAGCACTATATGCTCCCTCCTCTAATACCTTATGTTTAAACAGAAGTTTAAAAAAGCCACAGTTCATCTGGCCTATTGTGAAGTGTTATATATAAAGTAAATAGCTTCCTGTTTCCTTCAAGCAATCAGTTTCTATGCTGACTGATTCATAATGAGACTTGATAAACCTTAGCATTTTCTTATTTAACAGTGCTGATAGTGATCACAAAATAATCCTGTCTTTTAAAATCTGTCGTTTAAACTTCCTCTGAATATTATAATTTTGAGTATTCAGGACTTCAACATACTGTTTTTTTTGATCAAACTGTCCACTTTTTACAATCTACATGATGATCACCTTTAGCTTTTACATAAAATATTTCAACAATTCTAGCAACATGTTGACTATTTGTACAATTAAGCATCAAATTAGGAAACCGGTCCCAGTCCAAACACTTGTATACCTCCTTAACTTTAAGCACATACATACTAACTTTGAATCAATAGTCATTAGTGTTCATACGATTGAGATCTATTCTGTATGGAGACAACAGGTTACATGAATTTTATGTTTTGTTTTGTTTTGTTTTTTAATTGGAAAGAGGCTTAATCTTCATGAGCTTTAAAATACTGTAGATGCCAGAAGATAAGATGTTGAGCTACAACTTACTTTTGCAGAATTACATTTTGTTTTTATATAGCATCAATTAATTTTAAATGTTTTTTTAAATTTTTATCTGTTTAAATTTCCACAGCTGGGGAAATTATGTGGCTTAAAACTATAATTATTTCATAACACTAGACATTGAGATTATCAAAGGTAAAGCTTGATAACTGTTAAAACACAAATTGTCAACATCATGTCAAAATGCAACAAAATAGATATTCTGAATTGCCTTGTTTGCAAGAAGAACCTGGAGATGATGAACCTGAGAATCTTGATCAAAGTTTTAATTTAGCTGATGAATGAGTGTTAACAGATTGGGTAGCTAGTTTTGTTGCTCATTTTTTTCTTGATTAGCTCTTTTTAAGAATTTTATATTCATTTTAATATATATCATCTAAAGATCCTGCACTCAGATAAGATGATGCCAACTACCTCAGAAATGGCCTCAAGATTTTTTTTTATAATTGGAAAGAGCAGTTTGTCACAGAATTACAATCTCAGTTACATAAAACACTGACTAGAGTTAAAATTGCTGATGTTAGTGGGACTTTTCAAACTGACAGTCACTAAAGATCAGCTAATTCAAACTTGAATGAATCAAGTAGCATGGCTCCAAAGTAGGCTTCATACTTGATTTGCCTGAAGACCTAGGAAGAACCACTGCAAGTCTGAGTAAGCAGTTTTTAGAGTACAAGAATCAAGGGCTAGGCCAAGAAGCTTTGCATTTCATGACCATTTGAGAGGAGATGGACCTTCCAGAACCTCCAAACTGCTCAACTTGGGGAAAGGAAGTCACAGAGGAAACAGCCAGTCAACAGCAGACTTTGACCAATTTCTTCCTACCAGCATAACTTTCTTGGTCAGCTTCTTGGCCAAATGTCCTTCCAGGTCCCTCCAGTGTCAGCTACACCACCAAAGTCCAGAAAGCCTGTGAGATATGAAAAGCTCTTGAACTCCTTTTTGTCTAAGTATCTTTTTTTTTATCTTTTGCTTGATCTCAGTCTTTTTAAGTTTTATTTTTAGGATATGCATGTGTTTCTGTGTGTGTGTCAGCACACTTCTCAAACCTACATAGGGAAAGTGGGAAGACATGGTCCCCAACTTTAAAGAGCTGCAAATTTTGTCTCATAAAAATACTCATCTGTGTTTAGGAACCCTGAAAAATGTGAAATTCCCAACTACAACTTATCAAGAGTGTTCCCTTGAAATCTGTACCATATTGAATACATTGTATTGTTGAAGATGGCAATTTACCCAACACCCATAAAAAATGAAGTCAAAGGAGGAAGGTATATAATAGACTCTAAGGGTGAGTGTATGAGTCCGAAGACACCCAGCCCTTGGCCCAGGGCGGGGCAGCAACCAAAAGAAAGGGTTATAGCATCAGCCCAGCCCCCAGTTCGAGGCAGGGCAGCAGTTCACAGTTGTAACACAGTACAGGCCCAGCCCTCAGTTCAGGGTGGGGCAGCAGTTCACAATTGTAACACAGTACAGGCCCAGCCCTTAGTTCAGGGAGGGGCAGCAGCACAAGGGTTTGAGCACAGGCCCAGCGCGGGCTGGCACCGTCAGGGAGGGGGTAGTGGGTCGCAGGCCCTCCCACTCCACTGCGACCCGGGCCGGGGCCCTGGGGTCGCTCACACATGACCACAGCAGTGGGAATGCAGGCCACAACACACCACCATGGGTTCGGGAGCATCGTTCCCTGGGCCACTTCCTACCTCTACCTCCAACGGAGGAAGGTCCCAGTCCATCGGGTCAGGGGGTCCCACGGGGTCAGCCCCCTCCAGATCGTCCACCTTTGGGGGCTCTGGCAAGTCGTTCATGTCGACATCATTGGGGTAGTCTGGCGGCGGTAGCACGGTGGGCCCGAGGCGATCCTGGGCCTGGGGGCTGCAAGGGTCCGCTGGGACTCTGGGGCAGGCCACTCCTGGGGTCTTGTGGGTGCTCACCCTCGCCAGTCTGGCCACGTCCGGGGTTTCCACCAAGGCGGGAGGTCTCCACCGGCGGGAGGGTCCTGGCAGGTCTGGGAAGTCTGGGTAGACCCCCTGGGGCATCTGGATCCGTGGTTGCTCTGGGCCACTGGGGGCTTGCTCCTCTGGCCTGGCTGCACAGCAGCAGGCCCTCTGCCCCTGGCGCTGGGGAGCTTGCACAGGCACTTCCTCCCTGCCCGGAGGCCCAGGCTTTAATGGGTCCCAAGCCCTGCCCTTGGCCCTTCTAGCCCTAGGCCCCGCCCTCTGAGGAGTGGGCCTCTTGTGTTCTGGTTCTGGGCCTGCCCACCAGGGCCTCTGCGCAGCCTCCTCGGCCTCTGAGTCAGCAGGAAGCCTGCTGCAGGTGCTCCTGCATCTTCTGTACGCGCTCGTGCTTCACACGCTCCACTTCCCCACCCTCGTGTCCCGCCCCGACCACAAGTGGCGGGACCTCTTGCCGCCATCGGAGGGTGAGGAGCCCCAGTGGGCCAGCCTCTATTCCACCCTGGTCCCGCGGCCCGCCGGGGACATCAGCTGGAGAATCCTCCATGGAGCGGTGAGCACGGGCGTGTACCTGGCGCGGTTCACCCCCATCCCAGACACCTGCACCTTCTGCGGCACGAGGGAGAACCTGGCGCACATCTACATTGAGTGCGCCAGGCTGCAGCCCCTCTTCCGGCTCCTCCAGAACCTCCTCTTGAGGTTCTGGCTGCACTTTTCCCCGCACCTCCTTATCTTGTCACACCCCATCCGCGGCCCCACAAAGTCGCGGGACCTCCTCATCTGCCTCCTCCTGGCCATGGCCAAAATGGCCATCTACAAAACCAGGGAGAGGAGGCTGGCAGAGGGGGCGACCTGCGACTGTGGGGCCTGCCTCCGTTCCTCCCTTCGCTCACGAATCCGAGCTGAGTTCCTCTGGGCGGCGTCCACCAACTCCCTGGATACCTTCGAGGAGCGGTGGGCGCTGTCCGGGGTCCTCTGCTCGGTATCCCCTTCCGGCTCCCTCATTCTAAACCTTTGACCCTCACTCCCGTCCCTGTTTTTTTCCTTTGTTGTCCCCCGTATTCATTTGGTGACTGGGTGTTTTTAGTGGGCCCCCCCCTCACTGTGAGAGGGGCCTTTTAGCCATGGGCAGGCCATGCCTGCCCACCCCCCCCCCAGTAACACCAATATGAGCAGGAAGCCAGCTGCAGGCGCTTCTGCAGGGCTGCTGCTGCCGCCGTGGGACCCCCCTCCCACGGCTGGAAGGCGAGCTAGCAGGGGCCAGCCGGCCTTGGCTGCCTTCCCCGCCCCCCGTTCTGGGGTCAGCCTCCCTCCTGCCTTAGGCAGGCAGGCTCTATCTTTCTCCCCCACTCTCCTCCACTTCTCCAGCTAGTTCTTTTAGGAACTGCTGAGTGGGTGGAGGGTGGGGGCCTCTTGCCCCCTGCCCTACAGCAGGGCCCCCCCCCCTTTTTCCATCTTTTCGGGAGAAACTGCTGGCCCCCCATTCGGGCCCACCTTCCATCTAGCAGCTGCTGCACCCTCACCACCTGGAGAAGGTAGGGGGCTCTCTCAAAGCGGCAGTTGGGCTCCCTCCACACAGCCTCCTGTGGAGTGGCTTGGGGAGGGGTGAGTTTGGGCAGGGCCCCTCTCCACTGGGGCTCCGGGGGGGGCTGCATAGCCAGGGGTGGGGTGTTAGGGCGTGGCCCCTGCCCCACCCCTGCAGCCACCCCCTCTCCTACTGCCCCCCCCACACCCAGCTGCCGCTGGGGCCCCCTCCACCTGGGCCCCTCCAATCAGCTGCCCCTTCCTTCTCCCCCTGTCATCTCGAGGCTCTGCAGCAGCTGCTACGGGCCCACCCCTCAGGCGCACGTGGGCAACCCCTCCCCCCATTAACCCCGCCATCCCCCCTAAGTTGGCTGTGCCTCCTCCTTCGCCCCCCCACGTGCCCACGCCCCTTCCCCCCCCTTTTTTGTTTACTTAAGCGCCTGAGCCCCCCACCCCCCCACCCACCCACACACACACACACACACACACACACACACACAAACTTTGATTCCCTCCACATCCCAGTGCAGAAACAGGAGCCCTCTTACCATCTTGTGCTGGGAGTTGTGGCCTTTTTTGTGTCTCCCTTTCCCTGACCTCACTCCCCTTGCCCTGCCCTTCCCCCATCTGACTGGGTCCTCAGCCCGGCCAGTGGGGGAGGGGCAGCCACGCCTCACTCCTTCCTTCCCTTCCACTCTCCTCCCCCTCCCCCGCTCTTTCTTAAAGGCCCCCACCCCCAATAAACTTTTTCTCTCTTAGACCCACCAATATGACCCCCACGCCCACTGGAGGGTCATCTGGTGACCCCTCCCTCCCTCTCCCCTCCACTGTCACCCCTCCTATCCCTGAAACGGTGGCCCACTCGTCCAGGGCTGCCCAGAACTCTACCACCATGTCGGCTGAGGGTGCGGGTGCAGGCTCCGGGGCTCTTACTGCCTCCGCTGCGGCGCCCCCTGGTGACCCAGCCCCAAACCCTCCCCCCCAAAAGGGCAGGAAGGGCCAGGGGAAAAGAAAGGGCAAGAGCCCCGCCCGGAAGTCCAAACCTCCCGTGGCGGGGACTCTCCCCCAGGCTGCCCAAACACCGAGTGCAGCCTCCCCTTCTTCCCTTCCCCCTGCTCCCTCCACCGCTCCTGGGGGCCCCGACCTCTCGGTCCCCAGGTCGTACGCCCAGGCGGCGGCCGCCACCCCGCACCCTACTCCTTTCGCCTCTGCCAGGACTACCATCCCCAACGGTCGCGGCCCCTTCCCTGCGCTCACCAGGAGGCATGGAGTCCGCTGCCTCCTGGTGGCTGCCTCGCCCCACGTGGAGACCTACGTGTGGGCGTAGGCATGGGTGGTGGGGCCCGCGGCCGTGGTGGCGGCCTCCCGGATGTTCGGGAAGATAGTCTTCTTCCTGGCTTCGGAGGCTGCCGCCCAGGAGGCGGTGGAGAGGGGCCTGGCGGTTGGGGGCGTGCACGTGCCCCTGGAGCCGCTGGAAGACCTGGGCGTGCGGGTGGTTTTTTCATCTGTTCCACCCTTCCTTCCAAACTCTGCCCTTCTGCCATTCCTCACCGCCCTGGGCCGGCCTTTGACAGTCCTGAGTCCCCTCCCCCTAGGCTGTAAAGACCCCGCCCTACGGCACGTGCTCTCCTTCCGCCGGCAGGCCCGGGTCCAACTGCCGTCGGCGGCAGCACAGGGCGGGGTGGCCCAGGAGGGGACTATACTGGTGCCCTATCAAGGGGCCCAGTACCGGGTCTTCTATACCCTGGGGGAGGCCCGGTGCTTTATGTGCCGGGTGGCGGGGCACGTCCGGAGGGATTGCCCCCTGGCCTGGCACGAAGGGGAGCCCGGGACCTCCTCCGACCCGGTGGGCGTCAGCCACGAGATCGGCGGCGCCCAACCGCGACGGGCCCTGGGACCGACCCTCCTCCTCTCGTCCCGGACGGATCCATCGCCGCTCGGGCGTCGGAGGATGCCCGGCCGCATGGTGCCGGGCAGGAAGAAGCAGGCACTGTCGCCTGAGCGGGCACAAGAGCCGTGCCTGCAGAGGAGAGGGAGGAGGGGCCGGCGGCAGGACCAGAAGAGGGCCTGTCCCGGGGCGGTTCGTCCCTCCCCCTTGCCGCCCCGCCCCCCTCTTACCTCCCTTCCTCCTCGTCGGCCCTGTCCCCTGGCCTCTCCTCCTCTACTGCCCAGCCCGCCTCCTCGGAGGGCTGGGTGCTGGTTGGGGGGAAACGAAAGAAAAAGAGTGCGCGCACCCGGCATCCCACCCTGTCGGAGGACGGGGTGGAGGCGCCGCGCAAAGCACTAAAAAGAGCTGCCAGCCCAGACCCACCTGCCGAACCCCTGGCTACCGATCATCTGCCGGGGGCGACAGGGGCTGCCGCGGTGGCGGCTAAGAAAGGTAACATCCCCTGTGCCCCGGAGCCAGAGCCTGAGGAGGCTGAGAAGGATTTTTGTGCACCCGTGCCCTCCCCCGACACCCCTCCGGCCGCCACCCAGACTGCTGCTGCGGAGCATCCGGAGGAGGTGAGCCCTGGCCTCGCCCTCCTCTAGCAGGAGGTCGAGGCCCTAGGCCTCACCCCGGTGGCCCTGGACGTGGACAGCCTCCTACTGGAGGCCTGTGGGCCGTCCATCCACTCACCCCCACCCCCTCCACTCTCCCCCTCCCCATCTACCAGCGACCCCTTAATTACCACCTCCCTCTGCCTTGGGACATCCCATGAGGCGACCCCGCCCTTAATTAGGGATGACCTCCCCACGGGAGTCGGCCAGCCCCTGGGCGCCCTGGGGGAAGCAGAGTTTCCCATGTCCCCCGCCTTCGGCCCCGAAACAAAAGACCCCGACACCCACCCCCTCGACCAGTTGGCACCTCCTGCCGAGCATGTCAGCACCTCGCCCCTCCCCCCCTCCCCCGCCCCACTATCCGAGGAAGCCCCTCCTCCTGAGACACCTTTTATCCATATCCCCGCCCCTGCTCCCATCTTAGCCCCATCACCTGCCATCATCCCCGTACCTTCTCCCAGCCAACGCCCCGCCCCAGAACTTGCAATCCTACCCCCTCCAGACCCTCCTCTCCTTCCATTCCCTCCTTTTCCTCCTCCCCCTCCCCCACTACCCCCTCTCCCTCCCCCTCATGAACCTTCCCTTCCCCTGATGAGTCTCATCCCCCCTGCCCTCACCCCCACCCCTCCTCCTCCTACCCCTCCCCTTGATCCCTGCCCACACATACCTGCCCCCGAGACCGTAATCCCTCGGGAGCCCCCCCCACATCGCCCTCTCCCAGCACTTCTGGGGCTGCTCTCCCTCTGCCGCCCTCATCCCCCCCAAAACCAGACCCCAGTCCCCACCCCAATCTTTTATGTGGCCGTGGGGCCCAAAGGAACACAAGGCCGATGGGTACTGGAGACCCCGAGGCCTCGGCACCCCATGCGCTGGTGGGAGAGATGCGCCGGTTCTTGGAGGACATTCGTGGCTCCAAGAACAAGGTTGCTCTCACCCTCCAGCGCTGGGGGGACTTTCATACCACCTTGGAATCCGTGAGGGCCCTTCTCAAGGAGGGCAAGGGGACCGGGAGGAGGGATGCCACGGCTTACCAACGGGCCTGCAGCTTCCGTGACGCCCTCATCACCTTCGGGGTTGGTCACGGTTTGCTGCGTGGCCCCACGGGAACCGTCGGTACTCCCTCTGGCGAGGATCCTCCCCAGCCCTCCAAATGGCGCTGATCATCTTTGCCACTCTAAATGCCAGGGGCTGCGGGTCGGGTCTCCGTAGGTGCCAAGTGCTCTCCTTCCTTCGGGAGGGGGGGTACTCGGTCACCTTCCTACAGGAGACCTACACTACCCCAGCCGCCGAAGCTAAGTGGCGGCTGGAGTGGGGAGACGGGGTCCACTTTAGTCACCTCTCGGCCCACCGGGCTGCGGTGGCGACCCTGTTCTCCCCAGACCTGCAGCCCTAGGTGCTGGGGAGCGTCGAGGTTGTGCACGGCCGCCTGCTGTATCTCCGGGTGCGGGTGGAGGGGCTGCCTCTCCATCTCGTCAATGTCTATGCCCCGACACTCGGCCCGGAGAGAACCCCCTTCTTCCGGCAGGCGGCAGCCTTCCTCGACACCATCGATCCTCGCGAATGCCTGGTCCTCGGCGGGGATTTCAACTGCACCCTCGAGGAGCGGGACCGCACTGGGACCGAGCATTGCCAGGCCGCTGCGGGCGTCCTCAGGGAGCTTCTCATCCATCGCTCCCTGGTGGACGTCTGGCGCAGCCACCACCCGGACGAGGACGCTGGTTTTACCTACGTCCGAGTGGTGGGCCATAAATCTGTACACTCCCGGTTGGACCGCATTTACATCTCGCGGCACCATCTCTCCCGGGCCCACGCCTCCAGCGTGCGGCCGGCCCCCTTCTCGGACCACCACCTGGTGGCCGTGAAGGCTTCCCTCTCACTGGGGAAGCGGGGGTCGGCCTACTGGCACTTCAATAACAGCCTGCTGGAGGACGTGGGCTTCGTGGCGTCCTTCCGGGAGTTCTGGCTGGCCTGGCGCGAGCAACGGCGTGCCTTTCCCTCGGCACGGCGGTGGTGGGATCTGGGAAAGGTGCGCGCGTGGCTCTTCTGCCGTGACTATACTCGGGGGGCCAGCCGGCGGCGGGATGCGCTGATAGGGCAGCTGGAACGGGAGGTTCTTGAGCTGGAGAGGCGTTTAGCCGCCAGCCCCAGAGATCCATCCCTCTGCGGCACGTACCAGGAGAAGAGGGACGAGCTCAGGGCCCTCCACGCCCTCCGGGCACAGGGGGCCTTGGTGAGGTCGCGAATCCAACTCCTCCGGGAGATGGACTGCGGCTCCCGCTTCTTCTACGCCCTGGAGAAAAAGAGGGGTGCCAAAAAACACATCCTCTGCCTCCTTGCGGAGGATGGCACCCCTCTTACGGATCCGGTGGAGATGCGCGAGAGGGCTCGCGCCTTCTACGCCACCCTTTTCTCCCCGGATCCGACCGACGCTGACGCCTGCAGGGTGCTCTGGGACCAACTGCCGTCGGTCAGCACGGGCGACCGGGACCGGCTAGAGCTCCCTCTCACTCTGGCCGAGCTCTCGGAAGCCCTCCGCCTGATGCCCCCCAATAAATCCCCGGGCATGGACGGGCTGACCGTGGAGTTTTACCGCGTGTTTTGGGACGTCCTCGGCCCAGACCTGCTCAGTGTCTGGGCCGAGGCCTTGCAAAGCGGAGTCCTCCCCCTGTCATGCAGGCGTGCCGTCCTCATCCTGCTGCCCAAGAAGGGGGACCCCCGCGACCTCAGGAACTGGCGTCCCATCTCGCTCCTCAGCACGGACTACAAGATCATTGCTAAAGCCATCTGCCGTTGCTTGGGGTCCGTGCTGCAGGACGTGGTCCACTCCGACCAGACCTACACCGTCCCGGGCCGCACCATCCTCCACAACCTGTCCTTGGTCCGGGATCTCCTAGAGCTTGGGTGTAGGGACGGCCTGTCGTTCGCCCTCCTGTCTTTGGATCAGGAGAAGGCGTTCGACAGGGTGGACCACGGGTATCTCCTGGGCACCCTGCAGGCCTTTGGCTTCGGACCCCGCTTCGTCGGGTTTCTCCGGGTGCTGTACGCTGCCTCGGAGTGCATGGTCAAGCTCAACTGGACCCTGACCGCTCCGGTCAGCTTCAGACGGGGAGTACGACAAGGCTGCCCGCTCTCAGGACAGCTCTACGCCCTGGCCATCGAGCCCTTCCTCTGTCTCCTTCGTCGGCGGTTGATGGGGTTGGCGCTTCCAGAGGCAGGGCTGCGGCTGGTCCTGTCGGCATACGCCGACAACGTGCTCCTCGTGGTTCAGGACCCGAGAGACCTGGCGCGTCTTGAGGCCTGCCAAGCCATCTACTTGGCAGCCTCCTCCGCCCGGGTCAACTGGGTCAAGAGCTCTGGCCTGGTGGTCGGGACTGGATGGCAGATGAGCCGCCTCCCGCCCGTGCTTCAGGCCATCCGGTGTAACATGGGTCCGCTGTCCTATCTGGGCGTTTTTCTATCCGCCACGCATCCATCTCCGCCGGAAAACTGGCAGGGTTTAGAGGGCAGGGTCGCTGAGCGGTTACGGAGGTGGGCAGGGCTGCTCCAGTGTCTCTCCCTACGGGGGAGAGCACTGGTGCTGAACCAACTAGTCCTGTCCATGCTCTGGTACCGCCTCAGCACCCTGGTCCCACCCCCGAAGTTCCTGGACCAGCTCCAGAAGTTAATCCTGGAGTTTTTCTGGCCAGGACTGCACTGGGTCTCTGCAGGGGTACTCCACCTCCCCCTGGAGGAGGGAGGACAGGGCCTGACTTGCATGCGCACTCAGGTCCATGTCTTCCGCCTCCGGGCCCTGCAGGGACTCCTCAGCACCAACACCAACAGTGCAGATAGTCCGGCATGGAGTACGCAAGTTCTGGGGTGGGGCGTTGGCTGGGAGAAGGTACGGGGATGATGGCAGGTGATGGGGCTAAGATGGGAGCAGGGGCGGGGATATGGATAGAAGGTGTCTCGGGAGGAGGGGCTTCCTCGGATAGTGGGGCGGGGGAGGGGGGGAAGGGGCGAGGTGCCGACATGCTCGGCAGGAGGTGCCAACTGGTCGAGGGGGTGGGTGTCGGGGTCTTTAGTTTCAGGGCCGAAGGTGGGCAACATGGGAAACTCTGCTTCCCCCAGGGTGCCCAGGGGCTGGCCGACTCCCGCGGGGAGGTCATCCCTAAAGTCTTTGAGGGGCTCAGGTGAATATCAGTTGGCCAACATAAAAGCTGGACTAGTGCAACCTAAAATAGTCCTTGTTTCTCAGTCCTGTTACCTGTGGCCCATCTGTTATAACTAAGGGTACAGATACACTGCAAAGTTTTGTCAACAAATTAATGTTGACAGGCAGAAGTCACCAAAGAAGTTGCCAAAGCGTGTTTACACTGGCTCCCACAGTTAACAGACCAGAGACACATTTTCAACTCCGTTGTTGACAGACTAAGCAATGCACTGTGGGTATGCATCCATGGTGCCTGGCAGCATCTTATTTTCCTAGGTACCTAGGAATGTGAAACAGAGTACAGCACATATTGGGAATGTGAAAAACATCCCATCAGGCAGTACATTGTTTCCCAGCCATCCAGGAGCTTTTTGGCTCCCACTTGTAAAACTGCTAGTCTTTGCTGTGCACTCCATGCTGGGGAAAAAAAAATTGGTTTCCACACTTCTCTCCTATCCAGTGCTAAATTTCTTGAGGACATCACATACTGCAGGAGAGTTACCGCGGAAGTTACTGACAAAGGAAGAATCACAGGTGCATGACACAGTGAGTGACAAAGATAGCAGCAACCTGGCATTACATTTGGCTGTCACAGAGCATCTGTAAGGGATCAGCAAGGTAGCCTTGTTAGTCTATATCTTCAAAAACAACAAGAAGTCCTGTGGCACCTTATAGACTAACGGATATTTTGGAGCATAAGCTTTCACAGGCAAAGACCTACTTCGTAAGATGCAAGAGAATGTATCACAAACCCATTGGATGACTCAGGCATCTGATGAAGCGGGTCTTTGCCCGTGAAAGCTTATGCTCCAAAATATCTGTTAGTCTATAAGGTGCCACAGGACTTCTTGTTGCATCTGTAAAGGGCAAACAATCTCTTTTGAATGAGGGAAACAAGGACTGAGTGGTAGGATTGCCCTGTCATACATGTGTGTGATGAAGACCAGTGACTACAGAACTTTGGAGTGTAGTAATCTTCCTGGATCTGTGTAGTCCCTGAACTGTGATGTAAGGACACCTGCATAAGAACTGCCCTCTAAGTAAAGAAATGTGTGACTATTGCTGTGTGGAAGCTGGTGACTCCTGACTGATACTGGTTTGTGGCAAATCAGTTTGGAATGGTGAAGTCTGCCAGTGGGGCTATGATTCTACAGATGGGTAGGCAGTAAATCACATTCTGCTGTGGAAATGTGGATGATATAGTAGCTGGCTTTGCAGAGATGGGCTTTCTAGGCAATTGATGGCACAAATATTTTTCTATGGCAGGCTAGTCCTTATGGAGGATCATAGACCCATGGTTATGGCCACATGGTATTGTTTGCATAATATATGCGAAAATAAGGTTGAAAGGTTTTCTCATGGGTGGAGCACTGAGAAAGAGTGCTTGGACACACTGTTTAAGCCGCAGACACTAGGGCTGTGAGAGGAGCCGTTAGAGTTACCATGAATATCAGGGAGGCTTTGAGGAACCACTTTGAGGATGAGTGACACTGAAATGCTGGTCTTTGGGGGTTGCTTCCCTGACACATCCCAGTTTGCATCCTCAGCTATGCCTTCTCATCAAAGAAAGGTATTTAACAGCCTGGACTTGGCACCTGAGCAATTACTATGGGTTATGGAAATAAAAATAAAATCATTGTGTATTGGTAGCAAAGCTCCCCTTTATTAATCACTGCAAACCATGGTCACACACCTATGGATCAGTTTCCTGCTAAGGGAGGCTTCGGGTTAGGATATAGCCTTATAATGGTGTGTAGGTTTAGCTGTGATCATTACAATTGCAATAGGGAGTGGAGTGTGGAGGAAAAGGGATTGTGTGGTATGGAAAATGGGTTGCTGGACAGAATTCTGTATTTGTTACAAGGGAGGTTGAAACCATTTCTGCTCACTTTGCATCTTGATTAAACACGAGCTTCTCCGTTTGCTCCTCCGTAACCTTGATCGTGCACTCAGTGGTGTCTTTCCTTCACTCCTCCCTTTTCTGTGCTTGCAGTGTGGATTGGTTCAGAACCTCCTTCACAAGTTTCTCTGTATTTCACTTGGGTCTCTTCCTTAGTTGATGCAGTTTGTCAATGGTAGAAGTTTTCCAAGTTCCCACAGTCTCGTTTGCAACATAAAATGTAACAAAAGAGGCATTGTTAAATTCCTGCTTAAAGCTGACACCTTCCACTCAAAAACATCTTTTTCAACACATGAAGCCATTTTCTCACTGGCCCTTGCAAGACACACATCTCTACAGGCACTGTAAACATGGTGAGTTTGGTTGAGGTGTGTTCACAGGGGCATAAAAATACAGTCCTGGTTTGTGCACATTGAAATAATTCTAATGATGTCCCACTTGTCCATAGGCTGGAATCACTACTGCTGATATTGCACTCATGAGGGTAAGCAGGAAAACCCAGACCATACTTCTGGATGCTAGAGGGGATTGCTCCACTCTTTATGCCTCCCAATTTTGTACTGCTTTGGTTCTTGAAATGCTGACTGAAGAATGGTATGGGACAAAATCATGCCATGGAGAGGAGGTGGAGACAAGCCTGCACTGTCATGAAATCTGCAACAGAAAATCAATAAACACCTCATGAAAAGTTTCCAGTGCATTGCTCTGCAGGATTCAGTTGACATCACAGCATCTACGCCCTGCTTGGACATAACATCAAGCTATGCAGGTCTGTGCCAGCTCACAGAAACACAGACACCCTTCTACATTTCTGTGCTCTAACCTCTTCACTGCACTTCTCAAGCCAGCACTGCTTGTGCTGTGTCTCTTCCCTTGACATCTGCTCCCCACTGAGCTGCTGCTAAGCCTTGCCATTCACCACTTTATTTTTAAATATGCTGATCTTATGCTTGAACTTCTTGCAAAGTTTCCAGCAAAACGATTCATGATTTATTCTGTTTTAAATCAGAGATATAAAACAATCTTATTGCCATCAAGATTCATAATACAAGAAAAAAAGAAAAAGAAAATGTCCAGTGGTTTGTCAACAACAGCATGAAGACAGCATTCAGTAATAATTAATATAACAGAGAGATCACTCCCTTATGTGGCCTGGGATTGATTTAGTGATTCAAGCTATTAATAAACAGATACAGTGCCTCCTAGCATATTCAAGCTAATACCTCTTCCTTCTTTCAAGTGATACTTTTTAGTGGAGCAATTATTATTATTAAACCCGCGAACCCCAAATGGGGCATAGGTAATCCACAAAGCTCCTCTACTTTGTTCTATCTTGGGCAATGGCTTCAGTCTGGTCCCATGAATATCCCAGTTCTTGTGCTTCTGTGACTATAGATCTCCTCCATGTTATTCGGGGTCTTCCTTGGCTGCGTTTCCCCTGAGGATTCCATTTTAGGGCATGTTGAACAATGCTGGGTGGGGATTTCTTCAAAGTATGCCCCAGCCATCCCAATTTTCTCCTTTTTATTTAGATCCCCACTGGCTCTTGGCCTGTTCGTGTCCACAGATGTTCATTCGTGAATTTGTCTTGCCATCTTATTTGTAATATGTACCTGAGGCATCTATTCAAAAAAGTCTGCAGTTTGTGTGTTGAGGACTTTGTGGTGTGCCATGATTCCCAGGCATACAGCAGGATGGACTTTACATTTGATTCTCAGCTTTGTTTCAACAGAGATGTTGTGTGATCTCCATACTGGCCACAGAGTTTGAAATGCTGCTGTGGCTTTGCCAGTCCTGGATTTGATGTCTAGGTCAGTACCACCATCTTTATCCACAATTCTACCAAGATAAGTAAATTGTTCAATGTCTTCGAGGGTCTCTCCCCCTAAAGTGATGTTGTCTTGTCTAGTGTGGTTGACCCTCATAGTTCTAGTTTTACATCTACTGATTTTCAGGCCTGCCTTTGAGGCAGCACTATCCAGTACTGCAACTTTGCTGTCCATATGCTCATGCCGATGTGCCAGGAAAGCAATGTCATCAGCAAAATCAATATCCTCTAATTGACGAGAGAAGGTCCACTGAATACCTCTCTGGTGTCTGCTTGTTTTTAGCATAATCCAATCCATAATGATAAGGAAAAGGAATGGTGAGAGTAGACATCCCTGTCTCACACCTGTTCAGACAGTGAAAGATTCCGTCGGAGTACCATTATGTACAACCTGGCAAGTGGAGGGTTTGAAATTGGCTTGAATGAGATTAATGATCTGGGGAATGTCATGATACTGCAACAGTCTGCACAGTGTATTTCTGTCTACACTATCAATGGCCTGTTCAAGGTCTATGGAAGTTATATACGGTGGGGAGTTCCATTACAATGACTGTTCTATGATGATCCTCAAGGTCGTTATCTGATCTACACATGATCTCTCGTTTTTCTCTGAAAACCAGTTCGTTTATCCCTCAACAGCCTGTCAGTCTCTGATTTCATTCTCTCCGACAGGATCCCGTTAAAGACTTTCCCAGGAATAGACAGCAGAGTGTTACTTCTCCAGTTTCTGCATTCATTCAAACTTCCTTTCTTGGGTATTTTAATTATATGTCCATGTTTCCAGTCTTGTGGTATTTCCTCGGCGTCCCATATTCTGCCAAAGAGTTCATACAGCATGTCTGTGAAGGTTTCAAGGTGCACCTTCATTGCTTCTGAGGGAGTGCAGTCTGGCCCACAGCTTTTCCACTTTTCAGCAGAGAAATGGACTTCCTTATCTCCTCCTTAGTTGGTCTGTCTCTATTTATTGGTAGTAGTATTGGAGCTGAGGGTAAGTCTGGTGGATCTATTGGTGCTGGGCGGTTTAAGAGATCCTTGAAATGTTCTTTCCATCGAGTAAGTTGTTCAGCTAGATTTGACAAGACTCTCCCATCCTTGTCTTTCACGGGATGATCTACTGTCCATCTTGCACCTGCTAACTTCCTTGTGATATTATACAGTTCTTTTGGATTCTTCTGGCCTACGGCTTGCTCAGCTTGTTGTGCTGGTGCTTCCATTAAGTTCTTTTTATCCCTCTTTATACTTTTCTTCACTTCCTTGTTAGCTTCTGCATACAATCACAGGACTTCTGCCTTGATAGCTCTGGTCTTGCTGCTGTTGACAACTGCCTTCTTGTCTTTTCTATCCTTTATCTTCCTTAGAGTCTCTGGTGATATCCATTCTTTGTGTTGTCTTGTTCTTTTGCCCAGGATTTTCTCACAAGCTTCTTTCCATGCTGATTTAGAGCTTTCCCATACTTGCTCTACTGCTACATCTTCTGATCTTAGATCTTGAAGGACTGTATATCTGTTTAACAGTTCTACCTGGAATTGTGATTTTGTTATCTGATCTCTCAGGAGTTCTGTGTTATATCTCGGCCCTGGCCTGTTTACTTGCATGTGGTGCTTTTTCAGTTTCAGCCTGAACTTTGCTAAGTCAAGGTGGTGGTCAGATCCCACATCGGACCCTCTTCTTGTGCGTACATCTTGCATAGAACTCCTGAAGGTGCTGCTGATACAGATACGGTCAATTTGATTTTCCGTTTGGTGATCTGGTGAAACCCATGTTGCTTAATGGATTGTTTTGTGTGGAAAGGTATTCCCACCAATCACCAATCCATTAAATACACAGAAGTCACTGAAGAGGTTGTCATTCTCATTTGCTTTTCCTAACCCTTCTGTACCCATGTACTGCTCCTTTCCTGTGTTGTCACTTCCGATTTTGGCATTGAAATCACCCATCAAAATCAATATATCTTTCTTACCTTTTTGTTAATAATACTTTGGAGAGTCTCATAGAGCCCTGTTTTAATATTTTCATCAGCATCATTTGTGGGGGCATAACACTGTATAATCAGACTTGTGTTTATCTTGGTGTAAAACCTAGCTGTAATGATCCGTGCTGACACTGCTGTCCACTCAATTAGGGACCCAATTGCATCCTTGGACAACAACATACCTACTCCTTCCATGTGTGGCGCATCATCCTCCTCATGCCCTGAATAAATAAGGGTTTCACCTGTTGCTAGACGCAGTTGTCCTGATTGTATCCATCTTGTTTCGCACAGCCCCAAAACTGCCAGCTTGTATTGTCGCATTTCTGCTGCTATTTGTGCTGTCTTGCCAGCCTCATACATTTTTCTAACATTCCATGTTCCTATCTGAGTTGTAGTTCAGGGTGAGAGAAGGGTCATCTACGATGCAGCCTCCTCTCGGCTTTCGCTGACCCACTTCATAATCATTCCAGCTGGATTTCCTGCTCTTCCCCGGATATGACAAGTTAAGGTTTTCCTTGTGGATGTTTCTGTAACAGTTTTCTTTTTACAGGCAGGGTTGTTAGCCCCACACCAACCCCTTATCCTCAAGGAAAGGTTGGATCACTCCTTTTCTGGTCTCTACCCATTGACCTGTCTGACTAGGGAGACCCTACCAGGAGTGTAAAGCTCCAGCCAGCAAAGCTCTCCGGATCATTGAGACACACAGGCCCCCCAACCATGACAAGGTGATGATCTATCTTCTTTCAAGTGATACTTTTTAGTGGAACAAGCATGTGACTAACTTATTATGTTTTGGTTTTCAGAGCTTGGCCAAATTATCATTTCTTCCTGGAGTTGTAGACCAGTGGGGCAGAAAAAGTCAGTGAGAGATCATCTCATTCATCCCTCACTCTGAGGGATGACCAAGTATACTTAAACTATCCCTGACTGTTATTTGCCTAACCTGTTCTTTAAAATCTTCAATGATTGAGATTCCATAAGATCCCATGGAGATCTATTTTGATACTGAACTATCCTTATAATGAGAAAGATTTCATGAATACCTAACTTAATCTCCCTTGCTGCAGATCTTAGGCTGGTCTGTACTGAAAAGTTACAACAGCATAACGATGTCTCACAGATGTTTGAAAAATCCACACTTTTGAGATACATAGTTAAGAGAATTTAACACCCCCACCCTCGTGCAGACAGTGCTAGGTTGATGAAAAAATTTGTTTGTGAGCCTAACTACCATCTCTCAGGAGGGTAGATTATTTCCTGTGACAGGAGAAGCCCTCCTGTTGCTACAGAAATATGTAAGCATGTGAATGATCCTGCTGCTGAGGGGAACTTTTCTGCCTTCTACCCCAGTGAAATGGGTCAGCAAAAGGATCTGAGTCCCCTGCCCCAATTCCTTGACCTTGAAGTCACCCTGACCTCCAGGACTCCACATCCATTCGCCTGTGTTGCAGAGTCCTTGTAACCCCAACAAGGCTGGACTCAGGACTCTTGGCGGGTTGACCCCCAAACTTGTGGTCACCTAGCTCAGAAGTTAGAGTTTCCCCACTTTGGGATGGTCTCTCCACACTGGTCATTTCCCTGGCCCACTGGGGATTACATACAGTTTAAATCATGTACAGTAAAATTTATTAAATAGCAATCAATTTTCAAAAAAGGAATAAGGAGAAAAAAAAGGAGAAAAGTTGATAGAAAACACTCCATTTTATGGCATGGAGAACAACAGTATCTCTGGAGTATAAGGACAGTTCACAATCTGTTCCTTGTAGGTCCCATGCCTCTTTCTTGGGCTATGGCTGTGTTGTAGAGATGTTGCGGGTCAGACACTTGCTCGTGGTGGCAGGACCCTTCTCCCACATGTCAGCCCCAGGATCCCCATCTAGTTAGTGTGTTGATCCCTCTCTAAGTCTGGCTTGCAAGGCCTCTGGCCCGGTAGTAGGTCCATGCACTGAGCCCTCAGACCAGGGTCCCCTCTGCTCTTCTCTGCTGCTCACCATACCCAGCTCCAGACTACTCCAGCCCCAGCCAGTGGGCTGCGTCTCTGTCCCTTCTTGATCTGTGGCTGCAGTTGAGCCAACACAGATCTGCTTCTCTTCTGTGTCTCATGCTCTGCCCTCTGTGATGTGTCTCAGTATCTCTCTAGCCGCCTGGCTCTCCTTCCCAGCTCAGCTCAGGAGAATGTTATATCCTTAGTTTGGCACCACTCATTCTGATCCATGCAAATCCAGCTCAGAGGATGGGACTGCTCTAGCCTGCTGACTCCTTATTAGCCTGCCCACCCTATCAATCAGGCTGATCTGGACAGCTGGCTTCGTCCCATTGTTCCTGGGCACTGTCAGCGTCTGGGTCTTGATTTCTCCTTGATCATCCCGCTTCTTTGGATACTGGAGCTATCCTACCAACCTTCCTGCCCCCTGCCGCCCCACTGCATTTTAGTCAGGGGCCAACAGTTCCCTTACAAATGTCTATATTGAAGACTGCAGTGGCACTACTGTTGCTTTTTGGTGTAGAAATAGCCTAAGTCAATTACTCCTTGTCCTTCTGTTAATGGACCTGGTGAACAATTGGTCATCATCCTCTATAACCTCCTTTACCATATTTGAAGAATGTTATCAGGAGCCTCCCTCGGTCTTCTTTTCTCAAGACTAACTATACCCGGTTTTTAAAAACTTTTTCTCTTAGTTTTTTTTTTCTTTTGTTGCTGTCTTTTGAACTCTCTCCAGTGTCTCCCTACTGTTTTAAAAATGTTGCACCAAGAGTTGTACACACTCCTCCAAATGAGACTTCACCAATTCTAAGTAGAAAAGAACAATTTTCTGCCTCTTCTTGCTTGTGACACTTATTAATAAGCACATAAATGGTATTCACATATTTCACAGTTCTGTCATGTTGCTGGCTCATGTTCTACTTGTGCTTCACTATAACTTCAGATCCTTACAACAGCCTATCAGCCAACTAGCTGTTCTGGTTTATGTAGCTATGCCACTGATTTTTTTCTTTGAAAAGTGTAGTACTTTGCACCTTTTCTTATTGACTTTCATTCTATTGTTGTCAGACCAATTTTCTGAAGGTGATTTTGGATTCTACGCCTCTTCTCCAAAGCACCCTCCCCAGTTGATACCACCCACAAATTTTATCAGCATATTATCTAGTCCATTTTCTATGTCATTAATGCACAAAACTGAACAGTACAGGACCCAGGATTGACACCTTGGGCATCCCACAAGATCTATCATCCTAGTTTGACAGCCAACCATTGATAACTCTCTGAATATTTTTTCAACAAGTTATCTAACTGCCTTACAGTAATGTAATCTAGACCACAGTTCCCTAATTTGCTTTCAAAAATGGCAAGTGGAACTGAATCAAAAGCTCTATTAAAATCACATCGTGTCTACCATTTCCCCAATCCACTAGACCAGTAAGCCAGTCAGAAAGGAAATTAGCTTGGTTTGAGTTTATTTGTAGTAGACCAATCCTTGTAGGAGATATTACATATCATTCTACCATCCTCTAGTAGTAGTAGTAGTAGTCATCCTTCAGTCTATGTAGACTATGGATTGCGCCCTTCGTAGTTCCATTTGGAATCATCATTTGCAGTGTCGACTGTGACTGTGAAGGCCCACACAAGAGTGACAGTCCTTGTTGAATCTGTTGCATGTGTAACATCCTCTACTATCCTCTAGGGGCTTACAAAATATTTGTTTAATAATTTTTTGCAGGGTTTTTCCAAGTATTGAAGTTAGGCTGACTATTCCTTTTTATTCCCCTTTTACTGATAGGTATTATGTTTGTTCTTCTCCTGCACTCTTGAATCCCCACTGTCCTCCAGGAGGTCTTGAAGTTAACCACCAATGGTTCACTTACTGCTTCAACTAATTCCTAAAGTACCCTTGGAGGATTTCCTCAGGTCCTGCTGGCTTGAATGGCTCTAACTTATTTAAACATTTCTTGTATTCTTTTCCTATTCTGGATTGTTTTCCTTCTCTTTTATGTAGGCATCCTTCAGTCTGCGTAGCCTATGGATCGTGCCCTTTAAAGTTTCAATTGAGGACTTCATTTACAGCATCTATTGTGACTATGAAGACCCACACGAGAGTGACAGTCCTTGCTGCATCTCTTGCAGATGTCGTGGGTGTCTGGCAAGTCCTTATTGTGCTTTCTGTGTGCTTGCTTCTCCTCTGTTAGCTGTCTGATCTTCATCTCGCCCTTCTGAAGGCCCTTGTGTAACCCCTGCCTCCATCTGCTGCGGTCATCTGCTAGTTCTTCCCAGTTGTCCAGTTCGATGTCTACCTCTCTGAGGTCTCTCTTGCAGACATCTTTGTAGCGCAACTGGGGGCATCCAGGAGGTCTTTTGCCAGAGGCTAGCTCACCATACAGGATGTCTTTTGGAATCCTTCCATCATTCATCCTGTGGACATGGCCAAGCCAGCAGAGTCGAGGCTGCCTGAGGACAGTGTGCATGGCTGGGATCCCAGCTTGCTCGAGGATGGCAGTGTTGGTCACTCTGTCCTTCCATGGTATTCCAAGGATGCACCTGAGGCAGCGCAAGTGGAAGACGTTCAGCCTCGTTTCCTGGCAGACATACAGGGTCCAAGTCTCGCTGCCATAAAGGAGGGTGCTGAGGATGCAGGCTCTGTAGACTTGCATTTTGGTATAAGTAATAATTTTGTTGAGCATCAAGTCAAAATTAACTTGTTTGGAGAACACTGAAAGAAAATAAGTATTAAACTTTTAAAATTTGTCCATTATTAGTTGTCCTTCCCCACTAAGTTGTAAATCTACTTTCCTTTGACTTGTTCTTGCTCCTAATGTATTCAGGGAATCTCTTCTTATTTCTTCTCATCTATGTCTACACGGGCAGCCTCTGTTGACAGGGATCAGTGTTGACAGAGAAACCCCAGCAGTTCTTCTGTCAACAGATCACTTCTAAACATAAAAGCAGCTCAACAAAGCAAGCTGCTTTGTCAACAGAGAGCAGCTGAACTGCACTGCCCTCTCTTGACAGAACAGCTGACCAGAAACTCTGCAAACTGGGCTTCCTGGGGAACTGGAAGACCTCTCTGTCAACATAACCTAAAATTGACTGCTTATAAAAGCGGATATAAAAATACGAGATTAGCCCCATAGCTATTACTGAAAACAACTGCTTAGTCTTTTATTTTAACTTATGTAATTATGAAATAAACCAATTAAATATAAACTCTGCTGACAGAGGTGTTATACTCAGTTGTGGAGAGGTATAACACTACAAGCTGAACAGATGAGTTTTGTTGGCAAACCCTTGACGGAGCACTCTAACCATGTAGATGCTCAGTGAGTTTTGTCAACAAAAGCCCAGTTTTGCTGACAGAAGCTGCCTATGTAGATATAGCCCTTACGTCCTTTGCTAGGAGTAGCTTCTGTGAGTTTGTTTTTTTGGACTCTGTCCTACAAGTTTGTGCTATTTTTTTGTATGTATACTTCAACAATTTTTCCAGGTATCACTGTTTGTAGGGTTCCTTTTTGATGTTTGGGTGACTAAAGAGTCCTGATATGGTTATATTATTACATTGGCATCTTACTAATTTTCCTATCTTTCCTTAGCATGGAGATAGTTTGCTGTCATGCCTTTGAGAAAGTGCCAGCTCTTATGAACTCCTTTTACCATTAAGTTTTCTTACAATGGAACCTACTAGTTCTTTGAGACTGTTAATGTCTTTTTTTTAAGAACATTGTCCTTATCTTGCTGCTGTCACTCTTCTCCATTCAGATTATATTAAGCTTATCATTTCATCATCACTTTCACCCAAGTTTCATTCCATCTTCATATTCATGAACAATTTTTCCTGTTAGGCAGTACTAATTACTTTAACACTAAAAGCTAGAGCTTTTGAAACGAGAGCTTCAAATCCATGGCTTTAACGTATTTTATGTTTTAAAAGAGAAACTTCATATTGAAGAAGACATTGATATAAGTAATACTTAATAGCGCAAAGATTATGATAATTATGATAGCTAAGGATTTATTTTCCTGTGTTATTTCATAGTGTTGCTTTCTGTGGTTTCTAAATTACCAAACTATGTTTAAACAAGACCTTCCCAACCCTCCTCCATACTCTACATTTTCCTGGTTGAGCCTGTAGTGAAGTTATATAATGCTGAATTTGTAATACCAACCTTTGTATGACCACAGATCAATAAATACAGGAATATGATTCTCTGAAGGAGGTTAAAAAGAGATCCCTGACTTTCTCAGAGAAATGTGACAACAGCAAAACACAAGGACCGTTTCTACACAGGCCACTTCCTTTGGAAGTGGCATGCTAATACATGGAGCGAAAGATGCTAATGAGGCGCGGATGTAAATTCCCCATGCCTCATTAGCATAATGTCACTTGATTTGGAGTCTGGAAGACCATGTAGAAGCATGGCCCCAGGGGCACTTCTGGAAGGAAGTCTTCCTTCCAGAGGTCCCTTCTTCCCAAAGAGAGAGAGAGAGAGAGAGAGAGAGAGAGAGAGAGAGAGGGGAATCAGAGGAGGCATCCTGGGCCCCCGTGGACCACAAACAGCAGCACCCCAGCATTGAAGCGCTGGTCAGTGCACTGGCTGTGGTCCTTGCCTCTGTGCTCCAGCAGCTCCAAGTGGTCACTCTACTAGCTGCCCTCCCAGAGGCCATCCTCAGGGCACGATGTCCCCAGCCAGTCCCCTGGGTCACCCACCGCTTGACGAGCTTCCCCACAAAGAGCAACAGGTGGGACCGGCTGGTGCTGGAGGACTGGGACAATGACCGGTGGCTACAGAACTTCCGGATGACCAAGGAGACCAAGGGAACACCCTCATGAGGCCAGTGCTCCCCCTACAGAAAAGGGTGGCCATTGCCCTTTGGAAGCTGTCCACCCTGGACAGTTACTGATCTGTCGGCCACCAGGTCGGGGTGTGTAAGACTACCGTTGGGGCCATCCTTATCGAGAAAAGCCATGGCTGGGTCATAACCATACAGCATGCTGGGAACAGAGGGCAGGGGATGCCTCAGCAAGGGGCACTATCAGGGAGTGGTGGGGCATCTCCAGCTGGGGACAGGGGTGGGGAGTGGTGTGGGGTGGGTGTGCAGGTTGCATCACAGGCCACATTCATAAGCATGCCCCCTCACCACCCTACAGGTCATCTGTGCCATCAACAAGGTGCTCCTGCAGCTGCTGATTTGTGTCAGGGACCTGGACAGTGCCATGCGAGGGTTCCAGGAGCTGGGCTTCCCTAACTTCTTTGGGGCCCTGGACAGCATCCACATTGCCATCAGGGCCCCGGAGCACAGTCACAGGGCCTATGTGAATCAGAAGGGCTACCACTCTGTGGTCCTGCAGGTTCTTGTTGATGCCAACCACCAGTTCCAGGACGTCTGTGTGGGATGGTCCGGACTTGCCCATGATGCCAGGGTTTTTGGTAACTCGGGACTGGGATGCTGCATGACCTTCCTCCCCCAGTAAGAGCTGCCCATCAGGGACATGACAATGACGCTGTGTATTGTGGCGGATGTGGCCTACCTCCTGGAGGCCTGGCTCATGAGGCCATACAAGGGGCATATCCAGCTGAGCCAGGACCGTCTTAACAAGTGGCTGAACCGCGCCCACAATACCATGGAGCAGACATTCAGCCACCTCAAGGGGCACTTCAGATGCCTCCACACGAGGCTGGAGGTGGGCCTGGACAATGTCCCAGCAGTGGTCAGGGTCTGCTGCACCCTGCATAACCTCGTTGAGGCCAAGAACAAGCCTTACATGCAGGGATGGGCCGCCCAGCCGGGGAACAGGTATGACAAGTCTCCTACCACCCCATGCCACCTGGCCCAGCAGGATGGGGTGTGGATCTGGGAGGCCTTGTGCCAGGCCTTTGAGGGGGGGGCATGGTGAGCCCCCCCACCCTGCACACACACACCACCATCCTGCACACACACACACATACACGCACCCCACCACACTGCACACTTCTCCATCACCACTACACATGCACAGGAGACATGGGGTAGAACACAAAAATAAACACTTAAATATAAATAGCAATGTGTGAGTCTTTTTTAGACAACTATTTACAGGGGGAATGGAATGGGTGATGGGGTCATGGGGGTAACTATTTACTGTGAGGTGGAACAGGTAATGTGGGTAGGGGGTAACTATTTACAGGGATGGAGTGGCCCCGGGTGGGCTCCCAGGGTGGGGGGCAGCATTAGTCCTCCTGAGGGCTCCATGGGTGTGATCCCCATCACCCATGCCCTGCCTGTCCCCGCCCATGTCCTTTGAGGCCAGGCAGGGGCCAGTGGCACAGGCAGGTCGGAGTGCACCTGGGGCGAGGCATCTGTGGGCTGCCCTGGGTTGGCATGGGGAAAGCAGGGGGCAGGAGCTGTGGCCTCCCACTGGCTGGCCCTCGTCAGCCGCATGTGGGCCAGCTGGACGAGGTCAGCTAGGGGCAGGTGGGTCAGGACCAGTGCAGTGAGGTCGGGCATTTGGGGGTTTCACTGTGGGTGGTGGAGTTGGAGGGTAGACCAGGGAGTAGGGGGAGGTTGGAAGTGAGGAGGCTGAGCAGGGAACAGGAGAGGTCAGGGCAGGAAGATGGGGGGCGGGTGGGTAATGGATGGATGGGGGACGGTGGGGTGGGGGTGGGAGGGATGGCTGAGGGAGTGTCTGGTGATGGGGTGGTGGTCAGGGCCTGGCGGCTGGCCATGGGCTGGGTCAGGGTGTTGAGGTTGGCTGCCACGCAGTCCCAGGCCTGCCGCTTTATGTCCAGCCACGCCCACACCACACTGGAAAGATCCCACAGTGCTGTGATGTGTGCAGCTCCCCTCCCATCCTCTTCCCCACCCAGGTGGCTCTGGCAGACAGACTGGCGACAGGCCCAAACAGGGACAGTGCAGGGTCCAGGTAGCTCCCCCTTGCCTTCTGTGGTGGCTGGTCCAGCCACTGGCTACAGGAGCTGTGGAGACAAAAGGGGAGAGCAGGGGGGCCACAAGTCCCAAGCGTACCCCCACCTCCGAGTGCCCTGTGATGCCCATGTCCTAAGCTTCCCTGTGTGGGTGCCAAGGGCATGGGCTGCTCCAAACTGCCCCCCCCAGTCCCTCCACAGCCAGCTGGCCTGTGGTGCTGTCCCGCCCACGTGGTGCTGAGCACCTGCGTGTCAGCCCCGCTCCAGGCCCAGGGAACATGGCTGTCTGGAGTCCACAGGCCCCAGGGTGGCAGGCATAGCAGGTGCTGTGGCAACCCTAGGCGAGACTGGATGCCCCCTCACCAGTCCCTGGGTGGCTGGTGTGTGAGACACCTACCTGTGGGTCCCTCCAGGAAGTCATGCAAGCTACAGGTGGATGAGGCCTGGCAGCACGGCCGGGGGTCCCACCTCTTTGGGCCCAAGGATGCAGTCCACGTCTTTATAGTAGTGGCAGCTGATGGGCACTATTGCTGACCGCCTGGCTGTGTCCCTGGTGCAGCTCCTTCACCTTGGACCGCACCTGGCCTGGGGTCCGGGTGGGGTGACCTTAGCCGGCGAGGCCCATGTCGAGGTGCTGGAATGCCACCGCGTTTCTGTGCCAGACCCCCATCTGGTGCAGGACCTCCTAGTCTGCCCAGAGGGCAAGGAGGTCCTGCACCTTCATGTCGGTCCAGGAGAAGGCCTGGAGCTTGGGGGGCTGGCTCACCTCATGGAAGGGCTCCCCGGTTTCTTTGGGAGGGCCCTGGGGTGGGCAGGGGGTCGGGGGACCTGGCCATGGTGCCAAGGAGGGCTCAGGGCTCGCTGAAGCATCTTTGCAGGAAGTTAGTTATGCAGCCTGCATGCTGTCAGCTTCCTGCCTGAAGGTTTCTGGGAACTTGTGTCCTGAAAAGTGGCTGGATGCTGGAGCCATAGAGCTCCGCTCGTGCTGGGAGTGGTGCCACCGCCTGCCAACTGATCACAGCCATGGAGGATTCCCTCTTTCGAAAGAGCAGACTGTGGAGCGTCTACACTTGCTCTCTTTCGAAACGATCTTTCAAAGGAGGGCGCTCTTCCCATCCTGGGAAGGGAGCACTGACTTCAAAAGAACAGGGGAGTTCTTTCAAAGTTAATTTCGAAAGAGCGCCATGTGTGTAGACGCTCTGCGGGTTCTTTTGAAAGAACTCAGTCTTGCAATCTGGATTTCAAATGTACTTGCTAATGTAGACACACCCTCAGATTTTCTAGCATAATGGGAGCCAGGGCCATAACTTGGGTTACTTAGTGCAGTGCTAATACTAGTATCATTACATACAATTACATGTCTTCAATTTAATTTGGTGACACATTTCAAACAAAATAATATGATAATGTAAAATCATCCACATTTGTAATATGATGGATGCAAAATTATTTGCTTTATTCATTTTCATACTGACGTAAGCATGAAATTATGAATTTATCTGCAGCTGCTGAAGAATAACCAGTGTGCTGCAGTAGTCTGAAACAGGATCCAGAGCCCTAGTGCAAATTTTCAAACTTACTGTGGAGCCTGCAGGATCTTGGGTAAGACAGCACCGTGTACATGCTTATTACACTTTATTGATATGACTGTTTAAAAATATATTATTTTAATACTAGGAACTGCACTTACACCCCCAACTGAGGTCACAATAGACTTCTGAACACCTATCAGCTCCGGCAAATTTCAATTACTGGCAACCTGAAATGCAATTTAATCGATGGAGGTGAACGAATCTGTATTCCTCTTCCAAATACCCTAAAACATTCAGTGTATTTCCTTTAATAATTTTTAAACAAAGTATCTATTGTGAAGACAAAAAAGAATACCCAGTATCTTGGTCATTTAACTTAAATTCTTGAATTCCATTGCCATTTGTCTCAAGCCGCATCATTCTATAGTGAATCAGATAAAGCACTATAATTATGATATCATATGAGAAGGCTACATAATTATAGCTTTTTTACCAAAATCACTGAAATAACATTCTTTCCCCTCACTAAATATTAACTTATTTTAAAATGTTATGTTATTTAGTTATGCTGCTTCAGGAACTAATTTCTAAGCAGAGATCCTCTCTATTTTACTGCTATTGTTTAAAACTATAAAATAAAACTTATGAAAGCCATAACGAAAATAGGTATTCATGCAGTTTCTCCTACTGACTATCAACACAAAACAGTATTTCATGTTTTTCTGTAATTTTTAATTAATGTGACAACTTGGGCTGGGTCTACACTTGCCCCCTTCAAAGAAGGGGGCAAGTTAATTGGGGTGATGGGAGATTACTAATGAAGCGCTGAGGTGAATATGAAGCACTTCATTAGGCTAATTCTCCCCCTGGGCACTTTGAAGTAGTGCAGGAACTTCGAAGTGCCTGTGGCTGCACTCATGCTGGTACTTAGAAGTTTGACACTTCGAAATTGACGGGGGCGGGGAGAATTAGCCTAATGAAGTGTTCCATATTCACTGCAGCACTTCTTTAGTAATCTACCATCGCCCTGATTAACATGCCCCCTGTGAAGTTGGGTGCAAGTGTAGACAAGCCCTAGAACTTTTTGTATCAAGTACATTATTGGTTCATCTGAGTCAGTGTTTTAGCAGTCCACCGGTACCTGTATTCTGTTTGTAAAGTAAAACTCTCTGTTAGCCAGAACATTCAAGTAATCAGCACTTCCTGTTCCCCCAACATTCTGGATAACAGACATATCCAGGAGGTAAATGATATTCACTGCATCTCTATAGGTGTGTCTCCACTACAATGTTTTGTCGACAGAAGAGACTTTCTGTCAACAAAACTAAGGAGCGTCCACACTACAAACATGTTCCATCTAGAGTCTGTTGACAGAACACAACCTTTTTCCTGGCAGAGTTATGTCTTGAATATTTGAGTCATAGTGCCTGTGTAGACAGATTCTGTGAACAACAAAATAGCGTAGATGATCCTTGGGGCCCTCTATTGACAGAGAAGGTTTCTGGTTCACCTGCAGCCCTGTCTGCAGAGTTTCCGGTTGGCTGTTCTGTCAACAGAAGTCTGGGCAGTCTGGCCTCTTTCTGTTGACAGAGGGTGTCCAAACAAGGAGCTCCTATTAGGTGTGGATGTGTTCTATAGACAGAGGTTTTGTTGGCAAAACTCTGTCAACAATGACTTCTGTAGATAGAACTTTGTAATGTATATTCAGCTTCTGTAACCAGTCAGGTCAGATTCAGAAAAACACTTGTGCATCATAAAGCACAAGAGAAAAGAAAAATGTTCCGAATAATGCACTAGGAATGAAGTGCCGTATTATGAATAAAGATGAATATACTATGTACAGAGACTTTTTACTTTGGTATAAAAGTTTAAAGAAGCAGTAACCAAAAAGCCACATCACTAAACCACACTGCTATTGTACTAACTGTGCCCTTATCAGCAATGTGAACAGAGATGTCAGGAATTCATACACATGGACAAATAAGTGCTCTCTCATCATTAGAAGTGGTCCCTTGAGAACAGGATTGAGGGAGAAGTGGTGATGAATGGGTAAACTTGCACAGCCACTGACTGCATGGCATCTACTCTGCAGATTAATCAAAGATTTCATTCTCAAGCAAGTCTCTTAATCTGGGATTTTTCAAGAGCAGTAAATTCACTTTTTTTTTTTTCAAAAAAAAAGCACCTTAAATTAGACTTTGAGTTTATAAAGGGGCTCAATTATTTTAAAGTTGCAATAAAAATAGCAGGCACCACAAAATGGAAAGAAAAAAAGAAAAATATATCCGACCCAAAAGGGGTATTTCTTACAGCAGTCATGCAATCAATGAAACAAATATTACAGAAATTCTAACCCAAGGTGTTTGAATTTGTCAGTTTTAAATATCCAGGCTTGCAGTCATGTCTTTTCTGGAATCACAGCATCACTTCCAAAAGAAGCCGGCAGTCATGTAGCACTTTATAGACTAACATAATAATTTAGTAGGTGATGAGCTTTTGTGAAACAGACCCACTTCTTCAGGTGTTCATCTATATGTCATGTCCTGAATCCAAATGCTTAACGCCTTTTCCATTTTTTCAGTTACAGAGTCACAACTCACACATGAAATCTTTGCACAAGTGGGAGCACTTGCAGCATCTTTGCACCTTATGTTTTGCACTTGTATTTGAATATAAGACCCAGTAGATTTGTTCATGCCATACACTCTTGCTACCAAGGATGCAGTGTGCTTGCCAGCTGATCCAGTAATTTGATATTCTGGATTAATATCATCACTTTTTTTCCCCTGAACTTTGTTTATCTTGAGAACATAAGAATGGCCATACTGAGTCAGACCAAAGGTCCATCTAGCCCAGTACCCTGTCTGCCGACAGTGGCCAATGCCAGAGAGAGTGAACAGAACAGGTAGTCATTGAGTGATCCCTCTCTTGTCATCCATTTCCAGTCTCTGACAAATGGAGGCTAGGGACACCATTCTGACCCATCCCAGCTCACAGCCATTGATGGACCTCATCTCCATGAGAGTATATAATTCATTTTTTAAACCTGTTAAAGTCCTTCAGAACTTTACCATGCACCACATTAAGAAAAATTCCTATTGTTAGTTTTTGTTAGTTTTACCCGTTAATTTAATTTGGTGACTCCTAGTTATTTTGTGATGGGAAAAAAGAAAATAACTTTTCCTTATTCAATTTTTGCATACCTGCCCTGGTTTTATAGAATTCTCTCACATTCCTCCTTAATCTCCTCTTTTCTAAAATGAAAATCTTAACCTTTCTAATCTTTCTTCATTTGGCACCTGTTCCAAACCCCTAATAATTTTTGTTTTCTTTTTCAGAACCTTTTCCCATCCCAGCGTATCTTTTTTGAGATGAGATGACTGCATCTTTCAGCAGTATTTAAGATGTGGGCATACCATGGAGTTATGTACAGGCAATTTTCTCTGTCTTATTTTCTATTCCTTTCTAAATGATTTCTAACAATCTGTTTGCTTTTTTGGCTGCTACTGGACATTAAGTGGACGTTTTCAGAGAACTCTCCACAATGACTCCAAGATCTCTCCCTTGAGTGGATTCAATCAAATTAATCACCATCATTTTGCATGTATAGTTGGAATTACTTTTTCCAATGTGTGTTACTTTACATTTATAAACATTAAATTTCATTTGACATTTTGTTGCCCAGTCACTTAGTTTTGCGAGCTCTTTTTGAAGTTCTTCATAGTCATCTTTGTTCTTAACTACCCTGAGCAGTTTAGTAACATCTGCAAAATTTTACCACCTCACTGTTCACCTCTTTTTCCAGATTATTTATAAATAGGTTGAATAGGCTTGTCTCAGTATGGACCATTGGGGGATACCACTAGTTCTCACTCTCCCATCTGAAAACGTACAATTTTTTGCTACCCTTTGTTTCCTGTCTTTTAACTAGTTACCAATGCATGAGAGGACCTTCCCTCTTATCCCAAGATAGCTTACTTTATTTAAGAGCCTTTGGTGATGGACCTTGTCAAAGGCTTTAGAATCATAGAATCCTGGGGGTGGACAGAAGCTCAGGAGGTCATCGAATCCAGACACCCACCAAAAACAGAATCAACCTTAACTAAAAAATCCCAACCTCTTTGTCAAGCCAATACTTAAAAAGCTCTAGGGTTGGAGATTCCATCACCACTCTAGATGACTCCTTCCAGTACTTCATCACCCTCCTGGTGAAATAGTTTTTCCTAATATCCAACTTAAAACTCAATCTCTGTAACTTCAGATCATTGCTCCCTGTTCCGCCATCCCTCACTACTCAGAATAGCCTCTCTCCATCCTCTTCAGAACCCCTCTTCAGGAAGTTGAAGGCTGCTACCAAATTGTCCCTCACTCTTCTCTTCTGCAGATTAAATAAGCCCCAAACCCTCAGCATTTCCTTGTAGGTCATGTGCTCCAGCCCCCTAATCATTTTCATTGCTCTGTGCTAGACTCTCTCCAATGCATCCACAGCCTTTCTATACTGGGGGGCCCAGAACTGGACTCAGTACTCCAGGTGTGGCCTCATCAGTACTGAAATCAGTGCTTTCTGGAAATGTAAGTACATTATATCCACTGGATTCCACTTGTCCACATGCTTATTGACCCCCTCAAAAAACTCTAGTAGATTAATAAGTCTTGATTTCTCTTTTTAGAAACTCTGTTGACTTTTCCCAACACTATGTTAATCTATGTGTCCAACAATTTCATTTTTTACTGTACTTTCAACTAATTTGCTCAGTACTGATGTTAGACTTACTAGTGCATAATTGCCAGGATCACCCAAAGAGCCCTTTTTAAATATTGGCATCACATTAGCTATCTTCCAGTCACTAGGTGCAGAAGCTGATTTAAAGGATAAGTTAGAAACCAGTTTCCCATCTGAGCTCTTTCAGAACTGTTGAGTAAATGCCATCTGCTCCTGGTGACTTGTGACTACTAAGTTTATCAATGTGTTCCAAAACCTCACCTAATGATAACTCAATCTAGGACAATTCCTCAGATTTGTCACCTAAAAAGAATAGGTTAGATTGGAGAATCTCCCTAACATCCTCAGCCCTGAAGACTGGAGCAAACAATTCATTTTGTTTCTTTGCAATGGCCTTATTGTCTTTGAATGTTCCCTTAGCATCTCAATCATCCAGTGGCTCCACTGATTGTTTAGCAGTCTTCCTGTTTCTGATGTACTTAAAAACATTTTGCTATTACTTCCTGAGCTTTTGCTAGTTTTTCTTCAAACTCTTTTTTGGCTTTTTTATTATATTTTTACACTTAATTTGACAGAGCTTATGCACTTTTCTACTTTCCTCACTAGGATTTAACTACCACTTTTTAAATGATGCCTTTTTATCTCTCACTGTTTCTTTTACCTGGTTGTTAAACCATGGTGTCACTTTTTTTGTATTATGAATTAATTTAAAATCATGTACCAAAAGCTGAGAATAGCTGACAAGGAATATCTTGAGCCTGTTCTATTCATTCCCTCTGGGACCTCTGGCATTGGCAACTGTCAGAAGACAGGATGCTGGGCTAGATGAACTTTTTGTCTCACCCAGTACAGCCATTCTTAAGATGTTCTTATGTAATATGGCAGCAATTTGTGCTGGGTATCTGAAAGATTTTGTGTGTGAGTGTGTGTGATGCAAAAGATGTACTTTAACTGTTCAGGAAGGCACAAGACAATTCTAAGTTACCATATAAAATATGTATAACTCTGCTTTGTCCTTTTCTGCCTCAATGTCCCTTCTCACTTGTTGTTTATGCCTAAAGCTATTCCTGCACTAGACATAAAAATCAATCTCTGATAAACAATTTTAGCCAAGACACTCCACTAAAAAACACTACTTTTGGTTCTAGGTCATGCAGCTGAAGTATGTTGAACAGACCTTAACTGCAAGTATAAGCAACAGCAAACTGCATTCAACTCTGCTTTGGTACACTTAGCATACATTTGGTACAAATACTACTTAACTGATAAGGATACTTGCTATATATTTGAAATGTGAATCTAGCCCATAGGTTCTCAGACAAATTCTTATTAACTCATTTATTTTAACGTTACCTAATTGGTCATGGAGCTGTCCCAATTTTAAGTTCCTTAGGGTTTCCTACACATTGGCATACATGCTATCTCATGGTTTTGGTCTTCTGGACAATCACTAATGGCCTTAAGATTTTCAGAGATATTGAGTTTTTCAAGTTCCCATTTTTGTCAATGGAAGCTGCAGGTATTCAGCACCTCTGAATGTCAAGCCATAAGTGTTTCATAAATGTCCGGATAATTTAGTGAAGTGTTTTCCAACTTCAGCTGCTCAAACTCAAATTGCATCATCAGAAGATTGAATTGCTCTTGAGTACCTATAAGATATAAACTATTTTCAATTTCTTCCACTTGATCAAGTCTTTTCAGTGATATATACCCTCTGCCATTGAAATTATGTTCCAATCTGATTTAGAAAAGAAACTCTACTACTTTTACCTGACTTCCTTTAATTGCCTTCTATAAATTGATTCTATCCTACTTGAGTGAGTTTCTTTCTGCTTTCAGTCAAACAGCCATTAAGAGTGTTATTTTAATTGTATGATACAAAATTGTGATAGTATTTTGGTTATTTAATTTCACTGTAGGAATGGGAAAATATGGATGTCTTGAGTGTGAGAGGCTGTTTTGCCATAAAGAGAAATTTTAAATTAAAATTAAAATTTTAAAATACGTTTATTTAAATAAAAATAAAAATTAACATATTCAGAACACTTTCATATAATTAGAAGGCAACTCTTTATGATTTGGATTTTATCTTTATTTTTATTTTTATTCTGTACCTTTATTTTATTTTCACCTTATGCTATTTTTCCTATCCAATTGGCCCAAGTAGCATACTGTCACACTGCTTTCAGTAATCACTTGCAATTTAATTAGTATGCTGCAGTGCAGCTTTTAGTGGTGTGCCACTTTGGTACCTTTAATTGAAATCTTTCTCTTGTGACTGTGATCATTATGCCACCTAGTAGCTTTTCATCTGCCATCTTGATATAGTATGTGCAAATAGTACATTAACCCTTTGATGTTACTTGTTTAAATTAGCACGAAAGGGTAACTAGTAGTAAGGGATACATTAGTTTCCTAGTTTCTGGAGATGTTCTCATGTTAGGCAAGTGTATCTGGCTTCCTGTCAAATCTTCTAGATGAGTATATGCAGATTTTTTTCTTCACATTTTCACTTCAGACAGAACCAAAATATTTTCCATTAGACCATCTGGCCAGTTTACTAAATATTAAATAATTAATAGAGGAAATGTGTTGCTCTAAGGCTATCTCCACATTTTTAATATACTATTAAAAAGCTGTGTGCATGCGTGCTTGCACACCTGTATGTTCCTAGTATGTCATGCATCTAGGGGTCCATAAGGAAAAGGTGGTCCATCATCACAACTGTGAAATACTATGCACATGTATGATTGCTTTCGATCAATCAGAAAATGATCCTATTTGTCCATTGCCAGAGAAGGCTGGTAGGGATGCCGTCTTCCATCACAGGGAAAAAATATACATTGATGGTAGCAGTTAGACAAGTGGATGGGGCACAAATTGTGTCACCATTTCAGAGGTCTTCTATTTCTTGTGCATAACCCCCAAAATAGGAAGCCTCCATGCCAGCCTTCCACAATTTCACCATACCCTAAACCACTATAAAAGTGATAGTGCTCAGTTGTGAGAGGAATTTTACTGAAATTTGAAATTCAAAGAGTGATCACCACAGATGTTCTTTTGAAGGGCTTAGTAGTAACTTAAGAAAAAAATATTTTAATATGGTTTTCGGGTTGGTGGTATGGGTCAAATGCAGTCAAGATAAAAGCCGGAATAAATCTTATAAAACTGTTTTTGATATATGCATGGTTAATTTGTGGTAGTAGTCATATTTTCTCTGCAGCTCTCTTAATGTTCAACAGCAGTGAAATAGTTAATTTTATTTTGTTACAGAGTTAATGATACAATTTAGATACAGGCGTGTGTTTTTACAGGGTTTTTAATTATTTTTGTAAATATTGTTTAATTGCTTTCATGTGTTTGGGCTAAGGATCTGCTATTAAGACATCTTGGCTGTTTCAGTGCTAAGATAGATCTGGTCAGTGTTACTGTTAGCTGGAACATTTCCCTCATACAACGGAACCTACTTACAGTGAGTTTGTATATAGGGACAAATATATTACTGTATTTGTCTTCAAATATAGACACAATGATGTCATTTATTTCAGAAATAAGACTCAGGCCCAAGCTTTTCATTGAATAATAAGACTGACTCATTCTTGTTCTCACATTCAAGTAATCCACCTTCTCCTTTAAGTTATAGCAGGCGATGCTGAACAAATCGTAATGCCTAAAAGCTACTTGTTGGCTTTCCTTAATATGTGCCTAATGTTTATATCCCTAATATGTTTCCTTAATATGCCTATTAAGAGATTTTGAACCAGATGCTGTAAGAAAAATGCATTTTAAAATAACACATTTTAATATGCTCTAAGTATCAATTATTATCAATGCTATGATTGATAATATGCAATTATATTAATATATTGTTTTATATGTATGTTTTGGTGGTGGCAACTACCTGCCTCAAAAGGCAATTATATAAACACCAAAGCAATTCAGTTGCATGCTGCGTATGTACTGTGCGTGTATGAATAAAGGCATCCATACTGTAGTTAACAATTTCAACTACTAAACAAAAAAAGTAAGCAGGAGATCATTCCACGTGCTTGTGAAAGCCCCCAAAATCCCATTCTCCCTCTCTCTCCCTGTCACAGTACCACTAGCATCAGAAATTAAGGTCCTTTCTTCAGAGCATAATCCTGAGGATGTTATCAATCCTTATATGATGCCATCAGTAACAGCCCAGAAAGATGTGGATTAACTATACAGACGGAACAAATGATAGGTGCCTATGAGTTCTATGACCAGCTTTAATAAAATCATCCATGCTCATAGAGAAAAGTGTGGACCGGACAAGTCTGTCATCCGCTCATCACTTTAAAGGCACTGGTATATTCCTTCAAAAATTCCAATATGTATCTTTGCCAGCTATTTAATCTAATGAAATTTGTAATCTCTACAGAAAGGGAGTCATCAGTAGCTCTTCTTAGTATTACATCTAATCCACATTTATGAGAAGTAAATTTCCACTTTGAAGTCATGTTTGATTTGAGATGACTCTGTTTAGTCTCTCCCTGAACAACTGCAATGGAAATGCAATTGTTCTCACAACTGCATGTGGTGGTAAAACCCCAGCTACCTGAGCTGAACAAATGCAGCTGAGAGCTGTTAGAAGTGTTTACCCAGAGCTTTTCAAACATCAAAGAGAAAAAAATCTGTATATTGAATCAAACCTTTTATTTTATTTGAAAAATAATAAAAAAATATTTCTTCCTCATGAAGTTTTCTCCAGGGAGCCCCACTGTTGGAGTGTGCCCAAAACTCATGTCCGTTTAAAACACTTGGCTGAAGGAGGGATCCACATCCCTCTATGCATACACAGCTGGGCACCAAGATTTATGTTAAATAAAGGCATGGACCCTTTATTTCCTTAGTTCCTGCTTTTTGTCATGTCAAAAGATTTTGAATCCTATGGTCTCTGATAAGTCTGACGTCACTTTGCCCAAAATGTTACCACCTGTGGGCTACGGTTAGAATATTTTTTTGCAAATTCAAAAAACCTGAAGATGTTTGTCTTCAATTTTTACTTTAGTTATAAGTGAAGGAGTGATGGTTTTATGTCTAAGAAAGAATGGTATTTTTATTGTTCCTGATGCACTACTCAGAAGGCTGCTGGAAGTTTGATTTTGAAAGGTATATTTCACAAGCACATATGATGCCACTAACCAATTAGCATGTTTTGCGCTTAGTGTGACATAAGAAAAATAGTTCACATATGGGGTGTTCTGCTTGTGTGTGCACTAGGAATAGAGGACAGGGTGAGTTCTCTCCAAGTCGTCCTCTAGGAAGAACTTTTCTCTCCCCAACATATAGCACAAAGGAAGAAAGTTTCAGTTCCCTTTCCTATATAATATTTTATAGTGTATGAACAGTCAAATGGAATTACTAAATTGAAGATTACGTATAAGACAATTTTTGATACTGGAGTATGTAAAACATTTTGGCACAATTGCATGGTGTGCATTTTTCACATCCTACTTTTTACCAGTACTTTAAAACCTTTATCTTTTAGAAAACAGATTAACATAGACTTGTGAGCAGCATAGATTTCATGTGAATTTGTGACACTCTAATTTTGAAAAATAAATCTGTCATAAAATTATGTTTTCTGTGGAAAATGTCTTTGTTTTTCTCTGTTTCTGTGCATGAAGAGAACAATGTGCTATTTAAATTTAGACTTGTTTCATGCCCAGGTTAGCAAGTGAAAGCTGAGTGCAAAGATCAAGGACAACATAAACTTGTCGTTCATCTAACTGCAGAAAAAGACTAAGTCATAATTTATATTTTAAGATATAAGCAATTTTTCTTTCAAATTTGTGTCACATTGTACAGCACCATATTTGATATTCTGTGAAACAAGGATTTATTTTCTAGGGAAAAATTATCCTATATTCAGCTGATAAATCTTTGCTCAGATCCTCTGGTCTTTCTACACACCTCAGTGGGAACCAGTGAACATGAGCAAGTGCCATATGTACAAGGAGAGCTGAATATCAGAGTTCAGATCGTCTTTTTGGATATCAGAGTAGAATATTGCCCAGGTTTTTTTAAGTTTCCAGTCTGACAAATCCTTCTGCACACTCATTCTTTATAAGCTTGCATGTGATATTCCTATACTTTCCTAGGCATAAATGAATTGTACATTTATCTCATTTGTCACCCCTTCACAGTACGGAGCATATTTGTGATATATGGTACACCACTAATTCCCTTCCAGTAAAATAATTTTACAACTGTCACTAAAAATAATGTTTCTAATGAAATTTGGTTAGCCCATCAGGGGAATGGACGGCCCCTGGGATGCTAAGCAAAGTGGTCACATTCAGCCTAATCAGAACTTTTCTCCTCTGTGTACTTTCCTTTTGCTTCACAACACATGGGGTGGGGAATAGTTCACTGGCTTGAGCATTGGCCTGCTAAACCCAGGGTGGAGATCTCAGTCTGTAAGGAGGCTGTTTAGGGATTTGGGTCAAATAGATGAAAGAAAGAAAAAGAAAAAGAAAGAAAGAAAATGTCTCAGGGGTGGTGCTTGATCCTGCCAAGAGTGCAGAGGACTGGACTCAATGACCTTCCAAGGTCCCTTCCAGCTCTATGAGAGGTATATCTCCATATATTATATAATATGCTTTGAGGAGGAGGAGAAATTTCTCCACAGCTGTCTGTCTCCCTCTGGCTAGCTGTGCAAGGAAAGATAAGGAAGTGACTCAGGATACATCTGGTGACAGAGAAAGAGACACAATCTATGATTGTAGAAAATAAGTATCAGAGGGTTAGCTGAGTTTTTCTGTATCTTCAAAAACAACAAGAATTCCTGTGGCACCATAAGACTGAGCTGTTGTTTTTGTAGGAAAAAAGAGACCTTAATCTTGGCAGAAAAAGACACCCCTCAGATCTCTCAAGGTACTCCTCATTCTCCCTTGTAATGTCAGGATTGAGAAGATTCAGAAATGGGACGAGTCCTAGTGATTGGGTTGAAGAAGACTAACCGCTATATATGGTCATTTGGACAACACTTATCAGATTAGGAATAAACCTTTAGACATTTTTCACATGCTGTATGCTTTCAGTGTTAAGTTAAATGAGCGCCATCTACTTAAAATGTAGTCTGTTTACCAGAAGTCGTTACAGGTAATAAACTTGCCCCACGAGGCTTGAATTCTGCTGTTAGTTTTTGTGGTTTTATAATCACTTCCCCTATTTTCCTAAATGTGTTTTTCTCCCTTATTCCTGTGTAAAAGGCCAAGGTAAACAACAAAAGAAACTGACTACATGACTGCCTGTGTAGGAAAAACAGTAAAACTGATTATTCATCAAGTGCTTTTAGAACATAAAATAAAAGACTGAAAATACATTTTGCTTCGAAACTCCTTCAAGTATAAATAACCTTCTGTGTTACCTGTAACAGTGATAGGTAAACCTTTCAGGCAGAAGTGTGACTTTTAAATTGATTGTGTCGCTAAGTATAATTAAGAACTGCACTTTGAAAAAAAGTCTATGGCTCTTCTAAGATACAAAATGTCCTTGGCATGTTGGAAGAAATTTGATTCTGAGACAATTGCTATAAACGTTTGAAAACAGGCTCAGAGCAGGCATTATATTACTTCTTATAGTTTTTAAAAAGTAAGCCAAGAGGCAACTCTCATAGTCTAATCATACATAATATTCCTCATTCATAAAAATAAATTTATAGCCTTCCTATTAACTCCTATATTAGCTCCAGACATTGTTGGCAACAGATTTGCTAAGACAACAGAAGGACTATGGGTAAAATGACCAGCACTATATGTGATAAAACTACATCTAAAAAGAAGTACATACTTCTTCCTTTAAAGGACAATCTCATGTCTGTGAAGGAATCATTCCCAACCAAGCAACCAAATAATTTGAGGTATGCCCCATTTGCTGACTCCAGGAGCACATCAATGGAGCGAGCTGAGTCCAGAGCATGTTGCGCAGTCCTTGCCAGCATAACCTAACCTGTATGGCTAAAAGACAAATTTGTGATCCAAGTCTCCAACTTGATATACATTTCCGTGTTCAGTGAACCAAACTGTGATTACAAATCCAGATGTAGAAAGACTATTAATTCATCATGGCCACTAACTTTAAACAAATTAAAAACATAACAGAAAAGGTGTTTAAAAACAACATAGCCCACAATACCAATCCTGTTCCAGATTACTGGACCTTAAAATATTCACAGAATCATAGACTCACAGATTTTTAAGGTCAGAAGGAATTATTAATGATGATGTAGGCTGACCTCCTGTATAACAGAAGCCATACAACTTCACCAAGTCATCCCTGCCTCGGCTGCATAACTTTTGTTGGAGCTCAAGTGTTTCTTCTAGAAATTGATTTTAAAATGTTAAGTGACAGAGAATTCACCACATCCATCAGTAAGTTGTTCCCTTAGCTGTTAAAAATTACTTTTACTGTTAAAAGTTTATATTTTACTTCTACTCTGCATTTGTCCAGCTTCATTATCTGGGATTCTGCTCTGCCTTTGTGGGCTTAGTTCAAGGCCAATCTAACGTCCGAAACCTCTCCACGTTAGGACATACAGATAGTAGTATAACCACTTAGCCTTCTCTTTAATGAACTAAAAGTATTGAGCTTCTTATGTCTCTGTCTGAAGGCACATTTTTCAAACCTTGTATCATTCATATAGCATTTTTAGAACATAGTCTAATTTTTCAACATCCTTTCTGAAATATGGAGACCAGAACTGGAGAAAATATTCAGCTTACGACCTCATCCCCATCACTACATAGAAACTAAAGTGTCAGTACGGTTATTTACTATTCTACCAATTCTTGTACCATCAGCAAGCTTTTTCTGCAAGGATTTTAGATGTTCTTCCAGATTAGGCCCAGGACAGACCTGTGCAATCAGACCTACTGAAGGGGCAAGGGAGAAAGGAGCAGTTGCATCAGATCCAACCTTCCAAAGGGGTTGGAAGGTCCAACTTCCATGGCTGCCAAAGTAACAGTGGAAGGACCTGGAGTTCCAGGCCCTTTGAGTTGCTGCAAAAGTATAGCTCTGGCTGTGCACAGTTGGGAGGGATGGGGAGGGGGGAGGGTGGGGAGAGAAGGCAGCACTGTGGTCCCTGCAGCACTGAGGGCTAAATGGTCTAGGCCGTGCCCCTGTTTGCTTTACGTTCCCTTGTATTTGCACATGCATATGTAATTTAGAAAACAATTACACGAGTCTTTCCATGAATGACAGTGCACAGAAAATAAGACAGAGTCTAAAGGAGCCCTGCCTTCTTCTGTAATATATATGGGAGTACATACAGGAGAAGGAAGGCCAAAAGCCAAAGCATACACAGAGGGAGGCAAACCTTCCTGCCATACAACACAGTGCTCAAAACAAAACTTTCTAGTGTTGTCTAGCAAACTGTTGAACCTATTGGAATTTCTTTGTTTCTTCATTTTGCTCTTAAAAACGTTCAATGTTTCCACAAAAAGCCCTACGGGATTGTTAAACGTGCTGCTCTGTGCCATGTGAGGCACTCAAAACTCAGGAAATTGCAAAGATAAGGTTGCCTGTGCACCTGAAATCTGCAGCCTTGTAAAAATGCATTACTGTGCAGTTTTTTATTACTTAATTACATTTTTTTTATTTTTATGAATCCTGTTTCATCCAAGGCCCAATCAAAACACCATTTCTGATAAATTCATTGGAATTAAGAGCAACAAATGAGGCAGATTTGTGTAGTGAATTGATCTGAGGTCAAGTACTTTCTTGCTTTATTAACTGAGGAAGTTGTGTGTGATAAGTACTGGGTGAGGCATGGGCCACTGAAAGAAGGAGAAGATTTATAATATTGGGCAAAAGGCAGTGGGCTAAGACCCTGCAGACCTCGATTTTAAATGGATCTCTGGCATAGATTTTCTTTGTGCTTTTGAATAAGTCACTTGGTCTCTCAGGGCCTCACTAGTTAATTGTAAATATGGATGATATCCTTCCCGCTCTCACTGGACTATTCTGAAGGTAAATTCTTTACTGTTTATAAAGCATTGGGATATTTTATGATTAGTTCCACAGAAAAACCTATAAAATTCATATTCAATTACAAATCTAGATGGTGTGCAATACATAAAATACTGAGGGCCATACATTGGATGGTGAGGACCAAGGAACATCAAAGAAATCCTGCAAATGCTGAACACCATCCAGGAGTTCTTTAGCATCTTGTAAGATGGGGTTCTTCAGAAAAAGTGGTGTGGGTTCATGAAATGAAAAATTAGATAGTAAGGTATATGCACTAGGGTCAGAGTTAAGGTTGGAGATGTCATTAATAATTCTATAGTTATGGTTGCACTGAGATTCACATCTAATCAGAATTAAAATTCTTCTATTTTAAATTATCTGCCCTACATTTGAGCAAATCCCTTTGGAGAACAAGGAACCAGTTGGTCCATAGAGGTGTAAATTTATAATGCCATGTGTCAGCAATAGTGAATTTAGTCCTGTGCGTATACATCACATAAGCATAAATATGTTTGCAGAATATTTGTGTACATATCATAAACATTCTGTATTGGTGCATAAATTTTGCCAAACCTTGCAATGTATTATGTAGAGATTAAGGTTCTGTGATACTTTAAGCTATCCCCCCACCACACACTTTTTGATAGTAGCTGAAATGAAGAAAATGGCTTACAGATTTAGCTATATATGTAGTTTGAAAGTAACAAGTGAAAAATGATGTTCATAATCTGAATTGCAATGAAACCAATTATCTGTGCTGTGGTGTTCCACTTGGGAATATTCCTAAAGGTTTAGTGTTTCTTAAAAGAAATTAAAAACAGCTGTAAAAATACCATAAAACAAAAATAGCAGCTGCAAAAGAGATTAACATTCCTAAATTTCATTTGAACCTGATACGTTATTTTTCCAACAGCAACATATATGTATGGATTTTTTTCAAATCTATTCTTCATTGAACTGTATTTAAAGCAGAAAAACTTTGAATACATTTTTGATATTACCAGTCTTTAATATTACAATTAGTTTCACAAATATTTTTCCCCTAGAATTTTTTTAAGAGTTTCTCCTTTAGTTACAACCAGGGATAAACTACCTTTAAGAAAAAACAAAAGAATTATTGAAATATAACTGATTAAGAATTAAAGATCTACACAATAAACAATTTATAGCAATCCCTGCAACTCTGTTACTTACAGCTGTCAAATGGCTTTCAAACTGAGCCCATTCACCCTGTGCCTGTTTTAAAATTTTATATAGCGTCTGCTTTCTGATTAAGCAGCCAGTCATAGATGAAACCTGTCCTAATCTTTTTCATATATATAATAAAATTGAATGTAATTTATAAAACAGAACTGGGGGTGGTGACAGTATTATACAGTTTGCTTTGCAATGTTGGTCAAAACATATGGCAGCAACTTTTCTAGACCTCTTTGCCAGATGGTGAGTTCAAATTGATTTTATCTGATGTGCCTTATGTTAATTCTCTGAAAAGTGCTTCTTCCTAGACAAAGTATGTATAAAATAAATTACTTTTATTTTCTGATTGAGCAATTAACACTGAAGTTGAATCTAGGCAACTGGGTATGACTCAGTCTTAAAAGTAAAAAAAAATACATAATGGTAGAAGTGGACTCAAAGTGGACATTGAAAACAGGGATAGTCTTACCTCAAGACAAGACTAATTTCAGGTGATTCTTAATTAGCATACATTCAAATATAATGTACTTGTTTGTTTTTCTTCTTTCATTGTTAACAACTGACAGCATTTTGTTTTGCAAATGAAAGTAATTTTGAGCAGATTATCATTTATGATGATCAACCACGGAGCAATAAACAATACTGTACTACCATTCTGTGGAGTTCACTTCTGGGTATATCATAAACCACCCATATTAATAGTAGTGTTATATTTTATGTGTGCATAGTGCACTTAATAACTGATACACAAGAGGGAGTTTCCAAAAACATTTTAATGGGTATCTTAATATTTTGGTAACTATGAAATTCTCCTTTACATAGTAAATATGAAGGAATGAGCCTTTGATAAAGAGGCATCTTAAAAAAACTAATTTAATGGACACACAAGCATTGAATTCTGCAAACCAAACTGTAACATTTATAAATTTTAAATTCTGTGAGCTAGTGGGGACTACATAAATATTTAAATATTTTGAACTACTTTACTGTTATTGTTCCTTTGTTACCCATATTATTTGTGACATAGGTTCAGACAAATAAGATGTGTGCATAACAGAAATCAAATGAAAGGAACTAGCCTCTAGAGAAATGTGCTGTCTTTTTGTAGAACCTAGCTTTAATGTAAACCAGTACTTTACATATTCACAACTTACAAAGCATGAAATGGGTGGATGTTGAAACAAAATATCAACCAGATCTATTCTCTTTAGCATGTTTATTTTATGACCGCTTCCTTTTGAAATAAAGCAAGAATAGTGTGTGCTCAGACTAAATAGGTTGTGTTTCCCTGAGCAGTAATCCCACACAAGACAGAAAAGCTATATTTTTTCCAATATAATCCAGCAAGGGCAAATGACAGCTTTACCTGATGGCTGATATCTTTTATAGTACAGCTGTGACATATTTTATGCATCACAAAGAATGATCAAAGATGTCGCCAAAGCCTGTCTGTCACGGAATGTGGCCCCATGGCCCATCTGTGTCTTCAAACCAGGCAGTAATACACCTTACATCTAGATTAGGTTGAATTTTTCCTCCATTCTGGTGATTATTTCAGAACCAAAATGTATTTGAGAGTAATATTTATTTTGGGTTCTGTAGTTTTAAAAATTCAGTGTTTTTTTAAATTAGGTGCTATTGTTTCATTATGAAATATAAAACAATGTCAAGGTAAACAATATGTCTTTTGGGGATTAAAAAATCTGAAGCACAGTTTCATATGTTCAAATTGATCCTGAGACAGTATGTTGGAAGAGGAAATTGAGTCAGCTACTGAAACAAAACTTGAGAGGTTTGCTTTCGTTTGAAGATGCTGATAACTATTAGCACACATTAGTGTTTCAGGTTGCAACTCTCAAATCCGGTATTCTCTCATCCGGCAACATCCCTTGTCTGGCATGACTACAGATGTTGCCAGATGAGAGAATAGCAGACAGATGCACTAGACCCTGCTTACCCCATGACTGTGGGGCAGGACTCTGCAGTGGGGTCAGGAACCACAGCCTTTGCCTACCCCACAGCAGTGGGGACTCGGAGACTGCTACAGAGCCACAACCTGGAGCTCCCGCGAGTCTGGGACATAGAATTTCCCCCCACCCCCTGCAGCAGGAGCTGGGAGGCTGCTGCAGACCTGCACTGGAGCCCTCTCCTGCCATGGGACTGGGAGCTGGAGCCCCTGCCTGTCCTGTGGCACAGAAGCTGAGGTGCTGGGGCTGCCTGGAGCCCTGTAGCAGCCGTTTGGGACCTGGGCTGTCCACCTTCCCTTGGCCAGCAAATTCTGTTGTTTGGCACCTGTTGGGTCCTGAGTATGCGAGATAACGTTGGTGCACTGTGTAGTGTTTACTCGGTCCACTTTAACAACTTTAATTTTGATGCACTAAAAAGGAACTAGGTATCTGATGCATAGATTGCAACTCAGTGTACTATCTCAGCACCACTTTTAAGGTATGTACAAACAAAGATCTGTGGTCTATTGCACTTCTATTACAGATAATGTGGATTGAATTCCTTACTGAATTCCTGATGTCTAGCTATAATTGGAGGGAAACCTTGGCTCAATCTGGAGGCAATGTGCTTTAAAAATGAGGGAATCTAGTCATCCCACATTAACACTGGTATGGGTTCCTCTCTCTTGGCATAACCAGGTCCAACCAGGCTCTGAGGGCATGGCACTACCATACAAAGCCACCCCAAAGAGCTGCCCATGTTACCTCAGGGAGCTGTGGCCTATGACCTGGACCTGCTTGGTTACACCATTACTACTACTCAGAGACACTCCTGCTTTTAGAGGTGTGCTATTAACCCTATTATTGGAACATCCTTCACACCTACTTGCAATGTGAGGAAGTCCTGCCTCGGGGGACCCTGTTGAGATCAAGAAGCCACTCACAGAATTTAGTCAAGGCCAGAGAAAATAAAAAGCAGAGATATGGTTCGTGGAAAGAAAGAGAGGTGATGATCTGTGCATCTCCTCTCTTGGAAGGTGGGAGGAATCTATGGGGAATATGGAACAGAGCTGAGTTTGGTCTTGGATAACTCTAGTCACTTAAATGCTAAATAAAGTTATGTAAGAATAAGGAATGTTAAAATGTCTCTGATTTTAGCTAAAAGGGCACGGAAGCAGAGCATGCACAAACTTGGAGTGTGGCCTTTCTCTCAGAGTCCCTTTTCCCTGGCTGTGCTTATTAACAATGAATGAATGGAAATACAGTATGGCTGTGTCTTCCTTTGTATTCCTCTTTCAAAGGGAAATTGAAAAATGCAAATGAGGTGCAAATTTGCATATCTGACACCTCATTTGCATATTATTATTTTGAAAGAGCTTCTTTCAAAGAAGAAAACTGGTCTTTTCTCATAAAAAAGGGGAAGAAGAATTCTTTTGAAGATGGGGTTTACTTTCAAAAGAGCAGTGTCTACACTTTACACCTAACATATATACTATCCATTGGAACATGGAACGTCCGAACACTGTGGGCAACTGGAAAATTAGAGCTGCTTCAGAAGGAAATGGAGAGATATCAGTGTGATATACTTGGACTGGCAGAGATGCATTGGACAGGATCAGGAGAGATATGCGGTTGCGAAGTCATTTGGTCAGGAAACGAAATGAAGCATGAAGCAGGAGTTGGATTCCTTCTTAGCAAAACAGCTAGAAGAGCATTATTAGGATACAAACTGGTGAGTGCAAGAATGATGGTTGTTGTGATTTGAAGCAAAACCTTTCAACATCTCAGTCATTCAGGTGTATGCACCCACATCAGACAGTATGGAGGAAGAGATTGAGCTATTTTATAAAGACTTGACAAAGACGGTGGAGGAGATACCAAAGAAAGATGTGTTGATCATAGGGGGAAATTGGAATGTGAAGGTTGGAACACATAATGAAGGTTGAGAGAGAGTCATGGGAAGGTTTGGATATGGACAAATAAATGAACGAGGTGAGAAACTGTTAGAGTTTGCTACAGAGCATAAGATGGTGATTTGCAGCACAAGATTCCAACAAAAGGACTGTAGGAAGTGGACATGGTGATCAAATGACAGGAAGTCCAAGAACATGATTGCCATGCTTTTGATAAGAAGAAGATGGATAACATCAGTACAGCAGTGCTGAATTTTCCAAGGAGCACATATAGATTCAGACTACAGTCTAGTGATTGCAAACATCAAGATAAAACACAAAAGAAAATGTAAGACACAATTTAAGAAAAGAAGAGATGTGGCGAGGCTATGTGAGGAAGAAATAGGGAATGCATACAGAACAGTGCTCAAAGAGAAGATTAAGAATAATGCCACAAAGAAAGACGCAGATAAGAGAGTCACAGAGATAGCCATCTCTATAGAAGAGGCAACTGAGCAGACTGTTCCAGAAGAAGAAATGGATTACCCAGAAGACACTGAAGTTGGTTCAAGAGAAAAGAGTGTTGAAGATCAGAAGAGAAGTTTCTGAGATGGCAGAACAGCAATATAGGATGAAATGCAATGAGGTAAGGAAAGCAGCCAGAAAGGATAAGGAGAAATTGTTAGAGGAGCAATGTGAAGATATTGAGAGGTATTACAGCGAATATAAGACCAGGGAGATGTATAAGACAATTAGGAATATTAATAGGAAATGACAACCGAAGCAGATGGCGATCAAAGATGAAAACGAAGAAGTGCTCATGAACAGGGAGAAGATTGTGCAGCGATGGACAAGATATCGCACTGATCTATACAAAGCACAGTTGGACCTGAGTGTCTCAGACAGACTGATTGAAGAATTGAAAGACATGTCTCCCCATAGCATTGAAAGCAAGACGAACATTTCGAAAAAGGAAGTAGAAAAAGCAGTGAAATGACTAAAGAACAACAAGAGCCCCGGAAATGATAAGATCGCAGGAGAGATGATCAAATATGGCGGAGAAAGCATGATTTCAGAAATACACTGACTATGTAGTACAGCATGGAAAGAAGGGAAGGCACCTAAGGAATGGACAAGATCTGTGCTGGTGAATATACCCAAGAAAAGAGGTACATTGGAGTGCAAGAACTACAGAACGATTGCCCTAAAGAGTCATCTAGGTAAGGTGCTGCTGATGATATTGACTGAGAGATTAAGATCGCAGATAGAAGAACATATAGCAGATGAGCAAGCAGGGTTCAGAAAAGACAGAAGTACCATACAGCAGATATTGGCACTAAGACTGATAGCAGAGAAAGCTCGACATAAGAACAAAAACGTATACATTTGCTTTGTTGATTTTCAAAAGACATTGACAGTATTGATCAGAAAGTGACCTGGGCGGTGTTGGAGTCATACGGAGTGGATAGCAGACTAATACGGTTGTTGAAAGATATCAATGATAATGCAGAGGCAGCGGTGAGAACATGCGGGGAGTTGGGAAGTTGGTTTAAAACAAGTAGAGGTATGAGACAAGGCGATCCAATATTGCCAAGTATCTTCATTGCACATCTGGAGAGAGTGATGGACAAGATCAGGAAAGAGGTAGAAGGGATATCTACGCACGGGAAAAGAATTAACAACTTGAGGTTCACAGATGATATAGTTAACATTGAGGAAGATGAGGACAAGCTAGCGAAAATGGTGCAGGTGTTAAACGAAGAAGGGAAGCGGTATGGACTGATTATGAACATCGATAAAACAAAAACAATGGTATTTGGAGATAAGGAAATAGGAAGGAAGATCAGTGTGGACGGCATTGAACTAGAAAATGTAGAGAAGTTCACATATCTGGGGAGCAACATAATGTATGATCTACACTGTAAGGAGGAAATAGCTACTAGAATAGTGAAAGCAAGAGCGAGTTTGAAGGCGATGGATAAGATCTGGAAAAGCAAAGCAAATAGCTTAAGAATGAAGCTGGGCGTCTTGAAACCATGTGTATTCAGTAGCATGTTGTACGGATGTGAGACATGGGTGATAACAAAAGATTCAAAAAGAAGAATATTGACATTCGAAAGGAATTGTTATAGAAAGATTCTGAGAATAGGATGGATGCAGAAGGTCACCAATGCGGAATTATATAGGAAGATACAGCCAAAACAGAACCTGCTGCAGAAGGTTATAAAATGGAAGCTACAACTCTTTGGACATATTTGCAGAATGAGCGACATACAAAAAATTAAGAACCTAGTATTTGGCTTAATGGATGGTTCGAATAGGAGAGGCAGACCCCACAGAGAATGGATAGATGATGTAGTAGATTGGTGCAGAGCTAGTCTACAGAAACTAAGCCACTCTGCACTGGATAGGGAAAGATGGAAGGAAATAGTGACAGAGGCATCCGACACCAACGGGCGCTGAGCCCACAGTTATTGACGATGATGATGAGTGTCTACACTGGTTTTCTTCTTTCGAAAGAATCTCTTTCAAAATAAGAATATGCAAAGGAGGTGCCAGATATGCAAATGTGCACTTCATTTACATTTTGATTTCCCTCATTTGTATACCTCTTTCAAAAAAGGAATGCGAGTGTAGACACAGCCTATGTTAAAGAGTAATTGATTATGAAACTTAAATTTTATTTAACAATGTGTGAATGAGACTTATTTCATTTGATATAAATCTGTTACCAACTTCTACTCTCATGGGCCTTTCATATGTCGTACTTCAGGATGCTTACGAAGAGGCCACCTGCTTGAAGACACCAATGGATTTTGCAAGAAAATGTCCACCTCAGACTGCAATCTCCCACTATGATCGCAGCTCAGCACATCAAATTATTGGTCCAGGATGAGCTGAAAACACTATGCTGGAATCTATTTGGACAAATATGGCCCCTAAGTCATAGAAGGGGACACTAAAGCCTACAAAAGACTCTTATCATGCAAAAAGAAAGCAGGGGATGGACTCTTTTGCACAAGCAATGACACAGGAAGTTCTATCCTGATATTTCCTCTGCACTAGTTATCCATTGAAGAAGTGAAAGATACCACCATCAGATAAGCTATGATTAAGAGAAAGATGAGACCAACCACTTTTGCACATAGACTCAAATTATTTGCAACATCAGAACTGGTTCTTAGCTAAGACCGGTTATGCGGGTTACTGACTCTAAGAAGAAGAGAGTGCTTTTGTACAGAATACAGAGATGTCTGACGTCTCCAGCATTCCATGAGAGTAACTGAGCAGGTTACTAACCATTTCATCATCATCATCATCATCATCATCATCAACTTCATCACTTTTTTAAAGACTATGTCTGATTCCTGTGTCCTAGAAGGCAGGAGGTTGTGTGTGCCTGTGTCTGAGATGGAAAGACCTGTTATTATGAATTATAGTTTATTTTCAAGCTCTCTTCTGAGGGAGGGTTATAGAGCTTGGGAGCATACCTCCCTCTGTTTGGGACTTCCCTCCCCCAATTCATACAAGGAGTGGCTCATTGTTCCCTTTTCAACCCTGCCAGGGAGCAAGGGGAGAGTACACAAACTTAATCAAGTAACAGAGAGATAGCCCTGCTAGTCTATATCCTATCAAAACAAAAAAAGCAGTCCAGTAGCACTTTAAAGACTAACAAAATAATTATTTTTTGTTAGTGTTTAAAGTGCCACTGGACTGCTTGTTTGTTTTAAACTTAATCAAGTTAAGGACTTAAGCAATGCTAGTCAATTTGTAAACTTAACCTAAGAGTTAACACAAGGATTTCTTCAAAACTTCACAAGTTAAGAAACAACACCTTCCTCTCAATCTAATCACCTGGGCTAATAGTTCGCTAGAAGCAGAAGCTGACTCTTGCCTTTGTTTTCAGCAAGTATAGCTCTCAAAATGATTTCCTTGTAACTTTTCACTTTGGTGTTTGTCAAGACTGACCTCCACTCTGGCACTTCAAGTGTGGAACATTACAAGAGACTTTAAAGGCTTCTGCTTAAAAAAAAAATCCCTAAGGTCACAGAATCCCTGACTTTCAGTGATAGGCTCCCACCAGCCAAATGCAAAATCCCCTTTAACAAGTGAAAATAAATATGAATTTACTGAATAGCTCCTGGAACCATATTTTAATTGTTTTACTAAAATCCTGTTACCACTGCAAACCAAAGAGCCTGAATTGTCCTTTATGAAGAGGCAGGAGTGAGACAGCAATTCCATCAAGTGGGCTGGCATATGTAGTGCCAATAGGGAGATGCAGGGGACTCTATCCAATCAACATACATATGTGTAACATTTCTACCTGAAAAGGATGCTGGTGAAGACCCCATAAACTCCCCAGAGTTAAAGGGTGGGTGGGAACATTCTCAGTGTCTGTGACCTAGAATCTGGCTGATTGATGTGTGCCAAGTGCTGTTAGAATCCCACTCTTGGCAGATCCAAATCTTGTTGCCTCCTGTGTAGGTTATGGAAACTCATTCTCTTCCACCAGGGATCTAGAAAAGGGGCATTAGAATGACTGGTAAGATAGCTACATGAGAGAGACCACATAGTTAAATACAGAATGCCAAATTACAATGCTATCTGTACCAACAGAATTACCTGTCATTGGAACTACTGAAATGGGGAAAAGCAGAGGCCCTAAATTTGAGAGAAGAGCCCCCTTGCTCTGTGAAGCTGCACCACAGAGTTCTTGGAGGCAGCTACTACCTTGAAAGCCCTCCACCAGAAGTACCTGTCAGAGCTACACCTGAGACCTTCAGACCTTCAGCTCATGTCTCCCAGACCTTTCGCATTATCATTTTCGTAGCTGTGACTTGAGCCACATATCTCTTCAAGATGAAACAAAGACATAAGCACTAATTTAGTTGCAGCATATTTAAACACTTACATGTCTGAAAATGATGAGGGAAAAGAACATCCCAGCTCTCATCCCAACTACAGTTTTTATGTCCTATACAAATAATCAAGTTGCCTGCCAGACAGCTTGATTGTTGTGAAATTTCTCAGTCCCCAACCAACTTACAGCAAGAATCCAACTCACACTAGCATTATTCTGTTCTGGATTCTGGTCCTGTGTCCTTAGGACAAAACTCTGTTCCCTCCCTAAACAATGGAATTGAGAATACCTATGTGTTAAATGACAGGAATCATGAATTTTATTTTCTTCCATTTAGCCTTCTGCAAAATACTAAAGACGCTTAGACTAGAGAGATTACTGTCCTGTGGGCCAGTGGGCACAGGAACCCACGGCAGGGAGAGGAATATGCCCATGTGCCGTTAAAGGCCCATGCACAGGGCCCACCTGTCCCCACCAGGCACACTGGTACTGCTCCCTGTACCGTAGTTCCGCCTCTGGTGGCTCCGTCCCTGCCCCTACCCCCTCAGTAAGCCTCAAGATACACCACCACACCAGAGAGGAGAGAACGAATACATGGGAAGAAGTTATGCAAATGTAATTGTTTTATTTAAAAGACAGCCCATGAACCTAAAGGAGGATAACACAAATTTTAAAACTTAAGATCAATAACTAAACAGGGATTAAATTAACAAGCTTTGATTTTTAAAGAAGTACTTACAATAATAAAGGCTGATGAACCCATCTTCAATAAGTAGAACTATGGTCTTAAGGAAACCTTTTTAGGAAAGAGGCAACAGAGACTGATTTCTGGAAGGGAGATTATCCTGGGTAAGGAAGAGGTTTGCTAGGCCTCTCCACCTTACCAGGGACGGTTTGCTAAGCCGTCCCTCTGTGGTTCAGACGCCTACTGAAGGGTTTTCAAGGCCCTTCAGTGGGATTGGATAGGTGAATTCAGATAATAGGGTAAATAGGGTAAACAATTAAATTGATCCTATTATAACAATAACAATAACGCTAACACTAAAATTACTGTGCTAACTGTTATACTAACTTAACATTAACTACTCAAAACACAAAGTTATTTTTTGTCAATCTGTAGGTAAGGAAACTAAATTGAGTTTATAAAGTGGAAGGTTAGAGTCATTAAAGAGTACACACAGTTTAAACAGGAAGGCTATAACAGGTGACTGGGCCGCAATTCTTTTGCTGTGGCCTCGTCCCTGTGCTGTAGACAGCTGGGGCTCTACTGCTACGCACACCGGCTATGGCGCAGTACCCCCAGAGGGGCCAGTTTGACCGCTAGCCAGGGGGCAGGAGCCACCTGCTGGAAGTCACTTCAGGTTCTGTAGTCATTGTATGCAGTCACCAGAGTTGCCGCTGCCTCAGCAGGTGCGCAGCTGGGTGACAGTCTTGCGCCTCTGGAAAGTCTTCTTGTGAATCAAGGTAAGGTGACAGTCTTGCACCAGGTGTGTCTTCGGGCACCGATCTCGGCCACCGACGTCTTCAGGACTTGGGGCAAAGCCTCGGGATTGCACCAGCTATTACCATAATGGGAACACCAGCCGCTTCCCTCCAAGTCCACAGTGATTTCAGTTGGTGAGCTCTGAGCAGTGGAATGGACAGTGAACGATGGACAATGAGCTGTGGAATGCCCCCCAGAGCCCTGTGCGGGCTGTTCTTTTATAGAAGGGCCTCATGAATGATTCATGAGATCATTACCATATAGGTAAAGTCCTCAACTAGGTCCACGCTCTGATGGAAAGTTCTGGAAGGCACCCAGGCTCGCCCAATCAGATTGCCCCATGCAAATCTGAATACCCCTGACTCATGAATATGGATGAGCACATGGAACAATTCAAATTCTTGAGAGAGTTAATGGTCAAAGTTAACTGTTTACAATGTATGCCAATAGGCAATGATAAAATACTTTAGGTTTCCTTAATGTTGCGATTCTCCCCATCAACTCAGTCCTAAATAAACAGGACCATGCTAAATCCCAGCCAACGGGGATGATAATGTTCATGCAGTTGTTATCGCACGACAATTATGAAAACAAAAGCAGAATTAGAAGAAAACAAACAACAAAAGGTACAAGAAGCATAAAAATTACATTTTTCATTGTAGTAGGCATCCTTCAGTCTGCATAGACTATGGATTGCACCCTTCATAGCTTCAATTGAGGACTTCATTTACAGCATCTACTGTGACTATGAAGACCCACAAGAGAGTGACAGTCCTTGCTGCATCTCTTGCAGGTGTGGTGGGTGTCTGGCAAGTCCTTAGTGTGCTTTCTGTAAAGAGGAACACCTCCAAGCCAGGCAGGAGTCAAACTCATAATGTTCTGATCTGTAGTCAGACACATTAGCCATTGCACCACTGGCCCAGGATGACTTATTATTTTTCATTATTCTCCTTTTTAAATATTGTTTGACAATAGTGCCTTTGTTCCTCCTATTAAAAGTTACTGTAAGTTTTGCAAATTGTGCTGGAAGTATGAGAATATTAAGTCCTTTGCTTATTGGGAAAGAAGAAACTACATGCACCTTTCCAAAGTGGAAAGAGAAACGAAAGCCCAAAGTCTGTAAACCCTTTTCACACCTCTCTCATCTCAGCATGCAGGCAAAGAGGAAGAGATTGGAAACCTCCCATCCTCCCTACGTGTTAAAATGGAGTGAGGCTGAGACCGCTTCCAGCAGCAAGGAAAGGAGATAGTCCCCTCTTTTGGTAGCTAACAGGCCATAATCCTTTTTCCTCTGGAACCTTTTGACTTCACTGAACTTTTGTTTTTGACCTTACAAGGAAGCTAAGAATGGGCAGTGGCATGAGAAATGTAAGGCATAGAGAATTCTGGAATATGACAATGGAAGATGGCATTATTCAGAATGTGGGCATAATGGCTACATCTACACGTACAGCCAACATCGAAATAGTCTATTTCGATGAATAACGTCTACACGTCCTCCAGGGCCGGCAACGTCGATGTTCAACTTCGACATTGCTCAGCCCAACATCGAAATAGGCGCAGCGAGGGAACGTCTATACGTCAAAGTAGCACACATCGAAATAGGGATGCCAGGCACAGCTGCAGACAGGGTCACAGGGCGGACTCAACAGCAAGCCGCTCCCTTAAAGGGCCCCTCCCAGACACAGTTGCACTAAACAACACAAGATACACAGAGCTGACAACTGGTTGCAGACCCTGTGCCTGCAGCATAGATCCCCAGCTGCCGCAGAAGCAGCCAGAAGCCCTGGGCTAAGGGCTGCTGCCTACGGTGACCATAGAGCCCCGCAGGGGCTGGAGAGAGAGCATCTCTCAACCCCGCAGCTGATGGCCACCATGGAGGACCCAGCAATTTTGACGTTGCGGGATGCGGATCGTCTACACGGTCCCTACTTCAACGTTGAACGTAGAAGTAGGGCGCTATTCCTATCTCCTCATGAGGTTAGCGACTTCGATGTCTCGCCGCCTAACGTCGAAGTTAACTTCGAAATAGCACCCGACGCGTGTAGACGCGACGGGCGCTATTTCGAAGTTGGTGCCGCTACTTCGAAGTAGCGTGCACGTGTAGACGCAGCCAATGACTGTTATGTCATAGGAAAGTACCCTGATGTTTATGGCCAGCCAATGCTGTGGTAGCTACGTGCCAGTTTCTAAATAAACACACAGGACACACATTCCAGAACTTTTTCTGACAGGAAAATAAGTGCAAGTTTGGTAGTCTGGGTAGGTCCTTTCCTTGGAGTGACAGCAAAGTCAAATCACAGCTTCCTCTAATGAAGGAAGTGAACCACTATGTGTTTAATTTAAAGGCTCAATTGACCCTCCCAAGAGTAATTAGTAAGTCAGTCTTTGGGTTTGACTACTGAAGTGACAGACTTCTCCAGTCTTCAAGCAGAAACTAGGGGAAAAAACAACCTGTTTTATGGTTTTAATTAGTAACACGGCTTGCATGACATTAAATGTTGCCTCCTTCAGTAACTGAGTTGCTTTTTTGCACTCTTCAAGCCTGTCAGATTATTTCCTATTTTTACTAATTTTTCACTTAAAACTTTATTGGTTCTGAATTCTTTGAGTGCATCAACACGACAATAAGGGACACATTGCAGAGCTGCATGTGGCCCAGGTCAACTGATTCGGGCTACAGACATAAAAATGGCAGCATAAATATTCAGAATTGGACTGGAGACCAGGCTCTGAAACCCTGCAAGATGGGATGGGTGTCATAGCCCAGGCTCCAGCTTGAGCCTGAATGACTGTGCTGCAATTTTTTCACCCACCTATCTGAACCCTGTGACCCCAGCCAATTGACCTAAAACTTGGTGCCTGAAGTATTTTCTTGCAGTGTAGCTGTACCCCTTGCCTGGTTTCTGGTGGAGATTGCTTTATTTGAACAAATCTACTATGTATTTTTGAGTGTGTCTGTCTGGCTGCCTGGCAATGCTATGTTTGTTCAAGAACAACTCCTCAATCGTAAGAGCTATGAGAATGAAATTTGATATGCAGCTTCCTCTTACCCTATCTTAAACCAAGGTCAGGGTTTGGTAGTGCCTGGAAAGTGGAAAATGCCTGAAATCCCAGGATTTCCCAAAACATGGAAAGGGAGGGGCACTGACAGGAGGAACAATATACTTCAGACATACCACTGAGGGCAGCATGAGCAGGGAACAACCTGCCCCTCTACCCCAACCACACACCCCCAGCCCTCTGCAGGAAGAGCCCCACTGCCCCCCACAACTCCACCCACAACTAGCCCCTGCCAAGATGCTGCAGACATGAACCCCATCCCTACCCATCCCAACCTCATGCTGGCCCTAGGCCAGGTCTCCAGCCACTTTCCGTGGAGCTGGGGAGAACAGCCCTGCCCTTCCCTCCACTGTTGCTGTGCCAGGATTGCAGCTCTTTTCCCTGCCCCCAGTCCCCAGGCAATGAAAGGAGTCTAATGTAAACACGCTTGAAGGCACAGTATGCAAAACATAAGCACTAATTTAGTTGCAGCATATTTAAACACTTACATTTATGAAAATACACCACTGTGGTAACACTACTTTCAATCTGATCCTTCTTTAAATGATAGTTTAAATATAGACTCATCTTTGTTCTTTTTACTAAAGCCAGGTATTGAGTAGCCTTTCCACTAATCAGCAAGACTTCTTAACCAGCTCAGAGGTCAACTAAATATTCAAGATTAATTAATTTTGGTAGCTTTATATTTTTCCACAGTTGGTGGTACAGAAGCTATGAAACATAATCTTGCTTGCATGACACAATACATGAAAGCAATATACTGTATCGTTTTTAACAAATTCTAGGGATCATTTTTACCACATTTTACCAACACCACATTTTCATGGTTTCGTCCTGGATACAGGGAATATTAAAGGGAAAAATTCGCACATATCACTACCCATTACGGAAAACAATGTCACTTCTTTTAAACTGTACTCTGAGTCTCTCTTTTCTTTCTTTACTTGTCTTTTATGAATATTTTGGTATTGTCTTTCGGGTGTAGCATATTTGAAAGCCTTGCTAATGGACCACATTAACATGACCTGAAAATGTCCATGGCCTTGATAGACAATAGCTCAGTAACGGGAGTGCAGATTCCATAGTGATAAAATGATGTGGGTAGATGTTAACTAGAAACCAGGATATGATCATCAAAGGAGTCACCATTTGTGATGTATAACAGAATTTGAAAATAGATTTACAAAGGCACACCAAACCCAATTTTTGAAATAACATGTTGGTTTATAAGTGTACTTTCTTAATTATTGGAAAACCCTAAAATTCATTGATATCAAAAAAACATTTAAGGGAAATTTTACACAGAAAATGTATATTATTACTCCTATTTTTATCAGTATAAGATCCATATTTCAATGTAGAAAAATTCTCATGGAAACAGCAATCTACTTCTCTGGGTATGGTATAGTAGTGGAGCAGCTTGTGTGTATGAGGTCTTATTATAGAGATGTCATTTTAGTTTGAAACATAAACATATTTTTATTTATACATTAGTGCTTATAGTGATCAATGACAGTATGTGTAGTATATTAGTATTTGTTTTTGATCAGTAGAAAGCAATTATTCATAAAACTCAAAACAGAAGGCAAAGTTGTGAAAGAAAGCAGAAGAGTTATGGCTTTCTTACAGGGAAGGTAATTTTAATATAGACGAGATTGGTCCAAGTCCTGCAGTTTGGATTGATAGATTATCTAGCAGAACTATCATTTCAATAATCTCAATGACAGTACAGCTGTGGATACTTGGTACAATATTATAAATTAAATTTACGGCAAATGTCATTGCAGAGAATATGGAAAGAGATCAGTCATTTGTGGTTGTAGAAGTTAAGATAGGGGAAAATTTAAGATTCCTTGAGAAAACATAACAAAAGATCTGTATTGTATGGCTATGTTACCAGCTATCTAAAATGTTCCTTTCTTGATTACTTTATTCATTGGTATATTTGAATTACACCAAGGTTTATTTGTCTTGTAAAGAATAAAGTTCTATGAACAACAAAAACATTGCACATATAATACTATCCAAGGCTTGAGAATACCAAACCCAAAGGTTTCAGAAGGGATATGCTAGTGCTTTCAGAGACTGGGATTAGTTTCTAATTACACTCTTTCATCTAACGTGGGGATAGATGAATTATGGATTGATAATAAGCATTTGCCTATAAACAGTCATATGTTTGTATTTCAGTGATGATGGTTGTATGGCTAAGGTGGGCATTGTAAAATGAGTGGGAATAGAGGGGGTGAGGAAACAATGAAAAATTAATTCCTTCTTAATATAGTTCCTTCACAGAAACAATTTGCTGCTTCTGCTATTCTTCATAGATCCTTTTTTTGTTCTTTTTTAAATCTGAGCAAGCCACCATCCAAATGCCACATCACTTCCCCTATTCTCCTGGATGATGCAGTTTTTATCACACAGATCCACATTACCACTTATCATTATTTAGAGTACAGTCCCCCAAATTTCTTAGCCCTCTGAAAACTTGATTTCACCACTGTGTTACTACTACTTACAAAGAATTTCTTATTTCATATAATCTCTCAGTCCTTTACACAGTACATTTTCCCCATGCTCACAAAGAAGTGTGACTGTAAGATTGGCAATAATTGACCAGACTAGTGGTCCATTCAGGCCAGTATCCTGTCCTCCAGCAGTGGCCAGTGCCATGGGCTTCAGAGAGAACAAGCAGAACATTCAATCTTGATTTTAAAATAATCTTTGATGAAGACTCCATAGCAGCAAATTGTTCCAATGACTAATTACTTGCGGGCGTCCTGGTAACCAGCTAGACGGCACCTGAATTTCTTCCAGGTGGCCTCCCAAACACTCAGCTTACAAGGAAAAGTGGGCACAGCTCCTGTTGGGTCAGCTGGAGGGGGAAGTTCATTTGGTACATGTCATAGAGTAACTGCCCTCAGACTACAAGAGTCACACTTTGAGTGACATGTGTAATGAGCAGAATGTATGCACACACAGTGAATCCATTCACTATGACTGTGTCCACACTGCCCCTCCCTTTTGAAAGGGGCATGTAAATACATCAGTTTGAATATACTAATGAGGCACTGATAATATTCAGCACATAATTTGCATAACAGCAGCCACTCACCATGTCATAAGTGCTGCTTTTGAAACGCAAACTAGCCATGTATATGGGGTTCCTTCAAAAGGAAGCCATGCATTCAAAAGCACCCTTCTTCCTAATTTTTTTTTATTTTGAAATGCATTTTTGCGTGTAGCAGCTTTATTTGTTATATCTATATCACAGTGCTCCTTAGAAAAACATTCTTTTGGATAAGCCCTTCCAAAAAAAAAACTTCTTTTGAAAGAGTGCATCTTCACATAAAAAAGCAGATAAAAAAGACTATCCTCTCTTTCAATAGACAGCATCCACACAGTCCCCACTTTTTTTAAAATAATGGGCCAGGGTTTGAAAAATCTGACATTATGAGGACTGCCCTTTTGAAAAAAGCGCCCATGAAACATCCACATGTGCTTTTTTCCTAAAGAATCTTTCAAAAAAGGCCCTCTTCCTGATGCAGGAGCAGAAAAGCGTGGCCAAGAAAAGGGCCATGCTCTTTTGATTGAGCAAAAGAACACATTTTGTGTGCAAGTATCAGAGAGGTAGCCACGTTAGTCTATATCTTCAAGAACAACAAGAAGTCCTGTAGTACCTTATAGACTAACAGATATTTTGGAGAACAAGCTTTCGTGGGCAAAGACCCGCTTCATCAGATGCATGGGAGAGGTGGGGGGGCGGGGTTTCAGAGGAGTATTTAAAGAGTGGGGTCACAGAAAAAAGGAAGGGCCAGAGCTGACAAGGTCTATTCAGTCAAGGTGGAAATGGCCCATTATCAGTAGTATACATCAAGAGAGGAGTAAAAACAAGTCAGATCAGTCAGGAGGGATGTGGCCCATTGTCAGATTCTAATGTGGAGGTGTGAACTTCCAGCACATAGAAACTGCTTTTGTGAGGGACCATCCACTCCCAGTCTCTGTTTAATCTGTGGCTGATAGAGTCAAATTTGCAAATGAATTGCAGCTCAGAGATTTCTCTCTTCATTTTATTTCTGAAAAAAAATTTTTTGCAGGACTACTACTTTTAAAGCTGTTATTGAGTGTCTGGCAAAATTGAAATGTGTGCAGACACTCCTCAGATTTTTTCAAAAAAGGCCTGGATTTGCCAAAAAAACATGCTGGCGTAAACACAGCCATTTTGAAATAAACTATTCAGGAACAGCTGTTCCAGAATAGCTTATTTCTAAATAAGGCTGCTGTGTAGACAAACCGTAAATGTATAGCTACTCGACTGACGCAGACCAGCTGACTTGGACTCATGGGGCTTTGGCTCTGGAGCTGAAAAACTGCTGTGTACATGTTTGGGCTGAGATTGGAATGCAAGCTCTAGGATGCACTAAGTGTAGAAGGTTTTCAACCCCAGGGCCCAATCCTCACAAACCTGAGTCAGCTGACCCAGCCCATCCACAACTGTGACCCAACACTTTTCTGCCACTGCAGATACACCTTAAGGCATCATTGGTATCAGAAAATAAACACAATCCCATTGTCAATAATGCTAAGATATTTTACCGTTCTCTAAATGGCAGGGTGTGGGGGGTATTGGGGGCTAGTTTTTGTTTGTTTGTTTGTTTGTTTTATAATTTGAACAAAGGCATCCATTATCAGTCTAAGGGACCTCTATTATCCACAAGAGTACACTGGTTTAATTTTATCCATTAATGATTTTTTTTTTCCATTGTGTTGGCCAAGGAATCATGCTGGTCAGCTGCACTCCATGGGAATGTTTGTTGTTTTTTTCTGGTGTCTGACTCCTATCCTGGCCTGATGACAAAGATTAAGAGTCCCATCTCAGATTTATATTATGCAGCATCCAAACAGTTTGTAATAAATTAAATCAAAACTGATAGTATATCAATTTCTTTGGAACATTCTTTCTCTTTTGGAATCAGCATTTATACCTTTAAATGAATTTTTTATGCATTGGTGTGTGAATAAATAAAATTCACTAGGAGCCAGTTATTTTTGACCTGTCAATAAATAAAGAGGTACTGATTTTTAAAGGCTTTTCTTTACCTTTGTGCATTTCCATTGATCTTTTTTCCTGATACATGTTCATTGCAACTTTCTTTGGAGTTGGGGTGTTCCATAGCGTGCTAAATAATGTAACTATGAAATATGCAAAAGTAACCAAACAGTCAAACACATATTGTTTTTCCTAAAGGATCTATAGTTATTTTACTTGAGGTATGGCAAGTTTGTAATTCATTACAGTTATTACTTACTATATTATTTATTTATGTCTTAAAAAGGAGGATGCTAAACACTTTGCAGACATCTTATTAAATAGGTCTCTGACCTACAACCTTTACATGATGTACCTTAATTATAAGACAATCCTATCTCATCCTTTCTTCTGGAATAATATTACCATAGCTTTAAATATAATACTCTACATTACTTAAACATTAAAATAGCATAAACTTTGTAAATGCTACCCATTTCCTTGTTATATTCCACTCAATTGCATTCTGCAGTACAGAAATTGTAACCAAGAAACATTTCCCCTTATTCTAAAATGTCTTACATTTTGCTATGGTTTAGATTTTTTTTTCCTTTGGAAAAGAATTAAAGATTAGTGATACTTGTGATCTGTCTGTGGAGAGCTTTATGAAGCTGAAAGATTACAATCAGGAAAAAGAGCTCATCTTCATGTAAGCATAATCTTAAAAACCCTAAATCAGCTTTTAAAGATAAACCAGATCATTTTCAGCAGAAGCTATCTCAAAAAGGAGGAGTTCCACCTTAAAATGCAGTTAATTCTCAATCCCTTGAAGGATGTAAGATGCATTGTAAAAGAGCATGTATAAATTTGACAAAAACATTTTGTTCATAGAACTAAATGAAATATTTCTTAGAAAAGTCCAGAGCAAAGCCTTGACGATTATTCAGTTAAAATACATTTAATTTAGTGTGAAAAATTTCCCTGTGTTATGTGGCTAATATGAGGACTGTAGAATTAAACTAACAATGCTAGCAAATGGCCATCTCTTTCATGAATGTTATCCAGTGTAGTGGGACGGGGGGTGGGGGGGCATAGGGAAGAACGTTTTTGCTTCCCCCATTATTGTGCATTGGCTAAACACATTCTTGGATTTGAACTGCCTGAAGTAGATGTTGGCATTACTGTAACATAACAGGGATAGAGAGTTATGGAAATACATTCCTGTATGTTTTACATAAGATATTTTTTCCTGTGGATATTTTTTTTAAATGTGTGTTCACAGGTCGACATTAGGCTACTGTGCTGGATGTCAAACATTATTTACATTAGCTAGAATTACAGTGCCACCTTTTAGATAACTAGTCATGATCTAGGCAGAAGAATCACTTAGTAAATTACTAACCTCTATTACAGACTGGACTAATGACCACCACTGAGTTACCAATGTGAAAACTCAGGGCTTGATCTAGATGACTATACCAGCAAGTGAAGGTGTTATAGCACCATTTTAAAGGACAAGCTGGCCAGAAGAAGAAGACTGTGCGCTGCTTTTTTCTAGGGCTGGGTGACTTGAACAGGAAGAGAAACCTGACCAAGGAAGAGGGGAGTAGAAGTCATGTAGTCTGCAGTGGGTAGCGGTTTTCCTTAGGCTACAGCAAAGCAGTAGGGTTGCCTAGTGTCTTACAGCACAAAACATATGAGCTGTGTCTACACGAGCCCCTTTCTTTTGGAACGGGCATGTTAATGAGCGAGTTCAAAAGATGCCAATGAGGCACTGACATGAATATGCAGTGCCTCGTTAGCATAATGGTGGCTGTGGCAATTCGAAAGTGCTGCTTTCAAATCACCTGCCACCTGTGGAGATGGGGGCTTTTCGACAGGACCCCCCAGTCTTCAAAAACCCCTTCCTTCTATCTGGTGTTATGATGAAGGAGCTTTCAAAGACTGGGGGGTTCCTGTTGAAAGGCCCCCATCTCCATGGGTGGCGTGTGATTCGAAAGTGGCATAGTTGAAACACCGCGGCTGCCATTATGCTAATGAGGTGTCGCATATTCATGGTAGTGTCTCATTAGCATCTTTCAAACTCGCTTATTAACATGCCCTTTCCAAGAGGAAGGGGCTTGTGTAGACACAGCTATGGAGTTTCTCTGATCACCTGTCCACCTAGGAACTTGAGGGAAAAGCAGGCCACTTCCAGGAAATGCACAGAATAAGGGCAGGCAGAAGGATTGCCTCAACTGTGCTGCACAACCAACTAGACATTTAACAGGCCGGACAGCCATCATCCATCATAGTCTGTCAAGCTCTCACAAGGAACTGCAAGGTAAATGCAAAACAGGAAGATCTTAAACAACGTGGAGAAGATCTATTGAGATAGAAGGACAACAACTGGGGTACTTCTGGAGGCAGCTAGAAGTTTTGTCTTGAGACAGAGTGAAGTTCAGGAGGCTTCTGGATGACTTATGCTCCACTTCGAGTACAAGAGTTTAAGTCAAGTAAGTCACAGAATTGCTGAACAGAGCCACCAGGATCCTGTTTTAAGCAGGTGTTGCGGCTGACAGCCAGATGCCTTGCAAACCTATCTACAAAACTCTTGGTGTTCTACACTTTAAGGGTGGAAGATCTAAAACAGATTCCAGAGGAGAGGACCCCATGTACTATTGTTGCAGCTGGTTTTGACTGAGGACTTACTACATTTTGTTAATGGTGTTTCCTTCGTTCAGGCTGTTAAAGCAAACCTATTGCTGCACAATCGGGGGAAACTGTGGTGGGTTACACCTGCAGTGCCACACAAGACCATAAGGGGCTGCCCGGGGACTTCCCATATATTTACACAACAGCTTTCTTATTTGTACCCATGCAGTCAGGTTTCAGATATTGGCTACATGGCAAAACATCATCAGAAGTAAGCTCTTCTAGAAACTTCACACCCAAGCCTTTAATTTCTCTGTTTCCTTTGACAAGAGAGTTCATAACCAAGAGTTAAATAATCCCTGGAGAAAAGGCATCTTGAAAAACATGAGCAGACTGATAATTGGAAGGGCAATGGAAGAAGAGAGATCATACTGGTAGGTGGGGAAAGAAGTGAATGAAAATTGAATGAGAAAAGGGAGTATAAGAGAAGTTTGAAATCAAGAAAGGGGAAAAGGATGGGGAAGTAAGGAAGGGCAGATGCAGTGATAAACTATGAAAGAAGAAAGGCCAAACTAAAGAACTGGGAATAGAGAAAGTTTTAAAGGAAAATGTTTAAAATTTACCTAAATACAGAAAATTAATTTGAGAAATACACAGACACTGAGAAAGACAGAAAAAAATCTGTGCATGAAAGTATAAATAAAAACCATGGGTCCACAGAAATTGAGCAAGGGTATTTTGGATGAAGGATTTTGGATTTTGGAGAAGGCATTGGTACTATTCCTCAGATGAATCAGATGTAACCTATTGATTTGTCTATTTTTAGTAAAAAGAGAACCTAAAAACGCTAGACCTACTTCCTTATGGACACGGCTTCACCTTCTACTTTCTCTCTGAATTGTTGGTAATATGAATGTGTTATGGGCAAACCCACACTGAAATACACTGAGATTGACTGCATTGAGACTAACTTTATCTATCTATCTATCTATCTATCTATCTATCAAATCAAGAAAATTATGCAGCATTTTAGGCTATCATCCTGTTATCTGTGGTGTGAGTGTAGTGCAATGATTTTAAAGCAAATGCCAACTTTTCTGCTGTGTGCTGCAATAATGAGGCATATGGAGCAAATTAATAACTGAGTGGCGAATGTCATTGTCTTTGCTCATTTAAACCAGACTTTTAACTTCAATGTTTTACATTTAATAAAATACATTGCCAAAAAGAAGGCATGACATCTCCTTAGAAGAAAACATTTTATCTGTGCAAAGACAAATTAAAGAGCAGGTGCTGGGTTTATGAGAACCTTTGTCAGCTATCATTCTTTAGAGTTGAAAGAAATATCTCACTATTGGTTGGCACCTATCACAAAGCGTAAAATCCAAGGCAAAAAGAATAACAACTTATAAAGGTCCTAATTACTTATCGAGCTATGCATGTAGTTATAGTGCATCTCAAGTAAGATGAAACTATTTGATAGGGAGAAAATGAACACATTTTATATCTGATTACATAGGAATATATGAAATCTATATGTAGCTACAAGAATGCATTCTTAGTAATTCTGCGCATTGGAATTTTTCAGGCTGAAGAATACAAGTAGATAAATTCATCATCATAACTAGACTCTCCAGAGGACACTATAGGAACATTAAATTAAAAGGCAACTCAGATGTAATATTCCAGGGGCAGATTCTCAGTTCCAGTAAACTATTACAGCTTTTCTGGAGGTATGACAATTTATGCCGGCTGAGGGTCTTCACCCAAAGGTGTCCAAGATATCCCCAGTGTGGAAAGTCTGAGTTTGAAACTGCACAGAGTATCTTTGACCATGGAATAATTCATAGATTGGTTTGCCTTCAAGGAGAGGCAAAAAATATTGATGCTTATTCTCAAGTGGGTCAAAATTACAGTATTATAATAGAGTCACAAATGCTGTTCTTATTATGCATGTGAAGCTCCCAATGGTACCTATGAGCTACAGACCAGATTTTTAGTGCCTACAGGCATTTTGGCACCTTAAGATGTAGTTAAGAACCCAGTGGGATTTTCAAAAGCACCTAGATGCCTAACTCCCAACAATTTTATTGATTTGAGGGTGAGGGACAAGGAGTTAAATGCTGAGAACAATGGGGTGACATGGTTCATTTCAGGTAAATTGACATGAAAGTGATAGCATGGAAACAGGCTAGTACCTTAAGAAAGAGAGCTTATTAACTATATTTTGTTAATAAATGCAATATTAGTTAGATACTGCAGTAGTAGCTACCCTAGACAAATCTGAATTTGCAAGCTTATTCACCTTGTCTCTTTCTTTTCAGCAAATGTTTCTAACAGTGTGAGCCTCATCAGATTGCTTTCCATCTATTTTGTTTTCCACATATTCCATTTTTATTTATTATTCTGAGATTTGCAGTTATAGTGTTAGTATAGGATACAATTGTAATTCTGTTTGATTCATACTTAAGGTGTGCCCTCTGAGAGTGTCTCTCTAAGGCACATTACTCAAGAGATCAGATTGTGTATGGTATTTTATAGACAGAGTTATCTGGCCCCATTAGCTAAGTACAGGAGAGTGTTTGAAGTGAACTATAGACCCCAGAGCAGAGCAAAACTCTTATTTCAAGACAAGCCAGGGAGATTACCACAGGGGAGCAATCTTGGGTGCCCCTTAGAGCTTCAGCCTGCACCATATGCGCAAATGCTGTAGGCATGTATTATCAAGGCATCTAGGAGAGGAGATTGTAATGCCTCTAAAAACATTCCATTGTCTTATGTTCCCTTTGCAAGAAGTCTCTCTTGCTGAGAAGGCTGGGCCTCCTGCAGTTTGGAAGAAGAGATGTTACACCTGGACAGGACCCACAGTAGTTTTGTTTAAATTTTCTATTCACATTTGTAGCCATTGGCAAATAGGATGTATTTCACTGATAACTTAAAAAAAAATTGAAAACCAAATAGGACTCTAGCTTGACAGTGCATTAGCAGGGTTTTTGTTTGTATTTTTAAAGAGAATTTGAACCTATATACTTAAAAGTAAAAAATACACATTTTGCAGAGATAGTAAAGCTGATTTTGTCTGTGATCATATTTTAGCTTGTTCTAGTAGCATAAATACCAAACAAGTGGTGAAAATATTACAAAATGTCCTGTGCTCATGCACTCTTTTGATTATTGTAGTAATCTATCTGTTTGTAGTGGAAACAGCCAGGGCTGGTTTAGCTCAAGTTGCATAATGATTTTTCCATTCTCACTTCTGCTTTTTGGTTGTTTTAACTTTCTGGAATGTTATCTTCTGGGCTGATGTTTTCCAGGCTACTGTATTTTTTTCTTATTTGAAAGAAAAAACCTTGCAACTTAAAAACAAAACCAAAAACAAATGCCAATACAGCTGGAGATTGGAAGTGAAATCCGTTGCAGAAATAATATATACTACAGCCAAATACTTCAAATGGTTGCTGGAAACACACTTCTGGTTTGACCTAATTATGACTATTTGCTGATAACCTATGGGACATGAATACCGCCTGTTGAACCATGTGCTTTTGCTAAGCTTGCAAAATCAAAATATCCTGAAATGCCTGGTACGTTAGCTATGGAACAAACTTAGCTGGCCTAAGGCAAAGGTACCACAGATCCCCTTGATTCTGACCATGTGGACTTGGTAAGCTGTGAATGGGTTAAGGAGGTGTTAACATATGTTTTGAAAGCTTGAAAGGAAGAAAATGTACACCAAGAACCTCAGCAGCTTTAGAGCTTCGCTCTCTGGCTGACCTCATAAGGCACACAGAGGAGCAGCTCCCTCTTCAGGTGGCGTCTGGTGAAAATGTACAGATTGTAGAATTTGAGGACATTATTGCCAATTTCCAAAAGGTCACAAATCCTGGAGCATGTGGATTGTGCACTTTGCTTCCTTCCCCCTCGCCCCTGTCACCATATCAAAAATTAGTAAATTACATATAAAACTCCCTCCTCTCAAGTTTTTTCAATACAGTAGACTCCCGACTTAAGCAGAGGTTGAGTTCTTGAGCAACCCCACACAATTTTGTCCAACTCAGGGGAGCCAGGAAACTGACCAGCGCAGCAGCACTGGTCAGTTTTCTGTCTCCTGTGAGTGGCAGGCAGCTGAGAGTCTGGCTCTGGGCTGTCTGCCACTCACAGGACAGGGTAAGCGTCCTCTCAGGGTGACAGCCGGACTTTTGGCTCTTCTGCCCCACTCCTGTCGGGGCTGCAGCCAAGAGTCAGGCTCTCAGCTGCCACCATTGCCTGGAGTGGGGAAACTGACCAGGGCAATAGCCCTGGTCAGCTTCCTGTCTCCAACTAGTGGTGGGCAGCCAGGAACCAGGTGGTTTCTGACCAAAAACCTCTCCTGTCAGTGGTGGCAGCTGAGTCAGCTTCTGCCCATGACAGGAGCCAGAAAACTGACCAGAGCAGCAGGGCTGGTCAGTTTACCTGTTCCTCTGAGTGGCAGGGTGCTGGTGCCATCTCCTCACCAATCAGAGTCACATTAAGCCAAAATATGCACAATTTGAGTACGCATATCTTGGGAGGTCTACTGTAGGCTGCACAACAGGAGTGACCAACCTGTGGCTCAAGAAGAAGCTTGTTTACAATTAAAGTGCAGATCCAGAAGCCTAGTAATGCTAGTAACAAAGAACTGGAAAATTCCCTTTTCCTCCCAAGGCTTTCCTAAATTTCCACATATTATGTGTTGTGGGTGTTGAACACACAATGGGCCAGAGGGATGGTAATCAGTCAATAGGTGACTCTAATTTTCAAAGATCAGATATTTTCAGGCTTATTTTTCTTGTTGGACTGTGGCAGGGTGGGAACTGAGTGTGGGGGGAGATGCAAGAGGAACGAGGGCAGGATTTGTAGAAGGATGGAATGGAAGCAGAATGGGGGTGGAGCAAATGGTCAAACATATTATGTGGTGTTTGATCCGTACGGTACAATGTTGCACTGTTTTGTTTACTAATACTTGTTTTTTCACAAAGATCGTGTGCCCTATTTTCCTGATTGACTATAGAATTTAACAAATGTTTTACAGAGCCTACACATGATTTTCTACTATTCACAATTGTTTAAGTTCACAACACATTCTAGTAGCAACATTCTTTCTATTCAATATCACATTCACTGCAATAATTCTTAAAGGTTTTGAAGTATTTGATGTAGCTAGTTATATTAGTTGTCCAAAGAGTTAATCTAGAGGAGGTGAGTTGCAAATCAGAGAGATATATTTTTATTTATTTTAAAATATGGATTAGCATATTAAATACAATTTAGCCTATTTTACATTTTTATACACACACACACACACACACACATATATATATATGAATGTCTGTCTGTGTGTGTGTGTCTCTTTGTGTGTGGCAGTCATAGAAATACTTATGCATTAATAACAGCTGCCGTCTTGGCAGACGGCACATTCAAGTTGAAGTGGGAACTTTGAAGCCGTTTCTGTGTCTCTCACATGGGGAGACTGTTTGAGCTGCTTTGTCCTTTTGGATGCCATCTTCCTTTTATTTCACCTTTGATATTCTATAATATGTGCATTTTAATCCATTTGTGAATAACATCCAGCGCAACTTCTTTTATGCAGACACTTCTGTAGTTTAAAAAAGAAAAGGATGTGCTTCCTATTACCTAGATACATAATATTTACATACAGAAATATACATACTTCTTGCATACACCCACTACGTGTGTATGTCTGTGTGAATGTATGCACATTTTATAGCATTTGAGTTCTGTATAGTTAGTAAATGTAAATTTCTCTACAGAATGTTCTCAAAGTTTGTTCATATGTTAAGTTTAAAAAGTGGAACACTGATCTATGTTGCACACAGTATTGAAGTAAAAAACTGATTTCAGTCCAGTCTTCATCACATGTTCATTTAAAGAATTTTGATATTATCTTACATGGCTAGAAATGAAATAACAATGAAGGTTCTTGAGCACCTGAGAGACATATTCAGATAGTCTAAGAAACACAGCCAGCGTCTAGCAGAAGTCATAAGGAAAGCTAAATCCTACATCAAAATTTAAGTCATTATACATGTAGCCCACACATATGCATTGTGGCTCCACACTGTAGTCTTAGGGTGTATACATGTATACCAAAGTTCACCTTACCTATTTTCGAAGGCATGAACCTACTCTATTGCTTCTCCTAACTTTCCTTGGTTTAATTTTCTCAGCTCCCTCAGGGTCTCTGTTATAGCTTTGCCAATTAAATGATGTGCAGTACAAAAAATCAAAATAAATATCCCATGTCAAAGGAAATGTTGAAAAGGATGTATAGGGAAAGAGCTTCATGAGCAGGTGAAACCCTTCAAAGGCTTGAATAGTTTGGATAAAAATCTAAGCTCTAACTGAAGCTGCAAGTTCAGGTTATTCTAAATGAATGTTGATAAAGTCTTCATATCAAGCCGTATCTTCTTGTATTACATCTGAACTATGTACACGATGGGGGGGGAAATACTTTTAGAAAGTGTTTAGATCAACTGTTCTCAAATGTTTTTAGACTATGGCTCACATTGTTATAGAGAGATTGTTATAAGAAGCACCCCCTTTCCTCATAATCACATAATTTCCTCATTGAAACAATGATTGCTTACATGGATACTAAGAAAATGAATGTTTTATTTATATATTTTAGCTGCCATGGTCTAGGAATTTCTTGACTGTTTTAATTTCTTTTTTATTTTTCACTATTTTTTTACTATAAATTTGATCTATTCCCATCTCAAAAAGTAGTATGTCAAAGCGCAGTACAAAGCTTTTAGTGCAAAGTGGCAGGGTCCATGCAGACAGTTAGTATGTGGTAGGCTAGTGTGCTTTTGATGTACACTTCAGCTTGCTGTGCACTAACTGTGTAGATAAACCCTTGATCTTCTAATGAGCTCAAATGTAAAGAGGTCAAAGGGGATGCATACACACTTACTTACTACAACAGTTTTTCTAACCCGCAAAATGTAATAGCATTTAAGTCTGATACAACTAACTTTGTCAGGTCTAAGAGGATATGCTGGATCTCATTGGGAAGCTAGAAATTTCCATATTCCCATGGTATAAAGTTGTCTTTTCAGGATCAAGTTTCAGAGGAGTAGACATGTTAGTTTCTTTCAACAAAAACAGACTAACCTGCAGCTGCATCTGACAAAATAGGCTCCAGCTCATGAAAGCTTATGCCTAAATAAATTTCTTAGCTTTTAAGGAGTCACAGGCCTCCTTGTTTTTTCTGGATCAGTAAACACTCATATACCAATACTTCTATAATCTACATTTAGGAATACAAATGCTGTAACTGCTGTTGCAGCAAATCTCACCCATCCTCAGCTTTAGCCAAGTGTAATTTAGAAACAGGAGGGGTACTCTACAGCTGGAGTGCAGAGGAACACAAAACATTACAGTGAATCCGGTGGCATCAGCTGCTTTGGTAGGGCCTGGATATCTTCTCCACAAGTTTGATATTAGGTGGATGATGTAGAGCGGTACCTACAGTTAATTTGTGCAGATACTTGCATTATAAAGGTTGTTTTGTGATGCAGAACTACTGAGACCTGCCCAGGGGCAAGGTGGGAGGGGTGCCCAGGTATGTTCCTTGGAAGGGTAGGGGCAATGGTGGAAGGGGCGTAGCCTAGGGCATTCGGCCCACAGCACCATCAGGACTGTGGTGCTGCCCCCACCACCCCAGCTGCTTGCTGCTATTGCAATTCAAAGGGGCACAGAGTTCCAGCTGCCTACACTGCTACTTTGGGGTGGCAGCTGGGGTTCTGTGCCCCTTTGAAAGGCTAGGCCCAGGGCTTGTTACAATGTGTATAACTTTGCTAGTTATGGACTTTTGGGGACGAATGTTGCCTCTTCTTTTCCTCTTAGAAACATTTCAATATAGTCTGCAGAATGGGTATTTGTGAGAGAATGATGGCAGTAGAAGGTGTATAGCTTTTGCTTCTATAAAAAACTAGATGATTTACCTGGTGTTGCTTGGGTCCTTCAGGGCAGAGGCTTCACGGGGTGGGGAAGTGCTGGAGTCAGAATAGGGGCTTGGACATATGGGTGGCTCAGGGCAAAAGGTCGGGACAGGAGTAAGGGCAGGGGGCATGGGGGTCATGAAAGGGGGTTGAGTAATGTAGTAAGGCTCAGGGTAGGGGATGGGAGGCTCATGGTTGGGGGTTAGGAGCTGTGAGGTGGGTTGTTCAGGGCAGGAGGTAGGGGTGGCCAGTGTTACTCGTCAGGGCCAGCCCGGAGGAGACTCTAGAAGAGACTACGCTGCCCAGAAAGTGACTACTAGCATGCTTGCTTGCTGCCACCCTGCGATTATTTCGGAGTACAATTTTCTCCCTTGCTTGCTACCCCCTCCCCCATCCTGTGGTCATTCAGATGTATAACTGGCCCAGCTACCAGACCCCTCCCTTACCTTTTTGATGAGAAACAATCACATTTCAGGCACAACCCATTGTTCTGGTGCAACGAAACCCTAACCTTACTTTAAGTTACGATAAGAGGATGCTGCGTACCACATTTGGTGGTCCTAGCTCTGACTGTTTGAGGAGGAGTTCTTTAACAAATGGACTCACAGATGGACAAACAGACAGACAGATGCACAAGCACTCTCAAATATGTTGTGGGTTTATGACTTTTTTGAAGTACTGCCTTTATGGTGGCAGAAGATCACAGAAGCATGGAGTATGGTTTGGCCTTAGTCCTGTGAAAATCAGATACAATTTGATGAAGATAGACATGTTTAACAACTATGTTTTGCACATATACTGAGATTTCTGGTGAATGGTTAAACTAATAAACAGTGTATATGAACATGCATAAAAAGTCACAAGAATTCTTCAAGTATCAGAGGGGTAGCTGTGTTAGTCTGGATCTGTAACAGCAACGAAGGGTCCCGTGGCACCTTATAGATTAACAGAAAAGTTTTGAGCATGAGCTTTCGTGAGCACAGACTCACTTCATCAGGTTATTACAGAAATGAATCAAGAAGGAAAAGTGGATTTACGTTTGTATGTGCCACACACATCCATGGACAAAGTTTATAATTACACAAGCCAACGTGGATGTGGGTCTGTGAAGGTGTGTGCAGAAGTCATGAACTGTGGAAGGTATGAACTGAGTCATCACTAATTGATTTGCCATTGTCACACAATATTTTTGGTAACATTTTCATGATCATCTTTCAGTAAAATCTAGGTCAGTTTCAAATAAGGAAATCTTAAGAGAAATGAACCCAATTAATTCTTTTAACAATTACTGTATTCTATAATGACAGATATATGAAAAGCTTTCAAAGAATGATTTTTATCCTGAAAGTTAAGAAATACTTCCTTTAACATGTGAAATACAAATCAAGACTCAGAATATTTCTGAAAGGCACAAGCAGTTTCTATACAATGGAAATGGATTAATTGAGAAGAGCATAGTACTCTATTAAATGCTCATTTTCACACAAAATAACATAATGTATCTCATTTTCTGGGGAGAAAAGTCAAACATTTTCCAGAGGCTTCATGAATGATATTTTATTAAACCCATTTTTACACAGGCCACATCTATCTGATGAGCATTTTATTTTATCCAGTTCTATTTATCTAATCTCCCTAGTTTAGGAACCTTTAATATTCTTATTAACATGGTGTGTGAGTGCCAGGTTGCAAGAGAAAATCCTCTCAAACCTAGCAGAGGGCAACACCAGCAAACCAAGCCTTTTAAAATAAAGTTAGCCTGTACCAGTTTAAAGCAGGTTCAGCAAACTCTGCTGCCATTTTAGATGGTAGCCTAAAATTCAGTGCCTTAAAGTGACTCTAGTGCAGAAAGGCAGTAATATTAGTGTAGGCATTCTCTGCTTTTTGTTACTCCAGCACAGTGATTGAATTCTACCAGGCTTGGTCTTGCTCAATCATCTTTGTTCTGTCCTCCTCCATCACCCCGATTTCCCCACCTTTAGACACACAAACGAACCCATTAAGAAAGAGATTGTTACCACAGTTCTGATGTCTTTCGCAATCTAGAGAGGCCAGTATCTGAAGTTAGATGGTCTTCATTCATTAGCACTCTTCCTGGTCTCATTCATACATGTATTTTAATGTAAGGTCTAAAATTGATAAGTACACCAAGAAAAGATTATGATTCCATTTTTGATAGTAATAAAGCAGAAGTCTATTGATGCAGTAAAAGTGTACTATTAAAGGTATTTTGTGACAGAAATGTATCTTAGGTTTTTGACCTACTGTACTCTCAGCATCTATTGTTAGACAAAATTTCATGGGTTTTCATTATTTCCAACTCTTTAAGCAAGGCCAGTCACATAACAGGCATGTAAATTTTGGGGAAGTAATGAACTGGTAGTAGTTAATGAGCTTGAAGTTTTTACTCATAAAGAAATTGAGTAGATAGCAGAGAGTGTATTATCAGAAACTATTTCCCTGAAAAGTTACATTTTAAACATTGCTCATGTATTTGAGCATTTGACCTTCTTTGCAGTTTTATTGCTTCCCTTTCTCCCCTTCCCAATCCCTTTTAAATGTTAGCATAAACATATAAGGAGAAAACAAACTCTAGTACTGCGAGTCAAAACACAGAGTATGATGGTGATGTACTGGTTCTATTCCCTAGAAAAGGTTCATAAAAGAACCAAAAGAAATAACACAAAGTGTATGACTTAACTACAAAGCATTCTTTGTATTTCTCTGTAACAATGAACTTAAAGTATTGCAGCAAGCTTCACAGTGAAAGTTATCATTTTTTCTTACAAACTTTTAAATACCATATTCCCAAGTGTTGGGATCAAAAGAATAGCTTGCATTTTTAATCTTAATATTTTATATTTAAAAAAAACACATAATCCCCCTTAGAGGAATTAAATGAATAACAGAGTATCCTGTATCATCTTTTATGATTGCAGTCATGTGTGCTTTAAATACAGGCTAGTGTAACTGGGCTCTAAAGACAAAATTTGGAATATGTAGGAAAAAAGAAAACTAAAATATAACCCAAGACAAACCACAGTTTATGTTGTATGGAGCCACTATCTTTCTTTGTCTAAAAAAAATGATAGAAGCAACCACTGATAGTGACTGATCATGAAAAGAAACCCCAGGAGCATAGACACACTATAAAAAGATCTAGGAGGAAGTCATTATGCTGTTGAGGGAATAAGAAATTTAAGTCAGAGAGTTGTGAAATGTTCTCATTATAGGTCATCTCAGTAATTATCTGACATCTACAGATGGAGTCACTTCTTAATCAAAAGAATGAATCATTACTGCTATTGATTCAGACCAAGATGTTTGAAATAATGAGTCCAGTAACTCAAGTATAAATTTAGAGGTAATTTCTTCAACTTCTCTGCTAAAGTTTCTGACTAAATAATAATGAAATATCTTATCACATTTCATGATAATGATAAGAAAATGGCTGTAAGAATGTGAACTAATTGTCCCTGCATAATCTTCATACTAAAGCCTAGATTAAAAAATAACAAAGGTTACCAATGTCTACTATACGATTGACACTATAGCTTAATTAGGATCAACAGAACATAGTTTTGCTTTCTCTGGAGTGCAATATCACTACCCCCAAATGCCATCATATTTAAGGATCTGTAAGTATTTACTCTAGAAACCCTTATTTTCAGTAGTTTGTAACTTGACCATATAAATGACTCTGGGTAACTAGCATGCAGTATCAGTGAACAGGAGCAATTATAAAAAAAAAAAATGTTATTTAATTATTTCACTGTGTTTAGGTTAGAAAAGCAGGACTGAAAAGAGCAGACATTGCCAGAATACTTCTTTTTGTCTCCCCAACAGCTTCTCAGGGACTATAAATCTGACACATTAGAGACAAAGAGGACAGTCCTAGAAGGTGTGTTGCATTTCCTTGGTGAGGAAGCCCCTTTTTTCTCTCAGCAGGGGGCACAGCTGATCAGCTTGATCACCACTAGGGGAAAGACAACCCCTGGAGTCATGAGAGAAGGGAGGTTCAGATGCTCTGGGGCCTACCTCACTCCCCTTCATGCGGATGTTGTGCTTAAGTGGGGGTTGGCAGGGAAGGAGCAAAGATTTCTCTGCCTTTCTCTATTACCCATTAGCTCGGCTGTCAGTAGTCTTGGGTGAGTTGATTGTAGGTCTCTCCTAGCCCTCATTCCTGTACAGAAAGTAGGGTTGCCTACCCTCCTGGTTTTGCTGGAAGTCTCCTAATAGAGGACTATATCTCTCAGAGGCTACTGAAGCCAAACTGTGGGATTTTTGCTTGCTAAAAGCCTGGTGGCACAGCACAGCTAAGGCAGGCTCCCCGCCTGGCCTGTGTCTGTGCTGCTCTGGGAAGTGGCTGGAATGTCTCTGCAGCCCTGTGGGGCCAGGGGATCTCCGCACACTACCTCTGTCCCAAAATAGCAACTCTGCTGTTCCCGTCAGGGCTTGGGGAAGAAGTAGTATGTGACTCATTACTGACACTGATTCAGACCAGAATGTTTGAACTCTCCTGAACCCCAATTCTCTTCCTCCTCCTGCATTCAAACACCACCCCCAAGAGCCAGCACCTCCTCAGGAACCCCAACTCTTTCGCCAACCCACAGCCCCCTTCTGCACTGAAGCTGCCCCTCAGAACTACCGTCCTACACCAGGGATCCCCTCTAATTTTTCCCACATCTGAGTGGACTTAATTTTACCAATATAGAGGTGATGTACACAACACATTGTCTTTGTATTGGTGCACATAACAGAATTCATTTGGTAGGGATGGAGGGTGAAGGGTTCATCATATGGGAGGAGGCTCAGGCCTGGGGGCAGAAGGTTGGGGATGCAAACCTGTGAGAGCTCCAGCTGGGGTCATGGTCTTTGGAGTGGGGCCAAGGCTGAGGAGCCCACGGCTGGGACAGAAGATTAGAGTGCCAGGGTTTGAAGGCTCTAACTGGGTGTGAAAGCTCTGGAGTGGGGCCAAAGATAAGGGGCTCAAGGCTGGAGCAGAAGTTTGGAGTGTAGAGCTAGTTGTGAGAGCTCCAAAGAGGGTTACAGGCCATGGGTTAGAATGAGGTTCAGGAGAGGTTTGGGGGTTCTGGATGTTGCTCTGGGGCTACTTTGAGAAAATGCAACATCCCCCAGCTCTCTCTCATAGGAACATAAGAACAGCCATACTGGGTCAGAGCAAAGGTACATATAGCCCAGTATCCTGTGTTCCAACAGAGTCCAATGCCAGATGCCACTGTGGGAGTGAACAGAACAGGTAATCATCAAAGTGATCCCTCTCCTGTCATCCATTTCCAGCCTCAGAACTCCATTAAATTGAAAGTTACTAAAGCTGTTGCCTTGCAATTTAAATTCCATACCAGTGTCTGAATTGCATTTTCTTGTGTGTCTTGATCCAATCTGTGTATTTCATATTGACTTTACGCATCTTGAGACCAGAGCTGTTCGGTCTTGGGAGCCAAACTAACATAGGACTCTCAGGAAAATAAAAAGCTTAAGCCCAATTTTGAATATATAATTTCATTCACATAAACTTTTTTTGGTAGATGCCTAGAAAATCATAGGAATTCACAGAGCCCAATGCAGTGAATGGGAAAAATAGGTGCCTTGGAATAGACACCTTCACAATGGACAGCTTCTTCACCGGAAAGAGCCAGTGGAAGGTCCCAGGCTGAGGAGTGCATGCTAAGCCCTGCCCTCCCCACACGGGGACAGGCCCCCTAAATATGGGCAGCAGCAGGCTGCCTGCCTTTCCCTTTGAGGAGCCTAAAATAGTGTAGCAAAAATCTGGGGGGAGGAACAGCAGCTCCCTCCTAACTTCAGCTCAGTGATTTGTGTATGTATGTGGGAAACTGCTGGTACAAGTCCCCACTCCACCTGAGGGGGAAAGTGGATCTGAAGTTTGCTCTGCTACCTCTCAGGCAGTGCCCTGACCTCTGCACATTGGGATTTTCTGGTGCAAGCCTGCCTCAATCGCTTTTGTTGAAACTGTTTCAATGTGGATAGATAATGAAAAGATCATGGGACCAGTCAGAGCAAGAATGAGAATGACTCTGTTGCCTGAGGGTCAGAGCACTTACCTGAGAGGTAGAAGACCTTGTCCCTGTTCCAAAGACTTTTTATAAATTGTTTGTTCAGCTTCAAGTGGAGAGACTGAGGGAGTCCTGCTTTGAATATCAGGTAGCAGGTGGCAGATTCCTGTTCAGATCCCTTTTGCGCAGGTGGAGCAGGGATTTGAGTAGACTGCAGCTTCCCATGGTCCAACGGAGTACCCTAACCACTGTCCTGAAAGTAATCAGGCAGTACCCCTTCCTCTGGCCATTTTATAAGACCTTACCTACAGGAAGCCTGCTCATGTAGGCCAGCTTTGAGCGTGATTCTCAGATCAATTCCCCCAGACATGTGAGGCAGAGGAACACCTGTTTTCTCCACTGTTCCTGAATCACTCTGGAGCTTAGGTGGCTGGGCACCTGGCTGGGGCTGCAGAAGACGCAAAGAGAGGCAGAAACATAGATGGCTAAGGAACTTCTATGGCAAAAATTTAAATGAAGAGAAAGTTTAAGTTCCTACAAGTTCAATGGGAGCTTACTGGTGGGTTTTGTGACCCCCACTAATGTGATCTATGGGTTTTGTGACCCCCACTAATGTGACCTAATTTTGTGACATATGTGCCTAAAATAGAATTTAAATCCTTTTGTGAATATAGCCCTTAGCTGGTATTATGTAATACATTTGCAAAATGCAGCTATTTGATCTTACCATCTTTTGGTCCAATATAATGTAAACTTTAATTATGGTGCACAGTGGAATTTTAAATTGGACAAGGCAAGTCTTCATTATTCTTCAACAGCTATAATGTTTTCTGTTTTGTTCTTTGTGTATTTCTGTTACCTAGGACTTGAGATAGTATCTATTCATTCTGTCTATTTTGTACAGTTAGTTTGGTAGTACAACTTATTGGCACAAGAGTATTATTTTGAGGAAAGAATCTTTGTAATTGTTTCAGTTCTGCATATTAAAGATAAGGGCTAAAAATTCCTTCCATTTAAATCAATGATTTATTCTTCAAGTGAAACTTTTAGATTTGGCATTATTTCTACAGTTTCATAGTAATTTTTGGAACCATTAATGGGGAAATTACTAAATAGAGGCCGGGCAGATTTGATTGCCCAGAGAATGGTCTCATATATTAGAAGGTTTTAAAATATTATGACAATAAAAATCAAAGTAATACATGATGAAAATGCTTTTGATCAGGTTCCTTTTTTTTTTAAGAAAAACAGCCTTGCTGTAAAACATATACAATGGCTTAAAACCTTATATAACAATGTAGGATGTAAGGTGCAGCTGTCAACCCAAATACCTTCTCATTCAGAAGAGGTAAACGTAAAGCTTTTAGGTTTTCCACCTATTATTGACATCTTTTGTAAAAATACTGGAAGCTAGTATCAGAGAATATGGGAATAAGGGTTACTGTGTAGAAGAAAGAAAATGGATAAAACAGAAAGTAGGAAGAGACAAGAAGGACCAATTTTAAGAGCAAAAATGTGTGCAAGTAGAGCTTAAATCAAGAAAATATTTTAGAAGATTTCTCAAAAAGTTGTGCAAGATTCATAGAAAATAAAACAAATAGCTAAAGTATAAATGTGTTGTACACAAATCACCAAAATGTGTTGGTGGGGATTGATATAAATTTCACTGCCATTCATTTAGGGGGACCTGCACATCTCATTCACAGCTTTACTACTGTGAATAGTGCAGCCATTCCAAACTCAAACCAATAAAGCCTTTGTATCATGCTACAGATTAACATATTCTCAGTGGCTGCATCAACATTAGCAAATTCTTTTTTTAAAAAAGCGCCTTTTCCGAAAGAACCTGCGGAGTGTCTATACGCAAAATTTACTCTTTCAATCTGAAATTGAAAGAAGGCAGCCCTTTTCCTGGTGGCTTTCTTCCTCTCCCAGATGAGGAAGAACACCTTTATCCAAAAGATTATTTCTGAAAAAAGCTTGTGTAGACACCCTGGGGGCCCTTCTTTTGAAAGAGAAGTCTTCCTGGCACCAGATTTTAATATCCCTGGCCCATTCTTCTGAAAGAGCAGGGTCTGTGTGGATGCTCTTTATCAAAAGAGCAGATTGATTTTCTGTGTGTGGATGTGCTCTTTTAAAAGATTTTTTTGAGAAGAGATCTGCCAGAAGAACTTCTTTTGAAAGATTGCTATAGTGTAGACATAGTCAGTATGGCCGTTTCTACACAGGCCACTTCCTTTGGAAGTGGCATGCTAATACATGGAGCAAAAGATGCTAATGAGACACGGATGCAAAATCCCCACACCTCATTACCATAATATTACATGATTTGGAGACCAGAAAACCGTTCTTCCAGACTCCAAAACACCGTGTAGAAGTGTGGCCACGGGGGGGGGGGGGCTTCCGAAAGGAAGTCCTCTTTTTGGAGGTTCCTTCTTCCCAAAAATTTTTGGGAAAAAGGGGCCTCCAGAAGAAGAACATCCTTCCAGAAACCCCCCCAGGGGCCATGATTCTACACAGCATTTTGAGTCTGGAAGAACGGTCTTCTGGACTCCAAATCACGTGATATTATGCTAATGAGGTGTGGGGAATTTGCATCCACGCCTCATTAGCATCTTTTGCTCCATGTATTAGCATGCCACTTCCAAAGGAAGTGGCCTGTGTAGAAATGGCCTCTGTGTATATGTTCACATGTCATTAGGTATCCATCTCTATATAGTAGGTGCTGCTTAATAGCAATATGACTATTAAAACCTTGTGGTTAATAGCAACATTTTGCCAGGAGCCAATCCCATTCCACTGACTTTTCTATTAATGGAATTTGGATATTGGCAACAAGCATACCCCAGTTCAACAAAGTTTTGACTTGCCTTCTCTGGCTGCCACCTAGCAAGCCTGCCAGCAGCTGGGAGTGGGGATGCTCTGGATAGAGGAGCAGAAGGGTGGGGGATTGTAGTCCAGATGCAAGGACTTCCCACAGGAAAAGGGAGTGCTGGGGCTGGGCATGTGGCTGAAAGATATCTCTCTGTGCTCCCCAGGCAGTATTCTGCCATAGTACCTGTGGCCCAAGGTTGACATATCCCATGGCTTACTTCTCTGGGCTGCAGTCAAACAACCTTTCCCCTGGGCTTTGCACCCAGGGAAGAAAGTGCTAGGACAGGTTGTATGGAACTGCAGCCAGGAGAGGAAGTGCTGATATGCTTCTTCCCTCTGTTGCCAGCAACCCCTTTTACTAGCAAACGAGAAGTGTTTCATATATGGACCCAACTGCACTTCATGAACAGATTAAGAGTATATTTGAGGTACCAGACCTAAAATTAGTGGATATTCTGAAAAGATTAGGGCTTATCTACATGAGTTACAGACATAAATATGTGCATCTGTATATCAGGAGCTACAGAGCTAATTTGTATCTTTGTGATATCATCCAAAGGTCTGCATATAGAAAATATGTTAAATACACCAATTTCAGTGTTACACCTGAATATCCTAGGTTTTGGCCCCTTAATGCCATTAAGGTCAAATCATGAGAGCTCTAGTTTTCCTTCTGTATTCAGCAAGGCGAACGCCTATTGGCTTCAAACTACGTGAGAACACTAAAAAGGCTCTTTGGGAAGAAGGACCTTTCTGAAGGTGATTGATACATGCTAACTTTAATCTTTACGTATGTTAGAGGAAAAGCAGAGACAGCTCAAACTATGTAGGATATGCTTGTGCTTCTTACTAGTGATTTGCCGCTCCACCTTCAGAATTCTCCCCTCTTTGGTGTACAGCCTCATATCCTAGCTGGGTTCTTCAGGCACTGGCAGATGCGCAAGCAAAGGACTGTATTCGTAATCCACACTATCCAGACTTGTTTGTCCCTTAGATCGTGTGTCTTTCTGGGCATGTGGGTAGCTTGTGATGTAAATTCTCACTAGAATTAACCATAGTAGTCAAACTTCCCCACCCCTCTGAAGGTGAGAGCACAGAATTTGATTTTTTTTCTTACTTAAGTAGAGATAATCTCAGAGAAAATAGAGTAATATTTTCAAAAGCCTCTAAACACTAGACCAGAAATTTTTCAGTCCCCAAGTCCGTTGATTTCAGTAGGGTTAGGTGCCTGAATACCTTTGAGAATCTCTCTCTCTCTCTCTCTCTCTCTCTCCGCTCCCCTTCTTGAGTGACTACACTTGAGGTATCAATCCTTATTGCTCTTTGTGTAACACAGAGCAATAGAGATATGCAGAATTATTTTAGAAAGATTTTTTAAATGGAAATAAGAATGTTTAAAATAAAATCTATTAGCTAATATATAATAAAACCACAGATTTATGTCATCTTTTCTTCATGACCATTTAATTTTGCATGCACATAACCAATGTTTGAGTAACAGTACTATAGGTTTCATATGTAAGACATTATTCACAGTATGTTTCCTGTTACTTTGCATAGCATTATTCTTTGTGAAAATAATGTTTTGGCCTCAGGAGAAATATTACAATTGAATGCAATGCAATATATTTTTTGGTATGAGGCCATGGCATTAAGGTTTATTTTATTTGTTTGTTTGCTTGTTTATTTATTTATTTTTAAATTACCATGGCCATCAAGACAACCAAACTATGATTAAAAATAGAAAGGCAATGGAACAAGGAGGATATTATTTCTATTTTTTAATTTATTAATAAAATATATTAAGTGAAAATACGGAAAACTGCCCCTTTCAGACCAGTTTTCATTATATGCAGATGCTATACATGCTTCTTAAGATGGGATTGCATAGCTGAAAAATATATATTTATTTTTGGAAATAGGTGGGTAGAACTAAAAATATTACTATTAAGTTGACTGAAGTGTTGATGATTAGCCAAACATAAAAGATAACTAATTTAAAATATAGTCTTTATTTTTATGCTAACAGAATATCTGTCATGTCACTGCAAAGATGTGATTCATCAAGTTCTATTTCAGTTTTCCTCAGGTATCAAAAATTGTCATATTTAGCACTAATGACAATTTTAAATGCAACAATTTGAGAGATTGCTAATTCAAAGTGTCCAACCCACAGAAATCTATACTGTTACCTTTCAACAATTATGTATATTAGATATAGCTATAACATGAGCAAACAAGTAAGTTTTCACTTAAACTTGTTTTTTACAAAAAGAAGGACGTTAGGCAAGAGTTTAAAACAAGGAAGCATTTATTAAAAAGGAAAAAGTTCCAAGCCCAATGTTTTGGTTTAAAAGAACTCAAAACATTGTGGCTACATCTACACTAGCCCCTGCATGCTAATGAGCGAGTTGGGAAGATCATAATGAGGTGCTGCATATTTATGGCAGCCCCTCATTAACATCTTCCCAACTCACTCATTACCACGCCCCTTCCGAAAGGAAGGGGCTAGTGTAGACTTAGCCCTTCTGGGGATCAGTGAGACTATGTGTACACTTGCCCCCCTTCTTCAAAGGGGACATGGTAATCAGGGCAATGGGAGATTACTAATGAAGTGCTGTGATGCATATGCATCACTTCATTAGGCAAACTCTCCCACGCGGCAACTTCGAAGTGTCAACGTTTTGGGGAGTAAAGGCACCTGGAAGTAGCATGGGCATTTGGAAGTGCCCACAGCTACACGGCATGCCAGCACTTCAAAGTCTGACACTTTGAAATTGCCGCTTTACTTTGAAGTGCCTTTACTCTACCAAAGTTTGACACTTCAAAGTTGCCGTGGGGGAGAGTTTGCCCAAGGAAGGTCTGCATATGCATTGCAGCACTTCTTTAGTAATCTCCCATCACACTGATTACCGCGTCCCCTTCAAAGAAGGGGACAAGTGTAGACAAAGCCCAAATGTTGAAAACAATTGCACATTTTTGTAACAGCAACACATCTTCCTTAATGTGGAAGCATGTTGCCATATTGGTATTTACTTTATAAAGGCCAAATTCTTCCCTCTTTGTCATACACACATTAGTGCCAATTGTGGGCCTTGGAATGCAGTCTTCTGTTCACTAGGATCTGGACTAGAAAAACTAATATCACATAGACCCAGAAAACTGCTAGACTGGAGCAACTTTGCTACACGATTAAATGTAGCTGGGTTTAGATCTATGACATGTAGGTGACTGTAGCCTATTATCAACCTCATAAACTATTCAGTTCTGTGCTTCTGGGGCTCCTTCTTTCTTTTGGTCATTAATGTGGAAAAGATCATTTTGGTATTCCTTCTCTATTCCTCCCTTGCCAAAAAAAAGTATGTGAGGAGGAGAGGATTGGGAGAGGTATGCAGAGCTGGCTACAGACCTAAACTGTATTTGAGTGCAGTGTTCTTTACTGAGTAGATCCATTTCATCAACAAAGGAGCTTCACGCTATGGTTATGAGGAATCATGCCAAAAATGCATGCAAAAACACAGAAGCAGCAAGTACATTCCATATAAAATAAAACAATTTGCTTCATGGCCTAAGTAAGGAAACATTAAAAAATTTAAAAGATTTCCTGGGTTCTTTTGAAAATTATATTATAAACCAATACTTGTTTTTTTGTTGTTTTTTTGTTTTTAAAGTATACATAAGCATTAGTTTACAATCACCTGCCTGCCACTGGAGGAAACCTTCTCTGGCTGCCACCTCACAAACTGGAGGACACTTTTATGCCAAAGTGCATGTTTTAATGGCATAAAGCAAGATTTTAAAATAATGGGACATTGTTTTTGCAGATTTTCTTTTGCTCTCACAAATATTTATGGTTTCCAGAATCTGATTTATACTTTTTTAGTATTTTAATGGATAAGATCAGTGTTAGTTTTAATCTGTTTTAGGATTTTTATAGATCTTAATTTTCACAGTTATGGGAAATTTTGGTGAGTCAAGCAATTATTCAATGAGAGCAGACAATTAAATTCAAAAAATGCAACCTGTTAAAACACAAATTGTCAACACTGCTTCAAAATATAGAAAGTGAATATTCTTAAATCAAAAAATCGTACCGGCTTTTTATTGTTCGTTTAGTAGTCCATCTGTAACAAGCCTAATTCAAGTGTCTAAATTATGGATTTTTACACTAATACATTGTCAAGAAGCATTTTTCTTTTTTGCCTATCTGTTTATTTTAATTCTTATTAATGGCAATATTTTATTAGTAAGTGTGTGTATAGTGAAATTGACATTTAGCAATAAAAATCTAATCCTTCTAAGTGTACAAATAATGGTGACTGCATTTTTGAACCTATAGTAGATTGTGGATACAAAGATAAGTATTCCATTATTTAGAAGGTGATTGGCAATGTGGCTGAGATTCTACACTTCCCTTCAGTGTGAGTGCTGGATGCTCAGTTTTTTTCTGAAAATCAATCTTGTAAATACTAATATTTTCAAACAGGGCTGGAAAAATACCCAGACAAAAGCAAAGGAAGAGCTCAGGTACAGGAGAAAGTTGAGTCCAGTGGCTCAAAGTCTGATGTATTTATTTTGTGCACTTCTATGTGAGATTGTTGTGAGTACTCTGTGGTTAGGGTATTGATATTTTCAGTATACATTTTCAGGTATGAACAGATGACTATCTTGCAGGTACACCATCGGCCTGTGCAAAACTCAATTTCCATGGTCAAAATGGATAATTACACACAAAATATGCCAATGACCAAGCAGTATCCCGAGTAGTACATAAAATTGCCACCATGACTTTGACTTATGGGCCGATATGCAAAACTGAATCTATGAAATTTCAACTTAAACTGAGAAAGTAACAGAAACTCAGATGTACAACTGAAAGATGGTTTCTAACAACAACTTCTTAGTTTGATTTTATGTGTCAGACATATGTCAAAGTAATGCATTGGTATGACCTTATACATGGAGAAGCACAGCATATTCCATAATGTATAAACACAGTGGCGTAAGTGAAAGACAGTTCAAGCCTTGGTTCAGAATCTGGAGATTTAAATCAGGGTTCTTAAATTATTTGATTAGTTTATTTCAAGTTCAGTTACATATTTTGATGTCTTGATAATTTAGAAATTGGTAAAAATTACTTGTTAACGTCACTAACTGGAAATCAGGAAACCATTGTTTATGAGTTGTATTGTCTTTTTTTCCTAGATGAACACTCACAGCAATAAAAATACATGTATCCAACAAGAACTGGAAAAATGAGGAGTTTCAGTGCCAACAGTCTGAACTGCAGTTTGAGACCTGTAACGAGGATATATTTCCTCTCTGAGCTATAATGAAAGATAACCAAAATAAAATAATTTTAGCCAATTTGAGATTATGTCCTATAAGCGTAACACCTTGGCTGTGTCTACACTACCACCTTCCTTCGAAGGAAGGATGGTAATTAGGGTGTTGGGAGTTTACTAATGAAGTGCTGAAGTACATAGTCCTGTGGCACCGCATGGACTAAGAGATATTTTGGAACATTGGAATAATTTGGCTAAAAAAAGGATTTTTCGCTTTGTTTTACTAGTCTTTAGTTTCTAGTTAATCCATTCAGTATTATGTTCCTTAATTATAGTCTTGTACTATTTTAATACTAACAAATAAAAGTACAGTAGAGTTTTTTTTAAATCCTCACGTCAAACTCCTTACAATATTTGTTCAAGAAAATTCTAAACTGTCATTTAGATGACTAAAATGAATCCTCCATACGGTTTCTTTAAATAAGTGAAAAGTAAACTTTGCTTTCCTAACCTAAGAGAACATCTGTACTTTATAACAGGTTTTTATGTGTGATAGCAGGCTGTTTTTCATACAGAATAGTTAGGCTACCGTTATATCATATATTCTTCAACTGCAGTAGTGCATTTTAAATTATTTTGTTTAAATTAGCCTGAAATTGATGGGTTTCTTTTTGTTCTTTTTATGTTTATGCTTAATTTTTCCAATAATACTTGGAGATCAGCTTGCATTAATAGCTGCAGGGCATAAAGAGACTAGAGGAAATTAGCTGTCACCCACAGCCAGTGATTCTATGTTCTCATAAACATAAAGGGCTAAATTGTCTTTTATGTTGACCGTGCATGCAGATCATGTCATTTTCATTAAAAATTAGACATCATGAATATATTTTACAATTGTTGATGGAGATGTTTGAATTAGTATGGTCTTAAAGAAAAGACTAAAACTTCTTTTTTTTTCAATTAGTCAAATTTGGGACTTACTACCAAAATGTGCCATCATATCTAAGTCTTATATATTTTAACTAATTATGTGTTTTTAGAAATATATTTTTGCAAATCTTTTTGGTGTATACTATAGCCAATATGGATTAATAAGTAATTTTTAAATATATAGCAGTATTTGGTAAATCTTTAATTATCTGAGTTTACCTTGCTTGTGATTTTATGTTCTGGGTTTAGAACACAGAAGGAAATAATCTGCTTATTAACAGTTTATTGCCAGGAATTTTATTGATACTTTATTTCAAAGTGCAGAGCTGTTAAGTGTCTTAATTGTTCCATTAAGTAAAATATACTTATTTTTGATTGTATTGATGCTGAAAAATGATAATATCTTTGTCCCAAACTTAAGTATCTCTATAGAATAATATAATGCAAAATGTCCTACAGCTCTATTGTCTTCTGCTGATATTGTCACTTTATTTTGTGTCATTCCTCCCCAGTGTGTTCTGTGCCCAGCAGCTGATTACTTTGCTGGTAGTTCATCCTTTAGAAACATCTTGTCCAAATTATCATCCAGCTTCTCTTGTGTCTCTTATGCACCTCTAGGCGTTAAAGCATTGATCAAACCTTCTTTCCATAACACAAAGAGCACATTATTTTCTCTATGAAAAAAGGCTCATTGTTGATCTTTGAGTTTCATTGTCCATCTTTCGCCATCATATTTAAATATAGATAATATTTAAAGCTCAGTGAAACCCAAGCATTCATAGTTGCAGAAATGCTCCAGCATTGCCAGGACTCATGAATAAGCTATTCCTTATCATACAGAGCTCTACAATATTCTTGATTACATCCTGCCTTGAGGTTTTACCAGTCACACCTCAAGAAACGAATGCATTTACTCAGACCACTGTTTGTTTTCATTCAAAACAACAACATACTTCTGTTCTTTCCTTATGCTTTAGCAAATTATTAGAACCCCATTCACAGATTAAAAAACATGCACTTCTGGTCTAACGGTTGTTAAAATTGTACAGTTTTTAAATCAATTAACACTATATTTACATAACTGTGCTAGTTAAAAGAGAGATGCTTCATGCATCCTGATGCAAAAAAGTCTCTTCTTAGAGTAATCCACGGAGCTACTGGACTCCCAATAGAGTTTAATCAACACCATCACCATTACAAGTGTTACTTGAAGCAGCTGTTGACTTTTACTCAACAGCATGGAGGTCACCAGACAGCCTAAGACACAGTCCACCTGACATCGATAGTGTCCTGACTGGCTTTTCTTGACGTAGAGGTTGACTGACTGGCTGCCTTGACCAAAACTGAGTTACAGAACCTAAACTGTCTTCACTGATTTTCTTGGCAAACGTTACTTTACACAGCACTAAAAAACACATTCATTTGCATTGTAATAAACTATTTTAACCTAAGATATTTACACATGAAAATTAACAAAAACCACTTTTTTTACTTTGGCTGTATAGAGCACTGTACATGTAATGACTAATTCTTTATGTAAATCAGAGACCAACACATTTCACTGTTTACTCATAACAAAAAATGTACATTCTCAAAGTGCTATCACATATAGATTCACAGTAGCTGTGCCTTCCTCCCTTGCACTTTAGAACTATTTTTTTCAAAATCTGTGGGGCAATTCCTATTAGAATGCTGTTATCAACATATTCATGATTTGGAGATAGAGGGAATAAGAGGAGGAACAGTAATACAGTTCGATTTATTCCAGAGCTGGCATCTCTAACTCTAGACCTAACACTAACTCATCTCTCAAGTGGGGAGATGAATAGGTAATTACAAAATATCCTCTCAAGTGCAAACACTCAAATAATGAATATTTGTAGTTTATCAGTGGTCCATTAATAGAGCAGTCATAAAGCACTAGACAATCCCCCTATTTAACCAAAAGGGATTTTAGAGATATACCCACATTCTTTTACCCCATCAAATTCCACAGATGGTGAATGACTCACTGGTGTTCATCCATCAATCATTCTACAAGCTGAGGTTGCTGCTACAACAAAGAAACCTCTCACTATCTGTAAGTGTCTCGTAATGGGTCTTTAAATTTTAATAACAACATTTCGGTGTAGTATGAACTTTCAAATAGGAAGCTGGAGACATAGAATGACCCTAATAAACCTGGCACCTAATGAATGAATGGAAATCAATTTCTATGTGGCCAGTGCACAGAAAGCCAGAAATGCAACTAGAAAGAATCTCAGAGAAATGACCTGTGCTCTAGACCAAGAGAACTACAGAAGATATTTGGTTTTATTTTATGTAAGGTAAGTTATGGGATCCAAATCTTTTATATGCATAGCTTTCTGAGGAATCCTTGAGAAGAGCTAAAAGCCAATGGAGTTAACTGTTTATTGTATTGTCAATGAAAAGGTAAGTTCATACCTGAATAGAATCTATAGTGTGAACAAGATTGATTTTCTTGGGATAATATATAGAAAGATGACCCTCAAACTGAGTGAGAAGAGCTGGACATACAGAAAGTCTGACATTAGCTACTATTGTTATATTTAGTTGTGTTCAAAGCCAAATTTTGCGTGGAAAATTGAATTAAGATTGCTAAATTCTGGACTACCTTGAACTCAGCTAGGATTTCTACCAACAAAAATACCAAATGGCAAATAGTATAAATGCAAATTCTGTTTTCCCTCCACTTATGACAAATAATTCTAGTTCCAATATTCTCCTAAAAATTTTTTCCAGCACAGAATAAAGTCAGCTTCGCTACTCAGCTGAGGAAGATGCCATTCACAATATCCTAAACAAATAATGACCACAGGCTTACCTATGAATGTTTCTGTTGAGAATTGCTTTCTTTTCTTCATTCACCTTTGCCAGTTACAAATATTGAGGGCCTTGGGAGCAGGGGGGAAATAAAAAGAGCTATGAACATTCACAACTACTTCTGGATTATAGAATTTGACTGTCTCAAAACAATTTTGTGTGACATCTGTCATCTGATGTCTTCAGTCACATTCAGGATTGCTTTAATTATCAGGTATTAATTTCTAAATTGTGCTCATGGACTTATCAAGTTCCTAGAAGAGGAAGCCATTTCAGATGATCCTACATTTATGATTACAACAATCGAGGATTGTTTTATAATGGCCAAGAAAATGCCATCCAGATGCCTGCTGAATGAAAATGCCACTTATGCCACTTGAACCACAGAATTAAAATAACTTTGAATATACCTTAGAGTTCCATGAGAAATATTTGGAAAATTATTATCATGATAGACTATCATCCAGGGGGCAGTCTGAGAGATATGAAAACCACTGTACCCCTCTAGCCACCCAGCTGGCCTGGTCCTGCTCACACCATATTTTTTTAGGGCATACAGTGAACTTTCCCAGGCCCTTTTGGCTACGTCTACACGTGCACGCTACATCAAAATAGCTTATTTCAATGTAGCGACATCAAAATAGTCTATTTCGATGAATAATGTCTACACGTCCTCCAGGGCTGGCAACGTCGACGTTCAACTTCGATGTTGGGCAGCACCACATCGAAATAGGTGCTGTGAGGGAACGTCTACACGCCAAAGTAGCACACATCGAAATAAGGGTGCCAAGAACAGCTGCAGACAGGGTCACAGGGTGGACACAACAGCAAGCTGCTCCCTTAAAGGGCCCCTCCCAGACACAGTTGCACTAAACAACACAAGATCCACAGAGCCAACAACTGGTTGCAGACCCTGTGCATGCAGCATGGATCCCCAGCTGCCACAGCAGCAGCCAGAAGCCCTGGGCTAAGGGCTGCTGCGCACAATGAACATAGAGCCGCACAGGGGCTGGAGCGAGAGCGTCTCTCAACCCTCAGCTGATGGCTGCCATGGCGGACCCCATTATTTCGATGTTGCAGGACGCAGATCATCTACACGTGCCCTACTTCGACGTTCAACTTCGAAGTAGGGCGCTATTCCCATCCCCTCATGGGGTTAGCGACTTCGACGTCTCGCCACCTAACATCGATTTCAACTTCGAAATAGCACCCAACACGTGTAGCCGTGACAGGCGCTATTTCGAAGTTGGTGCCACTACTTCGAAGTAGCATGCACGTGTAGACGCGGCCTTTATCACCCATCATGACAGACGAGGGTACCAGATACCCAACTGAGTTACCTGACTGCTTTATGTAAGTCACCCACGGAGAGATGTCCAATTTCACAGTTCACCCTACCCCTACTGGAGTATCAACACAAAATTATACTATTTTGCACAGTACAGAGATCTGTACAGCATAAACTCATTAACATATCTTGCTTTTCCCTTAATGTGGGAAAGATATGTAACAGCCTTTGTATTCAAAGATGAAATTTCTCCAGACATTTCCCTTAAAGGCACACTGGTTTAGATAAAGCATAAAACAAGTTTATTACTACTGACAGATTTTTAATTTGTTGTACAGAATCGAAAACAGTTCCAAGAAGATTACTTAGTCAATAAAAGCCACAAATTAAACCAAAAATACTAGTTAGATTGGATATGAATTAGTTATTTTTCATTCTGACTGATGGTACAAGTGCTTCACCAGGCTTCCATACACAGACTAGAAATCCCGTTCGCATGGGACCAGTACTTCCCTGAGTTCAGTCTTTATTTGTCATGGCTGCATCTACATTAACTAGTTCTTTTGAAACATTTTTTGAAAGAAGGAGAATCTTTTGAAAGATCCTGCAGAGCATCTGTGCACAAACAGCATTCTTTTGAAAGAATCAAAAGAATGAGGCACTCCTTTTGAAAGTGGTCTTCCACTCCCAATTCAGGAAGAGTGCCTTTTGAAAGAAAACATGTGTAGATGCTCCTCAGGCCCCTTCTTTCGAAAGAGCTGTCCTCATGGAACTTGATATGTTAATCCCTGTTCCTATCTTTCAAAAAAGAGGGGGCTGTGAGGATTCTGTCTTCAAAAGAGCAGTCACATTTTTTTGATCTGCTGTTTTGTGTGTGGATGCATTCTTTCAAAAGAAGTTCTTGTGGAAGAGATCTTCCAGAAGGGCTTCATGTGGAAAATCTCTGTTGTGTAGACATAGCCTATGTGTTTCCAAGACTTCTGTTTTGGTGGGGTGTGAGGCAAAGTTATGATGTCAGGTGCCACCTTACATAGTTTTCCCATATGCTAGAAGCCCTTTGCTCCAAACTCAGTTCCTAGTGCAGTTTGTGAAATAATACAGATACCAAAATGGAATTCAGTGTCATGTGGTCTGATCACATTCCCTAGTATGCCCTGTGAGCAACACAGCAAGCATTACTCAGAGACTGGCTGGAGTGTTCTCAGAGAGTCCCAGCAGGTAGAGGATAAGCATTTCCTAAGGCGTACTCTTTTCCTTAGTGGCCCATTTCTATGAACAGGCTTGTCACAACCAGCTGTCTAGGCTGCCTGCCTTTTGTCTAGTGGGTATTTTCTACATGTAACCATATTTGAAACACAGATGCATAGTCAATATTCATAACTTCAGATGCAAAAATTATACATGCATAAAATAGACTAATCATATTCAGCAAATCACATCTTTTCCAATGGCACCTCACAAGACATATCTTCTAGCAAATACATCATAATTATATTATAATTATATCATACTGTTATGAAGATTATGGGTTGTAGTTGTCACAGTGATGGTAAACACAGTTAATAAGAGTCTCATTAAGTGTTTGCCTTGTCTTATTTACTTTGTGAAAGCTAAATGTCTGCATTTTGTTTTTGAATGAGGAAGACACTGTCATTATTGGTGGCGCAGAACCTAACATTAAGGTTGCCCAACTTTTCCCAGTATAAGGTGCTGTGTACAGATGCTTATAACTTTGCCAAAGTTTAACCATGTGGATTGCATGTTTTTTGTATGTTTGCATTTTTTTCTGCCTACTCATGCTAAATGGTTTTGGAAATTTTTTGTTAAAACCGAGACTGAGACTAATGAAAATTATGCTTGTTTGACTGCTTTGAATTCAGGGGAAACTTTCTTCTGAGATTCTCTACTACACCCATGCTTTGGAGAATTAAGTTCCTTAAAATATAACAGGAAGCAGAAATTTAAACAGAGATGGCCTTTCTGTCAGGGATGTTGCTATTTCTGTCCTTGTGAAAATTCACACACATTTTACTAAATTATAAGCATTTGATATATTTCATGTGTTCAGCATAGACTCATTAGAGCTTTGCAGATAAATTTTCCAAATATTTTGTCATCTTTGGGCACTCTCCAGCCTAGTGTGGAGCAGGGCTTTTCCTTAATTTACAGCTCTGACTGCCTACACCAGCTTCAAAGCTCCATCTATATAACTATTTTAGAGCATTAGTGGCACTTCTGCTAACCTGGATCTGTTATCCCAGGACTGAAAAAGCTTGTTGCAAATACCGTCTGTCAACCCAGCCCCTCTCCTCCCCATGGACCTCAGCAGAGTGCATGAGGAAGCTGCCTGATTTAAAATGAAAAGGGAACAAGGAGCAGGGGCAATGAAGGGGGGAGCTAGTACTGGAAGTTAGGGTAGAAAACATTTGGGCTGCGTCTAAACATGTCAGATTTTCTGGAAGAACACAGGCTTCTTCCAGAAGACAGGGAGAGTGTCTACACATGTAAGACACTCTTCTGGAAGGAATCCAGAAGAAATTGCCACTCCTTCTGGATTCCTAATGCCAGCCTTGCAAGGGTTGTTTCTACACATGCCACTTTCTCCAGAAGTGGCATGCTAATAAAGAGCCTGCACTATGCTAAAGAGGTGCTTATGCAAATTCCTGACACCTCATTAGCATAAGGTCATGTGATTTGGAGTCTGGAAGACGGTCATCTGAACTCCAAAATGGCATGTAGAAGTGCAGCTCCTGGCAGGGGGTCTTCCAGCAGGAAGTCCTTCTTCCGGAGGCCACTTCTTCCTGAAAATTTTTGGAAAGAAGGGGCCTCCGGAAGGAGGACTTCCTTCCAGAAGACACCCACCCCCCGGGGTCTGTGTTTCTACACACCGTTTTGGAGTCCAGAAGACCATCTTCCGGACTCCAATCACATAACTTCATGCTAACGAGGTGCTGGGAATTTACATACTTGCCTCATTAGCATATTTCGGGCTCTTTATTAGCATGTCACTTTCTCCAAATGTGGCATTTGTAGAAACAGCCAAGGGCCATTTCTACACGGGCCACTTTCTCTGAAAGTTGCATGGTAATACATGGCCTGAAATATGCTAATAAGGAGCAGATGCAAGTTCCCTGCTCCTCATTAGCATACAGTCACATGATTTGGAGTCCGAAAGACCGTTCTTCCGGACTCCAAAACGCTGAAAATTTTTGGGAAGAAGGGGTGTCTGGAAGAAGGAATTCCTTCCGGAAGGTTCCCCAGGGCCACACTTCTAAACGGCATTTTGGAGTCCAGAAGAATGGTCTCCTGGACTCCAAATCATGTGACTGTATGCTTATGAGGAGCAGGGAATTTCCATCCATGCCTTACTGGCATATTTCGGGCCATGTATTACCATGCAACTTTTGGAGAAAGTGGCCTGTGTAGAAACGGCCAAGGAGAATAATGCTTTCTTTCAGATGTTTATTCTGGAAGAAAGCACGTGTAGATGATCGCAGACCACTTCTTCTGGAAGAAGCAGTCAGCCATGGCTCCCCCAACCTTGAGCCAGGATATACTCCAGCAAGCTCCTGGGGGCTTTATGGCTCCTACTTCCAGCAGCAGTTAAAGCTGCAAGGACCTAGAATCCCTGGAGCAGGAAGCAGGGGCTGTGAGGCTGGCAGCAAGTGCTGGACTGCAGCACCCAGCTCCCTGTGACCATGTAGCCAATGGCCAGCAGCTGCATGGCCAGCAGCCAGCCTTCCCATGCCTCCCAAGGCAGCCCTGTGGAGTCAGGGGATAGTTGCCCAGAGGAGGAGTCACCCCAACAAAAAAGGGCCTCTGCCTGGACAGGGCCAGAGCTAAGGGACCTCCATGCACTCTGGTGAGAGGAAGATGTCCTCAGGGACATGACAGAGCACCAGCTCAATGCTGCAGCCTGCACCTGGCTGGCCACAGCCCTGGCCACCCATGGACATCCTGCCTGGACAGCAGACCAGGTCTGGTGCAAGATCAAGGAGCTGCTCCAGGCATACTCAAGGGCCAGGGAGAGCAGCCATCAGTCCAGGGCTGGCCCAGCTGGGTGTACCTACAATAGGGAACTTAGGGATATCCTGGTTGGTGACAACATCTCACCACCATGTCACATTGTCGACACAGCAGCCATGGATCCCCCTGCCACACCAGAGGGGGATGACAGCAGCTCCTCCAAAGAGGCCAGGTGGGAGGGCAAGATCCCCAGTCAGCACCAGGGACCCTCAGACAACTCTACCCCGAAGGGGTCCCTGGTGATTGCTGTGGCCTCAGAGCCGAGCAACCAGACCACGTCCAGCTGGGCATCCCTGGACCTTTAGGAGGTCATGCCAGGTAAGTGCATGGCAAGAGACATCGCCCAGTGGGGGCACATGCAGACCCCACTCCTGCAGCCCCTCGATGCCCCACACTAGTGTGCTCCACAGGCGAGCTACAGGGCACCCGCATCCTGCCCCCCATGTGTCCTGCACACACAGGTTCATGCAGGGGGGAACCCAGGGTGCACAGCTGCACCCAGCCTACCTGTGCCCCAGGCATGGAGCTCCCTGTGCCCAGCCACATCCCTCCAACCCAGTGCCCTGTTCCTGCATGGGGCCCTTCACAGGTGGCAGCATCCCTAAGGCGAGCAGCTGGGCAGGCCACCGTGCCAGGTCCATGGCTTGCAATACCCGGGCCTCCTGGGTCCCGCCTGGGGTGGGTGCCCAGGGGGCCAGGGGACTGCCCCAGGGGCTTGGCTGTGGTCCTAATCCACCCTTTACCCCCACTTCATCTTACAGCAGCTCCATCCCAGGGACAGGTGTGGCACTGGAGGAGCCTGAGCCCAGACAGGAGTGCTCAGGCCAGAAGTTCTGGCAGTTCTCCGGCCAGAACCAGACCCATGTGCGTGGCTGCACAGGAGGCAGTAGCATATACAGCTGGCCTCTGCTGCCAAACCAAGGTGACAGAGAGGCAGCTAGCCCTGGAGGTGGAGGGCCTCGGGTGGTGCTGGGACATTTACAGGGAGATGGTGGGGGTGCTCCAGCAGGTGTGCGGGGTCCTCATGGCTCTCCCCACTGCTCCTCCTACTGCCCCCTCAGCTGCCTTCATCTGCCCCCCACTACCCCCTCAGCCCCCTGCCTCCCACCCTCCCATTGCTGCCCCCCCTGCTGCCCCAGAGCCCCAGATGCCCTCCTCCTGCCTCCATCCGGTGGCACAGAGAGGAATTCCTAAAGATGCGGGCATTGTGTTCCCAGCTAGTCCAGCCACTGTATACATTGATGAACTGGCCCTGAGCATCCACCACTGCCTGGAGCATGATGGAGTGGTACCCCTTGTGGTTGACATATAGGCTGGCATGGCTGGATGGGGCCCTGATGGGGATATGGGTCTTATCCAATGCCCTGAAGCACTGTGGGAAGCCGAGCTCTGTGAAGCCTGCCACAGCCTCCTTGAGGTCCCCAAGGTACATGAGCTGCCCCATGAGCACATTGTTTGTAGCCCTCATGATCTGCTGGGGACAGAGACCAGAGATGTTCATGTACCCCAGGCTGGTCCCCAGCCACTCCATCCCTCCCTCTGTACCTCTGGCACCCCCATCAGGGTACCCCTCCAGGAGTGGACTTGTGTATGAGTTGGGTATTGGGGTCCCCTCTGATGGGCCCCTGTGTCCAGTCCCCTCCCTGAGTTCCCTGAGGTCCCCATTGACTGAGACCCCCCCTCCCCACTCCTTGGGCCAGTATGGGGCCTGGCATGTGGCTTACCCTGAGTACAATGAACCTGACGGTGGACTTGCCCTTCCCAAATTGCTGCTCCACAGAGAGGTAGCTATCCAGGGTGGCAAACTTCCAGAGGGAGATTGCTACACAATTCTCCACTGGTAGGGCTGTCCGCATCCCCATGTCCTGGCGGTGAAGCGGTGGGGGGGGGCAGGGCAGCCAGGCACAGATGTGGTAGAATGTAGCCTTCTACATACACAGGTGCTGCTGCCACTGTTTGTCATCCCAACGCACCATAACCACCCAGTACCACCGGTCACTGCTGACAGCATGGGTCCAGATGTGGTGGATGGGCTGTCGGGGGCCAGGCTAGGGCAGGGGTGGGTCAGGGCCCCCAGTGCTCAGGAGGCTCCCCAACACACTTGTCAGGGCAAGCCTGTGCTGATGAAGGACCTCGGGGTCCATGGCTGGCAAGGAAGCTTTTGCAGAAGCAGCAATATGATGAATTGTGCAGTGAGTGTTGGGGGTCCCTTTAATAGGCTGCATGGCTGATGCCCTGGAAGTACTCTTCAGCCTTGCGACCCCATCTGCAGTGTTTTCCTGCCCTGTTCATGTCCGTGCATGTGTGGACATGCTCTTTCAGAACACTGGGCAGCTCTTTTGGATGCCGCTTTGTGTGTGGATGCTGTCTTCCGGAAGATGATCTCCCTGAAAATGGCTTCCAGAAGATCTTCTTCTGGAAGAACTGACACATGTAGACACAGCCCCGGACTGGCTGGACAAGGAAACAGGAACTGGAAACCTGAAAGGGAAATGGGAAGGAAAGAGTCAGAACCACGGAGTTATGGAGAGACTGAGGTTGGATGAGGAACAGGGGAAGAGAGAGGGACTGGGAACAAGCCTGAGAAGGAGAAGATGGGAGAGAAAGGAGACAGATTGCACAAAGGTCTGAGATGAGGGGAAAGACTTATAACATGCTGGGCACAAAGACTAAGACAAGGAGCTGGGTGGGAGAAAAATACTGAGTTTGGACAAGTAGTGTAGGGAAAGATACTGGGACTGGGAGCCAATGAGAATGTCAAGGGGCACAAAAGGCCAGGTGTGGGTGGAAAAAATAATTGGATGATGTGCCAACAGGGGAAAATAGAGCTAGCTGAACCAGGAGATTGTGGGTCAGGGAGAATGGGGTTGGAATGAAAAATCTGTAGGGGTCAAACTAGAATTTTTCCAGGAAAAGTCAACTGGGATCAGGGTTGCCAGGCATCCGGTGTCTGAACAGAAAGGTCAAAAGGGGACCCTGTAAGCTTCAGTCGTTACTGACAAACATACCGTTAAAAGTCTGGTTGGTAGCATAGTGGGGGCCTAAGGCTAAGACAGGCTCCCTCCCTGCCTTGACACTCTAACCCACTGGATTAGCCCAGCATCCCATCGCACACCCAAACTCCTGCCTGGAACCCACTTCCCTCACCCTTGCACTTCAACCACCCGCCCTAGCCAGCAACTTTCTCCTGTACCTTGAGCCCCTCCTTTATGGTCCCTCCCTGAGCCTGAAGCCCCCAGCAAGATCCCTCAATCTCTCCCCACATACTAACCCTCAACCCAGTCTGGAACCCCCTCCTCCACCCCAGCTCACTCATCTCCCACCCATTCCCAGAGTTCAACTCCCTCTGCCAGAGACCTCACCTCTCTTCAGCTCACCAAACCTCTGCCTCATCACAGTGAAAGGGAGTGAACATGGTGCAGAGTGCATGACAAACTAAGGGTGGTTGGAGTGAACAGAGGTGGGGCCTTGTAGAAGGAGCAGGGCAGAGGGTATTTGGTTTTGTTCAGTAGAATCTTGGCAACCCTAACTAGAATGGGCATCTGGAACAGTGGAGACTAGGACAGACCAGGTGACAGTATGTGCCTGCAATGAGTAGCATGAGGTTGGAGGTGAGGAGGAGGAGGAAGAAGAGAGACAGTGATAACTTGGAAGTCACAGAACAGAAGTAGGATGACCAGATGTTCAGTAATTGACCAGAATACCTGGCTAAAAAGAATTTCTGGTGCTCGGCTCCAATCATCACCAGTGACCAGGCTATTGACTGTCTAGTTGGCAGTACTGTGCTGTGGCTATCAAGCTCCCTACTAGCCTTCATGCTGTAGAGCTCCAGGGAAGCAGTCAGCATGTCATCCCTCTGTCTCCTACATATAGGGGAAGCCAAGGGGCTCTGTACACTGCCCCTACTCCAAGCATCCTATTGGCTAAGAACTGTGGCCAATGGGAGCTACGGAGGTGATGACTATGGATTGGGTAGCACACAGAGCTACCTGGCCATGTCTCTGCATAGGAGCCAGAGAGTGGAGATACAACTGCTTCTGGAAGCTGCTTGAGGGAAGACAGGGGCATGGCCTCAGAGAAGGAGCTGTGTAGGGGTGAGGGTGTTCAGTTTTTGTGCAAGTAGAAAGTTGGCAACCTAGGCAGGAAAGATCAAATTTAGCAGATGTGGGCAGAAGATTATGTAACCACTCAACTACACTAAAAGAATATTATTAAGACTGCAAAGTCAAGTACTTAAAAGTGTGACGTGCACTTCAAGACTCCCTTTTCCACAAGATCTGTGCCTCTGTCAGTCTACAGGATGAACTTCCTTGCAGGATGACTCAGGGTTAAAAGCAGCTGAACGCTCCGCAGATGAAGTCAATGGGAGCTGTGTTCTGAACACGTTAGGAGCCATACAATGCTAAATACCCTGAAAAATCAGATCCTAGACTTCTCAAATTGGGTATCCTTAATTAATGGATTTTTCTGATCTCAGTCTGTGTGCCTCAGCTCCACATCTAGAAAATGTGCATATTAGCACTACTTTATGTCTCACAGGAGTTCTGAAAATAAAATTGTTAGTGTTTATGAAATGCGCAGATACCGTGGAGATACATGCCATAAAAAAGTCCATGATATTAATTCTATCTGCTCACATGGGAGTTTGAACAATGTGCATTAAATAAGGCAAGGACCATACATTGGACAATATGCAAATAACAAAATATCTATAGCTGATGTTAAGTGAGCATCTTGCACATTGAATGTGCCAAGGACCCTTTGGAAAAATACTGTGTGATCAGGTAATTAATGTCTGTACCATATGCAAAAGAGGACTTGAATTCTGGCATTCCTTAATTTGAGAGTTTGACTTTGCAACCTTAAGAATGTTTTAAATGTATTTTTATGTGTCATAAATTACAACTGGTGTAAAATTGTAGTATATCATAGAAATTATATGATAAATGTTGCAGACAGTTTTCAGAAGTTAATTCATGCTCATATATTAGTAATTTACATTAAATTGCCAAAATTCAGATAACCTTGTCATATTTGCTAGTGCATAAATTTTCTGCAAAGTTCGTCAAAGTTATGCCCTACTTCCTATTGTAGTTAATCCTTCTTGCACTCCCATCAGTCGCTTGTATTCTTCCAGCCTATCAGCCTGTAAATTAGATCCCCTGCGACCTGGTCTACACTTAAAATTTAGTTCAACATCACTATGGTGCTTAGGGGTGTGAAAACTTCCACACGCTACGCATCATAACATGTCAGTCTCACCTCTGGGGTAGTTTCCATTAACCTAATTGTGGAGGTACGAGTTCAACAATGATGGAAAACCCCTTCAGTTATGATAAAGGTGAGCTAAGATTACAATGTAATAAGGCAAATTCTAACAAGTTACAGGTAGTAAGTGAGTGTGGAACTAAATAGTCACTGTTGAAGATGCTCACTTTTCCCCTGTACTTTTTATGCCATATTAAAGGGACAGAGCAGCCCTAAAAAAGCCCCACATTTGGCATTTGCAGCATTCCCTCATTGTAAGCACTCTGGAGAATGCCATAAGGCCAAGGATGATGATACAGCATGCAGCATTCTAAACAATACCGACAGGATTGCAGCACAAAAGCAGCCAAGGAAAACTGCCATAACTTAGGTCACTGGGACGCTCTCAGGGATGGGGGCAAGGTCTGTGCAGCACTTGAAGTAGCTCAGGACTTGAAGGGACAAAGGTGGATTAACACAACATGAGCCTCTGCTTTCTCTTGTTCCCTGAGTTTTGTGCATTGCAGAGTTGCAGCCCCAAGTATCACCCTCTGAGTCTGAGAGAATCTGACCCCAGTCCTTAAATCCACCTAAGTTATGCCCAGGTAGAATGCACCGTGCAGAGTGGTCAGCTCATGATTTTCTCAGGAGCTTGTGATATCTGCAAAGAAAAAATAGCTCATGTATTATTTTTACACATACCTAGAAGTTTAAATCAATCTCATAATTTTGGGAGCCTGTCTCATGATTTTTAAATGCTTGGTGTTAGCACTATTGGTCAGGAAAAGCAAAGGTGGCGCTAGAGCATCTGGATTCCCTCCTGGCCCTGTTGCTGCTGTGAGTTAGTTTGGTCCTCAGTGCAAGGACTAGTTACACAGCCTGCCAGGGCCACAGAATGTACAGAACTGGTCTAGTCCCCACCTAGGTCATGAGTCTGAGAAGACAGTTTCCTGTGTCTGCACATCACGTAAGCCAGATTTATAATACTGTTTGCCACTGTGTTTGTCTAAACTTGTGCTGTTTACATTATTTGCTGAAGAAGGTGGGGTGCTTTCATGAGTGTGTGCAGGGAAAGGGTGAATCTTCTGAGGTAAACTGAATCCCAGGTGAGCCAATGGGAGTGAAGTAATTCTGTTTAAACAGAGAACAATTGCACTTCCCTGGGCCTCTGCCTCTGCATGTGACAGGGAGGAAGACCCAGATGGAAATGTCTCCCAGGCAATTGGAATGAAAAATCAGAAATATCCTGGTCATCACAAACTCAGCCATAGAGGTGTAAGTGCAAGGGAGTGTACAGCTAGATGTGTTCAAGTTATGTTTTATTTTAAATTTGGTTGGACTTCTCTGCTCTGTATTTGCTTTTATGCTGTTGTTTGACTTCATGTCTTCCCCTGTAACTTTTAAGCTAAATCCCAGCGAAATATTTTTCTCTGTGTACAACCCATGATTTATTTCCTCTTGTTTTGTAATTAAACCTGTTTTTAAGCAACTAATTTGATCCCTGTGCCCTAAAAAGAGTCTGTGACTTGGACCAAAATGTCAGCTACTGAATTACAATTTTTTGTGTTTGAGCTCACTCCAGAGGGAAGTTTAAGAGCTTGGGGTACCCCCACAGGAAGATGTCTGTGTGTGTCTTCTTGGGGTAGGTTTTTTTCCCCCCTCACTCAGTGGTGGCAGCAAAACTAACTCCAGGGCCAGGAAATCTGTGACCCTGAGAAGCTTTAAGGTAAAGCCTGTTTACAAGGAAGGTGTTTTTTAAATCTCTGCGGGGCCCCACTGTCTGCACTCAGAGTTTAAAGCGGGAGAAGGGACCCATGACAGGTGTGCAAAAGATTCTCTTAGCTCCATCTCAGAATTTGGCATGTCTTCTGTAGTGTCTACCATGCTTGGCGTAACTTGCATTCTCTATCCATCACAGCCAAAAGCTTCATGTTTCTTGTTCAGCTCTTATCTGACAGCACTCCTCTCAGTTAGGGATAATACATGGCATGACTAACGACAACCTGCTTATATCCAAGCACTTGCCACCAAATTATACCAAGCTACAAATCTTCTTTTCAGAAGAGCAATGGAGTATGAGGACACCAACTTGTTTGCAAGAGGGGCAGGTTTGCTAGTCAACATGTTTCGCCAAAATTTTCGGGAAGAAGGGGCCTCCAGAAGGAGGACTTCCTTCTAGAATACCGCCCAGGGGCCAGGCTCTACATGCCATTTTGGAGTCCAAAAGACTGTCCGGATGACCTTATGCTAATGAGGCACCCGGAATTTACATACATGCCTCATTAGCATATTTGGGCTGTTTCTTAGCATGCCACTTTCAGAGAAAGTGGCATGTATATAAACAGCCAAAGAGTTTACAGCTAATCAAGCACAGGACACCCCACTGTTCCCAAGAACAATGTAGAAAAACTCCTCTCTAAGACCCTCCCCCTTGCCAAAACCGCCAAGAAAGAGGTGCCATTTTGTCGCTATCCTGTCCCAGCTGCTAGAGGAAGGGGAGTTCCCTTTTTGTTCTCCACCATGGGAGTCTGAAGCCTAATGTTGCCTACCCAGCCCTTCCGCCTGACAGGAGGGTGTGAAGTAACAAGTCCCATCTCATTAAATTAGCATGTACAGGTCCATGTTAAGCCCATTGTTTCAGGTGAATTAATGTGATTAAGGGCTCTAGACTGACAGCCATGGAGGCTGCCATTTCTTCTTTTAGCCACTGTGCCACAGCTGTATAAAACAAGCTACACCAGCCATTCCCCAAAATAGCCCATCAACATGCCTCAGCTCTGGCCTAGAGGGTTCAGCTCTAGAAGAAAAGCAAAATCCCAGGGTGCCAACCAGCTAACACCAGAGGTGAAGATGGAACTGAGACTATTTATTCACGTAACATAAGCCACTAGACAGCCATTGGATGGTAATTATTTTCATTCAGTACTGACATGGGAGAGTTCTGAACTGGCGCCCTGGACATGAAACACTCTGTCATGTTACCAATCCCCAGAGTTATCCAGTTCTCACTAAACAGACTGTGACAATTCAAAAAAAAATGTTTACATAGTGTTTCCAAGTTTCACCTTAAAAGCAAATTTCAACAGCTAAATTATGAACCCCTTAACATCAGAGGCTACTACATAACAGAAATAGCGCTACCTTTATTCCAGGTGGCTGTCATGTTATTTTTAAAATCTGTTGTCTCTACGAGGACACTATTTTGAATATAGGCTTCCAAATACTGTGTTGCATAGCAAGGGGGTTTTTATAGCCGTTTGCCAAAGGCTTAATTGGAGAGATTCACTCAGAATCATCATACATTATACCACTGATAATTAAAATGTTTGTTTGTGTTCTGATGTCTGAGTTTCATCCTGCTATATTCTTCAGCACCAGAGAAAAGTTCATTGTTGTAACCTATCAGATCACATAGCATGTGATATATTTCATGCTACATACTCTCTTAGGTTTTGCAGAAATATACCTTGCAATTTTTAACAAGAAATCCAATTCTATAAAAATCTAATTATTTCATACCTTGGACTCAGTGTGATTGTTCTCCTCCTACCCATCCCTTATTTGGCTTGGTGATGAGTGTATTTTCGACACACACACACACACACACACACACACACACACACACACTTTTAACAGAGCTCACATTTCTGTTAAAAAACCCAGAACTTGGCATACTGCTTTTCCGATCTCTTTACAATAATTATAGTTAATGCAATTGGGTTTTGCTTTATTTTGTTTTCCCACTTGTGTGGTCTTCTGGAAAATAAGAATTTGTTTTACTCCAAAAAATGTCATTTTACTGTTTTGGTTGGTTCAAAATTATCTCTTTTTTTTCAGGGGAAACAAGCAAATTCAGTCCAAAAACATGTTAATAATTATAGCATTAACCAAAGAAAAAATACATTTTACTTCAATATTAAAATTCATCTTCTGCTGCTTTGTTCTGTAATAACTAGGTCATCAGTTTAGGTGCTACTGCTTAAAATGCATTTAGCATCCCTATGTATTCCCTCACCTAGAGGCTTGATATTTTTAATGAGATTATATCAAGGAATGTGAAGACTGGAGAGTGGTAACATCATTTTAGTATATAATTCCCAGAACTCTGATCCATTTCAGGGAGGCAATTAAGACTGCTGACTACAATAAATGATACTAAGAGATTACAGAGGTTTTTCTGCATGAATGCATAGTTTGAAAATAATTTAGGTTTATTTAACATAAAACATACCTCCAGAGGGGGAAATAGTTTTTATTTGTTTTTTTTTTCTTTTGTTCTTTTGTGTTTTTTTTTTTTCAATTTGGATGATTGTAGGAAATCTCTCTTTCTTATTTTATCTGTAAGGATCTGCGGTGCACTCTTGTGATAAAGGATTACTTTGACGTGCTTTGCTGAGTTAGGTACATTTTAATTGCATGCTATTTTCTTCATGTCACTAATTTCTGTAAGGTCCATTAGCTGGGCTGGGGGAATGGAGAGAAACTGAGTTGTATATTTGTTGTTGTTGGTTTTTCTTTCTTCCTGTGACAAGCTAATAATTCTGCGTTGCATTTACCTCAAAATCATTATGTGGGTTAACCCTTTTCTCATTACTCCTGCTGCCCACCAAGACAACAGAATACTTGTTAAAAACAAATGCGCTGAAATCAAAGTTTGTTGTCTTGAAGAGTTAATTCTGGCAGAGAGGTGACCTTTATCCCTACATACTCACTCATTTTTTTTTATCAAGCCTCTCCAAAGGGACTCATCATATGCGAGGCTCTATGAAGAGAAAAAGAAGAGCATTGTCCTTATCACCTCCTTCCAGAAAGTGGCAGAGTAATAGGACTTTGTAAGGCGAAATGAAGCCCAGTCTGATGGCTGCTGATTAAAAATTGACTCTGCCACATCAAAGAAGAGTTGAAGGTGAAAATGATGATCACTTCCCTCTCCCAGGGACCCTGCACCATTTCTTTTATTCAACCTTGAAAGGTTCTTTCTGAATAAGATAATATCCCTAGAGTCCATTCTGGCTAGGCAGCATGGAAAAATGTAGATCAGTATATCTATTCTTTATGAAAAAAATGGGATTTTGTTAATGACATAGCACTTTAAAGTGATGGCTTGTATGTGGTAAATGCTGAGAAATTAATTATAAAGTGCCTCGGACTACAGATCAAATTAATTGCGAGTATGTATCTACTAAAAATACCACTGCGAACCTAAACTGCCTTTCCTACCTTTTTCCACATTTCCACTCTTGAAACACACCATAGTCTCCCTTTTTTGTTTTTGCATTTTTTATAGCAGTAATTGTTGTCAGTGCAGTTAAGACCTGTCATATAATATGCTTGAAATATAAAAGCTGATGAAAGCACTAAAGCCTATGAATATCCATTTCTGTGTGTTTGTACACTGCACCACATGTACACAAACACAGAAAAAAGACAAGCATTCAAACACATGAACTGTGCAGTGAATGCATAGGCAGAGAGTAAGAATGTGTACATGAACATACAAGCATACATTAAGCTATAAACGTGAGAGTGTATTATAGTTTACTTCCACTAGTTAAAGAGTCTGGCAGGCAGAGTGCAAAATTTACAAAATTGCTGCTTGAAAAAATGCTTTTCTATGCTCTATATTAGGGTTTTTATATCTTATTCTAGCAACTTGGGATTGCAGTGCAAACATCTTTAATTCATGCATCTTGGTCTTACACACACCCGAGGTAAACCAACAAGCAAAATACTCCAAACGCAGCACAGCATTCCAAAACACAGAGTTTTAATAACAATGGCAAGCAGAGTCTTGCATGGGAATTTTCCTTCCTAGGTACGTAACGCCTAAGTGTAAATCTGGTGTAAATCAGCATGTAAATCCATGAAATTATGTTTTAAAATTTCTCAAAATGAAGTAGTATTGTTATCAAAATTACAGAGGTCACTCCTTGACTAATATTTTTGATCAGAACTAGCCCTTCCACAGTTTTATAGGTGCTTAATCACATAAAATCTAATATTAATGTCTTTGATGTGCACATTTTAAATACAAATAAATTACTGTGATGTCATAATGGATACCTTTGAATGATATATATAGGGTAAAGATTTTCAACTGTATGTTTGACACATATGAATGCAACAGTAAAGCATAAGTTATTTATTCATGCTGCTGACTGACATAAAAGTCACCCTGTTGAGATTGGAGCAATTAGAATAAACAAGTGATTATGTCAGAACAATGGAAATAACATGGTAATGACATCAAAACAGTAACGATAACAATAATATTCTCTCTGCATCAATGTCATCTACACTCAGTGCTGACTATTTCTTGCAAGAACAGATGTTGTTGAATCAATTTGTCCTCAATATGTTTGCCTATTTATATTTCCATTATCTTTTCAGCCACCTACCCCACATGAGGCAGAAGGTACCGTGTGACTGAAGTTAAAAATCCGTTGTTTTCTAATGGGCTCTACAATGGATGATTGTACCAAATCTGAACAATGTACAGAATGAGAATAATGCAGATTTAATGTTCACAGGCTTGTTTTTGTTTTCAAATTAAATTTCCTGTACAAAGAGAATGATCTTTGGCTTAGTGAGCTCTCAATGTCTTAATAAACTTTACTGTAATGAATATGATCTCATACTCTTAAAAATATCATCCCCCCACACCTAATTTAATCAACATTTTAAAATGATCATATGGGCCTAACCACCTAGGGCTACATTATTAGCTTGGTACTTGGGGAATTACTTTAAATAACTCTGCTAAAATGATTGAAGAAAACAATTTATACAAGTGCTACCTTTAATAAGAGGAACGGAAAAGTAACAGCAGATATTTGCCTTGTTAAGGCTAACTTTTGATCTTTAAGTGTTATAAATAGATATACAGCATAGAGTTCAACAGGCTGTCTCATGCACACATAAGTCCTATTAATGCTAATGGAAAAGTCGCATGCGTGCATCTGGAGGAGAGTGGATCACGGGTGTTATTTATGAAAAGAACAGATATTTAATAAGACATATGTTAAGTCGAGAGAAAAGAAGACTCTTGTGGAAAGTAATTATGTTTCCATTATATACTAGGCACAGCAACAGCACAATGTGGCTTTGCATAATCAGCCTGCTTGTATGTGTGGGATCTCTTTGACTGAGGAGGCCTTGGTTTTGAGGTTTGCTGATAAAAATGCTGCTACACCCTGAGCCCCAACTGCACGGATTCTGTTGTTGTTGTAAATATGTGGTATCGACGGGGAGCCAGGAGACTTAAAGGCTGTATTTACCCTTCTTTCAGACTGCAATGGTTAAGCATATGGGCTCAGGACCAAGCTACTTGGAAAAGAGGGAAGGAAGTGGAGTAGCAGTCAGTCCCATCGTGGAAGGACATACCTTAAAAAGAAAATTGTGATGTCTAATTCTAATACCCAAGCTAGCTAAACAGACATTTACTAAAAATTAACATTTTTTCCAGAATAACTTTCAGAAACCTCCCCCATTGCTTTAATGGCTTTATAACAATGTTACGCAATCTTGTTTTTTATATAAATATCAATTTTTAAAAAATAAGTACCCCCCAGACTTCTCTCACATATCCCTAAGGGTACAAGTACCACTGGTTAAGAAACATGCTCCTAAGGTAATATGAGGTCTTGAAATAGGTGCTATTCAACCTTTCCAGATTACTGTACACTTTTCAGGAGTCAGATTTGTTTTGTATACCACTAAGTTACACCTCACTTAAAAACTACTTACTTACAAAAACATGCAAAAATATCACAGAAGACTACTCCTGAAACTTGCTGACTCTTTAGCATCTTATTAGCAGATAAATGAATTGGACTAGAAATATTGTAGTTACATTTCAGCTTAAGGCATATGAAGCGATACAAACAAGTCATTGTTTGAATGAACTTTTAGATTGTACTGACTTTACTCATGTTCTTATGTAGCTTAGGCCGTGTCTACACGTGCCCCAAACTTCGAAATGGCCACGCAAATGGCCATTTCGAAGTTTACTAATGAAGCGCTGAAATGCATATTCAGCGCTTCATTAGCATGCGGGCGGCAGCGGCGCTTCGAAATTGGTGTGCCTTGCCGCTGCGCGGCGCGTCCAGACGGGGCTCCTTTTCAAAAGGATGCCGCCTACTTCGAAGTCCCCTTATTCCCATGAGCTCATGGGAATAAGGGGACTTTGAAGTAGGCGGGGTCCTTTCGAAAAGGAGCCCCATCTGGACGCGACACGCGGCGGCAAGGCGCACCAATTTCGAAGCGCCACTGCTGCCCGCATGCTAATGAAGTGCTGAATATGCATTTCAGCGCTTCATTAGTAAACTTCAAAATGGCCATTTGTGTGGCCATTTTGAAGTTTGGGACATGCGTAGACGTAGCCTTAATGTAAAATGAGGCAAATATCTAGATGAGTTGATGTACCCCCAGAAGACCTTGGTGTACCCCAAAGGTACATGTACCCCTGGTTCAGAAATACTACTTTGTAATATGTCAGTTCCTAGGATCTCAGTTAGTACTGCCATATTAGCACTAGCTTCCATGCTAATGTGACAGTATGGGGGGTTTGACACAAGTGGTGTAACCTCCCTGCAGTTTTGAGTAAAAAGTTGTGTTGCTGGTCCATTCTGGGAGGTCTATGCTGCCATGTTTTCACTGTTATTTTAAAGCTGTGCTAGCTAAATTAAAACTATCATGGGTATGCCTACCTGAGCAGCTCTCAGACCTCTGCCTGGTATTAGCTTTAGGACATGTGACTCTGAACGCAATAACAGATAAGGGCACTGAACACCTTCCAAGACTCAGCCCATGTTTCTCAATAAAGGAAGCTGCTCAGTTCTTGAATGCAGAGAAGGCTGAAGATATATATGTGGTTGCTTTTAAGTAATAATGAAATAATTAATCATTAGAATACTAAGGATGAGTACTCACAGATTTCTTGAGTACACACAAGTTTCTTGACACACTGAAGTCCTCTGTCCCTCCCTTTCTCTTGGTTTGCCCTCTCCACATGCAAAGAGCCCACCATATCACAGACTTTCAGTCAGAATGGCCGTTGTTTTACATTGGGAGAACAATAAAAGCAAGAGCCAGATGAAACTTGGGGACCAGGCCAATATCCATTCTGTCAGTAGAAAATCTCCATTGAATTCAGTGGGCAATGAATTGGCTCTTGAGAGAACAGTGAGCTTATCTGAGGTAAAAGACTGAATGTGGATATTAACTGGCTGCTGCCTATCCATGTAAATGTGCACTGATGAAATTTTCATGCACCACACTCTTTCCTTCAATTGCTAAAGAAGGCTACCCCCACCCGCAGAAGAATGGTCAGCCTTACATTCATCTTTTTATTTTGGCTATTGGCCTCAGTTCTTCATTCCATATTAGTTCATTTCCATCTTATGTTTTCATTGCAACATGCTACATCCCCCACCCCTGCCCCCTACAGATTCCTGGCTTCAGGGAAGAGTCAGGAATTAGAAGTGTGAGAGATGTGTCACTTCAGGTGGGCAAGAAGGGTGATAGCAGATCACTCAAATCACAACTAACACCTGATGAGACTTCTAAAGAGGCCCCACTGTTCAGGAGCCAGAAACCATTCCTCTTGCCTAACACATCATCCTCCTATTGGCTACCACCTCATGCAAACAAGGTAATCTCTAAGGCTGTTTCTAGACTATGAGGGACTGTTGCCAAAAGATATGCAAATAACAGTCCTGTTGGGAGAGGCTTTTCTGACGTTTGGCCCACAGCCAAATGTTGGGGAAAAAACCCTCTCTAGAGACAGCCTTTCCTCCTCATTGAATGAGGTTAACAGGGATGTCAACAGAACGCTTGCAAGAGATCTGCTGTCTTGGCGTGTGCTTTGTTTTGTCAACAGAAGCGTGCAGTCTAGACATAGCCTAATGTATGTCTACACAGCAGCCTTATTCTGAAATAAGCTATTATGCAATAACTCTTCTGAAATAGCTTATTTTGAAATAACACTGCTACACACAAAAATACATTTTGAAATGGCACTTAGATATTTCAAAATACCTTGTCTAAACATATTGGCCACTTCTACACAGCCCCTCTCTTTTGGAAGGGGCACGGTAATGAGCAAAAGGGAATATTCAAATGAGGCACATATTTAAATATCTCATGCCTCATTTGCATAGCCCTGAGAGATTTCACTTCTGGATATAGGGATGGTGACAGAGGGAGTTTTTGCCAGCAGAACCACATCTTCACTGCTTGTTTTCTGCTGTGAATATGCCAATGAGTTGCTCATATATGAAAATAAGCAGACATTTTGCATTTTCTACTCTGCTCATTTGTACCAAGCTGCTGGCACTAGGGGTGAGTGTACAACTAGTCTTTCAGTGCTGGATAAATGCCTTTTTCTTCTCCTCTTAAGCTAACAGAGGGTGCAGCCCCAAAGAGGCAGGTGGCACTCATTAGGAGGCAGCCAGCAACAGAACCTAATCAAGCACCTAGGACCAGTTAAGAACTCCAGGCTCCCTATAAAAGGTTTCTCCCCAGATAGCAGGGAGAAGGAGTGGAGAGGTGTACAAGGAGGAAAGAGGCTGGAGGCAAAAGCAGAGCAGAGCAGAGCAATGAGGTTCAAGGGAGAAGGTACCAGAGGGGAGTGGCAGGTGAAGTGGCCCACAGAAACATCACTGTGGTAGGGCAGGAGCAAAAATCCCACCAGCTCCCTCTTCTCTAGGGTCCCCAGGCCAGAGTCGAGAGTAATATGTGGGCCTGGACTCCCTATATGCTTTCTCTGGAGGTCTGCTTGGCTGGTGAAACCAGAGCAGCCCAAGACCTGTGGAGGGGGCCTGGTCCACCCCACTTAGGACTATTCTGTAATGAGAATGGCTCAGTAAGTGAGATCCTTGCCTTTGGGAAGACACAAGGCAGCAAAGGGGCCTCTGTGAGTCTCTGAGGCATGTAAGAAACCACCAGGAAGTGCAGAACCCCTAGGAGACTGACAAAGAATTGGTCAAAAACTAGATAGAATATTCTTCTTCTTGGCAACATGCCTAAGGTGGTCCATAATCAGGATTCATTTGCTGATTGTATAGCTAGCCAAGGCCAGGTACTGATAAGCAAGTTCAAGATCTATGAAGTAATATAGAAGAGGTCAACTTGCAGGTCTAGCATCATTTTGGTTTTATCCCATCCACCTATTTGTTAATAAGAATTTCATTCTTATTTCATTATCTGTCATTCATTTGCATTTTATTTGACCTTTTCTCCCCAAATTACCAATACCTTTTTAATTTGTTGAAATGATGAATTGTTAGATGACAAACTCTTTGAGGAAGGAACTCTTTAATTCTCTGTGTAAAGTACCATTAAGATGCACTGTTTTTCAGCAATATCTTATGGGATGCCGAGGAACCAAGAGTTTAGCTGGAATCTGTGAGAGATGTGGCTGTTCTATAAATCTGTGAGCTTTGACATTGAGTATCTGTCTACCCTGAAAATGAAGGGCTGATTGTGGAATGAGTAGGCATACCCTTACTCACTTTAATGTAGATTGCAGCAGCCAGAATAATAATATAGATGTGTTGGCGCAGGTTAGCTGCCCACGTACAAGGCCACTGGGTATCTTGGATATCTGCTTATATTGTTGACCTGGGCTGAAGTCTGTGCTACCATGGATAAAGTTGTTTTTCCCATGCTACATGCACACTTTCATTTCCAATGTTGACATGCTCCAAGTGTCAGAGACTGGAAAATCCTTCCTCTCCCTACCCCAAATTGGGTTCTGAATAAAGTTGTCTCACTCATACACACAGTATCAACCATGTTCATTACCCATCATTAGAACAAGGGCCTAACCACACTTTCTAACAGGGCCACCCACAGTTTATACAGCGGCTGATGAATACAGTTTGGCTCACTCCACAAGCGTTCAAACTATGATAAACCACAGTTTGTGGGCAGCAGAGAGTTGTGTTTGATACATGATATCGCACACTATGATCATAGTTAGAGGTCTTTGCTCTAGGGATTAAAGTTGAGGCTCTGTCTCCTCTTATGTGAGAGGTCCTTTGGATTATATGTCAACTGTCTTTTTTATTTCCCTGTTTTGAAGTAGCTTATGTCCAGAAAGGATCATTTGTACAATATCTCAAAACACCTTTGCTTTTACTGGAGAAAAAAAGGAGAAGTAACAAAGGTCTTGAGAAAACAAGATGTGTAAATGAATTTGCATGAGGGCCAAGAAGTACTTGGCAGACCTGGAGGGTTATCTAAGCAGAAATCTGCCTCCTCTTCTGACATGCTACTACCCTCAAAAGTATTAGCAGGAACAAGGCATTCTGAGGATAGGTGACAGTTCTGACTGGATTTCAGGAGAAGACAGAATCGTTTGGTTTTTTGTTTTTTTTATATACTCATGTTACTGTGTTGCATTGAGATGATGTTTTATGTTTCAGTAGCAGATGATAAAACTGGTGTGTGTTAATAATAATACATTGTTTAGAAAATCAAAAGCATTGTCCTCAACAATGAAATCAGTTCTTGCAAACTTGCCTCTTTATCCCTGCCCTAGTGCCTGGTAATATTTATAATCCATTGCTATTCCAGATTTTAAAAAGCCTCATTTCAATTTGCCACATGTCTATCCATAGCTGAAACTGAAACTCTAGTTTCTGAGTAAGGACACGGGCCAACACTTGGCCTTCCCCTGGAAAGACAAAAGTAGACACTGTTTTTTGACAGTAGTTAAGAGAAAAGAGCTGGCACTCTCAGCCAAAATTTGTACACATGGGTACAGTAAACCCTTGAGTTGCATGGGGGTTGCATTTCTGCAACCCGGGCATAACTTGAATTTTTGTGCAAGTCAAGAAGAGCTGGGAACCAGGCTGCCCTCTGGTTCCCAGCTTCCCAGGGCTTGCAGGAGCTAGGAAACTGACCGGCCTAGCAGGGTTGGTCAGTTTCCTGGCTCCCAGAGTGTCAGGAAGCCTGGAACCAGTGGGCAGCCTGGTTCCTGACTCCCCACTGCTTGACACTTGCAGGAGCCAGGAAACTGACAAGCTGGTCCATAAATGGCTGGGAGCTCGGAATCAGGCAGCAGCCTGGTTCCCAGCTCCCCTCTGCTTGCTTTGGTCAGTTCCCTGGCTCCAGCCAGTGAAGGGGAGGTTGGAACCAGTGGCAGCCTGGCTACTGGCTCCCCTCCACTCTTTGGAGCCAGGAAACGAACCATGGCTGCCCTGTTCAGTTTTCCATCTCTGCAAGCGGAGCGGGGCCGAGCCAGCTCTTGTAAGGGATGGCAGCCTGACTCATTGCTGCCACCCCTGACAGGAGCAGGAAGAGTCAGGCTGCTGCCCCTGACAGGAGCTGTTTCCTGCTAGTGTCAGACAGCAGTTGTATTAACTGAAGACATGCACAACTTGATTGCACTTATCTCAAGGGTTTACTGTGTTTGGAAGGTTTTTTTGTTTTGTTTGAAGGGAGTACAAAACTGTGGCTGCTTTTGTAACCTCTGACAGGCTGACTCAAAGGGGGGATCTCTAGATCTTAGTGCAGACAACCCTACAGTTTGAGCCAGCTGGCTCTCGTCCAAGGCTGTAGCGGAGACTCACTCTTTCTCTCGGTGGTCTAGGTACCACTACATGGGACAGTGAAACATGCATAGTTGTGTGGGTTAAACTTTGTTGTAAGCAAGGAGAACCAGCCAGCTGCAGCTGGATTATATGGTTCTACTCCATAGTGTTGTAAAAAGCCTTTGTTCTCTGGTGCTTACCTTTGTGAGAAAGTACTTTACGTATGACTTGGTGAATCCTTAAGACCCATCCTGTCTACAATAACATGGGGTATATGCTTACAGCACAGCAGTCGGCTAACATGCTTAAACTACTGTTATGTCTTTAATTTAGATGGGATCTAACTATATTTCAGAGCCCTGATCCTCTCTTTCCTGAGGCTGTGGTATGTTACAACCATATGGTTATATCCTGTCTATGTTACAAGGTGGAATAGAGTTTTTTTTTCATAGAGCCATGGCATATCCATTTTGCCAATTAAGAACATGTTGCCTTTCTTCCAAGACTTCTCAAAGATCACTGTGGCTGTAACCAGCCCTCCTCATGGTTCAACTGCCTATCACTAAACCCACCAAAGACTATGCTAACAAATGTAAAATAGTAACAATTGCATCCGGTATGTACTTTGAACAAGAAAAAACAAACAAACATTATCTGTTATGCTTGAGGTTGCAATTCTTGTTATGGAACAGTTTGCAACTAATCAGCTTACTTAAAGAGCCAGTTTGCGTATAAATTCAAGTCAACATTTATTATAGGCAGATAATTTGTGAAGTAACAAAATGCTGTGGAAATATGAAAATACTGTAAAAATAAACCTTATGGATACACAGTTTTTAACATAAATTGTAGTCATTTATAAAGAATTGACTACAATGCAGTTTTACCCTTACGTAACAAATTTGTTAGCAAGGACCCCATGCCAGGCAAAAACAGTCATAAAAGCTGTGTCTAAACTTGTCTGTTTTGTGCTATCCAGCTTGGTTCCCTGTTCAATCTAGGCAGTTTGCTTGGCAGTGAATAGTGTGAATGCATTTAATTACAATCTGACATGTGTATTCCTGAGAAACAAAAGGCTGTGAACTGAGGGTGATGATTAACTGTTCTACCAGATAATTGCTTAAACTACTACTTACGTTATGCTGCATTATCTCTTTTGAACAAAGTCATTATTGGTTCTTTGTGGAGCGATTATACAATATAAGTGCAATCTCGCTGTTTTAAATGTTGGAGTTTATGTTTAATGTACTTTTATTTGTAATGAGGGGTACAACTTTAGGTTTTCTTTAAAGGTTTATTCTTGGGAATGAAATAATGAGGTTTGATTTCTTGGGTAGGTCTATAAGTGAAACCCCTTAAGGACCCTGGAAAGTGTGGCATCCCTAATTTCTGGGAAGAAGTTACATGGCATTTCTGGCAAAGCCTAGAAACCACAAGGGTCAACAGGAAAATGCACCAAGAAAGTAATGACCCAAGGAGTCTTAAAAAAACAAGTGGGTAGGTGGGAGAGATTGAAGATATTTTAACAGGCAGGCAGGTTTATTTTAAAAATACACTATTGTTTTCTTGACCCACATAGGTGTAGGGTTGTAGTCCTCTTCTTCATTGTAAAGGTTTGTGGAGGTGGGGGAGGGCTTGGGGGCAGTGGAAGAGACTCTTAGGAAATAATAGAAAGACTCTTAAGAACTGCTTGACAAAGTAATGTGCCAGGCCAAATCTCTATCCCTATCCTCCTACCCAAAATGCCAAGCCTAACATTCACTATATCCTGCTGCCCACTAGGTCATGCTTACTCTCACCCATATACTACTGCTCACTGAGACTAAGCTGCTTGCCAGCCTCCTGCCCAATTCACCAGACCTAATCTTCCCCACATCCTATCACCCAAAACACCATGCATAACATCCCACCTTCCGTCTGCCCAAAACACCATGCATAGCCTCTCCATCATCCTCCAGCCCAATAGGTCATGCCTAATCTCCCCACCATATCACAGCCCAATATGCCAAGTTCAACCTCCCCCAAACATCCTGCCTAATGCATCAGACCTGACCCTACCCCACACATCCTAGATTTCAACAGACCAGGCCTAGGCTCTCACACTTCTTCCTGCCCTGAGGCCCAACCTCCCTCATAGTCCTTTGGACCAATACACCAGGCATATCCTCTCAAACACCTTGCACACAATATACCAGACCTAATCTTCCCACCATCCTTCTGCCCATTTTGCCAATCCTAACTTGGTTCCCATCCTATGGGCCAATACACCAGGCCTTATTTCCCATCCCCAGGCCACTGACTAATACACCAGTCATAACCTACCCCACATCCTACTGACAAAAGCTCTAGACTTAAGCTTCTCATCATACCAACCAATATTTGAGCCCTAAATTCCCTCATGCTATCCCCACGTTCCCCAGATGTAACTTTCCCAGTCCCCATCCTATCCCAGGACTAATTTCCCACCCACTCAGACTGCTCAGATGTACCAGGCCTAATGCCCCCAGCTCCTCCTATTCTACCTCCTCCCTTCCTCACATACCTCAAGGTTGCCATCCCGAACCCTCATCTTATTCCCTCAGACTCCGCATACCCATTAGGGCTACTCCTCCCTTCTTCCTGCCCCACATCTTCCTGGTCTAAACTCACCAGCTTTTATCCAAACCCTTCTCTCACTCACACCCCAGGTCTAACCTCATCATCCCTTCCATTCTGCCTTCCAGGCAGGCACATGCTTGTTGTCATACCAGTCCACTCTATTGTACCCTGCACAGTACCCTCACACCCCTCCAATCTTACACTTTCCTCACCAGCACATTCCCCCACTTTCGTCTCCAGTCCCTTTCCTAACACTCCTGCCCCTTTTCCAAACTAAAGGTAACCAGCAGAAGCAGCAATTTGTTTTCTACCCCTCTTGGTTCAGGCACTCCTGTCACATGTGGAGCACCCATGCCAGCCTTTCACTGTTTGTTGGCACCCTTCCTTAAATATGTATGATAGGGCTCCATTCAGTGCAGCAGCAGCAATAGCTTGGTCTCACCTCCTCACCTCCACTTGTTGGAGTGGCCACTGTAGCAAGTGTGAGGGTTACAAAGACTAGTTTACACTATGGGGACTGAAATAAGGGTGTTTCTCTAGTTTCAGCCTCAGCAACAATGGAGGGGTACAACCGGTGTCCTGGCAGCTGCTTCAATCCGAGCTGAAAAGCACTGGAAATGTTCACATTCGAAGCCCACATTACCAGTTTTGATGAGACATTACAAACAATCTCCCCATGTATCAGGCTGATGATTGCACAGCCCTGGCCCAAGAATTTTGGGGAGGGTTAGTGAGGAACACCCCAAACTTGAATAATTCATTCTCCACTAGTAATTTATAGTAGTGAGCTTCTGCTCCAATGGCCTCCCAAAGGCACCTTCTCAAGAAATGGAGTTTGGTTGTTCCTCTCTACTCTTACCATTTCTTTGCAACCATTCGAACTTGTGATCTACACAAGGGAAAAGCCACAGGCTTCCTTTTTATTTTTAAAATAAAAATGATGATTTCTCCTCATTGAGACCACTAGATTCTTCTGTTAAAAGGGGCTTACATAACTCTTTGGAAGCCTTCTCTAGCTCAAAAATGGGTTCTGCTTGCCTGAAGGAAACAGACTCTATGCTGTACTCTAAGACATATTACTATATATTGTGGTGGCATTATTTCACAATCTCCATAACTTTTTACTCCCCAAGGCAGTATGATTACACAGTTACTGCTAGAAAAATCAGCTACTGTTCATTAATTTTATTATGCTTTTCTGTTCTATTTTTAAATATAACTTTCACTTTGTCTTTGCTATACCCTGGCTTCTGCTTTACCAGTGCGATACCTATTAATGTTTGCTAACACATAAAATGACAATAATGACTGTCTCTAAACAAGATAAAAGGAAGGAAGATTAGCAAGAGAGCTGGAAGTTAGAAACCAAAAAGGGTAATAATTGTAAAGTGTAACAAAACACTGTTGATGATATGAACTCCTGCTATCTAACTTTCAGCGTTTTTCCAGGCTTCTAATTGTGCTGTGTGGTGTTTTGATCACTAGACAAATATTTAAATGTTTATCTGCAGTTGTGTGAGAATTTAGAAGCCCATATGCTGTTTTGCCTATAAATACGGGCATACAAATGTATGAGTAAGAGGGCCTCCGTTTTCTGGAATGTGGTCTTTTTTTGCTTTATTCCTACCAACTTGTAAGTGTTTTTGATTTTTTGTTTTGTTTTATTTTAAGAAAGCCTTAAGTCTATAAAAAGGATGTGGGGCTTTTCCTCTCCCAGTTCTCAGGTTTCTGAAATGGTTAATTTCTTCTGATTCTCTTTCCTAAACAGGGAATTTCCGTCAGACTCAAGACACTTCAGTTTAGAAGTAATATAACTGACTTTCTCATTACTAAATGTTTGCGGTTGGTGTTCTGGTGTTTGTCCAATATTAAACAAATACTGGAGAGTGTAAATGTATATCTTTGGCTTTATTTGGCCTCTACTAGACTGTAGAGTAGTTATTCTTGTGTTTTGTATAAAATCTTTTCTCTCATGAAAAATTATTTTTCAAAGATAGAAAATAATATAGTGTTTCCTAAAGTGTGAGGCCACTGAGGCAATGCATGAAGGCAGCAGGCAAACTTTTGTTCTTCAGAGTTCCAGCATTTTAGAAAACTCAAGATTGTCTCTAGTTGCTGTGATTGCAAAAAAAGCCTTGAAAACTTGAAATGGTGTAATTGAGGCAGCAATGTATGCCCAGCTTGGTGAAGGGCCTGCATAAAGCAGCTGTGATATATGAGGCATGCCCTTTTGAAGAGGGGCATCGGAGTAACTGCAAAGTCCAGATATACAGATGAAGATGGGAAGGGCTTTAATGACGAGTTGAAGGTAGGACACAATTGGGTTCATCTTTCTGAAGCATGGATCAGCTTTCAAAAGTTTGGGAAACACTGCCCATACTTTGTTTAGTAAATGAAAAACTGCTTAGAAGCAATATAGGAAGGACGGTTCTGTCAAAAATGGGATTTAGTTTCGAAGGAACCCCCTCAACATGGCTGTTTTTGTTTCTAGAAAAGGCTCTTCTGGAATCAAGATCGTGCAAGAATATGCGAATGAGGCAGCAGATATGTAAATCAATGCCTTATTTGCATTTCTGATCTCACTCATTTGCATTCCTCTTTCGAAAAGGAAATGTAGTGTAGATGCAGCCTCAGTGCCCTACCTCTAGCAGAATACAGGGAATCCCTGAAGCCCAAATATAAGTTCAAGTAAATGGACAACACCGTTTAGAAAGTGGCTGCTCTTCTCCTACAAAAGGGACAGGAGGGGAGAGGTAGTCTGACAAAAATTTGAGTGAGAAAGACTACCTCTCTCCTTGGACAGTAATGCTGTGCTGACTAGGGGATCTAAACCAGGGGTATTGAATCAGCAGACCACAGGCTAAATCCAGACTGCCAGATGTATTTGAATAAAAAAAAAAATCTTTTTTTTTTATTATCATCAGTATTGTTATTGTGATGTCAAAATGTTTCTGCGGAGTCTGGATCTTGACTGTAGCTTGATCAGGAAATCTGGTCCTTGCCAAAAAATAATTGACTCTTCCTGAGAAGCAATCAACAAGACTACTTTCAAGGGATGTAAGCTATGTGGTATCCCATTTTTCCCGTCACAGGGATGAGAGTCCCTTCACCATACAAGAAATGTAAATCTGGATATGTTAAGGAAACAGTGTGTTTGTTTTAATTCCATTTACTCCTTGTTTTTAATCTCGTTGTAAAGATTCCTGTTGCATGTGTAATTTTATAGAGCTGTCCCAAGAGAAAAAAGAGAAGACCATAATCTAAGCAGGTAGGATAAGGCATTTCTGGAATTTGTCTCCTGTTCAATTACAGTCAGGCAGGTGTGCTTCTCCTGATGAGCCGTGCTGCTAAAGGTGAGAGTGAGTAGGTAAGAAATGACAGTGGTGCTGGTTGTAAGTGCATTCGTTTATTTCGACATGAAAAGAATGTTACCCCAACTTTCTACACCATAATTTCAATCATGTATTACATCTATTTTGGTATTAACAATCCACCTCCCCAGCATATTTTCCACAAACGCAACAGACTGAACTCAATAGTGTTCCTATCATTAGAAAAAGCATTGTACCACCCTTTGGCCTGGCACTTCGGGTACGTCTTAATGAAATATCACAACAAAATAGTAAAACTATGAACCATTTCTTCCTCTCAGGAAACAGTAAATAGGTGAAGGCCTGCTGACTGCTCCGGAATCAGGGCAACTGCCCTGAGACATGGTTATTCAAAATGGCCTGGGGCTCCTGGCCATCTTTATTGATACTGTGGCAACTGGAGCCCCAAGCCCTTTAAATTGTCACTGGAGTATGGCACCGTGTGGCCCAGGCTGCTCTGAATGTTGGCTGGTCGGGATACAGGATAACATGGCGCCGCGGGGTCTCTGTCTCAGCTCTGCCCCTTTTGCCTAAGGCTCTGCCACCTCCAGGATCACAGAACCACCCCGAGACCTTGTTTAAGGGACCAGAATTTCTGTCAGCCCCCTGCGTAGGCAAGTAATAGCATGACTACTCCTTGAAACATGTAATAACATGTGTCACACTGCATGTTTGTCATGCTGGGTATTTTTAGAGAATTAGTGTCACAGACGTGAATAAGTCCTATTGGGTGATTTGTTTTCCAATATGCCACTTAGCCTTTCAGCACTGCATTAAAAATCCTATTTTTGCACTAATAAAATTTATTCTAGACCCAGAGGCATTTACAATTAACTATCTTACATGCACAAATATGAGAGTTGGTGCCTTTGAATACGTACACTAGTAAATTTTCAGAAGCAGCTCAGGAAGTGTCTTAGGAAAAATTGACAATACATTTCAAATATGAGTGCCCTAAAATTAGGTTTTCTAAATCCACATGTAGGCATCTAAATAAGGCCTGACTTTCAGAAGCGCTGAGCATCCATAGCTCCCACTGAAGTAATCTAGGTTAATGTAGGTTATGGGTGAGAATTACAGAATCTCACTTAGTCACACAGGTCTCATTGGAATCAACAGCTTGAATCCACACTATGCTGCTGATTACAAGAGCAGCTGTGCATGTCCGTCCCATCTGAGACGAACACTAAGGCTACATCTACACTGCCAGATAAATTTGATTTTATTAAATTTGATTTTATAACACTAGGTTTTATAAATTTGATTTTGAGTATCCTCGCTTCCCACAAAGTCCACACAAAATCAAATTAGTGCTACCACGCTGAATGGCCAAAGATTGACTGTTGCAGAAGTGCATTATGGGAACCTATACCACAGTTCTCTCGCCCCACATTCTTCTCCCTCCCACCCACCCCCGAGCCCTGCTGCACCCCCGCCACTGGCAGCGCTCACCCTGCTGCCTGGTTTCCTGGTCCACGCAGCTTGAGGGAGCTGAGAAACTGACCAGCGCTGCTGCACCTGGCTCACAGGAGCTGGGGGCCAAATGCAGCAGGGAACCAGGTGCAGCAGTGGCAGCCTGTTTCCCAGCTCCCACAAGTGGCAGGGAGCCAGGAGCCAGGTGCAGCAGCACCACTCAGCCTCTGGAGGCTAATGAATTTGATTCAAACACATGGCGCTTCTGCACCAGCCTTCATTCAGACTTTTAAATTCAAACTTGATGCAACAACCAGCTGGTTTCAGCGATGTTAGGATACTGATATTAGTGCTCCCTAAACAAAGCTAATGGTGTTTACAGAGAAGACAGTCATTTGGTACAATCAAGCTAACCACCTTAAATTTGAATTTATCTGGTAGTGTTACAACAGTGTCACACTTTTGCCTGTTTAAACGTTTAACCACATTAAGCCTTGTAACCTCCTCACACTCAATGTCTCACACCAAGATTCTAGCCCATTGTCTGAGCACAAACCTATCCCTGTTCCCCACTCCACTAGTCACAGATTTTATGGTCATGACTGCAAAACCAATTGGAGCAAAAGAAGAAGGAAGCACTTGCAGAATAACATCTACTGCTACCTAACTGGCATAGTTTATTTTTGATATTGTTGTGGGAGATTAAGAAATACAGGGACTCTGAGTAAAGGAAAGTGACAGAGAAGATGCAACAGAAGGGAAGCAAAGAGTCAGAAACAAACGGGAGAGGGATCAAAGAGTGGAGGGAAGGAAGGGTACAGGACAGACAACAAATACCAAATATAAAATTTCTTTTTCAGCCATCTGATATTCAATATACATAAGAAAAATCCTTGTTCCAAATGACCTGGAAGATTATCCTTATCTCATGTTTTCAGTATATCTTGTTATAAAATAATCAAAGGAAAGATTACCTTCATTTAATGTTTTCAATATGACGGCAATCGCTAAAACATTTCAGCATGCGTTATTTATTAATTGTTAAAGGCCTCATCCTACAACAGTAGCCGGCATGCTATGTCTAGGTATACATCTAAAAACGGGCCTTATTGCCTACAGAGATCAGCATAAAAACAAAAAGAATTAAAAACCCCTGGTTTCAAACAGAAAAGACTTGGTGGAAACTTGAAGGGCAAAATGAAATAAAAAAAAGTGGGGAGGAGGTGTTTAGCTGACCCAAACAGAGGGAGTTGCACTGAGTCTTGAAAACATCCAACAAAGGAAACCAGCAGCCATTCTCAGGTAGAGAAGTGCACAGCTGTCTGAGCTCTCTAGAATCATAAATTCCAAGGCCAGAGGGGACCGTTGTGATCATATCATCTGCTCTTCTGGAGAACACAGAGTATAGAATGCCCCCCCCCCGCCCCCGAATAATTCCTAGACCAGATCTTATCCAAAACCTCCAGCCCCTAAAATCAGCAGTCCAGCTTCTGGCTCACTATCTATGTAACCTTGGGACACAGACACACTACCTGACTCATTCCAGTTAACTTAGAGGAATATACAGCTAAACCCAATTGCTCAGATACCTCAAGCTTCGATTTCTGTGAGCTATATATGTAATAATATCTCACAAAGGTGACATGAAAGAACATTATAAAGGTTGCAAAGTCCAGCATTAGGAATTATGAGAAGTAAGGCTGACTGGAGATCCTTAATTTGGCCCCCTGGGCATGTATATCTTGGTATAGTCTTTCAGCAGGGATCTCAGAGGCAAGAGTCTTCTTCACTACACAGCCCTGACTCAGCCCCTGAGCAGGTCCATCCTAATCATGGTAGATTATGTAACCCTAGGAGGGAAGCTCAAGGAATACAGTGCAAATGTGGTATTCTCGTCTATCCTCCCTGTGGAAGGAAGGGGTCCACGTAGGGAACGTTGAATTACAGAGGTAAATGTGTGGTTGTGCAGGTGGTGTAGCAGGGAAGGATTTGGTTTCTTTGACCATGGGATTCTCTTTCGTGAACAGGGATTGCTGGGAAGAGATGGGATCCACCTCACAAAGAGAGGAAAGAGCATCTTTGCGGTCAGACTTGCAAACCTAGTGAGGAGGGCTTTAAACTAGGTTCATTGGGGGAAGGTGGCACAAGTCCTGAGGTAAGTGGGAAAAGAGGAGGGAACAATCAAGTGGGTTTCCTGGGTGAAGAGGAGAAAATGGGCCAACAGCCCCATCTTTAAGGTGCTTGCACACTAATGCCAGAAGCCTGGGAAATAAACAGAAAGAATTAGAGGCCCTGGCACAGTCAAAGAAGTATGAGGTGGTTGGAATAAAGGAGACTTGGTGGGACGATTTGCATAACTGGAGCACGGTCATGGAAGGTTATAAACTGTTTAGGAAGCACAGACGGGAGAAAAGGAGAAGGAGTTGTGCTCTATGTAAGGGAGCAGTATGATTGCTCAGAGCTCCAGTATGAGGAAGGAGAAAATCCAGTTGAGTGTCTTTGGAGGAAGTAACAGAGGTGATGTTGTAGTTGGTGTCTGCTATAGACTGCCAGATCAGGGAGATGAGATAGATGAGGCTTCCTTCAGGCAGCTAATGAAGCTTCCAAATCACAGGCCCTGGTTCTCATGGGAGACGTTAATCATCCGAACATGTGTTGGGAGACCAATACATCAGCACACAGACAATCCAGGAAGTTTCTGTAGAATGTTGGGGCTAACTTCTTGGTACAAGTGCTGAAGGAACTGACCAGGGGCCGTGCACAACTTGACCTGCTGTTCACAAACAGGGAAGAACTAGTAGGAGAAATAGAAGTGAGAGAAAACCTGGGCTGCAGTGACCATGAAATCATAGATTTCAGGATCTGGACAAAAGGAAGAAAGGTGAGCAGTAACATACAGACCCTTGATTTCAGAAGAGCAGACTTCAATGCCCTGAGAGAATGGATGAGCAGGATCACTTGGGAAACGAAGATGAAAGGAAAAAGAGTTCAAGAGAACTGGCAGTATTTTAAACAAGTCTTACTGAAAGCACAGGAACAAACCATCCCACTGCATAGTAAGAAATGCAAACATGGTAGGCAACCAGCTTGGCTTAATGGGGAAATCCTTAGCTTAAACGCAAAAAGGATACATACAAGAAATGGAAACATGGACAGATGACTAAGGAGGGGTATAAACATACGGCTGGAGAATGCCAGGCAGTAATCAGGAAAGTGAAAGCACAATTGGAACTGAAGCTGGCAAGGGATGTGAAAAGTAACAAGAAGGGTTTCCAAATGCATGTTAACAATAAACAGGTTATCAGAGAGGGTGTGGGGCTGTTACTGGATGAGGGAGGTAACCTAGTGATAGATGATGTAGGAAAAGCTGAAATACTCAATTTTTTTTTTTTGCCTCAGTCGTCACGGACAAAGTCAACTTCCAAATGACAGTCCTAGACAATGCAGTATGGGAAGGTGGAGGGCAGCCATCTGTGGGGAAGGAACAAGTTCTGAGCTATCTAGAAAAACTAGATGTACACAAATCCATGCATCTGGATTTAATGCACCCGAGGGCACTGAGGGAATTGGCAGAGGTCATTGCTGAACCTTTCACCATTATCTTTGAAGACTCTTGGAGATCGGGGGAGATACTGGATGACTGGAAAAAGGCAAATGTAGTGCCCATCTTTAAAAAAGGAAAGAAGGACAATCCAGGGAACTATAGACCGGTCAGCCTTACCTCAATCCCTGGGAAAATAATGGAGGGAATCCTCAAACAATCCATTTTGGAGCACTTAGAAGAGGGGACAGTGATCAAAAGTAGCCAACATGGATTCACCAGGGGCAAGTCCTGCCTGATCAATTTGATTATCTTCTATGACGAGGTAACAAGCTCTATGGACATGGGGAAGTCAGTGGATGTGATATACCTTGCCTTCAGAAAAGCTTTTGATATGGTCTCCCACAGCATTCTTGTCCATAAGTTAAGGAAATATGGATTGGATTCCTGGACTATAGGACGGATAGAGAGCTGGCTTGATGGTTGGGCCCAACAGGTAGTGGTCAATGGCTCAATATCTGGATGGCAGTCGGTTTCAAGCGGAGTGCCGCAAGGATCAGTTCTGGGGCTGGTGTTATTCAACATCTTTATTAATTACCTGGATGAGGGACTGGATTGCACCCTCAGCAAGTTTGCAGAGGTCACAAAACTAGGGGGAGAGGTAGATACGTTGGAGGGTAGAGATTGAATCCAGAGTGACCTGGATAAATTGGAGGACTGGGCCAAAAGAAATCTGATGAGGTTCAACAAGGAGAGGTGTAGAGTCCTGCACCTGGGGTGAAAGAATCCCAAGCATTGTTGTAATCTGGGGACCGACTATCTCAGCAGCAGTATGACGGATAGGGACCTAGGGGTTGTCAAAGTTTGACTCAGACTCACAATTTATCAGACCACTCTGTTTTATTAGCAAAGCCGCTCTGCTAATACATTTAGAAGTGAGCCCCCCGAGTGGGGCTTGTGTCTCTTAATTTATACAGTTTTTTGGAGAACAAGTTGCAGACAAGTTACAGACAAAAGAAGAAAAAGAGTTTAGTCACCACCCTTCGAGATCCCTGAGACCAGTCACGTATCTTCAATTACCTGCCACCCTTAACAATCTCCTATAACAGCTTCCAGTTAACTTAACTAATTGCCCTTCACACCTTCCATTCTGATGCCTGCTTCTTACACGTGCTGGCTCCATCTTAATTGCTTCTCCATTCAAAAGCTAACTGTCCCTACGTGTGCTCCCTCAGATATTTTGTAACATGTTTTGGCATGCCCATATACAATGTATCCAGCATGTCCCCTTATACAACGTTATACTTATACAATGTTATACTTCCACAGGGTTCTGGTGGATGAAAGGCTGGATATGAGTAAACAGTGTGCCCTTGTAGCCAAGAAGGCTAACGGCATACTAGGGTGCATTAGGACGACCATTTTGAGCAGATCTAGACAAGTAGTTGTTCTCTATTTGGCACAGGTGAGGCCACTTCTTGAATATTGTGTCCAGTTTTGGGCTCCCCAGTATAAAAAGGATGTGGATTTGCCGGAGCAGTTTCAGTGGAGGGCGACAAAAATGATTAAGGGGCTGGAGCACAAGACCTATGAGGACAGGCTGAGCGATTTGGGCTTGTTTAGTTTACAGAAGAGAAGACTTAGAGGTGATTTAATAGCAGAATTCAACTTACTGAAGGGGAGCTCTAAAGAGGAGGGTGACAAACTGTTCTCAGTGGTGTCAGATGGCAGAACAAGGAGTAATGGTCGGAAGTTAAAGAGGTAGAGGTGTAGGTTAGATATTCGGAAAATCTACTTCAGCAGGAGGGTGGTGAAGCATTGGAATGAGTTGCCTAGAGAGGTGGTGGATTCTCCATCCCTTGACATTTTGAACTCCTGGCTTGACAAGGTCCTGGATGGAATGATTTAGTGGGGGTTGATCCTGCTTGAAGCAGGGGGCTGGACTAGATGACCTCCTGAAGTTCCTTCCAGCCCTGTGATTGTGTGATACACTCACTGAGACTGAGGCAACCTTACTTCTGGAATTTTCTGAGATCTTGACTTTGCAACTTTAATTATGTTGTGTTATGGTATTTTCATGTATAATTTCTTAAGTTTTACAGATAAATTGAAAAAAACCTGAAGAAACTCCATTGTGTGGTTTCACACTGACAAATACATAGGTCATGAGCATGGCTGGAACCTTTAGGACCACCACACTGACCCCAGTAACAAAAATGATTAAGGCTATAGACCGTCTGCCATATAAGGAAAGAGTAATAAGACTGGGACTTTTTAGTGTGGAAAAATATGATTAAGCAGAGATATGATATATATAACATCATGACTGGTGTGGAGAAAATAAAAAATGAATTGTTATTTACTTCTCACAACAGAAGAAGTAGGGGTCACCAAAGGAAATTAATAGGCAGCAGGTTTAAAACAAACAATAGGAAATATTTTTTCACAGAATGCACAGTTAACCTGTGGAACTCCAGGCTGGAGGATGTTGTGAAGACCAAGACTATAGTGGACTTTTAAAAAGAACTGGATAAATTCATGGGGGATAAGTCCATCAATGGCTATTAGCCAGGATTGATATGGATGGTGTCCCTAGCCTCTAGTTGCAAGATGCTAGGAATGGGGGACATGGAATTGATCACTTGATGATTACCTGTTCTGTTCATTCCCCCGGGGCACCTGGCATTGGCCATTGTTGGAAGATAGGATATGGGGCTTGATGGACCTATGGTCTGATTCAATATGGCTGTTCTTATCTTCTTATGCATCTTTCAATAATAAACTAAGTGATAGCAGTAGTAGGCTGGACGTCCTCTACGTGGATCAGCGGAGGGAGATAGAACACTTTGCCAGTGGCCTTCACAGCTACTTATTGACAGTAGAAGAATAATAGCTGCGTCTACACGTGCACGCTACTTCGAAGTAGCGGCACCAACTTCGAAATAGCGCCCGTCGCGTCTACACGCGTCGGGCGCTATTTCGAAGTTAACTTCGACGTTAGGCGGCGAGACGTCGAAGTCGCTAACCTCATGAGGAGATAGGAATAGCGCCCTACTTCGACGTTCAACGTCGAAGTAGGGACCGTGTAGACGATCCGCGTCCCGCAACGTCGAAATTGCTGGGTCCTCCATGGCGGCCATCAGCTGGGGGGTTGAGAGATGCTCTCTCTCCAGCCCCTGCGGGGCTCTATGGTCACCGTGGGCAGCAGCCCTTAGCCCAGGGCTTCTGGCTGCTTCTGCGGCAGCTGGGGATCTATGCTGCAGGCACAGGGTCTGCAACCAGTTGTCAGCTCTGTGGATCTTGTGTTGTTTAGTGCAACTGTGTCTGGGAGGGGCCCTTTAAGGGAGCGGCTTGCTGTTGAGTCCGCCCTGTGACCCTGTCTGCAGCTGTGCCTGGCATCCCTATTTCGATGTGTGCTACTTTGACGTGTAGACATTCCCTCGCTGCGCCTATTTCGATGTTGGGCTGAGCAACGTTCAGTTGCACATCGACGTTGAACATCGAAGTTGAACATCGACGTTGCTGGCCCTGGAGGACGTGTAGACGTTATTCATCGAAATAGACTACAGGAGACGTTCTAACAGGTACAGACTACTGTGACTGTTAATCTCAAAGTTGATTCATTCTGTTCTTTTTCCAGCTGGTCTCCCCAGTCCCAATCACAGTGATTCTTTTCCCCTTCTCTCAGTCCCAATTTCCCCCTACCCCCCGGGACCCTTGTCCCCATCTCCAGATCCTTACCCCTTCCTGTTTGTCACCAATGCTCTAGTTCCTCATCAGATCTGTCTTGACTTCCATCTCCCTTGTCCACTCATTCTAGTTCCTCATCTCCTTGCCCAGCTAGTCCATCTCCCTGGACACTCAGTGGCAGATTTAAGGGTGACAGTTCTGAAACAAAAAAAAATTTTAAAAATCAAATGGAGAGAGAAATCTCTGAGCTACAATTTATTTGCAAATTTGACTCCATTAGCCATGGATTAAACAGAGACTGGGAGTGGCTCACAGCTTACAAGGGCAGTTTCTCTGCTCTGGCTGCTAATATCTCCCCCTTACACTCTGACAAAGGCTCACATCCCCCTGTCTGATTTGACCTGTTTTTTCCTCTTTTGATAAGTGCTGTTGATACTGGGCCATTTCCACCTTGCTGAATAGACCTTGTCAGCTCTGGCCCTCCCTCTTACTGGGACCCCACTCTTTAAATACCCCTCTGAAACCAACCCCCCCCCACTCATGCATCTGATGAAGTGGGTCTTTGCCCATGAAAACTTACGCTCCAAAATATCTGTTAGTCTATAAGGTGCCACAAGACTTCTTGTTGTTCTTGAAGCTGCAGACTAACACGGCTACCTCTCTGATACTTGCTGCTAGTTTTCTTTGTTGACTCTTCATCCAATCTGTTTCTTGCACTCTTTATTTTCTTCTTTAGCTTTCAGTTTCAATCTCCTTCCCTAGCCAATCTGACTCTCCCTCCTTGATTCTCAGTCACATTCTCATTGTCAAACCAGTCCCAATCAGAGACACCCCTACTCCTAATGTCATTTGCTCTCTCCCTCACCCCACATCAGTCCCTGCTCTCTGTTGGTAGGCACCTTGTGTCCATCCATTCTTCTGGGTATTAACCCATCACATCTGCAGGTCCAGCTCTTCCCCTTTCTGCGTTCACATCAAGCTACTTCTCCTCCAACTAACCTTAGCTCAAATACCCACCCCAACCCAAATTCACCCTGAGACAGGCAAATGACATGCAAAATATCAGCCCAAGTAGTTCAAATTTGGCAAAACAGTATGCAAGTGAAAACAGAGTCTGGCAATGGGAGCACCAGACAACCAGTCCAGCTTATAATCAATAAAATCTTCAATGGCATCCATTGATTTTTCTGACAACCAAAGCAGATGACAGACCTTGGTACTTCCAATATATTTGCCAAGGAGAAAATGGGCAGCAGCATTCTTTAATGCCTGCTGCCTCTAGATTAATTGAAAAGAAAATACAAAAAAAAAAAAAAAGCTTGCATCAGACTAATAGACTGTAGTTTATCTAGGGGGTGGTGGCAGCATGAATGGTGTTGTGAGTCTAAATTAGCCAGAGAAAGCATAAATTGCCAGAGAACTTGGATACAGCATAGGATTCTCTGAACACGTATGTCCATATGGAAAGAACAAGTAAATCCCATAAATAAGACCTGTGTCAAAACCAGAGTCATCTTCCTTTAAATAGGTTGAACATAACCCATTTGTAAGTTTCTCAGAATCTGTCACCTAAACCGTAAGGGATTACTTTTGAGTTACCCAGGTCAAGATTAAGTCAATTTTCCAGAGATACTGAGACCACTGACAAGGGAGATTGAAACCTCTGCTCTACAGCCTTGGCTGAGAGTCAGCTGGCTTTTTTGCTCATGTCGTTGAGCAGATGGCTTTAACCCCTAAGATCACAGGCTGATTCCCTCCTGCTGACAACCCCCATCATATATATGACCTAGACATATTGGAAAACATTTTCACACATAACTAGATGGCTACAGAATTCAAATGAAGAAAAATTTCTTATTTGTGGTTATTAAAGATTGGTGTAATCATAAAAGAACTAAAGAAAGGGTAACTATAAAATGATGACAAGTACGGTGAGCTGAAAACCACCAATACTAATGCAATCTAAAACTTTAAACATACAGTTATATGCCTAAAAACATGCAGTGCACAAAGTAGTTCGACAGACACTTATAATAGAGCACTGTGAAACATCATTTTAAGATATTCCTTCCTCTGACTTTTTAACTCGTAACTTGGGTATTAAAAACATTCAGTGAAGGATAATTCTTCATTTGCACTTATTAAAAATAGTATAACAATAAAAATGTCATTTTAAGGATAATTCTTCATTTGACCTTTTTTTACACATCCATACTTTTTTCTGTTTCTCTTGTTTTAAAAATTTAGTGCAAAACCTTATTAATGTAATTTTAAGGTTCTCACTTAAATTCTCAAGTCAAATTTATGCCAAAACCAAGAGTTCCAATGGTGTTTTAGGTGCCTGAATTTTGAGGTATGCAACATGAGACACCTTAGTTGGATCTAATTTTCAGAGAGTGCTGAGAATTCATTCCCAAAAATCAAGCCTCTTTATGACACTTTAATGAGGCATCCCAAAATTGAGGCATTCACAATTTTGTCCCTTTTTCAGATTTTGGCCTTAAAGTTCACATATCACTTTTAATTCCATTCCCTTGCATGTGTTATTAATGTATACATTTAACACACTAAGATCATGTATGCAGGCATACTGTATCTCAGTGTTTAATGAACAGCAAGCCATGATGCAGATTTAGAGGACACTAACTGACTACATGGATCTGTTTCTGCATGCTAAAGAACCCATAGTGCACTTTCAACTGCTACTGTTTGAAGTTAAATTGCCATGTGGGCGATTACATTAATCAGCTAGATTACATGGGGTGATTACATTTATCAGCTAATCAGCTGGGCACTGTTAATACCAAAATCACAGGCTTCTATCCCTTGAGCTGCAGTAGAACTCCCTTAATACTGTAAGCCTGCATCTACACTACAAAATAACTTCAAAGTTAACTTCGAAGTAGGGGGCTACTTTGAAGTAGCCTGCAGGGCATCTAAACATGCTGTTCCTTACTTCGAAGTTAACTTCAAAGTAGGATGTGTGTAGACACTGGGCACTCAGAACTTCGAAGTAAGGGTTCTGCCATGGAGGCAGCACTCCCTGGAGCTGGAAGACACTCTGGCCAGCTGAGGCACGGCTCTATGGTCCCTGCTGGCTGCCTGACAGGAACCAGCTCCCTGGCAACCCCAGGCAGGAAGCTGAGACCATGCCACAAGCAGGGGCAACACGGGTTCCCAGTAGGACTGCCCCCTCGATGCTCCAGCCACTAACAGCACCTTCCGGCCACCATGGCAACACAGCAGGACCCCCTTACCCCCCATAGAGGCCCCAGATGGTGAGATCCTTCACCAAACGGGCACCCAGCAGCTAAACGCCAAATGGGGGAGAGGCAGCAGGGCTCTGGCCAGGGTCTGGAGGATGGGGCACATGTGAGCAACCTAGCTGTGCTGCTAGAAAAGCATGATAACAGCATGGCCAGCAGGCTGGCCACGGTATTGAGGAGGTCCTCCTCGCGGAGTGTTGGAGCAGGCATTTTGTGCAGCTCTGCTCCTCAGCACATGGTCTGCCCTTCTGTCTGCAGCCTGGAAGCCTCAAGCATGTGCAGGGTGTTGGTGTTGGGAGGGGCCCTTTAAGGGGTTGGCTGGCTGGAAGCCCAGAAGGGCTTGTTGGCCATGCAACCCATACCTGCATCATATCCTGGCCCCTTACTTTGAAGTAGGGGCTATTGATGTGTAGATGCTTCACTTCGAAGTAGAGGGACCTTATTTTGAAGTAAGGGAGGGCTGCTTTTTGTGTGTAGACGCTCTACTTCAAAGTTATTTTGTAGTGTAGACGTAGCCTAATAGTAGCGAACAGTATAGTCACTGGGAACAAACACCAAACATCAACTTTCTAATGTCCCCCAGGCTAGTATGGTACACGGGGTCCCATTAAGCCTAGAACCAGGATCCAGATCCTTCATGTGAAGGGAACCTCCAAATTTGGCCACAGTGCATTTTAGGAATGTAAATTAATTATTACTGCTGCTGATTTATGTCTCTGTGCAGTGAAGAAAGGATCAGTCAGACAGGAAATGCATGCTGCTGGTCCCTTTCACTCTTCAGCCACTGCACTACCTCAGTAATGTTCACATACATTAAATAAATGAATGAATAAGAATAAGTTAATCAGATTTATCAGAAGATAAGGGTTTTGGTCACTTTTTATTAACTGTACAGGCTATAAATCCTTTCAGATTCTGAAAACATTTAGTTTAAATAGGCATGCTTACCAACATAACAGAGCTAACAGTATATTCCTCCCATACTAACATTGTACCATCGCCTTTGCAGAATCCCCCCAGTTCGTGGATCACAATACCCCGTGCCTTTTTTGTGCCGATACTAGCTGGTAGTGAGTACTGGCACCTGAGCAGCCCCAAAAAAGGCACTGATCATGCCTATCCTAACATCTGCCAGACCTGACTCCCGGAGCTGAGCCTAATAGCACTTGGCTTCACCACAACATACACCTGTCCTGCTCAAAGGGTTTGTATCCCTGTGGTTAAAGTAGCTCTCTTAATTGCTGGAGAAGGGGCATCTCTGGGCTTTACTGCTTCTTGAGTGGAGTGAGGAAAAAGGAGATTCAACTTTCCCCATCATGGAAAAATATAACTGAACACAAACACTGAACATGCTTACATGCCTAAAACTATTGGAAGGGAGCCAGAAGAGCCACTACCAAACCCTTCATGGGACCATGTGTTGGGGAAGCAGAAAAAGTCAGGACAAAGAGGGAATGAAAATAGAGATGCCTCTCTAGAGACAGTGGAAAGAAATCCTACCTCCTAGCAGCCAAATGTGTGGAAATGTTCTTCCCTAAGAGGAGAATGCTCCTTTTTTTCTTTCCAGGAGCAAGTCTCTCTCCTACCCACCTTTTCACGCTTACAGCCCAATCTCCTGCAGTCACATGATTACATTAGCCCTTCCTCTGTACCTCATGGTTGCGAAGAAAACTTTAAAATATGAACTGAGAGAAGCTCATGCCACCTGTCTCAGTCTCCAGCAAATCAGAAACAAAGGCTCTGAGAGGGCTGACTTGCCATCAGGTATCTCAGCGGGACGTTAACTCCAAGACTCACTGCTCTGAAGGATCATCTTAATATTTCCCCAGGAGAAAACTCCATGGGTGTGTCTACACTAGCTCCCTACACCAAAGGAGCATGATAAGTGGGATGTCGGGAGATTATTAATGAAGTGCTGCAGTGCATATGCAGCACTTCATTTTAAGCTAATTCTCCCCTGTGGCAACTTCGAAGCGGCAAACTTCAAAGTGCTGGCTTGCGTGTAGCAGCGGTGATCCCGCCGGCACTTCAAAGTGCCTGGGCAACTTTGAAGTCCCTTTTACGCCTCAAAATTTTGCAGCGCCACATATGCATATGCACCACAGCACTTTGTTAATAATCTCATGACACACTAGTTATCATGCTTCCTTCGGAGTAGGGAGCTAGTGTAGACACAACCCACGTGTGGCAGGGCCAGAGTAGCATCGCAGACCCCACCTTCCCTCCACCATTCCACATAGATACATCTCAACCACTAGGGTAAATTCTGGAAGATTGTGCTACCAGCTGTAACGCTGTCCTCTTTGAGGAAATGGTGTAATACATCGTTTGGATCGACGATGAAGTATACATCTGGCTGGTCAGCTACTAACTGCACATATTTAATGTTTTTGTCACATGTGCACAGCCCCTCTTGGGAGGCACCACCTTCAAAAGTGCTCATAATTAGGAAGTTTAAATTCATGGTTCTTTTTGCTTCATCTGTGTATAGAACTTAGTAGGCATCCTTCGATCCTGAGGGATCATGGGTTTGCACCCCAGTTGGACTGATTCGAGCAGCGTCTTCTGTGGCTGTGTGATCCAATGTGGGAGTGGCAGTCCTTTCCGCACTGTGAGCAGCAGTAGGCAGATGTCGCTCTGGTATCACGGGCATGGATCTTCCTGAGGGCTCTCCTGTCTTCTGCTTCCTTCACCAAGGTAGTTTCATACATAGCAAGGGCTTCCTTCACTCCCTGTTTCCAGGCATGCCTGTCTGAGGCGAGCGAATGCCAGGTGTTCACACTGATAGGGAGAGCGCTGAGGTCACACTTGCACATGTCCTTGTTGTGCAATTTAGGTCGCCCTTTCGGCCTCTTTCCAGACGCCAGTTCACCGAAGAGGAGGCCCTTTGGTATTCGGCCATCCGTCATGCATGAGACATGGCCCAGCCAGCCCATACGCCTCTGTTTGAGAAGGGTGAACATGGAGGTGGTGCCCGCCCTCTCAACCACTGCGCTACTGGGGAGCTTGTCCTGCCATGAGATACTGAGTATGCGCCTAAGGCAGCGCAAGTGGACTGTGTTGAGCCACTGCTCTTGTTTTGAGATCAAAGTATGGAACTTACCTGCTCATATTTATATAGTATTAATTAATGCTTTGGTAAATTACAATGCACGTTTTATAGAATTACATTTTACATCCACATGAATCACAAAACAATTCAGCATGATTCAGATTCCAACAATGAATATCAAAGAAGGTAATAATGATTGTGACTCTTATAAGGTGTTACCAAACAAGTAGCACAAGTTAATCGGAGTCTGAATAAAATGAATGCCATTGCATATGCTACTCAGTTAAAGCAACAGCACCAATTATTATCAATTATTCATATCAAATTATGAATGCAATGATGGTATGTTTTAAGAAATTATTGAAAAATAAATGTTTGTATTGACTCTATTTACTGTATATTCTGAGGGCACTGACACTGGTTTTTGCTCATATATCTGTCAGCATAGCTTTAAGAAAAGATGAGCTACCTCCTGATATTAATTCCTGAATTAGTTGAAAAAAAACAAAACAAAATCCTTTTTTGGCCAAGTTGTTGAGACTCAAATTATGAGCTTCACTGGTCATGTCTGCTCTGTGTAAGCATTCACATAGAACTAACTGTAATTTTAAAAGTTCTATCCTATTCTGTCATGAAAAGGATTACCTGGGAAAGGACCTTCACACATTGTTTCAAAATCCTGGAGAGAAATGTGGTGATTATATCTCTCAAGATATTACAAGGTGTGCTGTGTGGGAGACTTCACTAAAACACAGACCTCCTAGTTCCTTAGCACAATGCAAATGCAAACAGCCAACATTTAGTTATGCTGCACCACAAAACTGTTCTTGGTTTTCGGAGAGTCATTCTACTACTAGTTGAAAGAAGTCACATGTATATGAAGTGATGAAACTCAAGCAGAAATTATTATTGGGAAAATAAAAATAAAAAGATACAAAAGGGGAAGAGATGGGGACTGGATAGTGTTGCCAACAGTTTAATCACACAAACCCAAACTCCCTTGCCTCACCCCCTGCTCTGCCACTTCCTGGAGGCCACACCACAGCCCAGCCTCTTCAAGGCTATGCATCCAATGCACTCCATCCCCACCCCCCATTGCTTGCTCACTCTCTCCTCTCCCTTTCATTGGGCTGGGTCAGGAGGCTTGAAAATGAGCGCTAAGAGTGGGATTGGAGTGTGGGATCTGGGAAGAAGTTTGGGTGTAGAAGGGGGCTCATGTTGGGGGCAGGGTTTGGAGTGTGATTTCCACCTGGGTGGCACTTATCTCAGGCGGATACCAGTCAGCAACACAGCAGAGCTCCAGGTGGCTTCTGGCAGCAACTATCACATCCAGCTCCTCAGAGAAGTGGCTATACATGGCACTGTCCCTGCAGCTCCCATTGGCTGTGATTCCTGTCCAATGGGAAATGTGGAATTAGTGATTGATGTTGCAACAGGATTCAGAGACCCCCTGGCTGTCCCTGCTCATGGGAGCCAGAGAGGGTTGCCAGTTGTTTCTGGGAGCTCCACAGAGCCAGGGCAGGCAGGGAGCCTACCTTCACCCCACTGTGCTGCTAACCAGACACTTAGCAGCCTATTAATATGTCCCAGTTTGGTTCAGCGGCCACTAGGAAATTGATTCCAATAACAGCAGATGCCTAGGAAATCCAAGTGGGTTGGCAATCCTAGGAATAGGCCAAAGGAAAATTCAGATCTGGTGCCAGGGACAAAGAGGTAGAAGAAATACACGGCTTGTTAGGAGAGCATTTTGTTGCAGGAAGGAGTGGGAAAAATTGTCTTTTGAGCCCAGGAGAGAGGGCCACGCTGCCTTACATCTGCAGATCTGCCATGGGTTTCCTAATGCCAACAGGAGTGAGGAGGAAAGATAGAAGAGACATGGGTGGAGAGGAAGGAAAAAAAAAGTGTACTGTTTCACACAGCCCTATTCTATTCTGCAAGTCCCTGACCTAGAAAATATTGGAGAGCTTTTGGGTGTACGCTTCTTTTGTGTGACTTTTCAGTCAAAATGAGATTTTTGTCCCAAACAGCTGTACCCTGCTGTTGCATTATTGACTAGAGGTGAGTTGGGCATGTCACAAAAGTTATTCAATATTAAAACTAAGGTTTGCTATGCATGAGCTTGGAAATGTAAGTATTTATCTGAAATGTAAATGAGGACTTGCCACCCAGGAATGTGTATTACATTTGACATTACTGTCTAATCAGAAGTCCCTATGAATAATGTAGTTGGTACCAATAGCCTCATTAAGCAAGCTTGCCCTTAATACACTTTCTGATTGTAACCTCTTCATTATATTTCCTTTTCTTATTGCTTCTGGCCCTAGTCATCATTATCGATATGCCCAGGTCCTCAGCTGTGGTAGTGGTATGTATTTTACACTGAAGAGATAATTTTAGATGGGAATTAATAGTACTGATACCCAGGTGTGTTTTAAATGTAAGACTTTCTTATTCTGATTGTATTTTTATTAGGAACAGCATAGCTACGTTTACACTTAGGAAAAACTTTGAAATGGCCATGCTAACGGCCAAATCGAAGAATACTAATGAGGCACTGAGATGAATATTCAGCGCCTCATTAATATGCTGCTGAAGTGCCGCGTTCTGCTCGCACGCGGCTTGGCTACGAGGGGGTCCTTTTTGAAAGGACCCTGCACACATTGAAATCCCCTTGATGGCAATAAGGGGATTTCAGTGTTTGCAGGGTCCTTTCAAAAAGGACCCCTGTGTAGAAGAGCCATGCACAAACAAAATGCAGCACTTTCGTAGTGCTGTGACTGGCAGCTTGCTAATGAGATGCTGAATATTCATTTCAATGCCTCATTAGTATTCTTCAATTTGACCATTAGAATGGCCATTTTGAACTGTTTCCTGAGCATAGACATGGCCCATGTGTTCCATCTCTGGTGACTAGAATTCACTGGGTTGGGTCAAAAGTGCAAATAAGTTTGATGGTTTCACCCTCACCCCTGTTTGAGCATTTCACAAAACAATCACACAATCTTACTCAATGGGCAGTTTGTCCTCAAAGGAGCTCTGGTACTGAAAGCAGTTTTTGAAGGTCAAGGCTCAGGTGCATTGGCAAAGCTGTGCGGGGAAAGCTCACATGGGTTATGTCTACATGACAGGATTATTTCAAAATAGCTCATGTTATTTCAAAATAACTTTGAAATTGTCTAAATGATGTGCACACGTTTTAAAAAAAATGAAAATAGTCAGCAACTTATTTTCATCCTGGTAAACCTCAAAGTTTCAGGAGTAATTCTTATTTCAAAATTGATATTTTGAAATAAGTGCCATTTAGACAGGGGCAAAAGTCTATGCCAAAATAAATAGCCTCCAGCCCCTCCACAGCATGGCAGGGTGCTCAGGATTTGCATACCTCCTTGACCAGAAGCCCGTACTGAACTTGTTCCCAACAGATCGGTAGCTGTCCAGTGTGGCAGATGTCCAGAGGACCCTCTTCTCCAGGAGGATGGCAGTCCTCATGTTAGTGTCACCTTGTTGCAGAGCAGGGGCAGGCCACTCACAGAGCTTGAAGAAGGTGGTCTTCATCATCCTGAAGTTGCGAAGCCACTGTTTGTTTGTCTCCCCAACATTCCAGGATGACATGGTGACACCAGTCCGCACCAGTGTCCTGTTGCCTGATACTGCATGGTGTTAGGTCAGTGGATAGTGGCATCCAGCTGCTGGCTCCTGTTCCCCAGCTACCAGAGGAGAGTCTGACAGATGGTCTCCTGTTTGGATGCCAGGGGCTGGGGATCTGCCAGCAGTCAGTGCTGCATGATCTAAAGCAGTAGCAGCAGGGGCTTGAGAGTGCCGGAGGGCAACTCCAGCTTGACAGCAGGAAGTGCTGTGGTGGCCTGTGTCACAGCAAGAGTGGTACACGGTGTTAATGAAGTGCTGTTTCTCAATGAGGTGGGCAAGTGAGCAGGGAGAGCTGAGTAGCGGCTGTCCAGGGAGTCCCTTTAAGCATAAGCCTCAAATAGACTCCAGACGTAGCCACATGAAGCAACTGATGACCTCCTGCCCTACCTGAACTGCTTGTCCCTACCTGTCCCTCATTTTGAGACAGCTTGGAAGCCCACCGGGTGCTCTATTTCAAAATAGCATTTTGCTATTTTGGTGCACTTTTTGCATTCAGACACGTTATTTCGAAATAAGATATTTCCAAATATCCATTTAGAAAAATTGTATTTCGAATTAGGGCTGTCTTGTAGACATAGCCATGGTGCCTTCAGGCACCACTTGTCTCAAGATAGCACAGTTAGTCACTTACTTGCAGGAGCATTTTATTCACACACACTTTCTAAAGAAAGAGCATAAATAAGGGAATAAACTCTGCCCTGATTTAACACAGATACTTTTATAAAGGCACTTACTATAAATCTGCCCGTGCACTTTGGGAAAATAGCAGATTATTCTGGAGAAAATGTTGATATCCCAATGATAGTGAGTACCCAGATAGTCCTCTGCAGAGTGCTGCTGCCAGCTACCATCTTACTGTACATCACTATTAATTTGTCCTTCATTTCTGTGTCTTTCCTTTCCTCTGCTGATTGTTTTCATGTTTTTGTGTGATTAGGGAATGAGCTAATATTCATATCTTTCAATTCATTTAGAGCAACTCAGCTTCCACGAAAAAAATGTTTTTAGCCTTTTTCCTTACACAGATAGGCTTGAAAATATAAACTGAAGTCAATTGACAAGTGAAAAGGAGGAAGCACCTGGGCTCCAACTCCATAATAGTCAGGAAGAAGGAGGAGCTGAGAATTTCGCCTCTTCCTCTGTGTATGAAAATTTATATAAAATGAGTCAGAGATGTACCTCAAAGAATCCTGTTATGAACCCTACCCAATATAATTAGCCTGAGCCATATGATAATTATTGGCAAGGTACAGTTACGTATAGGCTATGTCTACACTAGAGGGTTTTGCCAACATAACAGGCATTTTGTCCACAAAACCTGTGTAGTGTCCATACTAAAAATGTGTTCTGTTGACAGACTTCCTGGCTGCTGTCTCAACAGAATGGCCAACCAGAAGCACTGCAGACAGGGCTGCCCAGTGCCCCAGAAGCCCTGTTGACAGAAGCCCACCTGGAATGTCCTGTCCGGCTTTCTGTCGACAGAGTCTGTCAACAGAGGCATTCTGCCTCATGGGGGAGTGGCAGAATGCTGTCAACAGAACACTTTGGGAATGTGGATGCTCTGTGGGTTTTGTTGACAAAACTCTCTGGTGTAGACATAGCCTGCAGACGGAACTCTCTGGATAGACTATATCTTCCATAACACATCGATCATACACATCCCTTTCCTCACCAAGAAGAGAAAAAGCGAAGCATCATTGGAAATGTTCAAAGCAGAGTGCTCAGCCCAAAGGAAACGGACAGCATGAAACAAATATAAAAAATTCCAATTACAACTTTCATGAGATACTGTAATGTCACTATAAGACAATATATTTCAATTTTCAGCCCAAATATTTTGCCAAAATGCACGACTTTTCCTTGGAAAGTTCTGACAAAAATGGCGAAAAAAATTACATTGAAATTTACCTTCAAGAGGAAAAGAAACTTTATGCTAAAAAGATCTAATAATATATCTCTGCTATGGGGATACATGTATTGCTATCTGAGTTTTAGTTCATCAACATAAAATAAGTAATCACTTCACACCTAATTACACTGTATTTTGGAAGACTGGTCAGTTCCCTTTCCACTGTGCATCTGTATCATACATTAACAATGACATGAGTTGCATTTCCACATCAAGTAGAGAATAGACCCTTCTGGGTAGTTACAAAGACACATGACCTTGAACTTTATGACTCACAATGCAACCTTCATGCGGTGATGTTAGACACTATCTGTCAACATCTCTCAGGTCTTGTTCTTTAAGCACTTATTCAGTCTGACACACATTTTTCACAATTTAAAAATTAATATTAAATCCATCACTTGAAAGGGGAATTATTTTAAAGTTTTAAATCAACTTTAGTTGAGGTTGTTTTTATAATAAATAATTATAATGGAATAAATCCTTCCTTGATGTAACAACTGAATTCCAGGAAGTTATAGCGGGCTCAACTGGCACAGTGTAATTAAAGCATGCAGATCGTTTCCCTCCTCATTCACAGTACAAAAATCAAATAAGCCACATTCTCCTCTCACAAATATTGGTACAACTCCCTTTGCAATAACTTCAATGAGCGTTTGCACCAATACAACAGAGAAAAAATATTGGTTTACTGTTTGCACATCTTTATAGGATAAAGATGTTCCTTATGTAAATACCATAAAAATATTAACTATTTTGGGTAAATTTTGTGGTCCTTAACCTTTTGAAATTGCTATTGATATAAATACAGGATTTGATATGGTAAAGCCTGATAAGGTTAACATTTAAAATATAAATGGAAGAAACATTCTAAAATTTCTACTACTTTATCTGGTTTTGCCTAGGACTGGCTTGGATCTTTCCCCACTTTTTCCCTACCACTTCTTCCAATAATTGCTTGTCACCTTTCCTTGCCTTTAAAGATCCCCTGCTCTGTACATTCTCCTTTTTGCACTACCTACCAACTGTGTTTCTTGAAGGAAATCTAAACTTGGTAAACTCACTGTTCAAATGACAAATTAAAAATGAGTAGAGTGAAGTGAACAAATTTGCAATGCATAATTTAGTGAACAAATGTAATCTCTCTGGCTGTGTTTACACTCGCAAATTCCTTCACAAGCGTTTTCTAAAGAGGGCTTTTTAAAAAAATCCAGTGGAGCATCTACACACAAAGGCTGGGTGTACATGAGCCCCTTCCTTTTGGAAGGGGCATGTTAATGAGCGGGCTTGAATGATTCTAATGAGGTGCTGCAATGAATATGCAGAACCTGATTAGCATAATGGTGGCCGCAGTGATTTGAAAGTGCGGCTTTTTGAATTGTGTGCCGCCCATGGAGTAGGGACCTTCCGAAAGGAACCCCCCAGTTTTTGAAAGCCCTTGTTCCTAACACCGGATAGGAAGAAGGGCTTTCAAAAACTGGGGGGGAGGTCCTTTCCGAAGGTCCCGTCTCCATGGGTGGTGCGCGATTCAAAAAGCCGCACTTTTGAATCACCGCAGCTGCCATTATGCTAATCAGGTGCTGCATATTCATTGCAGTGCCTCATTAGCATCTTTCAAACCCGCTCATTAACATGACCCTTCCTAAAGGAAGGGGCTCATGTAGACACAGGTAAAAAGTGTTCTTTCGAAAGTACATTGAAAGAATGTGGTGCTCCTTTCGAAATCTCTCTTCCTTTCCCATTTCAGGAAGAGCACCCCCTTTTGAAAACTTATTTTCAAAGAAAATGTGTGTAGACACTCCACAGCCCTTTTTTTCGAAAGAGCTGTGCTCATGTGGCCTGATTTTTTGATACCTGGACCATTCTTCTGAAAGAATGGGGGCTGTGTGGATGCTCTTTTTCAAAAGAGCAGATCACTCTTTTGATCCGCTTTCCTGTGTGTGGATGCACTCTTTCGAAAGAAGATCTTCTGGAAGAGATCTTCCGGAAGGGCTTCTTTTGAAAGATCTCTATAGTATAGATGTAGCCTCTGTGTTTGAGAACTGTCTGGCTATCTACACAGCAGCATTATTCAAAAATAATCCATTCCAGAATAGCTATTCCAAAATAGCTTATTTTGAAGTAAAAGAGCCACACACAAGCTAGGTCTACACTAGAGTGCTCTTTCGAAAGTGCGCCTTTTGAAAGAGAGTGGTCAAAAAATGCCCTTTCGAAGGGGAGCATAGACACGTGGGTGGGGCTGGTGCCATCAATGGGTGCCATCAAAAGGGCCATGCACCACATCGAAAGGGGCCATCCAGGTCATCAAAAGAGAGTGTCAACACACACCCACACCCTTTTCCAAAAGAAAAGAGCAGGAAATGCCACAGAAATAGTTGCAAGGCAGCCAAGCCTGTCCAGGGCCACAGCAAGCTACTCCTTAAAGGTTCCTCCCCAACACCCTCAGCCTGCACAGCACGAGGCCTGCAGAGCTGCCACAAGCCCCGCAGATGCAGTACCTGCATGAAAGGCCATGAACCAGCAGCAGCTGGAAACCCTGCTGGCTGCCACCAATGGAGTGGGTGCCCTGCTGGCCACAGTACTGGTGGCTATCCTGAAGCTCCTGGCAGGGCCCCCCGCCCCCGCGGATCAGAAGGGAATGCCCCAAATCATGGGGTCCTCTGGGCCCTCCCTGGACACTCTGACGGCTCTGGAGCTACCTCACCAGCTCCGAGTGGTGGAAGCAACTGGTCATGGGGAAGTAGGATGATGACTGGTGGCTCTGAAACTTCCAGATGCAGCGGCAGACCTTCCTGGAGCTGTGCCAGTGTCTGTCCCTGGCCCTGAGACACCAGAACACCCAGATGTGATGTGCCCTCCCAATGGAGAACAGGGTCGCGATAGCTGCCTGGAAGCTGGCCACTCCAGACAGCTACCACTCCATGGGACACCAATTTGGTATGGGCAAGACCACAGTTGAGGTAGTCATGGTGGAGGTAAGGAGGTGTGGGCATGCACCACAGAGGGGGTGGGTATCAGGGAGGGATAAGGGGGGCAAGGGGGTGCCAGGGTGGAGCTGGGAGGGCCTATGGGGGGCTCAGGGTGGGGTCAGTGGGGTGCCAGCAGAAGCCAGAGTGGGTCCAGGGTGGGGCAAGGATGGGCCTGGGGTGAGGCTGGGGTGGGCTCAGAGGGGCTGGGGTGAGGATGGGGTGGTGCCCAGGGGGTGGGCACACCCAGCACACCCTCACAGTGCCTATGTCCCCTCCCATCGTGTGGTACATGCCCTCAATGCCATGCTCCTGCAGAGGGTCATCAGCATAGGGGACTTGGATGCGGCCATTGTGGACTTGGCTGCACTGGGGTTCCCATATTGCTTCAGGGCCCTCGATGGGACCCACACACCTATCCACATGCCAAAGTACAGTGGAGGAGAGTTCATAAACAGGAAAAGCTACCATTCAGTGGTCCTACAGGCCATGGTGGGCAGCTGTGGCCAGTTCCAGGACATCTACATGAGCTGGCCTGGCTCCATCCACGAGGCACGTGTGTTCCAGAACTGTCCTGTGCTGCTGGCTGGAGGCAGGGACCTACATCCCCCAGAGGGAGATCCTGATGGGGGACACCACGGTGCCCTCTGCCTGGTGGCCAATGCAGCATATCCAGTCCAGCCCTGGCTCATGCTGCCCTATATGAGCCACTCCACTCCCAGCCAGGAGCGCTTCAACAGCCAGCTTAACCATGCCCACCATGTGGTTGAGCACACCTTCGGCCACTCGGAGGGATGGTGGCACTGCCTCCTGGCCCACCTAGAGGTGGTTGTCCTCAACATTCTGCAGGTGGTGGGTGCCTGCTCCACACTCCACAACATTATAATGAGTAAGGGGGAGGCCTTCATGCAGAAGTGGATGCCCAAATCTAGCACAGGCTACCCCCAGCCAGCCGTTGCCCCTAGACCCCAGGCCCACCAGGATGGGATCCACGTCTGGGAGGCCATGTGCTGCTATTTCAGCCAGGGGCCTCAGTGAGCACCATTCCAGCCACCTCTGGCAGGTCTCCCACATACTCCCCCTGCCAGCCTGCACACCCTGCATCTGCACCCCCCCGCATCTGCACCCCCCCATGCACCACTTCCCCACCTCCTGCACACTGCCCCGTCCACTGAGCACACTGCATGGAGGAATTTTGGAAAAATAAATGGGTGTATAGTTAATCACCAAAAACATAGGAGTAATACTGCGAGGTAAGCATAACAGAACATCCAACTATTTATGGGAGGGGCTAACTATTTACAGGCTGGGGGGACCTAGGTGGTCTTGCAGTGGGCCATCACTCTAAGGCACGGGTGGAGGGGCAGTACCCCCACTGGCTCCAGATCCTAGGTCCCCCCTCATCTGGGGTCCCTGGCAGGGCTGGAAGTGTGGTGGTGAGTACAGGGAGGTAGGGGCAGGGAGTATGGGGAGGTAGGGCCAGGTATTGGCCTTGGGCCAGCAGTCTGGGCCAGCAGAGTCCTCTCCCAGGGGACTGGCAGTGGAGCCATGGTGGGAGGGTGGCAGGGGGGGCATCAGTGGGGGCATCAGGGGGCATCGGGGGGCCAGTGGGGGCTGGCAGGGGGGTGGTAGGAGGGGGCACCCAGACCAGGAGCTCCCAGTACGTGGCTGCCACATCTCTAAATGTAGAGAGGAATAGAGGAACTCCCCTCAGGCTGACTGGCCCCAGGCAGACTCCCCCTCCTTGAGGCAGTACCATCACTCAGTCAGCTATCTCGAGGTGGGGGTCCTCCACCAGCCAACTCTGGCTCTGCCGTGACTGAGCCCATCCTGGTGCTGGGGGTGGTTCTGGCTGGTCACTGTCCCTTGCCCTCCGGAGGGCTGTCAGGAATGACTGATGGGGCAAGGCTCTTCCAGCCCTCGGATGGTGCAGCTGTGAAAACAGGGGAAGAGAGGAACAGGCAGTGAGTACTAACCTCTGCCCTGTGGATCACACTCCCCCATCCCCTGTGGGCACCGGATCTTCATACCCTGTTCCCTGTCCATGAGTATGGTGGCCCTGTAGGCATCCCCTTTTGTGCGCCCCCCCCTCCCCGGGCAGGGTGTGGCACTCTCTGAGGGAGTAAATGCAGGTGGGTGCTTATGGGCTACATTCTCCTTCCAGAAGGGGAATGCAAATGCTGCCTACTGGAAATGCAATGAGGTGCTGATTTACATATCATGAACCTCAGTTGCTTAATGTCGGCCACTTGCAGTTCCGTAAGTGCTGTTTTCAAAAAAAACCAAACAAGCCATGTAAACAGGGTTCATTCAAAAACAAGCCCTGCTTTTGAAAGCATCCTTCTTCCTCATATTTTTCAGGAAGAAGGGTTATTTCAAAACACAGGTTTGTTTTCAAACGAACCTGGTCTACACTGTTTTTTTCCTGAAAATCGTATGCCCAGAACAGCGAGTGGCCACCATTATACAAATGAAGTGCATATTATGTAAATCAGTGCCTCATTTGCATTCTCCTTCTGAAGGGGGAATGTAGTGTAGACTCAGCCAAGAAGGTATTTTTGAAATAGCACCCAGCTATTTTGAAATACCATGTCTAGACACATACTGCCTATTTCAAAATAGTGCCTTCGGATGCCGTTATGGCTTATCTTGAAATAGCGCTATTCCATGTCTTAACAGCATCTATTTCAAAATAGCTATTTTGAAATAGGCTTTATTCCTCCTGCAATGAGTTTTACAAAATTCAAAATAATGTACCTGCTATTTTGAATTTATTTCACAATAGCATGTGCATAGCGCAGGTGCTTGCAAAGTTATTTCAAAATAACTGTTGTTACCTCAGATAAATTTTCTGTGTGGCCATAACCTCCATGAGCAGAACATACTTTTCTTTATGCTTATACATTACTCAGATTATTTGTTAAATAGCTTCTGCAAATAATTCTTTGTCTGTAGATTCTTACCTAACATGATTTTTTAAATGAGCTTCAATCGATGTTATAGTTTATTAAATTGGTCACATGTTATGCTTCTGTCTCTGAGTATGTGAGTATAATCAGGTAACTCATCTTAATCTTTGTATTTATATGTTCAACATACTATTTCTGTGAATACTCTCTGATATTCATTTAATATATGCTGTTTCTGCAAATTTTTCTGCCAGTAAACTCATTCACTAGGACAATCACAGAAAGCCACAAAGAGGCCGCAAACAAAGATGAAACAAACTAATTCTTTACTCAAGCTAATATTCACATAGCATTTGCCACAATTTAATAGTCACAACTAAAAAAATGATGAAAATGGAAAATATATTGTTATTGATTTGAAAAGAAACATTTTATACTCTTTACCATATTCAGTTCTCATCACAAAATGATCTGTTAACCCTGGGCTACAGCATTTCTGATCTGGTCTACCAACTAAGGTACCACAAGAGACCAGTGACTTGGAGAACAGTTATTAACACAACCCAGATTTGTTTGAAACTGCATGAATCATCATATTACTGAAGAATTCCATCTAATAAACTCTATTTCCACAACCCCATAAAGTTAGTGCTTATATCTGTTCCAACTCTAATGCTTTCTGATTACCCGGTGGAAAAGTTTGGTCTTGTTTCCGCTGGTTGTCATGATATACCCTAAACCAGTCATTGTTTGCAAAAAGTATGCAATCAGCAAAATGCATTTTTACAAATTATATCATTTGTGCAGGTTTATTTAGCATTCTGACTAATTTAAAACATGTCTCTGAAATATGCAATCGGTCTACTACTGATAAAGAAAACAAGCGAATTCATACCATACCAGTCCCAAAATTTCTGTTCTTGTGAACCATCCAGTCCATTCGTGTTATTCATTCTGTTTTAAACCATTGCATTTTTGTGTGAATCTATACATATTGTACAGTTGGCATAAGTGGATATTTAATACACCCCAGTATGATCCTGCAGTGAACTCCATATGGCTAGTTGTCCATGGGTAGTGTCCATCTCCATACAACACAGAGCAGGAACAGGCTCACATCCTAAGCAACTGAAAACAGAGACTATACCCTCTTTTCTGTTTGGTGAGTGCTTACACATTATAACTGCTACCAGAAATGTTAAATCATTTATACACATGAGAATCAGAGAAGAGGACTATCTGTTGTGTGTACAATGAATATACTCAGCTTTACACCAATGGGTCAGTGCTTCTTGCTACAATATCAGTGGTGCACACAGGAAAAAAAAGTTACTCAAATCCAGACATTCTGAATTATAGAACTGAAAAACAAGCTGGTGTTATGACAGTTTTGAAAAGGGTCTAGTCTTGCCAGCCAGTTATGTGCTTCAAGGGCCTTTAGCTGATTTATGCAGTACTTGTCCCAAAAATGCTGTATTGTATTACCTCAATATTTTATTCCTACCCACATAAAGGTTTGTTCTTACCTCAACAGTCCTCCAAAAATATTAAAATCAAAGAGATTTTCTGTTCAAAGGGAATGCATGCAAAACAAACCCTGTACTCTCTCCTGATCTTGAAGATTTACAACTAATTAATTCTATATCACTTATTCTAGACAGTTACGGTAGTGGCCAAATATTTTGAGAGACCTGAAATTAAAAAAGGAGCTACTTTAAAGTAAACTGTTGGACATTTTGAGCTTTCATGACAACATAGCTTCTGGTAAAAGACAAAAAAAAAAAAAGGAAAAATCAGAATTAGCAGGTCTTTAGTGTTATCACTTTTCTTTTTTTTCTTTTTCTATCCTCTTTTTTAAGCATTCATGTTAGCTGCCTGTTCTTGGGCAAAAGGAAACAGCAAGACCTTCCCTGCAGCAGGACCCTTAAAAGTATGGTTTAACAATTTTGACTAGCATGTTTGTGTATGTCTTAGTTCTTTTCTTTTTTCTGAGCAGTGTGTTGCACAAGACTTTTATGAGTTCAATATGTACCGTATCTGTTGACAGTTTGTATATAAACAAAAATTATTTGGTTTAGAGTCAGGGGAATTAAAGTACCCATAATGAAAAGCCATTGCTCTAAAACAACCTGATTGAATTATCAGGGAGTTCAAGGGTTGATCTTAAGCAGCTTCATTTCCCAGTTCCATTGACACCACTACCATTTCTTAGAATCATAGCTGTCTGCAGATGAAACTATTGCTGTTATTTAAAATGGCTCTTCCAGTTCCCAGATTTGAGGATCTTTCAAGGTGCAGGAAAATATGGTTGTTTTATCCTTCAGCTGTGGAACTGGTAAGGTAGAACTGAGTGGTCATTTAAAATCCTTATGGCTAAGGAGCTGAAGTATGATAGCAGATTTCTGAGAATCCATGCTATAGGCCTTGCTATCATTCTGAATGAGAAGGAGACGAAAACTGGGTGGAACAATATGGCGTATACCAAAAAAAGCAATTGTGTGGCAATTTAAAGACTAACAAAATAATTTATTGGGTGATGAGGAAGATTTTTGGGAAGAAGGGACCTCTGGAAGGAGGGCTTCCTTCCAGAAGACCCCCCAGGACCATGCTTCTACATGCCATTTTGGAGTCCAGAAGATGGTCTTCTGGACTCCAAATCATGTGACCTTATGCTAATGAGGCACCGGGAATTTACATGCATGCATCATTAGCATATTTCAGGGTGTTTATTAGCATGTGTAGAAACAGCCAAAATGTGCAGAAATCAAAAGAATGAAGAACTTTTTCCACCAGCCCTCTTCCATTCTCAGATGAGGAAGAGCTCCTTTTTCTGAAAGATTTATTCAGGACAAAAAATGTGTGTAGATGCCCTGGAGGCCCTTTTTTCAAAAGAGCAGTCCTCATGGCATGGGATTTTTCAGCTCCTGGCCCGTTTTTTCAAAAGACCGCGGGCTGTGTGGAAGCTGTCTAGCGAAAGAGCAGATCTATTTTTCGATCTGCTTTCTTGTGTGTGGACACACTCTTTCTAAAGAAGTGTTTTTTCAGAAGAGATCTTCCAGAAGAACTCCTTCTGGAAGAACTCTGTAGTGTAGATATAGCCTGTGAATACAACTTATAACATCACTCACTTCTCTGAATTAATAGTTTAGGAATCTTACCTTGTTCTCTACAGCAATAAAATGAACACCATTTAGAATGGAAATACATAACTTGAACAGATTGTTATGATAAAAACTAACCCAAATACTACATACCACATTTTTCAATGGTTTTCATGGATATTTTCTTGAGCAAGTGGGCCTCCAGGGTTGAATGAAGACAATCCAGGGCTTGTGGAACACGCCAAATGCACTTTGCTATGCTCCTACCTCCTGTCATGTCCCCATCTCTCCTTACAAGACCAGCATGTTTAATATCTATAATGAATGGGAAAGGTCACATCTCTGGAATTATTACTTCAACATGGCTCCCAATTCAGGAAGGCACCAGTTACATTTGGTTCATGTTTTCAAACTTTTCTTCCAGACTAGAATTTATTTTAAATAAACTGTGAGTCTGATCTCATCATGTGCCTCATGTAGCTGAAGTCCTAAGCAAGGCAATATAATTCCTGTGCCCTGCCTCAGACTCATACTCTCCATACAACTGCAGGATGTTGAGGACAAAGCTGAGCTGTTGTAGGCTTTAAACAGTGGTGAATGCAAACAACATGCAGTTTCCATAATCCATCAGAAAATGGTAAGTGCAAGCAAGTACAGTTCTGAGAATTTCTATTTTACATAAAATGCCACTTCAGCTGTCTCTCTAAGTCCTGAGGCAAATTACTAACTTGGTTCTTCGTGTTATAAAGTTTGGCACCTCTGTTCTGAAATGTGCAGAGAAGAACTTGTGTGGGAAAGTGTACTCGTTTAAGAATGAAATGAAGAGTTGCAACAGTGAGAGTTCCATAAACTCTTTAAAACATGTAGACATACATAACTCATAGAGCTGGGAGTTGGAACTTCATCTTTTATACTGATAAAGTTCACACTGAGAAGTCATTGAGTCCAGTCCTCCACACTCACAGCAGGATCTATCACCGTACCTGATAGACTTTGTTATTGCTATTTTTTTTAATCTGACCTACTCCAGACCCTTGAAATGCCTTTTCAAGGGCTGAGCTCATAACTCTCAGTTTACATGGCCAATGCGCTAAACCCTGAGCCATTTCTCTCCCTGCACTCTTTATATGAATGAGGAACTGAACAGTAGTGTAAAATACAAAGATGAAGTTCCAACTTGATATCCGTGTGGCACTACCAGTGGCCAACATGCTGTTCTATGCTTCACACCGTATTGATTTTTTTCATATCCATAGTAATAATAATAATATTGTAACATTTATTTCTGTACTGTTTGGGCCAGTTTCTGCCCAGAAGTTTGTACATACAGTTCACTGTTGATTTTGAAAGATGTGCACAAACTGAACTTGTATCAGTATAATTTAGAAATAGTCCACCTATTTGCAGTGTGAATTCATAAATGAAATATGTACAGTCAAATATTCAGTTAACAAAATAATTTTTTCTACGTATTTCCAAATTCTTGAAATGAAGCCGTTTTAAAACTAAGGAAGGCACATTCAAATATGTGCTTTTCTACAAAATTAAAACACAAATTGTATAAGCTGCTTACACAGATAGCATTTAAGAAACACTACTCATGCCTCCAGCAATGTTACAAGCCATTTGGTTTAAAAAAATAAACTAAAAACAATATAAATGTTCACAACCAAAACTTGTGAACTGTGAAAGTTTAGTCTGTTTTGAGAAACTGTAGACAAATGATCCATCCATGGAATTTTCTATGTGATATGAGAAGCACTTTACAAAGATAGGGGCCAGCAGATATGGCTTTCCCTTTTTACAGATGGCAGAAATGAGACAGGCAGGTTAAGTAGCTTTCCCAGTCACAAAGTACCAGTTGCCATGTGGGAACCAGAACTTGGGCTTCCTGATGCCCTGTCTCATGGTCTAACTACCAGACCACAGTACCCTGGGATGGCTCATAACATTAATCTGAAGATAGGCTAATATACATTCTAATTGTTTACTCAGAGCCTAGTCCAGAAAGAACATTCGTGCAAAGAAGGAATATTAAAGGCTCTTTTTTAGGCATTCAGTTTTGCAAAGTAGGCAATAGAACCTGAGGGGGAATGAGAACCTTCTGTCGTGTGCTGAGTGTCCTCATGTCCCAGTGAAGTCAATGGAAAATGAGGGTGCACAGGTCCTTTCAGAAAGGTGCAGTATGACCAGGCCCTGGCTTTTCATATTTGAATGGCTTATCCCCTTGCTGTTGATTACCCATACAAATGCTGGAGCTCCATGTGCGTGCTGATTCATCTCTTCATGCCACAGGAAATGCAAAGGAAGTATTTTTTGTTTATAAACTTAGATGCAGAATCTGAAATATAAAGGCCATGCAACAGCAGCAAAATTAATAATGCTTCTCAGCTCTCATATTCTGTTCTGCACCTGCAGAATACTTCCAGAACTTTAGCTAATTATGCATATTTCCAAATAAATAAATACATTTTAAAAGATAAAAATTAAAAAGTGTATATCTTACAGAATTGGAGAATTGTGCATATATTTATAAATGTGATATAGGGACATTTCTCTTCTTGATATACCATTGCTGGAAGCTCACCCATTTTTAAGATGAAAACCACTGTCCAAAAGACTGATCTGTGCTGCTAAATACATCTGCTACATCTAGATTCAGCCTTTGGCGGGGCACAGCAAATTTGAGTATGAGTGTGAAAAATAGACATAGGTGCTGAGCTGTCCTGTAGTGACGAGGTAGATAGAGTTCACTCAATAATAAATAGCAACACCATAATGTATAGCATACTAATAAGAATTGTTTGGTTTTTCTAAGCTACTCCTTAGGCCCAAAACATCTAATGCCTTTTATTTTCAAATGTTGCAGTGCGGCAATCCCCTCTCCACTGAAGAAGGGACTTAGACCTCTAAACACTCTCCCTATCAGTGCCGCACACTCAATAACCACAGGCTCTGTGCAGCCACTGCACAATGTTATCAGCCTCTGCTAATTTGGGACATGAAAGGTCTAAACAGAGACCCAAACTCAAATGACAGCTACTAGGCCAATGACGGGCAACAATGAATTCTGAGTGGGCCACATGAGTGGCCCCTCTTCACTTCAGTGAGCTGCAGCAACCCTCAGTCCACTGGGGCTCCTCACAGTGGCACCAGAGCCCTGCACTTCCTACTCCTTTCCCTCCCTCCATCCTTCCCTCCAAGCACTTTCAGAATGCACAAATTGCCTGGTTCATGGTCCATCACCACTTCCTTACCTTTCTCCCAGAGCTGAAATGCATGCTTCAAAGAGGTGGGAAGGAGGGGGAGCAGTAAGAAGTGTGGGGGCCTTGGTGTGCAAGAAGCATGTGAAGGAGGGGACAACCAGGGGGTGCACCAACCACAAGTGGAGTCCTGGTGAACAGTACACAGCCCATGGGCCTCAGGCTGCCCATCACTGTGGTATGCTGTGAAGAGAAAGCCGGGCTGATTCTTCTGCTGATGTTGGGAACTTGGATGGTTATGTAAAAGAAACACCCCATGTCCATTATTTTGACTGACATATCAGCTTCTTCATATATTTTATTATAATTTTACATCCACCATCTTTGTTTAGGGAGCAAGGATGGTCTTGTATGCTACATCTACACTACAGCAATCTGTCAACAGAAGTTACTGTCAGAAGATATCTTTCAACAGAACTGTTAACTGCTTGCTGTCACACAGGAAAGCAGATTGCTTTGTCAATATGCTGTCAACAGAATGGCCAACCTGAAGCACAGCAGACAGGGCTGCCTGGTTACCCAGAATCCCTGTCTTTTGACAGGCAGCTTCCTGGAGACCCCTCCCAGAATCCCTCGGAGGGCCCTCCCAGCCCGTCTGCATGGCTTTCTTGTTGAGAGATGCTGTCAACAGAGACATTCTGCCTCGTGAGGAAGAGACAGAAGGCCGTTGACAAAAGTGCCAAGTTCTGTTGACAGAATGTTGACAGAATGCATTTTTAGTGTGAACACTCTGCAGGTATTGTCAGTAAAACACCTGTTTTGTTGACAAAACCCTCTAGTGTAGCCATAGCCATAGTATTTATAGCACAAGATTTAGAGTCAGGAGCCCTGAGATTCATACCAAGCTATGACATTGCTCTGGGACCAGGGTGAAATCATTTTAACACTGAGCTATTAATTTCAGTGGAAGTTTGGAACCTAAATACCTTCAAGATCAGGTCCCTAGGCTACATTTGTCAAAAATGGTCACTGAATTTTAGATATCTCAATGTTTACGCACCCAACTTGAGATACCTTGCATCTGATTTTCACGAGAACTGAGCATCCAGGAACCCCAGTGAAATTATAAGAAACTGGAAATTGTGTCCTAATTTTTTTCTGTCCTTCAGTTTCTCCATCTGAGGAAGGGACACATCACTTACCTTTATTACCAAGTGTTAATTATTCTGTGAAAAATGCATTGAGATAATCATATGGTGGTTATATACAAGCACACGGTGGCTACGTCTACACGTGAAGCCTACATCGAAGTAGCCTATTTCGATGTCGCCACATCGAAATAGGCTATTTCGATGAATAACGTCTACACGTCGTCCAGGGCTGGCAACGTCGATGTTCAACATCGACGTTGCGCAGCACCACATCGAAATAGGCGCAGTGAGGGAACGTCTACACGCCACAGTAGCACACATCGAAATAAGGGTGCCAGGCACAGCTGCAGACAGGGTCACACAGCGGACTCAACAGCCAGCTGCTCCCTTAAAGGGCCCCTCCCAGACACACTTGCACTAAACACCACAAGATCCACAGAGCCGATAACGAGTTGCAGACCCTGTGCATGCAGCATGAATCCCCTGCTGCAGCAGCAGCAGCCAGAAGCCCTGGGCTAAGGGCTGCTGCACACGGTGACCATAGAGCCCCGCACGGGCTGGAGAGACAGCGTCTCTCAACCCCCCAGCTGATGGCTGCCATGGAGGACCCCACAATTTCGATGTTGCGGGACGCGGATCGTCTACACGGTCCCTACTTCGACGTTCAACGTCGAAGTAGGGCGCTATTCCGATCCCCTCATGAGGTTAGCGACTTCAACGTCTCGCCGCCTAACGTCGAAGTTAACTTCGAAATAGCACCCGACGTGTGTAGCCACGACGGGCGCTATTTCGAAGTTAGTGCCACTACTTCGAAGTAGCATGCACGTGTAGACACAGCTGGTATTATTAAATCATAATATCTTTTTCTCATTTTGTTGAGAGGCAGATGCTGGGTCTACACTCTGTGCAGAAGGCAGAACGCTTAGGTTCGATTGTCTGATATGCTGCGTCATACATGCACAAAACAGCGTATTCCAGGGTCGATATTGACCCGGAACTCCTTGCGAGCTGCAAGGATTAAGGAATGCTGAAGGGAGAAGCACTTCCATTGGCATTCTGCAGTCAGTACAAGGATGAATATCAACAGCTCCAAAATTGATTTTTGGTATGCAGTTGGAGTACCTAAAATTGCATAGCAACTGTCAATATTCCAGGTAAGTGGAGACCCATCCAGAGGAAGAAAACAAAGTTGGTTTTCAATAGTGTCTGCAGTTTTACTCATTTGAGTTGCAAGTAATTCTGAACAAGATCCAGAATGATATTTTTGCTATGCCCCAGCTGATTATGTTAGAAAGGGGCCTTCTTTCCCCCTTAACTCCATATACACATATTGTATAAACAGTCCCTTCTACGCTCTTCATTTAATTAAAAGCACAGAATGTAAAATATGGATAAACATTCATGAAGAGCCAGACATTTTTTTTTCTTTCGTGGACATAATGTGACAGATAAATTATCTGAAAAATTGATGTGATTTAAAACAATGTTTTGGATTCAACCTTAAAATAATCCTGAAACAAATAAAGGCCCCAGTGTGACAGAACAGGGACGTCTAGACAGACCAAGAGATTCATAGCAATGAGGGGAGGAAATACCGATAAATTATGGAGGCTTGAATGTATTAAGAACTACCTGGAAGGTGCTGGCTGCCCTGCCTGGTATCAGTGAGAGCACATGATGTTTAACAACTTGCAGGGTCAGCTCATAAAGTACTGTATTGTCTTTACTATTTAACATGCACCAGCTGCTCTTAAAATCTGTAGCCCCTGAGCACATGTCTGATCCCACCTGCTATGTTTCATATTTACCTTTACCTTATTCTATGGGGATGCTATTTGCTGTGGTGTCAGGTTTCTCCTTCCTGGTTTTCCAAGCAAGAACCATTATTTTGATTTTTCAGTGGACCCCCAAAACTAAGTGACGTGACATTTTATTTTAGAAATACATGGTACCAAACACGTGATTGTGTCTAAATGAGATACAACAATTTTCTTCCACAACTGTTCATTTTTAACTCATTTGAGAATGGTATGTTACAATTATATGGAGACACTTCACTGAATACTTAGTGGTATTTTGCTCCACAGATTACCCTCACTTGTGTTTACTGTATCCATTCACTGGCCTCTATGTTTTCTTACTATAAAGGGCATTTGACATGGGGCAGTGAAATAATTCATACGAAGATAGGTAATATTTTAAGACTATCTTAAAATTAAATATGACCACTGCTAAAAGATGTAATGCAGAAGCATAAAATATGTATGAAATTATGTAAATATGTTGGAAAATGTCTTCCAGCTAAACTTGTCTACCAGTTTTCTGAAGACTTGCCAAAACTGAAATAAAAGCCACATTGAGTAGAATGTTTAGACATCTGGATACCTTTCCTTTAAATTCCAGGAAAATATTCTGTATCTAGTTTGAACTGCAGCTACCTAAGTCCCTATTTCCACTACAGTCAAAATAGTTATTCTTTGTAATTTCCTGTTTGTCATATTACTTCTCTTCAACCAGCTGATCAAAGATACTCTCAATATTTTTGTAACTGTTTTTCCTGCCTAATTTTCTAGTTAGTATTTTAACAGGCACAAGATCTCAAGCCAAATTTTTTTTTCCTTTGACCTGCTCAGACTTTCAATCTTCAGGCTTTGGACTTCATTCTGCTGCCAATGCTTGTACATTTTATTAAAAATGAATTGAACACTGCAAAAAATATTAACAAAGTTCAGCAGTTCACCAAATTTAATGTCAAAAATTATTTCTCCAGTCATGTTCATGTCACAGGAAATTCCTTGAATACTGAATCTATCACAGGCAATTTCAACGAGTTATAAAACCAGGAAGTAGGCCTTATACCATTATGTGGCAATTTTCTCTTAAAATACTTTATGTGGGTCTATGAAAAAAATAGTTTGTTTAATTTAGTTTGGTCAGACATGGCACATTTAGTCTCATTGTAATTTTACTGAAAAAAATTCCAGGCTGAGCTCAAGTTTAGTCAGCAATTACTTAATTAAATGTTAATAAAATTTACAGAAAGAGTAGCACTCATTCCATGATTCTGTAGAGCTATTATTCCTTCCACACTGAAAAGTGGAATTCACGCAAGCTGTGAAAAAAGCAAAAGCATGCAGACCTGTGTTTTTTCCATTGCCATATCATATTATATCAGAGGGGTCACCGTGTTAGTCTGTATCTGCAAAAAATGAGAAGTCTTGTGGTACTTTACAGACTAACAGATTTTTGGAGCATAAATTTTTGTGGGCAGAAACCTACTTTGTCAGATGCATTGGATCCATACCATATTTAGTTTAATGTTACTAAACAGCACAAGTAAAAAGCTCAGAACAAGGTATCCCAAACTTCAGCAAGAAACATCCCTGGCTTCAGCCTTGAAATTGATGCAGACTTTGAAACATGTAAATTAATTCTACCAAGGGCAAGTGAATAACATGTATTCTCTTTCTAGAGCTCCTGAGCTTCTCCATATGTGACGTTCTTTGTTGTCTCAGCACAACAGATGTGTATGATCACTTGTGAAAATATCAGTCTGCATCCTACAGGACCCACCTGAAGAGGTAAGGGTTTGGTTTTTTTTTGTTTTTGTTTTTGTTTTTTTTTTAGCTTTGTACACATTACATTTACAATATGTAAACCCATTAGATGTAAAAGGCTGAAAATAGTTTTATGATAAACTTATGGGCTATGGTTACACTACAGCAATCTGTCAACAAAAATCACTATAGTTGTGTCTACAATACAAAGTTTTGTCTACAGAAGAGGCCTTCAGTCATCAAAATTAGGGTGCATCCACACTACAAATGTGTTCTGTTTAAAATCTGTTAACAGAACGCAGCAGTTTTCCCAGCAGAGTCGTGTCTTGAAAGTCTGAGGCATAGAGCCTCTGTAGACAGAGTCCATCAACAGAAAAATAGTGTAGATGCTCCAGGAGGCCCTCTGTTGACAGAGATGGCTTCCGGTTCACCAGGCATCCCTCTATTAGTAGATCTTCCAGTTGCCTGTTTTGTCAACAGAGGGCGGGGCAGTCTGACTGCTCTCTGTCGACAGAGGACACTGACAAGGGGAGCCTGTATTTGGTGTGGATGTGTTCTGTAGACAGAGGTTCTGTTGGGAAACATCTGTTGACAGAACTCTTTAGTGTAGACATGGCACATCAGAAGAGATTTCCCAATAAAAAATCTGTTGACAGAAGGCAGCCACACACAAAAGCATATCGAAGGAGTGATCCAATCTGTTGACAGAGTGGCTGGACTGCCCAGTTGCTCTCTTGACAAAACAGGCACGTAGAAGCACAGCAGGCAGGCCTGCCCATTGTTCTGGAAGGCCCCTCAGAGCCCCTACACAGCTTTTTTGTCAACAGAATCTGTCAACGGCAATCTTATGCTTCATGGATGAAAGGCAGAACACATCCAGCAAAAGTGCTGAGTTTTTTTTGCAAACTGTCAACAAAATGCATTTTACGTGTGAACGTTACGCCAGTGTTGTCAACAAAACTGGGGTTTTGTCAGTAAAACTTACCTGTGTAACCCTAGCCATACAGAGAAACCCACATCACAACCCCAGATTTGGCCACCTGCAAATTTAAGAGATATTCAAACCTGCATCTGAATCCATATCCAAATTTTGTGAAAGATGTTCTCCCTGATTATGGGCCATATAAAATCCCTGATACAAACATATTTGAACATGGAGGAGTTAGAAATCAAGAGACAATCTTTGCAGCTTGATCCCATTTCTAGTAAAACAGAGGGCACAATCCTACACACCCTTAGAAACATGAATAGTTATTACTTACATGAGTAGTCTTCTTGACTTCAGTGGGACCATTTAGGCTATGTCCAGACTGCAGGCTTCTGTCGGCAAAACTGTTGGGAGAAGTTTTGTCAACTGTGCATGCATCCAGACTGCAGATCTCTTGGAAGAGTTCAGCTGGTCGGGAGCATTCTGCCAACATCCCTTTACACCTCATTCCACAAAGAAGGGGAGTCTCAACAGAGGAGTTTTCTGACATTTGGGCCCCATGTGGATGGGCCAAATGTCAGAAAAGCCTCTAACAACAGAACCGTTGGGAAAAGATACACAAATTGCAGTGTGCAATTTGTGTAGCTTTTGCTGACAGTTCCCGGTAGTCTAGACACAGCTTTAGATACGTAAGCATTTACAGGACAGGGCTCACTGAATTACATACAGAGCGCAATGTAAAACTAATATATAGGAGTTCAGCAAAACAACTTCCACAAAAATGGAAAAAAAGCAATGTAAGAGAAGAATGATCATTCTAGGTAATAAAACTCTCTTTTGATGTTGATATACAGAACAGCACGTCTGCTTGCTCCAGATGGCCTTTGACACTGGTAGTGAGTATACTGAGGAGCTGGTATATCTTTGGTTGAAAACATTTCACTTGCAAGCATATATGGGCCTCTCCATAGTTTTGTTTTTCTTTTAAGAACAAAAGTCAAAACTTTTCTTTTAGTTAGAGAAGGACCTAGTTAGAAATACCTATTATCAACTGATACAAAAATAATTCTTTGTGTGTTAAAGAGTTACCTGACCCAGCAATTAACTGGTAAAATTAGGTTAGGTTTTCAGAATATAAAGTAATTACCTGAACATGAGTAGCTGACATGTGACAAAACATATCTCATTGGTATTTCATTCCACTCCTAACACAAAGTCAAAGGATGAAGAAAATAAAGGGAAATGATGAGGGGAAAAAAAAAGTAAAGCGGTAAGGGAAAATATGCTAATAGCACTGCTGACTTTCTTCTATGGATTCCCTTAAGCATAAAGCAAACAGGGCATACTGTGTCATACTGGTGGATGTACAGAAGCATAAATGCATATTACATGCAAAAAACCTCCTATGATAACACAACATTGATAACTGCAAGCTCGAACTACTTGAAGTTAGGGCTCATGAAGGAATGATTTGAGCTACATTACATATCTATACCTTGCCTAGTCTTGCTTTTTTGGTTAATGGTAGTTTTGTTCTTTGGCTTACAGTGATACCATAAAGCATGCAGCATACAGGCTGTGTTATGTGAATGAATAAAACCTGAAAGTTTAAATTTGCAGTTTCCCCCACTGAGAAGACTTGGCCACAGCCCCCACAACTTTCAGGCTGGCCACAAAGAGTGTGAATTGTGATGTCACTAAAGAGGAGAGAGACTAGCTAAAAATCTTTAGTAGTTACGTCAGGAGCATGCTCAGATGGGAGTTTAAAACACAGCCTGAGAGCCTTATGGATTTTATCCTCACAACAATCTTATGAGGCAGAGAAGTACTGTCCCGATTATACCACTGTGAACATGAGGTGCAGCACAAATTAACTTTCTCAAGATCACCCATGAAACTTTCAATCTTTTTTTTCAAAGTAGAGTACAGTGATGTGTCAAGTGCCCTCAACAGCTATACATGGAAAGGGAGGGCCTATGTAAATCAAAATCAAGTCTATGACTCCTCTCTCTTCCTTTCCTTTCCATATAAAATGACTGCACCTATTGATAAGATGGAGGAATAAGGACTTCTCGCCATGTGTTTCATAGAGCCAGGATGCGCACACCTTTTCCTTCCCTTGTAGTAGCTTAGTCTTAATGAAAGAACAGTTGACTTTCATAGTCCAGAAAGGGTAATACTCAAATCTTAACAATTTCACAAGTACTAGGATATTCACTGTACCCACCAGAAGGTGGTCTTTTGCTGGCATGTACACAAGTGACACTAAATATTTGAGCAACCCCAAAAGCTGAGATAGCGGCAGTAACCACATACCAAGCAATACATGTTTTTCTCACTTAATGAAGATAGTTTAAGATGATGTTACACAATGTGCAGAGCCTGTGGAAATGGAACCCTTGGTAGTGTATGTGTCTATTTAGTTTTATTGGGGAGAGATGGAGGGAGGGGGCGGGACAAGGAAAAGAGGTATGGTTATCTTTTTCCATTATGTTTCAGTGATTTGTTCCAGACTAGTAGCCTATGGGCTGGCAAGATGAGAATTCAGTCAGATATAGAGCACACCAAAAAAGTGTGACAAATTGTAATTACAAGCTTGTGTGAGTAGCTTATGCTGTAGTGAAATGAAATTCTAACCTGGAGAATACAGCCATGTGCTCTGTGCCGAATGCAGAGAGAGAGTAGTGTGCCAGAAAAACCACCACGACCCTCACTGTCAGGGTTTAACACTTGGCTCATCAGAAAATTAAGTCATTTCTCTTGCATCCACTCTTAAGGAGTAGAACGATGCATTTGGTATTTAAACATCATGAAGTAACGTTATTAGACACACACTGCTGGAAGTCAAAGCAGTGCAATATTTTGGTCAGGCACTTTCAAGCTTGCTGACTGAAATGCTTAACATTGTTGCTGCCATGGGTATGTCCGACAGCCACAGGTTTAACAGAAACACCCGACTGGGGCATTCATGGACTTTGGGAAGTTCAGATGCAGATTCAGAATATCTTAAACTTACATACATTTTCTTCTTTATTCATGCTTCACTCCCTCTCCTCGCATTGACTTTTTATCTATCCCACTCAAAGAAGTACATAGCATCTGAGTCACAGGTTTATCCTGTGAAGCAGAGAGGTACCACCCCCTTATAGACATGGAACTGAAGCACAGAGCTGATTAAATGACTTGCCCAGAGTCACACAAGAAATCTGTGGCTAAGCTATGAATGGTACTGTGAATCCCTAGCACCCAGGGCATCCTTCCTTCACCTGCAAAATCTAAGAGCAAAGTAGATATAAAATCCTAATTTCTGTTTCAGATGGAAAAGAAAAGGGAGGAATCATACATAGTCCTTCTCTCTCCACACCCCACAATGCCCCTGCTTTGGCTTGCAACTGTCTTGCTCACCTGTGAGATCCAATCTATCCTCTTCTCAATTCTGTCAGCCTCCTGAAAAGAAATCCAATCTTCAGTTCTTTGTGGGCCAGTCCAAAAAGAATGATGGATCTTTTGAATTTTAATCTCCTTGCCTCACCAAACTTCTCTTTATTGAACGCTAAGGACACACCTAAAAACCAGCCTCCTGAGCTTACTTCCTCCTCATTTCAGGTATTAATCTCCAGTAGTAGCTTATATTTACCAGAATGATATTTCCAATAGCTAAATGTCAGCTCATACACATTCATTCCCCCTTTCCAGGACCAAAAGGAATAAGGTATTAGTCACTCACTAAGGAAAGATTTGGGATGCTGGGGGAGGGGAATGACAATTTATAGTAATCTTTTTAACCTCTCACATCGACACTCACACGCTTTGTTCTCCAAGGAATATTACATCTTATTCAAGTTGCACTGACCGCTTACAAAGCCCTTGGTTCCTTCCCCAACTCCACCTCGATAAAGCGAGCCTCCCCACAATTCACAACATGCCACTGAGCTTTGTCCTGAGCATGATTGGCCACATTGTAAACGTTGCTGGGTCAAAGAAGGAAGTTTTGGTATTGGGGTGAAAGCTAGTTGTAATCCTTTGGCCCAAAGTAAAGTGTAGGGGTGGGGATTTGGGGCAAGCAAGATGCAGTAGAATCATCTGACAACAGGAAGCAGCTGCTTAAAGTGTTCATTCCATTAGTTTATAAAAAATACTGATATGATTATGGTGCACCTTAATGGACACAAAAAGAGAAGTACCGAAGGGCTCCCAAATCCAGCAGAAAACAAGTAACCCAAGAACTAATGCTAGTAAACTAAAGCAAAAATTTCAAATTAAATATTGGGCACAGCATTTCAACAGTGTGGGTGATTAAGCACTAACAGTGAAGGCAATTTTTAAAAAGCTACCAAGGAAAGTGGTGTATGCTTCCTCTTGTGGTGTCTTCAGATCAAGATTTGCTTCTTTTCTGGGAGATATGCTTTAGCCTAATAGAAATCAAAACAAGAGTAACTGTGTGAAATGTAATGACCTGTGATATACAGGAGGTCAGACTAGATGACCTAATGGTCCCTTTTGGCCTTAAATTCTTTGACCCTATTAGCTCTATTTTCCATCCTCAATTTGGACAGGAAAGATGATAAATTTTAAATAGGCAGCAAGAGGTTGACATCTTCATTTCCCAACCACCACGTCTTTCTGCGCCCATGATCCATACCACTATTTGGCACTAAACTCAGATACAATAAAGTACATTAGCTACAAAGTCCATTAGTTTGTGCTGAAACAATCACACTTAAAACCATTTACAACAATGACACTCTGAAGCTTAATTCAGTTACTTTAACACACCTCTGAGCTATTTTTCAGTCTTTCTCAGACATAGAATAAGACCACTATGATGGTTTACACTGGGATTGTGTTTTTGATTTCTTCACAACCATTAAAGCTTGGGGTCTCATTCACCCCTGCATTGTTCCATGTATTACCCCTGTGTAGAAAGGAAGAACTATTAAGCTCATTCGGGCCCTTAATTTATTTTTTAATTAAAGTTTAAAATTCAGGGACCACTTATGCTGCATATTTCAAAAAGCAAAGAGAAAAAAAAGATTGGGGGGGACCAATTATTCAGAGTTCAGCACAGCCACATTTTACACTGGCCTCAAATACATGCAAGTGAAAGACTCGAAATAGGTCATCTTAGACGTCAATATTGCTAGCAGTAGTGAAAGTCACAGATTAGCTGCCTGCCAAAGGAGCAGTCTGGTTACATTCTCGTGTATCTTTTGGTTTTATAGCAAAACACCACTTTTACTGGACAAGTATTTGTTCCCAATTACTCTATAATGTCCTCTGTATAACTGCACCTCATTTAATGTTGATGAGTGTAAACTGGTGGTCAGACCTCATAAAAAAGAAGTTTCTCATTGTCTACTGTATGAAGGAGAGAGAATTTCAGCCTGTTCTCTGAATCATGAGCTACTTCAAAATAGCTTCACTCCACTGAAACCCATCTAAGGAATACTTCATAAAACAGATCCTAACTTTTTTAGGTATTGTATCAGTTGCTGGTTCTGTGTACTTCAATATTTTGCAATCACACAAGGAGTGAATTTGTCATGCATAGATACTGCTTGCTATATATCTGTTGAAACTTAATGAAACATGTAAAAACAAATAGTTTATTTCAGTTTGTGATCACTCAGGACATAATCTCTTTTGCCTTCTTTTAACGTGATTTACTCTGGATCCTTCAGTATTATACCACATAAACCCATATTTACCACCAAAACTTCTCAGATAAAGTGAACAACAGGAAGTCCTGTGGAACTTTATAGAGTAACATATATTTTGGAGCATAAGTTTTCAAGTGCAAAGACCGGCTTTGTCAGATAAAGTCCTCATCACTGGTATTGATAAACTTTCATAGTTTTATGTTGTTAGAATACGTGCATATCTCCATATAATCCATGACAAACTAACAACAGCTTAAGTCACTGTTGCCTTTATTTATCTGTGTGTCTACAGGTACATCCACTCACCATTCCCAATGTCTGCAGTTCACTGTTTCTGCAGCTCCCATTGGCCAATGGGAGCTGTGAGCAGTCATACTTGTGGATGCACTGGTAAATAAAACATCTAATGGTCTATTGGGACAGATCCTGGTAAACTGCAGCTGGTCTGTGGGATGCTGATGGCCCATCCCTGGATTAGAAGCCACCAACCATTCTTCCTTAGTCTTCCCACAGAATGTGCCACTGGTAGAATATAAAACCCATAACAGTCAAGGAACAGTAAAAATATGTGATAAAGACTCATCACACTAGGGTCTCACAAGCAATCACTGAATGGAAATAAAAGAGCTGCCCATAAAAGGAAATGTTTGGCCCAGTTTGGAGGGGAAAAATGAGAGAAGAGAAGACAGAACTATTGGTACAAAGCTGTTCTGAAATTAGCCTAGAACTGAGAATTAGGCAAAGGTACAAAAAAAATGAAATGTCCACAATTTTCCAACATAAGACAAAGGAAAAGATAAGGACAAAGTTCAACGACGGTAAACATAAGATTACTCTAGAGAAGGAAAGGCATACAGAATGATGGCAGATAACTTCCATAAAAACATCCATGAAGTTCTTCAGAAAGAAATAGAAAAGCGTAAAACATCAACAGAACTGAAAGAAGCTTAGTAACAATTCTATTAAAATGATAGTACAAGTAGGTATGGCATTTGCATGTTATAAAATATGAATTTACAGCCACAGAATCTTTTGTCTTGCAAATAATTCAACAAAAAAATTTTATTTAAATGAAGCAGAGCACCTGAAATACGATTGTAAATGATTACTTATTAGGGCAAATTTTAAGTCAGAATTAATTGCTAATGAAGTGTAAGTTTATGAGGAAATAAAATGATCTTTGTGTTTTACCATGTGGTTAAGTATGAGTTTGTTCATATACATGAGGTAGTAACAACACACTGGCTGTGTCTACACTACAAAAATAACTGAAGTTGCTAAATTTAAATACAACTTCAAAGTAAGCAGCTTCGAAGTTGAGCATCTACACACACCCTACGTTGAAGCAGGGCACTACTCCATTCCTGGGAATGTAGAAGGACTTAGAAGTTGGGCTCCCTTCCCTTAACTTCGAAGTAAGGGAACATGTGTGTAGACTCTCTGCTGGCTACTTCGATGTAGTGCCTAACTTCGAAGTTAGTTCCTAGTGTAGATGCATCCATTGCTCATATGTGATTGACCTACATTTGAAAAGAGGTATGTACAGCAACTGTATAGAATTTAAATAGATTTATTTATAGTGCCCTGGTTTTCAAGCAGTCAAGAAGGGCTTGGATGTCGAGATAGGTCTAATTATTTGTTAGAAGAGAAATGTGTGGAAATATATTACAGATACATTCCCTAATTTTATTTTTATTTAATAGTGTGTCATACCTGTTGTTAAAGACATCAATTTTAGTTTGATATTTTCTTTAATGGAAGGAGGAGTCAGTCCAAATAAGTACAAAGGTGTGATCCAAAGCTCACTGAAATCACTGGACAGACTCCTATTCACTGTAATGGGCTGTGGATCAGAACAATAATTCCCATGAACCCTTTGTTCATCTAGAAAAGCAGATAACTCTAAAGTAAATGTAACTGCTCATGTAGCAGTGTAGCCTTCCCTAGGTGCAAGACAGGGAATAAAGTAGTAACAAAGAAGAAGCCGTGTTAGTCTATACACTATCAAAACAAAAAGCAGTCAAGTAGCACTTTAAAGACTAGCAAAATGGTTTATTAGGTGAGCTTTCATGGGACAGCTGGTCTGGCTATGGTCTGAAGAAGTGGGTCTATCCCACGAAAGCTCACCTAATAAACCATTTTGCTAGTCTTTAAAGTGCTACTTGACTGCTTTTTGTTTTGAGGGAATAAAGTAATTTGTGATGACAAATTTAGCTAAATTTTAGGTGGCCTACATATTTCAGGAACTGTTTCTATTAGTCCACGAGACTTGGTGTGGAGATTTGGATTAAAAAGAAGCTCACAGTAGATTTTTCCTATCCGGCGGCTCAGTTTTCATTGAATCTATAAACTTCAGGGTTTCACTGTAGCTGCGTCTACACGTGCACGCTATTTCGAAGTTAACTTCGACGTTAGGCGGCAAGACGTCGAAGTCGCTAACCTCATGAGGAGATAGGAATAGCGCCCTACTTCGACGTTCAACATCGAAGTAGGGACCGTGTAGACGATCCGCGTCCTGCAACGTCGAAATTGCTGGGTCCTCCATGGCAGCCATCAGCTGGGGGGTTGAGAGATGCTCTCTCTCCAGCCCCTGCGGGGCTCTATGGTCACCGTGGGCAGCAGCCCTTAGCCCAGGGCTTCTGGCTGCTTCTGCAGCAGCTGGGGATCTATGCTGCAGGCACAGGGTCTGCAACCAGTTGTCAGCTCTGTGTATCTTGTGTTGTTTAGTGCAACTGTGTCTGGGAGGGGCCCTTTAAGGGAGCGGCTGGCTGTTGAGTCCGCCCTGTGACCCTGTCTGCAGCTGTGCCTGGCATCCCTATTTCGATGTGTGCTACTTTGACGTGTAGACGTTCCCTCGCTGCGCCTATTTCGATGTTGGGCTGAGCAACGTCGAAGTTGAACATCGACGTTGCCGGCCCTGGAGGACGTGTAGACGTTATTCATCGAAATAGACTATTTCGATGTTGGCTGCACGTGTAGACGTAGCCTGTATGACTTGAGAATTGCTAATGTGGTACTTATTTTTAAGAAAGGGGGAAAAACATGCCCCAGGAAGTTATAGGCCTGTTGTATGAAACTACAGGTCTCAGCTATATGCAAGGTCTTAGAACAAATTTTGAATGAGAAAGTAGTTAAGGAGATAAATGATAATTTAGATAAACTACAACATGGGCTTACAAAAGGTAAATCATGACAGAAAAAACTAATTCTTTCTTTGAGAAGATAACTGATTTTCTAAACAAAGGAAATGCAGTAGATCTAACCTACGTAGATTTCAGTAAGGCATTTGATACAGTTCCGCATGGAAAATTGTGAGTTAAATTGGAGATGTGATTAGTAAGTGAATACAAAGGTGAATAATGAACTGGTTAAAGACGAAATTCTAAGGGTGCCTCTACACTTGCATCCCTCTTTTGAAAGAGGCATGCAAATGAGGGAAATAAAAATGCAAATGAGGTGCATATTTGCATAGTTGGCAGCTCATTTGCATATTCTTATTTCAAGAGAGATTCTTTCAAAAGAAGAAAACCAGTGTAGACGCAGCTCTTTCAAAAGTAAACCCCATCTTCGAAAGAGGCCTTCTTCCCATTAAATAAAGGGAAGGAGGATTCTTTTGAAGATGGAGCTTACTTTTGAAAGAGCAGTGTCTACACTGGTTTTCTTCTTTCGAAAGAAGCTCTTTCAAAATAAGCATATGCAAATGAGATACCAAACATGCAAATATGCACCACAATTGCATTTTTGATTTCCCTCATTTGCATGCCTCTTTCGAAAGAGGAATGCAAGTGTAGCCGTACCCTAAGAGTCATAGGCCATTTCTACACAGGCCACCTCCTGTGGAAGTGGCATGCTAATACATGGAGCGAAAGATGCTAATGAGGTGCGGATGCAAATTCCATGCACCTCATTAGAATAACGTTACGTGATTTGGAGTCCAGAAGACTGTTCTTCTGGACTCCAAAACGCTATGTAAAAGCGTGGCACCAGGGGGCTTCCGGAAGGACTTGCTTCTTCTGGAGGGCACTTCTTCCCAAAAATTTTTGGAAAGAAGGGGCCTCCGGGAGAAGGATTTCCTTCCAGAAGCACCCCCCAGGGGCTGCATTTCTACACAGCATTTTGGAGTCCGGAAGAAGGGTCTTGCGGACTCCAAATCACATGACGTTATGCTAATGAGGAGCGGGGAATTTGCATCTGCACCTCATTAGCATATTTTGCTGTGTGTATTAGCATGCCACTATTGAAGGAAGTGGCCTGTGAAGAAACGGCCATACTGAATGGTGAACTGTATTAGGACACAAGGAGGGAAGGACTGAATTATTACAGAGAATTCTTTCCTAGGTGTGTGGCAGGTAGGGCTTACCAAAATGCTTATGGTCTAACCAAGCCTGCTGACTGGGGGGGTAAAGGGGGCAGTTGTCCCAGGGCCTGGTGATTCAATGGGGCCTGGGGATCATAACTACCACCACTGCCTCTGCATCTGGTGCCCCAGGGCCCTTCGAATTCCTGCTGGAGTGCTGCACTGGGTGCTCTGCATGGCTCTAAGAACTGGGGGGAGGAGGAGGTCCGGGAGGCACTGAGGGCTAACTGCTCCAGCTTCATCCCTTTCCTCCCAAGCCCCATCCCTTCCAGTAGTCTGAAGCCAGGCCCCAAGGCCTGCAGTAGCTGTCAGTCCTGCTGGGTCTAACTGATCATCATTTTTGGGCCTGGGAAAGAATTTTTCCCCATGTCAGATTGGCAGAGACCCTGGGACTTTTTCAGCTTCCTCTGAAGCACAGGTCACAGGTCTCTGCAACTTTAATAGAGTATAAATGGTGGATTCTTTGGAATGTAAAGGCTTTAAATCATGACTTGAGGACTTCAGTAACTCAATTAGAGCTCAGGAACGTATCACAAAAGTGGATGGGTGAGAGTCTGTGGCCTTCAATGTGCAGGAGGTCAGATGATCCCCCTTGTCCCCACTCCAGCCCTTCCCACAAGGCCCCATCCCTTGCCCTACTCTGCTCTACACTTACCCCTCTTCTTCCTTGCCTTTTTCCAACCCCTTGCCAACAGCAAGCCTCACCCCTACTCCTCCTCTTCCCAGCTAGCATCTTCTGAACTCCACAGAACAGCTGTTCCCTTGGACAGAGGAGACATTGGAAGGCGAGGTGGAGTTAAGGAGAGGGGCAGGAGTTGATCACCAGGGTCAGCAGACCCTCTGAAGTTCCAGGGTCCATGGAGCCCTGTGTGAGACATGCTTCTATATCCAATTGAAATTGCAACAGGAAAGGAAGGAGTAGTGTCAGGTACTTAACTAAGCAGAATGTAATTGCTCAATGATAATTTGGCCAAATTTAAAATACTTATGACATCACAAGTATTAAAAAACTTGTAAATATTAAAATACTTATGACATGACAAGTAGGAAACCAACTTTTTTTTTTTTTAACTTTTACAGGACTTTCAGTATCCCAGTCCAATCAGTTAAGCTAGAATTTCACTAATGTACATAGCAGTTTAGCAAACCACAGTATCTCATTTTTACGTTTACATTTTATTAACTCAAAAAATGGAAAAGGCATTTGTAAACTCCAAAACATATTTGTTAAGCCTATAAATATACAGTTTCATCTAAGTGTTTTCTGAGAGGTTAAAACCCTTTAAAATGTTACTAATATTAGGACATTCTTACTTTAGTTTTCATTTTTTTAAAATAACTTAGTCCAGTCTAGGTTGAATAGTTAATTAAATTTGCATCCACAGCAGAGTGAAGTTCTGGCACAGAAAGCACCTTTTTATTACAGAAGTTTGGATCTGTTATACAAAGGTAAATACCCTCCTTACATTTTTAGCTGTTTGTATCTCATCAGAGGCCAGGATTTTCTGAGTGCAAGATATAATTATTATTTAAGCACAACAACCCCAGATTTTTTGCTTCTTTGCATTAAATCTTCCTTGGATCTTGTGATACAACAGCTCCTGTATGTGGGTCATTATTCATTGTATTACTATATAATGCCACAGGAGGATTAAGATGATATTAGCAAATGCATTACCAAGCCACAAGTAATCAAGCTTAATGTAGAGTGAGATTTGAAAGTAGAAAGTATTCAGACTAAGATGTTAGCAGTATATTGCAGAAATGGTTTAATCTCTGCATGTAAGTAGCTAATATATGCTGAATTTTAACATCCATGTGAAACTCTGATTAGCATCTCCTAAATACGTAATCCCTGTAGCAATCCCACTAAAACGGAGGGCTTAATTGTCACCTTAAAGTCTGGTACCTCTCACCTCCACATAATGCTACCACCATGGCTTTTCAATACAGAAAGAAGGAGAGGAAGAAAGAAGAGAGAAGAAAACCAACCAGAAGAATTTGTCTGTGAGACACTTTAACATTCGTTTCAAAAGTCATAGATTACAATTTAAAATGGAAGTCCCCTTTTGAACAAAGAAGGAAAGGTTACGAGAAAATACTGTTTGAAATTATTGATATATAAAGCCAGCCCTGATTGCATCTGTCCTATAGCTCCCCCAAATGTACCACTTTGATATTGCTGAAATCTCATGGAAATAATAGTGAGAGATTTGACTACATTCTCATTACTGCTTGCAGAATGCAGCTTGATGTGTCTCACATGGAATCTCTGTTTTTCTACTTAACATATTGTATGGACTGCTGATCAGATAGTCTCTGTGTTGTGCCCAGATAAACTTGGGAACATGTAAGAGTCAGACAAATTGTAGTTCTAGAAAAAAGGAAATAAAGTCAATTGACCACTGATTGTTCATTTTCCTTATCTCTGTGTCTTGTCTAAGGATCTAAGTGTAATGATTGTGAACTTAAAGAATTTCTCTTTCACTGCACTTTATCTTTACAGGTAATGAAGTTAGTGGATTCAGCTTCAATTCTTCTCTTTCTTCCCTTAGCAAAGGATTCTTGTAGAAAAAAATGAAAAAAATGTCATAATTAGCCATTTTTAGCATTTAAGTCTCTATTTCTTCATTTGTTTACTGAGCATTATGCCTGGGAAGAAAACAGCAGAAATATGTATGCAATAAGGCTAAAGCTGTAATTGGACTGGAAACAGTGGTAAGGCAAGTAAGATGTTATCATTTATTTTTATAAACAGACTAACATATTGGTCACTTACTGCTAAAGACAGCATATTCACCCCTACAGTTTATCTCTAGGTAATTAAAAAAAAAAAAGCCAACTCCCCTCTGCACCACCACAACCACACACACACATCTCAAGGCCTTTTCGGTAATAAATGAATCATCACTTGTATTAAGTTACTTTTTCTAGGAGAAATACTCTTTGCTTCCCTCATTCAATATTTAAGAGCTTGGGTGTTCATGAGTGTAAGCAACCCCTCTGTATCTTTACAGATTATTTCTTCCTTCCCAATTCAGTGTGTCACTATTGATTAGGAAACGTATTTATCTACATTTTGTTAATTGTAATTTAAAATTGCATTCTAAAGGGCATACATTTATTCTATAGTAATTTTGTAGGTGAGCAGTTATTTCACTGGATTGTCACTCCTTCCAGAAATCAAACCCTCCCTGTCATATATAAATAGATTGCTTGATATACATGCAATATCCTGTCGGTGTCATGCACTCTTTTCTTTAATCTGACTGACATGGCACATAATAAAATGCTCGCTTCAATATATGTCTGTTGCATTTCGCCTAATTCTGGGCTTAGTTTAATATTAGTCATGAATATTTCTACAACTGGATATGAATTTGAATATATAAAAGGTGCATTTTATGTTCATGCTGCGGCACTTGCTTCTCCCATATTTTTTATTGCTTTCCCTGTTTGTGATGAATTAAGTCATCATAAGAAAAGAAGAACTGGAAGCAACAGGGGCTAAAACCATTACCTTTAGCCACAAGAAGGTGTAATGCATGGCAGGGAGAAATGCATTCTTTGCACATTACTTTCCATATGGACCTCACAGCTGCCAGCTGAATGGGGCCAACCTCTGCTAGTCTTCATGAGCAGAGGGAAAGCTCAGGATTCCACGATATTATATCTCATTTCATAAACAGGGAATTGGTCATCAGACTAGCCCAACATCATTATTCTGTATAATTCACATGGATTGCTTTCGAGGGAAGTTGACACCTTGGCTGACATTTAATCTCACTGTTGACCTCATACACAACCAAAGCAAAATTTTTTCAGGTAAAATGTGGGCTAATATCACTTCCTTGATGTAAAGGATTTTTGGTACATTGGTTGGTGGGTGTTAGCTGTTTGAACTGGGAATTGGTGTAGCTAATGGCCCACTTCTGGAATATAAGCATATGCATGTCCTCCTGAACTCCTGCCTTGAAGAACATTTGTATAGGCCTCATCCGGTGAATCATTTGGCCCTGTTTTTGGCTATCTGTTATCAACCCACTTAATTTCCCCACTGGGGATCTTGATGTGGATGAGAATTGAGGAAAACTTAGTTCTTCCTGCTTATATAAAACAGCCTTGTGCAGTTGTTAATTTTTAAATGGTTGGAGAATCTGAGGGTCATGAACCAGCATCTGAAGAAGTGAGTTAACTCACGAAAGCTCATGCTCTAAACTTTTCTGTTAGTCTATAAGGTGCCACAGGACCCTTCGTTGCTCTACAGATCCAGACTAACACGGCTACCCCTCTGATACTTGAGGGTCATGAAGACTCTCATTCAGGCTTTTAGTTTCTGCAAATAAGAATCCATTCAATACAGGACCTTTACGGCAGGAATAACTATTCCCTTGTACTTCTGTTGTTCCAAAGTGTTACTTGACTAGATGCCTTCCCCCCTACTCTTATAGATGAGAAGGAGAAATGTGGATGACATTGGTAAAGACCAGTTTTTAAGAGTGTGAAAGTTTCGTTCTATCATACCAATATTTGGTCAGATTTTGAGAAGCTCACTGCTTCTTGCTCACCAATGAGCTGACACCAGAGGTACAAAAGGCAATAGCTGTTAGTATGAGAAAAAGGCTGTCTTTCCTGTGTCACAAAATTATTTGAGAGCTAAGGCTTTCCTGCCTTGTCTTGCTCAACATAGCTAAACCCTGCAGTTAAAGCTGTTGCTCTCAGAATATCTAATATGTCATTTGACAGTAGATATTTTTCTTTGCAATACCTTAATTGAAATATGGTACCAAATTATAATAAAAACTGCCTGTGTCCTATTTGTTTTATTTTGCCAGGCTTAAACCTGGTATGTGTTGTTTACTTCATCAGTAACTTTGCCTCCCAATTGACAAAGAAGCTGGACAAAATTAACCTTTGCCTAAAACAGATTAGACTGCCAACACAGTTAGTTCTTGCTTAATCCTATAACAGTATGTCAGTTAGGGACTTATTTGACATAAGGAATAAAAAAAAAAAAGATCTGCAAACACTATCCTAATTGATTACTTATTCAACTTGATTATGCGGCAGCTATTGCTTTATTACAGCAGACAAAGTGTAGTCCTGCGAAGTTAGCCCACTTAGCATAACCCGGTGTAAGACATCTGTAAAGCATGTTAAGATGCATTTTTGTTCAACAATGCACTCAACCTAGAGCAGATTAATTACCAAAACTACACAGCCAAATCCAAACATAAATTACTTCCCAGTTAGGCCAGGCTTTTATAATTGTATCCCACATTGTTCTTGCTGAATGATTCTGACATGCTTGAGAAGTTTAACGGCACTAATGACACCATTACAAGTGTTCTGAAAATTCTGGTTTACTTTTTGCTGTTGTCTTAATGACAAGAACTTTTTCTAGATAATTAGTGCCAACATGTGTCTGCCAAGGTAAATAATTTTTTTTAGATTTTTTTTTTTAATGACAAATTTTAAAATGCGTGTGCAGAAGAAAAACGGAATAAGTAAGTTTTCTTTTTCTAGCAGTAGAATCCATTGGATAGACACAGTGAATTCAATGTTCTTTGGTGAATGTTGTAACAGTCAAATTAGCTAATCCAAAGGGAATGAAAAAGGTGTTTAGAACTGGTGACAGTACTTCAAAAAATGAGGCTGGGTCAAGCACTATATGAGCACTAAAGAGAGTATGGAGTATAATAAAGCAACTTGTTTTTTTGAATAGCTGGGCACAGTATAGGTAAGCCTATTGTTCCCCAAAGGCTGCTAGCAGTTACTGTTAACACACTTCTGTGCTTTTACCAGAGCCTTCAGTAGCTGTGACAGCGCTTGCAAATGTGATGCTCATGACAAGTCAGTCTGCTTCTAAAGCATGTGAAGAAAGCTGAACACTATTAATAATACTAATGGAGAGATTATCTTTAGCTTCTGATTTTTTTTTCCTTTTGAAATAAAAGTGGGAGGTTTGTTTTAGCACTCTGCCCTTTTCAGAAAGGTTACAAGAAGCAATTGAGACCCCTCTGCAAAAAGCCTCCCTTTTCAACTTTTCCACTTAATTAGAACACATTGTACATTGCTAGAAATGAACTCTTCACCAGTACCTTTTAAAGAAATAAAAAGGAAAAAAATAAATAAGAGCAGCGGCTCTCTGTCAATATAAAAGTGTTTTTATTAGTTTGCATGCACAAAGGGACAATTATACACTTTTAAAGTCCCCATTAAAAACCAAAAAGTGTTCTGGAGCTTCCTTATTAAAGATGTCTGAACATTGCAGATAGCATTAAAGGCTGCAATAGTAGCCAATTAGACTGCATTAATGTGTAAATTTCTGCAGAAAAATCTATGTAAAATGTTTTGAGATTATTTAAGTATGTAAGAAAAGGAATGCACTTGCAGGCTAAAATGATGCTATTATGGCTTGAACGCACCGGTGTGCATTTCTTTTTAAGCAGCAACAGTATCAATTTTTGTTGTTAAATATATAAAAACATGTCACCCAGATCTTCTAATTATTTTCTTTAAAGAAATTACTCTGCACAAAAAAATGAACTTATTCCAAAAGGGGAAGGATTTCACATATATCCAGAAAATGCATTATAAATAACATTTTCCAGCCATCTCATATTGTTTTGGCATACCAATATCCTGTAAAATGCATAACAGAGCTTGATTATCCCCTCCCTCCTACATAATGCAGGTCAATTTGCACTTGCTTTTGCCTGTATTTTGCATTTATCTGCAGTGTTGTAACCTTTATGCATATTCTGTTTAACTAATTATTCAAATGTTCAGCAAATTTTATCCAGTCTATCAGATGTGAAAACACAATTTCCATATTACTAATGCAATTAAATCATGTTAGAACACAAAAGAGAGTGATGATGAACAATTTTAAAGTATCCTGAATAGATTCTGAATCCTGGGTTCTTGTGTGTGTGTGTGTACGCTGTTTCTATTTTTTTGTCATGAAGTTAAAATATTGCATGTTCGTCTTCAAAACTGTGCACCACTGGGCTATGCATTATATTGTGCAACGTACAATCCAACACAACTTATCATACCATGACAGCTAATATTTAAAAAAGAACACACACATATTTTGAGGTTTGATAACTGCTATCAATCTCGATAATGGGTATCCAATCCAAATTCTGACACATACCAAGTGGATTGACTATCCACTATGAACAGCTAATGCTGAAGAAAATGAATAAAGGAGGCAGATAGTTCAGGTCTCTAATTAAAAATAAAACAAACAAATAGGGCATAAAGAGCTGTTTAAAATACCTCTATTGTGGTTTATGTATTTAGTAAATGGACGAATCCCGCAGTTTCCAATTGGCAAGTTTTTAATTGGACATATGGCTCCTGAAGATTCAGGGGTCTTACTTTTTTTTTTTTCCAATGTGGTTACAGTTTCAGGCATCTCAGTGCAATTTGACACAACATTTTGGTTTCCTAGAAGCTGTCAGCAAGGGATGTAGTATAACGTGTAAATGCATGGCTTTGATGTTAAGCAAATTCACTTTATCAAGAGAGTTAATCAAGTTAGAGCAAACCTCCAAAAGCAAAATTGCAGCACAAAGCATAAGGGGTAATGCTATGTAAATTGTGATGTATGCAATTGAGATGTGATTACAGCAATACCACAAGGTGCTATCTAATGACCTCTGTATTTGATCTCTGGCTTTCTTAGGGGTTGACAATCTCTCTGGCTGAGACAATAGCTACATCACTCTGATGAGCAAGAAGATGGGGAGAACACCTCTCTACACATACTGTCCTCATTGGACCAGATCTAGATGATGCTATCTGAAATCTTGAAGCACTACAGCAAAGGCAGGCCTTAAATCTGTGCATCATTCAACAGAATTCTTTTTTATGTTCCATTTTGTATTTAAAAAAGTATTTCCCTATGGATTTAATCCCTTTCCTAGCTCCATGATATATTTTTCAAGAGGAGTGCAATATTGTATACTAGGTGGTTTAGTATAGAGATAGCATATTTTATTTATCCAGTATTTCCAATGATTGTTTTGTGTTTTCTGAGGCTCAGAAATGTTATGCTTTTAACAGCCACTAAATCAACAAGATGTCATGGGATTATTTTACATTGTAACATCTGACCCAAAACTTTAAATGGGTTCTGTTATGCAGATTTTGTGTTATTTGTAACAATGAAAGGGAAAATCAGACACCATCAATTGCATTGTACTCTTTCTACTGTTCTAGATAGAACGTTCAAGATAAATCAGATCAAGATTTCTAAGACAGTTCTGATTTATTTTCTTTCCCATTTCCTAGCAGAATAACGCTATATGATGTGCAGCATTTGTACAGAAACAAAATAAAGCTATACCCTACATATACACAATTCTTACTACTGAAATTGTCTTATAGAGTGTCCTGAGGTATTTATCTCATAGAAAACAAAATCAAATACTTTAATTATATTATGAGGGCTTTTAACGCATATATTACAATCTGGACTATAGAAAGCTACTTTGCTTGTCCAGTCTTCCCTTAAGTCAAATATCACATTGTAACTTTGATGGTTTTGCTTTGTTTTGTTTTATTTTGTTTTCAAAATGCTTTGTGTTTTTTATTCTTAACATTATACGTTGTAGTCCCATTTTACTTCTGAGTCACATCAAGCTGCTATGGCAATTCATTTCTTTCCTCTGACAGGCTTTTGTTTTGTTTTTTCTAATCACTAGAAAGATTTTAGTTTTTCCTTCATTACTTTCAGGTTGGCTTGAAGGATGCAAATTATTTCTTCATTATCAAATAAATCTGAATTTAAAAAAATGTAATCAATGGGTTTAGAGCTGACAGCACCTTACCTCTTTTCTTTTCTTTTCTAAATCTCTCTGACTCAGGAAAGCACATTTATGAAGTTGACTACCATATTCCTGCACTTAGTGCTCAGGTAGAACTATGATTCCAGCACTTATGTTTTCTGTTTTTCCATTTGAGGTAAAATACAAGGGCCCAATCCTGCTCCCATTAAAGGTAGTCACCTTCAATAAGTACAGAATTAGGCCTCAGAAGGTGTAATTTTACAGGTGAAAGAACTTCCTTTTTTGTTCCGACTCTGACTTACACATATTGTGCATGCAAGCTTGGATTTACTGTCTATCCCGTTATTGGTTTAGTCCATGACAAAATGAATTAAACAATGAATAGGTTATGGATATTTCCCTTGGGATAAGGGTACTTGATCTTTTTCTCCTTTTTCCACATAATACTCCAATCAGCATCATTTGAAATTTACGGTAAATAAAATGTTTGCTTCATCCTTTCCATAACAAAATGCAGTGCATACATAAGTAGTATTGGTGATGAAGACTTTTAAACTAAACATATTTACACTTTAAAATTGCATAATTAAAATATTAAGCACATTTTAGTTAACATAACCAATGATAACCCTGACAGTCTATCCTTCCCCTCATACCCCTTCCCTACCCTCACACACTCAAAAAGACACTGTAACAAAGGAATAGCAATACAAAACAGAGAACAATTCTGTTTGATTTTCCATTGCAGTCATTTTATCAGGGACAGGGTATATTTTACAGTGGTGCACAGATGAAGGTTGCATGCATTCCCCAGCATTAAATTGTGGTAGAAAATGAAAAACCTAATAGCATTTTGATGTATTCCAGTTAGGTTTTCCATTAAGAGAAAAAGGTGATATGTTCACACCATTTGTCAGGAAAAAGAAGAAATGAAGAAAATGTTGACAATTTCATTACACACTGGTTGTAGGGTGATCTGAACTTACCTATTGCAAGATAAAAAAAAGAAAAAAACTATTCAAGATATTATTAGTTGAAAACATTCCTGCTTATAGATACCTTAACTTGTGCTACAACTGTACAGTTGACATAACAATACAAGCTACAGATTTTAAAAGAAAGATTTCATATCCTTTACAGTCTGGCTCAAAAATGTTGTATTCTTTTTGAATGACATAGCATCAAAACGAGTCTCACACTGTTGAGCAGTTCTCTGATAAACCCAGCCCTTAAAAAGAAGATGTAATGGATAGCATAAAAAAGTGTTTGTAAGTGTATCACTCTTCACTGTTGTATTTATTTGGAAAATCTTTTTCCTGTTTTTCACTTTATTTTTTATTTATTTTTTATTGACTGTAGGATTCCCAGCTTTTCTGCTGAGAATATTTCCCCAGAGGAAACAGTGTCTGGCCATTTCATATCAAAGTCAAAGAACTAAATGTGTATTTACAGGGTGCAGGGGAGTTAAGTTGTAGCTTCCATCTGTTCAACTGGAAATGCTGTTTTGTACCACAGAGCTTTAATTAACTTTTATTATTATTTCCACAGAGTTTCATATAACAAATATAAAATTAAGAACAGATATTCGGTGGGAGGGGTTATTATAACTATGCTCAGTGGGATCCCTAAAATAACATGTAATATCAGTAGTTATTCTACAAGAAAATACATCAAAATGAAACATTTACTGAGTAAAATGGAATTGATTTCATGGTAAATTGTTAGTTAATTGACCACTGAATCCTTTAGTCCTCTGTAAAAACAAAGTTCTAACCTATGTGCCTAATTTTAAACTATGAGAGTAGTCCTACCCATTTCAACAGGAGTACTTATGTGCTTAAAAGTAGGCACATGCTATCTTGCTTTCGTAGTGCAAGTTTTGACCTGGAAATATGGAGTCAGTCTGCACATGGGACTTCACAATCTCCTGGATCCTATGGCCAATGGTTTGGATGCATGAACATAACCACTAGGGTTACAAGAGAACCAGCAGAGGGGCTGAGGTTTCGCAAAAGAATCTATAGATAATATACCATATGGTTCTAAAAGAATGCACAGCACCACTAGCACAAAAACCAAACCACCACATTTGTTGTGGCTTTGTAATATCTCAGTATTAATTTCTTCAAGGAGGGGCCACAAGTCCCTTCATTCAGTCTTGTATACATTTTCTTGAGCAAAAAGCCCATTTAACAGGGGTTTCAAGGCTTTGACCCTTAGAGAAGTATGAACCTCTTATGTCCTGTAAGAATGACTTTGAGCCTGATTCAAAGCTCACTGACACCAAAGACACACTTTTCATGGACTTTAATGGGATGTGGATCAGGCTCAGATTGGTGCTATTGACGTTTAACAGCATATTGAGTTTACGAAAACAACAAACGTCTCCATGACTGGGCTGGGTAATTTTAAAAGATATTTCTGTATTGCTCCACGTACAGAGGCCCATTCTGTTAGTCCTATTGACACAGATGAGCGAAGTCAGGGGACAGTCAGGCCCACACCAACACTTCAGTATGAAAGCCCACAATGGACCAATGTAATGAATTTTAAATAAATAGTCAAAAGCTATTACAGTACACAAAAGGGAGATGAGACAGGCTCTGAAGAACAGCAGATCTGATGTGGGCATACCTGGCTTTATGCTGATCTGTCTCTACCATTACAGAGTATTGGGTTATTTTTTTGTTTGGGCTTTTTTTTTTTTTCAAATCTTGAGGCTATGAACATACTATAACACTGTTGCAGTGGAATACAATTGTAATCCATAACACACTAAATGTTATAGTATAGTTATTTACGAGACAGCAATATAGGTGGTGTTGGTTTAAGTGCAAGCACTGGAGGTAAGCAATGCATTTAAAAAAAAATTTAAAAAAAAGATTGCAATTTACATTTAACTTACCATACTGCACATGGGCAGTATTTGAGTCTACCTCTAATTAAACCAGAGATTTAAAGGGAAATCCAATGGTGGTATAATATCACTCAATCCATTCACTTTCCATAGGCCAGTAAGAATTTTTGAAATCATTACCGCAGGAAAGTCAAAAGGAAAAGTTTTATCTATTTGTTTTTTTATTTATTTAGAAAAAAACAAAATGAACCATAAACATTGTAGTGATCTAGAGAATTTAAATTATAACTAAATCTAATGAGGATTTATACTCATTTGTTCAAATTAAATATTTCCTGAACTCTTTGCAGTTTTCACTTGCTATCACCAACTTAATTTCCATCTAAAATAAATTATCAGCAAATAAAAAACAAGATTTCCACATCTGAAAAAAATCCCTTTTTGTAGGAGAGCTATTATAAAAAAAAACCAGCCACAATTACAACCTCACCATCAGCAACAAAGGAATGTATGGATGGTTGATGCCAGATGACCCTGCAACACAGAAGAACCCCAGATCTACAATCTGGAAATTATTGATGCTACAGTTTAAATTCTTTGTGTTCTTCTGCCGCAGAGGACACTTTTTTTCCATCATGTACCAGGTGTATGAAATGGTGGAAAGGAAGCAGAATGCAGTGGACATCTTAAACTGGCTCAGAATTTTGAAGTGTTTGGGATAAATGGGATCTATTTGTGAAATTAGCTGCCTGTTTGTTGTAGGGTTTTAACACAATTAATGAGGAAGAAGAATTTAAATGTATAACAAAATACAACAGATTCAGAGGTAGTGGAATATTTTGAAAACTGCCTAATCTTGCTAGAGTTCAAAGTGACTCATTGTACAAATACTTTTGTCAAAGACAATGCTACACATTAAAGTGCAGTTCTTACTATCTCTCCCTTATATGGGTCTAAACGGCTCCCTTGCTGTGTAAAATAATGTGGTTCTGTTGTAGAAAGTGAGGGAAGGATTTAGGAAGTCATATGGGGTAGCATGTACTCAGTATGGCATCAAACCATGATCCACTGAGACCTTCTGTGAAGGCAGCATATGCAGAGGGGGTTTTGGTGCGGTAGATGTCAGTTAGAGAGAGGCCCAGGTGTCCACTTCTATACAGATCTTCAGGCTCTTCATCCTGAGGAGGGGTCCATGGTGATAAAACAGCAAATGCCAATCCTTAAAGCAGCTCTGTTATCATTCCAAGACGGTGAGGGAGGAGAAGGAATCATCTCTTACTTTCTTCATGGAAGTTCCTGAATCACTTTATAAGTTCAAAGCACAGCTCCCATTGGCTTCAATTGCAGCTGTAAGTACTCAGTCCGGTACAAATTGCACACCAGGATCTCAAGTCAGACACTCAGCAGATGAGAAAAACCTAACTAGTGACCACCTGCAAAAAGTCTGATTTAAGCGACTTGCTTAAGATCATGCAGAACTCCTGCGTTTCATTTGTTTGCTTACATTTCCCTTCCTTCCTCTTTCTCTCTCACATGCTATTTCTTACTTCTCTTTTATTTTTGCTTTACTCTTCCATCACAATTCAAAAAGGAGGTCCTGCATTTTATTCAGGGATTTGTATTTTTTCTGCTGGTACTGAAACTGACTGGTGCCATGTGCTTGTGAGGACAGAGTAAGAAGATCCAGCCTTCTTCCTGATTCTGAATTTGGGTTTCAATGTCTGCTTGCGGGAGGTCTTGGTCTCATTACAATAGGTGTGTACTGCTTACAATTTCTATGTCACCTTTTAGACCAAAGAACCCATTTAGGAGCCAGTTTAGAGTGTGAACCAGTCCCGACAGCCCTTGGCTGAGACCTGTGGTGGAGGGGAGGTTTGGGGTAACTGTCAGCATTCAAGACCCTGAGCCTTAAGGACCCTAACATTGTCAGCATTCGGTCAACATTTCTATCAGCTGTTTTTGGATGCCTTTCCCAGCTAGCATTTTGTATGTTAGCAAAATAAGCTGACTTTGTCTATTAATATACACAAGAAATGAATAGAATAGCAGAATTTTGTCTTCCGGGGAACTATCCTCTGCCTTTGAGGCTGGACTGCAACAAGATGCTACAACACTCTTCATTCTCCACGCTCGTTTTACCTCCTTCCTTTTACACATGCACAATGAACAGCATTATGGCCAGATTTTCACAACATGAGAGGTATGAAAGAAGTTCACCCATTTAATTTTTATTTATGGCAAATGACTGAGTGGTATCTTGATGTTTATTTCTATGCAGCCTCTTGGATTACTAGCTCACATCTATTTGCCACGTATGCCTCAGCTTCAACTAATCAGGCTTTATTCTTGAACATTCTGAATTGCCTGTAGCACTTAATTTTGGCAGGCAAGCTGACTCACGCTGACAGGAAACAATATGAGGCTTCTCCCTAAGGGACCATCCCATAATATCAATATGAATATGTAATCATTAGCTAGTCAGGGAATATCTAACAATTACATTAGTCAAAGCACTTTACAATACTTAGTACTGTGGGAAATCTGAGATTCTGAGCTTGGAAGTTATGCTGAACACCAATGGGAAGCACCTCTGCTCTCTCTTTTGTTGTCAACAAAATTAATTTCAGTAAAACTGTCATCCCACAAGTTTAAAAAAAGCTGAAATTTCTATGGTATCTTTACCTTCAAAGTGAGCTAGTATGTTTTCATTTTAATGTTAAAGGACACAGTGTACTCCTAGTGACAGAGAAACACAATCTTGTTAAGGACAGAAAGAAGCTTTTTGCATAAATATAAGCTGTAACATATCCATGACTATGTGAGACTTCTCAGTCATATCTGAGAACTTGTCTATCAAGCAGCCCCAGGACCAGGAGGTTGCCAGATATTCAAATATTCTGGATAATAGAGAGGTATACACAGATACACATAAAACTGATGGAAGTTTAGATATTAAGATTAAGAAACAAACAAAAATCTAGCAGAGTACTTTATTAACAAGCAACAGTAGTATTGTAAACTGTACATAAGAACATAAGAATGGCCATACTGGGTCAGGCCAAAGGTCCATCCAGCCCAGTATCCCGTCTGCCGACAGTGGCCAATGCCAGGTGCCCCAGAGAAGGAGAACAGAAGACAATGATCAAGTGATTTATCTCCTGCCATCCATCTCCTGCCCTTGTACTGAAGGCTAGGGCACCATACTTTACCCCTGGCTAATAGCCATTTATGGACCTAACCTGCAAAAATTTATCAAGCTCTTTTTTAAACCCTAATAGAGTCCTGGCCTTCACAGCGTCCTCGGGCAAGGAGTTCCACAGGTTGACTGTGCGCTGTGTGAAGAAAAATTTCCTTTTATTAGTTTGGAACCTACTACCCATCAATTTCATTTGGTGTCCCCTAGTTCTTGTATTATGGGAAAAGGTAAATAATTTTTCTATATTCACTTTCTCCACACCATTCATGATTTTATATACCTCTATCATATCGCCCCTCAATCGCCTCTTTTCCAGACTGAAAAGTCCCAGTCTCTCTAGCCTCTCCCCATATGGGACCCGTTCCAAACCCCTAATCATCTTAGTCGCCCTTTTCTGAACCTTTTCTAATGCCAATATATCTTTTTTGAGGTGAGGAGACCACATCTGCAAGCAGTACTCAAGATGTGGGCGTACCATAGTTTTATATAGCTGTGTCTACACTTGCACAAAACTTCTAAATGAGTGGCCCTTTTTCGAATGAGTGGGAGGAGAGTCCGCAAGTGTAAACCCGTCTTTCGAAAGAAAATCAAAAGAACGGGGCACAGACTTCAAAATCCGAACCCCGATCCCGTATCAGGAAGATCTCTCCCTTTCGAAATACTAAATCAAAAGAGTGCACGTATAGACGCTCCACAGTCCACTCTTTCGAAATATGGGTCCACCATGGGGCCGGTCAGCTGAAGCGCAGGGCCACTCCAGCCGGCAGCAGTGGGACTCTACGGTCCCTGTGTTCGGCGGCCTTAAAGCCAGCAGGAAGCTGAGAGCATGCTAGGAGCAGCCTGTGCAACGTGCTCCAGCCCCACGCTCCAGCACCAGCGTGGCTAGCAGCCAGCCCCCCTGCAAGTCCCATGCCCCCCCGCAGCCCCTGCAGGAATCCCAGGGCTCCCAGGGGGAGGAAAAAAAAACGGGTCCCCTCCTGGATGGAGTGGGAGCTGCAGGACTTCCTCGGCCTCTGGAAGGACGAAGAGGTCCTGAGCCACATGGGGGGTCAAGCAATGCAATCCGGCAGCCTTTGGCAGCCTGGCTCAGGGCCTCCATGCCAGGGGCCAACCGGAGCATACCCTGGAGCAGGTATGCTCCAAAGTTAAGGAGCTGCGCCAGGGATATGCCCAGGCCAGGGACCAGGACGGACGCTCTGGGGCAGCTCCAGCAACATGCCCCTTCTACAGGGAGCTCCGGGGCATTCTGGGACCCTGGGAGATTTCACCACCACCAGCATTCCTGGACACCTCCAGGGAAGACCTGCAGCTGGAGGAGGAGGAGGAGCAGCCCAGACCGGGGACCCAGGAGGGTGAGGGGACCACAGACTGGTCGAGTAAGGAGGGGGACCTCACCATCATCCATCCGGGGGACCGAGGGCTGGACATCCCCGGACGTCACTGAGGGACCCTCTGGTATGTACAGGGAGGGGCGCACACCTCCTCCACAGGGTGGGGGTGATGCAATGGCTAAGCGCCCGCACACGGGACTGGTAGTCCCAGGCCACACACAGGCCAGCCCCCCACATGGGATATGGCACCCCACAGTGGCACACCAGTGACGCCCAGCACCCGCCCTCAGTGGACAGTGCCGTAAGCTGCACAGGGGTGGCAGTCGGTCGGTGCCGGATGGCACCCAGGGCCCACACACTGCAGGCTGGGAAGGGCCACCTGCAGGAGAGACCCCTGCATGCACACCCAGGCTGGGAAGCCTGGTCTGTTGGGGGTGGGTTGTTGCTCCATGGGGTATTAGTGTTCCTTCGGGGGGTGGCTATAGGGTGGGCTCAGGCAGGTATGCCACAGCTGTATCCCCTCCATGTGGGGCACACTACTAACACGCTTTCCTCCTCTCCACACAGCCACACCATCCGTGGGCTGGGAGAGCCCCTCACTGTCCGTCATCCCTGAGAGCCCTCCTGCAGCCCTCGGACGTGTCCGGACGCCACTCCAGGCAGTGCGCCGTCGGGACCATGGCTGGAGGCCCCCCTGCCAGGCCCAGGAGGACCCAGCCAGCCAGATCCAGGCCAAGGTGGCCGAAGAACAGCTCCAGCTCACCCGGGCTGACATGGAGTGGTGGAGGGCGGCCTGGGATAGGCTTCTGAACATCTTGGAGGGCATTGGCCATGCCGTCCAGTACCATACGGCCACTGTGGCCCGCCTCCTGGCCCCCCCGGTGGCTCCCCTGTTGGTTCTGTCCCCTCTGCCCCCCACTGAGCCCACCCCCTCCACCCTGACCAAGCCCACTCGCTGGCTACATTTGCTGGTGCTACCCTCACCCTCCCCTCCCCACCAGAGACCCTGCACACGGGGGGCAGGGGGTCCAGAGGCCGACGGGGTTCACTGTCCACCACCCCTGCCCCAGAATGAGCGCCTCGCCCCCCCTCCAAGCTAGGTCCCCACCACTCCCTCCAAGTTAGGTTCCCCCCTCAAGTTAGGTTCCCCCCTCCAAGTTAGGATCCCCCCTCAAGTTGTTCCCCCCCATACATAGTTGCCAACACCCAGTTTTATAAATGATTCTTTATTATTCACCACTGTGTACTATGCTCCTCAGGGGGACGGTGGGTGGTGGGTGGTGGTGCAGTGCTGGTGGGGGTGGCGGGGATGGTGGGTGACAGATGTGTGTGGGATGTGGGCGTGCATGTGGGTCAGAGGTGTCCGTCGGCAAAGGCCTGCCTGAGGGCCTCCCGGATGTAGTGGCCATCCTGGTGGTCCTGGTGGATGGGGGCATCGCCCAGCTGCTCACAGACAGTGCCAGCCGGAGGCCACTGCCCCCTGGGGACATAGATGTCCCCTTTTCCCTCCATGATGTTGTGGAGGACACAACAGGTGCCCACCACCTGGGGCACGTTGAGGACCCCAACCTCCAGCTGTGTGAGGAGGCACCTCCACTGCACCTTTAGGTGCCCGAAGACCTGCTCCACCACGTTGAGGGCATGGTTGAGGCGCTTATTGAATGCCTCCCGGGTGGGGTTGAGGTGTCCCGTGTAGGGCCTCATGAGCCATAGCTGCGTCTACACGTGCACGCTACTTCGAAGTAGCGGCACCAACTTCGAAATAGCGCCCGTCGCGTCTACACGCGTCGGGCGCTATTTCGAAGTTAACTTCGACGTTAGGCGGCGAGACGTCGAAGTCGCTAACCTCATGAGGAGATAGGAATAGCGCCCTACTTCGACGTTCAACATCGAAGTAGGGACCGTGTAGACGATCCGCGTCCTGCAACGTCGAAATTGCCGGGTCCTCCATGGCGGCCATCAGCTGGGGGGTTGAGAGATGCTCTCTCTCCAGCCCCTGCGGGGCTCTCTGGTCATCGTGGGCAGCAGCCCTTAGCCCAGGGCTTCTGGCTGCTTCTGCGGCAGCTGGGGATCTATGCTGCAGGCACAGGGTCTGCAACCAGTTGTCAGCTCTGTGGATCTTGTGTTGTTTAGTGCAACTGTGTCTGGGAGGGGCCCTTTAAGGGAGCGGCTGGCTGTTGAGTCCGCCCTGTGACCCTGTCTGCAGCTGTGCCTGGCATCCCTATTTCGATGTGTGCTACTTTGACGTGTAGACGTTCCCTCGCTGCGCCTATTTCGATGTTGGGCTGAGCAACGTCGAAGTTGAACATCGACGTTGCCGGCCCTGGAGGACGTGTAGACGTTATTCATCGAAATAGACTATTTCGATGTCGCAACATCGAAATAAGCTATTTCAATGTTGGCTGCAAGTGTAGACGTAGCCCATGGCTGCAGGGGGTACGCTGCATCTGCCACCATGCAGAGCAGTATGGTGATGTCTTCCACCATGGGGATCTCCCGCTGGGGGACGAAGGTGCCAGCCCCCATGCGGTGGCAGAGGCTGGAGTTCCAGAAGACCCAGGCATTGTGGGTGTGGCTGGCCCAGCCCATGTAGAGGTCAGTGAACTGGTCCCTCATATCCACCAGGGCCTGGAGCACCACTGAATGGTAACCCTTCCGGCTGACGTACTGACCAGTGCTGTGTGACAGGGCGCGGATGGGGATGTGCCATCCAAAGCACCGCTGCAGTTCAGGAAGCCCAGATCCTGGAAGCCGGCGACAGTGTTGTCCAGATTCCAGAGGCACAGATGACCCTATGGAGCAGCATCGCATTGGTGGCCCTGACGACCTGCAGAGGGGGAAGGGGGACACGTGCTCTAGTGTGGGTGCGGTGGCCGTCGCCCCCTGCCTCAGGCCCATTTTGCCCCCCTCCTGTCCAGCCCTTGGCCCATGCAGCCCCCACCCCCTCCTGTCCAACCCTGCCTCGTGAGCCCCTGTCCCCCTCCCATCCAGCCTCTGCCCCATGCAGACACCAGACATGGGACCCCGTCCGTGGAGTTTCCTGCCTCCCTTCTTTCGAAAGAGGGCTTGAAGCTATGTGGACACTCTCTTTCGAAAGACCTCAACAGCACTTTGAAAGAGCAGATCAAAGTGCCAATCTGAAAAATGGCAGCAGGTGCTCTCTTTCGATGGCCGCTATTTTGACTGCCGAACCTTCGATTTTCGCCCTTTCGAAAGGGCGCTCACATGTAGACACAGCTTAAAAGTATACTGTATTTGCTGTATGTATTTCTATTTACTTTCACTGTACTGTACTTATGGAAAATGCAACTAAAATGTACTTCTGGTTAGAATACCAATTATTTGAGAATTCCGTATGATAGAATGCTGATGAAGAAAGAGTTTACTGTATAAGAACCTGTACAGAAGAGACAATGCAATGCCAGACAGCACAGGAAAGCGTAACTCTTGCTTTGCTTGTTTAGTTTAGTTTAGTTTGCTTTAGTTCTTGCTTTGCTTCTTTAGTTCATGCTTTGTAATGGCTTGTGTGTGTACGTGCATCACTGCCCTTAGCAATTCACATACACACGCACACACATGCCTTTACAAAGCAAGAAGTGAACATCCACTCACAACTTCAATGACTTCCCCAAATACCACCTCCCAGTACATACACATGCCTGCAGCACTCTCCAAATACCACCCCCAGTATGTACACAGCCCTTCAGCACTCTCCCAGATACCCTCTCTCAGTACACACACACACACACCTCCACCCAGTACATACACAAACACATCCTCCAGTACCCACATTTTCCCCTCCTCCACATGCACACTCCTCCGGTAACCCCCAAATACGTTCCAGCTTTCCCCCAGTCCCTGCTCCTCAAATTATATCCTCTTTCTGGGATCCTGAAATATGGTAACCCTACCTTGATGTGGAGGATTTACTTTAAGAGAAACTGCAAACAACACTGCAGTGTAAATCACTACCCAGCTCCATGCCAGGCCAACGACTCCCGCAACAAGAATAAATTCCCTTAAACTGTTCCATAAGAGAATATGTTTTCTGTGAGTGATGTTGTAGGCATGTTAGTTTCAGGACATGAGAGAGACAAGGTGGGTGAGGGATTTCACTGGACTAACTGCTGTTGGTGAGAGAGAGAGAGAGAGACAAACTTTTCATCTTGCACAGAGCTCTGTGTGAGTTTGACCCGAAGAAGAGCTCTGTGTACATGCAAAAGCAGGTCTCAGAAGTTAGTCCAATAAGGGATATTACCTCACCCACCTTTTCTCTCTTGGCTGCAGTGAATCATTCAATTTCTTCCAGAAACGAGCTGCTGCTGAGATGTGCAACTGTGCTGATATCTATCAGCCCACTAATCATGTTGTTAGCTTCTGCCTACTTTGAGCCTGCCCAAGCAGTCAATAATGCTCCACCAAGCTGGTGAGGAAGCCCTGGCCTGGCTGAATAGACTTCATATAAAAGTTAGTGATGGGTGAATATCAGAAGGTTCATCAGTTTGATTCAAAGTTTAGATGCCTATCCAAACCCTATAAATACCTCTTTTGTCCAGACATTTCATTGTAAATCTAACAAGAGAGCCTGAACTTCATGTGCCTTCTGCTTCTTTTCACGTGTATGGTTTATATCAGAGGGCTGAGAGTTCAGTGACGTGAGGGCTGCAAAAGAATTCTTTCATGACCTTGAGCAATTGGCTTATAATAGCATATAAGCATAATATATGTACATACACATACACACCTTTTATTCTTTTATCCATACAATGAGGAGAACAGTTACTCACAACACAGAGGTCCATGAGATTTCATTTATTAATTTGTCTGGAGTTTGGGGAGGCTCAGATAAAAGGCATTCTACAAATGGCTGATCCTGTAAAGTAACCTTTCTTGTGATAATTCATTATTTTGCTGTCAATGCTGCCTGCAAATGAAAAGTGAAGACTCAAGAAAGAAATGTATTTTTTTAACTGAAGAAATTGTTCAGTTTGTATTTGTTTTGGATCAGATGCTTGTTCATCCACAGTGACTGTTTATAGTAGTGAAATCATTAACACTGTTTATAAAGGGTTTTTCATCTGAAGATGTCAGAGGACTTTGCAAAGGTGGATACTAGTCTCATTTTACAGATTGGGAAACTGAGTCATGGAGACATCAAAACTTACCTTTTCAAAAGCACTTCCTAATTTTGAGTGCCTCAATGTACCTCATGTTGGACTCACAAAATATCAAAGCATTCAGAATTAGTGAATAGTTGAAATTTATGACACAAGTGACTTTCTCAAGGTCACACATCAAGACAACTGCAAAATTTAGGGCTATAATGCAAGCCTCCTGACTCCAAGTCCCTAGATAGAGACACACACTCCTATTCAGTTGGTTTACCAACCACAGTAAGAATCCAATTTTGCTTGTTAATTTATTTTTGCTTTTGATTCAATGTGATTCATGTAGGCAGAACTTCAATTTTTAGGGGACTAGATGGCTCAGAGGACTTAGTGAGAACTGTGGTATATTAGGCATTCATGAAAGGGTTAACTTCTCAAAACAAGCAACTTTCAGAGACCAGTGGAATTCATCACCTCAGATCACCAAATGGGAGCTGGATTATAATGGACTGGCTTTACAGACTTTACGCCACTCCACATGCCAAAAAGAAGTGGTAGTAGTTCCTCAGGAAATATTCCTCATGCAGGACTAGCACAGGGCCAACATACTTGTTCCTACACTGCTCCCTCTTCCTCTCATGCCAACTTTTGCTAGCTACTATCAGGATGCCCCAGAAGTTCTCTTTATTGTAGCCAGCCGATCTTTGACCGTATTTCTTCTATTTTGTATCTATTATCCGTCTTGTTTTCCTCACTCCTCTCACTCGTTGGGAATAGAACTTTTTGTTTGTCTGTGTGTTCTTTGTTGGTTCCTACTAGTATTGCTCCTTACTCATGTTTAACATGTTACATTAAGCTTCTAGCATGCACTTCTTGCAATATGTGTTTATACAAGATTAAATATCGTGCTTATTAATAATAGTAAGTCTTTTTAACTTTAAATATATCAACATTGGCATCTCATATGAGATCCCCTGTTCAAAGCTGGCCTGGCCCATAGGTGATTGAATGCCTTTTACAGCTGTATTTTTCTTTAATGCCTTATTTGAAATGTATCCACCTCATAAAAATCATGATCACCATTATTAGCTTTTACCAACACTCACCAAAGAGTTCCAAGTGCTGAGCGGACTTGGTCATAAAACCATACCAAAGCTACTCTGGGCACTATACTCAGGTATGTTACTCCAGACTTGGAGCTAAATTTTAAAAGCTATTTAGACTCCTAATGATGTAGATAGGAACTGGTGGGGTGGGGGAGAAGGGGAGCTAGTAGTTCAACAACACCTACACACCTGGTTACCTGGTCTCTCCAGAATAAGGCTGTAACACAATTTCAGAAAAATGGTGGGAAGGCTGAATTGCTATTGCCTATTCTCTTCCCATGCACAGATTTCATTCTCCAAGGCTGTCAATCCAGCATTTTTCAAAAGTACTCATTTATTTTTTAAAAAGTGTTTTAATTAACTAGCACTGAAAATCCACTGTGTAAAACCTAATAAAAAAGATATAGCCCCATTCCATTTGAGGGAATATTTTCTTCGTAGTTCTGTTTCACTTTTTGAGACTCCAGATATTTAATGCATCAGAAGTAGCTGTGCCCTTTCTGATTTTCAAGGTATCAGCCCTTCTTTGGGATTCTGATATTTTGGGATATGGATTGGAGAGACAAGACCACTTGCTCTCAGGGGAGAAGGGGGATAATAAATTGCATAATATAGCCAGTACTTAACATCAGTTCTTAAAATGTGGGTCAGGACCACAAAATGAGTAATGGCCCCATATGAAAGGAATCATGAGGACTAGAACTAGACTCACTGAGGCCAGGGGCTGAAGCCCAACCCCCACCATCTAGCCCTGAAGCTCTGGGCATCAACTTCAACCCTGAGTGATGGGGCTCAGGCCAAAGGCTCTCCCAGTTGAAGCTGAATCTGTTGCACTTCAGTTTTGAGCTTCCTCCCCAGTGCCAGGGCAGCTGGGCTCATGCAGGCTCAGGCTTCGATCCCCTCCCCTGGGGTTGTGTAGTAATTTCTCTTGTTAGGAGGAGGCTGTGGGTCACTGACTTTTGAGAACTGCTGCAATACTACACAAAGGGGGGAAAGCTGCACACCATTGGTTAAAGAGAAGTATGCCAGAATACCCAGAAAATTATCTGCTCTGATGAATTAAAATCTTCATTTTCTAGTGGCTTATTCTAACGTCCCTATATGGTTGGTACTGCCAAACTAAAGTCCAAGAAATGATTAAAATAAAAAAATCTCTTTTGCATTAGTATGTAATCCATCATTTTGTAGATATCCATATCTCAGCCGGGTGGTGAAGACTATACCACCACACATTTTCTAAACACAATATGCCGGGGGGGAAGGTGTTGGCTTCCCCAGCAGCTTGGAATGTCATAAATAAATTCCAAATTGTCTATGTTTTCCTTACTCTGTGCCTAGAAGAAATTAAAATGCCCGCTTCTGATCCGGTAATCTCTTTGCTAGGAGGCTGGTGGTTTGTCAGTGCATCCGAAACTTGAGCTATGATAATCGTGTCCATCTGCATCCTGGACAGGAGTACACTGCCCAACTCATTCTGTGCTGGATTTCTAAAAAAATAGGGAAATATGCATAGATTTTAATCAAACATCAACAGGCGTTTAACAGCAATTACTAGACACATTTGAAGTTGAGTTATGTTCTGCCAAAAGGAATACTAGATAGCCCTGTTCCAAAAGGTACTATTAAAGAAAAAAAAATAATAACAGTGTAAAAAAAAAAAGGAGAAAATGCTGTAGGTTGAGCTCACAATATCCTTCCTAGGTGATGGTAGATGAATTACGAGCCAAGACTTTTAAAGAAGTCTGCAGGTTATTGCTGGGTAAATAAGTTTGCTAAAATATTACTAGATACTTCTCATTTACATTCTTGTTCTCTTTATTTGTTCGAAGAAAGGAGGGGTCTTTCCCAAACTACAACCCAGGTGCTTTGTAAAGCAAACAAACTGTAATGTGTTGGTGCTTGCTGACATGGTGTAACTAGTGAAAGGCACGGCAGCATAAGTTGCTTAGGGGTTATCTTCATGGCATTGTTAGCTTCAGTGACTGCTCAAGTTTTGCCTCTAACCTGACTCATGACTACACATAAAAGGGGAGGGATGGACTGAATTTGTGGTTCATTCTGGTGGTTGAGCTAAGTTGAGTGGAGATGCAGCAGCCCAAGTTACAGCTCGCCAGATGTTAATCCTAGGTGCTGCTGCTAGGCAAATCATTCACTGTGGGTGGACTGTTGTGTTTCACACAGCAGTCTCTCTCCAATAAGCTAAACTAGTTCAAATGGAGTAACCTGAGCACAATAACTCAAATTAACAGTTGCAGTAAAGCCAAATGCCTAAACAATACTGAACAACAAACTGAGGGACACATTAGTAGATCACTTGCATGTATGTGTGCTTTGTTTTCATGCATCATTTACATTACGAAAGTCAATAACTAGAGCCCTACCAAATTCACAGGCATGAGAAATGTGTCACAGGTCATGAAATCTGGTGTCCCACTGTGAAATCTGGTATTATGTGCGCTTTAACCCTATACTGTACAGCTTTCATGTGAGAGAGCGGCTTCTCTCAAATTGGGGGTGATGACTCCCAAAAGGTAGTTGTAGGGGGTTCACAAAGTAATTTTAGAGGGATTGTGGCATTGCCACCCTAATTTCTGCATTGTCTTCAAAGCCGGGTGGCAGGAAAGTGGTGGCTGGTGCCTGTAGCGCAGCAGCTGTTGATCAGACACCCAGCTCTAAAAGTGTCTCCCCACCAACATCAGCCCAGATGTAAGGGTGATAAGACCACACTGTTCAACCCTGCCTTTTGTGTTGCTGCTGGAGGCAAATCTGCCTTCCAATATGCATTCCTGGCCTGCAGCTGCTGTTCTCCATCTGCCTGGCTCTGAAGGCAATGCCACCAGCAGCAGCAGCACAGAATTAAGGCTACCAATACTGCAAAGCAAACTCCCATACTTACACTCACCCATGCACACACAGAACTCCTACGATTATAAACCCTGTGAAATTTCAGTCTTGTGATTTTTACGATCCTATGACTATGAAATTGACCCTGAATTTAGTAGAGACCTCTCAGCGACATTGGATGCATGAACTTTAATTTTTTGTATGCTTTATGGCTGATGTGACATAGAGGTTGCTCTTTAAAAACCTTTTGGTTTTGGTTAAAGTTTTGGTTAAGGTATAGTGGATGACAACCTGTGTGCGGCTCTGCTCTGTTTCTACCAACTATAGCATGTTGGAGTGAGCCCTAAAGCTCAGAGATTAGTTCGGAAGCTTCCACAGGACAGATAATAGTGATAGTGTATTGTCTATTGTCATTGAGACAGTTGTATCTTTACGTGGCTTGTGTTTCAGAAATAGGAAATGATATGATAGTGAGAGCTGAGGGTAGTGTGATGAATTGCATAGTGTGTTTTCTGCTGTGCTGTTCATTAAATTAAGACACAACAGAGATTCATAGCTTTTAAAGCTAGATCATCTAATCTGACCTCATACATAACACAGGGCAAAGAACATCACCCAATAATTTCTAAATCAAGCCCATAACTTCTGTTTGAACTACAGCATAGCTTTTAGACAGATATCCAGTTTTGATTTAAAGACTTCAAGTGATGGATAATGACCACATTCCTGGTAAGTTATTCCAATGGTTCATTACTCTCACTGTTAAAAATTTGCACCTTATTTCTAGTCTGATTTTGTCTAGCTTCAGCTTCCAACCACTATATCTCATTATGCCTTTTTCTGCTAGATTAAAGCACTGTCTACTCTCAGAAGTTGCTTCCCCACATAGATACATGCAGACCATGATTAAATCACCTGTTAACCTTCTTTTGAATAAACTTAATGGATTCAAAATCTTTAGTCTCACATTAGACAGGCATGTTTTCCAATTAGTCTTGTAGCTTTTTTTTCTGAACCCTTCCCAGTATGTCAACATCCTTTTTTGAAATGTGGCCACCATAAATGGACATTCCAGGTATGTCTTGTATTCCAGTAATAGTCTCACTAATACTATACACAAACGTACTACCACCTCCCGAGTCCTACTTGATATTCGCCTGCTTGTGGCTCCAAGGACTGTACTGACACAAAGAAAGTGCATGTTTAATTGGTTATCTATTACACTGCAAAATCCTTTCCGGTGTCATTGCATTCCCAAAAGGCAGCCCCCTTGTAAGTGTGACCTACATCCGAGGAAGTGGGTCTTTGCCTACAAAAGCTTATGCTTCAATAAATCTGTTAGTCTATAAGGTGCCACAGGACTTCTCGTTTCTATATCCTTCATTCATAGAAGAATGACCTTGCATGTGGCTTCATTAAAAGGCATGTAGTTCAAATGAACACTTATCAGGTCTGCATTTGTGAAGATTTGGGGGAATCTATGTACAACTTGTGCATGTGATTATTGTACAAAACTATTGTACCACTGAATGCCACAGTATGTACGTGGAAAACAAAAAGCAGTCAAGTAGCACTTTAAAGACTAGCGACAGAGCTTATTAGGTGAGCTTTCGTGGGACAGACCCACTTCTTCAGACCATAGCCAGACTGGCTATGGTCTGAAGAAGTGGGTCTGTCCCACGAAAGCTCACCTAATAAGCTATTTCGCTAGTCTTTAAAGTGCTACTTGACTGCTTTTTATTTTGATAATGTATAGACTAGCACGGCTTCCTCTCTGTTACTATGTACATTGAGTTAGTTGTGTGTCAGGGCTGCGTCAGGTATCTCCCAGACCAGCCATGACATAGGGTGGTTAAACTTTGAGGTCTCACAGTCAAATGAAAGCACTTTAGCATAATATATGATCAACCCTAGGGAGACCAACTTAATCAGGTTTGTGTGACAATTGTTGAGAGCTGTGGAATTTCACCTGGATTAGCACAAAGAGCTGAACCATAAACGCTGGCTTCTGAAAACACAGAGCCTGAGAGTCTTGGGTATCGGAGAATTCAGAGGTATATACAAAGACACAGGAAGATTCATCAGTACTGAGCAATAGAGCAGCATGCTTTAGTCGGAGAGAGGATCTTTTAAACTGAGGTGCCAGCAGAGAAATAGGACACTAGATGCAGAGCAGGTAGAGAGACTTCACAACAAAGCTGTGGTTGGGGTGATTTAGTTTGGGATGGCCCTGCTTTGAGCAAGGGATCAGACAAGATGATCTCCCAAAGTCGCTTCCAATCCTAATCTTTTATGATTTGGAGAAAAGTGGGGAGGAGAGGGATTCCAGACACCTTACGGAACTCTGACCTAATCACAAAGTATGCTCAAGAGAGGTGAAGAAAACTCAGGCAGGGTCATCACCATAGGTGGATCTCTTCTGTATAGAACTGAGTATTTCCTTTGCTAGCCAAAAAGCAATTTTTTTTCTTTTTGGAACCCTTACAAAGGCTACATCTACACTAGCCCCTTCTATTTGAAAGGGGCATCGTAATGAGCAAGGTTGGAAGACGCTAATGAGGCACTGCCATGAATATGCAGCGCCTCATTAGCATAATGGCGGCCACAGCGATTCGAAAGTGCTGTTTTCTAATCGTGTACCACCCGCGTAGACAGAGGCCTTTTGAAAAGAGCCTCCAGTCTTTGATAGCCCCTTATTCCAAGGGGCTTTCAAAGATTGGGGGGTCCTTTCGAAAGGCCCCCATCTACACAGGCAGCGCATGATTGGAAAGCAGCACTTTTTAATTGCTGCAGCCCCCATTATGCTAATGAGGTGTAGCATATTCATAGTAGTGCCTTATTAGCATCTTCTGACCTTGCTCATTACCCTGCCCCTTTCAAAAAGAAGGGGCTAGTGTAGACATAGCCAAAGCCAGTAGAGGCTTGCACTGTTTGCTTGAAAACCCAGAGTGCCCACAGGTTGGGTCTACACTTGCCCCCAACTTCAAAGAGGACATGTTAATCGGGGTGATGGCAGGTTGCTAATGAAGTGCTGCAATGAATATGCAGCACATCATTAAGCTAGTTCTCCCCCATGGCAACTTCAAAGTGTCAAACTTCAAAGTGTCGGCGTGTGTGTAGCCATGGAATAAAGGAGTAAAGGCACTTCAAAGTAGCACAGGCATTTCAAAGTTCCTGCAGCTACATACATGCCGGCACTTCAGTGTATGACACTTTGAAGTTGCCGTGGGGGAGAATTAGCCTAATAAAGTGCTGCATAATCACTGCATATTCATTAGTAATCTCCCATCACCCTGATTAATATGCCTTCGAAGTTGGGGGCAAGTGTAGACAAGCCCACAATGTTTGAGTTTAAGCTAGTAGATAATCAGGGGAGTACATGTAGATCTTAGAGGCCTAGGACAGCTACGCCATAAGATCTCATGCCCTTGAAGAAATGAGACAGGGACGCTTTGTGCAGAAAGCCTGGCAAAGAGCACAAAGAGACAGTGCTGGAGCCTGAGCAAGAGAAGTTTAAGAGCATGTGCATTTAATGTGTTGGAATGCAAACACTGAAGCCTGATGAGTGTCCAGCTGGAGGAACTCTACCACGTCTGTGCCACAGGACGTCCAGCTGACCTGTTTTCTTCATCCTTCACTACTCAGTCCATTTTTTACATTTTCTGCAAATTTTACCGGTAAGAATTTTGTATTATTTTCTAGAACATTAATAATGTTATTGAACATCACTGACCACAGAACAGATCACTACTTGAGACCACTGGAAACACTTCATTAGATGATGATTCCCATCTACAACTATTTTTGCAAGCTACTATACAGCCATTTTAATCCGTTTAATAATAGATGCATTAAATTTTTATAGTGCTGACTTTTTACTCTCAATGTCATGCAGAACTACACTGAATGCATTACAGAAGTCTAAGACTATATTGTGACAGTTACTTTTATCAACCACACTTCTGATCTGTGTTCACAGCAGAAACCTCAACATACTGGGACAAATATTCATCACATATAAAACATCCACACAAGGACACATTTCACCAGAGGGTCTATCACAGTGATTAGACATGACACAGTTACAGTCAACCCTGTACACCAATCTACTCTGTGTAATTCCTTGTGCATGTGACATGAACCAGTATCGCTATATTCATGAAATGAAAACAAAGATGAAATCACCTGGCCCACTCAATGGCCACACACTGGAGGTTGAGGATATTTCTGTTCATTTGAATTGGTCTCTAGGAGACGTGCCATCTGCAGGAGCCATTTGTGTTGATGTGAAGATCATGTTTTATCATATGATTAGTGCGTAGACTAGATGTGGAAGAATTTTAAAAAGCCTTTTACCTGCTAAATAAACTCCAATTTTTACTCTCTTTCAAATTAAACAGTAGCATAAAAAAAAGAAAATAGAGAAAAAAGGAATAAAAAGTAAAATTCAAAAATTTAGAATTTGCAGTTATTGTATTTACATATAGCATATGTATATGTGGATTTTTGTTTTTAAAGAGAAATGTAATAATTTCATTTATACTTCTCTCCTCCTTCCCTAAGATTCTGTGATGGGCTCTGAAAAAGAAAACAATAGTTAAGAGTTCTACCTTGAGATAGTTAATCCTTGTTCCTTTTTCCATCACTTTTGCGGGACTGCTGCTGTACACATGCTGCCTAACACGCATATTGCTCACAGAACCCTGTTCAGAAAAGTATCACATTTCAGAGCTTCCAATCATAACCTTATATTTAATTTCTCCAGACCAATGACTTGTGCACTTGGAGAGGTTTAAACATGCCAGTAACTTAGAGCTGGGGACTGAGCCTAGCTGGGAGGCAGGAGCTCTACAGCTCTAATCCTGGTTCTGAAGCTGAGTACCTCTGTGGATTTCAGTAAGGTACTTAATCTCACTGCTTCAATCTCTGTCAAAACAGGACAATAATTTTTACTTGCATGGAGTTTTGTGCAAATTCATTCACTGAAACCCAGTTATATTGTAATATAAATATTATTTATCAGGGAATGTTTTGGCCTTGGTTTTAAGCCTGCTTTAAGAAGAGATGAGTCACAAAAAATCTCAATTCTTGTGAACTGTTCTCTTTGGCTGGTGCCACACTGACCTGTTCTCCCAACAGCTTCATGCTAATAAGTAGGCATAAGGAGCTGGTGACAGAGGGGCTTTTAGCTGGCAGAGGCAGGTCCACACAGCCTGTTTAATGCCAGCCACAGCCTCTTCTGGCAGGGAAATCTCACATGATTATGCTAATTAGCCCCAGGATTATGCTAATTAACAGCCATTTGCAATTGAGAGACTGCTCATTAGCATGAAGCTGCCAGAAGAATAGGTCATTGCAGACCTAGCCTTTAGGTTTAATGTAAGTACAATAGTTTAGACTACATGGGTTAAATTAAGTCTTCCAGGAGTCTCAAAATCTGACCAGACATCTGTTTCATTGTTTTGTTTGTGCTTTCCAGTATGTTTTTCTATACCTAACTGATGTCTCTTGTTTTATACTTAGATTGTAAATTCTTTGGGACAGGGACTGTTGTTTTCTTCTGTGTTTGTACAGATCCCTACAAAATGGGCTCCCAGTCCCAATCTGGGAATCATAATCATCAAACTCATAATGAAAAGAGGTTTATGTAAATATAATTCAAGTCACATAGGTCAGTCCTCTTTAATAAACATCCATGATGGCAACAAAAATAAAAGTAAAAAGGTTTCCTCAAGAGGGAAAAGAATATTCATGATTTAAGTGAGTAGCTACAGTTAGTTATCTATAATCCTGTGTCTACGGTATACCTTACTTTCAAGCAGCACATATGGTCTCACTGTACTCTAAGAAACATCTCAGAAGAGAAGCCTCAGAGTGCGTAAGATCAAAACAGAATTATGTATGAAGTAGGGCTGGAAGGGACTTTGAGAAGTTATCTAGTTCATCCTTCCAAACCGAGGTAGAACTAAGAATACCTAGATTATGCCTGACAGGTGTTTGTCCAGCCTGTTCTTACTCCACAACCTCCCTTGGCTAGCTATTCTGGAATTTAACTATCCTCATCATTTGAACATTTTCCCTAATACCTGATCTAAATCTCCTTTGCAGCAAATTAAGCTACTTCTTCTGTCTTCAATAGATGTGATGAACAATAATTCACCTTCCTCTTTGTAACATCCCTTAACGTATTTGAAGACTATTAACAGGTCTTCTTCTTAGTGTCCTTTTCTCAAGCGTAGACATAACCAGAATTTCCTCATAGGTCAGATCTTTTAACTTCAGTTTTTGTTGTTCTCCTCTGAACTGTCTCCAGTTTGTTCACATTTATGTTAAAGCGTGGCACCCAAAACTGGACAGGGAAGGGGTCTCACCAGTGCCAAGTTAAGTGGAATAATTATCTCGTATGTTTTAGATACAACACTTCTGTTAGCACGTCCCAGAATATCACCCATTTTCACCATTGCATAACACTGTTGACTTTTGTTCAGCTTGTGGCTCACTACAACCCACGGACTTATTTCTACAGTTCTATTGTCCACCCAGTTAGTTCTCAATTTCTAGTTGTACATTTAATTTTTGCTTGCTATGTGAAGTATTTTATACTTTTTTTTATTAAATGTCATGTGTATATTCTCCAATTTATAAAGGTTGTTTTGTATTCTAATCCTGTCCTGCAAAGTGCATGCTGCTCATCCCCGTCTGTCATGTGCAAATTTAATAAGTATAGTCTTCACTACAATATCCAAACCTTTAATGGAAATATTAAATAACACTGGACTCAGGATTGACCACTGTGAGATCCCACTAAGTACATCTTCCCAAGCTGACTGCAGATCACTGATAACTAGCCTTTGGATATAGCTTTTCAGTCAGCTGAGCACTCACTTTATAGCTATTTCACCTGCACCACATTTTATTAATTTGCTTGTGAGAATGTCATGTACAATTGCACCAAAGGCCTACTAAAAATCAAGATACTGCTTCCCCTGTCCCCACATACACACAAGGCCAATTACCCTGTCAAAGGAGGAAGTTCAGTTAGTCTGGCATGATTTATTTTGATAAATCTATATTAGCTATTATTTATCACCCTGCTTTCTTCTGGGAACTTGCAAACTCATAGGGTGGTGCCAAATACTACTCATTATCAAGCCACAGATGGACTGCCAGATAGAACATTCCTTTTTCTTAACATGGAGTTATTAAAGATAAAGAGACTTCAGAAACAATGTGTGGCAGTACAACAGGTCATAAATATCTAAAGGAAGTCTATGGTGGGTGGGAGCTTGTTGCAAGTCTGTGACTACATCTACACTACAGTGATCTTTCAAAAGAAGTTCTTCCAGAAGATCTCTTCCAAAAAACTTCTTTCGAAAGAGAACTTCCACATACAAAAAAGCAGATCAAAAAATCAATCTGCTCTGTCAATAGAGAGCATCCACACAGCCCCCTCTATTGCAGAAGAGTGGGGCAGGGATCAAAAAATCCAGCACCATGACGATTGTTCTTTGGAAGAAAGGCCCTCAAAATGTGGAGAAGCTGTGGAAAGAAGGCACTCTTCCTGATCTAGGAGCAGAAAAGGGCTTCCCAAAGAAGAGCCAGGTTTTTTCTATTTTGCATCTAAAGAATACATTTTGTGTGTTGATGGTCTGCGTGTTCTTTCAAAAAAAAGTTGGATTTTCCAAAAGAACTTGCTAGCATAGGCACAGCCTATGTGTGGTAACAAGGAAAGAAAAAGAAGCTGGGAACCAGAGAAAAGTTTGTAGAAGGCCAAAACAAGAGAATGAATATGAATGTCTGATTTCCTACTAATATATAGGGCGTGCTATTTGGTTTTTATGTTTTTGTACCTATTTGTGCTTTACCTTTAACATTGGTGACAGTTCACTGATGACCTTGTACAAACAACTCATTAGGCATCGTTAAATAAACCCTGGTTTATGACATGGCATATCTTTATTGATTAATTTCATTAGTGAAACTTGATGGAGAAATGTTTTGGACCTCTTTCTTAATTTCTGTTGTTTTATAGCCAGAGACAGAAATCTGTGTCCAAATGAAGGCATTACTGCATGTACTTCCTCCTTTTCTCTTTTAAAAAGTGCAATGGAATGGAATTACTAACCTTACTGACAATTTGGATGACAAAAAGCAGTTCTCTTTAGTTTGCCTCCAACCTTCCACCTCCCTCTTTTTGATAGGCCCCCACCATGTTGCATCTCAATTTACAAAAATTCTTATACATTTCCTTCTCTGATAAAATAATATCTCTTCGTCAACCCAATCCACGTTTTTTTCCCATAAAGATACAATGCTAGGGCTAAATTCTTTCACTGAAGCTGAGTCTTCATTTGCCCCCAACTTCAAAGGGGGCATGCTAATCAGGGAGAGGGGAGATTACTAATGAAGTGCTGCGGTGAATACACAGCACTTCATTAGGCTAATTTTCCCCCACAGCAACATCAAAGCGTTAAACTTCGAAGTGCCAGCATGCATGTAGCCATGGGCACTCGGAAGTCCCCATACTACTTTGAAGTCCCTTTACTCCTCAACTTCAAAGTAGCATGGGGACTTCGAAGGGCCCACAGCTACACGCATGTCGGTGCTTCGCAGTTTGAAGCTTCAAAGTTACCGCGGGAGAGAGTTAGCCTAATGAACTGCTGTGTATTCGCTACAGGTCTTCATTAGTAACCTCCCCTTGCCTTGATTAACATGCCTCCTTTGAAGCTTGGGGCAAGTGTAGACAAGCCCTGAGATATTAACAAAGCAAAAACACCGGCAAAAGACTTGTGCTTTCAGACAAGTGCTATGTTAACCTTCTCACCCCACTTCACTCGTGTATCACACCCCGGTAGCATTAGTCACGCTGTTCTAATCCAGGAATTTATTTCCAAAAAGGTTGCCTATTATCATAATATAAGGGGTGACTTTAGTGATGTGCAGGAATGTACCTCAGGACCCAAAAAAAAAAATCGCTTATAAACCAAGATGAAAGCATGATGCGCTGATGCACTTTGCCACCTGGCAACTCAATTAAAATATCCTAACCTTAAATAAATCACAGAAACCTATCATGCAATGATCAAGAGAGTGTTTTATAACTAAAGAAAAAAATAAACCAAAACCAAACCCTGTCAGTATGAGCTTGCTCAGCCCCCTCCTCCTAAGTGCAGTAGCCTGCATCACATGACCCCTAGAGGGGATTTTAATAATGTTTTCATTTGATTCCTGTTTCAGACACTTTGCATTTTTATGTATGTTAAAGAATTCAGCAAGTCATTCAGCTGGCTTGGATGACAGGAGAACTTCCCTTGGAGCACAGGTGTATAAGCAAACAAATCTTTCCATGCTTGGAAATGAATCTTTCACCGAGGCTAAATAATCAGCAGAATACTTAACTAGTGGGAGAATATGAATGATATCGCATCATCTAAAAGGTACAGGGGAGCAGATGAAAATAATTCCCTCTCACATATCAGAGTCAGCTGGGAGATAGTCTCAAATGGAAGGATTCTCACTGTCTCCTTCTTCCTCCTTCCCGGTAACAACCTGGAATTATTAAAACTAGAGAAACCATTACAAAAAATTAACTATTCAAAGCCAAGGATGAACTCAGGTTCTAAAAGTCTTCTATATGGGGGATGAGCAAGTGTGACAAGCCAACCCTGGATTAAACCAAGAGATAATCAAATTTCACTGATGCAGACTGTGAGACAAATCACTGTCATGGGCTTCAAAGGTTAAGTAATGCCTGCAAAGGCTGCAAAGAAGCTGTGTTTTCCGCTGAGGTGACATTAAGAACAATTAAAAATGCAGACATTAGACTACTTAAGAAGGACAGCCATTTGTAAAAGGATACCATGACAGGTGCATTACTAGTTTACAGAGCAAAGACAGGATATATCCTCAGTTGCCTGAATTGCCTCAAAAACTCTATGATAAAATTCCATAATCGGCTATTAAATTATTGCCTATCTCACAGAGACCCATATTTACTTTTATGCTGTCAAAACTTGAAGGAATTTGGAGTTCCTGTGAATAGGGGTTAATAACATCATTTGATGTAAATGGATCAGAATGTTTAGCAACTATACTAACTCAACCTTCTGCTCTCGCTAGTGTTTCTCTGCCTCTTATACTATACAGCTTAGAAAAAAAAATCTCATGGAAGGTGAGCGATTTGAAACATCAATCATTTTGAACCTTTAATGCGTTCTTCAGCCAACTGTCAGTGCTACAAAACTGTAACTGCATGCAATACGGCTATTTTGCAATCCTTACAAATATTGAGATTGTGCAGTATAAACAAATAACTTAATAGGTTCCTTCATTTTATGTGTTTTGGACCTGTTCTGTTGCCGTTTGTATATATTGTATGTCCCTACTAAGTGAACAATCAGATGAGTTCTATCTCTGTTCTAGCTAAGACTGTTATTAGGATTTTGTGGTGACACATTTAAGAAATCCCAAGCTTTAATCAGCATTCCATTTTTAATCCTTTCAGCTAAATACCTCAGCCTTAAACATTGTTCATGTTGCGGCCACTAAACTGCTTGAATGTTGAATTACAGTATTTGCTTTTGCAAATGCAGCCAAATTAAATTTTATGGTGACAATAGCCAACATTTTATCTTTTTTTTTAAAAAAGAATGTCCCCAGCCATTTCCATCAAAAGTTTTCTTTGGAGAATGCCTGTAAAAGATTGCAAAACACAATTTAACCTAACAGCACCCCCAACGAAATACAGATTTTCTCAATATGAAGTGTTTTCCCCTCCTATTTTTTCCCATTAAAAGACGTGTGCAAGTGTTTTAAAGCACATTATTGCTAAGCAGCATTTGGAGTTGTAAATATAACTTCTTTAGGTCTATTGTATATTAAAGCAAATCCTAGCACATTTGAAAACACGTCAGCTTTATTTTGTACTGGTATTCAGAAGCATCTCTTTTTGACCAATATTATATAAAGTTCCTCTGGGAAGATAATGTGTATGATTGCAGCCTTGCCTTGTTAAAATCTGTGGCTTTTTATGCACTCATGTTTTCACCCATGAATTATGTATGAAAGAGTATCTCATTACATTTCATTTTCTTTACAGCAGCTTTCCCTCTTCTTTCTATGCTCACATTCCCATCAGCCGAGCTCCACTCACCCTGCAGCTTGGCTCCATCTTGATGCCTTCATAGCATTTTAGACAAAATGGGCGTGTTTAACTTGTCACCCTAAGCCTGGTATAAATTATTCACTAGAGCTTTGCACAGATTTGTGAGATAACCTGTCTGAACTCAGAGAAACTTCCTAGGTCTCTGTGTGTATATGTGCATTTGACAGGAACACAGATGGCTGTTTCCCTAGAGTAGCACCAAGAAGAAGGATAAAAAAATATTTCCCATTTCCAAAATTCATTTGGTAAATTGTAAATTACTTCTCATGGGTTGAGCCAGATATTTACTTGGATTTTTCAAACACAACATAGGCAGAGAAGCTGCTCTATTTAAGATTATGTAAATGGTCAAATGACCAAAGAATTTTTAAAAAAGTATTCTGAAGCTTATTTTTTTTCTTTTTTTAATTTATAAGAAAAAGCCTCCCAGGGCATATACTGTGCATCTATGACACCAAACTACGTGCCTTTTTCTGCAGACAGCTCCTTATGCTCACACCCATCCACTGACGGCAATGGATGGGTTCCTGGGACTGAGTCGCTGGCAAGAGCTGAGACTCAGAGTAGCAGAGCCTAGATGTCTTTTGTGGAACATAGGTTTTCATTACATTGTACACAACACCCAATCCCACAGTGCTAGATGTGTTAGAAATGCACAGATTAAATAAAGGAAATAAATTGCTCTCGGCATGGGATTTGTTTGGGAAGTCTTTTAGAAAAAAGCTAGTTCCAACACAACCAACCTTATCTCCCCACAGAAAAATTGAGTTGCCATATCCATAACTCCAAAGACATGTCAATTTATCTTGGAGCTAAGTGCATGCCTGAATTGATAGGCCAAATTACCATGGATGCAAGCACATTACAAAAATAAGGGAGGACAATGGTACACTAATCTGAAGGTTAGGAACGGCAAAGAGATCTGCAATAGAAGATGCAGTTTCCTTAATTTTAAAATATTTTAGGGCATGCGAAAACAAAGGTTTGCTGCACTATCTGCTTCTGATAAGGAATGTCTAAAGTAGGCATTAAAATGTTGCTAGCCTAAACAAGCAATGTGCACTTTAATCACAGGACCCCAAACACACCTCTTCCACTCAAGGGACCAGTAAACCTCCCCCAGCCACCACCACAATTGACCTGGCTCTTCTGCGATGCCTCAGCAGATGATGCAGGAATGGGAGGTCTGGCCATTGGCCTGCAACAGCTTCTTTATCCAGAACCGGAGGGAGCCCTGGAACCCTGCTGAGCTACTCTCTGCTAGTCTCTGCTCTTCACCCTGGCTTATCACTGTCCAAATGTTGCAACATCTTGGGACAGATGTGTGGGAACAGTTTTGATAGTGGGTGTTGACAACTCGTGAACCAAACTGTAAACCCTGTAGGTAATGAAAACCACTTCCAGTTAAGTGGTGGTTCAGCACATCCCCCTCCCACTGCTCCTGTAGTTCTAGCACCTATACATGGGACCAAAGGAAGAGAATGCTCAACCATCCAACACCAGGAAGGAAGAAGGATAGATAATAAGACTTCCCCTCCCTTACAGCCCCACATAGGGGCTAACAATAAATAGTCTTTCCAGTTCTCAGGGAAACAGTTGCTCCAGGCTAGCCGCTCGAATATGGGCAAGTAGGATCCTCTAGGCCATCCAAGCTAAATGGGGGCTTCAGCTGTACTTTCCTGCTCTCCAGGATGACTTGTGCAAAGTGAACTGTGCAGATAGCTGTACTTTCCCCTACCTCCAACTGTGCCTTAAAGATCCCATAAGTCCCTTCTGAATAGCAGTATGTTTTATTGTTCACATCCTACTAAAACTACTGCATTGAGAGGTGCTTCTGTTACAGTTAGGGCAAATAAAATTCCACTAAAGGATTAAACGAGAGCCAGCTAGTGTTCCAATGAGGGCTGATTTTTTTTTCTTTAAGGCTATATCTACACTACAGCAGTCCTTCAAAAGTTCTTTTGAAAGATCTCATCTGAGAAAACTTCTTTTGAAATATCACAACCACACACAAAAAAGTGTTGATCTATTCTTTCAGCAGGGAGTGGCCATACCCTAGCTGCTGTTTCAAAAGAACAGGCCAGGAAATACTGCAGGTCAAAAAATCTGTAGCCATGGAGGATTGCTGTTTTGAAAAAGGTGCTCTTCCTCACCCAGAAGCAGAAGATGGCCACTGGGAAAAGTACCGCATTCTTTGGATTTAATATCGAAAGAAAGCATTCCGTGTGTAGCTGCTCCATGGGATTTTTCAAAAATGCCTTGGCTTTTTCAAAAACACTCACTAGTATAGATGTAGCCTAAAGGTCTGTAACTGTTCTCGTGACAAGAAGAACTTAACTAAAATCCATATTCCTGGAAGGTGGAGACAGGAGCATCCCTCTAACACTGTGGCGAAATCATTTGGCTCTCTCTTGTGATCAGCTTTACCGTAGTCAAGGTGTCTACTTATATGAATAATGCACAGATGATTTGGAGAAGCATTTAATGAGCTGTCTGAAATTATTACCTATTTTTGTTTCTATTCAATAACCTTTCCAGAGCACTATAGGTTATACCAATTCTGAGTCATCAATAACACGTGAAAATGATGGAATTTCCTGCTGAGTTCAATGGATGAAGTGCAGTCACTTATTGTGGGTCTTGAAATGAGACCAGAGACCGATTTCAGACCTACAGAGCCATCTTCAAGTTCCAGAGGTAAAAACATCGGCAGATGGGTATGCACTGTTTTTAGTTTTATTCCTCACACATCATTCTCTTGCAATCTGCAAGTTCTCACATTCTTTCAGTCTGAGGAGGCAGAGCTGTCACCATCAGATCTTGTCCTGGGCTAAGAGCTCCCAGGTGATGAGGTTAACATGGCAAGATAGGAGGTTGGCCTTCAGTGTGTCTTTGTAATGTTTTCTTAGTACGAAATGAGTTCCAGTCTGCAATTCCTTGTAAAATACATCCTTTGAGCTTCTGCAGTCAGATGTATGGGCCACACAACTGCAGAATCTCAGCTATCCTCTAACTATAAAAGCCCAAATGTCTCTGTTGTTACCCTGGTGTTTAAAACAAAATCGATCGTACACATAACAGGTGGAACTGTGCCAAGAATTTTATGCGCACTGATAAGTAGTCCAAATACTGTAGGGCTATGTCTACACGTGAACGCTACATCGAAATAGCCTATTTCGATGAATAACGTCTACATGTCCTCCAGGGCTGGTGCTGTCGACGTTCAACGTCGACGTTGGGCAGCACCACATAGAAGTAGGCGCTGCGAGGGAACGTCTACACGCCAAAGTAGCACACATCGAAATAAGGGTGCCAGGAACAGCTGCAGACAGGGTCACAGGGCGGACTAGCACTTCTGGGGCAACAGCTAGCCGCTCCCTTAAAGGGCCCCTCCCAGACACACTCAGCCTGCACAACACATGGTTTGCAGAGCCATAGGCACGCATACCTCGAGCTACGCAGACATAGACCCTCAGCAGCAGCAGCAGCAGCAGCAGCAGCAGCAGCAGCAGCCAGAGGTCCACTCAGCCGCCCCTGTAGGAGCAGTGCTCGCCCTGCTCAATGCCACGCAGAAAGCAGCTGATCACATCCTAGCCACAGAGAAGGAGCTGCCCCCAGGGGAGGAGGAAGCAATCCCCAACCCTGCAGCACCCCGCCCCCCCGCCTCACACGCCGCCGACTGTGGAACTACCCCACGAGCACCGACTGGTGGGAGCGGCTGGTGCTCAGAGAGTGGGACGATGACCGCTGGCTCCAGAACTTTCGCATGAGCCGGCAGACATTTCTAGAGCTATACCAGTGGCTCACCCCCACACTTAGGCACCAGGACACCTTCATGCGGCGTGCCCTTAGTGTGGAGAAACGGGTCGGCATCACTGTCTGGAAGCTGGCCGCTCCAGACAGCTACCGATCCGTAGGGCAGCAGTTTGGCATTGGCAAGGCCACCGTTGGGGCTGTCCTCATGGAGGTAAGAGGACCCACGCGGGGAGGGGGAGGCAGCCCTGGCAGGGGAGGGGAGGGGAGGGGAGCCCTGGCAGGGGAGGGCCACACACACCCTGCACACCCCTCACTGGTGCTCTCCCATGGGGGGGTGCCCTGGGGGTGCTTAGGGGGCGGGGGGCGGCCATCGCAGTGGTGGGGGATTGATGTGGTTGCAGAGGAGCGTGCAGGCTGGCCGCGTGGCTGGGCTGCCGCCTGCACGCTCTCTCAGCTTGCTGCACAGGAAGGCAGGGGGCAGGGACCTTTAAGGGGTTGCTGCACTCGGCAACCATCGAGCTCAGGGGCTGAAGAGAGCGTCTCTCAACCCCTCAGCTGATGGCCGCCATGGCGGACCCCGCTATTTCGATGTTGCGGGATGCGCAACAGCTACACGTTCCCTACTTCGACGTTGAACGTCGAAGTAGGGCGCTATTCCCATCTCCTGATGGGGATAGCGACTTCGATGTCTCGCTGCCTTACGTCGATGTCAACTTCGAAATAGCGTCCGCCACGTGTAGCCATGACAGGCGCTATTTCGAAGTTGGCACGGCTACTTCGAAGTAGCCGGCACATGTAGATGCGGCTTAGATGTAGAAGACTGAAATGATGATGATGGCACAGTAAGCATCAATTTTGGTTTGAAGTCTGGCACCGAATTCATTGCAGAGACACCACTGAAGTTTTCCAAAGCATCACTGGTTGAACAAAAGCATTTCATGATGTCATCATCTATCACTGTATCTCATATGATGACACTGCCTCAGTAGCAAAATTTGTCAATGACCTTGAGTGGTACACTGTTAATGGACATAACTGGAGTAGTTACACTTCCCAATTGAGGTGGGGCCATGATCTCTTTCTTCTTTCAGCTGACCATAAAGCTAAAATGTTTTGCTGAATGCACAAAGCAGTTAGTAAGCAACTGAATGTCCCTGAGGTTATGGGCCAATAAAGCACAATCATCAGCAAACAGTAATGTGTGAATAATTGTCTTCATAATTTTTGTCTCTGCACTCAGGCTATGTAGATTCAGGACATCTCCATCCATATGCTACAGCAAATAAATGCTGCAATCAATATCTCTGAACGCATCTATTAGCATAGCCATAAACATGATGCTAAATAATGTCGGCACAAGAACACAGCCTTGTTTTGGTGACAACAAAAGGAGCTGAGATACAGCCTTTGTGAAGGCCACATAGCTGTATTCCTGCATGAAAAAAGTTAATAATGTTGACAAACATATTGGGCAGCTGAGCTTAAGGAGGGCGGTTCACAGACCGTCTTGATTTATAGAGTTAAAGGACATACTAAGATCAACAAAATCTACATATTGGTCTGATATCTACTCATGACTTTTCTCATGAATTTGTCAATGTGCAAAAATCTTATCTGAAGTTCCATTGCTACGAAGAAAGTCACATAGTGCCTGAATGCCAATCTTCACTTCAATTGCTAAGTTACCCAGTTGAGCATGACTTGGGTGAGTATCTTCTGAAAATACATTATAAATATATACAAGTATACAAATACATAATCATACACACACAGACACAAGAAAACCACAGCCATTTAAAACCAGAAGTAGAAATAAAGATTGTTATACTTCATGTATAAACTGAAAACACTTCCACAGGTGAAGAGGTATGACAAAGACAGATAGGAAGTACATTAGGAGCTTGGTGTAAAGAGATCGCATTAATCTCTGTTTCTTGTCCATGGCACCATTTTAGATATTTTTTTTGGTGGTACATCATGGTTTTATTTTTTTCATGTATGACAGCAATAGACAGAGATCTTTGGCAATATCTTCCATATGTTCTATGGCAGAAGGCCTAAAAGAAGTGCATATCAGAAAACTGGTATCAGTAATGAAAGGCATTAGATCCAGTCTTCTTGCTAGTTCTTGTGCTTTAAAGAACCTTTTTTAAACAATTTGCCCCCCATTTCATAATTATTCTTTCATATTTTACATGTGCATTCATTACAGTTCAGGACTGTTTGAGGTAGGTTTCAGGGCCCCTCAGAGTTCTGAATTCAGTTGTTTCTGCAGACCAGTTATTACACCTACAGGTGGTTTTGACTGTGATGACCAAGTATTTCAAGCACACTCAGTAACTCAGAGGATTTGAAGATTTTTCAAAAACAAAAACAAACAAACAAACAAAAAAGCAGGAGAACTTCTTTCCACCAGAAAGTTTTCCTTTAATGACAGAGAAATAACCATTCTTGGTTTCAAAGTCCACATTAAATACTTTTGATGTGAGTCTGTGCTCACGAAAGCTCATGCTCAAAACTTTTCTGTTAGTCTATAAGGTGCCACAGGACCCTTTGATGCTATTAAGTACTTTGTTTACAGCTTAATACATAGAAGATTTGTCTGGATAATTCCCATTGTGCTAACAAGGGCTGGGACTTCCTGAAAGCCTCAGATTCAGAATAGCAATGAAGAGAAAAGCTAACCTAACTGAAAGATTTATAGATTGTCAGTACACCAACAGTTAATTCATTAATACTCTGTTCTCAAGAGCAAAAGGATATAATATAAATTTATTGTGTGGGACTCCTAAAGGAGCTAATATCAAATCCAACCAAAACCAGCAATGTCATGCTTGTTCCTTCTGTGCCAATAAACTGAAGACCACCCAGTCAGGACCAACTCATCCACATCTGAGCCATCCGTGTCCCCTCAACCTCAATCTCTGTGACACACACATCAGGGAAGGGAAATAGGTTCAGAAACCTCAGGATCAAGGGTGAGGCCTAACAGACAAAGAAAAATGTGCATTTTTGGATCATTCTCACCAACTGCATTGAGAGCCATTTCAGGTGATCAAGCTACTGGAAGCGTGAGTTCTTTCTTCTTGCACCAATATCTAGTATACAACACAACTGAAGAAAAAATACAAGAAGAATGGAAAGAGTGTTGATAAGTCAAGTCCCTGGAGATAGAAGGCAGATAGTCATGCTAAGATTCTACTAGAAATATTCACTGTTTCCCTGCAGGGTCATTTCAAAGAACACAGAGAAGGGGGGAAAAAAGCAGCTTTCAGCTGGCAACGTTGTGTACATTGTTTTGTGTTGCCAAACACAAATTCTATCTGAGACATTGGAACATTTAATGACATTGAGTTGTCTTTGTGTCTGATTGTCCCCCTAAGTCTGAACAATCAGATGAGGTCTTGCTCATGTTCCTTGGAAGGTAAACTTGGTTACTATATTGTGCAAGACAGTGTATAGACTTTTCCACTCACACAAAATGTTTCACAGCCAATACATGCAAATCCTGATGAAGTATTTAGGTAATTATGTATCCTAAAGATAGTAGCTGTGTGTATGATAGGTCAGGAGTGAAAAATACAAAGGGACTTCAAGAGTGCAATTACAAGTCAGATCCTATTTTGTCTACAAATGTGTTTTTCCTTTCCTTATGTGTGATCTGGGAGTCTCTTCCTAATTTTGCTTGTGGTGTTAATATCATTATGAGCAGCTTGTTTGTGTGCATCAGATAAGTAATAATTTTAATTCTCTGTAGTTAAGATGCAATATTTACTTAATTACCCCTTTTAATTGTTTCTTTCTTCATTCCTGTCCCAATCCCCTCAAAAAACATGAAAAAAAAATCCAAAAAACAAAACAAAAGAGAAAAAAAGAGGGGTTAAAGCAACTGAACTGGCCAACAAGATACAAAACTGTGAATCTAGATTTCAAGTATAAAATACTATTGTATGATATATAGATCTCTGTGTGGATTAGATACAGATATATTCTATTCCAGTTGTTTTATCATTATTTTAAATTTTACTTCTTTCATTGTTTCACTTCCTCATTTGTGCTACTCACATGCCTATAGTTAGTCCCATATTCAACCAGCACCTTCATTCACCAGGCTAGTTTTATGACTCTATCAAATGTATGAAAAAAGTGCTGTGTGCTAATGCAGTAGCAACAATACTTCCACACCACAACCTTCATCCATCTCAGCAGAGTCCAAAGCCTATTACTCCTGACTCTCATTTACACTAAGGGCTTGTCTACCACTGCAAGCGGGGGTGTGAATACACTGTGTCCAACTAGCCTGCCGCAGACTAGCTGTCTATGTGGACCCTGCTAACGCACATTAACAGGTTGTTAACGTGCTTTGACCTGGTCCTCCTTGAAATGGGACTAACCAACTGGTAGCACAAGTCAGCAGGACCCACAGGACAGTTAGTCCATAGAGGACGAGGTCAGGATACCGTTACACCAAGCTCCCTACAACCTAATTTTTCATGTGGACTAGCCCTCCTTAGCACTGCTTCGGAAGTATGAAGAGACCTGAATATAAATCAGAATCAGGCTCACTGAGTCTAATTCTTCAGAATATGATAATCCAAGTGATTCTTCATGGCCATACTTGATCAGACTGGGACATATGGTGAAATCATTGGCTCATTGGGGGCAGTATGTTGTCAAATATTTATCAGCATTAAGAAGTGTCTGTCACACTGTCCGCAGATGCTTGGGTGTCCACCTGGGTCTTGGTGCATCTACATTCTATTGCCTGAGGCCTCAGAATGTCTTGGGCTAGAGCCTGGAGTGTGCATCCTCTCTCCTCAGCAGTCAGCCCTGAATGATCTGGTCTATACCCTTTCATGCCGTCTCTCCAGACAGATCATGCCCAGCGGGGCCAAGGCGACATGACTTCCTCTGCCCAAAGAGTGGAGTTAATCCTTGTTGTCTCAATGCAGGGCAGATTCACCTGATCACAATCATACTAACACAGAGGTGAAACAAAGTGGTTTTCCAGCAGTGAAAATATCAATGCTCAGCAGGGGCCTCAAGCCTTTGTAAGATCTGGCACCTAGGCTACATCTACATGTGCACGCTACATCGAAATAGCTTATTTCAATGTATCGACATCAAAATAAGGTATTTCGATGAATAACGTCTACATGTCCTCCAGGGCTGGCAACGTCGATGTTCAACTTCGACGCTGGGCAGCACCACATCGAAATAGGCGCTGCGAGGGAATGTCTAAACACCAAAGTAGCACACATCGAAATAAGGGTGCCAGGAACAGCTGCAGACAGGGTCACAGGGTGGACTCAACAGCAAGCTGCTCCCTTAAAGGGCCCCTCCCACACACAGTTGCACTAAACAACACAAGATCCACAGAGCCGACAACTGGTTGCAGACCCTGTGCCTGCAGCATGGATCCCCAGCTGCCGCAGCAGCAGCCAGAAGCCCTGGGCTAAGGGCTGCTGCACACGGTAACCATAGAGCCCCACAGGGGCTGGAGAGAGAGCGTCTCTCAACCCCTCAGCTGATGGCCACCATGGCGGACCCCGCTATTCGATGTTGCAGGACGCAGATCGTCTACATGTGCCCTACTTCGACATTCAACTTCAAAGTAGGGCGCTATTCCCATCCCCTCATGGGGTTAGCGACTTCGACGTCTCGCTGCCTAACGTCAATTTCAACTTCGAAATAGTGCCCAACACGTGTAGCCGTGACGGGCGCTATTTTCAAAGTTGGAGCCGCTGCTTCGAAGTAGCATGCACGTGTAGACGCGGCCCTAGTCTGCCAGCATCATATTTTCAACAGCAAAAAGCAGGGGAGGGATGTGAGGGTATGTGCACCCTTTCTTTAATCTGTAGATGGAGCCAGGAAGAGCCTGGGAATATTGAAAGAAGAAATTCTATAGAGAAGCAGAAAGAGACTGCATAGCTTTTGGAATAATAGAATTTCACTTATTTTAATATAGTTTCTCTTTCAGCATTAGGAGAAAGTGACATTTGCTGTGATCTTTGCCACTGTCACCATGATACCAGTATTCCTGGATTTTTGGTGGTTTCATTAAACTTTTTCTTTCATAAAGAACTTCCTTGTTGCCTTTTCAGGTGTCTCTGCATGACCCTGAGTGGAAGACAAGATCGATTTGTCTTCCTAGTTCTGCCTTTTTTCCGTTGTAATGCCACTGCACATTCAGAGTTCTTCCAGAGCTGTTTTATTTTGTTCTTTGTCTGTTTGCCACTAGATCATCACTTGAAGTCTCAGTCTCTGCATGTTTTAAATGCTTTTTTTCATTTTTCTCTTTTGTAAATCCATCAGTTTTTTTTCTAGCCTTTGAGTTCTTTTTCAAGTGAACGTTTTTCAGTCTGCCACTGCTTAAAATCTTGATTCTACTTTGTCGCAGCCTCTTCCAGATTCTTCATGTGTCTTCCAATTTCTCCATCGCAGCATAACTAGTCTTGCATGCTGCTATCATACCACACACTCCATGTAGCACTGACGGGATAATTTGAGAGACTGTCTCTCTCTTCCAGTTCTGCTTTTGTGGGGGTAAAGCAGTTTTGACAAGCTATGAGATATCTTCCAAAGTAGATATGATTAGCCTCCCCTGAATTTGTAACATTATTTCCTGTAGTTATTGCTTAATCACTCTGGGGTTCTTGCAGCTTATCTGTGCATCATTCTCATCCAATGCAAACACATTTTCCCCACCCTACCCACATGTTGGGTTTCAATTCTGTCATCAGACATAGTTCCTTGATTTTTTTTTCTTTCTTTATGTACTGCACGTTTAAAAAAAAACAATTTGCAGGCACAGGCACAGGTTACACGACAGCACTCTGTCGACAGAAGTCTCTGTCAGAAGAGATTTCCCAATGAACTTCTGTTGACAGAGTGGGGCAAAACACACAAAAGCCAATGGGCTCTGTTGACAGAGCGACCAGACTGCCCCAATTCTCTCTCAACAAAACAGGCCCCTGGAAGCACAGCAGACAGGGCTGCCCATTGCTCTGGATGACCTGTCTGTTGAAAAACAGCCCTCTCAGATTATCTACACAACTTTTTTGTCAACAGAATCTGTCAACAGCAGTATTATGCCTCATGGCTGAGAGACAGAATGCTACCAGCAAAAGGGCTGAGTTTTGTCAACAAACTGTCAACAAAGTGCATTTTGTGTGTGAATATTCCAGCAGTTTTCCCAACAACACCGGGGTTTTGTTGGCAAAACTCTCAAGCGTAACCACAGCCACAGAGTACAGCAGTGGTTAGAGAGAACTGTTACATTTTCTTCAAGAGTTTTAAGACTCAGATTTACTTTGTAAGACTTAGCCTGATCAGACTTCTAAATGGAGTGCCTTTAGCATGCATCCAAATTGGGCTTAATTTTCCTTTGCGAAGGCATGTCATTTGGCCATTTATATGAAGCAGTGAGAGTTTAAATGTCTGTCCACCATATGCGCTGGCTCGCTCAGAGCTCTTCTTGGAGCTTGATCAGTGAACAATGCCACACAATTTGCATTTTGATTTTATGCTCCAACTCTTGAAATTAAGAACTAACGTTAGCATCTCTAATGTCGAATTGAAATTAATCAGTGTCTCACCTGGTTCTTTGTTTTCCTGAAGAAATTAACTTTCATATGCCACATTCTTTGTCAGGCAAAATGATCAGTTTGAACATTGAAAATTTTCTCTTCACCTCCACCAGGTGTTGTGTTGGACAGAGACTTGAATGTCATTTCATTTCTGTAACACCTTTGCCATAGCAATACTGTCCTAGGTCTGTCATGCAGATTTCTGATGTGCTAATAAGCAAGGGTGGAATAGTACATAGATATTTTTCAACTAAAAATTTGAATCAAAATCACTGTTTCAGTGGAAATAGGTACTGATTTTGTCAGTTATCATTGCTCAGATTATCACTTATTATATGGTACTCATACTATTTTGGTTTAATCCTGAGGAGAAGGGATTTTCCTCTTCAAATGACACCTAGGGTGCAACCCAGTTTGTTGTGCTGAATTATATTAGGAAGATACACTAATTGAATGCACTGTGACATTAGAAATCTTAGGCATCACTGGGTCACAAAATCTCCAAAAGCACAGTAGAGAAGAAAGGAAACATGTTGCAAACCTTGCATAAGACAAATGAACATTAAAAGTATCATTCTCCAGGGGATTCTGTTAATTGAATACATTTAATATTTTCAGAGGCAGTTAAAGCTGATACCTGCTGTTTTATAGACTGACGTGGTCTGAAGCTATCTAACTCTTTTGAATAAGCTGAAAAAGCAAAACATCTAATTAAAACCAAAGCAATAAAAGCATTTAGTCAAATTGTTTTAAGTCTTCTTTTTCTAACATAAAAATGGCTCTTTTCAATTTTTTTTTTCACAGATAGTTTACCAAAGTTAACAAGTACAATACGGAAAGTCCAAAAATAGTTGAATATTTGAACAAACAAAGACTATGTGAATCTTACCAGTTTGAAAAACCTTCATTATCCTCCGAAGAGAAATGGTTATATCTGATTTACTGATACAAGATTTAGGCCTAAGTCTCAGATAAAGCTGTATGCTGGAAATGTGTCAAACATTAACAAATCTGGCAAGTTTATAATTCCTTTTTTGAAAAAAATATTACTTTTTCACTTTCTAGCATACAAGTCCAGTACTTCTAAGAAGTTAATAACTACAATAAAGAAAAAGAATCATAATGATATATTTGAATTCTCATTGTGATATGTAACAATGAAAATAACTTTGTTCTTGAGTTCTGTGTGTTGGCTTGATATACATGCTTAATTTATTATTATTATTATTATTATTATTATTATTATTATTATTATTATATTGACATTCTCAGTATAAGTGGCATTATAAAGTGTGAAAGACAAATAGGAGATTCTTCCAAAGAGTCTGTTATTTAAGGTGCTTATTCATCATGCTTTACTGGTTTCAGAAAGGATTTTGCCCAAGGATGGAGTAAAAAAGAGACCTGAACACAACTTTACAAAGGGACAGAAGATTCAGCTGGTGCAATTCCATGCAGACAAAGCATTGTATAATATAATTTAGACTGTTATGACACTTTGGCTATGTCTACACTAGCAAAAATCTTCAAAATGGCCATGAAAATAGGAATAAGGGGATTTTGAAGTTCCCAGGATCCTTTCAAAAAGGAATCCTGTCTGGACGAGCTGCGCGGGAGTGAAATGTGGCAATTTTGATGAGCCGTGGCTGGCGGCATGCTAATGAGGCGCTGAATATGCATTTCAGCACCTCATTAGTAATCTTCAAAATGGCCATTTACATGACCATTTCGAAGATTTGTGCTAGTGTAGACATGGCTTATAATATGTATAATTACGAAAGCCATCCATTTTACAAATAATTTATAATATGAAAGTAGGCAATCTCTCTCCAAGTTTTGCTTATTTTTTTTGAGACTTCTGCAAACTGTTGATGAGAGTGGCAGTGCCATTTTAGCCCAGACACACCATGACAAAACTTAAAATTTGGTGAAAAAGCAAACATGAAAGATATCCATTGCCCTTTTGAGGACCTTAAGAAATACTTCCTCTAAGTCTGTTGATGTTGGCAGAGAATTTCTCATGGGAACATATATAAAAGGAAAATGTTTTTATCATTTTAAGTCAAGCTACAAGATTTTCTCTTCATGGATATTCAAATTCCCTACACACATTGATGAACGAAGACTTATAACATCTCATGAGCTTCAGTTCCTTGTTGGCCAAGGAGAAACACAGAGAGGTGAAGCTACTTACTATAGATGGGAATATATTGTTGATCTCCTGATTCCTGAACTCATATTTTAAGAACATGAGGTGTGAAAGTTGGTCTTAAAAAAGAGTATGTTAAAATACACTTACATTCATCTAATGCCTTTGGCAAATGTATATGGCTCTGGGTTCTGTGTGACACTCAATCAAAATTGCGATATTAAGCTTACTATTACAAGGAGTCAGGGCATGTAAAGAAGAGTGCGTATGTCTGGGTGTGGTGAAGAGAGGAAGCTTGCTGGCCAGGCTTGCTTACAGCCCAAGACTCAGCAACAACTGGGTAGTGGAATTCTTAAAAGTCTTATTTAAATGAGTTTCCCTTGCTCACGTGTCTTCTTAAATACAAAAACGGAGTGGATATAAGATGGCACTGTCTCCTCTCACATGGGCTGTGGCTACACTTGGCCAAAACTTCAAAATGACCATGCAAATGGCCATTTCAAAGATTACTAATGAGGTGCTGAATGGAATATTCAGCACCTCATTAGCATTAGGACACTTCTGGCCACAGCGCTTTGAAAACTCCACTTTAGAATGTGTGCAACTTGGTGCGCGTATATGGGGGTCCTTTTCAAAAGGACCCCACACATTTTGAAATCCCCTTATTCCCCTCTTCAAAGGTGCAGGGTCCTTTCAAAAAGAACCCCCATGTAGCAGCACCAAGCTGCGTGCGTTCAAAAGTGGCGCTTTCAAAGCACTGTGGCTGGAAGCATCCTAACGCTAATGAGGCGCTGAATATTCAGTTCAGTGCCTCATTAGTAATCTTTGAAGTGGCCATTTGCATAGCCATTTTGAAGTTTTGGCCAAGTGTGGCCACAGCCTTGGTGTTTGGTTTATGGGTAACAGGGATTTTTACATGACTCATTTGGGATTAAGGGAACTTCGAAGTTCAGCATATACTGCCAAACACCCATGGCTACACTGCCTGTCAGTGCTTCAAAGTTAGAAGCTATGAAATTCCTGCAGCAGCTATTATGCTAATGAGGTGCTGCATGGGCAACACCACACCTTATTAGCCTCCTCCAACCTGCCTGCTTAGTGTGCCCCCTTCGGGGCTAGCGTAGATGCATCCAAAGCGTTCTGTTGTCAGAGTCTCTAGAGAACTCTGCATTTGTCTCAACAGTGTTATCCCTTGAAAATATGAGGAATAACACTTCTGTCGGCAGAGTTCTGTCAACAGAAGTGCAGTGTAGACATTTCTGTAGACAGAGAGCACTTCCTGTTCACCAGGAAGACCTGTTTACAGAACTTCCAGCCAGCCATTCTGTCGACAGAGGGCTGGTCAGTCTGGCTGCTTTCCGTAGACAGAGTGGATTGCTCTGTCAGACATTACTGCCAACAGATGCTTTTAGTGTAGACATAGCTCAAATGAAAAACAAATTAAGTTTTCTTGTGAGAAAAAAAATCAGAAATTTTCTAATCTTATATTTTACTGTCATAAACCTTTTTCTGACCTTATACGTGCATGATATAATCTTGGTGTAAGAATTATTGTGTAGGATATCATAATGCAGTACATCCCATATAACTGCTGAGTATCAATGAAATTAATCAGAACATAGCTGCAGAAAATAAATGTAGAGTCTGTGCTTGACTTTAGATTCCTCATACTAATGTGGTAAATAATATCATTGCATTAATGGGGGAGCTGAGACCCATCTGAGGAAACAGAGCATAGAATGGATTCATATCACCATGGAGAGAAGTGCTGCAACAGTCCACTGGATTACGTCAAGAGGTCTGTGACAGAAATCCTGGCACCTCGTAAAAAAGAGGAATTGTTGGGGATATTTAGTGCATCTCAGCTGACCTATTATAGTTATATATGGAATTGTCAATGGTACATTAGTCATTAGACTTCGAATATATCTTCTCATTCCTAAAGCTACACTATGCAAACAAGCATAATTTATACAAACATACCACAGGAAACTGCATCTCCCCCATTTGCTGTATAAATAGTGTGTGAAACCAAAGAAAATGAGCAAAAGATTATTATTTTATGAATTTTCAATCAGCTGGCCCTCTGTCTTCCCACATAAGAGTCAGACATTTTGCATTACCACACAATAATTGTCATTGTTATGATGGCTCTTGGTGGAATTCTGGAAGGAAACCTCACTTGAAACATTTGTTTGTCCTTAGTGGTTTATTTGCTAAATATATTCTCTATAGATTTAAAATCCCCTCAGATTGACAGCAGCCTCCTTTTTCTAAAATAGTGCAGTAAATCCTTCACCTACAGTTTACAGTATTTTTGTTATTATTTTTAGCAACTTTTTTTAAAAGCAGTCAGGGAGCTTTACCTTATTAAAATGCACTGGAGCAGATTCTCGCTGTGTCCTGCTAGGAGTGACAGCGCGGAGGGGGTAGTCACAGGAGCTAGCAAAGCCAGGTCTCTAGGCGTTAGGGATCCTTTCAGTCCAACAGAGTTTCAGTGGGAATATGAGATTGTTTCCTTCTCTCTTTTCATCATACAACCAAAGTACAAAACGAGCAAGGTCAGTCTGAGAGTCTGACTCATCATATCAAAAACAGCTACAGAGTTCTACAGGATTATCAGTGCAAGAGTAGCACCGATAACCCTGTAGAACTGGGGACACCTCCTCCAAGGGTGAAAGTTGAATTCACTCACCTAAGGCTACGTCTACACGTGCACTCTACATCGAAATAGCTTATTTCGATGTAGCGACATCAAAATAGGCTATTTCAATGAATAACGTCTACACGTCCTCCAGGGCTGGCAATGTCGACGTTCAACTTCGACGTTGGGCAGCACCACATCGAAATAGGCGCTGCGAGGGAACGTCTACACGCCAAAGTAGCACACATTGAAATAAGGGTGCCAGGAACAGCTGCAGACAGGGTCACAGGGCGGACTCAACAGCAAGCCGCTCCCTTAAAGGGCTCCTCCCAGACACAGTTGCACTAAACAACACAAGATCCACAGAGCCGACAACTGGTTGCAGACCCTGTGCATGCAGCATGGATCCCCAGCTGCCGCAGCAGCAGCCAGAAGCCCTGGGCTAAGGGCTGCTGCACACGGTGACCATAGAGCCCCACAGGGGCTGGAGAGAGAGCGTCTCTCAACCCCTCAGCTGATGGCCACCATGGCAGACCCCGCTATTTCGATGTTGCGGGACGCGGATCATCTACACGTGCCCTACTTCGATGTTCAACTTCGAAGTAGGGCACTATTCCCATCCCCTTATGGGGTTAGTGACTTCGACGTCTTGCCACCTAATGTCAATTTCAACTTCGAAGTAGCGCCCAACATGTGTAGCCGTGACGGGTGCTATTTCGAAGTTGGCGCCGCTACTTCGAAGTAGCGTGCATGTGTAGACGCGGCCTAAGTCTGTCAAATCTTATCCTTTCTGAGACCACCAGGAAGTCAGCCAATGAGTGCCATTGGTGTTTGTAATGTAGACACCAATCCCCAGAAATTAGCCTGTGACCACACAGGCCAAAATAAAGCAATTACATTACATTGACTGGGCTGGATTTGAACTTGGAGCAGAATGACTATAGGTCACTCCTAGTCCATTAACAATTTTCCCTGGAAGTTTACTATTCTCTTTTCATCAAGGGCACTCAGATGATGGACAAATTGTGCTTGGGGTGATTTTTTGCTTGATCTGGGGAAAAACAACATTTAATTTCTATGGGTTGAACTTTTCTAGTCTGGCATTCTCTGGACTGCTAACATCCGTGGTTCAGCATGATTTTAGTGGGATGTCCACTTATGGGTGTGACCAAGTTTTCCATGGTCCCATAATGTTTGTTTACAGACCCCAATCCTGGCTTTCAGTGGTCTATGCTGTTATTTATCTCTAATTTATCCCAAGTGTCTCCGAAGAGCTGTGGAAGTGTTGGTAATTCAACTAGACAATATAGACCTCCCGTGGTTTGGCAAATTCTCTGGTTTGGCACCATTCAGGTCCCAAGGGTGCCAGCGTGGGAAGGTTCAGCCTGTAATTCCTTTCTTGCTTTTGTAGATGGTTAAAAACACTGTTCAAAAGTGCTACTCATACAGCAGGGTGTTTCAAAGTAAATACCCACTCCAAGGTGTGAGGTACACAGAGAAGCATAAAAACATGAACATTAACAAGCAGTGCAGTGAGGGCAAATGACAGAATAAATATTTGAGGAGAGTTTGTACACATTGTTGGATTTTAAATTAACTACAAAAACTCAGGGAAAAAGCCCTGAGTGCTATTGTGAACAGCTCAGTGGAAGCCTGGGCTGAGTTTCTACAGCTGTCAACCCAATCCAGTCCTTTTCACTTCACACACAAATTAAAATTATATAGACATACATATATAGCTTTGAAACTTCCACTCAAATAAATATTTGAGAATAAATTTGGATTTACAGTTCCAAAAAGTAAATAAACTGATAGTTGCCATTCTGATGGCTGCGTGTGTTTGCACATGCTACATATTACTGCAACTGGGACTTGAACCACAACCTCATGATCAGTACTCAGGTGAGCTGGAAAGGGGTTTGTTAAAGTAGCCTCAGCTGGAGGCTTCTTGTTTACACAGGAGTGTCAATGGAAGGCCCCAAAAGACAATGACTTATTGACATAGAATTTTACATTTTGCAGTGAGGGAAATATCAACTCCCACTGTTTTGTCTTATTTAAAAGAAAATATCAGACTTTTTGATTTAATAAAACTTTTCCAGATAGATTTGTACAACAATAACTATTTCTTGGTTTATTAGCAAAATCCTAATGTCAAACTTGAGTATTTCTCAGTGCCCAAGGCCTGAGCAGATTTCAAGGAAATGGTGTAATGACTCTTGGGTTTAAGCCATGGACTGAGGTGAAAACCATAATACACTAAGCACTGATCAAACTAAATTTCAGCAAGTGCTATCACATTTAGTGAAGATATCTGACAATCTGGCACAAAGTTTTTTTGGGATTTTGAGTCTTAAATGGCTAAAGTATATAAGAAAAGACTATAAAATATAATCTCTAAGCCAATGCTCGAAACAAAAAATCCTTCAAGACCATTAAATTTTAAACCTGACATTGCTAAATTGCTTTAATGTCTTAAACAGCACACAGTTAGGGGCATAATAATGTATTTGGTGAGTGTTTCTTACTTTTTAACATAAATTACTTTGTTTTATTTGATTTTTTTAAGCTGCTTGTAATAAGCAATGTCCTATGCATAGTAAAACACCATTACGTGGGGTGAGTCAAAAGTACCTGAACATGAATTTGAGCAAATGTGCTTAATCTAAGAGAATTTAATCAGACTTTGATCAACACTCCACATGTCAGGATTGTTGGGCAGCATGTTAATATGATCTCATAAAACTGTTATTCTACTGCAGGATGAAAATGACTGTTGAATGCCACAGTAAATAATACATCGTTTTGTGCTCTTGGTCATTGCCGCATCTGGCATCTGGGGAAATTAACACAGGTTAGTCGTGTCAGTCAGGCAAACCAGAAATTAAAAAAAAAAGAAATCCTCAATTAATCCCAACATTTTACAGCTACATTCAAAAAAATTAAATGTATTGTGGAACATAATGCCTCTTCTCCAACTGATAATTATGAAGATTTTCAAACGCTTTGTGTGAAATATCTCTAATGATTTTTTTCTAGCACATTTCCCTGAAAATGTTCCTTGACATTCACTAAATGAGACTTTGTCTATGCTAGTGCTTCTGTTGGTAAAGCGTTTGTCAGTCAGGAGTCTGAAAAACCTCACACACGACCAGTTTAAATTTCACTGACAAAAAGTCCAATGTGGACAGTGCTGTTATCAGGAAACACTCTCCCACATACATAGCTACCACTGCTTGTTGGTGATGGCTTAATTATGCCAATGAGAGAACTCTCTCCCATCAGCATAGATGGTACAGTGTTCAGTGTAGACAGAGCTTAATCTCACTGCGAGGACAATCCTTCAACCTTAATTACATGAGTATAATTCAGGTTTGTTATATGCCATAAAATAGTGTAAGTTAGTCTCCAACGCTTCCATCCATCTGATGAAGTGTTCTAATACCTGTGCTACACTACACAGTTAGGTTGACATAAGCTGCCTTGTATGGAACTACCTGTGGAAGTGTCTTTGCTTAAATTTGGCTCCCAACAATGTAGGTACCATTCTACGCCAATTTAACAACACCACCTTCCTGAGCAGTGTAGAGTCAGAGTGGATGTAATGGGGTTGATGCAGTGTGAATGGAGTAGACACCACATTTTTTACATTAACTGTTACTTCCTTTCTGGAGCTTTCCCACAATGCCTCACACTGCCAATACAATTGATCCAAGCCTCCTGAAAAGGACGGATACCACCAACACAATGAACCAGATGCGCACATGCACAAGTAATTTAATAACAGTAGTGGTGTATGCTGGCATAAGATAGGTCAACGTAATTTTTCAGTGAAGACATGGCCTAAGTCAGTATAGCCTGTGCATTGAAGAGCTGGAAGTAATTATCATTTAAAGTAAGACATGGTCCATAAACACAACCTCTCCATGAGGTATAGTGAGGGCTCATTTTTCACCTGCTGTACCCTGGCCCCAGTACGTTTACCCTCCTCTTCAAACTTTCTGGGAGACCACAGTTCTATCTTCAACTGATTCTGATCTGATAGCTGCCACTGAGACATCCCTGTCTGGTGTGGACAGGCAGAAGAGCACAACAGGGACATGAGCTACAGAAAGGAGGACCCTTTACAAAACAGCAGGAGCACTACCATTGGCTGCCTTTAAGGGCCGTTGGAGTAGGTTAGCAAGAGGCCATTCTCAGCCACAGTAAGAGCAGTGATTCTTCATAGCATCCACCCAAATAGCACCAGTAGATCAGCAGGTATATGATGGAAGGATAAGAGCTTTCAGGGGCAGAGAGAGGCTAAGGGAGCATAAGCAATGTGTTATTTGGGAATACATAGGGTCAATGCAGGTATAAAGTTGGGTGCTTGAACAAAGGTGGAAACAATTTAGGACTTGGAATTCCCAGGGGAAAAATATGATAAAGAGATGAGGGAAGATGCCTGTCTTGGGGCCAGGGTACAATAGGTGAAAAATGAGCCCTCACTATACCTCACGGAGTGATTGTGTTTATGGACCATTTCTTACTTTAAATGATAATTACTTCCAACTCTTCAATGCATGGGCTATACTAACTTAGGCCATGTCTTTGCTGAAAAATTACGTTGACCTATCTTATGCCAGCACACACCACTACTATTATTAAATTATTTGTGCATGTGCGTGTGTGGTTCATAGTCATTTCAGCAGCTGTTGTGGGCTGAACAAGTCCTTTGTAGTCTTGCTTTATATTGGAAAGAATAAATTAGAGTTTAGACTGCTGCTGAAAGGACAGATGAACTCATAAGTATCAGGACTCTCTCTGGATGTCTACCTAAGAAATGTGACTGCAGCACAATTGCGGCTGTGACAATGTAGTATGGACACATACTAAAGGTTGAAACTCCCAAGACTGCCATTCTCTCATCTGACAACATCTGTCATCCGGAAAGACCACAGATGTTACTGGACCAGAGAAGCAAGTGTGGGAATTTAGTTCAGAGAGCCTGGCTGACTTGGGCATGGGAGCCCACTGGGACTTGCGTCCCTGGTCAGAGGCATAGCCAACCTCCGCAGCACCTGGGCTGCACTTGGTGCCTGCAGAGCTGGTGCTGCACTTGCAGCCTGGCTGGGGCTGTACCAGGTGTCTGCAGGCCTGGAGCTGTGCTTATCTCCAGGGGGCTCAGACCAGAGCCAGCAGCCCAGCCCAAACTACAGCCAGTCTCCATGGGGCTGCGGTCAAAGCTAGCCACCAGCCTCAGGGGCTATGCTGGCAGCTCAGTCGGGGTTGAGCCAGTGCACTTAGTCATGGCCATGGCCATGGCCATGTCAGGAGCTGGAACCCACAAGGCCTGAGCCATCTTACAACAGTCGTACAGGCTGGTGTCAGCCCAGCAGGGGCCAAGGTGCAGGCAGGAGGAAAGGAGTCCGTAGGGCAGGAATCAGGGGGAAGGGCAAAAGAAGAGCCAGCAGCAAACTAGGTGCCCAAAGCAGGGGACCACCCTTTGTTCAGAAAATTCCCTCATCCGTGATCAGTCAGGTCCTGGGGTTACCAGACAAGAGAGGTGGAACCTGTGCAACAATGGAATGGGTTCTTCCATCACTGTGGGAAATCCGTCTCTCTGAGAGGATTTGTTCATTGACCTAGTGCTGTCTACACTGGAGTGCAAGTCAATTTTTCACAGCCCTGAGAGGTGAAGTTAAGTTGATCTGACTTTCTAGTACAGACCAGCCTTAAGTCCACAGATTTTGTTTTAAAATATTTCAAAAATATTTCTGCAATAATAAATGTATTCAAAAGAACAGAGAAACGGCATTTGTTTATACAACCTTTTCTTTACTCTTCCAGCTAGGAACTACTTTTCATGGTGAAAGGTTACTTTGCATAAAAATGCCAAAAATTAGACTGCATAATAGACAACCATTAGCACTCTTCTTTGTGACTAAAGTCATATAAACTTTTGCCTCCTGTCTCCCAGTGCATCTGAAGCAGGCTCCACTTTCTTCACCCTGCTGAAGTTCCTTCCTTTATTTCTTGTGATAGCAAGTACAGGAGTGTGTCTGGGGCCCTCTGGCTGGGGGCATGCTAGTTCTTCGTCTACTGGAATGCCATAGATCTCACTGTGAGGTGGCACTGTAAGTGCTGTTCCTGTCTTGATGTCTGACCGTCTACTCTGAGTACCATGAACTTAGAGGCAACGACTGGAGGCAATCCAAACACGAGGCTCTATCCCTCAGTAGGTTTCCACACACATTCACATGCTGTGAATTGCTGAGGATTCCTTTAAGACTGACAGAAAGTATAAGGTGCAAATAGCCTTGTCACAATTGTTTTTAACACTTACAACAAAGGCTATTCCCCTTCCAATCCTAAAGCAGCCCTACAGTGAAGTCCAGTACACAGGCATAAAGGTAAGAGTCACATAACTTTTTTCTCACCACCCTCCTGTTTCCTGGCTGTTATTCTGTATCTTCTTGCTGTGGCTACTGCTGACCCCATGTCAACAACACAGGGAGTCCCTACTTGGCTGTCACACTTCCAGTTCTAGTTCCCAGACTGCTTGTTGTCTGACATTCCCTCTTGCGGCAAGGTCCCTGTCCGCAGTTCCTTCAAGAACATAACCTCTGGCTCCCTCCTGAGCAAGGTCATTTCCAACCTCAGAACTCCACCACTCTTTTCCTGTACTTTATGGAGCTCTTTACTGGCTGGGCATTACCCTGGGGATGGGAGAAAATAATACTATGTCCAGTAATGAACAGCAGGTTCGTTCCAACAACTTAACTGGCTTACTGGTGAATTGTTCTGGTAAAGGAAATCCACTACACCAGGTATAACCACAATATTTGGGATCCCCACAGAAGAATTATAGATTAGTTAGAGAAGAGACATTGAATGCCCCACAGCACTGTCCTTATATTTTATGGTGCCCCCTGTGAAGGTGAGGATGGAAAGAGGAGCTACTGATCTACAGGGTGAGGACTGCCCTCAGGGCTTTGGGGAATGGGGTGGGCAAAAAGACAGACATGGGAATTGGAGGGTGCTGCAGCATCCTTTACATTTCACATGAGATCTCAGTTGCCATTGGCACCTGGCCCTGCACCTGGTGTCCCACATACACAGCATGTAGCTGCCTAGGTCACCACTAAGTTTGGGGCACCAGATGCCCCAAATTTAGTGGTGTCCTAGACAGCTGCATATTCTGTGTGCATAAGAATGGCCCTGATGCCCAACTTCAGGTTAGAGCAGATGAAAGTCCATCCCAGGCATTATTCCACCCTATATTGCATCATGTAGTGGGGCTGCTGGAGCTACTTAGGCAGGAATCAAGAGAACAAATGCTAAAATGCAGCTCTATTCAACAAGGCACTTAAATGTTTGTGGAACTTGGAGTGCATGATTCAGACCTATGGCTTCAAAAATTAAGTATGTTCAACAAGTTAAACAGTCCTATTGGCTCTTAAAGTTAAGCACATACTTATGTGCTTTGCTGAACTGGGGCCTACAGAGCAAAGACACAAAGATCCTTTCCATTATGTAGAGGGTAAATAGGGAGCATGCAAGACTTAAAAGTATGATCAGTTTTCACTGGGTATCAGGCCCACGAGAGAATTTCACCCATAGAGGTACAGATTTTTATTACAGAATGCATTTGTTTTGAAATGTCATCAAATACTTGAAACTACATCTTTTCTTTCAATTTTTTTTCCAGTGGGTGAACTCTTCTCAGCCTCCTAATCCTGTTCACTAATTAACTTTGTTTACATTCACAGATTCCTTTTGTATTTAGAAACACAATTATATGTGTATCCTAGAAAGGGTTCTAAATTATATAGAGCTGTTTCTCACCAAAACAAAGAAACTATATTAGAGAATATATGAACAATAAGCAGTCTTGAAAAAGTGATCATGAACTAGTTATATTTAACAGTGAATTCTTGAACTTAGCAGTATAATAGTATTAGATTTCAGGAAGACCATTTTTGTGGGGTTTGATAGGGGATGAATGAGTGAAGTATATTGGAAAGAATTGTTAAAACCCATAATGCTGGGGAATCCTAAAAAACACCATAATTAAGGCATAACATACTACAGTTCCACTGGGAGGGGGGAAGAATTCAAGGCACATGAAATATGCATTGTGGCTAACCAAGGAACTGGAGATATAACATGTGTGTGTGTGTGTGTGTGTGTGTGTGTGTAAAAAAAGATAGAAGGGTGTTGAAAAGTCAATGGAACTAAACAGGCATGAATTAGGCACATTGATATAAAATAAACTATTAGCAAAAGCAAGATGATCAAGATTTGTCCCTTTGTGGGTTACAGGATGTAATACATTATACATGAAGGTATACCCAAGATCAGGTGCAGGCAACCAAAAGAAAAGGAAGAGACATTTTTTTTAATTTGGTAACAAAATCAATAATTCAAGAGCCACAAGGCTATGGATATGAGACATTTCTTAGTAAATAACATCAAACCATATTTTTGCAACCCCTGTTTTAAGAACAGCACGCACACATATCCCACAATCCACTGCACACATTAAAGGGTGAGTTATCAAACATTCAAGATCACATATTGTTTTTTTATTTAGTTGTGAGTTGTTCCTTAGTGGGCTTTGAGATGTTCACCAAAATATCCAAAATAATCAGGAAGGATTTTTTTTAACTTTGCAATTATAACATCAGGAGCCACAAAGAAGACCTTAAACAGCTGCATGTAGCTCCAGAGTTGTGGGTTGCAGACCCCTGTCCCAGATGACCTAGAGAAGTAACTCTTGAAGTTTGGGTGCATCAGTCAGAAAGTGAATTGAAGGCTCAGTCAGAAGTTTTGGCTTACCCTTTGCAAACTACAATGCAAAATGCTAGCACAAGAGATATAAGAACCCGTATACTGCCTGTGAGAATGTTATAGAAAATGCTAGGCCAAACACCAGGAGAGAAGAGACAATTAGGGCACAAGATTGCCTGAGCCTACACTCCTGAGAAGCACCTGGGTCCTTGCTCAGACGTAGGAGAATGCACACTGGATAACTTGCTGTTACAGTTAGAATGAGTGCCTCAACCACAGTCTTACAGTAAGATTCACCCCGTCAGAGCTTAGCTTGTTTTCAAAAAGTGGGTTTGTGAAGAGAATATTGCACAAGCTCTAGGTTGGCTGGAGGACTTGATGTAGCTTTATTTTCAGAAGAGAAATTGTGAACACAGGGACACTTTACTCGCTCACATTTAGATTAAAGCTGAAATGTTGCACTTGATGTATGACTGTAAGATACAAATTAGTTTGGCTTAAATGTATATTTTAAGCTTTAAAAATTGTTATCAATAACATCATTAAAGATGAAACACATGCTGAAACTCTGTCTGGTAGACAGAGAGTCAGCATTATTGCTTATGATTTGGAAATGAACACTTAGTCTTTAAGAATATCATTGAGCTACAATATTTATGAGAAATTCCTCTGTTTTCATTGGAGTGGCTTACAATGGAAGGCAAGATGTTTGATCCTTCATACAGAGGGTCATTCATTGCTAGAACAGTGGTCTTAAAACTGAAAACACTTCATTGTCATACAATCATGTTTATTAATACTTTCACTTATGTAGCAATTTTCATGCAAGAATTTCAAAAGATTCTACAAATATTAATTCAATCTCACAACATCCCTGCAGTGCAGGTCTGTACCGTATCATTAAACTAATTGTTTACAGAGGTAAACCAAGGCTTATAAAGGCTCAGTAATTTCTCTAAGTTGAACCAATGAGTCCATGGCAAGAACAAAACGCACTATCCTGCTCTAGTCAAGGCCCCAGCTGCTCAGAGAATTAAGTTTTTATCTTTATCTCCTTTACTTCCTTGGATCTGCTTTCACTCTCTGAATAGTGTTTGTCTTAATACAGTTATTTTATGAGTACTTGACCTATCCATTTTAAAATAAATTAACACCGTATCAACAGCTCTATATATAACTACCCATCATGTAATCATGTTTCAATGGGTTACAGTGTTTTTAAGGTTTAACGTCATCCCAACACCAACATGTTAAAACAAATCAAATTTTGTGAAGAATTAGAATTGATAGCCCCCGTCCAGCATCTGAGTGGTGTCATTAACTTTTGAAGTCAATAGGAGTGCTCATATGCTTAAAGATAAACACGTGTAAGTGGTTTGATGGGTCACGACCTTAGAAGGGAGGGGTTCGGGGAAAGGAAATTGTCATTTTTGATGTATTAAAATATACACGTGCCCAAACTCACAGCTTTTTATAAATATAAATCTACCCAGATGAATTTCTTTCTGGCCACACAGTTGCAGCATTCATATTTTGGTAACATCGTTTTTCAATAATTACTAGAACTAAAGGGAGAAATAACCTTCTCTCCTATGAGGTGACAAAAGAACTGTGGTGGGGGTTGTCACAGAGTCATGGGCTAGTCCTCCAGTTCTTCCTTTTGATGCCAACTTCTTTATCACATAGACAAATCTGATTTCTCTCACAACCTGGTTATTTTCATTTAACTGCAACACAGAGAAAATGCAGCAGGAACAGAGATTTTAATTTGTAATACAGGAGCTACTCACTTTTAGATAATGTCATGCCTGAGTGCAACCCTCTCCCTGACCCTCTCTGGATCTTTGCTCTAAGTCACATGCATTACTGAGCAACAGCTTCACAAAAGTAGATAAACATCAGCTCTTTCTGTTGTACACATGGGATACTGAGGCACAGAGAAATGAAGGATCTGATCCAGTGCGCACTGAAGTCCACGTTTATATTACCATTGGTGTTAATGGACTTTGATCAGGCCCTGCGATTAGATTCTGGTAGCTGCCCTGTGTCAGGTGCCTTAAGCCTCCAGGCCTCAGGATAAGGGGCTGTTTAACCATAGTGTGCGCATTTGGATTTGGGCAGGAGCAATTCATTCAGCAATTTTTAACTACACAAGCCTGAGTCAGTTGACCCAGTTTAGTCACAGCCATGCCAGTCATCTTGTATTCCAGTGTAGACATACTTCCAATAGCCTGACCATGATAATGCAGAAATGCTGCAGATAATGCAGAGGTGAGACCAGAACTCAACACTCAGACTTTATCCACTACACCACAATGGAAGGCAGCTGAGAATCAGACTCAAGGTCACAGTGTCAAGGGCATAGGGTTCTAGGAAATAAAAGTTTCTAAAATGATGGCTACTTGGGAACCCCATTTGAAATTTTGACTCCCTCAACTCAGACTAAAATGATCAACATCCTAATGAACCCAAACATAGTTACGAAAAAAAATATGTCTGGTGTCTATGAGACAAAACACAGGCCAAGCCACAAAAGCTGAAGTTCTTTATACATATATCTTTATTGAAAAGAAGGCATATAACATTAACAGCTCCCACTGTGATAATAAGGAAGCAATGTTGGCACAGTCTCACTGGCCCAGCTCTTCCTTGGTACACAGACACAGAGCTGGAGACAGCACCTCAGCAAGGAGCCTTCATGTTTTCTTCCGACCACTACATCCTAGCTACTGTGCAGAAGAATTATGTTAAAGTCAGACTTTAATGGAGTCAGGATCAGTCCATCTTTGGTGAGCATGATGAGCTTGAGAAATAAAATTCCCTCACTTCAAAGACAAGCAAGTAATCGCCCTGGAAAAGTTTTCATGTAATGATTAATTGATTTCAAGTGCTGTGTCTACTTCACCCATGCTGTTCCAGGGAAGCATTTAACTTTAAAGAATCAAGAGCACAGCTACAGCTGTTAAAAACAAATCAAAGAAGTTAGTAGGACAAATCCACATCTACCAAGACCACATCTAATGGCATAGCAATAATGATGTTACGCTTTTCACCAGAAGGTACTGTGCAATTTTATTTTATTTTTTAAATTACCTAGAGACAGATTCTTTCTGGACTATTAACTTTTTTTTTTTTTTAGTATTTAGATCACAACTCCTAAAGACTTAGCTATATTTTGACAGGTACTGACAAAGAGTGCCATGGAATTGTGACTCAATTGTCACCTTCAGCGTGTTCAAGCTGAAAAACTCAGGATGAGTGCTAGGTACTAATTAGAACTGTTATATTAGGAAAGCAAATACAATGGTGTCTAACATTAAACAAAGCACAGTTCTCATCACAAATGGTTTCTTTTGTGTGCGGGTTAGACTATAAAACCATTTTGCATGCTAATGAGGCACAAACAATTATTCACAAAGTAACTAGTTTCATGCAATTACAAAAATCACATAAAAAGCCCTATTGTTTGTTGTCTTATGATTTTTAATGCTAATTTTTCAGTTGATAATTTGGGGATTTCATTTGTACAACAGTGTGCAATTAGGTTTTTATATCTGTGAAGGTCAAGGCTTCTAACAGCAGAATGAGTAGGATGAAAGCACTCCAAGGGCAGAGAAAGGAAAGAAACAGTCACCTTCTGAAAGAAGAAGCTGGACAGCCTAAAAAGATGGAGAAAGGATGTGGTGAATTCCCATTGGATAAAAATGGAGCATTTTCTCTGTAGGAAGAAGAGAAAATCTGAAATGAGAGAGGGAAAGAAAAGTGGGACCCAAGAAGCAGAGCGCCTCGCAGATAAACTAATGACTACCACTACCACTAAGCTGACGCAACCTGTGACTTGGAATGTACGACAAACTGAAGGTTTCACAAAAGCCTGGGAATGCTGAAAATTAGAGTATAATTCAGATGAATAAGTAGGTGAAATAGAAAGTTTGTGGGGCCCTATCCTCCCTCTTAAGGGTACGAGTGACTACTATTTAAAGTCTAAACAAGTGATTTATAACCTTTTGTCAGGAAGCTCAGGTCCCCCTGCTCTCATATGGGCAGTGACAACTTTGGCTAAAATTTTGTCCGCACATCTGCTAGTGGGTCTTTCATCTTGCAATCAAGTCTTGCATGTTAAATAGAGCAAACATGCCATATTCCCTTTCCTTCCAACTGACACCAGCCTTTAGATGTTCACTATTAGTTTCTAGTCGAATAGAGCAATTAAATATGCGAGCTGTGATTTTGCATTGTCTTAAAGTAAAATAAAATATATCATGTGATGCAATTCAAGATTTTAAAACTAAATAATAGCTACCAGTGCATATAGAAGTTCTGTGGTCAGGTCAGGATTTCACACTTTTAACTCCATCATATGCAATGTTATTGGGTGATACTGAATATCACAGTTCTTGCCTCTGTTAAGAAAATATGATTACTGTAAGGGCCACACTGCTGAAACTGACATCTTACCTACAGTAATGACTTCTGCAGAGAGACCTAGCATGAACAGTCAGAATTCATTTTCCTTTTGTGCCTCTCTCCTTCTATTTACCATAATGTTAAGCATTTTGCAGATCTCTCTGTCTCTCTCTCTTTCTCTCTCTCTCTCTCTCTCTCTCTCGCTCTCTCTGTTATGCTACTTGTGTAGGTACAGGAAATAAATTTGAAATCAATACATGTTGGTATTGTTAGATATTGTAATGTGGGTTTAAAAAAGAAATCACATCTATCTCACCATAACTAGCTGAGCTCAGCACTTTCCCTCTTTCATCCTGTATACTCTTTCTCTTTCCATTGCCAGCTTTCTGAATGTATTTTCCATAATAATGTATCCTTCGACTATTGTTGATTTCTTCAGTATATTCCTCCGCCTTCATGCAATTCAGTTTTGTTTATGGTTTTTATTTCGGAAAAAAACTCACTACGTCTCCAGGAAAATGCTTTCTATGTTTTCTTGCCACTGTGCAGCATTTTAGAAATATTACCAATTGCTACGTGAATAATTGATTCATGGCTGTCACAGCATGGAGGTGACATTGTACCTTCTTATTCCTCTTCCCCCACCCCCTACTGCCAGCTTAACCTTTCTTCGTTTTGTATTCTTTGTTGAAAAAAGGCCATGTAGATTTTATAAGGATTAGGTTCCACATGTGCAAAGTTACTAGGAAATAAGGAGAGAAAGCATTTTTTATGAAAACTTTACCTAAGGTAGTGTTAATATGGTTGCTTAATTTAGTATAAACATGTAATATATATTTAATACAACTTGTAATAATTCAGAAAAGTGTGATCAAAATTGTCATCAAAATCGTATTTAATTGGTATTGCACATTTCCTATATAAAGACTATTTAATTCTCAAGACAATTAATTAAATCCATTTATATGCAAACAAGTTTGAAACAGAAACAAGAACTTATGTATTAGCTGTGCAAAGCTACGTTCTATTTGGATATAATTTGAAAACCATAATTAATTTAATATTAAAATTCGAATTGGCCCTCTCTATTGTAGCATTAAGTACTAATTATCATTTGGATTTCCTTTGCTATTTGATGATGACTTTAAAATATACTTTTCTTTAAACTGTTTTTGCCATACATTCATTCTGGTTATAGCCCGCTCCAGTGATAGGTCAGCTAGTTCTAATATTTCATGTTTGTTTTGTAAGCATATGAAGAAAAGGATTAGACTACTTACTTAATGCATTTTGAAATTAGGGTAATATTTTGGAAAACTCAAGGACACTGGGTATAATGACTTACTAAACTGGATATTTATATGCAATCATGATCAATCTTAATAAATGTACATGACATAGGAAACTCATCAGGCTTTTGAGAAAACTACTCTAAGAACAAATTAAAATAGATTTAATGCATTCTTTCTATCAAGTTGTAGCATCAGCCCATAAAATGAAAAGACTGTATGCTAAAGCATTCTCAGGGAACTATTCCCAGAAACTGTGTAGAAAAGGCAGAATTAAGCAAATATGCCCATAATAAATAGACCATTGTATTTATTATAAAATAATCTGTAGACTACAAAGAATAAAATACATCTGTAGATTGGTAAACACCTCTTTTTTGGCTGTGCTACTGACTTGATCATGTGCAAGTCACTTAAGTTATCTGTTCCTCAGTTTCCCCATCTGTAACACAGCTACTATCACACATGCACATGGATATGGTGAGTCAACGTGCCTTTGAGGCAGAGTCCCATATTGTGAATATCCATAGGGTTCCTGGGAAGTACGTGATCATGGCAAGCAGAGCAATTGTGCTCTACTATGTGTTTCACCCAGCTTTTGCATAGGCAGGGGCAGGGGAGGGGCACTATTCCTTCACATTTCTTTTGAGAGATTAGCATTCCTGTGGGTACTAATCTTGTCTATTCTTTGCACTCCTGAGCGCAAACACTGCAACTATGTCTGGCTCCCCCCATGGCCAAAGCCTCTTTCAACTTCCTCCTCATTTGCACAATTGTGCGGGGCAATGAAAAATCTGGGCCTAGGCATTTTCAAAACGCTTTGACATCCTCTGCTGACAAGGGCTGTAAATGCAACCAAGGTGATTTTAGGTATTTATAGGGACAAATTCTGATCCAGGTACCAGGCCTACTTAAATGGGCCCCGAGCAGAAGGACTATGTGGAGGAAAATCCCAAACCTTACACATGGTTCCAAGCACTTGGACAGGGCCTACGCAGCAGTGCTTGCTTGTGGTCTACTACTCAGCCTTCATGTGTAGACTTATGCCAATATGGCCGCATAGTTATGGCCACGGCCTGATTTTTTCCTTGACTAATTCCTGCCTCTCACCTTGACCCATCCATTGCATCCTTCCATTGGAATCAGACTACCTTTGCTAGCTGATTTAGACATTTGCCATGGGCATTCAGGAGGCAATCCTCATACCACAATATCATGCTTCATTCCATTTTGTTCCTTGTGCTCCAACCCTAACTGGCCTGGACAACTTGCTTTTTTTTAATAACAAAGTCAGCTTTAGATATATATATATATATATAAAAACAAAGTCAGCTGTTGTAGAAAAGGGAGCAGTAACTACTTTTCCATTGCATAGGAAGCCCTTTTATAGCCCTATGTTATAAAGTCTTATTTTCTTTTAAACTCTTTCAGAAAGAAAGCAGCAGGGGGTAAGCAGAGCCAACTGAATGCATGTCTCTCATTCATCTGCATTTATAGTATGTTTTGCAGGCTCTATTAACAAAAAGTATATATGAGTCATCCCTAAATAAAATATTTTACTTAAAATCTCCCTTGTTTTGGTGGTGCTGGGAGAAAACCCGATTCCAAGTGGCATGCTCAAAAGCTTGGCGGCAGATTTAGCTTTTGTAAGAAGTGGCAGATGTTGGTCATTATTTCAGCACAAGCACTGAGTCCCAGTAGTCCCAAGAATGTTTCCCCTTTACAGGAGGAAGGGGTTGCTTTGGAGGGCAATACTACGCCTTTGGAAGACATAATGACAGACCACCTCTGCAATAGCATATTTTAGGTCTGAACCAGCATTTTGGATTCCACTATTGTCATTGTTTAGTAATTTCTTAAAATAATGCTCACAGTGTGCTTAGTTCTTTCCAAACATTCCAGAACGGCCAAGGTCTGCTCCAAGAACCTCACAATCTCAGGAGAGAGAGAAGTAAACAAAGATTAAGGGGAAAAGAAACAATAGGCAGTCTGCAGAAGTATGGCAGTACTGGGTCTTTAAAAGAGATTTAAATGTGCAAAAAGTAGAGGCCTTGAAGATGAGCACGTCCATTGCTGGAAATATTTTAAACTGGGATTATAAATCTGGTATTTTATTGCACCAAAAAACAATGTCAGGAAAGCAGATTCAGCACAAAAATGCCCGAAATGCATCCTGCAGCCTGCAGTGTGTTAGCTCATTTTCTCCTGTAATTATAATGAATTTCTTATTGGACCCTTTCTTTCTTGGACATTGCCATCATGTGAGGACTAAATACATCATCAGTGAGCCTCATTCTCATGTATTACACTAATATATCATTGGAATGACAACTGCTTCTGATGATGTATTAATGTAATACATCAGAGTGGGGGGCTCCTGTGGGGTATTACTCAGGAACTGGGGCCATCTAAAAACAACAGAATCTCATAGTTTAATTATTGAATGAAAAGGTATATCAAAACAAAGGCGATACGTAATGGTTGAGTTCTTACATCATGCAGAAGATTGATTTGCATGCTCTTTATACACAGCCTTTAAACTTTTTATGGTAATTTCAGAATTTGGATTTGTCTGCTGATGCCAGTGATTCACAAACCATAATCTCTCCCAATATTTTACAATGACTCATGAATAATTCAGATATCTTATTTTTATTCTGTCCTCTCATTCCATGATAGTTACACAGCACATCCAATGTAAGTATGAAAAGGGATTCAGGAAAAACAAAACATTAACAACAATAATGCACCTGATATTCTTTGTTTGTAGTCACTGGGTACCATATAAACATTTACACATGCATAGCACTTACATAAGCAAGGGGCGACTGGTATTTGGGTTTTGCTGTCAATTATGTAAGCACACTTCATGCATGTCCTTTGTCTTAAAGCTATCATAAAGCATACGCAATTCCTATTTTTTTTTATTTTGCATGAGGCACATTTTTTCAGAAGCTCCCAGAGATTCCAGTTGTGTATTCTACTGTACTTGATTTAAGTTATGAGTAGATTCTGAAATGCTTTTTAACAATAGGATTTTCATAACATTATTGCAATGTCCATTAACATGAAATATACCTTAAGTGTTCTTCCACCTCATGAGAAACACACCTGGTGTTTTTCTGCATCTTCAGACACAGTATTTTAGAAGTCACCCAGAAGAATCCACCTCAGTATTATGAATCAAATCAGCACCAAAGGTGATAGCATTTAAAATAGGCCTTTTGGTGGTCTTTCATTTCATGTTCATTAAAATTATAACCAAATGATGCAGCATTCTCATAGAGCAATATACAGCAGCCAGCCAAAAAGACACAGTTTAAATTAAATTTTATAAACTTCGTACTGCCACAAATATAGATACTATACTTATTCTTATATAGACTGTTTTGTTTAATAAGCATTCATCTATTGTTAATGTCTTTGGAGAATTCATCTTGGGGTTCATGGTGAAGATAAATGCAGGCAAGTGAGGGTTTATAAAAAATATCTCAGCAAGTGACAGGAAGCCTGATATGAGTTACCACAGTCCGCTTCACATGTGGGGCAATCCACTACTTCCCTTGCATTTATTGTATTTTCTGGCTATGTATTTTCTCTTTTTCTTCCAGAGACCCTTTGATATTATATACTTTTAAATACAAAACATCTCAGAAGAATGGTGAGGTAGAGAAAGGGACAAAACTAGTAGCTACAATAAAAAACAGGAGAAACCACAAAGATATTTGTTTAAATGAATGTGCATGAGGAAAAAGAATTGGAATTTTAAAGGAATTAACTGAACATCAGCTGTGTATCCCAATGAAACATGTCTTTGTAGCTCAGTAGGCTGATGTACATATTATTTTAAAAAGCATTCAAAGCTACTCTTAGACATTCTCTGAAGAATAAATGGAATTCTCACAAAAAGTGTCATGGTCTTTTTTAAGAAAGAAAATTGCATGTATTGTATGTCCATCTATTTCCAATCTGATAAAATCTTTGTGTCCCTTGTATTTGGAAAGCTAATAAATAATGCATTTTGAGGAGAGGGGCTGTAAAATAATTGTAAATTAGTGGTAAAGCTCCATGTGAACAACCAGTCATACATATATTAAAGATTTTTTTTATTTTTTAATTAGTAAGAATTCTCTCTCTTCCGGCCCCCCCTCCCCCAGCTTTCTCATATTCCCCTTCTCCCACAGCATGAACTGAAGGGAAATCTGCTATGAACTGCATTGTTAAATCTTCCAACTGTCGTTAGTAAGCAGAATTGAGTTTAATGTGCAAGATTTGAAATCTATAAGTAACTGTCAGATGTTTGAATGTATTTGGTTTGTCAGTAATGTAATGTGTAACAGAAAACCATGAACTTTGCTTGTGTGCTATGAGGAGTCCCTGTACCCCAAGTTTTATATATTGTGTTACTTACCAGTTATATAATTAATCAGGCAAAAATTACTTTTGGCTCTTGTAAAATCAGACATTTAGAATCTAGATATCGGTTTCATTGGCTGGATGTAATGTGCAAATCTGTTTCTCAGTGTACAAATCCCACATTTTAATGTAGAGAGTATAAAATAAAATAAAAACAAATTCCCCAACATATATAAACCCTGAGCAACTAAAAAATGTCAGAAGGAAGAAAGAATGTGGACAGGACTGCATCAGTTTAACTGTACCCAAGGACCAAATGAATCTGAAACATGACCCGCTCTGAATGGAATAGTGGTCAGAAAGCCAGGAACAATTAAGTCAAATTACAGAACGCTTGAACGATTTCCTTCACAAAGACAACTGCCTAATCTCCATTTGCTGGAAGTTTTTCAATACTGTATTTGGACAAAATTTGGTGACATTCTTTCTATGAAGCTTTTTGAGGGAAAAAAAGGATTTACATTGTTTAAGATGACAGTGGTAAGACACTTAATAAAAATGTATTTAAGGCATCAGAATCCCTGCCCCACATCATCCTTGTTTCAGGAAGTCTGATAAGTTAACGTATTCCATCGCCTTGGGAAGAAAGCTGAGGTAAGCGGCTTAATTTATAGATGGATGGAACAAACTTATTTAAAAATTCTCACTACTTTACCATGAATCATGTAGACCTATTAAACTAATTGCTAAGTAAATTTAAGCAGTATTACAGTAGAATTCAGTGAATTTATCGTCAATCTAAAAAGTTCTTTGGTGGTCTCATGCTGCCCCCCACAGATAAGACTCAGAACATTCATTATGCCATAATTACAAAGTCTCTTTGAAGAAGCTAAAAATCCCAAGACTCCTCTCATCAATTATTTTCACCTGTTAATTCATTTTGTGTGAGGTAATAACCTCAGCATAATAACAAATGTGCAAGTACTCCGATTTTGCAATTAAAAGCAGCAGGGCTCCTATTTTGATCATACAGACTGTGACATCCATCATAGAAAACAATTTGGGCCTAGCGGGATGACAGATGCCACACTGATGGCTCTACTAACTAACTGCCTGTCCTGGAAAAAAAAATGGTCCAGTTTCAGCCTGCAGCTGCAAGCTATCTGATAGCTTCTGACCAGTCAGCAGGGGAAAGCCTGCAGTGACTAAATTACTGAAAGGTAATTTTACTTCACAAAACGAGGATTTCTGAGCCATATATGTATGCATTCCAGTGGCTGGTGTAATTTGGAAACAAATAGCCCTTTTCATTTGAAAATGACTGGAATCACTGCCAGTGTTCAGAAAGCATTGTTTCTCAGCCTTTTACATGAAAAATACAGTGTAATACTCATTATTTCTCCCCCTTCACATCTTATTAGACACAGACGGCAAGGTGGTTATCTCTGCTTTCTTTAGCTAAATCCACACAAGTAGGATTTCTTCAAACCTCTGGACAGGTGCCTAAATAATAGAAGAGTGCTCCTTTTAGCCTTTCAGTTTGTATCAAACCGGAGTGAGCTCTGTCTTGGATATGATACTGCCACTGTCAAGCCTTAAAGTGACGTGTCCCCATGTCCCACTAAAAACAATGAAGCAAAAATTCACACGCAGACAACTTATTAGCTTCAGAACTGATTAATCATGGAAATAATTTGATGTTTTATTTAATGACAGAAAAGATGTGGTCCTTGCTGGGGAAAGAAATGCACATACTTTAAAAGAATCTCAGAAAAGGCTGAGAATTTATTAGTCAATACAATATGATGTGATGCTTTTTGTATTTTCCCAATTAGTTTAAAACAATTAATACTGAAATAGTTTGTGCCCTAAGCAAACAAACCAAATGACTGAGGGTGTTACTTGATGACAATGACATCAAACATGTTTCCAGATATCTAAAATTGAATATTCCAGTAAAGTCTGCTTGTTTTTTTCCAGTAAATCTGAAACCCATTGGCTAGCTTCCGAAGGATGGTCACTGGGGTAGGTGAACCACTGCAAATGCAAACTACAAAGTAAAACAATCCTACTGGAAATTACTATATATTGTACGGATTATATTTTCAGGTTTCATCACTGTGATGCAGAGCAAGAAAACAATAGCACAGGGCAAAAGGTTAAGTACAGCATGAACTTCCTTGACTGCTGTGCACCTTAGGATACAATAGCCCTATTTATGACATCCACAGACTACAGAGCTTATCATTTTATATTTCCCTCCCTCTCTGCAGACAAAAAGCCATGCTTTGTTTCTTATGAGGCAAAAAATCTACTTTTTCTTACACCATCATATTACACTCATAAACCCTGTCAGCAAAAAAGGATATGTGGGTAGAGAGAGGCAAGTATGTGCAGACAGTAAAATACATTATAATATCACAAAAGATACCTGCTTTTCATTCTCTCCTTCACTTGTATTCAGGTATCTATTGCTCTCAAATGTATTAGAGGTTAGTCTAATAACTGTCTCATCCATGGATAGGGACAGGCCTTCAGGTTTGCTCAGGTAAACTGATCAGTTGAGATTTCAGTGCAGTATTTCATGATATGGAAAGTACTTTGTGCTAAGCAGCTCTAGGAGACACACCACGACATACAATCTTTTTATAGGGTTAGGGAGTGATAAAAAACAAACAAAAAGGATGAATCAAAACAACTAAATTAGAATTACCCATCTTAGATCTTATTTAATGCAATGCCAATTGTACTTGCCCTTTATGCACATGTTCCTACTGTAACTAATGTTCAGTGGCCATCAACAAATTATGACTCATGACATTTTTGCTGCTGCAGTATTAAGCCCAAAGTCCAATGGAGAAAATATATGGTTTTTATTACCAAATTGTTCTTGTTTACAATTCTAATATCCTCTTCATTATCTACTTTTCCAGACATTTTAGGCAGTTCTGAAGACCTGGGGCAGCACTAGTCCTGTCATAAAGAGAAATTAATGTTGTTAAAAATGGCCTAGCTGCCCTCTGGGACAGCTGAAGATGTGAAAATATAAGGTTCTGTTTTAAAGATGAAAATGATTAAAGGCACAGGCACCTTGCTTTTAGTGCAGCCACTAAAACTTTTAATAAAATACTTCAGCTCAAAAAAAGCTGCTTTACTTGTTCGTACTGTAAGTCTTAAAAAAAAAAAGGACAACTTTGTTCTATAAGAAGAGGCTTGCTTTAAGGACTAATAAGCGTAAAAAGGATCTCATCATTATAAAGAACCTATTCGTCTCAGCAACAGCTCACTTAATAAAGACTGGATGATAGAAAAACCAGTAGAGCTGTCTCCAAATAGCCAGTAAGCTAATTAGGTGCATTGTAACAGGTAGCCCTTACAAAAACTGACAGGCTTAAGGCAACATGCCGTAAATACTTAAGAACATTGTAGCAGATGTATGGTACTTATTGTATCCTCTTCAAGGCTGTTGCTGCTGCTGCAATTTTATAGGCTTATGCACCTGATGTCTTTAAAGAAGCTGCGAATGGATTTTGGTAGGAAAAAAAATACAAACCAGCCAAAGACACTGTGAGCTTTTAGGGGCCCCAGACCGAAGAGACCTTTCAGAAGAAATGGTTCAGCTACCTGGAAGAAAATGGCAGGAAACACAAAAAGGAGAGCATAACCTTTGTCCCAGCAGGCATGGCAGAATGTCAGTCAGAATTTCAGCTGCATAACCTGGTCCACCTCAGTCATTTTTAACTGGTTAAATGAAGGTTACAGAATTTGCTCTGAAGACAAAAAGTCCCTTTTCCCTCCAAAAATATTGTTGAAGTTAAAAAGCAACTTTGCACTTGGATTTGCTCCTAAGAGTTGTATTCAGGTGCCTCTCAGTCTTTGGGAGTTTTATATTTTCAGGGAAGTCATCTCTTATGACTGTGACTTTTCTCCTGTACCTTGGATTTTCTAACGGTAATCTCATGTCGTTAATGATATACAAAAGCCATGCAAAGATCTCTATATCACTTAAATATTCTGGTGGCACTGCAGTGGAGCCACTTGTAACTCAGCCATAAAAAGAGGCTTACGCCCTGATGTATGATAGAGAGCATATGGACTAGGGCACTGTATGGCAGCAGGGAGGGTCCAGGGATAAGCCAAACGACCAGCTCGCTGGCTCTGTCATCTTCCAGTGGTGCAGAAGAGTAGTAACCATTCAGAAGGCTGAAGCAGCCAGTAGGAGGGTGGGTACTTCAGGCAGTGTTGAAGCCCCATGCCCTGGCATTGACCCCCTGTGTGCACTCAGAGGTGGTTGTGGGGATGTTAATTTGTCCATCAAACATTTTGTATTCAAAATGCCATGGGTTGATCCACAAAAATTATTTTACTATGCCACGAAATTGCATTAGTAACTACTAGTTTGTGAGTGGGGCAGCGTCTTTCATCCCACAATACTTCTGTCAGGGAGCTTTAAAATTCCACCTATCTGTTAGGGTGAATTTTATTGAATAACACTAAAATCCTGGGCTTGCAAATCCATGGTGTCATTCTGAGAAGTATTGACTCAAGAGTGCAGTATTTTGGAGACAGGAAGCGTAATTTAGGAGTTCTTGAACACTGTATTTGGTTGTAACATTTTCAAAAATGTTCCCTGCATTGGGGAGGATATCACAATATTGAAAATGTGTCCACAGCAACATGGATAGGTATTTTAAGACTTAATACCTGTTTCTAATTTGTAATTACCACTGCACATTCACAGATTGGTAGGTATAATTGTGCCACGTAAAAGAGCACAATCATTAAGATAAATCTACTCAATGTTACACATAAAATACATTCAAATAACAGTATTAAGGCTGCAAAGTTAACCACTTAATGACACTATTGCCAATATTAAGGTTACACCTGAAATCTTAACTCAACTCCCTTGTGTGTATGTCTTAGGATCCAGTCTTTAATACATGATCCCATACCACTTTTTTTCATAGACCTCCTACCTTGTTCAGTGCATTGGAATACTGTCAATCAGTTGTTGAACATCTATGCCTTATTTACCACACACTCTTCTAATTATGCTATGAGAAAGAGTTATTAAATTCCTCATATGTTTTTCTGTAACAATCAGAACTATACTATCTTGTCTTCCATAAGCAGTAGTTAAGCTGCCTTCCTACAGCCTCTGCAATGTGAGTCAGTGGGATTATCTACATTTTGCAGACGAATTGGAAGCACCAATAATTTACCATGAGAAGCAGCAGAGCCGATAGCCACTGAGGGCCCATGGGCAAGATGCGGGGAGTGGGGGGGGGGCAGGTTCCTAGCCTCCAGAACGGGTGAGGCCAAGGACAGAAGAGATGTGGCCTGAGACATTCAGCCCTTAGTGCCACTCAGACGAACATGCTGACCCCTCTCAGAGCAGTGAGGAATGGCGGCAAAGTGCTGCTGCAGCACTTCAAAGAGAACCAGAGCTGTAAGCCCGTTTGAAACATGAGGGCCCTGTGCAACTTCCCCCTTTGCCACAAGTAGGAAGTGTGAGCGGCTCAAGCATGCTAAGTGAGGACAGAGTCTTGAGAAATTTTAGCTACATAAATGGAAAAATGTCTCTTACCAGCCTGTGTAAATTGCATTTTTTCAAAGGCGTATGACTTGACTAAAATGTGGATGGATTTTTATGGGGATAGCAAAGAAACAACCCTGACTTAAAGGTCAGTCCTCACTCCTCACCCAAAATCCCAGCCACAAAGCCTGGGGAAGCTATGGCTGCTCAAAGAACAGGTGTCAATGCATTTTTACTAGCCTTATTCTCAAATATTATTGAATCTTTTCATCTAAAATTTTCCAAACAATTCAGCCTCAGGCAAACGCCCAGCATGCAAAATCTGAGCCAAAATTATTAAATTTTGACCAAATTATAGGCAATCGAAAACAGGGGCTTGTAATAAGAAGTGCTGGTTACCCTTACTAAAAAGCAGTGCTCCCAGCCCTAACTTTGACATGACCAGATTTGATAAGAATTTGTTCTATTCCTGAAGTAATTGTAAATATTGGAAATTTATTCTTTGGTAGTCCCAAATTTGTTCCAAATTCTGTGGTGTATAAGGAGGCCCAAATAAAGGTTTCCCACAGCAGGACAACCTACATGAAATCCCTTTGCAATGATGTTACTTGCTTGATACAAGCAGACGGACGATGACATATTCAGGCCTCACATATTGAGAAGGGAGGGACTGTGTGAAAAATGTGTCATCATCATGGGATTCTCTACTCATCACTGGAACTTTTTCCTGTGGCTGCCTCTGGGGAATAGCTCGACCTGTCTGATTCCCTCTTCTGGCTTCCACATGTGCTGCAGCCCCTCTCTGACTCCACGAGTTGCTGCGATCCTCTTCATGGCGTGGTCCTCAAGCCAGATGAAAAAGGTTATCTCTGTGCTGCAATAAATCACCTGTGATTGACCCACCACTGTTGACTCAAGCTCATGGGCTTTTTGGGTAAATAACTGTAGTGACAATGTTGAGGTTTAGGATGGATCCTGGGCTCCAGGGTACTGCAAGGGAAGAGAATCTCCGAGCCTTTGTCCAGTCCAAGCCAAAATGTCAACACTACAATTTTATAGCCCCAGAACACAACCAACACAAGCCTGAGTCAGCTGATGTGAGCCAACCACAGATGTTTTATTGCAATGTAGACACCCGCTAGAGATGGGTCTACACGGCAGTGTTCTGTCAACAGAAGAGGCCGCCTGTCAAGAAAATTAGGGAGTGTTCACACTACAAATGCGTTCTTTCGAGAATCTGTCGACAGAACGTAGCAGTTTTCCAAGAGGAGTTTTGTCTTGACTATACAAACTGTAGCACTTCTGTCAACAGAGTCTGTTGACAAAAAATAGTGTAGATGCTCTGTGGGGGTCCTCTGTTGACAGAGAGGGCTTCTGGTTCACTGGGCTGCCCTGTTTGCAGAACTTCTGGTGTGCTATTTTGTCAATAGAGAGCTGAGCAGACTAGCTGCTGTCAGTCCACAGAGGGTGTTGACGGAGGAGCATTCATTAGGTGTGGACATATGCTGTAGACAAAGGTTCTGTTGGGAAATATCTGTCAACAGTGACTGCTGTAGACAGAACTCTGTGGTGTAGACACAGCTTATCTGTTTCACCCCTTCCAGAATATGACAGTCTCATTGGAATGACTGGGTGCTATTCCTAACTGCACTCCAATTCAGGCAAGATCCTGCTGCAGTGTCTGGTAGGGGAACTCCAGGGCACCTCCTACACAAAGCTCCAAGTCAGGGGCTCAGAGACAAGCAGTCAAGGACTGCACCTTGCTGCCATATCCCTGAACAGTCTTCATCTCTTTCAGGCTTCCCCTCCAAGTAAATCCCAGGATCGAGAATAATTTTTATAGTGGGAGGTGCTGAGAGGCATTGAACCACACTGCAAACCCCTCCAAATAATGCAAAACCATTTGAGTCAGTGGGTGCTGAAGCATTCCCTGAAGAGCTTTTCGCTTCACCTATGGGTAAACCTTTCCTCCAGGGCCAGGTTCTCAGGTCTTCTGGTCTTCTGCCAGGTTTTCTCTTTTTGCTCTAATTCTGTAGAATGACTACAGGCTTCCTCACTGCCAGCCCCTTTCTGCTGCACATTTCCTGGCTCTAGACTAACCCTCCTTGCTCCTGCACAGCTGAGCTCCATCAGTAATCAGTGCTTGTTGAATCGTAACAGAGAGGAAGCTGTGCTAGTCTATACACTATCAAAACAAAAAGCAGTCAAGTAGCACTTTAAAGACTAGCAAAATAGTTTATTAGGTGAGCTTTCGTGGGACAGACCCACTTCTTCAGACCATAGCCAGACCAGAACAGACTCTATATTTAAGACACAGAGAACCAAAAACAGTAAGCAAGGAGGACAAATCAGAAAAAGATAATCAAGGTGAGCAAATCAGAGAGTGGAGGGGGGCGGGGGAGGTCAAGAATTAGATTGAGCCAAGTATGCAGACAAGCCCCTATAGTGACTCAGAAAGTTCCCATCACGATTTAAACCATGTGTTAATGTGCTGAATTTGAATATAAAAGCCAGGTCAGATGCTTCTCTTTCCATAACGGTGCGATAATTCCTCTTCAGTAACACACACACCTTTAGGTCATTGACAGAATGCCCCATTCCATTAAAATGTTGAGTAACTGTTTTGTGAATCTGGAGCGTTTTGATGTCTGTTTTGTGCCCGTTGGCATTCTGTCAATGACCTAAACGTATGTGTGTTACTGAAGAGGAATTATCGCACCATTCTGGAAAGAGAAGCAGCCGATCTGGCTTTTATATTCAAATTCAGCACATTAACACATGGTTTAAATCGTGATGGGAACTTTCTGAGTCACTATAGGGGCTCATCTGCATACTTGGCTCAGTCTAACTCTTGACCTTCCCCCCGACCCCTCCACTCTCTGATTTGCTCACCTTGATTATCTTTTTCTGATTTGTCCTCCTTGCTTACTGCTTTTGGTTCTCTGTGTCTTAAATATAGAGTCTGTTCTGGTCTGGCTATGGTCTGAAGAAGTGGGTCTGTCCCATGAAAGCTCACCTACTAAACTATTTTGCTAGTCTTTAAAGTGCTACTTGACTGCTTTTTGTTTTAATCAGTGCTTGTCCGTTAAGCCTAATTATTGCTCACATGTGGCTTATTGGGATATTTATCCCCATCTGGGGCACATTAAGCCTTTCTGGGCTAGAGTGGATTGAACATTCCATCACAGTCACCAACATAAGGGCAATGCAACATCTCTCAATTATTCTTCACTCTCTGTGTATGCAGCAGCTCTCTGTGTATGTGGCAATTGACTGCATGTAAAATGACACCATTTGCTCATATTCAATAGCATGGGTTTTCTGACTGCTGTGGCTTCTACACAGTGGTAATACCAGTGAGATGGTCATCATAAAGCGCTTTATGAATACTGATGAATTTAATATCATCAGATTCAGTCAGACAGATATTTATTGATTATTCCCATTTCATAAATGGTGTGACTGAGGGAGAAAGATCAAATGATTTTTTCAAGAAATATGTGGTAGTCAAGTCTGATACTCAGGAAGCGATAAGATGTGGGCATCAGCAGCTGAGGAATGAACATTACATTGTTAACAAAATGAGTATCAATGCCAGGCAAATGTGGCTGGGCTGGAGGAAAGAAAAGGCCGTCTTCGCTCCATCTTAAATATCAGAGCAGTAGCCATGTTAGCCTTTTTCTGCAAAAACAACAAGAAGTCCTGTGACACCTTATAAACTAACAGATATTTTGGAGCATAAGCTTTCATGGGCAAAGACCTGTTTCGTCAGATGCAATGCAGTGGAGATTCCAGAGGCAGGTCTAATCATACAGGCTCATGAAAAGGAGGGAGTCCCGATCAAGAGGAAGGCCAGAGTTGACGAGGTCAGTTCAGTCAGCGAGTATGTGGCCCACTTCCAGCAGCTAATGTTGCAAATTATTGGAGCAGCAGTTCTTCAGTGGCAACCTTGGGCAAAATTCTGCATTCACAATACATCCTTTCAGGGTTCTCTGGTATCACAAGGGTCCAAGGAAGGAGCAGTCCTTGTGCTTTGTAGGGTGCAAGGATTGTAATTTTGTAGTTTCTTGTACTCAGCACTCTGTGACTTGATCCAAAGCCTATTGAAGTCAATGGGAATCTTTCCACTGAGTTCCTTGAACTATTGATCATGCTCTAATGGATGGGCAGACAAAATCTGACCCTTTGTTAGGCCAGTTTCGGATCTCAGATCATCCACATAGCTGTGCTGCAGGATGACATTTAATATGAATTTTCAATACACAGAGCACATGTCCTAAGCCCACAGACTAAAGTAGCCCTTGAGTGAACTCTCCTATATCCCATTTTTTTGTTTTAAAAATAAAAGAGTGTTTGTGTTACAGATGGAAGGAGTCTCTGACATCTGCTGAACACAAAGTAGTTATGTGAAAATACTGTCCCCATATGTGTTTTCTTTAATACTCTTTGGTGCTGATTTTCAATTTTAAAACAACACAAAAAAGGGTGGTGACTGGAGGAAAGTTTAAGATAAAAATCCACAGATATAAAAGAGCTACAAATTCAAGGTACTAGATTCACTCTGAAATTTAGATGAAAATAGATAAATCAATGAAATAAACTTAATATATAAAACTCCATAGTCAGCATAAGCATCAAGCAAATAATGTTTCTTGTTAGGCCATGAAAGAAGAACTTTTTGGCCTCAAAAATTCCAGACTGAGATTTCTAGATATCCTGTATTTCTTATTGAACTATATCACTGAGAGATAACGGCATGTACAGTATTTTACTGACCATTAATATACTTCTTCAGTGCCTCTGAAGCATGAAATCACTGAAGATTATAATATTTGGATTAAGATATTACTTAAAATGGTGAAAAATAATTTTCACTATTTACTTTCCCAATACATTTTAAATTACAATATCATATCTGAATAATTAATACGATAAAATGTATGTATTTGCATAAGACAGAGCAATAACTGATGATGTCATGCCTTGTTTTGTGGGTGATTTAAATAATAGTGGGATATCAGAATACAACTGTATAGTCAGGGCAAACTTTCAAAAGGAAACAATACATTAACACAAAATAAAATCTTACATTGTCTGAATGTACATACAAAGAGCTGCCTGGGTGTGGTAATTGTGCAAACGCATTCTGTGTGTGTGTGAAAGAGACCCTCAGTGGCTAAAGTCAGAATCCCAGTGTATATATTGTGTTGTCTTGAGATACAGATATTATTCTCTCTCAATAAAATCTCCACAATTTCTCTCAGATACATGCACTGGTGTCTTTTCTTCAGCTATGTATATAACTAATATGATAAAGGTGACTTCCACTAACATTAATGGCGCTTACTATTGTGCTAGTCTAGTGAATAATATAACCTTTTATGAATAATCCTTACTATGGACTTAGATTGTTACTTTACAAGCTACATCAAGCAAATGGCAGCACATATTTGCTCCTTGTTTCGCTTGGTGAATCTGTTTATCTATGCTGAGGGTGGAGCCAAGGCTCTGACCAGTCCCTTCTCTATCCTAATTCCTCATATTCACCTGTGCAAGAAGTGAAGTAGCAGCTCTATGGAACCTGTTTCTCCTTGCTGAAATAAGATATCTGCGTGTTCAGGAGAGTAAGGGGGTATCTGATGCCCTATTATGCCTTTCTGCAGCTGCACAGCACTTGTGATCATCCAGCCCTTTATAAACACTTTAAAAATTGTTCTGTTTCTTTCATAAAGAAGGAAATAAAATTAAGGCATTGCACTTACAGATGTTAATCTTGTGACACAAACCAGCCACGTCCAGTAAATTCCAAATACCAGCTGATGTTCTGCCTTTCATCACACTTCGTTTTATTGTTTTTCCCCATATGGCACCCACAGCTGAGAGCTCACACTAGGTGTAATTTCCATTCCCTTCAAATGTCCTGAACCACTGTTCTCAGGGATCCCATTAGACTTTTCACTACAATTACATAGAATCATAGAATGCTAGGGCTGCAAGGGACCTCAGGAAGTCACTGGCTGCTTCTACGTACGCATGATCTTCTGGAAGACAGGTGCCTTCTTCTGGAAGATCCATAGAGCATCTACACATGTAAGGCACTCTTCCAGAAGGAATCCAGCAGAAGGTGCCCAATCTCCAGCTTCCATACTGCACTGCAGAACCAGGAAGAGGGCCTTCTTCTGGAAGAAAGCATGTGTAGATGCTCGTGGACCGATTCTTCTGGAAGAAGTGGTACACCATGGCAGTGGCCTGCCGGAGAGCGGAGATGCTCTAGGCGACCCCAGTGGGCCTCTCTCATCTCCAGGTCCTGCAGCTTTTAAAGCTGCAAGGACCTGGACACCCCATGGCAAGAAGCTGAGAGAGTGTGAGACAGGCAGCATGTGCAGCCACACTCCAGTGAGGGCCAACAGCACTGACAGACCTGGAGCAGCAGAGATGGCTAGGAGGCCAGCACCCTGCACCAATCAGGGGAGCTGCAGGAACCCAGACAAGGCAAGCCAGGACCTCAACCAGACTCCCACATGGAGGGCCACCTCATTGACTGAGCCAGAGCTCCAGGACCTCCTGGGGCTCTAGCGTGATGAGGAGGTCCTCTGGGACACCAGCGGGCACCAGAGGAATGCCCCAGCCTTTGCCCACCTTGCCCAGGACCTGGCTGCCCATGGCCTTCCCTCCTGGACCCCTGTGCAAGTGAGGTGTAAAGGGAAGGACCTGGGGCAGGGGTACATGTGGGCCCAAGACAGCGTCCACAGATTTGGATGTGCCCCAGCCAGATGCCCCTTCTACAAGGTCCATTCTTCTTCAGGACCTCCTGGCAGCAGATGATGCCTCACCACCCAGGTCAAGGTGGAAATGGCGGTACCCAAGCCCCTGACGCACTGGAGGGGGAGGAGGGCCCTGCTGCCATAGACCTCTCATCCGGCAGGGTGTCCTTAGACGAATCCCTTGTCATTGCACTGCCCTCCACCACCACCACCAGCCAGCCCCCCTGCCCCCCTGCCCACACAGTCGGGCATCATCTGACATATTCGATGCTATCTCAGTTAAGTGCATGCCATGGCAAAGCCCTGGGAAGGTGGGCATACCCAGGCCCCAGGGTTGGGCCCCAACGCCCTATGGCCTGTCCATTGTTGGGGCCCAGAGTGCACTCATACCTGTGGGTGGCACCTGTCTCCCTCCCCATTGGAGATCCCCCTGACTATTCCCTCCCATGGCTGAGCCCCACCAGACCGCAAGCCCGTTGCTGGGGTGGGCCACCATGGACATCGCCCCAGACCCAGCTCCATGCCCCAGAGGCCAGCACAGTGAGCTCAGACAGACCCGCATGGCAACATCCCCGGTACACAGCCATCCTGTGGGTCTGGTGAGGGGGCAACCACCCAGGGGAGCCAGGGCCATGCCACCCTGGGTCCATATGTGGCACTGACCCTTCGTTCTCCCCGCCACCCTCTTTCTCTTACAGTGGCACAATCTGAAGGCCAGGAGAGCTGGACAAGGAGCCCAGGGCCTGCCAGCCCTGTAAAGGCCAGAGGACCCAGCAGCCCACCCACTGGGCCCAGACCAGCCCCAGCCCCCACAGCGCAGTGGACACAAGTGTGCCAGTCCAGGCACCAGGGCCATGAGGACAAGGTCACATCCTACACTGCAGCCCTCCACCACCAGAATGCTCTTGCTGAGCGGTGGCTGGCCCTCGGTGAGGCCAAGTTGTGGTGGAGGTGGGACACATGAAGAGAGGTGGTGGGGATGCTCTGCACAGTGTGCAGGGCCCTTGCAGACCAGACCCCAGCCCCGCCGCTTCCCTCCTGCTGTTCCCCCCAAGTTGCCCCCGCTGCCTCCCCCACTGCCCCACTCTAATGGCCCCTCAGCTGCTACTACCCCACTATCCCATCACTCCAAGGCCCTGGCTGCCCTACTGCCCCTTGGCCTGCCCGTGGCTTCCCTAAGTGACTTTGTGGCATGGCGCATGGCCACAGCAGGCCCTGTGCAGGGTCTCCTGAGCCACGATCCATCCCACCCTGGCTCCTCTGCTGAGGCTGGGCCAGCTGCAGACCAGCCTTACCTGCCGGTGCTCTGGGCCCCATCGGTGCCCCACAGGGGACTGTGCACCTGGGGTGGGAGGGGCACCTGGGGATGACCGGGCTTGCGTCTTTCCACCCCGTCCCTTGACTAAGGCCCCCACCATCCCTGTCCCACGCCCCATACCAGTTCAAATGCCCCTGTTCCCTGACCTCCATGTATATAGTTAGTCTGTTTTGGGTTATTAGATGCTAGTTTTATTATTTCCTAGTTACTATGTACACTATGTTTTCTACAGTTCTATGTTGTGTGTTGAATACATATTTACATTTTGCATCTCCTCCTGTGTCCCCAGTTATTGTGGGGGAAGGTAGGGGGTTGGAGTGAATGGGGAGTGTGTGCAGGAGGCAAGTGTGGGGGGCATATGGGTGAGGGTGGGGGGGTTAGAAGTCCCCTCCAGCTGTATACCTCCCAGAACACATCATGGATCTGGAGCCCATTGCAGTCAAGCTGCCTGTCAGGGTCCATGGTGGGCTGCTGGTACCAGGGGTCTGGCTCCTCCATCTAGCTCTTGGACAGGGTCCCCTTACACATCTCAATGAGGTTGTGGAGTGTGCAGCAGGTGGACACAACCTGCAGGACATTCTCCATCCCCACATCAAGGCACATGAGGAGATATCTGAACTGTGCCTTCAGACAGCCAAAGGCTCACTCAGCTGGGTACCAGGCCCATGTGAGCTGGACGCTGAACAGATCCTGGGAGGGTGTGAATTGCCCCATGTATGGGTGCATCAACCAGGTCTGGCATGGGTAGGCTGGGTCACCCACAAGGCAGAGAGACGTGGTGACTTCCCTGACAATGTGCTCCCAATGGGACACAAATGTCCCAGCCTCCAACCTGTGGACCAGCGAGGAGTTCCATAGGATCCACGCATCATGTGCCCTGCTCAGCCAGCTGACATAAATGTCTATGAACCTCCCATGGGCATCCACTACCACCTGAAGCACGACTGAGTGATACCCCTTGTGGTTGATGTATGAGCCGCCACTGTGGTCAGGGGCCCTGATGGGGATATGCATCCCGTTGATTGCCCTGAAGCACTGGGGAGACTTTAACATGGCAAAGCCCTCAACAAGTGCATCCAGGTCCCAATGCGCACCAGCTGCCACACCAACACATGGTTGATGGCCCTCATGACCTGAAGGGGAAAAGGAGTGGGCACACTCATGGGTGTATATAGGGGGATCTGTGCCCCCTTGTCCTTCCACCCTCTCCATCCCTTCTGGGCCCCCCCTAATGGGGGGGACCCCTTCAGCACCAGGCATGTGGTATCCCCCCTGGGCTAGGCCTGCCCACTTCCTGGTCCGGCCCCCTCCCAGTCCGACCTCTGGGGTCCCCCGAGCCCACCAGCCCTCTCCCTCCTGCTGGTGGGGCAGGGCCTGGGGCAGGGCTTATCTATAATTCAGTGACCCCGATGGTGGATGTGCCCACCTTGAACTACTGCCCAATGGACCAATAGCAGTCCAGGGTGGCCAATTTCCACACGGCAATGGCCATGCACCTCTCCGGGGAGAGGGCCGGCCTCATCCAGGTATTCTGGCATCAGAGCATGGGGGTGAGCCTGCTGCAGATCTCCAGGAAGGTTTCCTTCATCTTCAGGTTCTGAAGCCAGCTGTCATTATTCTACTCCCCCATGAAGACCCTGTCCCACCAGTCCTTGCTGGTGGCATGGGTCCAGATGTGCTGAACAGCCTGGGGGGGCAGCAGGGGCGATGGGAGATCGGGACCCACAGGCCTTGGTCTCTGTCCCCACAGGAGGCCAAGGAGGGTGGCCAGGAGTACGCCTAGCCTGTTGGTAAGGGTCAGCCTCCTGTCCTGTGGCTGCTGTGGGTCCATGCCTGCTGAAGTTCTTGGCATATACATTTAGCTGTTATGGTAACTATTTCATTCCCCATTTTATTGCTCTCACTATTAGAACTCTTACATCTGGCTCCAGATCCCAGGTGTATTAAATCATATTAAAAGCCACTCTTCCTTCTTCACGTTAACATTTGCTCTTTTCCATTGTAAAAATACTGCTCAACAGTAGCATTTTGAACTCAGAGGTCAAAAAGCTTCCTAAACGAGCAATGGCCACTGTATGACTAAATATCAGCTTATTTGTTCCCTTGTTTGAATTTACCTGAGGTCTGTAGTACAGAAAAGCAGAAAATGTTTTAGGCATTGTATTCAGAGGATTATTAGAAAAGGTTTGTACCATTCAATAACTTGTTAAAAGACCAAAATCTGGAGTTAAACCTGATCTGCTGCTTTCCCGTTTGTCTGACTTTAATTGTAAAGAGAAAGCCTTTGTAAGGGATTGCAGAGGGGCGTTCAAACATTTAAAGTTTGGTTCCACTGTATCTAAGGTCTTACATCTGATTCAAGACGAGAAGGAAGAGGAGGATTACAAGCTTAAAGCAAAGATAAAAATAAGTTTGAAACAAGCTTTCTGGAAGAGAGAGAAACAAGTTTGTCATGACCTTGCCACAGGGAAGAGAACAGGTTTACCAGAGGTTTCCAAGAAGCCTAAAACAAAGGACATTTTGAATGTGTGATCCATTTGTTCTATAACCTTGACTCAATTTTAAGTGGGTCAATCCTGATTAAATTGTTTACAAAGGATGAAATTTTCTGTCATTTTATAAGTGCTATCAGTCCTTCAAAATACTAGATTCATTTAAGATTTTATTTCTGCAAAATAGCATACTTAGCTTTACAGCAGCCACTGTTCCACAATTCTGTGATGTACAACCACATTAAAAAGCAGGAAGTCTCAATATTCCCCACCTTCATAATTCTAGGACTTTAAATAACAGGGTAGAGAGAGACATGCACAAGGAAGAAAACTTCTCATTTACCCATATGCTACTGGCAGACTTTTATGTTGACTTGGATTAATCAGCTACAGTTGTTACACAGAAGCCAAAGAAAGAAAAAAATCTCGATAAGTAGACTTTCCTCCTCATTTCTGATAACCAAAGTAGGACATCTTGCCAACAGCAGTAACACATAAAGTTCAGTTTCTTTCTATAGTGAGATAAGAGGATCTTAACCAGTGACTGTGAGCACAGCATTTCCTATTTCACGCTCAGTGCATAAAACTTTGGTTAAATCTCTTCATATGTCATGGACTCTTTAATGTGGAAGCTGCAAACCCTCCCCATATGGAAAACTAATTCTTTTAGGTCTTTTTTTTAATAGGACACTAAAATGGTTTTGCAGTAATGTGTAACGTTTTTTCTTCAGCCCTTATAACCAGAGCTGTGTTTGTGACACCTGAAGGTTCCAGCCCTCTTATCTGTCAGCTCACCAGACCTTTTGCCTGCTCTTCAGAACTATGGTGTCCACAGAGATGGCCCTCCTGAAAAAGCAGTCTGTTGAAGGAGACTTAGCTCTGCCTTCATGTATAGTTAGGTGGGGTGGTAGCAGCCTGTTTTGTTGGGGTTCTCCCTCTTCTAGGCACCCATAGCTTTACCGACCTGCTACATCTCTAACCAAAGCAACTTATTTTGCCATGGAAGTGATTATTGCTAGTTCCCTGTCTGACTAATGCCAGCCAGGTACAGATTCGCATTTTAGTTCCTTTACTTCCCTCGCACTGGACAAGATTTGAGCTACGATTAAAGCACTCCACTATGGCTGTGGGCAGGGGACTGGACTTAAGAACTGCCATGTAACCCCCTCACCTACTGGGTGTGCTTTACTGTCCCCTGGAGTGGCACCTAGCTCACTTAAGAGGGAATGAATGAGTCTTCCCCACAGACTTAGGTGAGTGCCAGCTGGCTTTCACCTCAAGCTGTAGAGGGCCAGCGTTCAAGTCTGCCTGTGAGTGGTTACACCAACACAGTAACTAATGGCTCCAGCTTCAGCTGTGTTTGAAGCCTCAGGTTCTTGACATTGAATAGAGTGAAATCCTCGCCCCAGAGATAGCGATGGCAAAAGTCCATAGAACTCAGTGGGACCAGGATTCCTCTTATGATCATGTGATTTCCAGGCAGCTATTTTTTTTTCATTTTTATAGTTTTATAGTTTTCAAAATTAGCCCTCTTGTTCACCTTGCTCCCTTTTAACCATTCTCTTGGGACAGGTCTACACTTCAGTGGAAGGTCAAATTAAGGAACACAATTCCAACCACGTGGGCACCCTGTGAGTTTGATTTAGTGCAGCCCTACCAGGTACACTAAATCAAACTCTGGAAGATCAACTATGGCAGCGTTGATGATCCCAGAAATATAGATGTGGCTTTAGCATCCTTTAACAACTCTCTTCTTTGCACCCACCTTCATCCATTTTGATGCCCTAAGTTTCCCATCCTTCCTCCTTTAAAAAAACCCACATTTTTACAAGACCATCAAAGCTAATCCACCTCATTCATTTATACCTATAGCTTTTATCTGTGCATGTGTATTCTATGTCTATAGCATCTACATAGAGAGAAAACCAATAAAAAGATATCTATTTACAGATTAGTCACATATCCCTTGGTTATGTCCTTGGCCAAGGCAATATTGGCCTAGCATTGTCTCTTCACTGACAATAGTTTAAGGTATAATAAATTAGTCATGTTTTTGTGCTGTGCCTCTAGCTATAATGAAAGTACATGTATTATGGGTGTCACTCTGCCTCTGCAGACAATTTCAATATATGGTATAGGTTACACAATAGTCCAGCTAAATAAACAATGAACCAGTCATAAGATATAAAAACAGTGCAAGTTCCCAAGGGTGAAGCAAAATGATAGGGAAATAAAAACATTATCCAGATTAGCAAGCAGCAATAAGGCAGCCACTTTTGACATCCCTCATAGCCCTGCATTATGCCAGTCCCCCGAATTCCTGAGGCCCCGAATCAGGAAAGCATTTAAGAACACACTTAATTTGCTTTGGTGAATGAGTATGGAATTATTCATGTGCTTAAAATTAAGCATGTGCTTAATTTAATTCTTTGCTGAACCAGGGCTTTGGAATGTGGCTATTTTAAGGAAGTACCTGTACAGTTCAAAGACCGCCACTAAACTTCGGGTTTGGTGCTTGCAGGCTGGCACATCAAACGTGGTGAGAGTAACACCAGCACAGAAGGGCAGGGGTTATCTGAGAAACAGAGGCCTCTTGAAAGGTGCTGGTCAACTTACTACATGTAAGATATACACTTGGAGGTGCTCCCCTTTCATGAAGGCTAGCTTGAATCTTCAACTCTTCAACTCTTCATGAGAATCAGATCATCAGTTTATTCAGTGCATAGAATGGACAGAATGTATGGCCTTGGGGCATTATTTATTGCCTGCCACTTAAAACCTGTCTTGAATACAGAATTAACAGGTTGTCATGGATTTTACTATAATGGTCATTGCCAAGGTATGTGAGCTAATCAGAAACATTAATTAATCTTTACAAACACCCGTGAGAATAACTGATGCTATTATACCCATTATACAGATAGAGAACAAAAATGTTAAAGCAGCAGTGCCAAATGTCAACTAATTTTGGTTGCCTAACGTAAGATGCCTAGGGTCTGTTTTCTAAAGTACTTAACCTTTTTATAGGACCTTACTTGTTGAAAGCACAGCTTCCACAACTTCATTTGCTATTCTGAAAGCTCAGCATTTCTACATATCAGATCCGGCTGTCTCAAGCTGGGGACAGAAAATGAGGAACACACAGTTAGTGACCTACTGTAAAAACCTTTGCTTAAATGACTTGCCCAGCACCACACTGGAACTGTAGCAGAGATATGGGATAGAATTTAATTCTACAAGAAGGCATCCTTTCTCTTCTGGAACTCCCCTGACTTATTAACCTCATACCTGCCACCCATGAGACAGAAATTTCGTATGTGAGCTACCACTGAAGAGGAAGAGAGCCCTGTCTTCCTCTGTATCTGCCTTTGTCCTGACCACCCTGCTCTTCCTGCCTTTGTCCCCCTCTGCTTCAACTTATTCCTCAGTCCCTCAGTTCCTACTCTTTCAGTACTCCTCTGTTCCTATCTCCCCTCTAACCATGGCTCCCATCTCTTCCTCCCATGTCTTGTCCTTGTCTCACTCACCTTTCACTGTCACCGTCTCTTGACACTCAACTCTGTACCCATTTGTTTCTAATCTCTCCTCAGCCAAAACTAATGTCCATGTGTCTCTCATCTGATGAAGTGAGTCTGTGCTCACGAAAGCTCATGCTCAAAACTTTTCTGTTAGTCTATAAGGTGCCACAGGACCCTTCACTGCTGTTACAGATCCAGACTAACACGGCTACCCCTCCAATACATATGTCTCTCGGCTCCTATCTTCTCAATCGCTGCTTGTCCCTTCCAGTTCTTCTCCATGCCCCAGAACCTATCCTCCATCCCTCCTGTGCTTCTTGTCCCTTTGCATGCAAACAAGTTAAGCTGCTATCTTCTCCTCCATGCAGCCCAGACCACAGCAAGCGGGCTACCGATTGCCCAGGAGATGGAGGCCCCTTCTCTGGTGCTGTTGCCTAGCACCACACCCACCCAAAGCAGTAGGAGGAGCAATTTCAGGGAATATTCTGCTTGGTCATGGAGCCTGGGATACAGTGTGCTTAACTGCTCTGTGAGGAGTGGCACACATTGGCTGTGGTCACACTTGGCTAAAATTTCAAAAGGGCCGTGCTACTGGTCGAATTGGAGGATACTAATGAGGTGCTGAAATGAGTATTCAGAGCCTCATTAGCATGCTGCCAGCCATGGCACTTCAAAAGTGCCACGTTTCAATAGCACGGCTTGGCTACATGGGGGTCCTTTTCGAAGTTCCTATGAGGGAAGATAGTATCATTAGTATGCTCCAATTTGGCCATTAGCATGGCCCTTATGAAATTTTGGCTAAGTGTGGCCACAGCCATACTGTCAGTAGGTAGGAACTGTGTTTGGATGAAGCATGATCAGAGCAGAGATAATCTTTGCATCATTTTAGCCATTAGCCTTTATCAAACTTGGACAGAGTGTATGTCAATTGTAATTTTTAAAAACTTACAGTTTGCTCAGTTTGGGGTGGATTTTCACTGAGAACACAAATAGCATATCCTGACACTTGGGCATCTGCCATCTAAAATGTCAAGTTCTTTATGTAAATCACAGAGGCACTAATAATTTCTAACATGGACAAAATAACACATTTCTTCTGAAAATGGCAACTTTTTTTCAGCTGAAATTTTCTAAAAATATTTTACTTGAGGCAGACATTTGTAATTTCACTCCAGTTTGTTCCATGTAAGGTAATAAGCAATTGAGAACAGTCTGATAATGGAAACTTATTAGGTAACCTTAACTACAGGCTTCACTACTAACATTGTCTATACTAAAAGATGGTAATTGTGTCATATATTAAAAATGTCATAAGAAAAAGCAAATCTTTGAAAACACTTCATCACTTTTTCCAAGAACTGTGAAACAGTCTGATTTTTAACCAGAGTCTGAAATAGCTTGTAAGTGACAGAATCAGAATACAGACTAGAGCCCTTCAGGAGACTTTCTGTAATGATTAGTATTAACCTGACTTGTGACATAAATAAGTGAATATGGTTATAATGATATAATTCATCAGGGAAGCGCTATCAGTGGTGATATATCCTCACAAATTCCCCAGCCATTTACCTTTTAGAAAGCCAGCCTTGCTCCCTGAGCAGAAGTGGCATGTGTATCTTCATGCATGTTTTAATATATTACATTAGCACAGTATACAAAATACTTGTAAGATGTCTGTTCTTACAGTCAGTGAGGTGAACTGATACATTATTTAAAGGAAGCTCATGACCCTTGCATGTCTTTCATATCCAAAGTAAAAATGACCAAATTATTTCTCCCAAGCTCTCCGCCTTCTTCTGCCTAGTTATATTTATGGCTTTGTCTGGTCTGAGAAGTAGAAATAATAAATGCTCACGGAACAGTAGAGACAAGGACATGATGATAATTATTGTAATTATATGTATGAATTCATAAACAGAAAGTGTTCTATATATGCAAGAAACATTGCTGAGAATGAGAATGTTAATGACATGGCCCTATGCATGGCTGGCTGTGGAGTCAGTTACATCCCTTAACTGCCTCAGAAATCCGCCTTCCTAGATACAATAACCGAAATATTGATTTCCAACTTTTCCTTTAGCACCTAGGTGGAGCACAAAAATTTGCATGAGTTACAAAACCCTATTGCTCCTTGCCTGGCTCCGGAATAGTTTTTGTGCACAGTGGACCCCAGTGGACTTTGTCTTCACCTGAAATTATATTGTGCTGAAAACAGCTTGTGAAGAGTCAGGTAGCATGCGGCTGATTGTGACTGATTGGTAAGCATGAATAGTCGACAGGACCCCAAGTAAGACATGTTCTTATTTAGGCTGATCATAGTCATAGCAACATGCCAGCTAATTGAGCTCCTCACGTTCATATTTGAATACCATAGCCACAACCCCTGACACTTCTCCTGTGCATACTTTCAGACTGGGATGACACAACAATGTCCCTACCCATATATGAGTCTGTGGCAAAGGGGAGATGCCAAATCCAGACCTATAAAGCACAATAGTATGCTCCTTCCAGTGGCACCATCTAGCATCTGATGAGCAGAGGGCCTCACAAACTGAAAGGCAGAGGGAGTACCATATTTAGCCAGATGAGAGAAGCAGAAAGAAAATGCCAGCTTCCCCTGATGATTGCAGCCATGTCTTCTCTCCATAGTTCTCCTGAAACATGTAGGAGGAGGTATAGCTATCTGAAACCATCCCTTCCCACTGGGAAGAGGAAGTTACAACTGGGAATGACTCAGACACTTCATGCTGGAGATAATGGGCATGCAGGGTGGGAAAAAAGTGGAAGCATGTGAGGATACATAGGGGCACAGAGGAAGTTGGATAGAATGTAGAGGGAGCACGGGATGGAACTAGCTGGACTTACAGAATTCTAAACACATATATAAAAACACGCATGCATGCGGGCTCACAGATAGAATCATCCACATACACACACCTATATACACAGGTGCAGAAACTGCTGTAGTATAAATGTAACACATAGTGTTGGCAGGCTTTCAGTCCCTTCTGGCTTTTGTGTCAAATGACATCAACAGGCTTATTTCTCTAGCCTTGTGTTGTAGCTACTCCTATGTTAAACATTGTATGATGTGCTAGTGAAGGTAAACTCAGTGTGGCGGGACTATCTAGGAATCCTTCTCTGATCAGAATATTATTCAGCAGCACTCACCCCCCGCCCTCACCCCCTGATGCTCCCCGCCTCAAGTGAAGAAACTGGAATTCACTGCTTGCAGCCTTTCTAAACTCTCACACCCAGCTATCCATTCCCCTTGCTTATCATCTTCTGCACTCTTCTCCCACGAGGATTTCCTCTTCAAATGCACCTTCCCCATGTCCTTCACACCCAAGCCCACCAACAACAGCATTGCCAATCACAAATGATAAAAATATCATGTTATGCCCTAAAAATCATGAGATTTAAGTAAAAAAAATTGGGATTCTTTTCTTTGCGTGCTGATTTGATCCACATTTTCAAGAATTTCTCTGTAATCAAGAGAGTGGGACAATTGACTCTAATGCAACCTAAGATTGTGGAATGTTTTGATGCCAGCAGCTGGAGCTTTCAGAAATCCACCAAAAACATGAGAGCTGGCAAGATGACGTCTATCAGCAGACAGAAGACGACGTTAACATTCCTCTCCAGCTTTGATGTACAGGCCTGAGTTGGGAATATTGTGAGTCTGGGACACTGTGTAGGAATTCTATGGAGAGCATCCAGGAATATGTGCTTTCCCTGTGGGAGGCTACGTCTACACGTGAACGCTACATCGAAATAGCTTATGTATTTTGATGTAGCGACATTGAAATAAGCTATTTCAATGAATAACGTCTACACGTCCTCCAGGGCTGGTGCCGTCAACGTTCAACGTCGACGTTGGGCAGCACCACATCGAAGTAGGCGCTGCGGGCGAGCGTCTACATGCCAAAGTAGCACACTTTGAAATAAGGGTGCCAGGAACAGTTCCAGACAGGGTCACAGGGCAGACTAGCACTTCCGGGGCAACAGCTAGCCGCTCCCTTAAAGGGCCCCTCCCAGACACACGCAGTTTGCAGAGCCATAGGCATGCACACCTCAGCGAAGCAGTTATGGACCCCCAGCAGCAGCAGCAGCAGCAGCAGCCAGAGGTCCACCCAGCCGCCCCTGCAGGAGCAGTGCTCGCCCTGCTCAATGCCATGCAGGAGGCAGCTGATCACCTTCTAGTCATAGAAGAGGAGCTGCCCCCAGGGGAGGAGGAAGCAACCCCAGACCCTGCAGCCCCCCACCCCCGACCAGCGCACACGCCGCCGGCTGTGGAGCTATCCCACGAGCATTGACTGGTGGGAGCGGCTGGTGTTCGGAGAGTGGGATGACGACCGCTGGCTCCAGAACTTTCATATGAGCTGGCAGACATTTCTGGAGCTCTGCCAGTGGCTCACCCCCGCACTGAGGCACGAGGACACCGCCATGCAGCGTGCCCTCAGCGTGGAGAAACGGGTCAGCATTGCTGTCTGGAAGCTGGCCACTCCAGACAGCTACCGATCTGTGGGCCAGTAGTTTGGCATTCGCAAGGCCACCGTCAGGGCTGTCCTCATGGAGGTAAGAGGACCCACGGGGAAGAGGAGGCAGCTCTGGGGGTGGAGGGGAACCCTGGCAGGGGAGGGGAGGGGAGGGGAGGGGAGGGGAGCCCTGGGAGGGGAGGGCCAGACACACCCTGCACACCCCTCATTGGTGCTCTCCCGTGTCCTTCCCCTGCAGGTCGTCCGCGCCATCAATGCCCTGCTCCTCCACAGGCTCATGTGGCTTGGGGACCCAGATGCCGCCATTGCGGGGTTTGCCACCCTGGGCTTCCCAAATTGCTTCGGGGCTCTGGATGGGACCCATATCCCCATCTGAGCTCCGGAGCACAGTGGAGGACGCTTCTTGAACCGGAAGGGCTACCATTCAGTGGCCCTCCAGGCCTTGGTGGACAGCCGGGGCCGCTTCCTGGACATATATGTTGGCTGGCCTGGCAGCACCCATGACGCCTGGGTATTCTGGAATTCGGGCCTGTGCCACCAGCTGGAGGCAGGGACCTACATCCCCCAGCGGGAGATCCCTGTGGGGGACACCACCATGCCCCTCTGCGTCGTCGCAGATGCTGAGTACCCCCTCCGGCCCTGGCTCATGCACCCTTACACAGGCCATCTGTCAGCCAGCCAGGAGAGCTTCAACATGCACCTGAACCATGCGCGCCAGGTGGTTGAGCGCACATGTGGCCACCTCAAAGGGCGCTGGAGGTGTCTCCTCACCCGCCTTGATGCAGGCCCCACCAACATCCCCCAGCTTGTGGGCGCGTGCAGTGCCCTCCACAACCTGGTGGAGAGCAAGGGGGAGGCATTTTTTCAGGGCTGGGCTGTGGAGGCCGGCAGGGCCGACGTGCAGCCACCCGCTGCCCCCAGTCGCCAGGTGGAGCCTGAGGGGATCCGGGTCCGGGAGGCCCTGCGGGCCCATTTCAACGAGACCGCATGGTGAATGCTGGCAGGCCCCCCACTGCACCCCCCCATCCTCCGCAACACTCCCTGCCCCTACGCCCACACCACAGAGCACCCAAGAGCACACCCCCCCACTTGCAAATAAAAATAGACCTGTTCGTGAAACCACCAAATGTTGAATTCTTATTATTATATTATTTACAACAAACATAAATATTATATATTATATGGATAACCATAAAACAGGGGAACACAAAGAAGGGGAGAAATATTTACATGGGGGGGCAGGTATCATAAAATAACAGGGGTCTAATACAAATTATATACAACACAAGTAAAAGGGGATATGTACAAAAGGGGGGGCCACGTCCTGGACCCCACACCCCCTAATGTCCAGCACTGGGGGTGGGTGGCCGTGACCTGCGCCTTGGCCTCAGCCCTGGCCGGGGCTGGCTGGGGGCTGGGCTGACCGGCAGATATGGCCGGCGGATGTCAGCAGGCCCCAGGTCCACCTTGGCAGATGGCCCCTTGGTGGCGGATGGCGGTGTGACGGCGGGTGGAGCAGTGGGTGGAGCGGCGGGTGGAGCAGGCAGGGTGGGCAGAGCGGCAGCCGGCACGGCATGGGGGCCAGGTAGTCCGCGATGCGCTCAAATATGCTCATAAAGGCCCCCCATGCCTCCTGGCACCAGGCCAGCTCCTGCTCCTGCAGCTGAAGGCGCCACTCCTCCACCTGCAAGTGCTGCTCCGAGACCTCCAGCTGCCGCCAGAGGATCACCAACAGCTGAGGGTCCATCGCCATCCGGGGGTGGTACTGGGTCCACCGTCATCCCCGCCCTGGGGCTGGTCGGTGCTCCGCCGAGGGGCTGGCCTGGAGTGATGGCCGCGGTGGGCTCTCTGGGACCACTGACACCTTGCTGGCCCTCTCCAGTCCCTCCGATGGTGCAGCTGCAGAACACAGGGGGGGAAGAAGAGTGGAGACAGCCGATAGTGTGGTCCCCAAGCCGTGGCCCTTGTCCCCCCACCCCTCTGCTGCTGGTTCCCCATCCCCGTCCCCAGGAGATGCTGCTGCTGCTGATGGGTGTCCCACACCTTCCCCCCCGGGGGACTCTAGGTTCCGCTCCCCCCATCCCCAGGGATGGGGCATGGCACTGTCATGCTGGGGGGCAGGGGCTGATGCACTCTTCTGAGGGACATGCCACTGCTGTCCTTGGGGCCATGGTCATCTGGGCATGTGGAGGGCCCTGGTCATGTCTGTTACCCCCACCCCTCAACCCCGGGGGTGTGCACCGGGCGGGTACATACCTGATGGTCCTCTCCCATGGTCGGGGGACACCCTGTGGGCGGACACCCTTCTGGAGCTCCGGGACGGGATGGCGATCCGGAGCCCCCCATTTCTGGAGGAGGATCCCCCCTCCTCCTCCTCCTCCAGTGTCCCAGGGGTGGGCTCCTGGGGGGGGCCCTGGGGTGTGGGGCTTGCCTCTGGGGCAGACTCCACCTCCGGGGCCTGCTGGGGCTCGTCGGCTGAGGTGTCAAGAGTGGCCGGCACTGAGGAGGTATGCCGGGGGCCCAGGATTTCCCTGAGCTCCCTGTAAAAGTGGCAAGTGATAGGGGCAGCCCCAGATCGGCTGGCCGCATCCCGGGCCTGGACGTAACCCTGCCACAGCTCCTTGACCTTACTCCTGACGTGGTCAGGAGTGCAGGCAGGGTGACCCCGGGTGGCCAGGCCCTCGGCCAGCCGAGCGAACGCATCCGCATTCCGCCTCTTGCTCCCCATTACCTGGAGCACCTCCTCCTCCCTCCAGAGCCCCAGCAGGTCCTGGAGCTCGGCCTCCATCCAGGAGGGGCCCCGCTGCCTCTTCCCCAGCTGGCTGCCAGCCTGGGAGCCCTGGCTCCCCTTGAGGGGGGTGCCCTGGGGTCGCTTGGGGGGCTGGCGGGTGGCCATCGCTGCGGGGGTGGTGGACTGTGGCTGCAGAGGGGCGTGCAGGCTGTCTGCGTGGCTGTGCTGCCGCCTGCATGCTCTCTCAGCTTCCTGCACAGGAAGGCGGGGGCAGGGACCTTTAACGGGCCGCTGCACGCAGCGACCATCGAGCTCAGGGGCTGGAGAGAGTGTCTCTCAACCCCTCAGCTGATGGCCGCCATGGCGGACCCCACTATTTCGATGTTGCAGGACGCGCATTGGCTACAAGTGCCCTACTTCGATGTTCAACATCTAAGTAGGGCGCTATTCCCATCTCCTCATGGGGATAGCAACTTCGACATCTCGCCGCCTTACATCGATGTCAACTTCGAAATAACACCCTCCACAAGTAGCCGTGTAGGGCACTATTTCGACGTTGGCTCGGCTACTTCGAAGTAGCCGGCACATGTAGATGCGGCTGGAATGAACAGCCCTGTAGGCATGAAGGCAATGGCTTCAATGCTTCTGAAGCCATTGTGAAGTCCCTGGTATCCTGGTGTTGCTAGATAGTTGTTCTGGTGTTCGGGATTGTGTAGGCTTTGAGACGGTGACTGAACCTTCTGAAGGAAACATAAGAAGGGGAGGGTAGTTTGCATGTTCTAACGGCCTTGAATCTATGCACTAATCAGGCACAATTTGGTCTGAAATGAAGAACAGTTTGTGAATAGTCCAAACGCCATATTCTGGATAAGTGCCCATGTACAATTTTCTCTGCAATTTTCAGCTTGGTACTGAATTTAGCACTGGTGTATATGAACAAGGAGTCAGCCCAGTCACAGAATCAAGGTTCAGTGTGCCACAGAACATGCAGGACACTGGATAATATTATAAAATGGTAGACTGGAAACTGGCTTCATTTTGGTTGGATAAGGACTTGCTACCTATTACTTTTATAAACTATTTCTAAAGTCAAATATAATAAATTCACTATTGAACTTACAGGAGAATTATTTCATAGGATCATAGAATGCTAGGACTGAAAGGGACTTTCAGAAGTCATCATGTTCAGCCCCCTGTCCCCATGGCAGGACCAAGTACTGTCTAGACCATCCCAATAGACATTTATCTAACCTGTTCTTAAATATCTCCAGAGATGGATATTCCACAACTTCCCTTGGCAATTTATTCCAGTATTTCACCACCCTGACCGTTAGGAACTTTTTTCTAATGTCCAACCTAAACCTCCCTTGCTGCAGTTTAAGCCCATTGCTCCTTGTTCTATCCTCAGAGGCCAAGAAGAACAAGTTTTCTCCCTCCTCCTCCTGATGCTCCTTATGACAATTTGCTTAAACCAAGGTTAATTACAGAGTGCACTCAGGCCTGCCAATTGTGGGGAGGTGTGGGGGAGTACAACAGCCGTGGCTGGACCGCTGGGCCCCATTTAAACTCTGTGGCAGCACTGCTCCAGTTGGCTGTGGCTGTAGGGGAGCTGAAGGGGCAGCACCATGGTCTGAGCAATGCTGAGAGCTGACTTCCCTTGGGCACATCCCCACTGCTCTTGGCCCCACCCCTTCCAAGATGAACTGTGCCTCCCCTCCCATCTTGTTCCAGGGCCTGTGACAGCTGTCAGAACCACTGCACACCAGAATAAAAAATACAGGTTTTATTTGATCAGAAAACTAAATGGAAGTTAAAAAAGAATGGAGCTACAAGCATGGTAGCCTGGCAATAGGAGCGTTACCTGAGTAAGGACTGGAGGATAAAGTCCTATATATAACTATGGCTATGGTGTGAACTAATTAATATATTTTAATAATGTTACTATACTAATAATTGTAGTTACCATTAAAATATAGATGCTAAGAAAATATGTAAAAGGGAATTCCCAGGAAAACTATCTTCTAGGTTTGCAACAAACTTCTCGTGGGCACCTTAGGTTTCCTCTGTAAAGGGCATTGGAGGTTAAGCTGGCCAGGAAGATAGATTTGTCACTTGCATTGTGCACTTCTGCCAAACGCAAATACAAAAATACAATGGGATGCAATTTTCACGAGTGATATAGATTGTATGACAAAATTCCTTTTCAGTGACTAAATATCTGCTCAATAAATAATCCTGCTAAAGGAAGGAATGTATTGTTTTTAAAGTAGAGCTGTGTGAAAGCTTCTATTGTACTAGATTTCTCCCAACCTCTTACATTCCCCTCCCCACCACCACTTTTTTTTTTTTTTAACAACACAGAGTTATGAAGTGGAAAAAATAATTAATAGTTTGGGATTTCTGAAGCCCTGACATTAAAAAAATATCTTGCACAAACTGGCTTGTCTCCATGAACAAAAATTAAATTTTAGAGGAACCTAATGGAAGATTTAAACCTTTCATTATGGGAAACAATAAGCACTATTGAAATGTCTGTCTTGCCACAAATAAATGATCTAATATATCACTTGGTAAGGAATGGATGATTATACTCCTTCAAAAGCTGATAAACTCTTCCCAAATTTAGTTGCTCTCACAGGCTTACAAAAGTACCTTTATCAAGAAACTAATAAAAAGGAAACACTTTTTATACAGTGTGTATAATGAACCTGGGGAACTCATTGTGACAGGATGATAGAGGCCACGGAATCATTAAAAACAAGGATTAGATGTTTATATAGATAATGAGAATATTCATTGTTACATTAAACAGAATAAAATAATTAACAGGGCTATGTATGCTCATGCTTCACAACATAAGCCAAGACAGCAATTAGAGAGAAATGCCTTTATGAGCAGATTATTTAATAATTGTCTACTACAGTCCACCATAGACATGGTTTTCTCTGTTAGGCAACTACAAGAAAAGTGCAGGGAGCAGAACAAACCTCTGTATATTGACTTCATTGACCTAACCAAGGCATTTGACCTCATCAGCAGAAAAGGTCTGTTCGTGATTCTGGCTAAGATCAGCTGTCCCCCAACTCTGCTCAGCATTATTAGGGCCTTCCATGAAGGCATGAAGGGGACCGTCATATGCGATGGATCCACATCCGAACCCTTTGATATTCTCAGTGGAGTGAAGCTGGTGTGTGTGCTGGCTCCAACACTGTTTGGCATATTCTTTGCAGTTTTGCTCAAATATGCCTTCGGAACTGCTACAGAGGGCATCTCTCTCCACACAAGAATGGACGGCAACCTCTTCAAATTGTCGAGGCTTAGAGCAAAGACCAGGGTGCTTACGAAGCATCTAAGGGAGCTTCTTTTTGCTGACAATGCAGCTATTTCTGCTCACACTCAGCAGGAACTTCAGTCACTCATAACTCTTTTTGCAGATGCATGTATGGAATTTGGCCTCATAATCAGCTTAAAGAAGACCCAGGTGATAGGCCAAACGTGCTCGACTACGAACTGGAAGTCGTCCATAAGTTCATGTACCTAGGCTCGACGATCTCAGACAACTTGTCACTTGACAGCAAAATCAACAAGCGCATTGGAAAAGCTGACACAACTTTCTCCAGGCTGACGAAGAGAGTATGGGCTAACAATAAGCTTACTGTGCACACCAAGGTGCACGTCTACACAGCCTGTGTTTTGAGCACACTGCTGTACACCAGTGAAACATGGACTTTGCACTCAAAACAAGAGCAGCGGCTCAGCACATTCCACATGCGCTGCCTTAGGCACATACTCGGTATCTCATGGCAGGACAAGGTCCCCAATGGCGCAGTGCTTGAGAAGGGAGGCACCGCCTCCATGTTCACCCTTCTCAAACAGAGGCGTATGCGCTGGTTGGGCCATGTCTCACACATGACGGATGGCCGAATACCGAAGGACCTCCTCTTCGGCGAACTGGCATCTAGAAAGAGGCCAAAAGGGCGACCTAAATTGCGCTACAAGGACACGTGCAAGCGTGACCTCAGCGCTCTCTCTATCAGTGTGAACACCTGGCATTTGCTTGCCTCAGACAGGCATGCCTGGAAACAGGGAGTGAAGGAAGCTCTTGTTAGGTATGAAACTACCTTGGTGAAGGAAGCAGAAGACAGGAGAGCCCTCAGGAAGATCTGTGCCCATGATACCAGAGTGACATCTGCCTACTGCTGCTCACAGTAGCCGTGTCTACACGTGCACGCTACTTCGAAGTAGCGGCACTAACTTCGAAATAGCGCCCGTCACGGCTACACGTGTTGGGCGCTATTTCGATGTTAACATCGATGTTAGGTGGCGAGACGTTGAAGCCGCTAACCCCATGAGGGGATGGGAATAGCGCCCTACTTCGAAGTCGAACGTCGAAGTAGGGCACGTGTAGACGATCCGCGTCCCGCAACATCGAAATAGCGGGGTCCTCCATGGCGGCCATCAGCTGAAGGGTTGAGAGACGCTCTCTCTCCAGCCCCTGCGGGGTTCTATGGTCACCGTATGCAGCAGCCCTTAGCCCAGGGCTTCTGGCTGCTGCTGCTGCAGCTGGGGATCCATGCTGCATGCACAGGGTCTGCAACCAGTTGTCGGCTCTGTGGATCTTGTGTTGTTTAGTGCAACTGTGTCTAGGAGGGGCCCTTTAAGGGAGCGGCTTGCTGTTGAGTCCGCCCTGTGACCCTGTCTGCAGCTGTTCCTGGCACCCTTATTTCGATGTGTGCTACTTTGGCGTGTAGACGTTCCCTCACAGCACCTATTTCGATGTGGTGCTGCGCAACGTCTATGTTGAACGTCGACGTTGCCAGCCCTGGAGGATATGTAGACGTTATTCATCGAAATAGCCTGTTTCGATGTCGCTACATCGAAATAAGCTACTTCGGTGTAGACATAGCTAGTGTGGAAAGGACTGCCACTCCTGGATTGGATTGCACAGCCACAGAAGACACTGCTTGAATCACTCCAACTGGGGTGCAAACCCATGATCCCTCGGGATCAAAGGATGCCTACTACTACAGTATTCCTTGCACATTCCTCCAAAGCCTCTCTTACTGACCACAGTCAGAGACTGTGTACTGGACTCGATGGCCCCCAAAATGGGATCTGATATGTCACTTTCTGCGTTACTGAAAAGCTCATGACACCTTTGAGATTAGGTATATGTAGGAGCAGATGCAAACTTTTGTATTGGTGGCATTTCATGCAGCAAACCTGTGAGTATGAGCAGACATAAATTAAAACACGTTTTTTATAATTAGCTCCATTATAAATGCAGGAGGTGAAGTGGGATTTGGTGGTGAAAGTTACTAGTTTGTGACTGCCCACCACCACCTCACACACACACAAAGTAATCTGGGGATGTCCTGAAGGGTCATGATCATCCAGTTCAGAGACCTTGAAATCTTTTGCACATTAGAAACAGGAGCCAGTAATTGCCAAAGGGATATGGAGTGGAGGAATTCTTTTTCCACTGTTACTCAGGCTCTAATCCTGCTCCCATCTGAAGTCACTGGGAGATTGCTCATGGGCATCAGCAGGACAGGATGGAGGCCATGAGCACGTAGGCATTACCACAGAATATATAGCTCAGAGGCAAAGTTCAGGCAAGTAAACTGAAGGACTTTCACTGACTGCTACAGACTATGGTTCAAGCCTTCTGTGAACAACTGGAAACTTCTGTTTTGAATTTAGATAAATAGGTGTTTCTGGACATTTATAAATAAAAACATCTTGATGAACAGAAAATTGGCTGCTCATGAATGTCAAATTGGGCCATCATCTCATGCATGATGACTGCCAAGTGGAATTTTGGCAAGTAGTGATGTAACTCAAATAACAAAGAAAAATTCTCATTCTCCTTTCATGGATTCACTCATTACGGGTCACAGCAGACACAGTAATAAATGGACGTAAGCAGGATCTGAAGGAATCCTTGTATTACAGTGAGTTGTAATAGGAGAGAAACCTGGGGTGCAGCTATGAAAATACCAATTGCTCCTGCTTTGCTCAGGATTGTTAGACACTCAGCTGATGGAGTGCTATTGTGCTCATTGTAATCAGCTTCATTTCTGACCTAATACCAGCTATATTTGTATTCAATGCAGGATAGCTAAAATATGGTTACCTGTGTTTGTAATTGTGTGGGAATAGAGAAAAGTTGGACTGTGCCAAATTGTTACAAAGGAGGGCTCACAATCAACAGAAAACAAATGTATTAATGCAGGGGCTGAACTTCAGAGCTCCTGGAGAGAGTGTGTGAGGATAGACCAGTTTGTCCTGTGCTCCCTTCTTTCCCCCCGAGAACAAGGCTAAATAAGCATACTCAAGAGCCTTTCTTATATTAATTGTGTTGGAGTTGTATTTCCCTTATCTTGCTTGCTAAGAGTTGAAGCCACTGGGAGCTGAAATCATTTGAGACTTATGGGCCAAAATCACAGCCGAGAAGTGGATAACCACAGACAGCAGTGGGTGCTGACTAGTAGCCAGCAGGGTGACAATGGAGAGGTATGATGAGAAGCCATGAGGGCTGCAGCAGAGAGATGCAACAAGCAGCTAGGAGACTGGTGGTGCCAGAGAGGTGAGACAAATGGTATCAGGGCAGTGGCAAGGAGCATCAAGCAGGTGGCTGGCAAGTGAGCAGCACAGTGAGCAGAAGGTCTCTTTCCTCCCCCAGCTCAAGATGGGAAGGGAACTGTGCAGTTGCCCCTCTGATCTCTGAGTCTGCCCTGCAAGTGGGGTGCAGAGAAGGGTTGGACATGTGAAGGGGGCATTTAAGTTGCTGGAGTTAAGAAACTGAGAGAAAAAGAACATTGCCCAGCCTGCTTGTGGTGAGACTTTTACTCTGATTGTGGTATTTTCCCAAATTAATGGCAAGTTATTTCCCTCCCTTTTACCGTTTTTTTTCTTCACTCAGACTCTGTGCTTGCAAGTGGGTTAGTGTTGCCTCTCAGAGGTGCCAAGAGTGGTGTATGAATTTCCCAGGTAAGGGCTCAAGACAATTCTGTATTGGATGGCTGGAGAGGAACCCCTAGATATAGAACCTGGCCCTGGCTGCTGCTGACTCCACCTGGCAGAAAGATTACTTCTTTTCCTGTAGTCAAGGGCTACCTAGGATATGAACATGTAATTGACATCAGTCAGTTTATTGTTTTTAAAAGCCAGGTGAGAAATGTAGAATTTTAAAGAGTCTCTGAATATAGTCACAAGGGCACATCGGCATACTTTGTCCCTGTTTGCATATGCCTTTAGAAAATATGCAAGCAGAATGTGGGTGAAAGAAACACATGCTCTCATGCTATCTCACTGAGATGAAACTCTCTGTCCATCATGTCATTTGTTTCCTTGAACTATTCCTGGGGGAATAGTTTGACTAGCCTATTGCTTCATGTTTGGATAATGTGGCTAATCCTTTCCAGTTTCATTATTCTAATCATTTGCAAGCTGGCTCCCTTTTGCCTAACTATACGGCTCTCAGACAGTACCTCTTTCCTTTGTAAAGTGCCATGCGCTAAAAATGCAAAACACTTTTTTTTTCTTTTTTTTTTTTGTAGCCTCCATCTGAAAGCCAGGTTTGGCAGCTGGTTTAGTGTATGTTTCAAAACTACGTAGACAGAAGGCCCTGTGGGAGATGATGCTTTGCATCAGCCTGTCTTCTTAGATCAGTGCAGACTTTTTAGATTTTTCACTTCCAATTGCATTCTAGCCATAATTTCTATGTCTAATTGCTAGTTATAAATGTGCATGCCACAGAAACATCTGAAAACTTTGAAAGGTTCCATTTTCAAGTGTCCCTCTGGTGATATAATATACTGTGTAAGAAAAAGATATGTTGGTATTACATGCACTGTGTATATACCCTGTATGATTTCCACGTCATGTTTGCACAGTTTACCAGCAAAAGCAAGGTTTGCTATCCTGACTGTTTTTGATTCAGTGTATATTACAAAAAAAAAGGCAAAAAACAAAACAAGCTGTATGTTTTTCTGTTTTTTATGCGCACACTTTAATGTCACAAAAATCAGTCAGAGGACAGAAACAAGTATAGATAGCAATATGATCAGTATGGGACATACTTCAAGTAAAGATGCATGAACTTGCAGAAGAAATATAAGTAGCTTTATTTGTATTGTGCTTTAAGGCAGGTAAAATATTTGCAGTACCAATGGCAGTTGTAAAAATATTCAGAAACTACAGAGATGGCTGCTTTCAGATACACACACACAAACCTAGCAGATCTTTATCCGTCTGCACGGTCCCTACCCTATTGTTCCAGGGCCCATATTTCTGTGCCCCGTGTGCTATAACTCATTGGAATCTGAACAGAACTGAGCACAGATTACAGGCTCGAGATGTCTAAGTGCACACTCTCAAGGTACAGTTCCTCTGTTTATCACCTTCTCCTGAGAGTTGAGACCCTTGTTTCCCCATAGTCTAATTGCATAACCTTGAGATTAACTGTGCTCTCCCAACTTAAGGGTACAACTTACTCAGGAAGGATGGGCAAGGTAAACAGTGAGGAGACATTGCCTTATATATTAAAAATGTGCACACCTACCTGGGCAGAGGTGGAGATGGATGCAGGAGACAAAGATGATGAGAGTCTCTGGGTTAGGTTAAAAGGAGTAAAATACAAGAGTTATGTCATAATAGGGGACTACTACAGACCACCTCACCAGTTAGAAGAGGTGGATGAACCTTTTCCTCAACAACTAACAAAATCATCCAAAACACAGGACTTGCTGGTGATGGGGGACGTCAACTATCCCAACATATGTTGGGAAACTAACACAGCAAGGCACAGACTATCCAGAAAGTTCTTGGACTGTGTGGATGACCATTTTTCATTTCAGAATATGGAAAAAGCTATTGCAGGACAGCAGTTCTAGATTCAATTTTAATAAATAGGGAGGAACTCGTTAAGAATTTGAAAATGAAAGGTAGTTTGGGAGAAAGTGACCATGAAATCATAGATATCAGAGAGTTAGCCGTGTTAGTCTGTATCTTCGAGAACAACAAGAAAGTCCTCTGGCACATTATACACTAACAGATATTTTGGAGCATAAGCTTTTGTGGGCAAAGACCTGCTTCATCAGATGCATGAGTGGGGGGGGTTGGCTTCAGAGGGGTATTTAAAGAGTGGGGTCCCAGTAAGAGGGAGGGCCAGAGCTGACAAGGTCTATTCAGAAAGGTGGAAATGGTCCAGTATCAACAGCACTTATCAAAAGAGGAAAAAACAAGTCAGATCAGACAGGGGGGATGTTGATAGTGGGCCCTTTCCACCTTGCTGAATGGACCTTGTCAGCTCTGGCCCTCCATCTTACTGGGACCCCACTCTTTAAATACCCCTCTGAAACCACCTCCCCACTCATGCATCTGATGAAGCGGTCTTTGCCCACAAAAGCTTATGCTCCAAAATATCTGTTCGTCTATAAGGCACCACAACACTTTTTGTTGTTCATGAAATCATTGAGTTCATGATTCTAAGAAATAGTGAAAGGAATTTCAGGAAGGTGGATTTTGGTAAACTCAGAGAGTTGGTAGGTAAGGTCCGATGGGAAGCAAAACTGAGAGGGAAAAAAACTGAAGAGAGCTGGCAGCTTTTCAAAGTAACATTATTAAGGGACCAAAAGCAAGCTATACTGCTGCATAGGTAAGATAGAAAACATGGTAAAAGACCACCTTGGCTTAGCCAGGAGATCTTACAGGATCTCAAAATGAAAAAGGACTCAAAGTGGAAATTAGGAGAAATTACAAAAGATGAATATAAGCAAACAATACATGTATGCAGGGGCAAGATTAGAAAGGCCCCAGCACAAAAAGAGCTTAAATTAACTAGACACATAAAGGCTACGTCTACACGTGCACCCAACTTCGAAATAGCTTATTTCGATGTTGCGACATCGAAATAGGCTATTTCGATGAATAACGTCTACACGTCCTCCAGGGCTGGCAACGTCGATGTTCAACTTCGACGTTGCTCAGCCCAACATCGAAATAGGCACAGCGAGGGAATGTCTACACGGCAAAGTAGCACACATCGAAATAAGGGAGCCAGGCACAGCTGCAGACAGGGTCACGGGGCGGACTCAACAGCAAGTCGCTCCCTTAAAGGGCCCCTCCCAGACACACTTTCATTAAACAGTGCAAGATACACAGAGCCAACAACTAGTTGCAGACCCTGTATATGCAGCACGGACCCCCAGCTGCAGCAGCAGCAGCCAGAAGCCCTGGGCTAAGGGCTGCTGCCCACGGTGACCACAGAGCCCCGCAAGGGCTGGAGAGAGAGTATCTCTCAACCCCCCAGCTGATGGCCGCCATGGAGGACCCCGCTATTTCGATGTTGCGGGACGCGGATCGTCTACACGTCCCTACTTCGATGTTGAACGTCGAAGTAGGGCGCTATTCCCATCCCCTCATGGGGTTAGCGACTTCGACGTCTCGCCGCCTAACGTCGATTTCAACTTCGAAATAGCGCCCAACACGTGTAGACGTGACGGGCGCTATTTCGAAGTTACTGCCGCTACTTCGAAGTAGCGTGCACGTGTAGACGCAGCCAAAGAGTAACAAAAAGTCATTCTATAAACATATTAGAAGAAACAGGAAGACTAAGGACAGCATAGGCCCACTAGTTAGTGGCTACGTCTACACTCACAAAATACTTTGAAATGGCCATGCTAATGGCCAAATAGAAGAATACTAATGGGGCACTTAAATGAAATTGAAATCCCCTTATTCCTATCAGCAATGTTTGTGAGGTTCTTTCAGAAAAGACCCCCTTGCAGAAGAGCAACGGACAAGCAAACCGTGGCTCTTTCGAAGTGCCGCGGCTGACAGCATGCTAATGAGACACTGAATATTCATTTCAGTGCCTCATTGGTATTCTTCGATTTGGCCATTATCATGGCCATTTTGAAGTTTTTTGTAAGTGAAGACATAGCCAATAAGGAGGGAGAAACTTGGAAATGGCAGAGATACTTAATGATTTCTTTGTTTCAATCTTCACCAAGGAGGCTAATGGAGATAATGCCTAACATAATTTATGCTAGTGGGAAGGTGGTAGGTTTAGAGGATAAAACAAAAAAATAACAGGTTAAAAATTACTTAGAAAAATTAGATGTCCTCAAGTCACCAAGGCCTGATGAAATGCATCCTAGAATACTTAAGGAGCTGACAGAGGAGGTTTCTGAGCATTTAGCTATAATCTTTGAAAAGTCCTGGAAGCTGAGTGAGATTTCAAGAGACTGGAAAAGGAAAAATAAAATGTCCATCTATAAAAGGGAAAAAAAGAACAACCCAGGAAACTACAGACTAGTAAGTTTAACTTCTGTGCTAGGAAATATAATGGAGCAAATAATTAAAGAATTCATCTGCAAACATTTGGAAGAAAATAAGACAATAGGTAACAGCCAGTATGGATTTGTAAAGAACAAGTCATGCCCAATCTGATAGCTTTTTTTGAAAGGATAAGAAATCATGTGGATAAGGGAGAAGTGGTGGATGTGGTATACCTAGACTTTAGTAAGGCATTTCATACAGTCTCACATGATCTTCTTATCAATAAACTAGGCAAATACAACTTAGATGGGGCCACTATAAGGTGGGTGCATAAATGGCTGGATAACCATTCTCAAAGAGTAGTTATTAATGGCTCACAGTCATGCTGGAAGAGCATAACAAATGGAGTTCTACAGGGAACTGTTCTAGGACTGGTTCTGTTCAATATCTTCAACGATTTAGATGTTGGCATAGAAATTGCGCTTATTAAGTTTGCAGATGATACCAAGCTGGGAGGAGTTGCAACTGCTTTGAAGGATAGGCTCATAATTCAAAATGATCTGGACAAAGCGGAGAAACATTCTGAGGTAAATAGGATGACGTTTAATAAGGACAAATGCAAAGTATTCCACTTAGGAAGGAAAAATCAGTTTCATACATATAGAATGGGAAACATCTGTATAGGAAGAAGTACTGCAGAGAGGGATTTAGGGATCATAGTGGACCACAAGCTAAATATGAGTCAACACTGTGATGCTGTCACAAAAAAAGCAAACAAGATTCTGGGATGCATTAACAGGAGCATCGTAAGCAAGACATGAGGGATCATTCTTCTGCTCTACTCTGCCCTGATTAGGCCTCAGTTGAAGTACTGTGCCCAGATCTGGGTACCACATTTCAAAAAAGATGTGGAGAATTTGGAGAAGGTCCAGAGGAGAGCAAGAAGGATGATTAAAATTCTGGAGAACATGCGCTATGAGGAAAGACTGAAAGAACTGGGCTTGTTTAGGTTAGAAAAGAGAAGACATAGCAGGGACATGATAGCAGTTTTCAAATACCTTAAAGAGGGTTACAAGGAGGAGGGAGAAAAATTGTTTTCCTTGGTTTCTGTGGACAGGACAAGGAGCAATGAGCTCAAACTACAGCAAGGGAGTTTTAGATTAGACATTAGGAAAAAAATTCCTAACTGTCAGGGTGGTTAAACACTGGAATAAATTACCTGGAGAGGTTCTGGAATCTCCATCACTGGAGATTTTTAGGAGAAGGCTAGACAGACATCTACTGGGGATGGTCTAGACTGTGCTTGGTCCTCCTGAGAAGGAAGGAACCTGGACTTAATGACCTCTTACGGTTCCTTCCAGTTCTAGTGTTCCATGATTCTATTATTCTAACTTCCCCTGTAACATACTCTTCCAGAACTTCATCCACATGGAAAAGTCATATGTAGCTGTTCCAAGAACTAAGAACCTGAGAGATTATGGTCAGAATAATAGGCATGACAGAAGGGAATGTACCTGTATTGAACTGTGACCACTATATTGTTATGTAAACTCCATGATGTTTACTCTCTTCCATCTTGTGTGATAATTTCCATTTTGTGTTCTGTTACAATGTCTGTTTCAGACATGGCCCTGCTCAGAAGGGATGTGGGGGCACCTCGGAGAAGACTTTTAATGAGAGAGCTATCAAAGGCCATCAACCCTCATTGACTCTCAACTACAGGCCTATCTACAAGAACAATGAACCACACAGAACAACAAGAAGTCTTGATGGGGCAAGGATTTAAGTTTCTTAGACTGGGCATATGACCAAATAGCTGAGACTCTATTTAAGAGGAATGCACTCTGTGAACAGGAAGGCCATCCACTTCCACATGCCAGAAGACTAGGGTAGAGAGAGAGACAAAAAGAGGGCAGGGTAGGTATACTTTTCCTGAAATATTGACCATATCTCAAACTCAAAAAAGAGGTGAGATTATATTTAGGAGACTGTGCCACAGACTATTTGTAATTTTACAAATATATATAATCCTAGTGCTTTCAAGAGCAAAAGTGAACATGGTTTAGAAACTGTTTGGCTATGCTTGTATTCCTTGTTTGCCGGCCATGAGATTAATGAAAGAGTTAGTGCAGAAACTCAGTGCACCCATAGCAATATGGATGTCTGAGGCAATATGTATAAGTAGTTGAGGTCTTGAGAGGCTAAGACACTGGTTTCTGGGTTAAGACATCTGTGCTGGGTTGCCCTATGGGCCAAGGAAGCGTGCTAGACATAAAGTCTGCTCAAACATCATTCCAGAGTGGAACTAGATAGATTGTGACAGTCATAGACTCACAGAAATGTAGAGTTGGCGTGGACCTCAGGATAGGCTTCTAGTATTGTTCCCTGCACTGAGGCTTAGATCATATCTTACGGCTGCTGGACCAATCTTTTCTTAAAAACTTACAATCATGGGGAATCCACAACCTCCCGTGGAAGCCTATCCAAGAGCTTAATGACACCTAGGAAAACTTTTGAAATAACTATGTAGTGTAGACATAGCCAAGACAAGCAAACATAGCACCTATTTTTAAAAAAGAAACAAAAAAGACCGATAACATGATGCGCTTGTGGAAAGGGATTGCATTTGAAGGGGTGTTATATTAAAGACAAGGGAGGTGGTTGTCTCGCTCTATTTGGTATTGGTGAGAGCACAGCTGGAGTATTGTGTCCATTTCTGGGCCCCTCTGATTCCAGAGAAGAGCAAAAAGAATGAATAAAGTTTTGAAAACCAGACCTACAGAAAAACATAACATTTGGGCATGTTTAGTCCTGAGAAAAGAACATGGTAGACCATGTCCACTGAAGTGGGTGAGAAGTAATTGGGTTATTCTGAAGGGAAGTTTAGATTAGCTACTAGGAAAACATTCTAATTGTAAGGGAGTATCTGTGCTACCCATCCCTTTCCAAAAGGGTATGTAAATGCCACAGATTGGAAATGCCAATGAGCTTCTGTTTTAAGTATTCAGCTCCTCATTTGCATAACCATAGCCAACCAGAACATCAAAAGTGCTGTTTTTGAATTGAAAACTAGCCATGTAGACATGGTTCCTTCAAAGGAAGCCCTGATTCCAAAAGCATTTTTTTTTGCATCTATACTACACTACACTACACTACAGTGATCTTTTGAGAGAGCATGTCCACATTCAAAAAAGAGGATAAAAAAAAATCAATCTACTCTTTTGATGGAGAGCATCCACACAACCCTCACTCTTCTGAAAGAATGGGCAAGGGATCGAAAAATCTGGCACCATGAGGACCAGTCTTTCAAATAAAAGGCCCCTGGAGTGACTACACAGGTCCTCAAGTACCCCTGCCTCAACTCCTTTACCTTACACCAGACCTGTTCAGGGTTCTGGGCAGGGTGGTCTCAGGTGGCCAGGTGAGGTGAGCGAAGGCAGGGGTGTTCTTCCAGTGGCAAGTCACATCCCTCAGCACCTCCTCATTTTTCCAGAGCTCCAGGAGGTCCTGGAGCTCTGGCTCTGTCCAGGATGGGGCCCTCCTTTTTGTGGCCCAGTTAGGGTCCTGACAGCATGGATTTGTAAAGAAAAAGTCATGCCAGACCTATCTGATAGCTTTTTTTGACAGATTAACAAGTTTTGTGGATAAGGGAGAAGAGGTGGATGTGGTATACTTAGACTTTAGTAAGGCATTTCACATAGTCTCGCATGATCTTCTTATCAATAAACTAGGCAAATACAACTTAGATGGGGCCTCTATAAGGTGGGTGCATAACTGGTTGGATAACCATTCTCAAACAGTGGCTATTCATCGTTTGCAGTCATGCTGGAAGGGCATCCTGGAAGCATTCTGGTGGGCATGGGGTGGCTGGCTGCTGGCTGCTGGCCATCGTGGGGTCAGCGGTCACTGCAGGGGTGTCTGAGGTTTGTCTGCTGCAGCACTGCACGTGCTGCCTGCCTTCACACTCTCAGCTTCCTGACACAGAGTTTCTGGGTCTTGGGAGCTTTAAAAGCAGCTGGAGCCAGAGACCATGCAGCCCTGCCGGTACTAGCAAGGGTGTCTCCACTCTCCAGCTGGCCACTGCCATGGCAGACCACTCTTTCGGAGGGGTTATGGATTGTTTATACGTTTCCGTCTGAAAAAATCTTCCAGAGAAAGGTGCTTTTCCTGGTTGGTGAGCAGAGTACAGATTCCGGAAGAGTGCCTTTTATGTGTAGACTATCCCGGGATCTTCCAGAAGGGTACGGCCTTCTTCTGGAAGATCTTGAGTGTGTAGACGCAGCCCATGAGTTCTCAAAGATAATTGCTAATGTTTTTAAGGATGCTCTAGCTTATTCCTTAAATACTCTGGGTAAATTTAATCAGGCCCTGATAACTTAAATAATTCTGATTTATCTGAATGGTTTCTTACTTTCTCGTTCCTATTTTGACTTTTTGTTCCTTCTACCAGTTTGTTTGTATTGTTAGTATTGTTTGTGTTAGGCATCAGGTCACAATCAAACTTTTTAGCAAAGGCTGAAGCAAAATAGACATTAACCAACTCAGTTTTCTTGATGTCACCTGTTATTAGTTCTCCTTGCACATTAAGCATAGGACCTACTCCCATCTTTCTCTTGCTCCTGATGTAATTACAGAACCCTTTTTATAGTCTTTTATGTCCCTTGCTTGATTTAATTCATTTTGTACCTTAGCCTTTCTGATTTTGTCCCCACTGCTCGAAGTACATTGTTATACATATCCTTAACAATTTCTCTGTTTCTTCTTTCCGTAGGATTCCTTTTTGATTTTCAAAACTCCTGATGGAACTAAAGCGGCTTCTTACTAGTCTTCCCATCTTTCCTTTGCATTGGGATAGTTTGCTGTTGTGCCTTTAATATTGTCTCTTTGAGAAATAGCCAGGTCTCCCAACATCTCTGTCTTTATATTCTCTTTCCTACCAGTTCACTGAGTTTGTTAAGGTCTACCTTTCTGAAATCTCTTGTCTTCGTTCAGTTGCTCTTACTCCTTCCTTTTCTAAAAATCATGAAATCTATCATTTTATGTTCACTTTCACCCACAGTGCTTTCCACCTTTCGATTATCAATCAATATTTCCCTAGTCTAAAATGGCTATCCCCGTTTCCCTCTTCCACATTCTGAAACAAGTTGTTCCCGATACATGCCAAGAATTTACTGAATGGTTTGTGTTTTACCACATCTGTTTTCCAAATAATATCTGGGTACAGTCTCCCAGTACAACAAAGGTTTATGTTTTGAATATTTCTGTTGTTTTAGAAATGCCTTATCTACCCCCCTCCTCTTCCTGGTTTTGATGGTCTATAGTAGACGCCACACCTAAATGTCATTTTTTTAACCCCCTTGCATCTTCACCAAAGGCATATCTACTCTACAGAGTTATTTCAAAATAATAGCTGTTTGCAATCACCTATGCTATATGCAAACTATTTTGAAATAAATTTAAACTAATGGGAGCATTATTTTGAAATCAGTAAACCTCATTGCAGGAAGAATAATGCCTATTTCAAAATAGCTATTAATACATATAATAGCACTATTTTGAAATAAGCCACAATGATGTCCACTGGCATTATTTCAAAATAGTGCAATATGTCCAGAAATGCTATTTTGAAATAACTGGGTGCTATTTTGAAATGCACTGTGTGTGTAGCTGTGTTATTTCAAAATAAGATATTTCGAAATACATCTGCAGTGTTGAGGTAGCCCCAGAGCCATTCAACTGGTCTGCCACTGGACCTCAGAACAAATATACACAGTCTTGATACACAGTGCAACACTGCACTGCTTTTTGTCCTCTGGAACAAAATATAACCTCTCCACATCAATATTCTAGTCATAAGATATAGCCTAAGTCTCAGTGATGCTAATTAAGTGCTAAATTAGCTTATGTACTAATAGGTTCTGTTCATTCCCTATATTACTTGCATATGTGTACAGATATCTACAGCACTGTGCAGATTCCCCTAATTTTATCCCTCTTGTCCCTATAAGTTTGTTGTAATTTTCCTTTTTCCCTTCTCTCCAATATCTAGTCCTCTGTTCAGGTCACCTGTTTTTATAAAGATCTCTGGGCTTACATGTTCCTTTAATATGTTAATGCTATGTTGAGGTACAGATTTAATACCCATGAGAGCTAGGAATTTTAGTTATATTTCATATAGCCCACAGAGCATATATTTATCATTAGCTGCCAAACTATATTGGATGTCACTTTCTCAGATGTTATGCAATCACATAATGAAAGCCTTTGTATATCATAAGGAAATGATCAGAGCTAAAATTACCACAAAACCTTAGCTTTTAATTCCACAGCTTTTATGGGTTCAATATTTCATTTTTGATGTTACACTAATAGAGAATTGGAACAGTATAGTTATGCAAACATGTGCATTAGGAATTCGTTTCATATGCATGTAAAATAATATGTTGAAACACCTGGCATTAAATATTGATTAGATGTGATATGATATAATACAGTGTCAAGATGAGAGACAAGATGTGTGGCAGGTGAAGTGGGCTCATGCATTGGGTTTCACCTCTAGAATGCAAATCCTGATTGTAAAGGTGAAAATGAGATTGGTGATCTTATCCCCACCTCCATTCATGTCCATTACAACCCACCATCTAGCTGACAGAGTACGGTGCTGCTTATTGATGGCTTTTATAGTCTTTAATTTGTAAAATGTGCCTTGTCTGAGGTTCTAGACTCATAGGTATCAACCAAATAATCACACAAATTAAAAGTGCTGTCAGTCTCTGTTGACAAGATGTCCAGGTCCGGAATAACAGAAATGATCCAGGTCAAGACTAATATGAATTGGCAGAGCTGTGCAAGAAGCCTGCACAGAGCTCATCTCATTCAGATCAACACTGTTAGTTCTTCACTTTTATGATCTTTAAAATAAAAAAAAAAATGGAGAGAGAGTTGCCCAATTTGAGCCAGCTTTCCACAGATATTTGGGTCATCTGTGCTATAACCATACCACCAGTTCATTTTCTCTGTGACAAATCCTGCTTAGTTTCTATGCCTTGCTTGCTAAATCTGGGTAAGAAATAAAATATATAAATGACCAAGTGAAAAAAAAAACGCACCTGGTGATGTTTCAAGCAGTTTATCAAAATTGGGTTAATTGTCTGTTATTGTTCACTGATGTAAGGAGGTGGATAAAATGAGAAGCAAACTACTTAACAGCATCAGGATTTATCAAACCTTCTCCTTGGCAGTTTGAATTGATAGTCAGAAAAATATTAGATATGGAGGATGTTACAATGGGTTAAGTTATCAGGTTTTATAAGAGAAGGGAACTGATTCTGCTCTCAGTCATCAGGAAAAAGTACCTCCTGTATTATGAAATCCCATTTGCATGATTTTTGCATTCTGAACAGTGAAATGGTACATTCTTGCTCAGCTTTTTTGTGTGTTCAGACTGTGGGTATGTCTACATTGTCAAAATGGGCCCATGACAGCAAGTCTCAGAGTCTGTGTCACTTGTCTCAGGCTTGCACTACAGGGCTAAAAATATCAGTATATCAGAGGGGTAGCCGTGTTAGTCTGGATCTGTAGCAGCAATGAAGGGTCCTGTGGCACCTTATAGACTAACAAAAAAGTTTAGAGCATGAGCTTTCGTGAGTTAACTCACTTCTTCAGATGCTCCAAAAATATCTGTTAGTCCTTAAGGTACCACAGGACTTCTTGTTGTTTCTAAGAAAATAATCTATTTGCACACTGAACACATTCGGTGACTGATTCTCTACTGAAGTGTGACTGGAGTAAACCAGCATCTATAGAAGTGAGTTAACTCACGAAAGCTCATGCTCTAAACTTTTCTGTTAGTCTATAAGGTGCCACAGGACCCTTTGTTGCTAATATCATAGGCATTCAGACTCAGGCTGTGGACAGGGCTTTGAAACACAGGCACTCTCAGAGACCAGGATTGAGCCAAAACCCAAAAGTTTACTCTGCTACTTATAGCCCAGCAGCATCAGCCAAGTCAGTTAATCAATGGTCTGAGATCCACTGCAATGGGTCTTATTTATTTATTTATTTTCTTTATTTATTGCATTGTAGGCATAACCTTTAAATGCTTACTTTAGTAACAAAAATGTTAGTACATTTTATGAATTCTGCAGAAATAGTAACACTGAAGAAAAAGATCAAAAGAGATTTTTCTAATCTTTCTCCTGCATCACTAGAATTTTCTATGAAGTTCCAACAAGTTACACCATTCCCACTAATGGCAACAAATTTGCAGAAAGCCCAACATTTGGCTTGCACAATTTCTGTTAACGATGATAACACATGAGAACAATAGAACCCAGTCACATGTGCTGAAGCAGGTCTGTGCCCACGAAAGCTGATGCTCCAAAAATATCTGTTAGTCCTTAAGGTACCACAGGACTTCTTGTTGTTTCTAAGAAAATAATCTATTTGCACACTGAACACATTCGGTGACTGATTCTCTACTGAAGTGTGACTGGAGTAAAGCTGATGTAAACTCCACTGAAACCAATGGAGCTATGCATTTTTAGACTTGAGTGATGGAAGAAAGAATCAGGTTCTTGAGATACTGATCGCTGAAAGATGACAGCTCTCAACTTAGAACTGTAACAGAGTAGGACCACACTTAACGCCTCTAATATGGGGCATAAGTGGTACCAGTAAAGTATATCTCAGAGACAGGAGCTATTGTAATGGCCATGAAGTATAAAGTTTACTACTCATGTCCTTGAACACAGAGGGACACCTGCTTTTTTTTTTTTTTAGTGGCTTTTAGACTGGATAAACACAGCGGCTGGAGCTACATGTGCCCCTTCCTTTTGAAAGGGTCTTGTTAATGAGCGGGTTCGAAAGATTCTAGTGAGGCGCTGCAATGAATATGCAGCACCTCATTAGCATAATGATGGCCACGGCTATTCGAAAACGCAGCTTTTCAAATCGCATGCCGCCTGTGGAGACGGGACCTTCTGAAAGGACGCCCGCTAGTTTTCAAAAGCCCTTCTTCCTATCTGGTGATTGGAAGAAGGGCTTTCGAAAACTTGGGGGCATCCTTTCACAAGGTCCTGTCTCCACAGGCGGCGCATGATTTGAAAAGCGGCACTTTCGAATCTCGCGGCCACCATTATGCTCATGAGGTGCTGCATATTCATTGCAGTGCCTCATCAGCATCTTTCAAACCCGCTCATTAACATGTCCCTTTCAAAAGGAAGGGGCACGTGTAGACACAGGGAGCCTGTATTGCTGAAAATTTCCACACAAGGCCTCCTCGAAATCTTAATTTGGATTTCACCATCCTTAAAATGGAATATTCTTTTCAATTTGTGGCCCCAATTCAGAAATACTTTACCTGGCTGAATCAGGGGGCTACATAAGGCTCTGTGTAAAACAGAAATGGATGCAGAATTTGTGCATATTATAATAGCGTAAAGGAAAAATTTAATTCAACTTGGAAATTTAGAAGCATTTTATATTTCCTTTCAAAAATATTTTTCTATTCCTTCTATTATTGAATGGATTGCTGGTTTGGTTAAGTGCTGGTAATAGGCTAATTAACATATAAAGTGATGTGAGATCCATCCAGTATTAAATTGTTTTAGTTTAATAACTTGTGTAACAAGCATTTGAATTTTGAAAATGTAAAGCCACATTAGGGTTCATGCTTTTCTTTCAAACAGCTGCTCTACCTATGATCCCATAACACCTGTTTAAATGCAGTAAATTGTGAAAAACTATGAAGTATTTTGAAATATTGGAGATACCAATGGCTGAGTGCATTATCATTTGATCTGTTGTAATAACAACATCAGCTACGGTGTGAGGCTGCATGGTACTGAAAAAATAATAAGGCTTTTGTTATGAAAACTGTTGGATAATTAAAAGGAATTGTGACCTTTGAAAGCATAATCCAGTTCCCATCATAATAATGGAAAGAGCTAAATGAAGGTAATTCACAACTTAAATTACATTATTCACAAGTGTAAGCATTATGCCAGATGGAGCCAGCAGAAACCAGGTCTGAGTTTGCTATATAGGGGTTCTTTTCCATCGATACAACACAGAATTGGCTCAAGCCCCCCACCCAGTAACCTGATAAATTTATACACCAACCTTGGAGGCTCCTGAGAGGCAGTATTTCTCCATTTGCAAGCACAGAGTCTCAAAGCAGAAATGTTCAGTAAATGGAAGGGAGGTAACTTGGCATTAATTTCATAAAACACTACAAACATGGTTCATAAACATAAATGAGGAGTAAAAACCCACCCCGAGTAAGCTGGGCAGTGTCCTTTTCCCCACAGATTTTCAAGTTAAACATTTCAAAACTTCCTTTGACATGTCTGCATAAATTGGAGAAATGGTCTGAGGTAAACAGGATGAAGTTTAATAAGGACAAATGCAAAGTGGTCCACTGGGGAAGGAACAATCAGTTTCACACATACAGAATGGGAAGGGTGTCTAGGAATGACTACAGGAGAAAGGGATCTAGGGGTTATAGTGGACCACAAGCTAAATATGAGTCAACAGTGGAATAAACTGCCAAGGGAAGTTGTGGATTCTCCATCGCTGGAGATATTTAAGAAGAGGTTAGATAGATGTCTATCAGGGATGGTTTAGACAGTGCTTGGTCCTGCCATTGGGGAAGGGGGCTGGACTCAATGGCCTCTTGAGGTTTCTTCCAGTCCTAGTATTCTATGATTCTATGTCCAGACTTTCTCTGCACCCCACTCACAATTCCTATCCTTGTCCAGAGCAAACCAAGAGTTCAGAGGTTCATTGACAGAGTGTCTCTCTCCCCAGAGGTAGGGTAAAAAGGCACCTTACTTGCTCCATTTTAGGAGATTCTCTTGCTGTGCCTCTCTCTGTCAGCCACCCTGCTGGCCCTTCACCAGCCACGCCTTGCTGGCTGCTCATTGAGTCACTCTGCTGTCTTCAAGAACAACAAGAAGTCCTGTGGCACCTTATAAACTAACAGATATTTTGGAGCATGAGCTTTCCTGGGCAAAGACCCACTTCATTAGACACATGACTGGGGGGATGGGTTTCAGAGGGGTATTTAAAGAGTGGGGTCCCAGTAAAAGGGAGGGCCCAAGCTGACAAGGTCTATTCAGCAAGTAGGAAATGGCCCATTATCAGTAGTATGTATCAAAAGAGGAAAAAAAACAAGTCAGATCAGACATTGTCAGATCAGGGCCCATTGTCAGTCTAATGGGGAGATGTTAATACCCAGGCCTGAGAAGCTGCCTTTGTAAGGGGTGAGCCACTCCCAGTTTCTGTTTAATCCTTGGTTGATGGTTTAATCCTTGGTTAAACAGAGACTGGGAGTGGCTCACCCCTCTTACAAAATCAGCTTCTCAGCCCTGGGTGTTACTATCTCCCCATTAGACTCTGACAATGGGCCTGTCTGATCTGACTTGTTTTTTCCTGTTTTGATACATACTACTGATAATGGGCCATTTCCAACTTGTTGAATAGACCTTGTCAGCTCTGGCCCTCCCTTTTACTGGGACCCCACTCTTTAAACACCCTTCTGGTACCGCCACCCACCACTCATGCATTTGATGAAGAGGGTCTTTGCCCACGAAAGCTTATGCTCCAAAATATCTGTTCGTCTATAAGATGCCACAGGACTTCTTCTTGTTCTCGAAGATACAGACTAACACAGCTATCTCTCTGATACTCTGCTGTCTGCTTGTCATGCCTCTTCACCTCAACAACCACTTGTACACCAGCTGGTTGTCAGTTACCTTCTGCTGCCACCCACCTCTCTGCTGTAACCTCTGCACGCCAGTTTTTGTAGTAATTTTCAGCTCTTTGCAGGTTGGGCAAAACCATTGTCCCTTTTCAAGTGATTTTTATCTCTTAGCCAGCTAAGCATAGCTGATTTCAGTCCTGATTGAGCATTTTATATAACAAAAGAGTCTTCTAATGAAGCCTATTAGCTATTACTTGAACAGTGGAGGAACAGGTTGGCATTCCAAGGAGGACCCATTGCTTATGTCTACACAGTAGTTTTATTTCAAAATAAGCTGTTCAGGAAAAGCTATTCTGGAATAGCTTATTTTGAAATAACACCACTACACACAAAATGCAATTTGAAATAGAAATTAACTATTTTGAAATAGTAACAGAGAAGAAGCCATGTTAGTCTATATAATATCAAGACAATAGTGCATCTACACACAATAGATTCCTTTTCAGACTAGAGCCATTGGATTCACTATGGCTTATTTCAAAATTGGCTCTATTCCCTGTCTACATAGCCCCTATTTTGAAATAGCTATTTCAAAATAGGCGTTATTGATCAAGGAATGGGGTTTACCTATTTTGAAATAAGTTAATTGCTTAAATTATGGCTATTATTTTGAAATAACTTTGCTGTGTAGACATACCCTTAATAAGAGTATGCAGCCTACTTGGAGGGGATACCTGTCCTAACATCTCTTACTTTCATGGAGTTATGACATTTGAAACCTGATCTTAACAAGGTTTTTTCAATTGAAGGTGGTGGTTCCTATTTGAGGCAGGTTAAGCACAGTCCTACTTCTCTGCATTCCCACAATAATTACAACACTGGGAACCATATTTCACTGCCCCTGCATATGCACTAAGATAATTTGTATCCAACACCAACCATGGTTGATCACTTTCACACTGCTGCCTTTGCTGAATATGTAAGAAAAGCAGAAAAATGCATGTTTACATAAACACACTCAGGATCTCTCCCATTCCCAGATAGCTGCTAGGGAAGCGTTCATTCAGACGCTGCTTATACAGGAAACTGCAATTGCGTCTAATCTGCTCAGCTACATGGCTGCAATTTTTCCACCAAAATGCAATGAAAAATACCTTAAAATAAACTTAAACCATGAGTGACTAAGAGAAATATAATCATGAGATCAGTCTTCACTTCCCTCCCTTCTCCCTGTGAACTGACTTCTTGAGCATCAAATTGTGTCGTTATTGAAGTAACTGATTATACTGCTGATTTTTCCAGGATCAGGACTGCGTGTTATGAATATAAGCAGTTCTTTGGAAGCCACCACCAGTATGTATGTGTTCATGTTCATGATTTATACTGAAGCAACAACATTTCCATGCAAAGAAAACCAGTTCCATTACAGCTACAGATATCAACCACAGATTCAGCCTTTGTCTTGCTTGAGGGAAAGGATGAGCAAAGTAGTCATCAAAGGCTCCATCTTGGAAGCAGCTATCATTCTGTCCTGATACAGCAAAGCACTTAAGTGCACACTTTGGATTAAACACAGGAGGTACATAATCAAAGTAAGGCTTTAGGCCTATAAGATTCCAGCTTAGCCATTCTGTGCCTAAGGCCTATGGAGGGGTGACATAAGTAGGTGACCCAAGAATAATTCTGTACTGATAAAGTTAGAAGATTAGTGTAAAAAAATGGGTATGGCCAGGCCCACCAAAAGATGTTAGCCGTGTCTACACGTGCATGCTACTTCGAAGTAGCGGCACTAACTTCGAAATAGTGCCCGTCACGGCTACACATGTTGGGCGCTATTTCGATGTTAACATCGACGTTAGGTGGCGAGAAGTCGAAGCCGCTAACCCCATGAGGGGATGGGAATAGCGCCCTACTTCGACGTTCAACGTCGAAGTAGGGACCATGTAGTCGTTGCGCGTCCCGCAACATCGAAATAGCGGGGTCCGCCATGGCAGCCATCAGCTGAGGGGTTGAGAGACGCTCTCTCTCCAGCCCCTGAGGGGCTCTATGGTCACCGTGTGCAGCAGCCCTTAGCCCAGGGCTTCTGGCTGCTTCTGCGGCAGCTGGGGATCCATGCTGCAGGCACAGGGTCTGCAACCAGTTGTCGGCTCTGTGGATCTTGTGTTGTTTAGTGCAACTGTTTCTGGGAGGGGCCCTTTAAGGGAGCGGCTTGCTGTTGAGTCCGCCCCGTGACCCTGTCTGCAGCTGTGCCTGGCACCCTTATTTCGATGTGTGCTACTTTGGTGTGTAGACGTTCCCTCGCAGCGCCTATTTCGATGTGGTGCTGCGCAACATCGATGTTGAACATCGACGTTGCCAGCCCTGGAGGATGTGAGACGTTATTCGTCGCCACATCGAAATAGGCTACTTCGATGTAGGCTTCATGTGTAGACGTAGCCATTATGTGTGAGTAGAAGCCAGTGCCCCGGGCCCTTTAAATTACTGCTGGAGCAGTGCACCAATTTTTTTCTGTGGGAATTTTTTCAGGCATAAGGGGCTGGTGACAGAGCGGCTTTTTGCTGGCAGGGGCACATCCACATGACCTCTTTTCTGCCGCTACCCCTCTCTGTTGAGAGCAAGCTCTCACGTGGCTATACTAATGAGCCGTGGGACCAGGCTAAAGAGCAGCCATTTGCAATTGCGAGGCTGCTCGTTAGCATGGAGCTGCTGGGAGAGCCGCTGTGTGTAAACCCAGCCAAAATGAGCTCCTTAACATGGATTGAGAGCAAAGACCCATTCAGGGCACCCCAACATACACTGCAAATGTATGGTGAAATCCAACTGACTCTCTGATATATTTGGCAGGAGGACTATGAACACAGTGATGAGTATAGTCTGGGTTTTCTCACATTTTGTGTATGACTGAAACACTGATTGTGTGTTTAGTGAAACATATAATATAGAAGTAGATCCTTACTTGTGTTTGTGGTCACTTTATTTGTTCTTCTTGGCCATGGCTCCACTAGCATCCCACTTTCGAAAGGGGGATGCTAATGAGCCTCTTCAGCATGAATATCCAGTGTCTCATTAGCATAATGGCGGCCGTGCTCATTTCGAAAGTGCCGCTTTTGAAACGCACACTGCCAGTGCAGACAGGGGCCTTTTGAAAGGCCCCCCCAGATTTCAAAAGCCCCTTCTTTGCATTTGGTTTTGGGAAGAAGGGGCTTTCGAAATCTGGGAGGGCCTTTCGAAAGGCCCCTGTCTACACTGGCAGTGTGCGTTTCAAAAGCAGCACTTTCGAAATGTGCACAGCCACCATTAAGCTAATAAGGCACTGGATATTCAAGGCAGCACCTCATTAGCATCTGCTGAAGTGGCTCATTAGCATCCCCCTTTCAAAAGTGGGGTGCTAGTATAGCCACGGCCCTGGTGTTCCTAGAGGCCTTAGACCTTAGAAAATCCCTCAGGGTAATTCTCACACTATTGTTCCTAACAGCACAGAAGATATTGTTTCTAACAGCACTTGCTCTCTAGGGACACTGTGGTTTAACACAGAATTATTAATTACCAAAATAAATAAATAAAGGCTACATTCTGAAGTCAGCTCCCATCATTTAAGCCCTACCCAGTTCTACGTATGAACAAAAACAGCACAAAAGTATTAAATTCTGTAATCTTGATGATCTATGCTGTAGCCATAAGAGCAGCTAGATACTGTTTCCAATTTGTGTTCCTAAGACTGTAACAAACAGTATCCTATGATTTAATAAATCAAAACCAGCCACATGGACTTTTACCAAACTCTCTAAAAAAGACTATTTGGACTTAAGAAAGCATGGAAATTTCAGCTCAAAGGATATTTTCTTTAGAAAATGTATAAGTATCTGAAAAATGTGTTTCATACAATGAATATTAAGATTGGTATTGCACATTTGACTGAAGACAAGAAGTGATTCACAGGGACCCAGAGAAGTTAGAAATTTGGGCATGGAAGTATGACCTTGAACAAGTTACTCTACCACTTTGCCACTGATTCTTGCTTGTCTGTCCCATCTATTTAGACTGGAAACCCTTCAAAAGAGACTGGCACTTACTATGCTTGTGTACAACACTTAGCACAAGGAGCTTCAGATCTCAGATGGGTTTTATAAATGGCATGTCTACATGGCAATCAGGGAGCTCAACTGAAGCACGTTGGCATAAATGAGCTGCCATCGATAGAGTTGGTTTGCTAATAATAGCAGCATAGCTGCCACGGCATGGAGTGGTGGCATTAGCTAGTACCTGTTTGGGACTTTGGGAATACACTCAGGGAGCTACCCTGTGCTGCCACTCATGCCACAATATCTACAGTCCTGTTTTTACTGAGCTTGATCAAAAAGTAAGCAGCTTCACTTGCTGTCCTAACTGCAGCACCAACATACCTTATGTGCCAACACAATACAAATACAGTTTGGACCCCTAAAAACCAGGATTCTCTGGTCCAGAAACATCCATGGTCTAGCAGGACAGATGCATGGTCTTGCAGCAGCTGCAGAGTCATGGCTGTGGCTGGCCCGAAGCCCTGGGCAACAGGGCTACGTCTGGGCACAAGCCCATGGCCGGCAGCTGCAGGGTTGAGCCAAGGCAGCCAGCAGCGGGGCAAGCAGAAGCCATTCAGGCTGGGAGTGGAGGTAGGGGGCTGGATAGGGCTAGAATTGAGTTGGCTGTGGGCTGAGGTGAGTGGCAGGGGACCCCCCCCGGTTAAGCAAATCCTATCATTTAAAGATGCTGAACCTGGGAGATCCAACCTGTAATAAATGAAAAAAAATCAGCAATGCCAACCACTAACTAATACATTTGAGACAAGTAATCCAAAACAGCTATTTGGTGGGTGGTGATTCAGGCAGAGATGCAGTAGTCATCATGCCCAGCATAGGAGATTAAAGTCTGCCAAGTGAAAAGGAAGCTGGAAATGTTTATCTCAGTTTAGGCTACATATATGAAGCCATTGCATGAAGAAGACGGGTCAGACATAGTCCTTGTACGATTAATTTGAACAGGAAATTCTAGTCGGATCTTGAATTAGCAAGAGCTCCAATCAGAGAAGTAGGCTGGGAGAGGCAAAGCTGAATTTAAAGTGCAGTAGCTTCAGGTGTGCTGAAGGTGCTGGAGGGCAGGATGTTCTGGCCCTGTCTCTACAGCCACTGTGCTTCAGGGGAATTAGTAGAGAGAGAGTGGAGTTGGTGTTGGATCCCCCCATAAGCTGATGGAGCTGATCACCAGCCTGGGAAAAATGATCGTCCTTCCCAGTTCAATCTGTCACGCTTTCCCTAGGGCTCTGTGTATTTTCAAACACTGAAACGAACTGAAATATAAAACAATAACAACAGCCCCCAACAGTTCTGTTCTTGACTAGGATCAGAGGATCTTAAGAATCTGACAGGCTGTTTTCAGTTCTCCATCTCAATGTTAGAAACAAAAATAAATGGGATGGGGGACTTTGAAAAGAAAATATCCTGGACTAAATTTATGTTCTCATTTACATGTGTGACTCAGGTGACATCAACCAAATTCTGTTTAGAACACGAAAAGTAGAATTTGGCCCTGCACCAACAACAATGGAATGGGCAGGACCAAAGTTCCTGCTGATCTTTTCCCATCCATGTGCAGAATAAATTTTGTTATGTGCAAATGTGAACCACCAGGAAAAACACAAATCTAGTTGTGGGCACTCAGCTAACCAGCTGATGAGCATTAGAATCTGTCCTGAGCAGCCACACAAGTGCATAATTTACAGGGAATGCTGGGAAGGGCCACGTTCTGAAAGCTGGAGACTAGGTAGGCCTTAGAACACTGTATGGTATCAAAAGCAGACAGTGGGGCTTTAACAACTTCTACAACGGGGAGCTCAGAGCCACTCAGTCTAACTGTAAACCCTGTATATCATAAAAACCACTTCAAGCTGGAAGGCTCTGCTACAGCCCCAGCAACCCTAGTTCCAGTTCCTATGAAAACACCCAGCGCAACATGATTTTCATTGCTAGCACAACCTTACAGTAGCAGGGATACATGTATCTATTTAGACATTGTGAAGTTGCTTTCATTCAGGAAGTCATCTGTTTACTTCATGAAACCAACACTATGTAACTATCCAACTATGGTGTACCGCTGCTTACACAAATTCACATTTTAATTCATGTCAGCCTGAGAAGATGCTAGCAAGAGAGCACTGTATACAATTTATACCATTACTGCTGGAACCAATTTACTCTGCTTTTTAAGCATGCATAAACAGAACTAGTCTGAGTTTGATGAGGAGACCAGAGAGTGCAGTAATGTTATATTTGACTGAGACTCAGTAAACTTTATAAAAAATAAAAAAAAAAATAGAATTAATTGGAGATACACATCTCCTAGAACTGAAAGGGACCTTGGGAGATCATCCAGTCCAGTCCTCTGCCCCCTTGGCAGGATCAGGCACTATCCCTGACGTCAAAACAAAAAGCAGTCAAGTAGCACTTTAAAGACTAGCAAAATGGTGTATTAGGTGAGCTTTCGTGGGATAGACCCACTTCTTCAGACCACAGCCAGACCAGAACAGACTCAATATTTAAGGCACAGAGAACCAAAAACAGTAACAGGGCAACCTCCTTGCTTACTGTTTTTGGTTCTCTGTGCCTTAAATATTGAGTCTGTTCTGGTCTGGCTATGGTCTGAAGAAGTGGGACTGTCCCACGAAAACTCACCTCATAAACCATTTTGCTAGTCTTTAAAGTGCTCCTTGACTGTTTTTTGTTTTGATAGTGTATAGACTAGCACAGCTTCCTCTTTGTTACTATCCCTGACATCTATTTGCCCCAATCACTAAATGAACTCCTCAAGGATTAGAGCTCATAATGCTAGGTTTAGCAAGTTCATGCTCAAACCACTGAGCTACCCCTCTGCCCTTTTAGTTAAGCTTAAGGAAAGGAGAGAGAATAATTTCTATTTTCATTTGGTTGCTAAACCAAAATGCAGATTAAAACATAAATTAATTTCCCAGCAAAACTCCTTTTTTTTTTAATTTGGTAAAATGAAAGACTGAAAAAAAATATCATTCATATAGGAGGAGTAAATCTTTCACCCTTCTGCCCCACACATGATGTCATGATTATCTGTAGTACATTTTATTTAGGTTCCAATACTGCAACTAGATCTGCCCTCCACAAGTTCAACCAAACACCCATTAATACAGCGCTGTACAAGCTCTGGGATTTGCCTATGCATATCCAATGAGGGGCCAAGACCTAAATTTGTAAATTGTACAAATAAGCTCAAGAGGATAGGGACTTTTATTCTCATATTTTTCCAAAATGGCACATGTAGATATTCTTCCAAAAATACGAACAGAAAAAATTGTAATTCATGCATTATTTCTGTGTTTTGTAATTTGGTTTTATATTACTATTCTGTACATTTACATGTCAACATTTACATTTATCTAGGATAATTTTACACTTATATATTAAAAGAATACAGGCAGTGAATACGGAGAAATTTGGACTCATAATTCCTAAAATTTCAAATCCTGAAATAGAATGAGATTATTTCCCTTGTATAGAGACACCATTTTTAATGAGAACTTTAAGGACAGAAATAATATCAAATAGCAATGAACAAGCCCCAGACATCAATTATTGACCACCACAACGCTTTCAACTTCCAGTAATTGCTACTCAGAAGAAGAGAATAATGTTATTAAGAATAAAAGAAAAAAGCTTTGAAAGTAAAGCACAAAAACTCACCTTGTTCAGCTTTGTAACATATAAGCATGTTGCTTAGCAATGCATAGACTGTCATGGAACAAACGATGCCAGTGTTATTCAGTATAAACCAGCAGAAATATGTCAAAATCTTTCAGTATTCACTTTATATCACATTTCTTACCCACATGTGTACACACACACATGCACAATACCGATTAGGAAGCTTACTCTACAACTTTGGTTTTTTTCAAAGCTTAAAGCTCAAGTTATATAAAAATAGAAGATTTTTCATGAAGCATGTAAACACTTGCACATTTGGAAAACATATAAGGGTAATATTTCCATTAAATCCATATAGACCCCATTATTCTACACATGCAAAAATAGTCTCCAATTTCCCTGCCAGTCGGTTTGCTATATTTAACAATTAATTTAATACACAGGCTCCTTGAGGACGAAAGGCAGAAAGGCTGCCAGTTTTCTATATGGTTGGTAGATCATTCATAGCTTCAGGCTAATGAGTTGTAGTTTATTTCTTTGACCTCTTCCTGAAATGCCTGTAACACTGTTTGAAGTGAGGTTCTAGGGTTGCCATCATCCATCCTGATTTCACATTTCTAATTAGGCCAAACGTATTCTAATCAAAATGTAGAAAATGGGAAAATGTTCTGGTCTGAGCAGAGTGATAACAGTGCTGGTCACAGACAACATGATCAAAAATAATTCCAGAAAGAAGAGTACTAGTCAAAGTGAAAAAAAAAATTGCTTAGGGGACTGATTTTCAAAAAAGATCAGCACACAACAGTTCCCATTTACAGACCAAAATTAAAGTGGCCCAGATTTTGACGTTCTCATCACCCAGGTGCTCCCATTGACAATCTGGCTACTTCAGTTTGACCACATCTAGACTACGTCTACACTAGCCCCTTCCTTTCGGAAACAACATGGTAACAAGCCACATCAGCAGTGCTAATGAGGCACTTCCATACATATGCAGCACCTCATTAGCATAATGCTGGCTGCTTTTGAATCGCACACTGCCCATTTACTATGGGACCTTTTGAAAGGACCGCATGGACTTGGAAAGCCTCTTCTTCCCATAGGTTTTAGGAAGAAGGGGCTTTCAAAATCCAGGGGGGTCCTTTCAAAAGGCCCCCTGTCTCCACGGGCAGCGCACAATTCAAAAGCAGCAATTTTGAAATGCATGCAGCTGGTATTATGCTAATGAGGTGATGCATATTCATGGCAGTGCCTCAATAACATCTGCTCAGGTGGCTCGTTACCATGTCCCTTACGAAAGAACGGGCTAGTGTAGATGCGGCCTTTTAGGAATGCTCTTTTTCTTTTGAAAGAATCTCTTGAAAAGTGATTATGCAAATCAATTGTGAGATATGTAAATCAGCACTTCATTTGCATTTTTGAATTTCTTGATTTGCATTCCTCTTTCAAAAGAGGAATGCAAATGTGGACGTCGCCTTAGGTACCCAAACGGTAACTGAATGCTCCCAAAAGCCTGAATTCCAACTGAAGAGAGTGAGCATATTTGAAAATCTGGTTCATCATTAACTATTAGCTGAAATTATCAGGAATGCAGCCCTTGGTTCTGGGTGTTCCTAAGTTTCTCACCGCCAGAAGGGGAGACTAGACAAAAGGGGATGGATTCTTTACTAACTGCCCTGTTCTGTTTATCCCTCTGAAGTAAGTGGCAGCCAGCTTCTGTCGAAGACAGGATATTAGACAAGATGGACCACAGGTTTGACCCAGTATGGTCATTCTTATTGGAAGTTGTCCCTTTGACACAAGTCACACATGTATTCCTGGATAAGAGTATCTGACAGTTGCATATGTTCAACTCATAGTGAAATCAATTGGAGATGACTTATACAATTGGTGGGTTGATCATGTCCTAGATAATTCTAGTCTCTCATGCTGTCAGTATGGTGCTTTTCATTTGCAGGAAATTCTCTTTATTGCACTTTTAAAAATTGCTAACTATCCAAACCATTATCATTTCATGGCTATGCTGTGATCTGATCTGATAATAATGTAGGGGAAAGCTACTTCAGGAGTTGTATAATTGTGTAAGACAGTAGCAGAAGGGGGAAAGTGCATCAAGGAAAATACGAGAATATATCATTGACTCTTCAATCCAAGGGTCTCTAACAAAGAGAAGGTGGTAATAATGTGAAAGCTAGCAATGAGATCAGGAATCATAGGGAGGCATAAAACTAGCAGACTGGGGTAGGGAGGATGTTCCTATCAAGAGGGTTAGTACTGGAGGAGTAGGTTTAAAATTGTTCACATAAGATTTTGAAGATTATGTGAGGTTTTGAATAGCCATCCAAAATAAAATGTCCTGAACCTCTTTAGAGCACAATGCATCAAACTACAGTACAGTACTGATAGGTACTAGTATTTTTTGTTCTGTAGGGCATAGAAGATAATAGCACTGGTTATATATAAACACTAACCAATGAGTACTACTTCTAAACTTGCCTGTGAATTACATCCAGCATGATAACCAGATTATTCAATGTGTATATTAGGGATAGTACCATGATAGTACCATAGCACATGATGCCAGCATAGGTCACTGACAATACTTAAATAAATGACACTCTTGGGTCTTGGACCTTCCCAGCCCTTTCTGTCCTCTTCTTCATCATACCTCCTTTTTTTCCTTTCTCATCCTCCATCTCTCCCCTCTCCCTTTTCCCCATCTCTCTCTAATTTTCTCTCTTTTGCCTTTGCTTCTTATTCCTTCACTCAACCAAACATCACAGAAGAAATTCTATGGTAGTTGCTACACAGCTTCCAAATTTACTTCTAATGAATTTAATTTAAGCCAGAAACAAGAGTTGGCATTTGGCCTGGTATTCCTGGCTGTGAATGTTTGTCTCAGTGTGGAAAGTTGAAATTCAGTTTTTGATTGTTAAAATGTTTGTGATTGACATGTAGCACCATTCCCCTAGGTCTAGTCCTGAGCATAGATAAATGCAGTTCAGCTCATTTTGTTCACAAAATTCCTTTCTACCGTGGCACTTAGAGCCTGGGACGTTAGTTCCCTGGGGGATAGCCTCACTGTACTGAATTGCTACTAGACTGCCCGACACTGGCTCAGCTGTGTCAAGTCTGCCTGCATCAGGAATGTTTTCAAAGGACCCAAACTACTTTTGGAGACATGAAGAAAGCAACTCCTGTGCTTGGCTATCTTAATGCACTAGTGACACCTGACTCTCTTAGTGCACCTGCAGAGTTCAATGTTGTGACACTGATGTGACTCTTATTCTTGAAATGGGCCTTTTGACTGCTTTAATCCTTCAAGTTGTTCATGGATGTGTTTCTTCCCCAATGGAACTGACTAAACCTACTTGTTTAACCTCTGTCTCCATTGTGGCAGGCAGCAAGAGCCCATAGCTGGGCTGTGTAACTACACTTCTGCATCAAGCAAAACCCAGAAGAGGTATGGTTCTCATACACAGAAAATCTCACATTTGACTTTGTCTGTGAAAGAAGCTGTGTCCCAGAAGCTACAAAAGCTAGAAAAGAATGGCATCTTAGAATGAACTGGCTTCTTAGAATAGATGTTTCAGATTCTTGTTACCCAGAAAAGGACAGGTGGTTTTTGTGTGTCTGAACGATGCAGGCCTAACAAGCACATTCACACACAAAGAAGAAGCATTCTTGTAATTTTAAGAGCATAATATATTTGTGACATTAGTTTTGTAGAGTCCATATAATTGGGAGCTGATACACAGCAGAAATTCACACTTCCAATCAGAGCAGCGGACAATCCAGTCCAATGTCATATCTCGGAAAGTGGCCGATAGTTAATGCTTCAGATGAAGGCGCAAGAAATCCTCAGAAGGCAGTTGTGGAATAATCTGCTCACAGAGAATGTTTCATTCTAACCCCTGTCAGTTAGAGGTTAGCTTATACCTTGAAGCATACAGATTGATCCATTTTTGAAAAGCTTGGGAACTCTGAATGTTCCCCTTATAAATGTCTAATCCTTTTATGAAACCTGTTAAGCCCTTGAATTCATTGACATCTTATGGTAATGTGTTTTACAGGACTCTCAAACAGGAAGTCAGAGGGACTTTCGCTATACCTATGGGCTACAGCTACATTAGCACACTACATCGAAGTAGCCTATTTCGACGTAAGAACATCGAAATAGGCTACTCTCTGCGTATCATCTACACATCCTCCAGGGCAGGTGTCATTGACATTCAACGTCGAAGTAGAGACGGGGAACGTCGAAAGGAGCATCCACACACACAATCTCTCCCCGTCGAAATAAGAGGCCAGCAAAGCCCCAAGCCTCTCCCTTAAAGGGCCCCTCCCAGACACAGTTGGCCTACACAGCACGAGATCCACAGAGCTGACAACCAGTTGCAGACCCCGTGCATGCAGCATGGACCTCCAGAAGCTGCCAGAAGCCCTGGGCTAAGGGCTACTGCACCTGGCAACCATAGAGCCCCGCGGGGGCTGGACGGAGTGTCTCTCAATCCCTCAGCTGATGACCACCATGGAGGACCCCATTATTTTGATGTAGCAGGATGCGGATCATCTACATACGCCCTACTTCGACATTGAACATCGAAGTAGGGCGCTATTCCCATCTTCAGATAGGAATAGTGATTTCCATGTCTCGCCGCCTAACTTCGATTTCAACATCAAAGTAGCGCACGGTACATGTAGATGGGACGCATACTATTTCAACATTGTGCCAGCTACTTCGAAGTAGCTGGCTAGTGTAGACGCACCCATGGTGTTTTATCTTCATCTAGTTCTGTCCAAAGGAGAAAGTCACCAATTTTACAAGGCTATTCTAGAATCTATGGTTACTGGAGGGTTTTATAGAAAGAAAGAAAGCATCAATCAGGTTGCCAATGTTCTACTGACACAAAACTAAACACCCTTGTCCTGTTCCCTTCCCTGGCTCTACCTAGAGGGTCCACCCTTGCTCATTTCTTCTCCTGGGATGGCGAGCAAGGGTTTGGGTTGAGGCAAGGGGCTCCAGGCAAGTACTGAGGTTTTGAAGTGCAGCAGGGCTAAGGCAGTCTCCTCGCTGCTCCTGGAAGTGAGGTATGTCCTCCTTTCAGCTCCTGAGTGGAGGGCCAAGGGTGCTCTGTGCAGTGCCTGTGCCTGCAGATGCCACATCTGCAACTCCCACTGGCAGGGGTTCCCAGCTAATGGAAACCATAGAGTCAGCAGTCAGGATGGGGGCAGCGTGTGGAGGAGCCCCTATAGCTGCCTTACAGTCAGAGCCAAAGATACTGGCAAGTTTTAGGAATTGTTAGGAACCAGAGAGCCTGCTGTAACTCCCCTCTCCTGCCCCCAGCTGCACTATTCCACTGGGCTTTCTGGTCAAAAATCTGGCAACCCTAATTAGCATGTATACCCTAGGCTGGATTGAAGCAGAATTTTTCCATGTGGCAATTAAAAGAGATTAAACTTTCTTTTGCAGAGACAGACTCTGAGCACCTGCCAGCTGTCATGTGGCTACCCAGACAAGTAGTTATGACCATGACTTTACCCATACTCTCAAGTTCAATGAAAATTACATACCAGTTATGTAATCTCTGTTGACATTATAACCTATGAGCTCTAGTTGCGCCCAGACAAAAGTTACCACGTCTAACTCAGGAGGGGCATTAATATCAAATATTAAATATTAAAAAAACAAATAATTTCTAAAAAAGCCTATTTATTTTATTTGTTAATAAATGTCAGCATTATGGTCAGAATTATATGAGGCACAGTTAAGGACAGTTCCTTGCTTGAAGATCTGTTAATCTGTTGTATTCTGTCTAACTGAGAAGATGTTTCAGACTACAGAACGTGTACAATATTTACTAGCATTCTGATAGGTAAGCGATTCTCAACCAGTGTTCCTGAATCACAAGGGTCTGCAGCCAAATTTCAGCAGGGTTGCCAAGCATTAAATTTTTGGGAACCCAGTGCAGAAAGCCATAGCCCAAACACATTGGCTAGTACTACACGCAAGCCTAGTACTAGCAGCTTAATATAAATGAGCAGTCTTGAAAATTCAAAATGGCTCATCACTTGCATATGTGAACAGCTCATTTGCATAGTCGTGGCAGAAAACAAGCAGTGAAGACATGGTTCTGCCAGCAAAAACCGTGTTTGTTGGCACCCTTTTATCCCTGATTTTTTCCATGCACTTGCCACCCTGTAATGGTGGCCCTGGCTTTTATATGCAGGAAAACAGTTGTTGTGTCATAGGAGTTTTTTTAGCATGTTGGGAAGTGGGGGGCATCAGGAGAAAAAGATGTTGAGAACTGCGGTGATAGAACTTTTTGCATCAAGCACACTTACAAAGGCTGAACAAAATTATTCTATTCATAGAATCGTAGAGTTGGAAGAGACCTCGGGGGGTCATCAAGTCCAACCTCCTGCTCAAAGCAGGACCGGTCCCAACAAAATCATCCCGTTTAGGGCTTTGTCAAGCTGGGACTTAAAAATCTCTAGGGAAAGTGATTCTACCACCTCTCTAGGTAATGCATTCCAGTGCTTCACTGCCCTCCTAGGAAAAACTAATAGCCAGGGACTTTCTTCTTCTGGTATGGGATGATATGTTATACTGGCACCTTTGCAGCCCCAGGCCCAGTGACCTGGCCAGATGGCAGGGAAACCCACCCAGCCCCAGGGCTGGGAAGTAGCCAGGGTGTATACCAGCTCCTCCCTTTAAAAGAAAAAAACAACACTGCTAATATGCAACCTAGACTGCTCCCACTGTAACTTGAGACCATTGCACCTCATTCTGTCATCTGTACCACCAAAAACAGCCTCTCTTCATCCTTTTTGTAATTCCCCTTCTGGTAATTAAAGGCTGCTATCAAATTCCCCCCTTGCTCTTCTCTTCTGTAGACTAAGTCCAGATCCCTTAGCTGCCCCTCACAAATCTTGTGATCCAGTCCTCTAATCATTTTTGGTGTTCTCCACTGGACTCTCTCTAGTGCATCCACATCCTTTCTGTAGTGGGATGCCCAGAAGTGAATGCAAAACTCCAGATGCAGCCTCAGCAGTGCTGAATAAAGGGAATAATCTTTTCCCTAGATGTGCTCACAGTGCTCCTACTAATGCACCCTGTATTCATTCTGTTAGCCTTCTTGGCAAAAGGGCGTACTGTTGACTCATATCCAGCTTCTCATTCATTGTAATCCCCTAGACCTGTTCTGCAGAACTACTGTTTAGACAGTCGATTCCCAGCCTGTAGCAGTGCTTGGGATTCCTCCATCCTCAGTGTAGGACTCTTCACTTGTTCTTGTTGAAACACATTAGACTTCTTTTGGCCCAATCCTCCAGTTGGTCCAATCCTCCTCTCTGGACCCTATCCCTCCCCTCTGGAGCATCAACCTTTCCCCCGGTTTAGTGTGGTCTGCAAATTTGATGAAGGTGCAATCCATTCCCTCATCCAGATTATTAATAAAGATGCTGAACAAAACTGGTCCCAGAACCAACCCTTGGAGTATTGCACTTGATATTGGCCATCAACAAGAGACAGAACCATTGATCGCTACCCATTGATCCTGATAATCTAGCCAGCTTTCAATCCTCCATTTATTCAATTCATACTTATTTAACTTTCTAGCAAGAATACTGTGGGAGACCATATAAAAGCTTTGCTAACATCAAGATAAATTAAATCCACTTCCTTTCCCATGCCCACAGAGTACACATTTGTTGGTCTCCATACCAATTACGGTAATAACCCAGGTAATTTGTTACTCAACTCTGGACATACTTTGTATCTGCAATTGCAGAAAGTGGATTGTTCACATAGTCTTTAGTCATGCTGTCTCTTCATCACCTGATGAAGCAGCTCATTCCTCTCAGATGAGTGAACCTATCATGATGGCATGTTCTCAGAGACTGAACACAGTCTAAGAGATTCCAGAATAATCCAGAGAAATTTACTGCTTAGTCACTCTGACAGCATTGCAGTTAGATGTTGTAACCATGTTCTGTTCATAACCTTGACACAGTGGCACTTGCACTGTGCTCCCTCCCTCTCAATCAGCCTGACAGAGCAAAATAATACACAGGTGACCTACGAGATGTGAATTGGCAGGGGAGATGGCTGGAGTGTGGGTAGTAGAAGACTTCTCCCCAGTTATAGAATCTGCAAAAAATTCACTTACTGGCATTATTCAAAGCTGTGAGCCATGGATTAATGTGGATTTATCAAGCATGGTTATAGAGTACAGTTACTTCATTGAAAGAAAATGCCTTTCAATTTATGTCTTGGTTCTAAGTTGTCCTTGCAAATTTAGGCATCTAAAACACACCATACTTGTTTAGTAAATTCAGACTTTGCTGCATAATTCTTTGGTTGCAATGATTGCTGGTGAGTCCCCACTTGCACCAGATTCTGCATGCTTTCAATATCCTGACTGATATAGTGTTGTTTCCTGTTGTAGGTGAAATTGCTTGTGAATTCTTCTGTCTTGTTTCCTGTGTTCAATCGCAGGACTTATTTGACCATTGTAGGGTACAGATTAAGGTCTCTAGTATGTGTTTTGCCTTTCCCCTACAAACTTCCACGTTACATTGGTGACTGGCTTCCTCACATACCTCTTGACTGGCATCATTAGGACAGTAGCTTCTGTGTGTGAGAAATTGCTTGTGGAGTTGATAAGAGATCTGCTGATGAGCTACCTTTCCTTCTGAGAATAATTTTCCTTTCAATGGCTGTTGATTGTGAGGAATTTCCTCCCCTTTGTATCTATGAAATAAAGATCTTGTGCAAGTGCCTCCTCAGATCTGTGTTCCTAGTACAATGTATTGAGTAAAAAGGTCCATTTGCCTTATGAACACACTTGTTTTACATGCAAAACACATTTTCCTGTCCTCTCCAGCCATATTCCTCTTTGCATATGTAACTTACTAAAGCAGCAAGTTTCCTCAGTGAATAAGTAAAACTCCACAGATTCTAAATATAGGTCCTAAAAATAGGTCTCACAATCAACATGGTCATACAATCAATTTCATAAGCAGATAGATAACATAATTGCAGCTAACCACATACTGTTTCTTAAATTACAGATTTCTTTGTAAATCATATGATCTTTAATATCTCCATTAGAAAGGTCATTGGTACTTGGACTTTCTGATGTAGGGATATTTTGGCAAGAGAGCACAAGGGTCTGTGGAATTTTTGGCATGGAATATTTCAGCATTAGGTCATAATGATATGTGGGCTTTCTTCTATGAAAGATAATATTGTATTAGAAGGTTCTTGGGTGTGTAAGCTTTTCAGTGTAAGGATATTTTGGTTCTTTGTACAATTCCTGTTTTGTATGAAAAGTAGAAACCAAATAGAGAGGAGAGATCTGACTATTACATTTCCTGAAGATCACAAATATGAGTGCTAAAGCTGGGCCACCTTCTGAGAATTTCTGTAATTTCAAAAAGTATATTTCAAGTACAAATCTGAAAAAAAAATCAGAAATCAAAAAGCGCCCCCTAACAAAAACAAACACACATACATTCAAACTGCATCAGCTGAAACTTTTCTTTTTGATAATTTTAAAATCTTTTGTTTTGATTGTGACTTTTTAATTTTTATTTTATTAGACATTACATTTTGAAACCAAAAGTCATTATGATCCAAAAAACTAATATTTGTTTAGATAAGGTCAAAATAGGATGCTTTGATCATTTCAAACTTTTAAAAAAATTGTTTAAACAGGAAATTTGTCTCTGTCCAACCCTTTCCCATGAACAATTTAGATTCTGACAAACAGGCAACTTTCAGAAAAAAAATGTCCAATTTTTCTGACTGGCTTTGATGCATAACTCTTCAGATATTCAAATGCAGCAGAAATATTTTGGCTAGTATTCATATATTGAAAAAGAGGCTTCACAATTTGCATGTTAATTCAAGCCAGGAAATAGGATGAGAAATAAGGTACTTTCCCCTTCCTACAAATGAATTAATATATGGTAAGGAGTACATGATATTCAGCAGCTCCCTCTCCATTGCCCTACACATCCAAACGCTTACTGAATTCTGCCATGTTTTCCTCCTCAGCATCTCAATGGCACATCCATTTCCCTAGCTAAATATTTCATTCAAGCCCCTAAAGCCCACATCACTGATTCTAATGCCCTCCCCTCCGACCTTCTAAACAACAACATATCCCCCTTTTAGTCCATTCAAAATTTCTCCTTCAGTGTCTCTGTTTTTGATCTTGTCTTTTCAGACTTTGAATCCCTCCATTGGCTCCCTATCTACTACTGCACTGAATTTCAAAGTCTTGTCACCGTGTTGAAAGATCTATATAGCTTTACCTTTGTCTACTTCACCTCACTTTGCATCACTCACACCCCCTCTTTTCCACCATTGCTCTAGTCTTGTGGTCAAAATATCGGCCTGGATTTCAGGTTCAACTTTTTGCATGGCCACAGACTTCCTTCTGCATGACCTTCCACAAGTTAGTCATCCTCTTTAGTCCTCCATTTCCCCTTGACAAAATGTTTATGGTATTTACCTAACTCCTGAGGCACTGTGAAAACACACGTAGAAATGTTTGTTGTGAAGCTTGTGGACCATAATGGGGAACATAAGCAGTTATCTATAGCTAGCCTTATGACAGCTTTTCAGACTAACATTTCTGTGCCTCCTTCCATGCAACCTGTTTGAGTTTATCTGCAAACTCCATATTCCATCCATTTTTAAGATCATCTGCTGACTACAGCAAATCAGGTTGACCTATACATTCAAAAAGCCCATGGGCTGTTCTTCCCCAAACATCTACCTGCCTATCCTTAGATTTTAGCTTCTGTAAGGGAATACAGTGACCTGTTCAGATTGTCTGGAAAGCAGCTTTCAGGTGTGGGAACTGCCATAAGTAAACAAAATATATGCAAGTCCAGTTACAATAAAGCTGACAAAACAATACACTCAACTGTAGATCAAGGCCATATATAATTACAATAAAATTGCCTGTCTAATCTATTGGAATGTGTTACTGTGTAGATTCATGACACTGAATTTCTCCTGCTCCCATAGAAGCCACATTGTGGAAGGATAGTTCTGTGGGCCCATTTTTCAGGTTGAATTTCTGTAATCTGGTACTCTGTCAACCAGAAACATCAATAGTCTGGCATGACTTTAGTTAGCCAGCTGTCCACTTATCACTGGTATAGCCAAGTTTCTTATGGTCCATAAAGTTTGATCCCAGTCACCAGTTGTGGTTCTCAGTATTCTGTGATGTTATTTAGCTCTAATGTACCCCTAAACATTGTTGTTTAGCTAACTATAAGCTCACTGTACACACCAAGGTGCAGGTCTACACAGCCTGTGCTTTGAGCACACTGCTGTACGCCAGTGAAACATGGACTTTGTGCTCAAAACAAGAGCAGCGGCTCAACACATTCCACATGTGCTGCCTTAGGCGCATACTCAGTATCTCATGGCAGGACAAGGTCCTCAATAGCGCAGTACTTGAAAGGGCAGGCACTGCCTCCATGTTCACCCTTCTCAAACAGAAGCGTATGCGCTGGCTGGGCCATGTCTCATGCATGACGGATGGCCGAATACCCAAGGACCTCCTCTTCAGCAAACTGGCGCCTGGAAAGAGTCTGAAAGGGCGACCTAAATTGTGCTACAAGGACACGTGCAAGCGTGACCTCAGCACTCTCTCTATCAGTGTGAACACCTGGCATTCGCTCGCCTCAGACAGGCATGCCTGGAAACAGGGAGTGAAGGAAGCTCTTGTTAAGTATGAAACTACCTTGGTGAAGGAAGCGGAAGACAGGAGAGCCCTCAGGAAGATTGGTGCCCGTGATACCAGAGCGACATCTGCCTACTGCTGCTCTCAGTGCGGAAAGGACTGCCACTCCTGGATTGGATTGCACAGCCACAGAAGATGCTGCTCGAATCAGTCCAACTGGGGTGCAAACCCATGATCGCTCGGGATTGAAGGATGCCTACTAACTAACTAACTACTAACCCCTAAACATCTTCTAAGAGCCCAGGAAGCAGTGGAGCTGTTGCTAATGATGCTAGACAATATTGACCTCCTGTCATTTGGCAAATTCTCTCATTCGGCATCTGTCAGGTCCTGGGGGTGCTGGACTAAAGAGGTTCAACTTGTACTAGTTGTGCTATGTAGTCCCCATAGGAGTCAGTGAGCTGTGGAAGACTTTTGTTAACATATTGTACTCTTTATACAAGGGAAGGAAAGACAACACACCATCAGAAGGTAGGAGAGATAGGGACTATACAGAACAACTTTGAAAAGAACTTTTGTCTAAAACCACTAGAAAGCATCCAGTTTAACGTTAAGGTGGGATAGCTCAGCAGTTTGAGCACTGTCCTGCTACGCCCAGGATTGTGAGCTCAGTCCTTCAGGGGACCATCTTGGGCTCTGGGGCAAATACATTTCGGGGGGAGGGATAGCACCTTGGTCTACTAAACCCAGGGTTGTGAGCTCAGCCCTTGAGAAGGCCATTTAGGGACTGGGGCAAATAAATGCCAGGGATGGTGCTTGGTCCTTCCAAGAAGGTGTGGGACTGGACTAGATGACCTCCTGAGGTCCCCTCCGGTTCTAGGATATGTGTATCTCCAATTTTTGCATGTGAAGGGATTGTGAGGCTTTAGTTTAAAAGTATTTTATACTAAATTGGTGGTGCTGGAAGAATAATAGTGCCTAATCAGACACAAATGGGTTGCAGCTTACATATGAGAAGCTATGTTATCCTGTTAATGTATTATGTTAGAGTAACAGATGAGACTTTATGATAAATTATTATATAACCCTTTGAACTACAGATGTAGGCTCTGTCTTTTATGAGTTGTGGGAAATCTTCAGATTGTGACTGAAAAAACCACAGAAAAACACGTGTCTTGTTCATTTACAAATGAAACGTAAGTCTGAACATTCATGCAAAAATAGCACAAACCAGCATACTGGATATTCTCTCATTCCGGAAGAAAGGTTCTTTTTTCACTTACCCGAACTAAAATGCAAGGCATAGGTTAAAATGAAAAGAATCAGTTATTGCTTTAAAATAATATTCTTATATATTAAAAAGGTAAAATTGAACAAATTTTTCATATCTAGAAAACCATGGAGAGAAGGGGAGAGAAGTAGGTGACTCTTTTTCATGTATACTTTGTGTGTGTGTGTGTGTGTGTGTGTGTGTGAGGCATACACAGAGAAAAATAATCAAAATATTTGATAATTAGTTTGAAAGATATTTGGCTTCTGGCATTTTCTTCATAATGTTTTATGTATGAAGATAGTTTTAGAAATAAAATGCTACAGGCTTTTGTTCAAATTGATATTATGTAGATTGCAATGGTACTGAATGTCCAGCAGCAGTATAAAAAATAATGCTAACCATAATCATCTTGGCATGAATTGCATGCATAACCCTATTTTACAGCAAGCACTTGCTGAAGCTACCATGCAAAAAACCAAATACCACACACTGATATCATGACTAGTTTAAAAAAATGTAAGTGCAGGTTTATTATTTTCTGCTATACATTCTGCGTTTTTATAGGCTGTTTCATTTAGGCTCTCCTGTGAAATACCTTAAAAGGTAGCACAGTATTCTGACTACAGTGGTAATTTATTACACCAGTTAATCTTGTAAAATTGCCCTCTGGATGTAATAATTTGTTATTCTTTTATGAGACCTTCTTCTGCATACCATGTTTATCATAAAGATGTCACCATCGTGATGCCTAGCAACGAGTACAATGTTCCAGAGGTGTTTGCATACATTTTCCTGAGGGAGAGATCCGCTTCGTCCCTGCTTGGGAGAGCTGTCAGTGTATTCTGATGTATGAGGGATAAAAGGAGTCCCTGCTGCAGACTCCAATAAGCTGAAGACATGGCCTGAAAGCACTGACTTGGGCATCACTATACTGTGTTAGAAAATGTGTCAATTATTAGATGGACTGCCTAAGGGTATCGCCTGAGTCTAGGTCATAAAACCATCAGGACTGTGGTGGGGGAGAATTGATGGGGAAGCAAGTTGAATTAATTGATAAGTAGGAGGACTGGATGTGGAATGTATTCAGTATAATCAGGATCCAGATATCATCCTCGCAGGTTTCATTCAGTATCGTCAATGGAAATAAAAGCTATGCAAGATGCCTCCTGCCTTCCCCCCTCCATCACCATCCCTGAGTATAATGTTTTACCGTCATTTTAGTTATTTCCTAAAAACCAGTAGTCAAGCTAGTCAAGAAGCCATAAAAGAGAAAAAAAATAAAATCATGCTCATATTTTATAGCTATTTTGCTATTATTGCAGTTCTTAATATACTGTGCAACTGTTTATATGTGAATACAGTAGGGACCACTTAAATGTGTCGCCTTAGGCCTGATTCATGAAAGCTTTATGCACCATTTATGTAGGCATCAGAGGAGTTTACTCAGGAAAAGTAAGGAATACATATTTTTATAGTTAAGTGTGTCTCTGTCTACTCCACTATGGCAGTAGCTCTCAATTACAGATATGGGATGCAGAACAAGGACTCAGAAAACCAGAAGTGCACAGTGCTGTTTATTTAATAATAGCCAGTAATAAATACCCTCTATTTTATAAAGTGAAATCCTCTGCATATAAGGGCTATTGTATAATTTCTGCCATGAGGGGCATATGTACAACTGAGCTGCATGCCTCATTTTAAGGCCAGAATTTGGCTGCCTGCAAATAAGCAGGTGGCAATAGAAGGGCTGCAATTGCCTGCAGAGATACTACCCAAGAAGGCTGGAATTTTGGGAATGGTTTCTCTTCTATGGACAACTCAGATTAAATATTTATCAAAAGCAAAACAAAATCTGTATCACAGATTTACAAAGTCTTTACCAGGTTTCTGTACAGCTGTTTATAAGGTTCCGCCATCATCATAGTATGTGAGCACCTTGCAAACATTAACAAATATTTCCTCAGAATAGCCCTCTGTAGTAAGAGAAGGTGGAGAAACGAAGCATTGGATAATGACGTAATTTGTCAAGAGAGCCCAAAAAGTGTATGGCAGAACTGGAAACTGAAGCCAGGTTATTTAAAACAGTTCAGCACTCTAACCACATGCCCATCGATACTGCTTGGCCTCTCTGAGGCTACGTCTACACAAACCAAAAACTTCGAAATGGCTATGCAAATGGCCATTTCAAAGTTTACTAATGAAGCACTGAAATACATATTCAATGCCTCATTAGCATGTGGGTGGCCGCGGCACTTCGAAATTGATGCGGCTTGCCACCATGTGGCTCATCCAGACAGGGCTCCTTTTCAAAAGTTCCAAGTTCGAAGTCCATTTGAAGTTTTTGGCTAGTGTAGACACGGCCTGAGATAAAAGGCTTCAAAAATGGGAGCATTTTTGCACAAGCCTGAATCTCCTCAGCAGAATACCACTAACTCACATTTATAACTCCAGTAGTTTCCCTCGTGAAGTCATCTTTTTCTTGTTCTGAGAATGCACTGCTTTGTGGCTAAGGCATGTTCTAGCTCTGGTTCTGTGGTCAGTTCGCAAGCAAAAGTGAAAGTTTTCCCCATCCTAATTTTTGAATGACACACATTCACCTGGAGGCCCAGAAGGGAATACGAAGGGAAAGAAATACCTGCATCTTCTTCACAACTTCTCCCTGAATGCTGTCTACTTTTCAGAAAGGCCTCTCCTGTCACTGCAATGCATGTGATGGTGGTTCATGTGTTCATGAAGCACATGCATAATTGTAAGACGTTTTTTATAACATGAAATTAAAAATCCAATGTTACACAGACTTATATTGTATTGGAGCTAAGAGCTCTTGAGCTCTAAATCCTGATCTACCACTTGCAAGCTGAGTGGTCTTAGAAATCATTTAGGACTGTGTTAAGTTTGTCTGTGTCATAGGTGCTCAAAGCCAGGAGGGTGCAAGAGACCCCTGTGCCTTACATAACAACTGGTTGCAACTGCAGTCCTCACATTCTGAGGAGCCTTTTGACCATTCACACGATGCAGGCCACGGGTATAAGTCACCTCAAAGGATCATAGAAAGGGCCAGCGAGCTGTCCAGGAATGCTATCAGGATGGGTTCCCCTTACGTGCCCATGGCCATGTCTACACTAGCCCCAAACTTCGAAATGGCCACGCAAATGGCCATTTCTAAGTTTACTAATGAAGTGCTGAAATGCATATTCAGCGCTTCATTAGCATGCGGGCAGCCGCGGCCCTTTGAAATTGACGCGGCTTGCCACCGCGCAGCTCGTCCCGACGGGGCTCCTTTTCAAAAGGACCCTGCCTACTTCGAAGTCCCCTTATTCCCATCAGCTCATGGGAATAAGGGGACTTCGAAGTAGGCGGGCTCCTTTCAAAAAGGAGCCCCATCGGGACGAGCCACACGGTGGCGAGCCGCATCAATTTCGAAGGGCTGCGGCTGCCTGCATGCTAATGAAGCGCTGAATATGCATTTCAGCGCTTCATTAGTAAACTTAGAAATGGCCATTTGCGTGGCCATTTCGAAGTTTGGGGCTAGTGTAGACGTAGCCCCTGAGTCCAAGAACTCTTCACACACAATGGCTGCATCTAAACTAGCAAGTTCTTTTGAAAGATTTTCAAAAAAAGGGTGCTCTTTTGAAAGATCCCATGTAGCGTCTATCTACAAAAAGCATTCTTCTGAAAGTAAGTCAAAAGAATGTGGTGCTCCTTTTCAAATCACTCTTCCTGCCCCATTTCAGGAAGAGCACCCCTTTTCAAAAGATTCTTTTGAAAGAAAACATGTGTAGACGCTCTGCAGTCCCTTTTTTTTTTTTTTTGAAAGATCAGTCCTCATGGAGCCCATTCTTTTGAAAGAGCTGGGGCCTGTGTGGACTCTCTTTTGAAAGAGCAGATCGCTCTTTTGATCCGCTTTTTTGTGCATGGTCGCACTCTTCAAAAGAAGTTATTTCGGAAGAGATCTTCTGGAAGGGCTTCTTTTGGAAGATCTCTGTAGCGTAGATGCAGCCAGTGTCTGTTATAGTCTATACCTCCCCAACATCATGCTGTGCCTGAGTGAAAGGAGTGAGTGCTTAACGTTGTGGCCTTAGATTATCCATGGCATAACTCTGCTGGCATTGCATACACAATTTGATCAGCAAAGTGTTATTTATCTGTTCAATTTCTGTCTATGAATATAGTATTTAATACTCCCTGGCTACGTCTACACGTGCACCCAACTTCAAAATAGCTTATTTCGATGTTGCGACATCGAAATAGGCTATTTCGATGAATAACGTCTACACGTCCTCCAGGGCTGGCAACGTCAATGTTCAACTTCGACGTTGCTCAGCCCAACATCGAAATAGGCACAGCGAGGGAACGTCTACACGGCAAAGTAGCACACATCGAAATAAGGGAGCCAGGCACAGCTGCAGACAGGGTCACGGGGCGGACTCAACAGCAAGTCGCTCCCTTAAAGGGCCCCTCCCAGACACACTTTCATTAAACAGTGCAAGATACACAGAGCCAACAACTAGTTGCAGACCCTGTATATGCAGCACGGACCCCCAGCTGCAGCAGCAGCAGCCAGAAGCCCTGGGCTAAGGGCTGCTGCCCACGGTGACCACAGAGCCCCGCAAGGGCTGGAGAGAGAGTATCTCTCAACCCCCCAGCTGATGGCCGCCATGGAGGACCCCGCTATTTCGATGTTGCGGGACACGGATCATCTACACGTCCCTACTTCGATGTTGAACGTCGAAGTAGGGCGCTATTCCCATCCCCTCATGGGGTTAGCGACTTCGACGTCTCACCGCCTAACGTCGATTTCAACTTCGAAATAGCGCCCAACACGTGTAGACGTGACGGGCGCTATTTCGAAGTTACTGCCGCTACTTCGAAGTAGCGTGCACGTGTAGACGCAGCCCCTGAGAGCAAAAGAATGACAGCAATTTCTCTGATGGGAGGGAGGGAGAAGAGGAGAGAGAGACTTTTTGTGGGAAAGAAAAGTATATGAATGAATTGCTGTGCTAAACATCGGTAAACAGGTGGGGTTTGCCTTTAGTTCTGAACGAACATGGTAAAAATAGGGATCATTCTTATTTCACCCACCTGAATGTGGTTTCTAGGGCCTTGGGCCAGCTGCAGTTCTTTCTTGCATGCACAGGTATATTGGTTTAATGGCTCTGATGGAAGGTAGTCACTGTGAGAGGTTGGGGAGCAGCAGCAACTTCTCAGGTAGCTAAGCAGGGCTTAGCTTCCATTCAGGGATTTGAAAATCTGCATGGTAGATCTGGCTGTAAATTGGAATTCCCACTTCATGGGAAATTCTGCAATAAGAAAAAATAGTTCTGAACAGGGCTTTTTTTGTATTAAAAAAAAAGGGAGCCAGTACTGCACCAGCTCTCCGCCCCCTCCCTTCTCTAATTCAATCCTGTGACTGGGACTGCTGAGGTGCCAGGTACTCAGTACAAGCAAATATGGGCACAAAAACAAACAAACAAACAAAAAACAAACAAAAAAGCACTGGTTCTGAAACTGAATGAAAAACTGAAATTTATTGTTAAATGGTGTTTATTTTCAAAGCAGGAAAAATGACATTTCATCTTTTCTACATGTTCATAATGCTCCCTGAGGTGCCCAGGGCTCTGGTAACCTGCCTGGGATCTGGGCAGCTCAAAAAGCTTAGCAGCTCTGGAGCCAACACTTCCAGGGCTTCTGAGCTGCCAAGAATCCCAGAAGGCCTGGCACCAGAGCATCCTGTGAGGTGGGCTGAGGTGGAATAGAACTGCTGTGTAGCTGGGAATGATTTTCTGAGAGAAAATTGTAATTTTCTGGCAAAATCTAAATTTCATTACAGAACATTTTGATTTTGCAGAAAGTGATTTTTCCATTGAAAAGTCATTCAGGTGGAAAATTCCTGAGTAGCTCAACAAAACGACAGCCAGGAGCTGAACTCTGTGTTCAGTGGGGTACCAGTGCAAAGGGACATAGAGGAGTGTGGTATGTTTTTGGTGAGCTGTGTTGTCAGATGGCAGGCTGCCACATTCTCAGATACAGAGAACTGCTGTAACCAAACTCAAAAGTTACAAAAGTCTGGATCAGTGAGTCTAGATAAAAAGCTGAAAGAATCAGATATAGTCTTCTTGCCCAGCATAAATTGTCCCTCAGACTATTTAGGTATTCAAATATAAAATTAAGTTGAAGAGGATTGTAAGATTACAGATATGATGGCAGTCACATCCTACTGACTGAGCTGTGTCAAGGGTGCCCATCAAGGTTAATGATATGTCTCTCTGCGGGCTGCGTCTTCATGAGGAAGGCCTTTCAAAAGAGTTTTTGAAAGAAGGGGGCTCTTTTGAAAGATCCCATGGAGTGCCTGCACACAAAAAGCCTTCTTTCGAAAGTGAATCGAAAGAACGTGGTTCTTCATTCAAAAGAGCTCTTCTTCTCCCATTTCAGGAAGAATGCCTTCTTTCAAAAGCTTCATTCAAAAAAAAATGTTTAGATGCTATTTGGGCCCTGTTTTTTTCCAAAAGAGCAGGCCTCATGGGACTTGATTTTTCGATCCCTGCACTGTTGTTTCAAAAGAGCAGGGGCTGCGTAGATGCTCTCTTTCAAAAGACCAAATCACTCTTTTGACCCGCTTTTTTGTGTGTGGACGCACTCTTTTAAAAGAAGTTCTTTTGGAAGAGATCTTCCAGAAGTGCTTCTTTCGAAAGATTTCTGTAGTATAGACGTAGCCTCAAACAAAAGCAAAGCCAAAAAAATAAATCCTAAACCCACTAAACTCATGAGGGAAAGAAGTGCCAGATGTTTAAAAATATCTTAGAAGCTAGAAAACAAGATATATGGAGCATAAGTCTCTTGAAAGATAGGGTCAGAGATATGGACACCAGTTTCTGATAAGTAAGATATTACTGGTAACTGGTGAAAATTCAATCAGTTCAGAGTTCAGCTTGAATAAATTCTCAGAAGTTCAGCTGCTTTTTCAAAGTTTGTAGTTTTCCCAAATTATGCAACCCTCTTGAATCTGAAAAAATAAACCAGAAATCCTATTGAAATAGGTCATCTGGGGAGAATTCTGCCACCTCTTTCTCCCAGTAAGGCCAGGAAAACTTCAAGAACATCAGAGCAGAGTTTGTTAAAAGCCATTTCGGTTTCTGCTCCCTGTGGAATTCAGAAGTGCACAGGTGTGCAAAAATAATGAGAAATAAATTAAGTCACTTTTCAAGTCTCAGAACGGGTTCTGTTTGGAGTCAGTTCTAATTTGGGGTGAAGGTCTGGCAAACTTATTTTGTCTGAACTGGTGCACTCATATCCAGGTACAATGCAGTAGACCTTAAAATCACAGGTCCTAATCCTGCACCCATTGAAGCCCATGGTAAAATTCCTACTGATATCAATAGTGCAAGATTCAGGCTGCAAGCGCCCAAAGACTTCTGACATTTTCCACTAAAGTAAGAAAGGCCAAATGTTATGCTAAAGCAGCAGATTTTCTCTATGTTATTTTTACCTGAAATAATCAACTGACGCTCTACAGCAGGGTGAGCAAACTTTTTTTTTTCAGGCCCCATTTTTGTCCCTGCAATTAACAGTCCCCCCCCTTGTCCTCCCCCCAGCCTGTGTAGTGTAACCCAACTGATGGACATTTCAGATATGCTGATATAAAAACAAAAGCTCTTGGCATGTGTAAGAAAATAAGTGTGCAGAAAGTAAAAACTTTATTAATTGGTATATACATGTGAATACACATACATAAAATGGTAACATATGTCAGCATTTGTAATGAGATGGATGAGCCTGAGACCCAGCAGTCCACCATGAAATTTCAGCTCCCCTGCCACCAGGGGCCCAACCCCTACTTTGTGCACCCCTGCTCTACAGTAGCACAAATCTGGCTAGGTCAGCTTTTGGTAGCTGCTGGTACTATGACAGACATTTGTCAAAGGAATATGGAGCAGTGGATTTTTAATTATACAGTAACCAAGACAGAGTCAAATGCTTGTCCCCTTACACAAGCAGTGCACTTGGTTTGTGGCTTCTGCTTTTGCAGTGGTTCTGGGTTCAGTGTTTGAAAATCATACTGCCTTATCACAAAAGATGACATTTCAAAGCACCAACTTGAAATAGAACAAGCTGGCAATGACTGGATGAAGGTTGTACATGAAATGCATCTGTGCTTGTACAAAGGCACTATTTTTGTGTTTTCCAACCCCTCTTTGATTTTAAAGAATTTGGTTTGAATAGAGCTAAGCTGCAGTCTCAGTGTAACTAGTTGTAAATATGGTAGCTATTTTATAAAGTATTGCGATCATTTTCTTTGACTAAAGTTACAGAAATTCTTTGAATTTTATATTGGGAACTAAATTTGTAATGGAAAATGATGTTTGATGGTGTTTAAATGCAGAGTATGTTGCTTTATAAAGCATTGGGCTCTTTTAAGTTGTTTTTTTTTTTTAACTTCTTGACATGTGTCACAATTTGGAATTCTGCTCTCATGGGATAAATGCCAGATTACATGGTGTAGTATTTTTATCCTCTGTACTTTCACTGTAGAGGCATACAACATCAAAGAAGAGGCAGATCATTCACATCAGCAGAAAATGGAATAGGGCTATAATATGCTTGCTTTGATCTCTCCTTCTAATAATTATCTTGGCTACATGCATACATTGAAAGTAAGATTTGAATTAATAAGGCCAAGAGACCCTGGAAAATGTAAAAAGGATCACTGAATACTAACTTTGACTATCTTTAACAAGATAAACTGCAATTGAGTCTACAAGGTTGTGGATTGTTAATTTAAGGCATTAATCCTGAAATGCTATTCGTTCTTAAACTTGTCATCACTATATTCAGGAGATGCAACCTGTGAAATTAAGACATTATCTCCTTAAAATCCACATTCACCCATCATAGTGGGTATTAGCTGGTACTCATTTGGTTTTACATAGGTTTTCAAATAGCAAGGCCTATGGTAAAAATCATTAAATTTATATATAAAAAAAGACATCATTGCACAGTCTGTTATCGTTATAACTATTCTAATATTGCCTTAGGAAAGATATTATGTTTGATATGGAAAATAAATCAAATCATCCACAACCACATAGGATTTACACACAGGCAAAGAGCATATTACATACCAGGTCAGTCTTTTGTGTGTGTGTGTGTGTGTGTGTGTGTGTGTGTATATACCAGCGATTATTGCTATATTGTGTTTTGGGAAGCAGATTTTCCCCTGAGCAAGTAGAAATTTACAATGTAAACAAAGTGGATGTGTGTGAGAGCTTCACTTAGTTAATAGCTGTTGCAGAAGGACAAAGTGTACTGCAGCATATTGGTCCTACACAGTGAAAATACTTATCTTGCTTTATAACTGATTGTCTATTTCCTGTGTGAGTTACATTTGTAGTGGGTAAAATAGCAAGATATTCCCATATCCAGAATTTTACAAATTATAATCAGACAATCTTGGGTGTACAGCTGTACAGATGGACTCAGGCTATGTTGGCCAGGTTGACTTAGATACATTTTATATGGGATGCAAGTTCCAAAAAGGCACTTGAAAAAGGCCACTTCCACAACAGCAGAGGTGAACGTTGTCCTCAAAATCCCTGTCAAAGGTTGAGAAATGTTCTTTGAAAATAGAGTTAGCAGGGCAGGTGTGTAACAGATCCACATGCAGAAAGAGCTGCTTTGAAGAAATGCTCTGACTGCTGAAAACAGGCACCTTCCTTTTAATCGTCTGAACTTACCTGTCAATGGCTGGGAGTTACAAGGGAAGAGGTTGGATTCAGCAAGGAGGTTAGCAATGGTTTTGTTGAGCTCTGAGATCATGCACTTCTAATTGAGGCATAAGCAGCACAAAGCACTCTCATCACATCGCAGAATATTATCTGCCAGAAAATCAAACGAGTGTTTGTGATCAGGTGTAGTTATGAGGAGAAATTTTCTGACAAAGCATGTGTGTCATATAAAATCTAGCACTTGCTGATCAGTGGGAATGTGCTTCCTCAATCATAGCTGGCCTGCTGCCCCAAGATTCATGTACTGCCGGGAGTTCATGTCCTTGTGATTCGAAATTCAGAAAACTGTTGGCTGTGGCTAGCTGAGTTCCTTAAGCATGGAAGAGTAAAGTCAATGGATTTGAAGTATTTGCTGGCAGCAATTCCTGTATAAATAAAATCTATCAGTTATTATAGGTTAATATAAGTTATTTTTTTCAACTGAACCAAGTCCAGCTGTGCCATGCTAGGATTTAGGCTCCTAGCAACCTGGTTACTTCAGAGACAATAGATGAGAGTAGAGGTGTACCTTCTTAACACTGCCAAACAGTGCTGCAGTACACGATTTCTTTCCAATTGCCCTGAATGACTGTGGCACAATATTCAAAAGGAGGCTAATATAAAACACTCAAGATGTGTCTAAAATAGAGAGTTTTGTCAACAGAAGGGGCCTTCTGTCAACATAACACAGGGAGTGTGCGTGCACACAAAAAGTTCTGTTAACAGAGTCTCGACAGAACTCTACATTTGTGTCGACGGTGTTATCCCTTGAAAATTTGAGGAATAACGCTCTGTTGATGTCAAAAGAAGTGCAGTGTAGACATTTTTGTCAACAGAGAGGGCTTCCAGTTCACTGGGAAGCCCTGTTTGAAGAGCTTCCAGTCAGCCATTCTGTCAACAAAGAGCCAGACAGCCTGGCCACTCTTTGTCAACAGAGCCGATTGCTCTGTCCATCTGCTTTTGTGTGTCAACTCTGTTGACAAACATATGCTCCTAGGCCATGGCTACACTAGCCCACGCAGTTCAAAAGAGGGATGCCAATGAGCCACTTCAGCCTATGCTAATTAGGAACTGCCATGAATATGCAGCGCCCCATTAGCATAATGGCAGCTACATGTGTTTTGAAAGTGCCGCTTTCAAAAAGCACGTTGCTGGTGTAGACAGGGGTCTTTTTAAAGGACCCCCTGGACTTCAAAAGTGCCTTCTTCCTATTTGGTTTTGGGAAGAAGGGGCTTTCGAAATCCAGGGGGTCCTTTTGAAAGGCTTGTCTACACCAGTGGTGTGCATTTTGAAAGCGGCACTTTCAAAATGCATACAGCTGCCATTATGTTAATGAGGCACTGCATATTCGTGGAGCAGCTCATTAGCATCGGCTGAAGTGGCTCATTAGCATCCCCCTTTCAAAAGGTGGGGAGTAGTGTAGCCACAGCCCCCATACAGGTATAGCCTCAGGGTGATTTGGGGACATAAGAGGCTTCTACCTCTCAAAAGTCAAGGTCAGATGGATTTATAAATGCCCTGGGTTACCCTATTACAGTGTAAGCATTCAGAGCAGTTTCATTTTATACATGTGCCTTAGAAATATTCTAAGTAGGTGCTGTGGTAAGAGAATATTGTGGTAAACAGCAATCAAAGCTTAACCTGTTTTATTCCTGTTTTAAAAAAAATTTAACATATTATAGCATTATATTGTTTCTAGGACTTGCTAATTATTACAGAACTCTCAGGACACAAAGGTTCTCCCTAAAGATCAGAGTCTTTCCTAAGTAAACAACAAGCATTTATATCTGAAATTGTTTGACCAGATGGGATTCTTCAGGGATAAACTTAGATTCCTTGTGTTTTGGACCAGTAGAATTGGGAATACTTATGACCTAGTGACTATTGCATATCAGAGATCGCTGGGGAGTACTCGTGTATTTTAAGAGGTGCAGAAGGTTATCTTCCTCTGTCATCTGCAGTGCTGCACAAAATGGTTCCAAGGCAGGTCTAAGGAAGATGCAAAGCTGATACAACCAACTTTGCACCATCCTCCATGGACAACTCTGGACATGTCAAAGTTGGAGGGGAAGCTGAACTGTCATGTGTGTTGAGAACAAGAGGAAGACCACAGCTAAGATTCAAGGACACATGCAAAAATGCCCTGAAAAAATTCAACATCGATCCAAAATCCTGTGAATCTACATCATCAGATCAAAATACCTGGCGACAGCTGCTATGACAGGGCACATCGTCCTTTGATAGGATATGTGCAAGCCATACAAAAGAACTTCATCTTAGAAGGAAAAGGTCTCCGACTCAAGAATTCAGAAATAGACTGACATGTGGTTATTGCAATTGACTGTGCAAATCCAGTATTGGATGGATAAGCCATGGGAGAAGCTGCAGACTCAAACACTGCCCATTGATCCTCACCATGGCTGCTAACCACCATCTCTTGAAACAAAATGGGGCCATATTACTATAGGACCATAGAGGCTCGGTCATGCATCAGGGCAGCTTTCAGTGCTTCTGTTTTCTATGCTGGCGACTGAACTGTTTGAAAACAGAGCCAGGACCAGCTTGGCTTATTTACTTTCCCCTAGGTCCTCTGCCTAGCTCAGTACCACCAGGGAGGAATCAGGACCCCAGATCTTGACCGTACAAAATTACTGGGTGGGAAAGAAGGGAGGGAGATTAACTATAAATAGAGTTAAAATGAAAAAAAAAATAATGGCCAAGATGAAAAATGACCTTCTGATTAGATCTATGGATAAAAATTCACATTCAGCCCAAATATTCATTAATTCTTAACTCCCATTATGTCCATTTATTGTGGGAAATTTCTGGCATGTTGTCTGATATTTCCCATAAGAGAAATAAGCAGTCTTTACATTTAAAATTTGTTTTTCTGAAAATAGACACCTTTTCCTAGCTAATGATTTATCAGAGCTATAAGATGGGAATTAATAAAATAGTATTTCCACAAACATTTTTTGTAAAACAAGGACTAGGCTGTGCTACTGCTCTTTCTTCACTTTTCTGTGAACATCCATGATTTTAGTTTGTTTACATGGGTTTGGGGACATTTTATCCATGCAAACATAGGTATTCAAATATGAGATAAAAACATTCTTACAAATTGCATAACTGCATCTAATCTGAGAGCTTTTAGGTCTGAAGACAACTTTAACAAATATCTAGTCCTGTGTCCTTTTATTCCTTCTGTACCAACCACTTCTTGTGATTCAGGAATCATGCCCATGTACTCAAGCTGACATTCAGGAGCCTGCAGAGTTCCTGGCACTGCTTAAAACTTTCAGTTTATGAGCAACTATAGAAAAGCCAAGCTCACCAAAACATGAGTCTCTCATTAGAGGACAAAAGACCTAAACGTTCTTACTGCCCAGCTCCAAAAATAATGGTGGCCCTTGACGCCTATTTCAGAACATTTAATCCATCATTTTCAACAACTCTTCTATAGCTTCCTACCAATTAGTGCTCCAAGGAAAGAAAGAACTTCCTTTCTATTGCCTTGATCACTTTTATTGATTCAGAACTGAAGTTTTCAATCAAACCTTGAAATTTTGGATTGATCTTTTAAATTTTCAGTCAAAGAAAATGTTGATAGGAGTGCCTAACTATCAGCTGTTCATGAGTAATGCCAGAATTTCCTTGTAACTCAGATTTATTGAAAATACTGTACATTCTCATTTCAGAGTGCTCTTAAATGTTTATTTTCTGAAGACAGACTGCTGCAGCTACATTAATGTCTTACTCCATCCACCCTAATCACCCCAACCTTCATTGGCTTCCTATCCACATTTTATCCAGATCAGAACTGCCCTGTAGTTTCAAAACAGCAATTACTTGCCTCCCTACCTTATTTTATTTTATTTTAATTTATTCTATTCTGCTTCCCCTTCTCCTTTCTGAACTCTCCTCACTATATTTCACTCAGGTGCCCCTTTCACATTTGGTACTCCATTGATCTAGGAGTCTGTGTCTTCCACCAACAAGAATGCCTGAGTCTTCTTCCCTCTCTTGAAATCCCACCTCAAATAAATATTATAGGCTGTGACAAATAAGGTACCAGCTACCTCTCTCCACTTTTCACTTACCCCAGCCACTGTTCTGTTGATATGCCACACCTTACCACCATTAATAGTGCAAGAATCATTATCCACATTATAAATACATTCAATTGCAACTGTCTTTCTTTTTATTCTAGAACCTCTCTTTATATCATGTCTTCCTAGCTGCATGACAAATCCCATTAAGCAACTTTTCATTGTTTTAATTTCTACTGTAAACATTTAATTTGGAATGTGTTATGAAACATACCTTGTAAAAAGTTTCATGCAAAATAAATATGGTGATCTCACTACAGTCCCCCTGGATTGTCCAAAAACCACCATATGATTTTATACACTTAACAATTCTCCCAGAGTAAGGAGTAGAAGGGCTCTGATGGTGGGGAATAGGATTAAGATGTATTTATCCAATGGCCATTGAAGTCAATGAGCCAGATTCTCATTTATGGTAAATCCCTTTACGTCACTTTGGCAGGATAAAGAGCTTTAAAGTGTGCACAAATTACATACATTTTTAAACACTTTAAAGCCCTTAGTATCCCTGAGAATCAGGCCCAGCCTGAGCTCTCTCTCTATACACTTGAGTGATCATTGCATCAGGCAAAATATTCCTGTTATTAACCCGTACTGTTAGCACCTCCTTGTCATAAGCATTAAAATTCCACTACATTAACCATCACCTTCTGCCTAAAAATAAGAAAAGGGGAAAAGATAGCACATGCTGTGTCTTTTACACATTGTTCATATCTGATTTTATAATGGCAATTGCTTAAAACTTCAGTGAATGGACAGGACAACACAGATCTTCAGCTCCCTTACTTGGATGGCTGGCAAAGTGGAATTGCGATTATTGCTTATTCGCTCACTTTTTCCCCAAGAAAAATAAATCCTTATGCCCTTCATTTTTTTGCAATCCCAGTGAAAAACAAAATGCGTAATAACATGATATATTTGGCCTGCTCCTGTTAACATTAAATACTGCCTTTTTAATTTTCATTTCCAATAGAAGATATGTGACAAATGACATAGTAATTTTCCTATTCCTTCATGTTCATGAAACATTGATAATATGATTTTTACCTTCCCTTTGTTCTCAATTAAATGAAATGTTCCAATACAATTAATGTGGCCTTGCAATTTAGTTTTTCTTTAGAGGTTTCTCTTGTCTCTGATTAACAGCATTTTCTATCCTTTTAGAGAACCCCCAACTGCTATTCAGAATGTTTCATTATGCCTGCCAGCTATAAATACAATTGTGAACCAATATCATTTTAATTGTTTCACTAATAACTTGTTTTAAATGATTCAACAGTCATCAGGAAAGATAAGTGCTCTTGTACCCTGCAGGCTTGTAGGGATGATGGTATGAGGCAATGTAACAGGGTGCTGTATCAGAATAATGAAACCGTATGTGCAAGATAATGACAAAGCACTTACATTGCTGTAAAGATAAATGAAAACAGTAGATCTTCTTTTCACTGTAATATAACATCCATTTCTATCTCCCATTTCAATCATTAGACCTTACAAACAGATTATTGCACAAATACCCATATGCAACATGTCCCACCAATAACCACATGCTTCCCTCTATCCAGGCAGATGGTGAAAGATGGCGTTAATGAGCTTTACAAATGCTCTTGTTAATTAACAAAAATTGTTACTTTCTCATTTGAGGGGGGCTTATAAATTAGACTTAATTACTCTAGATAATTGCAACTGCCAGCAACTGTGCAACTCCTTCAAGTTCTGTTCTTTCAGTGGCAAATCAACAATTGCAACCCTTGCCTATTTGTGTAGATGAATTTAATAAGCAAACAGCCCTTTTATGTTAATGGTTTACTGGCATTCATGGGTTTGGCAGGAGCAGTGTGCTGGGGGAGGGTTTGCTAATGGCAGCACATAATCACATTAATTAAAATATAACTGCCATTTAAAGATTTGTAGTATGGAATTAGAGCATGTTGGGAACTGAGAAAATCAAGCTAGAGTGCATATTAGCACCATTACTCTGTGCTCCCTGCACAGCAGTTAGCAACCTCATGTGTCATAAATATAACTTATGAGCTCTGTTTTCTTTGAAATATATGTTTTTACTTCACTCATTAGAATGTAAAAATTTGCAATGTCTGCTTCAGAGGGTTCAAAATAAATTCACTAAAAGCAGAGTCCCCTGATCTGGCTTTAACAAAGCCCTCAACATTTTTTTTTTGGTTATTATTACCTGTATAATTTCTTTTGAAGCTAGATTGTAAATTTAAGGTTCACTATTGCTATCAGTTCTACACTATTACCTGATCTAATAATGCCGTGTGGTTTTATTGGGTACCTAACACATACAGGCCTTAATTTGATCATTTTGGTTCTGGGAATATTGGTGGAAAATATTAACTGCTTTAGGGTTGCTCACAAGCAGTGAGAGACTACAGAAAAACTCTTTCAAGGCTCTTTATTAGCCTGTTTCCTGGATCCCACATCAATTTATAGATATGTTTTGATCCAAATCAATTCAACTTATACAGCTTTTATAAAATTGTTGAAATGTCTTTTGCTATACAGTATAGTTACCTCTTGCTTAGATGGCTGGATAAAGTTACTGGGGCAGAGAGTCTCCCCTGGAGACAATGACAATCAGTTCTCTTGAGGATTATGAGAACATGAATGCGAAAGGTCAACCACTGTGAATATGTGAATTCTACCCCTTTCTAACACTGCATAGAGGCAATGCATTATGTTTTGCTTTTACTTTGGTCTTCAGTAATAAGTCACAATTTTCAAATAGCTACCATGCTATGGCACATGTGATACTGCACAATTTTCCAGCGTGCAAAATAATTAACTGCAAAATCTTACTTATCCCATTGTAGTAATTTTGTAACTGTTGACTTTTAATGCTTTCCCAATTCCTTCAAAATATACACTGATGAAATGTGTGTGTGTGTGAAACAATGACAAAACTCACCTTGACTACAATAGGGTCAGGATTTTACACCAGAAGATAAATTCTCATCAAATGAAGGAGCCACAATTAACCCCCGAACACATGGACTTATATGCTGAGAACATGAAATTAGTGGTGGACCCTTCATCTATTGCTATCCCGCAAAATACTGCCACTGAGAAACATTTTACCATCTAGCAATGCAAGTTTTATGATTCTGCAGCTAAGAAAGATTACTTTACTTTCAAAGCTGACAGTGTGTGTGCCATTGTACTACCAGCAGCTCTTAGTTTGGTGACTCTATAGGTACCAAAATACCCATCCAAACTGAAGATAACCATAGACCAGTCTCTTCAGCACATTTCCCACATATGAGATTTATGGGAGGACATTAAATTCAGCTTTTGATTTTATGCTGAGCCACAAGTCAGCTGTACTATGCTAGGCTCTCATGTTGATCACTGCCACAGTGCACAAGTTAATTTCTTATTTTCAGTATATTGTTACTTACATAAAATTATCAGACTTCCAGAGCCTCTGAGGCATCTCTTTAACAGCCACAAAGTACAGGACCCACAAAGAATATCTCAGCACTTTGTCACAAGCCCTTATATGACTTATTCCTGAGGTGAATATTATAAATAAACATATTTTTACTTTTCTCCTTAAACTTTTAAAACATATTTCCATAATATAATCATACATCTAGGCAGCTCATACACAGGGGAAAAATACCACATCCCTAGAGAATGCTCAGTCTTTGCCAGACATGCTTTCTGTGGGGCGTGACAGTCAGATGTAACCACATTGTGGATATCTCCTCACTTTTCCAATAATGACAGGAGGAGACAACACCTTTTATCTTGGAAGAAAATCAACACAAATCTATAAGCACTCCATCCTATACAAATGCAGCAAACCCTCATCAAAATACAGCAGTCATGGTCATTAATCCAAAACTCAAATTAACATAGTTGATCACTAAATAACCGGTCAGCAAGCAATGATTTCTTATTCCTTACATCATTGCCAATGAAACTCCACCTTTGTTTGTACTGCTGCATTGTGGTTAGATGACACCAAAACCCAGCTCTTGGCTTGGCTTATCCCTCATAATGAGTTCTTACTCCCAAAAAATTGAACTAAGAGTAGCCATGGCGCGTCCTGTCCAACAGCAAACACAGAAACGCCACGACTGTATATATAAAAACCTTCAGATGTCTCCACATCATCTGTGAATCAATGAAAAAAAACCCATAGAAACAGAAATCAGTTTAGTCAACAAATGCCTAAGTTTCCCAGCAGAGCTCATGAAGATGAGGATTGCTATAATGATGAAGTTCCTCATGATAACAGTCTTAGAATACACTAATATCTGCACAGACACTGCCTAACATTATGTCCTCAAGTCTCTTCTCTACCACATGCTCAGTACAGGAGATTTCCAGGTCAACTCTCATAATGGCTCACACTCTAGACTAGATCTGTTATCTATAGATGAACATAGGAAACCAAATGCATAGCCTGTGCTGCCTAAATTATTACCTTCCACTCAGATAAGAGATGCCAGCCTCACAGATACCCTCTTACAACCTTCAGTGGTAAGAGACTCTTTGACTGGTCATGAAAGAAATGAGACAAATCCAAACTGACATGTGGCTGTGGGGGGACACCCTTCCAACCTCTTTCTTCAGTTCTCTGTTTAGCTATTGGCTGTATAAAAAAGGATGAGGTTAGCTTATTGGCTGTTCTCCTGTGCCCTCTTTTGCCCATTTGAACTAAGCTGTACCTCTGTGTGCCACACGATGCCCAGGTCTGTGGAATCCGGGCTTGTGGGCTCACTGTGTCCAAGCCCTTGCCTGAATAGCCACACTACATTGCAAACCTGCATTTATAACTGCTAAACACGGGTCTCACAGTCATGCTAGCACATTTGTACTGCTGTGTACAGACCTTACAACTCAAGTCTGTGACTTGACTTCTGTCTACACTGCAACATGATAGGGCTTTGACCCAAGTTACAGTGGGACTAAGGCTCTGATCCAGGCCCAGGAGGCAACAGATTGCAACTGACCTTCAACAATGAAGACATGCCTTAGAGGAACAATAAAACCAGTCTGCGAGTCCAGATGTCTACTTCCAATATGCTTGAAGACTACAATACCTTTCCTGCCTTGATGAAGCAGGAGGAAGGAAATGGCAACAAAGTTGTCTAAAACTATTGTAACTTTTCTAAGAGGGCTGATGCACATTTCTGCTAGGACCACTGATGTTAATATACTTTCTCCATCTGTGAATATATTTCACTTATATGAAAGTTCCCTAAAAGTGAATAAAAGGGATTGTAGAAGCTGTCAAAGCTAATTTATGGACTTAATTTGAACAAATGTATTTAATACTTTTTTGCAGTATTTGTCCAATTCTATTCATGTAGCATCTCCAAACTGAATGTCTATTTTGATCTCTCCCACTTTCTCCCTCTCTTGTTACAAGAACACTCATCCCTCATTGTATGAGCACAATTGGTTCCCAAATTTCTGCTTGTAGGTGAAAACTCATGAATGCGACACTAAATTTCCATTAAAATACATGTAAATAATCTCTGATTCGTTCCAAGTTCTAAGGTACATCACCTTCCATATCTTTAGTAGATGTAATAGGACTTTTTTGATGTCGAAGGTTGAGGATCATCAGTTTTTGAAAGAAAAAAAATGTTTAAGTGTGGTTTACTTGGCAGCCTGTTTTTTCATTTTGTAAAGTTCAAAATAACAGGCCAGGGAAGCATTTAGTTCATGCTTGAAAGCAATACTTCTTTCAAAATCTGGATAATTTTCATCCAGTATTTGCATTGCCGCTTCACAATATTCAAAAACTTGAGAGAGTTTTTTCGTGTCTAATATTCTCAGTACTGCAGTGTCTTCATCAGATTAAGCACCTTCATCCTCTTAACTTTTTTTTCTTTCTTCATCGAGTTGAATGAGTTCTTTGTTGGACACTTTTTTCATTGTGAGAGTTTAAAACTTCTTCAACATCATCTTTGTCAACTTCTTTGACTGCAGCTTCAAGTGCCAGCTTCACAATTTTTTCTTGAATGCCTTCCATAACCTTGTCAAAGGCAATGAAGTTGTGCACAAATTTCAGCAGCAAGGCTTTCCACACACCGTTCATACTTTTGAGTGACTTTGTCCCAGGCTAAAGCAATATTATCTATTGCCATTTATATGTTGTATTTCTTCCACACCTCTAGTACTGTTGGCTTGTTTTCACTGTCAGATTCTGCAACAAGGTATTTCGTGACCAATTGTAAATAATGTGCCTTGAAAGTGGCTAATAGACCTTGATCCATTGGCTGAAGGATCGAGGTGGTGTTAGGAGGCAAGAAAAACATTTTAATATTGTTGGCAAAGTTTTCAACATTAATAGGATGGCCAGAAGCATGATCAATTATTAAGAGACATAAATTGTCCAGTTGTTTTTTACACTATAAGATGCAATAAAGGGAGAGAGATAGCTGGTTATGTAGTCTGTAAACATTTGTATTGTCACCCATGCCTTCTTGTTTGATTGCCATATCAATGGTAATGAGGCTTTATTCCATTCTTTCAGTGCTCGTGGGTTTTGTGAGTGATACACAAGTAGAAGCTTCAGCGTGACATCACCTTCAAGATTACCACCAAGGAGTGGTGTGGGATGGTCTTTAGATACTTTAAAGCCCAGTGGTTTTTTAGTTCTCTAGAAATAAATGTTCGAGAAGGCATTCTCTTCCAAAACAGTCTTGTCTCATCAATATTGAAAATCTGCTCAAGTGAATAGCCTCCTTCTTCCATTACCTTCATGAACTCTTGGAGAAACTTCATTGCAGCTGTGACATCAGCGCTCACCTTTTCACCTGATGTACAAATGCTATGCAAATTAGAATGATTCTTGAATCTCTCAAACCAAACATAGCTTGGCTTAAATTTAAGATCCTCCACACCTGCTACTTCTTCTTCTTTGAGCTGTCAGCTTTAAATCTTCAAACAACAACATAGCTTTCTCTTGAAAGCTCAAATTCATGTTACCTTGGTTGTAGCTGTCGATCCAATGGGTCAAAAGTCTTTCTAGTTTTTGCATAATGACATCTCTTGTTCATGTTATACGCTCCAATTGCATACCACCAACAGAGCTTTCAGTAACTTCTTTCATCTTGCCTTTTTGAGAAAGAATTGTACGCACAATTGAAGAAGACAAGTTCATGACTGCACAGATATCCGTATCATGTTCACCTTTTCCAATATGCTCCGTAATTTCTAGTTTCTGAGCTACACTTAATGGCTTTCTTGCTTTCTTTGCTTTACTACTGTGGGAATCACTCACAATGCATTTTGAACTCAAGTTTCACAAGATAAAGATGGTGATTCAAGATAAAACATATCACTGTAAGAGCACTTAAGAGATGCACAAAGATCACAAACACAAGACCCATGCTGATGCACCAAAGAACATCATGGGAGAGCATGACATCAGGAGATACTCATGCAGGGCTTTTTTCCCACCATCGTTTTTCCGAGGGTGGCCATTCTTAAAATGTCCTGGGCAGTATGTGGCTCTTTGAGCAACCACTGGCGGCTCCCACAGCTCCACCCCTGGGTCCCTGCCTGCAGATGAGAGAGCAGTACTCAAGGTGCTGGTCCTTAAACCCATTAAACTGAGCCCTGCTTTGTCAGAGAAGCAGGTCAGGGATCTGCCCCTGCCACACTGAAAGTTGCAGGAGCCAGAGGGCTGAAAAGAGATGTGCAGCCAGGCGGAAGAGAACATTACAGCTGGTGAAGAAGCATCAGCATGTGGCATTCCTTTTGAAAGGTAAGTGAACCTTGGGTTTGGGGTGGGGGCAGTTGGAGATAGCTAAAGGCTGGGAGTAATTTGGGGCTATGGGGGCGAGGATTAAAACCTGGTGGTGGATTAGGTCTGCAATTTGGGACTGTGGGGGCTAATACAATAAACCCTTGAGTTACGCAGGGGTTGTTCCTGCAACCTCTGCATAACTCCAATTTTTGTGCAATGGGAGTGGAGCCTGGAACAAAGCTCCAACCTGGTTCTATTCTCCCCGTGCTTGTGGGACCAGGAAATTGATCTGACTCATCAGCTAAGAGCCTTCTCCCTGCTTTCCCCCAGCCGCAGGGCTCGCAGAGAGACACATGGCTGGGGGAAGGGAGGGAGAAGGCTCCAGCCATGGGTCTGCAGGTCTCCTCACCCCTCAGCTGGGACCGCTCAGCTGTGGAGCTGCAGGTCTCCCTGTCCCCCCAGCCAGGGACCCTGTGGCTGGCTCTGCTCCAGCCGTGGGGCTGAATGGTCTCCCTCCCCCATGACACTTCCCTCACACCCTTCTCACCTAAACTTGAGATGTTCACATGTTGAATGGGCATATCTTGGCAGGGTGTTACTGTACTTGGCAGCAGGTTGGGTATGTGGGGCAGGCAGGAGTTAAAACCTGGTGTGGGTTGATTTAAAGCTCATATTAGCAGGGGAAGTTCACTCATCTAGTGAACATAGGTAGCTGTATGTGTCCCTTGCTTTCAGGTACATGTTTAACTAGGGGAGATACACATCTCCTAGAATTGGAAGGGACCTCTGGAGATCATCTAAGTCCAGTTGCCAGCTCTTTTGGCAGGGCCAAGCAAACCATCCCTGACATCTCTTTGCCTCCTCAAGGATTGAGCGCACAATCCCAGGTTTAGCAGGCCCATGGTCAAACCACCAAGCTATCCCCTAAAGTGTAATTGGAGATATGTATCTCCTAGAATTGGAAGGGACTTTGGGAGGTCATCTAGTCCAGTCCCCTGCCCTCTTGGTGGTGTCAAGCACTACACCAGTATCTATTTGCCCTAGCCAGCCACCATGAAGACTGAACTTATAACCCTGGATTTAGTAAGCCACAGAGCTATCCTTCCCCCTGTACATGAAAGCGGCCTTCACCCCAGATGGGATAGGAACCCACAATCCTTAGCTTAGAAGGCCCATACCTTATCCATTAGGCCACTGGGGCACACAATAATTTGTGGAGGAAACAGTCATTTTATTGACATCTGCAGGCAAATAATTCATGTTAGTGCCTTGCAAAACTTAAGGAAGAAGGAAATAAAGCTATAACCAGCTCAGAGATGTTAGGGTAATGATGCTTTAGAAATAAACTTGGTGAAAAGAGAAGAGTTAGCTGCTAACTTGATATAGATTTTGATTTTTAATATTTTATTGACTGGAGACTGATAGAACAGCATTCGTCCAATTACAGTGACTTTTGCACATAAATCCTTTCTCAGAGCCCCCATTAACATAACTAATCAAAACATTACCACATGATCAGAATGTGAAGGATTAACAATATAAAGGACCTGATTTTAAAAGCTTTAGAAATACTAGTAACAATCAAGAAATATACAAATTAAGCTTATTCAGTAAACTGCCACTGTGTACTTTTAATGAATAAATGAATGCCAGGAGTGCACTGTACAATTTACAATTTATTCAGTAAGGATTGTATTCATCAATCTCAACCTTTTCTTCTTCTCATTTAAAAAATATTGTGGCATGGTAAATCTGGTGTTTATTAAAGTGGGGTGGAGGAGGCTAATACTGAGAAGCGCCAGGAAGAATGATAGCAGATACTGCAAGAGATTCTCCACCAGGTTTTGCCAATGTAGCTTCTCTTTCAGTTGAAACACTCCCTGCTATATTTGCACTGGGTGTTGTAAGACAGGCCAATGTGCCAGCTTGTGTGTGGGGTAGGGCTTCCCTGTCTCCACATGTGCACATCATACTACAAGACCCTACCAATGATGATGAAGGCTAAGATTATGTTAAAGAGGTCATAGAAGTAATGGATTTCATGACCTCCAGAAACCTCCATAACATTTTCTGCTTTGACTCCATGGGTGGCATGAGTGCCTGATCTTCCAATGCTTTGCAGCTTTGAGCCATTGCAAGCGGTGGGAGAACCCTATACCTCCCGACCACAGTGGACAGCAGGGGCCTCAGAGATGTGAGTCACAGTTCTATCCTGTGTTATGAACTTGATAAGGTGGTAAAGGAACAAAGTAAGGAACATCGTGAGCATTATAGTTTCATTACTATGTATAGATCCTGTTTATTCAGCATTGTACACAGAGATAGACCTGCACAAAAGTAATTTAATGAAATTTAGATTAAGTCTTTTCACTAAACTTTGCAAAAAATTAACAACCAAAAGCAAGATTTCTTTTTCAGCATCTTTTGATGATGGTACAAAATGGTGATCTTTTTTTCTTAGGTACATTTCCAGCCTCTTTGTAATCCACATGTTCTTGAAGTTAATGGCAATTTTACCATTATCTTCAGTCAGTCAGAGTGAGGCCTTAAGCCTTCAGCTCTGCATGAGCAGGCTGTTAACCAGGACATTCCTGTTTCTATGTAGAATCAGATTCAGGAAATAATATTAACAAAGAGGAAGCCATGCTAGTCTATACACTATCAAAACAAAAAGCAGTCAAGTAGCACTTTAAAGACTAGCAAAATGGTTTATTAGGTGAGCTTTCGTGGGACAGATCTTGGTCTGAAGAAGTGGGTCTGTCCAAGGAAATGATATTATAATTCATTCATATTTTCTGTTCTTTCAGAATGTATCAATAACATTCACAGAATGAAGTGATACACCTGTATCTCTGAGACTTGCCTATGGTGTTCTGGCTGCAATGATCTAGCAAGTTTTCCTTAAAAATACCATCTGTATTTTTCACTTTCTTGCTGGTTTGCTGGCTGTATCATGGGCTACATCAGAGAATTCAAAAGAGAACTAAAACCTGGCATTGCAATTGTCATTTTAGATTAAAATGAAAGATGCCAGCAAGCTGTTTATAATATGTTTATTTCTCTGTAAAGGGTCACAGAAAATAAGTCTTTCCCTTCTACTGACATCAGTGGATACAGATTGCTGACACATCAGTACCAGTTAAGGCACGAAATTTTCTTAGGATAAACCTACACTGACATCAGTGAACATAAAATTCTGAATGCCAAGAACAAGTCAAATAAAAAGCAATGTTAGATTAGAAAATTTTAATTGCTTCCCTTTTAAGATCTGTATACTTTTTGATTAGTAGTAGCTAAACTCAATCATGGGGAATGATAACTTGATGTATGAATGAATATGTTCTCCCTGCTTATGACATCAGTAAAATCCCTTGGCTATGTCTACACTCGCCCCAGAACTTCAAAAGGGGCATGATAATGAACCTAATCAAAATATGCTAATAAGGTGCTGTCATGAATATGCAGTGCCTCATAAGCATAACGGCTTCCACTTTCAATCACATGCCACTCTTCTCCAAGGGATCCTTTTCGAAAGCACCCTGCACACTTCAGAACCAAATAGGAATAAGGGGATTGCGTAGTGCGTGGGGTCCTTTCAAAAAGGACCACATGTAGACAAGCTGCGCATGATTGAAAGCGGCAATATGGAAGTGCCGTGGCCGCCATTATGTTAGTGAGGCACTGTATATTCATGGCAGCGCCACATTAGCATCTCTCGATTAGGTTCATTGTCATTCCTCTATCATAGCCACTGTGTTATTGCTTTCTATTCACTGCAAGCCTATATACTCTCTCTAGCTATACAAATATGCAGCAATTATGAAGAAATTAAGTCAATTAAAAAGTTCTCATGAATACATATCTGCATTTGCATTTACCATACACTGAGATGTTTAAAAGGTTTGATATAAAATAGTATATTTTCAATTACTGAAAGATAAATACTATGTAAATATTTCTCTTGACTGACCTGTTTCCTGATCAAATAGATGTCAAGTCCATAGCATTCATTCTGGCTGCATCTACACTAGTAAGTTCTTTTGAAAGATTTTTCAAAAGAAGGGGCTCTTTTGAAATATCCAGCAGAGTGTCTCCACACAAAAGTGTGCTTCAGCAAGTAAATCAAAAGAATGAGGCACTCCTTTCGAAATTGCTCTTCCTTTCCCATTTCAGGAAGAGTGCCTCCTTTCAAAAGATTCTTTCAAAAGAAAATGTGTGTAAATGCTCTGAAGGCCCTTTTTTCAAAAAAGAAGGCCTCCTGGGGCCTGATTTTTCGATTCCTGGCAGGTTCTTTCAAAAGAGTGGGGCTCTGTGGATGTTCTTTTTCAAAAGAACAGATCACTCTTTTGATCAATTTGTTTGTGTGTGGACACACTCTTTCCAAAGAAGCTCTTATGGAAGAGATCATCCAGAAGGGCTTCTTTCGAAAGATCTCTAATGTAGACATAACCTTTCTGTTTTATACTTTGTATACACATTTCCCACTTCCCTTCTGAATTTCACATACTGGTGCTTCACTAAAAGTCTTAGATGAAAAGAGATTAAAAAGACCAGGGCTGTACACCTAGCAGACAGATAAGAGTGGACATGGCAAAGGCATATAAAATAATTAATCTTACGCAGAAGGTGTATTTTGAACTTTTATTCTTCATGCCTCACTTTACTAGGTCAAGGGGACATAACAGCAAATCCCAGATGAAAAGGAAGTACTGTACTTTTCACACAGGCCGTGTCTACACATGTCCCTTCCTTTCGGAAGAGGCATGTTAATGAGGATCTTGGGAACAGATTAAGGAAATGCTGACATGCATATTCAGTGCCTCATTAGCATAACTGCAGCCAGACACACTTTGAAAGTGCTGCTTTGAAAACACAGGCTGGCTGTATAGACGCAGGCACTTTGAAATAAGTACCACACTTCAAAATTCCCTTCTTCCCAAAACAAACTGGGAATAAGAGAATTTCAAAGTGTGGGGTTTCATTTCAAAGCGCCTGCAACTATACAACCTATCTGTGTTTTGAAAGCAGCACTTTCGAAGCAAGAGCAGCTGCCATTTTGCTAATGAGGCCCTGAATATGCATGTCAGCACCTCATTAATCTGTTCTGAAGTTCCTCATTAATATGCCCCTCTGAAAGGGGGAGGCATGTGTGGACACAGCCACTGTTCTTAAGTACATTGTGGAACTCTGCCATAAGAATATCTAGTGATCAATAATTTAACGTGGTTTAAAGAGGGATTGAATTTTTATATGGATTGCAAGGCTATCTAGAATTATAACAGTAAATACTATAAGCTAGTTTGGGAATGAGATAAAACCTGATGCTTCAGGGTTCATACCAATCTATAGCTTCTAGAGGCTAGGAGAAGATTCCCCTTGGGATACATGACTTCACATATGCTTAGCAGGAGGGGTGTACCTTCCTCTGAAAATCTGGCATTTGCTGATATCAGAGACTAGTTAATAAACTAGAAGAACTATGTGTGGAATCCAGTATAACAGTATCTAAGCTCCTATGATGTGCTTCCACTACTGGAGAAGGGAGGAAAATGGCTTTGAGGGATGTGCTGTTTAATGGTGTGTCAAGAAGCTGTAAATGATCAGTATAGAAGCTGATACCAAGTGACTTTTTGTTGTGAATGTACACAAATATCCAGAGAGATTTTATCATTCCACTTCTATGTAAGTGATAAGTATGTGGGCCAATCTTGCATGCACCTTCTGCAAAATGTAATGCTTTTATCATCAGAGCACTGTGTGGGTCACCTGCAAAGAGAAACAAAGGAGTCTCAATCTACATCTCCAAACCTCTTTGAGTTAAAAGATCAGCTCCATTAAATTACAGGATCTAGCGGATGAATAAATGTCTCTAGATAGTCTAAGCACTAAACAAGGACCAATACTGACACTCTCTGAATGTGGGTTTCCTTATCCTCCGTCACCTAGCAAAGCATCTCAGATGCACACCAGTTACATTTCCTGTAAGGGGCACAACCTGTGACAATGCATCTAACTGGGTCAGCTGCCAGGAGTAAACCTAGGACCATGAGCTGGTGCAGCTGCTGCCCAAGACAGAGGACCAGGACTCTTAACTTAGAGACAATAGCAGGCTAAAATCTCTTTCTGTGGTCCAGCTACTAGGCAAAGACCTACAAAGGGTTATGTGATTGACACTTATACTGCATACAGATTCCATCTGTAGTCCATTGAATTTACAGGGAACCAGTCACAAGAGAAAGCACTATATCAAGTAAAACATCTTCACATTTGAATATTAATTATATTTATTGTTATTATCATAGCTATAAGTTTATGGTTAGATTAATCTTCTAAATGTCTTTGATTTATCTGACTATACATAGCTTCACTTTTTACATCTTAGCTGCGTCTACAGTAGTAAGTACATTTGGAAAACCTGACCTTCTTCTGTAAGAGCATATGGAGCGTCTACACACAAGATGCACTCTTTTGAAAGTAAATCGAACGAACGTGGCACTGCTTTTGAAAGCATTCCTCTGGTCCCATAATCGACAGAGCACCCTCTTTGTAAAGATTCTTTCAAAACAAAACATGTGTAGATGCTCCCCAAGCCATTCTTTCGAATGAGGAGTCTGCCAGGGCACCGGCAAGCTGAGGCTCAGAGACTCCCTGGCCGGCAGCAGCAGAGCTCTATGCTCTTTGCATCCAGTCACCCTTAAAGTCCCATGGACCCAGAAACCCCATGGCAAGAAGCTGAGAGCAAGCTGGCAGCAAAGACACAGGCCACAAGCTGCATGCCCTCAAGGACACCACCTTACAGTCGAAAGAGCACATGGTCAGCAGCCAGCCACCACAGAAGCCCCAGGGCGGTTCCCCTCAGAGTCCTCACAGAGCTTGCAGGAGCCTTGCCAGCCATCTAAAAAATGGGCTTCCTCCTGGACTGAACCAGAGTTGCAGGACCTCCTGGAACTGAGGAAGGAGAAGGAGGTCCTGTGAGAGATGGCTAGCGAGCTCCATAATGCACCCCAGACCAGGTGAGGAGCAAGGTGAAGGAGCTCCAGCAGGGCTACACCTGAGCCCAGGACAAAGCCTGATGATCAGGGGCAGGTCCCACAACCTGCCCCTACTAATGGGAGCTCTGGAGCCTCCTGGGGACCTGGGACACCATGCCACCTCCTGCCATTCTGGACACCATGACAGAGGAGCCACACACAGAGGCAGAGGAGGAGCCGGGACCCAATGGGTTGCACCACACAGCTGGAACTGGAATCTCCATCAAATGGTTGACCAAGGAGGAGGACCTCATCATTAACCTCTCTCACAGTCATCCAGCTGCGCAACAGCCAGCCAGGAGTCACCAGGCCTCAGCAAGGGACCCTTCAGTAAGTACCTAGTGGGGTGCACACCCTGGCTTGTGGGGTAGGGGTGCTACAGGTGCCAGCAAGCCACCCACATGCCCAGCGGCCCCAGGCTGAACACATCCTAGGTTGCTATGGATCCCAGCATGCCGTAATGGCCACTGGCAACACTCAGCACCCATCCCCCTGCACAGTACTGCGAGCCGAATATGCGGGGAGGTGTGGATGGAGCCAGACCATGGCTGGGGCCTGCTTCACAGTGGCAGGGACCTATTTACTGCTTGCAATACCCCATAGCCAACATGTCATTGAACGGGAGTGGGTTGCTGCTGCCCATAGGAGAGTACAGGGCATGGCCCTTAGGGTGGTATTCAGGGACTGACATGCCACCCATCTCTTCCTTTCTGTCCATACAGCTGCACCATCAGAGGGTCAGGAGAGCCCCACTACCTCAGTCGTGCCAGACAGCCCACCAGAGGAGTAGGAGAGGGTCCAGGCACACCACATCCAATGGCATGGAGGCCATGGGGTATCATGTCTGCTGAGGGTAGTATGACCAGTGTAGGGGTGCATCAGCCAGGGCTGCAGGGGGTAGGCAGCATCCACCACTGTGTGGAGGGGAATGGTGACATCCTTGACCTGGTGCTCACATGAAGGGATGTATGTCCGGGCCTCTATGCAGAAACCCAGGAAGGCCAGCTACAATGCTAGGAGTTGCTGCTGGGGCTCCATCAGGCATTGAGCTCATAGTCTGCTCCCTGAACAGGCTCTGCATTGCTTGGAGCAGCTCAGCAGGCCTCAGCGTGTTCAGGGCAAGGGTATTTAGGAGAGGGCCTTTAAAGGAGCAGCTGGCTGTGGGCCCTGGAAGAGCTTGTCAGCCAGGCAACCCTGTCCGTGGTGTTTCCTGCTCCGTTCTTTCAAAAGAGAGCCTGTAGCTGTGTGGATGCTCTATTTCGTAAGAGTGGATCGAAAGCTCACTCCATTTTCTGTGTGCAGACATGCTCTACAGAAGAGAAGACTGAGGGGTGATTTAATAGCAGCCTTTAACTTCCTGAAGGGGAACTCAAAAGAGGATGGTGAGAAACTGGCAAAACAAGGAGTAATGGTCTGAAGAACAAAAGGAGAGAAGGAGGTTGGGTACTAGGAAAAACTACTTCATCAGGAGGGTGGTGAAGCACTGGAATGTGTTGCCTAGAGGGGTGATGGATTCTTCATCCCTTGTGGTTTTTAGGTTCTGGCTTCACAAGGTCCTGGCTGGGATGACCTAGTTGGGGCTGATCCTGTCTGAAGGAGGGGGCTGGACTAGATGACATCCTGAGGTATCTTCCAGCCCTATGATTCTATGATTCTTTTGAAAGACAGTCTTCCAGGAGATATCTTCTGGAAGGTTGGATTTCAAAAAAGCGCTGTAGATGCAGCTATTGTGTGTAGTGTTGTTATTGTTTTTTTAAATATGTCAATTAGTTTAGCATGTAGGAGAGAAAAAAGTGGACGGAGAACTTTGCTAAATGTCAACGATTTAAGCCCTTTGCAGCACATAATTCCTGTTTACATTTATTAACAGAGAATGCTTACTGCTGAAATAACCATTAAAGAAGCTGCAAGAAAACTAAACAAGCTTGCAGTCCATTTACCAAAGTGCTTGCTGTTCTCAAGTGAAAAGATAACAAATAATGAGAAAATAGGTTAATCAGTATCCAGAGCATTATATATAAAACATTCAAAATATTATTAGTGTAGATCTACTGAGTCTTTCTAACCCTAGTCTTCAATATCCATACAATGCAAAATAACTGGATTTTGTTATTTTAACCACTGAGCTGGGCCTTTAAAAGGTTTTGTTGGTTGTGTTTGCTGCCTGGGGACCAAGCAGAATGAATAGTGATAAACAAGGACTAGCACCAGTCAAAACATGCATTTTTGGTCAAGGCAACCATTGTTTCCTGCAGAATCCCAAAGAGCAAAATCAGGTGAAACACAGGCTCAGGTCATCTACTTCATCAATAATCTGAGAAGTGTACAGCTCCAAAAATCAGTGAGTAGGGGACAGGTGAGCATCCTTTTTAAGCAGGAAAAGAACAGACTCACAGATAAATTAAAACACTGGCAGAACAAGTGTTTTGGCAACCTTGACTTGAACTAATGAATTTACAATGGGATTACATAACCACATTGTATGCTTTTACAAAAACATACAAGTCAATATAACAGCTGCCGAATCACATGGGATTCATGTTGTCAACCGCCCCTTCCAACAGTGCAGGGGTGAGCAAAATGTGGCCACTGGGCTAGCTCTGGCCTGCTGCCACCATTCTGCGGCTCAGTGGGAGCATGAGACAGGTTCCAAACTTGCCCCACCTCCTCACGCCACTCAAGGCAGTTGGCTAGGGGGTCCATGTGCTTTGCATACTGCAAGCCCATGGGGTGTGGGGGGTTTTCGCACTTCTCCCACCCCCAGCACACTCTTATAGCTCCCATTGGCTGGAAACCAACCAATCATGCCTGACCCAGGCCTGCAGCACTTATAGCACCCCTTCCCCGTCTGCCAAGCCCTGGGGACTTGTGGAGTGCAGAACACATTGCTTCTGCAGGCAGATGTTTGGAGCAGCATATGGGGGTGTAGCAGACAGCAAGTCTCCCTGAATATCCCACTGGGCTGTTGGTTGGGAGCCCCCTAAGTAAGCACCTCCAAGCTACAGCTTGTATCTGTCACCCCACACTCTTCCTTCCTCTAATCCTCTGCCTTGCAGCCCATCCACAGATCACAACTCAAGCCATCTGTATCCAAAGCCTCTCACACAATCTACACCCCAATCCCTGGGCCCAGCTCACAGCCCAAACTCCTGCATCCCAATGCCTGGCAACAACACTCCCAGACCCTGCACCCCTCCTACTTCCCTCCTTCATGTCAGTATCCTCTCCTGCCTTACCCATATCCTCCCCTAGATCCTGCATCAAAATCCCCTGCCCTGGTCACAATCCCCTCCTTCACCCAAACGCTCTCCCAGACCCCAGATCCCTTCCTACATCCCAATTCCCTATGTCGATCTGCCTTCTGCACCCATCCTCCATCCCAGACACCACACTCCTCCATTAATATAATGGAAGACTGTGGCCCTTGACCACTTACCAAACTCTTGGAGTAGCCTCCTATCAAAATTATTGCCCACCCCTGCAATAGTGGGTCCAATTAACAATATCTCCATAACATATGGCACATAAATTGACCTTTGCTCCCGGGTTTTAAAATGTCTTTTGTAACAGTTGCGCCTAACTTTTCTTTTTCTTAAAATTAATTGTTCATTGAAAGATGAAGAGATTCGTAAGGCTGGATTCTAGGAGGGGCTGGAGGAGACAGGTGGATTAAAAAGATAATATGGGAACCAGAACAACTGCCCCAGAGAAACAATATGAAATAAGATATGGCCTAAAGAGGCCAGTCAAAAAACAGTCACTTGTGCTATACAAACATTTATAAACATTCATCATGGCTCAACATTGCTGAGAAATTTAAAGAAGTAATTTGGTGATGTGTAATTATTTGTTCTTTTGTCTTCTATGGACTTGTGCCAGGGTAGACTTCTGCCAGACATCAGGCAGTAAGCAAAATTAGAGGAGCATAGGGGACTCACGAATAATAGAATAGATCCTGACCCTATGACTAATAGGAATTGTAATAAAATCTTTCTTGGGCAGCCATTTGTCAACCCATACCCTGGATGACACTAGCTTGGGTTTGAACAGATGACTTAAGGTGGAATGGTAGAACTAATATTGGTAGCTTTATGCCTTGTTTTGTAACTGAATATTGAGCCTTCAGGCTCTACAACATGTCCCTAGAACTTTGTGAGTCCAAAGGACAGAGAGTCGCCATGCCTCAGGGTGAGTTAGCAGGACAGCTGGCAGAATTGCACGCTAAGGTGAACACAGTCAAACCAGTTTGATTGGTCAGGATAGAGCCCTGATCTTGAAAGACCACAGAGCACGTGTATTTACATGTCTCAGTTCCCTAAAGTACAGCGTTTTTATTTTTTAAATTAACAGGGTATTTCTCATTCCTGGGAATTCTGCCTTTGCACACATCTGATTGTGGAGGATTGCAGTTATTTTATTTGAAATTTGATGGAAGTGTTGGCATTTCAACAGAGAGGGCCCCACTGATTACAGTTTTCACTATTATCAACTCTTTTATTTATATCTTCTCAGCCTTGCAATGTCTTTCTGGTCTGACCTAAGTACTTTTTACCACATAAGCATGGAATTTCACTTACTCCTGACAATCCTGATGACTCATTAATTGGGATATATCCTTAGCTCTCATTAATGCACGCCTTCCTGTAATTTGCAGACGATGAGATAAGTGTATTTTTCTTCTGCTTCTGCCTCAGCCCATGCAGCCTCTCAATGTGCCTGGAATGATTATAAGAGTTATAAGTTTTAAATAATCTTTTCCCCTTTCCTCACCCCTAATCTCTTTATGTGCATCTAGCCTCTCATTCTTTCAAGTATTTTTTTTTAATTGTAAAGGGTTACTTTTTAAGTGGGTAATCATTTCTCACCGTGGTGCCTCTGCCTACTTTAGAGGGCTGTCTCTAATTCCTTTTAATGCCCACAGAATCACCAACACCACAGGATCCACTAAACTCTTTACAATATAATGAACCCACTTATACGAACAGCTCTGAAACAATGCATTTTCTGTGCACCAAATCAAAATATGCATACCTCTCCACTCTCCCTGACTTCCAGAGCTGTTTCTAATTAACAAGCGAAAATTCCCTCTGTTCTTCATTAAAGACTAAGATTCTTTTAAAAATGATTATTTACGGTGGCAGTCCTAAGGGGCAAGCTATGCATTTAACTGCCTACAGCTCCAAATCTCTTTTAACATTATGTCAAATCTGAGTTAGGTAACTTGTTCGGTGAGTGGTGCCACATTCCTGTTCTGCCTATGGAATAAAGTAGCTGCTGTGCAACATGGCTCATTTGTTTCTAGACTATCATTACCATTAATGAGCTTTACATGTATACATAAAGGAGGGGAGACGAGACAATCACAGCTATTCAGACATAATGTTTTGTTTTCAGGGGCTGAGTTTCTGGCTTAGAAATATTCTTTTTGAGCCAAATCCTAGATGCCTGTGCAAAACTTAAGTAAACAGCTTATGTGCATGTGAGTTGTGTTGAAGTCAGGAGCACAAAGTCCTTCCACACAATGCCTGGAACTTCATCACAGCATTGAAAAGTGGCTATTACAGTTTATCTGGGATTGCAGAAGCCATGGACTCAGAAGGCAGGAGAGAGGGATGGTGTGATATAGCCTGTTGATTCTTGTAGTTATGAAGCCACTGACCAGGCCTACCTACCTCCTCAAGGCTGCCCCTCTATGCTTCATTGAGGAGAGAGAACAGAGTGCATTTCCCGTGGTGAACAGGGCGTGTAGCATCCTCAGCATGACCTCACCCCTGCCTGAGTCTCTGCCCAGTGGAGCCATGGTCCTTCTCCTGCATTTATGACTTTATATGCCTCAGGGTTCAGGTGAATTTGGCTCTTTAAGATAAATGCAAATGTGCATCTATGTCTCTTGTGAGCATGGGGAGTTCTCATTTGAAGGAAGAGCTGATACCCAGATAGCTTCTTAAAAAATTAACTACCAGGGCACAGCAAGTTAAAGTAATGGACTTCAGTAACGGGGCAGGTGAAGAACACCTTGTTAGAAGAATTGTTCAGCACTCCTTTTTATGCCCTGCAGAGGGTATGACTTCTGCTCTTGGCTCCGCTGCTGGCTCACTGTGTAGCCTAGGGCAAATCACTTCACCCCTCTGTGTCTTATTTGCCCTACCTGCAGACGGGCATATAAATACTTAATGACTGTTCATTAATAATTTCACAGCACAGAGAAGCGTTCTGCAATGGACAAATAATAAATGCAAGGCTCCAGTTGGCCATTAACAGGTAGTCCCACCCAGGAGGAGTTCCTAGCAGAGCTCTCTAGGTGCAAGTGGAGAATGCCTACAGCTGTAACCCTTAGAGCATGAGTATGCCCAATCCAGCTGCACATCATGGGCCTACCACCCCTTAATACCCTGTGGTGGGAATTGAACCACCAGGGACATCTGGAGGAAGTAGTCCTGGAGATAGCAGCACCACCAGGGCAAAGTGGGAGTGGGAGTGGGTGTGGCCACAGGTGGAAGGGGTGGGGCGTAGGTCAGCACTCTGCAGAATTTCAAAGGGACCTGGCCCTTTTCCCCTCCCATTGGTGGGCCCGTCTCTAGAGTCTGCAACTCAGCTTGGCTGCATCACACAGGCACAAGCTGGAAGTGCCTTCAGTGTTACTCACCCACCCCCACCTGTGCACCAGCAAAGCAGGTGGCACATTTTGCCCCCTAGCAAACAATCACAAATTGGGTTTGTGTCTGGATTGCGATTATATTGCACTTGGAACAGAGAGTACATGACTCATAGAGCTTTAATGTGTATCCTACGAATTTAAAAGCATCATTCATTGAACTTACAAGTGAGCTGGGTACACTAGAAGATATAAAGCTGGAGTGAGCCAAATGAGTGTGGAGTCTGTGTTTAATCCGTGCCTGCAGAGATAGGCGCAATACAGCTGGTGGGAATCACCACCAGGACAGAGCTAATTTAAAACCTGGCGCAGATGTTGTCCTTGGAGATAAGTTGATTCATTGTTTTGTCTCCTGGGTTCTCTACCTCTCCTGCTCTGCGCCAGAACAAGAAACTTGTGGGTGGTTTGGGTTACTGCATCCCACCCCTCACCCCTTCCTCACTTTCATCAGATGATTTTTTTTCTTGCTATTGAGACCTGTGGCCTGAGCTGTGAATCTTTCTTCTGGTATGCAATTATACCGGATAGCACTCAACACAAACCATAAACCAAAATTGAAAACACCCGAGTATTTGCAAGTTCTGCTTCTTGAATTAAATTATTAGAGCCCGCTGTAAAACTATAATGATTTCTGCTGTCAGAAACAATGTTTCAAACAGATGCGTATCACACAAAGCATATGTGAAAAATGTGCTATCTGCACACGAAGGTCACAGGACCCACTCAGCCTCCACATGTTAAATACGTAAACCACATGTGGAAGCATGATGTGAATTCACACTACGTTTGTCCTTTGGCAAGACAAAGAGCAGAGTCTAACAGAAGTAGAACAGACTTTATGAAAGATTAACTTTTAAAGAAGGCCTACAGTGCAGACTTCCTAACCCCTTCAATAATTCATTGCTAATGCTGCTTGAATAGGCTTTTAGTGATGGAAAAATTTTGTTGCCCTCCTTTTTAATGCCTGTTGCACCAGGAGGTTAACATTCCTCTTCTGCTACACAGCTGTTCCCTAGGTGATGATTCTGTTCTTACTGCAATGGGCTTGATTCAAATCCTACTCTCATGCTTCTGGTAGTAATGGTAGGATGCTAGCTTGCTGCACTCTGGAGGCACTCATGGCTAGCAAGGCTCCTATCTGTAAATTAAAGCTGTCTGTCCTGGGGAGAGTCCCCGAGAGAGCAATGCAAACATCACCTGCAACCTCCCCTAGATGCAATAATGCAGGGTGCAGGTGTGGTGCAATTTTACCTGCTTTCACAAGCTGAGATAAATCAAGCCCGAATGTTTTGAGCCAAGTTCTACTCTCAGGAAAACTGTTGTAAATATCCAATAACTCCTTCAAAGACAAAAGAGTTATACCAGATCTGGAATCTGACACTCAGCCCTCAGAGGAAACTGAAAACTGCCTCAGATAAGCAGCTGTGGATTCCCTTAAATGGGAGCCCCCAAATGACATAAAGGTGGCCATGCTACTTCTGTAGTCTCCAGTCCCCACTATGGCATGTTTGGAAGCTTTATTAGGTCTATGCTTGAGTGCTCTACCCCGCAAGACCACTCCAGCCCCTTGCAGCCCCATTATATTCGGGGCCTTGTCAGTGTCTGAGAAAGATTTGGGAAAATGGGTTGCAGAGCAGCCAAGTGGATTAAAGCCCCCTTTCTTGCTTCAGCTGTGTCACTGGACAATCTTGGCAAGGGGCCATATCTTCCCTTAAGGGAGAGGAAGAATAACCTCATAAACCAAGGGTTGTGAGCATGATCTTCACTGGGGCCTCAACTGCATTTCATGATAACATCTTCCAAGTATCTAGGGGCAGGTTAGGTAAACAGCAGTCAGGGATGGCGATAGGGCACTGGACTCAGTGACCTCTCTTCTAGTTCTATGATCCTATACCAAAGCAATCTGAACCTAGTTCTTCTATTATGATAACTGAGCATGGCAGACTCAGTGCATGCTGAAGGTGCTCACCACTAGTAAGTCCCCTTTCCATCAATTAAAGCTGCCTGTCGTCAGAAGAGTGCACAGGTCAGTCTTGCAAACCTTTCCCCAGGCAATGATTTCAAGAGTCTGGATCATTATCCTCTTTCCCTTCATCACTCAGGCCCTACCAAATTCACAGCTATGAAAAATATGTCGCCAGCTGTGAAATCTGGTCTTTTGTGTGCTTTTACCTGACTGTACAGATTTCACAGGGGAGACCAGCAGTTCTCAAAAGGGGGGTCCCGAAACAAAAGGGAGTTGCAGGGGGTCCCAGAGTTATTTTAGAAGGGTGGGTCATAGTACTGCTACCTTTAGTCCTGTACTGCTGGTGGTGGTGGCTTGGCCTTCAGAACTGGTCTCCAACAACCATGAATCTGATCCTGCCCTGGTCTGAAGGCAGCAGCACTGTCACCCCCCAGCAGCTGTGCAGAAGTTAAGGTAGCAGTACTACAACCAGCTATCACAACCTTCCAGCCCCCTACCCAATTCCTTTTTGGGTCAGGACCCCTACAATTACAGCACCATTAAATGTCGTATTTCAATGGCTAAAATCATGAAATGTACTATTTTTAAAACCCTATGACCATGAAACTGACCAAACTAGTGAATTTTACAGGGCCCTATTTATTACCATTCTGAATTTAACTGAACTTTTAACTGAATCTAAAAGATAGCTAGAATGGAAACGCTCACTTAAAAATAGGTGCCTGCTCCCACTAAAGAAAATGGCAAATTGCCCACTGAATTGAATGAAAACAGGTAAAGACCTTCAGAACAATGCAATTAAATTAAAAAACCTCATTTTTATACAAAGCGTGTGTGCACACACAAATACATTAATGATTATTGAAGCATTTTTCAGTTGCACATCTTGCAATGTCATCTTGCAGGAATAAATGCATTTATGAAATATTAATGGAACAACAAATGAAGTCCATAAACAATTATTAGGTTGTGACTCAAAATTTTTGTAGTTTTTAAAACTCACGTGTCTGCGGTGCAGAGAGAGAAAAAAAAGCTAAATCTTTAGCAGGCCATTATAACCTTGATAAAGATTTACAATACAAAACACGGCACCCATAATGCTTGAAGGATGATGTCACGGCTTAATTATGTTAGCATTTAGTGGATATACATCAGCTTCCCATCATCAGATATTGAGAATTTACAGTGCCCCTTCTTTGACCCTGATTTTTTTTCCAAACAACAGAAGTGGAGAAAACATATTTGAAGCAGATTTTCTCTCTGACTCTTGTGAAGAGAATTCACACAACAGGGGTTCAGTGGAGCTCTGGTTCTTGACTTATGTCTGCCACTGCTGCTTGCAAAAAGCTGTCCCCCTGTAGGAGCTGAGGATCTTCAATGAACTGGTAGTTTAAGGCCTTATGCTGAACGACTGAAATTCACAGTTTTATCATAGATTTCAGAGGAGCTTGAGGGTACTGAGTACCTCAGAGGTATATCCAGTACCAATGTCTTTTTTATCAAGGTACCGGTAGTCAGCCAGCTCCCTGCCCTCCCCCTCAGCCAGTCCCAAGGCTGGGGCTGCCAAGGTGCCAGTCCAGAATAGTGGCAAGCAGCAGTGCAGAAAAGCACTGTCCAGGACCTTGTTTCGTTGAGGCCATACTGAAGCTCTGGAAGCTGCAGATCTGCCTTTGCCACCAGCACATAGCAGTCGTCTATAGTTCTCCAGATCTGTCCTACACCCGCACGCTAATTACAGCTTAGAGAACATCACACATGCATATCCTCTGCACATCCTTGTCGGTTCTTCTCAGTAAAGAGCTCCTGCATGTGCAGCTGTGGAAATGCATGCAAGCCGATCCAGCAGGCAGCTGCTGGAGAGCCAGTCTCAATTTGTCAAAGAGACATTCAGATGTCCAGTCTTTCTGGCAGGCACAAAGAAGTTGTTTTCTTTCTGACGGCATTGCAGAATCCATTTTTGTTAAAAGGAGGATCAGAAAAGAGCAGGAACAGGAAGGCCCCATGCAATCATCAATGTTTTTTTCTTTAATTTTATTTTTCATGAGCTTTGCTACAGGCCCATGAAATTAGTCAGCTCTTATAATTGAGGAGATTAATGAAGCTTGGACATCAGACAAATGTGTCAGAATCTTTCAGGTGGTATTTTTACTTTTCATTTAAAGGAAACAGCTCTTTCTTTCCAGAAATGTTAAAAGTGACATATATGAAATGTGAGTACAGTAACCCATTGTTTTATAGCTACTTGTTCTGTAAAACTATTGTGCCTCATCTACTAAACACTTTCAGTGCCCTCTGATGTCTCCTCTGAAACACAAGCGGGCAAAGGGCAGCCACAGGAAGAGTATATCATAAAACCAGTAACTGGGATCAGCCCCTCCCATGAATTACCCCCACAGAAGTGGACTCTGTCAGACAAACCATCCATGAACAGTCCACTAACTTCATTCCATTGCTGTTGTTTGCACTCTTCCCACAGAAAAGACTGGCGGGGAAGGTCTGCCTTTAGACAAGATGGATCTCTTCAGCCCATGGCAGGTCTGGGCCTGTACCTCTGCAGCTCTTCTGGCTTCCAGTAGCCCCCAAGCTGTGGGTCAGTCCACAGAAGCCATGTTACCAGCTGCTTAAGATACCAGTATTGCTCCTTGGGAGTTGACGGGGAAATAGGAAAAGGCAATATTGAGTGGTATGGATGGGGAGGTAAAGAAAATGTGCCTCTCCCTGCCTCCTAAAGACCCATCTGAATTTGGATTGTGCTGAGATGGCCTGGGCCAATATGCTTGTTTTTTTTTTTTTAAATCAGCCTTCATTCCAAATATAGTTTTAACAGGAAAATTCTCTGTGCATTTCCACATAGGTTTATTTTCTACCGACAGAGAAACAGAATCTGTAATAACCAGGAACAAAAAACATGAATCCAAAGCAATTAACTTTCTGATTACGAAGGCCAGTTCACTACAAAGTGTATTTTACACAGCGAATTGCTGTTTGCTTTGATTTGTGATTGAAAGGAGAGATGTACTGATTCCCAGATGGCTGTTTCATTGTATAGTGAAGCAGAGAAACTCAGGCATGTAAGTTGCTTGCATATCTTTTCATTTATTCATGTAATTGTGATATATATTTCATATTCCAGAAGGAGCCAGATGGTGAAGGCTAAGCTTATGGTGCTGCCACTTTCCTATTAAACAACCATGACGGTCTGTGGGGGACGCTTCACCGTGCCAGCTGTTAACGTTTGGCCGCTTAGCATTTGCTTCCTTTGGATCACTGTGGGGTGAAAGAATTCGCAGTGCGGTATATTATCATCTTGATGTGCATGTCTAATTCCCTGTCATGCTTGCAATTGTTGTAGGTACACATCCAGAAAGCACTATCCTCTAACCTAGTGTAAGCTACATCTGATGATACGAAGATAGGATTTCACCATCACATGCTAGAAGGGATTTCCAAGGGCAGGTCTACATGGCATGGCAATGCAGATAATGGTGGTGTGATTTCCGAAGGGCAGCAATGTCTTGTGTGGTGACTGGTTTGTGTACTCTGCTACCACACACTAAATTTCCCAATATAATTTTAAAACTGACTAGAGAATGTTAGTGAGTGCTAGCAGGGTTTATATGAGCCAGTTAGCATCCAACATATTGCTGTGCTTTGGAGATTGCACCTTGGTAGTGCACTTTGCCACATCATGCAGACGAGCCCTAATAAATAAAGCATTGTGCAGGAAAGATTCCAACTCACATTTTCAGCAAAGTTCATGAGAACTATTCCTGCTCTCATGTCTAACAATAATGGGAGTGGTGCATGTAATTCCACCCACACCACCAAATTAACTAAAAAGATTTATTTTCAAGCAGTGAAACTGCTGTTTTCTGGTACCCACAGCAGTACCGTCTGCCAGTATCCTGGGAGGGTTTATTTCCCTAAGGCCTACACCATATGTCTTGTTTGGACGATGTTTAAACCTTCCCCCCATGTATGTTCATCCTGTGAATTTTTATTGTTCTTTTAATTATCTACACATATATATTAATTCCAGAAAGTACAAACAGGCTCCACTGTCATTTCTCCACCACACTTTGTTTTATAACATCACTCATGAATGTGAGTTACAAGTTTCCAGGCTGACATGCAGTTGATCTAAATTTGTGGGACAACAACATTCAGATATCTGCTTTCAATTTGTGTGCATGTTTTTTCCCTGTTATTTTCTTTTTATGGTAGTATTAATTGTTACCAGAAGTCTCTACAAAATGACTAAAGAGGCAAACTATGGAATGTAGCAGATGAGAAATTGTTGTTTTGCTTGTTGATAAATGAAATGTGTTCACTCAGATTATTTGCCACTGTTGAGTATGCCCACAAAAACATGGATATTCTGGTTCTGGACACAGAGATGCTGAAGGTATTTTACCCACTGGCACACAGAAAAGTCAGATACTGATTCCTTCACAGATCTACAGGGCAGAACATATATATCTATAATTTCCAGAAGCTCTGGAGAACTGTCTCAAATTACTGAGTGATGTCTGGTATGATGACATCAACTGTGGTCATTCTGACTGATGCAACAGTCCTTATTAAATTATGCATATTTGATGATGGTGAGATATTAAACCTGCCTGAGCTGCAGCTCTGTTTTAAAGAAAAAGGCTACTAGTTTTATTCAATGTCCATCCTGCCTATCTGAATATGATTGACCAAAATGACCTGAAATAACACTTTTTGAAGATAATAGGAGTATTTCCATTGGCTTTGGTTGGTGCTGAATCAAATCCAAAGCTATCTTGGGGGCACTGGGAACGGGCCTCCCAAAGAATTTCAGGTAGCACCCCTATGGTATTATTAACTGGGAGTCTTTCACTGGGATTCTCCAGATGGAAATTACCTGTGGAGGGCCCAAAGCTGAGACTACTATCATTGAGCCCTCTTCAGGGAGCTCAGCACTGGGAGCCATGTTTCCTCTATTTTTTCGCCTCCATGGCTGGAATAAATTTTGTCATGTGCACCAAGACAAGAGCAGATGTCCACCACCAATAGAAACATATGATGTTCACTGTGGATGACTGTGGGCGTTCTGCTAATCAGTAGGGCGGCACCTGAATCTCTCCTGGGCGGCCACCCAAAGGCTTAGCTTACAGGGAACACTGATTATGAGTCTTTCTAGATGTTCAAGTCATTATTAAATAAGAAAGATCACAAGATATTCACATTTTGACACCTCCCTGTGTTATGTTAGTTTAAACCACTGCCTATTTGGACTATATTTCTCTCTCTAATGTACTCAAATCCAATATATTTTAAGGCATTGCCCACAACTGAATCTCATCACCTTTGCCTATCTTTGCACCATGTCTGAAGGCTTGGGCTAGACCTAGAATGGATGCTTAGCAGAACTGCCTCCATTCCTTCCCCCCACCCCCCGCCAAAATTCTTAGTGTCATTATCTGAATTACCTTATAATGCCAGTGATACTGCCAGGCTCAAACATTTGGAATCATGGTCATAGAGTTATGGAGTCCGGTCAATTTGGCCCGTCGCTATCGCTACCCAAACCACTGGACTCTCATAGAGAGTGGCAACTCTAGCTAGTATAAATTCTTAATACAATATATATATAATAAATTTAATATAATTTATGTAAATTATAATGTACCGTGTATCATCCCCAGTACATGCCCATGAGAGGCTTGTGGCAATTTTTAAAGTGGCAGAACACACATATATATTTTTTCCGTCCATGGCTGGAATAAATTTTGTCATATGCACCAAGACAATTTGTGTTCTGCCACTTTAAAAATTGCCACAAGCCTCTCATGGGCATGTACTGGGGATGATATGTGGACACTGCTAGCCTATCTTGGAATCAGTGAAATGTAGCCCATGGTTTCAGCTCAGCAGACTTCACAGGATTCTGATGGGAAAGGGATGCCAGAACTTATACTTTTGATCAGTAAAGGGAAGAATGAATCCACCAAAAAGGGCAGCTGGAAAGTCAGTACACAAGGTAAATTTCAATAATGTGTTTACTGGGAAATTCCTCCTGGACAAAGTCAAAAGGATTTGAGCTTTCATTTTATGTCACACAATGCTCATTGAATATAGCTTTGGCAGTAGTACACTGCAAATGCACATTGTTCCCTAACATAACACCATTCAATGTCTATGCACAGAGGCTATTTGCTTCAGGAATAGAAATCCAGGACAAAACTCAATCACCTTCAGCCCATCCTTTCTTCTATATAACACAGTCTTCTTCTTGTCAATCACTGACTTTTCCAGAAGCCTCAGCTTCTCTTCTAATGTTATTTGTTTAGGATAGGTAGTCTGCTAGGCCCATTCCAGGCTATCAAGAAGGGCTAGATTTGGTCCCAAGCTGCTCACAGTCCAAGGACAGGCAGGCAAGTAGACACAGTCAAGGGGAAAAAAACCAACCTTTTTTACACACATCTTGTAGATTCAACGCTAGCAACATGGTAGAACAGGATCCTAAGGTGAACTTAACTGTAAACAAAATAGGAACATTGAAGATGAATTTAAAATCACAGTACTACAGGTAGAAGAGAAGTAGGGGTCTCTTGGCATTGCTGTTTCTGTAGATGCCATCTTGGTGCTGTCATTGACTGATGGATGGCCAGATTGTGATACAAGATATATTGTAAAGGGTGAGTCTAAAAACATTTATGATTGGGTGAAGAGAGTATTGTGTATGCAGATAGAAAGCAGTTACCTAATTATTCACTTTATTATTTGTTAAAGTGCCAACAAACTCATTTGAGTGGCATAAACTGCAAATGAAGACAGACACTCCCCCGATTACAGTTTGAAAGACAAAAATAGAGTAGGTGGAATTTTCTGAGGCGGGAATAATTTCTATACCTATATACCATTCATATAAGCCTTTTATAGAGAATGGGAAATCCACTTCTGGTGGTCAAATTTTGGGAATATACCTATCTCAAAGAGCTGGAAGAGACCTTCAGAGGTCATCAAGTCCAGTCCCCTGCACTCACAGCACAACCTATCACCATCCCTGACAGATTTTTTTTTCTTAATCTATTTGCCCCAGATCCCTAAATGGCCCCCTTCAAGGGCTGAACTCAGAACCCTGAGTTTAGCAGGCCATTGCCCAAACCACTGAGCTATAAGAAGGAACCTGATTTAGCTACAGACAGCATTCATACACTTGTCATAATTGCGAAATGTTTTTAAAAAATATGGACCTTTGCAGTTTGAGGAATTATAATTTACCACAATACCTGTAGTGTTTCCCATTCTAAATACAGGAAGTACAGCAAAACCACAGTAAAAGTAAATATTGAACTTCAGTAAATGTAAACATTTCTTAATAGTGCTCACCATAAGTGCATTTTAACATGGGGAATCTACATTCTGGATGTACTGTTTCTTTAAAGAGACAGCACAGGTTAGATCAGGAAAAAAAGACATCTGTTTCAATAATAAGATAACAAGTCCAGGATAATATTACATATCATAAGGCTGATAATTGTCTACATTCCATCTGTAAGTCTTCTGAACCTTTAAAGACCTGTTAGTTTTTTAAATATATTTGATAGAACTATAGAAAAGCAAACATGAACAGAGGAACTGCAGCTTGAAAAGCAGGATCATGAATATTAATTCAGGAAATCAACACAATAGATGTACAGTGAACACTGTTTATGAAAAAGGTAATAAATCACTGAAGTGCCAGAAAAAGCAAGAGCAAAAGCAATAATGGCATGATTCACATATGTAAATGAAAACAATGTGGTAAGGAAAAGTAAAGAGACGCCATTAAAAGTGTCCAGTTTTAGTACTTTTTACAATTCCTATGTCTCTTGCAATGTGCCATTTTAGAAAACCTGAGATCACAGACAATCTCTGAATGTAGATCAGGTTTTATCAAAGACTCTTGCTTTGTCTGTATGTTGAACAGAAAGCCATATTTTAACAAATGCAGAAATAATGAGGGTTTCACCCAATGTAAGCACAAAAAGATACACTCCACTCTAATATTTCAAAGCATTAGAGTTCACCACTGAAACTGCACTGATGTGACACAGAATTCCTATATACTGTTGCCAGGGTTTATGAAAACACAAAGCTCAGTCACATGTCTTCTTTCCTTTTATTCCAAAATAAAGCAAAAAAATTCTAATTTGCAGTTGGTCTTTGACTAACTTTGCATCATCCTGTAAAGATCTCAATGGTATGTAAGAATTAGCACTAATTTCTATGCTACAAAAGCCTCTATTTTAAAGAAAGCTATATTCTCACTCACTTTGATGCATAACCCGATGCCATGTAGCTTTATTAGAGGCTGAGATGCAGACATTTTTAAACTTTTACTTTAGATGTACAGAAGTTACATATCAGTACAAAACATGAAAGTGGTGTTGCTCAATTAAAATCTGACTACCTTTTTAGCATCAACATATGGATGTCCAGCAGATAATGTAAACACAAAATAACCAAAACTAAACTCCTGAATTTCTCCCAATCCCTGGCCTTCTTCCCATTTTTGGTATCCCGCCTTCACCATGGCAGCTGGACCCATAACCCAAGTGTCATTTTTGACACATCCTTCTACCTAGACCTACGCATCCAGGCCATGTCTAAATCTTGCCATGTCCTCTCCAAGTTCTGGCCTTTTTTCTTTATCCAGACCACCAAAACCTTTGCCCAGGAGGCCCATTTCTTACTTCACAATTTGACTACTGTAACTTCCTGAGTTCCGTGCCATTAATCCTGTTTCGCTCAAATCCATTCAAAATATTGCAGCTTAGCAATATTCTTAGCTCATGGCTTTGACAATACAGGTTGAACTTCTCAAATCTGGCACCGGTGGCACGTGACTGGTGTTGAACAAGAGAATTTTCCAGACAATGGGAAGTCATATTGTCTTGCAACATTATCAACACTTTCACTGCTTACTGGGCCCTTAGAAGATCTGAGGGTAAATTACGGTAAAATAACACTGCAGAACACTATATCAGAGAGGTAGCTGTGTTAGTCTGTATCTTCAAAAACAACAAGAAGTCCTGTGGCACCTTGTAGACTAACAGATATTTTAGTCTATAAGGTGCCACAGGACTTCTCATTGCAGAACACTGGGAGCCAGGACTGGTGGCTGGAAACAAAGTTTATAGGACCATGGGAAAATTGGCCACATCCATGATAAGTGGCCATCCAGATAACTAAAATCATGCTGGGTTGCAGATATTGCTGGGTGAGACAGTCCTGGATTAGATGTTCAACCTGTATTACCCTCCTTTTTGTATTCATGCATTGGCTGTTTTTCTGTACCTGCTGGGTGACCTTGGGCAAGTCATTTCATTTGTCTATGGCTCAGTTTCCCTGTCCATAAAGTTGGTATAATGTTACTGACCTCATTTGTAAAGTGCTTGAGACCTATTGATAAAACATGTTATAGGTGTTAATATGATCAAATATAAACTTCTCCCTTTTGCCATCAAGGCCCTTTATGATTTAATCCCCTACTAATTCTCTCATTGGTATATTAATTCATCATGTTATCAGTTGCTGGCTAGCCTCTGCCAATCTTCCTAGCCGTCATTGCTCACCATAATTCAGCTTTTCCTATAAACTTCTCCATAACATCCTGTCCACCTTGGAATGTGTGTAACAAATGCCACCTCACCATCACTTGTCCTTCAGATCCCTACTTAAAACTTACCTCTACCACAATGTTACTGCCAGCTACCAATGACTAGGCAGGTGATGACCTAGGACTAAAGCTCATTTTTCTAATACAGGTTGAACCTCTCTAATCCAGAACTCTCTAGACCAGCAAACTTCATAATCTAGCATGATTTTAGTTAGCCGGACAACCATTTTTTGTGGGTGTGGCCAAGTTTCCTGTGGTCCCCTAGAGTTTTACAACCACCAGTTCTGGCTCTCAGTGTTCTGTGCTGTTGTTGTTTAGCTGTAATTTACCTCTAAATGTCTTCTAAGAGCTCAGTGGAAGAGGTGGTAATGTGCTAAACTATATTGACCTCCCATCATCCAGCAAATTCTCTTGTCTGGCATTGGTCAGGTCCCAAGGGTGCTGGATAAGAGATGTTCAACCTGTGTATATTTATTTTATTATCTCCTTTTTCATCACTTTCCTCTCCCAGATTCTTGTTTGTTTAATCTACTTGGTGCATTTTTGTTCTAACCTATATTGTATGTTCTTTGTGAGGAGATTGTTTTTTAACTTGTTTTCCACCATGTCTAGCATAGGGGTCAGCAACCAAAATAACAAGAAGAGACTTTTTTTTCCAATTTAGTTAAAAACTCAATAACTCTAGAGCTGCAATACATGTGAATTTGAGATGGTCCTTAATAAAAAACATCAAACCATACTTTGTGTAGACCTTATTTTAAGAAGTGCGCACACAGTGATTTGTAATGTGGTACATGTTTACTGCAGGATGTTAACAAACTTTTTACATAATTTATTTCCTCACACTTTACATGTGTGTTTGTACCACTGTCTTCCTGACTTTCATTCCCGAAACTTCTCTCTCTCTGAGGACACTAGGGGGAGTTATCCAACATTTTGAGACCCCATATCATTTGCTCTTAAGATATGATTTTTTTTCCCATTTTGGGGCTTTTAGATGGTCATTGTTTATTGAAAATAATCAGGGGGACTTTTCTCTTTAAACTTTGCAATTATAGTGTCAAGAGCCACAAAGAATTCCTTAAAGTGCTGCAGGTTGCAGACCCCCAGCCTAGCACAATTAGCTACCAAGTACCCAAGTGAGTCCCGTACGGCTCACGATGGAAATAAGCAGTAATTCCCAATTTCTCGACTGTGGTGTCTGGACTTGTGATCTAAGGATAGCTGGCTGACCACACTGTGTTAAATGTCCTCGTTTTCCATTAATAAACCACACTAAATAGCTTCCTAGAACCCAGGCAGCCAAGAGGATTGTTGAGCCCCTGGGTGAGGGGGATAGAGCCACACAGCTGGCAGCATGTCATCAGTGCTTCCTAGACAGTGTGCTGTGCCTCCCATCCCAGCTGAACATCAGAGCCAGACAGAGCACATAGTCCAGGGCTCTGGAGCTCACTACCTGGTGCTCTGACAGTGGCTGGAAGTCCAGGCCCTTTAGAATCACTGGGCCCTGGGGCAAATACCTGCTTTAGCTCCATCCCCATTGATGGAGCTGCCTAGAACTAATAATAAATTAGTGTAGTTGCTACAGGGATGACCAGTGATAGGACATAAAGTGACCCATGTGATCATGAATGGAGCGAATGCTGCTCCCGGGAGACTCTCTCTGTGAAAATACCCACACTTTAGAAATGACTGAGGATCACTGGTATAGGTTATATCACAACAGGAGACACCAAGTCTAAAAAATGATAGACAGCCGGGCAACATCTACATGACAGTGTTTCCAAAACCGGAGTTTTGTCAACAAAACTCACCACACCTTCATACGCAAAATGTTCCTGGTAACAGGAAAAGATTTTAAAAGAGTGCATTGACACGCATACCTCCCAGCTGTGCCAAAATCTGACTGATACTGCAGCAATATGAAGCTTACACCAGGACCTTGTCTACACGAGAAGCATCTGTCAGAAGTTGATGAATAACACCTTTGTCAACAGTTTCTGTTGGCAAAAAAGCCATGTAGGTGCTCCAGGGGGGCCCTCTGTCGACAGACAGGGCTTCCAGTTCATCAAGCAGCCCTGTGTGCTGTGCTTCAAGTTAGCCATTCTGTCAAGAGACCAGCTGGGCAGTCTGGCCATTCTCTGTCCACAGAGAAGATTGCTCTTTCAATCTGCTTTTGTGTGTGAACATGATCTGTTGACAGAAGTTTTGCTGAGAAATCACTTCCGACAGTCACTCCTGTCAACAGATGCTTCCCCCTAATACCACCTTCTTTTCTCTTCTCCCAATAATTCACCTCCTTTTCCAGTATGCTATGCCTTCCACCATGCCCTGGGCTTTGTTAAAGACATTTTCACAATGTTCCAATGAGAGAAGCTTAAGAACAGGATAAAAATCCCACAAGTTAACAATCAAACCTACAGTTCAAAATGAACTATCACTGAGCCTGGGGAAATTGCATCATCAGATTAATTAGTTCTCTAAGGTATTGTTACATTATTGTTTTTATTTTTTATATGAGCTACTGAATGGAAATGCATTATAAGCTATAAATGAAATACACTTGGTGAATGCAAACAGGATGTGCTTTTTCAAGAAAGCTTTTACTGTATGAAAACTAGCCAATTAACGTAGCTGTTCAGTAAATTGAACTGGAAAGATAAAAAGCCATTATGCCCCAAGTGATACTGCTAACTTCATCATTAGGAGTAGTTATTATATGCAGCGTGAACAATACTCACTTGATGCCTTCTGCCAGCACTGTGTTCTGATGGCTGACCAGAACACCCAAAGCAAGACATGGCAGTCCCAAGACTGATGGAGGTAAGATGGTCAAGGCTGAAGCCCCTGAGAACTGCTAGCAAACAAAGCACTGGATATAAACTTCCCACAAATCCCTGGATATAAAATTTTAGCTTCCCTGGACCATACTGCAGGGGGGAGTCATGCAAAATTCAACTCCCTGCTCTCACTTGACAACCAAATATTGCCACTAGAGTGGCTGTATGATGGTGCTAAGAGAATACAGTTTGCATCCATCTGTGATGCCAAAGTGAGTCAGGCCCACTGTAAACATGTGCACTAAACCTTCATGCACAGCACTTATAGTCTCTTGAGGAACACTTAGAAAAGTTACACTGTAAGACCACATCTACACTAGCCCCTTCCTTTCAGAAGGGGCATGTTAATGACGCATGGTGGCAGATGCTAATGGGGTGCTTCCGTGAATATGCAGCTCCTTATTAGCTTAATGGCAGCCACACACATGCCATTCGAAAGTACTGGTTTTGAAACATATGCTGCCTGTGTAGCTGGGGGCCTTTTGGAAGGACCCCCGGATTCCAAAAGCCCCTTCTTCCAAAAACCAAATGGGAAGAAGGGGCTTTCGAAGTCCAAGGGTCCTTTTGAAAGACCCCTGTGTACATGGGCAGTGCATTCCAAAAGCAGCACTTTCCGATCACATGTGGCCACCACTATGCTACTGAAGTGCTGCATATTCATGGAAGCACCTCATTACCATCCACCAAAAGCCCTCATTACCATGGCCTTTCCAAAAGGAGAGAGCTAGTGTAGACACCGCCTAAGATTCTGTGTGTTTTTACTGTTTCGTCTAACCCTGGCTCCTTCTGTGGGCTTGGGTGAGATGAAGTGCGTCTTACCCATGAAAGCTCATTACCAAATAAATAAAATTGTTTGTCTTTAAAGTGCTTCAGGACTGCTTCTTTTTTGTTCATTTTCAGAGCTGCTGGAACCAGGGGGGTTGTGTGTGCTACTGCCAATCTGCCCCTCTCTCCCCCTGCTTGAAACAGAAATAAATCAAATATATGCTTTCTACCTTCACAACCTTTACTATAATTTTTTTCCAACACTCCTGTATATCTCACTTTCTCATTTATAAAACAGAAACGGCAAAACTTACTCTTAGAGCTCTCAGGAAGCTGGTTTGATGTTGAAATGTTTAGTCCATATGCAGCCTATTATCATCATCAAATCCATATTCAAATGATTAAACATCAAATAAATATATGAATAAATTAAATATCATCCCACCCACATCCTTGTTTTTTTAGCGGCTAGAAAGGACTGCACTTGATAGACTAGCTGACTAATTCAAATATGGTGGTTAGAAATTTCCCAAAAGCAATGAACACTTGGGACATGAATTCAGGCTTCTTTGAGTCTGCGGGGGGTGGGAAGGGCATCTGGAAGGGATTGCTCAGGAGTCACATCTCAATTTAACTTCCTATCTTTGGGCAACTGCAGACTGTGAGTGAGCAGAGCTGGCAGAAGAGTGGAGGAGGAGGCAAATATCAGATGCAAGAAGCAGCATTTTTAGTAATGCTGACCAGTAGTGATGCTACTGAATAGCTGAGTGATGTTTGGCAGAAGCCCATGAGAAGAATGGTGAGCGTTGTTGGCTGCTGGACCAAAGATATGCTGGTTAAGGCAGACAGGTTAAGCATGAAAAGACAATGAAAGACATACACAGGAGCCTGGCAGCAGCAATAATAATAATAATAATAATAATGATGATGATGATATAAGAAATCAGAAACTCAGAAGCAGCACTGCTGAGTTCAAGTCTCTCTTTGGGAGATTACTGCTTAGAAGGATGCTGCAGGATGTTCTCATGCCCCAGCAAGGGGCTACACAATAGTCAAAGGCAGACATGGGGGTTAAAGGTAAAGAAGTGCAGAGCTTTTTCCACACTTGAAACACAGGGGACTATATAGCAGAAGTCATGTTTTCGTACCAGCCCAGTGAGAGAAGGCAGAGATGTAAAATGTTTCTTTGTTAGTTTGCGCTCAAAGCTCTTATTTTACTAAATTTTCAGAAAAAGATTTCAAAACAGAGGTTTTAAGGACTTTACTTGCCCAACCCATGTCACTCTCTTGTCATTCACTTATTCTTTCTAACGTTAGCCAGACAAAAGTGTGGGCTGTGGTTAAGGAGTATAATCAATGCCTTAACGCACACAGGAGAACTTCATTAGTCTCGTATTTGTTTCCCTTGTGTTACGTGTTCCACAGACACCCACTTCTCACTCACCATAAATTTACAAACTGCACATCCACCACAGTGGGTGAGCATAGTCAGTCTTGTACAGCTACAAATTAAACTTTTATTGGCATGACTATTTTCCAACTGAGCAAAGCAATTACTAAGTAAATTGAGAACTGTCTGTGTACCACTTTAGCATTAACTTGGTAGCTGCCTCCCACTGTGCTGGTGCTTCTTTTCCTCCTCTCCCTGCTTTCTACGCTTCCAGAAACAAAGTCGACAGCTGTGGCCAAAGGCAGTCAAGTTTGGCAGTTGTAGTGCTCAGATGACAAACTCTGGCATATCTCTTTCCAATAGTAGCAGTGACATCTGGATCTCTTGATGGCCCTATGGTTTATTTATTGGCTAGATTCCTTACAAGCAGCTGTGGAACTGTCTCTCATGCTTTCTCAAGGCTGGGCCATGGCGGGAGTGACAGGGTTACCTCGCCTGCTCTGATTATGGGAATCTGTAAAGTATACATCCAGTCATTCGGTGGGCAATAATTTCTGATGGTGGGGGGCACTTCAGGAATTTGGTAAGTAGCCACAGTCTTCCATGGTATCAATGGAGCAAGTGCAGGGATTGGGATGGAGGCTGGGTGAAGAAGGCATCGTGATGTAGGGGCTTGGGGTGCAGGAGGAGGTGAGGAGTCTGGGAGGATATTTGAGTGAAGAAGAGGATTGTGACCTGGGGGACAAGATTGGGGTGCCAGAGGGGTATCCAGGAGAGGATATGAGTATGGGTGCAGGAGAGGATTCTGGCCTGACGGAGGAGTATAGGAGGGGGGTGTAGGTTCTGGGAGGGGGTTGTTACCTGGGGTGGGGATTGGGGTGTAGATTCTGGGAGGGGCTATAGGCTCAGGATCAGTGGTGCTGAGGGTTTGGGTTGTGACCTGCGCCAGCAGTGTGGAGGGGGAGGGGGCAGATGATGGGTGGCGAGGGAGAGGGTGGGGTGCCAGGTGCAGGCTCTGGCTTGGATGAGCTTGCCGCGGTGGCTCTCAGCCAACAGCCCAGAGGGACCCTTGGTCAGGCTCCTTTTGTGCAAATCTATCAGTGCTGTCAGTGGCCTTGCATGCTGCTCAAACTGTCTGGCTGCAGGAGCTATGTGCTCTGCACACTGCAAGCCTGGGGGAGGGAGGTGTGATGTCTGCACCGCAAGCACAGCTCAGGCAGCTCCTGTTTTCGGTTTACAGCCAATGGGAGCTATGAGATGCTGCTGGAGGGTGGGGGAAGTGGCATGCAGAGCACATGGCCCCTGCTCTGAGCAGCATGCAGTGGCGAAGCACATAGGGAGCCTACTCAAGGCTACTCCTGGGCTGCAGGACAGTGGCAGCAGGCCAGATCCAACAACTTGGTGGGCTGGATCGAGCCCACAGGGCGCATTTCCCCCACGGCCACCCAGCCTAGTCAGTCTCCCATCCCAGTAACATTCTAGGTAATCAAAATAACGTTTCTGCTTGGTTCCCTGTCATTCCAGGATAATCTGTTCTCTGCCCTTTAGATACATAGGCCACTTATGCACCTCTCTATGATTACAAGAAGAATTTCAGCTGCCCCAGGAGACTGCTTAATCATACTTTGGTTGTTCAGCCTAGGGCTGCTAAAGCAGCTTCTCTTGAAACCAAATCCTTACACTAATATGTCAGATTGAAAATCTGTCCACTCAAAGCCTGACAATTGCCCATTTTGGTGATGCAGGAGATAAGAGTGCTTAGACGTACTGCACCTCAGGTCTATTGAGAGCTGGAGGAATATATGAGATATGGTGGTGCCACTTTAAGAGCAATTCCTACCAAATGTATATAGAATCAGAGAAATGTGTGGCCAGCAGTTATGTACTCCATGATCCCATGCTGAGGCAGGACCAACCCCAATAAATGTTCTATACATTGGTTTGTATAGATTCTAGTAGATGTATGTAAGTGCAACAGGGACAGGTATGTGAAACACACTATAAAGTGAGTCAGACTGAAACAAGGGGCACGAATTCTGATGAGCATGCTAGTCACAGTGAAATCTGGGGTCTCACTGAAATGCTTGAATTGGGAAGACTGAGTACAGTACAGGGGATAGTTGGGATATAACAGAAAAAAGTATGTTGGGAGGAAACACAAGGGAAGGATTTGTGGTGATGAGCCCAGAAGAGGCAAAGAAGAGATCTTGGCCTTGGAGCAGACAGATGGGCCTTATATTACTCTGTTCTAAGCAATTTCTCATGAAAAAGTAATAATTTTTCTTGACAGAACTTTTCTGCATACATTAGTCCCTACATTTTCAAAGGGTTGCGAGACAATTTAGCTACAACTATTATAAAGCCAGAGAGAGACCACTGACTAAAGCCCCACACCATGCTTTAGGAATGTAAAGATAAAATGCTTTATCTTTTAAGCACCGAGAACTTTATTACACTCTTTGGGTCCTACAAGTTATACTCCTCAGTAATAATTTGGTGAATCCAGAAATATAGTCATGACCTCAAAAGATATTTTATAAAAGGGAAAATATCTGATCATTAGATGAAACTTAGAGTCAAAAAAGTCTGAGAAAACTATAAGGTTTACTAATGCTAGAATCTAGACTTAGAAGTCTACACAAATATAAATTATTAGCACCATAGTGCATCACATATCATAACATACATTAATAATATATTACTCAGTGAAATGCTAAGTGTGATTTTTAATACCACATGACAGATTGTCTAATGTATGAACTATCTATTAAATTTAAGTGACTCTGTTTCTTATTTCCTGTATCATATATTAAAGTCTCCTGTTGTGTGAATCCCCTAATCTTTCATTTATTAACAATATTAGTCTCTTTTTCTATTATTACTCCAAATATTCTTTCCTTTCTTTTTTTCTTTTATTTTCATTTCTTGTAACTTAACTTTTCCCAATAAAAATATGTAGGGATTAAAACCACATGTTCTCTCTCTCTCTCTCTCTCTCTCTGTCTCTCTCTGTATAGCATATAGTACATTACATGTATATATTATATTCAGCTATCTCATTTTTGGTATTCCAAAAATTATGCAGAATAATCATAATACAAATATTGTCTATCACCTGCAGTAGAAAAAATATGTTAGAATTTCTCTTTGTATTTCTTTCCCTTTACTGGTTTTACTACCTGGTAATTAGTATCATGTGTAATTCAGATCTAGATTATCCTACGTACAAGTTTTGTTGATTGCCAGCTACTTAGGGCAAACATTTATAAACATACCTACAGGGATCAAAATTTCCTAGATGTCTGCTCAACTGAAATCCAGTTCAAAAAGTATAAGGCAAGCATTAAAAAATGTAACTCTCCTAATAATTATATTTCCTTTCTGGAAATGTAAATACCCATAATCAAAACTATACATAATTGCCAGTTAGAGCCTTAATTGCATACATTTGTGTTCATTATATAGACACACTAGTCCTTTTATAGCATGGTTTGCTTTGGTGGGTCCATATGTAACATGATTTTTAACTTACTTTTCTGAAATGATGAGCAGCATTCATAAAGATGTACACTTTTGTACATGACTTTTGTATGATTTTTTTTCAGATTAAAATGTAACATTTGTCCAAAGGATTCTACAAGTGAATTTAAGTTAGAGGAGATTTTATCATTGGGTGTGGAAGTCCAAATAAGCTGTGATGTCAGAAACCTTTGATGCAGCAAGAACTGTACTGGAATTCCTGCAGGCCGCTTAGTACGTGCAATCTGACAGCTGACAAAACTGTAACTAAGCACCAGAAGGCCATGAGTTACACATTTGTGTTGAGCTAACATAAGCAAATGATATGGGAGGGGCAGGGCAATGTAATACATGATGGCTACGGCTACACTAGAATCATCTGTCAACAGACATTTCTGTTGAAAGAGATTTTCCAACAAAACCACTGTTGACAGAGTGAAGCCATACACTAAAGAGGATCAAACAAGCAATCCACTCTGTCAACAGAGCAACAGTACTGCCTGGCCACTGTCTCCACAGACAAGCTAACGGGAAGCATAGCGGGCAAGGCTGCCAAGTGTCCTGGAAGCTCTGTCTGTCATCAGAAGTCCCCTGAGACCATCCACAGAGCTTTTCTGTTGACAGAAGCTGTTGCCAAAGGCGCTCTTCCTCATGTGGGAGGGGCAAAAGCTTGTCAGCAGAAGTGCCAAATTTAGTCAACAGACTGTAGACAAAAACCATTTTGTGTGTGGATGTGCAGCGAGTTTTGTTGACAAAACTCACTAGTGTACCTTTAGCTACATTGACAGTAGAGAGTTTTGTCAACAAAACTCAAAGAGCATCTACTCACAAAATGAGTTTTGTTGACAGTTGTCAGCAAAACTGGGCACTTCTGCCGACAATGTTCTGCCTCTCCGCTATGCGGAATAACACTGTTGTCGACAGTTTCTGTCAACAAAAGAATCAGGTAGATGCTCTGGGGCGCCCTCTGTCAACAGACAGGTCTTCCATTTCACTGGGCAGTCCTGTTTGCTGAGCTTCCAGTTGGCCATTCTGTCAAGAGAGCAGCTGGGCAGGCCAGCCGCTCTCTGTCAACAGAGCAGATTGCTCTTTTGATCCACTTTTGTGTGTGGACATGATCTGTTGACAGAAGTTTTGCCACAAGATCTCTTCTGAAAGTAACTTCTGTTGACAGATCACTGTAGTGTAGACATAGCCAATATGAACAAGGTGACCTTCTGTACTGTGTTTCCCAGGACAGTCCCTTATTTAAGTGGTCTCACAGGCATCCCAACATTTTAAGAAATGATCCCATATTTTGTGCAGATCCTGTTCCCTGGCACCCAGTGTCTCAAGGCAGCAGCCCCCACTGCCAGGAAGCTCCTCAGCTAGGCTGCTGCCCCATTCCCTGGCACCCCACAGAGGCATTGCCCACTGCCAGTCAGCTCTGCCATGGGGTGGCCTCTTCATTCCCTGGTGCCCCCTTGCTGGGAGGCTGTGGAGCCCTCATCCTCCACTCCCCCTCATCAAGAGGCTGCAGAGCCCCCATCCCTGTGTCTCACTGTGCAGTAGCTGGTCCCATCGCTGAGGAGCTCTGGCATGGAACAGCAGACCCCCATCCCTGGAGGCCAGTGTCCCATTTTTGTCATAAGCCAATGTGTTCACCCTAGATATAAACATCAGTCTGCTCTAGGTGAATACCTGACTAACAGACCCAGATTTAGACAGACTTTCTCTCCAAACCTATTGCAAATGGTAAATAGCATCAGGGAAAAGTGATATCCCTATCAGTGAACGGTGAATCTCTCCTTCAGTACACTAAAAGAATCAGCAGTATCTTCAGAGCACAGTTTGCAGAAAAGATTTTCAAATTGTTGTGGGAATTGTGCTTTTTTAATGTATTTAAGTGCCGCTAATAAACATGTGCTTATCACCAAAGAAAATGAGGCACGTAAACAAGTATTTCTTACATATTGGCTAAGTCTACACTTACGAAAAATGTCAAAATGGTCATGCTATTCCTATCAGCTGATAAGGGGATTTTGATCTTTGCAGGATCCTTTCGAAAAGGACCCCCACCACCCCCCAAGTAGACGAACCGCGCGCAAGCAAAACCGGCACGTTTGAAGTGCTGTGGCCAGCAGCATGCTAATGAGTTGCTGAATATTCATTTCAGCACCTCATTAGTATTCGATTTGACCACTAGCAAGGCCATTTTGAAGTTTTACGTAAGTGTAGACAGGGCCACTGTCTTGTCAATTCCTATATTTTATTTTCATGCGATTGCTGAGACAGGTATCTCATCTTGGTTGAAAGACTCCTTTTGGGAAACTTTTTTTTTTCCTCCACCACAGGTAAAAGACAGATAATGGCAATGGAGATTTTCCTGTAGTGTCCTGACAAGATGCCTCAGTTCACTGCAGGTATAGGAAGGCAAGACAACCTGCAGGCCTGGTCAGACCCTGGCCTTGGTCATGGACTGCCATTGGCTTTGCTATGGGTGCTGGTCTGTAAGGAACTATGCTGAGAACACAAACTCACCAATAAGCCATCATATGGTAATAACTGCACCAACCTAGATTTGAACCCACAACCTACGTTATTACCAGTCCTTTCAGCTATTCACTACCCTTAAACTTCTTCCCCTGATGTCATATTATGTTCCCCTGACGTGAATATATCAGTTTCCAGGTTCTGTGCACGTAGGAATGAGAGTACATATAAATAATTCCTCAGCATAGATAACACCTTGTTCAAGAGCTGCTATGTTTTAATAACAGTAAAATGTTGACAACTTACTAAAAATATAAAATTTACCTGATTCTATTACCTGATTCTGATTCTAACTGTGCCTTTTTGAGGTTCCATCTTGTTCTGTGGAATGAACAAATTTTGCTTTTGATTGTGTACATACAGTAAACTCTTTCATATCTAGCAGCCCTGGGACTGGGAGTTTTCCAGATATTGAAATACTATGGATAATAGAGAGGTATTCCAAGCAATACATAATACTAAAGAAAAACAAGATTAGATATTATGAAACAAACAAAAATTAGGCAGAGTTCTTTATTTACCAACAACAGTAGTATTGTACACTGTAAACATATACTGCATTTGCTTTCATTATTGTGTATTTATGGCAAATGTGTATAAAATTTACATATAGTTAAAATGCCAGTTATGTGAGAGTTCCAGATGATAGAATTCTGGATATGAAAGAATTTACTGTAAACTGTCTGCATAAGACAGGCCCAAATATTTGCTCAGATTACCGAGTCATTTGTCAGGAGATACTGTGAGATTTCACGCAATGAGCTAAATTGTCTGCTAGAGTAAATTGTCTCAGCTCCACTAAAATAAATGAATCTGCTCCAATTTAAATCCGCAGGGAATAAGAGCCATGAATCCCTGAGATATGCCAAATGGTACTATGGAGACTGATCTTTATTTTCAGAAACATTGACATTATCGAAATAAAAAATAAACTTTGTATAAGGACATGAAGGGGATCAAATAGCCATAAAAAAGGAATATTCCTCTTTCATCTGGACGATGTGTGCATATGTTTTCAAAGTACCTATTTGACCTCATAATATATCGTGATGGTGACATACAAAACATGTTTACCCTTCTAATTTACTACATAGACCAAAATTGGGTAAGTATCAGGGGGTAGCCATGTTAGTCTGGATCTGCAAAAGCAACGAGGGTTCCTGTGGTACCTTATAGACTAACAGACATTTCTGTTAGTCTATAAGGTGCCACAGGGCCCCTCGTTGCTTTTGCAAAATTGGATAAGTAACTCTTGGATCTGCACGCTATGGCTACAGCTACACCACAGAGTTTTGTTAACAAAACCCCTGTTCCGTCGACAAAACTGGTGGAACACCCACACACAAAATGCATTTTGTCAACAGTCTGTTGACAAAAGTCAGCACTTTTGCCGACAACCTTCTGCTGCTCCCAGATGAAGAAGCTTGCCTTTGTCGACAGAATCTATTGACAAAAAATTTTGCAGGTGCTCTGGGGGGCTTTTTATTTACAGACATGACATCTGGTTCACCAGGCAGCCCTGTTTGCTGAGCTTCTGGTCCACTGTTCTCTTGAGAGAGGGCCAAGCAGTCCGGTTGTCAACAGAGCATATCATTCCTTCAATCCGCTTTAGTGTATGGCCACACTCTGCTGACAGAGGTTTTGTCCAAAAATCTCTTCCAATAAAAACATCTGTCAACGTTGCTTCTAGTATAACCATAGCCTCAGTGTGTACACAAAACTTGGGAATATGGTCTATCCCTTCATCACAAATGATTTTGTTTCAGTGATTATCTACAAACCCTGAGCCTTAGATAACACTTAGTATACCATGTTGTGTTTTACTGAGAGTACATGTTTACAGCTTAGTCATAAAGCTCTGAAAAAATAGTTTTCAGACCTAGATTGTGATGAAACTCTACATAGTGTTCCAAACAAGTCTCTGTAATGAGTATATATTGAAATGTCATCTTGGGCATCATGTGTGAATGCAGACTATTTCTCTGACTGTAAATATGTAACCAATGTGGTTTTGTGAAATAACCTAATACCTCCGGCAGTCTAGAATATAGAACAATGCAGATGACTAATTTGAATCAACCAGTTTGCATGTGGCATGTCACAGTGGGACTCCTAATGATCTTCTACAAGGATTCTGTTTATCTAAGTATCCCATTTTCTGTCCTGTGATGTGTGGATGTGAACTACACTGAAAATAATATGCAGCTAATTACCAGCCTTGTCAATGACAATTCTCATACAATGATGAACCATATTTCTTTAAAAAAAAATCTTCCCAATGATAATGACACACACTGAAGATGGTTTCAGGCTCTGTTCTTAGTTTCTTTGCTCCCAACAGCAGTTTTTTCCCGGGTGCATGCCAGCATGGATGAAGTTAAAATAAAGAAAATAATCTAATCCTAATCATAGAAAAAAAGGATTTTCAGGCTTCATCCTGTATTTTCCCTAGAAATGTAAAGTAGGGAATGGAACCGTTACTTGCAGGACAAACATCATATGTGTCCTTTCTTAAAGCCCCATTTTAACTCACTGCTCCGGATCTGTCAAGTTGTCAGAGAGCATCACCAAGTTCATGTTCAGCAGACAGAGAGTTTTTGGTTTAAAGAAATATTTATCATTGTGTTTCCATATGGTTCATCAAAATTCATTTTAAGCTGGCTTTGACCATTAAATAACAGTTTGAACTTAACACTGAAAGCTTAAATCCCTCTACTCATTTCAGAAAGATTTCTGATAACAAAGACTATCAAATGGAACCATGGGCAGCTTGATTGATAAACTGACAGAGGACGTAATATGTTGTTTTAATTTTCCAAATACTGTTCCCTATATTTGGGAACCATTTAATCGTTCCATTTTAGATTAATTCAAGACCTCCCATCCCATTTAAATTACAATTTCAATAGTTCATGATACAATGAGTAAGAATTTTCAAAGTTTCCTTATGTGATCAACATATTTTCTTTTATAACTTTCCTTATGCTTATTTCATTCATGCCTTTGGAAAGGGAAAATCTTTCTCAGGAAATTTTATACACACACATAGACACATGATTTCCTATCTATATCTATAGTTATAAATATATGACCACATATATTAGTTTATTTTTATTTAATTATGCAAGCATTTGTATGTGTCATAGTCAATATAGCACTAATTCAGAAAGCTGTGTATCTCATGTGCAGTATAACAGAATATTGTCTCAATTGTCAAACCACTTCTGGTGCACGGGAAGGCATTACACATAAAGGGTTGTATTACAAGTATTAGAGAATCTGGCTCCTTGTTATGCTATTGAATTAAAATAGCTTCTTTTATACTCAGTGCTTCTGTGGTGTAAGTGAGTTTAGTGACAAAACAAGACAAGAGATAGAACAATTGAAGATGTTCCCTGAAACTCTTACTATACAGAACACAAGGGTCTCATGTATAGCTCATCAGTAAAACATGAGAACGTACTTGAGTAGAAAAATCACAATGAGGTACCCACAGGCCATTGCCTGCATCTCATGTAAACTGATAAATTAAAGATGCTGCACCATTTTTTTCTTGTCTTTCCTTTGTCAAATGCAATAATTTAAGCATGCATTTTGGTGCTGCAAAACCTAGAAATAAGAAGACATACTAACATACACCTAGTTTGCTAAAGCACAGCTTTCGGCTCACATTACGATTTTCTTATCACCTCTGCGTATATTTTTTTTTTAATCTGGAATAATATTGTTTATTTTGCCCTGAGGAGTTGCACTTGTGAAAGCAAATTTCAAAGTCAACACACACCTTCTATGATCCCTATTGGTGGTAGTGAAAGATGTTTTTATCAGGGATTCTGCAGAGTTAAATATACATTTATGGTCATTTTCGTAAAAGACAGTTTAAAATTATACAGATATTAAATCAGCCTACAAAGATTCAATGTAATTAGAACATATATTGTTATGGTATATAAACTAAACAGTGTGCTGAAAGCCAAAATAATCAAATAAAGAAGGCAAATTGTCCCCAGACATTTTGATGCACTGGAAAACAATGTATTGAAAGTACCAGAATGTTCAATAGTGGTGTATAAACAGAATTTATGGTTTCTGAGAATTTGATTATATTTACACTCACAAAATCTCACTAAAACTAGGACAGTTTTAGTATTCTGTGCTGACAGGGGTCAACCTTAACAACCACTGCGAAGAAGAAAAACAGCCTTAATTTGCTGAGTGTAGCAATATAATAAAAATAATAATAAATAAAAAATAAACAGGGTCTATTTTTTAATTTAATCAATTTTATCATTTCTCTTGTGTGCTCTTTAGTCCTGAGAATTTTAGCTTTTGAGAAAGTGGTTTATGAAAACATACGCTTTCCTTACAGATCTCTGGCAATCTGATGCTAAGTGGGACAAAATGCTAACAGGGTATCGTCCATTAAAATTTTAATGCCACATCACATTTTTCTAATGGAGCAAATCAGAATTGCAAAGCAGTGTAACTCTACTCAACCTAACAATAAAGCAGGAGCTATAAGCAGCACCTTCAGGAAAAAGTGGACACTGGCCAAGCAATGGAAGACTTACAAGGGCAATTGGTATCTTTCTCGTAGACACATAGACATCTCTTCCGAAAGCAGCCAGGAAATTGATGAGGTACAATATCTTCTTTATAGTCTATGGTAGAATTTATTTTGCATATATTAAAAATAATTAAAAATAAGCAAAGGTTGAAAGTTGAAATTCTTACCTTAGACATAGTACAAGGCAAGACAAAAATATATTGGCATATACTTATTACCCTCAATGCTCTGTTGCTCATGTATTCCTTCTTGCCTTCTAGCCACATCATGAGCTTTGTTAGAGACAAGCCTGAAGCAATCCTGGCTTTGAAAGCTACTCCTTTGGAAAACAGGAGAGGACTACAACACCTGAACTCTCTCCCCAACTGGGAAGATTTTAGAGATGGGCTGGATAAGTGAATTCCTCGAGTGCCACTCTCCAGGGAGGCTCCACAACGGGTGGAGGTGTTCCACTGGGCCAAGAACCTTGTCAACCAGTAGATCTCTGAACTTTGAGAGCTCATTGTCAGACAGCAGAACTGCAAACAGTAAAGACAAAATGTTGACAATGCTGGGACATTTTTAATTGTAGTCACATCCGCAAGAAGAGTCAGAGAAATTCTTCCCAAAATTCCATTCTCATTCTTGAAAATCTATGCTCAACCCCGTATGGGTCAGGGGGACTTTGAGTTTTACATCAATGGACCTTCAGCACTTAGACTTTTTGTAGCCTTTTGCTTTCTGCATAAAGGGTATAATATTTCTACCCTCTTTGATTAAGTAGATTAAATTCTATTATCAAGACATGTAATGCATTAGCCAGGGTGCCAGTACATCAGTATCTTAGAGATCACTCTTTTAGGGTTAAGACAGCAACAAGGCATGGTCTGTACATACAAAACCTGCAGGACTTGGAGGTTAGCATATACCTCTGCCATTTGGGGCCAGCTTGAGTCATACAACCCTGCCTTTGTTCCAGTGATGTGAGAGGCTGCTTGTGTAGCTCTGGACACTGACATTATGCTGGCTTCAGGAGGTACATCTCATAAGTATGAGTAGATGAAAGCAACATTCTCACATAACCACAGTTACACTTTAAGGTCATAGAACTATTGGTTCTGTGTCACACAACTAAACAGTTCTGATTCCAAGGAAAAGAGAACAGTGGTATTCCTGCTATTAGTGAATTCATTATACTCTGTTAGTACCTGTCTAATGTTGCTAAGGACCTGCAATTAAAGCATTACTGGGTCACCAGTGAAAATGAGTGTGATGGTCTCAATGGCTGCACCTACCCTACTCCTCCCTTTCGGAAGGGACACAAAAATGCAGCTGAGCGAAAATGCAAAGAGCGACTCATTTGCATACTCAGCACCTCATTTGTATAATTATGGCAACTCACCATTCTGGAAGAGCTGCTTTCGAAATGCAAAATATCCGTGTAAATAGGGTTCCTTTGAAAGGGAGCCCCACTTTCAAAAGCATCCTTCTTCCCAATTTTTTTCAGGAAGAAGGGTGTTTTCGAAAACGGAACTTCCTGTCGAAGGAACCCCACCTACATGGCCATTTTGCATTTCAAAAGCAGCTCTTCTGGAATGGCGAGTGGCTGCTGTTATGCAAATGAGGTGCTGGATATGCTAAGTAGTGCCTCATTTGCATTTTGATCAGCTGTATTTACATGCCCCTTTCGAAAGGGAGCGGTAGTGTAGATGCAGCCAATGAGTCTTCCATTATCTATTTCACATAGTACCACAATGGCTGTGGCCACACTTGGCCATGCAAATGGCCTTTTCAAAGATTACTAATGAAGCGCTGAATTGAATATTCAGTGCCTCATTAGCATTAGGATGCTTCTGGCTGCAGCACTTTGAAAGTGCTGCTTTCGAAAGTGTGCGGCTTGGCACTGCTACACAGTGGTCCTCTTTGAAAGGACCCCGTTCCTTTTGCAAACCCCTTATTCCTCTCAGAGGATGGGAATAAAAGGATTTCGAAATGTGCTAGGTCCTTTCGAAGTGCCACGGACAGAAGCATCCTAATGCCAATGAGGCCCTGAATATTCAGTTCAGCGCTTCATTAGTAATCTTCAAAATGACCATTTGCATGGCCATTTCAAAGTTTTCGCCAAGTGTGGCCACAGCCAATGTGTCCTGGTGAGCCATGTCTGCCCCAGGCCCACAACTAGAATAGCAGGGTAGCTGCAGGTCAGAACTGAGATGTATTGAAAGAGATGTGTGGAGAAGCTAAGCCCTTCACTTTCATGAGCACTAAATTCACTCAAGATTTTAATAATGAAAAATTGAAGGTTGTCTGACAACATTCATATTTTTTTCATGAACCTGTCTTCTCAGATTCTCTGGCTAATGCTGTACACAGTGACACACTCGGTGTCACTCATGGCAGCGTTTACCTGCATTGCAACAACGTGACTCATCAGTCAGCCCTAAATGTTTGACAAACTGCTTTTTTTAAGATAAATCCGTGAATAAATGGAAGGTCTGGGAAATTGTTTTTTAAAGCACAGGCTGGCTTTGTGGTTTGGGCCCCAGGACAGTGGGCTTTATGGTGGACTGCAACATGACATAAACTGGAGAATGGCTCCCTGAAGATTTGTTTGCTAGGTGTGTCCTGTCCATCAGTGCCTAGCCATAACCTGAAACGTCTGCTGTCCATAACGTAAAACTTTCTCTCCAGCACGCTGTGCACTTCTTTATGGGTGTTTTTCTTCCAAGAAGCCAACTTTCCAGCATTTAGGCATGTACAAAATAATACAAAACGGATGAAATATTATACACCATAGAATAAATACCATCATGCATGTTCACATGAGGGTTTTGACAGGTAAATGTTGTAAAGACACAAACTGAACATTCTCCCACTGTATACAGATTCGATGTTACCACAGACATGGCAAGCACACAATTTTCTAAAAAATAACACTGTTCTGCAAGGAAAACAAAAAAATCCAATGAATTTTTGTCACTCTTTACCTGATGTGGGGAGAGCTCTCTCCTGGTTCAATCTACCAAAACCAGTGAGGGAATAAATGTTCAGCAAAAAGAGGATACATCAAGACCATGGCTCTCAACCTTTTCCAACTGCTGGCCTCCCTAGTAGTAGTCTGATTTGTCTTGCATGCCCACAAGTTCCACCTCACTTGCTTATAAAATCAGACATGAAGGGACAAAAGGGTCACAGCATGCTAGTACTGAGAAATTGCTAACTTTCTTATTTTTACCATCTAAGTATAAAATAAATCAACTGGAACATAAATATGATACAGGTTGAACCTCTCTAATCCAGAACACTCTCACCCAGTAACATCCACAATCCAGCATGATTTTAGTTAGCCAGATGACCACTTATCATGGGTATTGCCAAGTTTCCTGTGGTCCCATAAAATTTGTTTACAGCCACCACTCCTGGGTCTCAGTGTTTTGTGCTGTTATTTAGCTGTAATTTACCGCTAAATGTCTTCTAAAAGCCCAGTAGCCAGTGGAAATGTTGGTAATGTGCTAGACAATATCAACATGCTGTGGTCCACCAAATTCTCTCGTTCAGCATCAGTCAGGTCCCGATGGTGCCAAGCAAGAGTGCTTCAAACTATATTTCAATGTACAGAGCCGTACAAACAAGTCATTGTCTGTATGAAATGTCAGTCTGTACTGACTTTGTTGGTGCTTTTTCATGTACATTATTATAAAAGTAAGCAAATATCTAGATGAGTTGATGCAATGAATGGAAGTATTCTGTGCACCCCTAGTTAGGCTCCTAGTTAGGTGCCATGCAATATAGTCTCATCTCTTTCACTAATGTTAACAACTTTGCACTTCACAGCTTCTATTATTAAGCAAGACTTCATAACTCTCCCTCAGGAGGCACTTTTGAGTGCCTGACACTGCAATCTTAACATTACATAAATAGTTACATATAAAACATAAATTAAAACAGTTATTCCTGCTAATTAATTATTACACTTATAAGACCAGATCACCACATGGGCCACACCAAACAGGTGCTTAGCACAGCGCTGTTGCTGGCAGCGCTATGCTAATGAGATTTCTAGAAATTGCAAATGTTTGCCCATTTGCAAACTCATGCAGCTAATTAGCATAGCCACACAAGATTTCACTGTCAGCAGAGGCGGGTGCCAACACTACAGAGACCATGTGGACATGCCTCTGCCAGCTAAACCTTCCTCCGTCAACAGTCCCTGACCGCTGGGGATGCCTGGCCATGGGGGAGGGCATTGAGCCACATCGTATACATTTATTTTTATATATGTATATATCCATCTATATTTATTTTTATATATCTACTTATATAGATATATGACATATAAATATATGTGCAGCTCTTTGCACTCTATCCACCACTATTTTGGCTCTTCGTCTCTAACTGGTTAGCCACTCCTGTAATAAGTGAAAATGTATTGGATCAGTTATCCATAGTGAAAAGCATGGCCACCCCTACCTACACATAATCATATATGCAGCATTTATGCACAGTCAATCAGCTTCAATGTAGCATATATGACATAAGAGCACGCAGGAGAATAAAATCCAACTATGAGAATTTTTTCCGCATTAGCACCAGTTTACTGTGTGCACAAGTATATGTCTTTCTGTGTTTCTCACTGCTGCCCCATTTCTGGTTTGCCTTTTGTTCATTTTTGCAGAGGAAGCCCATGGTAAGAAGACCCCCAGCATAACAGAAAGTACTTACAAAAATCCACGTGATGGAAAAATGTATAAAAAATTGACATTTTGTTCAGGGGTAACTATTTAAAAAGTCAGATGTTTATACCATAAGTCCCCACCAAATCCAAAGACCTTTGTCCCAACACAAACTAGTTCTCTTTTCCCAACGTACACAAGCTACCATTCCCTATCATTATTTGGGATAGCATTTTCACAACAGATTTAGGCTCAATTCCCTGCTTCTCCCTCCAGCATCATCTTGGAGCAGATAGCAGTCACACTACTTCCTGTCTATGCCTGAGGCTTATACCCTCTCTCCTTCCCATCTACAGAGCAGCTCCTTGCTGCTGCCAGCTCCTGAGGGCTGTAAGTTAGAGGTACTCCACACAGGGACTTAAGAGTAGTTGCTATGGAAACTCCAGGGTTTCCCTAGCTACTGCTCAGGTATCAGAACCTACAGACATGGAAGAGGTGCTGCCTTTTCAAGGAAGAAATACAGTTTTCCCCCATTAACCCAGAACTTAAAATTAGGCCCCTTTTCTCATCATGGTTTCTCCAAGATTTGGTTGTGCTGAAACAAAATGTGCTCTGGGTCAAGGACTGACAGCATAAGAGAGACTGCATTCAACTGGGAAAAAATTCCTTCTACTTTGCAAGATCAGAGCTGAGATCATCCAAAAAGAGCTCATATGTCTGATTAATCCCAGCGCAGGGTCTCACATGTGGGTTCCTAGAGACAGGATGCTGACAGCAATATATTCTAAAGAAAGGTGTGCAGATTTTCTGAAGTTATTTCCATCTATTGTTTTCCCTACTGTTTGAATCAGATCAGTTTGAGTTTGCCTAGGAGTGAGCATCATGAGATGACCACATTATCTGCAATGCATAGTATGAATATTGGCTACAGCTACATGGGCAACCTCTGTTGAGACAGGTCACTGTCGACAGAGAAATGTCAGCAGTACCTCTATTGACAGATCGTGTGTACACATAAAAGTGGCTTGAAAGAGTAAGCTGCTCTGTTGACAGAGAGAAGCCAAACTGCACTGCCGTCTCTTGACAGAACAGCTGACCAGAAGCTCTGCAAACAGGGCTGCCTGGGGAACCAGAAGCCCTCTCTGTTGACAGAACTGTCTACATGGGCACTCTGTCAACAAACCACTGTCAACAGAGGCTTTATATGTAATCTGGGGGAGATATAACGCTGCCAGTTGAACAGCTGAGTTTTGTCACAAACTCTCGGCAGAGCACTTTAACCATGTAGACACTCAGTGAGTTTTGTTAACAAAAGCCCAGTTCTGTTGACAGAGGTTGCCCATGTAGACGTAGCCCACACACTTCAATCACTTGATGGCTTGAAAGGCTCTTGCCAAAGTACAAAATGCAAAGACCTTACCTCAACAGCTCATTCAAGGCATAACTGAAAGCATGTAAGAAACTATTCTTCTGCAGCTAATAACAATCACTCCGTGCATCAGGGCGAATTCAGAAGCGATGATTAAAGTGACCCAAGTCAGACTTCATACCTCCTAGATCTACTTAGGTGTGTGCAGCCATGCAATTGAGGACACAGGGACAGAGTCATAGTTTCCCTCCCTCTCCCTGACCACTGTGGGTTGATGAATCTAGGGCTGCATGGATGGACCTACCCCGAGTTCAGTGATTGTGATGGTGACTTACCCTTTTGTTGGATGCAAAAAGTTGAGGAGGCATCTGTGGACCATTAGTGATTTTTTAAAATTAATTATCTGTGCCACACACTGTTTTCTATGTGTGCATTAACCTTAATTTTCCAAATCATTCTCTCATTTTTTTACTTCCCTGTACATAGTTTTAATCAGTCTTATCATTTTCTGTTTTCCTAGGGTTGTGAGCTCAGTCCTTGAGGAGGCCATTTAGGGGTCTGGGGCAAATAGATTTAAAAAAATGTCAGGGATGCTGCTTGATCCTGCTGAGAGGGCAGGGGAACTGGATTCTATGACCTCTCAAGATCCCTTCCAGTTCTATGAGATACGTATATCTCCATATAAAAGATAGAAGTTAGATTTACCGACCTGCAAAAATTGCACTTGTTTTTTCCCTTTTCCAAGTCTGTACCAAACCTACCTGTTTCCAGTTCTCTACTATTTTCCCTCTTGTTTCTGTGGTTTCTCAGAAATTGCAGTTAGCAGGGCAAAATACAGAGAAAGGATAAAAGTCTAACACTGTGACAACCCCCAGCAGCATTTATGTCAGTCGATAGCATGCATTTCTTCAGGGAAGACTTTGAAGAATGACACACTAATGCAACAAATGAAAAGAGACACCTTTGCTAATGACAAGCATTTTTATAAGTCGCATGCCTTCTTTTATAGCCTGTTCTCAGACCAGAGGTGCAGAAGTTCTTTCTGACAAAAGTCACAAGGAGTCCACTAAGTCTCCTCTTACACTATACTGTATCATTCCACTTCAGTGGGACTTAAGACAAACCACTCATATACAACAGTCTCCAACTTAAAGGAATAGCATAGTTCTCTACTTTAGAAGTATTGAACACTGAGTATCTGTCTACACTACAGCTGCTGGTGTTGCGGCCCTGAAATTACACTGCTGTAGCACTATAGTGTAGATGCTTGCTATACTATAGTGTACATGCTTGCTAGATGCATGCTGCATTGGTGGAAGGCATTTCCTGTCAGTGAAGACAATCCATCTCTTTGTGAGGTGGTAGCTAGGTAGATGGAATAATTGTTCCAGAAGAATCTGAGGCATGTCTACACCCGAGGTTACATTGGTGAAACCGCTATGCTGGGGGCATGATAGTTTTCACAACCCGACTGATGTAACTAGGTAGACTTACATTTTAGGTGTTGATCAGCCTTAGCTCTGGCTTCTTCATTGTCTCAGAGCCAATCTACCATTTAGCTTCCGAAAGCTGGGCCCAGAACTCTTTCACATAAAAGAAGACTACAGGATCTTTCTAAACTTAAGGTCCTGGTTGCCATTTTAAAGTTCTGTAAAATGAGATTTCCCTAAATGGGGGAGAGAAAACAAAACAAAAGCCTACAACAAAACCCAAGCTGCCTTCTTTTTTCCCTTGCAATGACAGTTTATACAGCACTTCTGCGTAGTGTCTGTTGCTATACCAGGATTTTCGGCAATAGCAGATCTGCAAGAATGAGTCAGCGTGGAGTCATGGTGGTCTGATGTGCTGGGTCCAGTAAGTCTACATCCGTCTCCAGAACACCCCTCTAACTCCTCCAACAAAAACCCCAACCCCAAACCATCCAGGCAACTGCGATTGTTTGATGTGACTAACCAGACCATATAATCTTATGTAATTATATCCAAAGTGAATTACTGGACAGCTGGCTGCATTTAACTGGAACAGACACTAAAACTGTAAATCCCTCCAACTATGTGATGGAAAGGCTGTTTGGCTAGCAATCAGATATAAACATACAAAATGCTCAGGCCACCATTCTTCACATAAATTCACAACCTGGGATCATGCTAAGATTCCTAACTCCTATTTAATGATCACACAGTTGCAGGGGTCAGGAAAATTTCTTTTTTCACTGTGCTAAGAAGTCACCAAAGCAGACTAGAAGCCCAGCACCCTGTTTCCAATCCTGACCAGTAACAGATGCTTCAAAGGAAATTCCAAGTAACCCCATCATGGATAATTATGTAACCAACACAGAGGGAAAATTTTCTCCTCCAATATCTTTTAATTGGACTAACTTCTGTTGGTGTGACAAGCTGTTGAGCTTACCCACAGCTCTCCTTCAGGTCTGTGTGAGCTCATAAATTTGTCACTCTCACCAGCAGAAGCTGGACAAGTAACTATTACTTCACCTACCTTGTCTGGGACCAACGTTGTTAGATCAACACTGCACGTTCCTTAAACTCAGGCAGTTAGTGACTGGAATATGCATGAGCAATGAGGACTTATAATTTTTTATCTTCTCTTAAGTAACCATGGAGCTTCTCATTACCTAGGCAGATGTCTAACTCTTCTTTTTTTGAATCCTGTTAAGCTTTTGTCTTCAATGATATCTTAGACAGTAAGATGAACCCTTTTATGTGTTGTATTTCCTTTTATGGGTTTAAAAATCTGTATACTTTTCACTGACTGTCTCTGTAGTGAGGCAAAGTGGACTGGACAGTAATGGAGCAGTACATTTCCCTGGATGGGCAGAGCCAACCCACCCACTCTCCTTTCCTAGAAATAGCAGTGTGGGACAGGAAGTATAAAAGGAAGATCCTGCCACTCAGATGAGCAGAAGTCAGTGGAGGAGATGGATGCTTCTAATTTGCCATGGCATCCAAAAGTGGAATTTACACCCTTTTGCACACTGTCCCCAAGGAGACAGGCCCCCCATGAGGAGTTGCTGGTGCTACTATCAGCTGTATGAAACAAGGAGCTTGAAGACCTACAAAGGCCAGAGAACCAAAACCTGGGTAGGTAGGAGGCAGCTCAGGGCCAGCTGATCACTGGCTGGCAACATGGCTGACCACGTCTTAGTTGCTGTGTTGCAGTTATTTCGAAATAGTGCATGTGTAGACGCTCTGGGCCCGCAATTTTGAAATTGCAGGTCCCCCATGGCGGCGGCTCCAGGGAGCGCAGGAGACGCACTAGCAAGCCCTGGCAGGGCTCTATGTTCCCTGGGCCAGCCCCTTAAAGCCACATGGCTCCGGAAACCCCATGCAGGAAGCTGAAAGCGTGCGCAGGGCTAGAGAAGCACGAGCTCAGCCCTAAACACTCCAGCAGCCAAACCGACACACCACCCAGCCCATCAGCACGATGGTGAGCCTCCCGCATCCTGGGGCACCCCAGGAGACCCCCTCTTCCCCACCCAATGGGTAGCCAGAGGACAGCCAGGGCCAGAAAAGGAGGGGCGGAGGAGGAGGTGCTGCTCCACAGCACAGGGAGGCCCTGCAACACAGCTGCCTTTGAGCGGCTGACCCTGGGGCTGTGGAAGTGGGGACACCCCCAGCACACAGCCGCTCAGGTCCGCTCCAAAGTAAAGGAGCTGAGGCAGGCCTACAGCTGGGCCAAGGATGCCTGCAGCCGATCGGGGGCCGGGGTCAGCCTGCGGTGCCCACACTATCAGGCATTGCAACAGCTCCTCAGCCCGAAGGACATCCCACAGCCGTTGGTGGTGGTGGACACATGCAGGCTGGACACTGACTGGGAGGCCGACCCATTGGAGCAGCCAGGACCCTCCAGCCAGACCACACCTGCAGGGCCCGGGAGCGACTTGGAGGAGGGGGGCCCATTAGTCATTGCAGTCAGCTCCGGTACCTCCAGCCAGGTGCCCTCAGACCTGGTCTCCGGAGCCCCAGATAGGTGACAGGTGGATCAGGCGGCCTGGGGGGGGGCCTATCCCACAGTACCCTGCCCTGTTCCAGACCCCAGCAAGGCACCATCCAGTACCTGCATCTGTGGACAGTACCCGAGCCTTCCCAACCCGGAAGGGATGGGGGGGCCAGGCCACAGCCAGCAATTGCCCCACAGACAAGGTCCCAGCAGGCACACGGAAGCCCCAAGAGGGGGTCGGCAGGGGAGCCACCACCTTGGGGGATGGCCCAGGGATGTTGGGAGTGGCGCGGGTGGAGCTCCTGGGCCCAGGCGACAGCACTGATGGGTGGCTGCTCTCCCCTTGTGTCTCCACAGCAACTTCCTCTGAGGGCCAGACCACCCCTGCGCCACCATCAGACAGAGCTGGAGAGCCTTCTTCCCCATCGCCCTGGCTGCCACCTGGCCAGATCCAGAGGGCCCGATGCTGGCGGTGCTACGGCCCCCAGGAGGTGGCGGAGGCCCACACCGCAGCCATCCGGGAGCAGACCACTGTGCTCCAGGAGTGGCTGCTCATGGAGCAGGAGGACAAGGCCTGGTGGAGGGAGGTCTGGGTCGAGGCAGCCGCAGCCCTCCGGCAGCTGGCCCCCCAGCCACTCCCCCCCAGCCGCTCCCCCCTGCTGCCCATGAACCCACCCCCCTGCTGCCCCTGAACCCACTCCCACTGCTGCCCCTGGACCTGTTCCCACTGCCGCCCCTGAACACACCGCCCTCATCCCACTCACCCTCATCCCATCCACCTGTCTTGCCCTGGGCCACTGGCTGAATGCCAGTGCCAGCCAGGAGGAGGATCCCCTCCCCAGCCCCCCCCAGCCCCCGCCCTGCCTCACCCAGCCCACCCATTCTCCAGCCCCTGGCCCACCCAACCTCCTCGTCCTTCCAGTCCCCTTCCAGCCCCGACAGGGCCCACACACCAGGGGCAGCACAGGCACCTGTACCCACTGGGGATCTCGCCCCTCCACCCCTGTGGGGGACTAGGCCTGCCCATGCCTATGGCCCCAGCCATGGGGGCATGCCCCTGCCCCATTTATATAGTTCTCTCCCTGTTCCCCCCATATTTAGCCCCAATAGGAAGAACCCACGCCATTGTTCAACAGCCGTTTATTTACATATAGTTAGTCCCCAGTCAATAAACCCTTTCGTGCATCCCAGTGTCCCCTCTGTGTGTGTTGGGGGGGCCGTGCTGCAGGGTGGGTGTGAGTCATGTGCCAGGTGGAGGTCAGAGTGACTTCTGCTCGAAGGCCTCCCAGAGGGCTTCCCGGACCCTAACGCCTTCACAATCTGCCCGGGAGCACGGGGCCATGGGTGGCTGCTCATAGCCAGGGCTGCGGTGCACAGCCCACCCAGGCATGTAGTGCTCCTGCTTTCCCTCCACCAAATTGTACAGAGCGCAATAGGCCGCGACCACCCCAGGGATGTTGGGCAGGCTGATGTCCAGCCACACGTTGAGGCATCGGAAATGCCCCTTGAGGCATCCGAAGGCCCACTCAACAGTGTTGAGTGTGTGGTTCAAGCGGATGATAAAAACGTCCTGGCTGGCGGTGGTGTGCCCAGTGTCGGGGTGCATCAGCCATGGCTGTAATGGGTACGCCCCATCGGCCACTATACAGGGTGGCATTGTTGTGTCCCCCATGGAGAGCTCCTGGGCTGTGATGTAGGTGCCCTCCTCCATGCGCCATCCCAGCCAGGAGTTGTGGAGTACCCGGGCATCATGGGCTCGACCGGACCAGCCAACACAGATGTCACTAAACCGGCCCCAGACACCAACGAGTGCTTGGAGCACCACTGAGTGGTACCCCTTGTGGTTTATATACTATCCCGTGCTATGGTCTGGAGCGCAGATAGCTATGTGTGTGCCATTGAGCACACCGAAGCAGTTCAGGAATCTGAGGGCTGCGAATCCCACCATGGTGTCGTCCAGGGTGCTGAGGTGGACGACCCTCTGCAGAAGGAGGCAGTTGATAGCCTGGACCACCTGTGGTGGGGCACCAACATGTGGGCCTGCGCATCGGGGGGGCCCCTGCTCCTGAAGGCCCCCCGCCCAGAGGCCCCCTTCCTCCTGCCCCCTGCTCCTGCAGGCCCCTCACCCAGGGGCCCCCTGCCCCTTCCTGGGGAGGGTGTGGGGCCTTTGTCTGACTTACCTCCAGGAGGACGGCTCCCATGGTGGCTTTGCCCAGCCCAAATTGGTGCCCCACTGAACGATGGCTGTCCAGGGTGGCGAGCTTCCAGAGGGCAATCCCCACACGCTTCTCGACTGGGAGTGCAGGCCGCATGTGGGTGCCATGTGCTGCAGGGCGGGTGTGAGCCACTGACACAGCTCCATGAATGTCTACTTCGTCATCCTGAAGTTTGCGAGCCACCCTTCGTCGTCCTACTGGCCCAGTACCAGCCTGTCCCACCAGTCCCTGCTGCTGGGGTGGCTCCAGAGGTGCCGTGGGAGATGGGGGATGGGGGGCGGTGGTTGCCCCATTGCCAGGGTCTGCAGAACCCCTGTGGGGGAAAGGTGAACTACAGGCCTTCCACTACACCCAGGATGGCGATGACCACCTGGGTCCTTGTGAGGGTGGCAGCATCAGCCTCTGGCAGCTGCTGCTGCTCCATTCTCCTCTCAGTTCTTGGTGCACAGTCCATGCAGTGCTATGTACTGCTCTGTGGTGCTCTGTGTGTGCAGGGTGGATGTGTTTGGGAGGGGCCCTTCAAGGGCACTGCTGGCTGTGTGACCCAGAAGAGCTTGTCAGCCATGGGACCCCGTGCATGATGTTTCCCAGCTGCTTATTTCGAAAGAGCCCGCATTCCTGTGTGGACACTCTCTTTCAAAAAATGGAGGGTGTTCTTTCAAAATAGCGGATTGGTACAGTGATCCATTTTGTGTGTGTAGCCACGCTATTTTGAAATCCCTTATTTTGATTTTGTTTTTTGATGTTCCCCCTTTCAAAATTTCTTTGTTGTGTAGACGCACCCTCAGTCCCTTACTATACCAACCATTATTTTATAAACATCTATCATGTCCTCTCTTACTCATTTCCCCTCTAAGCTAAACAATATTCATTTCAGTCTCTCTTCACGTGAGAGTTTTTCTAAGCCTCTGATCATTTTTTGTCACCTCTCCCTGGACCACTTCTATTAATACTTTAACTATTTTCAGGCAGGGTGACCAAAAATGAAATCATGCACTCAAAGTCGGCGTGAACCATCAGTGCATATCAAGACATTATTTCTACCACATTCTTTATACATCATTAAAATGAAATACCAGAAAGAGATATGGAGAGGATTGCAGCAGAGTGAGGAGATAAAATGTGATTTGCTCCATCAGCTAGAAGTGGGATTTCCAGCCCTGATAGGCAGAATTGGTGATGCTAAGAATAGCAGTGTGGACTTTGCAGCGGGCAACAGTGCAGGGTAACCACCGGAGCTCAGACAGTGGCAGTCAGATGGCCTTGAACTTGGGAGCCTAGCGTATGAGGCCACCTGTGTCACAACTGCTCTTTTCACCATGCTGTATTGAGTAGAGCTAACCCAAGACTGTACACCCAGACTGGGACATACCACAGAGCAGACATGTCCTTACAGAGGAAACAAACATCAAGCAGCCCGCATTGGACCAGAACTGATCAAGACCATCAGAAAGTCTTTGGAAGTGCTGGACCTGTAATGGGAATACTAACACGAAAAGGAGTGGGATGCCAATACATATGCACTCCAGTACCAAAGAGAATGAAAAGAAGCTTTGAGATTCAGTGAGTAACATGAATAGGTACTGTAAGAGCTCCCATTGTACAGAGAGGGGTTTTTTCTATAACTCGATGTACAAAGATGTATTGTAAGTGAGACAACAGACAAACACAATTTCATGAGTGTCACTCTGATGGATGCGGGGTACTTAGTAATGAACATTGACCTATGTTCCAAACTGAGGTATCCACAGGGAAGAAAATAGCAGGCGCTCAGCACTGAACAGCAGCCCTGCAGCCTCTTGCCTGCCATGCTCAGCTGTTCAGCGGTGCACAAGAGCAGCTGGGAAGAAAGGGAGGAGTGGGGCCAGGAGGAAGTAGGGAGAGAGATAAGGGAAGGGTGGAGTGGCAGGAGCACTTGGGGCAGAGCAGGAGTCAAGCCCTCTTGGCAAATTACGAAGTTGGCACCTATGGTTTTCTAAGGCTTAGTGTACACTAGGCAAGTAAGTCAATTGCAGATACTCAGCTCTAGTTATGGCGGTTGACTTACCTGGCCATCTTCTTTAAGGAAGGTCAATGGGACAGTTTCTCCTGTCGACCTCCCTTACTGCTCGCTAGTGCAAGGAGTACAGGGGTCAACTGCTGACCCCTGATAGCCGATTTCATGTGTCCCTACCAGGTGCAAGAAATTGAACCCTGGAAGATTGACCCTGAGCTGGTCCATCTTCTAGGTAATGGAGACATGGCATAAGATGGTACATTGCAACATCACAAGGCGCAGACAGTTCCAGCAACCACTAACTGCCAAAGAATGGAACATCACTGGAGAATCCTCTTGCATGACCAGGCTAAAGGTCTCAGACAAAAGGAAGGCCCTGCTGCAAAATCCACTGAGCTACCCGTGACTGGGCTTAGGTTCATAAAGGGAGGGTGGAGTTTTAGGAAAAGGTGTTTTCTCTAAGGGGGGGAAACAGACTGTGGGCTTGTTTATATGGTGTGTTAATTTGCACCACTGGACTGGGAATTCTGGTCTGCACTAGTGAGTTGCATACTAACTGGTATGCACGGTCCCTGCTGGTGCACTATGAAACTTTTCGGGTGCTCCTGCAGGGTTCAGGTCTTCCAGTAATTGTCTGACATACTGGTGCAGACTACAGTCCACTGGTGCATACCAATGCACTGGAAGGTAAAATGAGATCAGGTTGTGTCCCACCTCATCCTGAGCTTGCTAGTAGTTCCACAGTTCTGAATATTTTCTTTGTTTTGACCTTGATCAGGTGTTCTTTTCCTGCTCTGAGGTTTGTTTTCTCTAAGGGTGTGTCTACCCAGGGGCCTGCTCTGTTCCTGGAAGGCAGAAGGGAAGCCCATCTAATTCAGTTTGTAGCTAGATTAATCTAACCATGTAATTCAGCTGTTTGTTGTTGTAAAAGAAGTTTCTCTTGTGTATCCTCCCCTTTGCTAAGTAAACCTACGTGTGTTAAGAAAGCTATGTGCCCGTGTATAGCACCAGTTATAAGGACCTGACAAGAAGAAATGCAGCTGTGCAGGTAGACCTGTACCATTATCAAAAGTGGGCTAGATGAGCTGTTGCACCAAGATCCTACCCTAAGGCTACGTCTACACGTGCACCCAACTTCGAAATAGCTTATTTCGATGTTGCGACATCGAAATAGGCTATTTCGATGAATAACGTCTACACGTCCTCCAGGGCTGGCAACGTCGATGTTCAACTTCGACGTTGCTCAGCCCAACATCGAAATAGGCACAGCGAGGGAACGTCTACACGCCAAAGTAGCACACATCGAAATAAGGGAGCCAGGCACAGCTGCAGACAGGGTCACGGGGCGGACTCAACAGCAAGCCGCTCCCTTAAAGGGCCCCTCCCAGACACACTTTCATTAAACAGTGCAAGATACACAGAGCCAACAACTAGTTGCAGACCCTGTATATGCAGCACGGACCCCCAGCTGCAGCAGCAGCAGCCAGAAGCCCTGGGCTAAGGGCTGCTGCCCACGGTGACCACAGAGCCCCGCAAGGGCTGGAGAGAGAGTATCTCTCAACCCCCCAGCTGATGGCCGCCATGGAGGACCCCGCTATTTCGATGTTGCGGGACGCGGATCGTCTACACGTCCCTACTTCGATGTTGAACGTCGAAGTAGGGCGCTATTCCCATCCGCCCATGGGGTTAGCGACTTCGACGTCTCGCCGCCTAACGTCGATTTCAACTTCGAAATAGCGCCCAACACGTGTAGACGTGACGGGCGCTATTTCGAAGTTACTGCCGCTACTTCGAAGTAGCGTGCACGTGTAGACGCAGCCTAAGAGTGGGAGCCCTTCAAACAGCATGAGACCCAACACCTGGTGAGGTGCCCTCAGAGACACCAGGCAGGAGATAGAAGAGTAAGCAGCCCCATAGCCATCAGAGTCACACAAAACATTCTGGTTGTGACCCTTAAAAACAACTAAAAGGGACAGTCAAAAATAGTCTGAATATTTAAGAAAAGTCACAAGTTTTTAACAACTTCTTGCATCAAAATTTGACCTTGGCTCAGGAGCCACACCATCTTCTAAATGAGAACAGCACTGTCTATACTGGGGCACCTAATTTTGGTAAGATCTTCTTTGGGCACTACTGTAATACAAACAAATGAATGATCATTAGTAACAGAATAATTTGTGGCTTTCCTGACAACCTGAGAGACCCACGTTCCTAGCTGCTTAGCGTTTTCTTTTAACAGTCAGTCCCCACCCCAATGACATCCGCAAGTACAACAAAAAGTGACCCTTCTCCACCCTGCCCCACGTACGCTACTCTGAGAGAAACTCTCGCACACCACAGCAATGTTCCTGCTGTTTTTTCCTATCCATCTGTGGAATAAATTTCATCATGTGCCCCAAGGCATGTCTGGATGTGCAATACCAATAGAAACACATGCTACCAGCTGTGAATACTGCAGATCCTCTGCTAATCAGCTGGGCAGTACCTGAATCTCTCCCAGGTTGCCACCCAAGCACTCAGCTAACAGCCAACACTGCACTCCAGTGTGCTGTGTGGTGATGTACTCTTGGGAGGTGAAGAAGGAGGAGGCTGGAAAACCATATCCCAATGGCTACCCCCCCTTCCTGCTGCTCACCTGGGAGCAGGTGGGCCCTCTTAAACAGATCGCCCTGATGATGGCAAAATCTTATAAGGATGTCAGAGAAGACGGAAGGAGGGTTGTGGTCGTAGCAACCGAAGGTCTCCCAGACTTGTAGCTGTCAGTTGTTGTAGGATTTATCTTTTTACGCCCATTTAAAAGGTGCTGTAATTTTAAATATTTCCCGTGAATTGAAATGAACAGGAGAGACAATTAATGAATGACTTTGGACAAATGACAGGATTTTGTCACCTTAAGCTGAGGCCAAGTTTGATGTCAGTACAAACCACACTATTTGCAGTCAGATAGCCCTTTCATCAGTTTTCTAGGAAACAGAAAGAAAACTTTAAAGATAAGACTATGAAAATATATTATGAAGCCAGTTCATGTTCCATAAAAGTCTATGCATTACCTCTTAGCTATATTGCCTTGCATGGTAAAATGCCTTGCCTCACTCAGAAATGACCAAGAGCAAAACATAAAAGGTGCAGTGATTTCTTTCTATAGAAATGGGTTATCATTCATGGTGTTAGTCTCAGGTGTGCAACACACAAGTTTGAGATATTTCTATTTAAAGGTACCTGTTGAGTGCATGTAGACCCTAGTCATGTGAACAGCCTGATAGAATTACAGATAACTGGCCTCTTTTTGGATGTGAAAAAGTGGAAACTCATGCAGGTCTTTTCCCAGTTTCAGGAGACTTTTGACATCCACTGTGTCTTCAGAAGTTACTCTTCACTTACTACTCAAGTGCTTTCAGGAGCACAAGTCCCAAATAATGCAGGAACTGTGGTCATCTGTTGTCATAGTCAGCAGCAGGAGCAGCACATAGGTCACTCAGAATTTGTTTCCAGTTCTATGGCTGTGAACGACTGTATGAATTGCCAAGTGGTGTTTCTCTGATGGAACTGACATCATTAATAATGGACTTGTTATCTGACATGCTTCTTATCTGGGGACTTTGACATATTCAGTAGGTGACTGGCTGCTTGATTTGGTGTGCAAGGTAGTCAACTTAGGGATGTTGGTTGCTAAGCTTTGCCAAGAAGATGAATTAAATTCCAGCATTTATGGTGTGAGAGATTGACGTCTTAATTCAGAGTCACGTCTTCCAACCATGGCCATCTAGCAACCTCCAGTTATTTGGGTGACCATCAATATCTGAACCACTTGAAGATTCACATTCAGCATCAAAACATGGTATGTAGACTGGAAAATGGTCATGTGGTATGGATGAAAAAAGGTTCCCTAATCCATGTATTGTCTACTAATCATAAGAGTTCCCAGCAAACAGCTTAAGGTTTGATAGGTACTTGTCCATAGGTTTGGCCTAGTATTATTAAAATTACTATTCAGCTGGGAACCTTAACATTGTTGCAACAATCACACTTAGGAAAACCCTTTATATTTGTAACATTTGTATTAATATATCATGCGAAGTTGTGAGCATTCCAAACCGGCAAAGTAGATAGATGTAATACAGATCATGCATCTGAACATCCATATGCTTTGCAGAAAAACAGAAAGGTTAGTTATTATATTCCTAGTTGCCATCATCTTCTTCATCACTATCACCAGTGATCATCATTCTGGCATCACCTAAAACCTACACCTCTCCTGCATAAAGCACACAGGCTGGAAGACAACTTTTATGATGTGCTCTGCTGATTCCATTTTTCTACATACACAGCCATGCATACAGTGTCTCCCTGTGGCACCCCAATATTCACAAGTGTCATAATTCCGATGTATATTGCACAAATCATGCTTTGCCAGGTATTATTCTAAATGCCTTGATCTGCTAAACATTACCATTTTATTGGATTATATGTGTTGTCACTGTATGCAAAGTTATGAAGTTTTGCTACTTATGTGTTACTGTAAGATGTTGTAAAGTTTGAGATGCCCACTTCTAGCCTTTTAGGTACAACAATAAAAAAGCCAGATGGTGCTAATGCCTCATTAACACAGACAATGGACTATGAAAGAGCTTATCTTCACTGGTGGACAATTCAGTCAGTCTATGGATAATGGCTGATATGACTCCTCAGGATTATGCAAAGGCTTGTGAGCAGGTCACTTGACACTGAACTCCATTTTGGTATCAGTACTTTTCTGCAATCTGAGCTGGGACAGGGGCTTGAAACAAAGAGGTTTCTGCAACATGGAAAAACTATATAAGGTGGAAGCGACTTCATGAGTAGGACTCAGTCTCCTACAAGACAACACCTGGAAATACCAGTGGAGCAAAGACTGAACGAAAGAAGGCGGTCCCAGGTGGGAAAAAAGAAAGCCTTGCTTGTGTAAGGAAGCTAAAATCTGCTTATATCTTCAGCCAAATATTGATGAGATACTGGTGACTCAAATCCTATCTAATTTGTAAAAGACTGAGATTGCACTCTTGTTTAATTTCCTAGAGCATCTGCTTTGATCTGTTCGCTATCACTTATAATCTACTTTTTTGTCGTTAAGCCTGCTTATGCTTTATCTTAACCAGTGTGTCTCTGACTTAAACATTTGGAAATCTTAGTTCTGGTAACAAAGGCTGTTGCATATCTTCCCCATACCAAGGAGGAAGTGAACCCTTCAGCAATGCAAGACAATATAATTCCGGATTTATGCTCCAGAAGGGATGCCAGGCTGGGCAAATTGGCTGGTGTCTCTATCACTGGTCAATGAGCAGCTTAGATAAAGTTCTCAGGTGACTCAGTTGGGTGTGTTCCACCAACAGTATTCCCAGTAAGCTGAGTAATTGGGCAGCCACCTAGCAGAGATTCAAATGTTGCCCACCTAATTAGCAGAGTGCCCACAGCAACCACACCTAGCATCATAGCTATGTCTATATCAGCCCGTTCCTTTCGGAAGGAGCATAGTAAAGAGGGAGTTTGGAAGATGCTAGTGAGCAGCTGCCATTAGCATCATGGCGGTGGTGCATGATTCGAAAGTGCCACTTTCAGAATGCAGGCCACCAGTGTAGATGGGGCCCTTTTGAAAGGACCCCCCCAGACTTCGAAAGCCCTGTCTTCCTATTTGCTTTTAAGAAGAAGGGGCTTTTGAAGTCGGGGGGAGTCCTTTCAAAAGGCCCCCATCTACATGGGTGGCCTGCATTCTGAAAGAGGCACTACCAAATCATGCAGGGCTGCCATTATGCTAATGAGGTGCTGCGTATTCATGGAAGCACCTAAGTAGCATCTTCCAAACTCCCTCATTACCATGCCCTTTCCAAAAGAAAGGGGCTAGTGTAGACATAGCTCATTTGTTTCTACTTGTGCTGCCAATCCACACATACCTTGATGCACACATCAAAATTTATTCCACACATAGGCTATGTATACACTAGCACTCTACATTGAAGTAGCATATCTCAAAGTAAGCTCTTCTGTAGTCCATTGTCTGTGTTAATGAGCCATTAGCACCATCTGACTTTTTTATTGTTGTACCTGAAAGGCTAGAAGTGAGCATCTTGAACTTTACAGCATCTTACAGTAGCACATAAGTAGCAAAACTTCATAACTTTGCATACAGTGACAACACATATAATCCAATAAGATGGTGTGGTTCAGTCGTGTGTTGTTGCCCTCCTGGCTGGCATTGAGGTGGCCCGTGTAGGGCACATAAGCCAAGGCTGGAAGGGGTAGGTTGCATCCACCACAAGGCAGAGGGGTACGGTGGCCATGGCACTGTCCCTGGGCCCTGGTCTGCCTGGGCCCTGGCAGACTGGGGTCTGCTGAGGATGTGGGGGGCCCCGGTCACATGTGATGCCCCCACCCCATGCCCTGGGGGTGTGTGCCCTGTGGGGTACATACCCGACAGTCCACCACCACGATCAGGGGAGGCCTGTCGGGCGAATGCCCGCTGGAGCTGTGGGAGGGAATGTCCAGCACCAGCTCCTCCTCCTTGCTGGACCACTCCACGGTCAGGGTGGAGGGTCCCAGCTCTAGCCCTGGGGGTTCAGGGCTGGGTTCCGGACCTGACTCCAGCTCTGAGGCCTGCAGGGGCTCCTTGGCCATGGTGTCAAAGATGGCTGGCGGGAGGAGGTGTCCCGGGGGCCCAGGATGGCCCTGAGATCCCGGTAATAAGGGCAAGTGGTGGGGGCAGCCCCAGACCAGCTGGCCGAGTCCCATGCCTGGGTGTAACCCTGCCGCAAGTCCTTGACCTCACTCCTGCTTCTGCATTCCGCCACTTGTTCCCCATTACATGGAATACTTCCACCTCACCCCAGAGCCCCAGCAGGTCACGGAGCTCAGAGTCAGTCCAGGAGGGGCCCTACTTCCTGCCCCACTGCCTGGAGGCCTGGGAACCCTGGGCTGGCCCAGAAGGGGAGCCTTGGGGGTGCTCAGGGGGCTGACTGGCTGCCATCAGCTGTCTCTGGGCCATGCAGGGGCACCGTGTGGCACAGCTGCTGCCTGCACAGTCTCAGCTTCCTGCTACGGGGTTTCCGGGTCTGTGCAGCTTTAAGAATCGCTGGGCGCAGAGATCATAGAACCCCGCAGGGGCTGGACAGCACGTCTCCACCTAACAGCTGACTGCCACCATAGCAGACCCCGCTATTTTGAAGTAGCAGGATGCGAAACGTCTACATGTGTCCTATGTCGATGTTAGACATCGATGTAGGGTTCTATTCCCATCTTCTGACCATTTCAACTTCCAAGAAGCATGTGCCATGTGAAGACGTGGCGCACGCTATTTCAAAGTTGGGCTTGCTACTTAGATGTCGCGTTCTAGTATAGACACACCTATCGGTGAAAAAATCAGAGGGAACATTTACTGCCATGTGTTCTTGCACTGGGTGATGATAATCCCTGGAGGGGCTGGCTGTGGGTTACCAGGCAGAGAGGCCAACCCATCTGAATTGTCAGAGGACACATCTACTAAAGTTGGGTGCCCTTCTCCCACATGTTACTAATCCGTCTACCTCAAGTTTTTTAGAACATACTCTATTTGTCAATTTGTTACCATGGCACTCTTGCAATCAGATATCTATGATGTTCCTAACTTAAAACACCCCAAGATGGTATAAACTAGAATCCTGTGGTTAGCTATTAGTGCTTTAGCCAATACAGTAGTCTCTTATGATCTGAGGTTACTCCTAGTTCACTGTGTATGCTAGTTCACTTGGGGTCTCGTGCATTGTTCAGCTAAACTATGCTCTTACAGATCAGAGGGCTGTAGATTCATTGCTTTATGCCTTAACTAATGTCTATGATTTACTTAGCAAATACAGTACCATGTTATAATTCCCAGTCTCCCACTTATTAGAACCTTTAACAGAAGAAAAAAAATGCTCAACTGTTTCCTTACTTAGATATGTTTAAAAATAACAATAATTCATTACATATTTTAAAGCACCTCCAGTCACCTGTGCACACATCAATATAATTTGAATGCTTGTTGCTCATGTCACTGAATTTTTTAAACTATCAAAATAACAAGCTAAAATACTGACTGTACAACTTTATGGTCAGAGTCTATGTTAAACCTTTCAATAGAATTCCTCACTGATATAATATCAGCCAAGAAAGAGGGACAGGCAGGGAAACATAGAAGTTGTGGTTTTTGATCAATGAGGGCATACTGAAAAAGGTATATTATTTATTCAGTTCTTAAAAGAATTTGCTTCAACTGTACTTATGACCCTTTTGTGTATCATTTTCCAAGTAGTTCCAAAGCATGAGTTTCATGACAGAAGGATGTGTGGAAACAGTGAACTTTAAGCAAATATTGGATACCAGCAGCACACAAATTTTGGAGTTTGAAAATTGAAGTATTCCCAAGAGGAACCTGATTAAAAGTCATACCTTCAACTGATTAGGGAACAAAGGCATCACATGACTTAAGCATCCAACCAAAATTAAAGTGTGTCCTGAATATTGAATATTCACAGTACAACATTGGTACCATCGCTTATAGACCAAATTTTTCCCTGAAATGACTGGGTATATTATGAATTTTCTGATATGAAAATTATGGAAAGCAAATATATTGGAGAAAAATATTACATTTCTTATGGACAAAAGATTATGTAAATGAAACTACATTCATTAGATAATTTATTCACTGCAAATCAGCTCCAAAAAAGTGCTTGAAGGATGCTTGAAGGGTATGGGTTTCCTGCTCAGCTCTGTGTGGAGATACTGTGGTCATGGGGCCTTCTCTCCACCCCACTTTGCAGTGGTAGAGATGTGAGCACTAAGGAGCTTTCAGTTTTCCTGAACATAAGGGCTCCGATACAGAACTCTTGGGTCATGGTGCAATGAGAAAGACTATCTTGTGCCTTCTCCCTCGTGTTTGCAGTTTGGACCTCAGTCACAAGAGGATGAAATGAGGACACTTTTCATCCTGGTAGTACTACAGCACAGGTGCTTTGCATTAAGGAGAAACCATATTAAGTCATACAAAATGTGTTAAATCTTAACTTCCTAAAATACTCGAACTTGGCTCTGACAAGCTAGAAGTTCGATTATAAAAAGACTGCTAATGAAATCACAGGAAAAATGTGTTGGCTTGAAAGCAAAAATAAAATAAAGACCCATGATGGAAGAATTATTGTTTTCAATAAGTTCTTTTTCTGTGTGCTAATTACAAGGTAGAAAAGTGACTGAAGCATCTCTTAATTTTTTTCTCTTTTTTTCTGCAAAAAATGTATAAGGGATGCGAAATGGAAGGTGAGAGTCATAATTTCGTTATGTCTTAAAGCAAATAATCAAAGTGGTGCCTGAGGATGTTATTTGCATGGGTTTAAAGGACAAATACGTGATTATCAGTGGTGTCAAAGACAGGAAAGATGGGATCTCAAGCAGATGTATTTATTTATATATAGACACAAAATCATTTTATCAGCAGAAGAACTGACACAGGAAAGAAATCCTTTGGGATATGAGCAGATATTCTGCAGTTATTCAGATCTGCGAAGAACTGAGCTTCTGTCCTGTTAGCTGGGACATACTTTTTTATGCACAATCCATGGGAAAAAATGGCAGTCTGCACAGGCATTTCAGCGTCCAAGATAAAAAACTTTATGAAAGGATGTACTTATTGAAATGGAGTGACTATCACAAACTGCAATCACCTGACGTGCCTTAAGGGAATATAAACACATTCTTGTATTTGGGAATTAAAAGAAGAAAGGACGAAAAACATTCACTGTGGTAACTACTACTAAAAAGAACTGTACGTTCAAATAATTTTTAAAATGGGGAACAAAAATTCCTCTTGTTTTTAAATCCTGGAGGACCCTGAAGACTGAGAGCATACCCTGTTTCTATATCTTCCTGAAGCACCTTGCAGTAACTGACTCTAATTTTGATCAGGTGTTTTTCAAAGAGATCTCTGCTTCAGGTCTTCTCAGTGCATAGTACCTCAGCCAGAGCTCTTACTTGCACCAGCATTAAGTTTTCTCAGCACATCACTCTTGCAGTTTGGACTCTGCTGTGGATGCCCATTAAATCTAGTATTACTTACAAAATTGCATTGCTGACCTTCAAAGCAATGCACCAATTTATTTCTGCTTACCTCACAGCCCTCCTATCTATTTGCTTAGTCATTCCCTGAGGTCCTACACTGCTGGTCTCCTGTCAAGTCCTACATTTAAAGTGAAAGCCTTTGGCTTTCAAACTCTCAGTTTTGTGTGTTCCTCAGACTTGGAATTTTGTTGCTGGCAAAGGTTCACACATCACAAGTGTTTATCTTTTTTTCTTCTTTGTTTTACAAATACAGGTTAAATTTTACCCATTTTCTTTTGTTTGTGCTCAGTGTGCTTTAATACAAATGCTGCAGAGGACCAGTGGTTGCTAGGGTTTATTTTTAAGCGCAAATAATCAGCAGCAGGCTCAAGTTGCTACACAGGCAGAGGGCCTGCTGAACATTGTGCGTCTTTCCCGAGTAATCACGAAAGCCACCAGTTTTCAGCCTGCCCATCTTGGCCAAAGAGAGTCAGTCCAATTTGTAGCCTTTAATTACGTTAATTATTCTAAGAAACTGCCTGAAGTAACCAAGGGCTTGATCGCACACCCAATCTTCTGTGCAGCTGCCACACGTCACAGAGCATACTAAATAATCTCTTCAGAATGCATCCTTCCGAATGATAGGCCCCAGGCCTTCACCACTCTCAGGGAAATCCCATGACTCTACTACTCTCATATTGAGTCTCTGGGCTTCAACATTCCTGTTCCAAATCACGGATCCTTCAGCAAAGCCAGTGCAGCTTGGGTCTCTGTGGAAGGCTTCTCTCTTGACAGGTTTGAAGCCAGCAAATGCATGCAGTGAGACAGTTCAGCCTTTTCAAAAGTGCCGTTTATTAGTCTAGAAGAATACAGTAGTCAGAGGAAAAGACTAAATTAACAGAGGCCAATAAGCATTGTTCTTACTTACTCTTTTAGTTTCTTTTTCACATGGTGCAACAGCCCTGATTAGCCCAGGAAACCTTCAGCCTGGGGTTGGGAGAAAGAGCCCACACACCTGCAGTTCCTCTCTGACTCTCTGTTAAGACCTCCCCCAGACTTTCTTTTCCCTCTGTGACAAGATTTGGCCTTTTAGCCAGTTCAAAGTTATTGTTGTTTTGTTGTGTTTTATTTTTTGCTGTTGGTTGTTTTTTTTCCCCCTAGATCTTCCCTCCATCTTTCTGATGCCATGCATTTCATTTATCCTTGATCTGGGAGAAATAGATTTATATCTCTCACCAGAGGGTCTTCCTCCCCCTTGATTTTTCTAGCTTAGGCTCCTATGGGAGGAGTAAGGCTTAAAAGGAAACCACATATATATTGTCTTTAAATATAGTGATAGGGTTTATCTGTACCTCCTACACAGTTTTTCAAACACGGTTCAGGTCTGACTGCACTCTTTCAGTCAAAGCAGGTGGCAACAGGAAATTGTGCAGGTAAACTAAGCCACATATCTTATTCACAGAAACAGTAAGAAATCTTCTGAACACCATTCTTCACCCTACCACAGCAGTACTGGACAGACTAGGGTGACCATCGGTTCTGTGTTTACTGGGACAGTGCATTATTTAAGCTGTCTCACAGGTGTCCTGACTTTTTTAAGAAAATGGGCAAATTGTCCTATATTTTGCTGAGCTCCTGCTCCACAGCACCTGGTGTCTCAGAACAGTAGCCCCCACTGCCAGAGAGCATCTCTGCTGGGTGGATGCCCTATTCCATGGCACACTGTGCCGCAGGACAGCAGCTTCTGCTGCAGGTAACCTCCTCCATGGGGCAGTTGCCCCATTTTCTGGCACCCCATAGCAGCAGGCACCGCAGCTGGCAAGTTCCACCATGGGGCAGCTGCCTCGTTCCCTGGTGTCCCACACCTAGAGGAGGCAGTGTCCACCGCCAAAGAGCCCCTTCACAGGGCAGATGCCTCGTTCCCTGGCATCCCATGCCTCAGGAGCTCCTGCTGTGGGGAAGATCTCCCTGGTGCTACAACCCCTGTTCAGAGGAACCCCTGCCACAGGACAGCTTCCGCATTCCCTACCTTGTCTCATCCTACTGGGAGGCTGCAAATCACTATTCTCAGCAACCCCCTACCAGGAGATTGTGGACCCCCATCCTCCACTCCCCCGCAGTGGGCAGCTGCTGAGCCCCCATCCCCAGTGCCTGACCCTGGGGAAGCAGCCCCCACTGCTGAGTAATTCTGACATGGGACAGCAGCCCTCCATGCTTGGAGGCTGGTGTCCCATATTTGCAGTAGAGCAATGCGGTCACCCTAGGACAGACTCAAAGGGTACATCAAACCCTAATCCATCCTGTGCTGATTCTTCCACGTAAGAAAACAGCCCTGGGAGCTGCTGCTGGCTGAGAGTGAAATCCTTACCCACACAGTTCTATGAGTGAGTCATTGACCAGGAACTGAGAGGAGAGAGAGATAGCAAGTGTAGCAGAGTTGTTATACATCATTGGCAGTTAATTCACACTGATAACCCTGTCCAGAATATATAGACTGGGGGACTTATCCATGGCCTATTCACTCCTGATAAAACTACTGGAGACACAGTTCTATGAGTGGAATGTCACACAGGTCTCTTCTTTAATCTTCTCATTTATTCCCCACCAAAATTTTCCCATGGGACAGAACAATTGGGCACTGAGTTTTTAATATTTTCAAAGTGGATACTAAGTGTACGCATTAAGTTTAAAAATAAAATTCCTATTATTCATGGGGAAGCATATATATTGTATCACCATGATAATAAGCAGAATTGAGCAAATCATTTTCAGTAAATAATTTGATGAATTTCATCCCTGTGTCTATTCACAAATTTATTTCAACCCATTAACAATACCCTTGAGTTTGTTCTTATTTAGAATTATGCCATGAATTATCTCAGTTACTTCATTTTGGGACTGTAGATTGTGCACAAGTAGTTTATTGCAAATATTGGATATTTGAGATGTGACCTATATTGGTTAGTTTGGACTGGGAACATAGGTCACATTTGACACATTTACTTTTGCAACATGTCATCATAGTGTTTATAAATATTTAACAACAAATGGCAATTTCTGTAGACTCCATTTGCCAAATTCATCATCATCATCATATCAACATTGATGTCTGATGCTCCCCTACTATTTCCTTCCATCTTTCCATGTCCAGGGCAGAGTGGCTTAGTTTCTGTAGACTAACTGCACTCCAATCTACTACATCATCTACCCACTCTCTGTGGGTCTGCCTTTCCTAATCGAACTGTCCATTATGCCGAATACCACGGTTTTGATTTCTTGCTCATTGTTCATTCCACAGATATGCCCAAACAGCTGTAACTTCCATTGTATAACCTTCTGCAGTAGGTTCTGTTTATGTCTACCTTTCTATAAAATTCCTCATTGCCAAATTCAACCCTTTTGTAAGTAGGTGAGTTGTCACTGAAGTCAATGGAGGTATCTTCATGGTTGATTTAGCACAGAGTGAAATTACAAAATTTTATTTTACCCTCCCACCCCTTCCCGCCCACACACACATACAGGGCTTATTCTATGTTTTGCTTGTAACTACAATTAATGGTAACAGAACTTGTTCCCTTGAGGTCACTGCACATCGATGGGTGAAGAGTAGTTATCTAAGTATTCAGTTTATGGTGTTATAAAACAGGTCTCCAATTGCCTACATCCTGGTCCAAATCCCAGTTCTTATCAAGTCAATTAACTTTGATGAGTAGGGCCCTAGCAAATTCACAACCATGAAAAAGGCATCATGGATCATGAAACCTGGTTTTCCCCCATTAAAAGTGATCTTTTGTGTGCTCTTACCCTATTCTGGACAAATTTCACAGGGGAGGTCAGTGTTTCTCCAACTGGCAGCCCTGACCCAAAAGTTGTTGCAAAGAAGTCACATAGTTATTTTATGGGGTCCATGGTATTGCCACCCTTATTTTTGCACAACTTTCAGAACTGAGAGGCCAGAAAGTGGTGTTTGTTAGCTGGATGCCCACTGCTGAAAGCAGCATGGTATGATATTGCCACCTGTACTTCTGTGCTGATGCTGTCAGTGGCACTGACTTCAGAGGAGCTTGGGTATTGGCCAGCAGAAGCCACTCTCCAGTTGTATTGCAATCTTGCCCCCCTCCACCTCCCTGAATACCTTTATGACCCACCACAACTTCAATTTGGGTTATGGCCCTACTATTATACCATGAAATTTCAAATTTAAATAGCTGAAATCATGAAATGTATTATTTTTAAATTCATGACCATAAAATTGACCAGAATGAACCATGGACTTGATAGGGCTCTAGTGATGATTGTTGGGTAAGCCTCCATTACCAAATAAACCTCACGTTGCTCTTATTTGCCAGTATGACCTCAGTACATTAGTACAATGTTAAGAGTTGACTGACAGTGTTTACTCAGAATGTCCTGGTGTATTAGGTTGAAACCATAATTTAAAGCGTCTTTCTCATTAATAAATGCAGGTTTAAAAATAAAAAAATAAATAAGTGGGTGTTGTTTCCCACATATGTGATTCATTATGAAAAAATACTTTGATTTATGCAAACATGCAGTGGGAAGGGTTTTAGAAAGCCCATATTCTCATGTGGAAATTAAATATAGGCATTGGGAAAACATATACAAGGCTTAGTTGCATGCTTAACATCTGGTATATATTCAATTCTTCTATAAACGACATGTCTCCCCTTCTATTGCATTCCTTGAACAGCAAGCAACAGAGAGCCATTAATATTAACATGACCTTGAATCACTTTTATCCATTTTAGTCAGCTGCCATATGCCAACAGCATATTGCAGGGTATGATGCCACCAAGCCTATTCACCACCAAGAAATTCAAAAGGACTATTTTGTTTGAAAATGATCATTAAAAGATTGCAATTTAATTGTAAGTGGTTTGCTATGTTAAAAAAGTACAGGAAAATCATTGGCTGTAAGCTGCCTTTTCCCTATTGCAATGTTGCAAATGGCACAGAGCTCCCTCAGGCAGGCACCCGAGGAGTTCTGCAGCACAAGAGCTTCCTTGGATCGAGTAAAGCTGGCACTGCAACATGAAGAACAGCTCAGTGGCACAAGGCAGCTCTCTGATAATAAACTGAAGCTGGCTTAAACAGTTCAAATGAAACTCAATTCTTTAATGTCCTGACATGTATCTGATAAGCGTCATGCAAGGTGTCAATGAAACGCTTGACTCACACGTTATTAATCTCTTTGCACAGGCCAGGCAGAAGCAACAGATGAAAAGTTATAGACATAAACTGAAATTGTAATTCTTAAAATATGTTTGCCAGACAAACAGGAACTGCCTGACCCAAGGAAAGGAATGTGTTTTCAGCACCTGACAGTTATTTCCTTGGTACTTTGAAAGACCATGAGAACGTATATACATATTGCATTAAAAGACCCATCAAGTTACCCAGCAGTGAAGGCAAAATTCACGCTATCTGAGTTGGGGAGGAAATTGACAATCACTTTACAAATGTTCGTTTAATTACTTTGGAAGAACAGAAGAACACAAAAATGGCAATGCTGGGTCAGACCAAAGGTACATCCGACCCAGTATCCTGCCTTCCAACAGCAGCCAATGCCAGATGCTCAAGAGGAATGAACAGAATAGGTTATCGTCAACTGTGATCCCTCCTTTGTCACCCATTCCTAGCTTCTGACAAACAGAGGCTAGGGGCACCATTCCTACCCATCCTGGCCAATACCATTGATGGACATATCCTCCATGAATTTATCCTTCAGGTTTTTTTGTTTGTTTGATTGATTTTTTTGTTTGTTTTTTGAACCCTGTTAAAGTTCTGGTCTTCCACAATGTCCTCTGCTACCTGGTCCTCTGGTGAGCTTTAATTCTTGTTTAATGGGAATAAGTAAATAACTTTTCCTTATTTACTTTCTCAACATGTCATGATCTCACAGACCTGTCATATCTCCTCTTACTATCCTATTTTCTAAAGTGAAAAGTCCCAGTCATTTTAATCTCTCTTCATATGGCACCCGTTACAAACCCATAATAATTGTTGTTGCCCTTTTCTGAACTTTTTCCAGTGCCATATTATCCTTTTGAGATGAGGCATCTGCACAAAGTATTCAAGATGTTGGTGTATGATGAATTTTTACAGGGGCGATAAGATATCCTCTTGTCTTAGTCTCTATATCTTTTTAATGATTCCTAAAATTCTAGATGCTTTTTTGACTGCCGATGTTGCATATTGAGTGGATGATTCCACAGAACTATCCACAGCGCCTCCAAGATTGTTCTCTTAAATGTGTGGCAGATCACAGTCTGCAGCCAACAGGTGCCTGGGGGAAGGGAAACATTTTGGGCATAGGAGGACCCCCTTTCCATTCCCCTTGTAAGTTTCCAGACAGCGCACTCCTGCAGGCTGCACAGGCAGCTGGGGCTTATTGGGGCAGCCAGCATCAGGCTGGAGTGGAAGCACCTGGGACTAATCAATTCTTTCAAGCTCTTCTCTAAATGGTTCTCCCCAGGCAGCAATAGGGGAGGGGCATGGTGCCCAGAGAGAGAGCAAGGATGGAGACAGGAGACCAGACCAGACCAGACCAGACCTGACCTGACCTGACCTGACCTGAGCACAGCACAAGCACAGTGGTTCACATCACAAAACCACCAGGAGTGCTAGTTAAGCAGTTTCAGTAAAGCAGTTAGGAATCAACAAGACAGGGAGACAAAAGTACCTTGTCATCCCCCTGAGTTAGTGCTTCTAGGATATAGCACAGGCATGTTGGCTATGTGGAGTTGTATGTGACTGGGTAGGCTGCTACATACTTAAGGCAATGTGGAAAAGCATGCACTGTCCCTACTTTTTTTATTTCTCTCCTATTATATCTCATCTGTAGTTAAATAGAGTGAACTTTAGTCTGAATAGCTGTTAATATGCAGTCTACTAGGAGCACCAAATTCACGAAAAATTCTTCAAGACAATGGATAGTGAAAAGCAGTGCTACCTCAGCAGCTGTTCCAACCGATAGAGGAGAGACGGTTTTTTAAATATAAAATTTAAAGGTAAAAGAGCACATATGAGAATAATACAATATTTTGAAAAGACCTCCATTCTACAGAATCTTAGAAGAATGTTTGATGGCCATTATTGCAGGTTCACAGATGCTATTCAAAGGAGAAGTCCTCTCCAACATCTCTCTTTTAAAGATTGTTTACCTTGATTTCATGCTCAAGAGATCAGATTAGAAATCGGTGAGCTGACTTAAAATGCAATCTTTAATTTTATGACCACATAATAGTTCTCAAGTAAATAGCACAATGTTTTTCTATCACCTTAGACATAAATGTGTAGCAGCATCCTGTAATTTAAAAAAAAACTTGTATACTTGAACTGTCTTCAAAATGCTTCTGTGTAGCTTTACTGACTTATACTTTATATATGGCAAATTCTCTCATCTCAGAGCTATATGCTTTAATTATCTAGGTATTACCCAGGCACAACACATTTTCTTTTCAGTCAAAATCACAGTTTCCCTGAACTACCTCATCACTGAATAGCACTCAAAGGCATAACTTATTTAGCTGCTAATTTTAAAATTTAATATTCTGTTACAGTTGCCTGCATGTATGAATTATGGTGTATTTTTCATAAAGATGACTATGGATGTCATTAGTATGGCATACACAAAATATCATAGTTCTACATGATGTCACACGTGCATTTAAAATTATAGAAGAAACTGATACTATAGTGTATTGTCAGAAATAGTGTGAAGATGAAATTAAAGACGGTGTCACAATACATATACACAAAGTTCAACATGCAACCTTATTGCTGATATTTATTTCCAAGTTCTTAAATTTAACTCCCTGTTAACATAGGAAATTCCATAGAAAAACTATTTTTAATTAAAATCAGTGACAAAAAGGGAGTTTCATTCTTTGTGAATTCCAAACTGTGTAAGTACCCTGTATAAATTCTAGTCACCAAAAGTTATGTAAGTGGTTAGAAGCCATATGAATGCCCCTTTGGGGCTCTGCAGTTAGACAAGGCACCTGGTGCTGTTGCACCTTAACTCATTTGCAGGTTAAAGCATTTCTTTAATATATCTTGGAAGCTTTAGAACTACCAGTTTGTGACATCTCCAGCTACAGAGCTTCTGAGGCATACAGGAGCTCAGCTTTCTCCTAAGCATGTTTCCCCTTTTCTGTGCATCTTAGTATCTCTGAAATCCCTTCCCCAAAAACGTATCTCTAAAAGAGCTTCCAGGTTGGATTCTCTCCTCCAGATATTATTTAGATTTAGATACATACCCACACCCATGGGGAGGAGAGGAGGACCACCAGATGGAGCTCACTTCCCGTACTCCCTGGGAGTATCTCTTCACAGACATACCTTCCTGAAAAATTTATTTCCAATTTTGCAGCATTCTGTTAGATTGGATTCCCGTTACAGAGTGAGGTGGTTCAAGCACATGGCCTTTCACACGCTTTCACCTGAGCTGCAGGATAGTGAGAAATTAATTCTCTTGTAACTTATATATTGAAGTCAATATGCTTGAGTGCTGAACTGGCAGATCTCAACTCTCTTTTCAAACACTTTTCCTTAATAGGATACCATCCATTCTAGTTAGGCTATAGCCATGTCTATACTCAGGAAAAAAATCAATTTAAGATACACAACTCCAGCTACAAGAATTGCGTAGCTGGAATTAATGTTCCTTAAATCGATTTTTGCCACAACGTGAGGTCGATGGGAGCAACTTTCCCGGTGGATGGCAGCAACCTGGTAGTTTGATTTAGCAAGGCCATATTAGGTGCACTAAATCAAATCCAGGAAGATTCATCACCAGCTCAGTCTTCAGGTAAGCATAGGCACGCTCGGAGTGACATATAGTGTTATCTTGGTACCAGATGAGAACTAGTATTTTCATCTGATTTGGAGACAGAGGCCAGGTCTATACTTGAAGGCACGGTCAAACTAAGGTACACAACTCCAGCTATGGGAATAGCACAGCTGGAGTCCATGTACCTTAGATCGAGTTTCTGCAGCACTTTCACTGCAGGGGATTGATGGGAGAAACTCTCCTGGTGACTCCCTTTACATTTTTCATTCCAGTGGAGTACTGACATCAATGAGAGCACGACCAGCAGCCAATTTCGCATGTCTTTACTAAACCTGCTAAATCAATTGCCAGAGGATAGATCCCCACCACGCCAATCTTCCAATAACTGCTATTGGCAAATTCAGGCTCTGTAAGGCCATTTTAATGGGGACCTCTCCACTGCAATACCCATGATCCCTGTGCAATCTTCTCCATACACTCTACTTCCATTTACAGCAACAACTGTTGAAGTGAGGAGCTACAGGAAATGTGGTTGGAACTGGGGTGTGTGACTACAGAAGCCCACCTCCTACCATAGGCTTCCAAGCAGAAGCTCCACCCTGAGCCAGAACTTCAAAGTGCTATTTCTGCAGCATTTTTTAGGGGTCAAACCCAAGCACGCAAAGCCCAAATCAGTCACCCTGGGCTGGGGGGTTCTTTTTTGCAAGCTGCCATGGGCTGTGTACATACATGCTTGCAGGCTTATGCTTTCAGCTCGGGAAGTACCCAGTTTAATCAATAGCTTCTGTAGAGGTGGTTGGTGGCACAGCAAGCAGTGAACAGCACACCAGCATTTCCTGGGGAAGAAGCGCCCAAATATCCAGCTACATTTTGTGACTCCAGGCTCAGCAGCCTATTCCTAGCTGATCCTGTGAGGAGATATCTCTGTTGTTGGTGTTTCATGTTATGCAGTAGTGCTTTTTCAAGAGGGCTAATGCAATGTTTCATAAAACGACGGAGTGAATGCTTTGCTTTGGCTGACTGCACTGGCAGATGACTAAGAAGCAGGGGCAAATGTGGTGTGCTCCCTTGGTCCCTGTACAACTGGGCCTGTCCTCAGCACTGCCACACAGACGGCCCACAGGATCTTTTCTGGAAGGGGAGGAACAGCAGGATATAGTGGCATTCCAGACACGCTGTGCATCCCCAGGTACTGTAATGGGGAGGTATGTGTCCTGTGTTACTGGCAATTGACCGTCTGGTCTGACTTGCCAGCTGCCTTTTGCCACCAGAATGGTGCAAAACACTCAGAGTAGAAGCCAGGAACTGGCCTTTAGTCTCATGAAACTAGGCAGAGGGGAATTACTTTTAATGTGCTACAAACTAAAAGCAGGCTTCCTGCCACATGTCTAATTTGTGAGCATGAGGCAAATGTCTCCAGGAAGCACAATCTGGACCATCCCCACCACCACAAAATTAAGGCAGTGTAGCTAACTATGTGCAGAACCCACTGAACTCAAAGTAGCCTTCTAAAAACAAACCATTCCATTCTTAAGCAATCACTATAAATTGCAAAAGCAACAAATGTTTAAGCCGCAAATGAAGGAACCACTGACTGTCTGCAAAATTTCTTATGAAATGTACCTCATGCTAAGGAAACATAAGAAGCCACTAGCTGGTGGTAAAGCAGAGTATGATCTGTGCTTTCTAGGAGGTACTGAAGCCCTATTTTTCTGGACACAATGAAAGATGAAGATAATGATGAAAAAGCTAGGCATCCCAGCTGTCAGACACCTTTTTTTCCAAAAGGGAATTGTTGTGCAGCAATGTCCCCGAAGAAGTAGAATTAAAAAAAAAAAAAAAAGATCATTTTGATTATTGATGAGTCTGGTGATACACAGGATATCATAAGCAAAGCATTATGACAGAGGAGTTCCTGAAAGAAAATACACTAAATGTTAGACAGAGTATGATGAAACATACTTACTATAATATGGGATTTATTTTCAGAAGCATGAGATTGCCTCGAATAGGCCTCATTAGCGTGATGATCATGAAGATTTGCTGCTATTCTAAGTCAAAAAGTTACCATTCTAACTTTTCTGGATTATCCTTGCTTTGGTGTCAGGTTAAATGATTGAAACCATCATGAAAATATTCACCTTCTTTAGTAGTGGCATTTGTGAATTTCATGCCCTAAAAGGCAGAAGGGTGTTTTGTTGTGCATTGTTAAAGATCTACCACAATCCACCCCACAGGTGGTTGCATTTCTTTTGTGAGAGGCGCCTGACCCTACAAGCCCTCCTAACATGGAATTCCAATAGATTTAAATAAGGTTTGTGTGTACACTGAGTTTGCAGGGTTATACCCTACATTTGTAAAGTGCTATGCGATGAAAGTCTTCATATAAAGGCAGTACCAAGTACAATAGGACTCTGATCCTGAATAATATTATTATAGTATATCCAAAGATCTGTCAGGTCTTTGCAAGCTTTCCTAAGGGAAGCTCATTACCAGCAACTTTCCTTTCGATAGTGAATTCACGGATCCTAGGAAAGGAGATCACTTCTGAGACATCTACCTCTTCTCTTGAACTCAAGAATGTAGCCCAAAATTTTCAAATCTGGGTGCCAAAAGCTGAGCATATAAATCTACATTTAAGGCACCTACATGTGACTACTATGTAAGAATCCCAACACACCAAGGGGACAACAATCCAGCGTGATACATTTGTTCAGCTGGTAAGATCCCCATAAAGACTCTTATTTGTGAAGTATTTTCAATAAAAATTCTTGGGAAAATAATTTTTTCCTTGGATGGTTCAATTTTTGCTTGGCCAGCTGCCACGACTTGGAAAACAAGAAGAAAGGGAGGAAGAGAGAAAGTGAAGCAGAGAGAAAGATGAGCAATGACTGAGGCATAGGGGGAGAGAAGCAGCAAGGGAACTAACAGAGGAGATGCAGAAGAGAAAAAAAAAAGGAAAAAAAGAAAGACAGCCAGTGAAGGTAAGGAAAATGTCAGTGGCAATAGCCACCAAGATTGGGACTGAAAATACACCAAAACTATTCAATTATTTGATTTTATTGTACAGAATTGAGGGTCAGCATCTTCTTTAAAATTTGCCTACCCTTGATTCCAATTTTACCATCACTTATCTTGTGACATATAACCCATACAAATGGGGACCGGGGTTCATTAACATCTTTAGAGTCCACATGTCCTCTTGTTTACCCTACTTCAAGTCCCATGTTTACTTCTGGAATCACTAAACTCATCCCTGCAGATCACAAATAAAAATCCCAAACCAGCTAAATTATACAGTTGTGGGGTGTTTTTACACATACTTTAAAATGTGCATAATTTAGCATTGTGGTCCATCAGAACTGTAGAGAAACATGGCCCTCTTTCAGGAACACCTAATCTTCAGAAAGGCAGATATTCAAATGTCTAGTTTTGTTTATGGAAATGCATAATTTAAATATAGAGAGTGGTTTGGGTTTTTGATCTGTTTAAAAGGAAAAAAGTGATTCAATAAAATTAGTAACACTTGCAGCACATCAGCCGACTTTCTTAAAGAAGTGCAATTTAGCAAAATAGAGTGTGGTTGGAAAGTCAGGTCAGAATAACAACTACTTACTTCAGATCCACCCAAGGCTTGTGTGGGGGCCATACCAATTAGCATAATAGTTTGGGTTAGCTGGAAAGTGAGGTCTTTGTTCCTGGGATGCTTCCCAATTAAAGATTTCTACTTGAAGTGGGATTTAATTTTAACGTTGCAATGCCAGAATATTTACTTACAGCGTCTGTTTTTATTTCAAGTGATGGCGACATTACGTTTTCAACTTGGCACTGCTGTCAGCAAGTCTCCCCACTGTTTTTATTTACTGAAAGGGGAGTGACAGTGCAAGGGGACAATGCCAAGAACCATGCTTTTCCAAGTTTAACCCAGAATGAGTTATATAGGACCTCAGTACTGCAGACCTCACTTGGGCAAAATTGCCATTTACTTCAGTGGAAGAATTGCTGGTGAAAGGACTGAAGGACGGTCCACACAACACAGTTTATATTTAGGCTCAGAGAACTGCACATGAGTAAAGATATCATCCCTTCTGGATCTGAGTGAATAATTCACAAAGAACAAAATATTCACTGACTCCACACTTTGCTGTTCAGGGACTATCCAGAAACCAAACAAAATCCACTTGAATTTCTCCACTGAAAAGTATCCTTTAAAAATTAATTTATTTGCTATTAGTATTCTATATGTTATTAGTTATGGGTGATCAGATGAGTCAGGTGATTCTGCTCCCCATAGGGGAAAAAAAGATATATACTAATTCAGAAAGCAGTTAATTCAAGAAAGTCCTGTGGCCTGTGTAATACAGAAGTCAGTTTATATGAGCACAATGGCCCCTTTTGGCCTTTCTATCTGGTTGAGTCTGCACAAAACACATCTGACACAAAGACTTACCTGTTAATTAAAAATTACTTTTACTAGTAAACTGCCTTATGACCATGAAATTCCCTTTCCACTTGCATATTTGCCAGTGAAATACAATTGTTTGAAATGTCACAAAAAGGAGCTTGAGTATAATTGAAACTAATACTTTGAATTCCAGATCTACTGGGCCTAAGTATAATTGTAATACAACTGAGCAAGGACTTATTGCTAGTACATAAAGGAATAAGTGAAGTGTCACAGGAGATAACAGGAGCCCCCAAACCCACTAGCATTCAAGGCATGGATCATCTGACGTGTACAAATGGCTTTTAAAAGTCAAAATGACATTTTATGGATACTTAATAAGAGTTCAGGGACATTTACAGATTAAGTTTATCTATGTGGAGATGTATAGTTTAATTTTGCAATTAGAGAATTACACCCACACCATTAAGAGCCAAAACTAACACCCAAGTGTCCTCAATAGATATTACTGATTTAAGCTTTAGTATTTCTCTTAATGGAAAACAAGACAGTTTAATATTTATATGGGTCAGAAACAATGGAATAGAGTTAAACATTGCACCGAGGTTTTCACCCCTGGGACTGACGTTATCTGAGTACTGTCAACTTTTAAAGTGACGGAAGATATTTGAAAGACTACAAATAAGGTCTAATCAAAAGATTCTCTTTCTTATCTGGATTGAAATTTTAGAAGTTTAATGGCCTTCCAATAAGAAAATCCGGTAAACAAGTGCATTGGAAAGAGACCATCATTTTCTTTTTGACATGCAGAAAACAGCCTACTGACATCTACATGTGTAAGATTGCACAGATCATGGGCTTGATTCTCTTTTCACTTGCATGGGGGTAATTCCACTGGTTTCAATACAGTTACTTCACATAAGCACATGTACCAGAGAGTAGAACCAGGAACTTAGTCTACATGTGATATCTGCCTATCTGTCATAGGGTTATATCTATGCATATATTAGCTGTGGTCCTTGAAGTACCTAATTACTCGCAAGACAGAATGTAATTTATGGATACTGAAATTAAACATAAAATGAGACCCAGTCTAAAAGAATGCCAGAAAGAATTTTTGTGGGAGTATAATTTGGCAAAAACAATTTGGTGAAAGAAAATATCAGCAACAACTGATCAATTCACAAGCAGCCAAAAAAGCATTTGACTATCATGAGACACTCACTTAAAGTTTCTAACTTTGTTTAAAACCATTTATGTGGTATTATTATATATTGTTTGTCTCTTGAAGTGCACACAATATGCTAGAAATGGTACAAAGGAAGCCAGAGTCCCTGTACAATAAATTTACTGCCCTGTAAGCATGATTGCAATTAATTTTCAAACTGATAGTTAAGACATCTCTAATGCTGAATTGCTAATGTTTTTGCACTGGTTTTAATAAAAAACAGACTGGTGTAAATTGGTAATATTGTCCATTGGTGAGCAAAGGAATTAAAATTGCAGATTTTGACGGTGTTGGTAATTTACCAGAATGAAAGAATTTAACAATGAAGGGATGTGTTAAATTTAAAAAATGGAGTATATACTCTCCCAACTGAATAGTCACAGAGAGGTAGCTGTGTTAGTCTGCATCGTCACAAAACAAAAAAGCAGTCCTGTAGCACTTCAAAGACTAACAAAATAATTTTTTAGGTGATTAGCTTTCATGGGACAGGTCATGTCTTCAGATTTGGAAAATTCAGAATTCAAAATTCAAACAAATTATTTTGCTGGTCTTTGAAGTGCCACAGGAATGGTTTTTTTAGTTTTCTCCCAAGTAAGGAAAGCCAAAGGTTAGCACTGGAAGTGGAAGGGCAAATTTTTGTAATAAATAAAACTTACATACTCAGCAGAAACTAAATTCAAATAAGAAAAATCTTGGTTGCTATAGACTAAAGGATACACAAGTACATTCAAAGCACCAAGAACTCCTGTGTAAAATAATGTGAAATGTAAGAGGAAATACTGAAATTTCAAAATAAGCCATTTCTTTGAGTTTGCAGTGACCAATCCAAAACTAAGTGACAGAATTCCAAATAAAGGCTTGAAACCTAAAGGTGCAAAAGAATTGAAGCTGAAAAGGACACAGTTATGTCTTTTTTCACCGTTTTATTCCTTCTCCCACCATCATCCTCTTTGCACTGATTATGATAAACTTCTGTAGCCTGAGAAAGGTAGCCATGTTACTCTGCAGCTTAACAAATAACAAGCAGTCCTGTAGCACCTTAGAGACTAGCAGATGTATTAGGCCATGAGTTTTCATGGGTGAGATCCACTTCTTCAGATGAAAAATGGATTAGGGAAATAGAATCCAGGGTTTATACAGTGGGGGAGGAGCAGGACGGCCAAATAAAAAGGTTACCTGTTTCCTGTCACTAGTAGGATCAATTGCAGGATGTAGGATGTATCCCATTCCTGTATTTTCCTAGGAATCCCGTCCTTTTCTATTTGGCAACTGTTGATTTCCCCTGTTCTGTGTAATAAGGATTACATATGCACAAGAGCCTGCTTCTTTCCCTTTCCCTACCGCACGTAGATCTCTCCAACCCTTTGAGTGTATATGGAGGCACCCTCTCCAACTGCTCCATACTCTGCTGTGGGGTCTCCGTCGATTTAGAGACGAGTAAGTGGAGAGGGAAGCAACACATCAGACACCCAGAACCAGCAGCTGATCCTCTAAAAAGTCAATGCAGACTGAGGAGACTTTAACCTTTCAGTGGACTCCCCAGTGCACTGCGGAACCACCTTTAAAAGAGGTTTCAGGAGCAGCTGAGGAAATCAGAATCACAGAATCATAGGGCTGGAAGGGACCTCAGGAGGTCATCTAGTCCAGCCCCCTGCTTCCAGCAGGATCAACCCCCACTAAGTCATCCCAGCCAGGACCTTGTCCAGCCCAGACTTAAGAAAACCCTCTCAGGATGGAGAATCCACCACTTCTCTAGGCAACACATTCTAATGCTTCACCACACTCCTGGTGAAGTAGTTTTTCCTAATATCCAACCTACTCCTCTCCTTCTGTAACTTCAGACCATTGCTCCTTGTTCTGCCATCTGTTACCATCGAGAACAGTTTCTCATCCTCCCCTTCAGAGCTCCCCTTCAGGAAGCTGAAGGCTGCTACTAAATCACCCCTCAAGCACAAGACTTTTTAGTATCCTATCGAGGAACCATGAAGGGGAAAGGATAACCACAGCTCTGTGAATGCTTCTGTACCTCCAATTGCTATACCATACAAATCCACTCTCTACAGGTTCTGTAAGAGTCAAGCACACTCAAGTAGGGACTCTGAAAATATCAGTTTTTTTTTAAAGTGCTCTGCAAAGGGGCAATATTATTACTGTTACTAATTAGATATATTATGGTATAGTCCTACCTAGGAACTCCAATAAAGGATCTAGATGGTGTACAGACAAGTAACCAAGTTCCTGCCCAGAGAATTCACAGACTGCAGGTATGTATGCACTGCCATCAATGGAGACATGTGCAAGCCAGCTTTAGTTTAGCAAGCATGAGTATCAATATCAGTGAAGCTGTGACAAACCAGGCATCAGCACAGGACTCTGGGTATTCACTGGGCTGGTTAGCCCATACTGCTATTGTTACTTGTGTTAGCCTAGCTAAATTAAATCTAGCACAGGTACATCTGCATATGCTGCAATCATGCCTCCAACTGCACTGTAGAGCTACGTCTACACGTGAACCCTACATCGAAGTAGCCTATTTCGATGTGGCGACATCAAAATAGGCTATTTCGATGAATAGCATCTACACGTCCTCCAGGGCTGGCAACGTCGATGTTCAACATCTACGTTGTGCGGCCCCACATCGAAATAGGCGCTGCGAGGGAACGTCTACACGCCAAAGTAGCACATATCGAAATAGGGGTGCCAGGCACAGCTGCAGACAGGGTCACAGGGCGGACTAGTGCTTCCGGGGCAACAGCTAGCCGCTCCCTTAAAGGGCCCCTCCCAGACACACTCAGCCTGCACAGCACGCGGGCTGAAGAGCCATACGCACACAGACCTCAGGCGACGCAGTCATGGACCCCCAGCAGCAGCAGCAGCAGCCAGAGGTCCACCCAGCCGCCCCTGCAGGAGCAGGGCCATGCGGGAGGCAGCTGAGCACCTCCTTGCCACACCAGAGGAGGAGCGGCCCGCAGGGGATCAGGACTCACCCCCCAACCATGCAGCACCCCGACCCCCCCCCACCTCACACGCCGCCTCCTGTGGAGCTACCCCACCAGCACCTACTGGTGGGAGTGGCTGGTGCTTCAGGAGTGGGACAACGACCGCTGGCTCAGGAACTTTAGGATGAGCCGGCAGACATTTATGGAGCTGTGCCAGTGGCTCACCCCCACACTCAGGCACCAGGACACTGCCATGCGGCATGCCCTCCCAGTGGAGAAACGGGTCGGCATCGCTGTCTGGAAGCTGGCCACTCCAGACAGCTACTGATCCGTGGGACAGCAGTTTGGCATTGGCAAGGCCACCATCGGGGCTGTCCTCATGGAGGTAAGAGGACCCATGGGGGGAGCGGGGGAGGCAGCCCTGGCAGGGCAGCGGGACCCGGGCAGGGCAGGGCAGGGCAGGGGAGGGGACGGGAGGGGGGCCTGGGCAGGGCAGGGCAGGGGATGGGAAGGGAGGGCAGGGGGGCCCAGGCAGGGCAGGGCCACGCATACCGTGCTCACCCCTCATTGGTGCTCTCCCATGTGCTTCCCCTGCAGGTCGTGCGTGCCATGAACGCCATGTTCCTCCACAGGCTCGTGAGGCTGGGGGACCCAGATGCCACCATCGTGGGCTTTGCCACGCTGGGCTTCCCCAATTGCTTTGGGGCTCTGGATGGGACCCACATCCCCATCCGCGCCCCGCAACACAGTGGAGGACGCTACATAAACCGCAAGGGCTACCACTCAGTGGTCCTCCCCAGGCCTTGGTGGACAGCCGGGGCCGTTTCCAGGACGTTTATGTGGGCTGGCCTGGCAGCACCCACGACGCCTGGGTTTTCCAGAACTCGGGCCTGTGCCACCGGCTGGAGGCGGGTACCTACATCCCCCAGTGGGAGATCCCTGTGGGGGACACCACCATGCCCCTCTGCGTCGTCGCAGATGCGGCATACCCCCTCCGGCCCTGGCTCATGCACCCGTACACGGGCCATCTCTCTGCCAGCCAGGAGCACTTCAACCAGCGCCTGAACCACACGCGCCAGGTGGTGGAGCGCTCATTTGGCTGCCTCAAAGGGCGCTGGAGATGTCTCCTCACCCGCCTGGATGCGGACCCCACCAACATCCCCCAGATTGTGGGTGCATGCAGCACCCTACACAATCTGGTGGAGAGCAAGGGGGACGCCTTTTTTCAGGGCTGGGCTGTGGAGGTCGGCAGGGCCGACGTGCAGCCACCCGCTGCCCCCAGTCGCCAGGTGGACCCCGAAGGGACCCGGGTCTGGGAGGCCCTGTGGGCCCACTTTAATGAGGCCGCGGGGTGAACTCTGCCAGGCCCCCCACTGCGCCCCCCCTTCCTCCAAACCACTCCCTGCCCCTACGCCCACACCACGGAGCACCCAACAGCACACCCCCCACACACTTTTCCTGGACAAATAAAAGCACGCACTTGTTTGTAAAATCAAACTGGTTTTCTTTGAACTGTTGTTTTAAGTAATACCAAACTATATCCAAGAACTTCTAACTATTATAAGTGAAAAATAAAAAAGTATGCATATATTTACAAAAAAAAAACAGGGATTGCAAGGAAGGGGAGAACTATTTACATGGGGGGGGGACGGGGCAAACAGGGGGCACAAATAAATAAGTCCAAACTATATACGGGGGGGGCACATCCTGGGCCCCATGCCCCTATAGTCTGGCACTGGGGGTGGGCGGCTAGGAGTCCTGCCTCGGCCGCAGCCTTGTCCGGGGCTGGCTGGGGGCCGGGCAGACCGGAAGATACGTCCGGCGAGTCTCAGCTGGCCCCAGGTCTCCCTCGGTGGTCCGGCCCTCAGTGGCGAGTGGCGGGGCGACGGCGGACGGCGCAGCGATGAGCGGAGCAGCGCGTGGCGCGGCGGGTGGAGTACTCAGGGCAGACGCAGCGGTGGCCGGCGCGGCATGGGGGGCCAGGTAGTCCACTAGGCGGTTGAACGTGTCCATGTAGGCCCCCCATGCCTCTTGGCACCAGGCCAGCGCCCGCTCCTGGAGGTGGAGGCGGCGTTGCTCCACCCGCAGTCGGTGCTCCGTGACCTCCAGCTGCCGACGATGGATGGCCAGCAGCTGAGGGTCCGTCGCCGTCGGATGGTGGTGCTGGGTCCGCCGTCTTGCCCGCCGTGGGGCTGGTCGGTCCTCCGCCGAGGAGCTGGCCTGGAGCGATGGCCCCGGAGGGGATTCCAGGACCACTGAAGCCTCGCCGGCACTCTCCAGTCCTTCCGATGGTGCAGCTGCGGAACACAGGAGGGGGGGAAGAAGAGTGGAGACAGGCGTTAGTGTGGGCCCCGAGCCATAGCCCTTGTCCCCCCACCCCTGTGCTGCAGGTTCCCCATCCCCGTCCCTGGGAGATGCTGCTGTGATGGGGTTCATGGGTCCCCCTGCACTGCACCCTGTCCCCTGGCGGGAGTGACTCTCACTTCACTCAGCAGGGTCTGACAGGAGAGGTTTCTTAGGCCACAGATGCCCAGTTTCTCCCAGAAGTGACAGTACCGCAGTCAGAGACAGTCCTTCCAACCCGTCGTGGGGAGAAGACCCCAAGGGGTGCCCCTCTGGGGTGTAGCTTTCCCCCTCCTCAGGCTGCCTGCCTTCCAGCTCTCCCTTCCCCTAGCCTCTACCTGCGCCCCCCCCCCCGATTCAAAGCCAGCTTGGCTCCTCCCTCCTCCTTGTTCAGGGCAGAGGTGCAACCTGCCAGTTGTAGCCCCAGGATCATCCTTTGCCCCTGGGAGCTATTCAGCTTGTTGCTCATATCTAGCCTGAGTCTCGCATTTGCACTCCACCACTCCATCACATGCTGCTGCGGCTGCTGCTGCTGCTGCGGGGTGTCCCACCCCCTTCTCCCGGGGGACCCTAGACCTGTCGTGCTCGGGGGGAGGGCAGGGGCTGATGCACTCCTGTGAGGGACATGGCACTGCTGTCCTTGGGGCCATGGCCATCTGGGCATGTGGAGGGCCCTGGCCACATATCTATTACCCCTGCCCCTCAACCCTGGGGGTGTACACTGGGGGGGTACATACCTGTAGGTCCACTCCCACGGTCGGGGGACACCTGGGGGGCGGACGCCCGGCTGCTGCTCCGGGATGGGAGGAGGATCTGCAGCCCTGTCTCAGTGGAGGAGGAGTCCCCCTCCTCCTCGTCCTCCTCTTCGTGCTCCGGTGCCCCGGGGGTGGGCTCCAGGGGGGGCCCCCGGGGTGCAGGGCTTACCTCCGGGGCAGACTCCAGCTCCGGGGTTTGCTGGGGCTCCTCAGCCGAGGTGTCAAGAGTGGCCGGACGGGAGGAGGTGTGCCGGGGGCCCAGGATGTCCCTGAGCTCCCTGTAAAAGGGGCAAGTGGCGGGGACGGCCCCAGATCGGCTGGCCGCATCCCGGGCCCGGGCGTAACCCTGCCGCAGCTCTTTCACTTTACTCCGGACATGGTCTGGAGTGCGGGCAGGGTGACCCCGGGCGGCCAGGCCCTCGGCCAGCCGAGCGAACGCATCCGCGTTCCGCCTCTTGCTCCCCATTACCGGGAGCATCTCCTCCTCACTCCAGAGCCCCAGCAGGTCCCGAAGCTCGGCCTCCGTCCAGGAGGGGCCCCGCTGTTGCTTCCCGGCCTGGCTGCCAGCCTGGGAGCCCTGGCTGCCCTGGCTCCCCTTGGGGGGGGGCCCTGGGGGCGCTGGGGGCGCTGCCGGGCAGCCATCACAGCTGGGGTGGCTGTCAGTGCTGGCTGTGAGGCGTGCAGGCTGGCCACGTGTCTGGGCTGCCGCCTGCACGTTCTCTCAGCTTCCTGCACAGGAAAGGGAGAGGGAGGGGACCTTTAAGGGGCCTCTCCACGCGGCCACCATTGAGCTGAGGGGCTGGAGAGAGCATCTCTCAACCCCTCAGCTGATGGCTGCCATGGAGGACCCTGCAATTTCGATGTTGCGGGACGCGCAACAACTACACGGTCCCTACTTCGATGTTGAACGTCGAAGAAGGGCGCTATTCCTATCCCCTCATGGGGTTAGCGGCTTCGACATCTCGCTGCCTAACGTCGATGTTAACCTCGAAATAGCACCCAACACGTGTAGCCGCTATTTCGAAGTCCCGTAAGTGTCAAACAGGTCATAACAGTTGGATAAAACAGACAAATAATTTGGAGTTGGCTGGGATCTGAACAGAAAAGCAGACTCTTCTCTTGGCCTAACCATTGCTAGACAGTAACACTAAGTAGGCATTGCAGCAGACACTAGCTTTAAACGAGAAATTCAAAAGAGGTTCAATAAGGTGATGGCTGGTATATTATTTTTAAACAGTACATTGGATATTTTCCATCAAATTTTTTTTTTCACATGAGCTAGTTTTTGGGACTAAACCCTTTGACAGTTTCTCTCAAGTAAAAAACGAAAGCCAACTGCTACTTAAGAGCTAATGGAAATATGACTGACTTCTAGACTGGAACAAAAGAGAATGGGTACACTGTCACCTTTACCAGCACTTCAAGAGATAATGAAAAATTCTGTGCTCACAAGACAAGTTTCAGATAAGTTAAACATATCACCTATCTGACTCTCAAGCAAGAATAAAGCACCCCCTTCAGTTATGGATGGAAATGCTGCAATGCAGCTGTGTTAGAAATCATTAATTAATAGATCTTTGGAGACCATAAATCTGAAGATTAATTAGACAATACTAATAGCACTAAGCACTTAGAACACTTATGGAAAAAATCAAGAGAGTGAAAAAATTATTTAAATTTATCTGATTCATTTTCATCATTACTTCATCAAAACAGACCCAGGAAGGGGCATTCCTTGAATCCAGACAGCTGCATATTTAGAGGGGCAAAATGGAATGGAGGCGGGACAAGGCACCGTCCATAGCTCGTTCATATCTGGGCAAATAGCGGTAAGTCTTCTAAAAGTTACCATGCACACACATTAAAAACATTATCACCACTTGCTCCATATAGAAATGCAGAGTGGAAGCAGCAAAGCGAACCTGTAACGCCTTCCCATAGCACGTCAACCACCAAAATGTCAACATGAGATGAGTTAAAACATAGATAAGGGTTAAAAATAATCCGCATCAAGGAAAACCACAGACCCAGAGGCAGAGCTATAACTATCTTGCATACTGGGACAGTATTATTTAGCAATCTCTTATTTTCTGGTCACCAAGGCAAGAAACCACCCTATTTTAAGAGAAAAATTGATACCTGCTGGCACGGAGTGCTTCTGGTGTTACATATTGGACTGAGTCTTGATCCTACAGGATGCTGAATGCCCTCAGCTCTCACTGATCATACATAGTCCATAAGAGTCAAGGGCACTCAATACCAGATAACACTCAACACCTCTTATGATCTCATCAAAGCCCCTGCCATCTGTAGGCCCAAGTCTTAACCATGCTACCGGCTCCATTGCATGAGGCACTGGATGAACACAAAACAAAAGACAATCCCTGAAGGAACAAGCTCACATTTTACAAAGACGAAGATAGACAAAGGATTGGAAGGGAAAGACGAGCATGCAGAGGCAAAGTGACTTGCCCAAGGTCACGCAGCAGCTTAACGGCAAGACTTGGATCAGCATAACGAGCTTTACAATTTTCTTAATTTTGTTTTATGGCTACAGCATTATCCTTATGCTTCCTCCATCTCTGCCTTACTTTCTATTGATAACTGGCGCCTACAGACAGCAGCTCACAGAGTCAAGAGTAGGCTTCGCATTGTGAGGCTAAGCTGTTAAATTTAATTGTGACCCAAAGTCTGTAATAGTTCTTTTCTCTTTTGCATCTAATATAACACATTATACAGCACACAAGGAGACTTGTGAGATTGCTCTCTGAAGATGCAAGAACTAGTTAATTTTGCACCGTTTCTCCCTGTCATTATAATCTTTGCCACAAGAATGGTTACATTCTGTGAAATGTTCAGTTCTCAGTGAAGTCATTGTCATGTGAATGAGCTATCATAGAATTCTAATGCCTGAGACATTTTATTCTTGCATTCATGACATTTGTATTTCAGTGACAAAGACTGCAGCAAGAAAAGGGAATGGAAAAAATTTAATCTGCTCTCTTGATCATTTTAAAATTCTAATTTTATGGTCTTCTCTTTCCCAGAAGCTGTAGTATAGTTTCCTTCATAAATATATTAAAAAGTCTGCATCTAGAGTAATAATGAACTGATGAAACTAAACCTTTGGGATGTTTGTATTTTAATGTTGTCTGCTTTGAGATACCACGTCAATGTAAATTGCTGAAAGATAAGAGACTGAAAGCCAGATTTGCTACCAAATTCCACCTGCAGTATAGATGCTCTGGTAAGATTGTAATGGGCTGCAGCAGACTGGGACCATGTAGTGTACCAGTATACAACACAGATTATTTTTTCAGCTATTGACAGAGGCAAAATACCCCAAAATAAGCTAGTATGATTAGTACCTACCTTCCAAAGGTAATCATGCCAGAATAGCATACCATAGGTCAATCTAAATTAATAACCTCAATACCTTTAGGCTCAGCTCAGTTCTTGCTCATGTCAATAAGCAATGGCAAATTTCCATTGTCTTTAATGGAGCAAGGATCAGGACCTCACTCCAAAATCTCTAACCTAACTGTTACCATTTTGACTTGATAGTGGCTTGTGCAGATAGCAGTCTTGACAAGCCAGTTGTATTTTATTTCTCCTTTTCAAATGCTATGTATGCTTAAATTGATGGTCCCAGAAAATATAACATTTAGCAGACAATTTTTTTAGGGGGCGGAGTTCAGTACACTCATCAAGGGATAAATTCTTATGGTAGAGCAAGCAAAATATTCCTATTTGAGGTGTGTTATTTCTGTGATTATTCCAGCTATAGATACAAAATAATTGTTTTTTGATAATCTTTGCTACAGCCTGACCATAAAAAAGATGTCTAAACTGTCAAAATATTATTCGGATGACTGACTGTCAAAGATCTGACACAGAATCACAATAGAAGAATGCATTCTGACAATGGCATGGTAAGTCAAAAAGTGTATCCCCAGCACTTTTTTTCAGAAAAGAAATATAAAAAGTATTCATAGCCTCAATATTGTATAATATTTTAATCTATGTGACTGTCATAGAATATCATTGCCTCAGTTTCTTTTTTTTTTTAAATAAATGTTTGCAGTTTCTACTTTTGATACCTGAACTGTAAGGCCTCATTATTTCCTATTTCCATAGGTTACAGACTTTTAATGTCAAAATGTAATCTTTGAGATAGTTTCATTTGCCTAGCCTAACCTCTTTGATCAAATGAGCGCTTTTTTACTTTTTAAAATATGAGGATCTCTGGACCCATGCATTCTCTTAATCATTGCTCAATGTCTTTTATCCCTGTTCCTTTTTTCCCCACACTCATAACAAGACTGCAGCACAGACCTGCAAGATCTGAACTCTAGTCCATATTTTTAATGTCACAGTTCTATAGATAATGTTTTTTTTTATTTTAGTTCACAGGTAACCTACTTTAAGATATCTAGAAATGTATTCTAAATTCTTAGATAAAACATTGAAGTAGTTGATTTCAACTGGCAACACTAAAGAATTTAAAAAAAAGAAATCCATAGAGAACACACCTAAAAGTATAATGTTTTACTTTTCTACCTATTTCATGGGGTTTCATTTTACAGGGGTCCCTATTTTAAGACAGTATCCTTTGGTTTCCCTTTGATATCTTTCTTTTACAATGAAAAATAAAATAAAAGCTAATGGTAACCATACAGCAGCCCCAGCTTTGTTACCTTTGAATCTGGTGTGTTTGGAAGACTTGGGGAGCTTGGATATTTTATCTAACATGTCTATTACCAGTATGGGTAAAACAACAAGATGTCCAGTATTTCCATCACAGCATGGCACAAAGACAACCTTAACCTTTAAAACATTGTTTAAAGTGTACACCACACGATTCTCACAGGCACTTTAAAACTGTTCCTTAAGCCATTTTCAGTTTAGCTTGACAACAGTTCTCAGCTGAAACATTTTTTGGTGAAAAATCCTAATTTGGAGACTGTTCAAAACTGTTCAAAATTTCCTATCTGTTTCACAAAATTGTTTTGGTTAAAAAAAAATTAAAAAAAGATAAAAAATGACTTTCAAAACTTCCTCTATTTGAAAGCAACCAAAATGTTCCATATTTCAAAAGAATTTTCTGAGTTTTAATTGGTCAAAAAATTCAAATATTTCATATTTTGGTTCACCTCAAAATGATTTTTTTCTCAGAATTTCCAGCAAATAGAAAAATCTGTTATTCACATGTCTCTAATTATTTCGACATGTATTGTTTCATTAGGATGTGTTTGTAGCAGCTCTTCCTTTAAAAGTGCTCCAAGAGTGCCAACTCAAGTGTTTAAAGTCATGAGTTAGGTTTCCACAAAGCAGATAAGTGAATTAAAAATAAAGACATACATATAACAAAGTTTGATTCTTTTTCAAATTTTATAGTACCCTCAGATAATGCTTTCCAGATTTTCTCCGCAATCATGATCTAGTAACTTGTATTTATTTTAAAAAGAAACCTCAGATTCTCATATAATCGGTACTCACAGAGCTAGGACTTTTCAAAAAATATCAAATATGGTTAGACTGCTGATAAAATCACAAGATCTAGCAACACTAAAGACTCAAACACTTACCAACTTTTATGTCTATCCTCTAAAAATAACTGCATCAGAATTAATAAATATTTCTCCAAGTTCTGACTATAAATTTGGTTAAATGGAGGCTGCAAGATGAAGTGTAATATCTCTATCTGACGACTCCCAATACTACAACAACCCCAGAAAACATATAAAAAAAGCTCTTTTTTTTTTCATTCAAATGTAAAGAACACTAGCTCACAGCTGATACCAAGCTGTGCAGGATAGTCAAAACCAATGTAGATTGTGAAGAACTTCAAAAAGATCTCAGCAAACTGAGTGATTGGGCAGCAAAATGGCAAATGAAATTTAATGTGGGTAAGTGTAAGGTAATGCACATTGGGAAAAATAACCCCAATTATACATACAATGTGATGGGGGCAAATTTAGATACAACAGATCAGGAAAGGGATCTTGGAATTATAGTGGATAGTTCTCTGAAAACATCCACACAGTGTGCAGCGGCAGTTAGTAAAGCAAATAGGATGTTAGGAATTATTAAAAAAGGGATAGAGAATAAGATGAAGAATATCATACTTCCCCTATATAAAACTATGGTACGCCCACATCTTGAGTACTGCATGCAGATGTGGTCTCCTCACCTCAAAAAAGATATACTGGCATTAGAAAAAGTTCAGAAAAGGTCAACTAAAATGATTAAGGGTTTGGAAAGGGTCCCATATGAGGAGAGGCTAGAGAGACTGGGACTTTTCAGTCTAGAAAAGAGGAGATTGAGGGGCGATATGATAGTGGTATATAAAATCATGAATGGTGTGGAGAAAGTGAATATTGAAAAGTTATTTACTTGTTTCCATAATATAAGAACTAGAGTACACCAAATGAAATTAATGGGTAGTAGGTTCAAAACTAATAAAAGAAAATTTTTCTTCACACAGCGCACAGTCAACCTGTGGAACGCCTTGCCAGAGGAGGCTGTGAAGACCAGCACTCTAACAGAGTTTAAAAAAGAGCTTGATAAATTTGTGGAGGTTAGGTCCATAAATGGCTATTAGCCAAGGGTAAAGTATGGTGCCCCTAGCCTTTAGTCAAAGGCTGGAGACAGATGGAAGGAGACAAATTGCTTGATCATTGTCTTCGGTTCACCTCCTCTGGGGCACCTGGCACTGGCCACTGTCAGCAGACAGGATACTGGGCTGGATGGACCTTTGGTCTGACCCAGTATGGCCATTCTTATGTTCTTAGTTATGTACACATCTGTAAAATAGGGATGATAATCTTTTTCTAATATTATAATAACGCTAAATCAATACAAGTTTTCAAAAATACTGAAATTTCTGGACAAAAGTCTCAATAAAATATATCACAGGGAGAATGAATTATATTTATAATCTTTTCAATTAAACAGAATTGCAAAGCTAGTGCCCTGTATTACAGACCAATGGTTCATGTCCCCCAGGATCTTGTCTCTTATAGTAGTCACTACCAGATCATTTAGGCCAGACTACATTAGCACTTACTTTGGCGCAACCTACATGTTTCAGGATGTGAATATAAGTTACCCTGATTTATGTACATGTGTGGACAGTGCTATTCTGACAGGAGAGTTTCTCCTGCTGACATAAACACTGCCTCTCACTCAGGTAGATTTATTACTAGCTAGGGGGAGCTCTCTGCTGTCAGCACGTAGCATCTTCACCACATGTGCCACAGGTGATGTAGCACTTTGAGTATTGATTAGCCCTTAGAACAGGCAAACCCCCACAACAGACAATTTTACAACATCATGCCCACAACATACATTAGAGATTAAGAAATATATAGGTACAGAGAGAGACTGAGAACTGGGAAAAAGCAAAGCAAAAACTGCAGAGGGAAATGGAAAGAAACACCAATGTAGGAAAAGAGAAAAAGAGGCAGGAAGGAAACAAGCCACTCAGACAGACTGTAAAATAACAAATACAGAAGCAAAGAGATATAAAGGGCCTGTGTCCTCTGGTAGTGAAGAACCCTCAGAAAGTGCTGAGCTTTCTAAATCTTCAGTGACCTTCAGTGGCTGCTGGGGAGGGGCAAAAAAGAGGGAAGGGAAAATAGAAAACAAAAAAGACACAAAGGTGGCAATTTAGATTAAGGTAAAACTGAAAAGCTGAAGTAAATAAAAAAAGAGAAAAAGAAAAAAAAACATTATGAATAAAAGTACATGAAACAAAAGAAGGAAAAAATTCCAGAAAAGCAACGGCCACAGAGTTGCCTGGAGAAAGAAACGCACAGGAAAGTAAATGAGGAAAAAGAAACCTGTGAGAAAAGTATAGAGGATAGTCAGGACAAAAAAGAAAGCCAAAGCCATAATGCTAATAAATGATACTTCCTACCCTTCAAGTGGAACTAGGGACCTGTTGTGACAAAACTGTCTATTAAGAGTCTTTCACACTTTTTTCTGAGGCAGTTAGTACCTATCAGTATAGCAGGGAAGACACTAGACTTGACAGACCATTCATTTAATCCAGTCAGGTAACTGCAACATTTCTACTGTTAATAGGACAGAGATGAGCTCTATTTAAATTATATAATATAATATTTTGCATGTTGCACTAGCAAATGTTCAGGTTTCTCTGAAACACTGGTTAAGTTTGGAAAGGTCCTAACTTTTCATGTTTGCACTCCCGTCCTGTCAGTCAGCGCAGCAAAATCATGCATGGACCAGCAGATTTATTTTACTTTATCTATTTAACTACATGAACATACTATAGATACTCAATGGTTAAAGTAAATTGGTTAAAAAAGGAGAGAAGTCCCCTTTAAGATGCTATCTAAGAGATGAGGAAGTTACAGGGAGTCATTGCTCCTCCAAAGCTAGTAGGAAGAGAATCAGCTCTCCTTGTGTTGTTAGCAGAGGGGGAGCTGTATCTTCCTTACCCTTCTTACTTTAAACCCTGTAGTCATCATTCTTTGACCCTTTCAGTCTGCCACTGATGCCAGACATGGAGGCCACATCAACACTGGCCCCCTGGGCTTCCAGAAGGGGCATAGTAATGAGCAGAGTGGAAAATGCAAATGATGCAAGGATTAAAATATCTCATACCTCATTAGCATATTCCCTTGAGATCTCACGGCTTTTGCCTCCGGGAGGGGATCTTCCGGAAGCGAAATCTCGTGGGAATATGCTAATAAGGCATAAAATATTTTAATCTATGCTTCATTTGCACCTTCTGTTCCACTCATTGCCATGCCTCTTTGGAGGGGTGAAAGTAGACGCAGCTGGAGATACACTTCTCTCATAAATGATCTCTGTGCTTTCTTCCATACTGTCTCATACAGATGTAACACTAGAACTGATCTCTGAGGCCTCTGCTCCCTCTTTCAACATTCTACACAAGATCCCGCTCCTGCTGTGACGTCCCCAGAAGCACGTCCATCATGTGGCTTAGGCTGAATAGCCTCAGAGAATACTGACTTCAACTGATTTATTTTCTAAAACTTCCAAATGTTTTAGAACCATCAAGCTGTGCACAAAGCTAGTCTAAGTACCAGTGGCCACGTGATCTTATTACATCTATACAGGTTCAACCTCCCTGGTCCAGCATGCTTGCGACCTAAGTGATCCTGGATCAGGGATTTTGCCAGACCGGAGGAGGTTAATTCTGCTCACCAATTGGCATTCCAACCCCTTCTCTGGGGCTCCACACCAGCCATCACCTGTGGCTTCCTGACTCCTTTTCCACCCTCCACTGCATGCTCCCCAGCAGCTGGCTCCCAGACCCAGCCACCCCTCCCCAGCCTCGGCTTTCTGGACCACAGCTTCCCTCCTGGCCCCAGGGATGAGCCACCACTCCCCAGCCGGGGCTGCCAGAATCCCAGGCCTCAGCACTGCTCTCTACTGCTGATTCCGGCAAAGACTCCCTGGCTGCTGTTGCCACCCTGTTTGCCTCCAGAGAAGCTTTAGTTGCACTGCCACTGATTTAGCTGGCCCCTCCTCCTTCCAGCCCTGGGACTCTCTGGTCCTAGAAAACCCATGGTCCTGCCAGACAATGGATGTTGCCGGCCAAGAGAATGCCAGATTTGGGAGTTTTAACCTGTACTTGCCATGCCATTTCTCTTTCCACCTGTTATTTGGAACACTCACTTCTAGTACATTGCTTTAGTTTGGGTCCCCATAATGCACACCTGCGCTACAGGTTGTTGATGTCAGTTCAGGTCAGAATGGGCATAGTTTTGCTCAGATGAATTTGACTGATTAAAATTTCACCATTTTCCCCCCATTGGCAAGTATAACCCAGTGGTACTGAGACCCCTGGCAAGGGGGAGTTCAGAGGCAAATGGGTTTACCCTCTAAGATTGCAGGATCAACCCTGCCTGCTGATGATCATGGCCCTGTGGCTTTACAGATGGGAGCTTGCATCCTGAGTGAACTGCTGAGAGGTCTCAAGTTCTGGATGTGCTTCCTCAGCAGGGGGAATATGTAACACAGAAGCACTCAGACCAATGACAAGCGGGAGTGGAGTTTGCTCAACTGTCTTAGCTGAAAGGCAGCTGGCTTTTCATGCTGTAGAGGCACATGGCTTTAGCCTCTACAGTCACACATTCAATCCCACCTGCTGATGGTCAGGGCCTGTCAGTTTTACAAGGGACTGTTGTTTTCACATTGCCCAGAGGAATGGGTCCCCAGTCCCAATCACTGTAATACAAATAACAGTAATATTATAATCACATTTTACCGTAAACTCTTTCATATACGGCATTCTATCATCTGGAAGTCTCAGATAACCAGCATTTTAACCATAAGTACATTTTAGTTATGTTAAGTACATTATAGTGAAATTAAATGCCAATAAATACAGCAAATACAGTATGGCTACATCTACACCAGCCCAAAACTTCGAAATGGCCATATAAATGGCCATTTCAAAGTTTACTAATGAAGCACTGAAATACATATTCAGTGTCTCATTAGCATGCTGGCAGCCACGGCACTTTGAAATTGACGCAGGTCACCGCCACATGGCTCATCCAGACAGGGCTCCTTTTCAAAAGGACCCCAGCAACTTCAAAATCCCCTTAGTCCTGTCTGCTGTTAGGAATAAGGGGATTTCAAAGTTGGTGGGGTCCTTTAGAAAAGGAGGCCCGTCTGGATGAGCCAGGCTGTGGCGAGCCACGGCAATTTTGAAGTGCCGCATCTGCCGGCATTCTAATGAGATCCTGAATATGTATGATTCATTCTAATGAGGTCCTGAATTTGCATGGCCATTTCGAAGTTTTGAGCAAGTGTAGACACAGCCTATATGTTTACAGTATACAATACTACTGCTGTTAGTAACTAAAGTACACTGCATACATTTTAATTTTTTGTTTTGTAATATCTAGTCTTGTTTTTCTTTAATGTCATGATTGCTAGGTATACCTCTCTATTATGCAGAATATTTGAATATCTGAGAACCTCCTAGTCCCAGGGCTGCCGGATATGAGAGAGTATAGTGTATCTTGTTTAAAAAGCATGAAACCACTAGTTTTGAAGACAGCATTGGACCTGCAATCTTGTATGGTAGCAGCACATAGTCTTTAGAGGAACCAGGGGACAGTGGAGTAAATTGCCAAGGGAGGTTGCGGAATCTCCATCACTGGAGATATTTAAGAACAGGTTAGATAGATGTCTATCAGGGATGGTTTAGACAGTACTTGGTCCTGCCATTGGGGCAGGGGGTTGGATTTGATGGCCTCTCGAGGTCCCTACCAGTCCTAGTATTCTATGATTCTATGACTCTCTGTCTACAGTAGAAAAACTGAATTCTAACATAACTTCTCCCTCTTATCCTGTGACAATTCCATCAGTAGAATATTCCTAAAACAAAAGGCCATAATTACAAACATGACTATCCTATTTAAGAATTATTTTGGAGGAAACAAAGTCAGCGTTGTTCTTTAAACTGGAAACAAGGTTGGAAGCAATGCCGAAAAGCAGTAGTAAAAATGGTGTGATTAAGGTGCTAAACTGTGAAGCCTCGACTCTCTTTGTCACATAGCATAGAACCCTACTTTACATCAATTGCTGCTGGATCCGCTCTTAATTGGACAACTGCCATTATACTTTTACTCAGAAATTCTCCATTTCAATGTTTCAAAGATTGACTGCCACTGATTTGCACCCTCCCACATTCATTCATGGCTAGCTTTGAAAGGTGGTCTGCTTTGACATATACATCGTTAGACAGACCAGGGGAAGCAAGGTATCGATATCAGAAATGAACAATGCAGGAAAATTATGTGGCAGGAAAAGAAAACAATTAGAAACAGTTTGGTGTCCTAAAAAAATATTTAGTGCCAACTTGGGCTGACAATAAACCCTGTTAGAGAGATGAACAGGAAAATCACAACACATTCCCCTCTCACTGTAGAGCTTTATCAAAGAAATAAAACAGAACAGACTTTTTAAAAGTCAAGTGAGAATCTGAGAATTCCTTCTGCTCAGTGTTAATGATAATAGGATATTCGCCTTTTGGACCATTTGATATTGGTGGACTGACTAATGAGGCAGAAAATGAGCACAGCTTGGCTGACCCTGAGGATCAGTGCTCCTCATTTTAAATGTCCTGCTCAGATTTTTACCAAACTTTGCAGGAAAACTCTTTAGTGGGATTGAAAGCAGCATGCAAAATTTCCTGGGGAATGGTGTATTTTGGAGAAATGAGGGTGGAGGTTAGGATCACAAACTGACATTAGAAAGGAAAGCTAGCTTCAGCTTAATTATGGAGCACTTACCATTGCTCCATGTGCTTCTTGAAGAAAGCTAACAGACATAAGTGGAACACATATATCTTCATGTATCATGACTTAAATTTTCAAAACCTGCTCAGCCTTTTTCTAACCCTGCTTCTCGTGATGTCAGTGATAAAAACTTTCATTGACTTTAAAGGCAGCTGAGATAACCAATGCTGACGGCTTTGGAAAATCCAGTTGTAGTACCCAGAGGCAGTGAGACCTCATCTGGGGTGAGAGAAGTCTCTGCTTTATAGCATCAGCAGAAAAGCACATGGCCTTTAGCTCATATGGTAGAGTGCAGGGCTTTAGACCTTATGTTTGCAGGTTCTGTCCCTGGTGCCAGCTACCTGGGTCTGTTAGCATTAGACAATTATACCATATATTACAACAAATAAAATTATGTTGAATTGTACAATTCGGTTATTACTCCTTGTAGTGGTACTTCTTTTTGGATGACATAAAAACATTTTTAACTGAATAAAGTAAAAATTCAAAATAGTCTACACACGTGTCTAGTCCTGCTTTGTCTACCGAATTCAGATGTTTGAAATTCTGCAGTTGTATTTGGCAATAATTTTCAAACTTTTCTTCAGTTTTGATTTGCCCAAGTGTGGGCACAGCCGTTTGTGGCATGACCACAACAGTGTTGCAAGCCGCAGCCTGCATGCAACCTGTGCATGATCAAGGCTTCGCTACCCAATCACAACCCAGCACACCAGCGTGCACTGACAACCTCCCGCCCCCGCCCCAGGAGCTGAGGGCTCAGCCACAAACAAGGAAGTGGGGCCAGCTAAGGGCTTGGTCACATATGCAGAAGCGAGACCCCCGACTCACCAAGCATTAAAAGCTCCTAAAAGGGAAAAACTCCTAACTCCTAAAAAGGGCAAAAGGGCACAATGCAGTAACATTGGCCCAGGGGTTTCTTCCTTGTCCAAATGCTGATAAAAAGTCAACTCCCCTCTTGCAAATCAGAGACATGTGTACCTTGACAATCCTGTTGGCCAGCCTGAGTCACTTATCCCTCCTGCCAAAAATCCGGACCCTTTCGGCTCGATGTTGGTGTGGATTCTGCTCGCCACCAGCAGTTTGGTAACTGCCCCATAAGTACACGCTTTCCCCTGTACGTCACCTAGAGCACGCTAGGTATTCCCTCTAAATTCCCCTCATAACATTGATTAAGCCATTGTTAATAACTTTTTTTTTATGCTCACTGCTTGTTTCATCTCTGTGCACCACTCATCCCGCAAACCCCTTTTAAGTCCTGGGATACGAAGTCCACACTCCAAAACACCACTTTCACATTAAACTGACTTGAAAGTTCAAAGTTACATTCAAACCCATACACACAGTGTTATACTTATCTCCTAGAGCTGGAAGAGACCTTCATAGGCCTTTGAGTCCAGTCCCCTCACAAAAGGGCCTCTCACTATCTCCTGGCAGATTTTTGTTTTAATCTATTTGTCCCAGATCCCTAAACAGCCACCACAAGGATTGAGTTCACAACCAGGGATTTTGGAAGCTGAGTGCTCAAACCACTGAGCTAGTCCACATGTTAAGCAAAGCTGAGCCTAAGTTCTGTTTAAAAGCAAACTTTAAAAAATGTTGTGATGAACCTATGTTTAAGAATTTAATTTTAAACCAAAGCTAAAACAAGCCAACTATCCCTTTGGGGTCCATAATGAAAACTGTGTGTCACGCTTTCAAACTTGTTACCTTTTACCCACCCATTTTCCAGGGAAAACTTTTTATGCTCACAATTTCCTCCATCCTGTATGGCTGCTGGAAACTGTAATGCATCGCAATGGATGGGGTTTTCAGAGTGGGGCACAGGGAAAAGAATAGACTGTGTGTTGGAGGCTGCAGAGTAAATGGGAATTTGTTTGTGGTTTGGCATGGAGACAGAAAGAGAAAAGCTCCTTTATCCAAATATTTTCAGACATTGAAAATGTTAATTTAAAGAAAATGAGGTGAAATGGATCAGTTTTTGTTATAATGTATCCCTGGTCCCAAACAGTCATTCATGTGAGTACTTCCAAAGGTCACATGGTTTACTTTGGATAAACGATTCTCAGGCTAGCAAATTGATTTCCACTACTTCCTGCTGTCAGCGAGGACAGAAAAAAAAGGCAAAGGGACTTTTATTGTCCTACTGTAAAGTCTTTACTTGCACCCCTGGGTATCAATTCATGCACACCAATGCAGACATGTGACTCTTTTATAGCCTCACAGAGTGCAGTGAGACAGAGGCTGCTTCTACATTCATCCCCTCCCGTCGGAGGTGGCATGGTAGTGAGGCAATTCAAAGCAGGCTAACAAGGTGCTAACATGCATATTCAGCACCTTATTAGCATAATGGCAGCCACGTGAATTTCAAAGTCTAGACTTCGAATTGCAGACTGACAGTGTAGATGGGGGCAGTTTTGAAATAAGCGCCCCACTTCAATATTCCCTTACTCCCACAAAACTAAGTGGGAGCTCCCACGGGCGGACATAGGTGTCATTGGCCATCCTGTGCCCGAGCCATGAGTTGCGCAGGATGCGGGCATCATGGGCCCTGTCTGCCCACCACATGTAAATATCCATGAATCATCCGCTGGCATCCACAAGGGCCAGGAGAATGATGGAATGACAGCCCTCCCAATTAATATACTGTCCACTGCTGTGTGGTGGGGCCTGGATGGCAACATGGGTGCTATCCAAGGCACCGAAACAGTCGGGAACCCCAGCTGCTGGAACCCAGCCACAGTGGCGACCACGTCCCCACATGGATGAACTGGAGAAGGAGAGTGCGGTTGATGGTGTCAACGACCTGCATGGAGTGGACGGCAAAAGTGCCCATGAATTTGTGGCAGGATGTATGAGGGCCCCCGCCCTGACTGCCTGCCCCTGCAGCAAGCCCCCTCCCCACCCTCCCAGCCCCCACCTGTAGCCCCTCCTTGGCCCCAACCCCAGGGTGTCCCCCAGCCCCCTCCCTCGGACCCATTGTGGGTATATAGCCCCAGCCAACTTACTTCGAGAAGGACAACCCTGATGGTGGCCTTCCCCACCCAGAATTGGTGGCCAACTGAGTGGTTGCTGTCCAGGGTGGCTAGTTTGCACATGGCAATGGCCACCTTTTTCTCCCAGGGGGAACACAGGCCACATGTGTGTGTCCTGGTGGCATAGTGCTGGTACCAGCCACTGGCCCAGCTCCATAAAGATGGCTTTGGTCATCCAAAATTTTTGGAGCCACCGCTCATTGTTCTCGTCCTCCATAAGGATGCAGTCCCACCATTCCCACTGATTGGATACCACCAGAGGTGACAGCGGGCCCAAGAAAGGGGGTGCTCTGGGTGCACTGAGGATGGGGCCTGCAGAAAGGCAGCCGGCCACATGGCGGGCAGTCTGAAGCCTGAGATAGACTGCAGCAAGGACAGCCATCAGGCTGGCCATGATGTGAAGGACCTCCTCATCCTGGAGATGCTGCAGGTCCATGGCGCACTGCAGTGTTGGGGCTGAGCAGGGCTCTGCCGGTGCTGTGCTCGAAGATGCATGCTGCATGCAGCCTGAGCCTTCAGGATGTGCACAGGGCAGGGGGGGTGTTTGAGAGGGACCCCTTAAGGGGGTGGCTGGCCCCACTCCAGGAAGGGCTTGTCAGCCATTTGACCCTTCCCGTGCCATGTCCTGCCCCATTCTTTCAAAAGGAGGCTCTGTGCCGTGTAGTAGCTCCCTTTTGAAAGGATGGGTAATCGCATCATATAAAAATGACTCTCTCTGAAATTACAGATCAGGGTTATCCCTCTCAAAATCCCTTGCTAGTGTGGCCACAGCCACACCATGGCTTATTTCAAGACAGGCTCTATTCCCTGTTGTTATGGCTCCTTCTCCACTCTAGCAAGATAAATGCAGAAGTGGGGGCCGGCAAATGTACCTCCAAAACCTTATCTACCAGGTTTTGGTATAAACTTCTCCCCAAAAATCCTAAAAACCTTAGATTTTGGGGATAAAATTCGCTGCCACCACCCAAGTAATAATAAGGAAACCAGGGAGAGACTACTTGGGAAATCTCAGCCCCAAAAGTAAAAACCAGGACACAAACATTAACCAATACCAAGTTAATAAAAAGAAAAGGAGAGAACTTTTATTACTACAACAATATTCGTGTTGGAAGCCTCATGACTAGATGGAAGAGTTACAAAGTAAAACACATGGGGAGTCTCCACAATGGGCCTAGAACTCAGTTACAAAGAGAGTAAAAGAACATTTCTAAAAAGTGCACAGACATCAGGTCCCACTTCCCAAACCATAAAAAAATAACGCTTAACGGACTTATCTAAACTTTACCCTACTTACAGAAGATTGGAGGGCCTGTTCTTGGAGGGAGATATTCTGTGTCTCTCTCCCTCATGGCTGGAAAGAAGAAAAAAAAGACAGAGAACAGAAGAGGGAGGAGCCAAAATTCAATTCTTACCTACATTCCTATAGGCCAACCCCACCTGGCTCAGGAAGTTAACCCTTTTACTTCCAGGCTTCTGGCTAACCCTCATGATTATGACACCTGTCTACACAGACCCTATTTCAAAATACCTATTTTGAAACAAGCACTATTCCTCGTACAATGACTGTTACCAATTTTGAAATAAGACATTTGCTACTTTCCAATTATTTCAAAATAGCAGTTGCGTTGTGTTGTCGCTTGCATAGTTATTTCAGAATAGCAGCTGCTATTTCAAAACACCTTTGCTCTGTAGACATATCAGTGGACAGATACTCTATTAAATTCGATAGGTTATTTCAAAAACTTACTGAAAAGCTACAATTTTCTATTAAATTCTCTTAGAAAGTTCCTTCAGTGACCACTAAGAAGATTTGGATTCAGTTCAGGAAAAGGGTAAGGCTTAGGCTAATCGTTAATGTAGTTGAAAATAGCTCACACATCCTTAATCCATTTTTCTGTACATGAAGCAAGCATTTTAGTTAGCACTGCTGAAGTATCTTTCCCAGCAATTACACCCATGAAACTGAACATGATGTGGAGGGCCCAATTTTGTTCCCATTCAAGTCAATGACATGCCTGTACTGACTTCAACGAGAGGAGAATCATGCCAAGCATAATACAGCAGAGGGTGTGAATTAAAACATACAGGTTAATGAATTTATCCTAGAATTAACTTCTGTCTCACCAAACATGACATGCTAGCAACTAAATAGAGGTCAGTGTTAAAAGAGCACCATGCTAATCACAGGAGCATGCATTTATAGACATTGATGTGTTACAGTGATTGCATCTGGAGGAAAGCAGAAAGCAGCTTTTCTGCAGCTCCAGAACTCTCTTTGGTTATGCAGTTGTGACACCTCAGCCCTATTCTAGTGGGGCTCGTTCATTCCAGTGATCATCACACAGGCCTCATGTTGGTGCCCAAGAACACTGGCTAGGCAAGAAATAGGTTATGGATTATGCTCACCCTGAGCACTGTGGTGGAATCCCATTTTGGGAGGCAGGTGCTTACTGTCAGTTATGGGAGGAATTCAGAAGAGCTCAGTCAGAAAAAAGAAAAGGGTTCATTACACGTATTCCTTCCAATGCCAGAGTCTCCCCCTCAAACCAACTGAGAGCTGGAAGTTTGTGAATGCAGTTAGGTTTTGGAAATGAAGTCTCAGTTGCAGAATTCAAGGAAACAAAAGAAAACTGTATGACAATAATGTTTACTTTCTGAGACACTAGTCCACAATGTTTTGTTCATGGGGCAAACCATGCATTGTGGGGGAGGGTTAGCTTGGTGGTTTGAGCACTGGTGTGTTAAGCCCCAGGCTGTGAGTTCAATTAATTTGGAGGTCTAGGGCAAACAGATTTAAAAGAAAAACACACATCAGGGATGGGGCTTAGTTCTGCCAAGAGGGCAGGGGACTGGACTTAATGACCTTCTGAGGTCCCTTCCAGCTCTATGAGATGTGTGTCTCCATATATTCTATTCTATCAGTTTATAGCCTTTGTGTGATTGCTTTATAACTTGTTTTTAATGATGTTCTTAATAGCATCTTCTGGGATGTGGGATATGGGCTAGTGAGACCCAAATATGGGATTTCCTTTAGAATATCACATAAATGGTCATCCAACAACAAGGGCAGACAAAATATGACCCTTGGGCAGGCTCCCTGCACAATGCTCAAAGCATCCTGGCTGCAAGGGCCATATGCTTCTCTGAGAACCACCACAAGTGCAAGGAGAGGGCTAGGGAGAGGTTTTGTGTACTGCCTCCATCCTCCAGCACAATCTCACAACTCCCACTGGCCAGAAACCAGGCATATGGGGGTGGGACAGAGATGGAGCCTGCCTGAGGAATCCGTAGGGCTGCAGACTGGTAGCTGCACAAGTAAGTACCTTCTGTACACAGCCTGCTTCTGGCACACACCCCAGCCCCTCTCCCCCAACCCTGTGCCCTCCCTGTCCCCCTGCTCCATGCAACCCAAATACTCTGCACCCCTGCTCCTGTACTCAGACCTCTTCCCAGATCCTGCACCATGATACCTTGCCATAAGTCACAATCCCCTCCTGTGATCGGTGACAACCCAAATCCCTGCACCAGTGCTGCAGGTCACACCCTCCCCAGACCCTGCACACCTTCCAACACTGCTTTTCCAGGCCCTCCTGCACTCATACACATATGCCCTCCTGGACGCTGCGCTGCAACCCAAGTCACAACCCCTTCCTCAACTCAAACTGCCTCCCTGACCCCAAACCCGCTTCTGCACGCCAGTCCCCTACCCTGAGCTCCCGTCTGCACCCAGCTTTCATCCTAGACCCCATGCCTTCTCCTTTAATATCATGGAAGAGTGCAGGCCTTGGCCACTTGCTATATTCTTGGATTGGCCCCGTCAAAAATTATTACCCAGCCCTGTCCTACAGCCAAATAGGTACAGAGTAGCTACAGGGCAATAACAGCACTTACTTTCCTGCTTCAGATGGTCAGAGTCATTCTGATGTGCACACCCCCAGCTCTCCACTCTGAGCCCTTCCCTGTACTGCCCAACATTAACTTTCGCACTCTGTCCCCTTCCCTGAGGCTCCCACACTCAACACCCTCACTCATTTAAATTTCTCACAGGGGTTGTGTTACTGCATATCCCTGTGCCCTAAGATCCCACCCTCGGGGAAGGTGAGATATGCCAGTACTTTCACCCTGCTGCTAACATTTTTAGCCAATTGTTATGGGCAATACTTGGCTCCAATCCTGAACTGTGTGGCATGCAGGTAAACTGCTGCGTGAATTCAGCCAGCCGTGCCAGCAGGCTCTGCGAGCCCCAGGACAAGTGAGTGGGGGTGACTCTACACTTGGAAGGGGCAGGGCCAAGAGCAGTTAGCCCTTGGTGCTGCCTTTACTATGGCACTGGGCCCCCATCCCACTCCATGACAGCTGTGGGCAGTCAGAGCTGTGTTGCTGTGGCATTTCAAAGGGACCTCTTCACACAGCACATAGTCACCCTGTGGAACTCCTTACCAGAGGACACTGTGAAGGCCAGGACTCCAACAGAGTTTAAAAAAGAGCCCAATAAATATTTGGAGGTTAGGTCCATAGATGGCTATTAGCAAGGGGTAAGGTATGGTGCCTAGTCTTTTGTCGAAGGCGGGAGATGGATGGTAGGAGACAAATAGCTTGATCATTGTCTTCGGTTCACCTCCTCTGGGGCACCAGGCATTGGCTACTGTCGGCAGACAGGACACTGGGCTAGATGGACCTTTGGTCTTACCCAGTATGGCTGTTCTTATGTTCTTATGTTCTCAAGCTCTAGCTGCCTTTGAAATGCCAAGCCTGGGGGACAAGAAGCTGCTCAAACCGCATTGTCTGTGTGGGTTTTGCCCACGTGAAGAAAGGAAAAGAACACACACACACACGCACACACAGAGTCATGCACACTTCCAACCGGAACATGTAACTTTAAATAACCTAATTTAAAAATCAGCAGAGGGACTCACAGGCAGATGCAGTAGGTGACAGTATTAACTCTTTCAGGTGAAAATACTTGATCTGTGAAAAGTCATGGAACAAGAACACACAACAAGCCTCTTGCATCTTCCCCTCCCTGTATATACAGAAATTCACATAATGAGGTCACTAGGAAATTGCACTAGAAGGAGAGAAAGATCTTTCCCTCAGCCTAATCTTTAAAAACAAGTAGGTGTGCCTGTCCCTCTTCTTGTGGCACTATCTGAATGTTACTTCCTTTTCTAGGGAGGAAGCAAATTAGAGCCTATATGGTCCAGAACAGCAGTGAGCAGCGAGTGACGGGTGAGGCATTTCTAAGCTGTAGAACTGAGAATCACAGAATCACAGAATCAAACAGCTGGAAGGGACCTCAGGAGATGATCTAGTCCAGCCCCCTGCTTCAAGCAGGATCGACCCCAACTAAATCATCCCAGACAGGATCTTGTCAAGCCAGAACATAAAAACCTCTAGGGATGGAGAATCCACCACCTCTCCAAGCAACGCATTCCAGTGCTTCACCACCCTCCCGGTGAAGTAGTTTTTCCTAATATCCAACCTACACCTCTCCCTCTGTAATTTCAGGCAATTGCTCCTTGTTCTGCCATATGTCACCGCTGAGAACAATTTTTCACCATCCTCTTTAGAACTCCCCTTCAGGAAGTTGAAGGCTGCTATTAAATCAACCCTCAGTCTTCTCTTCTGTAAACTAAATAGGCCCAAATCCCTCAGCCGCTCCTCATAAGTCATGTGGTCCAGCCACTTAATCATTTTGTTGCCCTCTGCTGAACCCGTTCCAGCACATCCACATCCTTTTTATACTGGGGGGCCCAAAACTGGACACAATACAGTCATCCCTTGCTCTACGAGTACAATTCGTTCCCAACTTTCTGCTTATAGGCAGAAACTCATAAAAGGGACGCTAAATTCGTGTTAAATTACATTTAAAAGTCTCTGATAGGTTCCTAGGGCTCCTAACTTGGGGAAGGAGTGGCAGCAGGTGGTGCTGCTTTTGAAAGGTGAGTGAAACTTGGGTTGGGTAGGGTTAAAGGCTGGGGGGCAGTCTGGGGCCATGAGCAGGAGGGAGGGTTAAAATCTGGTGGCGAGTTGGTGGGGATTCAGTATTCCACGGTTTGGGACTGGCAGGGGGGGTCAGGCTGCAGGGCTGTGGGGGCATCAGGCGGCAGTGGGATCTGGCTGCATGCCGGTAAGGGGGTAAGGCTGCCGTGGTTTGGGGCTGCAGGGCCAGCAGGGGGGAGGGGTTTGGCTGCGGGTCCATGGGGGATACAGGCGGTGGGGGGGTGAGGCCGCAGGGGGTACAGATGGTGGGAGGATTGGGCTGCGGAGCCACAGGGCTTACAGGTGGCAGCGGGGTCTGGCCATGGGGCTGGCAGGGGTGTCAGGCTGTGGGGTCATGGTGTATACAGGTGGCCACGGGGTCAGGCTATGGAGCCTGCAGGGGAGTCAAGCTGCAGTGGCCGCCGGGGGTACAGGGGGTGGGGGGTTTAGGCTGTGGAGCTGGTAAGGTGGTCCGGCTGCCATGGTTTAGTGCTGTGGGGTTGGGGGGGTCAAGTGGCAAGGGGGATCTGGCCACAGGGCTGGCAGGGGTATCAGGCTGCTGCGGTTTGGGTCTGCAGGGCTGCGGGGGGTGCACGGGGAGGGTGGTAAGGCTTGTATTAGCCGGGGGGGAGTTCACTTATTGAGTGAACTAGGGGAGGTATGTATCCCTTGTTTAAGTGAGTACTCGTAAATAAAGTACTCATTTAAGGAGGGATGAGCGTATTCCAGATGTGGCCTAACCAGTGCTGAATAGAGGGGAACAACCTCAAGACTCCTCCTACTGCATCCTAATGTGCCATTAACCTTCTTGGCTACAAGGGCATACTGTTTATTCATATCCAGCCTTTCCGCTGTACTGCTGCTTAACCAGTCGGTCCCCAGCCTATAACAATGCTTGGGATTCTTCTGTCCCAAGTGCAGGACTCTACACTTCTTCTTATTGAACTCTGTCAGATTTCTTTTGGCCCATTCCTCCAGTTTATCCAGGTCACTCTGGATTCTATCTCTACCCTCCAACAAATCTACCTCTCCACCTAGCTTAGTGTCATCTGCAAACTTGTTGAGGGTGCAAATAGTGGGATATTCATTTACAGAGGTTCTATTTGCCCTGTTCTACAACTCCCTAACCAACAGGATTGCGATTTTACATAAGACCCTTCATGACCTTGTTCATTCATAGATTTCCAACACCCCTGTGAGCATCTCCAGCCCCAAAAGCTGCAGGTAACTTCCAATGGCTGTGAACAGCTTTGAAAAAATAAAAACTTACTAACGAGACACAGAGACAGAGGCTGACAATCACCACGTGGCAAAAGGACAGAAAGCAGAATGTGTTTCTGCAAACAAACAGTCACGCCTCCAGAAACATGTGCACATAACACAAGAGCAGTGATATTGATTATCAGATAGCATTTGACACCGTTAACAGATAAGCTCTTAGGCCAAAGTTGTTGGTTATCACGTATGTATCACTTTACACCACTTTAGCTTTAATAGTCACTCTAACAGAGAGAAGGAACAAGGCAGATGGATAAATGATTTTAGAAAGGGGAGGGAAAGGTTCTAACCTTTAACACAGTCTACAACTTTCTTTTCAAATCTTTTATGACATAAAAACCATAAAAACTAAAAAACATCCTCCATGGAAAATTACTGAGTCCAAAAATAATCTCTCGCTGAATGAGCATTGTAGGTTACCACAGTATGTACCGAAGAGAAAAAATAAAGAAAGCCGTTAAAGATACCTTTGTTAAGGAATTTTTAACCTGTCAGCAATATTTGCCTTTTGTGCTTCAATCTCTTAGGTTAATAAAATCAAGGCCAGTTCTCTTAGAGATGCTGAAGCTATTATATATCAGTAAAACTTAATGTACCACAAGGACTGTGCAAGAAAAAAGGCACTTAATTGAATGTTTAGAGCCAGAGCCACCCATCCACCCACCCATTGTAAGTGTATGCTGGCAATTGAGATGTTATTATTGCCAGGACTCTGCCACATGATGTTATAAATGCATCTTTTCTGAATGAGAATTCTGAATAGGTAAATGAGAAGATGTCTGCGGATTTAAAAAGAACTGCAGCCCTTTTAAATGTTGCCCTCCTCCAATTCATTAGAAACAATATCTTCATTAAGGGGGTTTCATTTATAATATGTGTGTAAGTAAATGTAGCATGAGTGACTTTCCAAACTGAAAGAGATCCTGCATTACCTGGAGTGAATTTGCATTTGTAATAATGCTTCTTCCTAAATGTTAATCTTATTATCAGTCTTCCAGCATCGAGTTCTTGGTCCTTGTGAAGGAATTACGCCACGCCTTCCCTTTCTGTTTTTATTTCTCTCATTCAGATGAATGACGTATGAGCTTTTCCAAATTGCTTTCAGGCATATGAGGGACTTAGTTAGTAATGCACTGAAAGTGCTTGGCGTGAATGAAGATAAAGAAACCCAATGAACAATGTTAACTATAATTCATTGTCCGATTACTGATCCACATGACATTGGACAAAGCCAGGAAAGGTTTAAGTTCTGGAAGAGATGCTGCAGTATAAAATGGCACAGTTAAATTCATATTTGTCTGAAGAATCCTGTTCTCCAAGCCAGATTCTTGCAGCATTTAACTTAGGAAAACAAAACCAGATAAAATATCTAAACATCTTAGGTGCAGTTCTGGCATACAGATTTGCACTTAAAAAATTCTAATATTTGAATTAAAGGTGACATGATCTGGGGGAACAACAGGACTTCTCCTGAGGGAACATTTGTTAAGTGTGCAGTTAAAGCTGAACAAAGTTTTTTCATATGAAGCTTTTCTTCATGAAATACACAGATTCAGCAACACTGAAACGATTTGCACACAAGGGCTACGTCTACACGTGCACGCTACATCGAAATAGCTTATTTCGATGAATAACGTCTACATGTCCTCCAGGGCTAGCAACATCGACGTTCAACTTCGACGTTGGGCAGCACCACATCGAAATAGGCGCTGCGAGGGAACGTCTACACGCCAAAGTAGCACACATCGAAATAAGGGTGACAGAAACAGCTGCAGACAGGGTCACAGGGTGGACTCAACAGCAAGCCGCTCCCTTAAAGGGCCCGTCCCAGACACAGTTGCACTAAACAACACAAGATCCACAGAGCCGACAACTGGTTGCAGACCCTGTGCATGCAGCATGGATCCCCAGCTGCAGCAGCAGCAGCCAGAAGCCCTGGGCTAAGGGCTGCTGCACACGGTGACCATAGAGCCCCGCAGGGGCTGGAGAGAGAGCGTCTCTCAACCCCTCAGCTGATGGCCGCCATGGTGGACCCCGCTATTTCGAAGTTGCGGGACGCGGATCATCTACACGTGCCCTACTTCGACGTTCAACTTCGAAGTAGGGCGCTATTCCCATCCCCTCATGGGGTTAGCGACTTCGACGTCTCGCTGCCTAACGTCAATTTCAACTTTGAAATAGCACCCAACATGTGTAGCCATGACGGGCGCTATTTCGAAGTTGGCGCCGCTACTTCGAAGTAGCGTGCACGTGTAGACGAGGCCAAGGTGATATTTCCAAAATTTTGGTTTAGGGGGGAAAAAAGTCTGAAAAAAATCCAAATAGGCAGTTTTGAGATTTTTAAAATGAAATGTTTTGATGCTTCCATGTGAAATGGCTTTTCTTTTCATTGTTAGAAGACCAAACATTGGTTATAATTGCTCCAAATCCATTCAATTTTGTTGAAACAAAATGCTTCATTTGACCCAAGGTTATTTTTTTCTCAAGGTTTTAATTCACCAATATTTTTTAAAAAATCATTTTTCAGCTTTTTGAAATTGCCAGAAAACAAAAGTCTACTTTTCCTTCACCCTCTAGCTCCAGTTTTCATACTTTTTATCAAATGCACACCTATATCCACAGGATTGCCATATAATGTAAAATTTTCTGAGGCTAGCAGAGTCTCATTACCAAGTGCTGGAGTTGATAGAGCCTTGTAGGCCCCACAAACATGAAGCCACAATCTGAGCTTAGGGGAAAAAAAGTCTCTGAAGCTTCTGAAAGTGTTTTCTTAAAAATCTGTTTTAGAGATCAGAGGCATTTTTATGAGATTGCAAAATTGGTTGATAAAAGTAACTGTGTTGGTATAATATAATTTACAGTGTATGAATACGACAGCTAATTATACAGTGTATGTTTTATAGAAAATAATGAAGACCTTTCAGTTGTACTCACTACCCTGCACCTTTTATCACAATAATCCCATTTATCACTGCACATTTGACAAGGCTGTTCCATATGGGTCCCTTGGTCCTTTTAATGCTGAGCCAGACTTACTACTATCAGAGACAGCCTTCATTTTGGTACAATTTACCCTTGTCTGATGTCTTTTCCAGGTGTCCTGTACCCCTTGAACACTTTTTCTATGAGATGGAGGTGTGCCAGTCTGAATCACTTCATCTTGGTCTCTCCCCTAGTGCGTTATTTCTTTTTACATATGCTGTTAGAACTCAGGGTGCCTTTCACTTCTTAAGCTTCTTCCTAAGTTTATATATTCAGGGTAATTACCTGCCTGTTTATCAACTAGGGTAGGTTTATATTTACTGGAAGATTGATCCAGTCACAGTCGATTTTCCAGATTTTGATTTCATGCTCCTAGTGGGGATGCACGAAATCAAACTATGAGGGCTCAACTGTCGACCCTGGTACTCCCCATTATGCAAGGAGTAAGGGAAGTTGATGGGAGAAACTCACCCTTCAACCTCCTTCTGTGAGCATGGACAAATAAGATGATACTAGATACATCAGTTCCAGCTACACAATTGTCATAGCTGGAATTGCATATATAGGATTGACTTTCAGAGCTCATGTCAACCTGGCCTTAGTGGAACACCTGAAAGCAAAGAGTAATGCTGATAGAACCAGCTCACCGGCAACTGAACCTGCAATCATAGGGACTAAAGCCCTGTGCCCTACCACATGAGCTAAAGGCCAGCTGGTTCTCAGTTAAGGCTGAAGAGCGGAGACTTCACTCACCCTAGTACGAGTTCTCAGTGCTTCTAGGTACTACAGAAGCACAACCTGTTCTTAAGGCACTGCACTGGAAGTCCTGGATGGAGTTCTGAAATCCCTGTGTGACTTAGATCACAACATGTCCCCTTTCTGTGCCTCAAATCCCTACCCATAAAATGACATGGCCTGCCTCACGCGTGTGGCTTTGAAAGGAAATTCATTAACTTATACAGGGCACTCAGATACCATGTGGATGAACACAGTAAAAAATAAAACCTATAAATAAAAGCCAGGAGAGCAGGAATATTAGGATTCAAAATATGGTATGTCACCGGGGGAAGGGTGAGCACTGAAATAAATTTGGCTGGAGGCATTTCAATTTCAGAAGAGATGTTGAGGTGGTTAAGGGAAACCGATTAGATTAGTCATTTATATTCATTGGTAGAGAATGTTGGAGGAAGGGGCATCTGCAAGGGGGACTCTGTTAACTCACATGTAACTATTAATAAAAAAAATGTGTCTGTCACCACTGTGAAGTGAAAGTAGTACTCTGCATCAAGTTTTGTATTAATCTTAAACCCACTCTTTCCCCTCTTTGCACCAGCTCTCTTCAAGTCCCCACCTGCAGCCTGACTCCCAGTACCCAAATCCCTCATCATTCCAATTATCCTTGTGGCTGGACAATATGAAGCATATTTAGACAGTAGTTGTAGGCACGGCACCATGTAATCCTCCTAATTTAGGAATGAGGTGGTAATTTATAGATTTGGTCATTATTTTACAGGGTCCAAGGGCATCTGCTCTATAAATGGACCATGAGAAAACATCTTTATGGCAAAGGTCTCCTAATAAAGATGCGACATATATTGTTGCTGAGGAATTCTGGTGACTGGGTGAAGCATGTTTCTTGGTACTCCCATAGGGAGCCTTAACAAGTGTGGTTCCTCACAGAATGAGAGAAAGACCCATTTCTCTGGAAATAAATTCCTGAGCAAGTTCAGAGATGGAGTGAAGGGAAATTGTTTTTACACAGCAGTACCTTTAGTAGACTTGGCACTGCCTTTGTATCCTCCACCGGTCATAAACAGATGTGGGTCTGCTGCTGACTGAGGTCACCTTGCACCATTATTCTTGGGACTTTGAGTGGCCATGCAAACACACCAAGAAGGCCTCTGAGACATCATGTAACTGGCTTGATGTTCATGAATCTACTTACTGCTTGTGAATTGTACCCTGCCTGGGTAAGTGAGGGGACCACATCCACTACTTTTGCAGAATGTAAGCTCTCATTGTAAAACAAATTAAAAGTCCCTCACTCTTAGGATTGCCAAGATCACCATCCAGCTGTGAACTGTCAGCAATTTCAGGGTTATCTTTCTCAGGCTGCAGAGAGAGAGCACCAGAGCCAGCCACTCATCTGTTGAGCAGCACAGAGTGAAATTAGAGACTCTAGTCAGTTTTGTTGATGCACTTATGTGATAGCTGCCATTCAAACCATCTCTGGGATCCTCCAGAAATAAAACCACAAGTCTCTCTCTGTATGCGATAAAGAGCTAGGCTCTCAGTATGGCCCTGTAAGAGACTCCTATGTCTGCACCACGTCAAACCACAGACAAGGACACAGTGACCTGTGGATTACAAGAGCAGGCACTTGCATTATTCACAAGGGAAGAAGACTCAAAAGCCAGAGATGAAGGGAAAGAAAAATTACTAGTGACTTATTCCTCCTACCCCACATGCAGCAAACCAGGGAGTCTGGATATCCCAGCATGATAAAGTCTTTCCCTATTTCAGCATGTAGCTGAGCACTGGAGCTTCAGTTTACAAAATAGTAGCAGATTTACCCAGCATTGCTCAGGTCTTCAGCTCAATTGAGGGTATGGGTTTTTTTTGTGAAAATAAAAGGAAAATGCACATGATTTATTTAACATAACAGCATTATTTTTAAGTCAATTTTTATTTTGGATTTCTTTTAAAAAGGAGATTGTTAACATTTGTCTGTTTAATTATTTTAGTAAATTTTAAATGGTTATTCCATCAATTGTATTTTTTCTTCATCACTAATACTTATCATTTACTACATTTTAACAAAATATAGTAACAACATTTTGGTTACCAATAACATTTTCTTCTGGTTTTCAAACTTATGCATTGATTTATTTGTGCCAAAACAAAGCGCTATAAATTTCTCCAATTTACCTCTTTTCTGTAAGGTTTATTGAGATGCAATCCTATTCCAGGTTCATCTTATTTTCTGGCTCATCTTGAGTCAGTGTCTTTCAGCACTTGCTCATTTATGTCTATTTTGAGAACTGTATTTGACAACTGTGTTTCTTTTTTCATTTGGTTTTAGGAGCAGCAATCCCATTGCAAACACATCCCACTTTCCTGACACAACCACACCTTTATGATTCTTTAAGTTAGGATAAGAGGAAGCTGTATACCAAATTTGGTGGTCCTAGCTCTTACTATTTAGGAGGGGTTCTTGATCCAACAGACAAATGGACTCTCTCTAAAATACACAGTAGATCTACAGTATTAGCAAGAGGATATTACGAAAGAGGGAATCCCAAGTACTGTTCAGGGATATCACCCAGACAGAACTCCTATCATACTCACCATTTCCCACATCTGGATGCAGGACAGCTGTTTTTCTCACCAGGGTGATATCTCTGGGCCTTCCACAGCAACCCTTTCATTCCCATCTGTCCCAGTCTGGTAGGTTCAGTTCTCAGGTAGCAGGTGGCTGCTAAATGTGTCCACCCCAGCACCTATGATGTGTTGTATTTGTCCAGTGATTTCCTTTCGGTGCTGAATTTCACTACTGGGGTGAGCTAGCTTTGGGTGAGGCCATTGGAAAAGTGGCAGAGACTCCACTCCTTCTCTTGGGAGGACTCACTGACTTTGAATGGTTAGGTGTTGGTTTTGGTTTTTAATAAGGTTTAAGTGCAGGTCCATAATGGCATGCAAATTACTTGATCACTGCCTTTATTTGATAATGCTGCATGCCAAAATGCACTAGCTCTACTGACACACATTCTGATATCCAAAGGGCATGGATTTAGATAGAAGGTGTTCCATGCGCATATATAAATATGAGACCTTGTGGATGAAATGGGATGCTATTTTTGTCCCCTCACAAACTATTTGCCCACAAATAATATTGCTGAAATCTCTCGGACTGAAAAATGTCTCTAGGTCTGTTTTCTACAGAAAAGAGAATAAGTCTCTTGGACTGTGTCTACACTAGCAAGTTCTTTCACAAGATTTTTTGAAATAAGGGGGCTTTTTTGAAAGATCCAGTGGAACATCTACACACAAAAAGTGTTCTTTCGAAGGAAAATCAAAAGAATGAGGCACTCCTTTTGAAATCATTCTTCCTTTCCCATTTCAGGAAGAATGTTCCCTTTCAAAATTTCTTTGGAAAGAAAATGTGTGTAGATGCTCCACAGGCCCTTTTTTCTTGAAAGGGCAGTCCTCATGGGGCCCGATTTTTCGATCCCTGGTCCATTCTTTCGAAAGGGTGGGGCTGTGTTGGACACACTCTTTCTAAAGAGCAAATGGGTCTTTTGATCTGCTTTGTTGTGCGTGGACGCACTCTTTTGAAAGAAGTTCTTTCGGAAGGGATCTTCTGGAGGTGCTTCTTTCAAAAATCCCTGTAGTGTAGACGTAGCCTTGGTGCCATAGACTTACCATTTATGCAGTAGATACAGGTGGCATTCATTTGGCTAGTCATCCTGTAATGGGTTAATTACCAAAACTTAACTACTTGCTTTTTTTTTTCTAAGCCTGAGCTACAATGGCAGACTATGGTCCCAAATGCTCAGACTCAAAAGCCTTGCAAAATATACACAATTGTATCTAATGTTCAATATTTATTATTCTTAAATGCTGAGTATACACTAAAAAATGGGATTTACTCTGTTGATGTGACTGCTGAAATATATTTTGCTTAGATGTAAGCAGAAGGTTAGCATCACTGATTGATACAAACACATTGCAGCACCAGGTTTCAAATACTGAGGTGTTACAAGGGAATAGACTGCAGAAATCTTTTGAACAATAACTTTGTATGCATAATATACCCAGCACTCTATACACATACTTGTACCCCCTTGAATTCTAATGAGAAATTGCAGTCACATCCTACAGACAATGTGGAGTAAAAAAATGAGACTGAAATATACTGGTCTAATGATGAGTGTGTGAGAGAGTCACAGGTTAAATTTGCTCAACAGTCTAACAAGGGGAGAGAGAGAGAAAGAGAGAGCATACAAAATAGAGAGAGTTCCCTGGGCTAATTTTCTAGCCATCAGTCAGCTTATTGTTCCCACTAAAAGAGAATAAGAGAGAAAGAGAGAGAGAGAGAGTGAGAGTTATTATAATAAATACAGACTGGCTTCAGCCAGAGGAAATTATACGAGGGAAATTGGGGAGGGTGGTGGGGAGGGGAAAGCACATGATTTCTTGCAGTAATTGCAATATAATTAGTTTTATATATCGATAGATAGATAGATAGATAGATAGATAGATCCAGTATCCACTTCTCATAACTGCATATTTGATTTTTTATTTAAAAAATGTTTGGTGCTAAACACAGTAGTTGTTGTCCTAACTACCAGCAATTATATGCTCTGCAGAGATGCATTTCTTCATACATCGTTGGTACTGTATTAGCTTGTAAATGTCAAAGGAAAATAATTCTAAACAAATGTGGAGAGCCAAAGATCTTTCATTCACCGGATCAATTTAAAGATTGAAAAACAGATACACCAGGTTTTATTTTTCTGTGTGTATGTACAAAGTACCATAGCATAAATAGTGTCTCATTATATGCTCTAAGTACAGAAAGAAAAAACACAAGGTTTAAACTCCATCAATTCACTTATTAAAAAGGTTTATCTTCCTGTGTGAAGAGGTTTCCTCCAATGTTCTTCCTCTAACTACTGATTCATGAAGTACAGCCATATTTAGACAAAGACATTGCCACAACATGTTGTCTAACCTCAGCAGAAACATTTTTGTGAGCACATGTGCTATTTGTATTTGTACTAGGCACAAATTGCTCATAACAAAAAAAATACAACCACCAAAATATTTTCTGCTGTAGGATTTCCATTTTCTGTTTAAGCAAGAGGCAGGTACACTGGGTATCTGCATTAGATGTGAAGTCAGCAGACAAAATAAAATGAAGTGGTTTTACTGTACATTGTCTTGTACTATACAGAATCCAGAAATAGTTAGTACTGTGTTAGGAGAAAATACATCTATTTATTTTATTTTAAACACTTTTCAAAACAGAAAATGTAAAACTCCTGGATATTTACAAACTACATTGTAGATATAGAATGGAAGGTTGCGTTTGACAGAACCTCTGAGTTCATTTATGCCAGGGCCCTATTTATACAAAGGGAACTAGGCAGGCTGACCCTGATAAGGAGGAATCTCAGTGAAAGAAGCAGGACTCAGTGCACAGTTCTTTTAGAATCACGGCCTAAAAACTTATTCCATTCATAAACTGCCCAGATGCAATCCCACTATCTTGTCTCGCTGTTGCCTGTACCACCCACAACAGGCTTTTAAACTGCAAATTCTTTTGGGGCAGAGACACCATGTTATGTGTCTTTTTATGTCTGCGGAGCACATAGTTCACAATGGATAAAAAACCTTATTTTCAAGAACATTCTGGTTTTTTACTGCTTATGAAAATCTTAGAAATATTTTTTTGAAAATGTTTTCACAAATTCTTTTTCAGCAAGCATTCATTATTCCACTTCAGCCAGTTAGTTACAACTGCTTAGACACAAACAAACGTGAAATATCTGTTCTCTGAATGGATGAGAACGCAAGGCCCTATAAGCACCAATACTTGCACATTTTAATTTAAATGTTAGGTTCTGTGAATACTTGTCAATATGACTTCAAATTCTGTTTCTGTGAATGTTCATGCAGTACAACTTCACAGACCAAAATGCCCATGAAAACCAAACATAATAAGGTGTGTGGCCAAAGCAAATGCAGTTCATGCACATTTTAACAGTTCACACTATTTACTCATCTCTAATTTTTACTACAGAAAGGCATTCTGTACATATCTGATGCTATAAAAATAACAGCAATTATGCACATTAATAATAAGCATTGCTCTGAAGTAGAATCACCAGCTTGCTTTGAATATATGGAAAAGCTATCTGGATTTTATGACTGATAAAAAAGTCTCCTTTCCCAATATTAATAAACTTAGTGACCAACTGATAACATTCTGTTCCACTCTATTAGGTCTCTCTTCTTGTTCTTCTCAAATCATATTTCTCTTGTACAACGCAGAGTTCCAGGACCCAGTTATGGGTTAATTGTATGCAATGCACATTCATGAAATCAGTGGAGTTTCTTTTTGCCTATGTGCTATTTTCAGGGAATGTTGTCTTCCCCATTGCTGCAGCAGTAAGAAATTTAATTAGCAAGCAGAAAAGTTGTTACTGAAAGATTCAAAACCAGAGGAGGATAGTTCCCAAATGTAAGGCTTATACTAGGCCAACTAAACTAACCAACTGCAGACTCAGGTCCTTTGGGATGACCTATTCCCTCCCACAGCTTTGGTATGGAGAGAGCCACTAGCTCTGCTCCTCATTATTATTGTCTCATCTTACTGCCCTAAAGAGAGGGGTAGTGGGAGGATGAGAGAGGTGCTAATCCATGAAGCAAAATACAAAAAGATTTACACCAGAGTTGAGTCAATATGGGCAAAGAAATGAACCCACAGTCTTTTTGAACAAAATCCTCTGTAAGTAATTTGCTTGATAAAACACAGCTCATATTCTGGCAAAGAGCTATGTTAACAGATGGAGTGGAAATAGCATGAAACCTCCTTAAAGATGGTTTGCATAATGTCAAATAGGTTAAAGAAACCCTGCTTCCCAAATTAAAACCACATTACAGCTAAAGGAAAATTTACTTTGGACAATGGGAGTGGAAAATGTGACTAAATAATGTAACTGCAATTAACTGTTCACACGTGAACAGCATGTACTGTTTATGATTGCCCAGTGTCAGCAACGTACACAGAGAAATAATTGATGTGGTTCTTTTGCATTGTCTAGACCACTGAACAGTGTCACAATAGGGAGGGAGTGGAGAGCACGTGCTGAAAGTTTATATATATAAGGAGGTTCATGACAGCTTTGAAAGGGTCTTCTGGAATGTGTGCATCAAGTCAGGAATTCTTCAAGAGAAACAAGTTGGTTTCCGCCCACCCTCCACCCCATTAAAAGAAAAAAAAAAAACTACTAGTTCCGAAAAGCAGTTTTTCTTCACAGAACAAACACACCTAAGTAAAACCAGGACCTTGGCCTGCGTTTGAGGAGAAAGCAAAGATTCCCAAATGCCATTCTTCCTCTCTTGAGCTCAGATGCTTCTGTTAGTGAAAACAGTAGAACGGTATTTACAAGATTCTGCACAGCATGAAACTATTCTTACCGCAGCTTTGCAAAGCAGACGGCTTGTTCACTATACAACAGTGCGACCTAGTGGCTTCAGACAGAAGCCTCACTCTTATCTAAGCCTGAAGTCCTCTGACATGTCTTCCAGACAGTTCATTATTTGAAAAACGGCAGGGCCATCAAATCTTTCTCTTCTAAAAGTCATCGATCTCATTAGGATTGGAAGCGGATGGCATTCTCTTCATTAATTCCAAACCATTTTAAAAAGTTTGCTTGATATGAATCATTACTTTTGGCAGGCTAAAATAGCAAAATAACAAAAGGGTGTTGGCTTATGCTACTCTTGCAACCTTTACTTGGTTTGAGCAATTCTTACATAAGTGTGGCTCAATTAAAACAATGGGACCACTCACACTAATATGGACTGATCTGTTAATGAGAGGTCATGGGACTGGGCCCTAACTTATGAATCCTTCGACAAGCAGTTGATAGCAACAAAAGAAGGTCACATTCCATTCCTGAAGTCATCTTCTCTAACTATTCTGAACGGACAAGAATTTTTCAACAAAATACTTGGGTTGGGGGTTGTTGTTCAGAAAATCCCAATTAGCTGAAACTGAAACATTGTTCAGAAATATATATCAGTTCTGATTAAATTTTAAATTGAATGTTTCTCTTTTCCAAAATGGAATTTCTGTCTGAAATGAAAGAGAGAGAGAGAGAATGACGCAGCATAACCTCAAAGAGTAAAGCTACTTCTACACTAGGCAAATTAAGTCGACTGCAGATACACAATTCTAGCTATGGCAATGACATAGCTAGAATCAACCGACCTGTACTCAGCTTACTTGGCTGTTCATACTGAGTAAGGTCAAAGGGAGAATTTCTCGCGAGGAGTACAGGGGTTGACTGTGACCCCTGAGGGGTCAACTGTGACCTCTGAAAGGTCGATTTCATATGCCCCTGCTAGATGCACAAACTCAAACCCTGGAAGATCGACCCTGGGTGGGTCGGTCTTCTGGGCTAGTGTTGACGTAGCCTCACTTAGTTTATACCTCCCACACTTCAGTTGAACGCACTAACTTCTGTTCTATAGAACAGAACCACTCATAGAAGAGAGATTGAATCGCTGACTCTAGACTGGTGGTTAGGGCACTTACTTGGGATGTGGAAATAAGATGACTACTGCCTACTACATGGAATATTGGACATTCCAATTTTTCTTAGAATGGTATGGACTCTTCCCCTCATGTGACCTCACCTCTATTGGTGTGGTCTCACACACAGGGTGCATACAAGATCCTGCCACAGGGAAGATACCCTTTTGAAGAGGGCCTCAACATGCTCCCATTGGAATGACCTTATATCCACCATGTATGTTCGGTCATGCCATACTGAAGATACCATTTTGAAGCATAACTCAATCCTGCTGGCATGACCTCACATGTGCATTATTTTTGTGATGGCAGTGCTCTCTTCAAAATGATATTCCCCATCTGTGATACATATCCAGCTTTATCTCAATACCATATACAGAACAAAACCAAAGTAAAAAAGAGAATTGTCCATCTTAAAAACAGACAAGTGCCCACCCTATGTGGGAGACTAAGATTCAAGTCCCTGCTCCTGGCTTTTCCAAAGTGTGATGGTTTATGTGGGCTTATCTATATAGAGAGTTAATGTGAAATCAGCAGGGGTATAAATCTACCATGCACCAACCCATTGCTCATTCCATGGCCTTGTGGACCTTGCCACTGCCCATTAAAAGTTCTGTTGTGCATTTTGAGGTATCCCATGTCAAACTGCAGTATGTCAAAGCATAGTAAGGATCTTTTAGTGAGCAGGGCCTGTATCCAGTCAGTATGTGCCAGGCTGGTGTGCTGTGGATTTATACCCAAGCTTGCTGCCTACTAACTATGTGTAGAGACAAACTCACTCTCTTGCAGAAACAACAAGGAGTCCTGTTGCACCTTATAGACTAACAGAAATTTTGGCGCACAAGCTTTCGTGGGCAAAGACCTGCTTCATCAGATGCATGAGTGTAGGGGTTTCAGAGGAGGATTTAAAGAGCAGGTCACAGTAAAGGGGAGAGCCAGAGCTGACAAGATCTATTCAGTCAGTGTGGAAATGGCCCATTATTGGCACATTAATGTGGAGTAGTGAACATTAAGAGAAGAGAAAACAAATAAGTTCATCAGGAGGATGTGGCCCTTTGTCAGTTCCTAATGTGGAGGTGTGAACATAAAGAGCAGAGAAACTGCATTTGTAATGGGCCAACCACTCCCAGTCTCTGTTCAATCCTTGGTTGATGGAATCAAATTTGCAAACTAATTGCTGCTCAGAAATTTCTCTTTCCATTTTATTTTTGAAATTTTTTTGTTGTAGGATTGCTACTTTTAAATCTGATACTGAGTGTCCAGGGAGAGTGAAGTGTGGTCCTACAGATTTTTGTATGTTACCATTCCTGATGTCTGATTTACATCCATTTATTCTTTTACATAGAGACTGTCCAGTTTGGCCAATGTAAATGGCAGTAGGGCACATGGTGGCATATATTATGGTAGTAGATGCATAGGTGTAAAAGCCCCTGATGGTATGCTTGATGTTAGGTCCTGTGATGATGTCGCTGGTGTAGATATGTGAGCAGAGCTGACAGCGAGGTTTGTTGCAGGGATTGGTTCCAGGTTTAGAGTTACTGTGTTGTGGTCTATAGTTGCTGGTGAGGATTTGTTTAAGGTTGTCAGGCTGTCTGTGGGTGAGGACAGGCCTGCCTCCCAAGGTCTGTGAGAGTGAAGGATTATTGTCCAGGATGGGCTGCAGATCACTGATCATGTGCTGAAGAGGCTTTAGCTGGGTCTGTGTGTGAAGGCCAGTGGTGTTCTGTTATTTTCCTTGTTGGGCCTGTCTTGTAGCAGGTGGCTTCTGGGTACATGTCTGGCCCTGTCAATCTGTTTCTTCACTTCCTCAGGTGAGTATTATAGTTTCAGGGAAGCTTGGTAAAGGTCTTGTAGATGTTTGTCTCTGTTTGAGGGATGGGAGCAAACGCGGTTGCACCTTAAATCAGACATCAGGAATGGTAACATACAAAAACCTGTACGAGGACACTTCAATCTCCCTGGACACTCAGTAACAGATTTAAAAGTATCAATCCTACAGCAAAAATTTTCAAAAATAAAAAGGAGAGAGAAATCTCTGAGCTGCAATTCATTTGCAACCAAGGATTGAACAGAGACTGGGAGTGGTTGTCCCATTATAAAAGCAGTTTCTCTGCGCTTGATGTTCATACCTCCACATTAGCATCTGACAATGGGCCACATCCCCCCAATGAACTGACTTGTTTTCTCCTCTCTTGATATTCACTACTCCATATTAACTGCCGATAATGGGCCATTTTCACCCTGACTGAATAGACCTTGTCAGCTCTGGCCCTCCCCTTTACTGAGACCCCCTCTTTAAATCCTCCTCTGAACATGCCCACCCCTGCAGCTCATGCATCTGATAAAGCAGGTCTTTGCCCACAAAAGCCTGTGCTCCAAAATTTCTGTTAGGCTATAAGGTGCCCAAGGACTTCTTGTTGTTTTTGAAGATACAGACTAACATTGCTACCTTTCTGATGCTCTCTTGCAGGTTTGTTACATTGTTTTTGTTTGTTTCTTCATTTGGTTTTTCTGCAAGCAATTTGAAAGGTGTAAGACACAGTTTAAGAAAAGAAGAGATGTGGTGAGGCTATGTGAGGAAGAAACAGGGAATGCATACAGAAAAGCGCTCAAAAAGAAGATTAAGAATATCACCACAGAGAAGGACCTAGATAAGAGAGTCGCAGGGATAGCCATCGCTATAGAAGAGGCAATTGAGCAGACTGTTCCAGAAGAAGAAAAGATCAATAAGAAATGGATTACCCAGAAGACACTGAAGTTGCTTCAAGAGAAAAGAGTGTTGAAGATCAGAAGAGATGTTTCTGAGATGGCAGAACAGCAATATAGGATGAAATACAATGAGGTAAGGAAGGCAGACAGAAAGGATAAGGAGAAATGGTTAGAGGACCAATGTGAAGATATTTAGAGGTATTATGGCTAATGTAAGACCAGGGAGGTGTATAAAACAATTAGGAATATTAAAAGGAAAAGGCAACCGAAGCAGATGGCGATCAAAGATGAGAACAAAGAAGTGCTCATGAACAGGGAGAAGATTGTGCAGCGATGGATGAGATATTGCACCGATCTATACAAAGCACAGCTGGACCTGAGTGTCTCAGAGAGACTTATTGAAGAATTGAAAGAGAGATCTCCCCTGAGCCTCGAGATTGAGACCGATATTTCAAAGGAGGAAGAAGATAAAGCAGTTAAGTGACTAAAGAACAACAAGAGTCCTGGAAATGATAAGATCATGGAAGAGATGATCAAATATGGCGGAGAGAGCATGATTCAGGAAATACACCGACTATGTAACATAGCATGGAAAGAAGGGAAGGCACCTAAGGAATGGACAAGATCTGTGCTAGTGACAATACCCAAGAAAGGAAGTACATTGGAGTGCAAGAACTACAGAACGATTGCCCTAATGAGTCATCTAGTTACGGTGCTGATGATGATACTGATTGACAGATTAAGATCGTAGATAGAAGAACATATAGCAGACGAGCAAGCAAGGTTCAGAAAAGATAGAAGTACCATACAGCAGACATTAGCACTAAGACTGATAGCGGAGAAAACTTGATGAAAGAACAAAAACGTATACACTTGCTTCATTGATTTTCAAAATGCATTTGACACTACAGATCACAAAGTGACTTGGGTGGTGTTGGAGTCATACGGAGTGGATAGCAGACTAATATGGTTGTTGAAAGATGTCAATGATAATGCGGAGGCAGTGGTGAGAACATGTGGGGAGTTGGGAAGTTGGTTTAAAACAAATAGAGGTACGAGACAAGGAGATCCAATATCACCAAGTATCTTCATTGCACATCTGGAGGGAGCGATGGACAAGATCAAGGTAGAGGTAGAAGGGGTATTTGTGCACAGGAAAAGAATTAACAACTTGAGGCTCGTGGATGATATAGTTATCATTGAGGAAGATGAGGAGAAGCTAGTGAAAATGGTGCAGGTGTTAAATGAAGAAGGGAAGTGGTACAGACTGATTATGAACTTCGTTAAAACAAAAACAATGGTATTTGGAGATAAGGAAATAAGAAGGAAGATCTGTGTGGATGGTATTGAACTAGAAAATGTAGAGAAGTTCACATAGCTGGGGAGCAACATAACATATGATCTAGACTGTAAGAAGGAAATAACGACTAGAATAACAAAAGCAAGAGCAAGTTTGAAGGTGATGGATAAGATCTGAAAAAGCAAAGCAATTAGCTTAAGAACGAAGCTGGGCATCTTGAAAACGTGTGTATTCAGCTGCATGTTATACGGATGTGACACATGGGTAATAACAAATGATTCGAAAAGAAGAATATTGGCATTCGAAAGGAGTTGTTATAGAAAGATTCTGAGAATAGGATGGATACAGAAGGTCACCAATGAGGAATTATATAGGAAAATATAGCTGAAAGAGAACCTGCTACAGAAGGTTATAAAATGGAAGCTACAACTATTTGGACATATTTGCAGAATGAACGATGAACAAAAATCAAGACCCTAGTATTTGGCATAATGAATGGTTCAAATATGAGAGGCAGACCCCACAGAGAATGGATAGATGATGTAGTAGATTGGTGCAGAGCTAGTCTACAGAAACTAAGCCTCTGCATTGGATAGGGAAATATGGAAGGAAATTGTGAGAGAGGCATCAGACACCAATGGGCTCTGAGCCCACGGTTATTGATGATGATGTTGATCATGATGATGATGATGATGATGAATTTGAAAGGTCCTATTTTGTTCTATGGCAAATAAAAAATAAATATCAACTCCTTGAAGTTTTTAAAGAAATAAAATTATTTTTATAGCCAGTTAGATTTGCTTTGGTAATTACAGTATTTCCCAGCATATACATAGGGAATATCACAAGTAATGGAGTAATGACAAATATCGCAGCCCAGCACATGCTATTTAAATAAAATGCTGCCCAGAGCAAGGGCCTGAACCAAAGCGCATTTAAGTCTTTTGTTTTCATTTCAAGGGACTTAGGATCAAGATCTAAATGAGATAAAAGGGTGTCCATATGGTGGGCAGGGCATCACATGCTCTTGTCTGCCTATTAGACAAAATGGAAAAGTAATTTAGAGATGACATAAAGTTTTTGACTCAAACCTACAAAAAATAAGAAGAAGGGACTTTAGCAAGACCATTTGAGTAACCAGTAATCAGTAATTCGGAAATCATTTAGATTTCTCTCTAAGAACATTATGCAAACAGGTAAAAGCCTCAAATGATTCCTGTGGTGCTTTCTTTTCCTTTTTCTTCTAAGAAAATATCATCTTAGGCAGCAGAAAAAGAACATTAATCACAAGCGAAAGTATCTCTGCATATTTTGGAGAGCTGAGGGACACAGGAATGGCAACCTTCTATGGATCTATGAATTCCATGTAAGAATATTCACCACCCCCACAGAACACATGAGGAGGTGCAGGGAGGAAATCATATACTATTCTGGTTTACATGAGGTGGAATAGCAAGAATTACGTATAATTCCATGGACCAATAAGGTCCTCTCTAATACTGGTATTTGACATAGTACTACTGTATTTGGGGTGGATTTGGAGGTTGTTAAAGGAGTAAATCACACAGATCTGAAACATTTGTTCACCTCCTCGGATGGCATCTTGATCGTTCATGCACTGTGAACACCAAAAGCCTATAGGTCAGTCTTGAAATTATAGCTAAACCTCACCTCCTAAGGTACATGGACCACTTATATTGATGGAAATTTATGATCTCTGTACCCTAAATCCCTGGCCTCTCTTTTACATTGACTTCTTTACTATTTGCTGCTTTATTTTATTGTTATCCCTTGCCCTCTATAAATATATCACAGTTATTTAACCCTAGATTCCAACCCTAGTTTTCAGTATTTCAGGAGGGAACCAAATGTTACATATTCTGCTACTGGGTGTTTCATAATCCTCTACATTAGCAGCTATTATTTCATCAGCATTTAAAAATTCCACTATTTTCTTCTTGTCATTTAACTTGATTCTTTTCTGTATTATAGCCAAGAACAGAAGACTCTCTGCTGCTTTTGTAAGATTATATTTGGAGTAAAATTCTTCTTTAATCTGCTTCAGTGATTGAGTTATTTTCTATTAAATATTTATCTGTGGAAAAAATGAATAAATTTAACTGTAATAAATTACAGTTTGGCAGACTTAATTGCCTATTGTTATTTAAAAAAAAATCAGACATATAAAAATCTGACCTAATGCTAGAAACACGCCATGGAGTAATTAAAGTTTTCTGTGGGGATAGACTGGAATAATTATCTTGTTTTGACTGAGCTTCTTATTATTTTAGCCTGAAATATAAAACTGAAAAACAGGAAGGCAATATAGATTTGCAAAACCTATTGTCTGATGTTAAAATTGTTAAGAAAATATGAGTCAGTATTATGCAAATTCTGACCTAATCCCAGCATCATATTGGTAGGTAATTGTATTTTTCTTTAAAAGGGGACAGACCCTACAATAATTATACCTTGTTAGTGTCCACATTGCTATATTTTTGATTTATGTATTTTGTGGGAGCTGACAGATAAGCAAGAAAAATTGACATATTATAAACTAATAAAAATAAATAATATCTGAATCTGCCTAGCAGCAAGGCACATTGGGAAGCTAAATCAATGCATTAATCATACAACATTTTGAGCATAGTTTGTGCTAAATGAAAAAAGTGACCTATAGTAAACAGCTAAATATTAAAATCATAGGACTATTTTTATATTTTTATAAAATTCCTTAGGTCAAATTAAATAAAAAAATTGACCTGTAATATTGTCTTGATTGTCCTTTGCATTATTCCAAGACAGACATGTGTCATGCTGATCTTTCTAAAAATTCTGATAATGTTTCATTTGCTATAAAGATCTTGTTTCCTAAGAAGAAAAATTGAGAGACACTGTAAGTGAAAACTTTGGTTAGGACTTTCCTCAACCCTTCTCTTTTTGCACAGCATTTGTTTTGCAGCACTTGTTTACAAAAATGCTCTTGCTTTTGTGTTTAATTACTTTGCCTGTTGAGTTCCAGAATGAAAAAAAAATGCAATTTTCAGAGTACAGTAACTGCTAGTTCTGGGAGTTATGCTCTACTGCACCAGTGTTGTGGACAAATTGACAAAGTAAATATTACAGAAATGAGCTTAGGGTTGGATGGAATCTAGCAATTGATATTGTCTAACGCAAATGGCAGAAGACTGATGAACTGTGAATGCCATACCTTACTTCAAGTTTCAGCACATTTAATCTCATTTTGGTGGCATGCATATGGACATGTTGGGCCAAAACCAGGCCTGGTGGAATCATCATTGGCATCACTGGATGAGCTGGATTTCTTCACACAAAATTTGAATTTGTCCCAGTGGGTGTTATCTGAATATGAAAATGATGTCCAAATTCTTGGAAACAAATGATTTATAGGTTTTATTGTGTCCTTTTATGCTGGCTGAATATGTAGCTATATGTCATGCTAGCTTCACATTCCCTGTTAAGTCCTCTGTTTAGGGCTTTAGAAGTAGCTCTGTGATAGCCTAGTGAGAAAAATATGTCAGCACATACTAAACCCATTGATCAAATGAAATCACTTTTCACTCCAGTTCTTACTATAGGGCTAAATCAAATTCACTGCAGTGTGTGCAAGATGGGACTAGGTGCAACCTGCTATTGGCAGGATAGCCTGCAGTCTTTGCATCAATATTGTTCACTGACAGATCTGCAATGTAATTAAGTCCATATCTACATAACCCAGAAGATCAGCCTGCTTAGGGTTGATGTTCCAGAGTGCAATTTTGCCCACCTGGTAGAGACATATGAAAATGACCTACCAAGGGTCAACTGTTGAACCCTGTACCCCTCACTATCACAAGCAGTGAGGGAGGTTGACGGGAGAAAGTTTCCTGTCAATCTTCCTCTGTGAGGACAGTCAGATAAGTTGATTTCAGATAAATCAATTCTATCTAGACAAATGCTGTGGCTAGAATTGCGTATACGGAATTGACTTCTTCTCCTAGTGTAGACCAAGCTTAAGTAGAAAAGGAGTGCAGGTTGAAGCTCTCTAGTCCAGCACTCTCTCCTCTGGCAATATTTGTAGTTCAATATGATTTTAGTTATCTGGATAACCATTTATCTTTTGTGTGGTCAAGTTTCCTATAGTCCCATAAAGTCTGCTAGCAGCCACCAGTCCTGGCTCTTGGAGTTCTGCGCTGTTATATGGCTGTAATTTATCCCTAAATGTATTCTAAGATCCGAGTAAACAGTGGAAGTGTTGGTAATGTGCTAGATAATATTGGCCATCCATGGTTCAGCAAATAATCTTGTTCAGCACTAGCCAGGGCCTAAGGGTGCTGGACTAGAAACATTTAACCTGTACTACACCTTACTTGTTCAGGAAAGACATCTGATTAGTATGTAATCATAGTCAAAGTTTTGATTTTTACAAACTACAACAAAAACTCCATCTCATGCTCTAGGTGTCTGACAGTCATAAAATAATGCATTAACAAACATGCATCTGTTAAGTCCAATCAAATCATATAACCCAGCAACAACATAAACAATTATTAGTTGTCCTTGCTACATAATTTCCACCAGACTCACCACCACTATCATAATATCCATGCTTCACAGACAAAGGAGAAAGGAAGGTCAAAATTGATTTAAACAATAAAGTGCTATAAGACATCTTTTCGAGGACCCTTTCTGTTCACCCACGGTGCCCTGTTATTACACATTATTGTGCTCACAACAATAAGTCAAAGCATAAAAAATCAAATCCCTGAGTCCTAGATAACTTCATTTTTACTGCACTTATTTGGAATAAAAAAATGAGCAAAATAACTATGCTGAATTTCATTTAAAACCTAATAAAGACAGACAAAATACAACAATTCTATCTAGATGACCAGATGTGAAAGTCAAGGTTCCCTGTGCCAGTACTAGGGAATATTAGGCATACAGTGAGGATACAAATATGAAAAATGGAAGCCAACGAAAGGAACCCAGCGTTATTGCATCCAAATTTCTGAGACATGAGATGCCAGTAAAAATTCATGCTCATCATCAATGTGCAAAAGCATGTCTCTGCAAAGCCAGAGATAATTCTAGTCCCATGGGTTTTGAAATCAAAGCTGCTGCAAAAGACAATAAAAGTTCTGTGCAAGCAAATGAAAGAGCAGCTTTTAACAAATGAATATCTTACATGACTCAAGAGCAATGCCAGCATTAAACTGTTTATAATAGAAGAAGTAAAGAACTTAAAGCAGTTGATTATTTCTCTGGAAGTTCTATTCCTTCTAAGATAACGTTCCCACAAACAGTACAGAGGTTTTTCTGCTTCCCAGGGCATTCCTGATACTATCAGAGTTAGTCACATGGAAAGGCCAAGCCAGCAGTCAAAGCAAATAAAAGACTACTAGAGAAAGCCAAGAGTGATGTTCAAAGTCTTTTGAAAATTTTATTGGTCCAGTGAAGTCTTCAGAATCACACAAGCAGAAGGCACAAACAGCTTTTACAAGGCTAATAGTGAAATATCTTTGAACACTATTTTCAGTTGCCATCAAGCAACAGCTGCCCAAAGTCTTGAAATAAGTAGCAAGGACCAAAAAATTCCATCTAATTGGAAATCAAGGAGCTATAGAACTGCCAGAGGTGCAAAAAATCCTGAGAATGAATAAAGTGATTTACTCTACATCTGTACTGGTAGGCTTTGGAGCACAGAAACCTAACGAAAATAGTTATTCTAATTTCATTTTCTAGTGGTGATTGGGTCTTAAGTTTGGTATAAGAAAACAATCTAGGGCATTTAAGTAATACATTTCAGTTTTGCTTATTTACATTTTACATGGTGTCCTTGTGTTTCAGGAACTTCTTTCAGACACCTGAAACGGCATAGTTTTTTGTTTCATCTGTCAAAATATCTGGGTTTTAATAACTACAAAAAATTGGCTTAACTTCTAAACCTAGCCAGAGAGCCTTTAAAACTTTCTTGGAGGTGCTCAGCGTCATGGCAACTGAACAAATCACTTAGTGATACTCCTTGATCAAAGGCCAGGTCAAGAAGAGATGGGAGGAAATGTGACCGTCGTATAAATTTAGAGGCTTCCTTCAAGATCTCCTTCTCAAGCAGAGAATGCCCACATCAGATTGAGAAAGTACAGTGACTCAATGAGCTCCCAAGGTAAGGAGAGTTCATCTACAGGGAGAAGAGTCTGAGTGATTTAATGATTAGAAAGTTATCAAGTCCCCAGTAAAAGCAACTGACTGAATAAAGAAAACCCAACACACTAAGCAATCATATGCCCTACACATGGGCATTTTTATTTAGCCCATGAGTGAAAAATGAAGGTAGACGACCAGCAACATGTAGAGGTGGAGGTTACCCAGTTAATTTTTCCATATCTGAAGAAGAGGGTCTGTTCCATGAAAGCTGATCGCCTAATAAATTATATTGTTAGCCTTTAAAGCACTACAGGACTGCTTTTTTGTTTTTTGAAGATACGGACTAACACAGACACCTCTGTGAGATCATTCATTTCAGTGAGTGCTCTGTATAATGACTAGCAGATGTACTCTGCTTTGCTCAGGTCTATAACTGAAGGCTTTCTTTTTCTGCTCCTAGCCCCACCTTGCCTGTCCCCAGGATGAGGGGTGCGGGTCAGACTGTGGATCTCAGGCCCCCATATCTGTCCTCAGAGGCTGGGGGCGCTGTTTTGGGATGTGGCTTCAAACCCACCTGCCTATCCTCGAGGAGGGGGTGGCTTGGATCATCACTCCCAGCCCTCGTTGCCTGCCTCGGGTTGGAGGACAGGGTCAGGCCACAGCTCCCAGCCCTCTTTGTCTGCCCCCAGATTGGAGGCCTGGTTTGGGCCATGGCTTCTGCTTACCCCACAACACCTGTCCTGAAAGGAACGGTTTGGGCCACAGCTCCTGGTCCCTCCCCCACCTGTCCCTGGCCAGAGCTCCAGAGGGGATGGTAGCAGGGGAGCCATGGGGCTTGGGGATGTGCCATGGTGCTGGTCCCAGCCCTAGCCTGAGCTATGGGGAGAGCTGGTGGGGCAGGCCATGGCACTGGGCCTGGCCCTAGGGTTAGCTGGGCCCAGGTCCAGGCCCCAGTCCCAGCTCCAGTGTGGCAGGGGGAGGCCAGGACCACAGTCACAGGTGTTGTGCCAGCCCCCAGCCAGAGTGGCAGTTGTGGGGAGAGGCTGATGCCCTGTCTCTTTCCCCCACCTTGGCCAAAGTGGCATGGGGAAACCAGGAGCAGGGTCTCAGCTGCAGCTCTTTCTTCTGGCCCCAGGGGTGGAGCTGAGTTGGGCCACTTTCCACAGCCCAAAAGTGAGCTTGTGGGGGTGGAGGGGACAGGGATAAGTTCATGGCAACCGCACGTCAGGAGGGCTAAGCATGGGGGGGAGTGCGGGGAGCAGCCGGGCTCTCCCTGTGGGGCACAGGATAGGGCACCTACCCATCCAAAGGCAGGTAGGGTCAAAAGCCCCATCGCCACAGGGCCACTGTTATCCTGCTGTGCCTGTCCTCACTGGACACTCTACAGTATTGCTGTTCCTGGCACTCACTGCCCCGCCATGTTGAGTCTGATGTATATTGTCCACCCTGTCAGTGCCCCTCCCTTTCCATGTTCTGGGAAAGCCTGGCATTTCAGGCATTTCCCAATTTCCAGGTACAACCAAACCCTGACCTTGGTTTAAGTTAGGGTAAGAGGAAGGTGCCTGCCAACATTCATGACTGTAGCTCTTACAGTTTAAGAGGAGTTCTCGAACAAATGTAGAACCTCATAGAGACACACTAAAATATATAGCAGTGTATGAATGTGAGAGCAAGGCCAAGCAGGGCAGGGGCCCCACCCCAGTTCACCTGCAGCCATTGTCAGGCCCGGAGGAGTATAAAGGGAGGGAAGCCAGCCCAGTTTTGGGCTGATCAGAAAAAGGCAGCAGCTGGCTCTGAGGCAGCAGGGCCCAAGCCAGAGCTGCTAGTGGGTTGGCTGCCAGAGGGCAGAGCCTCAGGACCCTACCCCAGGCACAAAGGGGGGATCCCTCCCAGGGAACCCCTCTCCTGTAGGAAGGGGAACTAGGTTCTTGTGCCCATGGGGCTGTGTATAGCCCATGACTGACTTTTTTTCTGTGGACCAGCAGCCCTTGATAAAAAAAAAAATGTCCTCCACCCCTGCTTTAAAGTGTACCTTCCTGAAATCTTTTGAGTGCATTTCATTGTTTCCCATTTCTACAAAGCATCTACACTGGACATCCACCACAAGGAGACACCATCAGTTAGTTTGGCTGCCTCCTTGCCATATCTAGCCAGTTTCCTAGAGGTCTCCTAATTCTTCTGTTAATATCAGACAAAAGCATGTCAGCCCCAAAGTCTGATAGTTGGCTCTGTCCTCCCTGTTCAGTTCTGGTACCCTGTGTGCTGTGCCTGTATGTGAAATTATTCCACCTTGTCCAGGTGAAAGAGGAATTTTCCTGCTTCACTATGGACCTACACAGCCCCCCTCTCTTTTATTAGCATCCCCATGCCGACCTGGTCTGTAGCTGCCACAGAAAGTCAGTCCCTGAATCTCTGGCCTTTATAGAGGTGCACATCTTTTCCAATAAGCCCTACAATGGCCCCCACTGCTTCTTGTGCTGTGAGGGCACTATGAAGGATTATCAAGGGTTTGCACCAAACTGGGTGACGTAGCAACAAAAAGGTTGATGAAATTCACTTTTGGTAAATGAAAAAATAATACACATTGCAACAGACAATGCCAGTTACAGATACAAGATGATGGAGTCTAACTTAACCGACTCCACTCAAGGAAGAGTTCTTGGAGTTGTCTTGGGTAGTTCTCTGAAAACATATACTCAATGCATCAGTAGCAGTCAAAAATAAAATAAAATAAAAGACTAACCATGTTAGGAGCCACGAGACTCAGAGGGCTAGTCACGTTAATCTGCACGTTCACAAATAACAAGCAGTCCTGTGGCACTTTAGCTATGGTTACACTGTCGCTGTAACTTGAAAAAACTTACACAATTTGCACAAGGCAAATCGTGTAAGGTATTTCAGGTTACCTCATTTCAAACACCGTACCATCCAAACAGCACTGAAGATTGAAATAAGGGACTAGTTCAAGGTTTCTGCTACCCCTCCCATGATGAGGGGTAGCAGAAGCAGAACCGTGCTGCTATTTTGAGTGTGGTGTTTAGCCTCAGAGTTGCTATTTCAGTATACATTTGTATCCTGAAATAACAGCAATAGTGCAGCCATAGCCATAGAGAGTAACACATTTATTTATTAGGTAATAAGCTTTCATGGGTAAGACCCACGTCCTCAGATTTGGACTGGACAAATAGAATCCAGGTTTTATATAGAAGGGGGATGGGGAGGAAGGAGGCAAAAAAGGGAAGGCGGGAGTTATATCGATAAAAAAATAAGACAAAAAAGATCACAATGCCACTATATAGATTCAGTGCCTTTTTTACTCAGCAGGCACCCCCACCCAGTCAGTCCATCTCAAATAAGATATATTACAATTTGAAAAGGTACAGAGAAAGACAACAAAAATGTTAAGGGTCCAGAACAGTTTCCATCAGAGGAAAAATTAAAAAAGACTGGGATTATTCAGTTTAAAAAAGAGACGCCTAAGAAGGGATATGATGAAACTCTCTAGAACCATGAGTGATCTGGGGAAAGGAAATAAGGAAGTTATGGTCACCCCACTCATCCCTAGGTGACCCTTTCACATAATAAAAGAATTAGGGCTCACCAATGGAATAATAGGTAGCAGGTTTAAAATAAACAAAACAAAGCACTTTTTCACACAGAGCACAGCCAACTCCTGGGACTCATTGCCAGGGGATGTTCAGAGGGTCAAAAATATAGCTAGGTTCTGAAAAAAAAATTAGATAATGTCATGGCAGCTGGGTCCATCAATGCTTATTAGCCAAGATGGCCAGAGCTGCAGATGCCCCTAAACCTGTGATAGTTAGAAGCTGGGAATGAACAAGGGCAATTACTTTGTTATTACTCTGTTCTGTTCCTTCCCTCTGAAGCCCCTGCACTGGCCACTGTTGGAAGACATTGCTTTTACGCAGCACAGGCATTCTTATATTCTCATGACTCTCTGCAAGAACTCAGAAGAATGTTTTGTTTTGTTTTTTAAAGGCAACACACATTACTGAAGAGCAAATACAAAGGATCATCTTGGATAGTTATTATGTTTTTTTTTTTGATTCAGCTTGTCAGAATAGACCTAAGAGGAGTTACTCAGTAAATTAATATTTTATACAATTATCTTTGGTCAGAAGCCTTTTCTCTGCTTGTGTGACTGGCATCATTTTTCTCAGAATAGATTTTAATTCTAAAACATGATGCATTTTCATGGTCCCAGAACTTTATTTTCTAGACAGGAAGAAAGGATAATGCCTCTTTATTCAGCTAATTGATTTTAAATTACCAGCAACTGTTTCTCAAACCTCTCAGTGAGATAAACATGGCAAGCTATTAAGTAATAGTAATCAATTTAGCAATAAATTAAAAAATCCTTGGGATTCAATTAATCCATCCAGGCACTTAAATGATACAATAAAATAAAAATATCAAATCAGTTTCTCTCTTTTCCAAGACTAATTTGTTTCCAATTTCATAACTAATTATTCAGAACTGTAATTTATAACATGGGGTTATAGGGACAATTTATATGTATTGTAGTTATGCACAGTATCAAGTAATTAGTAAATAAAATACCATAAAAAGTTACTCTCACAGGCTCCATTGTGTTTGGTGGTTAATTTCAGAGTGTATCATTGAAACAAAGTTGTTATGCCTTAAATCTTCAGACTTAGGGAATGCCTGAGGGATTCTGCAAGTGTAGAATTGCATGTTCGGGCTTTCTTTATTGTACTTATTTTGATTTACATAAACTGTAATTCAAAAGGCGTTTGTCCTGTGCCTTTAAGGTAACCATCTCACCAACAAAACAATAAGAAACTATTCACCCTGCCATGAAACCAAAGATACAAATAAAGCTCTGGAGGAGTAAAATAATTACTCTGCCACCTGAGACTACTGCCTTCTCAAGGGCATGAGAGGGAAAGAAGAGCCTTGAAGCATCATAGAACCAATCTGGGCTCTAGTGGACAAACTGAGGGGAAGCGCATTCTGAAGAGAAGACACACGCCTGGATAATGTTTTACCCATCCTCTTTTTAATGAGAAGACGTCAGCTCAGGGTCCCAGCAGCGTCACAGGGGCCATCACTCCGGACATCTGTCTTACTAAAATAAAAGGAAGACCTAATCTCACTTGTTGTGCATGCAGGAAATCCAGACATCGCTGTGGGTTGCCATTTATGTGCTACCCCAGCTAGAGGGTAGCAGGCCCGATGAAACATCAGTTGACATGAGTCAAGTGAGAGAAAAAAGGTTACACTCCCTCCTGACCTCTTAGGAATGATCTCCACCTCTGAGAGTGATAATAAAGACAGAGAAAGAGAAGGCCTTGTCATTCCTTACTGCAGGAATTGCTGTTCTATTGGCTTGTATGAAAAATGCAAAGGAAGATATAGGCTTCTTATCAGCCACTAACCCTATTCTCCCCCTCTCCCAGCACCATCCTTCTCCCACACACCTTAGCTATGGACTTACTAAACCTGGCCCTCTCACAGTTTAGGGGATTTGTGCCAAAGGAGCTTTCTAAAATTAAAGAAGGGCCCCGCATCCTGCTACTCTTTTTCACTAACACCTCTTCACAGTGCTTTAGCACTGTGCCACGTTTACAGCATAAGACTCCAAAACTTCAAAAGACACTTTATAAGAGTGTTGGCTTTGAATCAGGTGCCATTCCAGATACTAACAGCCCCAACAAAGTATCATCCCTTGTGTTTCCCACTTCTAGCAATTCAAAATAGCTTCAGCTTGGCTGATGTTCCATGTATTATTACACTGTGTAAGACAGTATTAGGTTACAACTGCAATACAATTACACTGTGCACCTGCTTCCTGATGCTGGCACTCCTGCTAATTTATAACCTGAAGAAACACACAAAAAATTAGTGGATAAATTATTGAACCTACAATCTAAACATTCATGTATTCAGAGTAACAAAATGGATATACAGGTTGAACTTCTCTCATCCAGAACTCTCTCGTCTGGCAATTTCCATAATCCGGTATGATTTTAGTTAGCTGGATGACCACTTATTCTGGCCAAGCTTCCTGTTGTCCCATAAAGTTTGCCTTGGTGTTCTGTGGTGTGACACCCAACTGATCCACGTGGGACCCCACTAGAAAAATACTTCATGGTGAGTCCTTATTTACAACTAATTTTGAAATAGCCAGTTCTTAGTCCATTTAACGTGACTCTTCGTTTTGCATGTTCAGAGGCAATCCTCTAATATGTACATTTTACCTTATGATTCAAACTATATGAGTTAAGAGCATATTAGCTGGATGACCTTTGCAGTGCCTTCTAACCCTATGTTTCTAAGACAATGTTTCGAAAGCTTCTGCATCTAGAGAAGAATTGTTCATTCTATATGAGAGAATGAATAAATAAGAGACTAACTGTAATATTTAAATCAGATTGTGTAATGTCACCGATGATGAGGTCCCATTGGGTGATGTATGTGCACAGGAGGAGTTCCAAAACATGCATTCTTTGTGTGCCCACCCAGGCCGGCTGACGTAGACATCGGTGAACCAGCTCCAAGCATCCACCACCACCTGGAGCACGATCGAGTGGTAACCCTTACAGTTGACTTATTGGCTGGCACTGCAGGGTGGGGCCCTGATGGGGATATGGGTGCCATCCAATGACCCGAAGCAGTGGGGAAGCCAACCTTCGTGAAGCCCACCATGGCCGTGTCAAGGTCCCCAAGGCTCACGAGCTACTGCACGAGCACATCATTGACAGCGCTCACAACCTGCAGAGGACAGGGATCTGTGCCTGACTGGCCCCCGGCTTCACTGCCAGGACACAAGGATGTGGCCACCCCTATTGGTTGGAAGGCGCTTAGCCATCGCTATCTGAAGTTGGCCGCCCCAGATAGCTACCACTCCATGGGGCAGCAATTCGGGTGGGCAAGTCCACCGTTGGGTCCACCCCTCTCCTTCTCCCCGTCCTTCGCTCCCTATGCCCCCCGTGGCAAGGTGCGCCTCCGAGAGTGGACTGGTATATGGGGGTGGTATTGGGATCCCATGAGGTAGGGCTCCTGGCCCCTGTGTCTGGGCGTCCTGGGGTTCCCTTTGCCCAACACCCACCTCCCAGCTCCCCAAGTCACGCTAGGGCTCCAGTACAACTGCCTTGATGGTGGACTTGCCCACCCTGAATTGCTGCCACATGGAGCGGTAGCTATCCAGGGTGGCCATCTTCAGATAGTGATAGCTAGGCACTTCTCCACTGGGACAGCTGGCCACATTCTCGTGTCCTAGCAGTGAAGTAGGGGGACCAGCCAGGCACAGATATTGCAGAATGTGCCCTTTGCCATGTGCAGGTTCCGCTGCCACTGTTTGTGGTCCCACTGTGCCATGACTACTCAGTCTCACCAGTCGCTTCTGGCAGCATGGGTCCAGACGTGGGGGTGGGCTGTGTGGGGAACTGGCAAGACTGGGTGGGTCAGGGCCCTCAATGCTCATGCTGTGTGTGTGTCGCAGGTTGAGGAGGGTGGCCAGGAGGTTCACCAGCACCCTTGTCAGGGACAGCCTGTGCTGCTACAGGACTTCAGGGTCCATGGCCAACATATGGGCTATTGCAAGAGCAGCAGGATGGCGAGCTATGCTGGGAGCAGCAGAACGGGCCTCAGCAGCTAGTGCAGGAAGGGGCTGTTGGCTGGGGCCCTTAAATAAGCTGTATAGCCAGTGCCCCAGAAGGGCTCTGCAGCCTGGAGACCCTGTCTGAGGTGTTTCCTGCCCTGTTCTTTGGGAACAGCATCCGCACACGTGTGGATGATCTTCCAGAAGACCTGGCACCTCTTTCGGGTGCCACTTTGTGTGTAGACACTCTCTTCCGGAAGATGATCTTCCCGAAGATGATTTCTGGAAGATCCTCTTCCAGAAGAACTGACACATGCAGACACAGCCTAAATCTTTCTCTACATGGGATCATTGAACTGGTGTAAATGATGGTGATATTTTAAACCAATTTAATTAAATTTGTGCACATGGTTGTGTGGGCAACCTTTGTTTAGTTCAAATTAGTTTTTTTTTCTTTCAATGTAGTTTATAATTTATGCAGCTAGAAGGTATCAATGTGATTATCTAGTTTCACCTGCTACATAGTATATGTCCCTGTTTATATATGCAAGAATCACATCTGCCCCTTTGGCCAGTGTTATGATGGGAGCTCATGCTCACCTGTCAGCCATGATCCTAAGTCTTTTTCAGAATCACTGTTTCCCAGGAAAGAACCTGCAAGTATAGACCACAGTCTTTGTTCTTATATATGACACTTTACATTTGGCTGAACTGACATATATAGGCTGTTTCTACACATGCCACTTTCTCCAGACAGAAGGGAAGAATGGGCCTCCAGAAGGAGGACTTCCTTCCAGAAGAACCCCTGGGCGCCGTGCTTCTACAGGCTGTTTTGCGGAACAGAAGAGAGTCTTCTGGACTCCAAGTCATGTGACCTTATGCTAATGAGGCGCCAGAAATTTACATACATGCCTCATTAGCATATTTTGGACTGTTTAGTAGCATGCCATGTGTAGAAACAGCCATATTATTTGCTTTTGTCCAGCTTATCAAGCAATCTGGTTGCTTCTGTACAAGCAGCCTGTCTCCTTGATTATTTATTCCTCTTCCAATCTTTGTGCTATATAGAAACTAAGCTGTTTTATGATTTCCTCCAAGCTACTGCTAACAGTGTTAAATAAACTATGGCCAACAAGGCTGTGTCTACACTAGCATCCCCTTTTCGAAAAAGGCATGCAAATGTGGGAAATCAAAAATGCAAAAGAGGTGCAGAATTACATGCTTCTTTTGAAGATGGGGATTACTTTCAAAAGAGTCATGTCTACACTGTTCTTCTTCTTTCAAAAGAAACTTTTTAGAAAGAGGAACATGCAAATGAGGCACCAGATATGTAAATCTGCACCTTATTTGCATTTTTGATTTCCCTCATTTGCTTGTCTCTTTTGAAAGAGGAATGCAAGTGTAGTAGTAGGCATCCTTCAGTCTGCATAGACTATGGATCACGCCCTTTATAGTTTCAATTGAGGACTTCATTTACAGCGTCTACTGTGACTGTGAAGGCCCACACAAGAATGACAGTCCTTGCTGCATCTCTTGCAGATGTGGTGGGTGTCTGGCAAGTCCTTAGTGTGCTTTCTGTGCACTAGCTTCTCCTCTGCTAGCTGTCTAATCCTCATCTTGCCCTTCTGAAGGCCCTTGTGTAACCCCTGCCTCCATCTGCTGCGGTCGTCTGCCAGTTGTTCCCAGTTGTCCAGCTCAATGTCTACCTCTCTGAGGTCTCTCTTGCAGACATCTTTGTAGCGCAACTGGGGGCATCAGGGAGGTCTTTTGCCAGAGGCTAGCTCATCATACAGGATGTCTTTTGGAATCCTTCCATCATTCATCCTGTGGACGTGGCCAAGCCAGCGGAGCCGACGCTGCCTGAGGAGGGTATGCATGGTTGGGATTCCAGTTTGCTTGAAGACGGCGGTGTTGGTCACTTTGTCCTTCCGTGATATTCCAAGGATGCGCCTGAGGCAGCGCAAGTGGAAGACATTCAGCCTCTTTTCCTGGCGGGCGTACAGGGTCCAAGACTCGCTGCCATAAAGGAGGGTGCTGAGGATGCAGGCTCTGTAGACTTGCATTTTGGTGTGAGTGTACAGCTTGTTGTTATTCCACACTCTCTTGCTGAGTCTGGACAGAGTTGTGGCCGCTTTTCTGATCCTCCTATTTAGCTCAGTGTCCAAGGACAGGGTGTCAGTGATGGCGGACCCAAGGTAAGCGAACTCGTGGACGACCTCTAACATATAGTTGTCAATGCTGATTAATGGGGATTCAGCAACATCCTGACCAAATACGTTTGTCTTCTTTAGGCTGATGGTAAGCCCAAAGTCCTTGCATGCTTTGGAGAACTGATCCAGCAGTTTTTGAAGCTGGTCTGTGTGAGACACCACAGCAGCATTGTCTGCGAACAGCATGTCTCTGATGAGGACTTCCCGCACCTTAGACTTAGCTTTCAGCCTTGCAAAGTTAAACAGTTTCCCATCAGATCTTGTGTGCAGCAAGATGCCCTCTGTTGAAGATCCAAAGGCATGCTTCAGGAGGAGTGCGAAGAAGATCTCGAACAATGTCAGAGCAAGCACGCATCCTTGTTTGATGCCGCTCCTGATTCTGAAAGCATCCGATAATGTGCCGTCATATTGGATTGTTCCTCTCATGTCTTTGTGGAATGACTGGATCATCTTGAGTAACCGTGGAGGACAGCCTATCTTGTGGAGCAGTTTGAACAGTCCATCCCTACTGACCAAGTCAAAGGCCTTGGTCAGGTCGATGAAGGCTATGTAGAGTGGCTTCCTCTGCTCCCTGCACTTCTCCTGCAGCTGCCTTAGAGAGAAGACCATGTCAACGGTTGACGGCTCTGCGCGGAATCCGCACTGAGATTCGGGGTACACCCTCTCAGCAATCTTCTGGAGTCTGCCAAGGATGACGCGAGCAAACAGTTTACCAGTGACGCTCAGGAGGGAGATTCCATGGTAGTTGCTGCAGTCACTTCTGTCTCCTTTGTTCTTATACAATGTTACAATGTTAGCATCGCGCATATCCTGTGGAACCTCACCCTCTTTCCAGCACAGGCACAGTGGCTCATGTAGGGGTTCCAGGAGTGTGTCCACGGCACACTTGATTACCTCTGGTGGTATACCATCCTGGCCAGGGGCCTTTCCTGCTGCAATGCTGTCGATGGCTCTCTTCAGTTCATCCACAGTTGGTTCTTGATCCAGTTCATCCATTACTGGTAGGAGCTCGACGGCTTCGAGGGCTGCGTCAACCACAACATTCTCGCTTGAGTACAGCTCGGAGTAGTGCTCAACCCAGCGCTCCATCTGTTTGGCTTTGTCAGCGATGACTTCACCAGATTTGGATTTCAGAGGTGCCATCTTGTTCTGGGTGGGTCCTAATGCCTTCTTCATACCCTCGTACATTCCTCTGAGATTACCAAAGTCAGCACAGGTCTGGATGCTGCTGCATAGCTGGAGCCAGTGGTTGTTGGCACAGCACCTGGCTGTCTGCTGTACTGCTCTTCTGACCGCTGTAAGTGCTTGCTGGGTACTCTGGCTCGGTGAGCGTTTGCACTCCAGGAGTGCAGCGCACTTCTTTTCAATGACTGGAATCATTTCATTGGAGTTAGCTTCAAACCAGTCGTTTGTGTTTCTAGCTCTTCTTCCAAACGCCGACAAGGCTGTGTTGTAAACTGTATCTCTCAGAAGTTGCCATTTGGATGTTGCATCTGTGCCCCCAGGGCCGCTGCGCAGATTTTCCTGGAGGGTCTCTCTGAACTTTTCAGCTTTCTCTGAGTTTGCCGTCTTTCTGGAGTCAATGAGGGGCCTTCCAGCAGGTTTAGAGTGGTACAGCTTTTTGGGTCTCAGCTTAAGCTTGGAGCAAACTAGTGAGTGATCGGTATCACAGTCAGCACTATGATAGCTGTGTGTCAGAAGGATGTTTCTGAGGTTATTACGCCTAGTGATGACCACGTCTAGTTGATGCCAGTGCTTCAAGCGTGGGTGTCTCCACGACACTCTGTGCTGTGGCTTCATTCGGAAGAATGTGTTTGTGATGCACAGATTGTGGTACATGCACAGTTCAAGGAGATGCTGTCCATTGTCATTCATTTTTCCCACACCGAAGTGTCCTAAGCAGGAAGGCCATGAGGCCCAATCAGCGCCAACTCTTGCATTGAAGTCACCCAAGCTGTACAGTTGTTCAAGAGCAGGTATTTGCGCTACAGCAGTACTAAGCACATCATAGAACTTGTCTTTTACTTCTGGTGTGGAGTACAGGGTTGGAGCATAAGCGCTGATCAGGTGGACTGGACCGGCGCAAGTTTGAAACATGATCCGAAGAAGTCTTTCTGATCCGCCCATGACTAATTCCACCATTTGTAGAAGGGTGTTTCTGACAGCAAAGCCAACACCATGCTCTCTGGCTTCTTCTTGGGCTTTACCCTGCCAGAAAAAGGTGTAGTCCTTTTCCTTTAGAGAGCCCAAATCTGCAAGTCGCGTCTCTTGCAGTGCAGCGATATCAACTCGGAGCCTCTTCAGTTCCTCGTTGATGACAGCGGTCTTTCGGGTATCACTGATAGCCTGAAGATCTTCTGTCAAGCCTATCAGCATGGTCCGCACATTCCAGCAAGCAAGCTTAAATTGTTGATGTTTCTCATTTCTTGTTGATTTTCTTATTGGTTTGGCCGGTGCCCAAATTTCAGTCACTTGTCAGGTTCAGGAATCTTAACCCTCACGCACCCAGCGAGGCAGGTGAACTGTGGCAGGACAGTACCCTATTGGCTGGGGGCTGCCCAGCTTGAGGTGGACGGTGACTGTCCAGTGAGATACGAGGATCTCTCCCACCGTCGAAGGCAACCCCCGGCGCTCGTTCTCTACGCCAATCGAGCAAGAGCTTATAACTGGTATCTGTTGCTTCCCGTGTTGATGCAACGCTGTTCAGCGATGCCGGAGTACCTCTCCGGGCGTGAGCCTGGGCACTTATTATGGAGACTCTGGGCTGCCCAGACACCAGTGTCCCCCTCTCGGCTTTACTGATATAGTCCAAAGGAGAGGATAACCTCCACATCTGGTACCAGCTCAGCTGCAGGAGTTGCCGGGACAGTGCCAGAAGTTGACACCGAACCGCCTTCGGACTCCACTCCGGATTTTCTGTCAGGGTTTACTCCCTTAGCCTTTCTCCTTCCCAGGATAACCCACAAGGCAGTGGGGTGTGGAGAATGTGGTTAAGGATCCCACTACTTCATACCTCCCCGTTACCACAAGTCACCGTAGCTCCCTGTGGAGCAATGACCTCATATCCCCGGGACCCTGCTCCCCACCTTTTGCCCCGCCCCCCAGCTACCATCGCCATAGGACCCTCCCCAACCCACTACCCCCATCTGCTCCCATGTCCGCCCTCCTCACTGCACTGGCCCCTCTCCCCCCACCTGCTCTCAGTGCCCCCAGGTCCACCTTCCCCCATCACTCTTCAGGCTCTTCTCTTCAGAGACTCCTTTTCCTGATAGGGCTGCCTTGCAGGGCACAGGTGGAACACCATACCTGAAAAGGACAACAAACACGGGGCTCCTCCCTCGGTGAACTGCCAGAGGCAAACTCCCTTCCCTGTTAGCTGCTGCTCCCTGTTCGCTGCTCACAGTGTTCTCTGAAAGCTCCCTTCTTATAGAGAGAGCTGCAAGTGTAGACACAGCCCAACTGATCCACATGGAACCCCACTGGAAAAATACTTATTTACAACTAATTTTGAAATAGCCAGTTCTTCGTCCATTTAATGTGACTATTTGTTTTGCATGTTCAGAGACAATCCTCTAATATGTACATTTTACCTTATGATGCAAACTATATAAGTTAAGAGTGTATTTGTTGGATGACCTTTGCAGTGCCTTCTAACCCTATATTTCTAAGACAATGTTTCGAAAGCTTCTGCACCTAGAGAAGGATTGTTCATTCTATATGAGAGCACAAATAAATAAGAGGCAGACTGTAATATTTAAATCAGATTTTGTAACTCAGAAGAGAAGGTGTATACATTTTATAAATACATTTATAATAAATATAAATATAGATAATAAATATAAATACGTGTATAATACCATTGTTTTTAAAAATCCTGGGTTTTCATAATGTGCAGTGAGATAACCAGCTATTTGTTGCCTTAGGTGTCCTCTGTAGCCAAAAATAAAGATGCATGCTGTAGCTCAGTCTTTTTACATCATGAAGCATACGATGGATTTTGATGTTAGACCTGTGGCCTTTTGGGAAATGTGCAGTTGCTGCAGGAGTCTGACATGCAATTTTTTTTTTTTATTTTTATAGTAAGAATGGTGGCAAACGCAGCTACCTGAATAAGCCACAGAAAAAAAGTTTCTTTCATTTCTGTTTCAATTTTCTTTCATTCATTTGATATTCAAAATTGTGTGTTGAAAAATGTAATGTGGAATCAGAGCTGCAAATTTTTCCATAACTTCAGCGGGAGCTTTTCCGTGGCTTGGCTAAGCTAGAAAGCTTTTCGTAATAAGGATCCGGAAGACAGCACTGTACTGGATGTTAAAACTCTCCCAAAGGACATACTTTTTTCGCTGTGTATGCATAATGGTGGATAAAGGATATAGCCCCTTCATCATTAGCACAGTAAAAATAAGAAAATCAATTATGTCTGACTTGCTACCAGTGTGCTGCTATTAATTACACTTAACAGTTACAAAACTCATAGGTTGGCATCCCAAAGAAGAAAAAAAAAAGGTGAAAGGTCAAGAACCCAACACCAGAAAGAAAAGTTTGATAAATAAAGCTTTTGTATTAAGTAACTCATGAAAATCTTGCATAATTGTCAGAAGAAATCTTTTAATTCAGCTTTCCCCAGCCCAAACTTCAGAGACTCAGAATTGAAGAGATGAGCCTGTAATGTTTTACAGTTTGTTTTACTATATCACCATAAACAAATATTGGAGAATCTCAGTAGATTAAACTTGATGAGCTGTTTATTTTACAGTCATTTGCTGGATAATTGTTACTATAAATGTTTATTCTGAGCTCTGGGTATTTGTTTAAGCAACTAATAATTAAACAGTGCTTTTCTGGAAGGAGAATTATTTTTCAGCAACATTTTAATATAAATTATTAAGTAGTACATTTGTGTGTGATTTATACTCATAATCAGTTACATTTAGACAAATGAAAGTGATTGCAAGCAAAGCACTATTAACATTTTATGTAGACGGGATTTTTCTCCTCTGTTCTTTTGTTCCCAGATCGTTTGATAACGGACTGTTATTCTCATTCTGTATCCTGATAGCCCAAATACAAATAAGTTTTCATCCAAGAACTGGACAAGACACTCAAATCTGAACTAAGACTATATGAATCTTTATTAAACTCTTAATCTGGAGTGAAAAAAAAAACAAATGGTGAGCTCCTAACCTGTCCTTTACTTTAGGGGAAGAGTCCTGGCCTATACCAAATTTAAACAGAGACACTCCAGTGCAACCCTGCCCCCACTGAATTAATTGGGAGAGTTGCAACTGACTTCTGTTGGGCCAACATTTTACTCATTAAGTTTATGACAAATTCCTTGCCTACCATAGAGAAGAGATCCATGGAATCCTATGTTCTGTAGCAGGAATACGCTCACAGCATAGGCCGTTACTTCATCTATCATTAAGATTTGTTGGCTGAAAATATAGGAATTGTCATTCCAGATCAGATAATTGGTCTATCAACTCTAGTATCCTGTCTCTGATACTGTTTAGTAGCTGATGATTCAAAGGAAAGTGCATGATTTGCAAGCATTCTTTCTGTTCCATCTCCTACAGCTGGATGTTCTGATTATCTTCATAAATATCTAAATCCCGCTAAGTTTTTGGTCTCCATGACACCATGAGACAGCCAATCCATTGGTTCACCATGGATTGCCTTAGAACATGCATGTCTTTGAATGTTCTCTTTTTCTCTGTACTAATAGAACCTCTTCTATTTTTACTCAGTCTTTTTTAGGAATCAATGACCAGACAACACTGTATTCCAGGTGAGTATCGAACACTGATTCATTACTGTCTGTTCCATTGCTTTTGTACTTTAATATTTCATTTTCATTTTGATTGTGCTGCACACTGAACAGAGATGTTCTGACCTGTCCTTGGTAATACACAGACCTTTTCCCTGAGTGGTTAAAGTTAACATTTTCCCCTGTAATGCCTATAAGCAGAACAACTGCCATATGGGATGGAGTTGGTCCACATTAGATACTCCTCCCCTATCCCTCTACACTGGACTGTAGCTGTGTGTAGAGAAAGGTTAGCCAATAGGCTCAGGACTAGTTCCTCAATTCCATGACATATGTATACATCTTAAAGTCAATTATGTGCAATACCATGTGGTCTTAGATGAAATTTAATACAGTGCTTTCCTATTTTAAAATGAAAGGGGAGAGTATTATGTGATGCTATGACTCCATAAGGTGGGACTTAAGGGAAAAAAGCAGGAAATATTTTATGTGGATTTGCTCTTTCTGTTCCACACATGGGCTAGGAGGATCACATAAGTCTTTCCTACTGCAAAGTTTAGCTGCTTCCAAAGGGCTTTCAGGGCACCAGCTAAAGTGGGGGTCATTTAAATCAAGACTGGATGTTTTTCTGAAAGATATATTCCAGTTCAGCCGGAAATTATGGGCTCAATGTGAGAGTCACTTATGAAATTCTTCAGCCTGCATTATTTAGGTCAGACTCCATATTCATAACGATCCCTTCATTCCTAAGAACTTCTGCTATACAGTAAGATGGAAATGCCTCTTTCTGAAGCACAGACTTTCTGTGTATTCAGAGGAAACATAGAAGCCATGTTTTTATTCTTTTGCCATCTTCCTACTTTAGCAGAAGCAGAAAATCAGAGTGTTATGGTTTTGCATCATAGTGCTATTGTATAGTATCTACGGAAACGCTACAAGGATACCATCAAAGCCAATCTGCAGTACAGCAGTATCAAACCTAGGGACCTTGAGGACGCCGCCAGTGACAGAACACAGTGGCATGCAACAGTCAGAAATATCTGCATTGCCTTTGAGGAAGACCGCTGCTGGCGTCTACAAGAGGCACGCGAACGATGTCACAGAGCATCAGCAATGCACAACCCACTGATTTTGAACTTCCCATGCACCATCTGCGGCAAAATGTGCACCTCTAGAATTGGCTTATACAGTCACCAGAGGGCACACCATGAGACCAATAACAGATGATCTGCACAGATTTGTCATCATCGGATCGATGGACTACGATTACAACAGACACTGGTTGAGTGTCATGCTTATTTGGCCCATATTCAGATAAAAATTGAAATATTGTCAAACCTGAAATGAGCTCAGGTCTATTCCCAAGCCAACCAACCAACCAAACAAACAAACAAAAAACACCATATGGGTATTCTGAATTGTTGCAGTAAAGAACTAATGTTCTTTTCTTTAGAAAAATAAAGTGGAAGAATGCTAGGTTTTGGGCCCAATCCTGCAACTTTTTGTATGCAAATGAACTGCCATGGCCACTCAGAGTCTAAATGACTTTAGGAGGGCTCTGCATCAATAAGGTTTCCTCACTCTTTTTTTTATTTGAACATTCACTGAGATTGTCCCATGAAATAACCAAAATCTCTGCATATAAATTTTTGCTCTCAGCTAAATATCGAGCAACGTAGAGGGAACAATTAATTGGGAGCAACCAAAAAAAGTTTCAGTGTCTCAGTGAATAATCAATAGCTGTTTCCCTTTCAAAAAAGGGAACTTAAGTGTTTTTGACAACAGCAGGTACATAATTGTTTTATGCTAGGGGCATTTACTGTACCTCATTCATTATGTCATCGTGCTACATCTCATGGCATACATTTATTTGTTCCCCTCAAGAGAATCTTTGAATGACAGCTGAGAGAAATGAGCTTCTGTAAGTTGGAAAGAAAAGTGTGTTACAGGACTCAGACTGGGTGGATAGCCACCTTGGCAATAATAGCACCTAAAGAGTGCAAGTGCTCAATGCAAAGCCCACTTAAAATATAAATAGGACTATTTTCATTGATTTTGATTGGTTTACTTTGGGAGGCAGAGAGAGTGAGTCACACAATGGGGGTTTCAGAGCATCACATAGCACCGCAAAGAACAGGGGAAATAGTGAGAAAGTCAGATTCAGTGAGGTTCATCTTGCTAAACCTAACAGTTATATTCAGACAGTGGGACTATATATTATACACAAGCCTGAGGTTTTTGTGACCCTTGTCATTGGGAAAACATTTTAATTGCATTCTGAGTCATTTCTCTCTCTCTTTTTTTAAAGGTCCAAAGGATTTTTGTCAAAACCAAAAATTCTTCAGGTTCTTTTTTCTGTTTCTAACTTCAGAATTAATGTAAGGGCAAAGGGAACAAGGAAAGACAGTGAAAGCCATACCAGGACCTCCACTAATGGCAAGCCTCATCATAGGTGATGATGGGCCAGATCCTCAGACGACATAAATTGCAGTGGATCCTGTTACCTCAGTGGAGATATGCTGGTTTACACTAGCTGATGTTCTGGCCTAGCAATTTTATGTGAGCATTAAACCCCACGTACGTAAGAACATAAGAACGGCCATACTGGGTCAGACCAAAGGTCCATCTAGCCCAGGATCCTGTCTGCTGACAGTAGCCAATGCCTGGTGCCCCAGAGGAGGCGAACTGAAGACAATGATCAAAAGATTTGTCTCCTGCCATCCATCTCCCGCCTTCGACAAAAGACTAGGCACCATACCTTACCCGTTGCTAATAGCCATCTATGGACCTAACCTCCAAATATTTATCGAGCTCTTTTTAAACTCTTTTAGAGTCCTGGCCTTCACAGCATCCTCTGGTAAGGAGTTCCACAGGTTGACTGTGCGCTGTGTGAAAAAAAAACTTTCTTTTATTAGTTTTGAACCTGCTATCCATTAATTTCATTTGGTGTCCTCTAGTTCTTATATTATGGGAACAAGTAAATAACTTTTCTGTATTCACTTTCTCCACACCCTTCATGATTTTATATACCTCTATCATAGCCTAGGTTTAAAAAAAAATCTCTTTTTGCTTGGTCACTTTAAACATAGTTTATTGTATTTCTTGCCTGCTAAAAATGATTGTTCTAGCATTTTAGGTATAGGATTTTTTTAGTCATCTTCTTACCCTACTCTTTTAATTTATATAATGACTCCTAAAAACGTGCCCAGCACTATTTGCTGAATGCAATCTAGGTGAGTACTCTTCAGAGCAGAATCCCTATCTTTCTCTCTATGCTTCAGTTATCTTCTTCCCTTTCTTCTCTTCCCATCCCCACCCCCCATTGGTAAACAGAGGCCTTCATGTTTTAACAGCTTAACTCATTAGTTCTGCAGAATTGCTGAATGTTGATATTTGACACTAAATTTCCTGTTTCATTAACAGCCAGCAGAATTTCCTAATTTGAACATACATCAGCAGAGATTCCAATTATCTTCCATTTCTCTGGATCACAAGGTCCTGGTGCTTTGACCTTTGTGGAGTTTGTACTAGTCTGGTAAAACTTGTGAACTGCTTTAACCCAGATACAGTTTGTTATATTGTTTCACCTCATTTGAATAGTTAAGAAAAATCTCATGTAAGTAAAAGAAGAATCCTTATACTGTTCTAAATATATAACACCCAGATTATCACACAACAAATATGTTAAATTTATATACGCACAAAATAGACACAGTCACCAGTTCTCGTGCTGTTACTCCATTTCAAATACAGAGGATCTTTCTAAAGACACAATTAAAAGCTTTTCACCATCAGCGGAACTCTTCAGTGCACTTTGAATCGCACACCGATGTATGGATGGAAGAACCTTGAAGTTTGTCTTTTGCATGCTCACATGTTCACACACACCTCAAACTACTTTGTCGCTCACAGCCAGGTACTGTACAAAAGTGTGCAGGAGGGGAAAATACAAAAGTAAACCTCAGTAGCACTTTCTCCCTCTCCAGAAAGTGACAGCAATGACTGAAATGGTAGCAGACAACAGGACCCCTGAAGCCTCCTTCCTCTTGGATTGTGACTAGCTGCACTGATGGACTCTGTTTTACGTAATTGGCCCGCAGTGGGGCTTTTTCCTGAAGATTTCAGCCACTGTACATCACGCATTGTGCTAAAGCAGAATAAATGGGCTGGATCCAAAAATCCACTGAGGTTAATGAGCCTTTCCTATTACCTTAGTGGGTTTTGGATCAGGCCAGTGGACCTCAGGTAATATTGCACTCTGTTTGCACAGTTGAATGGCCAAATCCTGCTTACCTTACTCATGCAAGATTCCCATTGAATTCAGCAATGATTTTGCATGATTGTAAAGAGTAGGTTTTGAAACAAAAAATAAAATAAAACACAACAAAAGACAACCATGCGTAAGTGTCCATGAACTGCAAGAGTTAAGACACACTGAAAAATGTTATCTTGACCATATCTCATTTACCGAAAATATCTGAATTACAAATAATGGGAATTCTTTAAGTGGAATCTTGGTCCCATTGGAGTCAATAGGGATTTGCTATTGTCTTCAATGGGGCTAGGCTTTCAACACTTGAATTCAGCGGGAGCAGGCCACAGAGATTTTTGGGGCTGGTGCAAAGTCTGAAAATGAGCCCTCTGCCACTTCTAACATAATTACCCCCGAGGGCAAGCCATGGGCATGTTGGTGGTAGCTGGAGTGCAAAGCCATCCCAGTGACTACAATTCTGTAGAACTGGGTGTAGCTCCCCTCTCTTGATATTGCAACCTGGACAACAGCACCACACAGATTTGGGCCAGCTGCTCTACCACTGTGCCTCAGGTCACAACACCACTTCCTGTGAAGGTCCTCTCAAACAAAAGAAAATTGCCCTTTTTCTTTCCCCCGTCCTAGAGCAAGGAGGATTTGGTCCTCATTGCCTTATATGTGATCACAGAGTCTATAATAAAATACAAATCTACTAATCCTATTCCTAAACCACAAATATTATATCTCTTCCCCAAAATCAAAACCCAGAGGATGTGTAATAATAACAAAGAATATGTATTGGAGGGGTAGCCGTGTTAGTCTGGATCTGTAACAGCAACGAAGGGTCCTGTGGCACCTTATAGACTAACAGAAAAGTTTTAAGCATGAGCTTTCATGAGCACCGACTCACTTCATCAGATGCTGGTCTTGGAAATGCTGGTAGTAAGCCTCACCCTTGCTGACTGAGCTAACCTTGTTATCCCCACCCTTGCTCTGGCTTATTTATACCTGGCTGTGCAGATTTCCAAGACCAGCATCTGATGAAGTGAGTCTGTGCTCACGAAAGCTCATGCTCAAAACTTTTCTGCTAGTCTATAAGGTGCCACAGGACCCCTCGTTGCTGTTAAAGAATATGCAGTAAAGGAAAAAAATAGTAACATAAAAATAGTACAGGCACAGTAGCAGAATTAATGTCAGAGCTATGACATCTGGAATTTCTTTACTTACAATTTCTCTCTCAAATTTATTCATTTGAACTGAATTTTGTTTCAGACATTTTAATAGGAGGGGGAATGCAGCTCTATATGCAGATGATAATCAAATTAAGCAAAGACACTAGTCATCAGTGATGACAAGGTCTATGATAAGTTTCAAATTTCAATTTTGTTACAGCCCTGTCTAAAAAAAAGTGGTTAATTTCACACTTACCTGCACATGCACACATGCACACACGCACACAATCTCTTGTTCAATTCCAGGAGAGTTGACGATTTTGAACTACCTGGAAAAAAACAATCACTTTCAGCATGGAAATTTGCATTCCAAGAAGAGAATAATGTAGAGCGTTACAAATGAAAATAAGAGATTACTATCTCCCAAGTGCCTGTTATACTATAGTATATGCATAAGTATACATACACAATATAGAGCATGCTTCTTGGAGAAAGAAATCGAAGTATGTTTTTGTTTAAAAACTATAGTTTCCTAACCCTATAGGCTCCCTTTCGTACTCTGAGCTTCAGTTTGATGCCTAACATTTCTGCTTATGGATCTAATGCAGTTTTTTTTTGGATTCCCATCAATCCGTCTGTTTCTTATTCTAAGGTATCACACCATAATTCTACATAATTATGGGCACCCTCTCTTCCAAGACAAACAACTGACACCTGGAGATGTAGAACATGTAACTCATAAGTTAAGGTTAGCTACTCAACTCCAATTACAGTGACATTATACGAGCATTCTATGCTATTCAAGTTAAACCAAAAATGCTACTCAGTGGTTCTTGGATTCAGAAATAAACATACAATAGGCTAGACAAAGATTGTCAGACTGTCATTATAATACTGGCTGTTAAGAACCACAATTAAGGAAGGCTACATATCAATTATTATTTGTCTGGAACATGAACTTCCCTACACATGAAAGGAAGTGATGCAGCCTGTATTACTGTCTCCATTCTTCAACTAATTAGTACTGTTTTTAATGGCTTCATCTGCCCAGGATCAATTGTCTAATGGGGAAAAGTTCTCTGTCAGTTAATAAGGTGAGGAACTGTATAATGTGATTATGTCTGGCTCCAAAATAGTGCTTCAAACAACACTAAAAGGATCATGTGATGAAACAAATAGACCAAATAGTATTGCTGGTTAATTCAGGAGCAAGCACAGTGCTCTGGTAAAGATGCAAGAAATGTCTGATATAGGAATACATGCAACCCAGGCAGTAAGAGAAGTATAGGACTGTGTCCAGAAATTCTGAAAGTTTAATTAAGAGAAGGAGCCAGTGGCAAAATATAACCCTGATATTTAAAGAACATTAACATGAGGAATGTCAATGGGAAGGCTTCTATTTCCAGAAATAGTTGCAGCACAAATAAATTACTCTGTGGTTGTGCTGCTTGGAACACTATGCATTTTAAACTTTCCATTCACAAAATCCTATTCATGGCTGCAAAGGGGTGAAAACCAGCTTTTGTTTCTATAACATTTGTCTGGATGTTGCACGAGGTTAGGCTAAAACTTACACTGCTGATGCTTACGGTTAATCGGGCACATTCATCTTTAGTTTTTACAAGAATATAGAAAGCATTGAACCAGATATGCTGGTGCTCATCAAGGGCGGACGGATCAGACGACCAAGCACAAAGGACTGTACAACCCAGAGCAAGAGGAGCAAAGGCTGCTGGATAAGTTCAGTTGTGATGTCCTGCTGCTACAATTGGTCGTTTCCCAAGGACTAATTGGTATTGTTCTTGGCATTTGCTATGGTTTCATGGAAACACAAAAGCTTGCAGACCAGTACAGAAAATAATGAAGCTTTATACTTAGGCAGGCATTTGAAGCAACAAACTGCCTAGGTACAAGGAAGAAAAACAAAACAATCTGTGACCAGACTTAGGTTAAGACACAAAGCGAGAAGTTTGAGTTTCAGATGAATTAACTTATTAATTCATCTGGCTGCCTTGCGTGACACCCAGTTTCTTCTTTGTTGGCCTTTAGCACCACTGTTGTAACAAGAGAGACAGATGTACACAGAGAAGAACAAACAACAAGGAGCACAACAGAAGGCAAAGAGGAGGGATGAGAGTTTCTTCCTTAGTGTGATTTTGTTTAAAAAGAACCTCTCCAATCTGTTTGTGTGAATATTAAAAGATACCAATAAAAGGGAAAATAGTCATAAATAAAGCTTTAACTCTCTATCAAAACCAAGCCCATTATGCAATATGTAAACCACCCTTTAATCAACCTCAAGCCAACCCCTACCCCTGAAAATAAAGAAAGCTGCAGATCTTCTGCACCAGCATCATTATGTATTTTAGCTATATTTAGCTTGCTGTCTCTAGTGATATCATTGATCATAATACAGGTTGAACCTCTCTAATCAGGCCCCCTTGGGACCTGACCAGTGCCAAACCAGAGAATTTGCCAACCCAAAGGAGGTCAGTATTGTCTAGCAGCATTACAAATGCTTCCACTGCTTGCTGGGATCTTAGATATTAGAGTAATTAACTCAGCACAGATTAACAACAGCCAGGACTAGTGGCTGTAAACAAACTCCATGGGACCATGGGAAGCTTGGCCCCACCCATGGTAAGTGGACATCCAGCTAACTAAAATCATGCTGAACCATGGATAGTGCCTGACCTGAGAGTGCCAGACTACAGAGGTTCCACCCTGTACTGGAAACCATTGGGTCACTGACTGCTGTTCCTCTTCTGAGTAAACTGAAAACGTCATTTGCTATAGAAGCTCCATTTTAATAATGTGGACACAGTACAGCTAGCGGAATAGACCTGTGGGAGGTATGGGTAATTGTACACAACATCAGATGTATGAAAAGCAGTCCATTGTTAATACAAAAAAATGATATCAAGCAATATGGCAAACAACATGAGTCCCCAGTATTTCAGGGGTAGAAAACTGTAGTAGATATGTGAGGGGAAGAAGATAGATGGCATCAAGTTCTTAAATGCATATGTATAATACATATGGTCCAGAAATATTGCTGATCAAGTCCATTAGGGAACATAGTTTAAAAAGGAGAGATTGGTTTAACCAAATTAATGTATACTGGGCAGGAATTTATCAAACATAAAAGTTCTATATTGCAGACCATAATAACTTGTATATGAAAGTTAATAAACTGGTCGCTGACCATCACAGCTAACATGCAGTGTGTCTCTGAAGTTAGCCTTTGTGATCAAAGATAGGCTGTCATAAAGAATTCCAGGGAGAACAATAAGTGGTTCAGGGTAGAAGCTGGGGACAACCCCAGGTTGAGAGTGCCAGAGAAAGAGGTATTCTTCAAACTAACTATTCTCTCCCAGCTACATCAATCAAGCTATCATACGCCACTTTGGCTACATCTACATGTGAAGCCAACATCGAAATAGCTTATTTCGATGTAGCAACATCGAAATAGGCTATTTTGGTGAATAACGTCTACACGTCCTCCAGGGCAGGCAACATCGATGTTCAACTTCGACGTTGCGCGGCACCACATCGAAATAGGCGCTGCGAGGGTACGTCTACACGCCAAAGTAGCACACATCGAAATAAGGGTGCCAGGCACAGCTGCAGACAGGGTCACAGGGCGGACTCAACAGCAAGCCGCTCCCTTAAAGGGCCCCTCCCAGACACAGTTGCACTAAACAACACAAGATACACAGAGCTGACAACTGGTTGCAGACCCTGTGCCTGCAGCATGGATCCCCAGCTGCCGCAGCAGCAGCCAGAAGCCCTGGGCTAAGGGCTGCTGCCCACGGTGACCATAGAGCCCCGCAGGGGCTGGAGAGAGAGCATCTCTCAACCCCCCAGCTGATGGCCGCCATGGAGGACCCGGCAATTTCGACGTTGCGGGACGCGGATCGTCTACACGGTCCCTACTTCAACGTTGAACGTCGAAGTAGGGCGCTATTCCGATCCCCTCATGAGGTTAGCGACTTCGACGTCTCGCTGCCTAACGTCGAAGTTAACTTTGAAATAGCGCCCGACGCGTGTAGCCGCAACGGGCGCTATTTCGAAGTTAGTGCCGCTACTTCGAAGTAGCGTGCACGTGTAGACACAGCTTTTTAGTCCTAACTCTTAGCCACCGAGCATTCGGTTAATTACAGACTAATGGAAGCTGCATCCTAGGACAGATTTTAAAAATTATACTTGGAGGGAGATTAGTAAGAATAACAGTTCTGATTTAAATCTGGAGCCTTTTATAGAAAACTGGCTTTTTGGGATAATTCATGTCAGTTGATATTGAGAGAACTCCTTTTTTAGTGGATGATCCCAGCATTCTCCTTTCGACCCCAAAAGAGAAAAAGGTCTGACTATCCATTCCTTGGGTTCCCCTCTCTATGTTGCTCATGGTGAGTGCTGCAGGAGACTGACAGGGAATATTCCAAATACAAGATGGAGATCCCCAAAGTTATTTTGGGTAACCCTGAGAGACTGTTGGAGACCAGCACGTTACTACATCTCTGTTAGTATTTTGGACTTACAAACTTTGACTCACCTGTCAGTGTGTTTTACCTGCTTTAACCTTTCAATACGACATTCTTTTTCATATATATGGGTATGTCTATACTCATGGGAAAATCAACAGGAGGGTGGTTGATTTTCCAGAGCTCGATTTAGCATGCCTAGAGGGGATGTACTAGATCAAACTGTCATGGCACCATCATCAACCCAAGTAATCCTGAAAGTCCTGAGGAGTAAGGGAAGTTGACAAAAGAGTTTCTACCATAGACCTCCCACTGTGTGGCAAGTGGCAAAAATTAATTTTAGATAAGTCAACTCCAACTATGCAATTATCCTAGCTGAATGTGAATATCTAAAAATCGATTTTACTCCAAATGAAGACCTTGCCTCAGATTGTAAACCTTTGATTAGGTTACCACAGAAATTGTCTGCTAGCATTGCTTTTGGTATGCCTCCACCTATTATATTCAGTGAGTGTGTTGTTGAGAGTGTGGGAGACAGTGTGGTTAATGTAGAGATAAATACCCTAGTGGGATGGGAAATGAAAAGGATGAAAGTATACATGAGGGTGGGAGTTAAAATTGAAGACCTGTAGAAAAAGTAACAGCTTTGGTTGCCCCTTCTCCAAACTGACCTTTTGGCTCCACTCAATTATATTTTCTAATATAAAAACTAGGCTGGAAGCTGTTTAATAGTCTATGTTCTCTTAATAAAAGCAAGTTAATTGAGAGCACTTATTAGGGCAACTAATGTTGAAAAGGCAGCTTTGTTTCTGAAAACAGAAATAGGAAGTAAGGTTCAAACATATCACATAGCCTTTAAGAAATGAAAATTGTGCTCTGAGTGAATAAAGTGGGTTTGTCCCACGAAAGCTCATCACTGAATAAATCATTTTGTTAGTCTTTAAAGTGCTACATTTCTGCTGCTTTGTTTTGTAGGAGTACAGATTAACACGGCTACCTCTTTGTTACTATTCTAAATTGGATGAGAAATTGAATTCAGTTTCTTTCCTCCATCTATTCTTTTTGGTATTTTTTAATTGAGGAAGAATGTGTTGCATAATTTTGTACGCCCTCAGGTTTTAAAAGTGTTTTAGAGTTTTAAGAAGTTAAAAAGCAGTAGCATATTGTAATAGCAAAAAGAGGGGTTATGAGTGGTTCTGAGAAGTAGCCCTTTGTGTTCAAAGTACATGCTAATTTTAATTTTGGGCCCAGCAGATCACAGAATCCTAGAAGATTAGGATTAGAAGAGACATCAGGAGGTCATCTAGTTCAAACCCCTGCTCAAAGCAGGACCTGCCTCAACAATATCATCCCAGCTAGACCTTTGTCAAGCCAGTCCTTAAAAATCTAAATGGATTCTACTGCCTCCCTAAGTAACCGATTCTAGTGCTTCATCACCCTTCTAGTGAAATGGGTTTGCCTAATATCCAACTGAGACCTCTCCCACTGCAACTTGAGACCATTGTTCCTTTTTCTGTCATCTGCCACCACTGAGAGCAACTTGGCTCCATCCTTTTTGGAATGCTCCCACAGATAGTTGAAGGCTGCAATCAAATCTCCCCTCTTCTGCAGACTAATTAAGCCCAGTTCCCTCGGCCTCCCCTCACAAGTCATGTACCCCAGGCCCTTAATAATTTTCATGGACTCTTTCTAATTTGGAGATATCTCTTCTGTAGTGAGAGACCCACACTGGGCACAGTTCTCCGGATATGACCGCACGAATGCAGAGTAGAGGGAAATAATCACTTTCTTCACTCTGCTGGCAAAACTCTTACTAATACAGCCCAATATGCTGTTAGTCTTCTTGGGAACAAGGACACGGTATAAACATATATCCAGCTTCTTATTCACTGTAATCCCCACATTCTTTTCTGCAGAACTGTCACTTAGCCAGTCAGCCCCAACCTGTAGCAGTGCATGGGTTTCTTCCATCCTAGGTACAAAAATCTGCATTTATCCTTGTTAACCCTCATCAGGTTTTTTTTCCAATCATTCAGTTTGCCTAGGTCATCCTATCTGTACCATCCAGCATCTCTAACGCTTCCTCCAGCTTAGTGTCATCCACAAATTTGCTCAGGGTACAATCCAGTCCATCATCAAGATTATTAATGAAGATGTTGAACAAAACTGGACTCAGGACTGATCCTCTGGGGCACTCTACTTGATACTGTCTGGCAAATAGACATTGAGTCATTGATCACCACCGGTTGATCCCAATGATCAAGACAGCTGTCTAGTGACCCTAGAGTCCATTCATCCAAGTAATACTTCTTTAATTTGCTGGCAAGAATATTGTGATGCACAACATCAAAGGCTTTTCTAAGATATATCATGCCCACAGCTTTCCCCATATACACAAAGCCAGTTATATTATCATAGGAGGCAATCAAGTCAATCAGGCGAGACTTGCCCTTAGTTAATCCATGTTGGCTGATCCTGATCACCTTCCTCTCTTCCAAATGTTTCAAAATGGATCCCCTGAGGACCTGTTCCATGATTTTTCCAGGAACCAAAGGGAGGAGATCCAGTCTGTACTTCCCCAGATTCCCTTTCTTCCCTCTGTTTTGTTTTAATAAGATGAGCACTATATTAATCTTTTCCCAGACTTCCAGGGCCTTCCCCAACTGCCATGAGTTTTCACAGTTAATGGCCGATGGCTCTGCAATCATGTGGGGCAACTTTGTCCAAACCCTCAGATGCATGAGATCTGGCCCCATTGACTTGTGCATGTTCAACTTTTCTAAATAGTCTGTCTTTTACCACTAAAGGCTGTCCCAGGCTCCCTACACTGTGCTGCCCAGTGCAGCAGGCTGAGACTGGACCTTATTTATAAAGGTTGAGGCAAAAAAGCAGAGAACACTTCAACTTTTTCCATGGCATTGATCACTTGGTGGTCTTCCCTATTTAGTAAGAGCTGTGCACTTTCCCAGACCACCTTGTTGCTAAAATGCCCGTGTGGCCCCTTCTTGATGTGCTTTACAAGATGCTAGCTGGAACTTCAATTGTGCATTGGCTTTCCAGATTACACCTCTGTATGCCTGAGCTTTGTTTTTATACTGCTAGCTAGTCCTCTGCCCTGAGTCTTCCTGTGCCCTCCAGAAGGCTTCTTTAAAATATAGACAGATCTTCCGGACTCCTTTTTCCCTCACATAAGCCTCCAGGGGATCCTGCCCACCAGTTTTCTCAAGTCCAGGGTCTGCTTTCCTTTCTTCCTTCTGTAAGGATCTAGAATGCAATCATCTCATGGTCACCACTGTCCACCTACTTCTACATCCCCTGCCAATTCTTCCCTCTTTGTGAGCAGCAGGTCAAAATGAGCATGATCCTGAGTTGGTCCCTCCAATATGTGTACCAGGAAGTTGTCCCCAGCACTCTACAAATATTTCCTGGATTGTTTGTGCAACAGCAGATGTCAGGGTGATTGAAGTCCACCCATGAGAACCAGGCCTGTGATCTGGAATTTGTCTGCCTCATCCTTCTGGGCTGCTGGTCTATAGCAGATACCCACCATGAAATCATCCTAATCTTCCCCAAAGACTCTCACCATGCTTTTGTCTAGTATTATACTGGAGCTTGAAGCAATCATACTGCTCTCTTACATACAGTGTAGTTCCTCTGCCTTTTCTCCCCATCTATCCTTCCTGAACAGTTTATACCAATATATGCCAGTGCCCCAGTCATGTGAGTTACCCCACCAAGTCTCTGTTATTCCAATCACAACATAGTACCGTGACTGTGCCAAGACTTCCAATTCTTCCTACTCATTTCCCAGGCTTCTTGCACTCAGGTACAAGCCCCTACAATAACTAGCCAATTCCCTGTCTCCCTCAGTATCAATCAGGAAGCCTCCCTGTTGCACCCTCCTCCTTGTGTTTCCTCCCAGTGTCCCACGTCCCACTTATCTCAGGGCTGTATATATCAACTAAGTGTAGATGTGTCAATAAATGTAGGATAGAAAAATCACTTGCTCTATTTTACCAATAGGGAACAAAAGGCTTAGTAGTGCCCTCATTGGTTTGCTGAAGACACTTAAAGCATGGACTCCCCTCCTTCAGAAGCACGTTTTGCAGACTGACAAAAGGGATTATTCCCCAAACACCAAATGAAATAGTATTTAGTAAATGTGCAGAGAGTACAATGTTGCTACCTTGTTCACAGCAAAATGGAAATATCCCTCAAAGCGGTCTCACTCTCTGCTGTAGCACTCTATGACAACATACAGGAGTCCTAATCTAATGCCCCCTAGTGATTACTATTTTGGCCTGATGATGCTCTGACAGGCTATGTCAATGCAGTGGCACTATTCCTGAGTAAACTATTCTGGAAGAAGAAACAAACTAGGATGAAGGGTTCTTTCAAAAATGGGATTTATTTTCAAAAGAGCGCAGTCTACACTGCTTTTTTCTTTCAAAAGAATCTCTGCAAAGGAAGCATGAGACATGTAAATCAATGCCTCATTTGCATTTCCAATTTCCCTCATTTGCATTCCTTTTTCAAAATGATTTCAAAATAGCAGTTGTGTTATGCAGATACTTGAATCATTACTTTGAAATAGCAGCTGCTGTTTCAAAATAAATTTGCTGTGTAGACATACCCACAGGCCATGATTACACTACCCCTCCCTTTTGGAAGGGGCATGTAAATGACAGTCATTCAAAAATGCAAATGAGGTGTTGATAAGAATATTCAGTGCCTCATTTGCATAATGGCAGCCACACAGCCCATTGAAAGTGATGATTTTGAACTAAAAATAGCCATGTAGCTGGGGTTCCTTTGAAAGAGTGCCCCAGTTTCCAAAGCATCCTTCTTCCCAAATCCTTTCCCCAGCTTTTTCCGGAGCTTCCTTTTCTTTCCTCTTTTCCCAGTACAGTACCTCCCAAGAGAGAGAGGAGTTTGTCTTTTATAACTCCCTCCTAACTGAGCTCTCCACTCTCCTTGTGTAGTCATCCCTCCCTGCCGCCACATTATAATTAAGTCTCCATATCACATTTGGTCAGCAGATAGATGCCAGGTCTCAAATAAGACTAAATCCAAGTTGCCTGAAAGGACCAGCCTTTCTGTTACAATTCCAAAAGTGCAGTGGACTTAAAGAGCCTGATTCTGAGCACTGAAAGAGCAGTGGGAAATGCATATGCCAAACATTTTAAACAAGACTTTTAAGTAATAGTATTGGCCAGAGACCTGTCAAATGCAACAACTGTTGTGAGGTAGTCCTAGAGCCAAAAAAAAGTGTCTTTTCTTTGTCGCATGAAATTCCATTCGGTTTTAGTAGAGGTATAAATTGTTGAAAAACAGTATTTTCCTTCAGCCTCTTGCATTGTCAGCAGAAGTCTAGCAGCATGCCAAGAACTGAACATCACATTCAAATCCAAGGCTGATCCTTCCTCCCCACCCAACCAGGAATCAGCACTTAACCCATCCTCCTCTTTACTATAATGCTCAAGAGGGCATAATTATATTTTGGCATTTCTCAACAATGTTTGATTCACAAGCTAAACATATTTAACATAATTTCTAATATGCATACAATCTTTGTTTATAAAATTGACTGTCTTTGGGCACTGAATAATAATTATATGGATAAGATTTCCTCCTGTATTCACACCAGCTGAACCATACTGACATACATCATACATCTTGTTATCTATTGTGGCATTGCTACATTCATTAGGGCTAGAGAATCCACTGTTCTGGACCTCAACTGATAGATTAGTTTGAAGCACAGGGTTAAAAGAAGACCTAGCCAGAGAACCACAGTTGTACAAAACAAAGGCTCCACATACATTAATCTTCCAAAATGCCCTGTCTTCTCTTCCCTTGGACAAATATTCTTTCCCCCAAAGGTGCTGGGTGTCCACCAGCTCTTGCCCAGACTCATCTTCAAGCAACTTCCTGTACTGTCCTTTAGATGGACAACTTGGTCTCACTTCAGAATATGAATTTTCAACAAAAAAACATTTCTATCAGCAAAGGAAGTCACCCACTGGTGAAGAATCACCCAAATTACAGCCTCATTAAATGATGTGTATTCCAGTACATGGCTGCTCTATGGATGTATCCTTTCCAATTTAGATGCACATAAGTATACTCTCAGCCCAGAGACTGAATTAGATTCGTAGCCTATGTCTACACTAGAGGGTTTTGTCAACAAAACTTACATTTTGTTGACAAAACCTGGGGAGCATCCATGTTCCCAAGGCATTCTGTCGACCGTAAATCAACAGAACACAGCACTTTTGTGAGTCTTTGACCACTCCCCATGAGGCATAATGTCTCTGTCAACAAAGATCTGTTGACAGAAAGCCTGTCTGGAAATTTCAGGAGGCCCTCTGTCGACAGACAGGGCTTCCAGAACTCCAGGAAGCCCTGTCTGCTGTGCTTCTGGTTGGTCATTTTGTTGAGAGAGCAATCAAGAAGTCTGGCCACGCTCTGTCAATAGAGCAGATTTCAATCCATTTAGCAGTTTGGCTATGATCTGTAGACAGAAGTTTCATCTTCTAACAAAAACTTCTGTTGACAAATTGCTATAATCTAGACATAGCCCTAGATAACCTCCTTTTTAAGAGGTTGTCATCTTATTATGCCATGTTATTTCAAAGCCAAATTCCTCCGCTGGTGTACATCTCTGTAGCTCCACTGATGTTTGATGTTGGTGTCTCAGATGAGCTGAGCTTAGTTTGATTAAAGGAGTTTACAGCTAATTTCCTTTTGTTCCCTTCCATTAGCTCCCATTCAACACCTGCAAATGTTCCCAGTGCAACATGCTGCCATAGCTACGTAGGTACTTCAGTGTAGTCATCCAGTTTTGTTTTGTTTCGTTTTTTTTTTTCTTGATAGCTTCATATTTGGTCTTGGAGCATTAAAGAGTTAATATTACGTGGCCACACAAAAAGTATATAAAAATTGAATAACTGGAATTCCTTCCACCCGTGAGTATGGATTCTGCTATAAAACTAGTGCCATTATTAAACCAGCTGCCTCTACATTGACTAAAATAAACAATCAGATTTATTAGCTTTGAAATGAACACTAGCACATTTTGCTTCTCTCCTCATAGCCTAGAAGAAGTTAATTGATAAGAGCATGACAACTTTAGTTTTAGAAATGTTTCTATTTCAATTAGACAAGTGTTATGTTAAAAGAATAGAGCTGAACACAATGAAAGCATGAAATGATTAATTTATATGAACTTGTTATAATACCCAGCAAATGACATGATTTAAAGTTCAAAGATAATTTTTAAAAGCTGAAAGCAATTATAGCTGACATGCCCAGAGATCTAGGTTTAAGAGACAGTCTGAATCCTTAGTTTTTGAAAATTCCTTTCTCAAAGCTAATTGGTTACTAAAAGGGATGGTGCCGGCCACTCCACAAGTCGCTTCTGATACCATCCTCTCGTAATATGATGTAAACCTTGCCCAGCAAGTGACGTGTGAGATATTGGCAGACCAGCTGCAAGCATATGCCAAAACGCCAGTTCAATTCACTTGTGTGTTAATATAGCTCAAAGTAATTGTTAAATGTATATACGCATATTTGGTGTTTAAATTTCGTGACAACTAATGGGAAGATAAATACATTTTTTTTATCTGTATCCTGTTATAATATAATAACAAATAGATGCCCCTGTAACTAAATAAGGCATCAGGCAAAGAACGAGCCTTGTGAAATGCAAACGAGTGATTTTAAGAGAAAAGTGCTTGCAGTGGTGCTGTAACCCACTCCAATGGGGAGAGACTTGAAAGCGGGCCAGAGGGAGCCTGAGAAAACCTGGCCAATCGGGACAAGTAGTAGTCAGACAATCAGGAACAGGTTGGGTCCTATAAAAAGCTGCTCAGCTTCCTTCTCACCCTGGTGAACAAAGGAGAAGGAAATGGGTCCCAGTAGAGGAGGCAACCGGCAGTGCTTTCAAAAGAGCAGTGCTCAACAGGCTTAGGGTAGCTAGAGAAAAGCTTCAGCCTGATACCCGCAAAGCTCTAAGCCTTGACACAAGGGCCAAGAAAGTGAAAGGATCACAGGGGAGTAGCCCAGAGAGAGTGAGCAGTCAAGTGGAGTGGAGGAGGGCAAGACATGTTGCCAGAGAGTCCCTCAGACAGGACCCAGAGTAGTGTGTGGGTCTGGGTTCCCCCCCTTACACCACACCTGGCTATCATGGAGCACGGCAAATACAGACTGCACCTTGCCCCAGTGCAAGGGCTAGATTTTGGGGCTGCAGTTGGCCACTCAGGTGAGTGTGTGGACTGAAGACTGCTGATACCCCAGAAGGGGACAGAAAGGAGCGGTGGGCCCTGCTGGAGGGAAGAGTCCTGAAGTTAATGCTGTGCTCTAAGGAACAATGTGGGTCCAGAGCCAGCAGGTGGTGGCAGGACAGCAGAGTGACGATAGGCGAGACACCTACCAAATGATGGTGCACTCCATGGACTGAGCTAATTCCAAGTGTGACCAGCAGGAGGTACCGCAGCAGTGAGTCAACATTACAGTGCTAATGTCAAAGGAAGTGGTCATTGTGTGTGATTATTAGAGACAAAAACACAAAAATGCCTTCCTTGCTCTCGATCATCAAAGGACAAGCCAGACGGATAGTGACCATTTCAGCTTGTTTTAAATGAGAAGAAGCTATGAAAATGGTTTTAAAGATAGATTCTGGTTCTCGGGACTGTTTGGATTCCAACAGGGCAGAATAACTGAAAGAGAAGGTAGCGGTCCCCTGAGCTATTCCGGGTAGCCCTGACAGACTTTTGGGAAACTGGCAACTTACTATATCTCTGCTGTCATTTGGACTTACAGACTGTGACTTACTTGTACATATATTTTACCTGCATTAACTTCTCAGTAACTCTCATTTCCTTTTCGTAGCTAAGAGGCTGTCAGTTTGCCCTAAAACTGGCTACCAGCATTGTCACTGGTGTCATTGGTGATTTAAAGTTCCAGTTGATCAGGAGTAAGTGACAGGTCTCTGGGAGCAACTTGATGTACGATTTTTGGTTTAAATGACCTTTTATCAGAAAGTCCAGCTTATCTGTGTGTGGCAAGATAGACTGGCATGTCTAAGGGGACTATGTGTGACTGTCTGGTAAGACAGGTATAGCGATCCTGGCGTTCACTGTTGGCACTGGCTTAATGAAACCTAATAATAGAACATTCCACCAGTTTGGTCTGTCTGCCCTTTCTTCTGACAGTCAGCTCTGAATATTCAAATTGTGAGCTACTCCAAACAGTTTAACAATTGGCAAAGTCTTGACAGGATTCACACACCATAGGTCAATTAGACTTAAAGGTCATAAACCAATGCTGTTAAAAGTTTTGATCCAAAGACCCTGAACAATTATGTAAATATAGGGGTATATCCCATAAGAAGACAGCCTCAGACTAGAATCTGAGTTTTAGTCATAAATTTTGACTAAAGAACTGGGCCCAAGCATCCCCTACCTTAGGATCACTGCAGCAAAGTTGGTTTTGGCTCAGGCTGGAAGCTGTGACATTGACAAGAAAGCCCCCTCCCCGGCTGCTGCTCACTCTCTGCTCCAAGCCATGCTCCCAGCTTCAGGGGCTGCTGCCTAGGCTCCCACTCCACACAGGGGTCCTGCTGCCCCTACAGAGATCCCTGATCCTCACCAGGAGCAAGGCAAAGAGTATCAGGAGAATTCCACCCCCTGCTGCTCCCAACCAGGGGCAAAAATTCTGGAATGCTCTCCTCGCCCCGCCTCCCCCGAGCTCTGTGAGGTCCAGGATCCCCACATCAGGCCAGGATGCCACTCGCCCGCCTCCTGGGGATCTAGATCCTGTGGGAGCAGCTCTGGCCTGGCTCACGACTCCATTTGATTACCCTGCAGCTCATGACTCCCTCAGATTACCCTACATTCAGCCAGCCCTTCTGCCTGTAGCAGCTCATTTATGGTTCTACTGTGGGGGTGAACAGTGGAGTTGGCCACAGGTGTGCCTAGACTGGTGAGGTCTGCTGCTCTGCCAGGCACCTGGTAGTCAATTACCTTGGAATAATAGCCCCTGCCCGTACACACTAACACTATTTTGAAATGACTATTTCAAAATAAGCACTTACTCCTTTCAAAACCAGGACTGCATTATTTCAGAATAACGCCCAGTTATTTAAAAATAGCCCTGTAGTGTGGCCCAGGGCTATATGTGTACAAAAACGTTCCCCAAGAATCTGACTGGTTTTCTGCCTTATCTCCTGTATCAGAATCAGGCAAGAGGACACCTAGATTTGATCTGAGGCCCTTGAAAAAGCAGTACAGAGGAAACAGAACCACTAGCAGGGGAATATATCACTTATTTAAAAAATGTGGTATTATCAGTATATTGAAGAATAATTGCTTGACTGGAGATTTGGTATTAGTGTTGATCCCTGTGAGAAAAAGCACAACGCAGGATAATTGGGAAGGACCTTTTAGGTGGTTGAGTGAATGAACTCACACAAGATGGAAGGAAGAAAGGCAGGGAAGTCATGCAGACATTCCCAATCAACATATTAAAAGATTACCATAAAAGGGAGAAGGCAGTGAATATAATTTGTTGTGTGGCCAAGTAAACATACCACAATTAATAATTTAAAAATAAGCAGGAAAGAAGCTCCTGGGCTGTGTCTACACATGCCGCTTCTTCCAGAAGAAGAGCCACAGTAATGATCTGTCCGGAAGATGCTAATGAGGCATGGATGCAAATTTTCCATGCCTCATTAGCATATTGGCACATGGTTCAGAGTCCAGAAGATGCTCTTCTGGACTCCAAAGTACACGTGCAGATGTGCCATCTGCAGGGATTTTCTGGAAGGAAACCCTCCTTCAGGAAGCTCCCTCTTCCCCAGAATTTTGGGGAAGAGGGAGCTTCTGGAAGGAGGGTTTCCTTCTGGAAGATCCCCACCGGCCATGCATCCGCACGTGTACTTTGGAGTCTGGAAGAGCATCTTCTGGACTCTGAACCATGTGCCAATATGCTAATGAGGCATAAAAATTTGCCTCCGTGCCTCATTAGCATGTTCCAGAGAGATCATTACCGTGGCGCATCTTCTGGAAGAAGCGGCACAAGTAGACACAGCCCAGGAGTTCCTTTCCTGCTTATTTTTAAATTATTAATTCTGGTATGTTTCCTTGGCAACACAACAAATTATATTCACTGCCATCTATCTTTTATGGTAATCTTTTAATATGTTGATTGGGAACGTTCGCACAGCTTCTTCCAGATAGCTCATTACCGTGTTGCTTCTGGAAGAACTGGCACATGTAGACACAGCCCTGGAAAACAGTGAGACTGAGAGGCTAAATCCACCCAAAAAACTAAAGATTCCGGTCCTTCTAAAGCACCACAAACAGGTTTGTTTGTTTGTTTTCCAAACAGCCAGGTTTAACTGACAAGACTGTAGTTTCCATTCAAATCTTGAGGCCCTGCCCAGCTTGTGGGAAAGCATACCAGGCAACACTGGAAATGCAGCAGCCAATCCGAGTGAAGATAGGCAACACACTTGAAAAGGGAATAGCCACTAAGTCAAAAAGTGCCAACTGTCTCCTATTGTAGCCATACATAACAAGAACTGAATTGTAAGATTTTGTGTGGATTGCAGGCAAGTCAATGCTGCCACCATCCTGACCCATACCTCACACCACAAATGGTGGACTTACTGGACCTATGTAGGTGAAGAGAGGGAGTTCACAAGCACACTGGATTTGACTTGTGGATACTTGAATGTTGATAAAAGTCAGCTTTTATAATGGAAACTGCACACTCTCTCTCTCCCCCAAATAAAGTCATGGGCTACCTTTCAGCAGCTTATCAATGGAGTGTGAAGGAGTTAAAAACATTTGCCAGAGCTTTATATAGATGACTTGGCTATTTTCCGTAGCTCTTGGTATACCACTTAAACCATTTGGGAATTGTGTTACAGAGGCTCAGAAAAGCCAATCTCACTGTCCCAGTCTCCAAATCATAAACCATAGACCTGGAAGGAACCTCGAGAGATGGGGGTAGTGGAGGTATCCAACTTAGGACATGGAGTTGGTATTTGCCCCAAACCTTAAAAGGTAAAAGCTATTTGGAACTGGCCTGCCAGAAGTAGGTACAACACTTTATTGACCGTGTCAACTATTGCCAAAAGTTTTTAAAGTGACATTGTGACCCCATAACAGTCCTTACAAAAATAAGGAAAACAAACTAGTTGGTATGGACAGAGGTCTGTGAGAAAAGCTTCTTCAACATGAAAAATATTCGTCTAAAAACCTGTTTTAGTCACCCTCATGTCATAAGAATGGCCATACTGGGTCAGACCAAAGGTCCATCCAGCCCATTATTCTTCCTTCTGACAGAGGCCAATGCCTGATGCCCCACAGGGAGTGAACAGAACAGAACCACCAACTATGCATTGATGCTGTGCTTTGGTGAAACTGAGGCACCCACCTGGTGTTATTACAGGACAGTAGGAAACACATGCAACTTACCCAGGAGAATAAAATCCTTAAACAGCCCACATTGTGACATCATATTACATCAACACTATTGCCTTTATCTGCAAAATGTATAACCTCATCAAAATTAGTGCTGTTATGTTCATTTAAATATGGAACCAGAGTTGATGAAGACTATCAGTTCCAGAATAGAATGCTCTTGCTAAAAGCAACCAGCAATGAAAATGGATCATTGATTTCCGGGATCAGTAATAATCTGTAGTTTGTATTTAACAGTATTATTTAAGTATTATATAGCTCAAATTGTATAGAGTTAACATTATTTGAATGTTTTAACTGAGCAATTCCGCATTTTAACATATTTGGTTCTCTTTTTAAGTTTAGCCTGAACTCTTAATATCCTGGATTTGCAACATTTGTTTGAGGGAAAAATTACACTATTTTTGCAAATTTAATTAGCTTTTAAATTACCTACTTTCAGCTTTAAACTGGGGTTATATGTAGGCCGTCCAGGAATTCTAACCTGAATGTTGATATAAACCTAAGTAACTCCATTTGTTAAAAAATAATTGACTTTGATTTACATGCATGTAACTGATATCAGAATATATCCCTCATGGTTCAGATTTGATTTGGATAAAGATATAAAAGTTCTACTCCTAAACACTATTTTTTTTATTATTGATGTGAAACTTTGTTCCAAATTTTGAGTTCATCATCATCATCATCAACAACTATGGGCTCGGTGCCTATTGGTGTCTGATGCCTCTCTCACAATTTCCTTCCATCTTTCCCCATCCAGTGCAGAGTAGCTTAGTTTCTGTGGACTAGCTTCGCACCAATCTACTGTATCATCTACCCATCCTCTGTGGGGTCTGCCTCTCCTATTCAAACTGTCCATTTTGCCGAATACCAGGGTCTTGATTTTAATTTAATCATTCATTTTGTAAATATGCCCAAATAGCTGTAACTTCCGTTGTTTAACCTTCTGCAGTAGGTTCTCTTAAGGCTGTATCTTCCTATATAATTCCTCGTTGGTGACCTTCTGCATCCATTCTATTCTCAGAATCTTTCTCTAACAACTCCTCTTGAATGCCAATATCCTACTCTTTGAATCTTTCATTATCACCCATGTCTCACATATGTACAACATGCTGCTGAATACATGCGTTTTCAATACACTCAACTTTGTTCCTAAGCTTATCGCTTTGCTTTTGCAGATCTTCAAACTCACCTTCAAACTCGCTCTTGCTTTCCCTATTCTAGTCACTATGTTATGTTGTTCTCCAGATATGTGAACTTCCCTACATTTTCAGTTCAATCCCATCTATGCTGATCTTCCTATTTCCTTAGCTCCATATACCATTGGTTTTTTTAATCAATGTTCATAATCAGTCCATACTGCTTCTCTTCCACGTTTAACATCTGCACCGTTCCCTGTAGCTTCTCCTCATCCTGCTCAATGATAACTATATCAGCCATGAAACTCAAGTTGTTAATTCTTTTCCCATAAACAGATATCCCTTCTACCTCTTCCTTATTCTTGTCCATCTCTCTCTAGATGCGTGATGAAGATACTTAGTGAGATCGGATCTCTTTGTATCGTATCTCTACTCATTCTAAACCAACTTCCCAACTCCCTGCATGTTCTCACCACTACCCAGACATTGTCATTGATATCCTTCAACAACCATCAGTCTGCTATCCACTCCATACAATTCCAATGCTGCCCAAGTCACTTTCTGATCTATACTATCAAATGCCTTCTGAAAGTTGATGAAGCAAGTGTAGATGTTCTAGTTCTTTCATTGAGCTTTCTCTGCTATCAATTTTAGTGCCAATATCTGCTGTTATGGTACTTGTACCTTTCCTGAACCCTGATTGTTCATCCACTAGATATTCTTCTATTTGCAATCTTAGTCTCTTCGTCAATATCATCATCAGCACCTTGCCTAGATGACTCATTAGGGCAATCATTCTGTAGTTCTTGCACTCCAGTGTACTTCCTTTCTTGTGTGTTGTTACTAGTATGGATCTTGTCCATTCCTTAGGTTCCTTCCCTTCTTTCCATGCTATATTATATTGTCGGTGTATTTCCTTAAACATACTTTCTCCAAAGTATTTGATTATTTCTCCTGTGAGCTGATCATTTCCATGGCTTTCGTTATTCTTTAGTCATTTCGCTGCTCTTTCTACTTCCTCCTTTGAAATATCAGTCTCACTCTCGATGCTCAGTGGAGATATCTGTTTCAGTTCTTTGATCAGTCTCTCTGAGACACTGGGGTCCAACTGTGTTTTATAGATCAGTACAATATCTCATCCATCATTACACAATCTTCTCCTTTTTCATGAGCACCTCTTCATTCTCGTCTTTGATGGTCATCTGCTTAAGCTGCCACTTCCTTTTGATATTCCTAATTATCTTATACATCTCCCTGGTCTTACATTCATCATAATACCTCTCTATATCTTCACACTGCTCCTCTAACCATTTTGCCTTATCCTTTCTGGCTGCTTTCCTCATCTCACTGCATTTCACTCAATATTGCTGTCCCGCCCTCTCGGAAACATCCCTTCTGATCTTCAACATTCTCTTTTCTTGGACCAGCTTCAATGTCTCCTGTTCAATCCACTTCTAATTGATCTTCTTTTCTTCCAGAACACTCTGCTCAATTGCTTTCATACCACTGTGACTATCTCTTCAACTCTCTTATCTAAGTCTTTCTCTGTGGCCGCATTTCTAATCTTCTCTTCGAGCTCTGCTCTGTACGTATTCCCTATTTCTTCCTCACCTAGCCTTGCCACGTCTTCTCTTCTTAAACTGTGTCTTACACTTTCTCTTGAGTTTCATCTTGATGTTTGGAATCATTAGACAGTGGTCTGAGTCTATATTTCTCTCCTTGGAAAGCTTGGCACTGCTGTACTGATGTTACCCATCTTCTTGTATCAAAATAATATCTGTGATGTACTTGGACTTCCCGTGATTCAGTCACCATGTCCACTTCCTACAGTCCTTTTATCATCATCTCATGCTCCATAACAAACTATAGTAGCTTCTTGCCTTGTTTGTTTCTATCTGCGTATCCAGACCTTCCCATGACTCTCTCCCAACCTTCACTTTCTGTTCCAACCTTCACATTCCAATCGACTCCAAAGATCAAAACATCTCACTTCAGCATCTCCTCCAGCATCTTTGTCAAATCTTTATAGAATAGCTCAAGTTATTCCTCCGTACTGTCCAACGTGGGTGCATACACCTGAGTGACCAACATGTTGAAAGGTGTTGCTTCAAATCTCACTACCACCATTCTTGCACTCAATAGCCACATCTACACTAGCTGGCTATTTCGAAATAGCCAGGCCAACTTCTACATAGTGCCCGGCGCATCTACATGTGCCGAGCGCTATTTTGAAGTTGAAATCGACATAAGGTGGCAAGATGTCAAAATCACTATCCCAATCAGAAGATGGGAATAGTTGCCCTACTTCGACGTCCAACGTCGAAGTAGGGCATGTGTAGACGATACGTGTCCCACTATGTCGAAATAGCAGGGTCCTCCATGGTGGCCATCAGCTGAGTGGTCGGGAGATGCTCTGTCCAGCCCCTGAGCTCTATGGTCACTGCATGCAGCAGCCCCTTAAAGCTCTCCGCCCCCTTATTTCCTGTGGCAGGAAGCTGAGAGTGTGCAGGCAGCAGCACAGACACATGCACAGCCTGAACGCCCTCCAGATGCCCCGATCCACCACCCAGCACCCATGGCAGCCAGCCAGCCCCCCCAAGCACCCAAGCACCCCCCAAGGGGACCCAGGGCTCCCAGCCATCCAGCCAAGAGGGGAAGAGGCGGTGGGGTGCCTCCCGGTCAGACGCCAAGATCCGGGACCTGCTGGGGCTTTGGGATGAGGAGGAGGTGCTAAAGGTAATGGGCAGCAAGCAGTGGAATGCAGATGTTTTCACTTGGTTGGCCAAGGGCCTGGCTGCCCAGGGTCACCCTGTCGGAACTCCTGACCATGTCAGGAGTAAGGTCAAGGAGCTGTGGCAGGGTTACGCCCAGGCCCAGGACATGGCCAGCCAGTCTGGGGCTGCCCCTGCTGCTTACCCCTTTTACAGGGAGCTCAGGGAGATCCTGGGCCCCCCAGTACACCACCTCCCCCAGGCCACCCTTGACACCTTAGCCGACTAGCCCCAGCAGGCTCTGGAGCCTGAGTCCAGCCCGGATGCCAGCTCTGCACCCCAGGGGCCCTCAGAGAAGCCCACCCCTGGGACAGCAGAGGTGGAGGAGGAGGGCTCCAGTGACGGGGGGCTCCTCATTGACTTCCCCTCCCACAGCTCCAGGAGGGCATCCACCCAACGGGTGTTCCCCAACCGTGGGAACGGACTGTCAGGTATGTACCCCAGGTGCACACCCCCGGGTTAAAGGGCGGGGACAAGGGACATGACCAGGGCCCTCCACACACCCAGCTGACCACAGCCTACCATGGCCTCACCAGACCACAGCCCTGAGGACAGCAGTGGCACGTCCCTCAAAGCCTGTCAGCACCTGCCCCCCAGGACAGTGCCATGCCCCATCCCATGGGGATAGGGGGGAGTAGAACCTCAGAACGGGGTTCCCCCCCGGGTGAGATACCACACCCATCATCATCATCATCTCTGTGGGACAGGGGATGGGGAAAGAGCAGAGGAGGGGTCGGGGGACGTGGGCCTTGGGTCAGGGTCTAGACTAAAGGCTGTCTCCACTCTTCCCCCCTCTATTCCGCAGCCACACCATCTGAAGTCCTCGACAGCACAGGCGCTGCATCTGTTGTGCCGGACAGCCCACTGGGGCCATTGCATCGGGGCAGTCCAGCGGCAGAGCAGAGACTGGCCCCAGGATGAGCCCGCCACCGCCAGAACCAGCCACGGGCGACTGCTGACCCCCAGCTCCTCACCACCCTCTGATGTCAAGGGGAGGTTTCCGAGTGCTGCCTGCAAGTGGAGGAGCGCTGGCTCCACTTACAGGAGCAAGCGCCGGCCTGGCGCCAGGAGGCTTGAGGGTCCTTCATGAGGACTTTTGAGCGGATCACCGAGCAGATGGTAACCCCCGCTGCTCTGGCCGCCATCACTCTCAGCCGCCCTCCACCTGTCCTGCTGGACCCTTCTGAGGAGGGCGACTGTGGGTCTCAGGAACCAGTCTGGCCATACCTGCCAGTTCTCCCAGCCCCCACCCTGCCTCGACATGGCCTCCAGCCCAGACGTGGGTCGCGTCCCACCGCCCGCCCCCCCCCCGCCATGACGGGCGCTGGACAGTAGGAGCGAAGGAAGCCAAGGACTGGGCACCCCAGGCCCCGCTTTGTACATATTCCCACCCCCATTAATTGTACATAGTTGCCTTGTCCCACCCCCCTTTAGTAGCTGTCCCCCCCAATGTACATAGTTCCCCATTAATTTAAAAGTTCATTGTTTTGTTTCAAGAAGGTTTGGTTTATTTAAAACAAAACAAACGTGTGGTGGTGTGTGCTCTTCAGTGCTCAGTGGTGTGGGCGTGGGGGCAGATAGTGTTGTGGGGGGTGTGGGGGGGCGGTGGGTGGCTCACCAGCTGGCCCTGCCAGCATTCACCCTGCAGCCTGGTCAAAATGGGCCCGCAGGGCCTCCTGGACCCAGATCCCCTCATGGTCAGATTGGCGACTGGGGGTGGCGGGTGGCTGGGTGTAGGCCATGCCAGCCTCCACAGCCCAGCCCTGCATGAATGCCTCCCCCTTGCTCTCCACCAGGTTGTGGAGTGCACACCATGCACCCACAACCTGGGGGATGTTGGGGATCCCTGCATCCAGGTGGGTGAGGAGGCACCTCCAGCCGCCTTTGAGATGGTCGAAAGTCTTCTCGACCACCTGGCATGTATGGTTCAGGCAGGTGTTGAACTGCTCCTGGCTGGCACTGAGGTGGCCCATGTAGGGGTGCATAAGCCAGGGCAGGAAGGAGTAGGCCACATCTGCGACGAGGTAGAGGGGCACAGTGGTGTCCCCCAGAGGGATCTCCTGCTGGGGGATGTAGGTCCCTGCCTTCAGCTGGTGGCACAGGCCCGAGTTCCTAAACACCCGAGTGTCATGGGTGCTGCCAGACCAGCCAACATATATGTCCATGAAGCAGCCCCGGCTGTCCACCATGGCCTGGAGGACCACCAAATGGTAGCCCTTCCTATTCAGGAAGCATCCTGTGCTGTGCTCTGGGACATGGATGGGGATGTGGATCCCATCCAGTGCCCCAAAGCAATTAGGGAACCCCATGCTGACAAACCCTGCAATGGCCGCATCCAGGTCCCCAAGCTGCATGAGCCTGTGGAGCAGCAGGGCATTCAGTGCGTGGACCACCTGCAGGGGAAGGACATGAGCACCCATGAGGGGTGTGCAGGGTGTGCCTGGCACTCCACCTGGCACCCCCCAGGCTGCCCCCGGCCCCCCAGGCTCCCCCTGGGCTTCCACCCAGGTCCCCCCTCCCCCTGGGCTACCCCCAGGCTCCCACCTGGCTCCCCGCTCCCCTGGTCTCTACCCCTTCCCCTGGGGTCCCCTTACCTCCATGATGACAGCCCCAACGGTGGCCTTGCCCACACTGAACTGCTGTCCTATGGATCAGTAGCTGTCTGGAGTGGCCAGCTTCCAGAAAGCAATGCTGACCCATTTCTCGATGGTGAAGGCATGTCACATGGGAGTGTCCTGGTGCCACAGGGCAGGGGTGAGCCACTGGCAGAGCTCGAGGAATGTCTGCCAGCTCATCTGGAAATTCTGGAGCCAGCGGTCGTTGTCACACTCCCCAATCACCAGCTGCTCCCACCACTCTGTGCTGGTGGGGTACCTCCATAGCCAGCAGCACATCCGGCAGCGGGAGGCCAGGAGGGCTACATGGTCTGGGGCAGCTTCTTCATCCCCCAAGGAGGACAGCTTGTCTTCTTCTAGGAGATGCTGGGTGGTATCCTCCATGGCACCGAGCAGGGTGGCCACTGCTCCGAGGGGTGACCATGTGGGCTTCTGTCTGCTGCTGCTGCTGGGGGTCCATGCTGCATGCACGGCGTGCAAGTGGTTGTGGGCTCTGCAGACCTGTGCTGTGCAGGCCAAGTCTGCCTGGGAGGGGCCCTTTAAGGGAGCGGCTTGCTGTGGCCCTGACAGGGCTAGTCCGCCATGTGACCCTGTCCACAGTCTTTCCTAGCCCCCTTATTCCAATTGGGGCTGCTTTTGTGTGTAGACGCTCCCCTGTGGGGCCTATTTTGATTTAGTGCTGTCCTATGTTGATGGCACCAGCCCTGGAGGATGTGTGGACGCTACACGGCAAAATAGCTTATTTTGATTTCACTACATCGAAATAAGCTATTTCGATGTAGCGTCCCAGTGTAGACGTAGCCAATGGTGTGTATCCTAATCATGTTCCTCTAGCTGTTTTGCTAAGAAGAAATGCAACTCCTGCCTCATGCTTCATTTCATTCCCTGACCAAATGACTTCACAACCGCACATCTCTCCTGATGCCATCCAGCCCATCTCCACCAGTCCAAGTATATCGCATCGGTAACTCTCCATCTCCTTTTTAAGCAGCTCTAATTTTCCAGTGACCCACAGTGTTCAAATGTTCTATGTTCCAATTGATAGCATATATGTTACTTGTACTTTTCTTTCGGTAGCCAACTTATCAACCCAAACGTGATCGCTCGATTGGTGTCACAGACCTTGTTTATCCGGGCAACATCCGAGCCAGCATCTTTTATTATTTAGTCATACTGGCATCAGATTTCATTTGTATTGCTGTTTCACAGTCAACACATCGTCTGTCATCTGACCAACCCTTCTCCTTTAACCAGGCTTGGGCTGGCAGGGAGCCCCTAGAGGCTTCATGGTGGAGTTAAAATTTTTTTGAGTTACACTGGAGTAAATCCAGAGTAAGTCCATTAGTTTTATGTAAGTGATTCTGAATTTACACTGGGATGGCTAAGCACAGAAGTTAGCCTTTTTTGGACTAGGAATTTCATACAATGGGGAAGTTTCTACTTCCAATGAAAATTCTGAAAAAAACAGTATCTCATAGTATTTCAACCCTCTCTATTCTAAATCTGCAAGTGTCCAAACATATTCCAATTTAGTTATCAAAATTTCTGAAGGCTCTGGGATGGTTCTCACCATCTCCTTTCATCTACCACCCCTAAAATCTGATTTAATTTAATGCATATGCATGAGCAGATGACAAACTCCTAAGGGTTACCTATTCTGTTTTAAATACTTTCATCAGGGGTGTATTTTGCCCCATATGTCAGATCTTCAGGTGGTATTTATCAGTGTAACTCAGTCTAATTTAATGAAGTTATGTTAATTTATACCAGTTGAGGTTTTGGCTCCACATGATTAATAAAAACATTATATTAATTTTTTTCTATAACTTTTACAAGATTTTTGCAGCTCTTGGGTTCAAGCATCCACTGGAGGATCCACTCAGAACAAAAGAAGCAGGGTAGATGTTAGATAGGGAAAGCATGAAATGTCTTGGCTGGGGTTCAGCTCTGTCCTTCTCCTCAGTTCCCAAAACCAGTGTGCTGGAAAGTAACAGTCCAGAGTCCAATCTGCAAGTAATTTGACAGGTTTACTGGGGCTAAACAAGCAAGTATATTGTGAAGTTGTTCATACCAGCTGGATTTACTCAATATACCAATAGTTTCATCTTCCACTCCCCCAACTCCTATTTCTATACACTGATAGAATGCCCTTCTTCTGACTCCTAGCTCTGCACACCAGCAAGCTCCCTCTTACTCCTCCCTCTTTTCAGAAAACTTAATTATAGCTGTAATGACCTTCCTTTGGTACTGCCTCTTCCAATATATGGCCATATTCCATTTTAGAAGTCTTGGCTCTGGGGCAATGACAGTGCCTCTTTTATACCAGCATAGTTGGAATAATATGAACATAGCCAGGTAATGTTTTGACCAATCCATCCTCTGCCCCACCTCCTACCTCCTGAGCCTTTTTTTTTTTTTTTAGGAGGAGGGAGCAGGACGATGGTGTATATGTCTAATGGTTTTGTTGTTAGCAAATAGTTCAGTGTGATGGATCTTCACAAAATCTCTGAATCTGAGATTGCATTTAGTATCTGAATGCAAACATATGATAGGCAATATCACTTCGTCCCAACAAGTTGCATTTGCAATTTTGCTCATGTACGTGATGTGGAAACATTATCAGCTTTTGCCACAAAGAGGACTGTTTATAAATTTCCTCCTTTTGAATCTAGATGCCCAGATATTCAACTCATGGGGAAAATAGATTAGTTGTATAGTAAACCCACGCTTTAATGGACGAAGCGGTGAAGGGGTGTCCGTTAAACCCAAAAGTTCATTAAATACAAGGGTTTATTGCCCACTCACCCTGCCAAGTGGTTGGGACTCCATGGCTGTGTCTACACGTGCCCCAAACTTCGAAATGGCCATGCAAATGGCCATTTCGAAGTTTACTAATGAAGCGCTGAAATGCATATTCAGCGCTTCATTAGCATGCGGGCGGCAGCCGCGCTTCGAAATTGACGACCCTTGCCGCCGCACGGCGCATCCAGACGGGGCTCCTTTTCGAAAGGACGCCGCCTACTTCGAAGTCCCCTTATTCCCATGAGCTCATTGGAATAAGGGGACTTCGAAGTAGGCGGCGTCCTTTCGAAAAGGAGCCCCGTCTGGATGCGCCGCGCGGCTGCAAGGCTCGTCAATTTCGAAGCGCGGCTGCCGCCCGCATGCTAATGAAGCGCTGAATATGCATTTCAGCGCTTCATTAGTAAACTTCGAAATGGCCATTTGCATGGCCATTTCGAAGTTTGGGGCACGTGTAGACACAGCCCATCAGACCCACAGCTGGAGTTGTCCCACCACATGGCTGGAAGAGCCTTCACCGCAGTCTGGAGGAGCTGCCACCACTTCGGCCACGTGTTCCTCCCACCAGGGGTAGGGCATGAATGTGGGTGCCATCTGCTCTCATACGTGCCCCACTTCTGGCAGGAGGAGCACGAGGCAGCTTCACCAGCGCCAGCGGTCCATGCCACCGTGGAAGGTTCAGCCATGGCGGATGGCGGTGACTGTAAGCAACAACTCCACCAGCTGCAGGAACGGTGTCTCCAGTGGCTCTGGTAAGTCACCTTACTTTTTTTGGAGAGCAAGATTTAGGATTTTATTGGCACCAATTAAACAGACTTTGGGAACAATGAGGGGGCTGGTGGATGTCCATTGTTTCTAAAGTCCCCTAAATCAGGGTCTGTAAAATCGAGGGTTTACTGTATTAGTTTTACTGAAGCACAACTTGATACTTATGTCAATTTGTATTTGCTTTCAATACTTTATATGGAATTATATTTATGTATTCATTTTATATTGTGGACAGCCTATGAAGATAGTTATTTTACAAAAAAAATTTAACATTGTAAATCATATAAAAGTATCAAAGAATCCTTTTTGTATAACCCACCTCACTATAGATATTTGTGCCTGCAACAAATTAAGAAACCACATTGTTAGATACCAGCAAAAGTGTCCTACAGTCACTGTGATACTCCTAGAGAAACCTCTCAAAGGTAACAGATGTGCTACAAAAGAGAGAAAAAATAAAGAACACATCTATTATCAGTTTAAGGATAGAACTGACTTTCCCTTCAAAGTTTTTCCTGTTATTAAACCTCACCAGTGAATGAAAGTATCTAATGTATTATTCAGATAAAGGCCTCTGAACCTTAAACAGAAGGAAATCCACACCGTCTTGCATTGCTTTATCAAGTCTATATTAACTGCTCCATTAACTTTAAAGAAACTGTTTAAATAACATTAAGGCTATGACCCAGACTGACAAAGGTAGAGAAATTCAGATGGCTGAATTTCCATCCTTAAAATATGCTGCTGTGGGAAAGAAAAGCAACAATGTCAGACTTTGCTTCTCATCTTGGGCTGTGAGAGGTGCATGGGACAAAACAAAAACTAGCTGAAACTTTAGCTGTCCTTTCAACTGAACACAAACCAAAACTTTTAAAGGGTTGACTCTCATCTCCTCACCTCATACCATGCCTCACTTACAGCCCTGGGAGCTAGTTTTCAATGTATGATGTAGAAGACTGTCAACATCTTCATCAGTCAGAGTTATGATGCAGGGACCAATTGACTCCAGAGCTTTCTGTTATGCTATATTAAAATAAAGTGGCATTCTGAACATTTTCAAGTATACTATGCTCCAGCATAGTCTAGTGCACTCCTGAAATTCCAGTGTTTGGGATCTCTGCCTCCATTCCTCCTGCCCTCAACATGGAAGTGTAAGGACCATCTGGACTTCTTCCACTTCCCTGAACAAGACAACCAGGCACAAGAGAAAGGCAGTGGGTCATCTGACCACACACCAAGAACCTAAAGAGGGCCTTCTTCAATGGGGGAAGTGGGCTTGTTTTTCTCCTGCACATTTGACAGGCTAGGGTGGTAGAAGACAGTTGCAATCAAGTTAGGATACGTTTCCTTATCTAACAGAGAATGCTGCATGAGAGGACAGCCTAGCCTGACACGTCACGGAAAGGAGAGAGTCAAAGCATTCAGATACAGAAAGGTACAATAGACATATCAACTTATCTGGTTTCTTCTGTCTTGATGTCCACAACTCCACATTAGCTGCTGATAATGGGCCACATCTTCCATTACTAAACTGACCTTGTCAACTCTAGCCCTCCTCTTGACTGAGACTTCCTCCTTTTCATAAACCTATAAATTTAGACCCTTCACTGGAACCCCCACTCATGCATCTGATGAAGCGGGTCTTTGCCCACAAAAGCTAATGCTCCAAAATATCTGTTAGTTTATAAAGTGATGCAGGACTTCTTGTTGCTTCTAAACCTTGGAAACCTAATTTCACATTCATTCAGCACTTGCTTCTTTTCTTTCCATTGACTGGGAGGACAGTCGAATAGTCCCTTTTGAAATAGAAACCAGTGACACTGGGAGAGAGAGAAGGAAAGGAAACTCATCTACATTTGTTTTCCTGGAGCTCAAGTCCCTGTGGCATCATACATAAGTACTTAATGATATCTTTTTAGTTATTCTATCAGTAGTTGAGTTAAAGAACTTCTTTGCCTTAATTCCATGTCATGGTTATGAAGAGTAAGATCCTAAGCTAACATAAGTCAATGTAGTTCCAATAACCCACACCAGTTTGGACCAGTTGAGGATGTGGGCTGCAATTTACATTTTTATTGCCTACTCTTTCCATGGTGCACTGAGGCTCCAGTTCAGCAAAATACTTCAATCGGTGCTTAACTCCATTTTTGTCCAGCAAAGCATTTAAGCACCTGCTTCTAGCCAAGCATATGTTTAAATTCCTCTAGAGCAGTTGAAAGCAGTTGCCCATAAGTTATTTTCCACAGTGAGCTTCTGCAGCAGCTAAAGCACAAGAGGAACATGAAGTCTAAAACACTTACCCACCTCATTAATAAACAAAAAAGGAGGCGTGAATCAGCTTGTAGAGCACATGGAGTTGACTGGATTCCATACACGGGGTTAAGAGGCTGCCTTGCTAGAATAAGTTATGGTAATGCTTTTCACACAACCCTTTCTCATAACCAGACATCTGGATACCTCTGTTATGCTATTGTGAATGTATTATGCTTGTTTGGAAGAATAACAGAGAGATAGCCATGTTAGTCTGTACTCCACCAAGACAAAACGAGAGGTAGCTGTGTTAATCTGTACTGCTTTTTATCCAATCTATTTAAGTCTTTCACATCCCCAGTACATATATAACACACGTTACACATATATGTTCAAAATCCAGATGACCTGTTGAATGGATATTAGAAAGGAAAAACACCACTATACAGGTCACAGCCCATGAAAATGGATGTCAACAGGGCTGAATACAAAGGAATTGGGTGCAGTTGTTGTCACATTTCCTACTGTGTCAATTTTGCCTCTGTATGAAGCATTATTTCTAGTCTCCATGCTTTTAAAGAACATAAGAACATAAGAACGGCCATACTGGGTCAGACCAAAGGTTCATCTAGCCCAGTATCCTGTCTGCTGACAGTAGCCAATGCCTGGTGCCCCAGAGGAGGTGAACCAAAGACAATGATCAAGCGATTTGTCTCCTGCCATCCATCTCCCGCCTTCAACAAAAGACTAGGCACCATACCTTACCCCTTGCTAATAGCCATCTATGGACCTAACCTCCAAATATGTATTGAGCTCTTTTTTAAACTCTTTTAGAGTCCTGGCCTTCACAGCCTCCTCTGGCAAGGAGTTCCACAGGTTGACTGTGCACTGTGTGAAGAAAAACTTTCTTTTATTAGTTTTGAACCTGCTACCCATTAATTTCATTTGGTGTCCTCTAGTTCTTATATTATGGAAACAAGTAAATAACTTTTCTGTATTCACCTTCTCCACACCATTCATGATTTTATATACCTCTATCATATCGCCCCTCAGTCTCCTTTTTTCTAGACTGAAAAGTCCCAGTTTCTCTAGCCTCTCCTTATATGGGACCCATCCCAAACCCTTAATCATTCTAGTTGCCCTTTTCTGAACCCTTTCCAACACCAATATATCTTTTTTGAGGTGAGGAGACCACATCTGCACGCAGTACTCAAGATGTGGACGTACCACAGTTTTATATAGGGGAAGTAAGATATTCTTTGTCTTATTTTCTATCCCTTTTTTAATTATTCTTAACATCCTATTTGCTTTACTGGCTGTCACTGCACACTGCGTGGATGTTTTCAGAGAACTATCCACTATAATTCCAAGATCCCTTTCCTGATCTGTTGTAGCTAAATTTGCCCCCATCATATTATATGTATAATTAGGGTTATTTTTCCCAGTGTGCATTACCTTACATTTACCCACATTAAATTTCATTTGCCATTTTGCTGCCCAATCACTCAGTTTGCTGAGATCTTTTGGAAGTTCTTCACAGTCTGCTTTGGTTTTGACTATCCTGAACAGTTTGGTGTCATCTGCAAACTTTGCCACCTCACTGCTTACCGCTTTCTCAAGATCATTGATGAACAAATTGAACAGGATTGGTCACAGGACTGACCCTTGGGGAACGCCACTAGTTACCCCCTTCCATTGTGAAAAATTACCATTTATTCCTACCCTTTGTTTCCTGTCTTTTAACCAGTTCCCAGTCCATGAAAGGATCTTTCCTCCTATCCCATGACCACCTAATTTACACAAGAACCTTTGGTGAGGGACCGTGTCAAAGGCTTTCTGGAAATCTAAGTATACTGTGTCTACAGGATCCCCCCTGTCCGCATCCTTGTTAACCCCTTCAAAGAACTCTAATAGATTAGTAAGACATGACTTCCCTTTACAGAAACCATGTTGACTTTTGCTCAACAAATCATGTTCCTCTACGTGTCTGACAATTTTATTCTTTACTATTGTTTCTACTAATTTGGCCGGTACTGATGGTAGACTTACCGGTCTATAATTGCTAGGGTCTCCTTTAGAGCCCTTTTTAAATATTGGTGTTATATTAGCTGTCTTCCAATCATTGGGTACCAAAGCTGATTTAAAGGATAGGTTACAAACCATGGTTAATAGTTCAGCAATTTCACATTTGAGTTCTTTCAGAACCCTTGGGTGAATACTATCCGGTCCTGGAGATTTGTGACTGTTTAGCTTATCAATTAGTTCCAAAACCTCCTCTAATGATACTTCAATCTGGGACAGTTCCTCAGATTTGTCACCTATAAAGGATGGCTCAGATTTGGGAATCTCTCTAACACCCTCATTCGTGAAGACTGAAGTAAAGAAATCATTTAGTTTTTCCGCAATGGCGTTATCTTCCTTGATTGCTCCTTTTATGTCTCTATCGTCCAGGGGGCGCCACTGCTTTTTTAGCAGGCTTCCTGCTTCTAATGTACTTAAAAAACATTTTACTACTGTTTTTTGAATTTATGGCTAACTGTTCCTCAAAATCTTTTTTGGCTTTTCTTATTACATTTTTACATTTAATTTGGCAATATTTATGTTCCTTTCTATTTTGATCACTAGGATTTGACTTCCACTTTTTAAAAGATGCCTTTTATTGCTCACTGCCTCTTTTACATGGTTGTTAAGCCATGGTGGCTCTTTTTTAGGTCTCTTAAGCCGCGCCTACATGTGCCAGCTACTTCGAAGTAGCCGCGCCAACTTCGAAATAGCGTCCGCCACGACTACACGTGGCGGGCGCTATTTTGAAGTTGACATCGACGTAAGGCGGTGAGACGTCGAAGTTGCTAACCCCATGAGGAGATGGGAATAGCGCCCTATTTCGACATTGAACGTCAAAATAGGGCACATGTAGCCGATGTGCATCCCACAACATCAAAATAGCGGGGTCCGCCATGGCGGCCATCAGCTAAGGGGTTGAGAGACGCTCTCTCCAGCCCCTGAGCTTGATGGTCGCTGCATGCAGCAGCCCCTTAAAGGTCCCCGCCCCCTGACTTCCTGTGCAGGAAGCTGAGAGAGCGTGCAGGCGGCAGCACAGCCACGCGGCCAGCCTGCACGCCTCACAGCAGCCCACAGACACCCCCCCCCGCTGCGATGGCCACCTGTCAGCCCCCAAGCGACCCCAGGGCACCCCACCTAAGGGGAGCCAGGGCTTCCAGGCTGGCAGCTAGCCCAGGAAGCGGCAGCGGGGCCCCTCCTGGACGGGGGCCGAGCTTCGGGACCTGCTGGGGCTCTGGAGTGAGGAGGAGGTGCTCCAGGTAATGGGGAGCAAGAGGCAGAAAGCGGATGTATTTGCTCGGCTGGCCGAGGGCCTGGCAGCCCGGGGTCACCCTGTCTGCACTCCTGACCACGTCAGGGGTAAGGTTAAGGAGCTGCGGCAGGGTTACGCCCAGGCCCGGGATGTGGCCAGCCAATCTGGGGCCGCCCCCCGTCACTTGCCCCTTTTACAGGGAGCTCAGGGAAATCCTGGGCCCCTGGCACACCTCCTCCCCTCTGGCCACTCTTGATACATCAGCCGATGAGCCCCAGAAGGCCCCGGAGGCGGAGTCCGCCCCAGAGGCAAGCCCCGCACCCCAGGGGCCCCCCCAGGAGACCACCCCTGGGGCACAGGAGGAGGAGGAGGGGGGAACCTCATCCAGCAATGGGGGGCTACACATCACGCTGCCATCCCGGAGCTCCAGCAGGGCGTCCACCCACCAGGTGTCCCCCGACCATGGGAGCAGACCATCAGGTATGTACCCCCCCCAGTGCACACCCCTGGGGTTGAGGGGCGGGAGCAACAGACATGACCAGGGCCCTCTACATGCCCAGATGACCATGGCCCCAAGGACAGCAGTGGCATGTCCCTCAGAAGAGTGCATCAGCCCCTGCCCCCCCAGCACGACAGTGCCATGCCCCATCCCTGGGGATGGGGGGAGCAGAACCTAAGGTCCCCCGGGGGGAGGGGGTGGGACACCCATCAGCAGCAGCAGCATCTCACAGGGACAGGGCTGGGGAACCAGCAGCGGAGGGGTGGGGGGAAAAGGGCCATGGCTCGGGGCCCACACTAACGGCTGTCTCCACTCTTCTTCCCCCCTTGTGTTCTGCAGCTGCACCATCGGAGGGACCAGAGAGCACCGGCAAGGTGTCAGTGGTCCTGGAGAGCCCACCGGGGCCATCACTCCAGGCCAGCCCCTTGGCGGAGCACCGACCAGCCCCAGAGAGGGGACGACGGCAGACCCAGCACCACTCCCAGACGGCGACGGACCCCCAGCTGCTGGCAATCCTCCGGCGGCAGCTGGAGGTCTCGGAGCAGCGCCTGCGGGTGGAGGAGCGGCAGCTCCATCCGCAGAAGGTGGCGCTGGCCTGGCGTCAGGAGGCATGGATGCCTTTATGCGCACATTCGAGCGCATCGTGGACTACCTGACCCCCCCATGCTGCGCCGGCCGCCGCTCTGCCCAACCTGCCTGCTTCACCCGCCGCTCCACTCACTGCTCCACCCGCTGCTCCACCCGCCTTCACACCACCATCCGCCGCTAATGGGGACCTGAGGCCTGTTGACACCCGCCGGCCATATCTCCCGGTCCACCTGGCCCCCAGCCAGTCCCGGCCAGCGCTGAGGCCGAGGTGCGGGTCGCGGCCGCCAACCCCCAGCGCTGGACATTAGGGGGTGCGGGGCCCAGGACGTGCCCCCCCCTTTGTACATATCCCTTTTACTTGTGTTTTGTAAATAGTTTGTATTAGACCCCTGTTATTTTATGATACCTGCCCCCCCCATGTAAATGGTTCTCCCCTTCCTTGTCTTCCCCTTTTTTTTGCTTTTCATCATATAACACATATGTAATATTTATGTCTGTTGTAACTAATACAATAATAATAAGAAAACAATGTTTGGTGGCTTCACGAACAACTGGTCTACTTTTATTCACAAAAAAACTGTGCGGGGGGCGGTGTTCTTGGGTGCTCTGTGGTGTGGGCGTAGGGGCAGGGACTGTTGTGGAGGATGGGGAGGGTGCAGTGGGGGGGGCCTGCCAGTGTTCACCCCACGGCCTCGTCGAAATGGGCCCACAGGGCCTCCCGGACCCAGATCCCTTCAGGGTCCACCTGGCGACTGGGGGGCAGCAGGTGGCTGCACATCAGCCCTGCCAGCCTCCACAGCCCAGCCCTGAAAGAATGCCTCCCCCTTGCTCTCAACCAGGTTGTGGAGGGTGCTGCACGCGCCCACAATCTGGGGGATGTTCGTGGGGCCCGCATCAAGGTGGGTGAGGAGACACCTCCAGTGCCCTTTGAGGCAGCCAAATGTGCGCTCCACCACCTGGCGCGTGTGGTTCAGGCGCATGTTGAAGCGCTCCTGGCTGGCTGACAGATGGCCCGTGTAAGGATGCATGAGCCAGGGCCGGAGGGCGTATGCCGCGTCTGCGATGATGCAGAGGGGCATGGTGGTGTCCCCCACAGGGATGTCCCACTGGGGGATGTAGGTCCCCGCCTCCAGCCGGCGGCACAGGCCCGAATTCCAGAATACCGGGGCATCGTGGGTGCTGCCAGGCCAGCCCACATATATGTCCAGGAAGCGGCCCCGGCTGTCCACCAAGGCCTGGAGGACCACTGAGTGGTAGCCCTTCCTGTTTAAGAAGCGTCCTCCACTGTGCTCCGGGGCACGGATGGGGATATGGGTCCCATCCAGAGCCCCGAAGCAATTGGGGAAGCCCAGGGTGGCAAAGCCTGCGATGGCGGCATCCGGGTCCCCAAGCCGCATGAGCCTGTGGAGGAGCAGGGTGTTGATGGCGCAGGCACCCTGCAGGGGAAGGACATGGGAGAGCACCAATGAGGGGCGTGCAGGGTGTGTCTGGCTCTCCCCTCCCAGGGCTCCCCTCCCCTCCCCTGCCAGGGCTGCCTCCCCCTCCCCATGGGTCCTCTTACCTCCATGAGGACAGCCCCGATGGTGGCCTTGCCGACGCCAAACTGCTGCCCCACGGATCGGTAGCTGTCTGGAGTGGCCAGCTTCCAGACAGCAATGCCGACCCATTTCTTGACGCTGAGGGCACGCCGCATGGTGGTGTCCTGGTGTCTCAGTGCGGGGGTGAGCCACTGGCATAGCTCCAGAAATGTCTGCTGGCTCATACGAAAGTTCTGGAGCCAGCGGTCGTCATCCCACTCTCTGAGCACCAGCCGCTCCCACCAGTCGGTGCTTGTGGGGTAGCTCCACAGCCGACAGCATGTGCGGCGGAAGGGCGGGGGGCTGCAGGGTCTGGGGTTGCTTCCTCCTCCCCTGGGGGCAGCTCCTCTTCTGTGATTAGAATATGATCAGCTGCCTCCTGCAGGGCATTGAGCAGGGCAAGCACTGCTCCTGCAGGGGCGGCTGGGTGGACCTCTGGCTGCTGCTGCCGCTGCTGCTGCTGCGGGGTCCATGACTGCGTCACCGAGGTGTGCGTGCCTATGGCTGTGCAGACCACATGCTGTGCAGGCCGCATGTGTCTGGGAGGGGCCCTTTAAGGGAGCGGCTAGCTGTTGCCCCGGAAGTGCTAGTCCGCCCTGTGACCCTGTCTGCAGCTGTTCCTGGCACCCTTATTTCGATGTGTGCTGCCTTGGCGTGTAGACGCTCCCCTGCAGCGCCTACTTCGATGTGGTGCTGCCCAACGTCGACGTTGAACATCGACGGCACCAGCCCTGGGGGACATGTGGACGTTATTCATCGAAATAGCTTATTTCGATGTCGCTACATCGTGTAGACGTAGTCTTACTGTGTTTTTTAATTTGGGGTATACATTTAAGTTGGGCCTCTAATATGGTATCTTTGAAAAGTTTCCATGCAGCTTGCAGGGATTTTACTCTAGTTACTCTACCTTTTAATTTTGGCTTAACTAACATCCTCATTTTTGTGTAATTCCCCTTTTTGAAATTAAATACCAGAGTATTGGACTGTTGTGGTGTTCTTCCCAACATAGGAATATTAAATATTATGTTATGGTCACTATTTCCAAGCGGTCCTGTAATAGTTACCTCTTGGACCAGATCCTGTGTTCCACTCAATACTAAATCAAGAATTGCCTCTCCCCTTGTGGGTTCCTGTACCAGCTGCTCTAAGAAGCAGTCATTTAAGGCATCAAGGAATTTTCGCTCTGAATCCCTTCCTGAGGTGACATGTACCCAGTCAATATGGGATAATTGAATTCCCCCATTATTAGTGAGTTTTTTATTTTGATAGCCTCTCTAATCTCCCTTAGCATTTCAGCATCACTATCACTGTCCTGGTCAGGTGGTCGATAATATATCCCTAGTGCTATATTCCCATCAGAGGAAGGAATTGCTATCCATAGTGATTCTATGGAACATTTTGATTCATTTAGGATTTTTGTTTCATTTGATTCTATATTATCTTTCACATACAGTACCACTCCACCACCCACTCGACCCTTTCTGTCCTTCCGATATATTTTATATCCCGGTACGATAGTGTCCCACTGATTGTTCTTATTCCACCAGGTTTCCATGATGCTTATTATGTCAGTCTCTTCCTTTGATATGAGGTACTCGAATTCACCCATCTTTTTAGACAGACTTCTAGCATTTGTGTAAAAGCACTTTAAGAAACTACCACTATTCATATGCCTGCCCTTCCCTGACATATTGGATTCTTCTACATGTGATTTTTTTCTCATCTGATCTGGCCCATACGCTATCATCTCCCTTCTTCTCTTTCTGACTGAATTCTAGAGAATCTCTATCAACGGAGCCTCGCCTAAGAGAAGTCTCCCTCCGATCCACGTGCTTCTCCGCACCAGTCGGCTTTCCACCATCTCTTAGTTTAAACACTGCTCTATGACCTTTTTAATGTTTAATGCCAGCAGCCTGGATCCACCTTGGTTTAGGTGGAGCCCATCCTTCCTGTATAGGCTCCCCCTACCCCAAAAGTGTCCCCAGCTCCTAATAAAGCTAAACCCTTCTTCCCTACACCATCGTCTCATCCACGTATTGAGACTCTGAAGTTCTGCCTGCCTACCTGGCCCTGCGTGTGGAACTGGAAGCATTTCTGAGAATGCCACCATAGAGGTCCTGGATTTCAGTCTGCTTTCTAGCAACCTAAATTTGGCCTCCAGGACATCTCTCCTACCCTTCCCTATGTCATTGGTAGCTACATGTACCACAACCACTGGCTCCTCCCCACTACTTCATATAAGTCTGTCCAGATGCCTTGGAAGATCCGCAACCTTCGCACCAGGCAGGCAAGTTACCATACGGTTCTCCTGGTCATCACAAACCCAACTATCTATATTTCTAATGATCGAATCACCCACTACTAACACCTGCCTCTTCCTAACAACTGGTGTTCCCTTCCCCGGAGAGGTATCCTCGGCGCGAGAGGATACCATAGCACCCTCTGGAAGGAGGATCCCAACTATGGGATGGTTTCCCTCTGCCCCCATTAACTGCTCTCCTTCCCTGAGCCTTTCATCCTCCTTCACAGCATCAGGGCTGTCAGATTGAAGGTGGGACAGCCCTACTACATCCCAGTTCAGCCACCCTGGTCTCCAAAGCCCACACTCGGTCTCTGAGGGCCCGGAGCTCCTTGCATTGAGTGCACACATAAGCCACCTGCCCACAGGGTAGGTAATCATACATATTACACTTGATGCAATAAACAGGATAGCCCCCGCTCTGCTGCTGGTCTTCTGCCTGCATTTCCTCCTCTGACTTAATTTAATTCTATATGGGGTTCTTAAGTAAAAGTATCAGATGGGGATGCTATAAAAGATTTAAGGATGTTAGAAGTAACTATCTCCCTCTAAGTTCCCCCTCTAAATTCCCCTCTCAAAACTCCCTCCTGTTAGCAGTCGGCCTGTTTGCAAGCGCCCCGGTCGCAAGTGCCCTGATCGCTTGCCAGCAGGGTTTAAAAGGCTCCGGCCTTCCTGATAGCCCCTCCCTCTGGCTACAGCTCAGCCAATCAGCATAGAGGTTTAGATTTCAAACCTAATCAAGGCTCACAGCTTCCAACTGCCAGCCTGAGCACACGGCCTTTCAAACAGCCAGCTCAGCACTCCAAACTCCAAACAAACAGACAAACACAAGCCCAGAACCCCCAAACACAAACACCCACACACTCTAGACAGCCACTTACCTCAAGGTGCTGTAGATTGCCCCCTCCTTCACCAGGAGAGCCCCTCTCAAAACTCCCTCCTGTTAGCAGTCAGCCTGTTTGGAAGAGCCCCGGTCGCAAGGATGTGGAAAAATTGGAGAAGGTGCAGAAGAGGGCCACAAAATGATTCAAGCACAAGACAAAATATAGTACAATGAGAGGCATAAAGAGTTCAATCCAGGGTGAAAGTATCTGAACATTTTTATAGGTACTGTCCTATTGCAACCCAGTTCCACGCCAGCTCTTTAAGTAACTCCCTGCTGGCTTTTGCTGCAGCTCGGCCAGCCCTTTCTGAAGCTGTGCACCACAGCACAGTTACATGCTTTCACCTTGGGTTCAATTTGTTTCTCAGAAAGAAGACTGAGAAGTGACGTGGTTACCAGGTGTAAGTGGGAGAAAATGCCAGGGTACCATAGAACTCCTCAGTCTATCAGGAAAATGGCACGACAGGAATCAGTGACTGGGAGCTGAAGCCAGGCAAATTTAGGCATAAATTGTTAAGAGTGAGGGTGATTGGAACCCACTATCCCCAAGTTTATCCTGCCATCATCAGAGCTTTCTCTGTTCCATCATTTTCTTTTGCCACGCAACTACTGTGCCAGAGCAGAACGTTCTCTTCTGTGTCTAGTTTATTAATATACAATACAATATATAGCCCAGTCCTGGCACAGAAAAGCACCCTTCCATCCACACCTTCTCCTCACACCTCCATAGCTCTTTCACTAGGGTTTATGAATAGTTCTTCCCATGCATCAGGATCCACAGCTGTCTTTTCATGCATAGACCATTCCCTAGAGTCTGCAAATAGTCATTTCTTCCCCCAGCTGCAAGGGTGCACAAAAGTTCCAGCCAGGCCCTTGGCCCCTCACCAGCTTCTTGCTACAGCCATGTTCCTACCACTACTCAGAAAAGTCACTCCACAGGCTTGTTGTATGAGGAGCAACTCAATTTATGGCTATTCCCTCAGGTCTATTCCTTCCTGGAGATCCTCCCAACCCAGCAATGTTTGTCACGTTAGAAAATGGTGTGGCCATTACATTCTAATTCCTCTCCCAGTAGGGATTGTTCTCAGTCACATGCTCTGAGGTACATGTGTCTATTTGGAATTACCATACCTAGGCTGCCTGGCCTTAAAGGGGTCCAGAGTCAATAACAAGAATACTGAGCCAGAAAGGCCCTTACGGGATCAGTGCCCTTCTACATTCTTAGAACACAAAAACAAATTCCCCTTCCTTTGCACTAAGAAAAAGGAAGATGGGGAATTATTATCCAAGAAAGCAGCTAACACTACAAAACTAAAGGCAGCTCCTGTTGATACTTCATTTACCAGCCAAATCTCCACAGGAAAGGAATGTTGACACACAAATTTCTGTGACACAACTAGCCCAACAGATTTCTGGGACTAGAGAACAATTTGTCAGATAATCAGACCAGCCACGAAGAGCGATGGATATCACCATATGTCATGTTTGGGGAAAAAAAAAACAGCTTGAGAAAAAACACATTGGATACCACAGCATGGCCGTGTCTACACTAGCCCCAAACTTCGAAATGGCCACGCAAATGGCCATTTCGAAGTTTACTAATGAAGCACTGAAATGCATATTCAGCGCTTCATTAGCATGCGGGCAGCCGCAGCACTTCGAAATTGATGGGAATAAGGGGACTTCGAAGTAGGCCGGGCCCATTTGAAAAGGAGCCCCGTCGGGACGAGCCGCGCAGCAGTGAGGCGTGTCAATTTCGAAGTGCCGCGACCGCCCGCATGCTAATGAAGCGCTGAATATGCATTTCAGCGCTTCATTAGTAAACTTCGAAATGGCCATTTGCGTGGCCATTTCGAAGTTTGGGGCTAGTGTAGATGTAGCCCATGTCTTTGAGCTGCCCAAGGCACAAATTCACGTATGGTCCTTCACCGACATATAAAATAGCCTTGAAATATTTCCACCAGTCATCAGCATTACTACTATCACTTGCACTACCCTTGACAAATCATCCAATGGTTCTGAAGGAACAAACATGGGTCTAGGAATGAGAAGTCCTGGCTCTGCCTCTGGCTTACTGTGTGGCACTAGGTACACCAGTCGCTCTCTCTGCCTCAGTCTCCTCAATATATCAAATGAGGATCAGAAAAAAACAATTCCCTATCTCCCATACTGCAGGGTTATGAAGATTTATTAAAGAATGAAAAGTGCTTTGACCTCATAGCATTCAAGAAATTCTAAGTATTATTTAATCCTATTTACCGCCATTTAATGCAGGTTGAGTCAACTCCCTCTCCTCATGAAGGAATCTTCTTCTATTGCCATGTGGATTCATAGAAATAGAAGTTCCCTGAACCCTCTTGCTGCTTAGTGCACCTGCACTACACATGGCAGGATCTAGCCTTAAATCTGAGGGTTTTTTGTCAAATATATGTTCTGCTTGCTTTAACTGCAATATAGCAACTGGTATTCTTTTTAACACTAAAGTCCTAACTCTCCTGTTTGTTACACAGGAGTGAGGGGCTTCATCCTGCAAGATGCTGAGTGCTCAGGCACTGATGGAGCAAAGCATTTCAAGCATGTGAGAAGTACCACTGAAGTCAACTGAAGTGTGTGTGTGTGTGTGTATATATATATATGTATATATATATATATATATATATGAATGGGTGGCAGTAGTATATAAATGCAGAAATGCGTATGAGGCTGAGATGCTTTGAATTATTTCTTACGTACAAACACAAAACCATTTCTTTGAAATGTTACAAAGAGAGTTTTGTCCCAGAATGAAGCCTTGTATGTTAAAAGTCAACCAACACTGGGCTTCTTTTTTGGAAAAATAAACCTTAAAAGATGGGGATTCAAATGGAATTGCTGATAGACCCTTAACTATCGCAGCATGAATTATTGCACCATTACTATACATTATCAGCTCCAGTCATAAGATCTCAACATTATTCCCACCCCCTCTTTCCCCTGCTCAAAAAGCAAAGTTCCTTTTCACTTTCTTAATAACCAAAAGTTTAAAAACCTACAAAGTACAAAGTTCTGGTGGGTTTTCTTCTGTTTTCCTAATGAGCTTGACATCTCACAAGACACCTTTGGTAAAGAAGAAAATCTATTTTAAAAGACCCATTTTCCCACTGACAGTACAGAGTAATCTTTCTGAAGTAACATCAGAAAACCATAAAGGTGACATCCAAGCTACCTGTGACGGCAATATGAGCTCAATAACCAATCAATTCTTTTCTTTTTACTCTGATTTTTCAAGAAAAATGTATGTTTAAAAAGAAGTCAAAGAAAAAGTTTAGTTGTTTAAATAAAGCAAATGAAACATTTCCATCAGTTGTCTGCCAGGATTCCCAAAAGTGAAAGTGCATGCTAATTGCAATTTTGGTAAAACCTCCCATGTAGCAGCTTCAATGGGTAACATGTTTTTAGAGCAAAAATCATATCACAGTATTAAAAATAGCTCCGTGTCACCTTGGCTGGGTATGACCAACGGCACGTTATTTTTACCTCTGCTGAGGCAGTGAACAGTTTCGTCACACATTTCATTGCTGCGTCTTGCCTTTTGCAGCACTGTCGACACAGAGACTAAACAAAACACATAATAGTTCTGGAAAGGCACAAAAGGCAGTCTTCAAAGCAGCAACTGTCTATCGACGCTGTGCATGAGGCTTGATCATGCAGTTACTCATACACAGTCCTATAGAAGTCAACAGGCTAAAGCCACTGGTGATGAAGTACTTGCAATATGGGGACTTAATATAAAGCAGTACTTTATATCATGAATATGAAAAATTTAAAGCTCTGCTTTTTCCACACAGAGAAGCTCTGCTGTGATTTGGTGACACTGTGTTAGAATAAAGAAATTAATTCTCTAGTCATGAGATTATATCTAGCAACCCATAATATATCCAATATTGTTCATTAATCTGACTGATGATGAATAAGGAAATCTACCAAATTATTTTTGTTTTCCTGTTGTAAACCCAGAATGAACCCACTGGATTCAATGAAATTGCTTCTGATTTACATCCATACTGATCAGAGAAGAAATTGACCATTGTTCATTTTTTTAATTTTAATAAGAATGAATTATAATTTGTTAGTTGTCTTTTATCATGTTCGTTGTAACAGCCACATTCATATATTTATATTTATAAAGCACTGCCTGTTAAATATATAAATGTGATATTTAATTTAAATATAAATAGTCTTTGCATTGCATCTGCTTAGGGCTGATATTCTCCCCATGGGAAACATACCATATATGTGTAAGTTACTTGAGAGGTACAATTTGCACAGGTCTCATTTCCCATGTATGCAAGTCCCTCTAGTAAGGCTGGGATTCTGAGTATAGTAATGAAAGATTACAATAGGATTCAGGTCTAGAATTTATCCTCTCTAAAGACCTTGAGCTTGATCTGGCAGTTGCTTTTCTCTTGAGGCAAGAATTAATTCTGCCCCTAGGTTGGCTTACGTCTCTCCTGAGCAGAAACTGTCAATTATGAGAAACTATGCTAAATTATTTATGATATCCCTGTGATGTAATGAAGCCTTTATGCTCAAGCAAAAGGCTTCACTCTCAGGCTCACACAGGCAAGGGAAATGGGGCAGTTGACCATGAAAGTATAATATCTGTAGGCTTGCTGAGCAGCAATAGGGAAACAGACAGGTTCAAATTCATCTCCAATGCAACTCCCCATTGTCATCAAAGGAATTACACCAAAGAAGAATCTAGTCCATAAAACCCAAGTCTGCCCTGAATTGCACCCAGTACAATCTCAATGAGGCATTGTGGGTGCATGAAACATATGCCAAGGCAATATGTAGCCCATAAAGTGAACTACAGGAAGTCCTGTAACTTTGCTATTTTCACATAACCTTTATTATCTTATTTCCAACTGACTGCTATAAGCTGTAAAAACAAATTTGTATCCTTCTGCCCCCCACAAGACTGCTGCATTGGGATATCTAATTTTAGAGCCTGCCCCAATAAAATAATACATTCAGCTTCCATACTACTGAAGCCAGATTTTTTTTCAACTGAATTTGGCCCTTAATTTTATTCCATACTGTACAGCAACACTTAGAGGGTAACCAAATATCACAGGAGATTCAGAAATAAAAATACCATATAGGTCACAGACATTGGCACATTATAGTACAGTCAAGCCGTTCACTTCTAATTAGGCTTGTGATCAGAAAGTAGCCCATTTCTCTATGTGTCTCTTGGTGTGCTCTACCATTTTGTCGGCCAAAAGCCATTAGCTGGTGAATTCTTAATGATCCTTTATTGGATAATAAGGTTTTGTTTTCATTGCTCTCTAACTGCTGGAGCCTCTGTTAATAATTATATTGCAGGAAAGGTTTCCACAGTAGGTGGGCCCTACAGTCTGTCTACAACAGGGATTAACATTATGTAAAACGTGAAAACTAGAGGCAAAACACAAAGGACACTTAAGAGAAGCAGACTTGGTTTTGGGTGCGGCCTGAATAAGGTTATTTCATTGCAAAAATTAAGCAAACTAAATGACTACATTCCATGTGGTGAACCTTGTACTAAGCTACCACCCATTAAGCCAGCAAAAGTCAAATAGTTGAAGCCATTTTTACTTAAAGCTGAAATAAAACTGTATTAGATACCTCAGAAGATAACTGGAAGTACTACAGGCTTTGGTGACTTGAGTGGAAGAGCTAGTCTAATCCTGGGGTCTGCAATCTGCAGCTCCAGAACCATATGCAGCTCTTTAAGGACTTCCTTGTGGCTCCTGACTCTATTATTGCAAAGTGAAAAAACACCCTTCTGATTATTTTTGATAAACGGTGAACATCTAAAAGCCCAACAAAGAACAACTCATATCTAAATAGCAAATGATATGTGATCTCAAAACATTGGATAACTCCCCCTTTAATATGCGCAGTGCACTGTGGGATAGGATACCGTATCTGTGTTTTGATCGTGTTGCTAATAAAGTCTTGATTTTGAAAAGGAAAAGGAATCTTGCAACATTCCTGCTGCAAAGGGCAACATCCCTTGTAAGAAAGATAACTGAAATTAAAAGTGAAGGAAAATAGGTATACTAAAAGTGGAGTTGGAAGTAACAGTCTGGAAGACAGTGGTAAAAACACACAGGTGTAAAGTGTGAAAAAGTCTGTGAACGTCCTGCAGTAAACATGTATGGCATTACAAAACATTGTGTGTGCATTGTTCTTAAAATAGGGGGTGCAAAAAGTATGGTTTGAAGTCATTTATTAAGGACCATCTTGTATTCACATGCATTTCAGCTCTTGAATTATTGAGTTTTTTCCAAATTTGAAAAAAAAATGGCTCTTTTTGCTATGTTGGTTGCTGACCCCTGGTCTAACCACTTGCAGGTGCACATCTGGATCATAGCTCCCTCTGGCCTAGGGCGCTGTTAGATGCGCCTAGCAGTCAACTTGTTTTCTCATTTTGACAGTACTGATCAGGGTTTTGTCTGGTCTGAGGATTCCTCTGTCCCTCCTGAGCCTCCTTTGCCACTGAAAACATGCTCTCCACCTGCTTTTCCTGAGACTTTATGATGCCAACACACACGTGCCCTAAGCTCAAGATGTAGTGAATTCTATGGAAGAGCGCTGTATGCGTGGATTTTGGTATTCGGTATTTGGGTGGCGTGACCATCATCAGCCTCAAGTTCAAAGGCAAGAGTCTGAATGACACTTTTGCAATATTTGGTGAAACTGCTGTTTCATAACACTGACAAAAAACAAGGAGTGGATGTCTTGGTTTACAATCATAAATAATGTACGAAAAGCTTTAAGTATGCTGAGTGTAGCCAACCTGGATATTTAAATGAAAGAATATTAACGAAGCTGCAGTGAGGATGATCATGTTGAAGATGATAAAGAATTTATTAGGGAGACAGCCATCAGAGACTATATAGTATATGAAGCATAAAACTGCTATAACTAATGACAGCAAGTAGTTTAGGCAAGTAATGGACAGCAGAGCGACAAAAGGGAACATGGAGATATATTATTTAGTAATAAAGTTCTCATAAAAAGTGAAATATGAACTAGAAAGATTAATATGATTGCACAAGTCATTTTAAATATCCATATTCAACCTCTGCCTTTTAAAAGGAGTAGCCTGAATTTATGCCCACACTGCAACACGTAAGTCAAAGCATTTATTTACATAGTTTATACAAACTGCTAGAGCTCTGAGTTTAATTTATTAAAATAGTGTTTGAAAGTGATTTAATTTATTGCATTAAAAATAGATCAGTCACTATATTTCTACCTGCCAAGTGATTCATATTTTGTAGGTCAGATTATCAGTCATCATCCTGGGAGAAGATCCAGGGACCTTCTCCCAAGATTGTTATAACCAGTTCAGCTCCTGCTTCTGGATTTATATTCTTTCTCTTCCCTGACACTGAGGCTATGTTTATACTCTGCCCTTCCCTGGAAATAAGATAAGCAATTTGCGCTAGACAAATTAAGTATCCTATTTCGAGTCAATTTGGAAACAGGTTATTTCAGAATTTGGCACTGTCCACACTCTGCCAAATTTTGAAATACTGCATTATTTTGAGGCATCCTTTACTCCTCCCACAAAGAGGGGTAGAGGGATGCTGAATAGCACTCCTAGTATTTTGAAAAATATTTCAAAATACTGGGCTCATTTCCTAGACACGGAGTTACTGTTTTGGGATACCTCAGTATCCCAAAATAGTTTCACAGTGTAAACATAGCCTGAGTAAGATTCCTTTCCTTTACCATTCAGTGATGGAAGCTGTATCCTTGTCCAGACCACTGATAGTAGAACTGGAATTCACCAGCAGGAGGCAACATGAGTATAGAAAAAAGAATGAGGTGATGGATAAGAAACCAGTTCTCAACATTCCTCTGGGCACATATGGCTAAAAATAGTTTATATTAATGCATGTACACTATAGCATTTAAATCCTACAGAAGAAGAGCAGACATTACAGACAGCACAAGAGAGGATGGCCTTCCATCAGCATGCCACATAGGAAGAGCAGTTATAGTGTTTTATTTTACAGGCTGCACCTCCCTAAACTGATACTGTCTTGTCTGGCAACATCCATGCTCCAGCGGCGGCCAGGACTGAGGGAAGAGAAGGGCAGGCAGCTCAGGGCTGCCACAGTGGCCCCAGCTCCCGGTTCTAAGGCAACTGAGATGGTGGCCTTAGCAGGTGCAAAAAATAGTTCTGCAGGGCTGGTAGCCAGCGCTGGGGCAGACAAGCATGTGTCCTGGCTGGGACCAGAAGCAGGGTGGCTGGCTGGGGCTGAAAGTGGAACCAGTGGCAGGTTGGGGAGTTGGCAGCAGGGGACCACCCCTGGACCGGCAAATTCCCTCAGACTGGTCTGGTTCAAGGATACCAGGCCCAAGAGGGCCAATGATTTATTGACTAAGTAATTTTACTTTTTCTTCTCTTACCCAAATTTCACTGATTTTCAGGGGCATTTTGGGGCATTTTAATATGTTATATAGATATATAGATATATATAATGTCATTAATGAATACACTAATACAAATCATATGTGGGTTTTTTCCAGTGTCTATGCTAATCCCAAACCTAATCATCCATACATGAATATATTATCCAAAATGCAGACCAATGTTAGTGCAAGTGTTTTTTATGAAAGCAGTTTTACTCAGGAACATGGGGCATAAGACTGGAAAGGACCTCAGGATCACCCACTCCATTCTTCTGCTATCACAGACAAATATAATCTTAGACATAAACTTTAAAGCTCCTTCTTAAACCTAGGTAAGTTATTCACCTCTGCTGCTCCTGTTGGAAGGTAATTCCAGAACTTCACTCCTCTGATGGGTAAAGACTTTCTTCTAGTTGTCAGACTAAGTATATTCATGACCACCTTACACCTATTTGTTCTTGGGCCAACTTTGTCCCTACACTTATGCAGTCTCCTCCCTTCCTGGTGTTTTCTCTCCTGATGTATTTATACAGAGCAATCATATTGACTCAATTCATGTTTTGCTGAGCTAAACAAGCCAAGCTGTTTTAGGCACAGATATCAATGTTCATCACTTTCATGTCCTCATAGGTTGGCTACCTGCTTTGCTAAAAATAACTATAAGACTCTTGATCTTGTCACAAAGATGACCTTTCATCCTCGTCCCTTAGCTTCAGTGGTATAACTCTAGGAATGAATTTTACACGTGAGTTTAAAAATGGAAAAGGTTTCCATGTGTAAGGCCAATGGAGCAGGTTGTCAGCAGGAGGGAATCAACCTGCAACCTCAGGGGCTAAAGTCATGTGTTCTGAATGAGCTAAAAGCCAGGTGACATTCAGCCAAGGCTGTAGAGCAGAGACTTCACTCTCCCTTGTCAGTGGTCTCAGTGTATCTGGGTTTATACATGGGAAAATTCAAGTACAAGGATTCTTGTGCTCAGACTGAGTTTTCAGTGAATCACATACCTGATTTCTCATGTAAAGCTCACAAGCACATTTTTGTGTCCTGTATTAACCAACAAAGCAGTATTTCTGGGAATGGCATCAGACACTGGCAAATATTTATTGGAGTGATGATTTGCTGAAGTCACTTTTTAAAAGAATCAGATTTTGGACTGATTTACATGGCCTAAATGGCAACTGCTGAAAAGAGTGTTTGATTTTTCTTAAGATTCCTATCCCTGATCATGTTGATTTCTCTGTGGAATTTCACAACTGCTTTTCTGCCGGTAATTTCATTTTTCAGCCATTTCAAGTTGTTGATGGTTAAACCAGAGAGGTATGTGGGCACTGAGGGCAGACCGTGTTTCCAGAACATCATACTCTGATACTAATACAGCAGTGAAATGAATAACTGAACACTTATATATAAATAATCAGTTGCTTGGAGAATTTTTTTCTTCAGTGAGTTGCTGTCAAGGAGCCTAGAGTCCTAGTTTGCATTCTGGACAGTAAACTGAGACTATAAATACAGGTAATGGCCTTTTGTGACAGTGGTTATGATTTGAACTTGGATTGAAATTCAGTCTAATGTCAGTCATTTTATATTCCACGGCATGTTTGTTTGTTTCTTTTTAGAAGCAGAAATACTGCAAGTCATTTGCATAATTTAGAGAACCATACCAAATGCAACACAGAGACTTATTTAGATATGTTGACATTAGTGTTATCTCCACAAATCTCATGTCACTTGCTATCAAAAGACTTACAAATTCTTCTGATGGAGACTGGTATGAATAACTGTACTGTTTGGTGGTAGGAGGGGAAGGGGCTTTTTACAATTTACATAATTTCTTCAGCCAGAGTGGGGGGAGAGGAGGAAGTTATTCTGATTTCCTTCTAAGCCAATTCTTTCATGAGAAGTTAAAGAAAATCGCCTGCGTTTTGGATCATTTTCTTTAGTATTGGGAGCTTTTTCTCCTGTCTGGATGTAGTTTGTCTTTTAAAAAAAAAACAAAAAAAACATAAATGAATAAAAAATACTTCATTTCACTGTAACTGGAATTTCTCTTCTCCCCCAGTGAATGGTTCTGCTGGCTCTGTAATACTGTTTTGGCCCATTGTAATCTCATGAGTTATGAGTGTTATTTCCTTACAATTGCACATATTTTCCATATTTCACACAAACCAACTATTTACCACACATATATTCATGTGTTTTAAATTATTTTTAAATTATCTCCTTCCTACTTTATAAAATTGTGAAATTACTCAGTTTTGAATCTCACAATAAATGACGTATTCATCACTTTGTAATGTTTCTCATATTTTCATAAACTAGCTCTCCATTTATAAAGAAAGTACCCTTTTATTGCGTCCTCAGATCTTCAAGTGACCTGGACTACCCAGCGCTGAGTCCTCTCTTCCACTCCCATGCATGGTGGAGTCTCCACTGATAGTGGTCTCCACTTAGATTGGAGGAAGTGAGGTTTGCTGCAGGGTTCATGGCATCATTGCATACTATCCTTGACATTCATTATCTCCAATGGAGCTCTGCAGCTCAGCCAATTAAGGCTCTTTCAGGCCCCAATACTGCAAGCACTTACACACATGATTAACTTTGTGCACATGAGTAGTCAGAAGACCATAAAGTAACTCACATGCATATGAATTTGCATAGTTCAATGGGACTGTTCGTATGGATAAATGCAGGCAAAATAAGGACTTCACTCTTCCCCAGTACTTTGAGAGAGGTTGCGGGAGGGAGACAGGCCCCTGCTCACTTGTGGTGCTCTTCTCTGAACTTCTTCCAGTTAGTCAAAATTTGTTCTGGTAATGAGAAATCCCCAAGATCAGTGCAATCTGCCAGTGGTGCACCTAGGCGGCTTAAATGGCCTTGCTCTGTAATGACACCCTGCTGAAGATTCTGCCTAGAACTGCATTGATCCTTACTGCTGTCCCACTGCATTGCAAATTTGTGCCTAGTTTTCTTTCCACTATCATTCTGAAGCTTTTTTTCTGTGTTATCACTCACCAGGTTTCTCTCCCTCAATAAATACCTGAATTTTGAATTATATTTCCCCCAATGTAGTCAAGTGCATTTTTTCTACATGAGCTTATTCACAGAGTCTTTGTGCATTTTTCTAACCTCTCTAGCTCCTTCTGAAGCATTACTCTGTTCTTACTGATGTTTACACCATCTTTCCATTTTGTACCACATGTGAATGTCATCAAAACGCCTGTTACCTCTTTGCCAAATCATTAATGAATGATGTCAAATGAAGTTAGTACCTGATCCTGAAACATGACACTGGGCCCCTCCCTGAAATTCATCATCATCATGCCTCTCTGGTCCTGCAGTCACTATTCAGAGTATGCTACAAAATTCATATTTAGACCGGCAAAAATTAATTTTGAAAGTCCAGTTCCATGAGACTTTACAACCAAGGGTGTATCTACACTAGCCAGCTACTTCAAAGTAGCTGGCACAACGTCGAAATAGCACGCGTCGCGTCTACACTCACCAGCCGTGTCTACACGTGCACGCTACTTCGAAGTAGCGGCACTAACTTCGAAATAGCACCCGTCACGGCTACACGCGCCGGGCGCTATTTCGAAGTTAACTTCGATGTTAGGCGGCGAGACGTCGAAGTTGCTAACCCCATGAGGGGATAGGAATAGCGCCCTACTTCAACGTTCAACGTCGAAGTAGGGACCGTGTAGTCGTTGCGCGTCCCGCAACTTCGAAATAGCGGGGTCCGCCATGGCGACCATCAGCTGAGGGGTTGAGAGACGCTCTATGGTCACCGTGGGAAGCAGCCCTTAGCCCAGGGCTTCTGGCTGCTGCTGCGGCAGCTGGGGATCCATGTTGCAGGCACAGGGTCTGCAACCAGTTGTCGGCTCTGTGTATTTTGTGTTGTTTAGTGCAACTGTGTCTGGGAGGGGCCCTTTAAGGGAGCGGCTTGCTGTTGAGTCCGCCCTGTGACCCTGTCTGCAGCTGTGCCTGGCACCCTTATTTCGATGTGTGCTACTTTGGCATGTAGACATTCCCTCGCAGCGCCTATTTCGATGTGGTGCCGCGCAACGTCGAAGTTGAACATCGACGTTGCCAGCCCTGGAGGACGTGTAGACGTTACTCATCGAAATAGCCTATTTCGATGTTGCTACATCGAAATAAGCTATTTCGATATAGGCTTCACGTGTAGACGTAGCCACCGTGTGCTATTTCGACATGGAAATTGACATTAGGCAGCAAGACGTTGAAATCGCTATTCCTATCTGAATATGGGAATAGCGCCCTACTTCTACGTTCAACGTCGAAGTAGGGCATGTGTAGACGATCCACACCCCGCGACATCGCAATAGTGGGGTCCTCCATGGTGGCCATCAGCTGAGGGGTTGAGAGATGCTCTGTCCAGCCCCTGCAGGGCTCTATGGTCACCGCTTGCAGCAGCCCTTAGCGCAGGGCTTCTGGCTGCTGTTGCTGCTGCAGCTGGGGGTCCATGCAGTGTGCACGGGGTCTGCAACTGGTTTTCGGCTCTGTGGACCTCGTGCTGTGCAGGCTGAGTGTGTCTGAGAGAGGCCTGTTAAGGGAGCAGCTTGCTCTTGCCCCAGCAGGGCTAGTCCAGCCTGTGACCCCATCCGTAGGCTTTGCTGGCGCCTTATTTCGATGGAGAGTGCTTGTGTGTGTGGACGCTCTGCATTTCCTTCCAGGGCGACTCCTTTCGACTTTCCCCATTGTGACTTTGACGTTGAATGTCGACGGCACCAGCCCTTGAGGACGTGTAGACAATACGCGTCAAAGTAGCCTATTCTGATGTTCTTACTTCAAAATAGGCTACTTCAACGTAGTGTGTTAGTGTAGACATAGCCCAAATGTTTCACTAAAATCTGAATATTGACCACATTCCATTCATCTGCTAATATTTTTCTACCAGCCACCTAGGAAGAAGCAATCATTTTGTCTGATAAGATGTAATCTTTACAAACTCAAGGTGTTTTTGCCCAATTCCATTGCCTTTAGCATCTGCCATGAGTAAAGTTCAGGGAATAGTATTTTCTTTCCTACATTTCACAAGAAGGCAAATACTGAACCATGACATTCTGAGTCAAGGAAAGTCCCTGTTGACATCGAAAGAAAGTAAAAATTAACAAAGATTTAAGAAATTGGAGATATAATTCTCTAATTTCTTACGTTCAAATTTCTCACGTTCAAATTTCTCATTCCTGAATGCCAATGGCTTCTGTGCTATGTGGATAATTGGGTTCCAGAATCACAAAGCTTTCTTGTGTGTAATTTTGAAAACTCAATGATGGCTAGAATTGCTGAGTAATGAACAATTGAATAGAGCCTCTCCCCTAATTAGATTTTGATAATTTTGTTCTAGTACAGCAATATTTAATTCTGTTTCTTTTAGAATCTGGGTAATCTGTAACAGATTTTGTTATTGCTGCTTTGTTTTTCTATTCTTTAATCAACAAACCAAAATTTTTTCAGCATCATGTTCTTCACTGTGAGATTTCTTGTGTGGTATACACAATATAGAATATTTATATATACATACAGCAACTTAAAATCCCACTCCCCCCAGCCCTGGCTCAACCCCCTTGCACTGTGTGGGCCAAGTTCAACCCCCACCCCCCACGGTCCTGGTTCACCCCCCATCCCACATGGCTGTGGCTCACCACCCCCATGCCTGGCTCCTGCTCACCTTCCCCCACATCTGGCTCTGTCTTTGGCTCACTCCCCTTGTGCCCAGCTCAAGCTCACCACCACCCCCAACACCTGGCTCTGGCTCACTCTAGCCATGTCTACACGTGCATGCTACTTCGAAGTAGCGGCACTAACTTCGAAATAGCGCCCGTCACGGCTACACGTGTTGGGCGCTATTTCGATGTTAACATCGACGTTAGGCAGCGAGACGTCGAAGCCACTAACCCCATGAGGGGATGGGAATAGTGCCCTACTTCGAAGTTGAACGTCGAAGTAGGGCATGTGTAGACGATCCGCGTCCCACAACATCAAAATAGCGGGGTCCGCCATGGTGGCCATCAGCTGAGGGGTTGAGAGACGCTCTCTCTCCTGCCCCTGCGGGGCTCTATGGTCACCGTGTGCAGCAGCCCGTAGCCCAGGGCTTCTGGCTGCTGCTGCTGCTGCTGCAGCTGGGGATCCATGCTGCATGCACAGGGTCTGCAACCAGTTGTCGGCTCTGTGGATCTTGTGTTGTTTAGTGCAACTGTGTCTGGGAGGGGCCCTTTAAGGGAGCAGCTGGCTGTTGAGTCCGCCCTGTGACCCTGTCTGCAGCTGTGCCTGGCACCCTTATTTCGATGTGTGCTACTTTGGCGTGTAGACGTTCCCTTGCAGCGCCTATTTCGATGTGGTGCTGTGCAACGTCGATGTTGAACGTCGACGTTGCCAGCCCTGGAGGACGTGTAGACGTTATTCATCGAAATAGCCTATTTCGATGTTGCTACATCAAAATAAGCTACTTTGCTGTAGGCTTCACGTGTAGACGTAGCTTCTCTCCCACACCTGTCTTCACCTCCAGCTCACTCCCTCCTCTGAGCCCAGATCTGTCTCACTGTGCCCATGCCCAGTTCTGGCTCATGCCTCCCACGTGGCCCCAGCTCCAGCTCACTGTCCCCACGCGGCTCAACCCTCCAAAGGGCTGCGTGGCCCTGGCTCACCAAGTCCTCCTCCCACAGCCCTAACCCACCCCAGGCTTAACCCCCTGCCCTCCTCCCACAGTCCCAACCCACCGCCAGGTATAACGCTCCCCAACCACCCCTACCTCCCCAACCCCAGGACTTACTTTTCGAAAGGAGCTCCAGGTACTCCTGCTGCTTCCCCAGCTGCAGAATATGCATTCTGCCTGGGAAAAAAGCCACCCCCTGACTTACACAAAATTCAAGTTACATAAGGCTGCATGGGAACCCAACCCTTGCATAACTTGAGGGACTACTGTACCCCATTCAAGAAATTCCACAATGAAGAACACAGTCCTGAAAATCTTTGGTTTATTGAACGAAAAATTTAGAAATAAACTTTTTAGACGTAAAACAAATCTTCTAATTCTTTTCCTTTCTTTCTGCTTCAGATTTTACAAATGATGCCTCTTTTATGAGACATATCCCATGGGGCATCAGCCATTCCAATTAGAATAGTACATAAATTCTAACTTTCAATAACATTTCCAGTTCTTGATTGTTCTTCTATATTCCAGAGACCATGAATAAAGATTCTTTAATACAGAAAAGCACAGGACAGTACTTCATCTTCCATTTTTCACAAACAGAAAATAAAATGGAAGGTACAGGATGTTGGAAATGCATGCCAGAGTATTCTGGGAATTGTAGGGTCAATTTACTAAAAAGCAAATGCTGGTGATAGGAGGGTTAAGTAAAGAGCTAAGAGGCAGAGAAGATTCATCTTAGAATGGTGGAAGATAAGAAACAAGATAAAGGCAGCTCATAATGCCTGTTATGTATGAAAAGAGACTCAAGACCAAGAGGCTGCATTACAGATGTTAACAACAGGGACCTTACCCAGTCTTGCCTTCAAGGCAGCAAACCATCTAGCAGAGTTAGTTCTTAAAACGAAGGAAGCCTTCTGAAAAAAGGTTTCTGAAATACAATGGACTCTCTTCAGGATAAAATATTGAGTAGAAGTCTGCAGATCTAATCTGGCCTTTTGGTATGAGATGAGTACTCTACCTGAGTTTCCAAGTTGTTGAATTCTCTTTAATTATCATTGAAAGATAGGACTAACATTGAACAGGTGGTGAAGGTTATCAATGTCACATTGACAATGTTTGGAACAAAGGAACTCAAGAAATTCCCAAGTTATCATGAAATCCTAAGTCTATTTTCAGTAGACCATCGCCTTAGAAAATAGAAGCTTGCCTCTCTGGAAATATGAAGCACATGATTAGAGCCTATGGCATTCTGTCATCTGCCCTCCAGAAGTGAGGCAAACAGTGAAGAAGTTTAAAACCTTTCAAAGTGGAAGATGGGTTTAGGCAGTTTTACCTTCAGAAAGGCCAGAAGGTTTCTCATTAGTACCAGGTTTCAAATGCTTTTTCACAGAAATAAATGTTCATAAAAGGAAGTGATATATTAACCTGAAAGAATTAAAACTATAAAGTAAAGAGTATAAGCCTTCTCTTTCAATATGTTTTACAGATGTTGTTTCTAGATTTGGCACTACGGATATAAAATAGTAATAAAATGTTGCCATTAACAAAATAAACCCTGAACACAACTCAAGAAAGTGAGGGATTTTTCTTCAAAAAAAAAAGAACAAGTTAAAAATTTAAGAAATAATATATTTTCCTGTAGGTTAGAAAATGAAACATCAGAAAATCAAAAAATTAAGCTTTTAAATTTGCGCTTCTTTTCTTAAGAATAGCAGCATCTGGCATATTTAAATTTACATGGGTGGCGTAGGAGGATTAGATGGAAAACAGTGATCCATCAGATGTGCAAATAGAGAAAAAACAATATGACAGACGATGAAAATTTACATTGTAATTCTTATGTATCCCTTGCTTGCTGTTCATAAACATTGAGGCTTGAAGGGGTCATTACGACCATGTAATCCAACCTGCTGCATAACACATAACGCAGTGAGGTTCTGAATCAAGCCTACTATTTGTGCTTGAGTTACAACAACACTGTAGAAAAAGCAAGAAGTCCTGTGGCACCTTACAGCAGATTTATTTGGATATAAGATTACATGGGGAAAAACCACTTTGTCAGATGTATCTGATAAAGTGGGTTTTACTTACGAAAGCTAACATTTATTTGGGCATGAGCTTTTGTAAGTTAAACCCACTTTATCTGATGCCTCTGACAAAGTTTTTTTTCCCTATGTAAGCTTATGCCTAGATAAGTCAGTTAGTCTTTAAGGTGCCACAGGACTCCCAGTTGTTTTTGCAGATACAGACTAACACGGCTACCCTTTAAGACGTTAGAGAGACATCCAGCGCTTATTTAAAGACTTCAGGTGATGGAGAATCCACCACTTCCCTAACAAAGCTGTTCCAAAGATAGGTGAACCTCAGCATTAAAAATGTGAACCTTATTTTTAGTACAAATTTAAACTAACTTTATCTTCTAACATGTAGATCTCATTAAGGATTTTCCTGCTAGATTAAATAGATAATTAGTCTCAGAAATTGTTTCCACGTGTAGGCACTGGGTTAAGGCACTTTTTAACATTTACTATCATAAACTAATTTTTTTTAATTCTTACTGTAAAGTATGCTTTCTAGTTCTCAAATTATTATTGTAGCACCCTCCAAATATTTACCATCTTTTTCTAAATGTGGACCCCAGAACTGGACATAATATTCCAGAAGTGATCTCTCAAATGCCATATATAAAGATAATACTAACCTCTCGACTCCTACATGAGATCTCCTGACCTACGCATCATGTTTACTCTGTTCACTGCACCATCACACAAGGAGTTCATGTTCAATTGGTTATCTACCACAACATCCAAGCCGTTTTCCATGTCACTGCATTCTGAAAGTCAGTCCCTCAGCTTACAAATGTGACAGATACATTCTTTAGTCCGGTAGGTGTGATCTTGCATTTAGTTGTACTGAAATTCATATACATAAAGTGACTCTCTCAAGAAATCCAGATCAGTCTCTATGACTGACCAGTCTCCATCATTATTTATCACTGCACCAATATTTACATCATCTCCAAATTTCACCAATGACGATTAAATATTTTCCTCTAAATCATTGATCTAGGTTTTGACAGAGTCTAAACCATACTATGGTCTCCAGTTTGAATTAGGATATCGCCTTTGTGTTGACACCTGGCTAATCTTGCCCTGGCAAGGTTATAATAATCCATTCCAATCAGCTTCCCTGCTCAGAAGAGGTGTGTCTCATCTCATGGAAGAGCTCCTCTGAAGGAATTGACCTGCTGCTCATAAGGAAAGAATTAGTAGGCGAAATAGAAGTGGGTGGCAACCTGGGCTGCACAACCATGAGATGGAAGATTTCGGGACCCTGGCAAAAGGAAGAAAGGTGAGCAGTAAAATACAGACCCTTAATTTCAGAAGAGCAGAATTTGACTCCCTGAGAGAACTGGTCAGTGGCAGGATCCCTTGGGAAACAGATATCAAGGGGAAAGGAGTTCAGGAGAACTGGCAGTATTTTAAGGAAGTCTTACTGAAGTCACAGGAACAAATTATCCCAATATGCAGTAAGAAAAGCAAACATGGTAGGCAACCAGCTTGGCTTAACAGGGAAATCCTTGGTGAGCTCAAACTCAAAAAGCATGCTTATAAGAAGTGGAAACTTGGACTGATAACTAGGAGGAGTATAAATATATTGCTGGAGAATGCCAGGGAGTAATCATGAAAGCAAAAACACAACTGGAACAGAAGTTAGCAAGGAATGTGAAGGGCAACAAGAAGGGTTTTGCCAGGTATGTTAACAATATAAGGGCGATCAAAGAGGGTGTGGGGCCATTACTGGATGAGGGCAGTAACCTAGTGATAGATGATGTAGGAAAAGCTAAAGTACTCAATGCTTTTTTTGCTTCAGTCTTCACGGATAATATTAGTTCCCAAACTACGGCACTAAGCGATGAAGTATGGGAAGGAGGTGGGCAGCCCTCGGTGGGGCAAGAACAGATTAAGAGCTACTTAGAAAGCTAGTGGTACACAACTCCATTGGTCTGGATTTAATGTATCCAAGGGTACTGAGGGAATTGGCAGATGTCATTGTAGAGCCTTTGGCCATTTTCTCTCAAAATTCTTGGAGATCAGGAGAGATCCTGGATGATTGGAAAAAGGCAAATGTAGTGCCCTTCTTTAAAAAAAGGAGAGAAGGACAAGGAGGGTAGGATAGGGCCAGAGAGACCCAGACAAATTGGAGGATTGGGCCAAAAGAAATCTGATGAGTTTCAATGAGGAGAAGTAGAGTCCCGTACTTGGGATGGAAGCATCCCAAGCATTGATACAGGCTGGAGACTAACTGGCTTAGTAGCAGTGCAGCAGAAAACAACCTGGGAATTACATTGGATGATAGGCTGGATATGAGTCAGCTTGCCCTTGTAGCCAAAAAGGCTAACAGCATATTGGGGTGCATTTTGAGAAGCATTTCCAGCAGATCTAGAGAAATTATTATCCCTTCTATTTGGCACTGGTGAGGCCACATCTAGAGTACTGCATCCAGTTCTGGGCCCCCCAGTATAGAAAGGATGTGGACGCATTGGAGAGGGCTCAGCAGAGGGCGGTGAAAATGATTAAGGGACTGGATCACATGACCTGTGAGGAGAAGCTGAGAGATTTGGGCTTACTTAGTTTTCAAAAGAGAAGACTGAGGGGCAATTTGATAGCAGCCTTCAACTTCCTGAAAGGGGGTGCTGAAGAAAATGAAGAGAGACTGTTCTCAGTGATGACAGATGGCAGAACAAGCAGCTACGGTCTGAAGTTACAGAGGAAGAGGTGTCAAGTATCAGAGGGGTAGCCGTGTTAGTCTGGATCTGTAACAGCAATGAAGGGTCCTGTGGCACCTTATAGACTAACAGAAAAGTTTTGAGCATGAGCTTTCGTGAGCACATCTGATGAAGTGAGTCTGTGCTCACGAAAGCTCATGCTCAAAACTTTTCTGTTAGTCTATAAGGTGCCAGAGGAAGAGGTGTAGTTTGGATATTAGGAAAAACTATTTCACCAGGAGGGTGGTGAAGCACTGGAATGTGCTACCAAGACAGGTGGTAGAATATTGGTCCCTAGAGGTTTTTAAGTCCTGGCTTGAGATAGTCATGGCTGGGATAGTTTAGATGGAGCTGATCCTCCTTTGGCTCAAGGGCTGGACTAGATGACCTCCTGAGATCCCTTCCAGCCACAGAAGTCTATGATTCTATGAACTATTCCTAGAGAGCCATTAAGACATCTACTCACTCCAGATCATGTTTCAACCACTGGCCCAATTTCTCGTACCCAGTACCTGTACACAGAAACTTGGCTGAGGGCCAATCCATTGCCACAGGTAAGAAAACTGGTCTAGAGAGAGAAGGTTGGAGGGACTCTGCCTTGCCTGAAATTCTGGCAGGATCTTGGACTCACGGAAGGGATGAGATCAGACTAGAGACAGGGCGTCATGTAAGGATTTTTGCTATTTCTCAAAATCTATAATTCACTAGTACTTTTTAAGAGTAACTGTAGCTCAAAAAAGTCCTCAACTAGGGTTGAGTTTCTTGCTTCCCTGTCACATGTTCCTTAAAGGGGTTAAATTAGAAACCAAAATATATGGAGATAAGTAGAACTCTAAGGGAGCATGTGAAAGCAAAGAGGGGGCTCAGAAGGTCTGTGGCACTTATTCCAGATTCTATGGTAGCTGGACTGCAGACTCCTACTTCTAAAGAAGGGTCAGAGTCTGGGTGTCTGTCTTACAAGACAAAAGCTAGGAAAGGTGACCAAACTAAGCATATGTCTTCTCTACTCTGTCAGGGGTCAGAGTCAATTTTCCAGGGTTTGATTTAATGTGTCTAGTAGGGACACATAAAATCAAACTATCTGGGTTTGACAATCAATCCCTGTACTCCTCCATATTATGAGGAGTAAGGGAGGTTGAAGGCACAGTGTCTTCCGCTGATTTCCCTCTGTGAAGATGGTCAAGCAAGTAGATTGTACATAAGTGGATTCTAGGTATCCAATTGCTGTAGCTAGAATTGCATATCTACAATCAACTTTAATGTCTAACATAGACCAGGCCTGAATCACTGAAGTCTGAACTGACACTCATGTGGACATGGGAAATGATGCTTGGGTCCATTTACAACAGACTGGTGACTACGCAGAAAGGAAATGGCCCAGGCTGTAACCAAAATATTGAATACAATTGAGCTGTGCACAGATCCCTGAAGGACCCTAGAAGAAATACCTCTACAGGAAGATTACTCCCCAGTTACAAAACTATGAGATCTGTCAATTAACTAGCTTTTAATGCATATTGAGGCCAAGAAGTAGCAGAAGCTGGCCAGCATTGCTCCAGAATTTGTGTATTAATTGTTTAATTCCACCAACAAAGAAATGCCCACACAAAAGGTGTTTTAATGTGGAATTATGGTTAAAGAGTGTATCTGAAATTAAACAGAAATGCACTACAGAGATACTACAGTTATCCCAAAAATACATATTATGAAGCCAATAAATGGAGGGTTAAGGTAGGTTAAGTTTAAAAGAAATCCAAATGTGTTAAGTATGAAAATACAGTTAATACACCAAAAACAACCTTAAATACATCCCGTAGTGATACTAGAGGAGAGAAAACAATCAAACTCTAATGGGCTTTAACAATCCATTTCATCTATTGTGGCACCTCGATCTCTAATATATGCTAATCACAATGTTTTAGTGAGCTCATGGTATCTTTACCAGGTGGAGTTAAGATTGTGTGAGCACACTCACTGTATATTTCCATTTCTTAATGTTTGATGTTAACCTTAACTCTAAATTTCCTTGGGGTCATAATATTTGTTTTCAGCGATAATTACTACACTCCTAACATGTATTTTACCCTAACAAATACATACGTACTCTCATACTTAACTCTGTCTCAATCTAGATCAGGCATGTCCAACCCACGGCCCACGGGCCGCATGCAGCCCTGGACAGCTAGTAATGCGGCCCCACAAGATCGTAAACTTTTAACATTATTATGTGATTTATATACATTAACTATATTATATATTTTATATGTGGCCCAAAACAATTCCTCTTCACTTAATGCGGCCCAGGCAAGCCAAAAGGTTGGACACCCATGATCTAGATTTTATCTGGGAATTGTACTTGTATTTTGTGTAGTCTGTAGGAGTGTGACAGGGAGGCCAGGCAAGGCAGGGGTTAAACAAGGCCTGTTAGCCCAATCATCCCCACCCCAGTTCACCTGGGGCCAGTGTCAGGCCTGGAGGAGTATAAAGAGAGGGAAGCCAGTTCAGTTTGGTGATGATCAGCTAAGAGGCAGGAGCTGGCTCTGAGGCAGGAGGCCCCAGGCCAGAGCTGCCACCTGGTTAGCTGCCAGAGGGCACAGGTCCTGAGAGGAGCGGAGAGACCCTCTCCCACCAAAAGAGGGGATTAGATCCTCAGGGCCACACCCCAAACTCAAGCCATAGACTCTCGAGTGGGGCTGCGGACTCACCCAACAGGCCCTGGCCAGGGGGCCTATCCACTAGGCCACTTGGGCCCAGGTGTGAACTGCTCACAAGTCCTATACATTGAGAAGCAAAAAATAAAGTGATGAGTTAACACAGCAACCTTCATCAACATCTGGTGCTTGCTCAGTGCTGGAACTTTGTCTCTCAAAGGCCTTCTTCAAATCGGATGACTTCAGCTGAAACTGACACTGATGAGATCCATTCTGCCACCCCCCAAGTTGAAGGAGTATTAAATACCCAGCTCTGGCTGAGCTAACTGAAAAACACAAGCATGGAAATATTGTTTTCTCTGTTTTCTTTTCAAAGCCCTGCTATTGAGAAGTGGTAAGCTATTGCTTAGATGTAATAGCCAATGCTGAAGCTCGCCCATAAAACATTATGGGAGGGAGCATTATTTAAACCACTTTGTTAATAATAATTCACAGAAATACGTGAAGAAAAATAATACATCTCTAATGACAGTGCTTTTCTATTTACACTAATTATCATGGAGTATGAGATTTCACAGAACCGGGTATCAGAGGAAAACTAAGAGAGCTTTCAGCAGTAACACAGCATATGTGTGAGGTCAAGAGTTTTTCAAAAGACTTGTGAAATACTCTGTACAGCGGCAGAGTAGAAATGTGATTCCCTCCTCCCTGGGTGGTAAAAAGGAGGTATAGGAAATTCTGGTGGAAATAAGTGTTTCTATTTAGGCATCAGCACAGCTTTCGGCTGCCAGAATTTCTGAGCATAAACTGAACACTTTTTGTAATTACTTTATGCTCCCTCTATTTTTAATAACAAAGATGATATCAGCTACTTTGGTCTAAATAATGTTGATGGGAGAAATCTTGTTCCTCCTGAAGTCAGTATAAGCTTCACCATTACAGGTTGTACCTTCCCAAAACTGGTTTTCTTAGCTCTGCTAACATCCTGTGAGACCACGGATGTTACAGGACCAGAGAGCCCCAGCTGGGAGGCTACTGGGAGGAGGGCCAACAGCTGGGAGCCCTCCCAGGTGGGAGTCCAGTGACAGAGGGGCCTGGTGGGTCTTGCATCCCCATGTTGGTATCTGCAGGGCAGGGATCAGAGCTGGCATCCTTGGGGTCACAGCTGGAGGCAACAGCCTATCTAGTGCTGGAGCCAGAGTTGCCCTGCTGGGCCAGGAGCCAGCCAGTGACAGCCTGGCCAGGGCCAGTGGTAAGGGAGTTGGCCAGGGTTGCACCTGGAGGAGCTGGAATCAAAGGAGCCTGTGTGGGTGTCAGCAAACCCGGCAGCAGGGAGGGGTGGAAGGCCGGGGGTTAGAGGCAGGGGACCTATCCTGGTCTGGCAAAGGACTAGTCAGGTTCCAAGGGTGCCAGACCAGAAAGGTGCAACGTGCACTTCACTGGGGCCAACATATTGGTAAGAGCTATATTTTTCCAAGGGTGATGCATATTTATGTATATCATAAATTATACTACAAAATATGGATAGAGATTCATACACCATGAAAACTTCATTCACTTTTGTCCCGTGCAATTTAAATTACTGACATTAAAAAGAAACCAAGTTGCTATGGCATAACTCCCCGTATACCACCAGCATATGTTTCTTATAACTTGTTTATTTTTGCATCTCTCTTCCCATTACATTTAATTTTCTCTTCTAATTTTTGGGCTCTGCCAGTAATAAGTGCCCCCTCCAGTGATGGAGCTCTGGTTGAACATCACAAAGGAATAAAAGGGAATTATTTTGTCTGGACTGACTCCCAAATTTGTCTCAGCCCTGAGCTGGAGAAATCGCTTGCAACACTGAATGGCTGGCACATTGCCGGTGCCATTTTATGTGATGCAGACACATGCCATGGCTTCAAGCACTAGTTCCCTCATATGGGTCACCAAAAACGTCAGTCTCTACTGGGCTGCATTCCCATGTGGGCACTCATGATATTTGAAAATCGAACAATTTGTTTTAAGTACCTAAACATGAAAATAGATTTCCAACTTCAGTTTGGGGACAGCAGCATGGCCCTGTGGCTTGCATCCCAGAGGGGTAAGTTCTAGTCATAGTTCTACAATGCACTTCTTTTTACACTGTAGACAAGTGACTTCACTTTACTTCTCTACATCAGTTTCCATTCTGACCCTTTTTCTCATCCATTTAGACAAAGCTGTTCAGGACAGGGAGTGGGACTGCCTTTCAGTTTATGTTTGTACAGAGCCTAGAACAATGTAGCCACACCAGGACATCCCTGTCATACAAAGAGCACCTTTACACACCTACATTTCAATGTTACCTTAGTTAAAGAGCTTTTTAGCTGCTTGTTCTAGACTAGTTTAATACTTTTCTTCTGCCTTGATTCATTTACAGTTTTCAAAATCCAGTTTCTTCTGGGAATGTTTAAATAAGATTTTTGAACAAATATTTTCCAAGAGCATTTCATGCAGCACACCACTGGAGGGCAGTGAAGCTTAAACAAATTTCTGTTTCAGACCAGCTCCAAATTTACTGTTAACAGAAGCATGTTAGAAGAGATAACGTTATGCAACAGCTCTATAGTTTAGTACCCTCTTGTATGACTAATGATTTAATGAAAATATGTGAGATTTAAAATTCTGAAACAGATTTCAGTGGTCAATTTCCATGACAGGGTAAAGGAAGTATACACTCTGCATTTGCTTACAAATCAGGCACTGCAGAATCAATCACTGCTGACTGCAGACTAACAGTAGTTTTTCATGTTTCAATGGACATGGAACCATTATCAACAGAATGTTCATCTTTCCTATATGGTAGGTTACATATGTGCAGAGAAACAAGAAAACATTAAAAATAATTCTCTGAATACAATAGCTATAAAATTTATGTTCCTGAATGAAGAGCTGTCCAGAAAGAGTCTTAAAGCAATTATGACCAGCTCAGTATAAAAATGGAGGCAGCTTTTTAAACTCAGCATGCATGATTCCCTATTCTATTTACATTTTGCTGGAATTTGATGGCAGCACTGTATCCACAGCCATGCCAGAGAGGGTACGAAGTTACCAGTTAATAGAAAAGAAAAAGAGGCTGCTGGGTTTTTTACAATCCTCTCAAGCAATGTTAAAATAGTACAGACTGAACCCCTCTAATCTACGCCCTCAGGAGCTGACTGGTGCCACACAAGAGAATTTGCCAGACTAGAGGTCAATATGGTCTAGCAGCATTACAACACTTCCACTGCTTACTGGGCTCTTAGAAGGCATGTAGGGGTAAATTACAGCTAAATAACAGCACAGAACATTGAGAGCCAGGACTGATGGCTGTTAACAAATTTTATGGGACTGCAGGAAACTTGTTCCCACCCTAGATAACTGGTCGTCTGGGTGGCTAAAATCATGCCAGATGATGAATGTTTCCAGGCAAGAGAGTTTCAGATTAGAGAGGTTCAACCCGTAGTGATTATAGTTCTTAACAAGCATCATTACTTCCTCTGTAGTAGGAAGAAGTGAGCAAATGTAGTGCCTTCAAGTAAGTCAGTAAAAACCAAGGTGTGATGGCTGTATAGGCCTAAATGAAAGCTAACTGGTACTCGTTTGGGTTAAATTGTCAAATGTTTCTTGTTTCTGTTTTCACTTCTGCTGGCTCTGCTTAAAGAAATCTTGGAAATCTAAAACCAAGAAGCTCTATTGCGGCTTTGATCACCAGAAAACCTTTGTGTGCAAAATGTTGCAAACAGCTTAACTGTCATATACCTCTGGGAGAGCACAGTGATTTGTACCAGAAACTGGGTTCTGTTTGTGGCTCTACAACTGAAACATGCATAACACTGAACTACTAACAAACCCAAACATCACCCAATGTGAATCTCTAAAGCCAAACATACTGATTTAGAGTTAGATGCCTATACTTAAAAAGTATGGGACAAGATTTTCAAGTGACTATTGATTGTGGGTGCCTAAATTTGTGTGAGCTCAACTTGAAGAGGCTGATTTTCAGAAACTGCTGAGCATTTTTCTTATGCTAGGTATTCTATTTACCTTAATTTATTTAAGTGTTTTTATGAAGGTCCCACAGGCCTTGTCTACACTAGCCAAAAACTTCGAAATGGCCATGCAAATGCAAATGGCCATTTCAAAGTTTACTAATGAAGCACTGAAATACATATTCAGCGCCTCATTAGTATGCGGGCGGCCGCGGCACTTCGAAATTGACGCGGCTCACCGCCGCGCAGCTTGTCCAGATGGGGCTCCTTTTCGAAAGGACGCCTCCTACTTCGAAGTCCCCTTATTCCCATCTGCTCATAAGAATAAGTGGACTTCGAAGTAGCCAGGGTCCTTTCGAAAAGGAGCCCCGTCTGGATGAGCTGCCAATTTCAAAGTGCTGTGGCCGCCCGCATGCTAATGAAGTGCTGAATATGTATTTCAGTGCTTCATTAGTAAACTTCGAAATGGCCATTTGCATGGCCATTTCAAAGTTTTTGGCTAGTGTAGACATAGCCACAGTGTGTCAACTGGGCAATAATTCAACAGTTAAACCAAATAACACTGGTGATGTGATCTTACAGTTGAGGTCGTGTCAGGTGCATACTCTTTCTGTTGCTCCAGCTGGCATGAAAGTTCAGAGTTGTTCACCTTTCAAGTGAATTGTGTACGAGAGGATCTGGCTGGATATATCTAAAACTTGATTCAGTACCTGATCTTTTTTATACACGTAGTAGATCTGATTTCTTTGTAATCATAGGATGACTAATAGGTATGTGAAAAAGAAAATCTATGAACAAAGTTGGCTCATGTTAAAAGGGGCCTATAATGAATAATAAAGTGGAATCTGGTGTATTGACCATTTTCAGTTGGGGAGGGAAGACTCAATGGCTAGCATTCACCCTTGGGTGGGTTTTACTTAGGGAACACAGCTGCGGGATGTGCAATACAGCAGCTGAAGGAAAGGGAGATGTCTCAATGTTATAATTGTCATCAAGGAGAAACCCAGACTGCTGACCCTGCTTAGAGTGCCAGGTAGTCTGGATTTCAGAGAAAGGCTGTTCACTGCAGCCATCTGCAGACTTTTGTTAGAGCAAGACATGTTGGTACAAGAGTCTTCATAAACCTGCCTTCTCCCAGAAGACAGAAGGAGAATAGAAAACAATTTGGAGGACTGCCAAGCCTCTCCTCAAAGAAAGGGCAAGCAGCTCACTGTTTTGTTTCATTTTTTGCTCTTTTGGATACAGAAGTGTATGGATTGCCCCAGTAGCTAGAGCTCTTTGGCCAAGTACTTCCAGAGCACTGAGGTCTAATGCAGAAAGACCAGCAGACAGAACACCAGTGAGGAATGTGGCTCTTTCCTCAGAAGAAAAGACATTAGCATCCACCAGTTAATGGGGTACGTCTGTTACACAAGGGGACTAGCTTGAAGTCCGAGAGGTTAGCTGTGTCTGTTAATTAGGAAGTGCCTTGGTTCCAAGTACCGTCAGAAGAAATTTTCAAAGGAAAACAGACAACGGGCTGTCAGCAAAGCAGACAATTGTAGATTTCCCTTTAGCATAGTGGCAATTATTTTCATTTTGATATAATGAAGGATGTTGTACAGTTTACTGAGTTTATTCTCGCATGCCCTGGGTAGTAGTAGGGGAAAGGGGAGGTGGTTGGGGGTATTCTGCCCCATGGGCCCTTTGGTGGGGAAGGCACTAGACCGGGGTGTCCAACCTTTTGTCATTTGGGGGCCACAGGACAATTTTATGTTTTGGGGGCCAAACACAAATAACCTCTAACCTAACCCACCCCCCAACCCCATGTTTAACCCCTCACAGCCCCAAACTGCCATCTCCATCCCCTGGCTTAAACCCCTCACAGACCAAAATGCTGACTCTCCCACCCCCCACAAAAGGCCCAGGCTTAAACCCCTCACAGCCCCAAATCCAGCATTGACTTACCTTACACAGGGGCTCTGGGTGCTACCGTCCCTCCACTGCACCTTTGCCGGGCCACCACCTCCTCCTCAGTACAGCTGCATGGCTCCCCTCTGCCCTCCAACTCCCTCCCTGACCTGCAGCATGTGCAGCTCTCTGCACTGCGGCGCTGAAATAGTGCAACTCAATTTAATTGATTTAATGGCCACATCCCTCCTGCCAGCTGTTAAACCAATTAAATTGAGCTTTACTCTTTCAGGGCTCTGGGCATGGAGCCACAGGAGGAGTGAGTAGCAACAGTATCCAGAGCTGCAGATGGCTCATTAAAGAGCCACATGAAGCTCAGAGCCACCCAGCCAGCTTTCAAAATGGCGGTGCTGCCAGCTCCATGAGCCACATGAAAAGGCCCTGCAGGCTGGATTCTGGCCTGTGGGCCACACGTTTGACACCCTTGGACTAGATCATGAAGGCACAGGCATAGCCCCAATGGACACGGTTGGTATGATGCATAAGCCCACAAATAGAACTGACATGGACAAGACTTGTGAAAAGGGATAACTCAGTGGTTTGAATATTGGCCTCTTAAACCCAGAGTTGTGAGCTCAGTTCTTGAAGTAAGCCATTTAGGGAGCTGGGGCAAATAGTTTTTTTTTTAATTTTATTAAAGGGATGGTGCCTGGTCCTGCCAAGAGGGCAGGGGACTGGACTCAATGATTCCAGTTCTATGAGATGTGTATCTCCATATATATATTTTAAGATTGAAGAAGACGAAGATGTCAGTCACCAAGTGGAGAAAAAAGTTATGTCCTACCTATTGTCATTGGTCTACTGGGCGTACGATAATGTTGTACGTTTTCTTAATGACTGACACATCTATAGTGTGATAATGGTGAGAACTCCTAGATTTCAGGGTAGCATTAAAATAGTCATGGTCTAAACTCCATCACTACAGAGTTTTAGACCTGGATAGAACAAAGCAGCAGAACATATTTGTAGTCAACAATGCTGTGTTGGCAGAGGAGTGGCTCAGAATACATAGAAAGCCTTTTAATCTTTAAATTTGTAAATACAAAAAAAAATCCCAACTTTCTGATTTTACCTGTTTCTCAAAAATAATTCCTCATAATTTAGGGCCTAATGATTAAGTTAGCGAAGACATAGGCCATGATCTAGTAAGGACTTAAAGTACATGTAACTTAAAGCAAGTGAATCAATGGAGCTACTTTTGTGCTTTACATTTTAATCTTTTCTATGTGCTTTGCCAGACTGGGGCCTCACAAATATACTACATCAGAGACTACCCCAAAACCTACTCATGAAGGAAAGTAACTACCAGCAAAAAGGTCAAAACCTCAGCAACAGCAGCTAGGAATCTAAGCATTATTATCTTTAAAGCTTCAGGGAAAACTCATTCCAGACTAGTATCTGGATTTTTACTTATGTAGGAAAAATGATTCCATTAAATTGTTTCTTAATATTGTAGCCTTTGTCTAAATGAAATGCAATGTTAAAATGTCACCTGTATGAAACAATATGTAAGTGTATGTTAGAGAACACACTGACAGAATGATATTTCCTGTTAGAAATCTCGTGGGAATTCTATTATAACCGAAAGAAAATAAATAGGCAATTGTATGTTGGACAAAAGTATTCAGTCTTTTTATTATTTTTAGTTGAGTTTTTTTTTAAGGATGAAAGCTTTTAAAGGTCTTGATTGGCACAGAAAACAGAGTCATTAGCTTATGCATAAGGTAGTTTCTAGCGTAAGAAGCAACCAAGCACTTAACACACAGCATTTATTTGTTTAAGAATTTTAGACGTTTTAGGAAGGTTAAAAAAAGGGGCTGCTCACCATGAAGTAATCTCCATTTTCCAGTTGGGATTTGATGGTTTCCTTTGGATGCTCAGAGAAAAATCCACCTCACTTCCAAAGGTAAATTAAGTTCTGCACAATATGCCCATGTAAAATAGACTGAGTCTTCATAGCTTCCAGACCTCTCTAGTGTCAGCAGTTCTGCTTCTTGTATTGTTTCCAGCCAGCAAGTTCTGCCAGATTTTCCCCTGGGATAATTCTATTGACATAATGAGATGAGTTGCTGGAGATTAATTTGGCCTGCCGCTCCTACAATCTAGGTGCTGCTGGCATTCAATAAATTGATAGAATAAGAAAAGTTGACCCCAGGCCACCTGGGAGTCCATGAGATTATGATTGCTGGAGTCAAAGGATGAGGTAGTTTTTGCCAGTGGAACACCTCCTAGTTCTGCTTGTGTACACAGTAATGCCAAGTCATCTTGGTGATACAATAAGGTACTGCTGCCAATAACAGAATGCTGTCTTTTAGAGCTGGGAGTACCTATGGAAACAGAACATGCTCTTGACTGGGAATCCATAGCAAGCTTTTCACTAGAGAAGCAGGAAGGTCTGTAATGAATATGACAGTGATTTGCAGGATGAAAAAGAAGGGTCTTATGGTTAAGGCAGTTGAATGCTCCCCAGGATAATTGGATTCTACCAAGTCTTAGCCACACACTCCTATGTGATGCTGAGGAAGTAATTTAAAACAAACTTTTCACAGGTGGTCACTGTCTGTGTGTTCATCATTTTCTGGGCATCTAAATTGAAATTCCGGGATCTGATTTGCAGAAGTGATGAGCGTTGAACTACAACTGAAACTCAACAGGATTTCTATTTTGTACATAAAGGCCGCGTCTACACTAGCCCCAAACTTTGAAATGGCCAGGCAAATGGCCATTTCGAAGTTTATTAATGAAGCGCTGAAATGCATATTCAGCACTTCATTAGCATGCGGGAGGCCCTGGCACTTCAAAATTGACACACCTCACCGCCGTGCAGCTCGTCCCGATGGGGCTCCTTCTCGAAAGGACCCCACCTACTTCAAAGTCCCCTTATTCCCATGAGCTGATGGGAATAAGGGGACTTCGAAGTAGGCGGGGTCCTTTCGAAAAGTAGCGCCGTCAGGACGAGCCGCGTGGTGGTGAGGCGCATCAATTTCGAAGTGCCAGGGCCTCCCGCATGCTAATGAAGTGCTGAATATGCATTTCAGCGCTTCATTAATAAACTTCGAAATGGCCATTTGCCTGGCCATTTCGAAGTTTGGGGCTAGTGTAGACGTAGCCAAAGAGTGTTATACAGTGATATAGACTGTGAAAAATCAAGTTCAAGGCATCCTGAATTAAAGAATACTTTTGACCATAATCTCTCCATCTCGGTTCCTCCTCTACTGACTGGAGATAATAGCCATGCATTTCACAGAGGCATTGTGAAAATCAATTCATTAATTTTTATGAAACACCAAGTGCTGCAGTGATGATCACCATAGACGAGCCCAAGAGGAAATTAATAATTCTGTATTCACAGCAGCGTTTGAAGACCATGCAGATAATAATGATCGGGGCTACTGGCTGAACAGTGAGAAAACAAAATATCAAATAACTGCTTGTTAAGTGAGCACAATGTGAAAAATAGTATGTGATCATGTAATTAACAGTTGTTTAATAATAAATACACATAAAGTAGTGGGAGAGGGTGGGAATCCACAGGCAATCTTAATTCTGTTTTTTTCTAAATTTTGAGTGCTTGAGTTTGCACCTGTAATTTTCTTTCAATGTTGTTTTGTGTGGATGATAGAAAGATAAAACAAAACAACATCTATATGTTTATGAAGTGAGAAGAAAAAGTGGAAAACAATCAGCAATCTACAAGTAACTGAAACAAGTGGGAAAGGGAAAAATCTATTGCAATACATGGGATGAAATGTGACTTAAGGGAACAAAATCAAGAAAAGGAAAATTAGACTGAAGCTCTGTAGAACACCCTGATATTGAAAATGCTCTTTTGAGAGAAGGGGTAGGTCAAGTTCCTTGAGACTTTTAAATGCAGTTGGGTCAAATAACTAGAAAAAGCTAAGTGCCTAAATATCTATTGAAAATTATATGTAGGCACCTAAATCACTTAGGGTTATCTCAGCAAAGCAATGACTACATACTTTAAGTATCAGAGAGGTAGTCTGTATGTTAGTCTGTATCTTCGAGAACAACAAGAAGTCCTGTGGCACCTTATAGACTAAGATATTTTGGAGCATAAGCTTTCGTGGACAAAGACCCGCTTTGTCAGATGATGAAACAGATCTTTGCCCATGAAAGCTTATGCTCCTACATACCTCAACCAATCTGAGCCTAATAAATGCAAAGGCAAAGTAGAATCAGTGTTCTGCATAGCTCTCCACAAAGAAATGCGAACAAACATGTGCTACAGGTTGAACCTCTCTAATCCGGAACTCTCTTTGCCAGCAAACTCCATAATCTGGCATAATTTTAGTTAGCCAGATGACCACTTATCATGGGTGTGGCCAAGTTTCCCATGGTCCTATGAAGTTGGTTTATAGCCACCAGTTCTGACTCTTAGTGTTCTGTGCTGCTATTTAGCTGTAATTTGCCCCAGATGTCTTCTAAGAGCCCAGTAAGCTGTGGAAGTGTTGGTAATGCTGCTAGACAATATTGACCTCCCATAATACAGTAAATTCTCTAGTCCAAACGTGGTCAAATTCCAAAGGTGCCAGATGAGAGTAATAGACTTGTAATAACATGATATTTAAGATGCGTGGAAAGGACTAAGGACATTTTTCAGTTTTTAAACGGGATAAAACAAAATTCTCTATTGGTAAGAGAATGGATAAATTCATTTGCAAACATTCATGCACCTTGGTAGGATGTTTCCAGATCTGCCAGAAATCCAAAACTGACATTGATCATATTTTCTGATGTCGGTCAAGAATTTTACTCAAAGACCTATTCTCTCTTAAAGGTGCATTTAATGGTTTAGGAAGTAATAATATCCACTGCCAGGTCATAGTCTTTTTAAAAAAAAAAAGTCAGGGCCTTTAAGAAAACAAAAATTTGTTTTGTTTCAGCTGAAGGGAAAAAAGTTCAACACAGCTAAAATGATTCAGTTACAAGAGCCTATTTCATACACATCATGGTAAACACAATAAGGATATAAAAAAATCTAAAGCATTATCCACCAGTCCACAAATGTGCAAGAGCCCTGATCTCCAGGCATTAACACTCCAAGCTGCCAGATATACAGATGACATTGTTATGCTATATCCATGGCCATCCAGTCCAGTTTGGAAAGTGATTAATGTACATATCTCAAAGAAGTCAGAAAGAACTGGAGGGAAGAAGTTGCTCATTATAGCCATGTCTACACGTGCACGCTACTTCGAAGTAGCGGCACTAACTTCGAAATAGCGCCCGTCATGGCTACACGCGCCGGGAGCTATTTTGAAGTTAACTTCGACATTAGGCGGTGAGAAGTTGAAGTCGCTAACCCCATGAGGGGATAGGAATAGCGCCCTACTTCGACGTTCAACGTCGAAGTAGGGACCGTGTAGTCGTTGCGCGTCCCGCAACTTCGAAATAGCGGGGTCCGCCATGGCGGCCATCAGCTCAGGGGTTGAGAGGTGCTCTCTCTCCAGCCCCTGCGGGGCTCTATGGTCACCATGGGCAGCAGCCCTTAGCCCAGGGCTTCTGGCTGCTGCTGCGGCAGCTGGGGATCCATGCTGCAGGCACAGGGTCTGCAACCAGTTGTCGGCTCTGTGTATCTTGTGTTGTTTAGTGCAGCTGTGTCTGGGAGGGGCCCTTTAAGGGAGCGGCTTGCTGTTGAGTCCGCCCTGTGACCCTGTCTGCAGCTGTGCCTGGCACCCTTATTTCGATGTGTGCTACTTTGGCGTGTAGACGTTCCCTCGCAGCGCCTATTTCAATGTGGTGCCGCGCAACGTCAAAGTTGAACATCGACGTTGCCAGCCCTGGAGGACGTGTAGACGTTACTCATCGAAATAGCCTATTTAGATGTTGCTACATTGAAATAAGCTATTTCGATGTTGGCTTCACGTGTAGACGTAGCCTATAGTTGCCCATTGAAATAAATGGTAATTGCAATGATGGTAAGCAAAGATAGGATTTGGCTCCATGTTTTGCATTTTCTCTTATGATTTAAAACAAAAAGAAAATCAATCCATATTTATTTCAGTTTTACTTAGGTGTATCTACACTAAGCTCTTACTTCAAAGTTAATTTCCAAGTTAGGGGCTACTTCAAAGTAGCCTGCAGAGCATCTACACACATATTCCATTACTCTGAGGTTAACTTCGAAGTAAGGGAGCCCAACTTCGAAGTCCTTACTCCAGTCCCAAGAATGGAGTAGTGCCCTACTTCGAAGTAGGACATGTGTAGACGTTCCGCACCCACTGTTTTGAAGTAGGCGTCTGTTATGGCGGCAGCCCCCCAAGAGCCCAGAGATGCTCTGGCCAGCCCAGGCAGGGCTCTAAGGTCACTGCCAGCCCCATGAGAGGAAGCAGCTACCCAGAAACCCCAGGCAGGAACCTGACAGCATGGCAGAAGCAGGGGGACCACAAGCTTCCTGCTACACAGCCCCCTGTCAAAGCCACAGCTGCCACCTGCATCCCCGGCCGACCATGGCATCCCCCTAGAAGCACCCTGATCCCCTGGAGCCCACCAGCAAGTCCCCCAAAGGCTCTCAACAGCCAACCAAGTGGCAGCAAAAAAGGGGGCCCTCACGGAGCGAGGAAGAAGAGCAGAACCTCCTCGGACTGTGGGGGTCCTGCTCCACACAGGGATGGAGCAGCACAATGCAGATGCATATGAGCACCTGGCAAGGGGCCTCGCTGCCCAGGGAAACCCCATCCAGATGGCGGGAGAGCATCTGGATTAAAGTGAAGGAGCTCAGGCAGCTGTACTGTAGGGAAAGGGATGCCAGCCAATGCTTGGGGGCATGGCCCACCCAGTGCCCCCATTATTAGGAGCTCCACCGGCTCCTGGGGCCCAAGGAGATCCAGCCCCCCAAGCATGTGATGGACACCACCACACCCTGACCAAGACAGAGGAGCAGCCAGAGGCAGAGATTGCAGAGGAGCCAGGACCCTCAGGAGATACCATCCCCCAGTTGAGGGACCAGGGGACCGAGCCAGGGAGTGGTGATAAGGGTTCCAGCAATGGGACCCTCATCATTGCTTTCTCTTCTGAGTTGCCCAGCCAGGACTCCTCCAGCCGGGATTCCCCCAAGTGCATGGAGGTACCAGCAAGTAGGCACTGGGCATTTGGGATGCCCTGGAGCCCGGGGAGGCAGACGCTGCCCCCAGCATGGCCGGCAGGGGTCCACATGCCCAACCAATGCACATCGCCCACAGCCCTGCCTAGCTCTGCAGGACATTTGCCCAGGGACGGTGTGGGGGAGCACAGTGAAGCCGGTGCCAGCTGCATGGTGTGGGGACCCTCCTGCACCCAGTATCCCATGGGGCCCCCAGACCACCAGACAATGGAAAGGGTGGAGCGAAGGCCCTGAGCCATAGGGTCAGGACACACAACTGATGGACTGTCCCCTGTCCCCTTCTGTCTCCACAGGCCTGCCATCTGGGAGCTGCCCCAGGCACACCCATGACCAGCCCTCGGACATTGAGGGTCAGGAGGCCAGCAACCCACTTCAGGCCACCTCCCCCTGGAGTTGCCACTGGCCTGGATGTTGCCATCATGGTGGGGAGGAGGAAATGGCCACACGCACACAGCAGCTCTGCAGGAGCTGACAGCTGTGGTGTGGGAGTGGCTGGCCAGGGAGCAGGAGGTCTGGGTTTGGGTGGCCAACTGCCTGGAGATCCTTACCTGAGCTATCACCACCTGCCTCACCCAACCTCCCCCGCTTGCCAGCCCCCCCCAACCCCCACTGCAGGTGCCGACTTCCCGGCCCTGCTATCCACCACCCGCCTGGCACTGGTAGAGTGGCTGGCCAGCATGACAGAGGGCAAGCAGGGCCCTCCTGCCCCCCCACTGCTCCTCCCTAGCCCTCCCATACCCCCTGCTGACCCCGACAACGCTGCACCCCTCCCACACCCCTACCTTCCAGTAGTTCCAGCCCCAATGGGATCCTCGGACCTGGGGTAGCAGGGGCTCCTGCAGTCATCACAGCACCCAGTCTACCACCCTGGTGGATGAGTGAGGCCCCCCAAACCCAGCACCCTCTCCCAGTTCAGTCCCAGGATCCCTGTTGCAAATAGTTCCCCCATGTAAATAGTTTCAAACATGCTGCCAAGTTTATAGATTTCCAAAGTTTATTTTCAACAAAGTAAATGTCTGTTAATTGCACCCCTAACCCCATGTCCCTCTTGTATGGTGGGGGAGGGGTGGGGGGTGGGCATGTTTGGTGGGGGGGTGTGGTGGAGGAGGGTCATTATGGACCTCAGGCAAAGTCCTCATGCAAGGCCTCCCTAACCCATACCCCATCCCTTTGCACCTCACCACACAGGACAGTGGGTGGCTGCTCATACCTGGTGGCGATCTCAGCAGCTCAGGACTGGACAAAGGGCTCCTATTTACTCTCCACAAAATTGTGGAGAGCGCAGCAGGCCATGACCACCATTGGCACATTCGGAGTGCTGAGATCCAGCCTCATTAGAAGGCAACTAAATCATCCCTTCAGCCACCAGAATACCCACTCCATGCCGAGGCATAAGTTCCTGAACGCCCAGGCATCATGGGCCTTGCCGGACCATACCACGTAGATGTCCATGAACCAGCCATTAGCATCCACGAGGGCATAGAGGACCACAGAGTGGTAGCCATTTCTGTTTATGAAGGCCCCCACATTATGGTATGGGGCATAGATCGCAATGTGAGTGCCATCTAGTGTGCTGAAACAGTTGGGGAACCCCAGTCTACAAAGCCAGCCAGACCAATGTCCAGGTCCCCAACAGTGACCATCTGGCAGAGGAGAAGGGTGTTGCGTGCCCGAATGACCTGGATGGGGTGCAAGAGAGATGCACCCATGAGTGTGTGGCCCAGTGATCCCTGTCCCTGTGCAAGGCCATTCACCAGCCGCATGCTGGGCCTCCCCTGGCTGGGTGCCCCCCCATAGTGGGTGCGTGTGTCCCCATCCTGCCTTACCTCCATCAGGACTGCCCTGATGATGGCCTTGCCCACCCCAAACTGATGTCCAACAGAGCGGTGGCTGTCCAGGGTGGCCAGCTTCCATAGGATGATGGCAACCGTCTTGCACAGGGGAAGTGCGGGCTGCCTCTCGAAGTCCTGGTGCCGGAGGGCTGGGGAGAGCCAGTGGCAGAGCTCCTCAAAGGTCTGCCAGGTCATTCTCAAGTTTAGCAGCCACCAGTTGTTGTCTCAGTCCCCCAGCATGAGGCGGTGCTGGTGGGAATGCCCAAGCATTGCTGAATCACTGGGATGGGGGGCAGCCACTCCCCCAGCAGAGAGCCTGCAGGGCGGGGCCTATGCAGCTGACCCTGTGCTGTTGCTGCTGCATGATGGCCACCAGCAGCACTGTCAGCAGGCTGGCCATGATCTGGACGAGTTCCCCCTTGGGAAGCTGCTGAGGATCCATGATGGACTCTGCAGTGGCTCTGCTGTGTGCAAAGGGTGTGCTGTACTGCCTGGCAGCCCTGAGCATATGCAGGGTCAGGGGCGTTGGGAGGGGCCCTTTAAGAGAGCAGCTGGCTGCAAGCCCAGAAGGACTTATCGGCCATGCTAACCCTGTTCACATCATTTCGTGGCCTCTTACTTCTAAGCAGGGGCTATTGGTGTGCAGATGTTTCCTTCTGAAGTACTGGGACCCTACTTCAAAGTAAGGGCAGGTGGCTTTTTGCGTGTAGATGCACAACTTCAAAGTCTGTTATTTCAAAGTTGTACTTCAAAATAAGCAACTTTGAAGTTATTTTGTAGTGTAGGCACGGCCTTAGAGTGTTAGTTTACCAAATGGAAGACAAGATCTACAAGAATAGAAAAAGAAGAAATGAATCCCAAATTTCCAAGGGCCATATTATACCACTGAACATACACAAATTCCACTTATTTTAAGGTCATACTAAATGGCAAAGTATGACTCTAAAACAATATAGGTGCAGATGTGCCTGTATTTTAGACTACAATCCTGGTTAGGCTCTAATATCAACTAACTTCCCTGAAATCCAGGGAGTTAGTTCATTATTATAGGGCTAGATGTCAACTATGAAGTTCAGATCTGGATCCAAATTCCACCCTCCCCCAACAAAAAAATGAGGGTGCTCAATTCTGTATTATCCATTCTGCCCTACCTTGAGTTTGATTTATTTTTAAATAAGTGAGGAATGGGAGTGGAAGGGAAGAAGAGAAAAAAAGAGAGCAGGTAGAAATAAAAAATAAGCCTACATGACCATTTATCTTTTAACATTTGGCTCTGTATTTGTCCTAGAGTGGTGTCACTTTGTGATTTAATATGAAGCTAAGTAGTTCCAAAGGTCAGAGTTTCAGGGATTGCCAGTGCCTAATTTGTGCTGATACTGAGTCTCAGGACCTCTACAGTTTGCAATTCATGGGCCCAGTGCATACGAGCTCTCAGACAGCAGCAGTGCTGATGCTGGAGGTGGCATTGGCTTCACAACTGGGTGGCCAGAGAGCTAGGTGATCATCTCAGAAGGCAGCACCACCTCTAGCAGCAGCACAGAAAGATGTGACCTTTCATGTTCAGTGTGTGAGAGGTCACACTGTATGAAGGGTGCCGTTTTGTTTTGCTTGAGGTTCCACAAATCTTTCTTTACAAATTAAGATCTCAGGAGAAGGCATAAGCACATGATCATCCAGCCAGAAACTTAAGAATTATCCTGGCCAATTTGCTTGCAAACAGGTAGGATCATGTTGTAGCTATCTGCACCCTCTCAGACAAATAGGAGTTTTCAGGCCTGGCTGTAAAAAACATACAAAACGATTTGTAAGGACAAATATCTAGGTTTTCCTCACATTTACGTTTTTGGAATCAGTGGCATTACACTGGTGTAATTCTGGCCCAAGGCACTCAGAACCAAGGTTCCAAGCTTCAGTAACTGTGTGATAAACTTCAAATATTGCAAATGTGTTACTGCAGATACAGAAAGTGATGCCTGTCTTTGGATCAATTGCTATTTTTGGATTTTAACCAAGCAAGAGCCTGCATGTTGGAAACCAAACTATCCTTATGTAACTCGGGGCTTAATTCTGCCATCATTTTCATCCATGCAACTTGTACTGAAGTTGATGGGGTTGAATAAGTACCAGACAGCAGAAGTTGGTTCTTGGGGCTAATTAGCAGGATAGATAGGTTAAGAGAATAGCTTTCCATATTTTTCCCTTTTGTCATCAAAACTGAAAGCAAGGAGAGGCTGGCTGGCACCATCCCAGAGAACATCGTGGTTGGTTTCCTTAAAATGGAAATGTGGGGCTAACTTTGCATTTTGTTTTTGCTTTTCAACATTGTCTTATTGTTCTCTCCCCTTACACAGAGGCACTTCTCGTTCAAACAAAATACATATCATTTCCCTGTAGAAATAAATCTAAGTACATTCATGAAGAGAGCTATTCATAGCATAGACTTAGAAGTAATCAAAAAATGTCCATGCGGGTAACAGCAATGACCCAGATTCATGAAATTACTGAAGGCCGATACTCCTTTCGTAAAGAGCTCCAGTTTTAGAGTTACATGGTTTAGACCATTAATTTTCCCCTTTTGAATACAGTCATTTATTTTTGCTCAGTTTGTTTCAATCCACAGAAAAAAACCCACTCTCCTACTATTTTTAAACTGGCTCTGTTAAAACTACCGAACTAATCTGTGTCCAATACACATGACCCTGCATTTGGAGGCTGCACAGTGCCCAGCCTCAGAGGAAGCCTGGTATGCAGACCCAATTCCCCAACTGCCTTACCGCTTATGGAGACCAGAGTGCACACTCTCCCTTGTGATTGGCCAGTCCTACTCCCCTCTCCTCCATGGTGTTTTCCAGGCAGTTATCAATACTGGTTAAAGGAGAGCCTTGCAACTAACTGAAGAAAAGAATACCGCTAATTTTACTAGAGCTACATCCTAAACAATATCCTTAAAACTTTTCCCCTTTTTTCAGATTATGAATTTATTTTATTCTTGGTTTGCAACAGAACTGGACAGCAGCAGAGATATGAGAGCCAGCCACTCTATCATGGGGTGAGAGGCACAAAACCAGTACCATGACACAAGAAATTACAGTGAATTCTCAATGTCCATTCACTAGTCTCTGTAGTCAGTGTTATTCAGCTCAGCTGGTATGATTTTGGTAAGTCTTTGTGAAATAAAACAAGATGGGGGAAGTAATGAGAATATATAGGACTAATTATTTACTCTTATTGGTTCAATGAAAGATATTCCCTCACCTATCTTTCTTCTCTAATATCCCGGGATCAGCTCTGCTACAACTCCGTTTTGATATAGAGTAGGAGTCAGATTTTGTCCTTAGTTTTGCATCTATCCAGTGCTGTGGAGACTTGTATAGTAGTAGGTAGTCTGTCGTGTCCGACGATGACGTCTTGAGCATGCACAGGCTCATCATTTGTGGACCCGTATGTGTCTAAGGAGTCCAAGCTTTGAACAGCATGGGTGTTCACAGTGGGGGCAAGGGAGTTGTCCTGGCTCTGTTGGTGCAGCTGCTGCTGTTGCTTTCTTCCTCTCACGAACATCAATGAGGCGTACGCATCACTGCTCTTCAAAGTTGTCATACACGTGTCGTACGAGAGCACGCCAGCCTGTTCGGCCTTTTGCATGCTGCTCTAGCTGATCTGGTTTTAAACCAGCATGAGCAATGTTGGCCTTCACGCAGTCTTTATACCTCTTGTGAGGCCTACCTTGATTCCTTTTGCCCTGGGAGAGTTCACCGTACAGGAGTTGCTCAGGGAGTCGCTTCAGCAGCACATATACCAAAATTGGAACAACACAGAGAAGATTAGCATGGCCCCTGCACAAGGATGATGTGAAGCATTCCATGGAGACTTGTATGTGGTTACACTTAAACACGTAAGTGAGCATTTCAGTATAGCAAGTCATAGTATCCAACATTTGAAGGTGTGCATTCTAAAACAAAGAGGCTTTAACACCAGATTACAAAGTGAGACATCTAAACTGGAATTTATTCTCAAATTTGATACTTATCACCTCACCCTCAACAATGGTATCAATCACCTTTCACATTACAAGGACAATTTCCCCACCTTTGATATTTGCAGTGACGCAAGGCCACCCACGTGACAGACACTTGCAGAAACTTTTTTCTTTCCCTTCCCCCCACTTCTTTCTGTCCTATCTAGCTGATTCATCCGTTTTTATTTCATTTTTTTCTTTCTTCCTTTTAAATTCTCTTCATCTCAGTTATCATTTATCAGGATTTTCCAAAGCTGAAGAAGTGGGTCTACCCCACAAAAGCTAATCACCTAATAATTGATATTGTTAGTATTTAGGGTGCTAGAGAACTGTTTTGTTTTGTTTTTTCCCTTTTACTATATTGGCCTTATTGGCAGTGAAATGAAGCCAACCTTACAGCACCTAATCTGCAACTTGGATTTCCATCCTTTTGGTGAGGAATTTAAAAAAAACCACATCTAATTCATCCAAAACTCAGACTGGGTTGGCTGACAACAAAAAATGGGGCAACATGCGCATTTCAATCATAAATAATTAGCTCTGTGTCCATTTTTCAAACTGATTTCTCATACTGACTGAATGCAGCCTATGGAGCCAGTGGAGGCATTTATCTAAACAGCAGGAAAGAAATACAATTAATTCATTTCTGAGTCTCTATAGTGGCAGTTCTCATTTTCAAACACAATTCAGACATTCTGACCAAAAGTATTAAGAGAAAGTCATCACCTTGTTTCAGGGGATGAAAAATAATTCAAGTTTACCCTTCTGGTCTGGATTTGGTCGTGTGTGGCTTGCAGACAAAAATATTTTCCCGCCCAGCTAGAATTTACAGAAGACCATACCATATGATTAAAGAAGTATAGCACTTGATAAAGAAGGCGTGTTTAGAAGAATCGATGCAAAGATCCCAATAATGTAACCCAAACAGCAGGAGTTACTGCAGAATGAAATGTGAGATGGTAACAGCAGTCACAGAGCATGAGGTCATTCAAACACAGGCTGTCAAAGTGTGGAATTTGTGTTGGGCCAGATATCAGTGGTGAACTGAGTGACAGCCTCAATTACCTCCTTGAGAAATTCAGAAGCCCCTTCTCAGACACTGATAAATCCCAGGTAGTATCACTCTTTAAAAAGAGCTCTAGTAAATCTCAAGCATCTAAAACATCATGATGCAATCGCCTGAAATCAACATGCCTGCTAGGCAAGCCTGCAGATTCTAGAATGTCTCTCTCTTCACTTAGCTGTGTACTTACCTTACCCTGGAGTTAGAAATGTACGTCCATTTTGCCTAAAACAATTGTATGATGGAATTAGTTCCAAATGTTGCTACTACAGCCGCATGAAGAACAGTGAAGTATATAACTTTCCATGAAGTGTATAACATTTGTAAATACTGCTGAGGCATCATGAGGGTTTCAGGTAAACATGTTCATGAATAACTGGCAATTTTGTTGCATGATCATTCATGAACAAATATGACAAGCAAACTGAAATTCATTGCAGGTTAAAGAAAATTAGCTTTGGAATGAAAGCAGTAACCTCATATGATTGTAGCTTATAGCAGTCCCATTATACTGTGATAGAATAATCAATAGTGGAAAAGTGAAATAACCAAAAGATACATGCACACAAAAAAGTATTCCTGAAAAAATTATGAAACTAAATAAAAAAATTACAAATAGCAAAACATTTTTCCATGAAAAAAATGTGTTCTGAAAATTCTCCAGTTCTTATTCCTGTTTAAGCTACTGAGGTGGGTTTCCTTTTTTTCTTTCTCTAGGGGTACGTCTAGACTACGCAGAAGATCGACCCAGTCAGGGTTGATCTTCTGCAGTTCAATTTCACACATCTGGTAGAGACACGAGAAATTGAACTCTCTGAAGTCAGCAGATGACCCCTGTACTGCTCAATATTATGAGGAGTAAGGAAGGTCAACAGGATAGTTTCTCTCATTGACATCCCTCTGTGAAGACAGCCAGATAAGTTGATTGCAGATAAGTCCATTCTAGCTACGCAATTTCTGTAGCTAGAATTGTATATCTACAATCAGCTTACCTGCCTAGCGTAGACAACACCTATGTGTCTGTGGCAGAGACTGAAAAGGATTGGTGTTGATACTAGTAAAAGATCAGAAATAAGAATGTGAACTAAATCACGTTCTAAATTCATTGTCTTCAATGGAATTAATTGTAAAAGAAATTAATTTGACCTTGGCATGTTCACTATCAACGTGTACCAACAATACTTTTCTTTGTTGGAAAATACTAAAAGGAGCAGGGGGTGAGACGAGCGTAATGAAGGACAGAGTCAACTCCCTCTGAAAAATCAATGAGAAGTCCTGTGACACCTTATAGGCTAACAGATATATTGGAACATAACCTTTTGTAGGCAAAGACCCCCTTTATCAGATACATTTTGATAAAGCAGGTCTTTACCCACAACAGCCTGCGTTCCAATATATCTGTTAGGGTGCATGTACACTAGCCGGCTACTTTGAAGTAGCCGGCACAATGTCGAAATAGTACCCGTCACATCTACATGCGCCATGTGCTATTTAGAGGTTGAAATCGACATTAGGCGGCGAGACGTCAAAATTGCTATTCCCATCCGAAGATGGGAATAGCGCCCTACTTCGACGTTGAACATCGAAGTAGGGTGTGTGTAGGCAATCCGTGTCCCGCTACTTTGAAATAGTGGGGTTCTCCATGGCAGCCATCAGCTGAGGGGTTGAAAAGCTCTGTCCAGCCCCTGCGGGGCTCTATGATCCCCATGCACAGCAGCGTTTAAAGCACCATGGACCCGGATTTTCCGTGGCAGGAAGCTGATAGCGTACAGGCAGCAGCACACGTATGGGCCAGGGCACAGTACTAACAGCCTTCCCTTCCCTCTCTCCCTCTCTGCAGCTGCACCATCCGATGCGCCCAGCAGCCAGGCACCCTCTGTCATCCCCAACAGCCTGCCGGAGGTAAGCCACCACCAGCGCCCGGAGATACCCGCAGGGCCAGCGGGATGGTCCCGCCACTGCTGGACTCTGGGGTTGGCCCCTGTGGACCCCCAACTCCTGGCAGCTCTCCAGCGGCATACAGAGGTGGTGGAGTAGAGACTGAGGTTCAACCAGGAGGAGTCCACCAGGTGGTGGGCGGCATGGGAGGATTTCACGGGGGTCTTCCAGGACATAGCTGGGTCGATCCGGGAGGCTGTTGCCTGGCTTCTGCCCCCCACTGCCCCCCGGGGTGCCCTCCTCACCACTCCACCCGATGCCCCCCCTGCTGCCCCACCTGCCGTTCCACCCGCCTCGCCGCCTGCTGCCCCCACCTGCCATGCCACCTGCAAGCTCCCCAGGACCAGAGCCCACTGGGGCTGAAGACCAGCCAGTGGAGGCATCCCGGCCATACTTGCCGGTCCTCCCAGCCCCCAGCCGGCCACGCCAGGGACTGCGGACATGGGGGCGGGGGTCGCGAGTCATACCCACGGGTGGTCACGCTCCTCTACCCTCACCCCAGATTGATGGGCCAACAACCGAGCCGTCCGCCAGGCCCCCACGTATATAGTTGTCTCCCATGTATATAGTTGTCCCCCTTTGTATATTGGTTGCAGTTTCTGTTGTGCACAAAACAAAGTTAGCAATTTTAAAAAAAATGTTTTATTTTCCAAATAACTGGAGGCATGTGCTTGTTGGGGGGGTGGCGTGCGGGTGTTGGGGGTGGTGTGTGAGCAGTGTGGGCTGTGGGGGGGGTCCTCCAGGGAAGGCCAGGGAGGTGCTCAGGGTTCTCCCTGACCAAAGTGGTCCTGCAGGGCCTCACGGACCTGTACCCCCTCACAGTGGGCCTGGCGACTGGGTGCGGCGGCCGGCTGGGGGAAGCCCGTGCCGATGTTGACCACCCACCCCTGGACGAAAGCCTCCCCCTTGCTGTCCACAACGTTGTGGAGCATGCAGTATGCGCCCACAACCTAGGGGATGTTCTGGAGGCTGACGTCCAGGTGGGCAAGGAGGCACTGCCAGCAGCCCTTCACATGGCCAAAGGTCCTCTCCACCACCTGGTGGGTGTGGTTCAGGCGGGCATTGAACCGCTCCAGGCTGGCATTGAGATGGCCAGTGTACGGGCGCATAAGCCAAGGCTGGAGTGGGTAGGCTGAATCCACCATGAGGCAGAGGGGCATGGTGGTGTCCCCCAGAGGGATCTCTGGGGGATGTAGGTCCCCACCTCTAGCCATTGGCACAGGTCCGAGTGCCTAAAAACATGGGCATCGTATGTGCAGCCAGGCCAGCCCACATACACGTCCTGGAAGTGGCCCCGGCTGTCCACCATAGCCTGCAGGACCATGGAGTGGTAGCCCCTGCAGTTTATGTATCTTCTTCTGCTGCGGTCCAGGGCATGGATGGGGATGTGGGTCCCATCCAGGGCCCCGAAGCAGTTTGGAAACCCCATGGTGGTGAATTTGGTGATGGCTGCGTCCAGGTCCCCAAGTTGGACGACCTTCTGGAGCAGCATGGCATTGAGCACACAGACCACCTGTGGGGAGAGAACACAGGCTCCCATGAGGGTATGCAGGGTGCCCCTGGGCCCTCGCCCCAGACCCCCCTCCTGTTCACCTACCCAGGTACCCCCCCACCCAGCCCCTCACTCCCCGGCCCCATACCTGGCCCCTCACTCCACACCCCCACACCTGGTCCCCCCGCCCCCGAGTGGGTGCATGCTTGGGCCTCCTTATCTCCATGATGATGGCCCCGACTGTGGCCTTTCCCACTCCAAACTGGTGTCCCATGGAGCGGTAGCTGTCTGGAGTGGCCACCTTCCAGACAGCTATTGCAACCCTCCTCTTGACAGGGAGGGCATGCCATATCCGGGTGTCCTGGTGCCTCAGTGCAGGGGTGAGCCTCTGGCAGAGCTCCAGAAGGGTCTGCCGGCGCATGTGGGAGTTCCGCAGCCACATGTTGTCGTCCCACTCCCGCATGACCAGCTGCTCCCACCACTCGGAGCTGCTGGGGTAGCTCCAGAGGCGGGGGAGCAGCTGGCAGGGGAGGAAGAGGGGAGCCCAGTGGTCAGGGGCTTCCCCGTCTGCCCCCGGGGAGGGATGCTCTGGCAGGAACCACAGGGTGGCCTCCTGGGCAACACCTCGCAGGGTACTTCCTCCCTGGATGACTACCTGGAGGGCCTCCTCTTCCTGCTGCTGCTGTTGCTGGGGGTCCATATCTGCTGTGACTTGGTCTGCGAGAGCGTGGAGAGTACCCTGCGGACCTCATGCTGTGCAGACCGGGTGTGTCTGGGAGGGGCCTTTGAAGGAGCTGATTGCTGTTGCCCCAGAAGGGCTAGTCCAGCCTGTGATCCGGTCCGTGGGCTTTCCTGGCCCCTTATTTCGACAGGGAGCACTTGTGTGTGTGGACGCTCCACATTTCCTTCCAGAGCAGCTCCTTTCAACGTTCCCCATTGCTAGTTTGACGTTGAACATAGACGGCACCAGCCCTAGGGGACATGTAGACGATACGCGTCGAAGTAGCCTATTTCGATGTCCTTACTTCAAAATAGGCTACTTCGACGTAGTGTGCTAGTGTAAACGTAGCCTTTGTCTATAAGGTGCCACAGGACTTCTTGCTGTTTTTGCAGATGCAGATTAACACAGCTACCCCTGTGAAGCTGAAATCCCTCTGACTTTCAGTAGCAACTAACTGATTAATTATCCTTTGTGCCTTTGAAAATCTCGTTTAATGAAAGGAATAAAGCTGATTTTTTTAAAATTTCAAATAAATATTCACTGAGAATAGAGGTTTGGGTTTTTTTTCACTCCATTGGCAGTGAACAAGATTTTCTATTTTATAGTGAGAAGTGGGGGGGTTGCCTTTCAAATACTGGCTGGAGCAAAATTGATTGTTTTTTCTCAAAAAACAAAGTAGGGTACTAAATAATACAGAATAGTAACAGAGAGTAAGCAGTGCTAGTCTATACACTATCAAAACAAAAAGCAGTCAAGTGGCACTTTAAAGACGAGCAAAATAGTTTAGGTAGAATTATTTCATACAGGAAATAGTTACGATGTTAAATGGGGCAACCATGGCTGCTGTAGCAACAACCATCATAGCTTCCAAATCAGACATGTATCTGCAGGAAATTCTCTTTCAGGGTGCAAGCATTTACTCAGAAAAGTAAATCAGTCTGGGCACGTTTCTGTGCCTTCTTGCACCAATCGGTTGTATTCCAGTGCTTTTCTTCTACATCAAGAGTGAATCTAAGAAAACAAATGTATATGTTTTTCCTTTAAACTGCATGTGTGAGGAAACAGCATATGTGGACAAAAGTCTAAGATTAAAGCATGAATCTCATTCCACTTCAGTTGGGAGTATGAGCAGAGACTGAAATGAACCGACGTCTCTAGACCACAGAGCCTTAATGCAATCATCCATACAGCAAATTACCTGGAATGATTAGATTGCTGAAGTGTACCCCTGGGTCCCAACCATTATGCAAGGGGGCACTGGAATCTCTGTTTCAAATCAGGATGAAAAGAGAAGTTAAAATTAGATAGGCTATTACTATTGTGCAGAAAGCACTATGACCACTGTAGTATCTAATCCATGCACTGCAGTTCCTCTGTTCTATAATTTTTTTAAAAGTGCAATGTGTCTGAAAGCCTTTTACTCATTCCTGGCGCTGAATGTAAACACAGCTGTAAGATTTTAATAGCCTGGAGATAAGTGCATATTTTTGTAGTTTTGGTACCTCAGACTGTTGACTGAATTTCAAAGAGATCAACAACAGCAAAACAGTGAGTGATTGTTCTGACACAGGATGTGCATGAATACCCAGACCATTTGAGCAAACACACTGGAAACATACCAAAGGGTACAATCTTCTGGGTAAGAAGCTTATCACCATTTTTAACTGTCTGTATACCACACATTCGTGCAGGCAGATGACAAAACCTAAAATACATGACTGCAGGCATGGGATCAGATTATACACATGCTTCAGGCCTTGAATCCCTACTTGCTAAGTCCGATGCTGCAGTGAGGTTTAAAATTATTTGAGTAGCAATAACCTCTGTTAAAGCTATATAGGTGAATGTAATTACAACACGCTTATGCCTGTCATATTAGAGAGCAGACTATGTAATTTACATTAATATTCTACAACACGCAGTATACTGTTAATAATAGAAGGATAGAGAGGACAGGTAATTTTTGGACTTATGCAAACAAACAATTGTAGGCCGTGTCTACACGTGCCCCAAACTTCGAAATGGCCACGCAAATGGCCATTTCGAAGTTTACTAATGAAGTGCTGAAATGCATATTCAGCGCTTCATTAGCATGCAGGCGGCAGCGGCGCTTCGAAATTGACGCTCCTTGCCGCCGTGCGGCGCGTCCAGACGGGGCTCATGGGAATACGGGGACTTCGAAGTAGGCAGCGTCCTTTCGAAAAGGAGCCCCGTCTGGACGCGCCGCGCGGCGGCAAGGAGCATCAATTTCGAAGCGCCGCTGCCGCCCGCATGCTAATGAAGCGCTGAATATGCATTTCAGCGCTTCTTTAGTAAACTTCGAAATGGCCATTTGCGTGGCCATTTCGAAGTTTGGGGCACGTGTAGATGTAGCCGTAGAGAGTCAGATGGGTCCAGGTGCAGTATTTCTCTGCCATTGGTCATCTGGTGTGCGTAATGTGTGTGTGTGTGTAATTTGTACATCAAATTACTGAAAAGTTGTACATAAAACTGGGTAACTGCTCCTAGGATGTATTTGTGTGCATAATTACTGGTATAAGTGACCTCAAATTAGATATGCAATTAGTGGTATGAAATACCTGGACAATTGCACAATTAACCTGTCTGAAACTCAGACTCATATTACAAATAAAAGTAAAAATCTTAAGCCATAAATATATATATAGTTTCAACATACTAACCCCACTTCATGTGTCTGTGACTCAGAACTGTCTCTCCCTAGGATATTTTATTAAGGGATACTGGAATTATTTCACCATGGGTATCATTTGGCTGACACTGCCTATGATAAATTTACCAAAAGAAGTTTTTAAAAACATGAAGACTGAAATGAATATTCTGACTTGTTTTTAAGCAAATATTTCACAAAACAAAAAATAAGCTTTGTATTACAAGTATCTAGCCACTTAGAATGCCTTCGAAGCTGATTTTTATATTTTAGACTTTATCACTCAAAACATCAGCATATAAACATTCATTGTCTCGTGAAATTGAAAAGTCTGAATATGCCTTAATTATGGTCATACAACTGCTCCACCATGACACAGAGTCCAAACCACCCAGGAAGAAATGAAACAAGTTGTCTGTTGACTGTTGTCTCTGTTCTGCAGCCCTAGTTCAGCTCTCCAAGTCCAGGAAGCTGCACTTACAGGAAAACCTCTCTTCGCTGACTGAGCCATTATCTTGACATGCTTTTCCTCCAAAAGCTCCCTCAAACTTTTCTGAAATGTAAGGACTGTTATTCGAATTACTTGAAATTAATCAAATTAATTTATTTTCAAAATAGGTAATATTCAGATGTTCTGTAAATCCTCAGACATAAATAATCCATAGTGTGTATTCCCAATGTTATTCTTCATATGGATTTTTGCTTTGGCGCAAGACAAGAGACTGTACATACAACAGAAATGAAATAAGCCTGTTAACTTAAACATACCAAAACTTGGAGGGAATTTGGATCTTGACCCAACTATGTATCTAGCGTCTGTCTCCATACCAGGCTCAGACAAACCCTGACCTGACTATATCCTGATCTTTGGGGATGTTCAGACCTGTGTCTGAGCTTTGGTGCCTTGCTAGACCAGCGGTTCCCAAACTATGTTCCAGTGGAACACTGATGTTCTACAAACTATGGCAAGGTGTTCCATCATTGACATTGAATTATAGCTGTCTCTTCCCCATTCTCAGGGAATAAACTTAATTTTGGGATGGAATTTTCTCAATTTTACAGTTTTCTTTAAATGACTATACAGTAACCAATTTTATATGTGTTTTGTTAATATCTGGTTTCATTATTGTTTGTTGAGTTGCATTTACCATACAATAATTTAATTAACATTATTATGAAATATTTTCCATTAATAATGTTCCTCATAGTTAGTGTGATGATGTAAAAAAGATGAAAGGCTACGTCTACACGTGCACCCAACATCGAAATAGTCTATTTCGATGAATAACGTCTACACGTCCTCCAGGGCCGGCAACGTCGATGTTCAACTTCGACGTTGCTCAGCCCAATATCGAAATAGGCGCAGCGAGGGAACGTCTACACGTCAAAGTAGCACACATCGAAATAGGGATGCCAGGCACAGCTGCACACAGGGTCAACGGGCGGACTAGCGCTTCCAGGGCAACAGCTAGCCGCTCCCTTAAAGGGCCCCTCCCACATACACTCAGCCTGCACAGCACGCGGTCTGAGGAGCCATATAGGCACACAGACCCCGAGCGCCGCAGTCATGGACCCCCAGCAGCAGCAGCAGCAGCAGCAGCAGCAGCAGCTAGAGGTCCACCCAGCCCTCCCAGCAGGAGCAGGGCTTGCCCTGGCTCATGCCATGTTGGGGGCAGCTGAGCACCTTCTTCCCCAGGGAAGGAGATGCCCCCAGGGCAGCGGGGCTCAGCCCCTACCCCTGCAGCACCCCGCCCCCCCCCCCGCCTCACACGCCGGCGGCTGTGGAGCTACCCCACCAGCACCGACTGGTGGGAGCGGCTGGTGCTTGGGGAGTGGGACGACGACCACTGGCTCAGGAACTTCAGGATGACCCGACAGACATTCCTGGAGCTGTGCCAGTGGCTCACCCCCGCACTCAGGCACCGGGACACTGCCATGCGGCGTGCCCTCCCTGTGGAGAAACGGGTCGACATCGCTGTCTGGAAGCTGGCCACTCCGGACAGCTACCGATCCGTGGGGCAGCAGTTTGGTGTCAGAAAGGCCACCGTCGGGGCTGTCTTCATGGAGGTAAGAGAACCCACAGGGGGAGGCCAGGGCAGGGCAGGGGGGCCAGAGCAGGCCAGGGTAGGGCAGGGCAGGGCAGGGGGGCCAGGGCAGGCCAGGCCAGGGCAGGGCAGGGCAGGGGGGCCAGGGCAGGCCAGGGCAGGGCAGGGCCACGCACACCCTGCTCACCCCTCATTGGGGCTGTCCCATGTGCTTTCTCTGCAGGTCGTGCGTGCCATCAATGCCATGCTCCTGCACAGGCTCGTGAGGCTGGGGGACCCACATGCCACTGTCGCCGCCTTTGCCACCCTGGGCTTCCCCAACTGCTTCGGGGCTCTGGATGGGACTCACATCCCCATCCGCGCCCCGCACCACAGTGGAGGCCGATACCTCAATCGGAAGGGCTACCATTCAGTCGTCCTGCAGGCCTTGGTGGACAGCCAGGGACGGTTCCAGGACATTTACGTGGGCTGGCCTGGCAGCACCCACGACGCCCGGGTTTTCCGGAACTCGGGCCTGTGCCGCTGGCTGGAGGCGGGGACCTACATCCCCCAGCGGGAGATCCCTCTGGGGGACACCACCATGCCCTTCTGCATCATCGCGGATGCGGCCTACCCCCTCCGGCCGTGGCTCATGCGCCCCTCCACGGGCCACCTCTCCGCCAGCCAGGAGCGCTTCAACGAGCGCCTGAACCGTGCGCGCCAGGTGGTGGAGCGCTCATTTGGCCGCCTCAAGGGACGCTGGTGATGACTCCTGACCCGCCTGGATGCCAGCCCCAACAACATCCCCCAGATTGTGGGTGCCTGCTGCGCCCTGCACAACCTCGTGGAGAGCAAGGGGGAGAGCTTTCTTCAGGGCTGGGCCGCCGAGGCCGGCAGGGCACACATGCAGCCACCTGCTGCCCCCAGTCGGCAGGTGGACCCAGAGGGGATCCGGGTCCGGGAGGCCCTGCGGGCCCACTTCGAGCAACAGGCTGCGGGGTGAACTCTGCCCAGGCCCCCTACTGCCCGCCCCTTCCTCCCCCACACTCCTGCCCCAATGCCCACACCATGGAGCACCCCACCGCCCCCCCCCCCACTTGTCCAGGAGAAATGACAGCACGAACTTGTGGGTGAACGTTAATTTTTTTTTTGTCTTAACGAATTTTTTTTTTTTTTTTTAAAATAAATATATATGTGAAACAGAAACCAAAAAGGAGGGACAAACGTTCAACAAAAGCAAGATGTGCACAAATAAAACAATATACAACAACAAATCAAAGAACTGTGCGCCATCAACAAAAAAGAAAAGCAGGGAGGAGAACGGGGAGAACTATTTACAGGGGGGGACGGGGCAAACAGAGGCAACACCAACAGAAACAGTCCACAAAAAACTATGTCCAACAAGGGGGGGGGCCACGTCCCGGGCCCCTCGCCCCTACAGCCCAGCAGTGGGCGTGCTCGGCCGGGAGCTCCGCCGGGTCTGCAGTCTGGTCCGCGGCTGGGTGGGAGCGGGCTCCACTGGAAGGTAGCGGCGCCAGCGAGTCTTGGGTGGCTCCAGGGGTCCCTCGGCGCGGTGGCCCTCGCGGGGAGGTGGTGGGGCGACGGCGGACGGCACGGCGACGGCTGGAGCAGCTGGTGGTGGGGCTGCAGGAGCGGGCATGGCGCGCGGTGGCTCGGCCGGCGCGGCACGGGGGGCCAGGGAGTCAACCAGCCGGTTGATGCTCTCCATATAGGCCCCCCATGCCTCCCTGCGCTAGGCCAGCGCCTGCTCCTGCAGCCGGAGGTGCTGCTCCGACACCTCCAGCTGCCGGTGGAGGATGGCCAGCAGCTGGGGGTCCGTGGCCGCCACTGGTAGCAGGCGCAGGGTCCGCCGTCTGGCCCTCCGCGGGGCCGGTCGTTCCTCGGCCGAGGGGCTGCCCTGGAGCGAGGGTCCCGGAGGGCTCTCCGGGACAACCGAGGCCTCGCCGGCGCTCTCTTCCGGTCCTTCGGATGGTGCAGGTGCAGGTGCAGGACACAGGAGAGGAGGGGGGAAAGAAGAATGGAGACAGGCGTTAGTGTGGGCCCCGAGCCGTGGCCTTTGTCCCCCCCGCCCTGTGCTGCAGGTTCCCCATCCCCGTCCCCGGGAGATGCTGCTGTGATGGATGGGGTTCAGGGGTCCCCCTGCCCTGCACCCTGTCCCCTGGTGGGAGCGACTCTCACTTCACCCTGCAGGGTCTGAGAGCAGGAGAGCTTTCTTAGGCCACAGATGGCCAGTTTCTGGCAGGAGTGACAGCCCCAGCTGTTGGAAGAGACAGTCCTTCCAACCCGTCGTGGGGAGAAGACTCCAAGGGGGGCCCCTCTGGGATGCAGCTTTCCCCCTCCTCTGGCTGGCTGCCTACCAGCTCTCCCTTCCCCTAGCCTCTACCTGTGGCCCCCGCCCTCGCCCCCCAATTCCAAGCCAGCTCGGCTCCTCCCTCCTGTTTGCTCAGGGCAGAGGTGTCACCTGCCAGTTGTAGCGCCAGGATCCTCCTTTGGCCCTGGGAGCTCCTCGGCTCTGGTGGCTCATATGTAGGCTGAGTCTCCCTTTGGCACTCCCCCCACTCCATCACATGCTGCTGCTGCGGGGTGTCCCACCCCCTCCGCCCGGGGGCCCCTCGAGGTTCCGCTCCCCCCTGGCTCGGGGATGGGGCATGGCACTGTCATGCAGGGTGGCGGGGGGCAGGGGCTGATGGCTGCAGTGGTGTGAGGGCCATGGCCCTGGTGTCTTTGGGGCCATGGCCATGTGAGCGTGTGGGGGGCCCTGGACACATCTCTGTTCCCCCCCGCCCCTCCAGCCCCGGGGTGTCCACCAGAGAGGGGTACCTACCTGTGGGTCCGCTCCCACGGTCCGGAGATCCCCGGGGGTCGGAGGCCCTGCTGCTGCTCCGGGATGGCAGGAGGAGGATCTGCAGGCTGGATTCTGCGGAGGAGGAGCCCCCCTCCTCCTCCTCCTCCTCCCCCTCCTGCCGCGATGTCCCGGGGATGGCCTCCGGGGGGGGCCCTCGGGGTGCGGGGCTTGCCTGCGGGGCGGAGTCCATCTGCAGGGCCTGCTCGGGCTCGTCAGCCGAGGTGTCAAGGGTGGCCGGAGGGGAGGAGGTGTGCCGGGAGCCCAGGATGTCCCTGAGCTCCCTGTAAAAGGGGCAAGTGACGGGGGCGGCCCCAGATCGGCTGGCCGCATCCCGGGCCCGGGCATAACCCTGCCGCAGCTCCTTGACCTTACTCCTGACGTGGTCAGGAGTGCGGGCAGGGTGACCCCGGTCAGCCAGGCCGTCGGCCAGCCGAGCGAACGCATCTGCGTTCCGCCTCTTGCTCCCCATTACCTGGAGCACCTCCTCCTCGCTCCAGAGCCCCAGCAGGTCCCGCATCTCGGCCTCCGTCCAAGAGGGGCCCCGCTGCCGCTTCCCAGACTGCGTGGCCCTCTGGCTGGGCTGGCTGCCCTGGCTGCCCTTGGGGGGGTCCCCTGGGGGTGCTGGGGGGGCTGCTGGGCAGCCATGGCCGGTGTCAGGGGCTGAGGGCTGTGCAGGCTCGCCGCGTGTGCAGGCAGGAGCCTGCACGTTCCCTCAGCCTCCTGCAGTCAGGGCGGGGGAGGGGCCCTTTAAGGGGCCGCTCCACGCAGCCACCAGTGAGCTGAGGGGCTGGAGAAAGCGTCTCTCAACCCCCCAGCTGATGGCCGCCATGGAGGACCCGGCAATTTCGACATTGCGGGACGCGGCTCGTCTACACTGTCCCTACTTCGATGTTGAACGTCGAAGTAGGGCGCTATTCCTATCTCCTCATGAGGTTAGCGACTTCGACGTCTCGCCGCCTAACGTCGAAGTTAACTTCGAAATAGCGCCCGACGCGTGTAGACGTGACGGGCGCTATTTCGAAGTTGGTGCCGCTACTTCGAAGTTTCGTGCACGTGTAGACGCAGCTAAAGTGTTCTGCAGCGAGCGCCATGATGTCCAAGTGTTCTACGACTCGAAAAGTTTGGGAACCGCTGCTCTAGACTAATCCATTGCTTTTTTCACTTAAATATAATGTGGTATTTGAAGTCCTAGGTCTTGATAATTCACTGAATTTCAGGCCCAGACAGCACTGAATTAAGTGGGAATTATGTAAAGTTTGCAGTCTCACTCAAATCCATAACCAGGAATACCACCCAGCTTAGTGAAATGACTTCCTGAGCAAGCTAATTTGTTCAAAGAAAATTAGAAAAACCAGATGCATTGACCGCAACATACAAAGCACTGCAATAGTAGCTATGAAGACCACTAATAATCATGAATATTTCCTTTCAAAACTATGTCCATAACATCAAGGTGAAGTAATTAGTTAACACATCTGTAATTGCCTATGAACCATATGAATAATACCTTTTTGTTTTCCAGGTTTACAGGTTACTAGTGTAAGGAATGTGCCAGCAGATCAACACTGCTGAAGGAGTTGGTGAATGTGTCCTCCGGAGATTATTTGCATGAAAATATGAAGGTGTGCATATGTAACGCCTTGTAAACAAAGCCTGATGGGAGCAGGCAAATCAAGGAGGTTTCATCTATTGTAGACAACATGTTGCTGTAAAGTCACAATTTATGCTATTGTCCAGTGTAAGAATTGTGGAGTCTCAACAATGCTTGCAGTTTTGTGGGGGTACACAGAAGTCATCATTACGCTGTAAGGTCTGGATTACAGAGGGCTCCACCCCTCAAAGTATTGTGAGAGTGAAAGGGGGTGGGCGGAGGAGGGGAAGCAGTATAGTAGCTAAGCCAGCTGGCTGGAAGGCTTTTGGCCATGCAGTTGTAAAACTGGTTTGACTAGTTCTCCCCTGCACTGTTTGCAAGTAGACCTAAAGATGGATCTATAGTTATTCTGTGAGAATCTCCTTTGGTGGATGCTGAGCTGCTGATGGTAGACCCAGAACTGAATGCTACTATGAGCTGAAATCACTCAGAGCTAGAATCACAGGGTTTTGCCGGCTGGAAAAACCCACAAGACAGCAATGGGCGGACAGCTAGTAGGAGAAACAGTAAGTGGCAGGCAGATGTGACCAGCATACAGCTGGTAGGAGGAGCAGTGGGTGGCTGGCAGGGCAGCTGGCAGGGAAAAAGCAGAATGGCGGACCAGTCTAAAGGTGGCATTGGATCAAGTTCAATGAGGGAATGCATCAGGGTGATATGTCAGGGCCTGCATGGACTGGACCGAGTTGTAAGTGGGGCATTTGAAAGGGGGGTACAAAGAAAGTTTGGGTGTGTGGATTGGCTGGTTACAGTGTTGGACTGCTGAGCCTGAGAGGCAAAGGACACTGCTCTGTCCATTTGAGCTGAGACAGTTACGTGATGATTGGTTATGAACTCTGGGCATGGTATTTCCCAAGCTATGCCATATGACTTTTCTGCCTCTTTCATTAAAAGTTTCTTTTCTACACTCAGACTCTGTGCTTGCGAGTGGGGAAGCATTGCCTCTCTGAGGTGCCCGGGGGGGTGTGAATTTCCCAGGCTACTGGGTGGGGGCTCAAGCCAGTTCTGTGTGAGATGGATGAAAAGGAACCCCTAAATATTGAACCCAGCCCTGGTGGCTGCCAACTCCTTCCAACAGAAGGGTTACACTAGAATCAGTTTGAAGTTTATTTATGAACCAATAGAAGATAATAAAACAGACATTATTCCACATTGTAACATTTTCATTCCCTTACTAAGATGCACTGTATCCAGCTGGAGTCCTCTCTTCCTGGCAATTCTCCTTCTGGAGAGGCAACCATAATGATAGCAATTCAAGTGGGCAAACAGCAGGAATACTGAGCACACCAATCTGATTACAATAGAATTCCTGCTAGCAGGACAAAAGGAACACAACAAATGAGGCACAGTGCCGAAAAGAGGAAAAACCTGCAAAAATAATGAACTTTCAAATTATAAACAGACTGGCAGTGGTCCTCTTCAAACAATGTAAAAAGGTGACTCGAGAAATTCAGTTATATAACATTTGAAAATAAAAGTGATGCATAAAATCCCTTCAAAAATTTATTATAAAGTGAAAGCTATTTGCTGCATGGCTGTAAATGAAAATGTATTGCTTTTATATTTTTTTTCCAAAATTAAAATGCAGGATCAGGGATAGCTGTTGACTGATAAGGAGGAACTGCCTGGATTTCAGTAACATTATTTTGTTTCAACAGCATGTAAAAGTTAATTTGTTTAACAGGAAAGACATCAACAAAAAATGGGAAAAGAGAGAATTAAAAGATGTTTTCATCCCCCAAAACACAGGTTTTTCATTGGGTTTTAGCCTTTTCCTGTAAGAAATGCATGTCTTTTAGACAATTCCCTCCTCTTAAAAATTCATATAATTCAGATGTAATGACAGTTGGAGGCAGTAGGAGAAATATTCTATATGTGCGTTGATGGAAATTTCACATTCTGCATCCCATCTTTAAAGGGTTTATATAAGTTGAATGAAAATCAGCCAATATAAGATTTGTCTGGAAATGGACCAATAGCCACACCTTTGCTGTCATTTGTGCGCAATGCCTGGGAATTTAATGGAATGGAATACCTGCTGTATATAAAAAAAAAATCTCATTTTACAACAAAATGAGATTTGGCTATTTTTAGCCACCTGGAATCAGAAAGCAAATAATAAACAAATCAATTTCTCTTAAGTTACTTCTGAAATAGCTCCTCAAATCCAGATTTGTGGTTTTCTGTTTTTTGTTGTTTGTTTGTTTGTTTTCCCTGGGAAGAGTGTAGTTTTGTTTTGCTTTGATTTAGCTTACTGGAATTCAATGAAACGTATTTGAAATCTTCTTCTCATTAAACATTGCCTAAAATTCTCTGCAAACAAGGATTCATTCCCACCATTCCCAGAGGAAATCATAATTATATGCTGCCATGACACATTGAATTATTAAGACACTCATCACTGTATAATTCTACAACTTTCTGACTTCAGTTATACTGAATATAAAAAGCTCTGAGATTTGGTAAAGATCTGAAAAAATATACCAGGTATTTAATTATTAACAAAGCACAATACATTTATTTCCAGTTCCAGAAGGGATCTCCAGCTGTAATGGTTTTCATCACTGTGAAGCTAAATTCTTATTATTAATGGATTTATCCTCAGCATATCCCTTTTTAGAAAGTATATCACTTCCTATATCATCATGGAAACTGATGCTCCAAGAGATTAAGTGTGAAAATTGTACAGCAACACAGGAAGAGGCAGAAATAAAAACCAGATCTCCTGGGTTCCAGTCCAGTATTTTAATCTTCCACTGATTTCAGTGTGTTTTTATGTGACTTTGAAGCCGCGTCTACACGTGCCGGCTGCTTCGAAGTAGCCACTCCAACTTCGAAATAGCGCCCGCCACGTCTACACGTGGTGAGTGCTATTTCGAAGTTGACATCGACGTAAGGCGGCGAGACATCGAAGTCGCTATCCTCATGCGGAGATGGGAATAGCGCCCTACTTCAACGTTGAACGTTGAAGTAGTGCACGTGTAGCCGATCCGTGTCCCGCAACATCGAAATAGCGGGGTCCGCCATGGCAGCCATCAGCTGAGGGGTTGAGAGACGCTCTCTCCAGCCCCTGAGCTTGATGGTCGCCGCATGCAGTGGCCCCTTAAAGCTCCCCACCCCCTGCCTTCCTGTGCAGGAAGCTGAGAGAGCATGCAGGCGGCAGCACAGCCACGCGGCCTGCCTGCACGCCTCCCTGCAGTCCAGAGACATCCCCCCCCGCTGCGATGGCCGCCCGTCAGCCCCCCAAGCGACCCCAGGGCACCCCCACCAAGGGGAGCCAGGGCTCCCAGACCGGCAGCCAGCCAGGGAAGAGGCAGCGGGGCCCCTCCTGGATGGAGGCCGAGCTCCGGGACCTGCTGGGTCTCTGGAGCGAGGAGGAGGTGCTCCAGGTAATGGGGAGCAAGAGGCGGAACACGGATGCGTTCGCTTGTCTGGCCGAGGGCCTGGCCACCCGGGATCACCCTGCCCGCATTCCTGACCATGTCAGGAGTAAGGTGAAGGAGCTGTGGCAGGGTTACGCCCAGGCCCGGGATGCGGCCAGCCGATCTGAGGCCACCCCTGTCACTTGCCCCTTTTACAGGGAGCTCAGGGAAATCCTGGGCCCCCGGCATACCTCCTCCCCGCTGGCCACTCTTGACACCTTGGCTGATGAGCCCCAGAAGGCCCCGGAGGCAGAGTCCACCCCGGAGACAAGCCCCGCACCCCAGGGGCCCCCCCAGAAGCCCACCCCTGGGATGCCGGAGGAGGAGGAGGAGGGGGAATCCTCCTCCAGCAATGGGGGGCTCCGGATCGCCATCCCGTCCCGGAGCTCCAGCAGGGCGTCCGCCCACAGGGTGTCTCCCAACCGTGGGAGCGGACTGTCAGGTATGTACCCCCACCGGTGCACACCCCCAGGGTTGAGGGGCGGGGGCAATAGACATGAGCAGGGCCCTCCACATGCCCAGATGACCATGGCCCCAAGGACAGCAGTGGCATGTCCCTCAGAAGAGTGCATCAGCCCCTGCCCCCCCCAGCACGACAGTGCCATGCCCCATCCCTGGGGATGGGGGGAGCGGAACCTAGGGTTCCCTGGGGGGACGGGGGTGGGACACCCATCAGCAGCAGCAGCATCTCCCGGGGATGGGGAACCAGCAGCAGAGGGATGGGGGGACAAGGGCCATGGCTCGGGGCCCACACTAACGGCTGTCTCCACTCTTCTTCCCCCCTGTGTTCTGCAGCTGCACCATCAGAGGGACCGGAGAGCACCGGCGAGGTGTCAGTGGTCCCGGAGAGCCCACTGGGGCCATCACTGAAGGCCAGCCCCTCGGTGGAGCACTGTCCAGCCCCAGGGCGGGGACGACGGAGGACCCAGCACCACCCCCAGATGGCGACGGACCCCAGCTGCTGGTGAGCCTCCGGCGGCAGCTGGAGGTCTCAGAGCAGCGCCTGTGGGTGGACGAGCGGTGCCTCCATCTGCAGGAGCGGGCGCTGGCCTGGTGCCAGGAGGCATGAGGGTGCCTTTATGCGCACGTTTGAGCGCATCGCGGACTACCTTGCCCCGCATGCCGTGCCGGCCGCTGCTCTGCCTGCCCTGCCTGCTCCACCCACCGCTCCACCCGCTGCTCCACCCACCACTCCACCCGCCGTCCCACCGCCGTCCACCACCGAGGGGCCTTCTGCCGAGGGGGACCTGGGGCCTGCTGACACCCGCCGGCCGTATCTGCTGGTTTGTCCGGCCCCCAGCCAGCCCCGGCCAGGGCTGAGGCCGAGGTGAGGGTCGCGCCCGCGAACCCCCAGCGCTGGACATTAGGGGGTGCGGGGACCAGGACGTGCCCCCCTCCTTTGTACATATCCCCTTTTATTTGTGTTGTAAATATGGCCTGGAGGACCACTGAATGGTAGCCCTTCCTGTTCAGGAAGCGTCCTCCGCTGTGCTCCAGAGCTCAGATGGGGATATGAGTCCCATCCAGAGCCCTGAAGCAATTTGGGAAGCCCAGGCTGGCAAACCCCGTGATGGCAGCATCCGGGTCCCCAAACCGCACGAGTCTGTGGAGGAGCAGGGCGTTGATGGTGCGGACGACCTGCAGGGGAAGGACATGGGAGAGCACCAATGAGGGATGTGCAGGGTGTGTCTGGCCCTCCCCTCCCAGGGCTCCCCTCCCCTCCACCCCCAGGGCTCCCCTCCCCTCCCCTCCCAGGGCTGCCTTCCCCTCCCCGTGGGTCCTCTTACCTCCATGAGGACAGCCCCGACGGTGGCCTTGCCAACACCAAACTGCTGCCCCACGGATCGGTTGCTGTCTGGAGTGGCCAGCTTCCAGACAGTGATGCCGACCTGTTTCTCCATGCTGAGGGCACTCCGCATGGCGGTGTCCTAGTGCCTCAGTGCGGGGGTGAGCCACTGGCAGAGCTCCAGAAATGTCTGCCAGCTCATACGAAAGTTCTGAAGCCAGCGGTCATTGTCCCACTCGCCGAGCACCAGCCACTCCCACCAGTCGGTGCTGGTGGGGTAGCTCCACAGCCGGCGGCGTGTGTGGCGGGGGGGGGAGGGCGGGGGGCAGCAGGGTCTGGGGTTGCTTCCTCCTTCCCTGGGGGAAGCTCCTCTTCCACGAAGAAAAGGTGATCAGCTGCCTCCTGCATGGCATTGAGCAGGGCGAGCACTGCTCCTGCAGGGGCGGCTGGGTGGACCTCTGGCTGCTGCTGCTGCTGGGGGTCCATGACTGCGTTGCTCGAGGTGTGCGCGCCTATGGCTCTGCAGACCGCGTGCTGTGCAGGCTGAGTGTGTCTGGGAGGGGCCCTTTAAGGGAGCGTCTAGCTGTTGCCCCGGAAGCGCTAGTCCACCCTGTGACCCTGTCTGCAGCTGTTCCTGGCACCCTTATTTCGATGTGTGCTGCTTTGGCGTGTAGACGCTCCCCTGCAGCGCCTACTTCGATGTGGTGCTGCCCAAAGTTGACTTTGAACGTCGACGGCACGAGCCCTGGAGGACGTGTAGATGTTATTTATCGAAATAGCTTATTTCGAAGTTGCTATATCGAAATAGCTTATTTCGATGTCGCTACATCGAAATAAGCTATTTCGATGTAGCATACACGTGTAGACGTAGCCTGAATGAGCTGGAATCCTAGAAAAAATGGTATGTGATCCTGTAAATGAAGAACGTCATGATGCATATACACAAAGGGGACAGAGTTCAGGTTTCACAGCATGAAGGCTTTACCCATCAATCGCTATATTTTTTTGGTTACATATACACTTCGAGGTAGGGGGGGGTGATTCTTAACTCAAGCAAACATACTGACTCGAATTCTAAACAACCTAACATGCTAAAAACAGCAAGCAGCAGGCTAGGCTAGCCATCCCAAATATGCACCCATCAATATGTACTGCAGATAGTTGGGGACGAGCCCATGCCGTCACATGCTGCTGCCCATACTACTATGTTTACATGTAAGGGCACTAGGTCTATGAGACCTAGCTGGAGTATGCGCACTTGAGCTGGGAATCACACTCTCAGCTCCAAGTGCAGAGACAAATTAAGTGTATATCTCAGTTTTATTTTATATTATTAAAACCATTAATTCTACCATGTGTGGTTATTTGCTTGACAGAGCAGAATCATAGAATCAAAGAGCTGGAAAGGACCTCAAGAGGTCATCGAGTCCAGCCTCCTGCCCCAAGCAGAATCAACCCCAACTAAGTCATCCCAGCCAGGACTTTGTCAAGCTGGGACCTAAAAACCTGTAGGGATGGAGATTCCACCACCTCTCTGGGCAACACATTCCAGTATTTCACCACCCTCCTGGTGAAGTACTTTCCCCTAATATCCAACCTACTCCACTCCTTCTGTAACTTCAGATCATTGCCCCCTGTTCTGCTGTCTGTCATTTCTGACAACAGTTTCTCGCCAACCATTTTATAGCACCCCTTCAGGAAGTTGGAGGCTGCTATTAAATCACCCCTCAGTCCTCTCTTCTGAAAATTAAATAAGCCCAAATCCCTCAGCCTATCCTCATAGGTCATGTGCTCCAGCCCCTTAATCATTTTTGTTGCCCTCCACTAAACCTGCTCCAACACATCCACACCCTTTCTCTACTGGGGGGGCCCAAAACTGGACACAGCACTCTAAATACAGCCTCATCAGTGCTGGATAGATGGGGAGCAACCTCTCAAGATCTGCTCGAAATGCTCCTCCTAATGCACCCCAGTATGCTATTGGCCTTCTTGGCTACAAGGGCGCACTACTTACTCATATCCAGCCTTTCATCAACTACAATTGCTAGGTCTCTTTCCACTGTACTGCTGCTTTGCCAGTCGGTCCCCAGCCTATAACAATGCCCGGGATTCTTCCATCCCAGGTGCAAGACTGTACACTTCTCCTTGTTGAACCACATCAGATTTCTTTTGGCCCAATCCTCCAATTTATCCAGGTCACTCTGGATCCTATCTCTACCCTCCAATGTATCTAGCTCTCCCCTTAGCCTGGTGTCATCCACAAACTTGCTGAGGGTGCAATTCAGTTCCTCATCCAAGTAATTAACAAAGCCATTGAACAACACCGGCTCCAGAACTGAGCCGTGGGGCACTCCCCTTGAAACCGACTGCCATCCAGATTTTGAGCCATTGACCACTACCCATTGGGCCCAACCGTCAAGCCAGCTTTCTATCCATCTTACAGTCCATGTATCCAATCCATACTTTCTTAACTTATGGGCAAGAATGTTGTGGGAGACTGTATCGAAAGCTTTACTGAAGTCAACATATATCACATCCACTGACTTCTCCATGTCCACAGAGCCTGTTACCTCATCATAGAAACTAATCAGATTGGTCAGGCACAACTTGCCCTTGGGGAATCCATGCTGACTACTCTCAATCACTTTCCCGTCTTCCAAGTGCTCAAAATGGATTCCCTGAGGATCCCTTCCATTATTTTCCCAGGTACTGAGGTAAGGCTGACCAGCCTTTAGTTCCCTGGATTGTCCTTCTTTCCTCTTTTTAAAGATGGGCACTATATTTGCCTTTTTCCAATCATCCAGGATCTCTCCTGATCTCCAAGGGTCTTCAAAGATAATGGCCAAAGGCTCAGCAATGACGTCTGCCAATTCCCTCAGTACCCTTGGGTGCATTAAATCCAGACCATGGATTTGTGTACATCTAGTTTTTCTAAGTAGCTCTTAACTCATTCCTTCTTCACCGAGAGCTGCCCTCCACCTTCCTGTACTGCATTGTCTAGCACCATAGTATGGGAGCGGTCCTTGCCCGTGAAGACTGAGGCAAAAAACATATTGAGTACTTCAGCTTTTCTTACATTATGTCACAAGGTTACCTCTCTCCTCCAGTAATGGCCCCACATCTTCCCTCATATTGTTAACATGCCTCTAGAAACCCTTCTTGTTACCCTTCACATCCCATGCCAGCTGCACTTCCAATTGTGCCTTTACTGTTCTGATTACCGCCCAGCATTTTCCAGCCATATACTTATACTCCTTCTTCGTCATCTGTCCAAGTTTCCACTTCTTATACATATCCTTTTTGCATTTAAGATGACCAAACATTTCCCTGTTAAGCCAAGCTGGTCACCTACCATATTTGCATTTCTTACTATGTAGCAGGATTGTTTGTTCCTGTTCCTTCAGCAAGACTTTTTTAAAATATTGCCAGTTCTCCTGAGCTCCTTTTCCCTTTATCTTCATTTCCCAGGGGATTCTGCCCATCAGTACCCTCAGGGAGTTGAAGTCTGCTCTTCTGAAATCAAGGGTCTGTAGATTACTGCTCACCTTTCTTCCTTTTGTAAGGATCCTGAAATCTACCATGTCGTGATCATTGCAGCCCAGGTTACCACGCACTTTTATTTCTCCTCTGAGTTCTTCCCTGTTTGTGAGCAGCAAGTCCGGTTGTGCACGGGCCCTGGTTGGTTTCATCAGCACTTGTACCAGGAAGCTATCTCCAACATTCTCCAAAAACTTCCTGGATTGTCTGTGTGCTGCTGGATTGGTCTGCCAACAAATGTCTGGTAATTACAATCTCTCATAAGAACCAGGGCCTGAGATTTGAAAGCTTCTTTCAGTTGTCTGAAGAAATCCTCATCTCCCTCATCTCCCTGATCTGGCGGTTTATAGCAGACACCAGTGATCACTTCACCTCTATTGCTTCTGCCTCTAAGCTTAACCCAAAGACACTCAGCTGGCTTTTCTCCCTCCTTATACTTGACTGCTAAGCAATCATACTGCTCCCTCACATAGAGCACAACTCCTCCTCCTTTTCTCCCCTGCCTGTCCTTCCTAAACAGTTTATACCCTTCCATGACCGTGTTCCAGTTATGTGAGTCATCCCACCGCATCTCTGTTATTCCAATCACTTCGTACTTCTTAGACTGCCAAGGCTTCTAGTCGCTCCTTTTTGTTTCTCAGGCTTCTTGCATTTGTGTAGAAGCACCTTAGAGAAGTGGCTGATTGGCCCACTTTCTCCTCTTCACCCAGGAATCCTACTTTGTTGTTCCCTATTCCTTCCTGCTTACCTCAGGACCCCTTCCCCACTTATCCTGGAATGCTCTGATCAGTACAATATCTGCCATTAATGAAGCAGAGGCCTCTCCTTTCTATACATACAATCTGTTATGGTGCATGAAAAGGTAGGATGAGTGTGTGTGTGTGTATGAGAGAGAGAGAGAGAGAGAAACCACTGTAACTCAAATCAAAGTAGATTTTCATCAGACCACCAAGAAACCCACATGTATGATACACATCTCCTAGAACTGGAAGGGACCTTGGGAGGACATCTAGTCCAGTCCCCTGCCCTCTTGGCAGGACTAAGCACCATCCCTGATATCTACTTGCTCCAATCCCTAAAGGGCCTCCTCAAGGATTCAGCTCACAAGCTGAGGTTTAGCAGGCCAATGCTCAAACCACTGAGCTATCCCTCACCCCCAAAAATGTATGTAATTGGAGATACACATCTCCTAGAACTGGAAGGGACCTTGGGAGGACATCTAGTCCAGTCCCCTGCCCTCTTGGCAGGACTAAGCACCATCCCTGATATCTACTTGCTCCAATCCCTAAAGGGCCTCCTCAAGGATTCAGCTCACAAGCTGAGGTTTAGCAGGCCAATGCTCAAACCACTGAGCTATCCCTCACCCCCAAAAATGTATGTAATTGGAGATACACATCTCCTAGAACTGGAGAGGACCTTGGGAAGTCATCTAGCTTGGTCCTCTGACCTCTTGGGAGGACCAAATACCGTGTCTGATATCTATTTGCCCCCATCCTTAAATAGCCTACTGAAGGATTGAGCTTATAACCCTGGGTTTAGCAGGTCAATGCACAAGCCACTGAGCTATCCTTCCCCCATCCATGTGAGGGCTAGGTCCATATTTCTGTTATCACTTCTTCTAAAAAGAAGGGTTGTTTTGTTTTGTTTGTTTTTTTAAACTGGCCATTTTGGTAAAGCTTTCAGAATAAAACTGGCTGTCTGACAGCACTCATGCCAAAATTTTGAAAAAGTTATGAACAAGCAAAAGTGGCACATTAGAAAGGAAAAATGAAAAAGCTTGAGCAAATGTGAACTAGAATATAAGAATGGCTTCATGGTCAAACTAATGATCCATGTAGTCCCATGTTTGTTCTTCTGACAGTGGTCAATGCTAGGTGCTTCAAAGGGAATGGACAGAACAAGGCAATCATCAGGTCCCTATTCCCAACATCCAGTCCTTGCATATGGTAATCAGAAGCATAGGAACACCAGAGGATAATTTTGCATCCCCAACAGTCTTGGCTAACAGCCATTGATGGACATATCCTCCATGATTTTATCTAATTCTATTTTAAACCATTCATAGTTTTGACCTTCACAACATCCTATGGCAATGTGTTCCATAGGCTGACTGCATTGTGTGATAATTACTTCCCTCTCTTTGTTTTAAATCCACCTCCTATTAATGTAATTAGGTGACACCTAGTTCTTGTGTTATATCAAGGAGTAAATAACACTTCTTTATTCAGTTTCTCAGCACTTTTTAGGATTTTGTACACTTCTAACATAACTCTCCATCACCTCTTTTCCAGGCAGAACAGTCCCAATGTTTTTCATCTCCCCTCACATGAAAGCTGTTCCCATAGCCTTCATAACTTTGTTGCCCTTCTCTGTTCTTTTCCATTTCTAATCTCTCTGTCTTTTGAGATGAGGCAACCAGAATCGCACACAGAACTCCATGTGTTGGGCACTATGGATTTATTGAGTGATATTTTGATGTTTCCCATTTGGTTTTTTTCTCACCTGTCCCTTTCCTAATGGTTCCAAACACTCTCCTAGCTGTTTTGAATCACCTTCAATTTGGAAAGTAGGTTTTTAGAGAATTAGCCATAATGTTGCCAAGATCTTTTCTGAGTGGTATGTCATTTTCTATGCATAGTTGGGATTATGTTTTCCAATATGCATTTCTCTGCATCTATCAAAATTGAACTTCATCTGTCACTTAGTTTTGTGAGGTCCCTTTGAAAGTCTTCACAGTCAGCTTTGGACTTAACTATCTTGAGAAATTTAGTATTGTCTGCAAACTTTGCCACCTTATAATTTGCTCCTTTTTCCAGATCATCTAGGACAGTGGTCCCAAACTTTTTCCGGCAGTGGAGGTTTGAGCTGGAGCTGGGGTAGTTGAGCTGCAGCTGTGTGAGGCCAGGAGGTTTGAGCTGGGGCTTGGTGGGAGCAGCGGGGCTAGGGTGGTGGGGTTGAGCTTGGGCGGAGGGGGGAGCAGATTGAGCTGCAGCTGCTCGGGGCCAGGGTGTTGAGCCAGGGCCAGGGGAGTTGAGCCACAGCCACACAGGGCCAGGGGGTTAAACTAGGGCTGGGAGAGTTCGGCCACAGCTGTGCAGGGTGGGATGGGGGGTTTAAGCCGGGGCCAGGGGGCTGAGCCACAGTTTACTGTAGGTCTAAGCCAGTGGTGTGCAAAACTGTAAAACTGAGCAAATTGCATCCCAACATTTATTTATTTTTTCCCTGAGAATGGGGGAGAGACTGCTATTAATCAATTTCACTGGTGTAACTCTTTGCAATAGCTCACTGAAACATAGTTTAGGAACCACTGATCTAGGAATATGTTGAACAGTACTGGTCCCAGTACAAATCACTGGAAGACACTACTTTTTACATCTCTCCATTGTTAAAACTGACAATATATTTCTACCCTTTGTTTCCTGCCTCTTAGCAAGTTACTGACCTTGAGAGGACCTTCCTTCTTGTATTTAATGACTGCATAGCTTGCTTAAGAGCCTTTGATGTGGGATCTTGTCAAAGGTCATCTAGCAGGTCAAGTCCAGCTATAGGTATCACACTATATTCTGCCTGTAATGAAATATGTAACATGGTAAATAAGGGCCTGATTCTACACACACTCTTCCACCATGAGCTCTCTTGTAGGTGTAGGGGGTTTTGGACAGTAGGGCTCCAGTCAAGCAAAGGACACACATGATTAAGAAGTAGACTTGATGAACAAGCACTGATTGAGGACAAAGCCCCACACAGCAGGAACAGGAAGGACTAGTATAAAGCCAGGAAGTTTTCAGCAGAAGGGGCAGGAAGCTATAGTCAGAAGCTTGTGTTCTGACTAAGAGATGGAAAGGAGGAAATCCAGGGGAAAGCAGAAGCCCTTGCATCACAGACCTGAGAGCAGGTTTTATCCAGAGAAGTGGCAGAGCAGGAGCCTGAAAGGGGTGGAATGGGAAAAGGCTCGGAGAAATGGCAGTAAGAGGCAAACCCTGACCATTGGTTCAACTGTCCCTGAGCTGGACCCCAGAGTAACGGGTGGGCCCAGCTTCCCTCACCAGCCATTGAGGGGAGGTGGCATTGCCTTGGATTGGAGGACTGCTGAGTATGATACGTGGTGAATCACTTGAGTAAGATTTTGGCACACCAAAAGGGAAAACTACAATAACTTGTCTGGAGGGCCAAGACAGGAAGCTGGAGCACCAAGACAGGAAGGTATTCACCTTGCCTCACAAAGTGGAAGCACTGAAAATCTTGACACTTATGAAAGGTTTCAGGACAAATCAGACAGAAGGGGCACCAACTGGGACAAGCTGTTCCTTACTCAGCTACAGGGAGGCACCTTGACAGTGAGCAAAGAGCCCTGAGAAAGAAGGGATTACCTGAGGGAGTAGCCAGAAGGATTGCATTACACAGCATATATATAAGAGTTTAGGCCACCTCCTTGTCCCATGAAGATAAAGAGGGCTTTGCCTTTGACTGCAGTGGGATAGGGACATGCCTCTTGTTTTTCAGATGGAGGCTCAAAGTATAGTTTCTGGCCCAAACTGAAACACTAGAACTGCCATAAAGTAGCAGTGAACTGACAAAGCTCTTCAGGCAATAACTAACATATCAGCTATCCTGTTGGTCCATTACTTCAAAATCCCAATACACAAAAAATAGCTTTGGTTTTACACACTGCCTCAAAACATCAGTGTCTTCACAGGTATTTCCTATCAGAGTGTCAGTCAGCCTCTTCTTCACCAGTTGTCCTTGCAGAAGTCTGTGCAGCATGAGAAAAGCTAGAGGATTTTTTCTTATTATTTTTGTTAGTACTGCAACTTTATGATCAAGAATAACTTTCACAACCATCTCAACCACAAATATTGTAATCCTGGGACTTTTTCATTTCTTCACAAAGTCCAAAGTCAGTGTGGCATGGAATAAGCAATCTTGCTGTCCACATACCAATACTGAAAACATGGAAAAAGAAATGGAATTTCAGGGCTTAACTGTGATTTCTTGACCTACTATGCCACCATGAGGCAGGAAAAGAAAAATACAGCTATAGACGTTAATGTTTGAGACAGTGTCCAGGGACAGAAATAGAATTTGGAGATATGACATTGTAAAAGATCTTCAATTTTCCAGAAAATATAGAGTCTCAAATTCAAATATTTATGAAACAGAAGGAGAGAAATACAGTGACTGAAATCACCCAACCAGCAGATTTCTGTGAAAAATATAATGTACACTTCAAACTGATTGCAAACATTGGCACAAAGTTGTAGTGACTTACAAATCTTCAAGGAAATGCAGCTAAGAAAGGCCATAGAACTATAATCATTAGGAATTAAGCTTAAAAGTATAAGTAAGTTCATCACAGCTTTAATTTACACTCTCTTCAATTGACTTAAGTGTTCCTTACATATCAGTAAATGAGTGTATGTATTTACACACTGAGTAGCCAGAGGAGTAAATTAATGATATAGAGGCTATCGTAACTTACAAATCCTTCCAGTTCCTATGGGTGCACGTTAGACAAGTGTAGACTCCTTTGCATGTAAAAACTAAATAGGTCTAAACATTGACTAGCAATAAACCAGTCATCTCGAACCATGTTTCCCAAAGTGAGGTACACATACCACCGGTTGTATGCAAAAGGATTTCAAGAGGTATGAGGCGAAAAATAAATTACTAAAAATCATGACATAAGCCCTGGGATGGCACTGGGAAAGGGAGCACACTGATAAAGCCAACGTGCCAAAAGGGGTATATGATATTTTAAATTTGGGAAACACTGATCTAAGACAATTCACGTTGAATCATTCATCTGATTTATGAAAGCTTCTGAAACTGATCATTGATCCTCACATGCCCATTAATGCTCAGATTCAGATGAAAATGAAACATTCTTTTCATTTTTTCTTTAAAGCAAGCCATCAATACTGCATAATTGTTCACCTGTGATCCACCACGGATGATTTGTGATGCAGCCACAATGGAACTTATAGTTAAAGAGGCTGAAAGATTTGTAGGACACAGAGAAATATAGATGCCATTATTACATGACAAACCATCAGAGATCAGAAACAATGCAGGAGTGTTAGGCATTTGTTTGTACTACAACACATCAGAGGTACATGGTTACAATATGAAAAAGACGTGCCTCAGAATTTGAGTGGCCTATGTAAAGAGACACTGCTTACCAGTGTTAAATGTCTGCCATGCTATGGATGGTACTTTCTTCAACACTGAGAAAGAAAATTTTGAATAATAATAATATGTATTTATCAACAGCAAATGCAGAAAAGGAGCAAAGTGATGGTCTGGAACTAGAAAATACATACCGAGAGTGGCAACTACCAGAATGTACTGTGAAGCTAATAGAACAGAAAGGAAAGAACCTTTGATGAACCCACCTTACCTGTCAAGGTCTGGAAGAGGGCATGTGTTGATCTCAGCTAGATAATCAATACACCTAGTTTCCGAAGACTACAATTTAAGATATTTGGATATTTCATGTTCTCCAGAAGCATAAACCAATTGTTCTGTTACTCATCATGAAGTCAAGAGTAGCTAGTTACAAAGAAACAGTATTTTACAGGACAAGGCTCTAAACAGCTCAAAAAGATGTGGCCCATATCCTAAAAGCACGATGAAAATATGTCCTGTTTGTAAAGGGACAGTCTGATATTAAGCCCTTCTGCAGGTGTCCTGACTTTTTCTTAAAAATAGGCAAAAGGTCCTTTATTTTCTTTCTCCTCTCCATCACTACAGGTGAGTCCTTCTGCTGGCTGGATCCCTCTTTTCTAGCAACTCACCCACCTGTGGTGAGTAGGGCAGGAGAGCAATCCAGTGCTTAATGCTGAGGGTGGATGTGCAAGGCTGGTGGTGCAGCAAAACTGCTGCACCCAGGGCCAGGCTGCTTCCCCTGCTGGTGTGTGAGTGCAGCTCCCAATGCATGCTGGCTCTTGGCCAGCCAGGCCCTGATGCATGTCTTGCTTCTGGCTGGCTCTGGCTGTGTGCTGCGAGCTGCAGTGGCTGGTGAGTGCAAGTAGGCAAAGGTCAGTTACATGTTACTTCTGCTGTCTGCCTGTCAGCCCTTTCCAAACTACCCTTCTCACTGTCCTCTCCCTGGTTTGCCCCATCACCACCAGCAGCCTCCCCTGGAGGGGCACATCCTAGTGCTGCGCAATGAAACAGCTGCTGTTCAGCCTGTCCAGCAGGTTCCTTAATTCCTCCACTACCTCTGGCTGGATCAGTGAACCAGGAAAGCCAAAGACCTGTAAGCCTAGGGAACTGGCTAGGAGAAGCCAAGCCCTGCATACACTGAAGCCTGGCACAGCACTGGCATGGGGAAGCCTCTCTACCCTTCAGCTAAGCTTTAAGTTGTGGAGAGGAAGTGTTCCACAACCCTGCAGGTTCCACACCAGCCCCCTGGGGAGAGGCACTTCCTTCACCAGGTCCCTCCATGGATCCTGCCCCCGGGTGTACAGGTCTGTTCAGTCCTTTTGCACACACTGTAGCCAAGGGACAGGAGGTGGCTGGGTTATGTCAGTGGTCAGCAGCAGCCTGGAGGTGTTAGTTTCTTTTTGAATATGGGCAGGCAGGCATGGACAAGCTCCTTCCAGCTACAGGGGAGGTCATAGATGTGGGAGGAAGAGAAGAGAGGAGCTCTGTAAGCACACGGGTCAGGTCATCCATTCCCTCCTCCAACCCCACCCTCCAGAGGCTGGAAGCAACTCCCATCCCGTCCCTCCCACAGGAGTTCCAAAAGGCTGCTACTGGCCACGTTCTGGTGTGAAACCTGGCAGAAATCTAGGGATGGCAGTCACAAGCCTGTACTCTTCCCCCACCTCCATGTGTTGCTGTGGAAAGATGAGTTCATCTCAGGGGCCCAACCAGGCATGGAGGGTGGAGAGTGCCCAGCAGAGAGGGGCGGGTCAGTAAGTCACCACCCACCCCTCTGCTGTGTGGGAGTGGTGCGCAGAAATGTGTATATGTGAACTCTATAGCTTTAAAAATAAGAAGGCAAAGAGAATCCAACAGTAGAGGTGGTTGTGGAAAAAATTAATAAACTAAACGGTAATAAGTCATCAAGGCCAGGTGGTATTCACCCAAGAGCGCTGAAAGAATTCAAATGGTTTGTAATTTATCCATTAAATCAACTTCTATACCAAATGACTGGAGGATAGCTAATGTGCTGCCAATTTTTTAAAAAAAGCTCTGGAGGATATCCTGATAGTTGCAGGCTGGTAAGTCTAAATTCAGTGTGTGGGAAATTTGTCAAAACTATGTAAAGAAAAGAATTATGAGATACACAAGATCACAGTGTGGATTCTGCTCAGAGAGGTCTACCGTTGGCATGGTCTTCTCTCTAAGGCAGCTGCAGGAGAAGTGCAGGGAGCAGAGGAAGCCACTCTATATAGCCTTCATCGACCTGACCAAGGCCTTTGACTTGGTCAGCAGGGATGGACTGTTCAAACTGCTCCACAAGATAGGCTGTCCTCCACGGTTACTCAAGATGGTCCAGTCGTTCCACGAAGACATGAGAGGAACCATCCAATATGATGGCGCATTATCGGATGCTTTCAGAATCAGGAGCAGCGTCAAACAAGGATGCGTGCTTGCTCCGACATTGTTCGGGATCTTCTTCACACTCCTCCTGAAGCATGCCTTTGGATCTTCAACAGAGGGCATCTTGCTTCACACAAGATCTGATGGGAAACTCTTTAATCTTGCAAGGCTGAAAGCTAAGTCTGAGGTGCGGGAAGTCCTCATCAGAGACATGCTGTTCGCAGACGATGTTGCTGTAGTGTCTCACACAGAAGACCAGCTTCAAAAACTGCTGGATCAGTTCTCCAAAGCATGCAAGGACTTTGGGCTTACCATCAGCCTAAAGAAGACAAACGTACTCGGTCAGGATGTTGCTGAATCCCCATCAATCAGCATTGACAACTATACATTGGAGGTCGTCCACGAGTTCATGTACCTCGGGTCCACCATCACTGACACCCTGTCGTTGGACACTGAGCTAAATAGTAGGATCAGAAAAGCAGCCACAACTCTGTCCAGACTCAGCAAGAGAGTATGGAATAACAACAAGCTGTACACTCACACCAAAATGCAAGTCTACAGAGCCTGCATCCTCAGCACCCTCCTTTATGGCAGCGAGACTTGGACCCTGTATGCCCGCCAGGAAAAGAGGCTGAACGTCTTCCACTTGCACTGCCTCAGGCGCATCCTTGGAATATCATGGAAGGACAGAGTGACCAACACCGCCGTCCTCGAGCAAGCTGGAATCCCAACCATGCACACCCTCCTCAGGCAGCATCGGCTCCACTGGCTTGGTCACTTCCACAGGATGAATGATGGAAGGATTCCAAAAGACATCCTGTATGGTGAGCTAGCCTCTGGCAAAAGACCTCCCGGTTGCGCTACAAAGATGTCTGCAAGAGAGACCTCAGAGAGGTAGACATCGAGCTGGACAACTGGGAAGAACTAGCAGACGACCGCAGCAGATGGAGGCAGGGGTTACACAAGGGCCTTCAGAAGGGCGAGATGAGGATCAGACAGCTAGCAGAGGAGAAGAGAGCACACAGAAAGCACACTAAGGACTTGCCAGACACGTACCACATCTGCAAGAGATGCAGCAAGGACTGTCACTCTCGTGTGGGTCTTCATAGTCACAGTAGATGCTGTAAATGAAGTCTTCAATTGAAATTATAAAGGGCGCGATCCATAGTCTATGCAGACTGAAGGATGCCTAGTGCTACTACGAGATGAACATAGTTTGGGGGAAAAGAGTCACCATGGTCTTTGTAAAGGAAAATCCATGCCTCCTCAATCTACTAGAATTCTTTAAATCAGTCACAAGAATGTGGGCAAAGCAGATCCAGTGGATATAGTGTGCTTGGACTTCCAGAAAGCCTTTGACAATGTCCCTCACTAAAAGCTCTTAAGCAAATTAAGCTGTCATGGGACAGAATCATAGAATCGTAGAACAATAGAGCTGGAAGAGACCTAAAAAAGCCATCAAGTCCAGCCCCCTGCTCTAAGCAGGACCAAACCCATCAGATCAGCCCCACCAGGGCTTTGTCAAGGCGAGACTTAAACACCTCCAGGGATGGAGACTCTACTACTTCCCTGGGTAGACCATTCCAATGCTTCACCACCCTCCTAGTGAAAAAGTTTTTCCTAGTGTTCAGCCTGGACCTTTCCAACTGCCACTTGAGACCATTGTTCTGTGTTCTGCCATCCATGACCACTGTGAACAGCCTCTCTCCAGCCTCTTTGCAGCCTCCCTTCAGTAAGTTGAAGACTGTTATCAAGTCCCCACTCAGTCTTCTCTTCTGCAGACTAAACAGTCCCAATTCCCTCAACCTTTCTTCATAAGTCATATGCTCCAGCCTCCTAATTATTGTGGTCACCCTCCGCTGGACCCTCTCCAGTGTGTCCACAACCTTCCTATAATTGGGGCCCAGGACTGGACACAGTACTGCACATGTGGCCTCACCAAAGCCAAATAAAGAGGAAAAATCACTTCTCTGGATCTACTGGCAACACTCTTCTTGATGCAACCTAATATGCCATTAGCTTTCTTGGCTACAACGGCACACTGTTGACTTATGTCCAGCTTCTCATTCACTATAACTCCCAGGTCCTTTTCTGCAAAACTACTACCGAGCCAGTCGGACCCCAGCCTGTAACAATGCTTGGGATTCTTCTGGCTGAAGTGCAGGACTCTGCACTTGTCCTTATTGAATCTCATCAGATTTCTTGCAGCCCAGTCTTCCAATTTGTCTAAGTTAGTCCGGACCCTGTCCCTATCCTCCAGCGTATCTACCTCTCCCCCAGTTTAGTGTCAACCGCAAAGTTGCTGAGGGTGCAATCCAACCCCTCATCCAGGTCATAGATAAATATGTTGAACAGAACAGGGCCCAGAACCAAACCTTGGGGCACTCCACTAGAAACCAACCGGCATCCTGACATCGAGCTGTTGATCACTACCTTCTAGCCAGCTTCCTATCCATCTTACCTACCATCCATTTATCTAATCCACATTCCTTTAGCTTGCTGACAAGAATATTGTGGGAGACTGTATCAAAAGCTTTGCTAAAATCAAGATAAATCACATCCATTGATTTTCCCCTATCCACAGAGCCAGTTATCTCATCATAGAAACTAATCAGATTGGTCAGGCATGACCTGTCCTTCATGAATCCATGCTGACTACTCCTGATCACTCTCCCCTCCTCCAAGTGTCTCAAAATGACTTCCTTGAGAAGCCCCTCCATGATTTTTCCAGGGACTGATGTAAGACTTATAGTTCCCTGGATCATCCTTCTTCCCTTTTTTAAAGATGGGCACTACATTTGCCTTTTTCCAATCATCCAGGATCTCTCCCGATCGCCACGATTTTCCAAAGATAACTGCCAAGGGCTCATCAACAACATATGCCAACTCCCTCAGAACTCTAGGATGAATTAGGTCCGGGCCCATCGATTTATGTACATTTAGCTTTTTTAGATAGCTCCTAACCTGTTCTTTCCCCACCAAAGGCTGTCCACCTTCATCCCACAATGCATCACTTATCGCATTAGTCCGGGAGCTGTCTTTGTCCGTGAAGACAGAGGCAAAGAAAGCATTAAGTACTTCAGCTTTCCCTACATCATCTGTCACTGGGTTACCTCCCTCATCCAGTAGGGGCCCCATGCCCTCTCTGATCACCTTCCTCTTGGTAACATGCCTGTAGAAACTCTTCTTGTTATCCTTCACATTCCTCGTGAGTCACAATTCCAGTTGCGCTTTTGCCTTCCTGATAACTGCCCTACATTTTCGAGCTATACATTTATACCCCTCCCTGGACATGTGTCCCAATTTCCACTTTTTGTAAGCTCCTTTTTTGTGCCTAAGTTTTCCGAGGATTTCCCCATTAAGCCAGTCTGGTTTCCTACCATATTTACTTCTCTTGCTGCACATCGGGATGGTTTCTTTCTGCGCCTTCAATAGGGCTTCTTTAAAATACTGCCAGTTTTCCTGGACTCCTTTTCCCTTCATGGTAGCATCCCAGGGGATTCTGCCCATCAGGTTCCTGAAGGAGTCAAAGTCTGCTTTTCTGAAGTCCAAGGTGTGTAATTTGCTTCTCTCTTTCCTCCCTTTGGTCAGGATCCTGAAGTCTACCATCTCATGATCACTGCTTTCCATGTTGTCCCCCACCTTTACCTTCCCTATTAGTTCCTCCCTGTTTGTAAGCAGCAGGTCGAGCCACGCACAACCTCTGGTCGGGTCCTTCAGCACTTGTACCAAGAAGTGATCCTCAACATTCTTCAGAAATTTCCTGGACTGCTTGTGTCCTGCCGTATTGGTCTCCCAACAGATGTCAGGGTAACTGAAGTCCCCCACGATAACGAGAGCCCACGATCTAGAAACTTCTCTCAGTTGTCTAAAAAAAGCCTCATCTACCTCATCATCCTGATTTGGTGGCCTGTAGTAGACACCAACCACCACATCTCCAGTGCTGCCTACACCACTAAGCTTGACCCATAGATTATCAACAGGCTTTTCTCCCTCTATCTACCTGAGTTCCAAGCAATCATAGTGCTCTCTTACATACAGTGCAACCCCTCCTCCTTTTCTCCCTTGCCTGTTCTTCCTGAACAGTTTATACCCTTTCATGGTAGCACTCCAGTCATGCGAGTCTTCCCACCAAGTCTCTGTTATTCCAATCAAGTCATAGTTCTTGGACTGAGCCAGGGCTTTTAATTCCTCCTGCTTGTTACCCAGGCTTCTGGCATTGGTGTACAAACACCTTAGATAACCAGTTGATCTCCTCACCCTCACTACTCGAACCAAGGGTCTACTTTTGTTGTATATTCCTCTTTGCATTTCTTCCCAGCCTCCAAGTTCCTTTCTACCCACAGGTTTTCGGTCACCTTCCCCCAGCGAACCTAGTTTAAAGCTCTCCTCACTAAGTTTGCAAGCCTACTTGCAAAAATGCTCCTTCCTCTCTTGGTTGGGTGGACCCCATCTCTTCCCAACAATCCTTGCGCCTGAAACAGTGTCCCATGATCAAAGAATCCAAAGCCCTCTCTCCGACACCACCTGCATAACCATGCATTTACTTTCTCAATTTGATGGTCCCTACCTAGCCCTTTCCCTTCGACAGGAAGGATGGACGAGAACACCACTTGCGCTCCAAATTCTTTGACCCTTCTTTCCAGCACCACATAATCTGCAGTAACCCGCTCAAGGTCATTCTTGGCCGTATCATTAGTTCCCACATGCAGAAGTAGGAAGGGGTAGTATTCTGAAGGCTTGAGCAGTTTTGTAAGGCTCTCAGTCACATCCTGAATTCGAGCTCCCGGAAAACAGCACACCTCATAAGACTGCAGGTCCAGTCGGCAGATGGATAGTTCAGTACCTCTTAGGAGGAAGTCTCCTCCCACCACCACCCGTCTTTTTCTTCTGGGGGTGGTGGTCATTGAACCCCCACTCCTAGGGCTACACATCCCCTGTCCTGCAGTACAAGCAGTTCTCTTGCAATTTTCTTCCTGTGAGGCTCCTTCCAAAGCATTCACCACCTCAGAACCAGTGGAGAGTGCCTGAAAGCGATTACTTATTTCTATATCAATGAGGGACTTGTGTACCAGCCTTCTTTTTCTTCTAGAAGTTACATGCTGCCAGTTCTCTGCTTCATCCCTTACCACCCTCCCTGGTTCTTCTGCCTGCCATGCTTGCAAGAGTAAACGCTCCCTTCCGTCAAGGAAATCTTCATCCTCCCTGATTGAGCATAGGGTGAACACTTGAGCCTCTAGTCCTCTAATTTTTCCTTCTATAATGGAGACCAGCTTGCACTTAGTGCAAACGAAATCCCTTCTTTCCTCAGAGAGGAAGACAAACTTGGTGCATCCCAAGCACGTAACAGCAGCAGACCTGTCACTATCCATGCCTGCCATCCTAGAACAGTGATTTAAAAGAAAGGCAAGGGTCCCAGGCCCCTTCCACTCCCTTCCAAACTCCCTCTCTAAACTCCCTGTTTGCAGTCCCCTGTTAACTAAGTGGGTCTGTCCCACGAAAGCACACCTAATAAATTATTTTGCTAGTCTTTAAAGTGCTACTTGGCTGCTTTTTATTTTGATAGTATATAGACTAGCTTGGCTCCCTGTCTGTTTCTAAACTCCCCGTTTGCAGTCCCCTGTTAATTCCCTCTCTAAACTCCCTGTTTGCAGCCCCCTGTTCACAAGCTCACCTGTTCACTTGGACACTGCTTTATAAAGCCCTGAACTGCCTCAAGGTCCCTCCCCTTACTGAGGCACAGCCAATCAGCAGAGGCTTCTAGATAACAAGCTTATTTAGAAGCCAACAGATTACAACTGCCAGTCCTAGTCCACCCTCCTTGCAAAGTTAAAAAAAAAAAACCAACAACCACACACCACAGAGCAGAAAAACACCACAGCCAGAGCCAGAAGCCCCAAACACAACACACACCCAGACAGCCCCTTACTTAAGAATCCTGTTTTTGCTTCTCCTTTACCTGCCTGGAGAACTTCCTTTCTAACTCCCTGTTCACAAGCTCACCTGCCTGGACACTGCTTTATAAAGCCCTAAACTGCCTCAAAGTCCCTCCCCTTACTGAGGCGCAGCCAATCAGCAGAGGCTTCTAGATAACAAGCTTATTTAGAAGCCAACAGGTTACAACTGCCAGTCCTAGTCCACCCTCCTTGCAGAGGAAAAAAAACAAAAAAACAACCAACAACCACACAACACAGAGCAGAAAAACACCACAGCCACAGCCAGAAGCCTCAAACACAATACACACCCAGACAGCCTCTTACTTAAGAATCCTGTTTTTGCTTCTCCTTTACCTGCCTGGAGAACTTCCTCTCTAACTTCCTCTCACGTTCAAGCTACCCGGAGGGGGCGTCAGATAGAGCTCACCACCCCATTACACCTACGGTATGCCTGTGGACAAATGAGAATGAGACAAGTGAATAGTTCAAAAACAGATAAAGAATTTATTTGTTTAGACTGTTTATACCTTCTAAACCCTCAGTTTAGTGTTACAGTGACAAGTTGTTGTAATATACTGTAGATATAACTGTTATATAGTTATTATGTTACTCACATAAAATACGCTGTACACTCTGACCATGGCTTGAAACATTGGCACTTAGCTAGTATTCATTGCAATACAAGAAAATTATAAGATAGCAGAGGTTTTTGCTTCCCTTGCTCCTGTTTTTAACTGACCTCTGAGGTCACTACTCTCAAAGGTCTGGTTGTTTTCCTTGAGCTCAAGGCCCTGCTACCCTGAGCTATATTACATTAATAATACTAACAGTAATAGTAATTGTTCAAGGTGGGGCGCTATTCCCACTAGGAACTACTAAATGCTAATAAAATATATTCCTTTCCGTAGTATAATATTTATTTTAAATGAATGCTTATATCTTCAAGTAAGTACAGCTAGGATGTTAAACGGTGTTTTGCTTCTTAACTGAGTGCTATAAAATGAATAAACAACCATAAGCAAGTAAATTCTTCACTAAATTTATCCTACCCTATACCTAACTAAATAACTAACCAACTAATTATTTAATTAACCTATCTAATCCTAACCCTATACTTAATCTTAACCCTATACTAGTACTAATACTATTAACAAAATTTTGCTTATAACTAAACAATCATATTGAATAAAATTTCTTAGTTTGTTTATCAGCGCTATTGTTAAGGAAATTAGAGTTACTGTATTTTGTTAAATGTTTGGAGTCAATAATTAGGACACAAATTAATTTGAAGGATATTATCGGTGGGTAGCTGGAGGAGCGCTTTCTTTTGTGCGTCTCCTTCAATGACCACCTTCTGGATAATGCTGCAGCTCAGTCACTGGCTCTGTTGTTGGGCAACTGCAAGAGATGACGTGGCCAGTCGCCAGGAAGCGCTGCCACTCTCTTGATGCGATGTGGTGAGCTAGGGCGCAGACGCCGCTCAACGCTGCCTAGCTGCAGGTAAAGTGTCAGATCTTTCAGAAAGGCGGGCGGAGACGAGGTTCTACGCCACACGCCAGTGATTTCAGTAAAGCAGGGTGGTGGAGGCTCGCTCAGCACTGCCACTGATATCAGCTCCTTTTTTAAGAAGGCAAGGCACTACTGTTGCCACTTTTCAAGCGCCGCAGCCGCCACTCTCTTCAGGTAGATGCCGCCGCCGCTTTTCTTCAGTCTTTTTCTGTAGCTCCTCTTTCCGAAGGGCCCTGCGTCCGAAGGCCCTGAGTCCAAAGGACCCCTGACCCTTCTGCGGCCTGCTTTTTATAGAGCCTCCTCATGAATATTGATGAGGCCCAAAAGTTCCATGAGGACCTGTTTGAAAACTTTAGTTTTGTGGTCCGCTGGACTTCAGAAAGTTCTGGAAAGTCCAGGTATAGTTACACAGGTATAAGTTCATCCTTGATTTCACAGGTAAGTTCATACCGTAATAGTATTAATATTCAGGCATGATTGGATTATAAGTGACCATTGGAGGCTCCAACAGTAATCCCCTCAATGTAAGTGAATGGACATGTGATGGTTTAAAAGTAAAACCATTTCCAATAAACAATTTTAAGGTAAAACCTCATGATTTGCATGTGATAAGCACAACCACATGTAGGAGGAGACCTTGCAATTCACCCTGAGGGTGGGGATGTCAAAAACCCCACTAAGAGATTTTTAACACAGGGGAGGGTTCCCCTTGCCCCCAGCCCCCCACCCAACCGGCTCCACCTTACCTCCATAAGTACAGCCCCAACAGTGGCCTTGCCCACACCAAACTGCTGTCCCACGGAGTGATAGAAGTCCGGGGTGGCCTCCTTCCAGATGGCAATCATGACCTGTTTCTCCAGAGTGAGGGCTGGCTGCATGCAGGTGTCCTGGTGTCGGAGTGCAGGGGCGAGCCAGTGGCAGATCTCCTCGAACGTCTGCCTCAACATGCTGAAGTTCCTCAGCCACCTTTTCTCAGCACCTTTTCTCAGGAACCTTTTCTCACCTTTTCTCACTTTTCTCAGTCTGTGCTGCTGGGGTGAGTCCAGACGCATCGGGGCACCCAGAGGGGGTGCCTGGCGGTGCCCCGGTGGGAGGAGCCCCGTGGCCCCGGGGGGACCTTGCAGCCACCCGTTGAGCTCGAGTGCAGCTGCAGCGAGGGTGCACAGCACTGCCAGCAGGGCATCCATGATGAGGGCATCCTCCTGCAGGAGCTCTTGCTGGGCCTCCATGGTGGGCACGAGTGGGCTCTGCTGGGCTGGGAAAGGCTGGGCAGCACTCGGCTCGTGCGGAGGGGAGGGCGGAGGGAGACGCCCTTTAAAGGAGGCGGCTGGCTGCGGCCCTGGAAGGGCTTGTCGGCCATGGAACCCCGTTTGCAGTGTTTCCTGCCTCCCTTCTTTCGAAAGAGGGCTTGGAGCCGTGTGGACGCTCTCTTTCGAAAGACCTCGACAGCACTTCGAAAGAGCAGATCGGAACGCCGATCTGAAAAATGGCGGCAGGGGCTCTCTTTCGATGGCTTTTTCAAACGCCCAAACTTCAATTTTTGCCCTTTCAAAAGGGCACTTATGTGTAGACACAGCTATAGAGAATAGGCCCATTCTGTTAGTCAGATGGGCAGAAAAGATGTCCCTAACCTCTGTTTGTCAGAATCTGGGAATGAGTGAAAGAGGACAGATCACTTGATGATTACCTGTTCTGTGGGGTAGCTGGCACTGGACATTGTCTGAGGACAGACTACTTGGTTGGATGGACCTTTAGTCTGATCTAGTACGGCCATTCTTATGTTAGCCGACTCAATGTTATTTTGAATGTTCTTACTGCCTAGTTCTAATTGCCACTGAATTCACTTGAATATGAGTGATTTTACCAGGTGTCCCATATTCAGCCTAGGAAAATATGGTCACCTTATAAAAGGGCATATTTCTATACAAGGCACATACCCAAGGCCAGGCTACACAGAGAGTTATCACAGGGAACAAGAACAGGATGTCATAAGCTTTGCTATAAGAAAGCTGTGAAGGAATTTGGAATTGATCCTAACCAATGGGAAATCTTGGCAAGTGATTGTAACAAGCGATGCCATCGACTCCATAAGACTCAAAGTCCATGACATGAGCTGGTTCCTACAGCTTGGAGAGGAAAGGGCTCATAGGAAGCAGTCAGCTCCCAACCAAGACAGATACATTTGAAGTTACTGACAAAGATAATGGAAATCGCCAACTGGACTATTCAGTCATGAGCTACTGCAAACCATCTACATCACATTGCTACAATTCCCACTGTTTGTCACACATGAAAGGATGCCAACCATCTTTCTCTTGACATCAATGGGATTATACCACTTTACATCAGCTGGGGACCTGGTCCACAGTTTCTTTGTACCAGTATTAGCCCTCACTATACTCAAATGGAGAAGTTGTATCGACAGTAACCATACATCAAAAAGGTCCGTTTTTAATACGGCTGTTTTGAAATTTTCCATTGAAACTGTGTTCCTCAAAAAAATGCCTAAAACCAAAATATTTTTATTTGGAAATGATGCTGCAGGGGCTCATAGGAGCTGGTGTTTGGTTGCTTCATCAGATACTATGGTGATACGTGCAGTACAAGAACAAGTGCATAATGTAAGTGTTTTTAAGGTGACATTTCTCCTTTTGTCCTCATGATAATTTGCAGTACATCACTCAGGCCAGCAGATGCCTTATCGTGCTTTGCTGAGCTCCAGAAGGCATAGTCCCCTGTAAAGGAAGGGAAAAAAGTTTGAACTCAAGCTGTGTAATACTGTGTATTTGTTTTTATCTGTAGTTTCAGCTGCTTTCTTTAACAAATGTCTCCCTTTTCAGATGGACTCTGATTCCTGGTAAGAACAGCATTATCCAGCCCTGTACCAACTGCATTTCTAATCTTCTTTGCAAGTCTGGCTTTTACAGTGGTTGGCACAGAGCCAGCAGGCATCTTACCTGGCTTTATGTGGCTCCCTCAAAGCAATGACCTGTCTCTGCTACTCCTAGGTGAAGGAATGGGTACAAGGGATTCAGAGTGTGCGCATGTGAGCGGTGGGGAATGTGGGGCATAAGCTCTGGAAGAGAGTTTGAGGGCAGGAGGGTGTTTGGGGTGCTGGGTCCAGGGTCACTCACTTTGATGGCTTCCCACAGATGGCAGCCTGCCCCTTCCAATCATGGCAGGGGCACAGGCAGGTGGCTCTGCATGCTGTGCCCCCTGCACCTTGGGCACTGGCTCTGCACAGCCCATTGGCTGGGAACTGGATCTACACTGCCCATTGGCTGGGAACTGTAGCAAGGGCAGCAACTGCGGAGGATGGCACAGGCACAGCCACCTAGCTGCAACTCTGACAGGAGCAGCAGGGACAGATCTCTGCTTCTGGGGGCAGCCTGAGGTGAGCACGCCCCACATCTGGCACTCGAAACCACTTCCTGCACCCCGATTGCCAGTCCCTAGCCCCCTCCCATTCCCAAACTCCCTCCCTCATAGTTAGCAGGAATTTTCCACTTATCAGAACCCCTCCCCCCCCAGATTGGATTAAAAAAACCTTTCCCTGAATTATGACAGCCACACTTCGAGGTGTAACATGAGCTGCAAAGGCAGAGTCCTTTCTCTAAGGCCTCCTCTCAGCAGCCACCCAGCTGTTGAGAAAGAAGTGCAAGGAGGAGCCAGCCTGCCTAAGACCAACATTGGCAGGGCAGCTGCATGAAGTTCATCACTGCCAGTCCTTGCATGATGTCAGGCTGTTTTCTGCAGCTTTTCCAGTGAACATTCTGACTGGCTGATTCTTCCAAGTCTCCTGCTGCTTCCTCACTGATTTCAACCCCATCCTGCCCCCACTCCCTTATGTGTGGTTCTCCTCCAAAGGGTCACCAGCTAATGTAACTCCAATGAAAGGATTTAAATATCAAAACCAAAAAAACTGGAATAAACATGCTCTTTACCACTATTTAACCTGTTCCCTACCTTGTGTCAGTCTTGTCTATGTAGACTGCAATCTCTTTGGGGCAGGGACTGTCTCATTCTATGCCTGTAGAATGCCTAGCACAATGGTGTCCAATTCTCAGGTGGATAATAAGCATCATTATAATAACCGTAACTACCATAATAAACATGACAAAGAATAACAGGAGGGCGTGTCAGACTAAGGCTGATCCCAAATTATTTTACAGAAACAAACTTACAAAACATACAGCCAGAAACTTCACTTTTCCCACCCATTCCAACAAAACCAGGCCTTTAAAAACATTTATTTACATTGTGTTTAAGCCTTGCAACTCTGCAATGCTACTTCTTGATCACCTGAAAGTGAGCTTGACTGTAAAACAAGTGAAAACAACCAACTTGTTTACATTGTTCAAACTGATGGTAATGCAAAAAGGTAAACAAACAGCAAACCAGGAAATTGATATTGTAAAAATATCTTTCCTTTTAATAATCTATTATGCTAGCAAGGGGGATAAGGGGGGCAATTGCCCAGTGCTTCAAAGGTGCCTGGAGCTCCCAGTAGCCATTGCTGATACCATGGGAATGGTGGGAGCCGGAGACCCAGCCCCCTTATCTGAACTGACTTGAGAGCCCTGGAGCACCACTCTGTGAGCCTCTAAGGGCAGGGTCAGGGACAGAGACCTCCTGTCTGAGTGGTGGTAAGGGCTTGCTGCTTGAGACCCTGCCCTTCCGGGGCATGGAGCCATCCATCCTCAACATTGAGACACAGCCTACATTGGCTGTCAGCCACACCAATGCTAATAAAGGTAAAGGGATTTATTTTAACTACCTAGCACCAAATGAAGCCCTAATGTTTCCTCATTAACTGAAGTGAAGTAAAACTAGGAATGGCTTTGGCAATATATATATATATATTCTTTTTTTTAAATGACAGTGTCTTCTTAAGGAGATTGCAATTATTTTATTGGCTAAATATTTTCTCCCTTTATCGGTCAAAGTGGTGATGTGTCGCGCAATTGGGGAAACTGAGGCATGACAAAAAATTTTGTAAAAATGAAAATTTTTCGAATGGTACCGCTTCAGGGCACCCCGTTAAGGCCAAAAAGGCGTTAAGTGAGTGCCCCCAGAGTTTTACCCCACTACTCTGGCCGGTGTCTCCGGTGACCAATCGCAATGGGGTTTACAGGTGTGTGACCCGGTGCTGCACAGCAGAGATCTCCCCTGAAAGAAAAGGCCAAGGCTTTTTAAAGGTGAAACACAAAGCTAGTTTATTTAAGGAAAAACAAAAAAAAAACAAAATGAAGGAAATGGTAACTAAATGATCTAAATCTACAAACTAACTATTCCCTCACACCACTAGTCTAGCACAGGGATTTATTTTCTAAAAACAGAGCCTTCGAACTTTGTTAATGCTGCAACAAGCAGCGACTCTATTTAACCCCTTCTACTTACGATACATCCCGGGGTTGTCATTGTCTTCTTCTTGCGTGCTGAAAAGGAAAAATAATCAATATACAGAGCTTTAATTATAAAATATCCTGCTGTGAAGTGTTATCCCCTACAAGCAGGTTCGGGGAAAGCACGTGGCTCTCAACCCAATATTCTGGAGTTTGCCCACTGGGGTTTTCTCCAGTCGCTCAACCTCTCTCTCGATAAAGGAGGGAGCAGATCTTGATTCAATTGGAGCTTTAGCTCTCAATTCTATTTCCCGGGGTTTTCCTTTCTAAGGTTTTCCCCAGTCGTTGGGATTGCCTCTTATGGCAGAGCCCTGTTTCTATTTAATTGGAGTTTTCCCTCTGGGGGTTTTCTCCTATTTTGGTATTGCCTATTTTGACCACTCCTTTTTTGAAATAGCCTTTTACTGCAGAACCTTACTTACCCTTAAAGGGTTAAATCTTAAAATTAAATACTATTCCGGAGTTTCCTCTAGGGTTTTCTCCAGTCGCTCAACCTCCCTCTGGAAAAAGGGGGGAGCAGGTCTTACAAATAAATATTATAAGCTCTGTTTAGTATACAACACAATATAATTAAATGCTATTCTCTATTCTATTATGTTGCGTGTATAATTCTCCGGCTAGCTTTTAAAAACCAGCCCCCCGTGCTTTACAATAGATCTAGTGAGCTTGGGTTACAAAATTTAAGTCGCAATGAGTGGAATCTGGGGCAGTCCCAGTCCACTAGTTAAATGTGCTACTGTCTCTTTAAATCTATAACTATACTGTATTCCTCTATACAAATACTTAGCACATATAACAGCATGCAAATATGCAGCAGCAACAATAAAGAATACACATTAATTTACTCATTTCGTTCTACAATAGCTTAATTACTTCTATTTTAACCCGTATTTTTATACCTCTTTCCTCCCGCTCTGTGTCCAGGCGCTGGGCCTGCAGGTCTCTTGGCACGAGAGCTGGGAAAGGATGGCCAGCACAGGTGCGCTTTTATGGCTCCACACAAGGCCTGACAGAAAGAGGAGAAATTAGACAAACAGGAGGAAAAAAGGACCGACCTGGTTGACAAAAAAACCTCCTGTGATGGACGGCCTTTGGTTCCCGTCACCGGCCACTGACGATGGTCAGTGAGGGGAAGGGCCGGACCGCTGCGGCGATTTGTCCCCGTGCAGGGCGCGTGCTTGTGAAGCGGCATCACCTGCCAGGACAAATCCTCCGGTAAAAAGCACTGGAGCCTTCAAGGCTGGTGACAAGCAGGAGCTCTTCCGCGTGTCCTCTTCTGTTCTTCGGTGTCCCATGACGGCTGGAGAGCGATGATTGACACGACGCTTGTCACCTTCTTTCTTCGGTCTTCCGTCTTCAGTGATTTCAACTCTTCTTCTCAGTCCAGTCCGGTCCGCTGCTCCGACGCAACTGCCCTGACCCGGGGTCCGCTCTCAAATTTATAGAGCAACTACGGACCTGGTTGAAAACCTCCACCTGTCAGGTCTGCACCCTGGTTGCCCCGGTAACCAGGTAATATTCCCTTATATATATTAATAAAGCATCCTAAGTCTGCCAATCAGGTTATAGAATTTTAAACTTTAACTCATGAATAGTAATGAAATTCATAAATATTCATGCTAACTGACCTTCCTAATGGTCACCCTATATACTTTGTGTTACATATCTCTATACAATGTTTTAAAACAACTTTTTGAAGTACATTTTTTATGAATTCTGTATAATTTTCATGGGGTTTGATGGGGAATAAAGTCACCACTGATAACAGTGCAGATTTTTATTTTAAATGCTCGGTTCCTAAGGCTATTTGGTTAAGATGCGGAGAGAGCCACACAGACACCGCAGCCCATGGCCAGGGACATATTAATCACCTCAGAATGAGGATTTTTCAACACCCTTGAGTTTTAGGACCTACTAAAAAAATAAAAAGAAACTTTAAAATGAAGAACCAATATCTTAAAGTTGTAGATTGTTTAATAATAAAGTAATTCTTATGAAATAATTCATACACTGTGTCACAATTATTGAATTACTAGACACTGTATAGTAATTTGCTTGGCCACAGTATAACTCAGATTAGATGCTTTCATATCACCTGCTGACATTAGACTTATAAATTTAGCAAACATGGGTTGGTCATTATTTGTGAGGCCACCATTTATCCTACCTGCTGCAGACATGGGGCTGTTGACTCAGTAGGGACCACAACTTCCACTGCCAAGTGGATACCAAGAAGAAATTGGAGAACAATGGTGACTCAGGAGTCTCAAATCAAACACTGCAACATCTAGAGAAAATGAATTTTTCTAGTACCAAGAGGTAGAACTCATCTTCCCGCCATTGTCTCCTGTCTGTATCATTGGTCTCTTGGATTTTATGGTCTCTATGCTTAGTGTCTAAGTAACTGAGTAATGAGCAGCCACATGAGTACCATGGAATCTGTGGGAGGTGACAATTTTGACTTTTTTGAGGTTGAGTCCCTACCTGGAATCCACAGCAGAGTCTTTGGGTGACTTATGAGAAGAAACTTAGGTCTTTCGCTTAGACCAGAGTGGGCAATAAACAGCCCTAGAGCCAGATGTGGTTCATCGGGGTTAGTCCTTTGAGGGGCACAAGACATTTTATCTACCTGTGTGTCTGCAGGTACATCTGCTTGAATCTCCCATTGGCCAGGGACAGCCAAATGGAGCTGCAGGAAGCAGCAGAAACTGGGACACTGCTTCCCACAGCTCCCATTGGTGGGGAATAGAGATCCACAACCAATGCGAACTGTGAGCGGCCATGCCTGCAAACATGCAGGTAAATAAATCATCCAGTTCCTGCCAAGCGCTAACCTCACAAACTGTGTCCAGCCCATGGGCCACTTATTGCTCTGCTGGCCATTTATTGCCCCACCTGTCTTAGCTGTGCATGTGGAGTGTGAGAAAAAGACAGAAGAGACAGCCAAATTAATTGGAAACTAACAGAGATGTCCCTTAGGTTGTATGAATTGGGCCACGGTCCAGGCTCCGCGCTTTGGAGAGGGGGACTCTAGCAGACAGTGTGATCTGTCTCAGAAAACAAATGTCTCACTTCGTCAGGGCCTGGAGCTCTGCTGGCAGTTATCAGAGACAGTGCCTGGCTTGGCCACCCATGTTTTGGTGCAGTGAGTCCCCCACCCTGGCCAGAGACCTGTGCTGCCATGGTGATATGGCCAACCACAAGCAACTGCCGCCAACAGCAGGCAGCCCAGCACCAAGCCAGATCCATCCGCAGGCTCAGATGCTGAAGCAGAGCAGGAGACACAGCCTGGCAGGGGCCCTGAGTCAGAAGGTGGGATGGGGTTTGGGGTCCCCAAGCACTGCACCCCGTCCACAGGCATGAGTGATTGTCACCCAACAGGTAGAACAGGAAGTTTATTAGGCAACAGAGGCACAGCTCAGCACAGAGGTGTCAGTACAGCAGGCAGAGACAGTCATTCCAACCCATCCTGGGGAGAGGAGCCTGAGGGGTGCCCTCTGGGGTGTAGCTTCCTCCCTAGCCAGGCTGGCTGCCTTCCACCTCTCTCTCCCCCTCGGCTTCTAACTGCCACCTCCGATTCAAACCCCGCTTGGCTCTTCCCTGCTCTTTGTTCAGGTCAGAGGTGTTACCTGCCAGCTGAGGTTACAGCCCCAGAGGGTCATCCTTAGCCACTGGGAGCTGTTCTGCCTGTCACACATACATCCAGCCTGAGTCTCACATGCACTCCCCCCGCTCCATCACAGAAACCGAAACACAACAAGCTCTCCACCATAAGCAATCAAAGTTTTATCCTCCTCCTCTTTCCAACTCTAGGGTTCAATATAGGACAGAAATTGCACTTTGGGAAATATGAGATGCCCCAAGATGCCACAGGAGTGACCATCGCTTACTGAGATCACCTCCTGTCACAACAGGCAACACACAAATCCAGGAGAGAGAGGCAGACATACCCCCCAGAGAGGGCATTGCCTCCCAAGAAGGGTGGGGGGGGGATAAAAGCTATGTACATACACTTTTTCAAAAGAGAAATACGAATACAGTTAACTATTACTAACCACAATAATACAGTAATGCTGAAAGCACAGCTGAGGCAAAAGACCTCATCTCAGGCAACTAGTTAGGGCTCTGTCTCTAGCCAGGGCAGTTGAGAAGGAACAGCGGATGATTAACTCCCACAGCGCTATATAGCGATCACATGGTGCAAGAGACAGAATAACAGGCTGATCGACACGACCGTGTGAAATCTCCCATTGATGGCACAGGGAGTGCATGCACAAGTAGAGTGGAGCATCCACTGCCTGAAGATCAGAATGTTACTCCCTATCACTTTCATAATGGCCCTTAAAACAGAAAAAATCCCTGGTACACTCACATCTTGAATACTCCATACAGTTCCTGTCACCCCATTTCCACAAAGATATTAGAACTGGAGAAAAGGTGTAAAGAATAGCAACAAAAGGGATTAGGGACATGGGAAAGCTTTCATGACAGAACAGATAAAGACGGATTATTCAGCTTTGAAAAGAAATAACTGAGGAGCAATATGAAAGAGGTTTATAAAATCATGACTGGTGTGGAGAAAAAGAATGAGGAAATATTATTTACCTGTTCTCAAAAGCTAAGGGTCATGTGGTAGAATTAATTGGCAGCAGATTTAAAAACAAAAAAACAAAAAAAAAGGAAGCACTTCTTCACAGAGTGCACAACCAACCTGTGCAATTCATTTTTATGGTGTGTTGTGAATACCAAATATACAGCTGAGTTCCAAAAAGAATATACACCCACAGAAAATAGACCCATCAATGACTATTACCCAAGATGCTCAAGGGCACAGCCACATACTCTGGGTGTCCCTAAACCTCTATCTGCCAGAATCTGGGACTGGATGACTGGACTATGTCACTTGACGTTACCCTGTTCTGTTCGTTCCCTCTGAAACTTAAAATTTACCTTTTGTAGTCAATAAATCTATTTTACCAGTGAGTTTGCTTGAAGTATCTAGCATATTGCTCAGCTATTAAAGGCTGGTATATATCCATTTTCCATGGATGAAGTGGTGATAAAAATTAATTAATGTGTGCTGCTCATCGTGATCAGTGCGCAACGTTACATTCCTGAAGTACAAGGCTGGGAGCTGTGGGGCCAGAAAGGGTTGGGTGTTCAGCTGGTGCCCTCCTCTGTGTGATTTGTTAGTGGTTCTGAATTCATGCTATCTGGCTGGGAGTGGGGCTCCTCATGCAATTGTGCTGAGTGACAACAGCACCTGGAGTGGTTGCTACTTGTCACTAGCAAAGCTCAGGAAAAGAGCCCAGGCTGGAGAGTTAAAGGGTGCATTGCAGTGCCACAGATCTAGGCTACACTCCAGGTTCTCTGTCACAGTATGCAACGGGTGCAACACTTTTAAGAGGAGTGGATCATTTGGTAGAGAAAGTTACAAAAGTATCCTGGGGAGGTTTTTTGGTTTAATGTTAGAAGCCTCAGCCCTACTCTATGAAGATGCAGTATTTTGGTTCCAAACTGGAAATATAACTCTGCTGCTGTAGGATAAAAGTCTAACAAAAGTGTAGATGTTGATGAAGATTTTATCTATTGGCTGCCTGCTGCACAAATTCCCAGTTATTAGGATTAATGGTTAAAAGGATGCTAATTCTAAATGTATGCCTTAAATATATAGTGAACTCTTTCACATCCAGCATTCTATCATCCGGAACTCTCAAATAACTGGCATTTTAACCATATGTACATTTTAGTTACTTTTGGCATAGTACAGTATAGTGAAAGTGTATGTGTATATATATACCTAGATAGATAGATAGATAGACACAAATAAATACAGCAAATACATTATAAGTTTACAGTGTACAACGCTACTGTTTGTAAATAAAGTACTCTGCAGCCATAATCTTGTTTTGCTTTACAGTTATGCATTGCTAGGTATACCTCTCTATTATCTAGAATATTTGAATATCCAGCAACCTCCTGGTACTGCAGCTGCTCGATATGAAAGTGTTGTCTCTAAATATTTGTTTCATCAGGCCTCTTTCTCTACCACTTTTTGAGTAACCAGACTTTTTTTTTCAAACAGGTATCAACTGACAAGAAAGTCTAACTCCCAGAGTTAAATTTTATCTCACAATATATTGGATTATTGTTAAACATCTCTTAATAAATATTTACATAAAGAAATCTAATTACTGAACAGAAAATTCAAGGGTCGTAACAAGGACTTTATGAAATTACAGAGTGAAGAGCTGATATTAGGGAACTGTCCAAAATATGACCACTTTAAATCAATTCCAGAGCAGCATATGGAGCTGCAAGCTGTATCTCCATGACACCACAAAAGATAACAGAAGAAAGTGTACTCAGATTTGCACATAGCAGCTGCATCCTGTTAAAGAGAGCATTTCACCACATGAGGGCAGTGTTTCAGTGCCTACCAAATGCTGAAATTTAGAAATAATTTTGTACAGTTGCTCTGAGTCACGAGTCATTCAATGTCAGATATAAATAGCTTAATAAAACAAATAACAAAATATTTGTCCTGGAGGGAGTCTGATTCAAAGCCTATCAAAATCAACATTGGGCATCTGTCTGTTGACAAATGAATTTGGATGAGGCCCAGAATCCAGATCAATATCTATGACTTCCAGTTTTTTCCGAGCTGCAATAGTTTTCATCATTAATCTGGAACAAAGACAATAAGCATATTATTCAAAGCCCTGCCCCTTCCGTCCCCTGAAGCTGAGAGCTTGCTCAAAGCCATACTGCCTGTGGATTAACAGAAGACCAGCTAATGCTGCCAACCACCACACAAACAGTAAAGCTCTGCATCTTTATTTATTTATTTATTAATGAAGGTGTTGTAAATAGGACGACTAGTGACATTAAAAAGTATCACCAGCATTCAGACCCTGCATAGAGGTCAAAAGGTCATATTTCAGCAACCTGTCTTGGAAAGGTTGCTGAACCCTGGTCTAGAACATCATGAATCCTTCATCTGAAGGTAAGAAAGCCAAAGTGAAATCCAGAAAATTCAGATAAAATCAGGACTATTGGGCTTGACAGGTGTGGCTTGGGTGGGTATAGGTGCTAAAACAAAGATGTAGAAGGTGCTACATCACCCCCTGATTTGAAGTGGTTTACATTTAAATGGGCTTTACAATTTGGTTCAATGGTTCACACCACCCCAGCTGTACAAATTGTTCCAGCATCCCTATAGCAGGGGCTTATGAATGAAATTCACTCCACCTCTACTTTGCTGGAAATGTTTCCTTTTGGAGTTCCCAATAAAAATATTCTTTTTGAAAGACTTGCGTCTCTCAGTCAAACTCCTTCAAGGCACTATGCAAATCTGCCCCCTCCTATTTATCCTTCCCTGTCAAGTTTCACATTGCCACTAACACCCCTGTTCTACTTACATTCCTACTTTTACTGTGTGTTCATTAAATGCTCTCCAGCAGTTGCCTCCAAGACTTCATAGTTTGCATAGAGATGATATGGATCATCTCCCTAGACTAATCCCAAGATCTTTACTCTTTCCGCCACTAGATTCACTCTAGGCAGTGGAGAAGTGACATTTTGAGACAAATTTATTTTTATTCCTTTTCCAGACCACTTTGTTGGCCCTTAGATTGTGAGTGTCTCTGGGCACACAGATCATCCTTTCAAAACAAAAAGCAGTCAAGTAGCACTCTTAAGACCAGCAAAATAATTCATTAGGTGAGCTTTCATGGGACAGGCCAACTTCTTCAGACCATAGCCATACCAGAACAGGCTCAATATTTAAGGCACAGAGAACCAAAAACAGTAATCAAAGAGGACAAATCAGAAAAAAATGATCAAGGTGAGCAAATCAGAGAGCATTTTCTGGACACTACAGTACTAATCAAGGATGGCCTGATCTATACAACACTGTACCGAAAACCCAGTGATCGCTATACTTACCTACACCCTTCTAGCTTCCATCCTGCACACATAAATAGATCCATTGTTTACAGTCAAGCTCTTAGATACAATCGTATTTGCTCTGATCCCACTGACAGAGACCAAAAACTACAAGATCTTTACCAAATATTCATAAACCTGAATTACCCACCAGGAGAAGTAAAAAAACAAATTGATAGGGCCAGATGAATACACAGAGACCAGCTACTCCAAGATTGGCCCAAAAAAGGCAAGAACAGAACACCACTGGTCATCACCTACAGCCCCCAACTGAAACCACTGCAACGAATTATTAAAGAACTACAACCTATCCTGAATCAGGATGCCACAGTCCAGAAGGCCCTAGGTGACGTGCCTGTTCTCTCCTACAGAAAACCTCCCGACCTTATAAGGAGCCTCATGAACAGCCCCAGTCTATACCCCAGGAATACCAGTCCTGGAACCTTTCCTTGCAACAAAGCCCCCTGCCAGCTTTGTGCACATATCTTCTCTGGAAATACCATCACTGGACCTAACCAGGTTATTCACAGACTCACGGGCACTTTCTCATGTTCCTCAACTAACATCATATATGCCATCATGTGCCAACAATGCCCAGATGCTTTGTATATTGGACAGACTTCTAACTCCCTTAGACAAAGGGTTAATGGGCACAAAACAGACATCAAAACACTCCAGATCCACAAACCAGTTAGTCAACATTTTAATGGAGTGGACCATTCTGTTAATGACTTAAGAGTGTGCATGTTACTGAAAAAAAATGTCACAGAATCATAGGGCTGGAAGGGACCTCAGGAGGTCATCTAGTCCAGCCCCCTGCTTCAAGCAGGATCAACCCCTACCAAGTCATCCCAGCCAGGACCTTGTCCAGCCGGGACTTAAAAACCTCAAGGGGTGGACAATCCACCACCTCTCTAGGCAACGTATTCCAATGCTTCACCACCCGCCTGGTGAAGTAGTTTTTCCTAATATCTAACTTACACCTTTCCCTCTTCAACTTCGGACCATTACTCCTTGTTCTGCCATCTGACACCACTGAGAACAGTTTCTCACCCTCCTTTTTAGAGCTCCCCTTCAGAAAGTTGAAGGCTGCTATTAAATCACCTCTAAGTCTTCTCTTCTGTAAACTAAACAAGCCCAAATCCCTCAGCCTATCCTCATAGGTCTTGTGCTCCAGACCCTTAATCATTTTTGTTGCCCTTCGCTGAACCTGCTCCAGCAAATCCACATCCTTTTTATACTGGGGGGCCCAAAACTGGACACAATATTCCAGATGTGGCCTCACCAGCGCCAAATAAAGAGGAATAGCTACTTCTCTAGGTCTGCTCGAAATGCTCCTCCTAATGCACCCCAGTATGCCGTTAGCTTTCTTGGCTACAAGGGCACACTGTTTACTGATATCCAGCCTTTCATCCACCATAACTCCTTGGTCCCTTTCCATCGTACTGCTACTGAGCCAGTCAGTCCCCAGCCTCTAACAATGTTTGTGATTCTTCCGCCCCAGGTGCAGGACTCTACACTTCCCCTTATTGAACCGCCTCAGATTTCTTTCGGCCCAGTCCTCCAATTTATCCAGGTCCCTCTGGATTCTCTCTCTGCCCTCCACGCTACGCACCACTATTCAAAGGGAAACAGCCGAGCTGTCTTTTATATTCAAATTCGTCACATTAACACGTGGTTTGAAGTGGGATGGGAATTTTCTGAGTCACTATAGGGGTTCGTCTGCATACTTGGCTTAATCTAATTCTTGACCCTCCCCCCACCCCTCCACTCTCTGATTTGCTCACCTTGATCATTTTTTTCTGATTTGTCCTCCTTGATTACTGTTTTTGGTTCTCTGTGCCTTAAATATTGAGTCTGTTCTGGTATGGCTATGGTCTGAAGAAGTGGGTCTGTCCCACGAAAGCTCACCTAATAAATTATTTTGTTAGTCTTTAAAGTGCTACTTGACTGCTTTTTGTTTTGATAGTATACAGACTAGCATGGCTCCCTCCCTGTTACAGATCATCCTTTGTTTTTGGCATGGACCCCAGGAAGGTCTACTTGCCCCTGATCAAAATGACCCTGATTCATCAACATTTCAGGCCTACCTTTTTTTCCCTCCCCACCTGACCTTTACAGAGAATTTGTAAGACTGAAGTGCTGATTGGTGTGCTAGGGTTTTATTTATATTTAGAGCTACTGTTGAGTAGGAGATGCTGAGATTATTAAAATTTTCATTCAGAATTGCTATTTTAAGGAATTGGAAGAGTGCCCAGAACCTCTGTACAGGGATTTTTGTTGTCCTAAACCAAAATAAAATGTAAAATATTTTAAGGTGATCTAGTCCAGAGGCTAAATGATGCATTAGTGCTCTTCAGCCATTGCCATGGTAGGAGGCCAGTCATCCCAACAAGCTCTCTTGGAGCCAATGCACCAGCCAGCAAAGTCCCTGCCCCCATATTAATCCACCTGTCCTGCCCAGTGCAAACAGAAGATGAAGCCATAGCCCCATTCCTTGGTGAGAACTATCTTCCAGCATTCCTGTGACTGGGGAAAGTTAGTGATGCAATTTTAACTAGCTGCTGTGCAAGGGAAGGCTTTGTGACTAGTCTATGTAACTACATTAAAAATCTAGTCAGTATTCCTCAGGTTATCCCTGTTTAATGATACAGTTGAGTAATGCAGTGGCAATGTGTCTTTATGGCCGTGTCTACACTAGCCCCAAACTTCGAAATGGCCATGCAAATGGCCATTTCGAAGTTTACTAATGAAGCGCTGAAATGCATATTCAGCGCTTCATTAGCATGCAGGCGGCCGCAGCACTTCGAAATTGACGTGCCTCGCCGCCGCGCGGCTCGTCCCAACGGGGCTCCTTTTCGAAAGGTCCCTGCCTACTTCGAAGTCCCCTTATTCCCATGAGCTGATGGGAATAAGGGGACTTCGAAATAGGTGGGGTCCTTTCGAAAAGGAGCGCCGTCGGGACGAGCCGCACGACAGCAAGGCATGTCAATTTCGAAGTGCCGCGGCCGCCCGCATGCTAATGAAGCGCTGAATATGCATTTCAGCGCTTCATTAGTAAACTTCGAAATGGCCATTTGCGTGGCCATTTCAAAGTTTGGGGCTAGCGTAGATGTAGCCTATATGTGTCTGAGCAACACTGAGCTCTGTGGATGAGATCCAAGAGCAATATTAACAAGTGGGATTTGCCAACAATTATTCTAGTATATCTTATAATAAGCATAACATCCTAGAATATTTATCCCAGAATATTTCCAGTCATATTACAAATTAATCTGATCCTTTAGTTCTTACCACCACCAATTTTGTTTTGCATCTCATTTTGCCATAGTATGCATCTTCATACATATTTTGACTATTTTGAAAGGGAACACTGACACTGTTAAGGTTGTTCCTAACTCTGACCTAAGTATATCTGCTTAAAAGCTCCCAAGGCAACAGATTCCCTGATCTTGGGAAGTATTTGCCACCACCCAAGTGAGGAAAAACCCCCTTTAGAACCTAGGAAGGCACACTTGGAATGTCTCCATGTGGAGTAACCCCAAGCCCTTGACCTTCCCTTAGGACAGAGCTGAAAAACAAAAACAGTAAAAATAAATAAACTACAATTTCTGATAGCTGGTCCTTCAGTCTTAGGCATGCATATGCACAGACCCTTCTCTAGGACACAGGAATCAAATCATTGTCTTAAAAGGTGATTTATTAACAAAACAAAAAGATATACTTTATAAAGCATATTTGATTGCTATATGTTACAGAGCAACTGATAAAAGGCAGATTAAAATACAGCCAATTACTTCCCTGGGATTCAGTTTAAAAGTTACAGTATACAGGGGGTACATTTTCTTTCTACTCACATATGTTATCCAAAGATTGCTTTCAAGGTCTGGATATTTTGAAATTTTCCAAGCCTGGTTTCAGACTTAATCCATTTCTATGTCTCTCCTCTGCCCACACAAAAGACTCTGTCAGCAGGTAACTGTTTCAATTAAAAAATCCCCCTCCCTTTTCCCATTGACTCACATGGCTGCTTGTCCACACAGATCCCACTATCTCTGGATTTAACCCTTTACAGGCATTAATTCCTGACACCATCACCACCACTGTGCCCCCCTCCCCACAAGTACCATACACACACACACACACACTCAAAATCTCCACAAAATTTTGGGGAAATATAATGTAGGTGATTCAGATTTCCAGCTGATATAAATTCATCCCAAATAATGAGCTACCCCACTAACTCACTAACTTTCTGATGTACATATGCATGATTTTAATATTACACAAATTACAGAATAAAGTAATTCTAAATTGCTTAAAGAAGAGACTAGCTTTAGTGATCTGCACATGATTATATTTTCTTTATAAAAGGCAAGCAAAAACACTGATTTCAACAGGAAAAATAATTCTTATAACAAGAAACCTAATGGTTCACAGATGAAGAACATGCTATGAAAAGAAGAACAAGAAAGGAAAGAAATTATAATACTCATGCTGAGGTGAAAAAAAATTACAGGTCATTGTGGTTACATCTACACTTAGGAAAAACTTCGAAAATGCTGCGCTAATGCCAAATTGAAGAATACTAATGAGGTATTGAAATGAATATTCAGCACCTCATTAGCATGCTGCCAGCCGCGGCACTTGTTTTGCTCATGCACAGCTCGTCTACAGGTGGAGGGGTCCTTTTGAAAGGATCTTGCAAACATCAAAATCCCCTTATTCCTATTTCTAAAAGGACCCCCTGTGTAGATGAGCCACATGTGAGCGAAACGCAGCAGCATGCTAATGAGGCGCTGAAATCAATATTCATTAGTATTCTTCGATTTGGCCATTAGCATGGCCATTTTGAAGTTTTTCCCAAGTGTAGACATGGCCTATATATTGTAAAAGGCTAATCAGTTTAAGTTTAAATCACACTCCAAAAGTAGAAATAGAAGTTGTGACATAAAAAAAATTAAGATTCTGCATAATATTTCTTACATTTATCAGTCATCCTGCTTGTTTTTGCAAAGTCTAGTTATTTAATGCAAACACAGATCATATTTAAAAGTTAATTTGCATCATTTCGAGGAAATAAATAATTTTAACACATCCTATTTGAATTAAGTCCATAGTCTTTTTGCCATGGGTTAAGTGGTTGACTAATATTTTATCTTTCCAAATTTTAAAACAATTTTCATAATTCACAAAATTTATTCTATGATCACTTCCAAGAATCAAAAGAAACAGGAAGAACCAGAAGAGAAAGGGAAAGAAATTAAATCAACTCAGTTTCAGGAAGTTCAATGAACAATGACTCTGTCCTTTGCCTCTTGGGTTTCTTATGACTAGACTGCAGCTTTTGCAGATATTGAGTAGCAGGACAACTTCTACAAGGCAGTAGCAACACTGTGGAAAAACCTATTCTACTGTTGGCTTTTCCTACAACAGGATATGCTATGTAAAGCTTGGTTAAGATATTTCTTGCTCACAAAGTAGACAAACAACTGTGTTATCATGAGTTCCTGAAATGTGCTTCAGCCTTTCATCTGTGATGGAACTCTGTAAGAATATAAACTGAGTAAGTAGAAGGGACTTAATCCACATGAGGACCTAAAGTGAAGGACAAGAAGCTTGAAAATGGTGCAGTGTAAGAGGACCAGGAGAGTGTGGCATGGTCCGGGTGGTAAAAACCTGATTGGCGAATCTGTGCTGTGTATAAAATGGAAGGAGCACAAGCATGTAAGATAGTAAGAAGGATGTTGAAATGATCAGGGCCTGAAGAAGGATGTTAGCTGAAGGGGAAGAAAGAAAAGCACGGAACTTAGATGTTGAGGAGAAAAAAGTCTGGATAGGGTCAGTATGTGTGAGGGACGTGAAGGGGTCAGATATCACTGTGATTAGCAGTGAGGGGAAATGGAGAGCTTCAGGAAAATAATTAGTACTTGAGTTTTGCTCACATTAAAATAAACTGGTGGCACACCATTAAGATCTTGGGGATATATCATACTTTCTGCCTTTCCTTAGACTAAAAGAAAATATTGTCAGAAATGTTAAGTGACTTCAGCACTTGAGGAAGATTTCAAACTGACAACCCCAGAGACTAAGTAGTCTTTGCAGCCACAAAAGAGATTCCATTTTTTTCAGCCAAGGTGCAAAGTTGCTCTTCCAGTTTGGAACTGGAGCTTATTTAGGAGTGAAAGATTAGTTCAGTCTTTGTATCCAGTTAGGACTTTTTGCTAAAACTGCTGACAGGAGTATCATTATTACCATTTCTTGTTTGAATAGTCTCATGCTTATAGTGCTGGCTGGACATTTAGCAGATCTGAGTTCAGATCCCAACTCTTGTCACAGACTTCCTAAGTGAGCTTGGGCAAGTCACTTACTCTTTCTGACTTAGCTTAGATCCCACCCATAAAATGTGGATAATACTTCCATTAACTAAACATTTGCTTGTCTTATCTATTGACTCTAATCTGTTTGGCTGTGTCTACTCTACAAAAATAACTTCGAAGTTGCTTACTTTGAAGTACAACTTCTAAATAACAGACTTTGAAGTTGAGCATCAACACACACCCTACTTCAAAGTTCAACTTCAAAGTACGGCACTACTCCATTCCCAGGAACGGAGTAAAGACTTTGAAGCTGGGCTCCCTACTTTGAAGTAAGGGAAAATGTGTGTAGACTCTCGGCAGGCTACTTAGAAGTAGTGCCTAATGTTGAAATTAACTTTGAAGTAAGGGAAAACGTGTGCAGACTGTCTGCAGGCTAGTTGGAAGTAGTGCCTAATGTTGAAGTTAACTTTGAAGTTAGTTCCTAGTGTAAACACACCCTTTGAGTCAGAAATGGTCCCTTGCTGTATGTTTATATAATGTCATACCCAATTTCTCTTGAGGCCCTTAGGTGCAACTGTAACAATTAAGGCCCTTCTTATTCTGCAATATTGTGGAAATTGCAGCTCCCTCAATATAAGACTTTTAATATACCTACATTTGGGCTATGTCTACACTAGAAGCATTTCTCGACAGAGATGTGTCGACAAAAACTCTGTTGATAGAGTGAATCTACACATAAAAGATCGAAATTTGGGATACCTGGTACAATTACTCAGACTTCAGGAAGTTCAATGGAAATCTGAGCTACACCATACAAACGTTCAAAATAACATTGTTTACTGAGCACCCATTTAAAAGACATATTACAATTTTATAACTAATAGGTAAAAAAAATTAAAAATATATATTTACAAGTAAATGGTTACTGCTCAGTAGAAGAGCCTGCCTCTTGGTCCTGTGCCATGCTCCATTGTCCCCCTAAAGGCCCATGTAAATGCTTGGGCTCTGGGCCCTCAGGGGCTGCGTCTACACGTGCACGCTACTTCGAAGTAGCGGCAGTAACTTCGAAATAGCGCCCGTCACGTCTACACGTGTTGGGCGCTATTTCGAAGTTGAAATCGACGTTGGCGGCGAGACGTCGAAGTCGCTAACCCCATGAGGGGATGGGAATAGCGCCCTACTTCGACGTTCAACATCGAAGTAGGGACGTGTAGACGATCCGCGTCCCGCAACATCGAAATAGCGGGGTCCTCCATGGCGGCCATCAGCTGGGGGGTTGAGAGATACTCTCTCTCCAGCCCTTGCGGGGCTCTGTGGTCACCGTGGGCAGCAGCCCTTAGCCCAGGGCTTCTGGCTGCTGCTGCTGCAGCTGGGGGTCCGTGCTGCATATACAGGGTCTGCAACTAGTTGTTGGCTCTGTGTATCTTGCACTGTTTAATGAAAGTGTGTCTGGGAGGGGCCCTTTAAGGGAGCAACTTGCTGTTGAGTCCGCCCCGTGACCCTGTCTGCAGCTGTGCCTGGCTCCCTTATTTCGATGTGTGCTACTTTGGCGTGTAGACGTTCCCTCGCTGTGCCTATTTCGATGTTGGGCTGAGCAACGTCGAAGTTGAACATCGACGTTGCCAGCCCTGGAGGACGTGTAGACGTTATTCATCGAAATAGCCTATTTCGATGTCGCAACATCGAAATAAGCTATTTCGAAGTTGGGTGCACGTGTAGATGTAGCCAGGAGGTTTATCTGGCCCTGTTTCTGCCCCATGAGCTCCAGAGGATTCTCCACCACAGGGAGCCCATGGGGAAGCAGAATTAAGCCCTTCCACTCTCAGCTGTTGCCCCGCAGTGGGGCACTGGACAGGGGGCTCCTGTCCTGCAGTGGCGGTCCTGGGCATAGGGGCTGAAGTTTCCCAGTGGGGGCAAAGGACCCAGGGATGAAGGCTACAGCCTGCAGGACTGCAAGGGGTCCTCCCTGGCTGTGGGGGAAGCTGCCCAGCCATGGGGCACTAGGAATGCAGGCCAGCAGAGAAGAGGGATGAGTGCAGAGGGCCTGTCCCAAGCAATGGGGCACAATGGGACTGCTTCCCCAGTAAGGATGCAGGGAAGGCTCCTCCACAGCTGTCTCACATTGAAGAGCACCCTGGCTGTTCCATGCTGTGGGGTGCTAGGAAGTGGCTGCCTCCCTGCTGCCGGGGAACTCCCTCATTGCCCTGTGCTGCAGGCTACTGGGGGTGCCATCTTGCATGGGGAGATCCTGTGGCAGCTGCCTTCGCAGGGGCAGGGCACTCCCTGGCTGTCCCACACTGCATGGGACTGGGAACGGGGTTGCAGCTGCATGGGTGTGACTTTTGGATGCCCAACACTTCAGGGAACCCGGAACCATGTTGTGGCCCCACGGATGTGGCTCCCAGCTGCCCCGAGCTGGGTGGTGCTGTCATGGGTCTGCAGGCCCATGGGTGAGGCTCACAGCTGCCCCAAGCCAAAGGGAACCAGGAACAGGGCTGCAGCACTCCCTTGGGTAGGGGGGTCTCCCTAGCTGGAGGGGCAGCTTCCTGAGGCACCAGGTCCCCTTACAATCTTAAAAATGACAGCAAAGGACACACACTCCCCACCCTCCACACACACCAACATACCCTGCCTTACTTTATGGCACAGCCCATGCTGGCTCCTTCTTCTGCTGCTGCCTGCACACCTAGCTGGTCAGTGTATGCTACCTGTGCTCTCAGGCCAGCATCTGCTCCTGCAACTGTGGCTGTGCTGGCCTGGGGGAAGGGGAGCTCAGCAGGGGGCATGAGTATTGGATAATTAGCCCTTTTGTTAAAATAACGCAGGGCACTTTCCTGATGCCTGAAATACAGCACTGTCCCAGCCAAAATGGGACAGATAGTCACCCTATTTTTCTCCTATAAATAATTTTGTATAAATAATAAATAATTTTGTTTTCCACAAAGTGCTGTTTTTGTCTAAAGAAAATTTGTCCTAAATTTCTAGGATAACTATCAAGGACTGTCTATTATATGTGTAACCCTTCTGCCGGAAGGTGTCGGCAGCAACGAGGGCCCGGTTCAATATTTAGGGGTTCCTTTTCATCCATATCACACAGAACTGGCTCAAGCCTCCACCCAGCCTGGGAAATTCACACACCCCTGGGCACCTCAGAGAGGCAATGTTTCCCCACTCACAAGCACAGAGCCTGAGTGGAGAAAAGAAACTTTTAATGAAAGAGGCAGAAAAGTCATATGGCATACGGTTGGGAAAATACCACTCCCAGGCCGTGTCTTCACTAGCCCCAAACTTCGAAATGGCCATGGGAATAAGGGGACTTCGAAGTAGGCAGGGTCCTTTCGAAAAGGAGCCCCTTTGGGACAAGACACGCGGCGGCGAGGTGCGTCAATTTCGAAGTGCTGCGGCCGCCCGCATGCTAATGAAGTGCTGAATATGCATTTCAGCGCTTCATTAGTAAACTTCGAAATGGCCATTTGCGTGGCCATTTCGAAGTTTGGGGCTAGTGTAGACGTAGCCCCAGAGTTCATAACCACTCACCATGTAACTGTCCCAGATCAAATGGATTGAGCAGTGTCCTTTGACTCTCAGTCTCAGCAGTCTAATACTGTAACTAGCCAATCCACATACTCAAGCTTTCTTTGTACCTCCCCTTTAAAAATGGCCCACTTACAACTGGATCTAATCTGTGCAGGCCTTGACATATCACCCTAATGTGTTCCCTCATTGAACCTGAGGCAATGCCCCCTTTATGCTGATCTGGCTTTCCACTTGCTCCCTGCCAGCTATCCCACTGGCCAGCCGCTGGTCATGCCTGCCATCCATCTGATGCTCCTCCTACTGGCTGTCTGCTGGACATGCCTGCCAGCCAGCTGCTGCTCCTCCTACCAGCTGGATGGCCACCCGCTGTCTTGTGGCTACTGCTGTAGGCAAAAATCTGTGATTCCAGCCCTTGTGATTTCAGCTCATCAGGGCATTCAGCCTTGGGCCTAGCCACAGCATCTCAGTATCCACCACAGTGTATTCTCACAGAATAACTATAGACCCATATTTAGATCTACCTGTGAACAGTGGCAGGGGTGGGGGCGTGCAAACTAATCAAACCAGTCTTACAGGTGTATCGTCAAAAGGTTTCCAGCCACCTGGTTCAACTACTATGCCTCCCGCCTTTCACCTTGACAGTGCTTTGTGGCGGGGCGGGGAGCAGGGAGCCCTCTGCAATCCATATCTCACACACTAGTGATGACTGCCCTGTACTTCCGTAAAACTTCACATATTGTTGAGACTCCACATTTCTTACACTAAGTGATAGCGTAAATTGTGACTTTATAACATGTTGTTTCAATAGACCACAACTCATTGCTTTGCCTGCTCCCATCAGGCTTTGTTTACAAGGCACTGCATATGCACACCTTTGTATTTTCATGCAAATGATCTCTGCAGGGCATATTCAGCAGTATTGAGCTCCTACTGACACATTCCTTACATATGTCTCTGCATAACACAATATAACGTGACCTTGATGAAGGCCTCCGGGTGCTACTGTAACATCAGTACATGTACTAAATTTTCTGTGCTTGATTACTACAAAGTCTGTTTTGCAAATCAACCTTTTATTCTATTTTCCCCACATAGATGTGCAATAGGGTTATCTGAATTGTTCTCATGCTTGAATTCTACAAAACAGAGACTTCATTTAATTTTGGCTACAACCATTCTTAATTACTATTATGATCAATAGACGTCGATTCATGGATACGAGAGAAAATGTTGGTTGGAGAAGATAGAGTAGTTGTGTAAACCCCACACCTCATTGGTTTTAAACTTGAAAGGAGGCCCAGAAAAGTTGATACCTACCTCATTTCTCTGCTATTCCCAAAGCAGTAGATTGCATTAAAGCATTTCACAGTGCCACCATTTCCCCAATTCAAATACAGGTATATTTAATAATAACATTGTTAAGAAGATACAAAAGCTATGTCTACACTAGAAAGTTTTCATCAACAAAACTCACCGAGATTCCACATTCCCAATGTCTGGCACTTTTGCTGACTGCTTTCTGCCACTCTCTCATGAGGTAGAACTTCCCTGTTGACAAATTCTATCAACAGAAAGCCAGTCTGGACATTGAGGGGGACCCTCTGTCAACAGGCAGGGCTTCCCGGACACCGGGCAGCCCTGTCTGCTGTGCTTCCAGTTGGCTGTTCTGTCAAGAGAGCGGTCAGACAGTCCATCCGCTCTCTGTCAACTGAGCAGATCACACTTTCAATCCCCTTAGCAGTCTGTCTGCAATCTGTTGATGGAAGTTTTGTCAGATTATATCTTCTGACAGAAACTTCTGTCAACAGATTGCTCCAGTGTAGACATAGCCAAAGAGAGCAACAGAAAACCAGGCATAAAAATCAGAAGTGGACTTCACTGTTTCCAAAAGAATTGCTATTTTTTATTTACTTTACACAGGAATCTTGCTTACAGTCGATGGCCCTTTCCCAGACATGTACATCTGGAGGCATTTCTTCAGCAGAGACACATAGCACTTTAAAGACAAACAAAAGGATTTATTAGGTGATGAGCTTTCGTGGGACAGACCCAGGTCTACTACTACTTCCTCTTACCACAAACCAGGTCCATCCCTCAAAAGCTCACCACCAAATAAATAATTTTTTTAGTCTTTAAAGTACCACATGATTGGTGGTTTGTTTTGTTAGAATACAGACTAACACAGCTACATCTGTTACTATTCTTCAGCAGAGAGTTTGCTGCTACACTACCATTCTCCCATGAGGTGCCAAGGTAATGAGGCAATTTAAACCAGGCTAATGAGGCGCTAATGTGCGTATTCAGCACCTCATTAGCAGAATGGCAGCCGCACAAACAGACTTCGAATTGCAGATTCACAGTGAAAATGGGGGCAGCTTTGAAATAATCGCCCCACTTCGACATTCCCTTACTCTGATCTAGTTCTTTGGGAGTAAGGGAATGTTGATGTGGGGTGCTTATTTTGAAGCTACCCCCATCTGTTAATCTGCAATTCAAAGTCTGTTCATGTGGCCACCATTATGCTAATGAGGTGCTGAGTATGCACTTTAGCACCTCATTAGCCTGCTTCCAATTGCCTCATTACCATGCCACCTCCAACCAGAGAATGGTACTGTAGCAGCAGCCGTAGAGTGTTGATTATTCATAGCTGTCTTTCTCTTAAAGCTGGTCAAGCTCACATACCTTAATTTTCAGGCACATTCTAAAATCTTGGGTTTAAAACTAGGAACTGAATTCAAGCCTTTGGATGTGCCGATCCTATAGAAGGTTAGCAATATTCCAGCTGCTTCTATGTTTGTCTGCCAGTGCTCTCTGCACCCGCACTTAGCAATTGACAACAGCATTTTGAATCCCCCATTACTAGTTCTTTAATTTTAATTTTAAAGGAAAAAGCAGCTGGGGGCGCAGGTGGGAGGAAGCAGAGCTGACTTGAAATATCATAGCAGGTCTTGGACACCTCCCTCTCTTCCACTATCTGAGTTCCAGTCTTTATTCTTAATTCTTCCCCTATGATGCCTTTTCACATTATAGGTGGGAAGTGTGGCTGCAGAGGCAGATCTTGCCAGGACTTGCAGGGATTGTGAAGAGTGGATTTCATTCAGATTTCTCTAGGAGATAAAGGAGGACACTGCATCAATCCATCACTTATATTACACTGTTTTAAAAAAAAAGTGATTGGCTGCTCATGCTCTAGTTCTGCTACTGCATCTAAAAAAAGAGAAAAAAATGGATAAACACATTAGTTGGATGGTTCTGCTACAGTGATCAGCCCCAGCCATATAATTCTAGTTTCTTTTCATATGTCTCAGGGAAGTGATCCAGAAGAGATGACAACTGCTCCAAGCTATGGAGATGTGTTAGTACGGCCTGGTAATTAGATACCCTCTTTTGAGGCTTAGGTAATACACAGGACTTCCTCCCATGAAAATCCAACAATGGAGTCCAGAATATTGAGACATCTGGTAAGCAGGAAAAATTACAACAGTGAAAATAGAACTATTCACATCCCTTTTCAGGGGTCTTCTTGGCTCTTTTAATGTAAGGCCACTCAGCCATTGTGCTTCCTGTGAAGGCTGTACTCAGGTAAGTGACCTTCCATAAAGAACAAGGCAGGAAAGTTCAGTAAGACTCATCAGATGCCAGTTTATTTTATGAATTTTTATTGGGGGAAAATACCTAATCTGCTTGATTTTCCATAATGTTAGGGCTGGGCAGATTCATCACCAACTGATTTTCATTTAAAACCTTTTAAAAGTACCTTCTCAAAATGTACCACAGATTTGTTCTCCTGTCATATATTATTTTGGACTATGTCGTTATTTTATTAATTTTTACTGGGGGGAAAATACCCAGTCTGCTTGATTTTCCATACTGTGAGGGCTGGGCAGATTCATCACCAACTGATTTTCATTTAAAACCTTATAAAAGTACTTCCTCAAAATGTACCAGATTTGTTCTCCTGTCATGTATTATTTTAAACTATGTCATTTTGACATTTTCTTGACTTATTGCTGAAATTACTGACTCAGCTTCCAGCTTAAACAAATGACAGACCAACATTGTTTTTGATTTATCCTCGTTGCTCTTCCTACATCACACGATTCCTCCTCCCTGCCCTGAACATTTCCATGGTGTACAGCTTGCAAGACATCTTTGGAGTGGTTATATTTCACTTCAGACTGGAGGTCAGATTAAAGCAAGTTTACTTAGAGACAATTAATCACATCAGTAAGTTATTCACCCCTCTCCACAAGTATAATATCTTCATATGATTGGTTTCTCTGAAACCTCTATATAACAAAAACTTCAAGCAGCATGATTATTGTGCTGCTTTTAGCAGCATTCTTGATTCAAAATCTTGGTGCTCTAAATGAAACATTAAATAAATTATCAAAATATGTCCTCTCATCTACATCTTAGTATGGACTACATAATATATATGGAAATCCAATCCCATCTGCTCATTTTAATCAACTTTTTTTTATAAAGAACCATTTACAAAATATACATGCTAAACAAATAAGTCCTTTATAATGGTAAACACTGGGTCGATAGAGTTCAAGACAATGTGCGTACTGAGAGGACATTCATGCAGTATCTTAAGAATATGCACATTGTAATGCAAACAGAGGAGAAAAGGAAAAGAGCTCCTCAGCCCACTTTAAAAGGACAAACTGAAATTATATAGCATTGCTGAAACAAGAAATGCTAAGTAATTAATAAACTTAGTGTTGGGGTAATTAAGTGCATCAGCTGGATTTTCAAATTTACAGACACTGGCTGATTTTCAGTGACCTTTGAATGAAATAGTTACAATAATTTGTGTTTTCCCACATGATTTGAATATGCACATATAACAGCTCTCTAGCCTATAATGAGCATTTTATCATATCGCACCAAACATGTGAGAGAATATGAGTCACCAAAATGTTAATGACAATAAATCATAAACATTCATGAAGGGTATAAATGCTCTCCAAGTTATGTTACTATTTATTTCTGGAAATGTTCTGGGACTTTACAGAACATAAAAGGAGGTATAAGTCTCTGAAGTGACAAACCAAACAAACGGAGAGACAAATGGTAGGAGGAAAGGGATGGGAAAAATTCCACACAGACTAGACAAGTAACATAATTCTTATCCACATTCTTATGATCAGCATGTGATACACATTATACACACAGTCTGAACATTCAGAATTCAGTCAAGATGGGTGTGAACATAAATAGAAGCATACAATTCTAGATGACCCTACAACCATGCCACTATAATTTCTTGCAAACATTATGTCGATGCATCTCCAGAAGAGATTTCAATGAGCACCATCTCAGTAAGAGGATCCATATGTCGCAGCCGCTGCCGAGACGCCAAATGTGGCAAGGAACCGCAAGACGAGGGTGCTGCGTGAGCAGCAAGAGCCGACCAAAAATGCCGAGCTCTATCAGACCTAGGCTCTAACAATGGCTCTAGGTCTGTGGTATAACGACCCCTCACGGGTGTCCCTCTTTTAATAAAAACAATTTGCTTTAAAGATGAAACACAGAGATGCCTGATTGAATTAAAAAGACCCAGGGGCAATTTAGCAAGGTGGTCAGATTAAAAGAAACACGGGTGTCAGCAGTAGTTTATAAAGTTCCTTAGAGGGCATCCCCAGTGTTAGGTTACTGCAGTTCCCTGTATGGCCCAGAGAAAATGGAGGCTAAGAGTAATTAATTGTTGCAAAAAACAAAGTGGAAGTTTATTATAAGTGTTCACCAAAAAACCCTTTTGGTTACAGTTAATCCAGTTAATTACGTTTACTTACATAAAAGAAGAATCCAATTGCCATTCCCATGCCTTGCCCGCAAAAGTATTAAAGACCGACAGGGTGTTGTTAAACTGGACAACAGTGCCTGCTGTCAATTAAGTCCACTGGGGGCACTACTCCCCAGTGACCCAAAAATAAGACAGTATAATACTGTGTTCAGGCAAATACGCTTGGAGGCCCTGCTATCCCCTGCGTTTACCTAAAAAAGGGGTGGAGCTGCTGCTTCCTAGCACCCCTTAATTAAAAATGTTCAGCTCAGGTGTTGCTAATCCCTGACACCAATAGTAATTTATAATGAATTTGTAAGTATATATAATTGTACTAAGTTAACAGCAATAAAAGGTCTTTAAGAGACACTAAACAATAAATTTTCTAATAATAATACTATACTTAATACTTAACAATAGAACAGTAATAATTACCAATAATTAATGGTAATATCAGTAAGTGTGAAAAGGAGTAAAGAGAAAGAGAGAGTCAATATTGGAAGGATACAGCAGCTGGAGTGGCCTTTCTTTTGTAGCCTCAGCTCACAGCTGCTTAGTTGATGAGTTGTCCAGTCTGGTAAAGAAGTCTCTTTGGAGCAAAGGCCGGCCCTGGCCCGGTTGGCCCCTGCCAGGGAGCGGTGTCAGGTGATGTGGTATACCGCCGTCACTGCTGGGCTTCGCCGCGATGTTATAGCTGCGAGCTGGAGGTGACGCCTGGTGCGGCGATACAGGTCCCCTCAGTGCCGCTTGTCTGTCTGGTGGCACGCTCTCCCTCAGGATGGTGCGAAGTGATTTTTCAGCTGCTTCACCCTGAGGGGCTGCCAAAAGGGACTGGTCCGAGTCATAAGACAAAGCCCTCCCGAAGGGCCCCGTCTGTGGCGAGCAGCCTTCTTTTATACACCCAGCTCATGAATTATTCATGAGTCTGGGGACTGGGTGCAGACCTGACAGAGAACTACCCCGACAGGTCAGGAGACTTCAGATTTTTCCAGAAGTCTTTTCCTGCCGAAAGTTACCCCCTCAGATTAAATGGATGGCTATGTATTGATTTTAAGTTAAAATCACTCTCTGAAGAAATTTCTGAGGTAAAACTTTGTGCTTTGTTGATGTATCAAGCATGACCTGTCGCCAAGCAGACCTTGTAATACACCAGAGGCTGGGGGCGTCTCGAAACCCTGCCAGGGGCTTCTCTGATAGGATTTCTTGACACCGTATACAAGGATGGCACAGAAGGAGCTGTGAGTAAGTTTGCTGAAGAATCAGACAAATGACGTGTTAAGGCTAGCATCATCAGCAGAATAAAGGGAATTTGTAATGGATTCAACCACAGAGGTCCCCTTGGGGCTGTCACCTGATATGTTGCTCATACCACTGAGCCCACCTACCTGCAGTTGACAGCATCCAGGAATATAACCCTCTGAAGGGACCAAAATCTCAAATAAATCCATCTTACGCTGTATAAAAGATTTTTACTCTCCTTATCAATGAAAGAGAGATATACACAATGGTTGCTTCCCCTCTCCCTGGTAACAATTATTTATACTGTGCTTGATAATAAAAAAGTTTTTTATTAACTGTAGAAACTAGAATGTAAGTGATTGCAAGTGAAAACTGACAGATCAAAGTAAGTTACTAAGCCAAAACAAACACACACTAATTAAGCCTAATATCTTTGTTACATGCAAATTCTTACCTTGACTATAGTTCTAATAATTTTTTTCCCAAGCTAGGCAGCCTCCTAACTTGGGCCCAATCATTTCCCCTGTTTAGACTTAGATGCTTCTAGTAGGCATCTTGGGTGGTAAGTGGGGAATTCCCTGGCATCTGGGAACTATCCCCATTGTTTGGTTTCCTACCTTTATGCCAGCTTGGCCCAAGAAAGGAGTTCTTTATGTTCAGTTCAAACTTCTCTCACGTGGGGTGGAAAAGTACAAGATCTAAAATAGCTTTCAGACTCCAGATAGCCACATGTCCTGTCAGGACAATCCATAACTGAGGCTTACAGGAAAAAACAAAACAATTCACAGGTCAGTGTTCTAAGTACCAAAACATTATGTTTCTGGGGTATCACTGATAGTCCTCATTAGCACATAAAGAATTATAAACGGATTCACACTTCATATTTCTAACTTCACACACAAGAATGATACATGCACAAAAACAGAAGATACAGATTCAGCCAATAACTTTAAAAAATATCACATGACACTTTTGTCTAAAGCATCTTTGAGTTATGCATATTCATGGTCATAAATCAATTTTCATAAAGCACAGGGGCATAAGAGAAGCAAAAAAATGAGCAAAGCAATCCTGCGAGAAATGTTTGATCTTGAAATGTTAACTATAGCAGATTTGTTGTGCTAGAATACATGACAAAACAAAATAAAGATGCAAAGGTAACATCTAATATCAAAAATACTTCAGTTTTAAAAGTATCAAGTGCCAAGACAGTGTGAAGACAAGCAGAGCAAAAAAAGAGAAAAAGAATTGACTACGATTAAATTTAAAATAAATCAGTGCTATTTGCATAAGAATGGAAATCTAATCCTAAGAACAATGTTCAGCAAATGCTGACTAATCACAGAACTCTGGGGAATACCAGAGAACATGACAGAAAGGGAACATTTAAAAAAGAAAGAGAACATTAGCAAAAGAAGCTAATTGCACACAAACGTATTTTAGGGGAGGCTGGTCAGATTGCCCATTAAAACACTGTGTTTTCAATTTCTTGTAATTTTGCCATCTTGAAAGCTGTGGACTTAGATTTTCCATGCTGGGTGTCTGCCTCAGACTGAATATTTAGTGAAAATAAAATTCAAAACGTTCCATCCATTTCTGTGAATGAGGGGGTAAATATGTCGTTTAACCATGTTAACAAATTACTTTTTTTACCCTTTAACCTTTAGCATCCCCGTGTTTTCGGGCATGGATTTTAAAATTGGCAGAAGGAGACCTCTCTATCAGGGTCAGACACCATGCAAGGCACTGCATTTAGCCATATGGAGTGGAAATCTATCAACCTCACGAGGAAGCTTGCACAGACTCAGACATCATCTTTCTCTCCAAATGCAAACGAATGGACATCATACCAAATGGACTAAAGGTGACAAATCCTTTCCAATCTACATACTGCACAAACTACAGTGAGAGATTATGCCACACACTCTCGAAGAAACTGAGGAACCACCTAATCAGCATCCTGTACAACAAATAGAACATAAAAAGAGAGCTCTCAAATCTGGAGTCTTTCATAAAAAACCAACCTTCAACACAAACTTCCACACCGCTGAACTTTACTAAAATAAGACAGGAGATTTACATTAGACACTTCACTACTCAACAGAGGAAAAAGGACTGCAAGCTGTCTAAACTTCTGCCTGCCACACAGAGCCACAGCAGTGGTACCACTAACTCAGCCAGCAATATCGTCAATCTGTCCAGCTACACACTCAGCTCAGCAGAAGAGTCTGCTCTTTCTCGGGGACTCTCTTTTTGCCCCACCACCCGCACAAACATAATACAGTTCTGCAGTGATCTGGAAGCCTACTTTCGCCGTCTCAGACTCAAAGGATACTTTCAACACAACACTGACCAGCACACCATTACACAGACACCCTCCCAGCAGCACAAGAAGAATAACTCCATGTGAGCTGCGTCTACACGTGCACGCTACTTCGAAGTAGCGGCACCAACTTCGAAATAGCACCCATCGCGTCCACACGCGTCGGGCGCTATTTCGAAGTTAACTTCGACGTTAGGCGGCGAGACGTCGAAGTCGCTAACCTCATGAGGAGATAGGAATAGTGCCCTACTTCGACGTTCAACGTCGAAGTAGGGACCGTGTAGACAATCCGCGTCCCGCAACGTCGAAATTGCTGGGTCCTCCATGGCGGCCATCAGCTGGGGTTTGAGAGATGCTCTCTCTCCAGCCCCTGCGGGGCTCTATGGTCACCGTGGGCAGCAGCCCTTAACCCAGGGCTTCTGGCTGCTTCTGCGGCAGCTGGGGATCTATGCTGCAGGCACAGGGTCTGCAACCAGTTGTCGGCTCTGTGTATCTTGTGTTGTTTAGTGCAACTGTGTCTGGGAGGGGCCCTTTAAGGGAGTGGCTCGCTGTTGAGTCCTCCCTGTGACCCTGTCTGCAGCTGTGCCTGGCATCCCTATTTTGATGTGTGCTACTTTGATGTGTAGACATTCCCTCGCTGCGCCTATTTCGATGTTGGGCTGAGCAACGTCGAAGTTGAACATCGACGTTGCTGGCCCTGGAGGACGTGTAGACGTTATTCATCGAAATAGACTATTTCAATGTCGCAACATCGAAATAAGCTATTTCGATGTTGGCTGCACGTGTAGACGTAGCCGTGGACTCCTGAGGGTAGAAATAACAGTCTGGACCTATATACAGAATGCTTCCGCCTATGCGCACAGGCAGAAATTGTGGAGAGACAGCATCGTTTGCCTCACAACCTCAGTCGTGTGGAACGCAATGCCATCCTCAGCCTCAGAAACAACCCTGACATTATAATCACAGAGGCAGATAAAGGAGGAGCTACTGTCATCATGAACAGGTCTGACTACCAGAAGGAGGCTTCCAGACAACTCTCCAATACCAGATTTTACAGGCTACTTTCCTCAGATCCCACCAAGGAATACACTAAGAAACTACACCATCTGCTCAGGACACTCCCTACACAAGCACAAGAACAGATTTATACCAACAGACCTCTACAGCCCCATCTGGGGCTATTCTACCTACTACCCAATGTCCACAAACCTGGAAATCCTGGACGCCCCATCATCTTGGGCATTGGTACTCTCACTGAAGGACTGTCTGGTTATGTGGACTCTCTCCTCAGACCCTATGCCATCAGCACTCCCAGCTATCTCCGAGACACCACTGACTTCTTGAGAAAACTGCAATACATTGATGACCTACCAGAAAACACTATCCTAGCCACCACGGATGTGGAGGCTCTCTATACCAACATCCCACCCCAACATCAACCTCAGCCTGGAACAGTCCACACAGGAGATCCACTTCCTGGACACCACGGTACTAATACCTGATGGCCACATCAATACCACGCTGTATCGTAAACCCACTGACCGCTACGCCTACCTTCATGCCTCCAGCTTCCATCCCAGACACACCACATGATCCATTGTCTACAGCCAAGCACTAAGATATAACCACATTTGCTCCAACCCCTCCGACAGAGACAAACACCTACAGGATCTCTACCAAGCATTCTTGAAACTGCAATACCCACCTGAGGAAGTGAAAAAACAGATCAACAGAGCCAGACGTGTGCCACGAAGCCTCTTACTACAGGACAAGCCCAAGAGAGAAACCAACAGAACATCACTAGCCATCACCTACAGTCCTCAGCTAAAACCTCTACAGCGCATCATCAGGGATTTACAACCCATCTGGGACAATGATCCCCCACTTTCACAGGCCTTGGGAGGCACATGTTGGCAGGGGGAATGTTGTTATATTCTGTTCTCATAGAAACATTGTTTTGTAAATGAATGCCTACTGATGTTCCCATGAAGTTCAATATTGTATTCAGCATTGTTAGTGAATCCTCCTTAATATTCTCATGAAATTCAGCATTGTTTTGTTAATGAAATCCTGTTCATGTTCTATACGACTGAATAACTCTACTTCCCTGTAACTTACATTCTGTTAATAATCTATTGGTACTTTACCACCTGCTCAATAAGGAATTACCAAAGCGGAATGTCATATGAGCAGTAGGAATTCAGTTTGAGCTGGAGAAGTGAATAAGGGAATTATGAGAAACTCTCCCCTGGTTTGTTGGAAGGGGGATGAACAAAGGAGGAAAGGAGGTATAAGTATTGCTCACTTCTTGTTGTAAGGTGGTCAGGCTTTGTGGAATATATTCCCCTGCACCCTGTTTGGTATACCAAATAAAGTACTTAGGTTAATCTCTTCCACTCTCGGCATGTTATTGGGCCAGCATTGCACACCGGGCATGAACTGCCACTGTGCCACCTTAAGGAGGAGGCAACACAGACCAGCCCTTGCCCACAGACAACCTGCCAACCTGAAGCAAATGCTAACCAGCAACTATACACCACACCACAGTCACTCTAACTCAGGGACCCATCCATGCAACAAACCTCGTTGCCAGCTCTGCCCACATATCTACACCAGCAATACCATTGCAGGACCTTACCAGATCAGCCACACCATTGTGGGGTCATTCAGCTGCACATCTACCAATATAATTTATGCCATCATGTGCCAGCAATGCCCCTTTGCTATATACATTGGACAAACTGGACGGTCTCTACGTAAAAGAATAAACGCACACAAATCAGATATCAGAAATGGCAATATACAAAAACCCATAGAAGAGCACTTCAATCTCCCAGGCCACACAGTAGCAGACTTAAAAGTAGCTATCCTACAGCAAAGAAATTTCAGGACCAGACTCCAAAGAGAAATTTCTGAGCTACAGTTCATCTGTAAATTTGACGCCCTCAGCTCAGGCTTAAACAAAGACTGTGAATGGCTGGCTAAATACAAAAGCAGCTTCCCCTCCCTTGGTGTTCACACCTCCAGATCAACTGCTGCTAGTAAGCCTCACCCTTGCTGACTGAGCTAACCTTGTTATCCCCACCCTTGCTCTGGCTTATTTATACCTGGCCCTGCAGATTTCCAAGACCAGCATCTGATGAAGCGAGTCTATGCTCACGAAAGCTCACGCTCAAAACTTTTCTGTTAGTCTATAAGGTGCCACAGGACCCTTTGTTGCTCTCTATCAAGGGTGTGCCTTTCATGGTCCCAGGGAAAATTTAGCCATGTTATAAGCTCAATATAGACTGATTTTATCAAGTAAAACACCATCTGCACTGGGCATGCTGTAACCCGAGCTGAATTGCGAGCAGGAACACTGTTCTCTATGCTCTCAACAGCCTCCTGCTGGGAGACTCAGGCAGCTAGGAGAGGAAAGCTGCCTGGTTTGACTGCAGGGGAGCCAAGAGGCAACACGCTAGGTGCAGAAACAGGTTTGCCTGGAGGAACTGCTTAATTCTGGCATTTCCTATCTTTAAGCATTTGGCTTTGCAACTGCCTTTTAATGTAGCGTGTGAGTGTAGTGCAAGGAAAACAGGTTCTATAAAGCAGTGCTATTAAGCAGTGCTATTCTATTATGAAGCAGGGAGCTGCTGGGATGAGACATCCCAAAGAGTAGAGCTACTGAAGAGTTAATAGCTAGGAGTCTGATTTTTAACAAGATCTGTAATTGAACAGTTTATGAAGTTTTTTAGAAGAGAAAAGAGGAGGGGCCCAACTGCACAGCAGCTTCTTATTTCCATCTTCCCTGACAGTACCAGAAGTAGAAACAAGGGAACAATCTGGACTGAGTTTTTGCCCACCTCAGAAGAAGAATGTCAGCTTCATTTATTAGTGGACGCCATTTGGGGGTCTCATGAGGAGTGGCTGAGCTGTGTAACCTAACATGGTTGAACCCATGCTAGTGAGGCGACACAGAAACTTCCCACTAAGGAACAGGAAATTGCCAAATATTTGTTGTCATTGGTTCTAGTTCAGGTTTGTTGTTTTGCAAGTCAGCTAGTCTACAGGCTTCTTACTGTCCCTGTCCAGAGGAAGCTAAAATAGCAAAATGTTTTGGTGCTTAAAACAACCAAACATACGCTTTGTAACAATCTCACAAGCAGCGGTGTCCCATAGGAATTGTGGTTGTCACCTTTTCATAGTCATCACATTATATTATTAAATAAATAATTATCTAAATAAATGTCCTCCTCCTCTCTCAGAACCACGTTTCCCCAGAGCTGGGTACTCCCAGTGCCCACTCGAAATAAATGCCCTCCCCCACCAGAACCAGGCATCCCTACCCCAACCCCCGTTCTAATCCAATGCTGGCGACTCACCAGAGCTGCTGTTGGATACTCCATGAGGGCCACTGCTCAAGATATTGCCAGAGCTGCTGGCACATACTTCTCCCACCAAGTGGTGAGGCACATGCACAGAGCAGTCGGTGAGCACGCCTCGTGTGTGGATCTCAGGAAGGGCCACATTTAAAGGCTCCAAGAGCCGATGCAGCTCAAGAGTTGTGGGTTGTCCATCCCCGTAGTCACCACAAGGCACTATTCTATTCATCACATGGCAAGTTGCAAATGTATTGGACACTGCGGTCATAAGGTGTGTATTAGTATGGAGGCTATGGAGCAGGGAAGGGATGACAATGTAAAAAGGTGGAGTGGGTTGATTTGGTGATTTACCTCCTTGCTAAAGGAAGACAAAGCTGAAAGGTCTACATACTCTGTACCTAGTCCCTAAGCTCTAGAAGTCCATCTTAGGAGAGGATTTAGTGTTAGTTAAGCTTTGGAGTAGAGCTCTCTTATTCTGTGACGCTTGGTTTCTTAAGAAAGGACAGTTAACAAGTTAACAATGTTTTATGGATTTTGAATTAAAATACACTATTTTGGGTATCTACAATAGATCCCTACTTTCTCTGTCTTCCTTCCTTCTACTGGTTCAGAATCTAATCCCCATCTCCAAACAAAAATTAAATTGAGACAGATTCAAGACTTCCATGTTTGACTGGCAGCATGGTTCGGTGGGTAGGACACTAGACTACTTCTCAAAAGGTCTAAGACCTTTGCCACAGATCTGCTGTGTGAACTTTACTAAGGCACTTCAGCAGTTTGTGTCTCTACACATTTCCCTTTCATCTTTTAGATTTTAATCTGTTCAAAACAGGAACAGCCACTTACTGCTATAAAGCTGCATGGTATCCACCACTCTCTGCTGCCTCTGTTTTGGTTCCTCTACACTGAGGAAGAAGTAGGCTAGTTTTCTGAGACTGGGATGTGGATTTCTTTTGAGAAGAAATGATTTGCCAAATTAGCAATGAAGAGGGGAGTGAGAAGGTGATAGCATGGAATGGGAGGAGAGAATTTACTGAGCCTGAGGTGGAAGAATGTGGGGAACCTTGAAAATTAGCTGGGTGTGAGAGAAAAATAGTCATGACAGAGAAACAAAGAGGAACTTATTTAAAGTTAGAGTTGACCAAGACCACAAGACACATTTTTAAAGATCATAGAATCATAGGGGTGGAAGGGACCTGAGAAGGCCATTGAGTCCAGCCCACCACTTCAAGCAGGATCATCCTTAACTAAGTCATCCCAGCCAGGACTTTGTTAAGCTGGGACCTAAAAACCTGCAGGGGTGGAGATTCCACCCTCTCTCTAGGCAACACATTCCAGTATTTCACCACCCTCCTGGTGAAGTGCTTTTTCCTAATATACAACCTACACCTCTCCTTCTGTAACTTCAGACCATTGCTCCTTGTTCTGCTGTCTGTCACCACTGAGAACAGTTTCTCTCCATCCTCTTTAGAGCTCTCCTTCAAGAAGCTGAAGGCTGCTATTAAATCGCCACTCAGTCTTCTCTTCTGCAAACTAAATAAGCCCGAATCCCTCAGCCTCTACTCACAGGTCATGTGCTCCAGCCCCTTAATCATTTTCGTTGCCCTCCACTGAACCTGCTCCAGCACATCCACATCCTTTCTATACTAGGACACAAATACTGGACACAAAACTGCAGATGTGGCTCACCAGTTCCAAATAGAGGGGAACAACAACTTCTCTAGATGTTCTCGAAATGATCCTCCTAATGGCTACAAGGGCACACTGTTTACTCATATCCAGCCTTTCATCTCTAATCCCTAGGTCCCTTTCTGCTGTGCTGCTGCTTAGTCAGTCTGTCCCCAGCCTATAACAATACCAGCTTGGGATTCTTCCATTCCAAGCATAGGACTCTACACTTCTTGTTGAACCGCATCAGATTTCTTGTGGGTCAGTCTTCCACTTTATCCAGGTCTCTCTGGATCCTATACCCTCCAATGTATCTCTCTCTCCCCCTAGCTTAGTGTCATCCACAAACTTGATCAGGGTGCAATCCAATCCCTCATCCAGGTCATTAATAAAGATGTTGAGCAACACAGGCTCCAAAAGTGAGCTTTGGGGGACTCCACTTGAAACTGACCATCATCCAAGACACTGAGCCAGTGACCACCACCCGTTGGGCCCAACCACGAAGCCAGCTTTCTATCCATCTTATAGTCTACGTATCCAATCCATACTTCCTTAACTTATGGGCAAGAATGTTGTGGGAGACTGTACTGAAAGCTTTGCTGAAGTCAAGGTATATCACATCCATTGACTTCCCCATGTCCACAAAGCCTGTTACCTTATCACAGAAACTAATCAGACTGGTCAGGCACAACTTGCCCTTGGTGAATCCATGTTAACTACTCTTGATCACTTTCCCCTCTTCCAACTGCTCCATAATGGATTCCTTAACAATCCCCTCCATTATTTTCCCAGGGACTGAGGTAAGGCTTACTGGTCTGTAGTTGCCTGAATTGTTCTTCTTTGCTTTTTTAAAGATGGGCATTACATTTGCCTTTTTCCAGTCATCTGGGATCTCTCCTGACCTCCAAGTGTCTTCAAAGATAATGGCCAAAGACTCAGTGATGACATCTGCCAACTCCCTCAGTATCCTTGGGTGCATTAGATCCAGACCCATGGATTCGTGTACATCTAGTTTTTATAGGTAGCTCTTATCGTGTTCCTTACCCACCAAGGGCTACTCTCCACCTTCCCATACTGCATTGGCTAGCACTTTAGTGTGGAAGCTTTCCTTATCCATGAAGACTGAGCCAAAAAAAGTGTTGAGTACTTCAGCTTTTCTTATTTCATTTGTCACTAGGTTACCTCTCTCATCCAGTAACAGCCCCACACCTTCGCTGATAACCCTCTTATTGTTAACATGCCTGTAGAAACCCTTCTTGTTACCCTGCACATCCCTTGCCAGTTGCAGTTCCAATTGTGCTTTCACTTTCCTGATTACAGCCCAGCATTCACCAGCCATATATTTATACTTCTACTTTGTCAACTGTCCACATTTCCACTTCCTTTCTGAGTTTAAACTGACCAAGGATTTCCCTGTTAAGCAAAGCTGGTTGGCTGCCATATTTGCATTTCTTACTACGCAGAGGAATGGTTTGTTGCTATGCCTTCAGTAAAACTTTTTTAAAATACTGTCAGTTCTCCTGAACTCTTTTCCTCTTCCCAAGCGATGTTAAACATGATGTTCACTAGGTGCAAAATCATTGTTAAAGTATATTCAAACAGTTTTAAAAAAAACACCTATTTTCTTCTCCAGACACAACCCTTGTGTCTGCTTTCAGTCCGACGTAGCTCCAAAAGGACCTCCCAGAAGGGAAGGGAACCCGGTCATACCTTTAGCCTCTCTATCTTTGCTCCTGTTCGTATCAGGAGAATAAGGGAGTATGTTATAGTCTTAGTTATTCATGTGCAATTTCCATTAGGTCACATGTTCTAGCTGAAGTTAAGAGCAGAACCTGGCCTCATGGAAAGGGGCAGGATGCTATACGAGATACCTGAACCATTACTATTGTGCAGTATTAGTGCCTAACAGTGTTGTACAAACCCAAAGGATTTTATGGTCCTGACTTGACTATCTTACATCCTAGCTTAGGACAAGGTACAATGAATGGACTTCACAGACCTTAAGGGGGAGAAGGCAAACTAACATATTCATGTAGTACCATAGGCTAGTTGTGTGTGGAACATGATAGTTCCATTTGGTTCTACTGTTTAGACAATCACCTGTGGTACACCTTGGTAGCTCTTGTTCTTGAAGATTAGAGTCTGATGTGCAATTAGTGTGTCTATCCACACACCTGTGAGTCTGTTGGTTCAAGACTACTCCTAAATGGTAAGAGCTAGACCATCACATGGTGTGTGCAGCCCTCTCTTATCCTAACTTAAAGCAAGGTCAGAGTTTGGTTGTTTGGTTCTGTCAAGATAATGGGATGTGTGTGGAACACAACTGTTTCATATTAGATGGAAAAGCACAGATGGCACTGACAATTATATGCTCCCATGACACTGGGGGGGCAGCAAGTGCCAGTGAGCAATCTGCACAGCCTCCTGTCCCTGGGGAGAAGCCATTGGGCAGGATGTGTGCCCCTATTCTGAGTACCTCCTCACACCCCAATCCTGACTCCCAAACTCCCCCACATCCCCAGCACTGAGCCCCTCCTCAGCCTCCGACCCTGACTCCTGCACCCACCACACCATCAGCCCCCTGACCTGAAAGACCCAAGTAACCCCAAGTAAGTTTTCTAGTTGAAGTGGGCCTTGGTGGAGGCAGACTGTGGAAGTTATTTTGCCTAAAAGGTATCCAAATAATAAAATAAATTTGTGTCTCCTTGACCATCTTCTGCTTTCACCATGAGCAGATACGCTGTATAGTGCTACGTATGTGTGAAAGGAAAGATGGAATGAAAAAGACTTTTAAGGAAAGAAGATGTTAGCTAATCCTCCTCCTCATCAGCCTGACTCATTGAGCCCCTTAGCAAGTGGGGGCAATTTGGCATTCACTGAAAATCTTCTCATTTGGGTTGTGATGATTTTCTATGGTGCTGCTAAACCCCACATCTTGATATTATTCTGCAAGCTGTACAAGCACTTGAATAAGAGACTGTCTGAAATTTTTAGAGTAGGGGAGAACTGGATACAGAACAATGAAAATTCTCAGAGAAGCTGAAAGCAATAGGGCCACACAGCATTAATAAGTGTCCTTAGAAAGGCAATGTACTCTTACACAGCACTTCAAAATATGATTTGACAGTGTCTTACTGTCCAGTATGACTTGTATGTGCTATACAGACCTTGGGAATTCTAACGCTCTGTTCTGTGCCTGTTTGGTGTACTGTAGGGGACTTGCTTACCAGTCAGTGTGCCTTCTTCTGATCAAACAGGATGTTGCAGCCTCTTCAATTTGTGTCCGATAATAACTAATCTCAGCCTGGAGCAATTTACCCCTTTCCACAACTAAATCGCTTATGTTCCCTCCAGCTAAATCGCTTATGTTCCCATCTGTTACAGAATAATAAAGAGTCTAATAAAAGCAGAAGTGTAAGGAAAATCTGTTCCGGACCCTCATTCCCACCAGGGGCTCAAAGCTCAACAGGCCTTTGCTGCTTTGTAACAGAGTTTATTTTAACTCCTTGTCCTTGGGAAGCAGCAGAGGAACCCAGGATCACCCTTTCTTTCAGATTCCAGCCAAAGAATCTTGTATTAAGTGGCAAGGGTCTGCCTCCATAGAGTCACTGCTCTTTATCTAGTCTAGACCTCTTGCTGTCTTCAGGCTGATGCAAAGGCTCCTGAAGCTCCCTATCAGCACATAATCTCTCACAGTCTAGATTTCCTCCAGCTGTATGGAAAGTCCCTTCCTAACTACTTCTTCCTCAGAGCTCTTCTTCTGTGGGAAGGATGAGGGTTGGCCTCTCTCAGCTGTCACTGTGCTGTCACTTCATCACAGCTGGGGAAGTCTGCCCATTAAACTCTTTGTGCCTGCCACAGTTTCCTGCCTATTCTATATGCATTTGATGTGTAGTTCCCTATTTTGTGGACTTCTGACAATGCATTTGCCTCTGCCTTCTTTGCTTATATGTTTGTTGTTTATTTCTATGGTTTTTGTTTTGTATTAAATATATATTCATGAAATACATAATAAAATTCATTTAAAATGAATTTAATAAAACCCAGAACCAAGGGGCCTGACTAAGAGACCATGATTTCCTGAGCAGATGATATTAGACTAGGTTTGGAACTGATCAAAACCAGCATTTCCCATTCCTTTAAATTCCTTTGAGTTGAGGATTATGTTTCCTGATCTTTTCATGCAGAAAAGGTATTATTCTTCATGAACTAATCTAGACAAGACTTCCCATATCTATGATAAAGCTTTCCTAAACATGAATGAAGATATGCAAATTTGACACCATCAGCCAAGGATTGAACAGAGACTGGGAGTGGTTGGCCAATTACATAAGCAGTTTCTCCACTCTTGAGCTGTGTCTACACGTGCACGCTACTTCGAAGTAGCGGCACTAACTTCGAAATAGCGCCCGTCGTGGCTACACGCGTCGGGCGCTATTTCGAAGTTAACTTCGACGTTAGGCGGCGAGACGTCGAAGTCACTAACCTCATGAGGGGATCGGAATAGCGCCCTACTTCGACGTTCAGCGTCGAAGTAGGGACCGTGAAGACGATCCGCGTCCCACAACGTCGAAATTGCCGGGTCCTCCATGGCGGCCATCAGCTGGGGGGTTGAGAGATGCTCTCTCTCCAGCCCCTGCCGGGCTCTATGGTCTCCGTGGGCAGCAGCCCTTAGCCCAGGGCTTCTGGCTGCTGCTGCGGCAGCTGGGGATCCATGCTGCAGGCACAGGGTCTGCAACCAGTTGTCGGCTCTGTATATCTTGTGTTGTTTAGTGCAACTGTGTCTGGGAGGGGCCCTTTAAGGGAGCGGCTTGCTGTTGAGTCCGCCCTGTGACCCTGTCTGCAGCTGTGCCTGGCACCCTTATTTCGATGTGTGCTACTTTGGCATGTAGACGTTCCCTCGCAGCGCCTATTTCGACGTGGTGCCGCGCAACGTCAAAGTTGAACATCGACGTTGCCAGCCCTGGAGGACGTGTAGACGTTATTCATCGAAATAGCCTATTTCGATGTTGGCTTCACGTGTAGACGTAGCCTTGATGTTCACATTTGCACATAAGCTACTGCTAATGGGACACATCCTCCCTGACTGAACTGACCTAATGTCTCCTCTCTTGATGGTCACAGCTCCACATTAACTTCTGATAAGGGGCCACATCCTCTGTGACTGAACAGACCTTATCAACTCTGGCCCTCCCCTTGACTGAAACTCCCTCTTTAAACCTTCCTCTGAAACACCTGTGGACAGATTTTTCCAAATGTACTGAGATACATGGTGCAGAAGTCTGAGCACATATTCCAGGACCAGTGGGAATGGAGTAATTTGCAAAGTCCAGCTGTAGAGGTGGTGTCTGACTCTTTTAAAGACCTCTTCTGGCCCTTAATTGCCATACTGATGGGACCTCTGAAAATCTTTAAATGATACCAATAAAGACATTTTTTACTGTACATGACTTAACTGAGGCAGGTCTCCCCATTTGTGGCAGGGGTAATGGTGTATTTTAATATTAACACTTTTGGACCAGGAACTTTTTTTTTTTAATGTTTGCAGAGAGCCTAGTATTTCCATGCAAATAGGAAAATAATAAAAACATATTGCATTTGTATAACTCCTCTCACTTACAATGTTTCAAAGCACTTAGTAAATTGTTAATTGAAATCTACCCACTTCTTGAACATGGCAGGCATTCTGCTCTGCGCTGAAAATAGTGCACAAGAGTCTTCAGGCAAGGATTGAAGAATAACAGTTCCAAAGGGAACAACAGTGGGAATTCCTTGGAAAGCAGAATGTAATCACCCACAGTAACTGCCAAATTAAAACCTGTATCCTTGCAAAGAGATTAAATGGAATTTTCAACAAAATGGAAGAGCTGGGTCTTGAAGTTATGTTTAATCTGAAAGATCTGAAGTCAAAGTGAAGGAGAGCGAGAGGGCAAGGATGTAGAGAGATGGCTTCCCCACTCTCTGCCAAAAAGAGAGAGCTTGGAAGGGGTCAAGCAGTTCCCCTCTTCTGTTTCAATCTGTTTTAACCACTGTGAAAGATGGCATCTTCAGCAGCACATTCCTTTCCAAAATCCTGTTGGGGCTCTGATTCACTGCCAACCAGTGTAACAACTACACTTCCAGTGCTTAAAAACAACACAAAGTCCTGTGGCACCTTATAGACCAAGGGATATTTTGGAGCATAAGCTTTCGTGGGCAAAGACCCACTTCATTAATTTATAAGGTGTCCCAGGACTTCTTGTTGTTTTTGGAGATACAGACAAACACGGCTGTCCCCCGATATTTCCAGCTCTCGTGTTTTCCTGGGAGCCCTGCAGCAAAATATTGACCAGATATGACCTTGCTTAGCTTGTGAAATCTGAAGAGTCCACAGACCAAGATGATACGGCCACACACATATTTGAACAGGACAGCCCGCTGTATTTTTATCGCACCACAGTGGTGCTTGTTGAACTGTAATTCTGCATATGGGACCAATTCATGTGATCCTATGGCAGGAACCAGGGTTGTTTGGTTTTCTGGGGAGTTTGTCACTTGCCATGTAAAGACACAGTGGGAGACTAGGGCCGCGGCCTCCAGCGAGCTGGATATAAATAAGGCCACAGTGGGCTCCGGGGGAGGGTGGGGGGCAGGTGTGAAACACCTCCCCGCCTCTCGCGCGTGTACGCTCTACACGGCAGGCCCCGCCCCCCGGAGCAGCCCATTCAGCAGCACCGGCGGGGGTGGGGCACTGTTCTCGGGGAGTCAGCAGCTCGGCCGGCGCCGCAGCCCCCGGGCAGGGGGAGGAGCGAGCCCCTGCCCGCCTGAGGGGCAGGCCCGGCCGCCGCCCCGCCCTGCGGCTGGCTGCCGAGTGCCGCGCTCCGGGGGCGGGAGGAGGAGGATGACTTCATGCTGCCGGAGCGCTGTGAATTTCGGGCGCCTCCGCTCGGGCTGGGCTGCGGGGCGCTGAGCGGCTGCGTGAGGCGCGGCCGGCGCAGCCAGACCCCGCGGGGAGCTCCGTGGCGCCTAGCGGAGCGGCGGGGGGCGATGCACTGAGTCGGTCGCTGGGCAGGTGAGTTGCGGCCGCTCCAGGGAGCCGGCGGAAGACGCCGGGGCTCGCCGGCAGAGCTCGCGGCCGTGGGGGTCCTGCTCCCTGCGGGAGCCGAGGCGCGGGAGGCTCGGTCGCGGTCCGGCCCCAGGGGCTCCGAGCGGCCGGGGCAGGGGGGGCGCTTCCCTCGAGGCGGCTGAAACAGCCTCCGGGCGTCGGGCCCCGGCTTCCCTGCGGGAGCCTCCAGCGCCTGGAGCTGCTGTGTTCGGGGAATTTGTCACTTCCCTCCCGCCACCGCCGATCCCTCCACCTGCAACATGGAGGCTCTCGCCAGGCTGTGGGTGGGCTGCGGGCCGCCCGTGCGCTGCCTCGCAGCAGCTGCTTCCCTGCCGCGGGTCGCCAGCCCCCCGCCCCTGAATAGACAACGGACCTCCTCGAGCCCGCTCCGCAAAGGCGTGGAAGGTGACGAGCCCCGTTGGATCATCCGGTCCAGCTGAAGGAGCGGCTCTCACCCAGGGAAGCTCGTTACGTAGTAAATGTGTTGGGCTTGCGAGGTACTGCAGGACCTATTGTTTTTTCGCAGATGCAGGATTTGTCCCTGGAGCTTTTGTTTCCAGTGCTTTCTCCAGCCTACTGCAAATTTCCCAAGTGCTGGTAAGCAGCAGCTTAATGGAGAAGAGCTGGAAAGGAAGGGATCCACGTCAGATAGAAATGGGTTTCATAGGCTGAGTCCTTAAATTTGTCGGGCGCAGAAGTACCATAAGCTCCCTGCTGACACTTAAAGCAGGGTAGTAAAGTAAGGGCAGCAGAGCAAGTGCCTGGTAATGGATTTTGCTGTTCTTTATTGGTTTTTCTTTTTAAATTGAGGTTTCATCCTGAGCATTAAGATAAAATGTTGGATACTAGTAACAATTCTAGGTTCAGTAGAACAGAATGCTGGTGACCTGCTACTTGATCTCTCACATTTTGGAACAGTGAGTGGCCAATCCTGTTCCCATTAGTACGGCCATGTTACAGCTTGGCTGTTGACTCTGTCTCTTGCTTATGGAATACATCCAGGAGTTCATGTTTCGTTGACATGAGATTTTAAGAGTTGAGCCAAGGGAGAAACTGGTTAGTTCACACGTGTGTGTGTGTGTGTGTGTGTGAGAGAGAGGGAGAGGGAGAGGGAGAGATATGTGTTCTCTTCAGATCAAAATATGCCCCAAACAGGTTTCTCTGCTCAAGAAAGAGATGTATGTGGAGACAGATCACTAAATCAGGAACAGACTAAGGAGCTACTGATTAGCTACTAAGTAGCACTCTGTGGGTTGGAAGAGAAAAAACAAAATATGCTTGTGGGGGATCAAGGAGGGGGTGTAAGTTTATACTGAAGGAAAGATACTGCTGAGAAGAGGATAGTAGAAGGTTAAACTGCAATTTTATTTATATTTTCAAATGAAAGGCTCCAGACTTGGCTTCTCTCCTCATGCGTGTGTGAAATGATTGGTTGGCATGCTTGAGTCTTCTAGATCCATGTTGTCCAACTACTGGTGAGCCATAAATATATTTTCAGAAAAATAGTGGCTACTGCTTCAAATCCACACTCAGCCAGCCAAATAGCCACGTGTGGCTAGGGGTCAGCAGCTAACATGCTTTATGGATACCATGGTCCTAGATGCAATGTAATTAGATTAAGAGATGTAGAAAAGAACTCAAGTTGTTTTCTCTCTGGGAAAATGGGTTTAGCAATGTTGTGGAAATTAGAGAAGGCAGCACAGGGGATGTTAGTGGAAGCAAGAGAGAGTTATAGGACGTACTAGTGGGGTAATTGGCTTGGAAAGAAACAAAGAGCGGTTGGTTAATAGCCATATTAAAAATTAATCAATTTGACATAAGTATTGGCTGTGAAGAACCTCCATTAAATATGACCCGTTAATTTAGTTTCTAAGGCATCCCTTTCAGAACACTCATCATAGTTGAGTATTGGCTTAGACTTCCATTTGAACCAAATGAAATGGTTTATTTTAAAATCAAATTCAGCCTTTTAAAATGTGTTAAATTCTTGAATATTTTATTGCATTATGTCACTTTTACATGCTATTCTGGTTAATAAAGATCATGCATGATCTTTGCTGTTAATTCTAAAGGTGCTCATCTCCTGGAAGTTATGTGCTGGTGTCTTCTGTAGCTGTCCCTGGCTGGCAAAGGGCAGTATGTAGCTGAAACACTCTTACCATGTTAGGCAGGCCATTTAGTCTATATTCAAGCGTTCATCTCTCTGGTGAAGAGAACACATTGCAATGTTTTTTTTCATTTTATATTTACACAGTGCTGTAAGGTATAAGTAGTCATTTGTGTGAACACAGCATAGGGGCAGTAAATGAAGCTATTTCCTAAGAAAAGAAAGCTCTGCTTCTAACCAATTTTGAACAGCTAATGAAGCAAGAATGGTAAAATTGGGGAGCTATTGACACTCTAGCCTTATTGAGTAACATATTATGTATATTCATCGCTGTGGGAGATGTTGTTAGTTTAGTTTAGTTTAAAACTGGAAACTTCAGATGTTTTTATCTGGGTCCTTGATGCACCTTGAATGTACGATATAATTAAAATGTGTAGCGAAAGGGGTAATATTTAAAAAAAAATCAAATGTGCTTGAAATGGCAGAGAAACAATTTCATTTGTGTTAGTATCCTATGGTCGAATTTAAGCAACTCAGCCAATCTTAGATTGCCGTAGATTGTAGTGAATTTTGTTTCATTTTTCTGAGCATTGACTTGAACTGACAGAAGTGGCCACATTTCGGAGTAAGCAGATCATCTTTCAATTATGCCTTTATTTGTCACTTGCTTTTGAATCTGCTTATTTTCCAACATTAAGCAATTTTCCAATCAATCTTCATATAATGTCAAAGAAAGGCTTGAGCCGAGGTATAGATGGGGGGGAAAAAAAAGAAAGAGCAAGTACTCTTCAAAATCTCTACAAATAGTCACTTCAGCCCCTATAAGCATGTTTTGATTATATTAAAATGTTCACAGTTCACTTTTTAAAAATACTCCTTCAGAAAGATCCTAAGCTTGATTAGTTGCATACTCTAAAAATTGGATTATTGTTCTTACCACACCAAAAACAATTAACATAGTTTTTTCTCAGATACTTAATTTTATATGGAATAGCTGGTATTTGCAAAGGGGAAACATTCTCTCTCTTCAAATGGTATCTATCAATTTTAATATCTGTCCCTTTCTATGTAAGTAAATGTCTTTGCTGAAGTCTGTTTTTATTAATGATGGTAAATAGATCCATGTGTGAACAGATAGCAGAGTATCAGAACTGATTATGGCAGTGCAGATTTGAGGAAGTCTTATCCGTTGTTAGTCAACAGTGGTATGGGGTACAGACTTGATCTGTACTGGTACCCACAGCCAATTAAGTACATCAACATATTTTGTACTTGGATGTAAATTGGATGCTCATGCCCTGAAACTACTGTATAATTAGGCTAGGCAGAATAGATTTTTTTTCTGCAATTTTAACAAATACCGATATTTTTCTTAAGCATTTTAAAATTTTTATGGTTGCAGGAAGTTGTGGTGGGGGTAAGACAGTGAGGGATCAGACAGTAATTATTAATGATGGTAGAAGATAAGATTAAAAAAAATAAAGCTTTATAACAATGAAAACACAAATTGTCAACATCGCAAAATATTAAGAGATTTAGCTTATTACAACATGCTAGCTAGCTAGAGATTTCCTGACCTGTTTTCTTGATGCTTCAAGAAAGAATATGTATTTTAAACAGAACAACATAATGACTAGTATTTTTTACTATTAGAAGTATGGTTTTGTACTGAACTTTATTGGGAGAAATGTGACTTCTCCTATGGAGCTATGGTATAGTAAACTATGGACTGTTTTATGCCAAGTATATATACAGTAGAATTGACCTGAGTAAGCAAGTATGATGTTCTACTGTAACTTTGTCTTAATAAAAAAAAAAAAATCCAAAAGCAGCAGGTTTTTTTAATCTGCCTATTTGTAAGTGCCAATTTGTTTGATGAAATTGGCATTTACTGATTGTGCATAGGCTTTGAAGGATTAACTTTTTAATGTGGAAAGGAACAGATGTACAAGGCTAGTGCCACAAGGGAATTTAGGTTCAGTATTGCAGTATCTAAGGGCAGGTCTACACTACATAATCAGTAACAGAGAGAAAGCCCTGCTAGTCTGTATACTGTCTAAACAAAAAAGCAGTACAGTAGCACTTTTTAAAGACTAACAAAATAATTTATTAGGTGAGCTTTCATGGGACAGACCTACTTCTTCAGACCACATAATCAGGTCAGTTTTAAGTACATTGCTTAGGGCTGTGGAAAAATTTCAGGCATTGTGCAATGTAATTAAGATGACTTAAACCTCTTAAAAACAGAAAAACAATTCTATTTCTGTCAACCTAGCTACTACCACTTAGGCTACATCTTCACTTTGGGTCGATGTTCTGGAGTTTGATGTTAGTGCACCTGGTAGGGACATGCTAAATTGAATTCACAGGGCACCCCTGTCAGCGCCAGTATTTCTGCCTGTCATTAGGAGTCAGTGAAGTCAAAAGGAGTGAATGCTCCTTGGAACCTCCTTCAATGGAGATAATACTGACACCCAAATTAAGGTGTGTTGACTCCAGGCACATAGTTGAAGTTTCATACCTTAATTTGGCCTTCTACTTTAATGTAGACCTGCCTTCAGATTTACTACAGTGTCTGAAGGACCCCTTCTGTTGATGTAAGTGTTTAGGTTTGAGTGTCTTACTGTAGCATTTCTAATGTAGACATACTCCAGATTTAGGTGTCCTGACACTTAATGGACTTCACAGTCCTGAGTTGTACACTAAGGCTACATCTACACTAGGCAAAGTAAGTCAATCACAGATACACAATTCTAGCTACAGCAGTTGCATAGCTAAACTTGACCTATCTGCAGGCAGCTAACTTGGCTGTCCATAACTCTCGACCTCCCTTACTTCTTGCAAGTATACAGAGGTCAACTGCGACCTGAGAGGTCAGTTTCATGTGTCTGTACTAAATGTGCAAAATTGAACTCTAAAAGATCAACCTGAGTGCATCAATCTTCCAGGGTAGGATAGATGTAGCCTTAGGTACTCTACCACGAAGAATTGGGAGAATTTTACATCTAAGAACAAGATCTACAAAGCAACTATGTTGAATGAGGGAGAGGTGCCCAATAGGAAATGCAAAGGAAAGAGTTAGAGCCAAATCCGTGCCCCAAAAGGGTTTAGGAACCCAAATCTGGGCCAGAGGAGGTGCCTCCTACTTGGATTCACAGCTGTGAACCTTCTCTTGGAGTAAATTCCTTTCTTTCAAAAAGTGCTGTTGGTGCCTCTCCTTCAGCCTGGAGGTTAGAGTACCTACCCAGGATGAGGGAGACTTGTATTCAACTTCTCACTCTGCATAGAATGCAGTAGTATTTGAAGGCAAGTCTTCCATCTTCCAGGTAAGCAACTAGTCTCTGGGACATGCTTAAGTAGGTCCCAATGTCTTCTGTTTGAAGTTATTTTATACTGTGTAACATACTTAAATCACTGCAGGACGGGAAGCATAGGATTGACTCCAGAGCCCAGTGGTTAGTAGAGTCAGTTGTGAAGAGCTGTTTAGAGAGCTCACCAACGCTGTGAGACTTGGGTTGAAATTCCTGCTGTACGTCAGACAGAGGGAATGGATTTGAACTTGCAGCTCCCACATCCTGAGTGGATTATCTAAGAAGTGTAAGTGGGGTGGCAGAATTTCCTCCTCTAGCATTGTTTCTTCTGAGGCCCAATTTAGTGGTGATTCTCTGAGTAAACCTGTAGCATCAGGGCAATGGCTAATATGAGGATGCCTTTGGGGCTAGGCAGAACTTGGGCAACTGTGTCCATGTCTGCTGGTTGATTTGCAGATTTTAAGTGCTACAGAACTATATTAGGAGAAAAATAAGTATCTGTGAGTTTAGGCAGCAGCTGAATAGAGGTTTTGAAAATTTAAATTTTCGATTTATGTTGGGGTGGCCAGCCATTTAGAAACTAAGAGACAAAATAGCTGTGGATAGAGTGCAAAGACCCTCATGTTATTTATTTTTATCTATCTAGATAATGTGGCAATATAGATTAAAAGATGTAATACATGGCTCAATGCCCGCTCCGCCCTCAAAGCCACGCCACTGCCAGCTTCCCCTTCCCCCCCCACCATCCCAATGCTTTGGACCTGAGGCACCTCAGCCACGCACTTCTGTCTCTAGGTGCTGGAGCATACACGCACAGCAGCAGTGAGCAGTTTGGGTGAGTGGCTCTGAGCAGGAGCTACGTTTTACTCAGCAAAGAGCTGCGCATTGGCCACCCCAATTTAGGTGCTTAAAGTCACAGTTAGGCACCTAAATCCTTTGGTAGATCTAAGCAAATGTCACATTTCTGCCAAGTTCAAAATCAGTTTGTAACTTTTTAAAGAGAACGGTTATGCTGCTGGCACATTCACTCTGTTTCAGTTCAGGAGTATATGCGGATCAGATCAGTCTTCATTATTTGTTGTGCTGGAGCATGGTTAAGGGAAAGACCATTTCTGGCAAATCAGCCTTTTTATATCCTCTGTATGAATCAACTCTCCTTTTAAAACAAACAAAAAGCCTGTACATGCAGGAACTTCCTGTATTAAAACGCAAACGAACAAGTTTACAGAAGTGTTTATAAGCAGAGAGCAGGGCCAATACAGCAATTACGTATATCTGTGAGGGGTGTATAATCTGAGGCCATGTCTACACAGCACTCCCCTTCCACAAGGGGAATGCAAATGAGCAAGAGCAAAAAGCAAATGAAGTGCTGATTCTTGCACTTCATTTGCATAACCTCACACAGTTGTGCTTCTGGAAGAGGCTTTTCTGGAAACACAAACAGCCATGTAGGCGGGGTTCCTTCGGGGCGGGTGGAAATAATTTCAAAAGAACCCTTCTTCCTCATTCATTTCAGGAAGATGGGGGTCTTATTTTTTACCCCTGATGGAACTATGTCTACATGGCTGTTCTTGCTCCCTAAAGGCCTCTTCCAGAAGCATGATTGCATGAGATTTGTAAATCAGCACTTCATTTGCATTTTTGCTCTTACTCATTTGCATGCCTTCTCTGAAAGGGGAGTGCTGTGTAGATGTGTCTCTAGTGTTTAGGCCTCCAGTAATTGCATTCTGTATCCTTAAATTCTTCTTCTGGTTTCAATAAGCTACAGTATTTTTCATATTCTCCCCTAAATTAATTTCTGATGTGGCTAAAATGGTTCCCGCATGTCCCTTATCTACTTGCGGGGTTAAATTGAGTGTTCTACATCTTCTCCACAAACCCTCTGGAATAATTGCAGGCAAGGAATAAATTCCCACCCTATTTTCTATATGCAGTTCAGTGTGTCACAGGGATTCTCATCCTCCCATTGTTACTTGCCTTTCAAATCTTCGCTAAAAGAAGTCTCTAGAAATGTTGCCGCTGTGATATTGGCAGACCAAGTGCCTCGCTCAACTCTTAGGAATGCATTTTGAAATTTATTATGGGAAGATCACCAACCATCAATTTGGTGATAAGTTTCTTTATTAAATCTGAAGAGCAGCCAGTACTTCATGCAGTTGCTCTAACCCTGCCTAAAAAGTCTAAATAATAATAAGCAATTTACTACATCCAAGCAGTAATAAAACATTTATAATTATGTGAGCAAAGTTCTTTCAAATGAGCTAAATCAAAGGATGCTTCACATGCCCATCAACAAGCAGGAGATGTTGCTGCCAGTTTACTGACTTCAGCTAAAAACTAATTGGAGACAGTTCACCCTTATTTCCAGTCTTAATCCACAGAAGATTTATAACCTCCCTTCTCCCCAAGGCATTTCTTCCTCTCCTTCCTGCCCTGCTGTTTTCCCATTGCACCTGGAGTCACAAAGGCTTTAACATGGATTGTGAGGAGGAGAGATTGGGGAAGGGCTGTGTTGGCTCAGTGTAAGATTGCTTGCTTGCTTGTTTGTTTTAAAACCCTTTACAATTACCTCTACTGGTCAGAGGCCTTTTTTAAGAAACTTCTACTTCTCTCATCTGGTTCAAATAATAACTGTCCTTCCTATTTCATTCCCTTTAGCTTTAAAACTCACTGGCTGTAACTAAACTAGCAAGTCATTTCAACGGATTTGTTCAAAGGAAGGAGGCTCTTTCAAAAATCTTGTAGAGTGTATAAATGGAAGATGTGTTCTTTTGAAAGAATCGAAAGAACCTGGTGCTCCTTTCGAAATTGTTCTTCCTTTCCTGTTTCAGGAAAAAATGCCTCTTTGCGAAAACTTCTTTCAAAGAAAATGTGTAGACGCTGCACAGGGCCCTTGTTTTGAGAAAGCAGTCATCATGGCACCTGATTTTTTTTTTTTTTTTTCTCTCCCAGTACCTGGCTCAATCTTTCAAACAAGTGGGGGCTGTGTGGATGCTTTCTTTCAAAAGAGCAGCTCTCTTTTGATCTGCTTTTGTGTGTGTTGATGTACTCTTTCAAAAGACCTCTGTAGTGTAGATGTAGCCATTGTTTTCAAAGCCTGCCTTCTGCCTGCTTATCAGGTCCTTTCTCTAGAAAACCTCTATTTCCTTAACCAAACTTAAAACAGTTTGGAACATAAAAAGTGCTTATACCCTAGCATCTCTTACTAAAAATTAAACACTGATCGGGGTGCCCAAGGGAACTAGCTATGACTCCATGGTAGAACTCTTCAGAGTACTCCAGGATTTCACTAACCCAGTCATACGCATGACCAGTTTGTTATGTTGCCCTGCTTTTTGACAGTCTGTGAAGAGTGGTTGTGAACCACTCGAGAGAGTCTATAAATCCTCTTTTGTAGGGTTTATAAGCTGCTAAATCATCACTATTTCTGTGGAGTGCTTTAAACTAAGTAGCAGACTTTTTAAATAAAATTATGGGAAGTGAGATTCAGTTGCATCTCAAGCTGTAAGGAAGTATCCCCTCTTCTGTATTCAGTCTTAACCTTGATGGTTCTTTCCTGTTGGTTCCTTTTTCTAAAGCCAATTTTAAAAGATTCTTTACACCATCTAAGTTACCTAATATGATTATACATTTTAAATTTTGTATTTTTTTTAAACAGGCATTTATCTATTTTGTATACCCTTCTAGGATTCACCATGCTACACTAAGGTAAGCACATAACTATTGGGAGAAGAGCCAGAGTCTGACATGGCTAATAGGTGATCTGAAGAGGCAGCATGGTTTGAGAAGTGGGCATGATTTCTGTAAAGACAGAGGTGGCATAGATTGGAAGCCTAAGGGCACAGGAGTTCATCGCCTGGGTAGGTTAATTATATGTGGTAAAACAATGATGCCCAAACTTTTCCTCTTGCACTCATGCCCATTACCAGTAATGGAATTTATCTGCGCAGTTGGCTCAGCAGTGGAATATGGGCGGAAGGTGAGGATGGGAGCAGGGATGGAGCTGCCTCTGAGGCTCAGGATGGGCTGGGTGGCAGTCCTGGGGCTACTGTGTTCTTTCTGGTAATGTTCCTCCGTGCCACCCTGATGTATCCTGTCAGTCACCTTTATATAATAAGTATTGTGTAGGTTAAGAATTAAACTGCTCAAAACAAAACATAAAACCCTATTTCAAACCTTTTTTAAAAAAAAGCCTTCAAATTGGAAGACTTTTCAGAGACTGGATGAAGACCATTGGGAACTGCATTGTTGATACTGATTTTTATAGGCAAACTTCTCTGATACCGTGGTGGAGAGAAGTATAGAAATGACCCCAACATTCTGTAGCTCCTGAGAATAACTAGTGATATGTGTTTAAAATATATATATGAAACTTTCTAGAACACAGATCTCATGGTTAAGGACCTACTAAGTTCACCACCTTGAAAAATGTCACAAACTGTGAAGTCTGGTCTTTTGTGTGGTTTTACCCTATACCCTTCAGATTTCACAGGGTGGCTGAGGGGTGGGGGATGGAGACACCTTCTGCACAAATTGGGACTCCTAACTGAAACAGAAGCTGTAGGCATGATGGTTGCAAGATAATTTTAGAGTGTTTGCAGTATAGCCACCCTTACATGCACTGCCTTCAAAATTGAGTGGCTGTAAAGTGGCATGGTGTTGCTCTGCTTATTTCCATGTTGCTGCCTTCAGACATGGATGGCCAGAGAGTGGCAACTGCTGACCAAGAGACCAGCTCTAAGGCAGCAGCACTGAAGTAAAGCTAGCAGTACCATAACACTGCCCCCCCCACCAAAAAAAATCTTGTGGTATTCCTCTCCACACACCCCCGCCTTTTCAGCTCCTTTTCTTCAGGGTCACAGCACTGTGAAACTTCAGATTTAAATAGCTGAAATAACAAAATTTGGGATTTTTAAAATCCCATGACTGTGGAATTGACCAAAATGGACTGAGAATTTAGTAGGCACCCTCCTCATGGTTATATAAGCATGCCGATTATCAGGGTTTATACAGGTGACTCTCAATACATCACAAGCCTTTGGTATTGGGAATCTGATTACATGGGTCGAAGATGTGAGAGTGGGGATTTACAGAGACATTACATACCATGCTATGCACCAATTGGTTGTCATCCAGTGCCCCAAAGTTGAATATTTTTCAGCTGTACTTGGTATGTGTGTTTGTTCATGTAATTAGTTTGAAGATTACAGATAAAGGACACACATTTCTGTTAGCATCCAGTTTATAGATTTGGGGAATTTAATCATTTATATAATACTTTTTCATTTGGAAGATCTGAAAACATTATCTTGCACGTTGTTTAATACACAGCATTCTTCATACCTAGGTTGAAAGGTGCTATGTAATTATTTTCTCACAGTTGTACAACCAATAGCACAAATGACTGTCCTTTTGATTTCTAGCCCTAATCTTAAAGGGAACTTACAGGTTTCCAAATATACTGCAGTAAACTTTCATATCCAGCATTCTATTATCCAGAACTCTCAAATAACCGACATTTTAACCATAAGTAAATTTTAGTTACATTTTCCATAAGTACTGTATAATGAAAGTAAATAGAGCAAATACATTATGTTTACAGCGTACAATACTACTGTTTGTAAATAGAATACTCTTCATCCATTTTTGTTTAATACTTAATCTTGTTTTTCTTTAGTGTCATACATTTCTAGGTATACCTCTCTATTATCCAGAATATTTGAATATCTGGCAACCTCCTAGGCTGCCAGATATAAGAGTTTACTGCATTCAGAAAAGTCTTTCATCCATCACTGCTGTGCATCATAAACGTTACACTTTAAGGCCACTCAGCTGCTTTGGAGGATAGGGTCCTAATTCAAAATGATCTGGACAAACGGGAGAAATGGTTTGAGGTAAACAGGATGAAGTTTAATAAAGACAAATGCAAAGTGCTCCACTTAAGAAGGAACAAGCAGTTTCACATGTACAGAATGGGAAGCGGCTATCTAGGAAGGAGTATGGTGGAAGGGGATCTAGGGGTTATAGTGGACTACAAGCTAAATATGAGTCAACAGTGTGATGCTGTTGCAAAAAGAAGCAAACGTGATTCTGGGATGCATTAACAAGTGTGTTGTGAGCAAGACACGAAAAGTCATTCTTCCACTCTGCTCTGGCCTGGCCAAGCCTCAGTTGGAGTATTGTGTCCAGTTCTGGGCACTGCATTTCAAGAAAGATATGGAGAAATTGGAGAGGGTCCAGAAAAGAGCAACAAGAATGATCAAACATCTAGAGAACATGACCTGTGAAGAAAGGCCGAAAGAACTGGGCTTGTTTAGTTTGGGAAAAAAAAAAAGATTGAGTGGGGAGGATGTGAATTGTCAGGTATCTAAAAGGGTGTCATAAGGAGGAGAGAGAAAACTTGTTCTTCTTGGGCTGTGAGGATAGAACAAGAGGCAATGGGCTTAAACTGCAGCAAGGGAGGTTTAGGTTGGCAATTAGGAAGAAGTTCGTCACTGTCAGAGTGGTCAAACACTGGAATAAATTGCCTAGGGAGGTTGTGGAATCTCCATCTCTGGAGATATTTAAGAACACGTTAGATAAATGTCTGTCAGGGATGATCTAGACAGTACTTGGTCCTGCCATGAGGGCAGGGAGCTGGACTCGATGACCTCTCGAGGTCCCTTCCAGTCCTAATATTTTATGATTCTATTGTAGATTGCAGTTGTGTGCCTCTTAATGCTAGATTCCAGTGGGGAGCATGCTATACCTGTACCCTGTCTTAATTAGTAATTCATTTCCAGATTAAGTCTGAAGAGTTAACTCTGGCTCCCTCTCTGCCAACCTTAGATGTTGGCTCTCTCCTTTTATTATTCCACAGCACTTAGACTCTATGGCGGTGCTTTAGATAGTAGTACCAGGTTTAACAAAAGAGGGAGCTGATAGCAAGGTGTGCTCATTAGCTTTAGAATATATGTCCCCTGTGCTTGCTTGGTCTGCGAGAGTCTGGCTTTGATGATCCAGCTGTAAGGTTCATCTATTTTCCCAGGCTTTCCTGGACGGAAGCATTAAGCAGATTTCTCAAGTGGGTAGCTAGAAGAATCAATTGCTGGCAGTAAGCTATTCTATCGATCAATTTATTTTTAAAAAAAAAAAAGGGTCTGAAAAGTGTGTTCATTTGTTTACAGAATAATTGTTAGCATTCTTTAAACAAATCTAAAATAATGTCTGGTTATTCACAGAGGAAACTTAAACTCATCATGGAAACTACAAAAGTGTACTATAACCCAGAATCACTGAAGATGCAGATACCTTTAAATGTAAAGAAAGCTCTGGAAAAAAAGCCAGTCCTGGCAAAGTACAAGAGCTCACTCAAGATGGTAAAATAACTTTTTCAAATAGTTCAAAGTAAGCAAACAAAAAGAGATCTTGACCAGGGATGCTCAAATGCAAGGTGGACATGAGGAAGCTTAAGAGGGAATTGTAATAGTAAAATACTGAAGACATACAAGAGGGCTTTTAATGTCAGTAGGAAAACCCAACACCTGTAAGAGTAACAGCGATTATCATTTTAAAAAAAGGGGGTTTCTAAATTAAAGTTACAGCTGTTCAGATCCTCTCATGGCAGTGAGGTTGTACAAATGCAATCTTGCCACCTCCTGGGACATGAGTCTTATGATATTTGGTGCCTTCTTTACTTTGTCCCATGTCCTGGATTTGTGTGACTTTGAAAATTTGGCTTTTTAAAATGACTACAAATTTACCTTTCCTGTGTGGGTGCACAGAAACCCTTGAAAATCTGAGCATGTATCCTGAAAACTCAAAAGCAAGAGACAAACTAAAAATGTATTTACTTCTTAAAAAAAAAAACGTTGTAGTGTAAAACATTTTGAATTATCTTGACTTTCGAATGCTTGGGGTTGGCAATACTGATACAATGTAAAGCACGATTTGGCCTGCAGAGCTCTTGTTTTCTGATAATATCATTTCCAGGATTCTTCTTCCATACTCTTACCTATTTGGTGTGTGCTTTTAAGGGTACGTGTGCTCTTTGGTAGGTTTGAATAGTTTGGACCTTCAAAACAGTGATACAGAGGTAAGATGTGTACCACCATTCCTGCTAAGTAAAAATGCTGCCCTCTAAATGTCTCCCTCTGCAGGAGACTGTTCTTCCAGGGGACATGACTGCAGCTCTCTGTCCGCCATTATGCCAGCTCTCTTAATGAATCTCAACGAGATCTTGTCAGGATTCTTTTTTTCCCTGATATTACTTTGTCTCTCCATAAGGCTGAAGCTTTTAGTCTTTCCCCTGGGGTGTGTCAGCACTTCAGCAGAGTTTCCTCATCTGTTTGAATTAGTGCCTGCCTTGATCTTGAGTGTTTTCTAGCCTCTGGTGCCTGAAGTGGCTTCCATCTCTTGAGGTATTTCTTGCCATCCTTCATCTTTAGTGGAAGGAGAATGGGACTGTGGTTATGCAATCCAGGAAATGTGATAGAGCTTGCGGGATGGCAGGCCAGATCTTCTTTCCACTGGCAATACATCCCTTTGCCACTCATCTGAAAACTAAGCCTGCTTGTGATGCTGGGAAATGATTGTGGCCTACTGAAGAGGGAGATGCTATACCAATCTCACTAGTAGCAAAAATCCATGAGAGGGAAAGGGTGGGGGAGAGACTTGTGAGCCTGAAACCCCAAAGTGGCCAAGACAAATGTGTGGTGCTTCACTTGGTTACATACAAACCTTGATGAAAACCAGGTACATTGCTCCATCTCAAATCAGGCATCCTCCAAGGCCATGGGTGTCCCTAAGCCTCCAACTACCAGAAGTTGGGACTGGACCACTGGCAGTGACTGCCCTGTTCTGTTAATTCTGTTAAGCATCTGATACTGGCCACCAGTGTTCCCTCTGTTTGTTTTCTGTCTGTGTGTGGGGGGGGGAGGGGGTGAAGTAAATTTCGTTGTATGTGAATGCACTTTGTTGCATGCATATGTGGATGTGCACCAACAATAGAAACACTGGCTGTGGGCACCCTGATGGTACACTGAGTGGCACCTGAATCTCTCCTGTGTAGTCACCCAAGCACTCTGCTTGGAAGGAGTGCTGTTGCCCAGTATTTTATCTGACAGTGGCCTAGTTCATGGTTTCCCAAACTGGGGGACATGCCTGCCGGGGAGGGGGCTTGAAGCGATTCCCCTCAGAAGTGACCCAGTCCCCCGTTTGTCATTTCCCCCCATGCCAAAGACAGATCCGGTCCTTGCTTCTAGCTCTCAGCTCCTGCCATTTCACATGGGTGACCCAGTGCAGCCGCTATAAAGAGCAAGCATCCGGCAAAGGTCCATGTGGAGCTAGCTGCCTCCTTCAAAGGTAAATGAGTGTGGGTTGGGAGGCAGGAGGAGGTTAGATGGGGGGGCTGGCAGTTCCTGGCTTTGGGAGAGGGGAGGGGCTCAGGCAGGCAACTCACAGGCAGCCGTGGTGGCTGGCCTGCAGCTTGAGTGGACAGCTCTGGCAGCTGGCGCTGGGGCTTGGGCGTCTTGCTCCAGGAGTGCAGGGGCTTGCGGGGGCTGGCCCCAGTATCACAGGATTCAGGTGAGTGGCTTGGTGGGCAGGCAGCCCCAGCAGTGCGGGACTCGGGCATCTGGCCAGCTTGGGCTGCACCAGCCACCCAAAAGGTGGGGCCTGTGCCATTAGCCTGGATGGTCCATAGTCGGTCTCCTAGGATTTCCTAACTTATAAAGAAAATACAGCATCATCTGTCACATTAAATTCGTTTGTTTCTGCTGTTTCTGATGTTAAATTATGTTTTTATTAAATTTTTGGGTGAAGAAAAATTATTTGAGCTTATTTTTAATTTTAAATAACATTTTTATATCAAGATTTCATGTTTTATTGTAAATTAGGAATTGAACTTTTTGTTAAATGGGGTTGGATGATGATAAAGAAGAGGTGGGGGGCATGAGGGTTTGTCCAAAATCAAAAGGGGAGCATGATGCTGAAAAGTTTGGGAACCACTGGCTTAGATGGACCTATGTTCTGAGCCAGTGGGGTAGTTCTAATGTCTTAAAACAACATTTTTTATGAGGGGCAAGTATCCCTCTAGGTCTAACTTGAAAACTAGTTCCTTCCAGGTGTGCATTTCTCAGATGTTTTGGCATGTTAGGCAAAGATCTCTGCAGCCACTTGCCATCTTTAGGTTTATATGTGGCTTCTAAAAACCTCCCATTATTGTGGACTTCATAAAACTGCTGAAAACTCATTTGGGAACCATTCGTTTCCTGTTATGTTAATGTTGTTTCCTGTCCAAAGCGACTTCAGCTCACACAGTGTGTGAGCTTTAGAGACTGATATCCCTGAAAAGTTTGGTATGAAGTGTAAGTTAACGCTGAGATTAATAGTGAAACTCAACCTTCATGACCCTATTTGTGACTTTTTGGTGGGATGGTTTTTCAATGTTTACAGTGTGTCTTAACTTCTGATCTGCATACCAAAAGTATCACTATCTCTTTATTAGCGGGTATTTTTGGCTTTCATGCTACTTATGACTTTCCTCATCTTGAACCCTTTACACACATTAAATGCTGATGATTTATATTTTTGTGCCTTGGTTCTTTCAGATGTTCCAGCTTTCTGTGCTGAATAATAAGTTTGTTTGTTGGTCTTACACTGTCTGGACTCAGCTTCAATACATGTGTCTCTTTTGAGTTCAGAGTACTTTTTAGAAAATTCTTTGTTAGAATTTAGTACTTCTCAACATTTGTTCACACAGCCCTTGAAATTCAAGGGATGTTTAAAGTTTCATTATCTACACAATTGTTCTTAAGACTAGAATTTCACTACTCTGAGATATTTTAGCATGAAGAGATAATACACACTTAAGACTACAGTAATCATTCTGTGACTGCATCCTTTTTATTTATTATATCTTGAATCATAGAGCATGAGAAACAAAATAGAAGTAGAACAGACAGCAACTGACTCAGATTAGAGAAGACAGCAAATTTTACAGTTAGGAGCTGTTCTTTGAAAATAGCATTTTGTGCTGAAATCTAGGGATTTATAGCATATGGTACATTACTGAACTGGGCATCTGGGATGACATGCTAAGCAGAGAGATCTTAATTATATGTATGTATATTTGCACAACTACCTGCAGTAATCAAAGAAATATAGAAAAGAGAGATTTTGAGGCATCGTTTGACAGTGCCCCATGATAGGCTACCTATACACTTCTTTGGCAACTGCAGGACAAGAGACAGAGAGGCATACTCTGTCTGTGTGTCACTTTGTAGTGGCACACTCAACTGCATGGTAATGGCAGAAGTGGCACTATTCCATTTGAATGTAAAAGACCTTGAAAAACAAGCCCAGAAAAGGATGTTTAGTTGTGTTTTGATTTCTGCCTTTTGCACATGATGGTGGTGTGGGAAGAGAGAACTAACTGCTGTTTTACAGATCAGTTACATTTTTTTATTTGCCTCAACACATGCATCAGGATCCATTTCAGTCTTAACCCCAGATATGATGTCGCAGACAAGGTGAGCATAACTAAATCTGGGCTTGGAAGTTGTGTGTAAATAACATAACCACCTCTCTGAGCTTTTATTTTATGTGGAGTACCTTTCCAGAGAAAGCTGAGCTAAAGTAGAACTAGATGAAGCATCCTACCAGGACTCTGATAAATATGCAGAATTGAAGTCTGTATCTGTGGCTGAGTGTAGATGACTGTAACCTCCCTTGCTCCCAACCATGGGTTAAATAAAATAGGCTGAGGCGTAGTGTCCTTATCAGCCGACACCTTTTGCATTGGCAATGTTTTTACAAGACTCTGTGTCTTACATATGAGTAGGTAATATTGTCTAATTTGTGGGGAGGGATATCTCAGTGGTTAGACCATTGGCTTTATTGTAAACCCAGGGTTGTGAGTCCAGCCCTGGATGCGGTCTTTGAAGGTTCTGGGGAAGGTTAACTTAAAAAAAAAAAAAAAAAAAAAAAAAAAAAAAATCAGTGAGGGATGGTGATTATGTCCTGTTGTGAGCACAGGGGACTGGACTCAGTAACCTCTCAAGCTCCCTTCCAGATCTATGAGATACATATATTCCATTTTTTTTTCCTATCACTAACTTTAGCACAGATACATTGTCCCTTTCTAATATAAAAGGCAAACTTTAAAAGCTCAACAGAAGGCGAGTCCTCATTCAGCATCTGTTATCCTCGAGGACAGCTACACTAAAATGCTGGAAAAGAAATTTCTGCTTATAAAAAAGACCCTTGCTTGTAATGCTTCCCCCATTTCACCACTCCAATGAGTAGTTGTGAGCCTAAGTCAGACCTAAATATTTTTGCTCTGTTTTGAGTAAATAGGATGGTGATTAGGTTCTCACTGGTGGCAGTCATCTGAGGGTTTGTTTTTTTAACATGCGTCTGAAAAGCTAAACAAATGTTACCATGAAAAATATTTGGAACAAGAACTTGTGGAGTGGTAGGTGGTTATTGTTGGTGGTTTTGTTTGTTTGTTTGTTTGTTTTTTTTTAAACAAAATGAAACCTTTATGTGCTCTAGGTGCTAGGCTGATTTCTACTGTTGCATTGAAATTATTGATGTTAGCATAAAAGTTTTTTTCATATTTTACCCACTCTTCTAAAGGATACCGTCATTGCATTGTCAAAGTTTGTGAGGACCTGAAAGTTTGTGCACCTCTAGCAACTGCTTTTGTCTGCAGAGAGCAAAAAATACTCACCACAAGCATAAAGTTAGTGATTCTGAGTTGTTATACATGTTGATACTGTCTTCTACAGTCTGTAAGTTTGGGCAAGAGAGAGACCCCTGAAATAGTATACTCCAGACAAAGGAGCCATTTCTTTACCCAAAAAAAAAAGGCACCTGTGAATTCTGAAATTCTGCATTATGTACAGAGGTTAAAATCCTGTATCTACTAATTGCAAAACTCCCATTATCTGAAAAAAGGCTTAATATTTCCCTTTTAATCTAGAAGATAAATTTTCAAAACTTAATATACAACAAACTGGTTGTTCTCAATTTGCTACGCGTCGTGCATCTTTCCATCGCTGCTGGCTATTTCTTTAGGTTGTTTTTTTTTTTTGTGAGGGGATGAAAATAGGGGGTGGGGGATGATGTGGGTTAGTTGTGTGTGTTCAGCTATGCTTGATGTAGTATAATTAGTGAAATGTCTACTGTTGTGTGTACCTTCATCCAAACAAGTTTTCTACTTCATGTAACTTAATGTACTCCTTTTCATTTTTATGCACACAAAGAGCATGCGCGCGCACACAACCTGCTGGCTAGTGGGTGAGAGAGAGTGGCAGAATACAAGAGAAAGTAGTTGCTAAATGCTGAAGGTCAGATTTATTCAAGTTAGAGAAATATTTAACTTGAAATAAATTAATAGAATTTTTGTGCAAACTATCTGCTCTTTTCTAAAAAGAAAAAATACAACAGATATGAATCTGATCAGAATAAATTTCAAGAATACATTTTCTGAGCTCTATTTAACTTACATTTGTCCTCGGATTTCTTTCTAGGAGTTCAGAAACTCTAGGGGTTGAATTTTATTTAAGGCTTAGCCATGAGTTACATTTGTGTCTATAGATGAGGAATAGACAAATTATATTCCATATGTCAAAGTTAACAGTGCCTCCTTTTTTTCCCCTCAGGTTTTATTGAACATATGGGTAACCCTTTAGTGTATGTTTGGCGGCATTTTTGAGATAGAGCAGTGACCTTAAATTCTTCCTGCTGCACAGTTATTTGGGGTGAGGGACAGCAGTGTGTTTGTGTGTTAATTTTGTAGACCAGTCACAATAATAGCTATTATGGTAGGAATTAATGGAAAAATAAATGTTGTGCCTGGGATGATAAGCTTTAATTGCAGCAGCTGTTACTGCAAAACACATGTGCATGCTATGTAGGCAATCAGATCCATGCTGGGATCCACACTTTAGGAAAGTGACATGTTAGAGAGAATCCATAGGAGCACAGCAAAAATAATGAAAAGTTTAGATTTGGGCTTATTTTGTTTGCAGAAGAGAAGAGCGAGCGGGTATTTGACAGCAGCCTTCAACTTCCTGAAGGGGACACCCTAAAGAGGATGGCGAGAGACAGTTCTCAGTAGTGATGGATGGCAGAACAAGGAGCAATGGTCTAAAGTTACAGAAGGGGAGCTGTAGTTTGGATAGAAGGAAAAACTATTTCACTGGGCGAGTGGTGACGCACTGGAATGCGTAACCTGGAGAGGTGGTAGAATTTCCATCCCTAGAGGTTTTTAAGTCTCAGCTTGACAAAGTCCTGACTGGGATAATTATTTAGGGTTGATCTTGCTTTAGGCAGGGGGCTGGACTTGATGATGACCTCCTGAGGTCCCTTCCAGCCCCACAATTCAATGATTCTAAGGGAGCTGGAGGAGCTCCTGACCCATAATGTGCCTTAGTGAGTGAGGGGTGGATTCATAGCCTGAAGGAGGGATGTTGCAGGGAATTAAAAACCAAGCTCTCAAAACCTGGGGGGGACCCTGATATACGGTTGCCTGGGCAACCTTAATTCAGCATCTTCTTGTTTAATGATGATACAGTCTTTTCAGTTATGTGCTCTCACACAGTTTCCTTGTTTTGTTCAGTAATTATTCACTATGGACACACAAGGGGCAAAATTTAAGTTGCAAGGGAAACTGTAAATTTCCTAACTTTCATGTGCATCCTGAAAAACTAGCTTTTTGCCTTTAAGAAAAGAGGAAGGTTTTTGTGTTTGGTTTGTAGTGCTTTGAGCTTTAACTGTTCGCAACTTTATAAGGTGAAAATAATCCATTCATGAGAGTATCCCTGCTAATAAGAAGGAGCTGTAAGAAGGAATTTCTTACTACTGTTTATAGAGTGGTTTTGCAGTTCATTACGCTAATCTGTGAACAATCAGTATTCCCCTCAGCACTCTGAAGGCCACTGACAATAAAGGAGATTGGTGGAGGATTGGAGACAAGCCCAGAACACTGTGCTGGAGGTGGTGGGGTGCTGAGAATAGAGAGTAGAGAGGCAGCCAGGAGGAGAGCGATTGCAAGATTCACTGTGCATGGCTTTGTGTCTGAAAATTCGCACAGACTACGATGAAGTGGGATGGCAGACACATAGAACAATAAACCCTCCAAAGCTAGTGTTATATCTGACTGTGTGAAAAGCTGGAGACTTGAGATGGAGTAAGAGAGACTATAGTTTATGTGCAGGATTAATTCTACTTATCCATAACAGCCTTTATTCTTCAAAGGGGGAAGCATCTAATTAGGGTTGGCCAAAGAGTTTGCATCAAGGTTAAAACCCTTGTGATTTGGGGGGTGGGGTTTGAGTGTTCTGAACAACTATAAATTACGAGTTCGCATTCAGCCATGTGCTGAAGAGCTAGGGCTATTGTCTAAGTGAATCTGTCCAGAAGAGACAATCTCATAATGAGTCAGCTTAGAAGTATTCTTGGAGCCCTGTTTGACTGGAGGAGAGCCCCAAAGGAGCCAGACTAACTTAAACAGCAAATAGTATATCGTTTTTTGATGTGTGCATCTGGTGGATCCACTGCAACCCCAAATCCAGCTGCCTGTATCCCCTGGGTCAAGTAGTCTGCCTCTTCTGCAGCAGAGGGGCCCAGTTCTCTGCTGTAATCTGTCCATTTGGTGGAGCACTAAGACTGAACCCCAGCATGTAGAGTATAGTAGGAAATCATCTTCCTCCATATGCACTTTTTGGACAAAAACAACGTAGCATCTTCCCACTCTGAAAAATTTTGGACAGGAGGAATATGCTTTTAACTCTTATTGTCCATACCGTACAGATGGTCAGAGAAGGCAGAGAGCTGTAGTAGTTCAGATAAGATTTTTGAAGAGTTTGGTGCAAGCAATTAACAAAAGGACGTACAAGGCCTAATCACATTAATCCTCCTATTTATGAACTGTAAATCAACCCCTAGTCTCTATGGGACACACTTTCAAAAGCTCCTCAACACATTCTCCATTTGCACATGGTTAATTGGTTTGTGTGTGAGAGGAGGGCAAGGTTATGCATTTGCTTGTCCACCAGCCCATCTGTATGCACAAGTTATTGCATATGCAGTTTCATACATGCAGGTGACTGAATTGTCAAAATCTGTCCCTCTGAGAGTGTCCTTCAGAAAATCATCCCACAATGTTTCTTCAGCTAATTCTAGTTGGTTGAAGCTTCCTTTCAAAAGGTGCATTGAGATCAAGATGGAGAGCATGGCCTGCAGAAAGATTTTGGGTAACTGTTGTATTGGAATGAGTATGAAACACCAGTTTATGCACAGATGCTGTTAATTATAGCATGCTTGGCTTAGGCCAGAGTGCTGTGTGAGAATCAAGGAAGTTTTACCTAGTTGCTGTTGTCTTTTTTTTTTTTTTTTTTTTTTTCCTTCCTTTTATCATGCTACCTTCCTGTCCAGTTACCTCCCTCTTTTTTGTCTTCTTCTAAATAAAGCATTACAAAAGCTATCTTGTTGGGGGGAGGAGGGGTGCTTCTGAATATTGGTGCAAAGTGAGATAATAGCCATACTTGAAACTCAAGCCTTCAGAACCCACAATTAGCGACCGTTCTCTGTTGCTGTTGTAAACATGGTCATGTTCACAGAATGAAATTATCTGTACCAACTATAGGAGTAAAATCCAGACTCTGTGTGATACAGTACAACCGCTCATTAAACATTTGTATATGCAAGTCATTTCTTGGTTTCCATCTGTTGTCAGCACACAGAAGCTTGTCAGTATTGCAAATGAGACAGCTTGGATTCATACCACTTGTACAGTATAGGATTGCCAAAAGTCTTGAGGCCCATAAAAATCATCTTTAAAACTCTTTCAAAAAATGAATTTTGTGATCCTTATTAGCATTATATTTGATTCTTTCAGATTCATGCTTTTAAATATTATAACTGTAACTCTCTCCCAAGGAATGCACTTGTCTGAACTATAAAGCTTCTGTCCCAGTCAGCTCATTACACAACATTCAAACTTTCCACTCAGTTGAGTCCTGCGGACTTTGTTTTAAGGCTCTATGGCCCCACCCTCCTCAGTTTTTCCCACTTCAGCACCTTCCTTTCCCATATCATTGGGGAAAAGAACTCTGATGAAACTGCTAGCCCACTCAGTTGTATGGACATCCTTTGAATGTTTCTGTTTGCTGCCTTGATAGGGTGAAAGAGAAATTACTGATATGAGTCTGAATCACAATAAAAATTACCACTTCGGTGTGAATACTTGTATATATTTTCCAATTACACTGCTAGATTTAAGAATTTTCTCCTTCTTGGAAAATCTATTAGTTTGTGACCAGATTGAGTAACCACCTCTTCCCACTTGCTGAACCTACTCATTGGATACATTTTTTGTGCCCACGTGATACCCTCTGCCAGACTGCAAATTCCACCACAAGTATAGTGTTTTGCCTTCCTTTGGTTGAAAAAAAACTTCCTATATTCACTGCCTTCCCTTCTCAGAGATGGCCTAAAACTTTAGAATTTGAAAACAGTAGGAGACCCTCTTCTCTTTGCTCAAGAAAGGAAGAGCAAACTTCAGGTCAATACAGCTGAGTAGGGAATTTGGAGAATAGCTAGGCACTGGGCTCTTTCCTGCCAAGGCATTTGTCCCTCTGGAGAACATCTGTCCCTGTCTAATGTAGAAGACTGAGAATCTGGGAAATGTCTAGCACATAGTGAACAGATTTGCTGCCATGGGATTTCCTAACTGTGGTGGGGTGATAGATGGAACACACATCCCCAAAATGGCCATGGACCACCTGGCCTCAGCATATATAAACCACAAGGGATCCTTCCCCTTGGTGTTGCAGGCATCAGTGGATCACAAAGTTCATTTCACCAACATATAGTGGGATGGTTGGAAAATGTGCACAACAGGTGCATCTTTTGGAAATTCAGATCTGTACAGAAAGCTGCTGGGTGGGACTTTCTTCCCAGACCAGAAAATCAAGATTGCCAACATGGAGATGCCTATAGTGATACTGGGCGACCCTGCTTACTCTCTGCTCCCTTGGCACCTGAAGCCATACACAGGCAGCCTGGACTGCAGCCAGGAGTGCTTCAGCTACTGGTTGAGTAAGTGCAGAATGCCAATAGAATGTGCCCTTGGCTGTTTAAAAGCCAGGTTCAGATGCCTTTTCACCCATTTGGAACTTTCCAAACCAATGTCCCTGCCATGGTGGCAGCATGCAAATCAAATATTAGTGAATCAAAGGGGGAAGATGTTGTGCTAGCCTGGGTTGCAGAGGCAGGTGCCACAAGCAGGACTTGCATACAGCCAGACACAAAGGCATTCACCAATGTGTGTTCAGAAGCAATGACAGTTAGGGAGGCTTTGAAAAAATATCTTTATGAAAGAGCAGACAGCCACATGATTCTGCTGCATTTAACTATTGTGATACCACCTCCAACCTCCACAATGATGTGTGCTTGACCTTTCAGAACACACCTCCAACTGCACCCATCCCATGTGAACTAATAAATGACACTGTGGTTTTCACTAAAACATTCTTTTTATTTGGGGGTGGGGAAGTTAGGGTTAAGGGGTAGGAAAAAGAAGGAAATTCTGGCATCACACATGGTGGAATGTGAGCCTTTTGCAGTGTGGAGAAGTTCTGAGTGTAGCGCAAGATACCATCCTTGCCTGCCTCACTCCACGTTTGCAGCTTATGGTGGGGGGGTGAGGAGGGGGTTGAAACAAAACTCTGCTTTGAAACAAAGTCCGGGAGCAGGGTCTGCCCAGCCCAGCAGGTGCGTGGTGGTGGAAAGGGGTTGATCCCAATAGCTGCATAGCGGCCTTGGGAAGGGGTGCGTCATCCCTGTAAAATGTAAGGCACGGAAAAAAAGTTTCTCGGAGGCTCCTCTTCAATCCTGTGCAGGGAAAAAGCCATTTAAAGCAGGGAAAACCCACACTGGCCCTGCTCTTGCACACTGGCATGCCCAATACAGCCTTGTAGCCCCATGCTGGGGAATGGGTGTCCATCTTGGCAGGTGGAGTGGGGAGCTCATCTTTTGTGGGGGAAAAACCAGCAATGTGGTAGAAGAGGAGAAGGCCAGGAGAGCCTGCCAGCCATGCGGAGGTAGGAGATGGAGAGCCAGCCAACCATGTGATGTGGAAGGATGGTCCTGGAAAATTTTATGGTCAGGGAGCAGTGGAAAAAGCTCTCATAGAAATTCCTGTGCTGCTTCCATGTTGCAAAAAGACATCAGCCGCCTAAGAATAACAGAGCATGAAAAAGAATCCATGCAACAAACCTTGTTGCCAGCTCTGCCCACATATCTACACCAGCAACACCATTACAGGACCTTACCAGATCAGCCACACCATCGTAGGTTCATTCAGCTGTACATCTACCAATATAATTTATGCCATCATGTGCCAGCAATGCCCCTCTGCTATATACATCAGACAAACTGGACAGTCTCTACGTAAAAGAATAAACGCACACAAATCAGATATCAGAAATGGCAATATACCAAAACCCATAGGAGAGCACTTCCATCTCCCAGGCCACACAGTAGCAGACTTAAAAGTAGCTATCCTACAGCAAGGAAACTTCAGGACCAGACTCCAAAGAGAAACGTCTGAGCTACAATTCATCTGTAAATTTGACGCCCTCAGCTCAGGCTTAAACAAAGACTGTGAATGGCTGGCTAAATACAAAAGCAGCTTCCCCTCCCTTGGTGTTCACACCTCCAGATCAACTGCTGCTAGTAAGCCTCACCCTTGCTGACTGAGCTAACCTGTTATCCCCACCCTTGCTCTGGCTTGTTTTTACCTGGCCCTGCAGATTTCCAAGACCAGCATCTGATGAAGTGAGTCTGTGCTCACGAAAGCTCATGCTCAAAACTTTTCTGTTAGTCTGTAAGGTGCCACAGGACCTTCGTTGCTGTTACAGATCCAGACTAACACAGCTACCCCTCTGATACTATGTTCAGACTGTGTGAGCACAGGGCAGGAATGTTGTGTAATGCCATGATACCAGATTACTTACTAGTTGCCTGGCATGGCAAGGTGTGCTATCATGGAAGCTGCAGTAAGTCAGGCCTCCAGAAAAACCTCACGCAAAAAATAAGAGTACTTGGCTGAGACCTTTGTGGAGAGCTCCACCAAGGATAAGTGCTCCCCAGAAATATTAACAAAGCTGTTCTAAGGCATATAGCTCTACCATGCCTGAGCTGCAACTCGCTTGTAGCAGTTTAAAAAGTGTGCCTCACAGAAGTAAACTTATACGTAAACTCAGCCGCAACCGTCTTGTAGCATTCTTAAAAAAATAAACACCAGAAGAGCCCTCTGAACTGTTGCTTGTACCCTGGCACTTCAGGTGTCGATGAGGAGGGAACTGGGTCAAGACTGAGTTTGACAAAGAGCTCTAGGCTGACCGGATCAGCTTCATCAGTGGTCTGCTGATGACTGTCAGTATCCTCTTCATTAGCCTCTGCCTCCTGCCCTCCCTGTCAGCTTCCATCGCAGTTCTGAGTATGGCCTTCTGAAGAGTCATAGTTAGGAGTGGAGACTATCTTTGGGTCCCTCCCAAGAATGACTTACAGCTGCTCGTAGTATTGGCTTGTCTTGGAAGATCACCCGTTGGCTTCTCAGACTTTATGATAGTTCTGATGGCACAGCTTTTCTTTTACCCGGCATTGCTTAGCATCTCAAGAGTAACAGTGTGTGATCATTTCCTCCTCCCCCCCCGCCCCGCAAAAAAAAAACAAAACTTTTCATAAATGTCCTCATTTTGCTTGCTGACTCAGTTTGCTCAGCACAGATTCCTCTCCCCAAACAGAAATGAGATCAGGATCTCATTATGGCTCCATGCTGGAGCTGTCTTGCGAACCTGAACTCAGATCAGAAGACCCCTAAGTATTCATGATGATTAGGTGCCACGTGATGGATGGCTCATGAAGTGTGCTACTCATGCTGGTCAGAAAGAACCTGAATTCAAATTCCTGTTACCTAGTTTGACTTCCTGTACACGTGGAGAGCAGCAGAAGTGAAAGTGGCCAGAATTGACATTTGTGGGTTACCTGTGGGCTGCCTCTGGAGGCCTATATAATAGATTTAAAGAAATGCTGTTTCCACACTAGCATTAATGCAATCATTTAAATTCAAATTCGGCGTTATACCGCATCAGATGGTCAATGCAAGGAGGTAAACCTTACCACTCTTTAAAATCAACCTAATGATTTTTGCAGTGAAGATAGTCACAATGTAAAATCAAGCGCCCTTAAAATTGACTTCATGCTTTAGTATAGAGGCAGCCTGATTTTATGGTAGAAGGACTGCCTTGAATTTTGAAAATACTGGGATCATTATTTTGTTATCTAGGATAACTGGCAAAATTTTCAGGGTGACTGCTGCCTAGTGTTACAGTGAGAGCCTTACTGGTCCATTATTAAATGGTAAAATATTCATGCTAAAAATGGATCTAAAAACAGGCACATTGTAGACAAGTATTTTTTCATCAGGAAGTCCTAACTAGGCTAAATTGTTGCTTAGCAACAGTATCAGGCAGACTTCAGAATTTAAAGCAGTTAGTGAACACATGGGAACAAAAAGCAAAAATTACTGAAACCTTGTAAATGTAAGACAGACTAACAGGGAAGTCCTGAGTTAAAGTATCCACAGCTAAATATTATATATTTATCATAATAGGAGGATCCTGGATTAAAGCAATAGTCATTAACAAAACACTACAATACTGTCAAACTATATCCTCCTATAAATTTTAAAGAATACTAAGAACCAAGTCAGATCAGCTAGTGGCTGCGGGAAATAATGCAAATGTAAAGTAGAATTTAAATGCCTGACACAGAAAAACTGCATAAGAAATTCTCAGTTCTCAATCATCTGAAAATTCACCAAATACACAACTTAAATATTTGAAGTTGTATGAAAGGATTATGGTTTTGTGATTTAAATATTTTCTGATTTTTTTTTTTTTAATTTTGGTTTTAAAAACTACATGGTTCCACTCACCAAAATTATACTTGTAGAGAAATATTTTAATTTTATGGATTTCCAGGTCGTATTTATCTTTGTAAATGCGGGAAATGTTCAGGCCTTCTTGAATGTTAAAAATACCTTGTCTACATAAAGTGACGGAGAATTTCCTTGCCCAGTTTTAATTTATTTTTTTTCAAAGTGGATGGAGGGAGGGGTAAACAAAATGCCTTCTTTTTGTAACCCACTCAGCTGATTTTTTTTGTCAAACAAGGCTACTGCTTCTAAGGGTAGTTGTTGCCATTGTTGCTTTCATTGCCTCAGCTGAAACAGCTCTCCTGCTCTGGGTATTGTTACACATACTTGAATGATGAATCAAGGGGCTAAGCTGTGTTTTTAAAAGGTCACCAAATGCTATCGTTTGCTTTATGGCACTGGAGTGTTAAGAGGAAACCTAGCCCAAAAATATCTTCTATGAAACAAATCCTGTGCTCCTCTAATAGCCCAGTATGCAGTAAACATGAGAGGAAATGTTAGACCCACCACCAGGAAACTGAATTGTTCTTCACATTTTTCATTGACACAATAAATGTGTTCAAGAGGCCATGTTTTAATAATGACAAACCATTTTACTGATATTTTAGGATATCTGCAGAAATATACATATATCCATTACAAAATTATTCCCTGCACACACAGGTTTAAACTCTGTTGGAACCAGGGCTGGGCAAGGTATGGCCTGTGGTCTGGATCCGGCCCACCAAGCCTTTTGATCCAGCCTGTGGCCTGGCCCAGCCTGCAGGGACCCTCCATGGAAATGTGTGGCCTATGGCCACTTTCTAAAATCTTGGAGTGCCTCCCCCCCCCCCCCACCAAAAATTATTGCCCACCCCTGAACAAGGCATTTGTCAGCATGGCTTCCTTGACCAGTATGGACAGGTCTATGTATCTGAAAATCACATGTAATTATAGTAGTTCTAGGTAAGTGCTATGGTGCATTTAAGATATTAGGGAGGGAGGGTGGAATTCCAGAGAATAGTTTTCACTCTAGACAAAAACTATGCAAGAACCTTGCTTGACACAAGTGTATTTAAACATGGTTATGGTGCTGTAATTTCAGTTCTGCAAATTATAAACTCTAATTGTTGTTGGCTGTTATAACTTGCACATTTTCCTCTTCTTAAAATCTATTTGTTCATGAATTGACCTTCTAGATACTGCAAACGTACAGTTTGCTTTGTCAGTCCATATTTGGTACATCTCCCTTTTTGACGTAGCACTCATTTGATACACTGTAGACCAGTTTCACAGCATGTGAACATCTGGCTTGGTGTTCTTCTTCCTTCCACTAATGTAATCGGTGAGTAACTCCATTGAATTTAATGCACTCATGAGAGTTGCTCAGAAATAACACCAGTGCAAGTATGAAGGTGTCAGGCCATTATATCATACTGAAAACATGTGTTGTGATGATTTCAGTTTTCTTTCTATATAGCTGGAAAACTGAGTAAAAGCAAAATATATTATATTAGTGCCAAATCCCAGTCCCATAGCAGTCAGTGGAAAATCTCCTTTTTGACTTACATGGAAACAAGATTTGTTTCTTAGAACTAGATTGTATTTTCTAGTCAGAGTCCCTATTAATGACCAGGCAGAATGACCTTTTAATAAATAAGGTCCTGGATGTTGATGCACCCTCTTAATATAATTGCAATTTGTTAATTTAATGATTTTATATGGTATAAGACTTCCAAATGAGTCCTCGACACAGCTTTCTTCCGCTAGCTGGAATGACAGATATTTAAGAAACCAAGAGTCTCAGCAGTATTGTCTAATTTCTTTTCATTCACTGTTAGTTTTATTGACATGTTAAACCAATAGATAACATTAGCAAGACACTTTCGTATTGATTTTTTTAAAAAAAGCTCACAATTAACTAATGCTAAATCTTTTGTTCCATATCTGTAACTGGATTTTACAGGAGTGTAAGAACGTAAGAGAATGTATGCGTTAATGAGCTTGAAATTGAACTCTTCAGACACAGTACATTTGTGTTTGTTAGAAACTATGGCGGTTATAAGAAAGTACTTAACAGATGTCCAGCCTGCTGTATCCCTTAATTCTGCTGAATAGTTCTACCTTTTATAAATATGAATAGCAGTTGTCCTGCACCACAGAGCTGTTTCTTTAACCCCTCCCCACAAAAAAGAGCAGAACAAAATGTGCGGTGTATCTTTTGTATCCTATTTGTATTTTAAATAAAACTTTCTTTTCATCTTGCTTGAAGCAGTGGTTCCAACCTTTCCAGATCACTGTACCCTTTCAAGTAGTCTGATTTGTCTTGTGTACCCAAAATTTCACATCTCTTAAAAACTGATTGCTTACAGAATCAGACATAAAAATACAAAAGTGTCACAGCATACTGTTGCTTAAAAATTGCTTACTTTCTCATTGCTACAATATAATTATAAATCAGTTGGAATCTAAGCATTGTTCTTCACATTTCAGTGTGTGTGTTGAGCCTGTTGTCCCACTTGTGAGACTCGTCTGAAAGCTGCATCCCAGACAGCAGGACTGCAGCATGTAATGTAGCTTCCCAGTGTCCCCTGTGGAATGGGGCTTTGGGTAGTTGACATCCTTGCCACCCTGTAATGCTGGTCATATATGTGTGATCCCCCCCCCCACTCAAACCATCCCCCCCACTCTCTCTCTTGCTTGTGTGCATGCATGTGCGCACGCACACACACACTGTAAATAAGACTCTATTTACATAACATTAGAAATCCAAAATTCAAAACAGGAGTAAGACCTGTTAAGTTATCTAGTCCCTGCAGATGCAAAATGCCTTCACAGGAATAATGGAAAATTCAGGAGAAAGCAGATGGATGCAGCTCTTTCACTGCTCTTCTCAGATTTGCTTTAGTAAGAGCAATTAGGAACTCTTGTGTGGTAGTGGCTCAATGACTTGGTTGTCTGCTACATGTTACAAAAATATGTATTACAGTGCTCTTATAACTTTTGAAAAGATTCTAGGTCATTGGTCAGGTTTTGTATCACAGAACTTGCCTTGATCTAGTTCCCGTAGGATAGATTGTTCAAGTGTTTGATACCCATTATGATGATTGTGATGCACCCTGATACCACCTGCTCTTAACACAGGGGATCCTTGTCTGTGCTTCTTGTGGCCCAGCTCACTGACTCCACCAGCCATGGGTAATGCAGCCATCTGAGCCTACATTGTTTCTCTGCAGGTCTGTGATAGGCATGCTTCAGCCTCAGAGCATCTCCTCTGGAGTGTCTGGTCCCCAGTTCCTTGGACATTCACTGAATCATTGCTCCCAAAGGAACAGTATCCCCATTGTTTAGCAGTTCCACTGTAGGATAGTGAAAAGAAGCACATATTTTATTTAAGAAAGAATGGAGATTCTAATGCTAAGTATAAAATGCTAGTAACCAAATGGTTGCACATACAATAAAAACATAACAGATTCCAAAACCTAGACTAGCTTGATTACAGGTTGCACCTCCCTGGTCCAGCATCCTTGGGACTTGAACAGTCCTGGAAAAGGCCCAGTGGAAATCATGCCTCTGGGCTCTCCTGTGGCACTGCCAGGCTGGGCATCCCTCCTAGCTGCTGGCCCTGCTCCCCACCCCAGGCTCTACTGCAGCCTGCCTGGCCCCCAGGGTGTTCTGGTCTGGCTCCAATCCAAGCTGTCAGCAACTTCAGGAATAGTACCGCCTGGCTTGACTGAGCTTCCATTCATGAGACAAGTCATGCTGTCTTCTTGCCTCCTCAGTGGTAAGATGCAGTGTGGGAGGGGTCCAACAGTCCACGGTCTTTATTTTAAAACAGGATCCCCTCCTGCCGTTTTATTTCTCTCTGTACATTTTCTTTCTTGAAAATGAGGCAGTCTCTTGATTAGCATGTGGCTCTGTCTACAGATAAGCTTGCATTTAAAAAGTGGGCGATACACTGGCCAGCCAGAGAGAGAGAGGCATATCTTCCTGTCTGCATGACAGGCCTTTTTTTTCCTTTTGGCAAGCTTAACTTCCTTGCACAGCCTAATTTTTCATGATAGATGCACAAATCCTTAAATATTATCCACACATTTTGCAAAGATGATGACCACTGGACATTGCTGTTATCTCAGGGATGTGGTGAATTAGTGTGTGTGTGTTTGTTTAAAAAAAAAAAAAAAAAAAAAAAACCCTAGAGGGTCCCTTTTGTAGCATATGGAGGCCAAATACCAATTACAATTGAGAAATCAGACTTTTCTTTTTATTCCAGTACCAGTTCATGTAAATTGCTAAATAGTATCCATCTTGCACCTTCTCCCCTACCTGCAACATCTTGGAGCATCCTCAATAACAGCCTTATGACATCTAATAATTGAAAGCTAGTCTCACGTTGGCCACCTGTTGGCAATCCGCATATCAAGTATCTGCAACATTATTTGTCCTCCTTTAAATTATTAGTAACTATATACTCAAACCATTAACATTGTAAAAACAGCATATCCATACCAAGAGATTGGGATAGACTCAGTCAATTGTAGGGGATTATCAGGTCCTCCCCAGCAAAACTTTTTTATTACTACAAGTCCAGTCTGTCTCTAATTTTGAGAGATCTTCTGGAATGCTATAGGTGGCATATTTGTGATCCTTGATCAGCAGCAAGTGAAAGAGAGCTTTCTGGTAATACAACAGTTTCTGTAGACTTCATTTCCAGAACTGCCGTAGTGGTTGGTGTAGGGTAATGAACAATCTCACTATTTCTCGATTTAGCAATTGGATAGTCCTATTTCTCCATTACAAGGTAAATCAGCCTATCTGAATGTGGATTCCTAACCCCTAGTGGTGCTGCAGATGACCCTTATTATGTTACCAAATGACAGATACATTTGTAGAATCAGTCACCCAAGGAAGTGTTTCTGCCTGTGCTATGATGCCACCTTGATCATTTTTGCAACAGTCCTCATGGAGCATGAGAGCATATACTGCATTACCTATGCTTCACACATCATAATATAACTCTTGTGCTGCTTCCTTTCCTCTCCTGTTAGCTGTTACTTGTGAATGTGGAGTGTCCAGATTGTTCATTGTTTCCTTCCCATTAGGAGTTCTGAAAGTGTGTTTTCCTGATGTGGTTTCACAGAACACTGGAAAAGAAGCCTGGTTGGCTTGGCTTCCATGCTAACATATGCCATTTTCATTCCCTCCATGTAGGGCAAACCATAAAAGCTCCGCTAGGCAAGCGATTCTCAAATTGTGGACTAGAACCTAAAAGTGGATCACAGCTCCATTTTATTGTGGTCACCAGGGCTGGCTTAGGTTTCTTGAGGTAAAAGTCAGAAACCAAGCCCCACGCCACTCTCCTTTGGGGTCGAGGTCAAAGCCAAAGCCCGAGAGCTTCAGCCCAGGACAGCAGGGCTCTGGTTATTGGATCCCTGCCAGAGGCTGAAGCCCTTTGGCTTTGATCCTGCCATCCTTGCGCAGTGGGGCTCAGGCTTTGGTCCGCCCTCCTCAGAGCATGGAATAATCTTTTGTTATTGGAAGGGGTTTACAGTGCAATGAAGTATGAGAATCCCTGTGCTAGGCCATTGGAAGCAGTTGGTATGGTGAAAATGTTTTTAAAATGGTAAATTTTTCATGATGTCAGATATTTAAATCTGAAATTTTGCAGTGTTGTAATTGTGGGGATCCTGAGCCACAAAGGAGTCGTGTGTGAGGGGGGGCTCAAAGTTACCATATGGGGGGGGTTGTGACCCTTACTTCTGTGTTGATGTTGGGAGCTGTGCTGCCTGCAGAGCTGGGCGGGTGGAGAGTGATGACTGCTGGCTGGGTGTACAGCTCTGAAAGGCAGAGCTACTGCTGGCAGCAGCACAGATGTAGGGATGGTATGGTAAGGTATTGCTACCCTTATTTCTGCACGGCTGCCTGCAGAGCTGGGAGCTTAGCAGCTCCCACTCTCCAGGTTCCCAGTGTTGAAAGCAGTAGTACAGATGTAAGAACAACCTGGGTAAGGTATTGCCGCCTTTACTTCTGCATTGCTACAGCCAGGGCACCCAGCCATCCTGACAACCACTGCTCTCCAGGGGTTTACTGTATATCTTTTCCTGCTGGAACTAGTGACCTTGCTATATAACTAATGGGACATTCAGGTCTATCTGATGTTCAGTGGGTTAATACCACTCCTTACCCCTCTTTCCCAACATGATGAGTTGTGAAAATAGTACTACTTCCAATAAATTAAGCAGTTTTGATGACACTAGCAATTTCTGTGCTTCTCCAAAAGATGTTTTTTGGGTTTTGAGCCCACTGGAATTTTACCCTTTTCTGTAACATTTTATGTATGGGAGTCAAAATGAATGTTAGGTTAGCTAAAACTTGCCATAATACTTTAGCAGGCTTAAAGGATTTCAGTCTGAACACTGAATTTGGTGGTGGTGCCTTGATAGTGGCCCATACCTTCTCCTGTACTGGATGTAAGCTAATTGCATCAATTTTGTGTCTCAGGTAAATGATTTCAGCAGCCTGAAAAATATACTTCTCCCTATGCATACCTGTATCATCCAGATTTTACAGTGTAGAGTCAAAGTTGTTCATATACTCCCTATTTGTGTTCTGATCAGGTTCCTTTGTCTTCCCCATGCCATAGTCTATGAATAGGTTGCCCTTTTAGAAACTCTTTCCCAAATCTCCCAATTGAGTGTGTGCTTCCATTTCTCTTTGAAATAGGACCCAACTGCTTTTCATCTGGATCTCCCACATTACATCATGAAGTCCCAGCGGACTTAGAAAATGCAAGAGTTTCCCCTTAGGAGCCTGTTGACAATAACAGTAGGCAGTAACACAGAAGCAGTTGTCTCAAAACAAAGTATGATTTATTTGTCAGAAGGGAGAATAGCACTCAAGAGAAATGGATTCAAAACAACAAAGCTCCCTCAGACAGGCCATTTTGCTTTTAACTCCATAACAAGTAGCCATATTCAATTCTGTTTAACTATTTTGTCAATGTCCTGGAAAAGAACATAAGACCATCACTGATAAAGTTTGCAAATGACACTAAGATTGCAGGCGTGGGCAGGTCACTGATTCAGAGCAATCTAGACGGGTGGGTAAGTGAGGTGCAAGAAAAAAAAATGTTTCTTTTTTTAACACGAACAAATATGTATGTTCGTATCTAGGAACAAAGAATGTAGACCAGTCTTACAGAATCGGAAGATTCTATTGAGCAAAGTAGCGACGCTGAAAAAAATTTGGGGGTTATGATGGAAAATCAGCTGCCAAAGTGATACAGGAACTAGTATTCTGGAATACATAACGAGGCAAGTCTTGAGTAGGAAGAGAGAGGCTATTTTTTTTGTCTGTATTTAGAACGGGTGTGACTGCTGCTGAAATAGTGTGCAATTGTGGTGCCCATAGTTCAAGAAGGGTGTTTGATAAGTAAGTGGGCACAGCAAAGAACCCCAGGAATGATAAAAGTATTTGAAAATGTGTTAAACTCAATCTATTGTGCTTAACAAGGAGAATATTATGGTGTAACTCTGTGTTACAGTTTGCAAGTAGTAAGTGGAGAAACAAATATTTAATTATGAGAACTTCAGTCTAAGGAGAAATATGTAACAATCCCATGGATAGATGTTGAAGCAAGACAAATTCAGACAGGAAATAAGATGTGCATTTTTAATGGTGAGAGAGTAATTAACCACTGGAACACTTTACAAGAGTTTGTGATGGATTCTCCTGTCTTGATTTTCTGAAAGCTCCACTTGCAAATTATTTGGAAGAAGGTCAATGGCCTATGCTATATATAGGAGGTCATACTAGATGACCACACCAGTCTCATCTGTCCTTACAAACTATTATTGGTTCATGTGGAAAATACATTCATAGGGGCTTCCTGCTCTTTGGAAAGAGCTTGCAAGGAAGCTGAACCTTTCGTGAGTTTTAGTTTAAAAACGTAAGTCTACAACTTCTTTATTGCAAGCATAGTATTAAGGAAAGTTCCTATATGAAAACTGAATATAGATCATTCTTTCGTTTTTGCTATGATCATGATGCATAGTTTACTGGCCAAAACTTGCCAGCTTTTTTTTTTTTTTTTTTTTTAAATTGGGGTTGAAAAAACACTTAATTCTCACATGTACATGTGCAGAGGGAAAGGGAGTAAGTATTGTGAGGTTCTGTATGGCAGGAATTTTTAATGAAAACAAAACCACTACTTCCTGCAGCTGGTAACACATGCCCAAGTCAACAGTGAAGACACTCTACATGAGCTTCTTGTATTTTTGCCTTCATTTTGTTTCTTTTCTTTGTGATATTAATGGAAATATCAACAAAACATGGATTTGATGAAATGACATCTTAAAATCCATGATTTTTTCTGATTAAGGGGTCATTCCCTGAAGCAGCCTGGATAGTTTCTTGGCACTGATTTTTTTAGTGTGAATTGAAAAGTTTTTAGTTGGTGTTACATGCCATAATTTTATGCTTCCACTTCCAGGTTCTTAAGAACAGCATGAAGTCACTGGGTAAAATACTGCCCTTTGAAGTAAATGGAATGTTTTGTCATTGACTTCTGTAGAGTCAGCGTTTACATTACAGTCCAACTAAATTTCAGGGTGTGTTCCAGTTTTCCCAGTAAAACCAGATAGTATTGGAGAGAGAAATATTCATGTTAAAGTAACTATTGCTAGGAAATCTTGGGGAATACTATAAACAGTATATAAAAGGGTGGTGAACATTAATGCATAAATTGAGGTGGTGAGGTCAAAGGGAAAAAATGGACAGGAGAGAATTGTCAAGAAGGTATGTTGAGGAACAGCATGGAGCACCGGTTCTGTGTACCCGTAAGGTGTGTTGTGCTTGAGCCCTTCTTCTGTCCCTGCTGAAGATCTTAAGAAGTCTCCCCCTATGTCTGAATACCTTGGCATCTGATTCTGCCTCCTGCAACATTCAGATGTTGCCAAGCTGTTTCCAGAGTTTTAGCTGACACTATGGCTATGTCTACATACTGCAGTAAGTTACTCATCTAGCAGAGCTAGGCCAGGTCTATTCTAGCCTCTAGTCAATTGTAGATACACAATTTTAGCTACAGGAGTTGCGTAGCTAGAATCAACTTATCTACAATCGACTTACCTGGCCATTCTCACAGAGGGAGATTGATGGGGAAAAAACTCTCCCATCAACTTCCTTACTTCTTGCGATATTGAGGAGTGCAGGCATTGACTGTTGATTCCTGATAGTTAGATTTCATGCATCCCTATTATGCATGCAAAATCAAACCTTGGAAGATCAACCGTGACTGATTCAATCCTCCTGGTAGCGAACACATACTCTTTTTTAGCATACTTTAGGTCAAGTTATGATGGGGGCTGAGTGGAAGAGGCTTTCCCATCAACTTACTCTTTTTGTCAGGAGTAAAGTGCATGGGTCAACTGGATTGCAATCTGCAATTAGGCAGATCATCACTATGTTGTACTTAATGCACTACATGCTATCTTTTCAGGCGGGATAAGGCAAAACACCGCATTTATTGGTAGTACATACATCATTCATAATTTTATCATGTAGTCCTGAAACATCTTAAAGACTAACATACTTATTAGGTGATGAGCTTTCATGGGTAAGATGGACATACCCACGAAAGTTCATTACCTTATAAATACATTTGTTTTAAGGTACTACAGGACTGCTTGTGTTGTCATGAGCTGCAGACCAACATGGCTACCCCCGGGACGACTTTATCACATGCATATGATATATATTATACCCATGCACAGTCTCTCTTCCCAAGGATGTCAATATGTCTGACCCCCTCCCCCCTCCAAAAAAAAAAAAAAAAAAACTTACAGGTCTTTTTTGTCCCTGGATCTGGTCCTATTCCCCTCTCCAACTGCTACAGCTATTTGGCAGATCTTGCCTGACAGCTGACAGGAAGCTATGCAAACAGGGCTGCCCAGTGAACTGGAAGCCCTCTCAGTTGACAAAACTCTCTACTGTAGACGCAGCCTAAGGGGCTTTCTGTTGACATAACTCGGGGAGTGTCTACAAACACAAAGCATTCTGTCGACAGTCTCAGCAGAATGCTGCATTTGTCTCGATGGTGTTATCCCATGAAAATTTGAGGAATAACACAATTTTGTCGCCAGAAGTGCAGCTTAGAAATGTCTGACAGAGAGGGCTTCCAGTTCACCAGGAAGCCCTGTTTGCAGCGCTTCTGGTCAGCCGTTCTGTCAACAGGGGCAGGGCATTCTGGCTGTTTTCTGTTGACACAGCATATTGATCTGTCAATCTGCTTGTATGTGTAGATGCACTGTGTCGACAGAATTGTGCAGCAGAGTTTACTGTTTACATATCCTTCTAGTGTAGATGTAGCCTTAGTGTTTTCAGGCAGTATGGGTAGAGGAAACTTATTAAAATATTTCACTTGGATACTGCATAGAGATTTGGTCTCTTCATCTCAAAATATACATGTAGATATAGATATAGGTGTTGGAGAGGTTCGGAAAAGGCAACAAAAATAATTAGGAGTTTGGAATGGGTACCATATGAAGAAAGATTAAAAAGACTGACTTTTAAGCTTAGAAAACAGGAGACTAAAGGGGGCATATGGTAGAGGGCTATAAAATTATGATAGGTGTGGAAAAGTGAATAAGAAAAAGTTATTTACTTGCTTCCATAACACACAAACTAGGAGTCACCAAAGGATGTTAATGGGTAGGAAGTTTAAAACTAACAAAAGGAAGTTCTTCTTCATGTGGCAAATGCCTGTGGCACTGCTTACCAGAGTGTGTTGTGAAGACCAGAACTTTAGCAAGGTTCAAAAAAGAACTAGATAAATTCATGGACATTGGGTTCAACAATGGCTGTTAGCCAGGATAAATAGGAATGTTGTCTCTAGCCTCTGTTTGTCAGAGGCAGGAAATGGATGATAGGAGAGGGATCACTCAATGACTACCTGTTCTGTTCACTCCCTCTGGGGCAGCTGGCATTGGCCACTGTCAGAAGACAGGATACTGGGCCAGATGGACCTTTTTGTCTGACCCAGTGTGGCCCTTCTGATGCTCACTGTAAGAGTTAACCTGGTAGACTTTGAATAGTGAAAATCTAATTTGAAATGGCCTTTGAACCAATCCTGGTTGCAACTGTAATGATAGTCATTACCAGTCTTTCCACGCTAAAGAGTAGTGTTATAAAACATTTCAACTATATTTTATGTATTCAGTATTTTGTGAGTAATTGTTAAATTGAATCCAGCAGAAAATAATAATGAAAAATGTCAGAAAATTCCTCTGGTAGTTGATCATTCATAAATTTTTCAATATTTTTGAAAGAACCTTTAAACTCTTGGGTTCCTGTGAATTGATGGAGAGCCAGGAGAAGCTGAGGTTAGGATGACAGCTGCTGTGAAGTGGGAGTGGCTTCTTGTAAACATACTCTGCAAAGGACCTGGTGTTTCAGAATTACTGAATGCTTTGTACACCCAGTGAGTTTAGGAGTCCGGAGTATCCATTTAGTATCCACAGCCCCTAAAGAGTAAGTATTTTATGGTTAACATGTATGTAAGTGCAATGTAGGTAAAGTTAATCCAAGGCCTGGCTTAACTCAGTCGCACTGAGGAGAGCAATGTATTCCAGTCAAGGAGATGAAATAAAGATTTATGAAGTATCTCCTGACAACTAATTGCTGGAGTGGAATGTGTGCTCACTGTTTGTCATCTAACACATGTTGTGGAAAAAGGCCCTCTGAAGTAAGGAATTTCTTGGATTCTGGCAGTACCAGCTGTAGTTTAGTAAATCTGGTGAGGCAATAGGTTATAGAGTAGTACCACTATGAAAGATGGCCACTCGACACTAATTTTTTCCTATGACAGGAAAAAAAAAATCCCATTTTCTAAATTCTGAGGGAAAGTTAAGGGGGTGTCTCTTTAAAACTGACCGATGCTAGCTCTAAAAATTAACGTAACTAGTATTGGGGGGGGAAAGGGGTGGAAAGATGTCTATTGCAAACAACTGTGGCAAGACAAAGTTTGAAAACATTCTAAATGAAATTAATGTGTGCTTCATCCGTTTGTAAACAAATCCACTGTCATCAATGTACAGTTTTCCACAGAATGAAAGAAAGTTACTTCTGGCAGTGTGCTGCTGCATTTAACAGATTAAAGCAGCATCCTGGCAAGAAATAATTGCTGTGGTGACTTTGAGATTGATGCTATATTAGCGTAAAAATCCAAGCTATTTGTTTTGAGAAGCGAATGCTGGGACTGGGCACTTACTTTGCACTTAGTTCTTGAAACCAGCCCTAAATAAAAGGACCAAACAATTATTACTTAGATAAGTTGCTTTAAAACCTAATAGTAAAACTGTCTTCTGGTCACGTCAAGTTTGAGGAAAAGGAAAGACAAGTCTGAAGTTTTGTCTTGGTTTCTAACCTGACCAGAGGCTGCTAATGATGCCATTAGCCTCATTCTGTCATCCCCACCCTTAAGCTTTTAATCCATCTATTTATTTTGTTTCAAGAAATTGCAGGTTGGGGCTGAATTCACTAGTAAATTTAGTAAGTTATTCAACTGCTTCATTGTTCCACATTATTATGAGAAGACAACATGCTATAGGAATCTATACTCATTATGCGGGAATGGATTATTGTGAAGCCCAAGAAAGCTTTTGGTTACTTGAAAGGCACAGCACCATTGTACCTTCTGGTCACTCTTGGCCTCTTTTAGTTCATTATAGTAAACCCTCAAGATATACACAACCAAGTTGCGTGCCTTGGGTTAGTGCAACTGCTGCCCCTGACAGGAGCAGGAAACCGCTCCTGTCGGGGCAGCAGGTGTGAGTCACGCTGTCATCCCTGACAGGAACAGAGAAACTTTTGCCTGTTTCCTGTCTTCCGCACAACTTGCTTGGAAATTCAAGTTACACTGGGGTTGCAGGAACACAACCCCCACATAACTCAAGGGTTTACTGTATTCCTTCGGAGCAGGTTTCATGGGTCTCATTTCCCAGGCGTGAAATTGTCAGCCACTCAGCATCTGGAATGTGATGCAGAATCACTAGTTCATTCTCAGAAGCTTTATCATCTTGAAATTCTCTGTGGATAAGTCACTCTTACAATGATGTTCAATGTACTATATTTTATCTGGCTAAATATAGCCATATCACCCCCTTTCCCTCATTTCTCAAACACCTTGTCAGTAAATTCCAGTCTGGCACAGTAAGTTCATTAACTGATCTGGCTGTGGGGAGATGGAGGGAGCTAAGGAAGAGGGGAAAAAAAGCAGTGCGGGAATGGACAAGATTTGTGAGGCAAGTGTTTGTCTTATAAGTGCCCATTCATTTTAAAAACTATGAAGACCAGTTTAGAGGGAAAGTTGAATCTCTTTTTACATTTGTGCTACATTATTGCATAAATATTGGTGTTGTCTTTTAGGAAATGCTTTAAAGTATGCAGTAGTAACAGGTGCTTCAAATGAATAGTAATATGTCAATGAAGAATTTATACCCATGTGGGAATCTTTAGCATCAACTGCTTTAACTTCATCTACTGATAGCATTAAGTCTTGCCACTGTGTCTGAGTATTTTTACAGTGAGGGAGCATGTGCTGCTTCCTTTTTGACAGTGTCGGTTTTATGCAATATACTAACCCAGTGAAGCTCTTGTCATACTTATTGTCTGTTTTTCAAAGCCTCTTTGGCACAAGGCAGCCAAGTGAAATGCCTGAGGTCCCAAAGAGTCAGTTGCATTTACAATCTTCCTCGTATATGTTTTTTCTGCAACCATTAAACTACATGACCTGATTCAATCTGAGTATTTTTCTTTTAAGTCTGTAAGAGCAAGAGATATGGAAGTAAAAGGAAATGTCTGCAATTAGTCTGTTACCTGCTACTTCAGGGCACGCACCATTACCCTTCTGTAGGTTCAAGACATAATATTACACTTGAGTTTGCAGGGTGTTTTACTAGTGAAATAACTTTACTTAATAATATCCTTACCATCACTGAAATAGAATGCACACACTAAGCATACAAATGCTCACCACTCCAAATAAGGCCAACAAACTTTTCCAGCTGACCAGTCAGGATCAGGTCATTGGGGTACTCTAGCTTCTACATAACATAATTGACAAGGTGTTGAGATCTGGTAGCTCTGAGCTTGTGCTGTCCCCCAGAGTAAGGTCCAAAGAACTTTCTTTTGGACCACAGTTTATATAATGGAATTTGAGTTCTGCTTAGCTCTTCGTTAATTATTTTACTAACATGTTACAAAATAATTTTGACTAATGCTATCATTGCAAAACAGTTCTTCAACTAATCATATGCATCAGCTGAGTTGATTTACGCTTCACAAAATTAAAAACAATCAAACTGGCAGAAACCATGCAGATATACAGTAGAGAATTAGGGATCAAAAAGGTAAATCAGTAAAGACAGGGAGGGATTTCACACCCACAGCTGTTGATGTCATTACTTTCCACACAGAATGCTTTCAAAATAAGTTTTTTCTTTAAACATCTTAAGATTTGTTTCTTTATCTGGGGATGGTAGGTGCTGTTAGGAAAGGCTCTCCTTATTAAGTTACTTTAATGTGATTTAAATGGAATGTGGGCATGTGACTCTCTGCTCCTTGGCTCATGTCTGACACTCTCCTGATAGGACTCCACAAAAAAGCGTTCGACCTTATAGTTCAGAGAGAGAGAGAGAAAAAAAAAACTCTGTATGCTGTGACAGTAGCGTTTGGCCATGTGCAAAACACGAACACACAAACTAAATAGACAGACGACAAACACATTGTGATGTGCAAAGGAAGGGTCTATCTTTAGGGCAGTATAGGGCACCCAAAATGTCTTGCTAATTGATGAGTGATGGGCAGGGGAGGGTTTGATGGTAGACGCAGTGAGTAAGTAACCCTTCTGAGTGGCACAATGTGACTGCTTTCGCCCATTCTTGTAGAGCTGTCAATATACTTTCACCCACTGAATACTTTACGCTTGCATTGATATCATGGGCCCAGCTTTTCCCTTGGTGGCTTCACTGGAATACCATGTGTGTAATTAAGGGCAGAATCATCAAGTGCTGGTCTAGCAGACTTGACTTGTCTTTTTTTTTTTTTTTTTTTTTTTTTTTTTTTTTTTTTTTTTTAAAATTCAACTACACTCTCTCTAGGTCACTGCAGGAAGCTTTAGGTGAATATGCTAATTGAGTTTGGGTACATAAAAGAAATACGACTGTCAAAAGGAAACCTACAAATGTAATGATTTGTTTTCAAGAACATTTGTAATAAAATTCTCCCGTAAAGTGAAAGGCAAGGTATTAGACCCCACCAGGAGATGACACAGTTCAGATTCTCAGTTGGTGTAAATCAGTATAGCTCCACTGACTTCAGTGGTCTTATTGCAGTGCATTTGCTTTGGAGCCAATACCACAGCAATGCAAATAAACTTAAGAAGCCCTAGTGGTACATGCACTGCTGATATTATCAAAGCACAGTCTCTCCACCGCAGGGAAGGACACTCAACATGGAGAATCAAAACAGAACTTCGCTAATTAAGTCTGTTAATCCACGTGCTTTGTATTTCATGCAGAAAATAACTCTTTCCTACTCCCACTCTCCTCCCACTTCCCAGCAAACACTAAATAGCAGAGTTCTTATGTTACTAAATTTATCATTTTCAAAAATACACCTATGAAAGTATTATGACATCTTCTTCTTTCAAATATTTAAACCACAGTTGTCAAAATAGTTTAATAAAGAGTGTTTGTTCTATAGCATCCTGGAACTTTTAATTTTTGTTCATTTTATTCTCTAATTTTGCTAACTTCAGTAGTGTGAAGGGTCTTTGTGTTACTGCTGTAAATCCAGTAAATTTTAAAGGTTTTATTCTTCCTCTTCAGAAGCATCTTATCTTCGTCTTCTGCCTCCCTGTCCTTCTTGTCTTTCCACTGTTTTAAGTATGGATCTTTTTGGTTTTTTTCTGCTCCTTGTTTAGGTACTGCTATGTGGATATTGGTTAGCAATGACTGATGTGGAATCGACATATGCAGATTTTATTGCTTCAGGAAGAACAGGTAGAAGAAATGCACTACATGATATCCTGGTGTCCTCTACAAGTGGGAATGCCAGTGAACTTTCCCTAAAGTTATCGGAACTCGATATAAACAAAACAGGTAAGGGCTTGTATTCTTTTATTTCAGCTGTTCATAAAAAAGAAAACAAAAGACATGAGTAACTTAGTAAATCTGGCTGGTGTAAACACACTACTCCCTGGGGTGAATCGATCATCTCCAACATTTAATCTAATGTTATACAATGAATGGATTTTGCTACTGGTACAGAAGATCAGATTTTAAAATGGCTTCTCTTCCTATGTTGAACAGTCTACAAAAATGAGTAGTCACTTAGTGTGCTGGAGCTGATGACATATGTAAGGATTTTGCTTATGGAAGATCAGATGGGCCTTCCATTGCAAAAAATAAGATGATGAGATGATGGTAAATGCCCTGACAGTTCATTTTGAAGTGAGCTTGTATGTTGATTTTTGGGGAGTGTTAGTCTTCAGAGTTGGGTTATTCCCATTCTTGTCTCTTTGGAGGCTATGGGGTAGGCTAGTGCAGGGGCGAGCAAACTTTTTGCATCAAGCTCCACTTTTTGTTGCTACAATTAGCAGGGGCACCCCTACGGTCCCATAAGTGAGCGGAAGTCTACCGGAAGTGATGTGAAGTGCTCCCATGGCAGCCATGGGGGGGTAGGGGAGGCAGCAGAGGCTGGAGGAACCAATGGAGGCTGTGAGGAAGGGAGGCCAATTGCACTGCTGCCCCTTGTGAAATTTCACACACACCCCCTTTGCACACCCCTGCATTAGGATGCTATGGGCATCACATTAAGGCAGGCTTGCACTGCAGGCAAGCCTTCTAGGAGAAACAGCACCCTGCCTAAACGAAGCATAGGGTGAATACATGCTGCTGCCTTTTGTAAATAAGGGGCTGGCTGGGGTTCCTCACACAGTCCCCCAGGCACCCCTGGGGCTCACCCCCAACCCCTCTGACTGAACCTCTCTCTACACATACCTTCCACACCCCTCCCATGCCCTGCACTTGCACCTGTACTCAATGGCATCTTCTCGCAGGGCATCCAGAGGAGCCCAGGCAAAGTTGGCTGCAAAGTTCAAGGCTCCCTTCTTGGGCTGGGCGGAGCAGCAGTGGGGCAAGATAGGAGAGGAGTAGTGCAGCTCACGTACACATGGCACACTCTCCTCCCTCACTGCCTCCAGTGCAGTTCACAGGTACCCTCTGCCTGGCTTCTCTGGGAGGTACAGCATGGCTGCAGGCAGCAAGCTCAGGCTGCACATGGCTGCAGCTGCTCACGCACAGCCAGCTGGCTGGCTCTGCTTGCCTGTGCCAGGGAGGGAGGGAGGGGGCAAGGCTGGGCAGGCTGGAAGGGCAGGAGACAGCAGAGGTCATGGGAGGAAGGAGGCCAATTGCTTTGCGCCCCCTTCTGGAACTTCACACTCCCTTAATCCCCCCAACGGGGTATGCCCTCTACTTTGTGTGCCCCTGAGCTAGTGGATAAAGGCACGCCTGAGGGGTTCAGTTGAGTGCGTTTCTTAATTTTGGCTGTGCCATTCGTGCAGGCTCAACTCATTTATTCTTCCTCTCTGTTTTCCTAGCTGTATAGTGGGAATAAGGCATTCCCTATCTAAAAGATTATTGTGGCGATTAACTACTATTTGTACGGCAGTTAAGGCAGTGATGCTTGTGATTATTGCCCTTTTTGTTAGATTTGAAGCTTTCCCCAAAGCTGTAGTAAATACTGATGGTTTTTTTTCTTTGATTTTTATACCTGTGACATGTCATAAACCTAATACTTCATCTGCAACACTTTGTTTGGCCCTAATGGGAGGAAAGAGCAGTGAACCTGAGAAAGGAGAGGCCGGTGAGAAGCAGCTGGTTTTGTAGGGCCACACATGCTGTTTCAGTTGCAGGGGGACAGAGATTTGAGAGTTTTTTCTCCACTGAACAGATATGGGATAGAGATCGTGGAATATATCTTTCTAGACTTGAGTAACAAGCCAGCATCTAGCCTCAATAGAGCCACCTCCAATGCAGTTGCCGTACACAGCTTTCTGGAACTGTATTTTTCAGAAGAATGAGCATCTTTTTTTCGTAGGCAACATTTGAGGTTTTCATATATAAAAAGAAATACATAACATTTATGCGAATGCATTTGTTTTAATACATAGCTCTTTAAGGCTGTGTCTAAACTAGAGCAATCCGTCGACAAAAGTTTCTATCGGAAGATATCTTCTGACAAAACTTCTGTTGATGGATTGTGAAGGGACTCCAAAGAGGATCACTCTTTTGATCCACTCTGTCAACAGAGAGCAGCCAGAACAAAGTGGCCCATAGAATCTTATTAGGTTAGCAAAGTACATGGAAATGGTGTTGTACCTGCTCTTGAATTGCACAGTTTGGCTGTATTGTTAGCCTTGTGTATTGGGAATGGTCTGAATTTTTTTTTTTTGATTGTTGCTCTTTCTCCACTCCACTCTCATTCCTAGCTGATTTTGCAGAGTGAATGTAGTTCTTTTAAAGATGCCAAATCAAAAGTCTCAGAAACTGAGTTCCTGTGCATTGTCCCTAGCACTGTTTCACCAATGGCAGAAAAATATGCCACACCAAACCTGTGTCAAGGTAAGATAGTATAACTCACTCTCCAGGTCTATCCAGTACATAGTGCTGCAGGTGGGTTATGGCAGCTTTTTGATTCAGGTACCTGTTTATGAGGAACAAATTGACTTTGTCAATGTACGTGATGCCTGATGGTGTGAGATGATTTATGCTGAAAAGTGCTCTGATTTAATTAAACTACACCAGTATATTCACAAACTCAGCTAAGTTGGTAGGTCCAACATTTAACTCATCTTCTACTACATATTTGTTTGCAAAGGTGCAATCAGTTATGTGCAGGTATATTCCTTCAAACAAGTAGTCCAGTACTCTAGCCAAAATAAACCATCTGTAATGAGCAACTTCCTAATAACCACAAAGTGGGCATATTTAATGAACTGTGTATTTAAAACAAATACATATTATTTTTTTTGCAGAAATGTGATGTTTGTTCCCACAGAAAAGTTGTTTTTCAGGTTGGATAAGTAGGGAAACCACAAAAGGAAACTTGGGATGTCTGTGCCTACAGTAATGGCTCAGAAAAGGGAGCAAGGCTTTATATTCCTGTGCTCATAGTGAAGTTCTCAGTTAGCTGAGCTTTCACCTTGTCAGGATAGCCCATGAAACCCAGTTTGAAGCATAATTTTGTTCAGAATTCAGCACAGACTAATTCAGCTCCTGATTTAACTAAAGTGACCATATTCCAATGTTAAAAAGAACAGTGCGGTACGTTGTCTTCTCAGAATAGATGGGCACTAATTGCTCAAGAGAAAAGAGTTACAGATATATGCAGTAGCATCATAGAGAGTAGGGAACAGAATTAGCAGGTGAGAAGTTGAGAGGAATGCCTCCTTGTGAAAACTGAGGGTATCCAAGCATCCCAGACTACAGCAGGGGGTGGGAAGAAAGTTGATTTAGGCAGAGCAATAAAGAATTGGAATGATAACTTAAGTTTGGATCAGTAAAAATAAGTAGAGGAAAGGATAAATTTTGGTAGGATTAAGTCAGCCATGTAGCTTCTGGGAAAATTGGTGGATGACAAAAGATCAAGAATATCTGGAATTAGAGATTGATCAGAGAGCTCATTTGCAGCGATGTTTAAAGTAGTTCTAGTATTGCCAGCTCTCACAGTTTTATTGCAGGTTTTGTGATATATTTTACTTCTTAAAACCGACCTGCTGGAATCAAAACATTGCATGAGAATCTCAGCTTGCTTTTTTTTTTTTTTTTAATAAGATTCTTGCACTTGTGATTTCAGGTAAAGTGCTAGAAAACATGATGCAAGAGTACCATAGAACCTCAGAACCAGAAAGTAGCCGAACCTTTTTTTAAGCCAATCAAGATTTTTTTAAATTACCCTTTTTTTTTTTTTTTTTTTTTTTTTTTTTTTTTTTTTTTAAAGTGTTATCTACAGTAAGCTCTTTCACATCTGGCAGCCACGGGACTGAGAGGTTGCCAGATATTCTGGATAACAGAGAGGTATACCTAGCAGTGCATAACACTAAAGAGAAACAAGATGTGATATTAAAAAACAAAAATATATGCAGAGTACTGTATTTACCAACAACAGTAGTACTGTACATGGTAAATGTATATTGTACTTGCTGTGTTTCTTTGTATTTACTTTCACTACATGGTACGTACAGACCAGTAACTAAAATGTACTTATTGTTAAACGCTGGTTGTTGGAGAGTTTTGGATGACAGAATGCTGGATATGAAAGAGTTTACTGTATATGTCAGCCCATAATGAATTGACTACAAATCAATGTTACTTAGTGTATCTAAACAGCAAGCTTCCATGCTTATCTTTGGTCAGACAGGTAATTAACATTATTCTAAACTTTCAGATAAATGGGAAGTTATAAAAAGTTTGCCCTTAATAGCAAACTTGGTATTTTATTTTATGCATTTATTTTTTTTGCCACTGCTTATTTGTAGAGAAGTGAATGGGTTCATGTGTGGGTATATACAATTGCAGATATGCAGTGACACTTGAATGGGGAAAAGATTATGCAGGGATGGTTAAACTGCATTTTTTTACCTTACTGTGTTCAAATAGTGGAATGGCCTAGAAAATAGTTAGAGGGTATGACTGCCCTGCGAAGTAACGCCCTGATGTCTTCTTGCGACACTGCAGTCTCTTCCTTCCTCAGCCTCCTTTCCCCAACCCCAGAATTTGTATGGCTCAGCCCTTGGGCTGAGTCACTCCGAGTTCAGTCAGGTGTCTTTTTTTTCTCTCCTCTCTGCTTCTCAGTCAGGGGCCATGTCAGTAAGATTTGTGGGGGTGAGGGTTGTTTTGTTTTTCCCCACTGATTTTTCTGAGAGTCAGTGCCCCCCCAAACCAAAAGAGGTTCCTCACCCGTTTTAGATTGACTGAATTGACCGAACTCCTTACATCTCTCATTCTGTAAGACTTATTTTACAGTCCGCAAATCATTCCCATGGTTTATAATGAGACAGCAGAATTAGTTGTGTATGTGTAATGTGGTCAATGGAGAAAGTACTATACACTGTGAATGAATTTAAAAAAAAAAATTACCCCTACTGTTTTAAAATATTTGTCTACTATAATTGCACAGCCCACCAGATAGCTGTATTTGGGCATAATACAATCAATAATTGTATTTATATAGTAAAATTAACATGGTCAAGAAACCTGGAGAACTATTAATGTCTTAAGTTTAGTAATCTTATTGTTACTTGCAATGTTTACTGTCAGCCAGATATAGGTTTATCAAGGTGTCTTTAAATATGCAGTCTTCATGTTTCATTAACATAGGATATATTTGAATGAAAGGCACCATTTTTGGCATAGTACTCCTTTTAGCTTTCTTTCTGTGGTATATTCAGGCGCTTTTTAAAATTAAGAGATCTGGAGGTGAGACAGTTTCTCTTATTTCTCTCAGCTTGTCTTTTACCAACAGACACTGATGCAATACAAGATATTACAGACAATGTCACCCATCTTATTTTTTCTTACATCCTTGGATCAATTTTTTTTCAGTTTGGCGGGGGATAAAGTATATTCCAGAATAAAACACAGATCTAGAATAGATCAGCCTGAAAATGTTTTTTCAATCTTGCCTCTCCTTTGTTTCTTGCAGAAGGTGAAGGAGATGCACAAAGAAACCCAACTGAACAGACCGGAGAAACACAGGGAGAAGCAGCAAAACAAGAAAGTTGACATCCAACTTTGACTGACCGGAGCAGCTGCTGGATGTTTTCAAACTGCAAGAATTTGCTGGAACAAATTTGTTTCCATGAGCAAGCTGGTGGAAAAGAGAATGGATGGGTTTCATTGCTGGAACCCGTTCAACATAATGCTAAAAATGGGGATGCAGGTTGTGACAGCAGACAGAATTTGCTCTACCTCTGTCATTAGCAATGGTTGAAACATTACTGGTCATGGAACATTTGTCATCAAATGGATCTTTTCATACAACCACTTGATGGGAATGCTTGTAGAAAGTAGAACAAAGTAGAGATTCTTGTAGCGAATGGTCTTTGAAGCTTCAGAGGATTTAATTGTGTCCTGTGGCAAAGATTTGAGTGATCCTCAGAGTTTAAAATTCTCTGGCCAAGTTGATCACCTAGTAAAAGAACTATCTAAAAGCACTGTTTTTAGAACTCTGCATCTGTGATTATTAGCTCTGTTATTTACAATGTTTTGTATTGTACTACTTAGAAGCTTCACCCTACCTTGTCTCAAATGCTTATGAAGAATATTTCTGTTACTGTGAATTTTTCTACCACTTGTTTGAAAGGGCTGGGTTGACTTTTTTTGTAATGCGGTGGTGTGCACATGACAAATTAAAATGTCAACAGCTAAATTGAGTATGCCTAAAACTAATGACTCATCAACACTCCATTTTATTTCTAGATGAGCCTTCAGAGTGATTCACTAATGTGGATATTCCCTCAGTTCCGTATGTTGTGTCCGTGGTACAGTTCAGCCACTTTGACTGTAGTTAGTTGCAGATCAGGGATTCAAACTGAATCTTTACATTTTGTTTTTCCCCTATAGTTTTTTCTCCATTTTATTAATCTTTTTCTGGGCTTTTCTAAAATAAAATATAGTCAAATCATTTTAGTATTGTTGTTGTTTTTAGAGTAAACTTATAACCTGTATGGTTTGGAAAACATTCATTTGAAAAATAATGAAGCCATTGATGCTGATAAAGTTGTGGTTCCTGCTGTGAAACCTACTTGTCTACATGAGAGAAGTTGACTAACTTGGGTGTTCCAAAGTAACTGATCTGGAATAACTATTCCCATATAATTGTAGCTGTTGTAAAATAGCTCCTCTCTGAGAACTTTCAGTTATGGAATGAGAGCGATTGGATTCCAGAGTAACTCCTCTGTTTTTCTGAACAGAACTAATAATTCTGGAATAAATTCACTCTGATTCTAGAATATTGTCTCCACCCCGGTGAGTTAATTTGCAAGGTGGACAAGGTGTTCTGTAATAGCTATGACAGTCAATTTCCCCTGGAAAAAAAGGCAATAGATTTACACTATTACTTAGTACTGGGCCAATGCCATGTTTCCCTGACCTAAGTGAGTAAAAAGAATGACAGCTACTGTGGCAACTGAATCAGCATCTATCACAGAATAAAAAGAAGAGAAGCCTTTTTTTATTGACAATGATGTCACTTTTTCCCCTTTTTGGTTTGAAATGTTATGCACTTTTAATGTTTGTAAATTCTTACTAATTACTAGTGTGATTGCTTTCTAGTGTATTAGTCATCAATTAATGAAACATTATTTACTGTTATTTCTACAATATGTATCATGGTATTTGTCACATGGAATTTTTTGTGAGATGTGTAAATTCTCTGATCAGTATTCTGAGCTTGTTTATTAGTGTTAATAAATAACAAATCCAGCATTTTGCCTGTGGTTCATTAGCACAAATTGGCCTCTTTTAAGTCATATCTGGATATTGGATACCAAAATGTCAAACTCACAATATTCCTGGAGCCTGCAGGAAGCCCATTTCTTTTCAAGTTAAATGCTGACAAATTCATGCTAATTGTGCCTTGACTGGTTTCCCTTAGAGTTCCTTTGACGGAAACTGAATTTTTGTTTGAAGGCTTCACCTCACTTCTGTATCAGGACTAGGACAGCGGACGACATGATTTTCACCTGTGGAATGAAACCATTAATATCATCCCAGCACTAATATTGCAAAGAAGTAAGACTCCAGTCTCCAACAAAATATCATTTCGCTCTTCCCTTCCTCCAGATTTACAACTCTGCTGAATATTTGCCAGGACAATGCAAATAGGGTAATGCATTGTTGGTCTTCACTTATTTTCTCTATTTTTCCCTTCCCCCACATTTCAGTATGTTTTCTTCTGTCTCCTATTTCATAGAATACCGCTTTCTCTTTCCCTCTCTAACTAGCATTTGTTCTTTTTTGAGTGGTCATGTCCATTCCATTTAGATGTACACACACCTTGTGTATATTTTGGAAGGTTTTTGCCACAATGGTACCCATCTGCTTGGCTGTGGAGCCCCCCGGAAAGATGACTCAAAGGCAGTGTGTATATAGCCTTGCCGATCCTCCACCCCCTAGTTATTTCTTACCACTTGTGAGGGTTGTTGGAGCATTTTGGTCCTAGCATTCTGCAAGCACCTTTCCTACCAGTCATTCCACTTAATCATCCCAGTTTGTTAGCTAGTTAGTGTTATAGTTGGGGGTCTTCCCAGTTCCCTGGACTGGGGACATGCCTCAGTCCCAGGGCTTTAAACCATGCAGCAATTGAAGCCTCTGCCATGGGTGACTCGTGCTGCTGCCTTAAGTGCTTGGGAAAGGGTCTTCAGTTGGATAAATGTGTAATCTGCAGAGTCTTCAATCCCCAGATGAAGGAAGGAGAGGACTTTTGCCTGAAACTCTTCCTCATGGAGGCAGCACTTCATACAGCACCAGTTTCAGAGGCAGCTCTGGCAGCCTCCATGCCCAGTGCACTGGCATTGGTGTGGGACCCCTTGGTACCAAGAGAGACCACACCAGAAAATACTGGCAGGCCCAGTGCAGAAGTGCTGCACCATTCTCAATCACTGGTGTCACACTAGAAGAAGAGAGGGGGAAGGAGCTGCTCTCCAACTTGACACAACAGTGGAGTGCGTCTTCGATCAGGACACCCTAAGCCTGCTGTACCACCACACATTTATTGATTCTAGCCATTCCTAGGGAACTGAGTCAGGTGGTGGGCAGGCTCCCCAGGACCAGATGACTTGGGAGCTGAAGACCTAGATGTCTATTCTATGCCAGATGCCTTTTGAGGCAGTCAAGGTCTTGATTGATCTGATCTAGTTCCTGGGCCCATCTTCCCCAGCTCACGCACCAAACTCCTGGAAAACCATGGTAAGAGCCATGGCACTGTTTGGCATTAATTGTTGTGGTTCATGAGGCCAACACTTGCTGCTACCGCACAGCTGATGGGGTCTTCATCAGCTCCTATATGCCACTCCTCCATGGAACTCATGGCAGCACCAGCAGTATTCAGATATCAGGGAAAGCCAACAGTGTTGAGCCAGTGCTCCCCACTTTCATGGCATTGATCCACAGCACTATCAACTTTGGCAGCACTGTGGTTCACCTCCCACGTATTCTTCTAACTTGGTGGCTGAGTCATATGTCTCCAGGAGGAGCAGGCAGACTTGAGATCCCACTATCAGTCTGGCCTAGTGACTGGGGCCCATGCAGTGGTTCTTCTGGATCCTGTGGGCCTACCACCAGATTCAAAGTTCAGCGCCCCGCCCGAGGTAGCTCCTCAGTGCTGTTACCAACATGCAGAATACCATCAGCCACATCAGTCTCCAGGGAGCCCACCACCAAGTCTAGGCTCAGGCAAGCCCATACCAGTCCTCTTCCATCTTTGGTAGATGCAACAACTTTGGTCCAGGACTCAGCAATGATGGATGATGGTCAGTTCAGATACTGCCCAGCTGGAATCTAGGCAATGGGTGAGGATCCAAGGAATCATTGTCGTCCTCCCCAGATGAGGTGCTGTCTGGCACAACTATCTCCCTCTTGGCAAGGGCTCACCAGGACCACTTTGGCAGGATTGTCCAGAACCTAAGGATCCAGGCAGAGGTTACAAAAGAGTCCTGACCCCATGATGGATAAGCTCACTCCAGAGGAGTCTTCTAGGGTGGCACTGCCCCTTATAAAAACCGTTCCCAATACTACCTGGCAAATCCTGGCCTCCATTCCACCAATGGCCAAAAGGGTTGAAAGCTGCTACATGGTTCTGCAAAAAGGCATGAACACCTATTTGTGCAGCCTCAGCCAGGAACTCTGCTAATGAATGCTGCCAAGCACAGAGTGGCAGGAGTAACCAGGTCCCACTCTGAAGGCCAAACAGCCTAAAAAACTAGACTGCTTTGGCTGCAAGGATTATGCTACTGGGTGCCTCTAGTTCCATATTACCAATCATCAGGCAGAGCTGAGCTGATGCTCCTACACCTCCTAAATATCCCTGGCTGAGTTCCAAGAGTTTCTCCCCTCTGACATCAGTGTAGAGTTCTCACCAAGCCTCAGCAAAGGCGAGGTAGTCACTCACAACTCTCTCCAGCAAACTCCACAACATGCACTGTAGCAACAATCACTGTGTGGAGGAGTTCTTGGCTGCAGGTGTCGGGTTTTCTAGTGGACTGTGTGGGCCTGTTTGAGGAACAAAGAGACTCCTGTTTTCAGAGCCTCAAGGACAACAGACACAAGTCCCTGGTCATCCAGACTCCCACCCCACAGGGGAAGCCCTTCGAGCTCAACCCAACATGCATCTCTATCCAGGGGACTCAAAGCCTGACAGGAGGAGGAGGTGTGGGAACAACAATGCTGACAGATGGAGGCATCTTAACTTCGTCTCTGGTCATGGTGTGGTCTCCTCTAAGCAACCGCAAGGCCCAGAGGCCGTCTTTTTGAAGGTACCCCCAAGGACAAAGCACCAGTCCATTAAAACTGGATTTAGTTTTTTTGTTTAAGCGGTGGCAGCCTCAGGAGCCGCAAGTGGAGTCATCAGCAGCAGGGAACTCCAGAAGAGGAAGCCAGACAGGACAAAAGAGCCCCAGAAGAGGAAGCTAGCAGGGCTCCCATGCCAGAGCCATGCTGAGAAGCGGGAGGCAGCGGCAGAGGCACAGAGCAGGAGCCCAGCTCCCCCAGGTGTCTGCTGCCCACTGCCAGGAGCTGCCGGAGGACTCCCCCCAACCTTACGAAGTAGACGGGAAGAAACCACCTTTTGGCTGCAACCTTTCACCCACCCACCTGCCCAGCTGGCACTGCTCACCTGCTGCAGACTGCTCCGGGTGCTGCGTCCAGTGGCGGCAGCTAGAGAGAGAGCAGACAGCTCCACTCCAGCTGTGGCGGGAAGCCACAGCCAAAGAGGGGAAGAGCCGGCTGTTCTTCCACCAGCTGTTTGCTTCTCCACTTCCCTACTGCTGCCAGCTTGGAAGCACCTTCGAGCTCAACCCAACATGCATCTCCCACAGCACCCAACACTGGTGCTGCCACTGCCCAGACCACACCATCCACCTGCGTTGCGAGGGGGGTGGGGTGGGCATTGCCCAGAGTGTCTGAGGCAGGTAAATCCTGGTGGTGGTGGTTTGGGGCTGAAGGTGTTAAACCTGGGGATAGCGGGAGGTTTGTGGGATGGAGGGTAAAGCTGGGAATAGGGGGTAGATTTGGGTGTTGAGGTGGGTAAAGCCTGGAGATGGGGATAACTTTTGAATTGATACAAACATTCTGTGTGCGCTGTTCTTAAAATAGGGATGAAAAAAGTATGTTTTGACTACTTATTAAGGACTGTCTCATAGTCATGTGCATTGTGACTCTTGAAGGATTGATTTTTTTTGTAACCAAATTTGAAAAAATGGCTCTTCTCGCTATTTCAGTTGCAGTTCCCTGATCCAACCTTTAACAAGCACTATGGTTGAAATACAATAAAAACAGTACGTGCATGTTAATGTGCTTTGTGAACATTACCTCACCCTGAGGGTTTCTTTGTGGTTAGAAGTTCATCAGAGCTTCAAGCTCAGAACAAGCACACAATCATAAGCAGCCTGGTGTGATAATTGGGCCTACAAATTCACCCTCCTTGTGAGCTCAGCAGTAAGAAGTATATAAAAGGTTATAAAATGTCACAGTAACCTGTAACACGTTAATGGGGAAAGACAGAGAGAGAGAGAGGCTCAATTAGTCTAAACAAAGCATCTTGCTGATATATCTTAAGGACTGTATTGTAATAATAATTGGTAAAAATGTGGACTGAAAATTAGTGAATCAAATATAAGACCTGACTGGTGGACAACTACCGAGATGAACTATTCCACTATCACCCTTTCTTGGGGTTTGCAAAGAGACTTTTGAGGAAAAGATGAAAGATAACTGACAAATGCCATTCTTCCCTCACCGCCCCCCCCCACTTTTTCCTTTGACCCTAGGCCTTTAGTGTGATCTGGTTAGAAACTCATCCCTCAGGATTAGATGGTAGAGACTGATTAAGATTACCTTGACACCTCCACAGGTTCCCTCAGAATTTCAAATAGTATTTTGGATTAAATGGGATCAGTCTTTAAAAGCAGCAGCAGCAACTCCAGCTCACCTCAACTTATTTTCTTTACCCCAAAAAGGAGAAGTGTTAACCCTCTCTGATACCAACTAACAGATGGTCAAAGCTAAAGGGCACATATGTTATTAAAATTGAAGTCTTTGAAATACTATGTGTTCCTTCTTATCTGCGTCTTTAATAAAAAGAATTTTTTAATGGTGTGTTTGCTATACAATAAAATACTAGAACTGGAAGGGACTTCGAGAGATGAAGTCCAGTGTTCTGCATTCATGGTAAGACCAACAACCATCTAAATCATCCCCAACAGATGTTTACCTAACTTGCTCTTTAAATTTTCCAATAATGGACATTCCACAAACTCCACTGGCATTTTATTCCAGTGCTCAGCCACCCTGCAAGGATTTTTTTCTTAATGTCCAGCCAAAACTTCCCTTGCTGCAATTTAAGACCATCAATTTTTGTCCTATCATCAGAGGTTAAGGAGAATATTTTTTTTCCTCCCTGCTCTCTGTAACAACCTTGTTTTAACTCTCACAATCTTCTCTGTTTCAGACTAAACAAACCCTTCCCCGCCATGCAATCTTCCCTCCCGGGTCATGTTTTCTAGACCTTTAATCATTTGTGTAGTTTTTCTCTGGATCTTCTCCAACTTGTCTATATCTTTCCTGAAATGTGGTATACACAACTGAAAACATTACTCCAGCTGAGATCTGAAAAATATTCAAGGGCCATTGATAAGATTTGATGTTACAGTGCAACTTTGATGAAGTATGGGTTCTTACTGCTTTTCCGGTACCTGTTGGAGATGGAAGTGAAACCCACAAGGAGTTTGTTATGAATAGGATAGGCAAGATGGTGAAAATGAGTCAACAAACATTTCCCTTAATTTCTCATTTCCATATCATTAAGGTTATTGTAGCTATATCATGTCCTGCTGCAACATCAGCCACCACTAAATGTAGTTTTCTATTTGCTAGTAGAACGAAGGAAAAGAACATTGGGAAAGGAGAGAAGAACAGAAATGTTGACTGGCTAAGGGAAGGAAACGCTATGAATCAAGAGCCTACAGCATAGCCCTCCCTCAGAGCTGTAGCTTAATAAGTCACCCTATTAAGTTCATGAGAGGGGAAGTCCATGTGGCTATACTATACTATGTGTATACTACTATACTATGTGGCATACTATAGATTTTTAGAGTAATTTCTTTAGAATCATTTGATTAAAATGTCTAAACTCTCTATGACTTTTCCAAGAATAGATGAGATGAGGTGGCTACCCTGCATGTGCCAGGAATGTGGCTGAGGACATTTGAGCCCTTTTGGAATGTGCGGTGAGTGCTGGGGATGGAACTTTTGCTGGATCGAAGCACACCCTAAGGCATGAAATGATCCATGCTGAGATGCACTGATGAAACTAGGAGACCTTACATCCTCTCAGCCCTGGAGACAAACAGCTGAGGTGACATAGGATGGTTTTGTATGCTCTAAATAAAAGTCCAAAGCACATCTAACATTGGAGTGGACTGTACATTCTGCCACTGTTGTGTCATTTAGGGAACAGATGATGTACAGGGGCTCCAACGTTAGCGCCTTGACCTGCGAAATCCTTCTGGTCATGGTGATAACCACCAGAAAGGTCAACTTCCAGAACAGCTGGAATAAAGGACATTGCTATTGTCTCAAAGGCTGGGACTGTTAGCTTACTGAGGGCCAAGTAGAAGTCCCAAGGGGTAAGGGTTGTCATACATGAGGGTGTGTCCACTCTAGTCAATAAAGAAAACTGTTTACCAGCAGGTTAGTGAAAACAGGCCTTTCTTGGGTCCCTGGGTAAAATGTGGAAATGGAAACCAAGTGAACCCTGACTGACAATGCAGCCAACTCCTGTCATTTTAGCTCAAGCATATAGTCTCAGCTAAGAGGAATCAGAGCCTGCAATGCAGGGATTCCTTCTTCAAGGACCAACTGGGAAAGTGTTTCTACTTGGCCTGATAAGCAGGAAACTTTCTACCCAGGTCATTTCCCAGTAGCACCTCTTGGACTGACTCAGAACTAGACACTTGGACCAGGTCAATCTTGGAGCTTCCACACCATGAGGTGGAGGGTTGCCAGACTGGAGTAGCACAACTGGCAATGTTCCTGAATGATGAAGTCTGGGGCTCAGGGGAAGAGCTATGGGACTATCTGTGGATAAGTCCAGCAGAGTGGTGAACCAGTGCAAGGTAGAAGTATCAAGATTAGGGAAGCCCTGTCCTGGTGAACCTTGAGGATGGTGATCAAAGGGAAAGCTGGGAATGCGCTCACCATGTGAGATCCCCATGACACCTGGAACATATTCCCTAGGGGCCCTAGGCTGTGATTCAGGAAGGAGCAAACCAATTGTTTCCCTGTGTCAGAAACAGATGTAGGTAGGGAAGCCCCCCCACCTGCAAAAGACACTCAGAGCGACATCTGCTCTGAGGGCTCCCTTGTGTGCTAATAGAATGGCTGAGGTGATTTGTCAGCATGTTCTGGTCACCCAGGAAGTAGGGCATCTCTAGCCAGATGGAACAGTCCACACAAGTCTCTCAGCAGCAGGAATTTTCAGCAAACAATGAGGTGCAAGCACCACCCTGTTTGTTTATCTAGAACACTGCCATGGTGTTGTTTGTTTGGACTGGTGATTGGCAGTTTGTTATGCATGTGGGTTTGAAAACATCCGGTATGCCAAACGTGCCAGATGCCCTGAGTTTACTGACACTGCTAGGCAGCAATAACTCTACTTGGGACCACATACCTTGTATCCTCACATTGCCAAGTTAGGCATCCAACAAAAGGGCTGAGGCATCCATGACCAATTGCATGGGTGGATGCTGGGGCATGTGGCAGAGGTGTGGTTTGGCAAACAGCATTCCGCTGCGCACAACTGGCTCCTGCAGCTGCAGTTCCAGATGTGGGGTGGCACCATGACTCCCCCCATATCCAGTATGTCTCAGACAGGCTTGTAAAGTTTTAATGGTGGGCTTTGTTTAAACAGCAGCAGCCTCTGGAGCTGCAAGAAAAGCCAGTGGCAGCAGTACTTGGAGCTGCAAGTGGCTCCTTAAAGAGCCCCATACAGCTCTGGAATAGCAGGTTGCTGACCCCTGGGTTGGATTATAGAAATCTCCTTGGGGTTATCTCCTTGTGTGCTGATCAAGCCATGATGCCTGTCTTCCTGCTCTCTGGGGCTCCCCACAACCCTGTCCTGCTGAGCCAGAAGCTCTAAGTGCCCCCCTCACCTCCCTTCCCCCACCACCAGAGTTGGGGTTGCTGCCAACTCTCAGAGCAGCACATACACTAATCCAATTCAGTTCTGGAAGTTATAAGACTTCCGACAACAACCAGAGATCCAGCCCCGAAAAGGGACCAGAACACTAAATAAATCCACCTTCCTCAGTTTGCCCTCTTTAACAATGAAAAAGAAAGATGCATTAGGTTGCTTCTGCTCTCAGCTAACAATTATTTACACTGGGCTTGATAATAAATGTATTTATTAAGTATAAAAATCAGATTTAAGTGGTTGCAAGTAAAAAATGAAAGTAAGTTACTAAGATAAAAATTCCAGCTAATTCTACCGTACTAAGAATTTTTTTGCATGCAAGTTCCTACCCTAAACAGTTGAATTTAAATAACTCTTTCACAAGCTATGCAGCTTCCTAGCTTGGGCCTGATCCTCCCCACTGTTCAATCTTAGATGTTTCCAGCAGTCATTTTATGTACAAAGCAGGGGGTCTTTTAGCATCTAGTGACAGTCCATATTGTTTGATTTACACCATACACACCTCTCCCCCATGTCTGTTTTGACCAACGTTGAAATTCTTTGTGTTGATTTCAAACTTCTCTTGCCACAATTGGAAAGTACAATATCCAAAATGGGCTCTAGCATCAGATGTCATGGTCACATGTTCTGGCAGGATCAAACACAATCCAGACTTACAGATTGTTAACTTACTCACCAAGCAATAGAGTTTCTGAAGCATCAGTAATGGCCCTCATTAGAATATTTAGAATTATAAACAGGGCCACACTTCATATTTCTAGCTAAACAAACAAGAATATCTGCACAAAAATTGGATATACATATTCAGCTTATTGTAACTTTAAAATTCATATGTTATGTGATGTATTTTGTCTAAAGCATCTTCAAGTTATGCATATTCATAAGCCAATTTTCATAAATTCAGGAAGGAAGCTGTGACAGGGCTTTTTACCTTAAGACTAAAGTAGGCTTGCTTAGGAAGTAACTTGTAACTGGTGACAGTAATTTTCAGTCTCAGAAGAAGCAAGAAGGCCTGTTCAGGCAGACTAACTTTGCTGGCAAACACACAGGGAAGACAGAGCTCTACAGCCTTGGAGTAGCCTGATCAGGAGGGAGAGACAGAGGTCTCACACATCTCATAGAGCTGGAAGGGACCTTGGAAGGTCATCAGATCTAGTCTCCTGCCCTCTTGGTAGGACCAAGCTCCATCCCTGTAGCCAGACAGAATCCCCCTGCTTTACTCCATCTTGCCCCTTTTAGGTGCCTCTGAGCACAAAGCACAAAGAAACAGCACAGTCTTAGAATGTTTGAAAGCACAGATGCGCTTATCTCAGACCAGTCTTTCGATGCTTCAAAACACAGATGTGCTGTCTCAGCATGACCCTGGACTGAACAACACAGACAAGGGGGCTAACAGGCTAGCTGTTGACCACAGGGCCTTAAACTACCCTTGGCTGGTAGTGATAATTGATATGCCCATACTTCGTCCCAGAAGAGGAACCTCCTGCCCATACGAAGAGAATGTTCTGTTTTAATGATTTAGTTATCTCTACCTTACAAGTGTAAATTAAATTGCAATTGCCTTGTGAGAACTGGCGTCATAAAGACGAACCAGCATAATTGGCACCTTTAGATAAGGAAGAATGTGCGTGACCCAAGGGGTATAAAGAAGGGTCCAGCAGAGCACTCTAACTGAGCTCCAATTACCTAGACCTGCTGGTCAGGTAAGGTCTTTGCCTTCCAAGGTCCCAGGGGACACCCTCCTCGCATTGTTCTTCCCGAGGGATTCGGTGAATGACGTTGGCTACGCCAGGAGTCGAAGGACGCAGGGGTGAGAATTATACCTGCAATGTACTTTTGTGCACATTTAATAGTAGAGCTCTTTAGGCTGAGGCATCTGGTCCTCAAATGGGTAACTTGTAATCTAATTGGTATATCATATGTAGCATCCTACTAGTAGTTAAGAAGATAGAACAATAACCTAGTAACTGTTAAGATTTTATTTCTGCTTTTAATAAAATAGTAACCCTTTAAGCCTTCAGCCTGAGTCCTTTCAGTTACTGTAACTCGCCCGAACACAAAACAAAGAACCTTAGCCGTTTGGGTATATCAGCCTGGTCAGTGGTAAGGTGCAGTAAAAGCTGAGCGCTGAGTCGTGTCACCTCCATGGGGCAGACTCTTGGGGCACCCAACAGCCATCCTGGCTGCCCGCTGCGAAGGGACAGTCTGTCCTAGCAGTTGAAGACTCGGGTGGATCTTTGGGGCATCTGTCAGCCATTTTGGCCACCTGCTGCAAAGGGACTGTCAGTCGAAGACTTAGATGTAACTGGGCTCACAGACCACACATTACCCAGCCACTGGCTAACAATCCCTGACAGATTTTTTTTTTTAAATGTATTTGTCTGAGATGGCCTCCTCAAGGATTTGAACTCACAACCTTAGATTTAGCAGGCTAATACTCAAACCACTCCACCTAGAAAGGTGTTATAACCTAAGAGTGGGTGCCCTTGATGGACCACTGAGGGTACAAACAGGTGCTGCTGCCCTCACAGGACTGTGGCAATGTTTGGGTGAGGGACACCTTTCATGAGCAGTTCTCGAACTGTGGCTCAGGACCCTAAAATGGATTGCAACCCCATTTTAATGGGGTTATGAGGGCTGACTTTGATTTGATGGTAACAGAAAGGTAGCCGTGTTAGTCTGTAGTCCAACAAAACAAAGTAGCAGAAATGTAGCACTTTATTCTGGTGCTTTGTTTTGTTTGATTTGATGGGTTCAACACTGAAACCGAAGCTGAAGCCCCACCAAAGGGGCCAAAGCTTGAGGACTTTGGCCTTGGACAGAAGGGCTGAGGTTACAAGCCCACCCAAACCTCTCCACCTAGAGTGGTGGGGCTTGTGCTTTGGCCTTCCCCACGCTGGACTTGGGTGGACTCCGGCCCCCCTCCCTCCTGAGGTTATACTAATTGGTGTCAGCAGGGGGTAGCAATGCATTGAAGTTTACATGTCTTACATGACTTGGCTGATACAGGGGCCTTAAACTAGCTCTAGGTTTTCTCCCATAACTATGATGTGATCCATCAGAACAGCCTCACTGTAACTTCAGGAGTATGATGCATCACAAGGTTCTCTTTGGGGAATGCCACACTGTGGCTAGATGTTCTTAAATCCCCAGGTTTTAATTAACCCAAACAAGTATATGTTGTAAATTAGAATTGTAGCTGGAAACTTCTTTGGTCACCACATACTTGCCAACTAACTACCAAACAGAATTCTGCTTGCCTTTGTCCTAATGTTTTTAAACACCAGACCTTATAGGTGATTTGAATAAAAGACAAGGAAAATAAAGATGAAGACAGATGGTGGAAGCACATAATACATATTCCACTTATGTTTATTTATGCTAATTGCTACATCTTGCTGTACATATTGAGATTCATGCAAATAGCAATATTCAAACAGAAACAGTATAATGGGATGACTCATTAATAGCTGTTGTACACAACTATCTTTCACAGGATCTTATAACTACTTTGAATTCCAATGGCTGTTAGAGATTTAGATTCCTGTTCAACTTTAACTATACATGTAAGAAAATTGAAAAAAAAATACAGCTGCTGTGGCCCAAGTGTCTGTTGGAAGCAGCAACACAATCCTTTTGCAATGTGTTCTCTGCCCATGACCGACAGCTGGGGTGTGGAAAAGGAATGTCTACTCAGTTTCTGATTACACATATGTGTACACACTGTGACAAAGTCAGTCTTGTTCCTGGGCTTCTGGCCTCTGTTCAGTCTACTGGTCTCACTTAAAGGGCCAAATTGCACTCCATGGGGCCAGGGGTGGTCTGGGGGGAGCTTAGTCCCCATCCACTCTATGCAGCTGCTAGTGGGAAGGGCTGACTCCCTTAGCACAGCAGCTTTTGTCCCTGGGCCACTTTCCCAGACAATTGCCCTGGTACCTTCTCCGGGCTGCAGCACTAGCAAGCCCCCCATCTTGATCTGCTGAAGTCTCCCTCTCTTGACAGATAAAAATAAATATATAGTGTGTGTCTCACTGCCCTCACCCAGAGCCAGGCACCCCAGCCACCTGCTCTAATCCACTCACCTTGGGCTAATAACCACCCATCCCTCACTTAAACTTGATGCTAGTAACTCACTAGAGCCACCACCCCTGCTGCTGCTAAACACTGTTGTACCCCACACATCTATGCGTTGTTCACTGTCCTGTGTAGTAGTACCTAGGCCACGTCACAGAGACAGAATAAGTGTCCTCTACAACCTAAGCTGAGTGAGAGTTGGCCTTTAGTTCAAGCTGTAGCAGCATGTGCCCTGAGGTCTTAAGTTTGAGCCTCTCTCAGGGCAATTACACTTCTGCCATGAAGTGCTTAGGAATATGTACAGAGAAGCAGACAGCTCTCCTGGCACACAGCTCCAAGGGTGAGCCAAGTTTAGTTGCTCAAAGAGCTGCATGTGGCTCAAAAGCTGGGGGTCGGCAGTCCCTGCTTTAGAGGGACACCTGTTATGCAAGCAGCACTATCCCAATAATGACAGATTAAGAATAACTTTAAAATTAAATGATAGGTCATAGGTCTCCTGAAAGCACTTCCATAAAATGTATGTTGCTAGGAATTATGTAATTGTACAAAAATACCATTTTCCTGCTTGCCTAGTCAGGCACCTTAAACCCACCAGCTCACACAGGAACCATAAATCAGGTGTTTGTGAACACCAGGCTGGATGATTGCAATGGAATCAATTCAGGTTCTAAGGAAACGCCAGCTGATGCACAGAGAAGCAACCCCTGATTAATATACATGGATTTGCAAAGCTCTCAGATGGCAAAGCCCAATGTCTCTGACACTGCTGCTCTCTTGCCTAAACAAATGCGAGAAATGCCCTTGTGTGGCAGCCTCCCCGCCTCAGGCCAGGAGGCCTGGCCTTGCCTATTGTCCAAAGAGCTAGGAAGGTAGATGGTTTGTAAGGTGTTCAACCCCAGCTGGCACCTAGATTCTTTGGTGCTCTGTCCTGGCTGAGGGCCTAGGTCCCTGAACTACTTGTAGCAACCTTGCCTAAGGATTAAAATGTACAGCGCATGGTGTCCTTTCCTGGCTGAGGGCCTGGACCCAATTTTCTCTCTAATTTTTTCCATCCGTGGGTGCAATAAATTTTGCTATGTGCACCAAGTCATGTGTGGATGTGCACCACCAGTAGAAACATATGCTGCCCACTGTGGATGTCTGTTGGCACTCAGCTAATTGGCAAGGAGGCATCTGAACTTCTCCTGGGCTGCTGCCAAAGTGCTCAGCTTACAGGGAACACTCTCTGGGCCCCTGACCTATTTGTGGTCCTATCCTGCCTAAGGGTTAGAGCCAGAGATTGCTAACTTCACCTTTTATTTAGATGGTTGTTTCAGGAGTGTGTCAGAAAAGGGGCCTGGCCTCCACAGCGACAGACTGAGCAAGACAAATGTGCCCCTCTACAGACACACTGATCAATGTAACCCTTTATAGTGCTGCTTAGTCATTTTACTAATGAAGGTGGTTACAAGAAAGTGTAAACAAGATGCAGCACTTTGAGCTCTTTTCTCTCACAACCCTGTATCTAGTCCTGCAGTGAAGTCAAAATTTAGTCTTTATAACATCTCATTATATTCATCATTTCCCTAGCAACAAACTGATGTCTTCTACCCCTTGTGAAATGGACCTCAGGGAACAATGCATGTTGTCAGGGCCAGGGGTGTGCCCGATGATTTAATAAGTCTTTTTCCATTAGTAATTTCTAAGATTCTTTCAGAGCACATGACTTCACTCTGGGGAACAAGTGGAAGAGAAAGCTGACTTCAGCGCAATCTTGAACCGGTGTAACAGTAACAGGAAGAACACAGAAAATTATTGGCACAAGGGTATTTATTATTTTTTTTAGAAAATCTTCCCCACACTAAAAAGCAAAATTAAATTAAATAATAAGGGGGCAAGTACAGGAAGAACAAATGGCCACAGGAGTAAAAGTTCTCTTATGTTGTTTACCTAAACAAATCTGAAGATTACGAGGTGATTTGATTACTTACTTAATCAAGTATTAGTTTCCAGATTACATAAATTTTGTTAACATAACACGTCTGCCTCCTGGTGGCCATCTGTTGTATGCTAAGTTAGAAGAATTTAGAAATGAAACCTGTCTCATGATGGAAACAGATGTCTGAGCTAGAAAGGGAGATACAAGGGAAAAAAGATCACGAAAGGCTAGTTGAGATCATAAGAACAAAATATTGTAAGACATTTGTCTCTTATACATACTCCTTTACCTAAGTCTGATGCCTCACCAAAGATTTTCTTTAATAAATTAAATTTGTTAAATGGCCTCAGACCATTCTCACAGGTTTTACCTATTTCCTCAAAGGAAAAAAACCTTGGCAACTATCTGAACTAGTAGTGCTAATTTCAGGAACACATAATAATGTAGTCTTCATACAGGATACTGACTGGCAAAAGGGTGCCACAGAATTCAACCCCCGAGTCTGACACGTGACAGGAGATATATTCAAATTGCTTCCTTTCTTTGCTGCTTAGTCTCCCAGCAACCCTGTAACAACACTGTCAGTGAGTTGGGAGCTGGTCTCCTGTTGACCTCCCTTACTCCTCACGTCTTACAAGGAGTACAGGAGTTGATGTACAAAATCGATGCACAGATGCATAAAATTGAACCCCAGAAGATTGACCCTGAGCAGTTCGATCTTCTGCGGTAATGTAGACAGAGCTTAGTCACATAACCAGGATTACAAAAGGGTACACATTTTACAGACACAAAGTAGGTGCCAGTATCCATTGCCATCTGGAACACACAAGAGAGCTTCTCCAGTTTGGGCAATGAAGTAAAAACGGAGGTACATGAATGTGCAAGGAGAAACTCCATCATTTTATTCATCATTTAAATAAATCTGACGTTTTATCAGGCATGCTCAGTATTACAGGATCTAAGAAAAGCAAAATGTGCCCATAATTGGCTTACAAGGAAAACTATATCAATAGTTCCAAACATGTCACAACAACAGAATAATAACTGAGCACTTGTCATGTTTCAGTATAAATGCAAAAGTCTCTGCCAAACCATTTATTTCCTCAGGGCTGAACAAAATCATTCAAATTAATACTAACATCTGCTTTGGTTCCCTTCCACTTTGTCCACCCGTCCTGCCAAAGCATATCTGTTGCTGACTCATGCACTTACTGCAGGATCAGCCAGGCGTCTTGTCTTTTCCCTCTGTAGAAAAGAGGAAGAAGTGTTTAGTCTATAAATATCACAAAAGACCAAGGGTCCTTCACTTGGATGTTGACTTCAAGTAGCAGAAACAATTTATGTCCTATAGAAAATCCAAACTGGAGTCTCTTTAATACATGTTGGCCACCATCAATCTCAGGGAGTGTCTGGACTCCACAGATAGAAACTTTCTATTTCTGGTGTCCAGCAGCACAGTTTTTGAGGGCCACTTTCAGGCCAAAGTACAATACCCATACTTCTCCCTTGGCTCAGATGTGGCCCTCTTGCAGTTCATCAAAATTCTGGCAAAGGTGACTGCAATTCTGGAAACATTTAGAAAGCCAGGTGATCACTTCTCTAGGTGACTGGCTACTTAAAGGGTTTATCTCCCTCTCCCATGTGACGTATCTTACTTGTAACTTGTCCAGTATTGCTTGAGTCCTGGAGCTTTATTTTAAAGTACATCTTACTCCATGCGTTTACATCTTATAGCAGAAAATGTCCGGCATTGTGAAAAGTTCCTTGTTGTCACCAGCATTCCCTCTCATTTTGTCCGCCATCCATGGGCATAATAAATGTTGGTATGTGCACCGCTAATAGAACCACATGCTGCTGGCTGTGGGTGCTCTGCTAATCAGCTGGGCAGCATCTGAATCTCTCCTGGACAGTCACCCAAGCACCCAACAAAGGGAACACTGGTTGTCACCCCCAAAAGGCATTTCTCACTCCATATGTAATCTGACCCTATTTTCAAAACCAGGACACTTCTACAATCTGAGAGACTTTTCAAGAGACAAAAGAATTACAGTCAGAATAGAGAGAAGATGAACATTAGCAGGTAGCCACTTATAACAAATGCAAAGTCCCCAAATATTACAAAACGGGAGTTTTTGATGGTCATGGTTATTCCTCTTGCAACAGCATTTCTTGGAAAACAGACATGTCTCTTACTGAGCTGGTACAAAAATTGGCACAATTTTAGTGGGTGTATTTATGCATGTATTCAACATTAAGCAATTGAATTACTCATGTACCAAAATGTATGCACCTATTTCAGTACCTTGCTGATCTGAGACTGGTTATTTTCTTTGGAAACACATTTTAAATAATCTAAAACATATTTTATGTAAATATTACAAATTGAATGCTGCCCAATATTTTGACAGTGTGAAAATATAATAGATTTTAAATAGTTTAAATAGTTCCTTCTGCTTCACAAGCAAATTTAATATTCAATTTAGGCTCAGTGGAAAAGATAGACATATTCATCAGGTGTGCTGGCCTTGGTTAAAAATCATCCCAGATACTTCATTAGAACAAAATGAAAGCAAAAACATTTAACATAACAGCAGGAAACTGCAAAATGTTATCAACTGTTCTGCTGAAAATGTCATCGGTTCTGGTCCTTTAGGAGTTCCAGTGAATTAACCAGCATCACACTTCCCTAGAAATAGTCTCAGAGGGGTAGTCGTGTTAACTTGTGGCTTCACAAAAACAAGCAGCCCTGTAGCACCTTAAAGACTAAGAAATTTATTTATTAGGTAATGAGCTTTTGTGGCTTAGACCCACTTCTTCATATTTTCAGACTGCAGTAGACAATTAGAATCAGGGGTTAATATAAGAGAGGGGAGAGGAGGGAGGAAGAAGGGTTAAAAAGTTGGGGGGGTCACCTGTCATTAATCGGTCTAGTGGAAGAAGTAAATTAAGTGACGTGGGTTGTGTGCCATTCCTGCAAGTATCAAAGGTGGGGAAATTGCATGTACAAACATACCCTGACATACTGCTTCTATCAGCATTAGACCTGCAGAATCCTACTTTCATGGCACGTATTCAAGAGACTATAGATGCATACTCAGTTTTGTTGCCCTTTCTCTGCAAGTGAATATCAAATCATTTTCTCTGGGGTTTTGTTCTCCTCCCCTAAAAACAATTCAGTCTGTGCTTGTGAGGTCAGATAGCATTTGCACCTCATCGTTTTCATTTAAAACTGACTGCTTTGGTGCCGAAGATTTCAGTGATCCAATAAGTAGCATTAATGCATAGTGGATGTCCCTCAACATTTCAGTGACCTTCATGCCTGATTTATCACTGTGCTATTCCAGTTTTGCATTAGCACACTTCTACTGCCTGAACGATGTTTCACTGGTACAAAACTGATGGCCCACAATGATGAATCAGGCTCTTCATTTTCATGGATTCATACCTGAGGTTAAGATGTGGTAACAGATATTTTTAGTAAAAGTCAGGGCAATAAAGTAAAAATCACATAAGCCTGTGACCTGTCCCTGACTTTTACTAAAAATATCCATGATGAAATAGGGAGCTCAGTTGCAGGTTCCCCAAACCACCTGTAAAGGCTGGGCACTGGGGCTGCATTCACAGAGGTCACTGGAAGTCATGGATTCCTTGACTTCTGTGATCTGCATGAAAAAAAGGCTTACCCTTATTCATAGCTGCCAAACTTTACTTACAGAATTAATCCAAATGCATACCAGGACCATGGGACTACTATGTCTCCTGGTCAGGAAGCATGTACTGGTTTTATCATTTCTCCACTCAATGTAAAGGAAATACAGCTCAGACTGGCATGAACATACAATCACAGAATCATAGGGCTGGAAGGGACCTCAGGAGGTCATCTAGTCCAGCCCCCTGCTTCAAGCAGGATCAACCCCCACTAAGTCATCCCAGCCAGGACCTTGTCCAGCCGGGACTTAAAAACCTCAAGGGATGGACAATCCACCACCTCTCTAGGCAACGCATTCCAATGCTTCACCACCCTCCTGGTGAAGTAGTTTTTCCTAATATCTAACCTACACCTCTCCCTCTTCAACCTCTGACCATTACTCCTTATTCTGGCATCTGACACTGAGAACAGTTTCTCACCCTCCTTTTTAGAGCTCCCCTTCAGGAAGTTGAAGGCCGCTGTTAAATCACCTCTAAGTCTTCTCTTCTGTAAACTAAACAAGCCCAAATCCCTCACCCTGTCCTCACAGGTCTTGTGCTCCAGACCCTTAATCATTTTTGTTGCCCTTCACTGAACCTGCTCCAGCAAATCCACATCCTTTTTATACTGGGGGGCCCAAAACTGGACACAATATTCCAGATGTGGCCTAACCAGTGCCGAATAAAGAGGAATAACTACTTCTCTAGATCTGCTCGAAATGCTCCTCCTTATACATCCCAGTATGCCATTAGCTTTCTTGGCTACAAGGGCACACTGTTTACTCATATCCAGCCTTTCATCCACCATGACCCCAGGTCCCTTTGAATGTTTGATCACTGTATTTGCTACTTATGTGAGTAAGGGCTTGCAAGTTGCAGTCCAGTATATAATCTGGGGTGAAGTTTTGTTTGACAAAAATAATGCTGTCATAATTTGACTTCTCAGCTCAGTGACATTTGTACACTTTCTCCTGTGTTCCAGGTGAGTGCTCTGACTGCCAGCCTAATGGTTAAATGGACGTCACAGCTGAACTTCTGGCCATTGTGCAACTCCACTCACTCCAAAAGTCAAAATCTTTCAGTAATATCAAAAGGAATCATTTAGGTTTCAACATTATTGAAACATTTTGATTTTTTTTTTGGTTTAGTCAATATTATTTGGTACACATGACATAAATGTGCAAATAGTTTTGGATCTATGCAAACAACATATTTAAGCAGATAAACTATTCCATGAAATGTTTTGCTCAGCTCGTAGTGGATTGAGGACTTTTTATTGATCTCGCCCCTTGTATTTTCATTTTTGAAGGATACCTGCTGAGCTCAAACATCATCTTCTTCCTCATTATTTAACCATCCACTTGAGGTTTCTCCTCCATTTCTCCTTCCTTGGGCCTCTCTGGTAGGTAACAAGTAAGAGAGAAAAAAGAACGGTGATTGTGAGGAATTTGAAAAGAAATCCAAGATAGTTTCAAGTATACCAAAAACAGAAAGATGATGATAAAACTTGTAGATCTACTCTGCTATGTAGGAGGATTTTTGCACCATTTTCAGCAAAGAAAATGATGGTTAAGAGAGAAAAAACACTAAGTAGTAAAAAGAGAAGGGACCACAATTGTTTACAGAGAAAAATCACACCTTCACAATCTACTAAGATTCTTTGAGCATGCCACAACTTAATGAGTGGAAGAGAATGATTAATGAAATTTACCTGGACTTTCAAAAAGCCTTTGAGATAGTCTGTGACAAGAGAGTATTTGGGAAATTCTATCAAGGGGCAAAAAATAATGTAATAATAATAATAATAATAAAAATAATAGGAACAAATGACTGAGCAGATCAAGAGGCTAACAGTGGGATGGTAACAAATATCTGATACAGAACAAGTGCTATTTTTAGTATTCTAGCTTAAGCAGAGCTAGTGTATTTCTGTCTATCAAGGCTGGGCAGATTTGTTCTCATCTCCTGTGTAGCCACATCCATAATGTCTTCCAAGGAACTGCCTTGAAATCATGGACATCATAGATCCATTAAAGTTTACTGATCACCTAAACTGTGAATTTGAAGAGAGGATTCTCTCTTCATTCTTCACCTGTGTACTGTTTGGTAGTTGAGTAATATCAAGGTGGAAGGACAAATCCTGCTGTCACTACAGTGGTGTAAATCCAGAGCAGCTGCACTGAAACTTTTAACCACTACGATCACATAGGCATAACATACAACCTCACACAGTAATTCCTCAATTAATCCCTTCATATATGCTGCAATTCAACTTTATCTTTTAGAAAGTCTTAATATGACTGGAGATCCAGAGCAAATCAACCAAAGTCAGTGTTGTTACTCCTGGTTTACACATGGGTAACCAAGGCAACATCTACACTAGGCAAAGGAAGTTGACCACAGATAAGCAAGTCCAGCTAAGGTGACTGCGTAGCTAAAAATCGATGCATCTGCACTCAGCTAACTTGGCTGTCCATACTGTGGAAGGTCAACAGAAGAGCTTCTCCTTTTGATCTCCCTTACTCTTCACGTTTCATGAGGAGTTACAGGGGTTGACTGAGACTCCTGAAAGGTCCATACTAGACGTGCAAAATCAAATTCTGGAAGATTGACCCTGAGCAGGTCAATCTTCCAGGGTAGGGTAGACACAGCCCAAGAGAAAGATCTGGATGAAAGTTTTTTAGGCCTCAATTATACAATCCAATCCATGCAGGCCGACTCTTACGACTATGAGGAGTCTCATTTTGACTGCTGAACTCTCTTACATATTCAAATTCAACACACTAACACGTGGTTTGAACCGGGATGGGAATTTTCTGGGACACTGTAGGGGCTCGTTTGCATACTTGGCTTAATCTAATTCTTGACTCCCCACCCCCCACCCTCTACTTTCTGATTTGCTCACCTTGACAATTTTTTTCTGATTTGTCCACCTTGATTGCTATTTTTGGTTCTCTGTGCCTTAAATATGGAGTCTGTTCTGGTATGGCTATGGTCTGAAGAAGTGGGTCTCTCCCACGAAAGCTCACCTAATAAATTATTTTGTTAGTCTTTAAAGTGCTACTTTACTGCTTTTTTGTTTTGGGCCTCAAAGTGGATGCCAAAAGGTAGGTCTGGAGCCTTAATTTAATCTTTCCATGATTTCTATGTCCTTTAGTCAGTGAATAGGCTGAACAGAGGAGATTTCAATTTAGAGTCCACCAAATAGTTCCTTCATTCTGAATGCCTCCCACGCTGAGGAAACTATTCTGTGGATGCCAGAAATGAAAGCTCCTGTAGAATAGGAAAGAGCTATTCTGTTTGCTACATAATTTGTTTCAGAGCCACCAGAGGGAGTTCAACCATTGAGCACAAGTGAGTCTTACTCCAGAAAGGGTTACAAAAACCACACAGTCTTCTCATTACTTGTGTCTTATGAAGTTAGCTTAGAACTAAATTTTTCTTTCTGGTGCGTTCACACAATGCAGGTAATTGCTTTCTGTATGAGAGCTGCATGCAGGGCCATCTGAGAATAGATTATGTCCCTAAAAGACTGACGTGCTAGCTGATATAAAGCAAAAATAAAAAGGCCAGAAACTTTCACTTGGGACATTGAACTGTACTCTGCTTTTCTCTTTGCCACTCAGTGATGACGCATTACAAGGAATTATGGGAAAATAAAGATACTGCAATAAACATTGGGAGAGCAGCCGTTTTATTTTCCATTTACAAATACCAGACCTGCTTCAGTAACATTTATTTATTTGGACAATCATCCCATGGCAATGGCTCTTGATAAACAAATGATTATTAAAATATCCACCAAAATAATTATGTAATAGACTTTAAAGCCAGACAGGACGATCATGGTCATCTGGTCTGAACCTCCTGAATATGGTAAGCCACAAAGACTCATCCACATACTACCATAATAGACGCATAATTTCTGTCTCAGTTACTATCATCCTCAAATCATGATTTAAAGACATCAGGTTAGAGACACTCCACTATTTACACTAGTTACACCTGCAAGTCTCCCACGCTCACACTGCAAAGAAAGGCAAAAACAAACAAACAAACAAATAAACCAGGGTCTTTTAAATATTTGGAGTCAAAAGGAATTTTCCCTGGTCAGACTGGCAATCAGTTAGGCCTTGTGCATGTGGGTAAGACCCACCTGTCAGAAACCTGAAAACAAATTGCTATAGTAACTCTTAGGCTGTGTCTACACTGGTACAAATCTTAGAAACAGCCATGCTAACGGCCATTTCAAAGATTACCAATGAGGCGCTGAATTGAATATTCAGCACCTAATTAGCATTTGCATGCTTCCAGCTGCGGTGCTTCAAAAGCACCGCTTTTGAACACCAGCAGCTCGGCGTGGCTACACGGGGGTCCCCTTCGAAAGGACCCCGCACATTTCGAAATCCCCTTATTCCCCTCAGTTGAGAAAAATAAGGGGATTTCAAAATGTCTGGTGTCCTTTTGTAAAGGGCCCCCGTGTAGCCGCGCCGAGCCACAGGCATTTGAAAGCGCTGCTTTGGAGCACCACAGCTGGAAGCGTGCTAATGCTAATGAGGCGCTGAATATTCAATTCAGCTCCTCATTAGTAATCTTCGAAATGGCCATTAGCATGGCTATTTCTAAGATTTGTACCAGTGTAGACACGGCCTTAGCACCATCTCTCATCAAACTGCCCTATCCCTGGCTGTTGTAACACAACTAAGGAAGGTAGTACTGTTATATGTAATCTTTTAAATATTTTTTTTTGCATGAGAGCAAGCATTCATCCTTAGGAAGGCAGGCTATATGGTACTGGTTTGGTTTATTTAACGTTATGGGTAGAAGGAGCCATCAAAGACAGCAGGATAATTTATTCTTGGCCAGGGTTTCTTATCTGAGTCAGTCCCAAAGGTGGAGCTTTTCCCTGGAAACTGGCATTTGGTATTCATCTGAGATTCCTGAAAGGGTTCCGCCTGCTCTTTGAACATGTCTGTTCCTGGCCTGGTGCACAAGTCATTGAAAACAAGTTATACTAAACATACACCACAACTAGTTTTTATTAGACAAGCAGATATGCCAGGCCATTAATCTGCTACTGTTCTGCAGAAAGGCAACGTAATAGTCTAATCATAATCTCAAAGAAGTGATTAAAATATACAGAACACTCAAACTCAATTAACAAATAAGCTTTCACCTCAGGGTAAGTATCGCAGTATCATAGGATGCTAGGGCGGGAAGGGACGTCTAGTTCAGCCTCCTGCCTAAAGCAGGATCAACCCCAACTAAATCATCCCATCCAGGACCTTGTCAAGTTGGGACGTAAAACCTAAGTATTCAAAGCTTGCCAGAAACATTAAAAGCACAAGTCTGAGCACAGCAAACAAGGTACGGTTATTTTCCATTAAAATGATGTATGGAGGCAAAACAAGTATTTGAATGTTCACTAGTGTTTATTTGGGGTATCGTGTATGTGTCATCATTTTGCCATACTCATGGGATGAGTTCCATCAAGGAAGGTGAAATGGAGTTGCACCATTCTTGTGCGAGTAGAAAAAAACTAGTACTTTACTATCTTTATAATTACAATTCAATTATAATTACAATTGGCCTGGTATTTACCATTTTTTATTTGTGATTCCAGTGACACTTAACACTAATTTTTCAGTGGGAAGAGGGCATTCCTACTATTTGTCCAGGCTAGTTTACAGATTTGGACACATTAACTAAGATGTGCTACTGAATAATTAGCAATTATATTCAGTTCATTTCCATTTCATTGGACCTTTCAGAGGAGGGTCTCAGACAGCATTATAAACTTTAACTAATTAAGCCACACTTCACCCCTGTGAGGTAGATAAAGGGCTTATACAGGTCACATCACCCATTAGTAAAATATACCCACCTCTGGAGTACAAAGCATTAATTCTTTAACAGCCACACAGCAATTTACAAGATGAAGTGAATGAGTGGTAAATGAATAATCAAGTAATCAAACAGTGAAACAAGAATTTGCAGGGATGTATTTAGATATGTAGAATTTAGCACTTAACAGGTATATGACCAAGATGCTAGGATTAATATTTTCCTACTTTAGAACACCATACTGAACAAACCCTTCAAACCAGTTTAGGTCAACTTGACAAATTATGGACCCATTACCAAAATGGGAGTGATATTGACCTACTGTCCCAAGTGCTTTGAGATCTACTGGTGAAAAACACTATAATAGCAAGGTGTCATTTGCAATTTATCCATTTCTTTAGTTCTTGCTATTTTAGTGGCTATAAATATAAATAATGGTGAATATAAAATAGATATTTCTATATTGCTTCTGAAAGCATGAGAAAAACCTAAATTAAAGAAATATCACTCCCTGAATTACAACACCTGCTGTTGAAAAAGGAGCAAATTAGTTTTTGACATTCAATGGAGCAGTGTAGCTGTATGTTTTGCATTTTGTGGTGGAACAATATTACAATAATTTCTTTATCAATTTGCATTGACCCAGAGAAGGAAGTGTATGTTAAAGAGCATAGTTGCTTTTAATACATACTCTGTGTGCGAGTGGGGTTATCAGACTTGATTTCCCTCTGACAGTTTAAAGATGAATTAAGACAAATTACAAAGGCAGATTGCCCTTCTGAAAATGAAATGAATATGTTAAATTGTCAGTCTATGTGCAAAATAATGGGGTTCATTGTCTCATATTTCCAATCTTGTATGCAATTCTGCAGTCAGATCCAGTGGCGTGGAAATCTGCACCCATGTACAGGGCCACTGAAGTCAAAAGTTGTGCTAGTGGGCCTGGTTGTAGGTTCAGAGCTTTAGCTTTGTTTATGACCATACAATAGAATTTCAGCCTCAGTTCTGTTTTAGCACTACGTTAACAGTCATTAAGCTAACTGCTAAAGTTTTGTAGTTAAAGGAAATATCTAACATTAAAATGGCAAAACTTTTTTTCAAACTGAGAGAAGAGGCAAGTGAAAAAGCTACAGAATAGAACAGGAAATGCCATCTAGAAGGAAGAGGTTTGCCTCAAGCCTATAAAGGCAGCAAGGAAGAGTGCTGCCCTGAAAGAGCAGGCATGCAGCATTTAAAGTACAAAGTGAGTGCCCAAACTTGCAATACAACAAGGAACAATGTGCATATGCAGCATGTGGTTAGAATTACTGTAAACTAATGCACGAAGCCTTACTTCTTCAAGTGACTAAGCATGTGCATTCCAAAAGATGTGTGCATGCACCGCAGGGACAACTGTCAGAGAATTTTCCCTTAGTGATATCCGTCGGGTTGGCTTTGGACCCCCTGGCATGGCGCCTTCAAGGCACAGTATATATGACACTGCTGACCCCATCACCCTCTCTCTTCTCCTTCTTGATCTGTTATTCCAACAGGGGGAGGAGAGGCATGTTGGATTTCAGACGTTACCTCCATATTGGTGCACACAACAAAATTTATTCCATTCAGGAGTGACAAAAATTAGAGGGAACACTGCTCAGCAGTCCATCAAATACACCTAGTTTCAGGCTTCCAGCTCTCTCCTAGACCCTGATCAGTGTGCTACTCTCTTCTTATCAGGGTATGTCCAGGCTGGAGCACATGACCAAAGAGCAGAGGCTGAGGGATTTGGGCTTGTTTAGTCTGTGGAGAAGAGTGAGGGGGAGATTGGATAGCAGCCTTTACCTACCTGAAGTGGGCTTCAAAAGAGGATGGAGAGAGGCTGTTCTCAGTGGCGACAAATGGCAGAAGAGGGAGCAATGGTCTCAAGTTGCAGTGAGGGAGGTCTAGGGTGGATATTAGGCAAAACTGTTTCACTAGGAGGGTGCTGAAACACTGGAATGGCTTTAAGCCCCTGTTGTTACAGCCAACTTGGGTTTAGTATCCGGTCCCTTCTTCTCTGCTGCTGTTTGGGAGTTTTTATGTTTTACTTGTTGCGTTATAAATAAAAGTGGCTTTGTACCTTTATCTTTCGTATAGTTTCTTTGGGAAAAGAAAGCTGATGATAGATGCAGGATAAGGAGATTAATCTCAGGCTGATCTCCTGACCAGAGTGTAATTCAGTCCGAGGTGAAACACCTGTGGTGAATACAGTACTTGGTGACAAGCTGATACTGGAGGAAATACATCAGCATCCTCTTCCTTGCTAGAAAATGTACATACAATGCCGTAACACCACATACACAATTGCATTTTAAAGCTAATGTTTAACTTAATTCAATGAAGTTTAATTCTGTAAGGTTTATTCAGAATATTGTCAGTCTGTCCCACTTAGAATGTCCACTCCCACAATTTATCCTGCAAACTGACCTTGCAGGGTCCCTTTCCAAGTGGAAATGAGCCACTTGTGTCCTGCTCTTGTAACATAGGCAGGAGCAAGCACAGCAAGGAAAAAAGCAAGTCCCAGATGAGTCATCTACTAAACTGTAATAATTATTAAAACTATGCACGTGGTAATTGTACTTCAAAGAGCCAACAAAATCCACTTAGTCGGTATGCCTCCTTTCAACGAGCCTCTTACTTTCAGCTCTCCAGCCGAAGTTTCTCAAGTTTAGCACCCCCTCTGGTCCTTAGGGTTCCACAGCAATCTGTCATTTTCCACAGCCTAGTTCTGCAGCCAGGGCGTTATTCAGTCCAATCCTCTCCCAGAGTAAACAAGCGTATCTACAAGGAAGCTTAAAATCTAATGACTTTCAAACTCTCTTCCATAATCTTTTAACAGCCATTCATCCCCCCTGGTTCTGGGATCCTCTTCTAGGCAGATATGTACGGTTTTCTCAGTCCCTCTGCCACTTCCCTCAACTGCTCCAATCTTCACACCACTTCACCAGGTTTCTCAATTCTGCTGTCCTGGATCTGTGATTCTCCAATAGGAAGAGGCTTCTGTGAACAACAGAATTGATTCTGGGGCAATTGGCACACTGAATGTATGCGTGTAAGCCAGTTGGAGCCAAATCAGTATCCACTGAATAAGGCTACGTCTACACGTGAAGCCTACATCGAAGTAGCCTATTTCGATGTGGCGACATTGAAATAGGCTATTTCGATGAATAACGTCTACACGTCCTCCAGGGCTGGCAATGTCGATGTTCAACATCGACGTTGCGCAGCACCACATCGAAATAGGCGCAGCGAGGGAACGTCTACACGCCACAGTAGCACACATCGAAATAAGGGTGCCAGGCACAGCTGCAGACAGGGTCACAGGGCGGACTCAACAGCCAGCCGCTCCCTTAAAGGGCCCCTCCCAGACACACTTGCACTAAACAGCACAAGATCCACAGAGCCGACAACGAGTTGCAGACCCTGTGCATGCAGCATGAATCCCCCGCTGCAGCAGCAGCAGCCAGAAGCCCTGGGCTAAGGGCTGCTGCACACGGTGACCATACAGCCCCGCAGGGGCTGGAGAGAGAGCGTCTCTCAATCCCCCAGCTGATGGCTGCCATGGAGGACCCCACAATTTCGACATTGCGAGACGCGGATCGTCTACACGGTCCCTACTTCGACGTTGAACGTCAAAGTAGGGTGCTATTCCGATCCCCTCATGAGGTTAGTGACTTCGACGTCTCGCCACCTAACGTCGAAGTTAACTTCGAAATAGCGCCCAACGCGTGTAGCCGCGACGGGCGCTATTTCGAAGTTAGTGCCGCTACTTCGAAGTAGTGTGTACGTGTAGACACAGCTTAAGAGTGAAAGGGGAATTTGCAACAAAGCCAACAGGAAGCAGACAGGGTTGTAAGCAGAGAAACTGATTGCAGGAAGTTTTCCAGAATCTTTCAAGAGCCCTTAGCATGGAAATTTAAAGGGGCTATGCAGCACAGTCAGTCATCCAATGAGTGAGCAGTGTGTAGCTCTGTGTTAAATAGATTCTCCCAACCTGAAAGCAGTTTGCGTCTTCATGACAATTGCAAAGAGTGCAAATGTCAGTGTGTTTCCAGGAGGAATGACTGACTTGGAAGTGCATGGTAGAAGAGTCAAAGAATGAGTATGTGGTGTGGCCATTGAAATCTAAGCAAAGTTGGATCATTTTCTAAACAAGATGCTTCTTCATCTCCCTGGCTCTCAATTTTTGTAACTACATACCACAAATTGTCCTGTCCTGGTTTTCAAATGCAACTACAACAGTTTAAAGATAAACAATAATAATATCCAAGACTTAGACTGCAGCACCAAATTTGGTGGAAGATTTCTATGTATCTTTATAGCATATATTAAAGCATTACTGCTTCTTGCTCTATATTGCACCCTGAAAAAAGTTTTTCTTTCTTTCTCTATCTCCACTCCTGCCCACAATTTTAAGCAAACTTTCCAAGTATCAGGTCTCCAGCTCACAAGTATTTACAGCCATGAAAGGAAAGAGTATCATATGTTTTCAGCAAAATATAATTTCTTTGTCCACTATTACTACAGCATAGCCTCTGTATGACTTTTCTGCATTTTTTATTTATTGCACTTGACACTGTGTAAAATTGTTTGGCGTTTCATTGCTCTAGCCCAGTGTTTCCCAAATTTTATGTAGTTGGAACCTGTTTCTTTTCAGTACCTTTTTTTGCAGCCCAAAAATATAAATGCACATAAATATAATGAATGAAAAAGGAATACCTTTTCACTGTTTATTATTTATTCACAATAATAATAGTATATAATAATATAAATCTTTATATAAATTACTTAAGTGCCTAACTCATTTTATTACCTTAATTGCAATTAATTACAAATTAATAGGATTGTGTGTGATAATTTGTATATTTTCTAAGGACCCGTATTTTTTTTCCAAGGACCAGTACTGGGCCACGGACCACACTTTGGGAAATGCTGCTCTAGCCCACAGAACATGAAACTGTCCTTCAGGGGTGGTTAAGCTGAGACACTTGAGCCCCATGTGGCTCTTTGAGCCATTCAATGCAGGTCCTTGGAGCCATGCGCCGCGTGTGCTGTCCACAACTCTGGGCATGCATCCCAGCTTGGTGGCAGAGGCAGCGGCTCTGGTGAGTTGCCAGCATCAAGTTTTTTTAACTATCTATCTAGATATATAATGTACATCCATATTATAGATAGATAAAAATAAATACAGAATACATGGCTTTTTGCATTCTACCCACATTGCTCTTTGCACTCTGTCCTTAGCCCTTAGACCCTAACTAGTTGGCCACCACTGTTCTACTTGAAAAGAGCAGTGAACATACATGAGGAACAGGGTAAGGAAGAGAGACAAGAGGCATATACCAGGAGATATGCATACACACAGAGCAATTAAAATGTGTATTAAAGAGATTATGCACTATTCATTTTACTGCGGTTGCCTGAAAAGTTATTTCGTATCATATTCCTTGGAGAGAATAAAATAGAAGCCTGGCTTTTAAAAGATACAAAATATAAGAAAAGGAAAACAAAAATAAAAAAAGATTTTATTTAATATAGTGTAGTTATTATTAAATTTGCAAGGTGACTGAGGTACGAAGTCATATTAGTCAATGTAGATCACTCATCTTAGATATGTTTTGTTGAATGAAGATACAGGTAAAATCAAAGAGGATAAAACTAAAGATAAGGAGACATTTCTATAGTAAGTAGCACAATGGGGCGCCAGTCCTGACTGACGAATTTAGAGCTACCATAGCAGAAATTAACATTGAAGCCTACTGTCATACCCATTGTCAAGAAACTACATGTCAGCAAGTGAAAAAATCTGACTGTAAATAGTACAGGAGTAGATTTATTTTCCTTTGTATATTTGTTCCCAAGATGCACTTATATCTAAATTCAAATATAATACTACTATAATGTTTTTATTATCTTATATGCTTTTTATTCTGTGAAAGACCCAGAAGGCCTATTGAAAGAGGCTTTATGTATATATGAGCAGCATATTACACCTAAGGAGAATATCGCACGCTGACAACAAAAGGGTCCATCCCATTACCGAAGAACCTTCACCTGTTCCCAGTTCTGCCACAGTAACACTATGTGATGGTGGGTGATTCACTTAACTTCTCTGTACCTCTGTTTTTCTCATCTGTACATTGTGGAGTAAAGCACTTTGAGATCTACCAACAGAGTACGCTAGCTGAGTTCTAATTATTTTTGTGTCATCTTTTATTGTATAATGAAGCATGTTACTGTAAATGGTTTGCCAATGAGCTTGTGCATTTTAAATGATGGACGTACAATGCATTAATGTGAAGAAACTAAATAGTTACTAATGAAGCAAAGCTGTCTTCCCAGTACTGCCACTGTCCCTGTGGCCTGAGCTGTATTGCTAAAACCTGTCATTTTCTATTGTCTTATCAAGCCTTTGCAGGCAAAGGAATGCGAAGGCTGATAAGAATTTTTTTGTGTTTTTCCTTGTGCTTACTAATGTATTAGTGGCAAACATTCCTGGCCCTTATGAAGAGTGGTTACACGCAGCAACTGAGGCTCTCTGAAAGGTTGTCTGTGTGGATCCCACTGTGTTGCACATGTGCCCCACTCACGTGAGATCAGAGTCTTTGAATAACAGTATCTGTTGGGCCATGCCTGTGTTGTGTACGTCCTTAGGTCCCTCTGCCCTACAGCATAAAGGGCAGAGTTGGCACAACTGTCCTTCAGTTCACTTGCTAACTCAGAATCCCTGATAACAAGGATGGAAGAACGGGGGATAAAAAGCAAGTCATGGGATCCAGAGGGACAGCAAACGTCTCAGAGAGCCAAGGTTAGCATAAGGTAAGTAACCAGTCTTTTTTCACGTATGCATCTGTGTGGCTCTCACTTCAGGTGGCTGGAATGTATTGATACATTTGGAAGGTGGGACTGAGGAGTCCTGACTGCCACAAACTAAATAGTGATTGTAAGAGGATAATTCTGTGCAGCTGCCTTGCATACTTCAGGCAGAAGTATATACCTGAAGCAGGAGATGCAGCTTGACCAGTAGTGGAGTGAGTTTAAAATTTGGTGCAAGAGAGCTATCAGCCCACTGCCACTGGCAGCAAACACTACATAATCTACCCCAATATGCTGTGGGAGGAGATGGCTTTATATTCAAAAGCATGAGAGATGGCAATAGAAAGATGGAGAGTATGTCTGAAAGGCTTTATTCCGTCAAGGTAATAAAACGGACCCTTGTATCCAAGCAGAGGAGTTTCTTCTCTCCAAAAGAAGGAAGGATTGTTGAAAATAAGTCAGGTAAATTACCAGATGGGGAGCAAGGAATGTCTGGTACAACTTAGGAACAAGTTAGGATGAAGTTTTAACCCCATGTTATCTTTGTGGTGCGAGGATCCTTATGATTGCTGTAATGGCACCTAAAAATAGGATGAACAGATGTCCTGATATTTAATCCTTTGTTTCACATCCCGGCTCATGTACTATCCAGGATGCAATTTGTCCTGATATTTGGATGAGGGGCTGAGGAAGGGAGTGTTGTGGCAAGTGATGGGTGGAGGAAGTATATCTGGTGGGCAGATGAGGAGGGGAGTAGCAGGTATGGGACTGAGGAGGAACACAGCAAGCCAGCAGCAAGTGGAAGGGTGAAGATGGACTTGGTGGTGGTGGTGGAGGCCAAGCAAGGAGAGGCAGGACCTATGGCAGACTTGGAGTGCGAGCAGAGCCAATCGCATTCCAATATTTTACTGCTGTGATCTGGTCACCGTACCTATAAGGCTGTTTGGAAAGTGAGGCAGGGAGAGCATTCAGAATTGGATCTCAGCACAGCTCTGCCACAATTCAGTGCACTGCACGGGTGTTCCTTCTCCATGCTCCATCTAGGGAACAACACTAGGGTCCCAGTGGCTCAACCTTTACCTCACTTGCGAAAAGACTGGCATCCCCCTACTTCTCTGGGGCTTTCCAGGCTGCACAATTCACTACATACCCAGAAAACCAGGCTGCTGAGGCAGGGTGGTGCCTGCATTTTGCTTTCTCTTCAAAGCCTAAGAACAGTGTAATTCCCTGCAGTAATGAGTCCACATATGCTTTGTAAGCAAGAACATTTATGGGGAAAGTCTTACACAGAAAAACATATGGAAAGCAAACATACAAAAAGTCTTACCAGAGGCCACCCATCAGTTTTATGAGGTACCGGTAGGCCAAGCCCTCCCAACCTGTCTGCAAAGATTGCTTCCCTTCGTCCTCCTTGCTCTAAAGATTTGCCCATTACTTTGGGTTATGCTCGTTTATTAGGATTACTCTTCTGTGTGTGTGTGTGTGTGTGTGATAATTCTATCATTCTGCTGTTTGTGTTACTTGTGTTCTGATATGGAGCTCTGCTTCTCCCTTCTGCCAGTTCCCTCACAACTGAGCTATCCTGTCAGATGGAGTAGGGCAATAATTTTGACTGGGGGAGAAAGCCAAGAATTAGGAAAGTGGCCAAGGGCTGCATGCTTTCATGATATTAACGGAGTAGCTGCAAGGTCTCTGGGATGAAGGCTGGGTGCAGAAGGAAGTTTGGGGTAAGGGATTAGAGGGTGCGGGTCTGGGGTCTGGAAGGGATATTGGGTGGAGTGGGCAGCTGTGTCCTGGGGCGGAAGACTGGGGTGCAGGGTCTGGGAGGAGGTATGGGTACAGGAGGCGGGGCAGAGCATTAGGGCTATGTTGGGTTGGCGGTGGGGGCAAATGATTGGGGGAGAAGGAGGGTCTGGCCAGGAAACAGCCTGAGGGACTCCTTGGGCTGTGCTGCAGCCGCAGATAGTTCAAAATTCCTGCATCCTCCACGTGGCTCTCTGCTCTAGATGCTGGGGAGAGAGGGAGGCTTCACACACTTCACTTGGCTCTCCAGCAAATTATGTTAGCTCCTGTTTGCTGGATTTTGCAAGGGACAGGAGCAGCATGTGAAACCTTCCCCTCTCACCCCAGCATCCGGAGTAGAGAGCTATGCAGAGCAAGAAGCTGCTTAAAGCAGTGTCTGGCTGCTGTGTGCCTGAGGCACTTTGTGGGCCTGATCTGGCAGCTCGGTGAGGAGCAAATAAGCTGTGCTCCAAGTCCTAAATAAGGGTGGAGGTGAGTGGAGTGTGGAACTGGGAAAAAAGGAGGGCTGCTTCTCGGTGATGACCCACACCACTGAGATTGATTCTGCTATTACGAAACTGGTGTAGTTATAGCCGAGGCTTACACCACACTACTAACAGGAAGAACAGGATTATGCCCACTAGAAAGAGAAGCACCCCCTGGGGTTTTTCTAACTCCAAGTAGTTATCTAAAACAGCCCACGGGTTGGTGGAATTCATTGGCTGTTATCTATCCCAGTTTCTAAGAGCTGTTATCTATCCCCAAGAAGTGTGAGTTTCGACTTTCAGGGGATGGGACTACTTAAGGGTTAGTAGGAGGGTATGACATACAGACACATAAGAACATAAGGACATAAGAATGGCCATACTGGGTCAGACCAAAGGTCCATCCAGCCCAGCATCCCATCTGCCGACGGTGTCCAATGCCAGGTGCCCCAGAGAAGGAGAACAGACGACAATGATCAAGTGATTTATCTCCTGCCATCCATCTCCTGCCCTTGTTCTGAAGGCTAGGGCACCATACTTTATCCCTGGCTAATAGCCATTTATGGACCTAACCTGCAAAAATTTATCAAGCTCTTTTTTAAACCCTAATAGAGTCCTGGCCTTCACAGCCTCCTCGGGCAAGGAGTTCCACAGGTTGACTGTGCGCTGTGTGAAGAAAAATTTCCTTTTATTAGTTTTGAACCTACTACCCATCAATTTCATTTGGTGTCCCCTAGTTCTTGTATTATGGGAAAAGGTAAATAATTTTTCTATATTCACTTTCTCCACACCATTCATGATTTTATATACCTCTATCATATCGCCCCTCAATCGCCTCTTTTCCAAACAGAAAAGTCCCAGTCTCTCTAGCCTCTCCCCATATGGGACCCGTTCCAACACTCAAACAACACTCTGTCCTGCAGAGCACGGAGGCTCAGCAGATCATGCTTCCCAGCTGAGGCAGCTTGCTTTCAGAACTTCCCGGTCATTGGGTCAAAGCCTTTTCAGGGGTTCTGGCGCGTCTTTGCCTCAGCTTTACACATGACCCTTATAGGCTCATGAAACTAAAACATAAACACATCAATATCTAAATTGCCTAGCGTGGTTGTAGAGTCTCTATCTTTGGGGGTATTTAAGAACAGGTTAGATAAATATCTAACAGGGATGATATAGATAGTGATTGGTGCTGCTGTGAGGACAGGGGACTGGACCCAATGACCTCTTGAGGTCCCTGCCAGTTCTATTATTCTACAATTTACAGATTCACAAATTCCTATTTTATTCACTCAAGAACAGTGGTACACAAATATTAAATACTTTATCGCACTATTATGTTGACAAATTTCCCTGGCCATGTCTTTTTAAAAAGAATAAGATGTCAAACATGCACACAATGATACAGCTGCGTCTCCCAAATTAATTTGGCCACAGAACACTTTTGGGCTTGGAATATATTGAGAGAACACACACATGCTGGTCCGGGGAAGAAGGAGGCATGGAGGGTTTCATACCGAAAAATTACTGCCCATAATGCTCAAAAGAGTGAGGGTTTTTTAGATATCTTTTATTTTACACAGAACAAAAAATAACAAGACAAAGTCATCTGAATAACTAATGTCCTTCTGATAGGAGTACGGTAAGCAACCCTATAAGTATGAAAATTAAAATTTAAGTACAAACCCAAAACAAAACATCAATATAACAGCTGAAAGAAGGATGATGAGTGTTGTTCTTTTGTACAAAAAATAAAAAAGACAATATTGTTCAAAAAAGGACTGGCCTTCTTTAAAGCTTCAAAAACTTTTTATGAAAAATAAATGGAAACCAAATTTGGTATGGAAAAATACTTTTAAATTTTGTTTTTATAAATTTGTTATTTTTATAGGAAACTTCTGGAAAATAAAGATACGTAACATTTGACAGTTTTTGTACAGGGCAGAATGTGTTTGCATCCTTTGATCACTATTTCTCTTAATATTAGGAATGATGCTGGAGAGTTGGATCCTCATATCAGGTCCAGCATCACATGATTTCTCTGAACACGACTCATGCCTAAGCAATCCGAATCGGCTCTGATTGTTTTGGTGTGCTGCCAAACAACTATATTATCATGAACGCATTACAAATCTTACAACACCTACAATCTAAATACTATTCAAATACCCTAGTATTTGTGAGACACAACTAATTTATTTAATACTTTAGAAGGAAAGGCCTTGCTATCATAATTTTGTTTTCACAGAACACCTATTCACACGGGGCAGAAAGCCAGTTTGGGAAACGCTGCACTAGAGGATCCCATGGCCCAGCTCTGTTTTCGCAGCTCGCAGTTGGGTGCCTGGGACATGAGACTCAACACTCATACATGCAAATTAATGCACATTACAAAACATAATCCCTGAGGCCCAGGGAAGGGTGCGGCACTGGGGATCAATCAGAGAAGCCGCAGAGTGAGGGGTGTGTGGGGAGGGGTGAGAGGCCACGTGGGGGCTGGGGAGTGACTGGAGACGCAGGAGAGGCGGGGGCGTTGTGAGGTCGGCGCAGCGGAGAGGAGGACGGGAATCTCGAGGCCGCTGGGGGCAGCAGCGAGCCCAGCCAGGCCCGACGAGGGGCGGGGCACGAGGGGGCTCTGTCTCCCTCCCGCAAGGCGCGCCGGCCGGGAAGCCAATGGGAGTGGGGGATGTTAGCGGCCGGGGTGGGGCCGCGTTGCTACAGCAGCGGCGGCGGCGGCGGCGGCTGGAGCGCGCCATGGAGGAGCTGGAAGGTGAGGGGTGGGGCGCGGGCTGTGGGGAGGAGATGGAAAGCCCGGGGCGGGCCGGGGATGGGATATGAGCCCCCCGTCCCCGAAGAGCCGGACCGGGGAGCCGCCCGCGGGGCGGGATGCGGGGCTCCCGGTCAGCCCCTCGGCAGAGCCGCGGAGCCCGAGCCGCTGCCAAAGCCTGGGCGGTGCCGGGAACTGGGGGGGCGCCGCCCGTTCTCTCCCCGCCCCCCCCCCCCCCCCCCGCCCCGCTGGGACTGGTGGCCTCAGCCTTGCTCGCTACCTCCCGGGGCGGCTGCAGTCCGCCCGCCGAGCGGCACCTGCCCCCGAGCGTGGGTCTGGCAGCCGCCCTGCGAGTCCGCCCGCCCCCTTCCCGGCTGTGACCTTGCGGGGCCGCACAGCGGAGCGGCGGTGTGCAGCTCCCCCCGTGTATAACCCGGCGGGTGTTTCCCAGCGAGCCCCGATCATCTCTGAGTCCGGTTCCCAGCCCAAGGCCCCACCTTGCTGAAGGGCTGTAGCGGGTGGCTAGCCGGGGAGTGGCCCCAGCATCCTTTTGCGTGGTGCCAGTGGCCCTGGCTTCCTTTTCTCCGAGGATTGCGCTAGATCAGCAGCGGCCAGTAGGCTCCCCCTCACCCCGTGTGGCGAGATGTGACTCAGGAGAACTGCACATGTGGGGTGCTGCTTGCTCCCTGCATTTGCCCCATCAGGGGGTGGGATAAGCACGTGGGCAGACGCAGCTCCTCCGGCCCCGGAGGGGGTCCAGCCACGTTCCTGCACAGCGGTGGCTTCAGCCTGGGGCAGCTTCCCTGAGTAATCTGTAGGGCTATGGCAATCCCTTACATTCCTCTTTGGACACCACTGTGCTAGATCATAGTACAAGTTTTAAACACTCTTCAAGATTGCCACAGTGACTTAAGGGTCTCTCAGGTATTGTAAGTGGTTGGTTATGCCATGGTCTACCAAGCTTACCTTGAGGTATCCATAGCTGCAGTTCTGAGTGGCGTGCAGGAAACTCTTTCATATCTGGGAGGTTGCCAAATATTGAAATAGTCTGGATAATAGAGAGGTATACCTAGCAATGCATGACACTAAAGGAAGTTTAGATATTAAGAAGCAAACAAATGTATGCAGAGTACTTTATTTACCAGCAGCAGTAGTATTGTACATTCATACTGCATTTACTGTATTAATGTAATTATTTTCATCATACCGTGCTAATGGAAAACTTAACTAAAGTTTACTTATGGTTAAAATGCCAGTTATTTGAGAGTTCTGAATAAAAGAATGAGTTTACCGCTACTGAGCTAACCCCCCCCGCCCCAGCATACACAGCACCAGCACTGTAGTTACTGCCTCTTGAGGAAGTGAAGTACACACACTATTGCTACCTACCAAAACAAAAAGTTCCACTAAGCATTACAGTGCTACAGCTGTAAGTGTGGACAAGGCCAATTTATGGAATACAGGTTGAACCTATCTAATGTGGCCCCCTTGGGAGCTGACTGGTCACAGATGAGAGAATTTGCCAGACCACAGAAGGTCATATTGACTAGCAGCATTACCAACACATGCACTGCTTACTGGGCTCTTAGAAGACACAGAGGAGTAAATTAGAGATAAATAACAGCACACAACACTGAGAGCCAGAACTGGTGTCTGGAAACAAACTTTATGGGACCACAGGAAACTTGCCATGATAAGTGGTCATCCATGCTGGATTATGGATGTTGCTGGATGAGAGAGTTTTGGATTAGATAAATTCATCCTGTATTTGCACCTTTTTATCTCCTATGGTTAGATAAGTGCAAATAATACTTTATTGGGCTGCAGTTTTTTACAGTTAGCAGAAGCAGGAAATACTATTGTATGACTGAAGTTACCTGGCAGTTTTACTTATTAATGTTTAATATTGAGTAAAACAATGTGGATAGAACTGTTTTGTGTAAATATCTGTAAATGATCATTTAAAAGACATCTGTACTTTCCCCATATCATTCTTATGTTAAACCTGCGTTTGGTTATGACAAAGCAATCTAGCTTCCCCTTCTTTTCGCTACTGCTTCCACGAACTAACACAATTGAAATAATTCTCATTGTATAAGACTTTTTATTTTTATAATTAGGCTTCACAAGTTCTTACATTGACTGCCTATTACTCTCACTGTGAGAAGCAGCAGCTAGAACCTGGGGCCCTTGAAATCACTATTGGAGCTCTGTGTAGAGGGGGAGCATCTTCCCTTTCTAACTGAAGCCCTCCCCATTCCGGGAGGCTGAGAACCGAACCCGTCTCCAACTTGTCTTGGCCCCTCTCCGTCACCAGCCCTGACTCCATCTAGCATTTAATTAACAAGCACTCGGACGGGTACGCTCTTAGAGAGAGGAGCACCCTGAAGCTGTAGCACAGAAGTATGATTCAGGCTTGTAATCTGTCCAAACTAATAGGTGAAATGGGTACAGGAGCAGAAGTGATTGAGGACTACAGCTGGCCTGAAGCATAACCCAGCTCTGAGAGGAGGGTTTGTGACTCTTGAACTTGGAAGAGCATTGTTGGCATGAGCCCCCGAGCCAGAAAAAGGGTAGGATTTGAGGGGCTAATGAAGGAAAGGTTTTCTTGTACGCTGTAAAAGGAGCCAATAAATGAGACCCTACAGAAGACTCATCTTGTCAGTTCTCATTTCTTAGTAAAGCATAATAGCCTTCCAAAGCCCTGTTGTGCCTCAAAAAATCATGCTTATGGTTGTCAGTCCGTCTTACTTTGACAGTGCATGGAATGTCTGACAAATAGGCGTGCTGATTTGTGTATATAACTGTTTTTAAAGCACCTGCGGTTGATGTTAACATTTTGCCTTACACTGTGTGGTAGTGCGTTATCATTTGCTTTGATGTTATGAAAATGGAAAGGAATGCACAAGTCTGTCTTCTTTTTAATTCTGTTCTCTTAAATTTTGGGGGTATAAATTATGTCCTGTCACTAAATATAAATTTGGTTTGCTAACTGCATTCTAAATTCAAAGAAACTGGTCCTTAACTGAAAGTTTATGAAAGGATTGGTGTAGAGCAGAGAGAACACATTAGTGTTTAAAGAATGCTGGCTCTTTGATCATATGCCTCTAACTTCTGAGACAATCTAGTGAACAGTTTATTTCAATTAGAACAATGACCTTTATTAAAGCAACCGTACACTTAAATTTCTGGTAACAGTGTAATTGTAACTAACAAACACACATTTAAAAAGTATCCACTGTTGTTATTTACGGCATATAAAGCAATTTATATACACCCACTTCTGACTTGATCATGTTTGCCAATGTCAGCATAGACAGCATAAGCCTATCTAGTTTTCAAATGGGGAATTTGTAAAATTGGCAGACTGGTTTATTAGCCACCTTTAGTATTTTTTCTTCCTTTTCCTCTTTATTTTCTGTTTTTTCATTTGATTTATCGTTCATTTTAGTATTCCAGTTATTTTTAAACATGCCTTCCTAAGAAGTGCCTCCCAGACAGAATATTGTGTGGTTAGTCTGTTTTGTATGGCTATTGTTTGTGTGATGTATGAGTCTCTACTTATGTTAAATTATAATGTGTAGTACAAACATAAATAAAAACAGCATCCCATACAACACAGGTAAGGGGAAATGCAGAGGAAATTGTGAAGTTCAAAGAACAGTCTCCTGAATCAGTATAGTGTCTTTTTAAGGGAAAACAATCAAGTGTACAAGCAAATTTCTTTCATAATTAAAATATATGGAAGATCAGTAATAGAAGGGAAAAATAAACATTGTTTTGGAAAAGTCATATGAGGAAGCTGTGAAATTGTACAGGTTAACTCTAATTTTTAAAAATAATCTGATGCATCATTCTATGCCATGTAAAAGGAAAATTTTGCTCCGGAAAATTTCTGCACGTTTGAACTGGGTGAAGGTGAACAGTTTTGGTTGCCACAGGTCACCAAGATTTTCTTAAGTCAGCACAGCAGATGAAATTTGGAGGACAGCCTATGACATTTCACGGGCATATTGGCCTGCTACTACTATAGTATTTGTGGAGTTTTTTTGTTTTCTATAATGAATCTTATGTAGGTTCATGCACGCAACTTTGAAAACAGAAAATGTATAATGCAGCTTCAGTTAATAAAAATTTAGTGCCACCGTTAGGGACTCATTCCTCACATGTCAGATCCAACCACTCTATCTGCCTTATCAGTAAAACCATGAGTATCCTGGACTATTGCTTTAATTAGCATCCTATGACTCAGACAAAATGGTGATAGAGCATGTTGTAGAAGCACAGCAAGGCATTTTCTGGGAACCTTCTGGAACATAAAAGATAAATCTGAGAACTGTCAAGTCAAGTGTCCCAATTTACCTCAGCTGAAGTATTAGTGCATGAGAAAAAAGGTGATACACATCTCATAGAGCTGGAAGGGATATTGGGAGGTCACTGAGTCCAGTCCCCTGCCCTCTTGGCAGGGCAAAGCACCATTTTTTTTAAATCGGTGTGTTTGCCCCAGACTCAAATGGCCCCCTCAAGGGCTGAGCTCACAACCCTGCGTTAAGCAAGCCAATGCGCAAACCACTGAGCTATCCCTCCCAGACTCTAAAGCTGTAATTAGCTGAAATATGTAATGAAGTTTAAACCAATCTGAAGTGCATTGGAAAGCAGAGTACATGCCTCGTAAACTCCATGTAAGAAATAAGCATGCATCAAAATGTTGAAGATATTTGGTGAGCTCCATACACTAGGTATTGTAGTAATCCAATATCAAGAACAGAAAGGTGTGGATAACGGGCTAAAGTAGGTGTTCTTAACCTTTTTGCCCTCATACCTTTCCTGAAAGTGAACTTAATGTTTACACCTCCCGTCCTTCTGCAAATTAATTAAGGAACCAATCAAGACATAATTAAGATAAATTTTCTGGGAGGCACCTCACACCTCCCCTGTATCCCCTCTGCAACTCCCCCACGGAAGGCGCACCCCACAGGTTAAGAACCCCTGGGCTAAAGGAATGCCTTCAGCCTCTTCATCACATGCAGAGACTGGGAAGGAGAAAGCATTTTTGGTTACTATAGTGGTAACTGGGGGCAGATGAAAACTTGAGGAACATTCTTCAAACACAACTGATGGGTGTAACTGCAGTATGCACCTTTGAAGATCTCCTGGAGGATGAACTTTTATTAACCAATCATGATAGAGCTTCTCTATAGCTGTCTCTCATTTGCATTACGCAGGCAGCTAACATCTTATCCAGACTGAGCTCAGCCAGTCTGGTCTTTTATAGGACTCAGTCTCTGCCAGCTACGGGGAAAACCACGTGACTGTGCAGTCTGGATTCAGTTAAATTGAGATTTAGATCTGTGTGGTGCCACTTCAAACTGACTTATTTTTGTTACTTCTTTCAAGTGTTCTTGCATACATCTTCAACAAGAGGGGTCAGGACAGAACACTGTAATTTTCTGCAAAAGAGTACATCTGGTCACAGGCTCTCAGTGTGGGTTGGGACCTGAAAGTGGGTTACAGCCAATATTCCTGCTAATCTTCTCCATCCAGTGGGGGGGGAATTTCTTCATCCATTGTGCAGAGTAAATTTTTATATGTGCTGAGGTATGTGTGAATGCAAATCATCATTAAAAATCTAGCTGTGGATGCTCTGCTAATCATCTGGGCAACATTTCAGTTTCTCCCTGACTGTGGCACAAACACACATCTTACCGGGAATACTAGATACAATGTTGTAATGGGGTTGGCAAGTCTGGGTTAGACTTACTGGGGCTCAGGGCCGAAGCCTGAGCCACGTTGCCCCTGTCTGAAACCAAAACCTTTAGGTTTCAGCCCTGGGCAACAGGGATAAGGTTACATGCCCCCTAAATGGTGCTGAAGCCCTGGAGCTTTGGTCACACCCCTACCTGAGGTGGCAGGGTTTGGATGGGTCCAGGCTTCACTCCCCACTCCTTGGGTCATGTGATAATTTTTGTTGTCAGTGAAGTTTGAGAATCTTTGCACCGGATAATATACCCCTCTCCAAGAGGGGACACAGTTAAACAACTTAGATAATTATACTGATTCCATTACCCAGCACTCATTGCAGACATGCCAACAGTTGGTGATCTGTACTATCAAAGGAAGCTGATAAATCTTTAAAAAGAAAAAAACTGGGAAGTTGTTGGCTCTTTATTCAACCCGAGGAGATTAACCGAGGAGACTGTTACCATCTTTGTACCATTCCCAGACATCAAACTAGTCCTAAAGGAAATCCGAATACTCTGGTATTGCCAGAATTGCTATGCTACATCCTCATCAATCTTTTTTTCTTTTCTGTTTTATATGAGAAGTCAGAAGCTGTCTTCTTGAACAGGATCATTGGAGAGATTCTGTTATGCTTATCCTCAGGCAAGGGATTGGTAATATTCTGCAATAATAAACGTAGTGTGTCTCTGCTTGATTTCATCAATAAGGAAGAACCATCTTGTTATTCTGTATTTATCCCCTAGATACGCCATGGGTCCTGGTCCATGAATAGGACTCCTAGGTACTATAGTAATACAAATAATAAATCGTAAATCTTACGGCAAAAGCTCTGAGAAGGATTTTGTATTTGTCCTCTTTTCCAGGTTCAAACCTGATATCTTTCTGAACTTGTGTATAATTATTTTGCCACAGATGTTACTGGGAATAGAGGCAATCAAGTTGAGAGAGTATCACTGGTAAAAGTACAATATTTGTGTAATAATGAACTATGATCCATTTGGGGGTAAACATATGCTGTAAAAACAATGAGAAGAGGCAGGAATTTCCACTACATGTATCTGACAAAGTGGGTCTTTGCCCACAAAAGCTTATGCTGCAGTAAATCTGTTACTCTATAAGGTGCCACATGACTTTTTATTGTTTTTGTGGATACAGACTAACATGGCTACCCTGATACATATACTGCAAGCTATTTTACCAGTTCTACAGAAAAACATAAGTAAACATGGACAAATTACCTCAAAAATGGCACAAATATAAAAACATTAAGGGTAGCAACCATGAACATGAACACAGCAAACTTGTAGAAAGCAAGACTAATAGGCAGTGTTCAAATGAATTTTGAATGTCTGAAACTGGGTCCAAATAGTCTTAGAAAAGATGGCAGTCAGGAGTGAACTTAGCCCTGCTAAGATGCAGAGAATTGAGTTAGAAGTTCCTCTAGAATATACCTTCTAATTTAATCTATTTTGAGATTCAGTGTTTCTGCAATTCTTAATTTTAGCTCCCAGAATCCCTTTTAGAAGAACTCTGTGCTGCTGAGCATGTGTAGAATTCGTGTTCCCTGCAGATTTTTTTTTCTCTACAGGAAATTAGAATCCGCCAGAGAAATATTACAGTTATGCTTTTTGTCCTCCAAGGGCTTCTGTAGTGCAAGAATAGAGGGTAGTGGATCACCAGCTGTAACAGACTGTAGGGAGAGAACAGAGACTGTGTTCATAATAAAGCCCTACCTGTGGTGCCAAGTGAAGAGGCACATCAGGCTGCTGTGGGGGTGGGGGGTGTCACAGACTGTGTTTCAGAAGGACAAGTTGTGGGGGCAGACGAGTGGGTGTGCAAGGCTACATAGGGATGTGCTTGTGAGTGCAGGGTCCCATTGGCACAGCGACAGATCTACCTGACTGAATGGGAGATGTTAGGGTTAAGCCAGCTTCCTTACAATCCCTTACCTCCACCACCACCAAAAAAAAAAAATAACCCATGCAACAACCCTGTTCCTGCTTCTCCCACCCATAACCCAACACCCCTTTAGCTTCCTCAGCAATTATTTTCTTTTCACGCAGCTCCTCCATTATGTCTAATTCCCCAAGCATTTGAGCTGCTTCTGAGGGGTTCAGGAAATTCATTTCTGTATTGTAGTTTAACTGAATTATTGCTCAAAGTTCTGTGCAGTAAACCCCCGCGTTAACGTGGGGGTTGCGTTGCAGCAATCCTGGCGTAATTGGAATTTTTGTGCAAGTTGAGAGGACACTGGAACTAAGCTGCCATCTTGTTCCAGACTCCCCTGGGCTTGCAGGAACCAGAAGCTGACCAGCCCACTAGGGCCCCCCGGGGCTGGTCAGTTTCCTGGTTCCCAGAGTAGCTGAGGGCTGGGAAGAGGGGGCCAGCCTGGTTCCAGTCACCTTGTGGCTTGCGGACCGAGAAACTGACCAGCTCATGGCAGGTCAATTTCCTGGGTCCTGCAAGCAGAGGAGAGGGAAACCAAGCAGTAGTCTCATCTGGAGCTGCCACTGGGGCCTGGGTGGCTGGGAGCCCAGGTGCAGGGCTGAGGATCTCCCTGCCCCAGCCCCTGGCTGGGGACCCTGTGCCTGGCTGTGGGGGGCAGTGAGCTGCGCCATGGGAGGTTTGGACCAGGGCTGCACATGGGGGGTGGGGGAGTGTGTGTGTTTGAACTAGGGCTGCACATGCAGAGGTTTGAACTGGGGTGATGCGTGGTGGGGGGAAGGTTGAACGGGAGCTGCAGTGGGGGGGGTGGGTTTGAACTGGGGAAGTGGGGTGAATTGGGGCCAGGGGTTGAGCCAGAGCTGGGCTGTAGAAGGTTGAGCCAGGATGGGGTGGGAGAGGGTTGAACAGGGTCCACATGCGGGTGGTGAGCTGGGGTGGGGGCATTGAACTGGGGCTAGGGGGGTTTAGCCAAGGCTGGGCGAGCAGGATTTTGAGTTGCGTTTAACTCGCATAAACATAAATTAAGCGCAACTCGAAATCATGAATTTCGGGGGTCTACTGTATTAATATACCTAGTAAGAAATCTATCAAAAATTCTGAATCTTTTTTCTGTATTGCTACAGTTATACTTGTCAGGTATGTTGAAATAAATTACCAAAATAATTGAAACTGGTGTGTTGTTATTTTGTTATTTGACTAATAAAATATACAACATTTTTCAGAATTTTAAAGCATTTGGTTCAGGATTTATTTATTTATTATGTTCAGAGTACTTTCAGGAGTAGAGAAGATACAGTGTCACAGGGTTGTATTTTTGTGGGGATAATAGCTTAATTATTATGGACTATAATGTAACACAGAGCCTAATTTTAGACCTTACCTGTATGTTGTGCTCTATAGCAGTTTTTCTTAAACTTTTTGAGACCATGGCACACCAAACAATATTTTTTATGCAGAACACACATGAAAATTTTCTTCAAAAAAGATTGTCAGAACAAAAACACAAAACAAAACACCGTCCCCCCCAAAAAAAACAAAAACAAAAAACCCAAACAGCAACATGTACAGCAAAAACCATATGAAGTAATTAATTAGCTATCGTAGCAATGAAAAATAACATTGAATCTGGTTTTATTAATAGACAATATATACCCTGTAAGAGAACTTAAGAAGCGACCTGACCAAAAGGCTCAGTTGTGCAAGATGTAGACCAGGGGCTTAGTCTTGCTCCATCTTTCCAATGCAGCCGGGAGCTTGTTCAGAGCCACGCTGCCTGTGGCTTAACAAAAGACCAGCTAATACTACCAACCACCACCTAAACTGTTAAGCTCTGCATCTTTATTTATTTATTAAAGAAGCTGTCATAAGCAGGATTGTTAGTGACTTTAACAAGTATCACCAGTGCTAAGACGGTATGTAAGGGTCAAAAGGTCAAATTTCAGCCCTCCGCTTCAGAAAGATTGCTGACCCCTGATGTAGACAGACAGGTTTTGCAAATGCGAAAGTATGGCAGGTGCTAGTTACGAAGGCCTGTGCAACACCTCTTTCTGATGCTGGGGGGGAAAAGGTGGTTTGTGGATCTGCTTGTAACCAAGTCCAGATTAATCAATGTGCACTTGAACAAGACTCTCCTCTTAGGGGTCCCCTGACGTCTGGAGGTGTGGGGGGTTGGGAGATTAACAAGGTTGGGGCATAATGTTGCCTGCATGCTGTGATGAGAGCCAGTGGGTTGAGATGGGATGCATCGGAACGGATAGTGGGATGAGTACAAGAGGGGCTTGTGCTCCAGACTTCTCCATCTCATCCCGCGTGTCCTGGAGTGCCCCATCTGGGGCCACCCAGCTGTCATTTACAGGGTTGCAAAATCCTTTAATCTGGCACCATTTACACATCCTCATGAAGTCACAGGAGGAGGAAAGGATGTTTTAGGATGGTGGGATTAACAGTTCACATACTGTCGTCATTTCATTGGTCATTGCCTTTATGATTTGGTCTTAGTAATATCTTCATCTCCTGAATATGTAGTCTGTTTAATTAATGTGGAGTATCCTTCTAAACTCCTTTGTTTTTTGTGATTGGAAATTCTCAGAATATCTTAAAGATTTTAACATTTTTTTGTTTGTCTATTTTGTGAGATATTCTTTGAATTCTACAGGTGCGTAATAGTACTTGGTAGTCTGCTTCATCCTTATATCAGATACAGAAACTTCCAGTTCTCAAACTAGTCTTGTAAAACTTGAATAGGCATTAAAGAAGCCTTTGTCCTTTAAGGAAAAAAAAAATTTGTAGAGGAGAGTCTCAGTTGTTCTGAGTTTGGTGAGGGAGGCTGAAGCATTGTCAGTTAATTGATTTCCCCATCTGACTACAGAGTATTTGTTTTCTTTCATCAGTAACCAGTTATAGAAAAATCATTGACTCCATAGTAGTACATTAAACATCTTAACCTTTTACATAACAGCAGTATTGGGGAGGTTCTTGTATTAGCTGCTGACATATAAATGAAAAAATTCTGGCCAATATATATCTCAGAGAGATTTATGCATTCTTTAAGTATCTAATGATTACAAGATTTAGACCATTGAGAGCGAACGTGTTCATCAAGTGACTAAAAAAACCTGCATTTTTGTTTTTTTGGTGATTTATGGCAGAAGAAATTACCCTTGGCAAATATCTAGAGCCCCGCAAATATGTGGATATCCACTTTATATTTGTGAGTATCCATATCCACAGATCGTTTTTGCAGATGCAGGTACCAATTTTGTATCCGCACAGGGTTCTATGACTATTATGATTAGTTGGGTGTCTGCTGAGAGCTGCAGTGGAATGTTACGAGTGGTGGACAGCGATATAGTATTACTGATTCTGCACTATCTGTGGGTGCTAATTGGTGTTACTGTGTAGAACTATGCTATCACTTTGCTATGGGCTCACAACAGTACTTCTAAATTAACTGAGCATGCTCAAACTAATTTGTTGTTTTTAATAGTGATTTAGAGCACTAATTTCCAGTGAATGGTGGGTTACTGAAAACTGTTCTGCTGTTGGGAAATGTTGGGTGCAGGAGAGACTGGGTGGCTTAGGGAATTGGTAAGGAAAGACACAATACATCTTCAGAATCACTGTTTCATACTTGCTTCTGCTGGTTTATATAGGAAGAATGCTGTCATCACTGCTTTTCCCAGGGGACGGCCACCCTTGCCTTTGGCACTCCTGGTGACATTTTCCGTAAAGAGGCTAAGGAGTAAAATGAAAGGTGGAGTCAACTACTTTGTCAAGATTCCCTTGAGTCAGGATTGAAGCACTTTGGCAAGTGATAGGAGGAAATCTGAATTGTGGCTGAACAAAGAATTTTTTTGCTGCCAGTTAGACTAATTTATTAAATTAAAAAAAGAATTAAGGAAAATGACGCTTGTATGTTCCATATTATTGAGTGGAAGATTTTGGGGAATGGAGAGGAACCTAATGGAAGAGGTTTAGCTGCCCAGCAAAATGTGAAAAGTGACAAAGGCTGATCAAACTATGTACACTGTGTGACAGACCACTCGGCAGTCCCTAAAGGGTCCTGCGCTTGTAGGTGGCTCTTTGTGAGACTCAGGGAGGACCCCCCCGCCTTGTTGTCCTGGGACTTCCCAAAGGGAAGGGTCTCCCTTTACCGAGCCATGTTCATCATAGGCCAGTCCGAATTTGGGTTTCCTCCTCCTCCTGCCTCAAGCTGGCCCTACCAGGGAGAGTGGAAGGGGGGAAAATGAATCCCACCCACTGCGCTGGAAGCTGGCCCAGGGACCCTAGGCAGGGAGGGAGCCAGTGGAGCTTTTTGTCCCTGCCCCATAACAGCTCTCTTTCCCTGGGCCTTTTCACCTCACCACTTCCTTCTGAGATCTTTCTCCCAGTACCATGCAGCTGCACAGTGCTTGGGTCTGGACTGGACTGGTCTCCACTCTCCACACCTCCAGCCTCATTCTCTCTGGGCACCATGCCCCTCCCCTCCTGCTTCCTGGGGAAAGCCTTTTTTAGAAAAGCCTGAAGGACTTTACTGGTCCCAGGTGCTTCCACTACAGCCTGATGCTGGCTGACCCTTGATGAGCCCCAGCTACCTATGCAGCCTGCAGGACTGCACTGTCTGGGAACTTACAAGGGGTACAAAAAGGGGCACCTCCAATGCCCAAAATGTTCCCCTCCCCCCGGGCACCTGTTGGCTGCAGACTGTGATCTGCCACAACTGATACGAGTAAGTTATGTATATGCTCAAGTGTTTGCTGGATCTGTCCCTTAGAGAATTGACTAAAACTGTTTCTGACGCATGTAATGACAATTTTCATCTGGTTTCCACAATATTTTTATATCAAAATCAAGCAGTTTCTGTTGTTAATGTTTGTGTTATTTGTTGGGAGTACCATGCTACATGATATAGTCATGCGCATCTGGTTTTTGCAGTAAATTCAGCTTGGCACATGCCTATTAAATGGTTTAATTACCACGTTCACAGGTTCAGTTTTATGCAAATAGGTCTGGCAAGCTGGAAGGCTTTTCACTTGCAATTTAACAGATCCATTTCTGGATAAGAATCACCAAGCTGCAACAGCCTGCTGTGGGAGCCTTCAGGAATGATCAGGGATAGGAAGAGGAGAGAGTTTGAGTGCTAAGAACCAGGGGAGGCATATTTTATCTCCAAATAATCATGATATCATGATTCATTATCCCAAAAGTATTATGTACCCCAAACTGGAAGAATAGTATCAATAATATTTTGCCTTTGCGGCTGCCATCTGTATCTGATGTTCTTACAGAAATCACTTTTACAACAGTGGTACTGACTTTAAAGTACAGGTTGAACCTCTCTCATCCAGCACCCTTGGGACCTGACAGGTGCGAGACTAGAGAATTTTCCAGATGACAAGAGGTCAGTATTTTCTAGCATAGCGTTAACACCACTTCCACTGCTTATTGGGTTCTTAGAAGACATTTAGGGGTACATTACAGCTAAATAACAGCACAGAACACTGAGAGCCAGGAATGGTGGCAAGAAGCAAACTTTGTGGGATCATGGGAAACTTGGCCACTAATAAGTGGTCATCTTGCTAAATAAAATCATGCTGGATTATGGAGTTTGCCACACGAGAGAGTTCCGGCTTAGAGGGGTTCAACCTGTATTTTATTTGTTTTTATTTAAAACTTTCTAAATTACTTGAAACATTATTGTTGAATTCTTCCCCATTAAAATTTTTATTAAATTTCACATTGTCTCTCAGACTTTTTCCTGCTAATACAGTGGATTGTGTGATACTCTAAATGCAGGCGTCAAATGCCCTCCTTAATAAAGAGCCATGAAGCAAGTTAGTTTTCTGATTTAAAATCTCTGACATGTTTGTAGCTTTTTTTTCTTTAGTTTTAGCTGATGGATTGCAAAAAGAAAAATTCAAAATATGTGTCTTGTGGGCACAGTGTTCTCAACATTTCACATGGAGATGGCTTTTTGTAATGAAAATATTGCTAAATATAGAAGGTCAGCAAAGTCACAAAATATTTGGTAGAAGATCAATTATGCAAAAAATCTTAAGTGTTGGCAAAAGGTTGAAAAGCTCAGTTTGTTTATAACAAATAGCACCTTTGTTTCTCGTTTTTGTTAGAAAGTGATCTTATAGTGCCAGCTGGAGATCTATTACCATGCAAGACTTGTGGAAGGACATTCTTTCCAGCAGCCCTTGTGAGTAAAATGAAAATATTTTGTATTTGCTTTTGGAGTAGGTTTCTCAGTGTGAGAAGCCTGTATTGAACCCTCTGACATGGTCAAAGCAGCGAAGCAGCCCAGTCTAAGTTTTCAAAAGTTACTAATGTCGTTGAGTTCCTGTTTTTTTAGCGGGTAACCAATTTGAAACATTTTTAAGGAACATGATTTTCACAGTTGCTGTGAAACTCAGGCCTCTTTAAAGGCTCCCATAATTACTAGTCACTTCTGAAAATGTAAGCCCATATATCCTCTATCAAATTCGTGAAGGGTGAATTTTGTCAACCATTCCCAGTCTGCCTTACCTTCCAGTGTCAGCCTGTCCTGTTAACAAAACTTTTTGTTTTATTGTGGGGAACCTAATATCAGGCTCCCTCTCACTTGGGAGTGTCAAGAAGTGGTTTACTAATGTAATACTTCAATGCATAAACAAGTGTACATTTTTTTAAGAAAAATGAAGATTTCAATGATACCTGACTTAATTTTTCCAGTTGACTTTTTTTCTTATTCATAGTGCTCCCGTGATCCTGAACACTATGCATAAGATTTTAACAATATGTGTGAGGTCTACATGCAAAATTGTTGTAACTGTTATATTTCATTATGTACATCAGGTGTTTTCTTGTCAAAAGGTAGGGGTGTAGAGTCTGTTCATTTTCAGAGAAAATCATCAAACTTCTCTGTGCAATGACAATACTTATCTATTCAAAGAATGCACATGCATTGACTTTGTACAGGTTGAATGCCTGTGATCAGGCACCCTTGGAACTGAACAGTTCCAGATGAGAGAATTTGCTGGACTACGGGAAGTCAGTATTGTCCAGTAGCATTACCAGAATTTCCACTACTTACTGTGCTTTTAGAAATCATTTGGGGTAAATTACAGCTAAATAACAACACAGAACACTAGGGCTATGTCTACACTGCATCATAAAGTCGATTTTAAGGCAGTTAGCTTGATTTTTACAATCTCCCTGTCTTCACTGTGAAAGCCATTAGGTCGATTTTAGGAAGCGCTAAGGTCAATATTATTACCCTCACAAAAGTAAGTGGGCATAGCGCCAAGTTCGAATTTAAAAGGTATATTAATGGTAGTTTTGAAACGACAGCTATTTACATCGACTTTATTAGCCTCCAGAGGTATCCCACATGTATTCCACAATGTCCTGTGGTTGTCTGCTCTGGCCGCTTTCATCTCCACTTCTTTCTAGGTGCGCAGGAACTGGGTAACAGGAAGCCTGCGAATTTGAATTTGACACTAGGAAGCCCAGGAACTTGAAGTGGGCACCTGGGCCCATTTTGAATTCATTTCTTTATTATCAGTGCAGTGATCATATCTACCCATGGAAAAAATAGCTGCAGTGCGAGGTAGTGGCTTCTTCCCTGCACAGGGTGTAGGAGGAGAGGCCGACACTTTTTTTCAGTTTTGGCACCAGTCCCCGCCCCACTGCACCATGTGAAGGCTAGGCTGTGGGCATCATGCTGGTATGAGAGGCCGAGAAAATTCTTTTTTGTAGTTCATAGTTGTACAGGGGAGCTCCCTGACACAGGCATCATGCAGTTGGGGTCAGTCCCCCACACAGCCACATCATATGGCTAGCCCCCGACCCAATAAAAGCACATGCCTGTGGTGCAGTGCAGACCATGCTCGCAGACAGCACCATGTTCTGGCTTGTGCACGGTGAAGGTGGGAAAGATTTTCAGGGGCTGGCTGTCACTAGTGGGAATTTCCCCCCCCCCCCCCATAGCAAAGATTTTGAGGGGGGGGGGTTGGCTGTCACCAGTGAGAATTCTGCCCCCGCAGCAAAGATTTCAGAGGCAGTCTGTCACCAAGGGGGATATCTGCTCCCTCCCCAACAGCAAAGATTTCAGGGACTGTCTGTCTTTGCTATGTTTTTGGTGGGGCAGCACATGCGGGGGGTGGGTGGCTGACAGAAAGCTAATGAGGGGACCCTGTCACCAGGTCCCTCAACTGCACCCCACTGCCAGAGAAAGCCCTGAAGGGACCATGTCAACTAGTCCCTCAATCACACCCCCCACCCCTGATGGTATGTGGGGGGCTGGCCCCCACACTAACTGATATTCAGAGCTGCCCCCTCACTCCCTTCTCCCCTCCCCCGACCTCCGGAGAAAGCTCCTGAAGGGACCCGTCCCTTGAAAGGAGCAAAGGACCACGTCAATGGGTCCCTCAGCTCCACCCTCCTGCCCCCTGTAGCGTGATCCGTCATACCAAAGTGAGCTTCGTAAATTTGGCTCCATTTCAAGAAAGCACTTTTTGTTTTCAGTGAACTGAATTTTTTCCATTATTATTTGCGAGATGTGTCATACCATACATACTGTGCTTTCAATGGGGGAAGAGTAGCTGAGGGACCAGATGAGATGCAACAGTCACCTTGGTGATCCCAGGGCGGAGCATCATTCTGGCATGTGGGTATGACGGTCCCCTGCCTGGCATGCTTGTTGGCTGATCAGGCAGAAGTCATGCTTAAAGGTGTACTTTCAGTGGGGAAAAGCAACTGAGCAACAGTTTACATGGTTCAGTCACCTTCTGAAGCCAGCCTATTTGGTTTTCTTTCACCTGGGATTCCCTTCTTTTACTACATCTGAAAAAAAGTCTGCTTTCAACAGAGGGGAGTGAGTGGAATGCAGGGTGGGAAGATGACATCACATACCCACAAACACTTGCTGGGCATTTTTTCCCATACTGCACCAGCAGAAGAACCCAGAATGCCATGGGACTGAGGGAGCTGTGGTATAGGTTCCCACAATGCAGTGCTGCAACAGTTGATGTTTGGTGGTTCCTTGTGACAGCACTAACTCACCTTTGTAGGAAGGTGAGGATATTCAACAGTGAATTTATAAAACTCAGCATTATAAAATTGAATTTAAGAAAATCAAATTTATATTGTAGTGTAGACATAGCCTGAGAGGTAGGGCTGGTGGCTGGAAACAAACTTTATGGGACCACAGGAAACTTGGCCATACCCATGATAAGTGGTCACACAGCTACCTTAAATCGTGCCAGATTATGGATGTTGCCAGATGAGAAAGTTCTGGATTAGAGAGGTTCAGTCTGTCCCTTTTTTCTCAGCACTTGGTGTGTTTTAAAGGGAAGGCTAGAAATGCAACAAGGGGAAGTGGCATAAATGTTTAGGTGAGGTCATTCCCATCTTCAGAAATAGTAGGCTGTTGGTTACTTTGTATTTGGTGGTTGAACTATCTGATGAGATCTTCATGCTGTTTGTATAACTATTGCATACTTTTCTTCCCCTTTTTCTCGTAGAAGAAACATGCACCCATTTGCCAAAAAACTGCAACTAAGAAAAGGAAGGCATTTGATTCCAGCAGACAGAGAGCTGAAGGAACTGATATTTCCACAGTAAAACCTCTGAAACCACGGGTAAGAAGATAATCATATTCAGAGACTGTTTTTGACAAAATACCATATTTGGGCTTGTACTGTGTGTCTAGTTCATTGATTATGTGCAAAGACCACTGCTAGTAAAGCATATGTAATAGACAGAACAGCCTTGGCCAAAACGTACTTTTAGATCGACAGACCAGGAATAATTTTAAGGTTAACTGTTTTGTAAAAATTGAGATTAAATAGAAACAGACCCAGTTTGCCTGTGATATACAGTAGTAACTTGTACCATTTAATAAGACATGGACTGCTAAAATCATATTGGAATTAAAATGTAGAAAGAAAAACAATGTAATCAGAATGACATTACTTTATAATATTGTTGAATTGGAATGGACCTTAAGAAGTCATTGAGTCCAGTCTCCTGCCCTCACAGCTGGACCTGATGATATTCCCTGACAGATTTCTATTTTTAAAATTTAACCTGTCCCTGATCCTAGAAAGCCACCCTGAAGGGTTGTACTCACAACCCTGGATTTACAAGGCTGGTGCTCTGATCACTGAGTTATTATTACTTCCCCCAGTAGATTATTAAATTTTATGAATACCTGGTAGAGATCTTGAAGATTTTTGTCTCTGTCAGTAGGATTGGAGCAAATGCGTTTGTATCTAAGGGCGTGACTATAAATGGGAGAAGTAAAGAAAACAAGTAAAGAAAAGTAAAGAAACAGATTCACCGGGCAAGACGACTACCTAGAAGCCAGCTACTTCTAGATAGGCCCAAGAGTGTTAATAACAGAATGCCACTTGTCATTACCTATAACCCCCACCTCAAACCCCTCCAGCACATTATTGACAATCTGCAACATAAACTGGAACATGATGTTTCAGTCACAGTCCCTAGGTGACAGGCCTGTTCTTTCCTACAGACAGCTACCCAACCTCAAGAAAATTCTCAGTAGCAACCATACATCACACCACAGAAGTACTAAGCCTGGAATCTTTCATTGCAACAAACCCCATTGGCAGCTCTGTTCACGTATTTTCAATAGAGACACCATCACTGGACCTAACCATGTCAGTCACATGATCAGGGATTGTATTCTTCACTTCCACTAATGTTATATATGCCATCATGTGCCAGCAATGCCCCTGTGCCACATACAATAGAAAAACTGGACAATCACTCACCAAAGAATGAATGGACACATATCAGACATTCTGAATCTGAACACCTACAAACCAGTCAGTGAGCATTTTAACTTGGTAGGATACGCTATTAAGGACTTAATCGTCTGTATTTTACAACAAAGAGATTTTAACACCAGGTTACAAAGGGAGACAACTGATTTGGAATTCATTTTCAACTTTGATACCTGTCACTGTGGCCTCAACAAAGATCTCAATTATCTTACTCATTACAACACCAGTGTCCCCACTTTTTATACTTGCAGTGATGGCAGACAACCCACTTAACTTAATTAGCACTTGCAGAGATTTTTTTTCTCTCTCCCTCCCTTCTTTCCCCTACTTAGCTGATTCCTCAGTGTTTTTCTCTGTTACTCTCCAGAGCTGAAGAAGTGGATCTTTCCTACAAAAGCTCATCCCTTAATAAATAATATTGTTAGTCTTTAAGGTGCTACAGGACTGCTTTCTTTGTTTTGTGAAGATATGGACTAACATGGCTACCTCTCTGAGTATAAAATGGAGTTCACAGGTTGCTGCAGATATATTCCACTCTGTCACACTGAACCTTGGTTCTGGACTAGGGATCAGAGAAGGGTGTCGTATATCACGGTTTCCAGAAATAACAGTTACGCTGCTGATAAAAGTATTTGCTCTTTGGTTTTCTAGCGTGAAAACTTTTGCCATCTTTGTGCAAAGACTGACTATCCAAGTTTCTCTCTTGTTTGTCGAAGATGTCAGTCATGTTCTTCTTTGCAGACTCTGAGAGCTATTTGTGTCTCTTGAAGTAGAATTTAGCTTTAGAATCAGTCAGGATTTTAAATATAAGGGTATTAGGGCATAATAAAAGCAGTAATGTATTTACTGTAAAATGAAAGAACCCAAAACATCTTAATTTTTTTCTGTTGGCTTTATAGCCAGAGCCTCCCAAAAAACAATCCAACTGGAGACGAAAGCATGAGGAATTTATAGCAACTATACGAGCAGCCAAGGGACTGGATCAAACCCTCAAAGAGGGTGGAAGGCTTCCTCCCCCTCCTCCACCGTCATATGATCCAGGTATGTGAAATGGTGAAGTTCCACAGATGTTTGTAACTTATTTTGATATGTTATCTGTCTTGAATTGGTAAGGAATGAATTGGAATCAGATGCTCATGAATGCATACTGAGAAATGTCATCTGATAACAGGTAAGTAACCAATGAATTGTTACTAATTCTCACTGGCTGAAAATTGCTTATGTCTCTGATTGGTTAGGTTTTTGTTTAGTTTCTTTGGAAAAGGAATTTTTTTTCTAAGAAGCAGGCCCTCCTAGAAAATATGTAAATCATGCCGAGCATACGTAGCTCCCTTGTGCTGTTGTATCATTTTTTTAATCAGAGTTGCCTGTGGTCAAGTGAAGACTTCAGGTTATTTGTCCCAAAAGTTGGTCTGCTGTGTTATGTTCTTCTGAACCAGACTGCTAACCTGACACTGGAGTATTACAGTATTGAGGCACATTCTAAGGATGGCAGATTGAGGAAGCCCTCCATGGAGCGATCTCAAGGGGTTGTGCCACGTAATATGGAATAAGTTGCTGTGGACCAACGGTACCTAAGAGAAGGGAAACTCTGATTCCAAACTGGGACAGACTGAGCCTGCAAAGCCTTTTTTAGGTGCATCAGTCTAGGAGAAGAAACTCTGATCTGAAACCTCAGCTCTCCTGCTAGTGTACGTGTCACAGTTCTTGTGCCTGTGCATGATTGTCCCTGTGAAAACACATAATGGGGTTGGAACTCACAAGCCCGCCTCTCTAAAATCTGTTCATATGTGAAGGTATCGCTCATGATGCTAAAGATTTACCTCTTGGTAAAAGTCCTATGGTGACATGCAAGTGACATCAGAGGTAGGTGGAGGATTCCACTTGCAACATTTTGTCACAAACCTGCACATATGCCTCTCAGGTGTGACACTTGTCTGTCTGGTGAACTGGAACAACAGCAGCTCCCATATCCTGCCTAGGTGTCAAACCAGCCCTACTCTGGAACAGCATTGCTTTCTTCAAAAGAAGAGGGGAAGAGAAAACAATCCCTAAACCCAGCTTGCTCCCTGTTGATTAACCATGGCTGACTGGACATCCAATTTTTGTGATCACAAGGGATAACCAACGACTAAAAAAATGTATCAACCTCACGCAGTCATTTCATGATGGCATGCTTGGTTGCATCCTTAACAATGGAGAGACATCAGCAGCTTTTGAAATATCAGATGGTACAAAGCAAGAATATGTCCTTGTTCCTCTCCTGTTCAACGTCTATTTTTCAGTTATGGTGTTTGTTGCTTTTAAAGACTGCATGTTGCGCACACCTATTCAGTTCTGGACAGATGAGAGTATTTTCAAACTCCAGAGACTTCAGGCTTGCACTGTCCATGACTTTCTTTTTGCTAATGAGTGTGTGTTGTTGACATATTCAGCGAAGGTTGGACAGGAGCTTTTTGATCATTTGTTACTTCTGCCCGCCACTTTGAACTCACAGTGATCATCAGGAAGACAGAAGTTATGCCTCAGCCTGTTTGGAAAGAGTACAGCACTCCAGTGATCACTGCTGCTGATACAGTCCTGAAGGCTGTTGACAAGTTCTGCTACCTCGGATATGTGCTGTCCTTTAGCATAAACGCGGGTCATGATGTATCTGCTCAATTAACCAAAGCCAGTGTTGCCCTTGGAAAATTGACCAAACTCCCATGGAATGACCATGGTATCAAACTCCATACCAGGGTAGCAGTTTATCAGGCAGTTGTCCTGAATATCCTGCTGTATGGCTCAGAGTCATGGATAATATATCACTGTCATGTTTTGAAACTTGATCAGTTCCATATGTGCTGTCTGAAGAAGATTACTCACATGAATTCGTGGGACAAAATTCCTAACATGGAGGTCCTTAAGCAGGTAAGCAATGCTTATGAACAAACAGTTGTGCTGGATTGTTCATGTTATGCAGATGTATGGTACATGGGTACCAAAGATGGTGTTCTGTGTCCAGCTTGATCATGGAAAGCTCTCTATCAGTAATCAGTATAAGCTCTAAAAAAACATCTTGAAGGCCAACATGAAGTCATAAGGCATATCCCAATGATTTGGAAAATCTAGTTCAGGATAGATTTTCCTGGCGGCAAACCACTGTACAGACTCTCAAATGCTTTGAGAGTCAGTGTATCCAGGCACTACAGGAAAGGCATTAAGATCCAGAACTGCTGCACTTGAAGGTTTATTTTTATTTGACATCTGTAATCAGCACTGCCAGCCAAGAATTGGTTTAGTTGCTCACCAGTGGTGTCATAAAAGATGAGATCCATCGATCAGTCCAAGCAAGTCCACTAAGTTTAAAATCAAAACCATTTTAATTAGTGGTATGTATAATGTACCTCTTGTTTGAAAGGGAGGTCATGCAGAATATCACTAATATAGTCCTGTACTAGCATTTCCTACTGTTGAATGCTCACTGTGACTGTGTCCATGGATATGTTTTGTAGCTGTCCTTTCTTCAAGCCAGTGAACAATAACCTGATAAGGCTGAAAAAAGTATCTTTATTTGAACTATTTATTTGTATCCTCATCAAATCTGTCATGTGCTTTGCTGCACATGTTTATGTCTGCTTATGACCAAGTTACTTGTAGAAACTTCCATTCAACTACTGCAATGCTACTGGACAACATCAAGGGTAGTCCTCATAGCCAGGTGTCTGTATAGCTGAAAAATTCAAGGAACAAATCTACCAAATGTAGTTTGGAAAGGATACAAACCCTGATGCTTAAAGACTTAAGCGAACCTCTAAGGGTCTGATTTAAAGCCCATTGAAATAAATGGAAAGGTTTCTGTTGGGTTTCAAATCATGCCCTCTCCAGAAAGGTTAGAAAGAATTCTTCCCTGTGAGCAGTTTCCTCTGTAATTATTCATTCAGGATTTCTGGCACCATCTGTACTAGATACAAGGAATGGGTCTAAATGAAGTACTAGTTTAATCCAATAAGGTAATTCTTATGGTACACTCCTTGTGTTTAATCCATTTTATTATAAATTTGATGAGATTGTATTGTGTAATTTTAAAGATAGCCCCTAATACAGGGCACTCTTCTCTCTTTTCCCTCTTCATTCAGTAAAGAAGCCTCTTAATCTGTTAATTTGTATGTTGCCATACTGAGCTAATTCTAATGTATTACCATTCCTCTATGTGAAGTTCATACATTGAAGCTATGTGAACATTGACTGCTGTGTCTTAATGGGAGTTTACCTATAAAGACCCAAGAATATTTACACCTTGAAATTTATCATCTCTAAGGCAACGTATTTGAACATAGAAGCCAGGATTGTCTTTCATTGGTACAAATTTTAGCAAAGCTTTCTGTAGTTTTGCAAAGATGGCAAGAGTTGTTCCTCTTGCAAAGTAAGAGACACTGTAGTCACAGTGATGATTTAAGTTCATTCTGAGTAACAACACCCACAGATTAACCTGTTTAAGACTGCCTCTAACATGAGTAATGTTTTCCCTGTGATTCAGTTTCCCTGTTCCATATGTGACTTAATTTTTAGTATTGTCTTCAGTATGCAGAGTAGAGTGTTCACTTGCCTCAAAAGTATCAGTGAAAATTGGAAATTGGTGTTATCTTTTGGGACTTAATAAAGATTTTGGAAGTGTAACTCAAACCCCAAACATAACTAAGTACCTTCAAATACAAAATTACTAGTGACTGTGGGGCAGTTGTAGTAATCATGAATCTTGACTTTTAATTAGGCTTTTGACACAGTCCTGTAGGAAATTCTCAAAATCAAACTAGGAAAATAAAGTCTAGAATACATTACTATAATGTGGCACACAAGCGCCTGAAAGACCAGTGAGTGTTCATATACTTTTTCAGTACAAGCTTATTGTTTTTGTTTTGTTTTGTTTTAAGATTATATTCAGTGTCCATATTGCCAAAGAAGATTTAATGAAAATGCAGCAGACAGGCACATCAATTTCTGCAAGGAACAGGCAGCGCGTATTAGTAATAAAGGAAAATTGGCTGCTGATACAAAAGGGAAGCTGCCTGCCCGAACACAGGTGAGTTATGATATTCTTTGGTGGCTTGTTTTATGTCTTTGTAATTGTTAAGCCAAGTCAGTTCATCATTTTAGGTATATCAAAAAGGTAAATATTTAGATTGAGTTAAATAAAAATTAATTTATAGATATAAATATAGGTTTGTAGAGTTAAATAATACAAGTCCTGAATAACATAGCTGGGGAGAGAAATCAAGAGACATAGGTAAGAGGAAAGTTATGGGTTTGGATGATAGCTAATCAAGAGATTCAGGAAGAATTTCCCAGAGAATAGGCATCAGAGAAGAGAAAGCTGTCTCATAAACATTAACAGAGAGGAAGCCGTGCTAGTCTGAACACTGTCAGAACAAAAAGCAGTCAAGTAGCACTTTAAAGACTAGCAAAAGAGTTTATTAGGTGAGCTTTCGTGGGACAGACTCACTTCTTCAGACCATAGCCAGAAGACAGTCTGTTCTGGTCTGGCTATGGTCTGAAGAAGTGGGTCTGTCCCACGGAAGCGTACCTAATAAACTCTTTTGCTAGTCTTTAAAGTGCTACTTGACTGCTTTTTGTCTCATAAATATAGTTGAGATTATGGCAAATGGCATAGATGTAGCTCTTCAGGCTTCTGCGAGCAGAATACTGTAAGGTTTCTGGAGGCATTAGGATGATGAGTACAGTAATCCCTCAAAATATGCAATTTTGGCTTGTGCTTAACTCGCATTAAAGAGAGTTAAGCACAACTCAAAATCTTGCTCCCCACCCCTGGCATGGCCCCAGCTCACCCGCCACAGGGCTGCATGGCTCTGACTCAACTCCACCTCCCCAGCCCCCCTGCAGCCCTAACCAACCCCAGGCTTAACTCTCCTGCCCCCCCACACGTCCCTAGCCCACTTCCAGGCTTAGCCCTCCCCAACTGCCCTGCCCCCACCCCAAGACATACGTTTCAAAAGGAGCTCTAGGTGTTCTTGCTCCTTCCCCAGGTGCAGAACAAGAGTTCCGCTGGGAAAAAAGATGCCTCCCCTCAACTTACGCAAAATTTCAGTTATGCTAAGGTGCGTGGGAACACAGCCCTCGCATAACTCGAGGGGCTACTGTACAGAGAGGCAAGATTTGTAAACTAGGTTGAAACAATTCAAGAGAACATTAAAAAAAATTTTTAAAGTGAATTCTTCAGCTACAGGGGAGCATGTTAAGCTACTAGAGTATGTCAGTTCTGGCTCTGCTTCATGGTCCATATGAGCAGATGCAGATATATATACTAGGTTGCTGTGATGACGGTACAGGTTGAGCCTCTCTAATCCAACACCCTTGGGACCTGACCGATGCTAGATGAGAAAATATGATGGACCATGAGAGGTCATGTTGTCTAGCACATTACCAACACTTCAGCTGCTTCCTGGGTTCTTAGAAGACATTGAGGGGCAAATTACAACTAAATAACAGCACAGAACACAGAGAGCCAGGACTGGTGGCTAAAAACAAACTTTATGGGACCATGGGAAACTTGGCCACACCCATGATAAGTGGTCATCCAGCTAACAAATCACGCCAGATTATGGATATTTCTGGACAAGAGAGTTCCATCTTAGAGAGGTTCAAATTGTATGTAGATTTGTGGACATGAGACATGTAGGTGGAAAAGAAAAATGCTAATGGTCGAGAATGATGCTAGGTTTACCTATCAGTAGCAAATGGGAGATCTTGTGTGTTTATCATCTGTCTTGTTCCTTTCTAAACTACCTTCTCCATGAGAGAGAGGTGGTTTTAGTTGAGAGGGTAGAATACAAAATGAACACAAACTAACACAGTTAATAAACAAAGGTAAATAAAATTAATCTTGCATCATCTCCTGAAGATGATTAGGCTTCAGTTCTGAGCAGAATCTGTTGCAATGTCGAGCTGTGTGAATGATGTTTGGAACAATGAAAAGAGACTATTTTCCTGAACACCCTAATAGAGGAAAATTTTAATGATGGGGTGATAATATTTGTGGTTATTAAGAGATGAAAAATGGGAGATGTTGGAGGGTGGGGAGAGAAACAGTGGATACAACTGAAAAGTTTCTACCAGTTAGAATTTTTTAACCATTTAATAGTATTTTACATTCTATGGACATGAAATGTCTTCCAAACCTGTAGAAACAACTTTTTCAACCACTGTACCAGAAGCAGTGCTAATGATGATTTCAGTAATGGGTGTGGGAAGACAGGCTTACATTTAATTACGTACATTCATATTATATTTAATTACTTGATTAAACAGTTAACTGATTAATTATATTATAGTTGAGTTTTATGTCCATTGTTACAGTACAAGCCTACTACAGTTAAAAAGGCACCTTCTACAGGATCAACTCCATCCTCATCACGCTTACCACAGCCAAGTAATGTTAGCAAAACTGTTGTAGGTATGAATTGGTATTTTTGAATTATATATCTGTGTTCCAGTTAATTGATTTCAAACAATGAAATCAAGATGATATAATTTTGGTAACAGTAGAGTTCTACAAGTGGTGCACACAGATAAAGACATCATAGAAACTTCTTATGGGGAACTCATAGAGCTTCAATAGAAGAACGTGAGTGAATTATTGGCAGCTGGCTTTTACTTGTCAACTACCTCCAGTGGCTTTTACTAGTTTTTTGTAATCACAGCTGTTTTGCTACGTTTGTGATTGACACCAATTGTGATATTTATTTATAAGCTTGATTACTCAACAAAAATCAGTTAAAGCAAAGATATAGTAAATATCATAAAACAGGGATTTCAGTCACAATTCATCAAAACACTTTAGTACATGCTTAACTTTAATTATGTATCACCTTACTGAGGTCACTGGGACTGCTTTCTTGCTTAATTACACATTTGGTTAAGTATTTTGTTTAACTGGGACCTCTTGGGACTGATCAGTGCAACATTGCTTCTGATTTCAGCCTATTGAAGTCACCCTTTTGAAGTTTTCTTTTGGTTGGTAAATTCTCTTTGTACACTGCGTACGCTGGTCAGAAATTTAATATATGTATGGTAAAGCAAATTCCATAGACACTGGTCTCTATTCTAATCACAAATAGGCACCTAGCATTTATCTCAGTGGAATTCATTAAAACAGTTATTCAGGACCTCTGCATTATAGAATTTTAATCCACCTACTTATGCCCTCATATTTTAGAATAGAATAGACCTTATTGTCTCCCTGGGCATCTCTATATTTTCTAGGTAATGATTAATACTCTTGCTAATGCCATTATATATTTACAAATTAGTTTTGAAGAATTTTGTGTAATGATTTGAAAGTGGGCTGTCATCTTATACAAGAATACTATTTTTACATCTAATATCAACATTTAATATTAGGTTGTAATATTTATTTTGTCGTAAGGTACACCTACGAGTAAAGTGTTATCTACAGGTGGGCCTTCTGGAAGCAAAATTCAGACCTTATCTCCAGCTCATAAAAATTCAGTGAGCATGACAAGCCCACAAACAGGGTAAGTCTGTATTAATTTTGTAGCTAATGTTTTATTTGTCCCTGATGATGATAGTTGTAAAAGTGCTAGTTGTTCATTGTGCTATTAATTATATTTTTTAAAAAATACTATTCTTTCTATTAATGATATTGATTAAATGGACCAATTCCGTCCCTGATTTAACTCCGCTGAATTTTCTACGTATGTACCAAAGATGAATTTGACATGGTGCATTTACATGAAGTGTTGCAATTACATTTAGGCCGGGGTGGACAAAGTACACCCCATACACAGGATGCAGCCCACCAAATATTTCTCTGCAGCCCACCATGACCCTGCAGCTGCCTAAAAGCCCAACTATAGAGGACATTCATTCTAAGAAGAGAAGTGACTGATGGATACAAACAGATGTCTGAGTACCCAGAAATACTGAGACCACATTGGTCAGCATGAGAGGCAGTATTATCTGCATACTGATGCCCTAACTGTTGTCAAGTTTTGGGTTGTGGGTTTTATTTTTTGGGTAAGCATCATGGAAAAGTAGGGTTTTAAAGGACGATAGTGAGGTTGCTTTGTGGGTGTTTACACAGAGCTCCTCCCAAGCATAGTGGGCAATATGGGAGAAAACACGAAGATGCTTATTTGAAAATTTAACAAGTAGGCAGTGAAGGCTGGTATCTTAGACTGTTGGACACAGGCTTTGACATTTCAATAGTATGTGAATCATGACAAGCTCAGAGTAGTTATCAATAGTTGAATGTCAAACTGGGAGGGCATATCTAGTGGAGGCCAATTCAGTCTACTTGTCTGCTGTTATTCAATATTTTAATTAATGACTTGGATAATGGGATGGAAAGCATGCTTATAAAATATGCAGATAACACTGAACTAGGCAGAATTACAAACACTTTGGAAGACAGGATTAGAATTTAAAAGAACCATGACAAATTAGAAAATTGGTCTGAAATCTAGATGAAATTTAGTTATAGACAAGTGCAAAATATTTCACTTAGGAAGGAAAAATCAAATGCCCAATTACAGTATTGGAACAACTGGCTAAGTAGTAATGTTGCTGTAAAGAGGGTGGGGGATTACAGTTGATTTCATATTAAATATAAATCAGTAATGTGATTCATCTTCAAAAATGTTTACCATTCTTGGGTATATTAACAGGTGTGTCATATATGAAAAAGTCAAAGGTTAACTGTCCTACTCTGTTCAGTGCTGGTGAGTACTTTGTCTAGTTCTGTTGAAGCCTGTGCAAGTACAAAATTGGTATCTGTATCCACAGCTGTATCTGCAAAAACGATCCATTGATATCCTCACCCACATCTATGGATGCAGATACCCACATCTATGGATGCAGATACCGACATATATAAAGCAGGTATCTGCAAATTTGCAGGGTTCAAGATACAAAATTGAGCTGCAGATATCCTTATCCATGGATGCAGATACCTGCAGGTATAAAGGGGATAGGTGTGAGGTCTATACAGTTCTGGAAACTAAGTATAAGAAAGATGTGCCCAAATAGGGGACAGCAACAAAAATGATCAAAGGTTCAGAAAACATGAATTATGAGGAAGGGTTAAAAAATGGCCATGTTTTAATCTTGAATATTTTGGTTAACTGAGTTATACTTTACCAATGGAACATCGATTTTCAAAAGTTAGAATACAATAAAATGAATGAAGTATAAAATATTATACAGATAATAACCAACCCATTAGTAGCACTACACTGCAACGTGGTTGGTTCCTTGAAGCACTAAGGTGTATATAGGTAAATATTTCTATACAGTAGGTCACCCTATGATACTACATATCATTATGGACAGCGCATGGCATGCAGCCAGATAACTAAAAATGTACTTAACACTAAAACTATAATGAATATAATTTAATATTTATTTGATGATTCAGAAGGAACTTCGGGATCTTGTATCAGAGGAGTAGCTGTGTCAGTATGCAACTGCGAAAATGAGAAGTCCTGTGGCGCCTTATAGACTAACAGACATATACAAGCATAAGCTTTGGTGGGCAAACACCTACTTTGTCAGTGGATGCATCTAATGATGTGGGACTTTGCCCTTGAAAGCTTATGCTCCAATATATCTGTTAGTCTATAATGTGCCCCAGGACAACTTCTTGTTTTTTCAGGATCTTGTGGTACTTCAGGGTCATGGTTATCAACATCAATTATCAACATCAATTATCATTGTAGATGCAGAAGTGTAAGAGACTGGGCTGAATCTGTAATGATTCTATGGCAAGTCCCAGAACATGCTTTTTTCAGTAAATCCCTAATTCAGTTTGCTTACTTATCTTCAATCTCTTTCTCACGAAAGTGCAGAGCAGAATGTGCAATTGCATAAGATGCTGGGAAGTGTACTGGTCCCAGGTACTGGTCCCAGGTACTAGACTAAATATTTGTATTAGGAGATATCAGAAATGCTGGTTAAGTGAGCTTTCTGGTTAACTGCATGGCAGATAACAGGGCTTTTACTATATTTAGAAGTATGAATTTTGAACAGGAAAGTAAAGAGCTCCTCTTCTGCCCCAACATACTGGATAATGTTCCTTTTACTGTAGTTGTAAATTCTACAAGCGCCAGAAGACCATCATTCCGCTGTACTGGTTTGTCTGCATAGAGGACAATAGCCTACTACTGCTATCAGTAGTTACTGGTGTTATTTTAAGAGGTGAAGGTCTGTTTTCTGGATCTAAAAGTTGCAAATCTGCTGCTGACCCTTATGTTGTCAGTATAATGTTCCTAGATGTACTTTGTTTTCAAAGAAATTTTTTAAGCTTAAATTACACTGGAAAAGTACTCTATTAAAAGATAATTATTAAGATTTGCAAAGTCAAGGACTCAGATGTTAGGAAATGCTAGAATTAAGGTTGTCTTAATCTAGCCAACTTTTGTAGATCCATTAGTTACATAATGTAATATTCTTTTCCTTTCTCCACTGTCCCCCATCCGCCAACACTTCATTCAGTGCACAGGATAGACAAGATCTGAATATAAACCAGGATACAATGAAGGAGACTTCATACTGCTTGATTTTTTGCAAAAGTAGAAGGGTTTAGTGAGTGTGGCATGGGATGGTAGGAAGTGAGAGGATGATACCATGACTGAGGCAGTTGAATCATTCTGAAAACGTCATTCTGTCTGTGCCTCTACCACATTGTTCCTGTGTGATGATGGGCAAGTCATCAAAACCAATTTTTTCACAGCTGACCACTGGTATCATGGTCATTTTCTGGGCGCCCAACCTGAAACCCTGTAGACTGATTTGCAGAAGACCTCAGAATAGCAGATGAAGTTAATAGGAGCATTGTTTTGAAAATATAAAATGCTGTAAAAATTCAGTACCTTAGGCATCTCAAGTTAAGTATGAAATGTTAATGGATATCTTTGACACTTCTGGCTTAATTTTGCTGTGCCCGTTTAATATCTGTAAAATGAGAATAACGTTTTTTTCTATGCAATAGTCACACGAGTCAGAAGAGTTTGATGAAAGTCAGCATTCTCAAAGGGTAAAATGTTTATCAAGATGAAACACTTTTTTACTAGAACATTTATTATTTGAGATCTATGTAAGTTGTGACCAGAAATATACAAGAATAAATCCCTTTGAAAAAATCAAAAGCAGCTTTAAGACCTTCAAAAATTGCCTCCTTCATAAAGCCCAAGCCTAAGAATTTCTTCTCTTATTTGCTTTGCTGCAGACAATTTACATAGTAAAAGAATGTTAGATACATCATGTTTAATTATATCACACAGTTTTGTGTTTTCATTATACCATACAAGATAAATAAGTTCAGAAATATTTGGCACTAAAGCGGCAGACCTCCAGCTAATGCGGTGTAGAAAGTGTCACTTTTCTCTCTGTCAATACTAAACCACTTATTGAGCATGGGGTTGTGGGATAGCATACTGTTGCAGGTAAAACATAAAGCAAAGGTCTTGATCACTTTTTTTATACATTAAAAAGTTTGTACCGATCTCATGAAAATAAGCAGATTAACCCCAATGTCCTGACCAAATTCCAGTATGGATAACTGTATTCACTGTAAATAAATCATGCCTAAATTTGTAATTAGTGTTCTTTCCTTCCAATGATAAACTGTGGCATAATGTTTAACAGTACGCAGAAACAACTGACACCTTCCATTTTTTGTACCTGTTACAACAAAGATATGAGGCTTAATTGAGTTCATTATAAAGTGCTCCAGGATCCTCAGATGAAAGACACAGGAATGCATTGAATTATTTGTGGTTCTAACAATATGCCTCTCACTACTAGAATTACAGCAGGTATTTTGTTTGTAGGGAAGGAAGCACTGAGAAGTCTGTGCACAGATAGCTAAAAGTAGGGGAATCTACAATACTAGCAGTTCACTATAACGTGTAAAGTAGCAATACTGTTGCCCTGTAGGTGGCTCTCCTTCACTGCTTCGCAAAACTATTGTTGAAAAGAATCCCTGTTTAGATAGGGCAGTTAATCACACATCTTTTAAAGATGATCTGTGCAATGCACTGTTGTGTGTAAATACTTCTGTAATAAGAAAATTCTGTAGCTTCATTTTATTTTGTAATGTTTAAATAGATGATGTGCAACTCTGTGGTAGCATTCTCTCATATGCTTCTAGTTCTCAGGGTAGGGTCAGAAAGACAGGCATAACTAAATAGTCAAAATCTGTGCATGAGATGTTGATGTAGTGAGGAGGATTTTAGGTTTATAGGAACAGAGGAACCTTTTGAGAAAGAGGGAGCTTATATGGGAAGGATGAGTTTCACCTAAACCAAAACAGAACCAGAGTGCTGACTTGTAAAATTGGAAAGCTTATACAGGCTTTTTAAAATAAGGTTTGTAGGAGAGAAGTTTGAATAGCAGGCAGACACTTGCCTTAGGGATTAATTTATTAAAGGGAAAACTCTGTATCTTAGTGAAGAAGATAGGAAACAAGTTGTTAAAATACAGGTAGGAGCTAGTTCAGGAATAGTGAAACATAAAACAAAATTTTATTTAAATGTGTACGTGGAAACAAATTGCTGGATGTTGACAGAATGCTCATATATAAATGCTATAAGTCTAAATACTTAGACGGTTAAACTAGGGATGCCTGGTATTAAATAAGGATAGTGACATAAAAGACATTCCAGAATTTTGATGGAATGAGAATAATTAAAGGGATGCCATATATCACTGAATAAAATATGTAGGAATGACAGAGTAGATCATGCTAATGGGATAGTGGCACTGTATGTGAAAGGTAACTCAAGAGCTACATAGAATTTCTAAGATTTGTACATGGTACAGTTTGATTCATTTGTGTGTAGATATTCCATGCTTGAATAATCAGAGTATAATAGGGGAGACTCCTACTGACCACCTGGCCAGGAAGATGATGGTGATGATGAAATGCTCAGGGAAACTGGGGAAGTAACAAATGCAGAAAATGCAAGAATAGGGGATTTCAGCCATTCTCACATTGATTGGGTATATTTCACCTCTGGAAGGGATGCATCGAGAACCTTTCTAGGTACCATAAAAGAGTGCTTCTTGGAGCTGCTTGTCTTGGAACTCAAACTGGGAGCTCTATCTAGAGCACATGGTCTGCCCCAAGAGATAAGTATAGTTGAACCACTCAATAATAGCAACCATTATATAATTCACCATTAACATCCTTGGTGGGCAGGTAGGGAAAATACCAGAGAAACCCAACACACTAACATTTAACTTCACAAATGGGAACTACCTAAAACTAAGGAAGCTGGTTATACAGAAATTAAAATGAAAGGTCCTATAGGTGAAATGCCTGAAAATTACATGAAGACTATATAAAACACCATGGTGGGGTATACATTGAGCCCTAGTGCCAACAGTTTGATGCAAATAAGCAATCTCAAAAATGCAAAATGTCAGCTCATTTGCATATTTGTGTAGCTGATGTTCGTATTCATCAGGCTCTTTTTCATTTTCACAACATAAATCAAGCAGTGTAGAAGTGGTTCTGCTGGCAAAAACCCCTTTTTTCAGCAGCCCCTTATGCCTGATTTTTTTCACTGTGATGAGGGAATGCTTCCTTTTTTAAAGCATGCCTCTTTTGAAATAGTTCTAGAATTTTGCTGTAGGTAACAGCAACTTTAAATTTTACAGGGATGCATTCTCTATGTCTCAGAGGAGCCTTTTATTGATCTGGTGAAAATGGAGTATGGTTTGTCAAAGTTTTGCAATGCACTCTCAAAATTCTAGCAAGATTCTGTTCATCCTGGGAATGCATGCATAGCCTAAGAAAAGTAAGTTATGTTTGTTTTCCCAGGGCTAGTTCTCCATTAAATCTGACTGATGGACTCTCCTAACACTTTGGATAGGAAGATAAGAGGCCTTATTCCTCCTATCGTGCTGGGTTCCAGGCTTTGTCTTACACTGTGAGATGTAGGACAATGGAAAGCACATTATGATGGTGGACAGGAACTCCTGGAAAGGAAGAGGGAGGACAGTTTGTGGAAAGCTGAGGTGTGTGTCTTCCTGGCAACAGCTTGCTGCATATAAATTCTTGCCAACTAACTGTTCCTCCGAGTGCTTTGAGCTACTGCTTCAAAACATTGTCAGTCAAAGCACACTAAAGAACTGTTAGTGCACAGCAACAGGGTTCACATAGATAATTAGTGTGCAGCAGTCCTAGTATGGGGTAGATTCATGCTCCGGTTTGCCACAAACTAAATGCTGGCTAGACAAACCCTCAATTAACTTTGTATGAGTTCCACATATGAACTCTGTTCTGCTTCATTGTCGTGACAAATTTTACTTTATAATGCTACATTGTACCTAGTTTATTGTGAGAGTCAATCATTAAATAGCATCTTTTGGGATAACCTTGTTTTAATATTCTGCATGACTGTGGTGGAAACACTAGTCCCAATAAACTTTCTGATACTTGTGATGGAAGTGTCTTTTGATAGACCAGGATTGTAAGTGGCTTCCTGAAGTTAATGTGCTCCCCTAAAGTTTGAGGTCTGACTGTACCGGACAAGAATAATTGAATTTCAAAAGTTAAGTGTTCTAATAAGCAAGGTAAATGTTTCATTGTGACTACCTGTTTGAAATACTTGCAATAATATAAATAGCAGACTAGCAAACTCCTTCTGAGTACCCCTTTATATATTTTAATAGTAAGACGGACAAGTTAGGCCCGCCACTGCGAACTGGAAGAGATGTGCAAAGGTTGTATGACAGTGATACAAAATCAGACAGTATCATCAAAAGACCAAATGAGTTGTTGCCCATTAACAAGTAAGTATTGCAAATCAGTGTGGTTTATCTATTTTTCAGGTATGTTCCCCAAAAAGATTTGGACTACTAAAAATATTTTGTGGTTTTTGAAATATGCAGTTTCCCTAATGAAGTTGGTATCTGATGACATTATAATAGACTTGTTGTCCCCTCTTTTGTGTCACAGTGAATGTCTTGATAGACCAATACCATGTGGCTTGTGGGAAGGAGAAAATTAATGAGTACTTGTTGTTTGATCTGTATAAGTGTGGCTTGCATAATTTTCATATTGGATAAAATTTTTTATGGTAAGTCAGAAAATATAGTCCAGTGCTTGCATTTGAAGACCTTTTCCTCCATCATCTCTTCTTCGTTGACTACAGTTTATTATATTTACTTGTACTTCATGTTTATAGGGCTGATATGAAGTAGCTTAACGGCAAATGTTTAAACCTACAGAACAGTAAAAATAAAATAAAATGAAACACAGCCATAGTCATATCACACAGATAAGCCATTATGATAGGACAGCTTATTGGTTGCATTTAGCTTTCAGTATCTATTTAAAGTCTACAAACATACCTTGTTACAATGTGGTTATGAAATAAATATTTCTCTATATTTTGAATAGAAAATAGATGACACCACTTTAAGGCAACTGGGTAAATATTGAATTTAAACGGCAAACTTTTTTTTCCTGTTATATTTTAATGTAAATTGATAAGGAAGAGTTAGTTAGAAATCGTGGCATGTTGAGAAAATATATAAAAATGAATGTTATTGATGAGATTCCTTGAAATAATAAAACATTTTCCTACATTAATTGTTCTCAGAGATTTGGTTTTAATTTTTAAAAAATACAAACTAATATTCCTGGAAGACTATGTAGACAAAGAATTCAGGCTTGAGTGGCTAAAATTATGTAGCCCCTCTGAAAACCAGAACACACTCTGTCACTATAAGGGTTTGTATTCTAGTATGAATAATCCAACTGCATGTGGAAATGTGTCTGTGTACACTCAGCTACCCAAATAGATCGTGTAATTTGAAGAACTTGTGGTGGAGAAGGTAGAATCCATAAATTCTAATCTTAGCACACTGGATATAATCAAGGTTGCCCAACCGTTGCCCTGTTTTCAGGTGCTTACAACTCTGCCAAAATTTAACCATTTGGGCTGTAATGTTTCGTTACAGGTATCTACCTCAGGCAGCACTTCTTTTTGTGTAATTTAAGCCAAAACTGTTCACCTGCATGAGAGAATGAGTCCTGAGAAAATCACTATTTGCCCTTTGATACATTTTGGCAAACTTTTCCTAGAAAACTTTACTTCTTGAATCATTTGGAGCAGAGAATGAAGATGTGATGTGTGTATGACTTTGTGACAGTGATGTGCTTTTGGACAGCCATATAAAAAACCTGTGCACGTTACAAGCTTTTGACAAAAATCAGTTTGTGCATGCTATTGTAAGAACAAAAATCTCCAAAGATCTGATTCCACTTAGACTGGGAGTTCTGGAGTGGAGGGGAGAATAGAACTGGTTGGAAGGGAGGCTGAGATTGGGATCTGTGTGTAGGGAGGCTGGAACTAGCTGATGATGAGTAAAGAGGCTTGGGGCTTGGACGGTGGAGATACACTAGCTTAGCACAGACCCTGGGAGTCATTGAGAAAGATAGCTGTGGACGGCAAGTCAGTGGATTGGGGTGGGTGGGAACAGCGATATTGGATGATGTGCTCCATGGAGAAGTGTGACTAACTGGACAAGAAGCTGGGTATTAAGATACCAGTATGCGGTGGCGGGGGGGAATTGGGAAAGCAGAGACAAACTGACAGGGAGCTGGGTTGTGGGCAGTGGAAACTAGAACTGGCTGGACAAAACCAGTGGAAAAGTAGCCAAGGAGTGGGTAGAGTTTGAGAGATCTGGGGAAGGAGAATTGGACTGGGAGCCAGTCATCTTTGGGAGGAAAGATACAGGCTGGATGATCAGCCAGGAAAGGAGAACTGGACTGACAAGGTGAGGAGCTCGACATGTCTATTCAACAAGACTGAAAGTGGATTAAGGAGCTTGAGTGGAGAGTGGGAATGGGTGGTCAGAAAGCAGGACAGAGCAAGGAGCAGGCTAGAAAAAGGACTAGAACAGGTTGGAGGATACAGGGAAGAGTACAAACTTGGGAGAAATGGACAGAATAGTCTACCCATTAAAGCAAAAAGGTCTGTGCAGTGGAGCTATAGATTTTAATCCTGTTCATCAACTGTGAAAGGTCAGTATGAAGCTGCCTGATAAAATTTCATTTCCGAGTTTTGTTGTAGAAGCCTTGGAAATTATGCACACAAATGGAATTAAATGCAATTTTGCAGAATCAAGCAATCAAGTTAGGAAATGCCAGCATTGAGGTTACCTGTGTAACTTTAATTTGCTCCCTCTTGTACATATGCATTAGTATGCAGTCTTTAATTATGTAATCTAATATTTTTTCCAAAGGATTCTGACCTCATTCAGTCCACAGGAAGAATCTGCTCTGGGGATGTAATAGGCTGTCTTTTAAAGAAAGTGGTGGTCTGCAGGATGTCAAGGAAGTGGAAGATTCATACTGTTTTTATTACTGGGGCAGGCCCAAATCTAAATCTCCGTCCCATCAGCTCCCTGACTTGACCCAGGCTTCATCTGGTATCTGGGAGCAACAAATTAAAGGAACATGGTTCCAAGTGAAGTCAAAGATGAAATGAGAGAGCCAGAGAGGGAACAGAGCAGAGAACTCTGGGCTGTGGCTTCTTGCTTTTCAAATGCATCCAGGGAAGAAGATGTGTGAATGAGGCAGAAGATAGGATGAGAAAGAAGGGTCTTTTCATTGAGATAGTTGAATGTTGTTGGAGATTAATGATTGTTTCCTTGCTTCTCTCCTATAGTTCTTATGTGATATTGGGCAAGTTGCTAAAGCTGGATTTTTTTAAGGGATTCATCATTTTCTGGGTGCCTGATTTCGTAATCTGTGCACATGCACAAGGAGGCTGAATTAAGGTTGCCCAGGCAAACAATTCTGGCATTTCCAAAATTTTGAATGCTTGACTTTGCAACCTTAATAACTTAATAACTTTGAGTGAAATTTGCACTTACATTGTAGGCTTTTCTTATTTCACAATGCTTTTATAAAATAGTCCTTGCAGCGTTGTTGGTAAATAGGTAAGACCACAGCCCATTCTACAGGCAGGCGCACTAAAGGAGAAAGTTTGCGACTGGCTTTTGTCACAAATTCAGTCTGAGCTGGGGCTATGGGCCAAATTCCTCCCAGGCCTAACTGGATGACATACATGTGTGTTTACTTATTAAACTGTTCCCCTTACTTTGGGTTTTTCACAGCAGAGTGCAGGCCACGGGGTCCAAATCACAGGGTTCAGGAATCCAGCCTTAATCAGCCATGGGTTGTTACCAGTGAAGGTACATTTAAAAGTACTGTGTTCTTAAACAGGCTGTCCTTGCTGTTGTACGTTTTTGAAGCAAGACAACAGAACTTATCTCTGATCACTGGTAGTGAAGGATGCTTCCTCCTGCCTGTTCCTTTTGATGCCGGTGCACCCTGGGTAACCCTACTCTTCAAAGAGAGCAAGTTTCTCGAGATTTGACTTGCACAGGGCAGTCCTGTAGCTGGATATTCCTCAACTTCCCTTCTTTGGGAATTCTTAAGAGAGCTTCTGCCTCTGTGGTGTTGCATTATTGAACTGAGTCATTTGAGAAGCCATAAAAGATGGGGGCTGCTACCATGTTGGCTAAAAGTTATCACCTTGCTTAGGAGGAAGAGGCTGGACCAAGAGGACATCACATTCTCTCGTAAGCAGGGGAGTAGCTGCCCTCTTCAGTTCTGTTGTAGCTGTCAGTAGTATGGAAATGAGAAGGCAGTGGCCCTGGCTCACCTAAGAATGACAGGGAAGGAGAGCAAGGCATTTATCTACCTAATGACTCTTCAGTCCTTTCAAGGCCATCAGTCAGTTGCTTTTCACTCTTCCAGCAGCCTTAATAGAGCCATAAAATTACTTTGGCCTGGCAACAAGGAGGTGGAAATGTTCTGTAGCCTAAGGAATCAACCCTGATATGACCCAGAATGAAAGGGTCAGAGCTAGAGTGACCCTTTAGTCAAAAGGGCTGCACTGTTACCATCGTTGCTCCAGGTCTTCAAACCTTGCTAATCTTGCTGTGGCTCTTTGCTCCCTTATTGGTGGGGTTAATGAGAGTCTATGGATTTTACAAAATATTGGCATTCTTGTGACTGGGCAGTTTGTTGGAAAAAATTATTTAATTCACTGAATATCTCCTCTCTTCCAGGAGCACTGCGAAAACGCGAATATCAACCCCTCCAAGTATGGCAAAAAACACAGGCACAGGTGCTCTAGTAAACAAAAGGAAAATCTACAATGCAGAAAGTTACTCAAGCAGGTAGTTTTTAAACGTTGTGAACTTGTAAGTAAATAGGCCCCTAAAATGTTTCTATCTCTCTACAGGAAATGATGGGAGCAAACTGTTAGAAGCTGTTTTGGCAAATCTTAATTCAGTATTCTTTGGTACATTTAACATATGCTGAATCCGCTCTCAAAGCCTTAGAGTTACTTTCCAACAAAACGTTCGGTAGTCCATGATTCTATTTCTAGTTAGAATTATAGATTTGAATGTTTCTTCCTGCTTGTAGGATTATAGTGTTAGTTTTCTTTAGCATCTCTTTTCAAGTAGGCAGCAATTTGGAAAGGACATACAAAATGATATTTCAATAGGCAGGCTAATTATCCCTTTTCTTCCACAAACTTTAAACAATATATGTGACACTGCTTTAAAAATAATTCTTTGCAAAGGGTTAGAACAGATATTTATATCAAGCTACATTGTATTAAATTATAATATGAATATTTATGGATTTTTTTTCAGGTCTGATGTTAAAATTGGGTATGATAGTGGAGACTACTCATCCGCAATTAATGGAGGAAGTACAAAAAGCAGTGATGAAAATTCACCTGTTCAGTTATCAAAATTTTGCCACGAATGTGGAACCAGGTACCCTGTGGAATGGGCAAAATTCTGCTGTGAATGTGGAATTCGAAGAATGGTTGTGTGAATGCATTCTTAAAAACAAAGCAAGCAAATGCAAAACAAAAACAAAACAAAGAAAAAAAAATTCACAGCTTCAGTTGCTTATTGCAGCATGAAATGCTAAAGTATTCCATCCAGTTAGATTTCATACTGCAGACATGCTGAAATACCATCCTGTGGTAATTTTCTGAGTGCAATCCTTTTGGTTACATAGTTTTTTTTTATATGTAATGTATATAAAAATAACAGATACCTAAAACTTGGTCATTCAACAAGGACACTCTAATCTGTGTTAAAAAATATTTTAAACTGAAGTAGAAATGTGTTTGGTAATTTAGCAAATAGAAGTGGATCATTTTGTATAACCCTAGGATGTAAAATACTGTAGCTATGAAATATTTAGGCTAAAAATGCTTCTGAGAAGGAATCAGAGTGCCCAATAAGCATATATCTTAGAAACTGTCTTTTAAGGAAATATGAAAACTGAATGAGTAACTCTTATAACTTTCTAATTAAACTTTTGAGATTGTCTTTGGTAAAAGGATTAAACAGTAACTTAATGAGATTCCACGGCTATTGACTGGGACTGCTTCTAAAAGATTTGTTAAAGCAAATGGACTGAAGTCCTCTATGGAAGTATTGTTCACTTAAGAAAAATTGGATTTCAATACATAACTGCACACATCCCCTCTTCGAATAAGAACCTGTGAAGTTTATCACGTATCTACAGCTAACAAAATAAGACCAGACTGTTTTTTAAAAGTCATGTTTTTCATGATGACATATTTTCCTTTCCACAACTGTCCACTTGAATCTGATCCTACAGTTCCACTCCAAAAAACATCTACAAGTTCCTTCACCCTTCGCTTCTCTCCACTTTCTCTAAAAGGAAAGGCTAAAATAACTTACTCCATAAATTTAAAAAAAAGTTGGGTACATATTGAGGTATTCCTTAAATGCTTTCAAATGGAAATTTGTGGATGACTTCCATGGATGATTATCATAGATGAGGAAAATAAATTGTACATTATAAGGACTGTTTTTAAAATTAATGTATCTGAAGTGATAGAAGTCACGTAGTTATATGTAACTGGTACTGTAAGTTGAGATAGAAGTCATCACTTCCTTTATTTTATCCCTGCACAACAGGCACCATCATATGTATTATGGAGCTATTGTGCTTCATGGGATAGTACATGAGTATTTAATGATTTTGTACACAATTACTGCATTCTCCTGTGCTGTGGATTGCATTAAAATCAATAGCAGGCCTCACATTGACTTAACAGGTGAAATTGGTAACATGACATCCAGAAGGGCAGTTTAAATAACCACGCAGAAGCTGAGGTCCTTAGTCTGTGTCTGACTTTAAATGTTTTTCTTATATGACATTTGTTTTAAAGTATTTAAATTATTTTGGTTTCCCAGAGGAAAAACAATCTGACAGAATCTAATTGTGCCTTTCCCAAATTATTTCTGCTGTCTAGTCCACAATTGTTGCTTGTAATTCATTGTGGTCACAACTTTAGCATGAATATGATTTATGTTACGGTGGTATATTGATCTGCTACTGATGGTATGACATTACTGTATTTTCAATTAACATTTTCCAGAGGTACTAGATCATATTTTTGGAGAATGCAAATAATGTGGCCAGTTACAAACACAATATGTCTGATACCCATTTTGTGCATACACATCACTGATTTTTGCAGCTATCTTTAGGGACTTGATTTTGTCATTGTGTGGGCCTAGACCCTTTTTGCTGTTGCAGGATGATGAGTTTGGTTGTACCAAATTGTTTTGTAATTTTTCTGTTAAATTAAGTGCTTCTAGGAATTGCCCCTTTATTCGGAGTATTGACATTGATTGTATTCTTATTCTCCAGTACAGCCTTTGAACTGCCCATGTTGAGTGGGTCCCTGTTAAATATTATGTTGTAAGATAGGTCGACTTCATGGATTTTAACCAAATGTGGGTGCTAAAAATCAAGATGCATTGAATATGACTTTTGGTAGTTTTATATATGCACATGGGAATTACAATTCTGCATTCCTTGTGGACGTAAACCCCGAGGGAAAATCTTCTTCAGAACCACAGTAGAGTGTTCCTTGTCCATATGTGGACCTTCTGCTCTGGGGTGAATCCCAGAGTGCCCAAGGGATGTAAAAACAGGCCAAATATGAGTACATCCATGGAAGACTGAAGGTTATAGGCCCAATATCTGATCTGTTTAGTTTCTATTCTTATATCTAATGGCAAACAGAATGTTATCCTTTTTATAATGAACAAATGGTAGCAGCAGCCCATGCTTCGTGAGCAAACCTCTAACAGCAGCAATGTGTACCTACAATACAGAGGGAAAGTTCAGTAAGGAAACAATTTAGTCCCATGCTTCTGAGGTTTTTTGTTTTTTGTTTACTAATGAGACAAGAAGGAATTATCTGCAGAATTACGAAAAAGACCTTTAAAGTCTGTCCTTTGAAATCATAAATGCCAGGCTTCCCTCTTCAATGCATACAAGGGTTCAATTCACAGCTCTTTGAGCTATTGTGAAATGCACTGCTTCTAAGTCAGGTTTTAGAAAATTATCCACATGTTATGCACCATTTATTGTCTAATTGATATTTTGTGTGTATTATTCTGAAGTTTAATTTAGCAGTACAAATTAGTAAACTTAAAGCTAGGTAACTAGTGTTAATGTGACATGTAATAATGTTCATATGTTTGAATCTTCTGTAATAAAGACATTGAAAACATTAACGTAAAATATGGTTATCCAGATTGTTTTTGCATACTGATGCTGAATTCCGTATATTTAGTATTTATTAAAATGTTTTTTATTAGTTAATGTTACAAATTGTTGGAGAATCTAGTGCTGTGTGCAGAGAGCTGTATTGTGCACACGAGCAGCCTTTCCAACCAAATGTTTGTTAGCAAACAAAAAGTGAATGACTTTGATAATACTCATTGCAGAAGCTGTTTCAGTGAATTGTGAAACATGTAACAAGGAATGTAGTTAAGTACAATATGAAATGCAGGAAACGATAAAGGGAGATGAGCAGAGGTCTTGGAAGCTCAGTCTCTCCAAGCATATGTTACGGAACCAACAGACTAGGTCAGCCCTATGGCAAGGTGTGTGTTGGGTGGGGAGGCAGAGGGGAAGCATTGGCTCTGCACTCCTATAAGGGGCAGGGTTGGAGCTGCTGTGCTGGAGCATGCTGAATCCCTCTGTCTCCCCCCAGTCAGCCCTCAGGGCTGCCTGGGGCACGCAGTGTGATGCTTCAGTAGTGATTTGAATGGCCCAGGGCTCCAACTGCCACTGAGGTATTGACAGTGGCAGGTGGAGCCAGGGGCCCTTCCGAATCACTGATCCGAGGGCAATTTGCCCCTTTCCCCAACCCACATTGGCAGGCCTGCATATGTATATGCATATTTTCTGTGTGAAGTCATCAAAAGTTATCCAACATGTAGTTAATAAAGCTAAGCTAATCATTTTTAATGAAAATGGGCAGAAAATCAGAGGAGGTTTTTGAATCCTAAAACTGCTGAGTAACAATATGCACTAACTACATATTTTAAAAATCTTTGAATAATCTAGTAGGTATAGTTACGGTATTGCTTTTGCATATACTTGATAACTTTTACTGTCTACCACATATATTGTGCTATGAGTTCTTTTGCAAAGAGTCTCATTCTGTAGGAGAGAGTTGCTGCATGAAAAGCTAGCTCTGAGCTGTAGGTTAATTGTAGGCTCCCATATGAAGATGCTACCATGCCATTCTTCCCTTTCCTAAAGACGTTGAGTGCTGCCCCCTCTTTACAGTTTATATCATCAGCATAAAATACTATCTAGGGCCATGAAAAGAATGTCTGTGCCACAGACACGGACATCAGACTTAGTCTTACTTTCCCCTCTGCCTCTCCATTTCCTTTTTTCTTTATCACAGTCCCTCATTCTATCTCATAGTTTCATAACAAACTGAACTTGTAGGCAGATATTTTCAAAGGGATTTGGACTCCTCATTACATTTCCTTCGAAAAATCCGTCTTAAAGGTTTGTTGCCCAGTAATGAGAATCAGCGTGGCATTAGGAGCTCTCCATGGTGCTCTGCCACTGCATTTGCTCCTACAATGCATCGAGTAGACAGTTCTCTATTGTGCAAGCTACAGGGAGGGGAACAGAGTGCTGATTACAAAATGCATTTCAGCACCAGCCCCAATGTCAAGACTATACGGAGAGAGTCTGTTACTGAGAGAAAGTGACTCAATGCAGTGGTGGACAGGGTAGAATAGGTAAAAACAATTTTTGTCATGATGGAGATAGCAGAACAGTGTCTATTTGAAGAAGCTTGAATGCTGCATGCTGGCATCCCACATAACTAATCTATTGAAAACGAAATCAAATAATGTTGTCTGAATGCTACAAAAATCCCCTTGGAAAGAAAATTATTAGTCACACTGATCCTTTATTGTATGAGGAATAAAACACTCCTGGTAGAAGCTTTCTTAAATCATTACTAGAAAAATTAAGTTGCTGGGAAAAGAGCTATTTTACTGCCTAATTTGATTGTTTTTGCTAAGCTCTGAAACGTAAATGAGAACAAGGTTTTGAGCTTGCCTGTGTGTGTCAAACACTGAAAATAAATGTACATAAAATGATGGTTAAGGAAACTAAGTGAATTTTATTTGCCTGCCTAAAAGAGAATTACTTGCCTGGGGCAAGTGAGTGAGCAGAATTTTTCAAGGCTCATTTACCATTAATCTTTGGGCATGTATCTTTTAAATTCAAAACATAATTGAATACAGAGTTTTATTGCATTTCAGTAAGCACACCTGATTTCAAATTAAATTAATATAAGGTGTGTTAATTTCTTTTTCAACGCACCAGTAAAGTTAAATCACAGGCTCACTTTATCCATGTCTTATAGATAATATTTAGTAGGAAATTATTGTTAGCAATGTTTAGTAAATTAGCACTTGGTTTCTTGACACTTTCTTCCTGGAGTTATGGTGCACAATATGAGGGTTGATTGGTAAATATTTCCAGATTTAAAGCTAGTTTTCTTTTTACTGTTTACAGATATTAGAGTGCACACCTTTTACCATGTTTGTGGATGCTAAATAAAACCAATGACTTTTACAAGAAATTGGAAAATTTAGATTTTTCCTTTACAAATATGAGCATTCTGCATTTGGCATGTACTAATTCAAAAGAAAATTATTTTCCCCATGTAAATAATAGCCATTGCAACTTAATTGCTTGTGTTTTCAAGTTTCAACCAATTCAAAACAACTAATGCAAATGTAATTATAGAATAACAACCATCTGTGTGCCATTCCTGGTATGGGCTTTTGGCAGAAGTGTGTGATTTGCACCTGATCCAACTGCAGAGCACTTAACAAGTGCTCTTGTCTCCAGTAGAATTTGTTTGTGCTTTTTTTTTCTTCGAGCCCATATGGGTGTGTGCAAGTCTCTTTGTATGTATCTTCATAAGCCAAAGTACCTATTTATTTTTATGTTTCAACTGTTTAATATGAAATGTTCATTATTGTATCTGATATTGTTAGATGTGCCATTACTTCATCTGTCCTTGTTTATGCCTGGCACTTTAACGTAGTGAATACTCTCACCTTTGTCAGTGTCGGGAGTCTCATTTCTGCCAAATGGCTTGAGTTATTGATCATTTATTTGTTAACTTTGAATTCTCAAGTGTCAAGTCCATTGTAATTTGCAAATGTGCTTTGTAAATAGTTCACCATATGCAGTCTTGCCACTTGTTAACAATAAAGCAGACATGCCAGATAAAACATTCTCCTGTATCTTTCTGTACTGCCAGGTGTAAGTTGTCTAAAAAGTAACCTAGCATTGTTTTGTATAACACTGTGGTTGAATCATATATGTAATTTGAATTCTGTGGGTTCACAGGAAATACTTGTACTTGAGCCATATAATGTCTGCTTCTTGCATCTGAACCAGCTACTGTTTTCTCATGGGAGCTGAGGAACAGCTGAAACACTGCAAGTAAAACTTTTAAAAGCACATAAATAAATTTCATTTAGAGTTAGGCTCCCAGGTATTTCAATCGATTTTGAAAATGGAACTTCAGCTCCTAAATCACTGAAGGATTTTTGAAAATGCTATCCTGAATTTTAATTAGTGTTTGTACAACTCTTGGAAAATATAAAGTTCTAACTGGGAACAGTTGCCTTCTGCCTGCTATTGACTAAGATCAGTTCATACAGTGTTTAGGCTTTTGCTTTTTTTTTCTTAATTTTCTGAAAGTCAAAAAGAGTTTTAATACATAGCCAATCAGTGTGATATCTATATTGAAAGTGTAAATCTCATCTAAAGATCAGCGTTCAGACTTTTAAGTTTATCTAACTAATCTAGACTATTTTAAATGTAATCAACTATTTGCATAGTCAAACCCTGATACGGCTTTATTCTGCTACACAAGATAAATACATTGCTTGGATATCATCATTATGGTTTGTTGGCAATGAAGTAGTTAAATGTTGAGTTTCTATATTAGAACCTGAAGCTACATTTTTCCTGGCTTGGAGGCTTTGATCTGAACAGAAGGGCTGTGTCTACACTAGCCCAAAACTTCAAAATGACCATGCAAATGGCCATTTCAAAGTTTACTAATGAAGCGCTGAAATACACATTCAGCGCCTCATTAGAATGCCAGCAGCCACGGCACTTCGAAATTGACGCGGCTCGCCATCGCGCAGCTCGTCCAGACGGGGGTGCTTTTCGAAAGGACCCAGCAGCTTCAAAATCCCCTTGTTCCTAACAGCAGAAGGAATAAGGGAATTTCGAATCTGCCGAGGTCCTTTCGAAAAGGAGCCCCATCTGGACGAGCTGCGCAACGCTGAGCCGCATCAATTTCGAAATGCTGCGGCTGCCGGCATTCTAATGAGGCGCTGAATATGTATTTCAGCACTTCATTAGTAAACTTCGAAATGGCCATTTACATGGCCATTACGAAGTTTTGGGCTAGTGTAGACATAGCCAAGATGTAAGTCATAAGGTTTTTTGTCCAGTCCTGCTGAATTGAGACAGACTTCCTCTTTTATTTTCATTCTGCACCCTACCCCCTCAGTTTCAAAGTTGCTCCAATTAGCATTTTTTCTGTCTGCACCTCTCTCCCCTCAGGTCCTGTTTTTGCTGCAGAGAAAAGCAGGTACTTCCTCTTCTGCACTCTGGGTAAAATTAATTCCTGTGTAAAGGGACCATAAAGGCCTATGCGTCATTTAGATCTCATGGAGACCTATTGTTGGGTGCAAGTTATGCACAGGCCATGTAAGGGTACTCTGCATATGGTAAGTTTCATGTTGCTCAAGTGAGTAACATGCAAAAGATTATTTTCCCTGGGAAAAGCAGTCTTTGGGAAAAATCTCCCCAAGGAACTCTGTGTTTTGGAATTGAGAGCAGTGCTTGGGAAGGTTTTGCCAAATTCTGACTCTTGTCTCCAACCAGTGAGTTTTACCACTCCTCTCCTTCCCTGCTAGCTTTGATTTTGCTGTCTCATGTATTGTTGCATCTAGATTGGGGGAACAGATATTTCAAGAAAGTGGATTTAGCACCTGAATATTGTCTTATCCTCTGTCAGGATCCCTATCATGGTTCCAAATAAAAAAAAAAAGCAGTCAAGTAGCATTTTAAAGACTAACAAAATAATTTATTTGGTGAGCTTTCGTGGGACAGACCCACTTCTTAAGACCATAGCCATACCAGAACAGACTCAATATTTGAGGCATAGAGAACCAAAAACAGTAATCAAGGTGAACAAATCAGAGAGTAGAGGGGCAAAAGGGGTTGGGGGAGTCAAGAATTAGATTACGCCAAGCATGCTAACATGCCCCTATAATGACCCAGAAAATTCTCATCCTGGTTCAAACCACGTGTTAATGTGTTGAATTTGAAAATAAGAGAGTTCAGCAGCCTCTCTTTCAAGAGTATTTTGAAAATTCCTCTTCAGTAACTCGCAAACTCTTATTAACAGAATGGCCCACTCCATTAAAATGCTGGCTGACCAGTTCGTGGATCAGGAGTGTTTTTATGTCTGTGTTGTGCCCATTAACTCTTTGTCTAAGAGAGTTTGAAGTCTGTCCAATATACAAAGCATCTGGGCATTGTTGGCACATGATGGCATATATGATGTTAGTTGAAGAACATGAGAATGTGCCCATGATTCTGTGAGTAACCTGGTTAGGTCCAGTGATGGTATTTCCAGAATTGATACATGGACAAAGTTGGAAGCAGGCTTTGTTGCAAGGAAAAGTTCCAGGTCTGGTGTTCCTGTGGTATAGACTGTGGCTGTTGGTGAGAATCCTCATAAAGTTGGGAGGTTGTCTGTAGGAGAGAACAGGCCTGTCACCCAGTGCCTTCTGGAGTGTGGCATCCTGATTAAGGATAGGTTGTAGGTCTTTAATAATTTGTTGCAGTGGTTTGAGTTGGGGGCTGTAGGTGATGACCAGTGGTGTTCTGTTCTTACCTTTTTTGGGCCTAACTTGGAGCAGCTGGTCTCTGGGTATTCATCTGGCCCTGTCAATTTGTTTTTTTATTTCTCCTGGTGGGTAATTGAGGTTTATGAATATTTGGTAAAGATCTTGTAGTTTTTGGTCTCTGTCAGTAGGATCAGAGCAAATGTGATTGTACCTAAAGGGCTTGACTGTAAACAGTGGATCTAGTTACATGTGCAGGATGGAAGCTAGAAGTGTGTACATAAGTATCACAATCAGTGGGTTTCCGGTACAGTGTGGTACCGATTAGGCCATCCTTGATTTGTACTGTAGTGTCTAGGAAATGTATCTCTCACATGGAGTAATCGAGGCATAAGTTGATGGTGGGGTGCAGATTGTTAAAGTCTCTGTGGAATTCTTCTAGAGTCTCTATACCATGGGTCCAAATCATAAAGATGTCATCAATGTATCTTAAGTACAGGAGGGGTAATAGGGGACGAGAGCTGAGGAATCATTTTTCTTGGTCAGCCATAAATATATTAGCATATTGTGGGGCCATGTGGGTGCCCACAGCAGTTCCACTAATCTGGAAGTATAAATTGTCCCCAAATCAGAAATAATTGTGGGTGAGAACAAAATTACAGAAGTCAGACACCAGCTTGGCAGTGGTGACATCAGAGATGGTATTCCTGATTGCTTGTAATCCGTCTTTGTGTGGAATATTGGTGTACAGAGCCCCTACATCCATTGTGGCAAGGATGGCATTGTCAGGAACTTTTCTGATGTTTTGTAATTTCCTCAGGAAGTCAGTGGTATCTTGGAGATAGCTGGGAGTGTTGGTGGCATAGTATTTGAGGAGGGAGTCCACGTAACTGGATAGTCTGGTGGTAAGAGTGCCAATACCTGAAATGATAGGGTGTCCAGGGTTTCCAGGTTTGTGGATTTTTGGGAAGTAAATAGAATAATCCAGGCTGGGGCTCAGATGGTGTGTCTGAGTGGATAAGGTCCCGAGTAACAGCAGGGAGCTCCTTAAGTAGTTGTCGTAATTTCCTTTGGAATTCCAAAGTGGGATCAACGGAGAGAGGTCTGTAAAATGTGGTGTTGGAGAGTTGTCTGGCAGCCTCGTGTTCATAGTCTGACCTATTCATGATGACAACAGCACCCCCTTTGTCAGCTGGTTTGATTATAATGTCTGGGTTATTTTTGAGACTGGACAGCATAGTGTTCAGCAAAGTTGAGATTGTCCCATTTGGCATTGTTTGCATATAATGTCAGTCTGAGCATGGTTGCAGAAGCATTGTACGTAGAAATCCAGACTTTCACTACGAATGTCAGGGGGAGTCCACATAGAGTTCTTCTTTTGTTGTTGGTGTGGGGGTCGAGAGAGTCAGACTGTTTTTCATAGGTGTGCTGTAAGAACTTTAGATGGAGGTGGCGAAAGAAGGCTTCAAGGTCACCACAGAATTGTATTAAGTTTGTGGAGGAAGTAGGGCAGAAGGAAGGACCCCGGGGTAAGAGAGACTCTTCTTCTGGGCTGAGTTCATAGCTGGAAAGGCTAACAATATTGTTAGCTGAGCTGTTGTTATTGTAGTTGAAGTATCCTGAGGTATGAAGTAATGGAGAAAATTTATTCTCTTTTCTTTTTTGTAGGAAGTGGAGGTGTGTTTTATAAACTTCTTGTCTAGTACAGGTAAAGCCTTGTTCTGTGGGCTCTTGCGTGGATACCTGACTGTTGATGATAATTTCAAGTTCAGAGAGTTAATTTTTAATCATCTTTTGTTTATTGTAAAGGGTTTTGATCAAGTGGTTCCTCAGTTTCTTAGAGCGCGTGTTGCATAGGTGCTCGCTGTAGTTGGTGTAGTACTTTGATTGTAATGGGTTTTTCCACTGTCAGTCCCTTGGGTACAATGTCCATTTTCTTGCAGTTAGAGAGAAAGATGATGTCTGTCTGGATCTGGGTGAGTGTTTTTCATGTAGCTGATGGATCTCCATTCCAAATGGCTAAATGTAGTGCCTTGCATGTTGAATAGTAACAGAGAGAAAGCCTAGTCTATATACTATCAAAACAAAAAAGCAGTCAAGTAGCACTTCAAAGACTAACCAAATGATTTATGAGGTCAGCTTTCGTGGGACAGAGCACTTCTTCAGACCATAGCCATACCAGAACAGACTCAATATTTAAGACACAGAGAACCGAAAACAGTAATCAAGGTGGACAAATCAGAAAAAAAAAATTATCAAGGTGAGCAAATCAGGGAGTAGAGAGGCTGAAGGTATGGGGGAGTCAAGAATTAGATTAAGCCAAGTATGCAAACGAGCCCCTATATTGACCCAGAAAATTCCCATCCCGGGAATCCCATCATGTTTTGATTGTGAGCCTGCCCTTTGCTTTGCTCATGAGTGGTGGGACACGCGCCAAAGCAGTTTTCAAAACAATACTGCCACCATTCCCCAGCAGAACTTGCACCATGCCACAAAGCTTGCAGGCCAGTTCAGGTGAAGGGAAGGAAAATACCCTCACTAAGGCTCCAGATAGACAATTACCACACTGTCTACATTTTTTTTAAACTGAAGACATCAGAGGATCCTTGGGGGAGTTGGAGGAGGTTCACCCAAACTCCTTGCTAATGGAGCCACCTTTTAGTTCTGTTATGCAGATTCCAATGGGGGGTGGGTGAATTTTGAACAACACATATCTGAAGGTCATTCATCCTTGCGAAGAAATCCTGGAAATTAGCAATGAAAAGAGATCACATAAAGTGAAAGGCAAGTGCTTCTGGGCTTCCCAGCTGCACCGTAAGGCCCCATACGCAGAGTCAGTCAAGTTTGTGACATACGTGAAAGTATCCTCCCGCTACTTTTGCCTGAAACCCCTTTACATGGTCAGCATGACAATCACGGTCAGAAATGCCTTTCAAATTACAAAGGAATTGGGTCAGATGAGACATGACAACACTTTTTTACCACCTACTTCTAAACTGCCAGATGTCACTTGGACTGCGGGCTGCTGGCCCATGAGTGCTTTCAGCTGGTCACAAGAATAGCCATACTAGGTCAGACCAAAGGTCCATCCAGCCCAGTATTCTGCTTGCCAGTATCCTGTCCATCATCTCTTGGAGGAGTGCCTGACCCAAGGCTGCCTGGTTCACGAGATAGCTGACTTGTCTCCTTTTGCAGCTGAGTGGCTTCCTCCCTTGCCAGCTGCTGCACTAGGATGGCATCTTGCTGAACAGCCATGGCTTGTACTAACACCTTCACCAAGTCCTCCATTGTGATACACTCATTACCTCTAACCAATGAGGGGGAACACCAGAAATAGTAAATCCTGGAACCAGCACCCTGGTGCATCTTTTCCCCCGTTGGGGTGTTTTTTTCCCCCTTTATAAACTGCAACACTGTGAGCAAATCCCACTCTTGACACCCATAGTGGCAGGGCTCTGGTCATGCCCTCAGGGTCCTACACTTTAGAGGGGTGCAAGGGCTATTTAAGTGACACTCTGGACAGGAAGCACAACATCACTAGGCATCCTCAGGTAACCCTGGCCAGTAGAATCTGCACAGGATCTGCGCCTGGGTCTTCTCCAGCCCTATGTGCCCCCTAAACAGGTGACCGGGTGAGATTCAAAATAGCCTGTTATTTTCAGGGTGGCAGAGGCTAGTGCATTTCCTGCTCCTCTGCATCTGACATGATACTGGAGGCCCTTGTTAAGGAAAAAGTGGGGGTGACGGAGAGGCGGCACAGACCAGAAAGGAGGAAATGTTGCTGGAGAAGGAGAGTTTACTCATCCTGTGCAGTAACTGGAGCCAGTGGTGATCGGGAAAGAACTGAGTCAGCTGCCCACGCATGCGCAGTAAGTGCCACGGGTGTGTCTTGCCCGTGACCTGAGCATGCGGGCGACCGGGATGGGGAAGGGGGTGGACACTGCTCCACACAAATCTTTAGCCAGTGGGTGGAGCAGCACTGATGCGCCGAAATGTGGAGCACCCACAGGGATGCTCGAAGAAGCACTGAGGTCTGGAGGCAAGGGGAGACTCAGCCAGGCACCATGGAGAAGGTGATAAAGGGGGCCAGTGGGAGAAGTGGCCCAGGGGCAGCCTGCTGTAACTGGGACAGAGGAAAAGGCACCAAGCGCTATTTAAGGTCCCTGGACTAGAGCTTACAGTAGTGGGCAGGCCTGGGTTCCCACCACCCTTCCCCATGCCTAGGAGAGCTGCTGCAGCAAGAAAATGTGGAGCCAGGACCACTGGAGGCGTCTTGCCCCAAACTCGTGTCTTGCCTGTGACGAGAGTGGGAAAACAGGAACCCTTGCCCCTGGAAAGACAAGAGGCAGTGGGAGGGTTGCCATGAGCCTCTGAGGCACAAGAAAAAAGCTGCTAGGAAGTGCAGGACCCTGAGGGCATGACTGGAGCCCTGCCACACTCTATCCAGACTAACCTGGAATCCAAAGAGCTGGTACTGGGAGGGAGCCTACAGCCCTGTTGCCCCCATTAACCAGGGAAGACTTGTTCCCCATCTCAGCTAAGAGAGAATTCCAGTAGTCTCAGATGGCCTGTTTGCTTTGAGACCAGTTCCCAATCTTACCCAAGAAGTACTCTACCTAGATACCCTTTTTGTGCTGTTTATGCTGCTTGTCTAACCCTGCTCAATTACTAATTCCCTCTTCTGACAAGAGCACTTCTCCCCATGCATGGTTTACTTGCGCGCTTTCTCTCAGAAACAGAAATTTGGAAACTGATTTGCTAAGTGGTCTTGCAAAATTTCTATTCATAGCCCATTTCATGTAAAGATATTCATTCCTGGGGCCATTTTTATGTTTGTTTCTAATACAGCAGCTACCACAGAAATTTACAAACTGAAAGTGAACAAGTCAAAGAATGCAAGTCATCATGACAAGAGCACTTGTGGGGAAGTTGTGGTTCAGGAACCCTGGCAATAAGATACAAACAGGCAGAGCATTTATTAAGAAAAACAGACAGCAAACAGCGTTATAGTTGCTCAAGTGAGGATTTTGATCCCTACCTGCTTGTAGGTCCCATCACGCTACTTTGATGAAGTAAGTAGTCCCAAAGAGTCAAAGGGGATAACATGACCCTGGAACTGGGCAGCACTAAACATCTATCAAGGCCTCAGTCTTCAAGCACAGAGACCTCAGACTGGTTCATCCCAGGGAAAACATTCAATTAAAAAATCTCCAGAACCTTTTGATTAAAGATGAAAACAACAAAAGGAAGACAGTTCAAGCATTTGAAATGTAAAGTACTGAATTTGGCTTTCATTTTAACAATCACTTTTTTCTTTTCCTTGAGACAGTTTTTTTAATAAGGGAAACCCCCATTTGATAATCTTTTAGATATTGTTAATATTCTTTTTGAGGGCAAGACAACAAGTTAATTAAGATGGGCTTCAGTGGCTGCTGCTGTTAAAGTCCAATGTTCCTTCCTTTAAGACTAAAGACTTATGCACATATAAACAAGAGGGTGGGAAAGGGGGATAGAAAATGCAGCTTCTGACGTTCGTGCTGTTCCTTATTTTCAACCTTGCTGCTGCAGAAACACAGGCACAGTCTGATTAGCCACCGTGAGACTTGGCAAACTTGTACCAGTGTTACAGCATTCCTCTGGTTATGGGGTCCCCAACACTAGTGAAGGAAGTACTCTAGCCTGGCTAAGCCAGGATCATTTTAACCAAAAAGCAAAAAAAAGCTAAGAAAGAGGAGAAATAAGGGAGGGGAAGAAAAACGACATGTGAAGGAGGACAGGAACCAAAGTCTGATATTTTAGGTGCTGTTTAACCCATGCTGGTTAGGAGTTACCATATTTAAACTTTCAAAAAAGAGAACACCCTTGAGAGGGAGTGTGTTACAGTATAGAACTATAACTTGCGGAAGTGGTGATATACAAGACCACATGGATGCACCTGAGATCAAAACAGTGGCACCTGATTGACTATGTCATCAGTCTCAGGCGGGACATTCGAGATGTTAAGATCACCAAGGCCATGTTGGGAGCTGAGTGAGGGACTGATCATAGACTTGTCAGATCAGTACTTATGCTGCACATCACACCACTGCACTGCAAGAAGCTCAAGGTTGTCAGACCCTCCCTCAACACTGGGAAGCTGCAACATACTGGTCATCATGAGAAATTTGCAGCCTGCCCTGACCAAGTGCTGAGGTCCCATGGACCTCTGACTGGAGACCCAACACAAAAGTGGGACCAGTTCAAACCCTGGTGACAGTCAGCCAAGTCAACACTAGGACTCAAAAAGAGAGTTCACCAAGACTGGTTTGATGAAAATGACGAGGCCATCATGAAGATCTTAGAGGAAAAACAGAACACATTTCTGCTACAGCAAAATGATCAGTCCTCAATCTCCAAATGTGATCGTTTCAAACACTTTTCAGAGCCAGGCGCAAACGGCACTTCACAAAATGCAAGATGAGTGGTGGGAGAGTAAAGCTGATGAAGTCCAATACCTCACTGACACCAAGAACTCCAAGATGTTCTTCAGTGCTATCAAAGCTATATATGGACCTTCAAAGCCATGTACTGCACCTCTTCAGTCTGCAGATGTCATGACCCGTCTGAGGGAGAAGAACATCATCAACAATAGGTGGAAAGAGCACTTCAGCAACTTCTCAACAGACCCTCCATTGTCGACCCTGTGGCCCTAGACCAGATCCCTCAGAAACCCACAATAGGCAGTCTTGACCTGCCCCCTGCAATGGATAAGGTCAAAAAGGCAATCAGCCAGACAAGCTCTGGCAAAGCCCCTGGGATGGATGGTGTCCCTGCTGAAATTTTCAAAGCAGCAGGACCAGTGTCACTTGAAGCCTTTCACAACATCTTGATCAGCATCTGGGAAGAAGAAGACATGCCCAAAGACATGCCGCAATCACCTCACTCGTCAAGAACAAGGACAACAAAGTTGACTCTGGAAATTACTGGGGCATCTCCCTTCTCTGTACTGCTGGGAAGATCTTGGCTCAAGTCATCCTCAACTGTCTGATCACCAGCATCTCAGAGGAGAATGTGCCAGAGGCACAGTGTGGTTTTTGCCCAGGCCGCAGCACCATTGACATGATCTTTGCTGTTCGTCAGGTCCAGAAAAAGTGCATAGAGCAGAACCTGGATCTGTACGCTGTCTTTGTAGACCTGACCAAGGCATTTGACACCATCAGCAGAGAAGCTCTGTGGATTATCCTCTCAAAACTTGGCTGCCCGAGAAGATTCGTTAACCTCATATGCCTGTTCCACGATGACATGACTGGCTTTGTTCTTTCAAATGGCGAGTTCTCAGATCCATTTGAGATAGCCAATGGTGTGAAGCAAGGGCGTGTGCCGGCACCCGTGTTATTCAGCCTCTTTTTCATGTGCGTCCTCAGCCACGCAGTTAGGCACCTGGACCATGTAGTCTACATGAAATACAGACTTGATGGGTCACTTTTTGACCTTTGTTAGCTGAATGCTAAAACCAAGACACTTGAGAATCTTACCCTTGAAGACCTTTTTGCTGACAACTGTGAACTTATGGTACACAAGGAATCTGATCTCCAGCTCATTGCCAACAAGTTTGCTGATGCCACTTGCCTCTGGTTTGACCATCAGCCCAGGAAAGACGGAGGTACTGTTTCAACCTGCTCCAGGATCTGCTGTCCTCCCTGCTTCAATCTTTATTGAAGGAACAGAATTAAAAACAATAGAGGAGTTCAAGTACCTTGGCAGTGTGATAGCCAATCATGGCTCCCATGACAAAGAAATCAATGCCAGAATCTGCCAGGCCAGCCGGGCACTAGGACGTCTGACAGCATGAGTATTGAATCAGCAAAATATCCGACGGTCAACTAAACTGAAAGTGTACAAGGCTGTAGTCCTGACTAGCCTCCTGTATAGCTGTGAAACCTGGACCTTGTACAGAAAACATATAAAACTGCTGGAGCACTGCCACACATGCAGCCTGAGGTCAATATTGCACATTTGATGGCAGGAGAGAGTTATGAACCTGGAAGTCCTGGACAGAGCAGCAATCACGAGCTTCGAAGCCATGATTCTGAAAGCCCAGCTTCGCTGGACGGGGCACATCATACGAGTGGAGGAGTCAAGAATCCCTAAGCAACTCCTCTACAGTGAACTCTCCCAGGGCAAAAGGAATCAAGGTAGGCCTCGCAAGAAGTATAAAGACTGCACAAAGGTCAACATTGCTCATGCTGGTTTAAAACCAGATCAGCTAGAGCCGCATGCAAAAGACTGAACAGGCTGTCATGCTCTCGTACAACATGTGTATGACAACTTTGAAGAGCAGTGACGTGTACAGCTCATTGATGCTCATGAGAGGAAGAAAGCAGCAGCAGCCACACCAACAGAGCCAGGACAATTCCCGTGCCCCAACTGTGAATGCCCACGCCCTTCAAAGCTTGGACTCCTCAGCCACATGCGAGTCCACAGCCAATGATCCTGTACAAGCTCAAGACGTCATTGTTGTACACAACAGACTACCTACTACCGGCCTTGGCACCCCTATAATTTGACTTCTACTGAGGACTGTGCCAAAACTCTGCCCTTGGACTCTCTTAGCATTACAGTATGTTGTTAGGCAGCCCATGCATTGTGATTTCAGTTGCCTGGTAGTGCTTAGTTATCCATCTGTGCCCTTTCCAGTTAGTCCCTATTGGACTTTTCTGTGTTAATAGCAGTAATTAGGAAATAGGTCCTGGCATTAGATGGTTGCTCAAATTCCAAGGAAATATGATTGCTCCTTCCTCAGCTGTTTTTCATTAGGTATTTAGAAAATATTTCCAGAGAAGTTTCCACTCCTTTTGAATTGTTAAATCCTTCTTGAAATCTTATATTTCCTGAAGTGTTGTGGTAAAGGATATGGAAGAGGATAAACTGATCATTCAAAAAAGAGCTGCTTTTTTCACTGCGTTGTGTATATATCCATACAGGATGGTAAAAGTATGGTGAAGTTCTTGGACTATTCTATTAGCAGTTACTGCTTGCCATGGATCTTGACCTTTTCTCTGGCTGTCCATGAGTTTTCTAGCATCCTATGTCTTAATTTGAGAATTTTTTTTAGATAATTTCCTTTTTGGAGATTATTATGGACATTCTTACATCTTAGTCTGGGTAACTCATCTGCAAGAAGATCCATTTTTATAAGATTTTTAGTCGTACTGACTCGGAGTTAAAAGCATTTTTGAGACGCAATTACCCATGCTGGGATTAATCAGTAACTGATAGTTTATCTGTGAGTGCCTATTGCGTGGGGATATTCAGATCCAGTACAGGTAGATGGTGGAACCTTCTTGTAGTGGTGCTTATTGGACATGCCCTTTTCCCTAGTACTCATGTCAGACATGGGATTTGGGTAAAAGAGAGTTGGCGCTGTTACCGCCTTAGTCAGTTCCAGATGCTGCAGCAGTAGGATGTGAATCATCTCACATCTGTTTATTTTTTAATTAATGTCCTAGTTAAACAAGAACAATCCCTCCAAAACTCATACAATGAATAGGATAGTGATAGTAATAGTTTTAGATCAGCAGTGTATTAACTCAATAGCTAAATGAACATAGCTTATATAAAATTTTTTCTTAATTAGGTGAGTAATAACTATTAGCTATGATGGATGTTAGCACGAAGAATCAAGGCTTCAAGCAATATGTCTTAGTCTGACAGTCTTTCCATCCTTTGATGCTCAGGGACAGTGCTTGAAATGTTGGGGTGAAAATCACTTACCAGAATGCTGCCAAATATGCAACATGCTTGGCTCCTGAGCCAGGAAGGAAAGACACAGGCAAGTCTTTCTGCTAAATTATGTGCTAATAGCTGTGCCTACAAGATCTGGCAGAAAAAATAAGAGACTAGGGTCAGCTCAGTGTACTTGCATCCAAAAAGTCATCTGGGTCCATGATAAGAGCTCGGGGCCATGTTCGTATTCCAAGTCACCTGAGCATCTGATGGGGAGAACCTTTGCTCTGACCTATGATATAATCTATACCTGGGCCTGGATACTGAAAGGAGTTACAAGAATTTATGAGTTGTACATGGAACATCTGCAAGTTCAAGGATGAGGAAGGCTAAGCATATCCCCAGCAGCTCTTTTCATCACTTACCTGGAATAGAATTCAAGTTGAAGGATTACAGTTCTAGACCTGTAGCCAAGTATACAGAGCAAAGATCAAAGCTTGCAGATCAATCAGTAAAGGTCCAACAATGCATAATTGAGCTGAGAGCTCAGATTCAATTGGCTATATCTCCACCAGACAAGGTACCTAGACAATAGGGAGTGAGAGAAAGTTCCCCATTTTTATTCCATATTCCTTCTCCACCCTACAGGTTCATCAGGGAAAATCACTTCCCCATCTTCTATTTAGTATTCTTGCATCACAGACAGCTTGATGCACATCCCCAATGGCTTCAATGCCAGACCTGGGATCTCAATTGAGGTCAGAGTTAGAGATGTGTCTAGTCTGGGTGACAATTGTTTCCTGATAGAAGAATTCTTAAGGAGGGATCCTGAATTTCCTTAGTATCCTTCAGGGGCTGCTATACAGAACTGGACAGGCTAGCAGGACTTTCCCTCTGCCTTCCCAGATGTCACGGCTCAATTGGGCAGCTCCTCAATTTTCAAAGCATACTAGAAGACTAGACTTTGGAGGGCTAGAGTAAATTTCATCCTCTTCTATGGAACAGATGTCAGGATCCTTCAGACATTGATTGAAGACAATCAGATCATTCCCTGCCTCCTGAACAGAAGCTAACCTGAAAAGAGGAATAGCAAAAGGTACCTACATAAATTCCCTTATGATTCAGGAGAGTTGCAGGGCAGCTCATCTCCCCCTGACAATGTTGGAATGACAGCATCCTTGTCTCCCTTTTAAGGTTGCCATTCAATGCTGTGAGTTAGTGGCTAAGATGGCATTGACGCTCAATGGAGTGTTGCTTTGGAGGACACTGCCCATCCAATCCGTGGTCAATATTTTATGGTCAGCATTGAAACTTAAAGTCTGTTTGTCCATCTTAGGTTGTGGCAGGCAATTAGCTAAGTCCCATTGGTTCAAAAGGTCAGCCATTTTCCCCAGACAGGCTGATAAACTGCACCAAATCCCAAAAGAGGGTTTCTCTTGTTTTCATGTGCATCCTTAACCAAAGTCCACAGCAGCTACAAAGACTGACATCAGAATCTCAACCTTCTATCCAATTGGATAAGAAAGAAAGGACATTAGCATCTTTGGATAGCAAGCTCTTTTGTTCCACCTCTTTGAATATGCCTACAGCCATAATTAAAGGAAACTCTGTCCAGAGCTAGCTCTCTAGTCTACGTCTACACATAGGAAAAACTTTGAAATGGCCATGCTAAAGGCCAAATTGAATACTAATGAGGCACTGAAATGAATATTCAGCACCTCATTAGCATGCTCCCAGCCACAGCTGATAGGAATAAGGGGATTTCAGTGTTTTCAGGGTCCTTTCAAAAAGGACCCCTGTGTAGATGAGCCACATGCAAGTGAAATGTAGCACATTCAAAGTGGTGTGGCCAGCAGCATGCTAATGAGGCACTGAATATTCATTTCAGCACCTTATTAGTATTCTTTGATTTGGCCATTAGCATGGCCATTTCAAAGTTTTTCCTAGGTATAGACATGGCCTAGGATTGATACCACTTTACAGAAGATCTTCTAGCCCATTTTTCCTTTACCAAAGGCAATACACACAGTCATCTGTGTAAATCCTTCTAAATTGCTTATCTCTCTACTGGTTCTTCAAAGAGCAAGGCCTTTTCAGGTTATCACTGTCTAGCTGGGTGAGACTTAGTACTGAAGAACATTCGTTTCCTGTCCTGCTTCTCTTAGAGCACACAGTGCTAAGTCGGGAGGGGTATGTTGCCACAGCTACAGCATTTCTCAGTATGTTCCTATTGTTGAGATTTGCAAGGCTACTATGTAAGCTTACTTATGTACTAAATTTAGATTCTGGGTCCAATACCTGTTTTGGAAGGTCAATACTTCAAATATTGTTAAATTAGGGCCCCACACCTTCTTCCTTTTTGAGGTACTGGGCATCAAACTTTCTGAAGGGGGTAATAGGCAAAGGGTACTGGAAGAAGAAGTGGAGGTTACCTGTAAATGCAATATTTCAAGATGCACTCTGCATAATCACACACTACATCCACATATCCTGCTTCTACAAAGTCCTAGGTGTGTCATTACTGGCTATTCTACCTTAGCGTTTGGAAGGATTTTAGACAGCAACAACACCAAATGCCTCTTCCTGTGTCTGGTGTGAGCTCTAAGAACAGAAAGTGAGTCACAAATTGCCTCTAACACGTACTGCTACTAAAAGATTCCACCATCTTAACAACACCAGATTGGCATATTCCCAGCTGTGTGAATATACAGAGTCCATCTTGAAGAACTCTAGTTATTAGCAAGTAACCATTAGTAAGGAAAATAAGTTCCATTTCCTATGACCCCACTTCAAGTTTAATCAGGCTGTGAAGTGAAAGATTTTGGTTTTAATTAAGGCTGTCAATTAACTTGTGTTAACTGGCAGGGCAGATTTAACTTGCTAAAAAATTAATGTGCATTAATGCTTGTCAATTGACAGTGCTGCTTTTTGACACTTTCTAGCACCTGAGGCTGTTGTAATCTAAAGCAGAGATTCCACTTTGAAGTCCTGTGGCATCTTATAGACTAACAGATATTTTGGAGCATAAGTTTTGTGGGCAAAGACTCACTTCATCAGATGCATCTTATGCTTCAAAATATCAGTTAGTCTATAAGGTGCCACAAGTCTTGTTGTTTTTGAAGGTATGGACTAAGTTGGCTACCTCTCTGACTCTTTGATTTGGATTCTTTTAGACAGTTTAAATGTTAATTTTGCAAGCCCTGACTTGCAGCAGGATTGCTAAGACATTTAGCATCCATAACAAAAAGTCTGTGTGTTGTTTGGAAAGTAACTTACTAGAGGAGGTGGAGGAGCAGAGGGTGAAAAGGTGGAGGTGCTGGAATTAACTCTTGGAAAATTGCTCGTTTGCAGAATTGTAGCCGGGTAAATACTATGGTGAAGGTGCAATATATTGCCAAGGGCAGTGTTTGTTTCTCAATCTCTCTCTCTCTCTTTTTTTTTTTAAACAAAGAACCCCTTTAAAAATGTATAAGTACCCACACATTTCTCTTGTGTACCGTTCAGGTGAAACATGGTCCTAAAATAAGTTGAAGTCTTGAAACAAGTGTCATTCAACCTTTCCAGATTACTCTACCCTTTTCAGGAGTCACATTTGTTTTGTATACCACCAAGTTACACCTCACTAATGAACTACTTACTTACAAAAACATGCAAAAATATCGCAGAAGACTACTATTAAAAACTTGCTGACTTTCTTCCGTATTTACATTTCATCATAAGGCATATGAAGCAGTAGAAACAAGTCATTATGTAAATAAACCATGATATTGTGCTGACTTTACTGGTAATTTTTATGTAACCTGTTGTAAAACTAGGCAAATATCTAGATGAGTTGATGTAATCCCTGGAAGACCTAAGTGTACCCATAATGGTAAACACAACCTTGTTTGAGAAACACTGGTCTAGGGAGATAGAGAGAGCTTTCGGTAAACTTAAAGGTTGTAATTATTTTTTCCAAAGGCCTGAAGCATATCACTATCCTTTGTAATGAGGGTTAATGGTCTCTTATGCTTCAGGTCACAGACTGACAGCTCCCAAGTCTCAGGTAGAAATTCTCCATACTCTTGCCCCCACACATGGGCCAGGTCCATGCTGGCTGTTTCACTTTCCTGTGTCAGAAACTGGTCTCTGCCGGAGACACGATACCAAATAAAATCTTGATTCTGCCACGAGAATGGCTCTTGTGGATGCCTTTTTCCTGTCCTAGGATTCTCTATGGCTGTGTCTGTACTACAAAGAAACTTGGAACATCAAAAATCAAAATTGAAATAAGGGATTTCGAAATAGTGCGGCTACACACACAAAATGTATCGCTGCACCGATCAGCTATTTCAAAAGAACCGCCCCCATGCTTCGAAAGGGAGCATCCACACAGGAACACGGGCTCTTTCTAAATAATCAGCTAGGAAACACCATGCATGGGGTTACATGGCCGACAACCCCTTCCGGGTCCCACAGCCAGCAGCGACCTTAAAGGGCCCCTCCCGAACACACCCACCCTGCACACACACAGCACCACAGAGCAGTACACAGCACTGTGTGGACCTGGCTCCAAGAACAGGAGGAGAATGGAGCAACAGCAGCTGCCCAAGGCTGATGCCTCCATCCACACTGGGACCCAGCTGCTGCTCCCCATTTCCCATCCCCCACAGCACCTCTGGAGCCACCCTAGCAGTGGGGACTGGTGGGAGAGGCTAGTACAGGGCTAGTGGGACAATGAAAGGTGGCTCAAAAAATTTAGAATGACAAAGCAGACATTCCTGGAGCTGTGTCACACCCACCCTGCAGCACGTGGACACCCACATGCGGCTCACGCTCCCAGTCGAGAAGTGTGGGGGGATTGCCCTCTGGAAGCTCGCCACCCCAGACAGCCACCGTTCAGTGGGGCACCAATTCAGGGTGGGTAAGGCCACCATTGGAGCCGTCCTCCTGGAGGTAAGTCAGACCAGGGCCCCATACCATCCCTGGGAAGGGGGAGCAGAGGACCCCTGTGTGGGGGGCCTGCAGGGGAATGGGGGAGGGGGGCCCCTGATGTGCAAGCCCTACATGTTGGTGTCCCCCTTCTACAGGTGGTCCAGGCCATCAATCACATCATCCTGTGGAGGGTCTTCCGCCTCCCCCTGGCATCTCCCAAGTTGCCAAGATTTGCAGCCCTCAGTTTCCTGAACTGTTTCGGCGCATTCAATGTCACCCATATAGCTATCTGCACCCTAGACCACAGCACAGGATGCTACATAAACCACAAGGGGTACCACTTGGTGGTGCTCCAAGCACTCGTTGATGCCCTGAGCCGGTTCTGTGACATTTGCATGGGCTGGTCCAGGCAAGCCCATGACACTGGGGTACTACACAACTCCTGGCTGGGGCAGCGCATGGACAAGGGCACCTACATCCCTGCCTGGGAGCTCCCCATGGGGGGGACAATGATGCCACCATGTATAGAGGCTGATGGGGTGTACCCTTTGCAGCTGTGGCTGATGCTGTGGCTGATGCTACACTGGGCACACCACCGCCAGCCAGGACACTTTTAACAACTGCCTGAACCATGCCTGCAACGCTGTAGAGTGGGCCTTTGGATGCTTCAAGGGGTGTTTCTGATGCCTGAATGCACAGCTGGACGTCAGCCTGCCCAATGTCCCCCGTGTGGTCGCAGCTTGTTGTGCTCTGCACAATATAATGAAGGGCAAGCATGAGTGCTACATGCCAGGGTGGGCTGCAGACCACGGCCCCAGCTATGAGCAGCTGCCCATGGCCCCATGCTGCCAAGCACATCGCAACAGGGTTAGGGTCCGGGAAGCCCTCCAGGAGGCCTTCGAGGGGGAGACATGCTGACTTCCACCTGGCACTCCAGCTCACACCCACCTTACAGCATGCCCCCCCGACAGGGGACACTGGGGTGCACAAAAAATGGTTTAATAACTGGAAGCCAACTATACACATATAAATAAACAGCACTAGAAAATATGGTGTGGGGGGGGGTCTTCCTAACTGGGGGCTAAATATGGGGAGACCTATATACAATGTGGGGGGCATGCCCTCATGGCCAGGGTCACAGGCACAGGTGGGCCTTGTCCCCCATAAGCGTGGGGGGGACAAGTCCCCCAGTGGGTACGGGGGCCCCTGTTGCCCCAGATGCGAGATCCCTGTTGGGGCCAGAAGCTGCTGGCAGGATGGGAAGGTAGGATCAGCCAGGGGCTAGAGCACGGGGGGGGCTGGGTGAAGCGGGGGGAATGGGGTGCTGGGGGTTTCAGGGGAGATAGCCTCCCCCAGGCTCGCACTGGAATCAGCCAGTGGCCCAGGGCGAGGCAGGCAGATAGGTTAAGGGTGGGTGAGGGTAAGAGCAGTGAGTCTGGGACAGTGGGAGCAGGTTTGCGCGTGTCAGGGGGGCTAGCAGGGGGGCTAGCCCTTTGGGGGCTGTGGCTACCTTGGCCCAGACCGCCCTCCACCAGGCCCTGTCCTCCTGCTCAATCTGCAGCCACTCGTGGAGCACAGCGGTCTGCTCCTGGAGGGCTGCAGTGTGGGCCTCCGCTGCCTCCTGAGGGATGTAACGGCGGTGCTGTCAGGCCCTCCGGGGCTAGGCAGGCGCAGCCGGGGTCGGGGGGGGGGGGGGAAGGGTTCTCCGGCTCCGTCGGATGGCGGTGCGGGTGTGGTCTGGCCCTCAGAGGATGATGCTGTGGAAGCACAAGGGGGAGAGAAGCCACCTGCCAGTGCTGTCACCTGGGCCTGAGGACTCCACCTGTGTCACCTCCGCCATCCCCTGACCATCCACCCAGGTGGTGCCTCCCCTGCTGACCCCACCCCCGCCTTGTGGCTCCTATGTGCCCCCTGGGACTGCATCTGTAGGGCAACCACTGGCTGCGGCCTGGCCCCTGCATCCCTTCCCGGTCCGGAGGGCCAGGGTGCTACCCACTGGTGTGGGTGCTGGATGGCACCACGCCTGGGTCTGGGATGGGGCAGAGGAACATGGGATAGCACCCCACCCCCCAGGCCACCCAATCCACCTGTTACCTACTTGGGGCTCTGGAGAACAGGTCCAGGGACACCGGCCTCGAGGGGGCCTGGCTGGAGGTACCGGAGCTGACAGAGATCACAAGCCACACACACACACACACACACACACACCCCCCGAGTCGCTCCTTGGCTGTGTCGGTGTGGCCCGGGTTGACGGTCCCAGCTGGTTGTGTGGGTCCATCTCCCGGTTGGTGTTGGGCCCACCTGCGTCAACTGCCGCCGCCAGCTCGGGGCTGTCCTTCAGGCCAAGGCGCTGTTCCAATGCCTGGTAATGTGGGCACCTCGGGTCGGCCCCTGCCTGCAATTGCCTGCGGGTGTCCCTGGCCCAGCTACAGGCCTGCCTCAGCTCCTTCACCTTGGATTGGGCCTGATCGGCCATGCACTGGGGGTGTTCCTGCCTCCGCATCCCCAGTGACAGCCACTTGAAGGCAGCTGTATACGTAGGGCAAAATTGCATGCTGCACCTCCCACTATATTGTTAACCCCAAGCATTTAAAAACCGGGACATTTGATTTGCGGACAAGGAGATTTGTAGAGAAATAAAACTTGGGATCTGTTTGCTTTCTGGGTTCTGGTCCCTGAGGCTTCCTATGTTCAACTGTTTTTTTTCCTCTACAACCATAAAGGCTAAATTTTAAAAAAGCATTGTTGTTTAACAGAGTGATTAATTGTATGATTAATCAGGATTAATATTTAATCCCTTGACAGCCCTTATTTTAATAAGACTTTTGACACAATTCCACATGACATTCTCATAAACTATCTAGGAAAATGTGGGCTAGATTACTATCCTGCATATTCAGTGCTCATCAGTGTTTCCCTGTCAAATGGAAGGGTATGTCTAATGAATCATGCATGAGTCAGTCCTAGATCTGCTACTATTCAATATTTCCATTAATAACATGGGTAATGGAGTGGGGAAAATATGTGTAAAATTTGCAGATGAACCCAAGTTGGGAAGAGTTGGAAGGACTTTGGAGGAGAGGCTTAGAATACAAAACAACCTTAACACTAGGTCTAAAATCAACAAGATGAAATAAAATGAAAGGAAGAAAAAATCAAAAGCATGGGTACAGAATGGGGAACAACTGGCTAGGCAATAATACTGCTGAAAAAGATCAGGGATTATGGTAAGAGCCCTGCCTGTATACAAAATTTGTATCCATCTCCACAACTAGGATCTGCAGATATGAAGCAGATATCCATACATTTGCATGGTTCTAGAGACACAATTGGTATCTGCATCCATACCCGTAAAACCATCATGAATAACCACATCCCTGGGCATGGATCCCCACGGACATAAAGTGGATATCTGTGGATTTACAGGGCTCTAGCTGTGCGGGGTCACAAATAGAATATGAGTGAATATGTTGCTGTTGCTAAAAAGGCAAAATTCATTCTGAGGTTTATCAATAGGATGTATCATGTAAGACACAGGAGATAATTCTGCCCTATTCAGCTGTAAATTTGGATTTCCAAATAATTCACAGTTTGCAAAACCTTCTGTAGAACACTGATGATTCATACTTCCCACAAAAGGTTGGGAAGACAGTGTTGCAAATTAGCTCTAGTGCCTGTATGCTGTACACATTGCCCAGACAGGAAGATTATGCTTGGGTGAAGCGGTGGAATCCCATTTTAGATACTCTGTAATCCTGAAAGAGTAGGAGTTTTTTTTTAACCAAGGCATTAGTCTCCAGAGCTGCAGGTCGGTAAAGGGTCATGTAGTTTTAAAGTAATACCAGCTTGTAGCCCTGTAGCATTTTTAAATGTGAGTTTGTAGTGTTATATTTACTACATATGGAACACCCAAAAACCCTACACTACAGGAAGGTTAAGATTCTGAAGGGAAGCACTGAAAAGTTAAAAAATAATTTCTGGAATGTGCACCTTTAATTCCGCATGCATATGCATTGTATTGGTTTTAATGACATGACCACATACTATTTATTCCCACAGGACCTGTGGTCATCAATGAATGAGTGGCTCTTCAATATTTTATGTTTAGTCACCTATTTCAAAGTGTGGTCCCAGATCTTATTTTACTGCCACCATGCCAATCCTGCCCTGATTACAGAATTCACTTCTTCAGGAACATTTCTCTAGTGCTCTTTCAAAGAAATGAGTGCTTCAGATAAAATTATGATTTTGCCTTCTGATCTCCTCTCTAAGCTTTGTATTACATTTCCAATTGCTAGCTTCATAAATTAAATCAATTAAGGCCAAAATTCTCAGGTATCTATTTTGGTGTACTTTGGTTGGGAGAGATAGGGTTTAATTTTTCTGTGCACTTAGTATTTTTATACTACATTACATGTTCAGTGTGCAGCTCCAACTGAGTTGAGTTACAATAGTGAGTGCCCCGCACTTCTGCAGATAAGATCCTATGTGGCTCCTTAAAATGAGAAGCATGACTAGGTTACATCTGCACATCAGTATTATTTTGAAATAAGACATTCTGAATAGCTAATCCAAAATAGCTTCTTTCAGAATAACACAGGTGCACACAAGAATACGTTTCAAAATAGAACCCAGCTATTTCAAAATAGCATGTACGGATACATATTGCTTATTTCGAAAACATGCCATGGGACATCCTTATGGCTTATTTCAAAATAGCACTATTCCATGTGTTAACTGTGCCTATTTTGAAACAACATAGAAATAGTCATGTTAGTCTGTATTCTAACGAAACACACCAGCAGTCATGTAGCACTTCAAAGACTAAGAAAGTAATTTATTAGGTGATGAGCTTTTGTGGGACAGACCCATTTGATCTGAAGAAGTGGTTCTGTCCCACGAAAGTTCATCACCTTATAAGTTATTTTGTTAGTCTTTAAAGTGCTACATGTCTGCTGGTTTGTTTTATTTTGAAATAGCTATTTCAAAACAGGCATTATGCCTCCTGCAATGAGGTTTACTATATTTGAAATAACTTGCCCACTGTTCCAAACTTATTTATTTCAAAATAGAGTGGGCGTAGTGCAGATGCTCACAAAGTTATTTCAAAATAAGAGCTGTTATCTCAAAATAACTTTGCTGTGTGGCCATAGCCAGAGTGGCCAGATGTAAAAATTACGGTTTCCTGACTAGTCCAGGGTCAGACAGGAACTCAATGGCAGAGGCAGATGTGGTCCTCGGTAAACACTGAGACAAGAAATCTGACAGTTTTCAACTTTGTTCGGTGTCTGAGTTTTAACTGACAAGCAATGCACATGAGCCTCTGCACAACACAATGGGTTCCAGTTAGCTCTTGCCAAACTCCCCTAAAGATACACTTCCCCTCAGTAGGACGCAGGCCAGTTCTCCAGAATGCCATTCAATGTCCTTTGCCATAAGACCTCCCTCTCTCTTCCCACCTGCCTCCTCACTGCACACCTTCCAAATTTTGCAACAAATGAGGGGGGGATCTTACAAACAGCTTCTTTCAGTTAAGAACAAACAAACAAACAAACAAAATACTGATTCTTTCCTGTGCACTGAATAAGGTCCAGTGGGGAAAAAAATGCTTAATCATGTAATTAATGGCCATGCCATAATGCCTGTGCATAAGAAGACTGAATTTAATGCTGCGTTCAGCCGCTGCCTTCCCGGGCTAGCGAATGCTTTGAGAATGTAGTTGCCAAGTATCTAATTAGGGTGTGCAAACTGCAATTTTTGGAGGCTTAAAACTTAGATCCAATTTTCACAAGTATTGCAAAAGGCAGAACACTGACAGTAGGGTGATCTGCCTGGCCAAATTCCAAACATAAGCGCTGCCATACTGGGTCAGAGCAATGATCCATCCAGGTCGGTATCCTGTCTCTGACTGTAGCCACCACCAGAGCTTCAAGGGCCATGTATAGAACAGGGCAACTAGCATGGTTCACCTTGTCTTCCCCTCCCAGCAGTACCTAGCTAATTTTGTGCCTGAGGCAAGAATATAAAATTGTGCCCCTTCATGTTTACATATTCATAGTAGTTCTTTCACAGGAAAAAGGAAAAATACATGTCTTAATACATATATGGATTATGTGTATAGTTGTAATTATATTAATAAACATAATTATAAAATATCACTATGTCAGGTACTATTAGGCATTTGTTTATAATTGTACTTTGCATGCTTTGCATGTACTTTGCTTACTTTGTACTTTGCAACTCATCAATAATTGCATTGAAATTATTATTTGCTACCTTGGCAAATTGCCACATTTGGCCAAAATTTCAAAAGGGCCATGCTAATGGCCAAATCGGAGAATACTAATGAGGCACTGAAATGAATATTCAGCACCTCATTAGCATGCTGCCAGCCATGGCACTTCAAAAGTGCCATGTTTCACTTGTGTGTGGCTCATCGACAGGGGTCCTTTTCAAAAGGACCCTGCAAAAGTTGAAATCACCTTAGTCCTAGCAGATGATAGGATGTTTGCAGGGTCCTTTCGAAAAGGACCCCCGTGTTGATAAGCCATGCGTGAGCGAAATGTGGTGTTTTTGAAGTGCCTTGGTTGTCAGCATGCTAATGAGGAGCTGAATATTCATTTCAGCGTTTCATTAGTGTTCTCCGATTTGGCCATTAGCATGGCCATTTCAAAGTTTTCCCCTAGTGTAGACATAGCCCTTGTGTTCTACTGCTAAGATGGATATATTTGATAATTTCTGCTGACCCATAATGCTAGAAGGTAGTTCTTAATTAATTTTAGATCACTAAAACTTCTTTGTGCAAGAAGTCACAGTCACTGGCAAGCAGAGAATTATTTGCAGGAAGCTTTCCAAATTTGGATATGATTCAGCCAGATTATATTCATGAATTAATTACAGGAGGTCCGAACTGGGCGTAGATGAAACGTTGGGCAACAGTGTTAACTCCTGATGTTTAAAACTGAATCTCTGATGAAATTTTCTAGGCATGCAAATTACTATCATCTTTAAAACTTAAAACTACTGAAAATAGTTATCTTGCAAATTTGAAACATATGTTCAAGGGATGGCCACATTGACTTGACCGTACAATAAACTGAAAGCAGTTAACTTTCTCCCGCTTCATTTCTTAAATACAATAGCCTTTATATGGCTCACACTGCCAGTTAAAATAGTCATCCTGAAAACTGGAAGCATGTTTAGTGACTTGCCATGCTGATGTTACGTGGCCCTCACAAAGGAAACATCTTTTAGAAATCAGACAAAATCTTTGTTGCAAAGCATATATTTTACTATACCAGTTAGAAAAAGATGTGCCCCTCAGAAAACAGCACCCCTAAGGAGAAGTCAAAGTTGACTGTGTTTGGCGCAGGAAAAGGCTCTGACATAGAATCATAGACCACTAGGACTTGAAGGGACCTTGAGAGGTCATCAAGTCCAGCCCCCTGCCCTCACGGCAGGAACAAGTACTGTCTAGACCATCCCTGATAGACATTTATCTAACCTGTTCTTAAATATCTCCAGAGATGGAGATTCCACAACCTCCCCAGGCAATTTATTCCAGTATTTGACCACCCTGACCGTTAGGAACTTTTTCCTGATGTCCAACCTAAACCTCCCTTGCTGCAGTTTAAGCTCATGGCTTCTTGTTCTATTCCTGGAGGCCAAGAAGAACAAGTTTCCTCCCTCCTCCTTATGACACCCTTTTAGATACCTGAAAACCTCTACCATGTCCTGACTCAATCTTCTTTTTTCCAAACTTAACAAGCCAAGTTCTTTTACCCTTTCTTCATAGGTCATGTTCTCTAGACCTTTGCTCATTCTTGTTGCTCTTTTCTGGACCCTTTCCAATTTGTCCACATCTTTTTTGAAATGCAGTGCCCAGAACTGGACAGAATACTCCAACTGAGACCTAATCAGTGCAGAGTAGAGCGGAAGAATGACTTCTCTTGTCTTGTTCACAACACGCTTGTTAATGCATCCCAGAATCATGTCTGCTTTTTTTGCAACAGCATCACACTGTTGACTCATATTTAGCTTGTGGTCCACTATAACCTCTAGATCCCTTTCTGCCATACTCCTTCCTAGACAGTCGCTTCCCATTCTGTATGTGTGATTGTTCCTTCCCAAGTGGAGCACTGTGCATTTGTCTTTATTAAACTTCATCCTGTTGACCTCAAACCATTTCGCCAACTTGTCCAAATCATTTTGAATTTTGACCCTATCCTCTAAAGCAGTTGCATCCCCTCCCAGCTTAGTATCATCTGCAAACTTAATAAGCATACTTTCTATGCCAATATCCAAATCACTGATGAAGATATTGAACAGAACTAGTCCCAAAACAGACCCCTGCGGAACCCCACTTGTTATTCATTTCCAGCAGGATTGAGAACCATTAAGAACTGCTCTCTGAGTACAGTTACCAAGCCAGTTTTGCACCCACCCTATAGTAGCTCCATCTAAGTTGTACTTGCCTAGTTTATTGATAAGAATATCATGCGAAACCATACCAAACACCTTACTAAAGTCTAGGTGCACCACATCCACCACTTCTCCCTTATCCACAAGGCTTCTTGTCCTATCAAAGAAAGCTATCAGATTGGTTTGACATGATTTGTTATTTACAAATCCATGCTGGCTTTTTTTTCCTCCTTACCACCTCCCAAGTGTTTGCAGATTATTTCCTTAATTTCTTGTTCCATTATCTTTCCTGGCACAGAAGTCAAACTGACTGGTCTGTAGTTTCCTGCGTTGTTCTTATTCCGCTTTTTATAGATGGGCACTATATTTGCCTTTTTCTAGTCTTCTGGAATCTCACGTCTCCCACGATTTTCCAAAGATGATAGCTTAAAGGCTCAGATACCTCCTCCATCAGCTCCTTGAGTATTCTGGGATGCATTTCATCAGGCCCTGGTGACTTGCATACATCCAACTTTTCTAAGTGATTTTTAACTTGTTCTTTCTTTCTTATAAACCTACCCCTTTCCCACTAGCGTTCACTGTGTTAGGCATTCCTTCTTCAGACTTCTCAGTGAAGACCGAACAAAGAAGTCATGAAGCGTCTCTGTCATTTCCGAGTTTCCCGTTACTGTTTCTCCCTCCTTACTGAGCAATGGGCATACCCTATCCTTGGTCTTCCTCTTGCTTCTAATGTATTTATAAAATGTCTTCTTGTTTCCCTTTATGCCTGTAGCTAGCCTGAGCTCATTTTGTGCCTTTGACCTTTCTGATCTTGCCCCTGCATTCTTGTGTTGTTTGCCTATATTCATCCTTTGTAATTTGTCCTAGTTTCCATTTTTAATATGATTCCTTTTTTATTTTGAGATCATGCAAGATCTCCTGGTTAAGCCTAGGCAGTCTTTGTCATATTTTCTATCTTTCTGTGCAGCAGAATAGTTTGCTTTTGGGTGCTTAGTAACATCTCTTTGAAAAACTGCCAACTCTCCTCAGTTGTTTTTCCCCTCAGTCTTGCTGCCCATGGGACCTTAACTACCAGTTCTCTGAGTTTACCAAAATCCACCTTCCTGAAATCCATTGTCTCTATTTTGCTGTTCTCCCTTCTATCCTTCCTTAAAATTGTGAATTCTACGATTTCATGATCACTTTCACCCAAGCTGCCTTCCACTTTCAAATTCTCAATCAGTTCCTCCCTATTTGTTAAAATCAAATCTATGACAGCTTCTCTCCCACCCCCCGCAAGCTTTTTGAACCTTCTGAAATGAAAAGTTGTCTCCAACACAGTCCAAGAACTTACTGGATAGTCTGTGCCCCGCTGTGTTTGTTTCCCAACATATATCTGGATAGGTGAAGTCCCCCATCGCTGCCAATTCTGGTCCCTGGATGACTTTGTTAGTTGTTTAAAGAAACCCTCATCCACCTTGGTTGGTGGCCTGTTGTAGACTCCTAGCAAGACATCACCATTGTTTTTTATCCCTTTTAGCCTCACCCAGAGACTCTCAACACATCGGTTTCCTATGTCCATCTCCACCTCAGTCCAAGTGTGTACATTTTTTATATATAATGCAACACCCCCTCCCTTTTTCCCCGTCTGTCCTTCCTGAGCAAGCTGTACCCTTCCATACCATTCCAATTGTGTATTTTCCCACCAGGTTTCTGTGATGCCAACAATGTCACAGTTATATTTATTTATTAGCATTTCCAGTTCTTCCTGCTTATTACCCATACTTCTTGCATTTGTATATAGGCATCTAAGATACTGATTTGATCTTGCCTCCCAGTTTTGCCCTGACCCTCCTTTTTCTCTGCCATTATAGCCCATGCTCCCTCCCATTTCTGATCCATCTCCCAGGTCTCCACGTTCTCTGCTTACCCGTGGGCTTTGTTCCTATGTTCCTATTGAACCTAGTTTAAAGCCCTCCTCACTAGATTAGCCAGTCTGTGTTCACATAGGGTCTTCCCTCTCCTCAAAATGTGAATGCCATCTCTGTCTAGCAGTTCTTCCGTGAATAGCATCCCATTGTAGAGGAAACCAAAGCCTGCCTGGCGACACCATTTACGCAGCCAGGCATTCGCCTCCAGGATGTACCTGTCTTTGCCTGAGCCCCTACCTTTGACAGGAAGTATTGAACAGAATACCACCTGCGCCTCATACTCCTTCACACGTACTCCCAGGGCACTATAGTCACTCTTGATCTTCTCAGTGTCACACCTCGCAGTAGCATTAGTGCCTGCATGGATGAATAACATTGGGTAGTAATCAGAGGGCCTGATAATCCTGGTCAACACCTCCGTAACGTCTTGGATATGGGCCCCCGGCAGACAGCATACCTCCTGAGATGAAATGTCAGGGCAACAGATGGGTGCCTCTGTCCCCCTCAGAAGAGAATTGCCAACCACCGCCACTCTACGTTTCCTCCTCACAGTGGTGGCAGCTGGCCTCCCAGCTTTAGAGACATGGTGTGAGGCATGAGTGAAGCTAGTGTAGTAGCTGTCTTAAAATAATTAATCTTCTACATTATTCTTCTGCGCCACCTCTGATGAGGTTCAACAAGTACAAATGCAGAGTCCTGCACTTAGAATGAGGGAATCCCAAGCTCTACTACAAGTTGTGGACCTACCGGCTGAGCAGCAGTTCTGTGGAAAAGGACCCAGTGGGTCACAGCGGATGAGAAGTTGGAAATGAGCCGACAGTGTGCCCTTGTAGCTAAGAAGGCTAATGGCATGCAACAGAGTATCAGCAGAAGCACTGCCAGCAGATCAAGGGAAGTGACTATTCCCCTACATTTGGCACTGGTGAGGCCACATCTGGAACATTACATACAGTTTTGGGCTACGTATTACAGAAAGGATGTGGACACATTGTAGAGAGCCCAGCTGAGGGTGACAAAAATGATGAGGGGGGCTGGAGCACATGATTTATGAGAAGAGGCTGAGGGGTTTGAGCTTATTTAGTGGGCAGAAGAGAAGAGTGAGGAAATGGTGTTGATGGCAGCCTTCAGCTCCCTGAAAGGGGCTTCCACAGAGGGAACTAGCTTATTCTCAGTGATACCAGATGACAGAACAAGGAGCTATGGTCTTAAGTTACAGTGTGTATGTATGTGGTGGGGGGACGGGTCTAGGTTGGGTATTAGGAAAAACTATTCCACTAGAGGACAGTGAAATACTGGAATGGGTTATCTAGAGAAGTGGCAGAATCTCCATCCTCAGAGGTGTTTTAAGGCCAGATTTGACACAACCCTGGCTGGCATGATTTAGCTGAGGTTTGTCCTGTTTTTCAGCAGCGATTTGGATTTCATAACTGCAGCTGCTCCAAGCCCTCAGAATTACTCCAACATGACTTGGGTGGCTTTTCAAACCTTCATCTAATCCTAATCTTCCATGATTCTATGGTTACATATTACATCAGGATTTTTAAAACTATATTTTGCATAGTCATTTTGAAAAAGGCCTCCCAGAAAGGTATGCACTGTGATGAATAGAAAAAAATGGCTTGTGTCTTTCAGCCTACAGACCTATCACCAACAGTGTTCAATGTCACATGCTTTGAAGACAAACGTGTGTCTCTTTTTTGTCAGTTACAATATAAAGTAGTTAACAGAGCTTAGGACACCAGAAGTATTTCTTAAAATATAACCCTGCTTTTTAGGGAAAGAGAAAATATCTTCCTTTTGTTTTGATCCAACTGATTTAGAGAACAGCTTGTCTGAAGGCAAGAAAACCAACCAATGGGTGAAGAGGGAGAGAGGACTAGAAAGAGTCTGCAATTTAGTTTACCAAAAAAAAAAATAAATAAAAAAGCCCTCCCCCAACTAAAACCCATTTCTCTTTTTTTCTTGCACACTAAATCCACAACCAAATGAAAAATTAGGTTATTTTCCCTTAAACACCATGCTCTGGGAATATCTGGACAAAGTAAGTTCATGAAGCTTTCCTGGGCCCTAGCGCATGGTTGACCAACCCCTTTTCATCAGGGCCACATAGCAATTTTTTACTTGTTCTAGGATCTGAACACAACCTCACCGCCCACCTCCCGGCCCAACTCCCAGACTTAAACCCCTTTCAGCCCCAAACTGCTCCCCACCCATTAAATTTTTTTCATCTTAAGTTTTAACTATTGACTCACTATAAAACAAATAAGAATGGCACAATGGCTAGCAGTTAAACAAGTTAATTGTAGACAACCAGCAAACTTTTATGTTCTGCATATAAAATAAGCTTTAATTAGGAAGGATAACTTTATAAAAACGTGAGCCTTGTTTATGCAGGTATCAGAATTTTCCTTAAGTAATTATGAACAAAAAGTATGAGTGCAGCCCCAAACTGGTCCCCCTTGTCCCCGCCCCCAGCTTAAACCCCACGCCCAACACCAGCCAAACCACTGCTCTGCCCTGACTTAAATCCCACACTCAGACCTCGCCAAACCCATTCCGCCTCCCCCCCCCGCCCCCTGGCTTAAACCCCACATTCAGCCCCAGTCAAACAGCTCCCCAGCAGCCCACCCTACCTCACATAAGCAGCCAAGTTCTAGTGCCACTGCTGCCCCCGCTGCTCCTTTGTCAGGCTGCCACTGCTGCTGCCACCACTGCCACCTCCTCCATGTGGTCCCCCTCTCCCCAACCTGCAGTGTAGGCTGTACCTACTTGGCCATGCTAACTAATGGAATGGAGTTCCATTAGTTAGTGTGGCAAGGCAAGACAGGGCAGGGAGGGAGCGGAGGGAGGAGTCAGATGGGAGGTGGCAGCATCCTGAGCCACGAATGTCTTCTTAAAGAGACATATGCAGCTGGGATGGAGACGCCCAGCCAGCTTTCAATAATGGCACCGTTGGTGTCTTAACTACACCTTCTGAGCTGTGACGTCTGAGGCGAGTGTCTTACTTGCCTCACATTTGTTATTGCCCTGCTCCCAGCTTCTGTTAATCAGAACTTAGGACAGTCTGGAGCACTGGCTTACATCCCTGACCATCTTGGCAAAGAGTTATTGGTGGACTTGTCCTCCATGAAGTTAGTTAGTTCCTTTTTTAAACTCAATTATACCTTTAATCATCACATTTCAGGACTACTAGTTCCACAGATTAATTGTGCATTATGTGAAAAAGTACTTACTCTTGTTTGTCTTGAACCTGCTGCTTATTAATTTCACTGGGTGACCCATGCTTTTTGTATACTGGAAAAGGGATAAACAACACTTTTTCCTCTGCATTATTCATGATTTTATAGCCCTCTCTCGTCTTTGTTGGGTGAGCAGCCCTACATTTTTTAGTTTCTCCTTTGCTAAAAGCTGTTCCGTACCCTTAATTGTCTTTGCTGCCTTTCTCTAAAACCTTTCCAGTTCCACTGTATCCTTTATGGGATAGGATGACCAGAAAAGGACACAGTACTTAGTGTATGAATGTCCCACAAATTTATATTTTGTCCTATTTTCTATCCCTTTCTTAATAGTTCCTAACATTCTTTTTCTGCTGCATGGAATGACAAAGTTTCTCAATGGAACAGTCGTAAGAATTTTTTTTCTTTTTTTTTAGTACACAGGCAAAACAATGTTGGCTTCCCTTCTAGTAAATAAATTCATGATACCTGTCACGGAAATTTTCAGCCTGAGGAGTGTGGGAAAGTTATAAAAAACTGAAAACAGGATCATATAGTGGAAATATGTAAAGGGTTGTGGCAGTCACAGAGCACTACAGGTAACCTGCACTATATAGTGCCTCAGGACTGAAGGCGTCCAACATTATATAATGCAGCTTACCTGGGCGCAAATCATTACATAGCCAGCTATGCCTGGGTAGCTTTTATGATATAGTTCATCATGCCTGCTCAGTGAGAATCAGTGAAGTTAGGCAGCAGAGACTAAAGCCATAAAACACAGGCAAAAGAAAATCCATGAAGAAAAATATAAAGAAATGACTGTTCACACTCTTCATCATTTTCATTTATTTAATAGGAAAATGCAGAAAAAGGAGAGGAGATTAAATACTGGTAACACCCAGCACCTGGTCAAAATGAGCCCCAAAATTTGATAAATAAATGCAAGGCTCCTTTTCTGCATGCACAATTGGCTCAAATGTGTTGATGTTCTCCTATGCCCTTTCTGTAAAAATACCAGTTCTTCCTCAGCGTTCCTGATGGCTGGTAACAGACAGATATGGGAGTCTGAAGAACTGTGGCAAGAGAGAAGAGTTTGTCATCTGTATCCCAGACTTTGTCTTGCTTCATTTGGCTTTGGAGCTAGTACTTCCTCACAGGAAGCTCGATCAAGGTAGTCTTCAGACAAAGCAATCTCTTTCCTGATAGCCCTGACGAGGCAATTGGCATCACCAATAATCTTGTCTAGATTATATGGTGGACTCATTTCTTCCATAGCTCTTTGTTTGGTCAGGGAACTGGCATTTACAGCTTTTTACAGGCTGCTGTTCGCCAAGTAGCTGAGGTGGGAATGAAGGGCTTGTCAACCTGACCCTTGCCCATAATTCTGATCTGACATCACTGTCTGCAGCATGCAATGTTTTTTTCACAAGTAGTAGGAGGCATAGGACTGACAAGTTTGTCACCATGACTCTCACTACATGATAGGTCAGTGTCTGCAGGGTTTGATGTTGGTGGTGAGTTTGGAGGCTCTTCCACCTTGGGAAGGATTCTGTGCTCATAAACAGCTTTTAGATTCATGCCACGATGTTTCTTCTGCAGTGTGTATTGCCTTTTTCATTTGATAAGCTATGGCAACCCCTAGAGTTTTTTTCCATGCCTGTTTAAGGGCCCAGGTAGCATAGCAGGCTTTTATACCCTTTCCACTCTGCCCTTCACATATTGTAGAGGAGCACTTTTTGACTGATTTTAAAGGCTTCTTGCTGCTTATGGCATTCTTCATAATCCTTTTTTGTCTTGCTTGTGTGTTAATGTTCATTGCAGCCTCCTCTTCTACAATTTTATGTATCTGCTTGATGTGATGTCCAAAATCACTTGACCCACTGGCATCTAAAGTACACTCCATTAAATCAAGATCAACAGGAATCTCATCATTTCATCATCACCATTGTCTACGAATCTCATCATTTCACTGTCAACATTGTTTAGGCGATGTATGGGCAGCACTGGCTTCCAGGCACACATGAGTTCACGAGGTGTAATGCCTGTTGATTTATGTCATGATGTTTGGAATGCAAACAGGACTCCCTGTAGCACCTTTAGCCATTCCTCTTGTTCCCTTTCTAACACCATTAGCATGGCATCCTGAATTTTCTGATTTGCACACTCTACAAGGCCATTTTTGCCTGTGGGTGGTAAGCTCTGCTTTGTTCCTGTTAAAAGATGTAAATTTTTCAAAACTTTGTTACTGAACTTATGCCCCTGGTCATTAATTTGTATTTTGGGGCAACCAAATCTGCAAATCAGGTCATAAATGAAAAGTGCCACCACTTCGGCATTCTGCAGAGGCTTCACCTCTAGCCACTTAAACAAATAATCTGCTACAACACAAAGGCCGTGTCTACACGTGCCCCAAACTGCGAAATGGCCACGCAAATGGCCATTTCGAAGTTTACTAATGAAGCGCTGAAATGCATATTCAGCGCTTCATTAGCATGCGGGCGGCAGCGGCGCTTCGAAATTGCCGCGGATTGCCGCCGTGCGTCTCGTCCATACGGGGCTCCTTTTCGAAAGGACACCACCTACTTTGAAGTCCCCTTATTCCCATCAGCTGATGGGAATAAGGGGACTTCGAAGTAGGCGGGGTCCTTTCGAAAAGGAGCCCCGTCTGGATGAGACGCGCGGCGGCAATCCGCGTCAATTTCGAAGCGCCGCTGCCGCCCGCATGCTAATGAAGCGCTGAATATGCATTTCAGTGCTTCATTAGTAAACTTCGAAATGGCCATTTGCGTGGCCATTTCGAAGTTTGGGGCACGTGTAGACACGGCCAAACACACACATAGCCCTCTGGATTTTTGGGCAAAGAACATAAATTTACTTGTATTTGGTGCCAGACTTTATTTGGGATGGACACACTGTGAAGTTCTGGAGCTGACTTGCTCCTTTTTGTGGCCCTTTTCTGGCAGTGCTCACAGGGGTGACAACACATTTTCTAACATCCATTTTCATTTTTTGCCATCACATTCCTGAGTCTTGCAAGTTCCAAAGGATCACATTGTGACCAATGTACCCTCCCAGTGCCTTAACCTATTTTGCTGTGCCTAACCCTTCAAGAGCACATTTCAGTAGCTCATATCTTTTTCCCTTGTCCTTAATATTTAAAGCATCGTGTGCGAAGGGTCTCTTTGGTTTCATAATATTGTTGTATCAGTAACGGAGCTCTCCATTTCTTATTGTGAAATGCCCAGCTTGTTCAATAAAATTATTCTGTGGCCCAATGTTCTTGATTCCTTTGACATGCTCAGGGAACTCACCATTCAACAAGTAACTTCTGATTTTTTGTAGTTGGGTTCACTACCAACCTTCCCTGCTTTTTTGATCTCACCACCTTGGCTTGCCTCGCCATTTTGGAAAGATCTGGCCATTTTGGAAGGCGTGGGTCCTGATTAATAAGTTGAAGTAATGGATAACAGATTAACTGTCACAGTGATAATTTTAAATAAATAACTTTGATTTTAAAATGTAAGTGGTCAGCTGTTCAGAAATGCCTGTTCCTGTACCAATTGTGGTAGAATGCAAATTTCATGCTTTCGATGGCTTTTCCTATGCATCCATTGCATGCTCTGTGCCTTACTTCATTTTCCAGGCACTAGACACTATAGTCACCCAACTTTAGTCATTCTCACCCAGGCAAAAGTCACTAAATTTAGGGTATGTTGCCTGGGTGAGGAACAGTATGCAGTGCTTGTTACCAATTTAGTGCTCCTGCCTCCTCACATCAGCCCTGAAAAAAATGAATTAGTTCAGATGGGCCCAATCAGCCAATTAAAATGCAAATGAGGGATATTTATGCTTCAAGGAGGCAATTAATGTGAAGGAAACTCATGGATGAGAGAATAGGTGCAGTTCTATAGTCAGGAAGCTGACAACAGTGTGGAACATTACACAGAGGAAGGCCGTAGTCTATCTCCCTGAGGTAAGCAAAGGGGGTGGATAGAAACCCTCTGAAAGGGGTTTACCATAAGAGAGAGCAGTCTGACTAGGAAGGCTGGAGAATGAAAATCTTAGAAGAGCATGTTTGGAGTTAGTCCAGGGATGAGAACTCTCAGGTTGGTGTAGCCACAGAACTTAACTGCACTCTGCAAGGCCCAGGGATAGAACCCAGTGTACAGGACAGGGTAGGGTTCCCTACTATCCACTGGAAAGTGGTACCGCATGGGACAATGAAAGGGAAGATGGCCTGAGTCACTGCAAGACTGACATAGTAAGGGCAGTGAGTATGAAGACTGCCTGATGCTACCTGCACAGAGAAATTTAGAAAGACTCCTTCTGAAGGGAAAATCCCAGTGGGGCTTAGCTGGAGGGCTGAGCCACAAAGCAGACATGCTAGGACTCCATCTGTGGGAAGAGAGCAGCTACGGTGAAAGGGAAGAGGTGGTGAACAAGGTGGATCTAAGAGCCCGAAGGAAATGCCATCCAGCAGTTAGTAGAGCACGTGACTGTCAGTTACTTTAACTAACAGTGACAGTATCAGTTCTGCCAGTGATGTCTTCATATGCCAAAAACTAGAACAGAAGCAATGATACCAAAAGAAACACCATTTTGTTAGATACATTACGAGTGGGTTTTGTTACAAAAGGAGTAGTAATGTCTAAGTAAGAAATTGTGAGGTATACACAACTAATAAATATTCATAAATTCATGACAGAATTAAATATAAACATTTAATTAGTAAAATACCAATATATTAGTCTCTGAAAATACTCATATCTTAAAATGTTTGTTTTATGTTAAATACACTATATAAAGTATATACACAGAAGACATGAAAATTAATGTAAGCTGGTCTAACTATTCCTGCAGCTAATTGCAATGACCAAATCCACAAAGCTGGTACAGGTTGAACCTTTCTCATCTGCACCCTGCCGACCTGAGCAGTGCCTGACGAGAGAATTAATGGGAGGTCAATATTGTCTAGCTGCATTACCAACACTTCCACTGCTTCCTGGGCTCTTAGAAGACATTTAGGGGTAAACTACAGCTAAATAACAGCACAGAAGACTGGGAGCCAGGACTGGTGGCTGTAAACAAACTTTGTAGCACCATGGGAAACTTGGCCACACCCATGATCGGTGGCTGTCCAGATATCTAAAATCATGCCAGAATACAGACATTGCCAAACAACAGAGTGAAAGATTAGAGAGGTTCAGCCTGTATTTTCTTGAGTCAACTGATCTTGCATATGTCAGTAGCTGCCCTTTTCTCCATTCCACAGGCCTTACACTCTTGTCTTTTTAGCTGCCTCCATACTAGATCCCTGCAAAACAAACACCTCTTCTTAAGATGCTTAAAATAATTCATTCCCTTATCTTTTGCCGGCACAGATCTGGTTCCTATTTTGGGCCTTAAAAGCAGCTTGCGTATCCCATCAGATCTCCGTGCTTCAACTGGTACTGCATCAACAGAAGTGGCTCAGGAGCCATTCTTAATTACCACAAATGTTAATTCTGATCTATGATGCAGTTATACAAAACATCATATTAGTATGACACTTTGCTTTCTTTGCTGTTTCCAAGATTATTTATCACAGTAGGCACCTAACAAGTTTCTTTTCATTTTAAAGTAATATGAAGTTAGTCAAAAACACGGCCATGTACTTTTGTAGGTAGCTACAGAGTCCAAGTACTTTTCAGTGTATAAAAGTGGGGCTACAGCAGTCTATTCTGTTTGTTTTTGCTTCCAGCTGCAGTGTTAGCATCCACTTCTTGGACTTCTGCAGTCCAATTAGTTGGTTTCCACTGACTTTGTCCCCAGAAATAGGTACAGGATCTTCTCATCAGGACTTTGGCAAAAAGTACTTACGTAAGCAGAGATACTTGAAGAACACATGTGAAGTGCAAAGGCATCTAGCATTGCCACTGTATTCCAGAACCCCATGGGTTACACCACTTTGAAAAAACAGATAGGATTGCATTTTAAGGTTTTTACCTAGCAATTTCTTTTTCAAACTTATTCCAGCAGGATCTAAGGCTAGATATAGTTTCCTTTAGTTCACATAATTCTTGGCAACATTTTTTCTTGTTGCTTTGTGTGTCTTCTCTGCTCTTTAGTCTAACCCATTCACAAACCTGTAAAAGAACAGTTCAAATTATTAATTGAGGTGAACTTATACTCCTTTCCGTACAGAAACAATTTAAAACGCAAAACACTCTAATTGTATATCAATGCATTTAATTATCCTGAGTCAGAACACTGGGCTACACCCAATAAGGCCATCACTTGTGGTCACAGTCAGATCAGTACCACTAGTCACACAGGGCCTCTTTATACCTAATCAGACAACTCAGTTTTGATTCTGAAGAAGTGTGCCACCTGCTGAACTACCAACTTCCTTTAGCACCTAAGGTGCCTGGAAGGTTTCACATGTAAGTATTTTAAAATTAAGGTTCAAGAATATTGGTTGAGAGTACTGAGTACATACCATCAAGTATCTTTTTCTCTAAAAAGTTATATATAAGATTCATGATGCTTTGAGTGCATTCTCTAATTGGTGCAAGGGTAATTTAATTCCTGGAACTCCTACTGGTATTAATATAAGCTGTCCCAAAAATACTGAATTTAAAAATGAAAGAAAAGCTGTCTTAGGTTTTAGTGCACAAAATAGAGGGTCAGTAGAGAAAAAGGCTTGACTTGATAATGCACAGACTAGTAATCCTGGAAAACTAACTTACTGGCCATGCTTTCCTTAGTTGTACTGTGGCAAGGCAATAAAAGCAGTAATTCATACAATTTTGCAAATAGTAACTAAGTTATATTTTATTTGAAGAGAGAAACGACATATCTGCTCTCATCTACAAAGCTGTTCTAGTGAGCCAACTGTTAAGGGGCTGATGCAAAGCCAACTGTAGTCAATGGGAATCTTTTCATAGCTGTCCATTGGGTTTACTTTAGAGCCTTAAACTGTGCATCAAGGGACATATACTACGGGGTGGATGTTATAATGTTTCATTTTGGTCCATGGTAGTAACATCCTATTCTGAAGAGTCTTATTAGAGAGCAAAGTACTTCCTTTCTAATATGAGAATATGCTAGGTAATTTGCGGGATTTGTCAACAACTTACGTCTCCAGCTCTTGGCCTATCACATTTGCAGCGCAGAATGTCTAATGTCATACATGAAACCAGAGCAGTTTGCCATCTGAAATCTATGCTGATCTTCTGCTTACGAAAAAATTTAAGCAAGTCACATGCCATGTTCTGTAATGACCTTATTTCCTATGAAGAAAGAAACAAAGAAAAGATGCCTTAAGTTCGAGCGCCCTTAGATTTTACATAATTGTTGGCTGTCTCAAGCTCAGAGCTGTTTCACTAGTTGTGTGATTAACCTGACTAAAGTTTCAGACCCTTGTAACTATATTACTAGAGGGCTTGTCTACACTTGCCCCCAACTTTGAAGGGGGGATGTTAATTAGGGTGATGGGAAATTACTAACCAAGTGCTGTGGTGATTACGCAACACTTCATTAGGCTAATTCTCCCCCCGCGGCAAACTTCAAGTGTCAAACTTCGAAGTACCAGCATGCATGTTGCCATGGGCACTTTGAAGTGCTCACGCTACTTCGAAGTGCCTTTACTCCCCAAAATTTTGAGCATGCTGACACTTTGAAGTTTTACACTTTGAAGTTGTTGCAGGGAAGAATTAGCCTAATGAAGTGCTGCGTATTCAATGCAGCACTTCATTAGTAAGCTCCCGTTACGCTGAGTAACATGCTCCTTTGAAGTTGGGGGCAAGTGTAGACCCAGCCGATGTGTTAAATACAGTCTGCAATCACAACTGACAATGGTGGGTTTTGATGGAGTCTGGAACAAACCAATGTATCAAATTTTTAAAAAATGATTCTGTGGTTATAATAACAACCTCTATATGGATTTATGAACACTAATATGTATACCAGTGTGATTCCCCCACTCCCAAATTATTAATTTTGGCTTTTACATGGGGACTATATCACAACATGATACTACAAATACTTTTTATTAGAAAGTACAAATTATTTTGTAAAAGTTGTCTTACCCACACAAAATTAAAGATCAACATTTGAAGTGAAGGTTTAGTTGCACTGGTAAGACCAGAAAAAAACTGACAGGGAAATAAAAGCTATTTTTGTTAGCTAACTGACAAAAAGAAGTTATCCTGTTCTTCATTTAATACTGTATGAAAATAATATTTTAAAAATCAACATTTTGAGAAGTGAATATAATCTCTGTAGTATGAGATTGGCTTTTCTGGATATAGGACTACTGCTTAAAAGTTTCAATAAAAATCAAGTACTTCTGTGCAGCTTGCATAAATTTTAGCCTCAGAAAAGATTGAAAGGAAACGTTATTAAGTTCCTAGGAGTCCACTGTGCTTGGCTCTGTACAAACACGGAACAAAAAGATGGTGTCTGCCCCAAAGAATTTCTAATCTAAATATGAGGAACTGATGGACACAGACTGACAAAGAATGGTCAGGGGAGTACAAGGAAACGAGACAATGTTGGTCAGCCTGGTAGGCTTTAGTCTCAGCAAACCACCAGTCTAATCATTGTCACGTTTTAAAATGAAGAGTTCTAGAATCCATACTCTGAAAAACAGGACTTGCTGTGATCACAATATAACAGTATCCTTAAGCAGAATTTGTTACACAGAGACTGGGTTATACAGAAAAGAAAGCTACAACACACAAGCACAAGTAAATTCTTAAAAAAAACAAAACAAAACAAAAAACAAAACCAAAAAAACTTAAATTTCTGTAACTGTTGTTCTTTGAGATGCGCTGCACACGCTCATTCTAGTACAAGTGTGTGCACGCCCTGAGCGTTACTCAGTGATATCCATAGGGTTGGCTCTGGTGCCCTTTGGTACCATGTGTCCACAGCACTGTTACACAGTGCACTGCCAACCTCCCCGCAGTCCCTTTTTTTCTGGATGACTCCAATAAGAGGGGTAGGAGAGTGTATGTTGGAATGAACATGTGCAACTCACTCCCATGGCCCCTGAACAACAGCTACAGAAAGACAGTACACATTTTTGTTTTCTTTTTGAGTGATTGCACATTACCTGTGCATTCCAATGTGGGAGATTCCCAGCAGTTGTACAGGTGGAGGGCTCAGAGTTTGACATGATGACTACAATGCAGATTGGCCAAATGTGGCATGACCCCTAGCCTGATGAGTGAGGGTACAATGAGAACCAAATATGTGCATTGACAACAAAGTTGCTGTGCTACAAATGTCTTGAATAGGGACCCATGCTCAAAATGCTACTGTGGACACTTGTGTGGTTTGGGTGGGAACACCTGGTAGTTTGTAACACATGTAAATACATGACCTGAACCGTTATGAAATTATATGATGGGGGAGACCTTTCAGCCTGGCTGTAATCTGTACAAACAGCTGGGTGGATTTCCAAAACTGTTTGGCCCTTACTACATATAAAGCCAGTGCATGCCTAATATCTAAGAAGTGGAGCCATTGCTCTTCCCTGCTCATATGAAGTTTCAGATAGTAAACCAGTACAAAGATAACTTGATTGTATGGAATGCGAGACCACCTTTTGGAAGCAAAGCAGGGTGAGGACACAATTACACCTTATCCTTACAGAACACAGTCACTCCAAAATAAGAGCAAATATCTCTAAAACTCTTCTGGTTGATGAAATGGCTGCTAAGAAGGTCACCTTCTCAAGAGGTACAGTAAGGAGCAAGATAAGGTTGAGGTCCTGGAGGTGACTGGCTGTTGCCCTTTAACGTACCGCCTCTACTGCCCTCAAGGAAATAGTTAGAAATGTTGTTTATTTGCGAAGTCATTCATTCATCCCAGGGTGAAAAGAAGAGACTTCTACCAGCTGGACTCTAATTCATGCCAGGGTTAAACTCACATTGACTGCTAATTCAATGGAGCAAGTACTCATTCTAGAGAACTGTAGCCACAACAGGCAAGACATGCTTCTGGAAAGAACAGATAGTGAACCACTTCATTCTGCCAGGTAGGCCACCCTGGTGGAAGACTTTCTCTTTACTAGTAGAACATCAAGCATCTGCTCTAATGAGGCTAGTTCTGTGTGGTTTAACCATGAAGTTTCCAGGTTGTCAGTTAAAAGGACTGGGTGTATGAGTGGAGCAGATGAGCATGGTCTTGAGAAATCAGGTCTGGATGTAGAGATAATGGGATCAGAGACACTGCTGTGAGGTCCAGGAGAGTGGTTGACCAACCTAGGCTATCAGAATGACCAACCTCGGGCATGAGTGAATAAGAGAAAATACATAGAAAAGTTGCCACATCCATGGAAGAAGGAAAGCTTCTGAAAATTACCTGGGACTGTGACCCAAAAGGGAGCAGAACTGTTGATACTTCAGCTACGTCTACGCTTGCATTCCTCTTTCAAAAGAGGCATACAAATAAGGGAACTTGAAAATGCAAATGAGGCACAGATTTACATATCTGGCACCTCATTTTCACATTCTTCTTTTGAAAGAGCTTCTTTTGAAGGAAGAAAAGGAGCACAGATTCAGCTCTTTTGAAAGTAAACCCTATCTTCGAAAGAACCCTTCTTCCTGGAAAAAAACATAGTAAGAAGGGTTCTTTCCAAATAGGGATTATTTCTGAAAGAACTACGTCTATACTGCTTTCCTTCTTTTGAACGAATATGCAAATGAGGTGCCAGGAACATAAATACAGTGCTCATTTGCATTTTTAATCTCCCTCATTTGCTTGCCTCTTTTGAAAGAGGAAGGCTACTGTGGACGTAGCCTTCTGTTGTGCTCTACAACAAACAGGTCTATCTGGGGAGTCTCACACTGCTGGAAAACAAACTCTGCAGCAAGTCGGCAAAGGATCCACTTGTGATCAAAGAAGGATCCACTGAAGTGATCTACTACCTTATTTTGTGTGATTAATAGGTAGAAGTTCTCCAGGTAAAAGGATTAGATTGCACAAAAATCACACAACTCTACTACCTCTCAACACAGGGAAAAGCCAACTCCTGGCTTGCCTGCTGATGTTGAACACAGCTGCCATGTTGTTTATTAGGAATGAAACACTTCTGCTTGTAACATGAGGCAGGAATGCTAGATGTGACAGACACTGAAGTGTAGAAAGAATTCTTCCTGGGACCACAGGCCCTGAGTTCCAAGGAGACCCAAGTAAGTTCCCCAGATCCTCCTACTGGTTTCTCAGCACAGCCCCCACTGTGCACTGAATGTTGGCCAGCAGGGCCACCCCCCTAGGCTGTTTCTGGCCAGCACTGTGTGGTGTCTGATTAGTGTGGGCAGGTTCCAGAGAACAGCTGGTTATGTGTTGCCTCTGTTGCCCACCCCTCAGCCCTTTCCGTGGTCCCTCTCTTACTCTCGTTTCCTTGTTTCACCTCTTCACCATCACTAGCCTCACTGCTACTCCCTATACCTCCCCCGCTCCACACACATCTCCCCGGGCAGGGAACAGGTTGCTGACGGTACTGTGAGGAGAACCAGCTCCTGGCTGGGGCACTCAGCTCACTAATAGCTTGGCTGGTAGGCCTGTTCCTTCCCCCCACTGATGCTGGCAGGGCTGTCACCCCAAGAAAGCCCAAGATCCTCTGGGCCTGGGGTGCTAGCCAGGAGGAACCAAGCCCAGCATGTGCCAAAGCCCCGTGCACCACTGGTACAGCAAAGCCTCTCTGCGCCCCAGCTAACTTTTGGAATGGTGGGATGGGGGAAGCAATTTCCAGCCTATTTGTGCCCTGGCCCTGCAGCTCCACAACACATCCCTGGGCAGAGACTTAGCATCCCCCTCAACCCCGAGATCCTATGTCCTGCCCCTGTTCCATCCCCTATTCAGCCTCTCTTGCAGAGCCACTTCTCTAGCTGGGTTTGCTGAAGCCTGTGCAGTCCAGGTTCTCTGGGCCCTGGTTGACAATGAGCCCTTAGGCCTTAACCTTTTCCTGCCCATACTGTAGCTGGGGGACAGGAGGTGCCTGGATCATTTAGTGTCCAGCAGAAGCTGGGAGGTGTAGGTTTACCTTTTGAAACTGCAGGCAGGATGGGACAAGCTGCTTCTGGCCACAGAGGAAGTGGAAGTGGAGAAAGAGATGAACTCTGCAAAGACATGGTCAAACCATCGTTCCCACTACCCACTTCTTCCCCTGTGGCTGGCAGCAGCTCCCATCTCTTCCCGGAAAAATAGTGCACAAAAGCTGCTGCTGGCCACTTTCTAGTGTCAACTCTGGTAGAAATCTGGCCCTGCATGTCTCCCCAGTGTTGCCACGATACCAGGTAATAGCAAAGGTTGGTCAGTCATCCTCCTTTCATGAGAGAGCTGTATGGTTGGGGTATGTGTGTGTGTATGTGTGTGTGAGAGATAGAGAGAGAGAGAGAGAGACAGAGAGAAAGACCTGCCACTGTGTGAATGTTAAAGGTCACCGAGTCTGAGCACGGACCCTGCACAAAGGGAAATGCCCCCGCTTTTCAGAAGAGCCACTGGCCAACCAGTTGATGATATGGCCTGGTGCAGATCTGTTGCAGGACAGTGCTGACTTGCCCTCTGGGGCCTGTTCCTGCCACAGAGGTAGAGCTGCACCTCTGACTCCAAGAACATAAGTAGTTTCTGTTCAGAGCCCACAGATGAGTGGCCCAATGTGGGTTGCAGTCTACTGTGGTCTCTGTGCTGGGCTGTCCTAGGGCATGGGGAATGTCCTCCTGTGACTGGCTTTTTTTGTTTGTTGTTTTCTCCACAACACTGGAGAGGGTAAATGATGCTGAGGTGCCCACACAACAGCAGAAGTGCTCCTCACTGACACCACTCATGCTTGGCACAGAGTCAGAATGGCCTGGATCCAATGGAGGTCTGAGTGCTGCTTCTATTCAGATGGATTTCAGCCTAGCATTACAGTCATTTTTGATACATGGCTTGAAGTGCACTCAGCTCTTGCAGTGCTCCCAAACGTGAGCTCACCCTAAGCACTTAAGGCAGCTGGAATAGGATAGCTCAGAGGCACAGCCTTCCTGCAGGACCCACAAGGTTTGAAGCCCAGCCACCAAGGCATGCCTCAGTACTGGGTGTAAAAGAAACTAACCACTACAAGAGAAAATTAACCAGCTATGTACAAAACTATATGTAGAGAAAAAGAGGAAACAAAGTCCACAGAGAAAGACTTTCAGGAGCAAAGACAGAGCATTTCCAGTGACTTGAAAAATACCACTGAGTGAATATTTTCTGGTGCCTGTCTTCAGGGTGTGTACCTATATTGCAAAGGACATGTGCAATCACTCAAAGAAAAAGTTGTATTTTACCTGAGTATCATTGCAGAAATTCACACTTGGGTTGTCACGTCTTTTATTCCTGCAGCACCGGTCACGATGCTCTCCAGACATATTTTCCTACAATAGATCATATATTAAATAATGTAATCGTGCTCTAATCAAGCTAGCTTTTTTTCATATCATCAGTTGGTAAGCTTAACTCCTTACACTGCTTTTTGGGATGGCATCAAGAAGTGGAAGGAGAGAGTGCTGATTTTTTTCTTGTCAAGTAAGCAATGGAGGAAATAATTTAGCTATTCTTTACCAGGGTAGCTTTTTGTAATGTTGAGACTATGAATTCCACTTAGATGATTCTTAACAGTGGTTTTTGCTGTGCTTGTACTTAAAGTTTACTCCCTTAAGAAACAGACATAGGTTGAGATTTTCCAAGGGATTTCTGGGATTTTGGCATGCATCTTCCATAGACATGAAGTGAAATTGTGTCTGAATCCCCCTAAATGTCTATGAGCTATGAGTCTCGCCCCTTTGCTTCCACCACTGACTGTGCCCTTCTTCCGCACCCTTTTTTTTGTCACCTTGGCCGTGTCTACACTAGCCAAAAACTTCGAAATGGCCATGTAAATGGCCATTTCAAAGTTTACTAATGAAGCGCTGAAATACATATTCAGCGCCTCATTAGCATGCAGGAGGCTGCGGCACTTCGAAATTGACGCGGCTCATCGCTGCGTGGCTCATCCAGATGGGGCTCCTTTTCGAAAGAACCCCGCCTACTTCTGAGTCCCCTTATTCCTATGAGCAGATGGGAATAAGGGGACTTCAAAGTAGGCGGGGTCCTTTTGAAAAGGAGCCCTGTCGGGACGAGCCGCGCGACGGCGAGCCGCGTCAATTTCGAAGTGCTGCGGCTGCCCGCATGCTAATGAGGCGCTGAATATGTATTTCAGAGCTTCATTAGTAAACTTCGAAATGGCCATTTGCATGGCTATTTCAAAGTTTTTGGCTAGTGTAGACGTAGCCCCTGATGCTTATAATAATATCTAGACCCCAAAGGCAAGGGTGGAAGTAACTTAAATTTCTTACAGATACTATCGTATTTCAAACACACAACACTGTGGGGAGAGGATGGGAGGGAGGAGGGCCTTGGGTTGGGGGTTCTAATGCAACAGGACCTCAAAGAAATTTAAGCATGGGGCGGAAGATGCAGGGGAGGCTCAGGGCAGGGACTGTGGTACATGAAATGTTGTGGGTTCAGGTCAGGGGATGATGTTGTTTGGGGTACAGGAGTCAGGACAGAGGGTAGGAGGAGGGGCTTATGGCAGAGGGTCAGAACATGTGGGGGATGCAGGAGTCAGGGTTCGGGTGTGAGGAGCTCAGGGCAATAGGCTGGAGATGGCACAGGGGATGGGGTGTGAGGAGCTCAGGGCAGGAGGCTGGAGATGGTACAGGAGTCAGGGTAGGGCTGTGTGGACCTCAGGGCAGGAGGCTGGAGATGGTGCAAGTCAGAGTTGGCGTGTGAGGATGGGCTCCGGGCAGAGGGTTGGGGTTTGTAAAGAGGTCCGGGAATCAGAGCAGGGGATTAGGGTCTTACGGCAGGGGGCTGGGATGTGGGCAGGAAGTGCCCAGCAGCAAGGGTGACATTTAGGGACGACAGGGGGATGAAGTCCTCCCTATTCCTACAGATGCTGCTTGTTGTTTTCTCTCCCCCTCCCATCACCCTCAGGGAGGGAAGAAAGCTCACAGCATGGGTCACTCACTTCTCTGCCCCCTCCCCATGTCAGACAGGAGGAGAGGAATGGACCAGGCTGTGAGTTTCCTCTCACTCGCTTACAGTGACAGAAGCGGAACTGCAAGCAGCTAGCAACATAGGTAGGAATGTGGGGGACTTCAGCAACCCCATCCTTTCTAAAGGACACCTGGGAGGGGGCTGGATTATTACTGGACTGGCATGGGGCATGCCCCCAGCCAGCCTGTCTGTTTCACTTACCTGCTGCTTAGTATGGCAGTCTACAGGAGAGCCCCAGCAACCTGGCTGGGAGCATTCCCCAACTCCTCCTGCAGCAGAGACCCCAATCAAGCTCTTACCACAATGGCACACTGGGTCGCACTCCCTTACTTTCACCTCTGCCCAACAAAAGCGTTCTCTTTCCCTCCCACCCGCAAGTCTCTCTGAACCTTGCAGAGGAAATGAATTAATTCATATCAATATTATGTCAACTTATACTTCTAAAAAAAATAAGACTGTTTTAGTCATTTCTGTTTTTTGAGTTTCCCTTTGCATTTTTGCCTAACTTTGTCTGCGTTTCAAAAGAACAAAATTAACCTCAAACCTTGTAAACAGCAGATTGGTTAAGCATGGAGGAAGTGAATCCACACAAAGCCCTAAACAGTCAAATTTTCAAAGACATAAAAATATTAAGAGAGCATCCAATAGCTTTGTTTGTTGAAACACTTGAAATTACAACTTAGACACAAGAGGCAGCTCCATCTGCCTTTTCGAAGAGCTTAAGAGTAATTGGTCCTGGTAGCTAGGCAGATTTGTCACTGGGTGCAAAGGCAAAATGTGGGAGGTACACAGGGGCCATATGCAACCCCAGAACTTACCATCAGTATTGCACCACTTCCAGTGAGTGCAGGGGCCCAAAAGCAACATGAGATTTCTAGCTCACCCTACTCCCACACTGTGCTGCTGATGGGGAGGGACTGCCCCGCACTCACTGAATGCAGCACGGTGCTTCCATGGGGCAGGGGGGCAAGAGTGGACAGGGCACAGGCATGGAAGGGGTAGGGCAGATCAGGAGAGTGAGGGGCAGGGAAGGGGCAGAGCAAAGGTACATGGCCAGTGCCCTATTCCCCTGAAATTCCCACAGCAGTCATCTCTGACTGGGTGGGACAAAAGGACAGTGGATGAAACCCTGGCTCCACTGGAGTCCATGAAAAATTGCCACAGACTTCGAGGGAGCCAAGATATAACTGGAGTCCTGTACACCTGCGGTATCCTTGGATCATTTTTGCAGATTGCATGGTAATACAAATTTTGTAGCTGCACAGGGCTCAAGATACAGCCCACTAGTTGCTTGCTGTTAATGCCTCCAGTCCCCAGATATGGAGCAAAAATCACAATCAGCATGTCACACACAACTTCTAATAAAAATAATATTTAACTCTTGTCATTCTTTTCAATACCCATAATTTGGAGAGAAATAATCATGCAAACATAACACAGATTGTTCAGAAATCAAGATTAATCTCTGTGTATGCTGACATTACTTTTTGACAAAGTTTTTATTTAATATTTTTACTCTGTGAACCAGTGCATTTATAGGAATCTAGATTATATTTAGCCATATGGATAACCTTGTATATCCTGCTGAGTCAGAGTTGACAGAGATTAGTGACTAAATTGAAAGTAACAATTTCTTACATGCAAACTGCAGCAGCATAGTAGTCGTCAGGACTATTACTTAGGGTAGGTCAGTAATGAGATAAAGAGCCTTTTGCCTCTAGACTGCAAGTTCAAAGGTGGGCACAGGCTATGTAGTAACTGAAAATTATTTACTGTGGCTGTGTGACCTCAGGCAAGAGGCTACTAGGCCCTTTCGGGGTAATCTACATCTTGCTGGTAATCTAAGCAGACAGACAAGCACTGATTAGATACAAAGCAGGAACTAACTTCTTCAAAACTTGGGTAAAACGTTGGCTGGGAAATGAGGAAATCTGCACAATAGGTGCTTGTGCTAACCTCAGCCTTTCCCTTAACTGGCCTTTGGTCTGGCTTTCAAATATTGTGATTCTTTCTGAAACAGAATCACAGGCAATAGCGAGAGGTAGAGATCACGTCTGGGACAGTTTTGTGCATATATTCTAGGGCTTTTTTCTGGCGAAACACACCAGAATGGCATTCTGCCACCTTTTTTCCTGCCACCACCATTTTTAAAAGGCGGCTGGGCAGCTCAGAGCTGCACATGGCTCTTTAAGCCATTTGCAGTCCCCTGGCTGACACATGGCATCACTGTATATGGGATGTTACCCTACCCGGAGCTCCCAGGGTGATGGTGAGAGGGTGAGCAGAACAGTGCCCCAACCCCTGGGGTGGGCCATGAGGCCTGACTGGACGGCTGCTGTGTCACTCAGCAGGCAGGGCCGTTCTTAGGGCTCAGAGCAGAGCCATGAGGGAAGGAGCGTGGCCTGGGATGCTGAGGAGGGGGAAGTCTGGGTAGGGTAACGCCAGCCCCACAGGTAAAAGGGGGGTCAGGCAGGACACCCTTGAGCCAGCACCTGGCAGGGGGGCCTGGAGGCATGGGGCAAGCCACCCCCACCAGCTGACCTGGCCTCTGTTTGCTTGCAGGAAGTGGGCAGCCTGTGCCTGGCGTTGTACTTCCTGCTGCTGCGTGCCCTGGGCTACAGCTGCCACAGCAACGAGCAGCTGTACTGTGGGAGGTGCACCAGAGGCACTCCTCCATCACTGCCCTGCATAGCCTTGGCTATAGGCAGCATCTGAACCAGCCCTAAGGACACCCACAGGCCCAGTGGGAGGAGAGGGGAGGTGTGGAGTATGTGCTGAGCAGCCAAAAGCATCCATCACGCTTCATGTGAAGATGGGATCTGTGGTTTCCTTGTTACTCTCCAAGGACATCTCTGAGGGGAACGAGCCTTGCCTGGGGACTTCTAACACATACAGACTCCTTCTGAACTCTGTGCCTTGTGCCTGGGAGCCTCTGATTTGGTATCTGACACTCACAGGACTAGCCTCGGTCTACATTAGTCCCTGCCTGTGTGCGTTCACATATACAGACAGTTCCAATATTAAAGGGTAGTAGCAGACTTTATCCATGCAACATGTCCTGTAGTGGACATAAAACCCCTGTATAACACAAACTCTTAAACTCCTTGGGAAAACATAGCTAGTTATAGCCTGAGGTTTCTGCCTTTATTTAGCTGATTTATCTTTTAAATTTTAACACTTTCTAGCTGTGTCTACACGTGCACGCTACTTCGAAGTAGCAGCACTAACTTCGAAATAGCACCCGTCGCGGCTACACACGTCGGGCGCTATTTCGAAGTTAACTTCGAAGTTAGGCGGCGAGACGTCGAAGTCGCTAACCTCATGAGGGGATCGGAATAGCGCCCTACTTCGACGTTGAACGTCGAAGTAGGGACCGTGTAGACGATCCGCGTCCCGCAACGTCGAAATTGTGGGGTCCTCCATGGCAGCCATCAGCTGAGGGGTTGAGAGACGCTGTCTCTCCAGCCCATGCAGGGCTCTATGGTCACTGTGTGCAGCAGCCCTTAGCCCAGGGCTTCTGGCTATTGCTGCTGCAGCGGGGGATTCATGTTGCATGCACAGGGTCTGCAACTCGTTGTCGGCTCTGTGTATCTTGTGCTGTTTAGTGCAAGTGTGTCTGGGAGGGGCCCTTTAAGGGAGCGGCTGGCTGTTGAGTCCGCCCTGTGACCCTGTCTGCAGCTGTGCCTGGCACCCTTATTTCGATGTGTGCTACTGTGGCGTGTAGACGTTCCCTCGCAGCGCCTATTTCGATGTGGTGCTGCGCAACGTCGATGTTGAACATCGACGTTGCCAGCCCTGGAGGACGTGTAGACGTTATTAATCGAAATAGCCTATTTCGATGTCACCACATCGAAATAGGCTACTTCGATGTAGGCTTCACGTGTAGACGTAGCCTCTAAGAGCACACAGATGTGCCTTTTTCATTAAAGAAATGCAAAAACTCAGTTTAATAAGGACAGAGTACACGGACATTTCTGTATGCCTTTTGAAGCATTATGAAATTTATGTACAGTACTTTTCCTTTGATTAAGGATCAAATTATTCTAAGAAATGCAGTATAAAGTTAGAGATAAGGAATGATGTTCTTGAGAAACATCTGCCCACATAATCTTGATCCATCTGTTTTTGCTTAAGCAACTGCAATTATAGCAATGGTCAAATTTATGATTGTATTCCAGATAAAGCTGCATCTTTACAGGCAGATTAGCATGAAGAGCTATAGTAGCTAGAGCTGCTCCTTCAAGTAGTGGGAAAAATAAATGTAAATGTGTGACTTCACCTTTTGCAGACATAATAGTACTTGTCTGAAAGGCCATGCCTACATGCCTACTTGCTGCCTCTGCTATGTAGCCATGTGAACTTGCAAATAGGCACCCATCTGCAATTTCTAGAACCATCATTAGCATAGCGCAGCTAGCAGCAGATCTGTGCTAAGTGCCCAAGTAGACATGGCCAAAGAGAATTTGACGTTTAAAGTTCAGGCTCTCCTCTTTCGGCATGGTCTGGAAGCAGCTTTCACAGCTAATACCAATGATGATTGATAGCTAGGCAAAAGAGAAGGGCCTGATCTTTAAAAATCAAATTGTCTTTCAGGCAAGTATGTCATAGAATGGGTGGTAAAGCACTGAAATGGATTACCTAGGGAGCTGGTGAAACCTTCATCCTCAGAAGTTTTTAAGACAAGACTTGATAAAGCCCTGGCTGAAACGATTTAGTTTGGGTTGGGGCTTCTTTGAGCATGGGGTTAGACTAGATGACTTCCTGGGATCTCTTCCATCCCTAATATTCTCTGATATTGCAAGTCCTTTTCAATTCTGAAGAGTGACCTCCCTTCTGAACTCCCTGGTCTGTGTTCATAGATGCACTCTGGCAAGATCTCAGGATGCTCTACAGTGGCCACAGCTGTGGCACTACAGCAGGCTGGACCACGCAATATATAGCTGTAGTACTATAGTGTAGGTGCTTCTATAGTGTAGGTGTTTTTTTTAACCCGGTACTACCATATTTAAAAGGCGGTTGGGCAGCTCAGAGCCATATGTGGCTCTTTACAGAGTTCCCCCTGCTGCCGCTTCTCACGCCTCTGGCTCCCTGCCTGCTGCACTGAAAGAGTAGGACTCGATTTAATTGGTTTAACAGCTGGTATGAAAGGTTGCTGGGGGCAGTTTGAGGCTGTGGGGGGGGGTTAAGCCTGGGGGTGGGATGGGGCAGTTTGGGGATGGAGGGGGGGCAAGCCTAGGGGAAGTTTGAGCCTGTGGGAGGGGGTTAAGCCTGGGGGTGGGATGGGGCAGTTTGGGGGGCTGGAGGGGGTGGTTAAGCCTGGGGGCCATGGGAGGTGGTTTGGCGCATGAGTTCCAGCACCATTTTTTTCTAGGAAAAAAGCACTGATATATTCAACAATGGGCATAAAATTTCAGGCAAAGTTATAAAGACCTGCACATCATGGGTCAGATTATGTAGCTCCTGCTCATATGAACTAGCATTTACAAACACAAGCAGTCTCCATGCTTTCAACACAACTCCTGCATAAATGCTGACCAGTGAGACTGCAGAATTAGAGACTGCATTTGTACATCCCCTAAAGAAAACCCACACCCATTTTAATGTCTACCTTTAAATGTGACATTTATGGTGAATTAACCTTAAAATTATTCACAACAAGAAGACTTTGACAAAAAGAAAATAAAACAAAAGAATATAACTACCTACCAGCAGCTGAATATCGTGGATTAGAACATTCTCATACTTTTCACGTATTACAGCTGTACTTTCCATCACACAAGTAGATGAACTTATTGGCAACAGAACTATGAACAGTGCCAGAATCCCAAAGACAGACCTAAAAAAAACTAGTTTAGAACAACATAATTTAAACACATGTGAATGCCATAACGATGCTTATCAAAACAAAAAAGCAGACAAGTATCACTTTAAAGACTAACAAAATAATTTATTAGGTGAGCTTTTGTGGGACACACCCACTTCTTCAGACCATAGCCATACCAGAACAGACTCAATATTTCAGGCACAAAGAAACAAAAATAGTGATCAAGGTAGACAAATCAGAAAAAAAAAATATCAAGGTGAGCAAATCAGAGAGTAGAGGGGCAGAAGGAGCGGGGGGAGTCAAGAATTAGATTAAGCCAAGTATGCACACAAGCCCCCGTAATGACCCAGAAAATTCCCATCCATGTTCAAACCAGGTGTTAATGTGTCAAATTTGAATATAAAAGAGAGTTCAGCAGCCTCTCGTTCAAGAGTGTTGTGAAAATTCCTCTTCAGTAAGACACAAACTTTTAAATCATTAACAGAATGGCCCACTCCTTTAAAATGCTGGCTAACCAGTTTGCGGATCAGGAGTGTTTTTATGTCTGCTTTGTGCCCATTAACTTAAACAGACATAAAAACACTCCTGATTCACAAACCAGTGAGCCAGCATTTTAATGGAGTGGGCCATTCTGTTAATGGCTTAAGAATTTGCATGTTACTGAAGAGGAATTTTCACAACACTCTTGAAAGACAGGATTCTGAACTCTCTTTTATATTCAAATTTGACACATTAACATGTGGTTTGAACTGGGATGGGAATTTTCTGGGTCATTATAGGGGCTCGTTTGCATACTTGGCTTAATCTAATTCTTGACTTCCCTCCTCCTTCTGCCCCTCTACTCTCTGATTTGCTCACCTTGATAATTTTTTTTCTGATTTGTCCACCTTGATCACTATTTTTGGTTCTCTGTGCCTTAAATATTGAGTCTGTTCTGGTGTGGCTATGGTCTGAAGAAGTGGGTCTGTCCCACGAAAGCTGACCTAATAAATATATCGTTAGTCTTTAAAGTGCTATTTGACTACTTTTTTGTTTTGATAGTATATAGACTAGCACAGCTTTCTCTCTGTTACTAATAATGAAGTGTGTTTCAATAACTTATCTGGGACTTATTGTACAACTTTACCAAATAACAGGTACAATTAACATCCATTGGCATAAAATGATGTGAAAATGCCTTTAAATCTATCTTTCCAACAAAGTATCTTTTAAATACATTTTCAGAACATGCTACCCTTAGGAGTATTAATATGAAAATCATTAGTGCTAACAAAAGTAATAACTATGCTGTGGGGACAATAATATCCTTTACTTTAGTTAGAAACCCTGACTTCCTATAGTATACTGCAGATGAAGTATACAGTTTTCTAAGTATAATTTTATTTTTAAATTATTGGATTTGTGCTTTCAAAAAATATAGTTCTCCTGAAAGATACCAACCTATTTGACTTCAGTTGGGAAGGCTGCACCCTTGGAAGCATCATTCATTCTGTTAGTACTAGAAACTAAAACAGTCTCCATGTGCCAAATCTACTTTGAGTGAAGATAGTCCATGAAACAGCTATGTTGTAACAAGATTCACCATAGCTTTGTGCCAGCGGATCTTAGCATTGTCTTCAAAGGACTATCTCTAGGAATAAGAATATAGTTCAGTTTTCATGCCCTGTCAATTCCTTTCTGCTGATACTGTCAGTTGGGGTAGTGTTAATTATGGGGTAGACAGCTATCCTAAGCTGCGTCTACACGTGCACGCTACTTCGAAGTAGCGGCAGTAACTTCGAAATAGCGCCCGTCACGTCTACACGTGTTGGGCGCTATTTCGAAGTTGAAATCGACGTTGGCGGCGAGACGTCGAAGTCGCTAACCCCATGAGGGGATGGGAATAGCGCCCTACTTCGACGTTCAACATCGAAGTAGGGACGTGTAGACGATCCGCGTCCCGCAACATCGAAATAGCGGGGTCCTCCATGGCGGCCATCAGCTGGGGGGTTGAGAGATACTCTCTCTCCAGCCCTTGCGGGGCTCTGTGGTCACCGTGGGCAGCAGCCCTTAGCCCAGGGCTTCTGGCTGCTGCTGCTGCAGCTGGGGGTCCGTGCTGCATATACAGGGTCTGCAACTAGTTGTTGGCTCTGTGTATCTTGCACTGTTTAATGAAAGTGTGTCTGGGAGGGGCCCTTTAAGGGAGCGACTTGCTGTTGAGTCCGCCCCGTGACCCTGTCTGCAGCTGTGCCTGGCTCCCTTATTTCGATGTGTGCTACTTTGGCGTGTAGATGTTCCCTCGCTGTGCCTATTTCGATGTTGGGCTGAGCAACGTCGAAGTTGAACATCGACGTTGCCAGCCCTGGAGGACGTGTAGACGTTATTCATCGAAATAGCCTATTTCGATGTCGCAACATCGAAATAAGCTATTTCGAAGTTGGGTGCACGTGTAGACGTAGCCCTACAGAACAGGAAGTCTCAAATTTCATTGAACCATGACCTATTTCTGACAACGAAAATTAGTACATGACCCCAGAAGAGGACCCAGGAGAAGCTTGAGCCCTGCTGCTTTGGCAGGGGGAGGGGCAGATTGGAGGCCTGTAACCTGATTGCACCCAGAGCTGAAGCCCTTGGGCTTTCGCTTCAGCCCTGTGTGGTAGGGCCTGGGCTTTGCCTTTGATTTCCACAGCCCAGAAAAATGGGTTCAGAGCAGACAGTTTAAAAATTACTGCTGTCGAAACTAAAATGAGAAACTCTTTTTATCAGTGTTAGTCAAATTTCAATTTTTATATGGTAAATTTCACTTTGACTTGAGGAGTAGGTAAATTCTTTATTCCTATCTTAGGTAGCTCTAGGGCAGCCATCTCCAAAATCATAAGCTACCCCTGGCATGTGTGGCAAGAGTGGCATGCAAGGCAGGAGCTCATTTGTCCTGGAGCTTCCTCATTTGTCCTGGAGCTTCCTCAAAGCCATGCCGCCTGTGGATTAGCAAAAGGCCAGCTAATGCTACCAACCATCATCTAAATGGTAAAGCTCTATATCTTAATGTATTTATTAATGAAGCTGTTGTAAGTAGCACCACTTTAAAAAGTATCACTAGCACATGGACTGTACATAGAGGTCAAAAGGTCATATTTCGGCACCCCACCTCAAAAGGGTTGCTGACCCCTGCTATAGAATATCAGTCCCAGGCAAATAATTTATGCCCACTAAGAGCTGTGGATTTAAACATGAGAAAAACAGTGAAAGGCTCAGTATCTCATCACACATTCCCTAATCTAGTCGGATTCTAAGATGGGGTGACGAAACTTTTTCGGTTAAGGGTCACTGACCCACACGAAAACCAGTCAGGGGGCACATGCAAGTGAGACACAAAGAAAAAAATCCCCTCCCTCAAAAATGTAACCTCCCCCCGACCAAGGCTAGATGACTGTGTGTGGAGGGAGCTATGAGGTGGGGCCAAAATGAGGGGTTCAGTGCACGGGAGGGGACTGCCAGGGAGTGGACTGGAGGGGATGTGTGGTCTGGGCAGGAGGCAAGGTGCAGGTGCAGCACACAAAAGTCCTCCCCCACTTCCCGGCAGAGCCCACTGGCTAAATCTCACTAAGGCTTGCCTGGATGTGGTCCACAAGGCTCAGGGTTCCCCCCTGCAGTGGCACAAGCTGACCAGCCATGGCGCCTCAGGTAAAGAACCCCCCACGTGGCTGGATTGCCACTGCTGCCTCACATTGATGAGTGGGGTGGAACCCAAGTCTCCCAGTCCAGATCCAGGCAAACCACAGGCCGGATCCAGCCCATGGCCATAGACTCCCCACCCCTGACCTAAGAACACACAAAAGAGCACATATATACAGGAAGCCTGCGCCATATAACTTAGGGCTGTGCATTTCACTAGCTGGTGGGTGGGGGGAGGGGCGGGGTGCTAAAAGTTAGGCTTTGCAATGCTGAGTCTAGCACTGGGTCTACACTGCTACTTTACTGCGCAGCAACTTTCTCACTCAGGAGTGTGAAAAAACACTCTCCTGCACACAGCAAGTTACAGTGCTGCAAAGTGCCAATGTTAATGGGCTCCCAGACCTGGGAGCCACGTCCCTCATTTCAGCATTTCAAATAGAGTGCTTAGAAAGCTTTCTCCCAGTGTTGGTGCTGTAGCCATAGTTTCACTTTAAAACTGTGCTGTGGCACTGCTTTAACGTTTCAAGTGTAGACTTCGCCTAAGTCTCCTCAGTAGAGCTAGCCCATGACACTAGTCACTTTTTAGGCTCCTAACTATTTCTGAAAATCTGGTCCAAAATATTTTGTAATCCCTTGAGATTTAAGAAATAAATACAGTAATTATAAGGCTGTAAAAGCCTGTAATTTATTAAGGCAGTATCTGTCATCTATGTTTCTCACAATGCGTCCCTGATCTCTCCACAGAGTTATAGGTTATATCTATACTTGCATTCCTCTTTCAAAAGAGGCATGCGAATGGGGGAAATTGAAAATGCAAATAAGGTGCAGATTTACATGTCTGACACCTCATTTGCGTATTCTTCTTTTCAAAGAGCTTCTTTCAAAAGAAGAAAAGCAGTGCAGACATGGCTCTTTCGAAAGTAAACCCGACCTTCAAAATAATCCTTCTTCCTACTTTTTTTTAAGAAGAAGGGTTCTTTTGAAGATGGGGTTCAATTTTGAAAGAGCCACATCCACACCGCTTTTGTTCTTTTGAAAGAAGCTCTTTTGAAAAGATAATATGCAAATGAGGTGCTTGATATGTAAATATGCACCTCGTTTGCATTTTTGATTTCTCTCATTTGCATGCCTCTTTCAAAAGAGGAATACAAGTGTAGACACGGCCATAGAGTTTAAGCCCAGAGGCACTACGAGATCATCTGCTCTGATCTCCTGCATATCACGGTCCACCAACAACACCTTGCACCCGCTTCAAAATTTAGTTGTAGAGTTTAAAGTATTACAGCTCCCAGGATATTAGATGATTATGTGGCACAAGAAGAGCATAGGAAGGTGTGAGATGCACCAATGGCACAGACCCCTGTAATGGCAGGGTCCAGGAGGTGATTAAGTGGGATGTACATAAGTTATCTTGGCAAGTGATTGACATCCATGACCTGAAGTTAGGCAAAGGTGACTACAGGTTACTACCAGTATGACCTGGGGGACAATTCCTTCCCAACCCCACATACGGTGATCAGTCAGGTCCAGAGCATGTGAACAAGAAGAGCCAGCCAATTAAGCACCCAAGAAACAGAATGCTCAGTGCCCTCTCAGAGTCCTGGCCCACTCCATCCAGTGTCTCATCTGCAGCTGCAGCAATCAAAATAACGCAAAACATGAAGTAGAATCCCTTCCTACAGGTGGTCTGCTGAAACCATGAGGCATGAGTTCTTCAGACAATGAGACATAAATTGGAAATGAGCTGCTGAACCCTCATAAGAGCCCCAGTTATACAGTCATGCTCATACAATACCCAGCTCTCTCACCACACTAATTATACTGTTTATCTCCACAACTCCTACTTGGGAGGCTGTTCCAGAATCTCATCCCTCTGATTGTTAGAAAACATCTCCTAATTTCCAGTCTGTTTGCTCATGGCATGTTCAAATCCAGTTGTTCTTCTGCCAAATTTGTCCGAAATAGCTCTTTTCGGGCCTTTGTGTTTATTCTCCTCCCCATGTATTTACATGACTAATCATGTCCCCTCAGCCTTCTTTTTGCAAAGCTAAACAAGACACGCTCTTCCAGTCTTCAGTCATATGCTAAGCCCTCCATTCATCCTACTAAAGCTCTTCTGCACCCATTCCAGTTTGAATTTAACTTTCTTGAACATATCAAAGCAAAAAAACAGTCAAGTAGCACTTTAAAGACTAACAAAATAATTTATTAGGTGAGCTTTTGTGGGACAGACCCACTTCTTCAGACCATAGCCATACCAGAACAGACTCAATATTTAAGGCACAGAGAACCAAAAATAGTGATCAAGGTGGACAAATCAGAAAAAAAAATATATCAAGGTGAGCAAATCAGAGAGTAGAGGGACAGAAGTGGGGGGAGGTCAAGAATTAGATTAAGCCAAGTATGCAGATGAGCCCCTATAGGCTACGTCTACACGTGAAGCCTACTTCGAAGTAGCTTATTTCGATGTAGCGACATCGAAATAGCCCATTTCGATGAATAACGTCTACACGTCCTCCAGGGCTGGCAACGTCGATGTTCAACTTCGACGTTGGGCAGCACCACATTGAAATAGGCACAGCGAGGGAACGTCTACACACCAAAGTAGCACACATCGAAATAAGGGTGCCAGGCACAGCTGCAGACAGGGTCACAGGGCGGACTCAACAGCAAGCCGCTCCCTTAAAGGGCCCCTCCCAGACACACTTGCACTAAACAACACAAGATCCACAGAGACAACAACTGGTTGCAGACCCTGTGCATGCAGCATGGATCCCCAGCTGCGGCAGCAGCAACCAGAAGCCCTGGGCTAAGGGCTGTTGCACACGATGACCATAGAGCCCCGCAGGGGCTGGAGAGAGAGCGTCTCTCAACCCCTCAGCTGATGGCCGCCATGGCGGACCCCGCAATTTTGATGTTGCGGGACACGCAACGACTACACGGTCCCTACTTCGATGTTGAACATCGAAGTAGGGCGCTATTCCTATCCCCTCATGGGGTTAGCGGCTTTGACGTCTCGCCGCCTAACGTCGATGTTAACTTCGAAATAGCGCCCGACACGTGTAGCCGTGACGGGCGCTATTTCGAAGTTAGTGCCGCTACTTCGAAGTAGCGTGCACGTGTAGACACGGCTATAATGACCCAGAAAATTCCCATCCTGGTTCAAACCATGTGTTAATGTGTCAAATTTGAATATAAAAGAGTGTTCAGCAGCCTCTCTTTCAAGAGTGTTGTGAAATTTCCTCTTCAGTAATATGCAAACTCTTAAGTTATTAACAGAATGGCCCACTCCATTAAAATGCTGGCTGACCGATTTGTGGATCAGGAGTGTTTTTATGTCTGTTTTGTGCCCATTAACTCTTTGTCTAAGAGAGTTTGAAGTCTGTCCAATATACAAAGCATCTGGGCATTGTTGGCACATGATGGCATATATGATGTTAGTCGAGGAATATGAGAATATGCCCGTGATTCTATGAATAACCTGGTTAGGTCCAGTGATGGTATCTCCAGAATAGATATGTGGACAAAGCTGGCAGCGGGCTTTGTTGCAACGAAAAGTTCCAGCACTGGCGTTCCTGCGGTATAGACTGTGGTTGTGGGTGATAATCCTCATAAGGTTGGGAGGTTGTCTGTAGGAGAGAACAGGCCTGTCACCTAGGGCCTTCTGGAGTGTGGCATCCTGATTAAGGATAGGTTGTAGTTCTTTAATAATTCATTGCAGTGGTTTGAGTTGGGGGCTGTAGGTAATGACCAGTGGTGTTCTGTTCTTGGCTTTTTCCAAGATAGACCCAAAAAAGCCGAGAACAGAACACCACTGCCAGCTTTGTCCACATATCTATTCTGGAGATATCATCACTGGACCTAACCAGGTTATTCACAGAATCACAGGCACATTCTCATGTTCCTCAACTAACATCATATATGCCAACATGTGCCAACAATGCCCAGATGCTTTGTATATGGGACAGACTTCAAACTCTCTTAGACAAAGAGTTAATGGGCACAAAACAGACATAAAAACACTCCTGATTCACAAACCGGCCAGCCAGCATTTTAAGGGAGTGGGCCATTCTGTTAATGACTTAAGAGTTTACATGCTACTGAAGAGGAATTTTCACAACACTCTTGAAAGACAGGATTCTGAACTCTCTTTTATATTCAAATTTGACACATTAACACATGGTTTGAACATGGATGGGAATTTTCTGGGTCATTATAGGGGCTCGTTTGCATGCTTGGCTTAATCTAATTCTTGACTCCCCTCCTCCTTCTGCCCCTCTACTCTCTGATTTGCTCACCTTGATAATTTTTTTCTGATTTGTCCACCTTGATTACTATTTTTGGTTCTCTGTGCCTTAAATATTGAGTCTGTTCTGGTATGGCTATGGTCTGAAGAAGTGGGTCTGTCCCACGAAAGCTCACCTAATGAATTATTTTGTTAGTCTTTAAAGTGCTACTTTACTGCTTTTTTGTTTTGATAGTATATAGACTAGCATTGCGTTCTCTCTGTTTCTTGGACATGTGTGACAAGATTTGTACACAGGACTCCAAATGAGCTCTTACAGGTTGAACTTCTCTAATTCGGAACTATGTCATGTGGCAACATCTGTAATATAGCATGAGTTTAGCCAGGCACATGACCATTTATCATAGGTGTGGCCAAATTTCCCCAGGTCACATAAAGTTTGTTTACAGCCATTAGTCCTGGTTCTCAAGGTCCTGTGCTGTTATTTAGTTGTAATTTACCCCTAAATGTCTTCTAAGACACCAGGAAGCAGTGAAAGTGTTGCAATGTGCAAGACATATTGACTTCATGGGGCCCGGCAAATTCTCTCTTCTGGCACCGGTCAGGTTCCAGGAGTGCCAGAGAAGAGAGGTTCAACCTGTAGTATTGTATACAGTTGTATTCCTATTTCCCTATTCCACCAAATATATCTGATGAATTGATCACAATTGCCTTTTTCACAGCTGCATACTGATTTAGGAACACAGCCCAGTCTCTTTCCTACTGTCACTTCCAGCTAATGAACCCCCAGAGGGCAGTATAAATTATTATTAGTCCTTAAGGTATGTCCCTTGCACTTTGTGCTATTGTATTTCATCCAGTTTCTGTTATTATGGTTTCCGAGGTCAACCAAATCTTCTTTTCTAATATTTAAATCCTCCTTTAATGATACAGTCCAACTTTGTATCCCCATCAGATTTCATTGGCACACTCACACTTTCCATCCCATGGTCAATAATAAAAATATTTAGGAAGATTGGTCCTAAAACTAATCCTTGAGGCATACCACCAGTGACTTCCCTCCAGTAATTTCTTAGTACAACCTGTTGCCTTTTCCCCCTTTAGGGAGTTCCTTATCCACCTCACAATTCTTGTACAATCCCCATTTTCTCTAATGTAACTAACAATTTTCCAGTTGCTCTATATTTCAAAAGACGAATAACAACGGGTTAAGTCTTGCATCAGTGCAATAGACTGGAAAAACTAATCACATCTGTAATACATTCTAGTGTATGGCAACAACACTACAACCACTTATCCACTACAGATCCACTAAATCTAGAAGTTTGTGATTAAACTCCCGCATGCCCCAGGCCCTGCCCCTTCCCTACTGTGCTCCTGCCATGCCCCAACTCCCTACCCCAGCAATGGGGCCAGTGGATTACCTGGGGCCAGTGGTTGTGCACAGCGGTAGCAGCAGCAGGGGGTCACCTCCCCCTCACACTCACCATATGGGTGGCAGGAGCAGCAACTTGTGCTGCTCCACTGCCCTTCTCACTGCTGTGGAGAAGCTGGGCAGAGCACCCTGGAAGGGTGGTGTGCCAAAGCAGAAGCATGAAGGAGAAGAGCACAAACCACAGCCCCAAGTAATCCCCCAGCCCAGGCCTGGCCCCAGATAATTCTCCCCCCCCATCCCAAAGAGGAATGGGGCAGCTGCCAGAGGACCCCCCCAAAAGCGTGTTGCCTGGGGTGGCCACCCGACCTCATTTTATGAATAGGATGGCTCTGATTAAAGGTAATCCGTAAAGAAAAATAGTTGGACACGCACCATTTTTTTCTTCACTATGATGTATAAAGGGTTGTTGGTGGTGTGTGTGGCTTTTCACATTAGTAAATTAGGTCCTCATGAAGCCGTAATAATGATACCATAACTGTAAGAGCCAAGAGAAAGCCTGGTGATTGCGAAGGGAAAGGATTTTCCATCAGGTTGTTTATAATTTAAAAAAAGTTAACACGTACTGATCTGCAATGAATAGTCACACAGAGGTAACCCTGCTAATCTGTATCTTCACAACAAAAACAAAAACAAAACAAAAAAGTCCTGTAGCACTTTAAAGACTAACATAATCATTTATTAGGTGATAAGCTTTTGTGGGATAGATCTGAAGAACTGGATTTGTCACACGAAAGCTCATCACCTAATACATTATTTTGTTAGTCTTTAAAGTGCTACGAGACCGCTTTTTTGTTTTATTTGCAGTGACTCACGACTGTGTTGAAGAAAGAAACTTTTAACAAAATGAACATTGCTCTTCAAGAAAAGTATATGAATTCATAACTTCCACTCTCTGAAATCGTCAGCCATTAAGATTCCTGGGAGTGCCAATTACAGGGAACAGCCCACATTTACAAAAATCAGCTGTTAATCCCTTCAGGGTACAAGAAGAGGCCAGGCAGACACAGGATCAGAGTTATACAACCCAGAGGCAAGCCACCACTTCAATTCCTTAAGCAACATCCTGAAAATACCTAATGGATCCTAACAGAAAACTATCAGGGTGTAGTATTGTCACTGGGTTTCAATACTTCCAAAAGGCTCCATCGGAGGCTGTTCAGCCGCACCAGAAGCCCCAGTCTGGGCTCGCCCTGCTGTGGCTGGGAGCACCAGGCAGTAAAGTCTGGCAGTTTCCCCTGACCCCTGCAAGCCATAGCAATGTCCCAGTGGGCAAAAGGAGAAGAGAGCATGTCACCTTCCCGTGCCATGGTCCTGAAAGCAGGAGCATGTGTGATGCTCCCATGGGTGAGGCAGGGCCAGGCAAGCAAAGGTATGAACCCCTCCAGTCAGCAGGGCCAGGAAGAACATAACATTGGCCACACTGGGGCAGGCGAAAGGTCTGTCTTGCCCACTGCCCCGTCTTCTAGGAGTGGCCAAGGCTAGGGCCCCCCGAGGGAATGAACCCACCCACCCTCGCCCATTCCCAGCTTCTGACAGGCAGCTCCCGGGACAGCGCCCCGGCCCATGCTGGCTAACAGCCACAAGGGGCCTGTCCTCCGTGGACTTCTCCTGGCCCTCACAAGCTCCTCTGCCCAGGAGCGCCACAGGCTGACTGAGCCGCCTGAAGCACTTTCCTTCGCTTGCTTTACACCGTCCCGTGCCCTCAGCCTCCGCACCGGGCAGGGCTGGGTCAGAGCCTGTACCCCGGAGGGTGAATGCCGCCGCCCGGCTGAGGGAGGGACCCCGGAACCTACCAGGCACCTGTGTGCGCGCGGGGCACTGCCGGCCCGGGCGAGGCGCGCGCGGCGGCGCCCTGCACTAGGCGGACGGGCGCGGGGAGGAGGCGGGAGGCCCGCGGCCCCCTTCCCGCCACTCCAGCCGCCGCCTGCGGCAGTGGGTTTCCCGGCGGGCAGGTGCTCGCCCCGGCCGCTCCCCAACCCCCACCCGCGCTCTCTGACTTCCCGACAGCGGGCGGGCTGCCCCGGGAATCGGCCGCTTCCACTTTCGCTCTGACCCACTGGGAAATCCCCGGCCGGGGCCGCGGGGATAAAAGCAGCTCCGCGGGCGCCGCGGCAGCAGCGGAGAGCCGGCGCGGCCGGGCCAGGCGCGAGGCGGCGGGTTGAGGTGAGGGCAGAGTCCGCGGCGGAGGGTAGGGGGCGCCCTTACCATGGAACATGGTCCGCGAGGAGAGGCGGCGACAGCTGCGCGGGTGGCTCCTCGCTCACGGTGGTGGCCGAGGCTTGTCCATGCCGCGCGGCCAGCGGGGAGCGTGCGGAGTCCGCGCTGCGCTGCGGGGCGCCCTGCACTCACCAGCCCTCGGGCCGCCGCCGGGCTGGGGGAGACTCGCTGGGTGCGCGGGGCGCTGCTTTTCCCATGGGACTTCCGCGTGCCCCAGCTACTTTCGCTTTCCGCTCGACTCGCGGGGCCCCAGCCTCCCGCCGGCTGCGGGCCGCCGACCGCCGGCGGGGCTGCGCTGGCGCGGGCAGCTCCCAGTCCGGGCGCTGCGCCGCGGGGCAGGTGGGGCAGCCAAGTCAGCGCGCTGTTCTCTTCCACCCCCCGGCGCGGAGCAAGAGCCCCGAGCCCTGCCCTGCCCTGCCCTGTCCCCCGCGTGTCCAGTCCGGACAGTCGGAACCCGCGGGCAGGGCACGACCGGGGCGTGGCGGGGAGCGGGGCAGAGGGCGGCCGCGGTGCACGCCCGAGGCAGAGTCCCGCAGAAGTGACAGCCACGGGCGCTGCTGGTGCGGGTGGCCCCTGCCGGGGAAGAGGAGGTGGGATCACACATGCCTTCCCCGCCCAGTCTCCCGGGACTCTGCCGTGCGGGCCGAGGCAGGAGGATGTACCTTGGCAAGGCGCGCGGAAAGAACCATTCATTAGTAATCAGCACATTCCAGGACGCCGCTGCTGCTCTTTGATTGTTTGGGTGGTTTTGTCTCTTTGGGGTGGGCGGCGGCTCCCGACCCCCGACTTCCCAGCTCCCTGATCAGAGGCTGCGCCCGCTGGCGTACAACAGCAGGGGGTTAAAGCGTGCAATCTGCCGCCCGTGCGAGTCACTCTTTGGGACTTCAGCGCTCCCGAAAGAGCGCGGCTAATGCGCAGTGCGAGTGAGCCCGTCTGCCTGAACCTTGCCCGCCCCTTGGTCCTGCTGGCTCAAAGGACTGTAGACGGGTGGAGTAAAGGCAAACCGGAGAAAGGGGTTGGGGTGCGCAGATGCAGTCTGCCCGGTGTGGAAAGGTTTGACACGTACCCGTCTATAAGCAAAACCTCCCCAACGAACCTGCTTTAAGAGTCACTTCGCAGCAGATTGGCCCGCCCGTATCATCCCTGCATCCTGCCCCCGCCCCTCCACCGAAGTGTGTGGAGCTCTGCCCGCTGCTAAACCCAAGCAGTCTGCTTATGGGGGGTCTCCAGGCGGCAGCGGGCCTGACTTTGGTAGCTGGTTACAGGGCCTTCATCTCCCATAAGCTAAGTTTACACTGCAGAAGTATCCCGAAACAGCTGCTTTGTGGCTACAGCTACACTAGCATTCCTCTTTCCAAAGAGGCATGCAAATGAAGGAAATCGAAAATGCAAAGGAGGCACAGATTTACATATCTGGCACCTCACTTGCCTATTTTGAAAGAAGAAAAGCAGTGCAGACGCAGGCTTTGAAAAGTAAGCACCATCTTCCAATGAACCCCTCTTTCTAAAAAAATAGGAAGAAGGGTTCTTTCAAAGATGGGGTTTACTTTCAAAAGAGCCATGTCTACACTGCTTTTCTTCTTTTGAAAGAAGAATATGCAAATAAGGTGCCAGGTATGTAAATCTGTGCCTTATTTGCATTTTCAATTTCCTTCCTTTGCATACCTCTATTAAATGCTCCTGTTATTTTGAATTTTTTTTTTTAAACTGGGCACACTCTTTCAGCATCCTTCTACACCTCATTGGCTGCATCTACATTAGCAAGTTTTTCCTAAGAAGGGGACTCTTTTGAAAGATCCCATGGAACGTCTGCACACAAAAGTGTTCCTTTGAAAGTAAATCAAAAGAATGTGGTGCTCCTTTCGAAATTGCTCTTTCTTTCCTGTTTCAGGAAGGGCACCCCCTTTTGAAAGCTTCTTTCAAACGAAAATGTGTAGACACTCTGTAGGGCCCTTTTTCTTGAAAGAGCAAACCTCATGGGTCGTGATTTTTCTATTCCTGGCCCGTTCTTTTGAAAGAGCAGGGGGCTGCGTGGATGCTCTTTTTTGAAGGAAGTTCTTTCAGAAGAGATCTTCTGGAAGGGCTTCTTTCAAAAGATCTCGGCAGTGTAGACGTAGCCATTGCAGGATGAGTAAGGGATGCCTTGAAATAGCATAGTATTTTAACATTTGGTACAGTGTAGACAGCACCAAATCCCGAAATAGCCTATTTTGAAATTAACTCAAAGTCGGATACACGATTTGTGTAGAGCAAATTGCATATCTTATTTTGCAGTAAGGGCACAGTGTAAACATAGCCTTACACATTTAGATACATGTGAATTGAATTGCAAGCCTTTGAACGAAATGATCAGACTCAGCTATTAGTTTGCTTGTTACTCTGACTGCAAGGAATTCCCCCCTGCTCCAAACTATTGACTGAAATGTCAGTTTTGCCAGACCAACCTTGGAGGATTTGGGTCTTAATTAGATCTGTTCCTGAGACTAGTGAACTCACAACATACTTTTTATTGGTTCTACTTGACAAGCTTAGTCTTCCACCCCACTTGTACTGCAATTTTTCATTCTCTCTCGTCTAAAGTAGCCTGATTTGATTGATATTGAAGGGATGCTGCAGGGCTTATGATGGGAGTGGGGAGTAGCTAGGGAGGTGGGGGTAAAGGAGGTTTAGGAGGATAGGGTATGATGTAGGGCAGTGTTACCCAAGCTTAAAACATTTACATACCCGTTTTGGGACTTCGGCCTTATTGGCATAGCCCCTCTCCCTGTGCTGTCCCAGTGCTTATCTCCTTTTTTTTTTTATTTTCTGCAGTGTACCCCTTGAAATACTTGCACGTACCTCCAGTGGTGTCCGTACCACACTTTGGAAAACACAGATACCGGGCGGTAGCTGGCCCGGCAGTATTTGAAGGGAGTGCAGATTACCCTGTTCATGATTTCTGATTCATAGTAAAGCCCTTGGATCCCCTAAGGGGATGAAAATTTTGCATTGTAAGCCCCCAGTCCTGCAAACAGTTGTGCATGCACTCAACTTTATTTACTGAAGTAGTCCTATCAACCTCTGGTGTACTACTTTCCTGAGTCAAGGCACCTATCCATATAAGTAATTGCAAAATCACAGTGAAAAGTTATATGTAAGTCGTAAGTTGTGTATGCACGTATTAGCAGACTGTCAGTATGTAAAATTTATATGAGTACTTTATTTAGCTGTCTTTATTCTGGATTAAAAATACTAGAAATTCAATATAACAAAAATGCAGATATAAAATATAATAATTACTAAAGCATTCCATATTTTAGTTCATTTCGTTACTAGGCTGTGTTCTTTTAAAAGTCCATTCTGGAAACTGAGGGTTAAATCTTGAAATCAATGGGCATTTTGCAGCTGACGCCTTAACTGACTTACCTGATTTACCTGATGCCATCCATCAGATTTTAGGAAATGGGTTTGATACATAGGCCCTAACCGTGCTGTCTGTGAAGTCAGTTGCAAAACTTATTCACTTGAAGGAGACCAGGTTCCAGTTTAACAGAAAAAAACCTTAGGTCCTGGTTGTACAGTTTTTACTCGGAGGAAAGCTTTCATTGGCTTCAGGGAGAATCTGGCCTTAATACTATAAGGTTTGACACATTTATTGTATTGCTGTACTATACAGCTCCACAAAAAAAAAAAAATCAAATATTTCAGTTTACTTTTTCTGATTTGGATAAGGAAGCAAAGGTGGTTATCAAAAAGATTTAGGTGGTGATTCTTTTTGTACACGTAGTACATTTTGTTTGTTCCGGTTTGTAAATGTTTATGTTTGGTGTAATCATTCACTGATATATAAGCTTGATTTCTTCCAAGCTCTGAAAAATAAGCAGAAATAAATTTGAAAAGCAGAGAAAGAAAGCATTTAAGCTTGCATAGCAAACAGTTCTGAGATAGTAGCATTCTTGTTTGATGGATCATTCTCAATGAGTTTGGTATACAACTTTGTGAAGATAAATGCTGTTCATCAAAATTACCTTCAATAGGTATTATTAGAATGGTAGACTAGATAACTTCTTAAAAAAACAGACTTGATAATGTCCTAACTTTCTGCAGCTAGTAATGCTAAATAGATAATAAGCAGCAATTACAGCAACATATTACGTTGAATATTTAAGGAAGAACATTTAAGGGCCTGATCCTTAAGCTTTCATTTGGTGGGACTATTCATGTGGCTTATACTGTGCACACGCAAAATATTTTTTTAGTTTTGAGATCTAAACTATTATATGTAACACAACTGCAGTATCGGAGGGGTAGCCGTGTTAGGCTGGATCTGTAACAGCAACGAAGGGTCCTGTGGCACCTTATAGACAAACAGAAAAGTTTTGAGCATGAGCTTTTGTGAGCACAGACTCACTTCATCAGATGCTGCATCTGATGAAGTGAGTCTGTGCTCACGAAAGCTCATGCTCAGAACTTTTCTGTTAGTCTATAAGGTGCCACAGGACCCTTAGTTGCTGTTACAACTGCAGTAATTGCTTTTCAATAAACTATAACATTTGTGTAGATAATTGTGTAGTTTATATATATGGGCTATTGCTTAAAAGTTGTATTTTTGCAGTATTGGGGAATAATTAGTATTAAAAATAGCACTGTCAAAATACATATGTAGCAGAAGAGCTTGCTTTTATTTTGGGGTAAAAAAGCTAAATATTATAGTTGAGACACATACTGACAGAATCCAGTAAACTGGGGTTGCTCTTTTCTTGTCCATATATTTTAAGTACAAATATGTGCTTGGTGATAGACTTAATTGAATTTTCTCCTCCTCAGTTTGTTAAGGTTTAATGTTAAATGTTTTAGGGAAGTTCTTCTCATTGCAAGAAGCCTTCGTTTACTTGGGATTCAAAACTCCCATTGGCATTCAGGTTTGGCCTTATTTTATATTGCATCTAGAGCTAGTGTTCCAATCCTACTGTTACTACAGAAATGTTTATTGATGCCTGTTGATGCATGATAGATGTTTTTTTCCTTCCATACAGTGATTATGTTATCTTTGGAGTTGTATGTTATACAAAAAACAGGTGAAATGATTTTTTTTTAAATGCACTAATTCTGTAATGGAACCAGATGTATATTTTTATGTGAGAACTCCAGCATAGTCTATATCCCTCACTCCCTTCACCCTTTGGAACCTGATCCTGCATTCTTTTTGCATCCCAAATAGATTATAGCCATTTAGCATTTGAGAGAAATTCAGGATTGGGTCTTTACAGTGGCCTTTTTTTCCATTTCTCCCTACCACTCACAAATGCTAACTCTGAAAAGACTCTCTGAAGAAAATTTGTATTTTCATTATATCCCTATATGGATTTTAAAGCATAATTAAAAGTGTGTGTGGTGGGGGACCAAAATAGTTGCTCTAGTGGGTTTTTACTGAAGCAAGCTAACTACACAAGACATAAACTGCTTCAAAGTGCCATGCTAGCATTGTGAGTTGAATTAAATAGCTCTCTTTTATTGGACACAATTTTTGGAGTAACCTCTGTGCTTTGACAGACTAGATGTTTGCATTATCTCAGCTGTTATTGGAGTTATCCTTGTGCTTTGGAAGAGTAGTTACTTACATTGTCTCCACAGTCTGTAATCCTGTAGAAAGAAAATATATTAATTTATTGGTTTTGTTTCTAAGCTGGGAATGTTTGTTTACTCAACTTGCATCTAAATCTTAAAGTAAGAAAATTGGAAGGCAGTAGAGTTGAGCCCTTGTGTGTTTTGGAAGAGCAAGAGCAAATATTTGTTTCTTATGATCTTTTTGTTGCAATATTCTGTAAGTTTGATGCATTTTGTAGTATGCAAAAGAAAACATGTATGTTTGTATCTCAAAATATGTGTGTATGTATGTATCTCAAAATAAGGCTTTTGGACACCTAATTAGGAGAAAACCATGAAGATGAAGAAAAAAAACAATATATATGAACAACTTAATTCAAGTTTATTACTGCTTTGACATTTCGGAATATATACATTTATTATTATTATTGTTATTATTATTATTAAATCTATCTACATTTTGAAGTATTTTATGATTTACCTCTCTGAAGCCTTTAAAGTGATAAACATTTTTTGAACTTTGGAGCATTACTAGGAGTGTCATATATTGACTTTTTTACAAAACATGTACACATATTTATAGCCTGTGTTAATATTATTTGGAGCTGACGGTACAAACCATAATTCTTTCAGTGTTACATTTCTCATAAAAACATAACACTATAGGTACTCTAACATTTTAAAGGCCAGAATAAACCTTATTTGATAATTGTGCACAGCATAATTAGGAGGAAAGGATTGAGTTAGGACTGAAAACAGTAGTGGCCTAGACACAAGTTTTTTTTTAAATATGTGTTTTATTTGAAACTAGATTATGTATGCAATCTGAATTCTGACTAAAATCTTACTAATAAGTTTATGAAAACTGTAAGGATCAAGTATGCCTTATTTGACTCTTCTTGTAGTGCATGACATCAAGACTATTGCTGCTTTATAATGAAAATGTATAGGCAGCGATTGCCCAGCTTTTTTGGAAATATTTTTTCAAAGAGCCCTCCATTGAACTTCAAAATTCATGCTTCACTGAAATATTTTCAGGTAGCTTTCCTTCCCTGCTCTGTATTTATATCCTTTCCTACTCTCTAGAAGAAGTTTCCCCTTGAGTGTCTGATAATTGTAAAGAAAGAAACCTTCCACATGTTCTGTTGGGTTCATAATATATACACACTTGAAAGCAGGGTCGCAATTTATTAATTCAGTCAACTGTTTCAAGTTTTCATGAGAAGCTTTAGCTGATTTCTCCTGTCAACAGAACTAAAGTTTTTAAAAAACACAAAAAGCATGTTCCTCTATCTGATGTTGTTGGGTGCCTCACTCAAAACTGTCAGATGTGGTAGAAAATACTATGGGAATACTCTAAAAGACACTTGATGTGAAAATTCTCCAGCATGTTTTACCACTTTTAAACTTATTTTCCTAAAGTAATTATATAGAAAAGTGTGTGTTTGTTGAACTTAACTGATCTCATGTTTTTGTGTACATTTCTGTGACTTTTGATTTGATTTAATTACTGATCTTCAGTAGCATTAGTACTTTCCCAAATGCATGCATGCAAACATGATCCTCCAGATATGGTTATTTTTGTGAAAGCCACTGGTGCTTTTTTGGTTTTGGGTCTTTTTTTTGCAAAGTTTAAAAAAAATCTAAATAAACTTTTGCAACCTGTATTGTTACATGATTAGCTATAAAAATACGTGATGGTGGTTTTTTAGGTCTTGAATTCTGTAATTATTAATGTTTTAAAATTGTTTGCCATCAGAGACCAATAGAACCTAGGGCTTGATGAATAATATCTGTAATAGTGAAATGCTGGAACAGCTTATTTCACGGAATGATTTTTTTATTTTTCTTTTGAAGTAGGAGGTTTTCTCCTTCCTTGTGTTTGTATACTCTACGAAATATCGTTACATTTTATTTGTACAGACCTACCATTAGATGCTTTCTTAGACCCTGATCCTGCAAAGATATGCAAGTCACTCAACTTTATGCAGAAGGCGACTTCACTGAAATAGATGGAAGTTCCTTCAGAATTTCACTCTCAACAGTCTCACTGAAGTCAGTGGGACAACTCAGTGTGTACAGGTAGGTAAACATGTATAAATGTCTCTACATGATCAGCGCCTGTAGGTCTTAGGTAGTATCTGCTCTTAAATCTTGTTGGTTTTTTGCTATATGGTCTCTTGCAGCTTTCTGTAACCATGCACTATTACATCATATATTGAACTTAAGACGTTCATATATGGAACCTAAAAAGTTCCAAATGCTACGAAATTTCTCTAAGCTTTAACTATAGAGGAAGATTTTCAAATCTCTGTAATTGTATTATGTAAAATCATTCAGGACGAAAAGGGTCCTGACAAAGGGTGCTAAATTTATTGAGACACCTCTTTTTATATTAAATTTTGCCTTATAAACTAATAGATTTACTGAGTAAATATTGTGCTTTTAGAGAAGGTTTGTGTTGCCTTCCATATATAAAGAGAGTCAATATTTGCTTTTAGTACAATATTAATTGTGAGACTGCTATTTTTTTGTAAATTTTAATTATTTTCGTAAATTCATCCTTTTTGTTTCATATTAACAATGTCTATTTGACTTGTCAAATTCATGGGTCAATCATATATATACCAAAATAGAAACAAGAAGGGTCTGTAAGTGCTGCATTTTACTGGAGTGCAATAGATTGTCTTCTGGTAGGAGTAAGAGCTGGTGTTACAGCAAGTCAGCCATTTTCCACCTAACATTTAAAAATTGTGGATCCGATATTACAAACATTTAAATGTCTAACTTTAGCTTTCACTGGATTGGGACTGTTTTTGTGTTTAAAGTTAAGGACATTAATTAGTATTTACAGATTTGGAGTAGTGGGTAGCTACCCGGAAAAGAAGGACCATCTCTATTTTGTTGCTTTCACTTACTCTGTTAAGTTTCCTGGATTGTCCTTTCACTCTATACCAAATGTTTTATCTTTCTTTTTCTAAGCAGTCTCATTTTCAAAGTCCTAGACTACATCTACACTATAGCAATCTGTCAACAGAAGTCACTGTTGGAAGAGGTCTACCCTCAAAACGTCTGACAGATTGCATCTACACATAAAAGCAGATTAAAAGAGCAATCTGTTCTGTCGAAAGAAAACAGCCAGACTGCCCAGCCCTCTCTCGACAGAATGGCTGACCAAAAGCTCTGCAAACAGGGCTGCCCAGTGAACTGGAAGCCCTCTCTGTTGAGAAAAGGGCCCCAGAGCACTTACACTGCACTTTTGTTGACAGAACTCTGTCAACAGGAATGTTATTCGTCAACGCAGAGGAGGATAACACTGTTGGGGAAAGTGCTCTGTTTTGTTGATACTGTGTCAACAAAAATGCTTTTTGTGTGTACACGCTCCCTGAGTTTTGTTGACAAATCTCTGGAGTGTAGACACAGCATTAGCTGTAAATCTTCAGTGATACTGGGGTGGCATGAACAGAGGCAGCTCTCCCCTTTTTCTACACTTCCTTTGTTCTCCTTTCCATTGTTGTTTTAGTAATCAAACGAGACTCTGTCAATACAATTTGCTGACACAAACATGAACTCTCCAAAACACACTGTACAGTTACCAAATAATCAGATCTTGATCTGCACTAGTGCACAAAGAAGAAGGTTTAACTACTTGAAGGTATAACTAGGGGACATATTTGAAGGTATAAAAATAAGGACAAGATTCTAAGTAAAAACCTTATAAAACTTAAAATTCTATTAAATAATCAGGAGCATCTAACGTCTTGATTCTATAGTCTGATCCAATTGAAGTTAGTCAGACTTCATTTAAGCAAAGGGGTTCAACTGTTAACTTGCTGCAGAAATGGGGCATGCATTAGCTCAGTTCATGCTGTGTTTGTCTTTTCGGCAATATTTACATCATGAAAATCTAAAGGAAGTGCTCTTTTGTTGTACAGCTTAATGAGAGGGAAAACCCAACTCTTCTATGATACAGGTTTGGTTTCGTTTGACTTTTGGCTGAGATCTTCACCCCAGCTCTAGTCCCTTTATTCTGGGTAAACAATGTGGAGCATGTGACACTGTTACGGATTGAAAAAAAAAAACAAGCTAAATTCAGGATCGTTGTGAGAAAGACATGAGAAGTAATTCTTCCACTCTGCCCGGCTCCGATTAGACATCATTTGGAGTATTTTCTAGTTCTGGGTACCACATTTCAAGAAGGAGGTGAAGAAATTGGAGAGGGTCCAGAGAAGAAGAAGAAAAAATGATTAAAGGTCTACAAAACATGGCTTATGAGGGAAGACTTTTGATATTGACAGGAATGAGACTCATCCATCTTAATTTGCTTCATTAACCAGTCCTACTAGTGAAAGGCAACTTCCTCATCTGCCTGCAGCCCCAGCTCCCTGCTATATAAACTCTGGATTCTGCATTCCACTATAAATCCATATGATGAAGTGGGTTTTACCCATGAAAGCTCATGACCTAATAACTTCGTTAGTCTCTAAGGTGCCACAGTACTGCTTGTTACTTGTGAAGTTACAGACTAACGTGGCTACACCTCTGAAAGTATTGGGTTTGTTTAGTTTGGCAAAAAAGGAAACTGAGAGGGCACTTGATAGCAGCTTTCAAGTACATCAAAAAGGTGAGGGAGAAAACTTACTTTTCTTGATTGCTGATGATAGGACAAGAAGCAATGGGCTTAAGTTGCAGCAAGAGAGGTTTAGGTTGGACATTGGGAAAACTTCCTTCCTGTCAGGGTGGTCAAACAGTGGAATAAATTGCCAAGGGAGGTTGTGGAATCTCCATCATTGGAGATATTTAAGAGCAAGTTAGGGGGGACTGGACTTGATAACCTCTCAAGGTTTCTTCTGAGTTGTGTATTCTATGAAGCTATGATATAGCTAAAAATACTGGCTGTGGCCAGGTCAGGATACCTCTGAGATTGGCTCTGTGAAAGATGACTATAAGATTACTTCTGGAAGATCCCATTGCAAGCCCTGGCATAGGAGTTGTGCCAGGGGAAGGCTGTGTTGAAGGTAGGACTGTGGATGTTCTGAGCAGAGTCACAGCCCAATGAGGCCCTTTTATTAGCTTTGCTGAGTTAGCTCAACAAAAGTAGTGCTTTGGCCATGGTTGTTCAGACTAGCTACCCAAGTGTGTGCCCATGGATTTGGGCAGCTGGCATAGTTCCACTGCTATTTTAGCATGCTAGCTCAATCAAAACTAGCACATGTAAGTCTACCTAAGCCAGTAACTTAACACCTAACTGCAGGGTACTTTCTAAGATTATCTTGGGTAAAAGATGGGCAGTATGGAAAATCTAAGCCTTGTGGGTCAAATATTTTTGGCAATGTCTAAAATGTGTGTAAAAACTCAAACTACTAGAGTTCCTATTAAAGATCTTATCCTACTGCCTTGTAAAAGAAAAACTCTGGAATATATGACAGCTACTAGAAAATGGTTCCAGAGGGAATTCACTCAGTTTTCCATTAGAAGAGATCTTGCAGCAAAAAGTTGAAAAACTTCAATATATTTTAATATTATGTAGTTAATCTTTAGATCTTGCCCTCTACGCATGCATGCTAACTCTCCACAGCTTGAACACCCATATTTTCATTTTCACATTTGAGACAGAAAATAACATAAGGTTACTTTCATGTTTCCAACCAATCTTAATATATACATGCTTTTAGTATGGCTTTAGTCCCTCCTGTAATATTTGCTTATGCACACAAAAATAAACTTGACTCTATCATCACAATGAGATAGTATGAGGCATTTCTAAGAGACACAGCTCAGAATTCACAGTCTATTCTATTTGGGAGGTCTCAGAGGCACAATGTGAGTGCTAGAGTGGATGAGCAGAGCTTCTGACTTATTATCTTGGTTTTGAATTTGACTCCTACCCCGCACTGGGGCAACTCATTCAACATATTTGCCTCAGTTTCGTCAGATTTCAGAGGGGGATAATGCTCATTACTCAGAGGTGTTATAAGGATTATCTAATTTATAAACATCGTTAAATATGAATTGTACTGTGTAAATGCTTAGTATTTTATTTTTTATGTATTCTCTTCTTGGTTAGCTACAGATGCTACTCACAAAATTATCCAAACTATTTAAAAAAAAGCAAAAATTTCACATTTTCTAGTCTTCAGGTGTCCATTAATGTTTCTGCTAGGTATTCAAGGTTGCTGTGGTATAATTATAAAGACCAACACAGGATAAAGCCAGACTGTAATGGTTTATCTACAGGGTGTGGCAATGCGTGCCAGCAGGGAGTGATTTGTAAAGTGCTCTGTTCCACATGGACTTTGCTGGCATTCCCTAAAAGGTATCTAGTTCACATGAATGCTAAGTGAGTGGTTCTTTCTAGAGCATGCCAGAAAGGTCCAGGTCATGTTTACTTGTGGGGTAGTTAGAACATAATGTATTAGAGTACTTTCCAAATTGCTAGTGTTTGCCCACTTCTTGTATACAAGTTTTAAGCACCATCCTTCAGGTCCTTCTTTCTCCAATACATTAATGCTTCATTTTGGCTGGTAGTTTGTTTAATGTTCAGTTTTTTTCTCCTTATAGTATGTCTTGGTCCTTGCATCTCTTCATCAGACTCTGAGAGTCACCTCTCTAAATCAGATAAGTATTTTGGTTAATGTTATTGTCTATTCCAGATCAAATTTGTATTGATACAGTTGCTTTTGCTTTACAGTTAGTAGCTTTCCCTTTTCTATTCCCTTTTTAGGTCATCTAGTACCATTTTATTGACTAGAAGACCAGAATTCCAGTTTAGGTATGGAATTGGTAACTTGTACCTTGTGTTTTCAGCACATATTGTAACTAACCAACCAAGTATATTTCAGAATTATAAATTGTATATGCATATTTTGTAGTTAACAAACCAAAGTGTGTCTTCAAAAAAGAGCTATGAAATAATCAATAGAAAAGTAATACTTAACTGTAACAATTACGTGGAAAGAGCATAGCTGTGAAGTTAAGACAAGCATACTTGTCCAGTCCCAGAGATTCCTAATCACCTAGCATGTGTGCACTCAAAGGCTCTTTCCACACTGTGAGCATAATTATGCTAACTGCAAAGCTGATTAAATATGTTTATTGGTAGAATGCTAGCCTTTTTTGCCTGAACATCAGCTGAGGACAGTACTCTTTAGGCACGAAGGGAATTTTAATATAAATCTGCCAGCAGTGTTTTTGTTTTGCCAGAACTGTAGCTAATTATATTTGAATTTTAATGTGGATCAGGTGTAACACACTCATTTTCAGAAGTTATTGTTTTTTAATACAGCAGTAGTGCTAAAATCAGGACCCCATTGCACTAAGTGTTTGCCAAAACTATCATAAGCTGAAGAATGTAGAAAGGGTAGGAGAAAGGAAGTGTCATCATCATTTTATAGTTGGGGTACAGAGTTAATAAATTGTTTGGCCAATCTCTCACAGCTGGTGTATGGCAAAGTTGCAAATCGAACATAGGTCTTGAAAGTCAGGTACAGTGCTGTTGCTACAAAACCAACTTTCCACTGAGCTGTTGTTCCTCTGATTTTTACTACAAATACTGGTGTGACAACCATGTCTGTGTTTTAAGCCTTCCTTTATATATTAAAAACAAATCTTACAAAACAACTTTAGCTAATTTCTTCTGAATCCTGTATTGACTGACCTAATTTGCAGTGTTACTGTAAAATATTTAATAATGTTTTGAACATTATAAATACAATCCATTATATGTAATAACTCTGCTGGATACAACTTTAGCTTCTTAATTCTTCTGTTAGACACCATTTTATGTAAACTTGTAAATAAAATCATTATTTTTATAACAGTTTCTTTGGTGCAAAGTTCTGAACTATATTTATGGAAATTCCATGAACACTTCAATTTTCTTCACATTTTCAAACCAAAATGAGCAAGGTCACCCCAGCTTCTTGGTAGAATCCAAGATATCCTGGGTTCATTCCCAAATACATTTATGTATGTGCAGATTTGTAGTAAGGCAAGAATTCAGAAGGACTGGTAAAAATAGTAACATCTAACAGTTTTTCAGTCAGAAGGGGTAAGGGTACAAGACAGCCTCAAAGGAAGGCATTTTTCTCTTCCTTTTTATTCCGTATGAAGTTTATTTTATTGAAGCCCGACTTTTTTGGTTGCTTTTAACTTCTTAGATCCTACTTTTCATGTTGAAATTTGGCATTCTCTCAGTCTGGAATTAAATATGTGACGTTTGAATAAACAAAGTCAAGTAATTTTTTGAGAAGGAAAACAAGTAGAGGCATCAGGAAAAGGAGTATTTGTTTTAATACTTTCAAATGTAACTTGTGGATAGCTCTGTTGCGTGAGTAGTAGTAATTTGGCACTAACATAGTCCCTAAGTCATGCAAAAGTTTTGTAATGATCTGGTGAAAACTGTTTGGGAGTAGTCAAAGTTAGTAAATATAATTAATGAACTTACACTTAAAAAATCAAATCATGGTCTGTCAGTGTGCATTGGTTATTCGTATGCATGCAAATGTTTAGAAGGTCTGTACATAAGAACATAAAAGATGACATCAGAACACCATATGGGTTGAGACCAAAGGTCCATCTAGCCCAGTATTCTGTCTTTCAACTCTAGCCAATGCCCACTACTTGAGAGGGAATGAACAGAACAGGCACTCATATTCCCTGTTGCCCATTCCTTGCTTCTGGCACACAGAGGATAGATACACCATCTTTGCCCACCCTTGATAACAAAATTGATGGACTATCTTCCATGAATTTATTTAGGTTTTTTTTAAATCCTATTATAGTCTTGACTTTCACAACATCCTCTGGAAGGGAGTTCCACAGGTTGATTGTATGTTTATTAATTTCATTTGGTGACCCCTGCTTCTTGTGTTATGAGGAGTAAATAGCACTTCCTTACTGCTTTCTCTATAGTACTCCTGATTGTATAGACCTCAGTCATATTCTCTCTTAGGCTGAGTCTACAATGTGAGATAAGTTCGATATTTAATAAATTCAAATATTTAATTTCAATATTATGAATTTGAATGAAGTGTCCAGAAAGCTTCTTGAAATTCGACCCACCTTTTATTCTGTTTCGAATCTCTGTGTCCCCATTGCCCTGTGCAAGTTCGACAGCATAAGCACTGCATTGTGGGTACCTATCCCACTGTGCCTTAGCCCTGGCTGCTTGTGGATGTTTCATGTTGGAATCCCAGAATTCCAAGCACAGTCTCAGAATTCACTGCATCACTAACCATGAAAAAAAAGAACTGGAGATTGCGCCATTTCCTGCTGCAGCATTCCAGTGCAAGCATGGCTCCATGAATGCTCCAACTCATAGCACAGATCATTTTGGCAACAACAGCAGCTGTCACAATATTTGTCCTTCAACTCCAAAGCTCAATGACGCTTGGCTATCCTACTGGTGGTGGTGCTGGTGCTGGTGCTGGTGCTGCTGCTGCTGCTGCTGCTGCTGATGAGAATGGTTTGGAACAGCAAATGTCTCAGCTGCGGTCCAAAAACTCAGAGCTGGTGGCTGCCATGACTGCATTGCTGACAATGGCGTGGCAGTTTTGGATTCAAGAGACCAGCACACACTGGTGGGATCGCATCATTCTGGAATCCTAGGACGATCAACAGTGGGTGCAGAACTTTTGCATACACGAGTCCACCTGTATGCAACTTTGTGATGTGTTGTCACCTGCCCTGAAGCACAGCAACACCAAAATGAGGCAGTCTTTAACAGTTCATAAGCAAGTGGCAATTGCACTGTGGAAGTTTGCAGTCCCCGACAATTACCGGTCAGTGGCAAATCAATTTGGGGTGGTCAGATCTACAGTGGTATCCATGGTGATGGATGTGGCACCCATGCAATCTGTCGGTGTCTCCTCAGGAAGACTGTGATACAAAAGGATCTTAATGAATTGGGTGACTGGGCAACAAAATGGCAGATGAAATTCAATGTTGATAAATGCAAAGTAATGCACATTTGAAAATATAATCCCAACTATACATATAAAATGATGGGCTCTGACTTAGCTGTTACCACTCAAGAAAGAGATCTTGGAGTCATTATGGATAGTTCTCTGAAAACATCTACTCAATGTGCAGTGGCAGTCAAAAAAGCTAACAAAATGTTGGGAATCATTAAGAAAGGAATAGATAGTAAGACAGAAAATGTTATACTACCTCTGTATAAATCCGTGGTACATTCTCATCTGGAATACTGTGTGCAAATGTGGTCACCCCATCTCAAAAAATATATATGGGAATTGGAAAAGGTTAAGAAAAGGGCAACAAAAATGATTAAGGGTATGGAACATCTGTCATATGAGGAGAGATTAATAAGACTGGGACTTTTTACTTTGGAAAAAAAGATGATGAAGGGGGGATATGACAGAGTATATGAAATCATGACTGGTGCAGAGAAAGTAAATAAGGAAATGTTATTTAATCCTTCTCACAACACAAGAACTAGGGGTCACCAAATGAAATTAATAGGCAGCAGGTTTAAAACAAACAATAGGAAATATTTTTTTCACACAATGAAAAGTTAACCTGTGGAACTCCTTGCCAGTGGATATTGTGAAGGCCAGGACTATAGCAGAATTTAAAAAAAGATATAGATAAATTCATGGAGGATAGGTCTGTCAATGGCTATTAGCCAGGATGGGCATGGAGGGTGTTCCTAGCCTGTGTTTGCCAGAAGCTGGAAATGGGTGACAGGATATTGATCATTTGATGATTACCTGTTCTGTTCATCCTCTCTGGGCCACCTGGCATTGGCCACTGTCAGAAGACAGGATACTAGGCTTGATGGACCTATGGTCTGACCCAGTATGTCTATTCTTATGTTCTTATTACCCTGGGAGATGTACAGGCCATAGTGGATGGCTTTGCTGCCCAGGGCTTTCCTAACTGTGGTGGAGCAATAGATGGCATGCACATTCCCATCATGGCCCCAGCCCACCTGGCATTGGAGTATATTAATCGAAAGGGTATTTCTCTGTGGTCATGCAGAGGTTGGTAGATCACAAAGGTCATTTTACCAACATCAATGTTGGCTGGTCAGGGAGGGTTCACGATGCACGCATATTCCAAAATTCAGGACTGTACCAAAAGCTCCTGGGTGGGACTTCTTCCCCTGATTGGAAAATCAAGATTGGCAACATCGAGATACCCATTGTTTTATTGGGCAACCCTGCTTACCCTCTGCTTCCCTGCCTGATGAAACCCTACTGAGGAACCCTGCACCCCAGCAAGGAAAACTTTAATCACAGACTGAGCAGGAGCAGAATGATCATGGAATGAACCTTTGGGCATTTAAAAGTGAGGTTCAGATGTCTATTGACCTGTTTGAACATTTCTGAAGCTGATGTCCCCACCGTTATTGCAACATGCACTATTTTGTACAATATACGTGAATCAAGGTAGCAGACTTTCCTGTCTATCTGGAATTCTGAAGCGGAGGCAATAGGCAGGGCTTAGTCACAGCCGTCTACCCTGCCATCCACCAATCTGCCACCAATCACCAGGCTGCAGCAATAAGGGACCCTTTAAACAGCTTTATGAGTGATTTTTAACGCACATGCTACCAATAAATCATACTATGCCATAATGAATGAATGCATCTACATGACAAGATACATTCAAATTTCAGGGCTTTAGCTTGATATTGAAATGTGCCTGTCTTCACACATAATAGTGTTAACTTGATTTATTGAGCTGTAATACCGATGATAAAATATCAATATTACGGGATTGATATAGCATCTATTTCAAATTAAAAATCTTAAATAACAGCAAATGTGGAAGCACCAGGTCCTTAATTTGAATTTGTTAGCCTCCAGAAGTGTCCCGTATGCATCCCACAAAGCTACGCAGTGACTCTCCAAGTATGACCAGCACTTTGAAATAAAGCCCAGACTTTGAAATTCCCCTCTTCCCAATTCAGGGAAGAAGAGGCCAGCTTTCAAAGCAGGAGATCCTGTACTGACCAAATAGCAGCTCTCAGAGTGATCATAGAACAATTGCTCTAGTGGAATTCTGCCTCCCCCCACAACTACATAACCTTCATAGACTTTGAAAAAGTCTTTGACAGCATTTATAGAGACACTTTGTGGAAGTTGTTGCAACACCATGACATCCTATCCAAAACTATTAACTTGATTTACTCAACGTATGAACCCTAGACACATCAAGTTATTCTGAATGGTGTCTTGACAGAATCCTTCAGCATACTGTCAGGAGTGAGACAAGGGTACCTATTGTCACCTTTCTTGTTCTTGATCACAATGGACTGGATTATGAAGAGGACAGCAGTTGGCCATCAATGAGGCATTCAGTGGACACTTTTCAAACACCTAGAGGACATTGATTTTACTGATGATATCACCCTCTTTTCACACCAACATGATAGTATGAAAGAAAAGATCACAACACTAGACAAAACTGCCTTAGTGACTGGACTGAGGATTAACAAGGGAAAGACTAAGATAATGAGGATCAACCAGTCCAGCAACACCACCATCACACTGGGAAGGTATGACCTGGAAGATGTGGAACAGTTTACCTACTGGGGAGTATTATGTGCATAAATGGAGGAACAGATAAAGAAATCAATACCAGGATAGGGAAAGCAACAGCTTCATTCAAGACTCCGCCCTATATGGAGTTCACAAATAATATCTGCAAAAACAAAATTACAGATCTTCAACACAAATGTGAAGAGTGTGCTCTTGTATGAATGTGAGACCTGGTAGACTAAAAGGTCTTCAAATCACAAGCTACAGACATTCATACACAGATGACTGACTGAGGTACATCCTTCAAATCAAATGGCAAAACTTTGTCACAAATGAGGAACTTTGAAACAGAGCAGGACAAGAACCAACTAACATTGAAATCAAGAGAAGAAAGTGGGTATGGCTAGGCCACGCTCTCAGAAAACCATCCTCCACCATAGTCTATCAAGCTCTCACATGGAACCCACAAGGAAAACACAAAAGAGGAAGACCTCGCACATCGTGGAGAAGGTCTACTGAGATTGAAGGACAACAACTGGGGTACTCCTGGAGCTAGCTAGAAGTTTCATACCAAGACAGAGTGAAGTGGAGGAGTCTTGTGGATGACCTATGCTCCATGTGGAGTACAAGGGTTAAGTAGTAAGTAGTAGAGTGTCATGGTGATTGTTGTGATATTAAATCATAAGTTTTTCAGTCTCTTTTTGTAGACTATTACTCTACCACTAAATGTCTTAGATACACAGTAAATCCTTGATTTTATGGACCCCAATTTAGAGGACTTCGGGAGCAAGGGGGGAAGTCCATTGTTCATGAAGTCTGCTGGGGTCCATAAAATCCTCCCCCCCACACACAAAACTTAAGAGACTTAGCACTGTTGCGGCCTGGGAGAGCCACCACTGGAGCTGCCTTGTACTCCTTACATGAGGGGCGGGGTGTGTACACAGACAGACTGGCACTTGTGTATTAATTCTACCCCTGGTGGGAGGAGTGCAAGGCATCTCTGACAGTGGCTCCTCCAGGCCATATGGTGGCCCCTCCAGGCCACATGGTGGCCCCTCCAGCTGCGCACGGTGGAGCAGCTCCAGACATGCGATGGGGTACCTCCAGCTGTGCGGGGCAAAGCAGCTCCAGCCGCATCTGCAGGTTCTCAGCCATGTGGCAGGGTCCAGTGGCTCCTCCAATGATGGAAAATGTGGTGAGTGGCAGGGTATGTTTGTTTGTTTGTTTGTTTTTGGTAACGAGAGACACCCCTCCCCCTCATTAGTCGATTAAATCAAAGGTTTACTGTACTGCCATTAGGTGTTACTTTCATCCCTGGGGGCTCTAATATGGTAAATAATGTAGCCATAAAATTAATACAATGCTGTACTTAAAATTCCTTCTACTTAAGTATAATAATATCCTTTCTTGTGACTGGGTAACTGAGTGGAAAATAAACATGCAGATGGGACTCATTTTGTTCAGCACCAGTAGATAATGACCTGTTCAAGGAAATTAGTCAGGTAGAATTTTATGAGGTACAATGCAAAAGATTTCTGTTGCAGAAAGCAGCATATTTGTGATAGCACTTGGGATAGTATTTCTAGTAGGAGGTCGAGCCAAATGGATGAGCCAGAAACACCTCTAAACTTAGTTACGTGTTATGTAATATGAAGGTCATAAAGGGCCTGATTTTCACCTGCACTGAGCACTCAACTGTAATTTAAGTCAGTTAACGATACAGTTACTCAGAAAATTGACCACAAAACATGAGGATTACTGTTGGTAAACTTTTACACCTAAGGTCACGTCTACACTACGAAATAAAGTTGAATTTATTGAAGTTGACATTTTATCGCTAGATTTTCTAAAGTCAAAGATGAGCGTCTGCAAATGTTCAGAAAGTCAACATAGCATGTCTCCATTGCCTTACCTACATTTGACTGTGTCAGCAATGCATTGTGGGTACCTATCCTGTAGTTCCTGTTATCCTGTTGCATTCTGGGGTTTTGTGCCACTGGCTTGTGGGGAAAAATGTGTCACAAGTGCTTGTGGATGGCTAATATCATCCCAGAGTGCAAAGCACCCACGCCGCACTCACCCCCACTGGAAAATGAATGGACAGACCAAGGAATTTCACACTGCTTTTTGAGCCATTTTCCCAAAGACTTTCTGGTGCAAGCATGGTTTCTGAACAGCTTATGGCCATTGCACAGCGTGTTATGGCCACTTCCCAAAGTGCCATGCATTATTTATTTAGACAAAAGCAGTGGGATAGTGATCTGGATGAGGTAGAAGAAAGTGATTCAGATGATGATATTGAAGAACTGGAGACCAGGAATGCAGAGCTGCTGGCTGCTGTGGATACATTGCTTGTTGTGGAGCGCCAGTTCTGAAGTCATGAAACTAGCACACACTGGTGGGAACACATTGCTTTGGAGGTATGGGACGACCAGCAATGGCTGCAGAACTTCCATGTGCACAAGGCCACTTTCATGAACTTTGTGATTTGCAGTCCCCCGCCCAAAAGCACAGTGATACCAGAATGAGACCTGCTTTGACATTTCACAAGTGAGTGGAAATTGCTCTGTGGAAGTTTGCAACGCCTGACAGCTATCAGTCAGTGGCAAATCAATTCAGTGTGGGCAGAACTACAGTGGGGGCTGCAGTGATGCAGACAGCCATGCAGTCTGTGACTGCCTTATGCAGATGACCATGACTCTGGGAAATGTCCAGCACATAGTAGATGGCTTTGCTGCCATTATTTAGTTTCCAAACTGCAGTGGGGCAATAGACAGAATGCACATCCCCATCATGGCTCTGGACTACCTGGCCTCAGAGTACATAAACCGCAAGAGTTACTTCTCCACGGTACTGCAGGCATTGGTGTATCACAAAGGCCATTTTACTGACATTTATGTGGGATGGTCAGAAAAGGTGCATGACACATGCATCTTTAGAAATTCAGGTCTGTTCAGAAAACTCCTGAATGGGACTTTCTTCCCAGACCAGGAAACCAAGATTGGTGACATGGAGATGCCCATACTGATGTTGGGCATCCCTGCTCACCCTCTGCTCCCTTGTCTCATGAAGTCATACGCAGGCACCACACCCTAGGCTGCAGCAGGGAGCACTTCAGCTACAGGTTGAACAAGTGCAGAATGGTGTTGGAATGTGGCTTTGACTGTTTAAACATCAGATTCAGGTGTCTTTTGACCCGTTTGGATGTTTCCCAAACCAATGTCCTCACTATGGTCGCACCATGCTGTATTTTCCATAAAATTTGCCAGTCAAAGGAGAAAAATGTCATGCCAGTCTGGGTTGCAGGGGCAGATGCCTTAAGCAGTGTTTATGCACAGCCACACACAAGTGCATTCACCAATGCACATGCAGAAGCAACAGCCATCAGTGAGGCTTTGTAAAATAGCTTCATGAATGAGCAGACAGCCACAGGATTCTGCTGCATTTAACTATTGTGATACCACTCCCCAACCCCCACAATGATGTGTGTTTAACCTTTCAGAAGGCATGTACAACTGAACCCCCACCCATGTGAACCAGTAAACACCACTAGTTTTTTAAAAAAAAAATGTTTTTGTTTAAAGGAGGGAGAATTAAGGGGTAGGCAGGAAAAAGAAGAGAATCCTGGCAACACGTCTGGTGGAATGTTAGCCTTTTGCAGTGTGTAAGAGGTCCTGAGCACAGAAAGAGAGAGAGAGAGACTGTCCTTGACCTCCCACTGCATTTGGGGACCCCAATGAGGGGGTGTGAGCCATATTGAGGGGAGGCTGGGCAACAGGGTGTGGAGGCCACATAATGAATCCTGTGGTAGGCGTCCCTCTGCAGTTCCAGGATGAAACCCAGGATCTCAGTTTGCTTCCTGATGGCCGTCAGGAGTTCTGCCAAGTCCTCTTACCTGTACTGGAGGATGTCTGACAACTCTGCAGCATGCTCTGTTGCCACTGCTGTGTCCACTTTTGGTTAACAGCAGTTCTTATTTGTTCTCTGTCAGCCTTCTCAAGCTGCTGCAGGATGAGGTCCTGTTTGGATCTTTGCTTTTGCCTCATCACAGCAACCTTGTTTTCCCCATTGAGGCTGCCTGCTGAAGTTAGTGAAGGTCAAAATTTGGATAAAAATTTTAAATGTGGCACCAAGTGCATACCCACAGAGTGAATGGGTCTCTGTTAGCCAATCATTGCAACTTATCTTTTCCAAGGCCACTTTTGGTTTCTTAAGGATGACAATGAGCCAACCTCTGCAGAACAGAAGCTCTTTGTTATCCAGACCATTACTATATGGACGTGGTAAGATCTGTGGCAGTTTAAGCATGGCAGGGGTGGGAGGTGTTTGAAACAAACCCCTGTAAACTGCAAAGCATGGAAAAAACCCTTTCTTGGTGGCTCCTCATAAATCTTGTGCAGAGAAAAGTCACATAAAGCAGGGAAAGGCTGCCCTGAACACGCCTGTGTCTGGGAGCAGGGTCCACAGAACCTAGCAGCCATCTAGCAGTGGGGAGGGGTCAATCCCTCCAGCAGCATGGTGGGCTTGCGGGGGTGGGGGTCATTCCTGTAAACAGTGAAATACAGAAAAAATGTTCTCACTGACTCCTCATAAATTCTCTGCAGGGAAAAATCCAGCAGTGTGATGAGATGGGAGAAGGCCAGGAGAGCCTTCCAGCCACGTGGAGTGGGAGATGGAGAGCCTGCCAGCCACATGGTGTGGCAGAGCGGTCCTGGGTAATTTAAATGGCCAGAGAGCGGTGTGAAAAACTCTAATGAAACTTTCTGTTCTTCTAGGTTGTAACATCAGCCTCCTAAGAATAACAGAGTGAAAAAGAACATATACTGTGTGAGCATAGAGCTGGAAAATTTGCCAGAATGCTATGTGGCACTATGATACCACATTACTTACTGGTTCCCAGCATGGCCAGGTGTGCTAGTGTGGAAGCTGCAATAGATCAGGCCTCTCCAAAAACCTTGTGTGAAGAATAAAATAGTACCTGGCTGAGACCTGTTTGGGGATCTCCAAAAAGGATAAGCGCTCCATCCCCAGAAATATTAACAAGCTGTTCTAAGGGGCACTATGCCTGAGCCACAACCCACTTGTAGCAGTTTAAAAAGTATGCTCCACAGAAGCCTATACCTCAACCAAGCCACAACCAGCTTGTAGCATTCTGAAAAAATAGTTACCAGAAGAAGCTGCTGCACCATAGCTGGATCCTGGAGCATCAGGTGTCAATGAGGGGACTGGATTCAGAGTGATGAAGAGCTCCGGGCTGGCAGGATCAGCTTCCTCGGGTGCTTGCTGAACATCAGCATTCTCCTCTACATCAGCTTCCTCCTGCTCCCTTCTTGGTTCCCACCGGAGTCCTGAGGATGTTCTCCTGAAGAGTCCCAGTTTGCCTCGGGGAGCGTGGTTGGGTCCCTCCCAAGAATGGGGTCCAGATGCTCGTAGTAGCAGCACGTCTTGGGAGATGACTCAGATCACCCATTGTTCTTCTCTCACTTTATGATAGTTCTCCCTCAGCTCCTTTATTTTGACCCAGCATTAATGAGCATCCCAGTGTAACCTTTCCCAGTCATGCCTCATTAAATCTTCTCATAAATGTCTGCATTTTGCTTGCTGACTCACAGTCTGCTCAGCACAGATTCATCTCCCCAAACACAAATGAGATCCAGGATCTCGTTTTGGCTCCATGCTGGAGCTTGTTTGCAATTCTGAGAACTCGGATCAGAAGAACCCTGAGTAGTCATGATGTCTGGATGGCTAGATGTGACGGATGGCTCCTGAAGTGCGCTATCCATGCTGGTCAGAAAGAAAATGAATTCAAATTCTTAGGTTTTCTGTTACCTACTTCCTGCACATCTGGAGAGCAGTGGAGGTGGAAGTGGCCAAAATGGACACCTGTGGGGCATTTTGGGACACCCTGGAGGGCAATAAAATTGACTTAAAATAACACAGTTTCCACACTAGCATTAATTTGACCTTTTAAATTTGAACTTGGTGTTGTGCCACCTTGGAGAGTCGACATGAGAGAGTTGATCTTAGTGCCCCTTAAAATCAACCTATTGATACTTGCAGTGAAGACAGTCAAATTGTAAAATTGAGCTAAGTGCCTTAAAATCGACTTTATGCTGTAGTGTAGACATAGCTTAAGTCCCTGCCAGAGTCAAATATGTTTTTCATAAATACTTTAAACAACAAGAAAAACCCCATTGTTTTGTGCTAACACATGCTTAAAAACATCCCATATACATTAGCTGTTTAAATACATTGTTTTGCAAAACTTATTACATCTGACATGAAAAAGATTCATTCAGGAAGTTTATTCTTTGCATTCCATATATGTACCTTAAGTGGTAAGTATAAATGCAGTTTGACCACAACAGTAACAATGAGCCTCAGAGTGATTTCTAGGTAGTATAGCAAGCATTCTGGATAAGTGTCTTTCCAAAAAAGGAGTCAAATACCATCAGCAGGGCCGACAGCTGCCATGGGCCCTGTGGCTAAGTGGAAAGGGGGCCTGGCTCCGCATCCCGGTAGAGGCATGGCCAGAGGAGGAAGGGGTGAGGCATAGGGTAGTCATTCCTCAGAGCTGCCAAAATCATGGAGCCAGACCTCTGGACCCTTTTGACACACTGGTCCCCAGGGCAACTGCACCCTTTGCCCACCCCCACCCCAGGCAGTGGGCCTGAATTCTGTACGTATTATCGCTGAAAGCGTTCTGCACTTAGACTGATGATTTGAGCTAATATTAGAGAAACTCCTGTTTTATAGTAACTGCATAAGCTTAGCAAACTAAATGTAGTCAGAACAAGTGTATGTGGTATATGTAATGATTCCATAACACTGTCATGCCCTTTTGTTCCCTTAAAGCTTTTATTAGTTTTAATTTTTCTACAAACCTCAAATGTGGGTAAGCAGATAAAATAGGCAATACGGTACAATAGTTGTGGAGTTAAATGGTTCCCATGAATGTTACATAACGTCATTCCATAATGCTTTGACTACAGTTAATTGCATCTCTGAAAATGGGCATCCTATTTATTGTAAGGAAAACCATGTCTGCACAGAAAATTAACGCTTACATTATGAGCTGTAAAACATGTCCAGGGAAACACAAGTATTTGGTATCCCAAAGAAAGTTACTGCTAAGTAATTTTAAATAAAGGGGGAGTATAAAGTCAGAGACATGCCTTGCTTACAAAACTCCCATGAAGACTTGATGAAGAGTCTGATCATTTACACAGTGACTCTGAGTTCAGTGTCTATGAAGCTCCACCCATCATTACTGATCTCTGACTAATAAAGTAGGTATTCTTGATAAAAGTCCAATTTACATGAGCATGTTGTCTAGTTCCAGAAGCTTTACTGCTTCCCGATGGTAATACACTGGAACAAAGAAAAAATACAAGGATAACAAGATGGTTCTTGTCACTGCAATCTTTCCACCTCATGGTGTACCTTATGACAACACTGGTGGCCTTTTAAGGTTACTTTGTTTCTTAGCACAACCCCACCACGTTGAATGGAAAGAAATGTGAGGAAGTCAGGCATGGCAGCTGAAAGAGTCACGGAAGGTATTTCTTTCAGCCCTAGAATAGTAAGGGCCATTCTCTCTATGGCAGCATCTACCCTACAGCCAAATTTCAAAAGGACATCTTTCAAAAGCAAATGTTGAAAGACGGCCATTCAAAACTTAGTGTCCACACATCCCAATGGGGAGTGAAGGTTTGACCTGCCCTTTAGAACTTCTCTGACTGCACTTTCGAAAGAGAGCATCAATACATCTGGGAGCACTGTTTTGAAAGAACAGGGGCAGAAAGCACCACAGGCAGGGTCACATGTTGGACGAGCCCTTCTGGGGTTACCGCCTGCTGCTCCCCAACCCCAAGCTTTGGCTTGCACGTGCTGAGGGCCAGCAACCTGTCCCCGGGCATGCAGGGAGAGCAAGCCAAGGCATCCTGGACCTTGAGTGGCTCCCTCCCCTCACAAAGGCTATGGCTGGTGCACTGGCCATGGTCCGGGCTACTGTGCACCAGTGGCTCCGGGTGGCTACTCTACCAGCCACCCTCCTGGGGGCTGTCCTCAGGGCGCAACATCCCCACCCAATCCCCCAGGTCATCCACCACTTGTGGAGCTTCCCCACAAGCAGTGACTGGTGGGACCGGCTGGTGCTGGAGGACTGGGGCAATGATCAATGGCTACAGAACTTAAGGATGCCTGAGGAGATGTTCCTGGAGCTGTGCCACTGGTTCACCCTAGTCCTCTAGCACCGTGACACCCTCATGAGGCTGGCAATCCTGCTCCAGAAAAGGGTGGCCATCACCCTGTGGAGATTGGCCACCCTGGACAGTCACTGGTCCATCGGCCATCAGTTCGGGGTGGGTAGGGCCACCGTCAGGGCCATCCTCAACAAGGTGAGCCATGGCCAGGTCACACCCACACCACATGTGGGGAGCAGGGGTCAGGGGGCGCCCCAGCAAGAGTCACTGGTGGGGACCAAAGGGGCATACCCCACCAGGGACCGAGGAAGGGGACTGGTGGGGCATCCCCTGCCGAGGGCCAGGGTGAGGCGGGGGAGTGGGATGGGAGTGCACATCACACCCCAGGCCACACACATGAGCGTGACCTCCCCCCACCCTGCAGGTCATCCGGGCCATCAACAAGGTGCTCCTGAAACAGCTGATCTGTGTCAGGGATCTGGATGATACCAAGAGGGGCTTCCAGGAGCTGGGCTTCTTGAACTGCTTTGGCCCCTTGGATGGCACTGACATTGCCATCAGGGCCTTGGAGCACAGTTATGGGGCCATGTAAACTGCAAGGGCTACTACTCCATGGTCCTGCAGGTGCTTGTTGATGCCAACGGCTGGTTCCAGGACATTTGTGTGGGCTGGTCTGGCTGCGCCCATGATGCCAGGGTGTTCCAGAACTCGGGGCTGGGGTGCCGCATGACCAAGGGGAACTTCATCCTCCAGCGGGAACTGTCTGTTGGGGTCACCACGATTCCATCCTGTATTGTGGTGGATGTGGCCTGTCCCCTGCAGACCTGGCTCATGAGGCCATACACAGGGTACACCCAGCTGAGCCAGGACCTTTTTAACAAGTGGCTGAACCAGGCTCACAATACCATGGAGCAGGTGTTTGGCTGCCTCAAGGGACACTTTAGGTGCCTCCACATGAGTTTAGAGGTGTGCCTGGCCAACATCCTGGCAGTGGTCAGAGCCTGCTGCACCCTGCACAACCTCATCGAGGCCAAGCACAAGCCATTCATGCAAAATTTTGAGGAGTAAAGGGACTTAGAATTACCGGCGGGTTAGCCGCGGCTAGTCGCAAGCCAGCACTTTGAAGTTTAACACTTCGGAGTTGCCGCAGGGGGGCCGTTTCCTTAATGAAGTGCTGCATATGCAGCACAGTACTTCATTAATAAACTCCCAACACCCTACTTCCCATCCTCCCTTTGAAGTAGGGAGGTAGTGTAGTCAAGCCCTTTGTGTAGTGAGGGTGATGAGAGACACTGAATCACAATGTAAACCCTGTACATGATGGAAACCACTTCAATCCAGGGGGTGCAGCAGCACCCCTAACACCCTAGTTCCAGCATTTACGGCTGGTAGTCTTTAAAAACTTCTGGAGCACCCATGGTAGAAATAGTGGATGCCCAGCACCCACTGGCCACCCCTATATGTCAGTGCTCCCCAGTAAAGTAATTAAGGGCACTGCCAAACAGCTGATCAGAGGTACTGCCGAAAAGCTGTTTGGTGGCTGGAGGAGAGGCTTGAAGGTGAGAGGCAGAGAGCAGAGAGCAGCAGGAGAGTGTATGGAGGGCTCATGGAGAGAATGGTGGGGATGAAGAGGCAGAACAAGAGTGGACATGGATGGTGGAATGGGGACGGGAAGAGGCAGAATGAGGGAGGGACCTTCGGGGAGGTGTAGCATAGGGGTGGGGCCACAGGCTGGACGACTCCCCAGGAGAAAGTAATAGGTGCCCACATAAGCACTATCTGGTCCCTAAGTCCCACCATGATTTGTGAACTGGGGAAACATAGTCATGCACCCACCTATTTTGCCTGCAGGGCCTGATCTAGAAGGCGGCCTCAGAGACTGCCACCTAGCTCTACACCAAACAGCTGGGGATAGGAAGATGACCTCCCTTACAATCTTTTAGTCTCTTGGTTAGTGCACTCACCAGAATGGGGGCCCCTTTTTCATGTCTCCCCTCCCTACCCGAGAAGGGATTTGAGTGGGGATATGCCGCTTCTGAGATGAGTTATCTAGGAAGTTACAAGATGGTTTGATCCTGGTCTGCAAGTGGTTCCATTGGGAAAAGATTTCTGATTGTAGACCATTCTGTTAATGGGTCAGAAGAAGATACAATGAGCTCCAAGGGCTGTATAGCAAAGCTGGACACATTTAGTAAAGGTGGCAATATGTAAGTGATGATAATTAAACATTAGAACAACTTACCTAGGGAGGCTGTGTATTCTTCATCATTTTAAGTCTTTAAACAAAGGCCAAATAACTTTTGAAAGCAGTATTACTCCTCAAATGGAAGTTATGAGCACAGAAATGCGTGTATAAGGTTCTGTAGCCTGTATTGTGCAAGAGATCAGACTAGATGATCATAAAGGATCATTTTGACTTTAACATACATGAATTTATATGGGTATGTCCCCCATAATGTTCTGTGCCAGGCTAACAGTAACCTCACTGGTCCCCTGGGGAAAGAACAACAATGTGTTGTGTTGTGTTGAATAGCCACCTTGAATTGAGCACACAGGCAGGTTGGCAAAGGTGCTCAGGCTACAATTATCTATGTGCCTTTCCCAGTTTTGACTGTGCCATGCTGGTGTCTCAGTTCTCCCTGGGGCAAGAACACATTTCATGGGGCGAGGCACCAGGTCAGGGATCTGTTTCCCCTGTGTGAAAATGCAGCAAATAGGACACTACAGAGAGTGTGTGGCTCCCTTGAACCACGTGCTTTGGCAAGTGGTGGAGGGGCAAGTCCACAGTATGGCTATGTGTGGGACAGGCCTCCAAACCTCGGGAACCCAGTTCCTTTTGAGATGCCGGTTAGCATGGTGCAGGCACCAGGGTCTGGGGTCCAACCCACAATGCAGCTATGGCCAGGGCCAGCCCCCAAAAATCTCTCCACTGGGGGAGACTTCCCCCAGCAACAGCCTGCTGCTGAAAATCTTTGCTGCTGGGGTAGGCACCCCCAGCAACAGCCAGCCAGCCAGCCAGCCAACCCCCCACAAAATATTTGCCATGGGGGAGACCGCCCAGCGACAGCCAGCCCCTAAATCTTTTGCGCCTTTGAAGCTTGTGCCATGTGCAAGCCAAGACATGATGCTGTCTGGAAACATGTACTGCAATGTACAGCAGGCACATGTTTTTATTGGGTGGGGGCTAGTCAAGTGGTGTGGTTGGGTGGGGGATGGACCCCCAACTGCACGATGCCTGTGAGGGAGGGGGGTGTGCCCCCCTACAAATGTGACTTGCAGAAAAGACGTTTCTCAGACTCTCATACTAGCCATGTAGTGTGGTTGTGTGGAAGGTAGACCTCAGACTGCATGGCACCTATAAGGGAGGGGGTCTGCCCCCATACAAATGTGACCCACAGAAAAGAAGTTTCTCGGCCGTTTATATAAGCATGACTTCCACCTCTCATACAAGCATGATCCCCACATCCAGCCACCACTTGCTGTGTTGGAGTCGGGGGCTAGCCCACAAGACAAAATGAGGCCCTGGCTTTCCTGATGGCTCCATGCTGGAGTTCTGCAAAGTAGCTGCATGGGATTGCCACACTGATGATAAAGCCCAGAGGCAGGGGCTGTGACCAGACTTGCCCTCCAATGGATCCTCGTTAAAGAATTTCAAGAGTACTCAGTCCAATATGGCAGCCTTTTTTCACGCTCCCTCTCCGTAATTAACCTCTGGTTCCCCCTTACTGTAGACACATTGAAATGCCATGGAAAGATAATCAGATGGACATTCTGTATAACACCCGTGGGTACCTAGATGTACATTTCTAGATGATGGATTGGGTGTGAGGGTGCAAATTATTGCTCTGATGATCTTCTTTGCCAGGAGTTCTAAATACAGAGCCAAGACTTTCCTCTGTTCCCACTGGACATAGGGACATGTGGTGGGTCCTGCCACAGGGTTTCCTGGGCTCCCAAAAGCTTTAAGAAGGACCAGAGGCAGGCACCATAGAGCAGTGATTACTGGGGGCCTTTCTGGTCAACAGAAAGAAAAACTTTGTCACTACAGTGACTGTCTTTTGAGACACATTTTTGCATGGGCTTGATCGAAAGGCCATTGAAGGCAATGTAGTGGTTCTACAATTACCACAGTTCTCCAAGTACAATTACCACAGTTCTTGGAGCGACCAATCGAGCCATAACTGATCTGATGATCCACTGCATACATACATACATACATGCATACATGCATACACACATACATGCATACATACACACATGCGTACATACATACATGCATACACACTACTTACACACACATTTTCAGATTCTGGAGTGGGTTCTGAGGATCTCCTTTTCCAGGAGGTCTGAACCCAGATCCAAGCCTGGGGCCGCTGGTAATAGGGGCAGGTGGTGGGTCCTGCCCAGAAGTGTCAGTGAGCAACCAAAGCAGCCATAAGTGATTCAATGTTCCACTGTATTTTAAGTGTAATTCCATGTCTACTTGCAAATACATTTGCAGATTTTGGAGTGGGTGCAAGGATGAAAATTCTTGTTCTGAGGATCTCCTTTGCCAGGAGGTCGAAACCCAAATCCAGGTGATTGGTCTGCCCCAGAGTGTCGGGGACAGGTTTCTGGGACCAGATGTAGCTCTCCCGGAGCTCCTTCACCTCCGCTTGGACTTCCTCCGTGCTGCAGCAGGGAGTGGCCGCATTCCACCAGGGTGATAGCTATCCAGCTTAGGTTTGGGCATTATGGCACTTCACCTTGGGGTCTTGTAGTAGCTCCTCCTTGCCCCACAGGTCCAGGAAGGTCTGCACCTTTGGCCCAGTCCAGGAGTGACCCTCCTCTTGGTGCCCTGGGCTGGCCCCTGGGACCCCTCTGGCTGATCCTTGCGGGTCCAGGGAGTCTCGGGCTCCCTCCTGGTATGCCTGGTATCCCTCCTGGTAATGCTAGCTGTAAAGTAGTGGGTGCAAGGGTGTTTGCACAGCAACTTGTAGCTCTGCTGTTCACGCACACTCAAAAATTTGTCACTAGAGTGGCTGGCCTTTGAGACAAAATTCTTGATCTGATGATCTTTGCCAGAAGGTCTCAATCCAGATCCAATCCTTTCCCCTGGGCCTACGGTGGCTTTTGGCCTTGCTGATGTTAAGAGTTCCCCTTGGTTTATGTGACCCTTCCTCCCCACTTAACATCAAGCAGGTACTCCAGTGCTTTTGCATCCCGTTTTGAAAACCTGTTGGTTGGGAAACCCGAATTCTTATTTCTAAACTTTTTGATCTGCTTTAGTACCCTTCCCCTCCCCTCACTTATAAAAAGCACATCTCTTACACAGGCAAGCCAGATTCTGCCTGGAAAAAGAGATGTTTGGTTAACACGGTATGTGAATGAGGGAAATGAAATGAAGGAAGATGTCAGACACCCCTAGCCACTCATGGGGCATTTTTTCCCCATGCTGCACAAGCGAAAATACCTAGCATGCTACAGAGCCTGTGGGAAGGTGAAGATGCTCAAAATTGAATTTATAAAACCCAGCATTAAAAAATTGATTTAAATAAAGTTGGTTTTAGCCCGTAGTGTAAATGCAGCCTTTGTTGAGAAGTCAGCAGTGCAGAAGTCAGCATTACAGCTTCTTAGAATCAACTTATTGACCACTTGCTTGTAGATGGAGAGTTTATAAAATCAACCACAGAGCCTTAAATTTGATTTCATCTCCTAGGGTAGACCAGCCCTATGCCTTTTCTAGGATTAACATTGTCACAGTCTGTATTAACCAGCAGAGGGAGCTCAAACTGTCTCTTGAAAGTGAAAATAAAGCCGGCTGAAACTGACAAAGAAAATCAAAGCATTTCAGGATGAGATTACATTGTCCTTATAAAGCAGTCTATTTTTCATACCAAAATTATTGATCACTTATTCAGTTTGCTGTAACAAGAATCCATCTTTATTTCTTTTGACAGTTCTGCATTTTTTTAAATAAATGTTGAATTCATTTATGTTTTGTGTGTGTTTGTGTGTGAATAAAATGAGTTACTGCACAGAAACAAAATATAGTCCTAGCACTTGAAATTATTGGGAAAATGCCACATACAGAGAAAAAAATCACTAGATGTCTGCTATGGAGTCTATAGGAATAATATTGATTCTCTTATTTTACTATGGATTATTTTACATTTAATATAGTATGAACTTCAAGATTTTAGGATCTTTCTTCAATCTATTTTCTGCAGAATCTAGTCTTGCTCCTTTTTACAGCTTATGCCTTTTTCCTCTTTCTGTTGTGAAGCTGTCACACAATGGAACATTATTCAGTTGTCTTACCAATTAAGTCTTGAAGAGACCCGTCTCCATATATGTAACACCAGCAAAAAAATCTACTCCTGTTTTTCTTTGGATGCACAGGAAAGAAATGGAGGATTGGCCATAATATGAGCAAGTATATACTGGTACAAGTGAATGTACAATCAATTCACTAGGTGTAAACATTGTTAAATGAATGCTAGAATTTTCTTCCATATATACATTAGCAATCAGTGGTCAGTGGCTAATCGAATTAACTTAATAGATTCCAAAGGACTGAAGGGACCATGATCATATAGTCTCACCTCCCATATAACACAGGCCATAGGAGTTCCCAAAAATTAATTCCTAGAGCAGATCTTTTGGAAAAAACAGACAAACTTGATTAAAGAATTGTCAGTGATGGAGAGTCTCCCACAATTGTTGAATTGTTCCAGTGGCTAATTACTCCCCAGTAAGAAAATTACATCTTATAAATCAAAGACAAGGGAGGATGTTGTTGTATGAGCCAGAAACACCTTTGCCTCTCTACAGGTTGCAGCATTTGGCTTGCTCATTATTGCTATTTCTAGTACATAGCATCATCAAGAGGAAATAATGGGCAAATCATATTAAAGTGAATGGAAAAGTACAAATTGGAGGTATGTTTAAAAACATGATGGATAAAAGGAAAGATGTGGCTTTTCCTTCATTAAGGATGACCTGGAACAGCTTGCAGCTCTTAGCAATGAGTTACAAAGTCACCCAGATCTGTGGGAGAAAACACGAGCTCATGCCTCATGGCTCTCTCTATGGTAACCTGGAAACCAGACCCTACTTATCTAAATCTGAACTTCCAACAGCTGGCAACACCCAAAGAAGCTAGAGGGTACTTTTAAAATTTTGGGCCTCACTAATTTTTCCAAGGCCATTCAAAGAGTATGTGGCAGAGTGGGATTAAAATTCAAAAGTTCTTGACTCCAAATACTGTACTCCATCAACTAAATTATGCTGCCTCTCTGCATCAAGCTTCCAACACCACCTGGATATGATAACAAAACACCCTGGAGAATTATCCTAACTGTGACAACAGATTTCTTTGTATATAAAACATAAGTAGGCTGACATTTATATCTATATATTTCTGCATTAAATTACACTAGCATGAAGTTAAAACTCAAGCCAATTCAAATATAGTAATGACATATGTTACCTGATTGCACAACAGTACACAATTCATTAGTATCAGAGGGGTAGCCATTTTAGTCTGGATCTGTAACAGCAACGAAGGGTCCTGTGGCACCTTATAGACTAACAGAAAAGTTTTGATCATGAGCTTTCGTGAGCAAAGACTCACTTCATCAGATGCTGGTCATGGAAATCTGCAGGGCCAGGTTTAAATAAGCCAGAGCAAGGCTGGGGATAACAAGGTTAGCTCAGTCAGGAAGGATGAGGCTTACTACCAGCAGTTGATCTGGAGGTGTGTAGGAAGCACAGAAATAAAGTACCATGTGTGGCCATCACTAATAATCAAACTTTTGCCTTTGATTAATACAAATGTAATAAAACTACTTGAAAACATTGCCTCTAATAATGTATTGTTTGGAACACATATATAAGCTATACACATAAATTATTAGCTATGAAAAATTAACAAATATTAAATTATTTTTCCACATCCTACTTACTGTAAGCATACTTAGGACCTTGTTCTGTAAAATTAATCTCTGATTCACTAGCAATCAGAGAGAGGAGAGAATTTGCATGGGAGGAAGCAACTGAAAAAGCATCTTTCTTAGTAACTGTTTAAGTTGTTTGATAAATATCTTTGCCTTAACTGTAGTGGGTCAGTGGAAAAAAGATTTGCCTTCAAACAAATGTGGCATTTTGGAGGTCACTACGTAAATATGACAGATTGAAACTGGAAAATACATTTATTTTCCATGGGAAATACTCCTTCTTCAGTCTTTTATTTGTTGCAAAGCATTAAAGTATAAATAAATCTGCTCTAATATGTTCCACGTACATGTGAAGTAAACTAAGGAGAAAAATTTTGGAACTCAAAGATCGGAGAGTCTAAAAATACACCACTTTAAAAATGTGACAATTGAATGTTGTTTTTCTATCTTTTTGCCCTCTGTGAGAGGGCTGCTGGAGTTTACTTTCAGGAAGGGGACTAAGAGTGAATGGCTGGAAGTGACTTATCCCACTTGTTACATCTGTCTTTCATAAGATACCAGCAGTTTTGTACTGGGCCATAACAACCCTTCCGGGAAGGCTGGAGGGTAGTTGTGTGAAGATGTTTGATTTGCCTGTTTCCTTTCGTCTTGGTCTAGGGGAAGAGAAAGGCTAGGGATTTTCAGACAAACAGTTGTTCTCTTCTAGAAAGTGCTAAGGGGTGGGTTTTCACAGAGAAAATTTAATCTGTGTGACAGAGGAAGAAGTCCAAGAAAATATGGCTTTTTATCCAATGGAAAAAATTCAATTTAGATGACAAATATGGTATGAGATGAAGAGGTATGTGTCTTGGATGGTTTAGAGATCACAAATCCTGCATCTTGACAGCAGGCTTAGACTAGTTGACCTTTGCTGTCCCCTCTAACCCTCTGGTTAATGATTCTATGTAGAAAAGCTTAAGAACTGCTTTATGATGCAGATTTTGCATGGATTTGGCATTTTGTCTGCCTACTTGGTTGTCCATTTAGGAAGAGTGTATCTCTCAATGGTTATTTTCTGATGGTCAAGAGAGCATAACAGTACTGCAGTGAATTGAAAATATGGCAATCTGTGGGCAAGGGAAATTGATTATGGGGGCTTTCTACCTCAGACCCTGGAAACATAGGCTGAGAATGTGGCATTTAATGTAGATTCACTGGCCATGCTCTGAGTCATCTCTGAAGATCATTGGAGGTCTGTAGATAACAACCCAGCAATTTGAATCAGATTTGCAAATAAAAGCATAGTGGCTAATGAAACATCCATGATTTGGTTAGGGAGAGACCCTGCCTTTATAAATGTAACAGAGACCTAACTAGATGATGTACTAGGTTGACTATGAAGGGTACTGAGGAAATTGGCAGAAGTCATTGCAGAGCCTTTAGCCATTATCTTTGAAAACTTGTGGAGATCGGGAAAGATCCTAGATGATTGGAAAAATGCAAATGTAGTGCCCATTTTAAAAAAAGGAAAGGACAAAAAGGATAAGACCAGTCAGCTGTACCTCAGTTCCCAGAAAACTCATGGAGGGGGATCCTCAATGAATCCACTTTGGAGCACTTGGAAGAGGGGAAAGTGATCAAGTGTAGTCAACATGGATTCACTAAGGGCAAGTCGTGCCTGGCCAATCTGATTAGCTGTTATGATGAAGTAATAGGCTCTGTGGACATGGGGAAATCAATGGATGTAATATACCTTGACTTTAGCAAAGCTTTTGATATAGGCTCCCACAACATTCTTGCACATAAGAAAAGGAAGTATGGTTGGATACATGGACTGTAAGATGGATAGAAAGCTGAACTGATGGATGGGCCCAACGGGTAGTGGTTAATGGCTCAATGTCTGGTTGGAGGTATGTTTCAAGGGGAGTTCCCCAAGGATTGGTTCTAGTGTAAGTACTGTTTAACATCTCTATTAATGACCTGGATGAGGGGATTGCACCCTCAGCAAATATGCAGATTCCATTAACCTAGGGGGTCAGATAGAAACATTGGAGGGTAGAGATAGGGTCCAGAGTGACCTAGACAAATTGGAGGATTGGGCTAAAAGAAATATAATGAGGTTCAACAGGGAGAAGTATAGAGTCCTGCACTTGGGTCAAAAGAATCCCGAGCATTGTTACAGGCTGGGGACCAACTGGCTAAGAAGCAGTGCAGCAGAAAAGGACCTGGGGATTACAGTGGATGAGAAGCTGGATATGAGTCAAAAGTGCGTCCTTGTAGCCAAGAAGGCTAACAGCATATTGGGGTGCACCAGGAGAAGCATTTCCAGCAGATCTAGAGAAGTTATTATTCCCCTCTATTCAGCGCTGGTGAGACCACATCTGGAGTATTGCCTCCTGTTCTGGGCTGCCCAGTATAGAAAAGATGTGGATGCATTGGATCGGGTTCCTTGGAAGGCAATGACAACGATAAAGGGGTTGGATCACATGACCTATAAGGAGAGGCTGAGAGATCTGGGCTTATTTAGTTTGCAGCAGAGAAGACTGAGGGGCAATTTGATAGCAGCCTTCAACTTCCTGAAAGGGGGCTCTAAAGAGGATGGAGAGAAACTGTTCTCAGTAGTGACAGATGGCAGAACAAGAAGTAGTGATCTGAAGTTGCAGAGGAAGAGGTGTAGGCTGGATATTAGGAAAAGATATTTCACCAGGAGGGTGGTGAAGTACTGCACTGTGTTACCAAGAGAGGTGGTAGAATCTCCATCCCTAGAGGTTTTTAAATCCGGGCTTGGCATAGTCATGGCTGGGATAATTTAGTTGGAGCTGATCCTACTTTAGTCAGGGGGCTGGACTAGATGACCTCCTGAGGTCCCTTCCAGCCCTAGAATTCTACGATTCTAAATCTAAGAAGTGACAGAACTCAAAATTGCATTTGATAAAGTGTGACTGAATCTACAATGTGAGTCCTTGGATTGTGCAAAGAAAGGCTGGTTCTTCTATACAAATATATAATACCTGCTTGCACAGATACAGTTCATGTCTCATCAACATAGCCTTGGCTCGTCATTATTTAAATTAATTTAATATTTATGTTGTAGTAGCACCTAGAGTCCTCAGTTAGGTTGGAGTCCCATAGTGCTAGATGCTGTGCAACAAATTACTGTCCCTGCCCCAGTGAGCCTGCATATTCTGGCAAAATATAGTATCCTCTCAGTAAACTCCCCCCCACCTCCCACCAGAGAGAAAGGAAGCAATTTATGTCAATCACATGTTCCCTCAGATGAAGTTCCTTTTGTTCCTTGGAGAAAGCAGCTGTTGATGTGCAGAGCTCTCGAGAACCCTGGCTTGCACTTTCCCACACTGCAGCTCTTTCATTTAAATCTTGTCAAACACATTCTCAGCATTTCCTGTTAATCCCAGCTGCACGCCCCAAGTCATGTTCTGCTATTAGCAGCCCGTGGAAAGGAACCATTTGACCCTGTAGTGCTGTGTTAACACTGTCAAGCCAGTGCAGTCTCGTGCCTCTGAAAGAACAGGTTCTTTTAGTCTGCCAAATGCTTCACAGACAAAATTGTCAGCATCAGTCCCAGTCCTGAGTCCAATATCTTTGTTAGTAGTGATGATGTATATAGCAAAGAGACAATATTGCCTGATCTGTCAGCTCCTAGGTTGAGATGATGGTTGGAAAAATCAGACTGTGTCGATCTTGGTCCTTGTGAGCCTTCAGGCTGCAGCACATGCAAGGTTAAATACTGTAACACAGAGGACATACTGCTCATTTTCTACCATGGAAGTACAACTGGTTACTCTAATGGCTGTATATCTCTATAGATGAGAAATGACTAGCCTGTGACGAGCAAACAACCCTGACAGAAAACACAAAAGCAGACACATCATTCACAAGCCAGACAGTGAGAGATAAGACCCAGAATATGAATAAGAGTGTGTGTGTGTGTGCATGAGAGAGAGAGAGATGGGGGAGGGGTTTTAAGGGCTTTATTGAAAGTGCAATTACATGAACAGCTCTTCCGACTGTATTTCATCTGCAGTTACTAGCAGGTGACATAAAACTGTTAAATTCCTTTATCAAAATGGCAGAGTTGCTTCCAGGCAAAATAAATAACACAAGCAATTATAGGCACTGATATATAACATCTGCCTTTTAAACTAATCAGCTTGGTTTCTGTTTTGTTCCTCAGAACATATGTTTGGCTCAGAGCTGCAGAATTTTTATTATGCCCCCAGATGAGCTAGTGAATATTGTGGCTAGCTATAACCATAATCAGTGCCTGAGAAATACCTTTGGTTAGGTAGAAATATTGCTTCCTCTAGTAGTTTTCTTCCATCAACTATCAAGAAAAGAAAGAAGTCCATGGAAATTAAATAAAAAATAGAAGGACCAATTTCTGTTGATTTTATGAAGATGCTGTCCCAATAGATAATGAACCCTCTTATTGCTTGGTTAATATTAGCAGTGTGTTCACTGTCCTTTAAGGTAAATCAAGTGTAGTTGAAGTGAAAATGAGGGGCACAGTGGTCTAGTTAGTCTTGTGGCAACAGTGGAGGAAGAAACCAGTTGATAACCAAAAGGTCCTGCTGCCCAAGATACAGTGAAGAGAACAAGACACAGGGGCTATGTCTACACTAGCCCAAATCTTCGAAATGGCCATTTGAAAGGACCGTGCCAACTTTCGAAATCCCCTTATTCCTATCAGCAGATAGGAATCTCCATAATCTCCATAGCAACCATATCTTATCCTAATGTGCCCTTTTTTGACTCTAGATGAACCCTACACTAGGGGCTGGAAAAGGAGCCAGTGCAATACTGCCTCAGCAAATAGGAATAAGGAGATTTCAAAGTTGATGGAGTCCTTTCAAAAAGGACCCCCGCCTGGATGAGCCATGCGGCAGTGAAAAACAGCAATTTCGAAGAGTGGCAGCTGGCGGCATGCTAATGAAGCGCTGAATATGCATTTCAGCGCCTCATTAGTAGTCTTTGAAATGGCCTTTTGCATGGCCATTTCGAAGATTTGGGCTAATGTAGACGGCCTGGGAGTGAAATCCTGGCCTTACGGAAGGCAGTGCAAAATTTCCATGGTCTTAAATGGGACTAGGATTTTACCTTAGAAATTTTCCCCCAGGAATCTTCCACTTACTAGAAAACTGCTATTGTCTGGTTGGAAATGGGTCAGCAGCACATCTCCCTGAATTGCTGTTGCTGAGTATGTTGCTATGAAACATACACAGTCATTTGGGTTTTCTTGCAGGATATTGTCTCTGAAGCTGATTCTGGCTCCTTTATATTTCTCTGGAAGAATAAAAGGGCCTTAAAGGCATTATAACTGGCTGGAGAATAGGACCACCTTAGTCAGTAGAGTCAAAAATGGGCACATTAGGATAAGGTATGGGAGTGTCTCTAGCACTGATTGCTATGGAGATCTGGAGGCTGTGTGCAGTGGTTCAGTCCTTAGGCAGCTCAAGTAGAGCTGTTCTAAATTAGAGGAGCCTCAGGAATTCTTAGAGGAGCCTCAGGACTTCAACCCTCTTAGAATCAAGCCCACATAAAGTGTTTCTGGTTGAGTACCCAAAATCTTGGCCTTGACTTAACTTGCTAAGTAATTTTATTCTGAACCGCAGCCCCAGTGTTACTCCTTTCCCTATTCTTTCCAGCTCCTTTTGGTAGTAGATCCCTTGTCTTTTCATCAACTTATTTACAGGCTTTTTAATGAAGCTTTTAATATTTTTTATTTTAGATTGCTTTGGAATGGCTTTGTTCAGTGCCCCAAGCACTTCTGGGGAGGGCAGAATATTCCACCTATTTTATAAATATAACATGCACGATATAGTCACAGTTCAGATCACTGAACTACTTGTGCTACCTTTGTGGAAGTAACTGATGGAACTGTAGGTGTTCAAAGCTAGTTTGGATTTCCCTGTGCAATGCTGACAGACCCGGGTTGTCAGCATGAGGGATTGAACCTGCAACCACAGTTCTCTACCACATGAGCTAAAGGCCAGCTGGCTCTCAGCCAAGGCTGTAGAGCAGAGACTTCATTCACTCACCCTATTAGGTGGTCTCAGGGCTTCTGGGGATGACATGCTTCCCCGGGCTGAGGAAGCACATCACAAACTACTGAGACCTTCCAGCAGTTCATCCCAGATAATCCTCCACTTGTAATGCCAACAAACCCATGTTGTCAGGATGAGGGATTGAGCCTGTGACTACAGGGGATAGAGTCCTGTGTTCTACCCCATGAGCTAAAGACCAGCTGGAGCTCAGCCAACTCTGTAGAGCTGAGACTTCACTCACCCCGGGCTTGTCTACATTAGCTCCCTACTTTGAAGGGAGCATGGTAAGTAGGGTGTTGGAAGCTTACTAATGAATTGCGGTGGTGCATATGCAGCACTTCATTAAGCAAAATTTTGAGGAGTAAAGGGACTTCGAAGTACCCCAGGCACTTTGAAGTACCGGTGGGTTAGCCGTGGCTCGACGCAAGCCAGCACTTCGAAGTTGCCGCTGGTGGGGGGTATGGGGAGATTTGCTTAATTAAGTGCTGCATATGCCACGCAGCATTTCATTAATAATCTCCCAACACCCTACTTACCATCCTCCCTTCGAAGTAGGGAGCTAGCATAGACAAGCCCCCTAGTATGTAACCTCAGTGCCTCTGGGGATTACACCTACTTATCTGTTTATTCTGCTGCCCTGATGACGTATGACACACATCCTGATGGAGTAAGAGTGGGTTACAAGCCATCCAGTCTTTGTGCTGGGTTAAAATTCAATTAGTGTGACCATTTTGTCCTGACATTAAGAAGTTTGGCCAAGACACTTCTGTGGGAAGGTATCTGCCATGTCTCACTTTCAGACCACCGAGAACCCTCTCTCTGTGAATGGCTTTCTCCATGCAGCTGAGAGTTTAAAATGTGCCTCTTTGAAACGTGGATCTACTGAATTTATTCAAGTGCTGAAGAAATACAGACTAGAGGATATTTAAATATGCTTCCCTGAAACTCTTTTTGTTATAATTATAACCATGTGCTCTCTGTTGATGTTATTTCTGTTGCTGGGATTTGGTTTAGTCAGATGACAAAGGGAACTTCCACATCCTTAAATGACCAGTTCATCTATGCGGAAGTTTTGTTAGCTTCAGCAGAAGCCAAACACAATACTCTGTTTAACATCATGGCCTAATAATGGATTCAACAAACTATTTATAAAATAATGTGAAGCAGCTCAGTATTAAATGGAATGCAACATGTGTGCAGTGCCTAAGCCACTGGGGCTCGAAGCAGAATATTTAAGCAAATAATGTTCCCCTACATCTCTACACTAACTGCACTTGTGAAAAGTTCACAGGTTCTGGGTTAAGGAATTCCCCTTTTTGACCTCCTCTACATTTTTCATGCTCCCTTTTTCTGCTTCTGAAGAACGCTATGTACTGAGGTTCTATAAGCTTGTGTTGCATCCAGTTAACGAACACTTAATGACTTTTTCATTTTGGGATGCCGCCAACAGATATTACACATAATTTTCTGCATGATCTTTAAAAGATGTGAACATACAATGGCATGTATTTTTTCCATCCTCACCTCTTCAATTCTTGGCTTTGTCTACATTTACCATTCTCCTAACTGAAGCTTGTGTGGAGTGAGATTTGGTTTCTGAGTTACCTACAGGTAGTCCTATTGATTTTCATGGGATTGGTTGAGGAGTCAGATACTACTCCCTCACTATAAGACTATCAGAACCGACCCCATAAAATTTAGCACATACTGAAACTGAGTCTCTCCTCATTAGTATTGAGAGCATAATTGCTGTAACATCTAGAAAAACAGAAGTTTGAGTCTATCTTTCACAGCAAAAATTCACAGGCATTCTATTACTTCATTACATCCAGGTAATCCAAAATTTCAGCACCCAAATGTCTCATCTCTTTATGCCCAGTAAAAGCTATATTTTAGTACATGCTTCATATGATTCACAATCCTCTCTCTTTCTCTGTGGCTGCAGCAAAAATTATGTGGTTTCACTGCACATCTGTATTCACTCTTTGGGTGCGTCTACATTTACACTCCTCTTTCAAAAGAGGTATGCAAGTGAGGGGAATTGAAAATGCAAATGAGGTGCACATTTGCATATTTGGCACCTTATTTACATATTCTTGTTTCGAAAGAGCTTCTGTCAAAAGAAGAAAATCAGTGTGGATGCTGCTCTTTCAAAAGTAAACCCCATCTTCAAAAGAATCCTTCTTCCCTTTATTTACTGGGAAGAAGGATTCTTTTGAAGATGGGGTTTACTTTCGAAAGAGAAGCATCTACACTGGTTTTCTTCTTTCGAAAGAAGCGCTTTCGAAACAAGATTATGCAAACGAGGTGTTATATATGCAAATATGCACCTCATTTACATTTTTATTTTCCCTCATTTGCATACATCTTTCAAAAGAGGAATGCAGATGTAGATGCACCCTTTGGGGTGGAGGATTTGTTACATGTTCCCTCTCACAGTGGGCTCTGTGGCTGGGTCTACACAAGCCCCTTCCTTTCTAAACGGTCATGTTAATGAGCGGGTTCGAAAGATGCTAATGAGGCACTGCAATGAACATACAGTACCTCATTAGCATAATGCCAGCCGCAGCAATTCAAAAGGTTAGCTTTTCGAATCGCGCACCACCTGTGGAGACAGGACCTTCCGGAAGGACCCCCCAGTTTTTGAAAGCCCTTCGTCCTATCTCATGTTAGGAAGAAAGGCTTTCAAAAACTGGGGGGGGTCCTTTCGGAAGGTCCCATCCCCACAGGTGGCGTGCAATTCAAAAAGCCGCACTTTCGAATCACTGTGGCCGCCATTATGCTAATGAGGTGCTGCATATTCATGCATAACATCTTTCAAACCCTCTCATTAACATGCCCCTTTCGAAAGAAAGGGGCTCGTGGAGACAACACAGGGTATATGTAGAGCCCAGCAACTTGGGCATGGGGCCCTGAAGATAGTGTAATTTCAGATTCACTACCTATTCTAGGGCTTAAGTGCAATCAAGTGTATATATTTTATACCAACTTTATCCAATCCAGACTGATACACAGTTGCAATTAAGAAATTTAAATTCCATTAGCTGACAAAATAATTTATCAACAAGTACATCAGAGGTTAATTAATGGCAACATTGCTTCTTTGGATGTTAGAATCACTTACGTTCTTTGACACACTGATTAAGGCATTCTGACAGCTTGAGTGTTTTTTGCAAGTCAGCTGAAGAGTAGTGCAGATATTTATCATTTTAAATATGCTATGAAACCATTTTGTACTGCCTTCACTTTTGGAACCAAATAGCTCTACTCTTCTAATGGGAACTGGTATTTTGTCACAGCAAATGGCACCAACAGACCAATTGCATGTCATCACATTAAGCCATCAGGAAAAGATACAATTTGGGCTAGATGTAAGGCAACGAATGATACAAAAAGCATCTCATACAGTCTGGGACCATGCAAAATACCTTACCATAACTCCAGATACATAATTCCAGGTTGATCTGAGAACATAATCATCACTCTTAGAGACTCCAATTCAGCAAAGCACTAAGGTCTATGCTTAATTTTAAGCACTTGGGTATTCCTATAGCAGCCAATGGTAATAGTCACATACTTAAGTGGTTTGTGGTTTAAGGTCATATATCACTTCCCAACCGTAGATCTGAAAGCACATTATCAAGAAAGATAATTATCACTGTCTCTATTTTACAAAGGCACGGAGAGCTCAAGTTTGTTGGCTAGTTTACACAGCAAGTCAATGGTCTCAGAGGGGTAGCCATATTATTCTGTAGCTTCAAGCAGTCATGTAGCACCTTAAAGACTAATACATTTATTAGGGTCATGAGCTTTCATAAGTAAGACCCATGTCTTCTGATGACTCAGTCTGAGGAAGTGGGCTTTGCCCACCAAAGATTGTGAAGTAATATAGTTGTTAGTCTTTAAGGTGCTACATGACTGCTTGTTATTTTACAGCAAGTCAATGACAGGGTCAGCAAGAGAACACAGGTATCTAGTCCATGACTAATGTCTTACCCACTGTACCCACTGCATAGTGTTATTTCCTGACACAGAATACCCATAGCTATAAACAGGTCTTTTCAGAGAATGACAGAGGCCCAGGCCACTTGAAGTTTACAGACCCCAGCACAGACCCATCCCCAAATCTCCATATCTAACGTCTTATTCATAGGGTCATACTGAAACCAAGAGAATATATGAAAGTGAACACTTCGGACATTCAAGCTATGTCTGCAGCAATCTGTTGACAGAAGTTATTGTCAGAAGAGATCTTCTGGCAAAACTTCTGTCAAAGATCACATCCACACACCCAAGTGGATCACAAGTGGCCAGACTGTCTGGCTGCTGTCCCAACATAATGGCCAACCCAAAGTTCAGCATACGGGCTGCCCGATGAACCAGAAGCCCTGTCTGTTGACGCAGGGCTCCCCAGGGCATCTACACTGTTATTTTGTTGATAGAAACGGTCAACAAAGGCATTCTTCCTCATTGTGGAGAGGCAGAACACTATTGGTGGAAGTGCCAAGTTTTGTCAACAGACTGTCAACAAAACACATTTTGTGTGTAGATGCTCCATGAATTTTGTCGATAAAGCCCCAGTTTTGTCAACAAAATTCTCTTGTGTAGATGTAGTTATTAACAATTGCCATTATCCCTACAGCATATAAATTAAAAATGTAATCTTAATTGTGAGTTTCAACTGCAAGCAAAATTCTTCATTTTAGGAATGCTTATCTTTCTTTGTTGTGTGCAAACTCATTTATAATTGAAGAAAAATCTAATTTACATGCAACATCACAGTTAATGTTAAGCATTGTGAGCCCATCAAAGGCCGTGTCTACACGTGCCCCAAACTTCGAAATGGCCATTTGCATGGCCATTTCGAAGTTTGGGGCACGTGTAGACGTAACCAAACACTCTTGTTCCAGTGGAGAATTATGATAGTTCTTTACTGCTACAGCTACACTAGAGAGGTTTGTTGACAAAACCAGGATTTTGTCAACAAAACTCGCAGACTATCAACATACAAAACTTGACACCTCTGCCAATGGCATTCTGCCTTTGTCAACAGTTGCTGTCGACTGAAAGCTGTGTAGACATTCGGGGGTGGGGGGCAGTTCATCAGGCAGCCCTGCTTGCTGAGCTTCTGGTTGGCCATTCTGTTGAGACAACTCTCTATCGACAGAGCGGATTGCTCTTTCAATCTGATAGTGTGTGTGAACGTGATCTGTTAGCAGAAGAGTTGCTGTAAGATCTCTTCCGACAGTAAGTTCTGTCATCAAATCACTGTAGTATAGACTCAACCTACCTATTTTAACACATTGCATGTGCAATCACCTGAAGCCACCGATGTGGGGACATTAACAAAAATTTCATAGAATCATAGAATACTAGGACTGGAAGGGACCTCAAGAGACCATCGAGTCCAGCCCCCTGTCCTAATGGCAGGACCAAGAACTGTCTAAAGCATCAGTGATACACATCTCTCCAACCTGTTCTTAAATATCTCCAGCAATGGAGATTCCACAACCTCCCTTGGCAATTTATTCCACAGTTTGACTACCCTGACAGTTAGGAACTTTTTCCTAATGTCCAACCTAAACCTCCCTTGCTGCAGTTTAAGTCCATTGCCTCTTGTTCTAACCTCAGAGACCAAAAAGAACACATTTTCTCCCTCCTCCTTATTACACTCCTTCAGATACCTGAAAACCGCTATCATGTTGCCCCTCAATCTTCTCTTTTCCAAACTAAACAAGCCAAGTTCCTTCAGCCTTTCTTCATAGGTCACATTCTTTAGACCTTTAATCATTCTTGTCGCTCTTTTCTGGACCGCCTCTAATTTCTCCACATCTTTCTTGAACTGCGGTGCCCAGAACTGGACATAATACTCCAGCTGAATGACTTCTCATGTCTTGTTCACAACACACCTGTTAATGTATCCCAGAATCATGTTTGCTTTTTTTGCAAAAGCATCACACTGTTGACTCATATTTAGCTTGTGGTCCACTATAACCCCTAGATCCCTTTCTGCTGTAGTCATTCCTAGACAGTCTGTCCCCATTCTGTATGTGTGAAACTGATTATTCCTTCCCAAGTTGAGCACTTTGCATTTGTCCTTATGAAACTTCACCCTGTTTACCTCAGACCATTTCTCCAACTTATCCAGATCATTTTGAATTATGACCCTATCCTCCAAAGCAGTTGCAACCCCTCCCAGCTTGGTATCATCTGCAAACATAATAAGCGTACTTTCTATGCCAATATCTAAATTGTTGATAAGGATATTGAACAGAACCAGTCTCAAAACAGACCCCTGTGGAACCACACTTGTTATACTTTTCCAGCAGGATTGAGAACCATTAAGAACTACTCTCTGACTATGGTTATCCAGCCAGTTATGCACTCACCTTATAGTAGCCTCATCTAAATTGTATTTGCCTAGTTTTTTTTTATAAGAATAACATGCGAGACCATATCAAATGCTTTACTAAAGTCTAGGTATACCACATCCACTGCTTCTCCCCTATCCACAAGGCTCGTTATCCTATCAACGAAAGCTATCCGATTGATGTGACGTGATTTGTTCTTTACAAATCCATGCTGGCTGTTCCCTATCACCTTACCACCTTCCAAGTGCTTGCAGATGATTTATTTAATTATCTGCTCCATTATCTTTCCTGGCACAGAAGTTAAGCTGACTGGCCTGTAGTTTCCTGGGTTATTCTTATTCCTCTTTTTATAGATGGGCACTATATTTGCCCTTTTCCAGTCTTCTGGAATCTCTTCTGTCTCCCATGATTTTCCAAAGATGATAGATAAAGGCTCAGATACCTCCTCTATCAGCTCCTTGAGTATTCTAGGATGCATTTCATCAGGCCCTGGTGACTTGCAGCCATCTAATTTTTCTAAGTGATTTTTAACTTGTTCTTTTTTTTATCTCAACTTCTAACCCTACCCCTTTCCCACTAGCATTCACTGTGTTAGGTATTCCTTCTTCAGACTTCTCAGTGAAGACCGAAACAAAGAAGTCATTTAGCATCTCTGCAATTTCCAAGTTCCCTGTTACTGTCTCTCCCTCTTCACTGAACACCTTGTACCTTTGTTGAAACAGTTCTGCTACTGACTATAGATCTTCATCACCTAGTTCTCCAAACTCCCAAGTAATCCAAAAAGGGTACAAATTTATCACAGTGACTCAAATCAATGTCTAAGTCCAGATATGATGGAGTCAACAATAACAAAAAACTCCCAAACATTGACTCAGTAGTGCCTTAATGCATGAGACTGAGGTGTTGGGCTGTGATTGGTGAAAAACTCAGATGAAATATCAATACCCTGGCTTGACAAAGTCCTGGCTGGGATGATTTAGTTAGGTTGATCCTGTGCTGGGCAGGGGGCTGGACTCAATGATCTTCTGAGGTCCCTTCCAGCTCTAGTGTTCTATGATTCTATGATTCTAACCTGTTCTACTAATTTGGACTCAGAAAGGATTGAGTGCCACTGATTATGAATCTTTTGGCTATTTTTAAGAAGTCATTCAATGTTATCCCTCTCTATATCTAATGTAACATTGCATGCTTCAATTACAAGATTATTTTTGTGGATCATTTTTAGCAGCTTCATCCACATGGAAAACATTAACAGGTATTCAAATATGGGTGTATACTTCTGAATTGACTTAAGCTCAGTGCAAGCCCATGCTGTGAGAGTAATAGATTCAATCTCACTTAAAGTCATTCTCACAGAGTCCAAATGCTATGCAAGTGGTTTAATGCCATAAATTCATGCTGAGCATTTCATTGTTGACATATGATGAAAGCAAACAGGTAGATGCTGCTTCAGAATTTCCCACTTTCGAGAACTGCTACTAAAGAGGTTGTACAATTGCTGTATTGTTCCAAAGTAAGTGATTTCCTTCCTTGCATAATTCAGTGCAACGAACATCAACAAGATTTAGTGTGTGATTGCCACAACTGGAGAAAATATGGTTTGACTTTTGCTCAAGTGCTGCCTGTACTCGGTTGTACTTCCCAGCCATACTGGATCCATTGTCATAGGTCTGGCCAATGAGCATTTGAAAATTAAAGTTGATGCCTTGTAAAATTTCTATACCTGAACAATGATTTATTTTCCATTTTTAAATTGAATTATCAAACAAAATGAATTGTTCTTCAATTGCAACCTTTGAACTTCCTGCAATTTTACATATTGAACAACCAAGCTAACCTGTTCTTTATGAGAACAGTCTGGAGATGCAGGAATAATAGTTGAAAAGTACTTCAAATGGCAAATATCTTTATGAATTGTTTGCACAAATGTCCCACACAGCTCAATAAACTCAGTTCGTATTCTGGTAGACAGATAATGGACTTTTGTGTCTTTTCTGCTGTCTTGTGATTTATGAACACAGTTAACATGACCAAATTAAAGCGGATCATACTTGCTAAAAAGCACAAGTATACCAAGAAAGTTTCCATTTGTAGTGTCACCAATATTTTCACTAGAAACAAAGTGAATCCCTGTTCAAAAATAAAACAAATGGCATTCAACATGTGCTCAAGGAATTTTTTCCAGTTATTAGTCCCTGTGTTTATGTCACTCGGGAGTAAATTTTCAATTGAACAATCAGCTAATGCTGCTCTTCTAGCTGATTTCCATGTGACATAGTTCTCTTTAGCCGCGTCTACACGTGCACACTACTTCGAAGTAGCGGCGCCAACTTCGAAATAGCACCCGTCACAGCTACACGTGTTGGGTGCTATTTCAAAGTTAACTTCGACGTTAGGCGGCGAGACATCGAAGTCGCTAACCCCATGAGGGGATGGGAATAGCGCCCTACTTCGACGTTCAACGTCGAAGTAGGGAACGTGTAGACGATCCGCGTCCCGCAACATCGAAATAGTGGGGTCCTCCATGTCGGCCATCAGCTGAGGGGTTGAGAGACGCTCTCTCTCCAGCCCCTGTGGGGCTCTATGGTCACCGTGTGCAGCAGCCCTTAGCCCAGGGCTTCTGGCTGCTGCTGCTGCAGCTGGGGATCCATGCTGCATGCACAGGGTCTGCAACTAGTTGTTGGCTCTGTGTATCTTGTGCTGTTTAGTGCAAGTGTGTCTGCTATATAAGCTATTTCGATGTAGTGTGCACGTGTAGACGTAGCCTTTATGTGATACTGAAGTTTCATATGCAGGTATTTAGTCTTTTAACTTCCTTCAACCTCTATTGATACTCCAGCCAGAGGGATCAGATACTACTGATGCATTTGAAGTATCGTTGCTAAAAAATGAAACAGGATATACAATACAGAGTCTGCTTTTCCATGCTCCAGCAGAGCCAGTCTCTTGTATAGATCTCTCCATTTGGAAGACGTTTTGCCAGCAGATGAGTTGGAAAGTCATGATTTTCAGCATCTTTTGGTGTATTACTTTGAATATGAAAGGAAACTTTGAGAAAAGACTGAATTTGAGCAACACGTTCTTGTCAAGAATTCCAAAATCAGGTTCTGATGCCAGTAGTGTTACACTGTGTCCAGTGCTACTCATAAATTCTTGCTCTTGCTGTGCAGCATCTACGAGGTCTTCATCTTCTGCCTGTACAGTCTTTAAATTGAGCATTGAATCTGTATTTACAACTACTGTTGGAATCTCTTGATTACTGACTTCCTCATTCTGAGGCAGTGGCATTCAAATGTTATTTGGGGGGTACAAAGTTTTCATCAACAGAACTGGAAGTGACACTGTCAGTATGGTCACTGTCTTACGGCTGAGGCATCTTTTCTATGATAAGTTATGTTATTGGTTTTAAACTCTTAACTGCTGCTTCACTCCATTGATTTCACCATCTCTTACTTGCGTTATTTTCAAGTCTTTGCCTCATTTTTATAAAGGATTTTTTAAAAACACAGTAACAAACAATGCGGTAATTTGCATTAATTTTCTAAAGGCTATTGGCTATACAAAATCTTAATTGCATATACCTTGCAATGAATATTATATAATAATAGTTTGGAGGTGTGATCTACTACATCCCTTATAGCCTTATTTTAAAGTCTTGAAATTTCATCTGTTAACATGTTTCCATTATTAAATTCCTCTAATAACTGGTGCTTTATTATGAATATGAACTTGGGGTCATTACCAGATTAGATATAAAGTTTATTGAGCAACTAGAATTAAAAGTTTATCACCACAAAAAAGCCTTTAAAGGTGAATCTAAAACTGGGTGAAGAGGTAACTTACAGATGAGCCTGACATGATTATTGTATATGAAGACAGATAAGAAAAAACAGGAATGTGAAAATCTATGCAGAGATAAACATCCAATTTAAAGTTAAACTTTCCCTCAGACCAAGCAAAATAATTTTACAGTAACAGAATTAATTACAACTTTCAAAACCTCTAAACTATGTGAAGACTGAAAACTGAAGCACTAATCACAGAAGCTACTCCAATTTCCAGTCATGCAGATAAAAACTTGGATGTGACTGAAAACTTGACAAAGGCCCAAGGTCCCACATTGACTTAAATCTTTTTTTTGCAGGTATATATAACTTCTTTTGTTGTTTCTGTTATGACTGAAATGAATATAATAAATGTAAATTACTTGGTAGACAAATGTCAAAGTTTGAGGCTCCTTTGTCTGCTGAGGCTCAGGCCAAATGACCCTTCTGACCTCACCCCCCTGCTTCAACACCACCTTGTGCCCCCGATAGGCCTTGGCCATAAGCGAAACTCCTGTGTGAATAATAAATTATGGGCTGTTCTAAGCAATCTTTTAAATGCATTTTATGATATACTATCACAACAATTATACAGTGCTTAACTCTTGCAAGTTTGAACAAGTATCTAGAAAATTTTTAAAATGTTTTGCTTTCAAACAGTTTTGCCTCTGTGGGCAGGACTGCTTCTACCCAGCAGCTATTAACCACTTTGTGCAATTATAATCATGGGGAAAACCATTTCTAACAAGGAGTGCTTTTCTAATAACATGCTTGATAAAATGTCAGTCGTGATGATCTTTTGTTATTTTCATAGCAATTTTTCTCTTCTAAAATTAAAATCACCTTGCTAATACTTATAGATAATTTTAAGAAGCTATTTTTTCAATGCTTCAGGTTAGGGTTTTGTCGAAAAGATGCATAACAAATATAATAGTTGACAGTTAAAAAGCACTTCCTATGGAAAATCGCAAAAGCATTGAATGAATATGAATCAATTAATCCTCACATCTCCCCTGTGCTGCACTTTATAGGTGGGCAAAGTGAGGGACACATAGGAGAAGCATGGTGCATGATACATACATGTCAAGAATCAAAACTGGTCTCTGATTGGGGGTGGGGGAAGGTCCCTAATTCCAGCTTCCTTAGTCAAAGAAGGCAGTGTCTATGTGAGAAGGTTGGACTTAGACAAGGTCCACAGAGAGCTCAAAAGGAATAGTTAGAACACATGCATCCAAACATAGCTACTATGTATAAACGCTTTTTTTCCAATCTGATGATTTGAAGGGATATAACATAGCTTGCATCACTGCTCACTATTTCACATCTGATTCCTTTGCGTAAATATTTGCATCTGTTTACTGAGCATGTGTTTTGTTATCACCTTGGGATATGTGCACGCACTCCTCCTTCTGTCCTTTGTCTCAACCATTTTATTTTCCCCTCTGGTTATTTGACTACACCCCAGAAACAACGTGCAGAGAAAAACAAACAAACAAACAAGCAAACAAACAAGCAGTCCTGTGGCATCTTAAAGACTAACAATTGTATTTATTAATCAATGAGCTTTCAAGCGTAAGACCCACTTCTTCAGAGTGAGTTTGCATGAAGGAGATGGGTCCCAGGTTGAGTAGGAGAATTTGTCTTAAAAATATTTTAATAACAAATAGTGGATATAATCGGGTTCTTTACTGTATGTTTTAAATAGAACCATGGGCTAAAGAAGACCAAAATCTCCATTTATAATATCCATGGTACTAAATAGATTTTCATGCCAGTGGCTGTGTAAAAATCCTTCTTCTATATTGCCAAGCACCATGCCAGGTTCCATAATAAGATTTTGAAGGATATGGACCTTTTAAGGTGATTAGGCTACCAGATGGACATATACAATTCAGTGTAGATGCAAATAATTAGCCTGAGAGCAAGAAAGAAAGCTAGAAATTAAATTAAATGATACAGTAGCAGTATTTAGAGTTGTTAAGAAAAATCATTCAAACCAATTGCGTTTCAAATTGAAATAAACAAATGCTGCTAGCTTGATTTAGTAAAGGAATAGAATAGAAAGTGAACACGATGATAACAATACTGTATATCTCACTTTTTGAAAGACCGTAAGGGTAAGGCAAACACATGATGTTGGGCGTAAAGAATCACATTTTGGGAAAAAATGGGAGGTACTTGCGTCACGGTCATTGTCTGATTTGGAGACCTAGACGTGAGGGGACGGTAAAGGATCTGATTAAAATGGGAGGTTCTAAAACAACTTAAATCTCAGAAGACTTACAGTAAACATAAAGAAGAGAGGAAGAATTTCCAAAGGAGCCTGTGGGCCAGAGTTTCAAATGTATTTAGGAGCCCAATGACTCAGAGAAGGGTCTAGCAAGATTTTCAAAAGCACCAAAGCTGCTTAGTTTCCTAACTCTCACTGATTTTCAATGGAACTTGAGCTTGTGAATCACTTTTGAAAATCACTGCGCTCCCAGAAAAGTTGACTGGACCAAAGGGTGTAAATGAGCTCATAGAATTCCACTGGCTTTGTTTGTGCAGCCCAGGGCTAAGTAATGTGCTGAAACTGCAATGGCGGCAATCAGATTTTAAAAGCTGGGCTGGACTTGTCTTCTCTTTTCCCTAACTGTTTTTGGGAGAGGGGCATGAACATTGTTTCTACAAAGGACATGAAAGTCGTCCTAAAAAAAAAACAGGCCATGTTTTGATAAAAACAGCTTAAAAATTACATCAAAACAAGAAATTGATTAGTGAGTTAAAATCTTCCCCAGGATAAAACTGCATCTAAAAAACAAGACTATATAATTTTGAATAAGATAAAAGGAATAAAAGATCACTAAATTGGGTCCTCAGTCATATCACCTTCAATCATGTATGCTTAGGCACTTCAATGCATTAGAAGGAAAAAGAACTTGAAAAACTAGAGTTATCATCATTCTAGAGACCAGGGGCTTGTCTACACTTGCGCCCAGCTTCAAAGGGGGCATCGTCATTCAGGGTGATGGGAGATTACTGATGAAGTGCTGCAGTGAATATGCAGCACTTCATTAAGCTAATTCTCCCCCCGCAGCAACTTTGAAGTGTCAAACTTCTAAGTGCCAGCATGCCTGTAGCACGGGCACTTCGAAGTTCCCACACTACTTGGAAGTGCCTTTACTCCCCCAGATTTTGAGGAGTAAAGGCACTTGAAAGGAGCACGGGCGCTTCAAAGCGCCCGCGGCTACATGCATGCCGTTACTTTGAAGTTTGACACTTTGAAGTTGCCGTGTGGGAGAATTAGCCTAATGAAGTGCTGTGTATTCAGCGCAGCACTTCATTAGTAATCTCGCATCACCCTAGTTACCATGCCCCCTTCAAAGAAGGGGGCAAGTGTAGATGTAGCCTAACACAATCATAATTTTAGCACAGATGAAATGATCAGGAAAACAAAGTTGGAATATTTGGCATGTTGTGACATGGATTACCTTTGCTTTCATCTGCACTAAATGAAAATACAAATACTAAATGTTTAATATTCTCCTTCCCAAAGATGCTGGATGTGCAACATAAAGACTTCAAAAGCTTTTAAGGACTGTCTGTAGAGTAGATCACAGTGTGCTATTAAATTATTAAAGACAAAAACGACGATGTGCCTATCAGAATTCATTCACACCTCTCAAATTAGTGTGATGTAGTATGAAACTAATGAGGAATATTTGCATTCAATCAGTTTTCACTTACGTCTCCACTTATGAGATTGGTAATAAAATCTATTGTTTGCAGAATATATCCTATATCTACATGAACAATGTGTATTCCCCTCAGGCATCAAAGCTGTGTTGTGTCCTTCACAGAGAGCAGGGATAAGTTATGAGAAAAAAAGATGGAGCTTTTACTCCAGGTGATCAGACTGTAGCAGTGAAAGGACATTATTGGTTGCTTTTCAAACACCTGTGCATAAGTAGCACCTGCACAGGATGCAATCAGATATTATGCAAGTAAATGTCCAAGTACTTGTGAGTAAAATGGATAACAGCATATTTAAATATAAAATTTGCGTGTTCCAGGATCTAGTTTTGCATATAATTTCCCATTTTGCATGTGCAATTGCCATTTAATACCTGAGCATGCATATTTTACAGATGTAACACTAAACCTGTGTTAGAAACTTTGGTCTAAATTATATAACTAGGATGATTACTGGCATTCAGAATACTATTTTTGGGAATGCAATATTGAGCATCCTCGATTTTTCTTCTAAACACATCATACAAGCAACATCAAATAATTTGAAATAACTTTGGAGTTGCCTACCCTAATTCTCTGAAGAAATCTGTATTATCTTAAAAAAGCAAAATAATTCACTAATAGAAGACAATAAAACAGAATTTTCTTGAGTGAAAAGAAAATGCAGTTATATATGCTACAATATACAAAAATTACCCAACTAATAATAATCTGGAAACTTGTCCATGACACCATGAGAAGTACAATCAATCCACACCAAATGTAAGAAATGCAATTAATTACAGTAATAGTAACCATCACATTTTTACTGACTATGCTGAGTTTAATTTCCAGTTCTATAAATCACTGAGACGTCTCATAGACATGCTGAATATCAGAGATGTGAATAATCAGTTTTGATACATGTGCTGATAATGAATTCCGAGTTTTAACCAGCACACACACGAAAACACTAGTAAGTTTGAGAAAATAATTGGGAGTAGAATCATAATTAAAGCTTCATGGTATTCAATATGAGTGAGATTCCCTGTTTTTTCTTTCAGAATGGCTGTGTCTACAGTAGCCCAAAACTTCAAAATGGCCATTCAAATGGCCATTTTGAAGCTTACTAATGAAGTGCTGAAATACATATTCAGTGCCTCATTGGCATGCGGGTAGCCATGGCACTTCGAAATTGAAGTGGCTCGCCGCCGCGCAGCTCGTCCAGATGGGGCTCTTTTTCGAAAGGACCCTGGCTACTTCGAAGTCCCCTTATTCCTATGAGCAGATGGGAATAAGGGGACTTCGAAGTAGCTGGGGTCCTTTCGGAAAGGAGCCCCGTCAGGACGAGCCGCGCGGCGGCAATCCGCGGCAATTTCGAAGTGCCGCAGCCACCCACTTGCTAATGAGGCACTGAATATGTATTTCAGCACTTCATTAGTAAACTTTGAAATGGCCATTTGCATGGCCATTTCGAAGTTTTGGGCTAGTATAGTCATGGCCAATGAGTAAAATTGCTATCTTTAAAAGGGCACTGAATTGTGATTGCCTTGTAATTAACAATCCCCATCATATCTGCCTAATCTGTGGCCAACCTACATAAATTGAAACATGCTTGACTTGAAATAGCTTCTGTTGTTACTGTGCAACACACCATCAGAATCAATTCACTACGTTTCGCCAACCAGGTAAGATCATCATGGTTGCCTGGTGAACTATATTAGGGCTATGTCTACACTAGCATTCCTCTTTGGAAACAGGCATGCAAATAAAGGAAATAAAAAATGCAAATGAGACAGATTTACACATCTGGCACTTCACTTGCATATTTTTCTTTCGAAAGAGCTTCTTTCAAAAAAAGACAAGCAGTGTAGACACGGCTCTTTCGAAAATAATCCCCATCTTTGAAAGAACCCTTCTTCCTATTTTTTTTTCTAGGAAGAAGAGTTCCTTCACAGATGGGGATTATTTTCTAAAGAGCTATGCATACACTGCTTTTCTTCATTCAAAAGAAGCTCTTTCGAAAGAAGAATATGCAAATGAAGCACCAAATATGTAAATCTATGCCTCATTTGCATTTTTGATTTCCTTCATTTGTATGCCTCTTTCCAAAGAGGAATGCTAGTGTAGACATAACCTAGATGAAGCACACAGGAAGGAGCTGTAACTGATGGGACAAAACCTGGTCTGAATCTTTCCATGTATGGAAAGACGTATGGGCTTCCTTCAGGACTGCACTATTACAGCAAACACTATCAACATCATGTTCTCTTTTGCCATCTTTGTCACAAAATTACTGCAGTCAAAACTATCAATAGCAAACTGAGTGATTAACCTGGGCTGAATAATCTCAACATGGAACTCAAGCACTGATCAGAGCTAAATTTCAAAAAGGGACCATTTACAACATGTTTCCTTTGCAAAATTAACGTGTACCAAAATAATATATATAAAATTCAAGTGTCCTCTTAAGAGTTGTTGTAAATTTTGAATCTAAATGTATTAATTACAGTGTGAATTGATTAGATTTTAGCCCTGCTAAGTGTAAATCTTAGCAAGGAGTTCTTATAGATGTTTCCATGATCATTTCATAGATCTGAATCTTGTTTACATAAGATGAAGTGAGGCAGTTAAGTAAACTTCTGTATTTCCAAATGTAAAGGAGTAACCTATACTTTACTTATGCTGACTATAGGAGGTTCACTGTTAATGTATACTATAAAGACTTTGGGTCATATATAGTCCTTTTTGCAGTATACGTGAACATTCACTATAATGTCAATAAAATGTCTTTTGCTTATTAGTTGGACTATTGCCATATTCTAATAGGAAACACATCAGTGAGGCATAACTAAAATCCACGGTGTTGGCACCTTGCAGGACAAAGTACCATACTGTGGCAGACAGTCAATTACTGCATACAAGGAAGACATGCACATAAGTGATGTTTTCTAATGGCATTTAAAGTGCTCAGTAACAAAAGAAATTGTCATTGAACTACGAAGTGGCCAAAGCTTTCCTGTCAGCTCAGCCTGTCATAGGTTAGTGGTATTGTAAGGGTAAGCAATCTGCTTCACAGGAACGGTGAAAGCCACCCTCAGAAAAACAAGCTCCATAAAGCCTGTCGTGCGTGCTTTCTGCCATTCAGCTGATGGATCGGCTCTTATTGTCTGCTCTCAGTGTACATGAGGTTTTTAGTGAAGACTGAATTGGGAGGAAATGTGAGCCTCTGAGACAGTGGTAATTTCTATCTGGGGACCCTCTAATTCCTTGGAGCTCTGAGATCTTCAGTAATTCCCTGCTTTATCCTCTGCTCTCTATCCCCACCTCCCACTGCATATGAACTGCACAAGAGACATTTTCAGCAAAATCCTATCACACAATAGACCTTTCTGTCTCTGTCTTCTGATATCTGTAGAGTTATGTTAATATTAGTTATTGCTACTTCGGTAGTGCAGTTAGGATTGGATTAGCTAGGGATCATGCCTTATTGTGCTAAGTGATTTACACACAATAAAAAAGACAGTCCCTGCCCCCAAAGAACTCATGAACTTATACAAGACAGCAACAGATGGCTAAAATAGGTGAGTGAGTTTAGTGGGAGAAGGACAAAGTGAACAGCAGAACAATCAAGATTAGTAAATGCTAGTGTTAGCTCAATAGCTCTTTATGGCTATAATCCATACCTAGGGTTATCTCTGAGAACAAACCACAGTGAGCAGTAAAGCTTAAAGTGTCTCATGCAGCCACCTATCATTTGACAGTTCCAGGAAACTAAATGCTGACAGAACATACTGGGGTGACTTGTGAAGGGTGAGAGGAGCCACCTGCCATGTGACATCCCCCACTCAGCCCAGGAAAGGGCCGGGACAACCCTCCTCTGCCCTAGGCCCTGCCTCTCTTGTCCCTGTTCTGCTCCCTCCCTTGCTCTTCCCACCCTGGGAACAGGTTGGGAAGGGCGTCACTGCCAGGCCTGGGGATGGTCTGGCCTGCCCACACTCAGTGGCAGAGGTGGGGGAAGTAGAGAAATTCAGCCCCAGCTCACTCTGCTCCTCCAGCTGCATACTCCATTTCCTGCTGGTGAGTGTTGCAGTGGTCCCACCCCTTCCCCAAGAAAGGAGGCCAAAGAAGTGGTATAAACTGGGGCCATCTTGCTCCACTTGCCCCACCACTGCCAGTTAGTGAGTAGGGCCAGACCCCTACTGTAGGTGCCAGGCCCCTCTTCCACTAGTGCCTCTGCCAGCTGCTAGCTGTTCACCCATGACCTTTGGGGGGCACATGCCCCTTCATGCTCCCTAAACATTGCCTTCCACACATACAGTGGGGCAGCCACTCCCTTGACAGCCCTTCTCACTAGCCCCTTCCAAATTGCTTTGCTCATTGTGTTCCTAGAATATTGGCTGGCTATGCTGTGTACGAACAGACAAATTGTAATCATTTTGGTGCCAGGATATGCGATATGTAAGATGGATGAGGCAGTATTCCTTATTGGGCCACTCTCTGTTGGTGGAAGAGACAAGTTTTCCAACTCCACAGAGCTCTTCTTGCTCTCAAAACCTCTTTTTTCTTTCACCAGCAGAAGATGGGCCAATAAAAACCATTTCATTACGAAGACTTTTCTTTCTCTGGGATGCAGTCTCTTCCCTGATATAACGATGGTGCATACATATCATTTGTCTTGTGCCATTCTTCTCACAACCCATTTGAATTAGCTCTGAAGTCACATGAACATTTTAATGATCTGACTGCATTTAATCTTGTCTTTGATCAAATGCTGTACAATGGTATTCGTGGAGGAAGAAAAAGATTACTGTTTGAAGACTCCACTAGGCATAGGTTAAATGAGTATCTTTTCTCATTCCTACCGTGATGTTTGTCAGAATAGCTTAATGTTGTACCATTTTCCTGTTTTCATTAAAGCCGTGTTTTATGGTCATGAGGTGTCTGAATCTTAATGCTTTGAGTATTAAGAAATGCACTGGAGTCTTCTATGGTTCTGATCTTTTTTCATACTATAGTTTTGTTATTAGAGATGAGATAATATCATCCTCTCCTTTTGAGAAGAATCAGCACGGCCATCCGCGCTAAACCATTTGTTTTGCCTTTTGTATCTCATGATCCCCGTCATGTTAAACACCAAACTCTTTTTTGAGTCTCATAGTTTTGGAGCAATCTGTGTTCCCACAATACAGAGGCACAGTGGCGGATGCAACTTACGGAGCTGATTCATAAATGGAATTACTACAAATAAAGGCCTTTGTTACTTAGTAGCACAGGACTTTTACATGGGAGATGGAAAAGACCTATGACATTCTTTAATTCAGCCATCTGCTAATGCTGGATTGCACCTAAAGTATATTACCCAACTGTTCATTCCATGCATAAGAGCCTCAAGGGGAAAGGCTTGCACTTCTGTATGGGAAACTATTGCACAGTTGTCTAGCCCTCACTGATAGGACGTTTTTCCTGCTTTTTTGATGAAATCTTGCTTTGCAAATTCTATCCCATTACTTCTATACATTGTAATACTCCTTTGGACCCCTCTATACTTTCAGCTCACTCCTTCACAGTTATGCTTTTCATAGCTTTTATTGCTACCCTTTTAGCCATCATTTTAACTAATAGCTGTATATTTCCTGACAACGGTTAATAATTATGAGATGAGTCGGCCTGGTGCAGAATAGCTGGAAACATGTAGCGTAAGAGGCATATAAATGTGCTGCAACCTTCTCTGAAATAAATGCTGAGAGTCCCCTGGAAATCAATACACAATACGACACTGAGGTACAGATTTCTGTGCATTGTAAACTACTGCTGCCTTGAGGAATATGAAATAATGACCTCTTTTCAATAATCAGGTAAAAGTGTAGTTTGGTTTTCCCACATGAGTTTCATGTGAACATAGGTTACCTCCCTTTGTGCACTCAATATTGTGCTTTTGGAAACCTTCTGCGAGGGCAGATGTTGTGTTCTTTGGCAGCCTACTAAGTTCAAGGGTGTAGCTACTTCTAGAGTTTTAAGTTAGGTTTTACAACAATTTATGATTAGCCACAAAATGAAGTGGTTTTCTCCATTTAGTAATAAGGAAACCCTGGAAACATGGCCCCCAAATCAATGCATACCTTCTTTGCAATCAGGTAAATTTCTGGTTAACTAGGGAATGCTAGACATCCTCTCGTGTGTGTGTGTGTGCGTGTGCGTGTGCGTGTGCGTGTGTGTGTGTGTGTGTGTATTCTCAGAAGTCCTAGTGCTAATGTGATAAGGCAAATATGATAAAGATGATCCATCAGGAAGATGTGCTGAACAGAAGGGGAGAATAACAATGGTCAGTGATCTCTCTAAGTTCTTCCATCCATGGGCTGAATAAATTTTGTTCTGTGTACCAGTGCAGTTACAGATGTGCACTTCCACAGAAACACATGCTGTGGGATGTGGGCAACTGTGGGCACTCTGCTAATCAGTGGGTGGCACCTGAATCTCTCCAGGGTGGCTGCCCAAGTGCTCAGCTTACAGGGAACACTGATGATGTCCCTATCCGTGGTTATGAAGGGTGGGAATGGATGCCGGGGATGGATCACCTGATGATTATGAGTTCTCTTAAATCCCAGTGGGGTACCTGGCACTGGACACTGTTAGATGGGCTAGATGAACCTTTGATCTGACCCAGTAAAGCCATTTTTATATTCTTATGTATCTACAAATGGGTAAGCAGCAGAGAAAGCATTCTGCTGGGATTGTATAATGTCCTTAAATGGTGATATTGAGCTTTAAAGAATAGATGTGAGATTTTCAAAACCATCTAGAGAATTTAGCCACACAATTCCAGTAATTTAAATTAGAATCATGTGGCTAAATCACCTAATCATTTTAGAAAATCTCAGCATACATTAAAGGAAGGTATACATGTCCACTATAGAGGAATTTGGTCTAGGACAATAATGATAAGCCTTCCTTACTTTCATTTTGCATGATCTTTTCAATTATTGGGTCTTTTTAAAATTTCTATCTGCTCTTCTTTGCTGTTGTATATAAAGATATTTCTACACAGCAGTCTTATTTTGAAATAAGCTGTTCCAAAAGAGCTATTCTGAAATAGCTTATTTTGAAATAGCACTGCTACATGCAAAAATGCATTTTGAGATAGCATTAGCTATCAAAGTACAGCGTCTACACACATAGGCTGCTACTACACTACATTCCCCTTTCAGAAGGGGAATGCAAATATGGCTGATTGGAAATGTAAATAAGGCATTGATTTACATATTGTGTACTTCGTTTGCATAATGGCGACCTACAAGCTGTGTAGATGGGGTTCATTCAAAAGGAAACCCCACTTTCGAAAGCACCCTTCTTCTTCCCCAGCCTCTGAGTGTGACTCCCCTAATCCATTCCAGCCCCTGAGTGTGACTCCCCTCATCCCCTCTAGCTCTGAGTGTGACTCTCCTAGCCCCGGGTATGATTCCCAGCTCTCTCCAGCCCCTAAGTGTGACTCTCAGGCCCTGAGTGTTACTCCCAGCCCCCCTGACTTGACTCCCCTAACCCTTCCAGCCTCTAAGTGTGATTCCCAGACCCTGACTCCCAGTCTGAGTGTGACTCCCCTAGCCCCTCCAGCCCCCTCCAGCCACTGAGTGTGACTCCCCCTCCAGCCTCCAAGTGTGGGGTTTAAGCCTGCAGGAGAGGTTTGGGGATGATTGTCTTTCCCCTGTCACAACTGAGATTAACTATAATAAATATAGTGTTATTATTAATGTATTTCCCCATTTCTATGAAATTACTATGAGTATTTTAACATTAAGGGCGCAATTTTATATTCTTGCCTCAGGTGCAAAATTAGCTAGTTACCTCACTGTCCCTTCCCCTCCCCCTCCCCCGCCAGTTTTGAATTGCCTTCGGTCATCAAGTCTTCCTGAATTGTCAAAATGGGTTCCTGCCTGGAAAAGGTTGGGAACTGCTGGTATACAGTTTGAACCTCTCTAATCCGGAACTCTCTCATCCAGAAAACTCTGTAATCTGGTATGATTTTGGTTAGCCAAATGACACATCATGGATGTGGCCAAGTTTCCCATGATCCCATAAAGTTTGTTTACAGCCACGAGTTCTGGCTATCAGTGTTCTGTGCTGTTTTTCAGCTACAATTTACACCAACTGTCTTCTGAGAGCCCAGTACGAGGTAATGCATCTAGACAATATTGGACTCCCTCCTGGCCAGGTCCTAAGAGTGCTGGAATGGAGGTTTGCACTCAGCAAATAGGAAAGCAGAACTGTAAATGTCCATAAACTCCACCAGCTGTTTCAGTCTGATATTTGTGAACTGTGCTATGTATCATTTAGTCCTGTTTTTGCCTGTTGGCATATCACTGGCAGAGTAGTAGTATGGCATGGAAAGTCATGATTCATGGGTAATGATTCAATTCCAAATTGGAGGAAAAAAGGGTATCATTACTAATTATACAAAACTAAACTGGATGGACAACTTTGGCTATTTGTGTGTGTTACACACCTAAACAGCCCATTGAAGTGGGGTAAAGGGGCAAAGAAAGAATAGATGCCTTTCTTCATTTTCATTCACATGCTTTGGAAAAAAATATGGCATGAAATTAAATTTGCATTCAGTAAAGCACTCAAGTGTGTGCTTACATCCCATTAAGCGAGTGTTTAGAATTAAGTTGATGCTTCAGCATTTTGCTGAAGTTCCGCTAGAAAACTCTGTTGGTCAAAGCTGATGAGGATAAGTATGTGTATCCTTTATTGCAGTGTTTCTCAATAATTTTTTTGTAAAGTACACCCTTTTCAAAAAAATTCTGAGTAATCTAGATTTCTCTCATGTACCTCTAAGGGTACACATGTACTTGCACTTGAGAAACATGGTCCTAAGGTAATCTGAGGTCTTGAACAAGCGTCATGCAGCCTTTCCAGATACTGTGATCTGGAGTCAGATTTGGAGTCACATTTTCAGGAGTCAGATTTGTTTTGCATACCACCAAGTTACATCTCACTTAAAAACTACTTACTTACAAAAACATGCAAAAATATCATAGAAGACTACTCCTGCAAACTTGCTGACTTTCTACCCATCTTACTATCAGATAAATGAATTGGAACAGAAATATTGTACTTCTATTTCAGCGTACGGCACATGAAGCAATAGGAACAAGTCACTGTCGGAATGAATGTTTTGATTGCACTGACTTTACTGGTGGTTTTTTATGCAGCCTGTTGTAAAATGAGGCAACTATCTAGGTGAGTTGAAGTACCCCCTGGAAGACCTCGGAGTACCCCCATGGGTACACATACCTGTGGTTGAGAAACACTGGTTTATCATATTTGTGGGACTCTACATATGCTCAGTAGCCCTTTGTTTTCATTGTGTGATACTGGCTGGAGATTGCAACCACCATATTATTTGTCTAATAAAATAACAAACATGATTTTATTTCTGATGTTTTAAATCCAAACTTCTACTCTTAATTACACTTCCAATGGCAGGCTCACTGTGGCTACGTCTACACGTGCCCCAAACTTCGAAATGGCCATGCAAATGGCCATTTCGAAGTTTACTAATGAAGCGCTGAAATGCATATTCAGCGCTTCATTAGCATGCGGGCGGCAGCGGCACTTCGAAATTGATGCTCCTTGCCACCGCGCGGCGCGTCCAGACGGGGCTCCTTTTCAAAAGGACGCCACCTACTTCGAAGTCCCCTTATTCCCATGAGCTCATGCCCCCGCTCCCTCTTTGTACATATCCCCTTTTACTTGTGTTTTATATAGTTTGTATTAGACCCCTCTTATGTTATGATACCTGCCCCCCCATGTAAATAGTTCTCCCTTTCCTTGTGTTGCACTGTTTTTTGGTTATCCATATAATATATAATATTTAGATTTGTTGTAATAATATAATAATAAGAATTCAATGTTTTGTGGTTTCACGAACAACAGGTCTATTTTTATTTGCAAGAAAAGGTGGGGGTGCAGTGGGGGGCCTGCCAGCATTCATGCCGCGGCCTGGTTGAAATGGGCCCGCAGGGCCTCCCGGACCCGGATCCCATCAGGGTCCACCTGGCGACTGGGGGCAGCGGGTGACTGCACGTCAGCCCTGCCAGCCTCCACAGCCCAGCCCTGAAAGAAGGCCTCCCCCTTGCTCTCCACCAGGTTGTGGAGTGCGCTGCACGTGCCCACAATCTGGGGGATGTTGGTGGGGCCCGCATCAAGGCGGGTGAGGAGACACCTCCAGCACCCTTTGAGGTGGCCAAATGTGCACTCAACCACATGGCGCGCGTGGTTCAGGTGCATGTTGAAGCACTCCTGGCTGGCTGACAGATGGCCTGTGTAAGGGTGCATGAGCCAGGGCCGGAGGGGGTACACCGCGTCTGCGACGATGCAGAGGGGCATGGTGGTGTCCCGCACAGGGATCTCCTGCTGGGGGATGTAGGTCCCCGCCTCCAGCCAGCGGCTCAGGCCCGAATTCCGGAATACCCGGGCTTCGTGGGTGCTGCCAGGCCAGCCAACATAAACGTCCACGAAGTGGCCCCGACTGTCCACCAAGGCCTGGAGGACCACTGAATGGTAGCCCTTCTGGTTCAAGAAGCGTCCTCCACTGTGCTCCGGGGCAGGATGGGGATATGGGTCCCATCCAGAGCCCCGAAGCAATTTGGGAAGCCCAGGGTGGCAAACCCCACGATGGTGGCATCCGGGTCCCCAAGCTGCACAAGCCTGTGGAGGAGCAGGGCATTGATGGTGTGGACGACCTGCAGGGGAAGGACATGGGAGAGCACCAATGAGGGGTGTGCAGGGTGTGTCTGGCCCTCCACCCTCAGGGCTCCCCTCCCTTCCCAGGGCTGCCCTCCTCTCCCTTGCCAGGGCTCCCCTCCCCTCCCTTCCCCTGCCAGGGCTCCCCTCCACCCCCAGGGCTGCCTCCCCCTCCCCGTGGGTCCTCTTACCTCCATGAGGACATCCCCGACGGTGGACTTGCCGACGCCAAACTGCTGGCCCACAGATCGGTAGCTGTCTGGAGAGGCCTGCTTCCAGACAGCAATGCCGACCCGTTTCTCCACACTGAGGGCTCGCCGCATGGCAGTGTCCTGGTGCCTCAGTGCGGGGGTGAGCCACTGGCAGAGCTCCAGAAATGTCTGCCGGCTCATACGAAAGTTCTGGAGCCAGCGGTCATCGTCCCACTTGCCGAGCACCAGCCGCTCCCACCAGTTGGTGCTCGTGGGGTAGCTCCACAGCCGGCGGCATGTGCGGCGGTGGGGGGGGCGCGGGGGGCAGCAGGGTCTGGTGTTGCTTCCTCCTCCCCTGGGGGCAGCTCCTCTTCCACGAAGAAAAGGTGATCAGCTGCCTCCTGCATGGCATTGAGCAGGGCGAGCACTGCTCCTGCAGGGGCGGCTGTGTAGACCTCTGGCTGCTGCTGGGGGTCCATAACTGCTTCACTGAGGTGTGCGCGCCTACGGCTCTGCAGACCACGTGCTGTGCAGGCTGAGTGTGTCTGGGAGGGGCCCTTTAAGGGAGCGGCTAGCTGTTGCCCTGGAAGTGCTAATCCACCCTGTGACCCTGTCTGCGGCTGTTCCTGGCACCCTTATTTCGATGTGTGCCGCTTTGGCATGTAGACGCTCCCCCGCAGTGCCTACTTCGATGTGGTGCTGCCCAAGGTTGATGTTGAACGTCGACAGCACCAGCTCTGGAGGACATGTAGACGTTATTCATCGAAATAGCTTATTTCGATGTCGCTACATCGAAATAAGCTATTTCGATGTAGCATATGCATGTAGACGTAGCCCTTGTGTTTCAGACTCAAAGAATCCCAGCATATTTGCAACTTTAAATAATTCCAAAACATTTGGTACAGTTTAATAAATAGAAAAATCTCACAACACACCATCTCTGTAATGACACAAAATATAATATACAGTATAAAATAGGTTGATCATAACATTTTAAAGCTGAAGAGATTGTGTCTAGAAACTTATTACCAGGGTCTCTGTAAATCCCTATCACACAAATATTAATGATCTATAATCATACTATAATATGGAAAGGGCATATTTTCATTATCAGAATTCTATAATGTTTCCATTATCTTCATGGATCTAAATTGACTCTCCATGGAGACTAATTTCAGCCCTGCAATTAATTACCCATTATCTGATGTAATTTTCATTAAAATTTCTCATTTCTATTGTCATCTGCATAATACAGAAATTAAGGTCCTGATTTTGATCTTATGCTAATTTTATATCATTGTTACTCTATTAACTTCAGCAATGTTACTCTATTAACAGTCAGGGGAGGGGGCGGGATTCACTTTTCCAAACCAGGGGAAAAAAAATTCCAGAACTGTCTCTCATGTACAGAAATGCTAAGATAAGAAAGATGAAGGGAGAAATCTTTCCTGTTTGTTTTATTTCTAACTCATACAATTCTCACTCCTCAGTTTGGTTGCCATCAGGAGCATTCTAAAGCTTTTACAGATGCAGAGAATTATTCTAATGGCCTCCTCCAGGAGCTTAGTTTAATGTAGATAATAATTTAGCCAGAGGACTAGCAAATACACTAGGGCTTTTTGCATCCCTAGGTATGCTGCAAAGCAAGGCAGTATTCTACAGCTGGGAAAACAGGGCAGGAAAACAACAAACCACTGGAAAGGATGGAAGTGTGTGAATGTGTGGGGCAGCCCAGTCTCCATGGTTCTGCTCCCACCCACTTTGGGGATGGACTGCAGTCTAGTGACTGGAGCAAGGGCACTGGTAGTCAGGAGTTCTGAATTCTCTTCCTAGCAATGAGTAGCTGAGAGACTAGGGCAGGCAATCTGGGGAGTGCAGAACCTTGGGGATTTACGCTCAGTCCTGTAAGGACATGTTGTGTGCTGCCAGAGCCAGTGGAAACGAGTGACTTCACAGGGAGATTTGGGCTACGTCTACACGTGCAGCCAACATCGAAATAGCTTATTTCGATGTTGCGACATCGAAATAGTCTATTTCGATGAATAACGTCTACACGTCCTCCAGAGCCAGCAACGTCGATGTTCAACTTCGACGTTGCTCAGCCCAACATCGAAATAGGCGCAGCGAGGGAACGTCTACACGTCAAAGTAGCACACATCGAAATAGGGATGCCAGGCACAGCTGCAGACAGGGTCGCAGGGCGGACTCAACAGCAAGCCGCTCCCTTAAAGGGCCCCTCCCAGACACAGTTGCACTAAACAACACAAGATCCACAGAGCTGACAACTGGTTGCAGACCCTGTGCCTGCAGCATAGATCCCCAGCTGCCGCAGAAGCAGCCAGAAGCCCTGGGCTAAGGGCTGCTGCCCACGGTGACCATAGAGCCCCGCAGGGGCTGGAGAGAGAGCATCTCTCAACCCCCCAGCTGATGGCCGCCATGGAGGACCCAGCAATTTCGACGTTGCGGGACGCGGATCGTCTACACGGTCCCTACTTCGACGTTGAACGTCAAAGTAGGGTGCTATTCCTATCTCCTCATGAGGTTAGCGACTTCGACGTCTCGCCGCCTAACGTCGAAGTTAACTTCGAAATAGCACCCGACGCGTGTAGACGCGACGGGCGCTATTTCGAAGTTGGTGCTGCTACTTCGAAGTAGCGTGCACGTGTAGACGCAGCTTTGGTTGGACAATTGCTTCAAGATATCGGTAAGTGACAACTGGCAACCATATGTGACAATGTAGCCAATTCTGTGTTTGGTGGGTACCAGTGGCACTAAGAACTGCCCTGTGTGGCTTCAATATTTCATTTAATATACTGCCAAGTTCTGTCAATGAAGTGGAAACTCCTTCCCCTTTATCTGCCCAACTACAAGGCTGTAATTGCAAGTTCAAGCATATCGATACTTTTCTGTTACTACACAGAAAAGCACCACTGGCTAGTTGACTTGGACAGGTCATCTAATCTCTTTTTCTTCAGACAAAATTGATCTTTTCATGCTGTCAATATGGAATTAATACAGTCCAATCTAATCCAGTTGAAAGAAGTCTGCAAAAGGCTGGGTGATTCAGTTTTGACTAAAAACATATAATAGAATCATTAATATACACGATAATCACTAGCACGCATGATTTGTCATACAGGGCTTAGGCTAATTTGGATCTCCTTGTTTCAGTATTTAGTAGAGTGTATTTACTTTGGTAATGACCTATCCAAGAAACAGTTAATTAGATACTAGACGTGGATTCTTAACTCTAAGTCATATCACACAAAACCAACTCTGTTAAAAAACATTCAGTTTGCAATGTTCAGACATCTACATACTTATTCCGGGGACCACTTCTCTATCAATATCTCCTAGTTCCCCATGTCCATCAAACTTCACACAGGCATGTGACTGGGATGGGGTGGCCTAGGCCCCATTGCCCTTCGGGATACAGTCTGTCCCCTCACACTCTCCCTTCATAGCACCTTGACTGATTTCTCTCTCTCTTCCTCCATCTCCCAGTCCTCCCGTGAATGCCCTTTGTTCCAACCTACTCCATCCATTCCCACTCCCCACGGCTGACCCCTCATCTCTCTGCATTTCAGACTATTTCTCAATGTTGCTAGCTCTTGCAATTTCAACATGAGTAGCACAATTTTGTTCTCTGGGAAGCCAAAGTCTCAATGACCTGAGGAATGCCAGCCCTCATGAAATTTGCAGTGTGGATCAGTGAAAAACCCTCTGTGATTGTTTGCCTTCTTTGATATCTTACTGCTTATACAGAAGCATAGGACTGGAGAGGACCCCTTGGGTCATCATGTCTAGCTCTACACTAGTTCAGTCAAGCTTAGACTCATTAGGTGAATTTTCTTAACAATGAGTTCACACCATCAAGCTCATTCTGACGACTTTAAGGGATTTAAGGTCAATTTTGCTACTCTTGTTTTTCAGGAGCCGCAATGCTAAATTCAACCTTGCATGATCAACTCTAGGGTAGTGCAGACAAAGTGCTATGAAAGGCAATGTTCTTGGCTTTCTGGAGGTGTCCCAACAGTGTGTCCCATTGTAAGCTCTCTGGCCAACAGTTTCAGTTCTGCTGCTCTTCAGGTGCACAGGAAAAGACATGTAAAATTTTGAATTTCATGTACTTTTTGGCCAGTGAGGTGAGTGGAGGAGGCAGCGCGCATTTTGCTTTAAACCAGTTGCATGGCATTTGGACTTTGTGAAGGAGGCTTTAAGTGAGATTGAATCTCTTAGGCTATTTCTACACTAGGAGATACATACAAATTTGTTAAATCAGTTTTGTAATGCTGGGTTTTGTAAATTCAAATTTGAGCATCCTCACTTTCCCACAGGACCCCCACGAAGTTGACTTATTGCTGCTACACTCAATTGCCAAACATCAACTGTTGCAGCAGTGCACTGTGGGAACCTATCCCACAGTTCTTTCATCCCCGCAGAATTCTGGATATTTTCGCTAGTGCAGCATGGGAAAAAAATGTCCTGCAAGTGGTTATGGGTATGTGATGTCATCTTCCCACCTTGCATTGCCCTCATTCCCCTCCCTTGGAAAGCAAACAGCCATTTTTCCAGAAGGAAAGAAGAAAATTAGGGTATCAACAAAGATCTCCAAATTAAATGAAATCTCTTGCTTCTATAACTGAATTGGTTTTTATAACTGAACTATCAAAGATTTTACCAAAAAGCAGCAGGTGTCTGTGTCTTTTCAAATAACCCTCCAGGCACTTTCCCCTCCTGTCTTAAGGAATTTGCCAAAGCTTGAAGAAAGAGAAGGACAGAGATGGTTAGGAAAAACATATTTTCACTACAGAGTTGTCCAGTGTGGGGGCTCGTGAAATTTCAACTGTGTTGCTCAGGCAGAGGGGCCAGCCTCGATCGACTGCTGGGGGTTAGCCCCCCTCTTTCCAGTTGGGGGTGGTTTTGGGGGATCAATGGATGAAGGGCTGGTTGAAATGGTCCCTTCAGTGCTGCCCAGATGGGCAGGGAGCAAGCCCCTGAAAATCTTAGCTGCTTGGGGAGACTTCCCCTTGGCAGCAGCAAGCCCCTGAAAATCTTTCCTGCCTTTGGGGCCCTCACCACATGCAAGCCGGGACATGGTGCCACCTGGCAGCATGGCCTTCACTGAGCAGCAGGCACATCCTTTTATTGGGTTGGGGGCTAGCCACATGATGTGGTTGGGTGTGGGAAAGACCCTGACTGCATGGTGCCTGTGAGAGAGGGAGGGGAAGTCCATGCACAAATGTAAACTTTAGAAAAGAAGGTTCTCAGTCTCTCATACAACTATGACCCCCACCCAACAGCATCCAAGTGCTCAGCTTGCAGAGGTAGACACAGAACCATGAACTTCGTGTTGGGACTATTTGTAATGAGTAGATGCACTCACTATGCTGATAGCAAAGAATGAACTTTCTCAGCCTCTTATACATGCATGACCCCACAACCATGCTGATAGCAAAGAAAGAAAGAAGTTTCTCATGCTCTCATACAAGCCTCACCCCATGGCTATGGGCTTCCTGGTGCTTCCTGGTAAGGAATTCAAATTCACAGCTTTCCGTTACCTAATTCCTGTGCACCTGGAGAGCAGCGGAGATGGACATGGTCAGAGCGGATGACTTTGGAGCATTATGGGATGTATACAGGAAACCCTACAGCCCTAACCCACCCCAGGCTTAGTCCCCCTGCCCCCTTCCCAGGGCCCTGACCCACCACCCAAGCCCCTCAACTTGCCTGAATTTCGAGGTATGCGTATCTCAGGGGACTTCTGTATGCTGAGCCATCAAATTTTTCCAGATTATCTGCATAAATGGGACTATTTTTGCAAGATGCTGGACCATTGGGATTTCTGGACCCTCAGAGGCAGGATTAAAGGAATTTTACTGTAGTGAGATTTTTTTTATAGGAGTAGGGCTGTTTGACATCAGTGTAACAGCCAGGTTCTATCGCAGGTGATAATATTCTATCCGTGTAAATTCCCTGTGGAGCTTCCCTTGGCTAGAGTTTTCTTCTTCACACTGTGTCCCAAACTTCTGTGGATTGTTGTTGTACATTGTTAAACAGCTGCTGTGTTTCACACCAGACTTCAACAGTGGATGAAGTGATCCTATATTTAATTCACATCTCAGTTTTGGGTGTGTGACGCACATTGAGATGATTTAGCACAAAAAGGTGCTGTAAGATTCTGTGTACTCTTGTAGCAGATGGTCCAGAGTCTATTAGATCTGGTGCAACTCTACACTGTATCTGATATGATGTTGGAAAATGTAGCAGAGCCACTTGGGGGAAAATAAATAAGAAGCAGGGGACCCTACAAGCAAGAGACAGGGAATAAGTCCTGTCCAAAGCAGTTGCAGCAGAGATAGGAAAGGAAGGATAAGTTCCCTCAGAGGGGAAAAAAATAAAAGGTCTGGTTGAGTGGAAAGTAGAAAAAGTCCTAGCTCAGTAGTTTATATTGCACAGCCAAAGTGTATACGTATTCTGAGTGTTAGATTTGGACACAGACTAAATGTCCATGTAAGGCAGTAAGAATGGCCCTAACATTCCTATGCCTCAGTCTTGGGTCGCTGCAAGTAGAACTACAAGCCCTATTTACCCCTTCTATGCAGCAGGTAAGAAAGGAAATAGGTGAAGCTTTGCCTCCACCCTCTCTACTCAGTGGCTTGCGTAGCTGAGCCAGTGCGAGGATTTATCGCTTTACTATTGGTATAGGGCAGGAGTCTGCAACCGAAATAGCGAGAAGAGCCATTTTTTCAAATTCAGTTACAAAATCAATACTTCAACAGCTGCAATTCATGTGACTACAAGACAGTCCTCAATAAATAATGTCAAGCCGGACTTTCTGTCACCCTATTTTCACAATAGTGCACACACAATGATTTGTACCAGTTAGAAAGTCGTGACCCCATCTCCAGGCTTCACCCACCTCAGCTGCCAAATCTGCCCTCCTATCTCCAACTTTTATCCCCCATCCTGCAAACCCAGTCCCCAGCCTCCAAGCTTAATGCCTCTCAGCCCCAAACCCACCCCGCCATGCCCAGCATTTACCTGCCTGAGATGAGGAGCTCCGCGCGTTGCTGCTGCTGCTCCTCCATGGCCATTGCCTCTCTCCCTGCTGCTCCTCCCTGCTTCCTCCTTCTCAATGCAGCTCCAGCAGGGCATGCTTGGCCACCTCTCACTCCCAGCTCTCCGAGATCCTTACAGTTCCTTCACATGCAGCGTGTGCGTGACTCCTTGTCTTCCAAGGCTCCCTGCCACTGCTGACTCCACTTGTGGCTCCAGAGGCTGCCGTTGCTTAAACAAAAAAACTAAAGCCTGTTTTAATGGTGGGCTTTGTTTAAGCAGCAGCAGCCTCCAGAGCCACACAAGGAGTCAGTGGCAGCAGCGCTCATAGCTGCAAATGCCTCCTTGAAAAGACACGTATGTCTTCAGAGCCTCGGATTGCTGACCCCTAGTATAGGGCACCAGTAGATGGCTATCCCCTTAAAGCAAGGTGGAACAAGGGAGGGTGCCTTCTAGCACTATTCCTGGGTGGGAGCAGCTTTCCCACCTTGTTCTGAGCTATGCTAAAGTCACAACCTGTCATCTAAATCAATAGGAAATAAATCTATGTGTATTTGATGCAGGAGTCACATATTTGGGATTGGCCCAGCATCGGTTTCCATAATTTCTGGTGAAGCAAATGCTATATCTGATATGGTGGAGGAAAAATAAGCAGCGAGTACAAAGTATTGAAGGAAGTGTGAGTGTGTGTGTGAGAGAGAGAGAGAGAGAGACAGACAGACAGACAGAGAAACTGTAATCCTTTATTTTCCCATATTGTAAGCCCTGATGAGATCTATGTTACATTTATATTCTACTTTTGCAAATAAATTTATTGATTCAAAGTAAGGCACTCAAATCCATCAGTAGTGATTTTTCAGAATGATTTATATGAGCACTGCAATTTCCTATTGCTCTATGAATAAATCAGTGACCACTTTTACTGTGGTTGAAAGGTGTGACAGATCACCATAGAATCCAACACTGAACTGATGGTAACTAATCAAATGGGCAGGTTGCTTCACAAAACATTAGTATTTTTATAATACTTTTAAAAAGCCAATTGTTGTTTCCCATTCAATTTACATTGTTACTTTTCCAATACTCCCATACAGTGTGATTAACACGCTATACAGTAGTTTCTCTGAACCACACTTCAGTGCAATCTCTTTTCCAATTTGTAGTCTGGTCATCAGGCTGAAATACACAATTGGCTGCCATAGCCACTGGCACATACTGAAAGAAAGTTTTGATGAGCAGTTGTTCTGCCAGGAACAATGTCATGAGCCTACTTCTCTGCCTCTGAGTATCAAGAGAAGATCTCTTTCAGATTTTCTAAGGGGCAGACTCAGAGCTTGGTCATGCAGGCAGGTGACTTCTTCACCACCTGCTCCCTTATGTCCTCTCTATTCCCCTGGCAGGCTGTAGACCAGCAGAGATTGTTTTGAGAGAGAGACTGGAATGGCTAGGTCTATCTATGAATGTGTTTTCTCCTCAGGTGACAAGACACACTCATCTTCCACAATTGTTGATGATAATGGATCTTGGGGGAGTAAAGTCAATATGTGTAAATTTAAAATGGTGAGAGTACTTAACCATCAGAATGATTTATCTGGGGTTGTGGGGGATTCTCCATCACTGATCATTTTTAAATCAAGATTGGCTGCTTTTCTAAAAGATCTGCTCTAGGAATTATTTTGGGGAAGTTCTATGGCTTGATATACAGGAGGTCAGACTAGTCTATCATGCTAGTTCCTTCTTTGGAATCCATAAACCTATCCAAGTTATTAGTGGTCTTCACTATCCCAGGAAGTGGAGGTTTGGAACTCTGGTCACTGGGACACCATGGCATGATGTGTTCTCTTACTATATTTTTCAGATATTTATAGAATTGGACAAGGATTTAGTGAATGGTAGTTGATATCCACATGAGTGGCTAAAAAAAAAGACAAAATGGACTCATGAGAACTTGAGACCCATTCCAAAAAGAAGCTCCAGAACTGTGAATAAGAGATAAGTAGTCTGTGCATACAGATCATGTATATATTAGCCTGTTCCACCCCTATTTGCTTCATAGAGCCATTACCTATTTGTCACAGTGCTGGAGCAGCAAGACATCCAAACTGAGGACAAATGAATTGATATTTTTCTTTGACTCTTTCTAGTTTCTAACTTCAAATATATTGTGCATATGGTAAATCCCATATTCAGTATGGAGCTTGTCCCTTATCTTAGATGGCTGCATATGTGGTCTGTCTGGATTACTGGACAAGGTGACACTTGTTCCTTTCCCATCGGAAAGAGAAGGCTTGGCTCATTTTAGAAAGGTGGTAGAATCTCCATCGCTATAGGTTTTTAAGTCCTGGTTTGACATGTCCTTGCTGGTTAGTTAGATTTGGTCCTGCTGGTGGCAGGGGGCTGGACTCCATGACCTCCTGAGGTCCCTTACAACCCTAGGTTTCTATGATTCTCTCTTTCCCACTCAAAGCACTGACCAGCAGATATGAGGGACCATGCGGGGGCTGGGGCAGAGTTATCTACAGCTGGTAATGGAATGGTACAGGTTACTTCCTTCCTCTTGAGCTTCTGGAGTGATGCTCCAATGTACAGGGCAGGACATAAAGGCTCAATCTAGCCCATCTCATATGATCAAAACACAGAGCACATGATTTTGTATCACAGTCTGTCTTCAAACTGCATTACAAGTATTAAAAATGTAGCCTATAAAACAACTGTGAGATGGGCACCTTAGTACTGTTGGTGCTATTTTATGGAGCAGCTGAGTGATGTAGGTCCAACTCCTATGAACACCTATACATTCTGTGGCCTTACTCAGAACCACCTAATCAGATGATGGTAGAAGTAGGTTTAGACATAGACCTCCGTGGATATCTCAGTTCATTAGACCACAAGACAAACAGAAGCTATAATCAACATTCTGAATGAGGAATGGGTCTGGCTCCACAGTTCTCAAGCACAGCAAAATAAATAAATAACAAATAAAGTCTTTCATATTAGGAGTTGATTTTTTTCCTTGTAAAAGTCAGCTCATGAGATTGATCGACTCTATAGATAAGTACCATAGAAAATGAGTAATGTCATAAGACTGTTCTTATTTTTTACACTTTCTAAAAAACAAAATTCTGGAGGGGGTGTAATTTTATACCAATATGATAAAAAGCACCAGCCTTAATAGGATAAATCTGTCTGTTACAAGCAGAAGACGTTAAAAATAGAATGATTTACTTTGGAAAGGATCACAGTTAGAGGTAACTTGATTAAGGTATGCAAAGTGATGAAACGCGGATCAGTTCCTTCATTTTAGCTTGACATATCATGGTAATGGTTGATGAAAGGACATTTTTTATTCTGCACACATATATTTAAGCTTCAGGAGTCTGTGCCACACAAGATAACCAAGGTGCATGTTATGAGGATTTAGAAAGAAATGGAAAACTTTGACCACAGATACATTTGCAGCTCTCATATATCTTTTCTTTCCTTTGACCTCATAAATTGTTTTCTGTAGTGAGTCAGTATGGCCTCCTGCTGACTCAGAGGCAGAGGAGGCTGCGCAGAGGCCCTGATGGGCGGGCCCAGAGCCAGAACACCAGTGGCCCACTCCTCAGAGGGCGGGGCCCAGGGCTAGAAGAGCCAAGGGCAGGGCTCGGGACCCATTAAAGGCTGGGCCTCCGAGCAGGGAGGAGGCGCCTGCACGAGCTCCCCGGCGCCAAGGGCAGAGGGCCTGTTGCCGCCCAGCCAGGCCGGAGGAGCAAGCCCCCAGCGGCCCCGAACAAGCTCGGATCCAGATGCCCCAGGGGGACTATCTGGACTTCCCAGACCTGCCAGGACCCTCACGCCAGTGGAGACCCCCCGCCTGGGAGGAAGCCCCGGACGTGGCCAGACCGGCGAGGGTGAGTGACTCCGAGGCCCCAGAAGCGGCCTGCCCCAGAGTCCCGGCAGACCGCTGCAGCTCCCAGGCCCAGGACCGCCTCGGGCCCACCGTGCTACCGCCGCCAGACTATCCCAATGACGTCGACATGAGCGACTGGCCGGAGCCCCCGAAGGTGGACAGTTTGGAGGAGACCGACCCCGCGGGACACCCTGACCAGATGGACTGGGACCTTCCCCCGGTGGAGGTAGAGGTGGGGAGTGGCCCGGGGAACAACGCTCCCGAACCCAGGGCAGTGTGTTGCGGCCTGGATCCCCACTGCCGTGGTTGTGTGTGAGCGACCCCCAGGGCCCCGGGCCTGGTTGCAGTGGAGTGGGAGGGCCTGCGACCCCCTACCCCCTCCTTGATGGGGCCAGCCTGCGCTGGGCCTGTGCTCAAACCCTTGTGCTGTTGCCCCACCCCAAACTGAGGGCTGGGCCTGTGCTCAAACCCATGTGCTGCTGCCTGCCCTGAACTGAGGGCTGGACCTGCACTGTGTTGCAATTGTGAACTGCTGCCCCACCCTGAACTGAGGGCTGGGCCAGTGTTATAACCCTCTTTTGGTTGCCGCCTGCCCCTAGGCCAAGGGCTGGGCGTCCCAGGACTCCTACAATTTCCATCAGAATCACAGTACCAAATGAAATGGGAAAATGTGTTGATCCAGTATGACATACCCTATGTCTATCTATTGTAATAGAATGAAAAAGGTTTGTTGATAATCCTTTCTTAATACATCCAAGTACTCTATTGGTATTAATTTGTAATGTATACATTTAGTGGGGAATGGTTTACTGCATGGTAATCAACATTTGTGGTTAAGCTTTTCACAAATGAGGAAACTATAGCTGAGAATTGGGCACATATCCAGAAAATGAGAGAAGTTTCAGCAGGCAATATATCTGGTTGCAAGGAGAGGAGGAATGGTAGTGGACTGTAAGAGAACTGCCATCTGCGCTCTTTGAATAATTAACTAATTGGAAAGTTAACTTTTTAAAGAATAGAAAATTGTTAAGTTCTTGGAGTCATTGACTCTCTCTGATCATGTGAGTCCTGCACATACTGCACCAGAGACTAGAACTTGGCTAGTGCACCCAGGTGTCACTGTAATACACAGAAATAAAATATAGCTGCATACAACCCATTCTTTTTAGATGACAGGTCTGAGGAATTGCCCCATAAGGAGGTTGTGAAACAAACTGATACATTAAACAGTACTAAATCTTCAGGACCAGATGGTGGTGTGTTGTGAAGGAACTCAAATACGACATCATCAGGACCAGATGGTAGTGTATAACTTATCCCTTCAATCAGCCTCTTTGACAGATAGCTAATAGCAGATAGCTAATGTTGCACTCATTTCTTTAACAGGCTCTGCAGATGATCCTGGCAATTATAGGTCAAGAAACCTATCCTTAGTACCAAACAAATTGGTTGAAACTATAGTAAAGAACAGAATTATAAGATGCATAGATGTCAGAAAAAAAACACCAAAACAAAAGAAAACCAAAAAGCCCAACCTAATAGCGTTAGGAATCATTACCAAAGGGATAGATGATGTTACCCTCACTTCCACTAAAGACCACTTCACTCCCTGTATTTTATTAAACACTGCTACTAGACTAAAGGAAAAAAATGGCAACTGGCTTTCAAGCACACACCCACACATACCCTCCTGCACTCATAAATTATGCGTGTGAACCCACGCAAATGAAGAGTTGCATCGGGGCAGCCAAGGGAGCCAAGGCATAGCAGGTCCAGCATGTCTGGCTGCAGTCATGAAACCATGGTGGCGAGCTTATCATATGACCCTCTTCTCTGCTTGCTCTCGTGTCAGCTGTTGTACTCAGGAGCAGGAGGTACCGTACCTCTTGGGGAGAGGCCTTCTCCTGCCTCCCCAGACTAACTCCTGCAGAAGTGGCTATGGCAAGAAGAACAGTCTATAGATTTGCATTCATCTTTGTATACAGTTCAGGCCATAGCTCTTATCCTGTCCCACTGCCCCCATGTGCTGTATGACCATGAGTCATCACTACTATCCCAGGACTCGGATGACCATAAGTCACCAGCTACTAGCAGATGGGACTTTGCTCTTTTGTTGACAGCACCTCTTTTTCTTTCTTGGGTGAGTTCTTGTGAAAGGTTCAGCTCCTATTTTTCTCTGGCCATCAAGGTGCTGCTGGTGGTCCAGCTGGGCTGGCTTCAAGGACTGATTCCATTGCACATACACACTCACATTCACACTTCCCTCACTCATGCAGAGAAGCGCTCACTTCAGAGAAAGTAATTTCTTTTACAAAGGAACAGCCAGGATTTCATACAGACTTATGGTATCTCTTAACAATTGCTTACTAACTTATGGGCTATGTCTACACTAGCACACTGTGTCGAAGTAGCCTATTTCGAAGTTAGGACATCGAAATAGGCTACTTTGACGCGTTCAATGTCAAAGCAGCGACGGGGAACATCGAAAGGAGCCACCCCGGAAGGAAATACAGAGCATCCACACGCACAAGCGCTCCCTGTCGAAATAAGGGGCCGGCAAAGTCCGAAGCCGCTCCCTTAAAGGGCCCCTCCCAGACACACTTGCCCTGCACAGCCCGAGATCCACAGAGCTGACAACTTGTTGCAGACCCTGTGCATGCAGCATGGACCCCCAGCTGCAGCAGCAGCAGCAGCCAGAAGCCCTGGGCTATGGGCTGCTGCACATGGTGATCATAGAGCCCCGTCTCTCAACCCTGCAAGACGCAGATCATCTACACACACCCTACTTCGACGTTGAACATTGAAGTAGGGCGCTATTCCCATCTTCGGATGGGAATAGCGATTTTGACATCTCACCGCCAAACGTCGATTTCAACGTCGAAATAACACATGTCGCGTGTAGACGCGACGTGTTATTTTGACGTTGTGCCGGCTACTTCGAAGTACCTGGCTAGTGTAGATGCACCCATAATACTTAATATAAACTTAGCAGCTGCTACAAAATAAAGCTTATGAAACAAAATATAACTATATAAAACTAAGCTAAATGTATACAGCAAAGTAACTGCTGCAGGACTTAAAACCAGCGATGACTGGGGTTTTATACGACATTATACGACGGAGGTTTTATACTACATTTCACAAAACAGAAAATATCATATTGCCTTTATAGAAATCCATGCTATGCCCGCCTCTTGGATACTGCTGGCAGTTCTGGTCATCCCATTTCCAGAAAGTATTTTAGATTTGGAAGAAAAGTAAAGAGAAGGGCAACCAAAATGATTCAGGGCATGGAACAGCTTCAATATGATGACAGATTAAAAAGACATTTAAGAAAAGAGATAAGCAAGGAGGAGCTATGATAGTAGCTAAAGCACAAACTGTCAACATTACACATCAAAATATACAAAATAATAGCCTTAAATCAAATTCTAGTTGGTTCTCAAGAAGCATTTTTCTTATTTTGCCACTTTGTGAAGTTCAATTATTTTTCATGGAAATACTGTTTCATCAGTTTGCATGTGTAAGGTGAAATCAACATTTATCTATACAAATCTAATCCTTCGTGGCCTATTCATCATAAGGTCCAGAGTCGCCCTTTTCAAACTTGATCCTCATTCCTCGAGTGCTGAAAGTAAGTCCTAGATTTTACAAAGGTAGTTAGGCAACTAAAAGTGCAGCAAAAATCTGGTAGGATTTACACATGTGCCTATGAAGTCCAGCTCCAGCTTAATGTAAATGGCAGATAAGCAACTAATTCACTAGGCCTGTGAATAAATCCTGCCAGGCACCAATCTGCGCCTATTTACTTTTTGTAAATCTGGCCCTAAGGCCTAGATCTTTAGGGTGTCTAACTCACATTAAATCAACAGGAGTAAGGTGTCTGAACAGGGTTGCCAACCCTTCTGGATTGGCTGGTCGTCTCCCAGAATCGGCTTCAATCTCTTGGTTGCTGTTGAAAGCAATCCAGGAGATTTTAACAGGCCAGAAGTCCAGTCAGTGGGGTAATGCAATGGTGTGGAGGCAGGTTCCCTACTTGCACTGGTTCTGCTGCTTTTGGAGCCAGTAGTGTGTCCTACGCACAGGTGGAGGTAGCTAGGGCATCTCCTCCTTCTACCTCTCCCCAAACTCCTACTCTTCAGCTCCCATTGGCTCAGAACTGTGGCTAGTGGGAGTGGAGGGGGAGGTTTCTGCAGTCAGTGGGCATTCACAGAGCAGGTTGGTCACCAGTACCTGTGCTGAGAAGCCCCAAGGACATGACACCAATTCCAGGAGCTGCTTGATGTAAGCGCCACCCAGCCAGAGTCTGCACCCTGCACATCCTCCCATACGCAAACTCTCTCCTAAAGCCCACACCCCATACTGCCTCCTGCACTCCAAACTCCTCATCCCCGGCCCCAGCTGGAGCCCACACCCTCTCACACGCACCTAAAACCCGCCCCAGGTCTGAGCCTGTTCCTGCACTGAAACTCCAGCCCACATCTCCTCCTGCACCCCAATTCCCTGTCCCAGACTGAAGCCCTGCCTACATTTCAAACCACTTGGCCCCATCACAGAGCCCATATCTCCTCCTGTACCCTAACCCCCTGCCAGTCTGGTGAAAGTGAGCAGAGATAGGGGAGAGTAAGTGATGGAGGGAGAGGGGATAGAGTGACGACACATAGGGGCGGGTCTCAGAGAAGGGGCACAGGCATGGTCTTGGGCCAGGAAGTGGGCAAGTGTGTTTGGATTTGAGCGATGAGGAAGTTGGCAGCTCTGTGCCTAAGTATATTTAAGGAGGTGGAAGCTCACGGTTTGGGACATTTGCTCATTCATAAGATGGTGCTAGCAAGCTATGTACATGTGCCTGAGGGTATATCTGCACTGCAATTAAAAACCTTGTCTGGCCTCCGCCAGGAGAATCAAGTTTTCAGGGATCAACATGCACAGATTTTCATGCTGGATCTCACTGTGCATAAACTGTTTCAGTTCTTCCCTCAGCTCATAAACTCTTGATAGAACTTTGCCTCTTGAAAACCATCCAACTTCAGTATAAAGGAGAAGTGATTGGTGTTTTGCTCCCATTTCTTCATCTAAAATAGGAAAAAGGCATGGCTGAAGCAGTCTGGATTTGATGAAATTGACCATTTTCACAACTTCATTTAGTGTGGCTCTCAGCTCAGCTGACGAGCTATTTGATAGGAGAGCCTCCCTACGTAGAAAGCAGTGAGTGATTTGGACCTCTGGACTCTCACTTTGTACTGTGCACACAAAGCCTTCTATTTCCCCTGTCCTTGCAGCCACACCATCTGTGCACATGCTTATGCAATTCTTCCACAAAATTCCATTTATTTTGAAATGCTTATCTGTCACTCTGAATAGTTCCTCCCCTGTTGTTTTCTCTGGAATTTCCTTGCAGAATAAATAATGCTCTCTCAAGCTGTACTTCTCAGCAGACCAAACACCAGCAACTAGCTGTGCACGAACGTCAGTCTGTAGATTCATCAATTTGCCAGGAAAATTTACCTTCCTCTTTGATTTTCTCAATGTTGATTCTATGTCCTTCGACATGTCTTCAGAGCATCTGCTGATGGTATTACTGGAAAGGGAAACACTTGCTACCTAGTTTGCTGCTTCCAGCCCTCTTATAGTGGAGATTATTTCTTGGCAGGATGGCAGAATAAGAGTTTCAGCAATAAGATAAGGCTTTTGAGCATTAGCAATCAGTCAAACAAGACTCAAGTTGGCCTCTTGTGCATGATCTGATACCTTCACTAATGCTCTCATCAGACACCTTTGCTTTGTATTTTGCTCTTGCAACCGTTTAAAGAAACTGATGTCCTTTTGGAGGTAAGTTGGGTGCATTGTGGAGAGGTGTTTCAAGTTGCTTGGAACCATGGCTTCATTTGATAAGATGACCTGCCAAATAAGACATTCAGGGAGAGGAGCGGCAAGATCCTCAAACCAAGTGAATCCAAATGATGAGTAATTATCGTGATACAATTTGTTATTTTGCAAATCCACCAGATCGTCTGAGAGAATATCTCTTTTCAATACTTTTCTTTTAAGAGGAAAAGTAGCACCCCTGCTCTTGCTGTGAAATAAACATTTCAAACCAAATGCTGTGAAACCAACTTTTCTTACCAAGCCAAGTGCTGTGAAATCAAGTCAAGCCAGTGTCAATCACCCATGAATATGTCATCAAAGCTATTCCATAGGGCAGATTTTGACTGGTCAAAGAGGATGCTCATTCTGAGAGCACTCAGAATGAAAAAGGCAGAAATTACTAATGCATTGAGGAAAATCTAAAGAAAAAGTCAAATCCAAAGAACCTGATTAATTATAAAAGATTTACTTTAGTGCTAAATAAAAATTCTCTCAATTATGGCAAAATTTCCCTGGCATACTTAAAACCCCTCTGTGGTGCACCAGTGTGTCACAGCACACAGTTTGGGAAGCACTGCCTTATAAATCCAAAGTTTCCAACTAGATTTTCCTTTCTCATTCAAATTGCTAGACAGCCCCCAAAGCATTGTGTCTTATCCACTGCTACACTAAATCTCATTTCTGCTGTCTGTTGTGTTACAGTGGGATGGTTGTACAAATTGACAGCTGATGCTACATTTTAATAATTTAGACAATTAGAGGTTGAATACAAATGGAACCAATTGTGCATCACCTATAGAGAGTACCTTAATACACAAATAATCCTATTTATTATTAGGATTAATTAAAAAGTACTATCCATATGAATGACATTGGCAGAATTTGACCTTTTTTCAAATTGAAAACCATTTTGATGACTTGTTCTTTTTTCCCAAAGGCTGGGTCTACACGAGCCCCTTCCTTTCGGAAGGGACATGTTAATGAGCAGGTTTGAAAGATGCTAATGAGGCGCTGCAATGAATATGCAGCGCCTCATGAGCATAATGGCGTCCGCGGCTATTCGAAAGTGCGGCTTTTCGAATCGTGTGCCACCCGTGGAGATGGGACCTTTCGAAAGGACCCCCCCAGTTTTCAAAAGCCCCTTCTTCCAAACACTAGCTAGGAAGAAGGGGCTTTTGAAAACTAGGGGGTCCTTTTGGAATGTCCCGTCTCCACGGGCCGTGTGCGATTCAAAAAGCTGCACTTTCGAATTGCCGCAGCTGCCATTATGCTAATGAGGCGCTGCGTATTCATTGCAGCGCCTCATTAGCATCTTTTGAACTGGCTCATTAACATGACTCTTCCAAAAGGAAGGGGCTCGTGTAGACACAGGGAAAGAGAATAATGTTTGATTATCAAAAATAAATGTTTCATGTTAGCAGATACCAAAGGATAACGTTTCTTAATGGCATTTTGTAAAGAGGTAATAAGAGGTTGTTTATGAATATGTGAGTGTTAATTAATAATGCTGGTTGCTCAGAGTAGTTTCATTATTCAAGATCAATTGCATAAGTAAAGATACTTATCATCACAGTAACCCAACATGAAATTCTTGCTGTTACCCTTCCTATAAATGTAAAAATTAATAGGCATTTCATTTTGTGCCCAGTGCTACAGCATGCATCCATAATTTATCCAGCCTGATGATTCTTTGTGAAAGATGTGTTGTATACTGAAAATATTCTATTACTTATAGAATATAACCCTGTTTGTTGCACAAATTCTCCCAAGAAACAAAAGTAAAGCAAATGTGACTTTTCTAAAGGTGACCCTTATGATATAATGGTTTGCTTTTCAGCAAGTACCAGAGAGGTAGCCGTGTTAGTCTGCATCTGCAAAAACAACAAGAAGTCCTGTGGCACCTTATAGAGTAACAGATATTTTGGAGCATAAGCTTTCATGGGCAAAGACCCTCTTCATCACATGCAATGCAGTAGAGATTCCAGAGGCAGTTCTGATTTTACAGGCTCATGAAAAGGAGGGAGTCCCAATTAAGAGGAAAGCCAGGATTGACAAGGTCAGTTCAGCCAGGGAGGGTGTGGCCCTCTTCCAGCAGCTAATGTGGAGGTGTCAACACCAAGAGAGAAGAAACTACTTTTGTATTGGTCAGCCACTCCCAGTCTCTGTTCAATCCTTGACTGATGGTGTCAAATGTCAAATGAATTGTAGCTCTGCAGTTTCTCTTTGGAGTCTGTTTTTGAAGGGTTTTATTTATTTATTTATTTATTTTATTAGTTGCAGGATGGCTACTTTTAAATCTGTTACTGAGTGTCCAGGGAAATTTAAGTGTTCTCCTACAGGTTTTTGTATGTTACCTTTCCCTGATATCTGATTTGTGTCCATTTATTCTTTTATGTAGGGACTATCCAGTTTGGCCAATGTATATGGCAGAGAGGCATTGCTGGCACATGATGGCATATATTACATTAGTAGGTGTGCAGGTGAATGAGCCCCTGATGGTGTGGTTGATGTTAGGTCCTGTGATAGTGTCAGTGGTGTAGATATGTGGGCAGAGTTGACACTGAGGTTTGTTGCAGGGATTGGTTCCTGAGTTAGAGTTACTATGTTGTGGTCCATAGTTGCTGGTGAGAATTTGTTTCAGGTTAGCAGGCTATCTGTAGGTGAGGACAGGTCTGCCTCCCAAGGTCTATGAGAGTGAAGGATTGTTGTCTGGGATGGGTTGTAGATCACTGTTGATGCACTGATGATCGACTGTAGATTGCTTATGATGCACCGATGATGGTTTTATCTGGGGGCTGTATGTGATGGCCAGTGGTGTTCTGTTATTTTCCTTGTTGGGACTGTCTTGTAGCGGAGTGGCTTCGGGGTACATGTCTGGCTCTGTCAATCTGTTTCTTCATTTTGTTAGGTGGGTACTGTAGTTTTAGGAAAGTTTGTAGGTGTTCATCTCTGTCTGAGGGACTGGAGCAAATGTGATTGTACCATAGTGCTTGGCTGTAGACAATGGATCATGTGGTGTGCCCTGGATGGAAGCTGGAGGCGTGTAGGTAAGCATAGCAGTCTGTGGGTTTCTGGGTTAGGGTAGTGTTTACGTGATCATCCCTTATTTGCACTGTAGTGTCCAGGAAGTGGATCTCATGTGTGGAGTGGTCCATGAGGAGGTTGGAAACTGTTAAAATCACGATGTAACCCTTCAAGAGTGTCCTTCTGATGGGTCCAGATGAGGAAGAGGTCATCAATGTAGCACAGGTCGAGGGGGGTGCACTAGGGGACAAGAGCTAAGGATGCATGGTTTCAGGTCAGCCATAAAAAATTTGGCATACTGAGGGGCCATGCAGGTGCCCAAGTAAGTGCCACTGATTTGAAGGTGTACATTTAAGTCACAGAATCGCAGAATCACAGGGCTGGAAGGGACCTCAGGAGGTCATCTAGTCCAGCCCCCTGCTTCAAGCAGGATCAACCCCTACTAAGTCATCCCAGCCAGGACCTTGTCCAGCCGGGACTTAAAAACCTCAAGGGATGGAGAATCCACCACCTCTCTAGGCAACGCATTCCAATGCTTCACCACCCACCTGGTGAAGTAGTTTTTCCTAATATCTAACCTACACCTTTCCCTCTTCAGCTTCTGACCATTACTCCTTGTTCTGCCATCTGACACCACTGAGAACAGTTTCTCACCCTCCTTTGTAGAGCTCCCCTTCAGGAAGTTGAAGGCTGCTATTAAATCACCTCTAAGTCTTCTCTTCTGTAAACTAAACAAGCCCAAATCCCTCAGCCTATCCTCATTAGGGCTTGTGCTCCAGACCCTTAATCATTTTTGTTGCCCTTTGCTGAATCTGCTCCAGCAAATCCACATCCTTTTTATACTGGGGGGCCCAAAACTGGACACAATATTCCAGATGTGGCCTCACCATAGCCGAATAAAGAGGAAAAACTACTTCTCTAGATCTGCTTGAAATGCTCCTCCTAATGCACCCCAGTATGCCGTTAGCTTTCTTGGCTACAAGGGCACACTGTTTACTCATATCCAGCCTTTCATCCACCATAACCCCTAGGTCCCTTTCCATCGTAGTGCTACTGAGCCAGTCGGTCCCCAGCCTGTAACAATGTTTGGGATTCTTCCCCCCAGTTGCAGGACTCTACACTTCTCCTTATTGAACTGCATCAGATTTCTTTTGGCCCAGTCCTCCAATTTATCCAGGTCCCTCTGGATTCTTTCTGTACCCTCCAATGTATCTACCTCTCCCCCTAGTTTTGTGTCATCCGCAAACTTGCTGAGGGTCCAGCCCAGTCCCTCATCCAGGTAATTAATAAAGATGCTGAATAACACCGGCCCCGGAACCAAGCCTTGTGGCACTCCACTTGAAACAGACCGCCATCCAGATATCGAGCCATTGACCACTACCCGTTGGGCCTGACCATCAAGCCAGCTTTCTATCCATCTTATAGTCCAAAGATCCAATCCATATTTCCTTAAATTATGGACAAGAATGTTGTGGGAGACCGTATCAAAAGCCTTGCTGAAGTCAAGGTATATCACATCCACTGACTTCCCCATGTCCACAGAGCTTGTTACCTCGTCATAGAAGCTAATCAGATTGGTCAGGCAGGACTTGCCTCTGGTGAATCCATGTTGGCTACTTTTGATCACTTTCCCCTCTTCCAAGTGCTTCAAAATGGATTCCTTGAGGATTCCCTCCATTATTTTCCCAGGGATTGAGGTAAGGCTGACGGGTCTATAGGTCCCTGGATTGTCCTTCTTTCCTTTTTTAAAGATGGGGACTACGTTTGCCTTCTTCCAGTCATCCGGTATCTTCCCCGATCTCCAAGAGTCTTCAAGGATAATGGCCAAAGGTTCAGCAATGACCTCTGCCAATTCCCTCAGTACCCTGGGGTGCATTAAATCCAGACCCGTGGACTTGTGCACATCTAGTTTTTCTAGATAGCTCAGAACTTGTTCCTTCCCCACAGATGGCTGCCCTCCACCTTCCCATACAGCATCATCTAGGACCGTCATGGGGAAGTTGACTTTGTCCGTGAAAACTGAGGCAAAAAAAGCATTGAGTATTTCAGCTTTTCCTGCATCATCTGTCACTAGGTTACCTCCCTCATCCAGTAATGGCCCCACACCTTCTCTGATAACCTGTTTATTGTTCACATGCCTGTAGAAACCCTTCTTGTTACTCTTCACATCCCTTGCCAGCTGCAGTTCCAATTATGCTTTCGCTTTCCTGATTACTGCCCAGCATTCTCCAGCCATATGTTTATACTCTTCCTTAGTCAACTGTCCACATTCCCATTTCTTGTATGCATCCTTTTTGAATTTAAGCTGACTAAGGATTTCCCTGTTAAGCCAAGCTGGTTGCCTACCCTGTTTGCATTTCTTACTACGCAGTGGGATTGTTTGTTCCTGTGCCTTCAGTAAGACTTCTTTAAAATATTTCCAGTTCTCTTCAACTCTTTTCCCCTTTATCTTTGTTTCCCAAGTGATCCTGCTCATCCAGTCTGTTATGCTACGTCTACACGTGCACGCTACATCGAAATAGCTTATTTCAATGTAGCGACATCGAAATAGGCTATTTCGATGAATAGCGTCTACACGTCCGCCAGGGCTGGCAAGGTCAACGTTCAACGTCGACGCTGCGCAGCACCACATCGAAATAGGTGCTGTGAGGGAACATCTACACGCCAAAGTAGCACACATTAAAATAAGGGTGCCAGGCACAACTGCAGACAGGGTCACAGGGAGGACTCAACAGCAAGCCGCTCCCTTAAAGGGCCCCTCCCAGACACACTTGCACTAAACAGCACAAGATACACAGAGCCGACAACTAGTTGCAGACCCTGTGCATGCAGCATGGATCCCCAGCTGCAGCAGCAGCAGCCAGAAGCCCTGGGCTAAGGGCTGCTGCACACGGTGACCATAGAGCCCCTCAGGGGCTGAAGAGAGAGCGTCTCTCAACCCCTCAGCTGATGGCCGCCATGGAGGACCCCGCTATTTCGATGTTGCGGGACGCGGATCGTCTACACGTTCCCTACTTCGACATTGAACGTCGAAGTAGGGCGCTATTCCCATCCCCTCATGGGGTTAGCGACTTCGACGTGTCGCCGCCTAACGTCAATTTCAACTTCAAAATAGCGCCCAACACGTGTAGCCGTGATGGGCGCTATTTCGAAGTTGGCGCCGCTACTTCAAAGTAGCATGCACGTGTAGACACAGCTTTAGGGAGTCAAAGTCTGCTCTTCTGAAATCAAGGGTCTGTATGTTACTGCTCATCCTTCTTCCTTTCGTCCGGATCCTGACATTTACGATCTCATGGTCGCTGCAGCCCAGGTTTCCTCCCACTTCTATTTCTTCTACTAGTTCTTCCCTGTTTGTGAGCAGCAGGTCAAGTTGCACACGGTCCCTGGTCGGTTCCTTCAGCACTTGTACAAAGAAGTTATCCCCAACATTCTCCAAAAACTTCCTGGATTGTCTGTGTGCTGATGTATTGGTCTCCCAACAAATGTCTGGATGATTAAAGTCTCCCATGAGAAACAGGGCCACACAAACACCAGCTTGTACCAGTAGACGATATATGAAACTCCCACGTATAAAGTCTGGGCCTGCAGACATAGCATGCAGGAAAAAAAAAGTCTTACAGAACATACCATTCTTGCAAATATTACTAAAATAATCTCTTGGGTTAATTTTAGATACCATTCTTGAGATAAACTTGCTGTAAAACTGCTAAGAAACAACTCCTGTTATAGCCAGTACTGAGTGGGTGGAATTCCCACAGTATTCTTCTCAATACCAAAGCTTAGGAGCTGTCCCCCTATGGCTGCTGGAGCCGTGATTCACTTTTGGTTTCTGGCAAGCTGGGAGTAGCTATTAAAAACCACCAAATTAGAGCTACCCATGGTTTTAGAACACTCATTATTGGCTACATAAAAAGCATCCAGGATCATAAGAAATCTATTGACTGATAACCTGGTAAAAAGGAGTTGTGCATATTGCACTTTGTAATTAGCTCTTAAAAGAGCATTGTCCGGAAGGTAATGGGAAGAAGCTTGAATGATGTTTGAAGAAATCTTCCACTGTTCCCCCATACTACTAAACATTTTCTCATCTTCTTACCACAGGAAGAAATTCACTTCCTGTCAGCTCTTGCTGTCTGGTCTGAAATAGTTTTTTGTACTATCCAAACGTGCCACCAGAGCCTGCAGTGGCAGTGAAATAGGATAAAAGGCAGCTGATTGGTTAATCATATTCCATTACCTTTATTGAAACTGAATTAAATTAGCTTTTCTGTAGTGTTGCCATAAAAATTGGTCTATTTCAATATGTGACAACCATGTAAGTAATGGGTATGGCTTTGCCAAGATTTTTTTTTTATTAAAAGTTTTCTAGTATTTTGAAAAGCAACATCCTTTACAAAAACAAAACCTTTGTAACAAGTTTGCCAGGGAAGTACCATTCAGATTAACTCAATACTGTGGGAGGTTGGGCATTGCTCTCCTTTTAAATATATGTTATTGTAGGTTTTAAGATTATCTGTAGTTCAGAACCTTATAACTTTACACTTGGCTAGACTACATTGTCATCAGCAAAATTGATTTATTCAAAAAAATAGCCTCCAAAAGTTCATTTATATACCTGAAAAGAAGAGAGTGATGGCATAGTACTGACCTCTCTGAAAACTCATATATTACTGTTCTGAACCCTAAAGCATTGCCTTTTGAAATGATGTCTGTTTCCTGTTCCTGAGTCAATTTGTTTATCAGGTGTAATTACTGTCTTCCCATATTGCGTGTTCTGACTTGCTAAATCATTTTGCATGGCAGAAGCTTTTCTGAAATCCAAGTAAATTATACCCAGTTAAGCTGGGTATACACTGAGGAGAAGAGGCCTTCTGTTGACAAAACTAGGGAGCATCTACACTACAAATGTGTTCTGTTGAGAATTTGTTGACAGAACACAGCAGTTTTCCTAGCTGAGTTCTGTCTTGACTGTATGAGGCATCTGTTGACAGAGTCTGTTGATAAAAATAGTGTAGATGCTGGGAGGCGGGGGGCCCTGTTGACAGACAGGACTTCCAGTTCACTGGGCTGCTCAGTTTGCAGAGCTTCTGGCTGGCTCTTCTGTCGACAGAGGGCTGGACAGTCTGGCCATTCTCTGTCAACAGAGGACATTGACAGGGAAAGGCTGTATTAGGCATGTGGGTGTGTTCTGTCAGGAAATATCTGTCAACAGACCTCTGTAGTGTAGACACAGCTTTAGTATTTACGCACAAAGAACTCTAGTAAATTACATTAGTTATGTTTTTACCTTCAGAAATTGATTTCCACTGTTTCCTACTTCATTTTCCATTTTTAAATAGTGTTCTCCTTCTTTGTCTCTATGTTAGCACATGGAAGGTTAGACAAACCGTAATGTATATACACGGTGACCATATTTCCCTATGTGAAATACGGGACACCTGATAAAATTGCTTGGAGTTAAGCAAGTTCGACGGCAATCCATCAGCTCTTTGAAGCACAAACATTCAAAATCGCATTAAGTTGACTGAGCACCTATTTAAAAGTTATACCGCATTATTATAACAAAAATAGGTACAAGTTTCACATATATGTCTACAATTAAGTGGTTATTGCTGTACAGAAGTTCCTGTCTTGTCCTCATCTTGTTGTCCCCCGAATGTGCGCTGGTAGTGTGGGGGCTGGTAGTCAGAGAGAGAGAGAGAGGTGCAGGAGCTAGAGCAGGGGGCTGAGGGGTAGTGGGGGAGGGCTGAGGTATGTGAGTGAGCTGCTGGAAATCAGGGCTGGGTGTATGTGCAGGAGGGCAGAAGTCAGGATAGGAGGCTGGGAGTGGGGAGGAGCCCTGGGGCTGGGTTCTGAAACAATGTAAGCCATGGATATTTTTGCAGCAGTATAAAAAGAGAATGAAACCTACTATGCCAGTTTCCCCTGCCCCCATTTAATTTCACTGGAGTCAGTGGATATACAACAGGTAAATTATACCCCTAGCATTCAAAGTTAAACAATATATTATTCTGTACCAGATAGCTTGCAATACCAAACTGTATTCAATACAGCACAGCATACTTTCTAATAGCCATGCACACTGCATCAAGCACATTGCCAAACCTTCCAACCTGCCACCAGTCTGTATACAACAAATTCACATTCTAATACCCCACTCTGTAAACAGGTTTTTCAGAGCTTGTAATTTATAAATCCACATGAGAGGTACAGCACTGAAAGGCTTGGAAATCCTCACCCCTTGCCCTGATACAGTCTCCTACAGTCTCCCGCTGAAATCACCCACCATGGGTTTATCTCTCCCAAACAGTGACTTGACCTCCCATCTAAACACTGGGAACAGCTGCCCCTCTCCACCCCAGAGATACCCAGACCCAGGCCACATAGTGCTTGTTTGTTTCCTACTTGCTCCCTGTGGGCCTCCTGTTCCTTCCCCACCACAGACAGACTCACAGACCGACCCACTAAAATACATATAGATAGATTAATTAGCAGATCTTTGCTAAAGGCTCTTTTCTCTGCATCCTTTGCTTCTTTCTTCAAAATTCTACAGTGTAATTCATCTGGGTATGCTGCTATCTCTGCTTGATATTGTATATCCATTGGGCTTCGACAAACTTTTGTAGTTTAAAACATGACCAGATGCAAACCTTTGTTTGTCCCTCAGTACAAATGGAACCTGAGCCTTTTCTGTGGTTCACGAAATTATCAAGTAACAGCAAATTATTGATTCTACTTCCTAGAACTGACCAACAATCACCATAGTGGGATGTACCAAGCAGCAAGAATCAACCCAAGAATGATAAGCAAGTTTAAGAACTTGGTCCATTTTAAGAGCTCAGAATTCTGGGATGTCTTATTTAGAAACTGTAGCAGAAATGCTGAACTTTCTTGTTCCCTTAGATAAGAACAATGCCATCTCAAAGTGATGAGTTATCCTGAGGAGTGCAATTTGGCTGAGATTCTATTTGGTCTGTTCTACCATTGACCTGTCTGCTCTGCTGCTTTTCTTTTTCTTTTTCTTTTTCTTTGAAGACCTATAAAAATTAAAGATTTTTTTCTTTCCCCATGACATGAAGCAAACAACCTTCTCATGGAGTGGTTGGGAGTTGGTTCCTTCCTATTGTTGGTTCCCTGGTATTTGCTATTAATGTCCTGTGACCTGTCAACAGAACTGGCTGGAGTTGTTTCCTTCTGAAGTTCTTGTCATTTAAGTAAGCTTTCCATCCCATATTAAACATTCACAGCAATACTCTCCCATTCTTTACCCAAATGAATGAAACCTCTACTTAACGTGGCTCCCTTCAAAAGTGACACCCTATTGTCTAAGTTTGATACCATCTTGCAAAGTAGCGACAGAATGAAATCTTGAGAGGAACTCATGGAGTTTTATACAGATGCCACTAGATTCATGCAGAACATCAGCATTCCAAGGAAGTTTGTAAGGAGACTTTGACACTTTAGTTGTTGAATGCTGAGTGAATTGTGGATGCAACCTTCCTTGACTTTTCTTCCAGAATAGATACGCTAAGGCCATGGCTACACTAGCCCCCGCTATTTGAAAGGGGTATGCTAAAGAGCCACTTCAGCAGATGCTAATGAGGTGCTGCCATAAATATGTGCATCTCATTAGCATAATGGCATCCACACGCTTTTCAAAAGTGCCACTTTCAAAACGCGTGCTACTTGTGTAGACGGGGACCTTTTGAAAGGACCCCTGTCTTTTGAAATCCCCTTCTTCCTAAAATCAAATGGGAAAAAGAGGCTTTTGAAGTCTAAGGCCTCTGTCTAAATGAGCAGCGTGCATTTTGAAAGCGGCACTTTCGAAACGCACGTGGCTGCCTTTATGCTAATGATGTGCTTCATATTCATGGCAGCGCCTCATTAGCATCCGCCAAAGTGGCTTATTAGCATACCCCTTTCGAAAGGCAGGGGCTAGTGTAGCCACAGCCTAAGAGGCTACATCTACACTAGAGGGTTTTGCTGACAAAACCCTCTAGTCAGGATTGTTCTGTTGTTCTGTTGGCAAAACCTGTAGAGCATCCATACTAAAAATGCGTTCTGTCAACATACTGTCAACAGAACTCAGCACTTTCATTGACAGCCTTCTGCCTCTTCTCCATGAGGCAGAGTACCTTTCTCGACAGAATCGGTTGACGAAAAAGCTGTGTGAAAACTCCGGGCGGGAGGGGGCTCTGTTGACAGACAGGGCTTCTGGGACACTGGGTAGCCCTCTCTGCTGTGCTTCCAGTGAGCTGTTCTGTCGAGATAGTGGCTGGGCACTCTGGTTGCTCCCTGTCAACAAGGTGGACTGACAGAGTGATCTGCTTCATGTGTGGCCACAGCCTGTTGACAGAGATTTGGTTGAAGATCTCTTCCCACAGCAACTTCTGTCAACAGATCACTCTAGTGTAGACATAGCCAGAGAGAAACCATTTATCAGGACCCAAGAAGCATTATGATCTATGCCAGCTAAAGCCATGTCCAAAACTTTGGTCTATGTATACATCTCCAACTGTTGTTCGTTGATCATATTGCAGCAGTGACCAGGAAGGTATTTCTCACCTGTAACAGATCAGCAGGTTGCAGTCATTTTGCGCAGTTTACTGATATCACCCATGTCTTTGCCACACTCAGTTAGATTATTATAATGTTCTCTACAGAGAGCTAAATCTTCAATCTAGTCAGAAAACTGACGCCGGTGCGGAAAGGGACAGCTTGCCATTATCACTAATTCTGAGTTAATTCTGACACAGTATTTGTTACGGGTTGGTGGGGGGAGGGGGGGATCTGGTTTCTTCAGTTCAATACATTAGCTAACATTAGCTGTTGATGATGACAGTGCTGGCATACCTCCCTTATATTGTCTTGGTTTTGGGAGTGATTGTGTCAATAATTACTGCAAAAGGCAGTGATTACAGCACCAGTGAAACAGGCCTCCCTAGTCATTATTAGCAAATGAAGCAGTGAAGAAAAATGGTAGGTGGATTGAGAGAGGATCACGTTGTAGCACACAGATGCCTTGAAGACACATTCCACACCATGATGTGGAGCAGAGTCTACAACAGAGCATGTGAATGTTTGGGGAGTGGGGGTGAAATTCTCTTCTTGCGTAAACTGGAACAGCCTCATTGAGTTCAAAGGAGTCTTGCTGGAAAAAGATCACACAGGAATCCTGCAGCTGCACTGGGAGAGCTTGAAACTGGAAAAGACTCTGAGATTTGGAACAATTTCAAAACTCCAAGAAAGATATAAGAACCAGCACTGGAATAAATGGAAAAATAGAAGTATCATCAATGTGCTCTTTCCTGAAAAGACCACTTTTTGTTGAAAATTTCTATGTAAAAATGGCCTCTTTGTTTTTAAAATAATTAATGTTCATTAAAGGTAACATATCATCATGTACGTTGCCTTCATACATAAAGTGCAACACATTTCATTTGCAGCTATGTCAGGAAATGAATTATCCTAAAAAAGTGCCTTAAAATCTACAATCAACTAAATCTGAAGGTTACCAATATGTCATTCCCCAATCAATACAAAGAGTTCCAGATTTCCTGTTTGTGACATGCTGCATCCCTTATGATACATTGTACCCCTTGTCCACAACTTTTATATAGTTCTGTTTTGCATAAAATGATGTTTTTGGCAATATAATTTGAAAACTCGTAATCTACTGAACATTATTGTCATATTAAATGTTTGCATCAATATTTTACATGGCATGAGGAGATTTTACTTGTTGTGCAGAAATATACTGTAGTTCTGTGTAACACTCTCAAATAATTTGCTGAAAGATAAAGCACACTGGCACACCAGTTAGGTGTTAAAAAGCCATTACCCATTTAATTGGAATTATATCAGCAGGGGATTGTAAATAAGAAATTTACAATCAGTTGAAGCTGGTTGGCAGTTTATATACACCATGGACCTGCTTAATCCCAGGTTCCCACAAAGACAAAGGATCAGAATATAAGAAGGGGGAAAAGGCAGCTATTCTCTCCTATTCACCTCACATCTCTCTGATCATAGTAATAATGAGCACATGAAGGACATTGAACCAAGGGAAGTGATCCATGCTAGAAGGAAATCCAGCCTGTGAATTAAGAACTGTGAATTACCTGCAACATCCAGTGGTGTGAGAAAGCTGTTTGCGTTACATTTTACTTAGCTTAGCAAAGTATAGGAACTAGATTGCATGTTTATCTTTCATTTTTATAACCACTTCTGATCTTTATGTCTTATCACTTGTAAGAACTTAAAATCTAATTTTTTCCTGTTTAACAAACATATTTGTTTTATCTAAACAAGTGTATTTTGCTTAAAGTGTTTGGGAATTCCTACTCAAATTAACAAAGGCTGGTGCATAGTCATTTCATTTGACAAACGGATGGATGTTTAATTTGCTTGCAATGTTCACTAGGGTGTTGGACAGCACAAGAGGCATAGTTCTTGGGTTGCAAGGCTGAGCTGAGAATTTGTGCATGTCCTCTGGTATATAGCTCATGAGCATCTGGGAGAGCATGTTAATGGAAGTGGGTGAGCAGAGCCTTGAGAGGCTGCTTTTCACTAGCATAACAGAATAAAAGCCTCCCTGGACATAATGGTTCAACGGTTCAAGCTGTTCCCTGGGGAAGGGCATACTGTTATTAAATGCAGATATGCTGTCACCTTGATCCTCCAGCACGGGAAATGGAAATGAACTAATCCAGAAATCCATTCCTGATAACACACATTGGTGAAATGATGTTTTGTGTCCTTTCACATATACCTTTTGCCCATAATGTATTATACATTGTGGCTATGTCTACACTAGCCCAAAACTTCAAAATGGCCATGCAAATGGCCATTTTGAAGTTTACTAATGAAGCACTGAAATACATATTCAGCACCTCATTAGAATGCCAGCAGCTGCGGCACTTCGAAATTGAACCGGCTTGCAGTTACACGGCTCGTCCAGACAGGGGTCCTTTTCAAATAGACCCCACCAACTTCAAAATCCCCTTATTCCTATATGCTGATAGGAATAAGGGAATTTCGAAGTTGGTGGGGTCCTTTCGGAAAGGACCCCTGTCTGGACGAGCTGCGTGGCGGCGACCCGCTTCAATTTTGAAGTGCCTCGGCTGCCGGCATTCTAATGAGGTGCTGAATATGTATTTCAGTGCTTCATTAGTAAACTTCAAACTGGCCATTTGCATGGCCATTTCGAAGTTTTGGGCTAGTGTAGACACAGCCTGTATCACACTTGCGTTCTTCTTTCGAAAGAGGAATGCAAATGAGGGCAATTGAAAATGCAGGTGAAGAGCTGATTTACATATCCCCTGCTTCATTTGGATCTATTTGGAAGACATTCTTTCACAAGGAAGAAAGTAGTGTAGATGAGGCTCTTTTGAAAATAAACCCCATTTTTGAAAGAACCCTTCTTCCTATATTGTTTCAGGAAAAAGGGTTCCTTCAAAGATGGGGTTTATTTTCAAGAGCCCTGTCTACACTGCTTTTTTTCTTTTGAAAGAATCTCTTCTGAAAAGAGATTATACAAATGAAACACGTAATATGTAAATCAGTGCCTCATTTGCATTTTTGATTTCCCTCATTTGCATTCCTCTTTTGAAAGAGGAATGCAAGTCTAGACACAGCCATATAGTGACATGCACTGAAGCCACTATGATAACGAGGCTAGTCTATTCATGATTGCCTTGTATGGGATGTGGGGGCATTCGGAAGGTGGAACAAGCAGGAACATGCCCCCCAAATCCCCATGTGTCCTTGAATCCAGGGGAGGGAGGAAGCATCAGGGCAGCTAGTTGATGGCTCAGCTCCTCCCACGACCCCATAGCTGCCTGCTGCTTCTCTTTCCCTGCTCCTGGAGTCCCCAGAATTGCTTCTGCTCCACCCTCTGACTCACGTCATCAGTAGCCTGCTACTTCCTCCCACCGTAGCTTCAGGGACACAGAGAGTGTTGTTGCTGGGGGAGCCACTGCCTCCATGATGCAAGGTGTCCTTGCCAGAGGTGTCCTGAGACGTCTGGGGAGGGTTGGGGGCAGGAGAGGGTCATGCAAACCTTCCATTTATGTGTTCAATGTGCTCCTCCAGAAGCAGTCAAAATGCCCCTGTTAGGATGGATTTTACTTCATGAGTCATACCCTTTCTACTCCATCTCATGTGCTGCTGGCACCTGGAGTTTACAGGGAGTAGTTAATGCAAACTGTGACATTGAGCAGGAAATGACACTTTAATCAAGCAGAAAAAATGCATCTCTGCTGTCCAGGCACTATGTATTTAGTGTCTCTCTGAACCAAAATGTTTCCCACTTTTAAATATTTCAAGTATATATTTTCAAGAGGAACAGTAAATGTGGAGTCTTTTACACTGTTTGGTACTATATATATTATGTGGGATTAATCCCTAAGGAAAATCCTTGTTGCTCCAATAATTGCCTGAGTAAGAAGTGAATAAAATAAATCAGGAACTCAGAATTCAGCTCTATACAGTTAACATAGAATCTCTCATATATTTGATGGAAGGTCTTTATGACAATTGTTGTTGATGTTGTTTCTAACACAATAACATCCTGGAGCCTAGTCAAGGACTCCTTATGCTGGTACCCTTGGAGAGGGAGATAATGGAGGCATCCTTCAGTCTGCATAGACTATGGATCGCGCCCTTTAAAGTTTTAATTGAGGACTTCATTTACAGCGTCTATTGTGACTATAAAGACCCACACGAGAGTGACAGTCCTTGCTGCATCTCTTGCAGATGTAGTGGGTGTCTGGCAAGTCCTTATTGTACTTTCTGTGCGCTCGCTTCTCCTCTGCTAGCTGTCTGATCTTCAACTCGCCCTTCTGAAGGCCCTTGTGTAACCCCTGCCTCCATCTGCTGCGGTCGTCTGCTAGATCTTCCCAGTTGTCCAGCTCGATGTCTACCTCTCTGAGGTCTCTCTTGCAGACATCTTTGTAATGCAACTGGGGGCGTCAGGGAGGTCTTTTGCCAGAGGCTAGCTCACCATACAGGATGTCTTTTGGAATCCTTCCATCGTTCATCCTGTGGACGTGGCCAAGCCAGCGGAGCCGACGCTGCCTGAGGAGGGTGTGCATGGTTGGGGATATCCAGCTTGCTCGAGGACGACAGTGTTGGTCACTCTGTCCTTCCATGATATTCCAAGGATGCGCCTGAGGCAGCGCAAGTGGAAGACGTTCAGCCTCTTTTCCTGGCGGGCATACAGGGTCCAAGTCTCGCTGCCATAAAGGAGGGTGCTGAGGATGCAGGCTCTGTACACACTTGTCAAAAAGAAGGACCTCACACGCAATCATTTGAGAGGTATCAGTGTGATGGTATCCAGGAACTGTTTTCTTCAGGAAAGTAAACTAAACGACATGGAGTGGTTTCTTATAGAGACTCAGTGTGCCAGATAACATAGAGATTAAATATCAGTTGAGCCCAGCACCTGTTATTATTGTACAACCTGGACAAAGGAGCATTTTACAACTCATCTAGGCTATAGTCAAGCTGGAGAAAACTGATTTGCAGAACCTTCACTTCCTCTTAACTGTCATTCATTGGAGTGAGTGGAGAAAAATGTTTTGTCCCACTTCTACTATTTCTATTTTAAGATAAAGAAGAGATTTCTTTTCAAGCAGAGATTATATGGTTTATACAATAAACTTTTAAAGTTTCACTTGGTCCTTCATGTCACATTTGAAACTCAAAATTACTGAAAGCACCGACATTTGTGAGGTACATATATTGTCACCTGACTGAGGTTATAAAAAAATCCAAGGAAGTGCTCAAGTACCATAAACCCATAGGTTTTATCTTCTAATCCATGATAAAGGAAATTTGCTTGATCTTAATAACTGGAAGTCAAAAGTCCGATCAGTAGTAATTTCATGTGCATGTCAAATTGTGCGATAAGGATAAACTCTTAGGTTAAGGCTACACTGTAGCCCTCTCTTTCAGTTCTTCATTTTTACATCTTTTTGGTAAACCAGCTGTTTGATTGAACCACTCTGGAAGCTACACAATCTCCTACAGCAGTGCTCCCATTTTGCCACTAGCACATGTTCATGAGATGTCTAAAGAGGAACTACAGAAAAACAAATATAAACCCACTAGGCACAATTCCAAGGCTATGTCTACACCACAGCAATCTGTCAAAAGAAGTTACCATTGGAAGATATCTGCCAACACAACTTCTGTCAACTGATTCTGGCCATACATGAAAACAGATCTCTCGCGAGCATTGTGCAAATTTCATAAGTTATTTTGAGGTAACTTATGTTGAACTGGGTGTCATGCAAATGGCACAGAAGTTCAAAATAAGTGCCTGTTTCCAAATTCTCACTACCCCACTCATGGCGAAGGGTAGTGGGAATGAAATACCATGTTTGAAATAGCTCTGCTATTTTGAGTGTGGCGCTAAGCCGTGGGGTTTCTATTCGGAGTACAAATGTATCCCAAAATAGCAAATGCAGTGTAGCCATAGCCTTAGGGATTTAAGAGGCAGAATAGCTGTCCTGAGAGCCTTCTTGCCACAGTTCCTGATTCAAGCTGCTTGATCTCCTATCCCGCTGCTTGAGCTTTCCTTTTTAAGTATCAGCATTTGTATTTATCTTTCACAGAAAAAACAGCTGACAGAAAAACAGCAGGACATTAATCATTTGTTAGATGCATAGTTCTTCCAATTTTATCAACAGGGCATGTGTAACTTTGACAAGGGTTTAAAACTCAGAAGCTCCTGAATTAAACCTTCCAAGCCAGAGTGAAATTCGTCCACAAGGCTCCCATTAGAATACAGCTAAAGCACTGGTTTACTGTGAACTATAGTGCATTGTCTGATTAGCTACATCTACACTAGAGCGTTTTGCCAACAAAACCCCAGTTTTGCCAACAAAACTAGCAGAGCGGCCTCACAACAAAATGTATTCCGTTGATATACTTTTGACAAAACTTGGCACGTTTGTCGACAGCCTTCTGCCTCTCTCCCAGGAGTCAGAACACTGTTCCTGACAAAATCTGTCACCAAAATAGCCATGTGGACACTCCAGGGGGCCCTCTGTCAACAGACAGGGCTTCCAGGTCACTGGGCAGCCCTGTCTGCCGTCCTTCTTGTTGGCCATTCTGCTGAGGGTGGCTGGGCAGTCTGGCCGCGAACGAATCAACACAGTGATCCGCTTTCTTATGTGGTCGCAATCTGTTGACAAAAGTTTTGTCAGCAGATATCTTCCAACAGTAACCTCTGTGGACAGATCGTTGTAGTGCAGATGTAGCCTTTGAGTTGTGCTTAGTGGGTTTATATTTGTTTTTCTGTAGTTCCTCTTCAGTGCTCTCATGCACGTGTGTTAGAGGCAGAACGGCGGCACTGCTGTATGAGACTGTGTAGCTTCCAGAGTGGTTCAAATAAAGAGCCGGTTTGCTGGAAGGATGAAAACATTAAGAACTGAAATTGCTTCAAAGCACAATATTTGCGTTTTTATTCTAAATGGCAAACTAGGATGGAAACTGCTTAAAGTTTTACAACTGAGCTGCCAGATTGCCCGTGGTGCAGTTGCCATCTTTCCCAGCAATGACCATGGAGACAAAAAGTGTTTACTGACAAACTGTACTAGCTGAAGCATGCCAGCAGACAGCTGGAATGGGCGCAAAATCCCTTCCTCCCCAGCAGAAAGACTTCTCCCAGAACTGTGCCACCCCAGCAATGGAAATAGTAACTCCCCTGACTACTCCACCCAGTGCTGACTGCTGTGGAGAGCTCCTACCTTGGTAAACCAAACCAAACCAAACCAAACCCAAGAGGCATTTGCAGAAAGTGGCCTGGAAGGCACTAAGGATGACATACTTAATGACTGAGAGAGCAGCAATCCCGGCCTTAGTGCAAAGGATTCAGCACGGATCCCCTCAGCTAAGCCTTCGCAAGATAACATGAGACTTTGTCACTTATTGTACCATATGTTCCATTGTCACTGTTTTTGTTAGTGAGGAACAAAATCAAAGCTCCACATCTGACTTCGTGACATGGGTCCATCTCTGCTTTTCAGGTTGAAAAGCTTATGAAACAGGAAAATATAAATTCAAGTGAGTGAGAACAGAAAATTTTATTCCTGGGGGGCTTATTTATTTTCTTGTTGCTAAAGTCAGGGAGATCAATTAGCTGAACAGAGGCTAGAGACAAAGCTATTAAATAGAAATCATTTTTTAAATCTGTTCTCTTCCAGCTGTTATTTCATATGCCTAATTTCCTTTGGTTTTCATCTGTAAAAGAGACCAGAGAAACACAGCAGTGAGGGCCTTAAGAACAATTCTTCCTGATTGTCTCGGCTGTGCCTTTTCTGCAGGAATTACCAAAGGCAGAATGAAAAATCACCACGTCTTGAGAAAGTCACACTGTTGAACAAGATCCACCCTGAAATTCCCAGTACCTACCTAGATGAAAGTATGACAATTAATTAACAGCTGACTCTGCAAATTTGATGGAATTGAAAAATGGCTTTTCTAACTTTTATTAATAAACAAGCCACAATAACAACACCGGGTATGTACACGCTGCTTTACAAAGCACAAAAGTAGATGTGTTCCTTCTTCTCTAGTGCTTACAGGGGCTAATCACAAAAAGGAACTGATGGTATGTACTCCAAACAGAATAGAGATTGAGAGGCTCAGAAAATTCGGTCTGGAACAGCGTTCCCTGTAAACTGAGTGCTCGTGCGGCTGCCTAGGAGAGATTCAGGTGCAGCCCAGCTGATTAGCAGAGCACCCACAGCCAGCAGCAAATGTTTCCGCTGGTGGTGTGCATCTCCATATGCCTTGGTGCACATAACAAAATGTATTCCACTAATGGGTGGAAAAAATTAGAGCGGACCCTGGTCTGGAATGGTTATGGGAATGAGCAGCTCAAATCATTTGTTAACCCTAGGGAGGTGGAAGAGAAGCTGAATTTATGAAAAGCGACGTGTGTTGTTTTTGGAATAACTGCTAATCAGGGATGTTTATTTGCAAAGAAATGTACTTTCATAGCTGAACATAAACTTCCAGTAAAAGATTCTAAGTCCAAAGGAAGACATTCCATCTCTGGTGTTAGCCAGCATGCAGAAGTGGACTTCAGGCTTAACTGAATTTCAGTATAATATCCAAGAGAAGAATTCAGTGCAGTGTGCTAATACCAATCTTCTCCTGATTGCTTCTGAAAGCAGAGCTACAGCCAAAAGCACAATCAGTATATGCACTCTCTTTGTAAAAGGATCTTTCCTTAACTGCAAAGAAAGAAAGATTTTGTTCTTTTAAATGTAAGACAATGCACTTTCTGTTGGCAAAATCACATAATGCATATGAAATTTCACATTTATTTAAATAGAAAAAGAGGAGCTCATCACTGAAGGATAATGGGTGTAAGAATTTTAGTACTATAAATCTTATCCTAGAATGCCAATAGGCACCTTAGATCAAAAGAGAAGCACAGATCTCCTGAAAGGCTGCAGAACTCATTTTTCTAATTGTGCTGAATTGATTTCACTGGGAGCTGGGTTATTCAGTGCCTCTGCTAACCAGGCCCTTAAATCTATTTGTTAAAAATTATGGGGGAGAAAAGTGGGCATAGAACTTTAAAAACATGATGATTGTCTAGCAAGTGCACTTTTAAGACCTGGAACATTCTGAAAAGAAGTTCTGGAGGCTGGAACTGTAAGCTGAACCTAGGAATGACATGTACCGGCAGTGGCTGATAAATAATCTTTCCCAATGGCTGCTTAGTTTATTTTTGTTGGTTGTTATCCTCTTCCTTTCTGTTAATTGAAGGCATGAGTTGCTGTGTGTATTCTGAAGATATTACAGGGAAAAGTTTACTCAGAAGAAAAAATGTTGGTTGCTGCTAATGTTACAGCTTTCAAATTTTCGGCAACTGCTTCTCTCGCTGATTACCGCAGAGCTTCTAGAATTCAAAATATTTGAATAGTTTTAAAAATCATTGTTATTGATTACAATGTGGCATAATAATTATAAGTCATTCTCAGTGGAATGTACAGAAAAAAAATGTTACAGGTGAACTGTGGTTATGCATTGTTCACTCTGAATAGCTATTTTTTAGGCAATGAACTTTTGGTTTACCCCACACTGTCCCTTCTCTAGGAGACGCAATACATTCTCAAAAAACAACCAAACGTATCTTAAATTTCATTTCCAGTCTTTGTTATTTACTTTTCATCCAAATTTAAAGAAAAAGCATAAAGGCAGCCATGATGACTCCATAAACTAAACTGAGTTTTGCACTATAATCCATTATAATGTGGTCATTTAAAATATTTAGCACCAGGTGTCAGACTTTTTATTTATTTATCAAGTTCAGGAACCTAGCCCCTATGAAGAATGTTAGTTAAAAGAACAATAATTCACAGAACACATTGACATATAATTGTGTTTTCAGGATTCGTCTGCTTGCCCTGCTTCCTCACAGGTGGTATGTTTGCTCTAACACTGCAGCGTGTGATAAAAAAGAGTAAAAGGAAAAAAGATGGTATATTATAACATGGTTGTCTCTCTTTTCTTGTGACAACAAAAAGAAAAATGTCTTGTGTGTCTTGCTTCATTGTACAGGGTACAGGGGGGTTTCCCGGCTAATTTGAATATAAAATACTAATTTTTTAAAAAATCACTTAAGCAATTTAGCGTACAATAAAAAGCAATTAATAGTATTTATAGATGTTTTCCTTTTTTTTGTTTTCATCAGTGTCATGAGTCATCCATATGGTAACTGAACACCTAGTCCCAGATCCTCAAATGTGTTGACCCTCAGAGGGTACATTTACACTGCACTAAATAAATGAAACCACAGCACCAGGCTCAGACCATACAGATGGGCTTGCAGAGCTCATTCTACCATTGGTGCTGGAAATAAGGGTGCAGGAGGTGCTACCACACCCCCGGCTTCAAGTGGATTTCCTTAATTGCAGGGTTTACAGTTTGGCTCAATGGCTTGCTGCACCCCCACTATGCCATTTGTTCCAGCACCTTTGTATGCTGTAGAGCTAAATAGATTAGGGTGGACATCACCCCCCCTCCCCCCACAGCTCACCAGGTAGCATCAAAGCTGCTATTTTCAGTACTGTAGTGCAAGCCCTGGTATGTACACGCAGGCACGGAAAAATCACAGCAGCAGAAGCAGGGGATAGCTCAGTGGTTTGAGCATTGGCCTGCTAAACCCAGGGTTGTGAGCTCAATCGCTGAGGAAGACATTTGGGCGGCTGGGGCACATAGATTAAAAAGGAAAACAAATCTATCAAGGCTGGTGCTTGGCCCTGCCATGAGGGCAGAAGACTGGACTTGATGACCTCCTGAGGTCCCTTCCAGCTCTATGAGATGTGTATCTCCTTATATTAAGGGTGCTTTAGCAGTGTGGCCATACCTGGGCACCAGGTACCTAGGCATTACTCCATTCATCTTTGGGAGAGTTAGCTGCCTACGAAAGAGATTCTGAGCTGCCATAAAGCTGAATGAGGAGCCTCCTAAGCCAGTCAGGAATGAAAGGCAGAGGGGAGGGGCAAGAAAAGGAGGTAGGCTTGTGTAACAGACTTGCTGTGTCTCCTTGACAGGCTAGAGATAGGCATCAATCCTCTTGTGGAAGTGGGCGCCTAAACCATCTCAGCCACTTCGCCAGCCCATATGCTAGGAGCTGACACCATTTCTCTCTCTCTCTTTCTTTGTCTCAGTCTCTCTCTCATGTATGCCCTAAGGTTCTCGGTGCCTCAGGCTGTTTTTTGTGAGAATGCCATTCTGCCCTGTCACCTCTGGCTGGCCTACACCTGGGCGACTTGTTGTGAGATCTGCCAAGTATCATGTCATGCTCTGAGCATGCCTGCTGGGATGGGCCCTGATGGTGAGACAGACTCCCCTCACTTTCTTTGAGTATCCTGGTTTGGGGCCATCAAGGGTTTGGTTTGAGCTAGGGCTCAGAACTGCTCCATAACTGTGAGGCAGTCAGGGGTTAGACTGCTTTGTGAATGCTAATGGGTGGAAACCTGGGAACCTACGGCATTAGGTAGAAGTTCTGAAAATATCCATGGCATCTACGTGGTAGATTTAGATGCTTAAATACCTTTGAGGATCTGAGCACTAGCTCCAGATTTAGCACAGCGTGTAAGCATACGTGTAACTTTGAGACCTCCTTACTTCAGCAGCATTTAAGTAGGAGTCTAAAGAGAAGCAAATGGTTAACTACTTCACTGAAATGGGGCCTTTGTCTTGCAAACAGATATGCGTGGATGTTTACATGTATGAGTTCCACAATGAGTTCCACAGGAAAAGGCTTGATGTGGCTTTGAGTCTCTGAATACACCTTAAATTGTATTAGAGGAATGTCTCCCTGCCCTGACCCCTAGCACTCCTGGTCCCTGAGGGTCCCTCTTGCCAGGGAGCCCCCACCTCCTGCCCTGTGCCTGGTGTGTCTTACCTCCAAGAGGATGGCCCTGATGGTCACCTTCCCCACCATGAACTAGTGTCACATGGACCGGTAGCTGTCAAGGGTGGTCAGCTTCATAAGGTGATGGAGACCTGCTTGTCAAGGAGAGGAGTGGGCTGCATGTGGGTGTCCTGGTGTTGGGCTCAGCCAGTTGTAGAGCTCCAGGAATGTCTCCTTCCTCATCCTGAAGTTCTGCAGTCAGTGGGCATGGTCCCATTTGTCCATCAGAAGCCGGTCAAACCACTCGGATCACCCAGATCACCTAGGTGGGGGGTGTGGCCAAAGCCCTGGGGAGTAGGACTCCAAGGTCCTGGGGGGGTGGTCTATGCCGCCCGAGGGGCTGGAGGGCTGCTGTGACCACTGTGGCCAGCAGGCCAAACAGGGCATTGATGAAGTCCAGGTCTGGGAGCTACTGTGTGTCCATGACACTCTGAAGTAAGCTTCAGGACCATGCACAGGCTCTGCTGTGCTGTCTGCAGCAAGGCAGCCTCATCAGCATGTGCATGGAGGAGGTATTTGGGAGGGACGCTTTCAGGGAGCAGCTGGCCGGGAGTCCCAGAAGAGCTTGCCAGCCATGGAACCCCAACCATGGTGTTTCCTGCCCTGTTCTTTTGAAAGAGCATCCGGGGCTGTGTTACCACTCTTCCTAAAGAGTGGATCACTCTTTCGATCCATTTATTGTGGGTGGACACAATTTTTTGAAAGAAGATTTTCCAGAAGAGATCTTCCGGAAGACCTTCCTTCAAAAGATTTGCTGTAGTGCAATAGCCTGTTTGTTTTAGGGTGGCTTGCAAACCTTAATACTACTTGTACATGTAACTCATTTGCTGTAAAAGTGCAAGCTCTCCACACCAGATGATAAAATATAACTGGAAAATAGAATGCCACTTTAAAAAAAACCCATGCTTGAAAAATGTTGGGTTTTTTCATGACAATCAACGGCTTTCACAGAGATGTTAGCTTGTAAATAAAGGCAGGGCTTTATAACTGTATGGCTCAAAGTGCTCTGATGAGAATTTTGCATAGCCAGAAAACAGTCATATCTTCAATAACAATGTGTATCTTGCACATCAAGGAAAAACCAACCTTTCTCAGACAATGGCTGGCTGCCTGTCATCCCCTGCCTTGTGCTGAGATATCATTCTGTGAATTATTACTCACTTCATCTGAGCCCATTCTCTCATCCCTGGATATAATATAAATAAAAACTTTAATAAGCACAACTAAGCAATCCTAGGCTGTAATTTGGTTACTATTGTTTGTAAAATCAGCATGAGCTGACTTCCCTCCAAGCAGTCCTTCTTGAGCTCTGCTGGTTGCAGGGGTAATATTCAGATTGTGGCCAAGTGACCTTTGCTTTTCTCTGTTCAAGTCACTTTATGGAAATCAGAAAGCACCTTTTTCTTTTTGGTGATGGCAGGTGACATAGGGCTAGGTGAAAAGCTGAGGTTTTGCTTTTCTCCCCCTTTACAAAAAGAAGTGAAAAGGCAGTTCTGCACCAGGGTCTGCCTTGTTCTCAGAGCCAGGACGGCCATCCACCCAGAAACAAAATACACTTCACGGAGCAATGGAGAGGAAGAGCAAGGAAGCAAAAACCTTCTGGTAATGAATTGCTGCATAGCGGAACTGATAATAATGGACTCTTGCCCATGGTCCACTGGAGACAGACAGGGAGCGTGTAAAGTGCTACATACTCTGTAGATAACCACATTACCTTGTTTCAGCACATTGGCACAACTAACGAAAATATTTCTGCTGCAGCCATAGAGAAGAATGTTTCTTTGCTAGTAGGTGGATTAGCGTAACTCAGTAACAATAACTTCCCTCCTCCCCAGGCCCACTGGATGACCCACTTTCTTTTGTCTAATGAGCCTTTCTCCCTCAGCGTTTTCTTTACTCACAGTAGTACAGCCCTCTTACAGCATTTGTCCCAACTGAGGGCAAGCAAGTTGGGTCAAAAACTTCAAGTCTTTGTTTGTTTCCTGCTGGTGGTGCTCTGTGCAGAGTGGCATCCCTCACTGGGACAGTAACATTCTGCCAGAGTGCAGCTGCAACCTGCTGGTCTGGCAGAGTGTCTGCGACAGCAGCTTCGCAGCTGTGGCGCCCGCTGCCTCCTCTGGCTGCTCTGGAGCTTGGCCTGCTGTGTTGGCTCTCTGGCTGAGGACAGGGAGACGTTAATAAAAATCAGGCTCCCTCTGTCCGAGCAGATTTCCTTCCCCCAGGGCTGCATCTCCTCACACAACACAATCCAGGAAGTTCAGCCACCCAGTCAAGCCATCCTAAGCAGCTGGGACTAGCCTCCTTTTCACTGCCTGCAGCAGCAGTTGATGAACCACTATCGCAATTGCAGCATAAGGGGCCATCTCTACCTCTGAGCCAGGGAATGATGTGCAGATTTACGCTATGCCTTCACCCTGGCTGTCTCCTGGTAGATGTGGCACATCCTTCCAGCTGTCTCCTTAGGCCTCTGGGTGTTGATGTTCCACACCACAAGCATTCTATTGTATGTTTTAACTTTGTGGGTTATATTCAGTTACATCTTGTGTATCAGGATCTTTTTTTTCCCCCTCATCTTTAAATTATATATTAACCATGTGTAGATGTTTAACTCAGTTGCTGAAACTTTTCCACTCCATGTGGCTGCTACAACTTACACCTGGCATTGGGAGGTATGACAAAATGCAGTTCAAAAGCCATGAACTTTTTGGTGTGGTATAATAAATGTACACTACATTTGCAGCAACAGCTAACAGATGTCAAATACTGAGAGTGCATGGTCCCTCTCTAACCCCAAATTTGGAAGCTAGGTCGGAGTGTCGAGTAGAGAGTCTAAAAGCAATTCGCCACCAGACAAGTGTCGTCAGGAACACCCTGCTTGAAGTTGCTGAAGAGTGGGATGATTCAAAAATTAAGTCCTTGGTGTATTACAAATTTGAAAAATTCTAGTTGCAATAGTTGTGTGGTACGACATCTTGTTCACCATAAACGCTATGAGCAAGACACTTTAGTGCAGGGAAACACAACTTCTTGTGCTATCACACATGTCAAGGACTAATTTACTTCTTGCAGAAATATAGGAACACTAGATTTACCTCAGCCAAGAACACCACAGCTACAGAAAGAGCCTCTGAAATGGGTGTTGGACCTAAATTCAGAGAATGACGTGTGAAATGAAGAAGAGGCTAGGAGAGCTGGAGAATTTGCCCAAGAAGGTATCTGCCCTTTTCTCAGAGCTTTGGGTGCTATGAAAATTCATCCCTGAAGAAACAAGAACTGTGCTTCAAGCCCTTCAGTTTCTTATATCACTTGATAGTACCCTTCCCAAACACAGCAATAGCATATGGGATTTTGCCGGCAATCCCAGTTACAGTGGCTGCATGGAGAGCAGAGTTTTTCCAAATTAAAACTGACTAAGAACTACCTATGGACAACCGTCTCAAGAGAGGCTGGGCAGACATGCCATTCAGTCTGCTGCGAAGGAATGAGGCCATACCTGGCTATGAGGAGCCTGAGTCAGATCCCGGCCACCAGGTTGCCCTTGCACTGTTCTGCTGAAGTTGAAACAAGCACAACGTTGTTGAGCTGCGCCATTCTGTACCACTTATGCACAGGGGTGCACAGGGGTGCCCTGTCTACATTGGGGGTGGTGTGGGACAGGGATGGGGATGCAGGAATATGGAGGGGTCCTGGCTAGGGTGGGCCTTGGCCCGGGCCCCAGAAAGGGCTCAGGGGGCCGTTATCCATGGGTGCAGATTCCCCTCTCAAGCTGGTGTGGGGCTGGGGCCATGGGGAGGTGGGGGGATATGCACTGGGCTCATTGAGGCCCAACCTGGCCATGCCGCACACTTTGGGTCCTCAGAAGGCATGTGGGGGGAGGTCTTCAGGAGCAGGGCAGCAGGGCCTTTGGGGGTGGGCGGGTCGTCACGAGAGGCATCTGGGGGAGCAGGGAAGTGGGCTGGCTCTTCCTGCAGGGCCCAGTGGGGGATTGGTGGCCATGGTCTCTCCACAGACCTCCCACTGGTGGCACAAGTCAGCACAGTGCTGTTGTGGAGGGTCCTGTAGGGACTGTTTCTGCTGTTGGGGTGCAGGCATGTAGGCAGCAACCTCTGTGTCTTGGCAGCAGCTGGGACATCAGTGTGTCCCATGGCGGACACAGCCAGCCCTCAGAGGTGTGGGTTCACCACACCGGTCTGCTGGTGATGGTTGTATCACAATGGACAGGGTTGCATGTGTCTGGGGGTGGGGTGGGTCCCACCTGGCCCTTGGGAGATGCAGATGGGAAGGGGAACATAGTGCATCAATCCCAAGCTGGGCACAGAGTACTATGCCACCAGCCGCCCCAGGAACTGGGCTTGAGGGCAGGGGGGTCACCCAGACATGGGGGTGCCTGTGTGGGGGTCATGTGGGCAATGTGTGGCTGGTCCATTCCTGGGCCCCTCCACGTGGATATGCAGCTCACAGTGCTGTCCACGGGTGTAGGTGCTGGATGTTGCATGAGGGTGTGCTTGAATGATGGGGCAGCACTCCTGCATGGGAACTCTGGGATGAGGGCATGGCTGCATGGCCGGCCTGCCCGGGAATGGGGCTGAGGTTTGCACGGCCCCATCCCATCCTGTCCCATCGCACCCCACCGCAGTGTGTGCCACATGCCAAATACTTCCCGACTCGTCCCTCATAGCAGTGGTGGGTGACCCCACTGGTGCTTTGAAAGGTCAAAGAAGCTGAGGGCCCTGTGATGCTGAGGATACCATCCATGGGGTGGTCATGGGACCTATGGTCCCATGTCCATCTCCTGGCATGGCCTCCCTGGATCATGAGGCTGCTGTGTGATGTTCATGGAGTGGGCCATGGAGGTGGCCAGAGGTGCAGGTGTCTGCCACAAGGGTGCGTGTGGGGACTTTTTGGTGCCTGGCTCATGTCTCTGTTCATGCAATGCAGTTGCCTTTGTGCAATGGAGGTCTACGGTACTTCCTGCCACTCTAAGAGTGGCTGGAGAATGGGACCATAGAGCTCCACTTGTGCTGTGGAGAGTGCCTCCACATTCCATGCAGCTGGCGCTGTGGCAAACTGTTCTTTCAGAAGAGGGACTTGCGGAGTGTCTTACGCATGTTTTTTTCCACAAGATTCTTCTGGAAGAAGGTGCTCTTCCTGAAACGGGAGTGGGGTAAGGACTCTGGAAGAGGAGCTGGTTTCTTCTGGATTCCTTCCAGAACGCCTTTTGTGTGTAAATGCTCTCGGGATCTTCTGGAAAGCACCTTCTTCTGGAAAAGAATTTGCCTGTGTAGACACAGCCTTGCAGTATAGGTGTCTGGGACATCTATAGGACTGAGATATAGAATTTCCACTAGTTTCATTGGGAATTGTGCACTTAAAACCCTTATGTGTCTTTGTAAAAAAGAACAGAATTATGTCCCCCCTCAGAAGGGGCTGTCCACTTTTTTTTCTTAGCCATGTTTACCAGAAAACTACAGGCCTTCAGAACAATGAGAATGAACAGAGTTACTTTGTTTTTACACCAGCTATAACGAGATCAGAATTTGGCCTCTGTTTCTACAGGTGTGTCTACACAGCAGCCTTATTTTAAAATAAGCTATTTCAGAAGAGCTATTCCAGAATAGTTTATTTCGAACTAACGCTGCTACACATAAAAATGCATTTCAAAGTAGCACTTAGCTATTTCAAAATACAGCATCTACACACACACAGCCGCATCTACACTAGCAAGTGCTTTCAAAAGAAAATCTTTTGAAAGATCCCACGAGCATCGGCACATGAAAAGTGTTCTTTCTAAAGTACTTTCGAAAGAACATGGAGCTTCCTTGGAAAGCGCTCTTTCCCTGCCGTTACAAAAAGAACGCCTTCTTTTGAAAGACTCTTTTGAAAGAAAGCATGTGTAGATGCTCTGCAGGCCGCTTTCTCAAAAGAATGGTCCTCTATGGTGTCAGCCAGCCGGTGTGTGGAGATGCCCCTGCCAGGACAAGTGGGGCTCTATGATCACTGCATCCAGCTGTGTTTAAAGATGCAGGGACCCAGAAACCCTGTGGCAGGAAACTGAGAGTGTGCTGGCTGCAGGAACCTCCAACAGCACGCTCGCCTGGTGATGCTAGAACCCAGCATGGCACCCCACTGGCCTCATGGCCAGCGCCCAGGACTCCCACGTTCCCCAGGGCCCCCCCCACCAACCCGCCAGAGGGATTCCAGGAGGCCTGCCAGGCACCAAAGATTAGGGCCCCCTCCTAGAGTAAGGCAGAGATAAAAGACCTGCTGGGAGTGTTGGGGGATGAGGTAGCATTCCTCCACACCAGAGGCCGGTGCCAGAATGCTGCTGCATTTGTCCAGCTGTTGACGGGACTGACCACCTGGGGCCACCCCCCTTCCCTGCACTGCCGAGCAGACCTGATGGACGGTAAAGGAGCTGCAGCAGGCATACATCTGGGCCAGGCTGTGGCCAGCTGCTCAGGAGCAGCACCCACTAGCTGCCACCACTCCAAAGGACTAGATCAGCTCTTGGGGCTGAAGGAAGCAACCAAGCCAGAGGCCGTTCTGGACACAGTGGCACCCAAGGTGGAGCCCCAGCAAATGCCCGCTAACCAGCTGGGGCCCTTGGCCAGGACATGGGACCAGGAGCTGGAGATGTCATCGGACAAGGAAGGATCCCTAGTCATAGCTGAGCCATCCAGCTCCTCGAGCCAGGCCCCCTCCACCCAGGCCTACCCTGAAGTCCTTGAGGGACCCTCCAGTAGGTAACCAGTGATTTGGCCATCCTGGGCTGGGGCGGGGCCACCTGCCCCTAGCAGAGCTGGCAGTGGGCTAGCCACATGGCCTCCAGCCTGTCCTGATGCATCCCAGCCAGCCACAGCCCCCGGCCCACAGAGCTGGCTATGGACGGCACTCAGTTCCCTCTCCCATGGACAGCACCACAACCTGCTCACTCAGGAAGGGAGACCGGGGGGTGAGGGGGTGGTGATGGACCACACACACCATGTGCTCCACCCATGTTGGGACCTGGGATCCCCCAGGGCCCCTGGGCTGTCAGGGAGGGGGTTGGCCACAGGGGGTGGGGGGCATGGCCTTTGGGGCCAGGTCATGGGACTGATGCATTATGCCCTCTCTCCTGTCTCCACAGCTCTACCATCCAGGGGCTGGGCTTGCTCTGTCCAGGGCCAGGGGAGCCCCTCACCATGTGCCAGTGGGGCTGGGGCACTCCTGCCACTGTTGCCTGGGCAGGCCCATGCCCAGAGGCTGTGCCACCACCACCCCAGGGAGGAGGAGGAGGAGGAGGCAGCTGCTCAGACCACGGCCATCCAGGAGCAGACTGCCTTGCTCCAGCAGTGGCTGGAGCTGGAGGAGGCAGACATGGAGTGGCGGGGGGAGGCCTGGGGCAAGGTTGCCGTGGCCCTCTGGGCCCTCACCTGGGCCATCGCTGAGTGGCTGCCCCGCCACCTGCTGCCCTCACTGCCACCCCCTCACACACACAAACCCCACAGCCCTCCTGCCACCTTCCCTGCCATTCCACCTGCAGCCCCCCTGCAGCCCACAACCTCACTGTCCTGATCCAACCCCACCTCCTACCAGCCACCATGCTGGAACTGACCCAGCTGCTCATGGCCAGCAGTCAGACCTGGGTGCTGGGGGTGCCCCATCAGGGAGTTCCTGAGGATTGATGGGGGTCTGGCTCCTGGGACTGAAGGATGTGGGATCCTGGCTTCTCTCTGGGCACAGGGTCTGCAGTTCTGTGTCTTACAGAGCAACCCTCTGCATGTGCAGAGTGGGGGTGTTCAGCAGGAGCCCTTTAAGGGAGCAACTGGCTGAGGGGCCAAGAAGGGCTTGTCCAGCATGCGACCATGTCGGTGCTGTTTCCTGGCTAGTACTTTCAAAAGGCTGCCCATTGCTTTCTTTCAAAAGGGAGCCTCAATCTTTTGAAAGCACAGAACAGAAGATCTATCCACGTTCATGTGTGCCAGTGCTCTTCTGAAAGCCGATCTTTTCAAAGATGCCTTCCGTAGGCTCGCCTTTCGGAAGAGCCCTGTATTGTAGATGTAGCCAGAGAGATCCTATTTTGAAATAGTGACATTGGATGCACTATGGCTTGTTTCGAAATAGACACTATTCCCTGTTTTCACAGTCCCTGTTTTGAAACAGCTACTTTAAAATGGGCGCTATTTCTCGCAGAATGAGTTTTACCTATTCTGAAATAACCCAATTGCTATTTCACAATAATTTGAAACAGCAGTTGCTTTGTGTAGATGTTAGGAGAGTTATTTCAAAATAACAGCTGTTATTTCTAAATAACTTTGCTGCATAGACCTATCCTAACTTAGTCACTCTAACATATATCATTTAACAAATCAACAGTTTATCATAATGAAAAGTTCTTGCCAGATGTCCCTTGTTCTAATTTTTGTGGGGTTGAAAACCATCCCTGCTAATTCTTTGTGCTAGGTCTAAGGCATAATCAAAAATGACAACAATAAAATCCCTCTGCTGTTGGCCAGCTAGAGGACTTCGGCTTCCTGTCTTCCAGGTTTATGGCAACATCTAGTAAAAACTGAACTGTTTGCTTCTGCCAGAATCACTTTAATTGCACTGCAACTAGTCCGTGGGGCTTCAATCTGTGAAATATTGTTTGCGGTGGTGATTTATGGGGTGATGCATTTTTATTGTGAAATGAGCTTCCCTGCTAGCCCCAGCTGTTCCCTTTGTAGTGTGGTGTATAATTGTAGTCATGCTTATGCTATTTGCACTTCTCAGTTGCTTCTGGTGTTTTCACTCATTGTACAGCATCATAGAAATGTATGGGTGGAAGGGACCTTGAGAGGTGCTGAATCCTGTTTACGTACCTGAAAGGATTTATAGTTTATAAATGCATGCACTCTCTTCATTTCTTAAATAAATTTGCTTTTAAAATCACTATGATGAGCAAAATCCTGTGACAGTTCAATGAACAATAGCTCTCTCATTGTTTGTCTCATGGCTTTATTTTAACTTATTGCAATAGAATTTAGAGATGGATACAAACTTTAGAGTAATCTACTACATCCATTTGCTAATGCAGTTTGTTTCTTACATTTCTTTATATGGCTTTGTATTGTCTAGTTATAACTGTCTTGAGAAATACAGATTCCATCAGTTCTCTTGTGCAACTATTCCACAGTTTAGTAGATCCCTGTTTCCAGTCCCATGTAAATCCTCAATATCAGGTTTAGGTGGGACTTCCTTGGTTCATAAGCATTCGGTGGATCTTTTACAGAAGAGCAAACATCATGCACTCTTAGAAGGTTTCTCCTGATATTCCCCTTGCACTTTCCCTTTCCTAATTTCACCCTGTTTCTCTCAATTGTCATTGGTTAGTCTGGAGAAGGTGATAGGGAATGTAATTCTGTCATTAGGTCTGACGGTGTGGGAAGAATATTGGAAAGCAATATACCTGACAAGAGAAGCCCTGGGAATGCCTTAATAGCTGTGTTTCAGTACACAAGTCTGCCTGGACTCCATGAGCCATGAGCAAGAGGCATTGCTCTTAAATGTACATTGGAAATATATAAGTACAGAGAATGAAGGTGGACATAGCTCCTTTATGTGATAAAATCTATTAGGGCTCCCCAAATCTGAAAAAATTCAGATTCACACTATCCAGCATTGTTCTCCAAATGTACCTACTTTTACGACACTTATTTCTAGAGATGTGCTGGGCATGCATGCAACACCCTTTCCTCTATAAAAACTGAAACAATGCAGTGCAGCATCTTCTGATATTTCTCAAATGTTAAACTACCAATACATGGATGAACATAACTGAGATACCTGGAAAACCATAAATACATGGATGAACAGATTCCTGGAGGGCTTTGTGGTCAGGATACAGATTAAGGTTAAAATCTGTATTTATTAATTTGAATTTATTAATGTAAAAACATAATTGTAAAATTGCCCTAAAGTTTGGTCTCATTTATGAATCTCTGGTACCATGAAAACTAGAGACCTAAACCTCATTTAAGCTATGGCCCCTTTACATTGCCTTAAATGGCTATTGATGCATTGTACGATCTTTCAGAGGGTTCTTGTACAGCCAGAGTGGTTTAAAGAGGTCAATTTAAATAAGAATCAAGCACTGAATGTCAAAATAGTTTCAACCATAAGGAAGCAGAAATTCTTTGATATTGGACCAGATAACGCCGGAACTTTATTTAGCTCCAGAAAGCCATATCAATAACATTGAGTCAATCTTAATTAATTTGGCAATTAAGTAAGGACTGCAAACATGATGCATAGCCTAGCAGCAAGCAGTTCAAAACCAACTCCTTTCCACTGTTTTTTTTTTTTTTTTAGCTTTGCAGACCACGCTATTTGAGAGCTTTTTCCAGCTTCTCCTTTTTTTAAAAATATTTACTTTTTAAGTGTACACAAGTATGGAGTGCAATCAATTAATATCTAATATTAATCTCTTTCTTCATAGGGTGCCTCCAAGTTCTAAAAAGTATAAGCCTGGTAGCAAGGATTTTAATGTACCCTTAAACGTGGGAGTTATATCGTTTGAATGGAGAATTGCTACTATTTTTAATAATTGTTATTTTTGAGAAAGGAGGAAAAAGCACTCTGAGAAACTAGAGACCTGCTAGTTTGAACTCAGTTGTATGCAAGGTCTTGGGAAAAAACTGAATAAAGATAATAGTTTAAGATAAGACAAAAATTGAATGAAGACTTTCAAAACAATCTGGATTTCAGTAAGACATTTGCTACAGCGCCACCTGTGAAATTGTTAGTTAAATTGAAGATGGATGTTGACATGAGAACTGAAAGGTGGATAAAGAACACTAAAGAGGAGACCATGACAGGTCTTACTGAAAGGGAGGACTTTCAGGCTTCAGTGAGATTACTAGTGCAGTTCCTCAAGGATCAGCCTTGTGGCAAGTCTGATTCAACATCTTCAGTAATGACCAGGGGAGAAAGTAATTGACATTTCTCACAGGTATTGTTATATTGGCCCGGGCCCCCCGGCAGGGGGTGGAGCTCGGGGCAGGAGTGTGTGATGTTACAATACTTACAAGAAATTAAAGTGTGAGTGGAGTGCAGAGGTGCAGGGCAGAGGTGGGGTCACGTGGGTTGACTCAGGGGAGGAGTGGGTGTGTGCGGGGGATGCAGAAGTCATGACAGGGGGCTCCGGGGCACTGGGTGCAGGCTTCAGGGTTGGGGAGTGATGAGCAGCTCAGAGCAGGTGGCCGGGTGGTGCAGGAGTCACAGTTGCATGAGGAGGGGCTTAGAACAGGGAGCTGGTGTGTGGGGAGGAGGGGGGCAAGGGCATCCTTTAGCAGGGCAGGGGGCTCTGAAGCTCCCCTGTTCCTGCCAAAGCTGCTTGTTGCTTGCTGTTCCCCTTCCATTAGTGTGAGGCTGGGAGAGGAACACTCACAGCATGGATCACTCACTCACTCTTCTGTCCCCTTCCAGCACTAGCCAAGGAACGCAGGGATCCTGTGAACTTTCCTCTTGCTGCCTCACAGTGACGGAAGGGGAACATCAAGCAACAAGTAGCACAGGTACGAATTGTCGGGGGGGAGTGGCTCAGCTCTCTCCCTGCCCTTCATAATGTGTCCCCTGCTGATGGCTTAGGGCAGTCCTGGACTAGTAGGCATGTTGCCCGCCCTGGGCCCCTCCCCTTCCATCCTTGGCCCCACCCCTTCAGAGGGCACGGAGCTGGGTCCCCTGCTCCTACCTTGCCCTGGGACTGCAGTGGTTGTTGACCCCTCTGTGGAAAGCCTACACTGGCAAGCTTTCGTTGTTCAGGAGTGTGAATTATCTACCTCCTGAGTGACGTAAGTTACACTGACAAATGCGCTTATGTGTGCAGTGCAGGGTTGGCAGAAGAGCGGCTGCTCTAGGCGAGTATCAGAGAGATAGCCGTGTTAGTCTGAATCGTCGAGAACAACAAGAAGTCCTGTGGCACCTTATAGACCAAACGATATTTTGGAGCATAAGCTTTCGTGGGCAAAGACCCGCTTCATCAGATGCATCTGATGAAGCGGGTCTTTGCCCACGAAAGCTTATGCTCCAAAATATCGCTTGGTCTATAAGGTGCCACAGGACTTCTTGTTGTGCTCTAGGCAGTGGCTGTTTTATGCCAATGGGAGAATGCTTGTTTGTTGTCATAGAGTGTCTTCTCCAGATGCACTGCAGTGGTGCAGCTGTATTGGTGCTGCTGTGCCACTGCAGAGCTGTTTGTGTAGACATAGTCTTAAATGGATATTGCTGCATTGTACACCCTTTTAAAAGGTTCTTTATACAGCCAGAGTGGTTTAAAGAGGTCGACTTAAATGAGAATCAAGCACTGAATGTCAAAATAGTTTATACTGTAAGCAGGCAGAAATTCTTTGATAGTGCACCAGATAACGCCAGAACTTTATTTAGCTCCAAAAAGCCACATTGATAACATTGAGTCAAATATTAATTAATTAAATAATTAATTATGGACTGCAAACGTACTGCGTAGCCTAGTGACAATGAGTTTAAAACCAACTCCTTTCCAATTTTCTTTTGTTTTTCTGACCATGCTATTTGCCATCTTTTTCCAGCTTCTCTCCCCTTATTAAAATATTTATTTTTAAGGGTACAAAATTACAGAGTGCAATGGGCTACTGTGGGCTAGTATCTAATTTTAATCTTTCTTCATAGGATGACTCCGAGTTCTAAAAATTGTTAGCTTGGTAGCAAGGATTTTTAATGAACCCTTGAATGTGGGAGTTATATCCTAATAACAATACCTGTGAGAAATTTAAATTACTTTCTCCCCTCGTTATTACTAAAGGTATTGAATAAGGTTTGCCCCAAGACTGATCCTTGAAGAACTGCACTAGTAATCTCACTGAAGCCTGAAAGTCCTCCCTTTCAGTAAGACCTGTCATGGTCTCCTCTTTAGTGTTCTTTATCCACCTTTCAGTTCTCATGTCAACATCCATCTTCAATTTAACTAACAATTTCACAGGTGGCGCTGTAGCAAATGTCTTACTGAAATCCAGACTGTCTTGAAAATCAGTTATCTTTTCTCAATTTTGTCTCCAAGACCTTGCATACCATTGAGGTCAAACTAGTAGGTCTCTAGTTTCTCAGAGCGCTTTTTCCTCCTTTCTCAAAAATAGGAAGGTACAGGTGAGACTCGTATGGAGTACCATGTGTGGTTCTGGTCTCCTGTATTTAAGAAAGATGAATTCAAACTGAAACAGGTGCAGAGAAGGGCTACTAGGGTGATCCGAGAAATGGGAAACCTGTCTTGTAAGAGGAGACTTAAAGAGCTTGTTCTGTTTAGCCTAACCACATGAAGGCTGAGGGGAGATGTGCTTGCTCTCAATAGCCGTGTCTACACGTGCACGCTACTTCTAAGTAGCGGCACTAACTTCGAAATAGCGCCCGTCACGGCTACACGCGTCGGGTGCTATTTCGAAGTTAACTTCGACGTTAGGCGGCGAGACGTCGAAGTCGCTATCCTCATCAGGAGATGGGGATAGCACCCTACTCCGACGTTCAACGTCGAAGTAGGGACCGTGTAGTCATTGCGCGTCCTGCAACTTCTAAATAGCAGGGTCCGCCATGGCGGCCATCAGCTGAGGGGTTGAGAGACGCTCTCTCTCCAGCCCCTGCGGGGCTCTATGGTCACCGTGGGCAGCAGCCCTTAGCCCAGGGCTTCTGGCTGCTGCTGTGGCAGCTGGGGATCCATGCTGCAGGCACAGGGTCTGCAACCAGTTGTCGGCTCTGTGTATCTTGTGTTGTTTAGTGCAAGTGTGTCTGGGAGGGGCCCTTTAAGGGAGCGGCTTGCTGTTGAGTCTGCCCTGTGACCCTGTCTGCAGCTGTGCCTGGCACCCTTATTTCGATGTGTGCTACTTTGGCGTGTAGAAGTTCCCTCGCAGCGCCTATTTCGATGTGGTGCTGCGCAACGTCGAAGTTCAACATCGACGTTGCGAGCCCTGGAGGATGTGTAGATGTTACTCATCAAAATAGCCTATTTCGATGTTGCTACATTGAAATAAGCTATTTCGATGTAGGCTTCACGTGTAGACGTAGCCAATAAATGCACCAGAGGGATAATACCTGGGCAGGAAAGGAGTTACCGAAGTGAAGCGACAGTGTTGACGCAAGAACCTTAGATGATGATTTCTCACCATCTGCAGAGTGAAGTTCTTGAACTGCCTTTCAAGGGGAGCAGTGGGGCAAACAACCTAACTGGCTTAAAGAAAGAGCTTGAGACATTTATGGAAGGGGCGGTATGACGAAGCTGCCTATAAGGCATGCCACCATCTGGGAAGGCTTGTAGCAAATATCCCCAGCATTTGATGATGAGATACTTGACAGGGAGGTTCTAAGTGACAGAAAATTCTTTCCTAGGCATCTGCTGGATGGGTCTTGCCCACTAACTGATCACCATATATAGGGGCAGGAAGCAATTTCCTCCCCCCCCAGTCAGGTTGGCAGAGACCCTGGGTTTTTTTTGCCTTCCTCTGCTTCATGGGCATGGGTGCAGGCTTAAACTAGAGTAAATGATACATTTTCTGTAACGTGAAGTCTTTAAATCATGAGTTGAGCACTTCAGTCACTCAGCCAGAGGTTATGAATCTATTACAGGAGTGGGTGGGTGAGGTTCTGTGTCCTGTAATGTGCAGAAGGTCAGACTAGAAAATTACAGTCATCACTCCTAGTTTTAAAACCTGTAAGTCTAAATGAAAGATGGTTTCTCAAATTTTCATTTTCATTTAACATGTATTTGTATTGATGCATTTGTGTATTCCGAAGCTAACTCAGATAAAGTAATTAAGAAACATTCATTTAAAATACATAGTCACCTTTGTCACAAAAGGAAATGGAGCATGAAATTCCACTTTCAGTTCAAGTAGGTCTGCATAAAAACACCTGGGAAGAAAGCCAGCTTTTTCAAACAGAGCTTGTTTCTCTCCCAGCCATATAAACTATAGCTGCACCAACTCTATTTGTGCTCCAGAAATGGAGAACCCATGGGGAAAAATAAGTGGGTGCTGAGCATCTACCAGCAGCCCAGTTTCCCTTCCCCTTCCCCTCTCTCCCCAACCTGCTGGTGGCTCCATTTACCAACTCCTCCCCCACCCTACCATAGCTTCTGGAACATGGCAAACAGCTGATTTACAGCACTCAGGAAGCTCTAGGAGGAAGAAAGATTGGGATGCGCTACATTTGGGGAGGAGACAAAAAAGAGGCAGGGTCTTGGGGGAAGGGTGGAGTGAGGTGGAACATGGGGTGGACCATCAACCAGTTGAAGGGGAAATGAGAGCCTATGATATAAACTACCAAACTTTGGATCCTTTCTTTGCAAAGCACTCTGATTAAATGTCAGAGTGAGCACAGATGACCTACTGATCCCTTCTTTCCTTAGAATTTGTGAACTGTACTTCACCCATGTGTGGATCTGAGAGGTTACAATGAATCAGCCTCCTCACTCATACTCCTTAGGTAAAGACCAAGCACAATCAGTCTCAGCACTCAAGACAGTGCAGAGGCTATCTCCTAGCATCCCTAAGGCACAAGACAGCCCCAAGCGATTGAAGAAGGTGGGAGAAGGTTGGGATGCTCCCTTCCTCCATCCATATCAGGGAACTTAGTTACTGGTAATGGAGAAGGTCCCATATGCTCACTCCCTCTGGGAGCCAGGGAGCTTCCAGGAGGTAATAATATCCCAGACAGCTCCTGACTCAGGGTTATGAGTAAATTGATCCCTAAACATATATTTTCTTCCCGTAAATCAATAGAGTAGTGTGGGGTGGGGAGAAGGAAAGATTGCGAAAAAGAGAACCTGGTGGTTATGCCCTCAGACCAATGATAACATTCTACAGTAATGATTTTAAACACCTCCATTTAGAGGACATTGGTATTAGGATAGTTGAGCTAATAATGTATTATTTCATCAGCAACGGATTGCACATGGATTTCCACAAGGAGGAGCTGGCTGTTATAGTGAAACTCCATGTATGACATTTGTAGCTTTTTATAAATGCTCTAGGGCCTCGATGCCTGACGAGTGAACTAGTTCCTCTCTGGTTTTTGTCCATGACTTGCTGTATAGCATTTGCTGGGCACTTGTTTCAGTTTCATCTGCAGCGGCAGGCGTATATTATTATTTACCTACTCACAGGGCAATTGGGGTAACAGACAAACAAAGGAATGGATACAAAGGATTTTTTCAAAAGAGCTTTGATAGTATAAAACCACTGAGAGTGCTATATCAAAGCTGTCAGCAAATTAAATTGGATTTGTACTGGTAGCCATCTTCTCTATGTGAAAACATCATCCTGATCACACATGCTACAGGTCTAGGTTTGCTGAAACCAGCTGGACAAATCTCTGAGGGAAATACTGTGGTTGGGTCAGGCCGTCATTTTTTTTTTATGACGGTACAAACTTAATAACAAATTATATATTTTTTCCAAATCATGGTCCACAGGTCTGGCCTCTCCTCTGGGTCTTGTTAGCCAGTGCTGCAAACCTACTAGGGCAGCAAACCTGATGGATCTCCCCCTTTCCCAGGAATACCTCTGCTAAGGGTCAGCTGAATGCGCTATGCTGCCCTCACAGGCTGTGGCACAAGGAATGCTAGGGGACATGCCAGACATTTTGTGCTGCTTGATGGCTCCATGGGCATGCTGCAGACAGCATAAGCAATGGCAATGTTAGAGGTTTGTTCTAGTAGGGACAGAGCAGTTCCTTGCCCCTCCAGAACCAGGTGTCTATATAGTATGCACTGAGCTGAGCTGAGCTTTGTTATTTGGTTTTGGATATTGAGCTCAACTCAGTTGCTGTCCAGGATCTGAGCCATTATTTACAGAGCTGGTAGGGAAATATTTGATGAGACATTTTCCTATTGAAAAATCTTGATTTGCAGAAGCCAAAACTGTTGATGGGAAAGGGTTTGTTTGGATGAATTTCTGGACTCAGAGCAATATTGGATATTTTTCAAAAAATGACATTTTTTCAGAATAAAAAATGTTTTCACAATTCAAAATGACTTTTCAGTTCAAACTGTAAGCTAGTTATAGTAAATAGTTGAAACAGAAATGCTTCTAAAATGACCAGAACAAAAAGTTTCATTTGACCCAAGCCAATTGTTTTTGGTTTATAAAAAAAATTATATTTCAATTACTTGTCTCAGTTTGCGTAGCGAAAATTTTTCAGAGATGGGGAAACTGTTTTCCACACAGTTCTATTTATTCATTCACAGAGATGGATAAAAGATGAAACCTCATCTGAGCTGAGCAACCAAAACCCAGCCAACACGCACCTTTTCATAAACACCATACTGCTCTGAAAGCATGGGTAAGCAGACTGGCAGTTTGCCCTGAAGGACAAGATTTGGAGTGTTTTTTATAAAGAAAGGGTCTTTTATTAAGGACTCGGGTTTGCAAACCTGGCAGTTTCTTAGTGTAATATGCCTTAAACACATGGCTAGGATTCATCACCAAATTTGGTCTGCTACTGATGTGGAATTCAGTGTCAATGCTGATTCATGGCCCCTATCTCACTCCTCAATGTCATGATATCACATGGGAAGAGGAACAGTCTCTCAAGCACAAACTTCCAAGTTACTCAAGGACAAAAATCATCACCCGAAAGACCACTCAGAAACCAGAAGGCAGGCAGTGCCAATTCCAGAGCACCAGTGTCATGTGCATCCAGCAAGACAGTTAATTCATTTCTGTCTTCCAAATATTTTGGTTACTAGACCTCTGCGGAAGGTAATGTGAGGCAATTAAAAGTTCAGAAGCAGAATAATATGTAATTACAAAGATACAATAAAGCCAATTAAGCCAATTGTTTGGGTATGTTCAGAAAAAAGCAAAATTGACGCAATGCATGTTAGCTATGCTGAAAGACAACCTTTCTGAGCAAAGATTCTGAGCATAGTAATGGCAATTCTTCACATGTTCTGGTGGCCAAACACAGAACAGCCCCAAACTCGCTCCCTCACCCCCAGGTTTACCCCCTCTCAGCCCAAACCCTTCCCCCACCCCAGGTTTAACCCCTCTAAGCCCCAAAGCCTCCCCTCACCCCCAGGTTTACCCCTCTCAGTCCCAAACCCAGGATTAACCTACCTGCTCCTCCAGCTGCTCCTTCATGGCAGCTGCTGCCTCCTCCACAGTGCAGTTGTGTGGCTCCCCGTAACTCTCCTATTCCTTTCCCCCACCTGCAGTGTGGGCGGCTCCCTGCCCTGGCACACTGAAATAATGGAACTAAATGTATTTGGTTTACTGATCAGATCCCTCCTGTTGCTCTGCTGGCCATTAAACCAATTACATTTAGTTCCATTACTTCATCAGCAGCAGGGCAGGGAGTCACACAAGGAGTCAGTGGTGGCAGTGGCTCTGCAAGTGACTCCTTAAGGAGCTGCATGTGGCTCCAGAGCTGCAGGCTGCTGACCCCTGTGCCCCACAATCACTTAGCTCACTTGGATAAAATGGTGCTGCTGCTGGCTTCGTGGACCAGATTCTGGCCTGTGGGCCACCTGTTGGCCACCCCTGCTCAAAGTTTTTCTATGCGCAAATATCTTTCCTCAAGTATGTCCCTGATCACTCTTGTTTGAAGTAAAGTATCTCCTTCATTTTGCCTCTGATGCATAATGGTTTGTGTAAAGGGCTTTCTGGCCCGCTGCCTCTAGGAGTGAGTTTATTGGCCACCATGCCATTTTTAATGGACTGCTTAAGATTGAGTATCGCTAATGCAATAGGTCTGCTCCCTCAAAAACACATACTGCAGTTTCTGTGTTTCAATAAATGTTGGAAGTCTCAAAAGGTCATGCTCTGCTTTCTAATTGCATGCAAAATGTTGAGAGATAGGCACCGATGTTGCAATTAGCATGCAAGTGAATTGCGCCAGAGACACAGGTTCAGCGTTCTCCTTGCAGCAGTCAGTTATGGCACCAAACCTTAGACAGTTTAGCTGTGTCTACACTACAGAGTTCTGTTGACAGAAGTCACTGTTGACAGACATTTCCCAACAGAACTACTGTCTACTGAACAAGTCCACACCTAATGCAGGCTTCTTCTGTCAAGCTCTCTGTTGACAGAGAGCAGCCATACCGCCCAACCCTCTGTTGACAGAAAGGACAACTGGAAGCTCTGCAAGCAGGGCAGCCTGGTGAACCGGAAGCCCTCTCTGTCAACAAAGGCCCCCCCCCCGAGCGTCTACACTATTTTTTTGTTGACAGACTCTGTCGACAGAGGCACTATGCCTTGTATGGTCAAGACAGAACTCTACTGGGAAAATTGCTGTGTTCTGTCAACAGATTCTCAACAGAATGCATTTGTAGTGTAGACGCTCCCTAGTTTTGTCAACAGAAGGCCTCTTCTGTTGACAGAACTCTGTAGTGTATACACAGCTTTTGATTCCACAAAAATTGCTGAGAAAACTTAGCTGCCAAAATGCTAGCAATGGGTATGTTCGATTGTAGGTCCTTAGATTTAGATTCTACTCTAGCTTCTATGGGTGAAGTTGGAATTACAAATCTCCAAAAATACTGAAATTAATTAACCCAAAATGGAAGTGGACAATGAAATTCTGCTACTGTCTTCAACAGAAACAAAATTCTGTCTTTTATTGGTTTCATTTTGGCTCTTCAAATTGCCTTCATGCCACCCTGAAACAGCTTTCTTTTGTAATTTCTGTAGCATGCGTTAGGAAATAAGCAATGGACAGCAGACTTTATATCCAAATAACTGCAAAGGCTTTTATCTGCTCAAAGTAGCTAAATAGAGTGAAAAGCGAGACCGTCGTTCTGCAGAGCCCTTGTGACCCACTCTCAAAATCCCCCATGCTCAGAAAACATTTCTCAGTTATATTTATTAATTCAACCATACATTGCAAAATGTATTATCTAATTACCATATTTCACCTAATGCAATACTTTAAGCTTCATTGGATTTAGAGTGTTAAATGCATTTAAAGCATCCTATCATAGGCTGGAATATGATCTCTTTCCACTGGTTAGATGATTTTTTTTTTCATTTCATAGATCATTATTTATAGAATAGCAGTATTTGTTATACAGCTTTAAAAGAAGCAGGTATTTTTAAATCACTGCTGATTTCATTGTCCTTTAGAAATCAGAACAGATTAACAGAATTTATTCTGAAACAGTTGTTTACGCATGTTGCAATGTTGCCCTTACCAAATTATACAATCTGTTATGTACTGCATATTTTATTTTGAATTATCATCGAGCAAATCACAAAATACATCTCGACTACAAAGTGCTTCCCAGTGGAAGATGATACAATTGACAAATATCTTCCTTGACATGTTGGTATCACATCCCTTTGCACACCTAAAATACGTAAAGGCCCAGTTGCTGCCTGTCCTGGAGAATCATCCTAAGGTGAGGTCAGAACGAATGAAATCTCCATGAACTTTCTACACAATTTTCCCCTTACAGTTCTATTGGCTGGACAAGCTTTGTTTTTGTCCCTTAATGAAGAACAGCTTCCAAATCACATGGCTCTTCTAGAAAGGAAACAAGGTGAGGCTGGGGATATCCAGTTATAGTCTCCATGATGTCATGCCAACCTTAGGTCTTTCATATCCTCACCCCAGGCAATGTAGCTCTAAAGAAGGCTCATGCGCCCAGTGGCTGTCCCAAGGTTCCCCTTTAACAAGGATTTCCACCGAGGGTGTGTATGCCACAAAAACCGTGATTCACCCTAAGGCTGAGTTCACCCATAGAGAGTTCTTGTCCAAAGCTCCACAAAGTTTCTGGAGGGACAGTTCGTATTCCGCACTCCCTCATTGCCTCACCAGCTGCCCTTGCATAGATACAAAGACTCTGAGACTGCATCATTTTTGGGATTTGGGAGAAAGATTGAATCAATGCTTCTAAGTAATCTGACCACCACTATCACCATTATGGCCCTTGCAAGTGAGTGAGACTGGACCTTGTATTTGGGTAGCGATGAAGCACATAAAGGCCAAGTGATAGAGTGGACTGGAAAGTTTAGGGAATGACCAGTGACATAGAAGACTACAATAGCCACTGTGGAGGAAGAAAAATGAAATCAGGTAGTTGCGGCATACAATGAAAGGGCTGAGAAATGGACACCAGCTCAGGGAGATATGGGTTCTGCTGGATCAGGGAGATGAGAGTCCAAGCTCCACAGGGGATCCCAAAGACTCACAGGGTGATTTTGCACTGAGTACTTAGCTGAGATGTGAGGATGGAGGTGTTATATCCCTGCTTCTGGTCTCGTCAGCTGCAGAAGCAATGTTAGCGTGCTGCAGATGGAACCACATCCAGCACTCTCCCCGGGGGAGAATTTTATAATTTGTGGACGTTTGAGAGTGGGAAGCTGGAAAAGTGGCAAAAGGAAGGCACTATGCAAGCACCGAGCTACCGAAAAGTCATTTTGCGCTGTTGGTATAGGGAAAAACAAGACTGAATTTAAATTCACATTGTCAGCATGTTCACTAGCAAGTTATTGTGGAAAATCAGGTCCTTTTTTGAAAGAACATATGGACCTTCCACACACACAAAATGTGCTCTCTTGATCTGAAATCAAAAAAATGTGACACTTCTTCCAGAAACCCTCTACTGCTTCTGGATCATGAAGAGTTCCTCCTTTTCAGAGCTTCTTTTGGAAAAAAAAGCAAGTGTAGACGCTCGGCAGGCCGTTTTTTCAAAAGAGCAGTCCTCCTGGCGCCAGATTTTTGCACCCCTGGCCCATTCTATCGAAAGAGCAGGTTGTTTTTTCAATCTGCTTGTTTGTGTGTGGATGCACTTTTGAAAGAACATCTTCTGGAAGGTCATCTTTCGAAAGAGCGCAGTAGTGTAAACGCAGTCATTGATATTGAGAAAGAAATATTCTGGTGGGGAAAAAAATGTCCAAATAAAGAAAAACATGAACAAACTTCCAGCTAGACGGCGCCTGAGAGTGTAAATATGTTGAAGGAGAGGAAGCTAGAAAGAACACTGGATTGATATCAGAGTGTGGGCAGACGATGCTATGACAAAAACAGAGTATAGAAAGTATCGTAAATGCTTGTTGAGAGAGAGACTGACTGAAATTATTTCTCACCCTTTCATCACAGACAGGAAGAGGGAAGAACTAATCAGAAAACCAGATCACTGTGAGTAAGACAAATTAAAAAGGTGGCAGAAAAAGCCTTGAGCAAGTGCTGAACAGCTGCAAACATGCTTAACAGAGAGTCACACCCAGGAAGAAGGGAAAATTGGAAATTGCCCACATTTCCCTAGTGCGGGTTGAAGGACTGGCATTCTAAGCAAATGAGCGCGTGTAGCTGGCAATAGGTTGGTTGGACACTGAAAACTGTAGCTGGCAATAGGAGTTGGACACTGAAAACTGTTCTTTCATAACTCTGCTGTTAGCTTTTTAAAATACAGTCCACATTTTCTGCCTAAGTTCTATGTGATTCAAGAAAGAGATATTTTAGCTGAGGATGGAAAGAAACTAGTAAACCCCAAGGTCTGTTTTCCTTTTAAAGTATTTGCAGAACTCTTGTTAATACAGTAAGCTCTTTCATACCTGGCAGCCCCTGGGAAGTTGCCAGATATTCAAATATTCTGGATAATAGAGAGGTAAACCTAGCAATGCATAACACTGAAGAAAAACTAGATTAGATATTAAGAAACAAATTAAAATGTATATAGAATACTTTATTTACCAACAACAATAGCACAGTACACTGTAAACTTATAATGTATTGGCTGTATTTATTTGTATTTATTATCTCTGTACTGTACTTATGGAAAACATAGCTAAAATTTATTTATGGTTAAAATGCCTGTTATTTGAGAGTTCTGGATGATAAAATGCCAGATCTGAAAGAGTTTATTGTATTAACTATTATCGTATGAATCAGAATATTGCAAGAGTTTGAAAGGTAGCATAGATCTCTAAGGAAAGAATCTTGAGAGCAACATGCTTGAGATAATACAACCATCTTTAAGGATAATGGACTTTGTCTTCCATCCTCTTCTAAACTGATATGGAATTTATTTTTCCCTTTTAAAAATGTTTTAAAATGCCTCCCAAAAGGGTTATTTTTCTATGTCCTTAAATACTTAAAGGGCAGTTTAAGTTAAAGTGCTACTCTGAACACAGTGGTAAATGGCAACTTCACATTTAACAGCCTTGCTTTTCTGTGCATTGAGGTATGTATGCTCTCATTAGCAGCTAAAGCACTTGTTGAGCTTTTTTTCTTGTTTAGCACTACAGCACTTAGCTTATCTTTCAGCTTGGACACATTCAGCAATAAAGTAATTAAAAAGTTATTATATTTGTCTTCATGAACTGTCAGTATTAAAAACTCATGGCTATGAACTACCCCATTCATTGCTATCTTAGCAACAAATCTTGACCTGCCATATGTGTCCATGGGGGGAAGAAGAAGACATAAAGCACTTGAGCAGGCTATTGGTCTGAGGAGTAGTGGGCCAGAGAAGGTCAGTTGCCATAGAGTAGGTACTCCCAAATATATTCATATGGGTATGGAGCAAGTGGTAAAGCCAGGGTGGGTTAAAACCTGACTTTACCAGCCCCACCCCCCCCAACCCCAAACATGCCAGCCAGCAATGCTGAGCCAGTACAGATGGGGAAGTGTCAGTGACTGATTGAACTCACTTGCAGCTCACTTCTCTAGCCTTCCACAAGAAAATCTACCATTGGCTTCAACAGATTTTTTGGGTTGCCTGGGTGCAGGATTGCAGGGCAGCATTCAGAACCCCTGGAAATGGGAAGGAAGGATCAGACTGTCCTGTCTAGTCCCTATTTTAATCTTTTTGGGGAAAGAAATATTTGCAGTAGTTTACCCTGTGGGCAGGAAATAAATTACTACATACATCAATATGTAGTTGACTTTGACATTGGATAATGAGGCATTCACATGGTCTAATAAATTAAATACCTCATAGATGTCAGATCTGGTAGATGTTAAACGTAACATAAGCCATTTCAAATGTATACTAAAGGCAATTTTGCCCTTTCGAGTAATGTTTATACTAATAACAATACTTAATTCTTCAATAATGCTTTTCAACTGTGCATCTCAAAGTGTTGTACTAGGGAGGTCAGTATCATTAGCTCTGTTAGGGAAAATATATATACTTGTAAGGATGCTGATGTTACCAAATATGGGTGTGCTCATCAATCTTATTTAAACAGGGGATTTCACTATTAGCACAGTAAATAGACATTAGGCAGTACTAGGTCCCTTGTCAGGTTATGTGAAAGTTTGCTTCTGTAAATGTTAGCACAAAGGTATCTGGATAGCAGTAGGTTTTCCACCCATCCATTGCCTGGTAACAATGCAAGACTTAAAATAATTACTTTGAATTTCTTAGCTGCACCGGTGAAATGAGCCTTCCTAATTGCCTCCCCCAGCACGTGTGTATAATTGGCTTCTGTTTGTATTGCTTCCCATGACTGACCTCCTTCAGCTCCCTTACTGGTAGGTGTCAGTGGGCTCATTTTACTGCACAAGAGCCTCTAAGGCACCCAGAATTATTCTTACTGGACTGTTCCTTCCCTGCACAGAGTGTAGAGCAGCTGCTATTTTTATTTGTTGCTTTGCCCCATCTGATGTTGGCAATAATTTTAATGTTAAGGGGGAAAAAAGCAATGCCACATAACAGATATTCAATATTATAAACCTACAGTAGACAATTGAATGCCTTATGCTGGCGTGAGCCTTCAGTTTACAGTGGCCAAGAACCAGTGTACTGTTCCTATGCAATTGCAAAGCCAAATAAATGGTTGGGATTTCAGTCAATGCTGGAGTTTACTATTCTGTGTAACATTCAGCATAAACTCCAGCACAGGTTTGCAGAGAGCTGAACAAGAGATCGTGCTATGGAGAATCGCTTGGCATCTGCTCAGTTCCAGCTGCCCCCACAGTCACAGAAGTTCACCTTTTTGCTCTTACTTATTTCATTTCATAGAGTTATTCAGTGTGTTTTCACCTAGATGAAATGTGTAGTCCTTATATGGTGGTTTAGTAAGATTTCAAAGAGTTTCACAAAGGAGAATAAGAGTTTTTCTGTTTCACAGAGGGACCCCGAGGCACTCCAAAGCAAGTGACTTGCCCAAGGACACACAGAGGGTCAGTGACAGAGCAAAGGATAAAGCCATAAAGACCTGACTCTCAGTCCAGCTCCCTGTCTTCTGGCCCATACTCTCCCATATACTGCAGTCGTTTCCTCTTGTGTCTGTACTTATTGCAGAAAAATATTATAAGTAAATAAATATTTCTAGCCCAAATGACAGGTAGAAGAGCCAGAAGATAAAAAAAACAGGTAAGTGTTTTTAATGGAGGTATTGTCCAGTGGCTGGGATTAAGGGAAGAATGGGGCCAGCCTGGTTGGCATGTGAACTAGGTTCTAGTCCCTGTTTTGCTACAGACTTCTTGTATGACATTGGGCAAGTCTTTTACTCATCTGTGTGGCTCAGTTTCCCATCTACAAAAAGTGGCTAATAAATCTTCTCTGATAACATAGGATATTATAAAAAATAAATACATTAAATAAAGTGAGATATTCAGCCACAGATATATTGAAGTGCCTTTTAAATACTGTACCAGCTATTTTCAAACAAGCAGCTGCCTGATCAAAATAAATTAGTAAGAGGAAATCCGCTTCAGAAGAAAAGTGACAACAACCTTAAGTGGTATAAAAGATGCATTTTATAAGTCAGTCTACATGTAGCAGGCTTGATTATATTCTTCATGGCATACACACTGGGTTACTTCTGCAAACAAGATCTTCTAGTGAATGAAGCTAAAGCACTACAGATTAGATTTCCTTTAGGCATTTTTTTTCCATTTTAAAAGCCTCTGAGCACCAAAAGGCATTTGAAAACAATGTGCTCTGACTTGTAGATTGGTGCTGAGTTTTTCTACACTGCTTGCAAACAAAATCACAGAACTTTGTTGTTTCCATGACAACTACATTTTAATAAGGTGAAATTTCCAGTTTGAAAGAGCCAAACAACTAGTAATGTCCGTTTCCAATGTTGCTGAAGCCAGGGTGTCACGAAGGGTCAGCATAAAACACAGTGCTAAGATTGGTCTGTTGCTGCATTCATCTTTATTGCCAGTCCACTCTTTTGAAAACCCAATAAAAGAAATTATTAAACCAGTAACCATATTTTCACGTGATCCTTATATTGTCCAGCATTAGAACTGAAACTACCTCAATTTAAAGCTTAGTCAAATGGTCATACTTAGAATAGAAATGTACACCATATTTTTCATGTTGGGTTTTCAGCGTATCTCATAGGAGCACTATGTGAATTGTCCTTTTGACGAAAGTTACGTCTGATGGATCCTCTCTGACAAGATTCAGCAAAGTCACATATAAAATGGATGTGGGGTTTACCAAGGTAACACTTTCCACAATCAAGCTCTGGTGTTCTGTAAGACCAAGAAACTGAATTTAAAAGAGGAAATGAGATTTTTTTTTAAAGGAATCAAAAGAAATAAAGGGCCAGATCCTGTGCCTTTGAAGTCAATGGGACTGCCTTGATGGCCTGACCTAGGAGGGTGGAGGAGCTGAGGCATTGGTAGATCAGTACTGGTACACTGCTCCATTTTCCCCTTTCTTTGACTTTGTGGAAGCTTTTTTATGAGGTCTTGTTGGCTTTTATCTGTTACTGTGGGCTGAGCTGAGAAATGGGGCTGGAGGAGTTGGCTGATCTCTATGGCTATCCCCAACGCCATTCCCAGTTAATGTTGTGTGGGGGACATTGATCAGTAATGTTGACGCTAATCACTTCCTTTGTGATGTTGACTCGTCCCCTGCCCCTGCCCTCCCAGAGATGTTGGCGGGCAATGGCCTGGAAATGCCATGACTAGGGAGCCTTAGTATAGATGGTCTAATCTTCACATCTCCTGAGGGAATTGCCAGTTTTGGGGGGGGGTCACCCTTCTCATTCCATGGATGCAGATGGGTGTGTTTTAACCCTGCTCCATCAACACAACGGCTATGTCTACACGTGAACGCTACATCGAAGTAGCTTATTTCGATGCAGCGACATCGAAATAGCCTGTTTCGATGAATAACGTCTACACATCCTCCAGGGCTGGCAATGTCGACGTGAACGTCGACGTTGCGCAGCACCACATCAAAATAGGCGCTGCAAGGGAACGTCTACACACCAAAGAAGCACACATCGAAATAAGGGTGCCAGGAACAGCTGCAGACAGGGTCACAGGGCGGACTAGTACTTCCAGAGCAACAGCTAGCCGCTCCCTTAAAGGGCCCCTCCCAGATACACTCAGCCTGCACAGCACGCGGTTTGCAGAGCCATAGGCACGCACACCTCGAGCTACGCAGTCATGGACCCCCAGCAGCAGCAGCAGCCAGAGGTCCACCCAGCCGCCCCTGCAGGAGCAGTGCTCGCCCTGCTCGATGCCATGCAGGAGGCAGCTAAGCACCTCCTTGCCACAGAGGAGGAGCTGCCCACAGGGGAGGAGGACGCAACCCCCAACCCTGCAGCACCCCACTGCCCCACCCGCCGCACACGCCGCCGGCTGTGGAGCTACCCCACGAGCACCGACTGGTGGGAGCGGCTGGTGCTCGGAGAGTGGGACGATGACCGCTGGCTCCAGAACTTTCGTATGAGCCGGCAGACATTTCTGGAGCTCTGCCAGTGGCTCACCCCCTTACTGAGGCACCAGGACACCTTCATGCAGCGTGCCCTCAGCATCGAGAAACGGGTCGGCATCGCTGTCTGGAAGCTGGCCACTCCAGACAGCTACCGATCCGTGGGCCAGCAGTTTGGCGTTGGCAAGGCCACCATCGGGGCTGTCCTCATGGAGGTAAGAGGACCCACGGGGAGTGGGGGGAGGCAGCCCTGGCAGGAGAGGGGAGGGGAGGGGAGGGGGGCCCTGGCAGGGGAGGGCCACACACACCCTGCACACCCCTCATTGGTGCTGTCCCATGTGCTTCCCCTGCAGGCCATCCTCGCCATCAACGCCCTGCTCCTCCACAGACTCGTAAGGCTTGGGGACCCGGATGCCGCCATCGCGGGCTTTGCCACCCTGGGCTTCCCAAATTGCTTCAGGGCTCTGGATGGGACTCACATCCCCATCTGCACCCCAGAACACAGTGGAGGACGCTACATAAACAGGAAGGGCTACCACTCAGTGGTCCTCCAGGACTTGGTGGACAGCCGGGGCCGTTTCCTGCACATTTATGTGGGCTGGCCTGGCAGCACCCACGATGCCCGGGTATTCCGGAACTCGGGCCTGTGCCGCCGGCTGGAGGCGGGGACCTACATCCCCCAGCAGGAGATCCCTGTGGGGAACACCACCATGCCCCTCTGCGTCATCGCAGATGCGGCATACCCCCTCCGGCCCTGGCTCATGCACCCGTACGCGGGCCATCTGTCTGCCAGCCAGGAGCGCTTCAACCAGCGCCTAAACCACACGTGCCAGGTGGTGGAGCGCACATTTGGCCGCCTCAAAGGGCGCTGGAGGTGTCTCCTCACCCGCCTGGAAGCAGGCCCCACCAACATCCCCCAGATTGTGGGCACGTGCAGCGCCCTCCACAACCTCTTCGAGAGCAAGGGGGAGGCCTTCTTTCAGGGCTGGGCTGTGGAGCCCGGCAGGGCCAATGTGCAGCCACCCGCTGCACCCAGTCACCAGGTGGGCCCCGAAGGGACCCGGGTCCGGGAGGCCCTGCAGGCCCAGTTCGATGAGGCCACGGGGTGAACGCTGGCAGGCCCCCCACCACCCCTACATCCTCCACAACACTCCCTGCCCCTACGCCCACACCACAGAGCACCCCCCACACTTTTCTTGTAAAAATAAAAGCAGACAGTTGTTCGTCAGCTCAAATATCTTTAGAACTCTTTATTATCAACAAGACTAACTAACTATGTACAGGGAAATTCTAACTTAATAAATATATATACATTATAAAAATAGGGATAACATGAAAGGGGAAGACAAGGAAGGGGAGAACTATTTACATGGGGGGGTAAGGATCACCACGGTAACAGGGGTGAAATATACAAACTATTTACGGCAAAGTAACTTAAAAACTGGGGGGAATATATACAAAGGGGGAGGGGGGGCCACGTCCTGGGCCCCATGCCCCTAAAGTCCAGTGCTGGGAGTGGGCGGCCGGGATCCCCGCCTTGGCCTCAGCCCTGGCAGGGGCTGGCTGGGGGCTGGGCGGACCGGGAGATACGGCCGGCGAATGTCAGCTGGCCCCACGTCCCCCTCGGTGGAATGGCCCTCGGTGGCGGGTGGAGGTGCGAAGGCGGACGGCGCAGTGGCTGGAGCAGTGGGTGGAGCAGCAGGTGGAGCAGGCAGGGCGAGCGCTGCGGCGGCCAGAGCGGCATGGGGGGCCAGGGAATCCGCGATACGGTTGAGAGTCCGCATGTAGGCCCCCCATGCCTCCTGGCACCAGGCCAGCACCCGCTCCTGCAGCTGGAGGTGGCATTCCTCCACCCGCAGCCACTGCTCGGCGACCTCCAGCTGCCGACGGTGGAGGGCCAGCAGCTGGGGGTCCGTCGCTGTTGGCTGGTGGTGCTGGGTCCTCCGTCTTCCCCGCCATGGGGCTGGTTGGTCCTCCGCCAAGGGGCTGGCCTGGAGTGATGGCCCCGGAGGGCTGTCCAGGACCACTGAAGCCTCGCCGGCGCTCTCCGGTCCTTCCGATGGTGCAGCTGTGGAACACAGGCGGGGGGAAGAAGAGTGGAGACAGCCATTAGTGTGGGCCCCGAGCCGTGGCCCTTGTCCCCCCACCCCTCTGCTGCAGGTTCCCCACCCCCGTCCCCGGGAGATGCTGCTGTGATGGGGTTCAGGGGTCCCCCTGCACTGCACCCCGTCCGCTGGTAGGAGTGACTCTCACTCAGCAGGTACGACATGAGGTTTATTAGGCAACAGATGCCCAATTTCTCCCAGAAGCGACAGTACAGCAGTCAGAGAAGGTCCTTCCAACCCCTCCTGGGGAGAAGACCCCGAGGGGTGCCCCTCTGGGGTGTAGCTTTCCCCCTCCTCAGGCTGGCTGCCTTCCAGCTCTCCCTACCCCTAGCCTCTAACTGCTGCCCCCGATTCAAACCGAGCTCGGCTCCTCCCTCCTCTTTGTTCAGGGCAGAGGTGTAACCTGCCAGTTGTAGCCCCAGGGTCATCCTTAGCCACTGGGAGCTAATCAGCTTGTTTCTCATATGTAGCCTGAGTCTCGCATTTGCACTCCCCCAACTCCATCACATGCTGCTGCTGCTGCTGCTGGGTGTCCCACCCCCTCCCCCTGGGGGACCCTAGAGGTTCCGCTCCCCCCCCAGCCCCGGGGATGGGGCATGGCACTGTCGTGCTGGGGGGGGCAGGGGCTGATGCACTCTTCTGAGGGACATGCCACTGCTGTCCTTGGGACCATGGTCATCTGGGCATGTGGAGGGCCCTGGTCATATCTATTACCCCCGCCCCTCAACCCTGGGGGTGTGCACCAGGGGGGGTACATACCTGACGGTCCACTCCCATGGTCGGGGGACACCCGGGGGGTGGACGCCCGGCTGGAGCTCCTGGATGGGAGTATGATCTGGAGGCCGGCGTCACTCGAGGAGGACTCCCTCTCCTCCTCCTCCGGTGCCCTGGGGGTGGGCTCCTGGGGCGGGCCCTGGGGTGCGGGGCTTGCCTCCGGGGCGGATTCCGCCTCCGGGGCCTGCTGGGGCTCTTCAGCCGAGGTATCAAGAGTGGCCGGAGGGGAGGAGGTGTGCTGGGGGCCCAGGATGTCCCTGAGCTCCCTGTAAAAGGGGCAACTGACGGGGGCGGCCCCAGATCAGCCGGCCGCATCCCGGGCCCGGGCGTAACCCTGCCGCAGCTCCTTCACTTTACTCCAGACATGATCCGGAGTGCGGGCAGGGTGACCCCGGGCGGCCAGGCCCTCAGCCAGCTGAGTGAACACATCCGCATTCCGCCTCTTGCTCCCCATTACCTGGAGCACCTCCTCCTCGCTCCAGAGCCCCAGCAGCTCCCGAAGCTCGGCCTCCATCCAGGAGGGGCCTTGCTGCCGCTTCCCCGCCTGGCTGCTGGGCTGTGAGCCCTGGCTACCCTTGGGAGTGGTCCCCTGGGGGCACTTAGGGGGCTGGCGTGCAGCCATCACAGCTGGGGTGGGTGTCTGTGGCGCTCAGAGACGTGCAGGCTGGCCGTGTGTCTGGGCTGCCGCCTGCACGTTCTCTCAGCTTCCTGCAGAGGAAGGCAGGGGGTGGGGAGCTTTAAGGGGCCGCTCCACGTGGCCACCATCGAGCTCAGGGGCTGGAGAGAGCGTCTCTCAACCCCTCAGCTGATGGCCGCCATGGAGGACACTGCTATTTCGATTATTGTGGGATGCACAACAACTACACGTTCCCTACTTCAATGTTGAACGTCGAAGTAGGGCGCTATTCCCATCCCCTCATGGGGTTAGCGACTTTGATGTCTCGCCGCCTAACGTCGATGTTAACTTCAAAATAGCGCCCAACATGTGTAGCTATGACGGGCGCTATTTCGAAGTTGGCGCCGCTACTTCGAAGTAGCATGCACGTGTAGACGCAGCTAATGTGTCCAATCTCAGGTTTGTCACCCCACAAACATTCAAAAATCACAAGGCCCTCAAAATATCATGAGATTGGCTTAAAAATCCTGAGATTTAAAATGAAAGGGTGTGTTCTTTATGCCTGACCTCTCATATTTCACTCTTTAAAATGAACTCGTCATATTTTCAAGTTTTTCTCTGCAACAAGCGCTAAAAACGTCATTAAAAACAAACAAAAAAAGATGAGATTCTCACACACTCACAGGTTTCCAGATGCTGGGATTTTATTAATATACCAAATGTCAAGAGGCTCACGATAAAACCTTGTGAGTTGGCAAACTCATTGAGGACAAACCCACAGATTGAATTGCCAATTAGATATTTTGTTCTGTTGATTATTCCTGCTCACAGTCCTACCTTTGGTTGCTAAAATGCATCCTTTAAAAATATAGCTGAAGTTATCTGTGCTTCTGACTGATGTACATAACACTCTGGAAATAAATTAACTGCATTTTGTTTTCAGAAAATCCACATTAAATTGTCTCTATTTAAAATATACAGATTGTGTATGCATTATACACTCTTCCTTAATCTTTTACCTCAACTGTATATTGCAATAGTATCCTTTTACAAGTTGAATCTCTCTCTTTTGGCACCCTTCGCACCTGACTGGTGCCAGACAAGAGAATTTCCCTGACCATAGGGGTCAACATTGTCTAGCACATTACCAACACTTTCACTGCTTACTGGGTGGTTAGGAGACATTTAGGGGTAAATTACAGCTAAACAACAGCACAGAACATTGAGAGTCAGGACTGGTGGCCGTAAACAAACTTGACGGGACCAGGGACTGTTGCCACACCCATATCTAGTGTTCATCCAGCTAACTAAAATCATGCCGGATTACAGATGTTGCTAGTGACAGAGTGCCAGATCAGAGAGGTTCAACCGGTAGTTGGATGTAGTAGATTGGTGTGGAGCAAGTCTACAGAAACTAAGCCACTCTGCACTGGACAGGGAAAGATGGAAAGGAATAGTGAGAGAGGCATCAAACACCAATGGGTGCTGAGCCCACGGTTATTGAGGATGATGATGATGATGATGGTGAACCTGTAGTCCCAAATTTTGCTGTCTTTAGTCACTGAATATTTCCTTACTCCACGGCTAGTCCCAATGAAATTGTTTCCAGTTCCAATGAGTGTAGCTTACTCTTAAACAGTTAGGGCTCACCTACACTAGCCTTCGAAGGGGCTGTGTAAACAAGACTGCTTGGAGAATAGCAACGAGGTGCTGTGCTGCATATGCAGCATCTCATTAGCAAAATTCCTGCCCCATGAACTTTGAACTTGCTAACTTTGAAACGTGAGCAAGCAGGGTAGCCAGGGGCACTTCGAAGTACCCGCGCAACTTCCAAGTTCCCTTACTTCCAAAACTTACAGCCCAAAAGTTTTGGGAGTAAGGGAACTTGGAAGTTGCATGGGTGTTTTGAAGTGACCATGGCTACACTGCTTTCTGCCTCTTCAAAGTTAGCAGCTTCAAAGTTCTTATGGCGGGAGTTACGCTAATAAGGAGCTGCATATGCAGTGTGGCACCTCATTGCTATTCTCCAATCAGGCTCATTTACATGCCCCCCTTCAAAGGAAGGGGCTCGTATGGATGAGCCCTTACTGTGATAATGAGACTACTTCTAAGGCACTGCTTAGTGGAAGGCTGCCAGAACTGGGCCTTATGAGTCAGTGCAAATACACCACATTATAGCGTTTAAATTAATGGTTTTGACTGGGGTTTTCCAAGGAGCTTAAGGGAGTTAGTTACAGATTTTTAAATGTGTTTATATGCCTAACAATACAGACAGGACCCTACCACTAGGTGCCTATCTAAATATTGAGCCACCTAAATACCTTTAAGCGCCACATTTTAATCACCCATATTGAAATGTAATTCAGTGGCATTTTGGCACCTACACAATTACAGATAGAGACAATGTGATCTAATTCATCAACCATGAGGCTGAAAGCGCTGTTTCCTAGTCCTGGCCCTGGGTTTGCTACAGATATATTGAGTGTCTCTGGGCAAGTCACTTAACACATTGACCTCAACTTCACAAGCTGTGACCGGAGGCCAATAAATCGCTATTTTGGAGTGGTATTTTGAGGTGAAACAAGTTAACATCTTCCTAGCACTTTGCAAATGTAACACACTTTACAAGAGCTTGCTTTTAATTCTTTTAGAAGTTATCAGGCGGAGGGAATCCTATGACAGTTCTATGCTGGTGGTGGTGCCTTTTGTATCATAAGCTGGTTTAAAGTTAAGCATTATACCTAGCATTACAATACTTCTAAAATGGTAACAAGATATGCATAGCTCATGTACCAATGATAATAAGACAGGAAAGCAACCTGAAATGATACACCTAGGTACCAATTTGTGCCTGATGCATAATCTTGTAGTGTAGTAAATGGGAGATGCACCAAAGTACTGCTTAGGAGATTACTTGTGTTTTTACTGTGTGGCCCCAATATGAACTTTTGTAAAGCTGCCCCATGGCAGAGTCAGTGCCTCTTGCCTCCAAGGCCACAGTTACTGTGCTGATAATCATGTCACTGTGACCATGTAATTTCCCTCACATGTTATAAATTGGTAGGTCCTGTCTTTTTTAGTAAGTGAGATCCAATTTCTGGTTGGGGCTCCTGGTCCTAATGCAATGCAGAGGGTAAGAGAACAGTCTGGTTTGACTTTTAAGTGATCAGCTGTGCCATTTATCCATTGTTTATCACCATTCCTATATTGCAGAAAATCTCTTGCAAGCAGTCATACCTCTTAAACAAGAACAAATTTCAGTATCATTTCTTTAGAATTAGATGTGTAAAGTTGTAAAGAAAGGAAATTAAAGTATCTGAAAACACTGCTCACTTCATGTTATATATTGTAAAAGCATTGCACTTACACTCCTCTAATCTTAAACTATAATTTCTAATTATAATTGCATTATGTATATTAATCATATTATGTTCCATTTATGTTTAATACCACGTATTATGTTGTATATATACATGAAAAATTGCTTTTGCAAGCTTATCAAAACATCAATATATGAAACAAACCTGTTAACATTTTCAAAGAGTCAAAATAATATTCTGAATACCAAATATTTTACCCTGATGTATTTTTTAAAATTTAGATTCTCTTTATGTTAATGTCTCTTAATGTTCGGGAAAAAATGTCATTAATTCAGTGGGATTGCAATGGGGAGGGAAGAACGTATTCACCTTTTATAAAAAGGATGGGAGTTTCAAAAGCCCTCAGTGTTGCCTTAGCTCTGCTTCCACAGAATTCCATGTGAAAATACCACTGCACCTCAGTGGAAGCTGATATGGATTAAATCTGCTTCCGCTGAAGTAAAGTACAATAAAATTTTAATACTGTTCAGTGAAACAGAGTTAACCAAAGCTGAGAGCTTTGGAGAAATCCACTCTCAATTTATTTTGTTTTAGTCTTCTTGGCATTTAAATAGATGTTCTTACTGGGAAAATGCAGTTGAACAACCTTAAAGGTGGGGGATACAGCCCAACAAAAACAGCTTCAAAAGTGTGATTGCCACACTCAGGTCCTCTACCTAATGCACGACGGCCTTTTCTTTCATAATATCACGCCATGAAAAGAGGGTAATATAAATTCAGAAAATTTTTGCATTTCATATTTCAGATGTTACATTTAAACACAAACAAAAAAGCTGTCATGGAGTAAAAAGGAAGGTCCTTTCGTGGAGCTTTAACTGGTTAAAAGATAGGAAGCAAAGAGCAGGAATAAATGGCCAGGTTTCAGAATGGAGAGAAGTACATAGGAACTAGTGGACAGGCAAAGGCGTCAATGCAGCACCCCTGGGCCTCAAATAATTTCCATTATAGACAGGGTTTACAGCGTTGTGGTTGCGGGTGCATGTCTCCTCTCAGGGCCAGGCACCGTAGAAGCCGAACCTTAATCCAGCACTGGGTTTAAGTTACCAGTCCAGGCACTGGGTAGATGTGTGTGGCTGGGCAGAGTGGGGAGTAAACAGGGTGGAAACTTTCTTTACCCCCCTCCCCAAAGAGGCTCAGGAAGAAGAGGAGAATAAAACTATTGCTATAGCAATTGATCCACCAGTGCTGGCCCTCTGTCACGTGCTTTTGCTCCATGCCCAGCATGCTGCCATTCAGGATGGCATGCTGCTGCTCAATAGCTCTCGGCAGCCCCGCTATAAAAATTGTCCCAGCACCCCTGGAGAGGTAAACAGTGGTTTCCCCCTGGGCTCTGCAATCGGACTAGTCCTATTCAACATCTTCATAAATGATGTGGAAAAAAAACAATAGCAAAGTGCAAAATTTTCAGATGATACAAAACTACTCAATATAGTTAAGTCCAAATCAGCCTGAAAAGAATTTTAAAGGAATCTCACAAAACACTATGCTCTTGTGTTTGCCTGTTAAGTACATTTTAGTGGTTCTTTCTGCTTTGTAGAGAACAGAAAATGGATGAAATGTTTAAAATATGTATTTATGAGTAAGTTCTCAAATAATGACCTCACTCCGTTCAGTATTTTCTTACTATTCAGAGTAATTTCTTTAATGAAATTATTGAATGGAAAAGGAAAAATGGTGGTGGAATTTAAAAAAGACACAAGGAAGAATCAATTACTTCACAATTGTTTAGTTCCTGGGATGTCGTGAAAAGGAGTATGGCTTATCTCCATCATTTGAGGGGAAATTTTAAGTGGCCCATTTGTTGCAAAAAACAGTTTCCAAGACAGTTATGAAATGGGAGCATTTCCTTCAGTTTACATTGCCTCCCATTGCTGATCCTGAAACACAGCTGCATTTTTCAGTCACCTTTCATGAGGGAAGAGTTTGTTGAGAGGCAGCTCCATTTCTCCCCACTGCAATAGCTCAGCTGGGTCCATTCAGAGCATCTACTACCGATTCAGCAGGTAGGAGAAAGAGCTACTGTAGTTATTCCTGTGCATGTTTCTGTGGTGGGCTTTAGAAGGTCTGGTAGAAGCCAGACTGAGTCTCCACTACCACTTCACAGAGTCAGGGATGTGAGAAAATCTCTTGGGCTGCGTCTACACTGCGAGATAAAATCGAATTTAAAGGAGTTAGCTCAACATTAAAACATCACTGTCTTCACTGTAAAGTCATCGTCTTTATTTAGACTGCCCTAATATTGATAACAAAACATCGATATTATTGGATGGGTATAGCATCAATCTCAAGTTTAAAATGTCAAATAAAGGCTAGTGTGGAAGTGCCATGTCTTTCATTTGAATTTATTAGCCTCCACAAGTGTCCCGTATGTATCCCACAAACTTATTGTGCTGCACCTGGCTCCCAGCTCCTCACTACTAGTGGGAGCTAGGAAACTGACCAGTGCTGCTGTGCTGTCAATTCCCTGGATCCTGCCTCTTGGAGAAGCCAGGACATTGACCAGGGCTGCTGCACTGTCAGTTTCCCAAGACCTCCAAAATGCAGGGACCGGGAAACTGACAGTGCTGCTGCTCCGAGCTCAGAATGCCGGGTGGAGAGAACTGTGGGATAGGTTCCAACAATGCACTGCTGCAACAGTCGATGTTTGGTGATTTCAGCATGGAAGCGATGTGTCGAATTTGTTGGGAGCCTGCGGGAAGTTAGGATATGCAAAGAAATAATAAATTTGAATGTATCTTGTAGTGTAGATGTAGCCTTACAGAGCCACCGAAGATCACAATGGCAAAAGGATTAAGAGCATTGCGAGGCAACCATGTGCCCTCATCTGCTTAAAATAATAAATATTGATATGTGGGGTTATTGTTGATTTCTCATAGTAATTCATACTAAATAACTTAATTTTAATTTTCAAATGAAAATTTTGATTGTGTCAGTCAGTTGAACATCTCCGGTTCTGGACCACTTAAAAGTCAGCAGATGATGTTTGCAGTGTGAATACTGGAACAATGGGGTCATCATTTGACTCCCTTACCTTTCTCAGGTTTTGCTTTAACATTCACTAGCTTGATTACAATTCTTCCTTTTGGAGAGTACTGTCAAGAATATTCACAGGAACTAAACCCCAAAAGCTTGCAAACACTGGTGTTGTGAATTGGATTTTTTTTCTCTAGTGCATATCCATATGGAATTTTATAGCAAAAACCAATGCATGCCCACATCACAAATTAATTACCCTGACAGTATAAAGTTTACCAGTTAACCGGTCCCTGATCAGCTGGTCCCTCCAGGTCTTGACCCTGGTGCTTCATTCAATGATCTCACATAGGAGTCTGTTGGCTTGCCATGCAGAGTGTTCCCTTGAAAGCCATTCTTCTTGCAAGGTTTGTGTCAGAGGCTCTCTTCCAAAGGGTAGGTTTCAGCCATAATACGTACATTAAAACGATAACATGCTTGGGGTACAGGGTAACCTCCAGAATTTCCACACAGGTGCAAGGAGGTATGCACAAATTACATGACAAACTAGCATCTGCACTATAGAAAGCTGCTGCTCATCTTCATGAGATTCTGATGGAGGATACTCTTGCGAGTGGACATTTGACTGCTTCAGTTGAAACTGCGTGCATTTGTCCTGGTCTTCTGAAGCGAAAGACAAAATGATTTACAGATTAAAAAGAATAAGAAAGTGAGACGCATGACCCAGTACAAATTGGAAAACCCTCTGAAGCTGAGATCCACAGCCAGCTGAGAGAGCAAAAGTCAGACCCTAAAACCCATGAGGCATGGCTTCTCAATTACAGGCTAGCTCTTGTTAAGGTAATTCAGACAGGCTGAGTCACTAAATATTTTTGTCTCAACTAGAATTGTTATTTTCTCTTTCAGGACAGGAAAAGCATAGATTAAGAATGGTTAGGAGAGCAGCAATGCTTTCCAGAGTAGTAATCGTCAATCCCATAGGTGCTTGATGTTCTGTCAGGAAAAGTAGTTTTAAAATGTATTTCATGCCACGCAGTACAGAGAATGAATAAAAATGAACTGATACTCAAATTGGAAATCTAAAATACTGAGGATTAGTAGACTTCTGCTCTAGAGCCAAGGATTAGTAAATCAATTTATTGATACTGATCACATCATTTCAATACAGTTCTGCAGATGCACAGTATGTTACAGAAGCTTTTACAAGTATAGTGTTATCTATTAGGAAGCAGTTAATGTTGTTTGTTTTAACCATTTCAGTGCCCACGTAGATTTTTTTCTCTAATACATATGGGCATTCAAGATGATTTGGATACCTAGGGTTAAATAGCTAAATATAATTGCAGACTATTATGCATCACAGGCAAGTATAGGCAGGACCAATGGCATGGAATTAACCAAATTAGATATAGTCAGATGATTCTGGCAAATGACCCCAGTTAGACCCTGGTCATGTGAGCAAGAAACCACCAGCCAGTCATAGAATCATAGAACACTAAAACTGGAAGGGACCTCAAAAGGACAATGAATCTAGTGCCCTGCCCTCATAGCAGAACAAAGCACTGTCTAGACCAGGGGTCATCAACATTTCCAAGGTGGAGTGCTGAAATTTGAACTTTTGACCTCTATGCACTGTCTGATTGCTGATGAGATGTTTTAAAGTCTCCAATCTGAGCATCTGAGACAATTCTTAGTACCACTTCAGTGCGCTAGCCTGCCATGTCTGGTATCTCATCTCCAGTCGTGGAGCTCTCTAATCCTTCAAAGTTAATGGATTTCAGGAAGGCAGACTTAAACAAACCCAGGGAATTGGTAGATATGATCCTATGGGAAGCAAGTCTAAGGATAAAAACAATTCAAGAGAGTTGATAGGTTTTCAGAGACATTATTAACAGCACAAGAGCAAATTATTTCACTGTATATGAAAGATAGGAAGTATGACAGGAGACCAACCTGGCTTAACCAGGAAATCTTCAAGGATCTGAAAGAACCCTACAAAAGTGGAAAAATACAAGGCTGGCTATAAAAATAACACAAGCATAGAGGGCAAAATTAGGCTAAATCACAAAATGAGATTAAAATAGCGAGGGACATTGAGAAAACATTCTTCAAACATATAACAAGCAAGAGAGAAGACTGAGGACAGGGTAGGACCACCACACAATGAGGAAGGGGGAACAATAACAGAACATGAAATTTTAATAGCAATTTTAAGTCTTTGGATTGCTCACAAAGACAATATTTAATATTTGATACTCCAGTTCTGCTGGTTAGGTGTTCAGATAATCAAATGGCAAGAATCTGGCCCTCTCATACTGAATAATAGCTTTCTCTTTGAGTAGTCCTCTGACATTAATTGAATCAATATGACCAGTCTAAATAAGGTACTCGTCAATGTGAAGAAGAGTATAAATTCTAGCCATGGATGAGTGCATAAGCTCTGGTGGCACAATTACTCGCATACATAAATTCAGAGTTTATTTTCCAGCAGTATTAGCACACATGATTGACACTGAGTGGAAATTCCATGAACTTTGGTGCCTGTAAAACTATTGCAGTTATGGTCATAGAAAGGAAACCCAAAAAAATCACAGTCATGGCAGAGCAGATTCTTTAAAAAATTGAGGCAAATATTCACGGAACACTTTTTGCAGTATTTTCTCATCTTTGTAAGAATGTATTTGATGAATCTGTAATTATTAATATTATTTTATTGCCTTTGAGTCTACTCCACAAAGTCTTGTTCCATTGCCTAATCATGGCGTGGAGGTAATTTTGGGATCTTGAAGGCTATGACAGCAAAATGTAAAGCTCTGGCATGTTCTACCAAGCTGGAAAGGCGTTGAGTACGGTCCTGATGGTAGACTGTGGATCCACTGTTCAAGAGCCACCCTAACAAAGTACAGGGAGATACATCACCAGAAGAGTGGCTACCAGGTGACAATTTGGTATTTAAAGAATGGGGTCTCAGTAAAAGGGAGGGCCAGAGCTGACAAGGTCCATTCAGCCAGGTGGAAATGGCCCATTATCAGTAGTATGTATCAAAAGAAGAAAAAGCAAGTCAGATCAGGGACCCCACTCTTTAAATACCCCTCTGGAAACTCCACCCCCACTCATGCATCTGATGAAGTGGGTCTTTGCCCACGAAAGCTTATGCTCCAAAATATCTGTTAATCTTTAGATGCCACAGGACTTCTTGTTCTCAAAGATACAGACTAACACAACTATCTCTCTGATACTTGTATACAGTCAGATCATCAACTGGTTTGAATGAAAGTCAAAATAAACAGCAATAGTTCTGCCTAGATCTGTTTAAGTTTGCTGACAACCTTGAGTTTTGGGAAATGGACAAAACCAAAAATATTGATTCCTATTATTACCGTTTTTATTTAAGTTTGACAAATGCAAAATTGCTGCCACTGTGAAGAAGCCAAAGGAGTCCAGAAACCATCTTACCCAGCAAACACTTGATCTACTTTCCAAGTGGAAAGACATAATAGCCAAGGAGGATACCAGCCAGGAGTATAAGTTTGCCTGTAAAACATGGAGAAGAAAGATGATAGAAAATTATGAGCACTATCACCTTGAAAAACTACAAAAAGCTGTTAAAAAACTGAGTTTGTGAAATCTTGGTGTGAAATCCAGCTAAGCCAAACTTCCAAGAGCATTTGTTGATGAAAACAGTAGAAAAATGACAAACCGAAGTGAAATGGAACAAATGTGCTGATGCTCTTTTAGCTAACTATTTTTGTCAACAACAGCAGAGGAGCCATTGCATCTGGGCTTGGTCACCCCCAAATCTGTGCTGCAAGTGGCCAAATGGGCCTAGAGAAGATGAAATCAGGAAGAGTGGCTGGTTTAGATCAAGCCTACGTTGAAGAACTTTGCACAGGAGATGTTACATTTCTAAAAGTGCTTGGTGGTTGATTCTCAAGATACATCAAAAAGGGGAGAATTCCAAAAGATTGGAAGAGATTGCAAATTGCTGGAAAAAAGTGATTGAGAAAACATTTGCAACTATTGACCCAAAAGTAGCAGCATCACTGTTGTAGCAAATGACTGCATGTGCCAGCTGCTCCAAAATCAAACCCACCTGGACCCAAAGAGTACATAGGGCAGATAGCTTGTACTGCTGCTGCCTATGCTACCAGGGTCACATTATTGTTTCTAGAGCTAACCTAATGAGAGCCAGTGGGAATATGTCTACACAAGCTGTGAATAATACCCTTAGATCCAGGTGACGACAACACTTTGGAGATGTTGCACTGGTGATATGATGGAAAGAGAACGAATGGGAGCATTCTGTTAATATGGCTTCTGTGGGAATACAACATATGTTTAAAAAAGTCATAAGTACCGGTTGAATCTCTCCTGTCTGGCACCCTTGGGACCTGACCAGTGCCAGACAACAGAATTGGCCAGACCACAGGAGGTCAATATTATATAGCACATTACCAACTTATCCACTGCTTAGTGGGCTCTTAGAAGACATTAAGGGATAACTTAGAGCAAAATAACATCAGAGAACATCAAAATCATGCTGGATTATAGACATGGACAAGAGAGTTCTGAATTAGAGAGGTTCAACCTGTAATAACCAGTAGAGTTCCTTCCTGGTTTTGTAACTGGAAATGCTGACCCAATCTCTAATTGGTTCTCTAATACTTTCCAGGATGAATTATATGTGTTAATTAGGGAGCTTAAGCAACCACCTGTAGAACATAGGTGCGTTTTTAAAAAAGCTCTATAGGCATTTCACAACAGCAATAAGTCAATGACTCGCCTTGAGATGACCCACATTCAAGGGATCTGAACTTCAGTAATGCCTGGTGGCTTGTGAGAGCTGAAGGGAATCTGCTGATTTTTAAATGCAGTTTCAGCAGGAAAAAAGAGCTGGGTCTGATGTGTTACAGAACCCAAAGTGATGTCATCCTTTTATTGAGACCCTGAAACTGTAAGTTTCACAGGATAAATTTATCCTGCCTGCTAAAACACAGTAAATGGGTTTTTTTATGTACGTAAAAACCTGTTTGCAATAGTTAACTGCTTTATATACAGAATCATCAGCAAATCCTCCATGTTCTCATAGAACATTTACTTTTAAGGAGGCTACTTCAGCGATTTCTGAAGTCACTGGTAATGTACCTGGTGGGAGAGGAAAACTGAGAGTACAGTATGCACATTTTAATGTACGCCGGTAGTTTAAATAAATATTTGTTGAAAGGATTTGATTTTAGTAGCAGAAAGCTGGCATATCTGTGTGGCAATCTTATGGGAACTGAATAGAGTTCGGTTTGGACTTGTGGAAAGGTGTTACCTGTTCCTAGAAATCATTGCTCAACATAATTTGCATATCTCACAAGATCTTCCCGCAGTGTTAGCAGCAAAATTGGCTGTCTTGGCTATGAATAAGAAACTACTAAATGACTCAAACTTATTCCACAAACTTATCTCATTTCTTATTTTCTGAATGCAGAGTAACATGCCTTGCAGTGCACTTGAGGCATAAAGTTCTCCTAGCATGATGCTCAGCGTTTTGGGCCTTCTGGTGATTTTTGGTGTTTATTGATTTGTGATCATTTTGGAATGTTTGCTATGCAATCAACATATGTTATTTGTTGAAATGTAGAATTATAATTACTGATGCAGGAATTGAGGTTTGCTGGATAAGGGACAGGATTCTACTTCCCTTTAAGTTAATGGTAACAGTCTGATTGAACTTATTTGGCTCAGGATCAGGCTCCATGCCCTCAGGAAGTTTAAACCAAGGCTGTGTCTACACTTGCATTCCTCTTTTGAAAGAAGCATGCAAATAAGGGAAATTGAAAATGCAAATAAGATGCATATTTACATATCTGGCATCTCATTTGCATATTCTTTGTTCAGAAGAGCTTCTTTCAAAAGCAGAAAAGCCATGTAGACCCGGCTCTTTCAAAATTAAACCCCATCTTTGAAAGAACCCTTCTTCCTTTTTTTTATGGGAAGAAAGGTTCTTTCGAAGATGGGGTTTACTTTTGAAAGAGCTGCATCTACGCTGCTTTTCTTCTTTTGAAAGAAGAATATGCAAATGAAGTGCCAGATATGTAAATATGCACCTCATTTGAATTTTCCCTTTCCCTCATTTGCATGCCTCTTTCAAAAGAGGAATGCCAGTGTAGACACATCCCAAGTAACCCAAACAAACAAACACCACCACCAGCAAAAGAAAGATACAGTATTTGTCTACGTACTAGGGTTACTATATTTGACCCTCCAAAAAAGAGGACACCCTTGAGAAGGAGTGTTTCTGTATCATTATCTACGAATTCATGGGGCTTGTCTATTCTTGCACCCAACTTAGAAGGGGCATAGTAATCAGCGCCATGGGAGATTACTAATTTTGAGGAGTAAAGGGACTTTGAAGTAGCAAGAGCACTTCAAAGTACTCATGGCTACACATATGCTGGCAGTTCTAAGTTTGAAGCTTCGAAGTTGCCATGGGGGGAAAATTAGCCTAAATTCACCGCACCACTTCATTAGTAGTCTTCTGTGACCCTGATTACCATGCCCCCTTCCAAGTTGGGGGCAAGTGTCGACCCAGCCATGGTGTATTAATGTACTGTAGTATATCTAGTATATTAATACAATGTGAGTTGGTAGATACTAATACAGATACACTCCCTCACAGGGGTGTCCTCTTTTTTGAAAGATCAGATATGGCAATCCTAGTCATAGCATCTATAAATAGTAATTTAAGTAAGGTACCTATTGGGTTGAAGTAGCAGTACTAAAACTAAAGATTTCAACCCAAAACGTATGCTTCCTTCCAAGCATGTTAAAACAAACAAAACCTCCTGTATCAGCAAAATGCTTGTTTAAAAGCTAAACCAAGTTTATGCTTCCCCGCAAGAGCATGTTAGAACAAAACATATTGCTCTCTATCAGCAAAATGCAGCTTAACAATGAGGTTTGTAAAAGACTGGAAAAATGTTTAAATAGATATAGGTGTTTACTTTGAACCTGGGCACATGTTTCAAAGCAGGAAAATGCTGCTCATGCAAAAATGGCTCCGCTGCTTTCAGCTTAAGATTCTCAAACAAGGATGTAGCAGCAGGGTCTCTCAAATATCTGCAATGTATAATGAATTGTGAAAAGAAGCCCAAATGGGCATGGTGAGGACAACTGTGTGAAATGCACAAGATGTAAAATTCTCTGAGTTCTAGAAAGTAAAGAGCTAACAAATCAAGTGGAATAACCCCGGAGTGCTGCAATAGGGCATGGACCCTTCCAGCTATAGTCTGGTTGTCCGAATACAGTACGAGTCGGTAGTGACCACTAACTTATTTCCAATTCACAAAAGTTCAATGCATTACATGAAACAAATTAAGGCTTATCCCACACCATTCCCACTGACAGCACATGGATCCTCAGTTGTTATAAACTAGTATAAATCCATTGACTGTAAACAAGCAGTTCTGTAGCACCTTAAATACTAATACATGTGTTTATTTATTTATTAGGTAATGAGCTTTCGTGAGTAAGACCCACCATGAAAGCACATTGCTTAATAAGTAAATGTGTTAATCTTTAAGGTGCTACAAGAATGCTTGTTATTTGCAAAGCGACAGACTACCCTGCCTGCCCCTCTGAGACTATCCCTTGGCTATATCAGTTTACACCAGCTGCCTCTCGGGTGTCCCCATCACAAATTCTCTCCTCATAAGATTGGATTGTGCCCAGCCCTTGAATCGGTGTGCAAGAGATGAGCTGAGTGCAAGGTTGGCTCCCCACCCCCTACTCCCCTGCACCCTGGCTGCAGGAATCAGGTCTGGTTGCAGTCCTCTCCTCAGCATCCTCTGGGACCATAGCATGTGGAGAGCATGAGGCTAGCCTGCACTGATGTTATGGGTACCTCACTTTAGCTCCGTGACATTATTCTGACTACACAAAATCAATCAACAGGCACAGGTAGGAGGAAAAAGCAGAAAATGACACAGTGGCAAGATATAAGACACCCGGGGCCCTGGCCTATGACTAGGGCTCTTAGGTGTTATGACAATAAGCCTAGGCAATGCATAGGGTCATGGAGGGCATATGCACCCCCCAGCATTGCTCCCCCAGCATTCTCTGTCAGCACCACACTGCACCGCTTCTGATGAGGGCAGGGGCCTTCCCTGGAGTAGCACAGCTTGAAAGCAACATGAGCTTCCCACCTCATGCTACCCCTTGGCCACCCCACTTCAAGGGGGCAGAACTGCTCTGCATGCACCAGAGGTGGTAGGTAGGGGCAGGGCATGGGCAGAGCAGGGGCAGGCAGGGAGGGGCATGGGCTGGGAAGAGGTGGGCATGGGAGGAGCAGAGGCAGTGGGGGGAGGAGGGGCATGTGGCTGGAGCCCCACCCCACTTCAATCCCTTCAGCAGTCACCTCTGACAATAAAAATTAAGAAGAATGACTTATAACCAGGGTGAACAACTCCAAGGGAGTTAAGGAAAGGGTAGCTGGGCTGCTGATCAGGAATATACTATTTCCAGAGCTGAGGGCTTAAAGTCTGAAGGACCTTGAGCAATTTAAAACTCCTCTAGAAAGAGAAAGGGGTCCAGCTGGCTGGGAGAGCAGACAGACAGAGACACAGGCCAAACAGGGTGAGTCTGGGACTTCTAGGCTGGCCCAAGCTTTGAAGAAAACGATAAGCTTTATGGAAGAGCCAGGCATGTAATCCTTTTGTTGTGTTAACTCTTTTCTTTGTCTGCTATGTGTCTTTGGGTGACTACACAATGCCTTTGTTTTGAAGAAGCTGTTTTGAGTCACTTTGATTGGCTGTTGCTCACAGTCCCCTGGAGGGAAGTTTCTGGCAGGTGCCAATACATTTGGTTCTGCCATGGAAAATGGAAACTGAAACCCAGCTCCTGTCTCAGAGTGGTTGAACTGGTGTGTTCTACTCATGAGAGAGGTGAAAGGAGCAAAAGCTGTCCCCAGAAGTGGTTCAAGAGGTTCAGGCCACCTGGTAACCATAATGTAGCACATACAAAGAGGATAAGTAGCAGTGGGATCATAGCCCCTCCTAACAGAAATGGTAGGCTACAGACACAGGGGCATAGTGCTCCCACAGGAAGCATTTGTAGGTTGAACCTCTCTGGTCCAGATTTTCTGGTCTGGTAACATCCATGGTCTTTCAGGAACACCGATGTTTCCAGGCCAGAGAGCGCCTGGACCAGAGAGTTCCAGTGGCTGAGGTTGCCGGAGGCTCAGAGCGGAGCCAGTCTGGTGCAGCCCAGGGGGCCAAATGGGTGGGCTCCATGTCCCCTGGCTGGTTGGCTGGACGTGGAGCCCCACCAGCAGGCATGTGGCTGAGAGTCCCACCAGGGCCATGAGCAGGGAACCCCTGGATGGCGGGCTGGGGGCGGAGCCCTACTGGCAACCTTGCATCAGGGAGCCAGGCTGAGGGCCTGGAGACCCAGTGGTATCTGGGGAACCTGGCTGGTGGGCCAAGGTCAAGGAATCCCACCAGCAGTCCCATGTAAGGGAGCCCAGCTGGTGGGCCTGGAGCAAAGCCCTCGGCAGCTTTGTGGCAGAAAGCCCTACTGATGGCCAGGAGGGGAGCTGGACCGGTATACTGTGCCCCCACCCCTGCCCCTGGGAGAACCCAGAGGCCTAACATCCTCTGGTCCAGCAAATTCCCTCATTTGGGACCATTCAAGTCCTGAGGGTGCCAGACCAGGGAGGTCCAACCTATAGCAGCATTTAGACCTTCTTTGCATCCCTACAAGTGCCGGAATGTATTATGTATTATGACTCTTAGAACAGGCACAGAAATTGGACTTCCCTCTCATATGTAGCAGCGTACACTCCAGATCAGAATGAAGACCTATCAACGGGGCAATGCATGAAAGCTTGTGCTAAGGACACATAAGACTGCAGCACCAAGAGCTTATGATTTTGCCCTTTTTGGAAATACTGTATTCAGTAATTTTTTTCTAAGCAGCAGGCAGCTACAACACCTGTAAACAAATAACATATGTTCTCTTCCTAGTGGATTCCACTTTCTACTTTTCTCTTTCATCATTAGGGAACTAGTCCTATTACTCTGACTTTAGCTTGAAGACTTTACAGTCCTAGGAGATAGCTTAAAAGTGACAACAGGAAACATGACTATAAATGGTAAAACCAAGCATCTGTCTCCTCATCTCACCCACCCACGCAATCAGCTCACTTGTAAGGAGAGACAAGTTCTTAGCAAAGGCTAATCTCAATTTTATTTCAATACATTTCTTTCCCCATTATATTAAGCCTGTCTAACAATTTCCTTAGGTACAAATACTGATCATCCGTGAACAATCTTACTCAGAAACACTTCAGAGATCAGATATTCTGACATCTCACTAAGCCTCCTTTGCAAGTCTATTTTCATGTTGTAACTGACCTCATTAAAAAGAAATGTGGTTTTTTTTTTCAAGGAAAATGTTTTGTGCACTAAATGGGCACTGGAGTTTGAAATGGCAGATTTATATGTGCAATGATCTGACTGCACCAGACATGCCAAATTCAATACTAGGGCTGAAAATTTGTTTTGATAACATTTGCACAACCAGGAGGTCAAATCATCTGTAATGATCAAATTCAGTGAAGCTCAAGTAACAAACAACATTCAAGTTCTCATTGGATTCTAATAAACATTGTTTAATTTTGGACCAGAAGATCAAGCTTTGGACCAAAAATAAGAGCTTGTGCCAACACAAGGTTTTATTTTGGTTCTGAACTCATCTATGAGATAATCCTATGCAGAGTACTGGAGCAGGCATATATGTATGTAATGAACACATTTGGTTTCACAGAATCATAGAATTCTGGGACTGGAAGGGACCCCAGAAGGTCATTTAGTCCAGACCCCCACCCAAAGTAGGATCAACTCAACTGAGTCATCCCAGCCATGATTATGTCAAGCCAGGACTTAAAAACCTCTAGGGGTGCAGATTCCACCACCTCTCTTGGTAATACACTCCAATTTGTCTAGGTCACTCTGAACCCTATCCTTACCCTCCCATGTATCTACCTGACCACCTAGCTTAGTGTTATCTGCAAATTTGCTCAGGGTGCAATCCATCCCCTCATCCAGGTCATTAATAAAGATATTGAACAGTACTGGCTCTAGAACCAGTCCTTGGGGCACTCCACTTGAAACCGACCACCAACCAGACATTGAGTCATTGACCTTTACCTGTTGGGTCCGTCCATCAAGCCAGTTTTCTATCCATCTTACAGTCCATGTATCCAATCCATACTTCCTTAACTTACGGGCAAGAACGTTGTGTGAGACTATATCAAATGCTTTATAAAGTCAAGGTAAATCGCATCCATAGACTTTCCCATGCCCACAGAGCCAGTCACCTCCTCTAGAAGTTAATCAGGTTGGTCAGGCACGACTTGCCCTTGGTGAATCCATGTTGACTACTCTGGATCACCTTTCCCTCTTCCAAGTGCTCCAAAATGGATTCCTTGATGATTCCTTCCATGATTTTTCCAGATCGTGAGGTGAGGTTGACCAGTCTATAGTTCCCTGGATTGTCCTTCTTTTTTTTTTTAAATAGGCACTACTTTTGCCTTTTCCCAGTCTTCTGGGATCTCTCCTGATCTTCATGAGTTTTCAAAAATAATAGCTAAAGGCTCTGCAATGACATCTGTCAATACCCTCAGTACCCTTGGATGTATCAAATCTGGACTCATGGATTTGTGTACATCTAGATTTTTCTAAATAGCTCTTAACCTGTTCTTTCCCCACCGAGAGCTGAGCACCTCCTTCCCATACTGCATTGCCTAGTGCCATAGTCGGGGAGCTGATCTTGTCTGTGAAGACTATGGCAAAAAAAGCATTAAGTACTTCAGCCTTTCCCACATCATCTATCACCAGGTTCCTCCCTCATCCAGTAACGACCCCATACCCTCCCTGATAACCCACTTATTGTTAACATGCCTGTAGAAACCCTTCTTGTTGCCCTTCACATTCCTTCCTATCTGCAATTCCAATTGTGCTTTTGCTCTCCTTGGCTACGTCTACACGTGCAGCCAACATCGAAATAGGCTATTTCGATGAATAACGTCTACACGTCCTCCAGGGCCGGCAATGTCGATGTTCAACTTCGATGTTGCTCAGCCCAACATCGAAATAGGCACAGCGAGGGAACGTCTACACGTCAAAGTAGCACACATCGAAATAGGGATGCCAGGCACAGCTGCAGACAGGGTCACAGGGCGGACTCAACAGCAAGCCGCTCCCTTAAAGGGCCCCTCCCAGACACAGTTGCACTAAACAACACAAGATCCACAGAGCCGACAACTGGTTGCAGACCCTGTGCCTGCAGCATAGATCCCCAGCTGCCGCAGAAGCAGCCAGAAGCCCTGGGCTAAGGGCTGCTGCCCACAGTGACCATAGAGCCCCGCAGGGGCTGGAGAAAGAGCATCTCTCAACCCCCCAGCTGATGGCCGCCATGGAGGACCCAGCAATTTCGACGTTGCAGGACGCAGATCGTCTACACAGTCCCTACTTTGACGTTGAACATCGAAGTAGGGTGCTATTCCTATCTCCTCATGAGGTTAGCGACTTCGACGTCTCGCCGCCTAACGTCGAAGTTAACTTCGAAATAGCGCCCGACGCGTGTAGACGCGACGGGCGCTATTTCGAAGTTGGTGCCGCTACTTCGAAGTAGCGTGCACGTGTAGACGCAGCTCTTATTAGCCATGGCATTCTCCACCCATATACTCTTCCTTAGTCATCTGTCCAAGTTTCCACTTCTTATACGCATTCTTCTGGAGTTTAAGCTCATCAAGGATTTCCTAACAGAATGTTTGATCTCAAGAATAAAATATACACCAAAATTCTCACTGGCTGTTTCATACTATGCATGGATTGATTTTGGACTCTCATATTTCTTTTTACGATACCTAGAACATTACTTCCTATGCTTTCTATGAAGATAAAAGATAGGAACATAGAAATTGGCAGACTGGATCATCTCTGTGATCCCTCTAGTCCTGTATAATGTCTCTGACTAACCAGCACAACACTGTACACACAGACAGTCTGAAAATAGCTAGCTAATAGAATAAATGCCAATAGATGGCACCCAAGACTATGTAGTATTGTTCTTAGGTTTTGTAGGACCAACCAAATGTCTTCTTATGTACTGCAAATGGTTTCCTCTAACTGGTTTTCACATCTGCTCTTACTGCAGATGTTTTCCAGGATGCTTCAGTAGGAAGATGTGGAACGATCTCCCATTTAGAGGCTGGTTTAAATCCTGAAACATGAGGTCTAAATTTTTAAAGCATTGGTTATTACAGAAACAGAATAAACATAAATTAATATATAAGAGAATATTTTGAGAGAATTTTTCTCTCATTGTTATTCTATAATAATGGAAATAGTGTATTATATTTTATTCCAAATACAGCTGTTTATTTTCCTGATATATTTTATACACTGTTTTAACAGAACATGAATAACTGTAAGCAACTGTCCCTATAATACTATGTAGTGTAATTGAAATGGTACAGGTTTTGTTTGTTTGTTTGTTTGTTTTCATAGGATTTTGGCAGGATTTTTGGTAGTTTTTTGCTTTTGTTTTTTTGGGGTAGGGGAATGTTTGGTTTTTTGGCTTTCCTCTGAAGCACCCCACTAACTGCTATTAGATGCAGATAATGTGCCTGCCTCACTAGCCAGAGAGTAGAGTTTTTTCTATCCTTTCTACTCTTGGTCCCCAGGGCAATTCTGGCAGGCTGCAGAACCCATATGCACTGATGAATTTGAATTCGGAGAGGGTTTTAAAAGAGAGGTAAAATTCCGTGCATGCCTGTATCAGAGGGGTAGCCATGTTAGTCTATATCTACAAAAACAATAAGCACCTGATAGACTAACAGGTAATTTGGAGCATCAGCTTTTGTGGCTGTGTAATTCGTATGGCTGGTGGGGAGGGAGGGGGAGAGAGAGGAAGAGAGAGAGAACTCTTTGTCCATTCTAGGGAGAAAGGGGAAGGAATGAGTTGTGCTTGGGTCATTGTTGCTGGGGAGAGACACATTTCGTATTCGATGCCCAGAAGTTTCTAGATCTGTGCGGGAGGGGACATTTTGGGGCAAGCATGTCAAACCTGTGGCCCCGGGGCCACATGTGAGCCAGCTGAATTTGTTTGCAGCCCACATTACATGTTCATAAAGTATCTAAGTGCAGACCGCCCGGTTACATATTTTAACATAGACAGGGAATGTGCCTGTGAAGGAGCCAGAGGATGTGGCCGTGAGAACTGGGTGCTGCACCAATCAGCCCTCCCTCCCTGGCTTGCTGCCTTTAAGGCACTGGGTGGGCAGGGCTGGGCAAGCGTGGGGCTTGGTGCAGCTGGGGACAGGCACAGCACTAGCATCACCACCGCTGTTACGAGAGGAGTAAGACTGTGTCCCGCACGTGCCACAGTGAGCGGCTGCTCCATGGGAGCCCCCGACCCTCCTGAGGCGAAGCCTCCCCCAGAACCTTGTCCCTCCATCCTGCTGCCTGAGACAAAGCCTTTTCCCACCTCCACCCCCTGACCTGCCTGAGCCAGGGACCAATGATAGGAGGCTCAGAGGTCAGCTTAGCTCACCTGCCTCACGGAGTGCCTAGCAGCCCGGGCTTAAGCCAAGTTCTTCTTGGGCTAGCCACTGTACTGTACTGTACAGCCCCGCACGTGCCTGAGGCAAGCCTGGGCCAGCTGGTGGTGTGGAGAACTCCTGTGGAGCTGCTGTGAGTCCCTCCAGCCAGGCACTTTGTAGATTCTGCCAGGTCCAGGTAGCCCTCGTCTGGCCGCCCCTGGCAGTGCTGAATCAGCAGCTGGGGCAGCTCACCAGAAACCCTCACGCACCCCAGGCAGTGCAAGCCTTGGGTTGCACCCACCCGCTCTGCCCTTCCCTGGCCTGGCTAGCAAGGGGCCAGGGCCCAGCTGCACTCTGGCCTGCACACAACACCCCCATGGCTGCTTGAAGACCCCTGCCATGGACCCCTGTGGATCTCAAAGTGCTCCTCCATCCCTCCGGCACACGCTTAGCTCTGGCTGCCCTGGGGGTTTCAAACAAGCCAGCCTCAGCACCAAGGGGCTTTTTGTGAAATTCCTTAGGGGAGTCCAGCCAAGCTGAAGAAGAGCCAATGGTACGAAGCTCAGAGATCAACTTAGGTCACCTGCCTCACAGAGCATCTAGTGGCCCAAGCCTAAACCAAGTTCCCCTTGGGCTAGCTACTGTACAAAACACATTAAAAAGGCAATCTCTGTGCTTGACAAACTGTTCCCCCATGCAGCTTTCCTAAACACAAGTGAGAGGCATATCCAAGGTTAACAAAAAGTAAGTTACAACCTTGTCACACTTACTCAGATGCGTTTACATATATCAGCTAATTTTTTTTAAAAAAATCTGTTCCTAAATATATGGATTTATGAACCTATTCAGTAATTCATTCAGGTAAAAATTCATTAATGCAGCTTTAAGGATGCAGGTGGTGTCATGCACCTTCAACAACATCAAGTCCAACAAAACTCAAACATATGACACGGAAATACAGAGTTAATATATGTCACAGTACTGGAAGGGACTCTGAAAGGTCATTAAGTCCAGTCCACTGCCCTCTTGGCAGGACCAAGCCCCATCCCTGAGGGACTTTTTTTTTTTTTAATTTATTTGCCCCAGACCTTGAAGGGCCTCCTCAAGGATTGAGATCACAACTCTAGGCTCCCAAGGCCAAGGTAAAATATTCTGATGATATAGGATGACCATATTTCCCTATGCCAAATATGGGACAGCCGGGGTGGGGGTGGATCCCCGGTTGTTGCTGCCAAGCAAATGCAGCTCCCTTGATGGCCCATGCCACGGGGTGCTGGAATGGGGGAGCTCCCCAGATGCAGAGAAAGTTGCCTCAAGGAAGGGGGTTTTGCTGGCTTCCCCACACCACTAAGTTCTGGGAGCTCAGCTGCTGCCCTGTAGGAAAGCTCCCTTGCTCCAGAAGTGGCTGCCCTGAAGGGGCTGCTAGCCTATGGGAGGTGCTCCCTGGCTGCGGGGTGGGGGGGACAGCAGCTGCGGTTCCCAGCTGACCCATGCCTCCGGTCACTGGGAATAGGCCTGCCACCCTGTGGCGCACCTCTCTCACTGCCTACACCTCAAGGCACTGGAAACAGGGCTGCCACCCCGTGGGGAAACTCCCAGGCTCCCTCACACCTCAGCACACCAGGAACGGGGCTGCCACCCTCTGGAGGACTTCTATAGCTGCCCCATACCTCGGGGCACCTGCAATGAGGGCTGCCTCCCTGCCAGAAGGGGGCCTCCCCAGCTGGGGAGGGTGGGTGCACCACAGTTATGGCTCCCTGGCTTCCCCACACCCCAAATTGCGCAGCTTATTTTGAGTGTAGTTTGAAATAAAGTACTATTTTGAGGCATCCTTTACTCCTATTGCAACGAGATGTACAGGGATCCCAAAATAGTATGACCATTATTTTGGAAAAATATTTTGAACTAATAGGCATGTATCATAGACGCCGAGTAGCTATTTTGAGATACCAAGATGCAGACATAGCCCTAGTGTTTAGTTAGCCATTAGAATTCATGTATGTTTTAAACTGATTGCCAGCTGCAAATCTGCCATTCCTGGTGTTCGTGCTAAGAGTTCATGGTTGTGTTTTTCTGCAGCATTATGTTACTGAGGATGGGCCTACATTCACCACAGAAGACTGAACGCTTAGGTTCGATATTCCGGGACGCCGTTTTGCACATGATTAAGGAATGCCAATGGGAGGAGCGCCCCGGCAGCATTCTGCAGTGGGGACAGGGATGAATATCAACAGCTGCAAAATCAATTTTTGGTATGCAATAGGCGTACCTAAAATTGTATAGCAGCCATTGATATTCCAGGTAAGTGGAGACCCAGCCTAAGATAGAACATCATCATTAGAGTTGGTTAAACATCTGCCAGAGTTTAAATTTTTGATGAAAATATTTGCCTTTTACTTTTTGATTGTAATAGTGCCCGTAATTTACTTACCTTCTAGGATAGTGCTGCTCCAGCATGACCACACTCGCTGTCTCCAAATAATACTTCAACAGCCATTGCTTTTCCCTGCCCAGTACTAAATATAAATAGCCTGACTTGAAACATGGACCTTGATTTCAAAACCAATGCTATTTGCCAATAAGACTTCTTTATTTGAAAGACAAGTGTCATTTGCAAAGTCAAACCATTTAACTGCAGCATGCCACTCACATCAGTGCAAACAAACCCTTATATGGACATAAGCATAGGGCACTGCTATATTGGAGCAAGTATTTTTGTTGCAATTTAATGCTAAGATGTGACGTAGGGTGGGAAAAGTGATCTTAATTTGTGTAAATACCTGCAAAACTTCAATACATCTCTACATATGGGGAAAAGGTATTAAAGTAACATAAGCATTGATGGTTTTGTTTCAAAAATTGCCGTTTACTTGAAGAGAAATAAAAATCTCACATATCTTGATATTATTTTGCATATTTTCCAAGGAAATAATCCCTTTTTATTTATCTGAATGAGAGTATTACTATGACTAGGAAATGCAAACATTTAGTTTATGCTTCAGTGATTAGACTCTTCCCTGTGTTTTACAGTTCCAGGAATGTTATCTCTTTCATGTATGTTATTTGTTCCTTTAACTCATGGTGCGAAACAGAGAAAGAAGGATGATTCTGTTCTAAGGATAAGCAGGAAGAGAGGACTACTGCAGCCCTGAAGAAATAAACAAATACAAGAATATAACCATACATATAAAAAGAGAGAGCAAAATGTTTGAGAAAGAAAAGTCTCATACATCAGCAGATAAAGTAGGTACTTTTCAGAAAGTGGTGGAAATTAGCAACAAAGGCATATAATATTATACATACATGAGTTCATCAGGTTTCCATCTTACAAGTGTTGAGCACTGTGGAGTTTAGCTCAACAAAGCACTAAGGAGAAAATTTTCAAAAGTGCATGTCACTTAGGCTGCATCTACACTACAAAATAACTTTGAAGTTAACTTTGAAGTACAGGGCTACTTAGAAGTAGCCTGTAGAGCATGTACACATGCTTCACCTTACTTTGAAGCACCCATGGACTGTCCGCTTCGGTCTCCACAGGTCCGTCATTGGGCACCTGCCTCAGCCTATCCAAGCAGGCTGCAGCTGCAGGGGCCTGGGAGGCTGCCCCATCACCCCAACCCACATCACCACATGGCCATGGCTGGGCCACACGAAGATGGTGCTAGCAGGATGAGGAGGCAGTCGCCAACCAAGGGATCATGTGGGAGATGACTGGTGTGCTCCGGAACTTGCTGGTGATGGAGTGGGAAGTGTGAGTGCAGCCTAGACACCCTGGTTCAGACCTTGGATGCCCACCTCGCCCAACCTCCCCCCCCCGCTCACCAGCCTGGCCCACAGCCACTACCCGCCAGAGCCACCCCTCCAGCAGCCGCCCCTCTGGCAGCTGCTTCCCACTGAAGGCACCACTCCCAAAGGTGCCCACCATGTGATGGACATGTCCCTGGCTGCCCACATGAAGCTGGCTCAGTGGCTCCAGGGTGGGTGCACCTGCCCCAGCCCCAGTGGCCCCCATACACATCCTGTGGAAGCTGAGCCCACGGCAAGCCCCTACCTCACCCCTCCCTCCCTGTTGTCCTGGCCCCATTGCAGCCACACAGGGGGCCCCAGACCTGGGGTGGTAGTGGCAGCCATGGGCACCACGGCTCTCGGCCCTCCACACCACTGGGTTACTGAACCCTCTCCCATCCTAGCTTGCCCTCCAGGTTTGGTCTCCCCACCCAGCCCCCTCCTCTCCTCCATGGAGCGTTCCCCACCCCCATGCACTGTATATAGTTTGACACATTCTGTTTTGTTTCATCAAATACATTTATTCCTGATCAGATGTGTGTGTTGTTTCCAACCTAACCCTGAGTCCCTGGTGCATGGTGGGAGAGTGCTGAGGAGGCAGGAGGCAGGAGTGGGAGGGTGTGCATTTGGTGTGGGAACGTGAAGAACTGGGGAGTGGGGGTGGCCTGTGGTGCAAAGTGTGGCTGGGAGGGTCAGGGAAAGCCCTGGGCAAAGGCTTGGCACAAGGCCTCCTGGACTCTGACCCCATCCCTCTGCCTGGCAGCACAAGACAGCAGGTGGCTGTTCATACCCAGCCCCTGGGTCCACAGCCCAGCCCTGGTAGAAGTGCTCCCGTCTACCCTCCACAAGATTGGGGAGGGCACAGCATATGGTGACCACAGTGGGGACATTTGGGAGGCTGTGAAACTTCCCCTTCAGCCTCCCAAATGCCCACTCTGCTGTGCCCTTGTTGTGGTTGAAGGTGTCCTGGGCTGGGGCTGTGCATCTGGTATAGGTCCACATGAGCCACGGGTGCAGTGGGTGTGCAGCATCAGCCATGATCCAGGGAGACATCATGATGTCCCCAAAAGGGAGGTCCCATGGGGGACATATGTGCCCTCCTGCATCCAGGGTCCCAGACACAAATTCCGGAATACCCGGGTGTCATGGGCCCTGCTTGGCCAACCCACGCACATATCCAGGAAAAGGCCCCTTGCATCCACAACGGCCTGGAGCACCACCAAGTGGTACCCCTTCCTGTTAAGGTGGGGACCCCCTCTGTGGTCCGGGGCCCGGATCACCACGTGCGTCCAGTCCAGGGGTCCAAAGCACTTCAGGAACCCCAGCTCCGAGAACCCAGGAAGGGTGACATCCAGGTTCCTGAGTGTGATGATGCATTGCAGGAGCACCGTGTTGATGGCTCGGATGACCAGCAGGGGTGGAAGGCAGATACGTACATGAATGCCAGGCCCGCTTCTCCCCTGACCCCCAAGGGCCCCCCTCCCCTTTGCCCTGCGCACCAGGACCCCTTTCCCCTTAATCAGTAGCCCCCTCCCCCGGGGGGGGGCAGTCCCTGGTGTGGGCCAGGCTTACCTCTATCAGCACCACTCCGACAGTGGCTCCACACTGAATTGGTGGTTGACAGACAGGTGGCTGTCTGGGATGGCCAACCTCCACAGTGCGAAGGCCACACTCTTCTGCACTGGGAGTGCTGGCCACATCTGGGTGTCCCAGTGCTGGAGGACAGGGGAGAGCTAGTGGCAGAGGTCCTCAAATGTCTGCCGGGTCATGCGAAGATCCCTCAGCCATCGCCTGTTGTCCCAGTCCCCCAGGACCAGCTGGTCCCACCACTCAGCTGGTGGTGAAGGCTCATTGGCACCAAATCAGGAAGGCCCCAGGGAGACAGGGAGCAGGGCCCTGACCAGGGCCTGGAGGATGGGGCCTGTGCGAATGACCCAACATGTCAAGCAGCATGGCCAGCAGGCTGGCCACAGTACTGAGGAGGTCCTCCTCAGGGAGCATCTGGGCAGGCATGGTGTGCATCTCTTCTTCCCAGCACACGGTCTGCCCCGCTGTGTGAAGCCTGGCAGCCTTGAGCACATGCAGGGTGGGGTTGTTGGGAGGGACCCTTTAAGGGTCAGCTGGCTGGGAGCCCAAAAGGCTGCATCATATCCTGGCCCCTTACTTCAAAGTAGGGGCTATTGGTGTGTAGACAGTTTACTTCGAAGTAGAGGGACCCTACTTTGAAGTAAGGAGGGCTGCTTTTTGTGTGTAGACGCTCTACTTTGAAGTTGCTTACTTCAAAGTTGCACTTTGAAGTAAGCAACTTCGAAGTTATTTCTTAGTGTAGACATAGCCTTGGGAACATATTCTGTTGCAAACGTACTGAATTTTAGGCACATGGGTAGTTCCAGTTAGAACTCAGTGAGACTACTCAAAGTTAAGCACATGCTTAAGAGCTTTGCTACACCAGGACCAAGGTGCTCAGCACCTTGCATGGTGAAAACAAAATGAAACTCTTTGTCTAAGCACTCACCAGGAAAAGTAGAAGAAACATGACAAACCAAAAAGTTCTGCATAGGATAAATGTAGAATTACTGGAACTGAAGGCTGCAGGTAAAACTGAAGGCAAAGCAAGGGAAAACAGAGACAGCTCAAGGTGTATTGGTGGAGATGGGTTTTGTCACCTCCTTCAATCCTGTGAAGCTTACTACGCCAACTTATTTAGCCTTTGAAACAGATTTTTCAGGCATTTCCCTCAGGAATGTCTCCCGAAAGCTCATCCCTCAGTTCTGATATGTATTGTACCTTGCCACATACTTAAATCTGTTTTTGAGAATGACACTTTTATAGATTAGAACTGCTCTGCAAATGGTTTGTAAGTACTGGAGCTGCAAAATAGCTATCCTCCACACTATATTGTTGATTTCTTTGCAAGTCCTTTGTTTCCTCAGCTGACTAAAGCAGTGCTTCCAACAGTCTGCTTTTTTTCCCTATATACCAGTATCACTTTACGATGAAGCAAAAGCAAAGAACAGAGGAAAATGAACAACAAATTAAATTACAGTGATATTGAGGTCAGCTGTAGTTCCATGACAGGACCCAGTAGGCAACAGAATACATTGCTTTAGTACATGAAAGCCCCCAAAGAACAAGTGCATATTAAACATTTTTATTATATATTTAAGGTGTCAATAGGGACAACACAAACCTGTGCCCCATTTACATGTTGAAACTGCACACTGGTAGGGTAAAGCAGGTGTAATATACTGTGTGTTGGTAATTCATAAAAAATAATGATCACGGAAGGAGTTGCAGTAAATCAGAACTGCATTATTAAAATTAGAAATCTATTTCCTGCATATGCCAAATATCAAATAATAAGGCAAGCATCAACACATTTTAGCTAGTTATACTTTTATTATTTCATTTTAGCTGCTAAGTGTCAGTGGAGGGTATAAATGTGGTTCCTGCAGGCCTGGGTTAATTATTCTTTTGTTTGTTATCATATTTCATGCTCTAATTAGCTGTTATAAAATAGAGCACTGAAGAAATAATAATAATTGGTAATTCTTAAAATCTTTCCCTTTGACAGATGCAAACAATATCATGTAGTCTGATATTGGACATAGAAAGAGAAACTGATAATGATAGTTTCCTTTTTTATCTTTACATTTACATTTACAACATGATACAGGCAAGTAAACCAAAGAATAGAATTTCACAAAAAACAGAAACAAAAATAAAAAACGAGTCCTGTGGCACTTTCAAGATTAACAGATGTGCCTACCTCTCCCGATTCCATTGCTCAGAATTCAACCATATGCAAAACTAATCTGATCCCATGAGACTGCATCATAATATGACTGTCCAGAGCTGCGTCTACACGTGCACGCTACTTCGAAGTAGCGGCACTAACTTCGAAATAGCGCCCGTCACGTCTACACGCGTCGGGCGCTATTTCGAAGTTGAAATCGACGTTAGGCGGCGAGACGTCGAAGTCGCTAACCCCATGAGGGGATGGGAATAGCGCCCTACTTCGACGTTCAACATCGAAGTAGGGACGTGTAGACGATCCGCGTCCCACAACATCGAAATAGCGGGGTCCTCCATGGCGGCCATCAGCTGGGGGGTTGAGAGATACTCTCTCTCCAGCCCTTGCGGGGCTCTGTGGTCACCGTGGGCAGCAGCCCTTAGCCCAGGGCTTCTGGCTGCTGCTGCTGCAGCTGGGGGTCCGTGCTGCATATACAGGGTCTGCAACTAGTTGTTGGCTCTGTGTATCTTGCACTGTTTAATGAAAGTGTGTCTGGGAGGGGCCCTTTAAGGGAGCGACTTGCTGTTGAGTCCGCCCCGTGACCCTGTCTGCAGCTGTGCCTGGCTCCCTTATTTCGATGTGTGCTACTTTGGCGTGTAGACGTTCCCTCGCTGTGCCTATTTCGATGTTGGGCTGAGCAACGTCGAAGTTGAACATCGACGTTGCCAGCCCTGGAGGACGTGTAGACGTTATTCATCGAAATAGCCTATTTCGATGTTGCTACATCGAAATAAGCTATCTCGATGTTGGGTGCACGTGTAGACGTAGCCCAGGTATGACAAAAAGAGAACATGTGTTGAAATGTGGTGATACATCACTAGGGATAAAAAGGGACAGGATTTAGAGAAGCATACTGCTTTGAATAACCTTCAGAAGATTGGCATGACTTATAACACTCTAATGCAGATTGCTTTTCACACTGGTTATTCACCAAATGTTATGTTATTACAGCACTTTAGGAAAAAGAAAACTGACACTGAATGTACTCAGAAGTACTACAGTTCATGTGTCAGGCAATGTTGTTAGCACAGCACATCTCCTTAAGGAGAGGTTCTGTGGCCATTAGTCCAACAATGTGGTGATTACCATGGTGACTACACATCTTTTCATCGAATACTATATAGCCATCTTTCTCATAGGTGAGCATTGCACACAGTAGCATGCATAATTGTTTCTTTAAAAAGGAGAGCACAAAAATATATATATTGTAGATCAAGGCCAGCAACGTTACAGAAACTCTTAATTGAAAATTAGAACCTCAAGCGATTCGTCTATGGAATTCTCACCCAACAAACAGAATAGCTCTGATCTGTGTTTTTATTATATGCTCAAAGACCATGACCCTCAACAAGCTGGTCAGATGCTTTGATTAATCACACCCATTTGTGTACACAGAGAGAAAAACAGAAAGAGAGGACAGAAGTATTACCCTGGCCTCCAGGGAGATTACAGAGGAACCCAGGAAGGTGAACTGCACATATGAGCTGCGTCTACACGTGCACGCTACTTCGAAGTAGCGGCACCAACTTCGAAATAGAGCCCGTCGCGGCTACACGCGTCGGGCGCTATTTCGAAGTTAACTTCGACGTTAGGCGGCGAGACGTCGAAGTCGCTAACCTCATGAGGAGATAGGAATAGCGCCCTACTTCGACGTTCAACGTCGAAGTAGGGACAGTGTAGACGATCCGCGTCCCGCAACGTCGAAATTGCTGGGTCCTCCATGGCGGCCAACAGCTGGGGGGTTGAGAGATGCTCTCTCTCCAGCCCCTGCGGGGCTCTATGGTCTCTGTGGGCAGCAGCCCTTAGCCCAGGGCTTCTGGCTGCTTCTGCGGCAGCTGGGGATCTATGCTGCAGGCACAGGGTCTGCAACCAGTTGTCAGCTCTGTGTATCTTGTGTTGTTTAGTGCAACTGTGTCTGGGAGGGGCCCTTTAAGGGAGCGGCTTGCTGTTGAGTCCGCCCTGTGACCCTGTCTGCAGCTGTGCCTGGCATCCCTATTTCGATGTGTGCTACTTTGAAGTGTAGACGTTCCCTCGCTGTGCCTATTTCGATGTTGGGCTGAGCAACGTCGAAGTTGAACATCGACGTTGCCGGCCCTGGAGGACGTGTAGACGTTATTCATCGAAATAGCCTATTTCGGTGTCGCAACATCGAAATAAGCTATTTCGATGTTGGCTGCACGTGTAGACGTAGCCCATGGCCTCCTCAGCCATCCCACAATCTGTGTGGGGCATAATAAAACAAAAACTTTCCTGCCAGATTCCACAACCATGGATCTCATGGCTGCTCTGGCCTATTGTACCCACTGCTCATGACCACATGTTTAACGGCTTCTGTAATAACTGATGGTGAAATAATTAAGACATGGAAAGTAATGTTAGGAGTAAAATATTATGATCCAAGTTACGCAAGGTCCCTTTATAGGGCCAAACAGGATTGAAAGACTTTTTCTCTGTGTTGCACTTTGAAGAGTAGGGAATTCCTCTGGCGGGCTGTAGAGGCTGTTACTGAAGCAAAACCCCAGCCTACGACTGAAGGGAAACACACAAACACACACGGTGCTTTTCCTCTGACAGCTGAATTTCTCCTTTGATTATTTTCTTTATTTAAAATATAGGCCTTTTATACAGGACATAGTGTACAAAAAAGCACAGTAAATTTGTTTTCCTCCTTTCTCAAAAGTTTAACAAATTTGCTTCAGATTCTAAAAATTCTTCCAATCCCATCACAACCCAACTCACAACTAAAGCCATCCTATCCCACTCTGACTTTCATGAACATCAAAGGCACTATTAATTTGTTCTGCATAAACAAGGGAGAGCAAATGACCTTCAGAAATACAGTGCACAAGCCTGCCCACACTTTATGTTTTCCTCAAAGCAGGGATATAACATAAACCAATCTCGCCCTGTAATCAGTCCGGGAAATCAATCTAGACTTTTGCCTGTCAGCAGAACAAAGCAGCAGCATTTTAATAAAGTTCATAAAAATATTTACTAAGCATTTGGAAACAAATCTAAATGCAGTATTTCCTCCATATTTAAAGATATATTGACCTACTAACCCCATAAAGTCTACTCTAGGGGTCTGCCCATCAATCCCCTGAGAATTTGGGAAGATTCTCTTGACATTCTGGCAAGTGTTCTGTAGTTGAAGCCTGATAACCATTTGGCTCAGAACCAAGGCAAAAACAACAACAAATAGAAGCCTAAATTAAAAACGATCAGAGACTGAGAACTTCAACAAATTTCTCTCTGGTGAAGGAGCTGTGTTGTAGAAATTATCATAGGTTTACAGACCAGAATTACTTTTTCATCACATAGATTGGGAGCAGACTCTCAAGACCAATGTAGCAGTCTTTGTATATGTGCTCAGCAATTTGCAGTTGGTCTACAAAATGGACTGTAGTTTAGTTTTGCTCTCATATACAGATGTAGTCATGACAATAAGGAGGATAGAACACATCTGAGAAAGAGGCACTGGAAATGAGATGTGGGCATCATTCACTGAATGAATGATGCAAACATCCATGTCAATGTACACATCAGGCTAACTTCAAGAGGTTGCAGGTGAAGTGAGTCTGAGCTACCCTCCACATAGCTGAAGTGCAAAACTCCAGCACTAGTGCAAAGAAATTGATCCAGCAACTGACAGACTGGGAAGATTACAAATGACCTATGCAAGGACTACTTGTATATCTCACATTCCATGGTGTTGTGCAGACTTCTGTACATCCATCAGCGCTTGTGACCATTCTGGACACTAAGGATAAATAGTTCTTTAGAATGATAGATCAATTGATTGATGGCTAATTTTAATATTAGTAAGCTTCTCTTGTGCTTTCCTTCCCATATATTTCTACTCTTATTTTCAGATGACTAATGACAAATAGAGCCCTACTTGAATACAAAAGTGGTAGTCAAATCCACATGTGCAAAAATGATCTGTGGATGCCTGCATCTATGCTTGCGGACATCTACATATATAAAGTGGATATTGGCAGGGTTCTAGATATAAAATTGCCTCCATACGAGCAAAATTTAGCCTTGGGTAGAAAGGCTAGAAAGGCTCTAATGAAAAAAGTAATGGTAGTAATCCATGAGTGAAAAGGTTAAACCGCCTCCTGACGTCAAAATCTGCATTTTCCTGAATAGGGGACTGGATAAGCTCTCAGCTTCTGATGTCACCACCAGGAGTTCTAGGCATATACTTGCACCTTTCAAAACAAATTATATGCTTCCTGGGAAAAGAGAGAATATATATACTCAGTATGTTTTTTGTAAAAAAAAGTCAGTACTCAGACGGCTACTTGCCCCCCACTGCCCCTAGCCAATCCTGTGGCTGGGGCTTCTGAGGTGCCAGTACTCAGTACCAGCAAGTACTGGCACAAAAGAAGCACTGTATATACTACAGTTGAGAGGAAGACTGGCTAACTGACATTTTGACTTCCATGATACCAGCAGAACCAAAACCATATGGAATTAGTTGTTACTGACAACCATCTGAATAGAATGGGAAAAATTTAAACTTTGTTCTTATCTTCACAAGTTTAAATGGCTGTAAGAGTCTCTAACAATTGTATGATCAATAGGAGTAAAGTATATCATTCCATGTTGGCCGTATAGAAGCCTGAAGCTCCTCTGCTATTTGCTCTTAAAAAGCTTATGAAATAGCAGCTGTTGTTGCAGTCACAAAACAATTACTCATCCAAATGTTAAATACAATCTTCCCAATGGTATCTTCCTTCTCCAAAACACAATGGTTTAATACTACTTAAGGCAAACACACACACACACACACACACACACACACAGAGTACTTGGTCCTGCCATTGGGGCAGGCGGCTGGACTCAATGGCCTCTCGAGGTCCCTTCCAGTCCTAGTATTCTATGGTTCTATGTGTGTATATATATATATATATATATATATATAGAACACCAGAAAACACTTCCTCAAAAAAGTAACTAATGGTGGTTATTGTAATTTAATGCTACTTATGACCATTAAAAGCTGCATGAGATCAACCCTAGACAGTAATAACCAGAAATATTCTGATTTTCCAATTGCAAAAGTCAACGGCATAATAAATTGTTTAGGTTGGACTCTATTTTGAGTCAGAAAAGGCACAAGCTGTACTTCTAATATAGGTCTTGGAAAATGTGTGCTAAGTTGCATTTGGAATGTGTAAAAATGATGTGTTCAGGTGTAAAAATGATGGTGTGATAAAGGCTTTTTTTATAATACTTCTGATTAAATCCAGATTATTCAAATGGATAGGGAAATAAAGAGCCTTTCATTTGAATCTTCATAGGTGGCTAATTATATTACATTCTATGCTGCAAATTGTATGCTCTCATAGTATGATTTTTGTAGGATGCTGAGAGATGGTGTTGTTCTGATGTCAACAAATACTATTAGCCCTTTTAAAAATAATGCCTACCATTATGATGCAAAAATAACTGCACTTTTTGCCCGGCTTACTTCCCTGAACCCAGAGTTTTAAGCAGGCCTTGTCTCCATACAAACAAACTGAAATGACCTGTAGTCAGACAGCCCTTAGTTGTATTTAATTGCTTGCTCCTGGCTAATGGCTTTTAAGTAAAGGCATTACACAGCATTTGTGGCATTGTCGTCCAGTTCATTGGCATCAGCATGTACATGCTAGGTTTTAAATATCCATCCAGCATCCTGCATAAGAAAGCAAAAGTGCAATTGAAATAGTTTATTATGCAGCATCTAGCAAAGCATGATCAGGACCAGCAAGGATCTTTAATGGACTAATAAAAGCACGTCCTGTTGGCTTTTAATTTTTTTTTAACTTTCTCTTTTTAATGTCACAGAAGGTGGCTGGTCTACAGACTGTGAGAATGAGATAAACAGTTAACATTTGATTCTGTTGTGCACTACCAAGTTATATTCATCTGATGTTACAATAAAGTACGAAGAATATATTTATCTTATTGAAGGTAGCTAGGTGGGAATTTTACTGAAGGTTAAGTTAGCTTTATTTGGCACAGTAGAATTCGGACCTCATTTTGAATTAGGTCACTTTAAAATGGGTTTTAACTTTTAATGAGCAATAATAAAGCTGATTTCAGTCAACCTATCACATGTTGGATAATCAAACTGGAAAGGAGAAAAAAGTAATTAGATCTGTACAAATTTAAAACTAATGTGGTAAATAAGTGTAGTAATATATTTAAAAAATGAAGTCACCAAAAAGGAGACACCGAGGATTATCACAAGAACATAAAAATGGCCATACTGGGTCAGACCAAAGGTCCATCTAACCCAGTACCCTGTCTGCTGATAGTGGCCAATGCCAGCTGCCCCAGAGGGAGTGATCCGAACAGGTAACGATCTCTCTCCAGCTTCCAACAAACAGAGGTTAGGGACACCATTCCTTACCCATCCTGGCTAATAGCCATTAATGGACCTAACCTCCATTAATTTATTTAGCTCTTTTTTAAGCCCGGTTATAGTCCTAGCCTTCACAGCCTCCTCTGGCAAGGTGTTCCACAGGCTGACTATGAGCTGTGTGAAGAAGAACTTCCTTTTATTTGTTTTAAACTTGCTCCCCATTAATTTCATTTGGTGTCCTCTTGTTCTTTTATTGTCAGAACAAGTAAATAATTTTTCCTTGTTCACTTTCTCCACTCCACTCATAATTTTATATGCTTCTGTCATATCTCTGCCTTAGTCTCCTCTTTTCTAAGTTGAAAAGTCCTAGCCTCCCTAATCTCTCTTCACGTGGGACCCATTCCAAATCTCTGATCATTTTAGTTGCCATTTTCTGAAACTTTTCTAATGCCAATATGTATTTTTTAAGATGAGGTAACCACATCTGTACGCAGTATTCGAGATGGGGGCATGCCGCGGTTTTATGTAAGTGCAATAAGATATTCTTCCTCTTACTCTCTATCCCTTTTTAAATGATTCCTAGCATTTTGTTTGTTTTTTTGACTCCCACTGCACACTGTGTGGATGTTTTCAGAGAGCTATCCATGATGATCTGAAGATCGCTTTCCTGATTAGATGCAGCTAAACTAGGCTCCATCATATTATCTGTATAGTTGGGGTAATTTTTTCCAATGTGCATTACTTTACATTTAGCCACATTAAATTTCATTTGCCATTTTGTTGCCCAATCACTCAGTTTTGTGGGATCCTTTTGAAGTTCTTCACAGTCTGCTTTGGTTTCAACTTTCTTGACCAGTGTAGTGTTGTTTGCAAACTTTGCCACCTCACAGTTTACCCCTTTCTTCAAATTATTGATGAATAAGTTGAACAGAATTGGTCCTAGGACTGACCCTTGGGGAATGCCACTAATTACCCTTTTCCATTCTGAAAATTTAGCATTTATTCCTACCCTTTGTTTCCTGTCTTTTAAACAATTTTCAATCCACAAAAGGATCTCTCCTCTTACCCCATGACAACTTAGTTTATGTGAGAGCCTTTGATGAAGTTATTTTTGTAGTGTAGATGCAGCCTATATCTACTGGATCCTCCTTGTCCTTGCAGAGCTTTGTGACTTTGTCCTAAACTACAACTATTTCAGATTTGTGGACAAATTATACCTTCAAATCAGTGGCACTGCTATGGGCATCCGCATGGCCCCACAGTATGCTGACATTTTTATGGTTGACCTGGAACAATGCTTTCTCAGTTCTCGTCCCCTAGCGCCCCTCCTCTACCTGCGCTACACTGATGACATCTTCATCATCTGGACCCATGGATAGGAGGCTCTTGAAGAGTTCCACTGTGATTTCAACAGTTTCCACCCCACCATCTACCTTAGCCTGGACCAGTCCACACAAGAATTTCACTTCCTGGACACTACTGTGCAGATAAGCAACGGTCACATAAATATCACCCTATACCGAAAACCCACGGACCAGTATGCTTATCTACATGCCTTCAGCTTCCATCCAGGTCGTACTACACGATCCATTGTTTACAGCCAGGCACTAAGGTACAACCGTATTTGCTCTGTTCCATCAGACAGAGACAAACATCTACAAGACCTTTACCGAGCTTTCCTCAAACCACAATACGCACCTAAGGAAGTGAGGAAACAGATTGATAGAGCCAGACGGGTACCCAGAAGCCACCTGCTACAAGACAGGCCTTGCAAGGAAAACAAGAGAACACCACTGACTATCACATACAGCCCCCGCCTAAGGCCTCTCCAATGCATCATCAATGATCTGCAACCCACCCTGAAGAATGATCTTTCGCTCTCACAGACCTTGGGAGGCAGGCCTGTCCTTGCCTACAGACAGCCTGCCAACCTTACACAAATCCTCACCAGCCACCACAAATCACAAACCAGTGACTCTAGGCCTGGAACCAGCCTCTGCAACAGTCCTCTCTGCCAGCTCTGCTCACATATCTACACCAGTGACATCATCACAGGACCTAACATCAACCATACTATCAGGGGCTCCTTTACCTGCACATCTACTAATATAAAATATGCCATCATGTGCCAGCAATGCCTCACTGCAATTTACATTGGCCAAACTGGACAGCCTCACCATAAAAGAATAAATGGATATAAATCAGACATCAGGAATGGTAATGTACAGAAGCAGATGGGTGAACACTTCAATCTCCCTGGACACTCAGTGGCAGATTTAAGGGTGACAGCTCTGAAACAAAGAAATTTCAAAAATCAAATGGAGAGAGAAATCTCTGAGCTGCAATTCATTTGCAAATTTGACTCCATTAACCAAGGATTAAACAGAGACTGGGAGTGGCTCACAGCTTACAAAACCAGCTTCTCTGCCCTGGGTGTTAATATCTCCCCATTAGACTCTGACAAAGACTCACATCCCCCTGTCTGATCTAACTTGTTTTTTCCTCTTTTGATAAGTACTGTTGATACTGGGCCATTTCCACCTTGCTGAATAGACCTTGTCAGCTCTGGCCCTCCCTTTTACTGTGACCCCACTCTTTAAATACCCCTCTGAAACTAACCCCCCACCACTCATGCATCTGATGAAGTGGGTCTTTGCCCACAAAAGCTTATACTCCAAAATATCTGTTAGTCTATAAGGTGCCACAAGACTTCTTGTTGTTCCCTTGTTCACGTTTGTGGACCCCCTTCAAAGAACTCTAATAGATTTGTTACACATGATTTCTCTTTACAGAAACCATGTTGACTTTTGCCTAACAAATTACATTCTTCTATGTGAACTGACAATTTTATTCTTCACTATCGTTTCAACTAATTTGCCTTGTATCAACTTTAGGCTTCCTGGTCTGTAATTGCCGGGATCACCTCCAGAACCCTTTTAAAATCTTGGCATTATATCAGCCATCGTCCAGTCATTGGGTGCAGAAGATGATTGAAAGGATTAGTTACAAATCATAGTTAATAGTTCCAGAATTTAACATTTGAGTTCTTTCAGAACTCTTGGGTAAGTGCCGTCTGGTCTCGGTGACTTGCTACTATTAAGTTTATCAATTAGTTCCAAAACCTCCTCTAATGACACCTCAGTCTTGGACAATTCCTCAGATTTGTCACCTACATAGGAATCTCCTTAACAACCTCAGCCATGAAGACTGAAGCAAAGAATTCATTTAGTTTCTCCACAATGACTTTTTTGAGTGCTCTTTTTGTATCTTAATCGTCTAGAGTCCCAACTGGATGCTTAGCAGGCTTCCTACTTCCGATGTACTTAAAAACATTTTGTTATTGCTTTTTGAGTGTTTTGCTAGCTGTTCTTCAAACTCCTTTTTGGCTTTTCTTATTACATTTTTACACTTAATTTGGCAGTGTTTATGCTCCTTTCTATTTCCCCCACCTCATTTGGCTGCTTGTTTCCATCACTCCGAGGAAATTTTCGAATCAGTTTAAGTCTTACTTAGTAGAAATTCTAGATGTAACCTACCATATTCTATTAAATCTATTCAATTAAAAAGGACCTGCCAAGGTTTTTAAGGGAGAATTTTAGAACAGTGTACTGGGTATGAGATGGCTCATTGTAAGGATTGGTGGTGATGGGATATGCAACCTTGTGTGCTGATGGCTCTTTTTTCAAAGTTGTTGCCTCAATTTAGGGAATCAAAATCTATATTTTTGCACTTAAATTCCTATTCTAGCAGCCCAAGTGTTAACTGAGGAGAACCGAAAGGATGATCTTGTGAAGAGCTCCTCCTATATAGCTCTCATGGTTTGCTTCCCACATAAAACAGAAGTAGGATCCACCTCCAAATATGGTGGATTTCTGCACAATATTAATTGTATAAAGTCCTGTGTTTCTGTATTAGCTCTGGCTTCCACAATCTCCCTCCCCCACTTATTTCATGATAGCAGCACTGGAGCCAATTAGCTGCCAAGGGGATTCACTTGACTGCTGCCACAGCAGGTTGGTAGTGTGTGGGAAGCAATCAGCCTGCACTCTGCAGACCAGCAGCAGATGACATGTTGCCCCACAAAATCACCCAGTTTCCACTCCTATTTCCCATCCCCACAACATGCACTCTGGACTCAGGAACCAAGTTGTGTAAGAACTGTGGCAGGAGAGAAAAGGTCCTGCTACAGTAGCTGCCAGACAGGGGATTATTCTTGCAGCAATCTGTGAGAGCTGACCTGGGACATTGAGCATCTCCATCAGAGCTCAAGTTGAAGTAACTTACTTACATAATCCTTGTACTCCAAGTGGAACATAGGCCATTTACAAGTCTCCTCCACTTCACCCTGTCTTGGGACAAAACTTCTACCTGACTCCAACAATACTCCAGTTCTTCTTCAATCTCAGTAGGTCTGCTCCACTCTGTCCAACGTCTTCCTCTTTTGTGTTTTCCTTGCAGGTGTCAGGTGAGAGCTTGGCAGACTATGCTGGATGACAGTTTTCTGAGAGTGTGGCCTAGCCACCCCCACTTTCTTCACTTGATTTGAAAGTCAAGTGATTCTTGTCCTGGTCTGTTCCAAAGCTCCTCATTTGTGACAAAGTCCTGCCATTTGATATGAAGCATGTACCTCACACATCTGTTTATGAATGTCTGTAACTTGTTATTTGAAGACTTTATAGTACACCAGGTCTTGCATCCATACAAGCGACACTCTTCACATTTGAACTGAAGATTCTCATCACGTCTTCGCAGATATTATTTGTGAACTCTATATGGAATAGAATGCTGCTGTTTCTTTCCCTGTCCTGGCACTTACGTCCTTATCTGTTCCTCTGTCTCTGCCCATAGTATTCCCCAGCTAGGTGTTTGAAACATAAACAGGAAAAAAACAGTTCCAAGAACATATAACAGGTTCCTTTCCCAATCAAGGTAAATAAATAAATAAATAAATAACCATGTGAATGTCATGCAGCATTATCGGTGGTGTTGAGAAATAAATTGCTAATGTATATACCACAGACTCATAAATTTCCTTCCTCAGTTTTTAAAATCTGAACTCTGGCTACACTATCCATAGGCCTGCTCTATTACATGCCTTTCTGAACACCACAGATGTTAAATTTTTTAGTTTGATTGCCCTGGGTCATAAAATCCTAGAACAAATCAATGCGAATAAACCTCTGTTTCCAGAAAATGATGACCTGCGAGATCACTAGCAGAGCATCATCACTTTCTCTCCATTTCTTCAGATGTTGATTCTTATCCAGATTATTCAGTAGCACTTTACTGTAAAGATGAAAAATGCCTAATGAGTAATTTATGTGGACTTTGCTTGACTCAAAAGTTAATAAATCAATCATAATTAAAAAGAAAAGCAATTTTTTGCAAAACATTGACTCTCTTCCCCAGTTTATTTTTTTTTCAAAGAAAATAACAGAACAAGATTTTTGGAGGTATTGAGTATCTACAGTTGCCATTAATTCTGGTGCAGTTGTTAGAGCACAGATAATCAGACCCTACTGAGCAAAAGCTGCACTGAATTACATTTCTCCAAGTTTGTTGAGTACTTACCTGTATGACTGAGGGTAGTATTTCCTTTAAAATGAGAAACGTTCCCAGCCCTACCGAACACAACATGAGCATTCAAAGCCTGGGAACATTTGTTCATCACATACAAAACAAAAACGTAACAAATTGCAGATCAAACTTGACTCCTTTCAATTCATATTGGATACTTCTGTACAAGAAGCCTGTGTCGACTGAAGTCACTGTCAAAAGGGATTTCCTGGCAAAACTTCTGTCAACAGATTGCATCTGCACATAAAAGCAGATATAAAAAGCAATCTGTTTGGTTGACAAAGAGCAGTCAGACAGTCAAGCTCTCTGTCTCAACAGAATGGCTGACTGGAAGCTCTGCAAACAGGGCTGCCCGGTTAAATAGAAGCCCTGTCTGTCAACAAAGGGCCCCAGAGCATCTATATGGTTGTTTTCCCAAAAGAACACTGTTGAGAGAGGTATTATACTTGAACAGGGAGAGGTATAATGTTGCCAGTAGATGTGCCAGGTTTTGTCGACACTGTCAACAAACCTTATTTTGCATGTAGATGCTCCCTGGTTTGTCCCATCAAAAGCCCAGTTTTGCAGGAAAAGCCTCTTGTCTAGATGTAGTCATTGACTTTAATAGAAGCAGATCTCCAAAAATGCCACCACTCCCCCTGCTGCCACAAAATGTTCTGCACCTTGAAGGATCAGATGCAAAATAGCTTGCACAAAGGCAACATACAAAATAGGTTCAAACCTGAGAAAGTGTGCTTTTTGCCTTTTATAGATGCTTTAAACAAACTAGATTTAGTCATCTTGAGATTTCTTTATTATATTGCTCTAAAACAGTAGTTCCCAGCCTTGGTCTGCAGACCTCTGGGGGTCTACAGGAGTATTGCATGGGGTCCATAAAAAAACAGTAAATAAAAATGATCATAGAAAATAAGTGTTAAGTAAATTGCAAATTTACAATCAATTATTATTTTTCAATTAAATGTCTTCTGATAATGTTATTAACTGCTGTCCAAAAATCTATGTTGTGGTTTCCCTTTTCACTTAATGACATGTACATAGTGGCTAGAATTAGCTTTGATGGGGGTCCACGAATGGTTTGTGGGGGTCTGCAAACGGTTAGGGGGTGATTGGGAGTCCCTACTAGTGAAAAGGTTGGGAACCACTGCTCTAAAGTCTTCCTCTGCTGAGTGCGGCTGTTACTACCATCACACTCTCTGTACAATTTGTTCTTCTTATTAATTGTTGTTAGGACCATTTAGTAATGGTAAATAATAGCAGTAATAACTCCTGTTAACATAGCTAAGATAGCATATGGTTATGAGGGAATGCAGACCTGAAATACATTCAGTCAATTTTTTCCTAACTTATTTCAGTGAACTTGAATGAGGTGCAAGTCCCTGGAGGACTTATAAGGAACAGATACTACTGTAATTCCTACAGATTTCTCCTTGAGCAAGCAAGTGGAACCAAGTCAAATTCAAAGCAGTGCAGTTGCCAGAGTTCTGCACCATGTGGTCCACAGGGGGACTTTCAGCAAGTTACACAGTACTGTAAGGTGGATCACAGCAAGTATGTAGGAAGAGAGTGGGGGACATATGAGAGGCCATTTTAAATGATCTGCTGAGTATAAAGAATCAGTGGCTAACACTCTGGATAGGGTGAGTGTAACAGAACTTTACAACTACTAAAGGGGTTCCATAAGAGCTACAGAACCCCAGATACAAGGCAGGTCAGTCCTATAAACTCTCTTGACTACATCTACATCTCTTTGCCGTAAGAGCGTAATTAGAAGTAAATTGTGGCTATTGTGTAAAAACTTCAGAAGGCCACATTTTTCTATCACATTCATAATGTAGTATTTATATGTCATTAGGCTTCCAGTGACACTCCTAGGGTATGTCTACACTGCAGCTAAAAACCTGCAGATGGCCCATGCAATCTGACTCAGGCTTGTGGGGCTCAAGTTAAGGGGCTGGCAGGGGGTCTCTTAAAGTGCAGCAGAGATGTTTGGACTCAGGCTGGAGCCTGTGAGGTGGGAGGGTGCCAGAGGTTGGCTGCAGGCTGAGTCCTAAACTCCACACTGCTATCAAAGAGCACTTTAGCCAGTATCCTGCAAGCCCAAGTCAGCTGCCATGGGTCAGCCTTTGGTGTTTCGTTGGGGCATAAAGATACCCTTGGTGGAATAGAAAAACTAAGGTGATGTCTGCACTACCAGCTAAATTTGATTTTATTAAATTAAATTTTATAACTCTGGGTTTTATAAATTCCATTTTGAGTATCTCCATTTCCCTCAAAGTCCAAAGTTGAGTTAGTGCTGCCATGCTCGAATGGCCAAACATTGACAGTTGCAGCAATGCATTTTAGGAACCTGTTTCACAGTTCCCTCAGCCCCACATTCTGCACCCTCCCCACAGTCCCTGCTGTATCCCCACCACTGACAGCACTCACCCTGCTGCCTGGTTCCCAGGTCCCTGCAGTTTGAGAGAGCCAGGAAACTGACCAGCTCTGCTGTGCTTGGCTCACTGGAGCCAGGAGCAAGGCGCAGCAGAGAACCAGGTGCTGTGCTGGTCAGTTTCCCATCTCTCTGCCAGTTGCAGAAGCCAGAAAACTAACCAGGGCTGCTGCACTGATCAGTTTCCTGGCTCCCTGAGTTGCGGGGAAGCAGGAGCCAGGTGCAGCAGCACCAGTCAGCCTCTGGATTCTAATGAATTCAATTCAAAGGCATGATGCTCCCACACTAGCCTCCATTCAAACTGTTAAATTCAAACTTGATGCTATATCCACCCAGTTCTGACGATATTATGATAGCGATATTAGTGTTCCCTAAATCGCACTAATAGGATTTACAGTGAAGACAGCCACGTCATACAATCCAGCTAACTGCCTTAAATATGAATTTATCTAGTAGTGTAGATGGCGCCAAAGAGATTTGAGAATGCACCTATTCCCATGAGGGGCATTAAAAGCCAAATACTAACACTTACAAAAATGTTCCTAGCTGACATTTTTAGTACTAGCCTTCTATTGTTTTCAGTTTTGTCCTAGGACTAATTCTGATTCTTACTCTCCAGGGTTTTAGGTGGAATCAGCAAACTGAGTTGGCTTCCAGTACACCATTCATATATGGCTAGATTTAAATTCCTAAATACGTGAACTGTCAATCACAGATAAAATGTAATATGGTTCAGTGTCCAAGTTGTGTTGTACCTGTGTTTTGATCTCATCAATGACCAGACCAAACTGCTGCATCTATTTTTGGACAGTACAGATAATTTTGGGGAACATTTATATTAAGGGTGACCACATAGAGTAAAATACCATCTACACATAGCAAAACATTATCCCTCAATTCAGTTCAGGGATTCCCTACAGAGTATAGCTGTCAATATAATCAATGAGGATTAATGCAAATCAAATTGGAGGTAAGGTAATGCATTTTCATGAACTATGCATGCCTCTGCCAATTAAACATAGGAAAGGCCATAACATTTGTTTGATATCATGGGTTACACCTTATCTTCAAGCAAGCATTTACTGTGATTGCCGAGTTCTACCTAGAAGGTGCCATCCATCTCTTGATAATACCAAATACAAATCTACAATACTTCTGGGAGTTGCATGTTGCTGAGTAGGCTCCCTCTCAAGAATAGATAATGAAATAGGTTCCTGGGGCTATCCTGGTGTTACAAAGAATACTGATTAATGAGCAGCCTTCTAAAAAAAAGGGCTCTTCCTGAGAAGCTGTCAAGCACTGAGGAATAGTATCAGAACTCCCTTGCTGTGCCCTCCACACCTCATTGAACCCAAATTGCCTGATTTTTTATTGCAGCTTTTTGAAAGCAAGGGAGGTGTTTTTAAGTTTAGCAGTGGATCTGTTGTGATGTTTGTCTGTCAAACAACTAGAATCCATCTCCTATCTCCAAAAACATTTGTAAAGCCTTGAATACTTTTTCAAATATATGGCCAGCTTTTGCATTTGGGTCATAGCTGTTGACAATATATATTGGCGGGCTTTCTATCAGCACGACTTAATGACTGTGTGTGTGTGTCAGAGATTACCTTAAGCTTTTGAAAGATTGCAGTGAAGCCCCACAGCTACACCCCAACGCAGAGCTCAGAGAAAAAGCAACTCTGATATGAAAGTCTCATCACAGAAGAAAGTGCACCTGGCTTCTTTTTATGTATAACAGCCCAAGGCTTGGGTCTGGCAGAGCCCATGTTCAACAGGACCTAAGATGAGGTAGAGGGATCTTATGTCACTGTTCCTATCCCACAATCCCTATAGGCTTCTGGGGAACTAGCTTGGCCATAATATGCATTATACCAGCTACAGGGCTGATCTAATCTACATCAGTCTGCAACAGATCTAAAGGGAGGTATGATGGCCTGGGCGGTGCACGCTCTGATCATGCCCTGTTTCAGTGAGAGATGGCAGAGAGCCATGGGTTGTCTCAGGGCAGTGAAACCTTCTATCGCCCACTTAAGTCATCTTTATGATCCCTTTCTACTGCTGGAGTGGCACAAATAAGCCATAGCATCAGTTAGAAACAGGCCCAAGATTTATGGGACTTCCCTGAATTGTTTATAGCCTGTGTATTCCAGGTCAGAGATCTGGACTTCTCATCTCCAGCACTAACTCAGTCTCCTGCCAGCAGTTTTCCATTTTGTTCCATGTCTCACTCCCTGAGCTGTTTTCAGAGGCTGGTGCACAGGTGGGCAATGTGTGACTTGCAGTTGCTCCAGCAATGCCAGTCTGACCTGGATGCTGAGCTGTGCTTTCCCCATCTCTCCATTCACCATTGCAAGCCCATGTCAGGGGAAGACAGAATTCTAGTCCATGGCCCCAGGGAAGTGCAGGGGCTATTCAGTCCCAATTTTCCCAGAAGTACAGGTGCCCCATAGAGAGCACAGAGATGCAGGGACCAGACTGAGCTATAGCTCCATCCCACCCCTCCACTGTGTCCTGCAGTGTTGCACACAGGGCAAAAGGCAGGGAAGAATAAGCTGCACTGTACCAAAGGGTGACTACATAAGCAGACAGGCTTTCTGTATCATGGGGGATTTAGGGAGCTTCATCGTGTTCCCTTTGTGTCCCTGCCACTCCCCAATGCCCCTTACTTGGGCCTGTACATACACATCACAAAGTAACCCTCAGAATGCAAGAAAAATAGTATTTTCTGTCCTTTTTAATTGGCTTTTGCTTTTTTGCATATTATAGTTTTTTGAATATTGTGATGCCTCTGCTAAAGAGGGCTTACAGCTTCCATCAACCCCCACCGGGCCGGGTAAGAGAAGGGTCTTGAATCAGGAAATGGCTAGGCTTTATTGGGAAGCAGCATCTGCAATGCAAACCAGTAGCTGCAGAGAAGCTGGGTGCAAACACAGGACCCCACGACGTGGGCAGAGATCCATGTGTGGACCATGCCACACATTACATGGGCATACATCTTTGTAGCATTTATGGGAGAGCAGCAGGAGCTGAGCAGGAACAAGTGTAGACAGGAACCAGTGAGAGACACTAATTGAGCCTCACCTCAAAACCTGCAAGTGCCTCTTTGCTTGGACTAGAGACTGGACTGTAGAGGACATCTCAGGTAGTAGGCCTGTATTACACTGTCCTGGGGGCCCAAACAAGAACCACTGTAGCCGTCTAACCCTCTCTACCTAGGGTGTTTGCAACTGTTTCCTTTCCTGACAGCCACGGTAAAACACAAGTTCATTTAGCCATATGTATGAGTGGCTATTGGGACCCACCAAGGCTACCGCCTAGAGAGCCCAAGTCTGAGCTGTGGTACACCTGCCTTTCCTCAGTGCAAGTTGAGTTCATCTGGTGCTTTGGGGACCTGGGGCACTTCAGCATTGACTAGCCCCAAGAATTTCAGTATTTTTGAGCTGTGTATAATGGCACATTCAATTACACTTTCATAGTTGCCAACTGTCCTGCTTTTACTTCACAGTCCCCACATGAGAATTGACCTTAAACACTGCCTGGCTGCTAGAAGGCAGGGCAGAGCTAGGAAAGGAGATCAGTTACATTGCTTTTGTCCTCAGGTTCCTAACTCAAAGAGGCAAGTCTGCTCCTTCAAAACACACCAAATGCATTTTGAATCCACACAGCTCCCGTAGTAAATAACGACAGTACATTAATTGTTAATATAAATAATAAGGCTGTTGCTAGTATGAATAATGCATGGCAATAAGAGAAGCTGTTAAGGATTATAGAATTCACTAGATTTTGTCTTTATTTGAATTGCTGTTGCCTTTGCTTAGCCTCTCAGCATTATTGGCCCAGTCCCGCTCCCGCTCCCTGTGAAGTCAGTAGTATTTGGCCAAAGACATGAACAGAAGCAGGATTGGGCCCTATATCAACTTTTACTTGTAGTAACATTCATGAAATTGAACTGACATGGGTATGATGGATTGCAGAATTTAGCCCCAGCTCGGTATCTTCTGCTCACTTCGATCCAAAGATCCCCTTTTCAAAGATTTGCATGTGCAGAGAAAATAAAGGGGTGCGGGGAGGGAAATAACTTGTGTGGATTCCACTAGTGTAAATGCTCAACTACATATTTTGCAGTGGGGTAGTGCTCCCAATGTGTTCTGAACAGCATCTAAAGTGACTAATGGCTTTTTTTTTTCTTTTTAATTTTTTTTTCATTCTTTTCTGTCATGGATATTGGAGACCTTCCAGAACACATGGGGCAATTTGCATGTGTGATCATCCCCTGAGCAGAATTCTGATGCTGCACTTGAGTTGTGGACTATACTGCAAATAGGATGCAGCTTTCATAAGCTCTCAGCATAAATTATTGATTAGAATGTCACCCTGCCTTTTTTTAAAGAAAAAGAAAATAAATCGAACAGAAATGCAGAATAGGCAATGAACACAGTAAGATACTCTTCTCACCACCCTTCATCCATTACTCGTCTGACTGTTATCCCAATACGCTGTCAGCGCACACGAGTGACATGGAAGTGCCTGACTAGTTTGTAACTCCCACAGTTTGTCAGACCCTTTTCCAATGGTGAAAATTCAAAAGAGGAAACAGTATTAATAACTTGTATAGTTACGGTGACCAGATATCCAGATATCATCAGGCCAATCCCAGTACTGGGAGTTTTGTCTTCTATAGGCACCTCCTATGCCCTCTTTCCCCCCCCCACACACACTTTCCTTCCTCCTTTCCTGATTTTTACAAATGTAATCCAAGTTTAAGCCTTATTTTCTTCTCTTCTTGCGATATATGACTTTGGTTAAATGCTAAGATTGTTGTGTCCAAAGCAAGCCAGAAACTGCGACTGGTCTTAAGAACTAATATATCGTGGTTCTGAGACATACATATGGAGTCAGTGGTTTCTTTTAGACACTGCCAATAGTCCAGCCAGCCAGATGGGGACAATAATTTGGTTGGGAGATCATGCCAAGAATTTAGTAAGTGGCATGCAATACAATGATTCTTAAGATAAATCTTCTGAATTAAAATGATAAACTTTAACCATGTTATACAAAAAACATAAAAGAATTGCAAAAAACTTAATAATTAAAAATTGTATCAGGCACTAACAATTGTGCAGATGTGAATCTGTTCATTTAATCTTTTCTCTAAAAATTGTACTATGACCCCAGAATGTGATTATTCTACGTTACAGCTTACTTTAGATCCATGCCCTGATGTTACAAAGTAACAGCAACAGTGTTTTGCCTCCTCCATGTGGTATCCTGACAGAGAAAATCATCATCTATTACAACAAAATTTCATTAACCTTCCCTTACTACTATATTATTCATTTATCTATGGATTTATTTGATAAACATGAACCACAGTGCCAGTGCAAATGTTTGCTCTTCGTTAGTACTATGAAAACACAATGAAAAAAATGCTGCCTTGATGCAGTGGGTCGGGTCAGAGAATCAATAGTTTCTGTGGATGCGGGACCCCCAGGCACACTGGTCTGTTGCTAAGGAACCATATTGATCCCTTCCAGCTTCTTCACAGACACCCTCATCTGCATCGCTGTGACTGAATACCATCATTCACAGCAGTGGAGGTAGATAGACGCTTTGCCTTTGCTTTAATATTTATGAAGTAAATGCATCATCCTCTGAAGCTTTTAACGTCTAATGCTGTTTTCTTTTTCTCCAGAAACCATCAACGTTTGGGAATGTCTCTATTATCATCCAGTCACTTCTTATAAAGTCTAGGTAGCCTATTTTCCAAAGCTAATGCAACAGCAGGAGTTTTAACAAAAACAAACAAAAGTATACTTTTTATTTTATTTTTAGACAGGGTTCTCTCTAATTCTTGCACTATTTCAATAATTATGCTTAAAATATAAGGCATTGTAACAACTTGTTATGTGATAAATAACGCAAAATACAGAGCTCTAGATTGAAAGATAGATGGGGATATTTGACACTAATAATAAATAATAATAATAATAATAATAATAGTAGTAGTAGTAGTAGTAATAATAATGCATATAGATAAAAATGTCAGCAAGAGAGTTTCCTTTCTTGCTCGCACATATTCTTGAGCCCTGCGCCAGCCTGTTCCAAGGGGACTGCTGGCACTCCAGAAAGTTTACCATAAATCTTTGCAAGGATTTTAGACTGTAGGCTCTTGGGTATGGATAGTTTTAAGTATGTGTAACACAACAGGGCCCCAGTTTTGACTAGGGTTTTTGGGGACTACAACACAATAAATAATAATAAGGCAGTTGATTATAAAAGCCTGTCATCTGTATTGTTTGACAGTAATTCAGGGGCTGATGGATTTCCTGTGCTGTCATTTTTCCCTCTAAATTTAAAACAGATCCAAATAAAAAATTCTGTGTAATAAGTTTCTCTGGAATGCTTGGGGAAATATTAAATCTATAAAAAATTCAAGAGTTTAAAAGCAAACACTGAGCAGACAAAAGACCAGAGATCTCTGCTATAAATGTTCTGTGCTAGTGGAAATCATCATTTAATTAACCTTGGAAACTAAAGTACATTGATCTCCTTAATCACATGATGGATATGTGACAAGCAGAGGCAGTGCCACCTATACCACAGGGACATGACAATATGGCACACGCTTGGCAAATTAGTGTGAGGCGGGCATCTCTGTGTAAGAGACTCAAAGTCCAGGCTTAGTCTGTCTGTGACCACCCTAACATGATTGCCCATGATGATGACAATTTTCATGGTGAGATTACATGTGCGCTAAGAACACTCCCCCAGAGCTGGGGCATGGTGATAACCTTTGGTCATGGCAAACTGTAGGTATATTGAGATGGGTTATTTGTAGATCACATATTCGCTATCCCTTTATCAAACTCATGTTGCATATATTACAGTTTCCTCTGGCTGACGTACGGCACAAAGAAACATAGAAGCAAATATCTAATTTTTCAAAGAAAATCTATTTAACAGCCATTGACTTTGGAGTAAATAGGTAAAACTCCCATAGGATCCCTCACCATCTAAGTTAAATTCAGGATTCTTCCTTCCAGCTGCAACTCCCATAAGATCCCTCTTCTATATTGAATTAAGGGTTCATCTATCCACCTTCAAAATCAATCATCTCCTATTTCCCTTAGCTTAGGGTGACCAGATGTCCTGTTCGTAGAGGAGCTGTCCACTATTAAAGCCTTCCTGCTGGTGTCCCTACTTTCTTTAAAAAATGGTCCTCTTGCCCTGTATTTTCTGTCTTTCTCCCTCCCATCACTACCGGTGGGTCTTACTGCTGGCCGGATCCTTGCTCACCAGCCGCCCGCCCACCAGCAGTGAGTGGGAAGAGCACAGTGGCTGATGATGGGGTGGGAGTGCAAAGCTGGTGGTCGGGCAAGGCTACACACGTGAGGTTGGCCTGCTGATGTGGCACCTCTGCTGCCCTCCCATTGGCCCTTGACATGCTTTCCTACTGTCCTCTCTCTGCTGTACCTACGCACTCCCCCCAACACACACATGCAGTCCTGCTGTTCCACCATTTCATCCTCCTGCCCCAACGGGGTGCGCCACACTCCCAGCACCGTGCAGAGACCCAGCCCCTGTCAGATTATTCTGCTTAGCAACACCCCAGCCAGTAGGCTCCTTCCTTCCTTCACTGCCCCTGGCTGGGCTGGCACCAAGGCAAAGCTCAAGACCCTCTAGCCCAGAGTGCCGGCCAGGAGGAGCCAAGCCCTGCATGCACTAAAGCCCTATACAGCACCGACATGGGGAGCTTCTCCAACCCCCTGCTAAGCTCTGGAGTGGTCGGGAAGAAGCTGTTTCCGGCCTGTTTGTGCCCTGATCCTGCTTACGACCCTTTTCACAGGTTGTCCCCACCCTAGCTCCTGCCCCTGGGTAGTGCAGGGCTGCAAGGCCACCTACTCCCTCTCTCCTGCTGAGCCACCTCACTGGCGGGGTTCACTGAAGCTGCTGCAGCTTGATGGGGGTAGTAGGGAAGAGATGATCTGCCTGACCCCGATTGCCACCCCCACTTCCAGCCCCATTCAGGTGGAAGCAACTCCCATCCCTTCCCTTCTGTACCATTCCAAAAAGCTGCTGCTTGCCATGCTATAGTGTGAGCCTTGACAGAAATCTAGGGAGGGAGGAGAAGGGAGTGAGCATGTGACCTTGACCTACCATGCTTCCCACATTACCTTGAGAAGATGGGGCAGCAAGTACCAGAAGAGGTAGGTCCATTCCGGGGGCACAGCCAGGCCTAGAGGGTGGAGAGGACTGGGGAAAGACAGTGGGGTCTAGTCAGTCAGTCACCCGCACTCCCCTGTGAGAGAGGTGTGTGGGAATGTGTGTCTTACCTCTCCCCTTGCAAACCTTAAAGATAATAAGGTAAACAAAAAGACTCCAGCTACGCAGCATTTCTGTTTAACTTGATGTTAATTTGAATGTTTGTACCACATATTTCTGATTAATTGTCATTGAATTCACTTGAATAAGATCGGTTTTACCAGGTATCCCATAATCAGCATAGGGAAATATGTAACCCTACCTTAGATATTGATGTTATCATTTAAGAAACAGGGACTTTTTATAGTCCCTATTCATATATTTAAGAGAGGACTTGATTTCTCCTACTCCCTTTTAAATAGGAATATTGTAGTGTTTTCTATAACCCAATGTAATACTTTCTGGGAAACTATTCTCGCAAATTGCTGCTAACACTCTGACAATAATGATGCGATAATAGCATGATACTTCAGGCCATTAAGTCTATTGAAACTAAATTATAACCATCACCAGTGATCAAAAGCAATGACATCACATCTTCTTTGGAAGATAACACCTCCAAAATACTCTGTGTTCACGTATTTTACCAACACAGCTGTATGTGTTACCCAAGGGCCTTAGGAGGAAAGGGGCAATACTTTCTCCAGAGTTATTTCTCTCATAATATTAAGAAAAATTAAGTGTAGTTTAATATACAATGACTTGGAGTCTGATCTAAATAATGTGAGCCCTGTCATCGAATTCAATGGGCTTTGGATCAGACCCTTAGGACATTTCTACACTTGCCGCTTGTGCCAGAAGCAGCATGCTAATGAACAACCTGGAAAATGCTAATGAGGTGCTGGAAATTTACATCTGTGCCTCATTAGCATTTTCAAGGCTGTTCATTAGCATGCTGCTTTCAGAACAAGTGGCATGTGTAGAAACGGCCTCAGTCTTCAGGCTAGATCATGTAACAAATTTAGAGACATTAAAGATTTTAATTTCCTGAAAAACTAGTACAAGCCAGAACAGATGTCTGTGAGCAGTTGGACCAATAGACATCATGTGCTTCCAGAAACACAAGATGCCATTTAATTAAAAAAAATTAGCCTTCAGGAGTCTGAATCAACTAATTACAATCACACTATAGCTATGTCCTTGAATGGTTCAATATAGGCATCACTGCACGTGAAATTGATAAAGACAGCAAGAAATCTGGATCACTTTTAATATCAAAGATTTGTGGAATAAATTGGCGTCATGTTTTTCTCTTTTCTATCAGACAAATGAACTATACATTGTAGTCTCTGGACAGTTATTCAAAAGCATATCTATCTGCTAGAACTGCAAGCAGTTTGGCAGCTTGGGTGTTTGCATACTAATGCATCTCCAGTAGATTCAAATACCTATATTGCACCTATTTGTTATCTCAGTGATTGATCATAGGTCGCCAGTTTTCTTGCTGTGACTAGTCATTACAAAAAATTAATTCGCTTAGCAGTGGAGTCCTGCTGTACTGTCTGGAGCCTCTGGGTCATATTCGCGGAATGGCATTTTCCTAGTTTGCCAGCAATTGGCATCAGTCTGCCTCAGTAGATGGATTCTCTGGAAATTAAAGCAAAACAATTAGGTTAGCAGTTCTCCACTTTTCTATCCACCATATTATTCTTATTCCAACCGACAGAGTTCCACTGGGGGGATAGTTGGCATATGCACCACACAATGGGGAGACTCAGTTATAACATTTAGATTCTGAGCCCTCTTAGAGTGAATCTCTGAAGGTACCTGCCTGCTCAGCTTATGAAGTATGATGTGCTAGGCAGGGTGCAGCTGTTTGGAACGATGTGTTATTAAGACTGAGGCCAGTTCATCTGGTTTATAGGATCTGGGCAGGCATATTCCCTTGTAATCATTACACTTGACAACCTGTAGCTTTCAACTGATCACTGTGGTTTTTGAAACCTCCATTTCCTTGTCAGTGTAATGACTGTGTTCAGTTAGTTTATTTACAGAAAGGTTCTGCCTGGCTTGTCTTTGTGCTGATAGTGAAGTGTTTTCACTTGCATTTAGAATGAACTGCCAGCAGCATTTCTGCACCTCATGCTTTTGGTGTGGCTCTAATGGTCTGTCCTTTTCAAACAAAGTATTGTACAGTATCTCACATAGGTGGCAGATACCTGAATTTGGAGGTGCACTAAACCACTAGCCACCTTTATTCCCATTTTACTCCCTTGTAGAGACCATTCATTTTTAATGCTCTCAATTTCAAATGGTGTCATCTAAACAACTGTCTTCATAATTCTCCCTCCGCACCCCACTTGATACTCCTGCAGATTTCTCATTAGTTCTTTTGAGTTGCTCACAAGCTATGGGCCCTCTAGTCACAATGCTTTGCAGGCCCAGAATTAATATTTGACTGAAATGGAGGTAGCAGTTCAATTAGGCTGTTTTTCCTCTCATCAGTGCCTGAGTTTATTTTGTGGCTTGACAGAACTGGAATCATGGAGAAATGAGGGGCATAAAGAGTGTCATGTGTCTACATTCAAGTTGCCATGAAAGCTATTTCAAAAAGTTGAAGGTAACAACGGCCAATTAGGCAATAATTTGATCACCCGAGACAAATTAAATTAAAAGAATGGCTTACAGTTAAATATGGACCAATCGACAACAAATTGACATACAAAGGGCAAAATAATGTGAAAGGGTGTGCAAGGTGGTGTGGGTGTAAGAGAAACAACAAGCTATCCCAGAAATGAGCTTTAGATGGACTTACAGGGCAATACAGTCATAACCCGAGATACACCCATTCGAGTTATAAGAATTCGACTTTACAAGGAGTTTCATTTAGTAACCCTACTTCAGCTTACGAGTAATTTCTTCGCATTTATGAGGACCAATTTAGAGGCTGGCGGTTCTGGTAGGCAAGCACCGAGGGGATGGAGTTGGCTGCGTTGGTCTTGACGAAGAAGCCGTGCAGGGGAGTGGAGGTGCCCTGCGAGAGGACAGCAGCCTGGTGCAGGGAGGTAGACTCATCCGAGTCCCAGCAGTAGATCAGGCCCATCCAAGCCCCGCTGCTGCTGCTCACCCCCTGGGTGGCTAGGCGGCCTCCACTGCCCGCCCTGTGCAGCTGTGCCTTCGGCGCTGGGCGCCGTCTGTGGTGCTCCCTCCCATTTAGTGCCTGGCTCGCCCGCCGCTGCCGCCTCAGCTGTCGCCGGTGGGTCCTCTCCGCCGTGCATCCCTGCACGAGAGAGGCATCTCCCCTCATCAGCTGGGGACTCCCTGTGCCTGCCTAGCTCCCCACACAGCCAGCCCCTGGCAGCGCCCCCTCCCCGCTTAACCTAAGCTCTGCTCAGGCCGGGCTGCTTCCCTGTGCCCTGCTCTGCCCTGCCTTGATCTGCCCTGCCCCCCACTTTGTACTGGATTTAATGGGATTTGGTGCTGTTTTAGCATAAATGGGTGTACATTTTGGGGCTCAGGAACACGTAAAATTTTTTCCCATTGAAATTAATGGTAATTACATTTTTGACTTATAAGAATTCACCTTAAGAAGGGTTTTCAGGAAGGAATTACCCTCATAAGGTGGGGGAAGACAGTAGTGGTTATGATATCTGATTTGCCTAATATACAGTTCGAGGCAACATTTCATCTAGCTCATCCTCTTGTTAATAGTCATTCAGTAGTTCCTGTGGTAATCCTCTGACATTCCTATGAGTACTGAACAAAGGTATGTGGTACTATTGCAATGAGTCCAAAAAGAAGTCATGAGATCTGGGCATTGAAAATAAAATGTGAACATTTTGTGCACTAAAAACTTCTAGGTACTGCTTATATGAGCCCCAGAAAACATCACTGTGATTTAAGAAATCTAGCTAAGATAGGCATGGAAGCAAACTATTCATAGAAAGACTGGTGGGGGGGAAAGGGCTAAGTTCAGCTCGGGTGTAAACAGGTGCAATGTTAAGCATGTGCTCCACTGGTGGGCATGTATCTGGCTTAGGCTTCCACCAGGGCTGAACCTCAACCAAAGTCCTTACCAGTGTGATGTGCCCACTCTGGTTAGAGGTAAGCTGAGAAAGAATCTAGTCCATGACAATACTGCCACATTGGTAGATACTCTCATGAGTGAACAGACTTTGCTGGCAAAAAAAAATGCCTCGGTTTAGCACTTTGAATTTTTTTTTCCAAATTTGCAACAAAAAAGCAATTAAAATATAAAAAGATGAGATGTTTTGTAAACAAAAATCAAATTGATCAAAATGGTGTAGCTCCAAATGAAGACACAAATATATTGCACTGACAAAATTATTCAAATATATTTAAATATATTGCCTTAGGGAGACGGAAACTTATATAAAATGTTGAGTCTGTCTTGAGGACATCTGATGAAGTGGGTCTTTGCCCGAAAAAGCTTATGATCCAAAAAATCTGTTAGTCCATAAGGTGCCACAGGACTTCTCATTGCTTTTGCGGATACAGACTAACACAGCTACCCCTCTGATATTTTTTTCCTCAAAGAACTAACTCTTGTCACAGCAAACACTCTTAAAGATGGATCAATATTTTCTGCTACTTTCCCCTGTGAGTAATTGCTTCAATTCCCACATAGCTATTAAAATAAACTCTTTCATATCTGGCAGCCCTGGGACCAGGAGGTTGCCAGATATTCAAATATTCTGGATAACAGAGAGGTATACCTAGCAATGCATAACACTAAAGAAAAACAAGATTAGATATTAAGAAACAAACAAAAATGTATGCAGGGTACTTTATTTACCAACAACAGTAGTATTGTACACGGTAAATGTATACTGTATTTGCTGTATGTATTCGTATTTGCTTTCAGTATACTGTGCTTATGGAAAATGTAACTAAAATTTATTTATGGTTGAAGAGCCAGTTATCTGAGCATTCTGGATGATAGAATGCCAGATATGAAAGAGTTTACCGTACATGACAATGGGGAATTTGGAAGGGCAGGAGCTCAAGGCAATCTCTGTTAAGGTGATCTGTAACATAAAAAATTTGAAGCTCTATAAGTGAGATTACTGAATGCATGTGTGGTATGAGCGTTGACCTTGTAAATCCGGGGTTGTGAGCTCAGTCCTTGAGGGGGCTGTTTAGAGGTCTGGGAGAAAGGGATTTAAAACAAAATCTGTCAGAGATGGTGCTTGGTCCTGCTGAGAGGGTGTGGGCTGGATCTGATGAAGTCTCAAGGTACTTTCCAGCTTTGTGAGATATATGTAAGCCATGAGCATTGATTCATGACTGCATTTAGAAAAGAAGAGATAGTCTATAGCTCAACACAAATTCATTAGCTCAAAGGTTGTAGCAGACTTATAAACCTCTAGGTGTTTCAGTCACTAAAGTGATATGGGGAGCAGCGCTGTCTTGTGTAGCTTACGAATGATACACAATTGGATGTTAAAGTAAGTAGAAATATATAGTACCAGCTATGTGGGCAAATGCTGCTCACGTGACCCATGTAAATCATTCCACTACTACTTTTAATCCATTTGTGTGAAGAAGCTGCTATTCTAGCCTACACCATGAAAAAGCAGCCATGGAGACTGCGCCACAGCTGGCCTGCCTGTGGTTCAATGGAGGGGGTGAAGCCAATATTCTCCACCTACAGAATCTTGAGCACAAAATCCAGTTAGTCAGTGGGATGGGAATAGGGTGGATAAATTAACTTGAGAGGAAAAACAAATGCTGCAAAGGTTAACTACTAGCCTGTTCTTTCTTAGTGCTGTTGATATGAAGCTTGAAGGGGTAGATCAGTTTTCATCCAAGGAAAAAGTCCAAATATTGTGGCACTGAAAATACTCCCAAGCTTCCTTAATGCACAGACATTCTTTTCTCTTTGTTTAGCACACAACCCTAAAGCTTTCCAGGACCAATGCAGATTAGAGAGGGTGTTGGTTCATGCATAATTGAAGAGAGTTCCAAGTCATTAAAAAAATCCCTTCTTAATGCAATGGTAAGAATGCTTTGAGCTTGTAATGTGAAGACTTCTGAATGTCACATGCAAAGGGGACAGAAAATTGTGCAATCAAGCAATTTCAGGAGATGCCTTGATAACGGAAACCAGAATATGTCATTTAACAAATGATACAAACATTTCCTAGGGGACATGGCATCATGAAGTCTTAGGGTTCATCTGTTAAGACAGAAAGCACTTATTATGACGATCAGTTACTGTTGTTTTGTATCACAGCAGCAGGAAGTGAGCTGGTCTTTCCATTTTCTGAAGCCTTCCATCGACTTATAATTTTGCCAGTAATTACCAATCTGATAACATGCTTCAAACTCAGATCCATATAATAAATCCCTCTGCAACAGACACCACATCTCTGAACTTTTCAGTGCAAGATGCACATACAAGTATTGGGCCTGAGCACACACAAGCTCCCATAAATCTCTCACTATATTTCATAATAAACTGACCGCTGCTTTATACCACGCAGCATTAGCTTTTGAAAAAACTTCTATCGTTGCTCACTGATCCTCCCATCCCACTCCAAACCTGAATTCTGAAACAGGCCATACAACAGAAAATAAATACGAATGCTGCCATCCTCCTGAGAGCAAGGGACAAAACTCCCCTCAGACATAAGGGGCTGGAATAAGAGACGCCGGGGTGCTGCCCAATCACTGGCTTGAAGAGCTTCCCACTAGATACAGAGTTTAGCTTGGTTCAGTGTCTCTCAGTACCCCCACCATTCCACTATAAGCAGTGTTCCAACCCCCTGCTCAAATTATTTTAATATTAGAGGCTGATGCAAACCAAAATCTCAGAACCTAAAACATTCAAACTTTGAGAGAAGTTGGACCTGAATCTGGATCTAGTTCCAAATTTTGTAGGGCACCTCACATCTATGTAATTTAATTACCTAGTCAGGATTACTAATGGACAACAGAAGTTCTAATATTGATTTGCGACCAAAATGTTGTCCAGAAGTTTTCAGGGCTGGTAGTTGTAATTTATATACCAACTCTCCCCTTCCCCACCACTGTATTCCAACAGCATATAGAATACTGCAATACCCATCTAACAAGCTAATTGTTCTGCCTCAGAAACCGCATCAGAAGATGTGTGGAAATCAAACTGCCCTTGTGCACTTTTCCAGAATTTCTGAAGGGTCACCAAAAGCAGCCAAACCTATAACCTGTCAACATGATCCTGGATGGACTCCATAATAAGAAACTGATTTGGGGCTACTTTATGGAGACGCACATCTCATGAGGCTGGAAGGGATCTCAGTAGGTTGTTGAGCCCTGCCCTCTTAACAGGACCAAGCACCATCCCTTTCCCTTCCCTCCTTCTCTTATTTGCCCCAGATCCCTAAATGGCCCCCTCAAGAATTGAACTTAAAAGCCTGGATTTAGCAGGTTAATGCTCAAACCACTGAGTCATAGCCCAATGGGGCCACACTGGATGCTATTTTGAGAGCTGACGGGGGACTTGCTGCCACTGTAGAGAAAGGTCTCAGAGGGGTAGCCATGTTATTCTGTGTCAGAAACCCCCCCCCCCCAACAACAACAAGTAGTCCAGTGGCACTTTAAAGACTAACAAATTTATCATGGTGTTAGGGCATAAGCTTTCATGAGATACAATTCACTTCTGCAGATGCTGAAGGGGAAAAAAATACAACCAGAGACACAGAGATGGGAATGTGACATAGTGCTAATAGAATCAGAGTGGATGTCACTCATCTCCAGCCGTAACAGAGAGAGAGCCGTGCTAGTCTATATACTATCAAAACAAAAAAGCAGTCAAGTAGCACTTTAAAGACTAACAAAATAATTGATTAGGTGAGCTTTTCTTCAGACCGTAGCCATACCAGAATGGACTCAATATTTAAGGCGCAGAGAACCAAAAACAATAATCAAGGAGGACAAATCAGAAAAAAATGATCTAGGTGAGCAAATCAGAAAGTAGAGGGGTAAAAGGGGTAGGGGAGGTCAAGAATTAGATTAAGCCAAGTATGCAAACGAGCCCCTATAGTGACTCAGAAAATTCCCATCCCGGTTCAAACCACATGTTAATGTGCCAAATTTGAATATAAAAGACAGCTCGGCTGTCTCCCTTTCAATAGCGGTGCAAAAACTTTTCTTCAGTAACACACGAACTCTTGATGAGAAGGAGGGAGAATCTGACCGGGAAATTATCTAAATTTCAGGTGTCTTTGGTTCACAGTGTCAGATTTGCATATGAATTGCAGCTCAGCGGTTTCTCATTGTAACCTCGTTTTGAAATTTCTTTGCCTGAGAATGGCAGCTGGTAAATCAGAACCTGTGAGTCCGGGAAGGTTAAAGTGCTCTCCCGCTGGGTTTTGAATGTGACCATTCTGAATGTCAGATCTGGATTCTCTTGTGTAGAGACAGTCCAGTTTGTCCAGTGTGCAAGGCAGAGGGGCACTGCTGGCACATGAAGGTGTATATTACATTAGCGGATGTGCATGAATAGGCCTTTGATGGCATAGGTCAGGGGTGGGGAGCTCCCAGCCTTTAGTCCAGCCAGCCTGCCTGGATCCCGCCCTCGAGGCTCAGGACTCCCCTCCCTAGTGTCTAGCCTGCTGCAGGTAGGGAGTGTGGAGCTCCAAGTGTCATGGGCCAGAGTCAGGCAAAGTGGGTTGGATCGAGCCCACAGGCTCTGTCTGATGGGGGTGGGAAGCAGCTCTGGGCTTTATATGCTGCCACTGCTGCTCCCCCTCCTGCTCCCTTGGCTGGGGAGATAGCAGTGCTGAGAAGGGCAGCCTGGAAATGCTTTCCTCTGGCCACTCAGACTGGCCACAATTCCAGCCAATCAGAGCAGTGGGGGGGGTCAATACTTGAGAGTAGTGGCGGAGCTGTATAAGGTAAGCACTCCGTCATTGCCCAGATGCCACACCCCCACTGCTCCTCCACCTACTGCCAGACAGACCCCCACCCCCACCCCGCTCCTGCAACCTGTCTCCCACTCAGGCTCCTCCCCTCAGACTGCTTCTGCACCCACAGCCCACTCCTGCACCCCCTCCTGCTCAGAACTCCCTCCCCAGTCAGCTCCTGCACCACCCTCCTGTTTAGACCCCCAACCCTTAACCTATTCCTGCACCCTCCCTCCCACCCAGACCCCACACCCCAGCCTGCTTTTGAACGCTTCATCCCTCCCAGACCATAAATACCCACCTTCAACCTACTCCTGCACCCTCCCTCCCACCCAGACTCTATACCTTATCCCCAGCACCCCTTCCCATGCACTGAAACCTGAATTCCCTCCATTTTAGTTCCATCCCCAGCCACCAGAAGAGTTAATCTGGCCTGGGAGAAGCCCTGAACCTCGGTCCCCCTTTCTCCGTCCCCTTGCCCATGGTGCTGGAGCATGAGGGGAGTGAGATGTATCAGTCAGGGACCACATCAGTAAGGGTGTGACCCTGACTGACTTTTCTGTGGGTAGGTGGCTCCTGACCCAAAAGAGGTTTTCCCACCTCTGGTATAGCTGATGTGATTAGGTCGTGTGATGGTGTCACTAGGGTAGGTGTGCGGACAGAGATGGCAATAGGATTTGTTGCTAAGATAGGTTCCTGAATTAGTGTTTCTGTTGAGAGGTGTGAAGTTGGTGGTGAGAATTTGTCTCAGCCTGGGGGCTGTCAGTAAACAAGGACTGGCCTTACTCCCAAGGACTGTGAAAATGAGGGATCATTTTCTGGGACTTCATTTTCTGCAGAGGGTAATTTACCACAAAATTTGTATTCATGTACAGCACATCATAAAAGAGCAAAGTACTAACTTGCATTTCTAAGAGCTTCTCTTGGGCTGTGGCCACACTTGGCCAAAATTTTGAAATGGCCACGCAAATGGCCATTTCGAAGATTACTAATGAGGCACTGAACTGAATATTCAGCACCTCATTAGCAAGAGGACACTTCCAGCTGCGGCGCTTCTAAAGCACCACTTTTGAATGCTCGCCACGTGGTGCAGCTACACTGGGGTCCTTTTCAAAAGGAACCCGCACCTTTCGAAATCCCCTTATTCCCCTCAGCTGAGGGAAGTAAGGGGATTTTGAAAGGTGCGGGGTCCTTTCAAAAAGGACTCCCATGTAGCCGCACCGAGCTGTGAGCGTTCAAAAGCAGTGCTTTCAAAGTGCCATGGCTGGAAGTGTCCTAATGCTAATGAGGTGCTGAATATTCAATTCAACGCCTCATTAGTAATCTTCGAAATGACCATTTGAATGGCCATTTTGAAGTTTTGGCCAAGTGTGGCCACAGCCTTGTGGAAAAAGGATTCTTTCAAAGATGGGCTTTACTTTGGAAAAAGCAGTGTCTACACTGGTTTTCTTCTTTCAAAAGAAGCGCTTTTGAAATAAGAATATGCAAATGAGGTGCCAGATATGTAAATCTGCACCTCATTTGCATTTTCAATTTCCCTTATTTGCATGCCTCTTTCGAAAGAGGAAGGCAAATATAGATGCAGCCCTAATGTTTACAATCAAACTACAGAAAGAATCACTTGTTCAAAGCATGGAGCACCAGTGACTTGGGCTGCTGGGTTCAGATATACCTAACTGTGAAGTCTACATAGTCCACCTCTGCTTGCCTCATCATGACCTTTCTTACCTGCACACACAGTGATGGTCCAGAGATCCCATTCTGCAGCACGCTGAAAATACGCAGGACCTCTCTGCATTCTCTCGCTGTAGACACTATCCTTGATGTATGTGATACAGACAGCCTTACATTGGCTGCTTCACAAGTGATGACCCTAGAGAGACATCTTCATCTTAGTTCACTGTATACTCAACTTTTGGATCCTTCAAGAGGCAAACAAAAAGACCACCTGACAGATAAGACTAAGTATTTGGCAATATGCTATATTAAAAAAAAAAAAGACAGAGGAAATTAGAAGTTCTGGAGACATTGCTAATGGAAGGTGATAACTCCTAAACCAGACAAATACATGCTCATGTATGGCTTTGTATTCTAATCTGCATTACTTTATTTTAACCTACTAACCCAAACCATTTGTTTGATCAGCTCTTTAGGGAGAAGTTTGTTGTTAACAATTGTAAATATTATATTTAGAATTGTGTATTTCGAGCCATATCATGTTGTGGATTTTCTAGGCAAATATCCCCTATTGAAGTTGTGTGGGGTCAGCTTGAAAAATGCCACACTTTCACCTATCCCACCGATCCAAAAGGAACCAAACCCCAAAAAACCACCACACTGAAGAAGTCAAGAAGCAGCCATGTCTGAGGAGCCCATGGATGTGAGATGTTTTGTTGGAGAAAAGAAATAACAAGCATAAAAAACCTCTATGAAGTAATATTACTGTAAACCAGAAAAATTAACTTTGTAGTTTAGTTTTAAATAATAAAACAACACATTCAAAGATATAACATCCAGTATTGAATATACTTTATTTGGTAAATTGAAAATTGGAAACCCATATATAAAAATACAGTTTAATAATAATGCCAGATTTGGGGGGAGCCTTTAACAGCACATGGTGGGACAGAAGTGAAGTGCCAAGGGTTTTATTTTCCTGAAGTAGATTGCAGTCCGTGGAAGTTTGAAAAAAACTGTGTTAGGATGAGAGACAAAAAGATTTTTTAAGGAAGAGGAAGCAAACAGCAGTGATCCTCAAAAGATGAGAACCCTTTATCAATCTGAGCCACAGTAATAAGGAGAAAGGTGAACTGGGCATACCTGTCACACAGTCAGGAGTAGGCAGAAACTGATGAGAGGAGAAAGCCTCCTGGGAAATGAACCAGTGGCCTGTCTGAGCCCCAATAATTTTAAAAGCATAGAAAAACAAAATGAAAAAGCAACCCACATGTATCGTAAACCTAACCAAACAACAAATCAGCTCTGAGCTGAGCACTTCAAACTCACTTTTTTTTTACCTTTTTGAGCTAATGGAACTAAATAATGTATCAGAAAGCCAATTAATTATTCCATAAAACTCAGGTAACAAAACATGTATATGTTCATTTGGTCAATATGGGCCAGTATAAACTAATTTGAAAACATTTTATCTTCCTCTGACTCTTGCTGTAAAACACTTTGCTTAATTTTTTCCCACCGCATTTTAGTCTTCCACAAGCTGTAGCGCTGCAGTTTATTGTGTACAATCAGCCTTATATGCTCTTAGCTCTCCCATTGTTTGACCAAGAGCTTTCTCACAACTTGTTCTGTTCTCCATGACCTCAGCAAGCATTAGTGAGAGACACTCTACCAGTAAACTCACAATAGATGGCCTACATGAGATTTAGTTTTAATTAGCTGATAGCTATATAATTACCCAGTGGAAGGAGCTATATTCAATTGCTTGCTGACTTTCTTTTTTTTTTTTTTGAGCCTTCAGCACACTACATGATATAGTCCAGCACACTCTGATTTTAATGTTCATGCATTAGTCTATCTTTTCAGGTGCTGTATTGTTTACTCTGTCACACCAGTTAACTATTATGGTTCCAGGTTTAGCTGCCTTTTGGACTACAGCAGGTGAAAGCTTCTCTACAGACATTGATCTTGGTTCCCTGAGAAATTTTCTGGGAAAAAGATGCCATATTATGTATATCCATGATCCATGATCGCAGCAGCTGTAGCAATTCCAGGGGCAGGGGAACCTGAGAAGCAGGAGCAGCAGTTTAGAGCCCTTTTTCACCACAAGGATGGTTAATAGCCCAACCTTACCCCCCATGTCCGTTAGAAGCAGAAAAGGTGCTCCTCTCCCTGGTAGAATCAGACATGGCATGAGGGAGGCTGGCAGTACTTACATTGGCAGTGGGGATTCATTTGTCCAGGTGGACCAGCAGAGCCTGACACATACTTCTTGATGGGCTGCATATGGAGCGCTGCTGCTGGGGTCATGTTCCCATGTTCCCAAGCGGATCTTGGCGTTAACACCTCATTGAGATGCTGGAGCTGGTCACTTCTGTCATCATCATTATTATTTTAGCCTGTACATACTTGGTTAGCAAGCACTGAAGATGAGGCTCTAGCGGCTTGGCCAAGATTGGATTTCCTCTGTATTAGACACTATACAAACACAGAGTAATGAACAGCGCCTTGGGGATCTTACATCTAAATAGATGAAACAAAGGGTCGGGGAAAGTAAATAATATTAATAGCCCCGTTTAGTAGATACACTGAAAGATTAAATGAGCAATGTTGCACTGGAAGTCTGTGGCAGAGCCACGTTGCTATTCATAGTTCATCATCATCGTCATCATCAGTCCCTTGACCGAGGTTGTTGGGGCGCCTAGAGGCATGTCTTGGGCAGATTTCAAACCTGGCAGAGCCCATCCCTCTCCAGGCGGCCAGAGCCATGTTAGCCCGCCTCCTTACGGAGGCAGTTACCAGTCTGCACCACTAGCAGGTGGGGTTGACTAGTGTGGACACGGGTCATCAGCAGGCTACAACTTGTCACTTTTAACCCTCCCATGGTGGGAAGAGCTAGCTGATCCTGACACTGCTGGCTGCAGTGCCAAGCATGCATCACACCTTGCAGACCATTCGTAGTTAGGGTGGGCTAACAAACATTTGCCTGGCTGTAGAGTTTTCTTGGCTATTTTACCAGTCTAATGTAATATGACATGTTGAAAACCTGTCTATACCACACTGCACCATCATGGACACACCCCTGTGTCGTCCCTGCCAGCCCTCGCCATACTTCCTCTCGGCATACATGCACAGCAACATATATTGGAAAATGTTACAGTTATGGTTATTTCTATCTATGAAATGAGTGTGTATAAATCTCTTCTTTTTAAATTATTCTGAGTCATTTTCCCCCTCAAGCTTCGGTTCCAATTGTTATTTTCAAAATAAATCTCTCCTCCAGGTCCCTTATGAGAACAATATAACTTTATTACTATTGGAACTGCTCTGTCCTTCTGAGAGAACTGCATTTCTGTGAACAGTTTACTTAGGGTGACTTTTTGGGGGGGAGGGGTTTCACACAGCATATGTCTCACCAGACGTTTTATTGGAATGGAGATCATGAAGATGAAAACAAACTGACTCATGACTGAACCTTTGGTGGGCTGCTTTAGATTTCATTTTAACCTTGAGATGGATAGATTCTGTTACCCTCCATTACACCACGTATGCGTTTGTTTTTCTGTATTGCTAATGTAATGACCCATGCTAGAGCTATACCTCCTCACCCCATTTACTTGTCAAGAGCAGTAAAAGTTTTAGCATGTGCCATTGACAGACACCAAGCCCCACTATAGAGGGGAAAAGGCATCGTTCTTGCAACAGTTTGCCAAGGTAACACATTCGTCTCCACTCACATTAATTAGAGCTCTAATGAAATTTTCACCTCCGTGGTGAACAGTAGCTCACAACTCTCATAAAACCAGCAGAGTTGTAATTTTTTGCCTCGCACATTCAATCTTCATTCAAAACCTGACTGCAGTCTTAAGCTTGCATGGAAACAGCATCAAAATGTCCACTGGAACCAAAACATCATGCCAGTCTAAACAAGATACTTGTAACAGGAGCTTTCTCACTGAAGTGATTATTGTGGACTTTGTGTGATGAACTTGAGAGAGAGAGATTGTACTGAAAACTGGGAAAGGAATTAAAGAGGGAGAAGTAGTTCAATGTGAGACAGATGAACAAATTCTTTCATGCTCCCAAAGGTTTGATCATTTCAAGACCAAAAGTTAATCTTATATTTTTTTATCAGAGATTCTAATGACTAATTGTTTTTACTTGTCTGTATACTCTTAAACATTCTAGTCTACATACCCTTAAACTTTTGTTCCACAAGCATTTGTCTCAGTAAAATAAATCACCAGAACATTCACAGAAATTGGTCAACAAAGCATTATGAACACAAGTAGAACTATTTCATAGTTATGTTCAAGTAGACTAGAAGAACTTTTTGTATTATGTAGTCAGTGATCACCAACATTTTTGTTTTAACTTTCAAACAAACCTCAAATCTTCTCAGTTGTCAAAGTAAAGAAAATGTTAAATCCTTAAAGGACTAATTCTGCCAGGCATGTTTCACATGAATGGTCTTAGTGGACTCCTGTGTACGACCTACTCATCAGAGCAATCATGTCCAGGAACAGGGTATAAATTAGATCTGATCAGGAAACAGATTCTTTTCATTTCAGAGGAAGTTCCAATATCTTTTTTCTTATACAATTGGGGAAAGTAGCAAAAATTTGAAAAACACCACAAAACAAAAATTCTGTAAAATGTAAATTATGGGTCCTCTAAACTTTTCAGTTTGGCCATTTTATTGTACTAAATGTCACATATACTATATTGTAACCAATATTATTTATAGTGTACAAGCATCATATTGAAATTAATAACGTAAAAGACAAAGCAAAACCAATCAAAATGATATAGTCAGAGGAGACTGTTCTCTATTGAAAATTTTATCAAGATTGACACATTCCAGTAAAATATTTTTTTTGTCAGATTGGATTTTTCAGTGGAAATATTTCGTATCACCTCTATGCTACACCAGTACTCTATTAACTTACTTTCATTTTCCATCACCTGTCTGTCAATATTATTTTGTTTCTCATGGCTTTTAAGAGTTCCCCATAAATATGAATGGGTCTAAAAATAATGTTGAAATAGTTATTGTGATACCATTCTGCCACCACTTCTCCATATATTTTATTATACCTGTGCAAAGCAATGGAGCTTTAATGCTGAATTGTTGTGAGAAGAGGAAATGGCCTTGAAAGTTTTGTCTGCTATAAAACTCTTTATATAACCTATAGTGGAAAAGAAGAAGGTAGTATGTGTGGGTTTTTTTTCCTGTCTTCCTCCACTATCAAATGCCCCAAAATTTCTTTGCCATGTAGACTTCATGGGCTCAGGAAATTGTGGAGTGATGAAAACTTGTACAGACACAGACTTTGCTTGACCAAAGCCATAAGATAAGAAATCACTGTAATAGGGTCACCTAAGCATTAGAGCTACGTCTACACTGGGACTCTACATTGAAACAGCTTATTTCGATGTAGCGAAATCAAAATAAGCTATTTCAACGAGTAGCGTCTGCACATCCTCCAGGGCTGGTGCCATCGACATTCAACATCGACGTAGGAGAGCAGTACGTCAAAATAGGCACTGCAGGGGAGTGTCTACACACAAAAGTGGCCTAAATCGAAATAAGGGTGCCAGGAAAAGCTGCGGACAGGGTCACAGGGCAGACTAACACTTCCAGGGCAACAGCAAGCTGCTCCCTTCAAGGGCCCCTCCCAGACACACTCAGCCTGCACAGCACGCGGTCTGCAGAACCACAAGCACGCACAGCCCATGTAAGCAGCAGGGACCCCAGCAGCAGCAGCAGCCAGAAGCCCACACACCCGCCCCTGGAGCAGTGGCCATCCTACTCAGTGCCAGGGAGGAGGCAGCTCAGCATCTTCTATTCGAGGAAGATGAGCTGTCCTTGGGGGATGAAGAAGCAGCCCCAGACCTTGCTGCCGTCCCAGCCTCCCCCCGCCAGACACGCCGCCGGCTATGGAGGTACCCCACTAGCACAGACTGGTGGGAGTGGCTGGTGCTTGGCGAGTGGGACAACGACCGCTGGATCTGGAATTTCTGGATGAGCTGGCAGACTTTCCTCGAGCTCTGCCAATGGCTCACCCCTGCCTTATGGCACCAGGACACCCCCATACGACATGCCTTCACCGTTGAGAAATGCATTGGCATCGCTGTCTGGAAGCTGGCCACTCCAGACAGCTACCGATGTGTAGGGCAGCAGTTCGGCGTGGGCAAGGCCACCGTAGGGGCTGTCGTCATGGAGGTAAGAGGACCCAGGGGGAGGGGGGAGCCCGGCGGGGAGCTGGTGCTTGGGGGGAGGGGGAGCTCGGGGGGGAGAGGGAGCTTGAGGAAGAGGGGGAGCCCAGGGGGGAGCCCTGGGGGGGACGGAGCCCGGGTGGAGGGGGAGTCTGGGGGGGAGCCCTGGGGGAAGGAGGAGCCCAGGGAGAGGGCCAGACACACCCTTCACACCCTTCATGGGTGTTCTCTCATGACCTTCCCCTGCAGGTGGTCCGTGCAATCAATGCCCTGCTCCTCCACAGGCTCATGCGGCTTCGGGACCCGGATGCCGCCATCACAGGGTTTGCCAGCCTGGGCTTCCCTAATTGCTTCAGGGCTCTAGATGGGACCCATATCCCCATCTGTGCCCCAGAACACAGAGGAGGACACTTCCTGAATAGGTCCTCCAGGCCTATGGACCACCATTCTGTGGTCCTCCAGGCCTTGGTGGACAGCTGGGGCCGCTTCTTGGACATTTATGTTGGCTGGCCTGGCAGCACCCATAATGCCTGGGTGTTCAGGAATTTGGGCCTGTGCCGCCAGCTGGAGGCGGGGACCTACATCCCCCAGTGGGAGATCCCACTGGGGGACACCACCATGCCCCTCTGCTTCGTCGGAGACGCGGAGTACCCCCTCCAGCCGTGGCTCATGCACACCTACACAGGCCATGTCAGTGCCACCCAGGAGCGGTTCAACACCGGCTTGAACCATGTGCAATAGGTGGTCAGGCGCACTTTCGGCCACCTCAAAGGCTGCTGGAGGTGTCTCCTCACCCACCTGGATGCAGGGCTTGCCAACATCCCCCAGGTTGTGGGCACATGCTGCGCACTCCACAACCTGGTGGAGAGCAAGGGAGAGGCATTCTTCCAGGCCTGGGCGGTGGAGGCTGGCAGGGCCAAAGCTGCCCCCAGTCACCAGGTCGACCCTGAGGGGATTTGGGTCCGGGAGGCCCTGTGGGCCCATTTTGAGCAGGCTGCGGGGTGAACGCTGGCAGGGCCAGCTGCTGGTGAGCCCCCCCCGCCCCCCCCACATCCTCCACAACACTACCTGCCCCCACGCCCACACCACTGAGCACCAGAGAGCACACACCACCCACACACTTCTTTTGTAAATAAACCAAAACCTTTTTTTGAAACAAAACAGTGAAGTCATTACATTAAGAAGTGGGTAACGATGTACATGGGGGTGGCGGCTACTAAAGGGGGTGGGACAAATAAACTATTTACAATTATGGGGGGGAATATGTACAAAGGAGGGGGGGCCTGGGGGAGCTACGTTCTTGGCCTCCTTCATCCCTATTGTCCAGCACTTGGCGTGGGGGGGCGCGACCCATGTCTGGGCCGGAGGCTCCATCGAGGCTGGGTGGTGGCCGGGAAAACGGGGAGATATGGCCGGGCTGGTTCCTGAGGCTTGTGGTCCCCCTCGGCGGCAGGCTCCATGACAGCTGCTGGTGGAGGGCAGCTCAGAGGGACGGTGGGCGGAGCGGCGGGGGGGGGCAACTGCTCCGCAATCTGCTCGAAGGTCCACATGAAGGCCCCCCCAAGCCTCCTGGTGCCAGGACAGCGCTCTCTCCTGCAGGTGGAGCTGCTGCTCCTCCACATGCAGGTGGCGCTCAGAGACCTCCACCTGACGTCGGAGGGTGGCGAGGAGCTGGGGGTCAGCAGACGCCCGGGGATGGCTCCGGCGTTGTCAGGCTCATCCTGGGGCCAGTCCCTGCTCCGCTGCTGGGCTGGCCTGCTGCGATGGCCCCAGTGGGCTGTCCGGCACAATGGACACAGCGCCTGTGCTCTCGGGGCCCTCACATGGTGCAGCTGTGGAACAGAGGGGGGAAGAGCAGAGACAGCCATTAGTCTGGGCCCTGACCCATGGCCCATGTCCTCCCACCCCTCTGCTACTGGTTCCCCATCCCTGTCCCCCAGAGATGCTGATGATGATGATGGGTGTGCTATCCCCCCTGGGGGACCTCTAGGTTCTGCTCCCACCATCCCCAGGGATGGGGCATGGCACTGTCCTGCTGGGGGGCAGGGGCTGATGGACTCTTCTGAGGGACATGCCACTGCTGTCCTCAGGGCCATGGTCATCTGGGTATGTAGAGGGCCCTGGTCATATCCCTTGTTTCTTCCCCTTAACCCCTGGGGTGTGCACTGGGGTACATACCTGACGGTCCACTCCCACGGTCGGGTGACACCCATTGGGCAGACGCCCTGCTGGAGCTGTAGGAGGGGAGGTCTATGAACAGCCCCCCGCTGCTGGAAGCCTCCTCCTCCTCCTCTGCTGTCCCAGGGGTGGGCTCCTGTGGGGGACCCTGGGGTGCAGGGCTGGCCTCCGGGCCGGACTCCATCTCTGGGGCCTGCTGGGGCTCATCAGCCTAGGTGTCAAGGGTGGCCAGGGGGAAGGTGGTGTACCGGGGGCCCAGGATTTCCCTGAGCTCCCTGTAAAAGAAGTAAGCAGCGGGGACGGCCCCAGATCGGCTGGCCATATCCTGGGCCCGGGTGTAACCCTGCTTCAGCTCCTTCACCTTACTCCTGATGTGGTCAGGAGTGTGGACAGGGTGACCCCGGGCAGCCAGGCCCTCGGCCAGCTGAGTGAACGCATCTGCGTTCTGCTGCTTGCTCCCCATTACCTGTAGCACCTCCTCCTCGCCCCAGAGCCCCAGTAAGTCCCGGATCTTGGCCTCCAACCAGGAGGGGCCCTGCTGCCTCTCCCCCCACTGGCTGGCTGGTTGGGAGCCCTGGGTCCCCTTGGGGTGGGTGCTCTGTGGGTGCTTGGGGGGCTGGCTGGCTGCCATGGGTGCTGGGTGGTGGGTTGGGGCTTGTGGAGGACATGCAGCTGGGCACATGTCTGTGCTGCTGCCTGCACCCTCTCATCTTCCTGCACAGGAAATAAGGGGGTGGGGAGCTTTAAGGGGCTGCTGCACACGGCGACCATAGAGCTCAGGGACTGGACAGAGCGTCTCTCAACCCCTCAGCTGATGGCCGCCATGGAGGACCCCGCTATTTTGATGTTGTGGGATGCGGATCGTCTACACGTGCCCTACTTCGATGTTGAACATCGAAGTAGAGTGCTATTCCCATCTCCTGATGGGGATAGAGATTTCTACGTCTCACCGCCTTACGTCGATTTCAACTTCGAAATAGCGCTTGGCACATATAGACACGGCGGGTGCTTTTTCGAAGTTGCCTTGGCTACTTCGAAATAGCCAGCTAGTGTAGATGCAGCTTAGGTGATTTATATATTTTGAACGCCATCAATATTTCTTCTCTGAGTTTCATAGTGATTGATCCAGTCTATTCAGGGAGCCCATTCAGGAGAATCACTTTCACTGCTTTACTGTCCTTACAACTGACAAAATCCCTTTAGAAGCTACAATTCAGAAATGGTTTGCTAGCAAAGTTCTGGAGGCAAGCATGGTCTCCTATGTATATACAGCTCTGACGCTGCTCTCAACAGTAAAAAACTAAGGCAACAGAATGCTATTCTGCATTATTATGATTGACAGGGTATTAAATAAAGGACAGTTGTCATGCATTCAGGTCATGCAATAAGAAAACTAGAGGCATTGAACAGTCCATTACATACTGAACTTCAAAGAGGGTGATACTGTAAATATTCTAAATGGTAGAATCTAGAACTTAAGGGGGGGAAATGTAATGGAATGTTAGATTCTATTATATGGTTCAGTTATAGGTGCCACTATATGTAAAATACCTTATTCAAATGAACCTCCACCATATCTAGCTGAGGATTTTATGATGAACACTTCTCATGTTCAGTAAGCTCTGTTGTAGAGGAACATAACAACTAAGAAATATGAGACATTTGCTGTGAAGATGCAGACCAGATCCTAACATTAGATCTTTTCACCCGTTGCCCCTCATCGCTTCTTGCACAAACATCTCAGGCTAGATTCTGCCTGTCCCTCATACAGATGTGCAATGTAGAGGGAAGGAATAAGATGCCCTCACTCCAGGTGCATTCAGAGCAGCGCATGGATTGTTCTCTAAGCATGTCGCTGTAGGTGCTCTGCATCACAAAGGAGAGGGGGCAGAGAACAGCCGAGATCATGACACTGTCCTTGAGACCAGCAGCACAAGGAAGTAAGCTGCACCCGCTCAAAGTAATACAGCATTTTTGTGTTCTCTGAGACAGATGTGCCACCCCCTACCATCCACATACAGGCCTGAGTCAAAATGTTATTGTCTAGAGTAGACCTCAGTCATCTTACATTCCCCTGAAAGAGATGTTCCTGCCTGAAATCAGAGATGTCCTCACTGTTGGTTTTGAACAGCTCAGGAGGTTTGATGGTGTGCTCACGTTCCAGGGAGGAACAAAGACAAGATTGGCTTGAGTAACTGTGGATCCAGAATAGCTATTTTTCTCTTCTCCCCTCCCCCTTTAATTAAATTGATTCTGTGCTAGTGGATCTTATTAATGCAAATTCTCATTATGTCATTTTGATGGCATTTTTTCTAAGACAAATTGAAGCAAGTTAAACATTCTTAATTATTTTATTATTTCAGAAACATGTTTTAAGCACAGTAAAACAATTCCTTCAAAGTATATTTTCTTCAAAATCAATAATAGTTCTTAATGGCTCAGAAAAAAAATATCATAATACACCACTATCAAAGCTAATCTACCATAAGGAGAATAGTAACATCAAATGGCTTCTCCTACAGCAACAAATTGTAATTAATTACCTAATTTGTTGGAGCATTAGTAATATATTTTTTCATAGCTCCACAGCTTGATATAAACTTCCAGACAGCTGTCTGAAGAAATATGATCTAAGCGTTGTCTCGAGCAGATATTATCAAATAACTCACCATGCTATACAAAAGCTCAAACAAAACAAGAGTATAATGTTTCAGCTTCTAATGCCTCAGGAAACTTTCTGTTCCTTCCTAATGTTTCACTCCAAGAGTCTCCATCCCTTTGCCTTTATATCTGGAAAGTGCAGCCGATCCTTTAAATATTCAGCTTTCACTTCCTAATGCGTTCCTTGGTATGGGTTGGATCATTACTGCTAACCCAAAGCAAACGATGCCCCCTCACTATACATCATAGTCCAATTACAAGAGACTGCCATGTGTCTAGAATGTGATATATCCCACCTTTTATGCTGGATGACAGGGGTGTTAAAAAATGCTGAATTGTTGTAATTGAACAGTTAGAAGCCCTGGGGCAGCTTTGCATTGTTAACACCACTCTTATTAATGAGGTTATGTCACAGTTTATGTCAATGGAGCCCTTTGTTTAACGTCTTCCTGGTCATGCGACTTTTTTGCAAACAAAATGGTTACTTACTGGGACTGTGGTTCTTCAAGGTGTGATACAGTTGTGTATTCTAAGGGAGACTTTGCAAGACTTTGGCCTACCATTACCTGTAGAGGGGCAGCATGCACGCTTTGCTCTTATGGCATTTCCCATGGCTATATGCATGGCACTGTCCCAACCCCCCTTACTTCCTTGGCACAGAACATTCCAGGAAAGACTCCAGTGCAGACAGGGTGACTTGTGGAATATATACATCTCTACAATCTTAGTTACAGTAAGCAACCGTTTCTTCTTTGAATAGATGCAGACAAGTATTTCAAGTAGATGACAAGCAAGCAGTATCCCTGTCCAAAGGCACGGTTCAGAGGCTATCTGAGTAAGGAATGCAGGGCTGCTCTTCCAACATTAGCATCTGCTCTGGAAGAAGCAATTGTACTGTAATGGTCCATAAATATATGTATGAATGATTGTAAGGGTGATCAGCAAATGTTTACCTTGGAAATGTCATTGAGGAGCACTACCAATGTTGCCTGTGCTCTTGTTCGATGAGTGTGTATCTGCGCAGAAAGCATAACCAACACTACTTCATATGTAGTCTTGATATTTCACCCATCTTGAGATGGTTGGCTCAGAGACTGCTTGTTCTTTCATGTGGTCCACATGTTGATACAGATCGGTGAGGTGAAGAATGAAAGTGTTCAGCACCTGTTCAGGTAAAAGATTAGACAGCGTCATTGCCTTTCCAGGTCAAGTGGAATGCAACATGGAGGAGAATACAGGCAAATTCACTTATTCGTTCAAATGAAACTAAGAAACTATCTTGGATATAACTTTCAGGTGTGGCTGAAGCATTACCCTATCCCTGGAAAAATAAATGTAAGGAGCCCTGCCATCAGGGTGTTCAATTCACCCACCTTTCTGGCAAAGGTAATGTCTATCAATAATGCAGTTTTCTGAGACAGGAGGGACAGCAGAGAGGATGCAAGGGGCTTAAATGGAATTTCCCATAGGTCTTCTAAAATCTGGTTGAGGTACCAAAAAGCCACCAGCTTTTTGACCACAAGATGCAGGTGGAGAAGTCCTTTCAGAAATCTTGTCACCTTGGTGTAGGAAAAAATTGATTTCCCATAGACAGGGGGATGAAGTGCCAATATAGCTGTCAAGTGCACTTTCAACAAACTGAGTGGGAAACCCAATTTCTAAAGGTGTAGAAGGCATTCCAGGTTGCCCTGGATCAGAGTTCCCATCCGATTGGTCCTGCAGGCCAAAGCTGACCCTGAAAAACTCCTCCACTTTGTCAAGTAAAGCACCTGATTGAAAAAGTTCCCTGCTGTTGAGTAGGATCTGTTGGACAGTCTCTGAACAACATTCTTCCTCCTCATTTAGTCATGCAAAAGCCATGCTGCATCATACGTGGAACTGATCATCACAATCAGAATGTAGCCATGATCCTGTGTAAGGAAGATGGGAAGGGGAGGCTGAACTGATGTAAGAAGGACCTAAAACTAGCACTGTCTTGGTCAGGGGTCGGCAACCTGCAGCTCTGGAGCTGCATGCAGCTGTTCGAGGAGTCACTTGTGCCTCCTTGAGCTGACTCCTCTGCAGCTCCAGAATCTGGAGTTAGGCTTACCATACATCTGGTTAACTCCTTGTCTGGCCAGGCATTACAAAATCTGAAAAATGGCTTGGATTTTGCTCAGTCTTGCAAACTTTTTTTGCAGTCCCAGAGCTTCCCCCTGCTTCCTATTCACACCTCCCCCACTCCCGCTATTAAGTTTACCTCAGCTCAAGGTACAGCTGCTCCACTAGTCGACGAAGAGCAAAGTCAGAAATGGAGCGGGCAGGAGCAGAGCCATGCTAGGAGACAGTAGGACGGGTCCCCCCCTCCCTTTTTGTTTAGGGAAATAAGATCTGTGGGGGTCGGGGAGCCAGGCTGGAAGCTCAGCCCCTCCAGCTGGCAGTGTGTTTGCTGCCTGCCAGGCCAGGCATTGCCCCTCAATGGCAAGGTAAGCACTCGCCTCGTGGGGGCGGGTTCAGGCTGGGAGCACAGCCCAGCAGGCAGGGTGCTTGCAGCCCAGCTGTGAATGGAGCCAGTCTAGGGTGGGGGAGAAGTAGCTTCCAGGCAGGCTGCATTGCTGAAGTCACCACACAGAACTGTCTTGGCCTGATTGCTGTACAGTTACTGTCAGGGTTTTGGACACTGTGTTCAAATAAACTAATATGGAGATTTTCCTAGCTATGGACTCAGGGGAGCAGGAGGGAAGAAAAAAGTGTTCAACTTGGATGGCAAAAGGGTGCTCACATTCACCGCGGGCTATTGGATTCTCTTCCACCTACTTCCCTAGGTCTATGATGATCTAAGGCTCAGGGTCTGTCTACCACTGATGGGCTTTCAGCTTTCCTTCATGCCCTGAGCTGTACATCCCAGCAAGTAGGAGGCTTCAAGATTAAGCTTGCCATAGGCTGCTGGTGGGGATCAACCAGATAAGTTTTGATTCATTCTCCTAGTATCTCTGTGAGACAGGAATTATTATTAAACCTATTTCACAGATCAGGCAACTAAGGCTGAGAGAGCCAGGCCTCATAAGCATTACAAACCTGTGTCTCAAAAATGGGCCCTGGCTAATTCTGTTCTGCTGCCAATGTGCGTTGAAAGCTCCTCTCAATCTTGGTGTGTGATTTATGGACTTCCGCTTAAGCTGAACCAGTGAAATGCCAGAAAGAGAATTCACCTCCAGATGCCTCAGCTTCTGCTCTAAGCACTAGGTGGGGGCATGAAATTTCATAACAGGGGGGCACACTTCAATCAGCCTCCCCCCGCTGCCTCTTCCGGTTCACGTCCTCAACCCTGCCACTGCAGGGGAGCATGGCACATAACTTGTGGGAGACCTAAGCTTGCTTTGGGGGCATTGGACAAGCTGGGGAAGGAGCCTTGCTAATTGCAGGGACAAAATGTGGGGCCCAATATAAAAAAGTTTGCTGACCACCAGTATACTGTATGCTCCTAAATTGACTCCTTTTGGATCACCAATTAATTTCTGGTAGTCATTGCCGCTAGATAGGACTGATCTTGGAGCTTACTAGAACTCAGAAAAGGGATAAATATTCCCATGGATCACGTTAAAAGTTATTGTGTGTGCATTGTTGTTAAAATAGGGGTGACAAAAAGTACAGTTTGATGTTATTTATTAAGGACTGTCTTGTATTCACATTGTGGCTCTTAAGTATTGATTTTGTAACCAAATCAAAAAATGGCTCTTCTCGCTATTTTGGTTGCAGACGCCTGGTCTTGGTCATACTGGGATGACCAGGATCAGCCTGATATGATCTGCCTTACTCTTGACAATGACCTGAAGAATGATTAGGATAGGAGGAAAGTTGACTTTCAGCTGCAGGGGAAGGCCTCAGAGAGGGACTGAGACCTTCGTGAAAGAGGAAAAGATGACACTTTCTGTTTTCCTCATCACCAAAAGGTCAATCATGGTAATGCCCCATATGGTGGGAACAATCCAAAGGACACTCGTCTTCAGGAACCATTAGTGGCTCAGGAGAAAATCCCACTGAGTTAGTCTTCAAGGAATGTTTATATTCCTGGCAAATGGAAAGCTGTCAAGGTGACATCTTCTTCAAAGCAGACACCCACAGACTGGTCATTTCGAGGCAGAGCAGTCTGGAGTGGGCTGTCCCTTGTATAGTCGTGTAGTTGTTCTGGTGGTGTTATTGGAGAGTATGTGAACCACTGGATGCCTGATGAGGCTGTGCAGGTCCCAAAGCACCAACATACTGATGTAGAGTAAGGGTTTTTCTTCCTACCATAGTATCTTCAACATCAATGAGTCCAGATATGCCTCCAACCAATGCCCAAATTTGGCACGATTGGTCATATGAGACCTCTTTCTTGGTGCCAATAACTGAAAGCGGCAGCAGCATCTCTTCAGAGAGGTCGCTGTCCTGGAACAAGAAGCAGCAGCACTTTCTGATAGCTCCAATTATGCTGTGGATTGGGATTTTTTTACAAGCTTCCCAATCTGAGGGTGAAATGCAGCCCACAGAAGGCCTTAGTACCAGGTCAGCCTGCATGGCCTGCTGAGGCAGGTGCTGCTTGAGGCAAAAGTCCCATGCTACTGAAGCGCTGTTTTGGAAAGTTTTACATATTACAGAGCGCTCCCTAAGGTAGGCTTTGCTGCACGTGGATGTCACTGTTGGGAGTTTGCACTCCCATGAAGGGCAGTGCTTGAACCCTGCTGAGGGCATCAACGAGGACACTACTACTAACACTATACAACTTTAAAACAAATCTAATAGGAACTATTAAATGTGCAGGGAGCTAAGTTAAGAAGATGAATGTGATGTTGTGAAACAACAATTACACAGAGGTCCAACTCCATGATGAGAAGGGACTAACTAAGGTTGAGGCAGCACTTCCACAGTTAACCAAGGGAAGGAGTGTAGGAACAAGATCTGAGCACCACTGCTTTACAGATACTGCCAGGCAAAAGCCTCTAGCTTTAGCATGTATCAGAGGGGTAGCCGAGTTAATCTGTATCTTCAAAAACAACATGAAGTCCTGGGGTACCTGATGGACTAACGGATATTTTGGAGCATAAGCTTTTGTGGGCAAAGACCCACTTTGTCAGATGCATGAGCAGTCAGCTTCAGCATGCGGATTTATGGAGCCAGTGAACTTCCAGGCAGCTTTGAGGGAAAATGTTGGTCAGCTGACTTGACCAGTCTATCAGTGCTTTGCCAGAACTTTATAATATATTACAGGTGGTTAAAAAGGCATAGTTTTAATGAGAAAAGTTAATACCATTTTGCCTTCCTTTTACTCAAAACTAGCTGAGACATTTTAACTCAAATTTTACACCCCCGCCCCGACCCAAAAAAGACTAATCTGGAGAAATGTTAGCTTAAGAGGTAAAAATTTCAGAAAGTGGTAAATTTATAGAATTATAAACTTATAAACTAGAGTGTGCAGTTAAAGCAATGAAGCACAAGAGAATAACCCTGAGTAATGTTCTGTGAAGTAGAATTAGACTTGGCAGAAGTTTGCTGTGGAATAGATATAAAAACATAAATTTGCTATAAGCAGCCAGGCAGCATGGTCTGATGAGCTGATGCAAAAGAGAATGACAAAGCTCGTCTTTGAACGTTCAAATGTCAGTAGTTTAGCCTATAATGAACTGTGCAACTGTAGACATATCATGACTGCTGCTACAGATACTTGTAGGCTGTGTATGGAGGGAAATGGTGTTAGGCAGTCACTCTAACTTTTATCTCTGTGACATGATATTTAAAAGAACCAGTAAAATTACTGTACACGTTCAATGTTGACAACATCTAATGACAAATTCTAAAATAGCTTAGCAAGTATCTTGTATGCAAAACACAAGAGTAGGTTACAGAGTAAGGCTGTGTCTACATTAAGCCCTTGTGCCAACAGTCTGATGCAAAATAAGAAGTCTTGAAAATGCAAAATTGTGGTTTATTTGCATATTGGTTCAGCTAATGTGCATATTCATGGTGCTAATTTGCATATTTTGGCAAAACTCAGTCAATGGTTCTGCCATAAATATGCAAAAATGGCTCCCTAAATATGTATATTAGCCACACAAATATGCAGATGAGATGCCATTCTTCATTTTTGAGACTGCTTATTTGCATCCAACTATCAGCACTAGGGCTTGGTGCAGACACAGCTCAAGAAAAATCCCCTGTAGAACTTAATCATTTGTTTCTATAGCATGATTCTTTCTTTATTAAATTCCAGTGCCATATAGTTTCCAAGGTGACAACCCTGGTTTCTGAAAGCCCCTCCATATTCAGCACAGATGCCGCAAATGTCTTCACACCGTTCCACTGTCAAAGAGCAGTCCTGACTGGCGTCCCAGCTTGAAACAGGCCACAACAGGCCACAAGACAAGGGTGCCTGCTTTAGTTTTTTTCTCTCAGGTATCCCAAGATCTCCACTTCAGACTCCTGTGCTTCAAATATACTGTGGTTCTGGATATTTTTACAACCTTCCCAAACTAGCATTGATGCACAGGGAAGAAGCCGTACCAGTCGTATGCTGCTGTTTTCATTTATCCTAAGGAATTGAGGTAAACTATTTCTTTCTGCCAGCTATGGTTCTTCTCGAGTTTTATCTTGGGTGCCCTCATTTATCTCATCAGTTGCTTTCTACCTAACAGTTTCATGTGGGCATCTGTGTTGGGCATCCAGAGTGCAGCCCTCCCCAGTAGGACCAGTATTTCCTTCTGATTCTGGAGAAAACAAGCTGCTGCTTGATCATTTCTTGGACGCGTTCTTTACTGATTCAGTCTTTTTAACCAATCATAGGGGCATCTCATGTTTTGTCTGATGTCTTTATAGCTGTGCGTTTCTCACAGCCAGGTTACAACACGATTGCATTTTAGTTGAAAACTCTCAGGTTTGTTCGGGTGCTGTATAACTTTGATTTCCCTATGGCTATGATTACACTACAGTGCTCTGTTGATAGGAGTCACTGTAGGAAGAGATTTCCCAACAAAACGTCCGTTGACAGAGTGCAGCCACACACAAAAGCCAATCAAGAGCGTGCTCAGCTCAGTCGACAGAGTGGCTGGACATCCCGGCCACTCTCTTGACAAAACAGGCCCCCAGAAGCGCAGCAGACAGGGCTGCCCATTGTTGTGAATGCCCTGTCTGTTGAAAGGAGGGCCCCAGAGCACCCACACAGCTTTTTCGTCAACAGAATCTGTTGACAGCAGCATTATGCCTCAAGACTTTGAGGCAGAACACTGCCGGCAAAAGGGCTGTGTTTTGTCCAGAAGCTGTCTACAAATGCCAGTTTAGGGGATTTGCACGAAGTCAAGTATTTTTTCCATGCTAGCCCTCTTTGTTTGTTTCAGGATTGTCACTCAGTAGCACAATATTGTTAGCAAAGTCTGTGTCCTAGGCATGGCCCCTATACCTATGACATGTTGATGTTTGTGTTGCTAATACACTTCTTAATAACCCAGTCTATGTCAATGCCAAACAACATTGGAGATAAAATGCAGCCTTGTTTCACATCAGTGTTCACACAGTAACACTCTGCTGTCTGGTTATTCACCCTTGCAGAGCACTTCACATCTGCGTTGATGATGTTTACATAACTATGTGGAGACTAGTTAAAATTGAATAGATGTATAAACACTGAGTTCTGATCACAAACTCTGCACAATGAATAATCCCAGCACATTTGATCCTGACTGTTGCAATCATTACAGTTCTTATGACATTTATTCAACAGCATGTTTTTAACCTTAGCCTCCTGGTCACATTCACTTCCAGTGAAATAATGAGAGAACTCTGAATTCTGAAGCATTTTTTCAATGAATCCCCAAGACTGGAGGTCACCTACAAACTAGAGCTTAAATTGTCCATGAGCTGACCCTCTGCATCAACCAAATCCATTCACAAATAACAGGATGTAAATCTGATTGAACAGAACAGTCATTCAGAATTTGAACAAGAGTTAAAGATCACAATTGCTGTTTTGGGGTATCCAGACAGGCTTAGTCAGGCCCTGGGCTTAACACCTGGTTTCAAAAATGGTACCTTCAGGAATGCCCAATTGGTCTACACTAGAATTTTTGCTCAGAACTTATTCAGAAGTGCAATTTGCCGCTGTGTTTTCAGACTAAATTACATGTATCTGGGAGCTCTTCTCATGCGACCAATATTGGGCATTCTGTACAGGTGGATCCATTTACATTGACTACATCTACACTAACTCCAGAAGATCGACCAATTAGGTTTGATCTTCCAGGGCGCTGTTTCTTGCACGTATGAAATGGCGCATTCCAGAGTCAATGTCAATCCTGGAACTCCTCATAAAACACAAGGATTAAGGAAGGTTGATGGGAGGAACGCTCCTGTCAACCTTCTGCCATGAGAGTCGGCAGCTGAAAAGTTGATTTTTGGTATGCAATTGGGGTACCAAATATCAAGTATCAGCTGTTGACTTTCCAGCTAAGTGCAGACGTAGCCTTTGTCGATTATCTTCATTCTTTCATGTTACAGAGTGTCTTATAATAGAAACAATAAAAAGGCTACTTTCCAGATAAAACTCTAATAATATCCTACCAAGTATAAGAAACGTATCAGAGGCATGTAGGAGAAATATCTACTGGAACAATCATTTTAGGAAAGGCACAAGCTCATTCATAGTGCTAAATTTACTTATTACCTTTTCTCTGTGTGAATTATTCAGCAAACCCTCTTTCATGTCAGAAAGTTCATTGAAAAGATTAAATTATTTCACAGAACTCTTTACTGTCAGATCTGACATAGGTCCATCTCTTCAGAGAGTCTCTTCAACTCGTAAAATAAATGCTACTGTTAATAACATAAACCCTCAAGCTTTTCTGCTTACATTTCCCCCAGCACAGCAAGAAATTTAAGTCTTTCTGTTCAAGTTTATTGGTTTTCTTTAGTTAGAGCAAAAAGAGAGCTACAGAATAACTAACTGGGCATAATAAGCTTTCACTGGAATGTAGAAACTGTTAATCAAAGCCTGTCTTTACTACCCAGAAAAAATACATAGAAACTCATCACTTTCTCCTTTTATATCTTTGTTGCTCATATTTTGTGGTTGCTGCTGTCGTTTCCATTATGTTAGAATTTAAGATTTCCCAGAGAGAAGATATATTGGTGGGAAATACTTATGCACTGCACAGTGGAAATAAATACCACACTTTAACACATACAGGGAGGAAAGAGCTTTGACTGAATGTTTTAATCTTTGCACAAAATATTAAAAACAATCTGGCTGAAGCTAGGAGGAAATATTAAACCAATAGGACAGTTAATGTTGTTCCAGGGATTAATATGAAAAAATAAGAAAACAGATGAATGATGCTGGAGGTAGAATATGAAAACTCAAACAGAACAACATCTACAATATGTAATTTCAGGCCAATAAAAATTGATGCTGGCCTGCAATGTTACATGCATCAGAAACACAGCTGTTCACTGCGAATGGGAGGTAGGATACAATGAAATGTCCTACCAACCAATGACTTGCATCTCCGTTGCAGATAGCCAAGTATAGGCAGAATTTGGGGTCTTGTATGGGGCAGGCCAGAGAAAGCAACGAATGGCTCAATGAGTCAATGAGCCAGGAATCATTTACATTGGCAGGTCACTCCATGGTTATAGCTATAAGATTGTTTTACATGTCTACTAAAACATTCCCCTCCAGCCTTATCAAGCTCCTTTTCACACTGCATGCTCTCCCGTGCAAGTTCTCAGCAGTTACACAGATCCTATAGCTTTTACACAACAACAGAGTCACCAGTGGGGAGACCATTGTTCAACAAGCATTTATGCTTCTCTTCTCTTCTCTTCTCTTCTGTTCTCAATACAGTACTCTGCAGAGCTTGGAATTGACACAGCAATGAAGCAGCTCTGCAGCCTCAGCCCTGTGAACCTAGTCAGTTGGCATGGGCCAGCCACAGGTGTCTACATATACTTGAAGTCTGCTACAAAACACAGTGGGCCAGACTGTGTCAGACTACATAAAGGTGTGAAAGGGGAGGAGGAGAGAAGGTACAAGGACCTATGATGCCTCTTCCAATCCTGAATATAGGCTTTCTACATGGATGTCCTTCCACTTGGGAAAACCAGAGTATATGGGAATGTCTATACAGGCTATTGCAATGAGTCTCTTTGCTTAAGTAAACAGACTTGTGGGGCTCATGCTACCATGCTAAAAATAGTTTTATGGACACTGCAGCTCATCCTGGAGCTTGGGTCCTGAAACCAATGACCTGTTCCTACCCTCTCCATTGTTCCTGGTGATACTAGTCTATAAAATAGCGGGAAAGACTATAGCCAATGACCTTTTCCTACCCCACCACCATTCTGGAGAGCAGAACTGGCCCCTTGCAGACTTTGCCCCCTTTCAAAGGGTATCAGAAGGGTACCAAAAGGGCAATGCTCTGTCTGCATTTCTTGTGGCATTTGTTACCAGATTTGCCCATTACTCTGAGATACGCTCATTTATTTGGGACGACGGGGGGAGAGGTAAGTAATTCTATCAATGTACTGCTTGAGACACTAGTGTTCCTAAGGAGCTTTGCTTCTCCCTTCTGCTAATTCCCTCCCCATGGAGCTATTCTGCCTGACCCAGGGTCCACAGGATTAAGTTCTTTCCACTCTGTAGACTCAGGTGAACACGCACATACGCAAACACATTGCCAGAGCTTATCTGAGAGGACCAGTTAATCAGCACTTACAAGCTGATGCCTTATATGTCCCTGTACTGAGTGGTCTGGCTTGCACAGCAGTGCCAAGCTCTGGCCCTTATGTGCCCTTGGACTCAGTGGCTGAGTTAAACAGCACCCTCAGCTGCCACCCTCATATGCCACCCCAGTTCAGCACCCCCTCTCCCCATCCCCACTTTCACAGCACAAGCATTCTACTAGTAACTAGGTTTGCACTGGATGGGCAAACCCCACAGGAGTTCTGGGCACCACAGGGAACTTTTAGTTTCGGTAGAAGAAGCGCTGTTGCAGCATGACTGGGGAAGCCAGAATAACACCCCTGAGGAAGAGTAAGCCAGAGAGGAACTAAAAGAGAGAAGCAACCAGTTTAACAGTGAAAGTTATTTATTTTTGGATAGTGAATGTGTATTTAGCAGTTACAATAGTACATAAACTGATTACATATGTTATAACTGATTACATAAGGCAAGGTTAGGAGGCTATGCCTAGAGAAAGAGAGAGAGAGAGGGAAAGAGAGAGAGATCTCACCACTCCATGGAGCTTGCACTGGTCGGGGGTCCCAGATGGTGATAGTAGCCAGGGATCCAGAGGGCAGGAGACAAGCAGAAGCCCCCAGTATGATCAGGCAGGAGATGACGAGGTCTCAGTAGAACTGATGTAGAGTTTACATCCAGGCATCAGAGGAGTTTGTTGAGCAAGGGTGGGTGTTCTTGTAGAGACAGGACAATGGTTAAAGAAGAGCATTTGATTTGATGATGGGTAAACAGAAGTGAGACAATAAAGACAGGTCATGCCTGGCTATGGGTGATGTGGATCCATTACTAGAATTGGTCTGATAATGACTCATTTGAGTGTGAGCAGGCCTGGGTTCATTGGCAGCTGGAGCAGAGATTTCCCATCAGGCAGTGCTTCTCTGCTTTCGGTATCCCATAGGTCAGTTCAGTTCTTGCTTTGGAAAAGCTGTTCTTCATTTTCTTTGCTAACAGAGATGTCTTTCTGTTCCATCTTCAATGCAGATGAGGCTATGGGTGTTTCCTTAATCCAATCACTCTTGTTGATGGGATTTAGGTGTGTCCATCCCTGCCGGTTTCAGAGCTTTGACTTCGGTTCAAGCAGAGCCCTGGGGAAAGGGGATTTGTTTTCCGTGGTTGTCACTCTCTGGCTCCCCAAGAGCACAGGGCTGATACGTGGTCATGCTCTGGTTCCCCAAAAACACAGAGATGGTAGGCAACATATTGCGCCTGCCTGAGGAGCAATGGCACTGGGAGCCCCTAAGACAGGATTCCTCCTCATTCCTCCTCACTGAGTGTTGTTCTTTAAAACCATAGCACAGTTCTGTAGTGTTTGATGAAGCCAGGTATGTGAAGGAGTTTGAATGGAGAAGTCCTAGTGGTTGTAGAGGGAACAGGGGGCATTTCTTTTCATTTCTTCTGTTTACATTTGAGTTTAAGACAGGCTAGGCATGTACCTGGCTACTGATGAAGCTCATAATGAAACATCTTGGGTGGATCTACAAGAAGCCATGCTCAGCGTGGTTGCCGGCAGAGCTACGCACGTGAGCTTCTTGGGATTGCAAATGGCTGCTTATTTGCATACTCCCGAAGCTCATTACCATAGCCATGGGTTTCAGGCACAAGGGGCTGATGACAGAGGGGCGACGTCCACACGGTCTCTGCAGCGCCAGCACCCCCTGTCTGCTGGCACCAAACTCTCGCGTGGCTATAGTATTGAGCTTTGGGAATATGCAAATAAGTAGCCATTTGGAATTCTGAGAAGCTCACTTTGTATAGCTCCACCGGAAGCAGAGCTGAGCAGAGCTTTGTGTAGACCCAGCCCTTGAGTTTGTAGAAGGAAAGCAATATACAGTTATGGTACGTGCAACTGTACCTTTAAAAATCCATCTTTTGTAAACAATGCAACTCTCTCTAGAGAGCTTGGAAATTCAATACTTTTGCTGAACCAATGACCTGCCAATGATAATGTTCCTTATTCAGTGCTTTAATCAGGTTCAATGGTTATTCTCTTCTGAACATTCTTTGTCCCTTTCTCCCACTTGCATGTAACTCGGTGCATTTTTCAGGCCTTCCTGTGAGTTCAGAATACTCTTCCCCTACTTAAGCACCATTCTAATTTGTTTTCTCCATTCATCTCCTTCCTCAAAATTCACTACTTCTGGAATGGGCAAAACAACCAAAAACAAAACAAAAAAAAACTTTTCTTGAAAAATGACATTCTTTCAACTGTTAACTCTTTAATTTCTTCTGCGTCACATGAAAGTTTAGCCATTCCCATTTCATTTTGGACCACTGGACTCAGACTTCATGAGTTGTTGAGTTAGGCAGCTTTGGCCCTTACAGACATCCTGACATGTAACATTTGCTTCAATATATATAAGCTGTAGTGAGAAGTTATGCAACTTCTGTAAGAAATAAGTCAGGTAAAGGAGAACTGAGAACTGAGCAGTAAACCCTAACCCACCCCAGGCTTAACCTCCACATCCCCCTCCCATTGCCCCAACCCACTGCCAGGCTTCACACTCCCCAACTGCCCACCCCACCCCACCCCAGGACTTACCTTTCAAAAGTAGCTCCAGGTGCTCCTGCTGCTTCCCCTGCTGCAGAACGTGCATTCCACCATGAGAAAAAGCAGCCCCTGACCTATGTGAAATTCCAGTTATGCAAGGGTGTGTGGGACTGGCACCCTCACATAAACTGAGGCACTACTATAGAAGTAATTCAGACTGAAATTACATGGTCACTGTTGTGTGGATGGAAAATCTAACATTTTTAATACCTCTTAGCAATCTCTGCAAATTCTAGAATCCCTGTGGTATAGACCAGGTTAAATTGATTATTTCAGAAAAGATAACATCAAGTTATAAGAACACTACTTATTTATTAGCTTTTCAATAAACAATTCAGCAAAACTATTTCAGACAAAAGGTTTAATTGATACCCGAAATTATTTAACAAATCCCCTTTATTTCATATCTGACACAGGTTCATTTCCTTACAAACATCCTTAGAGTTCTTAAGTACAACAGCACTCCTATTGTGATAAACCCTCACTAGGTTTCCTGCATATATTTGCTATGACATATTGATTACTGTAATTTGCTCTTTTCCAGTAATGGTTGGTAATCTTTTTTCTGAGCTAGGAAAGCCTAATCTGAAACTAATACAGGTCTCGTTCCTCTTAGCTTTTATGCTGATGGTTTAGTGGAAAATATATGAAACAATAATTCAGGTAAACTGGAAGAAGCATTCTTAAATCATGAAGTCCTATCTCTGAAATTGGATTGACCTTCTTAATCTGAAATCTCTTCTTCAGAATTAAGTGGCTGCTGTTAAATGTTGTGTCTTTCATTATCATGAACAATCTGCAGCTGGGATCATATTTTCTTTGTAGCAGATCTGCATGGGAACGTAATGTTAAGAATCTTGATTTGCTGGTGCTTTTGACATCATTTGAGTTTTTTATTAATGGCTCAGTTGTAGTTATCTGAATATTTCTAAAAATAATTGGTCTACTAACGACTGCAGTATTTGCATGAGATACACTATTGCATATTAGTACCACTCATGTCCACATGGGATATGAGAATATCAGCTACTGACATACAGCTTTTGAGGATCCCGAGATAATATTTTTAGCATAAATCAATGCAATCAAGATGAACTGGAGAATAATACAAAGAGGGTTTTTTTGAAGACTTTCAAAATGCTGTCAATATAAGCAGTGCCCTGATTGATTGCTTTTTTCCCCAACATGCATTCAAATATAAATGACCTTTGATTCCTTTTAAAGTTAATGCAGTGAAGGTTTCAAATCATAATGGCAAAGAGCTGATGTAATAAATGGCAGATGTAATAAAAAAATGGAGATCTGGAACTGAAGTTTCTCACAGACATACGATTTTGGTCATAGCTATAGCATGTTTGGGTGACTAGTTATACTCTTAATATTACTGTTTAGTATCTATTTCAGACCAAATCATGTTATTAAGGCTGGAGCTTACATTTGGGTCGTTCAGAACAGCATTAGCCCAGAGGCAACTAAAGGAGGCTCTGTGCTACATTCAGCATGAAACTGCACAGATTCGGTCCTCAGTGCACAAGCCCACTGGTCTATAGAGCGGTAAAAACATGCGGCAGAAGATGAGCCTGCAAATGTTAATGGCCTTTTTGTGGCCCATATAAAAATGAGGGAATTTCTTGATTCCTGCTCCTGAGAACAAGGCAAATGCCAATTTGGCTAAACGTGTAACATGGCAGAAAGGATTTAGCAGATGAAAGTTATTTAGCACCTGTTACGTTGAAAGAATGACTTCTAAGGGTGAAAGGACTGTCAGTTTTCATGCCCATCAAGGCCTTGGTTCCTCTGTGGCAGGGGTGGGTAATAATTTTCACAGAGGGGACATTCCACAAATTTTGGTAATGGTTGCAGGCCAGCTCGGGGCCCCCTGAAAGGGGCAGGGCCTTGGGCAGAAAGGGTGGGGTTGCAAGATAAAGCAAGTGTGGGCGTGTGAAAGAGAAACACGTTGTGTCTGAGAGACTGACTTTGTGACACAGATTGAGTGTGTGCTACGGTGTGTGTGTGATAATGACTATGGGTGTTTGGCACAGACTGGATGTGTGTAACAGTGACAGAGTGTGTGTGCTGGCTGCTGCTGGGTAATTTTCTGAGAGAAGCCACCCTCCGTTTCTTTAAGGGAAATCTTTCCTGCTGTGTGGTCTAGCCCCCTCTTGCTCTGCACCCCTGAGCGAGTCACTTACTATCCACGCTTCAGAATGGAGCAGCTCTGCTGTGTGTCCCCTCTCCCCAATCTCCACTCCGCAGAGATGGGGTACAGGGGCAGGGGAACACCCTGACTTCAGCACAACCCTCCTCCTCTCACTGTGGCACAGTTAGCAGGAGAATCCTAGGAGCAGCTGAGCTGCATATGGAATGAGATGAGGTGGGAGGGGAAGCTAAACACGTGCTGCTGGCTGTAAGAATGCATGCTCTGCTGATCAGCTTGGCAGGCCAGAGAGAAATGCTTGGCAAGCCAGGTTCAGCCCTCAGGGCTGACTTTTGCCCCAGTCTTTCTCTGTGGAGATACCAACATAAGTCCCACTTGTTGCCAGTGGTGATGGCGACTTTTGTATTGTGGCCGCCTCAGATAGTATTCTTTGTTTTTCGAAGGACTGTGCATACATCTCATGAACTGGAAGAATTTTTCTTTTCGCTGATCTCTCATCAAATAATCACATCCCATACAAATGGCTGACACAGCAATATCATCACTTGGACTAAAGAAAAGAATACATCAGGATTGGTTCGATGAGAACCAAGAAGAAATATGTTCAGCACTGGAAGTAAAGAGAAAAGCCTTTATCGAATGGCAGAATGACCCCTCCTCAGTCTCCAAACAGGACCATTTCAAGCACCTTCAGAGCAAAACACAGAAAGACCTCCGTCAGATACAAGACAGCTAGTGGGAGAGCAAAGCCAAAGAAATTGAGCACTATGCTGAGACCCACAACTCAAAGATGTTCTTTAGTGCTATTAAGACTGTCTATGGACCTTCTAAACCAAGGACTAACCCATTGCTGTCATCAGACAAGACAACACTGATCAAAGATAAAGAGGGCGTCAACAAAAGATGGTGAGAACACTTTAGCAATCTCCTTAACAGACCATCGACCGTGAATAATAACGTCCTCAATGAAATTCCACAGCAACCCATCCTGACAGATCTTGACTTTCTGCCCACTATAGATGAGATTAAGAAAGCTGTTAGCCAGATGAGTTCAGGAAAAGCTCCTGGAAAAGATGGGATTCCAGCAGAGACATATAAAGCGGCAGGTCCAGCAGCACTAGCAGCATTCCATAGCGTGATCATGAGCATCTGGGAGGATGAAAACATACCACAGGACCTGCACGATGCTATTATTGTCTCCCTTTTCAAGAATAAAGGCAGCAAAGCAGAATGTAGAAACTACAAAGACATATCCCTCCTCTCCGTTGGAGGGAAGATCATAGCCCACATCATCTTAAACCACCGAACAGCCAGTATTTCTGAGGCAAATCTACCTGAAAGTCAATGTGGTTTTTGACCTGGCCGGAGCACAGTCGACATGGTGTTTGCTGTCAGACAAATAAAAGAGAAATGCATTGAACAGAACATGCACCTGTATGCTGTTTTCATAGATCTCACAAAAGCGTTTGATACCGTCAACAGGGAAGCCCTTTGGACCATTCTAATACGACTTGGCTGCCCAAGAAAATTTGTCCAGATTATACGCCTTTTCCATGATGACATGACAAGCAAAGTACTGTCTGATGGAGCCACATCAGCCCCCTTCAACATAACCAACGGCATGAAACAAGGATGTGTTCTCGCTCCTGTCCTATTTAACCTGTTCTTTGCATGCGTCCTTCACCATGCAATGAAAGATCTGGACCGAGGTATATACTTGAAATACCAGCATGATGGTTCACTTTTTGACCTCCGTCGCCTGAATGCAAAGACTAAGACAGTGCAGAAACTCCTTTTTGAGGCACTCTTTGCTGATCACTGTGCCCTTATGTGTCACACTGAAAATGATCTTCAGCACATTGTCAACAGGTTTGCTGAGGCCTCGCAACTTTTCGGACTAACTATCAGGCTCGGAAAGACAGAAGTTCTCCATCAACCTGCACCTGGATCGAATGCTCCTGTCCTGAGTATCTCCATTGATTCACTCAGCTTAAAATAGTGGAGAACTTTAAATACCTGTGTATTGTCATATCCATTGATGGATCACTAGATAATGAGATCAACGCATGAATACCCAAAGCGAGCCAGGCACTTGGCTGTCTGCGTGTCAGAGTTCTAAACCACCAAAACATCTGGATGTCAACAAAACTGCTTGTGTACAGAGCTGTTGTTCTCTCATCTCTTTTGTATGGGTGCGAAACATGGACACTATATAGGCATCACATCAAGCAGCTCGAAGCATTCCACATGCGCTGCCTCCACAACATCATGAAGATCCGCTGGCAAGACAAAGTGCCCAATCTTGAGGTCCTTGAGAGAGCCAAGATGACAAGCATCAAATGATGATTATGAAGTCACAACTACGTTGGACCGATCATGTCAGCCGCATGGATGCCAACATAATCCCTCGCCAGCTTCTGTATGGTGAACTCTCCCAGGGCATCTGGCATATAGGTCGTCCACGGAAATGCTACAAGGATACCATCGAAGCCAATCTGCAATACAGAAGTATCAAACCTAGGGACCTTGAGGACGCCACCAGTGACAGAACACAGTGGCGTGCAACGGTCAGAAACATCTGCATTGCCTTTGAGGAAGACCACTGCCGGCATCTACAAGAGGCAAGCGAACAACATCACAGAGCATCAGCAATGCACAACCCACAGATTGCAAACTTCCCATGCACCATTTGTGGCAAAATGTGCACCTCTAGAATTGGCTTATACAGTCACCAGAGGGCACACCGTGAGACCAATAACAGATGATCTGCACAGATTTGTCATCATCGGATCGATGGACTACCATTATACAAATAGCTGTGGGTTTCTAATTACATTTCAACACTACTAGTCTGGATGGGTAGTGGAAATAATTAAACTCTGAGTCATGGCTAGAGGTTACACTGATACTGAGATATCTGCCATTATTCTAGCTATGTATCTACTTAACAACTTATAAGTTTTCTATGGTGCCCATCACGCCAAGTGGAATGTGTAGAAGGGTAGGCCCATGCCCAGGGATACCTAGAGCTAAAATAATATTTCATATACACTTTGCAAGTAAAATCACTCACAATGTTCCCTCTATTTTTTCCATCCAGGGTGGAATAAATTTTGACATGTGCACAAAGGCATGAGCTGATGTGCACCACCAATAAAACCACGTTGCCCACTGTTTTTGCCTCTGGGTATTCTGCTAATAAGGTGAGTTGAACCTGACTTTCTCCTGGGCGCCCACCCAAGCTCTCAGCTTACCGGGAACACTGATCGCTTATGTCACTAACAGCAGAATGTAGCCCCCTAATGTTTTTTACTGAAGTGGCTCAAGAGCTCTATTAAAAGGAATAATACAACCTTAAATGTTCCTGCATTTCCAGAAATAAAAGTAGGCTGTGTCTAGATTAGCCCCAACTTCGAAAGGGGCATGGTAATTTGGGTGTCGGGAGATTACCAATGAAGTGCTAAATCTCCCCTGTGGCAACTTCGAAGTGTGAAACTGCTAGCTTGCACATAGCCATGGCTATTTTGAAGTGCCCACGCTCCTTCAAAGTCCCTTTACTCAAAATTTTGAGGCATAAAGGGACTCTAAAGGAGCACGGGCACTTCGAAGTATCTGTGGCTGACCCGCAGCGACACGCAAGCTGCCATGTCGAAGTTGCACACTTCAAAGTTGCCGCGGGGGAGATTTAGCCTAATGAAGTGCTGCATATGCACCACAGCATTTCATTAGTAATCTCCCAACACCCTAATTACCAAGCGCCCTTCAAAGTTGGGGGCTAGTCTAGACACAGCTGTAGAGTTTTTAAAAACAGCATTTGTCTACTGTACCTAATGCCCTTTTTTGGCACGAATCCTTGCATACAGCACTGTGCAATATTGGAAAAAGAAAGGAAAATGCTGCCATTTTGTTTTATGACTCAAACATAATTGCATTTTATATTCTCACAGAATGTCATTTGTTTTCCAGAGGTGATATGCTTTTATGTGTCAGAAGCATAATTTGTCTCAAGCTATGGCATTAAGCCAAGAGTTGAGACAAGATCTGAGTTCACCTTAGGTATTTAAGAATTGCACAGTGCTAAATGCCCTGGGTCTTATTCTCCTCCTGTTTTCCCTGTCGTACACTGGATTCATGGTATTGACTCCAGTGGAGTTAGTCCTGATTTACACAAATGAGAAGGAGGAGAAGCAGGCTCCAGGTCAGATTTTGGTTACTTTGCATGAAAGACTTTCGAACATGCCCAGAACAGAGTCAAATTCTCTGTTGGTGTAAAAAAGCACGTGTTCATTTAGTTCAATGGAACTGGGCCAGTTTTTTCCCACCAAACAGCCTGGCACCTTCTTTATGAAATAAGTCTAAGCTGGCACAATATTGATGAAAACCATTCCCAACACTCCTCCCCCTCCGCACCCCAAATATAGCCCCTCCCCTTTCAAATCATCTTCAGAATAGCTTTAATAAACAAGTCAGCTTTGTAACACTGTTCAGAGGTGCACAGGTTCCAATGGGAAATGGAGCCCAGAACTGAGGGTCCTTCCCTGAGGGTCTTCAGTTCTTAAACATGGAAAGAGTTTGCTCAAGTGCTATATTTTATTTCAACTGTCAGGTAAGAAGAAAAGCAAACATGACCTTTTCTTAGATCAATTTAGAAAGTAAAAACCAGGACCTTGAAGTCTACCCAAAGTCCATGCAGCCTATGAAGTCTAGTCAAGTGTAATATGCTCTACAGAAAAAGCATCAGTAACTCACTTTGCATTTAACTATATTAAATTACGCTTCTTGGAACAGTCTGTATACATGCTGGAATACTATTTTACCAATACAATATATGGAATCTATTATATTAGGCTAGCTACTGTACTTACTAAGCATGGTTAATTGTATATTTAATTTAAATGTAATACAGTAGTATATTTCTTAGGTGTTAGAAAAATATTGTTTGCTTTTTAAAAATCTTTTATGATTTAATAATTAGTTCTCTATTCATGGATATAATTAGAGCATAGCCATTGAACAACAGCAAATAGGCAGCAATGGAGAGTAATTAGTTAACCTAGCGTAACTGTCTGATCATATTGTGATTGTAGATACAGTAGAATGAGAACAGATGGGCAAATAATGCCCATAGAATAATTTATTCAATAGATTTAATTAATTATTTGAAACATTTCCTAAAAAAGGAATTGACTTATGTTAATGTTTGGAGTTCAACATTTAATTTCCATGATGTACAATTTGCTACTTGTCAGAAATGAAATGCTTCATGGTCCCAGGGCTGGATGTGTATTAGTGCTTCAAATGATTCTACCCTTTTAAGTCTGCTTTGCCTAGCAGGAGGCCTGTTGTATCGAGGTGGGATCCTGGGATGAAGTTGTTCTTTGATTCTTTTAAGAGCTTTACCTGTGGAGATTGTGTATCAGGGATGTGTTCACTGTACTCTCTCTTTTCTCAGCAGGGGATGTTAACGATTAGAAAGCTAAAGCTACAGGTGTCTAGAAAATTGCTGGGATTCATAGTGTCTGAGTTCAGCATTCAGACTCCCTGAAGGATGAATGGGGACTGACAGCTAAGCCAGGGATTGACAAAAGCCAGCATATGAGGTGGCTCCTCATCTAAACCAGGTTGCAGGCACTTCTAAGGGAAAGGCATGTGCTGAGATCTGCTCTTCCCTTGGCGATGGATGCCTAAGTCTGGGCTGCCTCCCCACTTGAGACTCTCAGTCACAAAATCTTTCTTTTTTGCAAGAAGCTCATGGGGAGAGGGGAATGGCGGACCACCCTCGTAACATTAATCTGATGTTTAAAGTACTCACTGGGATGCGGGAAAGGTACCCCCCAGTTTATGTGTCCTCAGTCTGATCATCTTCTGTCTTTTTGGTGAATGCTCTAGTGACAGGGCTATAGAATATGCTAACATGTGAGCTCCCACAGTCTCTCTCTTCAGTCCCCTGTGGAGATATCCAGTAGGAAGAGTGTGTCTCTGACTAAATTAACTGGCAGGTAAATAGGAATCTCAGCGGAGCTTGCCATCAACTGATTGACATGGGCAGGATCTCATATCTAAGTAAATATATGGAGATACACATCTCAAAGAACTGGAAGGGACCTTAGGTGGTCATTGAGTCCAGTCCCCTGCCCTATTGGCAGGACCATGCACCACCCCTTTTTTAATCTATTTGCCCCGGGCGCCTAAGTGACCCCCTCAAGGACTGGGCTCACAACCCTGGGTTTAGCAGGCCAATGCTCAAACCACTGAGCTATCCCTCCCCTCTGAAGGCTGCATCCTCAAAACACCACCCACCACTCAGAGTGAAGTGCAGCAAAGCTCTCTCCTCTAGGCAAACGATACACAAAATCCAAAACAGGCTTCTGGATCATCCCCCAAAAACATATGCTTCAAGCTTATGAAGAAAGCAAAAGATGTACCAGTGGCAGTATGAATGCTAGAAAAGTCCCTAAACCCATATGTGCTTTGACTCTAACCTGTTAATTATCATTTATCATTGGCACATTTCCAAGATAATAGTAGATGTTAGTCATTTTAATTGGACTTATTTAATATTCCCTTCAAACATACTGAATACCTTTGTGTGTTATTTTCTATTAAGCAAAAATCCTCAGTTATATCTGGCTCCCACTCTTGCTTCATTCTCTGAGATCCAGTTCAGTTCTGCAGTTCAAACATCTGTCAGTGTAAAAGTAATTGAAATACCCCTGAATTGATGTGTTCTAACCTTTCTTACAGGCCTGTCAGCAGCACATAGTTCCTGGCCTGACCTTTCTCTCCCCCAGGAGGCGAAGAACATTTCACCAGCCATTTTTTATGTTTTTAGTATTTGTTTATTTTATCTTAAATATCCAACTGTTGCATACATAATGTGCAGATATTATTCTTTTTTCCAAATAGGCTGTGCTTTTGGACGACCCCAGACCAAATCACTTCATTGTCTGCACAGTCCAAGTCCTAAAGATAAAATATGGCTGTAAGTCTGCACTTGGCTGACTGTCAAATGTTTCCGGCTTCTATCCATCACATGTATTTAAAAGATTATAATGATGTTACAAGGATTTTCCACTTCTATTTTTCTAGACAGCACATAAATATGAGACAAATGACCCAACCAAGATCTGGTGCAATCATTTTTGTCTGAGTCTAGTGTGTGTTATCATAGAACTGGAAGTATCCTCAAAAGGCCATCAAGTCCAGTCCCCTGAACTCATGGCAGGATGAAGCATCCTCTACACCAGAAGCCTGCAACCAAAAGAACAAGAAGGGCCATTTTTTTTTAATTCAGTAAAAACTCAATAATTTGAGAGCCACAGCGCATGAGACACTAGACGGCCCTTAATAAATAACGGCAAACCATATTTTGTGTAATTGCTATTTTAAGGACAGTGCACACACCTATCCCAAAATGCACTGCACATATTAAAGGGGGAATTATCCAACATTTCGAGAGCACATATTATTTGATATTTAGGTAGGCGTTGCTCATTGTTCGGCTTTTAGACATTCACTGAAATATTGAAAATACTCAGAGGGGTTTTTTTGATTTTGGGGGCTTTTTGGTTTTTGTTTATTTACTTTGCATTTATAGTGTTGGGAGCTGTCATGAAGGGATTAATCTCTCCTGATTAACTTGAATACAGGAGAGCCAATGGGAGTGAAGTAGCTTTGTTTAAATTGACAACAATTGCAGCTTTGGGTGGGGGGGTTGTCTTCATAACAGCAGAGAGAATGTCCATGGGGGCAGGGAGAAAATGTCTTTTAGGCAATTTGGAATGAAAATCAGAAATATCATGACCATCGCAAAACCTGCCATTGGGGTGTAAGTAAAAGGGAAATGTATAGTTAGATGCAATAAGGTTACGGTTATTTTGAATTTGGCTGGACTGCCTTCTCTGTTTTTCTCTTTTGCGTTGAGATTATTCCCTTGTAACTTTTAAGCTGAATCCCAGGGAAATATTTCTGTTTGTGTGCAACTCATTATTTACCTTTCTCTTGTTTTATGAATAAATCACTGTTTTTAAGCAACTGATCTGATTCTGTGTCCTAAGGAAGGTCTGTCTGTGTCCATCGGCCATATCTATCAGGTTACAGCTTGTTTTGGTTCTCAAACCCTGTATGGAAGGGAGAAAGAGGCTGGAATTTTCCCCACAGGGGGCATCTCCCAGTGTGCCTCCCAGGGAAAAAAGGGTCTCTAAGAACTGGGGTGGTGGCAGGTACCTTCCAAGGTCTAGGTGATCTGCGACGTGGGAAGTTTTAAAGTAAAGCCTGTGTATAGGCAAAGTGTTTTTAAGTTTCTGCAGGGCCTCGCTTTCTGCACTCCAAATGTGGTGTTGGGAGGAGCCCCTGACAGGAGCAACAAAGAAATCCTTGAAGAGCCGTATGCAGATCCAGAGCTGCAGGTTGCAGACCCCTGATCTAGACCATCCCTGACAGGTATTTGTGGACCTGCTCTTAAAAATTTCTAATGAGGTAGATTCCACAATTTTTCCAGTAATTTCTGAGAGGAAGTTTTTCCTAATGTCCAGTTTAAATGTCCCATTGCTTCCTGTCCTACCACTAGGCATTAAGGAGAATCATATTTTCCCCCCTCCTTGTAACACCCTTTTAAGTTTTTGAAAACTGTTGTCATGTTCCTGTTCAATCTTCTCTTTTCTGGACTAAGCAGACACAGTTCTTCCCTTGCATTTATGCTTACTGAATTTCATCCTTTTTATTTCAGACTGTTTCTCCAGTTTGTTCAGATCATTTTGACTTATAATTCTATCCTCCAAAACATTTGCAATCCCTGCAGTTTGGTAGTATCCACAAACTTTATACGTATACCCTCTATGCCATTATCCAAATCACAGATGGAGATATTGAACAGAACCAGATCCAGAACTGATCCCTGTAGAGCCCCACTCATTATACCCTTCCAGCTTGATTGTGAACTGTTGATAACTACTCCCTGGGAATGGTTATCCATACTGTTATGCATCTAACTTGTAGTAGCTCCATTTATGTTGTATTTCCCTAATTTGTTGATTAGAAGTTATGTGAGACTGTTTCCAATGCCTTTACAGATCATGTACAACATCTACCACTTCCCCCTTATCCACCAGGCTTGCTATCCCATCAAAGAAAAGCAATTATGTTGGTTTGGCATTATTTGCTCCTGACAAATCCCTGCTGATTTTTATTTAATGCCATTTTATCTTCTAGATGTTTTGCCCCCTTAATTATTTGTTCCATTGTCTTTCCTGGTACAGAAGTTAAGATGACTGGTCTGTAATAAGGATGTCCTTATTTCCCTTTATTCCACTCATCTAGAACGTCTCCTTTATTCAATAACTTTTTTAAAACAACAGCTAATGGTTCAGATGTCTCTTCAGTCAGCTCATTGAGTTTTCTAGAGTGAATTCCATCAGGCACTGTGGCTGGAAAACATCTAACTTGTCTACGTAATTTTTAATTTGTTTTTTCCCTATTTGAGCATCTGAACCTATCCTGTTTTCACTGGCATTCATTATGTTATGCATCCAATCGCCACCAACCTTCTTGGTGACAACTGAATAAAGAAGCTGTTAAGCACATTTGCCATTTCCATATTGTCTGTTACTGTTTTTCAATCTTCATTGAGTAATGGGCCTACCCTATCCTTGGTCTTCCTATTGCTTCTCATATATTTGTAGAATTTTTGTTACCCTTTTGTGTCTTGAGATTGTTTGCATTTGTTTTGTGCCTTGGCCCTTCTAATTGTGCCTCTGTATGTATGTGTTATTTGTTTATATTTATCATTTGTAACTTGTAGGACTTTTTAGATTTTTGGATCATTCAAGAGCTACTGGTTAGGTTGTCATGCTTGCTATCTTTTCTGTGCAATGAAATACTTTGTTTTTGTGCCCTGAAACAATTTCTCTGAAGATCTGCTAACTGTCTGCAATTATTTTTTTCTTTTAGATTTGCTTCCCATGAGATCTTACCTACCAACTCCCTGAATTTGATGGAGTTTGTCTTCTTGAAATCTGTTGTCTGTATTTTGCTCTTCTCCCTCCTACCATTTCACAGAATTATGAACTCTACAATTTTATGATCCCTTTCACCCAAGCTGCCTTCTATTTTCAAATTCTCCATCAGTTCCTCCCTATCTGCCAAAATCAAATCTAGAACAGCCCTCGCCTCTCCCCCCACAGCTTTCTTGACATTCTAAAATAAAAATAATTGTCTCCACTACATTTCAAGAACTTGTTGAATAATCTGTGCCCTCTTATTTTCCCAAGAGATGTCTGGGTAGCTGAAGTACCCATCACCAGCATTATTTTGTTGTTTAAAAAAGAAAACGTCATCTAACTCTTCTTCTAACATCTAACATCACCTAAGTTGCTCACCCCTTTTATCCTTGCTCTGAGTTTTTGGAATGTGTTTCAGCCCAGAGTACAAGAATGGTAGGGTTTGAGTTTGGATCATTTGGAGGAATGGTGGCAGAAACATGGACAGACAAGAAGGCTGGTGGAGCAATGGGGTTTCCAAAATATTTTGGCTGTATAATTGTATCAACTTAGGGTACTCGCCTGAGCAAAGCAGAAACTCTGAACCACATGGGATCAATATGTTCACTACTCACTTAGGTTAGGTCTACACTACAAGATAATTTCAAATGTATTAAAAATAGATTTTATAATGCCGGTTTTTGTAAAACTCAGTTTTGAGTATCCTCACTTCCATGGGCTCCCAACAAATTTAACATACTGTTGCCACACTGAAATCACCAAACATTGACTGTTGCAGCAATGCGTTGTGGGAAGCTATCCTACAGTTCCCTCAGCACTGCATTCTGAGCCGGGAGCCAGGTGCAGAAGCGCTGTCAGTTTCCCAGGTCCCCACAGCTTCGGGGTGGGGGGGGACCTGGGAAATTGACAGTGCAGCAGCCATGGTCAATTTCCTGGTTGCCGCTAGTAGCAGGGAGCTGGGAGCCAGCTGCAGCACGTAGCTTTGTGGGATACGTACAGGATACTTGTGGAGGCTAATAAACGCAAATGAAAGACATGGTGCTTCCAGACTAGCCTTTATTCTGCATTTTAAACTTGAGATTGATGCTATAACCTTCCATTAATATCACCATTTTGTTATTGATATCAGGGCAGACTAAATTGATCTAACGACATTTACAGTGAAGACAGTGACATTTTATTGTTGAGCTTACTCCTTTAAATTCGATTTTGGAAAGAACCACTGATACGAATTTGGTGATATACGAGTAGGCATAAAAAGGTGAGAACTCTAGTTTTTTATTGCTATTTCTTTAACACACTGCCATTTATATTATGTTTCCTTTAAACAGTTTATGAATGTATTTCAAAGTGCTTACCTGTTAAATATGAAAAATGACACAAAGACTGGGTCTACACTTGCCCCCAACTTCGAAGGGGGCATGTTAATGAGGAAGATGGGAGATTTCTAATTAAGTGCTGCAGTGAATATGCAGCACTTCATTAGGTTAATTTTCCCCTGCAGCAGCTTCGAAGCTTCAGACTTCGAAGTGCCAGCCTGCGTGTAGCCGCAGGCACTACAAAGTGCCCACACTATTTCAAACTCCCTTTACTCCTCCCTCTTTGAAGTTGGGGGGCAAGTATACACAAGCCCAAAGCGTAATAGATGAAGTTCCAACCTACTCTGCTAATCTTTGACTGAAGTACCAAATTTTACTTCTGGAGACCAACATTAAAATAGAAAACATAAGGAATCAAAACCTGAATATGTCTGGGGTTCCCTAGATGTAGTGTATATATATTTTAAAATTGTTTTGTGTTAATATCCCAGATATCACAATATAATTACTCTTACCAGATATCCTCTGTTTGTTTTATTGTAAAAAGCAGCTGGTAAATAGGAACATTTGGTAATGTTATGGATTAGCTATGACATGTAAAGAACCCTCTTACTATTTGATTTGGAACATAATGGGTCCTTATGAAAGCCATTCAGACAATGATACAAAAATACAGTAGTACATATTTCAAAGATGCATCACTTTTGTGTATCTCTATGATTTTTAAAAAGCTACTGTCATTCTTGTTGAACAAAGAATTTCATATGACAGCAAGGGGTTGTTTGATACTGTGAACTCTTACTATGATATGCCACATAAAAAAAATAAACATGCAACCTTTTCATAGAACTATACACACCAGGGCTTGTCTACATGGCAAGCTACTGTGTACCAAAACAGGTTTAAAAATCTACAGCGTACCAGTTAGTTGCACAGTAAAGTCTTGTATGGAAGTTGCTACAGAGCAGTTTTCTGCAAAATTTATCCTGCATCCATATCATTAATTTCTCTCCCACCAGCAATGCACCAAAATCTGCCATACACCTGCATATTTATCAAATGTTACCCAAAGAGAAAAGAAATGTTGATTGGGTAGAAAAAAAAATCACACGGAAAATCATTTGCTGACTGAACAGTTCAAGGTGATTTATCATTTCTACTGAAAATAATTTAGCTCCCAAAGAACAATATTCCAAAAAAAACCTTTATTCTTTATATGGAAACAGAAATTACAATCTCTTGTTTCCTGCACAGAGGAAGGAAGAACTCTAATCTTGTGCTGATAACTATGTTACTCATTTTATTCCTCCTTTGCTCTGAGTTTTTTTTTTTCTATCCTGTGGAGAGCACTCACCTTTTGTCCGACAAACTCATGCCATCATATGTATTCAGAAATGTACACAGGGATTATTTGCAAAAATCCCATTATACACTTAACAGAGTGGGTTGAGGGAACACTCAGGCAGTGCTCTGAAGCTTTGCTCCCAAAAGCCGGACCAATGGCACTGGTTCTAGACCGTACTTCGGCAGCATAAAGAGACAGAAATCAGCTGGATTTCCCTCTAGGGTAGAAGCCTTCTCAGACAGCATGAAGAAGGTGTAAAGGTGCTATGCTGCCTGCCTGCTTACAGCTCCAGATGATGTGTGTATGTATGTATTATGGAAGAATGCCCAGCCAATGGCCTGGACAAAATTTAAATAAATAAATAAATAAAAGCCTAAATAAAGAGACCTGTTAAACTCATCTCTCATCAGAGTGTGCCAGGGTGGGCAGGGATGCGCAAGGGTGGGGAAAGGCTGCACTTGAGTGCACTGAACTCAAGCTGAGCCGGACTGCAGAATTGTACCTCGCGCACTGTTGTGTCTGAAGAGTTAGTTTTAGGACCCTCAGTTCTTGTTTTAGCTTATACATTTGAAGCCTAGAGGTGCAGAGGTGACATAAAGCAACTTCTGCTCAGGCGAACTCCACAGGAGATCTGCCTGCTCAGTTACTCCAGTTAGCTCCAGTTAGGAAAAGTTCCTGGCAACACCATCCTTGCCACCATGGATGTAGGGGCTCTGTACACTAATATTTCACACGAGGATGGATTACAAGCAATCAGGAATACCATCCCTGAAGTCACCACAGCTAGTCTGGTGTCTGACCTCTGTAACTTTGTTCTCACCCACAATTATTTCCGATTTATACCTCCAGATTAGTGGAATTGCTATGGGCACCTGCATGGCCCCACAGTATGCTAATATATTTATGGCTGACCTGGAACAAAGATTCCTTAGCTCTCATCTGCTATTACCCCTTCTCTACTTACGATACATTGATGACATCTTTATGATTTGGACCCTTGGTATAGAGACTCTAGAAGAATTCCACAGAGACTTTAACAATCCACACCCCACCATCAACTTATGCCTTGACTACTCCATGCAAGAGATACTTTTCCTGGACACTACAGTACAAATCAAGGATGGCCTGATCAGTACCACCCTCTACCAGAAACTCACTGATCGCTATACTTACTTCCATGCTTCTAGCTTCCATCCTGCACATGCAACTAGATCCATTGTTTACAGTCAAGCCCTTAAGTACAATTGCATTTGCTCTGATCCTACTGACAGAGACCAAAAACTATAAGATCTTTACCAAATATTCATAAACCTGAATTACCCACCAGGAGAAATAAAAAAACAAATTGACAGGGCCAGGTGAATACCCAGAGACCCACTACTCCAAGATAGGCCCAAAAAAGCCAAGAACAGAACACCACTGGTCATTACCTACAGCCCCCAACTCAAACCGTTGCAACGCCTACAACCTATCCTTAATCAGGATGCCACACTCCAGAAGGCCCTAGGTGACAGGCCTGTTCTCTTCCAGAGACAACCTACCAACCTTATGAGGATTCTCCCCAACAACCTCAGTCTATACCACAGGAACACCAGTGCTGGAACTTTTCCTTGCAACAAGGCCGGTTGCCAACCTTGTCCACATATTTTCTAGGTCATTATAGGGGCTCTTATGCATACTTGGCTTTATCAAATTATTGACTGCCCCCCACCTTCTGCCCCCTACTCTCTGATTTGCTCACCTTGATAACATTTTTCTGATTTGTCAACCTTGATTACTATTTTTGGTTCTCTGTACCCTAAGTATTGAGTCTGTTCTGGTACGGCTATGGTCTGAAGAAGTGGGTCTGTCCCACAAAAGGTCAGCTAATAAATTATTTTGTTAGGTCTTTAAAGAGCTGCTGGACTGCTTTTTTGTTTTGATAGTATGTAGACTATCACAGCTCTCTGTCTGTTATTGTCCAGTTAGCTCAGTTAGGAGCTGGGGAAGAAGTAAGGCCGGGTCTATATTAGACCTGAAAATTGATAGTAGATACATGATTCCAGCTGTGGTAAGTGCGTAGCTGGAATCGACGGATCTATAATTGACTTACCTGGCCACAGTCACTGAGGGATGTCGATGGGAGAAACTCTCCCATCGATTTTTCCCTCGCTACTCGTGAGATTGAGGAGTACAGGGGTTGATTGTCGACCCCTGATAGTTTGATTTTGCTGGGCTCCTAAATCGAATCCTGGAAGACATACAGTAACTAAACAAACCTTTGAAAATTTGGGCTGTAGCATAGCACTGCTACTGCAGTCTTTGTAATTTTACTATATTCCCATGTGGAAAATGATACCCCTTCTTATTTAATATATAAACAGATATGATTATATGGCTTCAATCAATGACAAAATATGTTTCCATTGATCTGTAGAAGACATGAAAAGAAAGGTAGAATCCATCCACTTAGAGCTAGTTGCAGATCATACATTCTGTTGCGCTTGCCATATTCTCATATAAAGCATAAGTACTTGTACTGTAGGGGATTCTCTTATTCAGGTTTGCCCTGCAATTAACCTAACAAAATTGCACAGTGGGTGTTAATCTCATTTTTCTCTACTCTTACCACATTTGCTAACCCTAAAGGTATTGCATGTTTGCTAAATCAGGTCTTGCAATACCCAAAATATAAAATAAATCATGAATCAATCGCTGCAGTTAAAAAAGCTGCCATTGCTAAACATATTGGAATCAGTGGAAAGCATTTTAGTCATGTACAAATGAACTAATTTTAAATATATAAAAGGCTATCATTTTGGTTAGTTATACTTATAAACAAAAATACAGCCTTTCTGTATGCTGAGTGTAAATGTGGATCATTTACTGTTGAAACAGCTGCTACTGAGATCTATTGTGCAGGTTACTGAAGACTGGCTTCATTCAGAAATTAACATGCCTTGTGAGTTGCAAGATAATTTGCACATTGACATCTACATTTTAAGGTATGTATTGATTTTTCCTGCAGATTGTGTTTCTGCGGCAGCCGCAATGAACACAAGTTGATGTAATTCATGATAATGTGCAACAGCAGGTTTTACAGCACCAATACCAGGATAGTTTGTTAAATGATACGAGCTCAGAAACACTGTATGGAAGATAATGAGGATGTCACAGACCTCTGAGCCTGTTCTGCTGTGCCATAATCTAGCAATTGTGCTGTTTGTTTGTATGACAGTCTAGCCAAAGAAAAAACAGATACTTTAAAATGTCCATAACGAGGTGGCAGAAGTCATCCAAAGCAGAGGCCAGATGACACCAGCTGCCCTCTTTGGTTCCTTCTGATCCTTGCTCATTCATGCCGTTTGTGTCCCCAGAGAAACTTTCACAAACTTGTTTTTAAAAAAGACAGAAAAAGATTTAGAGGAATACTAGTGTTGCCTGCAAAGGGGAAAACCCCATCCTAAAGGGAAAAAAATAGGCAGAGAAAAAAGTTTAGCTCTGTGTGGACAATTATAACACTTCTATGCAGTTATAACCATCTAATAAACAACAAGAAGTCCCGTGGCACCTTATAGACTAACAGATATTTTGGAGCATAAGCTTTCATGGGCAGCTGATAATGGGCCACATCCTCCATGACTGAACTGACCTTGTCAACTCTGGCCCTCCTTTTCACTGGGACTCCCTCCTTTTCATGAGCCTATATATTTAGATTGTCCTCTGGAACCCCCACTCATGCATCTGACGAAGTGGATCTTTGCCAACGAAAGCTTATGCTCCAAAACATCTGTTAGTCAATAAGGTGCCAAAGGACTTCTTGTTGTTTTTGAAGATACAGACTAACATGGCTATCTCTCTGAACCCTCTAATAAAATATTAAAAATGGAAACCTTCTACATCTTCTCCCTGTTCTGGTTTGCTCTTACTGATACAGTTCATCTATCTTAATGTGCTTATTCAAGGGGGAGGTGCTGAGAACTTTGTTCATAGAGACCTTTAATACTTCCTTAGGCTGGGGTGTGTACTCACATAGGCCCTGAAGGGGTTGATGTAGGCCCAAGAAGCCAATTAACATAACTGATAACACCCATGTATGAGAGAGAAAACCAGTTCTAATAGTTAATGAAGCCCGTCTGGGGAGGAGCTAGGTGGTGGTTATACAGCCAGGAAGATTGTAGTAGGAAGGGGCTTTTACTAGCTGAACTAATGTTGGCATTAAACTGAACAAGAGATGTGTGACCAGCTGCAGCAGTAATTTTATGTGATTCCTGGTCAGAGATAATGACAATATGGACTTTGGAAGGCAGAAGTGATATAAACAAGTGAAATAACATTCCTAACTATGGAAATAGTGCAAGCAGATATATGTGTAACAATAGTACAGATTTCAGAGGGGTAGCCAAGTTATTCTGTATCTTCAAAAACAACAAGAAGTCCAACGGCACCTTATAGACTAACAGATATTTTGGAGCATAAGCTTCCATGGGCAAAGGCCCGCTTCATCAGATGCATGAGTGGGGGTTCCAGAGAACAATCTAAATATATAGGCTCATGAAAAGGAGGGAGTCCCAGTGAAGAGGAGGGCCAGGGTTAACAAGGTCAGTTCAGTCATGGAGGATGAGACAAGTAGACAAGAATTTGGAAGTGTGGTCATGAAGGGCTTTGTGAAGAAAATGGCAAGAACTGTGAAAGTTCTGTCCCCATTATCACTTATGCCGGCAAAACTTATGTCACTCAGGAGTGTAAAAAACAAATACTCACACATCCGGCCATGCAACATAAGTTTTGCTGGCTATTTCGATGAGTAACGTCTACACGTCCTCCAGGGCTTGCAACGTCGATGTTCAACTTCGACGTTGCACAGCACCACATCAAAATAGGTGCTGCGAGGGAACGTCTACACGCCAAAGTAGCACACATCGAAATAAAGGTGCCAGGCACAGCTGCAGACAGGGTCACAGGGCAGACTCAACAGCAAGCCACTCCCTTAAAGGGCCCCTTCCAGACACACTTGCACTAAACAACACAACATCCACAGAGCCGACAACTGGTTGCAGACCCTGTGCATTCAGCATGGATCCCCAGCTGCCGCAGAAGCAGCCAGAAGCCCTGGGCTAAGGGCTGCTGCCCACGGTGACCATAGAGCCCCGCAGGGGCTGGAGAGAGAGCGTCTTTCAACCCCTCAGCTGATGGCCGCCATGGCGGACCCCGCTATTTCGAAGTTGCGGGACGCGCAATGACTACACGGTCCCTACTTCGACGTTGAACGTTGAAGTAGGGCACTATTCCTATCCCCTCATGGGGTTAGCGACTTCGACGTCTCGCCGCCTAACGTCGAAGTTAACTTCGAAATAGCGCCCGACGCGTGTAGCCGTGACGGGCGCTATTTCGAAGTTAGTGCCGCTACTTTGAAGTAGCGTGCATGTGTAGACATGGCTTCTGTGGGAGATAGAACAGGAAGCTAGCACCCCAGAGAGGCAGAAAGAGGTCTGAGGGAGTAGATTTTGCCAGTTACAGGGTTCTTGGGCTGGAACCAGAGTAGAGGGAGGGAGGGAGGGAGTAGAGCAGCAATCAAGGAGGCTAAGGGTAAAACCCCCTGAGGTTATTGATGTAAGGGCCCTGGAACCCAAAGACAGACCAGAGATCTGCTGTAAGGTCATTAAATTGTAGCTTCATTAGACGTTCAGTTTTCCTGGAAGGGTTGGACTAAAGTATGACCTGGCCAGAAGGTCAAGTTGTTGAAGAGAGACCACTGCAGTGCTGGAGATGTCATGGGGATATCATATGGAGAGGTAGGTTCTATGCCACCTGGCAACAAAGGGGATGCTCCCATGGTGAGTGAACCCTCCTGAAATCCCCAGAGGAGGGGAGGATGGCATAGTTTCAATGGCTGTCACTAGAATTTTCCTCAGAAATCATTTCTTGTCATTGCTTATTTCCTTAACTACTACCCTGCCTTTAACATATTCTTGGGTAAAGTTACTTGAAGTTTATGGTAAAACAACCCTCGTGATTTTCTGTTGTCCTCAGAACTTCATGAGTCTTCTCCATCTGAATTCAGGTCTGTGTTCAGTACAAGCATGGCACTGGTCCCCTATACATGGGATCTTCTCCTTCAGACAACAGAAAATCAGACCTCATGGCAATTCTATCAGCTGCCTTCGAGCCTGTTGATCATGAGGCACTGTTAGTTTGATGGCTGACTTTCTATGAGGAGATGCTGCAGTATGAGACACTCCCAAGTTTATTAATTATCCCCCTTAAATGCTTTGAACTTTTAGTACAGGTGTCCAGTAATAATGTAAACCACTGAAAAATAAATGTACAATTATCCAGTATTTAAAGACAAGGAAACAGTAGAAAGATGTAGAAGTCAGAATGCTGAATAATTGTTTCTTTCAATCCCAAATACCTTACCAAAAATCCTCAGTCTCTAATCCTAAAGATTTTTATGGCACACAAGAGAACAGAAGGAAAATATAAAGAAATAAAACAGATATGTAAAAGCAATTGAGTATCTATTGTTAGATAAGAAAGCCTGCTTAGTCTATTATTTTCATTTTACAGACAAAAGGACAAGAGGAAATTATTTGAGGAGCAAATATCATGGTTGATGGAGTAGTAAAATACTGACTTTCTGACCTTTTGGCTTTGGAAAGCTCCAGCAGATAGCCTAGGAATACCAGTGTTCTGAGCTATTAGCATTTCTGTGTATGTGGCAGTTAAGAAGAATGAGCGATCACAGCCTTGCATGAGTACCATGTTTCAGCATATGATGTTTTTAAAGACTCTCGTTGATCATCTGCATGACAACGGGCTGACCATGACTCCAACGAAATGTGAAGAGATAACAAACTTATCAAGGGGTCAATGACGCATCTTTCAAGGGACAAAAAGACTGCACTTATCAGAAAATAGAGTCGACCTGGATTTGAAACAGTTTGGGAAAAGCATGACCTGAAACTATCATGACTTTAAGCGTACGGAAGTGTTCTCGGTCAGCCTACCTAGATCCAAAATGATCTGACTGATGCTGTAGCAAATTGAAAGCTGAAGGTTATAGAAGAGAACTTTCAAAACTAGCTTTGGCATAATATACTCGATGGGAATTTTTCACATTGGTTATTACTGCTGTACATTCTCTTGCAATATATCAAGTAAGACAAACAGCATCTAATTTTAGGATGCAGTTGCTGAGAGCACTGCATCAATGTTAAGTGAATATATAGTGAGCTATACTCAGGAGCCCAGTTTTAACCAGAAGTCATTGCACAATCCTGTGACAGTGTTTTACCTATGGATGGAGATGGATTAGTGGTTTGAGAATGAAAGAAAGAAAGAAAAGGAAAGAAACATAAAAACCATTTTTGCACTGCTGTGCTAGTACAGGTTGCACCTCCCATAACTGGCATGCTCGGGACCTGACAGGTCCCAGAAGGGAGAATTTTCTGAAGGAGGGGCGGTTGGGAGTTTCTGCACCCTGACAGCCCTAAGCACAGGGCTGCTGCAGCCCCAGCCTCCAGCCTCTGTCTCCTGGTACTCTGGCCCCAGCCCAGGCTCTCAGGGGCTGCCTCCCGGCTGACATGGGGCCGCCAGAGGGCTCGGGCTCTCAGTCCCCAGGCTGCTGGGGGGGCAGTTAGGACTCCGACTCCTGGCCCCATTGGGACTCCTGTACCAGCCAGGCACTCTCTCCTCCTGGAACATCCATGGTCTTGCCAGACACCAGATGTTGCCGGACGAGAGAGTACTGGATTCGAGAGATGCAACCTGCATTCTAAATGGCATTTTCTCACTTGGTGGTGTCAGTGAAAGCGATTTGGATTTTTCTGTAAATTCTGCACAGATTTTCAGCTCTGAAGATCCATAAAGTAATCTCACACCCCTTGCAGAAGGCAGCTTGATATAAATTGTAACCATGTCCTAGATTTTTTCAGTCAGAAATGTTTAACATCATTTGAGAATACAGATTTGGATCAGCTCGTAATTATACTCTTGTCCAGTCCAACCCAGGGGATTCTGAAGACGCCTTCAAGAAAATTTATTTTGGGGTCCATTCTTGAAAGCCTTTCACCATGGCTTTTCATATAACTATTATTAGGTTTAAAATACTGCTGAGAAGCACAACAGATACTGGGGCCCTACTCTGCTGGGCCTTTTACATATATAAAACTAGAGGCAGTTCCTGTAACTGAAGATTTTACAAACTATGACAAGGCAGACAAAGCAACAGCAGCATCACTGCCATTTTACAAATGGCAAACCAAGCTACAGAAGTTAGGTAATGTAACTAAGGTCCCAAAGGAAGTCTGCAGCAGAAACTGAGACTCAATCTCCTGCTTTCCAGCCCAGTACTTCAAGGACAAGGCCAACCTTCTACAGCAAGATATTTGCATTCACAGATGATTCGACAAAGTCCTGGCAAGATGGCAGTTTGACAAAAAAAAAAAAAAGGTAGAAAAATTAAAAGTACGCTGGGCAAAGTCAGCCAGACATGAGATGGAGTAATTTTAGAGAACAACCTATATGATTACAAAAAGACTTGTGATGAAACACCCAAAACCAAGAGGACTGGAAATCTCCATGATAAAGAATTGTCAGACATGATTTTTAAAAAATTAATTGATGTAATTTGTATTCAACTAGACTAACAATTCTGCATTAACAAGTTCAGGCCTGGAAAATTGAGCCTGATTACAGAGACCACTGAAGTCAATGAAAAGACTCAGGCCTTTTGTAAGAGACAGATTTTGTGGGTATGCTTCAGAAAATTGTATTAATTCACTATAATGGCAACATTTGCTGACATGAAAGAAAGAGAACATAAAGAAAGAGATGCCCTTATTTGGAGGGTGCCAACACAAAGGGAAGGGGAATGGAGAAGGGTTTGAATTTTATTCTTAATACCAGCATAGGGATTGGTTGCCAGACATCCCCATCTTCAGCATTTTGGATAATTTTTATGTCATGAAAACTGAGTTTTCAATAGTTAAGATTTTTAATGTGTTCTAAAGCTGAGAATTGTGCAAGTATGAAAAACTGCCAATAAATCAGACCAAATAATTCATGGTGAATAATTTATCTGGGAAATGCATCATCTTTTATAGCGCAGAAAATTTACCTGGCATGGCTCAGGTCCTTGTGGGGGCTCAGGGCAGCGGGTGGGGGTATGTGTATGTAGGAGTCAGGGCAGGGGGTTGGGAGGTGTGTGGGGGCTCAGGGCAGTCCGGAGGCCAGCCAGGGCTGTTTTGACCAGCCAGTGACTACTCCCTGAGGCTGTCTGGGACTAGGCCCAGGGGTGGTGGGCTCACGCTGCCCAATGAATGGCCGATCCCTGAGGCTGGACAAGGTGGTGGGAGTGCATTGCCCATCTGGGCTGCCCCCTCAGTGTCCAGCATTTGGGACAAGGGTTTGGTCTCTGACTGAAAGATATCAGAGCCACTTACTCTTGGATGGTGATTGGCAACAAGCAAAGCTCTGACCCTGCAGCCGGCCAGTGTTTTACAGGTGTGTGCACCCGCCATGTGATCACTCTGCTGCATAAATATTCTTGCTGCCCCTCCCTCTGAGGTCATTCCAGAGCATAACTGCCCCTCCTATCAGACCACCTCCCTTTCAGTGTCATCACAAGCAATCGAATTCCAGGCACATCCCATCATCCTGGCACAACCAAACCCCAGCCTTGCTTGGAGTTATGATAAGAGGAAGCTGCGTACCACACATGGTGGTCCTAGCTCTTACCGCATAAGAGGAGTTCTTGAACAAACAGATGAACAGACGGGCAAAGATCCTAAAATAAACAGTAGATGGAATAGGCACACCCAGATACTTATTTTCTCCATGCAAGATCTAGATTATGCTTTTAGGTCCTTATCAAAAGCATGTTGAAATCAGTGGGAGCATTTTAATTCTTTTTGAACCAGGCCCTGTAAGACACAGGACATGCTATGGGTCATGACATACCACCATCACCACCCCCATAGAGAGAAACGAGGCAACACTGGACAGTGGAGCACAATCAGTGGTATGCCTTTAAGAGGTATAATGTGTTCTTCCAGGGGAAGCAACTCAGTAACAGCCCTGAGCTCTGAGTGCAAGGGCTACAAATTCCAGCCACTCCTTATGAGGATAGCAAAGGGAAGAGTGGAGAGGCCTAGCACCTTACTCACACCCTCAAGGAGAGAGAAGAGCTTGCCGCTATCCTGGTTTTATTAATTTTTCAGAATCTTGTCTGACATCAAGTCCTATCTCAGAAGGGCGCCTTTTACTCACTGTCTTTCTGTTCACTAACAATTTCGATTGCCCGCCTAGCCCATGGGGAAAACACTGCAGTCATGTCCATCCTTCATTCCCCCTGCATTTGCGGTGTCAGCTCCTGCTGTGAATAACAACTTGGCAGAAAGATGACAGCGGAACAAAGATCTGGTGGTAGGTTATTTACCAACTTTCTCGGTTGACCACTTCCCAGAATTGAGTAACTAATTAGTAGGAAATTGTATATACTTACATGCGTGCTTTAAAGATTGTCTCAGAACTACTGCATGTAACTGTTGCAACAGGAGCCAATCAAAATTATTCTAAAGTAGCTTTAAAACTGAACAAGCTACTCTTAACTAAGATTCTAGAAAACTGTACACTGAGTCTACCATACATAGCTAATGGTTTCATACATCCTTTTGAGCGGTAAGTGTATAGACACCTAAAATGAGACCCAGTGAGCAAGCTCCTGCACTCAGTCTATCCCAGGGGTGGGTAAACTTTTTGTCCTGAGGGCGACCGAAAGGAAATTGTGTGGCAAGCCAGAGTTAGTGACCAGCTGGCATAAATAAGGGCCAGTTTTGGTGGGAGACTCAATCAAAAATCTCACCAAAGTCACCTTCTCAGGATGGTGATTGGATATGTGTTATTTGCTATTATGGCTGTGTGATTTGCGTCTGAAAAATGCAAGTGGTTATATCAACTAATTTTGTAGATTGTGTTAGCCAAATCATAGTCCAACACTCTTTGTCTTCTTATATCCTGTGCTATTAGTTGCTGCTGTGAACAATTAGTCAGTAACTATATAAAATTAATTTTGTCTTTTGAGCCTTTTTCATTTAGCTAAACAAAACACAAAATTCAAAGAACCCTGAGAAAGGTGACACCGGTAAGCAGTTAGGCAATTGATTAACTAAGGTTTCTTTTATACCCTATCTTTCTTACTAGGTTCTGGGGGGAATTTTAGACTAAGGGGTTGGAAATTCTGGTTTATCCATAGGGGAATGGAGCCAAGTCACACAGCTGCAGGAGAAGAATTTTGAAGAAATGCTGCAAGCACCTGCCATTTCCTATATGGGTTAATCCTATTCAGAGGAAAAGTGTGCTCAAATATTTGCCTGTTTTTTCACAGCATGTTCCCGTGATTGCAATAGGAACATGGAACGTAAGAATTGTATGAAAAATTTGATCATGAACTGAAGAATTGTCCTCTTTTCATTACTCAGTTACAGATCCCTCAGATGATTTCAGAAAGAAGTCTGACATTCAAAGTATTATTTAGATGTCCATTCGACTCTCATACAAATTATTACTTTCCTGTCCTTTTGCAAAATCCAGGATATTCTTTGAATGCTTTATTGTATACATTATTGCTACATACTGTGATCAACCTTTGCCTGGGGCGGCAATGTGTTTTGTCAAATGAAAATGATTGATAAGGTTTGATTCTGTAGAAATACATTTAGCAAAAAACAGAAACCAATGAAATGTAGAAGTTCAAAATATTAGAGCTAGATTTATTTTTCAAGAGACATGCAAGGGAACAGACATGGGCCACATCTTGAGCTCCAACATGGCACCTGGGCTTCGCTCCCAGAGCAGTGTCCACAAAGCCACCAGAATGAGCATAATGGGAATCTTTGAGTCATACAGAGCAAGACTGGGGACTCTATGAAGTGGGTCTTTGCCTACAAAAGCTTACGCTGCAATGAATCTGTTAGTCTATAAGGTGCCACAGGACTTCTCGTTGTTTTCGTGGTTACAGACTAACATGGCTACTCCTCTGATACTTTACAGAATTAGGTTAACGTGCAGCGTTACATCTATCGAACTCTGGATCCCACTCACAGAGAAAAAGCTCAAAAGCGTCTCTGAATTTGGAATGTGCAACTTGAAATTCCTTGGGCCTGATGTTTCAGTCAACTTAGAAATATATAACACTGTGTATGGTCAAAGCACAGCTTCCATTGCCTTCAGTCACAGGTCTGAGTTCCCAGCACTTCTGTAAATCAAATGCTAGGGCAGCGGTGACCGACCTGAGCCTGGGCAAAAGCCAGAATCTAGCAATGTACATGGCCAAAAAGCCACAGTAACACGTCAGAAGCATCCCCCCATCAGCTCCCCTGCCTTTGACCTCAAGTGTCTCTCACCTGCCAGCAGCCTTGCCGATCAGTGCCTCCCCTCCCTCACCGTGCCTCTCACCTGCTGTGAACAACTGCTTCTCACATGTAGGAAACTGAGTGGAGGAGAAAACAGGGAGGTGTGAAGGCACGGCAGGCTTGGTGTTAAGAGATGTGGGGGGATAGGACCTAGGCAGAACTGCCTGTTGAGCAGTGAACACGCGGTGGCACATTGGAAAATTAGCACCAGTAGAGCCTTCCCCAGAACTGGCGCCAATACACGCAGTTCTGGAGTCACAAGTTGGCCACCCCTGCTCTCGTGTCTCAGGTCAGGCACCCAGACGATAAAGAACACTGAGTTAGTGACCATCTGTGAAAAATTCAGCTTAGGTCACTTTTCTGGCATCATGAACAAACTCTATGGCAGAGGCAGGAATAGAGTCTAATTCTTATGGGCAGCATTCAATTGGCTTAACCTAGAGAGCATTCTTTCTTTTCCAGCAATCTCCTGCCTCATTCACTACATACTTTTCAATTTCTCCAACAACCAACCACAAGCTCCTTAACTACCTGCTTTGGTCTAGTCTCAGCACTTTCAATCCAGTCCTGTAGAAAAAAATAGCATGTGATCATGTAGCTAAAGATGGTATCGTAAAGCACATGCAGAATGTGGTGAGTTAAGGTTCTAATGGCAATCTTAATTCTGGGATTTCCTAACTTTTTGTGTGCCTGACTTTGCAACCTTAATAATGTTATTTTAACAGATGCTGTGCGTGTGAACTCCTATTGCACCTTGTCCTATGGTGATATTATGTCCATAGCTGCTATATGTATAGAGTCCTAAGCTAGGTCTACATTAGAGTGATCTGAGGACAGAAGTTACTGTCGGAAGATACATTCCAACAAAACTTCTGTTGATAGATTGTGGACAGACTGAAAAGCAGATTGAAAGAACAAGCCCCTCTCTCAACAAAACGACCAATTGGAAGCATAGCAGACTGGGCTTCACGGTGTCCTGGAAGCTCTGTCTGTTCACCAGAAGGCGCCCCAGAAAATCCAGACTGGCTTTCTTCCTCATTGGAGAATGACAGAACACTGTCAACAAATGTACCACATTCTGTCTATTTACTGTCAACAGAATGCCTTGGGAATATGGACACTCCACAGGCTTTGTCAACAAAACTCTGTAAGGTACACATAGCTCTGGTGTCAGACTAGACTTGACTAGATCTGACAATAAAACCTAGATTGGACAATATTGCAAATATATTAAATCACATCGTTCCCTACTTCTTACGCATATGAGTGGTTCCTTTGAGGCCAATGCAACTATTTCCATACCCTTGAAATATAATAATAATAATAATAATAATAATAGTAATAATAATAATAATAATATGACATTTCTGATTACTTAGGTTTTTGTTAATATTTTTTATTATACTGGCACTGTTTTACAATTTATTGTCCAACCTAGGATTTTTTGTCGGATCTAGTCGTGTCTGGTCTGACATTAGGACTCTATATAGATAGCAGCTGTGGCCATAATATCACCATAATATTTTCTTGTTATACTGGCAGCTTCAGCATTTATTCATTGAAAATCTCTTGCTATTGTATGTTTGGGTACCCTCTTGACAGCTCTATGACAAACCAACCCTTTGTTGTAGGAAATTTATATTTCTGAACTCATTGTCTCACAGAAATAGATCAACCTCTCATTAAAGCTGAAATGTGTTAATATTAATTCCCCATAGTCATTCTTTTCATCTTACCAAATCTGTCTCAAAAATAAAGCCGCTTGAAAATATTTGGAAAACAGTCATCACAATTTATGGACCTTCAGCTTTCATCTTAGAATATGTTTACGGAGTTCTTCTCTTCAATTGCCTATTCTGCCTCTGCTTGATAAAAAATTTAATCATGTGATTCTTCTTTCGATCACAATCTAGTACTTTAAGTCCATTTTTCTTTTATCAATTAAAACAATACTGAATTCCTCACAGATGCGGGAGGTTAGTACTTTTTACTCCCAGTTGTTTAAAACAAGAACAAAATTAAAGATAGAAGAACGTTCATTTTTACTTCTCTAAGTTCCAAATTCTTTACTAAACTTGTATTTCCTGACTTATTCCAAATCATTCCAAATATGTATGTTCAAAAAAAAAAAAGCAATGTCCTGCCACCTTGTCAGTCTTTGTAATTTTGTGTAATATTGTACACCTTTCTGTTCTGAAAGTCATCTTATTTCTGCACCCTTTATTGCTCCTGAAATTATATATTCTTCTTTTTGTATTATGCCTCCATTTCATTATCCGATGAAGCTTGTTTTTTTTTTTACTCCAGAGAGTTTAGTTTCTTATCTAGTAAAACAGTTTGCTTTTCCACGACCTCCCGTCAATCCCTGATTCACCTCATTACCTATTGCAAAATTATGGTTATTATTTTTCTTACAACTACATATCCTTAGAGGTCTTAATGAGCACAAAAAACCCACAAACAAACAAAAATTAACTGGTGTCAGCACCATTAATAAATACCCCTAAGAAGTTATCATTCAAAGAAGTTATCATTCTTTGAGGATATTTAACCTGCATTACACTTCAGCACAGCATATTTGAATTTATCGTTACTCTAATAACTGACTGTAGCTCAATTTAATTTCCACAGAGTCAGTCTTCAGTCTAGACAGCTATTTTGCAATTGCAGTAAGCAAAGGCCAAATTATTATATGTATTTTGTTCTTCAATAGTAACAGAATCAGAGTTATTTTCTAAATCCAGCACAACAAATCCTTCTTACTTTATTTCTGGAATGTGTGAGCCATTCAGTTAACCTGCATAGTTTGAGGGAAAATACACAGAACTATTTTTAAAAGAATATTAATATTTAGCGATATAATAATTTGTTCCATTTATCTACAATTTACAGGAATAAATTTTACATTTCTGCATGACAAAATGTTGCAGCTGTCTGCTCATTATATTCCATTTTGAAGGTTTTTTTCTCTCTCCTTTCATAGACTGCAATTGGATGTCCAGTAATCTAACATTAAAAATAGCACGTGCAATGGGTATCAGAGGTTTGTGGAGGTATTGTTTTCCCTGGGTCTTAGCGCTCAACATCTTCCCTACCCTATCTCCCCTATCCCTATTCTGATATTCCTACTATCTCCCACATCAAGCTGCTTCAGACCGGTAAGTCTTCCCTGAAAGTGGAGCTATAGCAGACCTATTAGCATAGCTTTGAATCTTGGAAAAAGTCATTAAGTGGCAGTGAAGCCATTTAACGTACATGCACCAGCCTGGAAGTAAAAGACTGTCAGTTTCTGAATTTGCTATGAAAAATACATGGCTGTAATATTCACCGGGACCTTAGTTTAGAATTTGCTTCAAACATTTCATTAATTTGTTGCTGAAGATTATAAAATCACATCTCTTAAAAAGTCTTGCCTAGATTTTTAAATGAATAAGCTTTAGCCTCAACTGCCTGGCTCTTCAGATATATAGTTCACAAATACATTCTTTGAAAGACCACCCTTGTCTAAAATACACAAGCTAATTTTAACTAGTAGAGTACAAAATACTGCTTCCAAAGTCCTTCTGTCCTTTCTGTTCATCCCTGTTCTCCTTTCAACACCCTGTTGAAGAGAGTCCTTATAGAGACAACAGTCATTTTCGAACAGATAGCTGGACAAATGAGTTTCCTTTTCTTTATTTCTGACTCTTGATAAACTAGTTTTAAGAGAACCCAGCACCAAAGTCAGTAAGACTTTTTTTATGCCTAAAATCTTTTTAGAAAAACAATGAAATTTGTTGTGAACACACTTAACTCCTCTGACTGATTAATTTAAAATAATGCATTGTGTCAGTGCATTAAATATGTAGTAGTCTGGAATTATTTCTTTATGAAGGCTTAAAAGCACATTTAAAATATAAAATCAGCTTACAAATGGTGGTTAAGAAAATGTCAAACAAAAGAACTGCAACATGTAACATAACATTTAATGTTGTATTCAGCAGAATAACTGGCCACCTTACTACAAAGATTTTGCAAATAAATCTTTGACAAAGTTCAGGGTATATCAGAAAACCCGTAATTTGTCATTCCCAAATTTACAAAAAAATCAAGCAGTTCTGCAGCATGTTAAAGACTAACAATTTTATTGATTAGGTAATGAGCTTTCATGGGTAAGAACTTCAAAAGCTCATTACTTATAAATACAATGTCTAGTCTTTAATGTGTTACGAGACTGCCTGATTATTATTTTTTTTGTGAAGCTACAGACTAAGATGGCTGCTCCTCTGAGGCTGTGTCTACACTACAAAAATAACTTCAAAGTTACTTACTTTGAAGTACAGCTTCGAAGTAATCAACTTCGAAGTTGAGCATCTACACACACCCTACTTCTAAGTTAAACTTCGAAGTAGGGCACTACTCCATTCCCAGGAAAGGAGTAAGGACTTCAAAGTTGGGCTCCCTACTTCGAAGTTAAGTTCGAAGTGAGGGGAAATGTGTGTAGACTCTCTGGTGGCTACTTCAAAGTAGTGCCTAACTTTGAAGTTAACTTCAAAGTTAGTTCCTAGTGTAGACGCACCCTGAGACTATTCTCAAATGTAGTACTTTTTATTAGGTACCTCTTACATCTCCAGTCTTCATAATCTTGCATGCTGTGGAAAGCACGTGCTGTTTTCTTTAGAAAGAAATTGTATAAGAGGGGAGTTTTTTCCAAATGTCATTTGCTACATTTGGGTTCAGGGATTTGGCTTAAAGGGGTGAGCTGAGAGCAGAAAGTAAGAGAAGAGGAAGACAGTGGGGAGGGAGAGAGGCCTGGGCAGAGTAGGGGTGTGGCCTAGGCAAAGTCGGGGCGTGTCCTGGGTGGAGTAGAGGTGAAATATGAGCCAGGCCACAGGCTGGGGAACTTGTCTTCCCACACAGCAGCTTCACCCACCATCCATGAAAAACATAGTTTCAGTATTCTGTGACAGACTGCTCTGATGAGGAATTTTTTTGTGAGCTGCACATATGTCATCTGCCCACTAACTTGCAAAAATATCTCATTTGCAAAATTTTCTTGTCAGCCACAGATTCACCAAAAGAGGGCAAAACAGTATAATGAATTATGTGGACACACCCTGAATAAAATCTGTCTTTACAGTAGAGGGAAATATCATGACTTACCTTAAAATATTCTGGACAGCAACCATCAATGACATATCATGGAGGTGATAAGTGTTCTCAGTGATCAGTTGCTTCCTCAAAGGGAACAATTTAAATTTAATTACCAGTACTGTGCATTCCCTCTTTCAGAGAAAAAATTATACAGGCTTTGTTGCTAGCATGGGAGAGCATGGCAGAGTGCATGCTGGGCTAACATGTAAAACTGAGATATGAGAATATAGGACTTTTCAGAACTAGTGACCATAAGCGAAGAAAGGACAATGTTTAGCACACACTTGAAGGCCAATAGGTGGTCTTCTTTATTACAAGTCATCATTTTGTCATAGCACACTGAAGAGGCGTGCTTCCACTTTTAAAAACAAATAGATGTTTCTTATTGTCAGTGGCTTACTTCCAATAGAGACCCATGTTGTTTAAATCTACCTTTCACTCAGTTTCACTAAGTTTATATCAGATCTTCTAATTTTCATGTTCTTTCCAAATATTTGGAATTGAGGAAGGTGACTGTAAAGTACCCAGTTAGTTCTTCACATATATTGTTTTTTGAAGAGAAGAAAATTCTAGTTTTCTTAAACCTCCACTAAGATCTTGGGCCACATTTCTTCAAAACAAAAAAATGTTTATTTCTTGTTATACGCCACTGAAATTCCTTGAAATTTGCTACTTGTGTTTTGGTAGCACCCAGAGGTCGTTCATACACACTGGCTCACCAATGGGGAGGGGGAGAGGAGGAGCGCAAAGAGGGCAGTTGACCCTGGACCCAGCATTTCAAAGGGGCCTGGAGCACTGTGTCCTTTTGAATTGCCATAGCACACATGGCTGTAAGGGAGGAGGAGGGTGGGCCTCAGTGCCATGCCCCAGGGGGTGCTGAGGTCCAAAGGCCCTAGGATCTGCCCCTTCTGCCCTTTCTTTGGGGCAAAGAGCTGAGCCCCCCCCACACCTTGCCCTAGGGCCACAGCAGCTGTTGGCCCCTCTGCATACCCTTTCTAAGGTACAATTCCTGCCCCTAGAAGTTACTGCTTATGGGTATGTATACACACCAACTATGACTCAGGCTCATGGAGCTCAGGCTATGACGCTGTGTGACTTGGGCTGGAGCGCACGCTCTGGGACACTTCCACTTTGCAGGATTCTAAAGCCCAGGCTCTAGCATGATCCCAGATATCTACACAGCAGTAAAACAGCACCACAGCTCAAGCCCCATGAGACTGAGTCAGCTGGCATGGGCCAGCCATGGGTGTTTTGGTGCTGTAGATATAGTCTACGTAGGCAAGACAGGCAAAGGGAGGGAAGGAAAGCAGAGGTGGAGAGAAGGGACGTGATCTTACAGCAAAGCTGTAGGTGAAACCCAGGTCTCCTGAGTTCTAGTCCTTACCCCTAGATCACACTGCTGGTCAAACATAGCAATTTAAGACTGTATGATAGATGATCTTCTACTGCCTTTCACCATCATTTGCATCTGTGCAAATTGAGTGTAAAATACAGCTGATCTGACTTGGTACTAATCTAAACTCACTTTGAATGCATATAAATGACTACATGAGGTGCAGGGCAATAGAGAATTAGGCCTCATATCGCCATTTCAAGTTCTGTCTGAAAGGCAAACATCTGCATTCTCCTCCTTTTTGGTGCAGGTGTTTCTGGTACAGAGAAGACAGGACATTACCTGGGCCAATGTATGTTAGCCAGATGGAGGTCACTTCATTTCTGTGGTGCTGATCAACCAATCATTAAAATGAGCCAATTCTGTGTTTTGGAAGTGGCATATGTGGCAGAAGACACAAGTAGCTCTAGACTTTCTGGAGCAAATGAACTATGATCTAGCGTGTGAGCTGTGTCCTTTATTGAGACGTCAATTTGAATAGCCCATTCACAATATGTTGGCCAGACTGGATGAAAATTACCTAGTGGGTGATACCCCAGGAGCAAATACATTTGAAACACTGGCACTTACTCAGTATTCATAAATTTAGATACGGAGATGATACATGCCTACCAACAAAATAATTGTATTTGACAGACTGAACATTTTCCAGTGATACCTTACATGACATATTATATGTAAGATGTGTTGTGGTTATATAACAGTGAAAGCAATAGTGATACAAATAATTTAATCCTCCATCATTGCACTTACAAAATCCAAACTGCCACTACATTATCTTCCTTATGACTCACTTCTGACTTGATACGCACAAAACTGAGCCAATTGGACATAACAGCTACGTCTACACGAGCCCCAAACTTCGAAATGGCCACGCAAATGGCCATTTCGAAGTTTACTAATGAAGCGCTGAAATGCATATTCAGCGCTTCATTAGCATGCGGGTGGCCGCGGCACTTCGAAATTGACGCGCCTCGCCGCCGCGCGTCTCGTCCAGACGGGGCTCCTTTTCTAAAGGAACCTGCCTACTTTGAAGTCCCCTTATTCCCATGAGCTGATGGGAATAAGGGGACTTCGAAGTAGGCGGGGTCCTTTCGAAAAGGAGCCCCATCGGGACGAGACGCGCGGCGGCGAGGCGCGTCAATTTCGAAGTGCCGCGGCCACCCGCATGCTAATGAAGCACTGAATATGCATTTCAGCGCTTCATTAGTAAACTTCGACATGGCCATTTGTGTGGCCATTTCGAAGTTTGGGGCTCGTGTAGACACGGCCAACTAGGCAGGTGACCAGATGAGCCAATTCCTCTTCTTTATCTCCTATGCTCTTCCTCCCTACTTCTAACCCTAATTTAAAATGTTTTAAAATCCCAGCAATGCATGTAATTAATTAAGCTAAGCCAATTCTTCACCAAACTCATTTGCTTGTCTATTGCATTCATGTCTCCAACCCTTCCTCTGGTGGTTTCTTTGAATTATAAGCCTTCGGAGCAGAGGCTGTCTGTTTTCAGTGTTGTATAGCTTTTAGCACCTTGAGACCATAAGATTTTGGGAGATACTGTAATAGGAATATTTATTGCTGGTAATAATTGTCATTCTAGCACATCTATGGAGCTTACTTTTTTCATTGACTTGAATGGGAGTAGGCCCACAGTCATGAGAAAATTGCTATTGTCCTGCCAAAATATTCCTTCTTTCACAAAGAAGAGAATAAATGTTGATTGTAACTGTCGGTTCAGCAACAAAGATCAAATCAAATGCAGCAATCAAATGTAACTAACACAGTTGGAGCTTAGAAAAGAGAAAGACAGCAATGTGATACTTCAGCAGAAGTCCAACTGCACCATGCATCAAGATAGTCTTTATTAATTCAGAAAATATAAATCAATAAGTATCTTATTATCAACCCAAAAAATCTTGTTAGCAGCTGTACGTCTACATGTCATCCTTACTCGTTTTTTTTTTCTGGAATTATTGTCCAACCACTTATTTCTGATGCAAACCAGGGCAAGCTGACAATATTTCAATGCACACTATCTTAGTTATTTATTTGCTCGCTTTCCACTGTCTTGAATTGTGAAATCCTGTTGTATATAATGAAGCTTTTGTCCCCACCTCCTGTCCTCAGATGTTCAGTAGTACAGATGTTCTATGGTAAACAAATGCTGCATTCCATCCCAGACATGGCTGTTTTTAAGCATTGAGCAGTGCTGTTATTGGATTTATATGATCCTGTTACATTGCTATTAAATTCATTTGATGTTTAGGATACTTTACAATTAAAAGTACAATATAAAATAACGTTATTGAGAATAAAGTTTTAGTGTATCTCACAGATCGGAAGCTGTACAACACTGAAAAGAGACAACCACTACCCTGAAGGGCCCATAATGGAAAGAAACCACCAGAGGAAGAGTAGGAGACATGGATGCAACATACCAGCAAACGAGTCTGGTGAAGAATTTCTGTGTTTAGGAGTGGCATAGGGTTAGGGTTATCCTGCTGAATTAAGTCCTTTCACCCTTAGATCCCAAGATATGATGACCAATGGAGTTATACCACAGAGGAAGTTTAGACTGTGCAGCAAAGTCAATACACACTTGCTCCTTTTTACCTGACATCATTCCATTCATCTACCCGTACATTTCAGCATCCTTTTTGGTTTAGTTTGTCAGTAGCTAACCATTGGCAGGAAAACTTAAGATACTTCGGCAATCACTATCTCCCCCTATCTGGGTCAGTATTCTGCATTCATACACTTGCAGTTTTCTTTTTTCCATCACAGTATTTTATTAGTGTCCATGTCTGCTGCTGACATCTGTTTATCCTCACATTTTTTAAATTTGAAATCAAAATGAAACACTTTTTCTTTTGTGAAAACAGAAAAACTTTTAGGGACCCCCCCCCAAAGACTTTTTCCCCTGAATCTTCCTTTGCAGAGAATTTCAAAAGATTTGGGTTTGGTTCCTCCTTTTAAAAAAAATATTATAATTGCACTTTCTGCATGTGCTTTCTGTGCAACAAAGCTGGCTTCTTGTAGTGATCACACAACTTTCCAACACAGCCCATGTAGCTGTAAGCTCTTAGTGTTTTTCTCAATGGATAGACAAGTGTCTGTGTGAAGCTTCATCATCACCATCATCATCATCATCATCAATAACCATGGGCTCAGCACCCATTAGTGTCTGATGCCTCTCTCACTATTTCCTTCCATCTTTCCCTGTCCCAGTGCAGAGTGGCTTAGCTTCTGTAGACCAGCTCCGTACCAATCAACTATATCGTCTACCCATTCTCTGTGGGTCTGCCTCTCCTATTCAAACTGCCATTATGCCAAATGCCAGGGTCTTGATTTTTCATTCATCATTCATTCTGCAAATATGCCCAAATACTTGTAGCTTCCATTTTATAACCTTCTGCTGCAGGTTCTCTTTCAGCTGTATCTTTCTATATAATTCCTCGTTGGTGACCTTCTGCATCCATCCTATTCTCAGAATCTTTCTATAACAACTCCTTTTGAATGCCAATATTCTTCTTTTCGAATCTTTCATTATCACCCATATCTCACATCCGTACAACATGTTGCTGAGTACACACGATTTCAAGATGCCCAGCTTCATTCTTAAGCTAATTGCTTTGCTTCTCCAGATCTTATCCATCACCTTCAAGCTTCCTACTGCTTTCACTATTCTAGTCGCTATTTCCTTCTTACAGCCTAAATCATATGTTATGTTGCTCCCCAGATACGTGAACTTCTCTACATTTTCTAGTTCAATACCATTGACACTGATCTTCCTTCCTATTTCCTTATCGCCAAATACCATTGTTTTTGTTTTATAAATGTTCATAATCAGTCTGTACCACTTTCTTTCCTCAGTTAGCATCTGCACCATTTTAGCTAGCTTCTCCTCATCTTCCTCGATGATAACTATATCATCCGCGAACCTCAAGTTGCTAATTCTTTTCCCATGCACAGATATCCCTTCTACCCCTTCCTTGATCTTGTCCATCACTCTCTCCAGATGTGAGATGAAGATACTTGGCAATATTAGATCTCCTTGTCTCATACCTCTACTTGGTTTAAACCAGCTTCCCAATTCTCCGCACGTTCTCACCACTGCCTCTACATTATCACTGATATCCTTCAACAACCGTTTCAGTCTGCTATCTACTCCATATGACCCCAACACAGCCCAAGTCACTTTCTGATCTATACTGTCAAATGCCTTTTGAAAATTGACAAAGCAAGTGTATACGTTCTTGTTCTTTCATCGAGCTTTCTCTGCTATCAGTCTTAGTGCCAATATCTGCTATGTGGTACTTCTATCTTTTGTGAACCCCGCTTGCTCGTCTGCTATATGTTCTTCTATCTGCTATCTTAATCTCTCAGTTAATATCGTCATCAGCACCTTGCCTAATGACTCGTTAGGGCAATCATTCTGTAGTTCTTGCACTCCAATGTATTTCCTTTCTTGGGCATTGTCTCTAGCACAGATCTTGTCCATTCCTTAGGCGCCTTCCCGTCTTTTCATGATATTTTACATAGTTGATGTATTTCCTGAATCATGCTTTCTCCACTGTATTTGATCATCTCTCCCATGATCTTATCACTTCCAGGACTCTTGTTGTTCTTTAATTGTTTCACTGCTTTTTCTACTTCCTCCTTTGAAATAACGGTCTCGCTCTCAACTGGGCTTTGTATAGTTCAGTGCAATACCTCATCCGTCTCTACACAATCTTCTTCCTGTTCATGAGCACTTCTTTGTTCTCACCTGTGATCTCCATCTGCTTTGGTTGCCATTTCCTATTAATATTCCTAATTGTCTTATACACCTCCCTGATCCTACATTCACCATAATATATTTCAATATCTTCACATTGATCCTCTAAGCATTTCTTCTGATCCTTTCTGGCTGCTTTCCTTACCTCATAGCATTTCATCCTATATTGTTGTTCTGCCATCTCAGAAACATCTCTTTGGATCTTCAACGGTCTCTTCTCTTGAACTAATTTTAGTGTCTCCTGGGTATTCCACTTCTTATTGATCTTTTCTTCTTCTGGAACAGTCTGCTCAATTGACTTCTATATCGATGGCTATCCCTGTGACTCGCTTATCTAGATCTTTCTCTGTGGCGATATTCTTAATCTTCTCTTTGAGCGCTGCTCTGTATGTATTCCCTGTTTCTTCCTCACATAGCCTCGCCACATCTCTTCTTTTCTTAAGCTGTGTCTTACATTTTCTTTTGAGTTTTATCTTGATGTTTGCAATCACTAAACTATGCTCTGAGTCTATATCTGCTCCTTGGAAAGTTCAGCACTGATGTACTGATGTTATCCAGCTTCTTCTTATCAAAATCATATCTATCATGTTCTTGGACTTCCCATCATTCAATCGCCATGTCCACTTCCTACAGTCCTTTTGTTGGAATATCATGTTGCAGATCACCATCTCATGCTCTGTGGCAAACTCTAGTAGTTCCTCATCTTGTTCATTTCTTTCTCCACATCCAATGACTCTCTCCCAACCTTTGCATTTCAATCTCTTCTGAAGATCAACACATCTTTCTTTGGTATTTCCTCCACTGTTTTTGTCAAGTCTTTATAGAATAGCCCAATCTCTTCCTCCATACTGTCCAACATGTGCGCATATACCTGATTGACTGAGATGTTGAACAGTTTTGCTTTGAATCTCGCTACCATCATTCTTGCACACACAGATTTGTATCCTAATAATGCTCTTCTAGCTGTTTTGCTAAGAAGGAATCCAACTCCTTCTTCATGCTTTGTTTGGTTTCCTGACCAAATGACTTTGCAACCACATATCTCTCCTGGTGCCATCCAACGCATCTCTGCCAGTCCAAGCATATCTCATCGGTATCTCTCCATCTCCTTCTGAAGCAGCTCTAATTTTCCAGTTGCCCACAGTGTTCGGATGTTCCATGTTCCAATGGATAGCATATGTGTTAGTTGTAATTTTCTTTCGGTAGCCCACTTATCTACCCAACCCCAAACACTTGATTGGTATCACGGACCTTGTTTATCTGGGCAACATCCAAGCCGGCATCTTTTATCATTTAGTTGTACTGGCATCAGATTTCATTTGTATTAAAAATCAACAAGAGTAACCGTCATGGTTGTAGTTATTGCCCTTTCTGCACCTTTCTGTGCAACAAAGCTGGCTTCTTGCAGTGATCACACCACTTTCCAACACAGCCAAAGTGGCTGCAAGCTCTTTGTGCTTTTCTCAATGGATAGACAAGTGCCTGTGTGAAGCTTGCTGAACCTATTTTCCTTTCTAGCTATTGATAATAAAGAATTATTTAGAAAATGTCATGTAGTATTAGACTCATTTTCCCTTTCTATTCCATTGTTCATATATTTTTGCTCACTATTTTTACTTTACTCTAGTTAGCATTTTTATATGTACATAAGTCTGCCCATAGCGAAGAAAGTTATTTGCAACTATTTGTATATGTTTTTTTGGTTTTTTTTCCCTTTTTACCTGGATTTTTAACAATTAATTACTGTATATACTCATTCATACACCTAATCTTTGGTGAAAAAAAGAGTGAATCAATGAGTGAGGGTGAACTTATGAACAGGTCAGTAAACATTGGTTTCTGGCCTGTCCAGGGAAAATGTTAGCACGTCCAGATGTTGTATCACAGAGGTAGCTGTGTTAGTCTGTATCTTCGAGAACAACAGGAAGTCTTGTGGCACCTTATAGACTAACAGATATTTTGGAGCATAAGCTTTCGTGGGCAAAGACCCACGTCATCAGATGCATGAGTGGGGGCATGGTTTCAGAGGGATATTTAAAGAGTAGGGTCCCAGTAAAAGGGAGGGCCAGAGCTGACAATTGGCCAGATGTTGTGTGCACCTATAACACTGACAGGCACAGAGCTCTCCAGCCCATCCAGCTTTGCCAGTCCCAGCCAATGGGAATGGTGGGAAGTGGCCACCAGCATGCTCCTCAGCCCCTATGACTTTGCACAGCTCCCATTGGCTTGAGCCAGTAAACCACAGCCACAGGGAGCAGAAGAGCTCCATGCCTGCTGATGCTCCAGGCACACACAAAGTCCAGGAATGACAACAGCTTTCTCTGACAGGCTGGGGGCTAGCGTTTACTGACCCTGCTGTATTTTAAAATTTGTAATCAAAAGAAACACAAAAGTTTTAGTAAATAATTTTAATGTAATCTAATGAAAAACCTGTTTATGATAACTGAGCAAATAGGTATTCACATAACTTCAAAATTACAGTCAATGTTTTATGTTCATTTACTGATTTTAAAGTCTTATATCGTTCTAATGTACTTATTTCAAAAGGCTTAAATTCTTCGAAGTCTGAATCAGTCTCCAGTTTGCCAAGCAGTTCATTAAACTCAGCTTCAGTCATAGCTGCTTTTATACTGTCATCATAGATGTCAGCAATGTTGTCTTCAGACTCAAACTCCTTATCATCAGCCTCCAAAGTACAAACACAAATATGGCACTGCCTTCTCACCCACTGAATGCAATGTGGATAACGGCATTTCTGAAATGATACTTTTATCATTTCCAAGGGAATGAACTCCCACAAATTCTTGACCCACTGGGCAACCAGATTGATTTCAGGCTTCATAAGGTTCCTGCCTTTTGTCACCTTTGCCATGCCTGAGCACATCCAGTCAGACCACATTTTGTGTAGCCTGTCTTTAAAGGGTTTGTTCAGGCAGATATGAAGTGGGCTGTAGAACAGAAATTATGTCTCCAGATATTACAACCAAAGTAGTTTTCTTTTTTTTTTTGGACACGTTTCACCTTATCTGTCTTGTGTGCCCTGAACACATCCCAAACAAGCATAGCAGGTTTCTTGAGAAATGTTCCTGGTCTCCTATTCCACATTTTTCCTAGCCATTCAATAGTCCCACTTTCATCCATCCATTCTTTTTCATGTGCTCATACAATGACACCCACAAAAAACTTCAAGTTTTAGGCAAGGTTTTTCTTTTAAAAATAATAGTAAGAGGAAGCTTTGATCCACTGGCCAAGCATGATAAAAACTCTGTAAAATAGATATTTTCATGGCCAGTGGTTTTAATTAAAACTGTTTTATTTTTTTTTCACCAGTGCCAGCTATTGTTCTGTTGCTGGGCAGATCAATGTTTATTGATGTTTCATCCATATTTCCTATTTGTGACTGCTCAAATGTATATTCCTTTCAATGTTTTAGAACAAACCTTTGGAAAGATTTAATTTTTAATTCCAGATCTCCAGCTTTTGCGCTACCTTTGTTCGCTGATGAAGAGAGAGACTATGGCAGTTCATGGAGCGAGTACTCCAGTCCCCTATACAGCAAACATTGACGGCTTTATTTCCTGGTATTTATTGTCTTTTGACACTTACAGAGCACACAGACAAGTTCCAGTTCTAGTGACAAGATAGCCATTTTATCGACATTCAACAACCCAATCACTGAGATCTTTCTCTAGCCCACGAAATGAGGCCCACCTTGTTGAATATTTTTTTCTTGTATCTTGGCATGTCTCTTCATGTTGTTTTATTTTTTGCCATTCTCTTACCTGCTCCTATTTAATATTGAGTCCATGAGCAGCAGGACAACTATGACTTGCTTCTGGATTCTCAGTAACTGTAAGTTTGAATGCTGCATTATAAGCAGACCATTTTCTTTTAATGTCATCATGGTTCACTTTAAATACTAATATGAAAATCTTAGAAAATAACTCAGTTATGGATTTGGTAAGACTTTATCTAGAAATGTCACCTGCTTTATCACTGTCAAGTTCTTTGTTCATTTCAAAGCAGCTGTACAGATTGACATCTCTGTGGCAATGAGGCCATTTAAATTTTATTAGAGATTCCATCGATTCTGCACATTATATTTTCAGATCGGCTCGAGGCTTAGGGCGGTCGAGTGGTTAAGATGCATAAAGAGATCAAATTACACAGTAGCAGATGGACACCAGTGCCATAGAAAACAAAGCAGCAGAAAAGTAGCACTTTAAAGACTAAAAATATGATTTATTCTGTGATGAGCTTTCGTGGGACAGACCCACTCCTTCAGATCAATTTCATTTCCAATACAGACTGACATTCATAAGTACAGAGGACCCAAAAAAAAAAAAGACAAAAAACTGCAACAAAAACTGACAAATCAAATAGGATAGAGGGAAGGGGGTGAGAGGTGGGGGGATGTTAATTGTCCTGTCTGAGATAATTACGAGCACCAAAGGAAGGGAAGCAGTCCTTGTAATGCATGAGGTAGTTGATGTCTCTGTTCTTACTGTCTGGGTCTACACGAGCCCCTTCCTTTCGAAAGGGGCACATTAATGAGCAGGTTCAAAAGATGCTAATGAGGCGCTGCAATGAATATGCAGTGCTTCATTAGCATAATGGTGGCCGCGGCAATTCGAAAGTGCAGCTTTTTGAATTGCACACCGGGCATGGAGAAGGGACCTTCCGAAAGGAACGCCAGTTTTCAAAAGCCCCTTCTTCCTATCTGGTGTTCGGCTTTTGAAAACTTGAGGGGGGTCCTTTTGGAAGGTCCCTTCTTCATGGGCAGCTCATGATTCAAAAAGCTGCACTTTCAAATCACCACGGCTGCCATTATGCTAATGAGTCGCTGCATATTCATTGCAGCGCCTCATTAGCGTCTTTCGAACCTGCTCATTAACATGCCCCTTTTGAAAGGAAGGGGTTCGTGTAGACACAGGGACCATGTGTTAATGTATCAAGTTTGAACATGTACTCTAACTCAGATATCTCTTGTTCTAATCTGTTGTTAAATTCTCTATGTTGCAAGACACAAATTCTCAGGTCTTTAACAGAATGGCCCGCTCCATTGAAGTGTTCACTGACCAGCTTATGTGTATTGAATTTCTTGATGTCTGCTCTGTGTCCACTTATTCTTTGACAAAGGTTTTGCCCAGTTTGGCCCATGTGCATGGTGTCAGGTTGTTGTTGGCTCATAATATAGTACATAATGTTGCTGGAAGTGCACATGAATGTGCTTTTGATCTTGTAACTAACATAGGTCCAGTGAGGGTATCTCCAGAATAAATATGTGGACAAATTGGGCAGTGGGGTTTGTTACAAGGAAAAGTTCCAGGATCCATATTACTGTGGTGTAGCCTGTAATTGCTTGTGAGAATCTTTAGTGCTGTAGCATTATCATTCATCGAGTTTCTCGGGTTGGCTTGTAAGGTCTATCTCTCATTTTGTGAAGTGGGTGGGTCAAATTTCGTGCAGACTGACAACACTACTCTTTCAGCATTCATTTCAACCCAATCTACCTCACTACACAAAGCTTTTGCAACATTAGATGGTTGCAATAGTGATGTCAATAAATTATTATACAATCAATATGAGTACAATATGTGCTGTAAAAGTATTGTTAATTATAATCTAGTCCTGTAAAAGAATGATACTAGAAAAATCACACAGCTACCACAAGGAAAAATTAACTTTAGGGAAGCACATGTTTCCAAGTGATATGTTTACACTGGCATAAATGATAGTATCAATATCCATGCATTTAATTTACATTAATATACAGTATTTTTATCTCATTTGTAAAATAGCAAAAATACAATTTAACTGAAATTACAATTTCAGCACTTTTTAAAAAGAAACTGCAATGGTGAGGAAAATTCAGCTCCCAGCCAGTAATGGTAAGCCATTGGTGTACTGGGGTATTTTGTTTACCAGGTGTGTGGGATAGCAGGTTGCTGTTCCTGGCCAATGGGAGTTGCAAGAAACAGCACAGGCTAGGGACATGCTTGCCACCTCCAGTTGCCTGGGGACAGTGAATGGCAGAGTTCATGCATGGCTGCTGATGCTTTCGGTAAACAAAATGTTCTGGCTCCCCAGCAGCTTACCATGATGGGCTGGGGTATGAATTTCTCCAAGCCCTGAAATATACAGTTGGCTTATAAATGAGTCAGAGCAATTTTCAATTTTTGACTATATCTCTTGGCTGGGCAGCAGGAGGGGGTTGGTTTATAAATGAAGTGGCTAATGATGGAGTACATGTGGTAGTGTCTTTGTAATGATCACTTCCCCCTCGTAATTGCTTTCACACTTATGTTTTACAGTGTGTGTTTGGGGGGGGATTGTTGTACCTCTCAAATCTGGTACTCTCTTGTCTGGCAACATCCCGCATCTGGCAGGATGAGTGATGCTGCCAGATGAAAGGGTAGCAGGCAGGTACAGGAGCCCCAGCAGGGGCTGGGGCCCAGAGGCCTCATCTGACCCATAGCAGCAGGGACTAAGAGGCTACTGTGGACCAGGAGATGGAGCTCCCACCTACCCTTTGGCAGTGGGTGGAATCATGGGCTGGCTGGAGCTTGGTATGTCTACCTTTCCTTGTCCAGCAAATTCTGCTGTTCAGGACCAGGCAGGTCCCAAGCATGCCAGATAAGGGAGGTGCAACCTGTATTCCTTTAAATAATAGACTGGGCATTACAGCCTGACCATAATGAAGACCGCCTGGGTCTGGTGCTGAGCCACATAAATAGGAACAGGAAGAACCTGGAACAAGGGAGAAGGAGCTGGACAGAGGCAGGCTGCAGCTGTGGTGTCAGGCACCTGGAGACAAGCGTAACTTGACTCAGACATTTGGAAATGGACTACAAATGTGGGAGCATTGACCTGGGATCCTGAAGCACAATTTATTGTAATGATTCCTGTCAGGAAGCCTGACTAAACAAGGATGTGGCACTTGGTTTATGTGAATTGCCCAGAGCTGTTAAGCTGAGCCTATTACTGCTCCACTGGGAGAAATGAAAGTAGGGATCCAGCTGCAAAGGGTATGCCAGTTCCTATACAGTCCTTAGCTGTGAGATGTCCGATCTCCCTGGTTAGTGGATGGAGCACCAGTGATGACAGCAGAAGTTCTGGTCCCAGCTTTTGGGGGCTGGAGACACTGATTGGCCTGTCCCAAATGCCAAAGGGGAAGGAATCATGCAGTCCTGCCAGCTGGCTGCCGTGATGAACACAGGGAGGGGGAATCTGTACCATTTCTGAGTTTGTAGATGATTGTCCACCACCAGCCACGTAATGACCCCTTTTGATGAATATTTAATTCGTGTTGCTGAAGATATACAGGATGCAATTTTTCCAAGTAACTAGCACTGAAATCAAGCTTAGGGAGAACGTAGGAGAGTGAAGTTCCACGTCTAGCTCAAGAAAATGAGGAACGGTATTCAAACTTCTCTTTAAGTGTCTCAGTTGTCTATTCACTTGATGAGTTCCAAACAGCCAGCTGTAACATTCAGCCCTAGACCTTTTATTGTGCCCTAATGTTGTCTCTAACATATTACAGTTTATACAATAGCAGCAAATTCTCAGCATGATATATACTGTTGTATCAGTGAGCTTGTTGTACTACAGAAGGCTGACACTATATTAGCAAAAAATTGTTAGGCCCTCCCTAATTCTGAAATATTTTTGACAACTGTGAGCACTTGTATAAGTAGTACCATTAATTTCAATCACCTGATGGTTACCTGTTCTGTTTATTCTGTCTGAAGTACCCTGATTGGCCAATGTCCAAAGACCACCCACCAGACTAGATGGACCTGTGGTCTGACCCAACATGGTGGTTCTTATTCATCTGCAGATGTTCCCCAGCGTGGGAAAGGGAAGCACACTGGGACCATTAGTTTTTAAGGAAATTTTTAGAAACCTCTTTTCAAAAGTTGGATGAAGTGAACCTTGCAGAATTTAGAGCATGGCAGTCAAGGACTGCAAACTTAAATCAGACACCTGGTAGAGCCAGCATAGTGCAAGCCCATCCCATAAAGGCAATTAGCTCTTCCATTTCATGTCATTCTAATCAGCATCTCACACTTGCTATTCCAGTCCTAAGCATGAACTAGCAATCTCCATAAACTGTTCCAAAGGTATAGTGCTTGGTATTAGCTAAACATTTTCCACACATGACTTCTAGGCTCATTTCTGTTATAAGCAGAATGGTGCTGTATACAAGCACAGCTCTCCAAATGTGAAACAGTAAAACATTAGCCCACTTTAGTCCCTGCACGACTCTGTTGTTCTAGAAGCTGATATATCTGATCACTAATGGAAACATAGAGCTTCCAAAGGGAAATGTTCCTCCTGTTGTGAGGCAAGGGCTTCTGCAAATTTTCCCATAGAGAAAATTTTTACACAACTGAATACAGATTAAATCAATAGGGTGTAACATTACCTATCATACAATCTGGACCACTGAGCAACTGCATACGCTTAATTCTCTAGCCTGGGGTGCCTTTTACACACTTTTGCTGACAGAAAATTCAATTCCCCGATCTGCTCACACTGGCAAATTCACTCCCAGTGAAATACATGAGCACTCTGACTAGTCATTTGTGAATTACATAAAGGGCAACACACACAAATTCTTACTCCCAGCCTTTTCCCCCTACCCTCCCCACCACCTCCCAGCCCCTGGAAATGTGTGTGTTGTACCGTTCAGAAGTGTACTAAACAGTATAAGTTCATAGAAAGTCTCTCATTTCATTAACAGAAAATGATAATGTGTCAGCCTCGTTACCCCAACAGAGTTACCCATGCCCTCTAATCCAAACACACTAGATAATATAAAACAATAAGGGCTTGTCTACACTAGCTCCCTACTTCGAAGGGAGGATGGTAATTAGGGTGTTGGGAGATTATTAAAGGATTGCTGCGGTGCATATGCAGCACTTCATTAAGCTAATTCTCCCCCGCGGCAATTTCGAAGTGTTAAACTTCAAAGTGCCAGCTTGTGTGTAGCTGCAGCTCACCTGCCGGTACTTCGAAGTGCCTGGGCAGCTTTGAAGTCCCTTTACTTCTCAAAATTTAACACTTCAAAGTTGCCGCAGGGGAGAATTAGCTTAATGAAGCGCTGCATATGCACCACAGCACTTCATTAATAATCTCCCGACACCTTACTTACTTGTCATGCTCCCTTTGAAATGGGGAGCTAATGTAGACACAGCCTAAGACTAGTTAATTAACTACAGAAGGAAAGAATTGAAGTGCTTACAAATATTGATGCATGCAAGTCAGGACTAGTTACAAATGAAAAAACAGAGTAAAATGCAGGCTAACTCCTAACTTAACCAGGTTATTGAACTTAAAAGCAAAAGGCTTTGACTCACTGTGTACTACAATAAATTTCACATACTGTGTCTCCTTTCAGCCTGGGATTTCACCCACTTAGTTCAGAGTCCTTCAGGTATTCATTGGCATCATGAGTAGAGAGATGGGAGATGGAGGGGGTGAAATGGAGGTCACTGTCTTTCCAGCATTGGCCTGCTAACCCCCGGGTTGCAAGTTGAATCCTTGAGGAGGCCATTTAAGGATTGGGGTAAATAGATATCAGGGATGGTGCTTGCTCCTGCCAAGAGGGCAGGGGACTGAACTAGGTGACCTCCAGAGGTAATAATAGGAGATTTCAATTATCCCCGTATTGATTGGGTGCATGTCACCTCAGGACGGGATTCAGAGATTAAATTTCTTGATGCCTTAAATGACTGCTTCTTGGAGCAGCTAGTACAGGAACCCACAAGGGGAGAGTTAATTCTTGATCTAGTCTTGACTGGAACGCAGGATCTGGTCCAAGAGGTAACTGTTACTGGACCGCTTGGAAATAGTGACCACAATATAATAACTTTTAATATTCCTGTATTGGGAAGAACACCGCAGCGGTCAAACACTCTGGCATTTAATTTCAAAAAGGGGAATTACACTAAAATGAGGAAGCTAGTTAAACAGAAACTAAAAGGTAGAGTAATTAAACTAAAATCCCTGGAAGCTGCATGGAAACTGTTTAAAGACACCATACTAGAGGCCCAACTTAAATGTATACCCCAAATAAAAAAACACAGTAAGAGACCTAACAAAGAACCACCATGGCTAAACAGCCATGTTAAAAAGGCAGTGAGAGAGAAAAGGGCAGCTTTTAAAAAGTGGAAGTCAAATCCTAGTGAGGAAAATAGAAAGGAACATAAACACTCCCAAATTAAGTGTCATAATGTAGTAAGAAAAGCCAAAAAAGATTTTGAGGAACAGCTAGCCAAAAATTCAAAAAACGATAGTAAAATGTTTTTTAAATACATTAGAAGCAGGAAGCCCGCTAAAAAAGCAGTGGGGCCCTTGGACGATAAAGATATAAAAGGAGCGATCAAGGAAGACAGTGCCATTGCGGAGCGATTAAATGATTTCTTTGCTTCAGTCTTCACGGCTGAGGATGTTACAGAGGTTCCTAAATCTGAGCCAGCCTTTTTAGGTGACAAATCTGAGGAACTCACTCAGATTGAAGTGACATTAGAGGAGGTTTTGGAGTTAATTGATAAGCTGAATAGTAACAAGTCTCCAGGACCAGACGGTATTCACCCAAGGGTTCTGAAAGAACTCAAATGTGAAATTGCGGAGTTATTAACAGTGGTTTGTAACCTATCCTTTAAATCCACTTTGGTACCAAATGACTGGAAGACGGCCAATATAACACCAATATTTAAAAAGGCTCTAGAGGAGACCCTGGCAATTATAGACCGATAAGTTTAACATCAGTACCAGGCAAATTAGTAGAAACACTAGTAAAGAATAAAATTGCAAGGCACGTAGAAGAGCACGAATTGTTGGGCAAAAGTCAGCATGGTTTCTGCAGAGGGAAGTCGTGTCTAACTAATCTATTAGAATTCTTTGAAGGGGTTAATAAACATGCGGACAAGGGGCACCCAGTGGACATAATATACCTAGATTTCCAGAAAGCCTTTGACACGGTCCCACACCAAAGGCTTTTATGTAAATTAGGTGGTCATGGGATAGGAGGAAAGATCCTTTCATGGATCGGGAATTGGTTAAAAGACAGAAAACAAAGGATTGTAATAAATGGTAAATTTTCACAATGGAGGAGGGTAACTAGTGGTGTTCCCCAGGGGTCAGTCCTGGGACCGATCCTGTTCAACTTGTTCATCAATGATCTAGAAAATGAGGTAAGCAGTGAGGTGGCAAAGTTTGCAGATGACACCAAGTTGTTCAGGACAGTCAAAACCAAAACAGATTGTGAAGAACTGCAAAAAGATCTCAGCAAACTGAGTGATTGGGCAGCAAAATGGCAAATGAAATTTAATGTGGGTAAGTGTAAGGTAATGCATGTTGGAAAAAATAACCCAAATTACACGTACTACATGATGGGGTCAAATTTAGCTACGACAGATCAGGAAAGGGATCTTGGAGTTATAGTGGATAGTTCTCTGAAGACATCCACGCAGTATGCAGCGGCAGTTAGTAAGGCAAATGGGATGTTAGGAATTATTAAAAAAGGGATAGATAATAAAACAAAAGATATCATACTTCCCCTATATAAAACTATGGTACGCCCACATCTTGCGTACTGCGTGCAGATGTGGTCTCCTCACCTCAAAAAAGATATATTGGCGTTAGAAAAGGTTCAGAAAAGGGCGACTAAGATGATTAGGGGCTTGGAACGGGTCCCATATGGGGAGAGGCTAGAGAGACTGGGACTTTTCAGTTTGGAAAAGAGGCGATTGAGGGGCGATATGATAGAGGTATATAAAATCATGAATGGTGTGGAGAAAGTGAACATAGAAAAATTATTTACCTTTTCCCATAATACAAGAACTAGGGGACACCAAATGAAATTGATGGGTAGTAAGTTCAAAACTAATAAAAGGAAATTTTTCTTCACATAGCGCACAGTCAACCTGTGGAACTCCTTGCCCGAGGAGGCTGTGAAGGCCAGGACTCTATTAGGGTTTAAAAAAGAGCTTGATAAATTTTTGCAGGTTAGGTCCATAAATGGCTATTAGCCAGGGATAAAGTATGGTGCCCTAGCCTTCAGAACAAGGGCAGGAGATGGATGGCAGGTGATAAATCACTTGATCATTGTCTTCTGTTCTCCTTCTCTGGGGCACCTGGCATTGGCCACCGTCGGCAGATGGGATGCTGGGCTGGATGGACCTTTGGTCTGACCCAGTATGGCCATTCTTATGTTCTTATGTTCTTCCAGTTCTAGGAGCTGTGTATCTCCAATTATAAAAATAAAAAAAATATATAAAAATAAATAAAATAAAATTACACTCCACTCTTTGAGGATTACACCCAGACCAGATACAGGAAACAAGTAGCCTCTTGTGGACAACAGGGTTTTACTGTCTCTGTGATTAAATGTAAAATTCTCATTAATACCATCCCATTGCTAGGGTAGGGCTGCTTAAGTAAGTGACAGCCCACTTGACTTTGTTGATATCTGTTTGCACTGGTGTACTGGCACTTAAAATAATTTGGGCCTGTCTTTTTGACTCGGGAATGTGTTTCAGCAGTTCCGTATAGTAGACACTTATAATTTTACATACAATGTTGATACACATACTTCCCAGGGACAATAATGTTCAGCAGTTTTCATATAATACCTAATTTGTGAAAGATTTAAAAGTGGTGAACAAAGTGTTATAGACTGTTACAAAGAGTTCCAAATGAATGACTCTAAAAATATAAAAATGTAATATATAATTATATTCCTTTTATATGCAGTGCAGTCTAGCTGAGGACTGGCCTGGCCGGAGTGATTAACATATGGAGAGAGGCCTTGTTATCTGGAACATAGACTCAGGGAAAGAAATGAGTTAAGTATGTAGAGATGAGATAAAGCAGAAATCAAAGCATGGAAAGTGCCGGGGCAGAGCATGCTGAACAGAGATTGAGTCCTGCCAAGTGAACAACCCAATCAAAAAATATGTGATTCAGTGTTTAATAAATTTAATGAGATGTGTAAACATACATAATGGGAGACGGTGTCTGCCTAACTTAGAAGTCGTAATGTACCTTACACCCATCATTCAGAAACGTATGTCATGACTGATCAACTCAGCATAGCAATGCTGTGCCAAATAAAGATACCTGAATGCCAAAGGGCTGGAGGCAAAATGAATTCTTGGGAAGCTGAGTAAAAAAAAAGGCCTCAGAGGGAATCATAACGTGGTTGTAGCCACGTTGGTCCCAGGATATTCCAGAGAAGGGTGGTCGAAATAAGAGATACTAGATCACGCATCTGTGGCTACGTCTACACGTGAAGCCAACATCGAAATAGCTTATTTCGATGTAGCAACATCGAAATAGGCTATTTCGATGAATAACGTCTACATGTCCTCCAGGACTGGCAACGTCAATGTTCAACTTTGACGTTGCGCGGCACCACATTGAAATAGGCGCTGCGAGGGTACGTCTACACGCCAAAGTAGCACACATCGAAATAAGGGTGCCAGGCACAGCTGCAGACAGGGTCACAGGGCGGACTCAACAGCAAGCCGCTCCCTTAAAGGGCCCCTCCCAGACACAGTTGCACTAAACAACACAAGATACACAGAGCTGACAACTGGTTGCAGACCCTGTGCCTGCAGCATGGATCCCCAGCTGCCGCAGCAGCAGCCAGAAGCCCTGGGCTAAGGGCTGCTGCCCACGGTGACCATAGAGCCCTGCAGGGGATGGAGAGAGAGCATCTGTCAACCCCCCAGCTGATGGCCGCCATGGAGGACCCGGCAATTTCGATGTTGCGGGACGCGGATCGTCTACACTGTCCCTACTTCGACGTTGAACGTCGAAGTAGGGCGCTATTCCGATCCCCTCATGAGGTTAGCGACTTCGACGTCTCGCCGCCTAATGTCTAAGTTAACTTCGAAATAGCGCCCGACGCGTGTAGCCGCGACGGGCGCTATTTCAAAGTTAGTGCCGCTACTTCAAAGTAGCGTGCACGTGTAGACACAGCTTATATCTGTTTCATAGATCTTTTTAATCACCTTACAGAAAATGATATTTGTCAGTTAAATTATCCAGAGATTTTTTTCATCGGGTATTAAAGATTGCATTTTAAGAAAAAATATATACCCTGTGTTACAAAGAAGTCTCTTTTCACTGATGTTGCAATAGCTTGCCATCTGATATTGAGCACAGAAGATCTGACCCACAGCTCCCTCTGGGGCTGAATGTATCACAGAGAATGACTAAACCATCAGCTACGAATGGCAGGACTGCAGACTGTGTGTCACTTTGCAAAACTAGGTGACTTGACAGATGTGTAAATAGCCGCTGGAGTCTAACTCAATAAGTCACGGGAAGCGCAGATGATATAAGGAGTTTCGTATAAAATGCAGGAGAAATAAGATAAGATCTCAGTCTTTACTGGATGTGAGCCCTTCATAAGCCGTTCAATTCACTCTGATCATCTAGTTTCCTTATTTGCAGCTTATTTTTCATATTGTACAGCTACCAGTATAGATATACAGATATAGATATAACCCTGAGAAGAAACAGTGGGCTACATTTAAGTGCAACTGTGCTGAGTCATGGCCGAGCTTATCCATAATGGGGGAAGGGGGAAAGGATACAACTTCTTTAAGGGCCAACAGTTGAAAGGAACCCAACAGACAGAGTCTTGGGCCCTTTAAATCACCAGCAGAGGCCCGTGTGGTGCTGACAGTGGTGGTACAGTGCAGTTCAGGCAGTGATGAGTGATAGCTGCCACATCCCTGTTCCTTCTGCCAGAAGCCTTGCCCCTTCCAAGAGTGCAGAGCTGCTCTTTCACCTTTCCTAGTGTAGCCAGACAGAGTCTCCCCCTTACAAGCCAGCTTGCTCGTTGCCCCCCCACCCCCACTGAGGAGCACACAGGGCACGGAAATGGCTGCTGACAGCACAGTCTTTGATGCCCTCATTGAGGCCCAGATATGCTGGCTTATCGTGACCCTGAGAAGCAGAAAGTACAGCTAGAAGGCTAACAGGCCAGACTGTCAACATGAGGGGGGGGGTGAACCCTCAAGAAATCACCCCAGCTGGCATTGATCAATATGATGCACACACAATCACCCAGAAGGGGACGTGCCCCGCCCGCACAAAAGAATGTCCTGTACTCCTAAATTATTTATCTCTTGTCTTACAAGTGCAAACTAAGTAGAAATGCCCTTGTAACAAACTGGAGTCACAAAGACAAACCAGTATGATCTGGCACCATAGATAAGAAAGAGAATACGTAACCCAAAAGGGGTATAAAAGATGGGTCCAGCAGAACTCTAACTTTGAGTGCATTTCAACCAACTTCCTGCTGGTCGGGTCAGGTGATTGCCTCCCGAGGTCCACAACTGGGGACGCCCAACCTCGTATTCGTCTTTCCGCGGAATTGAGTGACCGATCTGGCTTGGCTACGCTGGTATCGAGAGACGCAGAGAGGGTAAGATACACCCATGCTAGGTCTGACTTTTTTTTGTGCACAGCTAAAGAATTAGAGCTCTGTAACTAGATGTCATTGTGCCAAGATATCATTGTGTTAGATGATAACTGATATCTTTGTATTGGATTGTAACGTAACTTGTTAACACCTGTACTTTGCTAGCATATAATAAGTAAACAATAGCCTTTTGTAACCGCACGCTTATAACTGTAGCTTAATAAACTTGTAACTAGTTAAGATCCAAGCCTAACCATTTTGTTAACCCTTTTGTCACTGCAACACAGCCAGCACAACAAAAGAACTTCAACCGTTTGGTTACTACAGCCTGGCCGTGGGTGAGTGTGCTAGGAGCTGCCTGCTCTAACAGTAAAAAACTGGGTTGTTTAGGACCCAGGGGAGTACCTCACCGCACATTACCTGGCCTCCGGCTAACACCTAGGGACCTGGCTGTTCTGTCACCCCTCACCCCCTTCTGATCATGGCAATACAAAATTTACACCACATGCAACTCCAAGTTCATAAAACTATACGTGGAGACACCTGGTGAATGCCATGTCGTTAAGCCAGCCATACGTTTTTTTACCCCTACACAGCCATGGTATGCTCCTCCACTGATATCCTGCTGTAGGAGTTGGCAATGATCATAACTGAGTTACTCCAGCTACTCAAGTCAGGCCATGATATCCTGTTTATCCTAATTCTACCTCCCCTCTATAAAATGTTGGCTGCACTTAATCCCATTAGATCGGAGCAAACTACTCCAGAATGTTGAATGAGAAAGTAAAATACGGAGGTCACGTCGGGCTGACAAAAAGAAGATGGCATTCCTGTATCGGTAACATCATTGACACATCAAAAATGGATAGAGGCGCCAAATCTCTTTTTATATTTTGCTTTCTCTTTTATTTGATGTTCATTTTTCATTGTATATACTGTTTGCCACAGGTCTGACTTGGATTATGGGTGTGTGTAGCTACTGGCCACGGGACTGGAGAGGACCTCCTATGCATTCCGTATTTGTACAATGGATCGGTGTTTCTCAAACTTTTTCTATAAAATACCCCCGTAAAAAATATAAGCACCCGCCAGACTTCTCTCACATATCCCGAAAGGTACATGTACCATCAGTTGAGAAACATGGTCCTAAATTAATCTGAGGTCTTGAAACAAGTGCTTTTCAACCTTTGCAGATTACTGTACCCTTTTCAGGAGTCAGATTTACATACCACCAAGTTACACCTCACTTAAAAACTACATACTTACAAAACATGCAAAAATATCACAGAAGACTACTACTGAAAACCTTGCTGACTTCCTGCCATATTATTATCAAGTAAATCAATTGGAATAAAAATATTGTACTTCTATTTCAGCATAAGGCAAATGATGTGGTAGAAATAAGTCATTTTCTGAATATACTTTTAGATTGTACTGACTTTACCGGTGTTTTTATGTAGCCTGTTGTAAAATTAGGCAAAGAGCTAGATGAGTTGATGTACCCCCAGAAGACCTCGGTGTATCCCCAAAGTACATGTACCCCTGGTTGAGAAACACCACAATAGATTGTCTGAACTCACTGCATTCACACTGAAAAGTCAGAATGCTGGGCAAAGGAAAGAGTGAGGGGCCTTGTGTATTCCAGTATGAACAAGGTTAAGTGAGCTAGTCACACCAGCAGGACAGCTTAGTTAGGGCCCAATTCAGCAAAATGCCTTAGCACACGCTTAAGCATGTGGTCTCCAGCTGAAATCCGTGGGAGTGAAACAAATGTTTATGTACGATAATGAATCAGGACCTTATTCTGCAAAGCTTTTAGTGGCCAGTGGCTCACTGATAATGCCAATATCCACAATTGTTATTTTCATTTGTATTCTCAGAGCACTTAAGTGCTCTAACTGTGAACAGGCATCCTGCTGTGCTAGGGGCTGCACAAACACAGAACAAAAAGACAGATTGTAAGCTTGTGAGGTGGGGACTAAGCAGAAAATGAAAGACAATGGATGGACACAAACAGAAAGGAGCATAAAGAAAATAATATTAGCCTGTAAAATAATCAGTTGTCTCCACACACCAGATGCCTAAATGTTGCCAAGTTGGTTGCACACCTGACAGTAAAGGAGAGTTTTAAGAAGGGGTTTGAAAGATAACGAGGTCGTTGTGAGGATGTTTAAGGAGCTTCTCCCAAGGATGGGAGCAGTACGGGAGAAGCACAAAGGCAAGGCAGAGATGGGCCTCAACGGTGAAGTTAAGTGGTTTACGTTTGAGGCACTAGAAAGACGTGAAGCCATGGAGGCATGCAAAGAAAATCATTACGTCACCAAAGTGACAGGCTAAGAAAGAGATCTTTACTCCAGCATTTCAAACAGATATGAGCAGGGCAAGACTGCACTTTTCAAGGCCAGAGAAAAGGACATTGCAGCAACTGAGATGTGGTAGAATGAGAGTTTAGCTGTGTGGATGGCCAGAAAAGGTCATATGTTATGTGGAAAGAATGAGCAAGATTTAGGCACAGCCTGGGTGGGAGGAACTACGGGGACGTTTGAGTCAAAGATAATACCCAAGACTAAGTGACAGGCAATTGAAAGGGGGATTAAGAAAGGAACCATGGTGGTCCCATCCCTTTTTGGACTTCTATTTTTTTGAATATTACTGTATATTTCTCTGATGGATGCAAAAAATCCCAGCAGCTGCATATCAATCTCTTTTCTCTTCTACTCGGGCGATTATCTTTCAATATCTGCTCAGGAGATCTACAGAACTATGCTAGCAAGTCCATAGAAAATACAACTGAATAGATAAAAAGTCTCAATTCCGGCTGCATAAAGGCAGCTAAGCATGTAAGTGCAGTAGCAGTCACACTTGTCTATAAACTAGATGAACTTCTAAATGCCTTGAACCAACAAGTGCTCATGCCCAATACAATTTTAGATGTGGCCAAGCGTTGTTAATACAAAATCAATGTTCTCTTTCAGACTGGGCAAGCATAAGGACCAGGTCCATGTGGACAGGTTTCAAATTTCAGCCATATCTGCTAGGCCCCCTGATGGGGTGGTGCAGTCGGGGGGTCGGGTGAAGGGGGCAACTGTCTGGCGCTCCTGGCTGCTGAAACTGCTGCGCCTGTTGAAGGGGGGCAGAGCAAACAGGGCATTTGCTACCAGGCCTGGAATTTCAAAGGGGTCTGGGGTGTCAGCCCCCACCACTGCCACTTTGACAGTGATGGCTGTAGTTCCAGGCCACTTTGAATTGCTGTGGCAGCATAGCAGTGCCACTGCGCATGGCTATGAGGAACGGGGGGACAGCAGCACCGTAGTCTGGGCGGTGCTGGGGGCTGAATGCCCTAGGCCCTGCCCCTTCTGCCTTTGGCTCCAGCCTTTCCAGGGCATGGAGCCAGATCCCCCACTCCCACCTTGCCCCAGGGCCCGCAGCAGCTGTCAGTATGACTGACCACTGCTACTGCAACAGTGGTGGCCACTCAGTCCCCGGACCCCTGAGCTTGACCTGAGCTTGACCACCTCCCAGCTCCCAGCCCCCTGCCTTGGCCAGGGGCCCAGTGAATTTATCAGCCCCACTGGTCCCAATGTATTTTTCTCTTACTCTTCTATAGCTGTGAAAGAGTAGAGGGGATTTTTGCCAACTTTCCAGCAAATATTTAGCTTCAACTTAGCACTGGAAATTTAAATACAAAAAATTGAAAGTTTTAAGCATATGAATTAAAGTGTAATGGATTTTTTACAACCTCGACCGCAGCAGCAGCAGCTATAACTATTAACATGAACTCTAATAATATATATAAATATAGGATAAACTTTCTCTTACATTTCCATATACATAGTTTAGATATGGTTGTGCCTTGCTATCCATATTCTGGATATATTGGGTTTCTATCAGATTTCAGTATTATGGCTTACACTGGAAGACTAAAACAAATATCTGAATGGAGGACTCGTAACAAGAGGAGAGAGGAAGGGCAAATCATAAGGAAATCTGTAACAAGATGCAAAGAGACTTAGAATCAAGACACTAAAAATAATTTTGCTCAGTTCCCACATGAGAGAGATGTGTGAAGGGTCATGTGCAGGGGTATGTTCTGATACTTGGAGATAATTGAGCAGAAGACTAAAATCAAGGACAAGCAGGTATGTCAATACTTTTATGGCTACATCTACACTGGAACGCTACATCGCAGCGGCTTATTTCGAAGTAGCAACATTGAAATAAGCTACTTCGATGCGTAGTGTCCACACATCCTCCGGGGCTGGTGCCGTTGACGTTCAACGTCGATGTAGGGATGCTCAGCATCAAAAGGGGCCCCTCAGGGGAGCATCTGCACACAAAAGCCGCCCCGTTCGAAACAAGGGGCCAGGAAACCCTGCGGACGGGGTCAAAGGGTGGACTAGCCCTCCTGGGGCAACAGCAAGCTGCTCCCTTAAAGGGCCCCTCCCAGACATACTTGGCCTGAACAGCACGAGGTCTGCAGAGCTGACACCAGGGTTGCAGACCCCGTGCACACAAACATAGTACCACAGCAGCAGCAGCAGCAAGAGCAACAGCAGCAGCCAGAAGCCCTCAGGGCTGTCACCGAGGCGGGGCTGCCCTGCTCGGCGCTGCGCAGGAGGCTGCCCAGCTCCTCCTTGAAGGCGAGCCCCACTCAGGGGATGAAGGGACCACCCCAGACCATCATGGGGCCCCCACCAGCCTCCCCCTCCCTGCTGGGTGCTCCACCAGCTATTTAGATACCCCACCAGCATGGAGTGGTGGGAGCACCTGGTCCTGGAGCAGTGGGACAACAACCACTGGCTCCAGAATTTACAGATGAGGCGGAAGATGTTCCTTGAGCTCTGCCAGTAGCTCACCCCTGCCCTGAGGCACCAGGACACCCATATGTGGCATGCCCTCACTGTTGAGAAATGGGTCGGCATCGCTGTCTGGAAGCTGGCCACTCCAGACAGCTACCGATCTGTAGGACAGCAATTTGGTGTGGGCAAGACCACTGTTGGGGCCATCATCATGGAGGTAAGGAGGCCTGGGAAGGGACTGTGGGAGTGGGAGGAGCCTGAGAAGGGACCCTGGGGGGATGGAGGGCCAGGGGAGGGGGGACCCTGGGAGGGGACCTCGGGGTGAGGGGCCAGGGGAGTGGGGAGCCTGGGAGGGGGCTGGGGGAGGGGAGAGCTTAAGGGGGGGTCAGACACGCCCTGCACACCCTCATGGGTGCCCATGTCCTCCCCCACCACCCCCGCAGGTGGTCAGCACTCTGAATGCCCTGCTGCTCCACAGACTCGTGTGGCTCAGGGTCCTGGATGCTGGCATGAGGTTCTCCAACTGCTTTGGGGCACTGGACAGGACCCATATCCCCATCCATGCCCCGGACCACAGTGGAGGATGCTTCATGAACAGAAAGGACTACTACCCTGCATGCCCATTTTGACCAGGCTGCAGGGTGAGCGCCTTTGTGCCCATCCCTGGTGGGTCTCTCTCACTGCCCCCATCACCCACACACTGCCCAACCACCCACACACTGCACCCCTAAAGAGCACACGACTCACATTTTGGAAAAATAAACCTGAGAAACAATATTTAAGAACCCAAAGCTCTAGACCAATTATTTACAGACATGAACCCATGGGGGAACTATGTACATGGGGGAACAGCTACCGAAAGGGGGGTAGGACACAACTATTTACAACAGAGGTGTGGGGGACTATGTACAGTGGGGGGAGGGGCTGAGTGATCCAGTCATTGGCCCCTCATCGCCCCTTGTCCTGCGTGGAGGGATGTGACCCACGCCTGGTCTGGAGTCCCTGTTGGAGTCGGGTGCGGGCCAGGAGGACCGGCAAATATGGCTGGGCTGGCTCCTGAGCCCCGCAGTCCTCTTCAGCGGGTTCTAGTGTGGGGGAGCAGCTGGGAGGGATGGCAGCTGGAGCAGCAGAGGGTGGCAGCCGGCCCATGATCCTCTCCAGGGTCTTGCAATGCAGTCGAAAGTCTGCAGAAAGGACCCCCAGGCCTCCTGGCACCAGGCCAGCAGTTGCTCCTCCACTTGGAGGTGGAGATCCCCCACGTCCACCTGGCGCCGGAGGGTAGCAAGGACCTGGGGGTCAGCAGCCACCCATGGCTGGCTTCGGCTATTGCGGGCTCGTCCTGGTGCAGGTCCCTGCTCTGTCTGGCTGCCACAATGTGATGTCCCCGGCAGGCTGTCTGGCACAACAGACATGGCAGCACTGTTGTGGCCCTCAGATGGTGTGGCTGCAGAAAGAGTGGGGAAGAGAGACGACAGTCATTAGGACAGGGCCCTGCCTGTGGCTCACGTCCCCCATCCCTGCAGTGCTTGGTCCCCATCCCCTGTCCCCCAGCCATGGGCATGGTGTCTCTGTGGGTAGGTCCCTTCGGGGGTTCAGTCCCACCCCACCCCCCCGGGATGGGACGTGGAGCTGCCCATGGCAGCGTGTGCTGATGGGCCCTGGGGGCCATGCTGCTGTCCTGGTTCTGTGGTCCAGCTGGGTCATGGTGGGCCGGGGTTGGCTGGGTGTGTGGGGGTCCCTGGTTGTGTCCTTTGCCCCCACCCCATTACCCGGGGATGTGCGCCCTGTGGGGTACATATCTGATGCTCCACTCCCACAGTCAGGGGATACCCTTTGGGCGGATGCCCTGCTGGAGCTGTAGGAGGGGACGTCAATCCGGAGCTCCCTGTCGCTGGACCCCCTTCTCTGCTGTCCCAGGTGTGGGCTCCTCTGGGAGCCCCTGGGGTGCAGGGCTGCAAGCTCTGGCTCCAAGGCCTGCTGGGACTCCTTGGCTGTAGCGTCAAGGGTGGCCAGGGGGTAGGAGGTGTACCAGGGGCCCAGGATTTCCCTGAGCTCCCTGTAATAGGGGGAAGCAGCAAGGGCAGTTCCAGACCAGCTGACCATGCCCCTGGCCTGGGCATAACTCTGACACAGCTCCCTGACTGTGGACAAGGTGACCCTGGGTGGCCAGGCCCTTGGCCAACCAGGCAAACGCATCTGCATTCTGCCACTTGCTTCCCATTACCTGTAGCACCTCCTCCTCACCCCAGAGCCCCAGCACGTGTCGGAGCTCAGTGTCCGTCCAGGTGGGGCCCCTCCTTCTCCCCCCCTCTCCCACCAGCTGAATGGCTGGGAGCCCTGGGTCCCCTTGGGAGATGTGCCCTGGGGGCGCTCTGGATGGGGTGGACACAGCTTGAGATCCAGTGGGAGTTCAGTGGGATTTTAAAGTACAATCCCCAGTAGCCCTTACTGAAAATGCCAAAGTGAGGGCAGGCTGCAAAAAGAGAGTAGGTTCTCCCAAAATCAGTGGTCAGCACTGAAGTTAGACTCACCAACCAGTCAGAAATGGTGCTCCTGAACCCTCACACCAGTTATTGAGAAGCTAAAAAAGAAGGAATGAAGACAAAATGGAGAAGATGCATGGAAAAGCTTTAGACTTCTGTCCATAGGGATGTGCGTACATGTCTTCCTGACTCTTAAGGTGTAGCCACTGCCTTCTCCAATATATCCATTGTACAGCTTATGTCCCTGGAGGGGCCATCAAGCAGGCTTAGTGCTAATGTCATTGTCAGGCATATCTTGTCAAACTCCTTGCAATTTTATAATATTGGTACACAATATCAAAATGTCAGACATATTTCATATGGCTTATCCCAGAGATCTTTTTAACTGGAAGGGAGAAATATTGCAGGTGGAACTTTTCACAATGAAGCTTGAAACCAAGCCATACTGAAGGTTTGCAGAGCTGCAAACAATATGTGGAGATGCTTCAGGGCATTTGAAAGGAGGCCCCAAACCATGTTCCTTTCACCTGCCTCCAGGTTTTGTTTAGCCCTAACCAGTCCCAGCTCCATTCTGACTGAGATCTTCTCTGTCAAAGGAACTGTAGGAATATAATGTGAAGTCCTTTAACCAAACCTGGAAAAAAAAAACATTTTGATGAAGGTTGGCTGAAAATTTTCCTTCAAATCCCCCTACTGAAACAACTTTTTGTTCTTTCTTTCATAATAAACCTGTAGTTTTAGATGCTAGGGGAGTGACTAACATCATGGTATTTTGCGTAGGATCCAAACTAACATTGAGCTGGTAAAATTTTTGGTTAAATTTATATTGTCATTGCAAGGGTCTGCTTTCCTCCACAATTTGATCATTCAGTCATAACCAAAAAAGCTTTTCGTTTTTTGTCAGTTCTTGGCTCCAAATTTTGTATTATTTTCCAAAGAGTCCATTTTTTTCCATTGTTATGATAAATAATGAGCTTTTTGTTGTTGTTGTTATTGAAATTTTCCACAAAACCACTCCAAGTGTTCTGGTCCATTCTACTGTAGACCCTGTGCAACCTGGAACTAGTGCATTTCAATCCACTCAAGTTTCCAGCTCAAAATTGAGAAAAATGAAGACTCTGGGATTATGATGCTGTAATGAAAATGCACAGACAAATTGGCAAACGCTTGAGAAATGACAGTATTGAATTATGAAGTTAAGCATAGCAGACAGCAGGTAGAAAGAGTCTGCATAAATTTCAAATGAGCCTGAATAAGTGTACACCTTTTTAAAGCCCTTGCTAGAACAGGGTGACAGATGACAAAGGCAATTCAGCTCAGAGGCATATAGAACATTTTCATTGGGGAAAAAATAACAATCTTTTGTGGATAATATATGAGGAATCAAAATAGGAAGAATCATAAAACATGTCTATGAATGATGAAAAGGAAAAAGGTGAATATCAATCAATTGAAGTAATGATTGACTGAGTTATTATAAAAGTCTTTGTGACTCATAAAAATTACAGAATAAAAACCTGTACTGAAGACATAGACAACTAACTATACGGCATAACATATAGGCCACTTCTACACATGCCACTTGTTCTGAAAGTTGCATGCTAATGAACAGCCTGAAAAATGCTAATGAGGCACGGAAGTCAATTTCCGGCACCTCATTAGCATATGGTCACATGATTCAGAGTCCAGAAAAATCTCTTCTGGACTCTAAAACAGAGTGTAGAAGTGGGCCCTGGGGGATTTCCGGGGGATCGCTTCCAGAAGCCCCTTCTTCCTGAAAATTTCCTTCCGGGAGATTCCCCCAGGGCCACTTCTACACACTGTTTTGGAGTCCAGAAGAATTTCTTCTGGACTCTGAATCAAGTGACCATATGCTAATGAGGTGCTGGAAATTTACATCAGTGCATCATTAGCATTTTCCAGGCCATTTATTAGCATGCTGCTATTGGAACAAATGGCATGTGTAGAAACGGCCGTAAAAAATAAGTGGAAACTAGTTTTGCCAGATTGAAAAAAAAATTAAACATAATCTCTTTTTGTAACTTTCAATAAATATTGATGTCAGCAAATAAAACAAGAATCTAATTAATTAAATTAAAAGCCAAAATAGATTAGTGCTGAAACAAACAAACCAAAAAGTCCCCTAAGGATTAATGCAGTGATCTCAGCAGAAGTCTCTTAGTCCATGTTGGCTCCAAGGAAGGAATCTGCTAAAATGAGAGCTAAGTCAGTGGCCTGATTGCAAGCCTTCACATTCTCTTTTAATTCTTTTCAGTTCCAGCAAAATCTTTGGACCATGATTTGTATTCACATACTCACAAGACAAGTATAATGGCTTGAGTTTTGCATCTTTGGCTATGTCTACACTACCAGATAAATTCAATTTTATGACATTCGATTTTATAACACTGGGTTTTCTAAATTCGATTTTGAATATCCTCACTTCCCACAAAGTCGGCACAAAGTTAAGTTAGTGCTGCCACCCTAGAGTGGCCAAACACTGACTGTTGCAGCAGTGCATTGTGGAAACCTATTCCATAGTTTCCTCAGCTCTGCATTTTGCGTTCTCCCCCCAGGCCATGCTGCACTCCCGCTATTGGCAGCACCCATCCTGCTGCCTGGTTCCGAGGTCCCCACAGCTTGGGGGAGCCAGGAAACTGACCAGTTCTGCTGTACCTGGCTTGCAGGAGCCAGGAGACAGGCAAAGCAGGGAGCCAGGAGAGAGGCAAAGCAGGGAGCCAGGTGCTGCGCTGGTCAGTTTCCCAACTCCCACAAGTGGCAGGGAGCTGGGAGCCAGGAGCAGCAGTGGCGTCAGTTTCACAGCTCCCCACCACTTGCAGGAGCCAGGAAACTGACCAGGGCTGCTGCACTGGTCAGTTTCCTGGCTCCCGAGAGTGGCAGACAGCCAGGAGCCAGGGGCAACTGCTCCAGTCAGCCTCTGGAAGCTAATGAATTCAATTCAAAGACATGGCACTTCCACACCGGCCTTCATTTGAATGGTTAAATTCAAAGTTGATGCTACACCCGCCCAGTTCCATTGATATTATGGTATTAGCTAGTGGTATTTACAGTGAGGACAGTCACTTGGTACAATTAAGTAAACTGCCTTAAAATTTGAATTTATCTCATAGTGTAGACATAACCTTTGTTGCAATGAACTCTAGCTGTAGCTGGTCAGAAAAAAAGTTCTTTCCACACCTTCCTTTCCCCCTGCTCCCCAAAAAAATATAAATAACAAAAAATCAATTTTCTGGGGAATATTTAAAAGCAGAAAAGCACTAAAACTTTCAGCAGACAACTGATCATTTCAGTTCAGGGATGCCACAGTGTCTCATGGGAATTGTAATTTAGGTGCCCCCTTTTCTTCTATGGGCTGGACTCCCGGGCAGGACTGTAACTTCTACAATGGACCATCATCTCCTCTCTTGCTGAGATGCTACCATGTGTGCCACGTGACCACTGCATCAAAGGAGTTAAAGTATTAGTGGCTAGTACAGCCAATACAGGAAAAGGACCACAAGGTTCTATGCTGGCATTTCTATTGTTTGTGTTCACTGTATCCTATTTTCTGTCAAAAACCGTTTAAACTGAACATTTTCCCCATTTTTTCTTGGTGTTGTTGAAATGGAAAACGTACTGTCATCAACATCTTGAAATGCTAAATGCATTAACAGTGGCGCATCATTTTGCAAAATCCTGTGGTAAATGTGTGCCAAGCAAACTATTCACCTGCCTCCTATCCCAACTAAATACTCCTTCATTATCTGGAGGCGTTAGATGCATACTAGCAGCTGTTTGTTTCCTCTATTGCAGTTCACTTTGTTCATTGCATTTCTTAACCAGAGCCAGTGTTGATGAGTTTAAAGAGATAAAACAGCGAGGAAGGATGTGACTCTCAAGCGAGGTGTCTTCAGTGCCACAAGATGGTGCCTTTGATTGCTTTCCATCTGAAAGAAGAGGAGAATCCATGCTCCTCTTTGGATGGAGAAGTTATGTTAAATCTGTTTGCAGGACAGTTGATGGAGGAAAAGAGGTGGGTTAGGAGGGTCACTTTCCTATAGGCCTTTTTGGAAGGAGCACAGCTGTAAAGAAATGAACAAGCTACTCAGGGTGCCTGACTTTAGAAGATGCACGGTTCACATTCTACTACAGAAGTCCAAATACCATAATAGTGCTAAATATCACGATCTGATTCTTTGAAAGTTTTCCAAGTTCTAAGATTCCAGTGCAATGTTTTTCTATGAGGTCTGGAGTAAGCCGCAACAGCAGAAGCTACACTGTCTCAGGAAGGTTTACCTAACATTTAATTGGACTGTGAAGCTCTCTGCTTATCTCTGTGAATTTCATAAAGGTGTCAAAGTAGCTGAAGACACAAGGAACCTGGTGACATATTTACTTTATTCAGTGAGTGCTCTGCCATTGACTTCACATAAAGGAAGCATCTAATCAGTTAGGCCTCTGTGAGTGAACATTTCTATTCATATAGTTTCTTTTCTTAACTCAGGTTAACCAATTGAAACATCTTCTAGCTCAAATAAGGTACCATCTAATAGGAATCCTCCACTAGGTAATTTTGTTATTACTGTTTCTATTAATCTACTGTCTAGGAGTTCTTGCTGTAAACTGGAGCCTCCAACTGCACAGTCACAGAACAAAGATGACTGGCTCAAAAAGCTTACAATATAAGTATATGACCAGAAACAAGAGATGGATATATGGGCAGATCAGAGATTGCAAACAAACAGGGAAACAATATTAGTCAACATGAGAGGCATTTGTTTCTTCACATTAGCTGCCTAACCACGGTAATATTTTTTAGGTGTCACAGGAAGGAAAAGTTTTAAGTTATGTGTTTTTTGTGCTTCTTTCTGCAAAATGCATTGTCTCTGTAATCTGATAAGTGCTTAGTCTCCTCACACCAGTGTCACCCTAATTGAAAGGATAGTACCTATTTCAAAATAAATGCTCTGCCATGTAGCATGAGGTTTAGCAATTTTGAAATAATTCGTCCGCTATTTCAAATTTATTTTGAAATAGTGGTTGCGTCATTTAGACGCAAGGATAGTTATTTCAAAGTAACAGCTGTTATTTGAAATAACTATTCTCTGTAGACCTACCCTTGAGAGTAAATATCATATGATACAATATCTTCCTTCAGCATGCTATAAATGATGTACTTACTGATGAAATATCAGATGAAGGATGATTCTCAGCTCATATTTCTTCAGAGCTCTCATAATAACAATAATAACAATAATAATAATAATAGTATCAGTACCAAGAGAAGGTGAGATGAAAAAAGAGAAATGTATATGTCTTTTGTTTTGAAGACGAGAGCACTAGTTTATGAAATAAAAGCCAGCAGGTGCAAAGATCACATGTGGATTTCAAAAGAATTCATACTATGTCCATTCAACAGAAAACCCTTGTTTATTTCTGGTACATAACTACTTGATTATTTTTTCAGACTGTGAATCTGATATTCATGATTAATGAATAATATTATGTACATAATGTATCACCTATACATAGAAATGGATAATTTTCTCATTGGCAACAAAGCCACAGAAGGCTGCTTCAGCTGACAATGTGCAGGGTCACTCTTTCTAGAAAGCTCCCATTGACATTGTTTGTTTAACAATGGCTCAATAATGCAAAAGCCAAAATCCTGTGCCATCCCAGGCTTTTTTATAAAGCCGTATGATCCATGTGGAGCTGGACAGTGTAGGTGTAGCCATGTATTATCTAGAAACCACAGGACAGATATTTAAGGTTGTGTAGGCATCTAAAGATGAAGATTGTCTAGTGGAATTAAAAGCGTTTAGCTCCTATAGATGCTAATGAAAGTTAGACACTTATCCACATCTTTAGGCATTGAAAGCCTTTACCAATCTGGCCCCAAATTCCAGACTTTCTCCATGTGTGGAACTCCCATTATTAATAATTGTCATTCCTATCTCGGTGAAACTGTTCCATTTGCACAATTCCTATCAAATCTATATAGAAATTAGTTACAGAATTAGACAAAATAGAAAAATTAATGTTATACTATTTTGATTGGCAATTCAGTGATCTAAACACTGTTTATATACCATTATAATTATTTCAATTTTGGTAATATTATTAAAGTGGTAATGTCCCCTGGAGTGGATACAGTTGTACTTGTGGATTTTTGGTTTAATTTCTTCCAGTGTAGTTACAGTGGCAAAAAACTTATTCAAAACTTGCCTTTAAAGATGAGCAAATCGGTTCAAATAACTACAGTTTTCACTTTCTCCCACTTCTCCAACTGTACATTTTTGAGGCTCGGTTCATAGCACTACATGCATCTGTAGTTTCTCTGGTGCCAGCTGGTTTTAGTTCTGGAATGGACTCTAGGATATACAAGTCTGGAAGCAGAGAATCTGATATGCAAATGATTTAAGTGTTCAATAATATCTAAAATGACACCACAGGAGAAAACAAATAGGAACAGAGGAATTGCTAGATGAATGAGACTTTGCAGGCCATCTAGTTCCGCATCCTGTCTCTAAGAGTGACCAGCAATAGATATTGCAAGCTTCCTAAACCATCACCAGAACTAAATAGACATACGATACTCAGCTCAACCCCCAATATAAATTTCAATCCAGTTGGTAAATATTAAGGAACAAGTATTATGTGTTAAGGACCTTCCGAGGTTGTGAATGTAGAAAACCTGCAATATCCTCATGAGTTGCTCTGTGTGTGCGGAAAAGAAGGCAAAGTATGACAACGAATGAGAGATACCAACATCATTACTCTCTGCAAAAACAAGAATGACAGGAGCAATTACAATAACTATTGTGGCATTTCCCATCATAGCACTATGTGTAAAGTCTTTGCCCGAATTTTCCTGAACAGACTTCAGATCCCCGTAGACAGAATCTATCCTGAACAACAGTGCAGCTTCAGAGCTGAAAGATCTACTGTTGACAAGATCTTCTCACTTAGATAATGACAAGAGAAATGCAAAGAACAAAAGAAGTGTCTTTACATAACCTTTGTTGGTCTCACAAAGGCTTGTGTCCTTGTTAGTAGAAGTGAACTATTTGTGCTTCTAGAAAAGATTGGATATGCCCCCTCTTCACCTCCCCCCGCCACAAGCTCTTAAACATGATTCTATCCTTTCCTGAAAACATGTGCACCATAGTTCAACCCAATGGCTCACAATGACTTTCCAGATTTATAGAAGCGTTAAGCAAAGCTGTTTACTCACTCCAACTCTGTCTGAGATCTTCTCCTTGCTACTGAAACAAGCTTTTGGCTCCTAAGTTGGGGGAATTTACTTCCACACAAGATTGGATGGAAAACTATTTAACCGTGCAAGACTTAGATCTAAAAGCAAGACTCAAGAAGCCCTTACACAACACTTTTTTGCTGATGACACCAGAAGCAACCCACTCAGAAGCCAACCTTCAAAACCTTAGGGATAGATTTCTTCTAAAGCCTGACAACACTTTGGGCTTAATAAAAGGCTAAAAAAGACAAATATATTGGGCCAATGAGTTGAAGAAGCAGTTTCCATGAAGATCAACAACTATGAACTGGAAGTGCAGAGTGAGTTCACATACCTGGGGTCCACTATCACAAGGAACTTTTCACTTGTAACAGAACCAAACATCCACATTGGAAAAGCCACCACAACAAAGTCTAGACTGTAAATTCACCAAAGAAAGATCTGTGTGTTCTGTTCGTGTGTTATCAGCACACTTCTATATGGCAGCAAAACATGACCTTTATACTCTCAACAGGAAAAGAAGGTCAATGGCTTTCATATGTGTTGTCATCATCGAACCTTTGGCATCTCCTTGAGGGACAGAGCCACCAACACTGGGCGCTCAAGCAAGCCAGCAGATCAGGAATGCAAATGCTCCTCAAACAGAAGAGTGTTTGCTGGTTTGAACATGTGAACCATACAGTGATGGATGCACCCCAAAGGGCATACTCTGTGATGAATCTTTGCCTGGAAAAAGAACCAAAGGGTACCCAAAATTTCATTTCAAAGATGTGTGCAAGTGAGGCCTCAAAGGAATGGCTATAGATGTGGACAACTAGGAAGATCACACTCAAGATCACAGTCTTTGGAAACAAGAGCTAAACAAAGGTCGCCAGAGTTATGAGAGGTTTTAGTTCATCTTAGCAGAGGAGAAAAAATCTAGCAGAAGGCAGGGCCTAAAGGGTTGAAAGTTCATCTTTAAATGTGACAGACATGGCAGAGATAGTCACAACACGAGAAGTCATTCTTCCGCTCTGCTCTGCACTGGTTAGGCCTCAGCTGGAGTATTGTGTCCAGTTCTGGGCACCGCAGTTCAAAAAAGATGTGGAGAAACTAGAGAGGGTCCAGAAAAGAGCGACAAGAATGATTAAAGGTCTAGAGAATGTGACCTATGAAAAAAGGTTGAAAGGATTGGGCTTGTTTAGTTTGGAAAAGAGAAGATCGAGGGGAGACATGATAGTGGTTTTCAGGTATCTAAAAGGGAGTCATAAGGAGGAAGGAGAAAACTTGTTCTTCTTGGCCTCTGAAGATAGAACAAGAGGCAACGGGCTTAAACTGCAGCAAGGAAGGTTTAGGTTGGACATTAGGAAAAAGTTCCTAACTGTCAGGGTGGTCATACAGTGGAATAAATTGCCAAGGGAGTTTGTGGAATCGCCATCGCTGGAGATATTTAAGAAGAGGTTAGATAGATGTCTATCAGGGATGGTTTAGATAGCACTTGGTCCTGCCATTGGGGCAGGAGGCTGGACTCAATGGCCTCTCGAGGTCCCTTCCAGTCCTAGTGTTCTATGATTCTATGATTCTATAGTCTCCATTGAGTGGGTCTCTTTGGTCACAGCCACAGCTACCATAAAGCCAACTGAGTAAATTGTTTCTCTCTCCGTGTTGCATACCCATGGTCTCTTGAGACTGAAGGATGCCTACTACAACCAAAGGAATAGTTTAAGCCACGGAGAACAAAATTTAATATCTCATCCAAAATGTTATTGCCATAGTAGTGGGCATCCTTCAGTCTGCATAGACTATGGATCGCGCCCTTTATAGTTTCAATTGAGGACTTCATTTACATTGCCATGAGAACATAAGAATGGCCATACTGGACCCGACTAATGGGCCATCTAAATGAGTACCCTGACTTCTAATAGTATGTGTGCTAAAAAGATCTGAACAGGCCATGGCATGTTATATGATTGGTATTCATTACCAAATTTGTTCTGCTTGTTGCTTGTTAGCTCAACAGCTTCCCTGGCTTTTGCTGATAGGGATTGTGACATGAATGCTAATCCATGTCCCCAATGCCAGATACTTCAGAGGGAATGAATGGAATGGGGCAGTTATCATGTGATCCATCCTGTCATCCAGTACCAGCTTCTAGCAGTCAGAGGTTTAAGGACACACCGAGCAAGGTGTTGCATTCCTGATTATCTTGGCTAATAGCCATTAATGGACCTAACCTCTGTAAATTTAATCATTCTTTTGTAAATTCACTTTTACTTTTGGCCTTAACAATATCCCCTGGAAACGTGTTTCACAGGTTGACTGTGTGTTGTATGAATAAATACTTACCTAAGTTTGTTTTAAACCTGTTGCTTATTAACGTCATTGGTAGCCCCCCCCACCAGTTCCTGCATTAGGTGAAGGAGTAAATGTTCATTTTTTCCATACCCCTCATGGTTTTACAGACCTCTGTCATAGCCTGCCTTTATTTGGTTCATTTCTAAGCTGAATGACTTATTTACTTGACTTAAACGCTTTTACTCTGGGTGGATCATAGGTATGGTAACCAGATTTCTCTTTGCCAAATACAGGACACCCTTGGGTGGGGAGCAGTTCCTCAGCTGTGGCTGACAAGCCAGTGCAGTTCTCTGGCTGCCCCATGCTGCAGGTGCCAGAATGGGGCTGCTGCCAGATGAGGGAGATACCTGGTTGTGGGGGTCGTTTCCCTGCTGAAGCTGGGGTGGGGGGGTTCACTGGCTGCCCCAGGCCACCAACCTCCAGAAACAGGGCTGCTGCCTAGAAGGGTACTCTCTGGCTCCAGCAGTGACTGTCCTGGAGGGGCTGCTACCCTGTGGAGGGGGCTGTCCCTGGCTTCAGTTCCTGGATGCCCCATATGCTGGGAATGGGTCTGCCACCCTGCAGGGGACCTTCCCAGCTGTCCCACGCCTCAGGGCACCAGCAATGAGTTTGCCTCCCTGCCAGGAGGGGGCCTTTCCAGCTGCCAAGGGTGGGTACACCACAGGTGTGGCCTCCTGGCTGCCCCACACCTTGGACCACTGGCAATGGGGCTGCCACCCCACAGGAGAGCTCCCCGGCTTCAGGGGCTCCCTAGCTGCACAGGTGGCTGCTGCTCCACTGATGGAGGGGTTGCTACATGGGTAGCTGTCCTATGGTAGGGATTGGGCTGCTGCCCTGCAGTGTTCTCCCCAGCTGCCCCACAGAGGGGGTGCCAGCCTTGCTGGGGTACCAGGCCCCCCTTTAAAAGCTTCAAGATGGGGACAATGCCAGCTCCTGATTGATTTCACCTTCTGCTGCAGCTGCGCTGACCTGGGGAAAAGGCAGCTTAGCAGGGGGAGTGAATATACAGGACTATTAGCTTTTCTGTTCAAAAAAAGGCGGGACGCCTGCCTGAAGTATGGGACTGTCCCAGTGAAAAATGGGATGGATGGTCACCCTAATCATAGGTCTTCTACAAAATGTCCTCCACTTCACTCTGTCTTGCGACAAAACATACAACTGACCCCAGGAATACCCCAGTTGTTGTCCTTCTCTCCCAGTAGATCTCCACCTTCTCTGAGGTTTTCCTGTTCCATGTTTTTCTTGCATGTTCCGTTGGCGTGCTAGACTGACGGTGCCGGATGATGGCTTTCTGAGAGCGTGGCCTTGCTGTCTCCACTTCCTTTTCCTGATTTGAGCATCAAGTGGTTCTCGCCCTGCTCTGTTCCAGAGCTCCTCTGTGACTGAGTCTTGTTTATGAATGTCTGTACTTGTGATTTCAAGACTATTTAGTGTGCCAGCTCTCGCATCCACACAAGACCTCGTTCTTCACATTTGGAAGCTGAATAGTCCCAAGTATTTTAATCTCTCCTGGCTGTGCCCACACTAGCCCCTCCTCTCAGAAGGGCTGCCGATTTTGAAACGCACAAAGCCCGTGTAGCCACGGGCCTTTTGAAAAGACCCCCTGATTTCGAAAGCCCCTTCTTTTTATCTGGTTTTAGGAAGAAGGGGCTTTCGAAATCAAGGGGGTCATTTCGAAAGGACCCCCAGCTACACAGGCAGCTAGCGTTTTGAAACCAGCAGTTTCAAATCATGCGCAGCTGCCATTATGCTAAGGAGGTGCTGCATATTCATAGCAGTGCCTCATTAGCATATCCCAAAGTGCCACATTGCCATAGCCCTTCCAAAAGGAGGGGCTAGTGTGGCCACAGCCATTGTCTCAAAGCTGTTCATTTTTGTTGCCTTTCTGTGTACCTTTTTCAATTTTACGGTCGTTTTCGTTAAAGATAGGGCAACCAGGTTCGCATATAGTATTCAAAATGTGCGTAGACCAAGGAAGCACTGTGATCTTTTCCATCTTATCTGTCTCCTTCCTATTGGTCCATAGCATTCTTAGGTTATTTTTTTTAATTGCCACCACACATTGAGAAGATGCTTTTAGAGACCTATTCATGACAATTTATATTTATCATCAAAATTATTTTTCAATGTGTGTTACTTTGCAATTTACAACATTGACTTTCGTCAACCATTTTGTCTTCCAGTCACCAAGTTTTGCTAGCTCCCTTTATAGCTTTGAGTTTAACTATTTTGAGTAATTTAGTATTGTCTGCAAATGTTGCCAACTCATGGTTATCGCCTTTACCACATCAGTTATGCATATGTTGAACAGCACAGGTTCCACTACAGATCCCTGTAGGAACCTGCTATTTACCTCTCCTCACTGTGAAGACTGACAGTTTATTCCTAACCGTTGTTTCCTGCCTTTTAACCAGTTACTTATCTACGAGAAGACCTTTCCTCTTATTCCATGGCTACTTACATTGTAAAAACCTTAGATGTGAAAGGCCTTCTGTAAGGCTGGATCTACACAGAGTTCTGCTCGGTGCTGCTGCCAGCATAGCTATGCAACCTGAGCTTCTCGGGATTGTAAATGGCTGCTTCTTTGCATACTCCCAAAGCTCATCACCATAGCCACGAGAGAGTCCGATACTGGCAGAAAAGGGTGCCGACGCTGCAGAGGCTATGTGGACATGCATTTGTTGGCTAAACTCTACTTTGTTGATGGTCCCTTATGCCTGAAACTTTTCAGGATTATGCGAGGCAGCAGTGGTAATGGGGGGCGGGGGGAGAAGGAGGCTCTGGTTGTGGGCCGGCAAGCTGCCAGAGCACCACAGCTTCTTTGCTCCAGGCCTCCCACCACCAGGCCCTGTCCTCCTGCTCCATCTGGAGACACTGAAGGAGGATGACTGTTTGCTCCCGTATGGCAGTAATGTGGGTGGCTGTGACCTTGTCCGGGTCATGCTGGTGGTAGTGGTGGGCTCTCCAGGGCTGGGCAAGCACCAGCTTAAGCAGAAGGAATGGAGGTTCTCCAGATCCCTCAGAGGGTGAAGCTGGACTGCTGGATCCCAGGATAAGACTGCCCCAGCCCTCGGTGGATGAAGCTGAGGAGACACAAGGGAGAGAGAGGAGACCCATCAGTGCTGCCACCTGGCCCCAGGGACCCCACCTCAGCCCCTCACCAGCTGTCCCCTGACGTTCCATCCACTCGTCCATGCCCCAACCTTCCAATTTTTGGGAAGAAGGGGCCTCCAGAGGAACCACGTCCTTCCAGAAGCCTCCCCGGCAGCCGCGCTTCTACATGGCGTTTTGGAGTCCAGAAGAATGGTCTGCCGGACTCCAAATCAAGTGACTTTATGCTAATGAGGCACAGGGAATTTGCATCCACGCCTCGTTAGTATCTTTCGTTCCCTGTATTAGCATACCACTTCGGAAGGAAGTGGCCTGTGTAGAAACGGCCAGGGAATAGAGCCTATTTCAAAAAAAGCCATAGTGCATCCAATGGCTCTGTTCTGACATAACCTCTATTATGGCCAATATAGAGCTGAAATCTATTTCAAAATGCATTTTGTGTGCAGATGCACTATTTCAGAATAAGGTATTCCAGAATACATCTTCCAGAACAGCTTATTCAGGAATAATGCTGCTGTGTAGGTATAGCCATCCTGTCCCTACCTCTGGCCATTTTTACACATGCCACTTGTTCTAGAAGCAGCATGCTAATGAATAACCCAGAAAATGCTAATGAGGTGGAGATGTAAATTTCCAGCACCTCATTAGCATATGGTCATCCAATTTGGAGTCCAGAAGAAGCTGAAAATTTTCAGGAAAATGGGGCTTCCGGAAGGAGGATTTCTTTCTGGGAGGTCCCCAGGGGCTGCACTTCTACATGGCTATTTTGGAGTCTGGAAAAGCTTCTTTTGTACTCCAAATCATGTGACAATATGATAATGAGGCACCAGAAATTTACATCAATGCCTCATTGGCACTATCCAGGCTGTTCATTAGCGTGCTGCTCCCGGAATAAGTGGCGTGTGTAGAAGAGGCTTGTGAGACTATGTTCCCATCCCAGTTTAGTTGTAATTTAAACCCTACCTTTACAGAATTTTCAGATACCATTGTATTGTCAACATCCCTAACAGATACCTTGGTTCCAGCAGGGTCTTCCAAGTCCTCTCATTTCCCCAACTTTCCTTCAAACATTACCCTGGTACATTAGTTACGTTATATGTCAGTGATCTGTTCCTGTTTTGATTAAGATGAAGGCCATCCCCTCTCTCTAGTAGTTCCTTGTCCCCAGAACAACCACTCAATGCCAAAAAAAGTACTATAGAAAAAAAAGAGATTTTTTTTCAAAATTTTCTGTGTTTTCAATGACAGTGGAAACAAAAAACTGTAGTTATTTTGTAATTCTTTTCACTTTTACCCTTTTTTGTTTATCTTTCGTTTCCTTCCCCTTATTCTCTCCTTTACTCCTCCTTCCCTCATTTCACTTGCAAAATGGAGAAAGAAGACAAAAGAACGTGGCTGGGGTTGAGGGAGAAAGACTACGTCAAAAACTGCTATTTTGGGGGAAAAGAAAACAATAATCAAATGAAAATAACTTTGACATTTCTAATGATTTTTTTTCTCAGTTAGCTATCCTCAAAGAAATCAAGGGCCAATACAACTCATGATGAAGAGAATGGAAGACTATTGTCTTCTATGAGAGGTAAATCAGCACTTTTGGATTCATTGAGGGTTCAGCTCCTAAATGTTAGGCAGGTGGTTCTTGGACTCCCCAAAGGCAGGGCACTTTAGTATTCACAACCACCTTACCAGCCAGACCAGCCAGGGGTTCTCAAACTCACAGCCCATAAGCCACCTACAGACTGGAGCATACTTACAATCTAATCCAGGAGCTCCTGTAGTCCAGGAAATTGGTGTGTTCACCTCCCTCACCCACAGCTCCTTCTGCTTCCCCTTCCCCTTCCCCTTCCCACCACTGCTCCACCTTTACTCCCCTCTGCCCCTCATTGCCTGCCAAACCCTGAGCAGTGGCAGGGTTCTCAGGGAAAAAAAGTGCACTCAGTGAACCCACTTGCTCCTCTTTCCCATGGCTCCTGCCACCATGGAGAGCATGGGGGGGGCACTCCAGGTCCCTCTGGTAACCCTCAAGGCCACATCCCTCATGGTTTGGGGCGCAATGGGTGGGAGAGGGTAGGGTAGTGATGGGAAGGGGAGGGGCTTGGAGGATGGGAACAGATATATGCCCCTGGGCTACCAGGACTCCTGGGTTGGAATGTGAATGTGCTCCTACCTATAGCTGGCCTGCAGGCCATGAATTGGAGACCCCTGGCTAGAAGAAACTTAACAAATTCAATCAGAGCAGAAACAGGAGACTGTGACAGATCCTGAACGTCTCCTTCCTGATCCTTATACAATCAAGGGATGCATCAGGTGCAGACCCGTCATAACTGCTGTCAAAGCAGGATTTCTCCATTTGTAAAATGGTAATATGGGCACAGATGCTAGAATTAACACCACATGATAGCAACAGAGTCCAAATCGCTGAGAGTTAGGTCTCAGCTGGCAACAGCTAAACAAATGCACTTAAATGGTCTGCTATTTATTTCCCCGCCCCCAAATTTTGTTTTGCAGTGTGACATTTCACTGAGGATCTGAGGGATTTAACAAGTCATGTAAAGCTGAAGGTTTTATCATTCAGAAAGACAGCCAAGTCAACCATTAACATTTTTGCACATCAAAAAATCTTCATTTGCATTTAAAGTTTCTTGATTGTCGGCTTAATACTCAATGGGGGATTTGAAGCCTGTAGGCAGGAGACTTTGCTGTCTACCGGAAGTGTGAGGTTAAAAAATAAACTTCCACTTGTGTTTGACTTTTCTTATTTTCATGTTGTTTTAGCCACACATATGGTTTCCAAAACAAAAAGCAGTCAAGTAGCACTTTAAAGACTAGCAAAATGGTTTATTAGGTGAGCTTTCGTGGGACAGACCCACTTCTTCAGACCATAGCCAGACCAGAACAGACTCAATATTTAAGGCACAAAGGACCAAAAACAGTAAGCAAGGAGGACAAATCAGAAAAAGATAATCAAGGTGAGCAAATCAGAGAGTTGAGGGGTGGGGGGGAAGGTCAAGAATTAGATTGAGCCAAGTATGCAGACAAGCCCCTATAATGACTCAGAAAGTTCCCATCATGATTTAAACCATGTGTTAATGTGCTGAATTAGAATATAAAAGCCAGCTCAGATGTTTCTCTTTCCAAAACGGTGCGATAATTCCTTTTCTGTAACACACATACCTTTAGGTCATTGACAGAATGCCCCATTCCATTAAAATGTTGACTAACTTGTTTGTGGATCTGGAGTGTTTTGATGTCTGTTTTGTGCCCATTGACCCTTTGTCTAAGGGAGTTAGAAGTCTGTCCAATATACAAAGCATCTGGGCATTGTTGGCACATGATGGCATATATGATGTTAGTAGAGGAGCATGAGAAAGTGCCCTTGATTCTGTGAGTAACCTGGTCAGGTCCAGTGATGGTATTTCCAGAGAAGATATGTGGACAAAGCTGGCAGCGGGCTTTGTTGCAGGGAAAGGTTCCAGGACTGGTATTCCTGGGATATAGACTGTGGCTGTTAGTGAGGATCCTCATGAGGTTGGGAGGTTGTCTATAGGAGAGAACAGGTATGTCATCCAGGGCCTTCTGGACTGTGGCATCCTGATTCAGGATAGGTTGTTGTTCTTTAATAATCCGTTGCAGTGGTTTGAGTTGGGGGCTGTAGGTGATGACTGTTGTTGGCTATTTTGGGCCGATCTTGGAGTAGCTGGTCTCTGGGTATTCGTCTGGCCCTGTCGATTTGTTTTTTCACTTCTCCTGGTGGGTAATTCAGGTTTATGAATATTTGGTAAAGTTCTTGTAGTTTTTGGTCTCTGTCAGTTGGATCAGAGCAAATGCGATTGTACCTAAGAGCTTGACTGTAAACAATGGATCTAGTCATGTGTGCAGGATGGAAACTGCAAGGGTGTAGATAAGCATAGCGATCGGTAGGTTTTCGGTACATCAGGCCATCCTTGATTAGTATTGTAGTGTCCAGGAAATGTATCTCTTGCATGTTGTAATCAAGGCATAAGTTGATGGTGGGGTGTAGATTGTTAAAGTCTCTGTGGAATTCCTCTAGAGCCTCCGTACCATGGGTCCAAATGATAAAGATGTCATCAATGTATCTTAAGTAGAGGAGTGGTAATAGGGGACGAGGGCTGAGGAATCGTTGTTCCGGGTCAGCCATAAATATATTAGCATATTGTGGGGCCATGCGGGTGCCCATAGCAGTTCCACTAATCTGGAGGTATAAAGTGTCCCCCAAATGGAAATAATTGCGTGTGAGAACAAAGTTACAGAGGTCAGACACTAGATTGGCTGTGGTGGCATCAGGGATGGTATTCCTGATTGCTTGTAATCCATCTTTATGTGGAATATTAGTGTACAGAGCCTCTACATCCATTGTGGCAAGGATGGCATTATCAGGAACTTTTCCAATGTTTTGTAAATTCCTCAGGAAGTCGGTGGTATCTCGGATACAGCTGGGAACATTGGTGGCATAGGGTTTGAGGAGGGAGTCTACGTAACTGGATAGTCCGGTGGTAAGGGTGCCAATACCTGAAGTGATAGGGCGTCCAGGGTTTCCACGTTTGTGGATTTTGGGAAGTAAATAGAATAATCCAGGCTGCGGCTCAGATGGTGTGTCTGAGTTAATGAGGTCCCGAGTAGCAGCAGGGAGTTCCTTCAGTAGTTGTTGTGATTTCCTTTGGAATTCCAAAGTGGGATCAGCAGAGAGAGGTCTATAAAATGTGGTGTTGGAGAGTTGTCTGGCTGCCTCCTGGTCATAATCTGATCTATTCAGGATGACAACAGCACCCCCTTTGTCAGCTGGTTTGATTATGATGTCTGGGTTATTTTTGAGACTCTGGACAGCATAGCATTCAGCATAGTTCAGATTATGTCTCATTTGGCATTGTTTGAGTATAATGTCAGCCTGAGCACGGTTGCGGTTCTGGACTGGCTATGGTCTGAAGAAGTGGGTCTGTCCCATGAAAGCTCACCTAATAAACCACTTTGCTAGTCTTTAAAGTGCTACTTGACTGCTTTTTGTTTTGATAGTGTATAGACTAGCACAGCTTCCTCTTTGTTACTATTCAATATGGTTTCCAGGTGACCTGAATAAAGACAGGAACATATAGTATACTGACAGCAATAATGTTGTCATGGTAACACAGAACAGAGACCTGGCATTTAGAGACTTGCAGGCAGGTAATTAAAGATATCCTGGAGCGAGAAACAAGTGCTTGATGCTGCCTTCATTGCCCCAGGGCAAATTGCATAGGAACTTTGATCCTGTGTTTATAATTGGTGGGTCCACTTCTGCACATAATTACATGAATTCAGCTTCCACCGGAGTTAACTAAGGGCAAATAATATATTTTGCGAACATGATTAATCATCATTTACCTATCCATTTTTGCTGTCCATGCAGCATTCATTTATGCTTCAAACTATTAAGCTATGTTTTTAAAGGTGTTTTAAATTAAGGAAGCTGTAGAACTGAGTGTTTTGGGTTTTTGTGTGTTTTTGGTCTGGTACTGGGAGATTGGCAAGTAGTAAATTTGTCAAAAAAATGCACTTTTTGGAGCACTAAAATGATTTGAAAACTCAGGTTTAATTGAGCAAATAATTTCAGCCAAAAAGCAGGGAGAAGGGGTGTCAAAAAAGTCAAAAAGGTTTATGTTGGCCATTTTGAAATAAAATATTTCCAATTTTTATTTTTAAGTTGTGTTTTGTTTTGAAGTTAGGTCATTTAAAAACAAAGGAGGGATGAAAAACACCTGACAATGACACACAGCAGTATTTTTTTCAAAAAAAGTTTTAGATTGAACAAAATTTTGGGCTTGTGTGTTTGGTTTTTTCATTTTGAAAAAAAAAATTAGTAAGACAAAATATTAGTTTAGGGTCAAACCAAACCAGTTTTTCCTTTGTTGGTTTTTGCTTTTGTTGTCATTGCTGTTCTATTCCCCTCCCACTCAAAGCCTCACTTATGTACTCAGCTCTATATAAATATGCTGAAAATGAATCTCTAGCTGGCCATAGATTAGGCAGACAACTCTGCAACTGGTGGCATCACATTTATGGGGCTTCCATTATGCATAATGGGAAAACTGTAGATGTCAAAATCACCCTTGTAAATTTATCAGTCCACGCACAAAATTGCCTTGCCTGGCTTTTACTATGACTGTATGCAGCGTAGTTGTAGGAGTGTCTATCCTGGGCTATTAGAGACACAAGGTGGGTGAGGTAACATATTTTATTGGGCCACCTTCCGTGGAAGAGAGAAAGAAGCTTTTGAATCACACCATGCTCTGCTTGGTATAGAGAAACTAGAAGAATTCCACAGAGACTTTAACAATCTGCATCCCACCATCAAGTTATGCCTCAACTACTCCATACGAGAGATACATTTCCTGGACACTACAGTACTAATCAAGGATGGCCTGATCAGTACCACACTCTACTGAAAACCCACTGATCGCTATACTTCCCTACACCTTTCTAGCTTCCATCCTGCACACACAACTAGACCATAGTTTACAATCAAGCCCTTAGGTACAATCGCATTTGCTCTGATCCTACTGACAGAGACTGAAAACCACAAGTTCTCTACCAAATATTCATAAACCTGAAGTAGCCACCAGAAGAAATAAAAAAAAAATTGACAGGGCCAGACAAATACCCAGAGACCAGCTGCTCCAAGATAGGCCCCAAAAAGCCTATAATAGAACACCTCTGGTCATTACCTACAGCCCCCAACTCAAACCACTGCAATGCATTGTTAAAGACCTACAACCTATCCTTAATCAGGATGCCACACTCCAGAAGGCCCTAGATGACATTCCTGTTCTCTCCTACAGACAACCTCCCAACCTTATGAGGATTCTCACCAACAACCAATGTCTAGACAACAGGAGCACCAGTCCTGGAACTTTTCCTTGCAACAAGGCCTGTTGCCAACTTTGTCCACATATCTATTCTGGAGATACCATCACTGGACCTAACCAGGTTATTCACAGAATTACAGGAACCTTCTCATGTTTCTCAACTATTATATATGCCATTATGTGCCAACAATGCCCAGATGCTTTGTATATTGGACAGACTTCAAACTCTCTTAAGCAAAGAATTAATGGGCATAAAACAGACATTAAAAACACTCCTGATTCACAAACCTGTCAGTCAGCACTTTAATGGAGTGGGCCATTCTGTTAAAGACCTGAACATTTGCATTTTACTAAAGAGGAATTTTCACAACAGTTTGGGAAGAGAGGCTGCTGAACTCTCTTTTATATTCAAATTTGACACATTAACACGTGGGTTGAACCAGGATGGGAATTTTCTAGCTTATTATACGGGCTCTTTTGCATATTTGGCTTTATTTAATTCTTGACTCCCCCTCCCCCCACACTGTGCCTTCTGCCCTTCTACTCTCTGATTTGCTCACCTTGATTATATTTTTATGATCTGTCAAACATGATTACTATGTTTGGTTCTCTGTGGTTTAAATATTGAGTCTGTTCTGGTATGGCTATAATCGGAAGAAGTGGATCTTCCCCATGAAAGCTCACCTAATAAATTATTTTATTAGTCTTCAAAGTGCTACTGGACTGCTTTTTTACTCAGTTCTCTGTGGCCAAAAGTTTCTCTCTCTCTTGCCAACTGAAGTTGGTCCAAAAAAAAGTATTACTTCAGCCATCTTTTCTCTTTTTTACCATGTTAAATAATGTAAAATTGTAACGTACACACCCTGTCCATGTGGATACTTAGGCGTCTAAAGGCCTACATGAATATATAAGTGTCTGCTATGAGTATCCATAGGCATGATCCCATAGATTCCTTAATTCATCCCTTACTACAGAAACATGGTCCACAAGTTCACCTTAAAAAAACAAATGTTTCTAAGCAATGCCTGATTGCTACAAGAAATGCCTGAGAATGTGAACTGAAAGTAAACAGGAGCCGTGATAGCTTCCTGGATTAGCAGACTGCTTAAAACAAAGCTCAGAAATTTAAACAGCCTCCTTACTCTGAACTCTGAAACCTACTAATGTCACTCTGCAGCATACAAAAAACAGATACTATGGGGACAGCATAAAAAAACCCACAAACTTAACATTAAAATAAATAACAGGGTATTGTCAATACTCTATTTACGTTTTAATATATATCAAATTCCTCCAGAAATTCTAGAATATAGGATCCTTGGTGCAGCAGTAATGATCCTTTATTCAGAGATATAGGCAACTGTAATTGTACAAATGTATGTGTACCTCCTTGAAAACCTGATAGTGAAAATCTTATATTTATGGTAAATTGTCTTTTACTTAGTTATAGTCCTCTATCTTAAACAGCACTTGCTTATAGAAAAATAAAATTTGTCATACTTGATTTGCTAATTATCATTCATCTGATTAGACTGTGGAACCCTTGGGCAGGAATCTTGCCTAACCTTTGCTGATTATGCTGCTAAGCATGTTGTCAGAACTTAATTATAACTTTGAAACTACAACCAACAGTTAATTAAGTTATAAGTGCAATTGTAAACACATATCGATAACCTAATGGGAAAAAATTCAATCAACATTTAAGTTTTCTTTTGCATGTTTAAACAAATTTTGGAAAATCAGGAACTGTCCAGGTTTTATTACACGAAAATAAGAAATTTTACCCAGTTCCTGTGCCCAAATCATCTTAACTCTGCCTTTCACCAGCACCATAGTGATTTTTTACACTGTTCAGCTGATGCTAGTCAGTCCAGTTTTCAATTATGCCAGATTGCTCACCCAGTCAAAATGCTGGCACACTGCTATTATGTCAGGAGTTGATTTTCCCTACCACAGGCAGGAGAGATACTTAATGGAAGGGGAAGACCGAGGCAGTTTCTCCAAGAGCCTCTCCCATGTTTGGTGAGGGAGAATAATTTTTAACAACTGCAGCAAGCTGCTAGGATAGATTCATACTGAAAGGGGCCATCAGATCCCCTAACCCAAGGTTTCCCAATCCACGTTATGTGTACCTCTGGTAGTGTGTGAACTTCTTGAGAGCCGTATTCCATAACAGGACAGTTTGTGATGCCTAGCTGAAGGCAACCCTGTTCCATGCAGTGAGCCCTTTAAGGAAACAGTTATTTGAGGAAGCAAAAGCCAGACTGGGGACTGGGAGCCAGATGTTACCAGGTCCAGAACTTGATCAAGGCCGAGAGAGAGAGCTGAGAGTTTGAACAGCAGAATTGCAGTGGAGGATCAAGTAGAAGAAAGATTCCCTGGGATGGAAACCAAAGCAGAGACTGTCTAGGAAAACCTGTCTGAATCACAGCAGGCAAAGAAGCCTGTGGGCCTGAAGACCAAGGGAAGAAGTGGGCAAAACCAAGTGTAATGCCAGTGGACCCTGGTCGTCAGCAGGTGGGAATGATCCTGAGATCTCAGTGCCTATGCCTCTGCCACATAAGCAAAAAGCGAGATGGCTCTTAGCTAAGGTTTTAGGACAGACTCCTTAGTCTCTCTCTAAGTGGTGTCAGTGCCACTGGATGGACAGAACCCCACAACCAGAAGACGTGTGGGTTACACAAAAACAAAGACAGATTCCATGGTGCAGAAGTGGAACTCAGCTACCTCGGGACACCTGCTTGAATCATGACAGTCCTATGCAGGAGGCCTATAGAATGTTTCAACCCAGCAGAAGAAGTTGTGAGACCAGGGACGAGAGCAGGAGGAGACATAGGGGTCAGATTTTCCAGACAGGCCAGAGGATGTAGTGGTACTGGCAGAGCTGCCTGACTTAGAGGGAACGGGGAGCCCAAAATCTTGGAATAAGGGTGAATTGGATTTGAAGCTTCCTTGTACCCAGATTTTGCCAGCCAAGATTCCCCTTTCCCTCTGAACTCCCCTGTATGCCCACACTCACCATCAGAGCCCCCCTGCCTTTTTTCACAGACAAACACTCATCACTGATATCATCCTGCACTTCCGCTAGAACCCATATATTCAGCCCAACCTTATTGGATCTGGGTAGAAAACAAGACTCCCACCTTGCAAAGCTTTGTCCTAATTTCAAAAAATGTCTCAAGCCACATCAGGAGGAAATTGAGACCATATGAAGATTTTTCTTGAAAAACCAAACAGAACAACACATCCTAGACTAGTCACTAGGCCTAGTGGTTCTGCACACAGCTAAAATACCAGAGTCCTGGATTCAAATCCCTAACCTGACCCAGGTAGACTTTCATCTATAGTCTCCCAACCCAAGCAAGTGTGGTCTGACTGCCAGCCTACTTTGGAGTGTGTGTGTATATGTATGTATATCTTGGTTTTCACCAGAAATTCCATTGTGGCCCTCAGGAATCTTTCCCAGTGAAAGTTTTGTCAAAACTGATACATTCCCACATAAAGTTTAATTATGAAAAATTGGCATTTTCTGACAAAAAATGTTTCACCTAAAAATTCCCAGCCAGCTGTAATATTCCTTCATAAATCCTACCCAGCTATCCCCCACACCTCCAGACTCCCTTCTCTTCTAATTTGGCCCTGGCAGCACTCTACCAGCCAAGTTCAAAACAGTAAACACTTCTGGTAAATCTATTAAGGCCTCAAATACACGTGTATAAAGGGAGATTCTTTTAAAGATGGTAGTACATGAAACAACCAAATTTGGGAACCACTGATCTAGCCTGACTCTCTGCATAATACAGACAATTGGAATTCCATTAATTTACTCCCAATCTGAGCCCCGCTGAGGCATATCTTCTGGAAAGGCCTGGATTCAGTTTCCAACCATTGCTTCCTGTTTTGCCTGTCTCTTCTAGATTAAAACGCTCCTCCCCATCCATAGTATTTTGTCCTGTGAAGCTACCTATACATTGTCATCAAATCACCCTTTGATCTTCTTTTGGATCAGCTAAACAGACAGGCCGTTTCTACACGGGCCACTTCCTTTGGAAGTGGCATGCTAATACAGGGAGCAAAAGAGGCTAATGAGGTGTGGATGCAAATTCACCAAGGCCACCAAGCGTCTACAGTGCCAGCAGTGGATGCAAATCCAAAGAGAGTAGCAGAGAGAAGGCAGTCTGATTCCAATCAGCTTAAAGGTTCAACTATGTCCTGGCCACTTTCCACTGCTCTTTTCTCCCCACACCTGCGGCCTCTGTGGCTTGATCAAGAGTGTTGGACTAACATACACTAAAAGGCCCTCCTACAAGGCAGCTCAGTTCTAGTATCAACCCAGTGACCTTACTTTCTTCCAGCAAGTAGTTTTTTGTCGTACCTAGTGGTGGACGTGGTTTCATTGTCCTCATTTTTGTTGCTTCTGTGTTCTTACATAACATAAGAGCATAAGAACGGCCATACTGGGTCAGACCAAAGGTCCATCCAGCCCAGTATCCTGTCTGCCGACAGTGGCCAGTGCCAGGTGCCCCAGAGGAGGTGAACCGAAGACAATGATCAAACGATTTGTCTCCTGCCATCTGTCTCCAGCCTTTGACTAAAGGCTAGGGGCACCATACCCTTGGCTAATAGCCATTTATGGACCTAACCTCCAAAAATTTATCAAGCTCTTTTTTAAACTCTGTTAGAGTCCTGGCTTTCACAGCCTCTTCCGGCAAGAAGTTCCACAGGTTGACTGTGCGCTGTGTGAAGAAAAATTTTCTTTTATTAGTTTTGAACCTGCTACCCATTAATTTCATTAATTTCATTATGTTCTTATATTATGGGAACAAGTAAATAACTTTTCAATATTCAATTTCTCCACACCATTCATGATTTTATATACCTCTATCATATCGCCCCTCAATCTCCTCTTTTCTCGACTGAAAAGTCCCAGTCTCTCTAGCCTCTAGCCTCTTTGAAGTTTTTTTTACTGCAGGATGGCTACTTTTAAATACGCTACTGAGTGTCCAGGGAGATTGAAGTGTTCTCCTACAGGTTTTTGTATGTGACTGTTCTTGATATCTGATTTGTGCCCTAACAAGGAAAATAACAAAACACCACTGGCCATCACCTACAGTCCCCCCAGCTAAAACCTCTCCAGTGCATCATCAGAGATATACAACCCATCTTGCACAATGATCCCTCACTCTGACAGGCCTTGGGATGCTGGCCAGCCCGCCAACCTGAAACAAATTCTCACCAGCTACTACACACGACACCACAGTAACTCTAACTCAGCAACAGATCCCTGCAATAAATCTCGGTGCCAACTCTGCCCACAGATCTATACCAGCGATACCACCACAGGGCCTAACCACATTCAACCATACCATTGGGGCTCATTCACCTGCACATCTACTAATGTAATATATGCCATCATGTGCCAGCAACGCCCTTCTACCATATACACTGGCCAAACTGTACAGTCTTTATGTTAAAAGAATAAATGGACACAAATCAGATATCATGAATGGTAACATACAAAAATCTGTAGGAGAACCCTTCAATCTCCCTGGACACTCAGTAGCGTATTTAAAAGTAGCCATCCTGCAGTAAAAAAAACTTCAAAAACAGACTCCAAAGAGAAACTGCAGAGCTACAAATTCATTTGCAAATTTGACACCATAACTCAAGGACTGAACAGAGACGGGAAGTGTCTGGCCAACTACAAAAGCAGTTTCTCCTCTCTTGGTGTTCAAACCTCCACAACAGCTGCTGGAAGTGGGCCACATCCTCCCTTACTGAATTGACCTCATCAGCCCCTGCCTTGCTTTTGATTGGTACTCCCTCCCTCAGAGGGAGCCCAAACAAACAGAAGGGCCCTCAGGACAATCACAGGCAGCTGGGTGGGAGATTGATCAGACTAACTGGGGCCAGATGACTCCATGACTGGGCTAATAAGAGGCCTTTAGAAACCCCTTCACAGTGGGAAGAGTGTGAGAGGTGAGCAAAAAGACGCAAGGAGACGGGAGTAATGGGAGAGAGCAGGCTTGAGAGGAGCAGAAGAGAGCAACAGGTACACCAGAGACCACAGGGGGAGAGTGGGGAGCTCCAATGGGTCAAGAGTGCCGACCTGCGACTGCTACAGCCTTGAGAAGGTACCGGGGGAATTGTCTGGGGAAGTGGCCCAGGGAGGAGAGCTGCTGTGCCAAGGGCTAAGGGAGTCAGCTTCTCCCACTAGGAACCACGTAGGGTCCCTGAGCCGGAACTCAGCACGAGTGGGCAAGGGCCGCGTTCCCTTCAGGCCACCTCTTGCCCAAGTGAGGGCAACTGGGCTGTGAGTGGGCCCACTGGACTGAATAGAAGCCAGAGGCCCAAGAATAGGACTGACTTTGTCACACTGTATAATTAGACCTGCCTTGCGAATCTCCATTCCTATGCATCTAACAATGGGTGTTTGCCCTTGAAAGCCTATGCTCCAAAAAATATCTGTTAGTCTATAAGGTGCCACCATACTTTTAGTAGTTTTTGTGGATATGGACTAATATGTCTACCCCTCTGATACAGGGAACAAGTCTGGCATGAATTCAACATTTTCTTTAGTTTTTCAAAGGCCCCAACAAGTACATATTTTCTTGTGTTCTTTTTGCCCCAGTATTTGTCGGTACTGAGTACTGGTACCTTAGCAGCCCCAGCCATGGGATTGGATGGGGATGCAGCAGGGTGAGGAGCCACCTGAGTACCTGTTCCTCTTTTCTTTTTACAAAACAGACACCGATTACCTGAAGCTGGTCTTATAGCTGCCTGAAATACCTGAGAGAAGGTGAAAATTATTCAGTCTAAACCTAAAATATGAATAGTCGGCACTTCACATTCCCTATAGATCTCATAGGCTAAACAATTCATTTTACTAGCAACATTAAAAAAAATCCTCCCAATTTGTGCAGGAGTATGTCCAGGCAAATCCAGTGATTTATAAACACTGTAAACATTAGGAGCACAAATGTGCATTTGGCGAAACTTGCAATTATTGCAGAAGCTTTGTGGTTTCCAGTTATTCTTCATCTGAAATCAACTACCTGTATTTATTAAGTTTTGTGATTTAAATCACCCTTGGTGTGAGGAGGTATTCATCTTTTGATGAAATGCATAGTTCCAGTAAAGAGTGCATTGCACTGAATCAAATAGTTTTTGGCTAAGTCAAACAATAACATGCAGTTAATACAGACGCATTGAAGTACATGCATTAAAGTACATATATGTCGTACCCAGGAAATCACACAAGTAGCTCCAAGGGGAAAAAAGTCAAATAGTAATAATTATTTTTCTGAGGTCAGAAGTCAATGAGGGAGATACAGGAGAAATGGAAGTGGGCAATCACAGAAAAAACTCAATTAGTAATTCTTTACCTGGTTTATATTAGCTGTATTCAAGGATTCCAAGATCTTAGGGGACAACTGTGATCATCTAATCTGACCTCAAGTATAAGACACACTCATAGCACTTCCCCCAAAATAATTCCTAGAAGAGACCTTTTAAAAAAATCCAATATTGATTTTAAAATTGTCAGCGATGGAGACTCCACCACAATACTTGGTTAATCATTCCATGGGCTAATTATTATGCTCATCATTAAAACTAGTTATTTCCAGTCTCAGTTTATATAAGTTCATTTTCCAGCCACTGGATTATATTATACCTTATTTGCTAGACTGAAGAGCCTGTAATCAGACTGTACAGACTGTAATCAATTCTCCCCATAGTGTTCTCACAGGTGTAATAACTGGACCTACAAATTTACTCTGTGAGTTCAATTGTACAAGGTATGTGAAAGGTCATAAGATGTTAATAACCTAAAACAACAAGGCTATGGCTACACTAGCATCCCCTTTTCAAAAGGGGGTGCAGATGAGCCATTTTGGCAGATGCTAATGAGGAGCTGCCATGCATATGCAGTGCCTCATTAGCATAATGGTGGCAGTGCAAGTTTCAAAAGTAATGCTTTTGAAATGCATGCCACCAGTGTAGACAGGGGCGTTTCGAAAAGAAACCCCAAATTTTGAAAGCCCCTTCTTCCCAAAACCAAATGGGAATAAAGGGTGTTCGAAATCTGGGGGGTCCTTTCAAAAGGCCCCCGCCTACACTGGCTGCATGTATTTCGAAAGTGGCACTTCTGAAACCCACGCCTCCACCTTTATGCTAATGAGGTGCTGCATATGCATGGCTACAGCTCATTAGCATCTGTCAAAGTGGCTCAGTAGCATCCTCCTTTCGAAAGTGGGGTGCTAGCGTAGCCATGGCCCAAATGTTAATAAAACTAAGAGTATGTCTACACAGCAAAGTTATTCCAAAATAACAACTATTATTTTGAAATAAGAGCCATCATTTCAAAATAACTACCCTAGCATCTACACAGTGCAACCGCTATTTCAAAATAATTTCAAGATAGCATTTGGCTTATTTTGGAATTGGTAAACCTCATACAGGCTGTAGCTACACTGCCCTCCCTTTAGGAAGGGGCATGCATATGTGGCCAATCAGAAATGCAGATGAAGTGCAGATTTAAATATCTCATGCCTCATTTGCATACTCACATGGGATCTCAATTCCACGAGACCGGATTTCAAAAGCCAAAACAGCCATCTAGATGGGCTTGATTCAAAAGGAAACCCTGCTTTCAAAAGCACACTTCTTCCTGAAAAAAATTAGGAAGAAGGGTGCTTTCAAAAGCAGGGTTTCCTTTTGAATGAACCCCATCTACACAGCTGTTTCGGCTTCCAAAATCAGCCCTTCCAGAAGCAAGATGCTGTGTGATTATGCAAATGAGGCACAATATATTTAAAGCCACACCTCATTTGCATTTCCAAAAGGAATATTTGCATGTTCCTTCTGAAAGGGAGGGGCAGTATAGCCAGAGTCTCTATGAGTAATAGCACCTACTGAAAGAGGTGCTGCTAAGACAGGGAACAGAGCCTATTTCAAAATAAACCACAGTGTGGCCAACGTCTCTCTTTCAAGATAGGCACTAAGTGTGTAGCGTCTCTATTTCAAAATAGCTAAGTGCTACTTTGAAATTGCCTTTTCTTTGTAGCAGTGTTATTTTGAAATAAGCTATTCCAGAATAGCTTTTCTATTCTTATTTCAAAATAAGACAGATGCACAGGCATACCCTAAGGCTGTGTCTACACACCCTCTCCCTTTCGGAGGTGGTGCGTAAATCGTGGGATCGAAATTGCAGATGAGGCAGGGATTTGACTATCCTGTGCCTCACTTGCATAATCCCACGAGACGTAGCCTTCCACGTGGAGTCATTTTGAAAGTGAAAGTGCTGTGTAGATGCCGGCACTTCAAAAGAAAACCCTGACTTCGAAATTCACTTATTCCCAAAACAAATTGGGAATAAGGGAATTTCCAGGTCAGGGTTTCCTTCTGAAGTGCTGGTGTCTACATGGCTCTTTCAATTTCAAAATGCCCCCACTTCAAAGGACATATCTTGCAGGAATATGCAAATGAGGCATGGGATATTTAAAGCCCCATCTCCTCTGCGATTTTGGTCCTGTGAATTTACATAACCCCTCCGAAAGGTAGGAGGTGTGTAGACACAGCCTAAGTCAAGTTCTCTTCAACAATGCATGTTTTAAACTGGTGCAAGAGATCCTGACACAGAGACTAAGTTAGTCCAGAGAAAAAAGGTCATGATCATATGATTTAAGGACCCTACTGAAACCTTAAGTGGTAAAAACGGAAGATGTAGAATCACAAATCAATGAGGCAAAATTGGTGCATTGGATATTAGGCCTAATTGGTAGACAACATATACAAAATATGGGATGAGCTATTCCACAAACCACTCTCTTTCTGGATCCTTAAATTTAGACTTTAGAGGGAAAACAGAAGCGATTGAGGCTATTGGAGCAAACATCCCCATTATGGCTGCCAGTGCTACTTCCACAGTCCCCTGGGATGCTGGATCTTTTGCTTCCTAATCCTGAGAGATGTTCTGACCCACTGGCCTATCTCTATTGGGATGTCGACAGCTGCTACGTAATTTTAGGCATGCCAATTGCGTACCTAAAATTGATTTTGCAGCTGTCGATATTGGTTCCTGTCTTCACTGAAGAATGTCCTCCTGCCGACATTCCTTAATCCTTGAGGCTTGCGGGTTTGACATTGATCTTGGAACCTAAGCATTCAATCTTCCATGGCTACTGTAGACCTATCCTCAGAGAGGGACCCAGATGACAACACCACCTGGTATGAAATGGGATACGGACAGACTTTAACAGTGGCACCAAGAAGAACAGCCCCAGCTCATACTAACTTCCTCTCTTTTCCCCAGAAGGATCATTGTTACCTTTATTTATGCCATACAACACACTGTCAAACAAAGGCTTTTTCCCTTCAAAAACTCCCCAGCAAAGCTAGGCATTTGGCCACTTAACTCACACATAAGGCTTCTTCTCCTCCTGGTTTCCTGCAAAAAAAATGTTTTAGATGCCTATCACCAGAGTGAACTTCTGGCTCCATTGAAATCAATGGCAAGACTCTCATTCAAAGGGAATCTAAAATCTGCATTGCCACTAAAAGACCCCAGCAGGCCGATACCAGCTGAGTCACGCTTAGGAATCTTAGGCTATGAGGCTGGTTAACTGCAATGTACCTGTTCAAGCTCAGGTCAGAGCTGAGCCTGGGGAACTCTGAGGCAAAAGGGTCCAAGAGCCCAGGCTCCAGCCTGAGTCTGAACATCCACAGGACCGCTGAACAGCCCTTAGTGTGAGCCCCAGGAGCCTGAGTCAGCTGACACAGACCAGTCATGGGTGTCTAACTGCAGTGTAGACATTGCCACGGCGGCCAAAATTTCCCCCTTAGGTTTGCTCAATGCTACAATGAAAGGCCTGTGGCTGGCCTACATCAGCAGATGTGGGCTCAAGCTGAAGGGCTATCATATTGCAGTGTAGACATTTGGGCTCCTGTAGGCAAACCCAGACATAAATAATGCAATTTGATAGCCCTGCACTCCAAAGCCTCATGAGCTCTAGTTCACTGACATAGGCAAGGAAAGGATGTTTTATTACAGTGTAAGCATACTCTTTGTACTCATATGCCCAGGTATCAGTTGATGATTATTTTCAGTGTTCCCAGTTTGATTAACCCCTGATATTAATCCCACATTAATGGCAACTGAAACTAATTAGAAAGCTGGCATGTGGATATATATACTTCTGACTGGTGTGACATTTTTAAGCACAAGCTGATGGTTCTTGACCAGTCTTTACCTTGGTTTTGGAAGGATTTTCCTATTATATATTGTTTAAAACAAAAAACAGAAGTCAGAAAAGTAACTATTACTGCAGCACGTGGAAAATGCATTCTGTGGTTAGACCATTCTCTGAGAATGGAGCCAATATATTTTATTTCAATTTGATATTGAGGTTTTGACTTTCCACCATTGAGTTCTAACTATATTTTTCAATTAATATTATCAGGAGCCAATCAAAGGGCTATTCTTAATTTTGGAATTAAAAGCTTAAAACACCCAAGATGTTTCAGTGTCATCTCAGTAAAGCAAATTGGGAGATATCACAGCATTGGAAAAAGATTGAAGGAACATAAACCATAACTGCAAGATAATTGTCCATGTTGGTGAAAAAGGAAAAATTAGACACGTAAGGAACCAAACACTTGATTCTTCCGAAATAGGGCAGGGTTTGTGTCTGGAGTTGTTTTGATTTTTAGTTTCTTACAGTGAAAATACTGGGATATCTGACTATCTCATGAGAATGCAAATGATAATTATAGTGATCTGATGTGCCTATTTCATAACAGAGTTATTTAAAGGTTTTTGCATTTCTTCTTATTTCCCACAGAATTACAGAGGACTGTTGGGCATACTCTTGGAAGTTTGATTTTCTTTATTTACAACACTGGGGATAATTACTGGGAAACATATATTCATTTCTCATTCATAGTTCTGGTGCAAGAGGTGTATGGGATTTAATTATCATTTTAAAAAAAATCATATGTATTTGATTTACCCTTATCGGAGTCAACGCATATAGAAAACATTTTAACTATATTCTTTTTTGTCTTATGGGCCGTCTTTGTTAAATATGTAGCACTGCATGCCTGGTAACAAATTATGTTTTGGACATTTTTATGTATTCCTATTTTCCAATATGAAGTAGAATTTTATTTGATTTTAAACTGAGATTTCTAATTGAGGAAAAAATGCAAAAGGACATGAAAACATGCCTCCTGTTATGTCTTCCATAAACATATGCAGGACCTGTGCTACCTAAACAAACAAACAAACAAACATACCTAAACAATAAGGTTTTTGTTTAAGTAGAGAAACTTTGCTTTGGAAAAAATGTGTATGGGTATATGGAGCTAAATTACAGCATTGTTCAGTTTCTGTAGATCTATTATGTGCAAGCATAAAAAAATAAACCCTAGGAGAATGCAAAATCCTAGATTAAAAATGAATGAATACCTCACAATGAAGAGAATCTTGCATGGTTCTTTTGCTGAAGATATAGCAAGATAAACACAAACAGTAAACTGAGAGGCAATATTAAATACACAGATAAATTAATACATTTACTACAACAAAATGTATCTAAAATAAAAACATGGTAACCTAAAGCATCTTTTAATGAAAATATACTAAGCATATATTGAAAAAACAATGTGCTTCGAAATACATTATACATGAAAAGATATTAATAAAACATCATGTATGAGGTTTTAATTGATCAGAAGTCAGGAGATTCAAACTAATGGCTCTCTCAGAACACAGGTAGTACAACAGGGTTCTGCATGATGTGACCCGGGTATGCTGATGGAAAGAAAACCAAATTTTTGAATGTGTAACCACACTTTCAGAAAAATAAATAGTTTATAAAATTGAAGTAAGAGGCTATGGCTACACTACCAGGTTTTTTGACAAAACCAGAGTTTTGTTGTCAAAACGCACAACATGTCCACATTCTAAACACGTTTTGTCGACAGTCAGTCGGCATTTCCTCCAACAAACTTCTGCCTCTCCCAAATGAGGAAGAGCACCTTTGTCGACAGACTCTGTCAACAAAAACACTGTGTGGATGCTCTGGGGGACCTTCTCTTGACAGACAAGTCTTCCAGTTCACCTGGTGACCCTGTTTGCTGAGCTTCCAGCCCTCTGTTCTGTCAAAAGAAAGCTGGCCAGTCCAGCTGCTCTCTGTCGACAGACATTTTGTCAGAAAATCTCTTCCAACAGAAACGTCTGTCAACAGATGCTTCTAGTGTAAGCATAGCCATAGTGTAACCACAGCCATGGTAACTTCCTGGTATATAGTTATATTTCACCCTGAAACACTTTACAAGGAATGGTACCAAGTCATCATTCCATTATTTGAGTTCTGTGACTGTCGATTTCAGTGGTGTTACGCTGGTATAAAACAGGAGTAATGTTGTGGTGAATTTGACCCAACCTATATTGTAAAAGCCACTACAAGTGCAGCCAATTGTATAGTGAAACATAGAAGCACACTACCCAAAGGGTTTAGGAATTCAGATGAGGAGAACTCAAACTACAGAGGGAATTCACAGAGGCAAAATACAATTACCCACATTAGAATTTGGCCAGGACATAGATATTCTGGTGAAGAATACTTCAGGAATTTAAAGAGATCAGGGCCTTAGACTTCTCTCTCACATGGAAAACTCACACAGCCAAGTGTCTTAAAACTGTGCATGAGGTTTTAATGCAGACAAATGAAAAGTCATATACCTGGAAACAAACAGTATAGGTCAGTGTTACAGAATGCATGACTATATCCTGGAATCAGTGATGCTGCTAAACGTTATGGTATAAACCTAATTGAACATGAACTCACAATGAGATTCAATAGGTAAGAAGGTGAAGGAAATACTTGGATGGCTATGCATGGCATATCCACCAGGGGCGTGAGGGGTGTTACCTCAGGAATAAGAGAATGTTACTAGAATGCTTTGTCTAGTTCTAGTAACAACACTTCAAAAGGATGTTGAAAAATTATAAAGGGTTCAGAAGACAACAACTGCAAATATGCTTTATACTGAGAAATTTTAAAAGCTCAGTCTGATTAGTTTATGCAACAGAAGGGAAGGAGTATTTTCATCATTCACAAGTACCTACACTGTCAGAAATCTCTTCCAGTGGACAATTCTTTAATCTCACAGAAATAGATATAATGAAAACCAATGGTTGGAAGCTGAAGATAGAAAAATTCAGAATAGAAATAAGGTGCAGACTTTTAAAAATGAGGATAATTAACCACTGGAAAAACCTGCATAGGAATGTGTTGGATTCTCTGTTACTTAGGGTTTTTAATTCAGAGCTAAATATCTTTTTAAACTTCTACCACACTCAGAAATTATGTGTTTGATGAAGAAATTACTGAGTGAGATTCTTTGGCCTGTGTTACACAGGAGATAAGATTTTAATCCAAAAATCTGTGAAGATACTTAGGGCACTAGCTCAGCACTGTTTGAAGGGGAACTTTCACATCTCCCTTGAAATTCCTGGCAGGATCAACACTACTTAGCTCATGAAAAGACAAGATCACAACCCAGAAGATGTGATTGAACCAGAAATATTTGTTCAATGGTACACCACTTTACCCAGTGTCTGTGATCCTCTTTTGAAGGGCCTTATTGAGTAATACCAGTGCTGATATTTCCCTAGTGATGTTTACAGATCTTTGTAAAGTGCACTGAGGTCCTTGGATTAAAGCCACTATTATAAATGATGTGTTATTGTACTGCTCATGGAAGGGGGCAGAATTAAGATTGCCATGGGAAAAATAACTGTAGTTCCTAGCTTCTTGTGGGATTGTCAAGCAATACATTAGACAACACAATTACCAAAAAATGGATGTCATTCCATCATCTGAATTCAGCCAATAACATTGAATAGATTTTAGGCCATCTAGATATTCCTAGGCGTCTGCATCTGGCAGATCCAAGCGAAGCAAATAATTTATATTCCACTAAGATTCCCCTAGTTCCAAAAAGTCTAACCAGACCACTCTTAGGTCTGTTTTGTTGCCCAGCTGTTGACAAAGCTTTCTGTTCACTGATCAGAAGGGAAAAGGAAAGGCAAGATCCAGGACCAGCTTCCCAGCTCTCTGACTTTCATGAGGAAAAATGAGTCAGTTTCCAAACCAACCTCTTCCAGTTGTCTCCTTGAGGGAAAAGAAAATAAGTCATGCCCAATCACTCTGGCCTGCACTGGGATAGGAGGGTGATGATCCCCCAGCCAAGCACTGCACTGTCCTGTTGCTGCCACAGAGATAGAGAAGAAAATTAATTAGATAGCCTCTCTCCCCTGACTTTCTAGAGCAAAGAAAATACATTAGCAGTCATGGATCCTTTCCCCTGACTTCCATTGGAAAGGCAGTTCAGCTTCATCCTCAGAAACAAGGGAACATGACAGGTGACTTCCCATTGGCCTGGCTGAAGAGCTGGTATAAGGATTACAACATTCAAATCCAGACACAGATTAGATTTTCAGAAGTCATAGGCTGGTGTCTAGATTGAATGATGTTTTTATTTGCAGGGGGTTATTAGTCAGGAACTAGTCAAAAGTCCCGATGACAAAGATCACTGTTCCCGGCAGTCATTTTATTACCATCTCTTCAGCTCAGCCATTGGGAGGTCATAACCAAATATGTTTTTCTGCTCATTCAACTTAGTCGCTCTCTCCACTGCACAAATCCAAGGGCTAATGGAATAGAATTAATTAATGAAGAATATCAACCACTCAGGTGCATTCGTTTCTCACTCATCTCATCAGTGTATAGACAATTGTATGACTACATGCTCATGTGACAAGATGTGCTCTAGTGGGACACTAGTGAGAGTGTCATTTCAGGGTGAACTGCTTAGACACAGGGCTGCCACAGCCCAAGGCTGCGGTTTTGCCACTATAAGGCACACCAAATCAGTCAAAAAGGAAACTTCTGTGTCGCCACTGTGGCTCACAAGCAATTGCCTCAGACCAGAGTTCGGCCACCAAAAGAGCAAGAAGAGCCATATTTTTTTAAAATTCAGTAAAAAAATTCTCAAGGATTCAAGAGCTGCAATGCATGTGGATTTGAGACAGTCCTTAATAAATAGCGTTAAACTGTATTTTTTGTAGCCCCTGTTTTAAGAACAGCACACACACATCCCACAAGGCACTGCACCTATTAAAGGGGGAGCTATATAATGTTTCGAGATCACATATCATTTGCTATGTAGATATGATTTGCTCATTGTTCGGCTTTTAGATGATCACTGAAATATCAAAAATAATTAGGAGAGGGTTTTTTTTACTTTGCAAATATAGTATCTGTAGCCGCAAAGAAGTCCTTAAAGAGTTACATGCGGATCCAGAGCCACAGGTTGCAGACCCCTGCCTCAGACACTCCAGGTCTCCTTTAGCAGTCTCAGTAACATTCCTTATGCAAACAAGAGATTATGAAAACCAATTCTATCAAATGAAAGGTTCTTCCAATCCCCAAGGGCCAGCTTCATGCCCAGGTCAGTTTATAACTCAGAAAACGTGACATTGCCAATCCTTTAGCATCTAAAATCTAACACTATATAAAAAATAAAAGAAAGAAAGGATGAGAGTTAAATTTTGCAAAGGGATCAGATACATATAACTATCACAATGTTCTTGGTTCAGGCTTGTAGCAGAGACAGAATAAACTTCTGGCCTAAGTCAAGTCTCTGGGGTACATCTTCAAAAGGGGTGGGTCATTCAGTCCTTTGTTTAAAGTTTCATTCTGTAGCGAAGATCCTCCAGATGTAAGAACCAGGGCTGAAGAAAAAATGGAGGGGTTTACAAGGCCTTTTATATCTTCTGACATGTGTAGGTAATCCCATTGTCCCTGCTGTGGAAATACAGCTACAAGATGGCGTTTGGAGTCACTTCACCTGTCCATGCATGACTCAGTTCTTGAAGGGTAGAAGCCATTACCCGTATGCCAATCTGAACAGGAAGGCTCATCAGATATGGACTGGCATTTCCCAGAGTCCATTGCGAGTCAGTTATTCCTCAATGGACCATCCAACTTGAATAGTCTGTTCATAATATGCAGGCCAAATATTTCACTGGTGCTACTTAAAATCAAAGATATTTAAATACAAGTATATAGCCAATATTCATTACTTCAAATACCAAAATCATACATGCACACATGTAGCATAATCATAACCAGCAAATCATAAGATTTTCATAGATACCTCACTTGGTCCACTGGGCACAAGATTTGTTGTAAATATATAACAGTGATTGCAACTTTGATCTGTTTGTTGATATTTTAATCAAATGACATCACAGTCAGGAACATCAATAATTAAAATGAGGCCAACTTTTTATTAATAATATTTCACAACAGCTTCTGAAACCCCAACTTTAAGTTTTTTTTTGAAAATGCTGTCTAGGGTCTAGGTTCAAAGGAAAAAGCAAGCTAGCTTCTGTCACGCTTACTCGTGTTGCCTAGACCCCTATTCCACCAGTAGTCCTATGTAAAATACTTGTAAAGTCCAAAGTAAAATACTTGTGAGCAAGATGGCAGAATCTAACCCAGAGTACGTAAATTTGTCACTGGTCAATCTTCTTCTGGGCCCTTCTTATTCCGAACCCTCACCATCCTCAGGAATGATCATGCACCAAATTTGCAAGACTCTACAGTTTCAACATGTTTTCTTAGTACAGTATCTGCAGTCTCAAAGTGCTTCACAAATGTGAATTTATGAACACCCACAGCAACACAGCTAGGCTACATTGTGAACATTTTATAAATGGGGCAGTTGAGGCACTGAGAAGTTAAGTGACCTGCCCACAATCATGCAGTAAGCTAGGGAAGGAACTGGGAATAGACCTCAAACATTGTTACTTCACTGCCTGGGCAAACCACATCTTACATCCTTGTCCCCGTTGGTTGACAATTCTGGTGCTAGCATGTTTCAGTCAGACTGAAGGGTGAACACACAAACTACCGGACTACCAAAACAAAAAGCAGTCAAGTAGCACTTTAAAGACTAGCAAAATAATTTATGAGGTGAGCTTTCATGGGACAGACCCACTGTGGGTCTGTCCCACGAAAGCTCACCTCATAAATTATTTTGCTAGTCTTTAAAGTGCTACTTGACTGCTTTTTGTTTTGCTGGTGTATAGACTAGCACAGCTCCTTCTCTGTTAGCAGACTATGTTTAAGGATACAGTGTGCCATGGCAAATGAATTCAGGTCAGCACCACTCCAAATAATTTTCAATATTGATTGTGAAGCCAGGGCATTAACAGAGTGATTGGTGTCCAGTGCAAATCACTCATTTGCATAGGCCTGTTATTCTTTGATGGTATTTCATGGATATGTAGAAAAAACAAAAGCAAAAATCATTTATTCATATTATGCAGAAAATAAACATCTACGTCAAGCACCATGGTAGAGTTTGAGTGCACATTTCTAAATCCTGACATTTTTTTCTATGTCTGTTTCTTGCATGTCCATGCAGTCACTAGGTCTGGCACCTCAGACAGATGACATTAGGCAACTGTAGGGTGCGAGAAGACATTGTAATGGTCAAGAGTGCAGTCCGACCCCTCTGTGAACCCTCAGGAGAATTCCAAACAGACCAGCCTGTGTAAGGTGAAAAGCTGCAAAACAAGTATCCTGCCAAGGCGAACAGCTGTAAAACAAAGTACGATCGCCAAAACTTCAAGGCTACGCTGGCAGTAGGCCACAAGAGATAGTAAGAATAATGCATAGGCAATTTTAAGCAATTTTATGTAAATGAATTTAAGCTTTATTAGTTAGTGTAAGGAGGCCCATCATAGAGCCTCTCCCCCGAGTGAAGCTCCAACGTATCTGGTTTTCCCCCACTGGTGACTGTGGCGTTTCCGGGGCTCCTGTCGCGGGTGTCATGCTTTCAATAAACCAAAAATAGCACTTGCCTTCTGGGTGCAGCCTCGTTTCTGGGGAACCCGAGCCTGGTTGGTTACAGCAACCATCATGTAAATTTCTATCAGAATCCAAGGAAAGAAATCTTCAAAGAAATGGACAAATAAGATTCACAAGCTCAATTCCAATATTTGACTGAATCATCATCATCAATAACCGTGGGCTCAGCGCCTGTTGGTGTCTGATGCCTCTCTCACTATTTCCTTCCACCTTTCTCTGTCCAGTGTGGTTTGGCTTAGTTTCTGTAGATTAGCTCCACAACAATCTACTGTATCATCTATCCATTCTCTGTGGGTCTGCCTCTCTTATTCCAACCATCCATTATGCCAGATACCAGGGTCTTTATTTTTTGTTCATCATTCATTCTCCAAACATGCCCAAATAATTGTAGCTTCTATTTTATAACCTTCTGCAGCAGGTTCTCTTTCAGCTATATCTTTCTAAAATATCCTTCTGCATCCATCCTATTCTCAGAATCTTTCTATAACAACGCCTTTCGAATGCCAATATTCTTCTTTTCGAATCTTTCGTTATCGCACATGTCTCACATCTGTACAACATGCTGACTGAATGCATCATATGTTAACAAAGACACTTCCCTTTAAATTAAAGGGACAGAGCAATACTGCTACATAGTAACTACATGCAATTAATGTTACATATGAAGTAGCCAGTCTTTTTGCTCTGTTTTTAAATCATTTGGCGCACATTATGTACCTGAGTTGAAAGCTGTTCTCAGACAAATTTACACAAGTATGTAACTTTTGTACACCTCTGCACAACAGATAGAGTTAAAAAAAGCCCACTAATACTTCAATTACTTGTTCATCAGAGCAAAGATTTTTAGATGAACTCTGTACATGTATTATTATTATTGGAGATGGATATGCACCAAAAGCCTGAAACCATATGCTTAATATCAAACCTTAATGGTTCAGGCCCATCCCTAATGAGTGCTCAGACAGACAAAATCAATACACTCATTACTTGTCATATCCAAATGCAGCTTTTGTTCAACATGCCATATCTATAGCACCTGATCCAATTTAAGGTATTTCTTCCAGATCAAAGTCAGACTCCCAAGCTTGGCTAGCAATTTATAAAGGCAAGTTGATTTCAGATCCATGCCTTTCTCCTTCATTTTATAAGTCACATCATTCCCCTTCCCAGTGGTAATGATTAGATTTTCTGAAAGAGATAGACAAAAAGACTTAATGAGATGTTTAAAACCACTAGATCTTACTTCAGTCTGTACTGTACTTCTATAAATTATTATGATGCAGCTACATGGGTAACATAAGCCATTAGGGCCTGTGGTGTTTCTCCAGGGATGTAGTACAAAAATGCTCCATCAGAAATGCAATCGATTCCAAGGAAGGCTGCTTCCTGCATGCTTCCAACCTACGGTTTTTATAAAATTGTTCCCCATTAAAAAAAAAAACAGGAAATTCATGACATCTTTCAGCAGCTAGTCATTATAATGTAATGGACATGATTAAAATACAAACATGCCATGATTAAAGATCTTAACATGCATTATCCCAAGCTTTAGAAAGGAAGCATCTGTGGCATATTCAAGAGGCTTATCTCTCTCTCTTCCCTGCTTCCAGTCCTCCTCTCTACAGATCCCTCAGCCAAAGGACATACTGTGCTGCTACTAAAGAAAGGCATTTACATAAAAATGAAAACTGTCTGAATGAGTAAAGTAAAGCCAACGATCTGTTTGATGTCACTGCTTATGCCACTGACAATAAAAGCTGTCTCCCCATCTTGGTCTGTGTCTCATTAACCATCTCAGCAAGGGGCAGATGCCCTGCCATTCCTGAGGGAATCTTCTTCCTTTCCAAATACATGAAGAACGAGCATACACACATACACAAAGGAAAATGAAACAACTCCCTAAATTTATATTCTTGCTGAGCTATTTCAAGGATGTATGACTTACCTGAAAACATAAAAAACATGAGCTGGCCTGCATGTGGTATCATGTGTGTGTAAACAGGGTTAGGAAAGTTATTTCTTGGCAAATACTAAGGGGGTTACTGTTACCTATACAGGGTCCTGTTGATAAACTCATTCTTATCAGCATCCAAACATGAACAAACTACAAAGAGCAAATCAAGCTCTCCAGTCCTGGGCTCACCTGAGTCATCACCATAAAATCTCTCTCTCCATTGTAGGTTATAAAACTGACAGCTGTACTGTGCTGATAACCAATATCTGCATAAATGCTATTTGCACCATATATTAAACTATATCTAACTTTAAGTTACCACCGATTTATCTTTCAGAAGCATGTTACTTGTCATCTAAAGGACTCATCACTTCATGGGCCAGACTAAAGAACTGTTGTTCTTGGCAGTTTTAGTCTCATGCCGCTTTGAGCACAATTCAGGCTTCCCTTAGTGATTTAAAGCCAGCATAATGCCTGATAATCATCTCATCTGTCCCCGTGATCTAACTGCAGAATCATACTGAAAGTCAAATATGACATCCAAAAGTTGAAATCATTGCGTTCTGATTACAGTTACGAGAATGCAGAGTCCTTGCCTGTTAAGAAAATGCATCTTGTAGAGTCCTCAGATAATATGAAATGCTGACTCGTAAGACTTATCTAGTTCAATAAATATTTAATGTGGTTGGATCATTTAGTCATTGAGGTGTGACAAACTGGCCTCTCTGCTGCCACCTCACCTCTGGCTGTGACCTCATTATTTCTTAGCTAAGTCACACTGGATATGGTCACAACTTAGGTGGGAGACCTCCAGAGGTAAAGCAGGGTTCTGAGGTGAGTGCTGCTGCTGATTCACTAAAATCCACATTACTCACCGAGTAAAATGATAACCATAATGCATTGAAAATCAGGCTATCTGTCCTGCTCAAAGTCCTGTCTTTGGGATGAGAGGCAAACATTATGTCCTGACAATCTGTGGCCATTAGACAGACTATCTTTTGCAATACATGGAATATTACCTCCAGCGTCCTGAGTAAACCCCAGGTTATTCTGTTCTATTTAGATGCTTATACTGTCCTCATTCCTTTAGCGTATGAGCACCTGACCGCACTCTCTCCCTAAACAGTCTGCTTTAAATCTCCTTCTATCATGTCTTATGGATATAGTATTGTTCTTCATTTTGTGTCATAAATTGATACATGATGTTGCTATGGGCTGTTAAAAAAACTGCTGTGTTCAACGCCAGCAGCGGCTGAATTTCCTTGGTAGATACAGCAATTTATATTTATAAAGTGACTGGGATTCATTCCTAGGGGAGGAAATGCTGTAAACAGCTAAGGAATATTTTTAGGCTACTAGCGTTGTAAGTCAATGGAAATCTTGATCTGTCTAACAGATTTCTAGCCTCTTCTTTTAGATCTGTTCACCTGTATAGTGCTTTAAACAAACGCAGTTATTATCTGAATTTCTGATAATATGCAGTACTGCAAACACCGAGTTTAAATCAAAGTCATCATAAAATATAAATAAGAAATTGCTGGTATTTGTGGCCTTCACGCCTCATTGTAGTGCTCATTAGGAACTCATCTAGTCTTAAGATAAAATACACTAACCAGAGTCTTTTTACTAACATGTTTTAGTCAGCAGTATAGATTGTCAACATGTATTTCAAGATGTTACCTGATGGAGGTAAATCTAGTGTTCACTTTCACCTGTGCACAAGCATTAAAATATCACTTTTCCTGTGTACACTAGAGTTTTACAATATTTATTTTTTTTTAAAATATTAGCTAGCAGATTTTAGATATAATCCAGTAACCAAGAATTGTATTTAGGCTTTACTGCATGAGACCTCTATTCATAGTATAAATATTAGTAGATAGGAAGTTATTAGAGCCAGTCAGAAATTTTTCAAGGAAATATTTTTCCACATTTGAAAATGCTGATTGGTTGAAACTGAAAGTGCTTGCAGGAAAGGATTGGTTTCAACTAATTTCTTATTTGAAAACAGCTGATTTTGGAATTTAAAAATTTTGTTTCAAAATAGCTTTTCATTTCAAAATCCAAGCCAATCATAGAACAAGTTACTTAAAGCAAAGATGGAAATTGCAACAAAACATTTGCTGGAATTATTTCTTTAAGATTCTTGGTATGTGATTATTTTTGATATTTTGAATTTTCATCCCAGTTTATCAAGGGAAGAATGTTTTGAGTTCTCAAAAATTTTCCTGGGACTGAAAACCGTTTTGCACCATGGTTTACTAGTGGCAATGCCTAATATTCCTTTCATGCACAAAACAATTATGATACCCATTTAATAGATTGATAAATAATGGACAGTTAGATACACTGGCCTCATTGAAGTTAATAGGAGTTTTCCCTATTTCTATCAATGAAGCCAGAATTTCACCATTATGTTTGAACAAATTCTACCTGATGGAGTCCTGGAAAAGAGCCCAAGAAGTTGATTTTCAGTAAACGTGCTCTCAACCGGAACATAATCTCATCTAACAAGTATTCTCTCACCTTACTTATTATGTTATCCAAGGATTTTCATAACTTAATTATATTTTTCATTAATTGCTCATTCCTCATCATTTTCCACTTATTTAACTTTACAACTTCAGTCACTGGGAGGTGATAACTCTAGTCAATACAAGTATAGCATCCTTTCAGTAATTGATGTTGATCTATTGCAATTGTGCATGTTTGCACCCAACCCATCTTTTGCTCAAATGTTTCAAGAATTGACTTTTTATCTACCAATATGTAGGAACTCAAGGTTAATATTGTGTACTCTGATGCTGATGCATGGGGTAGGGGTATTTTAAATGTGAAGCAGGATTTAGTATATGTGCCACTGTAGCATCTTTTGTTCATTAGAGGAGCTTCTAATCTAGTATTTTAGTGAAAAAAAAAGGAACATTGATACCAAGTTTTCTCAGCAAATGAACAGTAAATGGAGGTATAATTTACACAAGTAAATGCAACATGAAGCAGTTCATGCTGAATTCTAGATTCCCCATTGCTTCTCATATTACACTAAGGCTGTGTCTAGACTAGCTCCCAACTTCGAAGGGGGCATGGTAATTAGGGTGTCGGGAGATTACTAAGTGCTGCGGTGCATATGCAGCACTTCATTAGGCTAATTGTCTCCTACAGCAACTTCGAAGTGCCAGCTTGCTTGTAGCCACGGGTCAGCCGCAGGTACTCAAAATTTTGAGTAAAGGGACTTTGAAGGAGCATGGGCACTTCATGGTAACCGTGGCTACATGCAAGCCAGCATTTCAAAGTTTCACACTTTGAAATTGCTGCAGGGGAGATTTAGCAGCTCTTCATTAGCAGCTCTTCATTAGTAATCTCCCAACACCCTAATTACCATGCCCCCTTCGAAGTTGGGGGCTAGTCTGGACACAGACTAAAGGGTACTAACTTTTTCTCTGCCACAAAACGTCTAAATGTTTCTTAAATTTAATATTAACCTGCTGACTTTTATTTTCTGAATGGGTAATGGTCATTGATGTGCTATAGTAAGAGAGAGTACTGAAATAAAAAGCAATAATAAATATATGAAAATGTATCTTAATGTCTGAAGAAAAGATAACGTAAACCAAAAACTAACCAGTAAAACAGACTTTGTTTAGGTACTAGTATGTCTTAAGCCAAGACTTGCATTTGAACTTCTGATTTTACATGGTATTTAATCAAAGCTGCCATTGCATTGTTATAATTCTGTTTCCAAGGATATGACCTATGAATACTGCAAACCAAAAGCTACCAAAAATCATGACAAGAATCAAAGAGTATCTGAGTTAGTCTGTATCTTCAAAAACAAAAAGAAGTCCTGTGGCACCTTGTAGAAAATATCTGTTAGTCTATAAGGTGCCACAGGATTTCTTGTTGTTTCTCAAAAATCATGAGTCTGTTCCAAATGTATCATTTTTAAATAATTTTGAAATATTTACCTTAAAGTTTTTGAGCCCCTGATATGAACTCATGATATGTTTTAAAGCTATTCTCTAAGTATGAGGCCTAGAAATGGTCTTTTTCTAAAAAGTTATTAGAATTCTTAGGCATTGTATTATGTCTAACATATGTTGCATCTGACGAAGCAAAAATATCTGTTAGTCTATAAGGTACCACAGGACTTCCTGTTGTTTTTGCAGATACAGACTAACATAACTACCCGTCCGATACTTGTCTAATGTCTGCCATCTAATACCTTTTTCACTAATACATTCACATTCTCACATAATCTGACTTCAGGGTGTGGGTGAGGCCTTATGAGCAGCCAAAGCCATAAGACCCACAATTAAACCATGAGACCTGGAAACGGAGCTTTAGAATGTTTTAGTGGAGAGGGATATGTAATAAAAATACTGCAAAGGCAAATGGAGATGTGCATTTAAGCCATGTTCTTTTGACTTGGTCAGCCTGGTTGCTTGTTAAATTTTCACTTGGCAACTCAAAATATGTATCGGACCAAAGCGACTTTTCTACAGTTTGTCTATACTTAGAAGAGAACTGTTTTTTATCATCTTAACATGATGAAAAATCTTTTGGATTTCAGTGAACCTGAGATATATACTAGTTGGACTTTTAACTCCTGGTAGGATAACCCGAGCTTAACAGACCAGAGGTTGATCAGTGGGACAACTTATCCTCACTGAAAAAGTTACAGAGAGGTAGCTGTGTTAGTCGGTATATTCACAAAACAAAAAAGCCATCTTGTAGCATTTTAAAGACTAACAAAATAATATGTTAGGTTAGTGGCTAATTAGGTTTATTTGGCCTTTGTGGGGCAGACTCACTTCATCAGATCTAGAAATAATGCTGAAGATATGAAAAACAGGGTGTAGCCAGACAAAGTCTCCCCCTTACAAGCCAGCTTGCTCGCTGCCCCCCGGCCCCCCCCCCCCCACTGAGGAGCACACAGGGCACAGAAACGGCTGCTGACAGCACAGTCTTTGATGCCCTCATTGAGGCCCAGATGTGCTAGCTTATCGTGACCCTGAGAAGCAGAAAGTACAGATAGAAGGCTAACAGGCCAAACTGTCAACATGAGGCGGGGGGGACCCTCAAGAAATCACCCCAGCTGGCATTGATCGATATGATGCACACACACAACCATCCCAGAAGGGGAAGTCCCCCACCCACACAAAAAGAATGTCCTGTACTCTCAAATTGCTTATCTCCTGTCTTACAAGTGCAAATTAAGTAAGAAATGCCCTTGTAACAAACTGGCATCACAAAGACAGACCAGTATGATCTGGCACCATAGATAAGAAAGAGAATACGTAACCCAGAGGGGTATAAAAGGTGGGCCCAGCAGAACTCTAACTTTGAGTGCATTCCACCGACTACCTGCTGGTTGGGTCAGGTGATTGCCTCCCGAGGTCCACAACTGGGGACGCCCAACCTTGTATTTGTCTTTCTGCGGAATTGAGTGACCGATCCGGCTTGGCTATGCTAGTATCGAGAGACGCAGAGAGGGTAAGATACACCCATGCTAGGTCTCCGACTTTTTTTTGTGCACAGCTAAAGAATTAGAGCTCTGTAACTAGATGTCATTGTGTCAAGATATCATTGTGTTAGATGGTAACAGATATCTTTGTATTGGATTGTAACGTAACTTGTTAACACCTGTACTTTGCTAGCATATAAGAAGTAAACAATAGCCTCTTGTAACCGCATGCTTATAACTGTAGCTTAAATAAACTTGTAACTAGTTAAGCTCTGAGCCTGACTGCTGTTAACCCTTTTTTCATTGCAACACAGCCGGCACAACAAAAGAACTTTAACCGTTTGGTTACTACAGCCTGGCCGTGGGTGAGAGTGCTAGGAGCTGCCTGCTCTAACAGTAAAAAACTGGGTTGCTTAGGACCCAGGGGAGTACCTCACCGCACATTACCTGGCCACCGGCTAACACTGGGTCTACCCCACAAAAGCTCATCACCTAATAGATGATGATGTAACATGTTGAAATACATGTTGCCAATCTACACTGCTAATTAAAACGTGTTAGTAAAAAGGCTCTGGTTAGTGCTTATGCCTTAGTGGTGAGAGTGATTCAGAACTTAACTAGCATAAAAATGTTAAAGAAGCCTAAGTGACAAAATTTGCAGAGGAAATGAAGTGTTGATTAGAGGTTTTCAAGATTCCTACCAAAGTTTGAGAGTTATTGGAGACACATCACTACAGTCTTAACATAAAAGGATGTTGATCTCTGGATTACTGCATGCTTGTTTTGATGGATAAGTTTTTGCATGACAGTCCTCTGGGGCAATGTGTTTGCTTGGGAGCATCTGTTAAGTGGCTCACATATGGCAGTGTCCTCATGTGATTAGGGGCCATTAAGTGACATCAGCATTGTGGTCATTATCAGCAATGCCACAGGCAGGGACTTGGGAATTTGCCATCTAACAATCAGGTCCTCTTTTTCCTGACTCTGAGGCTGCGTCTACATTATGAGATAAATTCGAGTTTATTAATATTGATTTTGTAATTCTGGAATTTATAAGTTCAGATTTTACCATCCTCACCTCCCCAGAAGAAAGACATTTTCGTAAACTTTTTTGCTGACTGTGTGGATGCACCTCACAAAGTTGACATTGCAGCCACACTTTATTGCCAAACATCGACTGTTGCAGCAGTGCATTGGGGGAACCCATCCCACAGTTCCCTCATCCCTGCAGCTTGCTGGTCTTTGACATCATCTTCCCACATTGCATTTTCTTCCTTCCCCTCCCGCATTAATCAAACGCCCATTTTTTCCCATTGGAAGGAAGGAAAAGTAGGGCATCCACACAGACGACAAAAAAGTCTACAAAAATGTCTTTCTTCTGTAGCTGAATTCTCAACTGACCATCCACTGACTGTCCCCCCTCCCATGATTGCATTTAATCCCTCAAAATAATATTTCACTGGCTGCTGCTGTCTCTGAGCTTCCACCACTATGTGAGCCCTGCCCCTACTGACAAATGGCTGAGGATCAAGGGGGACTGAATCAAACAAAGGGTTGGTCTGCATGCAGTTTTAGTAGCAGTTTAACTATATAGTTAATTCCTTGCAATACTTTAGTGCTGATGCAACTGCTTGTAATGGGCTAGCTCATTCCTGTAATTTGCCAAAATACGATAAGTAACGATACACAACTTTCTACCAGTAAAATTTCATCCACATGCGGAGAGCTGAAGCAGGATGTACTCCCCATGGTGGCCCAGCAAGGGCTGAGTTAGTCCAGGTAGGCACAATCAGATATTCAGACTGCAAATGGGGGAGCTTTAGGCTGGAAGTAGCTAATTAGAGAGAAGCTGACCTGTGAGGGCCAGGCAGGCTTCTGTAGTCACTCCCCAGAAGAAGGGAGGAGTGTTTGGGGGCATTGCAGAAATGAGTTCCCTAAAGTTAGTCCCGAGGAGAAGGGCATGTAGAGACTAGCAAACCCAGGGAAGTAGGTAAGGGCCCGGAGGCTTGGCAGTGGCTTAGGGAAAGACCCCAAGGTAAAGGGAATGGATCTTGGCTGCTGCTTACAGGGTCTCTGAGCCAGAACCCTGAGTAGCCGGTGGGCCCAGTTCCCCTGCCAGCCACTATGGAAGTGGCACTCTGAGGCAGCGAAGGGGAAGGCTGCCAGGGAGCAGGAACTTTGTTACATTCCCCCAACAAGGCAAACCATAGCAGTGAGCTGGCAGGAGGGCTGAGTCACAATAAGGAGGCAGCAGCTCCTGAAAGGCAGAGAGGGGCTGCAGAGGAGAAGCTGATGGTGTGTAACGGCTGGAAGGGCATTGGCCTGACTGAGCTAATCCCCAGCACCAGCAGGCTATGGCACTGTCCAGCAGTCAGTAGGGCATCTCCATCACAGGGAGGTTGCACCGATTTAACTACTGGTTTCTAAGCCTAAAACTCATATAGTTAAACTGTCTGTACATGGGTTTTGAAGCCAGCCTGCATGAAAAGCTTCCTATTGTCTTCCTTGATCTGTGGATCCCTCCCTAGGATCAGATCCTAGAATCACAGGACTGGAAGGGAGCTCAAGAGTTCTTTTAGTCCAGTCCTTTGCCCTCATGGCACCCAACTAACTCGTCCCTGCCTGGGCCAGATTAACCATCCTGTGGCCCAGGGCTAGGAGATTGTGGGTGGCCCCTGGGGGCTTGGAGAGTGGGGCTGGGCTCTCTGCTGACACAAGGGAAGGGACTGTGAGGGGAGGTATAGCTCCAGCTGGTGGGGATGTGCTCTGGGGTGAGGACCAGGGGTGGGACAGCAGGTTGGTGTGTAACAGGAGGATTGGAGTGCAGGCGCTGGGTGGAAGGTTAGGTACAGGAGGAGGGGACCAGGCTAGGGTACACCAGGGGGTGTAGAGTGCAGGATCCTGGCATGGAGGCACTTACCTAGCGTGGCTCCTGCTCTGTGAAATCTCTAATGATAGAGATTACAAGACCCTCCCTCCCTAGGCAATTTATTCCAGTGGTTAACTACCCTTACAGAAAGCGTCTCCTGAGGTCCAGCCTACCCCTCCCTTCCTGCAGTTTAAGCCTGCTGCTTCTTGTCCCAATCTCAGAGATTAATGAAAACATTTTCCCTCCCCCTTGTAACAACTTTTTATATACTGGAAAACTCATGTTTCCATTCAGTCTTCTTTTCTCCAAACTAAACAAACCCAGTGTTTCCAGTCTTCCTTCACAGGTCATGATTTCTAGGCCTTCAGTCATTTTTGCTGCTCTCCTTTGGCCCTTTTTGGCTAAATTTTGGCCATATATTTCTTAAATTGTGGCACCCACAACTGTACTTAATACTCCAGTTGAAGCTGTATCATTGCAGTCGAGAACAGAAGAATTATTCCTCATAACTTGCTTACAGCGTTCCTGATACTACACCCTTGATTTTTTTCAGCATCACACTGTTCACTAATATTAACTTGTGATGCACTGTAACTCCCAGATCCCTTTCTGAAGTACTTCTTCCCAGGCAGCCTTTTTCCGTCCTTCCTGGGTGAAATTCCTGGTTCCTTCCTAAATGGAGATTTAATTTGTCCTTTCTGAATTTCATCCTGTTTAGCTCAGACCATTTACCACTTTTTCCAGATCATTTTGAATTTTAATCCTATTTTCCAAAGCAATTGCAGCTGCTCCCAGCTTTCTGAAGATATTTAACAGAACTGGACACAGGGCAGATTCCAGCAGGACCCCACATTACATGCACTTCCAGCTTGACTGTGAACCATAGTCTCTCTGGGAACGGTTTACCCATTAGTTATGGACCTACCTTGTAGTGGCTGGATCTAGCTTGTGTTTTGCTAGTTTGTCTATAGACTAGCATGTGAAACAATATCAAAAACCTTACTAAAGTCAAGATATACCATATCTACTGCTTTCCCTCATTCACAAGGCTTGTTATGCTGTCAAAGATGTAGATTTTTGGGGAGAGGTGCTAAAAGAAAAGACATATAAATGGCCCTAGTCCAGCCAGTGGTAAGGACTGACTGTGCTAGGCCCCACTCTTTCCACCATTGGTATCTCCTCTTCCAGGGCACAGAGCTAGGTTCCCCTCCCACCTTGCCTCAGGGCCCATGGTGGCTGTTGGCCCCACTGCTCTCCAACAAGCTTTACCAGGAGAGGAATTTAGCATTTGGGACTAACCATGTTTGTTATGGCATGACAATCAAAAACACAGTTGTAGTGCTGCTTAACAGGCTGATGTACATTCATGCACAGGAAGTTTCTCCTTACAGCAGTTCAAACTTTCTACTGTGCTGTATACAAACCAGTGTGTTAGGAAGTTTTGGGAAGTTTATTTTGAAACAATTCTTAAAAAGTTAAAATAAATAAATCCCATGGATTGTTGGTGCTGGCTAAAGGGTCATGTTTACTAAATCTTCCCCTAATTGTAAATGGAAAATATCTTTCAATTGAAATGTATTCATTGAACGTCTATAATTATGAGTATAGAATAACCCATGGACCCACTATGCGCAGATTGGAGAAGGACAAAAATTAGCTTGCTGTACGTTGATAAAACTTAGAGAATGGATAACCTTGTAAAGAGAATACATAAATAAAAATATATTCTCACTAATATGTTGGGGAATCCTCTTAAAAGATCATCTAAAATAGGACTAAGCCTATTAAAGAAAGGCTTTTCTGTAATTTTGTGGACATGCTTTTAAACAGCTTCCATGATATTCAATTCAAATGATTCATAGGCATATGAACTGTACATCTCTAATTAAAACCCTGTTTCCTTCCCGCCTTGCTATTGATAGGAATGCTTAAATAGATTTACTATAAATTGAAAAAAGTGATAAAAGGATTAATTAGAAAACACCAGCCCAAATATCCTGACTTTTTCTGCATATTACTTGGTTAACATGTGGGAATCTCTCCTCTCAGTCCCTCTCTTTAAGCAGAAGCTGCTGTGGATGATGTATTTTTCTGACCTCTGATGAACTATCTCAATGAGTGCAATGCATCACCATCAGTTCTTTTTATTTTTGCATAAGAACATAAGAACAGCCATACTGGGTCAGACCAAAGGTCCATCCAGCCCAGTATCCTGTCTGCCGACAGTGGCCAGTGCCAGGTGCCCCAGAGGAGGTGAACCGAAGACAATGATCAAACGATTTGTCTCCTGCCATCTGTCTCCAGCCTTTGACTAAAGGCTAGGGGCACCATACTTTACCCTTGGCTAATAGCCATTTATGGACCTAACCTCCAAAAATTTATCAAGCTCTTTTTTAAACTCTGTTAGAGTCCTGGCCTTCACAGCCTCTTCCGGCAAGGAGTTCCACAGGTTGACTGTGCGCTGTGTGAAGAAAAATTTTCTTTTATTAGTTTTGAACCTGCTACCCATTAATTTCATTAATTTCATTATGTTCTTATATTATGGGAACAAGTAAATAACTTTTCAATATTCACTTTCTCCACACCATTCATGATTTTATATACCTCTATCATAGCGCCCCTCAATCTCCTCTTTTCTCGACTGAAAAGACCCAGTCTCTCTAGCCTCTCCTCATATGGGACCCTTTCCAAAACCCTAATCATTTTAGTTGCCCTTTTCTGAACTTTTTCTAATGCCAGTATATCTTTTTTGAGGTGAGGAGACCACATCTGCACGCAGTACTCAAGATGTGGGCATACCATAGTTTTATATAGGGGAAGTATGATATTCTTTGTCTTATTCTCTATCCCTTTTTTAATAATTCCTAACATCCTATTTGCTTTACTGACTGCCGCTGCACACTGCGTGGATGTTTTCAGAGAACTATCCACTATAATTCCAAGATCCCTTTCCTGATCTGTTGTATCTAAATTTGCCCCCATCACATTGTATGTATAATTGGGGTTATTTTTCCCAATGTGCATTACCTTACACTTACCTACATTAAATTTCATTTGCCATTTTGCTGCCCAATCACTCAGTTTGCTGAGATCTTTTTGAAGTTCTTCACAATCTACTTTGGTTTTGACCATCCTGAACAGTTTGGTGTCATCTGCAAACTTTGCCACCTCACTGCTTACCCCTTTCTCTAGATCATTGATGGACAAGTTGAACAGGATTGGTCCCAGGACTAACCCTTGGGGAACACCTCTAGTTACCCACCTCCATTGTGAAAATTTACCATTTATTCCAACCCTTTGTTTCCTGTCTTTTAACCAGTTTGCAATCCATGAAAGGATCTTTCCTCCTATCCCATGACCACCTAATTTACATAAGAGCCTTTGGTGAGGGACCTTGTCAAAAGCTTTCTGGAAATCTAAGTATATTATGTCCACTGGATCCCCTCATCTCCATGTTTGTTAACCCCTTCAAAGAACTCTAATAGATTAGTAAGACACGACTTCCCTCTAGAGAAACCATGCTGACTTTTAACCAACAAATCATGCTCTTCTACGTGTCTGACAATTTTATTCTTTACTATTGTTTCCACTAATTTGCCCAGTACTGACATTAGACTTACCGGTCTGTAATTGCCAGGGTCTCCTCTAGAGCCCTTTTTAAATATTGGCATTATATTAGCTGCCTTCCAGTCGTTGGGTACCGAAGCTGATTTAAAGGATAAGTTACAAACCACCATTAATAGCTCTGCAATTTCACATTTGAGTTCTTTCAGAACCCTTGGGTGAATGCCATCTGGTCCTGGAGACTTGTTACTGTTTAGCTTATCAATTAGTTCCAAAACCTCTTCTACTGACACTTCAGTCTGGGACAGTTCCTCAGATTTGTCACCTACAAAGGACGGCTCAGATTTGGGAACCTCTGTAATATCCTCAGCCGTGAAGACTGAAGCAAAGAAATCATTTAGTTTCTCTGCAATGGCACCACCTTCCTTAATGCTCCTTTTATATCTCTATCATCCAGGGGTCCCACTGCTTTTTTAGCGGACTTCCTGCTTCTAATGTACTTAAAAAGCATTTTACTACTGTTTTTTGAATTTATGGCTAACTGTTCCTCAAAATCTTTTTTGGCTTTTCTTATTACATTTTTACACTTAAATTGGCAGTGTTTATGTTGCTTTCTACTTTCCTCACTAGGATTTGACTTCCACTTTTTAAAGGATGCCTTGTTATCTCTCACTGCCTCTTTTACATGGTTGTTAAGCCACGGTGGCTCTCTTTTAGGTCTCTTACTGTGTTTTTTAATTTGGGGTATACATTTAAGTCGGGCCTCTAATATGGCCATTTTTATGTTATGTTCTTATGTTCCATGCAGCCTGCAGGGATTTTACTTTAGTTACTCTACCTTTTAATTTCTGTCTAACTGACCTCATTTTTGTATAATTCCCCTTTTTGAAACTAAATGCCAGTGTTGGACTGCTGCGGTGTTTTTCCCAACACAGAAATATTAAACGTTATTATATTATGGTCACTATTTCCAAGCGGTCCTGTAACTGTTACTTCTTGGACCAGATCCTGCGTTCCAGTCAGTACTAGATCAAGAGTTGACTCTCCCCTTGTGGGTTCCTGTACCAGCTGCTCCAAGAAGCAGTCATTTAAGTCATCGAGAAATTTTATCTCTGAATCCCGTCCTGAGGTGACATGTACCCGGTCAATATGGGGATAATTGAAATCCCCTATTATTACTGAATTTTTTATTTTGATAGCCTCTTTAATCTCCCCTAACATGTCAGCATCACTATCACTGTCCTGGTTAGGTGGTCGATAATATATTCCTAGTGCCATAGTCCTATTAGAGGAAGTAATTGCTATCCATAATGATTCTATGGAGCAATTTGATTCATTTAGGATTTTTACTTCCTTTGTGTCTATATTACCTTTCACATATAGTACCACTCCACCACCCGCATGACCCATTCTGTCTTTCCAATATATTTTATATCCCGGTATAATTGTGTCCCACTGATTGTCCTCATTCCACCAGGTTTCTGTGATGCCTATTATGTCAATCTCCTCCTTTGATATGAGGTACTCTAGTTCACCCATCTTATTAGACAGACTTCTAGCATTTGTGTAAAAGCACTTTAAAAAACTACCACTATCTATATGTCTGCCCTTCACTGATGCGTTGGATTTTTTTTTTACATGTGACTGTTTCTCATCTGATCTAGCCCATACTTTACCATCTCCCATCTTCTCTTTCTGATTGAGTTCTAGGGAATCGCTATCAATGGAGTCTCATCTAAGAGAAGTCTCCATCTGATCCACGTGCTCCCCTGCACCAATTGGCTTTCCCCCATCTCTTAGTTTAAAAACTGCTCTATGACCTTTTTAATGTTTAATGCCAGCAGTCTGGATCCACCTTGTTTTAGGTGGAGCCCATCATTCCTGTATAGGCTCCCCCTACTCCAAAAGTGTCCCCAGTTCCTAATAAATCTAAACCCTTCCTCCCTACACCATTGTCTCATCCACGCATTGAAACTCTGAAGCTCTGCCTGTCTACCTGGCCCTGCACGTGGAACTGGAAGCATTTCTGAGAATGCCACCGTAGAGGTACTGGATTTCTGTCTCCTTCCTAGCAACCTAAATTTGGCTTCCAGGACATCTCTCCTACCCCTCCCAATTAGACAGAGCCTTGCTCACACAGATTGACCTTTCCACCTTTGGAACTGGAAAGACCTAAAGCTAAAAGTACTTGACACCAAAGAACAAAAGCCCCAGTAAATGAGAACAGTTCGGTTTGAATTGTCAAACTCATGTTATAGAGAAATGCCTCAGTGAGCCATATTCAACTGTGAGGAGTAGGAAATCCATGTAACTTCACAGGAAACCATTAATAAAATATGATACAAAGTCCCATTGCTGACTGGTGATATTTCTGCCATGGACAAGAGGTGGGCAAATAATTCATAACATATAATTCAACAGAAGTATTGAGCTTCTCTCTTCCTGTGTGCAGAACTCACACTTTTGCAAGGGCCAACATCAGTTCTATGGAACACCTGAGAACTATTTAAGCCCTAAAGTCTTTACGTAGCATGATAAAAAGTTTAAGAACTTAAGCCTGTAAGTAACTAATCACTCTGGACCCAGTCCAAAGCTTTTAGGGATGTAAATAGTCCCATTGACATTAACAGGAATTGCTGCTCACTCACCTTAACTTGATGTGCTTAATTGCTTTGCTGATTGAAGGCCTCAGTGGTCAGGACCAGATCCAAAGTAAAGAATGTCCTCTTCCTTAAGTAAAAGTATTACCAGGTTATTCCCCCACCAAACACGCACTGGCAGCACCACATAGGAATCTATAAAGAGTCATTAATTCCTTGAAGGATTAGATGGCTCCCTGACTCAGATCACTTTTATATCCCAGATCCAGTAGTATTTAGAAAAACATTGGTAGAGAGGTATGCCAGCTCAAAACCTACTGGAGACTTCTCCACATTAAGTGAACGCCCAGCTAGGGGTTATTATAAGAGCTTTCCTCATAGAAGTCGTCATAGGTTCCGTTACAAAGATCCCTTTAAGAATGTCAGTTGATGTGCTGAAAATACTACTGAGCCCACCTACCAGCCCTCTGTAATCCCCATCACCCTGTCCTGCTAAGCCAGAACCTCTGGTGTCCCCAGTGGTGACACAAAGTTGGGGGTCACAGCCGACAGCAAAGAAACAGGGACACCCAGGTCCACACAACAGTGGGAATGCTCAGTCAAAGGGACTTGACACAGCACCAAGTGCACAGCTCCTATTGGACCAGACTTCCAGATAAATCTGTCTTATGCCCTATAAAACATTTATATAGAGCAAGCTCGTAAGCAAGGTCACCACCTCTATCAAGGAAAGAGAGAGCTGTTCAGCTATTGTCCCCTTTTCCAGATACATAGTAATAAACATAGGTGGCTTTATTAAATATAAAAAGTAGGATTTGAGGGTAGCAGACAGATCAAAGTAAGTTTCTAAGCAAAATAAGACAACATACAGCAGCTAAACCTAATACACTAAAAAGGACTTGTTACACTATTTCTCACTAAATCACTATTTCTCACCCTAGTGCTCATTTTAGGTAAAGGTTTTGTCAGGCCAGAGATGTGTTTTCTGACTTGGTTGCGGTAGTTCTCTTTCGCCCTTCTCATTACTGTCCTTTTGTTTCTGAGTGTTTTAATGTATTCTAACAGGGTGGGGAGGCAGTCTGAAAAGACAAATGAAGACAATCATTGTGTTAACAGCTTGTGGGCAAGATACAAAGAAGTGCTCCACTCTGTTTTGTTTCGGCTTCATCTGAAGTATTGTGTCCAGGTCTGGGCACCACATTTCAGAGAAGATGTGGACAACTATGAAAAGGTCTAGAGCAGAAAAATGATTAAAAGTCTAGAAAATATGATCTGTGAAGGAAGACTGAAAAATTGGGTTTGTTTAGTCTGGAAAAGAGAAGACAGATGAGCCATAACAGTGTTCAAGTACCTAAAAGCTAGTTACAAGAAGGAGGGATTAAAATTATTCTCCTTAGCCTCTGATGATAAGACAAGAAGCAATTAACTTAAACTGCAGCAAGGGAGATTGAGGTTGGACATTAGGAAAAACTTCCTAACTCTCAGGGTGATTAAACATTGGAATAAATTGCTTAGGGAGGCTGTGGAATTGTCACCATTTAAGAACAGGTTAGACAAATACCTGTCAGGTACAGTCTAGATGATGCTTGGTCCTGCCATGAATGCAGGGGACTTGATGACTTCTCAAGGTTTCTTCCATTTCTGTGATTCTATGATTCCCTTACCTTGTACAAAATTCCCCTGTGGCGCAAAGTTTGTTGTTCAATTCCCCACACCCATATAGAAAAGTATCAAATTCAAGATGGACTCCAGCATCAGGTGACATGTAGGACCAGCCGGAGTCTAGGCTTACAGGGAAAGCAAGACTGTTCATAGATCCTTGTCCCAAATACCAGGCCTCTAAGTTTCTTAAGTATCACTAATGGCCTTCACTTAGCAGATCCAAATCACTAAATAAGTTTATGCTTCATATTTCTAACTTCAAATACAGGAATGATACATGCACACAAACACGATATACACATTCAGCAGATTGTAACTTTTAAAGTATGTGACACAAAGTATATTCATTATGTCATATTTATAGTCTTATTTCTATAAAGAATTTGGGGTACAATGCCACTGAAGTATCCACATATAAAATGTAATAGTTAGCTACTAGTTAATATGCCAACAGATGATGCTCAAGAATACATACAATTGCTCACTGATTTTATAAGATCAGTAATACTTATTGGTGTGCAGTGCTGTAGCTATGCCACTGTAGTGCTCTAGTGTAGATGCTGTCCACACTGATTGAAAAAAAATTCTGGTTTTGGAGGCAATTCAGCTCTCTCCCAGGGCAGCAGTAATTAGTCTGATGGAAGAATTTTTCCATCATCCCAGATGCATCTACACGGGAGTTAGGTTGGGAGTTAGGTTGTCCTAACTATGGTGTTCCAGGACATGAATTTTTTCTACCCCTGGATGCTATAACTATGTACAGATCTGAATGTTATGTATAGACTGGCCTTGGATTCACCATTGCATCTGGCCCATAGTCAACAACATAGACCGTCACTTGTAGATCCTATTCACACCCTTGGGTGTCAGAATTAAGATGGTCTAATACCTGTTGTAGAAGTCTTCCACTGACATAGTTACCACCAATCCAGGCTGAGATGGAGGGGTGGATTACTGGTAATGATGGAAACCCCCTTCTATTGATGTAGGAAGTATCTACGTTAGAGTGCTACATCAGCATAGTTACAGTGCTACTTCTTCAGCACCTTCAGCACAAACATGGGCTAAAGGTCTCTCCATACTTTTTCTCTCTTGGAGTACATACTTGTCCATGAGTAGAGTACCATGCCTGCCACATACAATGGCACAGCTGTGGCAAGGTCCAGCCAAATCAAATTCATTCTGCAGTGGCTATTGCTCTTCAATTTTATATCTAGAACAATTTACAAATTAATAACCCTTCATCTGCCAGTGCTCCTGTAATGAAATATTCATGAAAGTTTTTAAATTTAGACAAAGGCTGATTCATATGCTTTTTCCAGTTAAATATGTTTGTACTTGTCAAATGACCAGATAGTAGATAGTATTAATAATGGTAGTCCGTCGATCCGATGATGACAAATCTGTGCAGATCATCTGTTATTGGTCTTATGGTGTGCCCTCTGGTGACTGTATAAGCCAATTCTAGAGGTGCACATTTTGCCACAAATGGTGCATGGGAAGTTTGCAATTTGTGGGTTGTGCATTGCTGATGCTTTGTGATGTCGTTCGGGTGCCTCTTGTAGATGCCGGCAGTGGTCTTCCTCAAAGGCAATGCGGGTATTTCTGACTGTTGCACACCACTGTGTTCTATCACTGGCGGTGTCCTCAAGGTCCCTAGGTTTGATACCGCTGCACTGCAGATTGGCTTTGATGGTATCCTTGTAGCGTTTCCGTGGACGACCTATACGCCGGATGCCCTGGGAGAGTTCACCATACAGAAGCTGGCGAGGGATTCTGTTAGCATCCATGCGGCCGACATGACCAGTCCAACGTAGTTGTGACTTCATAATCATCATTTTGATGCTTGTCATCTGGGCTCTCTCAAGGACCTCAAGATTGGGCACTTTGTCTTGCCAGTGGATCTTCATGATGTTACGGAGGCAGTGCATGTGGAATGCTTCGAGCTGCTTGATGTGAAGTCTATATAGTGTCCATGTTTCACACCCGTACAAAAGAGATGAGAGAACAACAGCTCTGTACACAAGCAGTTTTGTTGACATCCGGATGTTATGGTGGTTTAGAACTTTGACACGCAGACAGCCAAGTGCCTGGCTCGCTTTGGATATTCGCACGTTGATCTCATTATCCAGTGATCCAACACTGGATATGACACTACCCTGGTATTTAAAGTTCTCCACTACTTTAAGCCAAGTGCTGTCAGTGGAGCTACTCGGGACAGGAGCATTTGATCCAGGTGCAGGTTGATGGAGAACTTCTGTCTTTCCGAGGCTGATAGTTAGTCCAAAAAGTTGAGCGGCCACAGCAAACTTGTTGACAATGTGCTGAAGATCGTTTTCAGTGTGAGCCATAAGGGCACAGTCATCGGCAAAGAGTGCCTCAGAAAGGAGTTTCCGCACTGTCTTAGTCTGTGCATTCAGGCAACGGAGGTCAAAAAGTGAAGATAGTATTATCTTTGTAAATATATAGTAAATTCTTTCAGAACTGGGATATGTTGGATAGTCATATATTCTGGATAATAGAGAGGTATACTTACCAATGCATAACTGTAAAGGAAAACAAGATTAGATAATAAGACACAAACAAGAATGTATGCAGAATACTTTATTTACCAGGAACAGTAGTATTGTACACTGTAAACTTACTCTGTATTTGCTGCATTTATGTGTATTTATTTTCATTATTCTGTACTTACAGAAAATGTAATTAAAATTTACTTATGGTTAAAATATCAGTTATTTGAGGGTTCTGGGTTATAGAATACCAAATACGAAAGCATTTACTGTATCAAGGAAAGTGTCAGAAGTTTCATCATTTAAAATTAAACTGGACAGAGCACTGGATAATACATTATATGGAAAAATATTGCACTAGAAGGGGAATTAACTAGATGATCAGCTAGGTTTTATTACTAATTCTCTAAACTTCTCTTCATCTGCCTGAAGCTATCACCATTTTTAATACATGCAGATACCAGTAATTCCTCTCTAAAGACTGAGGTTTTGTTGAATATATTTACTGTACAATTTATTTTAATAGAATTGTAGGACTGTAAGTGATCTGAACAAGGCATCTAATCCATCCTTCTGTGCTGATGGAGGATTAAGTAAACCTAGATCATTCCTAACCCAGGGGTGGCGATAAGCTGCCCAAATGTGGTTCCCCATGGTTAACCTCTGGTTGGCCACTAGGTATTTTATTTACCTGAGGGTCTTGCAGTTGCTTGCAGCTCCTATTGCCCAAGGTTTACCGTTCAAATGGCAAAGCATGGCCAACAGGAGCTGTGAGCAGCTGTATTTGTGGGTGAATAGGTAAACAAAACGTCTGGCGGCCTACCAGGGACTAATCCTTGTAAACTGCACCTGGCCCATGGGCTGCTTATTCCCCACCATTAGTCTAACCAACTCTTACAAACTTCAAGTGATGGGGGATTCCTCAGTTTTTCTAGATGACCTGTTCTTATGTCTAACCAGCCTTATAATTTAAAGATATTTTCCCAATTTCCAACCTGAAACTCTAATTGCAAACTATGCCATTTATTTCTTGTCCTAGCTTTGGATATGGAGAAAAATTGGTCATCATCCTCTTTGTAAGAGCCTTTTTACATATTTGAAGACCAGTAACAGAGAGAAACTGTGCAAGTCTATATAATATCAAAACACAAAAGCAGTAAAGTAGCACTTTACAGACTAACAAAAAAACTTATTAGGTGAGCTTTCGTGGGACAGATCCATTTCTGTTAATGCCTCCTCAGTCATCTCTTCTCTAGAGGAAAGATGTTCAATTATTTCAGCCTTTCCTCATCAGTCATGCTTTCTAATTTCTTGTCATTTTTGCTGCTCTGCTTTAGACTCTCTCCGTTTTAGTCATATCCATCTTAAAATGTGGCGCCCACAGATGGACACAATACTCCAAATAAGGCCTCCTCAGCACTGAGTGAAGCAAATCAGTTACTCCACAGTATCATACTATGAAACTCCTGTTAATAAACCCCAGAATTTTTATAGAACAACTAAAAATAACAGCAATCATATGTTCTAGGTGTCTCTGACACAATTTAAAAATACATGTGCAGGAATTTTACATAATCCACCACAAATCCCCTTTCCCTCTTTCGCAAAAATTTCTCCATCCTTAGTTCCTCCCTCATTTTCAAGGGAGCAAAAGGATCAACCTGATAATGAGTCCTGAAGCATAAGCGTAAGGCATTAGCTTTATATATACCTGTAAAGGTAGTGGTTTCTTCAATTTGATTAAAACACTGCACAATGCTTTGAAAATTCAATAGCGTTATTTCCTTCATTATTTTATGAACATATAGAGGATAAAAAGAAAATTCTCCACAAATATACATGACCCAAAGAAACACATCTCATCTAAATAAATTCCATTTCTACTAACTACAAAATCCAAAGATGTCTGACAGTGGCTAGGAAAATAATTTGCCAATAGTTGCCAAGAGATGCACATACAATATAAAATGAAATTATATATAACATTTCTCCCTGAAACAGCATTCTGTGATCATGTAACAGGATATAGGTAAAATAACACTGAGGTCAGATGCTTAACTGGTGTAAATCAGAATAACTCCATTGAACTCAGTAGAACAGCATCAATTTATGCATCTAAGAATGTTGCTCGTAGTCTTTAAAGGCATATTTCTGAACCCACATTAACTCCAAGGCTTGCTCAACCAATCTATTATATAATCTTGGTTCATCTCACAGGTAGTATTTAATTCTTCCCCAAAGTATGTCCTTGCACTTAATTCCCAGCCTCACTTAAATGCAACTAGCAAATGGATTTTCCACCACTTCCACTGGGAGTCTCAGACTTCATTGTTAAAAATTGTTTCCTGGTATTCTGTCCAACTTTTCCCTGAGACAGTTTCATCTCACTTCCTTAATTATGCATTCAGAAGTTGCTGCACATAGGGTAGCTTATTTTTGCTGCCTTTCCGTAAAAAACGTGTATAGTACATTAAGTAGTTTACACATGAACTGGGGAGGAAACCATTTTCAGTTTATCTTTGTGATTTAGAGAGAGTATGAAACTGAGGTCTTCTGAAGTTTTTTGTAAAAAAGGAGTCTGCCCTCTCTCAATGCAGAGGCCATTAATGACCAGAGGCTATTAATATCAGGGAGATCCAGGTTCAAGTCCTTGTTCTGCTTGAGCCCAGACCTCCCACATTCTAGGTAAGCACCCTAACCAACTGGCTATAACTGAGTTTGTTGCTCTAGTAGGGGATGGTCCACTTTGTATTATGTTCTTATGAGAACTACCATTCAATTCCCCTTCTAGGCTGTTTCAAAATCCAGGCTGCTTGTATCACCGGCTGCTAGGAGGGTGAAGAAGGGAAAACAGGTTCATCCTCTTCTCCAGGACGCAGCCAAGGGACCCTGTAGAAAGCAGCTGTGCTATTTTCCTTTATCTAAGATACACTGTTGCTCTAATTCCTTGGGCCACTTCCCCATTGTTCTAGCACATTCCTCACTCTTACCTCACTGCCTTGTCCAGGTGGAGTCCAAGCAGCCAAACCAAAGCTTCTTGTGCTCTCTGGCTACTGAAAGCACAACTCTGTCCAAGGTCCTGCAGCTCCCTAAGGGTATAGCTACACTAGGAAACAGGATCGATTTTCTAGCATCTGATTTTGTAAAGTTGAAGGCGCATGTCCACACTGGTAAAAAAGTTGATGGATTGCTAGGTTCAACTTTGACAGCAATGCACTGTGGACACCGATGCCACTGTCCCTGCTGCCCTGTCGCGTTGTGGGTTTCTGTCCCAGTGTGTGATGGGACAAAATGTGCTATGGATCATCCTGGGTGTGTGTAGTCAGCGTCCCATAGGGCACTTATCTCCTCCCCCTCACTTTGGAAAGCAATGGCAGAAAGGGGTTTCACATCCTTTAGTCATACTCATTGCAAGGCTAGCATGGAACCTGTACAGCTTAAAAAAGTTGTGCCAAGTATTCTGAGCACCTCGCTCATTGTGCTGTGGTATGTGCAGAGCCTAAGCAGCTGTGAGAGTGATGAAGACTTGAAGGAGGACATGGACATATCTGAAAGGGAGACACTGGGAGGAGGAGCAGGGAGGTGTTGGCTGCAGTGACTATGCACATTCCTATCCTGGCACCAGACTACCTTACCCCAGACTACCTAAGCTGCAGGGGTACTCCTCCATGGTGTTGCAGGTGTTGATGGATCACAAGGGCCATTCAACGACATAAATGTGGGATGGTCAGGAAAGGTTCATGATGCATGCATCTTTAGGAACTCTGGTCTGTTCAGAAAGCTGAAGAATGAAACTCAACTCATTGAAGTTATCCTGAGATACTTCCTGTACACCTGGGCTACGTCTACACGTGCACCCAACTTCGAAATAGCTTATTTCGATGTTGCGACATCGAAATAGGCTATTTCGATGAATAACGTCTACACGTCCTCCAGGGCTGGCAACGTCGATGTTCAACTTCGACGTTGCTCAGCCCAACATCGAAATAGGCACAACGAGGGAACGTCTACACGGCAAAGTAGCACACATCGAAATAAGGGAGCCAGGCACAGCTGCAGACAGGGTCACGGGGCGGACTCAACAGCAAGCCGCTCCCTTAAAGGGCCCCTCCCAGACACACTTTCATTAAACAGTGAAAGATACACAGAGCCAACAACTAGTTGCAGACCCTGTATATGCAGCACGGACCCCCAGCTGCAGCAGCAGCAGCCAGAAGCCCTGGGCTAAGGGCTGCTGCCCACGGTGACCACAGAGCCCCGCAAGGCCTGGAGAGAGAGTATCTCTCAACCCCCCAGCTGATGGCCGCCATGGAGGACCCCGCTATTTCGATGTTGCGGGACGCGGATCGTCTACACGTCCCTACTTCGATGTTGAACGTCGAAGTAGGGCGCTATTCCCATCCGCTCATGGGGTTAGCGACTTCGACGTCTCGCCGCCTAACGTCGATTTCAACTTCGAAATAGCGCCCAACACGTGTAGACGTGACGGGCGCTATTTCGAAGTTACTGCCGCTACTTCGAAGTAGCGTGCACGTGTAGACGCAGCCCTGGAGAGAAGTGGAGCTGAAACTGATTGTCAGAGTGGTCACAACAGGGCACTGTGGGATACTGCCATGAGGCCAAAAATTTTGAATTTCACAGCATTCCATATGCACTACCCTAAGGTTGACCATGCAAGGTCAAATTTGGCATTACTCCCATGAAAAGTAGGAGTACAAAAGTTTACTTTAGGAGTCCTTAATGGAATGAAACTTTTAGTTTGGACTGGCTCCTTTCAAATTTGACTTAAGTCACCTAAATTTGTATTAATTTCCTCGTGTAGACCAAGCCTTAGTCAGCCAGGAGAACCATTCACTCACCTCAAAGTCTAGCAAGCAACTCATCTCACTCTGGTGCCGCATCTGTTTTTATACTAGCTGTCTGGGCCCTAATTGTCTGTTTCCCTCATAGCCACTCTAGGCAGCTTGGAGAACTACTCTACTACCTTTTTCTGGGTTGGGGTACAGCATGGACACAATACCTCCAGAAAGGGGCCTCAAGATCAAGTTTTGGTTCTAAACCAAGGGGAGCAGAGACAAGACTTGAATCTGGGTCACCTATATCCAGACATGAATATTCTACTTGCCAAGATCTCTCTCTCTCTCTCTCTCTCTATCTATCTCTCTCTCTCTCTCTCTCTCTCTCCCCCACCCCCTAACAAAACCCCATCCTGGACCTGAGAAAGCATTCCTGGATTAAAAATCGAATTGAAAATGGTACACCCTTATAAAAAGTTTGTTTCAACATAACAGCATTTTACAACTAAAAACCATTTAGGTGAAAACTTCCCAGACAGCTCTATTCACAAACTGTGAGGGTATGTTTTTATAAGCTGAATAATGCCAACAATTTTATTAGAAAGCCACTAAGTAAGAATGAATATGCAAACTAACTTTAAATGTCAAGTGAACACTAAAGCATAGATATATGCTGACAATGAGACCACCACTAGTGGGTGAATGACAAAAACTAGTATGTAATCACAGCACCATAATAGATCTCTTACTTGACCTTTGATCATTATAACTTTCCCTTATAAGCAGCATCTACACGTGCCGGCTACTTCGAAGTAGCCACACCAACTTCGAAATAGCGCCCGCCACATCTACACGTGGTGAGCGCTATTTCAAAGTTGACATCGACGTAAGGTGGCGAGACGTCGAAGTCGCTATCCCCATCAGGGGATGGGAATAGCGTCCTACTTCAACGTTGAACGTCGAAGTAGAGCACATGTAGACGATATGCGTCCCGCAACATCAAAAGAGCAGGGTCCGCCATGGTGGCCATCAGCTGAGGGGTTGAGAGACGCTCTCTCCAGCCCCTGAGCTCTATGGTTGCCACGTGCAGCGGCCCCTTAGAACTCCCCGCCCCCTGCCTTCCTGTGCAGGAAGCTCAGAGCGCATGCAGGCAGCAGCAGTAACAAGCGGCCAGCCTGCACGCCTCCCTGAAGCCCCAAGACACCCCCCTGCTGTGATGGCCGCCCGCCAGCCCCCCAAGCTCCCCCAGGACACCCCCCCAGGGGAGCCAGGGCTCCCAGCCTGGCAGCCAGCCCTGGAAGAGGCAGCGGGGCCCCTCCTGGACGGAGGCCAAGATCCGGGACCTGCTGGGGCTCTGGAGCAAGGAGGAGGTGCTCCAGGTAATGGGGAGCAAGAGGCGGAATGCGGATGCATTCGCTCAGCTGGCCGAGGGCCTGGCCACCCAGGATCACCCTGCCCACACTCCTGACCACGTCAGGAGTAAGGTTAAGGAGCTGCAGCAGGGTTACACTCGGGCCCGGGATGCGGCCAGCCAATCTGGGGCCGCCCCCACCACTTGTCCTTTTTACAGGGAGCTCAGGTCCATCCTGGGCCCCCAGCACACCTCCTCCCCGCCGGCCACTCTTGACATATCGGCCGAGGAGCCCCAGCAGGCCCCGGAGGCGGAGTCCACCCCGAAGGCAAGCCCTGCACCCCAGGGGCCCCCCCAGGAGCCCAGCCCTGGGACGCCGGAGGAGGAGGAGGGGGAGCCCTCCTCCAGCGACGGGGGGCTCCACATAATCCTGCAGTCCCGGAGCTCCAGCAGGGTGTCCGCCCAGAGGGTGTCCCCCGACCGTGGGAGCGGACCGTCAGGTATGTACCCCCCCGGTGCACACCCCCGGGGTTGAGGGGTGGGGACAACAGACATGACCAGGGCCCTCCACATGCCCAGATGACCATGGCCCCAAGGACAGCAGTGGCATGTCCCTCAGAAGAGTGCATCAGCCCCTGCCCCCCCAGCACGACAGTGCCATGCCCCATCCCTGGGGATGGGGGGAGTGGAACCTAGGGTCCCCCGGGGGGCGGGACACCCATCATCATCAGCAGCAGCATCTCCTGGGGACGGGGATGGGGAACCAGCAGCAGAGGGGTGGGGGGACAAGGGCCACAGCTCGGGGGCCACACTAACGGCTGTCTCCACTCTTCTTCCCCCCGTGTTCCACAGCTGCACCATCGGAGGGCCCGGAGAGCGCCAGCGAGGTGTCAGTGATCCCGGACAGCTCACCGGGGCCATCGCTGCAGGCCAGCCCCTCGGCGGAGCACCAACCAGCCCCAGGGCGGGGCCAACAGCGGACCCAGAACCACCAAAGGATGGCAACAGACCCCCAGCTACTCGCGGCCCTCCGGCGGCAGCTGGAGGTGTCGGAGTGGCGGCTGCGGGTGGACGAGCAGCGCCTGCAATTGCAGGAGCTGGCACTGGCCTGGTGCCAGGAGGCATGGGGGGGCCTTTATGCGCACTTTTGAGCGCATAGCAGACTACCTGGCCCCCATGCCATGCCGCACCGCCCGCCACTCTGCCCGCCCTGCCCGCTCCACCCGCCACTCCACCTGCTGCTCCACCCGCCGTCCCACCGCCGTCTGGCACCCTGGGGCCTTCCACCGAGGGGGACCTGGGGCCTGCTGACACCCGCCAGCCGTATCTGCCGGTTTGCCCGGCCCCCAGCCAGCCTCGGCCAGGGCTGAGGCCAAGCCGAGGGTCGCGCCCACCAACCCCAGGCACTGGACAGTAGGGGGTGCGGGGCCCAGGACGTGGCCCCCCCCTTTGTACATATCCCCATTATTTTGTATATAGTTTGTGTTAGACCCCTGTTCTTTTATGATACCTGACCCCCCATGTAAATAGTGGAACAAAAGGGGGGGAACTATTTATTATATATATGTATATATTTGTATTAATATTAAGAGAATTCACTGTTTTGTGGTTTCAAAAACTACAGGTCTATTTTTATTTGCAAGAAAAGTAGGGGGTGTGCTCTTGGGTGCTCTGTGGTTTGGGCGTAGGGGCAGGGAGTGTTGTGGAGGATGGGGGGGGGTGCAGTGGGGGGCCTGCCAGTGTTCACCCCCCGGCCTGGTTGAAATGGGCCCGCAGGGCCTCCCGGACCCAGATCCCCTTGGGGTCCACCTGGCGACTGGGGGCAGCAGGTGGCTGCATGTTGGCCCTGCCAGCCTCCACAGCCCAGCCCTGAAAGAAGTCCTCCCCCTTGCTCTCGACCAGATCGTGGAGTGCGCTGCACGTGCCCACAATCTGGGGGATGTTGGTGGGGCCTGCATCCAGGTGGGTGAGGAGACACCGCCAGCACCTTAGAGGTGGTCAAAAGTGTGCTCAACCACCTGGCGCGCATGGTTCAGGCGCATGTTGAAGCGCTCCTGGCTGGCTGAGAGATGGCCTGTGTAAGGGTGCATGAGCCAGGGCCGGAGAGGGGTACGCCGGATCTGCGACGACACAGAGGGGCATGGTGGTGTCCCCCACAGGGCTATCCCACTGGGGGATGTAGGTCCCCACCTCTAGCCAGCGGCACAGGCCCGAATTCCTGAACACCCGGGTGTCATGGGTGCTGCCAGGCCAGCCAACATAAATGTCCAGGAAGCGGCCCCGGCTGTCCACCAAAGCCTGGAGGACCATCGAATGGTAGCCCTTCCTGTTCAGGAAGCATCCTCCACTGTGCTCTGGAGCTCGGATGGGGATATGGGTCCCATTCAGAGCCCTGAAGCAATTTGGGAAGCCCAGGCTGGCAAACCCCGTGATGGCAGCATCCGGGTCCCCAAGCCACACGAGCCTGTGGAGGAGCTGCAGGACGACCTGCAGGGGAAGGACGACCTGCAGGGGAAGGACATGGGAGAGCACCAGTGAGGGGTGTGCAGGGTGTGTCTGGCCCTCCCCACCCAGGGCTGCTTCCCCCGCCAAGAGCTCCCCCCCCCGGCTCCTCTTACTTCCATAAGGACAGCCCCGACGGTGGCCTTGCCCACGCCAAACTGCTGCCCCAAGGATCGGTAGCTGTCTGGAGTGGCCAGCTTCCAGACAGCGATGCCGACCTGTTTCTCGATGCTGAGGGCACGCCGCATGAAGGTGTCCTGGTGCCTCAGTGCAGGGGTGAGCCACTGGCAGAGCTCCAGCAATGTCTGCCGGCTCATGCGAAAGTTCTGGAGCCAGCGGTCATTGTCCCACTTGCCGAACACCAGCCGCTCCCACCAGTCGGTGCTCGTGGGGTAGCTCCACAGCCGGCGGCGTGTGCCGCAGGGGGCGGGGGAGCGGAGGACAGCAGGGTCTGGGGCTGCTTCCTCCTCCCCTGGTGACAGCTCCTCTTCTTCTGTGACTAGAAGGTGATCAGCTGCCTCCTGCATGGCTTTGAGCAGGGCGAGCACTGCTCCTGCAGGGGCGGCTGTGTAGACCTCTGGCTGCTGCTGCTGCTGCTGCTGCTGGGAACTCATACTGCTTCGCCAAGGTGTGTGTGCCTATGGCTCTGCAGACCGCATGCTGTGCAGGCTGCGTGTGTCTGGAAGGGGCCCTTTAAGAGAGCAGCTAGCTGTTGCCCCGGAAGTGCTAGTCCGCCCTGTGACCCTGTCTGCAGCTGTTCCTGGCACCCTTATTTTGATGTGGACCACTTTGGCATGTAGACGCTCCCCTACAGCGCCTACTTTGATGTGGTGCTGCCCAACGTCGACATTGAACGTCGATGGCACCAGCCGTGGAGGACGTGTAGACGCTATTCATTGAAATAGCTTATTTCGATGTCGCTACATCGAAATAAGCTATTTCAATGTAGCATTCATGTGTAGACATAGCTATGATGTTCTGGAAATTATCCAGGTCATTAATCTTACCAGGATGATGTTAGAATCTTTTTCCTGCTTAGAAGCTGGAGAACAAATGGATGATTCAGAATCAAAAATGATTAGGGGATTGGACAGAATGATCCATGAAGAAAGATTAAAAACCCAAACAACTTGGTTTAGAGGGGATCAAGGGAGTTAGAGAAGAATTGATTAAAATATTTGAAGTATTTAAATACTATGGAACAAGAGGAAATATTTAGTTTTATAGATGATGACATAGTTTGGAATGCAGGCTTTAAATTAACAAAAGGCATAATAAGGCTATTGATCAGAAGATAAAACATCTTATAAAGAGATCTACTGGTTTCCTAAAAGCAGCAGTAGAAGTCTAATACCGTAAGTCACTTAAAACTGGAGTGGACAAAAATCCAGAACATATATCTATCCTTCAGCTGGTCAGGGTGTATTAGAAGCCTCTTTCTCTTGCTAGTGTCTTCCATTATGTGAGAGGAATTTTGCTTTTTGGGTGCTTTAAATGGAATTTATTTCAAAGACGAAATCTGTTTTTGTGCTTGCCTTGCCCTTTCCAACCATATGAGTAGATAGTTGATTGTGAGCAGTTAAGTTGGAATTTCCTAGGCATTAGAGGCTAGATTTTCAAAAGCACTTAAGAAAGTTAGCTGCCCCATTTCCTTTGGCATGCATGAAAATCCCACCTTAAATTCGATACAAATTTGAGAGGCCATTTAAGAAAGAAAGCTGAAGCTACTGAACAACAGTTAAGAGTTCATGCAATACCTACTACACCATCTGCCATGACTCACCTGATGACTTTTTACATGTCAAGGGAAGAAGCCAGATTGTGGGCATATTTTTAAAAATCTTATAAAAGTAGTTATGATAATATTGCCATTTTATCTTGAAATGAAACTCAGGGCAGATTATATACAGCATGGGACTTTATAATTGCACACTGTGCTGAAGCACAAAGTAGATTTCTCTTGCATTACTTTTCTTCACTGGAAAATAGCCAAGTGCAAAAGACATTAACCTATCAGAAGTAATGTCACCTTCCCTAGAAGCACTACCACCTAGCACTTTATTGTTTCAAAGAACTGTTTATAATGAAAGCAAGGGTTTAACGGCTTTGACTCTTTGCATTTTCAGCTCATGCTGAACAGCCCTTTCATGATCACGTGCATTGCATACAGCCCTTATAATGAGATGTTGCTGCCAAGAATAATTTAAGAATAAATGATATGTCACTTCAGAACATCAGGAATTTACTGGGATTGTGAAAGAATGCACCTTATCAGGGTTCTTTTATACATAACTATCTTTGTAAATTCTCAAGTACTATTGAAAAAACTAAAGCATCTCATAATCCCCAGTGCAACTAATAGATTTCTACTGCTTTCACTATTACAGTCTGAAAGTGAACCACATCAAGAGGTTTTCTCTGATCAAAAGAGATGCATCATACAGAGATATAGCAAATATAAAGCACAACACATTCAGAAAACAGACAAATTCCATAATCTATGGGTTAAGAAAGTATGCAATATGGAAATGTTTTATATGTGGTGAAAGTGTGTGTGTGCAGAGTATAGAGTAGTGGAAGAAAGGAGTGGATCCATTCCTGCATTCCACTCCTGCCTTTTCTAATTACTCAGCATGATTTTTTGCAGTTCTTTCATTTTGCTTCACTGTAATTGTTTCCTTACACAATAGTTTTAATGCTGTAACAGTAACAGCAAATGATGTTATTAGAGCATAGATTTTTGTAAAGTGTTTTGAGATTCTTGGATAAATGCCAATTATTTATTATTATGTTAGGTATAAAATAAAATATCCAAGCCTCAAACTTTTCCATTTTCTAATAAAAATAGTGAATGGAAAGGGAAAAATTGTATCTCCCAACCCCCTATTCTTTGATAAATTAAGCCAAATCTAGAGCTCAATTGTCCAAAGACTTACAGAGGTGAGTAACTTTACTTCTGGGTTACAGCCTATTCTTCCTTTATTCCTTCCCATTTAACCTTTAAAGGAAAAATATATATATCTGTTGATAGGTATTTCAGAGAGCATACACAGACACCAAATTCCTGCTGTGAACCAGAAAGAAACAAAATGTAAAATAAATGAAAAAAATCATGCCTACAGGGCACAGTTCTTCTCATTTTCTGGTTGGGATTTTTGTTCCTCCTCATCTTTAAATATAGCTTTTGAAGGATGGAAGTGTTAATGATGAGGAGACAATAGATCTGCATTTACTAATTGCTAAGCCTACTTGTAAGAATAAATCTAAAATTAAATATTTTAATGGCATATCAATCTATGATATGTAGTAAGGACTTGATCCAACTACCACTGAAATCAAAATCAAAAGGTAAACAATTTTTGCAGTGATTACATATAAAAAATTGTAGCTGCCTTTTCTATTGACAAATAATGGAAGGTCTGGCTGATCAGCATCTCTCAGTAAATATTAAATGCATGCATTTCAAGTACATCCTAGAGACCTGCTCAAACCCATTCTCCCATCCCTAATTGACAGTAAATGTTTTATTTTCCTAGTCATAGACTACAAGAAGATAATCAATAAAGCTGTTTCTGTGTTTGGCAAGACCAGGTGCAACAAGAAGCAAGCATCACATTTTTCTATAGTCATCTCTTGGACACATTCCTGCACAAGCACTACTCATTTAGAAGAAGAAGCTGAGTGAATGGGGGGATGGAAAACAAGTTGTATGTTTTCGAAGCACAGCAATGCCACCCAAAAATCTGCAGGAACTGCTTTCACATACCACCAATAATTTGCTTAGAATAATATTTCTTGTGCCTTTGTATTCCACAAAATGTCAACAACTGTAAATATTTTTCTGCTTCACTATCCAATTCCATAAAAACAAGAGAGAAAAGCACTAAGTTCATCATTTCAGTCACACATAAAATTTGCTTGCATCTTCTCAGTATACATCACGAACATATCTGCTACAGCAAAAGCTTGAAGTGACAGAACAGCTAAAGAAAAATGAAAAGAATGTGAAAGCCTGTTAATCAAATGTGTATTTTTCTCAATGTTTCTTAGCACACTGTCTGCAAGCATAACTTACAGGCTACTAAAAACTTTATGTACTGTAATTACCTTTCCCTTCAAATCCTTATCAGAAAAGGTTTTGGCTTGGTTCTGGAATTTTATTTCTATAAATTTGAAACTAATTTAGTACCCAAGGAAAATGCCAAATCAACAGCTCCAACAAATGAACTCCTCTTTACATATGTAGCACCTGGTGCTACACATAACAGGCAGAAGCAGTACATGTTGAACCTATCTAGTCCGCTACTCTTTTGTCCAGCAACATCTGTAATCCAGCATGATTTTAGTTAGCCCAACAACCACTTATCATGGGTGTGACCACATTTCCTGTAGTCCCATTAAGTTTGTTTAGAGTCACCTGCCCTGGTTCTCAGTGTTCTGTGCTGTTTTTAGCTCTAATTTACCCCTAAATATCTTCTAAGAGCCGAGTAGCAGTGGATGTATTGATACTGTTGTTAAACAACATTGACCTCCTGTTGTGTGGCAAATTCTCTGGTTTGGCACCAGTCAAGGTCCCGAGAGTGCTGGACTAGTGAAGTTCAACCTGTATATGATGCCTCCTGCTGCCATGACAGTGAGATCCCCTAGGAGTGAATTTCTTATTCGCTGATGCCTTTCTGTGGAGACTGCCAAATGGATAAAGTCATCCATAACTGAGATTGTAGTAATATGGCACATAACTGAGTTCATATAAAATATTCTTCAAATGTAGCCCATCTCCTCAACAGTGTTGGTCACTGAGAGCACATCACCATTGAAGGTATGGGCTGTACACGGTGTGGGCAACTGGAAGTGTTTCAGGAGGGAAGAGACTGTCTCTGTTCACATGAAGGTATAGTGAGTTGCAGCATGGCACATCTTGTAGGATGGGATGCAATCTCTTACCAGCCAGTGATGGAAAAAGACATTCTGAGCCACCCTGGTTATTTGAGCATCCAGCAACAATCTTGTGAGCTGGAGACAATACCACCAGTAGTCTGGGAGATCTTAACACAGTGTTGTCATACAAGGAACACATTTGATTTCTGAATAAGTGAGGTGATAGCCTCTGCACTGCACTTTCTTTTTACCATCTAAAGAGAGGCATTAGCATTAATGTCAATGAAGGACCATATCCCACCCTGCCAGAAGAGGATGTGTGCCATATCTGAAGCTACCTAGAAACCTATTGATCCAAAGAAAGACACTGGTGATCTCTGGGAAGGTAGCCTGAACATGGTTTCGGTTAGGCAACAGAAGACAAAGCTCTGATTACTGCTCAGCACAATTTCCCTGTCCTACATGTAACAACCGGATAGGGGTTCTCACATGACTAGATCCAGCCTCGAAAACGCTGAATAGACATCTCCCACCCTTACAGAGGGAGCACAGACACAGCTATGCCAGATTATTAGTTCTGTGACTTTCTGTTACCACAGGTTTTTTCCCTGCTTATCCCAGGGGAAAGCCCGTTCAATCAGCAAATGTAAACGGGGTCACCTCTCAACTGCAGTATGATAGAATTGGCTCAGCAGGGTTACAGAACTATTTTTGGGCCCCTAACTGTGTCCATTTGAACATTTTCTAAAAGGCAGTGAAATATCTACCTGCCCAGAACTGATTAATAAGGCTTGAAGATGTTTCTCGTTATTAATGCACTTGGGCTTTATGGCAAAATTTTATCTTGACCAAAGTTAACAAGCAAACCTTAGAAGGAGGTAAACAAGAAAAGTGATTGTCAGATAGATGTAGCTGGATGGTATCTTTGTCCATTGAGCACAGTCCTGTAAAACGCGCATTACAATATCAATATATTGTAAATCCACTATTAAAATAATACCAAGTAACTGATTTATAGTTAATTGACGTAAGTAAAATATTTCCAAGTCTTTCATGCCATTCTTCATAGTTGTTCCTGGGCACTGCTTTGTATTAGGACTGGGAACCTCTTTCACAGTAGTTTTTAAAGCTAATACACTATTTTAGAAAGGGAGCATGACCAGCATTTTCCTTAGGGGTGATCTACATATTGCCTTACGTTCACCGAAATGGGCATTTTAATGGCACTTCCCTTTTTCACCCAGTGTCATCCTACCCTAAACCCAATCCAAAATATGGCCATCTTTTGTGTCGACCATGCTGTTGACTAGGAATGCCAGAAAGATGAGTTTACCTACTTCATTTTTTTATTAGGACTAGACTGGTCCCTACCCTGAGTTCATCCTTTCTGAGTAATAATCAAATAGAAGTTAAGGAGAGGGAAAGGGGTGTATTTATATTAACCTACATGGTGCCACACCAGGTAGGGAGCTTGCTCAAAGTAATGCCTCCAGTTGATTAACAAAAGACCAGCTAATGATACCAACCACCATCTAAACAGTAAAACTCTGCATTTTAATTTATTTGTTAATGAAGCTGCTGTAAGTAGGACTATTAGTGACTTTAAAAAGTATTATCACTGGCACTCTGGCTGTACATAGAGGTAAAACGATCAAATTTGGCACTTCATCTCAGAGGGGTTGCTGCCCCTGTTCCAGTGCATGCTATCAAGGTCCACTGCATGGGCCAGTAAGGGTAAAAAAACTCCAGTGTGCATTAGAATGTAAACCCCAGGTAGAACAGACTAAAGGCATCATGACAACAAGCCCTTCATCTACATCCCACTCACTTCTGCTCAGTCAGTATAATAGCATTTGAAAGAACAATGCAATATAATGAGAAAGTCACATTGGCATCTGCATGGCTGCAGTTCTTCAACTAAATGGAGAACGTAAGAGCATAAGAACATAAGAACAGCCATACTGGGTCAGACCAAAGGTCCATCCAGCCCAGTAGCCTGTTTGCCGACAGTGGCCAGTGCCAGGTGCCCCAGAAGGGGTGGACCGAAGACAATGGTCAAGCAATTTGTCTCCTGCCATCCATCTCCAGCCTCTGACAATCAGAGGCCAGGGACACCATTCCTAGTCTTGGCTAATAGCCTTTTATGGACCTAACCTCCATGAATTTATGTATCTCTTTCTTAAATTCTGTTATAGTCCTAGCCTTCACAGTCCCCTCTGGCAAGGAGTTCCACAGGTTAACTATGCGCTGAGTGAAGAAGAACTTTCTTTTATTAGTTTTAAACCTGCTATCCATTAATTTCACTTGGTGTCCTCTAGTTCTTGTATTATAGGCACAAGTAAATAACTTCTCCTTATTCACCCTCTCCACACCTGTCATAGTTTTATATACCTCTATCACGTTCCTTCTCGGTCTCCTCTTTTCTAAAGTGAAAAGTCCCAATCTTTTTAGCCTCTCCTCCTACAGGACCTATTTCAAGCCCCTAATCATTCTAGTTGCCCTTTTCTGAACCTTTTACAGTTCCAGGATATCTTTTTTTAGGTGAGGAGACCACATCTGTACACAGTATTCAAGATGTGGGTGTACCATAGATTTATACAGGAGCTCGTCTACACTACCACCTTCCTTCGAAGAAAGGATGGTAATTAAGGTGTTGGGAGCAGCACTCCATTAAGCAAATTCCCCCCTGCAGCAACTTTGAAGTACTGGCACGTGTCTAGCCGCGGCTCACATGCCGATACTTCAAAGTGCTGGGGCAACTTCAAAGTCCCCTCACTCCTCAAAATTTTTGAAGGAAGGTGGTAGTGTAGAGAAGCCCTAGGGGCAGTAAGATACTCCTTGTCTTATTTTCTATCCCACTTTTAATAATACCTAACATCCTATTTGCTTTTTGACTGCCACTGCACACTGCATGGATGTTTTCAAGGAACTATCCACATTAACGCCAAAATCTCTTTCCTGATTAGTTATAGCTAAATTAGCCCCCATCATGTTGTAAGTATAGTTGGGGTTATTTTTGCCAATGTGCATTACCTTACACTTATCCACACTAAATTTCATTTGCCATTAAATTTCATTTGCCATTTTGTTGCCCAATCACTCAGTCTGATGAGATCTTTTTGAAGTTCTTCACAGTCTGCCTTTGTCTTGACTGTCTTTAACAGTTTAGTGTCATCTGCAAACTTTGGCACCTCACTGCTCACCCCCTTCTCCAGATCATATATGAATAAATTGATCAGGATTGGCTCTAGGACTGACCCTTGGGGGACACAACTAGTTACCCCTCTCCATTCGGAAGATTTACCATGTATGCCTACCCTCTGTTTCCTGTCTTTTAACCAGTTCTCAATCCATGAAAAGACCTTCCCTCTTATCCCGTGACAAGTTAATTTACATAAGAGCCTTTGATGAGGCTTTCTGGAAATCTAAGTATACTGTATCCACTGGATCTCCCCTGTCTGCATGTTTGTTAACCCCTTCAAAGAACTGCAACTGATTAGTAAGAGATGATTTCCCTCTGCAGAAAACCTGTTGACTTTTGCCCATCAAATTATGTTCTTCTACGTGCCTGACAATTTCATTCCTTACTATTGTTTCAACTAGTTTGCCCAGAACTGACATTAAACTGACCAGTCTGTAATTGCCAGGGTCACCTCTAGAGCCTTTTTTAAATACTGGTGTTAAATTAGCTGTCTTCCAGTCATTAGGTACAGAAGCTGATCCAAAGAACAGGTTACAAACTAGTGTTAATAGCTCTGCAATTTCCCATTTGAGTTCATTCAGAACCCTTGGATGAATGCCATCAGTCCCAGTGATTTGCTAACATTAAGTTTATCTATTTCTTCCAAAACCTCCTCTAAGGACACTTCAATTAGAGACAGTTCCTCAGTTTTATTTCCCACAAAAAAAAGTGAAGCTTTGGGAATCTCCCCAACATGCTCAGCCATGAAGACTGAAGCAAAGAAATCATTTAGTCTCTCCGCAACGGCTTTATTGTCCTTGATTGCTCCTTTTGTATTTGTATTGTCTAGGGGACCCACTGGTTTTTCAGAAGGCTTCCTGCTTCTAATGTATTTAAAAAACATTTTGATATTACTTTTTGAGCTTCTGGCTAGCTGTTCCTCAAAATCTTTTTTGGCTTTCCTTATTACAGTTTTACACTTAATGTGGTAGTGTTTATGTTCCTTTCTATTTACCTCACTAGGATTTGCCTTCCACCTTTTGAAAGATGCCTTTTTATCTCTCACTACTTGTTTTACATGGGTGTTACCCATGGTGGCTCTTTTTTCGGTCTCTTAGTATGTTTTTTAATTTGGAGTACACATTAAGTTGGGCCTCTGTTATAGTGTCTTTGAGAAGCTTCCATGCGGCTTTCAGGGTTTTTGTTCTACTCACTCTGACTTTTAATTTCTGTTTAACTAACCTCCTCATTTTTGCATAATTCCCCCTTTTGAAATTAAATGCCAGAGTGTTGGACTGCTGAAGTGTTTTTCCCACCACAGGCATATTAAATGTTATTACATTATGATCACTATTTCCAAGTGGTCCTGTAATAGTTACCTCTTGGACCAGATCCTGTGTTCCACTCAGTACTAAATCAAGAATTGCCCCTCCCCTTGTAGGTTCCCGTACCATCTGCTCCAAGAAGCAGTCATCAATGGCACTGAGAAATCTTATTTGTGCATCTCGTCCTGATGTGACACGTACCCAGTCAATACGGGGATAATTGAAATCCCCCATTGCAACTGATTGTTTTATTTTGGTAGCCTCTCCAATCTCCCTGAGCATTTCAAGATCACTAGCACTGTCCTGATCAGGTGGTCAATAATATATCCCTACTTCTATATTCTTAGTAGAGCTTGGAATTACTATCCATAGTGATTCTAGGGAACATTTTGATTCATTTAAAATTCTTATTTCATTTGATTCTACATTATTTTTCACATACAGTGCCACTCCACCACCCACACGGCCCATTCTATCCTTCCTATATATTTTATATCCTGGTACGATTGTGTCCCATTCATTGTCTTCATTCCACCAGGTTTCTGTGATGCCTATTATGGCAATTTCCTCCTTTAAAACAAGGAGGAACTTGCCTATTATTGTATCTCCAGATGTATGTCCTCAACAACAATATAACAAAGCTCAAATGTGTTGAATTGTCACATGGTTGACAGCTCCTGAGGGCCACATTTCCAAAGGATGTAACAAATGTTCATATAATGTGTGGAGGACAGTTGCTACTGTTATATAAGGGAGTTGGGGTAGGTGGTTGGGTTGTTCAGGGAGATCATTCTTCACATGGCAATGGTGGCTTCTGCCTGCTGATCAGAACACTGAGCAGTGTGCTACAGCTAGGAGCGCAGGGGTTTGTGGGTTTAGGTGTTTGCAAAGTTAAAATAAAAACTTCTTTAGCATAAGCTCCCCTGGCATTAATGTGAACAATGTCACACACTGCACCCACATATGCTTGCAAATGCACTGACTAGGAGCAGATTGTGACAAGCTTCCCCGCATTTCAGGCTTCAGAAAACCTCCCACAGTTGCATTCCCTGTGCTCCACAAAGTCCTTCACCTGTTCCTGCCCTGTGCTCCAGAGAAGCAGTACACACCAAGTGGTACAATAGGGCAGGCATGGGAGAGTCCACAGTTCCAGCCCACCCATCTTCTCAAAGTGGTCCACTTGCCTTAAACCAGTGAAGTCTGTGAAGTCCCTGTTCACCAGGGTCCTTGGAGAGGGACTGTCTCCCCCAGGTACCATAGTATCTAGGCACCCTGCGAGTAAGAGCTGCAGCACTGAGCTAACATGGTAGACAGAGTCTGGGTTTGAAAGCTAAGCCTGCTCTCCGTACAGCCCAGTTAAGAAGCGTTATGATCGCCAGTCCAGATTTTAATTTGGGCCTCCAGATTTTCTGTTACATTCTCCCACTTACTAGTAGGACCTGTGGTATTAGATATCAGATACTGCTGCTGTCACTAATGTTTCCTAAAATCTTTGTAAGCCATGCTGAGCCATTGTGACAAACTTCTCTAACAGGGCAGGAAAGATCTAATATAAGCTAGAGTCCAGTAAAATATATATATTATCTACTTTCTTTTGATCTTTTCAAGCCCCTTGTAGTCATTGGGCCGTGTGTAAACGTCATCATTTCTGCTTGTGTCAATTGGGGCCAAAAGTGAAAGGTTAATTGTCATGTAAATTCAGGCCCACTGAATGAGGAGGGCAAAGGGAACAATTGTACAGGGGCCCAGTGAACTTAAAGCAGTCCAGGGCTGCCACTGCCATTGCTTTAGCCCTACCCAGGTCCCAGGGCCCTTTTAAATAGCGCTGCCGTTGCGCTGAGATAGTGACTGCGGGGCACCCCAGAGCTGGGATCCCAGAGCTGCCGAGCTGGAGACGGGCCTGGAGGTTGTAACCAAGCGAGTGAGTGGAGATGGGCTGAGAATGGAATGGAGGGTCAGGCTGGGAAGAACAGGAGGAAGCTGAGCTCTGGAGTAGATCCAGGTGTAGCACCCAGAGGCACAGAGACCTCATCTGGGGTGAGTGAAGTCTCTGTTCTACAGCCTCAGCTGAGAGCCAGCTGGCCTCTAGCTCATGTGGTAGAGTGCAGGGCTTTAGACCCTATACTCACGGCTCTATCCCTGAGGCCAGCACCCAGTGTCTGTCCGCATTACACAGGCATGGAACTGCAGGGAGTGGGGGACAAGGGGGGGCAGGAAAAAATGGACTGGGAAAGGACAGGAGCGGCGGGGTTGGGTCAGAGGTAAGCAGAGACAGCTGAGGAAAAGTTGTCTAGTGGGGCATGGGACTCCTGGGGGCAGAGCTGAGGGGCAGGAGGGTGAGACAGGCACCTCTAAACAGCTGGGAGATGGGGCTGCAGCTGACCATGGGGTACTGTGATGGAGGGGCAATGCTCAGAGTTTCCCTGGGCAGGGAGGCAGGAGCTTGTGGCTTTCCCTGAGGAGGGGGATGGGGGCTCATTAATTGTGTTGCCCTGCACCAGTAATTCCTGTCAGCGAGTCTGTGTAAATTACACAGGAAATGAAAGGATGTTCCCGGAAGCGACCTAGCAAAAGAAAACAGCTTCTTATTCTGAGATAAGTCAAAGGGGGAGCAAGAAGAAGGATATTGGAGACTATCAGAACCTGACCACTCTATAGTACTGTTCTCCACTATGTTCACTTCGCCAGATTCTGATCCATCTATTTCCTCGCGTCAAGGAGCGCCTTATTTCAGGAATGGTTCCGCTGATGTCAGTGGGCTATTTGTGCAACAGAGGCACTTTAGCCTGAGTAAGTGAACCAGAATCTCCTTTTCTTTTATTTTCTTTTTTTTTTTTGACTTTTTCTGTAACATTATGACAAGATGATCAGTGGGTAAAAAGCTGACCTGAGTGACCCCTTGGTATTTAACCATTGGAGGAAACAAAGAACAAGAAGAATCCCAGACACTCTTATTGGTCACCACAACAGCCTCTGCAAATAGAAACAAGACAGTCTACAAATGAAGGGGAGGGAGCTGTTCAGGCCAAAGATAAGGATAAAGACTAAGGGAAATGAGGAAGCAGCAAAATGGCAAGCTTCTGCAAGAAAACCTGCTGATTCATGAATGAATAATATTTCTTACAAGCCAGCTGGTTTGTTCGCAAAAGTGGCTGCATGATTTCCAAGCAGCTTTAACTCATGTGACTGCTATTTCTGCAATGACTAACACCTGCATACAATGCTTCTGGCAGCATTACAAAGGCTATTCCCACAGGAGCTTAGTAATACTTTTCTAAGTTGAAGGGTGAGAAGAGCATGCAATGGGTCTCTGCTATATTATTCTGACAAAAAATAGCACTCTGACTTCTAGATCCTAAGAGATGATGCTGCAGAATTTTTTAAGCAACAGAATAGTAATTTTCTTGATATATAACATTTATATTTCTTTTTCTTCTTCCTCCTCTCTTTCTACCTGTCTCCCCTCATCTCCTAACCCCCATTTCAGCTCAGCTCCTTTATGAAGGTAGATCTGTTTTTTGTGGAATTTCTTTTTCTTTTCTTCCTTTCTTTCTTTCACTTCTCAGACAAATGTGCTTTCCTGCAGACTCAGACATGATTGTTCCTTTTACCTTTTTTCCCTGAAACCTAGTGACAGCCAGAATGAATGATTAATTATTAAAACTGTTCAACATAAAGACTTATTGTTCACTTTGTAAATAGCCTTGCACATTGAGACCAGATTATCTGAGGAGCTCAGAGATGGATTTTCATGTGCTCTGAACTCGCAGTCACAACCAGATTTTCATTAGGCTCCAATACGCTGTTTATTTCAGGACCTATAAGGGAGCTGTGTGCTTTGAAATGTTGCACATGTTAGAAAATCTGGCTCAGCATAGTCATATATAAAGGTTCAGTGATGATTCTCTGATATAACTCCTTTCTTCCAAATGGATCCCAAAACACATTACCAATTTTCCTGACTGGCTGTACACATTACATTAGGAAATGGTAATAATGATTCTAAAGTTAGGGTATTGCTCACTTTCCGTCACTGTGTAATCCCAGTTATACCTCACAATTTCAAAAAGCTTTAGAACTAATGGCCCTTAGAACTTTGGCACCATCCTTATGGCCCCAGAAAAATCCATAATGGGAACACCTACCCCACATCTCTTGCAGAAACAGTTCATCTAGAGGGACCTCCAGCCCAGAAGGGGTAAAGGAGTCCTGTCCCTCGGGTTACTTCAGTGACATCAAAATTAAACATCTTGTTGGGGAGAATGGCTAGTCCATTGTTCATTAGAAATGTAATATGCTTTAGGTGGCAAAAGAACTAGTCCTGAGTGATGGTCCCTACACCCCAATATCCAATTGCTAAGAAAACTGCTATAGCCAGATACAATAATGGTATATGCAGCATCAGATCGCATTTGGGGAATATGAACTCCCTCCTCCAAAAATAAATCACTACAATTTATTGATCATTTTTTCACCAGTCTCTTTTCCTAGGAGATGGGACCTGGGAAGAAGAGGAAGACATCTGGCCACATCTCCAGATGATCCATAGTTGTGTATGTGTACACAGCCAGTCAGGCCATTGAGTTGAGATGTTTTACCCCGATGTAGGTAGCACAGGACACTGCTAAATTTGGGGCACCAAATTTAGTGGTGCCCAGTGCAGCTTTATATGCTGTGTATGCTGAAGGACGGCGCTGGTTAAGCAGCAGGGAAAGGTACCAGCAGGAGGACTTTTCACTGTCGCTTATAGCTATAACCAATATTGTGGGCTCAGTTTGTTTTTCACTGGAGCATGTAGCTACAAGTACCCTTACATCCAGGCACCATTGTAGACAAGGCCTGAGACAGATCTCCTCTAGTAATTATTTGGGAAGGATTTTATGGCTTTAGTTATTCAGGCAGTCAGCCTAGATGATCACAGTGGTCCTTTCTACCCTTGGAATCTATGTAATTCAAGAATAAGTGTCAAAAATGTGAGGCTAGAACCCTTCATATTAAAATTTGTAAAAAGAACAAAAAATAACCATTTTATTTCTCTTTTTTCCTGATGGTGACTGTATGCAAACCACATCACTTTTTGGCTCCACTGAGATGCAATATCAGCCAACCAGTCTGAAGATGTCACATGAATCAGCCGGGTGATTTTCAGTTGCTACTTAAGTATAGGAAAAGTCAAGGTCTTAAATAGCTTTTTCAAAAGACAAAAGGGGGTATATGGAATACCAACAAGTTTGACAAACTGCAATTCTGGAGGGACTGTGGAGATTGGCGGAAGGGCCACACAAATCTGTATTTGGGACTATATGACTTCACAAAGTTTCCTTTAAATACCCTGCGTTCTTCCAAATCCTATTGGTGTTTATTATACTTCAGCCACATTACTGCAGCCTCGCTACATATTGGTGTTAGGTTTTCCCTTTCTTGTTTTGCTAATGGAGAGCTGCCAGTTCACTGTTATGACCTGAGCACTGTGGGTGAGCGAAATAGCAGAGATTAGATTGCTCACAGAGTTATTGGTATTTGTTGCCTGTTCCAAAACCACAGGACCTGCTACGATTTGACCTCTTTCTGTATGCCCTGCAATCCGTGTACAGCATAACTTCACACGCGGCTCTGCTAGGATCCTGTTAAATTTATTTTACAAGAGCTATGAAATATTGAGCCTGTCACTATTTAACACTGTCCATAATTGCCTTCTGGAGAGATTTTATTTTTCCAAAAACTAAAGGAAAAGAGGGGGGAAAGTGCTCTTGAGAGGAATTATATATACTCAAAGCAGAGACATTAAGAAAGCCTTATTTTAAAAGAAAGCAAGGATAGTTTTGTGGTCAAGGCAAAGGACTGGTGGGGAAGAATCCTGGCTTTACTACATGCTTATGCTTTATATATCTATAATCTCAGACAAGTCACAGTCTCCCTTTCCTTCATTTCCTCATTTCCAAAATAGGAATAATAATACGTGCCTACGGTGTAGGGGGCACAGTCTCTATGTGTGATCATTCCTTTCACTCACAATGTGATACGTTGCTTCTATCTGAAATAATTCCATCAACAGCTATGGTTCTAGAAATACAGAAACAGTGATTATCAGCCAATAACATGTAGAGACATTGAAACAGACCATTTAAAGATATTTATGTCTTTCACTTTTAAAAAGTGAAGACCTTTAGGAGGAGAATTTAAAGCATTTTCATTAATCTTGTTCTTTGCCTTCATCATAAAAAGTGTGTTTCCCATTTTGGCTCATGTGACTAGCCAGTATTTAGGACTTTACCAAGTTGTTGCCATAAGGAGCAAAATTGATAGTCTGAATAAGATATCCCTATGATACAATCCTGCTTATTTAAAAGGTAGGAACACGAAGTCCTGTCTTCCCAAACATGCTAAAAACAAACCATAAAGGCCCTTTCCTTGCTCAGAAATCCACGTCTGCATCTCCAGCAAGTACCCAACGGAAACTTCCACCCAGGGTTAATAGCACCACTGCTCCTCTCACTTTCTCCTGGCTTTCTGCCTTACACATAGCCACAGCCAATCAACCTTCTTTCCCTTTCATTTGCACTCAACCCAGAGAAACACCTCAGCCAGCACAGGTTAGTTTCTGACCAGCTTTGCCCACTGCCCAGTGCCTTGGGTAGCAATTTCTTGGTGTTTCTAACTATCACTACACAAAAGGGATTAAACTGCACCTTCCAGCTATCATGAAAGGAGTGTGATTAGCACACCCATCAACTAACACAGTGTGATTGTTTACAGATCAAAATTCTGCTTTGTAATTGTCATTAATACCTTCCAGAAGATCATCATCTTCTTAAATCTGTTCTTTTGAATGCCATAATTTTCAGAAATAACACACTCAGGAATCACACCAGTGATTCAGATGGGTTAGATAACTCACCGTTCCTCCATCGTTCACTCACTCAGCCAACATGTTTAAGAAAAGAGTGAACCTAACAGTGAATCAAATGAAGCACACATTAAGCTATCGTCATAAATCCTAAATATCTACTCTGACCTGGCAGTTATGTGGCCTCCTAAACAATGAAACCAATAATTAGATTAAAAAAAGCTGAAAGGTTCTTACGGTGTTGGGGGAGTCAGGGGATAGCTGTCTTCACGCACGCCCCCTACCCGTGTATAACAGATGAAGCTCACAGTTGCAGACTGACTCATTCCAAGACAAAATCCAGACAGTTCCAAGCAAAAAGAAAATATGAGACGGCCTATCCTGTAACGTTTACACAAGATTTGTGTTAGGACATTTTTTAAGTTCAAATACTAAAGAGGATATTTAGGGAGCTGATAAATGGCATTCATCAGTCTTATGTTATGTTTAACAAATAATAAAATCATGTTTGGATAACATCAGCCAGTCACTAATTGATCTAGATGGAAGTTTACCCTAAAACAAGTATACTCACCATCTCTTCAGATGCAGATGGATATTCTGATGCAAAGTAGAGCACCCACCCGGATCAGTAATTACAATCTGCTGGAAATGTGCTCCTGGGTGAATCACAACCAGCTGACATTCATAGGATTATATGAGCAGTGCAGCTGTAATAAGGAGAACGATTTCACAAATCAAAACACAAAGTCAGACACACTCTTGCTGAAGGAATTGTTTGGCTTTGGGATATATTCCAGTCTAATATTCCACTTACAATCATAACTTCAGAGGTTCCAAGACCAGAAGGGATCTTCGTGATCACTTAATCTGGCCTCCAGATAACACAGGCCATAGAAATTCCCCAGAACCATTCCTGTCTGAACTAGTGTATACCTTTGACTAGCTCTGTTTCTGGGAATGGCTCCATAACATCATATGTTGGAGAGTTTCCAGTTTCTGGCACTATAATTTATTCTCCTAAGTACTATTCTTTTCCCAGAGCCTGCACTTATGAGAAAGATGACAACAAATATGTTCTTTCCCTCTTGGGCTACATCTACACTAGAGGGTTTTGTCAACAAATCTGGCATTTTGTTGACAAAACGCACAGAGCGTCCACACTAAAAATGTGTTCTGGGAACACACTGTTGACACAACTCAGCACTTTTGTCAACAGCCCTTTGCCTTTCTGTTGACAAAAAAGCTTATAGAGTCTACAGGGGGCCCTCCATCAATAGAGAGGGCTTGCGGGTCACCAGGCATCTGTCTCTGTTGTATTTCTGGCTGGCTGCTCTGTTGAGAGAGTGGCCAGGCAGTCTTGCTGCTCTCTGTTGGCAGAGCAATCCACTTTCATGTGTGGCCGCAATCTGTCCACAGAAGTTTTGTTGGCAGATGTCTTCTGACAACAACTTCAATCAACAGACCACTGTAGTGTAGACAAAGCCTTAGATTCATAAAAGTACCAATATCCTTAGTAGTTGTAGTAGCATTCTTCACTCTACGTAGACTATGAATCGCGCCCTTCATAGTTCCGTTTGGCATCCTCATTTGCAGCGTCGGCTGTGACTGTGAAGACCTACACGAGAGTGACAGTCCTTGCTGCATCTGTTGCATATGTAATGGGTGTCTGGCAGGTCCTTGCTGTGCTTTCTGTGGGCTCGCTTCTCCTTTGCTAGCTGTCTGATCCTCAACTCACCCTTCTGAAGGCCCTTGTATAGTTCCTGGCTCCATCTGCTGCGATTGTCTGCCAGCTTCTCCCAGCTGTCTGGCTTGATGTCTGTTTCCCTGAGGTCTCTCTTGCAAACATCTTTGTAGCGCAGCTGGGGGCGTCCAGGAGGTCTTTTGCCAGAGGCTAGCTTGCCATACAGGATGTCTTTTGGGATCCTTCCATCATTCATCCTGTGGATGTGGCCAAGCCAGCAGAGCTGCAGCTGCCTGAGGAGGGTGTGCATAGTTGGGATTCCAGCTTGCTCAAGGACGGTAGTGTTGGACACTCTGTCCTTCCACGATATTCCAAGGATGCACCTGAGGCAGCATAAGTGGAAGACGTACAGCCTCTTTTCCTTATGGGCATACAGGGTCCAAGTCTTGCTGCCGTAAAGGAGGGTGCTGAGGATGCAGGCTCTGTAGACTTGCATTTTGGTGTGAGTGTACAGCTTGTTGTTATTCCACACTCTCTCGCTGAGTCTGGACAGAGTTGTGGCTGCTTTACCGATCCTCCTATTTAGCTCAGTCTCCAAGGGTGCAGAGTGGTCAGTCTGAAGATGGAAGTGTTGTCCCCACACATATGGTCTTAGCTTCTCTAGAGCACATATAATCGCATAGCACTCTTTCTCTGATATAGACCAGTGGCTTTCTCTTTCAGACAATTTTTTGCTGAGAAATACAACAGGGTGAAGTTGTTGATCTGGTCCTTCCTGCATCAGAACTGCTTCTATGCCCCGCTCAGAAGCATCTGTGGTGATGACAAAAGGCTTGTCATAGTCTGGGGTCCTCACCACAGGCTCAGACATAAGAGCCATCTTGAGCTGGTTAAAAGCTTCCCAGAGGCATTTCTTTGCCCCTGCCAGGGAATTGGTCCCAGAATCAGTGAGTATCTCTGAGGGCCAACCTACCCTGGCAAAGATATCCGTCAGTGCCTGGCCCATGTTCCTAGCTGTCGTGCTGCCTAGGGCCATGGCTTCCAGCCATCGGGTGGCAAAGTCCACTAGGGTCAATATGAACTGTTTCCCTCTGGGGTCTTCTTAGGGACTGGACCCATAATATCCACAGCTACCCACTGGAATGGGACCTCTATGATAGGGAGGGCTTGGAGGGGTGCCTTGATCCGGTCTCGGGGCTTCCCCACCTGCTGGTATACCTTACATGTACAGACATAGCCAGTGGCCTCCTGGCCCATCCTCTCCCAGGAGAATGACCTTCTCAACCGGGCTTTGGTTCGGCTCACCCCAACATGGCCACTAGGGTGATCATGGGCTAAGCTTAAGAGCTTTTCCCAGTACTTAGCAGGGACCACCAACTGTCTTCGAGGATGCCAGTCCTCTTGGTGTCCATGGGAAAGGGACTCCCGGTATAAAAGTCCTCTTTCTACCACAAACCTGGTTCCGTTTGAAGGGCTGAGAGGCAGTGGTTCATTTCTGGCTGCTTTCCAAGCTCCTTGGAGGCTCTGATCTGCTTCTTGTTCTGCCTGGAACTGGTCTCTGAGAGCTGGAGGTGTCAGATCAGGTCCCACAAGAGGCAATGTAGGAGCAGAGGGCACCTGTACAGGGGAGGGATCACTTTCTTCCTAGTTATGGGGGAGCATTGTAGATTCAGCTGTCCCTGACGACTCCACGATGTCCCCATGGCCAACTCTGACCGTGGCACTGGCTGTCCCACCCCCTCTGGCTCTAGAGCCAGCCTTGCCTGGGGCTCAGGAACTGGGTCACAGGCTGTGTTTGCAGCTACTGGTCTGAGTTCAGGCACCATCATTGCAGGGTCCAGGGTGTCTAGGTATACAGCCTGATCCCTGCTAGGCTCAGGAGAGGTTTTAGGTGTGGAGGTCTGGTTAGCCTTGCTACATGTGACCACTCCCACCCTCTTAACGTGGTTTACATGGTTGGCCAAATCTTTCCCCAGCAGCATAGGAACAGGGTAGTCATCATAGACTGCAAAAGTCCAAGTCCCTGACCAGCCCTTGTTCTGCACTGGTAACTGGGCAGTAGGCAGGTCAAAGGTGTTAGCCTTGAAGGGTTGAATGGTGACCAGAGTCTCTGGGTCTATGGCCTTGGGGTCCACTAGAGATTGGTGGATCGCTGACACCTGTGCTCCAGTGTCCCTCCATGCAAAAATCTCCCACCCTCCCACACTCACAGTCTTCCGTTGCTTTGGGGGGATCCGTGAGACATCGGGGCCTGAGGCTCCTGGGGGCAACCCCAGAGTGATGAGCTGCAGCCTATTGGTCCTCTTGGGACAGTTGGCCTTGACATGCCCCATTTCATTACATTTAAAGCATCGCACCATGGGTGCACCACTGGAGTGGGGTTGGTTCCCAGGGGCTGGAATGGAGGGACAGGGGGAACCCTGGAGTCTTGCTGGAGGTGTGTAGGGCTCTTCCCTGTGAAGTGTGGGTCTGGAGGGTCCCTGGTTGTTGAAGGTCCCTCTCAGACTGCTCTTCTGGCTGCTTTTCCCCCTCAGCTCCATCCATCGGGCTCCGAGTACTCCTGCCTCTCTTAGGTTTTTCGGTTTTCCATCCAGGATGTACCCTCTAATTTCTCCTGGAACCCCCTCAAGGAACTGTTCCATCTGCATCAGGAGAGATATTTCTCCCCAGGTGTGGGCTTTCTCTCCGGAGAGCCATGTTTCCCAGTTTTTTAGTACACGACTGGCATGTTCGGGGAAGGGTGTGGTTGGGGTCCACTTGGAGGCCCTGAAGTGACACAGGGCCTGTTCAGGAGTGAGTCCCATCCTGAGTCTGGCCTCTTGCTTAAACAGTTCATAATCATTTGCCATGTCCCCTGGGAGGTCAGCTGCCACCGCTAGTAGAGGACCAGTGATTCGTGATCTTAACTCCATCATGTACTGACAATGAGGAATGTTGTACCCTTGGCAGGCCCTCTCAAAGTTGAGGAAAAAGTCCTCGACATCATCCCCTACTTGGTACATGGGGAGTCTCCTGGGGGGGCTGAATGGTGATGGGGTTGTTGGGTGGGGTACCTGAAACATCCGTCCACTTAGCTTTTTCCAGTGCAACTTGAGCCTCTAGTTCTGCTCTCCTCATCTCCGCCGCTATCTTGGCCAGCTTTACTTCTCGCTGTACACGCCTGTCCGATGGCATGTCAACTGAAGTCTACAGATGTGGAGGTGAAGAATTGGTAAGGAAGCCTCACAAACATTTTCTTCGTATTTGGTCTAATGAAGATTTCAGAAGACCTGAGAAGTGCCAACACTGACACTCTTTAAGAAAGGAAATAATTTAGAATGTGGAAATTATTCAGGCATGGACTTGTCAGCTACAGCAGGGGAAATTCTCTGCCTTTTCCTCTTAGACCAATTACTTCTCCTTGCGGAGGAAACACTGGCAGAATCTTAGTGCGGTTTTAGATCATCCTGCTCAACAACTGACATGATCTTTATTGCTTGCCAAATCCAGAAGAATTCTCAGGAGCAAAATCAGGACCTATTTGTAGCATTTATCAATTTGACAAGGGCCGTTGACTCTGTCAGTCACAGAGCTTTGGGGAACATGCTGGCCACATTTGTTCACCTTCCAAAATTTATTAAAGTCTTAAGGCTTCTCTGTGATTGGATAACTGCCATCATTCTCTGTAGTGGCCATGAGATGGAGCCTTTCATCATCAAAAACTGAAAGTAAGTAAGATCCTATCCTGTTCTCCATCTTTTTATCATTTTGGTCCTCCAAAAACATTGTCTCCCCCATGGGGACATTCAACACTGAATGGATGGGTAGCTTTTTAATCTTCAATGTCTCACCCTGATGTTTAAAGTCCTCAAGACATTCATTAGTGATCTTCAGTATGCCAATGATTGTGCCATCTTCATGCACACCAAGACTGACCATCAGTCCATGCTGCATATTTTTGTACTATTTATTGAAACCTTGGATTATCAGTCAATATTGAGAAAACTGAAGTGCTCTGTCAGTCTGCTTCAGCCTTGCACATGATCCACCACAAATCACCAATGAGGGTCAGACTTTGGAGATAGTTAAGCACTTTTGCTACCTCAGTAGCCAACTTTCTCAGAACACAAAGATCAGTAATTGGATCCAGCATACAACCCAGTGTGCAAGTGCTTCCTTTGAGAAATTATTCTGATGCCTTTTTACAGACCAGGGTCTATGGCAGGACACCATGATCCGAGTCCATTAAACACTTGTTATTCTGACATTCCTTTATGGATGTGAAACCTGGGTAACTTATCAATACCACCTCAAGAGTCTGGAGAGGTACCACCAATGATATCTCCAGAAGATCCTTAACATCAAGTGGGAAGATTGCTGCATTAACACCAGCATCTTCACTGAAGCCAATGTCACCAGCACCGAAGTGATGATCCTCATGCAACAGCTTTGCTGGGCTGCTCATTGTGTGTGGATGGCATACACTCACCTCTCAGAACAAATCCTCTACATTCCTCCCACCCATGGCCAGAGACCCCATGGCGGTCAACGGAAATACCATAAAGACACACTGAATGAGGTTCTCAAGAAAACTGAAGTAGACATCCCAAGCTGAGAGAAGCGAGTCACCAGCCAACCCCAATGATACCACAGGCGTCATTAGGCCCTGGCCTGCTTCATGCAGAAACATCTTGCCCTCAGAGCTGAAAGGAAAGAGAGAAGGAGAGAGAAATAACTTTCTCACAGATTGTAGATGAACTATCAGGAACTGCCTGTATCTACTGCAGGTGGATCTGTGATTCCAGCATCACACTCTTGAGTACATGTCAAGTGCTTTGCTTCCGTAAAGCCTTTAGGGGTTCCAAAGGAACCCGGCTGCTAGAGGTTATAGGACCTCCCTATAGCTCCCCATTTGACTCTTACACATTTTGGAAGGTGCTAGGGAGAATCCCATGTTTCTAAGGGAAGACGTTAATGAAAACACCACAAAGATGAACTTAAGGAGTACAGTAAACCTTGAGATACACGCAACCAAGTTGTGCATGTCTTGGGTTAATGAGACTACTGCTCCTGGCAGGAGTTGGAAACTGCTCCTGTCAGGGATGGCAGCTGAGAGTCATGTTGCTGCCCCTGACAGGAGTGTTCTCCTGATCCCCAGAGCAGCCCTGGTCAGTTTCCTGGCTCCAAGGAGTGGAGGTGAGCTGGGATCTAGGCTGCCCCTGGTTCCTGGCTCCCCTCCACTGGCTGGAGCCAGGAAACTGACCAAGGCTGCTGCCCTGCTCAGTTTCCTGGCTCTGCAAGTGGAGGGGAGTTGGGAGCCAGGCTGCTGCCTGGTTCCCAGCTCCCTGTCATTTGCAAGACCCAGGAAACTGACCAGCTTATGGATGGTCAGTTTCTCGGGTCCTGCGAGTGGTAGGGAGATGGAAACCAGTCTGTCCCCTGGTTCCTGGCTCCCTGCCACTCTGGGAGCCAGGAAACTGACCAGCCCTGTGGGCTGGTCAGTTTCCTGCCTCCTGCAAGCCCAGTGGAGCTGGGAACCAGGCTATAGTCTGGTTCCCCTCTCCCTTCAACTTGAGCAAAAATTTGAGTTATGCAGGAGTTGCAGGAACGCAACCCCCACATAACTCGAGTGTTTACTGTATTCCATTTTTTCCTGATCCTTTCCTGTAGGTTTCTCCAGGGCTTAGTAGTGGTAATTTGTCCTGGGGATTGTGAGATAATATAATCAATTTTTAATTAAAAACTAATTGCACACCATGTCAGTTTTCCTTCCTCTTACCATGACTAATCATGAGGTTCGGGAAGGCTACCAAATCAACAATCCTTAGGTTCCACAAAGAGTCCTCAGCTGACATGTATTCTGATGCCTGATCTAAGCTAGAAAATTGTTAGCTTAACTGCTTCACATAGGGATATGAAAAATCCACATAGTTAAGCTGACTTTCATGTAGAGAGCCCTAGGTCAATGGAAGAATTCTTCCATCGAGCTAAGCACTACCTCTCAGAGAAGTGGATTACTTATGTCACTGGGAGAACTCCTCCTCTTGGAATAGGCAGTGTCTACACTGAAACACTAAAGCAATGCAAATGCAGTGCTGCAGCTGTGCCACTACAGGATTTCAAGCATAGATGAACCCTGTCAGCATGTTACAATGTGATTTTTTGATAGCATGCACAGGCACATGAAATGGACCTTGAAAGATCATGTTGGTGGAGAAGGTCAGTAGAATGTGTCAAGGATCTGCCAGTGTCACAGTGGTAGCACTGCATACATTTTCATAACGTTAAGTGATTATGAATAAAGGAACATGTAAACCTTATATTTTCACTGGAGTTTTGTAATCTTTTCTGATTATTCTTCCTAGTTGTTCTTCTTTCTTGTCCACAGTTGTAGTTCCAACTTCCTTCATTATTTAGTCAAATACTATAAGCTTTTGTCCAGAATAGGGAGTTTATTTGATATTTTTTCTTTCTTGATGCAAGATATACATTTTATTAATATTGCTCATATGTAAAGCAATCACAGGAATTTCTTTTGAGAGCAACTGACAGCATTTACAATCCTCATTGTTGTCAGGAACTTCAGCTTCTTTTACATTTTCCTTTCAACAGACTTGTATAATTAAAAAAAGTCTCACATCTTAAGTGACTAGAAAAACAGAGGTTATTTGGTCAAAGCTTTGTACACTTTTACCTATTTGAAGCATTAGAGTAGTTATTATTTTAGTATTGACCTATATTCCTGAGGGGCAGATAAATTTCAGTGAGGCCCAATTCTGCAAGGTGCTTATTACTAGGAACAGCTTTAGAGAGCCTAATTCAACATCACTGAAGGCACTGTAAATTTTACCATTTACTCCAGGGTATGCTAGGTCAGGACCTTGGTTGAAGTTATAGTTCTTTCCAAATGTACATGTAAGATTCATATCCAATACTCATCTATATTAATGTGACCTACTTCTCCACCTAATTAGGCTATAGAGCTTGGAGAGCTGCCTTTCTCATGCATTTCCCATATTGCCTGCTTTCAGGTGAGTTAGCAAAATGTTGGAAGTGTCTTTCTTTTCCCACTTCCATCATTTTACTTCTGTTTCTGACTAAAGGCAGAAAATACCTGGGCATGTGATTTTAAAAAGAGCGATCTGGGCAGTTACTGGAAATCAGAAAGGGTTGGGGGGATCAGCTTGGCACAGGTTTTGACTGAAGGCTCAAACAATCTGATTTTGTCAGAACTAGTTCATTCCCACAAGGGCTTACTTTCCAGTTGCTTATTAGCTTGACCCCATTTCTAATGATAAGCACTTCACACGGACCACCCAACCAGATTCTTCCATTGTCCCTTAGCATCCCCAGTACTAAAGATGTTGCCTGCCACCTTCTGCCCTTCATTACACTGGTGCAATTTCATTGTCTTCAGCTTCTCCTCTGAACTGTACCCATGCAAGACAATCAGCCCTCACTCTCTCTGCTGTCGGCATTTTTGGGGCCCCATGATTTGAATGCTTCATAATTGCTAATTTGTTTATCCTTCCAATACTACATGAGCTGCAGAAGTACAATACTTCCCATTTTGCAGATGGGGAACTGAGGCACTCAGAGGCTAAATGATTTTTCCAATGCCATAAAAGAAATCTGCCATGGAGCAGAAAATTGAACATGGGTGTCCTAAATCCCTAATCACCATATTCTTCTTTGAGGATGTTTATAAAATTAACCAAGGGCAGAATTTGGCCTTTGGCATCTATGTTAGCAAAATTATGTGAAAGAAGGAAAGAACCCAACTGACCATCAGGCTACAGCTATACAGCAATCAAACATCCGCAGCTGGCTTGGGCTAGCTGACTTGGACTCAAAGGGCTCAACCTCTCAGGCTGTAAAACTGTGGTGTAAGCTCTGCAATCCTGCAAGGGTGGGCGGGGCCCCAGTTCTGAACCTCTATACAGCAAATGTTTAGTCTCCACAGCCAAACCCCCAAGCCCAAGTCATCTAACTAGGGCCAGCCGCCATCGTATAGTGCGTGTTTCATTCCTATGTAAATGTGCCCTAAGATCCCAGGGTAATTTTGCAGATGGGACTGTTAGAAAAGTCATCCCTTTATTTGTAAGTGAACACATCTGCTGACAGCCATAAGAGATTTAGCTTAATTTCTCCAATCCACAGTTCTGTGTCCCCAAGTATGACCTGAACATAAGAATATTCACCAATATTGCAGGCCTATGGTGAAGCTTCATGAATGGAGCTGTGCAAAGCTTTGAGCTCCTCAGAGAGAATCAGACATGTTTTGTGCTTCACCCTGAACTAGTTAGCAGTAAATTTATTGTGAGGTTCTTCAAATACCAATTTAGCTCCTAATTATCCTAAATAAGCTGTCACTTAATATACTCCAACTGCGTAAAGGTACTAATTCAGTGAACTGATGAGTAAACTGTGCATCCTTAATACAGCTTGGGTCTTTTTTACTGAATTTTAGCCTATTATTCTGACAATATTGGATTGAAATGTAAAGACTTCATCCTTTGCCTGCTATTAATTAGCCCGTTCAACAGGGAAAATTCATGTGACAAGGGATACAGCTATGCTACAAGGAAGATCAACCTTGCCATGGTCAATCTTCCAGAGTCTGATTTAGCACACCTAGTGGGGATGTGCTAAATCAAATTTCCCGGGTGCCCCCGTTAACTGTGGTACTCCTGTCCCTTATTAGGAGTCAATATGGCACAGAAGCCTGAATTAAGGTATTTCAACCTTACCGTGTAATTAACATAGCTGAAATTGCATACCTTAATTCAACCTTCCCCTATAGAGTAGACCTGCCCTTAGAAACATTTGAATTTCACCCTATCTTTCATCCCAGGCCTCTAAGCCCCTGGCTTTTTTTCATGTCAGCTCTTTTGGGAGATTCGATCCCATCACTATCTGTTTCAGCAACCCCAGTCTTGCTTTGCAGAGCCCCTTCCTCAGGTACACTGTTCACCCAACCCCTGAAGCTTGAGAGCTCAAGCTGCAATATCCACATAATGTGTTAGCTGGAGCCCCACTCAAGCAAGTCTGTCTACCCAGATTGGAAGGCTCCCTTTCAGCTGCACTGCAGATATACCCTTAACATACAGTAGAATGACAAGGGCCTGGTTCTCTGTTGATCTGCACCTGTTGTAGTCATTAACATCAGTATAAAGAGTAAAGGGGTGCAAAAACTCCACTAGAGCAGAGTTTTCTGCTGTTTTGTGCTAGCATAAATGATTATAACAAGCAGGGCATTTGAGAATAAGGTCTTCTCTACAGTACAGGGTTTTGTCAATACCAGTTATGCTGATGATCGAAAAGTGGCCTACTTACATCACTTGTACATGTTCACACAATGTTCCTCCTGTAAGTGATGAACATCCAAAGTTGGTGCTGTAGCATTGACACAGAAAGGAGTGTACTGTGGGTAGCTATTCCACTGCACTGCCTGACACCTTCTGGAGCTAGGAGTTATGGTAAGGTGGAATGGATTATAGTGTATCAGGGATGCCCCATGATGCAGTTCTTTCCAGCTCATTATTCCATGGATTTACAACCTCATTGTGACCCATTTGATCACAAAGCTCTCCTTGAGACTGTCATTTGAAGAGCTGAATTACCTCATCAGGCAGTATTTCCCAGGGTCATGTGGTGGAGGCAGGATCTGATAGCTGTGGATGCAGAGGAATGGACCAATCAGCTGCAGCAGAGGCACATATCAAGATGCAGATCAGTTGGGATCTTTCTCATATGCAATGTTTGCTCTGCAGAAATCCCCGATATTTCCCATTATTTGAATAGCCATCCAAGACAGAAGATGGAGACTTTAAACAGTATCAATCCCTGGAAAAACCCTGATGTATAATAAGTATAAACAAAATAAGTTCCACTCCAAGTGTAGTTTTAAGATTTGCTTTATATATCCTCTCAGTGCTGCGTCCTCCCTTGCAAGCCATACAGCTGAGTATGCCAAGGGAAATGGCAGTAAAATAGATTAAAACAATCTCTTGCAATCAAATTTCAAACCCATTACAATATCCAATGCTGAATTCATTTACTGTGTAAAAAACTGAAAGGCCAATGCATCCTATGGAAATTTTACATGAGCCCTTTTAATAGAAATTTGATTTTATAATTTTCAGAGAGGCTTCAAACTCAAGCTGTTATTGCAAAACCTGATCAGTCAAGAAGCACTGAGATAAAAAGAGAGAGCAGGTGAGATGAACAATATCAATAATTAGGAAATTGATCTGATAGCAAATGGATCACAACTTAAAAATCATGAGACTTATTAGCCAGTCTATCCAGGAAAGAGGATGCCCAGAGAGAAGGATTATCTCTAATATGATTATTTACTTGTGAATTTTTGCTATGAAGGTTAGCCCTGAAAGACAATTTTAAAAATAATGTAATAACAGTTAACTTACAGAGATGAGTCTTCTCTCTCTACTTGCTTTTCAGATATTGTGGGGCTCAAGAGAGGATTGGTAAAATGTGTTAGTACAAAATAATTGCATCAGAATTCAACACACCGTAGCTCCTCAGAGGTATGAACAACAGTTACAAACCAACCAGTCAATCATACATCTCATTTGGAACTGGAGATATGCAACCATGCAGCAGCACAGACAATTTTTTTTTAAAAAACAGCAACTACAGTGCAGTACCGTATCAAATATAAACTATGAAAAATATAGATATTTTTAAAAAGGATTTGACAAGCTAAGAAAACTGTTTTTGTGCTTGTTTCATTTAAGTTAAGATGATTAATGCAGCATTTTTCTTCTCCATTGTAAAATGTCAAAGTTGTGTTAATCCCATGTTTGGTTATATAGATGGTTATGTTTGAAAGAACAACCATAACATTTTGTTCAGTGTTAAATATTTCACAGTTATGAGCAACTTCCATTACTGAGGAGTTTGTGACTCTCAGACTATATTCTAAACCTACAATTATTTCAAAATTATTATCTGAAGAAAAATTTTAGAGCTTCTTACACATTATTGGATGATTTGTTATGTGAGTCACAAGACAACATGAGGATAGATTGCAGTTAACAATATTACTCGTTGATCAAATACAGTGACTGTAGTACAGTATATTAATCCAATTGATGTGCTCCATATAATTACTTCAGTAATAGAGAGGTAGCCATGCTAGTTTGTATCCTAACAAAACAAAACATCAGTCATGAGCTGCGTCTACATGTGCACGCTACTTCAAAGTAGCGGCACCAACTTCGAAATAGCGCCCGTCGCGTCTACACGCGTCGGGCGCTATTTCGAAGTTAACTTCGACGGTAGGCGGCGAGACGTCGAAGTCGCTAACCTCATGAGGAGATAGGACTAGCACCCTACTTCGACGTTGAACGTCGAAGTAGGGACCGTGTAGACGATCCGCGTCCCGCAACGTTGAAATTGCTGGGTCCTCCATGGCGGCCATCAGCTGGGGGGTTGAGAGATGCTCTCTCTCCAGCCCCTGCGGGGCTCTATGGTCACCGTGGGCAGCAGCCCTTAGCCCAGGGCTTCTGGCTGCTTCTGCGGCAGCTGGGGATCTATGCTGCAGGCACAGGGTCTGCAACCAGTTGTCAGCTCTGTGGATCTTGTGTTGTTTAGTGCAACTGTGTCTGGGAGGGGCCCTTTAAGGGAGCGGCTTGCTGTTGAGTCCTCCCTGTGACCCTGTCTGCAGCTGTGCCTGGCATCCCTATTTCGATGTGTGCTACTTTGACGTGTAGACGTTCCCTTGCTGCGCCTATTTTGATGTTGGGCTGAGCAACGTCGAAGTTGAACATCGACGTTGCTGGCCCTGGAGGACGTGTAGACGTTATTCATCGAAATAGACTATTTCGATGTCGCAACATCGAAATAAGCTATTTCGATGTTGGCTGCACGTGTAGACGTAGCCGTAGACGTTCCCTCGCTGCGCCTATTTCGATGTTGGGCTGAGCAACGTCGAAGCTGAACATCGACGTTGCCGGCCCTGGAGGACGTGTAGACGTTATTCATCGAAATAGACTATTTCGATGTCGCAACATCGAAATAAGCTATTTCGATGTTGGCTGCACGTGTAGACGTAGCCATGGAGCACTTTAAAGACTAACAAAACAATTTATTAGATGATAAGCTTTCGTAGGGCAGATCCACTTCGTCAGAACTGGAAAAGTGGGTCAGTCCCACGAAAGCTCGTCACCTGATAAATTATTTTGTTGGTCTTTAAAGTGCTCCATGACTGCTGTTTTGTTTTGTTGTAATTACTTCATTCATTTAGAGCTGTCTGGCAAGATTCTTAAGAACATGCTTAAATATAAGCACCTGTGCAGTTCTGGTGCAGCAATATGCAGAAAGTGTGGCAATCATTGCAAAGTTTAATATACAGCATTTATGATAACTTTAGTTTTCTAAGGCAGGAGAATGCTTGTTCCTCAGAATCAGAAATAGGTCTTGGAGAACAGGCTTTGAAGGACTGCCAGCCAATAATCTAGGGCAATGGTTCCCAAATTAGTCAGCATCATGTCCCCCTTTTGATTTCTGAGAAACCCTCATGTCCCCCACCTCTTCTTTACCATCATCCAACCCCACTTTCAACAAAAAAATCAATTTGTAATTTAAAATAAACACAAATACTTGATATAAAAATGATATTTAAAATTAAAAATAATCATGAATAGTTTTTCTTGGACCAAAAATGTAATAAATATGCAATTTAACATCAGAAACAGCAGAAACAAAATGAATTTAATGTGAAGGATGATGCTGCATTTTCTTCACAAGTTGGGAAATCCTAGGTTTGAAAGATGAAAGTGGGCAACACAAATTGTTTTTGACATCCAGTCGATTTCTTTGTTTCATTCTGAATGTGACTAAACTTGAAAAACTTTTTTCACAGAGGTACATGGACAAAAATGGAAGAATAGTACATAGCGCTTCTTCTCCAACTTTCAAGTACTTTGGAAAATATTTTATCCAAAATTCCTCCAAGCCTGATTTTTCAATATCATCTGTTGTACTTGAATCATATTTTATTTTGCGTAGTTGTTCTTTCAATATTTTAGACAATGTACCAACATCAACACTGAATGGACTGTGTACTAATTTAAAAACAGGGTTGCCAGAAAAGCAGTCTGGAAAATAACGAATGAATTCATCAGCATGGCAGTCCAGATAAAACACAATTTTGTTCTTCGCATCCTCTTTACAAAGTTCTTGGAACCCAAGTTCAGTGAGTGATGAAAATGTTGGAAAAGACGAAAAGTTAGGTGTCTGAGCCAGTGTTCGACGTTTCCAAAGCTGTTTTTTTTTCCATAAATGCTTTAATGTCATCATGGTGTGCCATAATGTTTACAGCGTTGTGTCCTTGCAGCTTCAAACTGATGTAGCTCAAAGGTTCAAAAATATCCACGAGGTATGCCAGTGAACGTTGAAATGTTTGGTCCATAAATGCATGATAGAACTCTTCTTTCTTCTATTACCTGAGGAAAATTTCCACTTCGTCTTTCAGTTCAAATAATCTTGAAAGCATGTTACCTTTGGAAAGCCATCGGACCTCCATGTGAAACAAGAGTTTTATGATCTGCTCCCGAATCTGTGCAAAGAGCTGCAAAAAGTCTCATATTTAAAGAACTGTTCTTCACAAAATTGATGACTTTGATGGCCAAATTCAAACAGTCATGTAGGTCACCTGCAATGTTTTCAGCAGCCAACCCTTCTCTGTGTATGGCACACTGAGTTGTGGTTACGGCTGGATTTTTTTCTTTCACCAATGTCACAAATCCAGACTGAGAGCCAAGCATTCCTGGAGCACCATCTGTTAATACACCAACCAGTTTTCCCCATGAAAGTCTATTTTCTTTTAAAAAAGTCAGAAATCATTTTCATAACATCACCCTTCCCTGATCCAGGCACACCTAGCCCTCCATCTAAACCCATACCCCTCCCTTGAGCCAGGCACCCCCAGTTCCCCCCATCTAACCCCATCTTCCTCCTCCTCCTCCTCTCCCCCAACCCACACTCACTCACCTTTGCAGGAAGCAGCTACCTCTACATGGGTCTTCACCAGCTGCCTGCTTTTTATAGCATCTGCACCAGGTTGCCCATGTAAAATGGCAGGGGCTGAGAGCCAGAAGCAAGGGCCATCTCTTTGTTGGGGTGGGCAGAACGACACGGGGGCTGGGTCACCTCACACCCCACCTGGAATTTCTAGGGCTTTTCAACCAGTGGGTCATGACCACCAAGGAGGTCATGTAAGGCAATCAGGAGAGTAGGGATGAGGTCATAATGTATTGAAAATGTTACAACTTAAACCAAAGAGAATTCCACTGTCCACACATTCTAACCCCCCATATTCTCTCTCAAAACACACACAAATAAATTAGATAGTTTTAAAATAGTTATAATTGATGTAATTTTTAATCTTCCTTTATAGACGATGTAAGGGGAGAAGATCAGAAAATATTTTGACTTTAAATAAAATGTTGCCAACCCAAAAAGGCTGAGAAACTCTGTTCTACCCAATGTCAGGCATCACTATCATTTGATGATCTACCTAACAATTAGATAAGCCATGACATAGAATAATCTTTTTCTAGCTTTTCTAACATCAACAGAGAGGCTGAGATGGTCTGAATAACATCTTACTACTGTAAGTCTCTTTACAGTATTCATAAATATGAAATTAAGCTATTTCAAATTAAATATTGTCAGTTCAATAATCAGACGTCTTATTTTAGTTATAAATAAATGTGGGACCAGCTTCTCAGTGTACCCACACTTCCTATTGAATTTAACTGAAGATTTGACAAACTACTATAATCACTAAAAAGCTAATTACAAAAGTGATATTTTAATGTATTTACTGTTTTATTGAACAAATGAAAATGCATACTTAAAACCTGGGTGCTTGGTGTTTTCCTTATTATTATTTGCCTCATGGGTGTTAATGAACCATCAGTGCTGTCTGACTACTCCAATGTTGTAACCGAAAAGCTGGTTACAGGCGCTCTAAACATATTTGCAACGTATTTCAGTAACACTCAAGTAACAAAACTATAATTTCGAATCCAATGATAAGTATCAGAGGGGTAGCCGATTTCACAGAATCACAGGTCGGGAAGGGACCTCAGGAGGTCATCTAGTCCAGCCTCCTGCTTCAAGCAGGATCAACACCCCCACAGGTCATCCCAGCCAGGACCTTGTCTAGCCATGACTTAAAAACCTCAAGGGATGGAGAATCCACCACCTCTCTAGGCAACGCATTCCAATGCTTCACCACCCGCCTGGTGAAGTAGGTTTTCTTAATATCTAACCTACACCTTTCCCTCTTTAACTTCTGACCATTACTCCTTGTTCTGCCATCTGACACCACTGAGAACAGTTTCTCACCCTCCTTTTTAGAATTCCCCTTCAGGAAGTTGAAGGCTGCTATTAAATCACCTCTAAGTCTTCTCTTCCGTAAACTAAACAAGCCCAAATCCTTCAGCCTATCCTCATGGGTCTTGTGCTCCAGACCCTTAACCATTTTTGTTGCCCTTCACTGAACCTGCTCCAGCAAATCCACATCCTTTTTATACTGGGGGGCCCAAAACTGGACACAATATTCCAGATGTGGCCGCACCAGTGCCGAATAAAGAAGATTAACTACTTCTCTAGATCTGCTCGAAATGCTCCTCCTAATGCACCCTAGTATGCCGTTAGCCTGCTTGTCTACAAGGGCACACTATTTACCCATATCCAGCCTTTCATCCACCATAACCCCTAGGTCTCTTTCCATCGCATTGCTGCTGAGCCAGTCGGTCCCCAGCCTGTAACAATGCTTGGGATTCTTCCGCCCCAGGTGCAGGACTCTACACTTCTCCTTATTGAACCTCATCAGATTTCTTTTGGCCCAGTCCTCCAATTTATCCAGGTCCCTCTGGATTCTCTCTCTACCCTCCAACAAATCTACCTCTCCCCCTAGTTTTGTGTCATCCGCAAACTTGCTGAGGGTGCAATCCAGTCCCTCATCCAGGTCATTAATAAAGATGTTGAATAACACTGGCCCCAGAACCGAGCCTTGCGGCACTCCACTTGAAACAGACAGCCATCCACATATTGAGCCATTGACCACTACCCGTTGGGCCTGACCATCAAGCCAGCTTTCTGTCCATCTTATAGTCCAAGGATCCAATCCACATTTCCTTAACTTATGGACAAGAATGTTGTGGGAGACCATATCAAAAGCCTTGCCGAAGTCAAGGTATATCACATCCACTGACTTCCTCATGTCCACAGAGCTTGTTACCTCGTCATAGAAGCTAATCAGATTGGTCAGGCAGGACTTGCCCCGGTGAATCTTTTGATCACTTTCCCCTCTACCGAGTGCTCAAAAATGGATTCCTTGAGGATTCCCTACATTCTTTTCCCAGGGATTGAGGTAAGGCTGATGGGTCTATAGTTCCCTGGATTGTCCTTCTTTCCTTTTTTAAAGATGGGCACTACATTTGCCTTCTTCCTGTCATCCGGTATCTCCCCTGATCTCCAAGAGTCTTCAAGGATAATGGCCAAAGGTTCAGCAACGACCTCTGCCAATTCCCTCAGTACCCTGGGGTGCATTAAATCCAGACACATGGACTTGTGCATATCTAGTTTTTCTAGATAGCTCAGAACTTGTTCCTTCCCCACAGATGGCTGCCCTTCACCTTCCCATACTGCATTGTCTAGGACCATCATGTGGAAGTTGACTTTGTCCGTGAAGACTGAGGCAAAAAAAGCATTGAGTACTTCAGCTTTTCCTGCATCATCTGTCACTAGGTTACCACCCTCATCCAGTAATGGCCCCACACCTTCTCTGATAACCTGTTTATTGTTCACATGCCTGTAGAAACCCTTCTTGTTACTCTTCACATCCCTTGCCAGCTGCAGTTCCAGTTGTGCTTTCACTTTCCTGATTACTGCCCGGCATTCTCCAGCCGTATGTTTATACTCCTCCTTAGTCAACTGTCCCCATTTCCATTCTTGTATGCATCCTTTTTGAATTTAAGCTGACTAAGGATTTCCCTGTTAAGCCAAGCTGGTTGCCTACCATGTCTGCATTTCTTATTATGCAGCGGGATTGTTTGTTCCTGTGCCTTCAGTAAGACTTCTTTAAAAAGCGGCCCATTCTCTTCAACTCTTTTCCCCTTCACCTTCATTTCCCAAGGGATCTTGCTCATCCGTTCTCTCAGGGAGTCAAAGTCTGCTCTCCTGAAATCAAGGGTCTGTATGTTACTGCTCACCTTTCTTACTTTTGTCCGGATCACGAAATCTACGATCTCATGGTCGCTGCAGCCCAGGTTCCCTCCCACTTCTATTTCTTTGACTAGTTCTTCCCTGTTTGTGAGCAGCTGGTCAAGTTGCGCATGGCCCCTGGTCAGTTCCAGATTTGGTCTGTATCTTCAAAAACAATGAGAAGTCCTGTGGTACCTTATAGACTAACAGATATTTTGGAGCATAAGCTTTTGTGGGCAGCAACCCACGTCGTCAGACAGGGGTCCACGAAAAGCTTATGCTCCAAAATATCTGTTAGTCTATAAGGTGTCACAGGACTTCTTGTTGCAATACAATGACAGCACATACAATCCAACAGGATATTAACGTTCAGTAGATCAGGACTTTTAAAATAATAGCTCACAAAATATCATAATTATCTGACAGTGGTAAATATGTGGATTCTAGGGTGCAGCTTTGGGACACAGAGTGCCACTGCATGTCCTCATGCAATCATGATTTGTTTACATATGCTGTGAGCAAACAGAATGAAGTACAAACCACTGATAATTATGGTTGGTGCTTTAAGGGGCCAATTTTACAAAGCTGAAAACCATTATGAGCCAAATCAACTGTGAGGAAGAATTTTAAACAGAAAAATGTGAATAATAATTGGGAACTGTTTAAGAATATTTTACTGGAGGCCTGAAAAACTGTAATCATAGTATAAATTGATAAGGGATGTCAAAAAGACACAAGGAGAAATCAGTGGTCAGTGGAATTAAGGACAGTTAGAGAGGTTTGATAAATGTGTTAGAAACAAAAGGAATTCTTACAATGATTTTGTTTCAATTTAAAAAGGAGAGTGTTCAGAGAAGAGACTTGAGAATAATTAAAGGTTTTGGATACATGCAGCGTACTAAAAGACTCAAGGAGCGCAATGTATTAAATGGTGACTACAGTATCTACAAGGGGAACACAAATGTAATAACAGAGGACTCTTCAGTCAAGCAGGCAAAGTAATTGCAACATTGAACAGCTGGAAGTTGAAAGTAGGCAAATTCAAATTCCAAATGAGGTGCAAATTTTAAACATTAGGGGCAATTCACCATTGGAACAATTTACCAGCAGTTGATTCTCCATCAGTGTTTATAAATCAAGATTAGAGGATTTTCTAAAAGAGATGCTCTAGTTCAGCCAAGAATGAATTCAGAGATTATCCTGTGGCCTCTATTACATGGGAGAGCAGACTATATGATGACAATAATCTATGAAAGGGTGGTCACAGTCTGTCCCTGACTCACTGTGCAAAAGTTTTTGCAAGGGCTTGCAGGATATCACTGGAGAAAACTACGAAGATAAATTCAACAGATTTAATTATTTTCCATTATATTACACCCCAAATGAGGAAATAGATTTCCCTTTCAATAAGCTCTTTTGAAGTGTTATTATACTCAGGGAACCCAAATTCCTTACCAAGAGACTTTCTGGGATTTCTTAGAAAGTGTACAAAAATGGGACGCGGGCATGTTTTTAAAGAACAGAAATGCAACCAGCTCGAGCTCCTGAGGTAGTCTGCAGTAATTGATATCTCAAGAGGTGGTCACACCCTTTTGAACAAAACACAAGAGGCATGATTCTTCCAAAACTAAGAATGGCTAAAGGTGCGAACCGAGGAGATGCTTGGCATTCTGACCACCCACAGTCCTCAGTGATACTAGCAGTTGCTGAGGACACTCAGCATCTAGCAGCTTGGAGAAAGTTCATACGCTGCAGGATCGGGGCCTAAATGCAGCACTCAGAAATTAGTAAACGACAGATACTGATTGCAACTCCGCTCTTCAGCAGCACTACAGGTATGAATCTATATCATTATCCACATCAAAAAGAAGGAAAAGAAAATGGAGAAACAAAACTTCTGTGTAGCCCCTTGAAAATGTCATAAAGCAGGCTTGAAAGTAATCCTCAAAGCTCTTTGCAAGGATTACTTTATAAAGTCAACAAAGTTGATATAATGGACACTGTGCTGTCAGATTAATGGAAAAGCCTCAGTGCACCAGTGGAATAATAAAAAGGCACGACTAGAATCTGACTGAAAGAAGTCAAAAAACATGTCTTGTTGCACAATTGTCTAACAACAATCCCACTGCCAAGCATAAATTTTGGAGCCCCTCCTTTCCTTTATCACCTGTCATTTAACACTTAGTTTTGGTTCATAGCCACAAAATTATTATTATTCGAGACCCTCTGTAGGGCACCATAAATTTACAGTGCACCAATATTACCAAAAAACACAATTTCAAATTAACATTTCGAAAATGTCATTTTGAATGAAAATGTTGAAATGTTTCATTGCAATACATGCTCATTTTAATAATACTGGGGGAGGAAATAATTTTTTCAGCCAAAACTACTTGCAGACTTTAACCTGAATTAATGCAGTATTTCAGAACAAACACATGCCAAATATTTGTCAAAAATCACTCAGCTCTATCTCAAAGATCTTATAGTTTAAAGTAACCAGGATCAGAAAAATAAGCAAGGATTTCCCTTTGTGTACCATAGAGACAATGGACCGGCTTGTTTGAAAGCAGGGCTGTGAACAGGATGTTGCAGGACAGGGCTGGATTGGACACAGTGAGAGAAGACAGTGCTAAAAATCTTTGAAATGAAGGCAAAAATCCAGGGGAAGGTATCCTGGCTGAAGGAGAAAAGGGTACAAAAATTTACCTCAGGTATAGTAATTGTCAGCGATTCAATGAAAGCCAAAATTTAACTCTACAAAACACCAGGTAAAAGGGTCTGTTTTAAAAAGATTGTAAGTGTTCAAAGAAAAAAATATGTAGGCTAATGGGATTAATGCTAAACCAACAGTTCAGAGGTGAGTCCCAGAAGAATTCAAAAGGAAAGCAATCATGGCAGACTCAAGGCAACTTGTAAAGGAAGAATAATCTGCTAGGTTCCATCAAACCAATTGTGGACTAATGCACATCTCTCATTTCAGTCAATAATTTAAATTGTCTGTGCAGTTAATCATTCTTATGGTGTCTTTTTAGAGGAAGGTTGAGAATACAGACATCATAAGAATTTACCATTTTTCTTCTGAGTGATTACTCCTGTGAAAAGTAGAAAAATTGTTGCCTCTAAATTTGGCTTAAAATGCTGCAATTTGGGACTATACTGTTTACTAGACAATTTTTACCAGATGGATTTTATGTATTTGACCAAAATGAAAAAAAAAAAAAAAAACCCAGCTCGGTGAGACTCAGTCTGTATTTATTTATTAAGGATCCTATTCACCAACGTACTGAACAATGATTGGCATAAAAGGAACAATTCACAAGCTTCAAGTTATATACAACCTTATGCATCTTGCTAGGTCAGCACCATGCTCATTGTTAGTTGGAAATAACACTGGCTCCTACATTACTGTCTCAGGTAAAAATGCAGAAGGGAAAACACGAGTAAAAACTCCTGTTGTGTTCCATTTCTCCCAACTCCACTCAAAAAATTGTGGAGATGGTTGGAAAAAAATCACAGTCCCGCATGCCTTTCTCGTAAATAAACTAGAGAAATAAAACTGAGATGGAGCTAATTTATGAGGTGGGTGCAAAGAGTGGTTCACAGCCGAACTGGAAGAGAATATCAAGTGAAGTCTACAGGAGTCAGTCTTGGGTCCAGTTCTGTTCACGCTCTTCATCAATGATTTAAGAAATGACACAGTGGCTACGGTAACACTCACGAGTTTTGTCAGCAAAACTGGTGGAATGTCCACCCAACAAAACTGAGCACATTAGCTGGCAGTGTTCTGCCTCTCAGCCATGAGGCATAGTTCTGCTGTTGACAGATTCTGTTAACAAAAAAAGCTGTGTGGGTGCTTTAGGGGGCCTTCTCTCGGCAGACAGAGCATCCAGAACAATGGGCAGCCCAGTCTGCTGTGGTTCCAGATGCCTGATGATTTGTCAAGAGAGCAGCTGGACAGTCCGGTCACTCTGTCGACAGAGCAGAGTGCTCTCCTGATTGGCGTTTGCGTGTGGCCACACTCTGTCAATAGTTTTATTGCGAAATCTCTTCTGACAGTGACTTCTGTCAACAGAGCCCTTCGGTAGTGAGTATACACACAGAGTTTGTAGACAATATCAATCTCGAAAGGTTTACTAGTGCTTTGGAGTATATGATTAAATTTCAAAATGATCTGGACAAACAGTAGAAATTATCTGAAGTAAGTAGGATGAAATTCAATAAGAACAGATGCAAAGTACTCCACTTAGGAAGGAACAATCCGCTGCATGTACGCAGCATGGACAATGGCTGCCTATAAAGGAGTACTGTGGAAAGGAGTCTGGAAGCCAAAGGGATTACAAGCTAAATATGATTCAACAGGGTAACACTGTTAACAAATTAAAAAAAAATCATTCTGCGATGGATGCATTAACAGAAGTACTGCAAGCAAGACACAAGAAGTAATTCTTCCATTGTCCTCTGCAGTGATACAGCCTCTTCTGGAGTATTCCATCCAGTACTGGGTACCACATTTCACGAAAGATGTGGACAAATTAGAAAAACAAGAAAAATAATTAAATGTCTGAAAAGATGATCTATGATGAAAGACTGACGTTGTTTAGTCTAGAGAAGAGGAGACGGGAGCAAGACAGCATAGAAGGCTACAAGGAAGACGGTGTAAAATTATTCTCTTTAACCTCTGAGGACAGGACAAGAAGCAATGGCTTAAACTAGAGCAAAGGAGGCGTAGTATGGCCGTTAGAAAATACTGCCTTACGCTCAGCATCCTTCAGCACTGGACTAAATTGCCTAGGGAGGGTGTGAAATCTCCATCACTGGAGATTTTTAAGAGCAGTTTAGACAAACAGCTGTCTGGGCTGGCCTACAAGTGGATCTGCAAGCTGCTTGTGGCCAGTCAGCAAACAGCTGAAGCCCACGTGACATCCACAAGCCTGTACAGATAGTAAATACACGTACTGTGTGGAAGTGGCCGACATAACACATGGAGAGCTATATGTGCAGCCCACAATAGTAAATAGGTTCAGAACCACTGGTCTAGATGGTACTTAGACCTGCGTTAGGTGCAAGGGTAGAAGATCTCCCAAGGTCCCCTGTAGTCCTATGATTCTATCGTACAGTACACAGTTTTTCAGTCCTGATTCCATTCAATAGGAGGCACCAAACATTCAACAGTAAAAGCCCAGTTATCTGGCACATGGATAACTGACATATTCAGTTAACTAGCATGAGTGGTCGGGAGCCACCAGCAGCCTGACCAGGGCCAGCTGAGTAGCTGGGGCCAGCTGCCATGGCTGCCACAAGGCCAGCTGAGCTGCCAGGGCTGTCTGCCAGTCCTGCTGCAGGGCCAGCTGAGTGGCCAGGGCTGGTTGCCATGGCTCCCATGGGGCCAGCTGCCTCCTGCCTGGTGAGGGGTAGCAGAGAAGTGTTGCTACTGGCCCCAGCTCCAGCAACCTGCACATTTTATTATCCAGCGTCCCCAGTTCCCTGGGGATGCCAGATGACACAGCTTGTACTGTACCACAATAGCTTAGCCATGACCAATTATTAAATATTATTATTTGCACTGTGGTAGTGCTGAGGCGCTGTCAGGCCCAGGCCCCTCCTGAGCTAGTTGCTGCACAAACACAGAGTAAAGTGATGGTCACTATTGCACAAGCCTTGCAATGTTTAATCAGAAAGACACGGTCCCTGATCTAAAGGACTTATATCAAGATAAAAGGGGTATGAGACGGACAGAGAAGATGAAGAGAGAGGAGGTTGACATGGCAGTGAAATAAGCAAGCACTGTACAATAAGCATCAGTTGCTACTCTCCAATAGAAGGAAGATCTAGAACTAATGCCCTGCAGTATGATTGTTTTGCCCATGTGAGACATCACTTCACAGAGTTACAATAATGCTTAAGACTACCACTATACAAATCAGTGCCCACAGTATTATTGTGATTTTGCATTTAAAATAGTCACTTAGGTGTATTTTTTAAAATTGTGGGTCCAGTCCCTGCTACAGCTGAGGGCTTCACAATCTGATGTTACTTCAAGGATATTTACAAAATGTGTTGTTTGAGTTGCACAGGTTACAGTAGCAGCAGAAGTACTGTATGCCATGGTAACAGAAGCACAATTATATTTGTGACCCATGACAGCACTGCAACAATCACAGGAGAAGCATCATGCCAGAATGGATCAAAATCAAGTTAACTCCCTTGTGAATGATGTGAGCAGATTTACAGCCCTGCTGCTGGGGGGAACGGCCTCATGGGGGGAACTCCCGAAGACCTGGGGGATGAGGGATGGGAGAGGGCCAGGGAATCCGCTGGTGCCCCAGGGCTCCCTCTCACAATCCCTGATGTGTGTTCAGTCCCCTCCCTTTGCAGGTCATGATACCCATCAAAATGTTCCTGCTGCAAAGGGTCGTCTTATCTGGCAAATGTGGGCACAGCCTTGGCTGGATTCACCACCCTAGGGTTCCCCAGCTGGTTTGGGGCTATCAACAGGACCCACATACCCATCCATGCCCCATACCACAGTGCAGCCGAGTTCATCAACTGCAAGGACTATTTCTCCATTGTGCTGCAGGCCCTGGTTGACCACCAAAGACACTTTATGGACATTTATGTCAGGGAGGGGGGGGTCAGGCTGGGCACACGATGTGTAGGTGTTCCACGACTCCGGCCTGTGCTGGGAGATGGAAGTGGGCACCTTCATCTCATGCCTGGAGCTGGTGGTTGGGGATGTGCACGTGCTACTGTGCATTGTGGGAGATGCTGCCTATCCACTTATGCCCTGGCTGGACCCAAGCCAGGAACTCTTTAATGCCCAAATCAGATGGGCACATTTCAGGTGCCTCTTCACCTGTCTGGAGATGGGATAGCATAACATCTCCCAAGCTGTAACTGCATGTTGTGCCCTGCACAATATTGTAAAGGGGAAAGAAGAGGCCTTCCTCCAGAGGTAGTGGCTGAATGTCAGCTGCAGCTATGAGCAGCCAGGTGCAGCCCCACTCTAACAAGCCCAAAGCAAGGGGCTGTGAATTCATAAGGACCTGATGGAGAGCTTCTCCCACGCCCCCAATGACCCACCCCGGGCTCCCCCGCCCCAGCAGGTGGCCTAAGGCCTTCAACCCTTCCCTGTCCCCACCATGATCCCTCCCTTCACCCCTTCATCCCTCCCCAATAAATAGGGGTGCAGGGCTGGTTACTGAACAACTTCTTAAACAAAGATAAATGTGACGGAAATAAACCCTGCAATAAAAACCTATTTACAAATTGCTAACCCAGTGAACTATGTACAATGGGCCAGGGTTTGGGATAGGGTGGAGGGGTATCGAGCCATGGAGGGGTGTGGGGCTGCAACCCTATGGAGTCAACTCAGGATCCTTTCCTGTTATGTGTTCAGGGTCCCCATCAGGGCTGGGTTGGCCAGGAGCAAGGGGAGGTACAAAGGCAGTGGGGCTGTGGTGGGGTCTGGGTTGGCAGAGGGAGGAGAGGGGCTTTGAGAGCAGGGGGCAGGCATGGCCCTCATCCATTGCCAAACATTGAGGAAGCCTTGGGGGATGGCTGGCAGGGGCAGGGCACTGGGGCAGGGGCAGCGGGGACAGAGAGCAGTGGGGGCAGTGGGGGTGGCAACCAAAGGCAGCTGGGCCAACAGATCCTACTTGACACCAATGGTAGCATCAAAGCAGGACATCAGTTGGTCCCACACCCATGACCACCACTGCCAGCCCAGAGAGACAGCCACTCCTGGCCATCCCACAGCCACAGCTCGAGGGGGTCAGTCAGCCTCCATAGGACAGTAATGTGGGCCCTCAGCAGGTGGGTGCTGGCCTGGTGATGGCCCCTCCAGCCTGCCCTCTTGGTGTGGGGGGGCTGGTTCGCCCTGGAGAGGAGGTGGAGCTCTTGGCCCTTGCTCAGTGTGGGTCTAGCTATAAGCGGGGGAGACAGTGAGTCATTCACACAATGCAGCCCCTATGGCCCTGCCCCCTCCACCATGAGCACCAACCAACACCCCCCGGGCCACAGAAAGGAAATGTCCCAGGAGCACCTGTACATGCAGCCTACACAGAAGGCCCTGCCACACGGGGACTTCGCAGTGCCTCCAGGACCAGGCTGACCGCTGTGGGCCCCCGTTCCCCCTATAGGCTAGCAGCCAAGTGGGGAGTGTCCAGCCACAGAGGGGTCCCTGCATGGGTGAGCCGGATGCTGCCTGGCTCTCCCCAGGGTACATACATCAAGAAAACTCTCTAATGTAGATGTAGCTTGAGCGAACACATTATGTCCTTGTCACTCCCTATTTCTGTCCCCGACCAAATCCGCTGTCACTTACCCACAAATGTTTGTTTCAGTGCAGCAGAAAAGGATTGCTGAGTTTTCTGCACTGTGCCTAAGCTTGACTCCACATGTGCCAAGCACTAATGCTGTGGCTTTCTATGCTTATTAGTGGCACCCTGCCAGATCAAACCCTCACAGGGGGCCCTTTATTGTCATTGTGAATCAGTCTCTACGCTAGCCCCACAATCAGATACTATTTGACCTGGGTAAGACCAGCAGAATCAGGAATCCTATCCTATTCCTGCTGAAGACAATGAACTCAGAAAGAGCAAGACTGGGCTTCCACAAAGTATTATTAAAATCAAACTAGAAGATAAAAAATACTAATATAAGAAAATACACTGACTTGCAGCTCTAAAATAGCCCCCAGATAACCATAATGTTACAAAAAAGACTATTATTCAAATATGGTTTCACCATAAAAACAATCATTTTAAGCTGTGTCTTGGGTTTTGACATTTGGTAACAACCTGGACTATTTTATTACATGTGTTTTTTAAATCAGGTGTTAATTTTCCAAACCCCAGGAATGCAATAGAATACAATAAAGCTTTTTCCTTGAGATATTAATCAGGTGATTAAACTGTCATGCAAGATAAGTTTATCATTTCTAAACTGTTAGACCAACTCTACAATTTGTAATTAGAGCAAATCATATAATAAAAGACGTGCTTCACAAAAAAAAATAACACTAAGCTTTTGCAGAAGGCCGGAGAAGCCATGGAAAATTGATTTATCACAGTGTCTACAGCCATGAATAGACTCTGCATTGCAGCAGTCTTTTACTGCGTCAAGCCAAAGCTCATAACTAAGTTCCTCTGTGAATGACATGTGCTTGCACTCTTTATGTGAAAGGATTCTGACATTATACTCTTATGTACAAAAGGAGTTTGTACAAAGTTATTTTTGAGAATTTACCACCAAGCAGTAAAATGCTAGAGGGCCTTATATAACACACACACTGAAGGAAGTTTTTCTCCAGTGTCAGTGGTCATGGGATTGGGAATGAGGTAGTTAATTTCACCAAGTTTTTATTAAATACATCTTTTTGAAACATAAATGTGTGTGATGAAAAACACAAGATCACAGAAATGTAGCATTAGAAGTAACCTTGAGAGGTCATCAAATCCAGCCCTGCACACTGAGACAGGACCATGTATACCTAGAACATCCTTGTCAGTTGATTCTCTTACTTCTTCCTAAAACCCACCGATAACAGGGATTCCTCGACTTCCCTCAGCAACCTGTGCCAGTACTTAACTATCCTTCTAGTTAGAAAGTTTCTCCTAAGATCTAACCTTTTCCCTCGTGTTAGATTACACTGATTACTTCTTGTCTTGTCTTTAGGGAGCATGGAGAACAATTGATCACCAATCTCTTTAGAACTTATTTGAAGACTTATCAGATCTTCCCTCACTCTTCTTTTCTCAAAACTAAACATGCCCAAGTTTTTTAACCTTTCCTCATTGATCCAGTTTTCTAAAACTTTTTATCATTTTTGTAGCTTTCCTCTGGACTCTTCCTTTTCTTCTCATCTTTCTTAAAGTGTGGTGCCTCAAACTGGACACAATACTCTATATGAAGCCTCACCAACAACAAGGAGAGCAGAACAATTGCCTCTAGTGTTACCTGTAAGCCAAACACATGGGCTGCTGCCCAGGAGAGATTTAGGTGCCACCGAGCTCATTAGCAGAAAGACTGCAACCACTCAGAGGCTATGTCTAGATTGCTGAGAAGTGTCAGCAAAAGTTATGCAAATTGCACAATACATTGGCGTATCTCCTGTCTACAGTTCTGTCGGGAGGGGCTTTCCTGACCCTCCAAATGGGGCCAAATGTCAGGAAAACCCCCTCTGCCAACACATCCCTTCCTCCTCGTGGAACAAGGAAGACCGGGATGTCGGCAGAAGGCTCTTAACATGGCAGACTTCTGTCTGGAGAGCTAGACATAGCCACAGTGGGCTGCATGTGTTTCTATTAGTAGTGCACATCCAGATATGCCTTAGTGAACATAACAAAATTTATTCTGCTCATGGATGGGAAAAATTAGAGGGAACACTGACTGCCTCCCCTATTTTATGGCATACAAAGTAGAACCTTACACAAAAAATTAGCAACCTCTTCCCATCTTTCAGAAAAAAAAATAAACAGCAGATGCAGTAATGAGATCTCATAGGCTACCTCTACAGAAGCCCACTGCAGAGGCCCATGGATCCCTAGCAGCTCCCCGACGTGGACCGCATCAACATGGATCGTGGTCAGCCTGCTGTTCACAGTGGTTCCTGGGTGCCCTCCACCTCCTCCAGTGGCCAACTCCCTCCCTGCACCGGGATCATGCAAGCCTTCACCCTGGGGCCCCAGCCGTGCCCCCCTCCAGGTGCTCCAACCCTTCTGAAGCTTTCCCAGCTGCTCCGAGTGGTGGAACTGACTTGTGATGAGCAAGTGGGAGACATTCACTGGCTCCAGAACTTTAGGATGACCAAGCAGAAGTTCCTGGACCTCTGTAACTCACTCACCCCCACCCTCTGACACCAGAACACCCACATGCAGACCCCTGTCCCCATGGAGAAGTGGGTCACCATTACTATGTGGAAGCGGGCCACCCCAGACAGCTACCGGTCTTTGGGACACCAGTTGGGGTGGGCAAGGCAACCATCAGAGCTGTCCTCATTGAGGTAAGGCATGCTTGGGTCAGACACCCACCACAGGGGTGGGGAGGCCCATCCTCAAGAGACCATGCCACCCTCACCCCCACACAGGCCTTGTGGTGGGCAGAGGGCTCAGGGCAGAAGAAGATGGGGCTGGGAAGGGGCAGAAGAGCCCACCAGAGCATACCCTGTCACGCACTTACCTGTGTGTGTGCTCCCTATTCCATGCAGCTTGTTAAGACCATCAGTGCAACGCTGCTCCAGAGGGTCATCTACTTCAGGTACTTGGACGTGGCCATCGCCGTATTCACCAACCTCAGATTCCCCCACTGCTTTGGCACCCTGGATGGTACACGCATTGTGATCCAGTCCTTGCACCACAGCACAGGCTGATTCATCAGTTGGAAGGGCTACCACTCAGTGGTGCTGCAGGCCCTGATGGACCATAAGGGACACTTTATGGATATGTGCTTGGGCTGGTCAGGACAGGCCCATAATGTGTGGGTGTTCCAGAACTCTGGCCTGTGCCATCAGATGGAAGTAGGAACCTTCAGCCCCCCAGAGGGAGCTCCAAGTTGGGGATGTCACCATGCCCCTGTGCATGGTAGTGGACGCAGACTACCCCTGGCAGCCCTGGCTCATGCGGCCTTACACCGGTCACCCAGACCCCACACAAGAGCTGATTAACAGCCACCTCAACCAGGCATGCTACCTGGTAGAGTGCACATTTGGATCAGGTGCCTCTTTTTGCACTTGGAGTTTGGGATGTATAACATCCCCCAGGTGGTGGGGGTGTGCTGTGCCCTCCACAGTGGGGTGGAAAACCAGTGTGATGCATTAGTCCAGGGACGGGCGGATGAGGCCAGCCACAGCTATGAACAGCACCAAGCTGCCAGACCCACAGGGCTGGGGTATGGATGAGGGAAGCCCTCCGTGAGAGCTTCTCCCACAGCCCCCCAGTGACTGTCCCCCAGGCAACCCCTGAAGCTCCCTCCTGCACATCCAATCTTCACTGCTCCCCGACCCATCCACTCCTCACAGCTCCCCCACCAATAACAAGGGACACGGAGGATACTTCTTTATTTCATAGAAATGGGGGAGGGATAGCTCAGTGGTCAGAGCATTGGCCTTGTAAACCCAGACATGTGCATTCAATCCTTGAGACATTTGGGGGACATTAGATTTAAAAAAAAAAAAAAAAGTCTGTCAGGGATGGTGATAGGTCCTGCTGAATGTGCAGGGGACTGGACTCAAGTACCTCACAAGGTCCCTTCCAGCCCTGTGATCTATACGCATACCTCGGGCTACATCTACACTTGGGCAAAACTTCGAAATGGCCATGCTAATGGCCAAATCGAAGAATACTAATGAGACACTGAAATGAATATTCAGCACCTCATTACATGCTGCCAGCTGTGGCACTTTGAAAGTGCTGCATTTCGCTCGCGTGCAGCTCGTCTACACGGGGGTCCTTTTCGAAAGGACCCTGCAAACATCAAAATCCCATTATTCCTAACAGCACCTCATTAGTATTCTCCGAGCTGTGCCCAAGTGTAGATGTAGTGCACATGTTTCATCATAAACTGTTTAACAAAATATACAAACTTTTTGCAAAATACAAACCATGCAAATAGTTATATACAGAGGGCAATGGGGGTAACTCTATAAATTGAGGGAAGGAAACATCTGAACTTGGGGGGGCCTGGGACAGGGGGTGGAGGGCCCTTAATCCTCCAAGGGGGTTGGAGGGCCACAGGACCCCCTACCATCCCAGGTCCAGGGTCCCCATTGGGGCTGGGATGGGGATGGGACCATGGGGAGGTAGGGGCATGGGAGGAGTGCAGAGGGCTCAGGCTCAGTGAGGGGGATGGGTGGGCAGGAGGGCAGCAGGTGTGGGTGGGAGGCTGGCCCAGTTGGTCAGTGACAGCCCGGGTGAGGGTGCACAGTGCCACCACCACCTTGCCCCAGACCGCCCGCCACCAGGCCAGATCAGCCTGCCCAAGCCCCAGCCCCTCCTCCAAGAGGGCATTCTGACAGTGGAGGGCAACCGTGGAGGTGGCAGCCTCCTGGTCCCTGCCCAGTGGCTAGGGGGCCCTGGCCCTCTCCTCTTCCACTGACAGATTCCCCAGCTCAATGGCCTGGATGGGGCTCACCCAGCCCTTGAATGGCACAGCTGTAAGGATAGAAGGAGAGAGAGATGGCACGTCAGTCCTGCAGCCCAGCGCCAAGAGATATGCCCAACTCCGTGTGTTCAGCAGCCCTCCGATGACCCCCCCATCCAACATCCTAGTGGACCTAGGGAATCCAAAGCACTAAGGGGGTCCCTGCATAGGTAGGGCATGCACCAGGCATGGTCCAGCCCTCTTCCTCCAGTGTACTGTCCATCGGAGTGGGTGCTGAGCGTCATCAGCGGGTGTTTACATGAGCCGGGAGATATGGCTGTCCATGGTATGTCCAGATGGGCCAGCAGCCATATGGCTGGCCCAATTCTAGCCTCAGACAGTCTAAGTCCAGAAGGGATCACTGGATCATCTGTGTATCACATACCTTTACATTTCACAAAATTGCCCCTATATTGGACCCAATAACTTATATGACTGAACATAAATTGTGTTTGGTTAGACATCTCTTCCAGAAAAGCAACCAATCTGGATCTAAAAACACAAAGAGATGGAAATATACAGCACATCTCTTTGGTCTGACAGCCAACCATCCTCTCTTACAAATTGTGCCTACTCTCTAATTCGGACCTTTCTGGTGTTCAAACCTTTGGTTCTTGTTACGTCTCTCTCTGCTTAACTAAAGAACACTTTAGTTCCTGGTATTTTCTCCCCACTTAGGTACTTATGCTCTGTAATCAAGTCACATCTCAATCTTCTTTTTGATATGCTAAACAAATTGAACTCTTTCCATTTCTCACTTCACAGCATTTTCTCCAGCCCTCACATAATTTTTGTAGCTCTTTTCAGCACCTTCTCAATTGTTCTACAACCCTTTTAAAACTGTGAACAAAAATGGGCACAATATTCCAGTGGCTATCTGACCAATGCTTTATTGAGTAGAGTGTTTCTCCTTCTCACTAGTCTTGTGTTTACACATCCAAGGATTACAGTGGAAGTTTATATTCAGTTGCTTGCCCAGAATGCCTGTAATTCATACATTTTGAATTTCAATTCCACCAACTTCCTCCACCTATTTAAATGTAAAAATTTCAGGTGGAAAAGTGAGCCTTCAATACACATAAAAATGGATGCCTCTTTCTCGCTGTTCAGATAGGGTATGTCTACACTACGGACTTATTATGGAATAGCTTATTCCAGAATTACTACAGTAAACCCTCGAGAAGCACGATTTCAATTCACACTTAACTCACATTAACGCAAGTTAAGTGCAAATCAAAACTGCCCCCCACCTCCCAGTCCCCAGCTCCCCCAGCTGGGGAGCCTAGCAAGCAGACAGAGGCTTGTGGTGTGGCTTCTCCCAGCTGGGAGAAACTGCTCTGCAAGCAGCTGTGTGCCCCCCAGCAGGGAGAAGCCAGGGGCCACTTGGCTGCCCCCACCCCAACATCCCCCAGCGCAGGGAAGCTGGCAGCGGGAGCCGGCAGCAGCTCCACTTTTCCCAGCTGGGGGAAGCTGGGGAGCAACAGAGCTCTGCAGAAGCACCAGCTGCCTACCACACCAGTCAGGGGAATTCCAGCGATCTCCCCAACCCCTCCCTGCACCCCCCCACAATTTACATTACATTCGATTTATGTGGAGGTTGCCCAGGATGCAGCCTCTGCATAAATCGAGGGATTACTGTATTCCAAAATAAGCTATTCTGGAATAATATGCCCCACTACAGAGACACCCCAGAGTAAGCCAAACGTATTTCAAAATAGTGTGTCCACGCACAATACAACCTATTCCAGGGAGTCGCTAATCCAAAATAGGCTATGTCTACACAGCAGTGATATTTTGGAATAAACTATTCTGGAATAGCTTATTTCAAAATAGACCCTATCCGCTGTCTGTACAGCCCCTATTTTAAAATATCAATTTTGGAATAGGAGCTATTCCTCACAGAATGAAGTTTACAAAATCTGAAATAAGCCATCCAGCATTTTTAATTATTTCAAAATAGCATTTTTGCTGTGGTAGACACTCACAAAGTTATTTTGGGATAGTGGACATTGTTTGCTTTGTACACACACCCATAGAGACCTCATGTACCTTCTTCTCAACTCTGAGAGAGAAGGGAACTGCCATCCATTTCCTATTACTGGCTTCACCCAACAATGACACTTCTCTCCTTTCGTCTCTACTGGAGTTTCTCCTCCTTCCAGATCCAGCAGCACCACTTCTCCGGCTCTCCTGCCTTGTGTTGCTTTAAGACTCCGGTCTGCTCGTCTAGGGCCACGGATGAAAGGAAGGAAAGGTAGTGCTGCTTTGCGTCCTCAGTCCCAAGGGTCCTGCATGTCCAGTCCTGAAAAATTGCTTCTCATGTCTGTGTAACTGCTCCTTCCGTAAGCATCAGAGATCTGTGATTAGCCATCAATTCTACATCCTCTCCTGCCTTCTGCCTGCCACAGACATCCTTCTGAACCCCTTAAATCGTCCTCCTGATCCCACTCCTTCTTCCTATCCACCTTTCACAGTGTCTCAGCTGTTCCTCTCAATCACTGTGTCCTGGCTAGTCACCTGAACCATAGCAGCATCCATTTTGCCTGTGGGCAGGATTTAATCTCACTGAAAGCAGTGGGAGGTGGCAGTCAACTTTATTAAGTGCAGCTTCACCTCCACGTTCATATAAATTATGCAGAAATGGTGGTCGTTTGGCTAGTTTCAGCTCTGTAGAGCATAATTAGCAATGGTGGCCATTTTGAACAAAGGAAAATTTGTGAACTGGCACCTTTCATCATATATTCATGAGACTGGTCAAAAACAGCCTTAAATTGCTGGAGTGGCACAGAATTGCAAGATCTGGCAATACTTATGATTATTTACTAGATGTAGCAGAGTACGTTTATTTAAACAGCATGACTTTGCTAATGAGTTCAAACTCAACAGATTAAAGTAATTAAGTATTTCCATAGTGCATTATAGCTGCTTTTTGCATGGTGAGTGTTCAAAGACTTAGACTACAAATAATGCAGCATACATAAGTAATCTCACCGAATTCAATGGGTGAAAATTTGGTCCAAGCAAAATGAATTGGAAGTGGTTATTCACTTCAGTGGGGTCAGGATTTCAGAGAGCAATTAGAACTCAAAATCCCAAAATGAATTCCATTCCTAAATTCACTCAATATCATGTTCCTTGTCCTCCTCCTCCCAGGCCTTACTGTTGGTGCTTTCGCCATCCCTTCTCTGCTTGTTCGGGGTCCCCCCCAGGCATCCTTGGTTCAGCATCTTCCCTACAGAAGCCCTATCTCACTCTTGGCTATAGCTTCTTCATCTTCACCCCATCAGAGCAGTAACCTGCTGGCCTTTATGGGGAATTACCTAACTCAATCTAGGTTCTGTAATCAAGCCTTATTCCTATGCAGTTTTCATAATCTCTCAGATCAGCTTTCTTAAAGAATGCTCGTGTGCCCAAATAAAAACATTTGAACCTTAAATCGGTATTTGTGACAGCTAAATCCAGATTATCTACAACACTCACTGTACCCACACTCTTTTATGGGTACTGACAAAAGCATCTGGAGCAAAAGCATTTTAAATGAGGCACCAGTTTTATAGCTTAAGCATGAAGAGGCTAGATAGAAGAAACAGCAATATCCACAGAAGATTAAAAGTTCAGTGTGTGATTATCATGAACAAAAGGCTACAATGGTTTGGTCATGTTGCTAGAATGGCACTATACCAACTGCCTAATTTTTTTCCTCTATGGAAGAGTGCATAGGGAGAGAGACCCTGGACATCAAAGAAGATAATTGTATAACACAGCACACAGCATCCACACAACCCCAATAGGCTGAAAAGGAGGTTCCAGCAGACCTGCATAGACTGTGCTCATAACTTTAGCCCTACCCAACCTTGGATTTAGAAATAGGAGACAATGATTGAAGGCCTAGTGAACACAGCACTGAGTAGTAAGTTTTCATTAATCCACAGGTGTTAATTCCAGTAAGTATCACCTCATAACTATTTATCGCACCATCCATTTTTTGTCATGTCCTTTTCACCACTAACTATATTACGTTTTCTTCCATTTTACTGGATATTAGAGAGAACTCTGGGCTACTGACCGAGTGGAAAGGGCAAAGAGGACAGTTGCCCCAGGCCCAGTGTTTCAAAGGGTCCAGAACCTGAGCTACTGTCACTGCTACTGTGGCAGTGGTGGTGCCTGGAGCTCCAGGACCCTCTGAATTGCTACAGCAGCACTACTCCAGAGGCAATGAAGCAGGGAATAGGGCTCTAGCACTGCAGGCCAGGTGGTGCTGACAGCCAAACGACCTTGCTCCCCACTTCCATCCTTGACGCTGCCCCTTTCAGAATGTGCAGCTGAGACCCTCACCCACCTTGCCCTGAGGGACACAGAAGCTGTCGAAAGCACTGGTCCCAGAACAACTCCCTGTGCAATGCTGCTAGGAATCCCCATTCACACAATGGACAATGATACACAATTAATAGCTGAGATCTTTCAGGTGAGCAAGGTTTTTATTCATTTAATACACACTGAATATATCTGGTATAGTGTTAATTTTGTTTAATTAAAATGTCATTTGAGTGTAAATGAAATTACAACCTTACAAAAATCTCAGTAATAATATTATGTCAGCCCAGTTACCTTTGTCAACCAAATGTGTAATTTGATTGAAAAATGATATCCACTTTGTCTAATAAAACTTATTTTCCTTATAATCATATTGACTGGCACTAATTATGCTGCTAGCATCCCTAACTGATCCATAATTCTTAACTGATTACATCCAGGGTCATCCTGTCCATGATTTTGCTCAAAATTGGTCTCCCACATATTAATATATATCAGTGAGGTATTCTTATACTGAAAACACAATGTTAAATCCAATCTCAGGACCCTATCCTGCAATCCTTACTCTATTTTCCAGGTGGATGAATTTGAATGGGCTGTTCAGAATTCTGAGCGGTGATTGAAATGAGGCATAATTCACTGCTCAGAAATCATATCTCATTACTTAGAAGCAATAACTTCAGAAGTAAATATGGCACTTTCAGAGACCATAGAATATTCTGCATGCTTCAGTTCAGTGGTATATTCTAAATAGCAATATTAAATCATAGTAATATTTTCTAGAATGAAAATTTTCCCAGTTCAATGTCTGTAAAGTTTCACTAGGTGAGAATTAATACAGCACGTGCTCTGGTTTGCCTCACTGTTTAAATTCCTTGCCCTTACAACAAAGGAATAATACAGTGTACCCTGTCTACAAAAGGCAGTTCTGAGAGCTAAGAATTTTATTTCTGTAATTTACATTATACAGAAGGGAGAGATTATAGTATAAAATTAAATTTACAATGAATGTAAATATTATAATTACCTGAATACTTCTGGTTTTCTAAAAGAGGTGTTACTATAGTAATATCCATATTAAGACATTAATTGCTTTCTTTCAAGAGTGTGCAAAGCTACTTATATTTTGTCCCCATATCACAGATGGAGAAACATGGGCCAGGAGGTTAAATGACTATCCCAAAGCCTTATTCTACCAGGAGCATTCATGAAATGATAGCTGTAACCTCTCTCAACTAAAACTCAGTATTTTGAGGATTTTCTTGCATTATAACTTCCAGTCCCCTAATGCAAAATCCCATATACTAAGAAAAGCTAGAACCAAGAGTGGTCAGTTCAGTCATAGTCAGTAAGCAACATCAGGAATTATCGGAATATTGTAGTAGATATCACACTGGTCTAATCAATTTCTATGTTCCTGAGGCTACATCTACACATCAGTGTTATTTTGAAATAATCCTTTCCGGAAGTGCTGAAACAGCTTATTTTGCAATAGCACAGCTACACACAAGAATGCCTTTCAAAACAGCATGCAGCTATTTCAAAATAGCATATCTGGACACATGGGCTACGTCTACATGTGAACGCTACATCGAAGTAGCATATTTCGATGAATAACGTCTACACGTCCTCCAGGGCTGGTGCCATCGACGTTCAACGTCGACGTTGGGCAGTACCACATCGAAGTAGGCGCTGCGAGGTAACGTCTACACACCAAAGCGGCACACATCGAAATAAGGGTGCCAGGAACAGCTGCAGACAGCGTCACAGAGCGGACTAGCTCTTCCGGGGCAACAGCTAGCCGCTCCCTTAAAGGGCCCCTCCCAGACACACTCAGCCTGCACAGCACGTGCAGAGCCATAGGCACACACACCTTGAGCGATGCAGTCACGGACCCCCAGCAGCAGCAGCAGCAGCAGCAGCAGCCAGAGGTCCACCCAGCCGCCCCTGCAGGAGCAGTGCTCGCCCTGCTCGATGCCATGCAGGAGGCAGCTGAGCACCTCCTTGCCACAGAGGAGGAGCTGCCTGCAGGGAAGGAGGACGCAACCCCCAACCCTGCAGCACCCCGCCCCGCCCCCCGCCTCATGCGCCGCCGGCTGTGGAACTACCCCACCAGCACCGACTGGTGGGAGCGGCTGGTGCTCAGAGAGTGGGACGACGACCGCTGGCTCCAGAACTTTCGGATGAGCCGGCAGACATTTCTGGAGCTATGCCAGTGGCTCACCCCCGCACTCAGGCACCAGGACACCGCCATGTGGCGTGCCCTCCCAGTGGAGAAACGGGTCAGCATCGCTGTCCGGAAGCTGGCCTCTCCAGACAGCTACCGATCCGTGGGCCAACAGTTTGGCGTCGGCAAGGCCACTGTCGGGGCTGTCCTCATGGAGGTAAGAGGACCCACGGGGGGAGCGGGAGGCAGCCCTGGCAGGGGAGGGGGGCCATGGCAGAGGAGGGCAGGGGAGGGGGGGGCCCTGGCAGGGGAGGGCCACACACACCCTGCACACCCCTCATTGGTGCTCTCCCATGTGCTTCCCCTGCAGGTCATCCGTGCCATCAACGCCCTGCTCCTCCACAGGCTCGTGAGGCTTGGGGACCCGGATGCCGCCATTGTGGGGTTTGCCACCTTGGGCTTCCCCAATTGCTTCGGGGCTCTGGATGGGACCCACATCCCCATCCACGCCCCAGAGCACAGTGGAGGACGCTACTTAAACAGGAAGGGCTACCACTCAGTGGTCCTCCAGGCCTTGGTGGACAGCCGGGGCCGTTTCCTGGACATTTATGTGGGCTGGCCTGGCAGCACCCACGACGCCTTGGTATTCCAGAACTCGGGCCTGTGCCGCCGGCTGGAGGTGGGGACCTATATCCCCCAACGGGAGATCCCTGTGGGGGACACCACCATGCCCCTCTGCATCATCGCAGATGCGGCATACCCCCTCCGGCCCTGGCTCATGCACCCTTACACGGGCCACCTATCAGCCAGCCAGGAGAGCTTCAACCTGCGCCTGAACCACGCGCGCCAGGTGGTGGAGTGCACATTTGGGCGCCTCAAAGGGCGCTGGAGGTGCCTCCTCACCAGCCTGGATGCGGGCCCCACCAACATCCCCCAGATTGTGGGCGTGTGCAGCGCCCTCCACAACCTCGTCAAGAGCAAGGGGGAGGCCTTCTTTCAGGGCTGGGCTGTGGAGGCTGGCAGGGCCGGGTCCGGGAGGCCCTGCGGGCCCATTTTGATGAGGCCGTGGGGTGAACACTGGCAGGCCCCCCACTGCCCCTCCCATCCTCCACAACACTCTCTGCCCCTATGCCCGCACCACAGAGCACCCAAGAGCACACCCCCCAACCTTTCTTGAAAATAAAAACAGACATTTGTTTGTAAAACCAGATCTATGTTGAACTCTCCTTATTAATATCTTAACTAACTATTTACAGGCTGAATAAATATTACATATATATATATATATTATAAGTCCGATAAGATGAAAGAAAAAAAGGGGAAGACAAGGAAGGGGAGAACTGTGTACATGCGGGGGTAGGTATCAGCATCATAACAACAACATAACAACAGGGGTCTAATAGAAACTATTTACAAACGAACATAAAACTGAGTGGAATATATACAAAGGGGGAGGTGGGGGGCCACGTCCTGGGCCCCATACCCCCTAATGTCTAGTGCTGGCGGTGGGCGGCCACGATCTGCGCCTCAGCCTCAGCCCTGGCCGGGGCTGGCTGGGGGCTGGGCGGACCAGGAGATAAGGCTGGTGGGTGTCAGCTGGCCCCAGGTCCCCCTCGGCGGAAGCGCCCTCGGTGGCAGGTGGCGGTGCGACGGCAGATGGAGCAGAGGATGGAGCAGCAGATGGAGGAGGCAGGGCGGGCAGAGCAGCGGCCGGCGCGGCATGGGGGGCCAGGTAGTCTGCGATACGATCAAACGTATGCATGAAGGCCCCCCATGCCTCCTGGCGCTCAGCCAGCGCCCGCTCTTGCAGTTGAAGGCGCTGCTCCTTCACCCGCAGACGCTGCTCGGCAACCTCCAGCTGCTGACGGTGGATGGCCAACAGCTGGGGGTCTGTCGCCGTCCAGGAGTGGGGCTGGCTCCGCCGTCATCCCCGCCGTGGTGCTCCGCTGAGGGGCTGGCCTGGAGTGATGGCCCTGGTGGGCTCTCTGGGACCACTGACACCTCGCCGGCACTCTCCAGTTCTTCCAATGGTGCAGCTGTGGAACACGGCGGAGAAGAAGAGTGGAGACAGCCGTTAGTGTGGGCCCTGAGCCGTGGCCCTTGTTCCCCCACCCCTCTGCTGCAGGTTCCCTATCCCCGTCCCTGGGAGATGCTGCTGCTGCTGCTGATGGGTATCCCACCCCCTCCCCCTGGGGGACCCTAGGTTCCGCTCCCCCCAACCCCGGGGATGGGGCATGGCACTGTCGTGCTGGGGGGCAGGGGCTGATGCACTCTTCTAAGGGACATGCCACTGCTGTCCTTGGGGCCATGGTCATCTGGGCATGTGGAGGGCCCTGGTCATATCTGTTACCCCTGCCCCTCAACCCCAGGGGTGCGCACCGGGGGAGTACATACCTGATGGTCTGCTCCCACGGTCGAGGGACACCCGGTGGGCAGATGCCCTGCTGGAGCACCTCAAGGGCAACATAATCCGCAGCCCCCCGTCACTGGAGGAGGACTCCCCCTCCTCCTCCTCTGGTGCCCCAGGGGTAGGTTCCTGGGGGGGCCCCCGGGGTGCGGAGCTTACCTCCAGGGCGGACTCCACCTCCGGGGCCTGCTGGGGCTCGTCAGCCGATGTATCAAGCGTGGCCGGAGAGGAGGATGTGTGCCGGGGGCCCAGGATGTCCCTGAGCTCCCTGTAAAAGGGGCAAGTGATGGGGGCGGGCCCAGGCGTAACCCTGCCGCAGCTCCTTCACTTTACTGCGGACATGATCCGGAGTGCAGGCAGGGTGACCCCGGGCGGCCAGGCCCTCGGCCAGCTAAGCGAACGCATCCGTGTTCCGCCTCTTGCTCCCCATTACCTGGAGCATCTCCTCCTCGCTCCAGAGCCCCAGCAGGTTCTGAAGCTCGGCCTCCGTCCAGGAGGGGCCCCGCTGCCGCTTCCCAGCCCTGGCTCCCCTTGGGAGGGGTGCCCTGGGGGCGCTTTGGGGGCTGGGGGGCGGCCATCGCAGCAGTGGGCGGCTGTTCTGGCTGCTGTGAGACGTGCAGGCTGGCCGCGTGGCTCGGCTGCCACCTGCACGCTCTCTCAGCTTCCTGCACAGGAAGGCAGGAGGCGGGGAGCTTTAAGAGGCCGTTGCATGCGACGACCATCGAGCTCAGGGGCTGGAGACAGCGTCTCTCAACCCCTCAGCTGATGGCCGCCATGGCGGTCCCCGCTATTTCGATGTTGCGGGATGCGCAACAACTACACGTTCCCTACTTCGACCTTGAATGTCGAAGTAGGGTGCTACTCCCATCTCCTGATGGGGGTAGCGACTTCGACGTCTCACTGCCTTACATCGATGTCAACTTCGAAATAGCGCCCGCCACGTGTAGCCGTGACGGGCGATATTTCGAAGTTGGCGCAGCTACTTCGAAGTAGCCAGCACGTGTAGACATGGCCATAGTGCCATTTTGAAATAGCGTCATTCAACACCATTATGGCTTATTTCAAAATAGTGCTTTTCCATGTCTTTTAACAGTGCCTATTTCAAAATAGCCATTATTCCTCCTGGCTGTTTCTACACATGCCACTTTCCTCCAAAAGTGGCATGCTAATAAACAGCCTGAAATATGCTAATGAGGTGTGGATGCAAATTGCCGGTGCCTCATTAGCATAAGGTCATGTGATTTGGCGTCTGGAAGATATTCTTCCAGACTCCAAAACAACGTGTAGAAGCACGGCCCCCAGGGGATATTCCAGAAGGAAGTCCTCCTTCCAGAGGCCCTTTCTTCCCAAAAATTTTTGGGAAGAAGGGGCCTCCAGAAGAAGAAGGACTTCCTTCCAGAAGACACCCTCCCCCCGGGGCCATGCTTCCACAGGTTGTTTTGGAGTCCAGAAGAACCGGGAATTTGCATCCATGCCTCATTAGCATATTTCAGGCTGTTTATTAGCATGCGACTTTCGGAGGTAAGTGGCATGTGTAGAAACAGGCCCTGTGATGAGGTTTACTCAATCGGAAATAACGTGCCTGATATTTCCAAATAGCGGTATAGATGCTAACAAAGTTATTTCAAAATAACAACTGCTATTTTGAAATAACTCTGCCATGTGGCTGTAGCCTAAGTGACCTGTGTGACACACAAAATGCAACTGGCATGGTAGATGGAAGGTAAAACGCTGGGGAAGAAATCCTGTTCCTCAGAAAAGAGCCACAGAAATGATTCAATGGTGTCAGAAAATGTTAGATCATGTCTAACTCCATGATAAAATCAATTTTAAGGCAGTTAGCTCATTTACAATGTCATTGTCTTCACTGTAAATACCATTAGGTCGATTTTAGGGAGCGCTAAGGTTGATATTATTACACCCACCTTGCGAGTCAATGTAGCATCAAGTTTGAATTTAAAAGGTCAAATTAATGCTAGTGTGGAAATGCCATTTCTTTAAACTGACTTTATTAGCCACCACAGGTGTCCCACATGTATTCTACAATGCCCCACAGTTGTCTGCTGTGGATGCCTCCATCTCCACCACTCTCCAGGTACACAGGAAGTTGGCAACAGGAAGCCAAAAATTTGAATTCATCACCAGGAAGCCCATGAAATTTAAGGGAAGCCCGGAAGCCTGAATTTCTTTCTAGACGTTGCATCAGTACCCATTGCATCACATTTCATTACACTAGTAGCCATCCCATCCCATCGCCTCACATTGGTAGCCATCTCTTGCCATCTTGCGTACTCAGGTTTCGGATCTAGTTCTCAGGTTTGCAAGAGAGCCTCGGCATGGTCCCATAATGAGATCATGGATCTCCTTGCTGTGTGGGGAGAGGAGTCAGTGGTGGGCAGACTTCAAATCTGCAAGCAAAATGAGGACATATATGAAAAGATATTGCATGGGATGATCTCCAGAGGTTACTCCCGGAATGCCCAGCAATGCTGGGTGAAGGTGACAGAACTCCAGCAGGCTTATCATAAAGTACAGGAAGCCAATGGGTGATCTGGGTCATCTACCAAGACATGCTAGTATTATGAACAGCTGGATGCCATTCTTGGGAGATACTGGATAATGTTTCCCAATCTTAATTGGGACTCTTCAGGAGGCTCTTCTGCAGAGTCTGCAGGGAGCCGAGAGGACCTGAGCCTAGTGGGCAGGCAAGAGGAAGAGGCCAATGGAGAGGAGGACAGGGGCAACCAGCAGGGGCCCGAGGAGGCTGTTCCCGACAACCCAGCCTCTGAAAGACCTGGGAAAGCTCTTGCCTATCAAGGATACTTTTTTAATTACTTGTGCAAGTTGCCAAACTGAGAGACAGTGGAGACTGATTTCCTACTCACAGAAAAGGACCAGTGCAGACAACAGAAGTGCAAATCCTTCTGCCATTGTGCCATTTCTTCAGATATCAGCTGGACGAACTATCTATAAAGGTAATAGGATGCTTCAAGCACATTCAGTTCTCATTTTAGAAGATGTACATGCTTGCTTACTGGGAACGGCTCTGAGATGCCCTCATCTACTTGTGTTCCTATTGTGATGACTTTATAGTTCTGCTGCCCTTAGGTAGATTAGAACCTATAATCTGCATGTTTCCACTAGATGATCCGACCAGTCATAGGTGCTGGAACTAGAGGTGCAGGGGGTGCTGCAACTCTCCTAGGCTTGAAGTGGTTTCCATTATATACAGGATTTCCAGTTGGGTTCAAAAGCTGTCAGCACCCCCACTATATTTTTTTTTGCAGCACTTCTACCACCAAGCATCTATTTTTATGAGTATCCCTGAAGGAGCTCAAATAAATTAAATCACAAAAGTCTGTTTCTGGAGAAAATTTAGGATGTTACTTGCACTCAGAAACAAAGTTTCAGAAAGCAAAATGAAAATCCATCCTACCTAACCTCACTCAGCCAACGAATTGCCAAGATCTGCACAGATCTTGACCAGCACTGATCTGGTCAGCACTTCAAAGTTAGCAGCTTTGAAATTTGCATGGCTGCCACTATGCTAATGAGGTGTTGCATATTCATGTCAATGCCTCATTAGCATCTTCCTAACTGCCTCCTTAACATGCCCCTTCTGAAAGGAGGGGGCAAATATAGACACAGCCTTAGTGTTGTAGACCATTGTGCTCACCTCACATCTTACAGGTTTGAATGTTACAATCACTATGAAGTAGGTATTTAAGGAAAGCAGCTTTTGCTCTTTTTTTCATTTTCAGACTAAGACAGAGTACTTACATGATTAGAATATAATGTTATTTGACTGACTATAAAATCAGAAGTTGAACAGGAATTTTTCAACACCAGAAAAAAGATAAAAGTGAGTTACTGCTTTAATTGGCCTGGTAAATTAGCTCACATGAATAATAGCTCATGGTCTTTTCAAGTTCTGTGGTTTAATAAGACCACTTTTTGCTTCTTTTTCTGATGAGCTACTGAAGCAGGGTCATTCCTTCTGGCTCTAGTGATTACATTGATATTCCAGACATGAATTCCAGATTTGAAAAAGGATTCAACCGTACAAAGCGAAAACTGTGTACATTATAGACTGATGGTAGCACTCACTCTGGCACCTCTCCAAAACAGAAAGGATCCATTATGGGTCCATTAGGCACATGGGGTTGAAAGTAGGATTTGAGGTAACCATCTATTACATGGCAGGAAGCACAGGTACGTGAGAGACTCATACTTAGCTTCATGCAAAGAATGCGGAGAAACAGGCACAAGGCAACCAAAAAAGGGGAAGACTGACGCACACCACTGGCCAAGGAGTCTTGTCCCTGGGCACCACAGCGTTATTACACAGACAACACAGGGTTACTACAAGGTCAAAGTTTCACTAGCAGACATGGGGTTGCTCCGTCATAGTAAATGGGGAGATAGAATATATTCCCTGCCTGCCCTATGATGCTACCCCAGCACAAAGCCCATGACCTTGGCACCTAGTGCAAGTGGCAACGCATTCAAATTACAATGCAAGCCTTCAATTCTTAAGGCAATTACTTTGTCTTTTTAACAATTGTTTGTCCAAATGTAATAAGCTAGTGGTTTTATTTCAGCAGTGCTTTACATATACCTTTCAGGCCAACAGCTCCTTGGCCAAATGGCACTCATTTCATCAAACAAAGTAGAACAACTCGTTCGTTTTCACTGACAGGGAATGTTCCCTCCAGCAGATGTAATTCAGAAGTAACAGTGCTTCAGGGTTTAAGAAGGGAGTTCAATCATGTTGTTACAGCTTCAACAATAAAAATGTTCCTGTTTCCTCCCACAGACAGTGTCTGAAGATCAACAAAGTCTGTGACTGAAGGAATCCAATTTGCGTGTGACCCTCTAATGTGCAAGAGAGGTCTGAGTGAAATGTGAAACTGTGTAGTATTCAATAGACTTCAAGGGTCTTTGAGTCAGGCTTTTGGTGCATTGAATTTAGTTAGCTTTACGTACACTTAAAGGCTGTGGTGACACTACCCCTCACTTTCGGAAAAGGCATGTAAATTACGGCTATTTGAAAATGCAAATGAGAAGCTTCCATGCACATGTAGTGCCTCTTTAGCATAATGGTGGCCACACGAATTTCAAAGCTGCTAACTTCGAAGTGCAGACCACCAGTGTAGCTGCGGGCACTTCAAAATTCATGCCCAACTTTGAAATTTCCTTACTCCCAAAACAAATTGGGAGTAAGGGAATTTCAAAGTTGGTTGCATATTTCAAAGCACCCACAGCTAAACTGCTGGCCAAGACTTCCAAGTTAGCAGCTTTGAAATTTGCATGGCTGCCATTATGCTAATGAGGTGCTGCATGTTCATGTCAGTGCCTCATTAGCATCTTCCTAACTGCCTACTTAACATGCCCCTTCTGAAAGGAGGGGGCAAGTGTAGACACAGCCTTAGTGTTGTAAACCATTGTGCTCACCTGTTCATCAGCTTCCTGCCCATGTGACCCTAGTTTAGGAGTGTATTACTAAAGGAAATGGGAAAGGTAATGATGAAGAAGATGAAGGGACAAGGAGAACAGATGGGGTGCTCCAAAATGCAAAAGCCGGTGTAACATCCTCCTATATTAAATCTGTTTGAAGGGACACAACGAAAGGAACCCTCTGCTAGGTTTCCCTCACAGAGTTTCCTCCATATCATTCTGTCAGGCAGTACAGTTATCTGTTACTGAACAGGCCATTGGATCCTGCTCCAATGGCTGCTGGAGGTTTTCCTGGGGAATCAGGTAAACCTCTGATCTTCACATCTGGTGCATGCACCTAGTAGCCCCTACGTCTCACACCACTAGAGCAGCACTACTAGGCATTATTCTTTGCCAAAGTTATCCCAAAATTACCTCCCTTAAAGGAGAATCCCTATCATGGATGAGGCTTAGTGGGAGGATAACACAGCCCCAGGATAGTCCATAATAACTTTCTTTCTTGTAAACTTGGGCGATACAGAGGCCCATCCTTCCTCCAACCCAAACACAGGGCTAAAAAGCAGCTTTCTCAACATCTTCCACAGCCATTAATCCAGCATACAGGCTATTTACCCCACCCAGAAACTACCCTACCACAAAGAGGCAGGGTCTGCTTAGAGACAAGCCCCAGAACTCATTAAAACATCCCAAATAAGTATGAAAAGCACACAACCATTTTATTACTGCAGTGTTGTGTAAATAAATGAAAGGAACGTGACTATACTTCAAGAGTTAACCTGTGATCATGGTTCACTTATAATACAGTAGCACACATGTATGCTATTCTTTCTCTAACCCTACACTTACTTGACAGGATGCAAGTGATATTTTTGCCTCACTATAGCTGTGTCTACACGTGCACGCTACTTCGAAGTAGCGGCACTAACTTCGAAATAGCGCCCGTCGCGGCTACACGCGTCGGGCGCTATTTCGAAGTTAACTTCGACGTTAGGCGGCGAGACGTCGAAGTCGCTAACCTCATGAGGGGATCGGAATAGCGCCCTACTTCGACGTTCAACGTCGAAGTAGGGACCGTGTAGACGATCCGCGTCCTGCAACGTCGAAATTGCCGGGTCCTCCATGGCGGCCATCAGCTGGGGGGTTGAGAGATGCTCTCTCTCCAGCCCCTGCGGGGCTCTATGGTCACCGTGGGCAGCAGCCCTTAGCCCAGGGCTTCTGGCTGCTGCTGCGGCAGCTGGGGATCCATGCTGCAGGCACAGGGTCTGCAACCAGTTGTCAGCTCTGTGGATCTTGTGTTGTTTAGTGCAACTGTGTCTGGGAGGGGCCCTTTAAGGGAGCGGCTTGCTGTTGAGTCCGCCCTGTGACCCTGTCTGCAGCTGTGCCTGGCACCCTTATTTCGATGTGTGCTACTTTGGCGTGTAGACGTACCCTCGCAGCGCCTATTTCGATGTGGTGCCGCGCAACGTCGAAGTTGAACATCGACGTTGCCAGCCCTGGAGGACGTGTGGACGTTATTCATCGAAATAGCCTATTTCGATGTTGCTACATCGTAATAAGCTATTTCGATGTTGGCTTCACGTGTAGACGTAGCCTATGTTTGTTAGTTGGGCAGGCGCATCTGATTTATAAGGAAAGATTAAGAGAAATCATATATGTACTTAATAATTAGCCAATTATTTATTCATGAATTTATTTATAAATGACTTCTTCTTTTTTCTTGCTTTTTAGATCTGTATTATAAGCCAGGCTGGTAAAACCACCTATTAAGGTCGCCTCATATTTTCTAGTATAAAACCCTGTTTCTAATTGCTTATAACCTGGGGTAACTTAACTTTTGGCTAAAATTTTTTATAAAATTCAGACTGAGGAAGACAGCTAGCTTGGAAAATTTCAGCCCAAATATTTCAGCCATTTCTGAGAAGTCTGGGAAAAAACACATCTTTTCTCCTCTTAAAAAATTCTGATATCCTCTACGCACTTTGAAAATCTCTGTGACTCCCATGCTTTGGAACAAGAACTCAAAATAGGCACACCGGTGGGCTTGATGTCATCACTGTACTTTTGTCATTCCTGTGAAAATCTGCCCAAATGTGGTCAGCTTATAAATCTTTGCAAAATCACAGTTCACATTTGCCCAGTAGATTCTAAAATATAAATCCCCTCAAGTTTCCATATGCACTGAGCATGCTCCAACCCTGGTGTTAATGGGGTGAAGTTGAACCTTCTCTGCAATTACAGATCTGGGCTGCTGTGGGCTGTCAGGGCCAGGTGATGAACCTGACATCAGGTACTTGTCTTATCCATACTCTCAGAGACACCCTGCCCCCTCCACTGGCTGAGGAGAAGAAAGAAATCTAATGAGGAGCTTGAGTGCATGGGGAGTATGACATTCTGCTCAGGATGCCCAGAACTGTAAACTGGTTTGTTACCTCTCTGCCTCAGCAAGACAGAGCTTTGGTGCCACTGCATGTCACTCCTTGACACTCCTGCCTATCTACCTTGCCAGCAAATGCCTCAAGACTCAGTCTAAACCTTGCCTGGTGAGTTACCACTCAGGTGTCTCTCTGCAGCCCCACACCCTCTCAAAGGACACTCCCAGACATGATTAAATTTGCTGCCTCCAAAGAGCGAGAGCACACACCAGACAGTTGGTTTGGCTGAGGACCCACACTTACTTCAGTAGAACAGCACTGAGATGGCTTATGTCAGGAACGGGGAACCGCAGGCCAGCAGGACTGATACGACTTGCTGCTTAAGCTCCATGTGCTGCCCCTGTTCCTAACTCCAGCTCCACTGCTCCCATGGCTGATAACCACCTCCAGTGGGAGCTGCTGGGGTGGGTGCCTGTGGACATGGGCAGCGCACACCACACAGAGCTGCCTGCTTCCTCTCCTTGGGGGGCCAGCATGGCTGCCACTTCCAAGAGCAGCAAAGAGCCAAGCCAAGCAAGGAGCCTGCCTTAGTCCCTCTGTATTGCTGTCCAAGAGCACCCCAGGTAAGAGCCGCCTGTACAGAGCCTGCTCTCCAAACTACCCAGGTTAAAAAAGCCCTCTCCCACTCAAACTCACTCCCAGAGCCTGCACCTGCACCTCTACTCTGCCCCCAACCCTCTTCCACACTCCAAGCCCCTTTGGCCCAGCCTGGTGTCTCCTCCTGCAGTTCAAACCCCCCATCCCCAGCCCTATGCCAGAACCCATACTCCCTTCTTGGCCCTTCACCCCTTCTCGCATTTCATCCCTATGTGCCAATGAGAGCCACCTCATGCACCCTCAACTTCTCATTTCCGGCCCCACCTCAAGCCTCTGCACCCCAGATCCATGAGCACCAGCTTGCCCCACTGCAAGGGGAAGCCCCAAACCTGCACATCTCCCTGCAGGAGAATGTGGGCTTTGATATTTTTTTCTGTGGGTCAGTGGCCCCTCTTAGAAAAAAGGCTCCCCACCTCAGCTTATTCATAACTAATTCATTAACAAAGAACACCGATGTATATGATACCGAGCAAGTGAAAAAGAAACAGGTATGATTATAAACAACACAAGCAAAACATATTTTCTACTGACTAAAACTTAATGTTAGTAAGTTAAAATCTTTGGCTGAGCAACTTTACTCCCTACTTCATGTTAATGTCATTTCTAAAGCTCCAGACTAGAGGACCCAATTTCCATGGTGTTAGCGGGTGATTACCTTACTCCCCCAAGTGAGAGGGAATTATTTTTGCTATCTTTGTATTACCCAAAATCTATTCTCACTGCTTCCGGAGGTGCAGCTTCTGGTCCTCTTTGGGCCCACTAAGCTCCTTCCTCCACTGCCAGTCAGCTTCGTTGTTTTGTTTTCCTTATATATAACTGCATTTCCATTGTCCTCCTCTTACAATCAAGCCAGTCTGGCAGAGGAATCAACACTTCCATGTCCAGGCTAGACTCCATGCCACACAAACTTATTTTAAGACCATATTTCCAGTACACAATTTAACTCTTTGTATGCAACCTGTATTTATGTCATGCACTGTTTTTAGGACCAGTACATCACTAGTTTGACATGTGACATATGATCATATGACATATGATATCTTACAAGACATCTCCTAGATACATACTATGACAATGGTGTATGGAGAGCAGTGAGTGTTTCAGGCCTGATATGAGCCACAGTATAGTGGGCCATCTATCAAAGTACGCAGAGAAGGTTACAAAGAGAACTGGGACTGGCCAGGCACAAAGACTGGGGACAAGGAGCTGGTCCTTGAGAATGACTGGATAAGCAGACTAAGACTGGACTAGAGTCATTGGATGAGTAGAGGCCAAGCCCATCTAAATACCCTGAAAGTGGAAGCTATTTTGAATGGGCCTGTTTCTAAAACCACATAATGTGTCCAATTTTTCATAGGGGTAGTTAACTAATACAGCAAATTTGTGGGCAGCTTCCATCAAATCATCACTCCCATCACAAGTCTATGTCAGAAAACAAAAACCAGAAAAAGCGTTTTGGTGAGACGCCTGCCAAAATGGTGATGACGCTGTGAAGCAGATTTTAAACTCTCATCATTCTTTTATATATGAACCAAAGTCCTTTTTAAAATGTATGTTAATACATTTAGCGCCCTGCTCCTACAGAAATTTAAACCTTGTCTTTCAATTGAACCGAATGAGTGAAGGAAAATTGAAATCAGTAATGGATTGTGTGCTTAACTCTACTTTTTCATTCTCACTCTACTAATTATAGGCCAAGTGTCCTGGGAAGAGACCCCTCCAACTAAAGAAAAATATCTACATATCTATCTAATAAACAACACCGGATGGATGACAAGGTTATTGCAGATGGGTTCTGTACAGGATGAAATAATGACCCGTTGGAAAATGTTTTAACTGATTAAGAATTGTCAATTGCCACAGCTGTTAGTAATAAAGACCAGATTAGACATTCCTTGTTGCTTATCAGTCATCAAAATGGAGGACCGCAAAGAAATTCTATTAGTAATTAGGAAAACAGAACATTTTGGTAAAATTAATCACAGGAAAGTATTTTATTCTTCGAAAAGGAATTCCTTCAAGAAAAAGATATGTGGGAATTAGAAAAGGTACAACAAATGGCAACAAAATGATATAGGTATGGTGGAACAGCTGCCATATAAAGTGATATTAATAAGACTGGGACTTTTCAACTTGGAAAAGAGACAACTAAGGGAGGACAAGACAGAAGATTATAGAATCACACTGCTGTGGAGGAAATAAATGAGTGTTACTTATTCCTGATAACACAAGAATGAGGGATCACCAACTGAAATTAATAGGCAGCAAGTTTAAGGTGTACTAAAGGAAGCCTTTCTTCACACAATGCACAGTCAACCTTCACTGAGGATGGGCAAGAATGCAAAACCATGCTCTGAGGTGTCCCTAATCGCTGTTTGCCAGAAACTGGAAACGAGCAACAGGATGGATCATTTCATGATTTCCTGTTCTGGGACATCTAGCATTGGCCACTGTCATGAGATAGATATCGTCTAAATAGTCCTTGGTGTGACTCAGTAAGGTGGTTCTTATGTTGTCTCAGGCTCTACAAAAGGACAGAAGGGGTTTGTAAGTTAGTCTGGGGAGTACAGACTTCCAGCACCCTTCCAGCACCCTGCCCTACACAGAGAAAATACACAGAATCCAGCAATAGTGTATCTGGTCTTTCTGTATTCCATATAGGATTGCAGTAAACACTGATGATAATCTTCGACTAAGTAATTTCATTTGAGTTTGCTATTTGACAGTCTTAGATCATTATTAAATTCAAACAAGCAACAGCACTGAGACAAACTGAAACTGAAAAGCACATCAAGTCAAGAAGGAATTTCTCTGCTCTGATCAACGAGTCACTCTGAACTGAAAGGGGAAAAAAGGGAAAAAACCAGATGGCTTGGCACTGAGAAACAAAAATGCTTTACTGGAGACCCAGGTCAGGATAGAATCTTTCCCGACTTGAAGCTTTCACCTGATGTAAAGGCAGATGTTTAGGGTAACAACTCACAAGTAACTAGAATCAACTACATATTTTCTCTTCTGTTTGATTTGGTAATTCACTTTGGCCTCCCTATTTTTATTTATAAATACTTAAATCCTACTGTTTTGCTTAATAAAAAACCTTTTGTTTATAATTAAGCCCAGTGCAAATTGTTATTACCTGGGGAGGATTATCATTGGGCATATCTTCCTTTCATTGACCTACTGAGCCCTCCCTGGGCAAATCTTTTCCACAGAGAGAAATGGATTTGAAGGTTGTGATCCCTTCTGGGGACTGATTTCCTGATTGCTATGCCCTAGAACTGCACCGGCCGAGAGCTGCACTTAATCAGTGCCTGCATTGCTATGTGCGAGGCAGTAACTGCAACTCTGTTGCCTTGGCTCAGGGACAGCAGAGGATCTGACTCAGCTGGACAGGGTGGAGGGGGGGCAGAGATCAATAAGAGTGGTGTCAGTAGCCTGATCAGCACACCAGGGAACATCCCAAGGGGTCTTCTGTGACCACACCCCATTATAATGGCAATATTTGAGTTCTCAAAGTCCTAGGTCATAGAACTCCCACCATCAAAACTTCTCACAGTCTAAGAGCTCCCCGGTGTTGAAGATAATGATCACAAGAATGGATGATGGCCAGGCAAGTGCATTTGTAATGTTTTCTTGATCTTTATAAGTCTTCTTGGAGCAAGTTTTCATGGAATCGCCAAAGGTAGAGGCAATTCTTGATTTAGCCCTAAATGGCACACAAGATCTGTCCAAGAGATGACTATAGATGAACTTCTCACAGTAACAGCAACTGTTATGTACTTAAATGTAACATCTTTCTACAGGGGGAAATATCAAAGAAACCTACTGCAGCTTGATTTCACTTCAAAAGGGGAAACAGTAGCCACCAACTCTAGGACTGCCACAGGGAAAAAATGGAGTGCTGAGCACCCAACAGCAAATCACTTTTCAGCATCTCCCCCAGTGCCTCACCCCCCACTGGAAGACCCCATTGATCACTGCCTCCCGCTCCCTCCTGCCCACTGTGATCAGCTGTTCTGCAGCATGTAGAAAGATCATGGGTATGGGGACAAGGACGGGTGTTTGAGGGGTGGAACAGGAGCAAAAAGAGACAAGGCAGAGGTGAAGCAGAGGCAGAAAGAGGCAAGGCAGAGGTGGCGCCTTGAAATAAGGGGTGAAGTGGGGGCAGGGGCTGGGGAAGAGTGGAGGTCCAGCACCTGTAGGGGAAACTACCCAAAAATGAGGAATCGAGTTACACAGAAATTAAAAGGTACAGTCATAATTGTGAAATGTCTGTAAGGTACACGGAAACAAAATGTTAACAGACATTAAGAAATAGACAGATAAAACAGAAAAACATCATAAAGTCATCATATAAATCCATGGTACACCTGAACCTGGAATGTTGCATGCATTTCTGGTCACCCCATTTCCCAAAAATATATTAGAATTGGAAAATGTACATAGAAGGGCAACAAACATGATTAGGAATATGGAACAGCTTATTATTCCCCTTTATTCAGCACTGGTGAGGCTTCTTCTTGAGTACTGCATCCAGCTCTGGGCCCCATTACAGAAAGGATGTGGACACACTGCAGAGGGACCAGTGGAGGGTGATAAAAATAATTAGGGAGCTAGAGCACATGACTTGTGAGGAGATGCTGAAGGATTTGGGCTTATTTAGTCTACAGGTGAGAAGAGTAAGGGGGATTTGATAGCAACCTTCAACTACCCAAACCAGGGTTTCAAAGAAGGTGTGAGGTTGTTCTCTGGTGACAGATGACAGAATGAGGATCAATGGTCTCAAGTTGTGGTGGGGGAGGCCTAGATTTAATATTAGGAAAAACTACTTCAGTCTGCATATGGTGAAGCTCTGGACTGGGTTACCTAGGAAGGTAGTAGAATCTACTTCTAGGTCTTTCAGCCCTGGCTTGAGAAAGCCCTGACTGTGATGATTTAGTTGGGATTGGTCTTGTTTTCAGTTCGGGGTTAGACTCAATGACCTCCTGAGGTTTCTTCCAACCCTATCATTCTATGATTCCACATGGGGAGACATTCAAAAGACTCGGTTTGGAAAAGAGAGGAGTTAGAAGGGGCTATAAAAGAGGTCTATAGAATCATGGGTGCTGTAGACTAAAGTGTTATTTACTCCTTCATATAATGTAAGGGCCATGGGTCACACTGTGAAATTACTTCTGCACACAAAGCATATACAAGCTGTAGAACTTATTACCAGAGGGTGTTGTGAAAGCCAAGAGTACAAATGGGTTCAAAAAAGGATTAGATAAATTCATTAGAATGGGTTTCTCAATGGCTATTAGCAACCCCATGCTCTGAAGCCCCCTAAATCTCTCACTGCCTAAAATTTGGACTGGATGACATGGAATGGATCACTCACAGTTCTTGCCCTGTCCTGTTCATTCCCTCTGAAGTATTTGGCACTGGTCACTGTCAGAATACAGGACACTGGAATAGATCAACTATTAGTCTGACCCAGTATGACTACTCATATAGTCGTATAGCCTAAAATGAGTTCCAGTGTGCATTTTTCAGTAAAAGACAGCTTTCAGTATTCTACGGGCAGACATATGGACCACCTGTCCACAAGATCTCATCTGTGCTCTCATTATAAAAGCCTCAATGTCTTTGGTATTGGGGCACACAAGAACCTCCTCGTCTGGCTTCAAATATTGCCTTTTCAATCATATTATCTGTCACAGGCAACACAGATGGAATTGGTCCATGGTTTTCTGTGGCCTCAGTAAGCAGTCCATGTGTGGCTGCCCTAGAGCAGTTTGGGGATGACAACAGCATGGTAAACATCAATTTGTGTTTACAGTTTGACACCCTGCTTGTTCCAGAGATAACACAGAGTTTTCCAAAGGCATCATTGTGCTTCATATTGTCATTTTCAATCATTGCATCCTGATAAATGATGCTGCCTAGGTAGCAAAACTTGTCAGCAATCTTGAGTGGTTTATTTTATCAATGGCACAACAAAAGGAGTTGTAGCATTTTCTGGCTGACGCTGGACTGTGACTTCTGTTTTCTTTAGTCTTTAAGCCAAAATGTTTTGCTGCACACTCAAAGCAGCTGGTGAATGTCCCTGAGGTTATGGGCCAATAAAGCGCAATCATCAGCAAACAGTAATTCGCTAATAATTGTCTGCATAACTTTTGTTGATGCATGCTGCAGCCCCAAGATACTTTCATCCATACAGTACTGCACATAAATGCCACAGTCAATGTCTCTGAATGCATCTATCACCACAGCAGCAACATGATGCTAAACAATGCCAGAGCAAGAGCACAGTCTGGTGATCGGAGAAAAGGGAGCTGAGGTACCGTCTGGGCAAGGACATGAACCTGTGTAATGGGCTAACAATTAATTAACAATGATTTTCTAGTATCAGGTAAATATAAAAACCAGGAAGAGAGAATTATTAGTTGAGATTGTCTAAGGGCATCGATGCTACCAAAGGGAAATGTAAGATGTACTAAATTAGGCTGAACACATTTTCTATTAGTGATGTCTATTAGACTGGCTAAAAGTCTTCTGAAGGTAAGCAGTGGGAGCCCCAGATCCGGATTTATTTATGCAAGGTGAGACAAAACCCTGAACAATATGCCTGACTGCAGGATTCTCAAATTTCATTGCCCTGTGACCCTCTTCTGGCAATAAAGTTACTACATGCCCGAGGGGGAGAACTGGAGCCCTGTCACCCCAGGTGAAGGGATAGAGGGCCAGTGCCTGAGCCCCACCACCCTGGGTGAGGGTGAAACTCAGGATTCAACATCAGCTTCAGGTTCCCGCAGTTCTAATGCTGGCCCTGATGACCCCATTAAAATTGGGTTGTCACCCACTTGGCAGTCCCAACCAACGGTTTGAGAACCACTGCCCTAGGGAACAACCAAGCAGTGGCAGAACATGACAATAGAAATATCTTACAGTTCTTAGCACTTTGCCAGCTCCAATATTCTTCCTTGTGCTGCGTCAATATTTATCTGCTCAACACCACCCAGGGGCACAAGTTTTATTACTGCAGCTGACAGCTGAGGAAACTGAAGAGAGAGCTTCAAAGACTTGGCCAAGGTCACAGGAAAGCCAGGAGCAGAGCTCCTCCTTCAGCATCTGCTTGTCCCGCCCCTTGGAGGTAATTCGAGACTACAGACAATTAAGGTGTGCGTTCACACCCAGCTGCAGGCGTCGTTCCCAGCAGCACACACACTGCAACATCAAAGAAGAGCTGTGGCAACCGGCATCCTTTGCCCTACAGATGAGAACTCTGGCGGGGAAAGGACGAGCTTGGCTTCGCTAGGAAAACCACATTCTCTTCTGATTCCACGTTGAAAGAGCTGCGGCTCCGACCTGATACGTGGCGTGTCTGAGCCTTCCTCCCCAGCAGGAAACGGCTTGGCAAGGGCGGGGGAGGCGGCATTGACTGTCATGTAATTTCTTGGGCCAATTTCTCCGCGAAGAAATCTTCCTAAAGCTCAGTGCCCCTCCCCGGTCCTGCGGGGAAAGCCAGCTTTTCTTCCCAAGCCTGACAACACAGGGAGGGACCTACTATTGCGCAGCTCGTATTGGCTCAGCTACGGAAAGGGGGTGTCTGCCTGAAAGGCAGCTGAGATGAAGAAAAGCTGCTCCCAGTCGGGTCTTCAGCTATCGCTGCCGGGGGGAGGCGAGGAGAGGGGGACTATGTCTTAGCTTTCCTCTCTCGGGGGGGAGGGGGCTGGGGCTGAGCTTTCCTCTTTCGGTGGCGGGGGCTGGCTCTGAGATCTTCTTTCTCTGCAGGGGGAGGGGGGCTGGGTCTGAGATTTCTTCTCGGGGGGGGCAGGGGCTGGGTCTGAGCTCTCCTCTCTCTGCAGGCGGAGGGGGCTGGCTGGGGACTGGCACTGACCTTTCCTCTCTACGGGGGGGCAGGGGCTGGGGGGCTGGGGGCTGGGGGCTGGGGCTGAGCTCTCCTCTCTGTTTCGGGAGGGTGGGGGCTGGCTCTGAGCTCTCGCCTCGCTGCAGGGGGGCGGAGGTGTCATGCTCTGGCCTCTGCTCTCTCTGTGTCTCAGCTGGGGCTGGCCGCAGAAGAAGCGACACCAGCAGCCCCGCCCTCGGCTGCACCATTCACCCCTCCTTTGCCTAGAACCCCAGGGCTCTCCCCCTCTCTCTCTTGGCGCAGCCGGTGGGCGGAGGGGGAAGCGGCGTGGGGGGCAGGGGCAGCAGACAGGCGGAGGGGGCAGCGGCGGGGGCGTCCAGCAGCCTGGGGCTAGTGCGCAGGGGCTGCCTGGGAGGACAAGCAGCGGCCGAGCTGCACGGTGACCGAGCGCTACTCTCCTTGTCACGGGGGTGGAGAGGAAGCCTCCGCCCGCAACCCAGACACGGGCAGCGCCTCTCCCGCCAGGGCTTTGGGGAGCCATTAACCTTCCCCTTCCGCCCCCCGGCCGGGCCACACAAGACAGCCCCCCACTCCACCCCCCGTCCGCTGGGCTTTGGAAGGTAAAAAGCCTCACCGGGCGGCGGACACAGATCTTCCAATGGGAAGCCGGGCTGCGCAGACAGCCCGAGGGCTGGACACTGCATGTCACGGGAGTAAACCCCAGGCATCGGGCAGCGGGGCACTGCAGCCCCCAGCGGAGCCCCCTCCCCCCCCGGGGCCCTGCTGCTGCCAGAGCGCTGCGATGCCCGGAGTGGGGACAGGGTGCGGGCGCGCCCCAGCCAGCACGTGCGCGAGCGGGGACCCAGCAGCGGCTTGGTAGAAAATGACACCGGGAAGAAGCAGCGGGCTGCAGAGGCCCGTATTCAGCAGCGGCTGGGCTGGGCTGGACCGCTAAGAAGTGCATTGATCTGCAGAGCAGCTCGCCTTAACTCCCGTCCGCTGCACTGAGGCCAGCTGGGTGTGTCAGGTGGGTGGGGGGGAGAAGAGGAGGCGAGGCGCTAGAGCACGGTCCTTTCAAGGCCTGTGGAAGGATCAGCACCCGGGAGAGCTCACAGGAGCTGAGGAGTTATTGCACTGGCCTTTCAAGGCCAATGGACTTTTCAGCACCTGGGAGAGCTCCCGCTGAAAGGGGCTTTCCTGGGAAACGTCTCGTTGACGGCCATGGGAAGGCCTGGAAGAATGCACACTGAAGCCTGGAAACTAGGAGTAGACACAGATGTATTCGTACTGCTCGGAGGGAGGGGGAAAACCTGCCCTCTGGGAAGTTAAACTACAGTGGCAGGGTCTGGCTGGCTCGCTCCCTGTGCTCCCCCGGGCCCGCACAGCATCCTTCCCTAATTCTACCCTACCAGTCCCACCGCAAGAGAAGCAGCTCCCGGTACACCCATCTCAGCACCTTCTCCTCCTGCCAGCTCCACCCCCAGTTTCGCTCAAACAGCCGTCCCCACCGCCCCAGAGCAACACCCTGCCTTTGTTATTCCTCAGCCCACCTCAGAACTGAAAGGATGGCACTGTGACCCAAACATCTGCACTCTCAAGTGATAGGGAGAGGGTATTATCCTGCCCTTTGTGTGGTTGAGTAGTCCTGGGCGTAGCATTCTGGGAACTAAGCTCTTCACCCCACCTCAGCAAGCTAACAAACTAATCTTCCCAACTTCAGGAGGCTGACAATCTCCCACTGTCTTGACAGCTAACCTCCATAGGCCCACAGCTCACCCCCTTCAGGCTGTATTTCTCCCCGTGCATGTGGTTACCTTTCCCCTACCTGCTTCCAGTCTTCAGCTCGCCCTAACCAAAAGCAACCAACCTGCAGACTGAAACTAACAAGGAGAAAGGGAGTCTTAGCATCACCTCATTCTCTGGGCCCTGCTTTCTGGGGGGATACTGAATTTCTTGGTATAATCAACCGCAGTGGGAAAAGACATTTGACTAGTATCCAGCACAAGGAACCCCACGAAGCTGTAGCAGGTGTGATACTGAACAGCCCAGCTGAAGAAGGTGAAAAGTGCTGTTGGCACAAGCAGGTTCTGAAAGCCTGTGGTCAATATGGAGACATCAGAGCCAGCCAGCGAAATTCACCAGATGCCTACAGCTCGGTGTGCCTGTGCCTTCATATTTATCACTCCTGTTTTCCGGTGCTGGGCGGTGCAGAAGAGGAAGTCCAGCAGGAATGAGATAGTACAGGAAGGTAGTACATGACGACCAATCTACTACCTAACCCCATACCATGCTTTGTATTTTGCCTACACTTGGACAGAGACTTGCTTCCAACTCAGACATGTCTTAGGGTTACGTTATATTTCTCCGTTAGCTTCAGGTCCCTACCCAGATTTCTCTTAGACTGTTTCAAGACACATCACTGACCTTTTCTCTGAGTACAATGGAGGAAAAGCTTTATCCCCCCGACTCTTTCTTTTCTTCCCCTCCCTCGCCCAGGGATAAAAAAGAGGTTTTTCCTTCATCACCTTCCAAGGATGATAAATAACTGATCATTTCTCAAACCCCAAGCGGTCCCTTCTCAGAGATGTTCCTGAGGATTCACTCATAAGCTACACTCTTTTACCAAGCAGATCAGGTTACCAAAATTTCCATTGTTGTTGGATGGTAAATTAGTTAGGTGGTAAGGGCGATCATGAACTAATTTTCACATTCAGACCGCTTTGCATTTTCTAGAGCACTTTGCAAACATGACAGTGGCTACCACCGTGTAGGCTTTACCACTGAATGCCTCGCTGAGGAATGAGTCTCGAAACCAGAAAATACCTACTGAAAAGCAAGAACCTGCGGTGCAGGTATATGCAATGTGTGCGTTGCAGTATTGCAAGGTACAGAGGCAGGCTAATGAAAACGACTGTAATTGCTGAAAGGGCTCGGAAAAGCTTTGAATTATGTCGCCCTTTGTCCTATTGTTAAAAATGCACTTGTGCGTATTTTCCAGGTAGCACCAGGAGAGCTTGCAACCCCAATGGGCTTTTCATGTAAGACATACAACATTTGACATGGACTGTACTATTAAAACTAAAGAGGGGGAGACGCATTCAAGGACTGATTTCCATTTCAAACTCCATCCTAGCCCTTTGGACTCCAGCACCCTGGCTGGATCAATATTTAATGCTTGGCGATTCTGGCTCCGCGGGAGTCATGTCAGGGGACCTCCAGAGCCAATCTGCTTGGGTGGAGGAGTGCTAATTATTCATGGGCTCCTGCCTCTTGCTCCTTCTCTTGCACAGCCCCACGCTGCTGACTCAGTGCCTTATTCAGTCTTCTCTCTCCCTCTCCACGGCTGGAGCCGGACCCCGTTGCCTTCCCAGCCTGTCAGAAGCTGCATCCATCCCACCATGGCTAAAACAGCAATGGGTAAGCGAGCGCATCGCCTTTCCTTCCGCCGAGGCAACGGCCCCTGGCTCCTAGGACCACCGGCTGTCTTGGGTGCGCCCTTCCGAGGCCTTAATGGCTAGAAAACGCCGGGACCGTGTTACCCCGCGGTTGGTTAGTGGGAGTTGGGAGCGGGGGGGGGGCCCTAGCCGGGACGCGGAGGCAGGTCGCTGGGGGGGACTCAGGCAGATGCGTTGAAAACTCATTTCAAGGGGAGTCGTTTGATTTTAACGGGGTTTTTATTTTCCCTGGAGCTGCACCCAACAGCGCCCCGCCCTCGCCCGCAGGGTGCAGCGCGGCGGCACGCGCAGCCCGAGCCCGGCGCGCCAGCCAGGTGCGGCTCGCCCTGCTAGGGGACGCGCTGGAAAGCACAGCCCTTTCGGGGCTGGCAGCGAGCGGCGGCGGGGGGCGCTTGTCCCGGGCCACTTCGAGAAGGAGCCCGAGCTCAGCGTCGGGCCGGGGCCGCCTTTTGTTTTCCGCGGGCGGGGCTGGGACGGGGGCGCCGCGGGGTTCCTTTGTGTAGCTCTCCCGGGGAGCGCGACCGGAGCCTGCAGCGCCAGACCCTAGCGCGCAGCACAATGCGGGCAGACGGGCCCCGCCCACGCCGCGGCGGCGGCGCTGTGGTCCCGGGCACGCCCAGGGAGCCCTGGCCCGGCTCCAGCCCACCTCCCCGCTGCCCTCAGCCCTCAAGGAGCAAGGCGGGCGGCGATCGGGGCGGAGGCTGCGCGCACAGACCGAGGAGCCTCACCCCACACCCGGGTCCTGCTCCCGCTCTCGGGCGCTGGCCCCTGGCCGCCTCCCTGCAGCCTGACCGGGCGAACAGTAGGGCGGGGCTCAGCAAGGGAGCCCACTACCGTATTTTACCTAGGAGATGCGACAGCTGCTCTGCCCAGCCTCTGCGGCCCCGCTGCCAGCCTGCTTATTTTTCCGCTCGGGCACAGGCGGACGGTCTGTGCAGCTTTCAGCAGCCCCGCCCCACCCGCTGCTCTGTGCCTGGCTTTGCCGATCGCCCCCTGCCGCTGGAGGCCGGGCGGGCCGCTGATCCCAGAGGTGCGGCGCCGCCCGGGGCGGGGCAGAACTGCCGGCTCCAGCTCTGGGGAGCTCCCCGCTGCTGCCCCCTGTCAATACAAGTGCATTAGCCGGCCGTCATTGAACGCCCTGGGGGAGTCGCCCAGGGCTAACCCGAGCGGGACGCCTGCCTGCCCCGCCGCGTGCGGTTAACTGCCCTCCGGTGGCCGCAGAGGGTGCAGAGGAGGGGGTGGAAGGAGCGACAGGCGTCAGCCCCAGACCGCTCTGTGCAGCCGGCTCCCGCTCCCCGGCTCCCTCCCCACCGCCTTTGCAGAGCGCGGGCCGCCAGACAGGCAGTGATGCCTGAGAGATCAAAGAGTTTCAAAATACAGCCCGGCCAAGCGCTCGCGGCCGCCTGGAAGGAAAGCAAGGGCGGAGCCAAGCCCTGAGCCTCCGGGCAGCCGGGTTCTCCGCTCCATCCTTGGTCCTCGGTGAGCGTGAATCCGCCACCTCAGCGCTTAGAACACACCCTGGTCTTCTCCTTCTCTGAGCAATCAGCCGTGGGAGGGGAACCAGGCTAACCTGGGGGTCACCTCTAGGGAAAAGGCCGCGCCAGCTGTGTTGGCAAAGAGACAGAGACAAGGGCTGTGGGAGTCTGGCCAGCCCTGCAGTGCTGAGCCCGCCCTCCGCTCTCCCTTGCAGCAAGCTGGTAATTAGTATTGATCATTTGTAGTCACTGGGAGACTGATCACTGCAGAAGGCCCCGGCTAGGAATTCTGTTGCCATAGAAGAAAGAGCTCCTCAGACTTTGATTCATGAGCCTGACCGTCTTCAAATGTAAAGGGTTCTGCGGCAGGGGAGGTGGTTGAAATCATTAGATTCCCCCAGAGAATGATTGACTAAATCTTCCCCTCCTGTTTATTAACTACCTCCTGATCACAAAGCCTCTTAGTTGTTCTCCCAGTGAAATACAGATACATACAGTAAAAAAATACCCCCACTCTTCCAAAATTAGAGTGCAATTAATATTTTAAGAAAATATTAATTGCACTCTAATTTTGGAAGAGTGGGGGTATTTTTTACTGTTTGATTAGATATTAAATAGCATCTTTCAATAAACTCCCACGGGAAAAATTGCTCTATTGTCCATTTCTATAGGCTTTACTCTTACAGAGATTTGACTTTAGAAAGTACTTAAAATATAACAGGACCGTTTTAGTCTATTCCATAAACAAATAGAAATATGTTTTCTTTTGCAAATAAGCTTTAGTTCTACTTCTGGGGGGAACTTCCAATCTTGCAAATCTCCAGCTGCTGTTAAATAAGCCACTATGGTTTTGGACCAGCGCATGAAGCTGTTACCCACTTGTGCACTGGCAGAATCACAGTGCTTTAATCCCTTTCCTGTATTTATTACAGAGCACTAAATAAGGGCTAGCTCATGTCAGCCTCTGAGTACATAACAAACCTCTCATCCACTGAAGCTGTAGTGGATCAGGTTCCCCTGAATATATATGGCCCCAACCCAACAAGGTATTTCATCACATGCCCAGTTTTAAGTAGGTGAATATTCCTGTCTCCTTCAAAGGAATTAAACATGATCTGAAAGATAGGCATGTGCTTAATATTCTGCAATGTTAAAGCAAGACAGGGCCTAACTCTGAATGCTTTGCTCAACCAAAATTTCCTTTAAGATTTCAACAAGAATTTTGTCAAAGCAAAAATTGAGGATCTAGGCCTCGATATGCATTTATTATTGACCTGTTAGGTTTTAGTTGTTCTTTTTGTTCAATATGTGCTTGTTATGCACTACATTTCATATAACCCGACTGCACATAGGATTGCCTTTAATTTTACCCTCAGTCTTCTGAGTGTATGCACAATGTGCCTCAGATGGTATATAACCATAATTTGTCATTGGATTTGGTCCACTGGCTGCCTTGGCTTGTTCCAGGTATGACGAGGAATGCAACATGAAAGCTGACCTGTGCTTCCCTTTACCCTAAATGATATGTAACTTTTGACATTTCATTCCAAATAAAATCTGAACATACACAGATACAGAGAACTGGAGAAGACACTAAGGAGATAAGGGGCTATCTATATCGGGCCATTCTTCTGGCATCCGGGTAATAGGAGGGTGACATTTAGGTCATAAAAACATGTTTAGACAAAAATCTTTTAAAAAACCCTCTCCTTCTACCGTGGTCTTCCTACCTGCTTAATTTTGAAAAGATTTTGTCAAATAGAAGGACACTGGAAATTGTAAATCATATTTTCAAGCATTGTTTAGTTTGATTTCAAAAACGTAACTAACAATGGACGAGTGACACCATGGGTTGGGAGGTTGGGACAGCTGAGAAGCTCAACTGATCATACTTTTCCTCATTTGCAGATTTCAGTCATATTCATGAAAATGCTATAAAAGTGGTTCAGATATTTTCTTCTATTCTAAACCCCCTAATTTCTGCGCTACGGATGGAGTTGGGTAGACATCCAAGAGAATATATAATAGTTGCTGAATGTGTGTTCCCCACATACCATAAGAACATAAGAACATAAGAACATAAGAACGGCCATACTGGGTCAGACCAAAGGTCCATCGAGCCCAGCATCCCATCTGCCGATGGTGGCCAATGCCAGGTGCCCCAGAGAATTTACCAGCATTTACCATTATTGTTATATTACCTACATAGACATGTGCAGCTATTAATCTACATTTTGTTGTTTAATGTAACTCTTTACAACATATTATATAACATTTTAATAACTAAGGGCTTGATTTGACTAAATTCTGAGCACTGTGGATGCTTAAGTGGATGCTTAACTCTAAGGATGAGTAATCCTACTGATATCAGTGAGATTATTCTTGTGTTTAAATTTAGATATAAGATTAAGTATCATGCTGAACTAGCAGGAAAAAAATGTTCCTTTTCATTATTATGCAGCTTCCTATTGTACAAACCTACCCTATTATGTTGTTTCTCCTTATAAAAGAGAGTCCAACTCTTTAATAACTTGTAAAGTCAGAAAATTACAATTAATATGGAAGCTAGAAGCCCAATTCAACAGAAAATTATCTTTAAAAGGTAATAAAAATAGAGAATGTACAGAACATAATTGCTTAAGTGAGCCTAGGGTCCAGTGAAATTAATAGTTTTGCCTAAATTGGGCAGTAACAGATCCTATAAGTCTAAACTTTGGTTGAAATCCAGCATTAGAAATACTTTCAGGTTCCATAACTATCAGAATCATATTAGTGGCTGCCAGATACTGTACTAGTCTTTACAGAAATGAAGACTTCATATTGTTTATATTCACCTACTGTTTTAAAAAGTAGTGGGTCTGACTTTTCATGAAAATTCAGTTGACAGATTTTAAAAATGGCTCATAAAGCCAAGAAATTAGAGGGTTTCATGCTACCTGATAGAACTTCTTCACCTGCCCTTGATGCTTCTGGGCACAAGCATGACTTCGTACATGACATCACAGATGAAATTGCACAAGTTCCTGAGCAAATAAACACAAAAATGCATGAGAGTGAAAACTTCTAAGATGTCCACCCACATGAACCCTTGATTTTAAACCAAAGGCTTTTCATTCATGCATATAAAATTCATTTGTATCAATTTTGGCAATTAGCATCTGTTTCATCAGCAACTAATTTAGAATTTCCTTTTTTGCTCATTTATTTGTGTTAGCAATTTAAAGCTACATTTCACCAGACTCTGTTTTACAGGGATATTCTTTATTATTAAATAATGGCTACAGGTAGCTACAGTATAAAGCTGCTAGAATATAATTATTTTTTATTGTAAGATATATTTTTTAAGAATGAAAATGCTAAATTAGGCCCCAAAGAACTTGTAAAATAATACATTTAATCTGGATTCATTTCAAAACCTGATACACAGTATGAAGGTTGAATAATCATCCTTAATGTGTATTTAGATAGTACTTTACAACTTCAAAGAGCTGTACAAACATTTACCAAATAATCCTTATGGCAATCCATAAAGAAGATAAGATTTACTATTCCAACACTGCAGAGAGGAAAACTTGCATACAGATGGCAAAGTTTCATGCTGGCTTTCATCCTGACTGCACCAATATTGATGGGGTTGTATAAAGCGTAAGTCAGGTCAGAATTTGGCCCATACTGGTTATTCACTCTTTTTGGTTGCTTATTTTAAGTCACTGCAAACCAGATTTTCAGTGATTCAGATTGTCCAAATCTTCTAGAAGAGTTAGTAGGTGCTGCTGAAATTCAGTACCTCTGAAAAACCAGCCATAGGGTGTCTTAAAATTGACACTTAGAAATGGAGTCATCCAACTTTCGTAAATACGCTAGGAAATATTTACCTGCCAAAGACCAAACAGCATGTTAGTGGTAGTTTCACAGCTAGAACCCAAAAGAACTAAGATCTGACCACTAGACAATTCTTCTCTGGAATCAAAGAGCCTAGATAGCCTATCTTCTCAAAGTGAGGTACCCCTACAGACCCACAAACGTTGAGTGTTTGCCCTCTTGCCTAAATTATTGGTCATCAGTATCCCACAGTCTGCTTCCAAAAGCAATGCTTCCTGGAAGAGCGAACACCACATCATCAATCAGTGTTGATAGGCTGCTTCTCTAATATCTGTCTCCATAAAAACTAAAGCCAACTGCTCATGCATGCAAACAATATTGTAAAGTGAATTGTTCTGCCAGTATGATCAGGAAGAATACATGAATGTATATGTTAAAGGCTGAAGAGCAGACAAGATATATCAGCCATTAGCAATTATCTTCAAAAACTCATAGAAAGCAGGAAAGTTTCTGGAGGACTGGAAGAGGACAATTATTGAGCCAATTTATAAGGGGAAAGGACAACTTGGGAATTACAGGCCTGTCAGCTTAATTTCAGTACCCAGGAAAGTAATGGAGCAAGTAATCAAGCAATCAATTTGAAAACATTTATATGATATTAAGGTAATAAGTAACTGTCAACATGGATTTGTCAAGAACAAAAATGTCAAACAAACCCAGCAGCTTTCTCTGAGAGGGTAACAAGCCTTGTGGACAGAGGGGAAATAATAAATGTGGTTTGTCTTTGTCTTTAGTAAATCTTTGATATGTCTCACACAACCTTCTCATAAACAAACTAAGGACATAAAAGCTAGAGGTACCTACTGTAAAGTAGGTGCACAACTGATGGAAAACCATTCCCGAAAAGTAATTATCAGTGGTTCACAGCCAAGCTCATTGAATGGGGTGCTGCAGAGATCCGTCCTTAGCCTGTTTCTGTTCAATATCATCATAAATTATTTAGCTAATGCATGAAGTTTGAAGATTATTCCAAGCCTGGGAGGGATTGCAAGTGCTTTGAAGGATAGAACTAAAATTCAGAATTACTTGGACAAACTGGAGAAATGGCCTGAAATAAACAGGATGAAATTCAATACAGACAAATGTAAAGTGTTCCACTTAGGAGGGAACAATGAATTGCGTGCATACAGCATGAGAAATGATTGCCTACAAGGGAGTATGGCAGAAAGGAATCTGGGGTTTATAGTGGATCACAAGTTAAATATGAGTCAACAGAGTAATGTGGTTTTAAAAAGGGGTGAACATCATTTTAGGATGGATTTGCAGGAATATTGCCAGTGAGGCACAAACGAAGTAAGTCTTCCACTCCGCTGCGTGATGATAGGGTCTCAGCTGGAGTATTCCAGGAAAAATATAGACAATTTAGAGGCAATCCAGAGAAGAGCAGCAAAAATAATCAAAGGTTTGGAAAACATGACCTATGAAGAAAGACTGAAGAACTGGGTTTGTTTAGTCTGTAAATTGGAAGACTGAGGGAGGACTTGATAACAGTTTTGAAATACATAAAATGTTTTTATGTGGAGGAGGACATAAAATCATTCTTGTTAATCTCTGATGATAGGACAAGAAGCAATGGACTTAAATTGTCAGCAGGGATGTCTTAGGTTGGACATTAGGAAAGACTTCCTAACCGTCAAGGTGGTTAAACCCTGGAACACATTGCCAAGGGAGTTGCATAATCTCCATCACTGAACATTTTTAACAACAGGGTAGAGAAACAGCTGTCTGAGATAATCTAGCCATTATTTAGTCCTGCTTTGAGAGCAGGGGATTAGACTAGATGATCTATTGAGTTTCCTTCTGATCCTACACTTCTAATCGAAAGAACATGGGTTCTACTACTACAGTATCAATTACATGGATAGTTGATTCTGCTTGGGAGATGTGGACTCTCCAAACTAAGGATCAACCCCTGTATCCATGTGAGTCAGTTGGAGCTCTGCCACCAAACTCAACATGAGCAGGACAGAGTCTTGCCGTCAGTTGCATGGGGCCACTGATACCAGATTTCTGTCACCAGGTTGGCTATAATTCATAGACATGTATCTGAAGGTAGGACTGAGCCCTAAGACTCCATGTATTTTTGATACTGCCTATATTGTTCTTTCTTCAATTTATGGACAGTGCTAACCCTAGAGCAAGTATGCCTCTTTAGATAGTCAGGAGCCAAAGTTTTCGTATTTACATGTCTACAGTTGTGCTCCCAAATCCATATTTAAAAATAGTGGCCTGATTTTAAGAGGCACTGAGCACCCGCAACTCCCCCTGAAGTTAATGGGAGTTATAATTGCTCTGTCCTTTTGAATCTCTGGATAATTAAATTCTGATGTCTGCATATAGATTTGGAACCCTAACTATGGGAACCCACCTTAGAAAATGGTGGCCTGTTAAAATGGAATGTACATCAGTGTCGTTCATCTGAGCAGCGTCCAGCATGCACACCTGCTTTGTGATGATGCCTTCTTTGTTACATCTATATGTTTTCCCTTTCCTGCAATCTGGTAATAAATATTAGTTAATGGGTGAAAGTAAATGTAAGATACCCATATAGGCCTGTGCAGTTAAACTGGTACATGGCATTACCATCGCGCATTAGGCTTTATTTAACAATTTCTTTCATTATTATAGTATCATTTTATGGCATCCATATAGATGGTAAATAATTATTCCAACCTGAAGAATCTGGAATTACAATAAAAGTTATTTTGTAGAGAAAGGATGGTCTTGTGGTTAATCCACATAACTGTGAGTCACAGGACCTGGGTTTTGTTTTCAGTCTGACGGAGACATCTTGTTTAATTTGGGCAAGTTCCTTAATTTCTTTGTGCCTCCATTTCCTCATCTAAAAGATTCATTTACCTCTGAGGTGTGAAGTGCTATTACATTTTTTCATGCGTGGAAGTGCTGTGAGATCCTCTGGTGTTCTACAAGTTTAAAAAATAATAATTAAAAAATGGAGATCAGATCAAGCAAAACAGCAGCTTCCTTTCTGAAGTTATATTAGCATTACATTTCCTAAAGGCATCTTGATAACCTTAAGATGCCTTGTGTTTGAAAAATTATATCATAGACATAGTGGATGCCATATGAGTCTATAATACCATGGCTGTTTACTTAACCCTTACTTTGCAATATATTAAAATACTTGTTTCTGTTTATATATAAAGTCAGTACTTCTATATACATTCCCAGTGGTGAACATGGCTATCATTTTTCATCTCAACCCTATTTTCCACCACTTTTGAAATTTCTTTAAAAATTAAATGTCCTTTTGCCCTAAGATTTCTCTGAATCCTGAGGCTATGCCTACACTAGACATAGAAGTTAACCGCCGATACGCAGTTTTAGCTACACCAATTGCATAGCTAAAATTGACTTATCGGCGATTGAGTTCAGTGGCCGTCTACACAGAGGAAGGTCTCCCATAGACCTTCTTTATTCCTTACTGCTCGCGAGGAGTTCCAAGGTCAACTTTGACCCCAGAAAGCACAGTTTCATGCATGCGCAAAATGAAACCCTAGAAGATCAACCCCGAGCGGGTTAATCATCCACAGTAGTGTGGCTGTAGGCTCAATGTAGACTCATTTAGTTTCTCTTCTTATGTACAATAGGCCCATTCCTGCAATTAGTTAACCAGGTCAGACCTCCAGGAAATGACACTTTAACTCTTAAGGAATCAAGCATTGCAGTACACAGCATGCATGCATGAGAGTGTGAGATCTGTGTTTTCCCCTAGGAAATATTATAAATTAAAATGTAATACACAAATCAGACCCTATCATTTCTCAAAGCAATTTTGTGGCAGTGACATTTCTTTATGCAGCCCATTTGTATTGGTCCTCATTAAAGACCACAAGTAGTAACTCTGTATCTATTCGTTTTCCTCAAACCTTTCAGATGAGCAGAAAGATTAATTGACACCATTCAGCAATTTTACAATCCTGCAAAAACAGCTTCTTTCTAGGTACTGACATTTAAGCTACTGTGCAGATGTCTACATATGACACTCCAAAGATTGCATTGAAAAAGCAGAACACAAAGATTGCATTTCTAATTTAATAGATACCTTTCCTGATACCTTTAGCTTTTTTCATGCTGTCAAGACTGCAGTCTGATAGTCTGCAGTATCATAGTCTGATTCTTTATAAAGATAAGAAGGTAATTACAACCCACACTCACTCTGGTTTTTAAAGTGATTCTTCAGCATTTATTGAAGACCTACATGTTTCCAAGGAGAATGACATTATGCCAGGAAAGCAAGATGTTACATTTTAAAAATTAATACATGCAATATTAATAATTCATTCTTGAAAAAAAACATTAATAGTAAGACATTCATTTTAAATCTGAATATAATTAAAAATTCAAGTTACTCCCTAGTGAAGTGGAATTCAGTTTATTCACTAGTAAAATTTCAGGAAGGCTAGGAGCTTATTTGGGGAGCTTTAATGTGCACTGCAATGAACTCACAGCTTAAGGTTTTGCCCTCTAGTGGCAGGAGGCCTGGACAGTAAATATACCAGTGAGAGTCAAATGCAGTACAGATATTGTGAGTGGTGTGCAAATTTATTACATATACATCCTGTCAATCCTGCACCAGAATTTTCAACCACAAAGCCCTGGGCTCCTTCTATACAGAAAATATACTACCAAGATGCGAGTGATGTTTGAACAACAACCTAAAACCTTTCAGCTACTGAACACAAGACACTGCACAAAACTAAGTCTGCAAAAATGTTTTAAGATAACAATACACTTAAAAACAACAAAATCAAACCTAAGTTTTCTCTTGATTCAAGAGGTAATTTCCTCAGGCTTAGAAAAATGGAAGAGTCCTGTTTGGTCCCTGCTGCCCTGGGATGGCGAATGCTCAGTGTAGATGGAATTGCCAAAGAAATTTAGCCAAATGCTAACATGTTTCTACTGAGCATATGTGAAGACTGAGAGGAGACTTTTTTTTCCCAAAGGTTTATAACTTAGTCAAGTTTGGATGAATTTTCATAGAAGCAGCAAAAGGCATGTCTCTAATAAAATAGACACCTCCCTGCCAACTGTCAAGCCCTGGTTCCAAAGCATGGAAGTGCATCTCCACTAAATGGTAGTAAGAATTTTAAATAGGCAAACAACATGTTTCCCTAGGCTTACTCTTAGAAATAGCTGGACCACTTTTCCTGAGGCAGAAACCTGGCTTAACAATTACAGCCAGCTGGTTGAAGTTTGACAAAGTTAGAAGCAATGAGAAACAGCCTTATAAATGAAAAATTCTGGGCAATCTGAAAAACTCCATATTATCTGATGTGGCAGCACAGACAAAATAGCATCAGTCTTTAAAAAGTGCAAATTGTTTTAGTAGTATTAATTTGTACTGAGTACACATTTTATTATCTACAATGTAACAAGATATAAATATTTTAGCCACCTCTTCAGATGGTTTAAATTAACTTAGATGATTTAAACCAGCTGAGGTTTGGCCACATTATTTATTAGATACTTAAATAATCCTTGAGACAGAGACAGGGAAGGAAAGAAAGAAAGGACATAATCCTGTAGTCTCATAAATTACAAGCCATCCTGTGGCACCTTTGAGACTAACACATTTATTAGGTCATGAACTTTCATGGGTAAAACCCACTTCATCAGATGTAAAAGGTAGTCTAATAGTTAGGGTACCTATCTAGCAATTAAGTGACCCAAAGTCTCGATCCCTGCTCCAATCACTTTAATTCTTTATCCACCGTGGAACAGCTTCAGAAGAAGAGCATGAGGGAGCCCAACATGAGAACCTGTGACAGTTCAATAATGGGCATAGTGAGAAGTGGGAGACCTATATTCAAATCCTGTATCCCTCTCTAGCAAAGGTTTCCCACATCTTACATGTGTTTTCTGTACCCTGGGCACCATTACTATCCCCCACCTCCTCAGCTTTGTGAATCACAACAAGTCCAAATATACAGGCATTCTCATGTTCAGCTTTCCAATGCCTATAGCCCTTTGTAGATACCATCCTCAGGGAGTGTCCAAACAGCAATGTTATTTCACAATAACGGCTGCTATTCCAAAATAAATTTGCGAGAGTCTACACAGCAAAATTGCTATTTTCACATAATTTTGAAATGGCAGCTGGCTTATTTTGAGTTCTGTAACCCTCATTCTATGAGGAATAGTGCCTATTCTGAAATAGATATTTCAGAATAGGGTCTGTATAGACAGAGAACAGGGACTATTTCAAAATAAACTATTCCGGAATCGTTTATTGTGAAATAACACTGCTGTGTAGATATAACCCCAGAGCATTTCCAGGGTTTCTAATCCAAAATAGGCTCTATTGTGTGTGGACACAATATTTTGGAGTAAATTCAGAATAAGCTTATTTTGGGGCTTCCTTGTAGTGTGGATGTGTTATTCCAGAATAGCTTATTTTGGAATAATAACTCCAGAATAAGCTATTCTAGAAGCATTCTGTAGTGGAGACATGCCCTCAGTGACTCCACACACAGGCTAGGACACACTATAGCTACGTCTACACGTGAAGCCTACATCGAAGTAGCTTATTTCGATGTAGCGACATCAAAATAAGCTATTTTGATGAATAACGTCTACACGTCCTCCAGGGCTGGCAACGTCGACATTCAACATCGACGTTGGGCAGCACCACATCGAAACAGGCGCTGCGAGGGAACGTCTACACGCCAAAGTAGCACACATCGAAATAAGGGTGCCAGGCACAGCTACAGACAGGGTCACAGGGCGGACTCAACAGCAAGCCGCTCCCTTAAAGGGCCCCTCCCAGACACAGTTGCACTAAACAACACAAGATCCACAGAGCCGACAACTGGTTGCAGACCCTGTGCATGCAGCATGGATTCCCAGCTGTGGCAGCAGCAGCCAGAAGCCCTGGGCTAAGGGCTGCTGCACACGGTGACCACAGAGCCCCGCAGGGGCTGGAGAGAGCGTCTCTCAACCCCTCAGCTGATGGCCACCATGGCGGACCCCGCTATTTCGATGTTGCGGGATGCGGATCGTCTACACGTGCCCTACTTTGACGTTCAACTTCGAAGTAGGGCGCTATTCCCATCCCCTCATGGGGTTAGCGGCTTCAACGTCTCGCCGCCTAACGTCGATGTTAACATCGAAATAGTGCCCAACACGTGTAGCCGTGACGGGCGCTATTTCGAAGTTAGTGCCGCTACTTCAAAGTAGCGTGCACGTGTAGACACGGCTTATAGTTGTTATTTCTGGATACAAATGTATCCGAAAATAGTAACTCTATGGCTAAACACCACACTATTTTGAGCACAGTATTCTGTTTCTGGTACCCTCATCATATGAGGAGTAACAGAAACATCAAAATAGCTACTTATTTCAAACCTCAGAGCCATGTGGCTGGCACCAAGTTCGAAATAAGTTAACTTGAAATACATTACATAATGTAAAGTGTGTACGTTATTTCAAGTTACAGCAGCAACATAGCCATAGTCAGACAGACTCCTGTGCCAGTGCAGATCCCCATTCAACTCACCTAAGCCCAAGAACATGGGTGCAGGGATCCATCCATGAAGAGTTATCTTCATAACCAAAGAGCTCATATGCATGTGTGTGTCCAAGATTAGAGCTTTACAGATGATCACTCATTGTAAATTATCAGAAATCTATTTCTCGGTGCAGTCTTTACAATCACGAAACCATCTATAGATATGACGTTTAGGCCACGTCTACACGTACACGCTACTTTGAAGTAGTGGCACCAACTTCGAAATAGCGCCCGTCACGGCTACACATGTTGGGCGCTATTTCGAAGTTGAAATCGACGTTAGGCGGCGAGACGTCGAAGTCGCTAACCCCATAAGGGGATGGGAATAGCGCCCTACTTCAAAGTTGAACGTCAAAGGAGGGCACGTGTAGACGATCCGCGTCCCGCAACACCGAAACAGCGGGGTCCGCCATGGTGACCATCAGCTGAGGGGTTGAGAGACGCTCTCTCCAGCCCCTGCGGGGCTCTGTGGTCACCGTGTGCAGCAGCCCTTAGCCCAGGGCTTCTGGCTGCTGCTGCTGCAGCTGGGAATCCATGCTGCATGCACAGGGTCTGCAACCAGTTGTCGGCTCTGTGGATCTCGTGTTGTTTAGTGCAACTGTGTCTGGGAGGGGCCCTTTAAGGGAGCAGCTTGCTGTTGAGTCCGCCTTGTGACCCTATCTGCAGCTGTTCCTGGCACCCTTTTTTCGATGTGTGCTACTTTGGCATGTAGACGTTCCCTCGCAGCGCCTATTTCGATGTGGTGCTGCCCAACATCGATGTTGAACGTCAACGTTGCCAGCCCTGGAGGACGTGTAGACGTTATTCATCAAAATAGACTATTTCGATGTCGCTACATCGAAATAAGCTATTTCGATGTAGCGTGCACGTGTAGACGTAGCCATAGCCTGTGAAGGAGGGCAGAAAGATACCATGAAAGCCTTGGTTAAGAATTTGCACTGCATTTAAAATGTACAGTATATATGAATTATTACAGCTCATGCATTTATGCATTGATTTTAGATCTGCAGAAAATCACTGCAGGTCCATTAAGCAAATCTGACCAAAGCTATTTGTAACAAAAGAAGCTTCTTCCAGACAGTTACCCTTATTCTAGTTTTATTACAATAATCTTACAATTTAACATATCTCGCCATCAGACATTTGTCTTCTAGTCAATTAAATATATTTACTTGCTCTACCAGCTAATCAGGATCCAAACACAAGCTTGTCCTGGGGGAAATAAATCTTTTTTTGTCCTCAAACCTTTACTCTTTTCTGGTTACAGACCTCAATAGTGTTTCTAATCCTGGTTCTTATTACTGATACATTCCAACAATGTACTGCTGAATTAGTTCTTTAACATGAGCAATCAAAATGCTTTCTTGCCTTTATAAAGAACTGGGAGAATGCACTAGTTGGAACATAAATCAGCAACTTATTAATAATAAAATATAGCATTATGTTAGTTTTAAATCCTTCAGAAGGCAGTGGAAGCCATAGAATGACATCAACATTAGAAATAGGTCACAAATGTCACATTTTTAGCATTACAGCTGCTGGGCTTTCCAGGACATTGCTTAAATACGGGGTGGAATGCAAGGTTTATCAAAGCAAATGGAAGTTTTGCAATTGACATCACTGGGTCCAGGATTTCATCCATTAATAATGCCACTGCCAATTAAATATAATGTAACAGCTTAAGAGTTAGAAAAAAATCAGGAGTTAGAAAAAAATCAGATCTGCTTTAATAAGCATGAGGGAGAATTTGTACTAGTAGAATACTGCAGAACATGGGCCACATCAAGTACACGGACAGATTTGTTGCTCACCTCCTTATGGAAGCTGCTTCCCTGACAATCTTAATATCCCTTTGTATACGTTAGCTGAATTGCATTGCTCTAGTGTACATACGCTGCAGTCCTCCCCAGTTCAGTGGATGCAAAGGATTTAACCCTTTTAATCAGTATCACTCACTTCCAGGAAAATCCTTAACACAACCACACCCATTTTCTCTGCTAGATTCTGTTTGACACTGAAGGATTCCAGTGGCTCTATTGTTCCAGATCTTGTTTCTTTCTCAAACAGTAAGAGATAGGTGTGGCACACCAGAGTGGCAGGAGGAGACAAGCCTTTATTTTCTAGTCCAGTCACCTGACATGGGTCAAGGTGACTGAAGGTGAGATCAGTCATATAACAGAGATACAATCTACTCATTCCGGTGACTGTGGTTACTCTCAGTATCCTGAAACTGCCAGCTTTACTAAGCAAAGAAAAAAATTCAACAAGCAAACAAAACACTCTGATTTTCATTTGGATTTGTTTGCAAGTTTGATCCATGCAGATGTGTCCAAATATACTAAATGTTGGTTCACACATTTGCTCTAAAATCTGTCCAGGATGCTTCCAGTACTATCTTGTGGTTTTGTTCAACAGTAGGACCCACTGAGCTACACCAGCTGAGGAACAGGCCCTGTGTTTTATTTGTGCCTCTTCCCAAACATATATGACCATTTTAGGCACTGCAAACAATGTGGACTCTCCCAGCTGATCTGAAAGCACCTGAGCTGCTATGTCCCCACATTTCTGGTTTACTTCCGCTATGTATGTTGCTGAGCCAATGTTTACAAAGTCTGTTACAATGAGTCTCTTTACTACCCTGGAAAATATTTTCCTCTATCTCCTTCTCCTCACAGCTCTTCAAACAATAGAGCTGGTTTCACTAGCACAAGGACACTCAGTTGTTTGGCAACTTGAAAGTCTGGCTGCCTTACTATTATATTCCAAAGACACCCTACAGTGAATATAGAAGTTGCACATATTTAAATGCTTGGAAATGCCTCCTCTCTGTAAACATGACTAACATTGAAGTTCTAGATGGATATTCAGTTTTCAATCTGACAAAAGAACCAAAATTAACATTTTGATAATTTTGCTGTCTGGTTATTCTTGTGTTTTGCTTAGAAGAACGTGAGTGACCCTGAGAACAGGATCTGCTCTCTGCATGTGTGATGGGACTTGATTACATGTATGTAGAATCATAGAATCCCAGGGCTGGAAGAGGCCTCAGGCAGTCATCAAGTCCAGCTCCCTTCCCATAGCAGGATCAACCATAACTTCAGCTTAACCCTACATCTTCCCTAATCCTACATTTTCACATATTTTCTGTAGTGCTCAAAGTTATCCAAAACAGCATGTGATATGCTCCAAATATAGTTTCCCTTAATCTTAAATATGAGAATGTGCATACGTGTTTTCCTGATTGAGATGCTTTTCAGAATCAGCACCTCAACTTGTCTACTCCCAACAGTGCACTGTATTTTACTATATCTTACTATTAAAGCAGTATAACCCCCAATCCTACCCTATCCCACCCACTGGGGATGGAGAAACATCAGTTTAAAAGTATTGCTATTCCTGTACAGGAAAGAGAATAAATTGTACAGGTAATAATGCCCTTTTATACCAATATAACTGTATCCATAGTAGGGGTTGTAATAATCATAAAAATCATACCCCTAACCAACTTAGTTCTATCAGTAAAAAACTGGAGGGTGGCCAGGTCTGAGTAAAAATTCAAATGGGTCTTCACTATCTGTCAGTCTGCTATGATGTGTCATTTATTCGTTTGTTCTAGCATGCACATTTGAAAACCCAATTATTAATTAACACATTCTAATGCATATACTTTATCACTTTAATACACCACTTACATATAATAGTTGGATGTGTATACATGCATCCAAGCAAACCTTATTATTTGCAAACTGATGGGAAGTCTTTTGCTTAAAATATCCTACTGAATCTAAGTTTCCAGACAAAATAGGATTTTTAAAATTTCAGCCTGTGTTAGCTATTGTATTCTGATATTAGTCAGCAGTGGGGGCAGAACACAGGAGCAATTGTGGACTATGAAAGAGGAAATGGTTACACATATTTAGCTTTTGCATTAAGTATGTTTCATGCAGAATGCTGAAAAAATACCAATCAAAATTATGTCAGACTACAGAAATAATTTTTTTCTGAAAATAACTAGATACTGCGTGGTAAAGGGGCTTTTTTCTGATACAGGAGTTTCTTTTATCTGACAGATATAGGTTAACCTGAGGCATTGCTTTCACAGTTCTCACAGCAATAGATTATCTCTGAAATGGAGTCTCAGGGTAATTATAATATGAGAGTAATAGCAATAGGTTTGGCCCTCACTGTAATCATTCCACAGGAGCTGAGCACCTCTAATTATGCAATAATAAAAACCAAGATCCCACCTGTATTGCAATTTATAATGTCATTCATTCTACATATTATTAGAAAGTTCTATTTAGCTGATTTCACTCAGAGCTAAATTTGTCTAAAAGAAACAAAGAAATACACCATGCAATTTAATTTAGGAACTCTTTTTCAGTGCCTGGTCTTATAAGGAAGATGAGCTCCTCCAATACTGCATTGGAACTACAATTTTAAAAGTAATAAAAAGCTGTCTAAGGTATTTTAAAATATAGTCTTAAGAATGGAGTGTGATGGGCACTAAGCAGAAATTTGAATACAACTATTCATCATACAACATACATTCTTGATATAAGAAACTTGTTTTCTATGCCAGTGTTACAGTTACAGATCAGCTAAAAGCAGCTGCTTGGATCTGCTTCCTGACACAGGTCCCTAGCTGCTGTAAAATGACATGACTTCATCAATGGAATTGCGATAAATTGATTGAACTAATCCAGTTTTCACCAAAGGACCTGGCTCTACAGTTTGAGAATAGCAGTTGATCAAGAACAGTATTATTTAACAGTAGCGATTGAACCTTTCTAGTCTGGCACTTTCTGATGTGGCAATGTCGATGGTCCGGTATGATTTCAGTTATCTGGATGGCCACTTATCATGGGCGTGGCCAAGTTTCCCATGGTCCCATAAAGTTTGTTTACAGCCACTGATCCTGTCTCTCAGTGTTGTGTGCTGTTATTTAACTCTAATTTACTTCTAAATGTTTTCTCAGAGCCCAGTAAGCAGTGAAAGTTTTGGTAACACTGCTAGGTAATATTGACCTCCTGTGGTTTGGCAAATTCTCTGTTTTAGCACTGGTCAGGTCTCAAGAGTGCCCAACTAAAGAGGTTCAACCTGTAGTATTTATTTCTATTTCAGTACTACCTAGGAGCCTTACCCGTGAACCAGGAGCTCAATACACTAAGCACTGTCCAAATACAGAATAAACAGCTGGTCATGTTTCATAATATTTTGGTAATACTGCTAATTTCTTGAGAAAGGCAACAAAGTGATCACAGTGATTTGAAAGGAATATCAATGCGCATTTTGTTGAGAATTAAAAATAGATGTCGATACAAATAAAAAATAAAGGTGCTACAATACCAAGATGAAATCAAGCAACAGTGTGAGACTTGGAATCCAGATTACACTGGCAAGACAACCAGTATATCAGGATTACATCACTACAATGTAGTTAAGGCAAATGCTTTGTCAATATGAAATAAAATGGCATCAGTTTCTCAATGGTTTATACGAGATTAAGAGAGGACTCATTAGAGAAAGTATGCCCAGACCACACTAATACATCAGGAGGATCCTAAATGGAAGACAATGTAAAAATACATTGTGAAAATAACAATTCTATAATACCAGCCTTCCAAAGTACAGGAAAGTACATGAAAATACAAAATACAAAAGCAAAGATATTTTGAGTTAAGTCTTACACGAAGTTCTACACCATCAACACAGTCCTATTGTGCTAAAGCATTGCATATGATCCTGAAGCATCAGAAGAATGGAAGTATTGTTTTAATTAAAAACAGGTTCATTAGATAGACAGGAACAATTATGCTTTCATTTACTTTAATTTGCAAGAGCAGCATATTGAAGGGTATTTTGCCACACAGAATGCCTAACATCCCCCCTTGTCATAAGCGAGGTTATATGGTTATTGATCTGGCAGTCACAAGACCTGTCTTCTACACCCACTTTTGCCACTCAAGTGATTTGTGAGCAGGGCATGTCACTTCACCTCTCTGTTTCCCCTCTCACCCTAGCTGTGTCTACACGTGCATGCTACTTCGAAGTAGCGGCACTAACTTCAACATAGCGCCCGTCGCGGCTACACGCGTCGGGCGCTATTTCGAAGTTAACTTCGACATTAGGCAGCGAGACGTCGAAGTCGCTAACCTCATGAGGGGATCGGAATAGCGCCCTACTTCGACATTCAACGTCGAAGTAGGGACCGTGTAGACGATCCACGTCCCGCAACGTCGAAATTGCCGGGTCCTCCATGGCGGCCATCAGCTGGGGGGTTGAGAGATGCTCTCTCTCCAGCCCCTGCGGGGCTCTATGGTCACCGTGGGCAGCAGCCCTTAGCCCAGGGTTTCTGGCTGCTGCTGCGGCAGCTGGGGATCCATGCTGCATGCACAGCGTCTGCAACCAGTTGTCGGCTCTGTGTATCTTGTGTTGTTTACTGCAACTGTGTCTGGGAGGGGCCCTTTAAGGGAGCGGCTTGCTGTTGAGTCCGCCCTGTGACCCTGTCTGCAGCTGTGCCTGGCACCCTTATTTCGATGTGTGCTACTTTGGCGTGTAGACGTACCCTCGCAGCGCCTATTTCGATGTGGTGCCGCGCAACGTCGAAGTTGAACATCGACGTTGCCAGCCCTGGAGGATGTGTAGACGTTATTCATCGAAATAGCCTATTTCGATGTTGCTACATCGAAATAAGCTATTTCGATGTTGGCTTCACGTGTAGACGTAGCCCCTGTGTCCTGTCCCACCACTATGTTTGAAAATATTTTGGCACAGGGACTCTTTCCTACTAAGTATTTGTACAAGAACAAGTGCAATAGGGTGCAGATCTCAGATAGAGACACCAAGTGTTACTTGTAATACAAGAAATAAGAAGACTATGTTGGAGTAAACCAAGGATCCAGTTCTGCTAGCCTTGTACCTGGTCTCTAGGAGAAATGCATGTTTTGTAATGAGTGTAACTGGGATTTGCAGGGGATCTCACTTCCCTCCCTGACACCTGAATTGTCATGGAGTAGAAGATCCTAAAGCCAACTGACTGCTGTCACTCCCTAGATAATATCGCCCTTTCAGAGCGATCAGAAGGGAGTACGCACTCTGAAACGTACAACCCATTGTATAGTCTTCCTAGCCATGGACCACTCCAGGGAGGATTCCACATCCTCGTTCCCCATTGCTGAGACATTGAGGAGGTACTGCCTTCTGTCACCCACTGAAGCTCCAGCCGCCAGAGGTAGACTCCATGGGCCTGACGTTTTACTGCCTGTCTCTTTGCTTTGTCATTGACACTGAAGCAAAGTGATTGCAAAGTGCTGAAGCATCAGAATGATCCACTCAGTTCACCAGGGGCAACGTTGTAGATCTGTTTTGACCTCACTTTGCATGGATGGAAATGACCATACAAGAGGCAAGAAATAGGTGACCTATGGGTGGTTTCATAAATGCTATACACCTACTGCTGGGGGCAGAACTGAAGTTCACCTGTGCAGCTATGGCAGTCCTGAAGATTCCGTACTAAGGAAATGGGAGGTTTATGTTTAGGCCAAAATGGGAGGTTTTTGATAGAGGGTAACACCTTGCGCAGTTCCAGCAAGCAACAGGCTAAGTGTGCTTTGATAACGTGTGCAGAATCCATTTGCTTTCACATCTGAACCTTAACATTACTTTAAAATACTTTACAGGCTGTGTGGAAATTAGGATTCTGGTTGCACGCTAATTATCTTCAAAGACATATTAGTAAATATATTTTGACACTGGAAATGCTGTTTGGCTTCAAGCAAATTTTTCATATGACATCTGTACGCGTTGCATTAGATTACCAATAGTTTCACCAAGCTTTCAAAGCCTGAGCTAATTATTTTGGATTTGACTTATATTTACCAAGTCACATTTAGGGTACATCACCCATGGGAAACTAGTCTACCACATATTGCAGTGTCAGTATTATTTTGTAGGTCACATATTATCTTCAGGGATCCACCAAATTCATGGTCCATTTTAGTTAATTTCACAGTTACAGGATTTTTAAAATAGTAAATTTCATTATATCATCTATTTAAATCTGAAATTTCACCACGTTGTAATTGCTGGGGGCACTGATTTCAAAAGGAATTGTGGTGGGTGGGTTACAAGGTTATTGTGGCGGGGGTGTGGTACAGCTATTCTTACTTCTGTGCTGCTGCTGGTGGTAGTTGGCACTGCCTTCATAGCTGGGCAGCTGGAGACCAGTGACTGCTGGCTGGGAGCCCAGCTGTGGAGATGGAGCTGCTGCCAATAGTGACTCAGAAGTAAGGGTGGCATAGTACAGTATTGCCTCCTTTATTTCTGTGCTGCTGCTGGCAAGGTGCTGCCTTTAGAGCTGAACAGTCGGCTAACAGCCACTACTCTTCTGCTGTCCAACTCTAAAAGCAGTGCAGTAGTAAGGATGGCACTAGTTTGACTCTCCCTAAAATATCCTTGTAAACCCCCTCACTGCCCCCTCAACTCTGTTTTGGATCAGGACCTCCAGTGTAAGAAATGTTGGTCTTTCTTGTGAAATCTGTGGAGATCCGTAGAGATCAGATTCCACTGTTTTTGGTGTGTTTTTCGCAGCCATGAATTTGGTAGGACCCTAATTATCTTATGCTTTCGCAACATGAATATTTTGACTGATATGTGAGATTTGTATAAGATGCTGAGTCTGATTTTTACTGGGATTTCAATCAAATCCTATTTATGTACCTACAACTTTTCATGCACACTGTTGCATCCCTAACATCCGTCAAGGAGGTGGAAGATTCTAATGAGTGTATGCAGGAGAAAGAATTCGAATGCAGAGAGACCATTTGACCAAACAATATGAAAAATACACCTCAAAATAGTAACATTCTGGGACAGCTGCAAATCTATCCATTCAAAAATTCAAACCCTCTGTTAAGACCCAATCCTGTAACCCTTATTTATGTGTAACTCACATTAGCTGCAGTGAGGGTTTTGCCTGAGCAACAGAGTAATCAGGTCTGTGTCGATATATGTTTCCAAACCAAGCACTTACAGCTTTGCAAAACAATGTAAAATGAAGTCGTGTGGCAAAATGGATGCAGAGACTGCCACAGTAGCAGCCTGACAGGGCTGTTTCTTCTCAGAGTGCCCTAATGTAATAAAAGCTCCAGTTAGCTCATACCTCAGGCAGCTAAAGCAGTCTCAGGATGGGTGTCATTGAATTGGAACTACATTGAGTAGACTTTTTACATTCTGGCCTCCATTTTTATTTTCTAAAGCATAAAAGAAGAAAAGCATCTGGCTTCAGTACATAAAAGCAGGGGCTGGTCTGAAAGACACTGTAACAGCTGAGAATGTGAATGGGAGCTACTTGGCTGATTTCCAAGTTTCTGTGCAATACAGTAAAAAAAAAAACCTTGATTTTACAGACCCCAATTTAGCAGACTTGGGTGTCCTCCAGAACCAGCTTAATGGAGGCTCATAAAATCTTAAATCCCTCTCCCATCCTACCCTAAAAAAAAAAAATCCTTATCCCAGGCACTGAAGCTGCCAGGGGTGGGGCGCATACGTGGGCAGATGGCGCTTAGGTACGCTCCCACCCCGGTGGGAGGAGCATGTGGAGGCTCTGGTGGTGGCTCCTATAGCTGCATGGCAGGCTCTGAAAACTCCAGCTGTGAGGCTCCGGGCTCCTTGCAGCTGCACAGCTTGGAGGCAGCTCCAGCAGCAAGCGGCACTGGCCAGGGTAGGTGACTCCTGCAGCTGCGCCTCCTCTGATGGCAGTGGCTCCAGCGGTTCTGGTGAGTTACCCTTGTTTTGGGTGGGGGAGGGCCAGAGGAAGCCTGGCTAGGGGGATACTAGGGCGAACACAGTAAACCCCCACATATAATGGACTTTTGGCATTAACAGATACCTCTCCCCCCATATTAGTCCATTATATCGAGGGTTTACTATAAATGGAGAGAATGGAGAGGTAAATAGTGGTGTCCCCCAGGGGTCAGTACTGGGACCAGTCCTACTCAACATATTTATAAATTATCTGGAAAAAGGGTTAAACAGTGAGATGGCAACATTTGCAGATGACACAGAACTACTCCAAATAGTTAAGTCCCAAGCAGACTGTGAAGAGCTACAAAAACATCTTAATAAATTGGGTGACTGGGCAACAAAATGGCAGATGAAATTCAATGTTGATAAATGCAAAGTAATGCACTTTGGAAAATATAATCCCAACTATACGTATAAAATGATGGGGTCTGACTTAGCTCTTACCACTCAAGCAAGAGATCTTGGAGTCATTGTGGGTAGTTCTCTGAAGACATCCAGTCAGTGTGCAGCAGCAGTCAAAAAAGCTAATGAAATGGTGGGAATCATTAAGAAAGGAATAGGCAATAAGACAGAAAATGTCATATTACCTCTATATAAATCCATGGTACGTCCACATGTGGAACACTGTGTACAGATGTGGTCGCCCTATCTCAAAAAAGATATATTGGAATTGGAAAAGGTTCAGAAAAGGACAACAAAAATTATTAAGGGTATGGAATGCCTGCCATATGAGGAGAGATTAATAGGACTAAGACTTTTTAGCTTGGAAAAAAGACAATTTAGCAGGGGATATGAGAGGTATATAAAAACATGACTCGTATGGAGAAAATAGATAAGGAATTGTTATTTACTCCTCCTCACGACACAAGAACTAGGGGTCACCAAATGAAATTAATAAGTAGCAGGTTTAAAACAAATAATAGGAAATATTTTTTCACATGACACAGTTACCCTGTGGAATTCCTTGCCAGAGAATGTTGTGAAGACCAAGACTATAGTAAAGTTTAAAAAAGAACTTGGTAAATTCATTGGGGATCGGTCCATCAATGGCTGTTAGACAAGATTGGGCATGGGCAGTGTCCCTAGCCTCTGTTTGTAAGAGGCTGGAAATGGGTGACAAGGAATTGATCATTTGATGATTACCAATTCTGTTCATTCCCTCTGGGGCACCTGACATTGGACACTGTCAGGATACTAGGCTTGATGGACCTATGGTCTGACCCAGTATGGCTGTTCTTATGTCCTTATGTACTTAACCCCTCAGTGGAGCGTGACCCTGAAGTGGGCTGCACTGGAGTACTCAGTGCTTTGCACTTTCAGCTGAGAGCTGTAAAATCGCTGGGTCTCAAAAACATGGAGTGGAGGTTGGCTGTACACGAATAAAGCTCCCTCTTTCCTCCCGGCTCCAGCTTCTGCCATGCTCCTCCTCTTCCTGCCCAGCACCCCAGCACCCCCCTCAAAAGCAGCTCCTCTGTCCCCTCCCCCATACATAGGGTTAAGCAGCAGCCTTCAGAGCAGAGCTCTGTGTAGGTGTACAGAAAGCACAAGTGCACCAACCTAACTCACCTCAGCCGCACGTGCCCTCAAATCCCTTTTGCATCTGTCCCTCCTTAAATAGCTACAAAAATCATCCCATGACAGAAGTCCCACAATCCTTTGCTGCATCAGGGAGTGAGTGGTCTGCTGGGTCACAGAGCAACATTTTTTGGCTATTTCCTGAGCTGTGAAAGACTGGTGCAGAATTAAAATACACAGCCTCCAATTTACACCTTGCACTGCATATGTCCCGCGAAAACAGTCTAGGAAATGGGGAGGGGTGACCTCCTGTGAAGTGAGACGAGTATCCTGAAAATGAGCAAACACCCCTGAGTCTCCTTCAGAACAGCATTACTAACATTCACTTTCCTAGAGTCGCTGTTGGCAGGCAACCGTAACCCATCATCAAAGGGGAATGTTGCGATCACACAGACTGATAGTAGTAGTAACAGTAATAGTAACAGTAATAGTAACAGTAAGCCTTTTCCACTCCTACATCGTGGAGCATAGGCCATTGATGCCCATTCACCAACATTGGGTTCACTTCACATTTTAAAAGGCTCTTTCTTTTCATAGTCCATTGCAGTGGCTCAAATCAGCCTTTCCTGCATGAGGGGCATTTGGGAGAGGAAAGCTCCATGTGAATCCTCATGTACAGACAATCACATATAATCCTGCAGGGGAGGAGAGGACAGGACAATTTTCTCCCTCCAAAGATAAAAGCTTTGGAGCCTATCCCAAATATCTGGCAGGCTCCCTGAGATCTGAATGGCTGCTAAGGATCCACAAGAAACTTTGGTACCTAAACATTAGCTTTGGCACCCAGGAGAATTCTTTATCAGAGTTAAGCTATCTGAGGCTCCTCTGGCCAGGGTGGCTGTAGGATACCTGAAGGGACAAACTAAGCAGCAGGGAGAACTTGTGTTGTGGAATGGGCTACCTTAATTGCTGAGGTTTTGCAGAGCTGGAAAAAGAGAAGCTGAATCTCCCCCCAACCCCATCCAACCCACTCTTTTTCCTTCATATCCATATCTCCCCAGTTTGGCCCCGTACCACACTGAGGCCTCCATGGGTTCAGGATGGGGACAGTGTTGTGGAGACACTAGAGTCCCTTTCGCACAGGGGTGAGAGATTTGTACATGGAGAGTCCCTTTGGCAGGTACAGATCCAGAGGACCACAGTCAGTTGCATCCCAAAACCTAGTGGCTTCTAATAACTGCTTTGTTCCAAACTCCGAGCAGCACGTGCATTTCTGGTCTCAAATGCACTGTGAGCTACTGTAAGATTTATTTTTTCTTGTGGGACAAGAAAACACCATCACAATATCATTTTTACAATAGGGCTGTGTTAGTACCACAAAACAAATAATGACAAGTGACCATAACAATTAGGATTCTAGAAAATTCTTAGAAAATGTATATTTTCTGAGATGCTGTGTCGTGAATTATTCATTTTTCACCATTTATTTCAGCTGTTTCCTTTGATAGGGCATCAATAGCTTCAGCTGTAATCATTCCAACCTGAGCTTCTGAGCTTCTGGTTTTGGCAAGTCATCACTTACCATGCTATGTAGGCTATGTGTACATACCAGTGTTATTCCTGAATAAGCTATTCCAGAAGAGGTATTACCAAATAGCTTATTCCAAAATAACACAGCTGCACACAAAATGCATTTTGAAATAGCGCTAAGCTATTATGAAACAGACTGTCTGTACACAGTAGATGCAGCCTACTTGGAAACAGAGCCATTGGATGCACTATGGCTTATTTAAAAATAGGCTCTATTCTCTGTCTACAGAAACCCTATTTCATACTGCCTATTTCAAAACAGGCATTATTCCTGGCACAATAATATTTACCAATTTCTAAATAAGGCATCTGCTATCTTAAAATTATTTCAAAATAGCAGTTGCGTTGTGCAGACAGTTATTTTGAAACAGTGGTTGCTATTTTGAAATCTCTTTGCTGTGTAGACATACCCCTGTACACCAGCACATAAAGGATTTCTTAGAAAATTCATCTCACTGACTCACTTTCTGATCCTCTGAGCCTGCTTATAAACTGCACCTTCCCCCAGGTTCTACAGACATTCATTCAGAAAGCAAGGAGAGATCCACCCCTGCACGGAGTTATTCTGTACTATGCCGCCACTGCATGGCTGTAAAATCAGCTGAACTGGCTACAGTGTGACTCCTATGCCTCCTCTCACAACAGTCAGAAGAGCGGACATGCCTAGTGATAGATGGGGGCATAGCTGGTGCTTTTCAGCATATCGCTGATCTCTCTCTACCATACCAGAACCTTCAGGCCACTGGCAGTGAACATAATTTAGTGCAGTCTTTAGGATGATCCAATTTACAAGTGGGGAACCAGTGTAGGGCCTGGAGAGCCTGGGAGTGTGGGAGTGCAAAAGTGGCTTCAAGTCACTTTTGTCGATACAACACATCCTCCTGAATTGTGGTCTGCATTCAATCATAACCAAGGGTAAGACTGCGGAGGAGGAAAGGTGACAGCACTGTTCCAAGCTCCTCCCCCAAAATAAAGTCTCCTATGCGAATCACCAAAACTAGATGCTGCTAACTATAGATGTCCTGGGCGATGTCTACACTACGAGGTACTATAGATGTTTAGCCCAGCTTTTCCAAATGCCTGTCTTCACTACAATTTCCATCAGCTCGATTTATGAAGCACTAAAATCGACATCATATCGATATCATAATACAGTAGTAACCTGACGGGTGCAGAGTTCAGCTCAAATTTAAAATTCCAAATGAAAGGTAGTGAGGAAGCGCCATGTCTTTAAATTGAATTCATTAGCCTCCACAGATGTCCTGTATGTGCCCCACAATGTCCCACAGTTCTCCACTCTGGCCCCTTCCATCTCCACTGCTCTCAGGTGCAGAGGAATTAGGCAACAGGAAGACCATTACAATTCAGCACCGGGAAGCCCGTGGCTGTAGGGTCACAAGAGGCTGAAAAATCTTCTTTCTTTTTGTTTGCTAGTAGCGTGGCTGTGTGGGGTCTATCATTCTGTGTACACCTCTGCTAGCTGCCTGGGGCCAGCCTCTGACCCCCGCACACACAAACCATGCGGCAGCTCGGCTGTGGGTGGGGATCGTGCTTGTCTGTTAGGACAAGAAACTTCTTTTCAGCAGTTTCCATTTTCTCCTGCTCCCCACATCCTTTCCCTTCCTTTCCCCCAGAGGCACCACACAGTCTGGAACTTTCCCTCACCTGTGTCACATGGCAGCCAGTCTGTGAGTGGGGGTCGTGCTTGGACAAGAGATTTCTTTTCAACCACTTACATTTCGCCATAGTGTATATGCAGCCTCGAATGTAATAGTGTGTGCTCAGTTCCCCTGGGCTCTTTGCTCGCCCACACTGGGACTTTCATAAGCCTCTGACCTCTCCTAAGTGCACTAGCTTGGCTTAGTCTTGATTAGCAGGAAAATATGTAGTATTTCCCAAACATCATCCACTTAGGGCATCCAAGGGAGCTGTCACTCACAGTACTCCAGGCAACTCTATGGCCGTTTCTACACATTGAATCACAGGGCTGGAAGGGACCTCAGGAGGTCATCTAGTCCAGCCCCCTGCTTCAAGCAGGATCAACCCCCACTAAGTCATCCCAGCCAGGACCTTGTCCAGCCGGGACTTAAAAACCTCAAGGGATGGAGAATCCACCACCTCTCTAGGCAACGCATTCCAATGCTTCACCACCCTCCCAGTGAGGTAGTTTTTCCTAATATCTAACCTACACCTCTCCCTCTTCAACTTCTGACCATTACTCCTTGTTCTGCCATCTGACACCACTGAGAACAGTTTCTCACCCTCCTTTTTAGAGCTCCCCTTCAGGAAGTTGAAGGCTGCTATTAAATCGCCTCTAAGTCTTCTCTTCTGTAAACTAAACAAGCCCAAATCCCTCAGCCTATCTTCATAGGTCTTGTGCTCCAGACCCTTAATCATTTTTGTTGCCCTTCGCTGAACCTGCTCCAGCAAATCCACATCCTTTTTAGACTTGGGGGCCCAAAACTGGACACAATATTCCAGATGTGGCCTCACCAGTGCCAAATAAAGAGGAAAAACTACTTCTCTAGATCTGCTCGAAATGCTCCTCCTAATGCACCCTAATAGTGTAGATGTAGCCAGGCTGTCTATGGGTATGTCTACACAGCAGCCTTATTCCAAAATAAGATATTCCAGAATAGCTATTCCAAAATAGCTTATTTTGAAATAACACGGCTTCACATAAAAATGCATTATGAAATAGCACATAGCTTTTTCAAAATACATCATTCTACACACATAAAGCTTATTTCAAAATAGAGCCGTTGGCCACACCATAGCTTTTTTCAAAATAAGCTCTCTTCCCTGTCTTAACAGCACCTATTTCGAAATAAGTGTTTTGAAACAGGTCGAAATAGATTCTATTCCCCGTGGAATGAGGCTTACCTATTTTAAAATAAGCCATCCACTATTTAAAATTATTATGAAATAGCGGTTGCATTGTGTAGACACTAGCAAAAGTTATTTCAAAATGAGGGCTGTTATTTTGAAATAACTTTGCTGTGCAGACATGCCCTAGCTGATTTTATATAAAACAAGTATTGTCTGGTTCACAATGGGACGTCTATCACCAGTCTGAACTGAATGCAAATGAAGACTTGTAAGGCCTTCAGAAAGAAAAAGAGAAAAGAGTAGTGGGAGGGGACAACCTCATCTTGATATGCCCTTCAGATGTTTTTTTTGGCAATGTTTGCAGAGCTGAGCAGACACCCAGACTTCTATCACGTGGGAAACAAAAGGACACCAGTTTTGCTTCATGAAATTGGGATCTCAGCTAAGCCTGGATGAAAATGTTGGCAAGCATTTGGATCAGATAGAATAACAGAACATCAGACCTGGAAGGGACCTCTAGAGGTCATCCAGTCCAGTCCCCTGCCCTCACTGCAGGACCAAGCACCATCTAGAATCTCTAGACCATCCCTGATAGATGTCTACCTAACCTGCTGTTAAAAATCTCCAGCAATGGAGATTCCACAGCCTCCCTAGGTAACTTATTCCCTGATGGTTAGGAAGTTTTTCTAATCTCCAACCTAAACCTCCTTTGCTGCAGAGTTTAAGCCCATTGCTTCTTGTCCTATCCTAGAGGATAGAATTCTTTAGCGAGCAGGTTAACTGGTAGCTAAGTTTAGTCTCTAGAAAGCTTGCTATGATTTACTTTTGTAACTAACTCTTCGTTTCCAATATTCTGACTCATTATCACCTGCATCTCTATTCTTTGAAAATAAGCTTGTTTTTTTTTCACTATAAGGGTATCTAAGAGTTATGCCGTTAAGCAAAGTGCTGGGCCAGAGCTGACTTTTACAAGCTCGTGTGTACAGTTCCCTTAGGAACAGCAAGCCTGGTAATTCCCTAGGTACGAGACCTGAACACTACAGGAATAGCTCTTAAGTATTCAGAGGTTTGCAGGGGGTGGGTGGCTGTTTGTTGCTACCTATACAGACAGAGCAAAGCCTGTATGGCCAAGATGATGGTCTTTATCAGGCACAGTTAAGACTGCTTCACGCTAAGCAGAAGGTAGTGGTGAAATGTGACACCATCACAGGTACCATCACACGTCTATTCTTCCTTCTCCCTCTTCACTTCTTGTAGTTAGTAACGTCTGCTTTCTCTGTCAAATCCATCATCTACGTAGGAAGATCTGCAGGACAGGAGCCAGTCTCGTATACTCTGTAACACAAGCAGCTTTTCAGAGGCTATAAAAAGATGAATAACGCTGCTAAGGAACAGAGAGGTAGCCATGTTAGTCTGTAGCTTTGAGAACAACAAGCAGTCTTGTGGCACCTTATAGACTAACAGATATTTTGGAGCATGAGCTTTCATGGGCAAAACCCGCTTCATCAGCAGGTCTTTGCCCAGGAAAGCTTATGCTCCAAAATATCTGTTAGTCTATAAGGTGTCACAAGACTGCTAAGGAAATAATCCCATAAAACCACTGAAGATTTTTTTTAGACAATGTTGTGAGTTGCTTACAACATTGTCTTAAAAGAATGAGGAAACATAAAAAATGAGCCAAATATAGATAGATAATCTTTCCATGTGCTTCTGCAATGTGTAAATCCATCAGAAATCAATTGCAATCATGATCATGTAATCCCTGTTTCATTTGCCAGCAAGAATGCAGCACATATCTGTGGATTACAAAAAAGAATGACTGGCTAAGAGATGACTCAGAATTTGGCGTTTAAAGGAATAACGCCACCCTCATGCTCTCATCATTTGTATTACAAAGCAAAAGGACCCAGCACATCAAAGCCAGTATAGTATAAACACAGTTAACCTTCAGAATGTAACCAAGTGCTTGTGTCAATGAAATCCCTGAGAGATCAATATTAATGTGATTATAGCATACCAGAGCAATATGAACCTTATGTATCTTGCATTTCGTGCTTCATCTAATCCTATCTTTCACCTTTCTCCCTCACCGTCTTTTCCAAAGCCGAAAACAAAATTGGATTCAGGTTCAATAACTAGGGCTACGTCTACACGTGCAGCCAACATCGAAATAGCTTATTTCGATGTTGCGACATCGAAATAGTCTATTTCGATGAATAACGTCTACACGTCCTCCAGGGCCGGCAACGTCGATGTTCAACTTCGACGTTGCTCAGCCCAACATCGAAATAGGCGCAGCGAGGGAACGTCTACACGTCAAAGTAGCACACATCGAAATAGGGATGCCAGGCACAGCTGCAGACAGGGTCACAGGGCGGACTCAACAGCCAGCCGCTCCCTTAAAGGGCCCCTCCCAGACACAGTTGCACTAAACAACACAAGATACACAGAGCTGACAACTGGTTGCAGACCCTGTGCCTGCAGCATAGATCCCCAACTGCCGCAGAAGCAGCCAGAAGCCCTGGGCTAAGGGCTGCTGCCCACGGTGACCATAGAGCCCCGCAGGGGATGGAGAGAGAGCATCTCTCAACCCCCCAGCTGATGGCCGCCATGGAGGACCCAGCAATTTCGACGTTGCAGGATGCGGATCGTCTACACGGTCCCTACTTCGACGTTGAACGTCGAAGTAGGGCGCTATTCCTATCTCCTCATGAGGTTAGCGACTTCGACGTCTCGCCGCCTAACGTCGAAGTTAACTTCGAAATAGCACCCGACGCGTGTAGACGCGACGGGCGCTATTTCGAAGTTGGTGCCGCTACTTCGAAGTAGCGTGCACGTGTAGACGCAGCTTAGAATTCCTTCTGGAAGGCTGCTGATTTGACAACAAGCTGGAAAGCAGAGATAGGGGAAGGAAGTGGACTGTGTTATGAGTTGTGCTTTGTGACCACTAAGAAAAGCTCAGGGTTAGTGCACTGGTCTGTGGCTCTTTGAGATGTACATTATCACAGGGCACTGATTGACTGACTAGGATGTGAAGGAAGAACTCTGCCAAGGTCCTTAATGGGTTACTGTTTATGGGTCACATTCAGCAAAGGGATAACGAATAGATATATTTTCATTTGTCAAATGTCAATTAATAAACAGCATTTCTATTCCTTATTAGGCTTCCTTCAAATGTAAACAAATAGCCACACGATTAATAGCAAACTTTCTGCACACTGTGTTGTGACATAACAACCTAAAAGGCCACGGGCATTGACTGACTTGTGACTTTGTCCTAACTTGTTCCCTGCTTTCTCCAAATAGACGGGAGTTGTGGCTGGTTTATACCAGCAGCCAATTATTTATTCCTCCATGCCAGTTCGTGGCATCAGCTGGCATAATATGGGGTGGTGGGTGGCAGAGCCTTTCCCCCTCTCTTCACAAATCCCACTATCACCGCTGGCATGGAACAGTTGTAACAATTCACAGAGGCCCACAATGCAGGTTACTTTTCAACCTCCACCACACAGCTATGCAAGTCAAGAGAGCTCTCTCAGGAGAAAGTCAGTCTATATGAATGTAACAGCCCACTTTGAGAAAACAGAGAGTGAGCGCGAAATTATATTCAGAATATTTGAAAAGCTGAAAAATGGGTGCCAATTAATCACTGATGCTATTGGCTACACTTCCAACTGATTGACAAAACTTTTCTTGTTTGTGGGTGATCCGCTCCCCATGAAAAAAGTTTTGCCATGGCAAGTGCAAGTGTAAATGTTGCTTCGGCTGCAGCTAACAAAGCTAAAGATGCTTGTTGGGGGCCGGGGGTGGGGGGTAGTAGAAGCATTTTGTCACCAAGGAGCGGACAGACATCATTCACACACAGACTTTTAGCAACAGGGCTGTGGTGGCACAGCCTTGTCACTAAACAATGTGTGTTGTGTGAGTGATAGCTTGGTCGTTACAGCATTGGCCTGGTAACACCTGTGTTCTGAGCTCAACCCTTGAGAGGGGGCCTTCTAAGCACCTAAACCAGGTTAGATTTAAAAAAAAAAAAATCTGGCAGAGAAGGTGATTGGTCCTGCTGTGAGTGCAGGCAATTGGACTTGATGACCTCCCAAGGTCCCTTCTAGCTGTCTGAGACACATATATCTCCATGTGTGACAGATCCCAAGTCTAGAGTTTTTGAGGGGAGTGGGAGTTTGGCACACCATTGACACTGAGTTCCCATGGGATTTTGACAACTAACTCCATTAGGCGCCTTTGAAAATCACAGCATGTTATTTTATCTTCATCTCTATCCCTTTGATGAACCTTACCCAGTGGGCCAAAGAAACTGCACTCCATTAGAATCCATTAGATTCACGTCTGTAGGGACCGTGGCAATCATGAATCAGCAACCAGAGACAGAGTCAAGTACCAAGCCAAAGTCAGCATTAGGGTAGGAGCAGAGGTGTGGAGCAAGGCAGGAAAGCAATAATTGGGAAGAGACAGGGCATCTAAGGTGGGGACAGGAACAAGCAGGAAAGCAGGGCTCAGCATCCTGGCAAATAGGCACAGTCCATAGTCGCCCTCCAATGAATCATCTAGCTGTTCAAAGGATCTCCTGAGCCTATCTCTGGCTTAAGTAAAACATGTGAGCCAATCAAGTTGGACAGGGAGGATGTCTCCACTAATTGGGAACTTCATGGGCAAGGCCCTTTGGTAGCTAGTCTGTCACAAGCCACCTTCTTGAGGGAGTTGACTGTGCTGCTAGTAGTGAGAACGATTTATGCATGGCCTGGCCATTCACAGGCTGAGGTTCAAAGTTTATCAGCCACACCAAAAATTATTTTGCATTATACCACTATCCAAGTGATTTTCCGGACTTTCAGTATTGCTTCCAGGACATATCTTTTAATAAGCGCATTGGCTATCCTATTCATTTTAGCATAGTTTCAGCAATGTCAACGACAATAGGGCAGCCATATTTCCTTGTCCCAAAAACAGGACAGGGAGATATGGGTGGGGGGAATGGCTCCTCCTGGCTCCACCAAGCCCCAGGGAGCCACGAGGGAGGTGGCAGCTGCTGGCCCTCCCCAAGCCCTAGGGAAGTGGCAGCTCCCAGCACTCCCTGGGGAAGCAGCAGCCGCCGGTCCTCCCCCTGCTTCCCCAAGGCTCGGGGAAGCGACCTAGTGCTCTCCAGCCAGCAGGTGCTGGAGGAAGACATCAGTGGGGGAGGGCCCAAATACAGGACAACTAGTCCCTTTTTGAAAAATAAGTAGGGACCCTTTTTGGCATCCTAAATACAGGACCATCCTGCCAAATACAGGATGGATGGTCACCCTAATCACAAGCACATAAAAACCATGAGTCAGGCCCCCAGAAATCATCCAATTAGTTTTAAAATGAGAATTTTTTAAAAAATACAAGTGTCTGGTTTCTGGGCTTTGAGTGTGCACCTGGGCTCATGTTTACAAGCTTTTCTCCACAATGCTGCAGGCTAGAAAGTACTTTAAAAAAAATAGAAAGCTGAATGAGAGTATCATGTGATCCCATGACGTCCGGAGCTGGGGACTGAAGAATACTACATATAAATAAACCCTCAAATAACTAAAGAGAACTGGAAATACTGCTTTTTTTTTCCTAATATAAGTTCCATCTCCCTGGTCTGGCACCCTCGGGACCTCAGTGGTCCCAAACAAGGGATGTTGCCCGATCAGAGAATGTTAGTTTTTGAAGGTGCAACCTGTACATTTACTGATTTCTGAAGAAGGTGACCATCCGTCCCGTATTGGGTGGGATGGTCCCATATTTGGGACACCAAAAAGCTGTCCCAACTTAATTTTTTAAAAGGACTCATTGTCCCATATTTGCCTCCCCTCCAGCCTCAGGGAAGCAAGGGGAGCATAGTCAGATGCCGCTTCCCCAGGGCTCTGGGGGATCACCAGTGGCTACCACTTCCCCATGGGTCCCAGGGAGAGCTGGCAGCTGACACTTCCTCAGGGCTCCCAGGCAGTCTGGCAGCTGCTGCCTCCTTCCCAGCTCCCTGGGGCTTGGAGGAGCTGCCCCTTCCCTCCATATCTCCCTGCCCCATATTTGGGACTGGGAGATATGGTCGTCCTATTTCTGAGGCACCTGTTTCTGGGAAGAGTGTCCAAAAAGCTCAAAAATATTAAAAGTAAAATTAAATTAAATTACATTGTAACTCCTCTTAGTGATACTAGACATTTTCCTAAACGAGCTAGGCAAAAGCAATCCAGAGAGGCAGAGCAGGTGGGAAAGGAGAGGCCAGAATGGGCAGAGATTTAGCAACCTAAATAGAAACCAGGATTCCTTCATGAGGAATTTCTATAGACAGGCTTTCTGATCCAAGATAATTTTGCTCTAGTGGAGCTACAGCCTTGGGATTCATGAACACTCGGTTTTATGTCAATTGCCTGACATGCCAAAGAGGGAAACAGAACGAGATGAGTACACACATAACTCAGACTCAAACAGCAGTTAAAGCAAACTGAAACAAGTTTCACTGCACCAATCAAGGACAAAAGGGGTCTCTGCAGAAAGTTGCTTACTTTAGCCAGGGAAAGGAGAGGTACCTATGATACTTAAAAGGAAATATGACTTTGACATGACATTAACTTTAAATGATTTTTAAATAATGAATTGGGCAGTAAATTGTAGTTGCTTGTGGCGTCTTCAGGTTGCATACAGGTCATTATTTCAACTTTAGGATTGTTAAGATATCCAATTCACATAAACATACACGATGGTATTTATAGCCCAGATCCAGCAAAACACATTTAATTAAACATTAATGTTTAACATTAAGTGTGTGAGTAGTCATTGAGACTCTTCATTTTCTTAAAGTCGCGGCTTGACAAATTCCTGGCTGGGATGACTTAGTTGAGGTTGATCCTGCCTGAAGCAGAGGGCTGGACTCAATGACCTCCTGAGGTCTCTTCCAGCCCTATGGTTCTATGATACTATGTGCTGAGGTGCTTTTCTGGGTAGGCATTAACTGCAATGTTAAAACATGCCACCATTTTAAATTCAGGGAATTGTTTGCAGGATTCCATAGGCTAGCCAGTGATTTTATTGTCAAGTAGCAGAGGGGTAGCCGAGTTAGTCTGTATCTTCAAAAACAACGAGAAGTCCTGCGGCATCTTATAGACTAACCGCTATTTTGGAGCATAAGCTTTTGTGAGCAAAGATCCACTTTATCATCTGATGAAGAGGGTCTTTGCCCACCAAAGCTTATGCTCCAAAATAGCGGTTAGTCTATAAGTTGCCACTGGACTTCTTGTTTATTGTCCAGGTCACTTAGACAGAATTCCCTTTCTGATGGGACTGCCATAACGCTGGATTGCACCCAATAACGGCTATAGTTCCAAAGAGTCCTCCCAGTTAAGAGAGTTATGTTAACAGCAGCATTACAAAAAAGGATTCTGAGGTACTTCTCTGTGCTTGTCATAATGTTTTCTATAGCACCATCTGATTTAAATATTGATTGGCATCCAGTCAATGTCATTCTTGTCTTTACAGTTTCTTGTATGTAACTGAATTCTTCCACCAGCTATAAGGAGAATCACAAAGATCTGCCAATCTCTGTATGCAAACAGTGAGATCTCTTGGTGCAACTTTGTTCTGGGGTATTAGGTAATCAGCATGGACTCATATGAGGCACACAGCAGGTCATCTGTGCTTGGGATGAACGATTGGTGTTCCAGGATCCAAATCTATCTAAGCAGTAGCCTGCTGGATGTTCATTTGAGACCTGGCCCTGCAAACTGCCAAACTTACGCACCTCTAATTGCCATGACATTTAATGAGAGCTGACGGCCCTCAGCCCTTCACAGCAAATGCTCAGACTCCTTGCATTTAGCCCTTTTGAGTACAGAATGTCAGAAGGACCAAGCACCATGCAAATGAGGGACTGACTCTGCATTTCTATTAATTATTTTAAACTTAAAATGTCAAATCCATCACTGGTATAGCTTTATTGATTTGTTACAGTGCCAGCCAGGTGGAATTTGATCAGGTATGTCAATGACAATATCAGTAACAATTATATTTCAGGGCTTGTTTTCACATCCCAGAGACTAGCTTGTAGCTGCCACTGTGTGTGCACTTAGACAATTTCTCAGTCTCAGAGGCACTCCTCTATGCAAATGGAGGTTCTGAAGGAGCAGTGTTTGTGCAGGTACTTTTTGCATGCTGTAAGAGCAGATGGACAAATTTTCAAACCCTGCATGCTCAGCACTTGCCTCCCACCCACTCCTGCAGGATATATTTGTACAGTATGGACAAGTGGCTATATGCATTTGACCAATATTCAGAAGACATGGGTTCCCTTCCTGGCTTTGCGACTGGCCCCCTAGGTAACCTTGAGCAAGTAACTTACCTCTCTCTGGCTGTGTCTACACTACAAAAATAACTTAGAAGTTGCTTATTTCAAAGTACAACTTCTAAATAGCAGACTTTGAAGCAGAGCATCTACACACACCCTACTTGGAAGTTAAACTTTGAAGTAAGGCACTACTCCGTTCCTGGGAATGGGGTAAGGACTTCGAAGTTGGGCTCCATACTTCAAAGTTAACGTCAAAGGGAAAATGTGTGTAGACTCTCTGCTGGCTACTTCGATGTAGTGCCTAACTTCAAAGTTAACTTTGAAGTTCGTTGCTAGTGTAGATGCATCCTCTGTGTCTCAATTTCCTTTTCCCTTGATTGTGAATAATAATATTTACCTCAGTTAACTGTTTTACGTAGCATGGATGAAAAGCACTATATGGTCGTGTCTACACGAGCCCCAAACTTTGAAATGGCCACGCAAATGGACGTTTCAAAGTTTACTAATGAAGCGCTGAAATGCACATTCAGCGCTTCATTAGCATGCAGGCGGCAGCGGCACTTCGAAATTGATGCGGCTTGCCACCACGCGTCTCGTCCCGACGGGGCTCCTTTTCGAAAGGACCCCGCCTACTTCAAAGTCCCCTTATTCCCGTGAGGGCACTGGATCTGAAGTCGACTATGTTGTAGGAGACATGGGGGTCAGAAGCAATTTGTGCACCTTTGGGTGTTGGACATTCACATGTTGCTAACGATTCCCATATTCAGAAAGAATGGCCAAAGGCAAACATTTTGGAGAAATCTTTTGGATGACACTCAGATGTTCGGCCAGGCATACTGCTGTAATTATGATCTACATTGAAAACACACAGTAAGAAAAGCCAGCTAACATAATCTCTTATTTCAGCCTATAAGGAAAAGATGAAGGAGCTGTCCATGCTGTCTCTGATCTGCTCTTGTTTTTACCCTGAACCTCGCAACATGAATACCTATACATATGATGGTGAGTAACCTTCACTGGAAATCATCCTGCTTGTTCAAATAATTTGGCATTTCACTTTCACAGCTTCTAATATTATTCAGTCAATACTTGGCTGATTTCACAAGTCACTTGCTGCTTCTGGTTATTAGGTCTTACCAAATGCCTATTCTTCATCAGGGTAACTCCTTAGTTCTAAAAACATTACTTTAAAATCTCCTTTTGAAAAGCTGGCTATGTTCTAATTAGTGATATTATACTCAGTACCCCCAAGAAATACCACTTACCCAGGAACTGCAGATATTCACAGCTGATGTAATTCTCAGGAAAAACGAAACAAGAAAATGTGCTTTCCCTACCAGTATCAATGAGGGAATTCTTAAATGATTTTGTGAATTTGGACTTTTATCATGGGAAGCCATGTTTTTAAATTCAGAACACCTGGGGATTTTTTGCTACTGAGCAGCTAGATGGGGGTCCTGATGCTAAACAACTGAACTATTTGAGGAGTTGCATCTCTGGGGTGAATGAGAGGCAAGGAGACAGCAGGGATGGAGTAGCCACTTCAGCAATGAAAGCAATACAGCCTCTCTGTAATTCCTCAGTGGCCCCGAGCTTTCTACTACAACTCCTCCCCAGCAAAAAAAAGACAATTCTGGAGAAATGTTTTTAAATCTAACTTAAGCACTAGTCAAAGCTGCTGGATTGATAGATAGCCTTGGAAACAGAAATTCTTTATTTCACCCGTAGTACAGGTATAGCAGGTGTCGGTGTATGCAGGGTTCCCCAGGGGAGCTGATAATGACATCTCAGTTTCATGAAAAATTCTCCATTCCAGTTCAGTCTCCATTCCAATTCAACACTTGGCTTAGTTGCTGAGATGAGAAATTTGGTGCCATGTGACATCACATGCAATGCTTAATACTCGCAAGTACACACACTTGTTCACCACTAGACTGTGATCACCAATTAATTGTGCACAACCATCAGCCACATGCCGATTACTTTTGATCAGACAACTGGATTTAACTTTGGATAGCCAGACTGGGTTTACAGAATAGATTTTGGATGATTAAAAATGCCAAGGGCAAATGAAAGACAGTTTCTCATGTCCAGCTTTACACATTTATTGTCCATGTTATCTTTCCTTACTACAACATTGTACAGTATAAATCTCCACATTCACACACATGTACTTTCATAGCCTTCCAAAATGGCATACATATTTATTTTTACAGGATTAATTTATATGTACACAGTTACTTACAAATGCAAATGTACCTCTCAGAAGAGCCAATTTTTAGCACGTACTCAACAGTTTCCCATCACCAAACTTTCACTCTTTTCACTCCTCCAATGCTGGGTTTTCTAATTTTATTTCCTAGATATGGAAGTTAAACAAATTAACAAACGTGCCTCTGGCCAGGCCTTTGAACTGATCTTAAAGCCTCCATCTCCTGTCTCAGAAGCACCACGGACTTTAGCCTCTCCAAAGAAGAAAGAATTGTCCCGTGAGGAGATCCAGAAAAAGCTGGAAGCTGCTGAGGAAAGGAGAAAGGTATCTTTACTTTTTAGAAGAAATTAGTAGCCATGCCTTGTCATCTGTAATTGCAACAAAGTTGCCTATCATTTCCGATTAAAAGCATTTTGCAGTGAGCCATACATATGAGCCAATACATACATATTCAAGAAATGTTGAATGAAACAAACTGCTTTATTTCTTTCTACTTTTTTAGCCCCAAAACAACTCAAATGCAATTAGTTTTACTGGGGAGGAAGTAGGACTTACATAATTAAGGAATCTGTGGGCAGGGAGTCTTACGGCGTTTTAAATTCACAATCTTTGCTCCATATATATAGTGGAAAAACCACGTAAGCCTCTATATGGAATACTTCCATGGTTGTTAATCGTGTACGTTCTACAAAGATGTTGGACTTTCTAGCAGAAAAAGAAAAAGAAAAGACAAATTCACAGTACTTGGAGCAAGTAGGCAGATCTCTTGATTGATGGGCCAAAAAATCTTCCCTTGTCACACATTTTCAGGGACAGATTTAGCTATTCTATAAATTTGAGTTTAGGTCAGACAACATATGCTTACATATATTTTAGGCCATGTTTAAAACAGGAGGGTCTACGTGCACAAGTCAGGGGATGGGTTGCAAAGTAGGGCTGTCAAGTGATATAAAAAGTTCATTGCAATTTATCGCATGATTGTAAAACTTAATCGTGACTAATCATGGGGCTGCCTGGGTTCCCCAGGACCAGCCTGGGTTTGGCAGCTGTGGTGCTACCCCTAGCTGGGAGCTGGCTGTGGTTAGGATCCCCGCCAGCAGTTCCAGACCCAGAGACCTGGCCAGGCTGAAGTAACCCTGGCAGCCCCAGTGCTGGGAGCTGGGCGGGGTGTGGACCCCCACTGGCCTCCCCAGCCCCAGTGATCCAACCTGCTGGGAGCCCCACCTCTTACAAGTATGTTCCTTTTGAGTGATGATCCCCTCATAGCTTTCACTGTCTGAGATATTACGAGATCCACAGGATCAACGTCATCCTTTTCTACCCAGGCTGTACAACTGTCAGGCATAACCATTCTAGGTCATGTCTTTGGGGCACAGTTTTAAATAAAATCAGCTACAACTAACTGATTGCCTTGAACAAAAGTCATTAATTGCTTTCACGCCACTCTGAAGTTAGCATGGACTGTGTTAATTTGGTTAGTGTTCACTAGTAAAGTTATGTGAAAAAGCCTGTAGAGTACATATGTACAAGGGCTCAAGGGCTCCTTTCCTATGTGCTTGGTTCCCAAGCTTTTTGATTATCACTTTTCATTACTTTGCACTCATCCTTTTAACATTTTCCCCCTTCTCTTCTCCCACTTCTCCTCTGCTCCTGTAGGACTTACCAGCATACAAATTATAATTAACATGCATTGCTGTTTGAAGAATTTCTTAAAAACTATTCCATCTCAAAGAGAGATAGCAATAGATGTCTCCATTACATACATAGGCTCCTCCATACTAGGCTACGTCTACACGTGAAGCCTACTTCGAAGTAGCCTATTTCGATGTGGAGGCTATTTCGATGAATAACGTCTACACATCCTCCAGGGCTGGCAACGTCGATGTTCAACATCGACGTTGCACAGCACCACATCGAAATAGGCGCAGCGAGGGAACGTCTACACGCCACAGTAGCACACATCGAAATAAGGGTGCCAGGCACAGCTGCAGACAGGGTCACAGGGCGGACTCAACAGCAAGCCGCTCCCTTAAAGGGCCCCTCCCAGACACACTTGCACTAAACAGCACAAGATACACAGAGCCGACAACAAGTTGCAGACCCTGTGCATGCAGCATGAATCCCCCACTGCAGCAGCAGCAGCCAGAAGCCCTGGGCTAAGGGCTGCTGCACATGGTGACCATAGAGCCCTTCATGGGCTGGAGAGACAGCGTCACTCAACCCCCCAGCTGATGGCCGCCATGGAGGACCCCACAATTTCGATGTTGGGGGACGCGCAACGACTACACGGTCCCTACTTCGACGTTGAACATCGAAGTAGGGCGCTATTCCCATCCCCTCATGGGGTTAGCGGCTTCGACGTCTCGCCGCCTAACGTCGATGTTAACATCGAAATAGCGCCCAACACGTGTAGCCGTGACGCGCGCTATTTCGAAGTTCGTGCCGCTACTTCGAAGTAGCGTGCACGTGTAGACACAGCTCTACACTCCATTTTTATCCCATTATTTTAATGGTGGGTGTATTTGCCCCGAATAGGTAATCAGAAAGATCTTATCATCCTTTCTAATTAAGAAATGAGAGCTCATTATCACTACAAGAAGCAGAAGTTTAGTTCTTTACAATATGGAAAACTCAGCCAGATCTCTACCATGATGCAATAATTTATGCCACTTGGCTTTGCACTATTTAGCTATCACACCAGATTGCTACGCTTGAAAAGCCCTAGGTTGAATTATACATTGTGATCACCATTAATCAGCATGAAAATTGGACTCTGACGGGATTTCTACTAGCCTTTGGATTAGAGCAGGGAATGATATGTAATTAAATCCTCTTAATGGCTTTGTATTTGGATGAAAATTAATTGCACTAGTTAATTGCACCCTAATGCATAACAACCATACTGAAGGTAGAATAATGGTCAAATTTTCCGACATTCATGCTGTCACATAGTAATGCCAAATTCCATTATTATTAATGTTGAAGGATAAGCTCCCAGTCTGCATCTACCCCTGCTGTATGCAGTGACTAGTTTTCCTAGCTTTGCCCCTCTCTCTGCTGAAACCATTGCAATACTCACCATCGGCTTTGGGATTGAAGCACATGCCTCCTTGAAGGCTGTCTCACATGAGGCTTCGTTCATTGACAAAAGGCATTTGATCCTCTTCCTCCTCTTTGGCAATATCACTCGGGAGAAAGAGACCTCTTTCCCACTCCACTGCATGCCGTCAAGATAGCAAGAACTCCTATGATGTGCATATAGCACAGATCTCCAGGGTGGAGGCGCATAGAGCCTTGAAGACTACTACTTTCCTTCTGTGCTAGAGTCAGTGCGTGCCCCTCCTCCTCTCACATGAGTAGAGTGCGGAATTCTGGGTGATTGGACCCCTTAGGTGGGCAATGAAGCCAAGTAGCAGCCCAGTCCATGCAGCACTTTTCCTTGCCAAAGCTGGAGATTTTAGTGTAAATTTCCCCTTGGGAATTCTTTTGTTCCCCTTGTAGCAGCATTAACTTTTAAATCTTCTGCCTTCCTAGGTGGGGTTGCAGAGGTTAGTGTCACCCAAATGAGTAAGGCCTATTAGCTCTCAAGCCACAGCGCCAGCAATGTGGTCATGGGGGAAGAGGACGAGGCAGCCCTGTGGAGGAAATGCCAGACAGAGAGAAGGAGGAGGAGGAGGGTCTGACCAGAATTCCACATGGATTCGTACATTCCTAGATCTGGAAGGTCATACCCCTGCCCAGCCACACAGTCACTTACTCTGCACCCTAAGGGCTAATGAATTCTCTCTCACTCTTTACTGTTTTGAAGCACATACATGTTGCCCCTCCTAGATACATTTGCATGCAGCGTCCTTGGAGATCAATGCCAGAAACCAACATCCACAAAAAGTAACTCCAAGTCAGCCGGGAATCGTAAATAAAGTCCAATGGCTGGAAGCTGATTCTAGACAAAGACTGGAAATAAAGGGCACTTCTTTAACAGTGAGGTTAATTAATAGTTGGAACAACTCACCTCAGGGTTTGGTAGATTCTTTCTCCCATCAAATGGAGATAGAATGTGGTAGGAATTATGAATTTATTAATACAGGATATTTCCAGACACTAAATTCAACCACAAATTAAATCTAAAGGCCAAATGATATTTATATAATTGCTCTAAACATGTCTAAAAAGCCTAAATTATAACCACTTATTACCTGCACAGTAACAAACCTTCATAAGCATTTGATCAGAGTATTCAGGAAATGGCTAGACCCAGGGGTGCTTAAATTCATGTTGGCTGGCTCCTATTAGCCAGGCATGTATTACCACTGAAACTTTAAATGCTCATCTTTTTCTATCCTTTAACAAACAAATTATGTCACACCTTAGCTTAGGACCAGTTTTGCACATGTGGGACTGACCCCCTTTCTCAGCCTTGAATACATAGAGTTTATGATTGGGACCCTTTCTCCAATATACCACTGGTATGTCAAAGTTTGCTATCAATTCACCATAGAGCAACTTTTAACCCTATCATGATCATCTGCTTTAATTTAGAGGATATTTTCCCAAAGACTCTTCCTCCTATCTTACACAACTTACACTACAAATCACACATTTTCCTTCACTTCAACAGATGTTTTTCTAAAATATATGCTTTGCTTAACCACACGTTTTAGCAGTGGTTCCCAAACTCTGGGCTGGCGTGGATGTGAACTTCTGCTCTAGCTGGGGGAGGAGTGGGTCGACTACCATCTGTGACCTTGACCCTGCCCCACCCCTTTCCCCAAGTCTCCAGCCCCACCCCAGCTCTTCTCACCTTCTCCCCCTGATCATGCCATGTCCTCACTCCCCCTTCTCCCTTCTGGAGCCTCTGAATGCTGCCAAACAGCTGTTTTGTCATGGTCGGAGACACTGGGAGGAAGGAGGAGAATCAGTGGAGCCAATGATGGGCAGGACGCACTGAGGGCACAGGAGAAGAGGAAAGAGATTGGCTGCCAGTGGGTGCTGAGCACCTGCAAACATTTCCCCATGCGTGCTCCAGCCCCATAGCACCCATGAAGGCAGCACATCTGTTTGCAATCCCACATGCAGTTGCACCATCAGCAGACGGAGTTGCAACAATCTCTACTGTGTAAGAGCACCATCTTGCTCCATACAATGTGATCTCACATTTACTATGTGTGTGAGCTCACAAGGCATGGAGGATTTTGCTCTGCAAAATGGAATCCTCCTCACACAATGACCTTGCATGCATCATATGTATGAGGTCACGCTATGTAGAGGATGTCAGTTTTAGGAGCAAAACAGCATCCTCCATGTAGCATGAAGTCACATGCCTGGTGCATGAGAAGTTATGCTGTAATGGAGGTGCCATTTTGCCCTTTGAAATGGCATCTTCCATCCTGTTTGGGGCCTTGACAGGAAATACTTCATTAAAATGAAGATGAGTCAGCAGCATGTGTGGGTACCCAAGTTATGGTCTTGATATAGCAATCACTGGTGAAATTCAGAAGCCCGTGTTGAACAGGAGGTGAAACTGGATTATCATATAGGTCCCTTGTAGCTTGAAAATCTAGGAACGCATGAGTCAAGAAGTAGGAGTCCCAAGGTTATTCCTGAGCTCAGGTCTCCAGCTATCAGTTCATTGTGGCTAACACTACATGAAGCCTGACAGCGTGACTTTCATTATTAAATTATTTCTGTGGAATTAATGCTAAAACATCTATTTAGAAATCACTTCTGATTACAAAAATGCAGAAGGGGGGGAGCTGTCTACTGAATTTGTTAAACAACAGGGATGCCAAGAGCTTGGAAAATAATGAACAATTGATTTGCACCTCATCCACAAAGAGAGACAATGAGAACATAACAAGACACCTTAGCTAATTAACTGTGCACACAACATGGAGGCCTGAAATATTCCCTTTCCCAGAGAGTTCTAAGGAATGAGAAGGTACACTTGTTTTCCACTTCCCACTGCTCTCCCTACTGACCTTTCTAAAACTTTGTAAGGGAACAGAGAGCACATTGACAGTCTCAGTGTTTGCCACTTTTTTCCTTCACCTAGCTAGTTTTCTTTTCTTAGCTTTCTTTTGTTTAAAGTGGCAGCTGTGGTGTACTCATGCCATGTGATGTACTCACACTGAGGACATTTTTGGTTCCCTCCAGTCACCATCAGCACCAAACACTGACATCTTGGCTTGTAAAAGGAATCAGACAACAAGATGGAAAACTTCTACTGCAAGAGGTGTGGAAATGGGTTACTTTTTCAAACTAGCAATACACTGGACATGGGTTCTTCATTCGGAATAGGTCACTTGGCCATGAGAGATCAAAAGCAATGTGTAAGTCCATTGGCTTTATGGTTTTGATGACAATGCTGGTAGTTCTGTCCTATATACTCCTAAACATTGCATGCCCTGGGAAGACAAATCCCTCCTTCTGTACATATATAAAGTTCAAACTGAGGAGAAAGCGGATCTTTACTGAAAAATTCTCTCCTCGCATTTCATTGGGAAATCAGATAATCCCAAGCACAATTGTGTCTTATAGCATTTGAATTTGTCAAACTCCTTGGCACTTTACGACACGTCTTTTCAGACTATAATTGTCCCACCCAAAGGTCTTAGGCAATGCCAGTCCGCTATGAAGAGTTGTCACTGACTGCAGTAACTACTCTAGGCCTTCATCTTACAATGGGATGCATGCAGATAACCCCTTATGCACTACAAAGTCCTATTAACTGCTATTAAATCAGTTCACATTTAAGGATGAGAACTGAATGCCCAATTCTTGCAATTTCTAGTAAAAAATAGACATCTAAATCCCTTAGATCTGAAAATCTCAGCTTTAGCATATACTGAATTCCCTCCTCTCAGTGTGATATTGCTCTTTTACATTAAATTAATGCTAAGAGCTACTTACCATTTACTTAGGCTACCAGGGAATATCCGTAATTTTCTTCAGTAAATGTGGTATTGAATGAAGAAGTTGGCTAAGTCAACATGTCATGGCAAAACAATTGGAGACGTTGATATTTAGTTTGTTGGTTCGATCATGATTAATGTTGGTAGCATCAGACAGCTGGTTGGTGACCTCCATGAAATGTTGATTGTCTCAAAATTGTTCCCAAAAAAAAGCTGTCTCCACTGTAAAAACTACCTGCTAGCAGCACTAATTGTTTTGCCTCCATCACCATCTTTTAGGAGAGAGGAAAGGAGTGAATGGGCCTGCAGACTGACCCATGCTCTCAGCACTAGAAATAATCGCTCCAGGATTAAGCTGGGTTGAGTTGGTGGGGTTAGAGAAATTTGCATGGCCATTACCAATGCCGTGTGACTGTGAGCAGAGAACTCCTGTCCTCTGGGTGGCAAACCCAGCTCCTTTCACACTCACTCACTAGTACAGATTGAAAGGGGAAAATAGTAAGAGGTTTTGTATTGTTTAAAATAGCTAAGGAAGAAACAAGCTTCATTCTGAGTCAGTCAGATACAGATAGTAACAGAGAAGGAGCCGTGTTAGTCTATATACTATCAAAACAAAAAAGCAGTCAAGTAGCACTTTAAAGACGAACAAAATAATTTATTAGATGAGCTTTCATGGGACAGACCCGCTTCTTCAGACCATAGCCAGACCATGGTTATGGTCTGAAGAAGTGGGTCTGTCCCACAAAAGCTCACCTAATAAATTATTCTGTTAGTCTTTAAAGTGCCACTTGACTGCTTTTTTGTTCAGATACAGATGTTCACAATTTATAGGGCCAGAATTTCAGTGCATGGACTATCTTTGCGGCTGTGCAGCCTTGCGAACACAATCATATGTATGCATAGGCAGTGAGTTATATGGGGTCATGGTGTCTATTCTCCTCTAGCATTCAGAGCAGGGGGACGGAGCCCCATGAATGTTTGGAATTTGAATCAGGCTCTGATTGGTGCTATTGACATTTGACAGCATATTGAGTTTACAAAAACAACAAATGTCTCAACTACAAGGCTGGCTAATTTTAAAAGATGTTTCTCCATGTACAGAGGCCCATTGTGTTAGTCCCATTAAAACAGATGAGCAAAGTTAGGGGACAGTCAGGCCCACATCATTAACACGTCAGTATGAAAGCCCACAATGGACCAATACATCCTGGGTAGCAGCTGGCTCCCATTCCTCACCCCCTCCCTCAGACAGGGCTATAAGCCTCCTCATCTGGAGAATCCCCTATTACCCCTCCACAGCAGCCCTAGGTAGCCACAGCCACACCGCACCAGCCCAAGCTGCTCTGGGGAAACACTGCAGCATCTCTTGAGTCAAAGGCACTTTTGATCTGCCCCATGCAGGTCAGGGGTTGAAGGGCCTGATGCTGCCATATATGGAACCCTGCTGCCTCAGCGCTCCCTAGAACCTACATGAGGCATACCAAACATGCCTTTGAATGAAGAGGATGCTTTTCCCCAGACAAGCCAGTGCTACTGCAGCAGCGACCAGGGGCACCTCTGAAAATTTCTCCACACTGCAAAAAAATGACACAGTTTAGCACTACAGACTAGAAGACAGAGACACCAGAAAGAGTGCACACTTCTGGGGCAGGCACTGGACTAGGCCTCAGGAAACCAAAGATGGGGAAAAGGCCACTTACATCAATGGGGTTCTTTTTTTCCTTTGACTTCAATAGAGCAAGGATTTCACCCATGGATTCCACTCCTATCTCTTCCATCGATCCACTGAGTGATGAGTCACTTCCTCACAGCACACCCCAACTTTCACCTGGAATATCTTAAAAGGACACACTTCCGTAGCCTGCGTTTGGAAACTCTGCATGCATTTTTGACCTTCAAAATGGGCATTTAGTTGCCTCCCAGTCTATCTAAGCATCCGTATGTGAGATTTGGAACGCTATTAAAGCGCCCTTTGAAAACTGGGATTGTAGTTGTGTTTTACAAACAGCTGCTAAAAAAAGAAATGAAGGTCACACAATTTTGCAGCACTGGTCTCTTTTTCAGCACATGTGAATTTCAGTATGAGTTGAAGGATTTGTGGTAAGGTGGATTATACAGTTGTGAGCAGATGGTGTAAGGCAAAATAATACCGTAAGTCAAAAGGCTAACAGAATATTAGCATCAACTAGGAAATGAAGAGATAATTAAAAAAAGGGAATATTACAATGCCACTAGATAAATCTACAGTATTTCCACACCGTGAATACTGAGTACAGTTCTGGTCACCCCATTTGAAAAAAAGTTATGTTAAGACCGGAACAACCATAGAGAAGGGCAACAGCACTGAAGAGGGGTAGGGAAGAGTTTCCTGATGAAAGAGTAGAAAAATTTGGACTTGCCACCTTGGAAAAGAGACAACTGAGGGCTGCTATGTTAGAAGTCTACAAAATCAGGAATGATGTGGAGACAGTGAATAAGGAAGTCTTATTTACCTCTTCACATAAGAACCACGGATCACCCAATGAAATTAACAGGCACCACGGAGAGAACAAACATGAGGATGTACCTCAGCACAGCCCACTTGCGGCACACATGACCGTGTGGGGGGGTTGTGAATTCATAACACAGCCTGAGAAATGGGTAGCATTTTCAAAAACACCTAAGTGCCTGAGATGCACAAGTGCCATTGAAAACAAATGAGACTTATTCTGGAAACTTTACCCAGTACTAAAGTGCAAAAGCCAATTTTTAAACATATCTTCTAAATGAGCCCTGGAGATCTCAAAGTAGCTGCTGTTTTATTTCAGGGGAACTGTTTGACTGAATTAATAAATAATGGTATATATTTGGTTATGAGTGCTCATAAGTGTTTAATCCTAGTGAAGATTTTCTCTCTCAAATTATTTACTCTTCATTTATAACAGCATCCATAGTGTGTTTTTTTTTCCTTTAGAAACAGTAATCAGAGTTCATGTCTTATATGAAAGGTACGTACTGGTCCTTTAATCAAGGAGTGTTCAAACTACCTCACAGTGTGGGCCAAATTTTAATGGAGTCTCTGCCTCACAAGTTAACTTCACCCCTGGTCAAGACAGGTGGATCATTTTCCCTCCTGATTATGCCCAGACCAATTTCTGTTTCATCTGCAACTCCACAAAATGTTTGTGGCCTCAACAATGGTTACAAGCAAATTAATATTTAGAAAACATTTAATATCATGTTAGCTGTCAGCACCTAATTTAGCAAGACAAAACAAGGAGTACTGACTATGTACCCAGCCTACTCATCAGGAGCCACCAGCAAGTGGTCTGAGGTACCGGGTTTGAGCACCTTTGCTTTAGGCACTTCCATGAAACCATGCCAGAGATGAAGGCATATATCCCACACATGGCAGAAGTTCATCATTGTAGGTTTCCTCTTCAATCTAAAAGAGGCTGTTTGTTCCTTTTTAAATCTGAACATTTCTTATCTCCTTGCCTTACTGCAGTTTGTGAAGAGTCCGCATTTTTTGGAATCCACTTTATTTCTCTTGTCAGCTACCTTTGTTCTGTGTGTAACTCATCTCTGTTCTCAGAAATTTCTTCTTAATCTGATTACTGAAGCCCTGCAAATCCACAGATGTCCACTTTACATCGGTGGGTATCTGCATTCGCAGATGTGGATATCTGTGGCTCATTTTTATGGATAAGGATGTGGATGTGGATACAAGTTTTGTGTCCAGAACAGTGTCTCCTGAAAGCTGAGTGCTTGTACTGTGGCTCAGCAGAGATTCAGATGTTGTGCAGCTGATTAGCAGAGCTGCCGCAGCTAGGTTTCGGTTGTACTAGTAGTGCACCTTTGCACGTGCCTTAATGCACATAAAAAATTATTCCACGCATAGATGGAAAAAAATCTGAACATGGATGGAGAAGATTAGCAGGACCATTGATACAGAGCCCTGCAAATTTGCAGATAGGTGCTTTATGTCCACAGGTAGCCACAGAACATTTCTGCATGTGCAGATGAGGATATCGATTTTATATCTGTGCAGGTTTCTGCTCATTACAGCACTCTTTATCTCATATGAGACAATTTCAGTGCTTTCACTTCAGCGACTACAGGGAAGATTAAAGGAAATAGCATTCATTACCGCAATTTGTCTTTATTTGTGGAAACTCCCCTCAAATGTGGCCTGTAATATTTTGGTTCAATTTTATTGTTGGATTTAGTGTGGAAATGCTGTTTGGTGTTGGTGCCCTATGATAAACTTGAGGTGAAACTAGATGTCCTGGTGATCTCTTCCGGCCTTAAACTCCATGATTCTAATGCGTTTCACAAAAATCAGGGGTAACCACTGAAACCTGCACATACTGGGCCACTACCACATTTAATCCCTTACCTCCCTTCTCCCATCTTCCTCCCTCTGATTCATTTGATAGAACGGACCACAGTGAGGCACATCATTTCCAAATAGCCCCTGTGAGAGGGTGAGGCCAGTGGAGCAATTCACAAGGGGGAAAAGCAGCTTTAAAAAGCAGCAGCAGACCTGGCAATGAGGTAGAGTGGGAGCAGCAGAGGAAAGGGCTGCCCTAAATCAATTAGGCCCAGCTGGTCCTACTTGAGGCTGACTTTTAAAAGCATCCCCCCGCAATAGCGTTGGGATTGAGGGGGAAGAAGAAGGTTGGAGAGGACTGTGGACAAACAAAGAAACAAGGAGGGAGTTAGAGAGTGGTGGAGACAACTAATAGTAACACCAGAAACAGCAGGGGCCATGAGCAGCTCCTGCAGCTAACCTGAAGACTCAGCCACAGGCTGAGGGGTCTGGGTACAAAACTCCATCATACCAGGGGGCTCTGACCTGCTGCCCTTTGAGCCTCAGGACCAAAGCCTGGACCTCCACAGGGGCCACTGGGCCCCATGCTGCAGGTCTGTGGCCTGAGCAGAGGACTGAGGCCCAGGAGATACATGGACCCTGTACCACCCCCTTAAATATGTTTACTTTGAACTTGAGTTGCTCCTGGAACAGTCTCAAAATTGCAACTTCATTGGCTTGCATCAGAAGATTAGTGGGTTAATTTTGTTTTAAGCAAACTTCAATGTTTTAAGTGGAATGCTAAACCAATAGCAAAGACTGTACGTGAACTCATAAATAAGTGTAATAGGATACGGAATGCAGATTGTGTACATGTAAGATCCTTTATGGATTTAATTTTCTTTGCAGAACTTAAGCTTTCAATTAAAAAAAATCTTTTTATACCACTTGTTTGGAAACTACCCTTTTTCCTGTTTACAGAAACAAAATGGAGCCAAATCAGAACTCAGCTTCTATATTCCTCTTAAGGGAATTTTAGCCTGACAGCATACATGGAACCAGTTCAAAGTGTATTTTAAAGACAGCATGAGGAAAACAAAAAATGACAGCTCTGGTTTCCAAAGCCCAGTTGTAAAACAGTGCATATTTTAGACATGAAATCCCCTATACTTTTGAAATAAAATGATCGTGCATACAAAAACGGCATCTCTTCCCCCTGAAGTATTTAAGGTAGGTACAGACAGTATCATGCGGTAGCCTTACTAATCCAGAATTCTCAAACACTCTCCCTCAGATGTCTCCTTATTTACGTCATACACTATCTACATGTCTCATGATTGAGTCTGCGGGTGATAATCTGATGAATTTGGGTTAAGCGGATCTTGAGGAAGATAAATGTGTGTTGGCTTTCCCCCACCAGGTTTGGGAACATTCACAGTATTTTTACAATCTGGCAAAAGAAAAATCCCAATAATTCCTAGTTTCATAACACACATCTAAACTGGAATAAACGTGTGTACGTATGTTATATATCGCCTGGATAAACACTTTGGGTGTGTCCACACTAGGAACTAACGCCGAAGTTAACTTCGAATTTAGGCACTACATCAAAGTAGCCAGAAGAGAGTCTACACACATCTTCCCTTACTTCGAAGTTAGTAGGGAGCCCAACTTCAAAGTCCTTACTCCATTCCTAGGAATGGAGTAGTGCCCTGCTTCAAAGTTTAACTTCGAAGTGGGGTGTGTGTAGATGCTCTGCTTCAAAGTTGCTTACTTCAAAATTGTACTTCGAAGTAAGCAACTTCAAAGTTATTTTTGCAGTGTAGACACAGCCTATATGTCCCTAAAATATCAAATATTTCTTCATATGAAAATTTTTTTTCTTATTCATTGTGATATTTTTTATATATATATATAAAAATCTCCTTTCTCGTTTTCCTACGAGACTATAAAGCCTTTGTGTTCAATGTCCTTTCTACAAAAATTATCAATTCATTTTTATGGCATGGGGCCTCTTATATTTGACATTGCTTAGGGCCTCAGAATGTCAAAATCTGGCCATAGTGTTACTATTAATAAACATATTACCTACTACATACTTTTCTTATCTCAGTTTTACCATGCTTTGCAAGAAAAAACAAAATGGCATATCACACAAAAATCCAGACCCCATGTGCTTGCCCTTTCTAATCAAAGACTTGCTTATTAGTGTTACTTATTTACTTAGGCTATCTTATGCGCTGTCTTCTGACATTCTCTAGACTATTGCCTCAGCAGGATGTCTTTTTTTCCTCAGTTCCAGGAGGCCCAGGTGCTGAAACATCTGGCTGAAAAGAGAGAACATGAGCGAGAAGTCCTTCAGAAGGCTTTGGAGGAGAATAATAACTTCAGCAAAATGGCAGAGGAAAAGCTGATACTGAAAATGGAACAGATCAAAGAAAACCGCGAAGCTAATTTAGCCGCTCTAATTGAACGTCTTCAAGAAAAGGTAAATAGGTCATGACTCCACACCACAGCCTGAGGTGAGAAACCCTTGGTCATAATATCAAAATGGACTATGATTTAAGGTAACTTGGAGCACAGTAAAAGAGAGTTGATCTTCAGAGGATGAGTACTCAGGCAAACCATGTCCCATTAAGAAAACAAGCTAAGCACTCAGAAGCACGATCCACTTCTGAAAAATCTTGGCCTCTTTCTCAAACCATTGCAGCCAGTTTTCTATTATACTCAAATCTGTAATGCTCTCAGGCTGGTTTATTTGTTCCCCTTTCTGGATGAGAACTGCATCTTTACCCTTATGGGCAGAGTCCGTGTTTTTTAAATCAAAAGCCCCGAGAGCAAAAGTAGGTGGGAAGGAGGGGAAGCCAAAGAAAAGTCATTTGGGTTTAATTTTTAGCTGCTTAGTGGGATTTATATACAAAGTGGAATAAGACTTTTGTCTCATATTTATAACGGATTGTGCAGCAGTCATTTTCCTAATTGATAGAGATTACATCTATTTGTAGACACCTTCGCTATATAGCCAGTGGGCCTTCTTTTGAGGAGCACATGAACTCACAGCCTCCTTGAGGTTGAGCGTAGCATTCAGAATCCAACCATTCCAATCAGAGAAGTGAAAGTACAGGACAAGGAACCAGATGTGATATTGTTCTTTTAACTTGTTCTGCAAAGAATGATAAATTTTCTCAATGGGGATGCAACACAAGATGTTACTTGGAAGCATCTAATATGTTGGTAGACAAGAGTATATACTTCTCAATTTCATTGATGAAGAAGGATGCCCATTTTAGAGCTACGTTTTTCTCCATCTTGTATTCATCTGATGCAATCTCACCTTGTTAACTGTAGACAGTAGCATCAACGATATCAACTCAAAAAGCAGAGCTGGACAAGAGAGGGCAGCATCCTGTGAAAGACCGTAAAGAAGGCTGTAGCAGGCTGTTTCAACCATGTTCCTAGGAGACCCAGAACTGTGCTTACCCTACGTATCCTAAAATCCACCAACTCAAGGGAGAGACTGTTAGTTTGTCATTGAGGGCAAAAGGAGCAGCTGAATGGTTGGGAACAAACATGGAGCCCCTTTCTATCATATTCCTCCCGCCACACACACACACACACACTCCAATAAACAATTAGATGGCATGTAATTGAGGATTGCTTCTGAGCAGAGACTGTCCCCTCTGCTCTGGGGGTGAAGTCCAAATGGGAAAAGTGTCTAGACCAAAAATTAAGAACTGTGAAATTTAAAAAATGAATCAACAAGTACTGAAAAAGCCAACCATGACTCTGTCAGAGGGGGCAAAAATAAAACAGTCGGGGTAAAATCTTCCAGCCTGGGCTGGATTTGTCAGTGCCCCAATTTTTATATGTCAAAAGGCTCCTGTCATCGGGTGCCATTTGTGGATGCCAAAGTCAGTGGAAACTGCAAGTGATCAGCCCCTGGAAGTAGGCCTGCCCTAGACATCTAAAATTTGCCACACCAAATTAAAGGCCACCTATGAAAATCTCACCTTCCAAACATTGACTGTTATGGGCTTTGGATCAGTCCCCATAAAGGAACACAGCAGCTCTCACATGGGAAGTTCACCGGAGGCTCCCTCAGTTGCAGTCAGTTGGCCATGGGTCGGTCTGTCTTGCTGTTGTCAGTTTGTGTTTGTCACTGAGTTCTCTGATTATGTCCTCAGAGCTAAATACATGAATGAAATTGAAGTCTTATAATTACTTTGTATTAAAGGACAGCAAGAAAAAAAAGCCCCAGAAATGTGCCCAGCAGTCAGAAACAATATAACTTTGTAAATAATCTGGATGGAAGCATCCCAAATTCATTCCACAGCTCTCATTTCTAAGTACAGGCCAATGTTAACATGGCCATTTGAATTTATAGTGGCTCCACTGAATCTAAAATTAAGTAGGTCAGCCTTTATATTACAGCCATTAATGGTTATTACCCTAATTAGAAATGCAATGTAAAAGCCCCTGAAATGAGGTGGTGACCAAGGACAGACAAACTGGCCAGCAATTAACAGAAAGGCTTAACAGTGAACCTTGAAGATGGTTATCTGCCTAATCTCCAGCGCTGGCCATCCCTCAGCTTCATCTTTGGAATACTCAGATTGCCCTTTCTGGGAGCTCTGGTGCACTCACTGATTGCATCATAAGTGTATTGCATGCCTATGCCAGCTGTGAAGCCTCTTGGTCTCCTTCAGAGTGGTATAGCTGAATCTCCAGCTCTTCTGGACAGGACAGGCATTAACACAGTAACAGTAGCAGTTGTGAGTGGGGGCTCTCAACTCCCATGTCCCTTCTGAACCCAGAGGGGTTGTGTACTGGGTTACTGCTCAGGTGTAATGGTGGTCTCTGAAAGGTATAGAAACTAAAACATAGACTGCAGAGGAGATGGCTGGGTCTCTGGTCCTCTGCAGCAGCTTTTAGTTTAGTACAAAGACTTAATTCTAAGTGGAGGGAAGATATGTTATTGTCCCAGCCATAGGACAGAGAACCATAGCCACAAGAAACTCTGTGGTTGAAAGGTTTTCGCTAACATGAAGCCTGATACATCCAGATGACTGCTTCGGTCTGTCAGCAACTCCTTCGGATGAGATCACACTTTGTTGTGACCATCTTTGAGAATACCATTAGGTCTCTCCTTGCCTTTTGACTGTGAAAGTTGCAAGCTATTTATGGACTGCATTTATGATTGGTATCTTGTTTCCAACAAGGCTGCCCAGGGTTTGCAAAAGCTCACTATGCAGGTCTGATTCATGTCCATGTGGGGTTGGTCTGATTCTTGAGTAGTGTAGCTGTGCTATCCTTATTGACAGGCCATGTCATCATGCAACATTCTGCCTGCATGCTGCCCAAGTGCCCTAAGCAAGGGTTCCCAAGTCCTTTTCCTCACAATACATCTGCATAGGGCAGTCGGAATGTAGCCCTAAATTTCAGTTGTTCCCTTTTTATTAAAACTCTTCCAAAAGTTCATTGTCTGCATCCTACCTTGTTAGATTATTGATCCTAACATTTTCTCTGCCAGTCATGGCAACCTCTATTGCTTGCTTGTCCACCTCTCCCTCAATTATTCCGTGCTTCCTCACATGCCACCCTCACCCCCCAAGTACTGGGGCATCTTCACACAAGTGTAAACAAACCTGTCAACTTAACCTTAGAAGCTACCTCTGAAATGATGCCCATCTGTTTCTCCTGCTGGTGCTGGTTAGGGTAAGTGATGACCTGCAATGTCTGCTTTGCTGCTCAACCCTGCTCATTCCGGTTGTCATTCCCCCACCCATCCCCCTCATACAGGTCTAGTTTTCCTCCAGTTGTGTCATCCCATCTATACTGTGAGCCCTCTAGCTACGCTAACGGAGACATGATCCTTAACTGCAGCTCCTGAATACTATTGTAAGACAACTTATAATAATGACCACCTCTCACACCCAAAGATGTAGCAACCTGCAGGCAAGAAGGTAGTTACCTCGAGCCAATTCACCTAAGCTGAGCTTAAATTTTTGAGCCATATATTAGAAAACAAAGGACGTTATGCACATTCAGTGCCTAGAAGAACCGGACCCTTTGGGTGAAATTCCCTCTTATGCAGAAGGTATGCCAAAAAGTCTACATCCCCCTTAAATCCCATCTAAGACCTCAAAATAGGACCACAATGGAATTTAAGTAGTGAATAGGCCTTGTGTAAATCTGATGAATTTTATCCTTCATGAGCAACACCCTCAGAAGGCTGTTGTGCAACTGAGTCTGTCTATGCACAGAGGAATTGTACACCCAGAGCAAGGAGTTGCAATTAATCACCTTTAACTCAAGCAGCTAACTCAAAAAATTAATCACTATAAAAACAATCGCAGTTACCCACACTGTTAAGTAGAGTACCAAATGAAATTTATTAAATATTTTGGGTGTTTTTCTACATTTTCAAATACATTGATTTCAATTTCAGCAAAGAATAGAACAAGTATAGTGCTTATTTTATATTTTTTTTATTACAAATGTTTGCACTAGAAAAAAATGGTAAAAAAATAGTATTTTTCAATTTACCTAATACACATTTTGAATGCAGTTAGTTTTATACATTGAATCACAGACTACTAGAACTGGAGAGTGCATCAAGAAAGAGGTTTAACTTTTCCCTCCTTGATGTTTTCCAGGAGAGGCATGCTGCAGAGGTCCGTAGAAACAAGGAGCTCCAGGTCGAACTGTCTGGCTGAAAAAAGCAATGGTGGATCCGACATCCCCACCATTAGTAAACTCCCCTGCCTATATTATTATGGATCATGAGATATCAGTATGGGAAATGTATGACATGGTTTAAAAAAAAGTCAAGAACTCAATAAAAAACAAAAACAAAAAACAAACATAAAAACAATATGGTCTCTTTGCAGAATGATTTGCTTGATGTTTAACAAAACTTGGATCTTATTTTGTAAATACTTACATTTTTGTTAAAAAATACAAGTATTGCATTATGCAAGTTATTTCATAATCTTACATGTCCTGTAACAGGCTTTTGATGTTGTCTATTTCCACTCAGTTGAATTTGCAAGGTCTTTTCATTTGGAGTAGCCCACAGCTAATTCCATTCCCTGCCATTTTAACTCTAACCATCCCAGGAGATCAGTAGTAGGTCCATGGTGCTAGAGAACAATAATTGCCTAATAACTTAGAAGGCACTGGAATCAATAAGCTCTGTTAAAACAATAACTAGATCACAGGTAGTGTGGCTCCACACGAAGCTGTCCAGATAAAAAGCTCTTAAACATTGTGCGTTCAGCATTCATTTACACCTACGCTTACAAAGTGCTGGAGATTAACCTGTTATTTGCAATGTTTGTTTTAGCTGCCTTCATCAGACCAGTGGCAATGAATGTACCTTTTTAAATAAGGGTTACTGATAAGAAGGCAAGTCATATTAATCTGAGCCAAAGTTAAGAAACTGAATATTACGAACAGCTAGCTATGAAAAATCCTAAATGGTACACAACAGCCATAAAAATGCTAATTGCCTCATAGGCTTAATTCAGCAGTTGAAGATTTATTGATGGAGCAATTAATCAGCATCAAGTGGCTTTATCTGTAGATGCCATGGTCTCTGATATTCATTTGAAGCTCACATGTAAGAGTACAAGAGGCTTCCACCTGGAAGCTGGTTGTAGCATTTTTCTTTTAAACACTGCTGACTTACACTCAACTGACCTGTCCTCTTCAGTGTTAGTCAGCCTGACCTACTTTAAAGACATCTCGAAAAAAGACGGCTGATGCAGCAGGAATAATTAGACAGAGCTCTTGTGCCACGTACAGTATCACCAACCCTAACATGACCCCTGAAATAGCTGCCAGTTTGAAGTTGTCCCTGCTCCCTGGAGGTTGCTGCCTGCATATTCTATTCTTCATTAGTGCTATTTTCCTGTATGTCATTGTGAGCAAGCTGTGATTAATAAAGAATTGGGGTTCTGTGAACTGAAAAAGGGCTGGTTTCTTCTCTCGCTCCATCACTTCTCTGGCATGTGCCACCGTGAAGTTAAAGTCCATTGACTTCATAGCAGCATGGGCATTAGCTATGGAAAGGCTGAGCAGTACTTCAGGCAGCTCATTCCCCTGCCAATAGAAGAATAATCCCTACAGTATGTTTGTACTGTTGAGATGTAGTGTTTATTATTACATGTCCTCAGGGCTGAGATATAATGCAGTATAGAAGGGTGACTTCACAGAGCACCAACTGCAATAAAAAAGAAATAAGCAGTAAAGTGTGGGGATGCAGATTTCCCCATATGGCCATGTCCCACAGAAAGCACAAAGCATCGCCCCAACATTTGTTGCCTGTTAACACATTGATAATAGAGCCTAAGGAAACTCACTTACAGGCTTAAATGAACAAGGCAAAATAGCTAGAAATGGTGCTGAGCAGCTGAAGTTAGCTGTAGAACTGGATCTGGACTCACTCACTCTGAAGAGCCACGGGTTTGGTCCAGAGCCATCTTGAGAAAAAAATATTTTGCAATAGGTTCTGTGTTAAATCCAGGAAAGCAAAATTACTGAGAGATGGATCCTGGAGAAAGATGGCCCAAGAACGGCAATATTTATGCTAATTCCCTGAATTGTGGGGGATTCCAAGCTCCCAGATCTGAACGAAGCCTGGGTTTGGCTTTGCAACACCAGAATGTACCCGACAAGATTTTCCAAAACCAAACACAGTCAGTACAGGGCTTTTGGCTCATTTCTCAAACAATCAGCAAATGCAGGCACTGGGCCACAAACAAAATAAAAGATTTAACACCACACGCACTACATAACAACCATCAGGAGTACAGTAATTCCTTCACAAACAACTTGTTTTTGTTGTTTAATGTCCTGTTTTTACAGCAACATTAACAAAAGATGAATGGAAAACACCAGGGATCAGTTAAAATAGCAAACTTTGGATCTGGATTTCACCCTCCCCAGAGTTGGCAGGGGTTTGGCTCTGGCATTTCCACCATTATTAAGGTATATCCATAGACACCGAGGCCACAAGCGACGACTGTAACTATATAAACCGACCCTCTATGAAGCACAGACTGCAGAACTGCCCCTGTACAATCCCTAAAAGAAGCATCCAGGAGCTCACCAAATATCACCTGCATTCAGAGGGGTTCAGACTGATGGGATTGGTTTTCACATTTCCTTAGGCAAAGGTAATATACTGGTACCTCAGGAGCCTTCAGAACCAAATTACTGCTGTGTCTACTGGCTAGTGAGATTTGGCACCATTTTATCACTGTTCCTATTACTCAATGACTGTACACTTTCTAGCTGATCCCCATTTATACATTTGGTGCAATGGCTCTGTGACAAGGGGCTGCATATCGGGGTCCTTCTGGAGACTAATAACACAGAGGACACCCGTTTTTAAAGCCTTTCTATCCCAGCCATTTTAGACATTCGAGCTTTTGGAAATACAGCGGGATCTCTGGGTGTAAAGCACCTTTGAAAATTAGGCCACTTCCTTAGGTATCAGCCCAGAGATTTAGGTGCTTGGCTCTATCTCCAGACAGATTTGAACATTTTTAGCCTAAGCACTTGAACTACACTAACTGAAACTGTTGGTAGATCCTGAAACAGTGTACTGCATACAGGGAACACCAGTGCAAATGCTCAACCTCTCAATGAGACATAACTGTGCAACTGCAGACCAGAGATGTCCCAAGGCACGCCCCCCGCCCCCCCCAAGAGACACTGTTTTCTTTGCATGTCCACAGCTATCCCCGGTATGCAGGTGCACGCATGCCCCTTTAGATGTTGGTGTGTTTTAAGTTAGTTTATCAATTAATTAGGTCAAGGCTATTAGCAGTTTAACCCTTTTGCCAGGTACAGCCAGCAGCAGCCAGGGCCAGGTTCCATTTCTAGGGGTTCTTCTCCATCCATCCAACACGGAACCAGCTTGACCCACCAACAGTAACCTGGGAAATTCATACTCCACCCCTGGGTGCCTCTGAGAGGCAATGATTCCCCACTCGCAAGTACAGAGGCTGAGTGTAGGAAAGAAACTTTTAATGAAAAGGAAAGAAAGTAACTTGGCATTTAGGCAAATTCCACCAGCAGAGTTCATAAACAAAACCATGAGTAAAAGTCTGAACCCCCGTTGGGCAATGTTGACCAACTTGAGAGAAGGAGGTTCTTAAGTCCAGCAACCCAAGCGTCCCCTTCATATGTCCAGCCTTCCTCTGCACCCCTCTCACACTTGCTACCCTTGGTCAGGGCAGATCCAGAGCTTATGGTTGTATCAGTAGGGTTCACCTCCCATCCTGAGTAGGGGGAGAAAAGCACCTTGTTACTCCGCTGGTCACTCAGTAGCTGCCTGTTCACTGCTCTCCAGCGCCACCCTGATGGCCGCTCGCACCACCACTGTATTGCTGCTCCCATCAGCTGCCCTGTCAGCTGTGTTGCTGTTCTGACCAACTGACAAGGCAGCTGGTGGGAGTACAAATCTGTGAGGGGCAGGGATGGGGCCCAGCACCATGGACCAGGCAGTGCTGATGGCTGAATGCCCTAGGCCCCACCCCTTCCTCCCCTTCTGGAGTGCAGAGCTGGGCCCTCCCTCTGACTTTGCCCTGGAGCCCAAGGCAGCTGTCAGCCTCACTGATATGGAGACAGTCTACGTACGATCAAACCTATTCTTCACAAGCTTTTGGCAGGAAGGAAATGACAATTCTCTCTCTCTCGAAGGAGCTGAAGTTTCTCTCTCTTGGTCTGTCAGCCTACTGTATAAAACAAAAAATGAACAGCATCTCACCCTGGAGCAGCAATGTTTGCCTGTACTTTGAAGTGTATCACTCATTCTAAGTATTTCAGCAATGAGGGAGAAAAGAGAAACCTCTGTTTTGTTTACACACAGCAGTTCACTCATTAGGGATATAGCCAAAAAATGTAGAAATCCTGAGAACTGTTTGCGTACTGCTCCCAAAATACTGGTGCAGTGGCGCCCTACCGTGGTCAAGTTTAATTTTGTCTACCTCCACAAGGGATAATCTGGAGCATGTAGTGCAAGTTCTATTTTCAAAGGGTTTTTACTGAATCTGTATTATGCTTTTATTATTACATGTGTAATATATGGGAGAGTTTTGGAGTCTAGTCACTTTAGTTTAGGTTAAGTTTAGTTTCACAGCACTGGGAGTAACCCAAACGCAGACCCAACCATAGAACTGAGAGCAGTCCGTTTATTGGTAGATTCATCGTTTCCAGATGGGACCAGTGTGATCAGCTAGTTTGTTGTCTTTCACTACACAGGCCATAGAATTAATTAACTGAATGATTAATTCCTAATGCAGAGCTTTTAGAGAAACATCCAGTTCTTTCTTTAAAATTGTCCGTAAAGAAGTGTCCACCACAACCCTTGGTATATTGTTCCAATGGTTAATTATTGTCACTGGTAGAAATGTAAACCTTATTTCCAGTCCAAATTTGTCTAGCTTCAACTTCCAGCCATTGGACCATGTGATACCCTCTTCTGATAAACTGAAGAGAGCATTATTAAATATTTGTTCCCCAGGTGGGTTCTTACACACTGAAGTCAAATCACCTCTTAACCTTTTCTTTCTCAAGCTAGATAGATGGATATGGGCACAGGAAGTGGGGTGTAGGGGGTGCTGTAGCACCCCCCTGATTTTACACCCAGCACTGGGGCTCCAGCCACCAGCTCATGCCCAGAGGCCTCATTACAGCCTGGGGTACCAGCTGCCAGCTCCAGGGGATCCAGGCTGCCAACTCTGCTGCCTCTGGGGATCCCAGCTGGGCCCTTGAGCTTTGCTGTCATCCCCAGGGGTCCTGGCCACCAGGGACTCTGCTGTCATCTGACATCCTGGGCCCTGACAGGTGGCCCCACAGCCAAGACTCCAGCCCCAGCCCCAGCCCCAGCATGAGACAGATGGAGTAAGACATGAGGGCCCAGCTCAGTACCCACCCCCTCCCACTCTAGAAGTGCCACTGTAGACTGAGCTCCTTGAGTCTACAATCATAAAATATTTTCTAGTCCTTTGATGTTTCTCAAGGCAATTTATCCATGTCCTTCTTGAGCTGTGGACACCAGAACTGGCCAGAGTATACCAGGTCAACTCAGTGCCAAATATGGAGCTAGAATAACCTTTCTGCTAGTCCTCAAGGTTCTCGGAGATGCACCCAAGCATCATATTAGCCCTTTGGCCAGTGTCACATGGGGCGTTCACATGCAGCTGATTCCAATGGCAACTCCCAAATCTTTTTTCAGAGTCTTTGCTTCCCCAGATAGAGTCACAGGGTTTATAGAAAGAGGAGAGGAGAAGGAGAAAAGAGCAGCAAAACCTTTCCAACGCCCCTTCAACAGCTACCAGCATCAGTCTCTTCCACGATAAGACCTGCAGCTCCAGAATCAGGCTGGTTAGCCATCAATGGACTCACAAATAGGAGGGTGACATGAAGACTTCCTACCCTTTATCAAGTGACCACCAAGACAGTCCCACATCCTGTAAATATGGCCTATGTTCTTTGTTCCTAGGCATATGCCTTGACATTTGCTCATATTAAAATCCAACTTGTTCGGTATTAAAATCCAACTTGTTTGCCTGATCCCATCTTATCAAGCAATGCAGATCACACTGTATCAGTAGCCTTTTGTCTTCATTACCTACCACTCCCCTAATCTGTGGGTCACCGACATCTTATCAGTGATTATTTTTTACATGATAACGAAGTATTCTAACTACAGAGCAAGAAGGGGCCAGATTTATTTGTGATGCCTCCCAGAATCCTCTATAACTAAAAGAACAATTGGGCTAAGGTGACTTTACACATGCTTAGCATTGTCAGCGAGTCCTAGGAAGCAGCTGATGATACACAGCAAGCAGCTCAGAAGAAAAAAAAATCAACAGACAGACAGAAGCAATTGCACGAAGGTGGGGAACAGTGTGATGCTGGCATGGAAGCTCAGTAACAGATCACATGGGCTAGCCGAATGAAGAAATAACTCTAGCACGTACAATATAGGCCTCGCATCACAGCAGATGAGAGACTGCTTATCCTTGAATTCACCCTTCTACAAAGGTACATAGCCAGAGAAGATTTAGAATGAGGGATAACTGGAACACATTACATGGAGGCATAAAAATCCACCTTACTATTTATCTGTAAAGGTAAAAATGATAAGCTGTTTCAGAACTCCCCTCACCATTGTATGGCACTGAAAATCACAATGAGAAAATTTAGTTCTGGGTGCACACATAGGTCACTGGAGGCAGAAAATGACCTGAAAGCTGCCTTAAAGCCAAGATACAGAACAAGTGAGTGGGAGGGGTTAACTGAGGAGAGAGACACATCTCAGCTTTACAGAGAGGAATGTGCCTCCTTGTATTTCCACAGCGCTCAGTCTTACTTTAAGCAGCTACTCAGAATTCACACTGTATTACATTAAAATGAACTTCAAGATCATAATTCCTATATTGTGAACATACCGAATCTGTCCTGTGGCACCTTATAGACAAACAGATATTTTGGAGCATAAGCTTTTGTGGCCAAAGACCCACTTCATCAGATGCATGAGTTGGGTCTTTGCCCATGAAAGCTTATGCTCCAAAATATCTGTTAGTCTATAAGGTGCCACAGGACTTCTTGTTGTTCTTGAAGATACAGACTAACATGGCTACGTCCCTGATACATATCAAATCTGTACAACCGTAATTTTAAAGTGATTTTCCCATGTTCTACCTGCTTTCACACAAGTTTTTTAAACATCTCTGAGAGGTGGCTGTGTTAGCCTGTATCTGCATGTGAAAGCGATTTTGACCCATGAAAGCTTAAGCCCAAATAAATCTGTTAGTCTTTAAGGTTCCAAAGGGCTCCTCAAAGCTTTCTAAAAGCACTGTAAAATCATGTATAACCAGCAGAGGGCAATATATCATTACTACTGAACACTTTACATTTCAAATGCGATTCTCTGTGACTGGTGCATAGGTGCTGGAACTAGGGTGCTGGGGGTGCTACTGAACCACCTACCTTGAAGTAGTTTCCCCAGGATTTATAGTCAGAGCCATCCCTAGGGGGACAGAAGGCCTGAGGCAACCACCCCCCAATGCCTCTGGCACAGAATCTGAGACAACAACCCCCCCCCACCAGTGCCCCAGCCACAGGGCCAAGGGCACCCCCCCCCAGCTACAGTCCCTGTCCCACCCCACTTCTGCTCCACCCTGCCCTGCCCCCTCCACCTCTTCTCCAAACCCCATCCCTGCTCTGCTCACACTGCACCCCTTCCCGACCCTACTCCGCCCCCTTGCCTTCTGCCCCACATGACGCAAGCCAGGGATTACCGGGAGCCAGGCTGTAGCAAGAGTTGCTCCACACCCCCTTCACTCACTGTGGCAGCAGGAGCTGCATGCACCTGGAAACCTGCTCCACTGCACCCCACTGCCCTCCCAGCCTGCTGCACCTCGCTGCTGTGTGGTGGTGGGAAGTGGTGCACCCTGGGGCCAGGAAAGGGTGGTGGGGTGGAGTAGAATGGAGTAGAGTGGAGCAGACCACTGGGCCACTCTGGTTCCCATCACCACAGCGTGTGGGGGACAGACAACCCCTGCTGTCAGACTGCCCATAGGGCATTGAGGCAGCCGCCTCAGAGCCACAGCCCCAAACTGTCCTACAGATGGCACGGCTCTGTTTATAGCCTGGTCCAATGGCTCTTAGCTCCCCCTTCCTGGTAAGGAGATCTACTGAGATCTGGATTTTAGTTTGGCTCACAAAATGTGCTATCCTTTGAGTGAGGCAATCCCACTGCTTAGACTGGATTCCTTTACAGAAAAGTTCTACAGAACCTGAGGACGAACTCAATGAAGTTCAGTGGAGATTTCATACGGTTCCTTACAAGACACTCTGAAAACCTACAGAACATAAGAAAGACCTCCGGTTGTGTGTGCTTTGAAGCATCCCAAAGCAATTCTATAGCATGGATAAAATGATCTACAAAATTCCACAGATAGCTTAGAAAGATTAATATCTTCTCATATGTTTTAAAAAGACCTTTTCCCTAAGTGTAAGAAAGAAAGAAAAGAACAAGATTCTCCAGTCTATCATTGCAGGTCATCTCCTCAGCTCATAGCACATCTATGGCCTAACATTCCATTTCCCAATTATACAAATTCTACCCTGCCCCCCACCCGAGATATATTACTCCTGGTGAATGGGTGTGTGTGCACTCGTGTGCTTTCTGTGGCTCTGTGCACTTGCTTGTGCTCAGTCCCCCCCATCAGGGATGTACCAACATTTTTTTTTCCAGGGGAGAGGAACTAGAGTAGAAAAAATAATGAGATTGCTATTGAATATAATGTATACATTAAGGCTATGTCTACACGAGAAGCATCTGTCTACAGCAGTTACTGTCGGAAGAGATGTTCCAGGAAAACTTCTGTCCACCAATGGCATCTACACATAAAAGTGGATTGATCTTTTGATCCTCTCTGGTGACAAAAGGGCCTTCCGGAGTGTCTACATGGCTTTGTTCATTGACAGTTTCTGTCTACAAAACACATTTTGCGTGGAGATGCTCTGTGAGTTTTGCCAACAAAACCCCAGTTTTGTCTACAAAACTCTCCAGTGTGGAGAGCCTAAATGATTATGGAAGCAGAGAGAGTACCTTGATAACTCACAATCTTTTCTCTTCTACTCAGTATTGTGACAGGTCTTTGATGGTTTCAGCTACTTAAACTTTCTCTCTTTCTCCCAGGGCATCTAATGGCTCTTTATAGTCAAGGCCAGGTTGAAAGTCTCTCCCACTACAGGCTGGCTTCTTTCCTCCTTGGCTGGAAAACACCTCAGTGAACAGTAAATAGTTTCTCCTTTTATGAAGGGGAGTTCTTTGTGCCAGCATGAGGCTTACCAGTCTCTGCTTCTATCCTTTCTGCAGCCAGACTGGCTGTTTCGCACCTCTCAAGAAGGCTACCTGTTCTCTTTATCACTCTCTGTGCATAAGGGCTTTGGTCCCCTCTTTCTAAGGCAGAAATGTGGGATAGGTCCAACCAGCTGCTACTTCTCTGGGGTGGATTCCCAGAGCCTCTTGATTGGCCCAGCCCTTCTCCTTCCTCCTTCTAACAATTTCAAAGTTGCCTGTGCTCTTCTGAAAGAAAGGTGGGAAATCAGACACCAAAGAACCCCAGGACTAACTGTATTCAAGAGTTTTACTCATAATCCTAGCCCAAGAGATAGGAATGCACTAATGAAACTTGCTGATGATACAAAGTTAGGAGGCATTGTCAATACAGAGAAGGATCAGAATATTACACAAAAAGATAGATCTGGGTGACCTCAAAGACTGAAGTGACAGGATGAGATTCAACTGTACTAAATGCAAGGTCAAGCACTTAGGATCCAATATGAAGAATTTCTACTATAAGCACTGGGCCTTTCCTATAGACAACCTCCTAACCTGAAAAAGATTCTCACCAGCAATCACAGGCTATACCACAATAATACTAATCCCGGAACTTTTCCTTGCAACAAATCCCACTGCCAACTTTGTCCACATATTTATTCTGTGGATACCATCACTGGATCTAACCACGTTAGTTACAAGATCAAAGGCACATTCTCATGCACTTCCATCAACATTATATATGCTTTCATGTGCCAACAATGCCCTGACACTATGTACATTGGACAGACTGGGCAAAACCTTTGCCAAAGAATAAATGGACACAGAGCAGACACCAAGAAATTCAAAACACATAAGCCAGTCGGTGAACACTTCAGTGGAGTGGGCCTTTCTGTCAAAGGTTTGAGAATTTGTGTCCTGGAACAAAAAGAATTTAACAACAGATTAAAGCATGAGATTTCTGAGTTAGAGTAGATATTCAAATTCTACACATTAACACGTGGTATGAAGAGAGACATCAATCACCTCACACATTACAAGGACTGCTTCCCTCCTTTGATGCCCGTAATTATCTCAGACAGGACAATTAACATCCCCTCACCCCCTTCCTTTAATCCTGTTTGATTTGTGGTTTTGATTGCAATTTTTTTTTGTGTCCTCTGCACTTATAAACGTCAGTCTGTATTGGAAATGCAATTGATCTGATGAAATGGGTCTGTCCCACGAAAGCTCATCGCCAAATAAATCATTTTGTTAAAGTGCTAGATTTCTGCTGCTTTGTTTTGTTGGAGTACAGACTAACACGGCTACCTCTCTGTTACTTACCACAACAAGTAGATCAAGTACTGCTGCTTCCAGTACCAAACTGTTTGCATCACTTCCTGCAATAGAAATCAAAGTTGCCTGATACCAGTAGCATTCTTGGGACACCTCTTCAGCTATGACTTGAGGCTTTCCTTGTGCATAATTTTGGAAAATAAGGTTTCATTTTTGCTTATCCATTTGATGACTTTCAATGGTTCGCTTATTCAGAAGCTTAGTAACAATATATTTGTTTCTCTTGTTGTACTGCATTTCGGAACACACTACTTGTGACTAACAGCCCTGCTGCAGCTTTCACAGTCTGAATTCTCTAATTGGAAAAAGGCTTGGGACAAATTTAGAAGACATCAAGCTTCTTCCTCTTACCACAAAACAGTTTTTATTTTTCAGAAGACCACAAAAGCATGTTGGGAACATGCTAAATTTTCAGTACTCTCAGAAGAAAACAGGAAGATCCCAATGAAAACCCTATATAGTATAATGTTATCTTGCCCAACATGGATTTGCACCATGAGTCCTCTGGCCATTATAGAAACAAGCTGAAAATATGCCTATAAATAGAAAGGTTGATTGCAATTTTATTCAATAGCTTTGTTTGCAGGAAGAATGTGAGCAAAGGAGCTGAAACAGATTTGGGGCAGATTCACAAGTCCAGTCGTTCAAGATGAGATGGGAGAAATCATGATTGTTAAAACTGAGGGATATTTCTAAGAATGTTCTTGAAAGTGGTATACTATTAAAGGAGATGAAACAGACTTCTTCAGCACAGAACAAGTTGTTTTATGCCTGCAATCTGTGGGGGATGACATGAATGAATTTAGAGAGTTCAGTGAATTGTACAATGTACTCTGTATGTCAGTGGAGATAATATCAGTAATTAAAGATATAATATTGAATCAAAAATATGAGAATCAACAACTGTTGCAGACAATGCTATGATGGTGTCCCTATTGCAGCTGTCTTAGTATTAAATGTAGAATCAAAACTGTAAAAGGAAGAATCCTGGGCTATATATTATCATTGTTATTGACAGGCTGTGAATTAGACACTCCCAAAACACTATGAAAATACTGTCCAAACAGATACTCTTGAAACTGTTTGCAAAAAAAGAAATTTAAGATATCACTAAATAAGATGCTATATTTCAAGGCATTAAATATGAACTGTTAAGTGCCTCACCAGACATCCTGTCTGTGTCCACTAAGATGGGTCTGAGAGCTACTTTGCAAAGAGCATAAAAAAAGCTCCTGAAATGAGAGCTGCAATTGGTGGCATAGCAGTTCAAATAGAAATATTTAATTACCTCTTTGGGATTGAACTTGGTCAGAAAGTCCTAAACAATCCTAGACAATCTGTCCCTAACTCTGCAAGGGTCAGACATTTCAGCAATAGACAGACACTCTCTTATGAAAATAATAATTCATTCCAGTCAGTCTGATCATATGGAGCAAATGCACCAGAAAAGTAGAACAGAATCAGAATTCCTAAGTGTCTAAGAAAGAGAAAAGTTCTCAAGAAAATGCAAATATACATAAGTGACCCCAGATATCCAAATTCAGCAAAGGAATTGTGTCATTATACTTACCTTCAGATATTTGATTTTACAGGGTCCAGTATCCATTTAAGATTTGGACAGGCTACGAAATTATTCAATATCTTGAAACTCTCATGAATCCATATGTAACCAACAAGAAGTGGTTAAGTGTACGGCTCAAATTTAAAACATGATTGACTGGTCTCTCAGCTTCATGTAGTGTAAACCAACTGTCAGCTCACAGGAAGATCATGACTGTCAGTTTGCTGAATATCTTAATTTGCTCGCCTAAAGCACGTATAAGCTGTTTTACTAAGTGATGAAACTGATAACTTTGATTTTGGTTGTAAGCACTGCTGTTCTTCTGCTTATTTTCATTATTGTACTCTACATCAGATTAAAACATGGCTTTGATCCACAATGGGACAGTCCTGACTCATTTGATTCGATATGGTCACAGGAATCAAACTGATGACTTAACAGCTTGCAGATACTACTGAAATATTCATTTCAAGAAACCCAGGGTAAATATCGCTGTTTGGAGGTTTTTTTCAGATTTGTAAACTATTCTTTTTACTCATGTTTAAAAACTAAGGCTGTCTTGAGTAGTTTCATGACTAAATCTGTCCACTTTTAATAATGGGGGATAAACTGTTTCAAACTCAGTGTTTCCTTCATTAATGTTATCCATAAAATATTGTGGGGAGACAACACCCACTCCAAACTTTACCTGCTTACACCCAGGCTTATTCACAAAGGCTATGTTCACATTGCTGAGCTATTTCAGGATACCTCAGTATTGCCAAATAGTAACTCGACGTCTAGGAAAAACACCCAGTGTTTCAAGATATTTTTCAAAATACCAGCTGCGCTATTTTGGCGTTCCTCTACCCCTTGTTGTGGGAGGGGTAAAAGCTGCCTTGAAATAGCGCTGTATCCCAGAATAGCCTATTTCAAAATCGGATGCTCAGTTTGCTTATTTCAAGTAAGGGGCACCGTGTAGACAAACCCAGAGTCACCACCTGGGCCAGAGAGAAAGATCAGAAATCAAACGTAGGTCACAGGCAATGTGTGCTGTTCATTCTTATAACACCTTCTGCCCAAGGATCTCAGTGTACTTTATCAACGTGAATCAAGTTAGCTTCTCTGCCTACCTATGAGACAGGGTTTATTATTCTCATGTTACAAATGAGCAACCCTGGGGCCCAGAGTCGTTAAGCGACATGACTGATGTTCCCTCTGATGTTTCCATCCATGTGCAGAATAAACTTTTATGTGCACCGAGACATGTGGAGATGTGCACCACCAATGGCACATGCTGCCAGCATCTGAATCTCTCCTGTGTGGCTGCTCAGCTCACAGGGAACAATGGGTGCGACTAAACTCACACGAGAAGCCTGCCACTGAGCAGAGCAGAACGTGGTGGGCCTCCTGGTCTCCCTGCTGAGCTTCACCACGAGACTGTTCTCCCTGACTGTGGCTTTCAATAGGAGCGCAGAGTGAAGCACCGGGCCAGCCAGTTCAGAGCACACCACTGCACAGAACTTAAGACCTCTTCTGCAGACTCTGCTGACCAGCATGGGAGTAAGGAGGACTAACTTGAGGTGTATTTGTGGCACTGGGCCCTCATTTTGTACAGCAGCAATAAATTTTAATTATTAATTTACATAGGCTTGAAGTGCTGCTGATTAGCCTTTCAGAAAGGGTTTCCTTTAGTTTAGAACAAGCCAGTTAAGATCACCTGGGATAAGAGGGTCTTAGTGGCCACAGCACATAGATGATAAAGAAAGGGGAAGGCTGGCAGTTTCCAGTGTGTTTTTCCCCCTTTGTTTTGCTTTAGAGCGCTGGTAGCGCTATTTCATGACAGAAGCAGATCTTCCTTTGGGAATTACACACAGGGGTAAAGCAACATAAATGCCCCTTGGAACAGCAGTGGACATACCCTGTGAAAACTTGTTTAAGTCATACGCAAGAAATTGTACAGAAGCCAATCTTCCTTGTTAAATTGATGTTAGTGTTTTATGTGCCACTTTTTGGAAAGCTAATCACGTCACACATGGAGCAGAGGAAGAGCCGTAGAATTACTTAAGGTCTGGGGATGTGGGGTATCAGCTAGAACTGCACAAGCCTTGATTACATGGCAATTGGTTTGCCAAGTCAGACCATGTAATTGATCATTAAAGCAGTGTACCCCCGCTCAAATGCCCCACTTACAACTCTGTCTAGTCTATGCAGCCCCTGACACATCACCCTGATGCATTCCCTCATTGAGCCTGAGGCAGTGCCACTTTTGTGCTGGTCTGCTTACTCCTGCCAGCTGCCCCACCGGCCACCCGCTGGTCACTCCTGCCAGCCATCCGCCCACTGCTTCTCCTACCAACCGCCCGTCGCTCCTGCCAGCCACCCACTGCTTCTCCTACCACCTGCCTGCCACTCACTCCTGTCAGCCCCCTGTCCACTGTGCTCCGCTAACCATTTGCCCACCATGATTCCAGCTGTTGATGATTTCAGCTTATAGTAGCTTCAGCTTTGGTCCTAGCCACAGCATCTCAGTAGCCACTAAAATGGATTCTCACAAAATAACTATAGACCCAGCTTTAGATCTATCTTTGAACAGTGGGAGGTGAACTAGTCAAACCAGTCTTACAGCTGTATGGCCAAAGGACTCCCAGCCAGCTGACTCAACCTCTAACCCTCCCCCCTTTTTCACCTCACAAGGCTTAGATGGAGGGAGCCCTGTGTCATCCATATCTTAAACAGCAGTGATGACTGCCCTGTACCCCCACAACAACTTCAAGCATTGATGAGACTCCACAATTCTTTACACTGGGTGATAGCATAAATTGTGACTTTACAACAACATGTTTACAATAAACAAACCCTCACTGCCTCACCTGCTACCGATCAGGCTTTGTTTACAAAGCATTACACATTCATACCTTTGCATTTTCATGCATATGATCTCTAAACAACATATTCCCCAAATCCTTCAGCAGTCTTGAGCTCCTGCTGGCACATTCCTTACATAATATATGTTAAAGCCTAAATGTATTATAATAAAATAATTTATATTAATTTTAAATAACACTAAGCAGCTTGTGTGTGCTGTCCAACTTTAAAGAAAGTTAAAGCACTGTATTAGTGGAAGTCACTGGCTAAGCCCCTGTAACCAGGGTGTGTTAACCAGCTTTTAGCATTTGAATATTTTCTTCATTTCAGTTTATTCAGCCATTTCAAGTCAATGACTGTGCTTTCAAAATTCAGAAACCAGCTCAGAGCTGAAAAAGAAGGATATTTTGTTTTCTTCTTCCAATTTCTGTATAAAAACCAGATGTGAGAAGATGAGATCTCCTAGTTCTAAAATCCTGAAGGACATAGTAACCAGAAACAATCAATTTGATCAATTAACTCCAGAAAATACTTTCTCTATGTAATAACTAATTTAGTTTTAAATGCAAACTACATTTTATAAGTTTATTCCTTATGTAACCAGCACATTAAAGGAAGTTTAACTATTTTAAATGCTAGTTTTGTGCTTTTAAAATGTAATATTAATTTATTCAGATAGAGCTTGTCACAAATCAAAAACATAGTAATTATTCCTCATCTCATCAAATATATAATTCTCCATTTTCTAACAGTAAAATGAAATAAAAAGTAAGAATCTGAATTTGATATATATATATATATATATATATATATATACACACACACACTCCATAATTGCTTAAATGAAAGTGTATGGATATAGTATATCCTCCTGGATAGCAAAAACAAGTATAACATTTAGTGCTCAGCTTATATTTGGTTACAAATCAACATCTTTTAATGGTTACCAACAAATGAGAAAAAACCTTTCTTTAGGAATATAACTAAAAAAGTACAGTAAACCCTCGAGAATCTCAGTTTTGATTTGTGTTTAACTCATATTAACATGAGCTAAGTGCAGATGGAAACTGCTCCCCCTCCAGACCCTAGATTCCCCAGCTGGGGAGCTTGGCGGGCACACAGCTGCTTGTGGCGTGGTTTGTCCCAGCTGGGAGAAACTACGGTGCAAGCAGCTGTGCGAAACCCATCTGGGAGAAGCCTGGGGCTAGGTGGCTGCCCCCCCCCCAGATTTCCCCCAGCTGCTTGCTCCCCAAGCCAGGGGAATTCTGGGGATATCCCCAGGCACCTCCCCCTGCAATTTACATGAAATTCGATTTACACGAAGGTTGCCCAGGATGCAACCTCTGTGTAAATTGAGGGATTACTGTACAAAAGCAAAACAAGATTAAAGTTGATTATTTAAACAGAAGTTTCTTGTTTGCAGATGTAAATCATTAGGAAAATCAGTTATTTAAGTCACTTTGCTGTAAATCAATCACCCTGCCCAGCAGTACACAGACAATACCAAGCTGTACATTTCCTTTAGTCTCCAACAAGTGGCACCATTTACCAACTTTCTCAGTGTTCAGCAAAATCAGCACTTGACTGAAGCTGAACCTAGGTAGACTGAGGTGATGCTCATAGGAAGAGAAATACTGAAGAACCTTCTTCCTCTGTAATGACCTCCAATCACAAGGCCTTCTGATTGAAGTGGTTGAATTGGTCCATAGTCTTGGTGTCCTGCTGGTCTCCTCATGGACACCCCCTTTTCTACCTGTGACTGGTCAGAAAATTGTGCCAAATAGTAATCTAGCCACACTGCTCCACTTCTAGGCTTCATTAGTGAAGCTCATAACTAGGAACGAAGAAAAATGCAATGAACCATCTCCGTATGTTACAAAACGCAGCAGCCCATCTACTCAGCAGCACAGGTCACCATGAACACCCCAGTGTGTTGTTCTGTGCACTGGCTCCTCACTGAATACACAGTGCAGTTCATCCAGTTTCTCAAAGGCCTTCATAGAACAAGCCCTCGCTACCCAGAGGAGCTCCACTCCCTCCACGGCCATGACGTCCCACAACTATGTTCCAGTGGAGCAATGAATAGGCTGAAGTTACTGAATGTGAGAGACAGAACTTTCACAGGGAATGGATGTAGATCAGTGGTGAGCAACCTCTGGCCTGCAGACTGCATGCAGCCCATCAAGGTAATTCCAGGCCACAAAACAGTTAGCTGACGTTGACTGTCTGTAGGCACCACCCCACACAGTTCCCAGTGGCCATGGTTTGCTGCTCCCCGCCAATAGGAGTTGTGTAGGTGGTGCCTGCAGATGAAGGAGCCAGAGGGATTGACTGGCTGCCATTTTCACAGTTCCTATTGCCTACGAACTGTGAACCATGGCCACTGGGAGCTGCAGAGGGTGGTCCCTGAGGATGGTCAACATCAAAAAAATGTCTCATGTCCCACAATCAGATTACTCTGATGGGCTGCATGAAGCCCATGGGCCACAGTTTGCCCACCACTGATCTAGATTATGGAGCCCACAAGAGATGAGAACCACCATAGCCCTCCCTCCTTTAAGAACTGAATATAAAACTTATTTCTTTGACTTTGTTTTCCTTCAGCAATTTTTACACATATAGATGGGATCAAACCAAAACTGCATCCAAAGAACGTTGAAGGTAGGATTCAAATCTGAATCTAAACCTGAAGGTCACATTTGACTTCTTTCTCTACGTTGGGAAAGTGAAAAAAAAATCCTGGCATTCAGGGTTGTTTGAAGTACAGATCAAACCATTACAGTGTAGACCCTTTTCTAATTTTAATTGAATTACCCTGCAAGGTTTGATGTGTCTCTACCCACCATTTGAAACATAACTCAACCAGACACAGTGTATGTTGTAACCCATGTGGATGGAAACCAAAGAAAATACTCATATATACCTCTGTGAAGTGAAACCTCCATTTTTTGCACAGCTCCAGTGGCACCCATTTTGTAGTGATAGGCTCCTTGTGGTCAGCTGGGAAACCCTTCAATTAAATGAGTAGATATGGAGCTAAGCGACAGAGCCTAGGCTGAAAGGATAATCTAATGGTCACAGTATGTGACTAGGAGTCTTGAGCCCCTGATTCCAGTTCCCTTCTCTGCTATGGAGTCTCTTTAGCAAATGATGCCATCACTCTTGCATTGCCTTCCCAAAATTGCCTATACTCCTGCCACAAGGGATGGCTGCGGCCACAGTGTGGCTGCTCAGTTGTCTGGCCACTGGAACAGTGGAGGAGGAAATGTTGTTGAAGGGGTGGGGCATGGGAACAGAGCCTCAGGATGAAAGGAGTGGGGACTTGTCCTCCTTCATTGCACCCTCACCTGCCATCCATGCTCTTGTACTTTCTTTCTGTATCTGTAAAATAGGAATAATGGTCCTTCCCTATCTCATAGGGGTGTTGTGATGAGACATGCATCTTTCTGAAACTGTGAAGTTTTCAGGTATTTTGGTCATAGGGAGCACATAAATACCACAGGTAGAAGTAAGTAGAAACTCTTGTATCAAAAATTTGATCAAATAAGGGAGGTGGAGGGTCAAACTATTATTTATTAGATTCCATTCAAATTTAGAGGGTTTTAAAAAGAATGCCAGGGGAGGTTTCTCTGAGAGACATCGTTTTGTCAGCTAAACACCAAGTGAGCTTACATTATACCAGTTCAGCATCTCTTCCACTCCTTTTGAAACAGCTGTTTTGTCACTTAGGAGGAGGCCACAGCAGTAGCACTAAAGCAAGAGTCTTCAGGTTGACCTTCCAAATCTCTGAACATAAATGGTTTTCATGTCAGAATGAAGAAAGGGTCAAACATCAGTCTCTGTTGTCATTTCTCCCTGTCCACAGTGGGGAAATTTATACTCCGTGGTAAAGGAAAAGCAGTCTGGTGATGTATACTATGTTACAATTCAGTAAAACTATGTCACCTTAACACACAAGGTATTTCAGAAACACTCTACAAAAGAATGAGGGGAAAAAAACCTTCTATCCAGTATGATTTACCAAGCTTTCAATGACAGGAAATGATATTTTTTAAAACCTCTGTGAAACATGGCCCACAATTGGTAGCTGTGGTGACTAATAGCAAGGTTTTGTTTTATAACAAAAAAAGATCATGCAGTAAGAAAACTACAGTCCAGCCTCATTTTTCCTCATATTTTATACCAAATGTATGTGATGACTGACAGTTTGTGGCAGGAGCCAAATTTTGGGGTTTTTAAATAGCTGAAGCTTCTTTTCCTTTCTATCTTAAAGGAAGAAGTTGCCCAACACATCTCATTATAAGACCACATTTTCAGTTGCTTATAATTTTCCCAAACTTTAATCCTTTGGGCTGAAATTTTCTAGCTGGGTCTGCCATTGACTGGCTCATTCTGGAAATTCTTTCCAAAATGGTTCTTAAGATTCTGAGAATGAGGATGGGGAAAAAACGTGTTAAAGGTCTGGTGACCTATTTTTGAATAGTTTTAGCACCTCTGTGCTCTGGAGCAGGGACTGGAAATTTAACAGGATGGTGGTCTTTGAATCGTGGATGTGCTTTTCCTGTTCCCAGGAAAAGCCTGCCAAATTTGGACAAATTACAAGTCTGTGAAAAAAAGTTGCAGCTCACACATTCCCTGTAGCATTTTCTTTGATTTTAGCAACTAAAATCTCCAACAATTCTGTGCTCATGAGCATGCACCATCCCCTCACATCTCCAGCATGTGAGGGAACTGAGTATGCTCCAGCCCCTGGCTATAGGAGCAAAGCTGGACTTGCCCTGTAAGTTATGTTCAAACCTGGAATGGGGCCAGACATCAGACATCAGAATTAAGAGTTGAGAGCCCATCTCTTCTACGCTGTCGTTCTGACGCACCCCACTGCTGACTTGACATGAGACCTGGGGTCTAATCTGCAGAAATTCTGGGCCCTCACATTTACTTGGCTTAAAGCCTTGCACTCCAAGTGGAGCATAGGTCATCTACAAGTCTTCTCCACTTCACTCTGTCTTGGGACGAAACTCCTAGCTGACACTCATGGCTGCAGGGAAATTCAATGAAAGGTGACTGTGAACATGAGTGTTTTGTAACAATAAATACTCTGAAAATCAGGTCCCGGGTGTCTCATAATGAGCACCCAAAATTGGTGGATTTTTGACAATCTGTGCTTCAGTTTCCCAGCTGTACCATGGAAGTACCACCACCACCTCACCTCATAGGACCATCATGAAGATATTAATTCACATGTGTGAAGTATCAGTTACTGCAGGGAGGGACACCACAGAAAAATCCACGAGGAAATTAATAATTCTGTGTTCAGAGCAGTATTTGAATAGTGTGTAGCAAAAAAATACCCAAGGACCTACATGAAACAATTAAGACAAGACAAATATTGCATGATACTGCATAGCCAGAGAACATTGTCCATCCTGTGCACGAAATGTGGACATAATGTACACACCTACGAGGATCACGGGGGTAGCTGTGTTAGTCTGTATCTGCAAAAACGAGAGGTCCTGTGGCACCTTATAGACTACATTGCATCTGAAGAGCTTATACTCCAAAATATCTGTTAGTCTGTAAGGTGCTACAGGACTTCTTGTAGCTTTTACACATCCAAAGGAGGCAGATGGAAATTGCATCTGCAACTCCAGCATCTTCTCTCTTTTCAGTGTTTGATTTTGCAACTTTACTGATGTCTCAATATATTTTTGTGACTTACCTAGCACTATTATCACCCCCTCTCCAGATGTACCAAGCATGTTCTCTGTACAGCTTCCAAGGCATGCCAGGACAACAACAAACACCAGTTTCCAATGAGTCCTTCGCTAGGGTCCTTCACTAGCTTTGTCCAAGCAAATGTATAGCTGTCAAAGCCCAGAGAATAGGTTTTCAGTCATGCAGGTGCATCAGTACACTTTTGCATAGAGTAAGGGACATTGGCACAAGTCTGAAGAACCGTGATCTACACAGGGCAAGAAAGTCGATTCTGATACGTCGACTCTAATTACGCTACCCTAGTGTAGACGTACCCTAAGAGTTAACCTAATGCTGTAGCATAGCTTCACCACCTGGTGACTCCACTATTAAAGGAAATCATCATATAAAATCTGAGTAATGGCTCTCACAGTAGCTATTCAGTGCAGCCTGGGCACATCTGTCCTGCAGAGCACTGACAGAAAATGACTGTTTTGCATAGCCCATGAACTTGAAGCAAAAGTTTTGTTTTATCTTCACTAAAAAGAGAGGGACAGGAATGCTGGCCCTAGTCTGTGTTTGTCAGAGACTGGAAATGGATAGCAGGACAGGGATCACTTGATGGCCACCTGTTCTGTTCATTCCCTCTGGGGCACCTCACATTGGCCTGTGTGGGACCACAGGACACTGGGCTAGATGGACCTTTGTCTTACCCAGTATGGCTGTTCCTATGTTCTTTTGAATAGTAGGTGGCTGCGTGAGTGGCCTTCCTTCAGCTCACTGTAGAAAGACACATTCTGACAAAACTTCCGTCAATAGATGGTGTCTACACATAAAAGTGAATCAATCCTTTGACCTGCTCTGTTGACAAAAGGGCCCCCTGGAACATCTATATGGATTGTTTTTTGTCCTCAGTTTCTGTCAACAAAATGTATTGTGGGTGTAGATGCTTCGTGAGTTTTGTCAACAAAACCCCAGGATAGTCATGCAGCCCCATCGCCCCTACACAAGCTCCCTTCCTCCATACCACTCATAGTTCAGAGCCCTGCGCTTACGTGCTCCTCTGCCTCCCTTACGGCACTTTCAGAGCAGGCAAATTGCCTGATTCACACTCTGTCACCCTCCATCCCAGAGCTGAAACACTATGAGCAGCTGGACTAGGTATGGGGATGAAGCGTGCATCAAGCAATTCACAACTCAGCGAATGTCAGATGGCAGAAAAAGGAGTAATGGTCAGAAGCTGAAGAGGGAAAGGTGTAGGTTAGATATTAGGAAAAACTACTTCACCAGGCAGGTGGTGAAGCATTGGAATGCGTTGCCTAGAGAGGTGGTGGATCCTCCATCCCTTGAGGTTTTTAAGTCCCAGCTGGACAAGGTCCTGGCTGGGATGACTTAGTGGGGGTTGATCCTGCTTGAAGCGGGGGGCTGGACTAGATGACCTCCTGAGGTCCCTTCCAGCCCTATGATTCTGAGAACTCTGAAAGCCCTGGTAGGAAGGGGGAAGCATAGTAAGTGCAGGGCTCCTGTGCCCCAATGTATGAGAGGCCTGTGGGGGAGGGGACAGACAGGGGGTCTGCAGGACACAGATGGCGTTCCAGTGGGCCTCGGGCAGCCCTCGGGTCACAGGTAGCCTGTGTAGTGTGAACTGAAGTACAAGGATCAGATCTTCAGCTGATACACACTGTCACAGCACCCTGGATCTCAGCTGAGCTATGACAGTTTCTGCATGCTGAGGGTTTGAGCCCAAGGGTTTTAATCTCTACCCCTGCATGCATATTCTATATGGCAGTTGTGGCTGCTCTCTGCAGCAGACTGATTTATTACCTTCCCCAGTAGATGTCAGATGTTGAGTTACCATTACATGCACCACCCACATCCCCAGAAAATCCAGAGCGTAACAGGGCAACATTTAATCATCCACTACAGAAGGGCACTATCCAGACAAGTAAGTTTCACCCTGGGTCATCATTCTGTGCTCCAGAAAACACATAAGTCTCCAAGAAGCAAAAATTTCGAATCCCTTAAACTTTGCCCCACCTTTATGCAGTACAGACAACTTGTGAAAGAATGTCATCCAGCCTAACAATTGCCTATTTCTTATGTACAATAACGTCAGACTCTTTTTTTAAACAAGCTGGCTGTCTCCCTTCTAAAATAACTCATCTGTTTTATGGAGTGGTGAGCTGATTATACACCATTCCCACAAGAAGGGAAGTACCTTTAGAATAAGGACTATTCAGTACTAGTACAGGATTTCCTCTTGTTGTTGATAATTTCCTTCCAACCTGAGACTCTACGAATCCCAAAGAAAATTCAAAGGGAGCAATCTACAGACAACTGGGCATCTATATTATATAGCAAACAATGTTTAATCTAATTGATGTTTTCCTTAGAAAGTAAAAAATAGCTACGCTTACTGGTTAATATGCAGCAGAATGGTTCTTACTACATTTAGGACTCCCCTCACTCTCTGTTTATATTATACAGAGAGTCACGGCATGTACTGTCCAAGGCCGTACGCTTATACGCAACTGTTTCCTAACAATACACTGCACCTACTTTTACTTCGTCTGCAAATATGGGAATTTAATTTAATTTAACTTAATTCCACGATCTAATTCCCTCAGTGCCTACTACCTTCACAGAGAGTAGACCAGCTCTCTCCTAACAACTGATCAGTGTGCTAATTGAAGACCACCTAAGCTAAATGCCTTCATTGACTAGACTTAACTCCTAAGTGGGCCCAGCATTAAACAAAATAGCTGCGTCTACACGTGCCGGCTACTTCGAAGTAGCCGCGCCAACTTCGATGTAAGGCAGCGAGACGTCAAAGTCGCTATCCTCATGAGGAGATGGGAATAGCACCCTACTTCGAAGTTGAACATCGAAGTAGGGCACGTGTAGCCGATCCGCGTCCTGCAACATCGAAATAGCGGGGTCCGCCATGGCGGCCATCAGATGAGGGGTTGAAAGACGCTCTCTCCAGTCCCTGAGCTCTACGGTAGCTGCATGCAGCGGCCCCTTAAAGCTCACCCCGCCCGCCTTCCTGTGCAGGAAGCTGAGAGAGTGTGCAGGCGGCAGCACAGCCACACAGCCTGCCTGCATGCCTCCCTGCAGCCCAGAGACAACCCCGCCCGCTGCAATGGCCGCCTGCCAGCCCCCCAAGGGGAGCCAGGGCTCCCAGACAGGCAGTCAGCTGGGGAAGAGGCAGCGGGGCCCCTCCTGGATGGAGGCCGAAATCCGGGACCTGCTGGGGCTCTGGAGCGAGGAGGAGGTGCTCCAGGTAATGGGGAGAAAGAGACGGAACGCGGATGCGTTCGCTTGGCTGGCCGAGGGCCTGGCCACCCGGGGTCACCCTGCCCGCACTCCTGACCACGTCAGGAGTAAGGTCAAGGAGCTGCGGCAGGGTTACGCCCTGTCCCGGGATGTGGCCAGCCGATCTGGGGCCGCCCCCGTCACTTGCCCCTTTTACAGAGCGCTCAGGGAAATCCTGGGCCCCTGGCACACCTCCTCCCTGCCGGCCACTCTTGACACCTCGGCCGACGAGCCCCAGCAGGCCCCGGAGGCGGAGTCCACCCTGGAGGCAAGCCCCGCACCCCAGGGGCTTCCCCCAGGAGCCCACCCCTGGGATGCTGGAGGAGGAGGAGGAGGACGGGGAATCCTCCTCCAGCGACGGGGGGCTCTGGATCTCCATCTCGTCCCAGAGCTCCAGCAGGGCATCCGCCCACAGGGTGTCCCCCGACCATGGGAGCAGATCATCAGGTATGTACCCCCCCAGTGCACACCCCCGGGGTTGAGGGGCAGGGGCAACAGACATGACCAGGGCCCTCCACATGCCCAGATGACCATGGCCCCAAGGACGGCAGTGGCATGTCCCTCAGAAGAGTGCATCAGCCCTTGCCCCCCCAGCAGGACAGTGCCATGCCCCATCCCTGGGGATGGGGGGAGCAGAACCTAGGGTCCCCTGGGGGGAGGGGGTGGGACACCCATCAGCAGCAGCAGCATCTCCCGGGGATGGGGATGGGGAACCAGCAGCAGAGGGGTGGGGGGACAAGGGCCACGGCTCGGGGCCCACACTAACGGCTGTCTCCACTCTTCTTGCCCCCCGTGTTCCACAGCTGCACCATCGGAGGGACCGGAGAGTGCCGGCAAGGTGTCAGTGGTCCCGGAGAGCCCACCAGGGCCATCACTGCAGGCCAGCCCCTCGGCGGAGCACCGACCAGCCCCAGGGCGGGGACGACAGCGGACCTAGCACCATCCCCGGACGGCGACAGACCCCCAGCTGCTGGCGATCCTCTGACGGCAGCTGGAGGTCTCGGAGCAGCTCCTGCGGGTGGACGAGCGGCACCTCCATCTGCACGAGCGGGCACTGGCCTGGCGCCAGGAGGCATGGGGGGCCTTTATGTGCACGTTTGAGCGCATCGCGGACTACCTGGACCCCATGCCGTGCCAGCCGCCGCTCTGCCTGCCCTGCCTGCTCCACCCGCCGCTCCACCTGCTGCTCCACCCGCCGTCCCACCATCGTCCACCACCGAGGGGCCTTCCGCCGAGGGGGACCTGGGGCCTGCTGACATCTGCCGGCCATATCTGCCAGTCCACCCGGTCCCAAGCCAGCCCCGGCCAGGGCTGAGGCCGTGGCGAGGGTCGCGCCCGCCAACCCCCAGCGCTGGACAATAGGGGGTGTGGGGCCCAGCATGTGGCCCCCTCCCTCCCCCTTTGTACATATCCCCTTTATTTATGTTGTATATAGTTTGTATTAGACCCCTGTTATTATATGGTACCTGCCCCCGATATAAATAGTTCTCCCCTTCCTTGTGTTCCACTGTTTTGTGGTTATCATATAATATATAAAATTTATATTTATAGTAACAATATAATAATAAGAATTCACCGTTTTGTGGTTTCACAAACAACAGGTCTATTTTTATTTGCAAGAAAAGTGGGAGGGGGTATGCTCTTGGGTGCTCTGTGGTGTGGGCGTAGGGGCAGGGAGTGTTGTGGAGGATGGGGGGGGTGCAGTGGGGGGCCTGCCAGCGTTCACCCTGCAGCCTGGTCGAAATGGGCCCGCAGGGCATCCTGGACCCGGATCCCCTCGGGGTCCACATGGCGAATGGGGGCAGCGGGTGGCTGCACGTCAGCCCTGCCAGCCTCCACAGCCCAGCCCTGAAAGAATGCCTCCCCCTTGCTCTCCAGGTTGTGAAGGGCGCTGCACGCGCCCACAATCTGGGGGATGTTGGTGGGGCCCACATCAAGGCGGGTGAGGAGACACCACCAGCGCCCTTTGAGGCAGCCAAATGTGCGCTCAACAACCTGGCACGCGTGGTTCAGGTGCATGTTGAAGCGCTCCTGGCTGGCTGTGAGATGGCCCGTGTAAGAGTGGATGAGCCAGGTCCAGAGGGGGTACACCGCATCTGCGATGACGCAGAGGGGCATGGTGGTGTCCCCCACAGGGATCTCCCACTGGGGGATGTAGGTTCCCGCCTCCAGCCGGTGGCACAGGCCCAAATTCCGGAATACCCAGGCGTCGTGGGTGCTGCCAGGCCAGCCAACATAAATGTCCAGGAAGTGGCCCCGGCTGTCCACCAAGGCCTGGAGAACCACCGAATGGTAGCCCTTCCTGTTCAGGAAGCGTCCTCCTCTGTGCTCCGCAGCTCGGATGGGGATATGGGTCCCATCCAGAGCCCCGAAGCAATTTGGAAAGCCCAGGGTGGCAAACCCCACGATGGCGGCATCTGGGTCCCCAAGCCGCATGAGCCTGTGGAGGAGCAGGGCGTTGATGGCGCGGACGACCTCCAGGGGAAGGACATGGGAGAGTACCAATGAGGGGTGTGCAGGGTGTGTCTGGCCCTCCCCTCCCAGGGCTCCCCTCCCCTCCCCTCCCCTCCCAGGGCTGCCTCCCCTCCCCCATGGGTCCTCTTACCTCCATGAGGACAGCCCCGACGGTGGCCTTGCCGACGCCAAACTGCTGCCCCACGGATTGGTAGCTGTCTGGAGTGGCCAGCTTCCAGACAGTGATGCCGACCCGTTTCTCCACACTGAGGGCTCACCGCATGGCGGTGTCCTAGCGCCTCAGTGTGGGGGTGAGCCACTGGCAGAGCTCCAGAAATGTCTGCCGGCTCATACGAAAGTTCTGGAGCCAGCGGTCGTCGTCCCACTCGCCGAGCACCAGCCGCTCCCACCAGTCAGTGCTCGTGGGGTAGCTCCACAGTCAGCGGCGTGTGCGGCGGGGAAGGGGGGGGGCGGGGGGCAGCAGGGTCTGGGGTTGCTTCCTCCTCCCCTGGGGGCAGTTCCTCTTCCACGAATAAAAGGTGGTCAGCTGCCTCCTTCATGGCATCGAGCAGGGCGAGCACTGCTCCTGCAGGGGTGGCTGGGTGGACCTCTGGCTGCTGCTGCTGCTGCTGCTGGGGGTCCATAACTGCTTCGCTGAGGTATGCGTGCCTATGGCTCTGCAGACCGCGTGCCTATGGCTGAGTGTGTCTGGGAGGGGCCCTTTAAGGGAGCGGCTAGCTGTTGCCCCGGAAGTGCTAGTCCGCCCTGTGACCCTGTCTGCAGCTGTTCCTGGCACCCTTATTTCGATGTGTGCCGCTTTGGCATGTAGACGCTCCCCTGCAGCGCCTACTTCAATGTGGTGCTACCCAACGTCGACGTTGAACGTCGACGGCACCAGCCCTGGAGGACGTGTAGACGTTATTCATCGAAATAGCTTATTTCAATGTCGCTACATCTAAATAAGCTATTTCGATGTAGCATACACGTGTAGACGTAGCCAATGAGAAAGAGGCATTTTTACCATGAGCCAGGGTGTAAGTATGGCTTAGGCAAAGGGTGGCCCACCAATTAGCTACTAAGAGGCAAAATAGCTGTGGATAGAGAGCAAAGATCCATGTATTATGTATTTGTCTATCTATCTATGGATAGATAACATATATTCATGGAAAGAGAGATAAAAATAAATATATAATATGTGGCTCAGTGCCCAGCCCCCACCCCCAACCCAGTCCCCCACCAATCCCCCACAGCAAGGCTCCCCCAGCTCCCTTTCCCTGCTCCAACCCAATGCCTGGGACTCTCCAGAGCCTCCACCACGCACTTCTCCCTCCAGGCACCAGGGCACATGCACAGAGCAGTGGTCAGTAGTCTAGGAGTGCACCTCTGAGCAGGAGCCCCATTTCATTGATCAAAGAGCTGCATGTGGCTCTTTGGCTGAGAGCCAGGGGTTGGCCACCCCTGGCATAAGCCGTATGCTAGATCTCTGCAAAGGCATGAGTTCCTTCTATAGTGAGTAAAAACAGGCATGACCTGGCTGTAAACGTCTGGTCCTAGCCAAACCTGGTAATACAGAGTCAATTTCCCATGGGGTAGAAACAGGAACTTTACAGCAGAAGGCACTCAAATGGATTTTTTGCCCATTATTACCACACCTCCGTTCAGGAAAATACTTTGGCAGTCCCATACTGGCGGGGCAGCTGTTAAAGGATGGTTGGTGTTCAGTGGTAACTGCTGTAGGTAAGTCCAGCTTTTATGCCTTATACCACTCTCAAGAATATTAATCCACAAGCTTCTTCTCATGCTCTGGCCACAGTTGGATTTCCTAACCCTCTTACAATTATTCAACAGCAAATACAATCAACAAGTCAAGCTGTCATGTATTTTGCAGCCCAGGACAGCAAATATGAACCCCAGCATTTCTCTGTCATTAGTCAGCTAGACAAGCCGTCAAGTCAAATGAAAACGTGTTCACAGAAATCCATTCCACCTCCTTCCTGTTGCTTTAATTATACGGTTGGATCCTAGTCTATCGCTCACCTGACACTGGCTTACTGAGCAAATCTCAGAGAATTACTGCTTTTTCTCCTCCGTTTGAGTCCTTCACATACCACAGATGCTTCCATTTCTTAGCACCTATTGACAATGTTTAAAGTATTTTTACTGCAACCAGTGCAACCTCTCATTAATTTTTCATCTGTTCCCTTTCTTCAGTTTCCCTGGGTCCCTGTGCTTTAGTCCCCTTGATCTTTCATGAACCCTTTTCCAATTAAAGTACATTCTGGGTTGGATTCCCACCCCCCATGCCACCACAACCACACCCACACCCACACAGCCTCCATTGCCAGTCCTGTAGCTTCTATGGGAGTGGCAGCATACTACAGAGACTTAAGTGCTCATAGTGCTGGTGTCTCACTGCTGTTGTCTGCTTACACATTAGTTCTGAGAGGGCCAAAGCTTCCTGGAGCTCCCCATCTGTATGTGAACAGGAAGGGGAGAGCAAAAGGTATTGCTCTGCTAAGTGTCCCTGGGGAGGGAAAGAGGGGATACAAAAACATGGGCGTACCTATTTTCTTTGCAGCATGTTGTTCCAGGAAGGAGCAATTTGGTAGTAGCCCTGACCTCTTGCCTTGCATATAGACCACTGCTCCGGGCAGTCCTTATGCAAGCCGTACAAATGGGTCAGAAAGGTGATTTATTTCCTCTGTAATTTGATACCACATCAACTAGCCATGTATAAACATAGGAAAAATTAGCAGATTATATTATAGAGTTAGCATTTTGGAAAGAATTAAAAGGAATATGGGAGAAAACAAGTTACTGCTGAGGAACTATAGAAAATCATTCCCATTGCCTGTAGTCTCTTATCAAACACCTTGTCCACGTTTTTTAATCTCATCTGACGCTGGGATTTTAAGTTTTATTTTTCTAAGTGCATTTCAGACCCTGCAGCTCATGTCTGCAAAAGAAAGGGCCAGTTATAAATAAAAATTAGATACTCACTAAGGGAAGAAAGAAACAGCCAATCAAGACCTAAGTACACCATACTCTTAGAGGTTCAGGTTGATTGGTTACTGCTTGGACATAAGATGCTTATATAGTGCATCAGTTTGCTGAGTCACCTGGCAAACCACATAATCCACCCTTGCAGCCCTTTCATCTCTCAGGTCTTTAAAAAGGGCTTTGCAAAATGTTTCTGTTACCTTCCCACGCTAAATTCATGACTACCCCTTATTTACTACAGCCCTCCAGTCTCGTGAAGGGAGTATGTTGGTGACCAAATTCAGAATTTCTGGCAGTGATTAGCTACACAATATAAAACAGGAAGAGGGATTTCATTTTATCTGTAGTGACTTGCCTTGTTTGTGCTTGGGAAGAACTGGCTGGCTTCCCACTGCTATGCAGTATTCTAAGAAATCTTCTATCTACTTAGGTATGCATGCCATTTTGTAGGTGAAGAGAGCCACAGCGAGGATTTTGTTTTTCCATAACTCTAATAAACCAAGTCCTTCTACCAAAGTTGTCTTGGGTGTCAACAGGGTATTCCTTCCAAAACAGACAAGTCTATCTCTTTCAGTAGCTAGTCTCTAGCACAAACACAGAATTGTAGTTCTAGAATAAAACATGTTTTTATATAGCATGAATCAAGGTTTCTAGAAAAATTCTACACTTCAACTCGTCCTTCTCCTCCAATAAAAAATTTTTTTAAAAAAGACACCTTTGCTTTCATGCTTCTCCCAGGAGTTCAAGGTCTCTCCATCATCCCTACATCCCCATGGAGCTGTAGCCTCACAACACACACACACATGCAGACTCGGGGGGGTTTCAAAATAGCAGCACTTCATCAGGGTATAATTTGGGGCCTTGGGTTGAGGATGCAGATTAGACATACAGAAACATATCTTCTTCCCCTCCCATTAAAACTCATGCCCCTGTAATTATCTTCCAGCTGTCGGGGATGAACAACGCTCATTTAGTGACACTCTTGATTGGCCATCAGGGATCGGTACATAAGGATTCAAGCCTTGCCCATTGTAAAGTCTGTAAAAATATTCTCCCTTTTCTTACTTTTTGTGGTAAAAATCATATGCGTGGCCAGCAAGCAGCAATGGAAAAATAGAACTATAAAACTTGGGTTACCATATTTGAACTTTCCAAAAAGAGGACACCCCTGAGAGGAGTGGATCCGTATCAGTATCTACCAACTCACATTGTATTAGAGTGTTATTGTATATACGCTACATTAATACAGTACGAGCTGGTAGTTATTGGTACAGATACACTCCCTCTCAGGGATGTCCTCTTTTTGAAAGTTCAAATATGGCAACCCTAAACTGCTACACCAGGATAAACTGCTCATGAATGCATTGGCTGGAAATCAAAAAAGCTTCTACTCACTGGAGTACTGAGACTCTGAAACAGCCTTCTGGTAGGAGTGGTGGGGGGCAAACAACCTAACTAGTTTTAAGATGGAGCATGATAAATTGTGTGTGAGATTTTGCAGCGGGGTTGGCAGTAATAAGAGGAAACTGGAGTCATGACCCAACAGATTCCTTCCAGTCCTGTATTCTTAATCACCTCAACACCAGCACTACTCAGACTGAGACTCAGGAGCCACAAGAGGTCCTTAAATGCATCTCCTGTGGCTCTTTGCCTAACAATTAAATCACAATGCTTTAATCTCATGTGCTGCAATATAAGTTATTAACCAGGCAGCTTTTACCATGTCGTTAACCAACCATAGCTGAGAAAATAATAACAGTTGGTCAGTTGTTTTGGTGTGAGAATTACATAAATTATATAAATAGTAAATGGAACAATGAATGCACATAATTGTGGCTCTTGTGGATAATACCGATGGCTAATTTGGCTCCTGAAGCACTGAAGTCCAAGCGTCACTGCTCTCAGCACTCCACGTTTACAAATAACGGCACTTACCACTTAAAGGGAAATTTTCATCTCAGATTTTAAAAATGCTTACCCTTGCGGAGGGGATAAGGCGACTACTTTTGTCCTATGGCAAATATGGGACGCTGCCCTCCAGGAATGGGGGGCTGCCGTTCCACATCAGGGCTCCTCAGCAATGGGAGCAGCTGCCCCACAGTGAGGCACCAGGGATGGGGGTCTCCGCAGCCTCCTGTTGAGGGGGAGTGGAGGAAGGGGGATCCACAACCTCACACTGGGGGGTGCCAGGGAATGAAGAGGCCATCCCATGGCAGACCTCACTGGCAGTAGAGGCTGCCTCTGTGGGATGCCAGGGAATGGGGCAGGCACCCAGCAGAGGAGCTTCCTGGCAGTGAGGGCTGCCACCTCAGACGGTGAGTGTCAGGGAACAGAAGCCTCAAAAAATATGGGACAATTAGCCCATTTTCTTAAAAAAGTTGGGATGCCTGTGAGGCAGCTTAAATAAGGGACTGTCCTGGGAAAAATGGGATAGATGGTCACCCCACAGAGGAGCCTTGTCCTCTGCATTTTACAGCTGAGGAAATGGTGACATCAAGTATAAACACCTTGCCTAAGACAATTCAACATGTTAGCGACAAAGTCAGGCATTGAACCCAGGCCTCCTGATATATGGACTAGTGCCCAGCCTACTGAGCCATGCTGCCTCCCCTGCAGTTTATTTGAGCTGCCATGAAATTTCTAGGCACCCCTAGAGTATCCCCCCCCAACCCCAGTTAATATAATTCTACTGGTAGATTCTTAACCTCTAACCTATACCATTTATTTGCTCCAGAGGGCAAGCATAAGAGATATTATTAATGAATGTTTTCACTGTCGTCAATAGGAAGAACTCAATAGCCTGAGATACAAACACTAATCTTGTACCTTACACTCTCCAATACCACAGTTTATTCACTATTAAGGCAGGGGGAAAGAAAAAAATTACATGGGCCAACAATTTAAAGAGGGGCAAAAACATTTGGATGTGAAAGAAATACTTATTGAGGCTTAGCACCTTTGGGATTTAGAAAGCCTTTAAACTTTACAAGATGGCAGACGCGTGTGCTCTGGCAATCCCTTAGAGGTAAAGACTTGTTTGTTTGATACCAGATGAGCAGAGATGTAATTATGAATGGCAATATAATTCTGAAAGAGAAACTGGGATCTGATTTTTATAGCCTATTGTTTCATGTTTATAGACACTCTATTCTGTAACTACACTGATACATGCACGTATTTCTAGCTCTAATACAGTTTTGCCTCTCCCACTTTCATGTTTGCCAACAGTTTTCTCCAGAGGAGGAGAGTAGAAGGAAGTTATATACCTGATTTTCCTTCCATGTTAACTATTCCCAACCACAGGGCAACCCTTCTTTCAAATATGGGAGCCAAGGCATCCCTTAGGCTTAAGTCAATACAATTCCCATATTAGGCAGAGAGCCATTTTAAAACAAAGTACTCTGCTTCTGAGGGGCTAGGCACTCTAGCAAACATAAGCCACTTAAAAACAGAATTACTGTCTAAAATCCAATACACAGAGAAGAATTAAGATACCTGGAGAAGGAACCCTTTAGTTCAGCTGGTACAGACTTCCAGAATGCTACAGAAAACCTGTGGGCCCAGGTCATGTCTGTTAACACCACTTTAGGGAAGTATTTTCCACACATGCCACCAAAAAGTGTGGTCAGCTGGACAGCATTATTAATATTACAATACAGAGACATGCATCAGGATCAGGCTGCCCTCATGCTAATTACCATATAAGCGCATAGGACGTGAAATGAACTTGAAGTTTGCCAGCAGAGCTCTCACCTGTTCCACCTCCAAGAGTTGTTTGGGCAGGACAAAACTCTCATGAGTGAGGCAGCACCAAAAGGTTCCCAACCTAGCTTCAAAGGAAAAAAAAACAAAACGAAACCGTATGTAGTTTTTAAGTGGCCTCTACCGTCACGTGCAGTGCAACTTCACCTTACTCTCTAGTACCGGCATTGGTCTCTTCCACCTCATACTTCAAGCATGTGAAAAACAAATTAAAAAGGAATCTTAATATTAATTTTTAAGCCTTATTCTGAACGGTGGCCTTATTCAGAGACGTAGTGCTATTCTGTGTACTGAACCATAGTAGAAAAGTACATAGCAACACTTCAGACAGTGTTGCACGGTGATGTTAACTACGTCATGGAAGAACAAGAAGTAGTTCTGCAACATCTCAGATGGTACCCATAGCCACAGGATTCCCCACTGACACATCAGACAAAAATGTCATTGAAAATCATTTGTTCTTTCTCCTTTATTTAGCCACAAATACAAAAGCGACCAAACCCAATTCAGTGGAACCCACTAATGAACACCTCTTGACAGAATAATCCTGGTCAAAATGAGGCTTGTGTAACCCAATCAGAATATATACAAGAATGCTGCAAATCCCTTGTAAAATATGAGCAATCACCTCTGCGTGCATCTCAAAGTAAAATACAATAGAAAATTGACCAGTTTAAGAGAATATATTTGTTACAAAAGATGCTTATTCCCTAAATGGGTTTCCACCATAACATTCCATTAGCTATTTAAATGTCACCACAGTACATTTTAGGTGCAAATTTGAAGCTCCTGGGGTAGAGTTTGAAGTCAGTTACCAAAGTACAACTAGTACAGGGTAAGAGAGGTACTCCATTGTAACCAAAATCAGGTTCTGACCCCGCACAATTGAAAGGATGTTTAGCATTGGCTCTAGGCGGTAAAGTGGTGTATGTTTTGGTCTCCCTCCCATGTGACCTCCCTAAAATCAACACCAATGCAATGCACACTCAGTCAGTAGCATCTTCACTAGTCTAGTCGTAGTTTGCTCTTGAGCAAAACAACTTCCCCTCCTTCAGCCAAAAAATAATAATAATAATAATAATAATAATAATAACAACAATAATACAGTGGTTTTGAGTTGTGATAAATGTCCACTAAGGACTAGGATAAGATCACTAAACACACCCAGCCACCATGACATAGAATTCCTTTTCTGGGATAAAGCTGGTCAATCTGATTTGTCAACGCTTTGTTCAGAAATATAAAACTCAGAATACAGTTTACAAAAGAATATTTTCTTATAGAACATCTTAATGTCAAAATATTAACAAACAATTCATGTTAACGCTGAGAAGAGTAGTTTTGAAAAATTAAAATCTAAAAATAAACTGTTGCTAACAATAATACACAAAAATATACTAAATGTTAAAACGGGTCCAATGTTCCCAGGCAAAATGGAACCATTTGAGACAAATTGTTTACAAAGGGAGTTAAACACGCAACATAAACCTGTGACAAATTAACATCCACTAGCATGATTTTACTTTTGGACAAACTTCAGCAACACTTTTTAAAAAAAAAAAAAAAATCTGCTAATATAAAAATTTAAAAAATCCAAACACTTCAGATTTTAGACAAACTTTGTTAAACTGGAACTGTACCTTTCCCTCAATTACTTAAGAACTTAAAATTGAAGTTGGCAATAAAACCAGTTCAGCTGACTTTTTAAGCTTCCCTCACCCTGCACTAAACCATTAGTTCTTAAAAGGCTCCAATCTCCGTCCCCCACGGTCTGTAGGGCTTGCCCAGGTTTGCTGGCTGTGCTGGTGCAGACGGACTGAGTGCATTAGGGGACAGCAAATGGAACGAACCAAATGAAAAGGGGAATGCAGACAAAGATGACACGGAGGACAGCAGAGGAGGAGATAGTTTGGAAGTAGAGGTGACCACCGGGAGCACTGGTCCAATGCTGCCATTAGGGGGCAATCTCAGTGAAGAAGTCTCAGCATGTGGAGCAGTAATTCTGCTCTGGTGATGTTCTGTGGAAGACGTGGTACTGGCACTACCGTGCCCAGTCTGAGGCAATAACAATGGGTGAGAGATGTGAGGATGATGTCCAAAGGCACTGCCCCAAGGAATATGTCCAATGCCAGCGTGGGTGCTACTTGCTGCTTCCCGTTGAGAGGCATAATTATTGAGGTGAGACACAAGTCGAACTCGGAGAGGATCAGAGGTGTCAAGACCCTCAATAATACTAAGGTACCGGACTACTTCAGCCAGGCACTCTCGAAATCCTAAACTCCGATAGTCCATAGCAAGAGCATGGGCATCAAAATAGCCTGAGAAAAAAGGAACAAAGAACGGAGTCTTAAAATACTGAGTTTGGTCATTGGCTACACTGCTCTCTGAAAACACATTTCACTTGAGTGTCTTGGGTGTATGGTCAGTTTTCCCCAAACACAGAATGGCTTCCAAAAACTCTTCTATGGTCTAGCAAGCTTTTCACAGAATCATAGAATTCTAGGGCTAGAAGGGACCTCAGGAGGTCATCTAGTCCAGCCCCCTGCCTAAAGCAGGATCAACCCTAACTAAATTATTTTATAGTATCTGTATTGTGATGCTGCGAGTCCCAGGACCAGACTGGCATGTATACGCTGAAACTGCACACTACCAGCAAAGAAGGGACCAAGAGAATAGAAGCATTTTCCAATGCACTCTACATCAATGGAAACAAAGCCATTGAACACTGGAATTCATTAGTCACACACGTGTAATATATCATTGGCCACTTTCACAGACTAGCTGTTGGTCCTCAGCCCTCAATTTATGCATTGCCATTTGTGCTAGCTCCTCCTCTACCCATTTCAACCTATAACAATAAACAGCCAAAAGGATCCTAAATAGACTTATTATTTGAGAGGGAGAGGCAGTGAGGAAAAGCCCATGTTTCTCTTCAGTGTCTGAAAGTTATTTCACTTCACACAGTGCTGCCACAACCTTACAGAACTTGGATAACCATGATCTTCCCAAGGAAGAGTCTCTCTATAGACTACAACAGCTAATCTGCCCTTAACACAGAATAGTAAATAGAGGAAATACAGAATTTCCCAGCAGCAAATACATATCCTTTTGATTTTTTTCTCCCACTGCATGCAGCCTCTCAGATGACAAATCTGTTGGGACATTCAGTTACAGTGAAGGGAGCTGCTTGAGCTTAGTATAACTTTATTGCTGCAATCACAGATTATGCATTGAATCCGTTCTCAGATAAAAGATTACCTTTGCCTCCTGCTGTATGCAACATTTTCAGGTGATCCACAGTCATCTGCAGAATTTCAGCTTTTTCCAGTTTGGCAGATCCCTGAAAAAGACACAGAAATAGAGGATAGAATAGACCAATTTTTAGACCAAAAAGAACTTGGCAGAAATAGTACAAAATAAAACATAAGCAAGTAAGATGCAACACCATTTCTAGTCTGCAGTATTTAAGCGTGAGTCACCTGTGTACTCATTACACTGGGCGCCCAGTGGGAATTACCTGCTTTTCAAAAGCACTAGGCACCAGTCTCCTCAGCTCGGACAAGCTGTTATTGATGCGATCCCGGCGCCGTTTCTCGATGATCTATGGGTAAATCAGACAGGGTTCAGCGCTGATTGCGAAAGGCAGGTTGGGGCAAAGCAGTCTGACCCCGGGAGGGGAGCGGCTGGTGAAGGGAGACTCACCCCTCTGCGCCTTTTCCTGGCCAGGATCTGCGAGGTGGTGGATGGAGACATTGAACCTGGGGCTGAACTCAGGTTTCTGAAAGGCACCGCAAAGGGTTAGTTAGGGCAGATTGCGGGAATGAGAGACCTGGGGCTGGAAGGAAGGAAGGATCGACCCAGCAGCGCCCCAGATAACAACGCGCGGGCGGGGGCGCCGGGAGGCAGAGGGGCGAGCCGCAAGGGCAGGGAGCCCATTACCTGCCGCAGGGGCCAAGGGGGCCCGGCCGCGGGCACAGCGCACAGCCCGCTCCCCGCGGATCCCCGCATCCCAGGGGCACGGCACAGCGCCGCCGCCGCTCCCCTCCTCACCCATTCTCGTCCGCGCTCTCCTTCTCCACCTCCACCGGCTCGTCCAGCTCCTCGCTGTCCGAGGAGCTGTACTCGGGGTGCGCCCGCTTCATGCTGCCGGGCCGGGTTGGCTGGCTGGGTGGCTGGCTGGCTCAGTGCGCGCCCCGCTGCCGCTCGACCTCTGGCTCCGCCGGCTCCGGCTCCCCCATGCCGTTCCCACGCCTCGCCTCTTCCCCGCGGGAGGGGGCACGCCAGGCGCCGCCGGCCGCAGACAGCACATCGCAGCCACTCGCCGGCCCCGCTCTCCCGATTGGCGGACGCCCCGCCGGCGCCGGCCAATAGCCGCTGGCTGGGAGAGCGGCCAGCGACACGCCCCTGCCCCTCCGGCTCCGGGGCTGCGCTGAGCGACACACGGCAGCGTTCGGAACCCGCCCCCGGCCGTGCGCGATTGGATGGGCCGGAGGCCAGTCAGGCGCTGGCAGAGCCGCACGCGTGGCCTAGCGGCCGTGGGAAAGTTGCAGGGTGCCCGGCTGGCGGCCAATCGGGGCCGGCTGCGGCGCTGGGCTGTGCGTGCTGCAGCGGCGGCCGCCGCGTGTGAGCCGCCCCCGCCCGGGCGCGGGCAGACAGCCCTGCAGGGCAGCCCAGTCCGCCCTCGCTCCCCTGGGCGGGCAGAGTGCGGCGCGCTGGCGCTCAGCTCGGGCGGAGGCGCTCTGGGAGCCAGTTGCACAGCAGGCCGCGGCCCCACACAGCTCTGGGCGCTGCTGGTGCCGACAAGCCCCCAGCAGCCCGCCCTGCCGCCCGGCCCGCGCAGGGGTGAGCAGTGGGGCTGCCGCAGCCCCACTCCCTGGGCTTTTATGCGTGGCCCTGGCCTCTGGCCACATGCCCGGGGCTGGGGCTCTGGTTCCGGCCACTGGACCGGCGCCCGGGACTCTGCTCACTGCTCTGGAGCTCAGCCTTGCCCTCACACTTGCTTGGACCCCGCCCCCCATGGAGACCAGGCTCTGCTCCCAGCCTTCGGTGGGAGTGGAGGGGTCCACAGACAGAGGAAAAGAGGGCTGGCTTTCAGGTCCCCTGCCATTAGACGGGTTCCAGCGCCACTGCAGGCCAGCTTCCCTTGCTCACTGTCTGCTTTTAAAGAATCACCTCTCCCATGCTGGCCTGCGTGTTTTGGGCACCCAGCAGTATATATCTGCAGCAATACCTCTGTAGCTTTCCCTCCGCTCTTGTCTCAGAACTGGCCTTGCTCTCATGCCTACAGACAGAAACATTAATGAGTAGCTGCTGGAAGGGCAGGTCCACTGATCACCTTGCAGAATGGCTCCTTGTGTTCTCCTGTCATCTCTCTGTAAGTGTCTACCCTTCTTCCTTGCTTTAGAGTGTAAGCTCCTGGAGACAGAGGTCAGCTTTGTGTTCTGTTTATACAGCACATAAGAACGGCCATACCGGATCAGACAAATGGTTCATGTAGTTCAGCAGCTTGTGGTGGCAGTGGCCAATAGTGGGTGCTCCAGAGAGGATAAACAGAGCAGATAGTCATTATGTGATCCATCCCCTGCTGCCTGCTTTCAGTGTCTGCCAAATGAAAGATAAGGACCCCATCCCTGCTTGGATGGGCCAGTTAGAAAGGGGTCTTGAACCATGCATGAGGCTCCTAAATGCTGCACTAATACAAATAATACTTAATTTATACAAAGCCTTTGAAGTAAGGGTCCTTTACTAATGGATAGTTTTGATTTCACAGATGGGGAACTTAGGTGCACAAAAACTTAAGTGGCATACCCACCACCACCGTGAGGCCGCACCAAGAAACCTCCCTTTCCCTAAGTCTGCTGCTCTGCTCCATCCACTGGTCTAGTTGCTGTAAGCATCCCCTTTGTTTTAACTTAAACTATTCATGTAGCTTCACAGTGTACATTTCATTGAGTCGCCCATATACTTGGTAAATGCAACAGTAAGATTATTTGGGATTGTCTTCTGGCAGAGTGAACGGAAATGGAGCTAAAGGGATAAAAGCCAGAGAGGTAGGGCCAACAGTGCCAGTTTAGCAGATAGAAAGGTCCTGTGACTGCTCGTGTAACTATCCAGAGGCAGACTTAAATGTTGGAACTCTGGAGCTTACTGCAGGAGCCTCTAGGGTTTCAGTTAGAAGCCAGCTAGTGCCCAGCTAAGACTGCAGAAGAGACTAATTCTGTTTTTAAGTGTCAAAACAAAAAGCAGTCAAGTAGCACTTTAAAGACTAGCAAAATAGTTTATGAGGTGAGCTTTTGTGGGACAGAGCCGCTTCTTCAGACCATAGCCAGACCAGAACAGACTCCATATTTAAGGCACAGAGAACCAAAAACAGTAAGCAAGGACTGTTTTTGGTTCTCTGTGCCTTGAATATCGAGTCTGTTCTGTCTGGCTATGGTCTGAAGAAGTGGGTCTGTCCCACGAAAGCTCACCTCATAAACTATTTTGCTAGTCTTTAAAGTGCTATTTGACTGCTTTTTGTTTTGATAGTGTATAGACTAGCACAGCTTCCTCTCTGTTTTTAAGTGGTCTAGGTGCCATTACATGGGATAGTGAACCACACCCTGTAGGTATGCAGGTTACATACTTCTCCTAGCTGAGGAAACGTCCTAAGTTTCAGAAACCAGTTGAAATCCCAGACAAACCCCCCACTTTTAACCATCCAAACAGGGACTTGAACCTTGGATCTCAGTACATGAACCAATACAGTTGCTGAAAGCCAGCTAGCTGTCAACTAAGGCTTTTGAGGAGACTCAGTCTTTCTGTCTGTAATTAGTCTAGGTGCCACTACATGGGACAGTCAACCACACCCAGTAGGTGTGATGGGTTACACTTGCATCCAGCTTTTGGAATAAGGAGCTCACCTATTTCTAATAAATATTTTTGTAATTAGTCTGTCCCTTTTGCACAGCTAGAGTTAAGTTTGGGTTAGTTTTTTCCATGCATTCCATTTTTCAGATATTTATAAATCATACACATTCTCTGTCTGTGCATTGTTGCTTCTGTGAGATTAGAAGCAGATTGGGCTTTAAACAAAGAAATGTGTTTGGCCATGTAAGTTTTAAAAGTGCAAATGCAATATAAGGCACATATCAGTATACTCTTTTGGCTCAGGAATTATACATCTGCCTTTTGCTAGGGCAGGGGATTTTCAGACAGATTTGCAGGTGATTATTTCATAAGACTGTGTTCTTTGCACTTTTTAAGGGATGTTAAAAATGAATTTATATTAAGTAATCTATTTCACATGCAGGGAACTTTGAGCACTGAAGTTTCCATAAGGCTTGTCAACATAGAGTCTTATTCTCAAAGCCAAGCTCCTCTCATTGGCTAAGGAAGTCAGACAACTTCCAGAGATGCTTCGGATTTTTTCCACTTACTGATTTCCCCAAAATGATTTATAGATCTAGGTAGTCAATGTGGAGGTGGGCCTGAATGTGAGTAATTGCAGGTTAAGAAATGTTAAAAGACATGTGGGTCTAGGAAGATTTTCCACTCCAGCTAAGCTCAGGATCAAGAGGAACAGAGAACAAAATAGCTTTCAGACATCACTTTTATTTGCCACTGATGCTGCTGTCAGACTGGTTCTGAGGGTTGTCTGACATTTGCCCTTTTCCCCAGGGTGCAGTTTAAAGAGCAAAGGACTGCTGTGGCACAGAAAGAGTCTAGCTACACTACCTTTCTACCTGGATCACCCATTACACCAGAGGCAGTAAAGCAAGAGTGGTGCAAAGCTGCCATGGCAGGCCCAAAGATCTGGCCTGACATGTCTTTAAGAATTCTTGCTCATAATTATTCTGAGTGGGTCTGTGATTTTGGTGTGTGTGTGTGTGCTTTTCCTTCATTCTTCTCTGTTTTATGCTTCCTTAGGCTATTTCGATACTAGTCAAAGTAACACTGAAAGGGAGTTGTTTATTGCTGCTGTAGGCTTCACTTTAGCTGAGACCTGCCACTGCTGACCGTTGTTCTAGTGTGTGCACTAAATTAACTCTGAACCCCTCCCTTTAAGTCTCTTCTCCCAAGGGAGCAACTGCTTTGAAGAGTAATCCCATCAGCCTGTCATCCCTAGTCCCGGAAACTCACTGTTACTATGGCTATTTGTCCCAATTCAACGAGTGGCTCTGGCACGCGTGCTGCAGCAAAGTTGAAAACCTGAACCCTCCTACTAAGAACTTGCTGAACCACACAGGGCCAGGTTCTCCGTAGATTTCTGCTCTGAATCTTGCATTTCTCTTCGCACATTTCATTCCTGAATATGTTCACTTTCAGCGCAAATCTCCCTGTTTAAAAAAGCTTTTCTGGAATCAAAGTAACTGGGTGAAAATCAATAGAAACATTAGGAAAGGAGATGTCAGAATTTACCATGCACTTTAAATGGTGCTGTGAATTTGTCACTTTTAACTACTATGAGCTTGAGCAGTGACCAACACTTCAGTTTAGCTCAAGGGTATTTTGGAGCTAGTGTTTCAATTTGACTATGCTAATTTTGATCGATCCAAATTTTTTTCACATACCTTCTGGCTAGCCAAGTATTTGCTGGAACAACAGATAATACAGTAATAAGTGTTAAAGTGCATTTAGTAATGTCCAATTCACCCAGACATTTTTAAATTCAATATTATTTCCATATGGGCCGAAGATGGGGATAAGCTTTCACATAAAAGTTCTCATAGTAAGCACAAATCCCATGAAATAACACCTGTGTCATTAAATCTTGTTGTGGTAAGGTTGTTTAACATGGATAGCCAAGAACAGTGTTATCAACATCTTATGACAGCGCTTCAGACTATTTTTTTTCTAAAGGCTTTCAAATATCCCGTATAGTTTTTGGATTTGTCTTATCCTGTGCTCCAGTCTTTCAACTCATTTGCAAAAATTTATCTGGGCAAGGCTATGAGCTCGTATTGGTAAGCTGCTAAACTGTGGAGGAAATCCAGCTCTGTAGTTCAGTCCCCTAGCCTTAAAGCTGGAAGATCAAGGTTTAATTCCCTCTTCTGTGACAAACTTCACAGGTGATTTAGGGCTTTCCTATATGGCACCACAGAGTTGTGACTTGTGTAGCACTCTAATGATCTTACTGGCATGAAAATGATTTCTAGTGCATGTTAACATAATCCTGTTTCAAATAGGACTACCTCTTTAAAACTAGGGTGAATGTTTTGTCCTTTCCTGGGAGTGTTGAGGATGACTATGTTAAAGATTTAAGGTTTTTAGATACAATGGGAATGAGAGCTATATGAACCTAATACCAATGAGATCCTTATTCACATAGGTTATCCCGTTTCATTTCAAGGCTTGTGTAACTGTTCAGCAGTGTGGTTAATTAAGGCATTTGCAGATGAGCCATTAATATGTCAAATGTTTTTAAAGGAATACATTGACTGACATTTTTCTGCATCTTTTCTCTTTATTAACTTTAATATCACCATGTTACACAAGTTTTCAGAGGTATTCTTATTGTGCATACTCACATCACAAAGGCTGTGTCTACACTACAAAAATAACTTCGAAACTGCTTACTTTGAAATACAACTTCAAAGTAAGCACCTTTGAAGTTGAATGTCTACACACACCCTACTTCGAAGTTACTTTGAGGAGTAAAGGGACTTCGAAGTTGCCCGGACACTTTGAAGTACCAGTGGGTTAGCCGTGGCTACATGCGAGCCGGCACTTTGAAGTTTAACACTCTGGAGTTGCCGCGGGGGAGAATTGGCTTAATGAAGTGCTGCATATGCACTGCAGCAATTCATTAATAATCTGCCGACACCCTACTTACCATCCTCCCTTCAAAGTTAGTTCCTAGTGTAGACATACCCAATGAGAGGTATTTATATGGCTATTCTGCAATAGGAAAGGGGCGGTGCAATACGGCACAGATGTACAGTAGCTGCTTTAATAAATGTTCTGTCTTGACCAATTATAGCATCTGCACAATATGGGCTGGTGTTTGTGCTACTTAATTACACATCCTCTCACCCTCGACCATCAGCTCATCCTTTCACTTCCTGCAAGCCCCTGCGCAGCCACCATGCAACGTTCCACTTCTGCCACAGATGAGGCAGGGACCTACGGACAATAGGCTCTTTTATTACACAACCCCAGAGCACAGATCATCCTCCACACTGAATGAGGTAGAGGCTCCGTGGAAAAACATGAAGTGATTATGTGACTGAAGACTGTCTAATAATGCATATACATGCACAAGTGACCTGAAGTAAGGTTGTGTATGCAACCTTACTTCCGGGGTTTCCTAACTTTTCAGGGTTTGATCAGCAACTGCAACATTCTTTTTTAACCATTTATTTGTATTTAAATGTGCCTTAATATTACACAGTCATGCAATAATTTCTGTTCAGTTCAATAACACTTCATTGGCAAGACAGCTCAATGAACCGTTGCCAAACTCTATAAGAAAACAATGCCCTGAGGCATGTGTCAGAGGTAAATACAATCTGCCCACGGTGTACAGCTTCACCATGTTCAGGGATCTTTTTTAATCCCTTTGTTCATTTGGAATTATTATCCAAGGCTGATTGTATGGCAGACTACTATGTAACATGATGTGGTCCATCTATAACTTCTCCCAGTTTCTCTTTGATATCTGTTTCTTGAAAAGTCTATTTGAAGAGGCACCTTTACAGTCTTCTGTAATACTTTGGCACAGGGGAATGGAGCAGGAACTTTCTTGTTCTTATGATCTAAAGTCTTGCCCTGTAGGATTCCTTCAACAAGGAAGCTTCTATCTTATCATCTTTAAAGTGCTTCTGCATGATTACCTATAACACAGTAGTGCCCCAAATTTGTTCACTCATGTCCAGGCGTGTAAGGTGACAGTGCCTCCTTGCAAGAGTTTACAATCTAAAATCTATTTGGCATTTTCGTTGCTATTAAGATACAGGATTCACAGAAATAAGCAGTAACTCATTTCTGACTAAGTGGTTAGGATGGAAAGCAGCTTGCACAAATACTGCTATTAATCCAAACAACTGTTTCAACGTCTGACATTTAATAGGGAAAATTTGGGCAATCTCTATTCAAACTTACAAACAGAAATAATATAGCTGGTTTCATAAGCAACTTCCCCATGACAAAAATTCATTTGGTAAGAATAAAAGGGAAACTTGAGCATACACTCTAGCTGCTGGAAAACAAAGTTTGGGACCATACAAGTCATGTTAATATTTTATTACTTTTTGGAGATGGTATCAGAGAGGTAGCCATGTTAGTCTGTAGCTTTGAGAACAACAAGAAGTCTTACGGCAGCTTATAGACTAACAGATATTTTGGAGCATAAGCTTTCGTGGGCAAAGACCCGCTTCATCAGATGCTGAGTGATGCACTCATGAATCTGATGAAGCGGGTCTTTGCCCACAAAAGCTTATGCTCCAAAATATCTGTTAGTCTATAAGGTGCCACAAGACTTCTTGTTGTTCTCTTTTTGGAGATACTAATCTCTATTGGACAGAGAGGTCCTACACAGGAGGAACTAGGCATTTTGCAGGTCACATGGAAGATGCATGCCCATAGCTGTGTCTACACGTGCATGCTACTTCGAAGTAGCGGCACTAACTTCGAAATAGCGCCCATCACGGCTACACGTGTTGGGCGCTATTTCGATGTTAACATTGATGTTAGGCGGCGAAACGTCAAAGCCGCTAACCCCATGAGGGGATGGGAATAGCGCCCTACTTCGAAGTTGAACGTCGAAGTAGGGCACGTGTAGACGATCCGCGCCCCGCAACATCGAAATAGCAGGGTCCGCCATGGTGGCCATCAGCTGAGGGGTTGAGACACGCTCTCTCCAGCCCCTGCGGGGCTCTATGGTCACCGTGTGCAGCAGCCCTTAGCCCAGGGCTTCTGGCTGCTGCTGCTGCAGCTGGGGATCCATGCTGCATGCACAGGGTCTGCAACCAGTTGTCGGCTCTGTGGATGTTGTGTTGTTTAGTGCAACTGTGTCTGGGAGGGGCCCTTTAAGGGAGCGGCTTGCTGTTGAGTCCGCCCTGTGACCCTGTCTGCAGCTGTGCCTGGCACCCTTATTTCGATGTGTGCTACTTTGGCGTGTAGACGTTCCCTCGCAGTGCCTATTTCGATGTGGTGCTGCGCAACGTCGATGTTGAACGTCGACGTTGCCAGCCCTGGAGGACGTGTAGACATTATTCATCGAAATAGCCTATTTCGATGTCGCTACATCGAAATAAGCTACTTCGATGTAGGCTTCACGTGTCGACGTAGCTCATGTGGGGTAACTTGTATTTAGATTAGTTCTGAAGATAACTCATGTTTTCGTAGCATCTTTAATTAACTACGCACATGCAGTCCCCCCGAAAGACAGCTGAGGTGGATGGCAGTAGCCAGGGAAACCCCCAGTATACAGCACGCTGCACAGGAAGGACTGAGGGAAAATTCAGCCTATGAAACCAGAGCTAATCCTTTCTCTTGCCATTGGAATGTTCATTATCACACAGCAGCTAGGACATTGGCTAAGATTTTATCTTTGAAATCTGGCAAAGTAGTACAATATGTCTATTTTTGAAAATAGACTTCTGGGTTTGACTTGTGTGAGCGGTTCCCACCGATGGCAGGGTGGCCTAGAGGCTAGGCCCCCTTTCCAGGGCCTAGGGGCTCAGCCACCACCCTAGAGGCTGAAAGATAAGTTTGGGGATTGGCATATACATAGATTGGGGAATCTAGTTTCCCCTCTGGCAGGGGAGGGGTTCCATGGGGGGCAGTAGCTTCCCCTTTGTGCCTGAGGGAGAGTTCTGGGGATCCACCCTCCGGCCGCCATCCCAGTGGCAGCTCTGGCTCGAGCCCTGCTTGCCTCAGAGTCAGCTCCTCCCTCTTGGCTGGTCAGCCATGAACTGGGCTGGGTTCCCTGCTTTTATGCTTCTCCAGGCCTGACACTGGCTGCAGCTGAACCAGGATGGGGCTGATTGGGCAAAGAAGCTCTGTTTAACCCCTGCCCTGCCTGGCTTTCCTCTCACAGTCTGACACTTGTCAAATGATTCCACAGAGTCTGAGCATTTCAAAGTCAGGACCTAGCCCAGTAAGCCATTTTCACCAGAGAGAACACCAAAAATTCGAATGCAAGTTGAACCTCTAGTCCGGCACTCTCTGGTCCAGCAACATCTATGGTCTGGCATGACTTTAGTTAGCCAGATGACCACTTATCATGGGTGTGCTCAAGTATCCTGTGATCCCATAAATTTGTTTCCAGCCACCAGTTCTGGCTCTCAGTTCTCTGTGCTGTTATTTAGCTCTAATTTACCCCTAAATGTCTTCTAAGAGCCCAGGTTCCACTGGAAATGTTGGTAATGTGCTAGATAATATTGACCTCCCATGGTTCAGCAAATTCTCTCATTTGGCACTGGACAGGTCCAAAGGGTGCTGGACTAGAGATTTTCAACCTGTACTGTGATCAACAAATATCTCTTGCCCTTCCCTTATTAGCTTTAAGCTGACACAACACAAACACTCCGATAAACACGTCAGGTAGATCTTGCCAAAACTGGGGCCAGATCCTCATCCAGGCTGACTATTTTTATGGAATGTTTTCTTTGCTAAAATGATCTATGGATATATCAGCAACTGTGTTGAGGTTGGCAACACGAATTTCTTTTGTCCAAGTTTATGAATACGAAAGCAGTTTTATTTTAAAAGTATCACGAGAATGAAGTCAGCATCCTGAAAATTAGGCATGTTGAGAATTAAGGCACGTGGCCAGCCAAAAGGCCTGATTCCAAGCTTTTGGATATCATTTCTAAAGCACTGTAACTTCTTCTGACTTCAATAAGATAGATACTTATTCTGAAATAACTCCTCGTGTGAACACCGTAGTCTGAAATGAAAATGAATTTGTTCCTGAGTTGATTCTGTCGTGGAAGCAGAGTAATTATTCTGAAATAAAATTCCCTGTATTCTGAAGAGTATGTAGTTGTCACAGAGAGGTAGCAGTAACAGACAGAAAGCCGTGCTAGTCTATATGCTATCACAACAAAAAAGCAGTAACGTAGCACTTTGAAGCCTAACAAAATAATTTATTAGGTGAGCTTTTGTGGGACAGACCCACTTCATCAGACCTCTTCTTCAGACTTCAGAGGTAGCAGTGTTAGTCTATTTCTTTGCAAAGCAAAAAAACAGTTGTAGCACTCTAAAGAGTAGCAAAGTGATTTATTAGGTGATGAGCTTTCGTGGGACAGACCCACTTCCTAGATCTGGAGAAGCAGGTCTGTCCCACAAATGCTCATCACCTAATAAATCATTTCGTTACTCTTTAAAGTGCTACAAGACTGCTTTTTTGTAATATGCAGTTGATTATTCTGGACTAGCTCTGCTGGCCAGGTTCCTCCATGTAGACAGGGCCTTACTCCTGATTTACTGTGGTGTAGCTAAGACACAAATCGGCCCCTGCATGTTTGCTTGTTCCAAACCAGAAGAGTCTTTGTTAGGTGACTGTTGATCTGTCCCATTCTAAGTATCCCAAGGCGATGGGCTCTGCATAAGTACCTAGGTAGTCATGATTAATAATGTTGCTGTAAAGCAAGTGCAAAAAGCCACAAACTAGTAGCACTTAACCACAGCAAAAGTGTTTAATCCCGCACAATAGCTCCCTTCTAATATGTCTAAAAGCTGCGATCCGCTGGGGAAGTGGTGGCCACTTCTCACATATTTAACATATACCAAATGTATTCAACTTGGCACCAAGACAACAAGCTGCAAGTGTCACACTGGAGCCTATCGTCCTGACAGCATGGGACATGTGCTTGTAAGCTGTCTCCAGGAGGAGATTTGATTGCCCTCTTTCTTCTTCCGCCTCTCTCCTAACAAAAGCCGCCTGACCTCCCCCATGACCTGGCAAGTGCTGAAATTCCCCAAACACATTTTTCTGTTGTGCCTCAACCCCGAACAAAAGGGAAAGACACAGCCTCCATCTACTTGAAGTATGGAATGAAAATAATAGCTGCTGTTCCTCAGCCAGCCGAGCACTGATCTTCACCTCTGCCCAGCTCGGTTTGTGCCGCTTCCCAGGCTATTGGGTTTTTATTGTCACCGGCTGTTATTTATTTATTTAATTTTTGAGGAGGGAAGCGGGTGGCGTGGGGGGGAGCGCGATGTAATTGAAGTTTACTCTGCGTTCCCACGCTGCTATTGTTTGGGGCTTTGTTTCCTATTCCCATCACGTGTGCTAATTAGTTAGAGCTGCTGGCTAGCTGGGAGGCGTGTGTCTGGAGTAAAAGCAGAAAGATCACTTCCTGGGGGGATGTAGGCAAGCCAAACAATTCTTTGCTGTGCTTTCGGCCCTTCCCTTCTCCCCTCCCCCGCCCCCTGGCCCTCCCAGGAAAGCGAGGAGCCGCGCTGGTTGTCGACCAACACTAGGGCACAGAAGCAGGGGAGACTTCATTGCTAAATAGAACAAACCCAACCCAATTAGTTTAGCAAACTGGATTTTTCCAAATAGGTTCTCACGGTGGGTGAACCGGGTTAAAAGGAATAGCTTCACAGGCACACCGGGTTTGTTTTGGACGTCTTAGTTTGTTCGTAGGAAGCTAACTACTTGCCTTAGGATAAAGCCAGCTCCTGCAGCAGCCTGCAATAAGAAACGAGAGGAGGAAATTATGCAAGTCAGGGCATACTCATATTACTCCTGGAGTTGGACAGCGAGTCCTACTCACACGACGGCATGCCGAGGCGTATGTTTTTAATAGAAGTTCATTATTTATTTATTCGCTTCACATTCTGTTTGAAGCCCCACATCTCCAGAAGTTGGTGCCTTTGGAAATTTAGAATATTTGTCGGACAATGAGCAAATCGTTGTTGTTACACACTTTGTCACAGACGGCTCAAAACATGGGGCCAGAGCCTCAGCTCATGTCAGCTGACATAGCTCCATTGACCTGAGAAGAGCATCACTGATTTAATAGTTCCATGGAATTTAAGGCCTGAAGGGACCAGTAGGTCACAGAGTCTGACCTCCTGCCACTGCAGTTCACCAAACACCTTTAAGCTAAGCCCAGTCACTTCAGCTAAACTACAGTGTTTTAGTCCTTAAAAGCCCAGGCTGTTGTGTGCCACAGGTAGGGAACAAGAGACTAAGGTGCCACTAATACCAGAGGCCCCGCCATGGCAGGGAATTGATTCCCTGCTTGACACCAGCCAAGGACCCGACCCTTCATTTTTCACAATTAATGTAGTTCCATTGCCCTCAATAGTGCTAGGCCAGTTTATGGCAGCTGAGGCTCTGTCCATGGTGCACTTAACTGTTTTCAGGGAGGGGTTAAGCCCTAAGGCTCCGTGGAGTGCCAGGGCCCAGGGAACAAGATTGCAGGGGCTTCAGTGAACCCAGCCAAGGGACTGACAGGGTTGGGTTGCAAACAGGATACAAATAGCTTCCTCCCTTCCACTGCAGAGCTTAGCTGAGGGGCGGAGAAGCTCCCCGTGCCAAAGCTGTGCAGGGCTTTGGTGCATGCAGGGCTTGGCTCATCCTGCCCATTGGCCTTGCTAGAAGGTCTTTAGCTTTCTAGGCATGTTGGCCCAATCAGCAGTAATTGGGGGAAGGAAGGAACCTGCCACCTGGGGTGTTGGTGAGCTGAGAGTTCCAACTAGGGGCTGGTCCTCCACACAGTGTCAAGACCAGAACACACTGTGCCGGGGGAGATGGAAGAGCAGTGGGACTGGGGAAGGCGGAAGGAATGAGCACAGCAGTAGACAGTGAGAAAGGGAGCATGTAAAGGGCTGATGGGTGGGCAGGAGAAGTAAAATGTAACTGGCCACTGCCAGCCCACACTCACAGCCACAGTGGCAAACAGCCAGTGTTGGCTGGTGGGTGGCTGGCAAGCAAGAATCTGTCCAGCAACAGGACTCACCAGTACTAATGGGGGGACGAGAGACAGAAAATATAGGACAATTTGCCCATTTTTTTTTCTTTTAAAGTAGGGACACCTGCAGGAGGGCTTTAAAATGAGGCCATCTGGCCTTCCTCACCTGTGCCTTGGTGCACATCAAAAATTCATTCCACGCGCAGATGGAAAAAATTAGAGGGAACGTTGGTCATGACTCTGGGACACTTGTTCATGAGCCCCAGGTTGCGAGCCCTCAGCTGAGACATAAAGGTGACAAAATGTTTCTGGTCAGAGTCCAGCAAGAATTCATCCCCAGTGGTGGCAGTGTCCTGAGTGTTAAGATAAAATCAAATTTATTTGATAGGCACCTTGGTGCCATAGCAATAAACAGCTCCAGACTTCACAGCGTGCTGTTGTAATTGTGAGTGCCATGGAAGGGTTCTGTCACCGAGAAGGTGCTGTAGCAGCCAGGAGGTATTTAGATACAGTATTAATTTCTCGTACATTTACTCCAAAACTGTCCTGTAAACCTTTCCCTCGGGGGGAGGGTTTGTATCACTTGCAGCAGACAATTTATTAAGAGAAACGAGTTGTTCTGTTCCCACCCATGTTAAATATTTTACATCCATGAAATCATAGGCCCGTTGGATTCAAGCACAGAACAGATGGGCACTGCACTGGGCAGCTCTGCTAGCGCATCTCAGCCATGCTGAAAGTCAGTGGCAAACACTAGTTCAGCCATGCCCAATGGGGATTCAAGGCTCACCACACCTGTGGTTGTTGTCTTTCCATGTTTGTCACATTATTATTCCCAGTCCCAGCCCCCAACTCTAATTAAATGCCCCCTCACCCCCAGAGCCAGGCAGCCCCCCCCCACTCTAATTCAATGCCGGTGACTCACCAGAGCCACTGCCAGGTCTGCTGCTGGGGATACTGCCACCACATGCTTCTCCCACTACCCACATGTGGCTCTCAGGAGGAACCACATTGAAAGGCTCCAAGTGCTGCATGCAGCTCAAGAGCTGTGGGTTGGCTACCCTCGTATTGGCCACAATGCAGTGTCCTCTTTGCTACCTGTGGCGAGTGGTGAACATATTGGACACTGTGGCACTAGATGGGTCATTCCCACCTTATTTGAGGGATCAGAGTGAACTGAAAATAAGACTCTTCAGCCCATTGGAAATTCCAGTGCTTCCAACCTTTTTCCCTCCTGAACTGGGACAAAAAGTCCAAATGTAAATATCTGCATGGAACAAACGTTCCAAAACAGTTCAGTTTGTCAATGGAAAAACTTCATTTTGAGTCAGTTTGACAGCAAAGTGCATCTCTTATGGTGCCACATTGAGTCATGGGAATTGTACCAAATGCACGGGAGTCGTAGCTAGTTTGTTTCATGTCCCTATTCTCTCTGGTGGGCAGGCTTGCTGGACAGGCTAACCCTGTGTCTGCATGAGCCCATTCCTTTCAGAAGGGGCATATTAATGAGCAGTTTTGAAAGATGCTATTGAGGCGCTCCATGAATATGCAGTGCCTCATTAGCATAATGGCGGCCACAGCGATTCGATCTGCTGTGAGGAGGAAGGGCTTTCGAAAACTGGGGGGTCCTTTCAGAAGGTCCCCGTCTCCACGGGCAGCACACGATTCAAAAGCTGCGCTTTCAAATTGCCGCAGCCACCATTATGCTAATGAGTCACTGCATATTCATGGCAGCGTCTCATTAGCATCTTTCAAACTCGCTCATTAACATGCCCCTTCTGAAAGGAGGGGGCTCGTGTAGACCCAGCCTATATGTCCCTGATGTACTACATAGCTCAGTTAGAAAGGAGATCACATGGCATGTAGTCTGGCCAGGAAGCACAGAGTTCCTGCCACGGTTAGTAAGAACAGCTGAAATCTTCTAGACCAGGGATTCTCATACTTAATCATGTATCACTACCTGTTCATGATCCCACAGACCACCTCTCCTCCCATTTGAAAAGATATTGCATTCCTGTAGCAATTCAATTGCCTGCCTGCCTGGGAGAGTAATACTAGGTAAACATGCTTTAAGCTCCCTTTTAATGGAATTAGTGACTAGAAACACGGAAGAAAACCAAGCACCATGTAACCAGCCAGTTTTCTGCAGACCACAGTCTGATAACTTTCAGGGTGACATGTTGCCAGTGTGGAAGAGTACCCACAATGTGAAGGGCAAGAAAAATGTCACTTTACTTCTACCCTATATTCTGCAGCAGAAAAATCCTGCTTGTGGAACAGGTGGACAAAAGAAAAAGTCATTCTGAAAAAATACAGAGGGTGTTGGCATGGGAGGGTTCTACATCAATAATACTGTTAAATGATCCTTGACAGCTAAGTGTTTGTTTCTTTGGCAACATTGATTGGTAAAATACTCCTGCAATAGTTTGCAACAAAGCTCTCCTTACAGGGCAACAGGTCAATGGAAAGTTTTCTCTTCAGTACAAAGAGCTAGAAACGCTATTGTTATGAAAACCTCTTTTTTCTATGTCTAATAAAAAAGCCAAGTACCCAAGTTATAAGTGAATAACAGTAATAAGCATAGTTCACAGTCTGTAACTTTTTGCATTGCTGCTTTTCCAGTGGCACCAGTCAAGATCTGTGAGCCCCCCCCACTTATCACAGCCATTGGCCACTCAGAGAGCAAGAGAGCTTTTCACGGAAGGTTGTACCAGAGGGAACAGTGGTTGTGATGCAATCCAATGTCCATGAAGGACTCACTGAGACCACTAACATATTTGCACAAGTAAATTAGACCAGTGGGGGGGAAAAAGTATAAGAAATCAACTCGCCATGCTACCATGCCTGTAATAATCACACGGCTTAATCAACACCTTCTCTAAGAGTATGATTATGGCTGTTGATTATTGCAGCTCAATATTTATATTTCACAATGAAGCCATATACCTTGAAAAAGCTCTGGCTTGGTCAAAAAGTTAAAGCCATCTGCTTAGCAACTCTGTGAATACAACGCTTTGGTGCTCTGTTTTTTGAATTGGTACCTCAATAAATACAGAGTCCATGCCTTCCCCTTCTTCCTGATATTTAAAGCCCTCCATGAGAGAGAACACCAATCCATCCATGACAGTGATTTCCCACAACTATTGTGTTCCTCTAGAAAAGCTACCAACCAACATCAGGAGGCTGGTGAGTGCAGGAGACAGAAGCTGGAACATAGACTGTGATGAAGACTGTGAGTCCCACAACACATCAGAGTGACAATGGACCCAACCAATCTGAGAACTAAGTGCAAAGCTAATTTACTCATTTTGCCTTTCCCTCAGTAAGTCCTTCCTTCACAGATACATAATGCAGTACACCCCCTTGAACACAGATGTCCATTAAGAAAAATTCCTCATAAAAAATTGAACTATTTTCCACATCGGCTGAGAAGGGCAATGGAAAGAGAAAGGTTGCTATTATTTCTGCTCTCAGAGCCTTGGAAGGCACTCAGCCATTACAGTGATGAGTCCCAATGGCCATGAAAACACTACACAATTATGTCAACCTAACTTGTGTCCGCATACAGCAACCACCGTTATTAAATCACTTCTGTGTATGCCGTTGGCTCCTTGTGTTGGCAGCCAACACAACTGACACTGATCCTATTACAGCTACCATGACTCTATGCCACTCGTAACAGCGGTGTTACTAAGCCATCATACAGAGGCCTGTAAATCAGCAGGAGCCAAAGTCAAGTGAAGACCTAGGTCTATTCACGCAGACCTAATCCTGCAGCGTAGAGCAGGCCTGAGCGTGTATAAAGACTAGTCACTCGCAGATTGTTTTTGAGCACAGGGGATGCACTATAGGAGCAAAAGTTGTTGGGATTGTGGCATTTTAGCTGCAAGTGGGGAGTTTGGGGGGAATGGTTGGTGTTTTTGATGTGTCATTTTCAAATTACAGGGATGCAAAGCATATCTTTACTTGCACCTACTTTGAGTGAAATGGTCAAGTCTTAGCAAGTGAAGTCTGGTGCCTGATAAATATTTGTACCTTCTGGATTCCAGTAAGCAGACACTGGTGTGGGGTTTTGGTTGACAGAAATATTTATTTACCCAAGAGGCAAATACTGATGGTAGCATAGCCAAAGTCAATATTTTCCGTGGAGAAATATTACACTTGCAGCTCACCAAAATCAGAATTTGACCTATTCTTTGTTATTACTTTTCATAAAGAAAATATTTTACTAAAGGGAAATATATGAGTGTATAATTTAAAATAGAGTATTTCTGGGTGCTTTAAAAGAAAACCCTGAAGTATAGAAGGAGGTATCACTCTGGACCAATTCAGAGACAGCAGGCCCTGAAAGGAACAATACAATTGGCATACTGCAGCCTGTCCTCAGGTTGACTAACTTTATAGACTTCAGTCATTGACCTTGGAAAGGCAAATAGCAGAACCTATGTGTATTAACCATTGGAAATGGTTTTAATTCACATAACAACAATTCCTGTTCCTAACCATTACAGTGCCTCCTTCCTTTTAATTGTCAGCAGGTTAGAGGACATTGTCTGCATGCTTAAGGAAATTCTGCAAAACACATTGTCCCTCCATTGTTATGAGAGTTGTTTAAAATCTGTTTGATTGATTCCTTTTTTGTTATTTGTTTCTCTGCAAAAAAAAAATGTCTGGTATTTGAATTTGACCCAGGAGGACGAAGAGTTGTCTGTGTGGATTTCAAGGAGTTAAGGCACGCTTATAAACTGCTATTACCTACTTATTTTTCCTGCTGTTGGGGATAGGTTGGCCAGTTAGCAAGCACAAAAAATCAGCCCAGAGTGTAGGGCATAATAGGTGCCTATATAAGAGAAAGCCCTGAATATTGTGAATGTTCCCATAAAATTGGGACATCTCGTCACCCTACTGGTTTCCTCTGGGAGAGGGCATTAAAATCATAATTGCAATGTGATTCATTAATACCCAACTTAAGAATATAAAATAAGACTGGCCATACTGTGTCAGTATCCTGTCTTGCAACAGAGACCAATGCCAGATGCCCCAGAGGGAGTGAACAGAACAGGTAACCATCAAAGTGATCCCTCTCCAGTCATCCGTTTCCAGCTTCTGACAAACAGGGGCTAGGGACTCCATTCCTCTCCATCCCAGCTAATAGCCATTGAGAGGCCCAACCTCTATGGATCTATCTGGTTCTTTCTGAACCCTGCTAAAGTCCTGGTCTTCACAACCTCCTCTGGCAAGGAGTTCCACCGGGCTACTATGCTAAGCCTCTTGTGTCCACTCTCACTCCCACTCTCCTCCGTAGGGCAATGTACAACACTTTCAGAATTAAGCTGCTATAAACCTGGGAAGGCAGCCATCAGTAAGCACCTTTGGTGGCTACAGAAGTGATAGGCTTGTGGCCTGCAGTACCCTGCAGAAGCAGAAGGTAAAGGAGGAGCTCCGCATCCCAGCGGTTGGTACAGCAGATTCTCACCTATGCCAGCGCACTGCTCACCATGGAGTTGCCACCCTTCCAGGATTTAAAGATTGTGTGATGTGATGAAACCTCCAGGAAAGTGTTCAACCGTAACTGGCAATCCTACATAGGCCGTGGGGAGACAGTGAGGTCTGAATGCGAGCCTGGGCCCTGCCACAGCTGATGTCTGCTGGGAGGAAGCAGCAGGTTATGCCATCAGTCTAGTGTCCTTTATGGATTGTATCCAGTGAAGGATTTGCCTTGCTCCACCCTTCTCCCAGTTCTCAACATGCCATCTGCGCTGTATGAGAATGAATAGCAAAGGTGCCAGACTCAATGGAGACACAGGTGCACCAGCAGGGACTTCTCTACACCAGGCAGTTCCCTACATCAGGGGAATTATCTGCCGGAAATTTGCTTCTATATTATGATGACTTTGTGACACTAGAGTGGCACAAAGGCACCTTCACAGGGCTTGATTTTTAATGTTTCTCAGCACATTCTCCACCTGATATTAAAGTTTGCCTTTGAAAAAATGCATTATGCGCTCAGCAGCTGTAGGGGGCAACTATACTCAACTAGTCAACAAGTCCTCTTGGGAAAGGCCAATGTCATCACTTCATGTATTGTTACTGGTGGGTCTTCACATCCTGAATGTTAAAAAAAAAAAAAAAAAAAAAAAAAAAGGCAGTCTGTTCTGGTATGGCTATGGTCTGAAGAAGTGGCTCTGTCCCACGAAAGCTCATCACCTAATAAATTATTTTGTTAGTTTTTAAAGCACTACTAGACTGCCTTTTTGTTTTGATAGAATATAGACTAACACGGCTATCTCTGTTATCATCCTGAATGTACGCATCCAGAGCGGGGAAGGATACTAGGGTCCTTTCTATGCCCTTACCCTCTTTCACCATTTCACAGCTCACTGCACATGGAGCACATGTGGATTTTAGGTTCAGAACTCGTAGCAGAATTCCTCTAGCCTATGGTTAGTAAAGGTCTTTGGAATGGCTTTCAGAGAGCTTGAGGCCTGCGCTGTGGTTGCCATCAGTTCAGCTCATTAAGAGCAGTGTTTTCCGAACATAAAGCATTTGCGTACCCCTTTCGGGACTTCTGCCTTATCAGCATACCCCTCTCCCAGTGCCATCCCAGTGCCTATCTCCCGATTTTTAGTAGTTTATTTTCTGCCGTGTGCCCCTTGAAATCTTTTCGCGTACCACCGGTGATGTCTGTACCACACTTTGGGAAACACTGATCAAGAAGAAGTCTTGGGCTTGATGCTTTGGCCCAGATCCTCAAAGGTATTTAGGCATCTAGTTCCCAATTAAGTCAATGAGAGGTAGGCACTTACGTACCGATTGTCTGGGCTTTTCTCCCTGGCAATGAAAGTGACTCAAAATATTTTGGAGACTCATGCAACAACACCACATTGTGAAGCTTTGTCAAGCCATCGTGTTATCCCACTGTGACTATCTGCAGAGTGACGTGGGGAGTTGTCAGGATGTGTCAAGGAAACATCAAGGCATGATGAAAACACCACAAAAGGACTTTGACCTACAGGGCAAACTTTTATTTTTATACTTCAGTCACAACTTTCTGGATTTTGTAAGTTTGACTTACGTGGAAAATGTTGCTATGGAGCTGTGCTGGACCAACCTCTCCCCTCCCATTTTTACAGACGTGAACAGGGATTTAGTCACTTGACTCACATTAAAATAATTTACTACTGCTCATGCAAATACGAAAAGAAACTTAATGGGTTTGGAATAAGCTCCCCTACTGCATGGACTGCCTCAGAATCTTGTAGGAGGGAACTCCAGAAGGTAATGGACAGCAGCCTTTTCATTACAGTGTCTACAATACATAGGTTTAAGAAAAGATAGTTGTTGGCACACGAAAGCAGCTGTGCATGAAACTGAAAAAGTGTTACGTGCAGAAAATTCAATCAAAATTGGCTCATCTTGTAAATGAAGTTTGCTCTTGTAGTCTCATCAACCTCAGTTTTAGCTTGGATAACGGATGTTATCCATGATCAGTCATAATTTATTAAACTGTGGTTTTTAACTTCTTCATTTTGTATAGTTATAGGTAATATTTTCTAAGGTAAGACAGATCCAAGCCTTTCCCATGTATCAATGCTTTATCATGAGTCTTGAGCCTTGCCTATATACTTAGGCCCTGTCCAGAGAGCAGAAAAGAACAGTGCCAAGAGACAATTGGGCCCCACAGATGGAATGTAGGAGGGCTCTGTGATTTTGCAGTTGCTAGGGAACGTAAAGGAGGACAAGAGAGGGGACCTCAAATTAAGATAGCACTTTCACCCAATCCCCAAGAAAGAAGGATAATATTTTTGGAATGAATTCTTGTCTCGTGTTCCTGATGTTTGAAATTATTTTATTCCTCTTGTGTAATTTTTAGCCTCTTTTGGTTTTGGTGAAATTCCTTCCCTGTTTCAGATTCATAACATTGTTCTTACTGGCAGTGCTGCAGATTGAGAACACTGTCTGCCTGTTTGGGAAGTAATTACAATTTGTGTGGTCTAATAAGTGGTTCCCGAGGGTTCATCATAAAACAACCAGGGTCTGCCGGAAGGAAGCTGTGTAGAAACTAGGGCAGTTCTGCATATCCATCAGGAACAAAACAAAATAGTACCCTAGGGTAAGAACCAGTAGCAACTGGCTTAATTGCTACCATGCCATTGTACTACCTCTGTACAGACTAATGTGAACCTGATGCGGATAGACGTCTGATTAAGACCAGCTAAATTTCACTTCAAACAAGCAGATAATCCACACTGCAGATCTGTTCTGCAGCCAGGGCTTTGTTTGTTATAGAAGCCTTCTGAAGTAGGGGGAGGGACCAGTGAGGTCACCTTTAAAGTGCTCAGAGTGTAAATAGTAGGGCTAGTGTTTAATACAGTAGCTAAAACGCACCCCGTTCTCCCAGCCCCTCACTGATTGACATGATAATCAAGCAGAAACAAGGAGCAGAGTCATTATAACTGCTGAGCGCAGGAAAGAAAAGCCCATTTGATTGAGTAATGATGCATTGTAGTCTGTCCATATGAGGAGCACAAGAACTTTACCAGCTCCAACAAAAAGTTAGTCTCGTGACACCCCTGGGCCAGGTATTCTCTCCTCTGTGCAGATGAAAAACTGGAGATTATGGAGTTACTATGAGCTCAGAAACAACAAGAAGTCCTGTGGCACGTTATAGACGAACAGATATTTTGGGCCAAAAGCTTTCGTGAGCAAAGAGTTTTTGTGGAGCTTATGCCCCAAAATATCTGTTCGTCTATAACGTGCCACAGGACTTCTTGTTGTTTTTGAAGATACAGACTAACTTGGCTGCCTCTCTGATACTTGTCAGCATGAGCTCAGAGTAAGAGAAGCAGGATAGGGACTGGATTTATGTCTAGAGAAGTCACACTTTGGTCCCTGCTGATGCCTTGCTCAGGGGGAATTAATCTGCACTTGCCCTTTACCTCCTACAGTTTACCCCTCTCCACTCCACTCCACTGTCCAGCATGCCTGAGGGGAGGGAGGAAGAAGCCAATGCTCTGCCCACTCTCTGCCTACAGCCACATTACCTCAGAAGATTGACCCATTTAGGGTCAACCTTCCATGGTTATGTTTCCTGCATGCGTGAAATGGTGCTTTCTGGGGTCAAAGTCGACCCCGAAACTCCTTGCGAGTGCCGTGGATTAAGGAAGGTCAACAGAAGGAATGCTACAATTGATCTTCTGTGTAGACAGCCTCAGCTAAAACTGCATATCAACTGTTGTCTGCTATGCCTAGCATAGATACAGTCTCCGTCTACCTGGGCAGGACAGGATGTATTGGCGGTGGCTGTTTTTTCACTGCCTGGCCCACAGGCTGTGATGTGAGTAGCCTTAAGCCACTTTCACTCCCTGGCTTTGAACCGGAAGACTGATTAAACACTGAGGCTCTGTCTACATGGCCAAGTTATCTCAAAAGAACAGCAGTCATTTTGAAATAACTCTGGCAGCATCCAAATGACACACGTGCTATTTTGAAATAAATTTGAAATAACAGGCGAGTTATTTTGATTCCTCATTTCCTGAGGAATAGTGCTTATTTCGGAACAGGCCATAATGGGTTCCAATGGCACTATTTCAAAATAGCGCTATGGACCCGGAAATGCTTTTTCCACATAGCTTGTTGCTGCTTTGAAATACATTTTGCCTGTGGTTGTGTTATTTTGAAATAAGGCTGTTGCGTAGAGATAGCCTGAGAGATTAAGGTTCCAAGCCCATGAATATTATTGGGCACAGGCCCACTGCAGTCTCTGGGACTAACCACAGTATTGCTCATTATATTTGCTAAGAAGGGTTTGTACTGGTGGGCCTTGCGTAGCTTGCCCGCAGCCACACAGGAAGTGTGAGGTAGAGCCAGAAATAAATCTCCTTCCCAAAAGACTTCTTGCCACTCATGCATGCCCCACTTGGTCATACTTCAGTGCCAGGAAAGATAGTGGAGCAGATAGTTAAAGAAATCATCTGCAAGCACTTGGAAGGTGGTAAGGTGATAGGGAACAGCCAGCGTGGATTTGTAAAGAACAAATCATGTCACACCAATCTGATAGCCTTCTTTGACAGGATAATGAGCCTTGTCAATAGGGAAGAAGTGGTAGATGTGGTATACCTAGACTTTAGTAAAGCATTTGATACGGTCTTGCATGATATTCTTATAAAAAAACTAGGCAAATACAGTTTAGATGAGGCTACTATAAGGTGGCTGCATAACTGGCTGGATAACCATACCCAGAGAGTAGTTCTTAATAGCTCTCAATTCTGCTGGAAAAGTATAACAAGTGGGGTTCCGTAGGGGTCTGTTTTGGGACCGGTTCTGTTCAATATCTTCATCTATGATTTAGATATTGGCATAGAAAGTACGCTTAGTAAGTTTGCAGATGATACCAAGCTGGGAGGGGTTGCGACTACTTTGTAGGATAGGGTCATAATTCAAAATGATCTGGATAAATTGGAGAAATGGTCTGAGGTAAACAGGATGAAGTTTAATAAGGACAAATGCAAAGTGCTCCACTAAGGAAGAAACCATCAGTTTCACACATACAGAATGGGGAGAGACTGTCTAGGAATGACTACAGCAGAAAGGGATCTAGGGGTTATAGTGGACCACAAGCTAAATATGAGTCAACAGTGTGATGCTGTTGCAAAAAAAGCAAACATGATTCTGGGATGCATTAACAGGTGTGTTGCGAACAAGACATGAGAAGTCATTCTTCCACTCTACTCTGTGCTGGTTAGGCCTCGGCTGGAGTATTGTGTCCTGTTCTGGGTACCGCATTTCAAGAAAGATGTGGAGAAATTAAAGAGGGTCCAGAAAAGAGCGACAAGAAAGATTAAAGGTCTAGAGAATGTGACCCATGAAGAAAGGCTGAAAGAAGTGGGCTTGTTCAGTTTGGAAAAGAGAGATTGAGGGGAGACATGATAGCGGTTTTCAGGTATCTAAAAGGGTGTCATAAGGAGGAGGGAGAAAACTTGTTCTTCTTGGCCTCTGAGGATAGAATAAGAGGCAATGGGCTTAAACTGCAGCAAGGGAGGTTTAAGTTGGACATTAGGAAAAAGTTCCTAACTGTCAGGGTGGTCAAAGAGTGGACTAAATTGGCAAGGGAGGTTGTGGAATCGCCATCGCTGGAGATATTTAAGAACAGGTTAGATACATGTCTATCAGGGATGGTTTAAACAGTACTTGGTCCTGCCATTGGGGCAGGGGGCTGGACTTGATGGCCTCTCGAGGTCCCTTCCAGGCCTAGTATTTTGATTCTATGTGTAATGTTAACAGACCCTGGTTGCTACCACCACAGATTGAACCTGTGATCATAGGCGCTAAAGCCCTGTGCTCTACCGCATGAGCTAAAAATCCAGCTGGCTCTCAGCCAAGGCTGCAGAGCAGAGATTTCACCATCAGGTAGGTCTCAGTGCGTCTGGGGTTACATACTTCCCTCAGCTGAGGATATGCATCCCAAGCTTCTGAGACCTTCCAGCAGTTAATCCCAGATGAGCCCCCACTTGTAAGCCCAGCACATCCAGGTCAGTGGCAGGCAGGAATGAACCTGCAACCTTGGAGACTAAAGCCCTGTGCTCTACCACATGAGCTAAAAGGCAGCTGACTCTCAACCACGGCGGTAGAGCAGAGACATCACTTTCCCTTGTCAGTGGTCTCAGTGCCTCTGGGGTTACACACGCTTCAACCACGGGTCAAAAGTCCATGTTACTGTTGTGTAGGAAATGGGCCACTGTTATTTAGAATCTCTGAAACCAAATAATACACAGTTGCTCCTGTTTCTTCTAGGTGCTCGTGAAGGTACTTGGATTAAAAAAAGCCTACCTGATGCTGTACTTGTATGAAAGTTTAAGAGTTCCATTTATTTTTGTTTTCCCCTCAGGTTTCTTTGCTGCAACATTTTTAAAGTTTTCACTGTAAATAACTTTTTACAGAGTCTTTAAAACTGCCAAAACAAGTTTAGGAGACACATACATGAGCAAGGACATTATACAATATCTATATAAACTATATCAGAGAGAATGAGAGAGATTATAGATGCAGTTGATGCACCTGCTATGAGGTTGAGGAAGCAGAATGACGCACAAATGGGAACACTGCTAATGAATTTTGCAGACACAACAGATTAGGGTAATAGGAAAAAAATATCACTCCATGCCATTATATATAATGTAGATACCATATAATTTACAGAAAACTTTTTGGGAAATATTTAAGAATTTTAGGTACTTTAGTTGTTCATGTTTTTCATATCCATCCAACAGTACAACCACCTTCTAGAGCAGGGGTGGGCAATAAGTGACTCACAGGACACTACTTCCCACAGCTCCCATTAGCCAGGAACAGTGAACTGCTGCTAATGGAAGCTGCAAGCAGCTGTACCTGCACACATGCAGGTAAATACATTATCTGGCGGCCCACCAGTGGCTAACCCTGGTGGACCGCATCCAGCCTGCAGGCTGCTTGTTACCCACCCCTGTAGTAATCTAACACTTAAGATCCAACTGGCTCAGATTGTTCTAAAATATAGAAATAAATGCTGAAAGTCCCATAGAAAGGGAAAAATCTCCAGTTTCCAGTGCCTAAAACCCCTCTTTGTGGTCACAAGCTACTGGGCATTTAAGCTGTCACCAGTGCAAGATGGAATATTGCATAGCCTGTGCCTTTGGTCAATGTCATTAGAGGGAAAACTCGGCTTTTGTCGGGAAAGAATTAAATATTTCTCACACTTTTTTTTTTTTTTTTTAGAGGCAACAGCTGTGTGAAGCTGCTCAGTGGTTTGGAATGTCAGATATAGTCCCAGCAGAGCTGGATTAGTGGACAGCATGCAGGTGTGGCCGTCAGAGGTGCCTGATAAAGTGAACTGATCACTCAGCTATCACTGCCTCGTCTGCGGTTAGTAACAGCGCAGCCTACCGCTGCTTTCCTCTTCTGCTGACGTACACGTTCGTGACGAGAGAGATCACAAACGCCCGTGGCATCTCTTCGTCTTCTTTGGTCTAATGAAGCCATGACCAACACTCTCATGCACTGAACAGGTGGCTAGTAAGGCAGAATGCAGACGAGTATATTTAGATGCAAAGAAGCCGCCCACCATTTGCAGCTTGTCTGTTTATAGAACGGCTTGTGAGACCAAGACAGGCCAAGCAGTTCGTGTCATTTGCATGTGTAGAAGATTGCCATTTTGATAAGTCGCTTCGTGTGTAACCCCCTCTTGCAGCCCTTCCCCCACCCCCACCCCGCCCTCTGGCCGGGTTTTCTAAAGTAGACACACAGTCTGAAGCAGATCAAGCAGCTGCAGGACACTCATAGCTTCCTGATGTCATCAGCCTGCCAGCTCTGATGGACAGAGCACACAAGCTCCCGCATGCCGGACTGACTAACCTCAAAACACACGGCTCCATTTCAGGAGTATCTTATTCTGCTTGCGAAGGAAACAAGCAGCTTACTTTGCGGCATTATAATGCATGGCAGCTAATCTCTCTCTCACACACACACAGCATCAGCACTGATAGCAGTGCTCACATCAAAAGACTGAATTCCATGTCTGATTTGCACCAATCAGCCACAATTTAACTGACCTCTTCCCGTTGCTGTACTAGCCCTGTGACCTCTCTGAAGGGATGTGTGTACTGGAGTGTTCTGTTTGCTAAGTAAATGTGGAAATTAGGTTAGTCATCCTCTCCTGTAAGTGCTATTTGGTCCTCTTTGGCAAGGAGTTGTGTGTTTCTGGAGCACTCTAGCCAGATTTAAATCGAGTACTTTTCAGTGGAAGTAGCTCCCATTCAGCCATGAACTGTGACACGAGCAATTTGCATTGAAGGCCTGCAAGAATTCAGACAGAAAAGTTGTGTCAGGCTACGGGCGACTGAATCAATGTGGTTCACACAAGGGTTTCCTTGCCAATGGGAAGTGGGAGGGCGACAGCGTGAGAGGGTGCTTTTTAAAGAATTCAGTCTCAGACTGACTGATCCTGCACATCTCTCACAGCAGCCTGGCCAGGTTGTAATAGAAACCATAACAGCCTCAGCACAAAATATAACTGTGTTCCCTTTCAGCAGGATGGGGATGAAACCACAAGTTATATTGAAGTCATCCAGCAAAAAAGGGTACCTGCCCCAGCTCAGGGCAACTAGAATCTCATGAAGCTGTGTTACAGGACTCCTGGCAGTCTGACAGAAAACGCTCTCCTATTGTTTGTTACCGCCACTGGCTGCAGCTGGTTGAGAATTTCATTGTATGCTCTTTAAGGCATAGACCATATTTTTGAAGTACTGAGTACAAGGCCCAGTGGTTTGCACATTGGCCTGCTAAATCCAGGGTTGTGAGTTCAATCCTTGAGGAAGCCGTCTAGGGCAAATAGAAGGTGTGGGGGAAGTCAGGAATGGTCCTTGGTCCTGCCAAGAGGGCAGATGACTGGACTCAGTGACCTCTCAAGGTCCTTCCAGCTCTATGAGATGTGTGTCTCCATGACCCAAACCTGATTTCAGCCAGTGGACACTACTGCAGGCTGAATAATAAGAGGGACATTGGAATGCCTTGTAGGTATTCATGAACTTTCACTGCACCCCAGCACAGTAGTGAAGAATTCTCTCTTCTTAAAAAGGGAACTGAAACATGTCAAAATTGAGTTCCTTTCCCAAAGTCATTCAGGACTCCTGCAAGTGAGGTAGGAATGGAACCCAAATCAGAGTTTAAATCCAGTGCTTAACCAGAAGCCAAGTGTTCTTCATCAAAAAAGTCACACCAAAGCTGTGTCTCCGCTCACCCCTTCCTTTCTGAAGGAGCATGGTAATGAGCGAGGTTGGAAGATGCTAATGTGGCACTGCCATGAATATGCAGTGCCTCATTAGCATAATGGCAGCCGCGGCAAGTCGACAGTGCTGCTTTCAAATCACGTGCCACCCATGTAGACTGGGGGCCCCCCAGTCTTTGAAAGCCCTTTCTTCCTAAAACCAAACAGGGGCTTTTGAAGTCGGTGTTGTTTCGAAAGGCCCCCATCTACACGGGTGGCACGTGATTCAAAAACAGTACTTTTGAATTGCCGTGGCTGCCATTATGCTAATGAGATGCTGCATATTCATGGCAGCACCTCATTAGCATCTTTCAACCTCACTCATTACCATACCCCTTCTGAAAGGAAGGGGCTAGTGTAGACGTAGCCCAAGAGTGATATTAATGTACATACATGTATCTGCAGGTTAAAGGTCCTACCTTATCCTTTAGTTGCCTATCGTGAAGAATATCTTGTACATCATCTAAAAACTAATCAGTGCTTACGAGTACATATCTCTTCCAAGTCCTTTAGGCCAATCATCACAACTTCAGGGTACGCAGAGATTCTATGAGTCTGAGACCTGAATTCTCCAACAGGAACCACAGATTTCTCTAGCATCATCTAATAAAGGAGGAGACTAAGTTTTCTATCCATCAGATTCTGCCACTGGTGCTAGTGAGTCTGCAGAACACCTTTTTTTGGGGAAGATCCCCAAGTTCTAAAATATCACCGTCTTCCCAAGTAGGACCAGGCCATGGCAAATCTACAAAAAGAGGGAGTGATCTGATGAAACGTGGGCGAAGTCAACACAAAGCTGACATACTCTCGATATGTAAGTCCCCTAGCTAGAATGCTTAAGATGGGATATGCTGCCTCCTCCATTTGGCATTTATGAATGATAATAATTTGTTAATTACATTTGTAAAAGTAGGAATTTTGGGTGCCATACCCCAAGGCCCTCATTTTTCAGCTCCGGGTAGATCACTTTCTCTAGCTTACAGGCCCTTCTGTAAAGCAGGTGCATTAACAAATTATTACCATCCATAAAATGGGAACACGAACACCTCATAATGCAACAGTCCCTTCCGCAAGGAATCAGAGTCAACAAAATTACACTTTATGTAAATGAAGCCAGCTAGTAGCTAGACTTTTCCTTTTTGCTCAATGAGGGGGCGGAGAGAGAGCACTCTCCCCAAACCTTCTGCCGCTGGGCTAACATATGCCAACCTGGAAAAGTGTCTAGACCTCCTGGTACTAAAGGTGCCTGGCCTGATATGTAAAAGGATATGAAGAAAGCAGATACTAAATTGATCTGGTTCTGAGCACCATGGATGGCTATTGCCAAAAAAAACAAACCTCAAGGTGACAAAATATAAACATTTTGTTGAAGGTGAGGCTACAGGGAATACTCTGCAAATGTTGGGGGACCCAGTTCAGCATGCAAAACATGGGGGAAAGCTGGTACTGCTTTTCATGGAGCATGGCCATTTGCTACACATTCTGCCATATATGCAGTAATGCACCTGCCTTAGTTCAGTAGCCCCAATTTTTGACCTCTCCTGCAATTCTTTCTAGCCGCCTTGCTGCTGGGCACAACATTTTTCCATCAGGTGGGCTGGCATGAGACGAGCACAGATTAACTCTGTAACAACCCTTGGTGGCTCTGACTACCCTCACTTTTTACTGCAGAGGGCAGCAAATCACCTTGCCCCGGGGTGCACTGTACCTGCTCTGCCATGGCAGGATTGTGTGACCTGATAAATTGGAGGACTGAGCCAAAAGATATCCAATGCGGTTCAACAAGGAGAAGTGTGGAGTCCTGCACCTGGGGCAGAAGAATCCCAAGCATTGTTATAGGCTTGGGACCGACTGGCTAAGCAGCCTTATGATGGGAAGGGACCTAGGAGTTATGGTGGATGAAAGGCTGGATATGAGTAAACAGTGTGCCCTTGTAGCCAAGAAGGCTAATGGCATACTAGGGTGCACTAGGAGGACCATTTCGAACAGATCTAGAGAAGTAGCTGTTCCTGTCTATTCAGCACTGGTGAGCCCACATCTTGAATATTGTGTCCAGTTTTGAGCCCCCAAGTATAAAAAGGATGTGAATTTGCTAGAGCAGGTTCAGTGGAGGGCAACAAAAATGATTAAGGGGCTGGAGCACAAGACCTATGAGGATAGGCTGAGGGATTTGGGCTTGTTTAGTTTACAAAAGAGAAAACTTAGAGGTGATTTAATAGCAGCCTTCAACTTCTTGAAGGGGAGCTCTAAGGAGGAGGGTGAGAAACTGTTATCAGTGGTGTCAGATGACAGAACAAGGAGTAATGGTCTGAAGTTGAAGAGGGAGAGGTGTAGATTAGATATTAGGATAAACTACTTCACCAGGTGGGTGATGAAGCACTGGAATGCGTTGCCTAGAGAAGTGGTGGATTCTCCATCCCTCAAGGTTTTTAAATCCTGGCTGGACAAGGTCCTGGCTGGGATGACTTAGTGGGGGTTGATCCTGCTTGAAGCAGGGGGCTGGTCTAGATGACCTGAGGTCCCTTCCAGCCCTGTGATTCTGTGGAGCAGCCCAAGAAAAACCCCGTGATTTTGTAGCCGGTGCAAACCACACAGCAGGTGTCACAACTGGTGCCCCATCTAAAGTGAGATGCCCTGATTTTCTGGATCGCTTGTATTTTACTTAGGAGAATTAGCATGAAGATGGAGAGGATTAAAGACTGACTGACCAGTGTTGTGGTTAGCGTTAGACAGTGACAGATACCAGAAGGTCAGATAAAGGAGAATTGTACTTAAAGTGGCTTGCATAACAAAACTCTGATACTACACATACAGCTCTTTATGGGTCGGTGCCTCATCCCTGTTCAAACAGCCCACAAAAACATGTGCAATCACAGGCAATTCAGGGTGGGAGACTGAGCAGAAAGGACATTGCTTCCTCCCTCCCCCGCCCACTGGAAGCCACCCCAGTGATTTTCTTCTCCAGCTGAGTCACAAAGGGAGAGAAGGGATCATTTTAAGGCGCCGAGGTGTGACTGCCCAAGAGAATGCCCGGCTTTGTCTGCTGCATTGCAACCAGGCATTGGCAGCCAAGAAAACAAATGCTTTTCCGCTGTCTCCTGGAAATGCCTCCATCACCCCTGCTGAGCGAGTGCGCTGCGAAGCCAACTGACTTTTTGCCCTTTCAGACAGAGCTTAAAATGTTTCTGTTTTAAAGCCCCCTCCCCTCGCCCCTCACATCACCCCAGCCCACAACCCAAAGACATTAATACCGCACAGTTGCGAAATGCCAGCAGGGCACATGGAAAATCAAAAGGATTAGGGGGGGGAGTCGGATATGAGGAGCTGATTTTTTCACTGCAGCGTTAGTGGAACTTTATAAAACCTCAAATCTGAAAAGGTATCAGTTAAAGCCATCCAAATCCCCTATGGAATCTGACCCTCCAGCTGCAGGGCTGGGAGCTCCAGCACCCAGGCCTCCCCCAGCCTGCCCGTAATCACAGTTTTTCCCTTCTGTTAAAACACACAGTCACTCTCCTTCCAAACAAGGGTGTAGATAAAATGCCAACTGTCCCATCTTTGGACTGGCACCACGGAGCCTTTCAGTCTCCTAGGCTGGAGTCTCCAAAGGCTGGCAAGCCTGTTGCGGAGAGATCTCCAGTAATTAAGTTAGCTGCTAGCTTCTGTTAGCCGCCCTGAGTACTTCTCTGCAGCTGCCCGCCTCCGTCTCCCCCTCCTGCTCACCAGCTCCCTATGAGACTGTGTGTGTGTGTTTAGGAGGTGCTGTTTCCCACAGCTCTGATCTAATTCAGCTGTAATTCAATCTCCGTGTGACCAACACTCAGCCAGCGCTCTCCCACCCGCCGGCAGACTCCTCTCTCACAGGCTGTGTGTGTTACACATTTACACTGTCAATCTGACAGACTCCCCTCAAACAACCCCTCTGTATAGATTTACAATGTCAATCCGCCAGGCTTTGGGGGCTGTCTGCAGCAATAACTTTGGCAGCGCCTTTCTCTCCTCCACCCTCCCGCCCTCCCTCTGCGTCCTCAGTGCTCACAGCAGAGTTACCCTATACCTGCCACTCAGCAACTGCAAAAGGACTTTTGTTTCATGGTATTTGTGTGCAACCACAAAGAGTGAAGGCAGCTGAACCAGATAAGGCTGAGAACCTGAAACAGATGTAAAAGCGATCAGGCCTAGTTTTCTGTGCTTCTTCAACCCCTATAAAGATTTATGACCCCTTTTAACCCCCTTTTAAATAGGTTCAATTGGGTTTATTTTTTATGGACAAAGTAAGACTGGCACCTGGCACGTCACCAAGAAGAATGAATCAGCTCCTGTATTTTAAGCTATTTCTTATAATTAAACACATCCATCCAGCCACTGCCCGGCATTTACTGTGAGCTCGTAATACCGTGCATCCTCTGAAGTATCCCAAAGCTGCTAGTTGACCTTTAGCCTTTTCAAAGTCCTAAATTTGGGTCAGCACCTTTAAGTGGAATAAGTATGGCAAATCAGATTCCAACAGCAGCATCTGAGGCTAGTGATACTGCCCAAGAGAGAACTGTCCTTGGAATTTTCTGGTGCAACTGTCATGTGAGACACAATCATAGGTTAGAAACATTTTCTGTTGGCAGAAGAAGCTCTGAACTGTGTCTTTCACTTCCTGCTTTGCTGCAAATTATACGGCAGTTTTTGCTTCTTCTGTACAAGAGGAACACTGCAGAAAAACAGAAAGGGGATGGGACCAAATTCTCCTCTGAGTTGCACTGCCGTAACTCCATCAGCTTCAACGGAGTTACTCCAGATTTATGCCAGTATAAGTTATTTCATGGGAACCTTTGGGCTAGTCTCTCTGCTAGTGCCTTTTGCAAAGTACAAGCCAATCTTCTCTACAGAGGTTTTTGCAAGACCAGCAGGGCAAACAGCCTCGCTGGTGCAAGGCAGAAGGCAGGGGTGGGCAAGCGGGGGAGGGCCTGCTGTGTGCTCCTGAAGGGGGCGGGGCCTTCGGTGGAAGGGGTGGGGCTAGGGACAGCCAGCCCTCAGGGCCTCCCAGATTTCAGTGTGTTCCTGCCGCCATCCCTCAGTGCTGCCCAGCTCACCAGGCTTGGCACTCTGGCAGCAGTTTCAAGGGCCTGGAGCTCTGGCTGCCTCCTTAGCGGCAGTTGCAGCTGGCAGGCCCAGATTTTTTGCATCGCCAGGCCCTAGGGCCGTCGCCCTGATTGGTCCCACCCCATAGACAGGCCTGGGCAAGACATACTTAAAATCGCTGTAACAATCAATAGAGGGATGTAGTATCAAGGCAAGTAATGTTCCTTTCTGCACATTTACATAAACCAGCCTGGACTGATGAGGTTGCTAGTGCAACTCATCTAACATGCAGCCAGCAGCCCAATCAGATTACCCCAGACGTCTTGCTAGATCCCATTTACGCCCACACAGTACAGGCATAAATGGCTGAAGAAAGGTCAAAGGAAGACGGCATCGAGCCAATTACATATGAAATAAGTTACACCTACGAAGTCAGTAGACTGCTTGTGAAGTCAGGAGGGTACTTGCAACAACAGCTGTCTTTGTACAGACAGCTGAAAATTACTTTTTCCCAATAGTCTCCTAACATGAGGGCCAAAACAACAGCAGCTTGAAAAATAGAGCTGGAAATGCACAGTCACTAGGAGAATAGTGGCAATTACGTTTATCTCACGTGTATGAGACAAAATAGCAGTCCTGTAGCACTTTAAAGACTAACAATATAACATATTGGGTGGTGAGCTTTTGTGGGGCAGACCCAATTCTTCAGATCTGGAAAAAACTGATAAATGATAACTGAGATGAAGAGATAGATAGATAGATGGATAGAGGGCTTGTCTGCACTACCACCTTCATTCGAAAGAAGGATGGTAATTAGTGTGTTGGGAGTTTACTAATGAAGTGCTGCACTGCATACACAGCACTTCATTAAGCAAATTCCCCCCCCCATGGCAACTTCGAAGTTTTAAACATACCCCCCGCTAGTACTTCGAAGTGCCGGGGCAACTCAAAATTTTGAGGAGTAAAGGGACTTCAGAGTTGCCCCGGCACTTGGAAGTACCAGCGGGTGAGCCGCGGCTAGATGCTTGCTGGTACTTCAAAGTTTAAAACTTTGAAGTTGCCGTGGGGGAGAATTTGCTAAATGAAGTGCTGTGTATGCACCACAGCACTTCATTAGTAAACTCCCATCACTCTAATTACCATCCTTCCTTCAAAGGGTAGTACGGTAGACAAACCTAGATAGATAGATAGATAGATAGATAGAAAAAATGAAATAAAACTGATGTATCAGCTAGCTAGGAGTGGGGGGAAAGGGGAAGAAAAATAGTTTCTGCAAGTGTCTATTAAGTTAAGTGGGCTTCCTGGAATCCCTACCAATATCAAAGGTGGGGAAACTATCCTCGTAATGTGTAAGGTAATTGATATCTTTGTCGAGTCCAAGGTGAAAAGTACCAAACTCGTGAATGAACCCTCATTCAGATGTCTCCTTTTGTAATCTGGTGTTAAAGTCTCTTTGTTTTAGAATGCAGATTTTTAAATTTTGAATGCTGTGACCTGCTAGATTAAAATTCTACCTGACAGGTTAATGTGTATTCAAATTCCTGATGTCTGAGTTGTGTCCTTTCATTCTTTGGTGCAGTGATTGTCCAGTTTGACCGATATACATGGCAGAGCGGCATTGCTGGCACATGATGGCATATACCACATTAGTGAAAGTGCAGGAATATGAGACCCTGATTGTGTAACTGACATGGCATTCATAAAACGTAATTAGCCACTGGGAGAAGTTAAAAAAAAGATTGACAAGGGCAGACAAATACCCAGAAACCAACTATTTCTAGATCGGCCCAAGAAGGTTAATAACAGAGCACCACTTGTCATCACCTCTAGACCCCAACTCAAACCCTTCCAGCGCATTATTAACAGTCTACAACTATACTGGAACATATGTTTCACTCTCATAGGCTATGGGTGACAGACCTGATCTTTCCTACAGACAACTTCCCAACCTCAGGAAAATTATCACTAGTAACCACACACCACAGAATTACTTAATCCTGGAACTTTTCCTTGCTGCAAACCCTGTTGCCAACTCTGTCCACATAGTTACACTGGAGATACCATCACTGGAACCTAACCACATCATTGTGAACAGTGTAAAAAATACTTCTGAATGGGCATGAGAAATAAAGTTTAAGTAATTAAACAATGGAAATTGTATTGGTCATCATTAACTGTGCTGTATCTGCAGCTATTATACGAGCCTTCCCTTTGAAGTCATCTTAAAGGGCCTACTTGCATGACTAAAGGCTGCAGTCTCATGCCCTTATTTGGAGATCTGGGGAGTTTGGAGAAGAGTATGACTGAACAAACCAGCACACCTTTGCCAGCATTGTTCAGAGAGGGCAGTAAAAAAAGGAGGTGCTGGCAGTTGTCTCCACTACCCAAAGGTCTTAGCAAAAGAAAAAAACAAGTATGAATTCTCTTATCGCCCACGATTGTCGTAAGACCCCGAGTCAACGTCTGGCCAGATTTATCTCCAGTCACTGAGGAAATCATCATGACTTTTAGAAAACTGAAAGTTCTAAAAGGAAGTCAGAATAGGCTTCAGCTCCCACTTTGGTTAGTATGAACGATCCAATGTGATGCATAGGGGGCTAAGCCAACACCCACTGAACTCCATGGAGAGACTGCAACTGATTGAAATGGATGAGAAGGAGAGCTCTATATCTGATTCAAGTCTGATTGTCATGTGGAAGTCAAGAAGCCTTGTTGGTATGAGTGCTATGAATTAGGGCCCAGGTACACTGAAAACAACCAAGCTGGTGAACCTGGATCCCAAAGTTTTCCCTTGGTATGGTTAAAATACCATTCCATCTCTGGAGTGAAGCTAGGACCTTAATCATAGCTCTGCACAGTGCTGCAGCCTTTAGGGAAAAACTTTACACTAAGCTAGTCCCCTGGCCAATTGTTTCTATAGGGCATAGTTGTGGCCTTACAACTGCCACATTGTACAGAAAAAACAGGCCAGTATCTTGAGAGCAAACACAGCATTTAAGCACACTTTTTCTAGATAGGCACTATTAGTATTTGTCTGGCTGGTGTGGAAAGCTGCCAAGAAATCAGAGAGCAGACTTAGTAAAAACGAGGACTACTGTCTGTAGTATTAGTGAGTTTGAGAAGTGCAGGCTCCTTGGTTTTGCACTCAGTGGAATGACATGCTGGATTGCTTGTGGGTGCTACCTCTTACTGTAAGCAGATCACAAGATGCCGGCCTAGCTCATGGAGTTTATTAAATAACCCATGGCCAGACACTATTCTGAACTAACTTTAACCAAGTCGCATATGATAAAGAAAGCTGGAATTAGGAGAATGTAAATGAATCTGGAGACCCAACATCCTTAGACGAGAAGCATTCATGATCTGAAATACTCAAAGACTTAATAGAAATACATAGAAAAGTTGATTCTGAAGAATTTGAAGCATGCTGAGGCTCCTTGGTTTTGGTCTCTGAGGAACGAGAGAAGGAGGTGCAGGATGATGAAGTTGACAAGACAGTTTAAAGAATAACTGAAGAGTCCTCTGGCAATGAGCCATGCCTGTCTGGGATGGCATTTCTCAGCCCGAAACAGCAGGCACTTCTATGATAATGGAAACGCCTCTTAGTTGCCAAATCTCCACATTCTAAAGTAACATGTCTGCCTTCAGGAAGGAATTTAGCCCATACCATTTACTAAATAATATATCCATCTATAGATATCTATATATATATAGATATATATAGATATATATATAGGAGTACAACTACGTGAGCTTAATGAGCTGCTGGCATTCAAGATTATTGTAAACAACAAACACATGGGCTCAGTCCAACTTACATTGAAATCTGTAAGATTTTCTTATACAGTAAACCCTTGAAATGCACAAATTCGAGTTGTGCTTAACTCACATTAATGCCCCAGTTAAGCACAACTCAAAATCCTGCTTTCCCAGCCCTGGTTCAATGCCCCCAGCCCCCCGTGGCCCTGGTTCAACCCCTCCCCAGCCCCACTCACCACTTGCACATACTTACAGCTACGGCTCCAGCTCACGCCAGGGCCCGGCTCTGGCTCCAGCTCACCACCCCTCATGCATTGCTCTGGCTCAACCTCCCCCCAGCCTTGGTTCAACCTCTCCCACCCCCTGCGTGTGGCTCCAGCTCACCACCCCCACATGTGTGGCTCTGGCTCAACCTTTCTTCCACACATGGCTGCCGCTCACAATCCCGCGACCCAGCTCACCACCCATGACCTGCTCTGGATCACCATGCTGCACAGCTCCAGGTCACCACCACCTCACCTGGCTCTGGCTCACAATCCCTCCCACATGCCAGTTCACTCCCTCCCGCCCCTCTGCAGCCCTAACCTACCCCAGGCTTAACCTCCCTGTTCCCACCATGGCCCCAGCCCACCACCAGGCCTAACCTTCCCTAAAGGCCCCCTCAAAACCCCAGTACTTACCTTTCCAGGGGAGCTCCAGGTGCTCCTGCTGCTTCCCTGGTTGCAGAATGTGCATTCTGCCAGGGAAAAAGCCACCGCCCAACTTACGTGAAATTTGAGTTGTGCAAGGGTGTGTGGGACCACAACCCTCATGTAACTCGAGGGACTACTGTATTGACTTCCCTGGGAGCAGGTGAAGCCCATTTAGTCAGTGACCTCACAAAGGTAACACTGAAGTCAATTAAGATCAAAGGTTATACTCTATTCAGCTTCATTGGAATTTCACTCATTTTTGTGTGTCAGTCCATTTTCAGGTAAATACATTAGATGAGGTGAGACCTGGGCGAAGCTGATTGAAAGCGAAGGCCTGCAAGCCACTTCACCACGTGAGGTGATCTCATTTTCTCTCTGAATGGGGACAGCTAGTTCACACTGTAGAGTGGGCTTGCCATGGAGCCCATAGGGTCTGCAGGAAGTGATGCTCTGGTATGGTGCTAGGGGTCGCCTGGCAATTGGTTGGTTGGCTGGTTTGGCTGAAGCATAAAATCATGGTTAAGTTCCCACCTCTAGTCATCTAAGATCCTACAGCAGTTTTTGCAGTGGTAGCAATGTCAACCCTGGAGCCGTGATCAACTTTATAATTGGATCATCACATTTTTCTTCAGTAATATATCCCTAGATTGCGAAGGGAAACTGTGGTCTTTTCTTGCTGTCATACATTAAATGTAGAACGTTACAGGGTGTTGATGAACAAGATCAGCAATTTTATTTTGCTTCAGTGGAGGGATAGCTCAGTGGTTTGAGCATTAGCCTGCTAACCCTAGTGTTGTAAGCTCACTCCTTGAGGAGGCCAGTTAGAGAGCTGGGGGGGGGGGGAAAGGTGTGGGGGGGTTGTCCTTGGCCTTGCCAAGAGGGCAGGGCACTGGACTTAATGACCTCCTGAGGGCCCTTCCAGTTCTGTGATGCGTGTGTGTGTGTGTATCCACAAGTTTTATATCCATTTATCAGGTTTAAAAGCCCCCTAAGGAAAGATGCTATATTATGTAACTACATTATTACAAATGTAATTTTATTCATCCATTTATTCTTGGTAGATTGCATCATACACATCTCCTCTGCACAACAGAGATTATATCCTGCCTTTGTTGAAAGTATATGCAAAGACAATGACTTTATAACAGGATCTTGGAATGGATGATCAATCAGATGACATCATGAGTTTTCTGTGACAGCTGGGATGGTTTTGAAATAAAGATGAGGACACACTATTTTCACTCTGGGGGGGTGAATAAATTACTACTCATAGGGCTTGTCTACATTAGCTCCCTAGTTCAAAGTGAGCATGGTAAGTAAGGTGTCAGGAAATTACTAATGAAGTGCTGCGGTGCATATGCAGCATGTCATTAGGCTAAATTTCCCCCACAGCAACTTCGAAGTGTGAAACTTTGAATTGCTGATTTGCGCGTAGCCACAGGTCAAGAGACTTCGAAGGAGCACGGGCACGTCGAAGTACCGGCGGCTGCACGCAAGCCGACACTTCAAAGTTTCACACTTCGAAGTTGCCACGGGGGAGATTTAGCCTAATGACGTGCTATATATGCACCTCAGCACCTCATTAGTAATCTCCCAACACCCTAATTACCATGCTCACTTTGAAGCTGGGGGCTAGTCTAGATATAGCCATATAGAAAAAGAACCTAGGTAGCATTGTAGATTACTTCTAAAGGTTGTAGAAGAGGAATTGCCTTTTCATAAGTAATTTACCTGGGAAGAGAGTGGAAACAGACACCAATGGAGAGTTGTCAGCAAAAACCGTTTCCTACAAATGTTAAGTGAACACACAGAATGAATGCTGAACTGAAGTTACAGATATCTATATCCTGAGAACAAACAATCATGAGCTGAAATACGCGAAGACATACATAGAAAAGTTGATTTTGAAAAATTTGAGGTATGCTGAGAAATTCTTATGACAGTCTGAAGTGTATAGAGAAATGTACGGAGCAACGGTAGGAAACATTTCAGAGACAATAAAGGCAGTGTGATTGAAATTCCTTCCAGTAAAGTGGAAACAGGTCCAAGGGCAACAGGTGTCAAAGCTGTGAAGTAAGGAAGTAAAAGATCGGCATGAGCAATAAGCAGAAGACTTTTAAAATATAAATAAGCCGGTGAGGAGGACTAGTGGGAAAGTTACACAAATAAGCAGCAGATGATTTAAAAAGATCATTGGAGGCTGTGGCATTGGAACAATTTGCATAGCAAGAAACCTGAAAGCCACTGAACCCGACTGTAAACCCTGCAGATGATGGAAAACACTCAAACCCCCAAGTCCAGCACCCCTCACTGGAGAAGCAAAAGTAAATACTGAAGCTGGGGCTGCAAGGAGCATTTCCTATCAACAATACAAAGCTGTTCAAATTGACTCAGAGGAGGATTAAAATGCACCTCCACCCACTCCCCACCCCAGCTAAGTCTTAGTAACCATACTGTGTATGCTGGGATTCCCAGGGCGCTTACAGAGGGATGAAATTCATCACCTTAACTGGCAGATTGCCTGTAGGTTTTGTGAACTAGAAAAAAAGTAAACGTATCAGCCTCATCTACGCTAGCAAGTTCTTTCAGAAAATCCAGCCCTTTATTGGAAGAACACGTGGAACATCCACACACAAAATGTGCTCTTTCAATCTGAAATCCAAAGAACGCAGATCTTCTTCCGGAAGCCGTCTTCTGCTCCCAGATCAGGAAGAATACCTCCTTTCGAGAGCTTCTTTTGAAAAAAGCATGTGTAGACGATCCCCAGGCCCTTTTTTAGAAAGAACAGGCCTCATGGTGCCGGATTTTTCGATCCCTGGACCGTTCGTTTGAAAGAGCAGGGGCTGTGTGGCTGCTCAATTTCAAAAGAGCGGATTGAGCTTTTAATCCACTTTTGTGTGTGTGGACAGGCTCTTTCGAAAAGTTTTTTCCGGAAGAGCTCTTCCGTAAGAACTTCTTTTGAAAGATCGCTGTAGCCATCGAGTAATAAGCCAATTGAGGCTGTTTAAGGTATAGAGCAAAAAACAAGCAGTCCTGTGGCACCTTAAAGACTAATAATTTTATTTATTAGGTAATGAGCTTTTGTGGATAATACCCTCTCATCAGAATTTTTGTGAAGCTGCAGACTAACCCTGTGACCCCTCTGAGACTAAGGTATAAAGCAGTTTCAGAGGCAACCAGATTTTATTTTTCTTTCAAAGAGAGAAATCAGGACCAAGGAGGAAACAGGCAAGATTATCACTTTTATTATTGGTATTATTATGTAGCACCATTAGTATGTCCTATGTTTTACAGCAAACTCTAAATCACACCAGTAAATAGAAAACCCAGCAATAACTTTAAGCATGTTCCAGCTAGCATGCCTGAAAGAGAGACAGAGAGAGAGAGATGCTTTTATGTTTACCTGTAATGAAAGGTGATACCGGGGTGATTGGCAGCCATAAAGAGACTTGGACTGAAAGAGATGAAGACAACTTCCCTTTCTTAAAGAGCTTTCTGTGTAAATCAGCAACAGGACAAATGGCTTTTCAATGTCCAGAAATTACTTATTTTCTTATGAGTCATTGCTGGTTGGAGTAAGTCATTTTGAATCCCTCACACGTTGAAAGCCTCTGCATGTCAGAAATCAGCTTTCTTATAGTCGTACGTAGGCTCTGCTTAGGCTAGCAAAACTGCAGAAATTCCTCACTTTGCAAACGCCATTTCAGCTCCATGGTGCTAAATAATGTTAGGAGTCCTGACGTATTTGGGACATTGGCATTTTAACATCGCAGTGCTCAGAGCAGTTCTAATCACAACAGTTTTCAGATGCCTACAGCCAATACCCAGCTAGAACAATGAAGCAGAACTGGGGTTAGTAACAGGAAAGTTTTTTTAAAAATATCCTGAGGGCTACAGAGGTGGGTTCCTTTTCAGGCATGTGCATTGTGCCAGCGTTTAAACAGATCCGTCAGGATGCTCACAGTTAATTCAGACAGTTTCTCATTCTCAGAATCTCTTACCTAAGATTCAGGACTTTCAATTGTTTCCTTCATATCAAAATTAACTCATGTCCTTGGGTGGGGATATCCTTTAAGCTGCTGTATTGTTGCTACATTCCCCCTTGAGGCACAGTATTTGCTAGAGCACAGAGCATGTGTTCACTCAACCCATCGCAGGGCTGCCTCTTGAGTGGTCACAGGGATGCATTGTAGATTAGAGGATTCGTAAAATGTGAAGAAAACCAGCAACCATGTGAGATTTTTTTTTTCGATCTTTCTGATTAACTTTAAACTGAAATCACTTCCTCTGCCATCTCCCTCGGGGCACCAGGCTGTGGGATACGTGAAGTGGGAAAGGCCCATAATGGCCCCTAATATCTAATTCAACTCTTGTTACTGTATTTCAGACTCTCTCACATTTTTCTTGTTCTGTTATCACTCAGTAAAATAAGGCCTGAGAAATGGAGAGCCCCCCAAAGAATACCCTTTCTGAATGGATAGCTGTTTGCTATCAGATTTTCAATTTACTATTCTAGTGGAGTTTGCAGTGCAGACCTAAATGGTAGCTGGCTCATGTGACTGGGTAAAGCCGATAACTCTTTGGACGCATCTAGCGCTCACATGTGAATAGCCCCTTTCGTGGGAGAATTGAAAAGCAGGTTGCAAAGGAGGCCTGCAGCCTTGTGCACGCCATTGCGAGCTACACCAAATTCTGCACGAAAGGCCCCCTGGAGCCTTGGATGGTTTTCACTGAATTGTCTAAGAAAAGTAACACCATCCATACAGTCACCCCTGTGGTGATTATATACTAAATTCTACGTCGTTTATGGTATCCCATCTATTGACCTTTCAGAGTGCCTCGGATATGCACACTGACAATGCAGAGCTGTGTTATATGAACGCTCAGGAGAGAGCAGCCTAACTTGCAGACGCAGAATGGTTTGATTTATACCATACCTGTTGTCCGGCCCTTTACTCAGATTCACACCCTTTCAACAGCTCCTCTTCCTACTCTGTTGCCCTATGAGGAAGATGAATAGACTGGAAGCTAAGCAAGGAAAGAGTCAAGCCCGGGAAGAAAACCAATTGCCACAGGGATTCCTTACCAGGCAATGGTCACAAGTGATAAGATAGGTAGCAAAGGCAGCGGAAACGTTGAACAGCACAAGGTCTAAATGACAAATAATTGTAAGCCCAGCTCATGCTCAAGGTACAAATCAGAGCCAGTTTTTGCTCCCTTTTATTTCAACCCACAGTTCAGTAGCAATGACATCACCTAATTAAACTGTGTGCCTTTCTCCACCCTCGCAGGCACTGGGTGGGCTGAGGCAGGAAGCTGAAGGGTGATTTATAGGGCCAAATTCATCCACCATGGAATTTTGTGAGGGATAATTTTGGTCCACTGAAGGAAAAGTTTTGCAGCCTGGTTGATGCTTCCACTTTGCTGGCCTTTATTTCCTGATAAAACAAGCCCTCGGTTTGTGAAGTTATCGCGCAGGCCAACGGTGGTGGCATTAGGTTGTCAGAGTCCCCTGTGGGCAGTGCAAATGCCCCCTCCCTCACAGACTCACACATCCTCCATTGTTCCTAGCCGTCAGCCTAACCCCAAAACAAACACTGCAAATTCTCATCCCAGGGGGCACCCCGCCAAAAAAAGTCTAACCAGAGGAAACAATTTCAATTGAAACTGGGGCCTCCTGCGGCTGCAGTTTACAAGGAGTGCTGCCAAATCTGCCTTTCTTGGCGAACAAATTGTTCAAACTTCAGACCTGTCAGCGGGGTCAGGCAAGCCTCTGGGTTTTAAAAAGTGAGTCTAAAATTATATTATTTTGAGGCCAGGCTTGCCACGACGACAGAAAAATAAACTAACCCTCAAAGAGAGCATGTTCCAGATTACGGCTATTCACTAGGGATCAGCACTGAAATACAATAGGCTATGGATACGTCACGTAACAATGGCAAAATTGCAAATTCTTAATTGGCTTTTTCTTGTGACCTGCCACACCTCGCGGGTCCTCACGCTAGAGCTTCAATGGCACAGGTGCATGAAAGGCAAGCTAAATGGCACCTCAGTGCCACAGGTGCTAATGAAAAACATTCTCCCTTTTTGGCCCTCTCACGCTATCATTTCTCTTTAAGGCCCACTCCCTTAAAGTATTCTGGCTGCCCCCACATTAATGCCCAGAAACCCTGCCCCTTGCAGGGTTGGGTCTGTCATCAGTCTGCTTTAGGTATCCGAGGGGCAGCCGCGTTAGTCTGTAAACACAAAAACAACGAGAAGTCCTGTGGCACTTAAAAAAAAAAACCTGTCAGTCTATAAGGTGCCACTGGACTTCTCGTTGAGGCTGCTCTGAGGAAGCTTTCCCACCCTTGGAGTAGCTCCCTCTTAACACGCCATCATGCCACAGCTAGAGATCAATTGGGGCTGGGTTTGCAGCAGCTTGGGGAGGCAGTTTCATTTTCGTTCGCTTTTAAAGAAATGTACGTTGGATGCAAGCCAAAGCAGCAATGCCTGCCTGAGTCTGCAGTCAGTTCAATGGAGCGCTTGTGAAGGGCACTAGATCCCCATCGCTGGCTACTGACGTCCTAGGCTTTAGCCAGAGACTAGGCATGGCACACAGCAAGCCACCTATAGCAAAGCAACCAGCTTAACAGCAGTTCACCAGTGTGTCTCGTATCAGGTTCAGAGGCTCAGATGAGGAAGCAGTCTAGATGAGAAGGTACAAGGGATACACATCTACCAGCGCCTCCAAGAGAACAACAGTCATTTGAGCAATATGCCCACATTTAAATAAGCACATGTAATTTGCATACATTTACATTGATTTGCACACATTTGTGGGGGGGGGTGTTGACGGCGCCACAGATGAAGGAAGGAAAGGGTGGACCAAGGTTGGGGCATGGGGCCAGGAAGGACAAAGTGAGACCCTAGCATTCTACCAGCAGTTACACACACACACACACACACACACATCTCCCTGTGCGCTCTCAGGGCAGTCCGTCTGCTGCAGTTTTCCTCAAACCCCTCTTCATTGCCCTTCATCCCCATCCACCGGGGAACTCTTCACACACAGCCCCCCGCCACGGACCCAATGTCTCCTCATCGCTTCCCAGATGTGGGCTGTGGGGCCGTGCAGAGAGGGCAGGTTCTGCATCGCCATCAGGAGCAGCTGCTCCCCAGCTAGCAGAGGCACAAACAAGATTCCAGGCCTGCAGGTGAAGCAGAAGGCAGAAAGACTGTGGTGCCAGCCTTCCCACAGATGGTGGATCGGTTGCTTTCCTAAGCAGGTAGTGGTGGGGAAGAGTAGCTAATCAGAGGAAAGCTCCTGATTCTCTAGTGGGTTTGCCCCCTCAGAAAACGCAGACGCTCTGGTGGATGCGAAAGTAATTCAGTCTTTTGAGTCCTTGGCCAATTTGCTTGGAATGGCACCAAGTTTGCACGGTGGAAGGAGCTTTGTGTTCATGTAAGGTGGATGCTGTGCTCTTAGAATTGGCTTGGACCATCCGCCAGTCTTCTGACAGACCTGGGAGCAAGACTGAGTGCTGGGGAAGGGAGGCTGCCGTTCGAACGCCAGTGCCTTGGGAAGGCTGCACAGGCCCCCTTCATATGAAATCTCCTGCAAACAAGGCCAGATTAACTCTCCTATGGACCTGGGGCTCTAGGACTTTGTGGGCCTCCTGTATACAACTCTTTTTCCGAATTTAAAACAAAATAATTGCAATTATGCCATCAAAGCCATTAATGATGTACTAATCTTGCCTTTTCATTAGCACAAAGCCATTCTAGGTTTACATTTCAGTGCTAAAGCCCCTGCATTAATCTGTCCCTGTGTGCAAACCAACAAAGCAAACCCATCTGAGCACAATTAACCTCCATGTATGCCCATGCAGTTATTTCAGCATTATTGGTCAGGACCCTGTAAATAAGCCTCTTCCACAGTTCTCAGGGCCCAGATCAGAGCAGGAAACCTGCGCTGCCTGAGAGTCGCTGAAAGAGCTCTCGCTGCAGTAAGGTGACAGGCCTGATGGAAGCTGGAGCTTGTGGGCTGAAGGCAGAGCTCCTGGTGATGCTGGGAGCTGGCCCTGACTGGGAGGAAGGGTGTTCACATTTTAGCCCACACAATGCTCAGCTGTGGAGCAGTGCTGCTCCAGGCTGTGACGCTCTCCCTACAGCCACTTGACCTGCTGAGTCCCCTCCCACCATCCAGTGTTTGGACAGGGCGTAGGAGGGGAGGGGAGCAAGGAAAGGGCAGAATCAGCAGGAAGCTGCAGTTCCTCTCAGCCTCCCTGAGTTCCCATTCAGTTGCCAATATACCAAGCTTGTCCTGGCATCTCCAGGAATTAAAGATTAATCTTTAATTAAATATTACACCCTCTGATGAAACCTCCAGTAATCCATGCAACCCAAAGTGGCAGCCTTAGTTCTGGTGGCTGTGAAATCTTTCCACCTTTCCTCCTCCTCTCAATTGCTGGGCGTAATGGGGCTTGACTCACTACTGTGCTGCCTCCGTCAGGTCACGCTGGGAATTAGCTCATCCCTCAGTGGAGCACGCCCACAACAGCTGGTGTGTGTTGCTCTGTTCTCTTCCCTGCCTCTGGTCCAGACCTGCATCGCTCCCAGGACCACAGCACCCTCTTCAGGACTCTGCCCTCTGGCAGTGCCCACCTGGCTGATTTCTCACCCCCTTCTGTGGGTGTCAGCAGTCATCAGTCTCACCTGTCACTGTGGCCAACTGCAGTCCCAAAGTCTGGCCCCTTGCTTCGGGGCAAGCCACGGTCTGAAAAGATCACTTTCCAAGCTGGGGACCCAGGCCTGCCCACTACTCTGGGTCTCGACCCAGGGACCCTCTGGCAGCAGTGTTCTCCTGCCCTCCTTCTTTCCCCTCCAGCCCTCTTGCTCCCTGGGCCGCTTCTTCTGTGACCTTTACATCAGGCCTGCAGCCTGGCAGATGTCAGGCCAGAGCCTTTCTCTCTGCTCCCCTGAGCCTGCCCAGCAGTGTTGTACGAAAGGAGCCTCCCATTCACCGAGAGCTAGGCCTGCACCCTCACTGGTCAGGACCTAAATGCTCACTGCTCTGCTGAGCAGCTCCTTATACACAGGGCAACCTTGCAAGCCACCTTCCAACTGGTTCCTTACAAGCCTCGCTCTGATTAGCCAGGCATCTGCACAGGCTTGCTCCAGCCTGCTTTAACCCATCCTGGCCAGAGCGGGGCCACACTGCACTGGTTCACAATGTATCACAATGGTTCTCAGACTTGTTTGCAAGTGCCTTCCTTCTTTCTATCTGCAGTGGTTTATGCCTCTCCCTGGGCACCCGCCAAGCAGCCACCTCTCACCAGCTGCCCAGCACCATTGCCAGAAGAGTGGCAGTACCACACTCTGCCACCCATACATGTGCACTGAGGTCTTCAGAGCTGAGCGGTTGAAAGTGGTGGTTGCTTCCAAGGGCCCAGCTCTGAAGGCAGCACCACACAAGTAAGGGTGTCAATACTATGCCATGATTCTGTGATATTGCAGCCAGCAGCTGCCTTCAGAGCAGGGCACCCAGCCAGCAACCACCACTTTCTGGCCACTCAGCTCTGAACGGGTGCAGCAAAGTTTGTCCCCCCGCAAAGTTTCACCCCACTCCACCCCCTGAGTACATCCTGTGTCTCCCACCTGGGGGCACATTCTCACTCCCTCTCCAGCCACTCCCTGTTTGAGAACATCTGATTTAGCACATGCTGTCTCAGGACCCACCTGCATGTTGTGTGTGCTGTAGGCCAGGCAGTCTCTGTCAGCTTCTTCCCCTCCCTCCTCTGTGTAATCATGTCATTCCCTCTCTAACAGTTATATTCTAAACACATTGTTTTGAAATCTGGAACCAACATGGGTTAAACCTCAGAAGATTATTTTGGGAAAAGCTTCCACAGCTAACTTAAACTCAGCGTTGCCAGTTCTTGTGATAGTTTTACGAGCTCAAAATCATCCGTGTTTGTTCTTTAAAAGCCACATCCTGTAGCTGCAAGTGATTATGTGAGATTCTCAGCTTCCATTCAGAAAAACTGAGTTTCTAGCCCTCAGGGAGGGGGAGGAAAAGCCTGGAAATGTGAACTGATGGACCCCACCCCCCAAAAGCTCACAAACTAAATAAATATCCACACTTACTATTTTCTTTAAAATTCACGTTTTTAAGCCCATCTCATGATTTTGGGTTCTTCGATCATTATTTTTGAACCGCTAGAGTGGGCAATACAGTAAAGCTGCAAGTTTTTTGAGACCGATCATGTCTTCATCCTTTGTGCCTTGCATAACTAAGTTATCTTAGACAAATGTTAAATAACTGTATACATGTTTTGTTGTAAGGGCTTTCTGCGTGTGTGTGCGCATGTGTTGTGTAACACTGCCCTAGTCTTTAAAGTGCGACATTTCTGCTGCTTTGTTTTGCTAGATTACCAAATTAGACTTGTCAGCATTAGCAAAAAAACCTGTGTACAATTCAGTGGTAGCAATGACAAGGCTGGGCATGTGGTGCATTAGGGTTCCTGAGCTGCTCGTGAAGAGACAGTCATAATGATCCGAGTTACAGTGACATAAATAACTCCATTGAATGCAAAGGAGTCCCACGAGAGACCGCAGAGTCATAGAAGATGAACAGCAGTGCAACAAAAAAGGAGCATCTGGCTGACAGAGTCTTAATTTTAGATTTCTAATGATAAAAATAGGAAAACGTTCAGCAACAAAATGACACTGGCATTCCTGGCTTGTCTTCGCTAGCAGGTTTCTATGCTGTAACTATTTTGCTCAGGAGTGTGAAAAAATACACAAACACCCACCCCAGTGGCACAGCAAGTTACCGCTCTGCGTGAACCAGCTCCCAGGGCTGTTGGATACTCCCCTCACAGAGGTGGCTTCTCTTGAGCGCTGGGAAACAGCTGGTGCCAAGACCATACTCCTGCATGAAAGTGATGCCATGGCACCACTTTAAACTTCATGGTGTAGACAAAGGCTCAGACTCCTCTTCCTTGTGTAATTACAAAAGCCTCTCTCAATATCAAATGGTAGTATAAATGGTTGATTGAATCTTCATATCCTAACGCGAAAAGCACTACAACCGGTAGCACTGAAACAAGTTTTACAGGGAGGATACTGAAAGCCACTGAACGAAACCATTTCAAGCCAGGGGATGCTGATGTACTCCCCAGCATCCTAGTTCAAGCACCCCGGTTCCAATTAAACCGCATTAGCAAATGAGTACTACCATTTGGTTTGGACATGAAGGGAAACCCATCTTTAAGGAGCAATAGGTAAAATGTGCTTATTCATTCAAATAGTACTGACTAAAATACAGCCAGTGATAAAAACTAGACCGGGTAGATATATACAGGCAGCTGAGCTTTGATAGAGGCTTGCTGCTGAGGGCAATGATACTGTTTGATTTGTATTTACATATAATATTTCATGAAAGATCAGCACCAGAAGCGAGTTCCCCTGCTGTCCCAGATACAAGTACATCAGCCAACTCATTTTTGATGATGAAACTCAGTGGATTGCAAAGCAGCTGGACCCATGGCTAAGGTGAGGCACAAGAACAGGTGTTGAGCCAATGGTGTTGTATGTTTCCACAGAGCCCAAATGAGTTACTGTAGAAGAGTAGGAATAGAAATCCCAAGCTAAGAAAGAGGCCAAAATGCGTTGTGGCCTTGGAAACAATACCAGCAAAATCTAGTTGGCTCACAGTGGCTACAGAGAAGCAACATACAACATCATTAGTAAGACTTACAGACTCAAAACAAATGTTGATTTGTATGAGAAAACATTGCGTTAAAGCTTTTGAAAATATATTACATTCTGTACGAAGCAAACAAATATGATAATCTCTTCTCTTAAAACATGGCTGTTTTCTAAGATAATTGAATAACTCAGTGGCTAGCATAAAAACCTGGAGGGGGCCTGGGGGTGGGCAGAAGAAGCCGGGGGAGCAAGCTCTAAATCCTCTGCCAAATCCCCTTTTCATAATTTATAGTCTGTCACCAGTTTATCACAGAGAACTGTCCCTCTTTTTCTCATTCTACAGGCTTCTTTCCCAGTGGACAATCTCTGCCAGCTGTCTAGGCAGCAGAAACGTCCTTTTTTCCCAAGCCCCGACCTGTGGGAAAATCTTCATTGGCCGGTAATTGATTCCACCCTGCCAGCTCCATTACTTTAGTCTACAGTCAAACTGCCAGCAATCTGGAGACAGGCAGCCTCAGCCCTCCCGTGCTCCCGCTATTGAAGTCCACTCCTCGCAGGGCTGCTAGCTATTGGGTCTCTGAGTTGATGTGTCAGCCCGCCCTGCAATTAGCACTAATCTGAAAATTGGCCTCTGCTTGCAAAGCCAAGCACCTGACAGCTAATTGTTTATGTCAGATTGATGTGCATTTAATATGGAAAGGTTATTTATCAAAGGGAATTTTTTTTTCTGTTTGTCTTCGTTCAGAGCAGGGAGAGATGCCGCAGGCACTTCGAACCCATAAACCAATAAAGATCTTATACTTCATTTAACTTGAGGAGTCTGCTAAGTACCCTTTCCAAATCTGCAACCTCAACCTAGTGCAGCACTCGTCTGTTCAGAAAACTGTGGCTAGCCAAGAAGTTGAGCAGGTTTAGTCTTTTTTAAAATAATCAAAATATTGAGAGAGGAAAAATCTCACAGAGGGAAGCAGTAAAACAATCTAAGAAATCAAAAATAACTAAGAATTTTTACTCAGCTTAAGGACCTGCTCTTTTTTTTGTTTTCTTTTTTTTTTGTTTGGTTTTTCTAATCTAAGGTTACTAATCTTACCTATCCCTGTCAGAAAATACCTGAGATAAAGTGCTGACCCTTGTGAAGTAAATGAGCATTTTGCCATTCACTTCAGTAAAGCCAGAATTTCATGTCTGGTATCCTAGGTATATTGAATTGAGGTAGAGTTGCCATATTTGAACTTTCCAAAGAGAGAACACCCCTGAGAGGGAGTGTATCTGTATCAGTATCTTACCAATTCATGCTGTATTAATGTACTAGATGGATGATAATACATTAATACAACCTGAGCTGGGAGATACTGATCGATGCCGGTAGATACTGATACAAACACACTCCCACTCAGGGGTGTCCTCCTTTTTGAAAGCTCAGATATGGTAACCCTAAGTAAGGTTAAGTAGGCCCTGATCCTGTAACTGGATCAGCATGAGCAGAGCTGAGCACTCTTGGAGATCCAAGGACCTACTGAGGGTACAAAGGGATCCTGTGTTGTCAAAGACATTATGTAAATAATCACCAAGATTTGAAGAGTGACTAACTACACTCCAGTTAAGGTGTATTATCCATAAGGATCAACTAATTGAACCCTCTGCCAGGATAAAGGATTTGTTGTGTTTAAACAAAGACAGATATCTATCCAGCCTTCTTTAGGAAATCTCCAATGAAGAAGCTTCCACAACCTCCCAAGGCAGTCTGTTCCACACTCCTACTGTTCTAACATTAGGAAGCTTTTCCTGTAATTTAGTCTAATTCTGCTATGCTGTAGTTTGAACTCATTTCCTCTTGTCTGGCAAAAGAGAAGAACTTTCCTCCATATTTTTATGGCAAACGTTCAAGTATCTGTAGATGGCTATCAACCTTTAATCTTTTTTCCCAACTAAACATACCCAGTTCCTTCAGCCTTTGCTCACACGGCTTGCCTTCCTCTCCCCTTCATTATCCTTGTTGCTTGCTTATGGAACCTATCCAGTTTCTCTGCAATCAGAAGTAGCCACAGTACTCCAGCTGAGGTCTAACCTGTGCTAATTAGTGTGATGCTATCACCTCCCATGACTTGTATGGTCCCTTTTTTTTTTAAACCCCTCAAGGTGGGCACTGCATTAGCCCTTCTCCAGTCTTCTGGGACCACTTCTAGCATCCATGTGTAATGTTGACAGGCCCAGGTTACTGGCACCAGGGATAGAACCTGTAAGCAGTGGGTCTAAAGCCCTGCTCTCTACCATGTGCACTAAAGGCCAGCTGGCTCTCAGCTGAGACTTCACTCACCCCAGATGAGGTCTCAGGGCCTCTGAGTACTACCCCCAGCTGAGGGGACACATCCCAAGCTTCTGAGACCTGCCAGCAGTTCTTCCCAGCCAATGCACCAGTTGTAATGCTGACAGACCCAGGTTGCTGGCACCAGGGGTAGAACCTGCAAGTATAGGGTCTAAAGCCCTGACACTCTACCACATGAGCTAGAGGCCAGCTGGCTCTCAGCTATGGCTGTAGAGCAGAGACTTCACTCACCCCAGATCAGGTCTCAGTGCCTTGGGGTACTACACCTGAATTTGTAAATATTGCTGCCAGAGGCTCTGAGATTTCTTCAGGTAATTCTTTCAGTATTCTTGAGTAAATAGCATCATTACAGGCATCTTCCCAGTATCAAAAACCACACAATCTAGCTTTTCTGGATATCAATTTTAAATGAACCAAATGTGATACTTAAAAAGAATCATGTTTGTCCGGACATGAAGTGACAACCGCATTCGCCTAAATAGCTTAATATTATTTTATAGTCCTTCTGAAACATGTAATGACAACAATGAGTATTTGCAGTTTCAGAGAAGAACTTAGCAAATTCCATGGAAAGCAAAGGGGTTGACAGAAAGATATTTGTGGTACCCACGAAACTCAAACAGAAGCTGCAGTACAAAGAAAAAAAAGTTTGGGCTCTCAAATGAAACAATATGCAGCATTTATGGAAAGTACATATGAACAGCAATAAATCAGTCAGTGAAATCACAACAACTGTTTGATACAAATCATATTCTGATGGGAAAACTAAATGTGCCATGTGCTTGTATTAAATGATCCCTAGTGTTCATTCCAGAGATGGAGGGAAAGTTTTATAATCATAGATCGGTCCTTTATGTCTATGGAGTTAATCAAACAATGTTTGTCAAGCAATTTATTTAATTAGTGTTGTATTTGAAAAAAAAACACTCAGCTAATATTTTTCTGTTTTTTTCCATCTTAAAGAACTATACAAAAATTAATAAACAATCACGATTTTTTCTAAGTTTCCCAACAACTTCCACATAAACTGTGAATTTCCTTTTCATCACTGAGCTGGCACTGTCTGGACAATATATCTATCACTGACAATGTTTGATGTCGTAACATGTAAAAATGTGGAGGGGAGTTAGAGGAACAATAGTGTTTATTTAGAGTAACCTGCCAAAGGAGGTGAGCAGGAGAGCTTGAGTGTTTGTGATGACAGAAAAAAAAAGTTTCAAACTGTGCTTTATCAAGTTCCACCCACTCAAAGCTCCCGCTGCCATTGGAGTCAATGGCAAAACTCACATTGACTGTAATGGTGCAGAATCCAGGTGCACAGAGGGCATACTGAGAGCCAAAACATTCATCAAGCAACAAAATACACAACAGCAACATCACAGCAGAACAAATTTTAATTGGTTGAACACAACGTGGAGGTTGGACTCTTCCTCTTGGTCCAATTCAGGAGAGCACTGGGCATGTGCTGAACTTCAAACATATGCTTTAAACCACATTTGGGTTTCCCTTGGATTAGGATTTAGAGGTGTGTTAGTGGGGTGTTTTGGTGACATAGATTTTAACTGGACCAGCTAGCCCCCTCTGAAACCTACACTTTTCTCCACAGCTTGTTTTGTGGTGACAGAAGCCTCTGCTGGGACAGCAATAATGCGAGAGTATGCAAATGAGGTGCACGATTTGTAAATTAGTGCCTTGCTTGCATTGTTGAGTGTCCTCATTTATATGACTGTACTAGCAGTAGCATGCCATGTAGATGTAGCCATAGAGAGGCCCTTACAGGCTCCAGAGGAAGGGTTGCTGAGGGTCCCCCACCCAGGAGGGGATAACACTGTATCTGGAGAATGTTTTCTGTATGAAGATCTAGAGCAGGGGCCAGCAACCCTTCCAAGGCGGCAGGCCGAAATTTGATCTTTTGATCTCTGTGCGCAGTCTGAGTGTCAGTGATACCTTCTAAAGTCACTAACAGTCCTACTTACGACAGCTTCATTAATAAATAAAGTAAGGCGCAGAGCTTTACCGTTTAGGTAGGTGGTTGGGAGCATTAGCTGGGCTTTTGTTAATCCACAGAAGGTACGGCTTTGAGAGAGCTCCCCGCTGCATGGGGGAGGAGGGGTGAGGCTGAGCTCCTGCCTCACATGCCAATGAAAATCAGCTTGCACCCCATTCTTGGTACGCATAGGAGGTGTTGATGACTCCAATCTAGAGAGCACTTCCGGGGCCATGATTGGAGCTGGACTGGCAATCCTGTGGCTGAAGTCTCGTGTTTACAGAACAAGCTCAGTGCAGCTAGCAGCAGCCTGGGCTGCCCCATGCCAGCCCATGTACAGTAGGCTTCATTCTTGACACAAATCATTCCGGAGATGAAGTCTCACAGCTTATTTTATTTCTACAGTTTGCACAATTTGAGTGTCACTAAGAGAACAACTAGTCACATGCTTCGCACAGTATTTAAGTTCCAATTAATCTGTTATATCAGCAAGAGTTACAGCAAAAAAGGTGAAAAAAAAGACATGTTAATTATAGACAGGATTTCTAATTCTCATATATTAGTAGGCCTGCACAATGCATACCCCTTGCAACCTAGAACAATGGCCTGTTTCTTAGCACATTGTGAAAAGCCTCTATCAGATGGGAACATGTACATGTATTCCTCTGCTGTCTCGCATTCTGGACTACTTTTCCTGTCCTAAAAAAGAAATAGCCCACATCCATGAGAAAGACCCCTCAGCATGTCCAACCAAAACAAAATTACATGATCCAAAATTCAGGTAAATACTCAAATAGATATTTTTAATAAGAAAAGGAATGGAATCGGAAAAATCATCCATTATATTATCCAATAATTCTGCCCTACTGGTAGCAAATGCTTATCTTGCCATCTAAAGACTTTCTGATAACATGCTGAGTACAGGCTGTACCAAGTTCTTTAAAAACCTGCTATTGTTAAAGATGATGTAAAATGGTAAATCTAAGTGTTACTCCCTCTCCCAAACAAAAAGGTAAAACAAACCAACCCCCCTACAAAATTACAGCAAAAGGCACCTCATTGTCCTCAGGCCCACCTCTGCTGACAAGTTTCAAGTTCCTGCTTCAAAATGTGGTACTAGAAATGGTATGAAAACAATAATCAGAAGAACGTCTACAAATAATTTGAGCTGTCCCCTATAGATGGCAGAGGGTTAGACTAGACAACCCTTTGTGGAAAGCTTGGGCTGGTAATCAGGAATAACTTCCTGAACGTGAGAGCTACGGGATCACGGATACTCTCCCAGGGGAAGAGGTGGACGCTTTCACTGCTTTCGTAAGCTAGGCAGGGCACTAGAGGACTTATTGCAGAGTTAATGGGAGACCCAGTAAGACTTAGCCATTTCTAACTAATACAATGCTGTGACTGATTCTCAGAAGGGATTGTTACACAGGAGAACCCTGTGTTCCACAAAGCATTTTATGTCAGACTCAGGGACCTGACACCCATAATTTACAAAAGCCTTCAAATCCAATTAAGCCCTGAATCAAGATTAATTTAACTGACATCCTGAGAGTACACCTTGTTTTCCCAAGGAGACACCATATGGAAGCTGCTTTGTCAGTCCTTCCAATTCAATTTTTTTTAATAAAAGATATAAGTCTATTGGCGGAAGAAGGGGAGGGAGGAGACAGTGCCCCTGTAGCTGCCTAATCATTGTAGTTTGACTGTACTACTACTGTCAGCACAAACTAGCAATTACAATTCATGTGCTGTGGCAATTGGATCTCACTTCTATCATAGATGGCAGGTCCCACTATCTGCATGTAATAAATTATTCAGATTTGTCAGCTGTTCAAATGTGACTTGGTAATAGTGTGCTTAAACGCTCACCACATGTCTAATTTGAGGTGTGCCCACCAGTCCCAGCTCCAGTTCAAATTAACTCTGTATTAGTGGCAGGCAATTCACATCTGTGCCACAACCTTAAGGGATTTCTTAAGAGAATTTCCAAATCACATTCTGCAGGTGAGACGCGCCATTAAAAAGCAGATGAACGAAAGAGGACATATTGTGATGTTTAATTTCACAAGAAAGCATATGTTACTTCTTTAAGTAAAAAGCAAAAATGAAACATGAGTTATTCATTAAGCTTAGACTGCTAGAACCTTTGCAGAAAACGAGAAAAAATAGACCTCAGGAAATTTACTTGCGCTTTTAGCTGCACTTGAGAAAAATGCACGTTTACAGACAATATCCAGTGTTGCAGGTGTCTCATGAGAATCAAAGGCAATTCTGAGTAAAAAGAAATTTGAGGTAACTTTCAATTTAAAATGGAATATATAAGAAAAAAAAAGTTTTTAAACATGGATGCCTAATGATTGGCCCCTGTATCCATATTTAAGCAGGCATCCTGATTTTAAAAAAAAAAAAAAAAAAAAAAAAAAAAAATGAGATTTTCAGTGGGGCAGTGCACCTGCAGCTCAATCAGGCCAATTTATTTTTAGATACCTAACTACGGGTTTAGGTGCCTAACCTTATGCAGCCAACTTACCGTATTTACTTGATCAAATGCCTGTTCATTTATAAGCTGACCCCCACCCCAAGGAGAATAGTCAAAAATGGATTCTGACTCATTCATAAGCCAACCTGGTACTTCAGTGCTTGGCAAACTTTATATCCCAGTCCCTCAGGGTAAGTCGCTGGTGCACCTGGACATTTTGTTTACCTGAAGCGTCAGCAGTCACGGAGCCCTGATGCTCAACGGGTCTGAAATTAACCATTCCCAGCCACGTAGTGGTAGCTAGCACATCCCTTAGCCCAGGCTGCTTCCCACTGCTCCCGTTGGCCGGACATAGTGAATTGCAGCCAAAGGGAGTTAAGGGAACCTTTGCCTCCCAAGACTCCAGGTAAACAAAATGCCCCTGTGCACCAGTGCCTTACCCTCACAGGCTCAGGGCCAAAGCTTCCTGATACTCTTGCAATTTCTTTAAAAAAGGTGCTAAAATTTTATTTTTAATTAGATTGTACATTTTCTATTTTATAATTGAGATAAAAAGAATAGTGTATTAATAGAAATAAAATGTATGGATACTGATATCACTTATGCCCGCATAAACAAATAAAAAAGATGCGTTCTTCCCTAAAGTTCAATTCATGCCAACATAAACAAATCACTTAAAACACGTGCTTCCCAAAAGTTAATTTTCCCTAGTGGTAGCTGTTTGCTTTTTCTAGTATCGTTCTTCTACAAAACTAGATTATATTTACCTGTACTTAGAGTACATAGTGGTACTTATATTGATTATAAATTAACTTGTTGACATCAATACTGTAGCCATTTAATGTTGCAAAGGCTTTGTGTAGTGAAGTAGATTGGGTTGAAATGAACGCTGAAAGAGCAGTGCTGCAGGTCAGCATGAAATTTGACCGGTCCATTTCACAAAATGCTAGATAGACCTTACAAGCCAACCAGAGAAATACAATGAATGACAGTGCTATGGCACTGGTGTCAATCCGCTACTGTGTAATTTGATCTCTTCATGAATCTTAACCACTGGACTTCCCTAAGCCTTGTGCCAATCTGAAAATATAATGCACAGAATTGATGCAATCTGTAATCAAATTTAAATTTAAATACAGTAAACTCTTTCATATCAAGCATTCTATCATCTAGAACTCTCATATAACCAGCATTTTAATCGTAATTACAATTTAGTTATGTTTTCCACAAGGACAGTAAATACAAATAAACACAGCACATACAGGATAAGTTTACAGTGTACAGTATTTTTGTTGTTGGCAAATAAAGTACTCTCCATACATTTTTGTTTGTTGCTTAATAGCTAATTTTGTTTTTCTTTAGTGTTACGCATTGCTAGGTATACCTCTCTACTACCCAGTATATTTGAATATCCAGCAACCTCCCGGTCCCAGGACTGCTGGATACGAGTTTATGTACCCTGTTATCTCTACAGACATGTCACTCTACAGGGTTGCTTTAAAATGAACAAAGAACAATAATACAGTAAACACCTTCATATCTGGCAGCCCTGGGACTGGGAGGGTACTGGATATTCAAATATTCTGGGTAATAGAGAGGTAAACTTAGCAATGCATAACACTAAAGACAAGCAACATTAGATATTAAGAAATAAAGAAAAATGTATGCAGAGTACTTTATTTACCAACAACAGAAACATTGTACACTGTAAACTTATGCTGTATTTATTTGTATTTATTCTCACTATACTATACCTATCGAAAACACAACTAAAATGTACTTATAGTTAAAATGCCTGTTATTTGAGAGATCTGGATAACAGAATGCTGGATATGAGTTTACTGTAACTTGACAGTGATAACACAGTTGATGTTCCTACAAAATAGATAACTGAACTATTTTTTAAGATTTTCATACTACCATTTGAAGTCAACAATTGTGAAATCAGAAGAAAACAGCCTGCTTATGATGCAGTGTTCCAAGTTAAAGTTGGTGAATATGCAGAAGCAAGCAATAATTGTGTTGCTGCTCATGAATTCTGTATCAATAGAAGAAGGTCAGAGAATGGTGAAAAATAAAACAAACTAGGGTTATGTTTATACAGTAAAGTTACTTAGAAAGAACAGCCCTTATTTTGAAATAATTTTGCTAGCATCCACACAACGCTACCGCTATTTTGAAATAATTTCAAAAACAGAAGTTGGTTTATTTCAAAATAGGTAAGCCTCATGCTATGAGGCATAGTGCCTATTTTGTCTGATTTTGAAAGAGGGTCTGTGTAGACAGAGAATAGAACCTTTTTCAAAATAAACAATAGTGTACTCTGTGACTCTATATCAAAATAGGTTCTATGTGTTTAGACAACATATTTCAAAATAGCTAAGTGCTATTTCAGAATGAATTTTTGTGTGCAGCAGCATTATTTTGAAATAAGTTATTCTGGAATAGCTTATTTTGGAATAAGGCTGCTGTGTAGACATACTCAGAGACATACCAAGAAGCACAAAATAAATGTCCAAAAAGGTATACTTCATGTCCTGGGCTACAGAAAGATCTCAATGATTGGATTGTTGAATGTCGACAAAATGGGAATCTTGTCACTAGAACTGGAATTCATTTGCATGCTCTGCAAATGTCCAAAGATGATAAAAACAAGGTACTAAAGCCATCAGTGTTTGTTGCATCAGTAGGTTGGTGTACTCACTTCATGGCCCACCATGGGCTGTGTCTTTGTCAGTGAACAAAGATAACACAAAAGCTGCCAAGAGAGCTGAAAGAAAAAAATTGAATCTTACCAAAGATATGTTATAAAACATTAAAACGAATATGAATTTGAGCTGACACACATAGGAAATATGGATGAAATATCAGTGACTTTTGATCTGTCCAGCAACAGAATAATAACTGGCTTTGGTAAAAAAAAAACAGTTCTAATTAAAACCACTGGCCATAAAAAAAAAGTTATTTTATGGTCATTATATCGTGTTTGGCCAATGGATCAAAGCTCCCTCCTGTTGTTATTTTTAAATGGAAAACCTTGCCTAAAACATGAAGTTACCTAATTTGCCAACCTTGATAACTATTTTTGGACCTCTGTGCTTTATATATTGAATCTGTTCTGGTAAGGCTAGCGATCTGAAGAAGTGGGCCTGTGTCGCAAAAGCTTATCACCTAATAAATTAGTTTGTTAGTTTTTAAAATGCTACATGACTGCTGTTTTATTTTATCATAAACAGGTTTTTCATTAGTTACATTAAAATACAGCTACTAAAACGTTTGTGTTTTCCTTTGGACTTCACATTTTAAAAATACAGTGGGGTCAGTAAATGTTGGCTCTCAGCTTGTCAGTGTGTGCCTGAACATTGTGTGTACTTGGAGCATTGGAAACTATTCTATCAGAAATCCCTAAAGAAGATAAGTTCAACGTTCTGGAGGATTTCAATGCACATGCTGGACAGAAGTTGAAAAAAATAAGTCAAATGGAATTTTGCTCTTGAGCAAGTGTGCTTAACATGAACTTACCATCATGAACATCATTTTCCAACAAAAGAACAAGCTCAAAACATCTTGGAGATAGCCACAGTCAAAGCACTGGCATCTTCTTGATTATGTCATAGACTTGCCCAAGATCACAGTAACATACTTCTTACAAGAGTAATGACAAGTGCAAGTGACTCCTGGATAGATCATTGCTTCATTTGATCCACAATGAAAATTAAGAGTGCCCCCAAATGAAGGCTGCAAAAAAGCAAGTGAGACACGAGCCCTCTGAAGGCTCAAGATATGAAGGATCCCATTAAGTGCGACCACCTCCAACCAGTCTTTGAAGAAAAACTTCCATCAGAGTCTCCAGAAGAAATCAAGGAACACTGGAGGCAGCTGAAAGCAGTAATCATCAATGCCCCTAAGGAAAGCATAGTCTACCAAACCAGAAAATATCAGGAATTGTTTGACAAGAATGATGCTGAAATCAAGCAACTCGTTAATGAGAAGAGAATGGCATATGAAGCTTGGCAGAACATAAATTGTAATACAAAGACAGGAGCCCATGCTAGGTTAAGGATGGAAGTCCAACATAAAACCAGAGAACTCAAGAATAAATGGTGGACTGAGAAAGCACAAGAACTCCGATATCTCATAAACATCTGTAAAACATTTAGTTTCTTCAGTGCCATTAAGGCTGTCTACAGGCCAGCTTGTTATGGCATGAATCTTCTTCACTCTAAGGCTAGAGCCACACTTCTGAAGGACAACAAAGCCATCAATTGTTGCTGGAAAGAACATTGTGAAGATATTAACTGTAACTCCGTGGCTGTAGATGAAGTTCTTGAATGAATCCTCCAATGACCTCCTAGGGATGAGCTTGGAGACACTCCCAATTTGAATGAGATACACAATGCCATTATGCAGATGAAGAACAACAAGGCAGGAAATCCAGATGGGATCCATGCTGAAATCTTTAAAGATGGTCAACCAGAGCTAATTCAGCAGCTTTACTGCTCATCCTTACAATCTGGATGAAGGAGGAGACACCTAGTAAAATGAGGGATGCCCTGATTGTCACCCTCTTCGAGAAGGGGAGTAAAGAAGACTGTGGAAACTACTGTGGTATCTCTTGCCTTGTCATTGCAGGAAAAGTTCTGGCATAGATCCTTGCAACTCACCTTCTGCACTTGTCAGACAAAATTTTACCAGAGTTACAAAGGCTACGTCTACACGTGCACGCTACATCAAAATAGCTTATTTCGATGTAGCGACATCAAAATAAGCTATTTCGATGAATAGCATCTACACGTCCTCCAGGGCTGGCAACGTCGACGTTGAGCAGCACCACATCGAAATAGGCGCTGTGAGGGAACATCTACACGCCAAAGTAGCACACATCAAAATAAGGGTGCCAGGAACAGCTGCAGACAGGGTCACAGGGCGGACTCAACAGCAAGCTGCTCCCTTAAAGGGCCCCTCCCAGACACACTTGCACTAAACAGCACAAGATACACAGAGCCGACAACTAGTTGCAGACCCTGTGCATACAGCATGGATCCCCAGCTGCAGCAGCAGCAGCCAGAAGCCCTGGGCTAAGGGCTGCTGCACACGGTGACCATAGAGCCCCTCAGGGGCTGGAGAGAGAGTGTCTCTCAACCCCTCAGCTGATGACCGCCACGGAGGACCCCGCTATTTTGATGTTGCGGGACGCGGATCATCTACACGTTCCCGACTTCGACATTGAACGCCGAAGTAGGGCACTATTCCCATCCCCTCATGGGGTTAGCGACTTCAACGTCTCGCCGCCTAATGTCGAAGTTAACTTCGAAATAGCACCCAACACGTGTAGCCGTGACGGGCACTATTTCGAAGTTGGCACTGCTACTTCGAAGTAGCGTGCACGTGTAGACACGGCTAAAGTGGTTTCCGACCATGTTGTTGAACTGTGGATATGATCTGCACAGCATGGCAGCTGCAAGAAAGTGTCGGGAGCAAAACCAACTACTGTATGTATCTTTCATTGACCTAACTAAAGCCTATGATTCAGTGAATCACTGTGCCCTCTGGATTGTACTTTCAAAGGCTGGATGTCCTGATAAAAACATCAGTGTCCTAAAGTTGCTTCATGATAAAATGAAAACAAATCTTTTGAGTAGTAGTGACTCTCTGACTGACTCTTTCGCTCAGGGATGCATCATCACCACAAACCATGTTTGTAGTTTTCGTTGCATCTTTATCTTATTGCTGGGAAAATCCCTGCTGGCATTGAAATCATTTATAGAATGGATGGAAAGCTGTTTTGGTTTAGCAGGCTGAAAGCTAAAGGAGTAAAATTTCCACTGTCTCTATTGTGGAACTTCAGTATGCTGACGACAACACAGTTTTTGCTCAGTCTAAGGAAGATTTTCAAACTATCCTGAATGTGTTTGTAGGTGCTTACACATGTCTTGGTCTCATGCGCAACATGCCATGAAGACAAAAGTGCTCCACCATCGCTCTCCAAATGAGGTCCTACACACTCCATCTATTAAAATCATTGAAGAAGAACTGGAGAATGTTGACCATTTCCTCTACCTTGGAAATCATCTTGCATCCAAGACAGATATTGATGCAGAAATCCAACACTATCTGAGCTGTGCCAGTGTGGCCTTTGCTCATTTATGGCACAGAGTTTTTGAAGATCTCAACTTTCAAACAGACACCAAGCTTCTTGTTTATCAAGCTGTTATTCTCCCAACATTGTTGCTTGGGTCTGAAACTTGGACAATCGGCAAACATGACTTGAAAGTCCTTGAGAGGCATCGCCAATGCCACCTCTGCAGGATCTTGAAGATTAAATGGAAAGACAGATGCACCAATATTAGTGTTCTGGAAAAGGCAAAGACCACCAGTATGGAAGCAATGATCATCCATCAGCAACTCGGCTGGACTGGACAAGTTGCTTGCGTACCAGACCATTGCCTCCCAAAACAGATCCTGTTCTCTCAAGTGAAAGAAGGGTACCGTAAAGTAGGATGACTTGCTGAAGAATCATAGAACACTAGGACTGGAAGGGACTTTGAGAGGTCATCGAGTCCAGCCCCAATGGCAGGACCAAGTACTGTCTAAACCATCCCTGATAGACATCTATCTAACCTGTTTTTAAATATCTCCTGCAATGGAGATTCCACAACCTCCCTTTGCAATTTATTCCACTGTTTGACCGCCCTGACAGTTAGGAACTTTTTCCTAATGTCCAACTTAAACCTCCCTTGAAACCCTGTTGGATTTCAAGTCCAGCACCTTAACCACTTCCCCATCAAAGTTGCACCAAATAAGTCATTAAGCATCTCTGCCATTTCCAAGTTTCCTGTTACTCCCCCCTCACTGAGCAATGGGCCTACTCTGTAAAAAGAATCTATTCACCCTAGATGGTCCTCTCAAGGACTGAGCTCACAACCCTGGGTTTAGCAAGCCAGTGCTCAACCCACTGAGCTACCCCACCCCCATGAACATGCTAGGCACAGGAACTACCATCAAAAGTTGATAGGGCAGACATTCAAATGCATCATCACATTCGAATGAAAGTGCAATATCAGGAAGTGCAATATCAACGTTGACACTTTGGAGACACTCATCTTGGATCACTCAACATGGAGAGAAGTATTACGTAATGATCCCCTGCATTTTGAAATTTATGCAAATTGAAATCCTCTTTGACAAGGTGAGTGGAGAAGAGGTGCAGAAGGAAAGAGAAACTGGCTTCCAGTCATGGACAACAGCTTCCTACCATATCTGAAACATCTGTCCTCATTGTAATAGAACTTGTGATTCAAATGTGGGTCTTATCAGCCAACTGAGGAGATACAGCTCCCATGGAAGATGATCATATTTGGCAACCAATAATCACAATCCTACCTACATAAGCAGAGTAAATCTTTAAGTAGTGTAAACCTGACAGCTGCAAATAAATCTATATTACTTTCAGAGCAAACACAAACAAAACCATGGCCATGTCACACCATAAGCTAAGCAAGGTCAGGGCTACCACTAGTTGGATGGGTGGGATACATTCAAAGAACATATAGGGATTCTAATATCTGGTAGTGGCAATTAATTCTTCCTTCTGCACTGATACTGAACTTCAGCTCCAGCATGACCCCAAAAGGTGCTCTGAAAACAATACTAGCTGCTTTTGGTGGAGACAAAAAAACTAAAAGAATTCCTTGGGGTCCTTGAAGAACTCATAGCACTTTGGCCAAAAGTAGAGTTTTGATCTGGGCAAATTTCAAACTAATTACGCTTTGCCTGCCTAATAATCCCCCTCTAGTTTTAATTGACAATTATTCTTGACTTTCCCTGTAGAATGAGGGTCACATAATGTTACTTTAATCACAAAACAACAAGAAGTCCTGTGGCACCTTATAGACTAACAGATATTTTGGAGCATAAGCTTTCATGGGCAAAGACCTGCAAAATGGTTTATGCGTATCTCCCAGAGCTGCTGCTTATTTCAGGTGCGTGACAGGTTATGGGTTACATCCTGTAACACAGTACGAGGTTCTGCAAGAGAAAAGACGCTATTTAAATTCCACGATGGGTGCTTTATTGCTTAGTTAAGACCACACAATACTTTTGAATGAAACTAGGCTCTCTTTCTGTAAAATATATTTCTCGGACTGTAAGCGGTGCTCTGCTTCATGTCATTGAATGTACTGGATTTGTACCCGCTTATTAGCTGTGGGGCCTTATGAATAATGGTTCCGCTCAGTGTTCCCTCTAATTTCTTCCATCCATGTCCAGAATACATTTTGTTATGTGCCCCAAGGCACGTATGGAGAAGCACCACAAACAGAAGCACATGCTGCTGGCTGTGAGCACTCTGCTAATCAGCTGGGCAGAAGCTGAATCTCTCCTGAGTGGCAGCTCAAGTGCTCAGCTTACAGGGAACACTAGCTCCGCTCTGTATTTGTTTGCTTTTCGCTCATGTCCTTGGGATGTGAAACTTTAATCGAGAGGAAGACAATCCACAGGACTAACAGGTGTATGAGACTATCTTCCAAACACTTGTGTAAGTGCCAGCCACTTGCACCACAGCTGGAAAACACACAGACCATATTGGCAACCCCCAAGGTGCTAATTTACAGCTAACTGCTGTAATAAATGTGGGAAAACAGAGAGAGAACTATTGGCTGAACTGGCAGTGATTATAATAGAAAGCTGTACTGCCCGGCTGATTAATTGTGTCCAGCATTCCTTGCTCTACTAATGATAACACAGAGCTCCTGTTAGTACAGGCAAAATTAGAATCAGTTTTGATCCTTCCCCTTTACAGTCCTAAAACTGAAGAATAAACACGACAGCCTCTGAGTCTTAAAGTGTTCAGTTACTACTTCTTTTACCCCAAACAAGGTCACAGATGGATGCTGTCCAGCCCTCGAATGACCACATATGCTGTGCTGTGTGATCTAGCCATACAGGCTTAGAAATTCGAAATCTAGAAGGCACATATTGCATCTGCTCAGAACAGATGAACAGCAAGTCAGCCAGCTGCTCCAACCCATACTCCTGTCAGTCGGCATTTTGTCTCTGACTTCAGTGGGAGCCAGACTGGGTCCTGATTCTGAAGTCTTTACCCAGGTGAGCAGCCCTGGGACTGCCCATCTAACTAAAGCTTTGGCCTATCAGGGATCCAATCTTGCCCCCACTGAATGATCAAGGCTCCCAAGAAAGACTTTGAAAGATCAGACCCCAAAACGCAAGTGACTGTTTTTCTACATAGCTGCTGGGTTACCTCTCAAGAACTTCCACTCTTTCCAGGTCTTTAAAGCACTTCTTGGGAGCATCAGGAAGAGAAAAAAGTAATAAGCTTCTTAATTCTAAAAATAATATTCAAATGGCCAGTCAGGTGAAATGGCCACAGCTCCCTCTAAACAAGACACATTTCCATCTGCTTGAATGTCTTTGCTGACAGTAGCAATTTCACTCTAGAATCAAATATCTATCAGAAACGAAAGATCAAAAAAATCTTTTAAAAAGGTGTCACATGTAGCAAACCTGTTAATAAACAAAATGAAAAAAACCCTGAGAAATTTTTGGCACTTGAACTTTCAGGGCTCTAAATTAAGGCAAGTCTAATTTTCCAATTAGGCTGTTTGATAGGCAAGATGACATGTGCAGAGTAGGAGGGCAGGCTTTAAACTGCATTTTTATCAACATTTCTCATGACTACAGCGGCCTCTCTATAACTAACAGCTGAGGAGTGCACTTTCCCATGCCGTCAGGGGTGAGGAGGTTACGACTTAAGTATTGTGGCAGTTGTTTTTCACACAAGAATCCAGCTCACTGCAGCTCGCTTGAAAGAATCCAGCCCCCTTGAAAGATACAGGACCTCCCCACTCCCCTTTCCTGCCCCCCAGCCTCCTTTCCCTCCCCTTTGTGAAATGCTACGCCTACCACTTGAGTGGGCAGCTCAGTTTAACCCACCATTGAGCTGGACAACTTGCAACACTAATTGGGAACAGGGCAGTTTTTCAAAGTCGCTCAGTCGGTAAATGAAACTTCAGCTCCCCTGTGATCCAGCGTGTGCGGGGAAGCTGCAGGCCAAGGTGCAGAGGGCAGAGCAGAAAGACTCCAAGCAGCCGCTGCTCTTTCACAGCTCGCGCTCTCCAGGCAGCTGGCCACCGCTGGTGAGTGGGGCTCTGGCTCCCCCTGCAAGGGAAACACCAACTGTCTCTGTGGCTTTGTAAGCCCCAGGCAGAGGCGTTTTGGTAACATCTCCTACAAGAGTAAGGACAAATCTCCTGGGATAAACAACACATCCTGGGAGGTGGGAAATGTTGAGCCATCAGGAATTAATGTACAACGAAGAGGTATTTTATAGTATTTTGGGGAAAAACAGGATTTAAATTCTTCATTCCAAACCTGGCACAAGTTCATTGTAGTCCTATTTGGTCTTGCAGACAGCAAACTCACCAAAACACCAACCAGAGCTAAAACTCTGGAGTTCAGGCACTGACTCACTGTGTGACTTGGGCAGTACATCATCTCTCAGAGCCAAACTCATTGACTGTGGAAGGAGATGTAAAGGAGGATACAAACATCAAAGATAGTATAATTTACACACTGATTTGGGGAAAGCTGCAAGCTAAAGACAAGAAAGACCGTTTCAAAATGGCTGCTCTGGCTAGTTACTTTTCTGTCCTTTCTGTGTGGGAGATACACAAACTTTGAGACAGTGGGCCAAACAGAGAGGGGATTGTTGGCGTACGTAATATCATAGGGGCTCTAAACTGCTATTACATACTTGAGGAAGAAGCTGGAAAATTCAGGCATAAGGTATTTTTTGCTGATAGAGGCATGTCTACACAGCCTGTTTACTGCTGGTAGTACCCTTTGCCGGAAGCAAGATCTCATGCTGCTATGCTAATAAACCATGGGAATATGCTAATGAGCAGCCATTTACAATTGCGAGACTGCTTCTTAGCATGAAGCTGCCAGTAGGACATCTTCATGTAGACCCAGCCCTAGAGAGATCAATGGACAAGATCAAGGAAGAGGTAGAAGGGATATCTGTCCATGGGATTAGACTCACCAACTTGAGATTTTGGTATCACTGAGAAAGATGGGGAGAAGCTAGCGAGAACGGTGCAGGTGCTAAACAAGGAAGGGAAGCGGCACAGACTGATTATGAACATGGATAAAACAAAAACAATGGTATTTGGAGATAAGGAAATAGGAAAATCAGTGCAGACAGGATCAAACTAGAGAATGTAGAGAAATCCATGTTTTGGGGGAGTAACACAATGTATGATCTAGATTATAAGAAGGAAATAGTGACTAGAATAGCGAAAGCAAGAGCAAGTTTGAAGGTGATGGATAAGATCTGTAAAAACAAAGTGGCTAGCCTAGGAATGAAGCTGAGCATCTGGAAAATGTGTGTAGACAGCAGCATGCTATACAGATGTGAGATGTGAGTGATAACAAAAGATTCAAAGAGAGGGATATTGGCATTCAAAAGGCGTTGTTATAGAAAGATCCTGAGAATAGGGTGGATGCAGAAGGTCACCAATGAGGAATTATATAGGCAGGTACAGATGAAAGAGAACCTACTGCAGAAGATTATACAATGGAAGTTACAACTATTTGGGTATATCTGCAGAATGAATGATCAATGAAAAAATCGAGACTCTGGTATTCGGCATAATGGACTGTTTGAATAGGAGAGGCAGAGAATGGGTAGATCATACAATAGATTGGTGTGGAGCTAGTCTACAGAAATTAAGCCAATCCATGCTGGACAGGGAAAGATGGAAAGAAATAGTGGGGGAGGCATCAGACATCAATGGGCACTGAGCTCATGGTTGATATTGATGATGACGACGATGTTTTGGCTGTGATGGTTCATTTTAATCAATCTGTTTTATTGGCATTTGATTTTTAAAAAGGTGAGATGTGAAAATTCAGCCAATTGAAGACTCTGGCATGTGAAAAACTTAATTACCTCTTGTATCCCTCATCTATGTTAGATGATGGGGTCTGAGAAATGAGGTTCAGTTTCCTTCCAGTGCTCCTGTATGTTATGCCTTTATCACAAAAGTGGCTTAATATTGAGGGGAAAAAAGTTCCACAGCTCCACAATTTTCTTTTTGTTGTTTAAAACAGGGAAGCTAAAGTGGAACTGTATACAAATATGACTGATCATTTCAGTAGCTATTTTATTTCTCACTGAAGTCAGGAAAACAGACCTACAGTACCACTTAGAAGGTAAATACTTCACCGGAATATTTCCAAAGATGACACTGTGCAGAACTCTCACATAAGAGTCAATGAGATTGTTGATATTATACAGGTAAACTCATAAAGCAAGATGGACTTCTTTCTTATACTAGTTCAGAGTGAGACACCAGAGCCCTTATTTTGTTTAGTAAGCCAAAGTCTAGACGACCAGTTTAGCCTCATATTCCATTAGCAAAATTGATATTTTATAGAAAATGTTTATCAGGACAGTATTCCCTCTGCCCTTAGTTATCTTTTCCAAGAAATATGCTTCTCAATTAAATGAAAAGATGCCAAAACATATTAATATATTGCCATTATAAAAGATTAGCCCAAAACATCAGACTAACTTCAATATCCAGCTCAAATGAGGCTTGGACTCATTATCTTATTTAGGAAGTTTATTTCTTGGCTTTGTTTTCTGCCCAAACCATTGCAGAAGGATTGAAAAAATTAACAAATAGTTGATTTCCTTAGTATAACTATAACATACAATGCATCAGCATGTTTAATTCTGACTGACAAGGACACAGCGCACAACAAGAAACAAGAATGCTTCAGAGTATTTAAGAACACAGTGAATGCTAGTCTGATGCATTCATCTCAAGGATAATATATATTTTGGTGTAAGGCTAGATGGCAATGTAACAGCTTCCTTTGGAAAGTCTGACCCTCGATATATGATAAATATCCCACAGCACATATGATTTACCAAGACACATGTAGAGCGCATGCTTGTGTCCATTGAAAGAGCATCACAGTAAAGACATAAGACTTTCAGAAATTTTTCAACCAAAGAGAACATTAACAAAAGAAATTTTAAGAAGAAATTATTTTACTTATAAATGTGTAAATATAAAACAAGATAAAAACCAAGACTTCAGTATTTGGGAGCAAAGCAAAATGAGAACTGTTCTGTGCCTCAGAGACGAGCCTAGTGGCAGATTTTGCTGGTGGTGATATCCTGACTTATTGTCATCAGGCAGGTTCGAGCTTTTTTCTTAAGAATCTTTTCCATCTCATCCTCCAGAGGCCTGGACTTTGAAAAGACAAACTACAGCAGAGGGATTGCTGTTTACAATGTACAACATTAGTACATCAGCCACCCAGAGAGCACTTAATTGTGTTGTTTTTCTTCCACAGCGTGCGATTAAAAATTCGTTTTGCTTTTCAGAGCTGCATATGCCTTCTTAATGCTCAACACAGCACAGAAACGTTAAAGTTGGTCAGAGATTTAGGAGAAACTAACTCATCATCAAAGGCCCTCTACATATTTCTGAATAAATTCTTTATTTTAAAAAATTGTAAATTTTCCATTCATTAAAGACCAAATGTGTTTTGGAGACATTTTTGACCACTTTTACTTGTTTTCCGGGCACATCTCAGCAAGCAAATATTTGTTCAAAATGTGTTTAGAAACAGAAAGCACTATGAACTCTTGTAAAGCATATGGGCTCTCTGGACGGAAAGTGAGAAGTGGATGACTAGATGAAATTCCTTGGCATTTCAGTAATGGGCTGGGCAGTAGGGAAACACAGGACCAATGGATCTGTACGAAATTGAATTTGCCTCTCCTCCTGGGCCTATCCCCACTGTAGCAGTCTGTGCTGAACCACACGGGAGAGACATGGAAATGCTATATACAGTCCAGATGCGGGGCACCAGCCCCTCCACCCAACTCCAGCCTTGCATCAACGTTCCTGCACTAGGGTAGAATTTTGCTCTGTTCTCTCAGCATTATGTGTGCACTATATGAAATATGAATTCTGGACAGTTAAAGTCCATCTGATGATTATTTGCATATATATGGCTCATCCATGTAATTAACAGATGTTAGGCCCTGAACTCTACATGTGACGTGGAGGTACAGGAAAAATGAAGTTCAGCTAATGAAGGGAATACTCTGCTCTACCTGTTGTTACTTACGCATTGTCAGCTCTGATAAACAAAGGATTACAAGATTGTTATAGAACAGCAGTTCCCAACCTGTTCCAGACAGGGACCCATTTTGACAATTCAGGAAGACTTGGTGACCCTCGAAAATTCAAAAAGATGGGCGGGGTGGGCACAGAGCTGTAACTAGCTAATTTTGCGCCGAAGGGAATACTACAAAATTGTACCCCTTCATGTTTATATATTCATAGTAGTTATTTCATAGGAAAGGGAAAATATATTAATAAAATAATATGACTACATTTATCATAGTTAGTCAGAGCTGTGGTGGTAGAAAGACACTCATCCCCAAACTGCTCCCCCCTCACTTAAACCCCACAATCAGGAGCTTGGGGAGTCACACTCAGGGTCTGGATGGAGCTAGGGGAGTCACATTAAGGGGCTAGGAGTCACTCGGGGCTGAAGGGTGCTAGGGGATCACACTCAGGGGCTAGGAGAGTCACATTTAGGGGCTGGAGGAGGCTAGAGGGAGCTGGGGGAGTCACACTTAGGAACTAGGAGAGTCACACTTGGGCTAGAGGGGGCTAGGGAAGTCACACTCCGGCACCAGAAGTCCCTCACAGGCTTCAGGGAGCTAGGGGAGGCACAGGGATCCCCGCAGCTGAAAGCCAGCTGGGGCACGGAGCCCTGGCCAGCAGCACCAGACATGGGAACCCTAGCTGGTATGGGGGGAGCTCCCATCCCCATGGCTGAAAGCCAGTTGGAGCAGAGCCCTGACCAGCACGGCCAGCCGCAGGAACCCTGGCTGGGGCCAAGGGGGAGATCCAGACCCACCCCCACTTGCTGGAAGCTGTCTGGGACCAGGGGAGGGGACCCCTGAACCCCATGGCTGGAAGCTAGCTGGGGCAGAGCCCCAGCCAGCAGTGCCATCTGGGGGGACCCCATCTCCTGCAGAGGCTGGAAGCCAGGTAGCTGATCAGCTCTGCCCTCCCTCCCAACCTCGGACCCAGGCCCCCACCTTACCTGAGCTGGGAACTGCTCCTCAAGTATGTAGTTCTCTGCCCTGCAGCTGAAATGGTTCTCAGTGTAGTTGATTAGCTTAACTGCCTGGTGGCTGTTAATCCAATTAAAAAGTTGAGAACCACTTCAAGACTGTGAATGGCTTCTTAAGAGCCACCTGTGGAGTCACACAGCCCAGTCAGTGACCCTTTTGAAATGTAATTGCCACCCATGTTTGGGTCCCAACCCATAGGTTGGGAAACCCTGCCATAGAACCAGAAGATAAGAAGGAATAAGATCCACTAAAATCTGCTGTGGCTCTCAGTTCCATAACTTGAAGGCCAGCCCTACATAACAGAATAATTACGTTGCTCAGGGGGTTGAAAAATCCACACTTTTGAGCAATGCAGTTATACCAATCTAGCATACCCCAGCAAAGACAGCACTGGGTCTCCCATCAGCATAGCTACTGCCTCTCGGAGAACTAACTATGCCACCAGGAGCAGCTCTCCCATCAGCATAGTAGTGTCTTCACTAAAGCACTGCATCATGCCGCTGCATCACCGTACGGGGAGACAAGCTCTAGGAAATGGACTGTATTGGATTAAACCCCATGTGTTTGTCCTAAAGGGCCCGCTGCCCGGAGCACCCTCCTGTGGCAAGGCAAGTGTGCTTGCCTCAGCTTCTCTCCTCCCCTGGCCCCGTAAAAATACTCCAAACAGCTTGTTTTTGAGCTCAAAGTGGCCTTGTGCTATTGATTATTACAAAAGAAAATGCTGTGCACATGAACCGTAACAAACCAGGTCCTCCACCCATAGTCAGGATAGTTCCTCAGAGATCCAGCATCTATCATCACTTTCCAGCTTAGCAATATGGCTCTGGCGTCCCTCACCACACTCCACTCGTGACATCCCTCACCCCAGCTCCCCAGAATGGCTCTAGTGTCTCTCACCTTACCCTGCCTCTGAAATCCCTCACCCCTCCCCAGTGTCCCTGTATGGCTTTTGTGTCCCTCACCTCACCACAACTGTACAGCACGACTCTACTGCCCCTTACCTTGTCTCAGCTCTCCAGCATAGCTCTGGTGACTCTGACCATGTCTCACTTCCAGCCTTCACCTGCTCTGGCTTTCCTATTTCATCTCTCCAGCTCAGAGAGTCAGCAGGCCTTCCCCTTCCCTCTGCTGCCAGCCTTCTGAAGCTCACTGGCTCAAAGAAGGTCATCAGTAGGCTGGTCTTGCTTCTGGCTTCTTAGCCCTCTGCCATTTTCAACCCCTCAGCAGTGGCTTTGGCGCAGGAAGTTCAGAGGGCCAGTTTCCCACAGGCTTCCTGAACATTCTTCTCCTTTCCCACTCCCAGGCAGCAATCCCGTCCTTTTCCGGCTGTCACCAACTGCCCCAAGTCACAGGTCCTTTGCAGCTCACTGGGTCTTTCCCCTCTCTCCCCATTCTCCCTAAACTTTTACAGCCCCCAGGCATTGCCTCACCCTCTTATGTGAATTGGGAGCACCTATTCTGGCACAGGGGATCTAGATCTGCTTCACTTACACGGCCCAGCCAAACTCAGACAGTGATCTTAGACAATTATCCAGGACTGCTGCTCCAGAGGAAGGCATAAATACTACTTATACTACTACTACGGCCCCTTTTCATCGCGAGAGATGTTGGTTAGCAGTGAGGATCTCTGGGCAATGGTTGAGTCTGCAGCTTCTCTCGTGGCTTATCCGACTAATATTGGATTTACACAGTTGATTGCAATAACCGCATGTCAGTCTCATTTCCAAATTCTGGAGTCTGAGTGTTTTTCCTTCTAAGATGAAGATAAACTTAAAAATAAAACACGTCATTGCCAATATGTCCTGTGGGAAAATTTGCCTCTCAGAAGAATACACTCATAAAACTTAACTACTATTGTGTTAAGAGATTCTTCTTCAAACCCAGAGTATGTTTATATGTGTATTATTTTAGAGAACATGGTGTTATCTATATTAAAATAAGTACCATCCCTCTGTTTATTAGCCTGATGTATTAATCTTTAATAAGAAAACACAGTTATGGGCTAAATCTATGCTCACAATGTCAACACGATTTAAAATATGTAAATGGGGTCTTTGCCCGCAAAAGCTTATGCTCCAAAATATCTGTTAGTCTATAAGGTGCCGCAGGACTTCTTGTTTTTGAAGATACAGACTAACTCAGCTAACTCTCTGATAATGAAAAACAAAACATTCAGACAGTTTATAATTCACTGTCCAGTGAGAGGTTACTCAGTTTTTCAAGCTGCGCCCTCCTAAGGTTTGCTCTGCTCTTGGTGTCCATATGGCCTATTTACATTAGCAGCTAATTAGCAACATTCTTTTGGCTCCTGCATGCACTGTTGGTATCTTTATATCCTGGTCCTGGCTGGGCATTTGCACCAGGAAGGAAGCTATAATGCATGGGCTCTGTTGGAATGAGCTCGCAGCTCTGGGACTGGAAACTTTGCAAGATCATAGCACGCCCAAAGGCAGGGCACAATCTATGCCAAGATGTGCTGGGAAAAACCAGGAGCCCCTTCATTCTCTCTGCTATTTAGATGAAGAGATGTGAGGGCTTACAAAATTGTCTTGTGCACACTAAATAAATGGCCAAAATGCATTTGACATCTAAAGAGTGAAGTGTGCATTTTCTGTCACTGGTGTGTGATTTAGGGAAAAACACCAGTATGTACATACCCTGGTTTATCTGCAAATATGACATTATCCCACGGGAAAACATAGGATGTGCGTGGGTGCAGCAGTGCTTCATCTTTGAAACAGACCATTTGGGAGCTCTGATTTTGACACTCAGAGCCTGGATACCTTTCTGGCTGAGGTGATAGCCACCAAAAAGTGTCATATTCCAGGAGAGCAACAGAGAGGGAGCCGTGCGGGTCTATATACTATCAAAACAAAAAAAAACCCAATCAAGTAGCACTTTAAAGACTAGCAAAATAGTTTATTAGGTGAGCTTTCGTGGGACAGACCCACTTCTTCAGACCATAGCCATACCAGAACAGACTCAATATTTAAGGCACAGAGAACCAAAAACAGTGATCAAGGTTGACAAATCAGAAAAAATTATTTTCTAATAAATTATTTTGTTAGTCTTTAAAGTGCTACTTGACTGTCTTTTTGTTTTTATTCCAGGAGAGGTGATGTAAAGTACATGTCACCATAGGCTTGAATGGTGGAGCCATTAACTTGGTGAGAACCAAGTTTATGTCCTAGGGGCGTAGAGGTTGTCTCAGTTGAGGATAGAACCTGCCCACTCCCTTACAGAAGTGGTTTAAAAGTTGGTTAGTAAAGCCAGACTGTCCTTGGGTCTGTGGGTAAAAGGCAAAAATGACACCTAGGGGAATGCTGACTGAAGATATCACTGACCTCTACTGTTATACATTAAGCAGGTAGTCTAAAGTCAAAGAGATTGAGGCCTGCACACTGGGATTTCCTTCTGTGATGACCAAATGGAAAACTGTTTACACGTGGCCTGATAATTAGCCTGAGTTGAGAGTTTTCTGCTTCCCAGTGAAACTTCCTGAACTGAGGTGGAACATAGGCACTCAGTCCAGGTTAGCCATAGAATGCCTAAACCATGTGGTGAAGGGACCCCAGGCTGAGGTGACACAATTGGCCACGATCCTGAGGCATGAGAGCTGGGACCAGGGGAAGGCTATGAACCTGTTCATGGAGCAGTCCTGCAGAGTGATGTACCAGGGCTGGTGCAGGGTGGTGCCAGGCCAGTAGTAGTAGTAGGCATCCTTCAGTCTACATAGACTATGGATCGTGCCCTTCGTAGTTCCATTTGGGATCATCATTTGCAGCGTCGACTGTGAAGGCCCACACGAGAGTGACAGTTCTTGCTGCATCTGTTGCATGTGTAATTGGTGTCTGGCAGGTCCTTACCATGCTTTCTGTGGGCTCGCTTCTCCTCTGCTAGGCAGGCCAGTGCTATCAGGATTAGTGAGGCCTTGTTCTGGCACATCTTGAGGAAGACCTTGTAGATCAGAGGAAAAGGTGGGAATGTGTAAAGCAGGGGATTCTGATGTCACCTGCAATGCCTCCCATAGGCAGCCCGGGCTGTGATATAGGAAAAAGCAGAAGTGCTGGCACATCCCGCTGCCCATGCTATGAACAGGCCACGGTGCAGCAAATGCTCAGAGTGACATCTCCTCTGAGGGACCACTTGTGCCCATTGAAGGAACTACTGAGATGATCTCCCCATTCGTTCTGGATTCCCAGAAGGCAAGACACCTCAAGGTGGATGGAGAAGTTCACACAGAAGTCCCATAGCAGCAGGGCTTCCTAGCATAGGGGAAAGAAGTGATCATTAACCTGTTTGTTTATACAGAACATCGCAGTAGTGTTGTCTGTCACGACATGTCTTCTGTCCTCACATCATCGAGGTGCACACGTCAACCCAGAGCCAAGGCAGTTGTGACCAACTGCACAGAGGGCTGTGGTTTGACAAATGGCACACCACAGCACACAACTGGCTCCTGCAGCCACCAGCTGACAGAATCCAGGATGTAGATGTGATGGTCCCCCACCCTCCCCACCCACGCTGCTTTATGAAAACTGGCTATGAAAAGAAATATGCATAATTTAGAGATGCACTGGACAAAATATCTCATGTAGCATATCAACTTTAACGTTACAGACTGCTGGATGTGTATATTCTATTTTTATGCATGTATTATTCTTCTATGTGAAGTTACAAACAAGAAATGTAAGTCTGTTTATAATTTTAAAAGTGCCGATGACAGCCTTAACTTGTGCCCCAGAACTCTAATGACTGGATGATCAACTTAATGACTTCTAAATAGCCTTGTTTATCCTACAAGTGTAGGAGGTGATTGGTGCTAGAAAGACATGTGACCACACCACCTGATACTGAAAGCCATTTTGATCCAGTATTTTTCCAGATTTGAGGTGGGGGTAAGGAGGTTAGAGAACAAAGGTTTCCTGACACATGAAAAAATCTATTTATGAAATGGGAAGATAGCATTTTTTGTCTTCAGCCTGCCTTGGAATCTGCCTGACACATCTTAAAAGGAAACAAGGACTATGAAAGGCTCTTGACCCAATCGGAGAAAAAGAACAGCTCTGGTTTGAAGATTTTACCTGACATGAGAACAGCTATTTAGGGTAAGAATCTACATATGCTAACTTTCTTAGGGATGTCTGAACTAGCCATGCGTTTTCATTGCAATTTAGTAACTTATTTTGATCTGTCTATTTTCACTTATAACTAATTAAATCCAACTTCTTACGCTTAATAAAAACCTCTTTAGTTTATGGTCAAGCCCAGTGTAAATAATTATTACCTGGGAGATGCCTAGTGTAAGGGAGGTCAATGAGAGAAACTCTCCTGTCAACCTTCTCCAGTGCAGACAGCCAAATTAGCTAAGCACAGACACATTGATTTTAGCTATGCAATTGCTGTAGCTAGAAATGCGTATCTGTGGTCGACCTTCGTATCCTAGTGTAGGACACAGCCCTGGTAAACAAATAGAGCCTTTTCATATTTTGCAGTGTCTCAGCTTTCAGATACAAGAACAATCTATTTTTTTTTCATTTTATCAGAATTCTATTTAGCAGCCATTGCAGCCTTTAACAGCCATTTCTTTTCTATTCTGAGAACATAAAGTTATGGCAAAAACGTGCTGTTAGAAGCAGTCTGTAGTTAGCCTGAGTATCATAGCAATTCATCTCACAACTGTGTGCCCTGGAATAGTTAATATTATTGTGCCCCAAATTGCACTGTAGACCCCTGAGTTATGTGGGAATTGCATTCCTCACAACCCCCATGTAACTCAAATATTGCGCAACTCAGGGGAGATGGCAACCAGGTGGCAGCCTGGTTCCTGGATCCCCTGCACTTGCAGAATCTGGGAAACTGATGAGTCCACCAGGGCTGGTCAGTTTCCTGGCTCCCAGAGTGGTGGGGAGCAGGAACCAGGCAGTAGCCTGGTTCTCATATCCTCACCATTTCCAGGTGGAGAGAGCCAGGCACAGCTTCTCCCCAGCTTCCCCCAGGTGGGGGAAGCTGGGGAGAAGCCACACCATCACAGCTATCTGCCCCCGCCCCGCTCTTGCAGCTGGGGGAGCCCGGTGGACAGACAGCTGCTACAGCAGAGTTTCTCCCTTGATTCTCCCAGCTGGGGGAGCTGGGTGGGTAGACAGACGCAGCGGTGTATTTTCTCCCGCAGCTGGGGGAGCCCAGCGGGCAGACAGCCCCTGCAGCAGAGTTTCTCCCCTGATTCTTCCAGCTGGGGGGCTGGAGCTCTTTTGATTTGCACTTAACGCACTTTAATGTGAGTTAAGCGCAAATCAAAATTGCACATACCAGGGGATTACCGTATTTATTCAAGAATGAGAGAACTCTAGAAAATAGATGGATTACTTTGATCGGTATTTTTTGATATATAAGATATTTTCTGGTTTCCAAAACCACACTTTTTCCTGTATTGATGGCTGCGTAATTCTTTACCTGGAAGCTAATCTCCCATGAAATTCACATTCAAACTCCCCTAATTGTAGTCAAAGGGATGAAAGAGCAAATTAAGACAACAAGCAAGATTACGTGACCTACCTTATTTCTTTGACCTGAATCATTATGGCTTTGAGAAGAAGCTTCCCTTTACTAATTTGCAAATAGATCTGCTAAGACATGATCCATTCCCCTCACAAAGCTTGCTCATTTTCCACAAGATTCCCACTCATACCCTGTGGCAAAGCAATGCCCTTTCTAACTTTGCTTATGAAGTGAGAGGCATAATACTACATTAGAATAGGTGTTTACATTTAGACTTGTCACCATTAAAAAGGAATCAATGATTACCAACATGCATGTGAGCTGAGAGCTCAATTAGTGCAACAACTTAGTTCAAGTCGCTCAATGCTCAACTGTGACATGGGTAACAGTGTGGGCCCTAGCATTATACAAATGAGAGCCCTACAGTGACAGAGATTAAGACCATCATTCGTAGCATGAGCTCTGCTTTCTGACCTGTGATCCAGGAACCATATGTCTATTTCTAAATGAAGCACCCTTACTGGAAGGAACAATGCATTTCTGTCCTGGAATTCTTCTGGGAAAGTATAGCATTGTAAATCACTTTTCCTCTGGGACTGTAATATAGACTCTGGAATGTCTGCCCTGCTCCAGGCAAAATGCACAAATGGTCAGACATGATATGGTTACCAAATTATATAAAGAAGCTCAGTCAACGTGTTACCTCTGAATTTGGTCAGACGTGAGACTGTTCAGTTTTAAGTAGGGAGATAAGAAGGTAAAAGACAACTAAGAACTAGACATACTATGATTTTTGCCTTTTATTTCATTTACCTTATCACAGCCGTGTGGAAAGTAGCCTCACAATTTCTTTCTCAGAACAAGTAAATGTACAAAATAAACGTTAAACGTCTACAGTTTACTGATTTATTTACTAGCTTTATTCTTTTGGCCTTATTTCTTTGCTTTCCACGAGGCCTAAGAGCACTGCATCAGCCTCCAGCAGAGTTGTATCTGTTTTTCCTCCTAAGAATCTAGATGTGAGTTCAAGATCCACCAATCTCAGACGCACTCTGGCTCCTTTTTGATATTTTCTGTGGGAAAAACAAAGCAAACAGAATAAGTTCTGTTAAGCACTATACATACGTACATTTTTCTAGTATATGCTAGAATCTGCAGTACTAAGGCACCTTGGGTTCCATTCTCAGCTCTCTTACAAGATTGTCTTTGTAATCTTGAACAAGCCACTCAGGTTTTCCATGCCTCATTTACTGTCTGTCAACTGACATTGATAATCTTTTACCTCCATATTTGCAAGAGCACTTTGAAATCCTTGGATGAAAGGCAGAAATGCAAAATAATATATTACTAGCTTAAATGCCAAACGGATACTAGAGTCTTTGGCAAAATATAAGTGACTTTTTCAAAATAATGACTATGACTATGATAAATGACTTTTTCAAAATTATGATTCAACTCAGTGTTCATGAAGGTAGCAGCATTACAGCACTGCACTCACAGCCAGTTTACAGTTTGTTACATTTTATAAGTAACGAAGTTGTAAAAAAAGTAAGTTGCTTGTTATATTTTTTTTTTAAACTTTTCAATGAATTACTTAAGCAATTTTATTTTTAAAATTTTGCAAGACATCCAGTGAAGTGAAGGGAAAGACCTCCAATAATTTCAGTGGATTTTGGATTAGGATCTTGGCCCCTAATTTCAAAAAAATATTAAAAGGAATTTTTATGGAAACCAATACATATAGGCTGCATCTACATCCAGCTGCAAAGCCAACAGCTTGATGCAAAGGAGGGCTCTTGAAAATGCAAATAGCTGCACATTTGCATATTTATGTGGCTAATTTTCATATTTGTGTGAGATCACCCTGCCGGCAGAGGCTGCTGCTGGCAAAAAACCAGCAGTGTAAACATGGTTCTGCTGGCAAAAAACCCCTTTGTCAGCAGCCCCTTATGCCTGGAAAAAATCAGGGATGTATGGCTCAGTGCAGACACAGCCATACATATCTGGCAACTTTCCTATTACATTGTAATTACATGCACACAAATGCCATTTAAAGTACCTTGATACAGATTAGCAAAATCACCTGTGTTTATTTTTTCCTGAAGAAGAAGAGCCATCTTTTATATAAATGTTTTACTTGTATTGGACTACACGCTTAAGTTTACAGATGTGAATTAAAGGCAAAGTAATTTGGGGGATAATTGCTACTTGGTTTAGGACCAAATCCTGCTAAATACTTGTGAATCTGCACTTAATCACCTCTGAAGGTTGCTGTGATAACTGGGCCTACAAATTTACCATAATTGTGAGTTAATAAAATGTGATCCAATGGATGATACTAGCTCATCCACTGTGGCTCTAAAAAACGTGAAGAAGTGCATACAATGCCACAACTTTTAACAACAAACATTAATGGGATATGGTATCAAAGGAAGACAAAGTAAATTCATCTAAACAAAAACTGTCTACTGATACAAGGACCGTGTTAAGATTGTTTTTGGTATACAAGAAAAGTGTGGATATTAGAAAGCCAAAACCGGTATGTCAGAAAATAGACTCGACTGATGGACAGAATGATGAGGGGGACAAACCATTCTGTCCATCATTTCCTTTGCAGGTCTTCAAAAAAAAAAAAACAAAAACCATTGCAGGAAGGAAAAATAGCTATTGAAGCAAGCTTCACCGTGAGATGGGGACCCTGGGCTTTTGTCTTCTGATCCTGAGAGAGGCTCTGGGCCAGAGAGGGACTCACATGACATTGCCTCTAGCTAAATTCCCAATTCCAAATGGGACTCAGTTTTATCATCAGCAGTAATAACAAAATTTCCATCCCACCTCAACTAACTTCTTTTCCCCAAAAAGGACAGTTATTGCTATCTTTAATATCATCTAAGGGATGGTCATACAAGTGATTTTTTTTCCTTCTAAAACCTGTCCCCATTAAGGGAAAAAACAAGCCAGGGCTGGGATAATGGATTGGTTGCAGGCGGGGGTTTGGTTGCAGGCTCCAGGCGATGTTTACTTTGGACAGCTCCATGGAAGTGACATAACTTTCAGCTCCCAGACGAAGGGGCAGACAGGTGGCTCTGCACAGTATTTGATTCCTCCACCTACGAGCCACATAGAGAGCCTTCCTTAACCCCACTGCACCACCAACCAGGCTTTTAAAGGCTCAGTCAGAGCCACCAGGGCTCCTTTTCCATCGGGCATTCCAGTCAACAACCGGACACCTGGCAACCTCAGGAGTGACAGAGCACGTTTCAGTCAAGGTGTGAACAGGATCTTCCCTGCGATTACTGCTCCTGACTGCCGGGGCAGCTAAGAGATTGGACACCTGATCTGAGAGCAGGAAGTTTTAGCTTTATGCTTGATTTTCAATCTCAGTGTTGTTTTAATTGGGAAAAAAAAAACTTTTTGGCCAATAGCATGCCTGGGTAACTGCTGTAAAGCAGTTACAAAATGTATGAAGGGAAGGCTTTTCTAACTAAAAGACTGACATGGAAAACAGATGAAGGGAATGCGAATCAATAAGCACCTGATTTGCACCTATGCAAAATCTAATATCTGCAATGAACTGTGCCCAGATGCAGCAATCCATGCTAGATCACACTGAGGGACTGGGGGTTACTGTGCACAACTATCAAAAATGTTTTACTTTTTCTGCTGGCATTGTATACACCATTGTTTGCAAGACTGCTGCATCATTAAAGGGGAGGACAAAACATCACTAGGCCGTTAGTGGTATTGCTACTCTGTTCAAAAATGTATGGCACTGGCTACTCAGGTTACCTAACATTTATTACCTATGGCTTATATCTTCCCTTCTAAGCCTTAGGCAAGGAAGAAAGCCTTTTGTTTGATTCTATCCTCCACAGATTTAGTATCATTTGCAATTTTTGTTTAATATACTAGAAAAACCCAAACTCCACACTTATTAAAATAGAAACTCAGCCCAGAGGAAGACACACACTTGTGTTTTATTGTTTTACTTTTTAAAAGTAAGTGGGAGCACTGGATGCTTAACATTTGGCAAAAGCAAGCTCTGGGTGACTCAGGTTGGGCCCTAAATTAGGGCATAAGAATGGGCATACGGGGTCAGATCAAATGCCCCTCTAACCCAATATCCTGTCATCTGATGGTGGCCAATGCCAGGTGCCCCAGACAGAGTGAAGGGAACAGAATGATCAAGTGATCCCTACCCTGTCACCCTTTCCCAGCTTCTGAAAACACACCGCGGCTACACTGCACCACCCTTCCGGAAGAGGCATGCTAATGAGTGAATGGGAAAGTCAGATGAGGCGTGGATTTAAATATCTCACACCTCATTTACCTATTCCCATGAGCTCTTGCTTCCAGGAGAGGAACATCTGAGGACTAAGCGGGTTCTTCTGGAAGTGTGTGTGAGGGAGGGAGGGGGGGTTTCCTTCCAAAGGAACTACATCTACACAGCTGCTTTTGCTTCCAAAAAAGGCTCTTCCAGAGGTGAGATCTCACAGGAATATTTAGATCTGTGCCTCATTTGAATGTTTCCCCCTTGCTCATTAGCATGCCCCTTCCAGAAGGGCGGTGCAGTGTAGACGTGGCCTTGAATAACGATATGGACTTTCTTTTTGAAGTGTTCTGAGAGCTTCTGCTGAAAAGCAGTCTTTAAGAGGAGGGTATTATTTTTGAAACTTTTGGCCATAAGTAATTCTTACTTTTAAGGCATGAGTAACTGAACACTAATTAAATGAGATCAACTTTAGCAACAGTAGCCAACTGGAGAAGGTGTAATAGGCAAGTCTGACTGTCTAATGTGTATGTTCTCTTGAAAAGCTCAATGTTTTTGTCTTTCAAAGCAGGAAGTCAGCATTTAGTGTCTGACAGCTAACTACTAGCACTGTGCTAAACAGTAGGAATCTCTTTAGCAAAACTATAACTGAATTGATCTCTCTTTAATGAGTCATCCAAGACTACAGAAAGACTGTGCTGGAAACAAATGTAATTTTAAAACAAAGAGTGCTGGGCTCATACATATTTATTTTGAGATGTGAAGATCTTAGTTCACAATTTACTGCTGGGGCTCCTGGGTCAATCTTCTGCAGCTCAGGTGCTTGGGTTATGATTTTGTACAGAGCAGTAAAAGGAAAATAATTGCTAGCGTGATTCTAAAGACGCCTTGCCCTGATCACATTTGCCAGTAAAAGTACCAATCAGTGTAACCCGTGAGGATTTTTATAGACTTTTTTAAGATGAGGCAATTAAGGTATTTTGACTGTCCCAAAACATGAGTAAAACAATATACTTCTTAAAGAGTGAAGGGCACATCTTGAAACCTCCCAAGGATTTAGGTAAAGTAAAATTCACTAAACAGTAGCAGAGATGTGTGAAATAGTCACTGTGATATTCAAAAACGATGGGGCTGGGTCTACACTTGCCCCCAACTTCGAAGGGTGCATGTTAATCAGGGCCATGGGAGATTACTAATGAAGTGCTGCGGTGAATACACAGCACTTTATTCGGCTAATTTTCCCCCGCGGCAACTTCGAAGCTTCCAACTTCGAACTGCCAGCATGCGTGTAGCCATGGGCACTTTGAAGTGCCCGTGCTACTTCGACGTCCCTTTAGTCCTCAAAATCTTGAGGAGTAAATGGACTTCCAAGTAGCACTGGTGCTTCAAAGTTCCTGCAGTTACACGCATGCTATGCTGGCACTTCGAAGTTTGAAGCTTGGAAGTTACTGCGGGAGAAAATTCGCACATTCACCGCAGCACTTCATTAGTAATCTCCCGTGGCCCTGATTAACATGCCCCCTTTGAAGCTGGGGGCAAGTGGAGACAAGGCCTGGGGAAATAGGGCACGTTTGCATTTGGTTATAAATTTCAAAATGATACCAACTTTGTGGAATTTTAGCTCTTAAGCAGGACAGTATTGAAGCAAAATTGGTCTCATGGTGGAAAGAGGCAAAATACTGCAATTTCACTGCCAAATTACTGTTTTAATAAAATTTGGCTAAAGCATAAAACTCCAAGGATTTAGATAGTTACATATAATGTACCAAAGCCTGAACCTATTTATGGGTGAAGAGGACATACACACAGATATACGAAGACAAGAAACTGGTTTAGGCTTAAGATAATAAAAGATGCCTCTCACAGAACCCAGAAGGTTCTGGGGTGAGAAGGATAATGCAGAGAGACTGCTCCAAGTGTCTTACAGCAGACAGAGGCTACCAAAAATGGTACTTTTAGAAGCATCCAGGGCCAATTCTCCAATGTGAGCCCAGGCGCTACCTTCTTCAGTGGCAGCACTGGAGATCTCTCTCCAGGGGATTGGTCTTGAACAAGTGGACTTTCCATCTTAATTTAGGCCTCCTACTGACTTTTACATTTCCACCCTTTATGTATAAGGAGTTTGAGTGAGCAGATCAGGTATATGAAAGAGGATATATGAATAGGATAGGTTAAAAAATAAGTTAGTTATTGAAAGGGAGAGAGATTTGAGAGAAGATGTGGGTGAGTGAAAACAGACAGGAGAAGGTAGAGAACACAATGTATGAAAATGGATAATGGGGAAAAGGGGAATGGCGACCAAGAGACAGAGAGACTGACACAGGTAACTCACTGAAAATAGTCAAAGAATACACTATAGTACTGTTTCCCAATTTTATTTGGCCACAGAACCCTTTAAAACTCAAAATAATTTTGTGGAACCCCATTCCCAGGCTCTAACCCTGCTGGCCCCCAAATTAGCCCCTCATTCCCAGGCTTAACTCCTCTCTGCCCCAAACCCACCTCCCCCACCATCAGGCATAACCTCTCTCAGCCCCAAGCCCACCTCCCCATCCCCAGGCTTAACCCCTCTCAGCCCCAAACCTGCCCTCCCCGCCATTTTCAGGCTTAATCCATCTTAGCTTCAAACCCACCCCCACACATCTCCAGGCTTAGCCTCTCTCAACCCAAACCCTCCCCCCGCCCCATACCTAGGATTAACCTGCCTCAGCCCCAAACCAGCCCCTGGGACTAAGCCATCCATGGCGCTCAGGGCTGGGGAGTCTACGCTGGGCAGCCATGCACGCCCAGTGGAAGGAAGGCTTGTGTGGAGGTATTCCATTGGTGGGGGTGAGCCAAGCCATGCCCACCAGTTGGGTGTGGCCACTTGGGTAGTGGGATGAGTGAGTAGCTTTCTGCAGCTCCCTGCCCTGCCACTGCTGAAATAATCAAAGTGAGTTCAGTAGGTTTAACAGCCAGATCCCTCCTGCTGCCCTGCCAACCATTAAACTAGTTAAATTTAGGTCTATCATTTCAGCAGTGGCAGGGCAGGGAGCCGCAGACTTATTATCTCACAGAGGCCTTATTTTCACTTCGTGGAACCCCAGGATTCCGCAGAACACCATTTGGGAAACACTGCACTATATTATCTACAATAGGTTACAAAGACAAGAAAATATAGAGTGAAGCAAGAAAGGAAGAGTAGATATAGCAGAAACAAGAGGCTGAGGCCTTGTCTACCCTATGCGGTGATTGACACTGCAGTGATCGATGTACTGGCCATTGATTTATTGTGTTTGCTTAGATGCGACAAACAGATCTCCAAGCACACTCCTACCAATCTTGGTACACCACCAAATTGAGAAGAGTAGCTGCCGTCAATGGGAGAGCAGACCCCTTTGACATAAACCCATGTAAGATGCTGCAGTGAGCATGTTGACTTCAGCTATGCTCTCTGCATAGCTGAAGAAGATCAAGAGCACACTGTAGTGTAGACAAGGACACTGTAAATTAGAATTTTTTTAAATTTTAAACAAAAATCTTGCGTGATATATGAAGTAAATCCAAAGTAAACAACACACAACTCTTCTAGTATTCTAATGAAAGAAGAAAGGATGGATTTTTTACCCTGGATAATAAAATGCAGTCCTTGAGATAGATGGTATCAGGTGAGTTTTCAAGCCCCACCAATACCCACACACATATACAAACATCAGTAAATTAATCTGCCTGACAATGACCTAGAACAGAGCTCTGCACTAAAAACTCTGTACTCATAGTGTATAGATAATGTAACAGTACTATTAAACTGAGTAATGTTTTGTAGGATCAAGCCACTAGTTCTCCCGAATGGAAAGACTATTAGAAGTTATAGATGAGCCTCCAGCTATTGTTCTGAAAAAAACCAACAACTTTTTTTTTTTGTTGCTTGATTACTGAAATAATCCCTTGGCATCCAGATACTATAGCAATAGGTGTTTTACAAATGCAAAGAAAGGAAGCTTGATCAAAAATACATATGACCATAAAAGAACGACTATTATAAATCCAGGCTTTCCCTATACTATGCATCTCACAAAGTAAATGTAATTTATCATAATGTCCCAAAAGAATGCTTTAATCTCCTACTGTAGAATTATAAACAAGACTATTTGCTCATGGTAAGGTTTGTAATGAACATGGCCCAAGTACCCAGACATGCCTTTAACACATATTTGTAATGAAAAAGTCAAATAATTGTGTTATGGCAAAAGCATCACAAACCTGAACTATTGCTTTCGTAATCTGAACATGAGTTCCAGATTCTTTAATAATTGGATTGTGTGTGATTAAAGTAAGTTTTCCATAGTCACAGCACACTTGCTTACAAAGGTATCTCGAAGAACACTACTTTGAAGCAGCTGACAAAACTGTCAATTTGTGAGGGTATAAACATTTGCCTTTGTGACAGATGTTCCCTACAGCCAGAAAACTTTAGCATAAAAGATCAACGGAAGGTGTAGAGAAAGCAGAAACAGGAATACTATTTGCAGTGATTTCTCATAAGACAAGTTTAGAAGCATGGGCAAATGGTAGGTTGCTGCACGAATAGTAATCATACATAAAACCCATCATTCAATCCAAGGCACCGAAGAATTAATCCTTAAAACAACTGAGGTTATCCTGTGTTTAAGGCAGAAGCTTTAAGTAGAATCTAGAGACAAAAACAGGCATTTATGGTGTTCAAAACCAGAGAATTGTCCAAGAAACCACAAAATACTAATGGAAAAGGACAGGAATTATCCAGCTTTTTTCCTTTCCATTTTAAAAGTACTTGCTTTCCTTTAACAAGGGAAATGAGAAACAAGTCTAACACTACCACCATCACACTGGGAAGGGATGACCAGGAAGATGTGGAGCAGTTTACCTACTTGAGGATTATTATGGGCATAGATAAAGGAATAGATAAGGATATCAATTCCAGGATAGGCAAAGCAACAGCTGCATTCAAGACTCTCCGTCCCATATGGAGTTCACTAATGTCTGTGAAGAAGAAACTGCTGATCTTCAACACAAATGTGAAGAATGTGCTTTTACATGGATGCAAGATCTGGTGTACAAAAAAGTCTTCAAATCACAAGCTACAGCCATTCATAAACAGATGCCTGAGGTACACCTTTCACATCAAATGACAAGACTTTGTCACAAATGAGGAACTTTGAAACAGAGCAGGAGAAGAACCAACTGACATTGAAATCAAGAGAAGTAAATGGAGATGGCTAGGCCACACTCTCAGAAAACCATCACCCAGCACAGTCTGCCAAGCTCTCACATGGAACCTGCAAGGCAAATGCAAAAGAGGAAGACCTCAGATAACCTGGAGAAAGTCTACTGAGACTGAAGGGCAACAACTGGGGTACTCCAGGAGCCAGCTGGAAGTTTTGTCCCAAGACAGAGCGAAGTGGAGGAGACTTGTAGATGACCTATCCTCCATACAGAGTACAAGGGTTAAGTAGTAGCAGCTTTCCTTTAAATTGATGTCAGTGGTTGTAATGGAAGAGCATTTCATATCAGGACAATTTGTAGGTAGGAGAGACAGGAATGAGCCTCTCTCAACAACCTCCTGCCCCCACATCCTCTCTGGCCTGCCCAAAACATTGTGTGTGCTTGTAAAGCATTCCAATATTTGTCAAAACAAAAAAGTAGCCCAGTAGCACTTTATAAACTAAAAAATTAATTTATTAGGTGGTGAGCTTTCGTGGGATAGACCCACTTCTTCAGACAGCTCACCATCTAATAAATCATTTTGTTAGTCTACAAAGTGTTACTGGACTGCTTTTTTGTTTTAATAGTATATAGACTAACATGGCTCTCTCTCTGTTACTTTTCAATATTTGTCACCTTTCCATTGTCAAGTTAGAATACTAAACCCACTCTGAAGTAAACAGAAGAACAGTTTGGTCAGGAATGGAAGCTGTGACATAGATTTCCTCTGCAAACTTCTAGAAAATGCAAAACAGGGAAAACAAGATAATTTGAAAGTAAATTCTGATGAAAAGGAATACCACAACTTCTTTGCAATTTACTTCCAAAATAATAGCGAGAAGGGCAAAAGCAGGTAGATGAAAATCAGTTTGTGAGCTTAGGCAGCCGCCGAAATAATTTACATCTCCTTGACGGTGCAGTCCTACTTCTTGCACAACATACCATGCTTTTGTACTTTAAAAAGGTTCACCTTCCCTCCTTAACAGCATGGCTTTCAAACTGAGCTGACCTTTGGGGTTCCTTTGGTTGCAACATACTCTCATCCACATGCTAAGGACCTAGACATTCCGAGACTAATCACAGATTTCTTTTGGAAAAGTTTCCGGCCCTTTTTCTTGTAAAGACATCTTTGAAAATATAAAACAATTGCTGAAATGCAAAGCTTGTCGATTTTTTTTTAAATTAAAGGACACGGTCCCTTCCAGGCCCTCCAATGTTTGTCCTTTGAGATCCACGAAAAAGTCAATTTTAAATGGAGCACTTCAGGCAAATTCCTAGTTTTGGAGGCACTCCTTTGTGGATTGCCAGTGCAGTTGCTGGGACTACCACAAATTCCTTTTGCATCACCTTATGATTATTGTTCCCGACGAACTATTTTTGTTACTATTCAAAGGTTTCCATCTGTCTTGTAGTGGGAGGCTGGCAATGGCCAAAGGCACCCCATATCTCAAACATCTTTGTACAGAAAATGACTCAGACTGGAGGTGCTCCAAAGAATAACATTAATACCTAAACACAGTAATTGTCCACAATGGCTGATCATAACAGACACAAATTGCTTATGGTGGTGGTAGCAGGGATGGTGGGCTTTTTGATTTTTGAAAGGTGGGGAGGTAACAAGGGAAAACAGGAGGAGAAGTCGAAAGAGTGAGCAAAAAGAAAAGCCTCTTTTTCAGATTCAACCCTCAAGTTTCTAAAACAAATGTTGACTCAGCCACCCTGTACATCTTCAATATTTCGTAGTTAAAATTTAATAACAAAAATATAGTAAGTTTTCAAAAACACAATCACCCTCCAACTGGTGCAACCAGGAATGAAAATACCACGTAAGTAAAATATAACGTCTTCTAAATGCTCGTATCCTTCTATTTTATTCTGATTCTGAACCTATACCTTTCACTTGTGTAACAGAATTTTAAGTGTGTGTTAAAAACAATATTTGCCTTTCAAACCAAGCAAAAACCACATCTCACAGAAGACTCTTCTGGATACCAGGCTTCGGCATTTATATTTCAGCCATTTTCAATGTTGTCCTGTTAAAAAAACAAAAGCAAGCAAGGCAAGGGGATTGGAGTGATGGTTTTCAACCCATGACAGTACAGCTGGGGAAAAAAGTTCAAATATTGGCTTTTTTAAGACTTTGGAGAGAGTATAAGATCTGTAAAGCAGAAGGAAATGAATATGTGAAACGCAGGGGTTACAACTGAAACTGTTCTGTGACCACCTGCAATGATTCGTGCCAAGTGACATGCTGCAAGCGTGCAATTTCACATCTGTTCACGGGTAGCAGGAGAATCCTTATTTTGAGAGTTATCAGAGAGGTAGCTGAGTTAGTCTGTGTCTTCAAAAACAACAGGAAGGCCTGTGGCACCTTGCAGACTAACATGTATTTTGGAGCATCGGCTTTTAGGGGCAAAAACCTGCTTTGCCAGATGCATGAGTGGGAGGTAACCCTCCTTTGGAAACCCCAACTCATACATCTGATGAAGTGGGTCTTTGCCCACGAAAGCTTATACTCCAAAATATCTGTTAGTCTATAAGGTGCTACAGGGCTTCTTTTTATTTTGAGAATGACAGCACACATTCTCTCCAGACTCTCAACTATTGTATAACGGTGGCAATATTTTTTTCAATCATTCAACATGTAAGAACTTTACACGGCCACTTTCCAAGTACTGTTGCAATCATGAACTGCCTTTGCCATTAAAATCATACAACAGTTATTTAAACTTAAAGCAAAAGGGCTTTCATTCCTCGAAAGGTGATAAAATGACAACAGCAGAAGCTGGAGCGCTTTACATGCGGTCTTAATTTTCTCTACTCTTTTATAAACTGATTTTAAAAATGCCAGAATACAGAAAGACTCCTCAGGAATTCTCTGTTCCACTTTATAAACATGTAATATTGCTACACTGAAAGGCAAATAGGATGTCTCAAATAAGCATACTCAACCTAAAAAAAACCTCTCTGTACCTGTCTGGGCTTTTCTTTGTTTTTTGTTTTAACTTAAAGATCAATCCAAGGAAAGTACTTGATGAAGTCCAAAGCTAAACAGATTCAGTCCCAGCCCTTGCTATGCCTGTTCCCTTCCACTATACTCTTTCATACCATATCCTGAACCAAAAGAGCCTGCCTGTCTGATCTGGAGAGGAAAAGGGCAATTAAATCTGGTTTTGTGTTTCTGTATTAAGGGCATGATTTAAAGACTTGCCTTTGGAGAGGATTTTGACATTCTTTCCACAGACTTTTTTTTTTTAACATCTGCCAATGCATTCAAGTGATGGTTCTCATAGATTTAAATAGAGGGAATCTCTCTGGCTAGGTCTTTGTTATAAATATATTAAGTAATGCAAAGCATACTGAAGTTGAGGCTAGGACTGACCCACAGGGTCCCGTATTTATACAGAATGGTGTGGGAAATTCTGAATTTGCTAGTTAAATACTAATGCAATGATAGCTTTTGCTTCACTTTAAAAAGGAAGACTTCTTATTTGTCAACTTAAAAAATACAAGGAACGAAATGAATAGTCTTTTTTTAAGGCTTCACAACCAATTTGGCTCCAGATGTTTTCTTTGCTATTCCTTGAACTATGTTCAGAGCTCTGTCCTGAGTCCTGCTAGACAGCCCATGTGCCCTCGTGACAGAGTCACATATCAGTTAGGGGAACTACATTTGTATTCTCCTCTAAGGTACAGACAGGGCATCAACTCCCCGGCTTCTGGTTCTTCTGCCAGCTTTCTGAGCCAGGTATTTCCAGGCTGTATGGTTCTCTGCCTTCCCTGTGTTGCTGTCACCAAAAGACAGTCTTCCTACACAGGCCTGACTCTTTTCTCTTCAGAGAATAATAGTAGAGTAATTGGCAACAAAACAAACCAGCAGTCATGTAGCACTTTAAAGACTAACAAAATGATTTATTAGGTGATGAGCTTTCATGGGACAGACCCACTTTGCCAACAGAGATAAGACAAACAGTGTTGCACTGCCTATGAAACTTATTTTAGGTGAAAGCACTACTGAGAAAACATTAGAATAATAGAAGAACCTACATGCATGCTAATAAACCCATCAATCTTTTCCGACATGGGTGTTGGCAGGTGAGTCTTTCATATCCTTCAAAGGGGTCTCTTTTATGGCCACACATTCCTACTAAAATCAGGGCAGAACTAACCACACTTGTACAGTGCCTTATTAAGCCAACTCCTTCGAGTACATCCCCACAGGACTGGAGCTTTCTGTGGACCAGAGTTCCTGCCCATTTGCCAGGTTATTTATCCAAAATCCTTTGTCGCTTTGCACCTGGATAATCCCGTTACCCTAATGAGCCCTAGCCCCATTTACAGACCCCCACACTACTGACCCCCAACTAGCTGCACCCTGACTCCCGTCACACTATCCACTGCAACCCCAGCACCCAGACCCCTCTGCTGGGTCCCAACCATCTTCACCGTGGAACCCCTGGAGACAGGGTCTTCTGGGGCCTGGTGTTAGTAGATTTTGTGGGGCCTCCTAGTCTCACAGGTGGGGCCAAAACTGAAGGGTTCAGTATGTGGAAGAGGGCTACTGAGGAGTGGGGTGGAGGTGCAGGGCCTTGGCAGAAAGTGGGGTGGGGTACAGAGCGGTATGAGGGCCTAGGGTCTGGGTGGGAAGTAAGGTGCAGGGGTGCATTGAGGGTAGGGGGAGGGGCAGGTTCTGGGTGGGAGAGAGGGTGCAGGAGGGGGCGGGAGATTGGGGCACTTACCCGGTACAGCTCCTGGGGGGTAGAACAAGTGGTTCCACATGGCCCTGTGCTTGCAGGCACTGCCCCACTGCAGCTCCCATTGGCTGTGATTTGTGGCCAATGGGAGCACAAAAGTGTAACCTGCATGTGAACAACACTAGCGGCGATGCATGTGGCTCCAGCTGAGGGGCAGAGAGTGGAAACAGCAGGGCACAGAGCTGCTTCTGCCCCAGCCCATCTGCCAGGCAGAGCCGCAGCAAGCAGGGGCTGTGGGGCTACTGCCTCTAAAGCCCCTTTCATAGTCCAGCCCTGCTAGCAGAGTCCCAATACACTGGAACCCCACCCCCATCCCCTTTCCAGAAGACTTTCTGCATCCAGATGTCCCCACACTTAGATGCCCACACTGAGCTGCCTTCACCCAGATTATCCCACACAGAACCCTCTTACCCCATACTTGGGTCTCCCACACTGAGTCCCTTCACACTTGGATCATGCCTGGTTGAGCCTGCCTGCCCCACACCTGACGTACCTGGCCTGGGGGGGGCAGGGCCTAGGTGTTTCCGGGCTATGGCCAGGTCTTGTGCTGTGTCAGTGATGCCTGCAGCCATAAAACTAAAGAACACAATGCCTCATTAGAGTCCTTTTATGATAGAAATCATGCTAACTAGTTGGTGCAATAACTGTCCATCACGTTGTACAGTTACGATAATATTACGAATTAACTGCTGTATTTTTTCTGTTAAAGTAAAAACAAAATGCTCAAAGTTTGAAATCATTTACAGTTAAGTCCTAATTGTACATGTTGCTCTTAAAGCAGAGATTTTGTTTTTTAACATATTCTGGACAGAAATTCACATTTTTATGAGCTTTTTAATAGTTCTGCTAACTTTTACATTATAGTAAACCCTCTTTCCAAAGTGTCCCACACTATGATACAATAACATTTACCAGAATAGAAAAAAAATTTTTGTTGACTGCATGCAAGGATCAGGTTGTGTCGTAAAAAGCTCTTACTGAAAATATTAAAGGACCACTCCCCTTTCACACTAAAATATTACTTTATATATAAAATATTTTATATAGAAGATATTTTTATATCAGCAATGATGAATGCTATAACCTTTTCTCCATGGCACAATGTGGCAAGATTTGACAAATGAAATCTGAAAAAGGTAACTGCTGTCATCAAAGACCATGTATAAGGTATACTTATGTCAAAATATAACAACTTATGCCAGTCCAGAGTGTAGAATTTGTCACCTAACTGGAGAGGAAACATCATTTCAAAAGGACTGTAGTAAAGCAAATGGAGATCTTCAGCTGAGATTCAACAGCGTTATTCTTAAGGAATGTAATCAATACACAAATTATTTTGGGAGACGAAAATAAAATGGCATCTGAGGCAGGCATGGGTTCGCAGCATTTACAGCATTTCTTGAACCCTGGTGAAGCAGGCATAATGAAAGAGGATTTGTTGTTCAGTTTCTTCCTCTTTATATGCCTGGGTTTTTTTTGTTTCGTTTTTTGTTTAGTAAATCAAGTCTCAATATACTATGTACAGTATAGATAACACTAATGGCTAAGAAAGAAAACCGCCTCTGAAAGGGTTTTTTTTGTATGTGTGTCTAAAGCTACGTCTACACTAGCACACTGCGTTGAAGTAGCCTATTTTGACGTCAGAACATCGAAATAGGCTACTTCGACATGTATCGTCTACACGTCCTCCAGGGCTGGTGCCATAGACGTTCAACGTCGAAGTAGCGATGGGGAACATCGAAAGGAGCTGCCCCGGAAGAAAATGCGGAGTGTCCACACACACAAGCGCTCCCCGTCGAAATAAGGGGCCAGCAAAGCCCCAAGCCGCTCCCTTAAAGGGTCCCTCCCAGACACACTCGGCCTGCACAGCACGAGATCCACAGAGCCCACAACTGGTTGCAGACCCCATGCACGCAGCATGGACCCCCAGCTGCAGCAGCCAGAAGCCCTGGGCTAAGGGCTGCTGTATGTGGCGACCATAGAGCCCAACAGGGGCTGGACAGAGCGTCTCTCAACCCCTCAGCTGATGGTCGCCATGGAGGACCCCACTATTTTGATGTAGCAAGACGCGGATCATCTACACACGCCCTACTTCAACGTTGAACATCGAAGTAGGGCGCTATTCCATCTTCAGATAGGATTTCGACATCTTGTCGCCTAATGTCGATTTCAACACGTACTATTTCGACATTGTGCCAGCTACTTCAAGGTAGCCGGCTAGTGTAGAGACACCCTAAATAAACTAACTAAGAAATTCATGAAGAAAACACTAACTTGAAACCTAAACCCTTCCATTGTATAGGGCTGAGGAGAGAGAGGAGTTGGGCTCCATCCATAGCCTAGGACAGTGATGAAGGAACTGAGGAGAGAGCAGGGCTGCGCACATAATCCCTAGTGGTGTGAACAGTGCGCACTGGGATCACTCATGCGCAGCCCCACTGCGTGCCACTTGGAAAATCTGCGTGCTGTGGTGCTGGGTGAGCCCAATACCTACTGTGGAGCACCCATGGGGACAGCACTTGAAGAAGAGCTAAAGATTATACACATAGGATTTAGGTACTACTTAGGTGGGAATGCCATCATATTTATCATTTCTAAAAGCTTAGTAGACTTGCATAAGGGTTACACACTTATGTAGAGAATGAGGATATCCAGTTAGATTAGATTGGATTTTTAAATAATTGTAAGACAACCTCTAATTTGAAAAAAAAGTCATCTGTCAGCAACTTTTTGTTCGCTGAAGAGTGTTTTCCACATTTTTTTGAAGCATCTGGTTTAGGTAATTCTTATAGACTAACCATTTTATTAGAAAGACCATATAAAGTCTGATCATTATATTGAAATTCCTAAGTTGCTATATGACAAAGGTTCTCAAACTTCATTGTGCCACAACCCCTTTCTGATAACAAAATTTACTACATGATCCCAGAGGAGGGACTGAAGCTGGAGCCCACCTGAGCCCCTCTGCCATAGGTGGAGGGGCCAAAGCCTGAACTGAACTGCTTGGGTTGAAGGGGGCCAAACCTTAAGCCAAAGGGCTTCTGCCCCAGGTAGAGGGGCTGTAATTTGAACCTCACTACCAAAACTGAAACCCTCAAGACCTTTATTCTTGGCACTGGGCCCAACAAGTCTAAACCAGCCCTGGCAACCCCACTCTGAGGTCCCAGTTTACCATCTGGAAAGCACTGCTATATAACAGCGGCTAACAATCAGACTTAAATTTAGGCTCATGGCTTAGACACAGAAAATGATCTATTTTTACCTAACAAATTCCTCTTTTAGTATTAATGTCAACAGACACATTATACTGGGTTCTTCAGCCTGCTTGCAGTTTGGAGAGCAGAACCAGAGCAATCAATCAATGGCAACATGGGAGGGCTACACTTGGTGATGATCCCACCTAGATGCAATAAACGAGTCACAAATCTCCACAGCTATAATTCCACTTTTACTTTATTAAATTAGTGTTAAATGTACCCTCAGAAAGAAGCACTACAATTCCTCTTCCTGCGGGATATAGGAAAATTCTCTTTCAAAACAAAAACCAAAATTTTGGATGTTCAGTTCTTTATCCATATTAGATGATCGATTTACCTGTGGATGAGTTAGAGTTGTAGACAATATTATCTGAAGAAAGCACATTTTCAGATAAACACAGATACATCTTCCAATTCATCATCCTTAGATCCATAGAACCATTACAATAAAATTTTCACAGCAGGCTGCCTCCAGCGTAGGAACCAGGATTGTTTTTTAAATATGGACCTCCAGAATGACATACTTTTTCACAGTCCTCAATCTTCTCCTGGACACTAAGATTTTGTGAACATATCTGTCAAAAATGAGCATGACTAAAGAATTGATTATCAATATGTAAACTTCTGGTGAATTTATTTATTAATGGCCATGAGGCTAAACATGAGTATTCTGGCACAGGTAGAATTCTCTCAAGGACTAGACTTCAGTGCTTACCACAAGGAAGAATACTTCTAGAGTTTACTCTGAGAAACAATGACATAAAATAACAGTGGCAAGAACAACTTGTCTGAATTCAAAGGACAATTCTGGGTCTCATCAGAGAAAGATCTCAAGGTCAAAACTTGTCTGACTGGAGTCAATAGCTATTGGGAAATCTACCTTAATGGACAGGAAGTATACTGATATCCCCTGCCGAGGTTTTACCTGGATAGTGCTATAAGCAGAAGAATGAGGTTTCATGTGCACTACTGTACTACCTTCTGTATGAAAATAAAGGTTTTTGCCCTAAGGAAGTATTTAAGGTTGTACAAAATTTCCCTTATAAAAATTTATTGACCTAGATCCCTTTCTGCTGTAGTCATTCCTAGACAGTCTCTCCCCATTCTGTATGTGTGAAACTGATTGTTCCTTCCTAAGTGGAACACTTTGCATTTGTCCTTATTAAACTTCATCCTGTTTACCTCAGACCATTTCTCCAATTTATCCAGATCATTTTGAATTATGACCCTATCCTCTAAAGCAGTTGCAACCCCTCCCAGCTTGGTATCATCTGCAAACATAATAAGCACACTTTCTATGCCAATATCTAAATTTTTGATGAAGATATTGAACAGAACCAGTCCTAAAACAGACCCCTGCAGAATCTCACTTGTTATACTTTTCCAGCATGTTTGAGAACATTAAGAACTACTCTCTGGGTATGGTTATCCAGCCAGTTATGCACCCAACTTATAGTAACCTCATCTAAATTTTATTTGCCTGGTGTTTTATAAGAATATCATGTGAGACCGTATCCAGTGCTTTATCGAAGTCTAGGTATACCACATCTACCACTTCTCCCCTATCTACAAGGCTCATTACCCTATCAAAGAAAGATATCAGACTGGTTTGACATGATTTGTTCTTTACAAATCCATGCTGGCTGTTCCCTATCACCTTACCACCTTCCAAATGCTTGCAGATGATTTCTTTAATTACCTGCTCCATTATCTTTGCTGGCACAGAAGTTAAGCTGACTGGCCTGTAGTTTCCCGGGCTATTCTTGTTCCCCTTTTTATAAATGGGTACTATATTTGCCCTTTTCCAGTCTTCTGGAATCTCCCCCGTCTCCCACGATTTTCCAAAAATGACTGCAAAAGGCTCAGATACCTCTTCTATCAGCTCCTTGAGGATTCTAGGATGCATTTCATCAGGCCCTGGTGATTTGCAGACATCTAATTTTTCAAAGTGATTTTTAACTTGTTCTTTTTTTTATTTTACCTTCTAACCCTACCCCTTTCCCTCTAGCATTCACTATGTTGGGCATTCCTTCATCAGACCTCTCAGTGAAGACTGAAACAAAGTCGTCATTAAGCATCTCTGCCATTTCCAAGTTCCCTGTTACTGTTTCTTCCTCCTCACTGAGAAATGGCCCTACCCTGTCCCAGGTCTTCCTCTTGTTTCTAATATATTTATAAAAGGCCTTCTTGTTTCCCTTTATGCCTGTAGCTAGTTTGAGCTCATTTTGTGCCTTAGTCTTCCTAATCTTGCTCCTGCATTCTTGTGTTGTTTGCCTATATTCATCTTTTGTAATCTGTCCTTGTTTTCATTTTCTATATGATTCTTTTTTTATTTTGAAATCATGCAAAATCTCCTGGTTAAGCCAAGGCAGTCTTTTGCCATATTTTCTATCTTTCCTACGCAGCGGGATAGCTTGCTTTTGGGCCCTTAATAATGTCCCTTTGAAAAACTGCCAACTCTCCTTAGCTGTTTTTCCTCTCAGTTTTGCTTCCCATGGGACCTTACCTACCAGCTCTCTGAGTTTACCAAAATCTGCCCTCCTGAAATCCATTCTCTCTATTTTGCTGTTTTCCCTTCTTCCCTTGCTTAGAATTGTGAACTCTTATGATTTCATGATCACTTTCACCCAAGCTGCCTTCCACTTTCAAGTTCTCTACCAATTCCTCCCTATTTGTTAAAATCAAATCTAGAACAGCTTCCCCCGGTAGCTTTTTCAACCTTTTGGAATAAAAAATTGTCTCCAATGCAATCCAACAATTTACTGGATAGTCTGTGCCCTGCTGTATTAGTTTCCCAACATATATTTGGATACTGTATGTTACTCTTGTTTAACAATGCTGTTAAACACAGAATTAGTATGAGTAAGTAAAATCAGTTCTGTTGGTTGTCTTCTTGATAGGGTCCATGAGAATGATTACTACATTAGTAATGTGAAAGTTGTTGAAGTCCCGGTGGAATTCCTCCAGTCTCTCCTTCCCATGGGTCCAGATGATGAAGATGTCATCAATGTAGCATAAGTAGAGATGGGGTATTAGTGGACGAGAGCTAAGGAAGCGCTGTTCCAAGTCAGCCATGAAAATATTGGCGTATTGAGGGGCCATGCGGGTACCCATAGATTTGAAGGTATATATTGTCGCCAAATCTGAAATAGTTGTGTGTGAGGATAAAGTTACAGAGCTCAGCCATCAGATGTGCTGTAGCATCATCAGGGATACTGTTCCGGACAGCATTTATTCCATCTTTGTGTGGGATGTTGGTATAGAGAGCCTCTACATCCATGGTGGCTAGGATAGTGTTTTCTGGTAGGTCATCAATGTATTGCAGTTTTCTCAGGTCAGTTTTCTCAGCACCACAGTCACTCTAACTCAGGGACCCATCCATGCAACAAACCTCGTTGCCAGCTCTGCCCACATATCTACACCAGCAACACTGTTACAGGACCTAACCAGATCAGCCACACCACCGTGGGTTCATTCAGCTGCACATCTACCAATATAATTTAAGCCATCATGTGCCAGCAATGCCCCTCTGCTATATACATCGGACAAACTGGACAGTCTCTATGTAAAAGAATAAACGCACACAAATCAGATATCAGAAATGGCAATATACAAAAACCCGTAGGAGAGCACTTCAATCTCCCAGGCCACAAAGTAGCAGACTTAAAAGTAGCTATCCTACAGCAAAGAAATTTCAGGACCAGATTCCAAAGAGAAATTTCTGAGCTACAATTCATCTGCAAATTCCACGCCCTCAGCTCAGGCTTAAACAAAGACTGCGAATGGCTGGCTAAATACAAAAGCAGCTTCCCCCTCCCTTGGTGTTCACACCTCCAGATCAACTGCTGGTAGTAAGCCACATCCTTGCTGACTGAGCTAACCTTGTTATCCCCACCCTTGCTCTGGCTTATTTATACCTGGCCCTGCAGATTTCCAAGACCAGCATCTGATGAAGTGAGTCTGTGCTCACGAAAGCTCATGCTCAAAACTTTTCTGTTAGTCTATAAGGTGCCACAGGACCCTTCGTTGCTGTTACAGATCCAGACTAACACGGCTACCCCTCCGATTCTTTAACTTCTGGCTTTCTTGGCCTAGCTTGGTCCCTGGAGCTTGCAGGGATCTGAGCTGCTGCACACACATCAGTAGAGGAAGCAGAGCTGAGGGAACAATATCCTCCAAAACAAATATAGCCACAGAGTGTGGCTAGGAATTCAGCTGACAAACTACTGAGCTCAACTGTTTAATCTAAATATTTGAAATGAAGTTTTTGAATTTCCCTCTCCTTGCCTACCTACTTCTAGGGTGCACTCCTCAGGGCTTCATATCTCAGTCCCAGTAACCTTGCCCATCTAGTCCAGGCTCACTGCCTGAATCCTATCTATCTTCAATGCCCAAGTTTCTTACCTGTCTCTATTACCTGTCTCTACATCTGGTCCCAGTCTCCTTGATCAGACAATCCCAGATCCCCCATCCCATTCTAACTTTTTGTCTCCAAGCTTCTCACCCAGTCTCAGCTTCTTCACCCCTTTGTGCCTTGTCCCTTTACACAGATGAAAATCCAAGAAAAGTTGTGTCAGAGGGAAGCTAAGCTGCAAGTTGAAACTTGACCAGAAGAATTGCCAGAAGAGAGTTGGGAGAAAGGAAGTCTAAGCAGCAAGAATACTGTATGCTCTGGGATTTTGGAAACAAAAGGGAACAGGGAACTAGGATAGGACCAAGACATTGTCCAAAATTTGAGGTGAACTGTTAAATCTAAAGATTTGAAATGAAGTTTTGGAATTTCCCTCAGAAAAGCAATGTTTAGCCAATGACCATTACGGAGGAAGATAAAACTGGAGGAACTTCAGCATTCCTTTGCTGTGAGTGACTGACAGGTCTTTACAACACTCATGTGACATGCTCTTTATCTTTAGAACCACTGTACAGACCTCTGTCACTTCAGCTCACAGAGTAACTTGCAGCAATACTAGGCTGAGGAGGACCAACATCAGATGGGGATAGGTCACACTTGGACAGTGGATTTCACAGGTTGTTTTTGGTTGTGTTTTTGTTGTTATTTTTTGTTTTTGATAACACTACAGGATTGGTGAGACTGAAGAATATGGGGATTCTTCAGCTGTGAAAGCACTTTAAAATAAAAGTATGACCACAGTACAAGTGCTGAGAGAGAAAGAGAGAAAGGGACAGAGAGAGAGAGAGATCTCCCAGAACTCTATGTAAACCAACTCTCTGCGGGGAGCAGCTAATAGTGCTGGGAGCTCATTTACACTAGTTCTTTACAGCACACTAACTTGCTGTGCTCAGCAGAAAGGTGTTTTTATACACCCCTGAACCAGAACGATGCAGAGCAGTAAAGTGGCAGTGTAGCCTGAATCTTACAGAAGGGATTTGGATCAAAGGACGTGACTTTTCGTGATAGGAGAAACAAGAGTATGTTTGCAGACAATCAAAAGAGCAGAATAGCTGAAAATCAGGGAGAGAATGCAGTTTGTGTGACTATGAACAAGGGAATGGATGGAAGAGACTGTTACTGTTAAAAGAAATGTCTGGAAACAGGAACAAAGGAGTAAAGAAAGGATATAGCCAGAAGTCCTGTGGTACCTTATAGACTAACAGATACATTGGAGTATAAGCTTTCATGGGCAAAGACCCGCTTCATTAGAGGACGTGGGTCTTTGCCCACAAAAGCTTATGCTCCAATGTATCTGTTAGTCTATATGGTGTCACAGGACTTCTCATTGTTTTTGCAGATACAGACTAACACAGTTACGCCTCTGATACTTGAGAAAGGGTATGTCTATGCTGCAATAAAAGACCTGAAGCCAAGAGTCTCAGTGCCCAGGCAACTTACTCGGGCTCCCAGGCTGTGGACTTGGGGTGGGGAGGGGAAATAAATGGGGTAAAGTGGTATTGGCTTCAGGTGTGGTCTTCAACCCAAGCTCCAAAACCTTCCAAGGATGAAAGGCTTCAAAAATCAGACTCCAGCCTCAGCTCAAATGTCTATTTCTAGCCCCAGAGCTCAAAGCCATCTAAATGGCATGAGCTCTGAGACTTAACACCGCAGATTTTTTTTTTTGAGCGTGGATACACCAAAGCAAGTGGACTTGTGGCAGGGGAAGACGACTGATGAGAGCAGGATTGAACCCATTGTTGTTACCACAAGCTGAAGTTGTACTCTATTATGTGAGTGCTAACAATGGTTATGTGTAGTGGTATGCTTCAGAAGCAGAACAGGACACTTTAGCTAAACTGCTGAGACTTGCATACTAAAATACTACTTAGCAAAGAAACAAGGATCAAGTTCCAATTTCTATAAAAGCTCCTAAAGTAGCACAACAATCAATCAAAAAAGCAACTGTGAATGGAGCTGGAGTGATGCTTAAGTGGTCTTCTTGTAAAAGAAAGGAAAAGTTTACATGTAAAGCTACTGTACAGTCAATAACCCCATACACCTTCAAATCCCTACTTCAAACGATCTTCTCCCCAGGATCTTAATTTATCCCTATTACCAATAATGTCTCTCCCCTGAACCATTAAGCTGTGACTTGCCCTGTCTGTGCAACACCATGATCCTACAATTGCACAAACGGACACTTACACTCATGCAAAACCCACTGGGGTTCTATGAAGACTTGATTGCAGAATAGCTCCAGTCACAGAACAAACCACAACTTTTTGGCACAAGAAAGATGATATACTCCACATGTAAGAACTATTGTTTATAGCGCTGGATACTGGTTTTACAATAATGCCTAACAACAACATGTATTTGTCATAATCTTTGATTGTTTGACCCAATTATATCCAAAGAAAATGCTCCTTTGGCACTGAACATGAACACTGGGGGAGGGGGTAGGACAGGAGAGTGCAAAAGGGGGCATTTGTCCTAGGATCCAGCAATTCAAAAAGGCCAGGGGCTCCTGACCACTGCTGCTACTACTCTAGGTCCTTTAAATCTCTGCTGGAGTGCCACCACAGTGCACTCCAGGTAGGTCTGAGACTCCAGCCCCTTCCACCCAAGGCTCCACCCCTTCGGGGAACATGAAGCTGGCCCCCATCTCCATTTTCCCCAGGGGCTCAGCAAGGCTGTTGGCTCCTCTGGATAAGATTAACAGAACTGGGCATTATTGCTAAGGGTTTACCTAACCTTTCCATACAAGAGCTGGTCCACACACTTTTTATACTGCTTTAGCTATACCAGTTCAGAAACAGACATAATTGAAATGGTACAATCCCCTAGTGGGGCCAATTATACCAGTATAAGGGCTCGTCTATGCATATACAGTTATATCACTTTAACTAGGCTGATAAAGTTAAGGATATAATGTCCACTACTTAGGAGGCAGTTATGCTCATACAAAAAATGTTTATGCAGATATAAAGAAAAAACAGAACATGCTACAATAACACAATTACATCCAGACTAGAGGGCTATATCACTGGAAAATTTCATATCAAGACACATCCCCAACCAAAGTAGTTAAATCATTACAAAACTGGTGTGCACAATATACCTAAGAGGGGCAACGAACAGTTAAATGGTAAATTAAAAAAAAAGCTTTAGTGAAAATACTAAATCAAGCCCTAACAAAGACCAGAGTTGAAAGGTCAATGTTTCTCCTGCTGAACATAATTAAAAACAGTATAAAAAGTTCCTATATTTGGTGTCTTAGGTTAACATTACCAGCTGTCACTTCCAAAGTAACAGAGGACCCTCAAATGAAACTGGTGATGGCAAGTAATGGATGAACTGATTTGAAAAATATTTTTCATTTATGATTTTCAGATGTTTACCAAATATTCTTAAAAGCTTTTCCACTCATTAAAAAACAAAACAAAACAGACATCCTAAGAAAATTATTACACAAGAAGGCACGTATAATATCTAATATGCACATTTGGTTAAATAGTGGCACAATGTATTACAGCTCTAACTTTACAGTAAAAAACTCCTTTATCAAATAACCAAAATAAACTGGTCGTTAAAACTGGTACTCATTGCAACAGTGCTGATGTCCATTCTTAGGACAAACCCATGACCGTACAAACTATGCCAGCCATACCTCGTAAGATTTCTTGCCAAGAAAAGTATGTTATTAGCCAGGCTCGGCTCAAACAATTCACTGCCCACAAAGCTACTTTAATGTACTGTCTCTATTGAAAAAAAAAAATCACAGTAATCCAACAATACATTAAGATACTTTCCCATCACTGCAGCAATTCCCACCACAGGCAACACTTTGTCGCAAACAAAGAAGCCTCACATTCTATGTCTGCAAAAAACCCTATCCTGACTAGTACTGTTTTGATGCCAAGAGGAACATCTGTGTTCTCAGAAGTACAGAAAACTGGTTCCCCAACACCCTAAACAATAGCTTGTGTGACCACTTGGTAAGGAAATGCTCTTTCATTCCCTTCCTCTTCCCTTTCATTTTATTTATTTCATTTTAAACAAGATAGTCAAACAACAACATCTGTTACTATTACTCTAAACAGAGTGAAAAGGGTTAATTTTTAATTTGGATTTGTTTTTATAATGAATTGCCTTTTGATACTAAGCAAAAACAGTTACCAAATATTTCATACTCTCTGGGTCTCTTTTTCACTCTATCAGAAATTATTACAGGATGACAACAGATCACAGCCACAAAATTCTGAATTACAGCTCATGTTCCTCTTGACTTGGGTAGTAGTGCAGGGTTTGAGAAACAAATTGTGACATTTAAAAGAAAAAAACAGACAAATATAATCTTTGCACAAACAATTCTGATTGTCAGGATTTTGTGTCAAACATTTAGGGCATGTCTACACTGAAGTAAAAGACCCAGCTGTGGCTGGCCTGGGTCAATGGATCTGGGGTCACTGGGCTTGCACTATGAGTCTAGCGGCAAACCAGTGCCACAGGTTTAACATCACAGTGTAGACATACCTGGAGAGACAGTGCACCCACCTGACGAAAGCCAGAGAACTCTGACTTGTAGCCAAAAAAGGCCCACTGACATGAGTAGCTCTTACAGATTGTCTACATGAAGGATTTGCAATGCCAAAGCTGTATCGGTGTTGCTACACCAATGAAAAACAGCCCAACGCAGGCAAGTCCTGAGTGGAAGTTTGAAGTCAGAAAGCTCTTCCTGGCTCAGACCTTTGTCTTACCCCATCTTGATTATGTTTTATTTTCAGTATCTAGTAAATCATCTGTAAAATCTTCGCTCGTAGTCTGAAACTTGACATCGTTTCCTCTCACCTCAGAAGTAACTTGCCAATGAAGAGACCTATTGGCAACTGACTTTTAAATACAGGTTAAAATGCTCAAATCCGACACTCTCTAGTCTGGCAACAACTGCTGTCCAGCAGGACCAAGGATTGTGCATGATCAGAGAGTCCCGGTGCTGAGAGGAGGAGGGGCCAGCCAGACCAGCAGCACAAACCCAGAGCAGGACAGCCACAGCTGGTCTGGTGGAAAGGAGGCCCAGAAGCCAAGGAACCTGGCCAGAAGCAGCTGCAGGGAGCAGTGGCCTGGGCTGGTAAGCAGCAGTCCAGGCTCACAGCGGATCATCGCAGGGGCTAGGCGGAAAGCAGTGGCCCGTGAGGTTTTCTACTATCAGAGTTATTGGAATACATAAATAAACTTAAATGATCTCAGAAATGCTTATAACACAACACGTTTGGCACCTCACCCTTCCATCCCGCTCTTCAACCCCCATTCCCTCTTGGCCACAGGTCTTCTTGCCATCTTGAAATCACAGGCTGGCCAGTTCCTCATTCCCTGTGCCTCATATTTTCCTTGTTGTGTTCCTAGGGCTGCACCTGGAGGAGAGGAGGATGTGTGAGAATGGTGGGCACTAGGTTTGCCAGCTCTGACTGAAGTTTTTCAAGGAAACTTTTTTTCCCCAACATGATGTAATATCACTTTCTTTAAATATCCTATTAAAATTCTCACATACTGCTTTCAATGGTCACCAGATCCACGCAGATTCTGGGAGACTCCAGGCCAATCCTGGTATAGTGACAAACTTAGTGAGGGTTGGAGCTCTGCAAAAGGACTATGCTTGCATTCAGACTTAAGTAATGAGGGGAGGAAGAGGCAGATTAGCTCTTAATGGGCTTGTGAGCATGTGCAACTCTTAGCTCTGCTCTCTGTGGACTAGCAGCAATCTAGAGGAGAAAGAATCCCTCCAGACCCATTTGCCTCTCTCCTCCAGGATGGCCTTGCTTACCTTAGAAAGTTAGATGTAATCAGACAACTTTCTGAACTCTACTCAAAATGAAGCCATGTTAATTTTGAATACAGTAAATGGGTTGAGTTAAAGTCTGGGTTCTTCCACCCTGGTTTTAAATTCTAGCCAAGACATGGCCTATGGTGTTGATGTACTGAAGATGGGAGAGACACTGCTAGAGCCTCCAATGCATTAACTGCACTCTGAGTTGTCTAGATCACTGGTGTCCTGCAGAAATGTAAGGACTGCCACAGCCCCCCTCTCCACTCAAAATAAATTCCCTCCCCTCCCCCAGAGCCAGGCATGCACACCTGGCACAAACTGCCGGCGACACACCAGATATACTGGAGCCACACCATGGAAGGAGCCGCCAGGGCTGGACTGGAGCTGCTGCAGGAGGAGCCGCCACTGCTGCTGCCACACGCTTGTCCCACCAAGTGGTGGGGCACGTATGCAAAGTGGGCAGAGGACACTCCATGGCTACGTCTACACGTGCAGCCAACATCGAAATAGCTTATTTCGATGTTGCGACATCGAAATAGTCTATTTCGATGAATAACGTCTACACGTCCTCCAGGGCCAGCAACGTCGATGTTCAACTTCGACGTTGCTCAGCCCAACATCGAAATAGGCGCAGCGAGGGAACGTCTACACGTCAAAGTAGCACACATCGAAATAGGGATGCCAGGCACAGCTGCAGACAGGGTCACAGGGCGGACTCAACAGCAAGCCGCTCCCTTAAAGGGCCCCTCCCAGACACAGTTGCACTAAACAACACAAGATCCACAGAGCTGACAACTGGTTGCAGACCCTGTGCCTGCAGCATAGATCCCCAGCTGCCGCAGAAGCAGCCAGAAGCCCTGGGCTAAGGGCTGCTGCCCACGGTGACCATAGAGCCCCGCAGGGGCTGGAGAGAGAGCATCTCTCAACCCCCCAGCTGATGGCCGCCATGGAGGACCCAGCAATTTCGACGTTGCGGGACGCGGATCGTCTACACGGTCCTTACTTCGATGTTGAACGTCGAAGTAGGGTGCTATTCCTATCTCCTCATGAGGTTAGCGACTTCGACGTCTCACCACCTAACGTCGAAGTTAACTTCGAAATAGCGCCCGACGCGTGTAGACGCGACGGGCGCTATTTCGAAGTTGGTGCCGCTACTTCGAAGTAGCGTGCACGTGTAGACGCAGCTTACGTGTGCAGCTCTGAGGAGCCGCATTTTGCCACACCGCCGTGTCCAGGTTGCCACATGTGGTGAAAGGCAAGTACATTGGACGCCGCGGGTCTAGATTAGGAAAATGAGTCAGCTAAACTTGTCTAACAACTATCCTCAGCCCCTGTGTACATTGGCAACTGAGCAACAAAGTGTCTGTGGTTCACGAGTGCTGAAACCCCCTCCCCCAAACTATGAAAGCTTTGCCGCAGCAGGTACTAATACAAAGAGTACTTTGTCAGCATGAGACCACTTATAAGGGGTGGAAGATTTTTGTCAGCAAAAGTGCCGACAAACCTTATTTAACACTGCCTTCTAGCAACTTGGCTGTGTTGACATAGCCCTGACTAAAAGTTGTGTAGCGTAAACATACTCTGAGTGTAGATACAGATTAACACCTTTTATCTCCATTTAACTGACCAAGCTGCTCTCTCCCAGGGTTTACTTTAACCACTGAAATGGATGTAAAAGGTGTTAACCCATTTCTACACCAAAAAAAAAAAAAAGGTATGATTAGATCGCGGTTCCCCTAACATAGGTCAACTAACTCCTACTATTTTTCCAGTCTCTTCTTGCTGTATTGAAGTACCTGCCAGTGCCTTCCTCCTGCTCCATATCATCCCCCCTCCACCTCCACTGTTATCTCCACTGTACATCTATATAAAAGAACAGGATCTACCACAAAGGTAATTCTTTTAAACAAGCAAAAAAGGGGATGGGATTTTTGGTGGTGCTGACACCCATTAGCCAATCATTATCAGCAACCGCCATGTGGAAGGAAAGCAGATATACAGGAAGATAAAGACACAGAAAAATAATCTGGAAGAAACACCTTGTCTACATGCCCATATAACTATTTTTAAAGAGAGAGTTATTCACATATCACCCTCACTCTGCAGCCACTTGTCTGCAAGCACGAGCCTTTTAAATTTTATTTTATGTCATTTGTGAAGGTTCAAATTCAACCAAAAGCGCCACTCTTTTACTAAAAAAGAATACCTACCCAAAAGATTAGGCCAGTGTAACTATACTGTATGAACAAGGCCATAAATAACAAAAGCTTCTGGATGCTGATGATGACGCAGAGGGGGGGCACCACAAAAAGTTAGATGAAATATTGAGAAAACCAGTGTGGTGGAAAGTAGAATGAATGCCAAGGTTGTTTTTTCTTTTTTTGGTATAGTTAGAGAGCAGAGTTGTCAGTCAGAGGGATCAGTGACCAACAGAAGGTTTGTGGTTAATGCTGCTACAACAAAAAGGACATCTTGAAGCTGTGGTAAAATCTCTTGACTTAAATCCTGTCCTTGCACTGCAGTTCCAGCGGTGTTAATGAAGTAAACAATCGTTTTATTTTCCAAATAAATTGCCATTTAACACAGTCATTAAAAATAGTTGTAATATTCTATGGCAGGGGTCAGCCCTGCCTCTCTTCCTCCCTGCAGCAGTCGGGAGCTTGATCAAAGCCATGCTGCCTGCGGACTAATAAAGGACCAGTGAATGCTACCAACCACCACCTAAACGATACAGCTCTGCATCTTAATTAACTTATTAATTAAGCTGTTGTAAATAGGATTGTTAGGCTGCATCTATACTACAAAATAACTTTGAAGTTAACTTCAAAATAAGGAGCTACTTTGAAGTATCCCGCAGAGCATCTACACGCGCTTTTCCTTACTTCAAAGCTAACTTCGAATAAGGGAGGCTAACTTTGAAGTCACTACTCCATTCCCAGGAACGGAGTAGTGCCCTACTTCAGAGTGTAACTTCGAAGTAGGACGTGTGTAGACGTTCTGCACTCATTACTTTAAAGGAAGGGATTCGCCATAGTGGCACCCCCCATTGGAGCAGGGAGATACCCTGGCCAGCCCAAGCAGGGCTCTAAGGTCCCTGCCAGCCACCTGACAGGAACCAGCTCCCCGGCAACCCCAGGCAGGAAGCTGATAGCGTACCACAAGCAGGGGCAGCATGAGCTCCCCATCAGACTGCTCCTGCTCGAGGCTCCAGCTAGCACCCACATCCTCCAGCCACCAAGGCAGCACAGCAGGACCCCCTTGATCCTCGGAGGTCCTGGACGACGAGTGCAAGGAGTCACAGCATCCAGGCAAGGGGCGTGCCAGGAGGGGCCCCTCCTGGACCAAGGGAGAGCTGAAGGACCTCCTCACTCTGTGTGGAGAAGGAGGTCCTTCACTGAACAGGAGCCCAGCAGTGAAATGCTGAGGCATACAAGAGGCTGGCCAGTGGTCTCGCTGCCTGAGGCCAGCCCAGCTGCACTGGGAGCAGCGTCCACACTACAGGGAGCTGCATAGGCTCCTTGGGCTGAGGGAGGTGGCCACCCTGGAGCACCTTGTTGACACTTCTTCTCACGCACACCAATGAAGTGGCAGCCCCCCACGTGGGGACCAGCCCATGGAGACCGAGGGTGAAGACGAGGGCTCCGGCCACATGATCCTTGTCATCGCCCTCCCCTCCAGGACACCCAGCTGTGCCTCATCCAGCTGAACCTTGCCCAAGCCCGGGGAGGTCACAGCCTGTAGATACAGGGTGATCGGCACGTCACTAAGCCTTGGGATGCCCCCCCTCCGCAGAATACCCCACAGCACACCGCCCAGGGAAGTAGGGGGGAACCGAACACAGCCTGACCCTTGCCAGGTGGGAACTGCTTGGCACCTGAGATCCCATGGCACTCATGGGCCATTGGACGGCAGGGAAAAGGGGTGGGAGCCAGCAGAGTGGGGACCCCAGCCCCCTGGGGTTGGGACCCAGCACTCACAGGCCATTCCCTTGTCCCCTTCTGTCTCCATAGGTCCCTCATTGGGCAGCCACCCCAGCCCATCCAAGCGCCCCACAGCTGCAAGGGGCTGGGAAGCCACCCCATCGCCCCAGCCTGCATCCCCATGCAGCCGTGGCCAGGCCACATGTTGACAGCACTGGCAGGACGAAGAGGTGGCTGCCAACCAGGCAGTCATGCAAGAAATGACCAGCGTGTTCCGGGACTGGCTGGTGATAGAGCGGGAGGAGTGGGTGTGGCTGGCTGGCAGCCTGGACACTGTGGCTCAGGCCTTGGCCACCAGCCTCACCCAACCTCCTGCCCCCTCACCAGCCCAGCCCGCAGCCGCCCCTCTGGCATCCTCTCCCCGCAACTCCCCCGCCCCCCCCAAAGGCACCCACTGCATGGCAGACCTGTCCCCAGCTGCCCACAGTGAACTGGCTTGGTGGCTCCTGACTGGGGCAGGCACACATGCCCCAGCCCCAATGGCCCCCCTGCACACCTTGCAGAGGCTGAGCCTGTGGCACCCCCACTTCATTCCTCACTCCCTGTGGTCCTGGCCGCACTGCAGCCCCACAGGGGGCCCCAGACCTTGGGCGGTAGAGGCAGCCATGGCTGCCGCGGTTCCTGGCCCTCCACACCACTGGGCAACTGAGCCATCTCCCATCCCAGCCCTCCTCCAACTTTGGTCCCCCCACCCTACCCACCTCCAGGTTCTGTCTCCCTACCCAGCCCCCTCCTCCCCTCCATGGAGCAATCCTCCCCATGCACTGTACATAGTTTAATACGTTTTGGTTTGTTTTGCAAAATACATTTATTCCCCAACAGTGATGTGTATTGTTCCCACCTTAAACCTGGGTCCCTGGTGCATGTTGAGGGGGGAGTAGGAGGGGCTGCATTTGGTGGGGGAGCATGAGGGATGGGAGAGTGTGGGAGCCTTGTGGTGCAGAGTGTGGCTGGGAGGGTCAGGGCAGGCCCTGGGCAAAGGCCTGGCACAAGGCCTCCTGGACCCTGACCCATCCCTCTGGGCCTGGCAGCACGGGACAGCGGTGGCTGGTCATATCTAGCCCCCGAGTCCGTGGCCCAGCCCTGGCAGAAGGGCTCCCATCCACCCTCCACAAAATTGTGGAGGGCACAGCATGCGGTGACCATCGCGAGGACGTTTGGGAGGCTGACATCCAGCTTCATGAGTAGGCTGCAAAACCTCACCTTCAGCTTCTCAAATGCCTGCTCTACTGTGCCCCTGGCAGGGTTGAGGTGGCCACAGAAGGTGTCCTGGGCCAGGGTGGCGCACCCGGTATAGGGCCACATGAGCGATGGGTGAAGCAGATATGTGGCATCAGTCATGATGCAGGGGGGGCATCATGATGTCCCCAAGCGGGAGCTCCCCCAGGAAGATGTATGTGCCTTCCTGCATCCAGCCTCCCAGCCACAAATTCCAGAACACCCTGGCACCATGGACCCTGCCCGGTCACCCCCCACACACATCCAGGAAATGGCCTTTTGCATCCACCAAGGCCTGGAGTACCACTGTGTGGTTCCCCTTCCTGTTAATGTAGGCACCCCCACTGTTGTCTGAGGCCTGGATCGCCATGTGCATCCCATCCAGGGCTCCAAACACATCGGGAACCCCAGCTCTGAGAACCTTGTGAGACTGGCATCCAGGTCCCCGAGGGTGACGACACATCGCAGGAGCACCATATTGATGGCTCAGATGACCTGTGGGGGTGGAAGGAAGACACAGCCATGAATGCCAGACCGAGTGCCCCTCCTCCCCTTGCCCCCTCCCCACCAGGGTCCCTCTTCCCCTTGCCTCTTTCCCCTTGCCCAGTAGCTCCCTCCCCAGGGTGGGCCTGTGGTGTGGGCCAGGCTTACCTCTATCAGCACCGCTCTGACAGTGGCCTCGCTGATTCCAAATTGGTGGCTGACGGACCGGTGGCTGTCTGGGGTGGCCAGCCTCCACAGTGTGATGGCCACCCTCTTCTGCACTGGGAGCGCTGGCCGCATCAAGGTGTCCCAGTGCTGGAGGACTGGGGCGAGCCAGCGGCAGAGGTCCTCGGATGTCTGCTGGGTCCTGTGATAGTTCCTCAGCCACTGCTCATTGTCCCAGTCCCCCAGCACCAGCCGGTCCCACTACTCGGTGCTGGTGGTGACGGCCCATCAATGCTGGATCAGGGGAGCCGGGGAAAGGGGCAGCAGGGCCCTGGCCAGGGCCTGGAGGATGGGGCCCGTGCGGGTGGCTCGAGCATGCTGATGGAAGAGCACAGTGAACTGCATGGCCAGCAGGCTGGCCACGGCGCTGAGGAGGTCCTCCTCAGGGAGCATCTGGGCAGGCATGGTGTGCAGCTCTGCTCCCCAGCACATGGTCTGCCCTGCTGTCTGCAGCCTGGCAGCCCTGAGCATGTGCAGGGTGGGAGTGTTGGGAGGGGCCCTTTAAGAGTTCGGCTGACTGCGAACCCGGAAGGGCTTGTCAGCCATGCAACCCCTGCCTGCATCATATCCTGGCCCCTTACTTCGAAGTAGGGGCTATTGGTGTGTAGACACTTTACTTCGAAGTAGAAGGACCCTACTTCGAAGGAAGCGAAACTGCTTTTTGTGTGCAGGTGCTCTACTTCAAAGTAAGCAACTTCCAAGTTATTTTGTAGTGTGGACGCAGCCTTAGTGACTTCAAAAATATCACCGGCACTTGGACTGGATATAGAGGTCAAAAGGTCAAATTTCGGCATTCCGCCTCAGCAAGTTTGCTGAGCCCTGTTCTATGGGTTCAGCATAAAAAATTATGTCTGAATAAAACAGATCTCAGATTTCGGCTACAAGTTTTGCTTTTACCATCTTCTTTCAGGAACTGTCGTTACTGCCACCCCCAATCCTCTGGTGGAGTATGCTGAGTCACTATGAACCACCATCACAAAATCCTATAATCAACTGTGAGCAAAACTAATTGTACTCCAGTATATGGTTTTCTCCGTATCAGAAGGTACCTTGCTGCTTTCCCACAGTATCAAGTTGCTGATGCACGCACATAGACACACACACATGCACAGAGCACATAGGCGATACCTCATTTCAATCTAAACTACTTTTTTTCAAGCATACTTCTCCAAACAATGAACTAACTACATGTAAATGGTCATTGAAATTCTACCATCCCTCTTACAGGAAGGCTTTTTGTATCCAACAAAAAAGACTGTAGGAAAGTATTGACATTACAACCAATCTATAATACCCTTTCTCGCACACACACAAAAGAAAATAAGCCCACATATACTTGGTTTTTTTCCCCACTGATGTATGAAGGCCATCAAAATATGCTGTTGAACACTTAGACAATATGAGAGAGGTAGCCAAGTTAGTCTGTATCTTCAAAAACAACAAGAAGTCCTGTGGCACTTTATAGACTAACTGATACTTTGACAATAGAGCTAAACAAACATTTTAATAGGATACATGTGTCTGTAACACACACACAAGCTTTTAAATATGATCACTGGTGTCACTCCTTCTAACGGTAAGGATAAATAAATGTAAAACTAAAACTAGGCATCCAGATTAGTAGTAAAGGTAAGTTTTTCCTATAGCCAAAGGAAGCAAGTAGGTAATGAAAAAGACCCAACTTGACCAGGAAAGGATTCACTCAGAATAATCTAGGTGCAGTTTTATATCAGCTATATGTGTGTAGTACTGTAGTGTCTAAGGATGCATCTACACTGGGAACTAACTTCAAAGTTAACTTTGAAGTTAGGCACTATGTCAAAGTAGCCGGCAGAAAGTCTACACACATTTTCCTTTACTTTGAATTAGGGAGCTGAACTTTGAAGTCCTTGCTCCATTCCTGGGAATGGAGTAGTGCCCTACTTCATTTTTGCAGTGTAGACACAGCCTAACAGTTCTAATCATGGGCCTGGACCCTACTGCACTAGGTGCTGTACAAATGTAGAACCTGACTATTCATGTCTGTTTCACTAAATTACCATTTCCAGAAAGTTTCACTGATTTAAGAAGTCCGTTAGTTGTGGTTCCATAGAAAGGTATTTTGGCTGAAATTAAACTATTTAATAATGAGATCAGTATACAAATAACTCAAAGGAAAGCTACTTCAGATTACATGTCAGTGTTTTATGCCCTTTTGTGTTGGAATATTTAGATGAATCTTAGTTTCTTAGTGAATGGTAAACTGATTTAGGATTCTATTTGAAAATTTTAAAAACTCTGTTTATATTTGATATCACCTACTCTAGTACTAACAGAGTGACACTGATTCCTTAATAACGGAATTACATGTATGTGACATAAATACTTTAAGACAGCAAGTATTAAACTTGATGTCATTTCTTGATTAATATCTTTTTAAAAGAGATACTCAGCTTTACTTCTGGTATGCAATGGTATTCATAGGATTTTATCAACATACAAAACTATCATACAATACAACAGCAAACCACAAGAGTGATGGCTCTGCTTAATCAACCGAGGTGAAAACAAATGACAAACACCGCAAAAACTTTACAGTTCAGCATCTAGCACCTATGAGGCCCCAGTCCTGGTTGAGCTGAGTACTGTGCCTTTGCATAGAACTCCAGACATCCTCAGAACTATGGTTACAGCTTGATTTGCCCGTGCCCAAACAACCTCATTTTGAAAGTGAAGCCATAAAATAAAAAGCTTTCCATATTCTATTGCCACAAGGTGTCCTAGATGTGGGGAAGGGAGGTGCCAGGCTTTCCATACACAATAAAACAACAAAGTTATTTTCTCTGTGAAAATGAATACAATGCATGTACCTTACTCACAAAGATCCTCCTCTTTGAAATGACTGACAGCTTTGTATGCCATTCTTTTCCCTCCCCAATAAACCCAAGCAGAGTGACACTTCACATTTAAAGACACAGCACACAGAAGAGAAAAATCATAACATTTGCGAGCAAAGCCTTCTACATTTTTACACATGACTTGCTGTTGCATCTCCAACTTCCTTTGCAGACAGGAAGGAGCAGGACCAAGTGACATAGCACTATCCAGATTCACTAGCCAGCATACCTACCACATGGAGAGCCAGGTCAAAGGAGCAGCAGCAGCTATGGTAACCCCAAAGCTGCAGCAGTGACAGTGAAGTGGCTCTACAACCTTAAAAGACTCACCGCCCTTAAATCTCCCAATCTTCTCACACGAGGCACAAGGGCACAGAGGGCCAGATTTAGCCCACACATCTTACATCAGCATCCTGCTTACGGCTTTCTAGGGCATAAATGCAGTGCTTCACACCCAGTCAGGGAAGAGCACTGTTTTTAAAAAAATGCCCATTTCTTTTGCTGGGAGAGTGGGCATGGCAAAGGAGAAGTACACACTACACTGAATGCTCCTGTAATGAAATAACTGATCACAGAAACAATACATCCTTAATTTGGGTACTGGAAACCCAGTTTATCTTAATGGTCAAAAAGGTCTTAGCAACTTTCTAATATTCCACCGTTATTTTTATACTGCAATTTAAGTAACATGTCTGCAAATGAAATGCATGAATATGTCCAACTACAACAGAAAAAAATAATAAAGGTACTCTGGGATCAAAAACCTGTTCAGAGAAACTTCTGGATCAAAGTGACTTAAGTTTGCCAGGTTAGTGATAAAAGCTTTATTCCCAGCAACGCCAGAAGTGATCACCTGCAAATTCCCGATTACCTAACTTTGGGACTGCTACTCAGGCATAGAAGGCCCAATAACAAGGGCTGTAAGGTTCAGGGCATTACTAACATTAGTTTTTTTCTTCCAGGCTGCCTACCCAGCATTCCATCCCCCAAGCTAACGGGATATCTATCTATTTCTGTTGTTGTGTCCCATCTGCAGCTCAGGAAGCATGCTCAGTACAGAGAAAGTGAGTGGTACTAGAACACATTCAGCTATCTCTGATAAATGGAGCATACTCAGTGCAAGAAGAACATTCCAAGATTTTATCTGGAAGTGGCCACCCAACCTCTGCTAAACATGTGAAAATGGTGGTTTTCAAACACTTAAACCTTAGCTAATTCTACGCGAATTTTCAAGGGAACAGCAAAAGGCAACGTCCAGATGTCAGGGCTCTCCACCTGACAAATTTCAAGTCCCTGCTTCAAAGCACGGGAGTGTCAGAACATCTCATAGAAATGGGAGTAATTTTTCAACATTGTCAAAACTACCCACTTTTACCCAACCTTTTTTTTTTTTTTTTTCCAGAAATGGCTGAAAGTTTAACCCCACCAAATGGTCAAAATTTACTAGAATTAGAAACAACTAAAATAGGGGTCTGCAGTGGAATGTATTAGGAACTCTAACTATGAGCATCACTACCAGCTCCACCAATAATATATGTCTTTTTAAAAGATCCTCTGAAGGGTTGCCACTATTGCTTTTGAGTGCAAATGACCAGGTACACCTTGCCATGATTGTTCTTTTGCATGTTACAGCACAAACTGTATCCAGTGATGTTAAAAAAAAAAAAAAAGTTGATGATTCTTTGAATGTCCATCTAAAATACAGTTGTGCAGAATCATTTCTCTTTTAGTCTGGAGTTTTTAAAATGCATGTAAGATTTTAACTATCAGAAAAACACAGTATTCTTAATTTCTGAATGAAAGGAAACCTTTTCACTTCCAACCCTGCTAACTGCAGAAGTCTAAAGGGAGAACTGAAAATAGCTCCAAACTCAGTGATGAAAGAATCTCTTCTTACATGTACTCCAAAAGCTCCCAGCCCACATCGAAGAAGCATGAACATTCTTACAAGAAGTATTTGTTTATGGTACTAGAAAAGCTTATGGAGTATAGGCCTCTCAAATCATATGAAGGAAGGCACTTTCATCAATACCAAGACCTTCTTATGCTTTACTATTTACTCCTCAAATACCTTATTTATCCCATTAGGCCTGCATTAAAGCTTGCAATGGACTCAAAAAGGGTGTAGCATTATGTCACCGAAGCTTGATCTGCCCACTGACTAATGTTATCAAGCTGAACAGACCATTACAATAGAATACTAAATATCCTCTTGTGCTCTCTCTCTACGCCACTCTCCATTTTAAAGAAAAACCTTGGTGTTCTATGCAGAAGTTTGCTGCTTCATTCAACACTGTCCATGAAGCCTAAAGTAGCTTAGTGGTGGGCTTTGTGTCATTTACTGACGATGGCATGGCTTTGTGTGACACGCAGCACTTTCAGGCTTTTCACTAATCCCCATTCTTCTTTCTTCTAAGCCTTATGTTACTTGAGAATTTTATAGGAGGACATTTCATATGGACAAGGCCTTCCACATACAATCTACCATTGGCTGCTGGGGACCAGATCAAATGCAGCAGAATGGAGTTTTCGCCTATCAAAGACTAGAACTGTAACATAAACTTTCATTCTTTTTCCACAAATAAGGGCAGAAAGAAAAACTCCAAGTTCAACTAAGCTGAGGTCTTTTAAACTTCTTGACGTGCATTTAGTAAATTATCCAGCAAGACACCAGTGGAGGCAACAAAAAGCTTGCGCATCCTGTTTTCCTATTAGCTGTACATAAATTAAAACTCAGACATACTCTAGGCTTTGCATGTTGTGAGGACATTAATGTTAACTAACAGATATTAGTTAGTTAGCAGCGGCATTTTCTAAGTCTCACAATAATTAATATTCAGTGTAAAACCTTGAAATGGCTTAATTTTTCCCCAGCAGAACAATCAGTATTGTTATAAGAATTTAACTGTTACCCTGCAATTATGTATCATCATTCTAACGCCCTACAAGCAGAACAAAAACCTCTAAGTACCATCAATATACCTATCTATTTCCTCTAATTGTTTACACTTCCTACTAAAAATCAAAGAGTTACATAACCCTGTGTGCTCTAGCTTGGGAGATGAAAGGGCACACCATTTCCCCTTGGTTATTAATTCCCTCTATTTCGATTAGCTGCTTCTAATAGCAACACACTTCCTCCAGCTGTGAGGCCTGTTAAAACCTGCTTTTATAACCAATGCTGAGTCTACATATTAATACATAACAGCAACTGCTTGCCTACCCATTCAGCAGAAGAATGCTAGAGGCACGAGCCGGCTACGAAGACAGCCGATTGCTTACGCATACAACTGCAAGAAAAGTGCTAGATGTCAACAGCTAGAAGAGAAACTGGGACAGAGTGGTTGAATCAGTTCAAGCTTCATTTTAAATAATATATGGATATTTCCTCCCTCCCTCCCACTGCCAGCCCTGTACATTAGTTATTCTGAATGTTTCACCTAGAAGAGTCCATAGGCATGCCTGCTATTCTTGGAATAGGAATAAAGAGGAATCTGCTATTATTAAAACCTCATGCAGCAACATGATAAATTAATAAATAAAGAAATTTAAAAAAATTAAAAATAAATTGATTTCATGAAGTTTTGTGGTGGAATCTCTAAAGAAGTCCGGCTGAGATCAATAGGGTAAACTCCGTTGCCTTCCTGAATCAGGACTGCAGAAGTCACAGGCTGTTCTTTGCTGTCTGATTTTGAAAACAGCATTGCCAGTTACAGAAGCAGCTATCCATCCATCAGTCTCAGATGAAGAAGGCAGTGACAAACTTTGCATACAGAGGGTCAACAAGTAAATGGGTAGGAGGAGAAAAGTACTCCTCAAAATGTTACCCAGTCCTAAATACTGTTTCTCTTCAGATCCCATAACGTAAACCCTTCAGCTGGTAAAAGGAAGAGGGCATATCCTGCCTATATATTTAGATAAAACTAAAAAGTGCTTGAATGAGAGACCTCCCTCGATACAGACAGATATTAATTCAGTGATTAGGGAGAGCCATTTAAACCAGTATTGAACCTGTACTATAGCTTGATGTTAAGGTGCTCTTCGCTCCTGGAGGCATGATGCATTAAATTAAGGTCCTTTTGCTTAAAAAAAAAAATCCAAAAAGCATTTTTCACACAAATAAACAATAAGGATGATACCGATAAGTAAATAAAAAAGATTATATAGTCGTTTCAAAAGGATCTGGCGGGCCAGATTTGACCAATGGTCCACCTATTGTCTGTCCCTGATCTAAAGGATCTAACTATGCTGTGGCTACCAACACAATACCATGTGATGGAATTACTGGGTTTTGTTTTTTGTTTGTTTGTTTTTTCAGTTTGCTTTTTTTAAAAGCCAATAAATTATACATAAAAATATCAGGAGAATAAGGTTACAACATCCTAAATTTAGGAAATCCCACAATTAAGGTTGCCAGTTCAACCTCAAACCAAGGGCCCACGTACATACACATGATGACACAATCTTTAATATATGACCATACACTATTTTTCACAGTACGCTGGGTATCTGTCAGTGCACTGGATGGATCTGCTTTAGGGATCACTCAGCACTGTGCAGTGAAGGAGGCTGTGGTCTGCAGGACTCTTACTTAATTTGTTTAAAAGATCAGAAGATTTGTGGTGAATGAGGCAGGAGACTGCTGGAAGAGAAAGGTCTCATGGTTTATGCAAGCTGATCTGAAGAACTAGATTCTTATCCCTGCCTCTACCTCAGGATTTCCTGTGTGATGCTTGTCTAGTGACTTAAACCAAACTGTTTACAAATGGTCACTAATTTTGTTTCTCATTTTCTGGTGCTCAGTTGGAGATCTTGGGGTCTGATTTAGAGACTTGCTGAACACTCACCACTACAACTGAAATCAATGGAAGCTGCACTTTGAACCCCTGAGGAAATCAGTGAGTCGATCTTCACAGCAGGGTTTGCACAATATGCAGTAAATAAGACACAGAACCACACATGGATCAACAAGGATTAATCCCAATAACTGAATAGCTGATGATTAAGTGAGCAACGTCCATCCTGCACACTAAACAAGGCAAGGATCCTATGAAAAAGATAGTATGTGATCATGTAATTAAATATTATATCATAATGCATAAGCAAAAGGAATCTGAAGTAAGGTTGTGGAGGCAACCTTAACTCTAGCACTTCCTAATTTTACAGTGCTTGACTTTGCCACTTTAATATTCTTTTAACATAATATTTAAAATTTTGATGTTTAATAGGTATCTTAGGCCGTGTCTACACATGCCCCAAACTTCGAAATGGCCACGCAAATGGCCATTTCGAAGTTTACTAATGAAGCGCTGAAATGCATATTCAGCGCTTCATTGGCATGCGGGCGGCCGCGGCGCTTCGAAATTGACGCGGCTTGCCGCCGCGCGTCTCGTCCAGACGGGGCTCCTTTTCGAAAGGACCCCGCCTACTTCGAAGTCCCCTTATTCCCATGAGCTGATGGGAATAAGGGGACTTCGAAGTAGGCAGGGTCCTTTCGAAAAGGAGCCCCGTCTGGATGAGACGCGCGGCGGCAAGCCGCGTCAATTTCGAAGCGCCGCGGCCGCCCGCATGCCAATGAAGCGCTGAATATGCATTTCAGCGCTTCATTAGTAAACTTCGAAATGGCCATTTGCGTGGCCATTTCGAAGTTTGGGGCATGTATAGACGTAGCCTTATTCTCACATTCTCTCTTAGTTTTCCAACCCAGTGGACATCAAATCTCTGCAGTTCACTGCAGAGTGTAACAAACAGTATGGGCAGTTAGTGATGTCATCTCTAGAAAAGCCATCTCAGAATTCTGCAGATGACAACAAACGGTCATACAAACAGCTACAGATATACAAAAAAATTCTCTTATGCTTGATGCAAAAACTGCATTAACCTACTAAAGAATCCTGGTAAGCTGTGTCAATTCAGAATGGTGTACACACACAACAAATTATATTCTGCTACATAGTCTTTTAGGCCAGGTCTATGCTAAGAGATTAAGTTGAATTTAAGGGTCTAAGGTCAATTTTATAAACCACAGTGCTCAATAGGTCAATTTAAGGGGCTCTAAGGCGACTTTTGTAATACCAAATGCACCGTGAGTAACTCTTAAAAGTTGAGTTACAGGTCGACCAAACAAGTACAGATGGCAGTGTTATTAAAATTGATTTTATTAGCCTCCAAAACTATCCCACAATGACTCTCAGTTTCTCCTTTCTGGTCATCGCTTCACCTCCAGGTGGACAGCAGGTAGATGACAGTCATCAGCCTGGGAATTTTGAATCCATTTCCTTTCCTCTCTGGGCAGCATGGCGAGCAGATGTCAGGAGCACATCTTTGCAAAACACCTAGCACACCTAGTAGCCATGAGTTCCCAGGGTCACAAAAGATCCCCAGCATGGAGTCGTCAGGAGACTCCGGACTTCATGGCAGTGTGGGTGAAAGAAGCTATCTTCATTCAGCTCAAAGCCAGCAAAACAAATACCAATATTTATGCAAAGAGATCGTAAGGCATGACTCTAAAAGGGTACAGCAGGGATGTTCAGTAGTGCCGCATTAAAATCAAGGAGCTGAGGCAAAACTACCAAAAGTGCAAAGAAGCTAATGGGCGTTCTGGGGCATCTCTCCAGAAATGCCAATGTTATGGTGAGTGTCATGCCATGCTGGGGACAGACGCAACCTCTTCCCCCAGAAGACTCATAGACTCCTCAGCAACTGTTGCTTGGCAGGGTGATAAAGCAGGGTCTGATTTGCTGTACGAGGAAGAGATGGACAACAGGTGTTTCGAGTCGAGTGCAGAAGCAGATCCTGCAAGCCAGGACATGTTTCTCATATAGTAGCCCACTCTCTTATCTCAGGAGGTGGTTTCGGAGCCAGACTGGGATGCTGAAGAGGGCACTTCAGGTGAGGTAAGCTTTTTTTCTACTGATAACAGTACGTTGCAGTAGTGGGGTGGAGGATCTATGCTTGTTTCCCTTAGAACAGCTTGTTAATATTTCTGGGTATGGAGCGCTGATGCTGTTTGAACATCTTACTGAAGGTCTTGCACAGGCACTTTTGGATTCTCCTTACAAGATTTTTGGGGAGACCCGATTTGTTCCTGCTTCCATGATAGAACATCTCATTGCACCAAACCACCAGTAAGTGATATGGAATCATGACCCCACAGAGCAGTCTTGCAAATTTTCCAGCATTGTACCCAGACAGGATGAGCAATCTTTCCCTATCTTTTTATCTTATTCTGAGGAGGCTGATGTCTTCTTTGGCAACCTAAAACACACAGGAAGTTTCGTGAGCCACTAATGATTTTCTGCCTGTGAACCACCCTGCACAGAACAAAAGCTACTGGCTTTAAAATCCAGGCACTGCTTTCAGAAGCCCATACTGCAGCCATCCCCCTTCTCCCTGGGCTGGTAACCACACGGGGCCTACGGGTGATCGGACCCTCCCCTGGTTCACGTGTGCGCACCTGCAATGACTTCTAATTATTTTTTTAAGTCCTGAAGCAGCCTGCTTTAAAATCCAGGCAATGCTTTAAGAGGCCCACGTGGCAGGCCACCCACCCCTGCCAGGCTGTACCAGCAGCTGATTAGACACACAACAAATTTTTTCCCCATGAACCGAAGATAGCTTACCATTGTATTGAAGGTAAATTTCCCCATGAACCGAAGATAGCTTAGCATTGTGTTGAAGGTAAATTTCCCCATGAACCGAAGATAGCTTACCATTGTATTGAAGGTAAATTTCAGCCGCAGAAGGACTTAAATCGGTCTGCTTGGAATCATGCATTTTTCAACCTTTAGAGTCCACAGAGTGCCCCTGAAATTGCACTAGGTTCTTCCACAGAGACAGGCAGCCAATCATTCTGTCAACATGCTCAAGTAAAGATAAAGATGTTGCTATTGACAATGCCCTTAATATTTCAACACATTTTCGCCCCAGGAAGCGACCGTGCAGCCCAGAGTAGAGGCCCCAGGCCCCTCTGAAGTTAGGCTGCCACAAATGCAGAGGAGGAAGAAGTTGAGTCGAGAAATAATGGAAGATTATTTTGAAGTGGCAGAAAAGGAAAAACAAGAGCTAAGAGAGTGGAGGACAAATACAGTGGACAATTAAGAAAAAAATGAATGCTTCAGTCCTGTCAATAATGCTTCAAATCAAACTCAGTGAACTCTGCACCCCCTCTCCAATACATGTCACCCTAACCATACTTGTTCCCCTCACCTGCTTGGGGCTCCGTATCCCCCAGCCACTCCAAGTACCCTCATTACATGCCATATTTCTTTCTCCTCCCCTATATCCCCCCTCCATTGCAACCCTTCCATGACCTCCCACCACAGAATCAGTCTTCTCCCCTGCTTGGGGCTCTGCATTCCCCTCTGTCCAATCTATGCCCCCCCACATGCCTCCTCCCTTCACACATTCTGCCCCCTCCTCTCATTGGGGACCCAGAACAACAGGGGAGAAAGGTCATGGGGAACCCTGAACTCAACCCCCAGGGAATCACCCACCAGCAGGAGGCTAACATATGAACCATGAGTTCATTATTCTTTTGTTTTCCTTATATTCACCACTCTGACATTAGGGTTGACCAAATAAAAACATTGTAGATTTGAAAAAGAAAGTTTAGTTTATTAGCTAACATGTTTTGGGATCCATGCTTTGGGGCAAGGAAACAGAATGGGTGTGTGGGGGGATGCTAGTTAATACTCTTCATGCTCATTCATAAAGTGGTTTTCAAGGCATCCCTGATTTTGATTGCCTTTTTCTGTGCTTTCCTGTTTTCCCTTGTGTTCAGTTGCTGATAATTTCCAGCCACAAGATCTGCCTCTGCCCTCCATGCTGGCATGAAATTAACACGTTATGAAGAACACAGCAGGCATCAATGACAAGGGTTGTGTTTTCTTCACTAAGGTTTAAGCCTGTCAGAAGGCACCTGAAACTGACTTTCAAATAGCCAAATGCACACACTACCACCATTCTGCACCTTCTCAGCTTGTAGTTGAAGAGCTACTTAATGAAGTCGAGGGTGCCCGTGTATGGCTTCATGAGCCAAGGGAACAAGAGGTAAGCAGGGCCACCAAATAATCACTATGGGCATTTCTGGTCTGGGAAGAAAGAAACGCTCTGGAGCCTTCGAAACACACCAGAATTCCTAAAGGTTCATGTGTCATGCACTCTTCTCGACCATCCTATGTTGATGTCAGTGAAACAGCCTTTGTGATCCACTAATGCCTGTACCACTATAGAGAAGTGCTCCTTGTGGATAACGTAATCTAAGTCCCGGCAGTCCAGTGACAGGATGAGGATGTGCATTCCATCCATGGCCCCACCGCAGTTAAGGAATTCCATGGCAGCGAATCCATCCATTATGTCCTGCACATTACCCAGAGTCACTGTCTTTTGCAAAAGTTTATTGACTGCCTTGGCTATCTGGATGACTATAGGCCCCACTGCAGATTTGCCTACTCCAAATTGATTTCCCACTGACTGGTAGCTGTTTGGCATTGCAAACCTTCCTGACTCCCCTTCCTGGGATACTTAAACCAATTTGAGTGCAAACTTTGTCTCCTAAATTGTGTGACTAAGAACTATTTTAGAAATGTACTAATAAAAAAAGTCTAGTCAGACAGTATGAGCTAACTGGGAAAGTCAGCACAGCCTTCTCTGATCTGAATCATAAGTCCCTGCTTCACCAGCAAGTGCGTTGAGGTTACGACACACTAGAATGGAGGAATTTCCAAGTTCCCCATAATCTCTGGTGAAGGATCCTCTTCTCTGCTCAATCTGTGGCTAGACTGGAGCCAGAATGAGAAAAAAAAAAGGCTTTAAGAAAACACCAGTCCTGGAAAGGAAGAAGAGCTGTGAGGACTGGAATAGAGGCAGAAGACTAGGCTAGCAGAACACAACCTCAGGTGTGTCATCCAGAAAATCTGCACCCAGTGTGGATGCAAGGAGGAACAAGACAGTAAGAATCTCTCTCTGAAATAGTCTGAAAGCAAAACAATCATAAATACAGCACAGCAGCAAGCAGCTTCACTGGAGAACATTAAGTTACAAACGGTCAAAACCACAATAACCTTCAGTTAAAATAAAATAAACTTCTCCTTCCCTTTTACCTACACATAATAATCATCCAGCCCAGTATCCTGTCTGCTGACAGTGGCCAATGCCAGGTGCCCCAGAGGGAGTGAACGGAACAGGTAACAATCTGTCTCCTGCCATCCAACTCCAGCCCCTAACACACACACACCACTCCTTACCCATCCTGGCTAATAGCCATTAATACACCTAACCTCCATGAATTTATCTAGCTCTTTTTTAATCCAAGTTATAGTCCTAGCCTGCACAGCCTCCTCTGGCAAGCAGTTCCACAGGCTGACTGTGAACTGCGTGAAGAAAAACTTCCTTTTATTTATTTTAAATCTGCTGCCCATTAATTTCATTTGGTGTCCCCTAGTTCTTACAGTATGGGAACAAGTAAATAATTTTTCCTTGTTCACTTTCTCCACATCACTTATGACTGTATATACCTCTATCATATTCCCCCTTAATCCCCATCTTAGTTTTAGTTGCTAGATTAAAAGTCCTTGTCTCTTTAATCTCTCTTCATATGGGACCATTCCAAATCTCTAATCATTTTCATTGCCCTTTTCTGGACCTTTTGCAATGCCAGTATGTCTTTTTTGAGATGAGGAGACCACTTCTGTATGCAGAATTCAAGATGGAGGCATACCATGGTTTTACATAAGGTCAATAGGATATTCTCCATCTTATTATCTATCCCTTTTTTAATAATTCCTAACATCCTGTTTGCTTTTTGACTGCCACTGCACACTGCATGGATGTTTTCACAGAACTACCCATGATGACTCCAAAATCTCTTTCCTGATTAGCTGTAGCTAAATTAGTCCCATCATATTGTAGGTATAGTTGGGGTTATTTTTTCTAATGTGCATTACTTTACATTTATCCATATTACATTTCTTTTGTCATTTTGTTGCTCAGTCACTCAGTTTTCTGAAATCCTGTTGAAGTTCTTCACAATCTGCTTTGGTCTTAACTACCCTGAGGAGTTTAGTGTTGTCTTCTGGTTCATCTAAAGGCCAACTGAAACACCTCAGAAGAATATACAGAACTATAGGGATACATGGGACAGAGGAGGAGTTGTCTTTACTTGTGACTAGTCTATGCTAACTTAGGAATATGACTGGCTGAACTTCAGTGACACATCATACGCAAGTCTCTGAAAGCTGATTGCATGAATTATGACAATATATCAATAGCTAATGAGCTGCACTCATCTATAAAGGTGACAACCAGCAGACTAAAACTTTGTAGGGGACAGGGACCTGAAGGAGAATAGAATGAATCAGGACACCTGGAGAGAAGGCAGTCCTCGCAGAGCTGCTGCAACCACACCAACGAAACCCTGCCGGGTATGAAAGTTAACTATTGCTTTGCAGCAGCAGAGTACCAGCTATCCAAGATTACAACTATCAACATTGCTTGTAAGCTTTGACAGTGCCCGTGACCATCTTTCACAAAGCAGCTACCATGGCACCACCACCACAAGCCATAGTAGCAACTTCCTTAAGTAGCTAATGGCCTTTCTGTCCAAGCAGCTACAGCAGCATCACAACCCACCCTCACCAGCATCTTTCTGAAGCAGCTACAGCAGCACCACAGCACACACTCGCTAGCATAGTTTTCAAGTGATTCATGCAGCATCAGGAGTTCACCCAGGGCTCTGATGTAGCCCTGGCCTGACTGTTCCTGCCAGTGAGCCAGTTAGGAAGACACCGTAGCAGCAACAAACCAGCTCTCTGTGTCTGCTACTTGAAGAGAAAGTTCACTGCAGTGAATGCAGGCAGCCACTTGAGCCACCACGTGGCAAAACCAATCCACAAGCAACAAACCATGCTTCTAAGCATCAAGGTGGAGCAGAAGGACCAAACAGAGTCCCAGAGGGTTTAAAATGGAAGTTACCTGTAAATTTAATCTTTCTGGTTACCTGGTTATCCCTAACATGAAGGGGTTTCAACACCAGTTTCTATGTTTCTTCATAATTCAGTACTAGTTCTCAGTTACCCACAAGTGAAAGCACATACCATTAGTCAAAATCCAGGGTGCCATTCAGACCAGTCAGCAGGTTGCATCACTGCCTGCCCTGCAGTCTTGGGTGCCTCCTGATATTTTGCTGTTGTAGCTCTCAACCTGGGCCGCTCACAAACAGTTTACCAGCATGTAGAGCTGGAGTCCTGGTCCAGCAGTTCTGACCTCAACAGCCTGTTAGCAACACACCAGTCACAATTTGGCTTCCACCGGCCTTGGTTAGTTCTTGAGGGTCATCCCTCACCAAACTTGCAGTCTTCAGTTTTCCCTAAAACCTGTATTTTCTACTGTCCAACCCACCCCTCATACAACCTAAAAAGAGGTGTTCTGTTGACAAACCAGGTAAAAAACACAAGATTTCTGTCCATCTTTGAGGAGCGCACAGAAAAATCAAGTTTCAACAGCTCTGTACATTTCTTCAGTTTACAATTAAGTGCATAGGTTAAGGGGAGTAAATATGCTGTTTATTCCACTTATCATAAAAGTCCTTTGCAATTGCACTGGAAGTCTGTGAATCTTTGATTATTTGGAAGAACATTGGTCTCGTTGGCGCAATATAAAAATAGTAGTAAGATGATGGATTGTACTTCAAGTTCTGCCACATACTTTGTAAACTTTGTCTCACTTTCCTCATCTATGAAGTGGGATTGTGAGAGTGTGCTTACTGCACTCTTCTCCTTATGACGTTATTGGAGGAGAGACGGGTCAATTAATCTATTAGGCTGAATGTTGAGAGAAAAGCCCAAATTAGGGGAAGCTCACCTATGTGGGAATCGGGAGGGGGGAGGATCCATAAAGTCAGGGACGTGACAACAGGAAGGAGGCTGCAGGGACAGGAAAAGGTAGGAGTGTTTGGGAACAGAGGCTATTGCCTGAAGTTACTCCCTGAGAGGAGAATAAATAAACCAGTATACCCAAAGGAGTGAGGAGGACAAGGAGGCATGGCAATGGCGAAGAAGAGGGCAGCAAGGCACAGTGAATGGACCTTGGTACTGTGTAGCGTACATGTACCCTGAACCAGAAGCGAGAGTGAAGGCTGGGCCCAGAGCCCCCTGTCGGCCACTGAGAGAATGGCACTGTGAGGCAGAGAAAGGGAAGAGTGCTGGAGAGCAAGAACCTCAGTATGCTCCCCATTCTCCTACCCCTGGAAAGGGAAACAAAATTGTGGCCTGGCCAGATGGCTGAGTCATGAAGAAGACAGCTGCAGCTCCTAAGAACAGGAAAGGGGCTGCAGAGGAGAATGTGACAAAGTGTAAGGTCTGGAAGGGGCATCAGCCTTCACAGAGCTAACCAGCAGAACCATCAGCAGTGGTGCCATCCAGCAGTAAGCAGAGCAACCCATCACATGAATAACAAGTGTTGCTTATTACACAGGGATGTGGTGAGGTTTCAATGTATTAACGTGTGCAACACACACATAACAGAATGGAAAAAAAACCCTCCTTGTTAGGACTGATAGGAGGTCAGTTATACACATTCCACTGCATGGGACTGAATGTACACAACAGAATTAATATTACTACTTACACTTACTGTTGTTATTGTGTGTTATTGGTACTGCAGCAGAACCCCAAGGCTGTAATTAGGATTGGGTCTCCATTGTAATAGGTGCAATATAAAACATCCAAGTCAATGTGATCATTGCCCTAAGAGGCTTACAAACAAATTCTAAAAAGGTACAGCAAACTAGCAGATTTACCCAGTGTTGTCTGGATCCCAAAAGGTTTTTGGTTTGTTTTTTTTTTAGGGATTTTTTTTTGTGTGTTTTTTAAACAAAAGGAAAATGTACACACTTTATTTAAATCATAGTATTTTTAAATGGTGTTATTTTTATGAGGTTTATTTTGGATATTTTTAAAAAAGGAATTATTAATGTTTAATTTTTTTTCAAATGGGAATTCCAGCAAGTGTATTTTTTTCTTGATCCCTATAAACTCTTTTCAACTGCTGTGATTTAGCAAAAAAGGGCTATAGACAACTTCATTTCCAATAACATTTTCTTCTAGTTGAGTGTGACAAACAACGAAGAAGACAGTGTTGGCCAACAGCATGAAGGTGAAGAGAAATCAGAACAGAAGGGGCTGGTGGTTAAAGTGCATATCTTAACTCCAAATATTTTTTACATTAAAAGAATATTAAGTTACCAGTAGCCATATGTACCTTAAATGCCTAGACACATTGCAAAGAGATAAAGAAATGCTCCCTGCCCTGAGGAGTTTACAATTTAATTTTTTACACAATTTGCAGTAAGTGATAGCAAGAAGCACTGGAGTGGAAGCAGATGGAAGAGGAAAGAAGTTCTTAAAAAGATCATATTAGGCTTGCTGTGTCAGTGTCTTTATGGGTCCTACAATTATACATACAGCATCATGTAAATAACACATTTCTGTATTGCCCACATAAGCTCATCTTCTAACATGACCTAAATATTCAACAACTTACACAGTAGACCAATCAGCTCCCTTTAGTCTCTTCTTTAATCTCCCGGTGGGAAAATGCCTTTGGCAATGAACACCAGTCTCAGGGGATTTGGCAGAGTGGAAGGACTGGCAGCAGATAACATCTTGTACATGACCGTGAAATCTGACAAGCGTTACCACATTTCATCCATAGTGTCTCTTACTCCCACCAAGAACAAGGCAGCCAAACATTTAAGCAAATGAAAGGGTTTTAACACTTCAAAACATTCTCTTCTTACAGAAAACACAAAACAAAAGGGGATGTCTAAACATTTTGTATAGTTGTAGCTATTATTTGGAATATAAATGGCTTTAGAAAAATATTTCAGGGCACGGTATCTTTACAATCTATAGTAAGAAGCACTCAATCACCAGGGCAATACAGGAAGGAATTATTGCTTTTACCTGTCTCACGAAATTGTTTGATTTGGTACATGCTAATAATGGAAACCAGTGAGGCAGACTGGCTTTCCTCAGACAGTAGCATTTGTCTTTCAAGTTCCTCTTAATTTTTTATGTTGTTGTTGTGAATAGCATGTGTGTTAAGCTAACTCTTTCAGCAGAGGTAAAATTTTGCTTTCAGTATGTCTCAAGAACAATAATTCACAACAAAAAATATATTAGTCTACCAAAACTTCAGGTTATACCCTTTAACTCAATACAGACTGCAGAAGATGTAATGACAACACAGTACGACACAAAAGACTTTAGATCATGATTTTAAATTTACTCAGTAACATAAATTAATTTTTTTTCTTTTACTAATACAGTGTAACACAATTACTTCAAGGTATAATCTAAAATTAACTGAGGTCTTGAAATAAGTCAAAATGTAAATACAAGGCAACATTCACAAAATTGGCATTATACAATTTGAAAAACTCAATACCGAGTCATCTGAAATTATGCATAATATTTTTGGGACATTGTTCTTCACCAACTCTTCAAGTGCATCTTCTTCAGTTCTAACATATGTCTGCGTTTCTGATAGAGCTAACTTTTGATAGTGGGCAAATTAATTAAACATTCTTTAGAAGCCAAGGAGTTGAAGTCACAGCGCGCTGACTAAACAGTGCAGCTGTCAGTACAGGCAAAGTGGGTTCCCATCCTAATCCTGTTCTGACCTCAGAGCTGAGCCTGAGAACCTGTCAGAAAGGTGCTCTCACAGTGCAAGACAACAAGCAGCAGCTGCTCATGCTCAGCAGGCTGCAGCAGGGGTGGTTTTTTTGTTTTTGTTTTTTAAATTTGGTTTTTAGTGTCACTCTGGATACATACTCCATGATACTTATGTATATGTCCCCCACTCACCCCCCAGTTGCTGTCGAAGAGCATAAGCTGCCAATGGGCTCAGTATGTGATGAGTTCAAAAGCTGTACAGCTTAAATCTAGCTGAAACTCGGTTTCAACTTTAGTCAAACACATGCTGCATTCTGCATTCAATTGTGTTAAGAATTTATTTTAAAGCTCCATTAAAAGACAGTATCTGCTAGTTCTCATTTTTTTTAATTCAATGCAATCAGTAGACTATTTCTTAATTTTTTTTCCTGAAGGATGAATGAAATTAACTGGGATAACTGTTCGTGTTCACATAACCTAAAGCAGGGATGTTAAAGGTTAATTGGTTAGCATTACTGGTTGCAGTTAACAGGTATGGGCTAGAGCAGACCCCCATCCACTGCAGGCAGAGGGTTGCTGAAGCCCCATAAGATCACCGCAGGTGGAGCGCTCCACCTGTGCCAGAGTAGTCCCATCCATGGTGGCCCCAGGGGTGGTAGTGGGAAGGGGTGTCCGGGGAGGCTGCTCCAGCCCAGCCAGGCTGGAGCACCCTGTCCACAACAGGCTGGGACCAAGGCTGTTTCATCCCAGCTGGAAGGGACCATATTGTACGGTCTCTGACACAGTGTCACGCCTGTGAATTTGGTAGGGCCCTAATTATCATATACAAGCCACCGACACCGACACTCTGACCCACAAAGAGCCCCTCTTTCTCATCACCATCACAGACCTCTGATTTTCAGAGACTGTGTGTCATATCAAAGGAGAAGGATGGCAGGGTGCGTGATGATGGAAAATGACGGTTGAAATAGGCAAAGTACTTCTCCTAGCCTACATTAAGTCTGAAGCTCTCTAACACAAGTATAAAATGTTTGAGCAAGATACAGAAAGAACTGCTGCAAGAAACTCCTGAAACTGGCAAGACCTCACCACTGTCTAAATAAGGTGCCCTTAGTTCGTCTTGGATGCACATATAAAACACATTCAATATATCAGATATAAATAGTAAAGATCTACGTGAAAATTTTAGGTCAAGTAAGGAAGGCAGAAGCAAAGAATAAACTGCATAAGACAGCTGTTAGTCATCCTTCCTGTGTTATAGGGAAGTGGTCAGATACTTCTGTGATGAGTGAGGTACATACAACCTAATCAGCAAAGAATTCCAGTCTCTAATTGGAGGAACTGGAATGTTTTAAAAAATGTACAATAGTCTTGTAAGATGTAGGGCTAAATTTGGGGCAGGCACAGGGCTGGGAGTGGAGCCCCAGGTGAAAGAGGCCGGGATGTGGGGTCCTGGTCGTTGGGAGAAGTGCAGGTCTCTGGGTACAGGGCCAGCAGCTGAGGAGTAGATCCAGGTCCCATGTCCCAGGTGCAGAGTCACAGAGCAGAATCCTGGGTGCAGAGATGGAAGTGGGGCACTAGATGTGGAGCCTCAGGCATAGGGCCAGTGAAGAAGGCGCAGGGCCAGAGACTGGGACCCCAACCTGAGGTCAGGGAGTGGAGGCATGGGGCCAGCAGCCGGGTCCTTGCCTAAACCCTGGGGGCAGAGGACGCAGCACCTCCTGCACTCCTAGTTCCCACACCGTTGCTTGCTACCACAATGCTTATTAATGTCAGCAAGCCACAGAATATATAAGACCACTCTTGCGGTGTTTATGCCAGGTAACAAATCTTTGCAGAAGTGGGTTCAATGCATGGAAGAGAAGGATGACACTCTTGTCAAAAATGGGAGTTATACCCAAATAAGGATTTTCACCATAATTTGTTTCTCCTTTGGGATCTTAAATCAGTTTCAGTACTTTTTTGTCAGCACAAAAGTTTATTTTTGTTTACTTCTGAGGAAATGTAGATGTTCAAATCAAATGGACATGAACTGCAGGCCTCTGTTGACGTAATCAGAAGATGTTGAGTCCAAGTATCTTGTGAATATTTTATTATCTTAGAAAGTTATAGAATTGATTCTAAGATATCGTGTCACTGGAATGTGCTCACTATTTTGCTAGTAAAAGTTACACAGAGACAGACATGTGGTAAACACATTTGGCTGCAAAAGAATTTTATAACTACATTAAATAACTGTACAAGTTGTAACTTCAACTCAAGAAGGTTGAGCCATATCGGGGTAGTCTGTTATAGAAATGATTGATTAATAAAATGGAATACGTGCTGTATTTTTCAGCTGGTCCAGGTGTATGCCTTCACAAAGAGGCTGTACCACTGTTCCCATAAATATAATCATTTGTCAATTTATTGCTGACAGGTGCCAATTTCAAGCCTCGAAAATACATAAACATTCTTATCAACAGTAATTCCACAATGAAATCGTTCTATCAGCTGCAGGAAGCTAAAATAAACTACTCATGCACAAGCTATCTACACTGCTAGATTGTATGTTACAGGTATTAATTGACAATTTGCCCAGCAGCAAAGCTTTGAGCACATTTAATGTGGAGAGAGAGAAAAGGCAAGGTAAGAAAGAAAAAAAGTTAAAGGACATTATCGAATATTTTTATTTGCAAAATTCAGTCTATTGAAACTTAGAAGCTATGAAAAGGAAAAGGTCTTCAAGTTTAATCATAATTTATCATTCTTCCTCCTCAAACAAAAGCAACTTTTTATTTAGGATTCACATAAGAACCAGAGTTGTGTTCTTGTTGTCCATCTCCAAGCCCTGCAATAGCAACAATACATGACTTCCAGAATGATGAAATCACTGATTAGGCTGATGCAAAAGCAAGCAAGCAAATAAAAAAGGTTTTTATCCTACACTTTTCACTATTAATGTTTAATGAGGTTATGTAGGTAAGCATCAAAACTCATACAGAAACAGGTAAGACAGGAACTTGGAGTTTAGGGGAGAGGAATTCAACACTGCAGAAAACTTGCTGCCCTAAACATATTTGTCCTATTTGACAAGTTTACTCCAGATTAGGCACCTGACAGAATACTTTAAATCTATTTTACTGTACTTTATTGGTTTTATGATTACCGCTGAAAACACTGATAACACAATATGTTGGATTATACCACATCACATTTTGCTATGCTGTTGCATGATGTAAGCATTAAGGTAAATTAACTGATATTCAAATGTCATATATTTTAATAACATTTTCTTGTCACAATACAGGTATCCAAAAAATCTCTGTCAGCAGAGACCGGTAAATAGCAAATAGTTTCTAGTAATTAGTGAATACAGTGAAGTATAATGTATTCAAAAGTCGGAAGCAAATTAAAATTTGTAGGTGTGCTTGTATGTATACACAGAGTAATTTCTGTGCATTTTAAAAAGATGTATGCACTCAACGCACACACATGCAGAAGAACAGTCCTTAAGACAGAATTCTGGAGAATCTATTCCATTTAATCTGTAGGCATTATCTGAATGGATCTGTTTAAGTTATAATGTAAATTAGATTACTGAATGGAAAAAATCTACAGAACGATGGTTTGACCCTGTAGCCCTTACTCAGATGAGCAGTTCCAATCAAGCCAATGGGAGCATATCACATCAGTAAGGGCTCTGGGATTGGGTCCTGATATTACAATATGTAATACAATCTAAAGTGACATTACTCATGCCCAGGGCAGGAATGTCCCAACTGCAAAGAAATAGTTAAAAAAACAGTAAAGATTCCCAGGTCCAAGTTATTCTCCCCCATATTTGCTCCCCATCCTCTGTAAAGCCAGTCACAAGGGTTCAAAATAACCAGGCAACACTTCAAAACTTCTTCTAAAAGAGTACACTGTGGTTTTCATCTCTTGATTTTTACGGTGACCCTGCCCACCCCAATGAGGGTGTGTGAGTGTGACCCCACCCGAAAGAGGGTGTGTGACAATTAGTCTGGCCCAGTCTCTTCAATTTAGTGGGTAAGGGGATTTTGGCCCCTGCTGCAAGAGCTGGCACACTGCATCTGCCTGTACCTTCCAAAGATATTAAGTCTGCTCTCAAGCTTCAGATCCATGCTGCCCTCTCCCAAAACTCACATCAGTCCCACCACTGTCCCATACCTGCCTAGCCTCCCGTTGTTCTACTCCTCAGGCCAATCTGACCCTCCAACAATAATGCCCATCCCTGCTCCTCCTGTAGCTCTTTATCCACACCCACCACGTGGTAGGGAGGATGCAGTGGGGTTCTCCTTTTAGACTAAGGGCCAACTCCAGCGTCCTTTTAGCACTTGCCACTTTCCCAGGCCGGGTGTTACAATGAGAGAAGGAAGAGAGGAGCTGTCACAGCTGCTGGGCTCTTCCTGTGCCCTCCTCTTCAGCCCCTCCTGCAAGAATGGTCAGACTGCTGGGGAGAGCTCAGTCTGCTTCCTGCAACAGCCCTAACTGGTTGCTCTTTCCCAGGAAGCAGGCAGGTGGGACAGGAAGGCAAGCAGAGGATTTTCCCTGAAGGAGAGCTGGCATTTGCTCGAGGGCTGGAGTTTCTTGCTTTATCATCATACTGGCTGCGCTACAGTGCCAACCAAAATCCCATCACTTGTGGAAAAATCATGAGTTGGCAATACCCATTTTCCACCTGACTCCTCACTCCCAGATCGCTAGTTCTGCTTCTCCAACCTCAAAGCCCTGCCCGCACACCAAGGTCAATGAAGCCTGAAAGTTAATAAAATAGCCAATATAGCTGTTTGAGATGAATGAGGCCAGTCCCCAGCTAAGCCCTCGTCTGTTCCTTACTGGAAGAAGAGAAGGGGATGAAACTGGACTCAGGATGCCCCCATGGGAGGCAAGAGAGAGAAGAACTGAGAACTAGTATATAGCATCTGTCAACGTTGGAAGCTAGCAGTTACATGTATAGAGTCTTGGTGCTTTCAGCTCAGCTCAAGGGAGGCTAAAAGTAGATGTGATCAGAGAGCTAGAGGTCTCGGTATGAAATCCTTTGCTTTAGTTAACTTTCTGCAGCTTGAAATTTCTATCCATTGAAGCACTGCAAAAAGATCCTCTCCAACTCCCCATAGACACTGGGTAAGACAGATAGATAGGAAATAATCCATATAATATAATTACATTTATATTTGAACCAAAATAAATTTAACTAATCTTACCAGAATTGACCTGAAACTTAAAACTCATTTACTGCTAGTGTAAAGGTAATTGCCCAATTAACTTTATCTGGTGTAAATAGTCAGTTGTAACAAATTATTCCTAAGCAAAGTACTTAAAGGCAAGCTAGGAAGAGGGTACTTATTTCTTTTCTGAATTTGAATTCAAGCTAACTTGTGGTTTCTTCTTTCCCTGCATTTTAAACTTGTTTCAGTTTGATTCACATTTTTCATGTTCATCCAGTTTCCTTCATATAAGGTAATAAAAACTTTAAAAAGTAACTAAAATTATGCTTGCACAAATTCCTATTTTTATGTATTTATGGGCAGTAAAAAGGAGCAACTAGTTCAACAAATGTTTTTTAAATAATCAAAAGAAAAACAGTAGATTCTACCAAAAAATGTATATTTTCTACCACTGAGCAGCCGCAGGAGGGGAAAAACGTTTTCCAGAGTTAATCCTTTTATATTGAGAAAGGCCTACAATAATATAGGTTATTCTCTCACAATTCATCACAATATTGTGACTGACTTTCATCTGACATGAGAGGAGGTCATGCTTAGTATCAACCCTTCAATGAATTAAACTTGCGCTCACAGAATGGGCTGAAAGGCCACAAAAGTTTCTTTTGACCAGTGATTGATCTGCAAGGACTGCAGGGTATCAGTTACTCTAAGACAATGACAGCTACTGTGGACCCTTAGGAACAAAATGAAGCCAGCCTGATGTTGCAGTCCTGATCCAACACATTTGATAACGTTGCAGGCAACCTGATTATCTGGTATCACAAGGTCGAAGAGTCTGCCAGACAAACGCAAGACAGAAGCATGGATTTATTGAATACTCAAGTGATTTGAGAAGGATAGGGCTTGAGGAAGAGATGAATCTATGTAAATTAGCTAATTGGTACATCAAGGAAAAAACTATTTGAGTCAAAATTATAAAAGTAACAAAGCAATATGTATCATCTCTGGAGCAATCACTCCCCGATACCATCCACAACACATTACAATCTCCTATTTCTCACTTAAACTAAGAACATTATTCAGTACAACCCTGAAAGCAGGTTAAGGCTGGTTTGATCTGAAGGCTTTATGATGTACCATAATGAAGAAAATAATTGCCTTTTTTTTTAATAGTGACAGGAAATGTAAATTAGATTACACTTTTTATCTTTATAATTCATCACTTCCACCCCAGATTTAAATACATTTTAATAGAAGAATTGACAAAATGTACATATTAGTGACAGTCCATGACTACAGCCCTCTTCCTCTTTCTCCCATAACTCAGCCCGCCTCCCCCATTTTGTTTCTTTTACTTTATTATATCTGATTCACAAGGGAAAATCTTTGAGGGCAGAAAATGGTTTGATGTACTGGCAATAAAGCAGCATGTACACCTATGGCACTGTATAGATAATTAACTGCATGTGAAGACTGACGGTTGAGTTTTCCCTTTCCCATGCAGCTCTTGTTAATGCAGGTCACTCAACTGTGATGAAGTAAGTGCACACTCAAGTGCCAAACTTGCCTTCATTTACATTGTATAGCACCCCCAAAATCAAAATGGCTCACCAGGGTGTAAGTTAGAATACTGAAAACCCTTATACATATTGGTTCTGAAACAAAAAACCACATATTAAAAGATTCCATGCTCAATTACAACTCTAGGGCTGCATCTACACTGCCCCCTACCTTCTGGAAGGGGCATAGCAATGAACAAAGGGGAATATTCACTTGAGGTGCGGATTTAAACATCTTGCACCTCATTTGCATAGTCCCATGAGGTTTTGCTTCTGGAAGACCCACTTCTGGAAGCTACAGAGACGTGTAGATGGGGCCCTTCCAGAAAGAACTCCCCTTCCACAAGACCCATTATTCTTCAACCGTTTAAGGAATAAAGGGGCTTTCAGATGCCGGGGGGGGCTTCCTTCTGGATGGGCCCTGTCTACACAGCTCTGTAGTTTCCAGAAGGGGCTTGTCTGGAAGCAAAATCTCACAGGACTATGCAAATGAGGTGTGAGATATTTAAATCTGCTCCTCATTTGAATATTCCCCCTTGCTCATTACCATACCGTTCCAGAAGGGAGAGGGCTGTGTAGACGCAGCCTAGAAATATTTGCTTAATTAGACATGCTTTGTTTTGTCTTGTTTTTTTTGTACTATGCATACAAATGCATACAAGAACTTTCAGACGTGTGAGTGAGCTACTATCTGACAGTAACTGGAGGTTCTTTAAGCTATGTTGTCTGCATCTGTATTTCACTATGGGTTCATATACACCTGGCATTGGAAAATTCTTGAAAGCAATGTCCACTGGTTCATGCATGTATGGTCAGCTAAGTCAATTTAAAACAGACGTGGTTTTCATATCACTGGTGCTACTCACTAGTAAGTATTACCCTTGGGAGTAAGTTGTTGCAGGATCAAACTGCACTGTAAGGGATTACTAATAACTGTTTATCTCTAAGGCTGTGCCACCACTCACACAAAACTTCAAAATAGCCATGCTAATGGCCAAATCAAAGAATACTAATGAGGCACTGAAATGAATATTCAGCGCCTCAATAGCATGCCACCGGCTATGGCACTTTGAAAGTGCTGCGGTTCGCTCACCCACAGCTCGCCTACATGGGGGTCCTTTTCAAAAGGACCCTGCCAACATCGAAATCCCCTTATTCCTATTCATCAAAATCCCCTTTCGAAAGGACCCCCATGTAGAAGAGCCATGGGCGAGCAAACTGCAGCACTTTCAAACTGCTACGGCTGGCAGCATGCTAATGAGGCGCTGAATATTCATTTCAGCACCTCATTAGTATTCTTCGATTGGGCCATTTCAAAGTTCTTCGTAAGTGTAGGTAGGTGATCTGCGAAGGGAATTGGCAGAGGTCATTGCTGAACCTTTGGCCATTATCCTTGAAGACTCTTGGAGATCCAGGGAGATACTGGATGACTGGAAGAAGGCAAACGTAGTACCCATCTTTAAAAATGGAAAGAAGGACAATCCAGGGAACTATGGACCTGTCAGCCTTACCTCAATCCCTGGGAAAATAATGGAGGGAATCCTCAAGGAATCCATTTTGGAGCACTTGGTAGAGGGGAAAGTGATCAAAAGTAGCCAACATGGATTTACCAGGGGCAAGTCCTGCCTGACCAACCTGATTAACTTCTATGACAAGGTAACAAGCTCTGTGGACATGGGGAAGTCAGTGGATGTGATATACCTTGACTTCAGCAAGGCTTTTGATATGGTCTCCCACAACATTCTTGTCCATAAGTTAAGGAAATATGGATTGGATCCTTGGACTATAAGATGGATAGAGAGCTGGCTTGATGGTCAGGCCCAACAGGTAGTGGTCAATGGCTCAATATCTGGATGGCGGTCTGTTTCAAGTGGAGTGCCACAAGGCTCAGTTCTGGGGCCGGTGTTATTCAACATCTTTATTAATGACCTGGATGAGGGACTGGATTGCACCCTCAGCAAGTTTGCGGATGACACAAAACTAGGGGGAGAGGTAGATTCGTTGGAGGGTAGAAAGAGAATCCAGAGGGACCTGCATAAATTGGAGGACTGGGCCAAAAGAAATCTGATGCGGTTCAATAAGGTGAAGTGTAGAGTCCTGCACCTGGGGTGGAAGAATCCCAAGCATTGTTACAGGCTGGGGACCAACTGGCTCAGCAGCAGTACGATGGAAAGGGACCTAGGGGTTATGGTGGATGAAAGGCTGGATATGAGTAAACAGTGTGCCCTTGTAGCCAAGCAGGCTAACGGCATACTAGGGTGCATTAGGAGGAGCATTTCGAGCAGATCTAGAGAAGTAGTTATTCCTCTTTATTCGGCACTGGTGCGGCCACATCTGGAATACTGTGTCCAGTTTTGGGCCCCCCCGTATAAAAAGGATGTGGATTTGCTGGAGCAGGTTCAGTGAAAGGCAACAAAAATGATTAAGGGTCTGGAGCACAAGACCTATGAGGATAGGCTGAAGGATTTGGGCTTGTTTAGTTTACAGAAGAGAAGACTTAGAGGTGATTTAATAGCAGCCTTCAACTTCCTGAAGGGGAGCTCTAAAAAGGAGGGTGAGAAACTGTTCTCAGTGGTGTCAGATGGCAGAACAAGGAGTAATGGTCAGAAGTTGAAGAGGGAAAGGTGTAGGTTAGATATTAAGAAAAACTTCTTCACCAGGCGGGTGGTGAAGCATTGGTATGCGTTGCCTAGAGAGGTGGTGGATTCTCCATCTCTTGTGATTTTTAAGTCCCAGCTGGACAAGGTGCTGGCTGGGATGACTTAGTGGGGGTTGATCCTGCTTGAAGCAGGGGGCTGGACTAGATGACCTCCTGAGGTCCCTTCCAGCCCTGTGATTCTGTGATTAGAGGTAGGTATCCAGTTCCCATTGAATTTTAACAGGATTTGGGCACCTACCTGCTCTTTGTTCCTTTGAAAATGTTCCTCTGAAATTCCTATGGGGGAATAAGGGGATTTCAGTTTTGGCAGGGCCCTTTCGAAAAGGACCTCCATGCAGACCAGCCATGGGTGAGTGAACTGCAGCATTGTCAAAGTGCCATGGCCAGTGGCATGCTAATGAGGTTCTGAATATTCATTTCAGTGCCTCATTAGTATTCCTGTGTTCATTAGTGTCCTCTTTATTCCTTTGAAAATCTCCAGCAATTTCATTTGCTACCCTTTGAGCTCGAGGGTGTATGTGTAACTTTGTGTAAATTATATCTCAACTTCACAAATGTATTGCCTTCAGGTGCAGAAGGTCTGAAGTTACTGTGACATTCTGCACCCTCGAACTCCCATATTCACCAAAGTTACATAAAAATGATATTTATGCCTTGATCTGTTGAACAATAATAACCTGTTGGATGGTGTGTACTATCATTATAAGTGAAATTACACAGTATTATTATGAGTGTGACTGAAATACCTTGTTAGGTTGGGTACACGTACAACAGCCAGACAGTGTTAGTTGACCATCAAACACACCATCCACTATCCCAGAGATTTCTCAGAAGAGACACCATGGGGACAGACTAACTTAGGACATTGCAAAGACCTTTCCAGCAAGCTGGAAGAAAATATAAAAGCAACAGTGACGTCATCACTTGGTCTCTGTGCCCTCTTCCACAAGTTCAACACCTGGAAAATCAACTGAAGGACAAAGACTGGACTGGGGAAGGTAGTCCCAGGCTGTGTATCGAGGAACTAAACCTGCTTTTACCCTCTATCCAGGTGAGACATTGTTTGATTCAACTCCTGCTTAAACTAGAAGTTTAGGATTTAGAATATGTATTTGCTTTTCATTTTCTTAAGGTAACAATCTCTGTCCTCTATGCCTACCACTTATGACTAAACTTCTGGCTGTACTTAATAAACCTGTTATATATTTTACCCAAAACAATGTGTTTTGTGTAAAGTGCTTGGAAAATCTCAGCTCAGTCTACAAAGGCTAGTGGGTGTCCATTCCACACTGAGGGAGTTGCAAACTACTTAATGACCTTGTACTGCTCAAGGGTAAGGGTACGTCTACATGTGGAATAAAGGCGAATTTGTTAAAGTTGATTTTTAACACTAGGGTTGCGTCTACACTGCCCCTCCCTTTTGGAAAGGGCATGTAAATGCAGCAGATTGAAAATGTTAATGAGGCACTGGTATTCAATGCCTCATTTACATAATTGCAGCCACTTGACACATCAAAAAATGCTGCTTTCAAATCACAAAATAGCAAGGTAGATGGGGTTCCTATAAAAGGAAGCCCTGCTTTTGAAAGCACCCTGCTTCCTGAAAAAGAGTTCAGTCGTCTTCTGGGAGAAGAGGCTGCATATGTCCCCAGAATAGCATGACGCTCATCATAGTATCAGAATTTCTCGGGAGATGGCCCAGACCGACCATTCACTTGTTTGTATTTCTGGTAACTCTGCCTCCTTGATCTTTACACAGCACTGCTGAGCATCCCTGGTGTAGCCTTAGAGAATCACGCCTTGCAATACTTTAGCATAAATAGTAGCATTTCATTTGTTGACTTTCACCTACGGGAAAATAGCTTCTTCCCCGCAGGCTGAGATGAGGTCCAAAACCCCTGATGGCTCCTTGCCAGGGCTCTTTTTCAATCTGGAGATCTCATGGCTACATGGTGTGCTAGACGTGCTGCAAAGATGTGATGCACATGTCTGCTCTCCACACTAGCCAGAGAGGGAAGGAAATCTAATCAAAATTCCTGGGCTGATGACCACCACTTCCTGTCGCCTACCTCCTGCTCATCTGGAAAGCAGAGGAGGTGGAACCATGACCAGAAAGGACACATCGAGGGGCACTGTGGGACAGTTTCAGAGGCTAATAAAATTTATTTTAATAACACTCCCATCTGCACATCTGTAGCTCGACATTGCAAAAATCAACTTTTAGGAGTTACTCCCAGGGAAATCAGCATTACAAAAGTTGACATTAGAGCCCCCTAAAATCTCCCTATTGAGTGCTGGGTTATAGATTGATGCTTTATAAAATTGAACTTAGACTCTTAAATTTGACTTAATCTCTAGTGTAGACAAGGCCGAAGGTTGGGGCACTGAGGAAAAGTGACTGGAGCTTCTCTACTGACAGTTCATAAGTGGCTGGGAGATCACTCATTGTGTGCATCCCTGTGAGAGTTGTGCGTGTCCCTTCCTGTTGATGGCTATGTAAGTGCAGAACCTGCCAGAGTTTTGTAATTTCACATCAGCATCACAGTATGGCTGTGTCTACACTAGCTCCGTACTTCGAAGGGAACATGGTAAGTAGGGTGTTGGGAGATTATTAATGAAGTGCTGTGGTCCATACGCAGCACTTCATTAAGCTAATTCTCCCCTGCGGCAACTTCGAAGCACCGTCAGGTTAACACTTCAAAGTTGCTGCAGGGGAGAATTAGCTTAATGAAGTGCTGCATATGCACCACAGCACTTCATTAATAATCTCCTGACACCTCACTTGGCATGCTCCCTTTGAAGTAGGGAGCTAATGTAGACACAGTCTATGTGGACCATCCCAGATTGGTGGAACAGAGGGCTCAGCTGACCCACAATCTAAGGTGCATCACTGGGAATCCATTACAGTTCCCCTCTTTGTATTACTATGTGTGTAAGTGCAGGACATACATATTACAGTGTTGCCAAAGCCTGCAATTTTATGGCAAGTCTCCAAATAACTGTGTCCATTCATACAGTCCCTGCTTCCGTAGCCCTGTAATCATGTGATAAAATAAAACAAAAACAAAGAAACCTCTCAGTTTTTACACTTAGCCTACCATGCAGGTCCTTCTAAAGAATGACAATAACTGAAAAATTAATCTCTACTTTTCATGAATTTTGATTCCATTGTAACTGACTAATTAGGGTGCGAAATTAACCTTGCATATTCCAGAGATCACAGTCTCAAAATTTTCATTTTTAAAGTCTACAATCTTTTGCATTTTGAAAAGACTAGTGTCAAAAGCACCCAGAGATTCAAACACTAGCACTGTAAAATTCTCTCAGCATGGCTAGCTTCAAAAACTGAAATCCTTCAGACATCCTGTTTTACAGTGAATATGCTCTAAATGATCTGCTCAGTCTGAGAAAGTTGACAGAGATCTGTTCTGAGAGTTAAATAGGCCCTCTTTTAATTGAGTGCTGCTATGTGCAGTGAATCGCTGCAAAAAGACATGTTCATTGACAGGTACCTTTCCCTCCCGCTCTTTCTTTCTTTTTCAGCACACAATGTCAAAGCTGGATGGGAAAATGCCTGGCTGCTTTGTTTCAGGTCTGGACAGCATCTCACTTTCCCACAACAGGTAGGCACAAGCACAGAATGCTGCTGAATGCACAAGACCTTGCCAGAGGCTGAAACCACGCGTTTCTGCTCCTGTCTCAGATGAGGCCCATTTTCTAGTGACCATGGCTCTTTGCCAAAACCTAATTAAGACACTTCAGAATGTCAGAATGTTAACCCTGTAATGCTCCGATCTACTCTGTAAGCAGCTCGGGCATGTGTTCACGTTTCCTGGGAGTATTTGTGGAACCCAGGCTTTATTCACGCTTTGCAAGGGCGTCCTCAGTAATTTTGTGCCTCTGCTTCATTAGGAATTGCGCCGCGAGCTGAGCAGTACTCCTTTTTAATAAGAAAGCCCCAGGGGAATGAGATAGCTTTTTGTAAAGAAAGGCTCATGTAAATTCTTTACCTTTGTGATGTTACTTTGCACCAAACTTTGAAACCTCAACAGCGATGACTAGTGTTCCCTCCATTCTTTTTATGTCCATGTGTGGAATGACTTTTGTTATGTGCACCACTATCGAGGTGATGTATCACGTGACAAAAGTAATTCCACACCCGGGCAGTATGTGGCAGAGGTGAGGCTGAGCGCTGGGGTGCAGGAAGGTGAGGAATCCAGATGAACATACAGGCTCTGGGGCAAGGATGGGGATAAGGGGTTTGAGACACAGGAGGGAGCTCAGGGCTGAGGCAGAGGGTTTGGGTACAGGAGGCTAAGGTGTTTAGGGTACTGGCTGTCCAAGGGATAGAAACACCCTCTTACCCTTTCTCATTGCAGCAGCCTGGGGTGAGGGAAGAAGTGTCTCTCCAGAGCTTCAGCAGCTCCAGCGAGCACAGCTGGAGGAAAGGCACTTGTCTCCTGGCCACAGCACCTCTAGCTTGAGGCCAGCAAGCAAAGGCACATGTCACTTGGCTGCAGCAGCTCCAACTTGGGGCCCGCAAGCAAAGGAACCTATCCCCCCAGTTGTGGCAGCTTTGGGGCTTGGGAAGGGGCCATGTGTGGGGCTTAGACAGCTGTGCAGGAAGGAAGGTGAAGCTTAGGCTACCACTAACCCATGGAGTTTGGGGAAGAAGGAAAGCACAGACTCCCTCATATAAAATAGATCAGACAGAAAACAATATTTGCTGGACTACCAATAATGTCTATTTGTCCTGTGCTACCACCAAACTGAATAAGGGGAAACAGTGACAATAGACCAAATGGTTGAAAGGAAGTTCACCATTGAGGCTAACTTGTGCTAACTGTAATCTATATATTCCTGGTCCCCAGTTTAACTATTTACATCCTGCATTTAGTTATATCTCTTCTTATGAGAAACTGTATAGAGAGTCACATTATGAAGCAACACTGAGCCAGCAGTTGAGTCCATTCCTCTCTGATAGTTTTAAAAAAAAAATCTCAGTTTGAATACAAACATGTCTTTGTGTGACACAGGAAATACAGAACACCAACCAGAAATAATCCACAGTTTTAACATTTACCATAATGTACAATATTCAGCAGACTATGTGGTTATCTGGATTTTACAGCTGTGTAACGCTTGCACCAATAAGAGAGGCTTTCATTACTCCAGGGAAATAAATGCTACATTTTACACATCTAAATTAGGTAATTTTTAATTTGGCACCAACCCCCCACTCTTTCTGTGTAGGCTAGGTCTACACTAGAGACGTTTTGTCAACAAAATCAGCGTTTTGTTGACAAATCCCATGGAGCATCCACATTCCCAAGGCATTCTGGCAACAGTAAATTGACAGAACGCAGCATTTTTGTCAACAATCTTATGCCATTCCCTCACGAGGCAGCACGCCTCTATCGGAGATCTGTTGACAGAAAGCCAGTATGGACATTCTGGGGGGCCATTTTTCAACAGACAGGGCTTCTGGGACAACAGGCAGCCCTGTCTGCGGTGCTTCTGGTTGGCCATTTTGGAGACGGAGCAGTCGGGCAGTCCAGCCACTCTCTATCGACAGAGCTTTGCTGTCTGGCCACAATCCACTGATAGAAGTTTTGTCAGAAGGTATTGTCTGACAGTAACTTCTGTTGACAGATTGCTGTAGTGTAGACATAGCCTATAAGTTCCTACAGCAGGAAAAACAATGATTTTACAATGGCATGCCTGAACTAGCCCTAGGGAGCAGAAGAGTAACTACATCTACTGTCTTCCTGTGTCTAGAGGTAAGATGTTTTACAATAACCTCAGATTCAGCTGGCACTGTAATAACAAATATGACAAATGCCTCCCACATCAGGGCTTCTATAAAACATCTTTTGGCCTATTCATTCCAACACACCTAGAAAACATCACACCTCTATACAATGTATTTAATACCAATTCAAACAACACATTTTCAAACTGAAATCAATGAATGTTACTTTGTGGGTTTTTTAAAGATTTGTTATTCTTTCATATCATGCAACACTTCTCCGCCTCCTGAAATACATAGTGAATCAAAACTTTTTTTTAAAGAAAGGTGCCTCTATATAGCATTGTAAAATTAATTGAGGCAACTGAATTCACAAACTACATTCATCTTCCCACAAAACAAGTGATCTCATAGCCAAACTTTAAGACAAAAACTGTATTTGTGAGGGTGTTATCGCATAGTACTTTTGCATTCCTACTCTCCTACATTTCAACTAGTCTCCAGCTGAAATCCACAGGAGCTATATCTCTGGCTGATTCTCTCCCACATTGTACAGCTGACTGAACTTCCAGAAGCCAGAGAGTGTGCCCTGGAATGTAATTGTAGTATAAAAGTTTGCTCCAGTTTCCCCTTAAGTTCTTTTGCACTTTGAAAGACAACTCCTTCCAAGTGTAATGTGGTTTTTACATCTGCCTGTGGCTGTTGTTAAAACACGCTAACTAATTTCTGGTAAACATTATTTTTATGAATCGCTCTTCATTTTTCTTTTAAGACAGGTACACAAATGGAGCCTATTCAGAGGATGGCCACTTGGTTTCACAGTTCTGGTGTAACAGCGGTACACTTCAGTATGTCATAACTTGACATTTCAGGTTAAGAAAAAATGCCATGCATTTATCAACTTTAGCATAAGGAAAGTGGCAAAAAAGATTAATTTTACACTGTGAATTAAGTATGATATGGTAAAAATTAAATGCAACTAAAAAGACCAACAGAAGTCATAAACAAAAAAAAAAAAGACAAAATACTTTATGAGGGTGATCTGACCCCCTGTATGTAAACAAAGATATTAAAATCTAGAGCAGGGGACAGCAGCCCTCAGCATGCATGCGAAGATGAGCAACGAGCTGATTTTCACTGGCATGTGAGGCGGGAGCTCAGCCCCGCCCCACCTTCCCCATGCAGCTGGGAGCTTGCTCAAAGCTTTGCCGCCTGTTGATTAGCCAAAGATCAGCTAATGCTACCAACCACCACCTAAACAGTAAAGCTCTGCATCTTAATTTATTTATTAATTAAGCTGTTTTAAGTAGGACTGTTAAGCTATGTCTAGATGGTGGGTGCCATGGCAGGATGCCTGTATCTATGCAACGCGCTCATTGTCTCGAAAACTGTTTCGAGATAACAGGCACGCTATTCCAGCACGCCTGCACACCTCATCGCAGGAGGAGTACAGGAATGTCTCGATATAGCATTTCTGTATGTGGCGCCATTTAGACAGCGCCACTTGCCAAAATAGCCTATTTCAAACTTAGGGTGCCATGTAGACATAGCCTAAGTGACTTTAAAAGGTATCACTGGCACTCAAACCATACACAGCAGTCAAAAGTTCAAATTTCGGCACTCTGTGCCTCAGAAAGGACACTGACCCCTGGGCTAGAGCAAATTTTCCTTTTGTAAGCACAGGTCTTTATACAGAAGGGATTTATTATGGCTCATTTTTTAAATTACATACGCAATTACAGGTCAGTATGTCCAGAGCAGCCCCCATCTTCAGTGCCCTGGCCCAGGAGCACCACAGGAAGAGGTGCTACAGCCCAGCTGGAGCAGTCCCCATCTGCAGCAGCCATGGCACACCATGGGTGGGGCACTCTGACCCGGCCAGAACAGCTACCCCTCCCCCCATGGCTGCCGTGAATGGGGCTACTCTGGCATGGCCTATTTTACTGACTGGCATTTGGAAATCCTAGCAACTCAACATGAAACAATGATAGTAATTACAATTTTAAAAAGCACTACAGTATAAAATCAATTGCAACAGACAAGGCTTGCAAAACTATTTTGCAATAAGTACTCTGGGAAATGGGGATACAAAATATTCTGCAGTCTTCACTCCCACCAGACAGCAATTAAATCACTGAATCTGCAGTTGAGAATGGTTAAACCTGGAGTCATGGGAAAGCGCTAAGAAGGAAGGAGAAGTACACAAACAGCTGTGGCCAGAGATATTTTTGCTTCCATGGATAAAGTATCCACCTTGTTGACCTGTCAGTCCTACTAATCCATTCTCTATTTCCAGTTAATATCATTAAAGTCCAGCGTTCAAGAGCCTAGGCGCAGAATAGAAAACCACATATATTTTTTTCTACGGGGCGGTAACCAGATGTCAATAGCTGCAGCTGTGACTACATAATTACCTGTTTGCATTAACGTAGACCACAGTTTAGATTTAATAGGTCAGATGACAATGCAGCAAAATGCATTTAGCCTATGATTACCCCTTTTCAAACATTCTCTCACTCGCAACTTCGACCCTGGGAACATTGCAGGCACAGACTTAGGTCAATAAGAAACATTGGCCAGCATAATAGGCCTTGCCTCAAACAGCGCTGTTGACAGACACCAGCACAAAAGAAGTGAATAGAGTCCCCCTCAGTTCTCACACAGAGCGAAGAATGAGTCAGTGTACTGCTGCTTTGGTGCTCTGTTTGTACAGTGTATACAGCTTTTGTCCTCAGTCACTGTTCTCAGCTCAATGGAGGCTAAAGAGCCTAGGAAGTGAAGGCGGAAGAATGGCTCCACGCTCTCTCCTGCAGCCAACAGCATATCCACAGGCACATGACAGGTCAAATGAGAAGCCCAAAGTCACTGGTCAAATATCTCCCAGCATCTCACTTTAAAGTAACAGCTACCTGTCTAATTTAGACCCTAAACTGGCCATATTTAGAAGAGTTTCTATCACTGGGATTTTGGCTTAGAGCCAACACATAAGCTCGAATTAACCTACTTTATTTCCTTTCTCAAACCACTCCCATTCCAAGGTATCCCCAGCAGTCCAACTCACTGCAGCACTGCTGGGTATTGAAGAATCACATCTTCGTGGAATTGGGACATACATTAATACAAATTATAATGGTTTTATGTTATTTGAACAGTTATTCAAAAGTGACTGAGGGCAGTTTATTCAGCATTATAAACTGCTATTATAATGAATCTCAATGCCAAAATTTATAAAGGCCAGCCAAGTATCAGCTATGTGTTGCTATTTTGATGGACAAACACAAGTTATATTATACATGTATAACTAAAGGGGCCCTTATATCTTTATGCTCTTATTTGAGAGAGAAAGCAGCTACCTTTTAAGACAAATCTGGCACAAAATGAAAACTGTATTTTTACTACTTCATAAATTAAATGAGATGATGAAGTGTTTATTCTAAAAAGAGTCAAGTAGGTGCTTGTGATTACTCATTTCTATTCTTATATGAGTAGTATGCAGTTTGGAGTGATTTAGAGAATCAGTTTTCATACATATGGCCTGATTTCTGTTCATCTGAAGGTAAGCCCACTCTGGACACTCACTGTAGGATGTGGTAGTACACCTGGCTTAAACTAGCATGGAACGTGTAAAGTAGGAAAATATTTGTATGAAAGCAGATGTGTGCCCGCAAACAGGATACCTTATTCAGAATCTCAAATAGTAATTTTAAAAACACACTACCAAAAATTTTTTTGCAGTTCACTATGTCATTCATGACTGTCACTAATAGATTTAGAACATTATCAGTTAGTTGATTGGATTCCTATAACACAGGGATTTCAAGCTCATAGGCCAGGGACCATCTGCAGCCCAAGCAGTTCCACAGTCCAGCCTACACATGACTGCTAGCACTTGAGTCCCTGAAGCCTTTCTGGGTGTCCATACCCCTCCCACAAGTCTAGTCTCTGCTCTGTGCCCACCCTACCTTTTCCTGCCAATTTTCTGCCCTCTCCCCACATCACACGTCTTCCCTCAAGCACCATCGGCCTCAGGAATTACCAGGAGGCCTGGTATGGGGCCGCAGCCAGGGTCAGATCCCACCATACTCACTGCAATGGCAGGACCTGCGTGGAAGCGGAGCAACACAGGAGCCTCTGCTTTGCTCCACCACCATCTCCCAAGCCAGCTCAAACTGTGTGGCTGGCTTGGGAGATAGTGGTGGAACAGAGCAGGCTGCTTGCTCGTGGCTTCCTCTGCCAAGAATGTGTGGGGGAGGAGGGGCTCCAGCCTGCCCAGGGCCTGCAGAGTAATCTGAGTATGGGGGAGTACCCCACCCAAAGGGCCATTGGGACAGCTGCCAGAGACCCCTCCAACACATGAGACCCAGGGTGATTGTGTCAAACCATCCTACGGATGGGATGGTTCTGCACACACCTCCCCTGGGCCACAGGGAAGTGAGAGCAGTAGCGCAGAGCCAGCAGAGAAAAATGCTCTAGTTCCCCTGAGCAGCCAGTGGTGATGGTGGAGGACCCCAAGGTGTGGGGGGATTAAATCACCCTAGGGTGGGAGGTGGGTGCCGTGGGACGCCCAGGGAATATGGGGGAGCATGTGGGCCTGCAGGTAGGGCTGGAAGACACATGGTAGGGAGATGCATGGAGACATCCCCCAAAGAGCTCTGCCAGAGGGGGGTGTCCATTGGCCCACTAGGAGGATTTCAGGCCTGGCACTGGCCCTAAGGTAAATTGAGCTAGTGACCCCTTCATTGCAGCTTAATAGGTGTTAAACAAAAACAAAAAAAAAATCAAAATTTTAACCCATATGTCTAAAAATCCAGCTCAACTATAACTCTTTTAGTTTTTGCAGTGTCATCATTTCACTAATTCTTCAGCCATAGAAACAGATGCTCTGCCGCTGGAAATCACCAGCGTGCCACTGGCTTCTGAGAGGCTAAGTGGTTTGCACCCACTGAAGATTTGGCTGACAGACTTCCAAGCTTGACAGAACTCAACTAATATAAAAATTAGCAATTAAAAACAAAGAACCTAAAACACAGAAAAAGAAAAAAACACAGGCCCATACTCTTTGTCCCTTCTTGAAGGAGCCTACAGCAAAAAGGCTTTATTTCTCTCCTCTCCTCCCATTTCATGGAACCTTTCAAAATACTGGACACTTCTTTGACAATCAAGTTTTCAAAGGGTTGCCATTTCTAACTGAACCTATTTCATGAGATTCCTTCTCCCACCCCATCACCACCACCAAAGATCACATCAGTTTTTTAAAATAGTCTATTAAAATTGCCAGGATTGCTTTTATAAGTCAAGAGATTGATGCTGATTCTGGGACCTCAGGTCTATCCTGGAGGGTTGGCAGCCCTATCAATGAGATACCACATGTCTTGCAGTTTTAATTTCAGGATAGATGTGCATCAACTTAAATTTACCAAGCAGAAACAAGTTATATTTATTTTGCATTGAATTCAAATTATTCCTTCCCCTACCTTTGTGGCAGTAATTCCGAGTTACTCAGGCTAGGCTTTTACGTGCTAATGTAGAAACACCAGTTATCAAATTAGGCACTTTTCTACATAGAACAAGTCTGCCAAGTCTTAATTCACTTCATTTAATAGACATTTTCACTGCTTTTCAGACGAGATCCTTCAGGCTGTTCCAGGCTCTTAATTCTCCCCCCAAGCTGGATGCCTTGATTTTCAGTTCTCAGCTAAAAGTGAAGTGTTCCAAAATGTTAAAAGAAAATGGAAAATTTGCTTTTCTTGACATGTGTTGATTGTAACACAGGAGGGATGGTATAATGTTGTTTTAATTAGAAAAGCTGTTCTATATTGACTACAAACTTACCTCACACTTCAATGTTCATAAATCATGCCTATTTTCAATATGTCCCACCAAGTACTTACTACCTGCAACTTCCATCTCTGCTGGCTGCTATAATTTTTAAAATGCTGACAGCAATATGGCAGCACTGACCACACACAGATTGCAGAGCTGAGTAAGGTGATATTCTAATAAGACTGGGTAGCTTTTAAAACACAAATAGTCACTAAAACCAAACACTACAGCTTTCACTGGAAGTAAGCTTTTCCCAATGAAACAGCAAGGGTTCATCTACATTAGCCCCTCCTTCGAAGGGCGGCATGTAAACGAGCCCAATCGGGGAGTAGCAACGAGGTGTCACGCTGCATGTGCAGCACCTCACTAGGACAATTTCCACCACACCAACTTCAAAGTTGCTAACTTTGAAGTGGCAGCAAGCATTGTAGCCGTGGGCATTTTGAAGTACCCACACAAATTTCAAGTGCCCTTACTCCCAAAAGGAGAAGAAGGGGCCTCCGGAAGAAGGACTTCCTTCCGGAAGCGTCCCCCCAGGGCCGCGCTTCTACATGGCGTTTTGGAGTCTGGAAGAACGGTCTTCTGGACTCCAAATCACATGACTTTATGCTAATGAGGTGCAGGGAATCTGCATCTGCGCCTCATTAGCATCTTTTGCTCCGTGTATTAGCACAAAGTGGCCTGTGTAGAAATGGCCAAAATGTTTTGGGAGTAAAGGAACTTCAAAGTTGTGCAGGTATGTTGAAGTGTCTGTGGCTACACAGCTTGCTGGCATTTCGAAGTTAACAACTTTGAAGTTCATGCGGCAGGAAAATTATGCTAATGAGGTGCTGCATATGCAGCGTGGCACCTCGTTGCTATTCTCAGATTTGGGCTTGTTTACATGCCCCCTTCTAAGGAGGGGGCTAGTGCAGATAAGCCCCAAGTCTTTTTCTCTTCTCTCCACCCAACTTCCATATAATGAAAAGACCTAAAAGACTAGACAAGTTGCATAAACAAAAAATACTGGCATTAAGCATGCTATTCTTTCATCCAACCAAGATAATTACCCTAATCTAGTCATTGCTCTCCAGAACCTCTACCCATGCCTTCAGAAAATATTTCCAATAGAACAGTCTCTGCCATAATGTATAATTTGTCCCCTTCCCACCCACACAAAATCTGTTCTATTCTATAAATAACCTCCATTTTCGTGGGGTTTATAAATCAGCCTCAAACGTTCCCTCAGGACTCAGACTTAGGAAGATCTGAATTTTGGATGGAGTTGTCTTTACTGATAGATTTGTGGGAAGGAGTGAAGAAGGGGTGAATTCCTAACTTGCGCATTTGCTGCAAAACATTTTCTATTTGTGCTTTCAGGTGCTCAGCACTTGAGTTGAGGTTTCCAAAGCTGCCTAGTGAGAACTGGATGCCCCAATCCCCTAGACCACTTTAAAAAGCTAATCCTTTAATATTCTTGGTTCCCAGTATGAATTCCATGTGCTCTTGGGCTACATCTAGACTAGAGTGATTTGTCAATGAAAGCTTCTGTCGGAAGATATCATCTGACAAAACTTCTGTCAACAAAGAGCAGCCAGACTGCTCAGCCGCTCTGTCACCAAAACGGCCAACTGGAAGCCCAGCAGACAGGGCTGTCTGATGTCCTGGAAACCCTGTTTGTCCACAGCCGGCCCCCTGAAACATCCAGACCAGCTTTCTGTCGACAGACCTCTGTCGACAGAGGCATCATGCCTCATGGCGCGTGGGATAAGGCTGTCGATAAAAGTGCTACATTCTGTTGATTTACTGTTGACAGAATGCCTTGGGAATCTGGGTTTTGTTGACAAATGCCAGTTTTGTCAACAAAACCCTCTAGTGCATCTATAGTCTTGGTTCACAACTGGCCTCTAAACAGGCTGATAAAAAATTACAAAATAGGAATTTAGCATCACACCTAGAGGCGCCGAAGTGCATCTTCAGAGATTTTTCTGTGACAAGGTGGGACAGATAAAATTAGTATTATTATAAAAAGAGCAAATAATGTCAGGCCAACCTGATAGCTTTTTTGATTGGAGAACAGGCTTTGAGGAAAGGGGAAAGTGGTGGACCTGATATACTCAGACCTTTATAAAGCATCTGATACAGTCTCACATGATCTTGTCAATAAACTAGGGAAATATATAAATGGGTCAATTATACAGTAGGTGCGTAACTGGTTGGAGAACTGTTCTCAGAGAGCAGTTATTAATGGTTCATAGCCATGCTGGAAAGGCATAACAAGTGGGCTACCACAGGGATCAGTTTTGGGACCAGTTCTGCTCCACATCTTCATCAACGATTTAGATAAGCGCATAGCGAGTAAGCTTTTAAATTTTGCAGATAACATCAAGACTGGAGGGGTTGCACATGCTTTGGAGGATACGATTATAACTCCAAATGATCTAATAAACTGGAGAAATGGTCCGAGGTAAACAAGATGAAGTTCAGTAAGGACAAATGCAAAGTACTCTACTTAGGAAGGAGCAATCAGTTCAACACATACAAAATGAGAAGTGACTGTCTAGGAAAGAGTACTTCAGAAAGAGATCTAGGGGTCATAGTGGACCAAAAACTAAATATGATTCAACAGACTGTTGCAGAAATAGGAAGCATCACTCTTGGATGCATTAAAAGGAGTGTTGTTAGCAAGACACAAGAAGTAATTCTCTCTCTCTACCCTGTGCTGATTAGGCTTCAAATGGAGTACCACATTTCAGGAAAGATGTGGATAAACTGGAGAAGGTCCAGAGAAGAGCAACAACGATTAAAGGTCTAGAAAACATGACCTATGAGGAAAAGTGAAAGAATTGAGCTTGTTTAGTGTGGAAAAGAAGACACAGAGGGGACATGATAACAGCTTTCAAGTACATAAAAATGTGTTACAGGGAAGAATGAGAAAAATTATTCTTCTTCATCTCTGATGATAGACAGGAAGTAATGGTCTTAAATTGCAACATGAAAGGATTAAGTTGGGCATCAGGAAAACCTTCCCAACTGTCAGGATGGTTAAGTACTGAAATAAATTGCCTAGGGAGGTTATGGAATCGGCATCATTGGAGATATATAAGAGCAGTTTAGGCAAACATCTGTCAGGGATGATCTACATGGTTCTTTGTCGTGCCATGAGTGCAAGGAACTGGACTAGATGATCTCTAAAGACTCCTTCTAGTTCTGGTATTCTAAGATTCTATGTTCCATTAGGGTCTGATCTCAAGTGGTGCTTCATGCCAGAACTTCCACAGATGAACTTTCCCCACTAAATTTTAGCAAATACTGAGGTAAGACTAAAATAAATGGCAAATACTTTGAAAGCAACTATATAAGATCTTTACTTAAGTCTCAATAAATAACATCAAGCAGAAGCCTTGCTGGCCAGTGAAAACAACACAGGAAGGACCGTCAAATCATATAGTTGCACCAGATGAGCATTTCCAAGATTAACAAGCCTGGCAATTTTATCCCAAGGCTTTGCATTATTTGTTATTTTTCTTAAGTCCTAACTTCTAGAATCTTGTTATTACATGAGAACCTCACTTTTAATATTTTTTAAAGAAGCTAGACTTCAGGTTTGAGGAAAATTGCTTGAAAATGTGATCCTGAAGACTCAGAGGCCAGAACAGAAATAAAAGGAACCCAAATATATTAGCTTAAGAAAAAGCACTAAATTAAATAAAATCTCATGATTTTTGAATACATTAAGACTGACAATACTGCATTCCTAGAACTATACGCTCATATACAGTGGGTCCCTCATATCATTCATCATCTCATTTTAATCTACCCAGTGTAACTATTCCGTAGGGGATAGAATGTATTTTTAAATGCATCATAAAAAAATTAAATACCAACAATTCTTATTGTAGGATATATTCATATTGGCCCTCAGAAAAATCTGTGTTTATATGAAGATTCATCATTCCTATTTCATCCAAAATACAACCATGCATTTTTACTTCCAGAAACAGAACAGTCTGTTAAGCAACCCTATGTCCTAATTTTTAAAATGCCTCCAGACACAAATAGACATGCCCTCAGATAATTGTACATCTTATGTATAATTACCTCCTGACCAGTCATCCAGGATTCACAAGTATTTTAAAGCACTTCCCTCTCCAACCCCCACAAAATTATCTCAGACTGCACACAGAATGGTTGGGTCTCCTGGAATCCCAGCTAGGTTGTTTTAATTATAGCAGTTAAAATATTTCAATGTGACAAACGTTCTCATTAAAAGTGAGTTACAAGGGTTTTTCTTAACACAAAAAAGTCCCTCCACAGATTGCACATATTGTTTTTACATGTCTTTTTATACACTTTTAACAGAATGCCTTCCAATCTACTTGTTAAATCCTTAATTTAGAATTCCAGCTTCTGCAACTATGGTAGTCCAACACCTGAAACTCACCAGGACACACAGTGTGTTCTCCTCACATTAAAGTTTGGGTACATTTTAGGCAAAATATTCAGACCTGGTAATGTGCTAGCAAAATAACCTCTTGCGAAATATGAATAACCATGACATAAGGGCAATCATACTTTTTCTGTGTGATTACACAGTGCTTACAAACTGTGGCCTGGATAAAAAGGTGCTAAGAATCACTTAGGCTACGTCTACACGTGCAGCCAACATCGAAATAGCTTATTTCGATGTTGCGACATCGAAATAGTCTATTTCGATGAATAACGTCTACACGTCCTCCAGGGCCGGCAACGTCGATGTTCAACTTCGATGTTGCTCAGCCCAACATCGAAATAGGCGCAGCGAGGGAACGTCTACACGTCAAAGTAGCACACATCGAAATAGGGATGCCAGGCACAGCTGCAGACAGGGTCACAGGGCGGACTCAACAGCCAGCCGCTCCCTTAAAGGGCCCCTCCCAGACACAGTTGCACTAAACAACACAAGATACACAGAGCTGACAACTGGTTGCAGACCCTGTGCCTGCAGCATAGATCCCCAGCTGCCGCAGAAGCAGCCAGAAGCCCTGGGCTAAGGGCTGCTGCCCACGGTGACCATAGAGCCCCGCAGGGGCTGGAGAGAGAGCATCTCTCAACCCCCCAGCTGATGGCCACCATGGAGGACCCAGCAATTTCGACGTTGCGGGACGCGGATCGTCTACACGGTCCCTACTTCGACGTTGAACGTCGAAGTAGGGCGCTATTCCTATCTCCTCATGAGGTTAGCGACTTCGACGTCTCGCCGCCTAACGTCGAAGTTAACTTCGAAATAGCGCCCGACGCGTGTAGACGCGACGGGCGCTATGTCGAAGTTGGTGCCGCTACTTCGAAGTAGCGTGCACGTGTAGACGCAGCTTTAGGGACCATTTTTTTCTCCCTGGGCTGTTTCCCCAACACACTCTCCCCCACATGCAGGACGTCAGACTCTGTGCTTGCACAGCCCTTTCAAGCTCTCTCAATGCGACATAGGCTGCATTATTGTAAAATGTGCTGTTAATTCCTTTTTATGCTAGCTTTTCTCTTGCCTTTCAGCCTATGCTGCCTTAAGCACAGTGCCAGAAGTGGAAAAAAGTGATTTGCAGGGTAACTTGCTCTGCTGTGAGATTGCTACTAGATATGTGATCATATGTAGCCAGTCTTCCTTATTGCACTCATCCACCATTAGTGCAAATTAACTGTTCTTTGATCACCCCTATACTGCAGTATGGTACTTCATCAACTCGAACTTAAAGCACCAACTATTAGTCATGTACAATTTTAAGACATATTCAAAAGCATATTTACAGACCTAAAGGCTCCAGGAAATCTGGAAGTACGGACCTTATGTATTACTGAACCACAAAAAACAACACCTCAATTTGTGGCTGAAAATAACAATTCCAGAATGACATACGGTGGGAGGGGGCAAAAATTCACAATTGCAAAGTAATCGACCAAATAACATGCTATGTCCTCAAGGGACAAAATATTATAATTTTGAAAACATACACTGCTATAAATAAAGTTAGCAGTTATTTGACAAAGTGTACAAATGAAGTCTGAAGTCAGAGAGCTCTCTGCAAGTATGTTACAGAAAGAAAAGATGAAATTGTTTGATAGCAGACACAGTGGCACCACACGCATTGTTTGGGCTAGGAACTATGGTGAACTGCACTGTACAGCTTTGTGGAAAAAGGGAGTTCATACAACCTCCTTGAATTTAGCCTTCTTTAATGTAAACAATGACTCTCCCTTTTAAAGTTGCAATGTTGGTATGTGGGAACGGGACAAGACCATTAGTGCTTAACATTTCCCCCTGGGATTTTTGGTAAAGCTTGTGATTCAGAGATGGGCTGGAAAGCCAGAAGGCATGCTTGCTGATGAACAGTGGCAACCATCTCAGGCCTCTGAGGGTTTTGACATGACATTCTTGTAATTTTAATCAGAGAGAGACTACATTTTTCACAGCATGGAGACTAACTGTCTGATTATGGTTTTCCTCAAAAGATATAAAGTGAAGGAGAATCAGACTTTTTTTTATTGAACTTTAGAGAACATCTTCAGTTTATAAACATACAATGGGCCAAAGTCAGCCCTGACGTCACACTGGGGAAGAATATGACCTAACGTACATAAGACTGACTGGAAGAAAACTTCTGGTGTGTGAAAATCAGTACTGAGTTTTCGTTTTGATTACCAATATGCCATTACAGAGAAGGAAACTGATATAGCAGCGGTGTGCAAAGTCGGGTGCTGGCTGCCTCAGGGGGGTGGGTGAAATTTCACAAGGGGGGGGTCACAGCACAATCAGCTCCTGGGTCTCAGGCTCATCCCTCTCATTAAAAATGTTGAAATATGTTACTGGTTTTATGTGTGTGTAATCACGTGTGTACCAATTAGTAAAGTTTTTACATTACACACACATATTCTTACACATGCTGAAAGGGCTTTGGTTTTGTTGTGTTTTGTTTTTTTCATATGAACATAACTGAAATTTCTATCCGTTTGGATTATATTAGACAGGTTGGATGGTGGAGGGGATGCTAATTGCCAGGAGGAAAAGTGGTGTCCAACGTAACAATTTTGCTAACCTCTGTAATACAGGATGATTGCATTGAAGATGCAAGGCTTAAAGTTTTCTCTTTTCAAAACACCACTTTTCATATAACCTTGCAAAATTCTGCTCGCTCACTTAATACTTGAGCAAGTAATATTTTTATCAAGAAAGAGGCCTAGCATTTTAAAATTGGTTATTTTGGTGAGCACAGATTTTTGCAAGGGGGCTGATAAATTTTCATGATGATTGAGTAAGGATGCTAAGATGCACTGTTGTAAATAATGCAATTATAAATTCATAAGATCATAATATTTTACACACATATTCCACTTTTCACGTGAAAGGGGCAAACCAGTTTACAAAAAAAAAACCAACATTTATAGGGGGGGTCTCTTCACATACCACTGAAATGCAGCCATTTTGGAGGCAGAAACATGTAAGCTGTTAAACAACATACAGCAACACTACCAACTATAATTGGCCAAACTATAATTTGGCTACTATGTGAAGATTAACACCCCTGCTACTCATACAAAACCTGACTGGCTTTGAATGTATTAAATGGACATTGTTGGCTACATTAGATCTCATAAATGTTTTACAAAACCGAGTAAAACAGAAATATTGTGATGATGTTTTTGTTTGGATTTGCACACATCCTAGCAATGCTTGCAAGACAAATATTGTGCATGACAACAAGAAAGTTGAGCAAGTTTAAATGGCTATTCTATTTATCTTGTCCAGCTGAAAGAAATACAAAAATTAAATAAGCAGCAAAATAAAATTTGTAGCAGAAGGACCACTCAGTGTACTCCTGCATGGATGGAATACATACACCACCAGTGAGTCTCCATAAGGTCTGAGAGGCGATGACTCCACTCTGACAAAGAACTGGGCATTAGAGTTAGACCAAACTAGGGAATCTATCGACAGGGCCAATGGCTGAACACCACTGCATAGCTGAAGTAGGGAGGCCTTTTCCTGGGCTGTGAGGTACAGTTAATTTCTACCCTCCTCACACAGGATGATCACAGAAAGTTGAATTACTTGGGACTTTGCTGTGATCCTTGAAACTGACCCCCAAATGCATAAGAACACATTATATATTTGACATCCTTTCCATTTTAGTATCATTAACAAAGGAATGGAATTTTAATTTTAAATGAGTGGTTTTGATCAGATATCATCCAATTAAAAAGAGAAACCAAAGGCTGTTTGGCCTAAAAATACAGCTACTTCTGTAGTTGCCCCAAACCTGGGCCCTGAACTTAAGGTTTTTAGAGATTATACTGAATTTACATCATTTTGGGATGTATTGGCAGGAGCATTGCAAGCAAAACGTGAGATATTCTTCCATTTGACTCTGCAAAGATGAGTCCTCAGCTGGGGAATCAGGTGCAGATCTGAGTGCCACATTTCAGGAAGGATGTAGACAAACTGGACAAAGTACAGAGAAGAGCAACAAAAATGATTAAAGGTTTAGAAAACACGACCTATGAGGGAGCTGTAATAAAATTAGGTGTGTTTTGTCTGGAGAAGAGAAGAATGACAGGGTACATGATAACAGTTTTCAAGTACATAAAATATTGTTACAAGGAGGAGGAGGACAAACAATTGTCCTATTTTCAGAGATTAAAGAGAACAAGAAGCAATGGTCTTAAATTGCAGTAAAGGCAGTTTACGCTGGACATAGGAAAAAAATCCTAACTGTGATTAAGCACTGGAATAAATTGCCCAGGGAGATTGTGAAATCTCCATCACTGTATATTTGTAAGAGCAGGTTAGACAAACATTTATCGGGCATGGTCGAGAGCAGAGGTGGGAAATAATTTTTGATGGGGGAGACCACTCCAAAAATTTGCAAGTGGCAAAGGGCCACACTCTTCCATGATATAAATGGAGGTGGAGCAAGGGCTGGGGTGGAGATTGGGTGCAGATGAGAGCCCAAGGTAGAGGTTTGGAGGGAGGCTGTGAACTAGAGTAGGGGATTGAGGTGCAGGACAGGGTGCAGGGTCCAGAAGGGGGCTGTTATTAGGGGCAGATGTGCAGGAGAAGGTGCAGAGGATTTGCATTGTGACCTAGGACAGGAGTTGGAGGAGGAGAGCCTGGGCGGGGGCATGGATGCAGGAGATGATTCTGACCTGCAGGAGAGGTATCAGAGGGATGCAGGGGGTGGGGTTGTGACCTGGGTCAGGGAACTGGGGGGACAGGGGTGGGGTGCCAGGTGCAGGCTCTGGCTGGAAACTGCTTACCTAGGGCAGCTCCCAGCCAGCAGCACCCCTAGGCAAGCTCCCTGCCTGCCACACCCCTGCACAGTGCTCAAAGCAGCTGGATGGCCATGTGTGTTTCTCATTTCTGCACCCTGATTTTCACCAGACTTCTGCACACTGATGCATAGAACATTCCCTGAGGTTATGGAACTAATCAGATGTGACATTCGAAATTTATTAGTGTTATCTATAACTTGAGAAATACCATCAATTTGAACACTGGGGCATGCAAATGTGGCCAATTATGCTCCATCCTGATTTTTCAGATGTATATATTATTCCTCCCTCTTTATTTATTTTACATCATCTGTTACATTTGCTACATGTGTTCTTACTGGACAGGTAGAAAGACACTGTTCCTTCCCTGGACAGCTCACAAAATAACGCTATGCAGGATGCACACCATGTGAAAATAACGAACAGGGTGAAAGAAGTATGGAGTAATGAGGTTCACAGCAAGATCATGAGGTTATTCAGCTTTGTGGTGCACACATTATGGTGGCACAGTTGCACTATTTTGTTGCTGTATTTCTAATAATAATACTATAAATTTACTCACATTATGGCACTGCAGATGAGCCAAGTCTAAAGGAACTAGAGGAGACAAAGATGGGTTGGCATGCTAGAATTAGGTGGTCATGCCAAAGCACCAGAACAATATAGAAAACACAGAGATGCTCCAAGAAGAAGCAAATACGATAGGATGATGGCACTATCGGCAGAGTGATGGTAACCCATAACAACTTTTATTTAACTTTACCTTTTGGTTGTTACATGCGTTAAAATAGATGCCAAGTTTCAGTCTAAAATAGGTGGCAGCCTCCATTCGTGGTGAGCAAAGTAATTAATATATGTCTTCAGAGTGTTTGTATATGTAGTACCCAGAGGCACTGAGACTTCAGACTAGAGTGAGTGAAATCTCTGCTCTACAGCCTTGTCTGAGAGCCTGCAGGCCTTTAGCTCATGTAGTAGAGCCCAGGGCTTTAGCCCCTGTAAGCACAAGTTCAACCCCTGGTGCTGGTGACCCAGGTCTGTTGGTGTTAAAATTGGTGCATTGGCCAGGGAGAACTGCTGGAAGGTCTCAGAAGTTCAGGATGTGCTTCCTCAGGCCAGGGAAGCACATAGTACACTGAGACCTCATACTAGGGTGAGTGAAGTCACTGCTTGACAGCCAGCTGGGCTTTAGCCCCTATGATCACAGGTTCAATCCCTGGTGGCAGTGACCAGGATCTGTCAGCATTACACAAATATGAATATGATACATATAGTTATTTCCCCCACTATCCCTAACAGTAGTAGGGTGTTTCTACAGCAAACATCTTATTGGTCATGGCAGATTTCTATGGAAAACAAGATGCGGGAGCACACTTTATAACTGGTACCTGCAGCTGTCTATGGTATGCAGCATAAAAACTAACCAATGGTGTGCTTAGATGGTGCCACTAGCTGGTACAGGACCATGATACTTTGACCAACATGCTTGTTGGTCCTCTCAAGTGCTAAGCAGACAATCGTACCCAGCTCCATGCCTTGGAGGGGGGAACGAGAGACTCTATATGCTCTCACTCTCCTAGTTGCCTAGTGCAGAGGGCAAAACCTAACATGCATTTTATAGAACTAATTAATAAGGTCTGTAAAATTATTTGCTTCCATTTAGGAAAACAATGTAAAAGCAAGATTTCTCATGAGCATTACAGTATGTGCACAATTATTCTTTAAAAAGGACAAATTCAGTAATTTTCATTGTTTTCTTTTTTCACTGCTTAGTGTGACCGCTTGAACATCTAAAATAGAAAACTGTATCTCTACTAAATGTATTGCCTTCTTGCCAGTGAAAATGGGATAGGATCATAAGCTAAAATAGAGAAAAAATAAGTTAAAGCTTACTTAAACAAGTTAGATGTATTAAAGTCACCAGGCCCAATGAAATGCATCCTAGAATATTCAAGGAGATGACAGAGGAGATATGTGAGCCAGTAGTTATTATCTTTGAAAAGTTATGGACTACCAGAAAGATGCCAGAAGACCGGAAAAGGAAAGATATAGCACCCTCTGATTAAAAGGGAAATAAGCACAACCCAGGACATTACAGAGCACTCAGTTTAAATTCTGTACTAGGAAAGATAATACAGCAAATAATTAAGAAACCAATTTGCAAACACCTGAAAGATAATCAAATGGTAAACAACAATCATCATGGACTTGTTGAGAGTTAGTCACGTCATGTTCTTTACAGGGTAAAAAACCTTGTGGATGGGAGGAAGCAGTAGACCTGATATATGTTGATTTTAGTAAGGCTTTTGATACTGCCTTGCATGGCCTCTTCTTAATCAAACTATGGAAATGTAAACTAAATGGAGCTATATTAAGTCGGTACAAAGTTGGTTGGAAAAATTGTACCCAGAGACTAGTTATCAGTGGTTCACAGTAGTGCTGGAAGGGTGTATGGAGTAGGGATTAGTTCTGGGTCCAGTTCTGTTCAGTATCTTCACCAGTGATTTACAAAATGGTATGTATACTTATTAGGTTGGTGGACGAAACCAAGATGAGATGGATTGCAAGTGCTTTGGATAGGGTTATAATTCAAAATAATCTAGACAAATTGGAGAAATGGTCTGAAGTAAACAGGATGAAATTCAAAGGGAAAACACAAAATACTCTACCTGGGAAAGACCAATCAGTCCCACACGTACAAAAAGGGAAATGGCTGTCTAGGAAGGAGTATTAGAGAAATGGATATGGGAATAACAGTGGATCACAATCTAAATATAAGTCAACAGTCTAACACTATTACAAAAAAAGCAAACATCATTCTGGGAAGCAATAGCAGGAGTGTTGAAAGCAATGCATGAGAAATAATTCTGCTCTACTCCATGCTAATTAAGCCCCCACTGGAGTATTGTGTTCAATTCTGGGCACCAAATTTCAAGAAAGTTATGGACAAGCTGAAGAAAGCCCAGAGAAGAGCAAAACAAATTAATCAAGCCAAGAAAATGTGACAAAAACATGATTGAAAAAATGGGTTTGTTTAGTCTGGGAGAAGAGAAGACGAAAAGGACATGATAACAGCTTACTAGTACATAAAATGCTGTCACAAAGAGAAGAGAGATAAATAGCTCAAGTTAACCTCAGCGTATAGGACAAGAAGCAATGGGCTTAAACTGCAGCAAAGGTGGTTTAGGGTGGACATTGGGAAAGTCTCCTTAACTGTCAATGTAGTTAAGCATTGGAATAGAGAGATTGTGGACTCACCATCACTGGAAATATTAAGATCAGGTTGGAGAAACTCCTGTCATGATTGGTCTACATAAAGAAAGGTTACTCACCGTAGTAACGGTGGTTCTTCGAGATGTGTCCCCGTGGGTGCTCCACATTAGGTGTCGGGCTCGCCTGGCGCCGCAGATCGGATCTTCCAAGCAGTTTCTGCCGGACCGCGCATGCGCCGGTGCGTGCCGCTCCCCCGCGCGCTCCCGGCCATGTGCGCGATCCGGTACCCGCCAGTTCCTTGACCAACCGCCTCGGATGCTCCTGCAAAACACTAAACAGAGATCCGGAGCGGGGAGGATGGGCGGGTAGTGGAGCACCCACGGGGACACATCTCGAAGAACCACCGTTACTACGGTGAGTAACCTTTCTTTCTTCTTCGAGTGTCCCCGTGGGTGCTCCACATTAGGTGACTACCCAGCAGTAACCCAAGATAGGAGGTGGGTAATCGGATTATGTGCAGCTTGTCCCCGAGAGGACCGCTGCCGAGAGACGGGTATCCTCTTGGAATACCCTGTGAAGGGCGTAATGTTTGGCGAAGGTGTCACAGGATGACCAGGTCGCCACTCTGCAAATGTCTTTTAGCGCAACGCCCTTGAAAAAAGGCTGTTGATGCTGCCACCACCCTAGTGGAATGAGCCCTGGGCGTGGCCAGTAAAGGAGTCTTTTTGAGTTTGTAGCACATTTTTATGCAAGATACGATGTGCTTAGAGATTCTCTGCGAAGAGAGACATTCTCCTTTTGATTTGGGAGCGATAGAGACTAGGAGCCTATCCGTTCTCCGGAAGGACTTGGTCCCGTCCATATAGAAAGCTAGCGCCTCCTCACGTCCAGGAGGTGTAGGCGCGCCTCCTTGTTAGAGTTATGAGGCTTTGGATAAACAAGGGTAAACAATAGGTTCGTTAGTATGAAACTCTGAAAGAAACTTTAGGAACAAGGGCTGGATGCAGCCGTATGGTTACCGCCTCCTTGGAAAAACAGTGCAGGGTGGCGTTGCCATAACTGCCTCAAGCTCGCTCACCCTGCGAGCTGACGTGATTGCGAGAAGAAAGGTCGTCTTCATCATAAGGAGGCAGAGGGAAACTGTGGCCAAAGGCTCGAACGGTGGTCCCCTTTTCGCATTAAGCACCAGGTCCAAGTTCCACAGAGGTGGAAGCGGTTTCTGAGGGGGGTATAGGCTTACCAGCCCTTTGAAGAACCTGGTAACCATGGGATGGGCGAACACCGTGTGCCCTTCCTCTTCGTGTCTGAACACCAAAATGGCGGCCAGGTGGACCTGAAACGAGGATAGCGAGAGTCCTCCTCTCTTGAGGTCCAGTAAATACTCTAATATCACAGCCATAGGCACCGAAAGGGGGCTAGCTGTTTGGTAGAACACCATGCCGTAAAGCGAGTCCATTTCTGCTTGTAGGTCTTCCTGGTGGAAGTCCTCCTGCTACTTTCTAGGACTTGCTGCACTTCCTCCGTACATGTGCTCTCTAGGGAGCTGAGCCATGGATTAACCACGTTTGTAGTCGCAGGCCTTGGGGGTGCGGATGCACTATGGACCCCTGGGCTTGCGTGAGCAGATCCAGCGCCACCGGAGGGGACATCGGTGGCCGGTCCGACATGCGCAGGAGTAGGGGGAACCATTGCTGTCGATCCCACGTTGGGACTATCGGGATCATTCAGGTTCCTTCCCTCCTGGCTTTCTGCAACACTTTGTGGATGAGCACTGTGGGAGGGAAAGCGTAAAGCAGGGGGCCCTTCCATGAGATCGCGAAGGCGTCCCTCAGGGACCCCCGTCCCAGTCCTGCCCTGGAGCAGAATCGTGGGCACTTCTTGTTGTGCTGAGTAGCAAACAGGTCTATCTGGGGAAAACCCCATGCGTGGAAAAATCGGTTGCAGCAGATCGGGACGGATCTGCCACTCGTGCGTGAGTGCGAAACGCCTGCTCAGCTGGTCTGCCTTCACATTGCGAGCGCCTGGTAAGTACGAGGCTTTCAAGGTTATATTGTTGGCGATGCAGCAGTTCCACAACCGGACTGCTTCTACACATAAGGCACGGGACCGAGCTCCTCCTTGCCGATTTATATAAAACATGGTGGAGGTATCGTCTGTACTGATCCCGACTACCTTGCCTTTCATTTGGTCTCGAAAGTGTCTGCAGGCGTTGAACACTGCTCTGAGCTCCAGTATATTTGTGTGCAGTGACTGCTCCATGGAGGACCACAGCCCTTGCGTCACCTCTTCGCCCATGTGTGCTCCCCACCCTATGAGGGAGGCATCTGTAGTAAGAAAAACCAATACGTGTGGTTGGTGGAAGGGTACCCTTGTTAGCAGGTTCCCGGGGTTTACCCACCATTGCAGGGATTTGCGCACCTCTGTTGTGGGCGACGCCATCCTGTGAACAGTGTGTGCTGCCGGTTTGTATACGCTCGCCAGCCAATGCTGCATGCTGCGCATGTGTAACCTGGCGTTCTGTTCTACGAAACGTCGCTGCTGCCATGTGGCCCAGCGGCTGTAAGCACGTCAGAACCGGCACCATAGGGCTGAAGGTGAAGCCTTGCGCGAGGGAGCCGATGGCCCAAAAGTGAGTCTCTGGTAGATACACCCTCGCTGTAATAGAATTTATGCGTGCCCCTACGAACTCTATGTCCTGTGTGGGGTCTGTCTTTGATTTTGTCAGATTGATAAGCAGGCCGAGCGAAGAGAACGTGCCTGCTGTGACACATATTATGCGTAGTACCTCCTCCTTCGAGGCCCCTTTGAGTAGGCAGTCATCCAGATACTGGAATATAAATACCCCCTGTCTGTGCAGGTAGGCTGACACCACTGCCAAGGTCTTGGTGAAGACTCTGGGGGCTGAGGAGAGCCCAAACGGTAGGACCTTGTAAGTCGAGGGCTGCGAACCAATCTCCATCGTCTAGTGCCGTAAGGATGGAGGCGTTTGTGATCATCCGAAAGCGTTGCTTGCGCAGGTACCGGTGAGGCCTCGAAAATCTAAGATGGACCTCCCCGTGAGGAAGTACCTCGAGTAGAACCCTCTCCCTTGCAGTTGCTCCGTCACTCTTTCCACTGCCCCTACAAGCATGAGATGGTCTACCTCCTGCTTGAGCCTCGCTACATGGGAGGCCTCCTGGAGGTGGGGCCCCGGGTGGAGGTCATGGCGGTGGGAGCAACTGGGAGGGGATGGCGTACCCCGTGGCTATGATCTCCAGCACCCATTTGTCTGTGGTGATCCTTTGCCACTGGTTATAAAATGGTCGGATGATGGCCTTGAGCACTGGTTTCGTGCCCTCTGGAAGCGAGTCCATGAGGGAGGTTAACCTAATGTGGTTGTCGAAATTATGGTTCGCTAGATGCGCTGCGTAATTTGTCATTGGCAACAGTAGCGTGGAGGAGGAGTAGACCTTTCTGCCCAACCGCTCTAGCTTTTTGGCATGTTTGTCTGTTCCCCCACGTTGCGACGACTCCACCACCAAAGAATTTGGTTGTGGGTGGCTGAACAGGAACTCCATGCCCTTCGTCGGCACGAAGTATTTTTTTTTTTTTTTTTCGCTCTCTTGTGGACAGGCGGAATAGTCGCAGGAGTCTGCCATATCATAGTGGTAGACTCCAAGATTGCGTCATCAGCGGTATTGCTATTTTGGAGGAGGCCGGAGGTCTCAGATTTTTGAGGAGCTTATGGTGTTGCTCTTGCACCTTTGCTGTCTGGATGCCTTGCGTGAAGGCCACCCTCGTAAAACAGCTCTTGGAACTGTTTGAGATTGTCCGGAGGATGGACGTCCCCCGGGGCCGTAGCCTCATCCGGGGAGGAGAGCGAGGAACCGCTGGGGTACGTCTCTCTGGACCCTTCCGGTTCCTGCTGATGATGGTACACCCTCTCACTAGAGGTTTGCGAGGAAAAATCTCGGGGTTCCATAACCAGTCCCCCCTGAGATGCTTAAGTCTCTATCCCCGGTCGCAATTGCCCTCGGGGGTACGAGATCGTTTGTAGGGATTTTTCCCTAGTAGATTGCCGATGGTGTCTATGCCCTGCATGGTCCCAGCCAGGGTGAGGCTGGTTGCAGAAATGGAGAAGGGGGCTCCGGGTAGGCTGGGGGGGGACCCCTGCCTTCTAGTTGGAGTCTGCAACATAGCGGAGGGCTGTGAGAAAGCAACTCCACAGCCCTGTGCGGAGAGGGGCTGCAATGCCCCCTCTTGTGTGCAGTCTTCCCCCTCCCTTGAGGAGGTAACTCCGCCCCTGACATACAGGGGATCCCGGCCCCGTCCGCACCGAGCTCGGCACACTCGAAGGCGGTGCCGCACGTGCGGTGTCCTTCGGTGCCGGCAGGCTGCGTGCCTGCGCGCTCTGCACCGCCGGTTTTCCGGGGGTCGGTGGTACCGGCGCTTGTTTAGCCGCCGCCCTGCCTGCGGTGCGGGGCGGCTGGCTGATTATCGGAGGCTGAGCCGCTTGCACGTGGCTCTCCGTGCCGCCGCCGATCAGCTGTTGCTGCGGCTGGGGGCTGCTCGCTCCTCCCGTCCCGCTCGCTGTTGCTGCCGGCAGGGATCGGGCTGGGGGGCATACAGGGGATTCCGGCGTCCGCACCGAGCTCGGCACGCTCAAGGGCGGTGCCGCACGTGCCGTGTCCTCCAGTGCCGGCAGGCTGCGTGCCTGCGCGCTCTGCACCGCCGGTTCCCCGGGGGTCGGTGCCGCTGCCCGCGGTGCCGCCGGTACCGGCGCTTGTTTAGCCGCCGCCCTGCCTGCGGTGCGGGGCGGCTGGCTGATTATCGGAGACTGAGCCGCTTCCACGTGGCTCTCCGTGCCGCCGCCGATCAGCTGTTGCTGCGGCTGGGGGCTGCTGGCTCCTCCCGTCCCGCTCGCTGTTGCTGCCGGCAGGGATCGGGCTGGGGAGCATACAGGGGATTCCGGCCCCGTCCGCACCGAGCTCGGCACGCTCGAGGGCGGTGCCGCATGTGCGGTGTCCTTCGGTGCCGGCAGGCTGCGTGCCTGCGCTCTCTGCACCGCCGGTTCCCCGGGGGTCGGTGCCGCTGCCTGCGGTGCCGCCGGTACCGGCGCTTGTTTAGCCGCCGCCCTGCCTGCGGTGCGGGGTGGCTGGCTGAGTATCGGAGGCTGAGCCGTTTCCACGTGGCTCTCCGTGCCGCCGCCGATCAGCTGTTGCTGCGGCTGGGGGCTGCTTGCTCCTCCCGTCCCGCTCGCTGTTGCTGCCGGCAGGGATCGGGCTGGAGATACTTTCCTCCGTTTCTGCGCTGATGGAGTGAGGGAGGCAGCTTTCCTTTTAAGGGCCCCGGAGGGTCCCTCCTGCTGCGGCCGCTCCGGCGCTTCTGGCTGGAGGGCCTTATCAAGAAGCAGCATTTTTATCCTCATCTCCCTGTCCCTCCGTGCTCTGGTTGTTAATTTAGCGCAGAAGGCGCATTTCTGTGCCACATGGGACTCCCCCAGGCACCTTATGCATAGACTGTGCCCATCAGACACTGGCATCGCCTCTCGGCAGGACTCACGTTTTTTTAAAGCCTGAAGAGGACATTGTTGGTGAGTCTTTGAGTTTTTAAGTGGGTACTTAGCACCTTCTTTGTGCTGTTTTCCCCATCCGATGGCCTGCCTTAGCAGGAGGGCTGATGGCCCTAGCTCCTGGCCTCCGGCGCTTGTTACTGGGACTGGCTGAGCTGTCCCTCTCGTAGCTTGTTCATTTTTGTTTTTTTTTTGTTTTTTTTTTTACAAAATAACAACCGGCTAGCTTATAGTAGCCTAAGTGCCTGAAAAAAACTTTAAAGAAAAACAGATAAAGTCGTTGAATACGCTACTTCGCCTTAGCCTAGTTGGATTCCGTCTGCAGCCGACGGCGGTTAAGAGGAACTGGCGGGGACCGGATCGCGCACATGGCCGGGAGCGCGCGGGGGAGCGGCGCGCACTGGCGCATGCGCGGTCCGGCAGAAACTGCTTGGAAGATCCGATCTGCGGCGCCGGGCGAGCCCGACACCTAATGTGGAGCACCCACGGGGACACTCGAAGAAGAATACTTAGTTCTGCCTTGAGTGCAGGGGACTGGACTAGAAGACTTCTCGTGGTCCCTTCCAGTCCCATGAGTCTACGACTTTATTAACACATTGGCAGAAACACAGGAAGCCAAATGCTTACCTATACAACAGCTCTTACCAACTCTAACAATTTTTTGTGTAAAAATTCCAATCATAGACACAACCATGCAGGCATTTATGTGCAGCATCTGTGGCCAAGCAATTCATTGAAGCAGATGAATACTTTTAATCAGATGCACAGTCCCACTGAAGTCAACTCACATATTTACAAGTGTAAAACAGCAAAAGAAGTAACTCTTATGCAAATGTGGGTAGGTGCACAAACTTCGTAGGTATGGCTTTAAGGTCAGTTGTTATATTTTGGCCAAATGTCTGAAATCCAAGGGCTTGTCTATATTAAAAGTGCTTCAGAGGTGCAGTTTCAATGTAGATGTTACCTAGGCAACAGGAGGGCTTCTCCCATTGGCACAGGAGATCCACCTCTCTGGGAATGGTAGCTATATCAATGGGAGAACATCATCCACACAGCACGGTCTATACCAGGAATTAGGTTACTATAACTGCGTCAGTCATGATTTTAGGTCTTTCCATACATCTCGTCACATTAAGTTGCTACTGTAGACCAAGCCTAAGAGATTTGTGTTCAGCACTGTAGTAATGTGAAATTAATCTCTTACTGTTTTCCCTTTCTTTGATGAACAGAAAACATTTTCAATTAATTTTACAGCATGACTTGAAAAAAAGAATAGGAAAGCCATGGGGTTTTTTTTACCGCTGGTCAGGAAAATTCCAATACAACATTTTTTGTTGACATTTGTGTCTTTATCAAAGGCAAAATGCTTCCTAGAGATGGTCTGATTTTGACAAAATTCTGCTGGAAACCAAATGGGGGTTCAATTGAATTCTGATTGATTCCTGCCAGCTTACCCACTCAGTGCCTCATTGCTGGGCTTCCAGAGTCCTGGGCAGCCAGCCATATGAATTGCCTCTGAGTTAGGAACACGGACACTATGGCTTCAAGGCACCACAGCAGCCCACCATAAAGACTACCCTGGAATTAGGGCTCCATTCCCTTAAATGGAGAATTTCTAGATGAGGGTGTTTTGGTGCAAACTGGAATGAATGGAATCGAATCTCTCACTCCACCTAGCTCTAATATGTTTTAATCCTAATATCAAACTTCATCCCTATTTATTATTGGAAACAGTACAGCTCAAATTGTCTTAATTAAACAAAACTGTCAGAGAAAAAACCAAAAATTCAACTACATAAAATATATTTTTAGAGTAATTAATTTCACCTCCTCCTGACCTATAGAACAATTTAAAAACAGAAGACAAAAGCATGTAAATATTTCCCAAATAAAATTCACCTCAGTAACCATTCAAGCAAGATAAAAATTTTCGTATAGTTTACAAACGTAACATTACTTAATGTTTTATGAAGATCATGAAGCTCTCATGCTCTGAATTATAACTAGCATCATCTGATTCTTTTCCTTCCTTCCCGATGCAAATTTGGCAAAACACTAAAAGGTGTTAACTAAATTGCCACAGGATGTATTGGAAATCCCTGCAACAGCTGCACAGGCAAACTTAAGTACCTTATAGATGCCATAGCCTGATAAAGTTGCTAGAGGGTTGCAACGGCCTTTGAAAATGGAGAGACTGGCAGAGAGGGGAAATTTTATCTTCTACTCATTGATTTGGAGTCTGGTCCCGCAAGCCCACATTTCAGAAAACTGACAAAATCCATTGTGGTTTTACTGGGAAGGGTCATTAACGATGCAGATGCAGATCTTGCAAAAAACAGTGCAATTCCCTCCCCTACTTAACAGTTCTTAAGAATCCTGTCAACGGATGACAGAAGCAGGTTACAACAGAATCTTTCTGTCATGGTTTACACACTATTGACATTTTGAGAGATCAGTTAAAAACAGCCACTATTCTTTTGAAGGCTTTGTTCCCTTTCTAAGCAAACCCCTCCCTGCCAATTTTCAGCCATAGAAAAAACACAAGCATAAACCTATTTTTCCATTGCATCTCTTCGCCTTGTATGTTATCCCTGGATGGACTGAAAATCATTGCACAGGACCTGCATTTTTAACTGAGAATTTATACAAGATTAAGTAATGCTTGTTAGGAAAAATTATGTCTATAATAACTGCAATATATAAAATAAAACTTCATGGATTTAATGATGCCCCATCTTCTTATTTTCCTGTTCTTCAAGAATGGCGGTAATATCTCTAACATCAAATAAACCCGACTTGGCAACCTGCTATTAGTGGGCAAACACATCTTTAACCCAACTGACATGACACCAGCAAACTGACTATGCACCAGATATGGCAGATTCTGATCCCAATGCAGGCAAACTTCAATAATGACTTATCACACTAATAGCAGATTTTGCAAATTTGTTCAGCAATATTTTCCAACAGGGGAAACAGATAATAGAATTGCAGGAAAAGAAGTACCTAACCTTCATTTCCCCAGGCTTCAGCCCTGGGAGGCAGGGCTTAGGCATCAGCCTTGAGCAAGGGGCTCTGGTTATAGCCCTTCCTTCCCTGGGCTGGAGCCCTGGACGTTTGCAGTTGGACCTTCTGCCCAGGGTGGCAGGGCTTAGACTTTGCTTTTGTCCTCCTGACTCAGGGCTTTGTGGCTAGTGGGGGCTCAGGCTTCAGTCCCCACTCCTGGCATCTTGTGGTGATTTTCACTATGAGAAGGGGATTGCAGCTGAATGAAGTCTGAGAACCCCTGTTCTAGAATACTAAACCAAAGGAAGCGTTGCAGACTCATCACTTCACATAGGATGATTTAGGGGCAATAATTACTTTTTCTACACCTTTCTTCTTATTGATATAAAAAGTACCATTTGGGGGGAGTTTAACATTCCTGCAAAGAAATTAAAAAGAGAGAGATCTGCGTGACTTGTAAGTATACCAGCACAAGATACCATGTCTGTTTCGGTAACTGCAGACTATATCTGATGTTTTTTCTGAACTTTTAATTTATCCCTGTACTGTCAGTTTGCAATCTGAAAATCAAGAGGTCTCCTTTCCGGCTCATGGTCTGCCAACAATAAATACCCCCAAACAGAACTTTGTAACCCTTTCTGTTGACAGAGTAAGTCACAGTATCAGTCCACTCTCCAGCTAGATTGTCTCTAAAGTGCTAATAGAAAAAAACCATTACAGTCATCACTGAGACACGGAATGGCTCCAGCAGTGGTTTTCAACCTATTTACCATTTCGGACTGCATCAAATATTGCTCTGTGATTTGAGCATTGTTCTTGTAAACCCAGGATTGGGAGCTCAATCCTTGAGGAGGCCATTTAGGAGTCTCGGGCAAATAGGTTAAAAAAAAATCTGTCAGGGATGGTTCTGGTCCTGTTGAGAGCACAGGGGACTGGGCTTAACGACCTCTCAAGGTCCCTTCCAGCTCGATCGGGTATGGTATGTATAAATAGCACAAGCGTAGCCGTGAGGATGTCAGACTGACCACAGCTCTTTGCAGATTGGGATGCAAGTGGCCTGTGGGGTGCAGGTAAAGAATCACTACTCTGAACACATGCAGAGAACATCTGAGCATAAATATATAAAAGGGTGATACAGTAAACCCTCAAGTTTCCTGGGGCCTGCATTCCATCCACTAGCTTGTCCCCAGGACAACTGGGCAGGGGGGACATGACACAAGCATCTGACCCACCGGTATATCCCTGTGGAGGAAAGGAACCTGTGCTCCCTGCCAGTAAGCTTGTCTCCCAGGCAGGGGTGAAGAGGGAGCATGCATCTCGCTGGCTGGCTGCTCCCTGGGGCAAGAACGGAGGCATAAGGAAGAGAGGAATGTGCATCCCACCAGCTGGCTCCTCCCCAGAGGGAGCCATGCTGGGAACTGGCTGGCATAACCCAGGCCCAGCCTTGTGGTGGGGGAGTATGCCAGCCGTCTGTTGGCCTGGGAGGGTCTTCATTGGCCACCCACTGGCGCTGCCTTGGGCTGCCAGAGGGGCTGGGCAGCAGAGGCCACAGCAGTCAGCTGCTCCCTAGAGCAGGCCTGGGTGATGGGTGCTACCAGCTGGCGGCCACTCACTGGGGTGCTTGCTGCTCCCAACGCTCATTCTTGCCCCTGTGCTTGCTGCCCCCCTGTGGTGATGCCTGAGTATAACTGTCCCACCCATCCCACCTCTCCCTTTCCATTTGATACAAAACAATCACATTCCCTGTGCATCCCATTGTCTTGGCACAACCATACCCTTACTCCAGTTTAAGTTATGAAAGAGGAAGCTGCATACCACATTTGGTGGCCCTAGCTCTTACCATCTAGGATAAACAGACTTACAGACAGATGGACAGTGAGAAAGATGCACATTTCCAAAATATATAGTAGGATTTAGGAAAGTAATGTCTCGTGTTAAATGATCACATTAAATCAATAATCTAAACAAACTGTATATAAAATTCCACAGAACTATGTAAAAAGGGTGGCTTTTCTTTTGCCTTTTTCCACCTTTAATTTTCTCTCTTTTCTGCATTTTAAAGTTAGCTGCCCTGAATATATAATATAGAGCAATTCTACAGACCTGATCCTGAGAATGCTGAGCACACTGAGCTCCCACTGAAGTCAGTAAGGCTGAAGGGCTTTCTTTGCAGGTGCTCACCACATTACAGAATTAAGTCCCCTTTATATTTAGCCTATATTTAGCCTGAACTGAGAAATTACCTTGTTTATTTCATGTCTGTGTCAAAAAATGTACAAATACTATTCATGGCACGAGCTATCTACCTTATAGTTGTCAATCATATCTGCTTTGAAAGTCACAGGCCTGTCAAACACGTCTGTTGTCAGAGAGGCAACACTGCACAAATCACTATGCCATTATTTTAGAAAACATTAGGGAGCAAAATCATGAATACACAAATGCTGTTTGATTACAAAATTACATTACAATCTTAGCACAAACTTGTTATTCCAAATTTAACTTTTGGACATCAAAATACGCTAAAGTTGGCTTTTTATTGTCAAAATAGCTTAAGACCGTTATTTTAGCTTGTGAAATGAGGGATTTCACACAACCTAACACAAATAATTCCAAACCTTTGTTATTAAGCTAGAATTGGATTTAAATGCACTGTAGTGTTGTGAATCCAAACACAACGACAATGTGCTAATGCATGAAAACTAAAGAGTGAAAGTGAACAAAATAAAGTGTATTTTGATTCTTAATGTGCCCAAATTTTCACAAAAATTTAAAAAATGCACATTTTAAACGAATGTTTGGTTTTACAACTTTGCCACACTGCTGCACCTGTCAGTTACTCACAAGAAACCTACTGCACAGAAGAGTAAACCTACAAGCCACATTCAGACATGAAAAACAAGAGGGGATTCCCATCAGCACCATCCAAGGGCAAGATCCTTGTGAGAAGCCAGTTCCTCAGCAGCTGCAAATAAGGCAACCAATGATATCTCTACTATGGTGCTGCCCCTAGATGATTCTCAGGCACCATTTTAACGATCAGACTCTGGCATCAAGTGTATGATAAATCTGATGCGCCACCCTCCTCCGGCTGCTGGAAGGGAAATGGAATTTTGTCTTTTCTTGCCTGCCCAGAGCCTCTTATCTGCTGCCTGACGGTGATTCTGCACTACTCTGTTCCTCTCCAGTTCCTATTTCTGGGACCTCCTTCCTCACCAATGCTTCCAGTTTCTGTTCTTATTGCTGTTCATACAAATCATGCTGCTGTGTGAGAGAGCTGACAGCTTCATCAAATGCCACAAGTTTCAGAATAGCAAAGGTGAAACTGTGCTGTTAATTTCTCACTGCTGTCAGTGCCGCTGGGCAACCTCTAACCCAGCTGCACAGGTATAGACAAGCGAAGAAAACAACAATCAAGTCAGTTTGTATTCAGTTCACATTTGCAATGTTTCTTCTTTATAATCGTAACAGCAAAAACATCTTTTTTATCAGAAAAGAAAAAAAAAAACTTATTTTCTACTGAAACACATAATTATAACTCACTGTTACGTTTGAAACCAACACCTACAAAAACAAGAATCTGACATTTTATGCATATATTTTGCTCCCCAGAAAAGCGCATACAAATATATTAGTGGTGCACTAATCTAATAACAGGCAATGAATATAGCCTGAATCATATTAATCTATTTATGTCATCTTCTACAGCACAATTTGTCCCAAACTAATTGTTCGTTATTCATTTGTGGTCAATGAACATTTCAAGGTGCAAAGATAAAATTCTAACAATTTAAAAAGCAGAACTAAAAGAAGAAAGAAAACATTAACAAAGTACATATCTTTGGCTCTCCAGTTAATATTGCATTTATGAATCACACATTTAACAAATGCAATTCTCCTCTGGGCTTTAAAAATTTGGAGCATTTGAACTAATGCCATGGCAATGACCAGTAGTGTAAGGGAATCTACTCTTAATTCAGGTGACTTAGAGCAAAAGCAAATCTTTTTGTGATTTGGATTAGTTCTCCACCTGAAATCTATAGTTCAGCAGTTTAAAATATATAAATTAGAAAAAGACCATATCTGAGATGATTAAAAAAAAGACTTCTAACTATGCAGGTATTCACATTTTATTTTACTATAATCACATTACTTACTCTCCATCTACTTCTGGTCGTTTGCACACACAGTGAAATTTGCCACCAAAATCAATATAAAGATCATCTTCTACAATGTAGAAAATTTGACCAAGGACAATTTTGTCTTTGGCAGGCCCGAGCTGAACTAAAGGAGAGCGTCTCAACATGGATGGGAAGGATTCCACATTCTTTGAAGCCACCTACAGATAAATATAAAAAAAAAAACAAAAACCACGTGATACACATATTTCCGTACATAAAATGCAACTGACATCTAAATGAGATACTATTTCTTATTTTTGATGTATAAACAAGAGCCGTTCACTACAATGCAATTTAAGATTTTATGTACTTGGTACCTTTTTTCATAAATTCTCTGATTTGAGAGAATTTCAATGTATGGTATGATATTTTTTGTGTCCAAAACATTTCACGTATTAAAAAGGGGCAATATTTTAACAGTTTAGTTGTTAAATAAATCTAATACAATAAATAATACTTCTCACCTATGTGGCAATGCATATTTTCAAAGTTTTTTGGGTTTTTTTTTTTTAAACAAAGATTAACCGATCATGTTATTTGTTTAAATTACTGAGGCCTATATAATTCTTTAATGGTGTATTCTTAGTTTATACGTTGTCCTTGCATGCACAACCTCATTAAAATCAGATTTTAATTTATTACATTTTGCTTCCTTGGTGAAGAGCTCCTAAAATCTGGCAGCACATTACTGACTGCAATTATTTGTTTAATTTTTGGCAATTCAGCTTGTGGGCTTTTATATTTAAACAGCATAAGCAACAGTCTACATTATGAATTTTGCTCTCAGCTTTTTTTATTTATTTTTCTTTATTTTCCACACAAAAATATGGAAAATATTTTACCACAGTAACGATATGGAAATACCTGTACAAAGCATTTTTTGTATTACCCATAGCTCAGCGGTTCTCAGACTTTTGCAGACACCCCTCCCCCCTTGTAAATTAAAAACACATTTAAAAATATATTCATTGCTATTTTAAATGCTGGGGATGAAGGAGGGTTTGAGGGTGGAGGCCCCTCACATAACAACCTTGTAATTCCTTGAGCGGTCACAAACCCCAGTATAAGAGCCCCTGCCACAGGGAATGTCTGACTATGTTTTTTTTTCCTCTCTCATAAACCAAAATCTCAAACAAAACACTTGAACACAAATGCCTACTGGTAAAACACATAGAATGTTCTTTTTCCCCTTGAAGACAGTATGGAACCACGACTCCTCCTCCTCAAACAAAAGGTGACCTTCCCCTTTTCTTCATGGGTTCAGGAAGGCCTGCTTCCCTAGTTCCCCAATGTCTGTCTGGTGAGGTTTAAATTATTTTCTTGAGAACACTCCTACCTGCATTTTAAAAAACATTTCTCCCAATCCAATTAAAAACAATCAATGAAAAACACATCTCTGTGAAACTGAGATACCTGAGGTACCATCTGTGTTTGCTGATGCTAACTGAGGATATGCGACCGTCACGAAAGCTCTGGAAACGAGACAAGAGCACTTAACTGTTTGGATGTGCATAATATTCGAGTCATCAGTGCCAACATATAATAACCAAAAAGAGAAAGAAGAAAACACTAAGAAAATTTAGAGCAAACAATAAATGCCCAACTCTATACACAGAATACTATGTACCCAAACATCCCATATAAAAGATTTCTTTAATATTAGCTTTAAGAAGTGAAAATCTTAAAATGCCCAGATATACCAAAGATATCCGAGCTGCGACACCAGGGCGACCCTGACATCTAAGGTGGAGCACCCATGGGACCACTCGAAGAAGAATCAGCTTTATGAGAACAACCCTAATAACTAAGATACCAAGTTTAGTTAATTTTAAGATGGAGACCTATGAATTACAACAAAAACAGCTTTTTGGGGAAAAGCAAGAGAATACAGGGAGGACTGCATAGATTTTTGAGACAGTACATCCCAGAAAAAGAAAGTGCAAGAAATGGACAATTTTCTTTGTAAATTGCAAACACAGAGCCAGGAGTGGTGGCTAGAAACAAAATTTATGGGACCACGGGAAACTTGGCCACATCCATGATAAGTTGTTGTTGGGCTAAGTAAAATCATGCTCGATTACGGCTGTTGCCGGACAAGAGCATTCCAGATTACAGAGGTTCAACCTGTACCTACTTCTACCTGTAGTGAAATTAGCCCATGTGCCAGTTATTTTAAAATGATAAATAAAATATTCCAGGCTGTAATAGTTTCACAACTTTTTATATAGTCAACAGAATAGTCTAAAATACAGAGTACCATTAGCTAGACTCTTATGACACTACCTATCCTTTGCAGTCATAAATCTAATCTCTTCATGGCAAAGAATTAATCAAACAACCAACTGACGCATCAGCAGTAATGTAACGTAGCATGAGACGCAAACGATTTAGTCAGAAAACTAAAGCATCACAAACTCCTTGAAACCATGTAAATATTTAAGTCAAAGAATCAAAAGCATGCTTAATAGGAAGCAAAGATAACTCTATCTCATAAATTTTAACAGATAATTGTATTATTTACAAATATTACAATGTAAAGAACACATACTCAAGCCTAAACTAACACACGCTGAAAAAAGTTAGCAGCTGCAGAACAGTAATCACATAGATAGAACAGTGCCATCAGGTTTTATTTGTCAATCTGGCAATTCTTGTTTCCAGTAACGTCATAACAAAAAGAGATAATTTTGAATTCCAACTTAATGGAATGCGCAAACAGGTTGGGTTGTCCTGACATTGCAAAACCTCAGAAATTGGAAATTGAACTAGAGATCTGGCAAATCTGCTGAGTCAGACACTACTAACGTAAACAGTAGCACCACAGGACTCACTAAAATACTTCTAAGCAACTGTACATACAAAACGCTTATTACTTAGAGACGGAAGTGTCTGTGGATGCACCGTAAGTATGTTACATAAAAACCTCCTGCATTACAATCACAAATGCACCCTTTTGCCCTTTAAATTTAGACACGCATAATATAAATTAAATTCAGCTAGGCAAAGTAAATTAATTTTACAAAAGCACGCGCAGTGCTTCAAGAACAAAAGCCAGATTCAACAGAAGTGCTGACAGCTCATATTAACAATGTGTTCTTCAGGTGATAGGGCAATGTCAGTAATGCTTTACCTAATCCTCAGGCTATGCTATGTGCTGCTCAACTGACACAAGCACCTAAAATTAATCATCCTAAAACCCTGTGACATTTGACTCCCCATATCTAAAAAGTAAAACAAATGCCTAAGGTTCTGCCTTGAGGGAAAGCAGAAATAAAATGTCTTGCCTTTTTTAGCACCTTAGAGACGATATCAAAATCTGGAATGGGTACTGACGGTATTCTGCATTAGACTTTAAGAGCATTGGGTAAAATAGTGTCAAGTGACTTACGAACCTAAGTCCTATTTTCAGAAGCGACTTAGGAATTTAGAGTCTACAGGAGGCTAGGAAAGTACTTATGAATTTGGGGGAATATTCCCTCTTGTTTTGGCATTTGCACTCAATAACTGGGCTACTAGGCTCAAGTAATCTGAGATGGAACACAAGCTGAGATGGGGAACAGGAGATCTTCTCATCTTACAAGATGCTTTGGGATCCCATGGCAACACTGATAGATATTTGCTTATTGACTTCTTAGCCAATTTCGGGTCATCGTATCCTCCAGTTTGATAGTTTGACTTACTCTCCCCAGCAGAAAACAGGAAAAAGGGATGTAAAGAGATATTTAGTTATCTGTGAGCCAGTGGGTGCCCACTAATCTGGTCTGCTTGTCGGACAAAGGAGAGCCTTGTTTTCATGTTTCAACTGGATACGAAGAAGTGCACCTGGGACAGGGCCTGACTTCCTGGACAAGAATTGGAATACTACTTCATCCAGAAACCACTGAATTGTCCATATATCATAGCTACTTTTTTATTCAAGGTCTCTTTTACGTGGATCCTTCTGATAGAGGCTCAGAGTCACTGCACCCACGGAGGATCTTTGATTTGATTACGATATTCCCCAATGAGCTGGGTCTGGACTGTGAAGGGACAATTCATAATAGCTGTGTCTACACATACACAAAAATTTGAAAGAAGTGGCCCTTTTTTGAAACAGAGGGAGGAGCGTCCACATGTGTAAACCCGTCTCTCAAAAGAAAATCGAAAGAATGGGGCACAGACTTTGAAATCTGAACCCCGATCCCGTATCAGGAAGATCACTCCCTTTCGAAATACTAAATCGGAAGAGTACATGTGTAGACGCTCCACAGTCTGCTCTTTCGAAATACGGGTCTGCCATGGTGCCGGTAAGCTGGAGCGCAGGGCCGCTCCAGCCAGCAGCAACAGGGTTCTATGGTCCCTGCGTTCAGCTGCCTTAGAGCCATTCGCACGTAGGGAACCCATGGCAGTAAGCTGAGAGCATGCTAGGAGCAGCCTCCCCACGTGCTCCAGCTGTACACTCCAGCACCAGCATGACCAGCAGCCAGCCCACCTGCGAGCCCCATACCCCCCCCGAATCCCCGCAGGGCTCCCGGGCAGAAAAAAAGGGTCCCCTCATGGACGGAGCGGGAGCTGTGGGACCTCCTCGGCCTCTGGAAGGATGAGGAGGTCCTGCACCACATGGAGGTCAAGCGGCGCAATGCCACTGCCTTCAGCTGCCTGGCACAGAGGCCTCCACACCTGGGGCCACCCGGAGCGTACCACGGAGCAGGTATGCTCCAAGGTAAAAGAGCTGCACCAGGGCTATGCCTGGGCTAGGGACCAGGATGGATGCTCCAGGGCAGCTCCAGCAACATGCCCCTTCTACAGGGAGCTCTGAGACATCCTGGGGCCCCAGGAGAGCTCCCCACCCCCAGCATTCCTGGACACCTCCAGTGAGGAGCTAGAGCCAGAGGAGGAGGAGGAGAAGCCCGAACTAGGGACCCAAGAGGGTGAGGGGACCGCCGAGTGGTCGAGTGAGGAGAGGAACCTCCCCATTGTTATCTCCTCCTGCTCCTCCAGCCAGGTGACCGGGAGCCGGACATCCCCGGACGTCACCGAGGGACCGTCTGGTATGTGCAGGGAGGGGTGCACACCTGCTCCAAAGGGTGGGGGCAGACACAATGGCTAGTCACCCACACATAGGACCAGTGGTCCCAGGTCACACACAGGCCACCCCTCACATGGGATGCGGCACTCCATGGTGGCGCAACAGTCATGCCCAGCACCCCCCCTCAGTGGACAGCGCCGCAAGCTGCACAGGGGTGGCGGCTGGTCAGTGCCAGACAGCACCTGGGGCCCGCACACCGCAGGCCGGGAAGGGCCACCTACAGGAGAGACCCCTGGATGCACCCCCAGGCTGGCAGGCCCTGACCATGGGGGGGCAGGTCAGTGCCCCCAGGGGGGGTCAGTGTCCATTGGAGGGGCAGGGCCCTATGGGGTGGGCTCAGGCAGGTGAGCCACAGCCTGGTCCCCTCTGTTCAGGGCACATAACTGACACTGACATAACTCCTCCTCTCCACACAGCCGCACCATCTGTGGGCCAGGAGAGCCCTGCACCGTTGCTCGTCCCCAAGAGCCCGCCCGCAGCCCTTGGAGGTGCCCGGACGCCACCCCAAGCAGCGTGCCATCAGGGCCATGGCCGGAGGGTCCCCCGCCGGCCCGAGGAGGATCCAGCCAGCCAGCGCCAGACCGAGGTGGCCAAGCAACGGCTGCAGCTCACCCAGGCCGACATGGACTGGAGCAGGGCAGCCTAGGAAAGGCTGCAGACCACCATGGAGGGCATTGGCCATGCCCTCTGGGACCATATGGCCACCGTTGACCACCTCCTAGCCTCCCCCCAAACAGCTCCCCCCTGCTGAGCCTGCCCCCGCTGCCGAGCCTGCACCCTCTTCCCCCACGGAGTCCACACCCACCAGGCCTACTCACCAGAAATACCTGCCGGTGCTACCTGCACCCTCTCCTCCCCGCCAGGACCTCGTACCTGGGGAGCAGGGGCTCCAGGACCGACGGGGCTTGCAGCCCACCACCCCTGCCCTGGAATGAGCGCCTTGCCCCCCTCCAAGTTAGGTCCCCCCCCCGAAGTTAGGTTCCCCCTGTACACAGTTACCAACAAAAATAGTTAAATGTTTCTTTTATTGTTCACCACTCCGTGCTGTGCTCCTCAGGGGGACGGTGGGTGATGGATGTGCGGGCGCAGTGGTGGTGGCAGGGACGGTGGGTAGCGGATGTGCATGGAGTGGGTGTGCATGCGGGTCAGAGGTGGCCATTGGCAAAGGCCTGCCTGAGGGCCTCCCGGATGCAGTGGCCATCCTGGTGGGCCTGCAGATGGGGGCAGCGCCCAGCTGCTCATAGCCGGTGCTGGCCAGAGGGCACCCCGCCCCAGAGACATAGCAGTCCCCCTTTCCCTCCGCAACATTGTGGAGGACGCAACAGGTGCCCACCACCTGGGGCACGATGAGGACCCCGACCTCCAGCCGCATGAGACGGCACCTCCACTGCCCTTTTAGGTGCACAAAGGTCCGCTCCACCACGTTGCGGGCATGGTTGAGGCACTGACTGAATGCCTCCTGGGTGGGGTCGAGGTGTCCCATGTACGGCCTCATGAGCCACGGCTGCAGGGGGCGCGCCGCATCTGCCACCATGCAGAGCAGCATGGTGACATCCCCTGCCACCGGGATCTCCTGCTGGGGAATGAAGATGCCGGCCCCCATGTGCCAGCAGAGGCCGGAGTTCCGGAAGACCTGGGCATCGTGGGTGCTGCCGGCCCAGCCCACATAGAGGTCGGTGAACCAGCCCCTTGCGCCCACCAGGGTATGTGGAGCACCACCAAATGGCAACCCTTTCGGCTGACGTACTGGCCAGCGCTGTGTGGCAGGGCGCAGACGGGAATGTGCGCGCCATCCAAAGTGCCGATGCAGTTCAGAAAGCCCAGGTCCTCGAAGCCAGTGACGGTGTTGTCCAGATCCCCCAGGTGGACAACCCTATGGAGCAACATCACATTGATGGCTCTGATAACCTGCGAGGGGCGGGGAGGTAGACACATGCTCTAGTGTGGGCGTGGCGGCCATCTCCCTCCGCCTTGGGCCACTCTGCCCCCCTCTTATCCAGCCCCTGCCCCATCTCGCCCCTTGCAGGAGGGTTCCCCTTGCCCCAGCCCCTTCCACCCACCCACCCCCCCAGCTTACCTCCATAAGTACAGCCCCAAGGGTGAACTTGTCCACCCCGAACTGCTGTCCCACGGAGCGGTAGGAGTCCAGGGTGGCCAATTTCCAGATGGCAATCACGACCCTTCTCTCCAGGGTGAGGGCTGGCCGCATGCAGGTGTCCTGGTGCCGGAGTGTGGGGGCGAGCCCGTGGCAGATCTCCTCGAAGGTCTGCATCAACATGTGGAAGTTCTGCAGCCACCTTTCCTCACCCCGCTCCCCTAGCACCACGCACTCCCACCAGTCAGTGCTGCTGGGGTGGGTCCAGAGGCGTCGGGGCACCCAGGGGAGCGCCTGGTGGTGCCCCGGGGGCGGGGAGGCCCTGCAGCCCCGGGGGGACCGCCCAGCCACCAGATGAGATCAGGTGCAGCTGCGGCGAGGGTGCACAGCACTGCCAGCGGGGCATCCATGATGAGGGCATCCTCCTGCAGGAGCTGTCGCTGGGCCTCCATGGTGGGCACGAGTGGGCTCTGCTGGGCTGGGAAAGGCTGGGAAGCACTCGGCTCGTGCGGAGGGGAGGGCGGAGGGATGGGCTCCTGCGGCCCTGGAAGGGCTTGTTGGCCATGGGACCCTGTCCGTGATGTTTCCTGCCTCCCTTCTTTCGAAAGGGGGCTTGGAGCTATGTGGACGCTCTCTTTCAAAAGACCTCGACGGCACTTCGAAAGAGCGGATCGAAGTGCCAATCTGAAAAATGGTGGCAGGTGCTCCCTTTCGACAGGCGCTATTTTGACCACCAAACTTTGATTTTCACCCTTTCGAAAGGGTGCTCATGTGTAGCCACAACTAATATGAATATCATATGGGTTTTCTACTTTCAGAAATAGAAACAGAAATAATGGGTCACCCTAGATAATATCTCCATTCTGCTAAGCATCTCTTATAGGAAATAGTTTGCACCCTAAAGCTCTCTTATGTGCAAGCTTGCCCTGGAAATAGGCTTTGTCCATAAAACTGGAAGCCACAGAAGCTGCAGATAAAGATGTGTGGATGAACCTGGTTCCTTGACACCAAGGAAATCAACAATCAAAATCCTAATTCAAAAGGATCTGGATAAACTGGAGAAATGGGCTGACGTAAACAGGATGAAGTTTAATAAGGACAAATGCAAAGTGCTCCATTTAGGAAGAAACAATCAGTGTCACACATACAGAATGGGAAAGGACTGCCTAGGAATGAGTACAGCAGAAAGGGATCTGGGGGTTATAGTGGACCACAAGCTAAATATGAGTCAACAGCGTGATGCTGTTGCGAAAAAGGCAAACATGATTCTAGGATGCATTAACAGGTGTGCTGTGAACAAGACACGAGAAGTCATTCTCCCGCTCTACTCTGCGCTGGTTAGGCCTCAGCTGGAGTATTGTGTCCAGTTCTGGGCACCGCAGTTCAGGAAGGATGTGGAGAAATTGGAGAGGGTCCAGAGGAGAGCAACGAGAATGATCAAAGGTCTAGAGAACATGACCTATGAAGAAAGGCTGAAAGAATTGGGCTTGTTTAGTTTGGAAAAGAGAAGATTGAGGGGGGACATAATAGCAGTTTTCAGGTATCTAAAAGGGTGTCATAAGGCAGAGGGAGGGAACTTGTTCTTCCTTGCCTCTGAGGATAGAACAAGAGGCAATGGACTGAAATTGCAGCAGGGGAGGTTCAGGTTGGACATTAGGAAAAAGTTCCTAACTGTCAGGGTGATCAAACACTGGAACGAATTGCCAAGGGAGGTGGTAGAATCTCCATCACTGGAGCTATTTAAGAAGAGGTTAGATAGATGGCTTTCAGGGATGGTCTAGAAAATGCTTGGTCCTGCCATGAGGGCAGGGGGCTGGACTTGATGGCCTCTCGAGGTCCCTTCCAGTCCTACTCTTCTATGATTCTATGAACATCTGGGTCTCACTGAACTTTTTTTGTGCCAAGAAACATCTCACCTCTGGACATATTTTGTCTTCTACGTGGACAATTGTCTCAGAAGGGATTATGGTGTGATGAATATTATCAGAGGTCTGTCCCCTTGCGGCTGTCACTCCATGTGCTGGGCCTGCATGCATGCCCTTTGGGGGCACCCCACCACCCTATTCTGCTAGGCCAGAAGCACTGGTCTCCCTCAGAAGAGGCAAACCCCTAGCACAGCAACACAGATGCTGAATCAGCTCAGCTCTGTGAGGTCTCAGCTATAGGCTCTTGACAGCACTCAAGAACTGGAACACAAAAGGAGCCCAAACCCCAAATAAATCCATCTTACTCTGTATAAAAGCCTTACACAGAGAAAGCTCATAAGGCTCCCTTCTCTTATCAATGAAAGAGAGAGCTGCACAGCTATGGCTCTCCACCAGGTAACATTTACACTGAGTTTGATAATAAAAAAGAGTGTTTTTATTAAGTATCAAAAGTAGGATATAAGTGAATGCAAGTAAAAACAGATCAAAGTGAGTTATTAATCCAAAATAAACAAAACACATCAATTAAGCCTAATGCACTAAGAAATGTCTTAGCTTAGGCCCAATCCTTCTGGGCATCTAGGAACTGTTCTATTACTTGGATCCCCCACTTTGCATCCCTTTTGCCCAAGGCAGGAATTCTTTCTGTTCAATTCAACATCTTCTCATCTAGAGTGGAAAAGTACAATATCCAAAATGGGTTTCAGCATCAGGTGACCCGGCCACATGTCCTGGCAGGACCAGCCACAATCCAGACTTACTGGAAAAATAAAAATATTCACAGGTTACTGATCTGAGGACCAAGCAATCTGATTAATGACCCTCTTTAGCACATCTAGATTTATAAACAGATTCATATTTCATATTTCTAATGTCACATGTATGAATGATACAAGCACAGAAATAGAATATACACATTCAGCAGATGATAACTTTAAAATCATGCCACAGGATGCATTTGGCCAAATCCTCTTAGAAATCCATATTCATATGCTAGTCTTCATAAATCACTGGGGGGCCACAACATATGGATCTTCTTGAGATTTATTACAAGCCCATGTGCCTGAAGCAGGAAGACTCTCCACCAAGTTGCTCCAATGAAGATGAAATTCTAAGGGCTGGTATACAGATGCCCCAATGCTTTGCTGTGGACTACCATCACCAGCAATACATTCATTTACAAGCAGATGGCATAAAATACAAATATATTGCTAATTTTCTGTGTGATTTCCAGGATTTCTCACTAACTCTTGTTTTGTGTGCGTTCAGCTTCTTCTAAACATAACTCTACTCTTGGATCACTTTCTGATTGCTTTGTTGGTTTCTCCTCATAATTCCTCCCCTACCTAAAGAGAATTGAGAGTGCAGACCTTTGGAGCTCTAAGCTGTTCAATTTCCTGTCAAACATTCCAGACTGTCTATGACATAGTTAATCATGATACAGATACAATTAGAAAAAACTGGAAAATAATGACAAATAAAATTCAGATGGACAAAATGGTGTGAAACATCTAGGCAAATAAAGTGCAAATAACTATTTTCTGCAGTCAAAAGGAAGAGATTAGGAAGCTATCACACAAACCACAAGATAATGGGTATGTTCAGTTTCCTGTGTACATTAGGTCAGTAGGAGAAATACTAAGAATCTGGAATCTCCCTAAAACTAAATATTCTGCAAGGCAATATAGCTTGAACAAATGATGGAAAAACCATAATCACACACCTCTGTAAAAGATCCCCAGCTAACAGAGGAAGGCCATGTGCATTTTCTGAAGTAAACACCCACCCAACTTAATAGCAAGGGTGGTCCCATCCCACCCAATGAGCACCAGGTCTTGAAAAACTTACAAATCTATCTTATGTCTGCTTGCAAGGACAAGCATTATGCATGTTGGAATGTGTGTGAGCCAAATGAAACATGGATAAATGAGATGGGCGTCTAAATTCCAGCAGTTGTGGAATGAATGATGTGTTAACATAAAAGCAGTATGTGAAGAATGCAACTATCATGTACATAAATACAGGTTTACCAGTGTAAAATGCTGACAAAGACAGACGTCTCCTGCCTTTTCACAGCAAATAAAAATAGAAAACAAATGTGCTGTTTGAAATAGGTCTTTCACAGTGAGAGGTACAGTATTGTCACAGCAGTTAATTGGAAAACAGGAAGAAGTAGGAAGTTTGCTATGAAAAAAAAACCTCATCTGACTTGGTGCAAATCATTACCAGTATGTTACCTGAACTGCAGTTCTTTAAAATAAGTATTTCATTTCTATTGACTAGCTCACAAGAGCTTATGGTCCTGCAATATTGTACCTATAAAAGTTGTATATTACTATTTAAGATACCAGTGAGATTTCTAGTAATTTTTAATAAATGTTTATACAAATCACTTCAACCCCAAGCAATAACTACTTACACAGCCCGCTTAGTGGATCTCTCTCCAGAGTTTTCTGCTAAAAAAACACACACGTCATCTTAAAGCCAATGGGACTTGCATGCACGTAGCTGAAGATGGCTCATGCAAACTATAGATGTGCAGCATCTTATATCCAACAGAATGGAAGACCCAATGGGCATGTCTATATTGCAAACAGACCCCCCCCACACGACCCCCCTAGCTGGTCTGTGTCATCTGATTCAGGCTCACAAGACTGCTTAATTACTATATTGATGTTAGGCTCAGGCTACAGCCTGAGCTCTGTGGACTTTTCCACCTCACAGGCTCCTAGAAGCACTGCAGTGAAGCAGTCCTATAGCCTGAGGTCCACAAGCCTGAGTAAGCAGCGAGTACATCTATACTGCAAAAAGATGCATTCCTAACTTGGATTAAAACGGCAGTGAAGACACAGCCACTCAGCTTTTATATCAGCTTAGCAGCTCAAGTTCAGCCCTAGGATCCTCTACAAGCTTTACATCAAGCTGCTAACTCAAGACAAAAGCCAAGCTGCAGTGTCATTGGTTCGACTTTAATCCAAGTTATATAAAATGGGTGAGCTAAGCCACGTTAAAAACATGCCTTTCATTTGCCCTGTAGATACAAACTGTGGGCACCTCATCAAGTATTAGGCTTGATGTGTTAATCTATCCAAGAGTGGAATTTTGCAGTTCATTTCCAGACTGAGAGCTCGGCTACAGTAACCAGTGTATTCTTAGATAAGCCTGACTGAATCTGAGCACCTGTGAGTCTTCCTTGTGTGAGCCTGTGACCAGTGGTATTACTGGCCAGGCAGCCTTCTTAAAAAAGAAATGGGCTACATCTACATGGTAATCAGCCTGATGAGATATTACTAATGAAGTGCTGCGCTGCATATACAGCACTTCATTAGGCTAATTCTCCTTTGCGGCGATTTCGAAGTGTCCAACTTGGGCATGCCATGTAGGAGTAAAGGTCCTGCGAAGTAACGTGGGCATTTCGAAGTGCCCGCGGCTACACGGCATGCCAGCACTTTGAAGTTTGACACTTTGAAGTTGCTGCAGGGGGAGAATCAGCCTAATAATGTGCTGCACATGCATCACAGCACGTCATTAGTAATCTCCCATCAGCCTGATTACCATGCCCCCTTTGAAGAAGGGGGACAAGTGTAGACATAGTCATACTGTTTATTTTAGAAGAAGGAACAAAGCTTTAGCTTGCAGAGGAAAAAGGATTTTAAAACAATTGAAGAGGGATCTTCACTACACAGCTAGTTGGCATAAGGCGGCTTACATCGATCTAATTATGTCAGCATATACTACAGCCTTGTCTTGCCTATGCACGTGTGCTACCCACACTGACATAATAACCACATTTGCACAAGAGACCTAGGGCTTACGGCGGTGTCGCTATGTCTCTGTAAGGCAGGATCCACATGGGATGATGGAACCCTGAGATTGACGGGACAGCCATGCTGGAGACGCAAAACTGACAAGAAAACTGAGCAGCTGGAGCCCAGCTTCCCCCAGTTCCTCACTCAGAGCTGGTCTGCAAGAAGCCCGGGTGGTTGTTGCCTGCTCCCAGAAGGGAGACAAGAAGCCCTTGTGACTGGCCCTTGCTACAGGTGGGGTGGTAAGAAGCCCGGGGGCAGCTAGACTCCCAGAAGGAAGCTGCATGAAGCTTAGAGCCCTGGCTCTCAAACATCTGCGCGCTCCAACACACGGTCCCTCAGTTCATGCAAGCATTCCTGGTGCAAAGGGTATTGTGGGCATTAGCCACCACAGTAATTACTCTGGTAGATGTAAGTCAGCCTAAGGTAATTTAATGATTTTAAGTCTGCAAGCAGAAATGCATTAAGACTATGTCTATACTAGACTAGGAAAGACGACCGCACATATGCAATTCTAGCTACCCCAATTGCGTAGCTAAAAATCAATGTATCTGCGCTCGGCTAACTTGTCTGTCTATACAGAGGAAGGTCGACAGAAGAGTTTCTCCCTTTGACCTTCCTTACTCCTCCCATCTCATGAGGCGTACGGGGTCACATGTGACCCGAGAGCTTGATTTTGTTAGTCCATACTAGACGTGTGAAATCAAACCCCAGCAGACCGATCTTCCGGGATAGTTTAGATGTAGCTTTACAGTCTACACACATGTATTTACCTAGAGACTTACCATTCCTTACCATGGCACATCTTCTTCAGACATGCCCATCATATTTTTGAGCCTCAATCTGTTTTCCTTGAGCTATACTACACATGCCTTTTAGAGAATGTTATTTTTAAACCTGTCAGAGTTCCTTGGATTTTTTTTGTATCTTAGTCCAAACCAGTTATGTTGGTTAGCTGGAGAAGGGGTAAAACCTTCAGAGTTAAGATTCCTGGCATTGTTCCTTAGCTCTCAATTATTATCTTGAGAAAATCTCCCCTGCTCGTTTTTCCAGATAGTTTGTGGAACTTTTTGCCAGAGGACAGTGTGAAGATCGGGACTTTAACAGGGTTCAAAAAAAGAACTAGATGAATGTATGGAGGACAGGTCCATCAATACTTATCAGCCAGGATGGGTACAAATGGCATCCAGAGGCTCTGCTTGTCAGAGGATGGAAATGGGTTTCAGGATATTGGGCTAGATGGACCTTTGGCATGACTTTATATCACCCTTTCTATGTTTGCCCCAGGATGGCCAACAGGTTTTGCCAGGCTCTGAGCATGGTGTGGGAAATGGGGCTGTGGAAGGAGCAGAGCCTTGGCAGAAGGCGCAGGGTTTCTCTTCACGACATCTACTCTTTTGTATAACTTTACCTGATATTGTACGAGTTTCACGGGGGAGACCAGCATTTCTCAAACTGGGGGCCCTGATCCAAAAGGGGGCTATGAGGATGCTGCAGTGTTGCTGAAGGGAGTGGGACTTTGGTACTGCCACCCTTACTTCTCTGTAACCTTCAGAACTGGGTGTCCAAAGAGCGATGGCTCCTGACAAAGTACCCAGCTTTGAAGACGGCACTTCAGCAGCAGCAGCAGCAGCACAAAAGTAAGGGTGACAATACCATATCGTACCAGGCCACCCTTACCCCTGTGATGCTGCTGGTGACAGCTCTGCCTTCAGAGCTGGGGTTCCAGCCAAAAGCCAACACTCTCCCACTGCCCAGTTCTGAAGGCAGTGGTGTTGCCAGCAATAGTACAGAAGTAAGGATAGCAATACTTCAACCATGAACTTGGTAGAGCCTGGCATACAGCCCTAAAATGTTTTTAATGCAGAACGTCTTTTTCAAATTCTATTCTATTGTCAGTACCACCGGCTCTCCACTAATTTGAGAGCTGCATATGTGGCCCTCAGTGTGTAACCTGGGTGGCAGGAGCCAGGTGACTGGAAAGCGGCTGCCTGGATCTCAAGATATGCACACAAACACGCACAGGTGCATGGGGACTGGCAGCATGCCCTACACCCAAAGGCACGCAGGGCCAGCCAGCTGCCACAGACTCCCCATCCTGTGGGGCCAGGAAGCAGCTCTGGATCTCGCAGGATCAGGAGGAAAACCCAGACACCCATCCACCCTGAATGCAGGGCTGGGCAGCAGCCTTTGCCAGTCCAGCACCTCCGATCATGCAGGGCCTGCCAGATGCCATGAAAGCTGTATGGCTAGGCAGCAACCCTACCAACCCAGGATCCCCAACCGCGCAGAGCTGACTGGCTGCTGGCCCTGCCTGCCAACAGCTCATGGGACTGAGCAGCTGCCGCCATCTTCTACAGCTGGCTGGGCTGGGCAGCAGCCGAGACCCCACATACTGTGGGGCCAGGCATCAGCCCTGGTGAGCCAGACATGCCAGGCCCCTAACCCCAGTCACACAGCTTCCCTGAACTGATGGCCCTAGGCCCTGGAGAGCTTATGATCGGCTGGGAGCCCCAACCCTGGAGCCCATGGGGCCTGGAGGCCTTTAGCATACAACTGGGCCACAGATGCATGGTAATTAGGCTACTTGCAGCCAGGGGATCATGGGTTAAGAACTGCTGGCCTATACCAAAGTCATCCACATTACATTATTCAACAGTACTTATTTAGTTATTAATCTCTTGATTTGCAAATATCACCAGGACAGAAAAAAATTAGTCTTTCTTTCCTGTTATACCAGCTATGATACAGTAAGGATTAAACCTCTCTAATCTGGCACTCTCTCATCCTGTAACATCTGTAATCGGGCATGATTTTAGTTCGCTGGATGATCACTCATCATGGGTGGCCAAGCTTCCAGTGCTCCCATGAAGTTTGTTTACAGCCACCAGTCCTGGCTCTCAGTGTTTTGTGCTGTTATTGTAATTTACCCCTAAATGTCTTCTAAGAGCCCACTCCTAAGAGTGGGAGTGTGGGTAATGCTGCTAGCCAGGGGTCTGCAACCTGCAGCTCCGGAGCCACATGCAGCTCTTTAAGGGGTTGTTAGTGGCTCCCAACGCTATAATTATAAAGTAAAAAGACCAAACAGTGAAATGTCTAAAGCCCAAGAATGAACAACTCATATTTAAATGGAAAATAGTATGTGCTCCTGAAATGTTGGCAAACTCCCCCTTTAATACATACAGTGCATTGTCGAATATGATAGTGTATCTGTGTTTTGATCATGTTGCTAGTAAAATCTTGGTTTTGAAAAGGAAAACGAAGCTTGTAGCATTCCTGTTGTGAAGAGCAACACACATTTTAAGAAAGAAAACTGAAATTAAAACTGAAGTGAAAGTGGCATAATTAAAGTGAGTTTAGAATGGCTTCAAAAAAGAAAAAGATCGAAGATGAAAACACAGAATTTAAAACTGAATGGACCCAATCCTTCACATTCATATCAAGTTCGGATGGGTTCCGGGGCCACGTTTACATTAGCCCCTTCCTTTCGGAAGGGGCATGGTAATGAGCGAGTTGAAAAGATGCTAATGAGGTCCTTCCCTGAATATGCAGCACCTCATTAGCATAATGGTGGATGAGCGCGATTTGAAAGTGCCACTTTAGAAACCCACACCGCCCGTGTGGATGAGGGCCTTTGAAAAGGACCCCCCAGACTCCGAAAGCCCCTTCTTCCTATTGGTTTTAGGAAGAAGGGGCTTTCAACGTCCAGGGATCCTTTCAAAAGGTCCCCCATCTACACAGCTGGCACGAGATTTGAAAGTGGCACTTTCGAATCGCACATGGCCACCATTACACTAATGAGGTGCTGCATATTCACAGCAGCACCTCATTAGCATCTTCCCAACTCGCTCATTACCACGCCCATTCCGAGGGGAAGGGGCTGGTGTAGACATACCCCATGTCTCATTTGCAATGAGAAATTTGCCAACAACAAAAAATGGCACCTTAAGAGGCATTTCTTCAAAGAACACACTACTTTTGTCAAACCATATTCAGCTGGAAATGCCAGAATAAAAGACGTGAGAAGCTGCTATGCAAAGCAGAGTGAAGTAAGAACACGTTGGTTAAATAGGTGAAATCACCAAGTAGAATAACTGTGGATAGCTTTGTGGCAACTCAAGAGATTGTGAAACAAGAAAAGTTGTTCACCGATGGTGAATATGTAAAAGCAGCTGCACAGTGATTTCCAAAACAAAAAAACTAAATTGTTCAGAATCTAGCATTCTCCAGAGAGAGAAGGTTCAAAAGTGAAAGTTGGGAAGACAGAGGTACAAACACACACATGTAAAGCATGGGGAAATAGAATATGTAAAAATTTGTGAGTATCCTGCAGTAAACATGTATCACATTACACATCAGTGCGCGTGCACTGTTCTTAAAATAGGTGTTACAAAAAGTGCCATCTGACATTATTTATTAAGGACTGTCCCATATTCACATGCACTGAGGCTCTTGAATTATTGAATTTTTTAACAAATTTGAAAAAAAATGTCTCTTCTTACTATTTTGGTTGCTGACCCCTGTGCTAGACAATAGTAACCTCTCGTGCTCTGGCAAATTCTCTTGTCTGGCACTGTCAGGTTCCAAGGATGCTGAACTCGAGAGATTCAATCTATAGTTCAATATGGATGGCAAAATTGTTGCTACCCTGGCTGTCTTGGCGTTCTAGTGGTTTAAAAAGCAAAGCAATTGACCAGTGACCACTACACTTAGTGTTTTTCAAGACTAAATGCTCAACTGAATCCACTGAATGTAACAAATTATATCTTGGATGGTAATCGTAACACTGCTTATAAAATCAAAATGTGTATGGATGAAATATACACATCAATCTGGGCACACAATAAAAATTTCAAAAAGATTACGCATCATTGCAACCCTGCATGATGCAAACAAAATCACAAGTTTTAGCTACTATGTGAATAGTTAAAATAAATACATCTGCTAGTAAAATTCACCTATTAAGCACATAATATGTTCAATTATAATACACTATCCACGAGTACAGTTACATCCCACTTAACTGCTGCCCTGTTTCCCTGTTGGTGCGGACAAGGAGCCACTTGCAGGACTTGCACGTGGCTGTGCCATGCAGGGAGCCACTCTGGGCAGTGGCCACCAGGCAGGAAAGCGGAGGAGCCTGCTAGCTGCACACACATGCAGCATGGAGGGACACAGGCGGATGATGAGCAGGCCGGCCCCCGAGGGGCAGGGCATTGCTCATGTGCTCAGTTCTGCTCTCTGGCAGAGTAAGAAGGGGAGGCAGCATCATGGTTCGGGGTTTGAGAGTTATACCAGTTATTTGAGAGTGCCAGCTGATCGACTACCGGATAAAATAGAGAGTTTACTTTACTGCACATGCTCAATGTTTACTTTTTTTGAATTTTTTTCACACCATATTACAGTTTTTTGTCCTCCCTCATTAGTGGCCTTTTGTTTTTCTGGTATAAAAAAAACAAAAAACACAGAATCAAAGGTCACAGTATTTCCTAACAGAGTAACACGCAAGCCAACATAGGCAACCGCAAAGACAAGACTGACCTCTTCGTTCTTGGGTGTTTTTGTTTTTAAACAAGAGACTTTCTTAATTCATTCCCCAGAATTAGATAATGGCAGGGAGCACAAACATGGATTTCATTACCAACAGGAATTAAAAACAACTACAGTATAAACAGACAGAAACAATAGAAACAGACAGAAGTTTTGTTTAATAAAGTAACTTTATAAAACAAGGTAACAGAAGTCATAAAAGAAGGGTGTTTTATCAAAAAAATGTGAAAAGGTACGATTTATTCAGAGGAAAAAACAATTAAATGATGACTTGAAACTACAAGGGAGTTTTCAATAGTGCTTAAGCAGCAGCTGGATGGAAAGTTAGAAGATATTCTCACACAACAAAATATTGTATTAAAACAGTCTTCTTAGGAAGCATGGTGACAAGCTTACTTTCCTCAGAAAATGAGAGTTGCCACGATCTATTTTTGGCTATTATGTTTTAAAGTTAACTGATTGCGGCAACCAAGCCTTGAAAATATGGGGAAAATGAATTAGTAATAAATTTTAATCTCCTCTAAGTAATGTGAAAAACAATGAATGCAAAGTTAGTGCAATGCCTATCAGTCTTTCTGGAAGTATTATTCCTTCTTGCTCTTTTTTTTTGCACCTTAAAAGTAATTTAGAAAAATAAACAACCATAAACAAGTCTCCATAATGCCTCCAGTGAAAATAAACTTTGGGGAAAAATGCCAAAATTCAGAAAAAAGGTTTAAAAAGAATGATGAGTGAGTCTTACAGTAAGTATTATAAAGTACAAAACTGAAAGAGCACCATGAAAATCAAGCTTCTGCATAGACACTTTCAACGTTCTGACAAAAATGCGGTGAGACAACCTTGGAAATGGTGACCAAAAGAAAGAGAAACAGTGAGAAATAATCCAGCCTTAGTTGAATTTACCGTGAGTCAGGGCCGTACCAAGGCAAGAGTAGGGCCCTGGGGACCCCTCCCTCCACTGCCTGAGGTGTGAGGCCTGAGGCAACCCTCCCTTGGTGCACCAGGCCCTGCCCCACCTCCTACCCTGCCCCCTTCTTACTCCTTCCCCCAGCAACAGGGCCAATTAATTAGCTGGAATTGCAGCCAGGGCCACGACCCTGGATTGCCTGGGGCTGGGGCTGGAGCACAGCTGCAGTACCAGCAGCAGGGGGTCGCTTCCCCCCACCACACTCACCACATGCAGCCACCGCTGCACACAACTCTCAGTCCCACGTAATCCCCCGGCCTGTGCCCAGCCCTGGGCCCAGGTAATCCTCCCCCTCCTCCACCTGTCCATAGGACAGCTGGGGCCACCACCACACGGCACCCAAAAGCGCAGGGCTTGGGGCGGCTGCCTTACTTCATTCTATGGACAGGGCAGCTCTGCCAGGAGTAACAGGAAACTGCTATGATAGCAATTAGTTAAGTACCTGCATTCTAACCATTTTATAACTTTCTGAAACTTATATTTTGGATTTACACCCTTCCATGCTTAGTCCCTGATTTTTCTTTTTTTTCATATTTAAAAATAAGGCTGTTCTAAGAGGGTAAAAAACAGACGTGTATTTTCCCATTCTGGAAAAAAAAATCTTATTCCTTCTTTGTTAACTAACATACACAGAAAACACTACGGGTGTTAAAAGTTAACCGGTAAATCTCATCCTAACCAGAAGAGGCTTACCAGTTATGGTTAACCAGTAAGGGCAAGAGCAGCCCCCTGCCCGTTACAGGCAGGGGGTTGCTCTAGCCCCAAAGGGGCAATGCAGGGATGCTCTAGCCATACTGGAGCAGCTCCAGCTGTGGAGGCCTCAGCAGAGGGAAGGGAGGGACAGGGGCTGCTCTGGCCAGGTTTAAGTGTCCCCGACCACTGCGCGCCAGAACTGGGGATCGCTTCGAGGCAGCTGGAGCACCCTGGTCCCACGCTGCTCACAGGCTGGACTGCTGCAGGCAGGGGCTGTGCCACAGACGGGGACACTCCAGCCTGGCCAGAGCAGCCCTGTTCCATGGGGAGTGGCCTCCCCCACCACCCCCACAACCCATTTAACCATTTCAATGGTTAAATCCAGCGTTTAACCAGTCAACCAATTATACAGAATTTTATATCCCTTACTTCTCCTCCATTCCTCTATGCTGGAGGCAGGGGAAACTTAGGTTCGTGGCCTGGATCCAGCCTGCAAGGCTCACATCCCACATCACTCCCATGCAGCAGGGAGCCCACGTCAGCACTCCAGCCCTGGTTCCCCGCAGCAGGGAAGCAGAAAAGACCCACACCTTGTGGGCCGGACTTAGGCAAGCCAGGCTGGATCCAGCCCGCAGACTCTGCCCTGGGGCGGGGAGGAAGCAGCTCTGCACGCTGCCATTCTACTTCCTTATGGCTGGGAGATCAGCAGAACAGAGAAGTGCTGGCTTGGAGGCTTTTCCTCCACAATGCCCATTGGACAGAATCACAGCCAATGGGAGCAGTGGAAGGAGGGGGTGGCAGGAGCAGCAAGTGGTGTGGAGCCACTTGTGCCCTGGCAAGCTGTCCCAGCCCCAGGTAAGTGCCCCCCATTCCCCTCCTGCATCCCCCTCCCATCCAGAAGTCCACTCCTGCACCCCTCACCCAGATCTTCCATTTCCAGTGCACTCCTGAGCACCTTCTACCCAGACCCCTCACCTCCTGCACCCTACCTCCTGCCCAAGCCCAGCACCCTGCTCCAGCATCCTACCCCCTGCACAGACCCCAAACCCCATCCCTCCCCATAGCATACCTCCCACCCAGGTCCCCCACCCCCAGCTCCCCCCTGCACCTTACCCCCTGCTCAGATCCCCCACCCTCAGCCCACTCCTGCACCCAACCTCCAACCTGGATCCCACCCTTCCATGCCCAGACCTCATACCTGCACCCTACCCCCACCCCACAGCCTGCTCCTGTGCCCTACCTTCCACTCAGATTCCCCCACCGCACTCTGCCCAAGCTTAGCGGGTTGGCTTGTTTTTGTTTTTTTGCTTCTCGCTTTTGTATGGGCCCGAACCCAAAAAAGGTTCCCCAAGCCTACCCATCTAGCAACTCCTTCAGCAAACCTCTGGCATACGTGGGACAGGATATTCTGGAAGTGTCTAGATAGACTGTTCCAAACTATTGATTTTTCAAGTGCTATTGCCAACTTTTTAAATGCTCACTGAGCTACAAAGTCATGGAAAGTGAAGTCCTTGCTTATGTTTTAACTAGGGCTATCAAGTGATTAAAAATTAATCAAAATTAATCATAGTGTTAATAATAGACTACCATTTATTTAAATATTTTGTGTGTTTTAGACATTTTCAAATATATTATTTTAATTAAACATTGAATGCAAAGCATACAGTGCTCACTTCATATTTTTATTACAAAGATTTGTACTGTGGAAAAAAAACAAATAGTATGTTCCAATTCCCCCCATTACAAGTACTGTGATGCTTTTTATTATGAGTGTTGAACTTACAAATGTAGAATTATGTACAAAAAAGGTCATTCAAAAATAAAACAATGTAAAACTTTAAAGCAGTGGTGCTCTATCTTGGCCTGCCTGCAGCCCAATCAGCGCATGCGATATCCTCAAGGCCATACAGGTCACATATACAGTGTAGGTGCAGCCCACACAGACAGCTGCCTATATGGTCCACCATAATAGAATTGAGAACTACTCCTTTAGAGCCTACAAGTACATTCAGTCCAACTTGGTTTGGTTACACCATACAGGAGATGATATGACCCACTTCTGATATACAAGTCACTTGAAAGTGAGAACTGGCACTTGCATGCCACTCTTGTAAGCAGGGTTTCAAGATATTTATGTGCCAGGTGCACGAAACATCCATTTGTCCCTCATACTTCAACCACCTTTCCAAAGGCCATGTGTACAAGCTGATGAGATGTTCCGTTTAATAATGATCCAAAGCAAAGTGGACTAACATGTTAATTTTCATCATTTGAGTCAGATGCCACCAGCAGAAGGCTGCATCTGACAAAATGGGATTTTTCCCGTTAAAGTTTATGCCCAAATACACTGTTAGTATTTAAGGTCCCACGGGGCTCCTTATTGTTTTTGTTGATACAGGCTAAGCTTACCTGGAAGGTCGATGGCTGCTACGCGATTTTTGGTACGCCCATTGACCTTCCTTAATCCTCGCAGCTCGCGAGGAGTTCTGGGGTCAACGTTGACCCTAGAATGCGCTGCTTCATGCATGCACAAAATGGCATCCTAGAAGATCGAATCTAAGTGGTCAACCTTTCGGAGTTAGTGTAGAGGCAGCCTAACATGGCTACCCCTCTGATACTTGTCAGCAAAGTATAGACTTCCTTATTTGATGGTTCAGGTTCTGTAGTTTTTATGTCAGTGTTGCTCTTTTAGGACTTCTGAAATAATGTTTTCCAAATGGCTTCCCTCCGAGATTTTGAATGGAACTTCAGATTTTTAAACCTTGAGTAGGGTGCTATTTTTCAAATTCTTATATTGGTACTTTCCTTATGACTTCTCAAATCTGCTGTGAAAGTGTTATTAAATTAATGTGCTGGGTCACAATCTGAGAATACTATAAAATGAAATATCTGGCAGAAAGGAGGTAAAACAGAGGACATAAGTCTCTCCCAAGGAGATCACTAATTTAATTAATACAATATTTTAAATAAGCCTCATCAGCATATAAGTATGCCTTTGGACTGGCACGCACAGCATGAAGGGCATGTAAAAGTTTAGCATATCAAGCACATACATATCTTGCAATGCCAGCTACAAAAATGCTATGTGAACTCCTGTTCTTACTTTCAGGTGACACTGTAAATATATAGCAGGCAGTATTATCTTCCATAAATATAAACATAAATGTCTTAGTGACTGGCTGAATAAGAAGTAGGACTGAGTGGACTTGTAAGCTCTAAAGTTTTATTGTTTTGAGTGCAGTTGTATAACAAAAATCTACATTTGTGAGTTACACTTTCATGACAAAGAGTTTAAGCTACTGTACTTATATTAGCTGAACTGAATGTATTTTATCATTCTTTAGTGCAAATGTTCCTAAAAAAATAAAGTGAGCACTATATACTTCATAGTCTGTGTTGTAATAGAAATCAATATATTTAACAATGTACAATACAGTAGAACCCCAAGTTACATGGGGGTTGCATTCCTTGCAACCCCCATGTAACTCAAATTTCACGTAAGTTGGAGGAGGGGAAGCCCTCCTTCCTCCTCTGAGCTCCTAGGAGCCTGCAGCAGTGCCTGGATACTTTCCAGGCTCCTGCTCAGCCGTGGGGAGCCGGGAGCCACGCACAGTAGTGCCTGGCCAGTTTGCCAGCTCCCCAATGCTTGCAGGAGCCGGGAAAATGACCACGCACTGCTGCACCTGACCCCCAGCTCCCAGGGGGCTGAGGAGCTTTCCCCCTACTTCCCTCCTCCTCCAAGCCCCCACGAGCCAGACGCAGCAGCGCCTGGTCAGTTTTGACTGGGATGGCCAACAAAAAAGGACTTCAACAGCTCTGGTCATCAAAACTAATCAGGCCATTAAAAGTCTGGTCAGCAGCACAGTATACCTGAGGGCTTGGCTAGATTTAACTGGAGAGCAATACTCCAGAAAGAGACCTCCAGGGGGGTCAATTTTTGCTGGTCTAGTAAAAATGAGCTAAATCAACTACTTGTCACTCTTCTATTAACCCTGGTACTCCATGGGGTGGCGAGGAGTAAGGAAAGTCGACAGGAAAAACTCTCCTGTCAACCTCCTGCTGTTGGGATGCTCGGAAATTCAACTTAAGGCGTATCTACTCCAGCTACACTACTCACATAACTAGAGTCATGTACTTAAATCAACTTTCTCCCTAAGCCAGACTGCCTACCTTCCTGGCTCCTCACAGCTCCCAAAACAGCCCACATGGCCCACCTCCTTGCAGCCAATAGGCACGTGGGGTGTACAGAAATTCTGCATGCTGTCCCCATCACAAGCACCCCCTCCACACTCTTACTGGCTGTGAACCATGGCCAATGGGAAAACCAGAGGTAGCACCAAGGGCATAGGCACGCACCTGGCCACAGCTCCTAGGACATGCTGGCCTCTTTTGGGAGTGACACCGAGGCAGGAAAGGCTGGCAGCCTGGCTTAGATATGCTGCACCACCACACATGGGACACGTAAGGTAAGCGCCAGGCAACCAAAGCAGAAATGCCTGTCCACACCCTAACCCCTCTTGGGGCCTGCACCTCCTCTTGCACTCCAAACTCCTCATCTCTGGCCTCATCCTGGAGCCTGCAGCCCCACACCAGAACCCTCACTCCCTCTGACATCTCAACAGAGTGAAAGCGAGTGAGAGTGGGGGAGACTGAATGAGGCTGAGAGGGGGACTGGAGTGAGCGGGGAGGGAGCCTCTGAGAAGAGACGGGGCAGGGCCTCAAGGCAGGGCAAGTATGTTTGGTTTTCTGCAATTAGAAAGTTGGCGACCCTAGCAAACAGACAAATGTCTGAAGCATTCCAACTGTTTATACTGTATTACACTGCATGTTATCTTCCTTTTCCCTTATTAATTACAGTGCTCAAGAAGTATCATGTTGGCAGCTTTAAAGTGACAGCTATCTTATTTTTATTTTTACGTTTTAATTTTTCCATGGCTCTGATATCGTCTACGTTGTGACTTTTGCAAGTCAGAGACATTTTCATAAACATGTCTCAATATACAAAAAGTTGCACTTCAGTACTGCAGAAAACAAAAAGTAGGTTATCGTATCATAACTTCAGTAAACATAGCACACGCCCATAATTATATTGTAGCCATATTGTTCACAGAATGTCAACAAGCCTGTGTTACAAAGGAGGTCAGACAAGATGAACATGATAGTCCCTTGTAGCTTAAGAATCTACATAACTAGACCATTAAAAAAAAATCATTAATTTTATATATATCTGTTTTGAGAGAAAATGTTAATGTCATGGAGTGGAGAAACAGTAACGCTAAACTTATATTTATTATTTCCCCACACATTTAGCAGAGAAAATATATTTTGTTTATTTGTTTATTTATTTAGGTACTAGGAAACAGAGTAGGAACTCAAGTCTATAATTCCTTGCTTCATCCCCAAAAGGTAAACAATAAGGATGTGTCTACACTAGCTCCCTACTTCAAAGGGAGGATGGTAAGTAGGGTGTCGGGAAATTATTAATGAAGTGCTGCGGTGCCTACGCAGCACTTCATTACGCTAATTCTCCCCCCACAGCAACTTAAACTTCGAAGCACTGGCTTGCGTGTAACCGCGGCTAACCTGCAGGTCCTTCTAAGTCCCTGGGCAACTTCGAAGTCCATTTACTCCTCAACACTTCGAAGCTGCCGTGGGGGAAAATCAGCTTAATGAAGTGCTGCACATGCACCACAGCACTCCATTAGTAATCTCCCGACACCTTACTTACCATGCTCCCTTTGAAGCAGGGAGCTAATGTAGACACAGCCTCAGAAAGTCATAGTGCCCAACTGATAAGAGTACCGATATGAAAAGGAGTTATAAATTCATATCCATGATTTTCTCATAATCCATTTAAAAAAAAAGTAATTATCCCTTGAAAATAAATAGTACAACTTACCTCAGATCAAACTTAAAGTATCATGGTTAGGTCCTATCTAAATACAGCACGCTCTCACCACAGCTGCTCCTGTTGTCCCAATTTTGTGTAAGCTTAGTATAAGGCAAATCAGTTACCATTTGACTGTAGCAGTGATATATCGCTTTGTTTGTATGCTGTAGTGCTACCACAACCACGAGGGGGTTACCCACAAACATTATAACCTTACGACTTACTGTGACTCATTATCTTCTCATGTACGTTAGACAAAGAAGGTAGAAACTGTACCACAGAAGGCTCCAAACTGGAGTCAAAACACATGGCTTGCTGGACTCCATTATATAAAGTGTTCATTTACCGATTTTAGGATCCATCTCAAAATTTATTTGGAAGTTAATGTGCTCATAATAAAGGATTAACATGCATTTGCAATATCTTCCCCTAAAGTTAAAAAATATATATGTAATTTATTACAAATGTAATCATTGAAAATGTTATCTATGTTTTTCCATCAAAAATACATTTCTAGAGGAATAAAAGTTAATCGTTACAGTAGTCCCTAGAGTTACACGAGGGTTGCGTTTCCACGCACCCTCGCAAAACTCAAATTTCATGTAAGTCAGGGGGCAGCTTTTCTCCCTTGCAGAAAGCCCATTCTGTAGCTGGGGAAGCAGCAGGAGCACTTGGAACTCCTGTTGAAAGATAAATACTGTGGTTGGGGGTGGGCAGTTGAGGAGGGTTAAGCCTGGCAGTGAACTAGGGCCTCGGGAGTGGAGCGGTGGGTTAAGCCTGGGGTGGGTTAGGGCTGCAGGGGGGCGGAGGGGTGGTGTTGAGCTGGAGCTGTGCACGGGAGCAGGACAGGGGTGAGCCAGAGCGGGGCAGTGTGGGACCATGAACTGGGGCCATTGAACCAGGGCGGGAGGTTGAACTGGGCCAGGGGCTGAGCTGGGCCACACGTGGGGGTGGTGAGCCGCAGCCAGGCCACAGGGGTTGAACCGGGGCCAGGAAGGATCGGGGGGTTGAGCCAGGGCTGAGGAGAAGTGGGATTCTGCATTGTACTTAACTTGTGTTAACGTGAGTTAAGTGCAACTCGAAACTGCACATTTCGAGGGCTTACTGTACTGTAGTATTACCACAGATTCAGAAGAGGGAACTTCAAATGGATGTCAAAAATCTTCATGTTCAGGCAAAATAGTAGACTGTTTGTACCGAAGGAGATACAGAAACTGCAAAGTGTATTACATATCAAGAAGGCTTAAATGAAAAACAAGCATCACAGCATAATTTTAAATGAAGAAACAAATTTAAACAATTGAAAGGTTAATATAAATATGCAATGATACAGAGAACAGAAGGTGAGATCTACATGTTAAGCATTGTGCCTCCACCAAGTGAGATACAATGGTAAACCACAGAACTATTCAATACACAGATATAATAAAACATATGTGCATTCATGAATAAGAAAAAGATCAAAATAAAAGTGAACTGTGAGATTTTCAACATTGCCTAATGGACTTGTGCTCTTAAGGCATTTAAGCATGTTTATAAATCTCTACCTTACTTATTCACAGTTATAACATTTTCCAAGAGTAATATGTTTTAATCGTGACTAGACAGAAAATCCAAACGTACAGTATTTTTCCACTGTATCTTAAAAGATCTAGCGCCCTCTGTCGTAATAAAACTAAAAGAACCAGGAGTCCAGTGGCACCCTGAAGACTAACAATTTTATTATGGCATAAGCTTTCGTGAGTCGCAACTCACTTTATCTAGCTGATGAGATGAGTTACAACTCACAAAAGTTTATGCCATAATAAAATTCTTAGTCTTTAGGGTACCAGTGGACCAATGTTTGCTGAAAAAGACTAACATGACTACCTCTGAACCCTGTCAATAAAACTAAAGTTAGCTTACTTCCACGAAAGAGGATTCTTTGTTCTGTTACCTCCACCTTGTGGTTATAAGTGATCTGCAGAGAGCTATGAGTTTTGGAATGGGTTTTTTCTCTCTTGTTTTTTGCTTCCAACAACTTACATTTTATTAAATTTAAAGGACTGAAAACTAGGTTTGCACACAAATATTTTAATAAATAACTTCAGAATCAACATTTGAGATGTTTAAGATTTTGCCTAAATGTAAAATGTGGACCTAGTATCTTCTTTTCCATTAGTATTAAGGAAACAGCAGCAGCAAAGAGAACATAGTACTGTGCCAATGCACGCTTTTCCTAAACTAAAAAGAAATCATAGTAACAGTCATTTCCACTTAAAGATAGTGAGCTACAAAACTTAGGTTATTCACTCTCCTACCAAAAAATTATACTCTTTAGTCTATCATACGGAGAAAACATTTAATGAAATGTAAGGTTACTCTGTTCTATTTTAATGTTTTTCTCAAGCACTGAAAAGCTAGCAAATAACACTCAATTAAGATCCACAACTACATTTTCTTTCTCTACCAACACAAACATAAAATGAATCAACTCTTACTTAACAGCCAGGCCTTCATAAGTTACTCTGAAATCTTGCTTCTGGCATACGTACAAGGACATACGATAAAAATACTTGTCTTTTAAGGATTTTGTTGAACAGATTGCATGGTAGTCAGAAAACAACTTCTAATATATCTGTTCTTCTTATACATGCATCAAAGTTAAGTCTGCACTGTAGTTTTCAAAGCCTTGGCTGTCACCCACATATTGTGTAAAGAGAATTGTAACACATAACATTGTTTTATATTGGTTTAAACAAAGAAACAAGTGTGGAATTGATCTTAACATTGCATGTCAGCTTTTCAGCAAATTATTATGAGAATAAAACTGAGCTATTTATAGAACTATATAATAGTTCTATAATATATTTAATATATATAAATATATAAATATTTAATATATTTAATATATATAAATATATTTATAGAGCTATATAATAGAACTGAGCTATATATAACTTTAAAAAAATTTCTACCTTTAAATGGGGAATGAAAAAGAAAAAAGCAAATACAGGTCTTTGAAAAGAATAATATTAATATAGTGAAGCACACAGCAGCTGTAGAGAATGCTTGACTATGAGGAAATACCAACATTAAAATGTGCTCGAAGCTTGACAATTCTTGCTGCCATGCATGGAAAAAAAAAAAAAGAAAATTGCCTAGCAAAGACCGTAATAATTAGTGTAGGTAATGCTTTTTAAGTTGGCTTTGCCAAAGTACATGTCAAGTAAATGGGGAAACTGGAATCGGTCTAATTTTCTGCCATGTACAAACACAGATGATCTGTTAGGCAACAACATTGTCGGAATCATTATATCGTGCTTTCAATTTGGTAAAGCTCAAGTCGCTTATGAAATTCAATTTGTTTTTTCCAAAATTCCAACACAGAAAAATGTAAGAGTGGCCATCATCATCATCAACCACCACAGGCTCAGCGCCCATTGGTGTGTGATGCCTCTCTCACTATTTCCTTCCATCTTTGCCTGTCCAGTGGGGATTAGCTTAGTTTCTATAGACTAGCTCCGCACCAATCTACTACATCAATAAGAGTGGTGATCTACAATAATCCATCCCAGAAACTGTGTGTAGGATTTCCAGATGTACTCTTTGCAAAACGTTTCCCAAAAAGCATGAAACACAAGGGGCTTAATTTAAAAAATGACTGTTTTTATCTACAATGTTTTGAAGTACTTTATTCCACCACAAATTCCTACTGCACAAAAATTAAAAGTTTTCTAGTATCTATGCTGTATTTTCTTGACTCCTCTCCCTCCTCAACCTTCATGTGAAGTGAAGTATTTACCATACACTGCAGTTCTTTTGGCTTGTTAGTTTGCATCAGAGAATTGTGGTTAAGTGTGGCTTTGCTACCCTTCCCCCATAAATATTGCAAAACTACTCAAACATTTCACCCTCTCATAGACAGTTCACTGAGGACCAGGATAGTCCTTGGTTCTTACACGACTACACAGTGGAAATTGGGGAAAAACATCTTTTTCTTGGTGCTGTCTATCAAACGTGGAGGTCCCCAAACTAGGGACACATGGAGGAGTATTTGGAGGGGTGCACAGCAGGGCTTGGGCCAACCTCAACAAGGGATAAAATCATAGAACCACAGGGCTGGAAGGGACCTCAGGAGGTCATCTAGTCCAGCCCCCAGCTGTAAGCAGGATCAACCCCCACTAAGTCATCCCAGCCAGGACCTTCTCAAACCCAGAATTAAAAACCTCCAGGGATGGAGATTCCACCACCTCTCTGGGCAACGCATTCCAGTGCTTCTGGATAGGGAGGGAGCACCACCCCGTCTCATTCTCCCTCCAGCCACAGCGCCACTCCACCCCCTGCCCTGGCACCAGCCCAGCTCTAGTCCCAGCTGCAGCCCAGTTCCACGCTTTCGTCCATTCCCAAGTCAGCTTTGCTCTTGCCAGACCAGAGCAGCAAATTTGGGGGGGGAAAAATTAAGCCCACAGCTGGGCCACAGCAGTAGTCTAGTTGGATGCGCACAGGTTGAGAAGTGCTGGTCTAGACAGTGGTTTTATGCACTGGCAGCAGATGTCAGTTTTGAAAATAAGACCTAGCAAATGGTAAACTAAATGCCAGCAGAGAATGTTTGACAAATTCATAATTTTTTTAAAGGCTTTAGATGAATTGGAATGGGACTTGGAGAAAGTGAAAAAGGAGATAGAATCTACAGGTAAAAACAAAAGCAAGCTCTTCTCAGGACTCTGATATTGGATTTCACAGAGGCTACGTGTACACTAGAGGGTTTTGTCGACAAAACTCACAGCATGTCCATGCACAAAACTCAGCACTTTCATCAACAGCCTTCTGCCTCTCTGTCACTAGGCATAAGGCTTTTGTCGACTGATTCGGTCGACAATAAACAAGTGTAGACGCCCCAGGAGGGGGCTTCTTTTGACAGAATAGTCCTCCATGGCACAAGCCAGCTGGCTGGGGCAACACTGTCCACAGCAATCACAGCTCTATGCTCTCTGCCTCCAGGGAGCTCCAGAAGCCCCTTGGTAGGAAGCTGAGAGTGCAAGCAGCAGTGTACTGACTGGCTGTCCAGCACGTCTTAGACCCACCAATGAGGACCCATGGCCGAAAGCCAGGCACCCTGAGACCCCTAGGGCCTTGGCGGAACAGCCCAAGGGATCTCAGGACCCACCCTGGGGAACCAAATGCAGAACCCCATCATGGACTGGCACAGAGCTGGAGGACCTGCTCAGTCTGTGGGTCGAGAAGGCCATTCTTTTAGACCCTAACGCCAAGAGGCAAATCCCCTGGGGTATGCCTGCCTCAGCCCAGCCCTGGCTGAATGCGGACACCCCAAATGCATCCTGGAGCAGGTACAGGCAAAGGTCAAAGAACTGTGGCAGGGGTACATGAGGGCCTAGGACACATGGCACAGGTCAGGGGCAGGAATGGCCACCTGCTCTTACTACTCCCAACTGCACCAGCTCCTGGGGGGCAAGGATGGCACCCTCACCACAGCAGCATTTGATATGGCCAAGGAGCGCCCCACCCCACACCGCTGCCACCACCACAGCTGGAGCAGCCAGGAACCCCAGGCGCAGCTGGAGCTGGACACTGAGTCCAGGCTTGGGACCTTGGTAATTGCCCTGGACTCGGGCCACTTGAGCGAGGAGACATCCAGGGCATCTCCAGATCTCTTTGGGGGACCGTATGGTGAGAACAGGGGGGTGGCATGAGCCCCAAGGCCCTGGGGGAAGTGGGGCACCTGCCACTGCCACAGCAGGGAGCAGGCCGGCCCCATGGGCAATGGCTCCACCCTGGACACATCACCAAGCAGCGTGCCGCCAGCACACGGGCGTGCCCCCAGGTGACTGTCAGCACCCATCGCTCATGGACAGCACCATGGGTCACACACATACTGGGGGGGCAGGGAGGGCCAGGCTGCACCCAGCTCGCCTGCCACCCATATGGGGACCCTTCTGTGACCAGACCCCTCCAGTTGCTAGCCTGTGTGGTGGGGGGGCAGGAGTGGTACAGCGGTCCGCCCGGTCCCTGAGGCACCAAGGAGACCCCGTGTGGAAAGGCCTGCCATGCAGGGGGCACAGGCACATACTCCCGAGACAGCCCCATCCCATGGCCTTGGGAGCCGTGCTGCGGGAAGGACTCACCATCTCCCTCTCTTCTTACAGCTGCACCATCCGAGGGCCTGGCAAGCCCAATCACACTGCCAGGGCCAGCCAGCCCCATCCTGGGCCCAGAGTCACCCAGCCCTGGAGCAGCACATGAGAGGCCCACCACCACCAGGGTGGCCCTGTGGACAGAGGGACCATCACCGGGTCGAGGAAAACGCCCTGTGGACATACACAGTCGCACTTCACTGGTAGATAGACCTGCAGGAGGGCCAGGAAGACCGGGCGTGGCAGACGTAAGCATGGGACCAATTGATGTCCTGACTAGATGCCATCACCGGCGTCTGGTGGGACTAGTTGGCCCAGCCATCCGTGCCCCTGTCCCCTCTGCCGCTGCCACACCAGCACTGCAGGACATCCCATCAGCAGTCCTGGACCTGGCACGGTGGCTGCTGGCCATAGATGCTCCCCCTGCCCTTCGTCTCCCCCACCTTGCCAGCCCCTCTCTGCCCCCCAGGCTTCCCCTGCTCAGCCTGACCCCATCGCACTCCCACCCCACTCCATCCAAACCTCCCTGTGCTTCCATCCCCTTCCCAGGCCCAACGGGACACAGAACCTGTGTCAGGACATCCTGCAGCTGGTGCCACTTGGACTCAGGTTCCCTCTGGGGTCGTGGTCCCTCACCTCCGGCCCCAAGCCACCCCCCAATGTATGTATGTTGAAAGGTGCACTCTGTAAGTAGTTTCCACGAATAACAGCTGGTTTTTACAGGCCTTTACAGTTTCTCAGTGAAGAGTTTATTTTTTCACCACGCCCACGTCCATCATTACTGGGGAGAACACAGGGAGGAGTGTGTGGATGAAAGGAAGGGTCATGGTGTGGAGAGAGTAGGGCTGTGGGCACGAGGCCGCTGCCAGGGTGCCCTGGGGAGAATCAGTGGGGGCCGTGGGAGAAGCTGTCCCTCAGGGCCTTCTGGATCTGTTGCCTGTCCCTGTGGGCTGGGTGGTTGTGAGCTGTGCCCTGTCCCACTGTTTGTACCCATGGCCAGCTGGGCCCCCACCCTGGGAGGAAGGCCTCTCCTTTCCCCTCCATGAGATAGTGGAGGGCACAGCAGGCAGCCATGACTTGGGAGACATTGTGCTCCTTCACATGCAGCCAGGTCAGAAAGCACCAGACCCCTGCCTTCAGACAGCCAAAGGCACAGGCAGCCTAGTTCCATGCCCCGTTGAGGTGGGTGTCGAAGAGGTCCTGAGTGGGGTCCAGGTGGCCGACGTACGGACTCAGGAGCCAGGGCACAAAGGGGTAGGCAGGCTACCCCCGATGCACAGTGGCATCTGCACATCCCTGATCACCAGCTGCCAGAAAGGGATGCAGGTGTCTGCCTCCATCCTCCAGCACAGGCCAGAGTTGCAGAATTCCCATGCGTCATGAACCTGGCCTGACCACCCAACATACACGTCCAGGATCCATCCCCGGTGGTCAACCAAGGCCTGCAGCACGATGGAGCAGTACCCATTGTGGTTGATGTAGTGGGCCATGCTGTGGTCTGGGGTGCAGATGGGGATGTGGGTCCTGTTGATGCCACTGACACAGTTGGGGAACCCCAGGGTGCTGAAGCCAGCCATGACCACATGCAGGTCTGCGAAGCAGAAAACCCTCTAGAGCAGGATGGTGTTGATGGCATCACTACCTGCACAGAATGAAGACCAAAGAGACACATGAGGGGGTGATGGGGGGGGTGTCCTCTACCCCCCTCCCAGCCTCCTTCACCTCCCCGGGGCTTTCCAGGAACCCTCGCTGAGAGGCCACCCTCCCCCCCACCCCAGCAGTGGGTCTGTGGGGAGGGGGGGATAACACAGTCCCCCCAGGGATGGGGCTTCCTCCCTTCCCAACCTGACTCCAACCCAACTCCCCGAAGATCCCCCTTGGCCAGGACTCCCCCGCCCCTGCCCATATTCCCCCATCCACAAACCCCCATGCACGGCTGCAGCCTGAGCACTCCTTACCTGCATGAGGATGGCCCCAGCAATGGGCCTCCCAATGCAAACTGGTGCCTGACAGAGCTGTGGCTGTCGCGGGGCAGCCAGCTCCCAGAGGGCGACGGTGACCCTTTTCTCCAGGGGGACAACCAGCCACTTCCGGGTGTCCTGTCTGTGGAAGGCAGGGGCCACGCAGGCACCGCATTCCAAGGTGTCCTTCTTCATGCGGAAGTTTTGGAGCCACTGCTGGTTAGCCCACTGTCCCATGACCAGTTGGCACTGGAAGCTGTACCCCCAGACACGGCTGGTCACCCGGGGGGTGGGCGCAGGTGGATCCTTAGGGTACGAGGGTGTGTTCCTCGAGCCTGCTGGCAAGTCTGTCCCACCGGATGAGGTGGCAGATGGCCACGATCAGGGTGATCAACAGCTTGACCAACTGGGGGTGGGTCCAGCACAAGCCCGGGGGCTGCTCTGGTACCATGGCTAATCTGGAAAGACAAAACTCTCCCCCAGAAAGTGCGTGAGCCCTTCGGTAGCTTTGCTGTCCATCAAGGAGGAAGGAAAGCCTCAACATGGGCAAGGAATGTGGGTCAGAGCAGGGACCCTTTAAGGGCATGCCTGGTCAAAGTTCCCTGAAGGGCTTGCCATCCATGCGACCCTGTCTGCTAGGATTCCAGAGCACATTCCATCACGAAAGTGGCCAGGCTACCTGGCCACTTTCTATTGACAGAGCAGATCGCCTTCCCAATCCGCTTTTGTGCGTGAACACGATCTGGTGACAGAAGTTCTGTCAGAAGATCTCTTTGGACAGTGACTTCTGTTGACAGATCACTGTAGCGTAGACATAGCCAGAAAGACACCCACAGAAAAAAATAACGAGTGCTCAGCACCCACTGGCCACAGCTTTTCCCCACCGCTATTCAACAGCCACTGGGGACTGCGGATGCAGCCAAAGTTGTATGGCAGTTCAGAGAAAGGATTGGGAAGGGCAAAATGTAGTGAGTGGGCAGGGCAGGGCTGGGAAGAGGCAGAATGAAAGCAGGGTCTTGGGGAAGGGAAGGAGTGGAGGTGGGGCCTTGAGGCAGAGTAGGGGTTGAACAAGTGTGGAAAAAGAAAAGTCAGTGTCTGTGCTCCTCTAACTCTGACTTAATTCCTGTTCTTCTGAAAAGCTGCTACTGCAAAATTAACTTAAGTTTTAACTCAAGTGTGGCCTATCACTAGAATCCCACACACACACAAAACCCCTTCACTTGTAGAGGTACTTTTAAGAAGAGTCATGAGTTACAGACTAAACCTTGAGAGAGCACATCTTGTAAGCTGCTAATATGAGTGCCATGTACTGTGACTGTAATCATCCTGACTTCCCACAAGATCATCACGTGCCCAGAGAAAACAAATTCTCCCAAAATTCACTCAGAAAGAGTTGGCTTAGTTTACTGCAGTGCTAAGAACCATGCGTCCCCAAGAGTTTTAGTACCCAACAAATAAGTACAAGGCCAGTCTCGTAACAACAACATGAGTGTTATTTCATGGTGTGGCTGCTCTAACTCAAGCTAGGCTAACTGAGGAGAACTGAGTTAACACTGCAACAAAGATACACCCTGATCCAAAGTGTACATAGGGAACCAACTCCAACACAAGTGTCAATGCAGTGGGGCTCCAGCTGCTAACGTATCCTGACAGCCTTGTGGGGTACAAGGGTGAGGTCTCCACATGCTGCCTCATGGGAAGCTGCTGGGGCTGTGGACGCAGCAGCTGATGGAGACCCCCACTTAGAAGACACTGCCAGAAGGGGATACCCAAACTCCCTATCATGTCCAGCACCCTTTACTGCATCCCAATCCCATACCCCAACGCTGGGCAATCTAGTAAGTGGGCTGCATGAGTGGCACTCCTTCATTTCAGTGGGCTGCAAGATTGTCATAACCAAGGTGATCTCCCACGATGGGTAGTTTAGCTATGAGCACTTGCATATAATTTGCAGGATGTGCCAACTGAACCATACCAGCACTTTGACTGGATGCAGAGGGAGCACACGGTTCTCACAATATCCTGTGCCATCACCATGTGCCTCACTTCAGATACCACTGTCATTTCATAATACTAACAGACTAAAAACTATGCAGACAGAAACCAGAGGAACTGGCAACCCTGGCACGTGGGCAGAAGTAAACGCGTCTTGCGGGTCACACGCAGACCACTGCTGGGCCTCTGGCTGCCCTTCGCTGCCCTGCCACTCTCAGTGGCCACTGTCATCCCACCCAAAGCCCCTCCCCGAGCCCAACGCGGGGGGGGGGGGGGCGGTGAGGACACCAGGTGCAGGTGTAACTGCCGACAGGCAAACTTGAACGAGGGGAGCTTAGAGCCTGAGCTGCTCGGGCTGCCGAGGAGCCGCACCGCGCCCCTGCGCCAGGCTCGCCAGCCACGGGAACTTCACTCGCGGCCAAAAGGAGAACTGACGGGCAGACAACCGCTTTACGGAGGTGACGTTTCCACCGTACGAAGACGACCTAAATGGCCACAGGTGAAACGCCATCGTTGCCGTGCATACATCACCAGAATGCGCTGGCGGTAAATTCACGGACAGGTGGGCAACCCTGCCTGCCGGCCGGACTGCGCCGCGTGCCACAGGGGTGCAGGCTCCGCGTGTCCCAGGGACCCGCCCCCCCGCCGAGCTCAGCTGCAGCCTGCCCGGGCACTGCCAGGCCCCGCTCCACAGGCTTTGTCACACCACGCGGTACGGGCCCCGCCCGGGGGAGCCGCGGCCAGCAGGGGGCGCCGCCTGCCTGAGCGCTCCCTCAGGCACGCACCAATTGCTGTGAGGCTCCGCCCCTCGCCCTCCGCACGTGACAAGCAATCGCCACTCGCTCCGTCGCCCCGTGTCACGTGATTCGGCGCGGCCGCTGGTTGACCCGCCCCCCGCATTCTCACCTGCCGCGTGCCGGCGCTCAAGGCGCTGGGGAAGCCGCTCAGCTGCTTGTCCGGCTCGGGGGGCGAGATGCCCGCGCCTGGCGAGTCCCCCGCCCCCTGGCTGCTGCCGCGCCGCACCGCGCCCAGCAGCTGCCACAGCTGCCTCCGGGAGGCGGCGCGGCCCCAGCTCCGAGTCGCCATGTCGCTTCCGTCCGGAGGGCGGGGCGTGACCTCCGCCTCTCCCGCCGGAACCATAGAGGAGCGCGCGGCCGTCCTAGAGCGCCGCCTCGCGCACAGGGGCGGCGCCGCCATCTCGGTTGGCTTGCGGGAGCCGCACTGCACCTAATGGCGGAGGAATAGCCCCTCGGGCCGGATCTACCCTCGGGGAGCCTGGCTGCCGCTGCCGCTGCGGAGGGGAGGGAGAAAGAGAGGGACGCGGCTCGCGTCTGGTGCGAGCGCGCAGGGTCAGGCAGCGGTAGCGGCAGCAGCTGCCGGGCTGGTCCCGCCCCCCAGCGTGCCCTTGGTGTCCCGTCATCGTCAGCGAACGGATCCCCGGCAGCCCGCAGCTCTACACCCTGCGGCCCCAGGTCAATGGGCGGACTTGTGCTGCTCATCCCGGCAGGGCGCAAGCTGCAGGGCCAGGGCCGCCCCTGAAAGTGCAAGGGGGAAAGGTCGCTCTGTTCTAAAGTGGCATTTGGGTGTGAAGGTGTTATGAATTTACCGCGCCTGGAAACGGAGCGGTTCCCCCCCGCCCCCAGGGAACCAGCTGTACTGCACCAGGAAGCAGTAGAGACCAGAAAAGGGGGTGTGGGAAACAGAAGGGTGTGAAATGTGGATACTGGGAAACAGGGAAAGCATTTTTGTACTCATAGTGAAGTTTCAGAATTGCATTACGGCCGTGTTCAGTTACTAACTTTTTGAAAGAACACCCATAACGTTTTATTCACAGGTTTCAGGGCTAACAGAGTCCCTAGGTATTCATGCCTGAGGGTCGTCAGTGGCAGTTAAAGATTCACAGAAGCAGTTTCTGTTAAGAGACAGATACACAGCAGTTTACAGTAGGAAACAGTTGTATCCCCCACACTACTTAGCTACAAAAACTAAAACTGCAAAATAGCTATAAATAAGCTAAAGATAGGGGATAGAACTAAATTCCTACAAGGGATCTGTTTCTGTTATTGGCTGGTCTCTGTAAATAAATGTTGTTACAATGACAGATGGTATGATCATCAAGACATCTAAAAATCCATGACAAACTGAAAGCAAGTTTAATACAAAGATCACTGGAAGGGAACAATAAGTAAATTGTGTACAAGCATCACTTAAAGAGTGGAAAGGCCAGAAACAGTTGATGAATTAGTTATGCTACTCAGAACAAGTTACATTCCTGAATCAGTTTCCAGGACGGACTCAACTCAGCCCATCTGAGTAAGAAATAGTGCCAAAGTGGTCATCAGTAAGAAGACTAAGTTCTTCCCCATTACATGAAGAGCAGGAAAGAAAGATATTTCCTATGGGAGTTCAGTTCTGATTTTTTTTTAAAATTAGATCTACAGCTAGCTAGAAGTTTTCCAAGGAGTAGCTTACTTATGTAATGTCTACAGTTACAAGTGTGCTGTGGAGAATGTGGCGATTTGTTAGTAGCAAGGAGGGCTTTTAAGCTGCTCTCAATGAGCAGCACTTCACTGCTAGTGAATATGCTCTCATGGCACTTGTCACAAATGCAGTACAGTGGTGTCTAAAGAAAAGTAAGGGAGCATGTTTGGAATCTGATTTGCATAAGACATTTGTTCAGGTTTTTTTTTTTTTAATTGCTTCCAGTTCAATTCAAGCTCAGTGATAGACATTTGGCATAAATTACAATTTGGTAATAACCTACATGTGCCAGACATGTACATAATACAAGCAACTTCCAAAGTACATAAGTAGATACAGTCAACATGTAAAGCAACATAGCCCATCTGCTGTAGGTTTTGAAATGGGTAAGATTTCAAGAGTAGATGTCACTAGTTAAGCAGAAATGAGGTCTCCAGTGGTGCAAACAGTACTGCTAATTTTCAAGTCTAATAAAAAATAGGACTCCTGTAGTCCTGAGTGTGAAATGGTTTGAACCTCAACAAGGTTCTCTACCTCCTGAAGCAGTGGCTCTTGCCTGCAAATCCTGTGCAAGATTGCTACAAGATGGCAAAAAGTGTTCTTTAAAACTTAATTCCCATAACTATTCTAGACATTTTTGCAGCTACTGAAAATTAGGTGCTTAAAAAGCCATATTTTTACATTCTAAGCTGTGTATTAGTGTGTTCACATTTTTCTTCACTCCAAGTAAGTTTTATAGTGCAAGATTCAATATTAGTATCGGGAGAAAAAAAAAAGTTTTAGAATCACCCTTTTACCACAGCAAAATAATTCAGGAGTTGAAGCATCAAGTGAACTCACAATAGCGTACTGTGGTGAACATATTGGCTCAGATACTAGACCAAAAGTATTCAGCATCTCACTTTATTTGAAGCTCTCAGAAACCCTCTCTGAGGATATTAAGTCTAATCACAGAACCCACCTTGAAGTCAGTAAGTCTGAATGCTGGTTAATGTTGTGTCCTTTGCCTCACATGCAACAAAATGTAGTTTGGGACAACAGGTTTTGACTTCAGTAGAATACTCCAGTTTATAGCAGGTTTGCACAAGTATGTACTTTATAAGGTTGAAGCAAAAATCCTGGCTCTGCAACTTGAGTAAACTTTCAACTCAGATGTCCAGTTTGGAGAAATATTGGACTGAAACCAAATGAGTGAAATAAACCTTCAGTTTGGCAGTACATGTAGAAGTTGTGAATCCACATACTGTATGTACAGCATCAGTAGGTTTGTCTACAAAGTTTTTCAAAACAACATTTGAGAGATTGCCTTTAAAATCAGGGACATGTTCTCAGAGTACCTGAAAAGCATAAAAGCATCCCTCCCCCAAAAAGCCAGGCTGATACAATCTATTTGAATTTCAAAAATATTTTAAACACATGAACAAGCTATTTTATCAAAGTGATATAAAGCTAAGTGCTAAATAAAAGCACATCTGGTGGAAAGTGACAGTGAAGAACATTTACACATGTGCTTAGTTTTTGCTTGCAGCATCTGGCAGTGGGTAGCAGGATGAAGGCAGCCATCTCACTGGGTCTCCTCCTGTATCTCTTCTGTAATAGTTTCTGTGGCACTCGCATTGGCAGCTGAGTTTAAAACTTCTCCAAAGTCGCCTCCCGCCGGCTTGGCTACTCCAACTTTAGACTAAAAATACAAAAAGAAAGTGTAAAAAAGAAAGTGCGATTAAAAATTCCTTGATATCTAACTATTTGCAAAAAGATTTCGTGAGGATATTTGGGAATTTATCCTGTGGAGGCAGTTTTTCCAGGCTCACACTGCTTGCACAATATGGGCTAGGAGCACACTGTCACTTAGTGGAAGAAGATAGCTAGAGATACACTAGGGAATAAAAGTCACAACCCTTCAATAACTGGCTTACCATGGGTCTCCCTTGGCCTTCAGTATTGCAAATATTCCTATCGGATTGTTGCAACAACCCACACAGCTGAAAAGAAATGTTTAGTTACATGTGATCAGGTTATTTTTATTTTGGGACTTGGTGTGGAGTTTCTCTAGTTAATGGCTAATTCTTTCCCCTGTACTCTAACTTCCGAGCTGAATCTCAGGGAAGTAATTCTATGTGCTGTAACCAGAATGTTTTGAGTTGCTCTAAGTATGTTCAGTTATTTTCTCTGTACTTTTCCCATCTCTCATTTTGTGAATAAATTACTTCAAGGCAATGATTTGATTCCTGTGTCCTAGAAAAGGGTCTGTATATTCATGCCTCAGACTGAAAAGTCAACCATCAGATTACAGCTTAGTTTCTTCGTCATTGTTTTCAAGCTCTCCCCTACGCGAGAGTTTACCCCAGAGGGAGACATCCCAAGTGTGTGTCTTCCTGAGGTCTGAGGGGTGGTTCTGTCTCGGGTGGTGGCAGCTGCCTCCCAGGGTCAGGGGATCTGTGACCTTGTGTGGTTTTTTTTTTTTTTTTCCCCCCAAAAAGCCTACAGAGGCAAGGTATTTTTAAGGTTTTTGCAGGCCACCTGCTTTCTGCGTTAGGAGTGTCAAAGTGGGGAGGAAGCCCTGGCACTCCAATGCCTCCTCTCTGAGGAGATGCATTCCCAAAGTGCATGGAGAAGTTCCTAAACTCCCTTTCGTTGCAACATACTTTTATACAGAAAGCCAATGGGGAAAAGGAATTCACCAACCCCGAATTCCTACATAAGGATCAGTCTGGTCCATAACATGAGACCTTTAAAACACCAAAAAAATTAATTGAAACAGCCACACAAACATTGATCTCTGCTTATTAAGACTTCAGCACCAAATTTCAGAAAGTGGCATCTAAGATTACACACATTTTACTATACAATTACACCAATATATTCCTTACCTTGTGATATTTAAGAATTTGCATTCCTAGTGCTAGCTAGAATATAAAAGCTTTTAACTCCCCCCGCCCCCCCAATATAACTTCTGGATACACAAGCCTTTTGTCTATGCGTGAAAGGCAGTTTTACTGACAAACTGATGCATCTTAGAACCTACCTCATTGTATTGAAATGCAAATTTGTATCATTGTGGGACTGCATGTCACATGATTAATATGTACTTTGGGAAGTGTTACGAGCATCAAAGGACTAAAAATAAGGGGCTAAGACAAGACAACTGTAGCAGAATAAGTTTCCTAGGAAATATTTGGGAGAAGTGGAATGGAAATATCCCCTTCCAAATGTGATCCACTGAAGCTTTAACTCGGGATAGGGATCTCTGTCTACAAATTACCTGTTCCCAGGATTAAAGCCCAAATGTTTGGGCTTAAATGGCCCAAGAAAAGCCACTCAGATTCATAGCGTTCTGGTTGACCCAAGGTGCTTATCCACTTGTAAGCACAGAAAAAGCCCTTGTGGGGGTGTGAAGGGCTGTTTTATATCCAGAGCATTGTCTGGAGTTGGGATGATGTCTGGTAAGCCTATTCACAAGTAAGTTTACAGTCGTGTGTGCTCTCTAATATTTTCCCCTTAATAAACATGCTTGCTTAGAAAGCTATAGCTTATTTTTTCATCAATTATGTTACTTTTTCTCCTCTTATGATAAGCAAAGTAGGCAGTCTGAATCTGCAGTGTAGGCAGGGAATTGCAGCCTAGAAATAATTTGGGCTCAGAAGGAAGAGAAATGCAGGAAACAGCAGCTGATTGAGTCAAAAAGGAATTACATTTTGGGACCAAATAGGAGAAATACTGGTGCAGCTGCCTTGAACTGAAACAGTACGATCCATTCTATTTGTGCAGTTCTGGAAGTACAAGTGGACCAGAGAACAGTCTTCCCAGCTGGGGATCTTCTGGCATAGAGCCATCCTAGTTGACTGTACACCTTGATTTCAGAGCACTAGTTTGCTTGGTTGGCAAATGAGTCCTTCTGAATTTCAAAAGTAGCCTAAAAGGTTAGTTGCCCAGCTGAATTTCAAAAGGAGGGGATCTGAACACCACATTCAGATTACTTCATAAATATCAATCTAAGTCTCAGAAAACAGCTAGGCAGCTAGCTTGACTTACCTTTAAGTTTTCAACCTTTTCTTCAAATGACTTGAAAGTAGGAGAATTTCTAGGTGGGGAAAATGCAAGTGGTTAGTTTCTTTAAGTGAGAACACAAACATAGAAACAGTATGCTAATTATGAAACAGTGCAACCATGTTTTCCTGTCTTATGTCAACATGCTTTTGACAGCCATTAGCTACTTTTTAAAAAGAGCAGCTTATGTATTTTGTGAACAGTTACTTTAGATCTGAAGACAGTTGAAAAGCTTCAACAATTCATGTCTAGAACGCTAAACTGCAAACCAAGCAGCTCATTACCACCACCACCTTTGTAGCAGTCACTCTTTACATGGCTTACAGCAGAATAAAGCTAGAAGAGAGTCAGGTTTTCAGTGAAGTTACTCATTGCCTGGAGCTCAGTGAGCATGCTCTTTACAAAAGGCAAGGCGCTAAGGTACTAGAGAATGCCAGATTTAACTTTTGACAGTCTCTTTTCACCAACTTTTCAAACAGATTGATGACTATTGGCTGAGAAAAATTAGTTCAATATCAGTTTAGTCACATCCAGTCATTTTGGAGTCCAGTGAGTGACTGTTTGAGATGCATTACAATGATTTGAGTCTAAGTTAAAAGGTTACTTAACAAAAAGTGAACCTCAAGCTCAGTTTGCTATTATATACTAACAGAAGACATTATCTCAAGGGACACTGCAACATGTCTACCTTGGAAAGGAAATATGTACCCTGCCCCTCTGGAGACAGCCACTATCAACATTAGTAAGTATTCTTCCCCCACCCCATCTCAGAGACTTTTGAACTATGAACAAGGTAAAATACAATATACAAACACAAAAGCAGGGTTATTTAGTGGTAGGAGCCCACGTTTGATTGTTGAAACCATGGCTTAAATTTTGCCCCCATTAATGTAACTGGTAAAACACTAACTTCTGTAGGGTCAGTCACCCACTCCAGGAGTCCATGTCAATTGCCGCCAATTTGCAGTGTGACCTGGTGCAAATATTTTGTGCCTTAATCTTTTTGCCCAATGGAGAAGTGTTTATTCATAATATACTCTGGCTTAGTGTATGCTATGTACTCCACATCTTACTGAGAAAGTGCAAAGTATTAGGAATTCTAGATTTGGGGAAAGTTCAATTTTCCCTTGCTCAGTATCCATTTAGCAGGCCCCAGGATTTCTCTCTGTTACTCAGATATGCATGTGCACCACTCCTTTGTCTGGGAAACAGACACCAGGCAACATGAAGGCGTACCTGCATGCCTTTTGATCAAAGCAGGCTTTTTTGGGAAGGGGCAATCAAAGCAAGCAATTCATGTCAGCAAGAGAAAACTGAGGTCAGTGGCCAAACTACCTATTTTCCCATAGGTTAAAAAAAAAAAAGTCTTACAAGTGTATTTGTTTTAGAAGGGTTAATATAGGGAGATGTACATCTCTCTCAGAACTGGAAGGGACCTCAAGAGGTCATCAACTCCAGTCCCCTGCCCTCTTGGCAGGGCCAAGCGCCATCCATGACTTTTTAAAAAGTTTGTTTGCCCCAGACCCCTAAATAGCCTCCTTGAGGCTTGACCTCACAACCCTGGATTTACAAGGCCAATGCTCGAAGTATTTCCTCCCCTTCCCCCATTTGTACAGACAGTTCTGAACTTGAAGTCATAGTAGTATAACATTTCTAAGAAAATAAAGACTATTCAGATTCGCATCATAGGAAAAGAATGTCATGCCTAGGTATGTGTGACTAACAAGTTCAAAGAAATAATGAACTTCCTGAAAGAACAATCAGTACATGGTTTAAGTCAGTACAGTAATGGTTCTAAAAACCAAAAATATTTTCATGTACTTTTAATTTTCACACATGGGGGAAGGAAGGAATCAGTTCAACTGGAAAGACAATACATATGTTCAGTAGCTGGAATACATGCTAAAAACATACATTACCTCATAATAGGCATGCTAATTGAATGTTGTATGGAACGTATACTAAGTGTCAGCATTAAGAAAAAGGAAAAACTGAGAGTTAGTTATGATCAACTGCGAAAGGCAATTTGCTTAGAAACCCTTTGAATCTGGTTCCATGCAAAGACAGATCTTCAATTATGGGGAGAAAGACTAGACTACAACTGGTTTTCCCAAAGGCAGTTTCAAACAAAAAGGAGTTATAGGTACACTGATAAAGAAAACAGCAAGAGAGCTGTAGCAAAACTTTACTTAAAATATTCGTTAAAGCTCATTCTGCATAGCCACAACATAATTCCTTGTAATTTACCCATAAAGTTTTCAGACAGTGAGAAACATGCCATGTTTGCAATTCTAGTAGGGTCAAGTGGGGACTCTGCCAAAATCTGTCATTCACACATTCCCTTCCCTTGAGTGATCAGACTACCACAACATGGATTGCAAACAGGACTCCTGCATATGGAGTAGCAATCTACAAGTCAGGATCCACGAGCTGTATTTTAGTTTACTAGCACCATTTTAAAATCGTTGAATTTAGTGGGCTATCAATTCATTACCTTTCACTGGGATTAGTCATAGTAACACCCAGTTCTAGTTGAAATTAGGCTGGTAGTCAAGTTTCCAAAAAGAAGAGAGTGATATCACCCCGGTGTCCCCCAAAAAGCCAATAGTTTGGTGGTTTGTTTATGTCTGAGACCCAGGGCCAAGTCCTCGCTCTGATTTTGGTCTTTATTTTGTCCCCGTGTGGAACAGGAAGGTAGTCTGAAAGCTCAAGCTTGTGGATAGGAAGACTGTTTCTTGCCCAGGTCTAACCTTACTTTTGAGAAACCATGGTTCTCGTTAAATCTAATCTCTACCAATACATCCCAGCAAGCCACCAACAGCTTAGTTATGATACTTTTGGGTCATGTGACCAGAGGTGGACGAAGTACCCAAAAAGTTACTTGACTACAGTTGCTGGAATGGGGAGGGGGGGGGATGTACTTGCTTTAACACATGGCACTGGTGTCCCTCTGGAAAACTATTTGAGTAAAAGTACACACATCATCTTGATTGTATTCAAGTACCCAGAAGTGAAAGCACCTGCACTTTCAGTCAAGTAACTTTTTGCATATTTTTTCCACCTCTGCATATGAACAACTGCGTTTTAGGAATTGGAGCATCATAGGCCAAATAGCAACGAGTTCACTTCATGCAGACAGTTGTAATTTTATCTATTTTAATCCTCTAGGAAAAGCTCAGCATCCTCCTTTTAAAATCCTCCTCCCTCCCAAGCACTTACTCCTGTGCTACTGTAGAGGTGTAGTCATGGTACTTGACTAGTACCATACCAGCTTCTGTATGGTAGTTTTGCAGAATATGCATTTTCTCCAGCCACACATGGAATGCTTAATGGTTGACTCAAGAGTCAATACTTCCATATGAGAGTTCTGGTTCCCGGTAGTACTAAGTCATTCATGACACTTTGATAGCAACTCTAAGTTTCTGATAAATTAGTGCCTCAAGTGGTAGAGCCACTTCAGTAGTAATGAGAAAAATTCTACACCTATTATGGAACCTTATCTGGACAGGCTTAGACACCAAAGCACTTTAAAAAGTTTTAAAATAAGCCAGGACATGCTGCTAATTGAACAAGTGTCTGAAGCTTGAGTAGTAGTTCCACATACCACAATTCAGACTACTGTCAGCTATCTGTTTGTTGGGTTTTAGAGACTGCTCCAAAACAGATTTATTGATTCTTCACCATAGGTGTATCTTTGCAGATCTCTGTCCCTATTGGTCCTGTTTCTAATAACTGGATTCCCAGAGAGCTTGTTTTTAATCCCACCTTCAGGATGAGTCACTTCTGTATCGAGTACCATGATGTGCCCCGATTCAGCCCAGAATCGGGATGATCAGCCATCAGAGTCAGAAATGAGAGTCACATGAAGATGTCCTACTTGTTATCAAGTGACTGCCAAGAAAGACCATTATGTGATAAGATTGGCATCCAGCAAAGTTTATTTGTACCAAGTTTCTGATCAAGATGCTTCTCATACCCTTAATCGTTTTTTCCACAAGTGGTCAGCCACTCATCTAACCCTGAAAGGAGACTCATCTTGTAGAGAGGAGTCCGAGTCCCTCCCCCTCCCCCTTTTAATTTAAAAATCATACTCTTCCCCCTCTGTTGCAGGCTACAAACCCACACACACCTTGAGCAAAATTCAAGTACAAGGAGTGGCCCTCAAGGATGGTATCTGCAATATTGTCCTTTGAGAGACAAGTAGATACAAGCTTCAGTGGAGAAGTTTTATTCACTGACTTCAAAAACATGCACCATTCTTGAAATAATTTACCTTCCATAGCACAAAAAAAATTTGTTTGTATGTAGAGGATGTGTTTTTAGTAGCTCAGCCCAGACAACTGCTTTAGACTGAAGCATTTTCAAATTAGTAACTGTCAAGTTACTTGATAGCTACTTTGGTTTCCAAGTTTGCTTGCAAACCAAGTATTATATGTCAAAGGGAAGGTCGGGGAGGAAAAAAGATAAAAATAAAAATCAGAATTTAGAGGTGTTGGCCATTTCAATCTGTTTGCGTTCTGTCCACTGAGGATGGGAAAGTAGAGGCACAATCAGCAGAAAGAAAAACTACCGTATCTACTACAGCCCCTGGAGAATTTGGACCAGTAGGTGAGAAGAAAAAGCCTGTTGTGAGTATGTGCAAGTGCCATGTCAAAAGATGAGCTCAGGGTCAGCAATCAAGATAGAATGAGAAGGAGGTCCTCTGAAATGGTGCATTTAGCTTTAAAATAGATTCTCAATTAATAACCATCCCTCAAGTGGCTCCAGTGGCCTAGCAGGGATAAGAGATTAAAGACGGCGGTCTTACTCTACAAGAAATATGAATCAAATTCAAATGATTTATACCATGTCTGTTGTACACAAAGTACAGTCTGAACCTCTCTAAACTGGAACTCTCTTGTCTAGCAACAGCTGTAATCTGATATGATTTTAGTTAGCTGGACAGCCACTTATGGGTGTGGCCAAATTTCCCACAGTCCTATAAAATTTGTTTACAGTCACCAGTCCTGGCTCTTTCAGCATTCAGCTCTAAAATTACCCCTAAGTAACTTCTAAGAAGCCAGTAAGCAGTGGGAGTGTGGGTAATGTGCTAGAAAATATTGACATTCCACGATCCAGCAAATTCTCTCATTCGAAATGTCGGCGCTGGTGTTTACCACTTAAAGCCCAAACAGAAGTAACCCCAGAGAAACCAGTCAAGTCCCAAGGGTGCTGGATAAGAGGTTCAACCTATACTTGTATTACTGTACATTTAGAACATCAGTTTCCCATGCATGTTACCCTGACCAACCTTTTTAAATACGCTAACCTGGTAGCGTGTTGTACATCGTGCAAATACTATTCATGCAGCTACACTGTCAATTCCATCAATATTTATTACCGACACTTTTTTTTTGGGGTGTGGGGGGGGAGGGCAAAAAGTTCTGCTACTCAGCCAGCTCAGTACCCTGTACCAGTACATGGGGTGCGGGGGGGGGGGGGGGGGGGGGGGGGGGGGGCGGAAGCCAACCACCACCACCACCGCTTTTAATCTATCCATCCAAGTCTATACATTAAATCTTACAAGCAGCCGAAAAGCTAAGGAAAGCTCTTAATCAGAGTTTCATTTACAAGCTATGGATTAAGTTTGCCTAGCATTCCAAAAACAGTAAATACAAATGGTGAGAATGCATGGCTGGGGAAGTTATTCGTGTGACAAAACTTGAAACTAAAACACAAGTGCAATTACTGAACAGCTATGATGAGACGCTGAAATAGACAAGTGCTCTTCTGTCAATGCACTACTGAACAAACATACATGGTGCAAAGAGGGGATCAGAACTTTAATCAGATAGAGGAAGAAATTCTGCATATTATGACCTTAAAGGCTTTTCAAGTCTCCTTACAAACACACTTCCACAACTGTCTCCTGCTCCCACTTCTCCGGTTTCCTTCCTTTATTTAAAAAAAGGGTTAAAAGTTTACTACATATGGCAATCTCCTGTTCATTTAGGAGCTGCCAAAATGATGAAATCCACCCAGATGTTGAAAAAGCTAGGTTTTTCTTTTGGGTAGACACTGTAAGGCAAATAAGCATTGCCTAGATAAAGCAGTTTTAAAAATTCATATGGAACAGTCTAGCTGAAGTTGCATTAACAATTCTAAAACCCACCTTACCTAAAAGAATGTGAAAATGCCTGCAATCTGCAGGATGCCAGAGTAAGCATTAAAAAAAAAAAAAAAAAAAAAAAAAAAATGAAGATCTGATAAATGTTTAGTATAATTAACCTCATGTCCAGCTACTTCTCAAAACACTCCATTTCTTGAAGGAACAGATAATAAATGGCAGCGCTGGAAATGCAGGTCTGACTTTATTACACTGTTTTCCAGCACAGTTAATTTGATGGATTCAATTTCCATGGGCCAACAAACAGGCAAATAATTTGGTGCACTACTGGAAGGCAAGCTACAAGCAGGAGACAGGCGAGAACAGAAATTTTTCAAATTCCTGTACTGAAAGTAATGCAAAATTGTACAGCTTGTACTAGCTTGCAGATGCTAACACTCAGGAAAAAAAAATAAATCCTTCATGCATGTCAAAACAGTGGGCAGTTTTAAAAACCTGTCGTTTGTATTAGTTTGCATGAAATACTGAACATAATGGATGTGCAGCTTTGACACAGAATAGCAAACAGACCGTCAGTCAGCAGCATTTAACTTGGTATATTAACAGCTCATTGTAAAAAAGGCTCTTGGAATGAGGTCAGAAATAGCTTACAAAAACAAGAAACAGGACAACTTAAGGAAAGCAAAACAAAAACAGCCAAAGCTAGCTATATAAAGCAGACTTGGATGCAAGAGTTTTAGACAGTCATGAGAAACTCATGTGCTTCCATAGGCAGAGTTAGCTAAAAAGAAAAAGCCAAGAACAATGTTGCCACTTAGGTACAGATAAAAATACTTACTTTGTAAACTTCTGCTGAGAAAATCAAGTGAGTAACAGTAGACGTAATATACTTCAGGAGCAAACTATTTTGTTTGCATAACTCCATTTATATGGACAGAACTGCATATAGCCATTCTCGGAGTGGATTCCACAAGCAGCCATTCTCAGTCAGGTTAAGTCAACAGCAGATGCTCTTGTTACTACACTGTGCACTAATCTGTGCCTTTACTCACTGGTCAGAAGTGTAAGGAAATAAGTCCTCCCCTCACCCCACACAGACACACACTAAACTTCAGAAAAAAAATTAATGAAACATACTTTACATCTTCCAACTTCTTTGTGATGACTGAGCCAACTGATGAAAAAGCAGCTGAAGCCTTCTGCCCAGCCTGGGACAGGGTTTCTGATGTCTTCTTATACCTATATTCAAACAGTTGGATATAAATTGGATTCCATTACAGGTTAAAACTCCCAAATCTGGCACGCTGTCTTCTGGCAACATTCATACTCTGACAGACCCACAGATCTTGTGGGACCAGAAGTCCCAGGGCTGGGAGGAGACCAACAGCAGGAGCCCAGGGCAGGGCAGCTGTTCTGGCAGCAGGGGAAGGGGTGGTGCAAGCAGCTAGGGATCCCAGGCCAGGAGCAGCAGGCCAGGCTGATAATCTGGCAGCCCAGGCTCACGGCAACTCACCCCCAGGGCCTGGAGCAAAGCCATGGCTGGGGCTGCATGCAAAGCCATGGACCCTAGAAGCTGTAGCTGAAGTCAGGTAGGAAGCTGCGTCCCCAAGAGGCTAGGGCTGATAGCCAGCAGCTGGGGATACTGCAGGAGAAGGGCTGGGCGAGGGGGGTCAAAGCCATGGTGGCAGTGGAGAGGGGAGCGCAGAAGGGGCTGAGGCCAAGCGCTGGGGCAAAAATTAGAATTTTCTATCGAACAGGTTAAAAAAGTCACATGAACTTTAAGTCTTGGATATCCCCCAAATATGCCCTGATCACAAGAATTGGGAATTCTACTGCCAGTTCTGCAGGTAAATCATACTAGATACTAAAAGTGCCTTTAGCTTTAATACTTAAGTCACTTTTAACATCACTCAAATAGCGTGTATTAGAAAGATCTGCAGTTACTGTATGCACAAGGTAAAAAGCTTATATTGAACTTAATCTTGGCTCTTACTTAATGACCTCTTCAAGCACCTTTTCATTAGAACTGCAGAAAACCTAACAGTCTTGGTTTCAGCTTGCAACTGAAAATCACTTCTCATTGTGTGGCCACACAACATGTTCTGTGGCTTCATATAGAAAAGCAAATTGATCTCTAGGTGAGTGTGCCCCGAAACTTGAGCTGGTGACAACCTGTTCCACTTTTGGAATTTTGTTTGGCTAAAATCCAAAGTTCAAATCCCCATTGTGATGTTGTATATTTCTCCTCCTACAGAAGGGAACATTTTGAAATAGTTTAAGGGTGGGTGGGTGGGAGGAAGAGTACTGCTTTTGATTTGCAGCATCTTGGTGGTGCTATGGGCTGGCAAACATTGTTTTTTGTTTATGCAGAATAGGAATGATGGCATTATAAACACAGGGTTGATAGACTCCTCATTGGAGCAGGGACTTTGCTAGCTTTTAGTTTAATATTTAAGCTTAGGTTTTACCATAAACTTGATACTCTCTCACTGTGCCTTCTGAAATTTGTAAGGCAAGAAAGCTTGACTGGTAAATACATTGAGAAGTTTAAACACAGGAACAAGTTATCACTTAACCAGCACGGATTCATGATACACTGAAGCTAAGACAGGGACATACGCTGAAGTAGAAGTCACATCTTGCCAGCCTTTGGTAATGTTCTGCCTCAGTTCCTGTAATGAACTGATTCCTAGTTTTCTCTTGATTTCTGCTAGATGCTTCTCCTTGGCAGCCAGCACCTGCGAGAGAGTCTGAATTTCCTCTTCTACCTAGGGCAATATACAATTCAAGGAGGAAGATGAGTTAGCAAGTAAACATAAGCAATTAGTAACACTTCATTTAGGAAGCATTAATAAAGAACATTGAGCATCATGAAGTCATTTATAATAGATACTGTGCTTTAACACTTAATCTTACCTTTTAGAAAGCCATTGGTGTACAGTGTCTTTTTGTGAAGACTGCACACATTAGGAAGAGACTGGTAAGCAAAAAATGGTTCAGCTCTTCCACTTTTCAGTGTTTGAGGGACTGGGTAATTTAGGAAATAAATGAGGCCCTCTAGCATATTAACCTACTCATCCAGATTAGTTGTAAAATTGGTCTACCAGACAGTTTTCAAGCCAGTTTGGAGATCAAGGACTGGCTTAAGAAAAATTTCCACATCCTGACACTCCTTTCATGTCAGAATTGAGTCATGGTTAGAGTCACTGTACCTGTTCCGTGCTCTTGTAAAAGTGCCAGTTAACAGTCCTGGAGACCAAAGGTTCTTAAGAACAGACCGATAGGATCATGTTTCTCAAAGGCAGAATGCCAAGGTTTGTGCGTTCAGCATGAAGCCAAGACCCTATCTTCTGAGGACTGGTGTTCAACCAGTCTTGTGACTACCACTCCTGAACAGGACAGCAAAAGCTTGAGACACAACTAGATCAGGCACACTAGTGTTGTTCAACAGCTCTACAATATGTTAAGGTGTTCCAACTTACATATTGGAAGTTAAACTATCTGGTGGCTCTAGCAGTCTTCTTTGACAGGCCTGATTTCCTCCCCCCACCCAAGGTTTCACTGAACTGAGAGATGCTCACTATTAGAAGCCTAAATGTTTTGACTCATTTGAAAGGTGTTAGTTTAAACCACATTTACTGAAGCATTCACTGTTAGTATGACCTGAAGACAAGATTAGCTTCCTTTTCAGCCATTATCACCACAGTGTGCACATCAATAACACTACACAAATCTAAACATATTAGCAGGGTGCAGTCTTTCACCAGTGGAGTCTGAAGTGGAAATACGTAGGGAAGTGGACAAGCTGTTCAAGACTGGGTGTCTGAAGAAATATACTCTATTATATTTAAGCATCTACTAAAAATAAGCTAGTTACATAATTCTGAACACTAGTAGCTTTAACTGACTTCAGCAAGATTTGTGATATCAGCTTTGAAGAAAAATTAAGGTAGATGGAGGTCTCCAAAGTTAGGCATCCAAACCTGGCCATTTTGGCCAGTGCCTACCACTCATCTGACAGTCACTTTAGAGGAGGATTTTTTTTCCCCCAAAATTTGGACTGGCTAGTTTCTGAAGAGTTTCATCAAAAGCAGGACAGCCTCTTGCATAAAAAATTATTCTTTACCTTAGCAAGCTCTTTCCTCAGTTCTTCCTGTTCTTCTTCAGAAAGATTTTCTGTTTCATTAACTGTAGCAGCAGCATCCTCTCCTACCTCAGGTACTGTATTTGAGCTCAGCAAACCTTGAAGAAACAGATTAGTAGAGCACTATTTGTTAAGAAAAGATGGTCAAAGTACTAGGTTCCATGGAGACTGCAGATTTGTTCTTACAAACACTACAATGCCAGAGCTTGTGTACTAATGGAATAATAATTAAATCCGTTTTGGCACTTATACAAAGGCCTCTTAGTTTGACATCAGCCTTCCCAACTAAACAAGCTGTTTCTTATACGTATAGCATGGGGACTAAAAAGCAGAGGTGGTGAGACTTATTTTAGGTCTCTGCATGTCATGGAATAACCTGAAAAAAATAAATCCTTGAATCTGTGGCCAGTCCTCTGCTCTATCCAGCAAAATGTACCAGGTCTTCCTTTCACCTATCAATCAAGTACCCAAAGAAAATATAGGTAGCACCTGGTGCTGAAGTAGGATCAGAAAACAGCCATGTTCTCTATCCTGTGGCCTTCTTAACTGGAAGCTTGGGAACAAAAAGATGCATACCTTGTATTCAAAAAGCTTTAGCCTGGATGGCTAACATCTCCCTCCACAGACACAGGAGGAATTGTCTATTTAGTTTTGAATGGCCAAAATAGCAACTAAGCAAGATGGATTCTATTCTCATTGTATATGATCAGAACTCTAGATCATTCTACAATTATTACCACCACACGGCTTTCAGTGAAGTTGCCATTTGTAATGCTTAACACCCACCCTGCAGAACCTTGCTTACTGACGCGCAAGAAAAGTCATCTTCTCTAGAACCCACAGTTGAATTTGCTGTTTGAGTGTCTCAAGAAACCAGTGTGTTTGATGTGGAAGAGTTCAGCAAGATGAGCCCTGGCCTCAATCATTTTCAAACTAAAACATGTTAAGTACAGGTTGAACCTCTAGTCCAGCACCCTAAAACCTAGACCAGCGCCAAATGAATTTGCCTGACCATGGGAGATCAATATTGTCTAGCAGCATGACCAACACTTCCACTGCTAGCTGGGCTCTTAGACATTTAGGGATAAATTACATTTAAACAGCACAGAACACTGTAAACAAACTTTATGGGACCACGAGAAACTTACCACAGCCATGGTAAGTGGCTGTCCAAGTTAACTTAAAAAGCCATGCCGAATACAGACATTGCCAGATGAGAGTGTGCCGGACTAAAGAGTTGTAGCCTGTACTGGTATGTACTAGGACAGCCACTATGTAACTGTATGCTTCATAATCCAAATTAAAGCTTTCTTGTACTTCACTTTGGTGGCACAGCACTTTAGCGCCATTTGGAAGCCAGTGGATTCCAAGCTAAGTACTTTTTAAAAATCGACACATTTCAGTGGTACTTGCTTCTTCAGCAAGTAATTCTTGTTAAAATTACTTATGCTCACTTATTAATTCATATTACCAAAGAATCATGCTGTAAGATGACGTTTCTGTGCTTAACTGTCAGATACCAAATTGGGGAGTCAGGAGTGGCTAAAGGGTCACAGCCAAGATTGTCTGCAAAATCTTAATGCAATATTGACGGTCAGCTGGGACTGTCCTACCTCTTCCTATGATTCAGTAACCAAGTTGTGGGATAATCTGAACAAACAATACTACACTTCTCATTTAAAAAAACAGTTATAATTACATCTGAATCACGCTACACAAGCTTGTGGTCTAATAAAATTGAATTAACAGCTGTAGTCTGTCTAGCCTAACTACTAGCTCTTGCTTCTTGAAAGTTCTGGGCTTTTGATTTCTGTTTCCCTTGGTATGTGGCAGTGGACCTTGGGCAAGCAAAGCAGAAGGAGTTGAGACATGGTCTTTGGACAATATATATGAAAGGATGGAAGAAGCATAGAAAGGAACTGGACTAGTGGACTAGAAAGGAAAAGGGAAGAGGCTACTCAGAACACACAGCTTCCTATACTCCCCCCCCCCCCCCAAATCTGTCATGGCTTCTGGGCATAAGAGACCCTATCAGGGAATATTTTATAGACATTCATTCCCAGGGTAAAAAAGGAAAATATGTCAAATGCAAGCAGTGTAAGATGATTATGGAGGCCCCAGAGGCAAGAATGAATCATCATAAGGAAAACTGCTTATTGGGAGGGGAAAAAAATGTGGATATAGCTAAGTAGATCAACTGGTTAGTAACTGAAATAATTCACACTGCAACACATCATTCTTCAAGACTCATATCTAGCTATATAGACAAACACAGTACAAGAGTGATTTGACAATCAATTTCCAAGCTGTATTGATGTTGCTAGGAAAAAAAAATAGCTTACCCAATCCTTGTAGCTTGTTTAATTAGTTAACTAGGTTTAGAATCCAATCACTGAGGTACATGAAAGGTACAGTAAGAAATCCATTGTTGCCAGTTGTGCTTGAGCATCACTTATTACATAATATGTGCTCCTTATTCTGGCACATCATAGCCATGGACTAATGATGCTGCTGCAAGTATATTACCTATTTTACTTTAGTATAGCTCAGCTTTTCCCAGGGAAACCCATTCAATACTGTTTTGAGAAGACAAGTACAAGTGAGTTCAGTGGGTATTATTCCAAAATTAAGTGCACTCCAAGCACAGTTTTTTGTTAACTAGATTTAAGTTTTTCCCTCATCTGAATTAATCAAGCAGAAGTTACATGGCTTGCAAAATAAGAGGGAAAGCAATTGGCTTTTATGAACTTTAAAAGCAGTTTTCAAAACTGTCGTCATCTCCTTAAAAATCTGAGAAGTCTTGCTTGCAGACTTCCCTGCAATTGCTACAAAATTAATTCCTATTAGGATCATCCAGGTTTTTTTGTTTTTTTTTAAATACAAACAAAAGAACTCCACATGCACATACACCACATATTCATGATCTCAAAGGTAAAGCCTATTACTCCTGTTCATTCTCTGAACAAAAAAAATTAGGAGTAGTCCATATGAGCGGAGCCCTGCAGTTCTGGGAACAGTAAAATACGGCTCCATTACTTGTTCTTTGTTCCCTCTGGAGTGCATGGCACTGGTCATTATCAGAACGCAGCAGGCCAAGATGGACCTGTGGTCCAACCCAGAATGATCATTTTTACAAAAGGTTTTCCTAAAATTGTAAATTTGGTCTTTGCCTTAACTTTGCCCTCTGTGAGCATAAACAAGGACAAATTAAGTCTGACTGGAAAGTGAAATATCATGATAGGCACAACAGTTTAGAGCCCATTTTCCCCATATACAATAATGATTTTTCTTAATCTGACTTGTAAGCAATCTTATGTGTACATACATAACCGCTTAAAGGCTAACCACAAAGGAATTTTGCTTTTCATTGAAAAGGAGAGATCTGAAGCATCTAATTTACAGTCTTTCAAAATCAGTTTTGCCTCAGTTTATCAGGTTACAAATGTGTGCTTTCAGTTTGCATAGTGACATTAAAATGAAAACCAACTACTCCTGTGGAACAAGGACAACTCGTCCTAACTAAGGCAGAGAGGTGGCCATGCTGTTCTGTATCTTCACAAAACAAAGACTGCTTGCTTGCTTTAAGGTTCTACAGGACTAACAATATAATATTGCTTGCTTTGTTCTACCTAACATCTTTACTTTAAAAATCAGTGTTGGAAAAATTGTCCTCTTATTTTACCATACCCATCTTTCCTCCACACTAGTATCTCAAGCTTCCATCAGATGATAGACTGCCCAAATAGTATTTTTCTATTTGCCCCAATCCCTAAATGGCCTCCTTAAGGATTGAGCTCACAACCCCGGGTTTAGCAGACCAATGCTCAAACCACTGAGCAATCCCTCCCAGGAACTAAAGATAATTGGAGATACACATCTCCTACAACTGGAAGGGACCTTGGGAGGTCACATAGTCCAGTCCCCTGCCCTCTTGGCAGGACCAAGCACCATCCCTGATATCTATTTGCCCCAATCCCTAAATGGGATTTTTGCACCCCAACAGTTTAAAACATGCTTCCTAACAGGTCTGTCCTCATTTGGGGGCGGGGGAGGAAGGGTACCATTATCCTTTTGCATTTAGTTAAACATTGTCCATTTAACTAACAGCATCTTGTTCACACTGCATTCAGCTCTAATGAGTGCCAGAGCCATGTGTGATTAGTGTAAGGAATGGGGGTGGAGTAGGAACAGAAACAAGCCAGAGAGTACAGCATGGTGACAGAGGTCCTCCATTCTCCAGCTGGAGAACTATTGTCATCACAGTGACTCACAGAAATTGGAAGTGCCAGGTCATATATGATTATGTTTTCAAGCAGGGGAACTAAGGCTTCTTTGGCAAGGGTTGCAGTATTCATCTCACCTGCATTGTGTGCGCAAGAAAGTTAAGCTACATCTGCACTTACCCAGAAGGTTGATGGCTACTGAGAGATTTTTGGTACACCAACTGCAAACCAAAAAAAACCTACTTCCACAGCTGTCTTTGCATCAGAAGATGAAAAGAAGCACTCCTCCCATCAACCTTCCTCAATCCTCACTGCTCGCAAGATGTTCCAGGGTCACTCACCCCAGAATGCGTTGTTTCATGCATGCACGAAATGGTGCCCTGTAAATCGAACCTAAGAGGTCGATCTTCCGTTGTCAGTGTAGATGTAAACTTAGTTTGCAGCGGGGGGGGGGGGGGGGAGGGGGGTGGTTTGAAGCTACATGGGAATTGCAATTTAAATGACTTGATGGGAAACACTTTGGCACAGAACCAATAAGAGTGAAATCAGTTTTCCACCATTTTGAAGCAACTTTAAACCAAAGTAAAATCAGTTTTTTTTTCCCCCAAATGCAGGACTTGCATACAACTCATCAGTTATCAAGCAAAGTTAAATACTTCCTTCCCACAAAAACAACCAAACACTTTCTTGATTAGTTTTGCTGCGCTTCAGACCCCAGAACTTGTCTGACTAAAATTTAAAGCTGTTTTTTTTTTTTAAGCTTATATACAGCAGGTGAGCCCATAAGACTTTCTTTTTTTAAATCTAATAGAGCTCCCTAGTTGGAAATAATGGACCAAATTGTCTTCATTTATACCAGCAGCACAGTCTTTCATTAATACTGCTGCCAGAATAAGATTTCAGCAGAATTTGGTCCCCACAAACACCAACCCCTTTATTTTCCAGAATTTGATTACATCCGCAGCAAGAGCAAGCAAGCAAGCATTTCTACAAAGATTAAAATAAGTTAGTTCACACGCACCGCTCTCCATCCCTCCCCAAGATAAGGAAGTTACCAGAATTCTTCTGTACAGGCGATCCAGGTGGAGAGATGTTTACACAAGGGGACAGGTAGAGATAGTTTCTGTTAACTCCAGTATCAAAGTCAAAGGGAGACTTATAATCCTCATATAGATCTGTATCCTTACAATCCATCCCAGGAAGTTCAGAATGCATATTCATTCAATGTAGATCAACATCAACTGAAGGATTCATCTTGGTTTTCAGCGCTGTGTGACTTCATTCCCTTTATGATCCCAGCCTGCTCTTTACTTCCTTTGTTCAACTTTCAAATGTTCATATGGCTCAGATGCAGTACACATTTAATAAACTACTTCTAAGTATGTCAGAATGGCAGCACAGCACAAGTTTCTGTAAATCTATAATCTGGGCTGGGTTTTACAGAACACTCCCTCTGTAAACAAATAAATACTTGCAGCACACTATGAACAGGCTTCTGGGACATCTTAGTCTTCTGAAGAATTGCAGCCAGCATTTTCAATCATTTAAATAAAAAGTGTCAGCTGACCACAGCCGTACCAGGATATCCTTAATCTTCTAGGACACAAAAGGATTAATGGCCATAATCTACTCTATAGGCCATCTGTGTAGGACTTAATCAGGGAAAAAGGAAGAAATTGTATGTGACTGTTACAACTGTTTGAAATGTAGGCGGCTCACTAAAAAGGCAGAATTTGCTCTTATTACAATGCAACACCCAACTCAATAGTTTTACATTGAGGTGGGATTTGTCACCCAAGAAAAACTGCAAATATATTCAAGATACATTTGGTCAAGACCCATGGCAGAGGGAGCAATGGGCAAACTTATTAATAGACATAAGAGTTTAAGTCTTGAGCTACAAAGGAAGCATAGTATCACAGAGGTAGCCTTGTTAATCTGTATCTGAGAACAGGAAGTCCTGTGGCACCTTATAGGCTAATATTTTGGAGCATAAGCTTTTGTGGGCAAAGACCCCTTCATCAGATGCATGACTAGGGGGAGGTTCAGAGGAGAACACCACTGGCCATCACATACAGCCCCCAGCTAAAGCCTCTCCAACCCATCGTCAGGGATCTGCAACCCAGCCTGCACAATGATCGTAACTCTCACAGACCTTAGGAGGCAGACCTGTCCTTGCCTGGAGGCAGGCCTGTCCTCACCTACAGCCAGCCTGCCGTCCCTAAATTCTCACCAGCAACTATAGAACACAACACAGTAACTCTAAACCTGGAACCAATCCCTGCAACAACCTCACTGCCAACTCTGCTCACTTATCTATACCAGCAATATCACCACAGGACCTAACATCTACCATGAGGGGCTCCTTGACCTGCACATCTACTAATATAATATATGCCATCATGTGCCAGCAATGCCCCATTGCAATTTACATTGGCCAGACTGGACAGTCTACATAAAAGAATAAATGGACAAATCAGACATCAGGAACAGCAACATACACAAACCTGTAAGAGAACATTTCAATCTCTCTGGACACTCAGCAACAGTTTTAGAAGTAGCAGTCCTACAACAACAAAAAATACAAAAATAAAATGGAGAGAGAAACCTAAGCTGCAGTTCCTTTGCAAATTTGATTCCATCAACCAAGGATTAAACAGAGACTGGAGTGGCTGGCCCCTTACAAAAACAGTTTCTCTGCATCAGAGAGGTAGCCGTGTTAGTCTGTAGCTTCGAGAACAAGAAGTCTTGTGGCACCTGTTTCTCTGTGATGGAAGTTCACACCTCCACATTAGAATCTGACAATGGGCCACATCCCCCCTCGCCCCCCTCACTGATCTGACCTGGTTTTTCTCTTCTCTTGATCTATACTACTGATAATGGGCCATTTCCACCCTGACTGAATAAGCCTTGTCAGCTCTGGCCCTCCCTCTCAAACTGGGACCCCACTATTTAAATACTCCTCTGAAACCCTCCCCCACCATGCATCTGATGAAGCAGGTCTTTGCCCACAAGCTTATGCTCCAAAATATCTGTGAGCCTATCAGGTGCCACAGGACTTTTTGGTTAAAGGAAGCATAGTTCATTCTACCGTAGTAACCCATGCAGTCGGTGTATTGTTAGAGCCTATTTAACCCTAGTCTATATACTAAAAATAGTGGACATTTGCTGAACTCATCTCATTTGGGGGCAATTCAATGTTCACACTACTTCTTCAGTTGTTCCACTACATGCTGTCAGGAGACATGCAGTGTGAAAGAGCTACGCAACTTTTTGCAGCAGATATGGCTGGAGTCCAACCAGCTGAGGAGTGAGGAGACCCTGCAGCCCTAAGTGTGCGGGTCTTCCCAGCCACCAACCGTGGACCCGTGGCTGGCTGTGCCAGCTAGGCGCTGCCCAGGCAGCTTCCAGCCATGGGTCTGCAGGTCTCTGCCCCCCCTGCCTCCCCAGGGATCTCATGGTCAGCTCTGCTCCAGACCTGGGTCTGTGTGCCTCCCTGCCCCCCTCCAGCAGTGTCCCCCCACACCCCTCTCACCTGAACACAAGATATTTGCATTTTGATTACTGTTGATGGAATTTTACTGATTTTTCTGACAGACAACAAGAGACTGTTCAACACATGTAAGAGCTCTAGAAACAAAGATTTTCCTCATAATGCAATCAACTTCCTAGCCACCCCCATTCTGTATCTTTGAGGAAGTCTCCCATGCGACACTAGAGACCCTATTACAAAAAGCCTGCCAAAGAACCTGACACTTTGAATGACAAGGTCAGCTTCAGCCAGAGGTCAGACTAAACCAATTTCCCCACTGACAACATCACCACTGCTTAATTTGTGCCAAGGCGTAGTCAGTTATGAAAGTTTAAAAACAAATCAAGCCTACCAACCATTGTTTCAGCCCTGGCACCTCTCTCCTTGCAAATTAAGTACTGCATATCACCTCACACTAGCTGTACATTGCCATCTTGCCTTAGCACTATCTGCAGAACTTGGTGGTCACAGCTGGTTCAGAGTCTAGCTACTTCCTCATAAGCCAGTATCAGAGCAGTAGCAGAGCTGTTTCTTCTGAAGACTAATATGACCTGTGGCACCTTATAGGCTAAACTATTTTAGAGCATAAGCTTCCGTGCGCAAAGACCCGCTTCATCAGAACATCTGACTTACAGGGTCTTTGCCCATGAAAGCTTATGTTCCAAAATATCTGTCAGTCTATAAAAGTGCCACAGGACTTCTCGTTGTTCTCTAAGATACTGACTAAATTTGGCTGACCCTTTGATACAGTCCCCCTTAAACAACCCGCCTTCTCCCTTTCTTCCAGATACCTAAACAAATGAGTTTTACCCTTTACTTCTGACTATTTGATGAACTATTTTTGAGAGAACCCTCAGCAAAAATCGATATCTTAAACTGAGGATATAAAATCCTTTGTTATGCCTCAAGTCTTTGGAAACATTTTTTAAACAACTTCATAAACATGTCTTATGAAAAAAAAATCACACAAATTAGGGTTCCCTTTTTCTAAGGGCATTAAACTTTGTTATGAACACAATAAACAACGCTGACAATTGACATGCTACACACCTTATGGCGAGAGGTTGTGCCATACACTAAAACTGAGGAACCACCTGATCAGCATCCTGTACAGCAAACAGGAAAACATCAAAGAAGAGCTCTCAAATCTGGAAACTCATTAAAAAAAGCCACCAACCTTCCACATGGCTGGACATTATTAAAATGAACAAGACAGGAGATTTACAATGCACACTTCACCTCTCTCTAGAGACGTGAAAGGACTAAACTATCTAACAGCTCACTTGCCCCATAGGGCCACAACAGAGGTACCCTTAACTCACTCAGCAGTATTGTCAGTTTATCGAAGTACACACAGCCCAGCAGAAGAGTCAGCCCTATCTTGGGGGCTCTTTTTGACCCACTACCCCCACAAACTTAATTCAGTTCTGCAGGGATCTGGAAGCCTACTTTCATCATCTCTGACTCATGATACTTCCAAACATGACCCTCAACAGTGCACTGACCCAGAGGTACCCTCCCACCTAAACTCCAAGAAAAAGAATTCTGCATGGACTCCCCGATGGTCAAAATGACAAACTGGATCTACACAGAGTGCTTCCGCCAACGTGCACAGGCGGAAATTGTGGAAAAAGTGGCAGTGCTTGCCCCATAACCTCATCTGCGTAGAACGCAACGCCACCAACGGGCTCAGAAACATCACTGACATTATAATCCAAGAGGCTGACAAAGGTGGTGCTATTGTCATCATGACTAGGACAAACTAGCAGAAGGAGGCTGCCTGGCAACTCTCCAATTCCACCACATTCTACAAGCCACTGTCCACTGATCCCCCTGAGGAGTACACAAAAGAAACTACACTCTCTGCTCAAGACACTCCCTACAAAAGTAAAGGAACAAATCTACACAGACACACCCCTAGAGCCTCAACCAGGTTTATTCTATCTACTACCCAAACCTGGAAATTCCTGACACCTTATCTCAGGCATTGGCACTCATTACAGGATTGTCTGGATATTTGGGCTCCCTACTCAGACCCTATGCCACCAGCACTCCCAGCTATCTTCAAGACACCGATTTCCTGAGGAAACTACAATACATTGGTGACCTTCCTGGCCCTCTACACCAATATCCCACATGAAAATGGGCTTCAAGCTGTCAGGAACAGTATCCCTGAGGAGGTCAGGACAACTGGTGGTGAAGCTTTGTGACTTCGTCCTCAAATCTGAAATAGTTGTGGGTGAGGACAATTTATACCTTCAAATCAGTGGCACCACTATGGGCACCTGCATGGCCCCACAGCATGCCAACATTTTTATGGCTGACCTGGAACAGCACTTCCTCAGCTTTTGTCCCCTAGCAGCACTCCTCTATTTGCACTACACTGACGACATAATCTAGACCCAAAAGAAGGAGGCTCTTCAAGAGTTCCACTGTGATTTCAACCCCACCATCAACCTCAGCCTGGAGCAGTCCACATAAGAGATCCACTTCCTGGACACTAGAGTACAAATAAGTGACGATCACAAACACCACTCTATACTGGAAACCCACAGACCGCTATGCTCACCTACATGCCTCCAGCTTCCATACGGGGCACACCACACGATCCATTGTCTATAGCCAAGCATTTGCTCCAATCCTTTGGACAGAGGCAAACACCTACAAGATCTTTACCAAGCTTTCCTAAAACTACAATACCCACCTGAGGGCATGAGGAAACAGACAGAGCCAGATGCGTACCCAGAAACCACCTGCTACAAGACAGGCCCAACAAGGAAAACAGAACTCCACTGGCCATCACAAACAGCCCCCAGGTAAAACTTATCCAGTGCATCAGTGATCTGCAACCTGCCCAAGACAACTATCCCTCTCATAGACCTTTGGAGGCAGGCCAGTCCTCACCTACAGTCAGCCTGCCAGCCAAAAACAAATTCTCAGCAGCAACTATAAGGTCTGGCTGAACAGATAATATATTGATAGGAAGATTCAATTCAGGCTCCAACACTACATTTGGTAGATTAAAAACATTTTCTTAAGTAGGGTGTCAGATTTCAAAACCTAGTTAGAGTTTGAGCAGACTGTCACCTTATGCCGTTCTATAAATGGCTATTGGGATTTCAGGCCTGACAGTTACACTTAGCAAAAGGACTCTTTCCATTACTTGTACCTGTGGTAGACCTAAACATCAATTTGACCTATATAACTTATTAGTTTTATGAAGGAGTGCAAGGCACTAAACTTAGGGGTCTGCACTGATGCAGCTACTCCAAGGGCTGGAAATAGGGAGATGCTTCTTTATAGAAGGTATTAGTCTATACAGTAAAACTCCAATTTAGGCAACTTCACCTTGTGCTTTACTTGGACTAATAAGAGTCAAAATAGCAAGTGGAGAGGAGCCAGGAACTAGGTGGCTCCTATCTCCCCTCCACTTGCAGGAGCCAAAAACTGACCAGCACTGATGTGCTGGTCAGTTTCCCAGCTCACAAGGAGGGGAGTCAGGAGCCAGGCTGCTGCCTGGGTTCCTAGCTCCCAGCCAGTCCCAGGAGCCAGGAAACTGAACAGTGCAACAGCACTGGTCAGCTTCCCAGCTCTTGCAAGTGGAGGGGAGCTGGGAGCCACCTGGTTCCCAGCTCCTCACCACTCACTATTTTGACTTGCAATAATTGAAGTAATGGTTAGTCTCCCAGATCCCCTGACTTGCGCAAAATTCAGCTTGCACTCAGTTGCCCAGGAACACAACCTATGCATTAGTTGAGGGGGGCGTTTATTGTACTTGTGTGTTCAAAAGACAGTCAAGCAGAATAGTTTTCAAACACAAGCTTCACTACTTCTTTAGGGCCTTGTCTACACTAAGGCCATGGCTACACTACCATCCTCCTTTCAAAGGGGGGTGCTAGTGTAGCCACAGCCTAGGAAAGTCTGATGCATTAATAGGGCAATTCTGCTACTTCACCCAGAGAACATTCTAAAGCCAGTTGATACTCAAAATGATGAAGGGGTCCAGCCACTTTCCACCCAGACAGAAAGATATCCATAGCGCCATTTTTGGTCTTATGTACTAGTCATTCACAGAAACACTCAATTTAACAGTCTAATTCTTCTGTCCACCAAAGCCACCATCCAACCTGCAGGCAACTCCTTCACCACTACTGGGGGCAACACCCCATGCCTTCTACCAGCAGTTTACATGAGGAGAAGGTGCAAGAAACAGCTCTCTAAGCAAAAAGGGAATTGTTGACAAACTCTACTACAATAACATTTCTCAGTCTGCTACCTTGTCTTCCTGACCTGTCAGGGAAATCTCAGGGACTGGCTGATCAGAAACACTGTACTACAAAAGAAATAAGGGACAGGTCAGTGATTTTCAGGATAGCTGTAATGCCTACCCCATATTTAAGATGGCCAGATATCCTGATTTTATATTAACAGTTCTGAAAGAGGCTTTATCTTACCTTCATCACCTCCTCAATTTTCATTTTATATGCTTGCTATATGATCATCCAATTCATATTTGAATATTTAGATTCTACTTTAGGTTACTTATTCAGTGCAAGTGGGAAGATTAAATGTGATAAAATTAAAAGCATGACCTCTTTAAAGAGTTAAAAATATTAACAGCTGAGGTATTGAAATAAGTAGTTGAGCTCCCTCTAATGGTGTTGCATGGAAACAGGTGATATAATCACAGAACAAAAAAGCAGTCCTGTAGCACTTTAAAGACAAACAAAATAATTTATTAGTTATGAGATTTCCTGGGACAGACCACTTCTTCAGATCTGGAAAATTTGATAAAATGTAAACTGACACAGAATTTAACAGAGGAAAAAAAATGAAATGAAAGCTGACAAACCAGCTACGTGGGACAGAAGGGGTGTGGGAGAGGGGGGGAAGAAAATTACTTAATGCAGTAAGTCCCATGAAAGGTCATCACCTAATAAATTATTTTGTTAGGCTTTAAAGTGCCACCCGACTGCTTTTATGTTTTGTGAAGGTACAGACTGACATGGGTCCCCCTCTGAGGCAATACAATATGCAAGGTGGGAGGGAGAGAAAGAATTTAAAAACAAGTTAGACTGGCCTTGTTTACATCTCACTACATCTGATCCTTGAGGAAAGCTGAATTTACATTCAGTGTTAGAGTGGTAAGATATACTAGTTGGCAACTGATAAGGCTATGTTCTTGCATGCTCTAGATGTACTCAAACATTTCCAATCCCTGTATACATTATGCTGAATGTGCCAAAGCACAGTTTGACTTTCTGAAGTGCTGTACAAACAAAATGATTGCAGGCAAGTTGTCATGCTAAACTAGCCATTTAGAACTACCACCTATCACATGTATTCCCTTAGCTTGACACTGGCAAACTCTGGATTATTATGAACTTGTTCGACCCCCATTTTGAATTGGATCTTTGGTTACAAAATATCAGCACATATTTTACTCAGGTGGTATGGCCAGAGTAAGTGTAAACATTTGGACAATCTCTAATAAACTAGGAATAAAACATTAAATACCAGAAGTCAGCTTCCCTGCTTGGATAAAATTTTTTTTTACATCTTTCAGAAAGCATGAAAAAAGTGAAGTTACAGCTCTCACTGGCAGCTTGATATTAAAGTGATAACTTGCATGATGTTAGAATAAGGCCATATTCTATTAAATGTGTATTAAATTTTAAACACAATGAGTTGCATTGGTTATCCCCTAACCAGTCTACTTGTGTTGTATTACCACTCTTCCCCACCAAGTGTTCCGGGACAGGGCTCATCTTCACTTGCATAACTAGCTCATTTTGGTGCTACTGCACTACTGGTGCACAGTATCAACTCCTCAGACAGTCTTAAAATTTGTTAATTTCCCCATGTGCTAGTTTCCTTCTGCATCATTCATCATGCAAGTGTATATACATCCAGTGACTGCAACGAAGGCTGATGCAACCACCAGCAACCACCTGTTAGTTATCAGACAGGCAGTCCAGTTAGTCTGTATCTTCAAGAACAAGTTGTCTTGTGGCACCTTATAGGCTAACATATTTTAGAGCATAAGCTTTCATGGGCAAAAACCCACCTTGTCAGAACATCTGACTGACAAACCGGATATTCTAGTCTATAAGGTGCCACAAGACTTCTTGTGGTACTTGTTACTTGGGTTTTGAAACCTTGACCTTCAAATGCAAGGGGTCCTCATTGTAAGTCACTTCACATATATGTCCTTACTTAATGAAATTAAATTCATTTTATGTTGCCCTGACCCACCGCTTATGTCACTTGAGGACCAAGGGATCAAAATCCCAGAACACAGGCAAGTTTTGTGGTGGCTGGGTGGTATGCAGGGGCCCTGGAAGCGACGCATACGTGGGGGTGCAGGGGAAGTGTCCTGTTGAGAAGGAAACTAGGGTATGTGTCTTGCCTGCACTACCTCCTGCAGAGCCAGTGTTTCCCCCATTATTAACACAGTGACTGCAGGGAGAAGGATCCTGCCGTGCCCCCCATAAAAAAATTCACACCCCCCAAAAGGGGCAATACCGCCACACTTTGCGCATCCCTGCTGTAGTGTGCTATGACATCACACCACAATCCTTTGCATCATCCTTAGTGGTCTGTAAGTTTTGAAGTGAACCAATGGCATGTGCACACTTTATCTTAATGTATTGTACACTACTGTATTTGTGCCTTTTTTTTGAGAGAGAGTCATATGTGCCACACATGTGAACTTGCATAATTACATTACTCCTTACGGATATTAATTCCCCTTTATAAGTCATTTCTCTGTAAATTGCATTATTTAGGAGCATAACCTGGACTTATAAACAAAGACCCCTGGAATCCAGTATTTGACAATGTAGTAAGAGCACCTGAGGTGTCTGGTTCTGCTTAAAGCAGTTTGACTGCAAAAGTAATTCACTTGTTCCCCCATGTTATAGACAATTATCATAGATCTCCAGAGTTACAAACACCTCAAGAAGGGAGGTTGTTAACTCTGAACAAAAAACAGTATGGTAGTTCCTTCAAATAACCACTGACTTAGTACAGCTTTGAAACTTCACCATGAAGAAGAATGCTGCTTTTTTTTTTTTTTTTTTTAGCAGTGTACTTTTAACACGGTGCTGCGTATGCATTTTTGTCTCTGCTGTTGCTGCCTGGTTGCGCACCTACAGTTCCAAATGAGGTATGTGGCTGCAGGGTCAGTTCATAATTCTGGTGTGTTAGTGAAACTGAAAAACAAAGTAAAAGCTTATCAGGCATACCAGATACTCAAGCTGGGGCAGTAGGCAGCTGGGCCCACTCCAACAGCCCTGCCTGGGCAGCCAGCCTACGCCATATCGGTTAATTGAATTTGCCCATTACCCATGCTTTTACTGTATATGCATCTACAACTTAAGTTCCACCTATTACCTCATGATTTATATAGCACATTACAGTGACAAAGGTATTTCAGAAGTGAGTAAACATTTACCCTGTGCCCTACTTTTCATCTCTGCACTTACCAGGGTCCCCCAACCTGTCTGTCTAACGTAATCCAAACTGATAGAAGTTTTTGGTTATGTTCATATGGAGAAAAAAGTCTTTTTGGCTTGTGTAAAAAAATAAGTGTGAATATACACCCCTAAAAAGAGTAACATACTTCACCATTTTTAATGAGGTTGATGAGCCGGAGACCCAGCAACCAAATGTGCTGTTTGCCGCTTACAAAATTTCATCCTCTTACCTGCCCTACCCCAACAGGGCCCACTTTGCTCGCCCATGTTAATCATTTGCCACAAGTGCCCACTGCTTCTCTGCCTGGAAGATGCTTAACCCCTGCACCCTCCTTCCTCCCCAGACCGGCCCCAACTCCACCCATATCCTCAAGGGCCCACCACATATGCTGCTTTTCACCCCAAGCTGTTCTCACTCCACCCCTTCCCAAGGCCCCCACTCGCATCCTCATTTGCTCCCTTACCACAGGGAGGCTCCATCCCTGCTCTTCCCAGCACTTCGTGCACGCTGCAGAACAAACTCTGTGGCTGCATGAGGTGCTGGGAGGGAGCCCGAGGAGCTGAAGGCTGAGACTGCCAGTGAGCAAGAAGCACTAGGGGGAATGTGGCTGCCAAACACCTGCTATTTTGTCCCCTACCTACCTCCCCCCCTCCATCAATGTGCCAACCCTTGTGCACCCACAGAGTCTGAGCCTATGGATTTCATTCTGATTCACGATTTCAAGCCAAATTTACCAAATACACATGGATTATATACTCCCCACCCCTTCCACATATTACAATATGAAGTGACCAAAGTTCAGTTTACTGTAACAGAGAGAAAACCATAAGCCATCTATTTTAAACGCCAAGCTCGTTAACGGAGCTTAAAGATATGACCAACTCCCACCCTAAGTGCTTGTCATCTAGACCAGACACTACACTGGACACTAGGAAGACCAGGTAAGTACAAAACCCATTAATGATAAAACTGACATCTCAGTAGTTTTGGCTCATTCTGCTGTCCTACTTGGAAGGCAGCTCATAGGACATCTCAATCAATTTCACCACAGTTTTGCTACAAGGAGTTCAAGTTCGTTTCCAACAGTAGATTCTATCGTAAGAGTGACCATGCTAAGACCAATAAAAGAAAGCAGCAGAAATGTAGCACTTTAAAGACCAATCATTTTGCTGCTTTGTTTTGTTGGAGTACAAACTAGCACACAGCTACCTCTCTGCTACTCTTCAACATGTTAAGATGGTCAGTGCTAATGTCAGAAAGTAAGCTTCTATGCACAAAAGTACGATGATCCCAAGGAGGAGTCCTGTATACAGTTCTTAGAACCTGCCCAAGAACATGTTATTTATTTACTGAGGCTGGAATGTTCCATGCAAAGTCTCCACAGTGAAGTGGAGGGGAGGGCCTTGAAGTCTGAAGCTCCAAATTGAGGCTTGTAGGTCACCCAAGAAACATGCAGATATCCCTGCAATCTCCACTGGAAAACTATGGAATAATGGCAGAACTAGGGTTTGGTCTTTAATGTACTACAAGAATTCAGATATGCATGCTCAGATTCTAGAGACAGATTTGAATCTGTGCAAGAAAATAAGTTTCCTGCAGTTTCAAGGGTGGCGCGGGGGGTCTTTTGCAAGTGGGTTAACTCTTATATTTCAATTCTGCCATGCTACCTGGTTCAGTAACAACCAGAATATTTGCCTATAGATCTTTACTACATATAAGAATGCCTTCCTACTTTTTCCTCCAACATAGAGCTATCTGCAATAGAATTGGTCAAAAAATTCCAACTGTAGCCATTTTTCATGAAGAGGTCATGTTCATTCCTTTTCTCAGCCAACTGTAGATCACAGGCTTCTGCCATTAACTGCCTTCTTGTTTGGCTATTCAGTATGGCCAAAAAAACCCACTTCCTGCCAGCCACAGTTGGAGACCAATGGATATTAGATGGAAAATGTGGTAAATGGATGCACCGCAGTATTTCTGGAAGTGAGGGCATCACAGATGCCTGACCCAATTTTGTTTTCTTTTAAAGAAACCCCTTCTGCTAGATTACTTCTAGACAGGCTCAGTGAAGCCAATTCTTCATTTCAAAACCTGTTTCTCCAGGGCTTGGAAAACGTGTTATATACACTACTGTCACTGATGTAGTCCTGAGCAGTAAGTGGTCACCTCCTACCCAAGGCCCACAAAATCCTTGGAGCACTCAGGGTGCTGCAGCAAGTATGACCAGCAGCTACTTCACTCGTGTTGTTGCTACACATACACGGCTTTGTCATCAGGTGTGAATTTGCTTTTTGAATTTTATAGACGTAAAACATACAGCTGCCAGAACAGCATCCTTAGCTTCGTGTGAACTCTAGTTATTAAAACAAGAAGTCCTGTGGCACCTGTGGGAGTGAAACCCAAAACACCCAAATTGTTCATGCCTCAAAAATGGAGGACAGTCATAAGTCCTGGATAAAGCCCTTATTCCACAGGGAGTCCCAAAATGGAGGGCAGAGTTTTGCAGAGTCATTCTGACACAGCAGATTCTTCCCCCCTTTTCTGATTTACCTCAGAGCCTCCTAAGGGGGTTCCCTGCAGGGGCTCGATTACATAAGTTGTTTTCTGGCCACAAGGACAATATAAGGCCAGTACCAAGCCTTTCACGGTGCTGTCCATCCGAGTGGCAGAGTGACACAGGCTTCCATCAGTAACAGACACCGCAGCACTCCCAGCAACATCCATCACTGGTAGCCACAGGAGACACCACCACTCGCAACATCAATTAGCAGGGACCAGTGTACCATCTACTTACCATCAAGGGATCACCCCCATGCTCCTCCTGACGGACTTAAAACTAGTCCAACAGTAAAAGGTCCTGGGCAACCGTCTGGAACTTTGAAGAAGGGTAATAGACTCGTGCAGGCATTGGTTTGGGACTGATTGTTATTATCAGGGTGTTTTATGCTATTTCATTGGTGTTTCTCTCTTTGGTCTGTTATCTTTCTTAACTAAATTGCTTTCTGTTCTATTTACATAACTACTGTTTTTTCCTCTTTATTGGGTAGAATAATGGTTAGCCAGACGATAGACACTGGTATGCAGCAACTTGAGCTAGAGGACAGTCTTTGTTAGGGGTCCCAGCACAGCCTTATCCAGTCCAAATTAGATTCTCCACCTAGCACACCTTATAGACTAATAGATATTTTGGAGCATAAGCCTTTGTGGGCAAAGGCTGGCTTCAGCAGATGGATGAGTGGGGATTCCAGAGGAGGGTCTAAATATACAGACTCATGAAAGGAGGGAGTCCAGTCAAGAGGAAGGCCAGAGTTGACAAAGTCAAAAGATTCTTGTTATTAAGGAATCCATTCAGGAATCCACATATCCACTCTAACAACATGCTTTATAAAACAAAGGGCAGATGAGAGAACTATCTAGGAATTTTTATATTATGCTAGTACACTGGTCAGGCATTGACACGTAGAAGCTGGCACGCACCGGAAAAATGCACAGCAAACATGGAAACCAAGAAGATCTTCAGGAAACGGAGTCATGGGCAGCAAGTCTAGCACTATTTTGCACAGATTGAAGAATGGCAACATGGGTGTCAAGAAGCCTATGTACACCTACAAATGTGTGCCATACTAAAAACGAAGTGTGAAGCCACTCCAGTTTCTGCATTAATTCTAGCTGAGGACTTGCATACAGCATAATGTGAAAATATGACAAAGAACTTTGGATGTATTGCATGAGTTTAGCAATCACATGCATACATCCTGTTTCATAATTGTAATCCACAGTTAAAACTAACAAGTATTTCTTACTACAGAGTTCTGTAGCAGACTGAATTGTGACCGGATCATCAGCTTACAATGTAGAAAACAGCTATATATTTAAATTACAGGAGTCTGGAAAGCTAGATATTTAAATCCATGCAGGAGTCTGGAAAGCTCAAGCAAGCTCCAGGCTATTGCATCTGTAACTCTGAAAGTCCTGTTTTGCATGTATCACTACCACATGCGTGAATCGCTGAGAATATTTAAATTATATTTGTAAAGCTAAGATTAACGTTATTAATCCAAACTATTTTCCACTCATTCTGAAGTATAGAATGTGATGTTAAAAAGGTTTTGGGGTTTGTTTTTTTAACCACTCAAGTGCCTGAAATATGCAAGTATGAAGGCAATTCTCAGTGGCACATTCACCCTACTGCATTGTTTAATAATCAATAACACAACACAGAGAACATTTTAATTAGTAATGTGCTAGAGTACTCTCCATTTGCTTGCAGTGCTTTAGCCCCTATTTGTATACAAGGCCAAAATTTAATTGGCTTAAAGGAGAGTTCAGCAGCATCCAAAAGGGGTTACATAAGCAGCAGCTCCCGCCTCAGCCAAAAGCTGGATTGAACAGAAATAGTCGAGTTATGACAGATTGTAGAATCTGGACATTTTAAAAAGGAAGCCTGCTTTGTTGCAACATAGTCATTCTCCGCCAGATGCACACATTCAGAGTTAAAACTCATCTTCAGATGTCTCATGCCCTTGGAAATTCCATTCATCAACTAAGCAAAGCCTTCTTAATGCCAAAGGTTTTGGTTGTTCTCACCAAACTTCCCTTCACCCCATTATCTCAAGCCCCACCGCCTTTTCCTGCCCACTTACACTCTGTTGGGTAGAGAGCTACAGAGGAGACTCTGCATTGCCTAGTTTAACAGTTGGTAGGCCTGCTGTGTTATTATCAAGGTGTCCATTTGGCTTAGATAAGAAACTGATTGATATTCCAAACTGATTACTTGTAGGATTAAAATTTAAAAACTAAAGTGTAGCTCTAGTCTGATAAGCAAATAGAAGACTCATGCTATAAGGGCATTATATTTAAGTTACAGTAAGCTTTTACTAGAGCTCTGCATTCTCCACCTAGGATAGCACTCATAGTGGGTTTCCTTCTCATGTCTCTAAAGGGAGAGAGAAGGGGCTGTCAAGACCCATCTCTGTCCTCAGTGCCATGCAGCTGCATCATTACAGTGAGCTTTGTTATTTGATGCAAGTCAATGTAATGTTTATTAATACTCAAGGGAGGTATATTTCCCACACAAGAGTTGGCAACAAGGATTGAAGTGGAAGAAATGCCAACAAGGAATGAATATAAAAAAGGACCAGCCGAGATAGTAGAGATTGTATAAACAGGTGCATATGAGTGTGTAGAATACACATCATGCTCTGGGGGGGCCTACTCAAGATGAACACCCAGGATTAATGCAACAAATGAAACTTGTTCAAGAGATTCTCTTACAAAAGAAAAGCATCTGACATTCAAAATTAAGATTCAGACAATGTCCACTCATGACACATTTTTGTGCACTTGTCTTTAGCAATATATTGTCCCCACCATGAATTCTAATGTAATTTGTTAGAGCTCAAATACAGATGATTATTCAACCAAAACATGCAGAGACCTTGATATCCATATTGTAAGTTATGGCTGATGAGCCAATCTCTAAACATTGTAATACAATGCAGAAACGGATTCTACAGAGAGGCTTAGGGAGCATAGCTAAGCATCTGTGTCAAGACTGCTTCAACATGGCGATAACCATCAGTTTTTTAAATACGGTCAAGCAGGAGTACTTGCAGCCATGGACTGGCAAAGAATGCTACTGAATTCAAAGTGTACGCTGCATGTACTAGGTAAGCAGAAGTAGGGAACTTGGAATGTTCTAACAGTTTGGTAGACTAGATGCGCACCCACAACAACTGAGTAGGTCACACCAATGGCCTGCCCATGTCTCAGTGGTCTGCAGGTGGGTAACCTACCACCAACTGGGGTTCCATCTGCAGTCCACTGACCCTGTCTGCCACCCTCACCCACATCTTTTCCACGCACTGGTTCTCCCCCCCACCTCCTCTCGGAGCACCATGAACCTACTGATTAACCCTGTCCCTGCTTCTCCCTTTCCCTCCCAGAACCTGAATGCCACAAATCAGCTGTTTGCAGAGTTCAAACTCTGAGGGGCAGAGCATGAATGAGCAGATTCATGGCACTCTGAAAGTGCTGGGAGGCAGGGAGGAGTAGCAATGTTGGGCTCCAGTGCCTCAGTGCATGAGAGGCATGTGGGGGAAGGTGGCAGACAGGAGGTCCACAGGCCATAGTGGAAACCCTGTAGGATGCATATGCCCCACAAGCCACAGGGTGCCCACCCACTGGGCACATCTATAATTATCAGAAGATTGATACACTAGTGGTCAATCTTCTGAGGTTTGATTCAGTGCACCTAGTGGGACTGTGCTAAAGCAAGCCGTCAGGGCACTGCTGTCTACCACAGTGCTCGTCACAGTCACGAGGAGCACGGAAAGTCAACATGAGAGTTTTTCCTATTGTCCATCTGCTCTGGGGGATGGCAAAAAACCCACAAGATAGGCAAGTCCAGGTATGAGAATTACATACCTGGACTTGCCTATCAAATCATTTTTTTCTCCTAGTGCAGAGCTGGCCTAATACAGCAACAGTTTTAAAAGTCTTGTGTTGATAACACATGCGGCAGTTTCATTTCAGTGCTTAGCAGATGCCTGCTCAGCTCATTTTGTTTCTCCCTTGTCAGTGTGCATGATTGCACAAGTCTGATGTCAATTGAAATGCTGACAAATTGGACAGCACAACATCCTTCCTCTATAGCAGGGAGTTCCCAAACTCTGGTACCTCAACCCTTGGAAATTGTGTAATGGTGGCTTTTGTTTATTGCATTTTCATGATAGGCTACTCAGCCAATTTCCCACTGGCTATTTGCATGTAGGACTAGAAGAGGTCTTACTGACTGGCTTACACCTGAAAACAGACTTACTGCGTGAAGGGTCAGTTATGTAGGTCTAAAAGCTTAAGACCCCCCGAGCAGCATTCCCTGTAAGCCGAGCACTTGTACAGCCACCCAGGAGAGATTCAGATGCTGCCCAGCTCATTAGCAGAGTACCCACAGCACCTACAACCAGTAACGTAGGTTTCTATAAGTGGTGCACCTTGCAGGTGTCTTCGTGTACACAAAAATTATTTTGCCCATGAATAGAAAAAAGTGAGGGAGTCCTGCCCCTCAGCCTAAGCCTTAATCAAGAATCAATTACACATGGCAAATATTCTAAGGATTTGGGACCGAGCAACTTGACCTCAAACTATGGGGCAAAGCTAATCAGTGTGTTTTAGTGCCCGACATGGTGATGTCTCAATCTTAAAATCATCATAGTGGCCCCTTCTGCATTATCATAGTCAATAACCATGGGCTTGGCACCCATTGGCGTCTGATGCCTCTCTCACTATTTCCTTCCATCTCCCCCTATCCAGGGCAGAGTGGCTTAGCTTCTGGTGCAGAGCTAGTCTACAATCTACTACATCATCTATCCATTCTCTGTGGGGTCTGCCTCTCCTATTAGAGTTGTCCATTATGCCGAATACTAGGGTCTCGATTTTTTGTTTGTCATTCATTCTGCAAATATGTCCAAATAGTTGTAGCTTCCATTTTATAGCCTTCTGCAGCAGGTTCTCTTCCGGCTGTATCTTCCTATATATAATTCCTCACTGGTGACCTTCTGCATCCATCCTATTCTCAGAATCTTCCTATAACTCCTCCTTTCGAACTCCAATATTCTCCTTTTCTAATGTTTTGTAATCACCCATGTCTCACATCTGGACAACATGCTGCTGAATACACACTTTTCAAGATGCCCAACTTCGTTCTTAAGCTAATTGCTTTGCTTTAACAGATCTTATCCGTCGCCTTCAAACTCGCTCTTGTTTTCGCTATTCTAGTCGCTATTTCCTTCTTACAGTCTAGATTATACGTTATGTTGCTCCTCAAATGTGAGCTTCTCTACATTTTCTAGTTCAAAACCATCGACACTGATCTTCCTTATCTCCAAATACCACTGTTTTTGTTTTATCGATGTTCATGATCTGTCCATACCGCTTCCCTTCTTTGTTTAACACCCACAGTTTTCACTAACTTCTCCTCATCTTCCTCAATGATAACGATATCTGTGAACCTCAAGTTAATTCTTTTCCCTTGCAAAAATATCCCTTCTACCGCTTCCTTGATCTTGTCCATCGCTCTCTCCAGATGCATGATGAAGATAAAGAGATCCAGTATCACCAAGTCTCGTACCTCCACTTGTTTTAAACCAACTTCTCAACTCCCCACACATTCACTGCTGCCTCTGCATTATCAATACCTTTCAACACCTGTATCAGTTTGCTATCCACTTTGTATGACTCCAACACCACCCAAGTCACTTTCTGATCTATACTGTCAAATGCCTTTGAAAATTGACAAAGCAAGTTTTTGTTCTTTCGTTGAGCTCTCTCTCTACTACTATCAGTCTTAGTGCCAATATCTGCTGTGTGGTACTTCTGTCTTTTCTGAACCCTGCTTGCTCGTCTGCTATATGTTCTTCTATCTGCGATCTGAGTCTCAGTCAGTATCATCATCAGCACCTTACCTAGATGGTTCGTTAGGGCATTCATTCTGTAGTTCTTGCGATTCAATGTACTTCCTTTCTTGGGTATTGTCACTAGCACAGATTTTGTCCATTCCTTAGGTGCCTTCCCTTCTTTCCATGCTATATTATGTAGTTTGTGCATTTCCTGAATCATGCTTTCTCCACCATGTTTGATCACCTCTCCCTTGATCTTATTTCCTGGGCTCTTGGTGTTCTTTAGTTATTTCACTGCTTGCCCCTTCTGGCCTTCATTTAATTTCACCTCATACAAACAGGCCATACATAGAGCCCTGAATGGATATGAAATTTGTCTGCATTTCTAGCCACAAAAATGAACCCTGGATACTCGCAGTGACATTCATGGATGCAGATATCCAAGCATATTTAGTGGATGTTTGTGGATTTGCAGGGTACTAGCCACAGAATTTCAGCCAGTAATTCCTGCATCAAGACCATAACTTCAAGATGCACTACTCTGTTTTATTCAAGCCTCTCACCACCGTAATCAGAATACCTTCTGGAAGTGCAAGAACAAAGTCAACGTCTCAGGAAAGAAAAAAAGACAGACATGAAGTCTTTAAATAACTGATAGAACAATTCAGAATATTTGATGTTCCAGCTGTCAGATGCCATTACTTCATCTCCACACACATTTTGCTGCTGTTAAGGGGCAGCAATACCTTTACGGGAGGTAATGGTATATCCTGTAGGCAGGTTCTAAACAGGAATAGATTGGATACATTTGAGTCAGAACTCTGGCCCTGCTGAAGTAGGCTGGGTCCTACCTCCTGGGGTAGGTACTGAGTTTCGAGACCTACCTTTCCACAACTTTTGAGTGCTCAGTGTATCTTCTCCTAGAAGGGCCTAAGAAGCTGAACTATAGCAGTCTCACTTTGGCCTGCCCTAAAAGGCTGGATTTTGGTGTTGAATTTTGCCTGTTTCATTTGTTTTGGTCATGAAGTATTATAACACACATCCAGAGTTTTTGGCTACTACTGCCAAGAGTTGGTATTTTGTATAGTCACTGGGTGCAGAAAGTTACACTCGGCTTTAATACTTGGTTTACTGCAATCCCAAACTCCAGGACAGTTTCACAGTCATTGGCCTGCTCTCACATTACTGGGTACTCTGCCCCTCTCTCCTTAGCATGACCTGTAGGGAAGTGATAAGGTCACAGATCCACACAGGAGAGATAAGTGGAGGAATTACATTGCCCTGTAGCAGTTGGGTAATTAGAAGCGAGGGTATGAAGTCAAAAAGAAAATTAGTAACCGAGACATGGCTTAGGTTAATGCGCATCCAGCCAGCCTCTCTGATCTAGAACCTGGAGAGCGCACACACAAAAGCAAGCACGTGCCTGCCTCAGATACCGCTCAAAGGATCCAGAGCAGAAAGAAACCACTCCTGAAGGGCCAAAGAAAACGCCAGCTAAGAAAAGGGTTAAGAAAGGAGCCCAGCAGGGAGGCAGTATTCAGCCTCTGGGGTTGGGAGAAGCCCTGGGGAAGCTACTGAGAAGCAAGCATTATGTTCAGAAGAGAATGGAGGGAAGAACACAGTCTCAGCAGCAAGCAAAGGGGCCAGGCAGTGATGCGAGGCTAGGGAGCACCTTTCGATCCACTACTGAACATCAGAAGCCAGGAACAAGGCAACAAAGCAGAAGAAAGCGAAGCAGCCCCCACTTCACGTACGGTTGTGTGAAAGGAGAACACTGCGTATCACGCAACCTCAGGCTTGAGACCAAAAGGTACTGAACCTTGTTCTCCCCCAAGATAGATAAATGTTTCAACTGAGCACTGGCCAAGGCAAAGGGCGAGTCACGCACTCTTGTTCCAGGCTTAAGACAGTTGGGAAGCCACCTTTAAGCCAGGGGTGGGGAACTCCTGGCTTAGAACTGGCCCATGGTTTGCCTGGATCAAGCCCCTAAGTTTTGGGGCTCCCTTCCCCAGCATCCGGCCAGCGGCAAGGTGTGGGGGTGTGAAGCCCCAAGCCTCACAGGCCAGACTCGGGCAAGTCACAGCCAGATCCAGCCCACGGGCTCTGGTCTGGCAGGTTCAGAAAGTGGCTCCACATGCTGCTATTGCTCCTCCATCCCACTGGGGGAATGGCAGCCCAGCACTGTCTGGAGGCTTCCCCCCACTGCTCTGATTGGCCAGGATTCCAGGCAGCGCCTAGGAGCAGCAAGTCACAGAGCCATGTGTACCCCCCTGGGGAGGGTTTACCTGGTGCAGCTCCCATCAGCCAGACTCCATACCCCCAGCCCATAGGGAATAAAAGGAGCATCCTTGTTTCTGTTATTCACTCAGGAACTGTGTCCATGAGGTGGATTTTTTTTGCATCTCACTTGAGTGCTGCCACGCCCCCACCCCAACTGATTTTTTTCTGTGGGTCTGTGGCCCCCCAACCCAAAAGGCTTCCCATCCCTGCTTTAAAGCTGTGCCAGGAGAGTATTCATCCTTTGTCCTACCAATCCTCAATAGGTCTGAGTCACTAGACTCATGGCTCACGGTAAGTGGGATGCATCAATTTTTGAAGCTTCGTTGCACCAGAGCAAACCGACAGAAACAGGGGTGGTTGCAACGCAAGGACAACATTTGGTCTGTTTTAAAGCCAACCTGTCACTAAGCCCAGTGCTTGCCTTGTGCAAACTGAGGTGAGGCTATGGAAACAGCAGGTACAGTCAGAGCTGATGCTGACCGAAGCCAGTAGAACAGGCTCTGAAGACCAGAGTGCAGTAGTCTGACTAGGGAAGATAGCTGGCAAGTTTGAGGCAAAGGCAGTCTCTTTAGGTTTGTCATATGTCCTGCTTCTCTTCTATATTTAACATCCCACAGAGTTGCTGGGATATTGTCCCCTCTATAGAGACAAGCTCTGCTGGAAGAACTTGGCAGAGCAATAGGAGCAGTGATTTCCTTCTTGTCAAGTCCTCCCACACACACTAAAAGAATGGGAAAGGCAACTATTAGAATAAGGGAGGAATTCTAAGGCATGGTCAGGGATGAGTCGGCTAAAATAAGGACACAGTTGTCTAGCTATCAGGAGCACCAGAGACCCGCCTCCTTCAACACTGAATGAAGCAGCACACAAATCCCAGCCAGGACAGAACTCTGCACTAGGTGGGTACCAGCCACCACTGCTGTTACTTTAGCAGTAACTGGAGCTATGGGCCCCTTTGAGGGGCCACGTCCAGGGACAACGGTCTCCTTTGCCCTCCCTCTCCCTCCCCACCCCCCACTTGACAGCTCACACAGCCAATGACCACTTACCAAAATCTTGGGAGTGCCCACCATACCCTTTCCCCCACAAAGAATTATTGCACACCCCTGCCCTAAACCCTTTATCCCACTCTTCCTGGAAAAGATTACATGTTGGCTTCAGGGAATTCTACACATATTGCTGGGCCAATAGCCAAGGAGGGAAAGTTTCAGGGAAAGCCCTGCCTGCCAGCAGCTGCAGAGGAATACTAACCTGAGTGCCTCCAGTGTTTGTTTTGTAATACTTCGGATATCTAGGATTCTTCTGGCAAGTTGACCCTAATAAACTTGAACGGTTGTCCTGTCTGGGTATATGGCAAATTGTAGTGTAAATGCCCAGCGGCACCCTCGAACCAGGAACCTCTGGATCTTAGTGGAGACATCTCTACAGCTTGCACTAAAGGCCCGCTGGCTCTCAGCTTGGGCTGTAGAGGACACTTATTCCTTCTCTGCAAAGTGGTCTAGGTAACACTACCCATGACAGTTAAGCACACACAGGTGTGTGGGTTACAGTAGCACCAAGTCAAGTCAAGTCTCAGGCAGTGGCTACACCAGCACTTTTGCCTGTAGAGTTAAAAAAGCACCCCCCCCCTCCCAACACACACCCACACACCCCCTCCCCTCACAGAGCTACCAAGTTTCACCAAAAAAGTGCTTGTGTGGACATTATACTGACATTAGACAATCTTCTGCCAACAGAGCAAACACCACTCAATAGGAGTGGCACAGAGCAGGGGTGCATGGGCTTGGTTCAATGGCTGTTTACAACTCTGCCACACAAATGCTAAATAAAATGCCACTTCAAGCCAGCGGGTGCAGCAGCACCTCTTGCTCCAGCACCTTTGGAACAGAGCTGCTACCCTGCAAAATTTACAGCAACATTGCTGCCTCAGCACCATAGTTATGCTGCTGTAAGATGCGTGGGACAGACAAAGCCTGAAATTAGCTCTGTGTCTCGTAAGACTATAGGGATGAAGAAAGAATGAAGTTTGTTGCAGCCTTTATAAGTTTGACCTACAAGAAAAACATTCTTTTAAAATCCAGACACCTGCATTTGTGTTTAGCAGCTCAAGATCTCAGCTGAAATGGCTGCTACTGTATATGTAGAGATGGGAGTAAGAAGCAGGTCTGCCAAGGCTGAAGAGACCACTGCCACTGCTTCAGCAGCAAGGCAATTCTTCTGGCATTTTAACTTCACATTTGCAGCCCCAAACCCTAAAAAGAACGAAGGATCATCAGCCTCTCCCTGCTGCAATAGGATATTCTCCAGCAGTGCACACAGCCTGCCAGAACTTGCTGTTTGATCACAGTGACAAAAGGCCTTTTTCTGAGAGAGACAAAAGGGAATCAAATGCCTAACACAGCAAGCACGTGAAGCACTTGCCTGCCACAGCTTTACCCGTCAATTGCTCAGGTTCAAAAAGTAAACAGGCACCAATAAGAATTTTGACAGCTACTCGTTAGGGGCTTCTACACAAGCTTGAGCTCTCCCAGCACTAAGGCCAATGCTATGTTCACACTCCACCCCAGGCGGATTGATTCCGCCACAGTGCTGCCCTTGCTGGAGCACATGCCTTTGAATCCATCTATAGCTTATAGGGCTCTGGTAAATTTGAAGCTCCTCCTCCAGCAGGTAAGCACTTTTTCCCCTTTCTTGCCTCAGCTGTTTTGTAATAGAAAGAAAGGGTCCACCTCTACCCTTTCCCTGGCCTCCATATTTTGACTCTTGTCTTTGATTAAGGCTACATCTACCCAGTGTTCCCTCTAACTTTTGCCACCCTGAGCAAAGTGAATTCTCTTATGTGCATCAATACAGAGGTGATGTGCAACACATCACCTTCATATCCATGCAGAGAACAAAATTCTCTGTGGGGCCAAGAGGTTCTGCACGTGGCAGGGAGCTCAGGGCTGGGGCAGGGCTAGGATGCAAGGGCTCTAGCTGAGGGTGGGACAGAGGGTTGGTGGTCAGACTTACTGGGATGGCTCCCTGCTGGGGACAGTGACGGGCCCCCTTCCCTGGCCCTGCCAATTTGTTGCTTGGGCCAGCAAGGAGGAGCACCTCTCTGCCATCTCTGGCAGCTTCAGGCTTTGGAAAACTCTCCCCCTGCTACAGGCCAGAGCCTCTGCATAGATCTTAAATGCACAGCTTAGGGTGAATTACTGTCTATATTACAGAGTTCTGAAGACCAAAAAAAAAAAAAAAAGAGTTATGCGGTTTAATTAAAGCGCTTTAAATAAATGGCTGATGCACAGCCACAGTATGTTCCTTTCATTGGCAGGGAACATCCATGCTAGCAGTTCTTGCATTGATGCAGAAACCAGTGTACTGGAGGTGGCTACCCACCTTGCAACTGGCTACAGTGTGCTTTGGAAAGGGTTTGCAATGCCCCATGGGGCAGGTACAGTATAACAAGATGCAGATTTCTCAATCTCACTGTTCCATAGACATCTAACTAAATTGCCAGTTGCTTTTCAAGTGAGGTGTATGGAGAGAGAGTTTTGCCACAAAAAGAAGCCTTGTGGCATGTACACCTCCACTGTTTTATCAGCAAAAGCTTCCTTTTGAAAAAGGATGTATAATGTAGACAAGGCCAAAGTCCAGTGCAAGCTTCTGCTAGTCAGACTCTGAGCAGAAGTAAGATTTTGTTCTGCTGCTAGGTAAGAATTAGCAACAGAGGTAATGGAGCATCCTTGCTGGTTCAAAGACGTTGCTCTAAATTATAATGCAGTGTTTAAGCTGCAGCAGCCATGGACTAGAACATTTTATTTTAAGTTTCAGTTCTGCAGAAGTGGTCCCAGAAACTTATCAGGAAAAACTTCCATTTACAAATGGCACTTACATCTTCAGTACACCCCATTTACTAGGTATTCTGGTTGGTATTCTTTGGACTGTGAATAGGGGCATGAAGCCCAGCTTGAAAAACAGGGAGACCAGAACTGTTGCAGCAATGAAAATAAAGGTTGAACCTCTAGTCCAGCAACATCCATGGCCCAGCATATTATTAGTTGGCCTTGCCTACGATAAGTGGACATCTGGCTGTATTTCCCCACTGTCCCATAAAGTTTATTTACAGCTACCAATCCTCATTTTCAGCTCTGTGTTATTTAGCTGTAATTTACCCCTAGATGTCCTTTAAGAGTCCAGTAAGCAGTGAAAATGTTGATAACATGCTAGGCAATGTTCACGTCCCCTGGTTCAGCAAATTCTCTGGATCAGCCCAGATGCAGGATAACAGACTAGGAGTCCAACCTGTAATTCCTTTTGTAGAACTAGTTCCCGGTTGGCTAGCAGCAATTCTTCCCGTATGATTTTAGTTGTGCATTCTAAAATGTTTTCTGGGATTCTCACTTCAGCATTTGAGGGCCCTCAGGCTGTTTCCTCACTACTTCCAGCCACACATGCCCTACTGGGGTTCAATTTTGCACATCCCAGCTAGGCAGAGAAGAAAAAAAGCCAAGCTATCAGGGCTCCATCAATCCCTGTACTGCTCGTTGTGAGGAGTAGAAGTCTTGACTGCATTGGTGTCTAACTTCTACAAAAATGTTGGTCTTAGGAGGAGCGTACAGTTCCTGTGGTCCTCAGTCTTAGAGGGAGAGATCCTTCTAAATTCTAATAAAGTCAAGTATATCACCTAGTTTCCATGTGCAACTGCACCCCCAGCCTTCCGCTGTATCTTTGCTGTCAAGTTCGATGCAGTCTGTGTTCCTCCTCATTGTACATAGGGCCTCCATGCCCCATCACGAATTCTGCTGCCAGCTTCACTTAAGCTTCTTCCACATTGTTGGAGTCTTTTGCCGACATATCTATGGCATGGATGATACTGTAGTCTTCGGCCAGATTCTGAACCTCTTGAAGTTCACTTAAAATCAGACTTGAGGGAGGTTGATGGGAGAGTTTCCCCCATCACCTCCCTCTGTGAGGATAGCCAGATAAGTTGACCCTAGATACACTGACTCCAACTACACAATTGCCATAGCTAGAACTGCATATCTAGGATTGACTTTCAGGTCTTGTGTACACCTGACCTTAGTGACAGAGGCCTGAGTTTTCAGTTTTAAGGGGCTTCCATTTAGCCATGTATGGCATGGTTCCATTCTACCCCATGCCTCTCCCTGACAGATAAGTGCACCTATGCAGCACCTCTAAGCTGAGAGGCTACATCGGGTCCAAGCTGAAGCTGTTTTACAGTGACAATTCTGCCTAAAGTATCTCTTCTATCAAGTTTTATTTTAGTAACTTGCTTCCCTTCCAGTCCCTCATTCTGGCTTACTCACAGCAGCATACCCAAGATGATAAGTGAGGCATCTAGCACCACATAATGACCCTTAATAATGCTAGGAAAGATTTCCTCCAGGAGTAGCAGCTGTGTGCTTTTCTGATACAAGCTCTGTCAGGCAATAGTTCTGCTTTGAAGCCACTTGGGATTCTTTCATATGGCCTTGCTGAACAGAGGTCAGCAACCTTGACTATTATCCTGTTCTTAGGCAGGGGGAAAAAAGCACCAGACAACTTTCCATGTACAACAAAATTTTGTAAATTAGCCCAGGAATCCTTAGTATTCAGGTAAAGTTCCTACACAGTTCTGCTGCCATGGAAACAGTAAGTTTTGTTGTTTCCATCTTGCACTGTATTTGTCTGAAAGGATACAATTTTATGTCACTACCTGCAGTGAATCTCAATACTTCAGAATTATAGATAGCACATCGGCCAAGCAGGCCAACTGCTCTGTACATTGCAATGACAAAGATTAGGTCAGAGTCTCCGATGCCAATGAAAATGGATCTTAGAAAGCTTTCTACCATTGTCAGACAAATGTGGCCTCTCAGCTAGCTGCCCCATACCCTTGTGTAAGAAATACAAGCAGTTAGAAGGAAGTATGACAGAGGCTCTTGGTACCAAGAGAGTCCTTACAGCTATGGCAGGATTTAGAAGAGCCCAGAGGCCTCTTCAGCCCCAGATGGACTAGTACAAGTAAGGCAGCCTTGCTCAACTCCCTAACAGAGGTAGCCCTCCCCTCACTTCCTAGGCAGATCAACGTTCTGCAACATGTAAAAAGAATCAGACTAATAGAGGAGGGGAAAAAAAAAAAGAGACCATACATACAGGCTAAGGAGGGGAGAAATGTTTAACAGCTGTAGTTTAACAGGGATACAGAAACTGTTCTACATGGCCAGTAGCATTGAAAAAAGTTAACACTAGAAAGCAAAACCTAGCATGAGATTAGTACTGGAGCAAGCACAGAGACAAGATTCTTGCAGCAAACTGCAACAACATTGGAGAGGTGGAGCAGCAGCTGGTGTACATACTTTGGGGATCGATTTAGAGCTGTTCCCACCAACCACTGCATTTTGCTGAAAAGGGCTCAGTACAGTTTAAACACTTCTGCACCAGGCTGGTAACCAGCATTTTACAGCAGTCACAGGCTACTCTGTAATATGCCAGCAGCTAACAGAGGCAAAGGGACTGTCCTGGCAGCCAGGACTGACCAATTGCAAGCATTCCAGCCATTCCCCAGAATATTGCCTTCAGCAAGGGCTAGGGATTTGGGGAAGGTTATGTATCACTTCAGAATTCTGTGTCTGGATGAAGAACTATCCCTAGTGTGCTAAAGAAGATTCATGATTGTCTGTGCTGACAGAACAGAACAAAGCAGCCTAGGAGCCAAGGATCTGGGACAGGGACAAGTTACAAACAGGCCCCATACAGACTGCTAGTTCTAGAAAGAGATGTTTATACTGTGTGTTTAACAGTGTAAACAGAATAGAAGAGCGCCATTTACCACAACTCCAAGAACACTTCAAAAATATTTTTGGACTACTGAGTGAAGCTTGCAAGCTAGGCCTGAAGAATCAGAAATGGAAGACTGCTCAAGTGCAGGTAAAAGAAACAAGCTTGGAATTGTGATCTCTGAGAATGATACAGTTTTAACAGACAAATTTCACTTCAGATTAATCTTGTTAAATCATGGAGACTGTTTTCGGGTATGTGATTACTACACATTTAAGGCTGAGCTGTTTCTGATCTGATCATTCTGATGGGGTGCATATGCACTAACATCACGCCAAGTTTCTGAGCAATGGTGAGCTGCACTGGTGCTGACCAAGTTAGTATGGACAGGGCTATGTGAGCACAAGAGCTTCTCACACCCACATACCTACTGCATCTCAAGGTGGTTTTATTATGCTGATGGGAGAGTGTTCTGTAGCAAGTGTAGACTAGCTCCAGCTAACTGATGCACTCTGCCTTTAAGGGTTGGGAACTGTCAGTGTGTAATGGAGACAGGCCTCAAAATGTCAGTGTGTATTTACCCATGAAAACCCTACTACTCAGTGAATGCAAGCATCACAAAGCCAAAGACACTCCATAATTTATCAAGTAACAGAGGGAGCTGTGCTAGTCTATACACTATCAAAACAAAAAGCAGTCAAGTAGCACTTTAAAGACTAGCAAAATAGTTTATTAGGTGAGCTTTCGTGGGACAGACCCAAGTTGTCCAAGTCTGTCCCACGAAAGCTCGCCTAAAACTATTTTGCTAGTCTTTAAAGTGCTACTTGACTGCTTTTTGTTTTCATAATTTATCAGTATTAGTTTGTAATGAAAGGTTTATCCCTGATGCAAACACTAGCTAAGAATAAGCATTAAGTAGCATTTTAAGGAATACTGCAGCACCCGCTTAATTTTAGCATTTTAAAAGCAAACCAGTATTAAAATTGCTCTCCAACATAAAACTTCTAGTGCTGTTTAAAACTGCTTTCTTGCAGTGATTCTAATTAAAGAGCTTTGCCAGTGCACAAGAACTTGCTGCTAACCAGCATTGCACAAGTCTTTATATTGCAAAAGTGTGAAGAAACAGTTTTTATTTGTGGCTATGTTTATGAAGTTATTTCATTGTATTACTGCACTTTGTTTTTTGATGCCTTTACCAGGGTATTTTTTAAAATCTGTTTTGCATAATCAACCTACATACAAAACTAATTGTAAATAAGATATTCTATAGGTGAGTACAAACATTCAGGAACAGATCAAGCCATCTGAGATTCTTTTCACTTTCACTGAGTGAGACTGCAGCTGGCAACTTAATTGTTATGAAGTTGTTACTATGCATTGACATCTATTAGGTAATAACATAAGTTAAGCAGCAGTTGCACTTATCACACCAAATCCTTCACCAGTCATGCTGTAAATTGACTTGTTAGACCGAAAGGCATTTGTCTTGCTCATTACAGCCATGTCCTGGACTTGCCATGATTTCATACATAGCATCTAAACAAGGTTCTCTTTCCACACTCTCCAGAAAATAGTAAGAAAGACCTCAGGGTCCAACTTTTGCCAAATGAGAATATAAAGTTGATCTCTTCAGCATTATGGCTGTTGCTGAGCTGGTTTGAGTTATCTGTACTGTACCTTTATGTTGCCTTCTCATCCTCTACCCATATTAGTTTTGAATTCATAGCAACCACCAAGAGTCAACAAGATATCGCTTCTTTACGCACTATGCATTCATCCAAGCAAACTGCTGCCTAAGACTAGCCCAGTAATATAATCATGGTGGTCCCAGAATACGACACACAAGGTGGGCAACATAATATCTTTTATTGGATCAACTTCTGTTAGGAGAGAGACAAGACTGGTATGGTGGGCCAAGCTTATAATCCAAAGAGATACGCTGTCTGCTAATTTGTACACCGTCAAGACAACAAGCAGCTGTAGTAGTAAGTCATGGGCTCGCACTCGCCAATCAAATGCTGAAGTAGAATCCCATGGTGCTGGTATTGGAGTTAACTTATAGTTATATTTCTTTTTACTAGTTTGTTGCAAGCCTTATTTTTAAAGTCTGATTATGTTTTCTTCAGTGCACAAAAGCCCTGTTATTTCAGAGTAGATGGTTTCATGATTGGAATGGTCTCCTTTTGTACGAGGAGATCACAAGTTGGAATGCATAGAAACATTCCCTTCAAGTTCCTGATGGGGGCAGTAGTGAGCCAGTGGCTTCTGGAAGAGAGAAAGTATTTCACATTAGGCAGTCTTTTGTTCCAGACTGCATATAGCCTGAAAGTAATAATTCGGCACTGAAGCAGTGTCTAGACTGCAGGCTTCTGTTGACAGATATTTCCTCAACAGAGCACCTGTTCAGACTGCAGATCCGTCAGAGATCTGCCAGTCGGGAGCATTCTGTCGGTATCCCTGTACACCTCATACCACAAGGAAGAAAAGATGTCAACAGAAGGGGTTTTTCCGACCTTTGGCTGAGGGTGGACAAGCCACATGTCAGAAAAGCCTCTCCCGACAGAAGAGTCAGCAGAAGATACACAAATGCACTGAACAATTTCCATATCTTTTGTTGACAGTTCTCAGCAATCTAGACATAGCCTCAGGGAACAGCTGCTTTGGATTAAAGCCTACACTACAGTACCTTCTGGTAGATATTACAACCAGAATATATCTTGGTGTGAGTTATTAAATTTATCTCAGATGCAAAGTGCAATATTTATCTGACCAGTTTAGGTTAGTGTATAACTACAGGTTGAACCTCTCTACCCCAGCACCCTTGGGACCTGACTGGCACCAAACAAGAGAATTTGCTGGACTACAGAGGTCAATACTGCCTATCAGAATTACCTACACTTCCACAGTGTAACCCCACAGAAGACATTTAGGGGTAAACTGCAGCTAATAGCACGAAACAGAGCCAGGATGGGTAGCCATGAACAAACTTTGTGAGACCACAGGAACTTGACCACACCCATTATAAGGGGTCATCCAGCTAGATAAAAATCACGCCAGATTATGGATGCTGTCACCCAGAAGAGATTCAACTAGTACATATTTCCTTAGCAGACCCTCACATAAGCTCAGTGGAGATGCCCTGCCAAAGCAAAAGTTCCATGTATGTTTTTGTAATATTCCATGTAAAGTTGAACTAAAATTTAACAAGTCTACAGTTACAGAATAAAACAGACCTCAGCCTCAATGCTTAAGTCATGTCCTCAGTACTTCACAGTATTTTAAGGTGGCACATATTAATCCAACTACACTGATATGCTTCTGAGTCACTTTGGTAAAACTGCATGCACAAGTCATTTACAATGGAACAAAACAAAACTTTCAGTTGTGCCTTTGCTACTTTTCACTAGAAAAGTTATTTTTCCTCTGCATTAAGTCTACCAGGCAACTCTTTCCCTTTGTTGTGCACATGCAGAGAAGCTGTCTTTTAAAAAAGTAGTATCACCAACTAATGCAGTACAGTACACACTGTACTAAACAAAGTGGTTGAAACAAGTGCATTTGTTGAGTTTAACCAGGCCAACTGCATTAGTGCACCAAACTGAGGTGCACTGCCTCTGATCAAACAGAATGCTGGGGTTTTGGCTAAAGCTAGATAAAGTCCAATTTGGAGACATGCCAGTATATTGTTTATACCACAACTAGCTATTCATCATTTAACTCATTAGAATTTTGAACACGTGCCATGAAAATACAAAACGAGGGCCCATATCAATCTTACCCAGATGCAGTACCAGTTGCTCAAGCAGTGGAAGAAGGGTTTATTCAAGTATGTTTAATTTATTCCACCAAAGAGAAGTCAGTAGTGCATAATGCAGCATGTTATTATACAGTAGCTGCCTTTGTATAGCATCATTCTGAAAGGGTTTTAGAGCAACAGATCTTGTGATAGATTGGCCCAACCATAACCACCAGTCAAGTTGCAAAATTAAGTTCACTTTTCCCCTCTTAATTTCATTACTACTGCTATCCTATCATACCTGCTCAAGAATGAAGGGGACATCAATTTAGTAGAAGTCACAGAATCCAATTATTTTTAGTTCCATGTTTGGGCAGCTGGGCTTGGGTCCCTTCCCCAGGGCCCTCCCCTGCTTAGAGCATTGTCCCATACCTTACCATTATCCACTCCACACCAGAAAATTGTAACTAATCAGTTCAGCACTCCTGATAACGTCAAGTAGATTTAATCCTTGGATATACTGTAGGAAAGGGTCTCATTCATGTTGTATTAATACTGGATGTTTCCTTCTGCCAGAGGAGATATGACCGATTAGAATATTTTACTGGAACTGCTCCACTACCAGGTTTACAAAAGTAACTAAATGCCTATTCCCCATTCCTGTAATTAATGTTTTGTTGGGTTTGGTTTTCAATCCACATTTGTTGTACTGTCATAAAATACCCAGAATGCTGAGCACAGCAGATGATATAAACACTTAGCCTGTATCTCTCTCACACATATTTAATATGAATGTATAAGCCATTTTAAATCACGCCTCCCAGAGACTGAAGTCAGAGTAATTCCATTCTACCTTGCATGTATATAGAAGGTAGAAATCAGATTTCTACTAGAGACAGGATTTAATTCTTTAGTGTAGTGGCCATCTTATCACCCAAAATGCCAGCGCTACGCGCAAAGCAGTAGCCTCGGGACCTACACGTGAAGACAACCTTAGAACAGGCCACTAAAAGCTGCATTCATGTAAGAAGCTTGCATGGGTAAAGACCCGCTTAAGCACGTCTTTACCCACAAAAACTTATGCTCCAAAATACCTATTATAAGATGCCACAGAACTTGTTGTTCTCAAAAAAAAAAAAAGATTAATACAGCAGCCTCTCTGCCTCATGGTAATAATCCCCCTTTAGAACCAGCTTCACTCCCTCCACAACCAAGGCTAATGGTGCACCCCTTTTAGGTTAGAAATCTAAGCCCATTTCACCTGCAAGGAGCGGGGGGGCGGGAAAGCTGCAGCCCTCAGTAAGCAGGCACTTAAAGAGAGACGATACACGTGGCAACTTTTTTTTTGGGGGGGGGAGGGGGGCGGCAAGGTCTGCTGGTGAGAGACAAGTTCACCTGGCTACTACCCTGAGGACAACAGCGCTGCTGCTGCAGACTCAGGGCAGTCCAGTACGGACGGCGCCATGGTTAAGCAGAAGGCCAAGATTTTACCACCAATGTCTCTAACCCGCCCCCCTGGGCAGTTCAAGCAAGTCACTGCGGCCAGCTGGGGCCTGAGTGTCAGGCGCTGAGCGGAGGGGAGGAGCGCGAGGGAGTTCGGCCTCGCAGCAGGCTGGGCGCTGCCTGGAGCGTACCCAGCCTCAGGGCGCCCGGGGAGCGGCCAGCTGGGGCCCGGCCGCTGCAGACAGGCCACGGCGGGAGCAGGGGCTGGGGCGCTGTTTTCCCCGGGCCGGAGCTCCCGCAGCCCCCACGGCTCGCAGGGCGCGCGCAGCCCCTCCCGAAGCGCAGATAAAAACGCGCCGCCCGGCGGCCGCCTCAGCCCCGCCCCGGATGGGGCCGGGAGCAGTGGGGAGGACACCGGTTAGGGGCAGCCCCCCCAGCCCGGCCCGTGCCCGTGCCCTGCGGCGCTGGGGGCTGCGAGCCACGCCCGCCCGCCCGCCGGGGACAGAAAGCGCGGGGGCCGGACGGGCGGCGGCGGGAAGGCGGCCGCTCCTCCCCCTCTCCCCTGGGCAGCCCCCACCAGCGCCTCTGCGCGCAGGCTGGTGGGGGCAGAGCCGCCGCCGCCGCCCCGGGGAGCTCCGCCCGTACCTTGCTCGCTGCCGGGCTCCATGCTCGCTGCCACCCCCCGGCGTCAGGCTCCACCGCGCGAGCGCCGCCTGGGCTTCATATAGGGCGGGCCGGCGGCCACGTCAGCCAGCCGCCAGCCACCTGATCGGCGCTGCCCTCCCGCCGCCAGGCGCGAGCAGGTGTGGGGCGGCGCCCAGGTAGCTACGCGCTGCTCCGCCCCGGGCCGCCTTGCCCAGCTCTTCTGGCACCGGAGCAGCCCGGCCCTGAGCACCTGTGCCCAACCCGCGGGAAACGCACCCCAGAAATCGCCGGCTTTACCGAGACAGCAGTCGCGTTAAACCGAATCGCCGCGGGGGGACCTGGGTTCAAGTCTTCCCTGCGCCTGCGGGTCGGGAATGTGACCTTTGAAAGAGGAACCAGAGTCGCACCTCCCATCGAAGAGCTCCAGGAGCTGGGTCTACAAGAGGCCCTAAGGCGCCAAGTATCACGAGATCTGTGGTGATCAAATCGTGACGGGGCAGGATCTCTGACTTTATTATTGAGCTTTCCTGGGTAAGACCCACTTGTTAGCCCTGAAAGCTCATTACCAATACAGAAATGTGTTAGTCTGCAAGGTGCCGCAGGACTGCTTGCTATTTGTGACACAACACAATGAGTGAGGTGTCTCCCTGCCTCTTGAGCCCAAGTGCTGCAAACGCTCATGTGAATAACTTATACACAGAAGCAGTCTGAGTGATTTAAAACGGGATGCTCATATGCTTAAAATTAGTCACCTGCATCAGAGTTGTGCAGAATTGGGCCTTCAGTTCATATACCACAGTCTGTATACATGTGGTAGCTGGCACAACAAACCAACAGTCCTGTAGCACTTTAAAGACTAACAAAATCTTTGGATGGGATTTTTATGCTGCACTCATTTCCATGTCTGCTTTTATGCAATTGGATCCCATGCCTCAGGTTCATACATATAAATAGCTGGTTATTCAGATCTTTACATGTGTCTGATGCATACTAGTAACTCTATCTGTAAAGTGGTTCTGGAGCCTGGAATAAAGGCTGCTTAATACTTACAACTTGTTTTTTTTATTTATTTATTCAGGGAACTGATACAGTAATCACTTAACACAAGCTAGTTAAAGAAGCCTGTGGCAGGCAGTTAAGAAATGAACACTCAACACTAACACCAATGATATGTCTGTATACGGTTGTGACAACAAGCTATTTTTTTCTATTTGTCTTATATTTTTGTTGGTAAATAATATGCAAATTTACAAGCTACATTGTGTTACTGAAACTAAATTGTATTCTTATTTTAGCCTCAGGATGGCCTCTTGAAAATTGCTAACAGTTAAAGCAGTGTGAGGCACTTTGGAGACCATCAGTTTAAAAGCACTGTGGTTGCATTAAAGAGAGACAAGGTGGCTGAGGTAATATCTTTTATTGAACCAGCTTCTGTTGATGAGAGAGACAAGCTTTTGAGCTACACAGAGCTCTTGTGCAGGTCTGGGAGAGGTGCTCAAGGGGGTATCACTGCTAAATAGGCAGAAGGTGGTCCAATAATAAATATTATCTCAGCCACCTTGTCTCTAATGTCCTGGGAATGACACAGCTACAGCAACACTCCCTGCAAAAATTAAAGAGAAGTAACCATTTAATAATGGCACTGACTGAACCTGAAACATCACATAGGTACTCTGAGCTCTCTTTCTCCTAAAACAACGTTACATGCTGAAAAATTATAACTTTGGAGTCTGCCCTAAAAGCAAACTGTTATGAGAGTATCTGAACATCATACTGACATATACACTTCTTCCTCCACTCCTTTGGTCCTGCTATTTATTGCTTTGTTTGCTCAAAAAAAAATTGCACAAAATTAGTGGCAGGGCAGACATAGTGAGGGTTTGTGAATACCCAAATTGTCATGAACATTTAACAAGCAATATCACATGCTAAAGAGGATCACTATAGAGGGCTATGAGATGCCAATTTAGAATGCTTAGAAAATGCGGAAAAATAATGTAAATATCAACTATTCCACAGAATATATGGAATATGTTAGGGGACTATTTTGTTAACATTGTAGCATATACGTAGCTTCGGAAGGAAGTGATTGTGAGGATGCCATAAGAACATACAAAGCAGATAAAGCAAGGTATATACAGTAAACTCTTTCATTTCTGGCAGCTGCGGTTCTGAGAGGTTGCTGCATATTCAAATATTCTGAATAATAGACAGGTACACCTAGCAATGCATAACACTAAAGAAAAACAAGATTAGATGTTAAGAAACAAACTAAAATGGATGCAGAGTACTTTATTTACCAACAATAGTAGTAATGTACACTGTAAACTTATACTGTATTTCCTGTATTTATTTGTATTTACTTTCACTGTACTCATGGAAAAATTAACTAAAATTTTCTTGAGGTTAAAATGCTGGTTATTTGAGAGTTCTGAATGTCAGATATGAAAGAGTTTACTGTATGCTTGATGGGGATGTTCTCAGTGCACAGGAATCAGTTTAGCTAGATATGTAAATACCCTCTGCAGAGACATGAGTCTATGTATCTCATAGTCAACATTCCCTCTAATCTTTTCCATCCATGTGCAGAATGATTTTTTTATTTGCACCAAAGCATGTGTGGATGTGCACCACCACTCGGAAAAAAAAATACCTGTGGGGGCTCTGATAATCAGCTGGGCAGCAACTGAATCTCCTATTTTTATGGCATCCTACCCTAGCCATTCTGTAACCATTGACTGAAAACAATATTTATAATGTTCATGTCTAATATTTGGTATGTTAAACTCACTATAAGTCTGTTCCACTGCTGTAGTCAACCTATTTATATACAAAACAAGCACCCAGCGCACAAGGAGGACTGCTCATAGTACTGTTTTTCAGTATGGCAGTGTTTCATGAAATACATTTGAACACAGATCCACTTTTGGAATTGAGATGTCTCTGATATAAAGGCATAAATAATTGATACATAGCTATATTTTAAAATACATGCTGCACTTGAAATCTTAGCTGTTCCCCATGACTCCTAAGCAACTGATGTTTTATGGCTGATCAGTTCTGAGGAAGACTATCAACAATGTAAAGAATTAATCCCTTGGGCTCAATTCACTCCACAATGATGCGGGATTTATATGACTAGCAGACTCAGGGACAGAGTTGTGCAAAGTGATTGTTGTCTCAGTTCTTGGGAGTTAGAGATTCAGAGGATCCAATATATCCCTCAAAATGGGTGTGATGACCAGGACAGAGACATGACCAGGGCAGTTAGAGAGTTCATTGATTTAGTCCCTTCCCAGACACTTCTGTTTCCAAAGCTCCCGTGAGTTTCTGGCATAAATGTAATCTGACCTGCTCTGAGGAACCTCAATGGAGGGTACTGCTTACAGCAGTTCTTGGCAAAATAGGGCGGCCCACAGGTGAAGTGGGGGACCTCAGACAGGCTCCCTGCCCCTGCACACTGCTCAGAAAAGCAGCTTCAGGGGCCTATTTGTCTTTCAACAGTTATGTGCCTGAAGGGGTGGGGGGAGACGCTTCTTGAGCTCCCCCACCCCCAGTACAATCCCACTGGCCGGTTTCTGACCAACGCGAGCCACATGTTTTGAAGCACAGTTCTCTTTCCCCTCAGGCTCTAGCTAGTCACACATGGCCCCTGGCATGGCAGGGCAGGCAGGGAGCCTGCCTGAGAACCCTGCTGGGCTCCTGGCTTGGAGGTGCCCAGGTAAGTCTCCCAGCCAAAGCCTGCCTCTGACACCTCAGACCGTCCCTCCTCCCAACCCTCTGCCCACCCCGCTCCTGCCCCCCTGCCCTACATAACTCAAACCCTCTGCCCCTCCTCCTGTACCATAACCCCCTGTTTTTATGGCATCCTACCCCAGCCATTCTGTAACCATTGACTGAGAGCAATATTTATAATGATAATGTCTAATATGTGGTATGTTTAACTATGTCTGTTCCACTTCTATAGTCAGCTTATTTATATATAAACATTCAAGTGTGCCCCCTTCTGTATTCTTTTAGAGAACGAGCACTGAAAGCCCTCAGCTTTGCTGCGACGCAAGTTAGTATAGTTTGTTTTCATTTGCAGCCTCATGCTGCAAGGTGCTCTGCTAAGCTCTGAGCATCCTCAACTGCCACTAACTCTATTTTTATTATTAGAGTTATGTTACAGTAGTGTCTAGAGGCTCCAGCCTTGACTGGGCTCTACAAACACAAAGTAAAAGGCATTACAGTTCAATCTCAGAGTTAAAGGCAGTCTCTTCCCTGAACATTTTACAATCTATAAGATAAGACACAACAGTAGGTGAGTGTAACAGTAGGAAGAAAAGTGGAAACAAGGACATAGGGAACATGTAGTTAGATTGGTCCATTGGTTTTCAGTGATGAGATGTAAATATAATAGTTATCAGAAACCTCATTGACTAGCTATTTATCTGTGACAGCTGAAAGTGCTCTGTTCTGGCCAGGAATTGGCCCTTTCCAAACAGATGTCATTTGTGGAGGTTTCATTGGGATAAAAGTTAATTTTCAGTTAATAAAAATGAAACTTTTACAACCTTTAGACACCTAGATGCCCATCTGAGTATTTGGGTCTGGATCCACAAAGGTAATCTCATGCCCATATGGCTGAGGTTTAGGTACTTATGTCCAGTTTCTATGGTTCCTTGTAATCAAAAAATATATACGTACATATAAAACTTCTTCATGAACCTGTAGGCTCCTCTACTCATTTAACATCAACATTTTCAGGATAAAAGTTTTCAGGCGCCTGAGTTTCTGCCTCTGTGGAGGTGCAGTGCTGCCTCCCTGTAGGCATCAGGACACTAAGGGAAGATAAGTGTTTATCTGCCTGATTTGTTTGCCTGGTGCCCATCTAGTAGGTCAGATCCCATTCAAAATCCAGCTGCTGCAGGAGGTGATGATACCCACATCACTTTTAGCACAGGGTTTAAAGAACTCTTAGCCACTGCAGTACGGGACAGTCTGACTGTGAGCTCCCTCAATCTCCCCTGTTCTGCTGTGGCCAAATAATGAGAGAGTGGTTGAAATGGGCACATGACCCTGTGTCTCCAATTTCCCTCCACCCCAGTGACTGTCCCACTGTGGATAAACATTTAAATGGTCATTAGTCTCAGAAGCACCCCTAGTGATTTTACCAGGCTCAGTTGTGTACTGACAAATACACAGCTGAGATCTGTCTGTCTGGCTTGTGTTAGTAATGTTAACAGAGGTACTAGAATTGTAAGAACTCTTTAATGTTTAGATTTGAATACCTGTGAGTTGCATGTATTAATTTCACTGATAACATATGCCATATTGACTGTGTCTACACTAGCCCAAAACATCGAAATGGCCATGCAAATAGCCATTTCAAAGCTTACTAATGAAGAGCTAAAATACATATTCGGTGCCTCATTAGAATCTTCAAAAGAGATATGCAAATGAGGTAAATCAAAACCACAAATTAGGTATAAATTTGCGTATGTGACACCTCATATGCATATTCTAATTTCAAAAGCACTTCTTTCAAAAGAAGAAAGCCAGTGCAGATGATGTTCTTTCGAAAGTAAACCCCATCTTCGAAAGAATCCTTCTTCCCATTAAATTCAGGGAAGAAGGCTTGTTTTGAAGATGGGTTTACTTTCAAAAGAGCAGCATCTACATTGACTTTCTTCTTCTGAAAGAAGCACTTTTGACATTAGAATATGCAAATGAGGTGTCACATATGCAAATCTGTGCCTCGTTTCCATTTTTGATTTACTCATTTGCATATCTCTTTTGAAAGAGGAATGCAAGTGTAGACGCATCCCTGGTGTTGTCAAAGATTATTGGAAATACTGTAATATTGTAAAGATGCTGGAAGGTCTGTCTGCTTATCCCTGCTTTGGAACACTGTCATTCTGAAGTCTTCCTTAAGCATTACACACTGGGGCTACATCTATACTAGCCCAAAACTTCGAAATGGCCACACAAATGGCCATTTTGAAGATTACTAATGAAGTGCTGAAATACATATTCAGAGCCTCATTAGTATGCGGGCAGCCACGGCACTTCGAATTTGCCGCGGCTTGCTGCCGCGTGTCTCGTCCAGATGGGGCTCCTTTTTGAAAGGACCCCAGGAACTTCAAAATCCCCTTATTCCTATCTGCTGATTTTGAGGAGTAAAGGGAGTTCAAAGATGTCCCAGCACTTTGAAGTACCAGCAGGTGCGCCGCAGCTAGATGCGTGCCGGTACTTCAAAGTTTAAAACTTCGGAGTTGCTGTGGGAGGGGAGGAATTTACTTAATGAAATGCTGCCTATGCATGGCAGCACTTCATTAGTAAACTCCCCACACCCTAATTACCACCCTTCCTTCGAAGGAAGGTGGTAATGTAGACACAGCCTGAGAGTCAGAACTGGTGGCTGGAAACAAACTTTATAGGACTGCAGGAAACTTGGTCACACCCACGATAAGGCTAACTAAAATCATGCCAGATTACAGATGTTGCCAGATGAGAAAATTCCATATTAAACTGGTTCAACCTGTACTCCAGTACAGCCACCACAGATTATGGGAGTACCAAACATTGTTTATGTTATGTCTTCTTATGTGTATGTTGGTAAGTACACATTTCCCAATTTCTCACTGAAGGCAGATGACTACTTACATATATTTTTATTAGGATCCTAATGCACTTGACAGTGTGTCTTTTATGTTTCTGTTACTATAAAATATGCAGCAGTTATGTCTGTCAGGGGCTGGCTCCTTTTATGAGAGAGTTTGATATAATGCAATTATTAATTTTTATCTGGTCTGTAAATAGCTTTAGCTATTAAACACCCTTGTGCTTCAGGTATGGGTATGTTTGTTTTTCTCACTCAACTAATAGGGGAAAATATTTCTAACTTCTGGTTAGTGACTTGTTTCCTTTCATTAATGTCCTTGGATAAGATTTATGTTTGTTTATGTATGGTAGTAGTTTTATGGAGCATTCTCAGCCTGTGAGGTGCTGTGGGATATGTAGTAAACATACTGATTGTTGAGTTCAGTGCTTTAACTTTGACATGCTTTTATTGTATGTAAGTAACATATACTATACTGTAACTGTATTTAGATGGATTTTTGCCTGGTATTAACTTGCTGCTGTTAATGAGCCAGTCACAGAAATTAATATCCATTCAAGAACCATAATACCTATAGAGGAATAAGTTTGCACAGCTGAAAACTGATAAACAAACAAAATAAGATTATGTCTCCAATCTGTTTCAGTTTCTCCAATTGTCAAATGAGAATATTTATGCTGTATGGTTACATGCATAATGATTAATAATCTAAGAATCTCAAAGTGCTTTCTAAACATTAGGTATCTTTCATGACCCTCTTGTAGATGGCTAAATCATGATACATTTATTTTCAGCAGGGTAAACTGAGACACAGAAATTGTGAGTAATTTACCCTATCACACAGCAAATCAATGGCAGAGCTGGGAGGAGTATGTAGGAATCCTAGGAAAAAAAAGACACAATGAAAAAGCCACTAACGGTTGTTCCATTTTTCATAGATGTTGAGGCCAGAAAGAACCACTAGCTTCATATCTGACCTCTTGAATAGTATGAACTATAGAATTTCACACTGCAATTCCTGTAGTAGAGGCAATCATTCCTCTTTACTGCATAAATGAACATTACTGAGTCCAATGACCTGCTGTTGAATAGACAGCCAAGTGATGATGATCACTTCTAGTGTGGTCACCAGGAGTAGTGGGAGTAAAATGGCAGGGAATCAGGCCCTAAATGTTGAGGACATGATGGTCTTAATTACAATAAACTCTTTCATATCTGGCTGCCCGGGTATTGGGAGGGTGCCGGATACTCAAATATTCTGGATAATAGAGACATATACCTAGCAATGCAGAACACTAACGAAAAACAATATTAGATATTAAGAAACAAACAAAAATGGATGCAAAGTACTTTATTTACCAGCAACAGTAGTATTGTATGCTGTAAAGTTATACTGTATTTGCTGTATTTATTTGTATTTACGTTCACTATACTGTACTTATGAAAAAAGTTACTACAGTAGACTTATGGTTAAAATGCTGGTTACCTGAGAGTTCTGGATGAGTTCCAGAACATAGAGACAAGTTAATCAAGCTGCTCTTATACAAGTATATCTATTATAGCCCTCCAGACCCCAGGTTTGAACCAACAGATCATCCAGTCCCTCAGGAGCTGGGCAAAAGTACACGGCTGCACTCCCAAGAAATACAGTTAATTTTGGAACTCCTTCCAATATGTCTTCTCTGAGACCTGTAGTCTAAAAGATTAGAGGACATAGGCTTATTCTCTCAGCAGCCTCCCTATGTCAGGTCCAGTTTGTCACATACACCTCTGCCTTCACCAAACAAGCCAAAAAGCTAGGCAGGACTCCTCCTCCCCCTGAGCCACCTGCATAAAAGCACACCAGTTATCTCCAGATCTGAAGTGGGTCTGTCCCATGAAAGCTCATCACCTAATAAATTATTTTGTTAATCTTTAAAGTGCTACATGACTGCTGGCTTGTTTTGTTAGTATACAGACTAACATGGCCACCTCTTTGTTACTATTCTGCATAAAAGCAGTACACGCTCACATGGATTTCCAATTAACCCTAAATTTCCACCTTGAGCTCGTTTGCCGCAATTGTAACCTTCGCTTAGTGTCGCACTCTGTCCCTTCTGGTCGCTCTTGGGCCACATATACATGTTGAGGAACTTGCTATAACAATGGCTAACAAAACTGAGCTTTTTAGTTCAGGCCATGTCTACTCTACAAGCACAGTGGCTGCTATAGGCCTGGAGCATAGACCCTTCCAACAGTGACAGAAAGGGTGTTTTACCATTTACTTGAGGCCAGGTCTGCACTAGACCTTAAAGTCTATCATAGATGTGCAATTCCAGCTACAGCAATGGCATAGCTGGAATCAAATTATCTATGATTGACTTACCTGGCTGTCCACTCTGAGGGAGTCGATAGGAGAAACTCTCCCATCGACCTCCCTTTCTCCTCAAGAGATTGAGAAGTACAGGGGTTGACTGTTGACCCCTGATAGTCTGATTTCCCATGTCCCCACTAGATGCGTGAAATCGAAGCCCAGCAGATCAGCCCTGATGGGGTCAATGTACCTGGTAATGTAGACGTATCCAGAGTGACAGTAGCTAGGTCAGCGGAAGCATTCTTCCATCGACCTAGCTGTGCCTACAGCAGAGGTTATGTTGGCATAGCTGTAATGCTCAGGAGTGTAAATTTTTGACCTATGAGCTAAGCTGACCTAATTTTGCAGAGTACACCAGGTCTCATATTCCAGAACCAAAGGTCCTGGGTTCAATCCCACTGCCTAAAACATAGTGTTACGTAATTTTGAATGCAAATTAGAAGCACAATTTTATGCCATCTGCTCAAAAAATCGCCAGGTTTCCTAACAGCACAGTCCAATTCTGTACTTCACAGATTAATCAGTCTGAGCTCTCAGTGCAAAACTGGTTAATGTCTAGGTACAATTTTACTGGAGAGTCTGCCTGTTTTGTAACACTGTGGTGGAGGAGGTTGCTTCTCAGTGTTCCTTATGTGCTGCTAACCAGCTGTCTTCCTAATGGAGTTTTGGAGGAAAGGCACTGCGGGGAGGCTGCTGAAACAGCCATAAAAGGAGCCTATCTCACTATTCTAACTGGTGACAGCTTTAAAGTAAAATAATATGCCCACCTTCTACAGCCTGAGGTGTCTCTGCGTACAGCCCACAGTAAAAAGCAGAGCCCCAGTCATACTTTCCATGACCTCCCTTACTAGGGTGACCAGTTTGCCCTATGGCAAATACAGGACAGTGGCCTCCAGGGATGGGGGGCTGCTGTTCCATGTCAGGGCTCCTCAGCAGTTGGGGGGCAGCTGCCACACAGTGAGGCACCAGGGATGGGGAGTGGAGGATGGGGGATCCACAACCTCACAGCAGGGCAGCACCAGGAATAAAAAGGCCGCCCCATGGGAGAGCTCACCAGCAGTAGGGGCTGCCTCCTTGTGGTGCCAGGAAATGAGGCAGCCACCCAGCAGAGGAGCTCCCTCGCAGCAGGGGCTTCTGCCTTGAGATACCCGGTGTTAGGGAACAGGATCCCCACAAAATATGGGACAATTAGCCTATTTTCATTAAAAGTCAGGACACCTGTGAGACAGCCTAAATAAGGGACTGTCCCAGGAAAAGTGGGACAGAAGGTCACCTTGCCTCTTAAAAGCTTGGGCCACTAGAGGGACTATCATGGCATAGTGGAAGAGCTGCAGCTAAAATGGAATAACCTGGTGGCACAGACAAAGCTTAGGTAGACAGAAGGGGATTTTCCCTTTCTAGGAACACCACCTCCTCTAGTGTGGGTAGCTAGGCTGACAGAAGCATTCTTTCCTCAACATAATCATGTTTACACTGCAGGCTGGGGCAGCCTAGCCCCTAATAGGGTTGCCAACTCAGACTGAAGCTGTTCCAGGAGACTTTCCCCCCAACATGATGTAATGTCTTAAAACAGCCTATTTAAGTCTCCAGGATTGCTTTCAACAGTCACCGGGAGATTGAAGCCGATTCTGGGAGACTCCCGGGCAACCCTAGAGGACTGGCAACTCTAAGCACCATGGCTAGGTTGACCTAAATTTTATATGTAGAGCAGGCCTTAGTCATTCAATCAGTTTTGCCCTACACCCTGACCCTTCTGCCCTTGGCTCCACCACGTCCTGGGCATGGAGCTGGGCACCCTTTCCACCTTGCCCTGGGCTCATGGCAGCTGTTGGCTCCACTGCAGTGAATAGTGGGGACCTTTAGGTGGAGGAGGTGGTGGGGTTCTTGGGGAAGGGAGGGCATGGCCCAGTTTTCTGGCAGTAGGTCGGCAGTAGTGCCTGGGAAGCCCCTACGCATTCATTCCCTTGCATGTGCAGTCTCTCGCTTCCTCTCACGTACCCTGACCTATTAATCTCTCACACATTCACTTTCAGGCTTAGTCAACACTTAAAAGTCACAACAATATAGCTATGTTGGCCAGGACAGTGTATGAAAAAACACTCCTCTGTCTTTCATATCTGTGGCAAGTGAACCACCAGTATAGACCCAGCCACAGCCATGGAAGAATGCTTTAATCAGCATAGCTATTGTTGCTGGGGAGATGGTGTTCCTACACCAGTGAAAAAACCTCATCCTTCAGTGTAGGCTGTGTCTATGCCAGTGGTTCCCGACCTTTTCAGTAACAAAGCACACTTCAGTGACACAAACAATTCCAGTGCATGCCGATTTTTTACTCGCATGGCGAAATTGTGGGGAGGAGGCATGAGCATTTAAACCATATCCCAGCTCCTAAAGTATTCCACCTGCCCCTCTCTCCCCTGCAATTGCCACAACAGGGAGGCGGTCCAGGCTCTCCCCCAGCCCATTCAGGCCAGGAAGCATCATTTCTGCTGCCTCCCAGCATGAACAGGTGCCTGTGGAGTCAACATTTCTCCAGAGCCACTGCAAGGGAAAAACTGATGAAACCCATGCCAGCTGGGACTCAGGCAGCCTTGCTGCTTGAGTCCCAGCTGGCATGGGGTCATCAGTTCGCCTCCTCCCATGGTGGCTCTGCAAAGAGTAGTGGTGAGGGGAAATTGACAAAATTTCATGGCACACTGGTTGAAAACCATTGGTCTACACTCCAGAATTATATTGGCATAGTTATCAGAGAGGTAGCCGTGTTAGTCTATAGCTTCGAGAACAACAAGAAGTCTTGTGGCACCTTATAGACTAACAGATATGATGATGTAGCTATGGTGGTATAGTCTCTGTAATGCAGATTTATTCTTCTTCTCTCCTTTCCCCTGTAATAAGTGGTTGTATTACTGAACCGTAGTAGCAGTTAAATCACTCAAGGCCAGAACTAAAGTGCAGATTCTCAATGGTATTTAGACACAACTTCAGGTCTGATTGGCTCTTGCCTTTCAATTTATGTAGTAAATTACCCCAGGCTAAAGTGGGTATAAAATGCTCCCATATTAGAACAGTAGCATATCACATCCACTTTTCACAGCTCTGTGCATAGGTAACTATTACATAAGGGCAAATTTTTGATTTATTCCATAAAATGCTAGCCCTTGTAGATGCTGTATAAGTAACAATATCTATATGTCTACAGCATTAGAAGCTGAGATGCTTCAAACTGTATGTAAGCACTGTGTAATGTGCAGTTATGGGCCCCCACCCCACTTGCAAATAGTTCATATTCACCAAACTCACTTGTGAACAGCCACATGGTAGTGGCATGCAAACCACATATACATGTAGCTACATCCACACTGGCACTCCAATGAGACGTACCTGACACTCAGATTTCTCAGGGCATATCCTAACCAGTTTCTTAGCACCCCTCTAGCTAGAGTCACTCTAAGGCTTGGTTCATGGCATACAATTGGGAGAACTTGGCTGTCCTGAATCCCTGTATGTGTTTATAGCATATCAACACATCCAGCCAAGGTTTTCCCAGCTCTGCATGTGCCCTGCCATGGCTCTTGCAGTGGTAGAGAAGTTTTTCCTGCTTGCAGCTGCATTGCTATTGCAGGACACAGACATAGGCTCTGCACAACACAGGGGGCTATTTTAGGTGTAGTTTCTGTGCTTTAGAAGGCTGCTGTGGCAGAGTTGCTGCACTTGATGCTTGCTACCATAGCTGGTAATTCCTTGCATAGGCCATGATTTCCTGGAGGAAGGGCACAACATGTTTTCCTCATAGAGCTGGTAGGTACCTCAAGACATCATTGAGTCCAGCCCCTTGACTCACAGCAGAACTTCTCACAACCCCTGACACGTTTTTTTTTTCATCTCCAACCTGCCCCAGACCCTTGAAAAGACCCCTCAAGGACTGAGCTCACAATCATGGGTTTACAAGACCAATGTTCTAACCACTGAGCTATTCCCTCCCCCACATAGCACAGATACAAGCACATACACAGTCACAGACTGGTGAGACCCCATTATCCTGGTAGCCTGGGATGACCAGCAGTGGGTCTTGAATCGCTGCAAGAGGAAGCAGACATTCATAGAGCTGCTTAAGGAGCTTGCACAGACCTTCTGGCACCAGGATGTGCACATGAAGGACACCATACCAGTCTAGAAACAGACAGGTCCTTCTACTGCCCTTTGTCATTATCCTTCAACCTCTGGTCATGACTGAACAGCCAGACGACCGTTCTTTCCTCCCCGCCCCTTCTTCATGTTCTGTGCCTCTTTCCTTCTCTGGCATTCTAACTGGTTACCTGGCTTGGCCACAGTGTCCTGCTGCATTTCATCACTGAGCCTCTTCCTTTTCCCATGCTGATTGAGAGTTTGCTCCACAAGCATCCTGGGCTAACACCTTGGGCTAACATCAGACGTGGAGGAGCCTGCCAAAGAAACCAAAACACACATTATTTCTTTATTCCTCGGGGACAAGAAACAAAATGTTCTTTCACCTATCTTGGTATTTTATTTATCATCTTGAGCAGGAAGACAGGGAGTTACTGGACTGCCATTCCCATCATTTGCCCTGCACTAGACAGACTGGAGTGCTTGATCCATTCCCTGCACTGGACAGCAGTCTGGCTGACTCCCAGGTCTGCCAGGCTCTTGGAGATTTTGTCACGTAAATGCAGATTTCTGCCAATATCATGGGCCTAAACATCATCACGCCCCATGTTGGCCAGAAACCTAGGGTGCTGCTCCGGCTGGCAAGCAGCACAGCACGGGGGGAAGAAGGGAGAATCTCTTTCCCTGTTTTGATAAGCCTGGCTTAGCTGTGCTGAAAGCTGAGCTGGTTGTGTACAATGAAGGGTTAATTGCTGAGCGTCTGCCTTTGAACCAGGAGGTGACTTCACGTGCGTGGCAAGCGAATGAGAAGTTGGGAGACAGAAGGACTGGAATGCACAGGTCCCAGGAATTGCGGGAGAACAGTGGTGGACTATTCAAAAATGCACTCAGCTGCACTTGATGTCCTCACTTACAAAGTGTGTGAGCCCAGAGCACAGAGCTGCTGACTTTCTAGTGTGCTGGAGAGGGCCTCCCTCCAAAGCCCACACCCTTCCCTTCCTGCCTCTTCCCTCCCCTGCGCTGAGTCCCTGCCCCCCGCCCCCGCTTTTCCCCCTACCATCCCCAGCACCTTGTGCACACAACAGAACTGCTGATGGTGGCAGGCAGGTGGTGCTGGGTGGGGAGGGAGGGTTGGTGGTGGGCAGGAGGTGCTGGGTGTTATGGAGGTGCGGACAGGGAGGCTGCTGGTGCTAAGCACCCACCACTCTTTTCCCACAGAGGGACGCACTTATTTATGCTTCATACCCATGCTACTGCAGGAGCCAGCAAGCCAACGTTCTGTGGACACAGAGGCACCCAAGTGCTTTCTGGGTGGCTCATAGGAGAGTTCATGTCAACCACATGTCAGAGTCCATGTCAGACCTGTCATATAGGCATATTCAGAGCATGTCCAGTCGCCTGTTCCTCATGCCCCTCCCCCCAGCCTTCTCAAAACCCCTTCCATGCACTGTCCCAGAGGAGGGGCACTGATATAATCTTAGGGAAGTGAAGAGTACCAAAAAGGTGCCACTGCCACACAGGCAGGGAGACATACCTGGAGAGCAGACCAGGGGAGAATGTGCAGAAGCTGTGGGAGAATGTGCCAGCTCCAGTACTTTACAAGAACACAATATAGGTTTGCAGCAGGGGGGAGTGGGCAGGTTAAAGGTACAAAACATTATGTTGTGAGAAACATGCCCTACGATGCGCCTCATGGGCTACGTCTACACGTGAAGCCTACATCGAAGTAGCCTATTTCGATGTGGCGACATCGAAATAGGCTATTTCGATGAATAGCGTCTACACGTCCTCCAGGGCCGGCAACGTCGATGTTCAACTTCGACGTTGCACAGCCCAACATCGAAATAGGTGCAGCGAGGGAACGTCTACACGGCCAAGTAGCACACATCGAAATAGGGATGCCAGGCACAGGTGCAGACAGGGTCACCGGGCGGACTAGCGCTTCCGGGGCAACAGCTAGCCGCTCCCTTAAAGGGCCCCTCCCAGACACACTCAGCCTGCACAGCACGCGGTCTGAGGAGCCATAGGCACACAGACCCCGAGCGACGCAGGCATGGACCCCCAGCAGCAGCAGCAGCAGCTAGAGGTCCACCCAGCCCTCCCGGCAGGAGCAGTGCTTGCCCTGCTCTGTGCCATGCGGGAGACAGCTGAGCACCTCCTTGCCCCAGAGGAGGAGATGCCCCCAGGGCAGCAGGGCTCAACCCCTACCCCTGCAGCACCCCGCCCCACCCCCCGCCTCACACGCCGGCGGCTGTGGAGCTACCCCACCAGCACTGACTGGTGGGAGCGGCTGGTGCTTGGGGAGTGGGACGACGACCACTGGCTCAGGAACTTCAGGATGAGCCGGCAGACATTCCTGGAGCTGTGCCAGTGGCTCACCCCCGCACTCAGGCACCAGGACACCGCCATGCGGCGTGCCCTTACAGTGCAGAAACGGGTCGGCATTGCTGTCTGGAAGCGGGCCACTCCGGATAGCTACCGATCCGTGGGACAGCAGTTTGGTGTCGGCAAGGCCACCGTTGGGGCTGTCCTCATGGAGGTAAGAGAACCCACGGGGGGAGGGCAGGGCAGGGGAGGGGAGGCCAGGGCAGGGCAGGGCATGGGGGCCAGGGCAGGGGGGCCAGAGCAGGGCAGGGCAGGGCAGGGCAGGGCCACACACACCCTGCTCACCCCTCATTGGTGCTGTCCCATGTGCTTTCTCTGCAGGTTGTGCGTGCCATCAACGCCATGCTCCTGCACAGGCTCGTGAGGCTGGGGGACCCAGATGCCACCATCGCCGCCTTTGCCACCCTGGGCTTTCCCAACTGCTTCGGGGCTCTGGATGGGACTCACATCCCCATCCGTGCCCCGCATCACAGTGGAGGACGATACCTCAATCGAAAGGGCTACCATTCTGTCGTCCTCCAGGCCTTGGTGGACAGCCGGGGATGTTTCCAGGACATTTACGTGGGCTGGCCTGGCAGCACCCACAACGCCCGGGTTTTCTGGAACTCGGGCCTGTGCCGCCGGCTGGAGGCAGGGACCTACATCCCCCAGCGGGAGATCCCTCTGGGGGACACCACCATGCCCTTCTGCATCATCGCAGATGCGGCCTACCCCCTCCGGCCATGGCTCATGCACCCCTACACGGGCCACCTCTCCGCCAGCCAGGAGCGCTTCAATGAGCGCCTGAACCACGCGCGCCAGGTGGTGGAGCGCTCATTTGGCCGCCTGAAAGGACGCTGGAGATGTCTCCTGACCCTCCTGGATGCGGGCCCCAACAACATCCCCCAGATTGTGGGTGCCTGCTGTGCCCTGCACAATTTGGTTGAGAGCAAGGGGGAGACCTTTTTCCAGGGCTGGGCTGCGGAGGCCGGCAGGGCACACGTCCAGCCACCTGCTGCCCCCAGTCGGCAGGTGGACCCCGAGGGGACCTGGGTCCAGGATGCCCTGCGGGCCCACTTTGACGAACAGGCCGTGGGGTGAACTCTGCCCAGGCCCCCTACTGCCCGCCCCTTCCTCCCCCACACTCCTGCCCCAACGCCTACACCATGGAGCACCCCACCGCCCCCGCCCCACTTGTCCTGGACAAATGACAGCACGCACTTGTGGCTGAACGTAAACTTTTTTTTTCTTTCTGAAGCTTTTTTTTTTTATGACTGTAAATAAATATGTGAACCACAAACCAAAAACTATGTACAAACGTTGAACAAAAGCAATATGTACAAAAATAAAACAATACAAAGAAACAACTGTCCGCAATAATAAAAAGAAAACCAAGGAGGATAAAGGGGAGAACTATTTACATGGGGGGATGGGGCAAACTGGGGGCCGAAAAAAACAGGGTCCAACTATATACAAGGCGGGGGGCCACGTCCCGGGCCCCTCGCCCCTATAGCCCGGCACCGGACGTTGGCGGCCGGGAGCCCCGCCGCGCTCGCAGACTGGTCCGTGGCTGGGTGGGAGCGGGCTGGACCGGAAGGTACGGTGGCCGGCGAGTGTCAGGTGGCTCCACGAGTCCACCCCGGAGGCAAGCCCTGCAACCCAGGGGACCCCCAGGAGCCCACCCCTGGGATGCCGGAGGAGGAGGACAGGGACTCCTCCAGAGACGGGGGGGCTCCGCATTGCCCTCCCGTCCCACAGCTCCAGCAGGGCGTCCACCCACAGGGTGTCCCCCGACCGTGGGAGTGGACCGTCAGGTATGTACCCCCCCCGGTGCATACCCCCGGGGTTAAGGGGCGGGGACAAGAGACATGACCAGGGCCCTCCACATGCACAGATGACCATGGCCCCAAGAACAGCAGTGGCATGTCCCTCAGAAGAGTACATCAGCCCCTGCCCCCCAGCAGGACAGCGCCATGCCCCATCCCTGGGGATGCGGGGAGCGGAACCTAGAGTCCCCCATGGGGGGCGGGGGGGACACCCATCAGCAGCAGCAGCATCTCCTGGGGACGGGGACAGGGAACCAGCAGCAGAGGGGTGGAGGCACAAGGGCCACGGGTCAGGGCCCACACTAACGGCTGTCTCCACTCTTCTTCCCCCCTGTGTTCCACAGCTGCACCATCGGAGGGCCCGGGGAGTGCCAGCAAGGTGTCCGTGGTCCTGGAGAGCCCACCGGGGCCATCCCAGCAGGCCAGCCCCTCGGCGGAGTACCGACCAGCCCCAGGACGAGGCCGACGGCGGAGCCACCCGCGGACGGCGACGGACCCCCAGCTGTTCGCGACCCTCCGGCGTCAGCTGGAGGTGTCAGAGCCGCGCCTGCGAGTGGAGGAGCGGCGGCTAGAGCTCCAAGAGCGAGTGCTGGCCTGGTGCCAGGAGGCTTGAGGGGCCTTCATGTGCACCTTTGAGTGTATAGCGCAACGCCTTTCCCCCCCCGCCACGCCGCCTGCTGCACCACCCGCCGCTCCGCCTGCCATCCCTCCACTGTCAGCCACCTTGGGGCCTACCACCGAGGGGGACCATGGGCCTGCGGACACTGGCCGGCCGTATTTGCCGGTTCTCCCAGCCCCCACCCAGCCTCGACCAGGGCTCCGGCCGAGGCAAGGGTCACACCCTCCAACACCAGGCGCTGGACATTAGGGTGCGGGGCCGAGGATGTGGCCCCTCCCCTTTGTACATATCCCCCATTTGTATATAGTTTTTGTTGGACCCCTGTTTTGCTAGCTGCCCCCCCATGTAAATAGTTCCCCCCTTTTTTTCTATGTTAATAATAAGAGGTTGCACTGTTTGGTTTGAAACAACATTTCCATTTATTTCAAAGAAAAGTTGGGGGGGGTGCTCTTGGGTGCTCTGTGGTGTGGGCATGGGGGCAGGGAGTGTTCTGGAGGATGGGGCAGCTGGCCCTGCCAGCGTTCAGCCCGCAGCCTGGTCAAAATGGGCCCGCAGGGCCTCCCGGACCTGGATCCCCTCAGGGTCGACCTGGCGACGGGGGGCAGCGGGTGGCTGGACGTCGGCCCGGCCAGCCTCCACAGCCCAGCCCTGGAAGAAGGCCTCTCCCTTGCTCTCCACCAGGTTCTGGAGTGTGCTGCACGTGCCCACAACCTGGGGGATGTTGGCAAGCCCTGCATCCAGGCGGGTGAGGAGACACCTCCAGCGCCCTTTGAGGCGGCCGAAAGTGCGCTCGACCTCCTGACGCGCATGGTTCAAGCACGTGTTGAACCACTCCTGGCTGGCTGTGACATGGCCTGTGTAAGGGTGCATGAGCCAGGGCCGGAGGGGGTACGCCGCGTCTGCGACGATGCAAAGGGGCATGGTGGTGTCCCCCAGAGGGATCTCCTGCTGGGGGATGTAGGTTCCCACCTCCAGCCGGCGGCACAGGCCCGAATTTCTGAATACCCAGGCGTCGTGGGTGCTACCAGGCCAGCCAACGTAAATGTCCAGGAAGCGGTCCCGGCTGTCCACCAAGGCCTGGAGGACCACGGAATGGTATCCCTTCCTATTGAGGAAGCGTCCTTTGCTGTGCTCCGGGGCATGGATGGGGATATGGGTCCCATCCAGAGCCCCAAAGCAATTTGGGAAGCCCAGGGTGGCAAACCCCACGATGGCAGCATCCGGGTCCCCCAGCTGCACAAGCCTGTGGAGGAGCAGGGCATTGATTGCGCGGACTACCTGCAGGGGAAGGACATGAGAGAGTACCAGTGAGGGGTGTGCAGGGTGTGTCTGGCCCTCCACCCCGGGCTCTCCCCCCGGGAATCCCCCAGGACTCCCCCCCCAGGCTCCCCGCCCCGGGCTCCCCCCCAGGCCCCCCCCCCGGGTCCTCTTACCTCCATGAGGACAGCCCCGATGGTGGCCTTGCCCACACCGAACTGCTGCCCTACGGATCGGTAGCTGTCTGGAGTGGCCAGCTTCCAGACAGCGATGCCGACCCGTTTCTCGATGGTGAGGGCACGTTGCATGGAGATGTCCTGGTGCCGTAAGGCAGGGGTGAGCCACTGGCAGAGCTCCAGGAATGTCTGCCGGGTCATCTGGAAATTCTGGAGCCAGCGGTCGTCATCCCACTCGCTGAGCTCCAACCGCTCCCACCAGTCCATGCTCGTGGGGTAGCTCCACAGCCGGTGGTGTGTGCGGCGGGCGGTGGGGTGGTCCAAAGGGCAGCAAGGTCTGGGGCTGCTTCCTCATCCCCTGGGGGCAGCTCCTCTCCCACAAATAAAAGATGATCAGCTGCCTCCTGCATGGCACTAAGCAGGGCAAGCACTGCTCCTGCAGGGGCGGGTGTGTGGACCTCTGGCTGCTGCTGCTGCTACTGCTGGGGGTCCATACTGCTTCCACGGGGTGTGCGTGCTTGTGGCTCTGCAGACCGCGTGCTGTGCAGGCTGAGTGTGTCTGGGAGGGGCCCTTTAAGGGAGCGGCTTGCTGTTGCCCCGGAAGAGCTAGTCCGCCCTGTGACCCTGTCTGCAGCTGTTCCTGGCACCCTTATTTTGATGTGGGCCGCTTTGGCGTGTAGACGCTTCCCTGCAGCGCCTGCTTTGATGTAGTGCCACCCAACGTCGATGCTCTCCATGGCTTTCACATGTCTAGTTGCTTGGCTCTTCATAAGACGTGTTACCATAGCAACTGCCACATCCCATTGTAATTATACTGCTTCTAAGCAAATGAGCACCTTCTTAAAGGAATACACACAGTTATCTACGTCCAGTTTTTAAAAAACACCAATCAACAAAAGAACAACAAAAAAACCCTCTTGGTACATTCAATTTAATGTACTATAGGTGCTAGGCAGTAATTAACAAAACATCTAGATACTGAGCTGTTAAAAACGTCTGTAACATGGCAGGGCTGATAGCTAATTCACTACCCGAATATTCACCGCTTCCAGTCTGCCCATTCCCACACCATAACTATCATTCCCACAAAGTGCAGGGCAGAGGATAAGAGTGTGAAGAGCAGCAGATCTTTGTCCCATCAGCCATAGATGTGCAGCCCCTTCAGGGTCCGCAGTAGCAAATGAATAAATATGTGGGATTGGAGGTAATGAAAGGAGAAGCTACGTCAGTCCTCTTTCCACGTCTTGCAAGGCTTTGCACGTGGTTTCTCTTCCTCTGTACTCTACTTTCAAGCCCTGAGACACTTGATCTCCTTTCACAATGTTGCCTCCTTCCACTGTCTTCACTGTCTACCTATTTGCCACTCTGAATGAACACAGTTAAGTTCTTCAGATGCAGATTGGAACACATTAAAACCTTTTGTCGATCAAGTACAGCCATTCCCCTGACCAGCCATGCTTTTACAACAGGGTGGGCACGCACTCTGTTGAGGTCTTCACAGAAACAAACATTTGGAATGCAAATATGTAGGCAATACTCATAATTTCAAATACCAAAAATGATACATGCACAAAAATAAGATTTAAAGATTCAGCTGATTCTACCATTGAAAATGATGGGTTACAAGAGGCACTTTATTCAAACCATCTCTGACTTTTACATGTATATGTTCATAACCCATTTTCCATAAAATATGGGGGGGGCATCACAGATACCGAAGGGGGAGGGATTGCTAATGTTGGGGAGGCACGGTTTAGAATTCAAAATGCCCTTAATAAATTGGAGAACTGACCAGAAAGTTATAAAACGAAATTCAATACAAATACAAAATACTGCATTTAGCAGAGGAAAATCAAATGTGCAATCACAAAATGGGAATAACTGGCCAGGTGGTAGTACTGTAGAAAAGACTCTGGGGCTGTAGTAGATAAATTGAAGAAGTCACAAAAAAGGCTAACATTCTGAGCTGTATGAATAGGAACTTCATATGCAAGACATGAAAAGAATGTTTTTACCCTATTTGGCACTGGTGAGGCATCAGCTGCAATAATGTGTCCAATTTTAGGAAAGATGTGGCAAAGTTGGAGAGAGCGATCAAAGCAGAACAAGAATGATAAAAGGTTAGGAAACGTGATTTATGAAGAAAGGTTAAAAAGAGATGGACGTGTTCGGTCAAGAGAGAAGAAAACCAAGGGGGAACTGATAACAGTCTTCAAATATGTTAATGCCTGTTATAAAGAGGTCAGCTATCAATTGTTCTCAATGTCTGTTGCAGGTAGATCAAGAAGTAATGGGCTTAATCTTCAGCCAGAGAATTTAGGTTCGATATTAGGAATAAATATTCAAACGCATGATATGTTTACAATGTTCCACTTCAGCACCTCTAGTTGGGTGTCCTGGGGATTAGCTCCCCAGGTTTCTACCTGCAGCACTGCTTTGTCCAGGATGCCTGCTGCTCTCCACCAGCAAGGCAGCCACTTCACCTCCCTCCACAAGCTCTAGGGAATGACTCAAGCAGCTCTGCTCTGAAACCCTTCTTATATTGGACAGCCCTGCCCTGATTGGCTGCTTCTCTAAGCTCTTCTGTGATCGGCTGCCTGCTGCACATCCTCTTTAAATCTCTATTTAACCTCTGAAAGCCCAGTGTGGGTCAGGCACATAAGGATAGTTTACCAAGGGAATTTATAGAATGCTCATCACTAGAGTTTAAAAAACAAAAACAGACTAGACAAACACCTCTTAGGGTTGTCTAGTTACACTTAGTAATCCCTCAACACAAGGGAAGGAGTGGATGAGCTTTCAAGGTCATTTCTAGCCCTACATTTCTATGATTGTATTGTCTCTTTTGTCCGCTTCCTCTTTTTTATTTTTGATCAGGTTGGTCAGCCCTGTGTTGTCTCATGTCAGATTTAGACTGTACATCCTCACAGAGTTTGTTTCTGTGATGCACATACCATAGTTTTGGATGCTCAAAACTAATAACACACAGTAATATTTTCAATGGTGTTTAAAAGAATTAATGTTATTAAAGCAGGTGGACTTGAGGCTATTGATTCAAATCTCCGCAATAAAAGATTAAGCAGAAGGGGTAATTTGAATACTTTGTTCAATATTTAATACATCCTCATTGGAAGATAATATCTCTCTTGGCTTGGAAATTTGCAAATGCTTTACCTTTGCCTAAAAATAATCCGTTAATAATGATGGATTAGTGATTCACCAACCACATTATTCCCATAGTTACACCACTGTAATTTAATTTTTAAAAAATTGGGATAGCACTGGTAAAGAGACAAAAATTTACCCTCACAATTAATATTCCAGAGACATATGAGGACCATATTTACTCTTCATATTTTGTAGATTTGAATGAGTTTTATAAAAACATAAATCAATCAGCATCTTTGGAAGGCTTCTAGGTTTCTATAACATTCTAGCTTTCCCTAACATTTTATATCAATATCATGAAGCTGTCAGAGGGCATAGACAGTGTTCAAGGAATATGCTAAAATATTTTTCCAAAGCATCTGCCCTACATAATCACAACATGCTAATCCCAATCTGTTAGAGACTGGTCTGACTGTAAAGGGAAATTCAATTCTGTCTTCTGTCAACTCTATTTGGAATAGGGCAAAATATAAGTGAGTTAAACTAAACTCTAAGGGCAAGATTAAAGACAGCCGTTCTTTCCCTCATAACCTAAAACGTTATTTTCCTACTTCTCCTAGTTTGTTTGGAGGCCACAGCATGATGTAAGAACTGTATCTCATTAGTGTGGATTAAGAGCTTTTAAAGTCATAAATCCTGTAGGCTAAGGGACTTAATGATGAAAGCTAATAAATCATAGTTTAATTGCAGGCATAAAATTCATGGATTAAGAAAGGAGAGGCACTGGTTAGCTCTGCAGAAGGAGTTTTGCATAGAGAGCCCAATTCGTCTGAAAGAAGAGGCAAGCGCGTGGGGTGTGGAAGCCCCAGAAGGCCTAGTGTTGCAGGCTCTGCACTGGGGTTATGTATTCAATGGGGAGAAGGTCCTTATGCAAGAGATGAAAACAAGACAACCAGAAATAATCTGCTGCCATATTCCAGTTTTATAAGGGCGGCTGAAATCAGTCATATGGAAAACTGGTAGTACAGCCAGGAGTATGCCCAGCTCTCCTGTTCCCACTCTTGTGCTGTTAGGCCAGACCACATTTCTCAGTCTACAACTTGATATGTAAATGCATCAAAGCTCCAGCATATTGAAAGCAGAAAATGTGTTATACATTGGGTATTTTAAAGGGAGAGGCAGGAATGTACATTGAATCATCCCCTGGGAGTTGTAAATGTTCTCTCTTTGACACACACAAAATAATGGACCGAAATCTAGGCCTGAAGCTGAGAAATACTTCGGAATCCTTTGAGCAGCAAAGCATTTTGATTCTGAAATATTTAAAGGAGGCAGCCGAGAAAAAAATACCGTGAGCCAAAGCTTCCAGCATTTGTGCATGAATGTATGTACTTGAGCATAGAACCCTCCAGCTCTCCAGCTCCCATCTGAGTATTTCTGAGTTGGGGCTGAGTTGGGCCATATTTATTTTTGTGTGCACACCTTGGGAAACATTGACCCTGTACATATAATCATATTACAATTTTCATTTCAGGACTTTGTCAGTCACGTTGGGTTATGAGACACACAAAAAGTGCTCTAGGCGCACACACATCCCAATTCTAACTTGGCTACGAGGCTTGTATCAGTCCACAGAGCAGTGTCACCATTGGCAAAACTCACCAGCACAAGGCCTCATGCACCACTTAAACCATGTACAGTGGCTGTATGGGGGATTGTGGGCAAAACGGCTGCACAGGTAAATCTACACAATCCCTGGAAAGGAGCTGCATGCTGGCTCTGCATAGACCAGCATGAGCTGGGAGTCAATAGGGCTCACACTGATTTGTATCCTCTGAACCGCACACCTCTCACACCTAGTGGGGGAGCAGGAGCTCCTATTCCAGCCAGTTGATTAGAGGTGGCTGTGCTGCAGCTCTAGTCTTGGGTCAGTAGCTGGACTCATCTCCTTGAGCCTTCTGGACTCCGCTTGCATACAGCCCAGTTACAGTAATTCTGTGGTTGGCTTCTGAAAGGAGCCTAAAGGAATTAGGCACTTGGCTGTCATTGACAGTGGGTTGGTCAATTAATTCCCTAAGGCCGTGTCTACACTAGCCCCAAACTTCGAAATGGCCATGCAAATGGTCATTTCGAAGTTTACTAATGAAGCGCTGAAATACATATTCAGCACCTCATTAGCATGCGGGCGGCCGTGGCACTTCGAAATTGACGTGGTTTGCCACCGCGCGGCTTGTCCTGACGGGGCTCCTTTTCGAAAGGACCCCGCCTACTTCGAAGTCCCCTTATTCCCATCTGCTCATAGGAATAAGGGGACTTCGAAGTAGGCGGGGTCCTTTTGAAAAGGAGCCCCATCTGGACGAGCCGTGCGGCGGTGAGCCGCATCAATTTTGAAGTGCCACGGCCTCCCGCGTGCTAATGAGGTGCTGAATATGTATTTCAGCACTTCATTAGTAAACTTTGAAATGGCCATTGGAGCTAGTGTAGACATAGCCTAAAGGTTTATCTCTGCTTCCAGAATATAGTTGCCATGCACAGAATAGGCTCCTGAAATAGGAGGACACAAGAACATCTTATCTGGGAACAATAAGACCAGAAATTCCATTAGGAGTGTGGCAGAAAGACCACAACACATATTTTCCACAAGTCAAACAAGAGTTTTTTTGTTGAGTTCCAATTAGTTTAATCTTCAGACAACCAGTTCTCCATCATATATGATGCCTGACGCCACAGGCAGACCTCACAAAAAGATGCATCAGCACATACGTCATTCTAAAATATTTTACTTCAAGATCACACTGTGAAATAATACTCTTACACAAATATACAACACTCTTGCTATATGAGTAACTTGTTTACAGATAAGAAGATATAACACAAGGCAACATAATAGCACTGGGCCCAGAAAAGATTCTTGAATCCCTATTGCAACTTGCACAGAATCATAGGCCTGGAAGGGACCTCGAGAGGGCATATAGTCTGGTTTCCTGTGCCTGAGGCAAAACTAAGTATTATCTACACCAAGGGCCATAAACTCATGGCCCACAGGCCATCTGTGGGCAAAGCTTTTTTGCAATCCAGCAAGGAGTCCTGATAGCCTGTGTGTGTGTGTGTGTGTGTGTGTGTGTATGTGTGTGTTTTCTCTAAGCCCCACCCCTTCCTGCCACATACTGAAGCCATGCATCTTCAGTAGACTGTGTATATGCCTATTGTATATGATAAAAAGAGCGTAATCTTACGTCAAATCTTAATTTAATCTGTAAAGGAAGTAAACTAAGGGAATTTCTTTAACATGATACACAAGATAAATACCCATAGCAAAGCTGAAATATTAGTGATAAATTGTTATAGGAACATTATAGTTTTTGCAGCTGTAGCCATCTAGTAGGAAAATTTTGCCTTAAGGGAAAGGAGTTGGAAGTCAGCAACTTTCACACAGAGTACAGAATATGCCACAAAAATCGATACTGTAAATCTATATTTTCTTGGACCCATGTCAAAGGTGAATTTTGCCTCAAGAGGAAACCTTTGTGGAGAGCAAAAGGGAAAGTCTAGCTGCAGAAATGAACTATTAGAAAAATAGGTGGGAAAATTCAAAGGGAGCAGCAGATCAACTAATTGTATAGAACATACACAGAATGTGAATAGATGGTGACTCGTATTTTGGGTTTCATTCCTAGGAGTAAGGGGAGCTTATCTGTGGAATGCAATATGGGATTGGCTGTGGTAAGGATGCTTTAACAAATGGGTGGCTTTAAAATCAGTTATTATGACAAATGTATACAAGACAGCTTCGAATTTGCTGAGTAGAACCTTCTATGAAATTCACTAAGGACACCACCATGCTGATCTAATGTACTTGCTGAAAGGTTAGCTATCACTCTGAGGGGCACAATGGTAATATCTTTCTAAGACAGATAGATGTGCAACACCTTGAATCTTACAGTTACTGCATGACATGTATTCTGTAATACATATGGGTATGGTGCAATGCAAACATTGATCAGCATGAGCCAAACATGGGCACATTATGAAGTTTATTTCAAATTCATGCTGAAAAATATTATACCAAACCATCCCATAGTCTGTATTTCCCAGAAAAAAAACTTAGATATCTGAGTTTTATTTATTTTTTTTTTAAATTGGGACTGGCATTTTAAAATCCTGTAGCTGTAAAATCAATTCCCTCAGTATTATAGGACCAGATTCTTATACAAATCAGATGTTGTAAATATACTCACTTAAACATGTTGAGAACCTGGACCTACGAGTCCAGCTATTCAGAACTGTGTGGGGGAGAGGAAAATTAAAACTAGTACCATTTTAAAACTCTAAGAAATATAAACACATTGGGTGCATCTACATTTGTCAGCTACTTTGAAGTAGCCAGCACAACGTCGAAATAGCGCGTCGCATCTACAAGCGCTGTGTACTATTTCAACGTTGAAATCAATGTTAGGCGTTGAGATGTCGAAATCGCTATTCCCATCCGAAGGTTGGAATAGCGCCCTACTTCAACGTTCAATAGCGGGGTCTTCCATGGCGGCCATCAGCTGAGGGGTTGAGAGACACTCTGTCCAGCCCCTGCGGGGCTCTATGGTCACCGCATGCAGCAGCCCTTAGCCCAGGGCTTCTGGCTGCTGCTGCTGCTGCAGCTGGGGGTCCATGCTGTATTCACAGGGCCTGCAACCTGTTGTCGGCTTTGTGGATCTCGTGCTGTGCAGGCCGAGTGTGTCTGGGAGGGGCCCTTTAAGGAAGCGGCTTGGGGCTTTGCTGGCCCCTTATTTCGAAGGGGAGCACTGGTGTGTGTGGACACTCTGCATTTCCTTCCGGGGTGGCTCCTTTCGGCGTTTTCCGTCGCTACTTCGACGTTGAACGTCGACATCACCAGCCGTGGAGGACATGTAGATGATACGCGTCGAAGTAGCCTATTTCGATGTTCTTACATTGAAATAGGCTACTTCGACGTAGTGTCCTAGTGTAGATGTAGCCATCATGTTTTTAAAGTCTGATTGTAGTGAGACCTTCTGGGACTAGAAGTAGGTATTATATAACCTAAGACAAAGCTGAGAATTACTTCACTGTTAAGGGATGGGATTTTTAGACCCTACATTTATTGCTGCTCTGGGACAAAATATTGAAATGCTCCCCAATACGCCTATCCCTTGAATTATGAACATAACTTGTTTGATGAAAACTGTTCGTAAGGTGAAAATTTGTAAATCAAAAATGAAATTTCCACTGATTTCAATGTAAAGAATTCTGACTGGTTCCAGACTCCCAGAAAAATCACCCAATATTGCTTTCTTTGTCTCCTTGGCCTCAGTAACACCCCCGCAAGAAACTTTTTCACATTTCAGACCCGTGATGATGACAAATAGCAAAGATATTTGAAGGTTAATTCATTCACAGTCAAGATGACGTGAACCCAACAAAGTGTGCGAACCAACTAGGATGAGCAGGGCAGCTGAGGGAGGTGCGTAAGCATTGCACATGCACTCTGTTATATGTGTACTGCTGTACCAAGCGCTTTTTTTACAGCTCCCTCCCTGCCCCTCGGCTGCACCCTGCTCCCTTCCCACACCAGGGTTTCTGCAGGTGGAGCTGCTGGTAGGGCTGTGCCGCCCCAAGCCACTTGCCACTGTGGGGCTGCCAGAGGTCCCCTGCCCAGCTGGGTCCCTGAGCTGGAGCTGCCAGCAGAGCTGCATACCCCGGCCAGCTCCCAGCCCTGGGGCTGTCAGCATTCCACTGCCTGGATCCTAGGGTGGGAGCCCCTGGCAGAGCTCCATGCCCCAGCCAGCTCCCAGCCCTGGGGCTGCCAGTGTTCCCCGGCTCCAGCTGGGTCCCTGGGCTGGAGCTCCTGGCGGAGCTCTGGCTGTACCGTATTCCTCTGTGAATGCTCAAACCAAGGTTGGTTCTTTGTCGTAGTGAAAATTATGTTCATAAATTGACAAATAGGTATAAATTTACATGGTTCGTTGTAGCAAAAATTCGTAAGTCAGAAGTTTGTAAATCGAGGGGTAGGTGTATAACAGGGTGGTGAATTCCAGTGCAGGGCAGAAAGGAGGAAATGTTTTTGTGGCTGACAGACATTTTTAAATGGCAGATGTTTAAAGCTGATTAGCAGTTCAGAGTGGCCATGGATTAGTGGGGGGTGGGGAGGCCTAGTAAGTGCAATTTCTCATTGGGCTGTCCCCAGAACACATGGGGCACTAGTATGTCATACAGAAAACCACTTCCTTGGCTTTGGCAGGGGGTCAGCATGCCCATCTATAATAATTTAGAGGATTCACTTGATTTATGATTACTAAAATCTTAGTCCTGGATATTATTACTTTTGCAACTGGTTTCCTTATTACTGGAATCAATTTCCACCTGGTAAAACAGTATCAACTGTCTCTGGTGCTTTTTGTGCTGTGCTCTGCTCATAATCTAACGTGGATTTATTCAGATTAAAATAGTGAAACTTCACTTTTAGATAATCTCCTAACCCTCCCCTTCCCCCACTCCCAATCCTTTGCAGGTGTTTCTGACAACAGTAACATCCAATGGTCAGGTTGTTAACTACATTATTGAAGAGCGTCAGATGTGTAGTGTAGGTGTGATAATTCATTATTACTGCATCTTCTCACACTAATAAGATGAGACATAAAGTGGGTGAGATAATATCTTTTCAGCCTGGTGAAAGAGATAAGCTTTTGACTTACGCAGAGCTCTTCACGGCACCCATATTGTCTCTCTAATATCCTGCAGGGGCCAAACACAGCTACAACAATAGCACAAACAATAATACTGTAATACAGCTCGGAAGAACAGAGCATAAAAGTAAGGCTCTTGCAGGGATAGCACACAATACTCCTTAAGAACACTAGTGCTTATAAAAGCTTGGTGGGTTGTTCCTGATCTGTGCCAGCTGACCAGTAACATCCATTGCACAGATGGTAAATTTTTAAATTATTGTATTGAAGAAACAAAGATGTCAAATACCTGTGTTTGGTAAAGGGTGCCAGAAAGGAGAAGGTCACTTTCCCTGCTTGCTCCTGATGGGAGGAGGGTTCCAATAGTTTCCCGCTCTTTCACTCCGAGGAACGGCTCCACAAATGAGAAAGTGTCCAGCTATTTGTGAGGGCATCCTAGGTGTATTCCCTGCAGCAGTAAATGGAGAAATTTGGAGGCTGTAGGCAAGTGTTCAGTCCTAGAGAAAGACCTTGAAGATGAGGGTCTCCAGCAGGGGTTCATAAACTGGGCTGGGGGTAGCTATGGACAGGGCTAATTTCATCCCTGCTGTAACTCTATTAGTGGCAGAGAGGAACAGTGCTGCTTCACACAAAACTTACACAAAACAGAGAAAATTAGGTAAAAACCTTGCTGAGGTCAGCAGAATAGCAGGTGGGCCACATGCTCCATGTACCATACTGGCAACAAAGACTGGAAATTCACAGCCAAACAAACTTTGCAGATCCATGGCCAGCTGCATGTCTGATGTCTTTTCCTGAACACTGCACTCAGGCAACATGCTGGTAAACATCCCCAAAGGCAGTAAGCTTACTGATGCCACACTTCCATTGCCTGGCAGGCCATGACTTTATCTGAGACTTCTCTGATGCAGGATGGAATGGGAAAGCCAGAGGGGATAGTTAATGATTCTCTGACTCTTTACCTATGCCTGTTTTCTCTTGCAAACATTAGCTGGTGTAGGAGGGGAACAAGCTGCTTAGAATGGTGGTCCCCCAGCATCTCCCACTCTGCCTACTTGCTCCCTTTGCACAGGAAACTGGTCATGCTGAGTTTTTGCAGGTGGGCAATGCTGGGTCTAACTGCAGGTAAAGAAGGGAGTCCGATGTAGCCAGCTTCTCTCTCCCTCTCCTTTGAGCAGCTGCAGCTACACAAATAACTACCAAATAAACTGGAAGCTAAACTGGGCATTAAACTGGGGCCTCTTGGAAAACGTAGCTCAGTCTGTCTCAGAGAAACAAGAATTAAACAGTACTAAAGACAAGGAAAATTGGGGACAACCAGGAGACGATTTTAAAAATGCTTCTCAATAATTTATTTAAACCTAAAAAAATTAACCTTGAAAATATCCTTTTAAACTTCCACAAGTAAAAGATTTTTCTTTTGTTCTCTGTTTAATGTTTGCATGTGGTAAAAAATAATCTCTTGATGTTGAGCCTCTATAGAAGTTGTACTTTCTTAACATCTGCAAAACCTTTAGTATAGCAGAAAGAGTGTTTTGTTTCCTTGTCAATGACACCGGTTTGCAGTGTGTTATAATGGCGATTGATTACCAAAAGTGCTTTCTGCTAAAATCAATTTTAAAAGAGTTTAGGTTGGATCATATTTGAATGTTGTCATTGCACCAGTGATACTGAATCAAGCATATTAAACCATTATTATGACTTACCGTAACATTTCAGCATTAAATTTTCTAATACATGACAAAAAGAGAAAAGGACCGTATGTCTCCCTGTGGTGGATCACTGACTACGTAAGCATTGACTCAGAAGAGAAGGAGTCTGCTACTGAATCACTGGCACCATTTTCTGCAATTCACATGTGATGGTATCTGATTTGAATCCAGACCAATGCGGGGTTGAGTCACCACTTGCCCTGCATCTCACCGGGCACCTCACAATGTTTTGCTGCTGTAGCTCCCCACCTGAGACACTCACAGTGACCCTAGGAGCACATCACACTCAGAATACCAGTGTGCTAGAGCCCTAATTCAGCAGCTCTGACCCCAGAAGCCAGTCTACAACCACTCTGCTTCCAGCAGTCTTGGGTACAACCGGCAAGGTGTCCCTAATACACTCCTAGTCTTAAGTTTTCCCAAAACATTGTTCCCTGCACTGTCAGGGAGAAGGCTGGGCATTTCAGAGAAATAAGGTTACTTTGTTCCTCTAAAGACAAAAGAGCACATCACAGCTTATTGAGTTAGCTGAGATAAATATACCCTTCCCTGCAAACACAGCACTGAGATGGCTTATAGTGAAAATAAAGCAGATTTTTTAACTATAGGTCATAGATAAAGTGGTGCCAACTAAAAAGAATAAAGTTACAGAAGATTTCAATGCAATAAAAGTGAAAACACACAGCTAAAAGGTATAAAACTTAGGCTGCTGCTACACTACCATTCTCCTGTCGGAAATGCCATGGTAATGAGGCAAATCGAAGCAGGCTAATGAGGTGCTAACATACATATTCAGTGCCTCATTAGCATAATGGCAGCTGTATGAACAGACTTCAAACTGCAGATTCACAGTGAAGATGGGGGCAGCTTCGAAATAAGCATCCCACTTCGACACTCCCTTACTCCAATCTTGTTCTGCGGGAGCAAGGAATGTCAAAGTGGAGCATTTATTTCTAAGCTGCCCCCATCTTCATTGTCAATCTACAATTCGAAAACGTTTGCATGGCTGCCATTATGCTAATCAGGCACTGAATATGCATGTTAGCGCCTCATTAGCCCGCTTTGAATTGCCTCATTACCATGGCACCTCTGATGGGAGAATGGTGGTGTAGCAGTAGCCTTAGTCTAGCAAGGTATAGACTTTGTTCAAGTTGGTTTCTGTCACCAATCTTTGCTGTCATATCTGAGTTTCCCTCAATCAAGACCTTCCACAGAAGTACCAGAAGCTGCTTCTCTTGTTTTCCTGGGTGAAAAATTTTGCTTAAGCAGGTTTCCCACCTATATTCAGTTTCCAGAGACTTGAAACTCTCCATTCTTTTTTGCCCTTTCCTGTGGTTGAAGGACACATCTTTCTCAGCTCACAAGAGCTCTGTTCTCTTGAGTCTCTCTAGTAATGGGTGCCACAGATGGCTTCTGTCTTTGTTTAAATTTACTAAACTCCAATGATTTTGTTTCGAGATGTAAGATGACTGCATGTTGAGGGCTCCCCATCCTTCTATTTAAAATGGGCATCCATTATGTTGATTCCAACATGCTTAATCTACACAGGAGATAGATAAATAGCTTCCTTCTCTCCTTTTCTGTGAAGAAACCTTGTTTAGCCACAGTTTTTAAATGAGTGGCTCTCAACCAGGGGTACACATATCCCTGGGGGTACACAGAGATCTTCCGAGGAGTAGAGCAACTCATTTATATGTTTGCCTTGCTCCACAATAGGCTACAAAAATGCACCGGTGAAGTCAGAGCAAACTAAATTTCATATAGACAATGACTTGTTTATACTGCTGTGTATATTATACACTGAAATATTCCCATTGATTTCTTTTATAATTATATGGTAAAATAAGAAAGTAAGCAATCATTCAGTAAGTGTGTGCTGTGACTATCTGTATTTATGTGTCTGATTTTGTAAGCAAGTAGTTTTTAAGTGAGGTGAAACTTGGGGGTATGCAAGACAAATGAGAGGCCTGAAAGGGACATGATATCTGGAAAGGTTGAAAACCAAAGTTTTAAAGCATAATATCAGAAAGTACCCATATTGCCTCATTTCGTGTTAATACATCCATTTCACAGTGATATCAATTACAAGTTTGTCATTATCTTTCAGAAAATACTTTACTCTACACACTTTTATAATACAGGTTGAACCTTTCTAGCCCAGAACTTTCTCATCCAGCAACATCTGTAATCTGTATATGCATGTGAAACCTGGACAACGTACCAGCGTCATTTGAAGCCACTTGAACCATATCATCAATGCTGCCTCAAGACAATCCTAACCATCTCTCAGGAGGATAGGCACACGAACACTAGCATTCTGGAAAAGTCAAACATGACCAGCATAGAGGCCATTATCATTCACCAAAAACTTTGTTGGACTGCTCACATGGTTCGGATGTCTGATCAACACCGCCCAAAAAAGATTCTGTTTTCTGAACTGGAGGAAGGAGGAGGAACGTTGGGGTCCAGTGGAAGCAGTATAAGGACACGCTGAAGGCACATTACGAAAAAGGGCAACATCGTTGTCAACATTTGGAAGAACCTTAGTCAAGACTGTTCCCAGTGGAGAACGATAATCCATGAGGGGTGGCACAATCTGAGAGGTCCACCGCAGTGCAGACAGGCAAAGAAGAAGAAAAGAGCATCAAAAACTGCCCCATGCCCCTCCAACAGCTACTAACACCTGCCTGTTCTGTAATAAGATATGCAGATCAAGAATCGGGCTGATCACCCATCAACAGACTCACAAATAGGAGGGTGACATGAAGATATCCTACTTGTTATCAAGTGACCACCAAGAAGAACCTCTAGAAGTCTTCTGAGAGCACAGTAAATAGTGGAAGTGTTGGTAATGTGCTAGACTATACTGACCTCCTCTAGTCCGGCAAATTCTCTCATCCAGCACAGGTCTGGTCCAAAAGGTGCTGGATTAGAGAGAATTTGAACCTGTACAGCAATATTGAATGCAATCTGTTGATTCAACTGCTTATCACTTGAGATTCAGACCCCCTATGTTTATATACCAGTAAACCTTTGAAACCGACTCTTCTGAGGGTTACCTCTCAAACCAGGGGCAACATGTAGAGGGGGCATGAGGGCCCATGTGCCCCCCCAGGTGGGAGGTGGCTAGCTGTGGTCATAGAGCTGGTGTTGGCAGCAGAAGTCAGTGCCCCTGCAGGCATTGTCAGCAGCAGGGCAAACAGAGCGAGGCAATGCCAGGCCATGCTGCTCTCTGGACACAATGCTCCAAGGGAGGGGTGCAACTGCCCCTGCAGTCCCCAGCAGGAAGCAGAGCAGAGTGGCCAGTGAACAGGCCTGTGGGAGCATGAGCACCTGGTGGCTGGGCCTCACTCGTAAGGCAGAATGACCATACACTCCATCTTGGAACGCTATCATACAACGGCGGGAAGGTCTGAAGTCAGGCCAGGAGAAAGAAATCAGAAAGTTGACAAGTAGTTGGAGAGTCCCCAAAGAGAATATCCTGACAAGCAGATAGTAAGCCCCCAAAGAGAACAGCTGGGGCTAGCAGCTGGAAGCTCCCCAAAGAGAACATCTTGGTTGCACAATATCAGAGGGTCTCGGGGGGAGGTTCAGAAAAAGACCAAGGACAGAGGAAATCTTGTAACATGTTCTGACAGGCCGGGAGGATAGAAAGCCCAAATTAGGTAACAAACGCTTTAATTGGCCAGGTATCAAACCCCCAAGTAAGAAACAGTATAAAAGGTGATTTAGCAGGAATAAGGGTGTAGGCGCCTGGACACGAGTCCAGACTTCCAAACTTCCAGTCCAGACAGCAGACCCCGGCCTGATCACCCGGACGTCACCACCACGAAAGGTCCCAACCAAGCCGTATCTCTGACTTGAAGGGCCGCTGTAACGTAGTTGTTGGTGAGATGTGGGAGCATTGGATGTTATTGGTAAGTCACAGGTAATTATACACAGCTATATGTAACCTAGTGTTTAGTCTATGCCAAATAAATAACTATATATATATATATATATATATAAATAAAACAAGTGTTAAGTAATTGTAGTTACGAATAAATGAATCAATCACTATCGGTAAATACCACTAGCTGGACTAGCTGGGGCTGTATAGAAAATTATTGGGACTTAGAACGGCCACAGGGCATTGTGGTGTTCACAATCGGAGTGTTATTGTTCCTGGTACTCATAATATTGTGGAAACCTAGGTTTTAAAGCGGATGCATTGAATCACATATTGCTGCTACACTATATAAGGCTGCCATAAAGGTGGGGTGGTCGGTCCCGGGCCACCCGACTCCCCCCTGCTGTATCACACCCCACACGCATCCACGGGACCCGGAGTAGGTCGGCACATCGTCATGGTGTCACGGACAGGCAGTCAAGGGTCTTATCCCTTGGGACGTGGATGCCCGTGGGAGTCAACAGGGAGGGAGTCAAACCCTGAGGAGTTATTTTATCATGCTCAGTTCCATAAATTGGAAACCGAGCAGGGCAGACAACAGGGACTTGATGTATGTCTGTTTGATAAGGGGGATGACAGAAAGTATACTATGGGAGTGTCAGTTGAGGGACTGGCTTGTGTCTTAAGAAAACACCCAGGGTCGAGGTTTAATGCCAGGGAGGAAAAGAAGCAGTTGCAGTTGGAAGGGATACAGAAACCACTGGATCCCAAGCAGAATCAGATGCATGCTTATAAAGTGTTTTTAGGATGTGTAGAGAAAGCTACAAAAGAAAAGAACCCGTGGCTTCCGAAATATGCCTTGGAAGACGGGGGACAAGAACATAGGTTGCTGGTAGAGACAGCTGAGGAGTGCTGGGAAGCGCGAATAGCTCATAAAGTAAAAGCGGATGATCATGACCCAAGGCGATTGTTAAAAATCGTGGCAGAGAAATTTGTTAAGTTGTTATACACCCTAGACACGTTAGAAGGATTGGCTAGGTCGTTGGTCAGGGGACGGGAAAAGACATCTGCTCCGGAGAAAAAACCAGGAGGACTAGGGGAAGTAGAGAAGGGGGGCGCCCAGCTCGGGGAGTCAGCTCCAAGAGAGCCACCTCCCCCATATCCCCCAGAGGTGATTGAGTCAGCGGTCCCCTCAGCCCCAACATTGTATCCAGATCTCAGGCAGCTGGAGGAAAAGGGGGAAGGACCGACTAGCATAGGAAAAGGGGAACGTGAGCAGACTATGGATGAAGGGATGGGAGTAGTACGAGCATTTCCTATAGCAGTCACACGAACAGAACATGATCAAACCAGGGGAGCAACTACTAAGATTGTGTTAAGGACCTGTACCCTGGGGGAATGGAAAGAGTTGTTAGACAGCACCAGCAGAAAACCCGGTGAACCGTTGCCCCAGTGGTTAGGTCGGTTAGTATTACAGTTTGGATCGGATCTAGTAGATAAAGAAGAGGCTAGATATTTAGTGCGAAACTCCCGATGGTCGGGGGTGCTGCAAATAGCCGGGAGGTAGAGGATAACACCCAATGGCCTGTCACCATTCCAGCTGTCGTCTCCTTGATGACAGAAGGCACATTACAAATGTTTAACATACTGTTGGGATCAATTAGGACTGAGGAGGAGCTGATAAATACCATTGCTGGCATGTCATTTATCATGTGGCAAGATCGCCAACACCCCTTAGGACTAACAGCAGCTCAGGCTCGCCATCCCCATCCTTATTTGTTTTTGGGGGATCCATCTCAAGTACCCATTAGTGCAGTAGCTGTTGAAGGGGCCGGTGAGGCAGCAGGGGTTACAGCAGGAGATCTCATGTGGCTGCAGACAGTAGTCGGACGTCCTCTGGGTACTTTGTTTACGGTCACAGGCAAACTCAAATTTCCAACAAGCGTAGGGGAAACGAAAGTCCTAGCAGCAAGCGAGAGCAGGCAGAACCGAAAGCAAGGAGAGGGAAAGCGAAAGTTTTCCCCCCTTGAAAGGGCAGTATTTGGGCTCTTGCTGAATAACAGCAATCTTTCAAGAAGTGAACTGAGAAAATTGAGTCCGGAGGAGCAATTCACCTTGGCAAAATTGAAGGGTTTTGTCCCTTACGGAGACAGTGAGAAGGGGAAGAATGGGGTGGACGACAAGGCAAAAAACGATTAGGGGTTGCTTCAGACAGGGCCGTATCTGAAGTAACCGAGTTTAATCGAGACACAAGGCCCTATACTAAAATACATATAGAAGGGGAAGCAATCAGATTTTTGTTAGACACGGGTGCACAGGTTTCAGTAATTAAGCCATCTGTCCCACACACTAAATTAGGGAAAAAATTATGGGTCCAGGGATTGCACGAAGTAAAAGCCGCAGAAATGGCTATGGTTAAGGTTAAAGGGGGTAATAAATTTTATAAGATTAAAGCTATTATAGGGCATGAAAATTTACTAGGAGTAAATGAGATTCGACGACTGGGCCTGAAGACATTAATATGGCAGGCCTTACCAGTAAAATTAGAAAGTGCTTCAGTGCATAGTCCAAAAGTAGTTAACGGGAGTCCATGGAAGTTCAAACCAATTCCTACCCCAGAGGAAGGGAAAGGGCATGTAAGAACTTTATTAAAGAAATTGCTGTCAGAACAAAAAACAGAGTTAGTACCAGAGTCAAGGACTCCGGGTGGGGAATCAGGAAGCCGAGGGGAGACGGGTACCGGCTGGGGGTGGATTACAGACAGGCTAATACACAAGTAGAAAGGGTACAAGTTACAACACCATGCACCTTACTGGAACTCTGGAAGATGTTACAGTCTAAGAAACTGAGATATGGGGCGAGTATTGATCTTAAGGACATGTTTTTTCAAGTCCCCCTAAGGGATGATCAGGGCATCTTAAACTTTTCGGTTTTAGGGAAAATATATAAATGGAAAGTTTTCCCTCAAGGCTACGTTAACTCCCCAGCAGCGTGCAGTTTAAAGTTGACGGAGACTTTAAGTAAGATAAAGGAGGAACCGGGAACAGTTGTGTTAAATTATGTAAATTACATTTTAGTTGCTGGAGAGGAGAGGGAAACTACGCAAAGGCTTCTAAATAAGGTATATCAACAGTTAAAGCTGGATGGATGGCAGGTCAGTAAAGATAAGTCGTTAAAGGAAGTTGGAACAGAGTGCTCTTTCCTAGGCCTAAAAATAGACTCCAAGGGCATTAGGCCAAGGGAAGGAAAAGACAGACGATTAAAGGAGTGGGAAAATAAGCATCCCGAGAATGAACAACAAGTACAACAAATCTTAGGAGAATTAAACTATATTCGACAGTTTCTCCCCTTAGAAATTAATTGGGCAATTAGGTTATTGCAGAAAAAGGTCACTAAGAAACACCCATTTTATTGGACCACAGAGGATTCAGAGGCATTGACAAAACTTATTGAAGTTAGTAACCAGCCGTTAACTCTAGCCAGGGTGGAACAGGAGATTCCCATAACTATATGGCTGGCAGGGACCGCAGACCATTTTTTAACCAGGATAACTCAAAGGGGCAAGATAATACATTTGGAGCAATGGAGCATAAATGGATCAGAACAAAACTATGGGCCATTAGGGAAGCTGTTGTTGGGACTTGCACACTTGCAATTCTGGTCAAAGGGGCACGTAGGAATTATAGAAGCTCCTTTAATAACTGCATTAAAATGGATTACACCGGACTGCCCCGCCCCGGATTTTTCTGGGACCCTGCGCACCTGGGCACAACTAACAACACAGGCCCAATATTTTTGTGGAAATTGGGAGCTTAAGGATCAGATTAATGAAATGGAGGATATAACTACCCGCCCTGTGTTTTGCGAAGCTGTAGGGCAACCCTGGATAGTTACAGATGGGAGCACAAAGGGAGGATAGGATACAGCGGCAATGTACTGTGTAAAGTATGAAGCCGTAGAGGTTAAAGCATTGCCTTTCAAGCACGGAGCTCAACACGCAGAAGCTGAGGCATTTTTTATGGGTGTAGAACACGCCTTGGAGAAGCATCCACCAAAGGAGGGATTAATTATGGGAGTTGATGCACACTATATCATCCTCATAGCTATGGGAAAGGGAACTGCAGATTTAAATCGAGACAGGTGGCAAAAAGTGTTACAAAGTGTTAGGGAAAGGTATCACCGAGCCTATATAGTGCATATATGGTCCCATAGGCCGGATACCCACTGGGCTCATAAATTTGTGGACGAACAGGCACAACAGCCCATTGCAGTAGGGGCTAATAAGGTTCCAGAGGAGGAAGTGCAATGGTTAGCAAACTGGTTACATAATGAATGGGGACATTATGGGGTTAGGAAGAACTATCACCGATACCAGCGGGAGATAGTGGGGAAAACGGAGATACTGCTGAACATTTCGGAACATGCAGGACGGCAGTGTTTTGTGTGTCGATCAGAAAAATCCATGGGGACGATCGCCCATGACAAAGGTGCTTTTGCAGCTGAACAGTTCAAACCGGGAGCAGTTTGGCAGGTTGATCTAATGGGACCATTAGAAGGGGCCCATCAATACCCCAAGGGGCTGGTAATAGACGATCTGGGAAGCAGACAAACATGGGTCTTGCCCTTGCGAAAGACAACAGCCAAGGAGGTAATAGGAGGCCTTGAAAAGGCAGTGGCACATTGGGGAATACCCACAGAAATTCAAACGGATGGGGGACCACCGTTCACGGCATGCCAACTAGAACAGTGGCTTACATTTTATAACATCAAACATCATGTTCATTTACAATACCATCCCCAAAGTAATGGGGTAGTAGAACAAAAAATAGGGGTACTGAAATTAGGAATTAAAACAGAAAACAAAGGAAAAGGTTATAAGGGATGGGATTTAATTGTGCTAAAGGTACTTATTAATTTAAACCAGCAAACATCAAGGTGGCCAGATTTGCAGCCCAAAATTCCACTGCCGTGGCAAGGAAAGTTTGCAGTGGAAGCGTTAGTATGGGTTCATATACCCCAATTGAAGGGATCAATCCCAGAGGAGGGAAAGATAATACAACAGGCCCAATACCCTAATACTTATTGGGTAACCCGCTTACAGCACAAAGGGGAAGTGCTGGTGCATCACAATTGGCTTAGCAGAAGATAATTTGTAACAAATAATCTAACCATATGGCCAGGATAATTTTCTGAGCCTAATGTGTTTTATTACAGGTCAGCCTAATTCATGTTGGGAGCGGCAATCCCGTATGGAAATCGGCAGCACGAAACTCCACCAATATGGTTGAATTATGGGCAGCTGCATTCGCGGTTTTAGCCAACGCCACTAAATGTGTAGTTTGTACTAATAAAGTACCCTCTGCTAATGAGGCTCCATTTCAATTGGACCCTGTGTTTATGAACAGTTCTAATTTCAGTTCTACTAACCTTGGATATTTCCCCGATTATCAAGAAAGAAATTCCAGGGCAGGTACACTTATAATGTTGGCTATAACGGATACCCCCGCCCCAGAAGGAACTATTTGTTGGGACTTTCAGCGCTTACATGAGACAATATATCGATGTATTGGAGAACAGCGAGAAGACTACAAGCCAGTTTTTGTTGGGTTTCAACAAAACTGTAATTTGATGCTTTCGCTGTTTGAGTTACATAATCATTCAAATATAAATGTAACCAATAATTTTGTTAGTAAGAATAATACCCATTGGTTATCGCTTGTGGACGTGTGTAATAATGATAAGTCGCATCCGGCATTTTTTGCGGCCAACGGGGTTTTTCGGCAATTGGATATGGTTGAAGGGGGGTGTAATATTACCAAACACTCCACTAAGCACTTCAATGCTACCATCATAAACCCCATGACGTGTTTGGGTCACTCACCCAAAAGTAAGGCCAAAAATATGCAAAATCAGGGTGTGCTGGGCGGATGCCCATGGTGGCACAGGTTTAATAATACACGGCCACAGGCCAAAGTTCCCAACCACTTATTGGCACATAAGTGGATAAAACGAAACAGCTTACCCCCAGCCTGGTTTTGGATTTGTGGGAGTCAGGCTCATTCAACGTTGCCGAAGTACCCTATCGGTCGCTGTACTATAGGAAAACTAGCAATTTCTGATGGCACCATTTATACCAGAAAGAATTCTGAATCACGATTTATAGGCCGGAAAAAGCGAGGTTGGACATCGGATGGTTGGGTTGCTTTTAAAACTTGGGTATCAAAAACAGCCCAAGCTGTTGTTAGCTTTAATCCATTGGGTAACCTAGTTATGCAGGAGCAAATATTAGCTTTAGGCATAAGTATAGAACATTTAGGGAATAGAACTGCAGAAGCATTAGGGTTAACAAATGATAAAATGGAAGAAATTCGTACCTATGTTATGAAAAATCGCTTGGCATTAGATTATTTACTTGCTAAAGAAAATGGGTTTTGTGAATGGCTAGGTAACAAGTATCCACAATTTAATGGACAATGTTGTTTTGAAATTAAGTCGATCAAGCAAAATGTAAGTGATATAATCCAGGATATAGAACAAATCGGTCAACAGGCCAGAGAGGTGGCATCTTGGTGGGACAAATGGTTTGGTGGTATCCCATCCATATTTGGATTGGGAGGGTTAAAACAATTATTTTGGTCTATTTGCATAATACTCATAGCATTATTACTTGTCATTTCTTTGGGGTGTCAACTTATACGCAGGATAACCTCAATAGGGATTCAGGTCAACTCTCTCGCCCTCCACGCAGATACTCAGCTGTTGTTAGCCGTTGACAGCGATAGTGGTGTGGAGGTATAGGTCCTGCTCACTCGGCCATGGCCAAAGGGGCATGTGGGAGCACGAGCACCCGGTGGCCAGGCCCCACTCGTAAGGCAGAATGACCGTACGTTCCATCTTGGAACGCTATCATACAACGGCGGGAGGGTCTGAAGTCAGGCCAGGAGAAAGAAATCAGAAAGTTGACAAGTAGTTGGAGAGTCCCCAAAGAGAACATCCTGACAAGCAGATAGTAAGCCCCCAAAGAGAACAGCTGGGGCTAGTAGCTGGAAGCCCCCCAAAGAGAACATCTTGGTTATGCAATATCAGAGGGTCTCGGGGGGAGGTTCGGAAAAAGACCAAGGACAGAGGAAATCTTGTAACATGTTCTGACAGGCCGGGAGGATAGAAAGCCCAAATTAGGTAACAAACGCTTTAATTGGCCAGGTATCGAACCCCCAAGTAAGAAACAGTATAAAAGGTGATTTAGCAGGAATAAGGGTGTAGGCTCCTGGACACGAGGCGGAGGCTAGCAACTTCCAGTCCAGACAGCAGACCCCGGCCTGATCACCTGGATGTCACCACCACGAAAGGTCCCAACCAAGCCGTATCTCTGACTTGAAGGGCCACTGTAACGTAGTTGTTGGTGAGATGTGGGAGCATTGGATGTTATTGGTAAGTCACAGGTAATTATACACAGCTATATGTAACCTAGTGTTTAGCTTATGCCAAATAAATAACTATAGGATGCTGAGGATTTTATATATATATAAAAATAAAACAAGTGTTAAGTAATTGTACTTACGAATAAATGAATCAATCACTATCGGTAAATACCACTAGCTGGACTAGCTGGGGCTGTATAGAAAATTATTGTGACTTAGAACAGCCACAGGGCATTGTGGTGTTCACAATCGGAGTGTTACTGTTCCTGGTACTCATAATATTGTGGAAACCTAGGTTTTAAAGTGGATACACTGAATCACATATTGCTGCTACACTATATAAGGCTGCTATAAAGGTGGGGTGGTCGGTCCCGGGTCACCCGACTCCCCCCTGCTGTATCACACCCCACGCGCACCCACGGGACCCGGAGTAGGTCGGCACATCATCAAGGCCAAGCTGGGACCACCTTGCTGCACCTTCCCCAGCACTGCCAGTGAGTGCGGGGGCTGGGGGCAGTGTGGATGGCATTGCTCTGCTTGCTGCTGGAGAGGGTGCGGAGGAGCGATGCGGCTGGAGAGCAGCATGAGCCGGACTTGCCTTGCTGTGTTTTCCCTGCCACTGCTGGTGAGCACAGGGGTGGGGTTGGCAGTGCGTTCTCCTACGGTTGGTGCTGGCCCTACAGCCCCACTAGTCCCTCAGGCTGCCTCAGGTGGGGGAAGAGGCAGGGTGGGGGCAGGGAAGGGAAGGGAGGGGAGGGGCCTGGTACAGTGTTGTACGATGCAGGTTTCTCTGTCCCATCATTCTATGAGCATCCTATTAGATTGCCAGCCACGTTTTTACGGAAGCTGGAGGAAGGGGCAGAGACAGAGTGCATGCTGGGGGAGTAGGTGAGAGAGACAGAATGCATCTGCTGGGGGCAGAGGTGCCAGCCTCCTCCAGGTCCCTGAGTGCTAGCTCCACACCACCTGAGTCTCCACCCACTCCTCCACCCAACCCTTTCCCCCAAGCCTCCATCTCCGCCCTGCCTCTTCCTTCCCCTGCTCCACCCCAGGCCCTGCTCCCACCCCACTCCTTTCCCCAATCCCCCACTGCTGCCCTGCCTCTTCCCACCAGGTTCTTTCCATCCCCTCCCTGAGCATACTCCACCTCCCAGTGCCCCCTGCGTGCTGCAGAACAGCTGAGCCCATAGGCAGCAGCTGTGGGGAGGGATGGAGGGGAGTTGATTGGCAGGGTCACCCTCGAGTGGGAATGCAGTGGAAGAGGGAGGAGCTGGTGCTAATCACCCACTTACTTTTCTCAGCGCTTGCTCCTGGACTGGAGTCAGCACCTGTAGCTGGGGGGAGGGTTTTGTTTTAGGGGACAGGGAGTGTGCCAGCATGCTGCCTCTAAGCTCACAAAGCCACTGGAAGGAACCAGTCTTGAGGCCAGGGGAGGAGGGGGACACCCCCTACATCAACCCTGTCTCCTTCCTTGGCTCTGCACAGCCCAACAGTCTCTCTCTCTCTCTCTCTCACACACACACACACTTGCCTCTGTGTTCACCGTGCAGCTTTCCACATTATTGATTTTCTCTTAGCTGCCAGACTGAGCAGCATGCTCAGCTGTCCGAACTTCCCAGCGCTTTGAAGAGGGAGAGAAGTATGCCTGTGTAGCGGGAATGCAGGGCCGTCCGTTTCAAAGCAGTGAGCAGAGTGGTCACGGCAGACATTGTGGAGCACTGGAACAGGCCAGTTTGGGCAATTTAATGAACTAAAGTTGAAAGGTGGTTGCTTTAAGTTTGCCACAAAAAGCTCAATGCCTCTCCTCACAGTGGTTTGTATTTATTTTTTCTGTTTGTCTCCGCTACAGTTTTGTCACCAAAAGTGCCATTGCAAAAGCTGCCTTTTGTCAACAAACTCCATAATGTAGATAAGGCCTTAGTTGCCAAGCAAACTTTCTCACTCCAGCTGGGTCTACACTGCAGAGTTCTATGGACAGAAGAGGCCTTCTGTTGACAAAACTAGACAGCATCCATACTACAAATGCGTTCTGTCCACAGAACACAGCAGTTTTTCCTGGTAGAGTTCTGTCTTGACAGTACAAGGCATCGTGCTTCAGTCGACAAATAATAGTGAAGATGCTCCCAGGGGCCCTATGCGGACAGAGAGGGCTTCCGGTTCACCAGGCTGCCCTGTTTGCAGAGCTTCCGGTTTGCTGTTCTGTCGACAGAGGGCTGGGCAGTCTGGCTGCTCTCTGTCGACAGACGGCAGTGACAGGCGGAGCCTGTATTGGGTGTGGATGTGTTCTGCAGACAGAGGTTCTGTTGTGAAATATTTGTTGACAGTGATTTCTGTTGACAGAACTCTGTTGTCTAGACACAGCTTCCATGTCTCCAGCAAGGTTACTGATCAAACTCTTTAGATCAGGACCCCTCCTCAAATGTCCAAGGGCTGTTTCCTTTTGTCTTCTCAGATAGAGAGAATGGGATTGGTAGAGGAAGAGAGAGGGGTCCCTTGGGGTGTTTGTCCCTGCCCTTTATGGTTTCAGTACTCCTCTTGAAAAAATGTCTCCAGCTGAGGGCAATGTGACAAACAATCGGGGTGGAAAGGAACTCCATGATGCCTCTTTGCTTAGATGTAGATTTTTGCCCCATCTCCTTTCCTGCCAAAAATGGTTACTTAGCAGGTAATAATCTATCAGCCTTATTTATATCTGGCTCAGGTGTCAGCTTTCCCTTTGTCTCTGAGGAACTGGTTAGGCAACTCCCCAGATTTATCTGAAAAAATATATTTTAGTTACAGTTTCAATGTCTGTTTATAACTTCACATATAATGCTGCTACGTGCATTTTGCCATGGTGTGATTGATCAGAAAATGATGAGATTTTAAGTGATACCTCAGAAGGCAAGCCCCATACAAGCATTATTACAACAGGAGGTAGGGGATGAACACAAGCTCTATTCTGTCACTATGTTATCCAGTCACTTCCTCAGCAATTAAAGTTTCCCATGAGAAGCCAGTGTTGAAGCTGTCCACCTGGGCTACGTCTACACGTGCACCCAACTTCGAAATAGCTTATTTCGATGTTGCGACATCGAAATAGACTATTTTGATGAATAACGTCTACACGTCCTCCAGGGCTGGCAACGTCGATGTTCAACTTCGACGTTGCTCAGCCCAACATCGAAATAGGCACAGCGAGGGAACGTCTACACGCCAAAGTAGCACACATCGAAATAAGGGAGCCAGGCACAGCTGCAGACAGGGTCACGGGGCGGACTCAACAGCAAGTCGATCCCTTAAAGGGCCCCTCCCAGACACACTTTCATTAAACAGTGCAAGATACACAGAGCCAACAACTAGTTGCAGACCCTGTATATGCAGCACGGACCCCCAGCTGCAGCAGCAGCAGCCAGAAGCCCTGGGCTAAAGGCTGCTGCCCACGGTGACCACAGAGCCCCGCAAGGGCTGGAGAGAGAGTATCTCTCAACCCCCCAGCTGATGGCCGCCATGGAGGACCCCGCTATTTCGATGTTGCGGGACGCGGATCGTCTACACGTCCCTACTTCGATGTTGAACGTCGAAGTAGGGCGCTATTCCCATCCCCTCATGGGGTTAGCGACTTCGACGTCTCGCCGCCTAACGTCGATTTCAACTTCGAAATAGAGCCCAACACGTGTAGACGTGACGGGAGCTATTTCGAAGTTACTGCCGCTACTTCGAAGTAGCGTGCACGTGTAGACGCAGCTCTGGAGAGCCAATATACATTTTCCCAGACAGCTGTTGTGCCAACCAAAACTCAGAGCAAAAAAAAATTGTTTAATCTCAGCCAAGATATAATCCATGATTTTCTGTTGTAAAATTTAGCACATACAATACAATTTATTTACTAAAAATGAAAAAGTAATTTAGAAGGTTGGTAGAACTAATGCTATAGATTATAGGCCCCACTCTATTTCAAACCCTAACTGTAACATACTTCACAGAAATAGCTAGACCACGTCAACTGTTTCTTAACAAATATTACACCTCCGTGTTTGTTACTTATCCTATTTATTGCATATATTGCACAAGTACTACAGGGGCCAACAAAGAACAGGAAGTCACTGAACTAGGCACTGTGCAAATATAAAGCCCCTATGTCAAAGAACTTGCAATCTAAGTAAGGAGACAGCATTTGTTCTATTATTGTCATAGGTCAGAGACTTAGAGTCATCCAAGAGCAGGTTTTGTCCGTAAATGTTCAAACCACCTATGTGAAATAGTACCTTTTTCATTAATGTTTGACCCCTGCATGTTCAGTGCAAGCTGACTGTGCCGAAGCTCTCTTATAGGAGCTAAAATTGATGCTCTGAAGGAACGGATAAAATATCTTTCAGCTGCTGAACATAAAAAGCTCTTTCTTTGGTTCAAGAGTTCTCACATCTCACAGAAGTGTGTTCAGTGTGATCAGAGATTGCCCTCCACCACAGGGTTCCTCCCTGTTCAAACGTCATTTCACATCCTCTCCCCCTCAGTGCAGAGGCAGAGATTGTTCTGTTTGTCTAACTGTTACAGTCTTCTGGCAGTCAGATGAAGGATATATGCTGCCTTTATGCCTGTACATAGATCTTACAAAGCAACCCCCCAAACCTGACCGTTTTCTCAAGACTCCATTGTCAAATACCAATCAGTTCACTAACGCTGTCCTTAGGTGCACCCATGCAGCTCCAGGGGCACAGATGTAACTGTAGGCAGAATTGGGCTCAATACTTGGGTTCTCCTTTGTCCCTTGAATAAACAAATTCCTGCATACTTTCTTTTTATTCCAACTACAGCAAACACTTGAAATAAGTGGCTTCAAGTTTTTCTGTTGTGAAGACATTGTAGTTTTGGAAGAAATAACCATCTTCAGCCTTGCCAAGGGGGGGCTGCTAATTCCCAAGCTCTCCTTCTGAAAGTATTGTAAAGGTTTCCTTTGAGGACAAGGAATAAAAGGTCAGATACAGAGTGACCACTTTCAGGATGGGGCGGAGTGGGTGGATGGATAGGAAGCATTTATCCATGGAAGACAGGGTATTTGTCGGGGATTTTTATCTCTAGGACATGATCACCCCCGTGTGTCAGGGGAAACAAGCCTCTGGCTGAGGTAAAATCTACACAGGAACATGGGCAAACTAAAAGCTTATAGGCCGCCATCTTGTGGCCCCACCTACGGCCATTTTGGGGCAGTTAGTTTCCCCGGTAACTTGAATCCACAAAGCTAGGATCCAAACAAAGCTCTCTAATTGGTCGAAGGGAGCGGGCTTCTGCCAGCTTCTGGAAGTTTCGACCAAGAGAGAGGACCTAGTTGAAAACCATGAACAGAATCATGAATATTAAAATCAGCTAATGAATCATGCATGAGAACACTGAATATAAGGCGGCGTAGCACAGCACTCAGTGTCAGTCTGGGGGGTCTGTCTGCCTGAGAAGATCAGAGAAGCCTTTGCGAAGAGCTCCTGTTTGTTCAAAGAGCTTTTAAATCACTTCCAGTACTACCCAGTGGGGTCCGCCCGCTGTGGTAACAGTGTACTGGCTTTTCCCTCAGCAGCCCTGAGGTAGATCGGGCAAGTGGCGAACTGGCCTCGTCCATAGGACGTGGTACTGCGTACTTGCCTAGTAAAACCCAGGGCCTGCCAGTTAAAGGCGGCAAGCGGGCTCTGTGGCAGATCAGCTGGGTGGCAAACTGGCCTCACCCATAGGGCGTGGTACTGCTTACCCAGCTGTTGAACCCCAGAGCCTGCCATCAGCAGCGACACCTCTGCTCCTGCCACGTCATCGCACTCAAGCTGCTCACCAATCGTTTTACCGGACTGGACAACCAATTGGATGTGACCAACAACCTGGATCAGACACCGTATTCATCAGACACGTAAAACCAATAAGGCCTATGGCTTAGCCAGGCCTCACATACAGACTCATACATATAGAGACACTGGTAGGCACCAGGACCCCTTACAGGGGAGTGAAGGAACGTAGCCTTCGCTGTGCCTTCCTTCGATGGGGGCAGGGCAGTGCCGGGGGACCTTACCCCATGTGGCCGGGCCTGTCTAGCCTACGCTATATTACAAGCCACACTTGGTTAAAATCGTTTTATAGTTATATAGATTATTTAGTATTAGACTGTTATTTGAGTAGACTGTTTCAATGATAAGACTGTTTAAGATAACTAGATAATAAGTACTTCCCCTTTACTGTTCCCTTGCATATTTCTCCTGAGTGGGCAAAAGCCCTGGGAAAAGGCTGGGGTTAGGGAGCCGACTGTGGATAAAGAGACCCGGCGGCTTCCACCACTGGTCATTTCGGCCGGGGGTAGCGCCCCGGCCCAGACTCCCTTCCCCTCCCCTCAATTCCACTCTAACAGTTATACTTTCCTTTGAGGGTACTGCTGAATTCCGGGATGGATTACATGTCTATAGTAGTAAGTTAAATATAGTTAAGATTAAAGTTAAATATAGCTAAGATTAGAGTTAATGAACTGGTTTATGTGTTTATTTTACTGTTGTTGTGTTGTTGCGTGTTGTTATTTGTGTTAATAAATTTCTTGTTAAATATATTCTAAACCGGTGTTGTTGTCTCCTCCCTCTGGTTGGGTGCCTGCCTGCTAGGGAAGGGTGGACCTTAGGTGGAGTTCCATTGCTCCTATAAGTGACTGCATTGATCCTCCTACCGGTGGGTGGTGGGACGACCCCCCTTTCTTCGAGGACCCTGGGTTCTGGCCCCAGCTCGCCCGCACTTTAATTGGCCACTAAGTCGCGGGGGGAAACCACCGGGCGCTGACAGTATTGTTGTCCTTTCTCATTTTTCCATGACTTCACTTCAGAGCATCTGTGGGTAGCTAGGCAGGCTAAGAGCCCCTACTCCCTGCTATCCCCAGCCACATGGCTGTCAGGAACCCTATGGTTCCTGGCTGCCCTGTGCTGTCTGGAACCGGGAAACTGACCAGCCATAAACTGGTCAGTTTCCTGGGTGCTGCAAGCAGCAGGGAGCACGTGGCTGGTCAATTTCTGGGGTCCCACAAGTTTCCAGGGTCCTGGTTTCTGGCTCCCTGCTACTTGGGAGCCAGGAAACTGGTCAACTCTGGTGGGCTGGTCAGTTTCCTGGCTTCTGCAAGCTAGGGGAGCTGGGCACCAGGCTGCAGCCTGATTCTCCTCTCCCCTGCTACTTGTGTGAAAATTTGAGTTACGTGGGGGTTACAGGAACACAACTGGGAAATTAGTTCAAGTGGTAGAGCACTTGCTTAGCCTATGAGTGGCAGTGACATCAATGCCCACATTCTCCAGCAGAGGTGGTGTCCGTAGTTGCTCTTTTCCAAGGCAGAGTCAGCCCAATGGCTAAGCTTCTCCAGTTCCCACTTCCTCTTCCTCCTTGGTTGCCCTCACCTAAAAAAAAAAGGTGGAGGGATAGCTCAGAAGTTTGAGTATTGGCCTGCTAAACCCCAGCTTGTAAATTCAATCCTTAAGAGGGCCAGTTAGGGATCTGGGGGAAACAGATTTAAAAAAACTGTCAGGGATGGCAATAGGTTCTGATGTGAGGGCAGGGGACTGGACTCAATGACTTCTGAAGGTCCCTTTCGGCTCTATAAGATAGGTATATCTCCATATTAAAAAACACCTTCATGTAACTCAAGGGTTTACTGTATGCTACAGGGAAAGTCAAGAAAGTCCCACTAACAATGTTCTCCTCAAATCTACAGAACAACTATTTTTAAACCTACTTTGTACATGGACTCTTGGTACCAATAACTGAAATGAGAAAAAGACAAAAAGGGAAAAAGAACATTGCAATGCCAATTAACAGCACCAGTGTAAATGGCATTCCTTGTCTGACAAACTCCAGGCAGGTGTTCAAAAGTACCTAAGCGATTCAGAAACACAACTCCCATGGATTTCTGAAGCTCGTTTGCTGATCAACAGCCATATTAGAGAAGTTGCAGCTCCCACCCACCGCCCTCCCCGACCTTAGCAAGGCTGAGGATGTTTATTTCTTTGGATACTGCAGTGTCTTCACAATAGAAAAAAAATCACATTTAAAAACAATGTTTCTAATCCTATCATTCTTTGAAAAAAAAAAGTAGTTGCAATGTTAGTAAATCTTATAGTTTGTTACAAGAAAGAAAAGAGGGTGAGGTAATACCATTTATTGGACCAACTTCCATCCACGCTAAATAGAAGGTTGGACAGATAAAGCATAAATATTTCACACTTGCTATAGGAGGCCACTTAATATGAAGTGAGCAATTATGGGTTTGTATGCACTAGAGTGTGTTGCAAATTGTTTTAGTGAACCATAAAACCAATGTCTCTATTAAACCTGTAGTTCGTTTTTAGTGTCCAGGAGAGTTACTAATTTAAGTTTGCAAGCTCTGCTTTTGAAAGTATTGTGCAGGTTTCTTTTGAGGATTTAAAGGTCGGAATTCTCTTTTCCTCTCCCTTTACTTTTCCAAACATGGCTTTTTCTCCTTTTAATGGCCCTTCCTGTAAATATCCATACAATAGCTACAGCATGCTCCTGAACTCTGATGGTCCCAGCAGGGGTCTGCTCTGCTGAAGTGTACTGGTTCCTAATGACTCATCTGAAATGGTTACATTTGCTACTATTTTTCCAGCAGTATGTGCTGGGTAAAATACTTTAACAGGGGTAGTGAAAACAGATAATTTAAAAAAAATAAATACTATCAAACACACCACTTTCCAGCTGGATAGATGGGTGTTCAATATACAGGGTAAAAAGCACCTAAAATACAAGCTTTATCCTGTAGCTCAGACATGTAACACAAAGGAGAGCGGTTATTAATCTGCTTTGTTCCAGCACACTGAAGCAGAAGCACTGTGATCATCTGTTAGAAATATCAAAAAGAGTTATGCCATTTTGAAGTTCAGAACCAATCAGCATTTTACAAGGCTGACCTTTATGGACAAAAATAATAAGGAGAAGCTGGGATTTAAATGACCAATCATTTTCTCTCTTTGAAATTCTTCCAGTAAGGGCAACTCCTCATTTTCATCTGCCAGAGGTAAGTTATTTAGTGAGCTAATTAACCAATACCCTTTCCATGAAAAGGGTGTCAGCGTGAAATTTACAACAGCAGACTATAAAATCTTCCACCTCGGTAGTACACAAGCCTGGTTCTTTCTAGCCATTGCTGAAGTGGGGCTGGAATGTACTGGAACAACATTCCAACACCTCCCACAAGTGCAGTGACCAGGCCGCAAAGAGCAGCTTATGAGAATCCTTATCATGGGAGTCCAACAGCATTAGAGACTAGAGGAAAAGACAGTGCTGTGGGGAGTGGGAAGGTGGTGGGAGGAGGTAAAGAGAAAATGAATACTACAAAAAACAGGATACAGGCAGGAGAGTGGACAAACCAGAAAGTAACTGATGACATTTGTTCTTTCTTGGTGGTGTTGTTCGTATCTTTACATTTTTGTTTACTTTAAGCTTTTACTTTAAACTGCACAGAACTTGTCTGTGTACCTACGTGATCCTGTCCTCTCTCCTTCCACTTATTACCTCTCTTCTTAAATTGGATAGTACGAGTGGCAATGCTGGAACATTCTCTTTACTAGTATGTTTTCAGCTCCTAGCACAACAGGGCCTGGTGGGCCTGTGGAATCTAAGTGTAACAAATAATACGCAAAGGGAGAAAGAATGAATGTCTTCGCCTGAAGCTGTTGGATCCTGGCCTGCAGCAGGTGGGATAGATTCTGCAACTCAAGAGGCTAAAGCCACATACCTCTATCACCTGAGTTAAAGGCCACCTGGTTACAAGACAACTTTGTGGCTACAGTTACACTAGCAGGTTTTGCCAACAAATCCCAAGTTTTAAAGTTGTTTTAAGTAAAGTTAATGAATGCTTAAATATTAATTATTATTTTTAATCATAACATGGTATTGTAATGGAATTTTCTCCTAGAACCCTTATTTTCACTTCACAGAACACCGGGGTTCTGCAGAACACCCTTTGGGAAGCGCTGGCCCAGAATGAGAGGAGAGTGGATTGCCTTGTCGGGGGATTCACAGATACCCACTGATGGCAGGGGAATGGTGATACTTAAGCATCTCAGATTCCATTCCAAACTTGCCCCCATCTGCTGTGTCCCTTGCTATCTGTGTCTTACCCAGGCCTGTCGTTTTCTTACCCACCATTTCTCAATTCAGCCACTCTTCTTGCCCAGCCAGTCTCATTCTCCTTGCTGCTTCCAGCCCATCTCCCAGTCCTTTCCCTGTCCCAAGCCTCAACCCTAGTACTTCCCCTCCCACTATGGAGCCACAAAAAGCTATGTTCCACCTTTTGCGAAGTCACTTAGAGTCCGTTCAGTAGTGCAAGACCTCCAAAAGGTCCTATTCTTCTTTAATGGCAGGCCAAGCAACTTCATAACACCAAGCCTGAGCCTCCAGGCTCCAGTTTCTCACCATGAGCTGGGCAGAGTCTCACTGAGGCAGACTCCTGTTCAGGAAGTTTTATCCTCTTCAGGGACCAATCCACTTCAGCAAGTATCTGCAATGACACCCAGCAGCCTTTTCAAAACAGGGTAGTGTCCGCTAGGTGACTGAACTATGGCATTCAGAAATCCTCAGGTAACAATAACCCTACCAATATGCAAAATATGCACCTGTGTAGAGTACCTTGAACCTGGGGACACCAAATTGTCCCAGATTTCATGGTGCCCATGACAGCTACATGCTTTAGCATGAAGAATTGTGGCCTTCAGCAGCCAGCCCCATTACCTGGTCATGCTTAGGAAGTTCCAGGACTGGGACATCCCCCACCCCGATCCACCCTGCCCTGCCCATCCCACACTCCATTCCTGCTCCTGCCTCTTCCCTTCTCTGCTTCACTTCCCCCCCGATGGTGGGGGGTGACACTGGCAGCAGGGATTAGGCCCACTCCCACACTCATGGAAGAAAGCAGATAGACTGTCATGGGAACCATCTTGGTTTCCTTTTCTGTCTCTGTGCTTCCACCTGTCAGCCCCAAGTGAGAGATGCCATCTCTCTGTGTGAGCCCCATTCTTTTAAGAGACCCCGACACCTCTCGTCCATTGTCCTTTTCTTGCAGAGCCATGCTGAGTTTGTGTGCGCTGGCTGCTGGAGCTTCTTGTTAGGTTCATTTGCTAGGTTTCCCTTTGTCCTTCCAGATCCTTCACTGTTACGAGTTGGCTCTAGCCAGTTTTCAGAGACTCATTCATATCACCCACACAGTTACAAGACACATGCACCTCACGTTTCCAGCTCTTTGCTATGGAGTTACTGGAATAAATTGCCAAGGGAGTTGTGAAATTTCCAGCCTTGGAGATTTTTAAGAGCAGGTTAGACAAACACTAATCAGGAATGGTCTAGATGGTGCTTGGCCCTGGCACAAATGATTAAATAAGCAATTTGTAAGCACTTAGAGAAAAATAGGTTGATATACAATAGCCTACATGAATTTGTTAAGAACAAAACCATGCCAAGCCTACTCAACTTCCATTTTTGACAAGTTACTGGCTTTGTGGATGGGTGGAGGAAGCAATAGACATGGTGTACCTTGATTTTTGGTAAGACTTTCAACAGTCCCATAAGATAGTCTCATAAGCAAACTAAAGAAATGTGGCCTATATAAAATTATAATGAGGTGGGTGTCACCCTGTCTGGAATGGCTCACAACCACTTTAGAGCACACTGCTAAAAACAGGGCAGATATCCCTCTGCTGGGATGTTCTGTAACTATGTAGTCTAAGGACCAGTGTGCTTCAGAAGCAGATGTGGGAACTACAAGCTATGTACTACAAACTGTGGCATGTTGGGAGAACCTCCTGGCTTCTGCCAGGCTGTACCCTCTGCTCCCTGCAGGGTCCCAGCACTGACTTTGCTGGAACCATGTAGGCTGCAGGCATAGATGAGGCTGCTGTACTGTAATCCTATTCTATGGTCTTTACAGAATAAAGCTTGTTCATGGTGGCTTGTCCAAGACTTTTCAAAGGTGTTTATTGGCTCACCTGTTCATTGGCTCAGCTCAAGATCCAATTCTTTACCATGTTTGGCTGCTTTTAGCCCTAGTAGCTGCCAGGTTTACAAATGTTAATGTTCACACACTTCAGCCATTTATTCCCTCCAAGCAGCCCCATCCATCTCCCTGCTACCCTCTTCCCAAACTGCACTCTTGAAAGACAAATCTTGAAAAGTGGCCGGCTGGTCACAGCATTAGAGCAGTAGTAGAGGCAGCATGTTGGCAAACACAGTCAAGAAAGCCATGCACTCACTATTGAAATGCATTTTCCATTCAAAACCCATTACTTTTTCAGCTCCCTCCAACTTTCTCAAACTGTGATGACTCTGACCTATTTTTAAGAGGTAACATTGTCAGAGGAGTTTGGCATGGCACACTGATCTGGTTTTATGTGCCTGCCTGGGTTTATGGCTTCTGTTTGTTCAATGTCTTAATAGTTTTGCCTTGTTGTTTTCAGGTGCCTGGAGTGATAGAGCAGCTGGGTCCAGTAACATTTTATTAGAAAGCCGTGCCTGTTCTGTTTTTAGTTCAAACCTTTCCAACAGGCAATCTATGGTGCTAGCAGCTAAAATGAGAGGCCACTGTATTTTATGCTCCATAGGATATAATTAAATCTTAGACTGTTGACTTGGGGTCAAACTGTGTCTTTCAGAGTCTATAGGACAAGCCCTCTGGTGTGCGCTCCATGGCCCTTCAGGGCTGAGCACTAGAGGACAAGAACCAGTTAGAGTCTCAGCTGCAGAAAGTAGCCTTTTTAGCTCAGGGTGTGGAAATGGATGCCTTCAGTTCCAGAGATCCCTCATTCAGTCCCTAGTGTTTGCCAAGATAGCTGCATTCACACACAGATTTCCCCTGTATTGACTGCAAAGTGTTCACAACTGTATCATCATGACATCTTTCCCAACCTGTCAACAGAGTCAAGTTCTGGAGTGGGGAGGTGTTGGACCAGTAGCAGCACAAGGCGTCCATACTGTTCCCCGACAGGCCTGGTGCAGATGACTAGGAAAAGCATAATACAGCTTCAGGCTGTAACCCTCTTGGAACAGTTCTGGCCATCTGTCTTAAAATGCTGTCTTGAGGGCAGCTCTGTCCACCACACCACTTTTCCCGTCCTCCCAGCAATGGTGAATTAGAGGCATGGGAACCCACAGTGATACCTGCTGACAAAGCAGCACTCACCCTTTCACTTGCTGTGACAAAAAAACTTTGTCATTGATCAGGGGAGTTTAAGTAGCAAGAATAGCAAAAGTTTTGTTGATCAAATACAAGCATAGACATTCTTAAATTTAATTCTTGTTCTATAAACATTTTTAAAGAATTCTTAAAACGTAGAAAAAGGCACATAATGAATTTTATCACCCAGTCAACTGCCATGATGCCTTTTTCCTAGGGTGTTACTAACTCATGTTTTGAATTCCATTCAAGGACTGACTTTTTCCTCTTTGGCAAACCATTTCAGAACTCAAGTTTCTTCCAAGGAGACTGAATCATTTAGTTACCGGTCACAGCATTCATTGGGATTTCATTCATTTGGTAAGCCACAAGGCAAATTCAGGAACAGCAGGATTCTCTCCAAAGTTTTCACCAAAGAGTGATCTGGAAACAATTCAATTGGAGAATATAATCCAGGGTCATAGAATGAAGAAAAAACAGCAAGTAAACTAAACACTGGTGTCAGCATACTTCAAAGTGGCTTGGTCATTAATAGCACAATATACACTGCATCATATTAACCTTGACCGTAACACGTCACTGCTGTGTTATTGCTTTTACCAAATGTCTATGACAGTACTTGCTAGTGATGCACTAGCAGAATCCACCTGCCCAAAGCATTGTAAAGGTGCTTACTGTGACCAATTCTACAGAAGAGATTACTGCTTCATAGCAACAGCAACGAAGGGTCCTGTGGCACCTTATAGACTAACAGAAAAGTTTTGAGCATGAGCTTTCGTGAGCACAGACTCACTTCATCAGATGCTGGTCTTGGAAATCATACCTGGCCCTGCAGATTTCCAAGACCAGCATCTGATGAAGTGAGTCTGTGCTCACGAAAGCTCATGCTCAAAACTTTTCTGTTAGTCTATAAGGTGCCACAGGACCCTTCGTTGCTGTTACAGATCCAGACTAACACGGCTACCCCTCCGATACTTGCTTCATAGCAAATGTGTGTAATGTTTTTAAATACCTCAATTACTGGCAATCAATGGTTGTTCTCATGGTATGCCATTGGCTTTTATGCTTTTCAGTTGATTAGCTGCTTTCGCATTCTTGAGCATGGTGTAGTGCCAAGGTCCTTCTTGGTCTTTTGTTTCCAGGACTTTTTGATTCATCTGATGTGCTGTGCCAGAATAGTTTGCTTCATCTGTGGCTTCTTCTCAGAGGTTCCTTGAGGTTTTCTTTAACATTCTGCTTTAACCCTTTGGTGAGTCTATAATGTGACAAAGGCTTGCACATGCTTCCTATGTTGATGATAGTTTAGATTTGCACTTCACTCCCAAGTCTGATTGCCAATATACATCTCCGCCTGATACACTACTTGGCTGATGCATGGCCATTTGCATCAGATGTTTAACAGAAATTTTATTATGCTCATCCATTTCTCACTTCAGTATTTTTCAGTTTTTAAAGGCTTACTCAATTACAACTGCAGCAGTGGTGAGGGATCCTAGAGTCTTTTGTCTGAGATGAGCCACCTATGTTGCATGTATGCACTATAGCTTTGGCTGTGACCATCTCAAGATATTAGAGATAAGGTGAGAGAGGTAACACCTTTCTGGACTAATTTAGTTGGAAATCTGGTCTCTGACCAGCTGCAGTTGATCCAATAACAGATTAGCTCACCTACCTTGTTCTTCCAATGCCCTAGATTGCATTAGTTTTTTCAAAGCTCAGTGTTTTCAATTCTAAACTATTTCATATGTAGCAGTACAACAGCTTGAAGTTTTAGAGGATAAAGGAGCTGGTCGTATCTTTGTGGGCAGTGCACATCCAGCATGCTTCCCTCTCTAGCAGCAGGAGCAATAAATACTGGGACGGGAAGGGATCCTGGACCCACCCTACTCTATCAGATTCTGACTAAGGACCCAAAGAAACCAGTTATCCTGTTGCAGGTTTAGGTCTTCATGTCTCTAAACTTGTCCCCTAGGTCACTTCCTACTCCTATGTTGACAATGACTTAGGCTACGTCTACACGTGAAGCCTACATCGAAATAGCTTATTTCGATGTAGCAACATTGAAATAGGCTATTTCGATGAATAACGTCTACACGTCCCCCAGGGCTGGCAACGTCGATGTTCAACTTCGACGTTGCGCAGCACAACATTGAAATAGGCGCAGCGAGGGAACGTCTACATGCCAAAGTAGGACACATCGAAATAGGGATGCCAGGCACAGCTGCAGACAGGGTCACAGGGCGGACTAGCGCTTCCGGGGCAACAGCTAGCCGCTCCCTTAAAGGGCCCCTCCCAGACACACTCAGCCTGCACAGCACGCGGTCTGCAGAGCCATAGGCACACAGACCCCGAGCGACGCAGGCATGGACCCCCAGCAGCAGCAGCAGCAGCAGCAGCAGCAGCAGCAGCCAGAGGTCCACCCAGCCCTCCCGGCAGGAGCAGGGCTCGCCCTGCTCCATGCCATGCGGGAGGCAGTTGAGCACCTCCTTGCTACACCGGAGGAGGAGCTGCCCCCAGGGCAGCAGGGCTCAACCCCCAACCCTGCAGCACCCCGCCTCCCCCCACCTCACACGCCGGCGGCTGTGGAGCTACCCCACCAGCACTGACTGGTGGGAGCGGCTGGTGCTTGAGGAGTGGGACGACGACCGCTGGCTGAGGAACTTCAGGATGAGCCGGCAGACATTTATGGAGCTGTGCCAGTGGCTCACCCCCGCACTCAGGCACCAGGACACCGCCATGCGGCGTGCCCTCCCTGTGGAGAAACAGGTCGGCATTGCTGTCTGGAAGCTGGCCACTCCAGACAGCTACCGATCCGTGGGACAGCAGTTTGGTGTCGGCAAGGCCACCGTCGGGGCTGTCTTCATGGAGGTAAGAGAACCCACGGGGGGAGGGCAGGGCAGGGGAGGGGGGCCCGGGCAGAGGAGGGCAGGGGAGGGCAGAGGAGGTCAGGGCAGGGCAGAGGAGGGCAGAGGAGGGCAGGGCAGGGGAGGAGAGGGTAGGGCAGGGTAGGGCCACGCACCTCCTGCTCACCCCTCATTGGTGCTCTCCCATGTGCTTTCCCTGCAGGTTGTGCGTGCCATCAATGCCATGCTCCTGCACAGGCTCGTGAGGCTGGGGGACCCAGATGCCATCATCGTGGCCTTTGACACCCTGGGCTTCCCCAATTGCTTCGGGGCTCTGGATGGGACTCACATCCCCATCCGCGCCCCTCATCACAGTGGAGGACGCTACATCAATCGCAAGGGCTACCATTCTGTGGTCCTCCAGGCCTTGGTGGACAGCCGGGGCCGTTTCCAGGACATTTATGTGGGCTGGCCTGGCAGCACCCACGACGCCCGGGTTTTCCGGAACTCAGGCCTGTGCCGCTGGCTGGAGGCGGGGACCTACATCCCCCAGCGGAAGATCCCTGTGGGAGACACCACCATGCCCCTCTGCGTCGTCGCAGATGCGGCATACCCCCTCCGGCCCTGGCTCATGCACCCGTACACGGGCCATCTCTCTGCCAGCCAGGAGCACTTCAACCAGCGCCTGAACCACGCGCGCCAGGTGGTGGAGTGCTCATTTGGCCGCCTGAAAGGACGCTGGAGATGTCTCCTGACCCGCCTGGATGCGGGCCCCAACAACATTCCCTTGATTGTGGGTGCCTGCTGCGCCCTGCACAATTTGGTGGAGAGCAAGGGGGAGGCTTTTTTCCAGGGCTGGGCTGTGGAGGCCGGCAGGCCGACGTGCAGCCACCCGCTACCCCCAGTCGGCAGGTGGACCCCGAAGGGACCTGGGTCCGGGAGGCCCTGCGGGCCCACTTCGATGATGAGGCCGCGGGGTGAACTCTGCCAGGCCCCCCACTGCCCACCCCTTCCTCCACAACACTCCTTGCCCCAACATCCACACCATGGGGCACCCAACCGCACCCCTCTCCCACTTTTCCTGGACAAATGACAGCACGCACTTGTGGCTGAACTTAAACTGCTTTTTCTTTTAGAACTTTTTTTTTTAACTATAAATAAAACAAGAACAAACTATATACAACATGTGTGGAACAAAAGTAATGTGTACAAATAAAACAATAGTAATAAAAAAGTTTGTTCACTAATAAAAAGAAAACCAGGGATGATAAAGGGGAGAACTATTTACATGGGGGGGACGGGGCAAATGGGGGGCACAAATTAATAAGTCACAACTATATACAAGGGGGGGGGGCCACGTCCCGGGCCCCTCGCCCCTAAAGTCTGGCACTGGGCGTGGGCGGCCAGGAGCCCCGCCGCGGCCGCAGCCCTGTCCAGGGCTGGCTGGGGGCAGGGCGGACCGGAAGATATGCCCGGCGAGTCTTAGCTGGCTCCAGGGGTCCCTCGGCGCTCCGGCCCTCGGTGGTGGGTGGCGGGGCGACGGCGGACGGGACGGCGACGTGCGGAGCAGCTGGTGGTGCGGTGGGTGGAGCAGGCAGGGCGAATGCTGCGGCGGCCGGCGCGGCATGGGGGGCCAGGTAGTCCACCAGGCGGTTGAAAGTCTCCATGTAGGCCCCCCATGCCTCTTGGCACCAGGCCAGCGCCCGCTCCTGCAGGTGCAGGTGGCGTTGCTCCACCCGCAGGTGTTGCTCCGCAACCTCCAGCTGCCGACGGTGGATGGCCAGCAGCTGGGGTTCCGTCGCCGTCGGCTGGTGGTGGCGCGGGGTCCGCCGTCTAGCCCGCCGTGGGGCTGGTCGGTCCTCGGCCGAGGGGCTGGCCTGGAGCGATGGCCCCGGAGGGGTCTCCGGGACCCCTGATGCCTCGCCGGCACTCTCTTCCGGTCCTTCCAACGGTGCAGCTGTGGGACACAGGAGAGGAGGGGGGGAAGAAGAATGGAGACAGGCGTTAGTGTGGGCCCCGAGCCGTGGCCTTTGTCCCCCCAGCCCTGTGCTGCAGGTTCCCCATCCCCGTCCCTGGGAGATGCTGCTGTGATGGATGGGGTTCAGGGGTCCCCCTGCACTGCACCCCGTCCCCTGGTGGGAGCGACTCTCACTTCACTCCGCAGGGTCTGACAGGAGAGGTTTCTTAGGCCACAGATGCCCAGTTTCTGGCAGGAGTGACAGCACCAGCTGTCGGAAGAGACAGTCCTTCCAACCCATCCTGGGGAGAAGACCCCAAGGGGTGCCCCTCTGGGATGCAGCTTTCCCCCTCCTCAGGCTGGCTGCCTTCCAGCTCTCCCTTCCCCTAGCCTCTACCTGTGGCCCCCGCCCCCACCCCCATTCAAAGCCAGCTCGGCTCCTCCCTCCTCTTTGTTCAGGGCAGAGGTGTCACCTGCCAGCTGTAGCCCCAGGATCATCCTTTGCCCCTGGGAGCTATTCGGCTCTTGTTGCTCATATCTAGCCTGAGTCTCCCTTTTGCACTCCCCCCACTCCATCACATGCTGCTGCTGCTGCTGCTGTGGGGTGTCCCACCCCCTCCTCCCGGGGGCCCCTCGAGGTTCCGCTCCCCCCTGCCCCGGGGATGGGGCATGGCACTGTCGTGCAGGGTGTGGGAGGGCAGGGGCTGATGGCTGCAGTGCTGTGAGGGACATGGCCCTGCTGTCCTTGGGGCCATGGCCATGTGAGCATGTGGGGGGCCCTGGACACATATGTATTACCCCCGCCCCTCAAGCCCAGGGGTGTACACCAGAGGGGGGTACATACCTGTCAGTCCACTCCCACGGTCTGGAGATCCCCGGGGGGCGGAGGCCCAGCTGCTGCTCCGGGATGGCAGGAGGAGGATCTGCAGGCCAGATTCTGCGGAGGAGGAGCCCCCCTCCTCCTCCTCCTCCTCCTGCCGCGATGGCCCGGGCGTGGGCTCCGGGGGGGGCCTCCGGGGTGCGGGGCTTACCTCTAGGGCAGACTCCAGCTGAAGGGCCTGCTGGGGCTCGTCGGCCAAAGTATCAAGGGTGGCCGGAGGGGAGGAGGTGTGCCGGGGGCCCAGGATGTCCCTGAGCTCCCTGTAAAAGGGGCAAGTGACGGGGGCGGCCCCAGATCGGCTGGCCGCATCCCGGGCCCGGGCGTAACCCTGCCGCAGCTCCTTCACCTTACTCCTGACGTGATCAGGAGTGCGGGCAGGGTGACCCCGGGCGGCCAGGCCCTCAGCCAGCCGAGCGAACGCATCCGCGTTCCGCCTCTTGCTCCCCATTACCTGGAGCACCTCCTCCTCGCTCCAGAGCCCCAGCAGGTCCCGCACCTTGGCCTCCGTCCAGGAGGGGCCCGCTGCCGCTTGCCGGCCTGGCTGCCCTGGCTCCCCTTGGGGGGGGTCCCCTGGGGGCACTGGGGGGGGCTGCCGGGCGGCCATTAAAGGTCCTGTGCCTCCTGTGGCTGCTGAGGGATGTGCAGGCTGGCCGCGTGTCTGAGCTGCTGCCTGCACGTTCCCTCAGCTTCCTGCACAGGAAAGGAGGAGGAGGGGACCTTTAAGGGGCCGCTCCATGCGGCCACCATTGAGCTGAGGGGCTGGAGAGAGCGTCTCTCAACCCCTCAGCTGATGGCCGCCATGGAGGACCCTGCAATTTTGACGTTGCGGGACGTGCAACGACTACACGGTCCCTACTTCGACGTTGAACATCGAAGTAGGGCGCTATTCCTATCCCCTCATGGGGTTAGCGGCTTCAACGTCTCGCCGCCTAATGTCGAAGTTAACTTCGAAATAGCGCCTGACACGTGTAGCCGTGACGGGCGCTATTTTGAAGTTAGTGCCTCTACTTCGAAGTAGCGTGCACGTGTAGACAGGGCTTTAATGTCCCTTTGGGTCCCTGGGCTCCCATGGTGCAACTTGGGTGTTTGGCCTTGGCAGGCTGGAGCGTGCCGAACATGACGGTTGTCCTTCTGAGGCAGTCCAGATTAAACTAAACTGTTTCCTTTTATATACTCAGAAAGGAGAGGATATGTAGCCTGTTAGGCCCAAAGCAGCCTGTTAACTTCTGTGTTGGCAGCACATGATTGATACACCCCCATCACACAAAGGCTGAATTATGCTACTAATTGAATTAAAGACTAAAATGTCCCATTTCCTTAGATACACATTAGCATATAGGAAGGGTTTGTCCAAATAGCTACTGTCGAGAAAGCAAGAGCTTCTAAGACCTCTGAACCCAACATTGCTCAAACAAATTGATTGTCCAGAATCTATAGAAGTTGTGGACATATTTTTAGAGAGTTTATGTTCTGTTAACCTCTTATTTATTTATTTTAAAAGAATCATAGTATTAAATCCTGAGACCTAAACTTCAACTGGAAGTTTTGCAGAGTAAAGAGTAGCTTTTAGGCCAAGTTAGTTAGAAAGTGTTGGTCCAGGAGAGTCCCTGCAGCACTCCACCATTGTGCTTTTATAGCACCTGAGCCTGCAAGTGTTACTTACACAAGCAGCTCCAAGGCATTAAAAGCAAGCTGAGTCTTAATTCTTCCACTCGGGCCCTTTACACACCAGCTCAATGAAACACCAGATATGCACTAGGATTATCTGAGTGCCTCATCCCCTGTCAGACATAATAGAAGTCTTGCAATTCAGCTGCTCGGATGAGAACCAGGAGCAAAGTGATCACTGGTTGACTGAACTGCACTACAGCATGCTACAGATACCTTAGTGGTTGCTTCACTGTGGTGCTTGTTGACACCACAGCTAACCTGCACGTGAAGCCATAAGTAACTCGCCTGCTGGAGCCATTTCCTGTACCAACATGCTGATTACAGCTAACACAGTCACTCCCTAGGTCTCTGCTGCAGTTCTCAGTTCTATCTGGGGTGACAGGGTCAGGCCAGAGGAACAGCTGACAAGGGGAGAGAGAGTCAGCTCTAAAAAGCAGAAACAGCCCTGGGTAATCAGCTGTTATCACAGACTGAGTGGGAGCAGCATGGAAGAGGCTGCTATAGATCAGTTCAGGCCAGCTGATCCCACTTGAGGCTACCACAGGACTTTTTAAAAGCCTTCCCCCAATGGGGGGGTGGGGGAGGGGAAGAGGGGGAGCAAAAGTGTGAAAGAAGGTTGGGAGAAGTGAGGAGAGTCATGAAGGAGAATGCTTTACAGCATTGGAGGCAGTGTGGGAAGTGAAGAACTCCTGCAGGGAGTGTTTGAGCTCCCTGCCCCTGGTAACCTCAGGGCTAAGCCAGAGGCTGGGGGGACTGGCTACGCAGCCTAGGGGGCTCCTGCTTTTTGAGCCAAGAGACTGAAGCCTGAACCCCAGCAAGGGCAAGCAGGCCCATACCATGGGACTGGAGACCAAACAGAGGTCTGGAGCCCAGGAAAGGTACCGACTGTTACACTGGATTTCTGGCCACAGAAGCATTTGTTATGATATAATTTAGACCCAGAGTCTGGTACAGTAGGAACCAACTGTCCAGAGAATCTTCACTCTAGTCAGAATTTTCCAAGTCTAGTCACATGAATGGTAATGAAACATTCTTGGCTAAATTTCAAGCATAACTAATCTCATTTCAAAGGGTAAGAGCTAGCTTCTGCTCTCAATCTGGATTTATGAATGAGCAAAACTCATCCCATAAATATTTACAGAAACATGCCCAGAGGCTCATTTGTTCTCTGTATTTGGCCATATTTGCTCTCTGAGAGTGACTTATGGACACAGCTATGTTTACTCTAGAAGCTATAGTCACAGGAGCATTATGTTAGATGTAATTAGGTGGAGAGGACTGAATTTTTTTTGACTCCAGTAAGCACGTTACCGAGAACACATTGCTTGCACCTCCTGCCCCATAAAGAGATGACTCATACCTGATAACTGTCACTGAGCTGCCTTACCTCAAATGCCACAATTTATGTGTAGCTGTATTTTAAATAAAATGTGTTTGAATGTGGCTTCAGTCACCCTCTGGGCAGCTTCATTGTCACACAGGACTTTTTTGCTTTTCTGATATTTTTAGTGATCTTATGTTTCCCTGTCTCACTACTGTCAGTTCCACTTTCCTGAACATAAAAGTATAAGTGTGAGTAGTTGACTTTGGTATTGTCAGAGCTATTCTTTGAACACTTCCAATTCAGAAATGGCCAAATGTCACTCTGGTGTAACTTCACTGATTTAGAGTCTGAGCTGTTGAGGCAGGAACATTTCTGCTCTGAATTTGTACATGGCACCCATGGACCTAGTAGCCTCAGCCATTTCAGATTGGGCAGCAGGGACAACAGCTTTAACTATGATTCCAGGGGCTATTTATGCACCTGAAAACTCTAGTTATCAGGTAATTTAGCAATTAGCTGACCAGAGCCTGGTATCTAATTCTTTGAAGAGGTAAAAAAAAAAAAAACCCACACATTCATAAAGGGGAATCCAGTAGGTAGTATACTTGGATTTCCAGAAAGCTTTTGACAAGGTCCCTCACCAAAAGCTGTTACACAAATTAAGTTGTCATGAGATAAGAGGGAAGATCCTTTCATGGACTGAGAACTGGTTAAAAAGGCAGGAAACAGAGGGTAGGAATAAATGGTACATTTTCAGAATGGAAAAGGGTAACTAGTGGTTTTCCCCCAAGGGTCAGTCCTATTCACCTTATTCATAAATGATCTGGAGAAAGGGTAAACTGTGAGGTGGCAAAGTTTGCAGATGACACTGAACTGCTCAGCATAGTTAAGACCAAAGCAGACTGAAGAACTTCAAGAGGATCTCACAAAATTGAATGACTGGGCAACAAAATGGCAAATGAAACGTAATGTGGATAAATGCAATGTACTGCACATTGGAAAAAAACCCCATCTACAACTCATCAGAGCTGTGTCTACACGTGCACGCTACTTCGAAGTAGCGGCACTAACTTCGAAATAGCGCCCGTCGCGGCTACACGCGTCGGGCGCTATTTCGAAGTTAACTTCGACGTTAGGCGGCGAGACGTCGAAGTCGCTAACCTCATGAGGGGATCGGAATAGCGCCCTACTTTGACGTTCAACGTCGAAGTAGGGACCGTGTAGACGATCCGCGTCCCGCAACTTCGAAATTGTGGGGTCCTCCATGGCAGCCATCAGCTGGGGGGTTGAGAGACGCTGTCTCTCCAGCCCGTGCGGGGCTCTATGGTCACCGTGTGCAGCAGCCCTTAGCCCAGGGCTTCTGGCTGCTGCTGCTGCAGCGGGGGATTCATGCTGCATGCACAGGGTCTGCAACTCGTTGTCGGCTCTGTGTATCTTGTGCTGTTTAGTGCAAGTGTGTCTGGGAGGGGCCCTTTAAGGGAGCGGCTGGCTGTTGAGTCCGCCCTGTGACCCTGTCTGCAGCTGTGCCTGGCACCCTTATTTCGATGTGTGCTACTGTGGCGTGTAGACATTCCCTCGCTGCGCCTATTTCGATGTGGTGCTGCGCAACGTCGATGTTGAACATCGACGTTGCCAGCCCTGGAGGACGTGTAGATGTTATTCATCGAAATAGCCTATTTCGATGTCACCACATCGAAATAGGCTACTTCGATGTAGGCTTCACGTGTAGACGTAGCCCAGGAAAGATCTTGGAGTCATTGTGTATAGTTCTCTGAAAACATCCATGCAGTGTGCAGCAGCAGTCAAAAAAGCAAATAGGATGTTAGGAATCATTTAAAGAGGGATAAAAAAATAAGATAGAATATCCTATTGACCTTATGTAAAACCATGGTACGCTTACCTCTTGAATACTGCATACAGATGGTCTCATCTAAAAACAGATACTCATCCCTTGCTATGCAAGCACAACTGGTTCCCAAATTTCTTCTTGTAGGTGAAAACTCATGAGACACTACATTCCCATTAAAATACATGGAAAAGTCTCCAATTTGCTCCAAGTACTTGTAACTTGACATAAACTGGTTGTGTTTAGGTACTTTTCTGATGTATGGGAATAGTTTGGCACAGAAATAGGATGTAGGGTATGTATGTAGAGCAGGGATTCCCAGTCTATGGGTCAGGACCTAAACATGGGTCCCCTTAGATTTGGGAAAGGTTGCCAGCTGGGCAGTTCCCAGCTGCATGTGGCTGTTAAAGAAGCCATTTGCAGTTTCCTAACACTGCTGCCTCAGGCAGATATCACTAGAGATAGCAATTACCTTATGCCTAGGTGCTGAAAGCTTAACACCTGAGTTAATTGGTTTTAACAACTGTTACCTGCTGGGAGCAGGAGAGCTGGGGGAACCACCCACCCTAGTAGCCCCAGTGAAGATGCTGCAGTGAGGGGAGGAGTAGGAGTAGGAGTAGGAGTAGGAGTGTATAAGGCTGGGGCCATTTAGGGCTGCAGTGGGATGGGGGTGGAATCTAAGGCTGGGGGCAGTTTAGGGATGTGGGGGGGTTCTAAGGCTGGGGGCAGTTTAGGGCTGCAAGTCTCCCCACTCCCTGGCCAGAGACCCCAGGGCTTCCTCATATTAGCAGGGGAAGTTCACTTTAGTGAACATAGGTGGGTATACATGTCCCTTATTTTAGTGAGTACTCTTAAAGTACTCTTTAAATGAGGGATAAATGTATTGGCATTAGAAAAGGTTCAGAAAAGGGCAACTGACATGATCAGGGATTTGGAACAGGTGCCATATAAACAAACAGAGATTAAAGAGACTAGGATTTTTCGTTTTAGGAAAGAGGAGACTAAGGGGGATATGATAGAGGTATATAAAATTGAGTGGTGTGGAGAAAGAGAACAAGGAAAAATTTACTTGTTCCCATAATATCACAACTAGAGGACACCAAGGCTACGTCTACACTAGCCGGCTACTTCCAAGTAGCCGGCACAATGTCGAAATAGCATGTGTCGCGTCTACACGTGGCATGTGCTATTTTGACGTTCAAATCGAAGTTAAGCGGCGAGACATCGAAATTGCTATTCCCATTAGAAGATGGGAATAGCACCCTACTTCAATGTTGAATCTTGAAGTAGGGTGTGTGTAGACGATCTGCGTCCCACTACTTCGAAATAGCGGGGTCCTCCATGGCGGCAATCAGCTGAGGGGTTGAGAAGCTCTGTCCAGCCCCGGCGGGGCTCTGTGATCTCTGCACTCAGTGGCTCTTAAAGCCGCAGGGATGCAGAAACCCTGTAGCAGGAAGCTGGCAGCGTGCGCCCAGCAGCCCTGCCACGAGGTGTCCCTGCACAGCCAGAGGAACACCATCATGGTGGCCAGCCAGCCTCAGGAGTGCCCCCCAGAGCTCCCCCTCTGGGCCATCCCAGGGATCCCAGGCCTCCAGCTGGCGGGGTAGGAAGTGGGGCCCCTCCTGGACTGACCCTGAAATCCGAGATCTGCTGGGGCTCTGGGGGGCGCTCTGGAGGTGCTGCATGTCATAGGGAGCATGCGGCGGAACGCGGAGGCGTTCGCCCGGCTGGCCGAGGGCCTGACTGCCCAGGATCACCCTGCCCGCACTCCTGACCACATCAGGAGTAAAGTCAAGGAGTTGCGGCAGGGTTACGCCTGGGCCCGGGACTCAGCCAGCCGGTCTGGGGCTGCCCCCGCCACTTGCCCCTATTACCAGGAGCTCAGGGCTATCCTGGGCTCCCGGGGCACCTCCTCCCCCCCAGCCACCCTTGACACCACAGCCGACGAGCCCCAGCTGGCCTCGAAGACAGGGTCAGGTCCAGAGGCCAGCTCTGCCCCACCACGGCTAGAGCCGGGACCCTCCACCCCAGCCACTGAGTGGTCCAGTGAGGAGGGGGAGCTGGTGCTGGACGTCCGATCCCGCAGCTCCAGCTGGGTGTCTGCAGCATGGGCATCTCCAGAGCCTGGCAGTGCACTGTCAGATACGTACCCCACAGGGCACGGACCCCCTGAGCATGGAGCGGGGGCACCACTTGACCGGGGGCCCCACACATCCCCACAACACCCCAGCCTGACATGGCCTGGGCACACCACGGCACAGGGACGGTGCCACAGCCACCAGTGCCCAGCAGCACCTCCACCCATGGACAGTGCCATGCCCCACCCCCGGTGGGAGGGGAGGGGGCGGACCACTGGAGGGGGCCATCCACAGGATCACTGCATGCACGAATGGGGGATGGATGGGGTGGGCCACAGGTCAAGGCTGGGTACTCATGGCCTCCCTTTCCCCCTATTTCTGCAGCCGCACCATCTGTGGTCCCCAACAGCCCTCCCAGACCACTGGAGCACCACCTCCTGGGGTCACCACCTGCCCCAGTATAGGCCCACCCCCGCCGAGGACACCACCGCACCACCACCAGCACCTATGACCCGGAGGTGGCTGCGGCCCTCCGGTGCCAGGCGGACCTCATGGAGCGGAGGCTCCAATTTGAGGAGCGGGAGGCCGCCTGGCACAGGGAGGCCTGGCGGGAATTCATGGCCACGTTCAACCGGGTGGCCAATGTGTTTGAGGAGCTGGTGGCCTGTCTGCCTGCCCCCGATGTAGTCTGTGCTGCCCTCCCCACCGCCCCGCCTGCTGCTGTCCCACCTGCTGTCCTGCCTGATGTCCCGCCCGCTGCCCCACCCACCAGCTCCTCAGAGGAAGAGCCACCCGGGGCTGAGGACCCGCCTCAGCCATACCTCCCCGTGCTCCCAGCCCCCAGCCAGCCTCGCCGGGGACCAGCCAGCCGACCGCGGCGGGGCTCGCGCCTGTCCACCCCCGCCCCAGAATGACGGGCTGATGTGGCATGCCCACATGTCCCCCCTGTACACAGTTGTCCCCACCCCTTTATATAGTTATTTATAGTTGACCCCGCGTAATAGTTTTTAGAGTTGTCCCCAATTGTATATTCATTATTATTTTCATTGAATCTGTTTTACTTTTGCTAAATATTATTTATATGCCAAAAAGAGACGACATTTTTGTTGTTGTAAATAATGATAGTTTTATTTTTCCAAAAACCTGTGTCCCGTGTGCTTTTGGTGAGGGTGAGGTGTGGGTGCTGGGGTGGGGTGCAGGGATGGCCAGGGGGTCGCTCACTGGGCCCCCTGGTCAAAGTACTCCCCTAGGGCCTCCCGGACCCGGACCCCATCCTGGTGGGCCTGGCGGCTCGGGGTGGCGGCTGGCTGGGGGTAGGCTGTTGCAGCCTCCTGTGCCCAGCCCTGCACGAAGGCCTCCCCTTGCTTTCCACCAGGTTGTGGAGTGTGCAGCAGGCCCCCACAACCTGGGGAATGTTTGGGAGGCCCAGGTCTAGGCATGCCAGGAGGCAACGGCAGCGGCCTTTCAGGCACCTGAAGGCTCGCTCGACCACTTGTCGGGCATGGTTGAGTCGGGCGTTGTAGCGCTCCTGGCTATCAGAGAGGTGGCCTGTATAGGTCTGCATAAGCCAGGGCTGGAGGGGGTATGCCGCATCCCCCACAAGGCAGAGGGGTATGGTGGTGCTATCCCCCAGAGGGATCTCCCTCTGGGGGATGTAGGTCCCTGTCTGCAGTCGGTGGCATAGTCCCGAATTCCGGAAAACGCGGGCGTTGTGGGTAGAGCTGGGCCAGCCCACGTAGATGTCCTGGAAGTGGCCACAGCTGTCGACCATGGCCTGCAGGACCACAGAGTGGTAGCCCTTCCTGTTGACGTAGCAACCACCACTGTGGTCTGGGGCGTGGATGGGGATGTGGGTCCCATCAAGAGCTCCAAAGCAGTTGGGGAATCCCATGGCGGCAAATCCCTCGACAGCTGCGTCCAGGTCCCCAACACGGATGACCCTCTTCAGCAGTAGGGCACTGAGTGCATGCACCACCTGTGGGGAGGGAACATAGGTGCCTGTGAGGGTTTGCAGAGTGTGACCCCCTCACCCAGGACCCCCTCCTGAGGCCCCCCTCACCGAGGACCCTTTCACCCAGGCCCCCCTCCCCAGCAGGGGGTTCAGCCCCAGGCCTCCTTACCTCCATGAGGACAGCCCTGACTATGGCCTTTCCCACTCCAAACTGCTGTCCCATGGAGCGGTAGCTGTCTGGAGTGGCCAGCTTCCAGACAGCTATTGCGACCCTCTTCTTGACGGGGAGGGCGCGCTGCATCCAGGTGTCGTGGTGCCCCAGTGCGGGGGCGAGCCACTGGCAGAGCCCCATGAAGGTCTGCCGGCTCATGCGGAAGTTCTGCAGCCACTGATCATCATTCCATTCCCCCATAGCCAGGTGCTCCCACCACGCGGTGCTGAAGGGGTAGCTCCAGAGTCGGCGGGGCACCCGGCAGGGGAGGGTGAGGAGGGCCCGATGGTTGGGGGCATCTCCTGGTGCCACTGGGAAGGGCTCCCATTCCAGAAGCTGCTGGGCAGCTTCCCGGGCAGCATCTAGAAGGGTGCCTGCGCCGCGGGAGGTGGCTTGTAGGGCTTCCAGCTGCTGCTGGACGTCCATGTCTGCGGGCTCGAGGTCTGCGAGGCTTGTATCACCAATGCAGGGCTGCTCGTGCAGTGCAGGCTGAGTGTGTCTGGGAAGGTCCCTTTAAGGGAGTAGCTTGCAGATGCCCCGGAAGGGCTAGTGTGCTCTGTGACCCGGTCCGTGGGCTTTCCTGGCCCCTTATTTCGAAAGAGGGGGCTTGTGTGTGTGGACGCTCTGTGTTTCCTTCCAGGGCGGATCTTTTCGATGTTCTCCAGGGCTACTTCGATGTTGAATGTCGAAGTTGCCAGCCTTGGAGGACGTGCAGATGATTATCGTCAAAGTAGCCTATTTCAATGCTCTTACTTTGAAATAGGCTACTTCGACGTTGTGTCCTAGTGTAGACGTAGCCCAAATGAAATTAATGGGCAGCAGGCTTAAAACAAATAAAGGGAAGCTCTTCACACAGTGCAAGTCAGCCTGTGGAACTCCTTGCCAGAGGAGGCTGTGAAGGCTAGAACTAACAGGCTTTAAAAAAGCTAGATAAATTCATGGAGGTTATGTCAATTAATGGCTATTAGCCAGGATGGATAAGGAATGATGTCCCTAGCCTGTTTGTCAGGAGCTGGAGATGGATGACAGGAGAGAGAGATCACTTGATTGTTTCCTGTTCGGCCCACTCCCTCTGGGGCACCTGCTATTGGCAACTGTTGGCAGACAGGATACTGGGCTGGAAGGACCTTTGGTCTGACCCATTATGGCCTTTATGTTCATGTTCTTAATTCCTATAGAAGACAAATAGACACACGCACCTCTAACATTCTGATATCTTGTGGCAAGTCACTTAGAAAAATTCTAAACCTAACACTGTCCTTTATCATCTTACTCCTTTCCTGATTCTGGGAAAGAGACCCTATCAGGACTCCTGGGTTCTTGTTCAGCTCTGGGAAAGGAGCAGGAGCTTATGGGTTACAGCATTCAGTAGAGAAATGAAACTAAAAACTCAGAGTGGCCTAAGAAAGCTGGGTGGATGAGGAACACTGCTTATGGAGAGCAGATAGTAAATGTGAAAAATTGGGATGGGGCTCAGGAGTAATAGAGGCTTATATATGACAAAGCCCCATCTGTATCAGGACCATCTGTACAGAATACAGACATCTGGTCACCCTAAGGGTGGCAGATTGAAAGGAATAATTTGGACTACTCCTTTAAAAATGTAATTGAAATCAATTTAATGCTTGCAAATTGTTCCAGATAAACAGCCCACAAAACTGAAAACTCTCCATAGCACAGATGTATTCTAGTTTGCACCGTACGATCTTCATGGTAGGATTGTCTTTGTTCTGTATATTCAGAACCTACCACAATAAGACCCTGATCCTCTCCTCCAGCCACCAGATCCACCCTCAACCCCACCCATACACACTACTGCAACAGACTATGTACTATTTACCTAAAATCTCTTACCACTTCCCCAGTTGTGATCTCGCCAGATCATTTCTAGTAGTGATGCTAGTTCAGTCTTGATACCCATTGATCCTTGGCTTCTCTTCTGAAAAAAAAATGAGCATTTTTAACTTCTTCCGTCCATGTGGTCTGTCCCCTTCCTGCACATGCTATTAAATGGGTCAGAAAAAAAAAAAAGAAAGAAAAGGTTGCTCTGGTAATAGTGTTCTCTGAGCAATTTAGCCTCTTTTCTGCTTGTGCAGAAAAACCACAAGTAGAACCTGACTGAATCCAGGTTTTTAAAAAAGCCAGCAGCTTCCTCACATTAACAGTGAGTTGCCCTTTTCACTACAATGTAGCTTAAAGCATATGGGACAAGAGCAAACAAATTATTGTAGTCAAAATACTTATGATTTAGCTTTTTTGCTTAAGACTATCGAGCATTTAGCAAAGCCAGCTTAAAGTGACAGTGTATTGTTTATGAGACGCTTGTGAGGAGAATCTGCTCTTCTCCCTGAAGCTTCATTAGAAATTCTAATTGCTGATTCAGTCCACCAGGTTTCAGCCAAAAACAGCTACACCCTGGCCACAGTCTCACTTATCAAGATCAGTCACAACTGCCTGGTCACTAGACAGGAAATACAGTGGGCCCATTTTCTAACCAAAAGATCGTATTCTCAAAGCAAGGACTGAAGAGCAGCGTGTACATTAAAATCCAGTGTGCATATACAAAGCAGGTGTAACCCTTCTATTAATGCCAGGTGCCTGCCAGAAGGGCTGGGTTCAGCTCCTAGGGGTTTCCTGTCAAGGATACAGCCAACCAGCTCGAGCCCCCACCCAGTGGCCTGGGACAATCTCACCCCACTTGCTGGGTGCCTGTAAGGCAGTTCTCCCCCACCCCTCGCAAGCACAGAGTCTAAAATAGAAACAGCTTATTTAATGACAATAACCTACGTCAAGTTTATGGTGACAGACGCAGTATATCTAAGCAAAGGAGAGACAAACCCCTTAACAAGATACCATCCCCAGACGCTATAGAACCAAGTCTCTTGCTGGGGCTCTTTGCCCTTTCCCCACACACAGTTACAGGGTGTACCTCTCACGGTGCAGTCCCAGACCCAGAGCCCACAGATACATCACCAGGGCAGTACTAGCTGTCCACTTGTCTGCAGCATCCCACTGACTGCCACCTGCTGCCCACTGATTACTCCTCCTACCGGCCACCCACTGGCATCTGCTGCGCCTCCTATCAGCCACCTGCCCCTGCTGCTCCCTTACTGGCTGCCCACTGGTCACTGTTGTCCGCTGCTCCCTTTCCAGCCACCTGCCAGTCACCATCATAGGCTGCTCCTCCTACCAGCACCTGCTGGGGATTGCCCTGAGGCAGAACCCTGTGATTTCAGCTCTGCATGGCCTCAGTGGCCACTCTGTGACTTCAGCTCTTAATAGCTCCACTGTGGAGTTTCACAAAAACCCTAGTACCCACTTCTATCTTTCAACAGGTGGGGAGGACTAGTCAAGCCAGACTTATCGCTAGATGGGCAGGGCAGGGCAGGGCAGGGCAGGGCAGGGGCCAATGCACTCAGCAAGCTAGCTCAACTAGTACCCCTCCTCTCCTCTCTTACAATGCTTTAAACCAGGGAGCCCTGTGTAATCAATATCTTATGCAGCTATGGTGACTGCCCTGTCCCCCACAACAACCCAGAGCATTGGTGAGATCCCACAACTCCCACACTGAGTGTCAGCATAAATTGTGATTTAACAACAATGTGTTTACAATAGACAAAAATCTCATGGCTTCCTTGCTACCCATTAGGCTTTGCCTGAGAGGTATCACACGGGTACACGTTTGCATTCTTATGCAAATGATCTCTGGGAGACACATTCCTCCCAGCCTTCAGCAGCACTGCATTCCTGCTGCCACGTTCCTTACATCAGTATAGTACTTACACAAGGAAATGTATTAGGAACTTGTGCACCTTTTTACCATAGTTGAAGTTGCAAAAGAGAGGATATTCTAGAGGGCTCCAGCCCTGTGAAGGGGATTGGACCACGTGACCATCTAGGCCTGAGGTAGTGCCCCCCCCCCCCCCCCGCATGCACACACACACACACACCTGCTCCAGCCATACCAGTTAACCCCAAAATTTTGGTTTGCCATTCACCTGATGTCACGTTTTTGCCCTGCAGGTTGTGATTCATGCTCTATATCCAGGTTCCCTATACTGGAGCAGCACCACATACCTGCTCAGTACGGCTGATCTGCTTCCTCATGGATTGTGGGGTTTGGGTGAAAGATCTTCTCCCGCTGCATCCTAGCTCCAGGTTTGTTGGGAGTGCTGCTTCACTGTTCACTCTCACTCTGGACCATTTGGTACACTTCCCTCCCTTAAGCTCAGGAGCACTTCTGCAAAGTGACTGGAGCCCAGCTAGTAACAGCATGCAGGCAGAGCGCATCCTCTGTCTTTCTGGGCTTTTACCATTGCTGAAAGTGAAAACTTGCTGCCCTCTGCACCCACCACACCTCCGGCCCATCCACTACTGCTTCCCCAACCACAACTGCCACTTTCTCCTATGCCCCAGCCTCAGCGCTGCCACCCGTCCAACAACCCCTCCCCCAACCCCATCCCCTCCATCCCCACCACACCCCTCTCACTGTCAGCCCTACACATCCCATCCTTCCCTCACTTCACCTCCCCATACACAACTGCGCCTCCCCCACAGAGCACCCCCAGGCTCACAGCCACCCGCCACCCCACCCACCCACACCACAGCTGCCTCCCATGCTAATCATAAGAACGGCCATACTGGGTCAGACCAAAGGTTCATCTAGCCCAGTATCCTGTCTGCCGACAGTAGCCAATGCCAGGTGCCCCAGAAGAGGTGAACTGAAGACAAGCAATTTGTCTCCTGCCATCCATCTCCCGCCTTCGACAAAAGGCTACTCATCCTACCTTACCCCTAGCTAATAGCCATCTATGGACCTAACCTCCAAATATTTATCGAGCTCTTTTTTAAACTCTGTTAGAGTCCTGGGCTTCACAGCATCCTCTGGCAAGGAGTTCCACAGGTTGACTGGGCACTGTGTGAAGAAAAGCTTTCTTTTATTAGTTTTGAACCTGCTACCCATTAATTTCATTTGGTGTCCTCTGGTTCTTATATTACGGGAACAAGTAAATCACTTTTCTGTATTCACCTTCTCCACACCATTCATGATTTTATATACCTCTATCATATCGCCCCTCAGTCCCCTCTTTTCTAGACTGAAAAGTCCCAGTCTCTCTAGCCTCTCCTCGTATGGGACCTGTTCCAAACCCTTAATCATTTTAGTTGCCCTTTTCTGAACCTTTTCTAACACCAATATATCTTTTTTGAGGTGAGGAGACCACATCTGCATGCAGTACTCAAGATGTGGATGTACCATAGTTTTATATAGGGGAAGTAGGATATTCGTCTTATTTTCTATCCCTTTTTTTAATTATTCCTAACATCCGATTTGCTTTACTGACTGCCGCTGCACACTGCATGGATGTTTTCAGAGAACTATCTACTATAATTCCAAGATCTCTTTCCTGATCTGTTGTAGCTAAATTTGCCCCCATCATATTGTGTGTATAATTGGGGTTATTTTTCCCCAATGTGCATTACCTTACGCTTACCCACATTAAATTTCATTTGCCATTTTGCTGCTCAATCACTCAGTTTGCTGAGATCTTTTTGAAGTTCTTCACAGTCTGCTTTGGTTTTGACTATCCTGAACAGTTTGGTGTCATCTGCAAACTTTGCCACCTCACTGCTTACCCCTTTCTCTAGACCTTTGACGAATAAGTTGAACAAGATTGGTCCCAGGACTGACCCTTGGGGAACGCCACTAGTTACCCCCTTCCATTGTGAAAATTTACCATTTATTCCTACCCTTTGTTTCCTGTCTTTTAACCAGTTCCCAATCCATGAAAAGATCTTTCCTCTTATCCCATGACCACCTAATTTACATAAGAGCCTTTGGTGAGGGACTGTGTCAAAGGCTTTCTGGAAATCTATGCATACTATGTCTACTGGATCCCCCCGTCTGCGTGCTTGCTAACCCCTTCAAAGGCACGACTTCCCTTTACAGAAACCATGTTGACTTTTGCTCAACAAGTCATGTTTTTCTACGTGTCTGACAATTTTATTCTTTACTATTGTTTCTACTAATTTGCCCGGTACTGACATTAGATTTACCGGTCTATAATTGCCAGGGTCTCCTTTCGAGCCCTTCTTAACTATTGGTGTTATATTAGCTGTCTTCCAATCATTGGGTACCGAAGCTGATTTAAAGGATACATTACAAACCACCGTTAATAGTTCCACAATTTCACATTTGAGTTCTTTCAGAACCCTTGGGTGAATACCATCTGGTCCCGGAGACTTGTGACTGTTTAACTTATCAATTAGTTCCAAAACCTCCTCTAATGACACTTCAATCTGGGACAGTTCCTCAGATTTGTCACCCATAAAGGACGGCTCAGATTTGGGAATCTCTCTAACATCCTTAGCTGCGAAGACTGAAGCAAAGAAATCATTTAGTTTTTCCACAGTGGCGTTATCTTCCTTGATTGCTCCTTTTACGTCTCTATCGTCCAGGGGCCCCACTGCTTTCCTTCCACCTGCCCCAGCACTGCATGCTCTGGTTGCAGTCTTCCCTCCCCCACGAGCCATGTGCCACCAAGGGGCCATGGCCTGACCACCTCCCCCACCAACACCATGCACCAAGTCTTAACTCCTTCAGATCTGGAGAGGGAGTGAAGGGGCAACTACATTCCTGCTGCATCAGCAGCTTTGGAGCTTTGTTTGCCCCATTGCCTTGGGCGCAGAGATCTCCTCCTTGTCCATGCTGGGTGGGGGCCTGTACTCACCCCATGGCCCTGCCCAGCTGCAAGACATGCTGGGGGGAGGGGTGTGGTGCACTCCACCCCCCAGTGAGCAGAGCTGCTGCAGCCCTGGGCCCTCTCTGCCAGCACATGGGTCTCACCACCCCTCCCCCACAGCCCCAACTGAGGGGTTTTTCCATTACCAGCCCCAGCTCCTTGTGTCCCAGCTGGGTCCTGGCTCGGTGCCTTTGCACTACCCCTGCATCTGGAGCCCACAGACATTACCCCTTGACCCACCTCCTTTCTCCTAACGCTCCCCCCAGCAGGGGAGGGGGTTTGCCTCTGCCTGGCCCGTGCAGCGCCCAGCTTTCAAGGGAAAACAGCCACTGCATCACTCTGGTGCCTCCACCTCCATGGCCAGGCACCTACTGAAATCCTTGACATTTTTAGAAATTTAAAAAACCTAGCTGGACAGAGATTTAAGAACCGAAAAAGAGGAGATGTCTGGGGAAAACGATGTCTAGTAACCCTAGCACCTTTAAATACTCCTAGCTTTGAAAATGGGATGGCATTTCAAACACTTGCATGAAATACACAGCTACTGTTTTACCAACTTATGAGTTTAGTGGCAAGTGTTGCTACAGTTAAAGTTTTTGCTTGCACCCTGGCTCCTAGAGACAAGTGATTAGGATTTTTTTACTTTTTATTGAAAGTTGTGGTTTTCCTCTAACCCTCTTGGTGCTAGAAGAGAGTTTGAATATGTGACCCAAATGCACCCCAAGGTTCAAAAAACACAGTAAATGAAGCCAAACCCAGTGTTCTCCCCTCCCATTTTCTGAGGGAAACTAACGAGGGAAGGAGGGTGACTTGTGATCTTGAGCATGTGGGATTGCCAACACTCTAACTAGCAAGACATTCAAATTGAACAAATACAACTGCCAAGTCTGTCATTACTGTGATTCTTCCAGAGGTCACCTTTGTGATACACCCATGTCTTAAGATTATCCCAAGTCCCAGACGTACCCAGCACATTTTGTTCTGTTATTACTGAAAGGCCACCAAACAGTTCCTTGCAGGTCCCCTGAGTGGTCATTGAAGTCTTGCATCACAGTAATTTTGAATTAAGTAAAATTTACGATCAGATTAATTACACGTAAGGCCCTACCAAATTCATAGCTATGAAAAATGTAGCACATCCTGTGAAAACTGGTCTTCCCCATGAAGTCAAGCAAAGTTACACAAAAGACCATCTACTCTACTTAAAGCACATAGAGTAAAAATACATCCAGGATCTCATACTGGAGATACTGACCCAAAAGAGACGGCAAGGCCATTATGGGGAGAAGGAGGTGTCACAATATTGCCATCCTTACTCCTGCACTACCTTCAGAGCAGAGGGCTGAAGAATGGAGGCGGCTGGCTAGGCACCATCTTGGGGAACACCATAAGCAGCAGTGCAGAAGCAAGGAGGGCATGGTGTGGGGTATTGCCACGCTTACTTCTAATGATGATAGTGGTGTGGTCTTCAGAGCTGGACATTGTCCACCTGCTGTCCAGCGCAGCTCTGAAACCAGAGTAGAATCACCAGTGGCAATGTGTAGCCAGTTCAGGGCTCCCACAGGAGCTCCTCTCCTGCTGGCAGCCATCCTGCCCCACTGCCGCAAGTGCCCAACAACCCCCAAGTCACTCATTTGGGGGCTTCCCACCTTGCCTCAGGTGGGTGAGAGGCAACAATTCAAAGCTCCCTGCCTTATGTCAGGCAGGTGCCAGGGAAAATTAGTTCTTGTCAGGGCCTAGTCTGAGGTCTGGGCTACAGCTGGCCCACAGTCTTAGAAAGACCACCACCCTAGCTCAGGGTAGGGCAATAAACCCAATACAGTCTTTAGATAGCCCACAGCCATAACTCAGGGTGAGGCAGCACACAACAGACACTCTACCCATGCTGGCAAGGGGGCGGGGGCAGGGAAAAGACTGCCACTTAGCAAGTGGGGGGCAGAGGGGGACACAGGGCCACCCACTCCACCACTTCCTGGCCCAGGGGCCCTGGTCACAGCAGCATGGTCTGCTCCTTGGGTCAGTGGGGAATTCACATCACAACATGCCAGCCTAAGAGCCTTTAACAGTCTTATCTCTGGGCTGCTCCCAGTCTCCTGCCCAACACATACCCTGTGTCTTACTGACTTCTCAGGCTCACAGGCAGAGCTGGCTTAAGGGGTTCCATGGCATCAGGCTGGCTCACAGGTGCAGGATAAGGTGGATACTCTGATCAGTCCACCAGGTCTCCTACAAGCCAGTTCCACATGATACCAGGACTGGCAGGGACCCAGGCAACCCAATCCAGGCCTTAACCCCCCTCAGCTTCTGAGGCAGGAAGCCTAGAGATATCCTCTAGCAGCCCAGCCCAGCCCAGCCCAGCCCAGCCAGGAAAGCTAGAGCTACCCTCTGGTTCCTACAGGGGATCAGTCCCAACTGTGTCCTCAGCCCAGGCTTTTATAGCCCTGACCCCACCTTCTGACTTCCTGTCAGATGACTGGTAGTGGTGAGGCTGCATACAAAATGGTCATCAGAAGGGATTCTCCCCTTCTGGATTGGGGGCTTGTTATACCACCCTATCCCACTATACAATATTACTGTCCTCCTATAATGGTTCTGTGCGAAATGTTTATGTAAGGGGTTTACATGTTGATAGTTTGGTATTTTAAAATACATATTCATGCTGTGACATTTAAGATTTAAATATCTGAAACCATAAATTTAACTTTTTTGAAAATGCTCTGACTTTGAAATGTACAAAAATGGGCTATGACTTTGGCAGGGCTCTAGTTACATTCAAATTTAGACTAAGTAGATTGTTTGCGCACAGAATATTAACATTTGTAAAGTAACAAAATCCTTACCCAGCTCCAAACTAAACTATGAATTTGGAGATGAACACCTTGAGCGCTTATTAGCAGAAGAGCAGCTTTAGAAGAATACACCAACCACTAGTACTTTACCCTGCATAAGACTTCTCCTTTCTCTTCAAGATTTGTTTGTTTTATCCAGAAGACATGCTCTGCCACAGGTCCCCTCCCATTTTCCTTATATCACAGTGAAGCCTAATGTACTCTAACTGCATCAGTGAATCAGGAGTAGTCAGAACCAGGCGGGGAGCTACACCTTGACAGTTGCTAACTGAAAGAGGGAAGAGTTCTGCCTCTCTAGCACAGACCCTTAAAAAGTATTTAGGCTCCTAATGTTCATTATTTCAAACACCTCTAAATAGCTTGAAGGCTCCTGGCCTGTGTTACTGCATTGGATGCAAGATAGTCAGAGCAGATCCACTCAACTGGTGTAACCTTGCCCTTTGATCGCTTAAATGAGCATAGCTCAAGATAGTGCTTGTATTCATGAAATACAAGTTGTGGCATGTCCTACCAGCCTTAGGACTCCTCCCTTCTAAACCACAGTAAGTAAAGAACCAGACCCTGTTGAATGGGCTGGTAGAAGACACGGTTCCTGCCTTAAACAGCTTACAGCCTAAGGCCTTGTCTATGTTAGAACAGGTTTGCTGCTTTTTCACAAGGGCTCTCTCTCTCTCTCTCTCCCTCCCTCCCTCTTTCTCTCTCTGTGTGGTTACATAAATAAAAAATCTGACCCCTAAACAAAACTGGCAACAGTTTCTAGTGTAGATGAGACCTAAACAAATAAGCAAACATCCCATTCTGTACACGTTGGCGACTACACCAGTGTGGCTTCGTGCTGCATCAGTGTATTTACATGAGCACCGATTTCCCCAGTGTAGTCTAGGCCTTTGTGAATGGCATAAATCTAGGCATAACACCACTGCAGTCAATGCCGGCACTCCAAATTGAGTGTCTGCACAGGCTGCCCTGGAGTTACTTTACATTGATGTCAGCATGAATGAGGTCAGAATATGGCTGTAAATTAATAGAATAAGCTTATACTTTATTAACCTCACTCTGGTCCTGTACTTCAGTTCACCATTTCGAAAGGGCAAAACTCAAGTCTTAATGAACTGGCCAGAACCTGCTCATTCAGATGGAAAGGAAATCCAGCAGTTGTTTTCCTTTCTATTTGCCCTGGAGGCAAAAATCAGAGCTTCAATTAACTTTTTCGTTTAGATGACAAGAAGGCTGAGACAATGCACCTGGAAACAGCTCCAGCCTCCCACGCTGACTTGTCTCAGCTACAGAGAGGACGATAGGAATTGAAACAAGTTTCTGGAACTTTCTGATTAAGCCATGTTAGTCTGTGCCCTCACAAAACACAAAAGCCACCCTGGAGTACTTTAAAGACTAACAAAATGATGTATTAGGTGATGAGCTTTCATGGGACAGCCCCACTTCTGAAGATGTTCCTTTGTTATTAAACTAAACCAAACTAAACTACAAAGTCAAAGTCAAAACACCTTGAGCACTTATTAGCAAAAAAGCAACTTTAAAAGCACACACCAGCTACTACTAATTTACCCTGCATAAGGCTTCTGAGGAAGTGGTCTGTTCCATGAAAGCTCATCATCTGATAAATCATTTTGTTAGTCTTTAAAGTGCTACAGGACTGCTGGCTTGTTTCTGATTATGGTGAGTCCTGAATATAAATACCAATGGCATTCAAACAGAGAGGAATTTCTCACTTCAGGTTGTTTAGAATTAGCTGAAAAAAGGAGGCGAAAGGTATACAGGCGCACTATAGGACACATTAGGCCTAGACTTCTACTTTTTCTTAGCACATGGGAATGATAATTCCCTCAATCTGCTTTTTCATGTGATTGCTGTAGGTAGATACACCATTTTTGTTGGAAAGGCCACCTCTGTTCACACATGGATTTAAGGGGGAGGGATAGCTCATTGGTTTGAGCATTGGCCTGCTAAACCTGGGGTTGTGAGCTTAATCCTTGAGGAGGCCATTTAGGGATTGGGGCAAATACATGTCAGGGATGGTGCTTGGTCCTGCCAATTGGGCAGGAGACTGGACTAGATGACCTGCCAAGGTCCCTTCCAGTTCTAGGAGATGTGTATGTGTGTAACTCTGACAGCAACATCTTAGTCTCCTATGAATAAATTCCCAGTGCTATTATCACCTTTGAGTGGGCTAGAGTTTATTTTACTGCCCCTTTCCTGGTGCTCCAATGCACCTTTTACAGAAAAGCACATGGAAATCCAGAATTCAGTCATTCCACAGGGGTTACCCCATCATAAGCAAGTCCAAAAAGAATAAAAGAAATGAATACCAGCTTTATAAAAGATACATAAGGTTATTTCATAACACGTCATCTTCATGTATAAATAAACAATAGAAACAAATTAAATCTAAACAAGTCACTCTGCACAGAAACACAGTGAGAAGCAATTCAGAGTTCTAAAAGTTCAGAACAGCGATGGGCAACCTAGGCTAGTGAGTGGGCCACATGAGTGACCCTCCTTCATCTCAGTGGGCTGCTAGATTTTCGTAACCAAGACTGTCTCCCAAGATGTGATAATTTTGCTTCACTTCACTTTGCTAACTTCACTTGCAGGGTGTGCTGACTGGACAGTAGCAGTGCTTTGACTGCATGCAAAGGGTGCACACAGCTAGTGCCGTAACTAGCTAATTTTGCACCTGAAGCAAGAATGTGAAATTGCGCCCTCTCATGTTTATATATTCATAGGACTTATTTTATAGAAAAAGGGAAAATACATAAATAATAATAATAACAACAACACAACATTTATTTATAATAGTTATGAGATTTGCATAAACAATCTATATATAATGTATACATATAATCTATACATTAATACATTTGTTTATGATTGTACTTCACATGCTTTTAATGAGGCGAACTCATCAATAATTGCGGTGAAATTAATATTATTTGCTACATCATGTTCTATTGATAAAATAGACACACTTGATAAACAAGAAGAAGTCCTGTGGCACCTTATAGACTAACACATTTGATAATCTCTCCTGACCCATGGACACTTAAAGGTAATTCTTAATTAATTTTAGTTTACTAAAACTTCTTTTGCAAGAAGCCACAGTCACTGGCCAGCAAAGAAATATTTGCAGGGCGATTTCCAAATTTGGATAAAATCGGCCAAATGAATTATATTCATGAATTAACTGTAGAATGTCCAAACTAGTTGTAGATGAAACATTTAGCAACAATGCTAATGCCTGATATTTAAAACTCTGCATCTGTGATGAAATTTCCAAGGTATTCAAATCGCTGTCATATTTAAAACTTAAATCTACTTCTGCTTTTTGAAGATTAGCAATACGAATTTTAGCAAAAGAATTGCCTGAAAGAAAATCTAAATCTGAAGATATCTCAAATATTATGCTGTCAAATACAGCTTTTATTTGCATTTTGAATGATTTTTCAGCTGATAAACTACCACTTTTGTCTGGTGACTCATGGGGTGCATCTACACTAGGAACTAATTTCGAAGTTAACTTCCAAGTTAGGCACTACTTCGAAGTAGCCAGAAGAAAGTCGCCACACATTTTTCCTTACGTCAAAGTTAACTTCGAAGTAGGTGGTGTGTGGACACTCTCATTTGAAGTTGCTTACTTCAAAGTTATACAAAGTAAGCAACTTCAAAGTTATTTTTGTAGCATGGACATGGCCATAAAGTCTTTTAACTTTACGCTTTCTTCATTCTGCAAATTTGGCCGATGTTTCTATATTTTTGCCCATTTTTCTACAATCAGTAAAATATCTTCCATATAGCTCTCATTTCCATGCATCTCTTGTGAAGTATTTCACAATCCATGGGTCATCTTAGAAGCCTGACCAACAGAAATGCCTTCTGTTTGTAAGGCTTTATTCACCCTGGCAATGTGAGTTAGACTATTATGCCAAATGGATAAGGTGCACAAAAACTCAACATTAATTTTTTGAAGAAGGTATTAACTTTTAAAACTGATTCAGCACATTTAGATGAAGCTGCAACATCTTTTAGGGCCTTAGAAACTTCTGAAATCTTCAAATTTTAGGCCGCAGTTGAATTTGCTTTTGATGCCCATCTAGTATCAGCCTGTGGCAAGAAGAGTTTTAGAAACAAAATTTATCTTTTAGATGAAAAATGGGTAAAGTAGTATTTTCCCCACGTTCTCAAAGGGGAAACTGAGGCAGGTATCGCCAGAAAATTACCTAAGAGGAATGGTGCCGGTACCAAATGGGACTAGAACTCACCAGTTTTTGACTTCCAGTCTTATTTTTCCTTAGCTATTAGCTCAGACCTCCTTCTTGAGAGAAAGGAGGAAGAAAACGGACAATACAGTTGAGCAAGATTAGTTGAAAGTTCAAGCAACACATTAGGGAAAGGACCACATTATCTCTGTTACAATATGTATACACAGATTCTTGTGTGGAAGGCACACAAGCAAGCGTTCTCTTCACTATTGGTATCTTGCTGCTCTGTCTATCCTCTGAAAACAAAATAGGTCAGTAGAATTTTTCACCCTAATTAGGTTTCATAATAGTGTAAAAATTTTCGTGATGAGTATATGCAGCACTACCCTCTTCTGGATAGAATCAGAATGACTCAGCTGTTTATTGCAGTCCCTATGTTGCTAATGAGTACCAGAAAGTTCTTCAGTTTAGGTGGTAAGGACATGAATTTTATTCCTTCTATTACCAGGGCTTTCTTCGTACAGTACAGAGAAAACTGCAATGTCTCAGGTGTCCTCAGATTTGTTAACAGAAGCAATATTTAATGTTTCACTCCTGACTTATGAAAGGGTGACTGAATAAATGATGAATAGTCTCATGGGGCAGGCAGGTTAGTCTGTAGTGTCACAAAAAAACAAGCAGCCCCGTAGCACCTTCAAGCCTAACAAATTTATTTATTAGGTAATTTTTATTTGGCAAGGATGAGGGCCTTAACTCATGTGTTCATAAAAACAAGCAGTCCTGCAGCACCTTAAAAACTAACAAATTTATTTATTAGGTAATAAAAATAAAAATTACATAATAAATAAATGTAATAGTTTTAAAGGTGCTACAAGACTGTTTTTTTTGTTGTTTTTTGTTTTTTGTGTTTTGTGAATACAGGAGGAAAGGCCCTCGTGCTTGCCTTGGGCTTTAACAGTTGCAAGTAGTCATTAAGTAACTGATAATTACCTTTACACAGATTTTATTGCTTTCTAAATTGTTAATTGCTTTATAAATATATTGCTTTATAAATTGTTCCCACATGCGAGTCCACAACCCCACATGCGAGTCCACAACCGATGAGCCTGTGCAAGCTCAAGATGTCATCATCGGACAGGACTGACTACCTACTATAAATTGTTATCTGCAAAGCATACTAAACAAAGCATACTGTTCATACGAATGATGTCAAAGTTTTATCAGTTTAAAGATATCAGACAAAAATACAATTCTTTCAGACTATAATGTGATTAAATCAGGCAGTCAGAACTAACACTGAATATATTCATTTTACAACATGTATTTTAAACTAAGGTCATTGGTACTCAGGAAGACCATACTTCTATTTGATTAAAGGAATAAGCAAATAAAATTAAATAAGTGGGAATGAAAAAAAAATCACATTCGTCAATTCTTGAGAGGAAAATGAGAGCTTAGTAGAATATGGTAAGTCACTATATGGCTGCGTCTATACTACAAACTTACTTCGAAGTTAACTTCGAAGTAAGCTGATACTGTGAAGTAGCATGCAGAGCATCTACCCACACTTTTCTTTACTGCGAAGTTAATTTAAAAGTAAGGGAGGCTAACTTTGAAGCCACTACTCCATTCCCAGGAACGGAGTGGTGTCTTACTTCGATGTTTAACTTAGAAGTAAAGTGTGTGTAGATGCTCTGTACTCCTTACTTTGAAGTAAGGAGTCAGCCAAGGAGGTGGCCCTCCCCAGAGGACGGAGACGCTCTGGCTAGCCCAGCCAGGGCTCTATGGTCCCTGCCAGCCGCCTTAAAGAAAACAGCTCCCCAGCAACCTCGGGCAGGAAGCTGAGACTGTGCCACAAGCAGGGCAGCATGAGCTCCTGCTCAGACATCCCCTGCTTGAAGCACCAGCCTGCCTCCATACCCCCTGGCCACCCTGGAGACATGCCAGGACTTCCCTGCCCACCCCGGGGGCCCCAGATGAGGGCTCCAAGGGGTCGCAGCACCCAGGCAAGAGCCGTGCCAGGAGGGGACCCTCCTGGACTGAGAATGAGCCAAAGGACCTCCTCACGCTGTGTGGGGACGGAGGATGTCCTTCGGCAAACTGGCACCCAGCAGAGGAACACAGAGGCCTTTGCCCAGCTGGCCAGCTGCCTCACCACTCGAGGTCACCCTGACTGCACTAGCAGCAGCATGCGGATAAAAGTCAAAGAACCTGCCAGACATCCATCAAGGCCCGTGATGCTGCCAGCTGGTTGGGGGCATGGCCCATCCACTGCCCCCAGTACCAGGGGCCGCACAGGCTCCTGGGGCCAAGGGAGGCAGTTACCCCAGAGCACGTGGTGGACACCACCGCTCCCCCCCACGGTGGACAGTGAGGACGAGGCAGGCTCCTCCAGCACCACGAGCCCCCCATGCAGGGAGTGGCTGACCAAGACTGAGGTCAATGATGAGGGCTCCAGCCCTCGTCATCACCCTCCCCTCTGGGACACCCAGCTGAGCCTTTTCCAAGTCCCGGGACATCGCAGTTAATACATACAGGACGAGCAGAATGTCACCGGGGATGGGGACGGGGCCCACCTGGAACAGCCCCACAGCCAACATACCGGGGGGGAGGGGCAGGGAACATGAGCCAACCTTCACCGGAAGGGAACCTCTGGGCACCCTGGATCCCATGGGGCTCACAGGCCATCAGGCGGCAGCAGAGCAGGGGCCCCGGCCCCCCCGAATTGGTATCCAGCTCTTACAGGCTGCCCCGTCCCCTTCTGTCACCACAGGTCCATCGTCAGGGTGCCACAGCCCACCTGAGCAGGCAGGCTGGCAGCCACAGGTGGCCAACTGGCTGCCTCATCACCCCAACCTGCATCCTCCCATGTACGTGGCAGGGCCTCCCACTGACGGTGCTGGAGGGAGGAGGAGGCAGCCATCCACCAGGCAGTCATGCGGGAGATGACCGTGGAGCTCTGGGACTGGCTGGCGATGGAGTGGGACGTGTGGGTGTGGCTGGACAGCAGCCTGGACAGTGGGGCCCAGGTCTTGGCCACCTGCCTCGCCCAACCGCCCACCCCCTCGCCTGCCTGTCAAACTTCATTAGTAATCTCCCAACACCCTGATTAACATGAGCCCTTCGAAGTTGGGGGCAAGTGTAGCCAAGCCCAGTATGTAATATATCTAACAGATGCTAAACATTGACTCTTCATGTGCATATTACAGTTTGCTGCTATATGCCTAATATGAGAAAACTGCAAAATCAGGTGGGTTGTCTTACCTCAATGAAGATAAAAGCTCAAAACAAAGAGGGTCGTATCAGAGGTATCTGTTAATCCTCTGCATCAATAACAGTTGGGTTCTTCATATATAGAGGGCTTAGTCAGCATTGATCATTTATTAACGTAATGTTGCTGTTTATTCAAAAATTCTGTGAGAGCAACTGAAAAAAAATCAGAAGCATGTTTGTGTGTCAGTTTTACACTGTAAATTAAGAAATGAGAATAAGACTGAAAATATGCCACCCCAGAAGCCTTCCCCTGACAGCTCAAGGAGAAGTTATAGCACCTAGATTTAACCTAAGTTAGAACACATTGGAATTACTGTGTCCTCTCAGATGGTGGAAGCCAGTGCCAGGAAGATGACTGGTACAGGATCAGAGAGAGGTTGGGAGTATTTATTAATCCTCACTCACCCCACCCCAGCCTGAACATTGTTAAGAATCTCATTCCCCTGTCCTGTTCCAGGCAGGTGTTTTTTCATGCTTTTATTGGAGTCGGGTGGAGCAGGGCCAGGGAGCCCTGAGGGGATGCCAAGCAGGAAGTGGTGAAGTTGTCTGGCATAGCCAAAAGCCCCACCCTATAGGGTGTCAAGACAAGGCCAAGGAGAGGCTCCAGCTTGATGAAAGGTAAACAGGACGGTTTCAAAATTCAAAACCAGGCCTGTCTCAAAAGGGGAGCAGGGCTGCCAAATCAGCGATTTACAAGACCTCACCAAGGTTAGCAGGATGTTCACCACTCCTGCTCTGGATGCTGAGTGTCTGCTATTTTATGCTTGGCTAAAAATTCTGAAGAGGGGTTAATTAATAACTTGAACCCTCTTGGGAAAGGCATCTCCCCTTTAACGCTCTGGTCGGGGAGTGCTGTAAATTACCTAACCCTATTTAAACGAGAGAGCTTCCCCCACTGTTACCCCTAGTTACCTGCACAAACACGGTGCCTCCTTTCCAGACACATTACTTAGTCTCTCCCCTGCACGGTGCAGGTGTTTGGAGCCAGAGGGCAGAGCAAGGTCACTCGCTCAATTAATTGTGGCCATGGAGATGATGACAGACCGTAGCTGGTGGCAAGATTAGTCTGAATTGGCCCTGTTTGTAGCTGCGAGCAGTGATTTTGTTGTGCCAGTACTTGCTGGTACTGGTACCGAGTTCCAGCACCACGGCAGCCCCTTAGCTGGGCTGGGGGAGGGTGTGTGGGGCTGACTGAGCACCAGTGCCTCCTTTTATATACAAAAAAGGCCCTGAATGTGAGTCATTATTATTCTCTGGCTGGGAGGGAGATGATTTTTGTAAGTTATCTTAAAATTAGAGGAGAGAAGGGAAGCCTTTGGGCAGCAGTGCAGGAGGAGTGCTGGCCCCGAGTACGCAAAGTGCTTAGTTTTTTAAGCAGGTACCAGTCATTGCATGACACCAGGTAACCCTGGGGAAAATGAATAAATGACGTGGAGCAGTGGTGTCCAGGAGATATGGAATGGCTCTCCACATGCCCTCCTCGCCTGAGCCAGGCACTGCACTTCCACAGCCAGGCACCGCCCCACGCCTCCCGGAGATCACTCACCCGAGCCACTGCTGCGTAGATGGAGCTGCACATCCACGCAAGCGCCCCATGGCCTGAGCCACACGGCCACATGAGCGCCTTGCAGCTGGCACTGCACCACGTGAGCCACGTTGCCCCATGGCTGGAGCCACTGCCATGCGGGGCCACAGGAGTCCACGGCTCAGAGTCACCTCTGCCGCTGCTGCCGCGTGCTTGTCCCACCAAGTTGCAAGACGCATGCGTATAGCAGTGGGAGGAGCACCCCAGTTGTGTAGCTCTCCGGAGCCACATTCACCACATCCTGCTGCCCTGTTCACCACATGTGTATTGGACACCAGGGACATAGAGGCCGTGTCTACACTAGCCCCAAACTTCGAAATGGCCACGCAAATGGCCATTTCGAAGTTTACTAATGAAGCGCTGAAATGCATACTCAGCGCTTCATTTGCATGCGGGTGGCCGTGGCACTTCGAAATTGATGCGGCTCGCCGTCGCGTGGCTCGTCCCGATGGGGCTCCTTTTCGAAAGGACCTGCCTACTTCGAAGTCCCCTTATTCCCATGAGCAGCACTTCATTAATAATCTCCCATCACCCTGATTAACATGCCCCTTTTGAAGATGGGGACAAGTGTAGACCCAGCATTAGTGAAGCAATTGTTTTTCCTGTGACCTCTGAAATTTTGTTATCCAAAGGACAGCAATGTACAGTGTTCTGAGACATATTTTAAAATGTCTCTTTGTGGAGTGAAATGACATTTAAAACATTGGCATTTTAAATGAATTTCAGAAGGGTGGGAAACGTGTTTTAAATCAAAAGTCATCTCCAGTAATACTAATTTAGTGCTTTTCAGCTATTAGTCTGGAGGCAGGTCACAATAATGCATATCTGTATCCCCGTTTTACAGATAAGAAAACTGAGGCATAGAGAAGTGAAGTGATCTGTCCAAAGCTGCACTGTAAATCAACGCCAGAGCTGGGAAAAAGAACAACAAGTTTTCTGCCTCCTGGTTCAATGACTATATCAGGCAGGTCACAGAGTCTCTGAAGATGTACCTACTTCCATTTGACAAAATTCCACCGCCAGTGATAAAGTTCTATAATGAAACAAAACATTTTCCACCCTTTACTGGAAGGGACCTGTCATTTACCTAAAACTATGGAACTAAAAACTAAATGCAGTGCAAGTTTCCTTTTCATCACCCTTGTAAATAGGGCATTTTGGAAATAGTGTGTAAATGAATAGTGCTGGTTTTGTTTAGCTTCCAGGAAATTGCAGTGTGACTTGACCTACATTACCGTGCTCCTTTTTGGATGTTCTTCAGAAATGCTCAAGCTCTTTACAGAATGTATGACTTCATAAAGTCCCAGAAATGACTTTGTAGCACCATGAATGCATGTAGCAGGGAAAATATGTTGCTGAATCATAGAAAGCTGCATTGCAGCAAAAGCACTGAAGACAAGATTTAACACTGCCTGGTAGCTATTACAATATGACTCGTTAATTTCAAAGTCTACTTTTCACTGTTTCAGCACAGCAGCTTACAGGTTCAGACAGTAATCACAGATTCACCAACCAGCTTGGTCCCTTTGCTCCACTCCATTGTTACAAAGGGATCAAAGGGCCAGGTATTCTCCATATTGCAGGTTCCTCTGACACGGAGTCCTTAGCAAGCTTCAAGCCAGCATAGAATGCCCCCCATGCTCCATTATACCAACCTCTGTCACTTTTCAGTGTGCAGTCCAGACCAGTATCACCTCTGCCCTGCAGCTTTGGTGCCTCTCAGTGCTCTGCTGCAGTAGCTCCCAACCTGGGCTCCTCACAGACAGACTAAAAGGAGGTAGGTCACATTCAGAGTGCCTGCGCAGAGCCACAGCATTGGTTTGGCATCTCTGACCACTGCAGATTGTCAGCAACACACCAGCCACATTCTCACCTCCAGCAGTCTTGGTTGCCACTTGCAGAGCAACCTCAACACATCCCGACAAAGTCCTGAATTTTCTCCAGAACAGTGTGTTCTACGCTGCCAGTCCTCTCTTGGACAGTTCAGATACTGACATCTGTTGCCCTGGTCAATATACAACAGTTTCCTTCTTTTGCTGATGTTACCAAAGAGTTCAGTTTCAACACAACCCTGGGTTCATTTTGTGGGGAATCAAAAGTTTATTTAACTACAAAGCGTTGGGTTTTAAGTGCCCATAAGTACAAAGCAATGAAGTTGGAAACGATTATGAGAGAAATGAAGAAACTACTTTTTAGTAACTAATATTTAACAAGCTAGACTGGATTCAAGGTCAAATCTTGAAACACAGGTTCCCAGAAAATGCCTGTACAATTTTTTATGTCCGATCCCTTCCAAAATCAAAAGGCTGGTTTCTCCCCCTTCTGAAGTGAGAAAGGGAGAAGCTTGGGTGCTTTAGCTCCTCATTTTCATGGTCTAGTCACCCTTTGAAATATATTTTACTGAGAGTTACCTCTTGGAAAGTTCCTTTCCATTTTGAGGACAGAGACATAGAGTCATATGGTGAAAGGGGTTCCATGTTGCTGCTTGCTAAAATGAAGATTGATCAGATTCTGTCCCCATTCGTTGCCAAGGAATGGCAACTTGACCAGTGATTGTCATCAGCGTTGATTGGCACTTGGCTAAAAGCATTGGACTGTCCTTTGTCTTTAAGAAACAAATTTACTCACTCTAGCTATCCCAACTACCGTGTTTACTACTTTATATGTAAACTGAGGTAAGCACATATTGCTTTGCTTTTGATAGATCTATTTACCAATCTCTGCCTAGTCTGGGCTGTGTGCTTTGGAACTTGTGCTAACATCATCATGCAAGGGATAGAACATTGCTACACACATTTCACCATGATATTATTGACCAGTGAGTTATTAGTTTACCAATGATACCTCACAAGCCAAATTTTGCAGGAAGATTATTACAGTAGAGTGAAAGGAGTGTGAAAGGAGTGTGAAAGGAGCATTCAGTCACACCCAGGCCTAGTTTTAAGTGCAACAGGTGTTTTAGGGGAAGATAAGGTTGGTGCGGGTGATGTTCTCTTGGTTGCAGTATGGCCTCTTGGGAGCTCTATCCAAGTGATGATAGTTAGAGCTGCTCCAAGACTATTTTAACCTATATTATAGGGCATAGAATGTCCTATGTCATTCTAGCTTCTTCCTCCTACTCTGGCTCTCATCTGTACTCAGCTGCAAATTTAGCTCTGGAATTCTAAAAATAAAGCATATGGGTCTGTTCTAAATTGTCTCATCACAGGAACAGTGAAACTGTAGATTGAGTCGCAAGGCCATGCAAAGCTGAGTACCTTCAGCATGTTGGTGATGATACAGCTTTGAGCTTCAAATGACATTCATTTCCTCTATTGACTTACTGTGTACATCCAAGAGACAGAGTGAAGCCAAAGAACCACTGATGACTCTATAGGCCTTTCAGCAGATGAACAGTTATTACACAGAATATTCCTGGACCTTTCTGAAAGGAAGAAAAGAACCACCAAAACTCACTGTCCACCACTGCAAAAATCCGACAGGTGAGTCACTCTAGCAAATGAAAACAGCATAGCTTAGGTTTGTAGGCTATTATTGCATTCCTTGCTTGTGTTCAGCCACCCATGAAATGCACCCCCCGGCATTGCTTAAGGGCTTGCTACCTTTAACTGTCAAAACACAAAACCAAAAACAGAGATAGAGATATTTAATGCCTCCTTCCGCTCTGAAAAGGAGTCCCCATCAGAACACTAAGAAAAAATTGTTGGAAATTCAGTTCTGCTATGTAGTTATTTTACACATCCGTTCTACCCTCCTCAGCCCTCAGAAGCTCAATTGCCATTGTAGCAACACTCTGACCAAACAACCAATTTCACTTTTTTTTTCTGTTTCAAATTGCCTTTCTTTTAAAGATACTAGAGCAGGACCATCAAGCAGTTCAGTTTTTACAACAGAGTTAAAAGTATCTGGAAGTCCCCCAAATAGTACTGAAAGGGTCAGCTGGTTTTTTGTGCTTAAACTGTCACTTCCTCTCCTCCTCATTCACTTGACCAAATGCTTGACCAAATTTTTATGTCAGATACCTCCCAAAGTCAAAAGGCTGGTTCCTCCCTCTTCTTAGGTGAGAAAGAGAGAAGCTTCTCAACCCTCCCCATGTACTTGCCTTCTCAACCAATCAATATAATTCATATAAAAACTTATTTGCATATTACTTGTTTGTTTGTTTTTCTGTAATGATCTCCGTTAACAGACCTAGCTGACCAATCAGATTTTGGATCTGGAAAACTGGCATGTCGTATAAACTGTGTCTGATGGCTTAAATAGTTGGTAATACATTTAACAATATTAGTATAGATTCCCTATCTTTATCCACAGCTGGAAATCATTCCCTTCTAGGTAGTGTCAATTCCACGTGTAGTTCTAAAACCAGGCTGAATGGGCTCAAAGAAATATATAGACCTGAAGTGTTGCTAAAGCATCGTTTGAAATAAAGGGTGTTGTTTCTCGGTACATGACTGTACCCCTGAGAGGGTGATATGGCAACAGGAAGTTAGACACGCTTGTTAGTGTTACAGGATACATAATATTTCCAGGAGCTCTTTTCATTTCCCACACAATAGAATTGGACTCATTTCCTGAAGCTGAGTACTCTGCTGCATTGCCACTGGAGCTACAGACTCAGTAAGTGACTGCTGTTGAATCTTCAAGCGATTTGCTGCCACTTGCTGCGTAACTTCACATCTTGCGTCAACAAAGGCAAAACACATGAAACTTCCTTCCAATAAAATGTGCAGTTCAATATATCCATAAATCTTTCACACACATTAAGAAAAATGGCCAGGGCAAAACTGCATGTTCAGTGTTTCATTCATTGGGGATCAATATGTTTAAATGTTAACATATTAACTCTTTTGCAAAGTGGAAACAGCACAGCCAGGGCTGGGTTCAATATCTAGGATCTCCTTTCCATTTATTCACCAGAGAACCAGCTCAACCCCCAGCCAGTAAGCTGGGAAATTCACCCCACTCCCGCTCGCAGGTACACTATTTCCCCACTCACAAACACAAAGCTTGAGGGTTGGAAAGTAACTTGAGAAAGGGAAGTAAATTGGCATTAAGTTGGGAAAACACCATAAAGAGAGTTCATAAACATAAACCATGAGTAGAAGACCCACCCAAAGTAGGTTGGACAAGTGTCCTTTTCCTCTCAGGTTTTTAAGTCCAGAAACCCAAAAGTCACCTACACATAGAATCATAGTAGCCTAGAACTGGAAGGGACCTCAGGAGATTGAGTCCAGCCCCCTGCCTAAAGCAGGGTCAACCCTAACTAACATCCCAGCCAGGACCTTGTCAAGCTGCGATTTAAAAACCTCTAGGGATGGAGATTCCACCATCTCTTTAGGTAACACATTCCAGTAACACATTTCATTCTCCTAGTGAAATAGTTTTTCCTAATATCCAGCCTACACCTCCCACTCTGTAACTGAGACCATTGCTCCTTGTTCTGCCATCTGTCGCTACTGAGAACAGTCTCTTGCCATGAAGGCTGCTATCAAACCACCCCTCACTCTTCTCTTCTGCAAATGAAATAAGCCCAAATCCCTCAACCTCTCTTTGTAGGTCATGCTTGAACCTTTTCTGCACCCAGTTGACAGGTGCTGTCCCTGGACAATGTAGACCCAGAGTTGAGAGGTGAATCTGCAGAGTTCACCTCCCACCTTGGGTGGGGAGTAAAGCTGTATATGACTTGTTCCACTGGCTGCTCACCAGCCACCTACTCATCACTGACACCACCCTGCTGGTTGTTCATCATACCTCTCCACCGCCACACTGCTGGCTGTCAGTCAGCATCTGCTGCTTTCCACCTCTCAGCTGTAACCCCTGAACAGCTGTCCCTTACTAAGGTTCTCCTCTTTTCCAGGCTAGGCAGAAACACCGCCCCCATCTCAAGTGATTTCAGTTAGCAGGCATAAACACAGTCCTGCAACAAGCAGTTTCAACTCTGATTGAACAATTTAAAAATAAGACAGCAAGCTCCTAGAGAAGCCTGTGTAACACTGTTCTTGGAACAGTGGGGAGAAACAGGCTGAACCAGTGTTACAGCAGATGCCTGAGGGCATGCAAGTTGCTGGTTGGGAGACCTGTCCTTTTGCTTTCACAGGGCTCTGACATTCAAGCCCTTATCTTATTAAATGTCTTTAAACTGACAGATATCAGAGAGGTAGCCACGTTAGTCTGTATCTTCAAAAACAACAAGAAGTCCTGTGGCACCTTATAGACGAACAGATATGTTGGAGCATAAGCGTTTGTGGGCAAAGACCTGCTTCGTCAAATGCATGAGTCTGCGGATCTTTGCCCACAAAAGCTTATGCTCCAAAATATCTGTTCGTCTATAAGGTACCACAGGACTTCTTCCTGTTTTAAATTGACAGTGACTCCCTCTTCTGGACTAGATTAAGTACAGACCTTCTTTACTGCATTTCCATAATAATTACAAACAGTGGTAACCATATTTCATTACCCCTGCATTCAGTACTAAGAGAGAGATAGCCATGTTCGTCTATATTCTATCAAAACCAAAAAGCAGTCCAGTAGCACTTTAAAGACTAACAAAATAATTTATTAGGTGATGAGCTTTCGTGGGACAGACCCACTTCCATAGCCATACCGGAACAGACTCAATATTTAAATATTGAGCCCCTTCTGCCTGTTCCCCCTAAGGCCAGGTCTACACTAGACATTGAAATTGATTGTAGATACACAATTCTAATGATGGAAATTGCATAGCTAGAATTGACTTATCTACAATCAACTTACCTGGCTGTCCTCAGAGAGGGAGAATCTCTCCCGTTGACCTCCCTTACTTCTCGTGATATTGAATACAGGGGTTGACTGCCAACCCTAGATAGTTTGATTTTGTGCATCCCTACTAGGCACACAAAATCAAACCCCAGAAGATTGATCCTGATGGGGTCAAACTTCTGCATAGTGAGGACATACCCTAAGCTTGGCCCTTTTTGCTTCATCCCCTATAACTTGTTCCAGGCTTTTCTCTTCCTGGCCCCTTGTTTCCCTCTCATTCTCTTTGCCTATTCATTCCCTCTCTTCCCCACTCCTGGCTCCCCATCTGATATAACTTTCCCCTGTACCCAGTCTCCATGCACCTCCCTGGCTCCTTGGCCACATTTGAGTGGATTTACACAAGTACAATAAAGGTATATCTCTGACACGAAGGCCATTTCCTACCGAATTTGAAATTCCTTCTCCAAGGTAGTATGGGGTCATTGAGCTCACCAAAGAAAGGGTCACCAATTTTTTTTTTTAACATAGCAAGCCAACATATTTTTCCCTACATTTATTCTCAGAAATCATTCACCTTCTCTGATGGAAATTTTCTTAAGAATTCAGCATGAGGCCGGCCCTTGGGATGAATCATTTCAGTTAAAACAATTAAAGTTTGGCAAAGTCATAATCAACTGAAAGCAGCATCTTATAATGGAAAGTGCTGGACATCCTTATTTCTCCTGGTCTGCAATATGGTTGTCCCTTTGCCAAGTAATTAGGCAATCTTGGGGGTGTTGCTGGATTGTTTCCATTAAAAGGACAAGTTTATTGTGAGCTTCCTGGGTCACAATTTCCAAGTTGTCTCCTTCAGTGAGTTCTGTGCTCCAAGAGCTCTGTCTGTGCTCTCTCTCCAGCCCACTGGTTCTCCTGCTTTGCCATTGCTTCCCACACAAATACACCACCAACAACTAGTTAGTGCCTGAGCCCACATGGTTGCCACCACTCCCCAGAGAAATCCTTCAGACTGCATTGCTTAACTGTTAAGCTGCCTTGCATACAGCCTTCAGCTTTAGGCTCACGGGGTGGCTTCCATTATCTCCACCTATCTTATTCCATGAAGAAATGTACTTGTTTCTCTCATTTAACTTGAATGAAGGGTGGTTAACATGATTATCAACTTTAATAAGATCTGTGATTGCACACAGATCAAGGACACACTTGCTGGCATCCACTGATACTCTTCAACATAACAATATACTCATGGCTATGGCACTTCACATAACCAAGAAGAAAAACAGATCTCTAGAATTATAGACTCATAAGCTGTGTCTACACGTGCACGCTACTTCGAAGTAGCAGCACTAACTTCGAAATAGCGCCCGTTGCGGCTACACGCGTCGGGCGCTATTTCGAAGTTAACTTCGACGTTAAGCAGCGAGACGTCGAAGTCGCTAACCTCATGAGGGGATCAGAATAGCGCCCTACTTCGACGTTCAACGTCGAAGTAGGGACCGTGTAGACGATCTGCGTCCCGCAACGTCGAAATTGCTGGGTCCTCCATGGCGGCCATCAGCTGGGGGGTTGAGAGATGCTCTCTCTCCAGCCCCTGCGGGGCTCTATGGTCACCGTGGGCAGCAGCCCGTAGCCCAGGGCTTCTGGCTGCTGCTGCGGCAGCTGGGGATCCATGCTGCAGGCACAGGGTCTGCAACCAGTTGTCGGCTCTGTGTATGTTGTGTTGTTTAGTGCAACTGTGTCTGGGAGGGGCCCTTTAAGGGAGCGGCTTGCTGTTGAGTCCGCCCTGTGACCTTGTCTGCAGCTGTGCCTGGCACCCTTATTTCGATGTGTGCTACTTTGGCGTGTAGACGTACCCTCGCAGCGCCTATTTCGATGTGGTGCCGCGCAACGTCGAAGTTGAACGTCGACGTTGCCAGCCCTGGAGGACGTGTAGATGTTATTCATCGAAATAGCCTATTTCGATGTTGCTACATCGAAATAAGCTATTTCGATGTTGGCTTCACGTGTAGACGTAGCCATAGACTCCTAAGGCTGCAAGAGACTTCAGAAGGTCATCGAGACCAGCACCCTGCTCAAAGCAGGATCTACCCCAACTAAATCATCCGAGCCAGGACTTTGTCAAGCCAGGACTAAAAAAACTCTAGGGATGGAGATTCCATCATCCTGTCCAGAAGTGCTTATCAGCTTCCTTCAGCCAACAATCCAGCTTGTCTGTGGGACCAATCTGGAGAGATTTATCCAAGAAAAGGTAATTTTAAAACATGCTGGTCCTCCCTGAGTTCTTTGTCGGGGGCGGGGGGAGATGGGGATGGACGGGGGAGGGGTGCTACACGAGAGAGCTGCTAATTCTGTAGACTAACCAGCCATCCACATTTTGCCTGATTTTCAGGCAGAACCACCCAATCTGTAATTTAGCTTTTCCTGTTTCACTGATTTGTCTATACAGCACACACATCTTAAAGTTCTATAAGTTAACTGTGCAAATTAGTATGAAACTTGGTGTTACAGATAATTGCACTTTTCTAAACCAACACTGTACAAAGAAAGGAAGAAAGTGAGAGAAAAGCCCTCGAACAAGCAGTGTCTCTCAACTATGCTAGGGTGAATAGTGCTTCCAGGCCCCAGTACAGCTGTGCTATGTGGGAGAGCTACTCTGTAATAATGGCTCTTAACTAGTTCCTCTCCACCACTCAGAAAACAGCCCAAAAATAATTTTTTATTCCCTGCCCCCGCCCACAATTCAAATATTTAGTTGCAAACTGGTCAAAACTAACGAAACAGCCTTTGAACAAGCACATGGTATTTATTCGTTAATCATTTTATTCATTTGCATACACTTTGAAAAAAATCTGGCAATACGTGAGTTGCTGTGTTGTGTCAGAAGGCCAGAGGTGGGTTGCTGGTGCTGTCTGGTGCAGCTGGATGATGTGGTGGGCTGGCAGATGGGGATGGACTGATGCTGGGAGGCTTCTTCCCAGTCTGTGCCGCACCCACATAGCTCTCAGCTAAAGGGTAGAGCTAGTTCAAGACGCTATGGTGTGAACTGAGTTTATTAGCAACACCTCAGAAATGAGCACTATGTGGGCAGTGGGAGGATAGGATGGGGAGCTGTGTTAAATTGGGTTGAGGGCAGGAGAGGCTGGAGGTGGCAGCAGAAGGCTGAGGGGAGTTGTCCTTTCCCTTCCCTCTTCTAGCTCTGTTTTCCTGTGCTCAGTTGCTGTGATTGCCCAGTCCACAGCAGGGATTTTTGGTACCCGATTCTAGGAGGAGAAACCCCTGTGCTCCACAATGGTGTGTCAGTGCCTGAACCCTGGGAGTAGCCACAAGCATCGTAAACACAGTTTGTAATCCTAGCATGGACTAGGCCTCACAATATGACATGCTGTGTAATTTGGTGTTTCCAGAGATAGTCACCCCTGTGCAAAACAACATGTTCATATCATGTCCTGGGTTATGCTGACCTTGCTCATATCACGTGACTAAGGGAGACAAAAGAGAAAAAAAAACCCTCTTAAATGCTCTTCCTTTCTCTTTGAAGTTTGTTTGTTCCTTGCTGCATTCTTATGAAAGTCTTTGAAATGACCCTAATGGCTGCAGATCAGCTGAGCTTTCATTTAACACATTAATGGATTTCTAGGCCAGAAAGGGTCACTGTGGCCATCTAGTCTGACCTACTCTACAACACAGGCCTAATAGGGGTTAATTACTCTGAGTGCCAAAGGCTACATGGAAGAGTGACTTGCAGGAGGCACCAGCACCAGACTCTAAAAGGAATAACATGTCCAGTCCTACTCTTGGTCTGTGATACGAGTCTATCAGTCAGTTTGAGAATTTATGGTTAAGTGTTTAGCAGACTATAGCAAGTTCCACCAATAAGTGCCACGCTAGCTTGAATATACAATAATAATGCTCTGTGAAATGTCTATTCACTTCAAATATTAGAATCAAGATAGCAGAGAGTAAACGTGAAAAAACTTGATAATTTGTAGGGGACAAGTCTAACAAACTATTAACTAGCTGCTAGGGGTTTGTTTACTTAATGCATTCATCTGCACCAGAATGGTATAAATTTTGATGTGTTACATACTGACTGCCCTATATGGACCTTGTTTGTACACACTAAAAGCTCCTTCGGGAGTGTAATGGGGTGGATTAAGCCCCGATGCCCTCTAGAAGAGGCCAGAGCCCTTGCCACACCCAGCAAGGAGCAGACAAGACGTCCTCCAGGGAGGATAGAGCAGTTGTCTCAGTAGTAGCCAATCAGGGCCAAGCAGGCCAATATAAAAGAAGCCGCTGCATTAGGGCCAAGCAGTTCCATTTAGGAGCTTGGCCCAGGCAGATGCCTATACCGTCTGGGAGCCCAGCAGCACTTGGACAGCTCTGAGTGAGTACTGAGCTTTGATCTGGGCAAGGCCTGGAGACTGGCCTCAAACCTGGTGAAGGAGCTGACAACATCCTGGATGAGGTGCGTCGGATCCTGCCCCCTCAGGACTCAGAAGGCACTGGTCAAGACTGCACAGAGCGCTCTTGGCCAGAGGGACACTCGAGAGCAGCCAATCCTGTTACAGGGACCATTAATGTAGTACAGGACAACATTAATGTGCACTGGGGGAATTTTAATGCATGCCATCAGGATCCAAGCATACTAATTAGTGCACCTTTCTGGAATGAACTAATGCATCATGAAGACAAATGCATGAGTTGAAGATCTAGTATCAGACCCATAACTAGAAATGGGACCCATATGGCTCAGTTTGGATCCACACCTGGGTTTGAATTTTCACTAAGCTCTGATCCAAACTCTGTTTTCAGCTTTTTATAATGTTGGAGAGGTTGGATCTTAGCTACCCCAAAGTTCTGGAGCTGTCAGCCCCTAGGAATTAATTTGGGCCCCATCTTTACCTCTGACATTATGTAAACAAACATTTCCACATCAAAGAAAATTACACTATGGGAAGAACTGATATTATGCTTTGTTAACCTGTTTAGCTAAGGCCACTGCAAATTCTTTTTAATTTTCTGCTTACAAGAATATCAAGCCATAGTAATCCTTAAGCAGTTTCTTAGCTCATTATAGGCTGAACGTCTCTAGTTTAGCTCTCCATCATCTGGCAACATCCGTAATCTGGCATGATTTTAGTTAGTTGGACGATCACTTATCATGAGTGTGGCAAGGTTTCCTGTGGTCCCATAAAGTTTGTTTCCAGCCACTACTCCTGGCTGTCAGTGTTCTGTGCTGTTATTTAGCTGTAATTTACTCCCTAAATGTCTTCTACGAGCCCAGTAAGCAATGGAAGTGTTGGTAATGCTACAAGACAATATTGACCTGCCGTGATCTGGCAAATTCCCTAATTCAACACCGGTCAGGTCCTGAAGGTGCCGGAAGAGAGATGTTCAGCCTGTACTTTGATATACATTGGTTTGCCTAGCAATAAGTAAAACATAAAATTGATCATTCTCAACATGCTTTTTCTTCTTCTGAATCTCTCCTCTGTGCTCAAGACGACTCCCTTTTAACCACGTTCCCATATAAGCTTGTGAATATTCTATTTGTCCCTCATATATATATACAGTAAACCATCAAGATACATGCAATCAAGTTGCACGTGTCTTGGGTTAATGCAACTGGCGCCCCTACTGCCCCAGGAAACCATTCCTGTCAGGGGTGCCAGCCGAGTCAGGCTGTCATCCCTGACGGCAGCAGGGAAACCGCTCCTGTTGGGGCAGCAGCCTGATTCTTGCCACCCCCTGACAGGAGCGGTTTCCTCCTCCTGTTAGGGGAGGCAGCCAATGTTGTCAAGGGTAGCAGACATGAGTCAGGCTGCCGTCCCTGACAGGAGAAGTTTCCTGTCATGGGGCAGCCATGAATCAGGCTACCACTCCTGACGGGGGCAGTTTCCCAGTCTCCAGAGTGGTGGGGAGCTGGGAACCAGGCAGCAGCCTGGCTCCCAGCTCCCCTCCACTTCCAGAACCAGGAAACTGAGCGGAGCAGCAGTGCTGGTCAGTTTCCTGGTTCCAAGGAGCAGAGGGGAGCTGGTAGCCAGGCTGCCCCTGGTTTCCAGCTCCCCTTCACTGGCTGAAGCCAGGAAAATGAACAAAGCTGCTGCCCTGCTCTGTTTCCACTCTCTGCAAGTGGAGGGGAGTGACAAGCCAGGCTGCTGCCTGATTTCCAACTCCCTGCCATTTATGGGACCCGGGAAACTGACCAGCTGGTCAGTTTCCTCAGTCCCACAAGCAGTGGCAAGATGGGAACCAGGCTGCCCCGTGGTTCCCACCTCTCTACCACTCTGGGAGCCAGGAGTCAGACCAGTCCCCATGAGCTGGACAGTTTCCTGGCTCCTGCAAGCCCAGGAGAATGGGGAATCAGGCTGCAGTCTGGTTCCTGTCTCCCCTCGACTTGTACGAAAATTGGAGTTACGCAGGGGTGTGTGTATGTGTGTGCAGAAACGCAACCCCCATGTAAGTCAAGGGTTTACTCTGTGTGTGTGTGTGTGTGTGTGTGTATGAGATGCACTAAACTGTTCATTTGATCACAAACTTTAGTGAAAAGAGTTTAATCGTAAGCTAGCTGTCCATCTCACAGGGATGTTAAAAAGCTCATTTTATCAGTACAAAAAGCAGTCAAGTAGCACTTTAAAGACTAGCAAAATAGTTTATTAGGTGAGCTTTCGTGGGACAGACCCACTTCTTCAGACCATAGCCAGACCAGAACAGACTCAATATTTAAGACACAGAGAACCAAAAGCAGTAAGCAAGGAGGACAAATCAGAAAAAGATAATCAAGGTGAGCAAATCAGAGAGTGGAGGGGTGGGGGGAAGGTCAAGAATTAGACTGATCCAAGTACGCAGACGAGCCCCTATAGTGACTCAGAAAGTTCCCATCATGATTTAAACCATGTGGTAATGTGCCAAATTTCAAATGGGAACTTTCTGAGTCACTATAGGGGCTCGTCTGCATACTTGGCTCAGTCTAATTCTTGACCTTCCCCCCACCCCTCCACTCTCTGATTTGCTCACCTTGATTATCTTTTTCTGATTTGTCCTCCTTGCTTACTGCTTTTGGTTCTCTGTGTCTTAAATATTGAGTCTGTTCTGGTCTGGCTATGGTCTGAAGAAGTGGGTCTGTCCCATGAAAGCTCACCTAATAAACTATTTTGCTAGTCTTTAAAGTGCTACTTGACTGCTTTTTGTTTTGATAGTGTATAGACTAGCACGGCTTCCTCTCTGTTACTTATTTTATCAGTGTTTGTGAAACAGGTTTTTGTATCATTCTTAGATTAAATTTCCAACAGTTAATTTAAAAAAAAAAAGCAATGTGTTGATCACGACCTCAAGTTCTACTTTGCTGTCTCTCCTCCAGCTTTTCTTTTTTACTTTCACTTTTTTTAGAGAAGGAAAAATGGCTGCAACGTGCTGATTTTAAGACTAAATTCTTGTTCCCAAGTATGCTCTTATTTCTTTTTCACAATTGGGAAACATATTCCTGGGAATAATCTGATAGTAACAGACACTCTGTCATAGAGCAGAATCACAGTCAACTATCCATGAGCTGGAAGATGACGTAACAGTACACATGGTGGACCAGTGGTAGGAATGTAGAACATAAGCGTAGAGATGGAACAGAATGCTAAACAGTATTACACTGTTCAATCACCAGGCAGTGATTTGTAAAACTTACCCTAGTGAGTAAACCTCAGGTCATACCTGGCAGAACATTAAAGGACCTCACAGTGAATATGTCTGGTTTGTATCTCTCTGAACTGGTCTACACTAGGATGTTAAGTTGAACTTAGCTGGGTTAGATCAATTTTCTGATCTGTTAGTCCACACTACTGGCTCCTTTCCGCTGACTTTAAGGGCTCTTAAAGTCAATTTTGGTATGCCTTCTTTTCAAGAGGAGTAATGCCAAATTCAACCTTACTTGGTAGTGCAAAGGGAACATTGTGAAAATCAAGGTTCTTGGCCTCCTGGAGGTGTCCCACAGTGTGCCAGAGTGAGCACTCTAGCCACCACTTTCAACTCTGCTGCTCTCCAGATACACAGGAAACAGCTCAGGAAAGTTTGAATTTCATTTCCTGTTTAGCCAGGGTGGGGAGTAGACAAGGCAGCACACCACAGCAGCACATCTGGCCATGAATTCCCAGGCTCAAAGATGAGCTCCAGCATGGAATGTGCAGGAGATCCAGGACATTATTGCTGTGGGGCAGGGGGCGGGATGAAGCTGTGCTGGCAGAACTATGAAGCAGCAAAAGAAATGCAGACATTTATGCCAAGATTTCACAGGGCATGGTAGAAAAAGGATACACGAGGAACACCCAGCAGAGCCATATGAAAATAAAGGAGCCCAGGCAGGTGTACCAGAAGACAAAAAAAGCAAATGGACACTCTAGGTCCTTGCCATAAGCATGGCAATTCTACAAGCAGCTGCATGGGATTCTGGTCAGGGCACCCAACCATTTCCCCCTAATTGTCCATGGAGACCTCCCAAGAGATTCTTCAAGAACCCTCTGGCAGCAGCAGGGAAAATATAGTGGATGGGGAAGAGGAGGAGGAGAAGAATGGTGAGCAGGCAATTGGAGTAGCTTATCTCACCAACAGCCAGGACCTTTTTCAACTTTGGAGCCAATCGCCTCTTCCCAGGATGGCTTGCTGCCAAACCATGGTGGTGAGGAGAGTAGCTCCAGTGAGTTTTCATTTTTAATCATCCTACAAGTGAGGTAAGGCAATGGGGTGTGATCTGTGGTGGCTGCTGTACATACACAGCCTGGGCCCCCTGGAACAACATGTTGATATGTCTGGGGCCGGAGCAGAAATCCTCCTTGCTCATCTCCATAAAGTTCTCAGACAGATATTCTTTCATCCTTCCCATGAGGTTTCTGGGGAGGCCTGCCATATTGTGACCTCCACACTGGGACACCTTTCCATGCCAAGTCAGCAGTAAATGATCTGGCGTTACAGCACAAAGCAATGCAGCATACGGACCAGCCTTCTGTCCATATTCAATCAGCATCCATTCCTCATCGTTGTGTGTAACTCTGAGAAGGCTAATATCATGCATTGCAACCTAGAGGAAGCAGGTGTAGCTATATGTAATGTAAGGGACACTTTCACTGGCCCAGAAAAGCAGAGAGGGGAAGCATGGGGCAACTGCAATAGCCATACAGCTACAATAGCACAAGTTGCACCATCTTGCCTCCCATCCACTTCCCTTCCTTGGGCTCCTGGGGGAAGGGAAACTTTCACTGTCTCAGAAAAAGGGGAAGAAACACGCAGAGACCACATGACCCACAGCCCTGATCATCACGGTGCCCCCTCCCCATAGCATGCACAGTTGTAGAACCTGCTTTTTGAATCTATAGTCCCACACGTGGTTTGAAAGCATGCCTGATCTGTGCCTTACTATGCTTGGCAGCGAACCAAGTCAAGCAGCTCCCTTAAGATCTCGGTGTCGTACTTGATGCATAGAGGATGCTTAAAAGCAAACAATTTGCCTTTGTACATAACACATCCCTATTCTTTTCCCAAGAGTCTCTTTCATGAAATTACTCTGCATGTTGTAAAACTTATCTCATTTACAGTGAATGTATCTCTCTAATGTCTGTCCTTCAGTGGCTGCAACACGTCCAGCTGTTAGACTAGCACAGAACCAAAGGTAAAAATGGACTGGTGAAGACCTGATCCTTGAGGAGACGCAATCTCCGTGCATGGATAAAGCACAGTTAAAGGCATGGAAGAAACTGACACTGCAGAAGAGGAGGACGGATTGTGAGGAGAGGAGAGTTCTTAGAGAATGTGAAGTCCAGACTCAGGAGATGTTGAAGCTGCTGCTGCTGCAAAGAGAGCTCCTGAGGTGCCTGGTAGAGTGGCATAGAGCCCCACTGCAGCCCATGGTGAACCACATGTCCTTCTCACCATGTTCCAGACCCTCCTCCCAAGGCACCCCAAAATGTGATAGGTCAGGAGCCAAGGGCAGCCTTCCACTCAACCCCCAGGGATGTTTACCAGAACAGAAGGCTGACATACCCACACCTGTGATTACAAAATGTATCTTGCCCTTGCAAAGCATCCCTTCCAAAGCTCTTACCATGAACTCCTTTACTGGCTTCTTCATTGTGGTCCCCATACCATAACAAACAAAAGCCGTGTCTACACGTGCATGCTACTTCGAAGTAGCGGCACTAACTTCGAAATAGCGCCCGTCGCGGCTACACGCGCCGGGAGCTATTTTGAAGTTAACTTCGACGTTAGGCGGCGAGACGTCGAAGTTGCTAACCCCATGAGGGGATAGGAATAGCGCCCTACTTCGACGTTCAACGTCGAAGTAGGGACCGTGTAGTCGTTGCACGTCCCGCAACTTCGAAATAGCGGGGTCCGCCATGGCGGCCATCAGCTGAGGGGTTGAGAGATGCTCTCTCTCCAGCCCCTGTGGGGCTCTATGGTCACCGTGGGCAGCAGCCCTTAGCCCAGGGCTTCTGGCTGCTGCTGCGGCAGCTGGGGATCCATGCTGCAGGCACAGGGTCTGCAACCAGTTGTAGGCTCTGTGTATCTTGTGTTGTTTAGTGCAACTGTGTCTGGGAGTGGCCCTTTAAGGGAGCGGCTTGCTGTTGAGTCCACCCTGTGACCCTGTCTGCAGCTGTTCCTGGCACCCTTATTTCGATGTGTGCTACTTTGGCGTGTAGACGTTCCCTCGCAGTGCCTATTTCGATGTGGTGCTGCGCAACGTCGAAGTTGAACATCGATGTTGCCAGCCCTGGAGGACGTGTAGACGTTAGGCTATGTTGCTACATCGAAATAAGCTATTTCGATGTTGGCTTCACGTGTGGATGTAGCCAAACAGATATAACCTCTGAACAACAGCGTCTTTATTGCATAAGTAGGGGTGGGAGTTTTACAGGGTTTACAGGCCAACACACTTAATGCAGGGGGCACTTCCTTAACATCAACAGACATGACTGTCATATTGCTGTCTGGTCATTCATAAACCTGTTTTTCAAAGCCTCCGTGATTAGCAATGCCCCTCAGTGTGCTCTCCTTATTGCCCTTGTGTCTGGCTGCTCATAATTAGTGGCCAGTGTAGTTTGACATATTTACTGCCATTGTGTTCTCATAGGTCTTTGGCACCACTGATGATAACCAGAAGGCTGCTTGCACGCTTGTTTAATGTTGTGGGCCCAATGATCACTGCAGACCCACAAGGTTCCCAAAAGACCACAGACCAGATAAGGATCAAAGGTGCCCATCCTGGGTTTATTGCCAAGCAAGGTACAAATAACAGTTATTGAGTATAGTATACTGTATATATGCAGCTGCTGCCATGGGAATTCCACTCCCCCACCAGGTCAGACAAAGACAGCCCCCCAAGACATCACATTATATACAGGTACAAACAAAGCACACTTCGGTTCTGATGTATCATGTTACCATCCTCTGACATTGGCAGGCTACCATCCATCTCCTTGTACCTTGGGTTTGGTTAGATCATCTCTTATCCATCATGCTGCCATTTTAGACCCTTTTCTGAACGTAGGTCTTTACCTGTAAGGAGTTGGTACCAAGGCCTTTTTTAAGAAGCTGGTAAGACCTTGTGATTTCACCTTGAACTGTACCAATTATTGTTCTGCACCTGGACCAATTACCAGTTAGTGTTTTGTACTCTCAGCCCTGTCTGTGCAAAGTTCTATTAGCAGAGGCCTGCCTCTTGCTCACAGCTCAGCTTTACATTTAACCATGTTTTGTCCACTGTTGCTAGGCCGTAGGCCTCAAACCAGGCCTGTGTGATATGGGCTTAGGTCTTTCATCTTACTCCAGCCAGGTGATCTGTCTTGGCCCTCCAGTCTGGCATGAAAATTTCCCCCTTACTCTCACATAACTTAGGAAGCACACCGCAGGCTGCCACCACGAGGGAAATGTTGCTTTCACTCAGGTCTAATTGATTCAGCAAGCTCTTGAACCTGGCCTTTAAATGGTAAAAAGAATATTCTACAGGTTGAACCTCTCTCATCTGGTATCCTTGGGACCTGAACAAGAGAATTTGCTGGACAACAGAAGGCCAGTATTGTCTAGCACATTACCAATATCTCCACTGCTTACTAGGCTCTTAAGAAGACATTTAGGGGCAAATTACAGCCAACTAACAGCACAGAACACTGAGAGTCAAGACTGGTGGCTGTAAACAACTTTATGGGACCAGGTAAAACTTGGCCAAATCTATGATAAGTGGTCGTCTGGCTAACTAAAATCATGACAGATTATGAGAAATTTCTGGATTAGAGAAGTTCAACCTATGCTACCATTCTGAACTTGCTCAGCCTGTAGCTGAACTGCTCCTTACTTCGGTCCAGGCTTCCTGTGTATGGCTTCATGAGCCAAGGGAGCAGAGGATAAACTGGGTCACCCAGAATTACTATGGATTTCTCCCACCACAGATTTACCCACTCCGAATTGATTGCCCACTGACTGGGAGCTCACTGGCATTGCAAACTTCCACAGAGCTATTGCAACTCGCTTCTGAACTGTCAAAGCAGGTCCCATTCTGATATAATTGTGCTTCAGGATAGGGGATAACAATTCACACAGTTCCACAAAAGTGGCCTTACACATGCAAAAGTTTTGTAGCCCCTGCTGATCATCCCATACCTGCAGGACAACACAGTTCCACCAGATTGAGCTTGTTTCATGGCACCAGAATCAGTGCTCCACTGTGTATGCAGTGAGTGCAGCCAGAATTGCTCCCCTCCAGTGTTTCAAATACATCTATGTCTGCATCCTCCTCAGAGTTTTCCTCCCTGGCATCTGTGGCTTAAGCTCGGCATGTTCGTATGAGATGTTCACAACATTTGTCACAACAGTTTGAAGATGAATGGGGTCCATGTTAGTCTTGCAATGGTGACTCATGGTGAAAAAAGGGCATGAAAACACTGTTTGCTGTTGCTTTCAAGTAGAAGGAGGAGGAGTTAAGTGCACTATGGGAGGCTGACAAAACATGCCCCAGCACTGTTTTGTCCTGTCAGACACTGGGAGCCTAACACAGAATGCAAGGGGGCAGAAGGAACTGTGGGATAGGTACCCACAGTGCACTGCTGATGAAGTCAAAGCTCCTCACCCTACTGGGGAAACACTCCATTGACTGCATGTGCTAATGTGGACATGCACCCTCAACTGTACAAAATTGGGTGCTAAAATGTTGATGCCATCTCCTAGTGTTGACATTTCATCTCAGAGGTAAGTTCTGTGGTCAGTCCATATCTGGGGCAGAAGTCTGCTCTCTTAGTAACAGCCCTACAACCTTTCAGGTACGCATGATGGATGGCTTCAGAAATACCCTAAGTCAGCAGGGAGAGACTCGAGGTGCAGACTGTGAAGAAGTCTGGGGAAGCACGGCAGTAGAAGGCTTGTGTACTTAATATGTTTGGTGCTTAATTAATAAACTAGACTCCCAAGGGAATATTGTTCAACGTATTCAAACGTCCCTAAATTTATTGAACTTTAAGCAAACATAATTGCAGTTCCACAGTGGGCCAATGAGGTGTGTTGAGGCGTGAATGCCCATCATTGCAGGTTGCCAGCAGTAATAGGCCATTATCATGTGACACACTGATATCTCTTAATTTTAGGTAACCTGACCTCAAGAGATCAGTGAGTTTGGCTAACAAACTGGTTATTTTCTTAAGTAAACGTTGTGTGAGGTGTGTTTTTCTAAATCTGCACAGGAGTCAGCCACAAATCCTGTATTGAGTAATTACTATATTTTGTCCAAGAGTCTTCCTGCAGGTGCATCTGAGGACCTGAGTCCAATGCTCCATGAGCATTTTATATCCACTTAGTTTAGAGTTGTTTTTACTTTGTTACCAGTTGATTAGAGAAAAACAACTGTGCGTAATTACTATATTTGCTCATGAGCACTGAACATTACACAGTTATATAATTTCTTATGCTCTCCTTAAGTACGAAACACTATAATAATTTATATGAAATAATACAATATAAATTGTGATAGTCAAATCAAGGGGTTAACAATAGTACAAGCTAGCATTGAATAACTTCAAAAAGCACAGTTTAAAACCAACAAATGGTCAAGACATTGCATGAGCACAGCCAGCCAGCCAATCACAAAGCTGAATAACACCAGTGATTAAATAACATATTTAATATTCTTACCCCTTGCAAGTTTTTTTTTTATTTTATTTTTTTGGCACAAGCCTTGTGGAAAACATTGGTTAAGTCTTAAATCTTTATGTATCCCTGATGACTGGTACAGATCTAAGATAAGATTTGCTTTGAACCAAAGTTAATCAATACCTAAAAGTAATTTTCATTAATGTTTTACATGTCTGAGCTATTATCATCAATGGACACCCTTTCCCCCTTGCCAAATTTGTAGAAAGACTGGGTAGGTCTTTCTTGGCATGCATCCCTGGAGAGGTATTCAAATATCTGGTTAAGGAAACAAAAAGAAGTAGGTTACTTAAAAGAAGTGCCTGATCTTCAGTTTGCTTGGCTTGTGGATTTTCAGAGTCAGTCAGGAACTACACTTTGGTGAACCAGGCATTGTATCTGACTCAGGTCTCATCACGTGGGTCAGCTTGGCTGGTCTTCAATGTCTTTGTCTTTTCTTGGAAGACAAATATGCAAATTACTCATCAAGTTGTCCTTGAGTGACCTTGACAGAAGTGCACTTCTCTGTTTACCTGGCCTTTTAGGGGAGAAATTCAGGATGGCATCATTTCACAGGAGCTCCTCAGTGATTTACTGATGGAATCAGAGGATCTCAGTTTTCTCACCACAGCTCCATTGTCCAGTCCCAATTTGGAAATGCCATTCTTCTGCTTCAACAAAACAAAGCAGCAGAAATGTAGCACTTTAAAGACTAACAAAATGATTTATTCAGTGATGAGCTTTCATGGGACAGACCCACTTCATCAGATTCTGACGCTTGGCACACTTTTGGCTTCTCCTTTAGGGTACTATTTCTTATCTGAGGTGAAGACTATTAAGATGATCTCAACTCCTTGCATTTGGGAGAACAGCTGAGACACTACTATTGCTTCTTGAGTACTGGGGCCTCTTGTCTTCCTGATCATAACTTATGCTCCATTGCCCCTTTAAGCTGTGTCTACACGTGCACGCTACTTCGAAGTAGCGGCACTAACTTCGAAATAGCGCCCGTCGCGGCTACACGCGTCGGGCGCTATTTTGAAGTTAACTTCGACGTTAGGCGGCGAGACGTCGAAGTCGCTAACCTCATGAGGGGATCGGAATAGCGCCCTACTTCGACGTTCAACGTCGAAGTAGGGACCATGTGGACGATCCGCGTCCCGCAACGTCGAAATTGCCGGGTCCTCCATGGCGGCCATCAGCTGGGGGGGTTGAGAGATGCTCTCTCTCCAGCCCCTGCGGGGCTCTATGGTCACCGTGGGCAGCAGCCCTTAGCCCAGGGCTTCTGGCTGCTGCTGCGGCAGCTGGGGATCCATGCTGCAGGCACAGGGTCTGCAACCAGTTGTCAGCTCTGTGTATGTTGTGTTGTTTAGTGCAACTGTGTCTGGGAGGGGCCCTTTAAGGGAGCGGCTTGCTGTTGAGTCCGCCCTGTGATCCTGTCTGCAGCTGTGCCTGGCACCCTTATTTCGATGTGTGCTACTTTGGCGTGTAGACGTACCCTCGCAGTGCCTATTTTGATGTGGTGCCGCGCAACGTCAAAGTTGAACATCGACGTTGCCAGCCCTGGAGGACGTGTAGACGTTATTCATCGAAATAAGCTATTTCGATGTTGGCTTCACGTGTAGACGTAGCCTTACTTACATAAGGATGAAACACAAAAGTAGTTCCTTACTGATTCACACAAGTCATACTTACACTTTCTCAAGACAAACCAGACCCCATAAGTAAAATAAGATTGTATGGAACTGTTACCACACCTGTGATAGTAGACGAAAGGTTCGGTCACTCCAGCAGCATAAACAATGAATACATAAGTATAGTCTGCAGGTCCATATAGCCTACATTGTCAAAACAAAATGTTTCAATGAGGACAAATAGAATTTTTTGGAATTTTGTTTCTCAAAATTTTGTTCAGATTCAGCCCACACACCATAAATAAATAAATAAACAAATCAGAACGGCATCATTTCTTACAGAACAGAAATTCTGGTACATGATCAGCCCTAATTAAATGCTTTTGGATCTTTCAATTGCGAAGTCACTATGGGTAAACAAAGGATATTTGTAATCGTTCTCACCATGTTCAGAGCCTCTGTTGCTTTGATATTTTCAGTGAGGCTGGAAGGGCAGGCAACACTATGCCAAATAGTTTAAAATCACACAGCTGAAAAATGTACAGCCTTTGGCTGCCCTGAGGGCCTTGATCCCATTGTAAAACCAGTTCTCCTGCTGAGCATGGCTCCTAGGTCATTCAGCTTCCTAAGACCTGTCTCCACTGGACTTCTACCATTAAAAGGAACACGTACACTGTGCAGATTATTGTAGCAGGGGGGAAACATGAATTTACACTTTCCACCAGCATCATCAACTTGATGGCTGTTCCTTTATCTTGTAGACAGCCAGGTACCCACACATGGGCAAGACCAGTGCCCTTAAAATAATAATGGGGGTGGGGGTGTGTAACTGGGGAGCTTGAGCGATATGGGTTCAGCCTGCACATCTCACAGAGTTTGTGGAGCAGTTAAACGACGCCAGATTAAGTAACACGCTGAGCTAACAAAATCAATGTTCCTTTTAAATTCTCTATATCCCACATACAGGCCAAGAATAGCTTGGAAAGGTGATGTGAGTATTGGCTGACAAGTGTCAGCGTCCTGCCCGACACCCATCTGGCAGTCCTCTCACCTGCCTCCATCTCAGCACAAATATCTGCTATCTGACTGGGCTGTGGACAGGAGCCAGACCACACATCTGCTCTCATCCTGTCTGTCTGCTCCACCTGTCCCCAAAGCGGGACAGAACAGCATGAAGCCAAGAAGGGGTGGTAGCAGCAGGGGGACATGAATTGCTCTGTAATACCACTAACGTCCCTTAATCAGGCCCTTTAATTGCCAGCCTGCAGCTGTGTCCGCTCCAATTTTTTTCCATCCATGAGCAGAATAAATTTTGTTATGTGCACCCAGGCAGGTGTTCACCACCCATAGAGACACAGGCTGCCCGCTGTGGGTGCTCTGCTTATCAGCTGGGCGGCCCCTGAATCTCTTCTGAGTGGCTGCTTCCAGGGAACTGGCCCAGATCTCTGCCTACCAGTGAGGACACAGAGACCCCCTGCTAGCCAGACAGACCCAACCAATTCCCAGATCACCCTTCCCCCAGTCCTCCAAAAGAGAGTCACTTGCCCCTGAATCAGGTTCCACATAGACCCTTGTCCTTCAAAGAGACCCTCAGGAAGATCCCAGATCCTGCTGGCAAGAGACCCCAGACATCAGTTGTCCCCATTTATCAGGCCTCAGGCAGACCTCAGTTCTCCTCCCAAATGACACCTACCTACCCAGCATCCCAGATATTGCAAACTCCATCACACTCCGACACCACCCTGCCGTCCCACCGCAGTGTCCCACAAGCTACCCTTGCCCTACTACCCACACGTATACTCCAGCTCTTCCTGACAGCACCAAATTACACACAGACAGTAACCCCAGACACCCTCCAGCACACACTAGCCAAAGCACCTCCCAGAACTTACCCCTTACTCCCTAGCACCCACAGAACATTCCCATGCCTACCCCAACCCAAGTAGCCACACACATACTCCCTACTTGCCCCAGCCCTGTACCTGCCAAATTTTGTGCAGCTTCATGTCCGAACCCTGCCACTGCGCTAAGGGAGGCCAGAGTAACCATAAAGTGAACTTTATAGCCATGTACAAATTGTTTGCAACTAGTTCATTCAATACTGGTCAAAAAACATCATATATAGAGCTATGCAAAACTGTGCAGCTACGGTAACAAATGTCAGCCCGAGTCTGCAGACAGCCTGAAACAATAGTTCCAGGAGAACTGCCCTATCCATACAATGCCTGAATCCTGCTGCCTCATCAAAGAAGGATAGGGCGATGGTACTGGAGTTGAGCCATGGAATGGTGTCCCTTGGGTCCTGGATTGTCTTAATTCAACCCTGTTGAATTCTGTCCTTATGTTGCCGGTGTTCAAGGCTGCTTTCATCAGCCCTTTGCAGACATTTTGGATAAGTAAGAAAACAACAGGAGCTGGAAGAAGGACCTTGGAGATCAAGGAATTACATGGAACAGGGCTGACTGAACTTGGAATTCATCAACAGTTCAGCAGGGAAAATATCAGATACACAAATATTAATTATGATTGCCAGGACCTCTTTCAGATGAGCAGTCCAGTGCCGGTGCAGCCTTGTTCTCAGGGCCTGAATTATTTTGTGTGTGATTTGGAATGTCAAACGCTAGCTCAGCGATTTGCTATGGCATATAGCGGTGGTAATTTCTGCATGAGTGTTGAATAAACAGCCAGAAACATAAGTCACGGGTGGGTAGAATTCATTGCCTTCCAATCCTGCTGCAGGGGCAGAAAGTCCTCCCATGCAATCTGAAAAGCTGACTATCCAAGGCTGTTGGGAGGGGGGTGGGGCTTTCCTGCAAGAGTGAGCATACAGAATAGTTAACACAGTGCCCAGTCTGCTTCTGCACCATCTGTTATTGGGGAGGAAGAGTTTAGGCCAAGCTTCCATTTCCAAAAATTAGCCTGGAACATTCACATGCCCATAGCCATTAGTAGTTAGCTGTTTTATTAATACTAGTATTATTTATTAATAGAGCTGCAGCCAATTTAAGGACATTTTCCTAAACCTGTGTGAGTCTTTTTCCACTATGCCCAAGGGAATTTGGACTGGCTCTCAGCCCTCAAACTTGTGTAGCTGGCCTGGGTTTGCAGCAATGAAGTCATGGCTTTCCAGTCTCCTGATTAATGATTGCTTTATGAATGCCTCTCTCCAACAGACGGGCCAATCTTCGTGACTGTAAGAGTCAGCGGACAACGAGTGGGAACAAATCTCTGCCTAGTGAATATTATCGAGCAGTGGTGTAGCCCCAGTTGTGCCTTCCCACCATCTTTCTTTTAAAAACATAAAAATATTAGTTTTCCTAACAATCAAGCCAAATACAGCTCATTTTTACACATGCCCTCCATAGCCACTTAACTGCAGGCTAAACCACTTCCATATATCTATGCTACAGGGTTGTAAACTGCTTCACCTTGGCTGTGTTACGGGACCAAAAGGAACAAATAACTAAATTTAGAGACGAATACTGTGCTCAGAATGTCAGACAACTCCTTCAATCATTGGAGAAAGAGAGACAGGTCATGGAAGGTAAAATACAATTCAATTCTAATGCAAAAATGTTTTCATCTATATCAGTTTGCTGTGTCTAAAGTTCCCACTTTGTTTATTTGTAGAATTTTCTTGCTTGGAAAAATAAAAACTTTAAGCCCCACAGCCTGATTATTATTAATGATTTGCATTTCAGTAGTTTAGAGCTGCTGTGTCCAATGCACTGTCCGTTTGCATTCCACCACTTGCGGCTGACTCAGGGCTGCGGGACAGCTTGTGCGACACGGCTCGGGGTGGCTGCGTGGTGTGGCTCGAGGTGGCTGGGCAGCATGGGGGCAGCTGGGTGGCTCGGTGCAGGTCACATGGTGGGGCTTGCTGTGGCTGTGCGGCTCGGCACAGGGCGGCTGGGCAGCTCGCATGGGGTGGCTCCAGCAGCAGCCCTGAGCCGTGTCTACACGTGCACACTACTTCGAAGTAGCGGCACTAACTTCGAAATAGCGCCCATCACGGCTACACGTGTCGGGCGCTATTTCAATGTTAACATCGACGTTAGGCGGCGAGACGTCGAAGCTGCTAACCCCATGAGGGGATAGGAATAGTGCCCTACTTCGACGTTCAACGTCGAAGTAGGGACCGTGTAGTCGTTGCGCGTCCCGCAACTTCGAAATAGCGGGGTCCGCCATGGCGACCATCAGCTGAGGGGTTGAGAGACGCTCTCTCTCCAGCCCCTGCGGGGCTCTATGGTCACCGTGGGCAGCAGCCCTTAGCCCAGGGCTTCTGGCTGCTGCTGCTGCAGCTGGGGATCCATGCTGCATGCACAGGGTCTGCAACCAGTTGTCGGCTCTGTGTATCTTGTGTTGTTTAGTGCAACTGTGTCTGGGAGGGGCCCTTTAAGGGAGCGGCTTGCTGTTGAGTCCGCCCTGTGACCCTGGCTGCAGCTGTGCCTGGCACCCTTATTTCGATGTGTGCTACTTTGGCGTGTAGACGTTCCCTCGCAGCGCCTATTTCGATGTGGTGCTGCACAACGTCGATGTTGAATATCGACGTTGCCAGCCCTGGAGGACGTGTAGACGTTATTCATCGAAATAGCCTATTTCGATGTCGCCACATCAAAATAGGCTACTTCGATGTAGGCTTCACGTGTAGACGTAGCCCTGGTGAGTCATCGGCAGTTGGGGCGGGGGTAAGATGTTTGACTGGGGGGATGGGGAAGGTGTGCCTGGCTGGCAGCCAGTCCCTGGCTGCAGGCAGGAGAGGATGTGGCAATTGGTAAATTTCTTTCGGACACCACTTCTCCAGCAGTGCTAACAAGACAAGAGCCTCATTGTACACATACCATAGATACACACAACAGAGGCAGTCCTTACTTTAACAAGCTTGCCGGCTATGTCTATATTTGATCTGGGAGGTGCAATTCCCATCTGACATAGAAATACTCGCTAGCACTGTTCTGTTATTGGCCTGTTTGGGCCTATCTTGGAGTAGCTGGTCTCTGGGTATTTGTCTGGCCTTGTCAATTTATTTTTTTATTTCTCCTGGTGGGTAATTCAGGCTTATGAATATTTGGTAGAGATCCTGCAGTTTTTGGTCTCTGTCAGTAGGATCAGAGGAAATGCGATTGTATCTAAGAGCTTGACTGTAAACAATGGATCTAGTTGTGTGTGCAGGATGGAAGCTAGAAGTGTGTAGTACATATAGTGATCAGTGGGTTTCTGGGTAGAGAGTGGTACTGATCAGGCCATCCTTGATTTGTACTGTAGTGTCCAGGAAATGTACCTCTTGCATGGAGTAGTCGAGGCATAAGTTGATGGTGGGGTGCACATTGTTAAAGTCTCTGTGGAATTCTTCTAGCATCTCTATACCAAGTGGGAGCTAGTATGTTACAAATAGCTGTGTAGCCAGGGCAGGGACCTGAGCACTTACTCAGGGGCTTCAGGTGGGTATGTACTTGAGCAGCAGGCCCAAGCCCCTGCCCATGCTGCCCAGGCTACATGGCAATGTTTGCATCAGCCAAAGCAAGGGTGGGTATGTCTACACAAGCTGGAAATCCCAGCTCCCCACTCAAATGTAGACATATCCAGTCTTCAGAGAAAAGACAGGCGGGGATCTGAGGAACAGAGAGATTAAGTAATGTGTCCGAAATCGCAGAAGAAATCTGTGGTAGAAGGGGAAACTGTGTCCTGTCCTAACTACTTTTCATGGGCCTGAGTCCAAATTTGCACTGCTCCACCCGGAGTACAAGCTTAAAGAAGAAGTGAAAATAGAATTAGACCCTTCCTGCAAAAATACGAACACATGGCCCCTTAAATGCTAACTGTGGAATAAAGCTGCGAGAGTTCATTCAATGAATATATCCTCCTCAAAGTCAAAAAGCTTACAGCCGGAGGTAATTCTTACCATCAAACACTGATTATTTTGATAGGCTTTTTCTCTGTAACCTAGTTTAATTAATTAATTAATTTAATTTAATTTAATTTAATATGATTGGTTTCTGGCAGTCGTGCTCAATTTATAGCCAAGAGAAAGTGAAAGGTTAGGTGAATTAGTTCAGAGTAGAGACGGCCCCCCGACCCCCGAGGTTTTACAGAAACTTACTTGCTGTGAGATTAGAATTTTTGTTGTAAATAAACAGGGTGAGCTGAGTGTTCCTACCTGGGAGTGCAGGGGCAGCAGTTGGGGCCCTTGCGACTTTAGGCTTTAAGTAGTTAAACCCAACAAAATGTAGGACTTTACATGTTAATCCTATGAATTTTTCTCATGCAAAAGTGGGTAGGAGTGCAGCAAAAACCTGAACAGCCAGGAACACAAGGGATGGAGCCAAAGCCCCACTATTTCAGTCGGGAAAGAGTCAAAGGCTCTGAGTCACACAGACTTGTATTTCAGAGTGTTCTATGGAATTCTGAGCACTCATGTCAGGAGGAAAGCACGAAAACGAAATCAGAAAGCTAGGGGTGCAACTGGATTGAAGAATGACAAGGAGAAATAGCCAGTCAGTCTGCAAAGTTCAACATGCACAGTGGACAACTGAATGAGACACTGAAAATCGTGCATAGGTTCTTCCTTTTCTCTCTTTCACAGAAAAAATGTTTAATTAAAAACTGACCTTGAAGGCTTCTTAAATGATGGTGTGTCTAGCTAATAAAATGTAGACACTGCACAACTTTATTCAGCTCTGGCCAAGAAGTTATTTGGCTAATCTACATATAAATCTTTAAACATAATACTCTGTAATGTAATGCATTTTTAAATTTCTGCTGTGAGCGGCTATTTTCTTTGCTGAATGGGTGAATATGGAACAGCTGTGTGTGCAAATACTGAAGAACAGAACACTGGCAAAGTCGTAGATTTAGTGCTGTAGCATTTCAGCTGTATCCTTATATTGTATGGTATCATTTTCTTTCTCCTTTGACCAGTACAACAGGCCTGTTTTCTTGTACTTACTTGTGGCCTCGTCTTACAGCATATCATGGGGAAAGGTGGATCTTTTTGGTCAGTGGGTTGTTCTGATTAAAAGTTGATTAGTGCTCCATTTCCACATCTACTCTCATCTGAGTATTCCTATAGTGCTTCTGAAAATTGTATCTGAGGTCTATGTCCCCAACAATATTTAGGTACCTAATTTCCATTTGGAACAATGGGATTTAAGCACCTAAATACTTCTGTGGATCATGGTCTGAATGCCTAGTGTCTATGGTTTTCAATGGTAAATTTTTTCAGATGTTTGTTGGATTTGCCGTATTCAGGGCAGCTTTGTCTATGTTTAATAAATTATAGCTCTCTTTAGAACGTTCTACATTATGGAAACTCGTTCACTTGATGCAGTGAATTTCTACATGATATTTATGTTCTCTTGGGAACTTGGATTTTACCTTTTAGAACTCAGCACTCTGGGCCTGACTCCGGCAAAGCACGTCCTTAACGTTAATGCCATGTGTGGGTTTTAGTGCTTGGAGGTTCAGGGCCAGAGTGGTCTGCACCTTGCAGAATCAAATCCAAGGAAAGAGGCGCTGGGTAAGAATAGCCCATTTTCACTTTGTCTGTAGTTCCTAATTGAAATAGGAATTCTAAGTCTATAGGCCTTTGAATTAAGTGAAAGAGGACTGTTCCATTCTATGACAAATCCTGTAGGGCTGGGGTGGAAGGGTTAGTCAGTGGTATAGTGTTTGAAGTCACCGAGTCTAGGAAGAAAGCGCTTGAACACAGGGAACCGCTTTCCCATTTGTTCCATCTCACACTACCAGCTAGAACTGACCAAAACAAGTTGGGCGAACCCCCCCCCCAGTGATCTAACTCAGTTACTATGACAACAATCAGATCCATCGCTACAACAATCCAGTACATAACAGTCAGAACAAGCAATCTTTTGAGTTATCCTAAATGAGGAACTGAAGTTTGCCAAACATGTGCCCACACTCTCTCCCCCATCAGGATGTTGCCCCTTCCCACCTTCAAAAGCACCAATCTCCTGAAATCTGCAGGAGACTAGAGATCTCAGTGCACAGACCTACCCCATGTCACTCTGGCTGTGCGGTGTGTGTCGCTGGTGCTCTGCTTCCAGAACTTGCTGGCCTTCTGCTACTCCTGAGAATCCCATGAGCTGCACTGGCTGCCTATTAGATACTGGAAGGAATGCAAAGAGTTGATTCTCACCTATTTTAAACACACAGGAAAATCTAAATTAAACAAACGAACAAACATTATTTAGATTGCCATGTGAAGCATGCAAAAGTTAGAAAATGTCCGATTTACGGTTGCTCGTGCAACTTTAATTCTGCCCACTTGTGTGGTCATCCTGTGCTCTGAATGAGGCATTGGACCGGTGGAAAAATAGCATGTGATCACGTACTTAAAAATGATCTCATAATGCACGTGCCCAAGGAGCCTGAATTAAGGCAGCTAGTTGTGGCTCTGGAATTTCTTATGTTTTGAGGGCTTGACTGCAATAAAAATCGCACTATTTAAATGTATATTTTTGTAGAGATAATTTGCTAGTTATTGTTTTAGGGAAAAGCTAAAACCATCCCCTTCTTGGTTAAAGGTAAGGACACAGTACTTCACATGTGAAGCTCAGTCTGGATTCTAGTGGTGAGGTATAGCTGTGGCCATAACCAAATAGGAATAAGGGGATTTCACAGCGTGCAGGGTCCTTTCAAAGAGAACACCGTGTAGACGAGCTGAGTGCGATCGAAAGGGGCACTTTCAAAGTGCCGTGGTCACTACTATGCTAATGAGGCACTGCGTATTCAATGCAGCACCTCATTAGCATATCTCAAAGTGTCTCATTACCATCTCCCTTTCGCCGGGGGGGTGCTAGCGTAGACATAATCTTAGAGTTACTGATGATAATGCTGATACTATGCTCACAAGCACTTATTCCTTGAATCAAAATTTATTAACCTGTTCATAAGGGAGTTGTTCATTCCAAGAGCTGTAAATCCCAAGCATGCTGTGGGTTTCATTCTGCTGTCAAATATGCTGGGGGTGAGTCAGGATCAGCTCCACTGAAGTCAAAGGACTTAGAGCAAGTGTAAAACTACTCTGAGGGTATGTCTACACTACGAAATAAAGTCCAAATTAACAAAATTGAATATGTAACGCTGGATTTTATAAAGTCACAGCTGAGCATCTGCACCTGCCCACAAAGTCGACTTAGTGCATCCCCACTAATCGCCAAAGTTCGACTGTTGCAGCAGTGCATTATGGGAACCTATCCCACAATTTCAAGAGCCTCATTGCATTATGCATTGTTTTGTTGCTGCATTATGGGAAAAAAATCCCTGTAAGTGGTCATGGGAGTGCAATGTCATCTTCCCACATTGCTTTGCCAATCAAAACCCACAGCTACTTTTCAGAAGTCTCTTTCCCCAATGAGATATTGTTGAGTCATCTACATCACAGAACTTTTAACCTAATGTGTCCCCATAGCACCCACTGTCATCTTCCCAGACTGCATTGCTCTCATTCCCCTCCCTTGGAATCCAAACAGCCAATTTTCAGAAGGAAATTAGGAAAAGTGAGGAATCCAAGCGGGCTTCGGTGTCCAGTGATTATCATCACTCAGAAGAACAAGAGAAGAATGACAGAGTGCCTCACTATCAGTAGTTAGGCTCTATTCCCCTGTTGAAAATCATGTGAACAGGCACCCAAATGACATGCAGCACTGTAGGGAGGGAGGGCCAGAGAGGTTAGGTGTGCAGTAAAGTAACTGCCTGCGTGCGAGAGGGAAGGAAGAGAGAGAGAGCGCACAAGCTCCATCCACAGGGCTGCAAGCCAGGGAGCTGCCAGTCGTATGTATTTGGGTGTCTGGTTTCCAGGTGTCTGTGCCAGGCTAACAGGAACCTCACTGGTCCCCTCTGGTGAAAGAACACCTGTGAATTTGCTGCATTCAGTATGGCTGTGCACCTGTGTTCCCCCCTCAAGGAATATTTCACCTGCGAATAGCAATGGTGCCTGTCCCTGTTCTGTGCTGGGCTAACGGGAACCTCACTGGTCCCCTGGGGAAGGAACAATGTGTTGTGATGTGTTGAATAGCCGCAGCACTCAAGCAAGTCAGCCCCCAAGGTCAGGTTGGCAAAGGTGCTCAGGCTACAGTTATCTATGAGCATTTCATGAGACCTGTAAGTGTGCTTGCATTCAGTGGGGCTGGGCACTTGCTTTCCCCACTCAGGAATTATTCTGCCTGCAGATAACAAGGATGCCTTTCCCTGTTCTGACTGTGCCATGCTAACAGGTACCTTAGTTCTCCCTTGCTGAAAGAGCACATGTCATGGGGCAAGGCAGCAGGGCAGGGAGCTGTTTTCCCTGTGTGAAAATGCAGCAAACAGGACACTGCAAAGACGGTGCGGCTCCCCTGAGCCACGTGCTTTGGGAAGTGGGGGTGGGGGTTGCAGCCCACAATACAGCAATGGCCAGGGCTGGCTCCCCAGTCCCGTGGAGCCAGGCTGCTGTTAGCATGGTGCAGGCACTGGGATGTAGGGGGGCCAGCCCACAATGCAGCCATGGCCAGGTGCAGGTCTGTGGAGACGGGGGAGATCCGGAGGACTGTGAGGCTCCATTTAGCATGGAGAAGACGCCAGGCTCAAGGGTGGCCAGCCCACAATTCTGCATTGGCCAGGGCTCCGCACTGAGAGCCAGCTAGCCCCCAAATATCTTTGCTGCAGGAGGAGACTGCCCCCAGCAATGGCCAGCCCCCAAATCTTTCCCGCCTTTGAACCCTTCACCACGCACAAGTCACGACATGCTGCTGTCTGGAAGCATCGACCACATACTGCAGCAGGCACCTGTTTTTATTGAGTGGAGGGCTAGCCAGGTGGGGTGGTCGTGGCAGGGGGGATAGACCCCGGACTGCATGACACCAGTAAGGGAGCGGGGTGGCCCCCCTACACATGTAACCCGCAGAAAAGAAATTTCTCGGGCTCCCATCTGAGCATGACACCCATAGCCAGCCGCCACGTGCTGTGTTGGAGCAGGGGCCTAGCCTGCAAGATAAAATGAGTCCCTGGCTCTACTGATGGCTCCATGCTGGAGTTCTGCAAAATAGCTACGTGAGAGCGCCCCACTGATCATAAACAAATGAATTCTAAAGGCCGGGCTTCCCGTTTCCTACTCCTGCTCACCTGGACCGATGACATGAAATGACGCCTTGAGGGGCATTCTGGGACAGTTTCTGGGGCTAAAATCGATTTTAACCCAAGACTGCAGAGTTGGGCCACTGGAGCATGTTCCTGAGAGAGGCAGTGTCGTAGGCACATTAGAATGGAAGATGGAAATTTTCTGTTAATCCCTAACACCACTGTAATCCACTGTGACAAAAATATCTCTGCTTCAAGTGTCTTCACTTCCTCAACAACCACCCCCACACCTGACAATTATTAATCTGATCTTGTTTTCCAGGTCACTAGTTTGTTTTTGAGCTCCTTATATTCTTGGCTAGAATACCAGTGAAATCATCACTCATTACCCTGTTCTTCATTTTTCTCTTCTCAGTCTCTGGCTGTTTGACAACATAAAGCTTTAAGGTTCTTATCCAGATGAGGCTGAATTGTATCAATTCTCTTGTCCATGCAGTATCTGCTCCTCAGAACATTTATTTGTTGAATAGCATGAAATTTGTCAAAAGAGCTGTTGGGTGATTGTGGTTGACTTTGGAGCACTCTCTGTGGGGTCTTTCCCCTCCACATAGCCCTTCTGTGTTGATTCAAAATACAGTTTTGCTGCACATTTATGTCTCCAATGAGTGGAGGAGAGTATGACCTTCAGATTCTGATCCTGTGCCCAATGAAGTTAATTATCAGGCCCTCAGTGTCTAAAGAACCACAGTGTACCAGAGCTACATTAACTTTGCTTCAGGACATCGGAGCGTATCAGTTAAAAACTGAGTGAGTATCATGTACTGTGTATTTCATGCCAACCTCACTCAAGACCACGAGCACAGCACTTAGACCCAGAACAGCTTAGTACTTATACTAAAAATATATTCCAAATATAGAAGAAATATTTCTACTGGAATTCGACCCTATTGTAAGAAGACATTTTCATTATCTGGCACCTTTATTGGCTTCCAATCAGATTCGGAGTCCAATTAAAAATGTCCCTGTGTTGGAGGATAGCCATGGAATGATCAATAATTTAAGTATCGGAGGGGTAGCCGTGTTAGTCTGGATCTGTAACAGCAACAAAGGGTCCTGTGGCACCTTATAGACTAACAGAAAAGTTTTGAGCATGAGCTTTTGTGAGCACAGACTCACTTCATCAGATGCTGGTCTTGGAAATCTGATTTCCAAGACCAGCATCTGATGAAGTGAGTCTGTGCTCACGAAAGCTCATGCTCAAAACTTTTCTGTTAGTCTATAAGGTGCCACAGGACCCTTCGTTGCTGTTACAATAATTTGTTGAAATCATTAGTATTAATATGGAAAATCAAACACAAATTTAAGCATAAATTCCTTTATTAAATCCAAAGGCCAAAGGGTGCCTTACACAGTTATTCTAAACATGTCTAATAAGCAATCCTGTAGCACCTTAAAGACTAACATTTTCATTTATTAGGTAGCAACCTTTCGTGGGTTAGACCCACTTCATTAGATCTGAACCCAAAAATAAGCAATCATTGCATCCAATATGACAGCAAAGTGTTCATAAACTCAAGGTGGATTGATTTTTTTAAAAAATCAAGGAAAAATAAAATTTCTCACTGATACTACTTCATATACTTCTTAAACAATGGTGCAAATCTGATCACTAAAACATGTTAATTTACAACAGTACAGCATTTCACAACATTTGAGAGAGTATACGCTGTGGTTTTTATAGATCATTTGATTTTTATTAATTTAGGAAATGGTACATAATAATCAAACCCTGGTATTTGGCATAATGAACAGCTCAAATAGGAGCGGCAGACCCCACAGAGAATGGGTAGATGATACAGTAGATTGGTGAGGAGCTAGTCTACAGAAACTAAGCCACGCTGTACTGAACAGGGAAAGATGGAAGGAAATAGGGAGGGAGGCACTGAACGCCAATGGGCGCTGAGCCCATCGTTGTTGATGATGATAATGAAATAATAGTCATTACCTGTGTCAAGCTGAAGACGCAACAGTGGTACATTAGGAATAGTAAGAACCAGATCAAAGACAAACATAACACCACTTTTATTAAACTAAATCTTTAATGTTACGTAATGGTTCGCATTTGCAATTGCAGCAGTGTCCTGAGTTGCCAGCTGTCCTTAAACTTTAAAAAAATTCAAATGTTATTATCTCCAACAACCAAGTCCTCAGAACATTAAAGCTGCGTCTACACGTGCACGCTACTTCGAAGTAGCGGCACCAACTTCGATGTTAGGCGGCGAGACGTCGAAGTCGCTAACCTCATGAGGAGATAGGAATAGCGCCCTACTTCGACGTTCAACGTCGAAGTAGGGACCGTGTAGACGATCCGTGTCCCTCAACGTCGAAATTGCTGGGTCCTCCATGGCGGCCATCAGCTGAGGGGTTGAGAGATGCTCTCTCTCCAGCCCCTGCGGGGCTCTATGGTCACCGTGGGCAGCAGCCCTTAGCCCAGGGCTTCTGGCTGCTTCTGCGGCAGCTGGGGATCTATGCTGCAGGCACAGGGTCTGCAACCAGTTGTCGGCTCTGTGTATCTTGTGTTGTTTAGTGCAACTGTGTCTGGGAGGGGCCCTTTAAGGGAGCGGCTTGCTGTTGAGTCCGCCCTGTGACCCTGTCTGCAGCTGTGCCTGGCATCCTTATTTCGATGTGTGCTACTTTGACGTGTAGACGTTCCCTCGCTGCGCCTATTTCGATGTTGGGCTGAGGAACGTCGAAGTTGAACATCGACGTTGCCGGCCCTGGAGGACGTGTAGACGTTATTCATCGAAATAGACTATTTCGATGTCGCAACATCGAAATAAGCTATTTCGATGTTGGCTGCACGTGTAGACGTAGCCTAAATGTGCAGCGTCCTTGGAACTTCCGCAACAAGTTCTCTTATGATGTGTCACTCTTGCAACTAGGCCCTGCATCTTCTTTTGCACTGCTTACATTTGACACATTTTCCTTTTTTACCCAAGCAACAAATTTCTTCAAAGTATTCCCAGAGAGGGTCTCTGTTATGCCCAGAACGAAAGCACAGTTTCTTCTGCGGCAAAAGTGTGATGGAATTTAGGAAGCTGTGTGTTGAATAAGATCTTCCTTTTTTCTTTCTAATCCACTCTACTGTTTCTTTCTATGCTGCCTCTGTCCTTTCCTATATAGTGGCTACATCTACACTAGAGAGTTTTGTCCACAAAACCCGTGGAGCATCTACGCACAAAATGCATTTTTTTCGACAGACCTTGCTGACAAAAGAGCCATGCAGATGCTCTAGGAGGCCCATTTGTCACCAGACCGGGTCAAAAGATGGATCCACTTTGATGTGTAGATGTGATCTGTTGACAGAAGCATCCGCACTAAAAATGCGTTCTGTTGACGGAATGCTTTTGTCGACAGATTCTGTTGACAAAAAATCAAGTGTAGATGCCCCGGGAGTGCCCTTTTGTTGACAGAACAGGCCACCATCATGCCAGCCAGCTGGGCTGGGGAAGGGGGGAAGTGCTCTGTCCACAGCAATCACAGCTCTATGCTCTCCACCTCTGGTTGCCCTTAAAGCTGCAGGGAACCCCAGAAGCCCCATGGCAGGAAGCTGAGTGCATACTAGCAGCAGTGTGCTAAGTGGCTGTTCAAAACACCTCAGATCCACCAATGCAGACCCATGGCCGAAAGGCAGGCACCCCGAGGCCTCCCAGGGCCATCAAGAAAACAGCTGAGGGGACCTCCCAGGACCCACTCCAGGGCAGCAAACACCAAGCCTCATCATGGACCAGCCCAGAGCCGCAGGACCTGGTGAGCCTGTGAGCCATCCTTCTGGACCCCACTGCTAACAGGCCTGCCTTGCCACAGCTCTGGCCAACAGAGCACACCCCGCCCGCACCCTGGAGCAGGTGCAGGCAGAGGTCAGGGAGCTCAGGCAGGGGTACATGCAGGCCCAGGACACACAGCACAGCACAGGTCAGGGGCAGGGATGGCCACCTGCCCCTACTATACAGATCTGCACCAGCTCCTGGGCGGCAAAGACATTACCTCCAGCACAGCAGCCATTGTCACAGAGGAGGAGGCCCCTCCCACTGCCACCGGAGCTAGAGCAAGAGTACCCAGGGACCCCGCCTGGGGCACAGCTGGAGCCTGACATGGACCTTGCGTCCAGCCAGAGGACGCTTGCCATTGCCCTGGACTCAGGCTCCTCCAGCTAGATGACATCTAGGGCATCTCTGGACCTCTTTGAGGGACCCTCTGGTGAGTACACAAGGGGTTACACACCTTGGGGCATGGGGGGGGCACAGACGGGGCATGCCATGAACCTCGCCAGGCGAGCTTGGGCAGGACCCCATGGTATGGTCCCAGCATGTGCAACTATGTGCAAGTCAGTGTGTGCCACCCGGACCCAGCAGGCAGCCCCTGAGCACGGGCGCCAGCTCTCTGCCAGGCCCTCAGGGGGGCCACACAAGCCCCAGGGCCCAGAAAGTAGGGCCACCTGCCCTTACCACAGCTCGGAATGGGCCAGCCACACAGGCGATAGCCTGACCTCAGATACGCCACCAAGAAGTGTGGCTCTCGGCTTGCAGGCATGCCTGCAGGCCACAGGCAGCACCCACCCCAGGGACAGAGCCGCAAGCTGCACCTGTGTGTGGGGGGGGTCCTGGGGAGGGCCAAGCTGCACCCACCACCCATGAGGGGACCCGTCTGTGGTTGACTCCCGCATTAGGCAGGGGACGCAGCAATCAGCCTGGTCACTGAGGCACCACGGGGTCCCTGTGCAGCAGGGCCAGCCAGGCAGGGCACACATAGCTGTGCTCGCAGGACATCCCCCTCCCTCAGCCCAGGGGTCAGGGCTGCTGCTTATGGTGGGTGGGAGGCAGGGCCTTAGGGGCCATGTGGTGGGCATGACTCACTATCTCACCTCCTTCTGCCTTACAGCTGCACTGTCGGAGGGCCAGGCCAGCCCCACCTTATGGCTGAGGCCAGCCACCCTCATCCAGGGACCACAGCTGGCCAGCCCGGAAGTGGAGCCAGAGCGGTCCAGCACCGCACCACTGCCAAGGCAGGCCCACAGCCAGAGGAGGCAGTGATGCTCTGTGGGCCTACGCGGCTGCCCTGAGGAGGCAGACAGACCTCCTGGAGCAGCAGCTGTGGGAGAACGGGGAGTGGCAGGCATGGGAAAGGGAGTGGCAGATGTGGGCCTGGAACCAACTGATGTCCCACCTGGATGCCATCATCAGTGCCCAATGGGACCAGTTAACCCAGCTACCCACACCTGCTGCCCCTGCTCTCCATGGCACCTCCCACTCTCCCCTGCTGCTGTCACTCCCCCTGTCCCTGCCCCACACCCAATGTCCTACTCCCACTGGACATCCCACCAGCTGTCCCACAAGTGGCACAGTGGCTGCTGGTCCCCCTGCCCTGCCAGCCCACCCTATCATCAGGCTTCCTCTGTTCCCCCCTGTCAAACCTGACCACAACAAACCCCTCCCACTCCCTTACATCCCCATGCTCCCAACCCTGACAGGGACCACAAAACCATGGCAGAAGGGGATCCTGCAGCCACTTCCATTCGGTGTCCCACTCCCCTGCAGGGTTGTGGCCCCCCAACCCTCCCTAGACTGAGCCCCCCCACCCTCTGTCCCAAACCACCCCTCCAAGTTCATATGCCCCCCACCCCCTGTCCCAAGCCCTCCCAAGGTATATAATTATGCATAATTGATGTAGTTATCTGCACAACTTTTATTTTGCACAAGTTTTTCTATTTTAAAATAAAGAGTTTATTTTTTCACCTCTTGTTATTGGGGAGGGGTCAGGAAGGAGTGAATGGGCAAAGTGAGGAGTTGTGGTGGGGACAGGGTAGGGCTGTGGGCCCAAGGCGCCTGCCAGGGGTACCTTGTGCAGTGTCACTGGGTGGGGTCACAGGCGAAGTGAAAAACCCTAAGGGAAAGGTAAGGCCTCCCGGAGCTGCAGCCCATCTCTGTGGGCTTGGCAGATTGGAGCCACACGTGGCTTTTTTAGCCATGACCAGTGTCCACCACTCACCCTGAGAGGAAGGTGTCCCCTTTCCCCTCCACAATGTGCTCCCCCATGTCCAGCTGGATCAGGAGACACCTGAACCCTGCCTTCAGATAGCTTAAGGCACACTCCGTCTGGTTCCATCCCTGCTTGATGTGGGTGTTGAAGAGATCCTGGGTGAGGACCAGGTGGCTGGTGTACTGCTTCATGAGCCAGGGCATAAGGGGGTAGATGGCAATGCAGAGTGGCATCCACATGTCCCTGTCTGTCAGCTCCCAGCAGGTGCACAGGTGCCCACTTCCATCCTCTGGCACAGTCCAGAGTTGCAGAACAGTCATGTGTTGTGCACCTGCCCTGATCATCCAACGTAAATGTCGAGGGACTGTCCCCAGTGGTCGAACATGTCCTGCAGCATGATGGAGTAGTACCCCTTGCAGGTTATGTACTGGGCTGTGCTGTGGTCCAGGGCACAGATGGGGATGTGGGTCCTGTCAATTGTTCTGAAGCAGTTGGGGAACCCCAGGGCCGTGAAGGACTGTGACGTGGGTGACCCTCCAGAGAAGGAGTGTGCTGGTGGCTGTCACCACCTGCAAGGAGAGAAGACCAAACACACACGTAAGGAAGTGAGGGAGGGTGTCCCTGGGCCCAGTGGGCTCCCATGCCCCTGCCTGCCCCCTTTTCCCCTCCCGGGCTCTCTAGGTGCCTTCCCACATAAGGCCACATACCCCCACACCCTGCCAGCAGGTCTGTGTGAGAGTGGAATGGCATGGTTCCTTGGGGAAGGGGATTCCCCCCTCCCCAACCCCACACCTTGCACCCCGACCCCGCTCCCTGAGAGTCCCGCTCTGGCGGAACTCTTTCTCCCCCTCACCCCCCGTAGGGCCTGCAGCATGAGAGTATCATACCTGCACGAGGACAGCCCTGATAGCGGACTTCCCCATGCCAGACTTGCTCCTGATGGAGTGGTAGCTGTCGGGGGGCTGGTGGATGGGCTTCCACAGGGCAATGGTGACCCACTTCTCCAGGGAGATGGCAGGCCACAGCCAGGTGTCCTCTCTCTGGAGGGTAGAGGCAAGCCAGGCGCAGAGCTCCAAGAAGGTGCCTTTCCTCATGCAGAAATTCTGGAGCCACTGCTGGTCATCCCACTGCCCCATGACAAGCTGGCCCCACCAGTCAGCACTGGTGGTGTACTGCCAGACCCACCTGCTCATCTGATGGGGTGGGCACAGGTGGGGGTCTGAGGCACTGAGGCCATTCTCCTTGATCCTGGTGGCAGGCGTCTCCCTCTAGAGGAGGTGGAGGATGGCTGTGATCACGGTGCTCAGCAGCTTGAGCAATTCGGAGTGAGTCTGGTGGCTGCTCTGGCACAAGCCTGGTGGCTGCTCTGGCACCATGGCTAACTGGAAAGGTCAAACTCTCACAGGAAGCATGTGAGCCATGCAGTAGCTGTGCTGTCCTTCAATGAGGTAGGCAAGCCTCAGTATGGGCAGGGAACTTGGGTGGGGTGTGTTCCTTTAAGGGCATGCCTGGTTGGGGCTCCTGGAAGGGCTTAGTGTCCATAAGACCCTGTCTGAGAAGGTCCCAGCATCTGTTCTGTCAAGAGAGCAGGCAGGCTGCGTGGCCACTCTCTGTTGACAGAGTGGATCGCTTTTTTAATCCGCTTTTGTGTGTGGGCATGACCTGTTGCCAGAGGTTTTGTCAGAAGATCTCTTCCGACAGCAACTTCTGTTGGCAGATCAACGTAGTGTAGACATAGCCCTTGTGTCTGTCTTTGCACTGCTGAGAAGCGGAAATTGAAAGCCCAGAATTTTCAAGAAGCAAGAGTGGGTATTTAGGTAGGACAGACTAGAGCTATTAATTCATTTTGATGAGGCTGCCAGGGTAGGTGTAGCATGTCTGTAATGAGATTTAATCAGAACTGTTATTTTTAAAAGACAATTTTAGCATTTTATTGCTGTTTTAAAATAAAATAAAAAATCTGATTTAAGTTAAAAAAAATCTGATGTTTTTGATATTTTAATTTTTTTTTTATTTTTATCCACCCTGTCATAAACATGTTACCAGTATACTTACAAAGGTGAGTCCTAGGGATGACCATCACATTTTAGCATCTTCCAGCATGATTAGGCAGGGTCTGACAGAGAATTCTTCAAATTTATAACCCTTTACACTCTTAAATCACAAAGTACTATCATTACTCACATCAACTAAAAGCGACTTGTGTCAATTTAGCCTTATTTGAAGCCCTCATATTTCTTCCCAGTGCTTTTCCTCTCTTCCTTCTTACTTATCAATAGTTTTTGCCCCTGAGTTCTCATAGGCCCTACATTTTGAGATAATACCAGTGTGTAGGTTGAGAAGGGCCAGGCTGACCCATTTTAAGATAGATTTCTTTTGTCTTATTTTACCATCTTATCTTATCTACCATCCGCGGCAGTCATCCCTATTGGTCAGAGGACTTTTTAGAAGCTTCTCCTTATCAAATTAGTTATTCTTTGTACCAGATGTCCTCCCTACTTTGTTTCTTCTGACCTTAAATCTTTTTATGTTCAAAGCCTTCATTCTAGTTGCTAGTCAGGGCTTATTTTTTTATTAACACAACACATTTATAGTTCCTTAACCAAACTTAGGATAGCTTTAATACTTTTAATTTTATATTTCTCCTATGGACAGGGTGCAAATGTGTAGGTTTTTAAATAAGCTTTTCTTTATTTTGAATGCCCTGAATCAGCTTTTGACCCCTGGTCTTGTATGACTTTTGGGAGCTATAGAGAGCCTATAAAAGGTCTGCAGCAGCCTTGGAAAAATAGAAAGGAGTAACCATGGCACTGCACATCCCCCCTTTGCATGCCTCCATAGAGGGGCCATGCGATGGAGGGGAGGCAGTGGATCATGGGCAAGAAAGAAGTGTCCATATTGAATGGGTATTTGGGCTTGCAGTGCAGCCTAGAAACAGCTATGTGGAAGCTGCCATAATTTGATCACTATTTCATTTGCCTCCTCCCCTGCCCCAGCAATTCAGAATCTGGGCTTAAAGGCACATTGGCCTCTTCATCCCTGAGCTCTGCCCTCTGTCTTATATCTCTCAGGATGTTAATTTGCCAAGTCCTGAACTCCAGCCTATCTCAGGGGCCAGACCTTGTTCCTAGATGTACATGTGGTCTCCCATTAAAGTAAACAGAAGCCAACCCCTCCTTCCCCTCTCCAGGGTACTTAGTTACAGGAAGTAAATGAAGAGCTCGCATCTTTGAGTCTGAAGAATTAAATAGAAATTGTGATTATACCTGCCTAAGAAAATATCAACCAATGCTGATTATTATAATTCTACTGCTCATTCTGATACAGATCTGTAAGGAATGTCAGAAGCCATTGGCCATCAGATAACTGACTTTCTTGCAGCATTTTTCAGAGGTTGGTGGGCTTGGCATTCCTCACTGGAGATCTCACAGGGCAGCGCTGTGGAGCGGGGGACTTGCCATCTTTCTATAAGATGCTCCCATGCTGGATCCCTGCTCTGTAAAGTTCATTTTGTCTCACACATCCATACATGTGTTAGGCCACTAGGGCTACGTCTACACGTGCACCCAACTTCGAAATAGCTTATTTCGATGTTGCGACATCGAAATAGTCTATTTCGATGAATAACGTCTACACGTCCTCCAGGGCTGGCAACGTCGATGTTCAACTTCGACGTTGCTCAGCCCAACATCGAAATAGGCACAGCGAGGGAACGTCTACACGGCAAAGTAGCACACATCGAAATAAGGGAGCCAGGCACAGCTGCAGACAGGGTCACGGGGCGGACTCAACAGCAAGTCGCTCCCTTAAAGGGCCCCTCCCAGACACACTTTCATTAAACAGTGCAAGATACACAGAGCCAACAACTAGTTGCAGACCCTGTATATGCAGCACGGACCCCCAGCTGCAGCAGCAGCAGCCAGAAGCCCTGGGCTAAGGGCTGCTGCCCACGGTGACCACAGAGCCCCGCAAGGGCTGGAGAGAGAGTATCTCTCAACCCCCCAGCTGATGGCCGCCATGGAGGACCCCGCTATTTCGATGTTGCGGGACGCGGATCGTCTACACGTCCCTACTTCGATGTTGAACGTCGAAGTAGGGCGCTATTCCCATCCGCTCATGGGGTTAGCGACTTCGACGTCTCGCCGCCTAACGTCGATTTCAACTTCGAAATAGCGCCCAACACGTGTAGACGTGACGGGCGCTATTTCGAAGTTACTGCCGCTACTTCGAAGTAGCGTGCACGTGTAGACGCAGCCTAGGAGAGCCTGGGAAATGTTCCAGGTTCAATTGTCACCACATGAAGACTCCGATACTGCTAACTTCTACATTATCTTTTCATCAAACTCAAAAATCTATAGAGTTTCCCTTCTTATTTGGTGCTTGGCTTAGACAGGAGCCTGGATGGGAGCAAACTGCAATACCAGGCCTAACAAAACAGAAGTGATACTTGTCTGAATAGGAAAATATACAGGGAAATGGATGGGTTAGTCTCTGAGCCAGTGATGACGTTGTAGGTACCTATCTTTGCCAGAAGACTTGTGGGCTTCATGTCATTTTAAATCCGGCATTGCCCCTGAATTCTTGGATAGCAGTCATAGGATATATTGCCTTTAATAAACACTGACCCGAAGACTGTAACCCCTCCTGTTTCATACAGCCATTGTAATGGTCATCCATGCCATTGTCACCTACGTAATGACAACTGTAATGCACTCTGCATAGGGGAGCTATGCTTGAAGTTTCAGCTGGTGTGGGCGGCAGCTACCTACTTCATGAACATAGAGCAGGATGCGGTGACTACAGAACGTGTGCTTGAATCTCTGTGCTGGCACTTGGTTTCCTACTAAGAATCACAGAATGCCAGGACTGGAAAGGACTTTCAGAGGTCATCAAGCCCAGCCCCCTGCCCTCATGGCAGGACCAAGTACTGCCTCTAGACCATCTCTGATAGATACTTATCTAACCTGTTCTTAAATCTCTCTAGCGATGGAGATTCCACAACCTCCCTAGGCAATTTATTCCACTGTTTGACCACCCTGACAGTTAAGAACTTTTTCCTAATGTCCAACCTAAACCTCCCTTGCTGCAGTTTAAGCTCATTGCTTCTTGTTCTATCCTCAGACGCCAAGAAGAACAAGTTTTCTCCCTCCTCCCTATGACACCCTTTTAGATACCTGAAAACCGCTATCATGTCCCTCCTCAATTTTCTTTTTTCCAAACTAAACAATCCCAGTTATTTCAGCCTTTCTTCATAGGTCATGTTCTCTAGACCTTTGACCATTCTTGTTGCTCTTTTCTGGACTCTTTCCAATTACTCCACATCTTTCTTGAAATGCAGTACCCAGAACTGGGCACAATACTCCAACTGAGGCCTAACCACCACTGAGTAGAGAGGAAGAATGATTCCTCGTGTCTTGGTTACAACACACCTGTTAATACATCCCAGAATCATGTTTGCCTTTTTTGCAACAGCATTAGACTGTTGACTCATATTTAACTTGTGGTCCACTATAACGCCTAAGATTGAAAGAGGACAACTCAACACAGAGGCCATGTCAGGAACTACAATGTGGATGGTCAGTTCAGTGGTTAGAGCTGGAGGTGGTCAGACCTAAGGGGGTTTAGCCAGAATTTATAGTCAGGGTTCAGAGCCAAGAGCCCCACCAAGGGTCAAAACCTAAGGTTGTGTTAAAGTTAGTAGGAATCAGAGGAAAGGGTCAGGCCAAACTCCATAGCCAAAACTAGACAACAGGGCAGGGCCTAGCCTCTCTCTGTAGCTATGTGGGAATCTGCCTTGTCACAAAGGTAACTTCCTATTATTCTCTTCAGGCTTAAATAATTGGTCTGGGCCTACCCAAAATTATAGGAGGAACTGCTAGTCATCTCTGTCATGGATGGCACTTTTCATTGTGATTAATCTCCCAGAGATGCTTGGTGCATAGCCCAGGGCTCTGCCAGAGCTGGCTGATGGCAGTGTGGGAGCACCATGTGCCTGCAGACTTCAATTTCAGTCTGACAAATCCTCATGGGAAGGAATGGGATGTGAGATACCATCTCTTAGATTCCAACTCACTGAAGCAGCTAAGAAGCTATTGCCCTCAATGAATTTACAGCTGGAATGATTTTGGCCTGCTCTCTGTAGTAGGTAGCATCCTCCCCAGCTTTCTCTGGAATTCTAAGGCCCATAGTATTATACCTGAAAATAATGGGCCTGAGTCTCCTTCCATCTACACATGAGTAAATCAGGGATAACTTCACTGAGTAGCCTGGTATAAGAAGAGTATCAAATCCAACGGACTTTTAATATGATGTCTGCATTAAACCTTTCCAATCTCTGTTTAATGAATGTCAGAAAAAAAATCTGTATTTCTGCCCTTGTTATTTACAGCAATGCTAGGAGCTATGCCTCCTGCACCTCCCAACATTGTCTCATCGTCATAATCAACAACCATGAGCTCAGCACCCGTTGGTGTCCAATGCCTCTCCCACTATTTTCTTCCATCTTTCCCTGTCCAGTGCAGAGTGGCTTAGTTTCTGCTGTCTGGTTTTGGCTATTTCTGATTTTCAAATTCCCTGTTGTATTTATCTTCATTCGTTCAGTCATGAAAATCCAGTTAGCTTCCGTAACTTTAGTTTTGCCCTTGTGAATAGAGATTTAGTCTAAATATGTATTAGTTTCCTGACACATTGCTTTGCCTATGTCAACAGATATTCTCTCCTTAGCTCTGATGTAAAAGCAGGGTCCTCCATTCTATTCACTGAAGAAGTAGGTAGCTAAGGCAGGTGTTTCTTCTGCTTTTATGACCAAGTTTTAAATCTCTTTCTGGCTCAAGTTATGCCAAAAGCCTCAAATTAGTTAGATTAATCTGTTTTAACTGGTTCCTATCAAGCCAGTCTCTCTCAGACCAGTAAAATAATACAGTATGTTCTGATAATTAACTATTCCAATGAAATACAGCTGTAACATAACTGTTAGCCAACAAGAAAGAGATCAAGAGAATAGGCCTTTCCATTGCTCTTGGCGACATGGCTCTTCTGAGTGAATATTAATCTTAAAATTAGACTGGGAGGAGATTAAATTTAAAAAAACAGAAATAAAGAAAAAGGTGCAGCTGCCTCCACGCTCTCCCTCCGCACCACTGCATAATTGTTAACCTGCTCATCTTACCTCTTCCTGTGGTTTCATTGGCCACAGGAATTTGTAACGTCCCACTCAACAGTGATTTCACCTGCCTGTGTGCACTTTGTTTTTGCTGAGAATGTAGACTGTAAGCTCTGTGAGACAGGGAACTGGACATATAAGGTGTCTTTACTATGCCGTGTACGCCTATCCAGCTTTATAAATAATAATGCAGAGCTAACTTTTTTAGGTAACAGACTTGGGGTAGGGGGTGGGGTCCAGATTCCTAGATCCTGTGAGCCCCCACCAGACTTCAATGAAGTTATGCCAATGCAACGGAGCTACGTCAGCTTACATCAGCGAGGGGTCTGCCCCTGAGTACTTTTGCTTTCTACGTTGCCATTAGTTTTTGGTTTCTCTTCACCCTGTTTCTCTCCTTTCATGATCCCCCCTGCTTGGTAAGGGAGGACAGATTTCAGGCCAGATTATGAAAGACTGTGCATAGAGTATATTTTATACCACTGAGCACCAACTAATCTCCTAGCTGAGAAATATGCAAGCACCCCAGGATAGGGCAGATGATGTTTCTGCTGTACCATCTCCTGGGGCCCTACTGAGGGGAAAAAACCATTTTAACTTCCATCAGAACTCCATGGCAGGGTCTACACTTACTCCCAACTTTGAAGGGGGCATGTTAATTGGGGGATGGGAGATTACTAATGTGACAGGGTAAGGCCGCTGGAGTGAGTGCAAGAGGGAAAAGTAGGGCTGTGCTGAACTGGCAAACAAACAGAGTGGGAGCAGCTGGGGAGAAGGCTGCGCTAGGTCAGTTGGAGCCAGCTGGTCCCACTTAAGACTGCTTCAAAAAAACCTTTTGCCCAGTGGGAAGGGTGGTTGATTGAGGAGAACACAGGAGGTGAGTGAAGAGAAGCAAGGTCAGTTTTCCAGGAACAGCAGAGCAGGGGAGGGGAGGGGTTCTCAGCAGCAAGGAGCTAGGGCCCCTATCCAGGTGGTCCTGAGGCTCAGCATGAGGCTGGAAAGGACTGATTGCATGGGGGAGCTGATCCAGGAGCGAGAATGTGCTGCTGCTGCTGCTGCTGCCTGAAGGAGGCATGTGGGGTGGGGATTGTCTGGGGAAGTGGCCCAGGAAGAAGAGCTGTGGTGTCTAGGAGAGAGGGAGCCCTTCCCCACTGGTAGCAGCCACACAGGGTCCCTGGGCTGGAACCCAGAATGAGTGGGTAGGGCCTGGGTTCCCCCAGACCTCCATCCCCAACGTCTCAAGAAGGGCAATGGTATCCTGGCCATCGGGCCAGTGGGCCGAACAGAGACCCAGAGCCCAGGAACCAGGTTAGCCATAGCACACTAATGAAGTGCTGGGCGTAAAGGCACTTTGAAGTAGTGGAGGCAATTCAAAGTGCCTGTGGCTACCTGCACGCCGGCACTTTGAAGTTACGATGGGGGAAAATTCGCCTAGTGTAGTGCAGCGCTTCATTAGTAATCTCCCGTTGCCCTGATTAACACGCCCCTTTGAAGCTGGGGGCAAGTGTAGACAAGCCCCACATGAGCAGGCCTGATGCTCCCAGGGGAAGGAAGAGGGGAGAGTGATCTTCAAGAGTTCTTAAATTATGGACAGAAAGGCCACAATACGCGCAGCTTCATCTTTTATATAAATCACACCAAAGTCCTGACAATAGCCACATTGAACTTTTCAAGCTCTTAAAATAGAAGATTTTCCAAGGATATAACTAGCCTCTGGACTCCCTGAAGGCTTTTTTTTAAAGAGTGACATCCACAGTCCCCAAAACGTCCATCTCCCCACACCCTGTGCCAATAACAGGACCCTAGAACTAGGTCTGCTTCTGAGCTTTGCCACCAGGAGCTGATGGGAGGAAACAATCAGCACACTTCCCATTTACAATAGCACTTATAATCCTCCCAGCCACCCCGCCTCCCGCGACGTTAGCTTTGCTATCATGAGTGGCAACATGCATATTGCTATGTCAGCAGAAGAGCTTCTCCAGGTGACACTGTCCCTCATTATGGGTGGTTTACTTATGTCAACAGCAGAGCGCTCTCCCATCAGCACAGAACAACTACAAGAGAGACCTTATGGCATGGCAGTTGCATTGGTACAGCTGTGCCACTGTAAGGTCTGTAGGAGAGACATAGCTTATACCACTCAGAAAGAGATTAGAAAAATAAGACTGGAATTGAAAAATCAGACCCCTATTTGACACAAGAAGCCAGTGGCAGTATGAAAGGTGCAAAATATTTAGAAGAATACAGAAACACGAAAAGAAGTAGGTTGAACAGAGAGAACCATATCCAGCCAGAACAGCTACTTCGATGAAATGTTAGGGGTCAAAGCTAGACTGAAGGGAATACCAAGGAGGAAATGATGTGAAAGGAAAACTGAAAGGTGCAAATGAACAGCAAGCTCCAAAATAGGAGAGAAAAGGAAATGAGATTAGGCAACAGTTGTTCATGCCCAGGGAGTCAATGGGTGGGGTCTTTTTCAGAATGTGAGAAACCAGAGCTTGACTAAACCAATGAGGAAGGTAAGAGACACCAGCAAAGGAATGAATGCAAGGTTGCTGATGAAGGGGGCAATTGCCAGGGCCCAGCAATTCAAAAGGGTCTGGGACTCCAGGCCCTGTAAATCCCCACTGTAGCCCCGCACAGCACTGTCTGGGTGGCACTGAGAGTCGGCTGGAGGAGGCACTCTGCAATGTGGGTGGGGCTGGTTGTCCTTAGCCCTGCCCCTTCTGTCTGAGGCCCCAACCTTTCTATGGGCCCACCAATCCTGAAGGAATGCACGTGTAATGAGACACGTTTTAGAAAGTGCAAGCACATGAAAGGAGGAAGAAAAGTAAATGTGTTTGTTATTGTGTGGGGGTGGAAAACTGACAAAGGACTGAAGGACTTATTCATCCCTACAAATGAAATCAGCTTGACACACAGACCCAGAAGGTAGCTGGGGAACCCTATGGGGTGGTGAGGCTGGAAATAGCTGGACCACAAGAATCCCTTCCTGATGTGTCCATGTGCCAAGGTCTGCCAGGACGACAGTATGGCATACAGGCGCTTATCCCCACTGCACCTGTTTGGACTTTCCTCCTGCCAGAAACTTTCTGGTCGGGAGAATTCCATGTGGAGCTGCAACTGATTAATATCTACCTTACTCAAACTCTGCAGCCCTGATGAATTAGGTACGAAGCAAGCAGAGTGAAAGCAAAGAACGGAGCAGCTGGAAGAGGCCATAGGAAGACAGGAGGTGAGAAAGTAAGGGTATGTCTACGCTTCGGAATAAAGTCAAATTTATTGAAGTCAACTTTTTAAAGCTAGATTTTATAAAGTCAAAGTTGAGTGTCTGAACCAGCTCACAAAGTTGACTTAGTGTGTCTCTGTTAGATTGCCTAAGATCGACTGTGGCAGCAGTGCATTGTGGGCACCTATCCCACAGTGCCTGCAGCCTGTGGCGGGGCTGCTAGCCCCACACTACTTCTGAGGACTTTCCCACTGCCCTCAGGCCCCAGTGGCCTAGTCCTTATCTGTTCAGTTGTGCCCAGCCACCTCATCAGGCCTCAACAGCCTAGTCAGTGTTCTCAGACCTCCCACTTCCTTGGTGGTCATAGGGGAGCTCAGGCCTTCCCTCTCCACCAAGCTCCAGCCCGGGGCCCTGTTGGTGGTGGGTGTGTCTACCCAGCCACCAGCTCACGGTGATTCCCACCACTACACGCTGAGCTAGCAGAACACCCCCCAGCTTCCCACCCCATTTCTGATGAGGTGCCCCATCCCGGCTCTGGCTCCTCCTCAGGCTGCTACAGCTGCTGCTCCCCAGGTGGCTGATGCCACAGTTGTAGCTGTCACTGCTGCTGCTCCCCGGGTGGTAGTGGCTGCAGCTGCTGCTACACCTTGCATGGCTGCTGCTCCCAAGCTCTATCAGGACCTCCGTCTCCCCTCATGGCCAGCCCCGACTGACTGGCCTCCCTGGCCTTTGGAGCATACCCAGCATGGCTGGGGGCGGGGGGTAGGGGGCCTTCTCCATCCAGCAAACCTGGCTCCCAGCCCCCTAGCTAGTGCAAGGTTGGTACACCCCATCACACAGCCCTATTGTATTTTGGGATTCTGTGCCAGTGTCATGTTGGGGGGGGAAACGTTCCCACAAGTGGTTCTTTGTTTCTGATGTCATCTTTCCAGACTGCATTTCCCTTGCTTCCTGCTAAAGAAAATGGCCAAGGGAATTTTCATGCCACCTCTACATTGACTGCCACACGCCATTATAAAGGATAACATGGATCCAAAAACATTTTGGTGTTTGGTGCAGCATTTTGTGATGACTTCCCACACTGAGCTGCAGTATCTTCGCTACAGTCCTGGCTCATAAAATGAGACTTCCCATGACAAACTCTGAACATAGTCATGCTTAATAAACTATTACTTAAAATAGTCTAAATGGGCATGCAAAGTTCAATTTGTTAGTGGATTTATATGATAGCTTTCTTCAAACAAATTTCTTATTACTTTACAATTAAAGCTGAACAAAATTTGCAATTTCCATCCCAAAAGAAATTCTGAATGTTCAACATTTGATTTCATACGAGACTGGGATGAAGAGTTGAAAGTTGAACATTTTTCACGGAATGAAAATTCCAGAAAGTATTATTTGGAAATGTTGGAATGTTTTTGTATCAATATTTTTGATCAACAGGAAATATTTTGACATTCCCGAACTGAAATACTGCATTTTGGTTTGTTGTACTTAATCAAAAGGCTTCATTTCAAATCATATCATTTCAACGTTAAACTGCATTTTCCCATTAGGGCATGTGGTCCCTGGAGTTGTAATCTGACTAGAAAGGCTGGCCAGAGAGAACAAAAGGAGAAAGAAGTGCTCAAATGACAACATGCATAATGTCCCGAGACATATGACTCCCATGGTGCATGACATAGTTCAATCAATGGCAAATCGGTAAGTTGCTTTATGGTAGATGTAGTCCTCCAGAGCAGTGTTTCTCAACCTTTTTTTATAAAGTACTTATTTTTTTAAAAATTAATAAATTAAAAATTATAAGTACTCCCAGATGGCTCTTGCATACCCACTGGCTGGGAAACGTGGTCCTAACATAATTTGAAGTATTGAAACAAGTGCCATTGAACCTTCAAGATTACTGTACCCTTTTTAGGAGTCAGATTCGTTTTACATACCACCAAGTTAAACCTCACTTAAAAACGACTTACTTGCAAAAATATCACAGAAGACTACAGCTAAAACCCTGGTGACTTTCTACCACCTTATTATCAAATAAATGAATTGGAATAGAAATATTGTACTTACATTTCAGCATAAGGCATATGAAGAGGTACAAACAGGACATTGAATGAATTTTTAGATTGTACTGACTTTACTGATGTTTTTATGTAGCCTGTTGTAAAACTAGGCAAAGATCTAGATGAGTTGATGTACCCCCTGGAAGACCGCAGTGTAGCCCCTTGGTATGCGTACCCCTGGTTGAAAAACACTGCTCCAGAGAACCTACTGGAGAAAAAACCTGAGAACCAGAACTGTTAATCCCATAAATACATGCACTCTTTTATATCTTGGAATGGTATACCTTGCACACACACCACCCTGTGTTTCCAGCTGTACCTAAAGAAACAATCTAGCTCTGATTAGCTAAGCCACATAAAACTTCTTTGGGTTGGGCACAGTCCGTAGTCCCACTTCATAGACAGGTAAATGGAAATACAGAAAGGTTTGCTCAGAATCCTACAGTAAGTCAGTAACAGCAAGAATTTAACAACAGTAAGAGTGAAGCTGACTTTACACTGTTTCATTTAGTCTGAAGTATTCTATTTGACAAAAGAGGTTTCCACACAGGAAGACAATTTACACTGTATGAAAAGTTTACTTTGCTGTAACTAACTTTAAGTAAGGGAAGGCGCAGAGGTGCAGGGATAATGCGCTAAAATGCATTATCCCTGGACCTCTGCACCCCCCTCAGAAGAGACAGAAATATTTCATGCTGCAGTGGGATCAAGGAGAATGAGAATGGATGTCAGGGGCACCATCACAGATTTTGGTGGAGGGCTCAACCTATGCATGCTGCAACGCAGGGGGGAGGCACAGTGAAGGCATGGGGGAGGGGCAAAGTGAGGCCAGCAGCTTCAACAGTGTTACTAAGCATCCTCAGTACAAGCCATGCAGCAGATCAGAGTTGGGGAGGAAGACCAACCCTCCCCTGCACACACATCACCTCTTTCTGGGGCTATTAAGGCCCTGAGAAACCCTGTTTTTTGGCAGTTAACTTAGGCTGCATCTACACTACGAGCTAAAATCAAATTTATTAAAATTGATTTATTAACTCTAGGTTTTATCCATTCGATTTTGAGCATCCTCACATTTCCACATGCTCCCCACAAAACTGACTTATTGCTGCCACACACAAGTAACTGAAATCAACTCCTGCAGCAGTGTATTGTGGGAACCTATCGCACAGTTCCCTGAGCCCTGTAGTACTCTGGCTATTTTCACTCGTGCGGCATGGGAAAAAATTGCCTTGCAAATGGATGTGGGTATCTGATGAGATCTTCCCATTACAACCACTGCAAAACCCTTGCACCCAATCCATAATCTAGAAATGTACATCTAAGTACCTCCAGGTGTTACAGGCTGTGCTTCTACATGGCGTTTTGGAGTCTGGAAGAACGGTCTTCTGGACTCCAAATCACGTGACATTATGCTAATGAGGCACGGGGAATTTACATCTGCACCTCATTAGCATTTTTTGCTCCCTGTATTAGCATGCCACTTCCGAAGTGGCCTGTGTAGAAACGGCCATGCTGTCAGGACTCTATGCTCTATCTCAGCTGTCAGAGGTGAGTGGGGTCTAGTGGGTTACAGTAGGGAACAGATATATTTCAGTTCTATATAAGAACATCAGAATGCCCAAACTGGGTCAGATCAATGGTCCATCTCACTCAGCATCCTGTCTTCCAATAGTGGCCAATGCCAGGTGCTTTGGAAGGAATGAAAAGAAGAGGCAAACATCAAGTGATCCATTCCCAGCTTCTGGCAAACAGAGCATAGGGACACCATCCTGGCCAGTCCTGGCTAGCAGCCATTGCTGGACCTATCCTTCTTCAACTTATTTTGTTCTTATTAGAACCCCGTTATAGTTTGGACCTTTCCACAGCTCCCCTTGGCAAAGAGTTCCACAGGCTGACCATGAAGAAATCCTTTCTTTTCTTTGCTCTAAAACTGCAACCTCTAAAAGTAAATGGGTGTCCTTCTTGTGTTATGTTAATGAAGGGGTAAATAATGCTTGCTTATTCAATTTTTCCACACCATTCATAATTTTATAGACCTCTAGCGTATCCCCCCATCCTTTAGTCTTTTCTTTTCTAAGAAGAAATGTCCCAGTCTTTCTAATCTCGCCTCATATGAAAACTGTTCCTTATCCCTAATAATTTCTGTTGCCCTCCTTTGTATCTTTTTCAAATCCAATATATCTTTTTTTTAAAAGGGATAAGCAGATCTGCATACCGTAGTCAAGATATGGGCACACCATAACTTTATATAGAGGCAATATGATATTTTCTGTCTTAGTATCTATCCTTTCACAATGATTCCCAATATCTGTTAACTTTAAAGACTGCCACTGAAAATTGAACAGATGTTTTCAGGGAATTATCCAAAATAATTCCAAAATCTCTTTCTTGAATGTTAACAAATAATTTAGCTCTCATCATTGTATGTAGAGTTGGGATTATATTTCTCATGTGCATTACTTTGCACTTATTAATATCGAATTCCATCTGCCCTTGTGCTGCCTAATCACCCACTTTTGTGAGTTCCCTTTGTATCTCTTTGCAGTCAACTTTGGACTAAAGTATTTTGTGTAATTTTGTATCATCTGCAAATTTTGCCACTTCACTTTTTACCCCGTTAGTTCTATCGTTTGTTTCCTGTCTTCTAAGTGAAGTGCTTGGCAATCTTTTCATAATCTTCTCAGGCAGGCGTGTGCAAACTTTTTACGTCAGATCCCACTTTTTGTCCCTGAAATTAGCAGGGTCCCCAACCTGTCTAGCGTACGACAAACTAATGGAAATTTCAGTTATGTTCAGGTGAAAAAAAAAAAAAAAAACCTTTCGGCACATGTAAGAAAATAAGTACACAGAATAACCTCCCTAATTGGTATTTAAACATGAATATACATGCATAAAACAGTAACATATTTCAACATTTTAATGAGATGGATGAGACTGACACCCAGCAGCTGACTGTGCTGTGCCCCGCCTTATGAAATTTCACGCTCCTCCAAGAGGGCGTGCCCCATATTTGTGCACCACATTCTAAGGATCCTTCAATTGCTTGAATGAGAAGTCCTTTGTTATCTTACTCACCCTGCCTCTCTCGGTTTACAAACAAATTCCGTGCCCCACAGGCACAGCTAAGAGCAGCACATGCTCTGTTGCAGTTAAAGCACATGCCCTAGCCCTAGACACACCTCTTAAGCTGACCAGAAGTATTAAAGGGGGAATCACTCCAGCTCCTTGGAAGTGGAGCAGTTAGCCATGCCAGGGCCTGCCTTTGCCAGGCTCCCTCAGGACACACTTGCCTGGAGGGGCCCAGCCAAGCCCCCCCCATAACTGTTCACCCCACACACACCTGACTGGGATTGTGGACCATTCCCAGGCAGCTCAGTTCTGGGGAGACTGACTGGGGCCAAGTGGTGGAAAGCCACAATTGCCTGGACTCTGAGATGCACTAGGAGTCTGCCCCATGGAGACGGTTAAGTGCAGTGCAGTGCAGAGGACAGCTCCATAGCTCTTTCTCTCCCTGCTCCATGGCCAGGCCAGATGCAGGAGCCTGAGCCGTGGGACAGCTGGTTCTCTGGTCTGTGCCGTGGTGCAGGAAGCCAGGGTGTTCCTTCTTCTTCTGCTGGTGCAGGAATTACAGCTGCTCCTCAGTTTCCAGTCCCCTTTGCTCACACAGCCCACTGAGCTGCAGAGGTGGAGGATGCAGCTCCATGGCTGCTAGAGTCCTCAGGGACCAAAGGTCTCCCATATTTGTGATCAGGTCATCATTTTTTCAGCCAATCTCAATTGTCAGGCAAACAAAATTCACGGTTTGAGCATGTGCTGCTGACTGAATTGACGTACTCATTTTTGCGAGTTCTGAGAAGACTGCACTAACAATGTTCTCAAATTTCATTTTTATTTACAAGCAGGAGACTGCTGTACATATAAACTTGAACATATTTTGTTCCTATTTTATTTAATTTCTCTCTCAGCTGTTTGCTTTCAGATGAAACCAATGATGTATTGCCCTAAGGCTACCATTGTTGGCATCCTAGTGGCAGTGAGTTTCATCTGCAACTGAAACATGTAAATACTGTAAATAAAACCTGTGCAGCTGTGTCAACTCCTTTATCAATCTCCTGTCTTGTTCACTAGTTCCTCCTGGAAACTTACAAATATATTTGGTGCCTGGCCCATAAAAAGTTAATTCAGCCCTGAATTTCACAAAATGGTGCTGTTCTGAAACAAAAATAAAGGTGAACATGGGGCAGATAAAAGTATTGTACCACATTTACACAACCAAATCTTACTGTGCTCACAACAACATTATGTTGTGATCAAATTTCTGACAGGTGGAAGTAGCAGCAATTGCTCTGAGGAACCTGAATTAATGCTGGTGTGAAGCATTGCAAGGCTTACAGCCATGTGAAGTTGGATCATTATTCTTGAAATATCACAAAAGCATGTGTGTTCTTTTAGTGATGATCTACACAAACAGTTTAAGCTGTTGCAAAAGGATTCTTCAGTAAGCGACAGTCAGGCTATATGTCAAACATGTGGACCACATTTTTCAATTGCTCATGGTGGCTGTAATGACATTACTCAACATCTTCAAACAAAAAACCACAAGGGCACTGAATGGTGCAACTCCAAGCGTTTCAAGGTTTTTGATTAAGCAAAACAGACGTTGATCGAACACATGCAAATGAGAGACTGTGTGCTTACCGTTCTGTGCACCCTGGACACAGTTTCAGATCTAATGACTGTATCTCGCATTTGATTAAAAAACTTTATCAACCCAAGTTTTCATCTCATGTACAAAATATGAAGCAATAATTTGCAGTGTACTATCTCCATTATCGACAGAAGAAGTAGATTGTGAATGCTAGTGGGAAAGGGGTAGGGTTAGAAGTTGAAATAAAAAAAGAACAAGTTAAAAATCACTTAGAAAAATTAGATGTCTGCAAGTCACCAGGTCCTGATGAAATGCATCCTAGAATACTCCAGGAGCTGATAGAGGAGATATCTGAGCCTTTATCTATCATCTTTGGAAAATCATGGGAGAGAGGAGAGATTCCAAAAGATTGGAAAAGGGCAAATATAGTGCCCATCTATAAAAAGGGGAATAAGAATAACCCAGGAAACTACAGGCCAGTCAGCTTAATTTCTGTGCCAGGAAAGATAATGGAGCAGGTAATTAAAGAAATCATCTGCAAGCACTTGGAAGGTGGTAAGGTGACAGGGAACAGCCAGCATGGATTTGTAAAGAACAAATCATGTCAAACCAATCTGATAGCTTTCTTTGATAGGATAATGAGCCTTGTGGATAGGAGAGAAGCGGTAGATGTGGTATACTTAGACTTTAGTAAAGCATTTGATATGGTCTCACATGATATTGTTATAAAAAAAACTAGGCAAATACAATTTAGATGAGGCTACTATAAGGTGGGGGCATAACTGGCTGGATAACCGTACTCAGAGAGTAGTTCTTAATGGTTCTCAATCCTCCTGGAAAAGTATAACAAGTGTGGTTCTGCAGGGGTCTGTTTTAGGACTGGTTCTGTTCAATATCTTCATCAACGATTTAGATATAAGCATAGAAAGTATGCTTATTATGTTTGCAGATGATACCAAGCTGGGAGGGGTTGCAACTGCTTTGGAGGATAGGGTCATAATTCAAAATGATCTGGATAAATTGGAGAAATGGTCTGAGGTAAACAGGATGAAGTTTAATAAGGACAAATGCAAAGTGTTCCACTTGGGAAGGAACAATCAGTTTCACACATACAGAATGGGGAGAGACTGTCTAGGAATGACTACAGCAGAAAGGGATCAAGAGGTTATAGTGGACCACAAGCTAAATATGACTCAACAGTGTGATGCCGTTGCAAAAAAAGCAAACATGATTCTGGGATGCATTAACGTGTGTTGTGAACAAGACATGAGAAGTCATTCTTCTGCTCTACTCTGTGCTGGTTAGGCCTCAGCTGGAGTATTGTGTCCAGTTCTGGGCACCACAGTTCAAGAAAGATGTGGAGAAGTTAGAAAGGGTCCAGAAACGAGCGACAAGAATGATTAAAGGTCTAGAGAATGTGACCTATGAAGAAAGGCTGAAAGAATTGGGCTTGTTTAGTTTGGAAAAGAGAAGACTGACAGGCGACATGATAGCGGTTTTCAGGTATCTGAAGGGGTGTCATAAAGAGGAAGGAGAAAACTTGTTCTTCTTGGCCTCTGAGGATAGAACAAGAGGCCATGGACTTAAACTGCAGCAAGGGAGGTTTAGGTTGGACATTAGGAAAAAGTTCCTAACTGTCAGAGTGGTCAAACAGTAGAATAAATTGCCAAGGGAGGTTGTGCAATCTCCATCGCTGGAGATATTTAAGAACAGGTTAGATAGATGTCTATCAGGGATGGTTTAGACAGTACTTGATCATGCCATTGGGGTAGGGGGCTGGACTCGATGGCCTCTTGAGGTCCCTTCCAGTCCTAGTATTCTATGATTCTATGTAGAGAAATGCTCATTTATCACACTTTGTGGCTGCATCAAACAAAAACGACCAAAAGCTATTCTCTGTTCCAATTAATGGAATACACACAAAAATTGAATTTTCTTCTCCAGCACGTCAAACTTCTGATATACAGTACAAATTTCTATAGCAATTGACTGAGAAACATTATCTTAGTAAAAGGCTTGTTGGCCTTTGTGCAGATAACATCAATACAAATTTTGGTGTTGGAAAAAAAACAATGTATAGTGAAAAATGCATGATAAATTAGGGAGGGGGGTTTGCTATCAGCTGAGGTGCTCACATTGTTCATAATCTCCTGCAAACAGCAGCTGACTGTCTTCCAGTTGAGTTGGAGTTCTTTACCATTGAAGTTTATAAATACTTTCACAAGACTTCTGCTGATCTGTCAACCTTAAGTATTCAAGATAGCTAGAGCATGGTAACACACAATTCCATTATCTTGGACCAGCATTAGACAGAATTTTGGGTTTTTTGATGGGCTCAAAGCATATTTTCTCTCTCAAGGCAAATGCCCAACACTGTTCAAGGAAGTCATCAGTGTCTCTAGTACAAAACTGTGGCTTGCCTTTACAAGTCAGCTACCAGCCACCTATCAGACGACAGTGGAGGTGATTGAGAAAAATGACTTAGTGACAGAAGTTGCATTGTATATTCATGCTCTTCAAAATAATTTAGTAGAGAGGCTCAGAGAAAGATTTGCCACATTGTACACAAAGACTGTGCTGCATCTTTGATTGAGAGTGGGGAAATTAAGACTTTTTATTCAACATCTCTGACATACTTGGCGCACTGGATATATGAGAATCATCTTTTAGATGAATGGATAAATTCAAAACCAATAATATCCTGTCACGTCTGACTGGAACACTCAGAAAACCCCCAGTTCTGAAAGGCTGCAGAATGTTTTTTCAAGAGATGGACAATAAAGCAGTAGAATACTCAGGTGTAGCAAAAGAGCGGTAGCCATGTTAGTGTGCATCCTAACAAAACAAAAAAGCTGTCATGTAGCACTTTAAAGGCTAACAAAATAATTCATTAGGTGATAAGCTTTCGTGGGGCAGACCCATTTTTTCAGATGACAAAAGCTCATCGCTTAATAAATTAGTCTGTTAGTCTTTAAAGTGCTATGTGACTGCTTTTTTGTTTTCTTAGGTCTAGCAAAGGCAGTTGAGTTTGTTTAGTGTTTGTCAGGTACCACAGCCCCTGTTGAATATCTTTTCAGTAATTAATGCAATTTGGTTACCTGAAGAAATCACGTCTCATTATTTCCATTTTACTATTTTGTTTGTGCAAGTGAATTTTTTGACCTAGACTGTGCTATGTTTTATGAGAAGCTGCCGGAAAACAGTGGGATACTTCGAAAAATTGCTTTGTATGACAAATACAGTCTACAGTGAGCATCATACTCTGGATGACAGGAAGATGAGGACAAGGACAAGCAAGGGCCCTTCTAAAGAGAAATAACCACTTAATTATAAGTATTTTTAATTTTACCTATTTTTACTTACAATAATGCAGTATATGTATTTAATGGGTGCTCAGTCAACTGAATGTTATTTTGAATGCTCATACTGCATAGTTCTGATGGATTGTCATTAAACTTGCTTAAATCCAAGCAATTTTATCAAATTTTGCTGCCCTTTCCCAAAACATCCATGTCTGTCATTATATCAAGCTGTGGAAAGGATTAGTCTTATTATTCTTTGGGATATAACCCAAACTTAAGTAACTCATTTTACAAAAAAAAAAAATTGTGCTTCTGGGTATGTTGAATGGGGAACCTATAGGTTCGACTAGCATCTTGTTGCCACTGTGGAGACCAGTTGTTTTCTTCTTTCAGCCCTGAAGATGTTGGGTTGGGTTTTCAAGGCTGTCTTTGTAAGAAAAACAGCTAATGATGTACTACTGCAAAATACAAGAGCTGAGATTCTTATTTACATTTCTACTTTCCTCAAACTGAACAGGAGAAGCTTTGTGGTGCTCAACAGCTACTTTCTTCCAGTATCCTGCTACTGCCACCAAACTACAACTATAAGGCTATGTCTACACTAGCCAAAAACTTTGAAATGGCCATGCAAATGGCCATTTTGAAGTTTACTAATGAAGCGCTGAAATACATATTCAGCACTTCATTAGCATGCGGGTGGCTGCGGCACTTCGAAATTGACACAGCTCGCCGCCGCGCAGCTCATCCAGATGGGGCTCCTTTTCGAAAGGACCCCGCCTACTTCGAAGTCTCCTTATTCCCATCTGCTCATAGGAATAAGGGGACTTCAAAGTAGGCGGGGTCCTTTCGAAAAGGAGCCCTGTCTGGACGAGCCGCGCAGCGGCGAGCTGCGTCAATTTCGAAGTGCCGCGGCCGCCCGCATGCTAATGAGGCGCTGAATATGTATTTCAGCACTTCATTAGTAAACTTTGAAATGGCTATTAGCATGGCCATTTCAAAGTTTTTGGCTAGTGTAGACATAGCCTAAGGCTATCACGTCATTACGAAAAATAGGTCTGTTCACCTGGACCAGCTATGTCCAAGTTACACTACAACTGCCCTGTCTACATTAGGGTTTTACAAAGTGCCAGCTATCTTGTAAAAAATACAGTACATCCATTTTCCATGAGTAAACATGACCTAAGAACTGCCACTCTGATCGTTCTCAGCTGCCCTCAACTATTAGATTGTCATATTAGAAGAAAGGTGGTTTTTGTGGTCAAGCAATAAAGGACTTATTAGGTCAAGACCAGTTGTGGGCAACCTGCAGCCTGTGGTCTGCCTGTGGTCAACTGGGGCTCCACCTGTGGCCCATGGACCCCCTGGTTGCCCCCCTTACCCATGCGCCTCTCATTCATGGCTGCTCCAGATCAGGAAGGGAAGGGGAGAAGCGGGGATGGAGCTTCAATGTGTCTCTCCAAAAGTGCTGGGAGGCAGGGGAAGCAGCAGGTAAGTGCATGGCTTTGGTGCCCCAGCACACAAGAGGTGCATGGGAGAGGGAGGGCTATGGGGTCACAGGTGGAACCCCAGTGGGCTGCTGTGACCCACTGAGGTGAATGAGGGCCACTAATGATTCATCCTAGCTTGTTGCTGGCCAAGACCAACAAGCTGAAAGGTACCCAAGAACAAATTGCAACACTGTTAAATTCTCAGCGCTGTTAAATGAGACGGAACTCTTCAAGTCTTATTGATACTTTTTCTGCAACTTCTTGAACTGGAAGGGCTAAGATCAGTGACGACATCAGTGATAGTGCAAGTGAAATAGCATTTGTCTAGATTGTGTTCTGCTATTCCAGTTTTAGGCTGGTATAAGTCAACTGATTTCAATATAATTACACCAGCATAAAAAGGAAGGAATGTAGTGATGAAACAGGCCAACTAAATCTGCATAAGTGAATATAAAGTGGTGTAACCTACATTCTGATGAGAGGAAGTTCAAGGTTGTAGCAGGAAAAGGAAACAAGAGAAGATTTTAGACATTTAGAGGAACTACATACCCTCAAGACGGTGTTGCTTTGCCTGACAGCTGTGTTTGAACTCAGCTATGGAGAGGAAAGACATCTATTGGGTAGAAGAATTTGCCATGCTCCCCTAATAAAATGATTGTTTTTATTTATTTATTTCAATTTTGGTACCCCTCCCTCAAGTATCTTATTAAAAAGGACAAAATCAAGGTCTAAGATCTTTTTTGCAGAAATGTTAAATGTAGTAATGCCAAGACACACACACATACTTCACTAATTAAAAAGTTAGTCAACCGTGACTTCAGGACTCTCCTCAGGACTTTCAGAGAACAGACTCAGAAAAGTCTTTTCTAACTGTACTTCTCCAAACATTAGGGACACCATTGCATCTGAAGGCTGGTACATAAGAATGGCCATACTGAGTCAGAACCAAGATCCATCTACACCAATATCCAGAAGATCCAGAAGGGATGAAAGTGAATGGGAAGATTCACCGATGTGCTCGGCATCAGCATCCTTTGCAGGGGTCGAAGCTCTGGGCCCCCAAAGGGACAGGACCTCTGGTGGAAAGGGTGTGACTGAGGACAGACACCTTCAGCCAGCCCTTCATGGCCTCCGCTACCACAGCAGCCAGGAGCCCCAGTGCTACAGCAATGGTAGCCAGGAGACTTGAGGCTCTGGAAACAATTTGAAGAACCGAGTGTTCCCAGCTGCTGCTGTGCTGACCAGGACCCCCAGGTCCTTTTATAGCACCAGCTCCCAAGGCAGTTGCCTCATTTGCTCCCCTCCCTTGGTGGCCTAGCTGGTAGGATCTGACAGTACTGCTGGACCCTATTGACAGGACCACCAATAAGGGGACAGCAAAAGGGGCAGTGCCATTAAAGTGGTTCTTTAAAGTTCTTATCGGGATGCAATATTGGTCTGCACAAATCCACTTTTACCTCTGGTATCCAGTCTCCTAAACAGTGGCCAATTCCAGGTGCCCCAGAAGGAAGGAACATAACAGGTATTCATCAAGTGATCAATCCCATCACCCATTGCCAGCCCCGACAAACTGTTGCTAGGGAGACCATCCCCATCCATCCTGGTTACTATCCACTGGTGGACCTATTCTCCTTGAACTTATCTAGTTCTTCTTGAACCCTGTTAAAATCTTGGCCTTCACAGCATCCTATGGCAGTGAGTTCCACAGGTTGACTGTGCATTCTGTGAAGACATACTTCCTTTTGTTCTAAACTTGCTATTAATTTAATTTGCAGATCCCCAGTTTTTGTGCTATGGGAAGGAGTAAATAGCTTTTTCTTATTTACTTTCTCCACACCAGTCATGATTTTATAGACCTCAGTCATTTCCCCCATGGTCATCTGTTTTCCAAGTTGAAAAATTCCACTGTTATTAATCTTATATTGCAGCTGTTCCATAACTCGAATAATTTTATTGTCCTTTTTTGAATCTTTTCCAATTCCAATATATCTTTTTTGAGATGAGGTGACCGATCATACCTGAACACAGTATTCAAGATGTGGGCATACGATAAATTTACAAAGAGGGAACATGATATTTTCTATCTTATCATCTATCCTGTTCTTAATGATGCCCAGCATTCTGTTAGTTTTTTGTTTGCATCGTGGGCTTGTGTGTCCCATGATCTCACTCTCTGCTCTGGAATCCCATGGGCCCTTGGCCACAGTCAGTTCTGTGGCCTTAATTTCAAGGCAGCAAGGCCTAGTGGCCCTGCAGTCATGGCAATGAGGCCTGGTAGCCCAAATCAGCTTCCCTCCTCCCTGCTGTCAGGGCACTGAGACCTGGCAGCCAGAATCAGTTTCAACTGCTTTTATGGTCAGGGCAGCAAGGCCTAGCAGCAAGTCAGCATCAATTGCCTCTGCAGTCAGGGCATCGAGACCTAGTGGCCAAAATCAAGACAGATCACCCTTGTTGTCATGGTAGTAAGGTATAATGGCCACTGTTGGTTGCAGTGGCATCCATTTCCCCATTTGGGTCCACTCTAGAGCCTTGCTGGCAGAGGGGGAGGCCACCTACTGTTTCAGAATCCAACCACAACGTGCTGAGTCAACTGGGTGGGAAGTACCACTGCTTCTCCTCCTCTGGGCCCCTTCCTAACCTGGGTCCTGGGGTTGGTGTTTGCAGCTTGCTGGGGTTACTGGGTTCGTCCATGAAGTGGACCCTCTGGGCTTCTCTAAGTTCTGGTGGCCAGTTGGTCCTTCTCACTCTGATACCTGCTGTTCTGCAGCAGGAGCCTCCACCTGAGATCCTCCCTCTTCAGCCATTCTCCCTGACTGAGCTGGGTTACTCACTTTTATAGCTGCCCTCCAAGTACAGCATGCCCAGCTGGACCTCTGGCATATGCCTTTCTCAGCCCACAGCATGGGGTTAATCCTCAGTAGCAGTGTGGGGCTGCTATGCCCATCACTGTTTGCCACTGTACATTAAGTAGATGTTTTCAGAGAACCATCCACAATGACTCCCAGATATTTTTCTTGACTGGTCACAGCTAATTTAGACCCCTTAATTTCATATGTGTAGTTGGTATTATGCTTTCCAAGATGCATTACTTTGCATTTATCAACATTAAATTTCATGTAAATTTCATCTGCCATTTTGTTGCCTCATCACCAAGCTTTGTGAGATCCTTTTGAAACTCTTTGAAGTCTACTGTGGACTCATCTTGAACAATTTTGCATTATCTGCAAATTGTGCTACCTCGGATTACCCTTTTCTCCAGAACATTTATGAATCTGTTGAATAGGATTGGAGAATCACTACTAGGTAACTCTCTCCATTCTGAACACTGACTACCTTTTGTTTCCTATCTTTTGAGAGTTATCAACTCATGAGAGGACCTTCTCTCTTATCCCATGACAACTTACTTTGCATAAGAGCATTTGGTGAGGGACCATGCCAAAGGCTTTCTGGATATCTAAGGACACTATATCCCCTGCATCCCTCTTCTCCAGTATTGAATTTTCTTTTTTTAGTTAATGAAATGAAAGCTAAGTCTTTGATCTGGTTATCTTTTCCACTGGGGTACACACAGTTGAGGCTATTCTACACCTGATAGCCCCTATGGGAAGTGTGGCTCTAGTTGGAGCACATGAACAAATTCAGCAAAGACAGTCATTGTGCCTGGGAGACCCAAGCTGGAATTTATGGACCAAATTTGAGTAGCCATCAGTCTGTTTTAGCCAGACTATCTGAGTAAATTTAGTCTATTTATTTAGCTATTTCACTCAGCTGGTCAGCATTTTTCCTGAGGTCAGCCCACTTCACAGCCAACAGTTTCCAAGGTCACAAACATTTTCTACTGAATAGGATCATGGGTTGTTTATTAATTCATGTGAGTATAGTACTACTCTCATGAAGCAAGCGTGGAGCCCTTTAATTTGTGCCTGCGGGCATTCCGTGCTGAGGACCTGGAGAGTTCCATGGCAGTTGGGAAACTGCAGTTGGGGAGAGGAAGTCTAGCAGGGCATGTCTACACTGCAAGTCACCCAGTGACACGGCTCCAGGTATGTCAATATCCCACTGCAGTGTAAACATTTACTACAGTGATGGAAGGAGGCTTTGAGAGCCCTTGAAAGGTTATTGAGAAAATGCTTTCAGTTACTTACCGGCATTCATAATGGGGGTTAGGCCAACTTAACTACATTGCACAGGGCATGAAATTCTTCAAATCATCTAAATTTGCCTAAGTGATAGGTGCAGACCAACCTGGTCCAAGGAACCTGGCTTTGTTGTGGCCCATCTTCCAGCATGCCTTATTTAGGGATTAGGAGGTGGAAAGAAAGTCAAGGGTATGGAGAGATTAGGAGAGGGAGAACTACAGCAGGGAGAAAAAAAGCTATTGAACAAAGTTAATGTAACAGGGAAACAGAATTTGGTTCCCTGCTCGGAGTGGTGGGAAGGGAAGTGAAAGGAACCACTGGAAAAAAGACAGCTTCAGACACAGGAGCCGCAAAGAGCAATATTGTTAGCTCTGGCTACATGAGATATGGGTGGGTGGGATGAGAGAGAGTGGACTTGTTTCCAAACACCACTGATGGATTTTGACAACTGTTTTGAATACAGTTTACCTGTTTGTATGTCAACAACCCAACCAGCTTCCAAACTGAGGCAGGAAAGAGCCATATTTGAAATGTGCTATCCAACACCATAGGTCTTTTGTACCACAAGGATAAGTCCAACTATAGCTGGCAGGGAAGGGGGAATGTGTTGAGAGGCATCACCTGCACAGACTTCTAAGAATAAAAAAGAAAGGAAAAAAGACCTGCCACTGCCACAAGTAGAGCACACAAGGTAGCAGTGACCACAACTATGAGGAGGATATCCTTGTACTACCTATCATATGGGTGAGTACTGACTTCGCTCCTTACTGGCCAGGTGGTATTGGTCTCTCTGGTAACAGACTGCACCCAACAATCAAGGGACTTTGTTAAATCCATTTTGATTTTCTGAGTGATAGTAAAATATATTTTAAAATACAATTATTTTAAGAAATCTTGATGCTTTTTCAAAACAGATATAGCTATAATTAAAACTGTGTTATTGGATTCAGTAGTGACAATAATTGCCCAGAGCAACAGAGATATTTAAGGTTCTAATGTACATTGAAATCAGCAGAGAGGAAGAGCCCAAATACCTCTGTGGATTGGGGCTAGTGTGTTTCTGTTTAGTAACCCACATCCTGTACATTAGAGAGAAATCCTGGCCCTATTGAAGTCAGTAACAAAACTCTAATCAGTGGAATCAGGATTTCACACATCAGTGACCATTTTGCTTTGTGTTTCTCTCGAGCCTCATTTAAGAAAGATATTTCAAACAGTGCTATAGTCAGGACCACATTTAAACTAACAGATTATTTCATGGACTAGCTTCCCTCTAGTCCATTCTTGTGTGGATTTGTTGAGAGCTGCTCAATAATTCTTTCCCAGTAAATTGTGGGTGTACAGCAGTGCAGCGACAAGATCCTCTGTGAGACCCAATGGACTTCATGACTCTATGACCTTAGAACCTATCTTTTTTTTTGACATACCACAGAATTGAGCATTGCTGTTGCAGAATTCATTATTTTGCAGTACTCAGCCAGCCAGCATTTTTTCCGTCTCCCTGGTCTGATGAGACCTGCCTGCAGTTTTCCCACAACCAGAAGCCCAGATTAATTGATTAAAGTGCGTGTTCTCGCTAGTATTCTGTTTTATAGAACCAGGCCAAAGACGAATCAGGAAGCTGGAGTTCAGTTTGCAGGTTCAAGGGGAGCTGGATTTTAACCATAGGCAGCTAGGTTTCCTAATGTAGAAGTAGCATCTGAGGCCTGAAGTGCTGAGAAGATGAACTTCTGAAACTTGAATCCTCCTCCCTTTTCTGGTATGTACAAGATGCAGTAAGGAGACTCTGAGCTGTATCACCCAAATAATGTTTAACTATTGAAGCCCAATTAGCTTTGCTGTCTAGAGGACACACAGAAAAAAAACATCAGAAATAATCTTTGCTGTAAATAATCACTGACAAATTTTACATTAATTAGTATTTTCAACTATGAACCATATTTATCTGTTGTCTGACATGGGAAAGATGAAACTGAAGAGTATTTAATAGAGGCAGTTAATGGAGAAGTAATATATTAACATTATCACAGAATTCCAGAGTTCTGCAAAATTTAGGGATTCTTTCAGAAGAATTTGTTCCCGTTATGCCGTGAAGCATACCGTGTCTTTTTGATAGCTCCTCCATCTTGGCCCAGTTCCCTGGGGATTCTGCAAATTGTTTTGACATTGTAACTTAAGTTCAAACCATTTATTGAATTGTGTTGGAAATTTACCTACATGTTACTAATAGAAGATTTACTTGGTGTTACACTGGTCTTTCGGGACAGGGATCTGGGGGTGTGGGGATGCAGAAGTAAGGGAAGAGGCTTGGAGAGGTAGGTGGCTCAGGCAGGAGGCTGGGGTCACTGCAGATGCAGGAGTCATGGTTGGAGGTGAGGAAGTGCTCAGGGTAGTGGACTAGTGGTATGGGTGTGCAGGAGTCAGAGGTGTGTGGATGGCTCAAGGCAGAGGCTTCTTCACAGGGCCAGCCCAACATACTGGGGGCCACATAGCCCATCTGCTGACTTCTCCTGAGGGGTGGCGTGGGCTGTGCTGCTGTCCAGCAGCCACTGCCTGGGGCTGGAGCTATTGCTGCATTCCAGAGGTCATTCTGAGGTATAACGGTGTCCATGCTTTCTGCCCCATGTGGTCATTCTTGAGTTTAACTTTCTCTACTATCACACCCCTCCCTTTGATGGTCCCTGCTCTGATAGTTTAGGAGGAGTTCTTGAACAAATGGATTAATGAACAGAGAGACACACAAAGTTTCCAAAATATATAGTAGATTAATGCGACACAGGATCAAGAATTTCCATTTCATGAGAAATTCCACAATCTCAAAATTTCTGTTTTGAATCAGAATGAAATACCGGATTATGACATTTCCTGCAAAATTTATTTTTGAATTATTTTTATTTTGCATTGATTAAAATGTTTCATTTCCATACTGACTTTTTATTGCACATTACAATATATTAACTAACATAAAATAAAATTGGAATTAGAATTTATTTCAAAGTTAAAAACTGAGAATTCCATTCTGAAAATGCCATAATAGGGTATTTTCTCAGTATCAAAATGATTCCTGATTTTTTTCAAAACATAATTTTATCAAAATTGACTTGTGCCCGTGGAGTTTTGAATTCAGTTCAACAGTATTTCTGACAGAAGAAAGCATTCTCTTGACGAATTTTCAACCAGCTTCAGTTAGTATACATGGAAGTTATTGTCTTCCTCTCTAAAATATTTTTTCTTTAGGAAGATGTTCTTCTGAACTCAGTTGTTATACTACTTCTCAGGAGAGTGGTAAATTGGTTTTCTACTCATATATGTGAATCCTTTCAGAGTTGGGAAGGGGATTTTTAATTTCAATTACTGATTTTTCTTATGATCTCACCTTGGCATAGAAATATTATTTAGGCATCTATTACTTTTAGAATTTGAGCAGTGCTCTGCTTCCCATTCATTACCTAATTAAAATTCAAAACTCGTTTATTTCGGTTTGCCTATGTTGGGACCTCTCCTGTAGTTTTCAGACTAATGCTACCTTTTTTTAACCCTATAAATTTTTATCATTTGTGAACTGATCCATTTTGTTAGCTGAGAGGTCTGATTTGAGGGCCACTGAATTGTTTTTATACCAGATTCTTTGGTGCTGTTTGGTTTTCCATAATTTAGCCAAGCTGATTCTTTTGAACTGAAGTTTAATTGTTTTGCCTCTCAAATTTTAATTGATTGCCTATTTAAGTATTTTACCTTTTAGTATAAAATGTTTAAAACTAAAATGGCTTGTGATAGTGCCCTATCAAAAGAGACTTAAGGCAAAACTTGTATTCTCTAACACTGTGCCATATGCTGCAGAATTTTGAGTTGAAACAGATCTGTGTTTTAGAAAGTGTTGGAGGGAGGGGGATGAGAACTTCTGGCAACAAAGGAGGAGACAGTTGGGATTTCTGGAACCTGGAAAGATCTGGGAGTCAGTTTGGGACAAGCATATCAGTTGGATGTTTCTTCTAAAATGAAATAGTGTGGCATGTATATAGCATCACAGGTCTTGATACAGATCTGTATCAATATACCTATGTTGCTCACGGATGTGAAAAATCTGTACTTCTTCCACCCCCTCACAGATGCCATATCAGCAGGGGTGCTGCTACTGCCTGTTGGGGAGTTGGATTAACAGTGCCAATAGGAGAGCTCCTCTTTAAAGTGCAGCAGCTGCACTGATGCAGAATATTAAGGGCACATCTACGTCAAAAACACTACAGGAATACAGCTGCACCAATGCAGCTGAGTCACTGTAGCATTCTGGAGTGAGCTCCTTCATCACCATAGTTAATCTACCTCCCCTATAGGCAACAGTTATGTAAGCAGGAGAGGCTCTCCACATGAGAGTGGTATGTTGGTATAGCTAAATCACATGGGGGGGAACAGTTCAGTGGGTTGAGTATGGCCGGGGGGATGTTTAGGGATCTGGGGCAAATTAAAAACAAAAATCCACCAGGGATGATGGTTGGTCCTGCTGTGAGTGCAGAGGACTCGACTCAATGACCTGTCAAGGTCCCTTCCAGCTCTGTAAGAGAGATAGGTATAGCTCCATGTTAGGGGTGCGTATTTTTCACACCCAAGTGATGCAGTGATATCAATTTAGGTCTCTAGTGTAGACCAGGCCTAACTGCAGACTTGCCCAGGACTAAGCAAAGTTAACACCCCATTGATATTAATGGAGCAATTCAGTATCAAGGACTTTTCACGGTATCAGCACACTGTTGCTTTTTGTTTCCAAGGATCCCCCAGAAATACAAGTCCAGAAATGACTTTTCCCTCTGAAAATTTTCTAATACATTGCTAGAAATGGCATATGCTACAAATTTGGTGACTGTGGTGGTGCAGAGCAGACAGGGCAAACTTCGGGGGGCCATTAGGGACCTGAGGCATATAAAAAAGAGAAGGAGGGAGGAAAAGAGGTGGAGGGTACTTGACCCTGCCACGAGAGCAGGACAAGGGGCACCCAGTGGACATAAACATGCGGACAAGGGGCACCCAGTGGACATAATATACCTAGATTTCCAGAAAGCCTTTGACACGGTCCCACACCAAAGGCTTTTATGTAAATTAGGTGGTCATGGGATAGGAGGAAAGATCCTTTCATGGATCGGGAATTGGTTAAAAGACAGAAAACAAAGCGTGGGAATAAATGGTAAATTTTCACAATGGAGGAGGGTAACTAGTGGTGTTCCCCAGGGGTCAGTCCTGGGACCGATCCTGTTCAACTTGTTCATCAATGATCTAGAAAATGGTGTAAGCAGTGAGGTGGCAAAGTTTGCAGATGACACCAAGTTGTTCAGGACAGTCAAAACCAAAAGGGATTGTGAAGAACTACAAAAAGATCTCAGCAAACTGAGTGATTGGGCAGCAAAATGGCAAATGAAATTTAATGTGGGTAAGTGTAAGGTAATGCATGTTGGAAAAAATAACCCAAATTACACGTACTACATGACGGGGTCAAATTTAGCTACGACAGATCAGGAAAGGGATCTTGGAGTTATAGTGGATAGTTCTCTGAAGACATCCACGCAGTGTGCAGCGGCAGTTAATAAGGCAAATAGGATGTTAGGAATTATTAAAAAAGGGATCGATAATAAGACAAAAGATATCATACTTCCCCTATATAAAACTATGGTACGCCCACATCTTGAGTACTGCATGCAGATGTGGTCTCCTCACCTCAAAAAAGATATATTGGCATTAGAAAAGGTTCAGAAAAGGGTGACTAAGATGATTAGGGGCTTGGAACGGGTCCCATATGGGGAGAGGCTAGAGAGACTGGGACTTTTCAGTTTGGAAAAGAGGCGATTGAGGGGCGATATGATAGAGGTATATAAAATCATGAATGGTGTGGAGAAAGTGAATATAGAAAAATGATTTACCTTTTCCCATAATACAAGAACTAGGGGACACCAAATGAAATTGATGGGTAGTAGGTTCAAAACTAATAAAAGGAAATTTTTCTTCACACAGCGCACAGTCAACCTGTGGAACTCCTTGCCCGAGGAGGCTGTGAAGGCCAGGACTCTATTAGGGTTTAAAAAAGAGCTTGATAAATTTTTGCAGGTTAGGTCCATAAATGGCTATTAGCCAGGGATAAAGTATGGTGCCCTAGCCTTCAGAACAAGGGCAGGAGATGGATGGCAGGAGATAAATCACTTGATCATTGTCTTCTGTTCTCCTTCTCTGGGGCACCTGGCATTGGCCACCGTCGGCAGATGGGATGCTGGGCTGGATGGGCCTTTGGTCTGACCCAATATGGCCATTCTTATGTTCTTATGACTAGATTCAATAACCACCCGAGGTCACTTCCAGTTCTATGAGATATTTGTTTGTCCAAGAACACAGCCCTTAAAGGAATGAAGAACCACTAGCCCCAAGCTGGACGAGTTAGAACACAAACGCCGCAGGGAGGCTAGGAAAACTACAAGGCCCTCATTAGGCCCGATACAACCCGTGCGCTCAGGCTTGTTAATGATTACTGCTGCCGAAGCGCGGGCTGAGCTCCCTGACGCTGCATCTCCCACTCCCCGTGGACTGTGGGACGCCAGGTAATCGCTGTCGTCGGAGCGGCTGGCTGCGCACGTATACACAGCCAGGGCAACCAGGCCTGCTCGGCGCAGCACGTGCGCGGCCCGTTTCCCAGGCGCAGCGAGCTCGGCACTCTTGGAGCAGCGCATTTCGCAGCGCTTGCCAGCGTCTGGCACACTGTGCCGCGCAGGCGGGCGGAGTGCCGCCACCCTGGCCCACGGGACGAAGGCAGGCCCTGCAGGCACCCTTTCCGCGGCACAACATGGGGCTCGATGCGCGCCGGCCCCCTGAGGTGGGCGGCCGCTCCCGGCCAGAGAGAGCAGCCTGAGGGCAGGAGAGCCCCCGCGGGGAGGGGCGGGGCGGGGTGCAGTGAGCGCTGCCTAGAACCTGACACTCACCAGCTGTTCGGCCTCCCGCTCGCTTTCCCTCTGCTCCCTCCCCCGCCCGTGGCTGCGCGGTGCATTGTGGGAGCAGTCCGTTGTTCATTTGCCATTCGACCTGGGCCGGGGCCTGTCGGGACGGAAGCGCTGCCGAGCCGGATCCATTGTAGGAGCCTGCGGCGCTACAGGCCAGAGCCGGGGCTGGACTCGCCCCTTTGTCTCTCTTTGTTCCCTGGGCAGGCGGCTCCCGCTTCCCCGTCAGCGGGCAGAGCGAGCGGGCGGGCGGGGAGCGGCGGCGCGAGGCGGCGCGCGAAGCGGGGGGCGCGAGGCGGGCGGGCGGGAGGGGGGCGCGCGCGCGCGCCATGTTCGCGGAGATGAACCGCAGGACTCTGGCTTTCCGGGCCGGCGGCCTGGTCACCGCGGCGGCCGCGGCGGCGGGCGGGGGAGCTGCGGGAGGAGGCTCCTCGAACAATCCCAGCGAGGGTAACTCGGCCGAGGCCTGGGCACGGCAAGACGCCGAGCAGCTGAACGGGCGGGGGGCGGACGAGGAAGTGGAGCTGGAGGGGCTGGACGCCGAGGAGCTGGAGGCCGCCGCCGCCGCGGGGAAGGAGTTGCTGCTGTTGCCACCGCCCCAGGACGCGGTTTCCCCTGCGGCCGCCAGCGGCCCTATTTTCGCCGAGAGGAATCGCAGGACTCTGGCCTTTCGGGGGGGCGGTGGAGGCCTCCTCTCGGGCCCCTCCGCCGCTAACAATGGCTGCGAGGCCCCTGCCTGGCCGCGGAGGCACTTCAATGGGCGGGGGGCGGACGAGGAGCTGGAGCTGGAGGGCGCCGAGGGCCTGGAGCCCGAGGGCCTGCTGGAGGCCAAGGAGCTGGTCCAGGATGGGGGCTCCCTGAGCGATAGCAGTGACGACGAAGAGGACGGCGAGGGGGGCAGCCTTGGCGACGGCAGCGGCGCCGAGGGCGGCAGCTGTAGCAGCAGCAGGCGGTCCGGAGGCGACGGGGGGGACGAGGCGGAGGGCAGCAGCGTGGGCGCGGGGGAGGGCGAAAGCATCAAGCATTTCCCGTTAGCGGCCAGGCCCAAGTCCCTGCTGCAGAAGCTACACGTCTCCTTCCAGGGCTCCTGGCTCAAGGAGTTCCCATGGCTGCACTATTGCCAAGAGACTGGCCTCATGTCCTGCGCCTGGTGCACCGCGGCCGCCTCCGCCCCCACCGACATTAGCATGGCTGGCGGAGGCGGTGCGGCGGGGCACGACGAGCTCTGCAAGGGCACTCGCAACTACAAACGAGCCCTGCTTCTAAGGCACCACCTCTCCGCTGAGCACCGCCTCAACGAACCGGTCACGGCAGAGCAGGTACGGCGCCGTAGGAAATGGTGCGGGGGGCAGGGTTGTGTTGGGAGGGGTGGTGTCAGCTCCCTGGCGGAGATTGTAACCCTTTCACATATCTGCATGCCCACGTGTGGAGTTTAAATGGCTTCCTCTCTCTCCCTCCCTCTGCCCGGGAGAGATTTGGGGTGCATTCGGTTTCAGTTCCCAAACGGCTCCAGTAAGCAGACAACCCTGCCTTCTGTTTTCAGGCTGAATATCTAATAGTTCTGTCCTGGCCGGGGTGCTGGAATTGTTTTTATCGTGGGAGCGCTGAGCACCACCGAATTGAACTGTAAACCTTGTATAGAATGGAATTTGCATCAAGCCAAGGGGGTGCAGCAGTACTCTTAGTCCAGCACCCGTTGTATGGGCCCATTAGTCGGGGGTAAATGTTAGTTTCCATAGCCCCAGGTTAATTGTGATTTTTAACTGGTTAATATAAGTGCTCAGGGATGGGCAATTGCTATTTTCATTTGTTCATTTTGTGAAAATAAATGTGCGGTGTTTTTGGGGGGACGAGGTGCAGACACAAGTGTCACTGCACTGATATAAAAACCTCACTTCTTTCTCTGGGGGCAAATTTTACACATGTCCCAAAAACAGCTATGTGCATAACCAATTCATGTTAATAGCAAGAGTGTGCATAGGGTATACATATGCTTTCCTATGTAATTGTTTTTTTCCCCAATGTAGGTTTCATTTGTTTTGAATAAAGTCTGCAGTTGCATTGACATAAACGTGGTTTACTGAAGGCTGGCTTAGTGTGCCACCTGAATCATAAGGGGTTGAAACTAGTGAGCTGAGTGAATCCCCTACACTCCTGAAAGAATAACCTGTGATACTTACTGGCAAGGCCAACATCAACATTAGTCTCTTAAGATATCTGTCAAGTGTCTAAGGGGTTTATGAAATGTCAACAAACACGTGCTGGACATAAAAGCTGTATTTTTATTGAACCTAGTCTTGAATGGAATTGTCTACAATGAGTACTTATTTCCCATGCCACTATCTTTGCCAGTATCTTGTATGGTGACTGAACTACCCATATAATGGGGTAAATTGATGATCAAATGTAAGTTCTGCTAAGAATTATAGTTTTTTATTATGTAAACATATCTGGTAAAATGGGAAGTCTTCAGCTGTATTGTTTTTCTGACTTTGATCTTGATCAGCTCTCTCAAACCGAAGTCAGAGTTAATTGTGGCCTAGAGAAGGATGAGACACTTTAGGGTATACCTTAACCTGTTGAATCACAAGCTTCTCTGAGGGAATACTTTTCTCCTTGAGCTAGAGCTCAACTGGCTTGATTAGCGTTGAGCTGGTGACTCAGGCTCTTTTGTAAGTCTGTGTTTTAAGTTTGGGTGGGCCCTCAGGGTTTAAAGACAGGTATGACAAGCCAATCTGGATTACCCTGCAGTTTTCAGTTGGCTAGGATACGCAAATTTTGCTTATGTGCAACTTCCCATGCCCTGCTGCTGTATTGCAGTCCACTTCAGAAGTGGGTAAAGTGACTTAAGTTATTTGAGCATTTTTGGATTATACACTATAAATTTCACCCTTAGCTGAAGTGTGTTTGCTTTTCCTAGACAGATAATCTCAAACTTGATGCTTTGAGACTGCAAACCTGGGTTGTCATGTAATTCTCAATCCTGTTTTGTCCATTGTTTTGCAATTTGTGGATTCTCTCCATTATTTTGTCCTAATGTGTTCAGATTAGTTATTAGTTTGATAGTTTTTTTGTTTTTTTTTTTTAGTCATTTTACAACCACTTCTGTCCCCTGTTTATTTCAGAATCATTTTTGAATAAGTGTCTTTCAAGCCTCGTGTAATTTGTGGAAGTTGTATCTGTGTTTAATTCTTAATATGTCACTGGATATTTCTCCTCTTTATTAGGATTTTTAAATTTTTGATACAAAAGAAAATGCTTCTGCTCTCAACTTTACCCAGGTGCATAGGAAACCTATTTTAAGTATTTCTTACCGCTTTCCTTCAGATTTGAACTTTTTTTTATTCTGTAGAAAGACCTTTATGCACTAAGGACAGATTTTCAACTGGTTTTAGGCTATTGTGAGTTTCACTGACATTATTTCAAGCTGTTATCCCAGCCAAAGAACTACACTCTGGGCTGAGGCTTTTCATAATACAAATCAACATTAACTGTTTCTTATGTAAATTTTCAGTCACTGCTTGTCCACAAACTTAAAATGTTTAAGTAGGAGGGATAAAGTAATTCTTCAGTATTCCAAATAGAAGTGTGTGAAAGATCAATTTGCTGTATAAGTACAAGGACAAAGATAAAAGTAGATTAGTAATACATTTGACATCTTCCAAGTTCCTACTTGCTCACTCTAGTATACTCTTGTATTAGGCTGTAACATAAGATATCTCCTTTTTTCCCTCTCTTGTACTATTGAGTAAAGTGAGAACCTCTGTGGGGTAGACACACTTTTGAACTTTCAAATAGAAGGTGGTAATCTCTGTATTCTTGAACCATTGTTTAGCCATTCTTTTTTACGCTTGCAATTTTTATTTACCAGAATGCTCAAAACAATTAAACATGGTTTTACTGGGTAGCTGAAATCACGTGTGCAATTAATCCCAGACCTGATTAACAATGTTTTTCTCTATGTTCCCTTTCCTGTTATCACATTCCTATAGTTTGCATTCCTCTTTTGCTAAATTTAATCTGATAAAATAAAACAAGCTGTTAAGCCTTCCCCGATTTCTAAATATTTAGAACATTGGAATATTAAGTAGATATTTTCTCCTTAGCCTGTTTTTCCTAAGTTAAGGAGAGGGGGTGGTGTGTTGAGTTAGTTAAAATGTTTGAAGAGTTCATTAATGTGCTCTAGAGAGGGTACCACATGTACTCTTGACAAGATTCGACTGCAGGGCATGTTTGACAGCTGCTAATAACAAACATATGGCAAAATGCCACTGAAGTGAAAAAAAGGAAATTGTGGGTATTAGATGCTAAAGCAGTGGAAACTCTATAGATCTATTGGGCAACACTTACAAAAATGAGAGCAGTGATTTTTTTTTTTTTTAGAGCTGTATCTTTCATTTATAATGCCAAAAATACACCAGAACTAGTTGCAGCTGCTATAATTTCAAGGGTGCTGTGATTATGCCTTTTACTGAAGCACCAATTTTGACTGTTTTCCCTAGTAAACCAGTTTTAAATAGATTATAGGTTGAAAATGTGATTTGTCTTATTGATTACAGCAGGATTTCCCAAACTGGGTTCCATGGAACACTGATGTTCTCTGCAGTGTGAGTAGGTGCTCCATGAAAGAAAATTGATGCTAGTGTTTTTCTTAACACACACTTGCATATTTGGCATTAAAAACACTAAGATATTGGAATAGTACTTAGATTGTAGGTATATTCATATTTATAATGCATTCATAATAGTATAACTTAAGTGACTTGTGCCAAAGCAAGCATCCGATTGGGATTGTTTCAGCACAAGTTGTGTTCAGAGAAATCGCATGATGCTTTACCTTATATGACTCTCTGCTGCATCGTTCCTATATTAAGCAGATTTGTGAGCAAGAGATGCAAAAACTCTCTTCCCACTAAAAACAGTCATGTTACTTATTTTTATTTTTCAGCAGTTTTTGTAAAAATTTTATTAAAACACACATTTTAAAAATATTTTCCATACGCAGTTTGTTTTGCGTTTTTCATAAATGTTGTAAACTTGAAGGATAGTCCTTTATTGAACTATATCATCCATTCTATTTTTGTACAAAAGGATGCTAACCATCCTTTCAGCTGTTTATATTGATGTTTTATATTGGGTTTGTACTTAATTTTTAATTTTTATGCTTAATTATGGGGTTGCTAATTGTCCTATCAGGACATTAGTCATTCATTCAAATGACTCTTGTTTTTGTTCTTTGTAAAATAAGACATCTAAAAAAGAGAACTTTTTTAAAAACTCACTTTTCAGCATTACATGTGGCAATTTTTCAATGTGAAACCCTCCACCAGCATGTATGTGTTCCATCAATGTGTTCCATGGCCAAATTAGCTTGGGAAATGCTGGAGTACAGAATGGGGTAGAGCTGGGTGGAAAGATCTACATCAACTCCATTGAAATCACTAAGGAAAGCCTTGAGTTAAATGGATTTTTAATCAGCTTTTCCTTTTTTACTGGAACTTTCTACAAAAGATAGCATTCTTATATCAGCAAGAAAAATGTAGATTTACAACTAAATAGTCTTTCCACTAGATTTGGTGTGTCTTTTTGCTACTTAGAAAAGTAGGATATGCAGTAAACCCCCCAAAATGCACAACTTTGAGTTGCACTTAACTTGCGTTAATGCAAGTTCAGCACAACTGGAAGCCACTCTGTGGCTGTCTGCCCACCTAGCGTGGCTTCCTCCATCTGGGAGAAGCTGTGCTGCTGCAGCTGTGTGCTCAGCGTGGCTTCTCCTGGCTGGGGGATGCTGAGGGAGAGGCTGTGCCTGGCTCCCAGAGTGGTGGGGATGCAGGAAACTGATTAGGGGTATGCTGGTGAGTTTCCTGGCTCCCTACCTCACTGTGGGAGCCAGGCAACTGACCAGCCTTTGTACTGGTCAGTTTCCCAGCTCCCACAAACAGACAGGAGCTGGGAGCCAGGTTGCTGCCTGGTCCCTGGCTCCCTCCATTTGCTGGATCCAGGAAACTGGCCAGGGCTGGTGCCCTCATTGGTTTCCTGGCTCTCATGCGTTACATGGGAAATTTGACACATGTCGGGGGTTTACTGTAAATGAGTGTGTTTAAGCAATTAGGTAGCACAACATATAAATTTTATTATGCCTTCCACTATGTTAAAAATAGCAAATAATTAGTTTTTCATTCAGTCATTGTCAAGCTACATTAGGAGACACACTGAAATCAGAGTTTCATCTATGCTATGTCCGGGATCAGTGCTTGGAGATCAGTGCACTGGCAGTCAATTTAGCAGGTCTAGTGACACTTGCGAAACTGACTGCAGATTTGTTCTCGAATCAGACCCTGTTCTCTGCCTTTTTCCCCCAAAAAGATGATCTAGACCCTGTTATAAGTTGACTGGGTGCATAAACTCCAGCTATGTTGTTCAGGAAGCTGGAGTTGCAGACCTTAAAGTTGACTTACTGAAGCAGTGGATATACAGTCAGTTAAGTACACAAAGGGTGTATAAAATCTATTCACGGAAATAAGGCCCCATGTGTCCGATTTGTGCTGTGTTCATAAAGAACAAAAGTTAGAATTAGGGACAGTTATAGAAAAATCAGTCTTTTTAAATGTACTTTGATATGATCTTATGGAGTTTTAAATTTTTTTAAACATTTGTGTAAAAATTTTAAGTTTAGCCCCAACCATTTTGTATTAAAATGAGATCAATTGAATAGGGTGTTTTAAATACAAAATAAATTATACATTTTTCTTCAAAAATCTGTGATTTAATCACTGTTTAGCCACCATGGGATAATCTGGTTGTTTTTAAAATTTGGAATCTTGTAGTTGGACTGTGGGCTGCTCCTTTTGCTGTTGTCAGTAAATGCTTGTGGTAAGGATACTAGTTCTCTTCTCTCCCCTACCCACTCTTTACCCTCCGTAATTTTAAAAGGTCTTTCCAAGTAACATCACAAAATACATTTTTGGTTCTGAAAGCTGAACAGTTGATTTTTAGCATTACTTTTCCACATGAGTTGTAACTGCTTTGAATAGCATGTGGTCTTGAATAGAAGGTGGTCTTTCATTCATAGATGTCTCAGTATCCCTGTTTTTAAGGATTACCTCTCCACTTTTATTCCTTGATTTTAAAATAAACAGTCACTACTTCAAAGAGGTCATCTTCCATAGCGTTTGCCTCCATGGTGCCCAACTTGATTCTGTTCTGCACAATTGCAATATAAATAGTGTTGCATGGTCTATGATTGATGGTTTCTGTCAACTGTTTAGGCGATGCTTTAATTCTCAGCATTGTCAGGTTTTTCTGGCTAGGAAACTAACTGCTATCTCACTGAGTTCAATACAGGGGTAACTGTTACATTGGTCAGACCTAGATAATTGTCACTTCTGACATTAAAATTATAGTTGGCAATGATAGCATGTTTTTTGCTTCACACTTTGATTACTATTCGAGCCTGTGGCCTCCTACATTATTTATTCAGAGTCCAGCTGGTTCTGAAACATTTGTGACCCTTTCCTAAACAATGAATAGACAGAGTTGCATTGCCCATGTCCTGAAAGATGATTTCTGATTTGCTGATACCTTTTTAATATTCTTCATAGCAATATCCAATCTAAATTATGGCCTGAGTATCTTATACTGCCAACTCTGCCCTTTCCAGTTTTCTCTCCAATTCCTCCTTGTTCAGAGGGTATGTCTTTGCTGCTATATCATCTCTTGACTTTGTCTCATTTTTTAAATTCAGATCGGAACTCTGTCTGCTACTGATTGCCACTGTCTGCATGAACATAGTGTAACAATACTGCCTGATGCCTCTTTGTTCTTTCCCTACAGTAATGTTTACAAGCCACTTTGAGAAAGTTTGATAAGTACAAAGCATGTAGTAATTCCCTTTTAACACCTATTACCTATTTAAAACTTCTGTAATGGCAAATCCTTAGGGAACACTTTTTCAAGTTGCTTTCTGATTCAATAATTCAAATTTTTGTGGTATTTTAACACTTGAGGTAAGCACTTGTTTCAGTGAACTAAAAGTGAAGGCTGCCCCTGTGGAACAATGGATTTATAGGATTGGAAGGGACCTGGAGAGGTCATCTAGTCCAATCCTTTGCACTGGCAGGGCTAAATCTTGTATACATAATTTCTGATGGGTGTTTTTGACCTGATTTTAAAAATTTCTATAGATAGATTCCACAACCTCCCTAGGCAGTTTATTCTGGTGCTTGATCACCCTGACAGTAGAGAAGTTTGTCCGAATAACCAAATCAAACTGCCCTTGGTAAAGTTTAAGCCCGTCACTGCTTGCCCTGTCCTCAGAGTTAGAGAATAATTTTCTTCTTCCCCTCCTTGTAACCTATTATATATTTGAATACTTTGTTACTGCATCCTCCCCTTTCTTCTCTGAGACTAAACCCATTAATTAATTTCACTTATTGCTTTTCTCCAATTTGTCCACATACTTTCTGAAATGTACAGTAAAACCCCGAGTTATGTGGGGGTTGTGTTCCTCGCAACCCATATGTAACTCACATTTCATATTAGTTGGGGCAGGGGGACCCTTCCTCCTCCGAGCCCCTGGGAGCCTGAAGCCAGGTGCAGCAGCACCTGGTCACTTTCTAGGGTTCCGCTCAGCTGCAGGGAGCCAGGTGTAGCATTCCCTGGTCAGTTTCCTGGCTTTCCACTGCTTGCAGCCGCAGGGAAACTGACCAGGAGTTGGCCTGGCTCCCCCTGGCTGAGGGGCTTCCACTGCCTCCCTCCTCCTCCTTCTCCAAGGCTCAGCAGTGCATGGCTCCCTATTCCCGAGGGACTAGAAAGAGGAGGGAGGCTGGTGGAGGGTGGGAGTGCGAAAGCTCCTCAGCCCCAAGGAGCCAGAAGTCAGGCACTGCTGTGTCTGGCACCTGGGGCTCAGTGGCTTCCCCACCCACGAGGGGCTTCCCTTCCCGGCAGTGGTGTGTCCCTGACTTCCCCCAGCTGGAGGAAGACAGGGAGAAGCCATCCCCCATGCTCCAGCTGCCTGCTTCCCCATCTGGGATTTCGACATTCACGTTAATATGTATAAAGTGTGGGTTTATTATATAGAAAACTGGCCTTAAAAGGAGTAGTGTGTTCAAATTAGCATGGATTAGAGCAGGATAATTTCTGCTTGTCTTGCTTACCACACTCCTGCTCGTGGAACCCAGAATGATGAGTGGGGTAGGGTATGTGTGGTCCTTTTGTCTTGGTATCAGTGTACGCTGTTGACTTGTGTTTAGCTTGTCATCTCTTCTATCCCCCAGATCCCTTTCAATAGTACTCCTCCTTAGGCAGATAATTCCCATTCTGTCTGTGTGCAACTGATCCTTCATAAAACTGTAGTACTTCTCATTTGTCCATATTGAATTTCATCCTGTCTGCTTCAACCCCTTAAATTGGCACAGAATTTTTTTAATGTTAATCCTATTCTTCAGAGCACTTGCAACCCCCTCCTAGTTGCATATTGTGTGCAGACTTTGTACTGTGCCATCATCTAAATAAATCCTTCAAATATCAAGAACTGATATCTGCAGAACCTCACCTGTTACGCACTTCAAGCTTGACTGAGAACCAGTGACTCTCTAGAACAGTTTTCCAACCAGTTATGCACCTGCTTTATCTTAGTTGTATTTCCCTAGGTGTTGTGTGTGGGTGTCCTTTTTTTTTTTTTTTTAAAAGGAGGTACTCATGTCAGGCATCAGATGAAGTCAGGATATGCCACAAATATTGCCCAAAGCCCAAATGCTTGAGTCTCAGGGTGGGGGGTGTAACATGAGCCAAATTGCTGTGGGCTGAAGCCCTCTGGCTTCAGATTTGATACCAGGAGGTGGTGCTTGAGCTTCAGCCTTGGACCCCAGGAAGTGTACAAAAGCCCTAGTGTAAAACCAACTCGCAACCCACTTTGGGGTCCTGAATCACAGTTTCAGAATTGCCTTTCTATTCTAATAGTCCAATCGTGTATTGTTCCACCCAAGTCTCAGTGAGGTCAGCTGTGTCATAGTATAAAGTGTTTGTTTATCTTTAAAGATTAATATTTATAAAAGCAGCAACTACTATACACTTTCATTAGAATATAGTGTTTTACTAAAGGTGACTTGCAAAGGAGGCAAGATGGCATTTATATTCATTGTGCTTCTTTTTCTTGTGTGTACAGGACTGAGAGGACTATTTTGGGAATTTCTTATTCTCTATCTCCTCATTTTTATTTGAAGTCTCTGTGGAAGACCACAGAACTGATGTGCACTTCCCATTTAAGCCCTGTGCAAAAAGATTTCTCCCCAAGCCCCAAAGTAGTCAGGGCCAGGTGGTGGGGGAGCTCCTCCTGCCCAGCCCCAAGTTGCCTCAGCTTGTAGAGAGGGGCCTCTTCCAGCTCTCCCCAGCATGCAGTCACCTAGGTAAGCTCAAGCCCCAGCTCCCTGCCCCACCTTGATCTCCCCAGCTCTGAGCCCCTCTTCTGCTCTCCAGACCCCTCAGCAGCCCCACCTTAGAGTCTGCACTTAGCTGGACTTCTCATTCTTGAACCCCAACCCTCTGTCCAGTCCTGAGCCCTTTCCCACACTCTAAATCCCTTCACCTTTTTCTTGCTATGTGAATTTAATGTACACCAATATGAAGGAGATGTTGCACATCACCTGCACATTGGTGGACATAAAATTCATTCTGCTTCCAGGGTAGAAAAAATCAGAGGGAACAGAGTGAGTTTTCATAGCTTGTACCTGAACAGATTTGTGGTTAAGAAATCTATATTAAAAATTTAATGTCTAGTTCTGGCATTTGAGTTAGTAAACATGAATGCTTTAAACCTGTCAACATAAGCTACTGAAGGAAAGATATTCAACTTCTGTGGTACGTAGGCCTCATCTAGCCCATTTTTCCCAGGAGTTTTGGGTAAATAATTAGTAAAACTAGAATGAGTTTCTAATGTATAAGGAAACTTTTTGGAAATTTTGTATTTCATGTTGCCATCATGATTTATACAAAAGTACTTTAAAAACATTTTCCTCTATTACATGTTTAACTCATGTTTATTTTCATGTCATATTGACAGCATTGGGAGAACTAACTTTTTCTGTAATTACAGGAGTCAGAAATACCATCAGAACTGACTAATGAAGCATACTGTGATTACAACAGTAGGCCAAATGAAAACTCGTATTGCTACCAGCTGCTGCAGGAACTAAATGAACAGAGGAAGAAAGGCATTCTTTGTGATGTCAATATTGTGGTGAGTGGGAGGGTTTTCAGAGCTCACAAGAACATCCTGGTTGCAGGCAGCCGTTTCTTTAAGACTTTATACTGCTTTACAAACAAAGAAAGCCGTAACCAAACCACTGTTACCTATTTAGATGTCGTTGCTGTTCAAGGTTTTTCTGTCATATTGGACTTCTTATATTCTGGTAACCTTGTTCTTACGAGCCAAAATGCCATTGAAGTGATGTCAGTGGCCAGCTATCTTCAGATGACAGAGGTTGTCCAGTCCTGCCGCAATTTCATTAAAGATGCCTTAAATATAAGCATTAAATCAGAAGCTCCAGAGGCAGTAGTAGTGGATTACAACAGAAGATCTGTTAGTCGGGATGGCTTGCCTTCGTCAAGGGATCAGAAAGTTGCCAGTTTCTGGGCAACACGGAATCTTACTAACTTGGCAAGTAGTATAAAAACTGAAAATGATGGCTATTCTATTGATGAAGGCCAAATTGAAAATTATCAAATGAATGACTGTAGTTGGGTTCAGGACAGTTCACCTGAAATGGCTGAAAATGAATCTCAAGGTGAAGGTAAAGTGTTTGTGTGGAATGATGTGGCCTCACAGGGACAATCAGTTCAAGAACCAGGAAAAGCAAGAAGGAAAAACCAAACTACAAAGAGATTTATATATAATATACCACCTAATAATGAAGAGAACTTAGAAGATTGCTCAATGATGCAGCCATCAGTCCCATATTCAGAAGATTTGCAGTTCATTAAGGAAGAACCAGGTACATTTTTATTTCATAATATATTTGATTGTCCAAGTGTTAAACTGTTGTATCTGTTCTAGTTAACTTCACTGCTATAAAGTGTATTGAATAAGATCCTGCAGTAAACAATCAGAAGACAATTAATTGCAGATATTGCAAGATATTAGTCTTACAAACATGCTTACTCTGTTTCATTGACGTTGAGAAGGTGGAATGTCTTTCGTGTACTGATGTATGCTGTCAACGTGTAGATAAACTATTAAAATTGTTCCTATTAGGAAGATGGGCGTTCACCAACAAAGCTAGTAGTAAACCATCAAACCAAACAATGTAGCATCAACTTGTGAGAACTCATTTAAAAAAAACAACCTTACATGTATGTTATCTGGGTTAGTACACTTCAGCTATCTGTACCATGTGTAACTTAATCCATACTTTATTTTAAAATCAGCAGTTGCCTTTTAACTTGAAACTAACAGTTTAATTCCTTGGTCAGAAGCCCTCCTGTGAGAGACGGCTGTGGTCTGCTGGTGATTCTTTTGAATAATTATCCCTTTGTTCGATGCAAACAGAAATTGTATTTTGATTTCACGCCAGTGGTGGTGAGCCTGTGGCTGGCCCTTGAAGAGATGTCTCTCTTACTATGAATTGAAAGTGTATACCTTGAGCCACACTTGCAAATGAGGGTTTGTGTGATGCTGTGTGCGCTTTGTCCCGTTGCTATGGGCTGGTGTTTGGATGGGATCGCCTCCAGCTGCATCCCATGTTCATCAGGAGTTGATGTGATGTGAGCCAGGAGTGCTCTAAACAGCTGCTTAATAGCTCCCTAGCTGGTTGTCTGCCTTACTACATGGGGGGTGGGGGGAGTTGTTTTGTCTACTTCCTTTATTGAACTGGGTGCATGATGGTGAACAGGATAGGAACTTGACTGACCTTGCCTACATTTAAGGGATTGATTTGCAGAAAGAGGGTATCTGCTTTCCCACGCAACCAGCTAGGGCAGCCTAAGCAAAGGGGGTTAAAAACTGAAAGAATGGGTGAGTTTTACAGCCTTCTAATTCTGTCCAGCCCATGGCAGCTCTGTATTTTTCAGCTAGTAATGATCCCTAAGCAACCATATGCCAGCTGGGGATAGCTGGAACACAGTACACAAACTACTCTCCTTATTCCAACCTGCCTTCTGATTAGGGGGCTACAATAGGGTGTGTAGTAGGCAATTACGTTTGGTCTGCTGTTATGGGGTAACCACAGCAGGGTATCTGAGGGTAACTTCTATTCACATTGTATTGCCTGAATGAGGGAGAACAGCAGCATTGTTTGATGATAATGTACTTCTGGAATTCCCTGATATTTTAGTGATACTCAGATCCTGCTGAATCTGCTCTTGCAGTGTCACCATCATGTAAACTGTGCTTACTGACTTGACTCAAAATGAAAATGGAGTCTTGTGTCAAAGTTCCTAGCTAGTAACTAGTAGTTCACTAGAAATGATTTTCAAGGAAGAGCAATAAAACCTATGCTGTTGAAGGAAGTAAAAGTGGCTTCTATTTAAAGTAACTTCCTGGCATGAGTTGTTGGTGTCTCCCATAACATTTTTATGTATAAATACAATTTTTTTGGCTTACCTGTTGTGCAGTGAGCAGGCTTGTTTGTTGTTTGAGCTGCCCATCAGGATAGCTGTTCCCTCTCAATGCTCCTTGCCACCTGAATAGTTAGAGATTTCAAATTATGCAAGTGAGGTATCATGCAGTAGGAAAATCTTGAATTTGGTCTGCCAGTGTGCTATTCTCCTTCTGCCCTTCTGAGTCCTTCCTTAAGCCTTTTCTAGTCTTAGCTGTGCTGACCAAAATAGCTTTGTCATCTGAAAAGATTTGTCTTGCTGTTCACCCTGTCTTTTGGTAATCAGTAAATATTTTAAACAATATCTGTCTTAGGATGCCTCAAGGTTGAAAATTGCAGGTAATCTCCTGACACGTTTGAAACAACTCATGTACTTATCCCACTTGTGTTTTTGTCCCAGCCAGTTTCCGTTTAATCACTTTACACGTTACCTGAATGTGTGTAACTTCCTGTAATAGCCTTTTATGAGGAATTTTATCATATACTAGTTTTTAGGAAAGCCCAAAAACTTCAACTGTTTTTCTTTTATCCACTGTTGACCAAGCTCAAATGATGATTTAATCTGGAGCAGACAAACCTGTAGGACAGGCGTGACCATTAAAAGCAGCTGTTAACAAGATTTGTACTTGATTGTGAGATGAAAATGTTTCCTGATCTTCACTCACTTTTCAAAATGGAAGGTGTTTTTTGTTTAGTCCGTGGCTACTGCTTGATAAGAGCTAACAGTGAGTTAAGCAGCCACTAAACTGTCCCTTCTGGGCAGTTTTCCTGGTGGCCATGTTGGCAGTGGAAGGACAGAGTCCCAGCAGTTGCCCCTTTACTTGCTTCGCTGTTCAGGCCTGTGGAAGCCTGGGGAAGTGCCCACAGAGACATTTAGGGAAGCTCAGAGGAGGAAGGGATGTGGCACTGAGAATCATCAGTCTGCCCTAAGCCATCTTAAAACAGCCATGAGAATATAATGGCCATTCTGTGTCAGACCAAATCATAGAACACAAGGACTGGAAGGGACCTCAAGAGGCCATTGAGTCCAGCCCCCTGCCCCAATGGCAGGACCAAGTACTATCTAAACCATCCCTGATAGACATCTATCTAACCTCTTCTTAAATATCTCCAGCGATGGAGATTCCACAACCTCCCTTGGCAGTTTATTCCACTGTTTGACTGCCCTGACAGTTAGGAACTTTTTTCCTAATGTCCAACCTAAGCCTCCCTTGCTGCAGTTTAAGCTTGTTGCCTCTTGTTCTATCCTCAGAGGCCAAGAAGAACAAGTTCTCTCCTTCCTCCTTATGACTCCCTTTTTAGATACCTGAAAACCGCTATCATGTTGCCCCTCAGTCTTCTCTTTTCCAAACTAAACAAGCCCAATTCTTTCAACCTTTTTTCATAGGTCGCATTCTCTAGACCTTTAATCATTCTTGTTGCTCTTTTCTGGACCCTCTCTAGTTGCTCCATCTTTTTTGAGCTGCAGTGCCCAGAACTGGACACAATACTCCAGCTGAGGCCTAACCAGCGCAGAGTAGAGTAGAAGAATGACTTCTTGTGTCTTGTTCACGACACACCTGTTAATGCATCCCAGAATCATGTTTGCTTTTTTTGCAACATCACACTGTTGACTCATATTTAGCTTGTGATCCACTATAACCCCTAGATCCCTTTCTGCTGTAGTTGTTCCTAGACAGTCTCTCTCCCCATTCTGTATGTGTGAAACTGATTGTTCCTTCCCAAAGGTCCATCTAGCCTGGTATCCTGTCTTCTGACTGGCCAATGTCAGATGCCCCAGAGGAAGTGAACTGAACAGGTAGTAAAGCGATCCTTCCCCTGTTGCCCATTTCCAATCTTTTGACAAATGGAGGCTAAGGACACTATTCCCACCCCTCCTGGTTAATAAGTGTTGCTGGATCTATCTTCCATGAATTTATCTAGTTCTTAAAGTCCTGGTCTTCATGTCCTCTGGAAAGGACTTCCACAGTTGACTGTGGCTGAACTTTGACAATAATGCACCAAGTACACGTAATGAGAGCTGATGTTTCAAAGTGTGCTAAACTCATATGCACACTCAACCCTGACATCTCAACCCCAGTTGTGAAAATTGGTATGACTCATTGATGTGCAAAGTGGGATTCATTGGTGCAAACTTTGGAATCATTTGGTGCAAGCCCAGAGAGATCATTCTTGGGGGGGCGGGGGGGGGAAGAGCTGGTGAGCAGACTTGAACTGTTCTAAGTCATGTGCACTTCAGACTTAAACTGACACTCATCTGTACCAAACAAAGATTATCTGCTCGGATAGTGTCCTGTAACTGGGTTCTAGATTGGGAAAGCAATATTTAGAAAGTTGGATTTGACCTTACTCAATAAGCAGGTGCGTAGAGAGTGTGCATCAGAAAAGATACGTGCATGTGAACAACACACGTTACTGCTCACATTTTTCCTGGGGAGAATTAGCAAACATGTTAATCATGCTGCTTAGTGTACTACTGTGCTGATGAGCTTTTGTAAAATAGAGAGGCTCACTAAACTTTTTCCAGGCAGCACTGGGCATGATAGAATTGAGGCTGTGATTGGAGCAAACTAATGCATGCACAGGCTGAGACTGGAACAGACGGTTAAAAACAGCACAGACCTCTCAGATCTGCTGTTGTAGGCTGTTTTCATCTCCATGGGGTATTCTCATTTAACTCCAGAATATTTCATGAAGTTGAATAGGTTCATCCCACTTCTGCGAATCTCTTATGCTGCATAAGGGTATACAGGGCATATTTTCCCATAAACTAGGCCCAGTTTTGGGACAGGGACTCTGAAGCTCCTCTTCTCTCATCCTGTCAATTTTGAAAGAGTAAAAGTGCAGCAGGTGGGAGTGGAAATTTTTTATGTCTTGTGTAGGATAAAATCTGAATTTGTTTGGACTCATCAGTGAGCTAGCTAGACACAGCCTACACTTGGGGGGGGGCATGTTTTTTCTTTTCTTTTTTTTTTTTTTTTTTTTAAGACAAACCATGAAGGATGTGTGGTTCCTTTCCTTATCCTAGGGAGTCACTCTCATTTAATACCCTTAGTTAACCTTAACTGAGCCTTGTGATGCTTGGCAATGTGCATCACTGGATTGAGGGAACTTCCCAGGTAATAGAGAGGTATGGAGGTTAAATGATACCAAATGCCAGTGTAACTTGAGTTGTGGTGGGCACTTAAAATGTACTTGGGTAAGTTATTCCTGTAACGTCCCATGTAAATTATAATTTTTTCTAGACCAGCAGGTGGGAAATCTTGGGTGAGTGAGGTTTGTCTCAGATATTTTCCTAACGCGTCTCTCTCTCTCTCACTGGTATGATTCGGTACCGCTTTTTGCTAAGCAGCAGGATAATTTATGTTCTCGTGGTGCTAATCTTAGGGAGAATGAAGTTCAAAAGAGCTGACACTACTTAGAGGCACAACAGCAAAAACTTTCCTTCATCTTGATGTGAAGAAAAGATAGGAAGACTGGGACATGGCCAGTGTAACTGTGTCAGATGCTCTTCAATGACAGATGTGGAAACCTACAGAAAAGAAATATGGTCAGTTTGCTATGGATGAGTTCAGAAGAATAGCACAAGCATGTAAGAATAAAAACAAAAAAAGGCTAAAGCACAAAACAAGCTGTGCCTATCGATAGTAGTGACCTAAAAGGCAGAAAGTGTGTAAATACACTAGAACAATGAAGGGAACTGATAGCCTACAGGCTGTACGTGGCTCATCAAGGTAAGCTGCTGATGGGCTGCCAGACAGGTTGTTTACTTGGCTTTGGCAGTTATAGCTACCTGTAGCTTCCATTGGCTGGGAACAGCAAACTTCAAGTGGCCATACCTGCAGAAGCAAGGTAAACAGCCTGTCTGGCAGCCCGCCACCAGCTTACTCTGTCAAGCTATGTCCAGCCTGGGGCTGCAAGTAACCCAGCAGTAGGAGCAACAGAGATATTAGGGAAAGTATAAGTCTTTTATTTAGTGATCAAGGAGAGCTAATGATGACTGGCCTCAAGAAGACTGAGGTGTCTAATGGCTCTTTTGCTTCAGTCTTTGCCAAAACAACAAAAAAAAAAAAAAAACCCAAACTTTTAATTAGATGCTTGACCCAGTTAACATTTACATCAATGTGGTAGGAGGGAAACAAGAATAGGAAAAATAGATTAAAAAGGACTTGGATAAATGCAAATATATTGGAGTCAACATGACCTAGGGCATTTGAGTAAGTTTACAATTCAACTAGTTCCTTAGTTATATTTGAGAATTCAGAGAGGACAGGTGAAGTCCTTGAGGACTGGAGAGACGCAAATGTACTATCTTCCTGTGAAAAAGGGGAATAAACAGGAGATGGAGTAAAAAAACAGGTCACCTGCACTTCTGGTATCTGTCTAGATATCACTCAAATTATTGAACACTTAGGCTGGAAGCATCTGTCAACAGGAGTGCCTGTTGGAAGAGAGATTCCAACAAAACTTCTGACAGATCACATCCACACACAAGTGGATTGATTTTTTCGATCCATCCTGTTAACAAAGGGCTGCCGGAATGTCTACACAGTGCTCTTGTCTACAAAGCCTGAGTTTTGTGCACAAAACTCTAGTGTAGATGAAGCCTTAGAATATAATCTGTTGATGACAGTATGCATTTCTTAAATCACACCAAACCAGCCTAATTTCTCTTTGACAAAATTACTCATCCAATAGATGAGAAGCAATGCTGTATCTGTGGTGTTCAACCAGTTCTGAGTGGTGACTGTTATAGCCAACTAACTGCATTATTCTGAAAATATATTTATTGTTTAAAGCCAAAGAGCCACAAGGTTAGTGGCTAGTGCAGGGGTCGGCCACCCCAGGCACAAGTGCCAAAAATAACAAGCGAGCTGTCTTTCATCGGCTCGTGAGGTGGGAGCTCATTCCTGCACCTCCTCTCCTATGCAGCCAGGAGCTTGCTCAAAGTCCTGCTGCCTGCAGATTTAATGCAAGACCAGCTAATGCTAACAATCCATAGCCAAATGGTAAAACTCTGCATCTTTATTTATTGATGAAGCTGTTTTAAGTAGGACTATTAGTGACTTTTTAAAAAAAATCACTGGCACTCAGGCCATACATAGAGGTTGAAAGGTCAAATTTCGGCACTCTGTCTCAGAAAGGTTTCTGACCGGTGGGCTAGTGTGTTTGGTCACCACAGGGCTATCTTTCTGGGGGTTGAGAAGGAGGAGGGCGAGACTGGGTTTTCAATAAGGCTTTTGACTTATTTCTACATGCCATTCTCATAAGCAAACAAGGGAAATGTCATTTAATTTAATGAAATTTACTATATGTGGGAACATAAATGAGTGTCACTGATTGGCTGGCTGTCAACCTGAGAGGTTTTATCAGTGGTATCCAGTAGAGATCAGTTCCTGGTCTGGTACTAGTCAGTCTTCATTAAGACTTCAAGGGAACAGTGCACTTATGAAATTTGCAGCTGGTATCAAGCTGGGTGGGGAGGGAGGTTACCCACCCTGGAAGTAGAGATTTAGGGTTTTAAGAGACCTTGATTAAATTGAATAATTGATCTGAAATCAGCAAGATGAAATTGAGAGAATATAAATGCAAAGTATACAAGGAAAAACTGAAAAGGCAACTATAAAATGGGGATTAATTAACTGACAGTACTCTGATGCTTCAGGTGGTCATACCGCTGAAAAAAGATGTGGGGGTTAAAGTGGATCACAGATGGAGTATGAGCCACAGTATAATGTAGCTGCAAGCATCATTCTGGGGTTGTATGTAAGACATAGGTGGTGGCTTTGTCCCACTGTACTCTGCAGTAGTTAAGCCTCAAAAGGAGAATTGTTCCCAGCTCTGGGTAAGGTGGCTATCAGTGCCCTGTATTGGACAGGACAGCCCTGTATTTTGAGTGTCAGAAAGGCAGCCTGACTTTTTAAAAAAAAAAAAAAAAAAAAAGGGGGGTCGGGGGCTACTTGCCCTGTATTTGACCCCACACTGGCTGATCTTTCCCTCAGCAGCATGTGTGGGCGCAGCTGCTGGCCAGAGAGCATGCAAGGAACTTGGTGTTCTCCAGCCACAGGAAGAGGGGAGCCAGCGGGGGCCCTCCAAACCAAGTTGAGGCTTGGCAAAGCTAGGGGGAGCACTGGCAGCTGCCACCCACTTCATGGCTCCCTGAGGCTCGGCAAAGCTGAGGGGCGCACCGGTGGCTGCCTCCTGCTTCCTGGCTCCCCGCACCTTGGTGGAGCTGGGAGGAAGTGCCTCTCACACATATCTTCCTGTCCTGCATTTTGGACAGGGAGATATGGTCATCTTAGTCCTGGGTGCCACACTTTAAGGATGTAGAGAAATTGGGGAGTACAGGGGAGAGAAACAAGTCAGATTTTCTAAATCTATAAATAAAGCTTTAAGAACAGCTGAGATGTTTAGTCTTAACATATGAAGATTTGAGATCTCCTGCTCAATCGTCATTTTTCTTTCCAAGGGCTGTTACAGAGCGACAATCAATTATTTTCCATGTCTATTCAAGGGAGGCCAAGAAGGATTTGGTTTAATCGGCAGCAAGGGAGTCTTGGATTAAATATTATGGAAAACCTTCTAACAGTTAATAAGAACTGGAATGGGTTAGTAAGGGAGGTTACAGAATCCATGATATTGAAGGTTTTTAAAAATAAATTAGACAAACTGCCGTCAGGATTGGTCAAAAAGTATATATATTTGGTCCTAAGTGTAATAGATTCTGTCTGACCTGTTGAGGTCCTTTTTGATCCTATATTCCTGTGATTCTGTACAAAAAAAAATACAACTTAACATTCTTTAGAAAATGAACAAGGATAGATCTCTAATTTTTATTAATGCTTTTCTTGAGATGCATTAAGATGGAAACTGGAATTCAGTTAATTCAGACAGCATTTAAAATTTATTAATCTAAACTAATTTACATATTAGGTTAAAAAACTCTAAAATATGTTCTGCCTTTAAATCTGGTTAAACCAAGGAAGTATTTTCTGTAGTTAGTGAATTGAATAGATTTTTCTGACCACACTGTCCTACTAATTGCAAAGTCTTGACATTCTCATCCTCGTGCTACTTTTCATTCATAAGTTTGAAGAGGAAAATGAGGGAGCTTTCCTGCTTTTTCTTCATTTCCCAGTTAGTTACTTGACTTGGAGTGAACTAGTTAAACTGAAATGAAGAACAACGAGGAGTCCCGTGGCACTTTATGCACTAGTATATATTTTGGACCGTAAGCTTTTGTGGGCAAAGACCCGTTTCATCAGATGCATGAGTGAGGGTTCCAGAGGAGGGTCTAAATATTTAGACTCTTGGAAAGGAGGGAGTCCCAGTCAAAAGGAGGGCCAGAGTTGACAATGTCAGTTGAAGGATGTGGCCTATTATCAGTAGCTAATGCAAGTTCCTCCTCTCTTGATGTTCACACCTCCACATTAGCACAGTGGGCCACATCCGGCAATTCAAGATAGATAAAATTTAAGTGGAAAGCCAAGACTCTGCTGAAGACTCAAGCTGAAATGATACTAAAGCTTTTTATAGCTGGTTCTATCCTGAATAGTGACTGCAGTTCATTGATGCTTCGAGCTATCTTAGACCATTTATACTGGTGCATAGAATGCTGTTTTCAGTTAGAGGAGCTAGCAGGAAAGAGCAGTCCACTTAATGTTTTCATTCAACCATCCTGAGTCAAGGTTTATGATGATCAAAGCAATATTGCAATGCTATTGGTAGTCCTGAGATTTTTTTTAAACTCGAAGTCAAGTGCTAACTCAAGGCACATCTCAATTGTCGCCCAGTACTTTTCCTTTGTAGTGACCATTGATAGTTTTGACACTTTCTGGTAGCCTTCATGCTCCATAGCCCTAGAGCTGATAAAGTTCCTAAGGGTTTGGTGATTAAAATGTAGCATGGACAACCTCGGGCATCGTCCATTGGTGTGATTTCTATCAAAGGAGTAGATCAAAGTATCTTCTGCTTAGGAAATTCATCAGCTGTAACTTACAGAAGAGAGCCTGGTGATGAGTATTCCAATGACCAGAGGCAATATTAGCCACCCATGTGCTTTTGTCATCAATAAAATACTAACATTTTTGTCATTTAAAAATGTTGCAATTAAATCTCTCCACAGATATCCTAAACCTATATTTACTCACATAAAGAATTAGTTGTTCAAGTTTGTGGAGCCTAATTAGTAGCTCTTGCTTCTTGAAAGTTCTGGGTTTCCAGTTTCTTGGCAGATTAGTCACATGTATGAAGAAAGGCATAGGCTGGATAGATTTGGTGTTCGTTGCTTGTGTGGTGGAGCTGGACCAAGCGAGGCAGAGGATTTGTTAACATGCTGTCTTAAAGACAGACAATAAATAAAAAAAGACAGACAGAATATAAGGCAATAGTGGCGTGTACAGGAAAGAAAAAAGGAAGACATTACAGTCTTCTGTATTCATCCTACACTTTCACCACTGAAAAACTATCAGGATTTCTCACATCCGGAAGCCATGTCTGGAAGCGTTTTAAAGAAATGAAAACGTGTTAAACGTAAGCAATACAAGGAGATGTTGCAGGACCTAGTTGCAAGAAAGAAACATCATAAGGAAACTGCTTATTGGAAGAAAATGATGCAGGTGAAGATGTGGACATGTCAGGGGGTGGGAAATTTGATCATTCATTTTGCAATGTGACATTCTTCAGATCTCTGCTTTCTTAGTATAAATGTTTAAAAAAATCACAACTACATTCCTACTTTGTTTGCTTTATATGATATTGCTGGGGCCAGCGGGAAAGGTTTATCTTGACTAATCCTTATAGCTTGTTTAATTAGGTTTAGAATATGTCCTCTAAGTGCGTGATCTAAAGTTGCCAGTGGCTGGCATTTTCTTATTTTGGAACATCATGGCCACAGAGCATGGGGCATAAGCTGGCTGGCTCATGCTGCTGTTGGGGTGAGGATATGGGGGCACATTGAACCTCACTGTCCTGATGCAGGCAAGCAAGGCCAGATCTGGACTGCAGGCTCTGCCTGGGAAGGTGCTTGGGGGAGAGAGGCTCCTGAGCTGCAGAGGAACACTGCATGCAGGTATGACCCCCCTCCACCCTTGTTGCTCTCGTTGGCTTGAATCTGTCAGTAGGCGAGCCAGGGGCTGGTGCTGGCAGAGCAGTTGAAGTAATGTGCATCATCTCATGCCCTCAAAGCTGTGCTAGATAGGTACCCATGTCCACCATCCCCTGCCCCCTCCCTTTCACATCCTGTGGCCCACCAGCTCTTCTCCCTCCTTTCCAGACCCTGCATCCCAAAACTCTTCCTGCACCTTACCTCCTGCTCAGATCCCACATCCCTTCCCCAGCAGCCGCCTCCTATGCACTTGAAACCCTCATTTTTGGCTTCACCCCAGAGCCAGAGGGGTCCCACGACATCTGCTAGCCTCAGTACCCCTAGGCTCTAGAACAGAAGTGAAGGTAGTACGGTGAATGTCTTTCATTTTTGCTTCTCAATTGGGAGCCATATCTGTGAGGTTTATTTTATTCTTACTTGCATGTAGCCTCCAACTGATTTTTTTCTCTCTGTGGGCCAATGGCTCGCAACCTAAAAAATATTCTGCACTGCTGAAATACAAGTATCTGCTTCAAAGTATGATTTGGATAAATGAATATAGAGGATGTTTGGTATGCTGAAGTCTATATCCACAGTCGTCAGAGCAATTGGTGGAGTGCCTTTCAAATTTTGACAGCACCAGCAATACAAGAGACATTGACAAAAGACCTACCAGAAAGTTAAACTGCAGGCAGTAAAAAAGTAAATGAATCAAGCACTCATTCCATATCATTCTCTTGCAAACATCCTCAACCTATCAATAACACCAATCATAATACATTTCAGGGCTAGAGCAAAATAATTTAGTCCACTTTTACTAATGATTCGAACAAAGTCACTTCTTTTACATGCTGGAAATCATTATCTAGGCACCTTGAAACTGTGTTCCTTCAGTCACTAAGGCTCCATCTACACTAAGAAATGAAGTCTAATTTATTAAAATCAACTTTGTAATACTGGATTTTATAAAGCTGAAGTGTCAGATCCTGCCCACAATGTTGATTTAGTATGTTCCCACTACATTTTCAAAGTTCAACTGTTGCAGCAGTGCATTGTGGACATCTATCACACAGTTCCTTCAGCCCCATGGCATTCTGGGTTTTTGCAGGTGCATTATAGGGGAAAAAAATGCCCCACAAGTGGTGGTGGGTGTAAGATGTCATCTTCCTAGGCTGCATTGCCCTCATTCCCTTCCAGTTGAAAACAGTTTTCAGAAGTTTCTTTTAGCAATTAGAGAAATCATCTGCATTATGGAAACAGGCAGGTTTTTTACGGAGAATCATCTTTATGGAAGGAGGCAGCTTTTACAAAAGTTTTGTCAAGAGACTTCAAATTAACATTACATACAAGTGTAGAGAGAGGCTGAAGCTGAGTTTGAATTAGAGATTTCTGAGCCATTACCCTCCAGAAATGAATAGCCATTTTCAAAAGTCTCTTCCCCCTGTGAAAATATACTAAACGGGATCCACACGAGTAGGGAAAGACACATTATCCTCAAGGAAAGTAGGGAATCCTCAAGGCCCAGGGTGTCTAATGGTTAGCATTACTCAGAAGAAGAAGAAAGGGAAAGGCTGAGTGCATTGGTTTCTATTAGTTTAGTGTCTTTTACCCCAGTGAAAATACACCAGACGGGATCCCTGCAGCTAGCAAGATTTCATGTTGTTCTCAAGTAAAGAATATACATCACTACTTTTTCACTGTATCTGGCTGAAGGAGGCAGGTTTGAAGTAGGGAAAGAGAGATGAGTCTTCACCGGGTAGAAGTGAAGAATGCTACAGGGAGACCATTGTACTGACATCTCCCATTTGAGGCCATTGTAAGTATTAGCTCCAGACTCATTATGAATCCCCAAGACTAAATAGAGAAGGAGAGCATCCCAAATGGTGTTGGTGGCTAGTAGCTGCTGTAAGGTGCCATTACTCCATCAGAAGTAGTACTGGCTTGAGAAGGCATTAGAAAAGTTGAGGAAAGAATGAAGGGATTCTCTTGCCTTTTCTAGTAAAGAAGTCCTTGTCCCAGCAACTGCCTGTACATGAGAAGGAAGTGGGAGAGAGCCCACAAGCTCCATACCATCATAGGAAATCATCCTCCAAGCCATGGGATTGGGAAGGGAGAGCACTGGTGCCTGTGGGGGAATGGGGTAGCCTGATCAAAAAAAAAAAAATTTGTAGCAGGGGCCTAGCCCCCAGGCTCATGGTGCCCTGGGGTGGGCAGCCCTGTAGAATGTGAAGTGGGGAAAATGTTTCTTCTTCGAGTAGTGTCCCCATGAGAGCTCCACTGTGGGAGTTAGTGCATCCTTGTGCCAGCACTTGGACAGTTTTTTCTAGGTGTGGTTTCCCATGCATATGCCATAGTGCCTCCTTGTGCGATGTCGTATGTGCTGCGTGTGCCCTTCAATTCCTTCTCTGCTGTCCTTGGCTGTAGTTGGAGCTTTGATCTCTCTGGAAGATGAGGTAGAGAAAGTTGAGCATTTTATACCCTAAGTTACTTACTGTGTTAAACATTCTAGTAACAAAAAAGCCCAGAGTTTTATAGTATAGGCTCTGCATCATCACCATGCTGGGCTGCCTGGGCTTTAAGTGACGTGCAATGTGCAGGTAAGCCATGCTGGCCTCCAACCGCCATGTTTCCTGCATCAAGTGCTTGGGTGAGGGCCACCAAACCCAGTCTTGCACCAATTGCTCCAGCCTCACAGCTGGGGCCAGGAGGGACCAAGCCAATAGGCTCAAGACTTACCTCTAGGAAAAATTCCTCCTGCTAAGGAACCGGTATGGACTCTCTCTTTCTACTTTGGCGGACACTCCATCCACAAATGTGGACCCTATTTTCCCATGTTCTTGGCCTCCAGCACAGTCTTCGTGGGCCACACTAGTTGGAAAGACTTCAGCGATGTCCCAGGCACTGTCAAAGCTGGCACTGTTGAAGAGGCCACACTTGGAGCCCAGCCGCCAACCCTCAGGGCCGCTGGCTTTAGCCACTTCTACCTCTGGATGGAAGATGTCCTCATAAACTGAGATCCTGTCCTTTTGGTGCCAGACCCAGAGTGCGAGTGGCACCATTCCAGGCTTCTGCTGTGTTTACATGAGGCAGCTGACCTGGCACCATGCAAGTCCATGACTGAGCCACCATCTCATTCTCAAGCAGCATTTCCCAGCTTGCTACACTTTGTCCCTGGTGCCACCTATGTCCACATGTTCATCTTAACATTCAGGATTCTCTCATGGCTCAAGGGGGCAAACCACCCAGCTCAGGAAGGGGCAGTTCCAACTGCAGGACTTTTTTTTTTTTTTGTCTCCTCCCTCACCCCCGGCCCCGCTCCAATTACAGCCCTATAGCCCCATGCACTCCAACTGGGAAGATGTGCCACCTGCCATGGCCTACTGGTAGCTGCCCCCACAGTGGTTTGCACACTACTAACCATACCCTCATGAGCACCTCAGTGGTCACCTTGGCAGACATGGTTGCCCCTTTCCCATGCTCTACTAGCACTGTCTACAGTGTCCAGGAACCATCCCATGTTGACACAGCCCATCATGTTGGTGATGTATCCAGCATCAGAATATTCTGGGGCTGAGGATTCCCTGTCAGAAGGTGAGGATAGACCCTCACTGCACCACTCCTCACCAGATGATGCAGTGTTTTTGGTGTCCCCTTCCCTGCAGGCATTCCAGGAGCTGTTTAGGCAGGAGGCCCAAGAAAAGGACTTGGTCTTATTGCAGATGGCATCCACCAACAACAAATTTAGCTGTGGGTGGGTAAACAAGAACTCTGTGTCCTGAGAGACCAAAAAGTATTGTTTGGCAGCCTTCCTGTTAGTGGGAAGAATGAATGATGGCAGCTGCCATATGACATTGGTAGGGTCCAGAATGGTCTTATCCATGGGCATAGCAATCCTGGACAAAGAGGGAGGCTGCAGGGTGTGGAGAAGTTGGTATTGTTTAACCAGCACCTCCTGCAAGTCCTTTCGTTCCACTCCTCAGGACAAGACAAGAAGTGGAATGGCATGGGGTGCAGAATTTTATTCTTCTTGCACGTCGCTCCTGAGGGCAGGGAATTACACAGCCATACTAGGTAACTGCAACCATCTGAATTACTCCAAACTGCAGGAGTTGGTTCCAAACTGTAGCCCTGCAGCAGCACCCAGCCCTCATGAGCATCATCCATGAGGGGCACATCATCTCCCGCATGGCACTTTAGTCTATGGTGGATGTCGTGGACACAACTTGTGTCACAGTTTTTGCCATGGCCATGAGGCATACATCATGGCTCCAGCCCTTTGGGGTCCACAAAGACCTGCAGCAAGAAGTGGAGGACCTCCCCTTTTGACAAGCAGCATATGGTTTCTGAAAAAAACTATCAAGGTCCTTCACTCTTTGAAGGATTCTTACACCATGCTGCATACACTGAGGATGTACACCCCCCCAAGTCCCATTCAAGTGGCCCCAGTACTCTCCCTATCAGAGACCACGGGAGCAGCTTCAGCAGCAACCTCAAGTTTCAAACCTCGCCAGCAGCATGGGTCCCAGCGGTGAAGATTCCACTGGCAACAGCCCACGGTGTCCCACCCTCAGCAACCTATGCAGTAGTTTTGAGGGTGTGGTTGGGAGCCTGAGATCTTCCTATTCCAGCTCTCGCACAGTATGGAGGCTATCCATTCCACCACTGCCTCCACCCCTTTTTCTACCACTGAGCTGTCATTACCTCAGACAAGTGAGTCCTAGAGCTGGTAGCCCAGGGTTATGCTCTCCTGTTCACCTTTTTCTCTCCTACCTGCCACCTCTACCCTGTCCCTCTTCAGGCACCCCTCTCACAAGCATCTCCTTGAGCAAGAGATTCAGTGCCTCCTCTGTCTGGGCACTGTTGAGCCAATACCCATGTAGTTTTTGGAGCGGGGGGTTTTACTCAATATACTTCCTAACCCAGAAGGAAAAAATCAAGGGTGGAGGCCCGTTCTCCACCTCAGGAGGCGCAACAAATATGTTCTCTAAATGGGCGGTTCAGAATGGTGATGCTTGCAGTTGTTGTTCCAGCTCTGGACAGAAACAATTTGGTTCCCAGCTCTTGACCTACAAGATGTCTATTCTCACATCATAAACCATCCAGTGCACAGACATTTCCTCCAATCGTGGTGGGGTCCCACCATTATCTTACCAGGTTCTCCCATTTGGGCTTTCCACCACACCCAGGGTGCTCTCCAAGACTCTGGGAATTGTGGCTGCCCATCTGCTCTGGCACAGGCTTATCTTTCCCATCTGGACGATTGTCTCGTAAATGGGCCATCATTCCCGGAGGCCCTTCGCTTGGTGCAGTCACCACGGACCATCTGATAGGCTTTGGTTTCCGCATAAACTACCAGAGGTCCTCACTTGAATTCACGCAGTCCCTAGAGTTCATCGGGACATCACACAAACACTACCACTGCTCTGCTGCTTCAAAGATTCCAGACGCTGAGTGATCTTGCTCTGGTGGTGCGACTGGCACACCATCACGGAGTGTGTATGCCTCAGGCTGCTGGGGCACAGGGCCATTACCATGTAGGTGGTTAAACTGGCCAGACTTCACATGCGATATCTTCAGTAATGGCTGGCCACATGGTATGCCCTAGCCAGGGACCCACTGTTTAAAACTGTGGCCATTCCACTGCACGTTCTTGCCTACCTCCATTGGTGGATGTGTCTGGACAAAGTTCTTAACCGGGGTGCTGTTCCACTAGCCACACCAGTCTATTGTCCTTACTACAGAGGCCTCCCTTATGGGATGGAGGTCTCATTTGGGTTCTTGTGCGGTCCAGGGCAAATGATCCTTCACTGACGTAGTGCTCTGCATAAACCTCCTGGAACTCAATGCAGTCTGCTACACTTGCCAGCATTTCCAGTGGCATCTTGCTTGCAGGCCGCTTGGCATACTTGTGGATAATGCCACCTGCATGTAGTATCAATCATCAGGGTGGCATTTGGTCCCCATCTCTAAGCACAGAGACTATAAAACTGTGGACTTGGTGCTTCAAGCGTCATATCACTCTGGTGGGTACGTGTCTCCTTGAGGTACTGAATGTGGTGATGGACACCCTCAGCTGTTCATTCAGCAATCACCATGATTGGGAAATCCACACGGTGGCTCTGTCACATGGTCCAGCTCTAGGGCCAGCTATACATAGACCTGTTTGTGACCTGAGTCGTCAAAGTGTCACCAATATTGATCCAGAACAGATCTGGGGAGACAGTACCTCAGGGACGCCTTCTCCATCAAGTAGGATGCACCCCTTTACACATTTTCTCCCCTTTCATTGGTTCACAAGCTTTTGGTGAAGGTCGGAGGTTGGGCTTGTCTCGTCTTGATAGCCCCGACGTGGCTGAGAGAGACTTGGTATTCCTACCTGTACCAGATACCAGTGGTGGCTCTGCATGCTTTTCCCCCTTGCAGCAACCTTCATCCCAGTCTGTTGAGGCTGGTCCTCCATGCATTATTCTTTCTTCGTTTCATAATGCCAGAATCACATGCTATGAGAGGGTAAAGAGGGTTCTTGTTAACAGCATACGAGAGTCCACATGCAAGTCCTAACTCTACAAGTGGACACGGTTCTCTCAATGGCTGGGTGCTAGCCATCCTATGCTCCCCTCACTCCATGCTCCTTCCTGTCCTTGACTATCTGCTGCACCTGTGTGAGTCAGGTCTAGCCCTCAGTACTGTTCAGGTGCATGCCATGGTGTTGGTGGTGGTCCACCAAGTGGAGGATGGGACTTCCTTTCTCTCCCATCCCATGACCAAACTTTTTCTGCTGGGTCTACAAAGCACCTTCCTTTCAGTACATCCTCCAGTCCCTATTTGGGAGTTTAACCATGTACTCAAATGCCTCATGAAACTGCTCTTTGAACTGATGGCAATGTGTTCCTGGCTCCATTTGTTGAAGTTTTTAGTTGCTGTCACATTGGCAAGGAGAGTTGGAGAGCTTGCGCACTCATTGCTGAACCTCCTTATACTGCATACCAAGGCCAGGGTCGTTGTTCTCCCTCCTAAGTTTCTTTCTAAGGTTCTCTCTCCATTTCACATCATTGAACCCATCCACTTAACCTGTGTTCTTTCCAAAACTGCACTCAAGTCTCCAAAGCTCTTCCTCTACTTCATGGAGCAATCCAAGGTCTGCCCGTTTCATTTCAACAGCTGTACTAGTGGATCTCACCTCCGTTTGCAGCTGTTTTGCACTTCACTAGAGGGGGAGCACCTGAGTGCTGTCACCGCACATTGTACCTGGGCTGTGTCCCCCCACTACCACCTGTTTCAAAACCATCCCCCCTTTCCCCCCTTATGGACATAAGCAAGGCAGCAGTGCAGTCTTCCAGCAACCTGTTTTGCACAGCACTGCACTTTCTCATCCTCCATTGCTGCTTCTGTTCAAGTGGAATTAGCGGGTCTGTCAGCTGTGATGGTTACTGGGCTTCAAACCCACCTCCAAAATGTGACTACTGCTTTATAGTTGCACAGAGTGGAGCACCCATGGGGACACTAATTGAAGAATAGAAAGGTACTCGCCTTGTGCAGTAGTTGATGGTTCTTCAAGACATGTATCTCCATGGGTACTCCGCTTCCCTTCCCAATTCCTGTGCTTTGGAGTATCCTGCTCTATTTGCTGTGGTAGAGAAGTAATGGAAGGGCCCATGCCGCATGCATGCGCCTCATAGCAAGGAGGCTTTACTGCGTGTGCATGGCATGGGAAACCATGGCAATAGAATGAGCCCCAGCATGAGGATACCTTGAACCCAAAGTGGAGTACCTGTGGAGGGACACATCTAGAATCGTCATTACCGTACAAGGTGTGTAACTTCCTCTTTTTGCAGGGAAGAAGCTTTCACTCTACCCGGGGCTGGATGCGCTGCTGTCTGCAATCAGCTGCCATGTGATGTGATGGAGCAGAGGCTAGCCTGCCAGCTGCATGGCATTTTGGGGTTAGGGGGCTGCCCCATACAGACGTGAAGCACAGAAAACAAGTGGAGCAACTTCTTGAAATGGTTCAGTCAGCTGGGTGCTCTCAGAAGACCTTAAACAAGTTTCTCGGGTTATCCTGCTAAAATCTGTGCAACGAAGAAGCCGTCACCTCACACAGGACAGACGTGCCACACTCTGCAGGCAAAGGCAGCTCAGGCTCGCAGCCATGTGGGTCTATGGAGGAGCTTGATTTTTTTTCACCAGGCACTGCGGAGTGTCCCTGGTGGTGTTATGCAGCACAGATTGATCAACCCACACAGAAATGAGAGCCTGGCTCATGGTTCTGTGCTGGACCTCTTTTTGCAATCCTGAGAAATGACGGTTAGATGCAATTGCCATGCTGGCTATAACGAAAATTGCTGGGCTTCCTGTGTCCTACTTACTGCACACCTGGAGAGCTGTGGAGGTGAAAGTGGACAGAACAGATACATTCAGGGCATTGTGGGATACCTATGGAAGCCGATTAAAATGGAGTTAAAGTAATGCTGTTTCCACACTCACATTAATTCAACCTTGTAAATTTGAACTTGGCATTACACCTCATCAGAGGGGCGAGGCGAGAAAGTTGACCTTAGCGCCCTTTAAAAGCGACATAATGGTATTTGCAGTGAAGACAACTTGACTTTACACTGTGGCGAAGTGCTTTAAAATCTACTTCATGCTGTAGGGTAGACCTAGCCTGAGACAGCTTTTCACAGCAGTAGCTTCCTCTGTGGGCATCGAGTGTATCTTTATGGTTTGGTATTGTTCACTCAAAACTAAAATTGACTGGGGGTTGAAAAATCAGGAAGATTATTTTTTCTCTTTCAGTCTGAGTGAAAAATAACTGGGAGTGGAGAAGATGAGAAGTAGCTCTAGAAGTTTTAAGGACCTGGTGCATTAGTGTTGTGATGACTTGTCTATTGAGAAAATTTTAAAGTTTAAAATGAGCTGGCAACTCAGGAGACTGATGCAATTGCAAATGTGAAATATTTACGTAACAATTGAAGATTTAGCTTAATAAAATAGGTGATGTTGTTTGTGTGAGTTATTAACATTTCTAATGTGCTGCTGCTATATCTACAGCTTCACACAATGAGTGTTGTGTACTATTTCTAAATTCTAATGTCTAAATTGTGGTTTTTCTCCTGGTGATTTAAAATTACATTTATTTAAATCAATGCACCCTGACATTGTTGGCCAAAAGGATATATCTTTCTGTCACATACATATATTTATGGTCAAATACTGATTGGCTAGAGGAGGCCACTTGTCTGGCTTTTGTAATGAACCAAGGTTAAGTCAACAAGGTAACGTGAAATTCTTCTTCGAGTGTCCCCGTGGGTGCTCCACATTAGGTGTCGGGCTCGCCCGGCGCCGCAGATTGGATCTTCCAAGCAGTTTCTGCTGGACCGCGCATGCGCCAGTGCGCACCGCTCCCCTGCGTGCTCCTGGCCACGTGTGCGATCCGGTCCCCGCCAGTTCTTCTTAACCGCCGTCGGCTGCAGACGGAATCCGACTAGGCTACAGCCAAGTCAGCATATCCAATGGTTTTTAGCTGTTTTCTTTAAAGTTAAGTTAGCCAGTTATTTTCAAAAAAAAAGAAACAACAAGTGGGACGGAATTCAGTCCAGTCCTAGTAACAAGCGGAGTACCGGAGGCCAGGAGCCTAGGGCCATTAGCCCTTCTGCCGCGGCAGGCTATCCGAGAGGGGGAAAACAGCACAGAGAAGGTGCTAAGTACCCCATTAACGACTAAAAGATTCACCAACAATGTCCTCTTCAGGATTCAAGAAATGTGAGTCTTGCTGAGAGGCAGTGCCAGCGTCTGATGGGCACAGTCACTGTATAAGGCGCCTTGGGGCGTCCCATATCATGCAGAAATGCTCCTTCTGTGCAAAATTAACAGCCAGAGCAAGGAAGGACAGGGAGATGTAGCTTAAAATGCTGCTATTCGACAAGGCCCTCCAGCCAGACGTGCCGGAGCAGCCGCAGCAGGAGGGATCCTCCAGGGCCCAAAAAAGGAAAGCTGCCTCCCTCACCCCATCAGCGCAAAAACGGAGGAAAGTCTCCCCCAACCCGATCCCTCCTGGCAGCAACAGCGAGCGGGACGGGAGGAGCGCACAGCCCCCAGGCGCAGCAACAGCTGATCGGTGGCGGCACGGGGAGCCACGTGGAGGCGGCTCAGCCTCTGATGACCAAACAGGCGCCCCCCACCGCAGGTAGGGCGGTGGCTAAACAAGCGCTGGTACCGGTGGCACCACAGGCGGTGGCACCGACCCCTGGGGAACTGGCGGTGCAGAGCGCTTAGGCACACAGCCTGCAGGCACCGGAGGACACCGCCCGCGCGGCACCACCCAAGAGCGTGCTGAGCGCGGCGCGGACGGGGCCGAGATCCCCTGCACATCAGGGGGCGGAGCCACCCCCTCAAGGGAGGGGGAAGGCTGCACAGAAAACAAGGCACCGCAGCTCCTCTCCAGACAGGGCTGCAGAGTTGCTTTCTCTCAGCCCTCCGCTCATGCTGTGGACTCCAACTAGAAGGCAGGGGTCCCCCCTAGCCTACCAGGAGCCCCCATCTCCATTTTTACAACCAGCCTCGCCCTGGCTGGGACCACCCTCACCCTTTTTGGTGTTTGAGCCGCTGGAGTACTATCACAAATCGCTCTCTCCAGTGTCCCATGTCTCTCGACGATGTCGCTCCCCCAGACGCAGGGGGTACGCACCAAGGGAGTGGTCCAGGTCACCTTCCCAAGAACAGTGCCCATGCTGCCATGGTGGTCCCTATCACGCGGGGCATAGACACCACCGGCATTCTACCAGGGAAAGATCCCCACAGATGGTCCCGTATCGCTGAGGGCAATCGTGAACGGGGACGGAGACTCAAGTATCTCAGGGGGAACTGGTTATGGAACCCCGAGATTTTTCCCTCGCAAGCTTCCTGCGAGCAGATGTACCATCACCAACAGGAACCGGAAGGGTCCAGAGAGGCATATCCTAGTGGTTCCTCGCTCTCCTCCCCGGAGGAGGCTACGGCCCCGGGGGACGTCCGTCCTCCAGATGATCTCAAACAGTTTCAAGAGCTGTTAAAGGGGTGGCCTTCACGCAAGGCATCCAGACAGCAGAGGTGCAAGAGAAACACAATAAGCTCCTCAAAAATCTGAGACCTCCGGTCTCCTCCAAAATAGCAATACCGCTTGACAAAGCAATCTTGGAGTCCGCCACTACGATATGGCAGACCCCTGCGACTTTTCCGCCTGTCCACAAGAGAGCGGATAAGAAATACTTCGTGCCGGCGAAGGGCATGGAGTTCCTGTTCAGCCACCCACAACCAACTTCCTTGGTGGTAGAGTCGTCGCAACAAAGATCAAAGACATCTCAATTCAAGACAGGGGGAACAGACAAAGATGCCAAGAAGCTAGAGCTGTTCGGCAGAAAGGTCTAGTCCTCCTCCACGCTACTGTTGCGAATGGCAAATTACGCAGCGCATCTAGCGAACCACAATTTTGACAGCTACACTAGGTTAACCTCCCTCATGGACTCGCTTCCAGAGGACAAGAAACCGGTGCTCAAGGCCATCGTGCAAGAAGGCTACGCGGCCTCGAGGACGGGAGTTCAGATCGCCCTGGAGGTTGCGGACACAGCAGCACATTCCACAGCTACGGCAGTGGTGATGTGAAGGGAGTCCTGGCTCCAGACTTCGGGTATACCGAGGGATCTGCAGGCAAAGATGGTCGATCTTCCCTTCGACACGCAGAAGCTGTTTGCTGAATCAACTGACCCGGTCCTTCATTCCAGTAAAGATTCAAGAGCCACACTTAGGACCCTGGGGATTTACACCCCTCCATACAGAGAGAAAAAGTACTACCCTCAACAAAGACAGTACCAGTACCAGCAACAGCGTCCCCAGTACCACAGGGGTTACGAGCAAGGGCGACATGAACAGCACCAGCAGTACAGAACTCCCAGGCGACGTTCCCAACAGAGCCGTGCGTCCTCGGGGCAGGGCCAAAGGCCACAAGTTTGACACACAGATCCAGGGCTGCGCCATCACTACCATCGCACAAGGTCATCCAAAGCTGTTATTCCACCATCGCCTCCGACCATTCTACGACCAGTGGCAAAGGATCACCACAGACAAATGGGTGCTGGAGATCATAGCCACGGGGTACTCCCCTTTCCAGTCACTCCCACTGCCACGACCTCCACCCAGGCCCCACCTCCAGGAGGCCTCCTACGTAGCGAGGCTCAAGCAGGAGGTAGACCATCTCATGCTCATAGGGGCAGTGGAAAGAGTGCCAGAGCAACTGCAAGGGAAAGGGTTCTACTCGAGGTACTTCTTCATGGAGAAAAAGACAGGAGGCTGGAGGCCCATCTTCGATCTTCGCGGCCTCAACCGGTACCTGCGCAAGCAACGCTTTCGGGTGATCATAATCGCCTCCATCCTTACGGCACTGGACGATGCAGATTGGTTCGCAGCCCTCGACTTACAAGACACGTATTTTCACATAGCTATCCATCCGGCTCACCGACGATTCCTCCGGTTCATGGTAGGCAAAGAACATTTTCAATACGAGGTCCTACCGTTTGGCCTCTCCTTGGCCCCCAGAGTCTTCACCAAGACCTTGGCAGTGGTGTCAGCCTACCTGCACAGACAGGGGGTATTTATATTCCAGTATCTGGACGACTGCCTACTCAAAGGGGCCTCGGAGGAGGAGGTACTACGCATGATACGCGTCGCAGCAGGCATGTTCTCTTTGCTCGGCCTGGTTATCAATCTGGCAAAATCAAAGATAGACCCCACACAGGACATAGAGTTCATAGGGGCACACACAGATTCTATTACAGCGAGAGTGTATCTACCAGAGACACGCTTTCGGGCCATCGGCTCCCTCGTGCAAGTCATCACCTTCAGCCCTACGGTGCCGGTTCTGACGTGCTTACAGCTGCTGGGCCCCATGGCAGCAGCGATGTTCGTAGTACAGAATGCCAGGTTACACATGCGCAGCATGCAGCACTGGCTGGCGAGCGTATACAAACTGGCAGCACACACCGTTCACAGGGTGGCGTCGCCCACGACAGAGGTGCACAAATCCCTGCAATGGTGGGTAAACCCCAAGAACATGCTAACAGAGGTACCCTTCCACCAACCACAAATATCGGTTTTTCTGACTACAGATGCCTCCTACATAGGGTGGGGAGCACACATGGGCGAAGAGGTGACGCAAGGACTGTGGTCCTCCACGGAACAGTCACTGCACATAAATATACTGGAGCTCAGAGCAGTGTTCAACACCTGCAGACACTTTCGAGACCATATACAAGGCAAAGTAATCGGGATCAGTACAGACAATACCTCCACCATGTTTTATATAAATCGGCAAGGAGGAGCTCGGTCCCGTGCCTTATGTGCGGAAGCAGTCCGGTTGTGGAACTGGTGCATCACCAACAATATAACGTTGAAAGCCTCGTACTTACCAGGAGCTCACAATGTGAAGGCAGACCAGCTGAGCAGGCGTTTTGCACTCACGCACGAGTGGCAGATCCATCCTGATCTGCTACGACCTATTTTCCACGCATGGGGCTTTCCCCAGATAGACCTGTTTGCCACTCAACACAACAAGAAGTGCCCACGATTCTGCTCCAGGGCAGGACTGGGACGGGGGTCCCTGGGGGACGCATTCCCAATCTCCTGGAGGGGCCCCCTGCTTTATGCTTTTCCTCCCACAGTGCTGATCCACAAAGTCTTGCAGAAAGCCAGGAGGGAAGGAGCCCGAATGATCCTGATAGTCCCAACATGGGATGGACAGCAATGGTTCCCCCTACTCCTGCGCATGTCGGACCGTCCACCAATGCCTCTTCCAGTGGCGCCGGATCTGCTCACGCAAGCCCAGGGGTCCATAGTGCATCCGCACCCCCAAGGCCTGCGACTACAAGCGTGGTTAATCCATGGCTCAGCTCCCTAGAGAGCACATGTATGGAGGAAGTGCAACAAGTCCTAGAAAGTAGCAGGAGGAGTTCCACCAGGAAGACCTACAAGCAGAAATGGACTTGCTTCACAGCATGGTGTTCTGCCAAACAGCTAGCCCCCCTTTCGGTGCCTATACCTGTAATATTAGAGTATTTACTTGACCTCAAGAGAGGAGGACTCTCACTATCCTTGTTAAAGGTCCACCTTGCCGCCATTTCGGCGTTCAGACATGAAGAGGGAGGGCACACGGTGTTCGCCCATCCCATGGTTACCCAGTTCCTCAAAGGGTTGGTAAACCTATACCCCCCTCGGAAACCGCTTCCACCTTCGTGGAACTTTGGACCTGGTGCTTAATGTGCTAACGGGACCACCGTTCGAGCCTTTAGCCACGGTTTCCCTCCGCCTCCTTATGATAAAGACGACCTTCCTTCTTGCAATCACGTCAGCTTGCAGGGTGAGCGAGCTTGCGGCAGTTATGGCAATGCCACCCTGCACAGTATCTTCCAAGGAGGCGGTAACCATACGGCTGCATCCAGCCTTTGTTCCTAAAGTTTCTTCTGAGTTTTTCATGTTAACAAACCTATTTTTTTTACCCTCGTTTTATCCAAAGCCTCATAACTCTAACAAAGAGGCATGCCTACACCTCCTGGACGTGAGGAGGGCGCTAGCCTTCTATATAGACAGGACCAAGTCCTTCCGGAAAACCGATAGACTCCTAGTCTCTCTCGCTCTCAAATCGAAAGGAGAAGGTCTCTCTTCGCAGAGAATCTCGAAGCACTTCGTATCCTGCATAAAAATGTGCTACGAACTCAAAAAGACTCCTTTACTGGCCACGCCCAGGGCTCATTCCATTAGGGCGGTGGCGGCATCAACAGCCTTTTTCAAGGGCGTTGCGCTAAAAGACATTTGCACAGCGGTGACCTGGTCATGCTATGACACCTTCGCCAAGCACTACGCCCTTCACAGGGTATTCCAAGAGGGTACCCAGCTCTCGACAGCGGTCCTCTCGGGGACAAGCTGTACATGATCCGATTACCCACCTCCTATCTTGGGTTACTGCTGGGTAGTCACCTAATGTGGAGCACCCACAGGGACACTCTAAGAAGAAAGAAAGGTTACTCACCGTAGTAACGGTGGTTCTTCGAGATGTGTCCCTGTGGGTGCTCCACATTAGGTGTCGGGCTCGCCCAGCGCCGCAGATCGGATCTTCCAAGCAATTTCTGCTGGACCGCACATGCGCCGGTGCGCGCCGCTCCCCTGTGCGCTCCTGGCCACGTGCACGATCCAGTCCCCACCAATTCCTTGACCAACCGCCTCGGATGCTCCTGCAAAACACTAAACAGAGATCCGAAGCAGGGAGGATGGGCGGCTAGTGGAGCACGCACGGGGACACATCTCGAAGAACCACCGTTACTACAGTGAGTAACCTTTCTATACTGAGCCTACTAGGCATTGGGCATAGGTATTAGTTTGTTGGTAAATGTAGAGACAGCAGCTTCACTCTGGACACGATACTGAAGAATACAGTTGACTGCACTGTTGACCAGACCTTAATAGGAGCTCAGTAAAAGCATAGTGATCTGCAGTGTTATGGGAGAGAGCATTTTTTCACTCAAAGGAGAACGAAAATGGAAGCCATCTTTGTTTTCTGCGGTTTGTTGTCCAAAGAGATTAAATAGTACTTAAAAATCCAGAATATAGGTGTATATAGCCTTTCTTATCGCACAGGGGTGAAGGGGTGCACACTGCCTAAATACAAATAGTAAAAGATTTAGTCTTTGGAATGTTTCAGAAGGACTAGTGAGTCTAGTGTCTGCTTTGGGGGACCCATCTGTTACAGGGATATCAAGAGTATTGTCCATTGAAAGGCTTTGCACTGCTCACATATGGAATCTTGGCTTCATAGAAATTCTCTCTGGAAGCAACTCAAATGGCTCTTTAGAGCCCTTCTTCAGAAAGTTCTTCACTTCCCAGGTTTATAGGCTTAAAAGAAATCCTTTCTGTCAAAAGCTGATCTGAAGCCTAGAGTTGTGGAAGCCTTATGGCTTAAAATATTGCTAAGGTATTTGATTGTTGCCTGGAAATTCTGCATCTTTCTGAATGCATTAAAGTGCTTCAGGTTATCTCCAAGATGATCCTGATTCAAGTGGATGTCAAAGTTGCAGTTTTACAAATACAAACTGTGCTGGCAAGTCTTGAGACTAGACAGTATTCGACAGGTTCTGTGCCTTCATCTCAACCATGGGCTCAGTGCCCATTGGTGTCTGATGCTTCTTTCACTATTTCCTTCAATCTTTGCCTTAGTTTCTGTAGACTAGCTGTGCATCAATCTACTATATCATCTACCATTCTCTGTGGGGTCAGCCTCTTCTGTTGAGCCATCTATTATGCCAAATACCAGGGTCTTGATTTTTTGCTTGTTGTGCATTATGCGGATATGCCCGAATAGCTGTAGCTTCCATTGTATGAACACTATAATTCCTCAATGGTGACTTTCTGCATCCATCCTATTTTTAGGATTTTTCTATAACAATTCCTCTTGAATGCCAAAATCCTTCTCTTCAGATGTTTCATTATCACCCATCAGCACAACGAGTTGCTGAATACACATTTTCAAAATGCTTGGCTTCATTCCTAAGCTAATAGCTTTGCTTCTCCAGCTCTTATCCATCACCTTCAAACTTTGCTTTCGCAATTCTAGTTGCTATTTCAGTCTTAAAATCTAGCTCATATGTCATGTTGCTCCTCAGATATGTGAACTCCCCTGCCTTCTCTAGTTCAATTCCATCTACGCTAATCTTCCTTTCTATTTCCTTATCTCCAAATACTATTGTCTTAATTTTATCAATGTTTTATAATCGGCCTATACTGCTTCCCATCCTCATTTAGCACCTGCACTGTTCTCGCTAGCGTCTCTTAATCTTCTTCTAGCTGTATCCTCAGCGAAACTCAAGTTGCTAATTCTCATCCTGTGCACCAATGTCCCTTCTGCCTCTTCCTTGATGTTGTCTATTGCTCTCTCTAGATGCGTGATGAAGATACTTGGTGATATCAGATCTCCTTGTCTCATACCTCTACTCATTCTAAACCAACTTCCCAGCTCTCCGCACATTCTCACCCCTGCCTCTGCATTGTCACCTTATCAGTCTGTTATCCACTCCAACACAGCCCAACTCCCTATGTCATCTATCTTGTCAGATACCTTCTGAAAATTGACAAAGCCCTTGTAGATGTTTTTGTTTTGTGCTTTCTCTGTTATCATAGTGCTCATATCTGCTGTATTTCTATCTTTCCTGAATCCTGCTTGCGCCTCTGTTCTTCTATCTGCAATCTCTCTCCATCAGTATCAGCAGCACCTTCCCTAGATGACTTCTTAGGGCAGTCGTTCTGTAGTTCTTGCACCCCAACATGCTTCCTTTCTTGTGTATTGTCACTAGCATGGATCTTGTCCATTCCTTAGGTACCTTTCCTTCCCATCTTTCCACGCTATATTACATAGTTGGTGTATTTTCTGAATCATACTTTGTTCATATTTGATTCTCTCCTGTGATTTTTTTATCATGTCCAGGGCTCTTGTTCTTTAGTTTCACTATTTCTAATTCCTCTTTCAGAATATCAGTCTTGTTCTTGATTCTCAGTATTGATATCTTTCAGTTCTTTGGTCTCAGACATTGGGTCCAACTGCTTTGTACAGATCAGTGCAATATTTTGTGCATCGCTGCCCAACCTTCTTGTTCATGAGTATCTCGTTGTTCTCATCTCTGATAGCCATCTGCTTTGGCTGCCATTTCCTATTAACATTCCTGATCATCTTATACATCTCCTTGGTCTTACGCTTCCTGTAATGCCTCCCCTAATCTCCTTCTCTAACCATTTCGCCTTATCCATTCTGGCCGCTTTCCTTATCTTGTTGCATTTCACTCGTGTTGCTGTTCTACCTCCTGCAACATCCCTTCTGATCTGCAATATTTGCCTCTCTTGGACCATCTTCAGTGTGTCCTGCATAATCCACTAATTTTATCTTCTGTAAGAATCTGCTCAGTTTCCTCTCCTATTTCCATGGCTATCCCTTAAATTATTTTCTAGTTCTTTCTCTGTGCCTGCATTCCTGGTTTCTCTTCGAGTGCTGCTTTATACATATTCCCTATTTCTTCCTCCCCATGGCTCTTACTTTCTAGAATGGTCTTACACTTTGTCCTGAGTTTCATCTTGATGTTTGCAATCACTGAACTGTAGTCTGAGTCCATAACCACCTCCTTGGAAAGTTTGGCACTGCTGTATTGAGGTTACTCATCTTTTCCTTATCAAAATCATACCTATCGTATTCTTGAACTTTCTGATGTTGGATTGCCATAGCCACTTCCTACAGTCGTTTTGTTGAAATCTCGTGTTGCAGATCATTATCTTGTGCTCTGTAGTAAACTCTAGTAGTTGCTCGCTTTTAGTTTCTCTCCATATCCAAATCTTCCCATAACTCTCTCCCAACCTTCGCTATCTATTCCAACCTTTGTTCCAATATCCTCCAATGATCAACACATCTTTCTCCAGTATCTTCTCCAGTGTCTGTCAAGCCTTTATAGGCAGCACAGATGAAGAGATGAAGCTATTCTGAAGTGGGTACGTGCACCTGAATGGCAGGTGCTGAATGGTTTTGCGTTGAATCTCGCTACCTTCATTTTCACACTTACTGTTTTGTTTAAAAATACTCCTCTAGCCCTTTTGTTAAGAAGGAATCTGACTCCTGCTTCTTTTTGTTCCCTGACCAAATGACTTCACCAGCTGCGCATCTCTCCTGATGCCGTCCAGGTATATCGTATCAGTGTCTCTCCATCTCCTTCTGAAGCAGCTCCAGCTTTCCAGTTGCCCACAGGGTTTGGACGTTTCATGTTCCGATTGATACTGTATATGTTAGTTGTAATTTTCTTTCGGTAGCTAACTTATCGATCCAACCCCAGTCACTCTGTTGGTGTTGCGGCCCTTGTTTATCTGGGTGATGTCCAAGCCGGCGTCATTAATCGGCTCATCATAGTGACATTAGATTTCATTCACTTTTTTTTTTTTTTTACAATCAGCTCATCGACACTCACCTAACCAACTCTCCTCCTTTATCCAGGCTTGGGACTGGCATGGAACCCCTAGAGGCTTCATGGCAGAGTTAGATTCTGTTTACTGGACAGTTTCATACCAGTCCCAAACCTGGATAAAGGAGGAGGGTTGGTTAGGTGAGTGGTGAGCTGATCGTAAAACAACAATACTAATGAAATCTGATGCTAGGACAACTATCCTGGCTGGTAAAACTTTGATTGCTGACCTGAAGCCAGTTTTAAGTCAATGATCCCTTATTTGGGTTAGTGAATCTTTTTTTAAATCAATGAGGGCATAGTAAAAATTGTTCATAACCTGGATTTGATGTATACTGGACAACAGGAATAATCTTGCCAGCTCAGTCTTTGTTTCAAGTAGAGATGAGTTTATGTTCATTCCTTTGCTAACTTACCTCTGGTACAAAAAGTCTTGACCAATCTCCTGAGACAAACTTCATAATCAGAACTAATGTTTCACTACAAACCATGTGGCCTCTATTTTCTTTCTCCCACCACCCATCCAGATTTGTCTCTGATAATGCCATTTTATCTGCCACTCCAGCACACAAGTAGGATATTTTCAGCTCTGTGCTTCAAACCCTTCCTGTTTTCAGTAGCTTGCCCTTTGTTCGTTTGCAGAACTTCAAGCTGATTCTATCATTCATCTAGGAATTTTTCTTAACTATACAGCATGCTCTTTTAGCTTTCCTGGTGTCCTTCTCCCCCTTGTAGGTCTAAACTGTAACGAGTAGCAGCTAAGTAAGTTGCCTGTTTGTTTTAGATGGAAACCATCACGAGTCACATGAACTATACATACTGTTGCCCATCACCTCTCTCTCTGTTGCTAGCTTATTTTTTATTGATTTTCAACATGACTGTAAAATCTTGGGACAGTTATTCTCCAACTACATTGAAGTGGGGAACCAGATCAAGACCACAGCTTTCCTGGATCCTGCCCCAAAGGTTTGGAGCTCCCATGTCCAGCAGCCAATCTGTAATGGAGTGTGAGCTGTGGAGCGTCAAGCCTCAGGTTCTGAGGCCTCATCTGGCCCACAGACTCTGCCTGGAGGCTTAGGAACAGAAGGTGTCTCCATATAGCACCACTGTGATCACTTCTGTTCTGCTGGAGAGGGAGAGGGAAGTGGGGAGCAGCAGTGTTGCCTGGAGGCTTTTTTCCTGCCACTCTGGCTGGAATTCCAGCCAATCAGCCATGGAGGGCAGTGCCTGGGAGCAGTGGGAGGGGGCACAGGTAAGCTGCATCCCTGTCACCCCAGACCCAGTGCCCCTCCTGCAGCCAGACTTCTTCCCAGCCCCACCCTGATCTTGTCCCCTCCCTGCTCCTCTGCACCTGTTCTCCCATCCAGATTCCCCATTTCCCAGCCTGCTCCTGCACCCCTCCTAACCAGACCCAACAGCCCAAGCTCCCTTCCTGGCAGCCCTTTACCACGCTGAACCCCTCATTTTGACCCTACTCCAGAACCTAGAGGGTCCCACGGTGTACTAGACTGTGGGGCTGACGTGCAAGGGGCATGAGGTGGTTGTCTTTTTTTTTTTTCTCTCTAGTCAGGGATCACCTCTGTGAGGATGTTTCTCTAGCTCTCTCTAGAAAATGGAGACTGCTCAGTCAGATTTCAAATTGCCCTATTTGCTACATTCTTTTGTAATTGAATCATGGTATTAATCATTTTAAACCTTTAGTCTGTTCTCTGAGTGGCTGTTGTGTGGTATTTTCTACACCTATTGTTTATATTACATCAAGAGACTAGGTGTAGCTCAGTGATTTGAGTATTGGCCTTGTAAAGCAAGGGATGTAAATTGAATCCCTGAGGCGGCCATTTAGGGGCTTGGGGCAAATAGATTTAAAAAAAAAAAAACACACACACAACTCTGAGATGGTGCTCAGTCCTGCTGAGGGGGCAGGGGACTGTACTCGATGACCTCTCAACATCCTTTCCAGTTCTGAGGTATGTATATATAATCTTGCAGTTATGGGCCTTTTGGTTAGAGTTGCTGAAATCACCACAAAGTTTTTGTGGGGGAGGGGTCTTAATCTTTCTCTTTTTTTCGGTGGCACGGGCTTTCTTTACGCTTGAAGACCAAGAGGAATTAAACAATGGATAAGATGATCACTTTGACTACCTGTTCCATTTCCTTGTTGGTGGTCATGTTTTTTATTTAGAGGCCTTGCAAGTTTTTGCCAAGGGTGGGATACAATAGATGACCATTCATCCATGCTGCTCATCTCAAAGGGAGGATTTTGTGTATGTACATGAACTTGATTTATTGAAAAGGAATAGAAAGTTAGATATCCTCTGTGAATCCCATGTTATACTAAATGAGCTATTGTATGGTGCTTGTACTGGAATCAACAATATCCTCAAGCTGAGAGGAGTTCTTACTACTGCTACTTGTGTGCAGGAGCATGGACAGAAGAATGATCTGGTATGTTCTCAAATGTCAAAACCCTTTTCTGACAGTAAGTTATTCTCATTCTTGCTCCACCTGACTCCCAGGAATCCTTCTCCTTCTCCACCAAGGCATGAGAGCTAAAATACTGACATTTCTTCCCTCTCAGGTCCTGTATTCTCTTCCCCCCCCCCGCCCCAAAAAAAAAATTGCATGAGCAAAGCAGGGAATAACTTCTTGTTCTGTCACTGAGCTCCGAGGTTTTGTGGTCGCTGAGATTGAGCTGCAGAGGTCAGTTGTGTTAATGATCCAAATGGACTGAAGCTGTTACCTAGCTCAGTGACACAATTCTTTTCAGATACTTTTTAGCTTCATTTAGGCTTTCTTTTGGGCAGTCTTCCTATGCATGTTGTAGTCACCACTGTCAAACATAATCTATAATGCTGTCTAAGCAGCAGAGGAAAATTGCGTATAATCTGATATCGAGACTTCCATTCTATAATGATAGTGAAAAAGTAATATCTGTGGGATAATTTTTGCTCATAACCTGCCCAGCAGAAATTAAGTGTATTGTCACACCTTTACTGCTCTAGCACTTTCAAAGGCATGGTGTAACTTTTGCACCCCCTACCTTCAAATGGCTTTCTTAGCTGGAATTTACAGAAGGGTGGATATAGTTACTAACGTCCTGCTTAGTGCTACATCAGCAATTCCCAGCCTATTCCAGATGGGGACCCGTTTTGACAATTCAGGAAGACTTGGTGACCCACGGCAATTGAAAAATTGGGGTGGAAGGCAGTGCCATAACTAGCTAATTTGGCACCTGAGGCAAGAATAAAAAATCGTGCCCTGTCATGTTTATATATTCATAATAGTTACTTTGTAGGAAAGGTGAAATATATTAATAGCACTACATTTATTATAGTTAATCAGAATTGGGACTTCAAAGTAGCCGGGGTCCTTTCGAAAAGGAGCCCCATCTGGATGAGCCGTGTCAATTTCGAAGTGCCGCAGCTGCTCACATGCTTAATGAGGCACTGAATATGTATTTCAGTGCTTCATTAGTGAACTTCAAAATGGCCATTTGCATGGCCATTTCGAAGTTTTTGGCTAGTGTAGACGTAGCCTTTGTTTCATTTTTTCAACTGAGTCCCACATCATCTTCACTGCTTACACTTGATAGGTTTTCCTTTTTTTACCCAAGAAATTAATTTCTTTAAAATATTCCCTTCTCTCTTAGGGAAGACAGTTTTTCTGTGCCAAAAATTTGGGGGACTATGGTAGACCCTCAAATTTCATATAAGAGGAGGGAGACAGGAACCAGGCAGCAGCCTAGTTTCCTGTTCCCCTGGGCTTTCAGGAGCTGGGAAACTGACTGGCCATGTGCTAGTAGGTTTCTTGGGCCCCACAAGTGGGGGGAGAGCTGGGAACCAAGCAGCAGCCTAGTTCTTGTCTCCCTGCTGCTGGTGGGAGCTAGGAGACTGACCAGCCCTGGTAGGTTGGTCAGTTTCTTGTCTCTTTCAAGTCCAGGGGAGACAGGAACCAGGCTGCCACTTGTTCCCTGGCTCCCACAGTGGTGAGGAGTGGAGAACCACTCTTCGAGCCAGGTGCTGCTTCTCCCTGGCATCCCTCAGCAGCAACAGGTGTCTGCCTGCCTGGCTTCCCCCAGCTGGGGGAGCCTGACAGGCAGACAGCTGCAGAGCAGTTTTGAGTTGTTGTGTTTAACTCATGTTAGTGTGAGTTAAGCGCCACTCAAAAGTCACGCATTTTGAGGTTTTACTGTATAGGAAGGTGTGTGTGCTAAATAATGTCTTTTTCTTTTTAGACCACTCCACTGTAGTTACTGTGTGTGTATATATTGACAGTTCAGTTTTTGGAAACTGAAAATAGAATTGTCCTTATTGAGGTTCAACAGGAATGCTCTTTATAGTGCTTTTTTAAAGGGCTATACAACTTTAAGTGTAGTTTTACCCATTATTAATAACTATCTTGAGCTTCTACACTTCTGGGTCTCCTGTTGTGTGAGTGGGTGGATTTAAAAGTACACACAGAATACTCACAAACCAACAAAAATGCAGTGGCGTGGGGGGCCGTGTATTTTCTCTAATTAAGATGACGGTAGACTGAAAATTAAATAAGTGGTGTGCTAAGTAGACAGTGCTCCTTTAAATTTGCCTTTCGTTTAAAAAAAGTCAATTTTTTTTTTTTTACAAGCATAAAATTTTAGAGTGGATGGCAGAGCTGATTAGTTTTGTACTGCTTTGTAAGTATGTTAGTTGTGAAAATGATATAATAGAGACAGCACAACTCTCCCCTCCCCCACCCAGCAGTGTTCCCTCATTTTTTTTCCATTCATGGGCGGAATACATTGTGTCTTCACCAAGGTGTGTGGGATTGTGCACCAACAGAAATGTGCTGTCACTTGTGGGTGGCTGTGGGGAGTCTACTAATCCAGCTGGATGGCACCTGAATGTCTCCTGAGCAGCTGCTCTTGGGCTTAGCTTACAGCAAACCCAGGCCCCTTCCTCCTTATCCCCCATGCATGCATGTAAGCATGTTGCAAATATAGGCCCCACGGTAGACTTACAGAAATGTTACCAGCCTATACCATGTCTGAATTTCATAAGTTTTGCCAGCAGGGCTCAATTGGCTGGAAATGAGGAAACGAGTCTTCAAGTGCGTTGGCAAAACTGCTCATGTAGACACTACTGTGGCGACAGTGTTTTTAGTAGCAGAACTAATGAGGGAGAAAGTGTGGCTCTATCAGTGGCTAGAGGTTTACACTAAGGATTGGCAGGTGTATGTAAACCAGAAAAAATAAAAGGAGGGAAAATGGCGAAATGAGTCTTGTGTATAGTAAAGTTTGACCTTTTTAAGGGATTTTGTTGCATGTAAAAATACTTTTCCATGTCTCTCAAAATGAAGATGATAAAGTAATCTATGGCTGTAATCTAAAAATACCGCATTGTGGTGAAATCAGTTTGAAAACCACTTGTTAATCAATTCATAAAAAGTTCTACTTGAATTGTAAGACTGTAGGAAAAAAACGTGAGTAGCACACAAGCCATGGAAAAGTGTAGAAAAGTAATAATGGACCACAGTTGTGGCAACTGCTGGCAGAATTACAGTGGCTGCTCTTGGGATGTAATATCCAATTATTAGTTAAAAGTGGAGATGGGGAAGAACTGCTCCAGTCAACCTGTGTTGGAGAGGGCTCCCCCGCCACCTTGCCATGGACAGGGGCTGCTCTGGCCAAGATGGAGCATCCCTGTTTGAAGTGGGCTCTCTGGGACGAGAGCAGCCCCCTGCCTATGGTGGGGCGGGGAGGGAAAGGAGTGCTGTTCCAGCCCCCACCAATTAACTGGTAAACCTCATCTGTTAAGGGTGAGGTTTATCCGTTGCCCATTAACATCCCTGGATGCCTCACTTCTTTCAATTTCTGACGCATCTCAAGCTAAGAACAGCCTTAGCCATAGTTTCTTGAAAAGTTTGTTTTAAGATGTAATGTAAATCAAGTTAACATTACTTTTAACAGGTACATCAAATGACTTCAAGTATGGATTGTTGCCGGGTACTTCAAATGACTTCAAGTATGGATTGTTGCCAGGTACTTCAAACGAGTTCAAATATGGACTGTTGCCAGAATCCTGGCCAAAAGAAGCTTGGGAAAATGGCAAGTACCCCGCCCCCTGTCCCTTTTTGGGGTCTAGTTTGTATTTTACTGTTAAATGATCTTAGATTTGAGACCAGAAGGGACCACTACATAGCACAGACCAGCAGATTTCCTTAAATTTATTCTTGTTAAATGAAAAATTAAAAACTCTTCAGTAATCACTAGCAAGTAGATACCTGTAATAATCTTCGTGACAAATGTCACAGTAGTTTTTATCATATCAAAGTAGATTTGAGAATATACAAAGAAGCACTGTCATGTAACAATCATATTAATAACAATCTGGACTGTACTGAGAGGAGGGGTTGATACACTGGAGGTTAAGGTCCCAGGAGATATAGACAGAATTGGGCCAAAAGAAAGTGGAAGTTCGACGCAGACAAGTGCAGAGGACTGCATTTAGGATAGAGGAATCCCAGGCACTGTTCCAGGCTAGGAACTGATTGACTAAGCTGTATTTCCCCAGAGAAAGAACTGGGGATTACAGTGGATGGGTCAACAGTGTGTACTTGTAGCCAAGAAGTGCATCAGTTGGAGCATTGCTAGCAGATTTAGGGAAGTGACTACTTCCACTTCATCTGGCATTGTTGAGGCCACATCTGGAGTATTGCATTCAATTCTGCTTCTCTATCTACACAGTGCAGAAAGGATGTGGACCCACTGGAGAGACGTCCAGCAGAGGGCGACAAAAATGATGGGAGGCTGGAGTGCATGACTTACAAAGAGAGGCTGAGGGATTTAGGTTCATTTAACGTGTAGAAGAGAAGCATGATAGATGAAGGCTGTTACCAAATCCTCCAACTGAAGGCTGGTTCCAGGGCATCTGTTCAGTGATGACAGATAATAGAACAAGGGTTAATGGTCCCAAGTTGTGGTGTGGGAGGTTTAGGTTTGATATTAGGAAAAACTACTTCAGTTGAAGGGTGTTAAAGCTCTGGAATGGGTTATTTAGGGAGGTGTTAGAATCAGTCTCCTTCCCTAGTGGTCTTTAAGTCCCGTCTTGAGAGAGCCCTGGCTGGGATGGTTGAGTTGGGATTGTCCCTATTTTCAGCAGAGGGTTGGACTCTGACTTTGAGGTCTCTTCTGACCCTGTGATTCTACAAATAATTAAAAAAAAAAAAAAATACACCCCTTCTCAGTAAAGTATCTGTTTGAAGTGGGTATTAAAATCTAGTCCTTATGTCCCTTGTCACAATTCAGGAGCATAACCCTTCCTTCATAAAGCACTGACACTAGAAACGGAGGTGATTAGTCTCCAAGGTTACTTGCCATGCCAGGAGCAGAGCTGGGAATAGAATCTAGATCTTTTTACGGCCCAGTCCTGTGTTGTATCTACTAGGAGAAGCTTCGTCAACATACTGTTTCAAGCAGTGTCTTAGTGTTAAGTTTTGTATGTACCTCTCCCCACTTCCCCCAAATGCTTTCAAGCATATGTAAGAATTTTTTAAAATCACCTTTTGTTGGGGTATTTTATGGCACTTGAAGAGTGGCTGTATTTGTATTTATTCATTGGTCTTTAAAGATACAGTAAGCTCTCCTTTTAACAGACTAATGCAGGGAAGGTTGTCTGTTACTCATTTTGGTTAAACGCAAGGGTTTACTGCCCCCCCCCCCCCAAAAAAAAAAAAAGCACTGCCACTTAGCAGACCTGCTGCCGCAGGAGGAGTCACTGGACCCCACTGCTGCATGTGGCTGGAGGCAACCCCAGTATTGCTGGAGCTGCCATTCACTCTTACCAGAGGTGGAGTGTGTATGTGAGTGCTGTCTGTCCATGTACGTGCTCCACCTGTGGTGGGAGAAGCCCATGATGATTCCAGCAGAGGTGGCAGCAGTTCCTCCTGGCAGTAGTAAGGCCCTCCTTTTTTTGCATGGGGAGAGGGAGATTTAGGCTTTTACAGACCCTGTTGGGCTTCAGGAGCAATGGGGGAGACATCTGTTGTTCCCGAAGCCTGCTAAATCAGGGTCAGTCAAATCAAGGATTTATTGTATAAAATTTGTATGCAGGTGTGGTTTTTTGTCTGTTTTGTGTGTGTGTGTTTGGTTTTTTTTTTTGGGGGGGGGGAGGAGTAGGGGTATCAAGGTATAGCCGAAGTCCAGATTCTGGAGCAATATTTTTCACACAGCAATAACAGTAATGGTGAGTAAATTAAAAAGGTTTGGGGTTTGTGGAGGGACTTTTTTGTTTTTTGGTTTTGTTTTGGTTTTGTTTTGTTTTTTTTGTCCATTCAAAATCATCTGGCAGTCCAGATTTGATCTGCAGTCTACCTACTGACTAACTTTACCTGAGTGATTAAGAGTACAGTTTCAGTACTGGGGTAAGATTTCTTAAAGGTGACCACAACCCTTGAATTACATGGGGGTTGCATTCCTCAAATTTTCACAAGTCAAGGGGAGCTCGGAAACTGACCAGCCCAAGTGGCAGCCTGGTTCACAGCTCCCCTGAGCTGGTTAGTTTCCTGGGTCCCACAAGCAACGAGGGGAGAGAGGAGAGGAACCAGCTTCAGCTTTATCTGGGGCTGCTAATGAGGACTGGGCTGGCACCCAGTTGCTTCCCAGCCTCGGGGCTGCAAGTCTCCTTGCCACCTGGTTGGGGGACCCTGTGGCTGGCTCTGGTCTCCTCCAACATCCCACCCCACCCGTGGCACTGCCCCCTACCCCTTCTTTTCACATAAATGCGAGGTGCACACAGTCAAAATGCGCCTATTTCGGGGGATGTAATGGGTCTGTTAGATGGGGAAAATGTGTATGCTCAGGTAGTGACAGCCAATTTTTGAAGATTACCAACACTTAAAACCCGTAGTACAAATGAATTAAGTCTTTGCTTTCTCCTTCCTGACATTGACTCTACCATGTGTCCTGTACGTAGACTCGTGTCTTTAGGATTTTAGAAGTGCTGGTGGCATTTAGGCCCATATTCACCTATCTTGTGTGTTTGTATCTTCCCTGAGTGAACATATGAATAGTCAGCCCCCATAATGGTTCCTGAGTTGTGCTCTCTCCAACTGTGGAGGCATAGGACCCTTTCTGTTTGTCATACAGTACTGTGGCATCTAACATATCTTGGAATGTGGGTTTGAGCATAGCTGTTAAGTTCTACCATCATGGGCCCAAGAATATAGTTGGCTTTTAACTCCCTCAGATACTCCAGTTCTTTACAGCTGTATGAGAGCTCTGAAGTAAAGGTGATGGGAGAGTAAATAATTTGTGGGGGCACTTACATGAAATGAATAAGGAAGTAACTTTATCAATGTCACTATCAAAATACCTTCCATACTCTGAACTATTTATACAAACCAATAAAAATAGTATCTTTTGTGTTTCAAAGACTTGGGCTTTCTTTTTTGGTTATGGAATTTTTTTGTATAACAATGAGACTTCATGGAGAGTCCATATTTTATTAAGTAGGCACCTACAGTTGAACTCTGCTAGCAGGGCCTATCTGTGTCTGGGCATGGGGGCAATACTTTTCTGACCTGGGTAATTTGACATCTTTATGGTGCAGAAGTCTTTTGTTGTTTCAGTTGTATTAGAATGTATCAGACAATAGTCCATGCTTCATTTTCTTCTGTTACTAAACATTGAGCCTTTTTTTTTAGGTGATTCATCTGCTCTGATCATGAACAAACTGAAGTGTCCACACTGTAATTATGTAGCCAAATACAGAAGAACACTAAAGAGACACTTGCTCATTCATACAGGGGTGAGATCTTTTAGCTGTGACATCTGTGGGAAGCTGTTTACTCGAAGAGAGCATGTGAAAAGACATTCCTTGGTAAGTACCACTCAAGATGTAAACTGCAACCAGCCACTGCTTCTATTAGTAAGCAAATGTCATTTGAGGAATGGGTTTTGTTGCCATAAGTATGGGTTAGTATTCTAGGCAATCTACTTTTTTTTTTTTTTTTTTTTTTTAAAAAAAACAAAGAAAAAAAAACTAGTATTTCTGGTAGCTGTATGGATTCTATGCATGGGTTGAAACTTATCTTTATGAATTTTTCTTTCATGTCTTGATTGCTGTAGACGAGTCCTCTGTAGACAAGTGAAATTAGGAAACGTTTTCAATGTAATCCTGAGAATTTAAACAGTTTTTGTAACCTATTGTGGGGGTAATTATATTCCACTGTAAGATTAGCTTCTTTCTGTTTACATTATGCTACATGGAAAGGCATTTAAACTAAAAACGCCATTCTTATAAATGTCATACAGCTGGTATAGTTATAGCAGTGTAACTGTTAACATATTCCCATATAATCAATGCCTAAGTGTTTTACGAGGAAATGCTTCCCTTCCAACTAATGTCCATCTGGTTTTAAATTGTGACTTGTTGGAAAAACTATTTTCATATAATTACCATTATATAAGGAATGGTTACAAAACACATTAAATCAATAATCTCTCCATAAAGAAGTGGGAAGCTTTCCTAGGGGACGAAGGGACTTAAGCAATGTTTCCTCTAATTTTTTTTTCATCCATGTCTTGGTACATGTAAAATTTTATTCTGTGCATTGGCGGATGTGTGCCACCAGTAGAAACACAGGCTGCCAGCTGTGGACAGCTCAGTTATCAGTTGGGCAGCATTGAAATCTCTTCTCCGTGGCCACCAAAGTGCATAGCTTACAGGAAATCCTGAACCTATGCCACTAGAGTATTTAAACTAATTTGACTTCTGTTTGTAGTATTTAAAATTGCAGTGACCTTCTAAAAGAGGAGTCTGTGTAACTCTGTATCACCATGAAACTGACAAGAATCATTCCAGTCTTATCCCAGCTAGTTGCCTTAATCTATAAGTAGACAACAGCTAAGGCAGAGAAAACTTTGCCTCTACTTCAGAAGTCCTTTTTTTCCTCATCTATCAGCCTTTGGCTGGCAAAAGGTTTGATCAAAAACTCTCTTGAGAATCTGAGTGCATGAACTGGACATCACAAGTCATGCAAATTCAGAAAGCTTTTTTCAAATGTTGCAAATGAGGTTTTTTATAAATAACATTTCTACTTCTGTTCAGGTGCATAAAAAGGATAAAAAATACAAGTGTATGGTGTGTAAGAAGATCTTCATGCTAGCAGCTAGTGTTGGAATAAGGCATGGATCTCGCCGCTATGGAGTTTGTGTAGACTGTGCAGACAAATCTCAACCAGGAGGGCAAGAGGGAGTAGACCAGGTTCAGGACGTGGACTTCCCTAGGGATGAAGAATATGAGGAAAATGAAGTTGGCGAAGCTGATGAAGAGTTGGTTGATGATGTGGAAGAACAGAATGACCAGTCTCGATGGGATGAATCTGGGGAAGTCTGTGTGCCTTTAGATGATTGAAGGCATACTTCTTAAGGATGCTTCAGTTGGATGCTGTGGATTAACAATTTGAGTTCTTTGACTGAAGGCTTGCTAAATATGGTACAGGCTGGATGGTAGTTGTGTTGCTGTGAAAACTGTAGGGTCAAAGCCTTATAGCAAAAAAGGATTATTAAATTTTTTTATGATATTTGCACAGGACTGTAAAGCATACAGCCATTCGGTTGAATTATACAGAGTCCTCACATCTAGTCAGTTATCAAAAGAAAATGTATTTTTTATTATTTATAGGATATAGCTACTTGGGTCCTGTTCAAACATGGTAACTGTACTTATTATGTTACACATTCATGTATCCTTCAACATGAATGAAGAAAATTACAATCTTGTTATGGAAATACATGACGGCTTCCCCAAATCAATCATAGTTTCAACAAACTGATGAGTCTAATTTGGGCTAGTGGCTTTTATTTCCAAGAATAGGGCTTTGCCATACCACTCTTGCCTCCCCCTTACCTTTAATGGTCTAAACTCCTCAGTAATCTAAATATGCAGTATAGGAAATACCAACATACTAATGAAATTGACTTATTGGTTGGTTTTAAGCCTGCCTGTGGTCTAGGTGACAAGCACTGGAGAAGATAATATTGGTATTAATTTACTGACTCTTTTTTGACAATTTTGGAGTTTGCAAGAAACCTCTTTCACCAAATGCAAAATAATCACACAAGGAAAAATTAATACTGGGAGGATTGTGATTGGAGTTGGAGTAGCCTTTTTTCTGTGTCACTTAGCAAATTTTACTACATTAAACACTGTCTGGCATTGCTGCCTGTATCTTTATGTTGGCATTATTCCTGTTGACCATCTTTTTTTCCTCCAGTGTATACCTCAGTCCAACACACAGCTTAAAGAATCCCCAAAATGGCGAAAAAGTGTCACAGAAATATTATATGACATCTGACTTTTTGTTTGTTAATTTACAATAAATGTCTGCTTTTGGCTAGTTTTGTTATGCAGTATGAATTAGACACTAGGCTGTTGTGCTCATTGTTACTCATTAAAATGAACACATGATCTGATTTTTTTAATTCTTTTTTGTATTTTCTGGGTTGTTTCTAGCGTTTAATGTTAAATTATGTTTAACTTGACTTAATTAGCTATAATGTTTTTAAACACAAAACAAAACCAAAAGCAAAATATTCATTTACATTCACCCTTTAGAATGCTCCACTCCCAACTCTCTCTACTTCGGTTTTTGAGGAGGCATTGAAACTTGAATTTTTGTAGCCATGGACTTCTTTTCTAAACTTGTGATACTGTACCAATGATTTCAGGCCTCTTTGTGAGGGAAGGGAGGATATTGCACCTTTAGGTTAAACTCCTTCACTTCATTTAGCCTAACTAGTTAGGTGATCATTGGACACTGCATTTGATGTAATATGTCACAGTGAATAAATATTCACAGCATTTATCATAACATATAGCTAGGCCAGTGTGACTGTACTGTATTAAAAATTGAGGGTCCCCATATTTTCAGCTTTTGTTTTAATTTTAAAATGAGTCTATTTTCCTATTTTATATCAGGTAACTAAATTATGCTAGTTGTGTGGAAAACTTTGAACTATGCTTTGACGGACAGAATCTTAATGGTGCTCCATCTGATCAAAGTTGGTATGTATTTAAAGAGACAAGCTTTACTGTTGTCCTTTTATTTCAGTAGAACAGTGATTTAATGTTAGACATTGCTTTGGCTGGATGAAACTGAGAAGTTGAACTACAGTTATGGGTATTACAATGCATCTTTTTTTAATCATTCAGTTTTGTTGGTAGTTTCCACAGCACTCTAAACCCTGACAGATGACTAATTTTGTTTATTTTTAACTAAAGAATACATCTTCTCATTTGTTCTAGACAGAAATGTGTAATTCTGGTGGGGTCCAAAGTAGAATTAGCTGGGCAAAGATCATATGACAAAGTATTTTAAACGTTAAAGTTATGTTCTGCTTTGTGAATATGTAAGTATAGCATAAAGATTCTTCCATCCCATTTATCCCCTTTAAAACCATAGTTTACAATTGGTAAGATCTGTCTATATATATATATATATATATATATATATATATATATATATATAATATATACATATATATATATGAAATTCACCTAAACCTGCTTTATTAGAATACAGCTCACTTACTGCTTAGAAACTGGACCTGGCTTTACATTCTTAATGTATTTACTTTTTTCTCAAGATATGAACTATTCTCTTGAAACTGAATCTTCTTTTACTACTTAAATCATTTATGTATATCTGGTTAAATTATGACCAAATTTGTTGTTAGATTGCATACAGTAAATTGAAATATACACTTGGTACACTACAGATTTGTTGTGCTTTTGTTCTGGTTATATTTTGAAAAGCAGGGTTTAATATAGATTGAGTGTAATTTATAAATATTCAAACATTCTTATCATTGATTGGTCTTAGACTCTTCTGTTGTATTGTGGCAATTTTTTTAACTGTCAGCAATTGTTTTCTTAATGTAACGTGTCATCAGTCATCCTGGTGTGAAATAGGTAAGTACAGGAGATGTGCTTGCTCTCACAGCTGTGAAGTGAAGGAGCTCGTTTTAGAATACAGTTTGAAGTCTGGATTATCTGAGCTGATTGTCGCTCAATATTTTTCATTTTAAATAAACCAATAAAGTAACTGGAGGCTGTGATTTTAGTAGAATGGTGAATTGAGAAGGGGGACACAGGTGGCGTTTTTAGCCACAATGATATATCATAAAGGGGGGGAGGAATAATCCAAAACCCACAAACCCTTCTTTGTGTAGGCTTCCTCTAGTGCAGAAAGGCTTTTGGTTTTTTTGGTTTTTTTTCTTTTCCCCAAAGCTACGATGCTTTTTGGAAACTGATGTACTGCACTTTTTAACACTTTCTTTCATGAGCCAGGGTGATACTCGTAGGATATGGTCATAAGGTTTTTTCCCTCACACATGAAATTCAGTTAATCTGTTATAGGTGTTTATCTGTCATTTGTTTTCCCAAGTGAACTTAGTATTTGAGCTCTGGAGAGTGTTCCACATGATCCTCAGAAGATACAGCACAGGCAGCAGGAGTTAAAGCTACAAGTTAGAGAAGAAAAAGTGTTCTGTTCTGTGCTTGATACTCAGAACCTTTTGGGTTTTTTTTGTTTTGTTTTCTATTTTGAGGGGAATGAGTATCGTAAGTCCTGAACATCAGTCTCCAATAAACTTTGGGTCTCCCAATAGCTGGCATAGCTCTGTTCATCTGGAGGAAAGGTTGATTAGTTATTTGACATTGGCTTTAAGTTGGTAAGATTTTTTTAGTAGAATGCTCCTTAATAAAATAGAGCTAAGGTTTTTTTCTGCTTGTCTTTCAGATTCTTAATTCTGTTTAGTCAGAGTTGAGGAGAGCACTTCATACCACAGAGGCCTTTACTTAATATGCCGCCAAAGAAGCTGGTGTTGAGTCTCTTCTCTAAGACTCTTTCTCAACAATTAGGCTCAAGGGAAAGTTAGTTAGAAGAATTTCCTCCGAAAGGATGAAGGAATACTTGGCAGTTCTAAAAATGTATCATCTAAGGTTCTTAAAAACTCCTTGCAGATGTAAATAAAAGTTTCTGTACCTGTGCTTAGATGCTTGATAACAATATGTGACCAACTTGCTTAACCTGTAATCGGAAGTCTTCCATTTAGAGATGAATGACGGGTGTTGCTCCTATGACTAGTAGAGTTTCCATCACTTCCTCAGTACTCAACTAGAGACCTGACTGCATCCTTGGAAGAGTTCATACATTGGTCAGATCTGCAAAGTAGACACTGCTTCATATATTCATGCTGCTACAGTAAAAGTTAGATGGACAGGCAAATGTTACCTTTTAAGAAGTGAAATTTATGTGCAGGGATTTCATAGCAATGAGATCTATCTTTAGCGTCTGATGTTTTGGTCAGTTCCATTCTGATGAGGAGTGATAGGAGGAAAATGTACTGGATCATCACTTTTTCATCGGTCTCTAATTGGCTAGTCTGGGGCCTGGTCTACACTAGAGTTAGGTTGACATAAATCACTTCACATCAATCTATTTGAGCATGATCAGTGCTTAGATTTTGTTAGCACCCTCTTAAAAGGCAATAAACCCACAGCCAGGGTCAATACACTGAAGTCAATGAGTGTATACACTTCATGACATGTCAGCCCTCTTCCAGAGTGCCACATTTCCTGTGATTGTGACTGCTTTGATCTCAATTGTAAAGTACACTGCACAGACACAATCCACCTTCCCCTTTGTGTTTCTGAAGGCTGTCTTTTTATGTGCCGCTTCTTCCAGAAGCAGCATGGTACTGAGCCGTCCGGAAGACACTAGTGAGGTGTGGATGTATGTTTCCCCCATATCACTAGCATATGGATGCGTGATTTGGAGTCTGGAAGAAGCTCTTCAGACTCCAAAATACACGTGCAGACACGTGGCCTGCGGGGACTGTCCGAAAGGAAACACTTCTTCTAGAAGCCCCTTCTGAGGAAGAAGGGGCTTGCAGAAGTTCCCCAGAAGCCACATGTCTGCACGTGTATTTTGGAATTCAGAAGAGCTTCTTCTGGACTTTGAATCATGTGCCCATATGCTAATGAGGCATGGGAAACTTACATCCAGTCCTCCTTTCCATCTTCCAGACAGCTCATTACCATGCCACTTCTGGAAGAAGTGGCACATGAAGACACAGCCCAAGTGCCTATTCCTCCACCTTTGCTAGCATATCTAGCAGCTTACCATTACTGTGGGCAAGCGCTCAGCAACCATGCAAGCACCATGCATTCCTGCCTGTAGAAGACGGGGGGGGCATTGGATCTTCCTGTGTGTGTGTGTGGGACAAAGAGGCTGTGCAAGCACAGTTGTGGACCCAACATAGAAACATAGATGCCCACAAGCAGATTGTGCAGGGGAAGCATGCAAATGGGTATGGTGGCATCCACAGCAGTACTGTCTGTCAGCAAAGGAGTGTAGCTGGGTGCACCAAAAGGTGAAGACAACAGATCTAGTGCTGCCCTGTAGATCTTTTTGCAACTTACTTTGTGCCATATGTGATGGAGACTCCACCACTGCACCACAGAAAACTGACAAGCAGAAGACATACTGCACCTGTGAATGGGGCAAGAGGGATGTAGCAGGGAATTCCAGGCTTCCAGTCCCACCAGACAAGTGCAGATGATCCCTGGGAAGGGAACTTAAGTAAGCGTGTGTGCTTTTTTTTTTTCCCCCGTCTTTAAAGATGATGCCCATCCCATCCCCAAATCAACAAGGCAGGGGTGTAAACTTTTCATGCTTTAATCATGAGAAGAGGTAGAGGTATTACAAGAGGTAGATTTGGCATCTGCTCTACATTTCTCTTTTGAGTTGGAGGGAGGGGGCATGTGGAGCACTTGATACATAGGGATGTCTCATCTTTCTGAGATGCTGTGTAGTTTTTAAGGCCCCAGAGAACTTCTGCACTAAAATATTTAAAATTCTGCACTCTATTTTAAAACTGCATATTTGTCAAAATAACAGTAATGTAATTTATTTCAAAATACTTTTCTGACATGTATCTGACAGAGTGGGTAATTCATTTAAACTATGGTACAGAAACATATTTCTTGCACCCCTCAAGCAGAGCAAAGGCTTGGAGAGGGAGCTGGGATGAGGGAGAGGGATGTAATTGCTGGGAAGGAATACGGGAGTGAACTGGATGATGATTGTTTGGTATGGGTGGGAAAAATATGGAACAGAGGTCCAGGGGTGGGTGAGGGGGAGCAGGCAAAGGAAACACAAAAATGGTCATAGTAGGTCAGACCAAAGGTGCATCTAGCCCAATATTCTGTCTTCCTGACAGTGGCCGATACCAGGTACCTCAGAGGGAATGAAGAAAGCAGATAATCAAGTGATCACCTGTAGCCAGGTCTCAGGTTCTGGCAGAGGCTACCACCACCAAAGCTGCCCATCCTGGCAGAGGGAGGGAGGGAGGGATTAGGGAACTTCCCCCATGCAGATCCTGCCTGATCCCTAGCCTCTTCCGATAAGTCAAGCCTGTTTGCTTTTATGCCCATGTGTCCTTGAACTCCCACTCAGCTTCCGTATGCCTCACCACCACCTACATCTGCAGGACACATGAATTCAGTGGCCCAGAATTCCCCCAGACTTAAATCCTCTCTCAATGGCTGTTTCTAGGGATAACTGCTTTATTTCTTACTCCATAGCAGTTTTCCCTATATTTTTTTCCCTCCATGGGTAGAATAAGTTTAATGTTCACCAAGGCATATGGGATTGTGCAGCATGCATTTCTATTGGGGGTGCACACTATGGATGGCTGTGGGCACTTTGATCAGCTGGGGGGCACCCGAATTTCTCCTGAGCATTGACCCAAGGGGTCTGCATACAGGCAACACTGCTCCACAGTAGGACACTTGTGTCATTTTATGGGGAGTTCAGCTAGCACCATTGCAATAGACAGGCTAGTGACATAGAGATTTGGACCGGTTTGGGTTGCTGGTAGCAGCAATGTTCTCTACCTTTTATGATCTTCAGGGAGGAGAGACCAGCTAAATTTATCCTGCCTGTGGAAAAGTGTCATCGTTCAATGCCATTACCCTATGGCCACTACGAGGAAGAAACGTAGGGTAGTGGTGTTTGGAGACTCCCTTCTGAGAGGGGTGGAGGAACCCACCTGTTGCGCTGACATGTCATCCCAGGAAATGTGCTTCCTGCCAAGAGCCTGTATCCAAGACTTTACAGAGGTGTTGTCGAGGATTATTCATCCTTCTGGCTGGTACCTTATGCCACTCATCCATGTCGGCACACATGATACTGCAAGGTGTAACCTTGAGCAGCTCAAGTGTACTCCCAGAGCTGTGTAGTCTTGGGTGAAGGAGTTGGGGGTGCAGGTGGTGTTCTCAATCCTTCCAGTCAAAGGTAGGGTCCCAGGCAGAGAGAGATGCATCCTGGAGGTGAATGCCTGGTTGTGAGGATGGTGTCACCGCAAGCGCTTTGACTTTCTCAATCAAGGGATGCTATTCTTTGAAGGGCTGCTAAGCAAGGGTGGAAGTTCTCTTTCCAGAAATGTTTGGATAGAGACTGGTTAGAATCACCATGTTAAAAGGCTGCTAAGCAAGGGTGGAAGTCCTCTTTCCAGAAATGTTTGGATAGAGACTGGTTAGAATCACCATGTTAAAATCAAAATGCTAGGACTGGAAGGGACCCTTAGAGGTCTAGTCCAGCCCCCTGCCCTCATAGCAGGACCCAATATTGTCTAGTTAACTTAGTGAGGAGGGCTTTAAACTAGGTTCAAAGGGGACAGGTGAAAAAGGCCCTCAGCTAAGTACAAAACCTGGAGACCTGGGAGTTGGATTGGAAATGGGAGGAATCATGCTCTATACTAGTAGAGGAAAAGAGGGGCTAGGCAGAAATGTAAAGCAAATCAATATATTTGATGCCTATATACATGTGCAAGAAATACAGCTAATGATCGGGAAGCACTTGAAATCCTAGTAAACGCAACTGTGACAATTGGCATTGCAGAGACTTGATGGGGTAATACACATGATTGGAATATTGGTACAGAAGGGTACAACTTAAGGATAGGCAGGGTAAACAGTGGATGTTGTGTTGCCTTATGTATTAAAACTGTGCATGCCTGGACTGAGGAGGAGATGGATGCAAGAGACAAAGATGTTGAGTCTCTGGATTAGGTTAAAAGGGAATAAAAAAACAAGGTAATGTCCTGTTAGGGGTCTACTACAGACCACCTAGCCAGTTAGAAGAGGTGGATGAGCCTTTTTCTAAACAACTAACACGATCATCCAAAACACAGGATTTGGTGGTGACTGGGGGACTTCGGCTATCCCAACATATGTTAAAAAACTGACCAAGGCACAGCCTGTCCAGAAAGTTCTTGGACTGCACGGATGACAATTTTTTTATTTCAGAAGATGGAAAAAGCAAGTGGGGCTGGGGGGGGGAGCAGTTCTGGATTTGATTTTAACAAATAGGGAGCAACTCATTGAGAAATTGAAAATGGAAGGTAGCTTGGGAGAAAGTAACCATGAAATCGTGGAGTTTGATACTAAGAAATAGTGAAAGGGAGAGGCAAACTAGAGACAATGGATTTCAAGAAAGCAAATTTGGGTAAACTCAGAGCTGCTAGGTAAGGTCCCATGGGAAGCAAGACAGAGAAAAACTGAAGAGAGTTGGCAGTTTTTCCGAAGGGACATTATTAAGGGCCCCAAAAGCAAGCTATACTGCTGCATGGGAAAAATAGAAACTGTGAAAAAAGACTGCCTTAGCTTAGCCAGATCTTGTGGGATATCAAAATCAAAAAGGAGTCTCAAAAAATGGAAATTTAGGAGAAATTATGAAAGATGAATATAAGCAAACAATACAGGTATGCAGGGGCAAGATTAGAAAGAAACAAAGGGCAACAATAAGTTATTCTATAAATACATTAGAAGCAAGAGGAGGACCAAGGACAGGGTAGGGTCACTGCTCAGTGAGGAGGGAGAAACAATATCCAGAAACTTGGAAACGTCAGAGGTGCTTAGTGACTTCTTTGTTTCAGTCTTCACTGAGACGTCTGAAGAAGGAATGCCTAACATAGTGAATACTAGTGGGAAAGGGGTAGGTTTAGAAGATAAAATAAAAAAGAACAAGTTAAAAAGCACTTAGGAAAGTTAGATGTCTTCAAGTCACCAGGGCCTGATGAAATGCATCCCAGAATACTCAAAGTAGTTGATGGAGGAGGTATCTGAGCCATTATCATCTTTGGAATATCGTGGGAGATGGGAGAGATACCAGAAGACTGGAAAAAGGCAAATATAGTGCTCATCTACAGAAGGGTAATAAGAACAATGCAGGAAACTACAGACCAGTCAGTTTAACTTCTGTTCTAGGAAAGGTAATGGAACAAGTAAGAAAGAAAATCATCTGGAAACACTTGGAAGTTGGTAAGCTGATAGGGAACAGCCAGCATGGATTTGCAAAGAATAAATCATGTCAAACCAATCTGATAGCTTTCTTTGATAGGATAACGAGTCTTGTGGGTAAGGGAGAAGCGGATGTGGTATACCTAGATTGTAGTAAGGCATTTGATACGGTCTCGCATTATATTCTTATCAATAAACAAGGCAAATACAGCTTAGAGGGGGCTACTATAAGGTGGTGCAAAAACTGGCTTATCTTATTAAGTTTGCGGATGATACCAAGCTAGGAGGGGTTGCAATTGCTTTAGAGGACAGGGTCAAAATTCAAAATGATCTGGACAAATAGGAGAAATGGTCTGAGGTAAACAGGATGAAGTTTAATAAAGACAAATGCAAAGTGCTCCACTTAAGAAGGAACAATCCATTTTACACTGGCTACGTCTACACTAGCCAAAAACTTCAAAATAGTCATGCAAATGGCCATTTTGAAGTTTACTAATGAAGTGCTGAAATACATATTCAGTGCCTCGTTAGCATGCGGGCAGCCACGGCATTTTGAAATTGATGCAGCTCGCTGCTGTGCGGCTCATCCAGACGGGGCTCCTTTTTGAAAGGACCCTGGCTACTTCGAAGTCCCCTTATTCCTATGAGTCAATTTTGAAGTGCCGCAGCCACCCACATGCTAATGAGGCACTGAATAAGTATTTCAGCGCTTCATTAGTAAACTTCGAAGTTTTTGGCTAGTGTAGACATGGCCACAGAGAATGGGAAGGAAGGAGTATGGTAGAAAGGGATTTAGGGGTTATTGTGGACCACAAGTTAAATGAGTCAGTGTGATGCTGTTGCAAAAAAAGCAAAGCTGATTTTGGGATGCATTAACGGGTGTGTTGTGAGCAAGATGCGAGAAGTCATTCTTCTGCTCTACTCTGCACTGGTTAGGCCTCAGTTGGAGTATTGTGTCCAGAAAGATGTGGAGAAATTGGAAAGGGTCCAAAAAAGAGCAACAAGAATGATCAAAGGTCTAGAGAACATGACCTATGGAAAAAAGGCTGAAAGAATTGGGCTTGTTTAGTTTGGAAAAAAGAAGATTAAGGCAGGGACATGATAGCGGTTTTCAAGTATCTAAAAGGGTGTTGTAAGGAGGAGGGAGAAAACTTGTTCTTCTTGACCTGTGAGGCTAAAACAGGAAGCAATGGGCTGAAACTACAGCAAGGGAGGTTTAGGCTGGACATTAGGAAAAAGTTCCTGTTGGGGTGGTCAAACACTGGAATAAATTGCCTAGGAAAGTTGTGGAATCTCCATCTCAGGAGATATTTAAGAACAGGTTAGATACATGTCTATCAGGGATGGTCTAGACAGTACTTGGTCCTGCCATGAGGGCAGGGGGCTGGACTTGATGACCTCTCAGGGTCCCTTTCGGTCCTAGCATTTTGATTCTAACATGGTGAATGCTAGTGTGAGGGGAGTAGGTTTAGAGGACAAAATAAAAAGTTAAAAATTACTTAGAAAAAGTAGATGTCTACAAGTCACCAGGGCTTGGTGAAATGTATCCTAGAATAGTTGAAGAGCTGATAGAGGAGGTATTGGAACCTTTAGCTATCATCTTTGGGAAAACTCCTGGAAGTCTGGAGAGATTCCAAAAGCCTGGAAAAGGGCAAATAGAGCCCTATAAAAGGGGAAAAAAACAACCCAGGAAACTACAGACCTATCAGTTTAACTTATGTGGTGAGAAAGGTAATGGAGCAAAGGCATTCATGTGCAAATGTCTACAGGAAAATAAGGTGATAGCCAGCATGGATTTGTAAAGAATAAATTATGACAGACCAATCCAATCCATTAACTTTTTTTGACAGGATAGCATGTCTTGTGGATAAGGAAGAAATGGCGGAAGTGGTATACCTAGATCTTAGTGAGGTATTTGACCTGGTGTTGCATGATCTCCTTACCAGTAAACTGAGCAAATAAAACTTAGATGGCGCCACTATAAGGCGGATGGACAACCGTTTTCAGTAGTTATTAATGGTTCGCAGTCATGCTGGAAGGGCATAACAAGTGGGGTTCCGCAGGGATCTGTTTTGGGGCCGGTTCTAGTCAATATCTTCAACTATTTAGATACTGACATAGAAAGTACATTTAGTAAGTTTGAAGGCGATACCAAGCTGGGAGGGGTTGCAACTGCTTTCAAGGATAGTCATAATTCAAAATGATCTGGACAAATTGGAGCAATGGACTGAGGTAAACAGGATCAAGTTTAATGACAAATGGAAAGTATTCCACTTAGGAAGGAATAATCGGCTTCCTACATACAAAAATGAGTAACAGCTGTCTAGGAAGGAGTACTGAAGAGAGATTGAGGGGTCATAGTGGACCACAAACTAAATATGGGTCAACAGTGTGATGCTGTTGCAAAACAAGCAAACAATTCTGGGAGGCATTAAAAGTCGTATCGTGAGCAAAACATGAGAGGCTATTCTTCCGCTCTACTCTGCACTGATTAGACCTCAATTGGAGTAGTGTCCCGTTCTAGGCACCACATTTCAAGAAAGATGTGGCAGAGTTGGAGACGGTCCAGAGAAGAACAAGAAGAATGATTAAAAGTCTAGAATCTGTGAGTTATGTGGAAAGACTGAAAACTGGGCTTGTTTAGTTTAGGAAAGAAAAGACTTAAAGGGGATGTGATAGCAGTTTCCAAGTGCCTTAAAGAGGGTTACAAGGAAAAAGGAGACAAATTGTTGTTCTTGGCCTCCGAGGATAGGGCAAGGAGCAATGGACTTAAAACTGCAGCAACAGAGGTTTAGGTTGGGCATTAGGAAAAACTTCCTAATTGTCGGAGTAGTTAAATACTGGAATAAATTACCTAGGGAGGTTGTGGAATCTCCATCACTGGATATTTTTAAGAGCAGATTGGATAGATACCTGTCAAGGATGGTATAGAAGGTGCTTGGTCCTGCTGAGAGGGCAGGAAACTGGACTCGACCTCTCAAGATCCCTTCCACTTCTTGTGTTCTGTGGTTCTGTATTTTCCCTGTGGTGCTATATTTACACCCCAAAAGTTGTCCTATCCTTGCCACTAGTGGGTCACATTCACTGTGGTTGGAACTGGAGGGGAGCGCTGAGCTGAGGGGCACCGAAGCTGAAATGTCAATTAAAAATGCTTATGGGAATAAGGGGAGTCTTGAAATGTACCTTGCATTTTCCATTGGGACTATAAATCCAGTGGCAGATAGGTCTGCTTTTATTAACAGCATCTGGCATGGCTGTTTTCTATGGTCCCCCCCACCTTGTGGTACCACCTTGAGCAGGGGGTGGCAACCTGTGGCTTGGGAGCTGCATGCAGCTGTGAGCACTTCTCCTGCTGACTCCTCTTGTGCTTCTGGAGGCTACTGCTGTTGCTTAAACAAAACCTGCTGCTAAAACAGGCTTTAGGTTTTTTGTTTAAGCGGTAGCAACAGCCTCCAGAGCCGCAAGTGAGGGCAGTGACGGCAGCTGCCTGTGTGCTGCCTATGGGGGGAGGAGAACTGAGGGGCGGGCCAGCTGAGCCTGGTGTGCCAGAGCTGTGCTGGGTAAGAGGAGGAGGCCAGGCAGCTTCTGGCCAACGGAGGGAGAGGGCTTTGCCTCCCAGTCACGTGAGAGCTGCTGTCCAATACCTAGGGCTGCTCAAACCCCCTACCATGCTCAAACCAGCACAAGCAGGGTTGCACTGTGCAGCTTGCCACAGTTGTGTTGAGCCCAGGGTGCACACCTGGCACAGGGACTCCCTCCTACCTTGGGACACTGCAGGGTGTTTGCCTGCATTCTGGGCTTTCAGTTTCTCCCAGTTGAAATCAGTCACTTCCCTTCAAACAGCCCTTTAAAATAAACACCCAGGTGGTAGCGGGGAGCAGCAGAAGGCAGTCATCTCAGGCAGGTAAATCCTGGGAATGGTGGAGGTGGTTTAGGGGTGATGGGGGTTAAGCCTGGGGATGGGGGTAAAGCTTGGGGATAGGAGGGTGGATGTGGGGGCTGAAGCATGTGAGGCCTGGAGGTGGGGTAACAACTTTCCTAACTGGTACAAATTGTGTGCACTGTTCTTAAAATAAGGGTGATAAACAGTTATTTATTAAGAACTGTCTTGTATTCACGTGAATTTGCAGCTCTTGACCTATTGATGTTTTGTAACTGAATTTGGAAGAAATCGTTCCTAACAACTATTTTGGTTGCAGACCCCTGCCTTGAGGATGAAAGAGCACTAAGCATGGCATGTTTTGTGAGATCCTATGTGCCATTTCTGTACTGCATTGTGACAAAAGGTTTGGAGAGCTAATATGGCCAACAGCGTGGATAAGGAAAGAAGACAAGAAAAAAATTCCGCAAGAGGGAAATGCACCATCTTCCTAGGCAGTAAACCGTGATGCTGCAAACCTTGGTTGCGTCAAAACCACCGAACTCTTCGCAATCCTTGTAGAGCTTCACGGTTGCAGCTTACAATCCTCTTTCCACCCACTTCTCCCAGCCCCCCAGTGTTCCTAGCAGTATCATGGGCTGCGTTCTTCCCTTGAGCACTCCAGGCTGGAGTACGGGAAGGAAAATCACTTTCCTGTACAAATGGCTTGTGCTCACCACAGTTGGTGCATGTGTAGCTGCAACAAACTTTTTTATGCACCCAAGTGGACATAAATGTTTACTTCCCTTCCAGTTTTAAAGTTTCATCCTCTTAATTTATTAAACATGAATAATATTGCCTATGGTTATTTTGCATATTGTTTCTCTGCACGGTTTTTACCAGTCCCAGTTCTGGTTTCTGGAGAATCCAAATACCTTTAATTGATTCATAACAAATACGACAGAATGCATGGATAAGGTAAGGCTAGGGAAAAGATCCAGTGATCCAATTCTTTCATAAGCAAGGAAAAGTAGCCCTTTCCATTGATGTATCCCATGGCAAGATGAATTGGTTTCAAAAATAGGATGCATGCTTATCTATTGCCTCTTGGCAATTCAGGAACCCCTTTACTGCAAATTGATCTACTATTCATGCACCAGTCACAGACCTGCATCGCAGGAGACAGGAGCATGTAGGGCTACTAAACATGACAATTGCCCCTTGTAGATTTTTCAGCTCCAAAATGATTTCCTGCTGTTGAGAAGCAATTTGGTGTTGTGAGCTTCCGCAGTCGTCCACACTCTTATTCTGCTGTCCCTAGACAGGAGGACTGGGGTAACCTGGGTATGCTGAATGTAACTTCTTGTGCCCAAAAGTTCTGCAGCCACTACTTGTCCCAAATCTGTATGTGTTACAATGCAAACCCACCCATCAGTGCTCTGCAAGCTGCAGCTCCTTTGAGAAGGCCTCCAACAACCTTTTAATTTTGTTTGCTATGTCCCTTGGCAGGCTGTCCTTGAAGAAATGTTAATGTTCTCTATGGTTTGCAGTACTTCTTGTAGGTCTGCAAATGGAAAAGGAACACGTGCTCTGTATTTGCAAAGTTCATATGAATAGTGCAGAGCTTTGCAGGTTCCATGCTTCTGTCAGATGGTGGAGATGGAAAAATATTGAATGGATTTGTGGGCATTTTGAAAAAATACAAGAAAATAATGGGACATGGAAGGCTTTATGGCATGGAGACAGTTGTATGTTGGGGACTTGGTGCCCAGCTCCCAGAGATCCCTGGGTGAGTCATTTTATTCAGCGTGTTACAAGAACATCTCAAAAAGAACTGCACCAGACAATGGCATCTCCATTGACAAGTGCTGTTGCTGAGTGTGTGCAGCACCAGTGCAAGCACCCTGGTGTGTACATTCCCAAGTGATACAGATTTTTGACCACCGTATGCCAATATGATTTGCATTGATTATGGTCGCAGTGTCCACTATGTTCACCACTTGCCTCATCTGCTGTATTCACCATGTGGCTCTTGGAGCCTTTAAATGTGGCTCCTCCTAGAGTTGCGTGCAAGTGCTGCCTGCCCGCATGCACCCCGTACCTGGTGGGAGAAGCACATGGTGGCTCCAGTGATGTCGGAGTCAGACACTCCTCCTCCTCCAGCACCTCTGGTGAGACTCCAGCATTACTTTAGAATGGAGGGGCTGGGGGTGCCTGATGCTGGGGGGCGGGGCATTTATTTAGAGGGGGGACTATGGGAGCCTGAGTGGGGGTGGGCATGTGGTGAATACAGTAAGATGACAACCACAAGTGCGGTGATCTTTCAGTTGCACCACTGGATTATGCATAGTTTGCAGCATAGACATGAACTGTCTATTACTCCTGACAGTGACTTAGTACTAAAGGCATCCTGTCATTTTAAGAAACCTTTTAAACAAAAACAAAAAAAAACCTGCTGCAGGTGTGTTAAGCTTATGGTTCTGTCCTACCTTATTTGTTAGTAAGGGGCTCTTTCTCTTTGGTCAGCATGTTCCTTTGTAACAAAGGAAATAGGAATTTGACAGCAGTCTGGGGTCCTGATAAGTCCAAGGTAGGGAAAAAAACTTCACTCCTACATGGAAGGAGGTATTGCTGGAGACACCAGTAGTGCTTTTAGGTAAGGCCCAGCAGAAGATACTAAACAACTTAATTTTATATGTGGGAAAGCAGTATAACAAACCAATATCAAGCAAGAAGTTTCATGGAAGTTGAGAACAAAATGTAGTCATCAATAACTGACTTGATTTTTAGGTATGTTGGTTTTTTAATTTATAGCAGTTTGAAACCAATATTTGCTCGGCCTTAGTTGGAAGTTTAATGAAAGCCCATATGTAACATTTTTACTGTAATGAATTTGACTTGGATCTATCAAAACTGAAGCATTAATCACTTGCGCACTTATTAGAAAAATATAAAACGTAAAGCTTCATAACATTAGTATATACCTTCGTTTCTTTTTTGCTGTTAGAATGTGGTTGCTGTCCAGAGAGGCTCTTCCTCCTCCTGCCCCCCGCGCCCCAAAAAAGTTTGTAAGATCACCTGCGAGAGACATCAACTTGCATGTAACCTTCAGTCCCAAGTAGTTTTATTTTTTTTAAAAAGTAATCACTTACTGGGGTTTTTAGGATACCACTTAGTAGGAATTTACTGTGTTACAAGTGAAGTGGGAAGTACACTTTTAAAAAGTGTAAATGCTAAGTACTAAATGCAGACTTCTACGTTAAGGGCAACGCTGATGTAGGAATTTAGATGCCCAGGTCATCTAATAGTCTTTTTTGAGAGCTTTTTACCTTGCTTTAGACATGTGAGCTAAGTGCCAAACAGTATTCATGCTTTTAAATGCGGTTGCTGCTAATTGTGTGCATCTCTGTAGTATGTAGGAGCACCAGCAATGTAACAGGACCCCATTTTGGTAGATGCTATATAAACAGACTCACCCTGCTCCAGAGAGCTTAGTCTTTAAGATTGCCAGCTAATGCCAAACAAATATTGGCTCGATATAAAATATAAGTGCCAACAGACACAAATTTGGAGTCCAAGGAAATATTGAGACAGAGGTTGGCCTGGTACACAATGGTCTCAACACACCAGTTGCTTAATGAATGTTGAAGTGTTTTTGTAAGTATTGAAATGGAGTTTAGTGAGGAATTTGAAGGGTAGTAAGTGAATTTTGCAGATGTTTGTAGCTCCTCCGAAATGTGTGCGGTAGTATGGGGGAGAAAACAATTTGTTTGAGAATTTAACAAGTGTGTAGAAGAGGTTGGCAACATGGACTTGGCTGAAGCAGGAGCTGACATCTTGAAAGTTACTGAGGTGATGGGTAGAGAGGGGACATGCTCTGAAGGGCCATGAAAGTGAGGTGCTTGCATTAGAGAAAGGAAGCCCAGAGGAGAGCTGCACATAGGTGATGGCAGTCAAAGAGAAGGGCGAGGAAATATTTATCTTTGCAGCAGCTCTGTAAGTGGACATATACCAAGCAAGATTGTAGGTGTTGAGGTCAGAGATGGTACAATCTTATCTGCCATTTGGCCAAATTAACATTGCTGTAGAAACCTTTAACTTTCTTGATTTGCCCAGCCTTTTCAAAAGTACAAATCTATCATTGTATATAGCTGAGTCCAATGTTTTAGATAGAAGCAGTTTTCAAATTAGGTTGTTTCTTATCATGAGAACTTTTCTACTAATTTGAAAAGGGGGTAAAAGGTTTTTATTCAAAACTTTCAAGATAGTCATTTTTGTTTTGAGACATCTTATTTTGAACCTAAAATTAATGTTTAAGGGCTGAGAATGAACTTGAAATTTCTTCCTTTAATTTCAGAATTGATATAGATGAGACAATACTAAACGAGTTCAACAAAGAATTTTTTCTGTTGATTGTGAATGCCAAATCTCACTAACTTTTCTGAGGCTTACAGGAAGGTTGCTAAAGTTGCCTTTAGAAATGATGTATAGCCCTATAAATATTGCAGCATTTGTTTTTTGATAGAGGTTATTAATGCTTGTGTGGCATTTAAACAATTACTTGGTAAACCTCTCTTTCTTATAATTACAAATGAAATGGAAAAATCTGTTGCTGTTAGTATTAACTTCAAGAAGCATGTTTGTGCATGATTGAACCTGCCACCTTGGTTAGGGCAGGGGTGATGATTGTATGAGACTACCCTTGAAATTAACAAGCACCAGGACTTTAAGGGGCTAAACAGATTGTGGTTTTAGTTGAAAGCCATCTTCACATGGGGCTGTTCATGCTCACTCAACCCAGTGTTCCTAGCCTGTTTCCCCAGGTTCCAAATGATTCTGTTAAGACTTGGTTTCATTTGTCCTGTAGAAACATGAAACACTCTTCTTGTGCTTTATATAGGTGCCTCAATATTTTCTGAAATTCCCATTGTAAAAAAAGAAACTAGTATGGATTTCATTTTTAACATTATTGGGTTAGCTCCCTTTCAGTAACTTTTCTCATAAGTAGAATTCATTTTGCAGGTGACTTGTATGCCATTAGAATATTGGATAACTCTTTCCATCTTTCTCTGTGCAGGGTATTTTCTGTTTCCACTTGAGATTTCAGACTATTGAGGTCATAGGACATAGTATGAAGATGTTCATGCATGTGGTGGATCTCATCTTCTTTCTCAGAAATCTAGACAATTGAAAGGAAAATGACAATAGCTTTCAATTCTGTATAATACAACTTAAAGCCTAAGAAGAAACCTTATGTTAAAAATTTATTCTAGAGTGAAACTTGAGTTTTCAAGAGTACATAAACTGAACTGGTGCAAATGTTACAGATTCCTAAAGTTAGATCAGCTACACCCCAACACTTCACTCAGTTTGACACAAGTGGGGTTATGCTTTGCAGCAGCCTGAAAGAAAAGATATCTGTAACAGGACCCTTATTTTTATATTAGCCTTTTGCTTTACATCTTTATATAGAGGGTATAGCAGTTCTGTAAACCTGTGCTGTTCAACTAGTTCTGAAACTATAGTGGCTACTGCTATAGTGATCTAGCCACATTATTCAGAAAATATATTTCTTGTTCAAGCCACCAAGTCACACTCAACCAGTCCAATAGCCACATATGGCTAGTGGCTGGAGTGTTGGACAGCTAGTCTCTAAACCATTCTAGATGAGATTTCTCTCACTTCTTGCAAGGGCAGTAAAGGAATTATGCTTACAACTCCATAACAAAAGATACCACCTTGCCCAGATTTTTCCTAGAATTTGCTCATATTGAATGAGGTAGACAGGCAAGGAATGAATAAAAATATAACAAGAGCCTTGCTTATCAGTAGGCCTAAGTCAATACTTAGAAAAACTTTGAAATTGCCATGCTAATGGCCAAATTGAAGAATACTAATGAGGCGTTGACAAGAATATTCAGTGCCTCTTTAGCATTCTGCCAACTGCAGCACTTTGAAAATGCCATGTTTTGCTCGTGCATGGCTCGTCTACACAGGGGTCCTTTTTGAAAGAACCCTGCAAATGTTGAAATCCCCTTATTCCTATCAGATGAGAAGGAATAAGGGGATTTTGTCATTTGCAGGGTCCTTTTGAAAATGACCCCCATGTAGGCGAGCCACGTGCGAGCAAAATGTGGCATTTTTGAAGTGCCATGACCGGTGGCATGCTAAAGAGGCGCTGAATATTCATTTCAGTACCTCATTAGTATTCTTTGATTTGGCCATTAGTATGGCCATTTCAAAGTTTTTCTAAGTGTAGACATGGCCTAGGTGTCTGAACCATAAGTCCCCTTAAGGCAGACTTTCCTCCTTGGATTTCTTGTACTTTCCTTAGCATCCCAAAATTGGAGAGAGAATACTGGTCTTATCTGGTAATGGCAATTACTGTTAGCGCTAGTGGTACATGTTGTGATTGACAACTGAGCAATCATAAGCGCTAATGTTTTATTTATAAATCTGATTTTTTTTTAAATCCCTTGGTTCACACTAAAACTGGTGGGCTGTGGGTTTTTTCCAGTGCTGGTGAACTTGGATCTCCCATCCATGTGGGATACGTTCAAGGTGGACCTCATTGGACCCACCACATTGACTTTGAGTTGCTACTGCCCTATCACCTACAGGACCTGCAGCACCACCTGTTCTGGTGACTTGTGCACTACTTCTGGGGCCGTTGGCATCTGAACTTGCAGCTCTGTTACTGGCAGCAATATTGGCACTAACATGCTCACCCTGGCAACACCTGCAGCATGCTGCTTGCCTTCTCTAGTGGCTTCAGCACTGGGGGATGTCTTCACTGCCATTGGCACTGTGGAAAAAAACCCACAGCAACAAGCCACTCTCCAGGGCAGTTTCAAACCTCCCTGACCAGCCAAGGTGGATATTTTAGGGGACCCTGAGAGACAGGAGGATCCTATTCCCTCTGTGGCATCATCCTTGTTACCAGACAAGGTGGTGGCAGGTACCTCCCTGTGCCATCGGTTGAGTGTCTCTAATGCCCAACGAGACCTGCTCAGGCATGTGGCCCAAAGCGTCAAACTCCCAGCTGATGAGGTGGTTCAAGACTTTCCTGAGAGTCCTGCAAGGGTGGCCCTGACTGTCTATCCACATGCACCCCTACGATGCTCTGGCAAACCCCAGCCTCAATTGTACCTATGGTGAAAAGAGTTGAACAGTGCTACTTCGTGTCCCAGAGGGGCTGTGAGCACCTGTTCACCCACCAGCAACCAGGGTCTACAGTGGTTGATGGAGAGACCCATTGGGGGCATCAGGTAACTGGGACATCCCTCTCTCCCCCAGAATAAAGGAGGCAAAGATGCTGGATAGTGCTGGATGTAAAGTATACTCAAATCGGGAGTCTGTAGCTGCAGGTCTTCACCCAGATAAGGCTCTTCAGCTGTTATGCCTTCAACTCCTGGACCCTCTCTCCCAGTTGCAGGAACTCCTCCCTTCTGATGCCAGGTAGGAGTTTGCTGTGTTCCTGCAGGAAGGCTCCACAGGTACCAGGACAGCCTTTATAAGCTGCATTGGACTCAGTTGCTTGGACCATGGCCACAGCTATTGCTATGCATGGTAGCTCCTGGGTACAGGTGTCCAGACTACCAGTGGAGGTGCAACACATGATCCAAGGCCTCCCCTATGATGGTATGCACTTGTTTGCTGAGAAGACCAACTCAGACCAGAGCCACCATCAGGTCCTTGGGCATCCATATGCGAAACCCTCAGCAGCAGCAGTTTAGACCTCCGCTGCCTTTGCACTTCTCTGCATCACTCAGGCAAGGCCATGGCTGCCATAGGAGTGGATGGAATAGTAGAAGGGGCCCTCCTCATTTCTCAGATGTTCAGGAGCAGGATCACCTGAGCGTTCATCAGGCCCAATGCTTCACTTTTGAGAGTCTGTGCTTGAGCATGCCAGCAGTTCCCATCCCGGATCCTTCCCTGCCCTTTGTGAACCATCTATCCCACTTTTACCAGGGCTGGGTCCAAATCATCTCAGACCACTGGGTCTAGAACATGGTGGGAGTGGGATGTTCTATCCAATTCCTCCTGCTCTTCCTCTCCCGCCTGACATCCTTTTCAGGGATCCTTCTAATGAGCTACTCTTTATCCAGGAGGTGCAATCACTCCTTGCTCTGCAGAGGATAGAGATGGTGCCTTAGGAGTTTGAGGGGATGGGGGTTTTACTCCCATTATTTCCTTATCCGTCAAAACCAAGCTGGTGGGTGTGGGGGGGTCTGTGCCCCTTTCTAGACTTTAAATGAATTCATAAGGAAGCTTAAGTTCTGTATGCAATCCCTGGCTTCTGTCTTTCCCTCCATGGATCCAGGGAACCAGTATGCTTCCCTCAACCTCAAGGATGTGTACCTTCACTTTTTCATCACTCCAGCCCACAGAGGATTTCTTTGCTTTGTAGTGGCAGGCCAGCATTTCTAGTTCACAGTGCTTTCCTTTGGCCTGATCACAACTGATGAGCTGGGTCCAAGTCTTCCCCTATTTGGATGACTGGCTCCTATCTAGAGGTGAGGGCCACATTTTCCTGACTGGGCCTTATTCCAAATGTGCCCAAGTCCACACACTCTCCCATTCAAAGAACAGAGTTTGCTGGGGCCTTCTCAGGTCTACCCAGGTGACAGCCTCCTTACCCAAGTCCCACTTCCAGCTCATGGCAAGTACCACCAGTCTTTGTCAAAGCCAGACCACTACAACATGCAATGAATGAGGCTCCTGGGACACATGGCCTCTGGCACCCATGTCCTATAACTTACCTGAGTATACCTCTGCAAGCATTGTTGGCACTGGTACACAGGCCCTCCCAGAACTACTGTAAACCCTCCAAATGTGCAATTTTGAGTTGCACTTAACTCACACAACTCAAAATCCCGCTCTCTTCTGGCTCAATGCCCCACCCCCAGCACTGGTTCAAACCTCTCATGTGGCTCCGGCTCAGCTCCACCAACCCTCCGCCCATGGCCTTAACCCTTTCCAAATGCCCCCCCTCCCCACACACACACACACACACCAGGACTTACCTTTCAGAAAGAGCTCCAAGTGCTGCTGCTGCTGCTGCTTCCCCGGCTGCAGAATGTGTGTTCAGATGGGGAAAAAAGCACATACATGCATGCACACGTCCCCCGCAACATATGCAAAATTTGAGTGATGGAAGGGTGTATGGGAACACAACCCTCTCATCACTTGAGGGACTACTGTATCTGGATCACCTGTTCACCCTGCCTCTGGTGACCCTGGAGTTCCTCATTTGGTGGCTACAGCCTCAGGTGGTGTATGTGGGAGTCCCATATCAAGCCACAACTGGTGATCATTCTGTTCACGCACACACCAGACACAGTTTGGGAAGCACCTGATCAGCCTTTGGACACAGAGCCGATTGGTGGCAGTTCTGTCATTGCACATGAACATCTGGGAGCTCAGAGCAGTTTGTGTGACTTGCCAGGGGTTTCTGCCCCATCTGCAGAACAAGTGCATCCTGAGCTGATGGACAACATTGCAGTGATGTTCTGTATGAATCACCCGGATGTTTCTCACTCCTCTCTGATGTCGGGAAGTGCTCAGCTTGTGGGACTTCTGAATTCATCACGACATACAGCTTCAAGCCTCATATTTTCCTGGTGTGCAGATCTTCACAAATCACTTCGGCCAGTTGCTCAGGTCTCATGAGTGGTCTCTCAGGGTAGAGATGGGCATTGCCATCTGCCGCAGGTGGGGTCATTCCCAGATAGATCTGTTTGCTACCAGCCACAACAGGAAGGAGAGTTGGGTTCTGCTTGTTCCCGGGCCACAGCTGTGGCTCCATGTCCAATGCTTTCCATCTCTTGTGGATGGACCAGCTCCTGTATGTGTGTTCCCCCATTTTCACTAATCCACTGGGTCCTCCTAAGGATTTACCAGGACAAGGCAGCAGTAATACTCTGTGCATGCAAGATCCAGGCAGCACTGGCTCACCACACTGCTCTCTCTTTTGGTAGACAGGCCCGTGACTCTCACCCTAATCCTGGACCTCAGAACACAGGACCGTGGCCAGCTGCAGCATCTGAACCTGGTAGTGCTACACCTCACAGTGCGGAAGCTCTGTGGCTAAACTGCCTCAAGATGCTGTGTTCAGACTCGGTCCGTGAAGTGTTAATGGGCAACGGTAAGCCCCTCCTCTGGGGGTATCTAGCTCAGAAAACAGAAGAGGTGCTCCCTTAGCGCCCCCGCCCCCAGTAAGTGCATACCTCAGCTGCAGATTGCTGTTCTGCTGCTTCAGGACTCTCTCTCTTTCGCCTGAATAAACCAGGACCTGGCTGTGCTTCAATTAAAGTCCACCTGGCTGCAATTTTGCACTAGTGCTCAGGTAGGGAGAAAGACTACCCACAGGTGCAGCACCCAGTAACTAACAAAATGGGATCTGAATCTGGTTCTTTCCCAATTGATGGACTCCTCACGTGAACTTTTGGCTACCAGCTTTCTACCCTACTTCTAGTAGGAAGTAGCCTTCCTGGTGGTTATCACCTCTGCCAGATGGGTATCGGAGTTGCGGGTGTTTACTTCTGAGTCCACGTATACTGTCTTTTATAAAGATAAAGTGCAGCTGTGCTCACACCCTTCATTCCTTAGGAAGGTTGTCATCTTTCCATGTCAATCGACATTTTTCTCTCCATTCCCCCCGCCCCCTCAAGTCCCATGTCACTGACAGGGTGCTGCACTCTAGGATATAAACCGTGCATGGGCCTTCTATATGGGGCATACCATGCCATTTTGCAAATCACTGCATCTTTTGTTGCATAGCAGAGTGCACAAAAGGACTTCTGATTCATCACCGGCATTTCTGGTATAGATCCCTATTCAGGACTTCTGCAGGGCAGCAATGTGATCATCCATGCACACCTTTACAGCACATTTATGCCATCGTTCAGCAAGCATGTGATGATGTGTTCAGGAGGGCAGTCCTGCAATTAGCGACACATTGATGTCTCTCCTTCCTCCATACAAACTGCTGGTATGTCACATATTGTAATACACGTGAACAATCGCTCAGAGGGAGAAATGGGTTACATACTTTTCGTAACTGTTCTTTGAGATGTGTTGCTTCTGTGAAGTCCAGCCTCTTCCACCTCCCCTCTGTCGAACTGGTGTGAAAGAACTGAGTGGGAGCTAGGTTGGCAGAGGTCTACATATGCTACCATGGAAATGGCAGTCCAAGGGCTCCACAGCTGCCCTGATGGGTACCGCTAGGGAAAAACATCTTCCAACAGCGATGCACATGGCACACGCACACGTATGGACATGAACAATGCATCTCGAAGAAGAATTACGAAAGGTGGGTAACCATTTTTGGGAGTTCTGCCACTTTATATTGATGTAAGGCTAGAAGAGAATTTTGGCTGTCTATAACTAGATGAAGCTTTAAATGACCACTTCATATTTTTCGTTAGTATTGTCATTATGAAGGAAGGTGACTGACTTGTAAGGTGAAATTTCTACCACCTTTTTTTCTTTTAAAAAGAAGTGAATTTATGTACCTGTTTATGTAACTGAGAAATACATTCTACCAGATGAGATTTTTCTGTTCGCAGGTTTGAATTTTCCAGTTGTGCTCTTGACCATCTTCTTTCTAAATCTGTTAGCTGGTTCTGAAGTGACTGTCCATTTAGATCTACAGATTTCCTTACTTGCTGGAGATGTAGTACCTATTGATACAATGAATGGACATTTGCATTTTTAAGTTTCCAGAGGATGGCTGAAGCATTAAACAAACTGTCATTTCCTGTGGCATCAGGTTGCTCAGTAATCTGCTAGAGATGGCTGTCTGCCTCTACCTTTGTGCAGAAAAAGGGTATCTTAATGTTCTGTATTCAGAATAATAGAATAGCCAGTTATAATTCAAAACTATAAAATATATGTGGCAGAAAGTCAGCCAGTAAATATGCAAAAACAATTTCTAGGTCTCCCCAGGCAGTTTTGTCTGTTTTGGTGTGTAAATGCCATTGAGTACTATTAATTGTTCTTCACAAGCTTAAGAACATTGTCTGTGCTCAACAAATAAGCTTCCTTGATTAGAGGATGAGAAACGAAAGTACTATCTTGTACTGCTCAGTCACCATTGCATTACTTGGGGGGGAGGGTTAATTCAGATTTATAAATTAAGCAATTTAAAGGTGCTGGATAGACAACAGAATTGTCAGAAGTTAGACATAATGCAATCCTTGGTTAAGAACTTACCCACAAAAAGTCACACAACTATCTGAATTATTATGGGTGTTACAGTGTTTGTGCTGTTTGTGAATGTTTCCCTCTTCCGCTGGGAAGAACTTACACTTTTTACTTTACTTGTAATTCAGATGGCTTTGAGAGTGACAGCCTTGGAATTGTACACAAGCATCTTAACTAATTCATACACAACTAAGGGGTCTGCAACCAAAATAGCAAGAAGTCATTTTTTCAAATTCAGTTACAAAATCAATATTTCAAGAGCCACATTGCATGTGAATAGGAGACAGTCCTTAATAAATAACATCAAACCATACTTTTTATCACCCCTATTTTAACAGCAGCACGCACACTGATTTGTACCAGTTAGAAACTTGTTACTGCCACCTTCTGGCTTTACCTGCCTCAGTCCCCAAATTCACCCCCTATCCCCAGGCTTACCCCTCTCAGCCTCAAACCAGCCCTCCTTGCATCCGCCAGGTTAACCTGTCTCGGCCAGCAAGCTCCTCCAGATCCACGTGTTGCCACTTCTCCTTGCATTCACCACCTCCCTCCACCTCTTCAGCAGGGCTGCATGGCACCAGCAGAGGCAAATTCAACTGCCCCCCCCCCCAGCCCCAGTTCTCCTGCTTGCTTCCCCTACCTGCAGCGTGTGCAGCTCCCTGCCCTTCCATGCTGAAATAATGGATCTAAATTTAATTGGTATAACGGCCAGCAAGTGGGATGTTGCTGTTAAACCAATTAAATGTAATTCCATTATTTCAGCTGTGGCAGGGCAGGGAGCCACAAGAGGAGCCAGTGGTAGCAGTGCCTGAAGTCTCAAATGACTCCTTAGAGAGCCACAGGTTGCTGATCTTCACACTAGCATGAGTGCAAGTGCCCAAGTTCTGATTTCTATCCAAATGTTGTAACTGTAGACAACTGCCTGCAGGTTTGTGTGGCATGGTTACGAAAACCAGCCCCACAATATTCAGACTGAGCCAGTAATGGTAAAACTTATACTGAGTAAAAATGTGATTATGCTAATCTGAAGCTAGTCAAATAAGTGAGTACTTGTAGAGGTTGAACCTCTCTAGGCTGGCACCCTCAGGACCTGACCGGGGCCAAAAGAAAATTTGCCGGACCACTGCAGGTCAGTATTGTCTAGCAGCATCACCAACGCTTCCATTGCTTAATGGGCTACTAGATATTTAGGGGTAAATTAGAGCTAAATAATAGCACAAAACTGTGAGAGCCAAGACAGGTGGCTGGAAATCAACTTTATGGAACCCTGGGCAACTTGGCCACACCCATAAGCTTACTCAAATCATGCCAGATTACAGATGGTGCCAGACGAGAGAAGTTCAACCTGTACATGTTTCTGAGTATTTGACTGGCTGTTAACTTAAGGACTTCACTGATATTCATGAAAATGTTTGTCTTCGTTCCTCATTTGTGTCAAGACTGTTGCAGCAATTCAGAGCTCATAAGATAATTGGACTTGCCTTTCAGCAGACAAGGTGCATGTCAGCAAATTATTCAGTCAATACTTTTGAGTACCAAGTTAATTCACAAGTAAGAATTGTTAGTGAATTATTTGCAAACTGAAAAAATACTCCCTTTACGAAATGTGCTGTAGTGGTTTTTTGTAGTATGTGTTCATATGTTTTTGAAGAATAGCTGCACTATTTTCCTATGCTATTATGGTAAATGAAATTTTGTAATTTTTTAAACTTGAACAATTTCGTACCAAAAGATTCCAACTTATTTGCAGAATGTGCATATAGATTATCTACTTTGCAAGGCTACGGGACTGACTCAGCACTAGTAAACTGTTGGAATTTGAACTGTTGTGCTTGGGAGTCTAAATATTTCAAACGTGAGGTCTATCCAACTCCAGCAACCATTCTAACATTACACAAGAGCTATGTGAATGCAATGCAATCCTAAACCAGCAACCTGTTACCAATTGTATAGGTCAGGTTTTGATTTTTTTTTTTTTAAGATCCTTTTTGAGCTTGGAATTTTTGTTGAAAATACTAATCTGAAATCTTACAAGGGAAAAAATTCTCTAACTTCAGCTCTTTAAATGTGTTCAGATGGCATGGGACAGTAAAGTCAAAAAATTCAGACCAAACATGCAATACCTGTTCTTGTGCAGTAAGAGCCTTCTGTCTTTCATCTTGCAATAATCTCTTCAGATAACTGAGTTCTATCTCAAGTTGTCTTTCTTTCTCCTTTTCACAGGCTAGCTCAGAAATCCTCTTTGTATGGCAGGTGCTCTCCTCCTCTCTCAGCTGCCTCTCCTGTAGCAAATCATGCATGAAAGTTTTAGTCCTAGTTTAACTTGGATGACTTTTATAGAAGTTAGAACTTAGCCTACATCTACACTTATTGTGGAAATTCAACTGCTCAGGTTCAGCCCTCTGGGGTACTGTTCCACACGTGCAAAACTGCACATTCTGGGGTCAATGTTGACCGTAGAACGCCTCGCGAGCCACAAGGATTAAGGATGGTCGACAGGAGGAGTGCTCCCATTGACCTTCTGCCGTGAAGACAGCCACCAAGTCAACGGCTGAAAAGTCTAATTTAGGTATGCAACTGGTGTACCTAAAATTTGCCGTTGACTTTCCTTGTGAGTATAGATGTAGCCATAGGACAGGTCTACACTGTCTGCAGAAGATTGAATGCTTAGGGCCTATCTTCCAGGGTGCCATTTTGTGCATGCGTGAAACTGCACATTCAACCCCAGAACTCCATGCGAGCCACAAGGATTAAGGAATATCGACATTCTGCAGTCAGAACGGGGACCAAAGTCGATGTCTGCAAAATCGATTCTAGGTACACAATTGGTATATCTAAAATTGTGTAGCAGCCGTTGAGATTCCCACTAAGTGTAGACGTAGCCTTACTCTTACAAAACACACTTTTACAGATGTGCTTGCAGATACTTAATGAAAACATTCTTGCATGTACACCAATGAAGGACACTGCTGGAGAGCATGGCCTTTTTATATTTAAGGTGGTAAGAGTAACATAACATTTGTTAATGTTAATCCCACTTTAAGGCACAGCTGAATCTTGAACAGGGCCAAATGTAAGCCTGATATAAGTAACTGGCCTCATTCTTAACTGGTGTGTCTGGGAAGGTGAATGGAAGATTAACTGGTAAATGGGGATTTGATTATCAGTATTCTGGATGCGGGATGTCTGATCTAGCTAAAATAAGATGGAATACCTAATGAGTGGAACAATGGACAAAGTAAATCTGCAATGTAAAGATCAGCCTTACCATGAACAAAGCATGTAGGGATTGGTTCCTACAAAGTAACCAAGCCAATCACAGAATGCAATACAATGTATAGTAAATGTAATGCAATGTGTAAGTGTATAGAAAGGAAGAGGTAGATAGTACACTCTATATAAACAAGCTCAGCATAGCTTTGCTGTACACCATATTACCACAGCTGAATGAGGAAATACAGAGTCAAACAGATTTTGGGAAGCCACGTGGAAAGGTCTCAAAGGGAATCTCAACGTAGTGGTACTGTAACTCAGATTCATTCATCAGGAGCAGGTAATGTGTAGCTGGTTATATTCATAGGTGGCTTTATTATCAAAGATTGCAACCCACTAGTGTACCAGTGGTGTCGGAAGGGTTTAAATTTGAGCTATCCAGGACAATGAAGACTTAGTTCAGGTCTAAAGGAGCTTCCTATGGCCTTGGTAGGGAAGTGATATTGGGAGACTGGAACAGGATGCAAAAGGACTGCCAGCAAACAGTATTAGAAAAAAAATGCTGGGGGAAAAAAACAAAAACACATATTAACTAAAGAGAAAGCTAAGAGAATAGAGGGAGTACTGTGACTAGTACTGTGGTAGAACACAGAAAAGGTTGCAGTGCCACTGAAACGTAAAATAATATCCACAGGTGGCAACAGATAACTGTAATTGTAACTGATAAATGAGTGCAAGACTCTCAATGATCAGATGAGAGCTGTGAAGCAAAATCTGCTGAGAAACCTAGGAGTGAGTGAACTAAAGAAAGAGAATGAGAAGCTAAATGATGCACTTATGCAGATGTTAACTTTATAGAGCTGAAGGGGGTTAAGCAGGTTGGTGTAATAAGTATGAAATTAAATAAGGCAAAATGGTTGTTTAAGAATCTCAGTCATAGCAGTAAAACTCAGTGCAGTCTTGCTTAGTGGTAAATTATGCAACAGGAGTTACCATCACTTTTGTTCTTCTCCTGTTTTTTTGGCAGTCCAGGGATGGTCCAATATTCATGGTGGTTCAAGTGGTCACAACTACTGTGATCTTGTGGCTGTGTTGCTTGTTGATAAATTTGAGAAAGAGCAGAGAGATTGCAATAGGATATGAATGAAACATACATCCCTAAAAACCAAGAAGCTAAAAGGGGCAGAAATGTAGTTCTGGCTTGACATAAGTAACTGGCCTAATTTTTTTAGTTGGCATGTTTTGGGAAGGTGAATGGAAGGTTACATAGTAAATAGGAACCTAAGTATTGAGCATACTGGAGTCAGGATGTCTGTGCTAGCCACTCTGCTGCTTGAGACAATGGACAAGATAAACCCTGGAATGTGAAGATCAGCTTATACAGGAACAGCATGTGGGCAGAGAATGGTGTACATGGATTGGTTCCTACAAAGTAAGCAAACCAATCCCAAAGCATGATACAATTTAATGTGTAAAGGTACATAAAGCAAGAGGTGTTCCGAGAAACTCCAGATGTGTGGTATACCAATACCAGGGCTCAGCAACTTTTTGGCGGAGTGCTGAAATTTTGGCCTTTTGAGGTCTATGTATGGTCTGAGTGCCAGTGAGTTTTAAAGTCCCTGATAGTCCTACTTACAACAGCTTCATTAATAACTTCAGATGCAGAGCTTTACCATTTGGTAGCGGTTGGAGGCATTAGCTGATCTTTTGTTAATCCACAGGCAGCATGGGAGAGGAGGGGAGGGGCCGGGCTCACATACCACTCTTGGCACCCATGCTGTGGGGGTTGCTGACCCTGCAATATACTCGTCCGCTGTTCTTGAGTCAGATCAACTCTTCTCTAGCTTTGCTCTATGCCTCATAAAAATAACCAAGTAAAGAAATCTGGAGACAAAAATGCGTTTGGGAAAATGTAGTGGAAGGAGAACTTGGAAGGTATCTCAATATGCCAGTCCCAAATTAAGCTACTGTGCTCAACTTTTAGTATTAACGAGTGTAGTAAAGCATAACATAAGGTGTAGTTAAACAAAACAAAGCAGCAGAAATGTAGACTAACAAAATGATTCGGTGATGAGCTTTCATGGGATAGACCCACTTGCTACAGAATAGCAGCTCCAGAGAGCAGTGTTAGATTTACTGGTTCCAGTGGAATATATATCTTGTGGCTATTAAGTTTTTTTATTTAAAAAAAAAAAACTTGTACCTACTCAAGTTAGTCACTTGCTGCTACTTGCTGTTGAATGGCCTTATTCTTTTTAGTGTGTGTGTGTTATATCCCTCAGGCAGCATGTGACAAGGATGCATCATGAATTTGGTCCACTGGCTGAATCGTTGGCTTTCCTGGATTCAGCTGGGTACCGAAGGGGAGGGCAATGTGAACAATGATTGATACCTCCAAGGCTTGATTTTTTTAAAACAAACCTTCTAAAAAACAAAACTTACTCTATCCAGCTGTCTGGTGGCTTCCAGAACTTGAGACTGTAAGAGACCATTTTCTTTTGTCAGAGATCCACGATCTTCTGCCATTTTGTTGCGCAAATATTTATCCTCGTCAGCAGAAAGTTCTTTTTCTTTGAGCTGCTGCTTTAGTTTTTCCGCTTCCTCACTAAACACAGATTCAATTTTAGCACCAAATCCAATATTGCTGATGTTTTGTAAGAAGCAATATTACCGTTATAGTTTTACTGACGTTGAAGTCTGATTTAAACTGTAGTTGTTTTCTGTGGGGAAAGGTATGCAGTTCATCGTCTATTTCTGGGCTGGCAGGACTGCAATTTTTTGTAAGATTAAATTGTGCCTCTTGGGTTGGTTTGATACTTCGGTAATATTTGGAGAAAGACCAGCTTGTTTCTCTAAGCTGTTTGTACCATTTCCTGCACAGATCTGCCTCTGGTGCTGCTGTTCTCAGACATACTGTTCGATTGAGCTTGAATTGCTCACAAGATTAGGTAGAAGAACCTTTTATTTTCTCAATTTGAATCACTCATCATGTTCAAGAAATACCATGCGAGAGAGGCTATTTAGCCATTAAATAAAATAATGTACCATCTGAAATTTTGTGCTGTCCTGACTCCCGCTAGCCAAAACATTTTGGTGCTGTACAACATTCTTAATCTGATTCACTCCCTCAAAAATTCCAACACAAGGACATGGTAGAGATGAGTGAGCCTTCTGCCATTCCACCCTCTCCCCATATAAGCCCTCAATATTCCCAAGATTGAGGACAATATAAAGGGCATGTATTCTGTGGAACTGGCCACTGTAGAGTCTGGCATTACATCAACCCATAAATCCAGCATCTCCTTTTACATGGTGAAAGCCTAGCTCTTCCGGGACTAGGCCAGGGAGACACATGGGTAGCCTCCAGTCATGCCCCGTAGAGACCCCTTACGTGCCCACGTTGTCCAAACCATCACTGTAACTTTCAGCTCACGAGTATCAATGCAAAGAATAGGCACAAATTAATTTTCCTCACACTAAGAAAGTCAGTGTGGAGAAGCTTAAATTGTTCTGGCTCATGTTATACCTGGGTAAACAGAAGAAAATTTTCTTATCAATAAAAGCCTTCCCTGAACTCCAAATTCATTTTTAAAATGTCTCTAAATAAATATCTAGCTCTCCCTGTGTGCTGATATGCCTTTTTTTGCAGACACCAAGCATCCTGTTGCCTCTGGAAAGTACATATGCTAAGCACCTCCAAACCATGCTTTCCCCTCTCCTCACCAGCTGCTGAAAAAAAAGTAAATTGCAGATGTTCTTACCCAAGTTCTTTGGCAATACGCTCCTGCATGGCCTGGGAACAAGCAAGGTATTTCTCTTCCAGCTGATGGAGCAAGGCTTGGACTCTTACACATTCTGACCTATTTTCCACAAGCTTTGCTTCCATATCCTGGTGTTGCTGAATCTGTTGGTGGAGCTGATCAAACCGAAGTGGAGATTTAGACATGAAGAGCATGGCAAACTTCCTTTTCCATTTTTTAAAATTTTTTTCCTTTTTATTTAAAACCTAAAGTTGGAAGCACAAAATCTATTTCTGGGAAGCAAAGGTGGTGCTCTGAATAGTTCTGTTAATTCCAGTTGCATGCTTTCTTCAGGTTCTTATCTGGGGATGGCCTACAGGTCTTGTGAGCCATCCATTCAATCATGAAATACAAGAGGGTCACAAAGCACTTACATACTAACCTGAGGATCATGGTATGGTAAACAAAGGTAGAGGGCCACTAATCTAGAGTTCTCTAAACAATTGTCATTTCTACCATGGAGATAATACTTCATTGAGATACTGTGAAACCCATGTTCAGCAACGTCCTTTGCATGCTTCTCCTGGGCATCTCAAAAAGTCCAAAACCATTATTGCCTATGTGAGAAATGCTATAGAATGAGTGCCAAATGCCCCACAGTAGCAAGGCCTTTGGTCAGAAAGGGCGCAACCTCATGGTGGTTCTAGTGTGAATTATTGTTCGTTGGTATGTGCTGCCCAAGAATTCTCACCTATCGTAGTACAGTCTGAGCAGCTTGGAGAATCATGATGCCCCCCTCATCATGTTAGTATTGGGATACCGCACAGATTAGGTTTCCCATTTTTCCCTTCCTCCTGTTCTACAGAACACTCCACTGCAGATTTTAAGAGGCTTGAGGGAGCTGGTGAACTAATCCCAGTGTCTGTCAGTGGGAGTTAGGTACCTTACTCTCTTGCTCCCTTTGAAAGTCCCAGGGTCCTTATAAAGGACATAAGTAGTTTTTGACACATTTTCTACTGATCATCCCATTTCTTTACAACTGAACTCTTGCTTGCACAACAGAGGGGGAGGTGGGGGGAAAATAAGCTACCTAATGAATTTCAGGTAGAAGGATGCAATGTTTTTCATGTAGTTGAATTTTTGCAAAGAAGTATTTAGTGTTCCCGAATTATTCATAAAATCAAGTGTGATTTAACGGCAAAAATGGAAAATATTAAAACATTTCACTTTCCAATTTAGCCATTTAAAAACAAAACAGGATAAAAAATGGCCAAATTGGGCAGGAAGTGGGATTTACTTAGAATTGATCTGAAATGCTTGGTTGAATCAAAGTCAAACATTTTCAGTTCAACACAGTTTTAATCGCTTGCAGTTCAAGTAGATGCAGCCATACATTCCGCTTAGATGTGCACATGCCCAACATCGTGGAGCTGGAGAAAATTGTCTAGCACTGTATCTGTACAGGGCTGGCAGGTTCTCAGAGGCTAGGGACACCATCCCACCTCATCCTTCCAGAGAAGCAGCATCTTCATATCTTAAATATCTAGCTTTTTTATTTAGGTAGGACTAAACCATTTTGTGTTTTTTGCCTGACTTGTTTGTGCTATATGTGGAGCATATGGAGGATGATATGGTTGTTTCACAATCTCTAAAAGGATAAAATCCTGCTTCGAGATGGAACAGGAAACAGCCCCCACCGCATGCCCCCCATTGTGGGGGCAAGATCATTCAATAGCTTTGATAAATCTGTTTAATGAAAGGTGTGTGTCTGTATGCATGGGGTTTTCTGGTGTAAGTTTTATATAGGTAGATACTTTTGGACTTCAGTAATGCTATATGTATTTAAAATTTAATTTGGTGAAAGATCTCATTGTAATGTTTCTTTTCCTGTTTTGATTTAGTTGCTGTGATTGTGGCTGAGAAAGGATTGTATGTTCCTAAACCCACTGCTTCCTGTATACGAATAGTATTCAGACAAGAACTAGACCCATCTGTATGTGTGGGGGTGGATTGTTACATTTTGTGTTTTCTCGGCCGGTGAGAAGCCATAAAAAAAAGTTTAGATTCCTCCCACACTTGAATATAGATCAGTATAGGCATTGTCTTGGATTATCTGGCCCTCTGACTACTATCCCTTGCTTCTCATCCATGTGGGCACTAATGACACTGCGAGGTGTGATGCTGAGCAGGTCAAGAGTGACTTCAGGGCTCTGGGGGCACAGGTCAGGGAGTTTGGGGTGCAGGTGGTATTCTCTTCAATCCTGCCTGTCAGAGGTAGGGGCCCAGGCAAAGACAGGTGTATCCTAGAGGTGAATACTTGGTTGCGTAGATGGTGTCTCCAGGAAGGCTTTGGTTTCTTTGACCATGGGATCCTTTTCCGGGAAGGACTGCTAGGCAGAGATGGCGTTCACCTTTCGAGGAGGGGGAAGACCATATTCAGACACAGGATGGCTAACCTAGTGAGGAGGGCTTTAAACTAGGTTCGACGGGGGCAGGGGGAACAAAGCCTGCCGGTAAGTGGAGAGCATGGATACCTGGGAGATGAATCTGAAATGGGAGGAAGTATGGGCTACACTGGGAGAGTAAAAAGAGGGCCAGGGCAAAACTGGGAGGCAAGACCAAATCAATGTCTGAGATACCTATACACAAATGCAAGAAGTATGGGAAATAAGCAAGAAGAATTGGAAGTACTAATAAATGAATACAACTATGATATCGTTGGCATCACAGAAACTTGGTGGGATAATACTCATGGTTGGAATGTTGGTATTGAAGGGTACAGCCTGCTTAGGAAGGACAGACAGGGAAAGAAGGGAGGAGGTGTTGCCTTGTGTATTAAAAATGTACACACTTGGACAGAGGTGGAGATGGATGGGTTGAAAGTCTCTGGGTTAGACTCAGAGGAGTGAAAAACAAGGATGAGGTCCTACTAGGAGTCTACTACAGGCCCCCTAGCCAGGTGGAAGAGGTAGATGAGGCTTTCTTTGAACAGCTAACAAAATCATCCAGGGCCCAGAATTTGGTGGTGATGGGGGACTTCAACTATCCAGGTGTATGTTGGGAAACTAATACAGCAGGGGACACACTGTCCAATAAATTCTTGGATTGCATTGCAGACAACTTTTTATTCCAAAAGGTTGAAAAAGCTACCCAGGGGAAGCTGTTCTAGATTTAATTGTAACAAATAGGGAGGAAATTATTGAGAATTTGAAAGTGGAAGGATGCTTGGGTGAAAGTGATCATGAAATCATAGAGTTCACAATTCTAAGGAAGGGTAGAAGGGAAAACAGTACAATAGAGAGAATGGATTTCAGGAAGGCAGATTTTGGTAAACTCAGACAGCTGGTAGGTAAGGTCCCATGGGAAGCTAAACTGAGGGGAAAAACGGCTGAGGAGAGTTGGCAGTTTTTCAAAGGGACATTATTAAGGGCCCAAAAGCAAGCTATCCCACTGCGTAGGAAAGATAGACAACATGGCAAAAGACTGCCTTGGCTTAACCAGGAGATCTTGCATGATCTCAAAATAAAAAAGGAATCGTATAAGAAATGGAAACGAGGACAAATTACAAAGGACGAATATAGGCAAACAGCATGAGCATGCAGGAGCAAGATTAGAAAGGCTAAGGCACAAAATGAGCTCAAACTAGCTACAAGCATAAGGGGAAGCAAGAAGGCTTTTTACAAATACATTGGTAACAAGAGGAAGACCAAGGAGAGGGTAGGGCCATTGGTCAGTGAGGAGGGAGAAACAGTAACACGGAATTTGGAAATGGCAGAGATGTTTAATGATTTCTTTGTTTCGGTCTTCACTGAGAAATCTGAAGGAATGCCTGACATAGAGAATGCTAGTGAAAAAGGGGTAGGTTTAGAAGTTGAAACAAGAAAAGAACAAATTAAAATTTACTTAGAAAAATTAGATGTCTGCAAATCACCAGGGCCTGATGAAATGCGTCCTAGAATCCTCAAGGAGCTGATAGAGGAGGTATCTGAGCCTTTTTCAATCATTTTTGGAAAATTGTGGGAGACAGGAGAGATTCCAGAAGACTGGAAAAGGGCAAATATAGTACCCATTTATAATAAGGGGAACAAGAATAACCCAGGAAACTACAGGCCAGTCAGCTTAACTTCTGTGCCAGCAAAGATAATGGAGCAGGTAATTAAAGAAATCATCTGCAAGCATTTGGAAGGTGGTAAGGTGATAGGGAACAGCCAGCATGGTTTTGTTAAAAACAGATCATGTCAAACCAATCTAATAGCTTTCTTTGATGGAATAACGAGCCTTGTGGATAAGGGAGAAGCAGTGGATGTGGTATACCTAGACTTCAGTAAAGCATTTGATGCGGTCTCACATAATATATTTATCAATAAACTACGCAAATACAACTTAGATGGGGCTACTATAAGGTGGGTGAACAACTGGCTGGATAACCGTACCCAGAGAGGAGTAGTTAATGGTTTTCAGTCCTGCTGGAAAAGTATAGCTAGTGGGGTTCCACAGGGGTCTGTTTTAGGACCAGTTCTGTTCAATATCTTCATTACCGATTTAGACATTGACATAGAAAGTACACTTATTAAGTTTGCAGATGATACCAAGCTGGAAGGGGTTGCAACTTCTTTGGAGGATAAGGTCATAATTCAAAAGGATCTGGATAAACTGGAGAAATGGGCTGAGGCAAACAGGATGAAGTTTAATAAGGACAAATGCAAAGTGCTCCACTTAGGAAGGAACAATAAGTGTCACACATACAGAATGGGAAAGGGCTGCCTAGGAATGAGTACAGCAGAAAGGGATCTAGGGGTTATAGTGGACCACAAGCTAAATATGAGTCAACAGTGTGATGCTGTTGCAAAAAAAGCAAACATGATTCTAGGATGGATTAACAGGTGTGTCGTGAACAAGACACGAGAAGTCATTCTCCCGCTCTACTCTGCGCTGGTTAGGCCTCAGCTGGAGTATTGTGTCCAGTTCTGGGCACCGCAGTTCAGGAAGGATGTGGAGAAATTGGAGAGGGTCCAGAGGAGAGCAACGAGAATGATCAAAGGCCTAGAGAACATGACCTATGAAGAAAGGCTGAAAGAATTGGGCTTGTTTAGTTTGGAAAAGAGAAGATTGAGCACGGGGGGGGGACATGATAACAGTTTTCAGGTATCAAAAAGGGTGTCATAAGGCAGAGGGAGAGAACTTGTTCCTCCTTGCCTCTGAGGATAGAACAAGAGGCAATGGACTTAAATTGCAGCAGGGGAGGTTCAGGTTGGACATAAGGAAAAAATTCCTAACTGTCAGGGTGATCAAACTGGAATGAATTGCCAAGGGAGGTGGTAGAATCTCCATCACTGGAGATATTTAAGAAGAGGTTAGATAGATGGCTTTCAGGGATGGTCAAGAAAGTGCTTGGTCCTGCCATGAGGGCACGGGGCTGGACTCGATGGCCTCTTGAGATCCCTTCCAGTCCTAGTCTTCTATGATTCTATGAATATTCTCCTGAATTTGAACTGATGCTGATCAGAAGTTCTTGAGGTAATAATATAATTTAACAATTTTTTTCTCTCAACTCTTGTCTAAATGAAACACTTATTCAAGAGAGAACCAAGTTAATGGTAATATGGGGAGCTGTGCCACAATGGATTTTCTTAAACGATATTACTTAAAAAATGTACTGGTGCATATACTCATGTAACTCCTTAGCTACAGCACTTTGTGTCACGTCCTATGAAGTGAAATGGATTGTGCTATTTCAAAGTGCTGGCAGCAATCCATAAGTGAATTGTGGTGAAGTGAAGGCAACAGCCCTGAAGTGCTTTCAATTAACTGATAAGCAATAGTTGAAAAAGTGCAGGACAAGAAGTTTGCAATACAAAAATTTCCAAATCTTTTCCATAACAGTTGGAATACTCTTTTTGCAAAAACTTGTTTTCCTGTTTCCTCTGCACCCCCCAAGTTATCTCTATCCCCTATGGCTGATGATGTCAGCAGCTAGAAGATCACTTTCCTGATTTATTATACACTGAAGTCCAAATTGGATTCTGTTCTGGACTGTCTATTACACACCTGCAATTCAGCAGGCAAAGACCAGAGGTCTTTGTAATCTGGCCGACAGTGATGACCAGCACCAATGGCTGGAAGCTAAAGCTCAAATTCAGCCTACAAACAAGGCACAGTCTTTCACAGTGAGTGAGGGTAATCAATCATTGGAACAACGTGCTAAGGGACGTGGCAGATTCTCCATCACATGAAGACAAATCAAGACTGGATATCTTTCTGAAAGGTCTGGTGAAGCTCAAACAGAAAATATGATGTACAAAACCCTTGGTGAAATTCTATGGCTGTCTTAAGTAAACCAGACTAGAATCTGACTTGAAAAATCTTTGAATTTGAGTGTTGATATAATGTACATTGTTATAAATTTCTTATGACTTGAAGTGTGAATAATTAAAAAAAAAAATAAACTGACCCCATTTCAAAGAGTTGAGAAAAATGCCTTTCAGGGAATTTTCAATAAACATTGTTTTGTTTTTCCAGCCCCTGTTGGAACTTTTAGGCTGTGTTCACTACAAAAATAACTTTGAAATTGAGCGTCTACATATACCTTCCTTCGAAGTTAAACTTTGAAGTAGGGCACTACTCCATTCCCAGACGTGGAGTAAGGACTTTGAAGTTGGGCTCCCTACTTAACTTCGAAGTAAGGGAAAATGCGTGTAGGCTCTCGGCTGGCTACTTTCAAGTAGTGCCTAACTTCAAAGTTAGTTCCTAGTGTACACACACCCTTATATTGTATAGTGTGGAGTAGAAGTAGGGACTCATTTTCTACAGCTGTGCAATCTGGTTCAAAATTACTTTAAAAAATCCAAAACCTTATATTTTCCACAACACGAACAATCATAGAGGTCTGCAAACAGGAAGCCTAAAATGATAGCTTTAAACTGCGTGCTGCCTTACTTGTATTAATGTGGTGGTGCTATTTAAGCCTCTCAATACCCATTTAAAACTCCCCTATGAATTGGCCCTAACTTTGTCTAGACTACCTTGATTATTTAAGTGACTAATCCATTTAGAATGTGGCTCTTTATCTAGCTATCATCTTTATGTGGCTAAGCTTTCCTCCATTTGGTTTGTGTTACTACTTCTGATGTTCTAGTATTGAGTCACTTGCTCTCACGTTACACTTTGTATTCAAAGATTCCTGAACAGTTGCTAGATAAGAGACCATCTTTCTCTCCAGATTCTTCACACTAATTTTTAAAACTCTTGAATAAAGTCCAGTCTCTCTGACCTGAACCCTGATTAACCAAAAGCAAACTTTTTCTCTGAACTTTGTTGAATCAGGGTCCATATGCTAAAATTAGTCGTGTGATTAAAGGGCTTTGCTGAATTATGGCCATAGAGCCACGCTGGCTAATATATTTAGTTTGCACATCCAGGATTATGCTAAACTGTTGACCAGCTCAGCAGGATTTAGTGCACAGAGATTTAGCTACTGAAGTGACTTTATCTGGAGAACTGTCCAGCAGGCTCTGAAGTCCAGCAGAGTGGATAACCATGAGAAACACAACTCCTGAACGTCAAAATTTTGGGTGCTCCTTGACATTTTCAAGGGTGCACTAAGACTCTGCTAGATGGGGAAAATATTCTGATCATTCTGTGCGGATGTCTTCCAAAGGAAATGATGAAAGTCTGCTCTGCTACAAGTACTTTCAAACTAGATCAGACAGGGAGACTGTCCTGCAGGAGTGATGATTTAACAGACATTCCCTATTTCTAATGTCTAAGCATCTGAACGTCTGATGTGTAAATGTAATCAAGAACAGAAGTACTTAAAATTACTTACTTGGTTTTCCAAGTGATGGAGATCACGCTCTTTTTCTTTCACAGAATTCATGGCCCTCTGTAGTTCTTGCTGGACTCCTAGTAGCTCTGCTTCTTTGTGTGAAATGTCCTGAATGGCCATCTCAGTAAGTTTCTTCAGCTTTGTAACATCCTCCATTAACAAGAGCTTTTCTCTAATATTTGCATCTGTGTGAAATCAGCAGTCTTTCAAACACTAGTTCCATAAACTGAAATCAGTGCCCTTTCCATCTTCATCCTGAGTTCTGAAACCGTGGCATAGTTTGTTCAAGGGACTAGTGTTCAAAAAACAAATGATTCCCTAACAATGTGATTGAGAATCTGGCTTAGACTATAAATTCTCAGCCTTTTCCTTCTGAGGCCCTCCGAACATACTATAAAAATTCCACAGCCCAGAAGTGTCGCAATTTGTTTTTCTGGGTGTAAAAGTGAAGGGCAGCATTAAGGTTAGCAAGCAGAGCGCTTGCCCGAGGCCTCATGCCACAGGGGGCTCTCCAAGGCTTTGAATTCCACCCCAGCTGACTGGACTAGCAGCTCTGGGCTTCAGCTCCACAAACTGGGGCTTTAGCTTTCTGCCCTGAGCCCCAGTAGTCTTAACACTGGCTCTGCTTGGTGGCTCCGAGAGGATCCTGGACCCTGATGGAGAACAACTATTTTTAGATTGTTAAATAAAATTTAACTACAAATACCATTGGTTTTAAATAGTCCCTATTAAGATTGTAATGAATTATTTCTCTTTATGCATAAAATGAACTCTCAAACTACCACTCTCCTTATTCAAATTCCTCCTAAAATTCTCTTTGCTACCACCTAAAAGAAGAACGCTAACTTCTTCAGACCGGTGAAGAACTTACACTGAACTGGTCAGATGGGCATTTGCCAAAACAAAATAACCCTGAGATTGTATTCCACTCCCCAAGGGGCTTGTCAGCACTAAGAACGTGTCCCCATTGCAGCAACTTGTGTCAGCAACGGGTGGATTTCAGCTGGTCTTCAACACAGCTTAACTGTGAGTATTGTGCCGTTAAATCATCAGTTACTAAATAAGAGTAATTAGCATGATCAAAAGGAAATAGTTACTGCTTTTAACTGTGGTCTCTGAAAATGGAGCTAATCGTGGGTTAATTGTTTGCCTCTGTGGTTACACCATGTTCCAGACCAGTTCAGCTGCACCTGTTACCAGCAACAGATCGCTCTCCTAGAATAGTCAAGGCAATAGTGTTTGTTACACCCACTAGCTATCATGTATTTGGTTACACGTCTTGCCTTTTTTTCCCTTCTGTCCAGCATCTAACACAACTCTGGCTTCTGTGGAAGCTTTTTCATATAACAGACTATTTTCAAGTATTCCAAAGTAACACCACCTCTCCTCCCACCAGTATTTCCACTTTACCCTACTTTTATATTTTTAACCTGTTCACTCTCATATACATAATTTGTTCAGGCTTGGATAAGCACAGCACATGGGAATCATCATTTACTACCTGATAGAGTTTGCAGACGTTTCTGCAGGGCTTGATTTTCTGCCTTGAAAAACTTGGTGCTGTTCTCTTTCTTTCCAAGTTCCAGCTGAGCAGTATTTATTTCTGACTGTAACTCCTACAAATAGGAATAACTGAGAATAAGAATTAACTACTAGTGTTTGAGAGTAACATGAATTGACTAATCTTGAGGGTGCCGAAAGAGTTCTACACTTAACACTAGGAAAAATAGACTGGTTATAAATGGAGAAATGAAGCAAGGAAAAAGAACACAGCCTGGGGAAAAAATAGAAAAATGTTAAATAATTAAAACTGAAAACAAAGACTCCACTCTCATTGGATCCGTTCTTTATGCTCTCACCCCCCTCCAGAGTGGGATTCTCAAATACAAAATATACCAGCCACCTGTGAGCTGGCAGGGCCGCTACAGGTTGGGCAATACTCTTGCTTCCCAGGAAATGTTAAGTTAATGCTGCCCTTCAAGTAGGATTTCTTCAGTTACATGGGGACTTCACTTATAATTAAGATCTTATTCTGTGCACCTTTGTCACAGCAGGGAAGCTTGTGTATCCACTGCTGTTGGCTTTATATTGTACAGTACAAAAACAGTCCCATTTAATTGCTCACAAAGTCAACAAAACTGAAGCTAAGAAGATGCTTCAATCACTTACCAATGCCCAAAGTCAGTAGCTGGTCACAATATCAGGCAGCCTTCCTGTTTTATTATTAAGATGTAATAATGAAAACAAGTCTGTACAAATGTCAACTTGCTTTCAGGGAACTGTACAAATACACTATCTGTAGCTGTAGGAGGCCATATACCTACTAGCCTCTTGTTAAATCACTGATGTCATTTCTGCTTGTAAAATGCTTAATAAAGGAAACAAAACAGCAGAAATGTAGCACTTTAAAGATTAACAATGATTTATTTGGCAATGAGCTTTCATGGGACAGATGCACTTCATCAGATCAATCTAATTTCCAGTACAGACTGACATAAGTACAGAGGAACAAAAAAAAAATTGCAATAAAAACTGACAAACCAGATACATAGGATTGAAGGAGGGTGGGTGGGATGTTAATTGTCCTGCTTGAGATAATTACAAGCATCTTTTTGTTCTAGGACACACATTCTGAGACCTGAGAATTTGTGTCCCTAGAGCAAAAAGAATTTAAAAGCAAATTAGAGTGAGGAATTTGTGAATTGGAATTCATATTCAAATTTGACACATGAACACGTGGTCTGAACAGAGACATCAATTGCCTCACCCGTTACAAGGACTGCTTCCTTTTCTTTTGATGCTCGTAATTATCTCAGGCAGGACAATTAACGTCCACCCCTACCCTCATCACCCTCCTTCAGTCCTATGTATTTGATTTTTCAGTTTTTTATTGCAGTTTTTTTTGGTCCTCTGTACTTATGAATGTCCTAAGAAAGCTCATCATGAAATAAGTCATTTTGTAAGTCTTAAGTGCTACATTTCTGCTGTTTTGTTTTGTTGGAGTACAGACTAACACAGCTACCTCTGTTATTAATAAAGGAAAATTCACTTGTGTGCACACACAAGTCCTTCAGTAAGCATCTTCCAGAACTGGGCTAGACAGTAAAAGCAAGCTTCTGCTGTGATGTTTTCATTGCACCTTTTGTTTCCTTTTTTTCATGCTTTAACAATATATCTTGTGCTTCTCATGGTGCACAACTTCTGCAAGCAGCAGTTGCAATCATTACAGCCATATCCCTCAAAGCACTATACAGCCGGACACTTATGCTAGCAGAGTCCCAGCAGTGAGCCAGTGCTGGAATATTAGAGGCTTGTGTACATGGCCTTCTTTCCGCGATGGTCATGAGGTTACTTTGTTCAGATTTCTCCAGGAAGTTCTTTGTTATGTTGTCAGATAATACTGCTTCAGGATTGATAAGGAAAAACAGACAATAGTTACTGCTGCTTGGTTGTCGTACATTAAATGCTGTAAGCATAATTTGTGTCCCTTCTGGATTTGGTAGTAAATAGATATTGTGCATGATGGATGAATGCCTAACGGCAAATGGAGAGGAAAAGCCATTGATGAGCCAGGGCTTGTTTCAAACTGTTTACAGCACAAACCGTGTGGAACAGCAGCATACACAATGCAGACTTTAACCTAAGAATTTAAATTCGGACCACCTCTTCACATGGAAATCAGTGGAACTACATGGGGGTCACTAGGCACAGAACTTGGTTTTCTAGGTACATTCCTATTTTCCTTTATAGGGAAATAGGGGTCAAATCAAGCCCTCAATAACTACCTGTAGTAAACCCCTCATCTTTCTTTACTCTTTTGTTTAAGGGGCCAATGCCTCAGCCCTGAACCTTTTATTCCCAGGATTCCCAACCTATTGGTTGGGACCCAAACATGGGTTGCGATTAGATGTAAGAGTCACCAGCAGCTCAGAGCTGCATGTAGCTCTTAAAGAAGCCATTTGCAGCTCCTTAATGCTGCTACATCCAACAGCTATCTCATTCAATAGAGAAGGAATTATACATTACAAAGACAGCTTCTCCGTCTTTGATATTTGTAGCCCTCCCAGGCAAGCCACTTAATCGACTCTTGCAGTAAGCAATTTTCTCTCCCTCCTCTCTTCCCCCCTTTTGCCCTACGTAGCTGATGTGTCAGTTTTCATTTTTTGTTATCTTCCCCCCGCCCCCGCAGCTTCTGCGTGTGGCCTTTAAGCTGGGAGAGCAGGGGAGAGTGTTCTGAGGATCAGGGTCTTACCCGCCCCCACTACAACTGAGATCAACTATAATACACATTATTTTATTAATGTATGTCCCCTTTTCTATGAAATCACTACTATGAATACATAAACATGAGGGGGCACCATTTTATATTCTTGCCTCAGGCACAAAATTAGCTAGTTACAGCTAGTTTTTTGAATTGCCTTGAGGTCACTAAGTCTTCCTGAATTGTCACAATGGGTCACCATCTGGAAAAGGTTAGGAACTGCTGCTTTATTCTCATTAGCTTCTGTTGTAGCTGGAATCCTCATCGGGTGCCAGCACCTTGTGGAATTAAATAACAAGTGGAATACAGAAGACAGTGGGAGGCTTCTGCAAACTAAGTGGAAAGATCAATATAGCTTTCTAGCATTTTTTGCTCTCTTCTGGATACAACAGGAAAGGTATCACAGCTGGTTAAGCAGAAATCCTTGACTGGTATTTTGAATACATAGCCAGAAGCATGAAACGTTCTTTAATATTATCTTCAAGTTGAATGGTGGTTCTCCAGCATTAGCAAGTTGCTTAGGGCAGGTGTAGGCTTAAAAAGCCTCAGCAGCGCACTTGTACCACTGCAGCTGTGCCACTGTCGTGCTTCAGTGCTGCAGTGATAATTCACCTCCTCAGCAGGAAAAGCCCACCCATCATCACAGCATTGTATAGGAGGGGGAAGGGAGTTTTAGGTTGATCTACATGCTGTGGAGAGTGGGGTTTTCACTCCAGTAAGCAACATAGTTATAGGGGTGTGGGTGATGTAGACCTGGTCTTAAAATGGCAGCACCGAGGCCTCTCCCCTGAAGTATACTGTTACAAATCTTTGAGCACATCCTTTTATTCTTGAGTAGCGAAGAACCAAGAATTGTTACTTGCTGATCTCATCAGAACCTGCTCAGCATGTGGCTGTGACCTTCTCAAGCCTTGGGGCATAGTAAATTATAACTCCATGGAAAAATTACGTGGGAAAGAATGACGCATAACTAAATTTTCACTTCTTGTAAGCAAACAGATTCCCTTCACCAGGAAAATCCTTCTAACAACGAAATTAAGCTTAAATTACACTGGGGCCTGGCTGTTTTACTCCCTTTGTTTTTTTTCTCATGCTTTACTTATGAGCTGCTTAGCTCCTGCAGGAGAAAAACAGTGGCTGCCTTTGTCAAAATTAACTCTGTATTTATGGAAGAAAATCAGTTTGATTAAGCTAATTACGGCACTGGCCAACTTGTATTTATGGTATTCCAGAAGGCAATATAAACTTTAATATCGCCATTTCCCTCTTCTTGTTCAGGTTATAAAGAAGCACGCTTATCCATAAAGAAATATCACCAACGCTACTGAATTCAGCCTAAGGCCTCCATCCTGCAAATGCTTATGCAGATGCAGTTCTATTGATTGATCCAGGGATAAAGTTAAGCACAAGCAGCCAGTGCACTTTTCTTATGGAAAAGGAGGGTAGCAACTTTAGTTGAGCTCTAAGAGCTCATGATAATGACAGTTCAAGTTTCAGTTCCAGTTTTTGTTGTAATTAAGTCAAGTAGGGTAAGTTAAATCTATGACACCTAAGTTTTTTAGACTATGTGCGTCATCTGGTATTTCCGGCTGCTTGTCTTGCCCCAGTAACCTCAAACAAAAATATCAGTGTTCATGAAGTGAAATGGTTGCATTTCAAAATAGGGGATTTTAAGGATTTTTTGAAGCACTGTTTTAAATGTGAAAACTTGTGAGGTATCATTGGACCAAAGTGAAGAGACAATGTGTGGGGTTTTGTCCCTCTTGAAGCAGTCCTTATGGCTCAGCTTCACAAAAGGATTTAGGCCAGGGCTCAACTGGGCCGTGTCTACATGAGCCCCAAACTTCGAAATGGCCACGCAAATGGCCATTTCGAAGTTTACTAATGAAGTGCTGAAATGCATATTCAACGCTTCATTAGCATGCGGGCGGCTGTGGCGCTTCGAAATTGATGCGGCTCGCTGCTGCGCGTCTCATCCAGACAGGGCTCCTTTTCAAAAGGACCCCGCCTACTTCCATGAGCTCATGGGAATAAGGGGACTTCGAAGTAGGCGGGGTCCTTTCGAAAAGGAGCCCCGTCTGCACGAGACACGCGGCGGCAAGCCGCGTCAATGTCGAAGTGCCGCGGCCGCCCGCATGCTAATGAAGCGCTGAAATGCATATGCATTTCAGTGCTTCATTAGTAAACTTCGAAATGGCCATTTGCGTGGCCATTTCGAAGTTTGGGGCACATGTGGACATAGCCCTGGAGTGCTGAAATTTGTCCTTTTAACCTGTACGCGTGGCCCAAAGGCCAGTGCTACTTTTTAGAGTCACTAATAGTCCTATGTATAATGGCTTCATTAATAAATAAAGAGGCAGAGCTTTACCAGGTGGTGGTGGGTTAGGAGCATTAGCTGGTCCTGTGTTAATCCACAGGCGCTGTAGCTTTGAGCAAGCTCCCAGCTGCATAGAGGAGGCGGGGTTGGGCTGAGCTTCCACCTCACGTGTTGATGAAAATCAGCTCATGTGCCATTCTTGGCACCCATGCCAGGGCCTGCTGACCCCTGACTGAGGCATGGCCATGCTAAGTGCGGTAACTTTTAGGCACTTAGGAAAATCATAGGACTGTACTGAAATCCACTAACCTGTATCGGCACTTTGGGTCCCCATGTATTGAATGGGGAGAGAGGCAACTTAAGGCATGTCTGCATTACCAAGTTTTGCTGACAAAACTTATGTTGACACCCAAAAAAGTCGACCAAAAAAAAGCGCCGGAGAGTGTTCCAATTTGCTCCCTCTGTCAACATCTCATGTCCACAGTGGTGCATCATTACTGCAAGTGTGAGCAATGCACTGGGGGTATGTATATGAGTGCAGTGTTGGGGGAAGGCAGAGCTGATCCCTGCCCATCTTGGGGTTCCCTCTGAATTCTTGCACAGGTCCTCAGCCGCTTGGGAGTGGCATCATGCATAATTTTCTAAGCTTAGGAATATCAAAGCAGCACAGACGTCTGTTCCCCTTCCCCTGCTGCCTCGGTCAGACTGGGCTGAGCAGCATTTCAGTGATTTGCTTGGGAAACAAAGCAAGCAGCAAACTCAGCTGATGGATGCAGGCTGAACCTCTCTCATCCAGCACCCTCAGGACCTGACTGGTGCTGAACGAGAGAATTTGCTGGACCACGAGAGGTCAATATCGCTAGCACATTACCATTGTTAGCCTTTGATACTACACCAAGAAATAATGGGCTTAAATTGCAGCAAGGGTGGTTTTCAGGATGAACAGTAGGAAAAGTTTTCTGTCAAGGTGGTTAAGTAGTGGAATACACTGCTTGAGGAGGAAGGGGAATCACCATAATTAAAGATTTTTAAGACAAGGTTAGACAGAAACTTGTCAAGGATGATCTAGAAAGTACTGAAACTGCTGTTACACTACCATTTTCCTGTCGGAACGGGCATGGTAATGAGGCAATTTGAAGCAGGCTAATGAGGTATTATGCATGTTCAGCATATGCATATGAATAATGCATATTCAGCACCTCATTAACATTATGGCAGCAGCGCGAACAAACTTTGAATTGCAGAGTGACAGTTTAGATAGGGGCAGCTTCAAAATAACCACCGCACTTCGACATTCCCTTACTTTGATCTAGTTCTGTGGGAATAAGGGAATGACGAAGGGGGGTGCTTATTTTGATACTGCCCCCATCTTCTAATGAGGCACTGAATATGCATATGAGCACCTTCTTAGCCTGCTGTGAATTGGCTCGTTACCATGACCCCTCCCACAGGACAATGATAGTGTAGCAGTAGCCTTAGTCAGGGGAAAGGACTAGCTAACCTCACTAGGTCCCTTCCAGTCCTACAGTTCTCTGACGTAAAGTTTCAGTCTTGTGAATTGTTTGGGTAACTTTATTTAAGGTAGCACCACATTTATGTTGTTGCACCAAGACGAATGCACCTAATATAGCTGGACTGTCCAGGAGTGAGCTGGACAGTGAAGAAGATAGATGGGGTGGGGGAGATCTAAGACTGGGGCGGGGGAGGGTGTTGAGGTGTCACCCAATAGAAAGTTATTCATGCTGCTGAAAGCCAGAGTGAGACTGGTGTTTCACAGGGTGCTGGATCAGGGCTGTGGCTATGCACAGCCTCTCAGGGTCTGACCTGCATGCTGGTAAGCTATTTGTGAGGAGCCCTATATGGGAACTATAGCAGCAAAGCATTGTGAGGCACCCCAGGCTGTAAGGCAGAGGTGACAGAGCTTCTCACTAGTCTGCATTGCATCCCAAAATGTTATAGCTGGGGTCAACCTTTACATGCAGACTGGCTAGTTTACTGGAAAGAACTCAGCAGAGAAGACAACAAAGTGAGAGCCTGAGCCACAAGGCCGGGTGTAAGAGGCATAAGGCCTAAACTGAAGTCACAGCCTCTGCTGCTATAACGCAATTCAGCAAGAGTTAGGTTCTTAGCAAAAATCAGGCCTTGTTATAAAACATGTTCACTTGCAGATTTACAGAACTTGCCAAAAACTAGGCTGGTATTTCAAAACCACACTCGCTCCTCAGGTGCAAGGCACAGGAGGTGTGTATATACATTCCAATCGATGTGAGCTGCAACACCCTGATACCAGGTTATGGGATAAATGTGCTCCCTGAAGATGATTCAGGGACTCACTACCCACACCTAAAGATAAGGTCCGCATGACAGGGTGAGGGATAGAGATGTTTTGAGTAAACTGATGTCTACAGGGAAAGGATGGTAACTAGGGGCATCCGACAGGCAACATGTTAATATCAATGCATCAGTGTATAAAAGATCACAGAGGGGGGTGTCTTTGACTGAGTGGGGAACAGAAATTTGACTCTCAGAGGCATCCATGTATTGAGGATCCCTGCAGCACATGTAGGGCATTGATACTGTGCTTTGTTTGGATAAACCTGGCCAAGCGCCTTCACCCTGGAATCAAGTTTGTGCTCTTCTAGGGTAGATCCATCCAAGGCTGCTGGAGGGAGTGTCTGGCTAGAGCTAGTGCAGCCTGAACACACGCACACAGCCAACAACTGACAAAAGACACTAGGCCGTTGAGCAGGAACACAGTGGTATCCCAGGAACAGAAAATAGGAGCAGAGGTGTTAAGTTCCTGAGTCCTGCACTGGTCCTTTATATAGAATCATCAAATGTTCGAACTGGAAGGAACGACAAGTGGTCATTGACTCCAGGCCCCTGCATAGAGGGCAGGAACAAGCACCACCTGGACCATCCCTTTCATAGCTGCATATAAAGCCAAGGACAAAAGCTGTTCCTTAGGAGCTCAGGAAATAGCTGCCCCTATTTAAATTCACATATGAGGGTTTGGGGACTGAGGAGTTGTTTCCCAGAACTGGAAGATGCCTGAGTGGGACTTCTTTTAGACCTGGGAGACTGGTGCACAGCAGTCACCACACTGTCCTTGACACGCGGAGGGCTTGAAACCAATCCCATGGACAGCTTGACGACTGGAAATCCTCTATCAGCTGCAGCCTTTGTCTGCCTTCACAGCTGTTCTGACAGTACACGGCAGTTTCACCTCCCCTGTGCAGCTCTCCTCCCTCTGGTTTGCTGTTGAGGACGTCTTGGGGAACGCTTTGTCCAGAACCTCGCCCTTGACCGTTCTGCCACGGGTGGCCCTAAGGGAGAACATGACTCCAAAGAGCATTGCTCTGGGTGGGTCCCGGGGGAGGGGACTGAGGTATCCAGGTCACTGCTGTTTAGGTGCTCGCAATGTTGGTTTTCAGCTGTTGTTGACAGAGCTCTTGCCCGATTAACACATGCAAGGACATGGTCTTCATCACCCGACTCCTGATTCCACCCCGTTTTCTGTGGCTGTCTTATACTGCATCTTACATGCTACAGCAGGGATCAGCAACCCTTCCGAGGCGGCGTGCTGGAATTTGACCTTTTGACCTCCAGGTACCATCCAAGTGCAGGTGATGCTTTTTAAAGTCACCACTAGTCCTACTTACAATAGCCTCATTAATAAGTAAATAAAGAGGCAGAACTTTACTCTTTTGATCTTTAACTCTTCGGCCAGCTGGGGTTCCTAAATATCTTAAAATGTCCAGGATTGTAATACAGGTTGAATGACTCTTATCCCAGATTTTCTGGTCCACTGCAGCTGTAGTCTCAGTAGGTCTGGCAGGCAGCCCCACAGGCTGGGAGTGGAGCTGCTGGTGGCCTTGGGCCGGGAGCTCCAGCAGCCAGGGGTGCAGAGCTGCTGAACCCCGGGCTGGGGGATGGAGCAGTGACAACACTGCAGGGAGATAAGCACCCCCCCACTTCACCAAGTCTGCTCCTGCCCACTCCTTCTGCCCAGAACACCCCACCCAGCTCCTACAGCCCCTCCTGCCCAGACCTCCCTCCCTCCCTCAGCCTGTTCCTGCACCCTCCCTCCCACCAGACCTCTGCCCTGCATCCTGCTCCTGAACTGCCCACCCACCGCTGCTCCTTACCTCCCATCCAATTCCCCACACCCCAGCCTATTACTGCATCCTCCCTCCCTGCCACCCCATCTCCAATCACCCACCCACAGCTTGCTCCTGGCCAGAACCCACACCCCCACCCAAGCCCCCAGGGAGGGAGGAGGAAAAAAAAACAATTATGTCTTCTGCCACTATACAGGTTCTGCAGGGCTCTGGCTCCAGGGGCTCCGGCGAGCCTCTGACCCCAGGCCTGTGCCCCCCAGGGTTCTGGCCTCAGCCCCACGGTGGGGGCCTATGTAGCAGGGGCTGCCTGCACTGCCCAGGGCTCTGGCCGCAGCCCCACAGTAGGGGACGCAACAGTAGGGCTCTGGCCCCAGCCCTGCACTGACACAGGAGCCTTCGCAGCGGGGGCTCTGACCACAGACCCCTTCTCCAGCCCCCTCCTATGCTGCATGGGGGGAGGAGGGTCAGGACTAAGCTTGTGCCACATGCCATCAGTGGCACGCATGCTGGGGTTGCCAATCCCTGTACTACAGACTTGCTAAGCAGAGGCGATACTCAAGATTATTGCCCCCAACTGGTAACAGGCTTTCAGTATGAACAAGACCTCTTTGTTCCATTCCCGAATCATGCCAAAGCATTGCAGAAGTCAGAGCCATTGCAAAAACATAGTTAGGTGCCCATTTGCACTGCAAAATGGAACCAGGCTATAACAAGGTTCCTGAAGGGAGCGAGTTGCCATAAGAGGCTGCCCATGAATTATGGAACATGTTAGGGGAGTGCTGAGACCTTAATTCTGCATGTTAGTTTCAGTGTTACAAGGGGTTGGTATTAACAAAGGGTAACCCACACACCTAGATGTGGTTAACTGTTGCGTGCAGTGGTACCTAGACCAGTCACAGAGGAGGAATAAGTATCCTCTACAGCCCAACCTGAGAAGCAGCTGACCTTTAGCTCAAACAGTAAAGGCACCTGCACTAAGCTCTCGAGCAGGGGTTCCCAAACTTTTCGGCATCATGTCCCCACTTTGAGTTTTGAGAAACTGTCACACACCCTCCACCTCTTGTTTACCATCATCCAACCTCGCCTTTAACAAAAAATTCAATTAATAATGTGAAATAAACACAAAAACTTGACATAAAAATGTTATTTAAAATTAAAAATAAGCACAAATAATTTTTCTTGGCCCCTTGTGTTTGTCTTGTGCAGCCCCAGCTGGCCAACTGCCTAAGCCACATGCCAGCCTCTAGAGCTGCCCACACCAGCTGCCCACCCACATGAGACCCACACTGCCAGAGCCATCCGCACAAGCCCCACGCTGCCAGGGCCAGCCACCCACTCCCCCACCAGCCCCTCGGGCCACCTGCCTGTCCGCTAGCCACCCAAGCCACTAACCCAAGTCCCACGCTGCCAGGGCCTGCCGCCCACCAACCTTCCAAAGCCACCTGAGCCCCACAAGTCCCACAAGCTGTCCAGCTGCCTGAGCCCTGCAAGCCCTAGAAGCTGCCCACCCAAGCCCCTCCCCTGCCCTCTTCAAAGCTAGGCACCTCCAGCCCCCCCATCTAACCCCATCCTCCTCCTCCTCCTCTCCAGCCCACACTCACTCTCGTTTGCAGGAGGTCACTAGCTCCATGTGGGTCTACAGTGGCTGCACCGGGTCACCCAAGAAAAATGACAGGGGCTGAGAGCCAGAAGCAAAGGCCAGCTCTTTCTTCAGGTGGGTGAAATGATGGGGGGGCCGGGTCACCTCATGTTCCCCTGGAATTTCCTCATGCCCCCCCCGGGGGCACACCCACCAGTTTGGGAAACCAGGCTCTAGACGTCCCACGTTCAAATCTGCATGAGAGCAGCTACAAAAGCATCAACGTATATGGTATGTAGTTGATGGGCAATCCCTAAATTTTTGTCCTTTCCACTTTAAAGGAGGGGAGGGAGTGAATTTTCCTTTGTTTTGGTCTATGTGTAAGGCTAAGGGACTCAGGTCCTTCACTGGAGGGAATCAACCTATGACTTCAAGCGTTAACAACGTGTCCTGCTGCACGAGCTAAAAGCCAGTGGGCTCTCAGCTAAACTCCACCATGAAGCCTCTATGAGCTCCATGCCAGTTCCAAGCCTGGATGAAGGAGGAGGGTTGATCAGATGTGTGCCGATGCGCTGACCGTCAAACAACAACTAAATGATAAAAGATGCCAGCTTGGACGTTGCCCGGATAAACAAGGTCTGCGATACCAATCGAGTGATCGGAGTTGGGTCAATAAGTTGGCTACCGAAAGAAAATTACAGCTAACACATATGCTATCCATTGGAACATGGAACATCTGAATACTGTGGGCAACCGGAAAATTAGAACTGCTTCAGAAGGCAAGAGATACCAATGCAATATACTTGGACTGGCAGAGATGCGTTGGAAGGGATCAAGAGAGATATGCGGTTGCAAAGTCATTTGGTCAGGAAATGAAATGAAGCATGAAGCAGGAGCTAGATTTCTTCTTAGCAAAACAGCTAGAAGAGCATTATTAGGATACAAACTGGTGAGTGCAAGAATGATAGTAGCGAGATTCGAAGCAAAACTGTTCAACATCTCAGTCATTCAGGTGTATGCACCCATGTTGGACAATACGGAGGAAGAGATTGGGCTATTCTATAAAGACTTGACAAAGACGGTGGAGGAGATACCGAAGAAAGATGTGTTAATCATTGGAGGAGATTGGAATAGATAAGGAAGAGAGAGTCAAGGGAAGGTTTGGATATGGAGAAACAAATGAACAAGGTGAGAAACTACTAGAGTTTGTAACAGACTATGAGATGGTGATCTGCAACATGAGATTCCAACAAAAGGACTGTAGGAAGTGGACGTGGCGATTGAATTACAGGAAGTCCAAGAACATGATAGATATGAGTTTGATAAGAAGAAGCTGGATAACATCAGTACAGCAGTGCCGAACTTTCCAAGGAGCGGATATAGACTCAGACCACAGTCTAGTGATCACAAACATCAAGATAAAACTCGAAAGAAAATGGAAGACACAGTTTAAGAAAAGAAGAGATGTGGCGAGGGCATGTGAGGAAGAAACAGGGAATGAATACAGAGCAGCGCTTGAAGAGAAGATTAAGAATATAGCCACAGAGAAAGACCTAGATAAGAGATTCGCAGAGATAGCCATCGCTATAGAAGAGGCAATTGAGCAGACTGTTCCAGAAGAAGAAAAGATCAATAAGAATTGGTTTACCCAGGAGACACTGAAGTTGGTTGAAGAGAAGAGAGTGTTAAAGAATAGAAGAGATGTCTCTGAGATGGCAGAACAGCAATATAGAGTGAAATGCAATAAGGTAAAGAAAGCAGCCAGAAAGGATAAAGAGAAATGGTTAGAAGAGCAATGTGAAGATATAGAGAGGTATTACAGCGAATGTAAGACCAGGGAGGTATATAAGACAATTAGGAATATTAATAGGAAATGGCAACCAAAGCAGATGGTGATCAAAGATGAGAATGAAGAAGCGCTCATGAAAAAGGAGAAGATTGTGCAGCGATGGACGAGATATTGCACCGACCTATACAAAGCACAGTTGGACCTGAGTGTCTCAGAGAGACTGACTGAAGAACTGAAAGAGAGATCTCTACTGAGCATCGAGATCAAGACCGATATTTTGAAGGAGGAAGTAGAAGAAGCAGTGAAACGACTAAAGATCAACAAGAGCCCTGGAAATGATAAAATCACGGGAGAGACAATCAAATATGCTGGAGAAAGCATGATTCAGGAAATACACCAACTATGTAATATAGCATGGAAAGAAAGGAAGGCGCTTAAGGAACGGACAAGATCTGTGCTAGTGACAATATGCAAGAAAGGAAGCACGTTGGAGTGCAACAACTAGAGAACTATTGCCCTAATGAGTCATCTAGGCAAGGTGCTGATGATGATACTGACTGAGAGACTAAGATCGCAGATAGAAGAACATATAGCAGACGAGCAAGTGGGGTTCAGAAAAGATAGAAGTACCATACAGCAGATATTGGCACTAAGACTGATAGCTGAAAAAGCTCAATGAAAGAACAAGAATGTATACACTTGCTTTGTCGATTTCAAAAGTCATTTGACAGTACAGATCAGAAAGTGACTTGGGCAGTGTTGGAGTCACATGGAATGGATAGCAGACTGAAACGGTTGTTGAAGGATATCAGTGACAATGCGGAGGCAGTGGTGAGAACATGAGGGGAGTTAGGAAGTTGGTTTAAAACGAGTAGAGGTACGAGACAAGGAGATCCAATATCACCAAGTATCTTCATCGCACATCTGGAGAGAGTGATGGACAAGATCGAGGAAGAGGAAGAAAGGATATCTGTGCATGGGAAAAGAATTAACAACTTGAGGTTCGCGGATGATATAGCTATTGCGGAAAATGAGGAGAAGCTAGTGAAAACAGTGCAGGTGTTAAATGAAGAAAGGAAGCAGTATGGATTGATTATAAACATTGATAAAACAAAAAGTGGTATTTGGAGATAAGGAAATAGGAAGAAAGATCAGTGTGGATGGGATTGAACTAGAAAACGTAGAGAAGTTCACATAGGTGGGGAGCAACATAACGTTAGATCTAGACTGTAAGAAGGAAATAGTGACTAGAATAGCGAAAGCAAGAGCGAGTTTGAAGGTGACGGATAAGATCTGGAAAAGCAGAGCAATTAGCTTAAGAACGAAGCTGAGCATCTTGAAAACGTGTATTCAGCAGTATGTTGTACGGATGTGAGACACGGGTGATAACAAAAGATTCGAAAAGAAGAATGTTGGTGTTCGAAAGGAGTTGTTACAGAAATATTCTGAGAATAGGATGGATGCAGAAGGTCACCAATGAGGAATTATATAAGAAGATACAGCCGAAAGAGAACCTGCTGCAGAAGGTTATAAAACAGAAGCTATAGCATTTGGGCATATTTGCAGAAAGAACAACAAACAAAAAATCAAGACCCTGGTATTCAGCATAATGGACGGGTCAAATAGGAGCGGCAGACCCCACAGAGAATGGGTAGATGATGTAGTGGATTGGTGCAGAGCTAGTCTACAGACACTAAGCCACTCCGCACTGGACAGGGAAAGGTGGAAGGAAATAGTGAGAGAGGCATCAGACACCAACAGCTGCTGAGCCCACGGTTATTGATGATGATGATGATGCTCTCAGCTAAGGCTGTAGCAAGGAGACTTCCCTCCCCCTTGGCAGTGGTCTCAGAGCTTCTGGGGTTACATTTGGGAGAGGATTGTTATTTGGTGCGCGCACGTGGGTGTGTGTCTTTATTTTCAAATTCTTTATAGACTACAGCCTTGGTAAGCAGAACTGCAGCCGCAGGCCCTAGTAATTGTTCCAGGGTAAATAAGGCTGGGTGAGCTGGAGAGAGGAAAGATGTCAGTTGATTGCCTAGTCAAACTGGTTGGAGGGAGGCTAGCTAGAAAATGCATTTCAAAGAAAAGGGGGTGGAGGGAAACCTGAGAGCCAGAGGCTGGCCGGAATGAAGAAGCTGATTAGCCTGCTGGATTGGGGCTATGTTTTAAAAGCATATTTACTCAGAGAGAGAATTAAAGACATTTCGACATAAGAAAACTACCTTCATCTTCTGCAACACTTCTTCTGCTTGAGTGGTGATTTTTGGTTGAATGCTGGTAGCCTTTTTAGCCTGCTCTCTTGTTTACAATGGACAGTTAAGGAACTGTTTGTTCAGATGGGGAAAAGATCAGACAGGAGCACAGTTTTAGTATTTCCAATATTAATTTGATAACTTGGAGCGTGTTAGGAGTGGATTTCTCATTTGTTGCTAAAATGTACCACATTCAGAATATACATACTGTAATTTTAGTGGGCCAGCTACTGGTCTAGCACTACATACAACACAGGCAGTCACTACCCCTGAGAGCTCACAAGCTAGATTTTTAGATACCGTGCAACAACAAAAATGTTGCCAACTCCCACGAGTTTTATTGCAGGTCTTATTATTGCTGGTGTTTGCTTTCCTTAAAGCTGCAGCTGCTAGAATCAACTGATTTCATGAGACTCTCACCTTTCCTTAAAAAACAAAACAAAACAAAACAAAACAATCTAGCTCTTACAATTGCAGACAAAGCTTGAAAACATGATCTGCGGAAACCCACAAGAATCAGAGCAGAAGGCAAATAAAAAAGAACCCAATCCCATGGCCTAAAAATCATGATTTTTAAAACCCTGTATTGCTAACCATAAATTACAACAAGTGAATAAACAAATGGGCTGAGGATGGGGGAGGAGAGGAATCATTGAGAGGACAAGTTGTAGGTGAGACAGGTTGCTTATGTAAATTGTCGTCATAGTGATGTTGGTCCCAGGTGATTGCTTTTTTTGCCTACTGCCATAAGATAGTGACTTTGAAGCAATATTTTTGCATTGTTACCAGAACTCCTATTTGAGAATATGTTTATTCCAACATTTTATACATCCAAGATATGGCACTAGCGACTCTAATATTCTTGAACCTAAAAAAGTATAAAAACTGCAGATTATGTTTTAAAGTTCTATCTGCTCATTTCTTTTCCTTTTTTTGTGTGTAACTTGTACCTTCTATGCCTTCTGCCACTTCACTGTCCATGTCCAATCGGCATTGCCAACCTGAAGCATTCAAAATGAGACAGGCCTCACAAAATTATGACATTTTAAAAAATGTTTTATTTTAGCCAAACCTTTTACTGAATCTTTATGAGGCATGTTTTCAACTTTCCTCCACTCCCATGAATGCTAGAAACTTCCTTTAAAACAAAAGTGCAAAGAAAATCCAAAAATCCATCTGAGAGTCTCAGACAATCATGATTTCAGGAACTGGAGCTTTAAGGAAAATTATAAACAACAAAACCAAATAGTCTTGTGATAAAACTGTAAGTTGCTAACACTAATAAAATTTCTGATTCTAATTTTTTTTCATTATCTGAAGCAAATCTTATAGCCGACTTCATCAGCCTTAAGAGAAAAACAAGAAGTCCTGTGGCATCTTATAGACTAACAGATATTTTGAAGCATAAGCTTTCATGGGCAAAGACCCACTTCATCAGATGCATGAGTCGGGTCTTTGGCCACGAGAGCTTATGCTCCAAAATATCTGTTAGTCTATAAGGTACCACAGGACTTCTTGTTGTTCTCAAAGATACAGACTAACACATCTACCTTTCTGATTCTTGCTCATTAGACTTGAGTTAGTCGTGAAATTTCAGAGTATTACCTTGTGTGTATTTTTTATTTTAGCATTACACGTAACGTTTCAAATGCATTCACAATAGAAAGTTAGACCAGTCAATATTATCACTCAGCAGAGGAAAGATATCTAATTGACCGACTGGCTTCTGTTAACTCTTAAGAGTATGCAGAACTGTACAGACATTTAAATCAACTAAGTACACACATAGCTTCAGGTAAGGTTTGGCGAGATCAGGGCCTAGGAAAATGATTGTGATGTGAGGATGTATCAGAAATGGCAGTAAATGCAGGTCTACATGTAAAATGCTTCATCAGAACTGCGGTAGCATTTTAGTGATGACACTCCCCTCAGCGTAGAGAGGGTACCACAAGAGGCGGTAACTGTGTTGATGGGAGAAGCTCTTCTAGGCTACGTATACATGGCAAGATTTTTTTGGAATTCATTTATGCAATTTGCACTATTATTTCAAAAATACCTTAATCCAAAGGTGCACCAAAGATGCACCAAATGATGCACCAAATTTCAGAAAGTGACTTTTGTCTGAACGTTCCATTACACCTCAGAAGAAGAGGGGCACCAGAGCCAGAATGTCGTGAAAAGCTGCAGCATTGCTATTTCGGGATACCTTTGTAACCCAAAAGCAACAAGAAGTCCTGTGGCACCTTATAGACTAACAGATATTTTGCAGCATAAACTTTCATGGACAAAGACCTGCTTCATCAGATGCATGACTCCGGGTCTTTGCCCACGAAAGCTTATGCTCCATAATATGTGTTAGTCTGTAAGGTGCCACAGGACTTCTTGTTGCTTTTGAAGATACAGACTAGCACAGCTACCTCTCTGATATTTGTATCCCAAGTGTCTCACCTCAAGGATTAGAATTTTTAAAACTGGCTTTTGGCAAAGTGCTAAACTTAAAAGCAAATCTCGTACTCCACTGTCCAGTCAGTGAGAGCGGGAGACTGCGCACGCCTTGGTTTAGTCACAATGAAATGGACAGGATTGTTCTTTTACATGTACAGGTGTAGCCAAGATTTTTTTCAGCAGCTGGAATTTAAAGGAGGAGCTGCAGCGTGAAATGGCGAAGTAGCTTTATGTGGTGGCTGAGGAAGGATACAACAGGACCTTTCAGTAACATCAATAGCATTTAGAACCCAGGCAAGTATTGTATCAATGATTAGAAAACAACTTGACCTCTACTAGATGATATTAACTAAGAAGGCACTAGCCTAACACAAGTGTTTAACAGACCTGAGAATAGCATCATCACGAGATGTTTTTACTTTTATTAAGGGTGGGGGGATTGTGATTTGACTTCTAGACTTTATGGTGCACTCAGGTCAGATTTTCAATCAGGTCTCCACAGCCATGAGGCCAGGAAGTTGCCTTTTTTCATGAATGTTGAGATTCTGATGTAATCCTGTCTCTTGTGGAATGGTGGCTTCAACTAAAACATGAAGTATTGTGAGAGATGGCAACCTTGTGAAATCAGTCTGGTCCAGCTGGGTTCTTAGCTCCTGAGCTAAACTTGGGTCCTCTTATTTTTCTTGGAGGGGTTGGGACAAAGTGGAACTAATCTTGGAGGCTTTGAGCACTCTGAGGCTCACCGATGGAGAGCAACTGCCCTGGGGCCCAGCAATTCAAACCCGTAGCCATGGCTGGAGCCCAGGGCACTTTAAATTGCCTCTGGAGCGCTGTGCTGCGCACTCTGCATGTCTCTTAGGGCTGCCGGGGGGGCACACCGTGCTCCAGGCCAGCTGTCCTTAGCCCCGCCCCTTCTTCCCTTAGCCCCACCTCTTCTGAGAGTGCAAAGCTGCCCCCTCCCCCAACAGGTTGGCCAGCAGCCTGTGCCAGCTGTCAGCTCTGCTGGGCACACTCTGACATCACCCCAGTTCCAGCTGTTAGTGGGATGCCCGTGTTTAACGGTTCACTCTGAACCATCTGTTCAGCCCTGGCGCCCGCTTTTGTGGTGCACATCAGAAGAATAAGCGATACCGCCTTGTCCCTCATGTCCCACAAAGGGAACGGAGGGTGTAGGAGGCCTGGCGAGAGGCTCCCTGGCTGGGCGCCTTTCACACGCGTGGAAACCGGCCAGGTTGAAAAGCGATGGGGTGAAAAATGTATTTTGAAAAGTTTTGCCGTCTCCGATCCGCCACACCCCGGCTTTGCGATTCCTCGTTTCCCATAAGCTGGGGGGAGGAGCTAAAGCCCCCCAGGGGGCTCAGACTGCAGTGCCCTGTTCTAAACCATTTCAGACACATGCTTTATTTTTCAAGGAGCAAACTGGCCCCTGTGGAGAACAGCACGAGATCTACACCCCTCTTCAGAGGCTGTGCTCTGAGGCCTTTAGCCGCACTGAGGAGGTGCGTAGGCCTTTGACATATTAGGGTAAATTTCCTGCCTCCATGTGACCTTAAATAGTGAATTTTAGTAAGTGGTGTCCTCTCCCCTCTAACAAATACTTGCTACACGGACTCGGAATGCATATGGCCCAGCAGGGCTGACAGCCGCCATGGGGCAAGATGGGAGGGGGGCCTGGCTCCATGCCCCGGAAGGGACAAAGCATTGGGTGGAAGGGGGTGGGGTCTAGGGCACTCATCCCTTCCTGCTACTCAGACCACAGTGCTGGCCCCTCCTTGCTCAGAGCCACATGGAGGTGCGGAGCAGCACTGCCATGGCACTTTCAAGGTGTCCGGAGCTCCAACCACCCACCACTGCTGCTGACGTAGCAGTAGCTGGAGCGCCGGGAGGTTTAAAACACCAGGGACCCATGCGACAGCTCTCTGTGCCTCCCCTTGTCAGTGGGCCTGGTCTGACCTCTCTAATGCAGGTAAAATGGTGCAGGAGGGAAGACCCACTAGAACAGCCGTGTGGCTTTTGTTTTGCCCTACTGACGCTGCAGATCCAGGAGAGGATGTGGTCAGAGATCGCTGCATTAGCAGGGAAAACCCTGCACCCCCTCTCACATCTGCCCTCCTGCTACTGGCTGGCCTCTTGGGTGTGAAGATACCCTGAAGGGTGTAGCAAAGCCAAAAAAAAGGGAAGCATCTAATGTCCAGAGCCTGTTTTCCAGGGCAATGTGCCAAGTAAACAGCTGTTTCCTGATTTCTCTTCCCTCTCTGGCGCTCTTGTGCTGAGCTGGAAGAGAGGTTGCAAGCATCTAAAGTGGTAGTGGGGAAAAAATAACGGATCCATCAGCCACCCACCAAACAGCTGCTCAGTGGGCTCTGATGATCAGCCCCCCTAGCACGTCCTGCCCAACACCCATCTGCTGTGCAGCAGTGGGCAGGAGGTGCTGGGAGAGGGGGGGAGGTGGAAAGTGGTGCAGTGTGCACTGGGGAGAGCTGGAAGGAGTGGGGAAGGAAAAGGCAGACAGAGTGTGGGCGGAATGGGTTGGAGCACCCTGCAGAAAGCTGAAAGTCAGTCCCTGTGGTGGGGGCAAATGTGTCTGGGCCTTTCACATCCCTGTGCTGCTCCTTTCTACGTGCTCGCTCTGGTTCTTCTCTCCCCTCTCAATATGCAGAAGAAGGGAGCAAATGAGCATCCAGAAAGGATTTTTCCTGCAAGACTCCAATTACAATAAACGCCAGCCCACAGCACATTTTCATTTTTAAAAGAAGGACCTTAACAAGTGTACTGTAACCCTCATACCCTTCTTACAATAGGGACCCCGTGGTGAAGCTGACGGCTATTTCTTCTGCAAGGCTAATTAAATATTCAGTTAAAACACGACCCCCAAGAAATAATTTTATTTTAAGCCAGCAATAGATCATCTCTCTTTAGTTATCCTATGTAAAAACCTGGTTCCTTAATCTAGAGTCTTAGGTAAGGAGTCATCTTTGTGACCTCCCTGCACCTAAAACAATCGATGAAATCAATTGGGTGAATGTGGAAGGTAGGTTCAGATCCAAGCTCTTGATTTAAATTAATTTAATTATTTTTTTATTTGTGGGTCTGCAGTATTTTGCCCACTCATACCTTGGCGATGTCTACACTTAAAACTCTATGACTGCACTGGTGTAGTGCTTCATTGCAATTACTACCTGCACTGATGGGAGGGGTGCTCCCATCACTACATCATTCACCCCCTGAAGAGGTGGTAGGAAGGTCAACAGAAGAATCACTCTGTTAACCTAGCACTGTCAACACCAGCGTCATGTTGGCTTAGCTCTGGCCCTCAGGTTGTGGATTTTATGCCTATGTAACTTTTCATTGAAGAGCACTGTTCTCTGTAAGCTGAGTCCTTGAGCGGCCACCCAGGAGAAATTCAGAAGCAGCCCAGCTGATCAGCAGAGCACCCTCAACCATCTACAGTGGGTAGGTTGTGTTTCTATGGGTGGTGCGTGTCCACACATGCTTTGGTGCACACAACAAAATTTATTCCTCCCGTTGATGGAAAAAAATTAGAACACTGGTGCAGATCAGCCCCTCATGATGTAAGATGAATAGATTAAGTTTTTTTTTAGATCCCTGATTGGTGTGATTTCAGAATTCTGTCAGAGAGCAGGGATAAGTGATGTAATCATTCATTTCATAGGCTGTGTCGACACTAAAACTTTACCTCAATCAAGGTTGACTCAGCATGCAGCCACTACACTTAGCATGTTGCCTGTGTGCAGATGTACTGGCTCCTTGTGTGGACAATGAAAGTAATCACCAGGAGTGCTTGAATAAATGCAGCGTGGCATGTGTAGTTATCCCATTGTGTGACTCAGCAATGTCCCGAATACGCTGCCTTTGGGGAGGTTTTGACAGTGCATTTTGGGGCTGAAACAAGTCATGCAGGAGCATGGAGTCAACTGCGCAGTTTGCAGCAGTCTCCATCCCATAACAGGAACTGTATTTTATAAGTTTTGCACATTTTTTCAAAATCGCTCAAACCCGGGTACGCCACCTGCTTGTCCTCCATCTCTGACGGAAGCCTGGAGCCAGCCCAGTTCTGCACTGTTGTCATGAGCAGCATTGCAAGCACAGGGTGTATGCTCCGGGAGTATTTCTAGAGCAACACAAAGAACTAAACGAGTGGGGAACATGACAGTTTCCTGGCAGACAGGTTGATGCGGCACATAGCAACAGAGCTGTCCCGTCCATAGGATGGGGTGGGGCAGCTGCCCTGAGCCCTGCGCTTTTGGCTGCTCAGCCATCCTAGGACTGGTGTAGCGGGGCAGAGAGTTAGCTAGGGCAGGATGGAGGAAGATGGCAGCAGCGGTAGCAGCAGCAGGGGATCACCTCCCCTCAGCCTCACGTCCCCCCATCTTTGCACTTGGTGGAAGCGGCAGCCTGCTCTGCTCCAAGCCGCCCATGGAGCAGCAGGGCTCAGTGGGCCGGGAGGTGCGGCAGAATGCCACATAGGGAGCGCGGGCAGGGGAGGAAGCCACAGGAAGGAGACCTCCTGCCAGTCCCAGCGTGGTCTGCTGCCCACTCCCCTACCCCAGGCAATCCTCCACCAGCTGACTGGGGAGGGAACGGAGCAGGGAAGGGGCGAGGCCTGCGGTATGCAGGGGCTGCCTAGCTCCCAGCAGCTCGGGCACTGTGGTGGCAGTTGTCACAGACCCTGCCTGCCCCCTTCCCTCCCCCAGGGCAGCGCGAGTCAGTTCGGGGTTGCTGGTGGTGTCCAAAGATAAGGCTTCGAGTCAGTCACGGATTGCATGACTGCTGGGGATCGCTGTGACTTCTGCAGCGGCTGGTGCGACGGGGGGGAGCGGGGGGCAGCCTTGGGCCACTGGGTGCCTGAGCACCAGCAGTGGTCTCAGGCTGTGCAGTGGTGGTGCTTCTGGGCCACACTGTCCTTCCCAGAGCGCTAGCGGCAGTCCCCTGTTGCACACCACCACCCCAGGGCACCACCAGTGCCTGGCTCACCCCCTGCACCAGGGCACCTGCGGCACCCCAGAGTCTCCCCCTCAGAGCAGCGGCAGTGCCCCAGGAATCCTCCTCCACCTCCATCCTAAGCGTCCACGATTCAGGCAGGGGCACAGGACAAGTCATGGACAGGTCATGGGGTGGAATTTTGTTGGTGGCCCCTGCCCTGTCCAGGACTTTTAAAATAGCCGTGACTGCGACTGAATCGTAGGTTTGGGGCAAGCAGTGGGTGCAGAGCTTTCAGCTGTGCGAGCCCTTGTTCCTGGATCTGCGGGCTGGGCTTTCCCCAGCTCTCCGGTGCAGGGCCACCGAAAGGAGAGCTGCGCTGCCGGCGGAGGAGCGAGGGAACCCACCTGCTGCTGTGACGCAAGCGCGCAGGGCCATGAATGCAAGCCGGCGTTACGCAAGGTGGTGTCTCTTGGCAACATGCAGGACGTAGTGGATGGGTTTGCCGCAATGGGCTCCCTGAGCTGTGACAGAGACAGCCAGCAAGCCTGTTTCTGTTTTTGCCCTAGCCCACGGGCACGTGCGCAGTAAGGTGTCGTTTCTAGGGCTGCGCAAGCGCTGGTGGATTACCGCGGACACTGCACCACCATCGGTGTGGGCTAGGCAGGGACGGTGCCTGATGCATGCGTTGTTAAGCACGCAGGGCTGTTCCCAAAGGTACAGGCAAGGACTTGCCTTCCCAGCTGGCAGAGTGCCATGGGGAATACGGAAATGCTAGAAGTCATCTGGGGGACCCAGCCTAGCCCTTGCACCCCTGATTCACGCAGCTGTACACCAGCCACTTCAGCAGCACCACATTCTTACTCCTGCTTGGTGTTGCTTGTGGCTGGTGCCAGTGACAGCACCTGCCCTGGGGAGTGCAGCCTTTCGGGAGGTGGTATGAAGAGAGAATTGCTCTGTTCCATTATTCTAAAAGTATAGGGCAAAGGGCCTGCCTATGGGCACAGCTTCCCACAGCAAATGGGGCTTTCAGCTGACATCTCACTCCTGAGGGTAATACCCCCACTAAGGCTCTAGGTGGGCGATTGGATGGGGGGGGCAGGCTCTGGGTGGGAGGGCAGAATATTGGGGTGCACAAGGCAGGTGGGCTCTGGGACAGAGTTTGGATGCAGGAGAGGTTCTGGGATGGGACAGGGGATTGGGGTGCAGGCTCTGGGAGGGTGTTTGGGTGCAGGAGGTGAGAGTTATTGGCTCTGGGAGGGTGTTTGGGTGCAGGTGTGGGTTCTGGGGGGTGTTTGAGTGCAGGAGGTGAGGGTTATTGGCTCTGGGAGGGTGTTTGGGTGCAGGTGTGGGTTCTGGGGGGTGTTTGGGTGCAGGGGGTGTGGGCTCTGGGGGTGTTTGGTGTAGGGGTGAGTGGTGCGGGTTCTGAGAGGTGTTTGGGTGCAGGGGGTGAGTACTGTGGGCTCTGGGGGGGTGTTTGGGTGCGGGGGGTGAGTGGTGCAGGTTCTGGGAGGTGTTTGAGTGCAGGGGGTGAGTACTGTGGGCTCTGGGGGGTGTTTGAGTGCAGGGGGTGAGTACTGTGGGCTCTGGGGGGTGTTTGAGTGCAGGGGATGAGTACTGTGGGCTCTGGGGGGTGTTTGGGTGCAGGGGGTGAGTGGTGCAGGTTTTGGGAGGTGTTTGGTTGCAGAGGGTGAGTACTATGGGCTCTGGGGGGTGTTTGGGTGCAGGGGGTGAGTGGTGCAAGTTTTGGGAGGTGTTTGGGTGCAGGGGGTGAGTACTGTGGGCTCTGGGGGGTGTTTGAGTGCAGGGGTGAGTGGTGTGGGTTCTGGGAGGGTGTTTGGATGCAGGAGCGGGTCTGAGGTTCAGGCTTTGGGCGGGAGTTTGGGGGTGGAAGGAGGTAGGAGGAGAGGATGTAGGCTCTGGGAGGGAGTGGGGTGTGCGAGGGAGAGTGGGGGTTGCTGCACTTCCCTAGGGCACCCCCCCTCAATCAGTGGCTGTAGCGGGACTGGGGTCTCTGCCCATGCCTTCCCCTCACTATGCACCCCCCGGCCCTGCCTGCCTGCCACCCCCGGATGATTTAAAACACCCCAGTGCCCTGCTGCCACCACTGCTTCCAGCTGCTAGCTCCACACTGCTGCTAGCATGTGTCTGGTCCGGGGACGGCACGTGTCTCCATGTGCTGCTCCCAGCAGCCAGGCCAGCGCACAGATACCGCCCCCTCTCTCTGAGCCATAGGACCTCACCATTCTGGCAGCTGCACGGGCCTGAGTAGATAACCTATGAAAAACATATCACACGTTGGATTGTGGAACTGCTTGGGGCCACGATCTGGAGATCTCTGCTTTAATCTTTTCCATCTGCGTGAGGATTTTTTCCATCCATGTGTAGAATAAATGTTTATGTGCGTGGAGGCCTGTGAATGAGCACCACCAGTAGAAACACAAACCCTAGCTGTGGGTGTTCTGTTAGTCAGCCAGGTGGCATTGGAACCTCTCCTGTCTGGTCATACAAGTGCACGGATTATAGCGAACGGTGGTCCTGGCAAGTGGAGTTCACTGTGTGGGCTAGAGCAGTCAGTATGGGGCATTGTGGGACAGCTGCTGGAGGACCGCTAGTGTTGATATAAGTAACGCTGTCTGCCTGGGCACTGTATTTGTCTAAGTCAGACGTCTGCAGCTGAACTAGCGAGAAGAGTCATTTTTTCAGTCAGTTACAAAATCAATCCTTCAAGAGCTGCAGTGCATGGGAATGTGGGACTGTTAATCAATCACCTCAAACCATACTTTTTGTAACCCCTGTTTTAAGACCATCGCACGCACACTGATTTGCACCAGTTAGAAACTTCAAGTTACTTTCACACCGAGTTGGACAGTGAACGAGGACGAGGAAAACGCTGCACCTGGGGATAGGCCCTTCAGCAGGAAGGAACAATGGTCACATCAACCCTCCACAGCAGTGTTTCTCAAGCTTTTTTTTAATACAGTACCCCTTTAAAAATATAAGTACCCCCAACCCCCACTTTAACCCAATCCCCCTTCCCCTCCTCCAGAGCCAGGCGTCCCCAGCCCCCTCCCCTGCTGTAATCCAATACTGGCCATTCACCAGAGCTGCCACTGCCCCCACCATCATGTGCTGTTCCCTCGAAGTGCTGTGTGCCCAGCAGCTCCAAGCATCACATTGCTCAAGAGCCATGAGCAGCTCTGGTGCGTTCCCCCCGACTTCTTTCACATTCTGGGGTCAGCAACCTGCTAGCAGAGTGGGGAGCCCACCTGAGGCAAGTACTGTGGCCAGGCCTTGCCTGGGAGGGCTCTTGTCAGGTGGGTGTAATAGAGCACCACAGAGGAGTCAGGAGCAGTTGCTTCTGGAGACGCAAATGACTCCTTAACGAGCTGCATGTGGCTCCAGAGCTGCAGGTTGCCGACCCTGATCTAAGTGCACCAATCAGGGCTCCGTGTTGGTTGAGGTGTTGGTATTATTATGTCAGCATAATGGGGCAGGCGACCAATTTCAGCATAGGCACAGGTAGATCTGTGGCTTGCATCGACTTGACTTTGTAGTGTAGACCAGGCTATAGGCTCCAGACAGACAAGTGACACACACAGCCTACCTAGCCAAAAGTTCACTCTGACAAAGGGGCTGCCACAGTCTCTGCTATGCTCCATCCCCAGTGGGGAGAAAGTCCTTTCCTTGTAGAATTCACTCTGCTCTCAAACTAAAACAACAGCGTGCCCATGAGGCCTGCAGAGATCAAAGGTATTCTGCCAACCACAGGGACTTGTGCACACCTTCCAAGCAAGGAGGAATCATTCATGGAGCCACACAAAAAGAAGTGATCTTTTTACAAAAGAAATGATCCAACTCTTTTTTCCCTAGCAGGAGAAGTAAGTGCACTTCCCCAAATGAATGGAGCACCATTCTGTAATTTTTCTGTCGGGTGTGATGCGATATTCTAGCAGGGAAAATAAGCAGCTTTTTAAATAACAAAGTTTTGATTTTGGTAAAGGATATAGAAATGATGTCTCAAGTTCCAGTAGGTAGACTTCTTTCTGGAGGTTCTTTATGTACTCTGCTTCAATCGAACTCAGTGTGGCCATTTGTCTGCAGAGAGAGAAAGGAAACCAAGGTGAGGGTTTGTTGTTTTGTTTTTTCCAAGGCATATTCTAATATATACTCTGGAGGCTAAACCCACAGTGGCAGCTGTGAGTTGTTGATCCTTTGAAAATCAACCCAACCCCCTGTGCAGGTGATAGTCTCATTTATGGAAGCCAGCAGATAAACCTCTGACAAAGAAACGGGGGAGAAAGTGACGCACCTGATCTTCTGCTTTCATGCTACTGGCTCCTGTTACCAGCTAATGGGCCACCCTTTGATTAGATTGCCATCCAATGTCAGAGACTGGCACATGCCTTTGTTTTGGTTTAGGATTTAATAAGGTCTGAGCCACTAGCTGGAACAGATTGCGTCTTTTGTCTTCAGCAAAGCCACAGCCTATTTCATCTTTAATACCCAGCTGTGCGGTGGCTGTGCTGTGATTTGTGTGCAAGAGGGTATTTTCTGCCTTCAGTTCTGACTTTAAGAGCTTCAAGTACCACACTGACTGCAGTTTCCAGTCTAAGTTAACTTTTTGTCTTTTTTAATGACACTTCCGTATTTATTGCCTACATCAACCATGTATTTCTGAGATCCATCTCTACTGCTTTATTTTCAAATAAGCATTTTCCCATCTTAGATTTAAAAAAAAAAACAAAACAGTTAAAAGCCTCCTTCACTCTCCAGGTTCAAAAGCTGATTGGAACCAGCATTCAGACTGGTTCCTCTCAGGGCATGTCTACATGGCAATTAAAAACTCGTGGCTGACCCTTGCTAGCCGATTGAGCACCCACCTTGCAGGGACCTAGAGCCTGAGCATCTACACCGCAGTTAAACGGCCAAGAGCCAGAGCCTGGTGAGCCCTAGGCAGCTGGCATGGGCCAGTCAGGGCTGTCTAACTTCAATGTATACGTAAGGGCCAGTACACCATCATCCTGCAACAACCTGGAGTTCCCACACTTCGTGGATGGCAGTTTGCTGACAGCTGGAGCTCAATCGATGACATGGCTGGAAGGGGTTTAAAATCCTTGTTCTCCGCCAGTCTGCTTCCTCTGCTGGGCTTTTGCATGGCTCCTATTTCATGCCCTTCAAAAGCTCTGACCGTGTCACGTGCCACGTCCAGTGTTACCCGTGTGCTCTGCTGCACATTCTCCGCCATTTGCCAGTTGGCATCTGTGGGACAGGGTGTTCGCTCAGCTGTGCTCCATCTTCTGAATCACTCCAGGCGTGTGCTCCTCTGCTGCCCCTCCCCTGCCCCGCCCACAAGGGTGGCTCTCTCAGCCGCTTGGGATTTCTCCCCCTACCATTTCACATGTGCTGATGGCCCCCATCTATCTGTCCAGGCACTGCGGCTGCGGCTTAAACAATAAGAGACCGCTTTGCCGCTGCACCATAGCGCTGCAGGCACAGCTCGGGAGTGGAGCTGGGTGAAGGTGACTTCATGTATCTTTTGCACCCTCCTTCCCCTTGGGCAGTGGGCTGCGGTGGGCGCTGGTATGAGCACAAGAGTGTGTTTTAGCAGCTCCCAAGCTACTCTAATTTACAGCAGGCCTGTGAAACAGCTCAGAAACCCCCTGTAACATTCAGCGCCACACGCACCTCTGAATACTCCATACACTGCCACAGCAGGGCCATTTGGGAGAGCCCGGCATAGGGAAGTTCTCTCCAGGACAGTTGTGGCTCCTTTTCGGTCCTGAAGCCTCCATAATCTAGCCCTAAAACTTTGTTTGCTGAATACCTGAGGGCCCTAAGCTCCAGTCCTGTGAATGCAGGGGCTCTACGCGTCCAGGTCTGGAAGGGTATAAAAGTTCCTAGCAGAGCTGGGCTAGCAAGGGGTGGGAGAGAACATAGCGCATCAGAGCAGTGGGTACATGGCTTTCCCCAAACTTCTCAGGGCCTTAGCTCCTTTCCAGTGAGGGGATATTCAATAGGAGGCTGTCCCAGAGCTTCTTGTGTTGCTCCCATGAAGGGGGTCAAGTAGTCCAAAATGAGCATTAAAATACACCTGGCTCGTTGTGTTAACTCCACTGTATGTTATTAAAAACAAAAGAATATTAAACACCATATCGACTTTTCAGCGTTGTGCTTGTGTTTAGGGTGATCATCCGTCCCACATTGGGTAGGACGGTCCCACATTTGGAACACCAAAAAAGCATCACAACTTTTTTTCCCTAAAGGGACTAGTTGCCCTGTATTTGGCCCCCCACAGCCTCCAGGAAGCTGGGGGATCGCTGGTGGCTGCCGCTTTCCTAGGGCTCTGGGGGATCACTGGCGGCTGCTGCTTTCCCAGGCTCCCAGGGAGTGCCGGTGGCTGCTGCCTCCTTCCTGGCTCCCCAGGGCTTGGAGGAGCCACCCCTCCCCCCGCACATCTCCCTGTCCTGTATTTGGGACAGGGAGATGTGGTTGCTCTACTTATGTTAGATACGGAAAAGGAGCGAGTCTGTCTCAGTGTTGTTCCTAGCCAGTGTTAGTATTTATACACTGTCACAGTACTCTGCTGGCTAGGCTGCAAACATTAAAACTGTATTTGCACTGGATTTTAAATTGTGAGCACATTTCTCCTGGTCTGAAGTATTGAAAAATGGTAGAAAATGAAAACTGAGGCCTTTAAATGAAGCTGATCTTTTTTTACCCTTCTTTTAATGAGTGGCAAGATGTTAGCAATGTTAACTGTCATAATCTAAGCAGCAGAAACTCAGCCCTTTAAAGACTAACAAAATGATTTACCGTATTCAGTGGTGAGCTTTGGTGGGACAGACCCACTTCTTTGGATCTGAAGCAGTGGGTCTGTCCCATAAAAGCTCGTCACCAAATACTGTAAATCATTTTGTTAGTCTTTAAAGGGCTACGTTTCTGCTGCTTTGTTTTGTTGGGGTACAGACTAACATGGCTACCTCTCTTTCCCTATTTATCATAATCCAAGTTACCCAGCAACAGTGACCTCCAAGCTTCCTTAAAACAGCAAAAAAAAAAAAAAAAAAAAAAAAGCTTGTTTCATTGTAAGCTACAGAGAGAATAGATTCATTTAAAGCCTCACAACCCTGGGTACCTCTGGGGAGTCTCTCGCACATCTGTAGGCAAACACATCAGCACACACAATGAAATATCATTTTCCTAATGGCTGTGCGACGTGACATGTGCCTTCCTCTGCTACCCTTTTTTCTATTGGGTTTCTTATGGGTAGAAGTTGTAGCAAACAGGTGAGAGAGGTAATATCTTTTGTTTAGTGGGGGTTTTTTTTCAAACTGGGGTAAGTGTACCCTTATGGGGATACAAGTTCCCATCAGGGAGCACATGAAAAAATCTTGTAATGAGAGACAGCGCCCTTTATTTAGGAAGACTCAGCAATCCAGCTGTGGGTGTGTGAGTACTCTATCTCAGAAGAGGGGAAGGCGGCAGACTACGTTATTTGGTACGCAGCCTAAAAGGCTTGAAAGCGATTGTTTTATTGGCCCAACTCCTATTACGAGAAAGACAAGCCGTCAAGCTTTGTATGTCTACACCCCACAGCGTTTAGCAAACACAGCCGTGTCCCTGGAAGTCAGGCGGCGTCAGTGCTGTTTGTCGGCACTTTTGCCAACAAAAACGCCAATCCCTTCGGAGCGGCGTTTGCTTTGTCGACAGGAGGGCACCATGGAGGGGATGGCTCTGACTTCCCTCAGGTATCTTAGACAGGCCCACCCTCCCCACTCTTACATTAAAAAACCTCAGAACGCTTCTTCCATAAGCCTCCTCTCTCCTATTCCCAGGGCTAGCCTCAGGCATGTGCAGCACACGCAGCTGTGTAGGCCACCTGAAAATGTGGGGCTGCCGGCTACCCCCACCTCCACCTCCACCTCAGCCACTTGCTCCTTTCAGCCAGGAAGCTGATGCCTGAGGGCTCCTGGCACGGATGGGGAAGGAGTGGCACCAGCGCCCTTGCGCACTGTGACTCTGCTCTGGCCCCCACCTCCTTCCCCCAGAGGCTCAAACCGTGTCTTGGTGGGAGCCGGGGAGATGAGGAGGTTACTGGCTGCTGCGTATGGTGGACGTCTGGGATCCCCTGTGGCATGCACACTACCTCCTCTCAGGCCTGAGCCGTGCTCGGAGAAAACACTGCACACGCAGGGCCCGCCCCAGCCACACCAGTATTCAATGCAGATGCTGGGGAACGTGGGAGCCCCAGACCATGCTGGGTAGTAGGAAGCACTGTCAAGTAGCGGATAGACCCCCCCAACCTGTGGGTTCTCCTTGCTCCAGGTAATCCCCTCAGTCCAGCCCCCAGCTGTGGAGCAGCTGGAGACCCAGTTCCCCTGGCTCCTTGCCCCCACCAATACCCCTAGGAGAGACACGGTTCTTCCTGCCCCCTCTCCACTACCAGCATCCCTGGGGTAGACTGGGCCTCCCCCCTGTTCATTCTGCCTCATCCACCCACCAGTGCCTCAGGTCTAGGGAGGGAAGTGGGTCAGATGAAGTTTGGTCTGGAGAGGGATGTGGGTCAGGTCTGATTTGGAGGCCTGGCCAGGTCTGTTGGCCTGGGGTCACAGCGGGCCTGAGCCTAGTCTCTGTGCTGTCTCTCTGCCTTGGCAGGTGAAGACTAGTCTGAATAATGACACTGAATACAATAAAGTGGTTCATAGTTTTATTTTCAAAATGTTTTCAACAGTTTTTACATGTGCCCCAATTTCATACAGAAACTGACCAAGCCCTGGTCGGCCAGATGTGAAGCAGGATAAGAGGGTGTGCTGGCTCCTTTTTTAGTGGGGGCAGCACCTGGCTGGTGTTTGGCCAGCTTTGGCTGTTGTTAGCTGCTTACACACACACACACACACACACACACGACTCCCTCTCCCCTAAACACACACACACACACACACACACACACACACACACACACACACACGACTCCCCCTCCCCTAAACACACAACTCCCTGCATCCACGTCACTTTACGCACCTGGGCTGTGCCTTGAGGCATCTGGAGTTACGGCTCTTGTGCCCCCTCCTTGTGCAGCCAGGGGGAGAAAGTGACCTGAATTCAGGGAGCTCCAACATTGCTCCCTGGTGCCCACTTTCTGCCCCATGGAATGTGTGGGGCAGAGCAGCAGCAGTCCAGGAAGTGGGGGTTGGGGTTAGCAAACAGCAACTCAGCTGCTTTGTGCATCCAGGTCTGCCTCCCCATGAGGGTGCAGGAGGGTATGTGTGCAATGGGTAGGACTGAAGAGATGCTGGGATAAGAGCCACAGAGGGGAGTAGGCCTCTGTGTGTGTGTGTGTGTGTGTGTGTGTGTGTGTGTGTGTGTGTGTGAACTAGTTATCAGTGGTACTGGCCCTGCAAAAATGAGCTGGAAGTGGGAGGAGGGGCCCGGCTGGGCCAGGAGGGAAGGGAGCATGGCCGTGAGTCACAGCAGGTTTGGTCTGCTCATCTGGCCCTGCTCTCTCTCCACGCGGGATGCAGGTGACCAGCTCTGGCCAGCAATTGTGGGGCAGGTGCGTGGGCAGGCTGGCATGGAGCAATCCACCCCACAAGTAGGTTTTGTCCAGGGGCCGTGCTCCTTTGACACACTAGGGTCAGTGGGGACCCATTTTATAGTCCTGCACAAGGCCCCATAAATCCTAAGGATGGCCTGGCCTATTCTCCTCCATCAGGGAGTATTAGTGCAGGCCCATAAAAAATGCTGCAGAGGTGCCCCTGTGCTGCTGTAGCACTTTGGTGAGGTGTTACTCTGCTAACGGGGAGCTTTTCAGGTGGCATAGTTTCGCCACCTCCCTGAGAGGCACTACCTATTGCATGGAAGAAGCTCTCCTGCCGACATACTGCTGTCTACACTACAGGTTATGTCGGTGTAATTCCATTGCTCGGGAGTGTGGATTTTTTCACACCCCCGAGCAACATATTTACACCCAATGTCAGTTTTTATAATGCAGCTCTATCCTTAGGACAATAAGGGGAAAACGGCTTAAGGTCCTTGCTCTGGCCTTGATCCAGCAAAGCACTTAAGTGACTAGTCCTACAAGTTGGGCCTCCCAGGTTTGGCACCCTCCAGACCTAACTGGTCCCAAAGGAGGGGGTTTACCCAGGCAGAGGATGGCCCCCAGCCCACCTCCATCCTGAGTTCAGCCCCAGCCAGCCCCCTCCTCCAGCCCAGGCCTCGATGCTGCCCACTGCAGCCCCCTCCTGCTGGCCCCACTGCCAGCAGCCTTGGCCACAGTCCCTGGCAGCAGATTCAATGCAGCAGGCTCCAACCTGGGGTTTTTCGTCCTGGTTTTCAGAAGTACAACCAGTACTGAGTCAAAGGGATAGGTCAGTGGCTGGTGCCTTGTAAACCCAGGGTCGTCCGCTCAGACCTTGAGGGGGCTCTTCAAGGTTTCTGGGGCAGGTTAGATTTAAAAATATCTATCTCTGAGAGACAGTGACAGGTCCTTCTGTGAGTACCAGGGACTGGACGTGATGCTCTCTCAAGGTCCCTTCCAGCTCTATGAGATAGGTACAATAGATTATCAGCTGCCTGTGCCCAACTCTGTTCCCAACATTGTTTGGAAACATAAATCCAAAATTGCGAACAGGCAGCTTTCTGCCAGCCACCATCATGCGTTTTCCCCAAAGCCAGGTGGCGTATGACAACACAAGAAATTAGACATTCCAAAGAGAATTAGTCATATTTAAAAATTAAACACCTGCTTAAGTCCTTTGTTAGATCAGGCCCAGAGCACTCAGCATGTCGCAAAAACAAACTATTAGTCTTTAGTTTGTTTCCTAACTTTTGTACCCCTCCGCCTCCTGTATGTTGTCTTCAGCTGTACTTTCCTTGGGACGAGGACTCTGTGACACATTTCAAGCTACAAGCCAGTTAACACACTTTTGAGTAATCAATAAATATTGTTCTGTTAAACAATGAACAATAAGGGGATTCTCAACTTCTTGTCTGCTAGGAAAGCAGTTTTAAAAGGCAGTTTATTTTGCAGGGGGTAGTTTTTAGAAAGCAAACAGACAGGCCCATCTACACAAGTGAAGAGCCGGTTGGGCTCCTGCAGTAGGTAATGTGCATATATAGTCAGATTATAAATCAGTGCTGTCCAGCTCAGTATTACCTAAGTATATTATTGAAACAAAGTTAACAGAAATTCCCTAAGGGATATTATATGGCTGTTCTACTCACTTGAACGTAGGTGCCAAGTTGCGTGTGTGAGTCTTTTTTGAAGCAGTGAATTTCTTTGGCTTTTCTGGAATTAGAAATGACACAGTATCGTCAGATATGCCCACACTAAGAATACCTCATTTGATGCAGATACTTACTCGACACGATATTTAAAATTCAAAGGCTTGATGCACATTTTCAACTTTCTTAATATTTAGATACATCTCTTAGTGTTAAATTCTGCTAATCTTACTCATGGGCCTAATCCTACTAATTTTGATATTGTGATAGAATTATGCATATAAACAAATTTAGTAGACTTGGGCTAACAGTCTCAGCTTTCAACTCGTGCAGGGTTTTTTTTTTTTTGACCTTATGTTTGACTATACTGTGTTTATATGACAGTAGTATAACATCTTCAAGTTTCTAAACTCATTTTTAAACTCATGTTTTACCTTGATGCAGTTTTGACTCACTCCTTTATCTCTTGGTCACAGGTGTTCAGAAATGAGATTCTCCTAATCAGGATTAATACCAGGCACTAAATGTTCTACTGAAATTCACGTATTTTATTAAAAAAGAGAGAGCCAGTTTGGGGTGGCTTTGAGAAGAAGATATCCTAAAAATCAAGCAACCTAACTATTGCTCATGCATTATACCAATCCATAGGCATAGTAAACTAAAACGTTTAGCAGTCATGCTTGATTTTGCACTTTTGGTAGTTTGTCCCATGCAGTAAAATGCTGCCACTCCATAGCAGGGCATGGATTTTGGTTTAGCAAATCGTAACCCAGTATTCCCACATGATAATGTTTTTCAGTCTTCAGAGCTGATTCCGAAGCTGGTCCTGCAAATGCTGGGTGGCATATGGAATTTCCCAGAGAAGATCAAAATAATATTGCAAGTAACAGAACAGATATCAACCGTAGGCTGAGTCAGCTCTGTGCTGAAGTTAATTAATTTAAGGGCAAGTTACTGCTGTCCATACCGGACCAAAAGTTCCTGCATGGGAAAGGATTTCAGGATTTAATCCTTAGGGCTGAATTGGACCTTAACTTGCACACTGCGTGACCCCTTTGAATTCAGTTGCATTGTGCAGGATGAGGAATGTCACTGCTGGATTGACCACCAGGCAATACTGTGCTTTGAGATCCTTCCAGATGAAAGGTGAAGTATAGATATAGGTAAGTATTGTCATTCCACCTTCTTCCCCTCCCCACACACTGTCTGTACTGCTTCTTTACTAACAACATAAATTCTAGGTCTGTCTCAGGCCTCAGGTCTGATCCATCTGTGGGAGTTTTTATTCTATGCCTCACCTCATTTTTGTCTGAAAATAACCCTTTGCACCTTTGCAACTTGCCTCCATCGGAGCAGGATCTTCATTATAAGCTCAGCTCCCCCCAGCTCCCCCCAGCACGGATAACATGCTGGTCATTCACACACAAGCAGGCAGCACTGCTGGGCTTTGGGACTTACCAGGCTGCATCGCCTACATGCATCATTCAGAAGACAGGGCAGCACGCAGAGGAGTGACCGCTGAAATGCGGTGGGTGGTTGGAAACTCTTGCTGTCTCTGCCAAGCCCTGTTTGTCAGCCCTGCTGCTGCTATGGAAACCGTTTAGCAGCGCAGACTCTTTTCAGCAGTGAAGGTGGGACAGCTGGCTAAGGGCTGGTTCTGCGCTACACTGGCCACTGGGGGCTCAGTTCACGCCATCAGGAAGGGCCTGAGGATTTCAGAAGGGAGAAGGTGGCTGCTGTGATGGATTGGGGCAAGAAAAAACATGTTTGTAATATTATTCCTCTTTAACGGTGGATGCCGTTGATCAACTGGCCTGTAAAACAGAATAAGTCAGAACACTAAAAATAGGAAGATTGTGGGGAAAAATTAGCTGCCAAAGGAGCATCCAAAATCCTACAACATACAATTTTTGGCTTTTACATCTGTGATTATTTTTGAGTGGGGAAGCTCTGTGGTAGACTGGGTCAGGTTTGGCAGCTTGATGAAGCTACTGCACTATTCTCAAGTATTCAGAAATAAGTAGACGCCCCAAAATCACAGTTTTGACTTGGAAATCTTGATTTTAAAAATTGCTGTGGATCTTTTCATTTAGCGTCTGGTTTTGGAGTCCTTAAGGTAGTTTGCAGCCATGAGGGCAAGAAATGTTTTAAATGAAAGCTGAAATTCACCTGGAATCACAGGACTCCAGGATCTGGGGTTGTAAGAAAAAAACACTGACTATTGCAAGACTTCATGAGAGCTGGACACATGGTTATCGATACTGTCATGTTTACTGAGTTCTCCTGCTGCATTTTAGGCAGATAGAGTTGCCTGGTCATAAGGTTGTCCTTCACTTCCCATGATAATCCCCTCTTTTCACATCTGCTTATAACTTTGCCAGATTTAACGATTCAGGTTGAAATTTCCTGTACTTTGTGTCTGCCAGGACTTTTTGGGAAAATGTCAGCAAAAAAGGGTTTTGCTATTTCTGAGCATGAGATTAGGGAAATAATGCATTTTTTTTCTCCTCCATGTTAAAAACAATTCTACAGCCATTTCTCAGAGGAGCAGCTCTAGTGCCTCCATGGTCTTGGCAAGGGCTGGAGACGGGGTGACATTTGTGCCTGGGATGTGCCTTTTGTTGTTCCCAGGGAAAACTTGTCATGTGCTCAGCAAAGATTTGTTACAGAATTTGGCAGGTACATTTTCTGAAAATTCCATCTGCACAGAGCATGCTCCATCCCAGAGCTGTAGGGGCTAAGCCGGACTTTCCCAGAGAAGATCAAAATAATATTGCAAATAGCAGAGCAGATACCAACCTTCAGCTGAGTCAGCTCCGTGCTGAAGTTAATTAATTGAAGGGCAAGTTACTGCTGTCCATACTGGACTAAAACTTCCTGCATGGGGAAGGATTTCAGAATTTAATCCTCAGGGCTGAATTGGACCTTAACTTGCACATTGTGTGACCCCCTCTGAATTCAGCTGCATTGTGCAGGATGAGGAATGTCACTGCTGGATTGACCACCACGCAATAATGTGCTTTGAGATCCTGCCAGATGATAGGTAAGTATTGTCACTCCACCTTCTTGCTACCCCCGGCTGTGGTGGCACCAGACACAGGAACTCAGAGCTGGGCAACTGTCTCCTCTGGCCTCTCACACCTCCCTCTGCTGTGGCTCAGGACGCAGAGCACGTGATTGCCCCCTCACTCCAAAGGAAAGGCTGAGGAAGCAGATTGTAGGGGGTGTTGTAGGATATAATGGGACAAAGGCAAAGAGGGGTGCTCTGTGCCAGGAAGTCCTCCTCTGGGATGTCTGCATCGGCTGCGATATCCAGCTGGAGGCCCATTACCTTTAGCCTACACAAGCTGCTCCAGCATGACAAGGTTGTGGTCCATCACAGACAAATCACAGCTGTGCTATGGATGTGGGCTCCTGGTGCCTTTGGAGCAGAAGTTAGGTGTGGGTGATGAATGAGCCTGGGACTGCAGGAAGACAAAGGGTGATCTTATAGTTCAGGCCCTCGAACGCTGCCCCGGTGAACTGGGGCGGGGGGGGCGGGGTGTCTATCTTTGCCTCTACCACAGAGGTTCTGCATGACGCTAGGTGGAGGCAGTGGATGAACCCCAGCTTTGGGAAGGCAAGCAGCTGCCCTGCCCCTTCTGCCCTGGGCCCTCCACCACCTGCCAGAGCCCCAGAGCACCACTGCAAAAGGAATAGCCCTGAGGTACTCCGTGGGCTGGAAAAGCCCTCACCTGCCTGCCCCAGCCACATCATAGCTGCGTCTACACGTGCACGCTACTTCGAAGTAGCGGCACCAACTTCGAAATAGCGCCCGTCGCGTCTACACGCGTCGGGCGCTATTTTGAAGTTAACTTCGACGTTAGGCGGCGAGACGTCGAAGTCGCTAACCTCATGAGGAGATAGGAATAGCGCCCTACTTCGACGTTCAACGTCGAAGTAGGGACCGTGTAGACGATCCGCGTCCCGCAACGTTGAAATTGCTGGGTCCTCCATGGCGGCCATCAGCTGGGGGGTTGAGAGATGCTCTCTCTCCAGCCTCTGCGGGGCTCTATGGTCACCGTGTGCAGCAGCCCTTAGCCCAGGGCTTCTGGCTGCTTCTGCGGCAGCTGGGGATCTATGCTGCAGGCACAGGGTCTGCAACCAGTTGTCAGCTCTGTGTATCTTGTGTTGTTTAGTGCAACTGTGTCTGGGAGGGGCCCTTTAAGGGAGCGGCTGGCTGTTGAGTCCGCCCTGTGACCCTGTCTGCAGCTGTGCCTGGCATCCCTATTTCGATGTGTGCTACTTTGACGTGTAGACGTTCCCTCGCTGCGCCTATTTCGATGTTGGGCTGAGCAACGTCGAAGTTGAACATTGACGTTGCTGGCCCTGGAGGACGTGTAGACGTTATTCATCGAAACAGACTATTTCGACGTTGGCTGCACGTGTAGACGTAGCCCATCTGGGCTCCTGCTGCCCTCCCCAACCCACTGCCCCCCAGCACCAGACCGAGCTGCTCCCCCAGGTTCTGAGCACCAGGCCAGCCCCAGTGCCTGGTTGAGTCAACAGCTTCCCAGAGCACAGGGCTGGCCCCAGTGCTGGGCCCAGGATGCAGCCCCACCCCCAAGCACCAGCTCCTCCCGCCCTGAACGCCCTGTCCCTCGGCAGCGCCCCAGGCCTCAGCAGCAGGCTGGCGGCTTTCTGCATCACTCCTCATTCACCCGTCCCCTACGAGCAGAGATGCAGTGAGCCAAGCTCACTAGTGGGGGTGAGCAAAGCGGGGCTGTTGCCCCTGGGGCCAGCATTTCCAAGGGGCCTGGAGCTCCAGCTGCGCTTGCTACCAAAGCACTGGGTCCTCTGTGCACGGCCAGGAGGGAGTGGAGGTGGCACGAGCACTGCAGTCTGGGCAGGACTGAGGGCTGAATGTCCTTGGGCTTGCCTCTTCTGGGGCATGGAGCTGGGCCCCTCGCCCACCTTGCCCTGGGGCAGCTGTGGAACCACTGCAGTGAGCGGTGGGGACCTTCGGGGGGGAGGAGGTGGGGGAGTTTTGGCGGGGGAGGGGCAGCCGTCTGGCAGCAGAACAGCAGTAGTGCCTGGGCAGGCAATGCCTTCCTGGCCTATTCTGCCCATGCTGCTGGGCTGGGGCATCAGCCCCTATGATAATCAGCAGGGGCACATAACGCCTATGGGGCCTGGGCAGGATGAGCTGACTGCTCCTCCAGCGCTGAGGCTGCAGCACAGGGGCAGACTGTGCCCCTTTAAAAACCAGACGAATTGTCATTCCTGCATCCGCCCCTGTGCTGGGCCAGTCAGTGACCCAAACTGTTCACTAACTGCATGTCCCACCAGGCGGCAAAATCTGCAGGCGTGCTGGGCTCTCGCAGCTCTGCTCAGCGGGAGCTTTGCCCATGTGAAGTGTGACATGACGCTAAGTCCTCTCAAAATAACACTTTGTAGGCGCCTCAGCTTGGCCAGTCTGAAGTCAGGGAGGCCCACAGAGCTGGACGGTTTCAAGGAGCAGTTTCCCAGCTGTCAGCTAGGGCTCATGCCCCCTCCCCGCCCCCACCGTCTCCCGGGGACGTGATTTCAATAGATTCGTTAATGTTTGGGGCACACTTGGATACTGCAGGGAGGGTCACTGGAGCAGAGGCGTTAATAGCCTGTAGGTCAGCGCAGAGGCTGAATGGCGTGTGGCATGAGCAGGGGTTATTCGAGGCATGGGCAGGCTCGGCCTTCACTATATGTCCCTGCCCATCCTCCGCCTCCAGGCCTTTCCTGCCCGCTGCTCGCATGATGCCAGAGGCTGCGGCCGGTAGGCTGCAGTGCAGCTCCGGGGCCATGCTATGCCTCCTGTCTTCCAGGCGCTGGGGCCATTCCTGCCACACCGCCCCCGCCCCCTGCCCTGTAGCTGCTTTGACTCTATGGCCTGTCCAGCACTGGGAGGCTGGCGGCTGTGCGGGTTGGGGAGGCCTTAGGTGTGGGAGGGGCCTGCCACCTGGGGATCAAGCTGGGTGGCGCCCCCCGCCCCCCAGGGAGGCAAGGGGCATGCTGGTTGGCTGTCTGTTGCTCTGGGGCTGGAGGAGGCTGGGACCCTCCTGCCGGGCTCTTTGGGGTGGAGGGCTGGGGCCATGCTGCCTGGTTAGTTGGAGCCTCACTGCCAAGCCACCCAGCACTCGGGGTGGGGAGAGGCTGTGGGTGCAGCAGGGGTTAGGCTGAGGGACTAGCCCCCCCAAGCAGGGGTTCCTCCACTGCTTATGGTGAGCAGTGAGTAAGGCGTGGGGCTAGGTGCACAATAATGAGGAGAACGGCAAAGAGTTGGTTGTTAAGTGTGCACCGTCCCTCCGGCGATGTGAATGATGCAGGGGGCCCATGGACGAACCAGCAGGTGCTCACATAGGCAAAGATTAGCACAGTGTGCCCATGGCTGCTCTAAGGCGGAACCAGCACCTTTACCTCTGGCCTCTCCTGGCTTGGCTCGCTGCTGCAAGCCGCCTGGGCTGCTTTCATCACAACACCCCCTTTGCCAACGAGAGGCTCTGTTGGTTTAAAGGGGGGGGGGGTGTTCCTGCTGTGCCTGGCAGTGCCCTGCACCTCTCACCTGGCCGCAGCAGCTCCGTCTGTTCTTTGGCAACGAACCACACCTGGGGGAAAGAGCCGCTCCAAATGGCCCGTTGCCCTGCACAGCCAGTGGCAGGTTAACAAAAAGGGCTGTTTCCCCATGGCCCCCAGGTGTGAGCCACCCGCCCCCCCCAGCTTCATAACTCGGTTCTGGGGGCGGGGGGCACAGTATTCGTGGGCTGAAGAGGCACAGGCTGAGTTTTCTGCAAGTGGGGGGAGGTGGTATCAGTTCAGTGGCTGGGGAGGGGGGGTGGGGTGTGTGTGACCACATGCCCAGTGGTGACACACCTTGGAAAATGCTTTAACGTTTGTGACTCCAGGGCAAACCTGACTGTGGGCAGATCTTGGCGTTTCTGTGCGCAGTGGCTGGGTCACTTTCAGGTGGACATCTGGACAGCATCGTGCGCCCTGGCTACTTTTCAAAGTTCTACAACCAGACTTGCTGTTGTTGTGTGGCAGAGGCATGAATACGACAGGGCGACTGGCGCGCAAAGAGCTGGCAAATACAGAGCAAGGCTTCAAAAAAGGGGCATGTTCATGTTCCTTTTACTGTTGCTTCAGTCTGTGTGAGTTGTAACAATAGTGAGTAAATGGGTTTTAGAAATGTGGGCTTTCCCCCCTGAACATGACTACAGCATGCTTTTCCAGGGAGCGTTCATTGTCAAATAACTCATAAATGGAGAGCAAGGTGTAGGGATTTGGTTCTGATTTTTGTGGTTCCTGAAATCCCGGTGTTCACTTGTCTGGCCAGCAGGATGTTGCAGTTGATATGCCAGAGTCTGACCTAATAAATTCCGTTGTCCTACACCTTCATTATTTTGTGCTTCCCCCATCTCTGCTTTCAGGTTTGTCTTTATGAGCCTGCACTAAAAAGAAATCACCTCTCAACTTCTTTGTACATAAAGAAGCAAAAAGGGGGCACACCCGCCCTCTTTAAATCGATAATCGTTAATAATCTAGTCCTACATTAATGATCTCAGATGGTTTGTGAAGGCGCTCAGTGTCACTATTTTGGTTTTGCAAGTGGGAAAACTGTGGCACACAAAGGTGAACTGACTTGCTCGAAGTCACTCAGCTGCTCAGTGCGAGAAGGAGGAATAGACTCTCGTTCCAGTTAGTGGGCCATCCACTAGGCCATTATGTGTCAACTGTGCCCCTAAGGCTGCAAATTTGGTGGCTGTTTCAGTTAGCACTGTCAGCATGTTGTTTTGAGATGACCAAACAAGCTTGTGAAGTTCTGCCCACGTCCCAAACGTCACAAAGAAATTTGATGCTTCATCCCCAAATGCCGCAGTGTTTGTGACATCGGAGTTTTGTTCTACGCCTCCCTCTATAATTAGTAATTATGGCTGTATCCAGCACAGAGACCCACGTGGGAGAACCCCCACTGACAGCCATGGGACTTTGTACGTTTGGGTCTGAATCTGCTGGATTGGGGCCATTGTAGAAACATGAAACAGATTGGAACCACAAGTGCAATTAAACCAAGTATATTTGAACATTTTTCTTGTACTTAGATTTTTTTTTTCCCAAGTGAAATGAGCAGGACTTGTGCAAAGTGGCAGATTGTGAAAGGTGCCTTGAAACGGGAAATCTTCAGTCTGCCCATAGGGCACATGCAGCACTGGCAGTGGCAGTAGCAGCTTGTCCCCTTGGTCCCACAGTGTACAGAGTTTTCTCCTCCATACCACTGGTGTACAGCGTTTCAAGTGAACCTCTCTTGTCCAGCACCTTCGGGACTTGACCAGTGCTGGACGAGAGAATTTGCCAGACCATGGGAGGTCAATATTGTCTCGTAGCATTACCAACACTTCCACTGCTTACTGGGCTCTAAAAAGCCATTTAGGGGTAAATTACAGCTAAACAACAGCACAGATCACTGACAGCCAGGATTGGTGGTTGTAAACAAACTTTATGGGACCACGGGAAACTTGGCCACTCCTATGATAAGTGGACATCTGGTTAACGAAAATCATGCCAATTAGAAATGTTGCCAGACAAAAGAGTTTGGGATGAGAGCGGTTTAACCTATACTGCCCAGACACAAATTAGTAGCAGTGGCCTGCTGCTGAAATCTTACCTTCTGTGCCATGATGATGCAGTCTCTTTGGGCATGTAGCTTCCACTAGGTCATTGCTCTGCTCAGCTGTTGGGTGGTTTTTACAAAACTCATTTGCTAACATGAAGGTTTTTTCACAAGATTAAGTATTTCCACTCATTGGCTAAAATCAAGTTTTCTCCTTCAGGTGTGTGCCTGGAATTAGATGGATTTTAAATCTTTGCGGGCTTTATGCAACACCTATAGAAAGGCTCTCATTAGGGTAACTGGTAGCTATGTAAAAAGGTGCAGTTTAAAAGTGTTCCTCAGTGTAACATGTTCGCTTTCTGTAATGTCTGTGATCGTCTAAGTTGTATGTCAGTTTTCCCACTTACCATAGTTGTTTAGTAGTAGCAAATTACTTTCCACTAGTAAACTATGTAGTTTGGTCTTTGGATCAAAGGTGCTGACTCACTGGGTGCTCTGGGATGCAAACACCCATTGAACAAATTAGTGGGTGCTCACCAGTCATCAGCAACATCGGTTTGGTGGTGCCCTGTGATGGGGTGGACTATGCCCCAACACCCTCTATAGGAGGCCAGAGGCCTTGCCACACCCAGGCCTTGTCTACACGTGCCCCAAATTTCGAAATGGCCACGCAAATGGCCATTTCGAAGTTTACTAATGAAGCACTGAAATGCATATTGCGTGGATCCTGGTGACCCCTGGGGAACACCACTAGTTACCCCCCTCCATTGTGAAAATTTACCATTTATTCCGACCCTTTGTTTTCTGTCTTTTAACCAATTCCCGATCCATGAAAGGATGTAAGGTATAGTGCCTAGCCTTTTGTCGAAGGCGGGAGATGGATGGCAGGAGACAGATGACACAGATTACATGATATGGGAGGCAAGTAATAACTTGTCTCTTTAATCTCCGTAAAAATCTGTTCTTACCCTCTGAGTCATCTAGTGATATAACAGTGTTATGGAACAGGAGGCCTGGGCTGATGCAAGTGGACCAGTGTCATGAATGAGAGCCAGGAAAGGGTTAAGCCGTTTTAACTAAGTGTGGGGGGGAGAGGAGCTGGGCCTTGGAATGTGCAAGAGCCAGTGGAAAGCAGCTGAAGAGATTCAAACTTGCCCAATTCTATTGTGTGACAGGCACACAAGGGCTGGAGGGACATCGGTCTGCTGGGAAAGAAATCACCAAAACTATATAAGTAGGGACAAGTGTTCAGATAGACATTTTGTTTTTCATTTTTAGGGGTTGAGAACTGGCTTTGAATCTGTCTCTTCACCCAGGGATTACAATCTCTGTGATATACCAGTCATAGACTGATAGGGCTGGATGGGAACCTCAGGAGGTCATCTAGGCCATCCCCCTGCTTCAAGCAGGATCAACCCTAACTAGTCCAGTAAGTGCGCTTGCCAATGTCTTTTGTTCAGTAAAGTACCTTTTTCTTCCTTAAACGCTCTGCTGTAATCCAGGTGTGTTTTTGTGGGGAGACTGAGAGGTCAAGAGCCTACATGCTTAGCTCAGCCAACTGGCTATCAGATGGTTGTTTCTTTGTTTACCTTCTCCTTGAAGAAAGGCGTTTGGGACACCTTCAGAAAAGAGGGTCCAAAGTGGCTTCCTTTCTGGAAAGGGGGTTTTTGCACTTGGGTGGTGATAGCTCCCGACTGACCCCAGGGAACCTGGAGTCAGGGAGAATTTCTCTCTCTAGGAGAGTCAGAGGTAGGGTTTGGCCATCTTATTAGGCTAGTCCAGCCCCATTACCTGCTCTCTGCCAGAGTGGGGAATCCGCCATGAAAGATGCTTAGGTCAGCAAGGCTGGGGTTAAGCTGACAAAGCAAAAATGACTGCTTTATACACTTGCACTTTATACTTGCTACCTGTTCAGCAGGCTTCAAGAAGTTCTGAAATGATTGTCCTCTTGAGAACTCCTTCTCTCCTGATGCGTGTGCTGGGCTCACGCACACTCCTTTGATGTAATATTAAGCCCTGGCTATGTCAGCCTCTGCTGCTGTTGACTTTATCGCTCTTGCTAACAAGATAGTGTAAGATGAAGGCCATGAGGAGGCACTCAAAAGCTGAGGCTCATTCCGTGCTCTCAGAGGCTGCGTGTTAATAAGATAGCAAGTTATAAATAGGTGAGGCTGTCAGAATTAGGGTGGTTTTGTTTTTTTGTCTAGAAGTTGTGGCACGTTTGTTAAGTTGCACTTTGGGGAATGGATGCATGTATGTGACCAAGGGGCACATACCTGCACCTGCACACTTGTGGGCTACAGCCAAGCATTTAACAAAGACAAGGTACTTTATTGAACAAAAGACCTATCTGCAAGTACACAATGAATGGGCATGTCACAGATTGTAATTCCTGGGTGAAGAGCCATGTATGCGACCAACAGGCAAGGTGTATGCAGGATCTACACTCTTATTTTATAACTCACTAGATGGTGAGTTGGCAGCAGGGTTCTTTAGCTCCAGGTGGGGGTGGGGTGGGATTTACCCCTCCAAACCCCTGAGTGAGAGGGGAGTAGAAGTGGATTCAGGTCTAGAGCCAACTCCAGCTCAACAGCTCCTGAAGGCCCCTAGGGGGCAGGGCTGGGACAGCAGGACCTCCCAGTTTGAACACCTCAGCCTCAGCCTGGCTCCACCCAACTGGGGCCTCCAGGAAACTGGTCCTTGGTGTGGCTGGGCAATATCTCCAAGGTCTCAGAGGAGGTTGCTGCTGTCATGATAGCAGCCAGTTCAGCCTACGGTGAGTGGCATTGTGGAAAAGTTGCAGTGAGCACTGTGAGAGTTGCGTTTCTGCAACAGACTTGTGGTCCACAATTTTCTTACAGCCTGGCAGAGGGCTGGGTAATGGGCCTGGCCACAGATGCTTTCTCCTCAGATGCGTGTTTTCCCATTTTTGAATTTTCCAACTAAGTCTAGTATCAGGCCTAAGCCATTCTGCTCAACCAAACGCCAGAAAGGACCAGATGTGCTGGTGGTCTACTCCGACACCTTGCGGCTGGAAATGATAGGACAGCATCACCTCTTGGTACCAGGTTTGCCCGTTACTCTGGGGTATGCTCGTTTATTTGGGGTTATGCGGTGGGAGGTGAGTAAGTCTATCAATGTGCTGCTTGTGACATGGGTGCTCCTGTGGAGCTTTACTTCTCCCTTCTGCTGATTCCCTCCCCGTGGAGCTATTCTATCTGATCCAGGGTCCACAGGATTAAAATCTTCCCACCCTGTACAGACACACACTGATCTGAGAGGACCAGTTAATCAGCACTTACAAGCTGGTTCCTTATATGTCCCTGTACTCAGGGGGCTGGGTTGCACAGCAGTGCCAAGCTCTGGCCCTTATGTGCCCTTGGACTCAGTGGCTGGGTTAAACAGCACCCTCAGCTGCCACCCTCATATGCCAGCCCAGTTCAGCACCCCCCTCCCCATTCCCACGTTCACAGCACAAGCATTCTACTAGTAACTAGGTTTGCACTGGATGGGCAAACCCCACAGGAGTTCTGGGCACCACAGGGATCTTTTAGCTTCAGTACAAGAAGCGCTGCTGCAGCGTGACTGGGGAAGCCAAAACAATACGCCTGAGGAGACTGAGCCAGAGAGAGAAACAAGCAGTCTGACAAAGAAAGTTATTTATTTCTGGGTAGTGAATGTATATTTAGCAGTTACAATAGTAAACTGATTACAAATGTTAGGGCTAGCAAACCATAAGACTAATTACATAAGGCAAGGTTAGGAGGCTATGCCGAGAGAGAGAGAGAGAGACAGATCAATCTCACCACTCCATGGAGCTTGCACTGATCAGGGGTCCCAGCTGGTGATGGTAGCCAGGGATCCAGAGGGCAGGAGACAAGTAGAGCCCCCAGCATGATCAGTCAAGAGATGAGGTCTCAATGGACCTGGTGTAGGGTGTACATCCAGGCACCAGAAGAGTTTGCCGAGCTAGGGTAGGTGTCTTTTAGAGACAGGACACTGGCTCAAGAGGAACACTGGGTTTGGTTATGGGTAAACAGAGGTGAGACAATGGATACAGATCATGCCTGGCTATGGTTGATGTTCCTTGAAGGAGCTCACAATGCAACTAGGCAGTTTCAGTATTTTGGGTATCAGTGGGATCCATTACTAGAACTGGTCTGATAATGACTAATTTGAGTGTGAGCAGGCCTGGGTTCATTAGCATCTGGAGCAGAGATTTCCCATCAGGCAGTGCTTCTCTGCTTTTGGTATCCCATAATTCAGTGGTCGGGTGACCATATCTCCCTGTGCCAAATATGGGACAGGGAGATGGGGAGGGGCAGCTCCTCCAAGCCCTGGGGAACAGGGGAGGAGGCAGCAGCCCCCAGCACTCCTGGGAACCCCAAGGAAGCAGCTGGGATGGGACAACCGTGGTGCTTCCCCCCCCCCGGTCCCTCCACTTTCCCCTCGCCTCAGCGGCAGGGACAGGGCAGCTGTGGCTGTGGCCAGAAAATATGGGAAAGTCAGTCCCTTTTCTAAGGCAATTAGGGATGCCTTTTTGGCGTACCAAATATGGAACTGTCTTGCCAAAAATGGGACGGATGGTCACCCTATTCAGTGGGATTCCTGCTTTGAAAGAGCTGTTCTCCATTCATTATGCTAATGGAGATGTCTTTCTGTTCCCTCTTCAATGCAGATGAGGCAAGGGGTGTCTCCTCAATCCAGTAACCCTTGGTGGGATTTAGGTGTGTCCAGCCCTGTCAGTTTCAGAGCTTTGTCTTTGGTTCAAGCAGAGGCCTGGGGGAAGGGAATTTATTTTCCATGGTTGTCACTCTCTGGCTCCCCAAGAGCTCAGGGCTGACAGGTGGTCTTGGCCTGGTTCCCCCAAAACACAGAGCTGATAGGTAACACTCTGTAAAGGGTATGAGTCTTACAAGTGTGGCCAGAAGTTCTCTTACCTTGATTTCTTATATATGTTTCCAGTTGTGTGGGGAATGTGGCGAACACACAGAAATTCCTTCCTGGAGTGTATCTGGGACCATGATTTTTCTCTCCGAGGGGAAGTACTCTTCTGAAATGACTGGTCTATAACTAGCACCCCTTTTTGGTCAATATAAAAACAAGGCTTTAATGTTTGTAGTTATGTCTAATGGAGTGGAATTCAGTCTTAAATGGGAGCCCCAGCAATCCAGCTCTACCCACAATGGTCTGTTATATTTTATTCATCCAGGGACCTATTTTATTCCCTGATAATGTTGACAGCCACCTCAAAAATTTCTCACTAGAAATTTTCAGTGCCACTAGGCGCAAGGGAATTCCTGCTAGACAGTGGGATGGAGCATTTGGGTCTTTCACGACTTTGTCTGGTTGAGGGAGTAAATAGGAATTGATACCAACATTTCCATTAACAGCGGGCATCCCACTTTTTCATTGCCCCAAAAAGAGAAGTTACTCACCGTAGTAACAATGGTTCTTCGAGATGTGTCCCCATGGGTGCTCCACGATAGGTGTCGGGCTCACCCCGGCGCCGCAGATCGGATCTTTCCAGCAGTTTCTGCCGGACCGCGCATGCGCCGGCGTGCACCGCTCCCCTGCGCGCTCCCGGCCACGTGCACGATCCGGTCCCCCCCAGTTCCTTGACCAACCGCCTCGGATGCTCCTGAAAAATACCAAACAGAGATCCGAAGCGGGGAGGATGGGTGGGTGGTGGAGCACCCACGGGGAGACATCTCGAAGAACCATCGTTACTACGGTGAGTAACTTCTCTTTCTTCCTCGAGTGTCCCTGTGGGTGCTCCACGATAGGTGACTACCCAGCAGTAACCCAAGAAAGGAGGTGGGTAATCGGGTTATGTGCAGCTTGCCCCCGAAAGGACCGCTGTCAAGAGGCGGGTATCCTCTTGGAATACCCGGTGTAGGGCATAATGCTTGGCGAAGGTGTCATAGGATGACCAGGTCGCCGCTCTGCAAATGTCTTTTAGCGCGATGCCCTTGAAAAAGGCTGTTGATGCCGCCACCGCCCGGGTGGAATGAGCCCTAGGTGGGGCCAGTAAAGGAGTCTTTCGAAGTTCGTAGCACATCTTTATGCAGGACACAATGTGCTTCGAGATTCTCTGTGAAGAGAGACCCTCTCCTTTTGATCTGGGAGTGAGAGAGACTAAGAGTCTGTCCGTTTTCCGGAAGGACTTAGTTCTGTCTATGTAGAAGGCCAACGCCCTCCTCACATCCAGGAGGTGCAGGCGTGCCTCCTTGTTGGAGCTATGAGGCTTCGGGTAAAACGAGGGTAAAACTATAGGTTCGTTAAGATGGAACTCTGAAGAAACTTTTGGAACAAAGGCTGGGTGCAGCCGTAAGGTTACCGCCTCCTTTGAGAATACCGTGCAGGGCGGCGTTGTCATAACTGCTGCGAGCTCTCTGACCCTGCGAGCTGATGTGATTGCAAGAAGGAAGGTTGTCTTTATCGTAAGGAGACGGAGGGAAACCATGGCTAAGGGTTCAAAGGGTGGTCCTGTTAGTGCGCTGAGCACGAGGTCCAAGCTCCACGATGGTGGAAGCGGTTTCCGAGGGGGGTACAGGTTTACCAGCCCCTTCAGGAACCTGGTAACAATAGGATGGGCAAACACCGTAGGCCCTTTGTCTTCATGCCGAAAAGCCGATATAGCGGCGAGATGGACCTTCAACGAGGAGAGGGAGAGCCCGCCTCTCTTGAGGTCCAGTAAGTATTCTAGTATGACAGGTATAGGCACTTCAAGGGGATCTAACTGCTTGGTGGAACACCATGCAGTGAATCGAGTCCATTTCTGTTTGTAGGTCTTCTTGGTGGAGATCCTTCGGCTACTTTCCAGGACTTGTTGCACTCCCTCCGTACATGTACTTTCTAGGGAGCTGAGCCATGGATTAACCATGCTTGTAGGCGCAGGCCTCGGGGGTGAGGATGCACTATGGACCCCTGGGCCTGCGTAAGCAGGTCTGGCGCTACCGGAAGGGGAAGCGGTGGACGATCCAACATGCGCAGAAGCAAGGGGAACCATTGCTATTGATCCCATGTGGGGACCACTAGGATCATGCTGGCTCTCTCACTCCTGGCTTTCTGCAGGACCTTGTGGATGAGCACCGTGGGGGGGAACGCGTAAAGCAGTGGGCCCTTCCACAAAATCGTGAACACGTCCCCCAGGGACCCCCAGCCCCAGTCCTGCCCTTGAGCAGTATTGGGGGCACTTCTTGTTGTGCTGAGTGGCAAACAGGTCTATCTGGGGAAACCCCCATGCCCGAAAAATCGGTCGTAGCAGATCGGAGCAGATCTGTCACTCGTGTGTGAGTGCGAAGTGCCTGTTCAGCTGGTCTGCCTTCACGTTGTGAGCTCCTGGTAAGTACGAGGCTTTCAATGTTATATTGTTGGCGATGCACCAGTTCCACAGCCGGACTGCTTCCGCACATAAGGCACGGGATCGAGCTCCGCCTTGTCGGTTTATATAAAACATGGTGGAGATATTGTCTGTATTGATCCCGACCACCTTGCCTTGTATGTGGTCTTGAAAGTGTTTGCAGGCGTTGAACACCGCTCTGAGCTCCAGAATATTTATATGCAGTGACTGTTCGGTAGGGGACCACAGTCCTTGCGTCACCTTTTCATCAATATGTGCTCCACACCCTATGTGGGAGGCGTCGGTGGTGAGAAAAATAGAGATTTGTGGCTGGTGAAAGGGTACCCCTGTTAACATGTTCTTGGGGTTTACCCACCATTGCAGGGATCTGCGCACCTCTGTCGTGGGCGACACCACCCTGCGGACGGTATGGGATGCCGGCTTGTAAAGGCTCGCCAGCCAATGTTGTAGGTTGCACATATGCAATCTGGCGTTCTGTACCACGAACGTTGCCGCTGCCATGTGGCCGAGCAGCTGCAAGCACGTTAAAACTGGCACCGTGGGGCTGTATGTAATGACTTTTACCAGGGAACCGATAGCGCGAAAGTGAGCGTTGGGTAGATAAACTCTCGCTGTCATAGAATTTATGCGTGCCCATATGAACTCTATGTCCTGTGTGGGGTCGATCTTTGATTTCGCAAGGTTGATGACCAGGCCCAGCGAAGAAAACGTGTTTGCTGTTACGCGTATCATGCGTAGTACCTCCTCTTTCGAGGCCCCTTTCAATAGGCAGTCGTCCAGATATGGGAATATAAATACCCCCTGTCTGTGCAGGTAGGCTGACACCACTGCCAGGGTCTTGGTAAAGACTATGGGGGCCGAGGAGAGGCCGAACGGCAGAACCTTGTATTGGAAATGTTCTTTGCCGACCATAAACCGGAGAAAACGTCTGTGAGCCGGGTGGATCGTTATATGAAAATACGCATCTTGTAAGTCGAGGGCTGCAAACCAATCTCCATCGTCCAGTGCCGTGAGTATAGAGGCGACTGTGATCATCCGAAAGCGTTGTTTGCGCAAGTACCGGTTGAGGCCTCGAAGATCTAAGATGGGCCTCCAGCCTCCTGTTTCTTCTCTGTGAGGAAGTATCGTGAATAAAACCCTTTCCCTTGAAGTCTCTCCGGCACTCTTTCGATCGCCCCTATAAGCATCAGGTGGTCCACCTCGTGCTTGAGTTTCGCCTCGTGGGAGGCATCCCTGAGATGAGGCCTGGGCGGAGGTCTTGGTGGTGGGAGCAACTGAAAGGGGATCACGTAACCCGTGACTATGATCTCTAGTACCCACTTGTCTGTGGTGATCTTTTGCCATTGTGAGTGGAACGGTCGGAGGCGATGATGGAACATTAATTGTGGATGACATTGCGCGATGGTAGTAATAGTGCAGCCCTCGATCTGTCCGTCAAACTTGTTGCCTTTGGGCCTGCCCCAAGGATGCACGGCCTTGTTGGGAACGTCGACTGGGAGTTCTATACTGTTGTTGCTGTTGATGCCGCCCTTGGTCATAGCCCCATTGGTACTGAGCATGCTGAGTTTGGTATGGGTATCGCTGTTGTTGAGGGTAATACTTTTTCTTTCTGTATGGAGGGGTATAAATACCCAGTGTTCTGAGTGTGGCTCTTGAGTCTTTACTGGAATGAAGGACCGAATCAGTTGACTCTGCAAACAACTTCTGCATGTCGAAAGGGAGATCGACAATTTTTGCCTGCTGATCCCTCGGGATACCCGATGTCTGGAGCCAGGATTCCCTGCGCATGACCACTGCCGTAGCCGTTGAGCGTGCTGCCGTGTCCGCTACGTCCAGGGCGATCTGGACTCCTGTCCTTGAGGCTGCATAGCCCTCTTGCACGATGGCCTTCAGCACTGGCTTCTTATCTTCTGGAAGCGAATCCATGAGAGAAGTAAGCCTGGAGTAATTGTCGAAATTGTGGTTCGCTAGATGTGCTGCATAATTAGCCACTCTCAGCAGCAGGGTGGAGGAGGAGTATACCTTTCTGCCAAATAGCTCTAGCTTCTTGGCATCTCTGTCCGTTCCCCCCGCTTTGTACTGGGAAGTCTTCAATCTCTGCTGAGACGATTCTACCACCAGAGAATTTGGTTGTGGGTGACTAAACAGAAACTCCATGCTCTTCACCGGGACGAAGTATTTCTTATCCGCCCTCTTGTTTATAGGTGGAGCGGAAGCCGGGGTCTGCCATATGGTAGTAGCAGACTCCATGATTGCTTCGTCGAGCGGGATAGCGATTTTGGACGAGGCCGGAGGCCTCAGGTTTTTGAGGAGCTTGTGGTGCTTCTCCTGCACCTCTGCTGTTTGGATGCCTTGCGTGAAAGCCACCCTTTTAAACAGCTCCTGAAACTGTTTGAGGTCGTCTGGGGGGGCAACATCCCAGGGGGCTGTAGCCTCATCAGGGGAGGACAAGGAGGAACCACTAGGGTAGACCACCCTTGAACTCTCAGGGTCCTGCTGCCAGTGGTACACCCTCTCACTAGAGGCTTGCGAGGGAAAATCTCGGGGTTCCAAAATCAGCTCCCCTTGAGACAGCTGTGTTTCCATCCCCGTCCGTGAGTGCCCACGGGGGTACTGGGCGGTCGAGGGGGACCTGCCCCTGGGTGTATGCCTGTGGTGTCTATGCCCGGCGTGATAAGGACGACCGTGGCAGCACGGGCACGGTTCCTGGGATGGAGACCTGGACCACTCTCGAGGTGCATACCCCCGATGTCTGGGGGAGCGAGATCATCTGGACGATTGAGACAATGGTGAAACTGGTTTATGGTAGTACTCCAGAGGGTCAAATCCCAGAAAAGGCGAGGGTGGCCCGAGCCATGGTGAGGCTGGTTGGAGGAACGGGGAAGGAGGCTCTGGGTAGGCTGGGGGAGACCCATGTCTCCTGGTTGGTGTACGCAGCATAAGGGGAGGACTTGTTGAGAGCAGCCCTGCAGCCCTGTCCAGAGAAGGGCTGCGGTGCCAGGTTTTCACTGCTGCCTTTCCCCTCTCCTGTGGGGCTGGCTCCGCCCCTCCCCATGCCGGGGATCTCAGCCCCGGTGTCGGCGCCGTGCTCGGCACGCTCATCTGCGGTGCCGCGCGGGTGGTGTCCTCCAGTGCCTGCAGGCTATGTGCCTGTTGGCCCTGCACTGTTGGTGCCGCGGGGGTCTGTGCCGCTTGCGGCGGTGCCGCCGGTTCCAGTGCTTGCCTGGCCGCCACTCTGAATGCGCGGGCCGGCTGTTTAGTAATCGGAGGCTCAGCCTCTGCCACGTGCGCTGCTGCGCTGCCGCTCGCTTGTGACTATGGCTGGGGGCTATGAGCTACGCCCGTCCCGCTCGCTGTGACCGCCGGCAGGGATCGGGCTGGAGAGAGCTTCCTCTGTTTTTCCACCGAGGGGTTGAGGGACACCGCCTTCCTTTTATGGAGCCCTGTGGGTCCCTCCGGTTGAGGCCTCTCCGGCACTTCTGGCTGGAGGGCCTTATCAAACAGCAGCATTTTCAGCCACATTTCTCTGTCCTTTCTGGCTCTGGCCGTGAGCTTTGCACAGGAGGAGCATTTCTGGGTGACGTGTGATTCCCCCAGGCATCTGATACATTGACTGTGCCCATCAGAGGCCGGCATAGCTTCGCGGCAGGACTCACACTTCTTGAATCCTGAAGAGGACATTGCGGTGAGTCTTCAAGCTGTTAATAGGGTACTTAGCACCTTCTCTGTGCCTATTCCCCTCTCACGGACTCCAGCCTGCTGCAGCAGGAGGCCTACTGGCCTTCACGTCCCCGGGGTGCCTCCGCTCCTCCTCTCATTTCTAAGACTGTATATATATATCTATGTTTCTTTACTGCAAAAAAAAAATAAACAATTTAACTAAGAACTCTGAAAGAGAACTCTAAAACTCTGAAAAAAACTCTAAATACACTGACTCTGGCCGCAGCCTGAGCAGATTCCGTCTGCAGCCAATGGCGGTTAAGAAGGAACTGGCAGGGACTGGATCGCGCACGTAGCCGGGAGCGTGCAGGGGAGTGGCGTGCGCCGGCGCATGCGCGGTCCGGCAGAAACTGCTGGAAAGATCCGATCTGCGGCGCCGGGGCGAGCCCGACACCTATCGTGGAGCACCCACGGGGACACTCGAGGAAGAACTGGGTGATTATTTGCTGTGTTTCTTGGGTTGCTTTTATTAACCTTATGTAAGTACTAGTACAGGCCCAGTTAATACAACTATAGTTCTTGAAGGCCTTGTGAACAACCCTTTTGTACACATTTCTCTGCCAACATTTAGTACCTTTAAATTTTAGAGACTGCAGATTCACTCTACACCACAAGATGTCAGCACGTGATAAAGGTTTTCCCTGAAAAATGAACTGAACACCTTCCATGCTCCCTGATATCAGCTCATGCCTCAAAAAATCAAGCCACGTGTTGACTAGAGCCACTACATCACAAATAGGGTTCAATCTAGGACTCATTTCCCCTTCAGGAACTTCTTACTTTTTTCTCTCAGACACACAGTCTGCTGTTTTGCCATCTTAAATCCACATTTAGAAGTCAATCTCATTTTAAAACAAGACTAAACACGATGGTGCTGATAGCACTTTGGAACAAATCTACAAACTTTATGGCCAAAAACGCAAGTCATTGGTTTCAATAGAGAAAATGTTGTTTTACATCTTTGTGAATGAATCAAAGGCATTCGCTTTCAGTGATTTCGTGCTCTGCACATTTAGAATCACGCTAGGAAAATTTGTATCAAAAATCCATATCTCCCTAAAAAACATGACAACCTGACTAAGTTCAACATGGCGCGTGCTAACAAACCCAAGTGAGCAGCTCAGCAGATGGAAGGAACACTTTGAAGAGCTACTGAACTGCCCTGCCCACAGGGAACCTCCTCAGTTACCATGTGCAAACATACTGCTGCAAATTTACAGCAGCAGACCTACAGAAGAAAAAAATCAGAAAAGCCATTGCCCATCTGAAAAATGGAAAAGCACCTAGTGCAGACAACTTCCCCCCAGAAGTAATCAAAGCAGGGAGTGAGACATCAATCAACATGATGCATGCTTTATTTGGGAAAATTTGGAACACTGAAGAGATCCCACAAGACTGGAAACACGGCTACCGTATCAAGCTTCCAAAGAAAGGCAACCTGAAGGAATGCAAGAACTGGAGGGGTATCACGTTACTGTCTATTCCAGGAAAAGTGTTCAATAGGATTCTCTTGGACAGCATGAAAACAGAAATCAATTTAACAGCTCAGGGAAGGACAGGCTGCCTTCCAAAGCAAGAGATCCTGTACTGACCAAATAGCATCTCTCAGAGTGATCATAGAACAGTCACTCGAGTGGAACTCCCCCCAGAACATAACCTTCATAGACTTTGAAAAAGTCTTTGGCAGCATTGATAGAGACAATTTGTGGAAACTGCAGCAGCACCATGGCATCCCATCCAAAATTATTAACTTGAGTTGTTCGGCGTATGAACCCTCGACATGCAAAGATGTTCACAATGGTATCGTGACTGAATCCTTCAGCATACTGTTGGGAGCGTGACAAGGGTGCCTGCTGTCACCTTTCCTGTTCTTGATCACGATGGACTGGATTATGAACAGGACAACAAATGGCCATCGAGGCATTCAGTGGACACTTTTTTCAAACACTTTTCAAACACTGATTTTGCTGATGATTTCACCGTCCTTTCACACCAACATGAAAGCATGAAAGAAAAAGTCACAACACTAGACAAAACTGCCTCAATGACTAGACTGAGCATTAAGAAGGGAAGGACCAAGACAATGACAATCAACCAGGATCAACTAGTCCAACAACACTCCCATCACCCTGGATGACCTGGAAGATGTGGAGCAGCTCACCTACTTGGGGAGTATTCTGGGCAGAGAAGGAGGAACAGACAAGGATATTGGTGCCAGGATAGGGAAAGCAGCAGCTGCATTCAAGAATCTCCATACCATATGGAGTTTGCTAAAAATATCTGTGAAGATGAAACTGTGGATCTTCAAACACAAATGTGAAGAGTGTGATCTTGTATGGATGAGAGATCTGGCTTACTAAAATGTCTTCAAATCACAAGTTGCAGACATTCATAAACAAATACCTGAGATACATCCCTCACATTAAATGGCAAGACTTGGTCTCCAGTGAGGAGCTTTGGAACAGAGCAGAACAAGAACCACTTGGGCTGTGTCTATACTAGCCCAAATCTTTGAAGTAGTCATGCAAATGGCCATTTAGAAGATTACTAATGAGGCAGTGAAATGAATATTCAGCGCCTCATTAGCATGCTGGTGGCCGTGGCTCTTCGAAATTGCCACTTTTCGCTGCTGTGAGGCTTGTCCAGACAGAGGCCCTTTTCGAAAGGACCCTGCCAACTTTGAAATCCCCTTATTCCTATCAGCAGCTAGGAATAAGGGGATTTTGAAGTTTCCAGGGTCCTTTAGAAAAGGGCCCCTGTCTGGACTGGCCGCGCGGCAGCAAAAAGCAGCAACTTCAAAGAGCCACGGCCATCAGCATGCTAATGAGACACTAAATATGAATTTCACTGCCTCATTAGTAATCTTCTAAATGGCCATTTGCATGGGCATTTTGAAGATTTGGGCTAGTGTAGATGTAGTCTTGATGTTCAAATCAAGAGAAGGAAGTGGGGATGGTGAGGCCACACTCTCAGAAAACCATCATCCAGCATAGTCCATCAAGCTCTCACATGGAACCCACAAGGAAAACTCAGAAGAGGAAGACCTTGGACAACATAGTCTACTGAGACTGATGGACAACAACTGGGGTCTCCTGGTGCCAGCTAGAAGTTTTGTCCCAAGACAGAGTGAAGTGGAGAAGACTTGTAGATGATCTTTGCCCCACGTGGAGTACAAGGGTTAAGAAGTAAGTTCAACATCACTGAGGATTGGCTCAGAATGGGCTGCTATAGCAGGGTAACTGTAGTACAGGACACTGAGTTGTGAAGGCGACTAAGCAGGATAGGGATGAGATGTAGAGATGTAAGGGAAACTTGCACAGCCTCTGTCCTGTGATAATTTAGTTAAACTCTCTCTGTTCCCCTCCCAATAAATATAAAGAAAACCTGTGTATCACTGATAGGATCAGGATGAGGAACGATACAAAATTTCAGAACAGTGTAAGCGCCTTTTCTGTCATTCAGCTCTAGAGTTAGATTTAAAACTGTAGAATGTGTTCGTGTTTGATTGCATTTATTTGCATTGCTACCAATCTTCAAACCAACACTACAGTTTTGTAACCACAAATATTTTAATGTGGTTCCAGACTGAGCTTTGTTAGAAATCTTGGCAGATGGCTGTCTAAGTTGAAACCAAACCTATCCAAGTTATGGGCCCCAACGCAATTTCTGATTAAGTAAAATTATTTTGGGTATGTTGTGATTTGCAGAGCAGCAGATTTCTACTATGAAATTTACTGGACAATAGGATGGTATTAAAATGACCTTAACATTAATCTTGAGGATTACTCTTACTCTCCTCTTCTCTAAGATGAAAAGTCCTAGTCTCTTGAAAAACAGCAAGAAGTCATGAGGCACCTTATAGACTAACATATATTTTGGAGCATAAGCTTTTGTGGGCAAAGACCTGCTTTGTCAGATCTCTTTACTCTCTCTTCATATGGGACCCCTAATCATTTAAATTGCCCTTTTCTGAACCTTTTTCTAATGCCAATATATCTTCTTTGAGATGAGGTGACCACATGTATACGCAGTATTCAAGATGCGGACATAACATGGTTTTATATAAAGGCAATATGATATTCTCTGTCTTCTTCTCTATCCTTTTTTTAATGATTCCTAATATCTTGTTTGCTTTTTTGACTGCCACTGCACACTGCATGGATCTTTTCAGAGAACTATCCATGATGACTCCAAGATCTCTTTCCTGCAAATCTCAAATGTGGAAACCATAAGAGAGGATCAAAATTAACATGTTGGGTCCAACTGTCTAGTCCCAAGTTTTCTCTAGAGGCGGTGAGATCACCTGTAAATATTCCATTTGTGACCAGTCTGACAACAGGCCCCATCCCACTTCTGTTGACTTCCATGGGAGCTGGATTGGGCTTAGCATGCTTGCAGATGTGTGCTGTTAAAAGAATTACATTTTGCGTGAACAAATCACCTCCGGGTAGAAGTCATACACAAAGCCTTTTTATTACATGAAATAGTTCAACATACTCCATAGCAGTTAATCAATTACAAGTGCATTTAGTTAAATGCTTTGTGGACATCGTAACAGTCTGAATATTTTAGCTGGATGACCAGCATTCTGACTGAATTCAAGCCAGTGCAAATCATGACATAAACCTAAACAGTAAATCACAGGTCTACAATGATGTTAGGTTAGCTAAGCGAGAGCATATTTATTGACACATCAAAGCATCACAAAGTATGAGAGCCCAAATGTTAGAAAACTAACACTAACTTGGTATTTGTACAAATTCCTTACTTTATCTAACTGTAATGATCCTTTCTTGGATCCTGGTATATCAATAATGCATCAGACCTTTGCCCAGTTCCAGGGAAATTTATAATGGGCAACAAAAAATGTAAACGTTTGATGTCTTTTGAAAGCCCATTGAGAGAACACACTGTGGCTATGTCTACACTACAGAGATCTTTTGAAAGAAGCTCTTCCGGAAGATCTCTTTCGAAAGAGCACATTCACACACAAAAAAGCAGATTGAAAGGTTGATCCGCCCTTTCAATAGAGAGCATCTACACAGCCCCTGCTCTTTCGAACGAACGGGCCAGGGATCGAAAAATCAGGCTCCACGAGGATTGCTCTTTTGAAAAAAAGGGCCTGCAGAGTGTCTACACACATTTTCTTTTGAAAGAAGCTTTCAAAAGGGGGTACTCTTCCTGAAATGGGAAAGGAAGAGCGATTTTTGAAAGGAGCTCCACGCTCTTCCCATTTAGTTTCGAAAGAACACTTCCTGTGTGTAGACGCTCTGTGGGATCTTTCAAAAGAGCCTCCTTCTTTCAAAAAATCTTTCAAAAGAACTTGCTAGTGTAGACACAGCCTGTGTGTCAAAGGAAAAGTGCCTTTTAACTGGTGTGCCCATTCCAGTCAGTTTAGATTTCAAATTTTCAATCAGAAATTAATGTCCTGAGACACACATAGTGACAATTATTAATTTCTGGTGCAAAAAGTTAGAAATCTTTTTTTCCATTTAACTCATTAAAATAATACAAGAAGAATAAAAAAAAAGTTTTTCCTTAGAGGAACAGTACAAAACACCCAACATTTAAACACACTACCTTCTATATATATATATATATATAGATATATACGCAGTATACCAATAGCTAGCAAAACGCATAGCTGATGAACAGTCATTTTTTTCCCCCCTTCAGGTTTATGTACCTGAACATTATAAGATTATTTACAGTCAGATTGATACATAAGTAGTAATCAGAATATTTGTATTTGGCTAAAAGTTATATAAAAAAGACAGACAATGCATTTTTCAAATACTTCCCAAATATATATTAAAACTTTCCAAATTTCCATTAGTGCCAGAGTTGGAAGCTCTTTTTCTCATATTTAAAAAGTGAATGTTGTGATATCAACTCACGACAAAGGGCCTGAATGGCTCCCGCTGCAATCATTGGAAAGGTTTACATTGGTTGCAGTGGAATCTGGGTCAGCCCCCAAAGGGCAAGCAAAGATTGCAGAGAAACGTAATAGTGCCTCTTTATTTTTTGCTATAGGCCCTGATCTGGCAGTGATATGTGTAGTTAGACCTTAGATTTCCACAGAACCCTTTGACTGCACTGAGAGTATACAAATGGACTTATGTGCCCTTGCTGGGGGTAGATCGTAACTGGTACAAATGGCCATACTTTCAACAGCTGTGACAGCTTATACCCACTGAAAATGTTCACCCACATCCTTACTGAGGTCAGTGGACTCAGTGTTCGTGCAAGGCCAGTGTTCAGCACGCGACAGAATCAGGACCACAGTAGAGCTTAAAAAATCATTTTCATATTGGAGCTTTGCTAAAAGTCAAAAACTATAATAGCTAATGTTATGGAGCAGGTTTAGAAGGGAGGAGAATATTATATATGCAACACAGTAAGTTAGGAAATAGGTATGTAACTTGAAAAATATGTAGGAAAACAGTTTCATGCTACATTTATTTAAAAAAAACTATAAAATGAATTGGTGAGCTGGTCCATGAAATAAAACATTTTTTAATAAAACATTATATTTGAAATTGTAATTGAATGCACCCTCGAAGTCTATACTGTCCTGGAAAAAAAAATTACCACAGCTGTCTTTATATGGAAAACCAGTGTTTGAATAGTAGTGCATAAGCAAGAACCATCTGGAACCTGTAGTTCACGGTTACTTTAGTGTACTCTTAAAACAGTGTTCTTAGCATATCTGACTTTTTAAAAAAATTCTTGCAAGGTAAAATATAAGAAACCAGAGTGGTTTGACATGTATTACAGAAGAAGCAACTGTCTGTACTTTAATGTTTAATGAAATACCCTTTTTTAATTTTTTGTTAATTTCCTGTGTCTTCTTGCAACTTTCTAATTGCTTCACCAGCGAAGCATACAATGAAAACAACAGGGCCCTAACCTTCTTTCTTTGCACTCTCAAAACTCTCTTTGAAGTCAAGGGAAATTCAGGGTGTGTTGTGAATGCAGGCTGGAGCCCTACATGAGCAATAATATGATAGATATTTAGAAAAAAAAATTTGGCTTTGAATCAATACAAAATAGAATAAATGCCTGTATGGAAATGCATAGTTTGTAGTTGCATACATTCATTCATTTATTTATGGTCAAAGGAAGCTGCTTCTGCTAGGCAACTTAATCATTTATTTGCAAGATGAGATCAGTGACCAACACGTATCTTGCAAATGAACAGTTTCTGAGCAGTTTTACTAGAGGAAGGGTTGACTTCTTTTCTACCTTCACTGCCTCTGAGATACTTTAAGCATTTTACCCCTTATAGGTTAGCAGATAAACTACAGGTTGGACCTCTTTAGTATGGCACCCGTGGGACCTGACTGGTGCCAAACCAGCGAATTTGCCGAACCGCAGGAGGTCAATATTGTCTAGCAGCATTTCCAGCACTTCCTCTGTTTAATAGGCTCTTAGAATACATTTAGGAGTAAATTACAACTAAATAACAGCCCAGAACACTGACAGCCAGGACTGGTGGCTGAAAACAAACTTTATGGGACGGCAGGAAACTTGTCCACCTCCATGATAAATGGACATCCAGCTAACTAAAATCATGCCAGGTCATGGATGTTGCCAGACCAGGGTGTGCCAGATTAGAGAGGGTCAACCAGTAGAACATACTATCTCCAAACCCATTACAGCAGATTCTTGCTGAACTTGAAGAAAGCCAACATTTATACTGTTAGCCTGTTTTATCTGGGGTTCAGACCTATGCTACACATACTAATTCAATGGTGACGTAAGCCTTAGAAAAACTCCCTCTTAAATATGGGGTTGTGAGCTAGCTAAAATGTAGCTTGATTTCAAACACTGAAATTTTAGTCCTCAGCATAGACTAGTGCTTTTTACTGTTTGTTTTTGGCAATGGCTGATTATTTGAAAATGCTACCAAGTGTGCTTTCTACTAATATTTTATTAACCCTTTGGAATCTAGCTTTTTCCTCTTAAGACTATCGTCCTGAGCAACTCAGAGCCTTCTCTAGCACGGTCTGCAGAGTTAGCATTCCAAACACCCGCACATGTGCTTAGACTTCGTACCTTACAAATCATGCGAGTCCTTGAAAGTGTGCTGAAAGATTTGAATTCAGCATGCAAATATATGCACATACAAGCAGAAAGAAGCATAAGTGCATTAAAAATGTTCATACAAAGCAATTGCAGACTTCACAAAGACATTTTGGGTAGCCCTCATTTCTACATTCTTGGCTTAGCCCTAAAACCTTTCCATTCTGGCAGCAGAATGCGCAGATGGATTTCTAATAATTAGAGGCCTGATCCTGTGAATTGCAGAGTGCCCCAAAGTGCCAGATGCTGTGGCTGTTGCATGGATATGGAAGTGGGTTATAGCAGATGCATTTCAGGGCTAAGCCTACAATAAACTTAATTGTAACTGGGGCCTTGAACTTGGCTGGAGTGCATACAGGCCCCAGAAGTCTCAAAGTCAATTGATATTTTGCCTGCATAAAGACGTATCGGAAATGTAGCCAGTGTTCTAGTCGTATAGGGTCTTCTGGGCTGGTTAGATTGCCTGTAAATACTATTGTCTGCATTGCTGTAACCCTATTGGTCCCAGTGTATGAGACAGACGTGGCCCTGCTATCTTTCACTGGACCAACTCCTACTGGTGAAACTGATGAGCTTTCCAGTTTTGTGACACTCAAAAGAGTATCTCATGCATCAAAAGAAGCTGATCCAATAAAGAATAGTAGCTCATCTACCTTGCATGTCTCATGTATATTTGCTTAGAGCATGCTATCTGAACAAGGTTGGTGACTGGAATTGTGAGACAGGTGTGGATTGTGATTTTAAAAAGATGCTCACCCCCACCCAACCCCCCCATGCCCTTCACATTTCAGTAACATCTTAGGGAAATTTGTTACTTATGTGTACGATGGATTAGTCACAGAATTACCCATTGCTTCCAACAGGAGTTGCACATGTAAGTCCTCTGCACATGGCATTGAAGACTTTCTCCTTAGGGTGGGAGTCATTTGTCTGCATGCTCTGACTGATAAGCTATATGAAGGAGTCCTTTTTTCTTCCTTCGGCTTTTGTGTAAACAAATAAAAATGCAGAAACTAACTCAGTAGCAAAGCTGCTCTGTGTGATACACTGTAGGGGCTCTCATTCCGGGTAAGTTTCACCACCTTTGACAAGTGGAAGGTGGGTTTCACAGGCCCATCTTTAGCCTTTGCAGGAAGAGAAGTCAGCAATTTCACACATGGTAGGGCCTGATCCTGCTTCTACTATGCAGGCAAAACTATCAAACCAGATTTTAGAGTCCATCAAAGTAACATCTGCAGAATGATGTTGTTACCCATCAACTAATACTAGTAAGTTAGCACAGAATCAGCTTCAGAGGAAGACAGGTATTGTACCTTGATTTACCTCTTTAGATGGTCCAGGTGAGGAAGGCCTGTGCATGTGTCTTTTGGAATTAGGGTTCAGATCTCTTCTGCTTCCACGCTGTAATTTTTAAGACCTTCAGAGCACATTGTGACCCTATAGTTCCCTTGGCTAGTTGTGTTTCTGTTGCAGGAAGGGAACTTACAAAAAGGTCTGCCCTTAAGAGGAAAAGGAGGAGGCAAAATAAAGTTTTCTTTTTAGCCAGCCAGTTTGCTCTGGCTTCCAGTCACTCTAGAGCCTAGTGCTCTAAAATTCAAGGTATGATCTGGAAACTGGAGTAAACACAATTTGAGTGAGCTAAAAATTGGATGAAGACTGCAGTTACAGTAATGACAAAACCAGGATTTTGTCAGCAAAACTCAACAAAACTGGTAGAACATCCACACACAAAACGTGTTTTTTTGACAGTTTGTCGTCAAAACTCAGCACTTTCACCAGCAGCGTTCTGTCTCTGAGCCATGAGGCGTAACACTGCTGTTGACAGATTCTGTCAACAAAAAAGCTGTGTGGACACTCTGGGGGACCTTCTCGCAACAGACAGGGCATCCAGAACAATGGGCAGCCCTGTCTGCTGTGCTTCCAGATGCCTGTTTTGTCAAGAGAGCAGCCAGGCAGTTTGTATGTGGCTGCACTCCATCAACAGAAGTTTTGTCAGGAAATCTCTTCCAACAGTGACTTCTGTTGACAGAGCGTTGTGGTCTAACCATAGCCATAGTGTTTCTTTTTAGTATGTCTTACAATACCTACCGAGTGTTTTAAGGGTCCTTGCTTGCTTTTTAAAGCAACAGGTACTCATCTTGAAAGAGGGAAAAGAGGAAAAAAAAAAACTTAAATCCATCTGGATATAACTTTGGGTTATGTTTTTTTTTTACTGAAAGGAGAGCTGAGTTGAGAGGCTGATCCTGCAAACATCTACTCGTGAATACTCAGTGGCTTCTGTGACCTTATTTACACTCACATGAGTAAAGATTTGCAGGTCCCCTTAATAACCAGGGCCCAGGTGGTGCACAGAGGTGCAATAAGCGAGTTTAAATTATTGCAAAGAAGCTGGGGCCAACTCCAGAGTGGGCAGTTTTCAGTGAATTTAAACTGGTTTTAAACATTGATCACAAAGTGGTTTGGATCATTTCAACTAAACCAGTTAAAAACACAGTTTACTTAACCAGTGCAAGTTGGGTCTGTATACAAGTGCCAGTGTACCTTTGCCACCTGGTAGGAGATTTTCTTTTCAAAGTTGTAGTGTATTGAATCTGCCAAGTGTCACTTCATTTCAGAAGCTATGGTATTTATGTATATGACATTAAGAAGCAAATTTTCTGATGCAAAGAGGATACATTTTATTAATCAATTTTTAGTGCCGTATTTCTCCATATTTCAAGACAAATTTCTAAAAATTATAGGCCAAAACTCTGCAAGATGCTGGTGGCAATATTATTTTTTAAAAATCCAGTTTTCAATTATTTTAATATACCATAAATACATGGCCCAACAAGTAGGAAAAATATGTACAAAGAAGCGTAATGCAGAGCAGGTCTCATTAAAGATAAGTTCTTTTGCACAGGGTCAAAGACTAAAATATTTTTTAAAGGTATAGCTTTAGAAAAAGATGGAACTGCTTCTTAAAACGTGTTTTTTAAAATTTCAAAATTATTTTATAGATTCCAAAGCAACATTTGGCAGGAAACAGAGGAGCAACACTAAACAGATTGAATTTCCGTACTGTAGGAAAACAATCAAAAGAGAACATGGAGCTGAATCCTGAAGTCCCAATGCAAACAAAATATAGCCTGCTTGATTTTTATTGGGCATTTTGTCTACATAAATGGGCAAGACTGGGCCAATACGATCTAATATTTGGCTTGTTGGCTTATGCAAAAGTTATACACAATCTGTAGTATTAATATTCTCTGGCTACATCTACACTAGCCCAAAACTTCGAAATGGCCATGCAAATCTACGAGCAGATCAGAATAAGGGGACTTCGAAGTAGCCGGGGTCCTGTTGAAGAGGAGCCCCGTCTGGACAAGCCACGTCAATTTCAAAGTGCCGCGGCCGCCCGCATGTTAATGAGGTGCTGAATATGTATTTCAGCGCTTCATTAGTAAACTTCGAAATGGCTATTTGCATGGCCATTTTGAAGTTTTTGGCTAGTGTAGACACGGCCTCTGTGACTTAAAGTATGATCCCTTGATTACAGAAAAGGTATAAACTTTTTTAACGTACTTCTTATTTGTTGGATGCTACACAGCTTAGTGCAGTTTGATGTTGGTTAGAACAGACTTGTCCCTTAGTGACATTATAGACTAGACCCTGGCTACCTCTTGCCCCTTTTAGGCAACTGTAACAGTGCAGCATTCCAGCCTCTTTGAGCAAACAGGCCCACTGAAAAGTCCCTTCAGCACAGGAAATTCCAGATGGGAACAGGGGCAAGGTGCCACTGCTCCATTACCACAGTCTCTAGCCAGCATAAATGGACTTGGGGCTGTTACAAACTGGCAACATTTTGAGGAACCTCTGACTTCACTTCACTATACCATTGGCCAGACTGGCTCATGGTAGCCCCTGCAGTCACGGGAGTGCACAGGAAGTTCAAACTACCATTGCTGCTCACTCAAAGCTGTGGCTGTGGTCTTGTGTCTTAGGTTGCATAAGATTATTTGGCTAACCCCTGTCCTGCCCCCAATTCTCCCTCCTCAGGCTCCTCCCCCAGATATTACCTATAAGAGAGTTAAAAATTAGGCCACGCTGTGCTAAGATTGAACAAAAACAAGTAAGAGTCAGACCCAGTCCCAAAGACATTACAGTCCAAACAGACAAGACAGACAGTAAAAGACATGCTGTATTGTCATCTCCAGTAGGAGCAAAAAAATAAACCTGTCCAGAGTCCCACAAAAAATTGAGCCGAGATTTCCTAAGTCTCCAATCCAGTACCCCTCCTCAAGACCATCCTTCCTTTCATAAATACTGGCATAGGTTGACCCTCTCTCGTTTGGCACCCAGATAACAGAATTTGCCAAACCACAGGAGGTCAATATTGTCTAGTACATTACCAACGCTTCCTCTGCTTACTAGGCTCTTAAAGATATTTAGGGGTAAATTAGAGCTAAATAACAGCACAGACCACAGAGCCAGGACTGGTGGCTGTAAACAAACTTTATGGGCTCAAGGGACACTTGGCCACACCCATGATAAGTGGTCACCTGGCTAACTAAAATCATGCCAGGTTGCCAATGTTGCCAGACGAGAGAGTGCTAGGTTAGAGATGTTCAACCTGCAGCAAAGTCCTGTTTTGTAGAGGATTGGGGAAGAGACTTCACAGTTTTGCTTAGCCAACTTTTTGACATAATCTTGTGTTTTGTTTTACTTTTTTAAAACTTCTGGAGACCACATGGTGTCAAAGGAAAACTAAGAGTCCTCATTCAGCAACCCTTACTCTAATAGCTCTTACTGACATGAGTTGAATAATCCTGTTGTTTTCAGTGGGGCTGTTCACATGAGTAGGAAAAGAGACCGCATGATTAGGCTTAATTAGCTACAAGGCAATTTAGTCATCATGATACTGATGTAAGGCCTTGGAATAGAATATCAGTGCTTGTTTTTTTTTTTGTTTGTTTTTTGTTTAAAAAAGATGAATTCTGCAATTGACAAACATAGTATTCTGCAAGAGACACTAAATTCAGACCTTTTGACTCTGGAGAAAATATCATGTACGTTTAATATGAAGTTAAGAATGTGTGCCGTGTGTGCTGCTGTTGCTGCATCCCCCAAAATGCTGGTGCTAATTATTGCTACAGTAATTTTAATTTTAAAATAACCAGCAGTGGCTGTTTTACTGCCATATTCTATAGTAAGAATCTCCTTAAGGGAGATCATGTTGCTTTTGTTTGTGTATGAAAGGCACATTTTCATGAATTAATTTACAACAGTTAATTAATGTACATGCTTACAAATAAGTAATATATTTTAATAATATGCAAATCACATTTGCTTTAAGGTGCTTTACAGGGGAGAATGACCTAAGCTAACGAATAACCTTTTCAAGTGTCTTGACTATTACATTATAAAAAAAATGTAAAAATGTGGTTCTGATAATTTAGAAAATCTTCTACTTAAAACCAACTTGAGACTATTACCGTCTTTTGGCAGGGGAAAAGAACCTGCAGTCTGCTTATAGTGAGGAGACCACAAGTATTCGAACAATGAAGTGTTATCCCAATTTAACCAAGTTAGATTGTCTTGGTGCATACTGCAAGGTACAAAGTGCATGAAATCTAAATACCAGGAGTCAGTCTGGTGCTGCCTGGGATGGGGCACGAGCAGTTTTCAGGGCAGGATTTAGACTCACTGGGGCCCAGAGCAGAAACACAAATCCCTGTGAGGGAGGGCTGAAGTCTCAGCCCCTGGCCTCTGCCACCCAAAGCCTGAACAACTTACTTTGTCGGGGCTCCAGCTGCACTGCTTGCTTCCCCCTAACACCGGTCCTGGCTTTTATGGGCTGAAAAACAGTTGTTGGGGCACAGCTTGGCCGTGGAGCTTTTATAGCATGCAGGGGGAAGGGAGTGCTAGAAGGAAGAAGTCTGAGAACTCCTATACTATACTCTCTTCAAGGCGAACTGCAGGAGAGCAAAGGGGGCAGTTGCCCCAGGGCCCTTTAAGTCACTGCAAGAGTGCTGTCGTGTGCTCTGTGAGGCTCTGAGGGCTGGTGGGGGGGTGCTCTGTGCCCCGCCCTTTCCACACTCAAGGCCTTGCTTCTTCCAGGAGTGCAGAGCTGGCTGTCTCCGCACCTTGCAGGGGACAGTGACAGCTGTTGGCTCCCCAGCATTGGTCACAGCTTTTGTGCAATAACAGGTAGAGCTGGGCCCAGACCAAACACTTAATTCCAACCATGCTACAGTTCTGAGGATATTTGGATTAAGATCTTAAGTTCTTGGCTCAAGCTTCCCTCAAGTAGTACCTATGTAACTGAGTCTCCCCATTAACATTCCTCTAGAAGACAGAAAAGATAATCCTCTTTCTTTAAATGTGAAGCAAGAGAACATCCTGTATAACCGATTGCTGCTTGCCTTAATTCTCAGTTAACTCTGGGATTCTCAGAGGGAGGCAAACGCATTAATTGGAGGAGAGGAGAATGTCTTTGTTACGCCCAAGGAAATGTGATACATGACTGCATGACATCCTAGAGGGAGCCATCTCTGTGCTGGAATCTCAGTACAACACAACAGCTGTTCTCGCACATCCCCGTGAGGTGCCTACACGTGACTATTTGGAGCTACTGCTCTGCATACACTGAAATCTGCTCACTCTTGGTGCAATACTGCCATTGACCTTGGATAAGCTGCTTACTAGGAGTCCTGGATTAGTTAATAGTGCCATGCCCAGAGCTCTACTGAGGGGCAGAGAGACTTTGAAGGAGACAAAATGGCAGTTCTCCAGCTCTTTCAAGTGTGGGTTAGATGTGATTTGATAATAAAATATGCTCAGATGCCTATGGTGATACCACCCTTCCTTAAGGCATATTTTTAGAACTTACGCAGTCAGTCTCTGAGGCCAGTGTCACACCATACGTGAGGGAGTTTGGCAGCCAGAGTTTCATAAGGGTGCAGGAATACCTCCTGGCCATGACACCCTGCAGACTGCCTCCATCCTTTAGAGGACATGGCTGGCATAGCGGGTGGCACAGGAACTGCTGTGGTGGCCCTATGGTCCTTAAAGATTCCCTAGCTAGAGAGACTTCACAAGGATATGGGTCCACTCGCTTCACGGTTTCTTTGTACTGCAAGAGCAGCACCCAGCATGTGGCCCCGGAGCTGTTAGTTTTTAAGTGATGGTTGCCTCATAACTGCTACCTCACATCATTAAATCAGTAACATTACATTTTAAAAGGGTAATTTTTTCACTTTACTATATTTCATTATTTAAATAGTGTAATACAGAATCAGTTTAACCTTCTGACACCAAGGCTATGTCTACACTAAGCATTCCTCTTTTGAAAGAGACACACAAATGAGGGAAATAAAAATGCAAATGAGACACCGATTTACATATCCGGCACCTCATTTGCATATTCTCTCTAAAGAGCTTTTTTGAAAGAAGAATAGCAGTGTAGACGTGGTCCTTTCAAAAGTAATCCCCATCTTTGAAAGAACCCTTCTTTCTATTTTTTTTAGGAAGAAAGGTTCTTTTGAAGATGGGGATTACTTCTGGAAGAGCCCCACCTGCACTGCTTTTTTTCTTTCAAAAGAATATGCAAATGAGGTGCCAAGTATGTAAATCTGTGCCTTATTTTCATTTTTGATTTCCCTCATTTGTATGCCTCTTTCGAAAGAGGAATGCTAATGTAGACACAGCTTCAGAGTTACAATGCACGAGTTGCCATCTTTGCAGGGGATGCTTAAATCAAATTAAAACAAATAATTTAACTTGATATTTAAAATGATAAAAATGTTTTTTTTGGCTTAAGTGACCCCCCCGCCCCAAGATCCTAAATTGTGGTTCCTAATCCAAACGACACTGTCCTTTAATAAAGGCTGTGAAAGCTGTGTATGACTATGCCAGAACACCTGTAAAGCTTGTCTTCTGATTACCCCAGCTATGAAGTGTTTCTACCTGTGAGCAATGCTTTTGCAAGCTATCTTCTGTGAGTACGTATATGCTAGCCCAGGGTCCTCCTGAAGTCTGAGCAGATCACCTTGGAGGATCAGGCTCAAACTGGTAACTTTCATCTGAAAGAAAAATAATTTCAGAAATTGTTGTCAAAATGTATTACACCTTCCAACTCAATAGTTGCCAATTTTAAGAACTTTACAACTGGGACTATAAACCAATAAAACCTCCAAGGCTATGCATACACAGCAGTGCCATTTCCAAATAAGTTACTCCAGAAGCAATCTTCTGGAATAGCTTATTTTGAAATAATGCGTCTACGCACAAAATGCATATCGAAATAACACTCATCTATTTCCAAATAGAGCCTCCACACTGACTGGCCAGCAGGGCACCCTGGTGTGGCTGGAGACCCTCCATTCTGAAATAGCCTCTATTCCCTGTCTATACAGCCCCATTCCAAAATATCTATTTTGGAACAGGCACTATTTCTCATAGGTTGAGATTTACAGTATTCAAAATAAGCTGTCCACTATTTCAAAATTATTTCGAAATAGTGGTTTTGGTGTGTAAATGCTTGCAATGTTATTTCAGAATAGTGGCCATTATTCCGAAATAACTTGGCTGCATACATACACCAAGACACCAACCAAGTCTCTTTCCATAACATGTCCATGGAGTAAGCTTGTCTTCATGACACTGAAGTGTTAATTTCAGACTAAATGATTTCTATGCTACCAAGGGCAACAGTGGTCCTTTCAGAATGATTTGATAGTCGCTCTTTCTAACTTCCTCCCAGGTGTTCTGGGTTATTTCTTTTGTTCTGTTAGTATGTGTGCTGTGGTTCCATAGATCAACACCCTTTTTATTCAGTAATAGAATCTCTATTTTGTTTCACAGTTTTTAGTAATCTGATCTAAAATAATGCCATCATTGCTACAAAGCAGATGTTTTGCCTGTAGTAACCTGTTGTTACTGATGGTAAGTTAGCTTTAAAGAGCACACTTGGCTGCACTGTTTCTAGAATTTAGCCTTTTGTTGAGTAAGCAAGTACTGCATCAGATAAAGAAGGCTGCCACCTATTTCTTAACCACTATGAACATGCAGAGACAGCCCTAGGAGTGTGTAGGATCTGGGACAAATCAGCCCCCACTGGTTTGGGACCCCTCTCTGCAGCTGATCCCTAGGTGTGTGGGGCTGCCAGTATGCAGCACCACACACAGTTCCCGCCCTTTTGTCTTTCAGGACTGACTGCACTGGTTCTTGGGGCCCCCTAAAGCATGGGCCCCAGAACAACTGCACTGATTGGCCACATCCAAGGGATGGTTCTGCAAATATGACATGTTTATAGAAACACTACACCCTACACAAAACCTGGTGGTACCAAATATTTGCATTCTGAAAGTTTTTAGGTGAGCTGATAAATAAAGAATTATGGGCTTGATCCTTTGTTTCTGGCACACCCAAAATTCCTGTTCAAGTCAATGTGTGTTGAGAGCATAAGCAATGCAAAGATCAAACTGTATGTCAAAAGCAAGTGATCTAGATGCGTCACATGTTTGTTCTGACAGGGTAACTTTGGAATGCCAAATAGTTACCTTAAAAAAACCCAGTTCTTTGAACTAGACTTTTCTTAGTGTAAAAATATTCTGAATCTAAGACAAATAGCACCCAATGACAAATGGCTGTGTTATCTTGCAATATATTTCAAAACAAGACTATACTAAGCTCTCTCTATGCTTCTGAATCAGCAGAGCATGCAAGCAAATTTTGACTCTCAGCAGGAGTAGCCCCATTGATAAGACTCATACTTTGCATAAGTTCTTTTCTACTACTGAAATATATCTCTACAACGCCCACTTAACTTTGAGTGAGCCCCATATTGCAGATTTACGTTACCTATTCCCAGAGAGAAAGATCAGTCCCTATCATTAACAATGTCAGCATGAGAAATAAATCTAAAAACTTTATTAAAATGTTCAGATATTTATGCACATGCATGATTTTACTCACTTGCGTATATGCCAGCCCAACCGGATCCCTGGTCATGATGTTTTAATAGATTCTGTAAAAAGATTCTGATTATGGACAAATTGTAATGAAATGTTTAAAAAGGGAGTCATTTTTTCATGTACAAAAATGGAGATCTTTGAAAACCATGTGCATTTCAATACAATGTATTTTCCTATTTGCATGCAAGACGGTACCTTATATGAAAAAAGTCTAGTTAAAAATACCTAGCGCACCATAAAGAAATTAGCACCTTGCAAACCAGAGCACTTAGTAGCTGGAGGGTAGCATGCTACCCTCAAGTTTTTATGCACATTTTCGTTGTGAGCCACTCAAACGAACAGTATTTCAGTTACAGATAACACATATTTAACTGGGTGATTGTATAGCAACAAGATTTCATGTTTATAATACATTCTAGAAAGTTTATACAAATATGTAGACCACCTTTTCTTTCAGGTTGTGGATTCAAACTTGGTTCCCATAACTTTATATCAGCTAAACCCCTTTCCTTTCCTTTTACATTTGAAGCATAAACAGACTTAAATACTGTGCAAGTCACAAATAAGCACTCATTCCTAATTTTAATAATTCAAATGGTAATATAGTCCTTATTTAGTTAAATAAGTCTCCCCAGAAAAATAAAGTACATATTAAAATTCTCAACAATTGTAGGTTTGAACATACCTATTTTTTGCATTTACTGCCCTTTTATTTTCCCTGAGGAAATCCATATTATTTACATCATTTGTTATATTTTGCAAGGTTCTTCTCTATGTACACTTTTAGGAACTTGCGTGTATCTGAATATTACATACCAAATGCTGCACTACTATTTTCTATTGAGATAACTAATTGGCAAGCAAGGATTTGTACAAGTCTTTAAAAGGGGAAAACTCTTAATATGACTTGACACAGATTTGGAAGCCAAGGATATCCATATTTTCTAGAGCAGGGGTCAGCAGTCTTTCTGAGGCAGGGTGCCAAAATTTGATCTTTTGACTTCTATGTACGGCCCAAGTGCTGGTGATACTCTCTATAATAGTCCTACTTACAACAGCTTCATTAATAAACAGGAAATCTGCATCTTTATATATTGAGGTGGTGGTTGGTAACATTAGTTGGTCTTTTGTTAATCCACAGGCAAGATCCTGGCTGCATGGGAAAGGCAGGGTGGGGTTGAGCTCCTGCCTCACATGCGGATGAAAATTGGCTCACATGCCACTCCTGGCACCCGTGCCAGGCGTTGCTGACCCCTGTTGCAGAGTAGTGTAAAATGGATAATAAAATTCTTGACTTATCTAAAGGGGAAAGATGATGAATGTTGAGAATTTATAACTGTAACTTTAGGAGCTCATTTGAGGCAGTGGTTTAGACATAATATTGCAATCCTGATTTATGTGAGTAGTCCCATATAATAGGAAAGTTAAATTTATATTTCTACTGGTAATTTATTTTCTGTAATTATTTATTTCTCTCAGGGAAACGTACTATAATAAGCTCCAAGTTGGGTGCAAAGATTTTATCAGATTTTTTTTGTCTCTTAAAATTGATTAAGGTTAGAAAAAAGTTCTGTTGAATTGTGGCTTGTCCGTTGTCTGTTCCTTTATGTGTGATCTGACATGCTTAGTCACAAAAAGAAGCTCTTACTACAGTCAGCAATGTGGAGTAAACAAGGGTACGGATGAGTGAGCGGTATTCTTCTTCAGCCTGCGCACTGTCATACATAGCTCCAGCTGCCTTCTCACAGTCGAATCTTTCTGGATTGGTTAGAAATGATATACTCTATGAAGCAGAAAGAACACAGCTTGATTTTTCAGCTACTGAAAGAAATTGTCCTGCTGATAATCACAGAACAATCCTTTTATTTTGTTTAGGATGGAAATCTGATCAAGCCTATGTAAACAGGACTGGAGTACCAGATGGGGACATTGGAAGAAGATGCTACCAACAAGATACCACTTTTTCCAACCTGTAAAAAGTTTTTGAAGCACAAAGATCTTGCTGCCATAGGTGGATTCTGCAGCTAAACTGTCAAGTTGACTAGTTTCGTTTCCACTGTTCGCTAAAGGTGGCGTAAAACACTTCGGGAATCCCACAACAACCAAATTTCCACTACAATGATGTCTTAACTTCTTTTAGAACAGACAGTAACTATGTACAAGTTATGGCAGTCTATGATTAATTACATTAGTTTCCTCAGATTTTAGTACCAGCAGTGCTATCTCTAGGTGAGTTCAGTGAAGTGTACATAGAAAGCAAGATGGCATTTTAGTAACCTCCTTCCAACTACTACTATTATAGTGAAGAGCGCAATAATCACTGCTGTGGAGTCTGGCCCAATCAAGCATAGGGACAAGCCTTCATAACCTGTTAAGCATTCCTACCTGGCCAGGAGACTCCTCATTTGACAGCCTTCTTCCAGGCTCTTGAGCAGCATTCTTGATTTACCTGTGGGAGAACATTGGACTGGCAAGGAAGCCCTTTAGGTCACACCTGTACATTTAATATGCCAGAACTCCAAGCAAGTCTTCTCTACAGCAGGGTGGGCAATAAATGGTGTACCTGCTGGCTGCAGTTTTCCACGGTTAGCCCATGGTGGGCTGCCAGAGGCTTTATTTACCTGAGTGGCCACTGGCACGGCGGCTCCCATTGGTCATAGTTTGCCATTTCTGGCCCACGGGAGCTCCAGGAAGAATGCATGATGGCAACTGACCACCAAATTTTTGACTGCTCTGAAAAATCAGAGGACTCCTGACACACCCTCCAGAAAAGTGTGACTTGGTTTGGTTGAAGAGTGTAAGGAAGCAGTCCATATAGACATATGAGCCAACCACTTTGAACAGGCAGTGTCCCATTCATGCAGCTTCTTGTAAATAATCTTACTCTGATCAAGAACAGAATGAAAGTATGTATAACTCTGTCCAGAAGTGGACAGTAGCACAGCTTTGGCGATCTATTTGTGTGCCTACTTTCTAAGAACAGATATAAAGTTAACAGTAAGGGCGTGGCTATGTGAATTACATTAAGGGAATGGCTTCTCTAATGTTTATATTAAACCTCGGAGTATGCACAGTAGATCTTTCTACAAGCAACAGCAGATTGAACTGAGTCTGCACTCAATTAATAAGATCTGTGCCTTCTCTTTAAGTCCTTTTCCCCCAGCATTACAGCTAGGCAGAGTGCTATGCCTGTTTCCTGGCACCAACCTGAATTTGTCCCACATTGTGGGAATCTGATCTTATTAATATGTTCATTTATGAAGTGCTCTTTCCACAGTGCTCATGATGCTGTACAATATTTTAGAAACAAATTACAATATTTGTATTTTAAAAAGCTCTTAAAATTCAAGAGATCAGAGCAAATAAGGGAGAATAGGGAATACAAAAAGAAGGGAACAACGATGGGGATAAGTAATGAACATGGGTCCAACAGTGGTCATAACTGCTCTTTTATAAGGATCTTGAGAGGCTTTTTGAAATGACGAATATCCATGGAGCAAGATCCACTTTCTGTATCCCACCATCGTAAAGGCACTGACAACAAAGTCAGCATTTTAAGAGGAAGTAACTAGAAAACAGTTACAAATTGCTAAGAGATATTTCCCTAAAGAAATCTTTGAAAAAGAAATCACGGAAGGAAAAGCCATGAGTTATGGCTTTTCCAAAAGATAAGGAAGTGCAAACCATAGAGTGCAGATGGCACTGTATATCTGTCAGTCTTTTACCTTTTGTTGTGTTAATAAAACAAAATGTGAAATCAATTATCCAGTCTGGATTGCAGAGTCTGATTTTTCTAAACAAGTTAGATGCAGAATTGTGTATAAAAATCAGGTAACTGTCTGCATGCAAGTGACCTTCACTAGCTACTTGTGCATGAAAATTGCGTGATTTGTAAACACAGTTGCAGAAATAACTTGCTCAAATTAGGCATGCAATCAAGCAAATAATTTGTTTTAAAAAAATCAGGCTGTTACTAGCCTTTTTTGTACTTTCCATTCCAACATACATTGCCTTTTCTGTACCACTATGCTATATGTTACGTTCAAAATTGTGCACTTTTGTTCTTGAAATGGGCCTAGGCAGCAACGCAAGTTAAGTAATGCTTTTAGAAGAGCTTTGTGATCCATGAAAAACAAGCCCAACTGTTCATGGGCTTGTATGGTCCTCATCTGATAGGTGCCTATACCTATGTTTGTTTTGTTTCAAAACAGGCAGGAGTTGGTGATGCACATTAATATGGCATTTCCATCTCACTTTATTTTCCCAAAAAACCAACTATTGATGTATAACCCCATTTATGCAAGGATAAGGCATCATCTTTCTAAATTTATACTCTCTAACAGACTGAAGCACTAAATACACCAAAGTACACAAACCCATCAACGTGCCCTCTTCATGGAAGCTGGCTATTTCTGACCTTAGTGATTGTTTTAAAATAAAAAAAGACTTTACTTAACATATACATATGTTGCTCCGCTGCTGTCTTATTTCACTTGCTGGGATGATGTGGTAGGAGCACTTTGTGGGTGTTTTTGTCTTCTATACATTTTTTGCACAATAGTAAAATTTGGCATTATTAATGGAAAGAGTGAGTGAACCATTAATCTAGTAATCATCTTGTACACAAGAGAACAGGAAGCAGGAGCTGAATGGTTGTGTTGGCTTACATCCCTGAATAGATGTTACATATAATCCCAAAAGCTGCATTTACCAGATCTTAATGGGGCTTCAGCAGCAGAAAAAATACAGGGACCCAAATGATATTCCCGTATGTTTCAGTGATTGTTGAAACTGCTTCCCTGAAATCTTGCATTTACTTGTAGCGGAGATCTGCTGGTGATTTCCCAGTTTTCCTTCTCTGGAGTATTACAGTCCACTCTTCTTTCTGGCTTGTGACAGCTTTTAAAAAACATCCAGGAGTGCTGTTGCTTATCCTTCTGATATATTGAGATTTGAATTCCTCAAAAAACACCCCAAAATGAGGAATCCATCCAAGATCATTCTCATAAGCAGAATTATTTAGCAGGCTCCACTGTTGGTACAGCTGCAGCTGAGTGAACCGTACCTTATGTCTTAAAGTGTTATTTTGTTTTTAAAGAAATCCTCATTTCGGGGCAACACACAGTACTTGGTTCAACTGATACAGACGTTCACAGCATAGACATTGACAGGGTTAAAGAACAGCGATGGGGAGCAAGTAGCTCAGAGTTAGCAACTAGTCATTTTTGTTTTAAAGAAAAACATTAATAGCTGCTCTGAGTTCAATACTTGATAAGACTTTTTTTTTTTTCCTCTATTGCTCCATTGCTCCACATAGGTTTTGCTAAGTGCTTCTCCTTGGCTACAAGTGCTTTGTTTTGAAATACAAGTCTGTTTAAAAGGCCGCACTGGAGGGTACGCAGGGGCAGCTGCAGCAACAGAATCCTGCTATTGTACTCCCCGTCCCTGGCTCCTCTGTTTCCAGCCTTCAGTCGATGAACCTCTGGCAGGCCTTCTTCCAGCGGCAGGCAGTACACCACATATCTCGGTTCTCCATCCCATACACTTTCCGGCATTTTTTCCCCTCCCCTCTCGGTTTCCTGTGGGAGAAAAAGTAACATCTCTTTAACAAGACATTTTTAGCTAACTGTCATCACTGCACGCTTTTTGAAAGGGACAAAATCATCTAACTGCAGTGTGACACTGAAAGAGCCCGGTACTTTCAATTACTGTTTTCAAGTTACCTGCATTCTGCTGAAGTAATCAGACTTGGCAAGAGGTGAAATCTGCTATTGCATGATCCATCCCAATCTCTCTCCCCTCTGCTATAGACTTTAGGTGGCAGCTGATGGGCTCACCTCCTCTACGCTGTTTCAACGACTGAGCAAGTAGGTCCTCTGGCCTGCCCAATCCTCCACCTACTCTCCTCACCCACATTACAGCAGTGGGCCACAGACTGTGCCCACTACCGGAGTGCTGAGTGTGGCCTGTGAGACATGTTGTTTCTATTGCCCATGTGCAGGTCTGCCAGATTCTGGTTGCTTCTGCCCACACAGGGTTTTTTCCCTACTGGCATTAGTAAAGTGACACACACAAAGCAGGGGACCATGATATGTGGTGTGTGCTGATTGCATTCAATGGTGACTTTGAGAACCATGAACACTCACAGCACTCCCTGCAAACTGCAGGGAGACAAGCACAGTTAGCAAAACTGCCCTATCCCAGGAGATCGCCTTGGTTATGACAATCTTGCGACCTGAGATGAAGGAGGGCCACTCATGCGACCTACTCGCTAGCCTACATTGCCCTTCGATGCCTTACAATCTGGCCTCTTCATAATAAACTAAATTAGAAAATGCTCCTCTGTTTCTACTAATGCATCTTCCCAGTGTCTGTCTCTGCCAATCCAAAACTAGTTCCTATACTATATAAAGCCCTGGATTCAGATGTATCAGAGTACAGCAGGCAAGTGTTTTGCTTGGTTTAGGTTTACATTAGAAAAACTACGCTGTAGGCAAGCCTCAGAACTGGGTCTGGATTTAATGCACCCCAAGGTACTGAGGGAGTTGGCAGATGTCATTGCTGAACCTTTGGCCATTATCTTTGAAGATTCTTGGAGATCGGTGGAGATACCAGATTACTGGAAAAAGGCAAACATAGTGCCCATCTTTAAAAAAGGAAAGGAGGACAATCTAGGGAAGTATAGACTTGTCAGCCTTACCTCAATCCCTGGGAAAATAATGGAGCGGCTCCTCAAGGAATCCATTTTGAAGCACTTGGAAGAGGGGAAAGTGTTCAAAAGTAGCCAACATGGATTCAGCAGGGGCAAGTCCTGCCTGACCAATCTGATTAGCTTCTATGATGAGGTAACAGACTCTGTGGACATGGGGAAGTCAGTGGATGTGATATACCTTGACTTCAGCAAAGCTTTTGATACGGTCTCCCACAATATTCTTGCCATAAGTTAAGGAAATATGGATTGGATCCTTGGACTATTATATGGATAGAAAGCTGGCTTGACGGTTGGGCCCAACAGGTAGTGGTCAATGGCTCAATATCTGGATGGCGGTCAGTTTCAAGTGGAGTGCCACAAGGCTCAGTTCTGGGGCCAATGTTGTTCAACATCTTTATTAATGATCTGGATGAGGGACTGGATTGCACCCTCAGCAAGTCTGTAGATGACACAAAACTAGGGGGAGAGGTAGATATGTTGGAGGGTAGAGAGAGAATCCAGAGTGACCTGGATAAATTGGTAGACTGGGCCAAAAGAAATCTGATGCGGTTTGAAAGAAATCTGATGCAGTACAAGGGGAAGTGTAGAGTCCTGCACCTGGGGTGGAAGAATCCCAAGCATTGTTACAGGCTGGGGACCAACTGGCTCAGCAGCAGTACGATGGAAAGGGACCTAGGGGTTATGGTGGATGAAAGGCTGGATACGAGTAAACAGTGGGCCTTTGTAGCCAAGAAGGCTAACGGCATACTAGGGTGCATTAGGAGGAGCATTTTGAGCAGATCTAGAGAAGCAGTTGTTTCCCTCTATTCGGCAGTGGTGAGGCCACTTCTGGAATACTGTGTCCAGTTTTGGGCACCCCAGTATAAAAAGGATGTAGATGTGCTGGAGCAGGTTCAGCGGAGGGCAACAAAAATGATTAAGGGGCTGGAGCACAAGACCTATGCGGATAGGCTGAGGGATTTGGGCTTGTTTAGTTTACAGAAGAGAAGACTTAGAGGTGATTTAATAGCAGCCTTCAACTTCCTTGAAGGGGAGCTCTAAAGAGGAGGGTGAGAAACTGTTCTCAGTGGTGTCAGATGGCAGAACAAGGAGTAATAATCTGAAGTTGAAGAGGAAGAGGTGTAGGTTAGATATTAGGATAAACTACTTCACCAGGAGGGTGGTGAAGCATTGGAATGCGTTGCCTAGAGAGGTGGTGGATTCTCCATCCCTTGAGGTTTTTAAGTCTCGGCTTGACAAGGTCCTGGCTGGGATGACTTAGTGGGAGGTTGATCCTGCTTGAAGCAGGGGCTGGACCTAGATGACCTCCTGGGGTCCCTTCCAGCCCTATGATTCTATGAATTATGTGATAGCAGTTGCATTTGGTAGCTCTTACGACGAAGGAGAAAGCCCCTCAATTCTGAAGACAATCTACATGCTCACACCTAGCCTGGATATACTGTGGCTCTCACTGTAAGCAGCTTTGTACTGTTTTCTGCATGACAGAAGGTAAAAAATTTAGGTTTGTTTTAATTGTATTCATTGTTAAATCACTTGACATTACAAAACTAGTGCAGCACAAGAATTCTTTGTCACAAATGACTATAAACCCTGAAGCACAAACTACAATGTGGAGTGTCAGGGTAAGCTTAACGTAATTGCTACAATGGCACCTTCCTATTCAACATATTTGCATCCTGCAGGCCAAATTTAGTCCTACTGTGAAAAGGTGTAATTCTCAAGCATTCTTGCATTAAACTGGTGCCAGAATTGTCCCTTATCTTTACATTATACCTGCTTTGTTACAGACAAAATTAAGTTTAAAACTGTGAATGCAGCAGAACTCCGACGGGAGAGTTACCTAGATTCTGCTCTGCCTCCTACATCAGCAGCACAAGTGGCAGTGACGTTTTGATCACTGACAATTCATTACTGGGAAAAGCACACAAACTAGTAGAAAATGGGTGTGCCAGATCACAGGCTGAGTCTGTAGCCTATGTAATTAGAAACATAATTTTTGACTGGTAAAGAGAACAGATTTGATTGAAAAGATCTGAAAAAAATGATAAACAAGGTATCTCCTTTAATGTCATTTTAAGTTTCTTCAGAGTACAGTCACACCAAGTGTTATTAGGAATTAACTTCTCTCTTATAATGTTAAAAGTTTAGACCCAACATCAGGTTTTGAACATAAAAAGCAAAACCTAGCATGAATTTGTCCTGCCTGATTCAACATCCAATGACTTCAGAGATGGATTACACCCACAGCAAAGTGCCTGGTTTCTTAGTGTAACTAAAAATAACTTTACTTAAATTATCTGTGGGAAAATGCATTTTCCATGGTCATAAGACTGAACAACAAATACTGCATGAATGGTGAGTATGAAGATATCCCTGAATCCAAGGGAAAAAATGCAAGATAATCAATACCAAGAAGTTCTGTGATGTTAGTGAAATTCAAGAATGAACTGGAACTTCATGGCTCAGATTCACCTGGGATATTGTCTAACATCATGTTTTTTGAAACGCTCAGTGATTTAAACCCTCCCACACCCCCCCTCCCCTTTATTTTCTGTATGTATGAAAGACAGAAAGGCACATGTATCTACTGCTGCTGTGTTTTATTGAAAGGAATTGCACCAGACAGGCACTGCCAGCTCTGATTTTGGGCATCTGCCTCTTCTGTATGTCTACTTCCTACAAGCACCCTCCAAACGGAACCTATTGCTCTGTCAGTAGGAAAGGAATTGCACCAGACAGGCACTGCCAGCTCTGATTTTGGGCATCTGCCTCTTCTGTATGTCTACTTCCTACAAGCACCCTCCAAACGGAACCTATTGCTCTGTCAGTAGGACTTAACGGTCTTGTACCTTAAGCCCAACGATGCTCTGGGAGGTGATGAGAGAACTGTGTGAGTCTGTTTCGTCTCTCCAGTCCCTGCTGCAGGACGATTATGAGTTGGTGAGACCTGGCAATACACACAGAAATGAAGCTTATAAAACACATTAACAACATAAACATTCTTTGGCACCGCAACTGGCATGTCCATCACTAATCCCATTTCCTGGCCTCTGGTAGCAAAGATAAGTAAGGTTAGTTTGTGACATCTAGCCCTCAAAGTTAAGGGAGGTGTTCTGAAAAGCATCCTCACAGCTTTACCTGGACACAAGGAACTTCTTTCCCTGTTCCTCTGACCCACCAGTAGCATAAACAAAACACGCTAGAACAAAGAGCAACATGGTTTTGTATTTTTGGGGAAATAAAATGTATGATTCCCAGTTTTTCGTTTAAAGAGCCCTCAATCATTCTCACTCTTTGAGATACTTAATGAATAGTGAATGGTCATGCGAACAGTTAAGGATGTCTCAGTTGATAAGGGAAAAATGCAAATTAATGCAGGGAACGTGATATAGCCTGGCTAAGATTAAAAAGCAATAGCCCCATGCACTGAAGGAGCTTCACTTATGTGTAGAGTATAATTTATACACCTACATCTATGGGGCAGCTGCATCAAAGGGAGATTGTCCCCCAAGAAGGGAGCACTGTGTGACCAAAGGTCTCCTCAGGTGATTCTGCTGGGGCTGGCAGTTCTAGTTTATAGTCTTAGAGGGGTAGCTGTATTAGTCTGTAGCTTCACAAACAACACGCAGTCCTATAGCACCTTGGAGACTAAAAAATGTATTCAGTCACAAGCTTTTGTGGGTAAAACTCACTGCCTCAGACGGAAAATGCTTTGGAGTTTGTGGCTCCTTTGTATCCCTGCTGGCCGAAGCTGCTAAGGAGATATTACTGAATCATCATATTTTCCTTGCCCTTGAAACTCCCTAGCAGTCTTTGCTCTTCTGTGGGTGGGGCTGGGCCATGGCAAAGAAGGGCGGGTGGATGGATTTTTTGCCCATACACCACCTTTTGAGTAAATGTACAACAAGGGTCTGGTCATGGGCAACTTAATTAAATAGATTCAATTGAAGATCAACTTTGGGGGCCCTGAACCCTTTCTGTGACCCCTGACTTTTCAGAAAGTGATTCAGCTCCTGTGTGGAGGAAAGGAACACAGAAACCATCTACAAGAATTCCAGAAGGAGTTGTTAAGTGTCTGTGATATCTCTGAATGCTTAATTTGGTGTACCCAGTGAAAGATATTTTACTGAAGATGTTTCTGAATATATCATTGCAGGTTGTGCAAGAAACAGTCCCTGGTAACATATTTTTACCACTGCCTTTTTAAACTCCCATACTATCTATTCTGAAGAATTAGGAGGGACTGCTGGGACAGGGAAACAGAATATTCTTTACTTCCAGCTGGCTGGCTACTTTCTAGCAACACCATTGCTATAAACAGACAGAACATTTTTGTAATGCTGCTGGCGTAAAATTGACACAGGTTCTACGCTTCCTCTCATTTGTTGAACTGAAAGCTTTTACCTAAGTGCAGGCACAGCAGAGAATGGTCTAGTTGAGCCAAGCTCCAGTTTACAGTAACATTACAACTAATTGTTTAACCTGAATACTTCTGATATGATTCTGATCTCAGTTACACTGGTATAAATCCCCAACCAGTTAGTGACATGGCTGATTCTAAACATGACATGTGACCCCATGTTCCCTCTGAACTGACTGTATGGGTGGCTGCCCTGGAAAGATTCAGGTGCTACCAGCTGATCAGCAGCACGCCCACAGCCAGCAGCATGTTTCTAATGGTGGGGCACGTCTGCACATGCCTGAGAGAACAAACCAACATTTATTGCACACATGGATGGAAAAAACGAGAGGGAACATTGATATGACCATATGCAATATGGTAAATACCTGATTGGAAATTCCGCCTGCTAACCATGTGTGTCTCGTCTGGAGTCCTACACTGGAACGTGCCTCCCATTTCATAACCAGTCTGTTAAACTGTTGTTGTGGCATGTGGATGGGTTCCTTTAAAGAATGGGTTGGTAATCCCATCCTCCTCTGGACTTTTTGTGTAGCAGGACATCCCAGAGTGCATTGCCCATGTCTTACTGGCAATGGTTTATCTGCACATCCTGCTAGGGTACTAAGGGTAGTGGGTCAGACTTTGCCAGTATTTTCTGATACAGACAGGCTGGAAGCTGTCGTCACACAATCTTGGTTGACAAATGGTTGCACTGAGGGAGGTAGGGGGAAGCAATTGTTTCAGTAGAACTCAACGGTGGTGTTACAGATGGCGCTGAGAAGATGATGTTTGGAGTCACACACATTGTTTTGCTTGTGTGGACAGGTCCTCGGTCAAAGTCTGTGGCCTATTTTTGTGCAATCATTTGGGAAATTGTTGGCACCATGCTGAAATGTTGCAGCATGCCTCGAATTATCGCATAAACTGAAGGCTAGATCTGCTATGTCCAGCTAACGCTGGGTGCATCAGTGATGCAGCTGTCAAGGAGATGATTATAGCTCCCCACTTCTCTGTCCCAACACGATGCAGTTTGGCAACTGTGCTGAACACCACCAGCTATCCCAGATCCTCTTGGTGGGGACTGCCAGAGTACTGTGTGTTCTAGCCAGTTCCCCCAAATGCCCCCCAGTCTTGATAAGGGGAAGGAGGGAGGCATCAGAACCAGTTCCTCTCCTGTTGGAGATGCTGTACTCTGCTCCCCCTCCCCCGCTGTGAGTGTTCAGACTTATGGATCTTCACGCTGATTACCTGTAAGTATAAATCCCAGTACTATCAGGAGCTGAATCTAACTTGGAAATCCCATACTCAGATCTCTGATTCTTCCTTTCGTCTCTTCGGCGTGCCACGATTTATCATCAAAGAAAACAGGATTTGATTTTGCACCGCAGAGATGCAACACATGACTCTGGCAGACCAGGTGCCAGTTCATGCAAATGCCTCTGGGCCTCTCTGAACACTGACAAATGGAAAGCTGAGAACCGGTCTGGATTGCCAGCTCATTATAATTGTCAAAAGAGGTATCTGCATTATAAGCCTGGCTAGACGTTACAAAATGCTTGTAGGATTGCTGCAAGTATCAATCTCACTTATCACATCCTGTAAAGTAATGTTTAAGTGTTTGCTCTGTAAAGATAGGAGTGGTTGCTAAAACTGAAATCCCACAGTTAGGCTTTGGCTATACTATTCAGCTTTTAGCAACATGGCTGCACTGACTCAGCCATATTGGTAAAAGTCTGACATTGTAAGGGTAGCTGTGTTAGTGTGTAGCTTCACAAAAAACAAGCAGTTTAAAGACCAACACTTTTATTGATTAATTAATGAGCTAATCAGTAAAGTGTTAGTCTTTAAGGTGCTACAGAACTGCTTATTGATAGTGTATAGACTAGCATGGCTTCCCCTCTGTTGCTTATTTTTTGTGATATTATAAGCACTGTCAGTATTTTTGTGAACAAAATACTTGCATCCCCTCCAAGCAACGGTTGCATTGTCCACAGGACAACAATCCTTCTGACAATGAGCCATTCATGCTTCCACTTGCCAGGGCAAAAGTTCTGTCTTTCAGCAGCTGGGGTGCTTTTTTAAGCACCCATGAGCAATAAAAATTTTGTCACTCAATTGGCAGCGTAGACAAAGCCTTAGTAGAGAAGTACAGTAGGGTCTCAACATTCACAAGGGTTCCATGTTGAGAACACTCATGAATTTTGAATTTCGTGAACATGGGGGGCTCGGAGTCCCAGGGATAGGGCGGCTGCTGGTGCTCCCTGCCTGGGGCCCTGAGGGAAAGGGCAGCTGCTGGTGCTCCCTACCCAGCCCCAGGGGAAGAGGTGGCTGCTGGCGCTCCCTGTCCAGGGCCCCAGGGAAGGGGCGGCTGCTGGCGCTCCCTGTCCAGGGCCCCAGGGAAGGGGTGGCTGCCAGTGCTGCCTGTCCGAGACCCCAGGGGAAGGGGTGGCTGCTGTTGCTCCCTGTCTGGGGCCCTGGGGAAGTGGCACCTGCGGCGCTCCTGCCCGGTGCTCCGAGGAAGCGGCGGCTGCTGGCACTCCATGCCCCACAGCCCCTGGGAAGTGGCCCCTCACAGCTGCTCATGAATAACTGAATTCACAAATGGTAAGTTTGTGAGTGCTGAGACCCCACTGTACTAGCAAGTGTGGTAAATTGGCATTGAACAAGAGCTGTCATCTTCTCCCCCAAAAAAGAAAGCTTATGAACACCAGATAAGCCATTGTGAAACATCAGTGATCACAAACTTTGTTGATTTCTTCCTCTACACCCATGAAGAAGGTATGTGCACAAGCCCTCATCCCATGATAGCCTGAACATTAGGGGAAGGGCATAAAAAGCCCCATCAAGGAAGAAATGTCACCTTGCTGCTTGGTATTTAGAAGGCAATATTTCTAAATATTAGCAAGGGATGCCCAAACTACTTTGTTTTGGTTAGTCCTAAAGAAACTCTATAACAGCTACTATTACCTTTCAGAAACAAAGACTATGTTTTTAGTATGTGTATGTTTACTGGCTCTAACTTTGTATGTAACTCATTTTTTTCTTAGTTATTACATTTTTATTTCATATCATACTGTTGGCTAAGAACATGGCCTGGGGTAAGTGACTGGTCCTTCGTAATGAGGACTAATGTGAACACTGGTGTGAGTCATGGTGTGTAATGGGCCATCTGTCACACAGGCAGGCCTATCTGGGTGGCAAGATAGACCAGAATGCCCGAAGTGACTCCTTGGTAAGGCTATTATTATGCTTTAGGAGTTCACACTTGTTATTTCATTGGTGAAGTCTAATTATTAAGGCTGTTAACTCACATGATTTACTCCAAGAGTGTGATTAAAAGTTAATCATGATTAACTGCATTTTAATTGCACTATTAAATGATGAAATAAATAAATTTATTAATTTATGGATGTTTTTCTACATTTTCAAATATATTAATTTCAGTTACAAAACAGAATATGAAGTGTATAGTGCTCACTTTACACTGTCTTTGATTGCAAATATTTGTACTGTAAGAAAAAGAGAAACAAAATATGTAGGCTGGGTCTAAGCAGCACTCCACCCATGCCAGCTATGCAAAACAAGCTCCTCGGGATTGCAAATGGTGAAGCTCATTACCATAGCCCCGTGAGTTCGGCGTCGGCAGAAGCGGGTGCCGGCACTGCAAAGGCCGTGCTTTTCAATTCACCTTACAGGCTGTAGAGCATTCTCTGTATTGTGAACATGCAACTTACAAATGTACACTTTTTGTTACATAACTGCACCCAAGAGCAAAACAGCATTGAGCTTTAGCTCCTATGAGTCCACTCAGTACTACTGCTAAAGCAAACAAGTTTGTTTACATTTATGGGAGATAACGCTCCTTACTTTTTATTTACAATGTCCCCTCAAAGTGAGAGCAGGCATTCACACAGTGCTTCTGTAGCCAGTATTGCAAGTTATTTACTTGCCAGGTATACTAAATATTCGTACGTTCCTTCGCATTTGGCCACCATGACAGAGGACATGCTTCCATGCTGATGACACTCATTGAAATATAATGCATTCATTAAATTTGTGTCTGAACTTAGTAGGGGGAGTATGTCTCCCGCTTTGCTTTATCTGCATTCTCCCACATATTTCATAAAACAGCAATCTTGGATGGTGACCCAACACAAGCAGTTTGTTTTCAGGAGACTTACATTTTGTCAGATATGCACTGAAAAGAAGGTATCAATATGAGATGTCTAAAGATAGCTATGGCACTCAACCCAAGGTTTAAGAATCTGAAGTGCCTTTCCACAGTCTGAGAGGGACAAGGTGTGGAGCATGTTTCCAGAACTCCTCTGATGAGGAAACTACAGAATCTGAACCACCAAAAAGGAAAATTGACCTTCTGCTGCTGGCATCTGACTCGGATGATGAAAATGAACACATGGTGATCTGCGCTCCTTTGGATTGTTATCAAGCACAACCCACCATCAACATGATGCTGAGAGAGGGAGGACTGGGGATGCAGCACACTCCGAGGAGGGGATAGAAAGAGGCAGGGCAGGGGGTAGAGGAAGGTTTGGGAAGGTGCATGATGGGGGCAGGAAGAGGCATAGCAGGGTTTGGAGTTGGGAGGAATAGCTCAGTGGTTTGCACATTGGCCTGCTAAACCCAAGGCTCTGAGCCCAGTCCTTGGGGAGGCCATTTAGGAGTCTGGGGCAAATAGATTAAAAAAAAAAATCTGTCAGGCATGGTGCTTGGTCCTGCCAAGAGGGCAGGGGACTGGACTCAATGACCTCCCAAGATTCCTTCCAGCTCTGTGAGATGTGTATCTCCATTCATTATTACTGTGGAGTGGGGGTGGGACTTGAGCACTGCATGACTAGAACTGAAGTTAGTGCGTGGGTGTAGACCTGACATGTGAAGGCTTTGTTGTCCATGTTCATCAGCTCTTTGTTAGATGTCCTGCTCTGCTTTCACAAAAATGATTAGGGGGAAGACAGGGTGTGGTGATGGGACAAAGGAACAGATCCATAAACATGCTCAGCTCAGCATGGGCATGTCAAAACAAGAAGAGGCCTGCCACCCACTGGAATTCTCAGCCCTAAGTTGGGGGTCTCACTCTCCCATGCATTGTATGGGGAGCCTGGCAACCCAGAAATGACTTTCAGAAGCCACAGAGCTGCCTATGCTTGCCAGGAGTGAAATGCCGAGGTGAGTGGCTTACATACTGAAGTGGGTGATCTGGTGTGCTTGGCTGATGAGTCAGAGATAGGAGCTTTCCTCCACTCAGGATCATCAGCTACAAACCCTCTCCTGGAGCTAGCCAGTTCAGACGTGTAGGCAACCCGAGTCCCAGCAACCAAAACCGTCTCACTCATGTGGGATACCCCTTTCATATTCACCTTGTATTTCCCCTGCGACCAACGTGGCCCTGTTCTGTCCCACCGTCGCTGGCCTATCTGAAAGGGGTATCCCACATGAGTGAGACAGTTTTGGTTGCTAGGACTTGGGTTGCCTACATGTCTGAACTGGCTAGCTCCAGGAAAGGGTTTGTAGCTGATGATCCTGAGTGGAGGAAAGCTCCTATCTCTGACTCATCAGCCAGGCACACCAGATCACCCACTTCAGCAGCTCTTGGTATGCTCAGAGAGTGATTGGTAAGCAGGGATCTCCCTGACTGATTTTTGAATCCCGTCCCTGGAGCTTCAGCACAAATTATGGGACAGCATCAGGGTTCAGTCAACTTTGCACATGTGATCACTGGTTACTGAAGCAGCAGCTTTGAGAATGTTAGTGGTGCCTAAATGGTGTACTTAGGAGCCCAAAAAGTCAAAGAGGTGTCTGAAGATCTGGGCTGGCCTCTCCATTAGTCAGAGCTGGGCCAAAGCACTTAGTGCAGTTCATATCCTCAAAGGACTTTGCACAATCTGCTAAACATTAGTAATAACTAACAATAAAACAAAGAATGATGGAGTATATTGCACACAGCTTGGAGTAGTACCCTCTTTCCTAGCAATAGCTTGTTGTTTCCTTCAGATGCACAAAAGGAAGAAAGCAGCCTCCATATGCATCTTTAAAATATTGTGTCCATTTCCTCTAAAAAGTTGTACGCTTTCTAAGAATTATAAAACAGATACATGTCTCCAAGCAGTGGTGATGGGTGTTGATCTGGTCCCCCTCACATTAAACAGCATTTGCAAGATTTCCAAGAGAAAAAGGAATAAAAATAGCCTCCATGGCCTCCTAAATGGCTTATAATTGTGCTACCAAAACTGTTACTCTAGATTTTCAGGAGATGCTTTTAAATTAAACTGTAAATCACTAGCATCTTCTTTACAATTTCCCAGAAAATTGTTTTTCTTAAATTCTGCTGGGAACACTCACTCACTACAGCTGCAACAATGTTATTGCTTGAAGCCAAGTAAATACTTGCATGTTTAATCCCTTGCCTTTTAGTGTCTGATTTACCATTTTGCTAATTGCATTCTTGGATTCCCAATACCACCGGCGCTAATTTCTGCTACTCCACAAAAGGAGTTAGTTTAATAATTACTCTACCAACTATATTGTTGTGAAATCGAATTCCAAGAATACTTTACACACGGCATGCTCTGTTGACTCACTCTTGTTCAAATTGCTGCCAGCAGGATATCTTTCACTGTTAGCTGCTCCTTGATGGAATTTAATAAATATTCATTGGCAGAGTGCAGTGTAATTGATTCAGCCACTTTCATTTTTATCAGCTCTGCAGGAGACCACAGCCTCCGGAGAAAATCTCCAAGATTTGCCAAAGGTCAAGAGTAAAAGGCTTTTGTGATTCACTTGCTGAAGAGAGATGAGGAAGGCCATATCTGTTATCACTATGTCTAATATACATTGTCAAATAAAAACAACCCTATTTGGCTCTCTGGATGACTACTGTATCTTATGCGACAAACTGAAAATTTTGCTTGTGTAATTTGAAATGAAATGGTTTGCTATCCAACATACAAGCAGTTGCCATCCGATCAGAAACCCACTTAACACTTTTAATACACTGCACTCTATTAACTAGTAGATTTTCTGCAGCTGAAAATTAGCAATTTTAATTTATTTTTTAAATACACACTGAATTATGTACCTGTCACCTGGTATTGTCTAGTTTTCTCTCCAGACCCTTATTCATTTTCATTTGCTTTGGATGGGATTGAGGGAAGTTTCTCTATAATTAAGCAAAAAGCCTGATTCAATAGTCCTTATTCATGCAAAATTTCCATTTACTTTCATCAACTTCCATTGCAAGTCCCAATGAGTATTTTACAATCCTTGTCAAAGTTGAGCTTAATCTAATACTGCATCATTAACAAGTAATTTCAATACATACCAAAATGTATGTTTTTCATATAAAGGCAAAATTTTCCCTTGTGAAAGCAGCAGAGGTTGTATGCACGTACCTGAGGCCAGAATCAGGACATAAATATTTATCATTCAATTTGTTAGGCAAATTCCTTTCTTTCATTTGTATGTGATTTGCCGTATTCTGTTGACCACCGGCACCTCTTCTGGAGTCTTTAGAACAGTGGTTTTCAAGCTACAGGTCTCTAGCTGTGACCCGTGGGGGCCAGCAGTAGGTCCAGATCCTAGCTGGGATGGTGAGGGAGGCACGGGGCTCTGCGCACTGTCCCCGTTCCGAGCATCAGCTGCACATTAGCCAATGGAAGCTGGGAGGACGGTGCCTGCAGGTGAGAGCGCTGTGCAGCCGCCGAGATGAACCTGCTGCTGGCCACTTCTGGGGTGCAGCGTGGCCAGTATGGTCTGCATTGCCAGGATGGGCAGGAAGCCTGGCTTACCAAGCCCAACCCCTTGCTGTGCTGCTGAGAAGGAGCCACCACAGATAACCCTGAGCACCAACCACTGGCCCAATGCCTGAGGACATCACAAACCCCAAACCCTCCACCCTGGATCCCAAACACCTCATCCAGGACCCATCCCAGAGCAACACCCCCAGTTGGTACCTGCACTCCAGCCCAGAGCCCATTCCCACACCTCCCAGTCCGGAACTACTCCTGTACCTGAAATCCTTTATCCTTAGTCCCACCCTGGAGCCCATACTCTTGTCAAGATACATAATTATGTTGAGTCACAGGCATCAACAATTTTCTTCATCTAGGGCACAAGAAAGAAGCTGGAAACCCAATATTTTAGAATGTAAGTACCATACTAATAAGCAGATGGTAAGCAGATAGATTAAAAATACACCACAGACCTGATTCTTCAATTATTTACATATTGCAAATTGGGAGTAACTACATGTAAGTCAATGAACTTACAAAGAAAGCTTTGTAGCACTAGTGTAACAGGAGAATCAGGACCTGTAGGATTATATCAGTTCCTCTGTATCTGTCACATTTAATTTCAATCATAAGAATATTATTGGTAAGTTTTGAAATTTTTCATTGGTTAGGTACCTTCTTTGTTCATCTTCCACTTACCGGAGTGCCCGTGAAGGTAACTGGAGGTGACTGCCAAGAGATGCTAAAGCTACGGCCACTGGGAGTGAACTTTGTTGACCCTGGAATGTTCACTGGAGGAGTGGCCTGTTTTAAGGAAAAAATACCCAATGAAAAGAAGTGTTCTTTATCCAAAGCAGCATAACAAAGTCTTCCGTTCTTTAAACTGCAAATCAACCAGGATTTCAGGAGTTCAACATAATTCCATGCTGGTGGCTGTGGCAAGCATTCTACCCTTGTTCTCTGTGGGGATAACCATGCATAGGGCAACAAAGAAAGAACACGATCTTTATAGGCAATCTTTATTTGACTGAGCAGAAAGAAACCTCTAGCTCTCCCGAGAAATGGCTTCTGTAAAAAACCTTTAAAACCTCAGGTCTTATATTGAACAATACTAGGTATGAGCTCAGAAACCCATATAAATATTTTTGTCTTTTGAAACTTTTGATTGAGGCTAAGTTATTATAAACTGTTAACATACTTCATCGTACATCACTTGTTTAGGACCAGGTTAATATTCAAAGAAACAGGCCAAAGATCCTCCCTTGCTCTACTGAATACAGAAAACATGGTGATCAATGTTCTAAAGACTTGTCCTCTCTTTTTCCACCTCTTTATGTAGCTAGTGTGAAAACATTCTACCAGAGAGGCTCTGGAGTTACACCATTCACCCACCAGGAGCTGCTGTAGTGCCAGAACAGAGGCAAGTGGTTCACTGCTCACCAGACATAGCAGTCAGCAGCTGATAAGGAGACAGTGAAAGGGCCAAATGAAGAGACATAATATATGAGGTAGCACAGACAGTGAGGGCACACAGAGCTGCTGGGCAGGCACATATACCAGAAGAACTAGTGGGGGGACAGACTGGAGGGAGGGATGACTGGAAGGGTGGGATTGCAGAGCCACATGGAGATGGGATGGCTAAGCAGGGATGCAGGGATGTGGTGGTGGTGAGAGAAGGGACATACAGACATAAGAACATAAGAACATAAGAATGGCCATACTGGGTCAGACCAAAGGTCCATCAAGCCCAGCATCCCATCTGCCGACGGTGGCCAATGCCAGGCGCCCCAGAGAAGGAGAACAGAAGACAAGTGATTTATCTCCTGCCATCCATCTCCTGCCCTTGTTATGAAGGCTAGGGCACCATACTTTATCCCTGGCTAATAGCCATTTATGGACCTGACCTGCAAAAATTTATCAAGCTCTTTTTTAAACCCTAATAGAGTCCTGGCCTTCACAGCCGCCTCGGGCAAGGAGTTCCACAGGTTGACTGTGCGCTGTGTGAAGAAAAATTTCCTTTTATTAGTTTTGAACCCACTACCCATCAATTTCATTTGGTGTCCCCTAGTTCTTGTATTATGGGAAAAGGTAAATAATTTTTCTATATTCACTTTCTCCACACCATTCATGATTTTATATACCTCTATCATATCGCCCCTCAATCGCCTCTTTTCCAAACTGAAAAGTCCCAGTCTCTCTAGCCTCTCCCCATATGGGACCCTTTCCAAGCCCCTAATCATCTTAGTCGCCCTTTTCTGAACCTTTTCTAATGCCAATATATCTTTTTTGAGGTGAGGAGACCACATCTGCACGCAGTACTCGAGATGTGGGCGTACCGACATGCTTGACTGAATGGAAGAAGCCACTGTGGGTAATCCCAACTCCCTAATAATCCCTCCCTCCACCCAAACCCACCATGCATAAAATCTCACCCTATTGCATACCTCTCCCACCGACAACTAACGGCCCTCCAGGTACCAGTGCCACTCACTGGCCGGCAGAGCTGCTGGCCAACTCCCCCCCGCCACCAGTGCCTTCTGCCGCAAACGACTATTTTGTGGTGCTCATAACTCCCTGAGAGGGACTGGGATGAGCAGAGATGTGATAAGGAGCAATGGGCTTAAACTGCAACAAGTGAGGTTTAGATTATACATTAGGAAAAAATTCCTAACTGTCAGGGTGGTTAAACACTGGAATAAATCACCTAGGAGACAGGTTGTGGAATCTCCATTGCCGGAGATATTTAAGAGCAGGTCAGATAGACATCTAATGGGAATGGTTTAGATGGTATTTGGTCTGCCAAGACGGCAGGGAAATAGACTTGACCTCTCAAGGTCCCTTCCATTTTTAGTGTTCTATGGTTCTATGATGTGCTCAGAAGAAGAAGAAGGCAGGAGCTTGGGGGAGGGGTGAAGTGGGAGTATGGGTAGGGAAATGAGCACCCCCTGACAAGAGGGAAATGGGCACTTATGTGCCTAGCAATTACTTCCTTCTCCCTCAGCTCTTCCATTACCCTTGACTCCTCCAACCTCTTGCACTGCTTCTGAGGGGTTTGGGAAATAGGTTTCTCTATCGTAGTTTAATGTTAATGTATTGTTACTCAACGTTCTGTATCAATATGCCTAGTAAGGACTACCTTTGTCAGAACACACTTCCTGAATCTTTTTTTTTTGCCTGTGTTGTTACAGACATACTTGTTGACATATATGGTGAAATTACAAAAATCATTGAAACTGGCATAATTATAGTGTTATTTTGACGAGTAAAATATGCAGAATATTGTATGAAGAATTTTTCATTTTTGGCACAGAAGTCCCCCAGGAGTAATTAGAAAGATGGTCCATATTTTACAGTAACACAATTCCATATCAGGAGAAATCACACTTCCATGTGCAGCACAAAGTCTTTCTGCTAACAAACAACAAACAACAAAAGGAAATTACTTTGCCATTCTGTTTCCAATGTAGATCCTTTCCTACAGCATTAAATAAGCACGTCAGGGGACCTCTAGGAAGCTGTAATTTTGTCATAAAATGAATCTCTTCAATAATTTCCTGCCAAAACTAATTCCTCAACACAACCATCATATGTGCAAGTGTGTTCCCCTTCCCCACCATATATATGAAGTTCTAAAAATCAACATTTGGTCAATATTAACAAAAACTTTACCTCAAATGAGTAAAAGCCCAGTAATGAGCAAACCCACATAGAACGCCTGAAATTGAAGTTATCTAACTGAAAGTGCTAAAGACTGGAAGGAGAGAAATTTCAGATACCAAAAATGATCAATATGAGGCAGCTATTCTGCAATTTCAAGGTAAAGGTGCTTAAAACCAGCTTTCCTGATTTCAAACAGTGGGCTAGAATTCACAGCATTTAAGGGCAGTCATTCACAAAATAAAGCTAAATCAGGATTTTGAAAAACAACACCACTGTCCTCTCAGTTCACTCGTTTTCCTTACATCTAGGTTTTATCACCATTCTGTTGTGCTGGCCCTTCCTCTCTGGGCTGACAGAACCTGGCTAATAGGTGCACTCTGCTGAGGTTGTTTGGCTTTTTCCTCTGCATTTTCTTAATGCCTTTCTTTTTTTACCCAGTCAGTATTTCACAATTTGCTCCCATCCACTTATCAGGGCAGGAGCTCAGTGGCTAGAGCATTGGCCTGCTAAACCCAGGGTTGGGAGCTCAATCCTTAAGGGCTCCATTTAGGGATCTGGGGCAGATAGATTTTAAAAAAATAATCTGTCAGGAATGGTGATAGGTCCTCCTGTGAGTGCAGGAGACTGGAGCTGATGACCTCTCAAGGTCCCTTCCTGCTCTATGAGACTGGCATATCTCCATGTAGCTGTATAGAGCAGACGAGTCCTTTGGGACTCACTTCCTGCATCTCTTATGAATTAATCTTTGTGATCACAAGGTTTTTGTTCTGTTTTTCAATGAGCTTTCCTTCAGCCAGTTCAACCAGCAAACAGCAATCACAGAATACTAGAACACTAGGACTGGAAGGGACCTCGAGAGGTCATCGAGTCCAACCCCCTGCCCCAACGGCAGGGCCAAGTACTGTCTAAACCATCCCTGATAGACATCTATCTAACCTGTTCTTAAATATCTCCAGCGATGGAGATTCCACACCCTCCCTTGGCAATTTATTCCACTGTTTGACCACCCTGACAGTTAGGAACTTTTTCCTAATGTCCAACCTAAACCTCCCTTGCTGCAGTTTAAGCCCATTGCCTCTTGTTCTATCCTCAGAGGCCAAGAAGAACAAGTTTTCTCCTTCCTCCTTATGACACTCTTTTAGATACTTGAAAACTGCTATCATGTCTCCCCTCAATCTTCTCTTTTCCAAACTGAATAAGCCCAATTCTTTCAGCCTTTCTTCATAGGTCACAATTTCTAGATCTTTAATCATGCTTGTCGCTCTTTTCTGGATCCTCTCTAATTTCTCCACATCTTTCTTGACCTGCGGTGCCCAGAACTGGACATAATACTCCAGCTGAGGCCTAACCAGAGCAGAGTAGAGCGGAGGAATGACTTCTCGTGTCTTGTTCGCAACACACCTGTTAATGCACCCCAGAATCAGGTTTGCTTTTTTTGCAACAGCATCACACTGTTGACTCATATTTAGCTTGTGGTCCACTATAACCCCTAGATCCCTTTCTGCTGTACTCATTCCTAGATAGTCTATCCCCATTCTGTATGTGTGAAACTGATTATTCCTTCCTAAGTGGAGCACTTTGCATTTGTCCTTATTAAACTCCATCCTGTTTACCTCAGACCATTATCCAGATCATTTTGAATTATGACCCTGTCCTCCAAAGCAGTTGCAACCCCTCCCAGCTTGGTATCATCTGCAAACTTAATAAGCGTACTTTCTATGTCAATATCTAAATCATTGAAAAATGCTAAATGTAAAATGCTGGGTTTGTTCGCAGCCACTCACAATATATGAGTGTCTCTCTCAACAGAGTCACAATAGTGCTCAGCTGTAGAGATGACAAACTACAGCTGCGGTGAGGAACTGCTTATCAGGTTGCGCGTATGGCCTGCAAGGTATTTTGTTTGCTGTCGCCCCCGCACGGGGGTGCCAGGATCTGCTGGTTTCCATCTGTGTAGTTTTTTTCTTACAGGCATTACCAAAGCGACAGGCTTGTAAAGCATGGGCACGCGAAGTGACGTGCATTCCAACTGCACATGACATTGACTGCAAGAGCTGTGTGTGCCCTCTGCAGCCAATCAGAATGCTGCTACCATTCAGTGGGCACACCCCACGAAGTCTAGGCACACAAGCACTGTTAGAAAAGCTGTACTGGTCATGACAATTTTGCGGTTCACTGAGTTGAAGAAAGGACATTCATGTGGCCCACTCACTAGCCTAGGTTGCCCTTTGCTGAACTACAGCAATGCAGACTCCTGCACAGGATAGTTCACAGGTCAATAAGCACTGTCTAAAGCCAACCTCTCAGATTTCTCAAAGGGGAAAGGATCAGGACTATGTGAACAACAAAGTGTAAGGCTGCTAAAGTCTGTAAGCGAGTAACTGCTCTGGAGTCTACTGACTGGTCTAAGGGAATCAACCCCGATGCACAATCTTATCTGTCGATCGGATGCCATCAGCCCATGTGATTAGTAGTGTCTCTGTGTCACAGCCACGCAGAAAGCCTGACTGAAAGTCATCAAGAAAATTAGGTGATTCCCAATGATACTGGAATTGCTTTATCACAACCCCTGACAAGTTCTTCTTGAAACAGGAATGTTTGAAACCCAAAGAAAATTAGCAAAATTAGAAGCAGCAAATGGCTAACAACAGCTCGTTTGAAGGGAAGATGGTGTATCCACTAGTACCATCTTGGAGCACTGGTTCAGTGCTCACACAGATAAGGGTGTCACTACTGCGGTTTCCTGAAATACTTTAATGAGAAACTTCCAAGGAAAACCCAAAGCACTGACTAAACCTATCTCCAGTTATCTCATAGCTAGGGCCTTGCCAAATTCATAACCATCGAAAACACATGGCATACTGTGAGCTCTGGTCTCCCCCCATGAAGCGTGTGTGTGCATCTGCATGCACATGTGCGTGCTTTTACCCTGTCCTATCCAGATTTCACAGGGGAGATCAGTGTTTCTCTAATTGGGGGGTGTGACCCAAAAGGGAGTTCCAGGGGGAATCACAAGGTTATTTTAAGGAAGGCTCGCAGCATCGCCAGTTTACTTCTGCTCTGTCTTCTGATCTGGACAACTGGAGAGCAGTTGCTGTTTGCTGGAGACCTGGCTCTGAAGACAGTGCCCTGCTTGCAGCAGCACATAAGCAAGGGTGGTGATATCATACCAGGCCACCCTAACTTCTGTGCTGCTACCTTCAGAGCTGGGCTCCAGCCAGCAGCCACAACTCACCAGCTGCTCAGCTCTGAAGACTCCGCTACCGCCAGCAGTAGCAGCAGCACAGAAATAAGGGTAGCAGTGCCGCACCCCCTCCCATAACAACCTTGTGATTATCTGGCACTTCTTCCATGTGTCAAGAGCCCTAAAATTACCACACCATGGAATTTCAGATTTAAATACCTGAAATAATTTATTTTATTATTTTCAAAATCCTGACTGTGAAATTGACTAAAATGATGGGCCAGGGGGTCAGGCTGCTGCAGGGCTGGCTGTTGGGGGAGGTGGTGTCAGGCTGCCACAGGGCCAGTCTGTGGGCCTGCAGCGGGGTTAAGACTGCTGCAGGTTGGGGCCGCGGAGCTGGCAGCAGGACTCAAGCTGCTGCGGGGCTGGGTGGGGGAGGCTGCTGCGGGTGGGGGGTGTTAGGCTGTGGCAGGTTGAGGCTGTGTGGTCAGGCTGCTGTGGGTTGGGGCCATGGGTAGGGGGTAAGGCTCGTATTAGTGGGGGGGAAATTCACTCATAGAGTGAACAAAGGTAAGTAAACCTGTCCCTCGTTTAAGCGAGTACTCATAAGTAAAGTACTCGTTTAACGAGGGATGAGTGTACACATGAACTATATAGAAAAGTCTTGCATTTATTAAATGTGGTAAGCATTCATTTCTCATGTCCATAAACAGGCCATGAATCCCAATGCTTCAAAGACTATATATTTTTTTAAAATTATATAATGCCCAGGAGATCAAAGCATGTTAAAATCAAGAGTTTTCAAAAACTCACTTCTAGCATATTTTTACAGTGAGTTCACGCTGTTTGAATTAAGTTGCGAAGTTCTCTCACAGAATCTGCAATCTGCTTGGTGTTTGTTTGCTTGTTTGTTTGTTTTCTGGCCATTTGTCAGAATTACCGGTAAAAGCAGTGGATAATTATGGCCTTCTTTCTCTTTTCCTGCTAAGCCACATGTATGCAAAGCTACCTACTTCACAGCAGACACCTCAGAAACGGAATGGTTTCTGGCAGCCGCTCGGACTTGTCTGGCAGAGAGATCTGGTCTGGACCAGACAATACCACTGTCCATTCCTAGCTTGTCTCTTATACAAAAAATATCATCCAGTTTGCAATGTAAATGGATTTGGTTGTTAAAACTCAAGAAGCTGCACCACCACTAAATTCTACCAAATAGGTTCATCCACTGTTGCAGATTTTACCTGGTAAGCGTGATCTGTGTGTACGAGGTAGAGATTGGTAGGAGCTGAGCGGCTCAGAGGCGTCATCAATTTAGCTTCCGTTTTGGCACATGAACTTTCAGGACGGTTTGCATCTTGGGTGGGAAAAGGAGGAGGAGATCCTAGCGATGGAGAGACTGGAGAAAGGCTGCTTAAGCCATCCACTACTGAATCTGTGTTGAGCCTTATCTCTGTGTAGTAAAAATCTTCCTCTCCATCACTGTAGTCAGACTCTCCCACACGCCTAAATCAAGAAAAGACAAAACATGAATTACAGTACCAGGGGTTGGCAACCTGCAGCTCCAGAAACACACGTCTCTTGGGCTGTCTCCTTGCAGGTTGCTGTAAATCCAGCAACACAACAAGTCTCAATCAGGCTGCCTGCTGAGGTCCCACACTTCTAGGTCCTGGAAGTGGCTGGCTGCTGGCATGGTTGCATCTGCTCGTGGCACTGGGGCAGAGGATGGCTCCTTGTGCTGCCCCTGATCCCAGCACTGTCTCCACAGCTCCCATTAGCCAAGAACCAGCCAGTGGGAGCCATGGGGGCAGTACACAAAGACTTGCTGCCCCATCTTGTAGAGATACGTCAGCAGCAAGCCACTTCCATGGCCGCTTGAGGCCTGCTCTGCCGCCGGCTGGGAGCCGCCTGTGGTAAATGCCTCCTGGCCAAAGCCTGCACCTCCCATCCCCTCCTGCCCCATAACCTCCTGGCCCAGTTCAGATCTCCTGCACCAAGATCACAGCAAAAGAGCTTTCCAGCGAGTGACAACACCATACCTCGAGAACACCAGAAGAACAAAGACTGAACTGCGGAAAGTGATGGTCTGAGGCTGGAAGAATTTTTAACCTGTGTAAGGGAACCGAGGAAAGCCAAAGCAACCTGTAATTTCAGAACCTGCCAGCCTGTTTATCACTCAGGGTGAGAATCTGCTAATTTGTATCTTACCTATGTAGTGTATTAAGCTCAGCTTGCTGCTTTCGTCTATTTACACAGGCATTTACACAGGTAATCTGCTTTGTTCTGACTGTTCTCTTGTATAACCACTTAAAATTTACCTGTGTAGTTCAGAATATTATTTCTTGCTTGTAACAGTTTGCACAATCCCCATCTGGGGAGGGGCAAGAAGCTGTGCATCTCTTTCTCCATATTGAGGGAGAGTGTGAATTCTTATGAGCTTGCGCTTTGTAGAGCTTTATCTGTCCCCCAAAAGGGATAGGCACACGAGTGCTGGATGAGTCTTCTCCAAAGAACTGACTTCAGTTTGTGTCTGTAGCCGGGTGTGGTCCTACCTGTGTGCATACACTGCGAGAGGTCAGACAGCCTAATCAGCCTAATTCAGCAGAGCAGGCAGAGGGAACCCAGGCTGGGGGAGCAGGAGAGGCTCAGTGAAACCCCAGTACATCAGGAGGCAGATGGAGAGTCTGCCACATTTCTGGGGCATCAGGGTTTGTTTGTTTTTTAAATGGCATCTTAAATTCTGATGTAATCAATTGACTCCAGAAGCTGAATCATGTTGCCTGTGCTTCCATCTGGCCCTGCTTGTGTAAGCACTGAAGAATCTGAAGACAGGTAAATGCCAAATCTCTTCAAAGAATGATTGTCCTCTTACCCAAGATGAATGGTTCGGATGTGTTTCTGAATCCCTGCAGCTGTGCTCAGTACCTTTCCACAGTTCTTCCACAGGCATTTGAACATTACCTTCATGGAGTTCTGACAAGTTACAAAACAACACATTGTAAAAAGTATTCTATTATTCAGACGTCACATGAAAGATAGGAAAAATTACAGATTTACACCATCAGTATGAGTTACCCATCTTAAACTGGCCTATATTCTGCTGTCAGTGTAAATCCACAGCACCCTGGTGTAATTCCGCTGAATTCAGTAGAGCTACCCTGAATACACCCTGGTGTAACTAGAACAGAAAGGGGAACCTCCCCGCCATAAAATAAACATTTCCTGGGTCATTTTTCAAGAAAAGGGAGGGCCAGATTCAACTCTAAAAGACCTTACAGCCCATTGACTTCTGCCAAGCTATATGGGGTGAAAAGGCAGACTCTGGCTCTTGAATACTTGAAGAATAAGTGGCCTGATTCTCAAAGGATCTTAATTGTCATGTCTTCAATGACTTCCATAGGAACGGTGTACGCTCAACATATTTGAAAATAAGACCACAAAGACAAATAGTGCTAAGTATAAAAAGGAATCACTTCCCAGAAACTTGGTAGAATAAATACATTTTTTCCAGGATTTTGATTCAAACAGCGACCCACCCACATCTACACACAAAGAGAAGCATTAAAAAGGAGGCAAAAGTCAGCCTGAGACTGAATCTCAGGAAACCTTCCAATTCTTAAGAATATAATGCTTTCCTCAGCTATGGTAACTGAAAAATCCATTTCCAAAGAAACTGTTTTATTGTTATAGGCACCTTCTCTTCTCCAAATTAATCAGTTGAGAATATTAAAGTAGTCAAGCAATTGCCTGATCATCCTAGTGCTTTACGCGTCCCATTCAGACATAAGTAAATGAATGGGAATGAGTTGAATTTATGGCAAAATGTAAACAGTTAATTTTCTTGATGGACGACAGTGGAGTACATGACATCTTCCAAGACACGACTCCAAGAAGCAGAGGTAATTTGACACTAACTGATTAGGCACTCTGTTACTCCTAATTGGTGAAGTTACCAATGGCTCTGTTTTTCACATTTACACTTTGTGGACTGTCAGCGCTAGCAAACCAATAATTAGAACAGAAGTATTTTTTTTCCAAAGTGCAAAGTCACAATCAGATAACTAACAGCCATGGATTGAATGAAAAACGAGGAGAAAGTCAATTTGCAATAGGTGAACTGTTTATACCAAACAAGTGCAAAGTGGGGGGCACCACCCCTGGGGAGGAGCATGAAATTTTCATAAAGGGAGGGTGCAGCATGATCAGCTGCTGGGTCTCAGGCACATCCGTCTCATTAAAAATGTGGAAATATGTGACTGTTTGTACGTACGTGTAGTCACATTTATATACCGATTAATAAAGATTTTACATGTTACAAACTTATTTTTTTACACGCGCTGAAAGGTTGGGTTTTTTTTTTTTTTCATATGAATGTAACCAAACTGTCTGTTGGTTTGGATGACATTAGATGGGTTGAAGGGGCCCTGCTAGTTGCAGGGATGAAAAGTGGGGCCTGATGTAAAAAGTTTGCTTGCTCCCGGCACGAACTATCATTCCTTATATGAATTTAATGTTTGTTGAATGGGACAAAAACCGAAAGCACCAAAGCAGATCATTAAGTATAAAATATGTGTGGAGATTATGCAAAATATGAGTAATGAAACAATAAAAATGGCAGCTGTAATCTGCCTAATCATTGTCCTACAATCAGAACGATAAGCACAGCTTTAATTGGGTAGTAAAAGGCACCACAGCATTTATTTTTCCCTCTGACCACTCCCTACCCTCAAAGTTGTCCCTTGATTTATTTTAATAACTAATTAGTTTGTAATTTATCATAGCAAATGTGTTCTCCAGACGGTTTTCCTATGCAGCAACAGGGGAACAGTGTTTGTTATCACCCCCTCAAAAAACAGATCTCAGCAAAGGCAAGATCAATTGTGAGACTGTGAATGAGCAACTCCTGTAGCAAAAAGAGCAAATGAGCTACTCCTGTAGCAAAAAGATAAGAATATAACACAGGCCATAATGGGTCAGACCATAGGTCCATCCAGGTCAGTAGCCTGTCTGCCGACAGTGGCCAGTGCCAGATGCCCCATAGGGGTTGGACTGAAGACAATGATCAAGCAATTTGTCTCCTGCCATCCATCTCCAGCCTCTGACAATCAGAGGCCAGGGACACCATTCCTACCCTTGGCTAATAGTCTTTTATGGACCTAACCTCCATGAATTTAACCAGCTCTTTCTTAAATTCTGTTACAGTCCTACCCTTCAAAGTCTCCTCTGGCAAGGAGTTCCACAGGTTAACTATGCGCTGAGTGAAGAAGAACTTTCTTTTATTACTTTTAAACCTGCCACTCATTCATTTCATTTGGTGTCCTCTAGTTCTTGTATTATGGGCACAAGTAAATGACTTCTCCTTATTCACTCTCTCCACACCGTCATAATTTTATATACCTCTATCATGTCCCCCCTCATTCTCCTCTTTTCTAAACTGAAAAGTCCCAATTTTTTTAGCCTCTCCTCATATGGGACCTGTTCCAAGCCCCTAATCATTTTAGTTGCCCTTTTCTGAACCTTTTCCAGTGCCAGGGTATCTTTTTTTAGGTGAGGAGAGCACATGCGTGCACAGTATTCAAGATGTGGGCGTACCACAGATTTATATAGATTTATATAGGGGCAGTAAGATACTCCTTGTTGTATTTTCTATCCCTTTTTTAATAATACATAACATCCTATTTGCCTTTTTGACTGCCTCTGCACACTGCGTAGATGTTTTCAAGGAACTATCCACATTAACGCCAAAATCTCTTTCCTGATTAGTTATAGCTAAATTAGCCCCCATCATGTTGTAAGTATAGTTGGGGTTATTTTTGCCAATGTGCATTACCTTACACTTATCCACACTAAATTTCATTTGCCATTAAATTTCATTTGCCATTTTGTTGCCCAGTCACTCAGTCTGATGAGATCTTTTTGAAGTTCTTCACAGTCTGCCTTTGTCTTGACTATCTTTAACAGTTTAGTGTCATCTGCAAACTTTGGCACCTCACTGCTCACCCCCTTCTCCAGATCATATATGAATAAATTGATCAGGATTGGCTCTAGGACTGACCCTTGGGGGACACCACTAGTTACCCCTCTCCATTCGGAAGATTTACCACGTATGACTACCCTCTGTTTCCTGTCTTTTAACCAGTTCTCAATCCATGAAAAGACCTTCCCTCTTATCCCATGACAAGTTAATTTACATAAGAGCCTTTGATGAGGCTTTCTGGAAATCTAAGTATACTGTATCCACTGGATCTCCCCTGTCTGCATGTTTGTTAACCCCTTCAAAGAACTGCAACTGATTAGTAAGAGATGATTTCCCTCTGCAGAAACCACGTTGACTTTTGCCCATCAAATTACATTCTTCTATGTGCCTGACAATTTTATTCTTTACTATTGTTTCAACTAATTTGCCCGGAACTGATGTTAAGTACTGGTCTGTAATTGCCAGGGTCACCTCTAGAGCCCTTTTTAAATACTGGTGTTAAATTAGCTGTCTTCCAGTCATTAGGTACGGAAGCTGATCCAAAGGACAGGTTACAAACTAGTGTTAATAGTTCTGCAATTTCCTATTTTAGTTCTTTCAGAACCCTTGGATGAATGCCATCAGTCCCAGTGATTTGTTAGCATTAAGTTTACCTATTTGTTCCAAAACCTCCTCTAATGACACTTTGGTCTCTCTGCAATGGCTTTATCGTCCTTGATTGTTCCTTTTGTATTTGTATTGTCTAGGGACCCACTGATTTTTTAGCAGGCTTCCTGCTTCTAATGTATTTAAAAAAACATTTTGATAGTACTTTTTGAGCTTCTGGCTAGTTGTTCCTCAAAATCATTTTCGGCTTTCCTTATTACAGTCTTACACTTAATTTGGTAGTGTTTATGTTACTTTCTATTTACCTCACTAATATGTGTCTTCCACCTTATGAAAGTTGCCCTTTTATCCCTCACTGCTTGTTTTACATGGGTGTTAACCCACGTTGACTCTTTTTTCAGTCTCTTAGTATGTTTTTTAATTTGGGGTATACATTTAAGTTGGGCTTCTATTATAGCGTCTTTGAGAAGCTTCCATGCAGCTTGCAGGGTTTTTGTTCTAGTCACTCTGGCTTTTAATTTGTTTAACTAACCTTCTAACTAACTAACCTTCTAAGTTTTGCATAATTCCCCCTTTTGAAATTAAATGCTGGAGTGTTGGACTGCTGAAGTGTTCTTCCCACCACAGGAATATTAAATGTTACTACATTATGATCACTATTCCCAAGCGGTCCTGTAATAGTGACCTCGTGGACCAGATCCTGCGCTTTACTTGGTACTAAATTGAGAACTGCCCCTCCCCTTGTGGGTTCCCATACCAGCTGCTCCAAGAAGCAATCATTAATGGCATTGAGAAATCTTATTTGTGCATCTCGTCCTGATGTGACATGTGCCCAGTCAATATGGGGATAACTGAAATCCCTCATTACTACTGAGTGTTTTATTTTTGGTAGCCTCTCTAATCTCCCTGAGCATTTCAACATCACTAGCACTGTCCTGATCAGGCAGTAGATAATATATCCCTACTGCTATATTCTTAGTAGAGCTTGGAATTACTATCCATAGTGATTCTAGGGATCATTTTGATTCATTTAAAATTCTTATTTCATTTGATTTTACGTTATCTTTCACATACAGTGCCACTCCACCACCCTCATGGCCCATTCTATCCTTCCGATATATTTTATACACTGGTATGATTGTGTCCCATACATCATCCTCATTCCACCAGGTTTCCGCGATGCCCACCACCTCAATCTCCTCCTTCAATACAAGGTGCTCTAGTTTACCCATTTTATTAGTCAGACTTCTAGCATTTGTGTAGAAGCATTTTAAAGATTTGCCTCTGCTTATTTGTCTTCCCATCCCAGATGTATTATATTTTTTATACATGATTGTTTGTGTGATCTCGCCCATTGTTTGATATCTCCCCTCTCTTTTTTTAACTAACTATCGAAAAGATAATTTGATCAGGTTTAAACAATCATTTAAACTTCATCCGCTGGGAGTGAGGCAATTATTGCTCACAGTCTGACCCAGAGAAGGAGTCTCCAGGAAAGGATAAATGCTGTATTTCCCTTTTTCTCACAGTGCTCTTTTTCATCTTGCTATGTAAAATGTACCCTGTTGTGTTAGGAGCGAAGGAAACTTGGACTGATGCCATCTCTTTGTTTTCTTCTTCAAGATAACCACTTTGCTTGCTGACATAATGATGGGCGTAGGAGAGGCTACATACCAAACTAAGGCATTTTGTTTATCTTTCTTTTTTATTTTTTTATTTAGTTGTGAGTGGCCACCCCATCCTTCCTTGGAGGAGTGCCAGTGGGTTCAGTGAACTGCCACTAGGGATGAATTTAGCCTGATGACAGCATGCAGAAAGCCATCAGATTCAGTTGGTCCTCCTGCCCTCCCGCTCCTGTTCGCTCTGAGAGTGATCCACCTTGTTGTGGCATCTGATAAGTTAGCAGCATGTGCCAAGAACTTCGAACACAGGGCCAAATCCTGATGATAAGACAGTGAAAAAGTGGAGGCTGCCTGTTGCAGCCTGTCCAGAAGGAATGTGCCAGAGCTGGGCAGAAATCCCCTACATAGCCAGGGATCTGCAGAGAGCAGCTTTTGTTGCTTCTCTGGGCAGGAGCTATGTGTGTTCTCAACATCAGCCAGCAGTCAGTGCCACTGGCAGCATGCGCACTGGCTAGAAGCAGGGAGTTAGGCTGGACATGCTAATACCAGCACATGCACAACTGGGCAATGGAGAGTGTCTGTCTAGCAGCTGAAATGCTGTGCAGAGTTCCTTGTGTGATCTTCTGGCCCCTGACACAGTGTGTGTGTGAGAGGGCAGGGGAGGGCAGCTCCTGGAAGGGTGGGGATTGGGATGGGTTGTACCTGTACAGCGCCCCTCCTTCCTGCAGCCCTTTGAGCCATATGGAGCACATGGCAATCCGGTGTTGACTGAAAGGACCCAAGGCTCCAGCTGCCGCCACAGAAACACCGGTGGCAACCAGGAGTGCAGGCCCCTTTGAATTGCTGGACCATCGGGCAACAGCCTTCTTTGCCTCACTCCGTCAGTGGGCCTAGTCCCCCCCTGCCCTCCCCAGCAGAACAGGATCCCAAATATGTAGTGCTGTGGAGCCGCACACCAGGCTAACCTTTCGCTTCCTAGGAATGGGCTCGTCAAACAGGAGACTGCTGGTTTCAGCTTCATCAATGCTGTCATCGGGCTGAGAGGACATCCGGAAGGGTTTGAAGCTATCAGCAGACAGAGGTGGAGATGGGGTGGATGGATTGGATTGATCACTGGGAGCACTCCAGCTCCAGTATCCACTACTGCTGGTGCTAGAAGGCACAAATCCTCCTTCTTTCCAAGACCCATTCAGGGATTCTGTCAATTAAGAAAAACAACAGGAATTAACAAATGTCATGAGCGAAAGCTAAGGCGATCCATTTGTTTTTACCTGGCGTTCAGTTATTTTCTTTGCCTCAGGCAGAGAAAAGCTGGAGACCTTCGTCTGCAAAGAGGACAGACTAGCATCTTACTACAATTTGTTTCAGTAACACTGCTACCTGTCTAGTAAAGAAAAAGCTGAAACAGGGAGACAAAAAACTCTTCTGGAGCATAGCTATATCTGGAGCTGTCAGATAGCATGGTGATGAATGCCCTGATTCAGGAAAGTATTATACACATGCTTAACTTTGAGCATTTCTAGGACATACTGACTTCAGTGCAACTTAGGCATGGGATTCATTGCAGTCATGAACAGGAATGTTTTCCCTGAATAGGGCCCAAATGCATACATACGATAAATTGGACGCAAAAAAGCAAATCCCCTGCCTTTGACTGGCACAAACCCTAAACGAGCTATACACATTCCGCAGCCTTAAGCTTCTGACCCTGCAAACCAAGGATTTAGCTTGAGAAGAGTCTACCCTGCCCACACTATCCCACAGCTGTAAGTATCCTCTCATCAGCTGACTGTTAAAACACCAAAGGAACAAAACGGCTCCAGTGTCAACCTCTGGGTCTGACAGTTTATTTACATGTACATGCTCTGGGGCAGGGACTTTTTTCCCTCACGTACAATGCTAAGCACTCTGTGAGTGCTTGCAAGTAAAGAATAGAATTCAGTATTAAAGGAGAGACTGGAATTTTTCCACACCTGATAGTACCTGCAGTTTCCTGTCCCTCAGAAACTCTTCTTCATCTTTTCACTTTCTAAACACACAAGTCTCATTCTTTGTGGTACTACTGGCATGAGAATTACTTCCTTCTCTCTTTACAGAAAGCCTTGTCTCACCAAAATCAATAGAAGGTTTCCAGTGAACTCCATGGGCTTTGGATCAGGCTCAAAAGCATAAGCCACTATTTAAAATATCCAGGGCCCAATCCTGCACACACTAAGATCATGTATCATTATATTCACTTCAGCAGTCTCATAACTACTCCATTTGTAAAGTTATCTGTTCAAGTGTTTGTAGGATCAGGGTCAGAGTGCAAATTGTGAGCAAATTAATGAGCATTACAATTCCTTTTGAAAATGTACAATAATTAGCCTGTGGTTGATGAAGCATAAAATAGTACATTAGAACATAATGCAAAATTGTTTCTGTTTATGGTTACAGCCCTTCACAGTTCTTGTGTTTCTCTTCCATTTTCCTATTTTTGAATGATTTGCACTTCAGTCCCATGACAAAGCCAAGTAGCGCATCTGGTATCAACTTGTAAACTTAGCACCATTTAAAAATGCTGTTTGTTCAGAAAGAACAAAGCAGAAACATGCTTTCAAATGTAATTTTCTGACACATTTATGCCAGTGCTTTGTGTTCTCTGGTTTTAGTTTCCCTTTACTGCAGTGAGATGGAGATTTAATCAAGAACATTTTTAAGAAGTAATATAAAAAAGAAAATGACTGAATGAGGTTGACAAGAAAAGAAAACAATCCCAGAGGGCCTGATTTTCATTTACACTAACACATTGGGCAGTGTTAATGAGGCTTATAAAAGGAATATTTGTAATTTACTTCCATTTTAAGGCCTCTTTACATTGCTGGAATAGTAGCGGGGGTGCTAGTTGTAAATGAGAATCAGACCCAACATTACCGACTTGTGTGAAAAAGGGGCCACATAGGGGGTCACGCAGAGGTAAACCCACAGCAATGCTACTGTAGAGCAGAATCTAACCTAGATCTAACTCAAACTAATTTTTTAAATTGCTAAGCAAAACATGAGTTTTCTTACAGTGCTAGTTGATTATATATGGGCATCTTTTCCAAAATAGAAAGCAATTATTACTTAATTACAATATTGATACCAAAATAATACCATAAAAACAGATTTAAATTATTAAATGCTTATTCACTATTTTCTAAGGACTCACTCAAGCAAAACTCATTCAAGGAATAATACATTTTGTCTTAGTAAGGACTTCAGAATCTGGCCTACCATTCTTGCAAATGTTTGAATGAAAATTTTTAATTTTAATTAATTTTAATTTAATATTTGCTAAATACTAGAAGAACAAAGTACCTAGACACACAGATTCCCAGGCACGGTCAAACATTATACTGAGTGAACAAAATTATTTTTTTTAATGAAAAGATGAAGAATTGACTATTCTCATGAAACCGCAAAAGACAGGGGGTTTTCAAATGTTTTCGAAGTGTGGACTCCATCTTAACAGAAAGATTGCTTTGTTGATTACCCCGATCTCCTCCATGGATTCATGACCAGTTAATACCCCTTCTGCAACTACTGTAATTTTTAACAGCAGGAGAGTATTTAATATATACCTCGCAGCTGGAAGTGATGATGAAGAGCAGCAACACATGACCAGCCAGCTCTCCGTGGACCACCAGCAAGCGCATCACAGCATCAGAGCCTCCACCATATAGCAGATTTTTAAACTGCTTTAAACCCCCACAAGCCCTCTAAAACTACCAATGACATTCCTTTATTACTATCATTATCAGATGTTGAAAACACCAACTGCTTAACAGATTTATGAACTGTTTCATACCTGGGTTGTGTTCATGCATTCCAAGTCACTTATGAGATTAATGAGTTTGGTTGCATGTTGTCCTGAGAGAAATTATCCTGGAAACAGATGTACCAGAATGGGAACTATGGCCCCCATTCTGCAACCAGAACTGTGTGGGGGAACCAGTGCAGAGCTCGTCAGCATTAATCTTCAGCCTTGACACTGCAATCAAGTCTCTTTTTCATATTGCTAAATGGGAAATATCTCCAGGCTAGATCCTGATGAGGGAGGAACAGGTGGGTGGCAACAGTATGAAAAAGGCTGAGAATCATGGCCATATTGACGAGATGTATATGTATAAAATAACGTGATAGTCATGAGGTGAGACGATCCACCACTGTTGAGATCCTCCTCTGGTCTTTCCTCCAATGAAGGGCATGAGCTAGGGCTACAGCTGGTAGTGCAGATCCCCTGCCACCCAAAAGCCATATTCTCATTGATGGGTTTTTCTCCAATAGCATCTAGAGAGTCTACAAGGTCAGTGCCCAACTGTGCTAGGCATAGTATAAGCACACAGAAAAATCACAATACCCTCCAGAGGAGGATTCTGCTTTCTCTTACTTACCAGAACTCTCTCACTACAGTTTTCCTAGTATCAAGCTTGCTAGAGCTCCCCTAGCAGATAATTTCAGTGGGTAAAACAGGACAGTTGGTTTCCTTTTCCTGTTGAATTACTAATACATGGACAGTAAGGGTTCCTCACCTTACCTTATTTATTCATGCGTGCTAAGCACCTGCCACAAAACAGAAAAGTAATGATCAGATTCTCAAAAACAACGAGAAGTCCTGTGGCACCTTATAGATTATTTTGGAACATAAGCTTTTGTGGGTAGAGACCTACTTCGTCACATGCATGTAGTGGAGATTCCAGAAGCAGATCTAAATATACAGGCTTGTGAAAAGAAGGGAGTAGTAAGCAAGAGGAAGGCCAGAGCCGATGAGGTCAATTCAGCCAGAGAGGATATGGCCCACTTCCAGCAGCTGATGTGAAGATGTGAAGGTGTGATATCATACTTCCCCTATATAAAACTATGGTACGCCCACATCTCGAGTACTGCGTGCAGATGTGGTCTCCTCACCTCAAAAAAGATATATTGGCCTTAGAAAAGGTTCAGAAAAGGGCGACTAAGATGATTAGGGGCTTGGAAAGGGTCCCATATGGGGAGAGGCTAGAGAGACTGGGACTTTTCAGTTTGGAAAAAAGGCGATTGAGGGGCGATATGATAGAGGTATATAAAATCATGAATGGTGTGGAGAAAGGGAATATAGAAAAATTATTTACCTTTTCCCACAATACAAGAACTAGGGGACACCAAATGAAATTGATGGGTAGTAGGTTCAAAACTAATAAAAGGAAATTTTTCTTCACACAGCGCACAGTCAACCTGTGGAACTCCTTGCCCGAGGAGGCTGTGAAGGCCAGGACTCTATTAGGGTTTAAAAAAGAGCTTGATAAATTTTTGCAGGTTAGGTCCATAAATGGCTATTAGCCAGGGATAAAGTATGGTGCCCTAGCCTTCAGAACAAGGGCAGGAGATGGATGGCAGGAGATAAATCACTTGATCATTGTCTTCTGTTCTCCTTCTCTGGGGCACCTGGCATTGGCCACCGTCGGCAGATGGGATGCTGGGCTGGATGGACCTTTGGTCTGACCCAGTATGGCCATTCTTATGTTCTTGTTCTAACATTAAGGCTACGTCTACACGTGCAGCCAACATCGAAATAGTCTATTTCGATGAATAACGTCTACACGTCCTCCAGGGCCGGCAACGTCGATGTCCAACTTCGACGTTGCTCAGCCTAACATCGAAATAGGCGCAGCGAGGGAACGTCTACACGTCAAAGTAGCACACATCGAAATAGGGATGCCAGGCACAGCTGCAGACAGGGTCACAGGGCGGACTCAACAGCCAGCCGCTCCCTTAAAGGGCCCCTCCCAGACACAGTTGCACTAAACAACACAAGATACACAGAGCTGACAACTGGTTGCAGACCCTGTGCCTGCAGCATAGATCCCCAGCTGCCGCAGCAGCAGCCAGAAGCCCTGGGCTAAGGGCTGCTGCACACGGTGACTATAGAGCCCCGCAGGGGCTGGAGAGAGAGCATCTCTCAACCCCCCAGCTGATGGCCGCCATGGAGGACCCAGCAATTTCGACGTTGCGGGACGCGGATCGTCTACACGGTCCCTACTTCGACGTTGAACGTCGAAGTAGGGCGCTATTCCTATCTCCTCATGAGGTTAGCGACTTCGACGTCTCGCCGCCTAACGTCGAAGTTAACTTCGAAATAGCGCCCGATGCGTGTAGACGCAACGGGCGCTATTTCGAAGTTGGTGCCGCTACTTCGAAGTAGCGTGCACGTGTAGACGCAGCTTAAGAGAGGTGAAACTGGTTTTCTTCCTCTTGATCGGGGCTCCCTTCTTTTCATGAGCCTGTATATTCAGACCTGCCTCTAGAATCTCCAACACATGGATCTGATGAAATGGGTCTGTGACCACGAAATACTATGCTCCAAATATCTATGAGTCTATAAGGAGCCACAGGCCTTCTCGTTGTTTTTGCCGATATAGAGTAATATGGCCACCCTGTGTTACCAATCAGATTCTCATTATAATGTATTACGACCATGTCTTACAATTTTCTGAAGTATTATATTGTAAGTTACCATTGGGTCGTACAGGAGGGCTGCGAACCAAAGGGCTGGTGGATAAGCTGGTTAGTACCATAGCTGCTGTCACTTTATCCATGTCCAGTTCTTCTGAAGATTTTCTGAAACACAGTGAAAAGAAGGCAGAAAACATATCAGTAAACCTTTGACTCTTGCAGCAGTTTCATGGTAGGCCTAGTTCACAGGACTGTAGAACATGGCAACAAAACTACTCAGAGAAACAGAAAAGAATCAGATCTGAAAGTTTCTGTCAATCACTTACTGTATGCTTAAATTGACTCCTTTTAGCAAATCAGCCCACACCAGAGGGAAAAATGATGGAAATGAAAATGGGTTTGTATGAAAAATGTGGTGAACTTCTGTCAATTTGTTACCCCAGTGAGGCCCCAGGATTTCAAGTACTCATGAATTAAGTGCTTTTCTGGATTGAGGCCTAAAGAAGCAAAAATAACACAAGTAAACTAAGTGGCACACCTGGCAGAGTAACACGATACTTGGAAGCACTCTAACTTCAAAGCTAAAACTGAGTGTGATGGGACAGATTTGGTTCTGGTTACTTCTGTTTAATTCTATTAAATCAGTTTTACTTTACTTGGAAACCAAGGAAATTTCTATTAATCAGATTTACAAGCCAGTGGCGTTAAACCCACATCCATAACCCCATTTGCACTTTATCATAACTTGGCCATTAGCTTAACAGACCCACCAATCAAGTGACCACCTATTTTAAAATAAAAATCTTACAAAACTGGGGGCTAGAGTCAGCCCTCGAATGATCTGTAGTGCAAAGACACAAAGGGGATGGTAAGTCTACTAGGAAAAAGCATCTTCCAAAAGTGGTTATAGCCTGCAGGGAGAGTGAGGACAGCTCAGAAGAGTCCCAGGCAACTTCACTCAATGAGTTTCCTATGTAAGGTGAACTTCAATTTAAAGCTACCCTCTGCAGAACCTCTGAGTAAGCAGCAATGCAAACAGTGCCCCCTGCAGGTTCAGACAGGCCTGGCTTCCCTGCAGTAGCAGGGCTGAGTCAAGAAAGCCTGTTCAACAGTGATCCACAACTGGAGTGCTGCAAAGCAGTGCTTAGTGTGCATCCAAGCCGTGGGCCAGGAGTGCCGCCTGCTGCTCTGTGCATTTGCCCCACTGTGGCGGGGGGGTATTGTGTTAGAGTGGGGAGCTGGGGCTACCTGGCTCTGGAGGAGGGGACTGAGTTATATACATTGCGTGTGCCGTGAAATTATAACGAGTGCTGAAGTGTGCCATGAGATGATACAGGTTGCTGAGCACTGCTCTAGAACAGAACCTAGTGATCGGTACATATTCAGGGCAGAGCTCTTTTTCCCATTTTTGTGACTGCAGTGGCACTCTTTATTCTAGTGTATATTTCATATAATATTTCCATTTATATTCTGCCAAGAGATAATCAGGAATATGTAAATGTATTGGAAACCAATTTCTGAAAAGACGCTGCACCAAAACAAAACTATGGAACATCACAAACTGTGAAGTCAGCTGTCACAGAAGAACTCCAGGAAAAAGCAAAAACAGAACCCCCCCCCCCAAATTCAAATTAATGCGTGAATGCCAATGGCTGTAGTTTGCAAATACCCAATAAGCGTGCACACAATGAAAAAACAGGTTCTTGAATCAAAAAATGCACTTTGATCACTGAATTTGCCAATTATAAACTCCTATTGCTTATTGGTAATCTTTTGTAAATCCACTGGCCGTTAATTTTTAAAATAATGAATTTACCACAAGTCTTTGCTATTACATTTTTGCTGGACAGTTGGGAGAAAAACCTAATTTTTGGTGTGAATTTGAAAGGATGCAGATCAGCAAGGTTCTGCTGTATATTTAAAACATATTTATTCTCTTGGGCTGTGGGTATACTAGCCTCCGCCTTTCAGAAGGGGCATGGTAATAAGCTGCTTTGGCAGATGCTAATGAACCACTGCAACGAATATGCAGTGGCTCATTAGCATAATGGTGGCCACGAATGTTTTGAAAATGCCGCTTTCGAAACGCACGCCGCCTGTGTAGATGGGGGCCTTTCAAAAGGATCCCCCCCGGACTTCAAAAGCCCCTTCTTCCCAAAACCAAATGGGAGGAAGGGGCTTTCGAAGTCTGGGGGGTCCTTTCAAAAGGTCCTTGTCTACACGGGTGGAGTGTATTTCGAAAGCAGCACTTTCAAAACATGCATTGCCACCATTATGCTCAGGAGGCACTGCATATTCATGGCAGTGCCTCATTAGCATCTGCTGAAGCAACTCATTAATGTGCCCCTTCTGAAAGGTGGGGGCTAGTGTAGCCACGGCATTGGTGTTTGGATTAGACACTTGTTGGACAATCATTATAAAATAATACAGATGACATCCATTTTATGAAGTATTGGCTTTAAAGGGACAATCCACATCCACACTTCTGCCATAACCTGCTGCTGCTTAGGATACATTTTGGTTTGGGTTTTTTGTAGTATTATAATGCCATCAAAAGTCCCAGTGTAGATACATTTTTTTTAGCCAGTCTAGGTTATTTCATTCACAAACTATAACAGTAAAAAGTGCAGAACTTAAGTGTGGATCTGACCTATGGGTTTGATGTCAAGATGACTTCTGTTCTCATCTTGAAAGTCCTGGGAACACTCAAAAATGAGATGATGGTACATCAAATGCCCTGCTTTCTACTGCCCACTCTCTCTTTTTCTGGAATTTTCGAGAGCGACCAGTTCTTATCTGTGACCTGTATAGAAGCTGAACTGAGTGTGGAGTTTTCACGAGGATATGGGTTTGAATTAGTACAGGTTGAACCTCTCTAGTCAGGCACTTTCTCCTCCCGCAACATCTGTAATGTCATGATTGATTTTAGTTACCTGGCTGGCCATGTCTCCTGTGGTCCCATAAGGTTTCTTTATATACACCAGCCCTGGCTTTCAGCCTTCTCTGCTGTTATTTAGCTGTAATTTACCCCTAAATGTCTTTGAAGAGCTCAGTATAGCAGCAGAAGTGTTGGTAATGTCGCTAGACAATATTGAGCTCTTGCGGTCTGGCACATTCTCTCACTCAGCACCAGTCAGGTCCCGAGGGTGCTGGACTAGAGTGCTTCAACGTGTACTTTGGCTCAGTATGCCTCCTGTTTTTATAATATTCCCCATCTCAATATGCCCCATCTATATTATTAATATTCCCCATCTATAAAATGGAAATGGGAACATTTACTTCAGGGAGATCTTGTTAGATATAATGAACATCTGCAAAGTGTTCTGACATTTTCAAATGAATGGTCAATGACAAGTGAAAAGTATCACTATAATGTATGCTGTGTGTTGGCAATGTACTGTTTCTACACAGCACGTAGCTCATGGCAGTGCTTTGTGAAGCACTCATCTTTTTGGGAAACAGTCATATCACACACACACACACAACCCACTGATTGATACACTGTTATAATCACTATAGTGTGTGTGTGTGTATATACATATATATATGTATATATATATAATATATATATACATATATATATGATTATTGCGGTGTATCTGCTGAATGATTAATAGGTTGCTACAGACTTTGGCATAATAAAAATATGATTCACATTAACCACAAATCTTTTCATATTACTGCTATAGGTATAAAACATGCACTTTGTAAAGAATTCTAAATGTACACAGAGTACATGTACACCACAATGAAGAGGTGTTCGTTCTGGTTTTTCAATCAATTATTACTTATACTCACTCAGCATTCTAACACTGAGATCAATAAGTGTAGCTAAATGTGCAGTTGTTTACCAGAATAGCCCCAGAAGTCCAATGTAATTGCTGCTATATCATAAAAGCAATTTCACTTCTGACATGGGCAAAGTGCTGTGCCATAAGAATCCAAATTCTTGTGATCTAAGATATAGTGAATCCGTTAAGTAAGGCTGGTCACTTTCGTGGTTCCTGAAGTGGAGGGGAGCAGGAGCCAGGCAGCAGATGATCAGTTTCCCAGGTCCTGCAAGCTGGGAGGGAGCTGGGAACCAAGTGACAGCCTGTCTCCTGACTCCCCACCACTGGCAGGAGCCAGGCATGGCTTATCCCTGTTCTCCTAGCTGGGGGAAGCTGAGGAGAAGCTGCATCACTGTGACTGACTGCACCCTCCCCCCCGGCTCCCCCAGCTGGGAGGGGCCAGAGTGCTTTTGAATTGCACTTAACTTGCACTAATGCACGTTAAGCACAAATTGAAATCGTGTATACCAGGGGATTACTGTATTTGCAATTAAATGAACTGATCTTGTTAGCTGTTCATCAAGAACAATAAAAATTAATGTGGGTAAGTGTAAGGTAATGCACATTGGAAAAAATAACCCAAATTACACGTACTACATGATGGGGTCAAATTTAGCTACGACAGATCAGGAAAGGGATCTTGGAGTTATAGTGGATAGTTCTCTGAAGACATCCATGCAGTGTGCAGCGGCAGTTAGTAAGGCAAATAGGATGTTAGGAATTATTAGAAAAGGGATCGATAATAAGACAAAAGATATCATACTTCCCCTATATAAAACTATGGTATGCTCACATCTTGAGTACTGCATGCAGATGTGGTCTCCTCACCGCAAAAAAGATATATTGGCATTAGAAAAGGTTCAGAAAAGGGTGACTAAGATGATTAGGGGCTTGGAACGGGTCCCATACGGGGAGAGGCTAGAGAGACTGGGACTTTTCAGTTTGGAAAAGAGGCGATTGAGGGGCGATATGATAGAGGTATATAAAATCATGAATGGTGTGGAGAAAGTGAATATAGAAAAATTATTTACCTTTTCCCATAATACAAGAACTAGAGGACACCAAATGAAATTGATGGGTAGTAGGTTCAAAACTAATAAAAGGAAATTTTTCTTCACACAGCGCACAGTCAACCTGTGGAACTCCTTGCCCGAGGAGGCTGTGAAGGCCAGGACTCTATTAGGGTTTAAAAAAGAGCTTGATAAATTTTTGCAGGTTAGGTCCATAAATGGCTATTAGCCAGGGATAAAGTATGGTGCCCTAGCCTTCAGAACAAGGGCAGGAGATGGATGGCAGGAGATAAATCACTTGATTATTGTCTTCTGTTCTCCTTCTCTGGGGCACCTGGCATTGGCCACCGTCGGCAGATGGGATGCTGGGCTCGATGGACCTTTGGTCTGACCCAGTATGGCCATTCTCATGTTCTTATGTTCTTATGATACATTTCCACAGGAATAAAAACAGTAGGTCTATAAAAATACAGTACAGTCCTTTAGCACTGACTACAAAATCCAAACAAATTTAATGAAGCATATAAGGCTTTCTTCAGCCATTTTACAGAATTCCACACTCGAGAAATAATTCTCTATAGGAGGTTCTACAGGATGGTTTAAAATACCTATGGAAAGGTAATTACTGGTTATTAAGGACTTATGAAATACTACATGATTTTTCTATATAGGCCATTCTCTCCAGTCTCTCACTCTACTATCTGTTCTCCCTCAGGCTGGCAACAGAGAGCTTTGAAGCCAGTCTTTCCCCGACACAATCTGTGACACTTGTAAGAATCTTCCACTGGATTCTTGGCCCCTTTTGAGCTCTGCTGGCACACAATTCACACCTGTTATTGTTAATGGAATATTAGTGTTTCTACTTGAACTTTTTGAGGAATTCTCTAAGTGCGGCATTAGGCTGCTATTGGTGCAAGTGTACCAGGCCAGAAAAGGCATACTAACATGGATAGTATTTTCACTGCTGTATTGTCTAGCCTCCAAGCAGATGGAAGCAGAAGCTTGTGCACTGTTTACATCAGCTTTACCTTTATTGTAGAGGAGCTGCACCAGCAGTAGTGTGCCAGTGGAAATTTCTTCAGACAAGTTTACTGCAGGCAAAGTGTTCATGGATATAGATTTTTCATTCTGGTTCCCAAGGCCTGATCCTCTTCCTTGAAGCCAATGGGAATTACAAACTGACTTAAATGGGAACAGGTCTCAGTCCCCAGGGTACCAGATGTACCATATAAAAAATAATTTAAAGGATCTAGTAAGTCAACCTGTTAAGGTAACAGGCTCGATCCTATATTGTCCTTTATTTACAATATATTTGAGAGAGTACGTGTGTCTGTCTGTCTATCTGTCTGTTTGTTCAAGAACTTCTGAACAATAAGAGCCAGGAGCACCAGACTTGCCATGCTTCCTACTCTTATTGTAACTTAAAGCAAAGTAAAGGTTTGGTTGTGCCCAGACAATGGGATGTGCCTGGAACGTGATTGTTTCTCATCAAACAGAAAGGGAGGAGCCTGACAGCAGTGAGAGTTACATTCCAGAATCACCACAGTGGGGCAGCAAACAAGCGTGGCCCCTGCTGTCCTGACAGCCCTGGAGAGCCATGGAGCAACTGCTAAGCAGGCAGTGCAGCCCCACCACTCAGGAGAGAGGTCCCTGATGCCCCACATGGTCCAAGAAAAAGACCCTTGCTGCCCCGATATCCCCACAGAGCAGCCAGCAGCTGGACAATGCTGCCTCAGCCACACTGGGCTGGTTCCGGGAAGGAGCCAGTGGCCAGGCGGCATGAGCTCCTGAGTCCTGTACACACACATCCCAACCCTCTGCCCTGACTCCTTCACCCACCTGCTCTAAGCCCCTCCTGAACCCCCCACCCTAACTCCTACACCCCAAACACCTCCAGTCATCTGCCATGAACAACCTGAGCAATGCTGGGTAAATCTAGTGGTCCCATAAGTTAAGTGAACCCAAAGAAAAGTTATAGCTGTAAAGATCAGGTTTTCATTTATTCTATTTACTTTAAAACTTCACTCAATAAACACACTTTTTGCTTTTGAAACAGCCATTACGTACCAGAAAATCTATTAGATGAAAAACCCCAAGGGCAATTACAGAAGCTGAATAAGATTAAGACATAAGAGAGTGCACTTTAAAACAGAATGGTCAAATGAGGTAATTATTTTAAAGATCAGGCCTGGGCAAATCTTCAATATAAAAAAGAATAATAAAATATGGCTGTCACTGAAATGATGCCTATGTGCCACAGCATCTATCTTTATAGCAACTTAAGGCAAAAGGAAAAAAAAATCACTAACACAATAAGAGTTGATTAAGGCTCATTAGCATATTGAAGTCAGAGATAAGCATTAAAAAAATCAATCAATAATAATTACAATTTTTGACTAACACTGAATTTGTATTCCTCTCTTCCCCATCTCTATCCCTTTTGTATTTGCTTTCTGTTGCTAGTCTAGCAAATGAGTTCGTTCACAGCCAAGTTCATCTTAAGTGGATAGCTTATACTGTAAACTTTTCAGAAAGGTAACTGGAAAACACTTGGTTGGGCCACTCATTACAAGGCCCAAGATTTATTTTGTAATATGATTACCTGCACACTGATGTGGCAGCAGGCCCAGGGAGATGTGGGGGGCAGGGGAATTCTAGCCCAACGTGGGAAATGCACCAAGAATAGGTACAGGCCTTTGGGGAAGGAGTTGGAGGACAATGGATAACAGGAAGGGACAGACCTGTGATGTTTTTTTTATCTGCTAAGTTCCCTCTAAGATGCAAGGCAGCAGTACCCTATTAATCAGCATGCAGACACTCATGGCTGTGCAGGAAGCGAGATCTTTCCCATAGGCCCCAGAATTTCTGTGATGGGGAGAGGTGCCCCTCCTCCAGCCCCAAGCAGGCTCTGGACCTGCCCTGGCTGAGGAAGAGGCAGCCCTTCGTCAAACCTAGCCCAGCCTAGCCCAGCCCGAGTTGTTGTAGCAGGGAAAGATGACTCTCTCATGTCTCCCTCTCAGCCCAGGTGCTACTGCAGGGAGAAAGAGCTTGTGGGAGTCCTATCATCCTACCATTGCCTGCGGGCAGCCTTTGCCCTAAGCCCTCATCCTGGCTTCACCCTAAGGCCTGCACCCACAGGTAGAACCCTCATCCCCCTACCCCTGCACCCAAGCCTCTGCTCCAGTCCTGAAACTCTCATCCTTGGCCCCAACCTACACATACAGCCAGAGCCCTCACTACCCTTACACCCAGTGTCTCCTGTAAGCTGAGCCTTTGGGCGCCACCCAGGAGAGATTCAGGTGCCACACAGCTGATTAGCAGAGCACCCTCAGCCACTCACTGTGGGTAGTCTGTGTTTCTATGGGTGATGCACATTCACAAATGCCTATGTGGGCATAAAATTTATTCTGCCCATGCATGAAGAAAACAAATGGAGGGAACATTGGCTTTAAGGAGGGGCAAGGTAGATCCTTGGCTGAACTTAAATTCAAAAAGTGATCTTGGATGTGAAAAGATTGGAGACCATGGCTATACAGGAAGGATGGGCACCACCTTAACCAAAAGGGGACCAGACTGCTGCCTTTTAAAATGCAAATGGGTGTAGAGGAGTTTTTAAAACTAAGGGCTGGGGGAAAACTGACATGCCCTGTGGGGGAGGAGCATATGGTTCAGAGACTTCTCTTGTGTGTGAGTGGGTGGGGGGAAGGAATCCATTAATGAAGATTGTGTGAGTCATAGTGAGGAGAGGAAGGAAGATAAAATATGAGCACTGTTAGACAAAACAGTCAAATGAATGAGTCCCATTCCATTATATCACAAAATAGCAGACAGTTGAAAACTGACAATTGCTTAAGTGCTTATATACAAATGCTAGAAGTCTAAGTGAACTAGAATGCCTCCTATTAAATGAGGATATTGATATAACAGGCAACACAGGAACTTGGTGGAATGAGGATAATGAACGGGATGCAGTAACACCAGGGTACAAAATATATTCTAAGGACCGACCCTCGTTGGGGAGTGGCACGTATGTGAAGGAATGCAGACTCAAATGAAATCATCTGAAATGAATCAAAACTGTACCATGGAATCTCTGTGAATACTAAGACCATGTTTCAACAATAAGAATATAGCAATGGGGATATATTACCGCCCATCTGACCAGGATGATAATGACTGTGAAATGATCAGGGAGATTACAGAAACTATTAAATGAATTTAAAAAAAAACCCATCAATAATAATGGGGAATTTCAGCTATTCCCAGACTGACTGTGTACATGTCACCTCAGGAAGAGATGCAGAAATAAAAATTTCTTGACATCTTAAATGACTGCTTCTTGGAGCAGCTAGTCCTGAAACCCGCTACAGGACAGACAATTCTTGATCTATCCCTAAGCAAAACATAAGATCTGGTACAAGACATGAATATAGCTGAACCACTCAGTAATAGTGACCATGATATAATTCAACCATCCTGTGGAGAGAAATCAGTACAGCAGCCCAAAAAGGTAACACTGCTCCTGCACCTCCTGTTGCACCAAGCTCCCTGCCCCTCCTCAAACCCAAATCCTGACTCCTGAACCCCCACACCCTCAAACCATGACTCCTGCACCCATCATACCCTCCAACCCCCTGTTCTGAGCTCTCCTCCATTCCCAAAGCCCTTGCCCTAACTCCTATACCCTCCTCACCTCCAGACGTTGCCCTGTAGGACCCAAGCAACACCAGATAAATCTTCTTGTGTGTAGAAGATCTGAATCTTACTAAGCTCTTGGCCTCAACTACAGTCTGTGGCAATCAGTTCCAAAGTAATTATGCGCTGAGTGATACCTTTGAATTGAGATACTTCAGTTTTACTGACTATCCTCTTGTTCTCATGTTGTGATGAGAAAAACAGATGTTCCCCATCTACCTGCTCTCTAAAACTCATTAATATACTTTTTTTAAGAATGTTCCTTCTTATTTATCTCCTTTCTAAAGTAAACAGTCCCAATCTTTCTAGTCACACAAGAGATTTTACCATGAATGAATTACCTAATTATCGTGCTAAATTCTCAGCTGCAAAAGGGCTTGCTCAGTGCTACTGAGAACAGGTAAGGAGGTTCTAAAACACCATTGGCTTCTAATGGCTCTGGGGCTGTAACACTGGTAGGGACACGCAATCACTGTGAGCCACTTTGTTACCTCTCTGCCTCAGCAAGGGCAAGTTTTGCTGGCAATCAGACTGACAACTCCATGACAGATCAATCCATCTTTCTTAGCAGCAAACTCCTCAAGGCTCTCTGGCCCAAACCGCACCTGCAGGTAACAATCAATGAACTACAGCCTCCAAGCTCCTCAGAGATGTTTTCTTTCTGCAAAGCTCTGAATTCCACAGAAGATATTAAGTTTGCTGATCTATTAAACAATACATCACACTTTATTGTCTTGGTAGTCACTTGTTAACGAGTAGGATGTCTTCATGTCACTCTCCTATTTGTGAGTCTGTTGATGACTGATCAGCCCAATTCTGGAGCCGCAGATCTTATCACAGAAGTGGCAGGTGCTAGCAGGTCTTGGAGGGGTGCAAGGCAGCTTCTGCTGCTCTCTTCTCCTTCTTTGCCTCTCCTTATCTCCTCATCTGCTTTGCAGCAGGACCTCACACATTGTGCCATCCGTTCATGGATTAATGCTCTCCACTGGGGACAGTCCTGGGCAAGGTTCCCCAAGTGTCAACACTGATACCGCACTTTTTCATGTGTGCCTTCAGCATGTTCTTCTATCACTTCCTCTGGCCCCCAACGCTCCTCTGTCCTTCTTTCCTTCAACTCCGAAAACAGAATCTGTTTTGAGAGGCACTGATCAGACATCCAGACCATGTGACCAGTCCAACAAAGTTGTCAGTGAATTATAATAGCTTCAATGTTGGTCCTGTTCCACTCTTCCAGGATGCTAGTGTTCGTGTGCCTATCCTCCCAAGAGATATTTAGGATTTTCCTCGAGTATGCATTGATAATATTGTTCAGGTGCCTTCAAATGACACTTGTATTCTTTCCAGGTTTCACATGTGTACAGTAAATGTTTGATTAACCACTGTGCAGCATACAAGGAGCTTTTGTCTTGACATGGATGTCCCAGTTTACAAAAACTCTTTGTCTCAGGCAGGCAAAAGCAGAACTTGCACAGCTTACACAATGCTGGATTTCTGCATCAATGCCAACTTTAGCAGAAAGATGACTACCAAGGTATGAGAAATGCTCCACATTTTCCAACACTTCTTGTTGACTTCAGTGGAAGGTACATGAGATTTCCCATCAGCAACGGTGGTTGGAGCACCTTCGTTTTTTTGGTGTGCAGTATGAGGTCGAGATTCTCGTATGCTTTGGTGAAGGAGTTTAAAATGGTCTGAAGTGCTCCAGGAGAAAAAGCAGCAATCATGTTGTCATCTGCATATTAGAGCTCCAGATTGAAAAGCTTGCCATTCATTCTATAGATAATTTTCACACCATCTAGAAGCTAGTCATTATGAGGTGAAGGGTCATAGCAATAAAGATGCAGAACAGTGATGTGGCAATGACACAGCCTTGTTTGACTCCCATTTTGGCCTCAAAGGAGTCACTTTGGGATCTGTTGTTGCTCAATACTGTGGCAGTCATGTTGTCATGAAGCAGTCTCAAGATGTTAATGAATTTTTTGGGGCAGCCAATATTTGAGAGGATGGTCCATGGGGCACCATGACTGAGTCAAATGTTTTGGTTAAGTTGATGAAACTCATGCATACGGCTTCGTTTTTGAAGACGTGGAAGAACACTCCTGTCAACTGAAAAATGCCATCCCTGGAGCTTGTGGGGATACCACTGGCTACCAGTCCAGGAAGCATCAGGACTGGTTTGATAAGAATGATGTGGAAATTGTACACTTGGATTGAGGCATGAAGGAAAGCCTTTAGGGCCTGGCAAAGTGACATCAACTGCACAATGAAGAGATAAGCGGATGCCAATGCCAAGGCAGAAGTCTAATATAAAACAAGAACTCTGAAAAACCAATAGTGGACTGAGAATGCAGGAGAACTCCAGCATCTCACAGACATCAATGACACAAGAGGTTTCTTCAATGCCACCAAAGCTGTTTATGGGCAAAAAACCATGGAACCAGTCCCCAGCTCTTGAAAGACAATGAAGCAATTGCTTTTTGCTGGAGGGAACACTATAATGAGCTCTTGAACTGCCCCTCCATCGTGCACCTAGTCTTCTTTAGCCAAACCCCTCAGCAGCCGCCGAGAGACAATCTTGCAACACTTCCTACCCTGAGTGAGGTCTATGCTGCCATCAAAGTGATAACGTGCAAGAAGGCAGCTGGACTAGATGGAATCCTCACCACAGTCTTCAGAGAAGCTGGGTCAGAGCTCCACAAACAACTCCACCTCCTGCTTCTCAAGATCTGAGACAGGGAGCAGATGCTACGAGAGTTCGGACACATTGATCATCAGTCTCTTCAAGAAGGACGACAAGTCAGACTGTGGAAACTATTGTGGCATCTCCCTCCTGGCAAGGGCAGGGAAAATCTTAGCTTGAATACTTGCAAATCAACTCCTGCCACTTCAGAAAAAATTTAACCAGAATCTCACTGTGGCTTTTGACCATTTTGAGGAACAGCAGACATGATCTTCACCCCCGCCCCCCACCCTCACAACTGCAAGAACAATTTATGAATTTACCTGCTGTAAACAAAACCTCCTTTCTGAACAGTACTGAATTGGTTTACGGCAAAAGTAAAACAAGTTTATTAATGGAAGAGCAGGGATTGGGACGAGATACTGAGTAACAGATTTAGGGCAGAGATCAATACAAGAAAATAAAAGGGACACTCTTCTAAAAAAAAAAATCTAAAACAGCCTAGCAATACACAATCTTTGTTCAGAATGGTTTCTTCCATATTCAGTGTCCTTTCCAGGTTTTTACTAGCTAGCCTGGCCACGGCCCATCACAGATATTAAATTAATTGGTTTCTTTAGTTCAGCATCCAGTGGGGATTCAGGACACGGAATTTGGCATGATAATATCCTCCAAAAGCTTCAGTGAAAAATGGTTCTGATTTAGGATATGAGCTTTTAAAAAAAATCACAAGTCAGGTGGGATGTAGTTGTATGAAAATGGGGGTTGTGTGAGTTCTTTTTTATTATCTGTAAATTATTGCTTTATTTTAGTGCTCCGCTTTGACAATTGTGAACCCTGCAATATAAGCCACTGGTGAACAGGCTTAATGGTCAGCCTAAGTGGATCAAAACATATAAAGAGATACGAGGATTATTTATGGGTACTCTGTATATAACTGTTTTTTCTGAGATGCTTTTAACATTAAACATTCATACCAGTATGTTGTGCTTGCTATGTGAGCCTGTTCATTGCCTGACTGCTTTGCATGTAAAACAATGGAGTCGATGCGATTTCTGCTGGCAGTAGAATGCATCTGGCTTAGTTCTAATTCCTTGTTTAAGACTACTGGCCTAAATTCACGTATGTCTTCATTCGAAGAAACTAGCTAAGTCCTGGCCTGCAGTTATCTAAACATATTAGCTCAGTTTTGACAGAATGATGTGTTCTCCTCACTGATACTGCTATTTGCATCAGTGACTGTTTATAGCTATAGCATGATAACGCTTTTGTGTAGAAAATATTGAAGTTGTGAAAAAAAGTATGTTTGTTAAAACCATTTTTTCTTATAGACTGCAAATTTTGCTGGGTAGAATGCATCTTTATTCTTGTCTGCAAGTTGGCATTAGCATATCATTATTAACTAATCTATCATATATATTTTAGAGTGTGTCTGCCTGCCTGCCTGCCTCTTGGTGCTATGTTTGTCCAAGAACCCCTCTTAAACTGTAAGAGCTATGACCACAAAATTTGGTATACAGGTTCCTCTTACCCTAACTTAAACCAAGGAGTGATGTTACTGGATTTTTAAACTGAATATGGAAGAAATTTCTGTCACCATTGTATATAGTGGCACCAAATCTTGTGGCAGGGGCTGCCAAGTGAGGTGTCTCCTGAATGCTGGTAATGCCTTGAATCTGTCTGTTACTTGTATGTCTGTGCCATGTTTGTATAAGAAAAACATTGGCTCTATAGCTGTATTTGAAATGTTCTAGTGATGAGTGTCACAACAGGAGGGTAGATCACCTCCCCACCCCAGCTGATAGGCTAAAACCCCAGTTGATAGGCTAAAACCAAAGAAACAGATCCCCAGGTGTCCAATACACATCTCAGGAATTTGGGACTGTCACCTGGAATGCATCTAATGGCATCTAATGGCAGTTTGCCACAGCAGCCTACCTGGGTTAGATGACCCTGACCCTCAAGGGCCTACGGGAAGAAGAAAGACATTTTTTCTCTCCACTTGGAAAACTGTAAAAGGGCCTTTGGTAGGGTCCATCTTGGTTCTTTCAGTCCTCATGATTTAAGCCTGTCTGCATTGGTGGCCCATTCCCCAAAAGGATGCTTGCAAAGACTTTCAAGAAATCGGCAAATAACATCACTAGCCTGCGTCAATATCTGTAATTGATGTATGTAATGTATCACTTTAACAATTTTTCTCTCACCCTGTTCCTTCCCTCTTTGTTTCAACAACTTTTAGATGTTAGATCCGAAGGACTGGTTTAGTGTGATGCTTTGGATAAGACCCTGGGACTGTGGCTGGACCCTTTGGAGCCCAGAAGAATCTGTGTGGAGTTGTTGATATACGGTTCTTACCTCTCACCTGTGTAAGGGGCTGTTGGTCTGTGTGGATGGATCAGCTAGAGAATCTGTGGATTTGCTGGTGTGGCTTCTAGCTGACCAGTGGAGCTGTCAGAGGTGCTTTTGTGGCTGGTTTGATTTGCCTTAGTGAGAAGGAAATCCCAGCCTGCTCAGTAAGTGTGACTTTTTACTAAAAATTAACACCTTTTCAGTGCTGTGGCTAGCCAGACACATGTTCAGCTCAAGTCAACTTGAACCTAGACTATACAGGTTGAACCTCTCTAATCTGGAACTTCTGTCTGGCAAACTCTGTAATCCGACATGATTTTAGTAGTCAGATGACCACTTATCATGGGTGCAGTCACGTTTCCTGCAGTCCCATAAAGTTTATTTACAGCCACCAGTCCTGGCTTGCAGTGTTCTGTTCAGTTATTTAGCTGTAATTTATCCCTAAATGTCTTCTAAGAGCCCAGTAGGAAGTGGAAGTATTGGTAATGTGCTAGAAAATATTGACCTCCCATCACCTGGCAAATTCTCTCGTCCAGCACTGGTTAGGTTCCAAGGGTTCCAGAAGAGAGAGATTCAACCTTTGTATTATCACAGCCTCCACTGAAACTACTTCTGAATGAAAATACTGTTAGAGGCATAATTCATACTTTATGACTGATTTTCCTGCTTTATAAAAAGGGTTGTGTTTTCAAGAACTGAAACAACTCAAGGATAGATTCAAATTACAGTTACTTTCATCTGTCTGTTCTATTAACTGTTCTCAATATTAAGTACAACAGTGAAGGAATATTGTGTCACAAACAATACATAAATAGCTAATCAGCAGGGCAGTTATGCAATGTATCCATCTGTGGTTTGTCTGTTGGCTTTGACTGTTTGCCTCAGGGAAAGCTGAGCAAGTCCAGTTCAAACATTACTTTAATCTCATCATACATCCTATATTTGTATTGTAAAAGGCCTTCCTTACACTTTAAATGACTTTAAACAACCAGTTTGTGCTACACCTGCTACATCAACTGCTTTAGTTGATGTGATGCATTGTAGGTCAACATATGGCATCAAGACATCATGCCAATTGCTCCATCTTTGAAACTAGAGCACTATGTATGGGCAGTATCTCACAGACTGGTACTTCCCAGGGTTCAACCTCACTGGCTTTCCTTTGCAGGGATCCCTTCAAGGAAGTGGAGTTTAGAGGAATAGGGAGGGAACAAGAAAGCAGGCCTCAGGACTCCACAGATACACGCTTGAATACCTGATGACTCATTTCTGCAGCATCTCTGTTCACAAACACAGATCCTCATCCAAGAGAAAAAGATGCCTGATAAACGTGCACTTGTCATACAAAACTCAAAATTTACTTACATGGAAGCTGTTTGTGCATAACTGGTGGGACACACGGTTGCCAGGGACGGGGATTTACAAGGACCTTGCTGCTGGCAACAGTGAGCGACCTGGCTGCAGCACTGCTCTGCCCACGCTTCTCAGGAGAGACAGAAGCTGGTCCATCTAGCCCAGTATCCTGTCTGCCGACAGTAGCCAATGCCTGGTGCCCCAGAGGAGGTGAACCAAAGACAATGATCAAGCAATTTGTCTCCTGACATCCATCTCCCACCTTTCACAAAAGCCTAGGCACCATACCTTACCCCTTGCTAATAGCCATCTATGGACCTAACCTCCCAACATTTATCAAGCTCTTTTTTAAACTCTGTTAGAGTCCTGGGCTTCACAGCATCCTCTGGCAAGGAGTTCCACAGGTTGACTGTGCGCTGTGTGAAGAAAAACTTTCTTTTATTGGTTTTGAACCTGCTACCCATTAATCTCATTTGGTGTCTTCTAGTTCTTATATTATGGGAACAAGTAAATTACTTTTCTGTATTCACTTTCTCCACACCATTCATGATTTTATATACCTCTATCATATCGCCCCTCAGTCCCCTCTTTTCTAGACTGAAAAGTCCCAGTCCCTCTAGCCTCTCCTCATATGGGACCCGTTCCAAACCCTTAATCATTTTAGTTGCCCTTTTCTGAACCTTTTCTAACACCAATATATCTTTTTTGAGGTGAGGAGACCACATCTGCACGCAGTACTCAAGATGTGAGCGTACCATAGTTTTATGTAGGGGAAGTAAGATATTCTTTGTCTTATTTTCTATCCCTTTTTTAACTATTCCTAAAATCCTATTTGCTTTACTGACTGCCGCTGCACACTGTGTGGATGTTTTCAGAGAACTATCCACTATAATTACAAGATCCCTTTCCTGATCTGTTGTAGCTAAATTTGCCCCCATCATATTGAATGTATAATTGGGATTATTCTTCCCAATGTGCAATACCTTACACTTACCCACATTAAATTTAATTTGTCATTTTGCTGCCCAATCACTCAGTTTGCTGAGATCTTTTTGAAGTTCTTCACAGTCTGCTTTGGTTTTGACTATCCTGAACAGTTTGGTGTCATCTGCAAACTTTGCCACCTCACTGCCTCATTGTTAGAGTGAGTCTATACAGCTGCTGGAAGGTGTAAAACCCGACTTGGGGGAGACAGACCACACACTAGCTCTGCTCAAGCTAACTCTGTAACAGCAGCAGAATGGCCATGGAAGCACAGAGTGCAGCTCAGGCGAGCCACCTGAATACGTGTCCAGAAAGTTGGGCAGGATTATACTCAGGTGGCCAGCCTAAGTGACAACCTCTGCTGCTATGGCCATGCTGCTATTTCTAATGCAGTAGCTCCAGCAAAGTCAGTGCATGTTTGTTTATCCAAGCAAGAAATTATACCTCCCAGCTATAGTATAGGACACAACCACGTCCTAAGGATGTTCACAGTTACCCTAACGAAGGAGGCTTACTAGTTACAGTTAACTGTTAGGGGCTGAATCAGCACACACACTCCTTCCCTGCTCAGTACAGGCAGGGGGTCGCTTTAGCTCTTCAGGTGAGAGGGCACTTCAGCCCGGCCACAGCAGCCCCATCTGTGGCTGCTGGGGAGGCCGCTCCAGCACAACCATGATGGAGTTTTGCCCTGGCACAGACAGACGGGCAGGGGTGGGGGCTGTTCTGGCCCAGCTGAAGCATCCCTACCTGCAGTACATCTGGGACCTCTGCAGATGGGGTCTGCCCACTCAGGATGGAGTGTCCCTACTGGCAGTGCTCCCAGGACTGGGCTGCTGAGGATGGGGGCTGCTCCAGCTGTGCTGGAACACCCGCTGCCCACGGCAATGCCATGGGCAGGGATGCTCTTCAAGCCAGAGCAGCCCCGGTCCCTGGTGCACCTCAGGCAGGGGCACTCGAGCCCAGCTTGAGCAGTTAGGCTAGAGCATCCTCCCAAGTCCCTCCCAACCCATTTAATGGTTAACTGGTTAAACTTAGTCTTCACCCAATCTCTACAACTCATACCCATGATCTTACCTTGCCCATAGTACCTCACTCATATCCACTATCCACAATACAAATTCACATGTATCAACACTGAGAGCCTGTCTATACTTAGGAGTCGATCCTCCAGAGTTCAATTTCATGAGTCTGGGAAAGATGCAAAAAATTGATCTGTCTGGGGTCAGCCGTTGACCCCGTACTCTTTACGATAGTGAGGAATAAGGGAGGTTGACAGGAAAAACGCTCCCGTTGACCTTCCATAGTGAAGACAGTCACAGAAGTCATTTTCCAATATGACAATTCTAGCTAAGCAAAGACTGTAGCTGGAACTGCTAATCTGAAATAGACTGTCAGGTCTAGTGTAGACCTGGCCTGATACATTTAAAGAATGGCGCTGTAATATACCATGTCTATTTGAAACATATATTCACAATCAAAAACTCTCCTCCCTTGAAGAATGTTCCTCTGGGCTTGACTCAAGTGAATAGGAAAATTATTTTAACATGACAGGCCACTGTAACAATCAAGAAATTAAGGATTTGAGGTTTCAAGGCGTTAAAAATGAAGGGGATAGAATAGTTAAAATACGTGCTTATGCACCTACATTTTCAAAAGTGACCAGTGATTTTGGGTGTCCAGCTTGAGCTATCTGCCAAAGGCCTGGTTTTCAGAAAGTGTTGTACAATAACACTTTGAAAATTAGGCCGCACAAAAAGGCAACCAAAGTCTGATGCCCTTGTACATGAGGGAAGAATTGTCTTCTGTGCATTTTGTATTTCAAGGTAGAAGGTATTTTGAATCATAAATTAATGTCTTATTGAAAGGGGTTAAATTAACATCCCCTGACACAATCTTAGAGATATATTACTGCTATGTTAATGTTACAGACACACTATAAAATTACAACACAAGTATATGTATTGCGAAATTTCCAGGGCTCATTTTTGTCAACCAAGAGTAGGCCCTTTTCCTGCCAGTTGTGTTTTAAATAGATTACCATTAATTTATGTAACCTTTAATAGATTGCATCATCTTTTTAGGTTTGATGCGCAATATGAAGGCTAAAGAGAGGGTACAATCCAATGAAAGAAGACAAAACTTATTATTTTGGCCACTAAAAAAGATACTTTGTACATCCCATTTACAGTAAACATGTAATGCGCCTACTAATACTGCTAAAAAGGCTGCAACATTGAAATCCATGCTTACTGAACTGCCATAACCCAGGATTTCAGGATATTCAAAATAACTTATTGAAAAAAATGCAGTTTACTTTAAAAAAAAGTATGGTGGGGGGGGGAACGGGCACGGGGATATATATGAAAGACAACAGTCACTTATTTGTAATAATTGCTGCTGGTTGTGCTAGACTTTGGCCAAGACTGCACACTGGGATGAAACCTAGAGCAGATCTTTATTCTCAAGACCCTGGGTTTTAATGGAACCTCATTTTTTCTTCATATTATGAGCCCCCAAATGTGTGGGAACAAATAGTTGCTAAGTGCAGTTTTTTTTACCCCAGATAATTTGTGGGGACAAAATATACCGTTCAGACAGAGATTTATGAAATGCAGAACATGTGCATTCTTAAGACCACATTTTAGAAAGCTACATATGCATTGTGTGTAAAGTGGAGAATTCAGTCACATTGTTCCATATGCAGCCTGCAAGTTCCCTGGCAATTCTCAATTGAGGTCAAGCTGTTAAATGAAACTCTGTTTAGAGCTCCTGAAGCTCAGTGTGCTGCTAAGGAAAACAGACATGATAAAAGAATGGCCTGTTGTATTTTCCCCTATGCTTTTATAAGTATTTCATATTATGAAGTTAGATCCTGTGCCTTGCATTTCTTACACTAGATCAAAACTGACAAAATTTAATAAGGTGCTGTTAAATTTATTAATGTGGAAAAGCAAAATATTTTCTCAGTCCTGAAGTCTTAAGCTACACTACTGCAGAAGATTGACCTGCTCAGGGTCGATATTATGGGTTCTGAAATTGTGCACGAATGAAATCAAATTCTCAGGGGTCAAAGTCGACCCCCCTGCACACATCCGCTAGCTTGAAGGGAGAAACTCTCCCATTGACCTTCCCCTGTTAAGATAGGCAAGTTAGCTGAGTGTAGATACATCGATTTAGCTATGCAATTGGCATAGCTAAAACTAGGTATCTGTGGTTGGCTTCCATGTCTAGTATAGACATGGCCTTGGAGTTGAAACAGGTAATAAGTTGAAGGGAAAAAAATTAATACCCTGCTTTACCTAGAAATCAGCTGACAATTATGTGGTAAACTGCTACCTGATTCAATTTCCATTAATTTTTGACAGCAGAAATTCCCAGCAGAGAACGACACTGTAGAGTTCTGAAAAGTTGTATTTCTCAGTGATAGAACCCTGTGCAGTTTTTCAGCAAAGAATGCTAAATATTAGTGATCTCATGCATATAGTTCATTATAATTAACACATATTTCTATAGCAACAGCACATAAGAGGGACCATTCTTGTGTGGCTCCAGCTGTAGAACCTCTTCCTCTTCAAGTAACTTTTAGTGTTAGAAAGAGACCATGGGATATTTTGTAAATATTTGTAAATATTTTTAATAATAAATTGTTAGGTTTTTTTAGGGTGTTGGGAGGGAACTGGAGAAGGGAGAAGTAGAGCGCCATCTGAGAATGTAACACAAGCTGCACATTGATAGAACTGTGAAGGACCTGCCCCCCTCTGAAGAGTAACAAACTCTAATAAATGAACGCACCCCGAAGTGACAGGGAAATCTGGTAACACAGCTCTGCTGGGCAATGCATGAAGAAAGGAGGGGGAAAAGCCAGTCCTTCCCTCTCTGCTTCCTAGCTTGGGTTGCAACAGGGAACATCCCCACTGTGTCCACAGAAAGGCTATGCAGCAGCATAAGGAAAGATCTTATTCCCCCTTTTGCCCCTGTGAGTACACACAGCTAGCTCATAATGGCTACGTCTACACGTGCACCCAACTTCGAAATAGCTTATTTCGATGTTGCGACATCGAAATAGGCTATTTCGATGAATAACGTCTACACGTCCTCCAGGGCTGGCAACGTCGATGTTCAACTTCGACGTTGCTCAGCCCAACATCGAAATAGGCACAGCGAGGGAACGTCTACACGGCAAAGTAGCACACATCGAAATAAGGGAGCCAGGCACAGCTGCAGACAGGGTCACGGGGCGGACTCAACAGCAAGTCGCTCCCTTAAAGGGCCCCTCCCAGACACACTTTCATTAAACAGTGCAAGATACACAGAGCCAACAACTAGTTGCAGACCCTGTATATGCAGCACGGACCCCCAGCTGCAGCAGCAGCAGCCAGAAGCCCTGGGCTAAGGGCTGCTGCCCACGGTGACCACAGAGCCCCGCAAGGGCTGGAGAGAGAGTATCTCTCAACCCCCCAGCTGATGGCCGCCATGGAGGACCCCGCTATTTCGATGTTGCGGGACGCGGATCATCTACACGTCCCTACTTCGATGTTGAACGTCGAAGTAGGGCGCTATTCCCATCCCCTCATGGGGTTAGCGACTTCGACGTCTCGCCGCCTAACGTCGATTTCAACTTCGAAATAGCGCCCAACACGTGTAGACGTGACGGGTGCTATTTCGAAGTTACTGCCGCTACTTCGAAGTAGCGTGCACGTGTAGACGCAGCTAATGAGGGACAAGTACCAACTTCCTTAAGCAAAACTGTGGTGCAGCTACTGCCTTTCTATTCAGGGGTGATTTTGAAACCAAAATATATGTGCGCATCTGCAGCACTGATGGATGTCAGCATGGCTGGGAGAATACAATAAAAGGCAACACTTGCTTCTGAAGAGCCTGTGAAGATCCAAACAGTGCAGATTATGATTAAATATGGCCCAAAATATAGCATGTGGGTTGATTAGATTGTTTTAATTTCTGCAGTGATAATGGAGTGATGGTTTATGCAAAAAATCACTGCACATTTACAAACCAAAAGACTTCCCCATCAGTGTAAAATTATCTTTGGAAAAATACACACAAGGAAACCCCTGCCTGAGAGTACTGCTAGCTGGGAATTGACTAGGCAACCTGCTTCTGGTACCACGCCCCAACTCCTTCTCAGACCCTGCACGCCCTTCTCCAGTCCTCCTCCAGGCCAGAATCCTCTCCTGCACCAAAACCCCCTCCTGGACCCTGAATCCCCATCCCCTGCCCCAGGTCACCACCCAATCCTCTGCATCCTCCTTCCAACCTCCCCGGTCACAACCTCCTCTGAGACACTACACCTAACTCCTACATCCCTCCCCTGGCCAGAGTCCTCTCCTGTACCCATAACCCCTCCCAGACCCTGCACCCCAATATCCTGGTCACAATCGCCTCCTTCAGACAAACTCCCTCTCAACATTCCACATCCTGCCCTGTACCCCAGTCCCCTATCCCTAGGTCCCTTCTGCACCCCCTCCATAAACAAGTGTGGCCCTTGGCCATTTACCAAAATCTTGGTGTGGACCCTTCAAAAATTATTGCCCACCTAAGCCATCCTGAAAGGTTGTTTTTTTCCAAACCTTTCCTTAAAAACTCTGAAAAGTGGATTCCACAAGCTCCTTAGAAGCTTATTCCAGAATTTAACTAGTTGTATGGTAAGAAAGCTTTTCCTAACAGCTAACCTAAATCTCCCTTGCTGCATCTTAAGCCCATTAATTCTTGTATTACCTCCAGTGGGCAAAGAGAAAAAATGATCAGTCTTCTTTCTAAGAGCCCTCGCTATATTTGAAGACTATTATCAGGTTGTCTCTCAGTCTCTCTTTTTTTTCTTAAGAGTAACAATGCCCAGTTTTTTTAAACATTTCATTGTTCAGGTTTTCTAAACTTGTTATAATTTTTGCTTCTCTCTTTAGGACTCCTTGAGTTTATTCACATATTTTCTAAAGGGTCAGCTGATTGTTTCAGAAGAATGCAAGTGGGAATGCTGAGCAGATCCAGAAGACAGCTAAAGGCATTGATGACTTGCAGCCTATGTGATGGATATGAACGTGGGAAAATGATTGATTCTGTGGATGTAGGAAGGGCTCAGCAGTGGAAACAGGATGACATTTCTGTTTTTGGGAATTTGGAAAATTTTAGCCAAATTTCAGGAGTCAGAACCTTCTCAAATGAAATGTACCACTTTGTATTCTCATCAGTATGCAAAACTAAATTATTGCATCTTGCTAGGGAACATCGTGGAGTAAGTCACTGCATACATTACAAGTATTTTACTGCAAATCAAAGCCCATAGTGGAAACTAAGTTTACAAATATTCAGTATGCTTTGGCTAAAAATATTGAAACCACATCCACATTTCTTTAGTTTTTTAAAAATATATTTCCTCCTGCTAGATGAATTTAAGTATCTGGGAACAAATTAGATAAAGTTGACCATACTGATGATTTTAACCACTTCCACCTGTACTTCATTTGTAGTTTCTATATGCTTTCATAACATTTACAATGGAGGGATGCTTTTAGTTGCTGCTCAGAAACCAATTTCATATCCTTATCAGTGCTGAAAGCATGAAAGAAGCATTAAATTTCCCCAAGCCTCCAAACTCCCTTACCCCTGGCTCCCTCATTGCTTTATCCACATTCCCTGAAAATGTGTGATTGTCTGTGAAGCGTAAAATGTTCCTCTGTGTTGGAGGCCTTGCATGGGGATGACTTCCAATCAAGGTAAACATTAAAAAGGTTGCTTTTTGTTTTTTTTTAAAGGGTTTGGAATCTGCATAAATACAGTTTTACAAATCATGGCCACAAACCTCAAATTGGCAATATTAACAATTACAAAATGAACTAGCTAGTCTTTGGTGAAAAACAGTCATGTAGCACTTTAAAGACTAACACAATAATTTATTAGGTGATATAGAGCTTTTGTGGGACAGACCCACTTCTTCAGATCTACAGCCCTACCAGAACTGACTCAATACATAAAGCACAGAGGTCCAAAAATTGTTGTCAAGGTTGACAAATCAGAAAAATGTTTATCACTGCTGGCAAATCAGATAGAAGAGCAGAAAGAGAGGGCTGAGGGGTGGGGAAGTAAGGGTTAGGTCAAACATCCAAGTATGTAAAAGGGTCCTTGTAATGGGTCAGGTAATTGCTGTCCCTGTTCAAACCATGTATTAATGTGTCAAATTTGAATATGAATGTTAGTTCCGAGCATTCTCTCTGTAGACGGTTGTTAAAGTCTCTTTTCTGCAGAACACAAACTCTCAGGTCTTTAGCAGAATGTCCCACTCCATTAAAGCGCAGGCTGACAGGTTTGGGTATTTGGAGTTTTTTGATATCTGCTCCATTCATTCTTTGGCGAAGAGTGCTTGCAGTCTGTCCTATGTATAAAGTATGTGGGCATTGTTGGCATGTGATGGCATATATGACATTAGTTGAGGAACACAGAAATGTGCCAATGATTCTATACTTAATGTGGTTAGGTCCAGTGATGGTATCTCCAGAACAAATACGTGGACAAAGTTGGCAATGGGGCTAGTTGCAAGGAAAGGTCCCAAGATTACTATTATTGTGGTATAGCCTGTGGTTGCTAGTGAGAATCCTTATAAGATTCGGAGGTTGTCTAGAGGACAGAACTGGCCTGTCACTAGGGCCTTCTGGAGTGTGGCATCATGGACAGGTTGTAGGTCTTTAATTATGTGTTGCAGTGGTTTGAGTTGGGGGTGTAGGTAATAATGAGTGGTGGTGTGTTTCTGGTTTTTTAGGCCTATCTTGGAGTAGTTGGTTTCTGGGTGTTTGTCTGGCCCTGTCGATTTGTTTTGCTTACTTCTCCTAGTGGGTAATTAAGGTTTATGAATGTTTGGTAGAGATCTTGTAAGTTTTCCGTCTGTCAGTCGGCTCAGAGCAGATGTGATTGTATCTCAAGGCTTGACTGTAAATGATAGATCATGTGGTGCATGCAGGATGGAAGCTAGAAGCATGTAGGTAAGGGCAGAGGTCAGCAGGTTTCCAGCAGAGAGTGGTCTTGATCTGCCCATCTGTGATTTGTACCGTACTGTCCAAGAAATCTCTCTCTCATCTGGATTGGTCAAGGCTGAAGTTGATGGTGGGGTGCAGATTGTTAAAGTCTCTGTGGAATTCTTCTAGAGTCTCTTTACCATGGGTCCAAATGATAAAGGTGTCATCAATGTAGCATAAGTAAAGGAGGGATAATAGGGGACGAGATCAGAGGAATTGTTCTAAGTCAGCCATAAATATATTAGCATATTGTGGGGCCATGCAGATGCCCAAAGCAGTGCCACTAATCTGGCGGTATAATTTGTTCCCAGATCAGAAATAATTGTCGGGGAGAAAAAAGTTACGTAAGTCAGACAGCATTTTGGCTGTGGTAATGTCAGGGATGGTATTCCTTATCACTTGTAGTTCATCTTCATGTGGAATATTAATGTAGAGAGCCTCTGCATCCATAGGGGCAAGGATGGTGTTGCCAGGAAGTTTTCCAATGTTCTGTAATTTCCTCAGGAAGTCAGTGATATCTCTGAGATAGCTGGGAGTGCTGGTGGCGTAGGGTTTGAGGAGGGAGTCTACATAGCTGGATAGTCTGGTAGTAAGCGTGCCAATACCCAAAATGATAGGGTGTCCAGGGTTTCCAGGTCTGTGGATTTTAGGAAGTTAATAGAATAATCCAGGTCAGGGCTCAGATGGTGTGTCCGAGTCAATAAGGTCCTGAGTAGAGGCAGATAGTTCCTTAAGTAGACAGTGTAGTTTCTTTTAGAATTCCAAAGTGGGATCGAGGAGAGAGGTCTGTAAAATGTGGTGTTGGAGAGTTGTCAGCAGCCTCCTTTTCATAGTCTGACTTATTCATGATGACAACAGCACCCCTTTGTCAGCTGGTTTAATTATAACGTCTGGTTTGTTTTTGAGACTCTGGACAGCATAGCGTTCAGCATAGTTGAGATTGTGTCTCATTTAATAGTGTTTGCATAAAATGTCAGTCTGTGCGTGGTTGCAGAAGCATTGAATGTAGAAAACCAGACTGTCACTATGACCATCAGGGGAGTCCACATAGAGTTCTTCTTCTTTTGGTGTTGGTAGGAGGGATCGAGCGAGTCAGACTGATGTTCACAGGTGTGTTGGAAGAACTCCTTTAGACAGAGGAAGCAAAAGAAGGCTTTGAGGTCACCACAAAATTGTATTAAGTTTTTGGAGGAAGTGGGGCAGAAAGAAAAACCCCTGGGTATGAGAGACTCTTCTGCTGGGCTAAATGTGTAACTGGAAACGTTAACGATGTTGTCCGGTGAACTGTGATTGTTGTAGTTGTAGTATCCTGAGGTATGAAGTAATTTAGATAGTTTATTGTCCTTTCTTTTTTGTAGGGAATGGAAGTGTATGTTATAGATTTCTTGTCTAGTATAGGTAAAGTCTCATTCTGTGGGGTCTTGCATGGATGCCTGATTATTGATGAGAGTTTCAAGTTCAGAGAGTTCACTCTCAATCTTCTCCTATTTATTGTAAAGGATTTTGATCAAGTGGTTCCTTGGTTTCTTAGAGAGTGTGTAGCATAGATTCTCACTGTAGTCAGTGTAGTACGTTGATTGTAATGGGTTTTTCCACTGTCATTCCCTTGGATATGATGTTTGTCTTCTTGCTTTTTGAGAGAAAGATAATGTCTGCCTGGATCTGGGCAAGTTTCTTAACGTGGTTGATGGATCTCCATTCCAAACGGCTGAACACAGTGCCTTGCATATTGAATATTTTGTTAGCCTTTAAAGAGCTACAACTGCTTTTTCATTTTGATAGAATACACACTAACACAGCTATCTCTCTGTTACTAGTCTTCGGTAAGATGCCTTGTCAAATGACATCCACAGAGCTTTTTTAAAATGTCCCCCTAATCTCAATGTAATTGTAGACACCATATAGGAATAAGGGGATTTTGAAGTGTGTGCCCATGTAGACAAGCCATGCATAATCGAAAGCAGCACTTGCAAAGTACTGTGGCCACCATTATGCTAATGAGGCACTGTATATTCATGGCAGCGCCTCATTACCATTTCTCTATTAGGTTCATTATCATGCTGCTTTCAAAGTTCTGGGGCTAGTGTAGACATAGTCATACTAATATGTCGCTCACATGTACAGTGGTTATCAATAAATCTGAAGGCACGTGACAAAAAGACAGATTCCTATCATTGACTTCATTTGACATATGGAGAGATTGAGGCAGAAAGGTGAGGTAACCTTCCTAACATCACACAACAGGTCTGTTCGAACCGGGAACACAACCAAGTCCCTCCTTACTTCCCATTAGCTCCAAAATTAATATTCTTGAGGAGACTTGTCAAAATAATTGAGGTTTACCTTGCAGATTATTGTAATGTTTTGTGAATTTCTGAAATTGCAGCACAGGCTTTTTGGCTTTGAATGGAAACCGCTCATTAAGTTAATCTTTAAATATAACTGTGTATAAGCAGCTGTAAAATATTTGAAACTAAATATTATTTACCCAGCATTATGGGCTTTGTTCAGTAGGAAATACTGGGTTGATAATCATATACTTTCATTGCTGAAGGCATGTAGAATTCACCTCTGAATAAGTATAGTTTGGCATTCCTCCCATTCACAGTATGAAATTAAGAGATTACTATTTTGAAAACACACATGCTAACATGGTAACCAATTTGTCTGTTCATGATAACACTGATTATAAGGAGTTGGGTTTGCATACTGAAACTCCAGTTGCTGTACTCTAGACATTGCTAATGCACAAGGCAAAGAAAAAGGACAGAGAAGACTGACAGGCTTCCAAGATTAAGTAGTTCTCGGTCACTTGCAGATTTCCAAATTTTGTCCATGCTTTCAGAATTCTGTCATGAAAGATAAGCTGTCTCTTCATGTGAGAGATTTAAGGAAGCTATAGGAATTATACTAAATCCCTTGAGTTCTCCAGTGGCAATTCTCACTCTGCCATTCTACAAAGGATCAAAGTGAGAATTAAATTTTTAATGTATTTTCTTGGTCTTATTGTGCTCTTGTATACAGAGAATATTCTTTCCTTCCTTCTCCTGGACAGGAGAAACTGTATAGCACTGCCATATTCTAACAGACTATTCAGAAAGGAAATTAGGATCTTCTACTGAGCCACCTTTTAATGCATAAACAAGTAAAAACAGCTTGGCCTTTGTAGTAAATCACTTTTTAAAGAGCGCCATCTTGTATTATTTCCAAAGCCCAGATGAAATGTTTTTTTGTTTGCTCCAATAAGAGAATCATAAAAAAAATGGAAAAGAGGTAATGTTAAATAAAACCAGACGAATCACTTCAAACTCTACTTGTACATTCTGACTTCACATTTCATTGTATCCCCACTCCTGACTGCTCCACCACAAGTAATACCCCTTACCTACCATCACAAAGGAGTTATCCTTAATGATGAACAGAGGAATGACAAGCACCTGGGTTATTGCTCATCAGGAAAAATAAACCTGCCACAGATAACGTGGCAGAAAACGAGGACGGATCATGAAAGATGGCAACTTGCCCTCTTTTCAGCCAAGGCAGGGGGTGTTTTAAGAAGGCATTTTTCTAAAGTAGGACACAAGAGACACCAGAGGCTAACAAATAATATGTAGCATTCTTCCATAGAACAGAGTTGTATGATTCCAAAGCATTTTACAAATGCTGAATGAACTGCTGTCCCAACCAGGATGTTCTACTGTTCCAACAGGACTGGCAACAAAATTTTACCTTGGTTATGTTAATCCATCACCCACTACTGAAGTGTGGCCAACTGTGAGATGGCACAAAGCAGCTATAGCTCCCATTACATTATGTGATTTAAACTGAGGCCATGTCCCACTCATAAAGTAACACGAACATTACAGGGCTGGGGGGGGGGGATCAAACTGTATCCCAATCAGAAGTGAATATTTTAAAAAAGTAAAATCTGTCAAAAACTCCTCCGTGGAATTTTTAATGTCAACTCGTTATTTGTAAAGTGAAAACTCACCATATTTGTCTCTCTTGAGGTCATATTTCTGCCAAAACATACAGTAAAACTACAGAGTGCAAAACTAACTAGTTCTCAAAGAAACAGAAAAATGCTTCCTTATGGACTGTTTGGAAAGCACATACTCCAAAGAGTCTAGTGCTCTCTTCTAGGAATATACAGATCTAGGTTTAAAGAGAGAAGAAGCCAATTAAACAATGGAACAAAATATCCACATAGATTACACCAAACAGTCAAAAACCAACAACAAAAAGACTCATCTAGTTGCTACTCAGATACAGTTCAATAAATTGTTTATCCAATAAAATGCAAGCCTCACTGCCACGGGAAAAAATAGCAACTCAAAAATATTAGGAAGATAAAAGTGTGAAAACAGAGTGCAATTATCTGCTTATCCCTTTGGGAACAGCAGATATGCTATTGCTCACAATGCAGGACAAGCAAGAGACAAGAGTTCGTGCTCTTGTATCTTCTGACTGGTGTTTGATTATATTTTGTACAAGCTCTTTTTGGGCTTTAAATAATTCATAACAGAGTGTCTGTTGTTTAGCTCAAGAGGGAAGCTTGGAGAATGTTAATCACAACAGTGATGAATTGGCACAGCTGTAAATCTGCAAGGCCACTCCCCAATGAGCTCATCCCCTAGCTGTGCAAATTAGAATGACATCATGCTTGTAAAGCTCTATGCAGATCTAACACATATTTGAAAGCTCAACTGCTTTTCTTCACACAGCTTTCACCCAGATAAGATCACTATGTACAGATACTCCTGGGCAAAAGGCAATAAGCATCATTTTCTGCTGAATAATGGGTGGTTTTTAACTCCCCTTAGCTCTGTCATAGCTTGCAGAGTATAGGCAAGTACTGAAAAGCTATTCAAAATATTCATTCAAATAAGATCCACAAATACTTTTCAATGGAAATTTCAACCTTGTCACTTGATTTTCCACAAAGATTAATCTGACTCTTTCCTTGCAAGACTGTTAACAGAAATCAGTACTACTCTAGGTTGCACCTCCCTCGTCTGGCATGGTCCTAGGGTGAACACATTGCCCTATGGCAAATATGGGACACTCCGGAGATGGGATGGGGTTACTCTCTGATGTCAGGGCTCCTTGGTGATGGAAGCTGCTGCCCCATGGTGAGGCACTAAGGGTGGGGGAGAGCCACAGCCTCCTGCTGAGGAGCAACAGAGGATGGGGGCTTGGCAACCTCATGGTGCGGTATGTGTGCTGAAAATAAGGTCTTCGCAGCCTCCCAGTGGGGGTGGGGACAGGGAATACAGCAGCCACACCACAGAGGAGCATCCTCACAGTAGGCACTGTGTCACTGAGGCACAGGGTGCTAGGGAACAAGGCAGCCATGCTGTGGTGGGGGCTCCCTGACAGTGGTAGCAGCCTCCCCTAGGCATGCGGTGCCAGGGAACAAGGCAGCTAGCCCATGGCAGAGATTGCTGGCAGTAGGGACTAACACCCTGGGGTGCTGGGGAATGGGGCAGTTGCCCCATGGAGAAGCTGCCCTGCAGCAGGAGTTGCTTTCCCGAGGCACAGGGCCTCAGGTAACTGGGTAGCCTCCCCACAGAGGACTTCCCTGGCAGTGGAAGTGCCACCCCAAGGTACATGGTGCAAGGAAATTGGACAGTTGCCCTGCACTGGGGCTCCGTGGCAGCAGAGGCTGCCGCCCTGAGACACTGGGTGCTGGGGAACAGAGCCCCAGAAAATATGGGACAATTTGCCCATCTTCTTAAAAAGATCAGGACACCAGTGAGACAACTTATGTAAGAGACTGTCCCAGAAAAACCAGGACGGATGGCCACCCTACATGGTCCAGACCTGGCAGGTCCCAAACAAGAGAATTTGCTGGACCAAGGGAGGTCCAGGGCTTCTGCCCCCCAGACAGTCCTGCGGTTCAGGACTGCTGCAGCCCCAGCCTTCTGCCCCCCTCCCTCAGAACTCCTGCTCCTATCCAGGTTCCTTGGGGCTGTCACATGGCTCCTGCACCTGCCCCCAGGTGCCAGGAAGCAGGCGGCAGACTCTGGCTCCAGCTCCCAGCCCGCACTGCTGTGGGAGCAGGCAGGACCCCTGTACCAGACTCAGCTGCAGCCTGGTACTCTCTTATTCTGGAACATCTGTGATACAGATGCTGCCGGACAAAGAGTACTGGATTTGAAAGGTGCAACCTGTAGCATAAAAAGCATAAAAAAAGGTCTTGCCAGTACAGCTAATCCAACCACACTGAAATCTCTTTGATTTCTTTATTCTCCATCATATATTTTGCAGCCAACTGTCACTTAAGGACTAGAAAGAATTCTGGGCAACTTATGTGATAATCCATGCTCTGCTAGTAAGGTATAGCTAATAGTCAAAGCCTAAATAATCAATGGAAAAGCTCTTGGCAGAAACACTCTTGAATGAAGCACTCAGAGGACCATTTCAGATACTGAATAACAAACTGTATTAATCCAAGAAAAACAAGAAGTCCTGTGGCACCTTATAGACTAACAGATATTTTGGAGCATATGACAAAGCGGGTCTTTGCCCACAAAAGCTTATGCCCCAAAATATCTGTTAGTCTGTAAGGTGCCAAAGGACTTTGTGTTGTTCTCAAAGATACAGAATAACACAGCTACGTCTCTGATACTTGTATTAATCCAAGTGTATTTGATGATAACTCACAAACCTTAGGAAGAGCTACATTTGCCAGCTACGTTACCATGAATGCACTTGTTCAGCTGTACTTTCTTCTTTTTAATTTTGCTTAGTTAAATACACTACCATTAAAGAATGCCAGAAAATCTACTTTACATTCTTCAAGGAATGAATATTATTACTTCACTGCATATGTCATTAAAACCTCCAGGTGACTCAACAGTCTCGATCGATGTTTAGATATAGTCAACATTAGCACAGGATACACTTCTGACACTTAAATCTCTTTCCAACCTTGAATCAGACAGCAGTTAGGTTTCTTTCTCCAATTTAGTGAGACTTGTGCTATACCATCCCAGCAAACAGCAATGAAATAGATAAGAGTTGACAGAGAAGACAGATGTGCAGTTGACTTGAACTGTAAAATACAGCAGCACAATAATAAAAATGCTAATTTTTTCAAAGTTGCTCTCAAGTTCCTCCTATGTTTAAATTCTCTTTATTTGGTCAAATATAGTTTCTTCCATCACAAGAAGATAATGCTTCACTTTATTTTTGTAAGTTCAGGCCTTTTCAATGCCTGATGTTAGTTAAATATTAGCCAAGAATTACAGGATAGGAACATGTTACTCCACTTAGTTGCACAACTTATTAAATATAGGTCTTCCATTTAGCAAGCCATACCATTATATAATTATTTACAGCATGAAATACAAGTAGCTTCATTTTGTTTGACCAATGCTGGACTTCAAAATTACATTTAGGAGTTTTCTTCTGCACATTAAAGAAATTTATGCGCATTTCATAAGGTTTTTTTACACTATGGTTCACATTTTTGAGAGATGGTCACAACATATTTCTGTAGCAATGAGACACTGTGTTGAGAACCCGATTAAAAAAAATAAAAGTTCCCCCCTAAAACTATGATTCTCAAACAATGGTCATCAATTGTGGTGCATAGAGCTAATTCTCTCTCAATGGCAATGAGGATCCTAGATGTAACTTATTTCAGTGTAAAGGCTCGTTTGGACTAACATTTTAATAGAAGTTAAATGAAACAAATCTGTATTCTGAGAAACTGCTGCCTGTCATTAGTGAATATTTATCTGGTATAAATTCAGACAGGCTCAAACCCACAGATGACCTCGGAATCAGTGGTCTAGCAAACAAGGGGGAAAACTGAGGAAGCCATTAATGACCTGGAAAGAAAAGAGCAGCATGGGAAACAATGGGAAACTTGGCACTAATAGAAGAGGAAATAAACAGTGCTGATAGGAAAATGTACCTCTATTTCTTTAAAGAGAACTTGTTTTCACTTGTCTCTTTCATGCATGACATTAAGATTGGATGAAAAGGTGATCCACAAGAGGATCTCTGTCTGAAGAAGTGGCTCATACTGTGAAAACAATTGTAGAATCTACGCCTTATAAACAATATTAAGCCATCTGGATACGCAGTTTTTACTCTATAATGATTTTTCACTTGGCCAAGAACATTTACAAGAATTTCCTTTTTTTACCCGGAGAACGCAAAACATACATCAGACTTCAGAAGGGAAGCATCTGCAAGGTTATAAAAGCAACACTTCAAAATGTTTGTGAAAAATGAAAAAAAAAATCTGTTGTTAGTAATAATGCAAAGTAATCACTGGGTTAGAAAATGTGTTTTGTATCGGCATTTCCATCTGAACTAACAGAAGGGCTCTCTACAACTATCCATCTGTAGCAGCTCTTACGTACCCACACTATTAGGCTTTTGAGAGAGGGCAGGGGCACTTCTTGGCCCCTACCACACCAGACTATTGTCTATAGGAATCTTTCTTGTTGTTCTAAATACTTATTGTTCTACCTGCCATCCTTCAATTAAACAAACAAACAAACCCACTAAACTGTCAACTAGACAAGCTTTGAACAACTTGCACACCTTTCTGAGATCTCTAGTTCACGCACCTACTGTACATGAGAACTGTTGAAACAGAGAGGTGCAAGTGGAGGGACATACCTGAGTGTACTGAAAACAGGCTCACAAAGCAATAAAAGTGTGAGTCTCAACAACATGTTCTTCATCTATATTCTTTCTGATTTGTCTTTCAAAATCCATATAGTGTGGCTGGTATTCAATGATGCTCACTCTTTTCAGTGACAAGAACCGCAGTGTCCAATATGCTCCCATTCACTACATGTGGCAAATGGGGCATCAGGGTGTGGCGAAATGCAGCTCATGGAGCGCTTCTCCACCCGCTTTGCGCATGTGCCCACCACTTGATGGGATGCATGAGTCGCAGCAGCGGTGGAAGCAGCCCATGGAGCAGTTTCCCTGGTGTGGCTCCACCTGGGAGCTGTGCCACTCTTCTGCTCCAGCACAGTCCCTATGGCTGTGTGGCTCCTTCAACCCTGGTAGCCCAGCTCCAGTGGCTCCGGTGAGACAGCAGAATATACAATTAGAGCAGGGGGGTGGGGGATGGCCTGGGGGCACCTGTCTCTGCAGGTGGGGGAGTGCATTCTTTTGGGCGGGGGCTGTGGTGAATATGCAAGGATCATAACTACAAGTGTGGCAATACTTTAATTATTATTGGACTCCACTGGATTAGACAATGAGAGTTAAATACTACAGCTCACTCCAGTGTCCACATCATACGCTACACCTCATGCTTGCCAGCGGCACAGAGGGGTATGCATGCCCTGTGGCAAGGTGCGAGGGGGCTCCCAGCACCAGGCCAGGAAGGGGAAAGGCCAAGAGCAGAAGAGGCAAGGCCAAAGACAATCAGCCATCAGCATGGCTCATACAATGGCGCAGACCCCTCCCGCCCCAACAGCTGCACATAGCTGGAGCAGCACTGCTGCAGCATTTCAAAGGGGCCCAGAGCTCCAACTGCCACTGCTGCCAAAGTAGCAGCCGCAGAAGCCGGAGCTCTGGGTCCCTTTGACGTGCCGGGCCCTAGAGCAACTGCCCCCTTTGTTCCCTCACCCCTCTGTCAGTGGTCCTGACACTTACCAGTGGAGCAAACACTGCTATCTCACTTCTCCCATTAAGTAACTATTAACTAGCTATTGTTGCATTGTCTCATTATAAACTCTCCCCACTTTTTCAGCTGCTCAAACTTCCGCCAACAAATTTCTTTTGGCCTGAACTTTTACATGTTTGGTTTCAATCCAGAGGGGTGGGTGGGTTGTTTAGGTTGAGTTTCAGCTAAATCTGTTCATCAGCTTTTGAGTTCTGCAATTTCGGAAAGAAACCACATTTCCCGTATGTTATTTTCAAAATTTGTGTGTGTATAAAATCTACCACTAACCCAATTTGTTCACACTTTGCTTGGTTTGTAGATCTCAGTGAGAGAGGAGTTTGAAGGAAAATGGTGCAGAAGCACTGTAGTTCAAGTATAGACCCTCCCCAAACACATGCATGGACAAAACAATTTTCTGACCCCCTCCCAGCCGCCAACTAAGAATATTACGGATACCTATATGCAGTTGCTTCTGATGCTAAGTTCTTTTGCTCATCCTAAAATTACATTAATGCTGTCGTTATCAATAAGTGCTTCAGCTTAATTTAACCTTTCATGGACTTAAGAAGTTCATCGACCCATACAAAGTCTGTAGACAACCTGGGCCATGAGTGCAGCCATGAGGACTGAGGTGTACCAATAAGGCTAACTAACAGTGGACAGCTACATGGTGGTTACCCAAGCCATCAAGGAGAATCTAACAGACATAGATGTAACAAGATCCAGTGGCTTGAAACAGAAGCTGAACAAAGTCAGACTAGAAATAAGGTGATAACTGTTTAGCTCCTATAACAGCTTGCCAAAAGGACTGGAGGTAAATTTTTGAAAAAGCACCCATGTGACTGAGGAGCCCAAGTAACATTGACTTTCCATGACACTTTGACTCAGAAGTGCTGACAAACACATCTGAATATAATACTTATACATTTCTGAAAATTTTACATGGGTTGCCTTTCCAAAATATATGTCTTAGTTCCCTGAAAAATCATGGGGAGCATCACAGATGAAATTGTGCAGGATGAAATTCTATGGCCTGTGTTATACTGGAGGTCTGACTCAGTGATCAGAATTGTCCCTTCTGACTTCTAAACCTATTCTTTTTAAGGGCACCAACATTTTGTTGATGAAAAAGATTGTAGAAGTAATTGAGGCATTCCCTGCTAGAAGTAGCTTCTTGGTAAGCCACAAAACAATGAATCTACTCCATACCTTTTGTAAACAAGCAGTGTTATACAAATATACATACACAAAACATTCCTCCCTGTGTCCAGCAGCAAACAATGTGTGGACTATAATGAACTGTGAGAGAAAACAGCAGGGAAGGTAGCAAATGTTCAATGGCCTTGTGTAATCAGCTACAGTTAATATGGTCGTAACCAAAGTCAAAAACAGATCTTGATCTCTTTCTAAATGCCTGCCTCCTGACACACAGCAATGTAATAAATTGAAAGACCAACCCTCCATTTCAGAGCTAGCAATGCTTACAGTAGGAGAGTTGCTCTTCCAAGTGCACAAGAATTATACTCATTCCAAAACTATGTTCAGTGACAACCTCTGGTGCACAAAACTGGTACTACTAGGCTTCCAGCCACTCCAAAGACAATGATGATGAGGTAAAGGATGATTTCTGCTCTCAGGTGGAAACCCTGTAGAAGATAAGATGATCCTTCTGGGGGATTTCAATGCATGTGTTGGATAAGACAGACCTGTGGAAAGGAACAATCAGGAAAGAAGGAGGTGGCAAAAGTAACTCAAAAGGAATTCTGCTCTTGACCAAGCGTGCTGAACATGAAACTTATCATCATGAACACCCTCTTCTGACAATAGGACAAATTTAAAACATCTTGGAGATATCCACAGTCACTGACATCTTATTGACTATGTGACAGCTTGTGCCCGAGATAACAGTGATGTACTTCTTATAAGAGCAATAACAAGTGCGATGATTGCTGGACTGATCATCACTTTATTCAATTCACAATGAAAATTAAGATTACCCCCAAATGGAGGATGCAAAAGAAGCAGGTCAGGCACAAGCTGAAGGTTCAAGATCTGAAGGACCCCATTAAGCGTGACTATTCCAAGCAGTCTTTGAAGAAAAGCTTCCATAAGAGTTCCCAAAAAAATCTGAGAAACAAGTCTCTTCCCAATGAGTGAAAGTAAGCTATAGCTACATGCAGCACTCTCTTCCAGTTTTCCATCCAACAAAGCTATTTCAGTGTTCTGCACCAACAAAACAGTGGGAAAGGTAGCTGGTGAGAGATTTTTAGAAGATGGCTAATGATAGCTACAAGACTTGCATGCTGTCTTATTGTAGCCTGTCAGTCCCAGCATATTATAGAGACCCCATGGGTGAGGAGAACATGCTTTATTGAACCAACTTCTATTGTTGAGAGAGACAAACTTCTGAGCTCCTCCTCAGCTCTGGGAAAAACAGCTAAAAGGTCACAGATAAATACAAGGGAAAACAGTACATATTCTAACTACTTCTGGTAAGCTAAGGGACCATTCCAGATGAAAGTGGTCAATTTGCATTCCTGTTGTCATAGGATAAAAAAAAGGAGATTAGGGGGTTAAAAGTTGTTGTAATAAATTAGTAATCCAATGTCTTTATTAAGTCCATAGTTTTTAATACATAGCTAAGTCATGAAAAAAATGTTAGCAAAGCATTTTGGTAGACAATAAAAATCATGGTGTCAATAAAAACCACTGGATTTTGGGCGTGTCAGGGATTTTTATCCCTTGGGCATTATCGTCCCCGTGGGTCAGGGGAAACAAGCCTTTGGCCATTAAACATCATTACAGGCACAGGTAAATCTAAAGTCACATAGGCTGCCGTTTAGCAGCCCCCTGCAACGGTCATTCTGTGTCAGTTGGTTTCCCCAGTAACCTGAACTCATAAATAATTCAGAACCTGGAACTCAAAATCCAGGCCTCTGATTGGACACCTGTGGAGACTTTCTAGAAACTTCCACAGCCTGGAGGACCTGGTTGAAAACCAGGGACAAAATCATGAATATTAAAATCAAATAATGAATTATGCACGAGAACACCGAATAAAAGGGGGCGCGGCGCAGCACAAGATCAGTGAAGACTTTTCGAAGAGCTCCTGACTTCGGAAGAGCTAAAATCACGGCAGCATCTGCCCCTAGGCAGCGCTGCTCAGAGCTGAGCACTGCAGCTCAGCCTGCCATAGGGCAGCTGAGCTGTGAAGCGGCGCTGTCGCCCGAAGACTTTGTGAAGAGCTCCTGAGGCAGCACCAGCAGCGTCCATCGGCTGCTGTGGTGCCAGCCCCCATCTTTACCTCAGCGACTCCAGCGTTGAGGGAGCAGCAAGCAGGCCCTGAGGTGAATCAGTCAGGTGGCGAACTGGCCTCGCCAGGTACTGCGTACCCGGCTGTGAAGCCCAGGGTCTGCCACCCAAGCGGCACCCTTGCTCCCGCCGCCACCCGCCATCTTGCGGCGTCGACGCCATCTTCCAGACAAGACCTACTTACCTGACTGGACTGCAGCATCTGGACATGTAAAACTACCACAGGCCTAAGGCCTAGCCCAGGCTATTCTGACTACCATAGGCCTGAGGCCCTTAGCCCAGGTTATTTCTCTCACCCAATTTGACACTTTGGGCATTGGGTCCCCACATCGGGGGGGTTTGGGGTCGCGACCTGGACCGCGCCCTTCCAGGGCCAAGGAAGGGCCACACCAGGGGCTCGACCCTAAGGCCGGGCCTTACTGCCCAGGTTTAAATTACCAACTTTACAACTGCACACTTGCATTAATAGTTTTACAATTATAGTTAATCTGTTAATCTAGTTATCCAGTTAAAGTCAATAGTGTTTACTTAGTGAATGTATTTATTTAGTGAGTGTATTATTAGCTTAAAGTACAGGCGGGCTAATCCGGTGGAGGTATAATCTCCCGGTTCCCCGGTTAATCCTGCATCCTTCCTGGTTTCCTTACCTATCTTTATCCTCCAAACCCCACTGGGGAGGTCACACAATCCCTCGCTCAGCTGGGAGGAGGCCTTGGCAGGCAAAGCCCCAAGGTCTCCAATAGGGTGGCCTAGCAAACCACCCAAAGCACAAAGGGGGAAGGCAAACTGACCTTCCCCTGCTCGGAGCTAAAACTGTTTCAAACTCCTAAACCTCTTTCCTTAAACCTTTCCTTTAACCACCTTTCTTGCCTCCCAATTCAATAAAAACAACTGTACAGGTCTGCCTTATGGATTTCCTTCTACTTATTATTGTAAGTGTCTAGATAATATACTGTTGTTACAATTTGACAGATTAGAAGTAACTATAAGCCTTTATTAGAATAATTGAAAGCATTCGTTAAAACTTAAATATTGTTATGAATTGCTTTATGTGTTTGTTTTACATGTTTTGTTGTCTGTTTGCACACTGTTGGCTTTGTTAATAAACATAGTAGCGGTTTATAACCCCCGAGCCCTCCTCTTCTTGTCTCACCCTCCACCGTAAGAGCCAGCCTCCTGCCTGCCAGGGAAAAACCTCTCAGCCTCTCACGCAGCAGTATAGGGCAAGTGCACATCCCCGGGGCCTCCTGCCGGAGGTGGGTGGGGGCGGTCTGCAGAGGGGCGGGGCGACCTCCACTCGTCGCCAGGTCTCCGCTGTCTCCTCCTTGTTCCATTCTCCAGGCCCTCTGAGGATCCGGACGGGTCACTGGTGTGGGGTTAGTGACCATTGCTCACAACTGCCCGCACCGACAGGGCAGTGGGTGAATTCCTAGTGTGGGGAGGCTAGCTCCCAGCAGGGTAGATAAAAATCAATGATTTAAAAAAATTGAAAATCTGATTTTTTTTATTTCCAAATCATCAACTAAATTTCTTCTTTAAAAATAATAGTTACAAATATAAGGAATGTGCCAGCAGGAGCTCAATACTGCTGAAGGATTTGTGGAATGTGTACCTTAGAGATCATTTGCATGCAAATGCAAAGGTGTGCAAACAAATGGGTAGCAGATGAAGCAATGAGGTTTTGTCTATTATAAACAACATGCTGTTGCAAAGTCACAATTTATGCTATCATCCAGTGTTAAGAATTGTGGAGTCTCACCAATGCTTGAAGTTGTGGGGGTACAGGGCAGTCATCACTGCTGTGTAAGATATGGATCGCACAGGGCTCTCTTCATCTAAGCATTGTGAGGTGGAAGCAGGGAGGGATAGAGGTTGAACTAGTTGGCTGGAAGCCTTTTGGCCATACAGGTGTGAGACTGGTTTAACTAGTTTTCCCCCCACCCTCCTAACCCTGCCAACCACTGTTCAAAGATAGATCTAAAGCTGGGTCTAAATACTGGCTCTAGTTTGTCCAGTCTAACTACTAGCTGCTCCTCTTAAAAATTCTGTGCATTCAGTTTCTGTTTCTCAGCAGCCTGAAGTAACATTTGCAAAGACAGGCATAGATGGGAGGGGACTGTTTTTGTACTGTGCTTATGTGGTGGTGGTGGACCTGAGCTAAGCAGAGGAGTTAGTTAAGATAGTGTCTTAAAGACAAAGACAATAAAAAGGAAAGGATGAAGGCAACATAAAATGGAACAGTGGAGTGGACTGGAAAGCAAAAGATCATTCAGCACGCACAGTGCTTCTTATACCCCTCATCCCCACACTTTTCCCCCCAAAAAACCTGTCATGGCTTGTGAGTGTAAGAGACTCACTATCTGGGAATATATTGAAGAAATTTGTTCCCTGGGTAAAAAGGGAAATATGTCAAGTGCAAGCAGTGCAAGGAGATGCAAGGCCTAGTTGCAAGAATGAAATATCATAAGGAAAACTGCTTATTGGGAGAAGATGATGTGGCGATGTGAAGAATAATGTGGACCAACTGGTTAGCAACTTAAATAATTCCCTTAAGCTTCAGAGAAATTACTTCTGCATTGTTGATGCTGTCAAAATTTAGAAGGCATTTCAAGAAACACTGACAAAAGATATGCCTCACCTCATTTTCTTGAGAGCATTCACAACCCCAGATATAAAGCTAAATGCCTAACTTCTGAAGATGCCTATGCCATGGCTGCACCTCAAAGTCACCCCTCAGTTATCCCAGTCATATTAAATTTCAGGGTTGGAATGAAATCATTTAATCGGTATGGCTGTGTCTACACGTGCTGCTTCTTCTGCAAGTGGCACAGTAATGAGCTATCCAGAAGATGCTAATGAGGCATGGATGCAAATTTTCTGTGCCTCATTAGCCTATCGGCACATGGTTCGGAGTCCGAAAGACGCTCTTCCGCACTCCAAAGTCCACGTGCAGAAGCATGGCCCATGGGAATCTTCCAGAAGGAAACCCTCCTTCCGGAAGACCCTCCTTCCCCAAAATTCTGGGGAAAGAGGGACTTCTGGAAGGAGGGTTTCCTTCTGGAAGATCCTCGCGGGCCGCATGTCTGCATGTGTACTTTGGAGTGCAGAAGAGCTTCTTCCGGACTCTGAACCATGTGCCGATAGGCTAATGAGGCACAGAAAATTTGCATCCATGCCTCATTAGCATCTTCTGGATAGCTCATTACTGTGTCACTTCCAGAAGTGGTACATGTAGGAACAGCCTGTGTATTTAGTGATGATGTTTTGAACAACGTCACTATGCAGAACACTTGGGAATCATTAGCTAGGCACCTTGAAACTGTTCCTTCAGTTGCTAAGCCAAATTTTCACAACAGTAGATTCCTCTGCAGGCATCCAGAGTATATTTTCATGGCTTGGTATTAGTCAACTACATCTAGGAAATCAACTGGGAATTGAAAGAGCAGGAAAAGTTGTATTTCTGTTTCAGTCAATGAATCAAAATGACAGAAGGAAGTGGGGATGAGAATAGCTAGTTGCAGAAAAATTTTAAGGACACTATACATTTAGCGTTCTGAGAACCTGTCACACTTTATAAAATCTGAAAATTATAATAAAAAAAAAGTTTCAGGACAGCCATTAGCTGGAGACTAACTCAGGAGACCAACGCAATTGTAAATGTGAAACATTTATGTAACATTTACGATTGAGTTTAATAAAACGTGTGGGTGTGTGATTTTGTTCCTACCGTTTCTAACTTACTGCTGCTGCATCTGCACCCTGACACTGGTAATGAGTATTACGTACTATTTTCTAAAATAATAAAAATTGAGTTACAGTAAAACCTTGGTTATCTGGCAATCAGATAAACGGCACGTAAAGATAATGAGCATGCCACGGGGGCCAGTTACCCAGCCAGGGCCAGCTGCCAGGCCAGGGCCAGCTGCCCAACTGTAGCCCCGTGGGGCAGGGCTGGATGCCCACTGCCCAGCCATGGAGGCAGAGCGGAGCCTGATGCTGGCTTCAACCTGAATATCCAGCACATTTTGTTATCCACTATCCCTGGTTCCCTGGGGATATAGGATCATACAGCTTTTACTGTATCTAAAAAAATTACACAAAAACCTTCTTAGATGTTGTAAAATGCTGCACTGAGTTATAAAGTAACATGTTTTAGGGACTGAATTTGCTCCATTATTTAAGAAATATGTGAAGAAGTATCAGTGGAAAAACTGATTTAAATTAATTGTTTTTATTTTTGGTGATTTAAATCATTATTTAAATTGCCTTGATTTAAATCAATCAACCCTGCCCCATAGCACTGCTCCTTCTACCCACGGGCCTGCCAGAAACTGGGCTCCACACTGTGGCCCCTGTCCTGTGACACCAGCCTCTCCATCCCTATTACGCACACTGGACTCTATTTCCCAGCTCCAAAGACTGGGGAGGCAGGCGAGCATGACCCCGGAGCACTGGCAGGCTGACCAGTGCAGCTCTGGCACCCCTGGACACAGGGAAACTCCCGCACCCTGACCACAGATCACTCGGAGGCCAGGCAGTCAGCAGAGCCTGAAGCAGGAGGGCCCATTTGGGTAGGCTTAGCCTCCCACTTCCTCCGCTACCTGCCACACATGATGGGCTTTATGGTTTATTATTATAAACTGTAACCCATTAGCCTCCCTACAACTATAGGGATGTTATCTGGCCACGTCACACTGAGTGGTTCATTATTAGGCTACGTACTAACTGTCTATTTGACAGTGGTTCATTATTAGGCTACATACTAACTGTCTATTTGACTTTGTATTCAGCTGTGGCATTCTGCCTTTCCCAGAATTGAGGAAGAGCTCTGTGATGCTCAAAAGCTTGTCTGTCACCAACAGACGTTGCTTCAGTAAAAGATGTTACCTTACTAGGGTTGCCAGTTTTGGTTGGACATATTTATGGAGGTTTCATCTCATGATAAAAGACTTAATTAAGGCTAATCTTTAATTCCTGATGATTCCAAGACAACACTGGAGGGTTGGCAACATTAAACCACACCCACGTGTCTCAGATGTAAGAGTGGAAGGGAGAAGATGAAAAACCCAGGCAAGGCTGTGGGAAAGAGAGAGAAGTTTGCAAAAATCCACATGAACTAACTCAAGGAATTGGAAGTAACAGACACTAAAGCATGTTCCCCAAGGTAAGTTAAAACACAAACCCAAAGGCAGGCCTCTTCAGTTGGGAACACTACTCTGCTCACCCCATCATAGGCTATGTCTAGACTGCAGGGATTTGTCGGCAGAAATTCGTGTCAAAAGATATATTCCCACAAAGCTTCTGTCAACAGAGCGTGTCCAGGCAGCAAGGCACATCAAAAGAGCAATCTGCTCTGTTGACTGAGAGTCGACAGCCTGGCCACTCTCTTGACAAAACTGCTACTTGGAACACCGTCAGCCAGGGTTACAGGTCACCCATTTCTTTTCAGAGCTGGTGCCAAGCCCTGAAGAGATGGGCACTTAAAGAGACGCGTTCGCACAGCTGGTCCCTGGAAGGGCAAGCAGAGCCCTTGAAGCACCCGCAGTGCTTCCCCTGCAGTTGGGGGTGACACAGCCAGTCCCTAAGTGCCATGCCACCATTGCTGCCCATGAAGGTGCTATGGTCCCACACGGACAAACTGCTGCTGGTGGTGAACTTTCTCACAGCCATCTTCCTGCTCCTCACTGAGGGCAAGCCCAAGAGCACTCACGGCTCCTGGCTGCATGACTTGTGTGCACACGCATGTATGCATGCACACGCATGTGCGCGTGCGCACGCACGCACACACACACACAGGGTGTACAGACAACTCTGCAGGCACCACACCAGTTTAGACTGGTGGGTCTGGCTGGTCGTGGAGCTGTGCAATGACCAGCAGTGACTCCAGAACGTTTACATGTAGAAGGTCACCTTCCTGGAGCTCTGTGCCTGGCTCACCCCTGCCCTCTGGAGACATGACACCTGACTGCAGCCCACCATCCCCATGGAGAGGCAGGTCGCAGTCACCCTTTGGAGTCTCACCACTCCTGAAATCTATCCGTTGGTGGGCGACCAGTTCGGTGTGTGGAAGTCCACTGTCAGGGCCCCCCTCAACAAGGTAACACCCTTAGGCTGCAGTTCCTGACTGGTGGGGGGGGAGTCTCACCAAAGGTCTCACCAAAGGGGAACCCTTGGGAAGCGGGATTGGGGGGTGTGAGGGGTGGGGTTTGGAGGGAGCTCAGCAAGACTTCTGACAACATCCTGGTCATATACATTCCAAGAGGAAGAAGGGGGTGTTGGCAGAGGGGGTTTTCCTGACATGTGGCTGGGCTAAATATCACAAAAGCCTCTCCTGACAGAACTGTGACCAGGAGATATGCAAACGCTTTGCGTAATTTGCGTATCTTCTGCCCACAATTCATGGCAATCTGGACGGAGCCTTTGTTACTATCCATTCCTAGCCATATACATCAGCTTTACAGGAAAACAGACTTTGGAATCTATGAAAGAAAACTAGAGACAACTGAGATAAGGAACAGAAAGAAGGACCTAAGGCAGAATGAGAGAGAAGAAAAGAGTACTGTACCTGGGATGTGAAGAAGAAACAGAAGACATAGGGTAATATGCTGCTAAGGCAAAGGAACAAATGGACCTGGAGGAGAAATGAAACCAAAAGAACTGAATGAGAGGAGCAGCAAAGCAAGCAAAGGGAGAGACTAAGGGAGAATTGTTCAGGGAGAGAGAATGAATTTTAAAGTAAAAAAGAAAAAATGCATGTCCTAATGGGGATAAAAAGATTGATTTAAAAAGTTTTATGCAATATTTTCAGTCAGTGGGGTTTGAATAGATCACTGGCTCACAACCTTTTCAGTAACATAGCACACTTTAAGGAGACAAAAAATTCCATGGCACACCCACTTTTTTCAGCTGAATCAACTGCTCATAAACATCACCTTTGCTTAAATTTACTATGGTTACAGTCTTCCTAGAGAGGTTTTCAACATTGGGGATGAATACAACAAACCAGACAAGAATCAAATGCATTAATGTTTCAAATCCACCACAGAATACACCATCTTAGACAGAGAGCACGGACATATTTTCAAAATCTGCTCAATGCCATGCTAGGAATGTTGAGTAAATAGTAACCACTGAAATAAGGCTCCCCCTCTTGCCAGCCTCTTCTCACAACACACGGGTGTGCCACAGCACACTGCTTGAAAACCACTGAAGTAGAGGTCTGACTGCTAACAGAAAAAAAAGTGCAGAAGGAGGTATGAGCCCCTGTCTTGTACTCCTTGGGCGTGGGTTTAATAGAAACCTACCTGAAAGAGAGGCTGAAGGCCAATGCCTGTAAGTGAACCAAGTGCACATCCCAGTGGATATTTCAGACATACTGAACTTACATGCTCTTATGTTGTGCTTACACTTACACTGTTTGTGCAGATAGGCGTATGTACAAGATGTCCAGTAGGCAGAACATCACATAAAGTTGTTCAATTTGTAAAATTATGGCCTGACTTTTTCTCCATATACACCAAGAGGTCCAGAAATCCGAATGGATCACATACCACCTCCACCTGTGCTTCAGCTGCTGCTTGCTAGCCATCTTCCTATTATTCAGTATTTGCTATTATTGGAAGGGAGCCAGGTTGAAATTATGCAGGTAGCTCTTCCCCAGTAATTGTACTTAGACAAGATCGTGCTGCTACAGTATTTTCCTACAGTCTGTCTGGTCAAATGAATGGAACATACGTACTTCATAAAGGACTGGAAGTTAGAGTTTGTTTTAAGTTACCTGCAATATATTTGTCACTGACTGGACAAATAACCCACATGCCTATAATAAAACTCACCGACTTCGAAATAAAAAGCCCACGCAAAGTGCTTAAGCAATGATCTTGTCTAATATATGTTTGAAACCAGAAACATAGTCCATTATATGCCAAAGAAAATATAGTAAATTAGCAGCCATTTGGCAAATACAGTGCATTACAGGATCCTGAATGAAACGGCACACTGAAAACTTGTAAGAAAAACTCGTCCATACAGAAAGTGAACATGCATTTTATCAGGAAAAATGAAAAAAGTTTTTTATGAACTTCATTTGCACAATACATAAACCTTCAAGTGGTATTATAAATATAGAGGAGCACGATATTCTTAAAGCAAATGCTAGCAGTTCATCATGAAATATGCATTCATTTGGACAAATCCAATCCATCTAAGAGTACCTCTGCCTTGTGTGTTATTGTAAAATTATTTACTAATATCAAACAGATTATTATGAATAGGATTTACTATTCAGCTTGCATTACTGCCTAAAATGTGCTAGACACTTTCAACACACAGAAGTGATACCTGCCTCAAATAAATATATCCTTTTATACAATGCTACTGTAAAAATCTCAGATACATTGCTATAAATATGCAAAACTGTTACCTTTTCCACCTCTAATAAAATAAAATTTGCACAGAATACACAGGACTTGCTATGACATGATGAAACTCAGTAACCGCTGAAAGTTGGTTAAAAAGGAATTATTATCGTTTACAATTTTGGCATCATGTAGAGATTAACACATTTTCTGTCTAAATACTAATCTTATCTTTGCTAGCCACCTGATGAAACAGTAGAGATTACTCTCTAATATAAGATGTAGCTGTTTTTTCCTTTGACATTATTTTACAAAAAATGACTACAGATATGAACACACTAAACATATCCATACACACAATGTTTTCCTGCAAATTTCACAGAGGCACAAGTTACAACCCACACCTATTTTTCTTTGACTCTTTCCTGAGAAGTACAGATGTCTGGCACTTCAACAGTGATATTTTTGTACAATTATTAATGCAAAACCACAGGAAGCTATTTTTATTGACTATTCCCAGCTGTTTACCAGCATTATGAAATTACACACCATTTTTTTGAAGAAATAAAGTTAGAGAACAAGACATGGATTCACTATGATGGTTAATGGATAAAGCAGCTATGTCTATTGACTGCAACTCTTCAAGAACCAATGCCTAATGTGTTTAGCTGATTAAAAGACATTTCTCCTCTGTGCACATTAGAAAAATTCATTGGAACATGCTTGATAATGAGATCACAGTTCTGCTAGGAACTTTATATAATCAAACAGTGAAAACAATTCAGCTTCTTTTTTTGATTCCTGGTAAGATAAGGTGCTAATTACTTTTACAGATGGTTTACTATGGCCCACATCCACTTGTCTCCATCTTCGGTGCTCAGTAACAATATTTTGGAAAAATGATAAACAAATTACATAGTAGGCATCCTTCAAGCTGCATAGACTATGGATCGCGCCCTTTATAGTTTCAATTGAGGACTTCATTTACAGCGTCTACTGTGACTATGAAGACCCACACGGGAGTGACAGTCCTTGCTGCATCTCTTGCAGAAGTGGTGGGTGTCTGGTAAGTCCTTAGTGTGCTTTCTGTGCGCTCGCTTCTCCTCTGCTAGCTGTCTGATCTTCATCTCGCCCTTCTGAAGGCCCTTGTGTAACCCCTGCCTCCATCTGCTGCGGTCGTCTGCTAGTTCTTCCCAATACTCCAGCTCGATGTCTACCTCTCTGAGGTCTTTGTTGCAGACATCTTTGTAGCGCAACTGGGGGTGTCCGGGAGGTCTTTTGCCAGAGGCTAGCTCACCATACAGGATGTCTTTTGGAATCCTTCCGTTGTTCATCCTGTGGACGTGGCCAAGCCAGCAGAGCCGACACTGCCTGAGGAGGGTGTGCATGGTTGGGATTCCAGCTTGCTCGAGGATGGCAGTGTTGGTCACTCTGTCCTTCCATGATATTCCAAGGATGCGCCTGAGGCACCGCAAGTGGAAGACGTTCAGCCTCTTTTCCTGGCGGGCATACAGGGTCCAAGTCTCGCTGCCATAAAGGAGGGTGCTGAGGATGCAGGCTCTGTAGGCTTGCATTTTGGTGTGAGTGTACAGCTTGTTGTTATTCCACACTCTCTTGCTGAGTCTGGACAGAGTTGTGGCCGCTTTTCCGATCCTCCTATTTAGCTCAGTGTCCAACGACAGTGTGTCAGTGATGGTGGATCCGAGGTAAACGAACTCGTGGACGACCTCTAACGTATAGTTGTCAATGCTGATTGATGGGGATTCAGCAACATCTGACCTAGTACGTTTGTCCTCTTTAGGCTGATGGTAAGCCCAAAGTCCTTGCATGCTTTGGAGAACTGATCCAGCAGTTTTTGAAGCTGGTCTTCTGTGTGAGAAACTACAGCAGCATCGTTTGCGAACAGCATGTCTCTGATGAGGACTTCCCGCACCTTAGACTTAGCTTTCAGCCTTGTAAGGTTAAACAGTTTCCCATCAGATCTTGTGTGCAGCAAGATGCCCTCTGTCGAAGATCCAAAGGCATGCTTCAGGAGGAGTGCGAAGAAGATCCCAAACAATGTCGGAGCAAGCACGCATCCTTGTTTGACGCCGCTCCTGATTCTGAAAGCATCCGATAATGCGCCGTCATATTGGATGGTTCCTCTCATGCCTTCATGGAACGACTGGATCATCTTGAGTAACCGTGGAGGACAGCCTATCTTGTGGAGCAGTTTGAACAGACCATCCCTGCTGACCAAGTCAAAGGCCTTGGTCAGGTCGATGAAGGCTATGTAGAGTGGCTTCCTCTGCTCCCTGCACTTCTCCTGCAGCTGCCTTAGAGAGAAGACCATGTCAATGGTAGACCTCTCTGCGCGGAATCTGCACTGCAATTCGGGGTACACCCTCTCAGCAATCTTCTGGAGTCTGCCAAGGATGACGCGAGCGAACAGTTTACCAGTGACACTTAGGAGGGAGATTCCACGGTAGTTGTTGCAGTCGCTTCTGTCTCCTTTGTTCTTATACAACGTTACAATGTTAGTGTCGCGCATATCCTGTGGAACCTCACCCTCTTTCCAGCACAGGCACAGTAGCTCATGTAGGGGTTCCAGGAGTGTGTCCGCAGCACACTTGATTACCTCTGGTGGTATACCATCCTGACCAGGGGCCTTTCCTGCTGCAATGCTGTCGATGGCTCTCTTCAGTTCATCCACAGTCGGTTCTTGATCCAGTTCATCCATTACTGGTAGGAGCTCGATGGCATCGAGGGCTGCGTCAACCACAACATTCTCGTGTGAGTACAGCTCGGAGTAGTGCTCAACCCAGCGCTCCATCTGTTTGGCTTTGTCAGTGATGACTTCACCAGATTTGGATTTCAGAGGTGCCATCTTGTTCTGGGTGGGTCCTAATGCCTTCTTCATATCCTCGTACATTCCTCTGAGATTACCAAAGTCAGCACAGGTCTGGATGCTGCTGCATAGCTGGAGCCAGTGGTTGTTGACACAGCGCCTGGCTGTCTGCTGTACTGTTCTTCTGGCCGCTCTAAGTGCTTGCTGGGTACTCTGGCTCTGTGAGCGTTTGTACTCCAGGAGTGCAGCACGCTTCTTTTCAATGACTGGAATCATCTCATCAGAGTTAGCTTCGACCCAGTCATTCGTGTTTCTAGCTCTTCTTCCAAACACCGACAAGGCCATGTTGTAAACTGTATCCCTCAGGTGTTGCCATTTGGATGTTGCATCGGCGACCCCAGGGCCACTGCGCAGATTTTCCTGGAGCGTGTCTCTGAACTTTTCAGCTTTCTCCGAGTTTGCTGTCTTTCTGGTGTCAATGCAGGGCCTTCCAGCAGGTTTAGAGCGGTACAGCTTCTTGGGTCTCAGCTTGAGCTTGGAGCAAACTAGCGAGTGATCTGTATCACAGTCAGCACTATGATAGCTGCGTGTCAGGAGGACGTTTTTGAGGTTATTACACCTGGTGATGACCACGTCTAGTTGATGCCAGTGCTTCGAGCGTGGGTGTCTCCATGACACTCTGTGCTGTGGCTTCGTTTGGAAGAATGTGTTTGTGATGCACAGATTGTGGTACGTGCACAGTTCAAGGAGACACTGTCCATTGTCATTCATTTTTCCCATACCGAAGTGTCCTAAGCAGGAAGGCCATGAGGCCCAATCAGCTCCAACTTCTGCATTGAAGTCACCCAAGATGTACAGTTGTTCACGAGCAGGTATTTGCACTACAGCAGCACTAAGCACATCATAGAACTTGTCTTTTACTTCTGGTGGGGCATACAGGGTTGGAGCATAAGCTCTGATCAGGTGGACGGGACCGTCGCAAGAGTGAAGCGTGATCCGAAGAAGTCTTTCTGATCTGCCCATGACTAATTCCACCATTTGTAGAAGGGTGTTTCTGACAGCAAAGCCAACACCATGCTCTCTGGGTTCTTCTTGGGCTTTACCCTGCCAGAAAAAGGTGTAGTCCTTTTCCTTTAGAGATCCCAAATCTGCAAGTCGTGTCTCTTGCAGTGCAGCGATATCAACTCGGAGCCTCTTCAGTTCCTCGTTGATGACAGCGGTCTTTCGGGTGTCACTGATGGCCTGAAGATCTTCAGTCAAGCCGGTCAGCATGGTCCGCACATTCCAGCAAGCAAGCTTAAATTGTTGATGTTTCTCATTTCTTGTTGATTTTCTTATTGGTTTGCCTGGTGCCCAAATTTCAGTCACTTGTCAGGTTCAGGAACCTTAAGCCTCACGCACCCAGCGAGGCAGGTGAACTGTGGTGGGACAGTATACTGTAAACTCTTTCATATCCAGCATTCTATTATCCAGAACTCTCAAATAACCGACATTTTAACTATAAATAAAGTTTAGTTATGTTTTCTGTAAGTACAGTATAGTGAACATAAATACAAATTAATACAGCAAATACGGTGTAGGTTTACAGTGTACAATACTATTGTTGGTAAATAAAGTACTCTGCATATATTTTTGTTTGTTTCTTAATATCTAGTCTTGTTTTTCTTTGGTGTTGTGCATTGCTAGGTTTACCTCTCTATCATCCAGAATATTTGAATATTCAGCAACTTCCCAGTCCCAGGGTTGCTGAATATGAAAGAGTTTGCTGTACAATACAATTTTCTAAGTCTGCTTCTGAAGCCTTATGCACTGAAACATCTCAAACTTTACATCCAATACATAGAAAACTTCACCACAGTGACATTTAACTTGATTTTTTTTTTTTGCCATATTTACATTTTTTTCACTGGGATCATTTCATAAGTGGCCTTCATGAACTACAGAATGAACACTAGAACTGAAAGGGACCTCAAGAGGTCATCGAGCACAGTCCCTGCCTTCATGGCAGGACCAAGCACTGTCTAGACCATCCTCAATAGGTGTCTATCTAACCTGCTCATATATATCTGCAGTGATGGAGATTCCACAACCTCCCTAGGCAATTTATTCCAGTGTTTAACCCACTCTGACAGTTAGGAAGTTTCTCCTCATGTCCAACCTAAGCTCCCTCACTGCAGTTTAAGTCTGTTGCTCCTTGTCCTATCCTCAGAGGCCAAGGAGAACAATTTTCTCCCTTCCCCATAACCCTCTTTTAGGTACTTGAAAACTGCTATCCTGTCCCCTCTAGGTCTTCTCTTTTCTAAACTAAATAAGCCCAGTTCTTTCAGTCTTTTTTCACAACCCATGTTCTCTAGACCTTTAATCATTCTTGTTGCTCTTCTCTGGACTTTCTCCAGTTTCTCCACATCTTTCTAGAAATGTGGTTCCCAGAACTGGACACACCACTCCAGTTGAAGCCTAATCAGTACTGAATAGTGAAGAAGAATGATTTCTTGTGCCTTGGTCACAATACCCCTCTTAACACATCCCAGAATTATGTTTGCTTTTTTTGCAACACCATCATACTGTTGACTCATATTTAGCTTGCAGTCCACTATGACCCCTAAATCCCTTCTTGCAGTACACCTTCGTACACAGTCACTTCTCATTCTATAAATGTGTGAAGCTTATTGTTCCTTCCTAAGTGGAATGTTTTTCATTTGTCCTTATTAAACTTCATCTTATTTACCTCCAGACCATTTGTCCAGTTTGTCCAGATCATTTTGAATTCTGACCCTATCCTCCAAAGCAGTTGCAACCCCTCCCAGGTTAGCATCATCTGCAAACGTAATAAGTGTACTCTCTCTGACAGTATCTAAATCGCACATGACGACACTGAATACAACTTATCTGAAAACAGACCCCTGGAGAATCCCGCCTTGTTATGCCCGCCCTGTATGACTGGGAACCATTAATAATCACCCTCTGAGAATGATTATCCACCAAGTTATGCACCCACTTTATAATAGCCCCATCTAATTTGTATTTGCCTAGTTTATTGATAAAAAGATCATGTGAGACGATATCAAATGCCTTACTAAAGTCTAGATACACCACACCCATCACTTCTCCCTTATCCACAAGGCTTATTATCCTGTCAAAAAAGCTATCAAATTGGTCTGGCATGATTTGTTCTTTCTAAATCCATGCTGGCTGTTACCAATCACCTTATTTTCTTCCAGGTGTTTGCAGATGAATTCCTTAATTACTTGTTCCATTATCTTGCCCAGTGCAGAAGTTAAACTGACTGGTCTGTAGTTTCCTGGGTTGTTCTTATTTCCCTTTTTATAGATGGACACTATGGCCACGTCTACACGTGCACGCTACTTCCAAGTAGCAGCACCAACTTCGAAATACCGCCCGTCACGGCTACACGTGTTGGGCGCTATTTCGATGTTAACATCGACGTTAGGCGGCGAGATGTCGAAGTCGCTAACCCCATGAGGGGATGGGAATAGCGCCCTACTTCGAAGTTGAACATCGAAGTAGGGCACGTGTAGACGATTCGCGTCCCGCAACATCGAAATAGCGGGGTCCGCCATGGTGGCCATCAGCTGAGGGGTTGAGAGACGCTCTCTCTCCAGCCCCTGCGGGGCTCTATGGTCACTGTGTGCAGCAGCCCTTAGCCCAGGGCTTCTGGCTGCTGCTGCGGCAGCTGGGGATCCATGCTGCATGCACAGGGTCTGCAACCAGTTGTCGGCTCTGTGGATCTTGTGTTGTTTAGTGCAACTGTGTCTGGGACGGGCCCTTTAAGGGAGCGGCTTGCTGTTGAGTCCGCCCTGTGACCCAGTCTGCAGCTGTTCCTGGCACCCTTATTTCGATGTGTGCTACTTTGGCGTGTAGACGTTCCCTCGCAGCGCCTATTTCGATGTGGTGCTGCCCAACGTCGAAGTTGAACGTCGACGTTGCCAGCCCTGGAGGACGTGTAGACGTTATTCATTGAAATAGCCTATTTCGATGTTGCTACATCGAAATAAGCTATTTCGATGTAGCATGCACGTGTAGACGTAGCCTATATTTGCCCTTTTCCAGTCTTCTGGAATCTCTCCCAACTGTCAGGACTTTTCAGAGATGATAGCTAAAGGCTCAGAAATCTACTTTATCAGCTCCTTGAGTATTCTGGGATGCATTTCATTATGCTCTGGTGACTTGCAGACATCTAACTTTTCTAAGTAATTTTTAGCTTGTTCTTTTTTATTTTATCTTAGCTGTGTCTACACGTGCACACTACTTCGAAGTAGCGGCACTAACTTCGAAATAGCGCCCATCACGGCTACACGCGTCGGGCGCTATTTCGAAGTTAACTTCGATGTTAGGCGGCGAGACGTCAAAGTCACTAACCTCATGAGGGGATCAGAATAGCGCCCTACTTCGACGTTCAACGTCGAAGTAGGGACCGTGTAGACGATCCGCGTCCCGCAACGTCGAAATTGCCGGGTCCTCCACGGCGGCCATCAGCTGGGGGGTTGAGAGATGCTCTCTCTCCAGCCCCTGCGGGGCTCTATGGTCACCGTGGGCAGCAGCCCTTAGCCCAGGGCTTCTGGCAGCTGCTGCGGCAGCTGGGGATCCATGCTGCAGGCACAGGGTCTGCAACCAGTTGTCGGCTCTGTGCATCTTGTGTTGTTCAGTGCAACTGTGTCTGGGAGGGGCCCTTTAAGGGAGCGGCTTGCTGTTGAGTCCGCCCTGTGACCCTGTCTGCAGCTGTGCCTGGCACCCTTATTTCGATGTGTGCTACTTTGGCGTGTAGACGTACCCTCGCAGCGCCTATTTCGATGTGGTGCCGCGCAACGTCGAAGTTGAACAGCGACGTTGCCAGCCCTGGAGGACGTGTAGACGTTATTCATCGAAATAGCCTATTTCGATGTTGCTACATCGAAATAAGCTATTTCGATGTTGGCTTCACGTGTAGACGTAGCCCTTCTAAACCTACCCCCGTCCTACTATATTCACTTCACCAGACGTCTTGGTGAAGACCAAAACAAAGAAGTCATTTAGCATCTCTGCCATTTCCAAGTTTCCTGATATTGTTTCTCCCTCCTCACTGACAGGTCCTGCCCTGTCCTTTATCTTCCTCCTACTTCTCATATATTCATAGAATGTCTTCTTGTTACCCTTTATGTTTCTAGCTAGTCTAAGATTGTTTTGTGCTTTGATCTTGCTAATCTTGCCCCGCCACATATATTTGCTTAAATTCATCCACTGTAATTTCTCCTAATTTTCACTTTTTATATGATTCCTTTTTGATTCTGAGATCATGCAAGATCTTCTCGCTAAGACAAGACATGTTTTACCATAGTTTCTATCTTCCCTATGTAGAGGTACAGCTTGCTTTTGGGCCCTTAATATAACGTCCCTTTGAAAAAATGCCAACTCTTTTCGGCTACATCTGCACTAGCCCAAATCTTTGGAATGGCCATTTCAAAGATTACTAATGAGGTGCTGAAATACATATTCAGTGCCTCATTAGCATGCCACCAGCCACAGCTCTTCGAAATTGCTGCTTTTCGCTGCCACGTGGCTCGTCCAGGTGGGGGTCCTTTTTGAAAGGAGCCCAGGAACTTTGAAATCCCCCTATTCCTATCTGCTGATTAGGAGGATTTCAAAGTTCCCTGGGTCCTTATTAGCAGATAGGAATAAGGGGATTTCAAAGTTCCCAGGATCCTTGGAAAAAGGACTCCCTGTCTGGACGAGCTGCGCAGCAGCAAAAACCAGCAATTTTGAAGCGCCGTGGCCGGTAGCATGCTAATGAGGCGCTGAATATGCACTTCAGCACCTCACTACTAATCTTCAGAATGGACTTTTGCATGGCCATTTCGAAGATTTGAGCTAGTGTAGACATGGCCTTCAATTGTTTTTCCTGTTAGTTTTCTTCCCATGGGACCTTACCTACCAGCTCTCTCAGTTTACAAGAGTCTGCTTTCCTGAAATCTATTGTCTCTATTTTGCTGTACTCCATTTTGCCACTCCTTAGAATCCTGAACTCTCTGATTTCATGGTCACTTTCTCCCAAGCTGCATTTCACTTTCAAATTCTCAGTGGGTTCCCCCCTATTTGTTAAAATCAAATCTAGAACTGCGTCCCCCAGTAGCTTTTTCCAACTTCTGAAATAAAAACTGTCTTCAGTACAGTCCAAAAACTTACTGGATAGTCTGTGCCTCGCTGTGGTAGTTTCCCAACATATGTCTCAATAGCTGAAGTCCCCCCTCACCAACAAATCCTGAACTTTGGATGATTTTGTTAGTTGTTTAGAAAAAAGCCTCATCTAACTCTGCTACCTGGGAAGTTGGTCCATAGTAGCCCCCAAGCATGTCGTCACCCTTGTATTTTTACCCATTATAACCTAACCAGAGACTCTCAATAAGCCTGTCTCCTGCATCTATCTCCACCTGAGTTCAGGTATGCACATTTTTTAAATATATAAGGCAACACCTCCTGCCTGTTTACTTCGCCTATCCTTCCTGAAAAAGCTGTACCCTTCTATACCAATATTCCAATTGTGTGTAGTATCCCACCAAGTCTCTGTAAGACCAATTTTGTCATAGTTATATTTACTTATGAACACTTTACGTTCTTCCTGCTTACTACCCATACTTCTTACCGTAAACCCCCCAGTATGCATGATTTCAATCTGCGCTTAACTCATGTTAAGGTGAGTTAAGTGCAAACCAAACGGAACACAGGTCCCTGCTCCAGCCCCCAGCTCCCCACTCCAGACCCAGGCTCCCCCAGCTGGGGGATGCTGAGGAGAAGCCTCTCTGCCACGGCTGTCTGCCCACCCAGTTCCCCCGACTGGGGGAGCCAGGCAGGAAGACAGCCACAGTGGCATGGCTTCTCCATGGCTTCCCCTCACCCGGTTCCTGGTTCCCCCCACGACTTGTGCAAAATTCGAGTTATGCAAGGGTGCGCAGGACCATAATTCTGATAACTTGGGGGTCTACTACAGGCATCTAAGATACTGATTTGTTTTTGCCTTCCAGTTCTGCCTAGTTCTTTTTTCCTCTGCTATAATAGCCCATAATCCCTCCCACTTTCAACCCAACTCCCAGGCCTCCAAGTTTTTTACTTATCTGTGGGCTTTGGTCATCTGTTCCCATGAAAGCTAGCTTGACACCCTCCTCACTAGGTTAGACAGCCTCAATCCAAATACAGTCTTCCCATTCCTCAAAAGCTGAATTCCACCCCTGCTTTGCAGTCCTTCGTAGAATAGCATCTCATGGTTAAGGAAGCCAAAGTGGTCCTGGCAACACCATCATCGCAGCCAGGCATTCACCTCCAGGATGTACCTGTCTCTGCCTGGGCCCCTTCCTTTGACAGGAAGGACTGAAGAGAACACCACCTGCACTCCCAACTCCTTCACCATATTCCCAGAGCCCTGATCTGCTCAAGGTTACATCTTGCAGCATCATTCATGTCCACATGGATGAGGAGCATAGGGTAGCAGTTTGAAGGCTTGACAATGCCTCCGTAACATCTCGGATACAGACTCCTGCTAGGCAGCGTACCTCCTGAGATGACATGTCAGGGCGACACATGGGTGTCTCCATCCCACTCAGAAGAGAGTCTCTGACCACCATTACCACCACTACCCTGACAGCAGACCTCCCTGCCTTGTAAGTACAAGGCTTCTCTTCCTCTGCTGGAGGGGTCTCTCATGTCTCCCCTATCCAGAACAGCATAACGGTTTCCCAGGACCATGGCAGGAGGGTTGGGAGCAGGAATGGAGCACTGCCGGCTGCCAGAGTGACTAGCTGCCAGTGTCCCACCTGAGCTATCTCCTCCTCTACCGGTGGTGTCTCAGTAGTCTTTTGGAGTGGTGGGACAGCTACATTAGCCTCAGCAGCCTCCACATGAATACTGCCCAGGAATTGCTTGTGGACTTGGATCCTCCTTAGCCTAGCCACTTCCTCATGTAACTCTCCCACTGCTTCCCGAGAGATTTCATCAGCAGACACCTTCCACATTGGATGGTCCCCCCAGCCTGGATTTAAGTCTCAGTCCCCGCAAAACCATGCCAGAATCTGGATAGAGGCATCCCTGGTCAGGAGGTCTGTCTGACCACAGGCGGACAAGGCAAGAGCAGTGCTGGCAGAGGTGTTGCAGGTCTTCCTAACCATAGTAGAACTCCCTGTATCAAACTCCCTACTCTGCAGCCCCCTGTCTGCGTCGCTCCCCTGGTCGCTCTGCCTCTGGCTTTTAAAGTCTGCTCACCTAGGTCAGGCCTACCACCTCATTAGCCGCACACAGGGGAAAGCTGATCAAGGGAACAAAAGTTCAGAACAGGGCAGCCATCATATAAGCCATCATATGAGGGTCAGAACAGGGTAGCCAGTATGTAATTCTTACTCCTGAGGGAATCGTGCACCACTGTGTCATGCACAGAGTTTATGCCCTCTGCAGATTTTTTTTAATACATTCTGCTGAAGAGGAACTGCAGTTATTTCTTTTGCCCACCAGTGGCCATTTTGTTACCAAAATAAGAGCAGCTGGCTCATGGGTCACTGGCTGTAGTAGTCAGTAGCCAATAGGAAGAGAGCAGAGTATGTGCTGCTCACAGTGCCCTGACTGCAGGGCCAGATGATCAGGCACAGGATGTGCAGGAGAGGGGATGGGGAGACAGATAGCAGCAGGCACATGGGTCTCCTGGAGGGGGTGACATAAACAGGGGTTCAGAAGAGCTAGGGTGAGGAACAGACTGAAAGTAGGGCCGTAGGAGATGAATGCAGAGACACATGGGGTAAGGGACAGATGTGCCCAACTGATTAGAAAGGTCAACCACGTCTGTCTGGGAGAGGCTCCCCAGCTCACCGACAATCCCATCAGGCTCCCCCCCCACACCCAATTATTCTGTATTTCTCTCATCTACCCCCAACAACTCCACCTCCCAAGGTTCACTCCCAGGGTCTTTCCCAGCAATTACTTCTCTCTCCCCATCAGCTCCTCCTTTACCCTTGACTCCTTCAAGCCTGCTTCTGAGGGGTGTGGTAAATACAGTTCTGTACTGTAGTTCAAATGAATTATTCCTCAAAGTTTCATATTAATATGCCTAGTTAGGAGTCTATTTGTCAGAAAACATCTTTCGCTGTCAGTATTATTACAGCGGTAGCCGTGTTAGTCTGTATCTGCTACAGGACTGCTTGCTTTGTTTTGTATTATTATGGACACACTTGCTGACAGATATATTTAAATATATTATCAAAATAATTGAAATCGGCATATTTACACTATGTTATTTTGACAAATAATGTGCACAATTTTGCAGAATTTTAAAACATTGTGCACAGAATTATTTTTAAATGCAGAATACTCCCAGGAGTAAATTACAAAATACTAGAATAAAACCAGGGGTCTAAATGCAGAAGAACGTGAGGTGCTAAAATGTTATCCTTTCTAGTACTCAGACTCCATAATACAGTGGTATAAATTACAGCACATTGAGTTACATGTAAAGATAAAAGGAGATACAGTAAACCCTTGCAATCAAGTTGTGTGTGTCTCAGGTTTACGCAATTGCCACCCCTGTCTCTGGCTGCCCCTGACAGAAGCGGTTTCCTGCTCCTGTCAGGGATGGCAGCCACTCCTGTTAAGGGTGGCAGCCTCAAGTCAGGCTGCAGTCCCTGACAGGAGCAGTTTCTTGTCCAGAAACCGCTGGGCAAGCAACTGTGTGCCCTCCAGCTGGGAGAAGCCAGGGACCACGTGGCTGCTCCCTCCACTTCCCCCAGCTGCCCGCTCCCCCACCGCCCCCCCACCAATTTACATTAAATTTGATTTATGTGGTGGCTGCCCAGAATGCAACCTTTACATAAATCAAGGGATTACTGTTATTGCAGAAACCAGTTACTATAGCAGGCTAGCTAAGTATAGGGTGACCAATGTCCCAATTTTACAGGGATAATTGCAATATACATGGCTTTCTCTTATATAGATGCTTATCATCCCCAGTGCCTGTCCTGGTTTTTCACACTTGCACTGACAAAAAGGTTACCCTAAATGAATGAATCCCTAATTTCTCCCTAGTACAACTGGAAAAACTTTCATACAGAGGCATTCAGCCCAAACTCTGCAAAACAATTATATAACAAACACAAATACAAAAGCAGATGTGCAGTCTAACTAAAATTGAAGTAAACACAATGACACTTATATGGAAGAAAAAGATACATTTCAGGAGGGAATATTAAATTCCCTCAAATTCTTTCTGGTCCTCTTGCTAAGCTAAGAATGCATTCTCTCTCCCCTTAAATTGCGCTTAAAAAGCCCTCTACGTCAGCCATGTTTTATACAACATTTTAAAGCAAAAAGAAAAATCCAGCTCAAAACATTGTAGGTTAGTATGGCAACACAAGATAAATAACAAATATAATCACCTTAAAAAGGAGATTCTCATGTGGATGTAAGGCCCATATTTACTTTTTACAAAATAAAACCCATCCTCCACAATAAAGACTCTACAGTTTTCTCTTATTTTAATCCCATTTGCAATCCAAACACTGCAGCACCATCATAATGCTCTGAGAGCCAGAAAGTGTCTACACCGAGTGAAATGCAAACAGTCAATACATCAGCATTTGGTGAAATATAAGTCAAATTTTTTTAAATTCTTTCACATATAATTGTCTAAAGGATCTTAACATATACAAATATATTTCAATCTATCTACTACCCCTTTAAACTCAATTACATTGATAGCTGGTCAGGAGTTGTGGCTAGAACAACTCATAGGGGATGTGGAAGACCCAAGTTCAAGTCCTGCCTCATCTCCAGCAGTGACTTCAATTGGGTCTCTTCAATTGTACCTTTGTGAGTGACCTACCCACAGGACTGCTGGCTAATCTGGAACCTGTCCAATTCAGAATTTTTCATGGAAAAAAAATAAGAGAAAGGTCACTGTTTTGTTCTACCCTTTTACAGAAACAAATTTCAAAATATTTGTTCATTTATTTAGAACAAAACAGAATTATTGTGTTTTGTTGAGCCCTAGTCACATTTTCACAAAACCAAGGTTCTCTGTAGTGCCATCAAGTGAAACTAAAGCATATGTCAGAAGTAAGCTTCCAAATGGCTGTTGCACTCAATTTAAACTTTTTATATTTCTTTATTTTCATAATAAAAAATGTTGGAAGCCCTAAGACAGCTACTTATCTGTAAAGTGGCATTTATGAGTAACTACATTTTCAAAATGACTCTTGGTCATTACCCTCACACATCCCCACTAAGACCGTCATTCTCATTCACTGAAAGATATTATTCTGTGTCTTACCTACATTTATTACAATGCATTATGGGGAGAATAATATGCCAGTGGTTTCTTTTTAAAACAAGGGATATTAGCTCAATTGAGTATGCAGCTAATTCTGAAGAAGCCTACAGAAGACTAATATTCAAGATGTTTGCTTGCTTTGTTAATGTTCTGTATTACTAGCTCTGTATCTCTAAAGCTCTTATCCTCGGTATTCCTTTGTTTAGAAGGCTATTATGAAGTTTTATTTTAGTTATGGATGCTGGCACCAGAAAAAAACAAAAAACAAAATGAAGCTCCAAAGTCATATCTCCTTAAATCCTCTCTCTATGGCTCCTTTTCATCTCAATTGACGATGGTTAGCAGTGGTGGCCAGGATGTATGGACACTGTTTGAGTCTGCAGCTTCTCTCATGGCTTATTCATCCAATATTGGATTTGCAATAACTGCATGTTAGTCTATTTCTGAATTAGTGAGTCTGAGAGCTTTTCCCATCTAAGACGAAGTTCTTTTGCGGGGCTTGCACATTTACTATCAAAGCATGATGTGCCCTGTCATAGCAGTTGTCACCAGGTATTTCGATTTGATCATGTAGATTCCCAGGATTTTGGATCAATGTTGAATTTTTTCATGGTGTTTTTGCATGTATCCTTGAATCTTAGCTTTGGTCTTCCTCTTGCTCTGAACGCACATGACAGTTCACTAAAGAGGATTTCTTTGGGAAGACATTCCTCACCCATTCTTCTCATATGATCAAGCCAACGTAGTCTTCTGCTGTTGAGGACTGCTATGAGGCTGGGTATGACAGATCTTGACAGGACATCTGCATTTTAAACTTTATCTTGCCGGTTGATATTCATAATTCTGCGGAAGCAATGAAGATGGAAGCTGTTCAGTTTTTAGTCCTGGTTCAAGTAGGTGGTCCATGCCTCAGAGCCACATAGCAGGATACTCAATACACATGCCTCGTAGACTAGTATCTTTGTTTTCACTGACAGCTTAGGATTGCTCCATGCTCATTTCATAAGTCTGCCAAAAATAGTAGCTGCCATCCCGATTCTGATGTTCAGTTCGTTGTCCATGGAGAGGTTTGTGGAGACAATAGACCCAAGGTAACAGAATTGTTGAACCACATCTAATGGGCTGTCATCCAGAATGACGCTGGGTCACTCAGATATACCTTGAGTGAATACAAAAGTTTTCTTCATGCTTATGTGAAGGGAAAACAACTTGCAAGCTCTGGACAGAGAATCCATCAGTGACCGTAGCGTGTCTTCATTATGAGCGAAGAGAGCTGCATCATCTGCAAAGAGGAGTTTCCTAATGAGGACTTTCTTGACCTTAGTTTTGGCCTTAAGTCTTGCCAAGTTGTAGAGAGAGCCATCTAATCTTGTGTGGACTTTGAAATGTGCAATTTAGTAGAACTGAGAAGAATATGCAGAAGAGAGAGTAGAGGCAAGAACACACCCTTGTTTGACTCCACTGTTCATCGTAAATGATTCTCATGTAGACCCATCATATTGCACTGTTGCTTTGTGTTCATGTTTGCTTTCATGTCTTCAATAGGGTCAGTAGGCAGTCAGTCTTGGTTAATATTCTGTATAGTCCAGATCTACTAACTATGTCAAACACCTTTGTTAAGTCCACAAATGCTATGCATAATGGCTTTCCTTGTTCTCTGCATTTTTCCTGTAGTTGTCAAAGGGAGAAAATCATGTCCATTGCTGACCTGCCAGCCTGGATGCCACATTGTCTTTCTGGATAGACTCCATCTGCGAGTTTTTGCAGGTGTTTGAGAATGACGTGGGCAAATGCTTTTCCTGTGATGCTCAGTAATGAGATGCCTCTGTAGTTGTTTTAGTCACCCTTGTTGCCTTTGTTTTCATAAAGGGTGATGGTGTTTGCATCCTTCAATGTCATACGGAACATCTCCAGCTCTCCAACATTTTAGGAGTAAATCACAGAGAAATGGGGAAGAGCACACAGTCTTGTTTGTTTTTGTGCAAAATTACCTGGTGACCCTTAAGTGAACAGCCATGCTCGGGCATGTTAGGGTGAATTGCATGGGCACTTGAAAAACACGATGAGGTATGTGGGGTGGAGGCAGGGTCCAGAGACCTTTTTAAATTGTTATAGGGAAATATGCCTCAGCACAAACAGGCTAAACCACTAACCCCACACCAAGAACTGAGGAACCAAGTGAATTGGGCAAGTCTAAACCAGTTGGCAACAGAATTTGCTGAATTGCTTGCAGACTGCACTATCTGCAGCCTTCTCCCCACCTCAAATTGACAAACAGGAAAAACCTAAACAGGAAAGATCCATGGCCTCTGACCTAGCAGCCCAGAGGGCCAGCTGCATACCTTAAAAGGAAAAAATAAGCATGAGATGTATGGTTGTGCAAAATGGGGCAGGGGGCTGAGAGGGGCTGCAGGCGAAGAGAAGCAGAAGCAACCCGGATGTGATGTGTCAGGCCTCGGGTGGAGCCAGCAAATAGCAGGACTATAAAGGAGGGCAACAATGTAAGGAGGGAGAGGAACTCCCGAATCCTGGAGAGACCGGACACTGTCTGCGACAAGGACTGATCACCCTTTGCCACTCCTCCCGCCTGCTTGCAAGTTAAACAGAGTAGTGTGTGAATACCTATTGGTACCATGGAGAAATTTGTAACATTATAGCTTAGATAGCCAGATGCAGTGTTTTGTTGTTTTGTTCCTGTACCTGCTCAGCTGCGTAAGTAAAAATTAGCATTTGCATTTTTACCTCTGGTTTTCCTTTTAGTACCCTGCCACAGCTATGTGTATTACTGTGTGTGTGTCTTTAGTTTCATGAGCCTGTAAGGGTCATGTGTAAGGCTGAGGCAAAGACGCCCCAGAACCCCTGAAAGGGCTTTGACCCAATGACCGGGAAGTTCTGAAAGCAAGCTGCCTCAGCTGGGAAGCATGGTCCGCTGAACCTCGTGCTCTACAGAACAGTTTGTTTGTCTGTTTGCATCTGTACGTCACACTCTCCTATTAACCCTTAAGTCCTATCCCCTGAAACTCGAAACTCTCACTTCCTGGGGATAGAAAACAGCTCTTAGAAATCAGGATAAACAACAGCCAATGAATTCTACCAACCCATGGGCTGTTTTAGATAACTACTGGGAGTTAGCAAAACCTCAGGGGGTGTTTCTCTTCCTTTTGGGTGTAATCCTATTCCTCCGGTTAGTAGTGTAGTGTAAGCCACGGCTATAATTACACCAGTGGTGCGGGTCATCACCGAGATACAGCCCTCCCTTTTTTTTTCTCCAGTTCAACACTTCACCCACCTCTCACCTCCACCCTTATTTAGGACTTGGAGCACAGCATATTTGCTCCTCAGACTTCAGCTGGGATTCTGTTGTTTCCTGGCACTTTTCCATTGGAGAGAACATCAAGAGCTAAAAATAAAAATAAAAAATATGGAGATACACATCTCACAGAACTGGAAGGGACGTTAGAAGGTCATTGATTCCAGGCCCCTGATCTCTTGGCAGGACCAAGCACCATTTTTTTTTTTTTACATTTATTTGCCCCAGATCCCTAAATGGCTCCCTCAAGAACTAAACTTGCAACCCTGGGTTTAGCAGGCCAGTGCTCAAAACACTGAGCTATCCCTCCCCACAAGCTTGAGAAATTTCCTCCTCCACAGGCTCTACATCTAGCATAGACATTTCTGGAAGGGTTGGGATGAGGTTGTCAAGTTCAGGTTGTATTGTATGCTTGTGGGAATAAAGACTTCAGTCGTGTTCCACCCATCTGGACATTTGCAGCTTTTTGTCTGTGATCACCTGTCCTTTTAAATGCTTCAGTGGGGTGACTTTGGTAATGCGTGGTCTCTACTATGTTATTAAAATGAAAAACAAGTAAGCTGTATTTCTATAGTGTTCTGTGCCCTTACCTTAAGTCCTCATGCACAGTTGCAGAAGTTTGTGTTTCTTTTCTAAATTATAAGCAGATCTTATATAAACAAGATGATGCCTTGCATAAACAAAGTCAAAGCAACCCTTGCCTGGTTTCTTACTGCACTATTCAAACAAAGACATTGTGTTTGCAATAACTTGCATACAGTAGTCTCAGAGAGGTGGCCCCATGTTAGTCTGTATCTTCATAAAACAAAAAAGCAGTCCTGTAGCACCTTAAAGACTAACAATATAACTTATTAGGTGATGAGCTTTTTCAGGTTAGACCCACTTCTTCAGATCTGGAGAAACCGGATAACTGAGATGAAGAGAATTTAAAAGAAAGATAGAAAAACATGAAATAAAAACTGATGAATCAGCTAGATAGGACAGAAGTGGGGAAGAGTGGGAAGAAAAGAGTTTCTGCAACTGTCTATTAAGTTAATGAACTGCCTGGGGTCACTGCGAATATCAGAGGTGGGGAAATTGTCCTTGTAATGTGTAAAGTAATTGATATCTTTGTGGAGTCCAAGGCGATAAGTATTAAACTTGATAATAAATTCCAATTCAGACGTCTCCCTTTGTAATCTGGTATTAAAGTCTCTTTGTTTTAGAATGCAAACCTAAGGCCAATATTTTAAAAGGGCTGTAGAGGCGATCCCAGCAATTACAGAGAAGTAAGTCTAACATCAGTACCAGGCAAATTCGTTGAAACAATAGAAAAGAATAAAATTGTAAGACAAATAGAAGAATGTAAATAGTTGGGCAAAAGTCAACATGGTTTCTCTAAAGGACAATCATGTCTTATTTTCTTTGAAGGGGTCAGCGAAGGTGTGGATAAGGGGGATCCAGCAGATATAGTGTACAGGTACTTAGATTTCCAGAAAGCTGTTGGCAAGGTCCCTCACCAAAGGCTCTTATGTAAATTAAGTCATCATGGGATAAAAGGGAAGATCCTTTCATGGACTGAGAACTGGCTAAAAAAACGGGAAACAAAAGGTAGGAATAAATGGTAAATTTTCAGAATGGACAGGGGTAACTAATGGTTTCCACCAAGAATCAGACCTAAGACCAATCTTATTCAACTTATTCATAAATGATCTGAAGAAAGGGGAAAACTGTGAGGCAGCAAAGTTTTCAGACAAAACTAAACTGCTCAAGAGAGCTAAGACTAAAGCAGACTACGAAGAATTTCAAAAAGATCTCACAAAACTAAGTAACTGGGCAACAAAATGGCAAACAAAACATAACGTGGATAAATGTAAAGTAATGCAGATGGGAAAAAATGACCCCAACTATACATACAATATGACGGGAGTTAATTTAGTTATAACTCATCAAGAAAGATCTTGGAGTCACTGTGGGCAGCTCACTGAAAACATCCACACAGTGCGCAGTGGCAGCCAAAAGAGCAAACAGGATGCTATGAATCATTTAGAAAGGGATAAAGAAGACGATGGAGAATATCTAACTGCCACATCTTGAATAGTGTGCACAGATGTGGTCTTCTCATCTCAAAGAATATATACTGGTATTAGAAAAGGTTCAGTAAAGGGCAACTAAAACAATTAAGGGTTTGGAATGGGTGGTCCCATATGAAGAGAGATTAAAGAGACTAGGACTTGTCATCTTAGAAAAGAGGAGACTAAGAGGGGGATGTGATAGAGGTACATAAAATCATGACTGATGTGGTGAAAGTGAGTAAGGAAAAGTTATTTAATTTTCCCCATAATATATGAACTAGGGGACACCAAATTAAATTAATGGGCAGCAGTTTTAAAACAAATAAAAGGAAGTTCTTCATACAGTGCAGTGTCATCCTGTGGAACTCCTTGCCAGAGCAGGCTGTGAAGTGGAATCCTAGTGGAATTGTGCAGGATTCTGTCTTGGTGTCCAGTACTATTCACTATTTTCAATAATGACTACAATAATGGAGTCGAGACTATGCTTATAAAATTTGTGGAGGACACCACTCTAGAGGGGTTGCTAGCAATTTGGAGGACATTATCAGAATTAAAATTGCCCTTGATTAACTGGATAATTGTTTTGAAATCAACAGGATGAAATATTATAAAGTCAAGTGCAAAGTACTACTTTTTACTTGGACAAAAAATCAAATGCACACCTACAAAATGGGGCACAACTGGCCAGACAGTAGAACTGCTGAAAAGGATCTAGGGGTTAGCAGATCACAAATAAAATAGGAGTCAACAATGTGATGCAGTTGCTAAAAAGGGTAATATTCTGAGGTGTATAAACAGGAGTGTCATACATTAGACATGGACGGTAATTGTCCTCCTGTGTTCGGTGCTAGTAAGACCTCAGCTAGAGTCCCCTATCCAATCATGGGTGCCACACTTTCGGAAAGTCCACAGGAAAGCTTCAAAAGTGATAAAAGGTTTAGAAAACTTGGACAATGAGGAAAGGCTTAAAATGGGCAAGTTTAGTCTTAAGTTTGTGGGAGGACCTAAAAGCAGTCTTCAGTATGTTAAGAGAGGACAAGAGGACAGAGATCAATTGTTCTCCAAGTCCAGTGAAGGTAAGATAAGTAGTTGTGGGCTAAATCTGCAACCAGGTAGATTGAGGTTAGATATTAGGAGAATTTATCTAGAAGGGTAGTTAAAGCTCTGAAAGAGGTATCTAAGGGAGGTTACAAAATCCCATCATTGGAAGTGTTTCAGAACAGTTGGATAAATCCCTGTCAGGGATGGCCTATGTTTACTTGACCATGCTTCCCAAGTTTACTTCCATTTCTATGACTGAACAAAAGGCATTTTAACAAAAAGCACTTCAACCCTGTGCCTCAGTTTCCTTAAATGGAGATGCTAACACTGCCTTACACAGAGGAGTGTCTTGAGATAAATCTAGCCATGTTTGGGTGGCACTTAGATAACACACAATGAGCATCATGAACACACTGAAATACACTATAACTTCCAAATCTCAAACTTTCACTCGTTTATTAGAGATAGAGCTGAAACAGAATTCCAGCTCCGAACACATGTGAACCAATTGGATTTCAACAGTTGTAGACACGGCCCTAGAGACAGAATCCACTCAGCCAAAATTTTGAAAGGGCCATGCTAACGGCCAAATTGGAGAACACTAATGAGGTGCTGAAATGAACACTCAGCACCTCATTAGCATGCTACCAGCCACGGCACTTCGATCGCCCGTGGCTTGTCTACACTGGGCCCTTTCCAAAAGGACCCTGCAAATGTCAAAATCTCCTTATTCCTATCAGCTGATTTTGATGTTCGCGGGATCCTTCCAAAAAGGGCCCCGTGTAGACGAGCTGCGCCCAATCAAAATGCGGCACTTTCTAAGTGCCACAGCTGGCAGTATGCTAATGAGACACTGAATATTCATTTCAGTGCCTCATTAGTATTCTCCGATTTGGCCATTAGCATGGCCCTTTCAAAATTTTGGCCAAGTGTAGACACGGCCCTAGGAGTAGAGCAAAACCAGTAATACCATTTTACAAAGCTTTTGCTGAAACCAGAATGTCAAAATTAACAAAAATAATAATACATACAAAAGCATTACAGGTTAATCTGGACCACAGGTCACTCACTTCAACATTAACTGCAGTAGTTTCTATCCATTACAGAATGAAGAATTTCAAGAAATTTGAACCATCACAGAAACTTTACCTTCAAATGCGTGTGAGAGGCGTTTTCTACTGTTCAAATTTTCAGAATTTTCTAGGGGACGACCGTCCCGAGATTTAGGGCTCTCTCTTATATAGGTGCCTATACCCAATTTTTTTTCCCTTGTTATGTGTTAAGTTGCAGAAGATTCCAAACCATCTATGTTCCACCCCTATTTTTATAGACAAGCAGCATTTATAGCTATTATTTAAATTCCAAAACACATAAAACATATTGTCATCTCATTCTTGCCTGGGCATTTATCAAGTTGGAGAACAATTATTTGTCCCCAAATACTCATCCTACGCAGTTAAACCAAAATACAATTGTTGATAACAGTGATAAAATTACTCATGTTTTTGTGCATTTATAGTAGGTCCAGAGTGGAACAAGAGAGGTGTAACATAATGTACAAAGTAAAAGTATGCTCAACCATTTACACTGCAATCTTACTCTTCAAAGACATCTTAATTGAATTATCCATACCCTTCCCTGCTTCTCAGGAACACACAGATTTTTCTTCCCTTTGTTACCATCCCCAATTTCCCTCCCATGTTTAACTTCATTAATTAATTGACTCTCTCTCTCACTCCCTCCAATAGGTCATATTAGCTGTGTCTACACTAGCCAAAAACTTTCGAAATGGCCATGCAAATGGCCATTTCAAAGTTTACTAATGAAGCGCTGAAATACATATTCAGCACCTCATTAGCATGCGGGCGGCCACAACACTTCAAAATTGACGTGGCTCTCTGCCGTGCGGCTCGTCCAGACGGGGCTCCTTTTCGAAAGGACCCCGGCTACTTCGAAGTCCCCTTATTCCTGTGAGCAGATGGGAATAAGGGGACTTCGAAGTAGCCGGGGTCCTTTCGAAAAGGAGCCCCGTCTGGACAAGCCGCGTGGTGGAGAGCCACACCAATTTTGAAGTGCCGCGGCGGCTCGCATGCTAATGAGGTCCTGAATATGTATTTCAGCACTTCATTAGTAAACCTCAAAATGGCCATTTGCATAGCAAATTTGAAGTTTTCGGCTAGTATAGACGTAGCCATTATGACTTAGCCTTAGGAATGTAATGGAGAGTAAAACCTCACATGCTCGCTTGAGTATCTTCCCCACGGTGCAGGCATGGTTTGCGACAGCAAGCACCCAGGCAGATGTCAGAGTGGGAAGATCATTGGCTTGCTTCGGACATTATTCTCCTATTTGTCAGGGGCATATCTCCTCCCCTAGGTTTCTTTCAGGATGCCTCAGCTATGCACTACTCCACACTGGGGCCTAGACGTAAGATGACAACCTCACACCTTATTTATGTCAACTTCTCTGTTAATACTATTCCATCTCCATTTTACTCTCACCTCCCCCAATCTCCTTTCATATATTTTCATCTAAAAAAAAAATCTTGTCCAGAGTGCACTACTAGTAATGTAGGTAAATGGACTGAGGCTCCTTCTAAATATGCCATCTCCCATCGGTGGTGGCATGGTAAGGAAACAAGTTGAAGCAGGCTAATGAGGCGCTAACGTGCATATTCAACACCTCATTAGCATAATGGCGGCCGCACAAATTTCAAAGTACAGACTTTGAATTGCAGATTGACAGTGTATAGTTGGGGCAGCTTCAAAATAAGCGCCCCACATTCGACATACTCCAATCTAGCTTTGTGGAAGTAAGGGAATATCAAAGTGAGGTGTCTATTCTGAAACTGCCCGCATCCTCACGGTTAATCTGCACTTCGAAGTCTGCACTTTGAGGTGTTGAATATGCACATTAGCACCTTATTAGCCTGCTTCGAACTGCCTCATTACCATGCCACCTCCAACGGAAGGGGGTGAGTGTAGAAGCAGCCGGAAATTCTCTATACCCTACACAACACTTCAATTACAGAGAGAGAGCAGAAGCAATATATACATGTAAGGTTCAAACGCTTTCAGCTTCCTTTTTGTGATATTGGTAAATTTTGTTCTCTAGCAGACACTTCAGAAGAACAGTATAATGCTTTTGTTTGAACTGCTGGAGAATATGGATTAGCCTCGCTAAGCCAACAGTACCAGTAATCAAAGTTTTTCCTCCCCTCTTCCATTAAAAGACAAAACAAAACATGCTTTTAAAATCTGTCCTTACCTTGCTGGAGGCACATCAATATTTGAAGAAACAACCTTGCGTTTCTGTTCCAGAAGACAGACTGAACGAGTGTTTTCTTTTTCATGCTCATGAATTCTGTTTGGTTTTTTGGTGTCTGCAGTTTTCAAATCTTCCTCCCTCATGGCCAACAGGAGAAACTGTTGGTCTGGTAATTTTTGACTGATGTCACTTTTCAGGTCATCCTGTTGAAATGTAGTGAAGGTCATTTCACGCTTAATGCTGCACGCCTGCAAAATTAAAAGCGACTATGATTAATTTTTCCTTTCTTTCTCTTAAAAGGGAGAAAAACTCAACGCCACTCAGGCAGCCACTTCTATTTAACATCCCTGACCTAGGCCACCACCTCTTTGCCCTTCACAGTCGCTAAAACTGCCATCAATTTTTCTCCAAAAGAAATTTACTAGTGACAAAGACAGTCCAGACAATATGATCATTTTTGGAAGGCAATTCCTAAATACTTGATAAGGTAAGAAGCTTTGGATAGTTCATAATTCTTAACGCAGGAGTAAATCAAAGTATACAATGTATATTTACACACAACAAACCCATCTCTCTCTACTACAGGTTGAGCCTCTCTCGTCTGGCACCCTGGGGAGCTGACTGATGCTGGATCAGAGAATTTGCAGGATGATGGGAGTTAATTATTTTCTAGCACATTATTAACACTGCTTACTGGGCTCTTAGAAGACATTTGGGGTAAATTACAGCTAAATAATAGCACAGAACACGGAGAGCCAGGACTAGTGTCTGGAAATAAACTTCATGGGACCACAGGAAACTTGGCCACACCCATGATAAATGGTCATCCCGCTAATTAAACTCATGCCAGATTAGAGAGTTTGCCGGATGAGAGCGTTGTGGATTAGAGAGGTTCCGCCTGTACATATAAATTACAGACCCACACTGTTTACTATCATTAGTGCACAACACAATTGTAAATATCATTTGGAAGGAATGCAAAGTGTGTTTTTACTCCTTCAGGTGCACATAGTTATACATGGTAAAAAAACACACTTCATACATATTTTAAAAAAAAAGAAAACCACACAACTGGGAAGCTCCAGATAATCCATTTATTAACTTATCTTTTACTCGAAAGTAAATATTTTAAACCTGTGTCTCTCCCGCTTCCCCACAGAAGAGCCTGCTTCCTGATTGAAGGAGCATGAATTACAGGCCAGGTCCTGGTTGACTATTCAGTGGAAACTGGTGGTTCCAAAGGGCTGTTTCACCCCTCTGCTCCAGCTCTGAAACTCCCTCCCAAAGCCCACACCACCTCCTGCACAACAACCCCCATCCCAGACTGGTGAAAATAAGAGACTGAATGATGGAAGGACGGCAGAAGAATGGAATGAACAGGGCCCAGGCCTCAGAGAAGGGGCAGGGTGAAGGTGTTCACTTTGTTGCAATCACAAAGTTGGCAACCCTACCACTGGGGGCCAGACTGCTTGTGCAGCTCGCAGTGGCAGCTTGTGGCACCCATGGACAAGGCCCTAGGGGAACAGACAAAAAGGGAGATGGAACTTCAGCGGAAGTGGCAGAGCAGGAGCAGGGCCTTGGAGAAAGAGGCAGAGCAGGGTCAGGGTCTCTGGGGTCCCGTTATCATTCCCTGGAAAGATAGCAACTTCAGTGTAGTACTACTACCCTGAGCTGCCTCTGCCGTACAGAGCTTGACATCATACTGAGGAGGAACCTCAACCCCAATCTGTGAGAGCAAACATGTCACAACATCCAGCAGAAGCCCCAGAAATGCACAGCGAGGAAGGGGACATGAAGAATGCAAAGGCCACAGATAACCAGGAGCAATTTGAGATGCTGCTGGGTCAGAGACAGAACACACCAAGGAAGGTGACAGGGAACTCAGATGTATTTTACTGCCTCCCATTAATGCACAACTTTTAAAAAGCTCTTTTTATGATCCCAACACTTCACTTCCCTTTCTCTAGCCCTTTTCTCAAAATGGAATTGGCAGAGAACAAGGAGATTCTGTTTTATAGCAGGTAGTTTATTTTAAGGGCACACAATGGCAGCAATAGTTTATATTCATATATATGTAAACACATGGCTTGGCAGACGAATTAGATAAGAAGCCTTTCTGAAAGAAAAAAACATTTTTAAAGTAAAAAATACAACAAGAAATACACACAAAGTACCTAAGCGTTTAAAATAATACATCAAAACGCAAAACAATGCTTGCAGGTAATCTCGTATCTGCACATTTACATGATATTGTAAAAATGCTCTTGTTAGTTTAGATGAGGAATGTTTTCTAGACCATAAGCACAACATTTTGCCTTTCACATCTGAAAAGCCAAGTACAAAACTAAATGTTTGCATGCTGCGCATAGATTCACGAAAGAAACAGAAACTGGTTCTGGTTCAGAGGGCTTGGACTGAAATACAGTAAGGTCTCAGAGTACGCAACCCCACTTTTATGCAGCTGAGCGCGATTCCAACAGTAAACCCTGGAAACGTGTGATTTCCAGTTGTGCTTAACTCACTCCCCCTGCCCTGGCTCAACCCCCCGCCCCCGGCTCTGCACGGCCCCGGCTCAGCCCCCACCCACCCCCAGCTCCGCTGACCACCCACGCGTAACTCCTAATCATCCCCTACCCCGCCTCTGGTTCTAGCTCACCATCCCTCAGGCACGACTCCAGCTCAACCTCCCCAGCCCCCATTAAATCCCCCTGCCAGTTCACCACCCATGTGTGGCTCTGGCACACCCCCCATCACTGTGCCTGGCTTTGGTTCAAACTGCCCACCCTGTTTCAAACACCTTGCATGTGGCCCCGGTTCCATCCTCCTGCCCTGGTTAACCCCCCGCCCAATGCATGGCTCTGGTTCAACTCCCTATCCCCCATGCGTGACTCCAGTTCAACCCCTCTGCCAGCTAACCACCCGTACCCAGCTCTAGCTCCAGCTCAACGTCCCCCTGCGGCCCAGCTCACCACCCCCGTGCACAGCCCCAGCTCAACTCCACCCGTCACCCCCCTGCAGCCCTAACCCCTCTCCTGCCTCCCATTGCCCCAACCCACTGCCAGGCTTAACCCTCCCCCACTGCCCCCTCACCCCAGGACTTACCTTTCTGCTGCTTCCCTGGCTGCAGAATGTGTGTTCCCCTGAGGAAAAGCCTGGATCCCCACTTATGTGAAATCCGGGTTACAGGAGGGCACACAGAACGGAACCCTCGCGTACTCTGAGACCTTACTGCAGCGAATTACTACACCCTTCTCCACTCGCAGAGTTTCTGGTTTACCTTGGCACAGACATCCTTTCTGGCACAACACTGGGGAAACTTTCAGCAAGGACTCTGATCTTTTCCTGTGCATTTTTAGGAAGAGCACCCTTATTTCTCCCAAGACAGATGGAGGATGAGCTACCGTGAAAAAGACAGATGTGTATGGGCCCAGTCAAACTTACATTGAACCCTCCTGAGCAACTGATTTCTCTGGGCCACACCTAGATGATGAGTATCCCCACCAAAGTGAACTGCCTGATCACCGTCTGACAGCCATCTGCAGTGGCAAGCTTCTAGAACAATGGTTCTCAAGTTATTTACCACTGTAGGCTGCCTCCAGTATGATCTGTCTGGCCCAGAGGATGTCACATGGCCCGCAGTGCTGTGCAGGGTAGGCTGCCGGTTAGGAACTGCTGTTCTAGAACTGTGATAGCCACCCATTTGTTCACTGCCAAAGCAGCTTTCATTCTGGTGTGCCTGCACCAAAGGGCTGAGACAAACTCAGCACACAACTCCAGAAATATGACCTTCCGCAAATCCTGCAGCTACTGCTACCATTCCGTATTTGAATCATGAGACAATCCCGCTTCTCCATCCTAGTTCACAGGCCCAGAACTGCCACTCTACCATGTGCAGTTGGTCAGCAAACGGTTGCAGCAACTAGCAAAGGTCATTCATTGCCTGCAGTCATCCTCAGTTCTCTCCAATTCATAGCTGCACACCCAGCTGTCCTGGTAATTGCCTGAGTTCTGCATACACACAACAGTCAGTTGCTTGGTTTCTAAAACAGGAAAGATAGCTTGGCTGATCTGTTCAGTATCTGTTCATATGGCAAGATGGCAGAGAGTGAAAACTGGCACAAGGATCATAGAATCATAGAACAATAGAGCTGGAAGAGACCTAAAAAAGCCATCGAGTCCAGCCCCCTGCTCTAAGCAGGACCAAACCCATCAGATCAGCCCAGCCAGGGCTTTGTCGAGGCGAGACTTAAACACCTCCAGGGATGGAGACTCCACTACTTCCCTGGGTAGACCATTCCAATGCTTCATCATCCTCCTAGTGAAAAAGTTTTTCCTAATGCTCAGCCTGGACCTTTCCAACCACAACTTGAGACCATTGTTCCGTGTTCTGCCATCCATGACCACTGTGAACAGCCTCTCTCCAGCCTCTCTGCAACCTCCCTTCAGTAAGTTGAAGGCTGTTATCAAGTCCCCCCCTCAGTCTTCTCTTCTGCAGACTGAACAGTCCCAATTCCTTCAACCTTTCTTCATAAGTCATATGCTCCAGCCCCCTAATTATTTTGGTTGCCCTCCGCTGGACCCTCTCCAGTGTATCCACATCCTTCCTATAACTGGGGGCCCAGAACTGGACACAATACGCTAGATGCGGCCTTACCAAAGCCAAATAAAGAGGAATAATCACTTCTCTGGATCTACTGGCAACGCTCCTCTTGATGCAACCTAATATGCCATTAGCTTTCTTGGCTACAACGGCACACTGTTGACTCATGTCCAGCTTCTCATCCACTACAACTCCCAGTTCCTTTTCTGCAAAACTACTACCGAGCCAGTCGGACCCCAGCCTGTAACAATGGTTGGGATTCTTCCAGCCCAAGTGCAGGACTTTGCACTTGTCCTTATTGAACCTCATCAGATTTCTTGCAGCCCAGTCTTCCAATTTATCTAAGTCAGTCTGGACCCTGTCCCTACCCTCCAGCACATCTACCTCTCCCTCTAGAATAGTGTCATCTGCAAATTTGCTGAGGGTGCCATCCAACCCCTCATCCAGGTCACTGATAAATATGTTGAACAGAACAGGACCCAGAACCGAACCGTGGGGCACTCCACTAGAAACCAACCGCCATCCCGACATCGAGCCATTGATCACTACCCGCTGGGCCTGACCTTCTAGCCAGCTTTCTATCCATCTTACCATACATTTATCCAATCCACATTCCTTTAACTTGCTGACAAGTATATTGTGGGAGAGTGTATCAAAAGCTTTACTGAAGTCAAGATAAATCACATCCATTGATTTTCCCCGTCCACAGAGCCAGTTATCTCATCGTAGAAACTAATCAGATTGGTCAGACATGACTTGCCCTTCATGAATCCATGCTGACTATTCCTGATCACTCTCCCCTCCTCCAAGTGCCTCCAAATGACTTCCTTGAGGAGCCTCTCCATGATTTTTCCAGGGACTGATGTAAGGATAACGAGGTTATGGTATGGTACAGCAGGACTTGTGAGGATTTAATCTCAAACTCCCATAATCGAAAGGAGAGCTGGCATTTCACAAATGCACTACAATCTTTTCCCAGAATACAGTGTATTGGCCAGTAGTCCAGGGCACACTGGAATGATCACTTACATCTCTCTTGAAAATGCAGACAAATGAGAATGCAGGCTAGTGATATAGCCTTAATGGCAGCTGTATGTCAGCAGAAATTTTAGAAGTAAAACTTTTACTGTAGATGTATGTTAAGTAAACTACCACTTTACCCCTCTAGAAAAGGCCTCCCACCAAATTAAAGACAATAGAAAGATGTTTGCCTCACTCAAAAATCTCTATGTATAGTTTTTAAACATCAGCAGATAGGAGGATGGTTTGTTATTTTTGGTTCACAGGAAAGATAATTATGACAAGATAAGTTTATTCTTCTATGAAAAGCACATGTCATTGTCACAGGTACATAAATAGTTAGGACAAATGATTTAATGTGTGTCTCATTCTAATCTGTCCATGGCAGTTTCCAAAAGAAAACTACAATGGCTACTTTAAGAATTTAAGTAGTAGAAAGCCTCAGTCATTTTATACTTCTTGACACACAGCCAGTTGATATGCTACTGAGAAAATGTGCCTCTCCGCTGCCTTGGAAAGCAAAACACCCAACATGTAAACAACTAGAACAGGTACAGATGGTATAAATTTGGTTATGGTGATTATATTTAAACAAACATTTTAAAACTAGGCTACATATCCTGCCCCCTCACCTTAAGGGCCTCAATCAATGTTGCCACAGGATCAGAATTCACACACATACACACTGGAAAGTCAAACCCTCAGTACTTAAAACCTTAAGGCTATCTCTACACTAGCCAAAAACTTCGAAATTGCCATCCAAATGGCCATTTTGAAATATACTAATGAAGCGCTGAAATACATATTCAGCACCTCATTAGCAGGCGGGTGGCCATGGCACTTTCAAATTGACAGCTCGCCGCTGCATGGCTCATCCAGATAGGGCTCCTTTTCGAAAGGACCCCAGCTACTTCGAAGTCCCCTTATTCCTATGAGCAGATGGGAATAAGGGGACTTGGAAGTAGCCGGGGTCCTTTCGAAAAAGGAGCCCCGTCTGGATGAGCCACACAGCGGTGAGCCGCATCAATTTCAAAGTGCCGCGACCGCCCTCATGCTAATGAGATGCTGAATATGTATTTCAGCGCTTCATTAGGAAACTTCTAAATGGCCATTTGCATAGCAATTTCGAAGTTTTTGGCTAGTGTAGACACGGCCTAAGACAGCTCCTGCGTGTGCTGTACCATGGCAGTATTTAAGTATGTGATTAGGTACTATTTTTTTCTATAGGACCCCCACACCATATTCACTACATGAGATGAGCAGTGCTCCCTTAAGAAGCAATGACTGATTATTTTATGTGGACCTCATTAGCCAACATGGACCTACAGGCCTTATTTACCTGACAGGATTCAAACCCTACTCTGCAGACACAATTATTAATTTCCTCATTGGCTTTTCCACAGTGCTCATCACTGCAGGATCTTGCGCTTCAGAAAGATTAACTACTTTCAAAATACCCATCCCCACTTTCCAAATGAAGAAATGAGGCACAGACATGAAGATCAAAAGCATCTACTAGTTTTGGGTGCCCAATCTGAGATGCCTAGAACTTCATTCTTCACAAAACACAGCTTCCATTGTCTTCAGTTGCACCAGAGAGTGTTCAGCCCTTCCGCAAACCAGATCCAGGCATCTCAAGTCAGACACCCAGAAAACCAGCAACACAAGATCAGTGATTTGCTGTGAAACATCTGGTTTGTGAAAATTAGGTTCTCAAAGGGACTCCGTGGCACAGAGAGGAAGAGAATCCAACTAAACTACTTGAATTATGACAGTGGCATTCCTCATCCTGCAAATTCCCCACTTCATTCACTAACACACTTCCCAACTTCTATAACAAACAAGACATGGGTCCTGCAGAAGCAACCACCCTTACTACACAATGGCAGGGTCTACACACATGCCGGCACTTTGACGTTAGGTGCTTCGAAGTTGCCGTGGGGAAGAATTAGCCACCGCAGCACTTCATTAATAATCTCCCATTGCCCTTGTTAACATGCCCCCTTTGAAGTCGGGAGCAAGTGTAGACAAGCCCGAAGAGTTCATTCCCAGAACACATCCATGCCATGCACTGAATGTGGCTCGGACTTCGTCAGATTAAAAAAAAAAAAAAAAAAAAAAAGTAATCATAATTAAAAGCTCTGTCACAGCATCTGTGCAATGGAGATCAAATTCAGATTGCAGGTGCAACTTTAATTTTGGGATTTCCTAACTTTTCAGTGCTTGACTGTGCAACCTTACTAATGTTGTGTTAATGTAGTTGGTGTGTAATTTTCTAGTTTTTCAAAAAGCAGACTGAAAAAATTAATTCCAACATGTGGCATCATTATGACACCTGCACAAGTTCATCACTCAGGCTGGGAACCTTTAGATCAAATGTTCCCAAACTGAGGGGCACATGCTGTGGGGAAAGACAGTGCAATAAGGTTACCAGGGATGCAAAGACCTGACAGGACCAGCTGAAGAGCCTGGGGCAGCAGAAGGCTCTCTTCAGCAGACAAAGTGGACGGGGGCGGGGGGTGGTCTAAGCTGCCAGGTCCACGCTCAACTCCAGGGCACACAGCCCCATCCCCATCCAGATACAACCTGAGCAAGGGAAGCAAACAGTGCTGTTCAGAAGAGCCAGTGTAACAGAAGACTCTGTGCAGCAGGGAGGCCAGTACTCACAGGGTACAACCTTCCATAGACACCAGCCCTGCAGCTTGGCCCCATGTACCTCCCCTGTGCCAAGACGGCACAAGAGAGGCAAGGAGCTAATCCTGGAACCCAGCACAGCCCAATCTCTGTAATGTGTGGAAGTCTTCATCAACTGACACAAAGCGAGAACTGGCCCAAGCTCCCGGGGGTACTGGGCACTCTGCCACCCAGCTCCCACAGGGTCAAGACATCCATTTCACCTGTCCTCTTAGAAACAGGAGAGGGTGAGAGCAGGGTACTTTAGTCTTTGAAGATGGAGGTCAGCAAAAAAAAGTTTGGGAACCTCTAAATTAGTTCCTATGAATAGACCTTTGCCACTTGAGCTACAGAGCATTTAACAGCAGTAATAGGTTGTCATCCTCAAAATGGACCAGCACCAGAGAAGAAAAGGCCCCTTTGCCAGGGGGGTTGGCAGATATATGCTGGTAGCAGAGGAATGACAAGAGCAGGAAATGTGGGTTCCATTCCAGGGGCTGGGGGAAAGTGTGACCTAATGAGCACAGCCTTCTCACACCCCCAAGCAAGGCCTCTTCCGCTACTTCCCCCCCAACTTGTCCCTATCCCACTCTTAGTCCTGCCTCCTCCCCTCATCCATCTCTTTATCCCAGTCCAAATCTCATTCTCCTCATCCAACCAGTCCCACTCACCACCCTTCAGGCTTTTCACCCAGTCCCAATCCCCCTTCTCAGTGACTTCTAGTCTCAACCACCCAAATTCCCCACCCCAGGTTCCCCAACCCCACTGCAGCGCCAGTCTCCTTGCCTAGCCAGAGTTCTCACTCCACACCAGACACTCCTCAAATCTCCCTCCCTCCCTGAGCCTGGCCTCCAATCACCCACGCCAAACACATTCCTCATCCCAATTGGTTTCCAATCCCGAAATCTCTCATTCAACCTCCGTGTGCCCCTCCCAACTCTTTAACCCAGTTTCTCTGCCCACCCAGTCCCAGGCTTCTCTCCCCAGCTGCCTTGTCTCAATCTACCCACCTGCACACCACTCCCCGACTGGCTTTTCTCCCATCCACATTCAAAATCAGTTAGTTTCTTCCTCCACACTGCCAGGATGGCGAGTGTCACTGAGAGTCAGGCCCACTGATTGGGGGCAGGAAGGGGCAATGGCCACAGGGCCTCATGATTCAAAAGGGCCCAGGGCTCCTGGTTGCTGCTAACATAGCAGCGGTGGCAGCTGGAGTCCCAGGTCCTTTAAGTTGCTGCCAGAACACCAGGCGGCATGATCTGGTCGGCACTGAGGGCTGTCTGGAGAGAGGGGAATGCACAACTTGGCCTGGGTGAAACCGAGCGCTGGCTGTCCCAACCCTGCCCTTCCACTTGAGGCACCATCCCTTCCAAGCACATGGAGCTAGTACTCTCATGCCTTTCGCACGATCTCTGCCCTTCTGTCAGTTCCCCGTTAAGCCTACAGGAAAGAGTTTCTGCTCTCAGTTCAGGGGCCCAAGCCCAGATCCAGCAGAAAGCTGTCACTGCAAGGGAAGTTCTGCTGAGTCCCGGGATCACAGAAAACTAGAACTGAGAAGGGCCCTCGGTAGTTCATCAGGTCCAGTCCCCTGGCCTCACAGCAGGACCAGGAACCCTCTAGATCATCAGGGCTGCGTCTACACGTGCACGCTACTTCGAAGTAGCGGCACCAACTTCGAAATAGCGCCCGTCCCGTCTACACGCGTCGGGCGCTATTTCGAAGTTAACTTCGACGTTAGGTGGTGAGGCGTCGAAGTCGCTAACCTCATGAAGAGATAGGAATAGCGCCCTACTTCGAAGTTCAACGTTGAAGTAGGGACAGTGTAGACGATCCGTGTCCCGCAACGTCGAAATTGCCGGGTCCTCCATGGCAGCCATCAGCTGAGGGGTTGAGAGACGCTCTCTCCAGCCCCTCAGCTCACTGGTGGCCGCGTGGAGCGGCCCCTTAAAGGTCCCCTCCCCCGCCCTGACTGCAGGAGGCTGAGGCAACGTGCAGGCTCCTGCCCGCACCCGCGGCGAGCCTGCACAGCCCTCAACCCCTGACACCGGCCATGGCTGCCCAGCAGCCCCCCCAGTGCCCCCAGGGGACCCCCCACAAGGGCAGCCAGAGCAGCCAGGGCAGCCAGAGGGCCACGCAGTCTGGGAAGCGGCAGCGGGGCCCCTCTTGGACGGAGGCCGAGATGCGGGACCTGATGGGGCTCTGGAGCGAGGAGGAGGTGCTCCAGGTAATGGGGAGCAAGAGGCGGAACGCAGATGCGTTTGCTCGGCTGGCCGACGGCCTGGCTGCCCGGGGTCACCCTGCCCGCACTCCTGACCACGTCCACAGTAAGGTCAAGGAGCTGCGGCAGGGTTATGCCCGGGCCCGGGATGCGGCCAGCCGATCTGGGGCCGCCACTGTCACTTGCCCCTTTTACAGGGAGCTCAGGGACATCCTGGGCTCCCGGCACACCTCCTCCCCTCCGGCCACCCTTGACACCTCGGCTGACGAGCCCGAGCAGCCCCTGCAGACGGACTCCGCCCCGCAGGCAAGCCCCGCACCCCGAGGGCCCCCCCCGGAGGCCATCCCCGGGACATCGCGGCAGGAGGGGGAGGAGGAGGAGGAGGAGGGGGGCTCCTCCTCCGCAGAATCCAGCCTGCAGATCCTCCTCCTGCCATCCCGGAGCAGCAGCAGGGCCTCCGACCCCCGGGGATCTCCGGACCGTGGGAGCGGACCCACAGGTAGGTACCCCTCTCTGGTGGACACCCCGGGGCTTGAGGGGCGGGGGGAACAGAGATGTGTCCTGGGCCCCCCACACGCTCACATGGCCATGGCCCCAAGGACACTAGGGCCATGGCCCTCACAGCACTGCAGCCATCAGCCCCTGCCCCCCGCCACCCTGCATGACAGTGCCATGCCCCATCCCCGGGCCAGGGGGGAGCGGAACCTCGAGGGGCCCCCGGGTGGAGGGGGTGGGACACCCCGCAGCAGCAGCATGTGATGGAGTGGGGGGAGTGCCAAAGGGAGACTCAGGCTACATATGAGCCACCAGAGCCGAGGAGCTCCCAGGGCCAAAGGAGGATCCTGGCGCTACAGCTGGCAGGTGACACCTCTGCCCTGAGCAAACAGGAGGGAGAAGCCGAGCTGGCTTGGAATTGGGGGGTGAGGGCAGGGGCCACAGGTAGAGGCTAGGGGAAGGGAGAGCTGGTAGGCAGCCAGCCAGAGGAGGGGGAAAGCTGCATCCCAGAGGGGCCCCCCTTGGGGTCTTCTCCCCACGACGGGTTGGAAGGACTGTCTCTTCCGACAGCTGGTGCTGTCACTCCTGCCAGAAACTGGCCATCTGTGGCCTAAGAAACCTCTCCTGCTCTCAGACCCTGCGGGGTGAAGTGACAGTCGCTCCCACCAGTGGACGGGGTGCAGGGCAGGGGGACCCCTGAACCCCATCCATCACAGCAGCATCTCCCGGGGACGGGGATGGGGAACCTGCAGCACAGGGCGGGGGGGACAAAGGCCACGGCTCGGGGCCCACACTAACGCCTGTCTCCATTCTTCTTTCCCCCCTCCTCTCCTGTGTCCTGCACCTGCACCATCCAAAGGACCGGAAGAGAGCGCCGGCGAGGCCTCGGTTGTCTCGGAGAGCCCTCCGGGACCCTCGCTCCAGGGCAGCCCCTCGGCCGAGGAACGACCAGCCCCGTGGAGGGCCAGACGGCGGACCCTGCGCCTGCTACCGGCGGCGGCCACGGACCCCCAGCTGCTGGCCATCCTCCGCCGGCAGCTGGAGGTCTCGGAGCAGCACCTCCGGCTGCAGGAGCAGGCGCTGGCCTGGCGCAGGGAGGCATGGGGGGCCTATATGGAGACCATCAACCGGCTGGTTGACTACCTGGCCCCCCATGCCGCGCCGGCCGAGCCACCGCCCGCCATGCCCGCTCCTGCAGCCCCACCACCAGCTGCTCCAACCGTCGCCGGGCCGTCCGCCGTCACCCCACCACCTCCCCGCGAGGGCCACCGCGCCGAGGGACCCCTGGAGCCACCCAAGACTCGCCGGCGCCGCTACCTTCCGGTGGAGCCCGCTCCCACCCAGCCGCGGACCAGACTGCAGGCCCGGCGGAGCTCCCGGCCGGGCACGCCCAGTGCTGGGCTGTAGGGGCGAGGGGCCCGGGATGTGGCCACCCCCTTGTTGGACAGACTTTGGGGACTGCTTTATGTTACTGCCCCTGTTTGCCCCGTCCCCCCCTGTAAATAGTTCTCCCCGTCCTCCTCCCTGCTTTTCTTTTTTGTTGATGGCGCACAGTTCTCTGCTTTGTTGTTGTATATTGTTTTATTTGTGCACATCTTGCTTTTGTTGAACGTTTGTCCCTCCTTTTTGGTTTCTGTTTCACATATTTATTTATTGACAAAAAAAAAAAAATTTCGTTAAGACAAAAAAAACATTTACGTTCACCCACAAGTTCGTGCTGTCATTTCTCCTGGACAAGTGGGGGGGGGGCGGTGGGGTGCTCCATGGTGTGGGCGTTGGGGCAGGAGTGTGGGGGAGGAAGGGGCGGGCAGTAGGGGGCCTGGCCAGAGTTCACCCCGCGGCCTGTTGCTCGAAGTGGGCCCGCAGGGCCTCCCGGACCCGGGTCCCCTCTGGGTCCACCTGCCAACTGGGGGCAGCAGGTGGCTGCATGTGTGCCCTGCCGGCCTCGGCGGCCCAGCCCTGAAGAAAGCTCTCCCCCTTGCTCTCCACGAGGTTATGCAGGGCGCAGCAGGCACCCACAATCTGGGGGATGTTGCTGGGGCTGGCATCCAGGCGGGTCAGGAGACATCACCAGCGTCCCTTGAGGCGGCCAAATGAGCACTCCACCACCTGGCGCGCACGGTTCAGGCGCTCGTTGAAGCGCTCCTGGCTGGCGGAGAGGTGGCCCGTGTAGGGGCGCATGAGCCACGGCCGGAGGGGGTAGGCCGCATCCGCGAGGATGCAGAAGGGCATGGTGGTGTCCCCCAGAGGGATCTCCCGCTGGGGGATGTAGGTCCCCGCCTCCAGCCGGCGGCACAGGCCCGAGTTCCGGAAAACCCGGGCGTCGTGGGTGCTGCCAGGCCAGCCCACGTAAATGTCCTGGAACCATCCCCGGCTGTCCACCAAGGCCTGCAGGACGACGGAATGGTAGCCCTTCCGATTGAGGTATCGGCCTCCACTGTGGTCCGGGGCGCGGATGGGGATGTGAGTCCCATCCAGAGCCCCAAAGCAGTTGGGGAAGCCCAGGGTGGCAAAGGCGGCGACAGTGGCCTGTGGGTCCCCCAGCCTCACGAGCCTGTGCAGGAGCATGGAGTTGATGGCATGCACGACCTGCAGAGAAAGCACATGGGACAGCCCCAATGAGGGGTGAGCAGGGTGTGCGTGGCCCTGCCCTGCCCTGCCCTGCCCTGCTCTGGCCCCCCTGCCCTGGCCTGCCCTGGCCCCCCTGCCCTGCCCTGCTCTGCCCTGCCCTGCTCTGGCCCCCCTGCCCTGGCCTGCCCTGGCCCCCCTGCCCTGCCCTGCCCTGCCCTGCTCTGCTCTGCTCTGGCCCCCCTGCCCTGCCCTGGCCCCCCTGCCCTGGCCTGCCCTGCCCTGCCCTGCTCTGGCCCCCCTGCCTTGGCCTGCCCTGCCCTGCCCTGCCCTGGCCCCCCTGCCTTGCCCTGCCCTACCCTGCCCTGCTCTGGCCCCCCTGCCCTGGCCTGGCCTCCCCCTGTGGGTTCTCTTACCTCCATGAAGACAGCCCTGACGGTGGCCTTTCCGACACCAAACTGCTGCCCCACGGATCGGTAGCTGTCCGGAGTGGCCAGCTTCCAGACAGCGATGCCGACCCGTTTCTCCACAGGGAGGGCACGCCGCATGGCAGTGTCCCGGTGCCTGAGTGCGGGGGTGAGCCACTGGCAGAGCTCCAGGAATGTCTGGCGGGTCATCCTGAAGTTCCGGAGCCAGTGGTCGTCGTCCCACTCCCCAAGCACCAGCCGCTCCCACCAGTCGGTGCTGGTGGGGTAGCTCCACAGCCACCGGCATGTGAGGCGGGGGGTGGAGCGGGGTGCTGCAGGGGTAGGGGCTGAGCCCTGCTGCCCTGGGGGCATCTCCTCCCCTGGGGCAAGAAGGTGCTCAGCTGCCCCCAACATGGCATGAGCCAGGGCAAGCCCTGCTCCTGCCGGGAGGGCTGGGTGGACCTCTAGCTGCTGCTGCTGCTGCTGGGGGTCCATGACTGCGGCGCTCGGGGTCTGTGTGCCTATATGGTTCCTCAGACCGCGTGCTGTGCAGGCTGAGTGTATGTGGGAGGGGCCCTTTAAGGAAGCGGCTAGCTGTTGCCCCGGAAGCGCTAGTCCGCCCGTTGACCCTGTCTGCAGCTGTGCCTGGCATCCCTATTTCGATGTGTGCTACTTTGACGTGTAGACGTTCCCTCGCTGCGCCTATTTCGATGTTGGGCTGAGCAACGTCGAAGTTGAACATCGACGTTGCCGGCCCTGGAGGACGTGTAGACGTTATTCATCTAAATAGACTATTTCGATGTCGCAACATCGAAATAAGCTATTTCGATGTTGGCTGCACGTGTAGACATAGCCCAGGGGTGAGAAAATTTTTATGCTGGGCCCCACTTTTCATCCCTGCAACTAGCAGAGTCCCCCAACCTGTCTAATGGAATCCAAACCAACAAAATTTCAGTTATGCTCATATGAAAAAACCCTTTTAGAACATGTAAGAAAATAAGTATGTAGAATGTAAAACTTTATTAATCAATGTATAAATATGAATACAAATACATAAAAACAGGAACATATTTCAATATTTATAATGAGATGGAGGAGCCTGACACCCAGAAGCCAATCATTCTGCACCCACGTTTCAAAATTTCAGGCCCCTGCTTTCCTCACCCTTGATCAAGATAATCCCTGATAGATGAGTATCTACTCTGCACTTAAATATCTCCAGTAGTGGAGATTCCACAAGCTTCTTAGGCAATTTATTCGAGTGTTTAACCACTCTGACAGGATGCTTTCTTAACATTCAGCCTAAACCTCCCTTGCTGCAATTTAAGCCCATTTCTTCCTGTTCTACCATCAGAGGTCAAAGAGAACAATTTTTTCCGTCCTCTGTGTAACACCTCTGATGGGGTGCAGTCGCAGAAGCCTCCTTGGCAGGGTCCCCAGTGTGCTGATCATGCCACTGACACCCATCTTCTTGCCCTCTGGGATTCCCTATCACTCTGGCCTGCTGAGTCAGACCCTCTGGTCTCCCCCAGATAAGAGCTGGGGTTACTGCCCCCTGAAGAGCAATGCAGACACTGCTTAACCACAGCTCTAGGGCACAGCACCCAAGAAATCCAACCTCAGAAGGGATCAAAACCACAAAGCTGTCTCTCTGTGCAAAAGATTTGCACAGGGAGGTCTCAGCAGATAAGCTCCCTTTATCAAAGAACAAGAGATATGCACAGTGGTTGCCCTCCCCAGGTAGCAATTTATAATTGGCTTGATTATAAACAAAAACAGTTTTTAACAAGCAAAACAGTAGGATTTAAATGCTCAGAAATAAAAACAGATCAAAGTGAGTTACCCATTAAACAAAAGAAGAAGTGCATAGCTGCTCCCAGCTCACCCGCCACCCATGAGGGAACCCTTCAATGGCCGGACACCTCCCCGGGCTGCCAGCCTGTAGAGTGGGTGGGGGGAGCTACTGCGGTCAGCCCAGTCCTGGAGGCAATGCAGAGTCCCTGTGGGGCAGGGCCCATTGTGTAGGCCACACATAGCTTTGCTCCTGGGACATTCCTGTCCCTTGGCCCAAAGGGTACTGGCTGCTGCTCACAATGTGGGGCAGGAGCTACGGGGATGCACTGCAGAAATGACTTACTGTCTCTGCTCCTTGTCTTCCATACAACTGCACCTACACCACCTGAGGGCCGGGCCAGCCCCACCTGGGCGAGCCCAGAGGTGAAGGAGCCATTGCCACATCCAGGAGGACCTCCAGAGGGACCACGATGCCACCCTCTGGACGATGTCCAAGATCATGGAGTGGCAGATGCAGGACAACAAGGAGTTGCAGTGGCGGGCCTGGGACCAATTCATGTTCTGCTTTGAACATTGTCACCAGTGCCTGGTGGGACAAGATGGTCCAGCCGCCCACCCCCACCAGACACCCCACAGGGTATCCTGGACCTCCTGCAGTGGCTGAGGGCCATGCCCACCCTCCCGCTTCCCAGGCACACCCAGACCCCATCGCAGCTCCACTGTCTCCGTATCTCCCACTGCTCCCAGACCCAACCCAGCTCTGACGGGGGTCCGAGGCTAAAGTTGCTCAGGATCAAACTCCCCCTTGGGTTCATGGTCCCCCATGCCCTCCATATTTTGAGGCATCCCCAACCCCTGCCCCAAGTCCCCACCCACTGTACATAGTTCACTGCACTGTTTGTAAATATTTTTATTACACCATTTCTTTTGTGCTGTTTTTTTGTTTCAGTAAAACAGTTATTTCAGCATCACACCCATGTCCCTCTTTATTGGGCAGGGGTCAGGGAGGGGTGAGAGGGTGAAAGGAGGAGTTGTGGCAGTGATGGGATAGGTCTATGGCCCTGAGGCCCCCACTGGGAGTGCCCAGGGGAGGGTTACTAGGGGCTGTGGGAGAAGCTGTCCCTCAGGGCCTCCTGGATCCACACCCCATCCCAATGGGCATGGCAGATCAGAGCTGTGCCTAGCTGCTCATACTCATGACCAGTATCCACCCCCCAGCCAGGGAGGAAGGACTCCCCTTCTCCTCCACTGCACAACATGCAGACGACTTAGGGGGATGCTGTACTCCCCCAATGCATGTGGGTGTTCAGGCACCTGAAGCATGCCTTGAGGCAGCTGAAGGTACACTTGACCTGCATACTGGCCCAGTTGAAGCAGACATTGAAGAGTTCCTGGCTGGGGTCCAGCTGGCCAGTGTAAGGCTTCATGAGCCAGGCCATGATGGTCTAGGCCATGTCCCCCACAAGGCACAGTGGCATCTGAACATTCCTGACTGCCAGCTCATAGCGGGGGACAAATGTGCCCACCTCCATCCTCCATCCTCCAGCAAAGGCCGGAGTTAGGGAGCACACATGACCCCTCACACCCCGCCCCTGTCTGCTGTGGTTCCAGTTGGCTGCTTTATCGAGAGAGTGGCCTGGCAGTCTGGCCACTCTTTGTCGACAGAGAAGATCAAAAGAGCAATCCCACTTGGCGGTTTAGCTGCGATCTGGTGACAGATCACTCTAATGTAGACACAGCTCTAGTTTATTGATAAGAAGGTCACATGAGACTATATCAAAGGCTTTATTAAAGTTTAGGTACACCATGTCTACTGCTTCCATCTTATCCACAGCCTTTTTATCCTATCAAAGAAAGTTATCAGATTGGTCTCACGTGATTTGTTCGTTACAAATCCATGCTGGATGTTACCTATCAGGTTATTGTCTTCCCGATGTTTGTAAATGAACTCATTAATTATTTGCTCCATTATTTTTCCTAGCACAGAAGGTGTTGTTTCCTGTGGTTGTTTTTATTCCCCTTTTTATAGAAGGCCACTGTATTTGCCCCATTTCAGTCTTCAGAAATCTCTCCAGACGTCCGTGACTTTTCAAAGATAATAGCTAATGACTCAGATACTTCCTCCATCAGCTCCTTGAGTATTCTAGAATGTATTTTATCACGCACTGGCGACTTGAGGACACCTAACTTCTATAAATAATTTTTAACTTGTTCTTTTCTTACTTTAAACTTTGAAGCCTACTCCATTTCCATTAGCATTCATTAGGTTAGGCATCCAGTCACCACTAACCTTCTTGGTGAAAACTGAAACAAAGAAGTCACCTCTGTCATGTCCACATTGTCTGTTATTTTCTCTCCCTCTTCATTGAGTAATGGGACTACACTCTCTTTGGCCTTCCTCTTGCTTCTAATATGTTGGTAGAATATTTTTATTACCCTTTGGGCTTGTCTACACTAGCTCCCTACTTCTAAGGGAGCATGGTAAGTAAGGCATCGGAAGATTATTAATGAAGTGCTGCGCTGCATATGCAGCACTTCATTAAGCTAATTCTCCCCTGCAGCAACTCCAAAGTGTTAAGCTTTGAAGTGCTGGCTCATGTGTAGCCATGGCTAACTCGCCAGTACTTCAAAGTGCAAAATTTTGAGGAATAAAGGAACTTCGAAATTGCCCAGGCACTTCAAAGTACTGGCAGGTTAGCCGCAGCTACACGCGAGCCAGCACTGTGAAATTTAACACTTCAGAGTTGCCACAGTGGAGAATTAGCTTAATGAAGTGCTGCATATGCAGCAGAGCACTTCATTAATGATCTCCTGACACCTTACTTACCATGCTCTCTTCAAACTAGGAAGCTAGTGTAGACACAGCCTTTATGCCTCTGGCTAGATTGACCTCATTTTGTGCCTTCACCTCTCTAATTTGGCCCCAACACAGGTGTTACTTACTTATATTCCTTTATACACTGACCTAGTTTCCACTTTTTATATGACTCCTTTTTGATTTTTAGATCTTTTAAGACCTCCTGGTTAAGGCAAGGTGTTCTCTTGCCATACTCCTTATCTTTCCTATGCAGTGGAATATTTTGTTCTTGGGCCCTTAGTAATGTCCTTTGGAAAAACTGCCAACTATCTTCAATTGCTTTTCCTCTTAGTCTTGCTCCCCAGGGGACCTTACCTAACTGGTTCCTAAGTTTACTAAAATCTGCCTTCCTGAAATCCCTTGTCTTTATTTTGCTGTTCATCTTTCCGCCGTTCCTTAGAATCACAAACTTTATCATTTCATGGCCATTTTCACCCAAGTTGCCTTCCACTGTCAAATTCTCAACCACTTTCTCCCTATTTCTTAAATATCAAATCTAGAAGGCTACAGCTACACTGTAGCAAATTGCATAAATTATTTCAAGTCAATTTGTTTTGAACTTGGCGCCATCCAAACAGCACCTAAGTTTGAAATCAGCAACTATTTCGAAGTTTTCGCTACCACTCTTGTGACGAGGCGTAGCAGAAATGGAATACCACACTGGAAATAGCACTATTTTGAGTGCGGCGTTTAGCCATGGGGCTGTTATTTCAAGTTACAAATGTACCCTGAAATAGCAACCACAGTGTAGCCATAGCTAAACAGTTTCTCCCCAGCAGCGCTTTCAACCTTCTGGGATAGAACATGCCCAGTGTGGATGGAAGTTTGGAGGAGTTTAGCTACTAGAGTCTAAGGACACTCTACTCGGTACGTGCAAACTGCTATTTTCCAGAGTTATACGTTGGCCACACTTGGGTAGGTTTTCCTGAGGAGAGCCAAAGGCATTATTCCTAAAACAAAGGCCATCTCCTGCTCCAAAGGCACTGGAGCTTCTCAGAGGAATGTTCTACAAAGAATATTTTCCCCCCCAGCCTCTTTCTCCAAAATAACTGAACCATTTTAACAGAAACTTTTCCCCAAAAGCTCAGTCTGAGACAGATATCCAGAACAGAAAATTTCAACCCAAACTATTAGTTATACACAATTAAAAACAAAGGGCTTGTCTATTCATCCAGAACTTCAGTGGTACCACTACACTGGTGCGATTGCACCACATAGTGAACATACTTCGATGCCAGCAGGAAAGCTTCTCCCTTTGACATAGGGCTTTAGCTTGGTATCCTGCTTAGTGGTGTGAATTTCTCATGTCTCTGAAGAATGTAATTCTACCAACTGAAGTTTTAGGTGTAGACCTGGCCACAGTCTTAAAATGAGAAACACTAGGTAATCCCAAAAGTCAGTGGGTCTACCGGACTCTCCCCTGACTCCGCACCACAAACTTTTCCAAGGAATTTTCACAGCATGACTTCTCGCTCAACATGAATGCACATTAGGACTGACCGTTCCACCATAGATATAACCTAATGTATTAGAAGTCTTTCAGAATAAAGGATATCGGCCAACTCAGTGAAAAATTCCTTCCTAAATCAATGGGCTCCAAAAACAGTGTTCCTAAAATTTCTGGTTGTAGTGATAAACTTGAAAATGTGATCAGAGTGTGAACAGATGCAGTGTTGTCTTCCTGGCTACACGCTGTCTGAAACAAATCTGTCTCTTTCACTCCATGGTTAAGTCTGACACCTCAAGAAGACATGTTCATTATTTCACCCTGATTACATGACATTCAGCTAATGTATTTCTTACACCAACTCCCAGAGCCCCTCACAACTCTCTAAATGCCATAAGCTCTAACCACTCCCTACTCAGCTACTAACAGATTTCACAGCCCTCTGAACCTTACAAGCAAAGGATTTCTGCCATCAGACTTCAGGGAAAAGAAACATTAAAAAAAGGAAAGCAGCAGTGACACTATTTTTCAAGTGCATTACATATTTATAGTGGGTCAGGGGACTCCATCATTTACTCAGTACCCATAAAGTTTCCTATCCCAGCACTCAGAATAAGTGCACTGGGATGGTCTACGGGACTCAGAGGGACAAAATCTTTCTCCTGCAGGTAAAGGTGTAGCAGTAGCATTATTGCCACTGCTTGTAACCTAAAAGTGGCAGCAACCATTCTTACCCAAGACAATTAGTGTATCCAGAGAAGCCAATAGCCCAGTGTTTCTTAATCTGTGTTCTGTGGACAACTGGCGTTCCGTGAACAGCTCGCAGGTGTGCCACGACCCTTTGGAAAACTACACTGATGATACATATTTTCTGTTATTAAAACCAGATACAATGTTATTTCTACGATACCTGATTAAATTACTTCATTTTGGTTTTGCTGTATACATTGCTGTTTGGATGTGGTTTTTTTGGTTTTGGTTTTGGTTTTTTGGTTTTGTTTTGGTCTTACAACAATTTTTTGAAGAAAATTTTCATAGGTGTTCCACATAAAAAATATTATTGTTTGGTGTCTGATGGCCTGAAGAAGTTTAAGGAACACTGCATTAGCCCAATCCTAACCCATTCCTTCCACCTACTTATCCAAAGCTCCACATAAAGCTATGCTATGCAGCGTACAATGGCTGAGGATCTGCTACAAGCAGTGCCTCCCTGGTACTGCAGAACCATGCCATTCTAGCCCTTCTGCTCTTGGAAGAAGAATACGGGGTCAAGATTTGGTTTTTAATGGGAAAAAAATAAGTATCCCGGTTGAATCGTGTTAGAAGACTAGAAATACTAAACAGTAAGATGGCTTCATAAAACCAGCTGAAGACTAATGAAATCAGATTTAGGTTGGGATTATGCTCTGGACAGCACATCACAGCTTCTTCTAAATTTATAGAAGTTTTTAATTTTTTGGTGACCTATCTAAGGGGCTCAAAGACTCTTGAATAAGTAGTAATATCTTACATTGACACAAACTGAAATATAGGTTTTGACAACATTCTCACTGGGCGTTGACTTCAGCTTGCTCATCCATTCAACTTACGTGCATGTCATATTTCCAAGTCATATTTTACAAGTATTCATCATTTAATAAGGATTCCTTTTTATGCACAGAACTCCAAAAGCCATCCCAAAACCCTATGTATATTTTTATACACACAACATTCAAGATTTACCATCGTTGCTCAGGTCCTCAAATAAGTTTTATTTTTCTTCATTTAAATCTTTGCTCTGGGGTGGTGGTGAGAAAAAGGAGTTCAGTATGCAGGCTGCCTGTGGGGAGAGGGCAGCTGCAGCCCTTTCTCCCCAGAGCAGCTTGGGGCTAGGAGAGAAGTGCCTGTCCATGGTTGCAGCTGTTCTAGCAGGTACAACTAACTAGGGAAAGGACAGACAGACACAAACTCTTTGAAATATACAGTAGACAGCTGTTGCTTTCTTCACCTCTACCAGCCCAATGGGGTTATAGCTGCTCCAGTCCCAATCTCTGGCCCATTGCTGACTCCCCTGTGATCATTCTGGAGTATAACTGTCCCTCCTACCAGAGCCCGCCCTTTGCATTTTATAAGAAAATCACATTCCAGACACCACTCATTGTCCTGGCACTACCAAACCCTGACCTTGCTTTAGTTTGTGTGAAGAGAAAGATGCATACCAATCTGGTGGTCCTAGCTCTTACCATTTAGGAGTTCTTTAACAAAAGCCTCCTCTCAAAATTGATATCCACCGTCTGTGGGTATGTCTACACAGCAACTTAGACACCCACAATTGCCCCATCCCTGCCAGCTTGGGCTCACAGGTCTCAGGCTGCAGGACTGTTTAAATGCTGTGCAGGCTTCCATGTGCCACTTGAAACCTGGGCTCTAGGACCTCGTCAGTCTTCAGCCCAGAAGGCTACAAAGCAGTGAAACAACCCCATAGGTCAGGCGTGAAAATTTTCTTTTCTGTGTAGAATTCCCCTACAGTCTTTTTCCCCTATAGAGGAAAAGCGTACGCTCTGTAAGACAGTGAACTTTATTCTTTAATGTTCTTGGTAAAGTCCTGCACATACTCATGGAGTTATGGAAATGACAAACAGTAAATGTGACAAAATGCATCATTGCACCCACCATGCTATGCTGTCAATGTCATAAGCCACATAAGTAATCACAAACCAGATGCTTATCTAATGTAAACTCATGTTGTTTCAGCAGTTACACCACTTTTACGTAAAGGCACTTCAAAGTGCCCGCGGCTATACACATGCCGGCACTTCAAAGTTTGACACTTCAAAGTTGCCACGGCTGAGAATTAGTCCAATGAAATGCTGCATATTCAGCATGGCACTTCATTAGAAATCTCCCATCGCCCTGATTAACATGCCCCCTTTGAAGCTGGGGCAAGTGTAGACCCAGTCTGAGTGTCACTACACCTAAGTCCCTTTGTGGATCTGGGCCCAAGTGCCTCTGGCTCACAGCTAGATACCTCTGGCACATTTTCCCTACTCTAAATAGATCAGCATGGTCTATTTGATCAATAATCAGTACGCTAATTCTGAGCTCAAAGCTTATGCACAGCCTTAAAAAGACATGTACATCAAGATGCTATCTACGTTAGCAGGGATTCTTAATCTTTGTGTGAGTCACTATAAAGTCTGATGGTCTGATTCCATTCTATACTTTCTTCCAATCAATAGTGAAATCACTAGTAGCCAACTGCATGGCTCTGTATTCTTAAGCTTGCTTTACAAACACATTGCTCTTGTTTGTGTTTGCAGTTTTGCTTCCTAGCATCATTCTTTTTTCTTTCTTACAACTGATAGTGGTATATGATTTCTCAAGTTGTCTTCAGTATCTTTCCCTCTTCTTTCTCTTCCCTCTATTCCCTTCTCTCTCTTTTGCACTGCTGCGTTGTTTGATTTCCCAGGGGCCTAAAAGTTACATGTCAAAACACTGAGAGTCACTACACCTAAGTCCCTTTGCATTCTCGACCTCCACCCAAGTAATCTTCCCTAACCCAGACCGCCTTCCTGCTATATACTATTCTTCTTTTTGCATGGATTTTTCAAGCCCTAATAAGCTACCCAGTCTTCTGCTTTGATATTCATTTGCTGCAAACCCTTTCCCTGTGTCCTTGAAAGTTCATTCAGTTCTGGATACCCTTCCTACCTGCTTAATAAATCAGAGTTACCATTAACGTATTGCACATGAAGAATGCAAGCTTGAGGTTGAAATTTTAAAAAAAGACAATGATTATTCTCTGTGTGTTGGGCTATTCACAAAAATCCATGTGGGCTATAACCGGTCATGGAATTTTTGCAAGTAACCAACAATGGAGAAAATACTGGCAATTTTTTATTATTATATTTTATTTCAACTTTTGTATGGTTTCTCAAATACCTTGAAAGGGAATAATATATTGTTGCCCCTTGTCCCATACTTGAAGCTTTGCCAGGTTGTTTCTGATAGAAGGATAAATTTGTATGAGTTGGGTACTTCACTGATGTAATCCTGTTCCTTTACATAGTGAACAAAAGGCTTTGTAAACACAATTAGGAACAAGCAGAATGCAGAAATCCAAGCCTGTTTTCCAACTAGTCCTGAACCCCAAGAAGCTGTCTCTGCTCCCTCTCAGTGACAGAACTGCATCTCTCATCCTTGTTAGATTCTTCTTTGCTACCTCACACCTTTTTGATTGTTTTCTGCTAATCTTCCTGCTTTTGACACACAGAGCTGCAAACAAAACCCCCAGCTCCTACATTTGCAATAGCTCCTCAGGTAAACTCCTCTTACTTTACCTGAAATAGTTGTTACTCAGGCCTACCTTACTCTACAAAGGACCTTAACTGTTTCTTCCATTTAGCCTGAAAGGTGTCTTGTTATGCCCACCAGATTTAAAGAGGTCTATAATAACTAACAGATCAAATTGCTGGTAGCCATTAGTATCTTGCAATACAATAATAACAGCACCTACATACACATGCACACACACAGTTTAGCCAAAAGAGGGCCATAGACGGCTTCAAAATTATTTTAGGTCACAATCTGGTCTCACGGATTGTCTACACTTCAAAACTACAGAGGCAGAGCTAGAGCTGATGGGAGTGACTCTCTCATCAGCATACATACTCCAACTCTCAAAGAATGGGTAACTAGGTTGATGGAAGAATTCTTACATTCAGCAAGGGCTGTTTACACTGTGGCTTAGGTCTGTTTAATTATGCCAACTCACAAAGTGTGGATTTTTCACCCCCTGGGCTATGTAACTGGGTCCACCTAACTTTTTGGTGTAGATCAGGTTTAAGCCAACATAGCTGTGTTCTGGGATCAGCAATAATCATCTCTCTTTTTCTATACAAAAAAAAATAAAAGCACAATTCATAGCAAAATATCACTAGCAGCAACAAGCAGCACAGGACAGGCACCTCTTGTTGCCTAGACAACATCAAATGAGTAACAGACTCTTTGAACATGAATTCCTGGAAGAAAAAGGGTTTTAGTTACTTTTTTATGTATTTTCAGCTCTCTTGCTGTTCATGTGAGGTGAAGCTTCACTTTTTGCTGCCCTGAGACATCAGCAGCAATGGAAGGAAAGAACTTCATTGTACTATCTGAATTTCTATTCAGGCAGAAGTCTCTATTCACATAAGAATACAATGAGGTAAGACAGATTCTTGCAATGCTGTTTGGAAAAGCTCTGCCCTGAATGTTAATGTATTACTACATTTTGGACTACACTTTGCATTTAATTATTTGCCTCATCAGTGGCTGCTCATTACACATAAACCAAGTCGCTTTAGTCTAATCATGCTAAGCGTTTGTAAATTCCAGCTTGCTAACAATACATGATATAATACATTATTAAGACCATTGTAAGTATTCTCTTCATATATAAATAGGACTGGATTTTTTGCTAAACCGTTGCTAGGACAAATCCATATCTTCATTTTTGATTGAATACTAGCTAACAGTCATCAGTATTTTTGAATGGTAAATACATATCAAAGAATTAATGTTCTGTGGGCTTCACAAGGTAGTGCTATGGCACTGCAGGAGAGACATTAGTGCAATAATGATATTAATACTGTAACGTTATTTGTCATTATACTCGCCTATGGCTTTATTTAAGCTTATGACATATTTATTATTATTTTCATGCATGAGTGCTTGGAGGAAAGTAATTTGTGCATATATTTGTTTATTTAAATTATGTAAAATATTCAAGCTAACTAAAAGAATCCCAGGAGGCTTCTACCTTATCTCATCAGAACCAGCAAATGTCAGGAAAGATATACAAGGCTGTATGCCTAAAGAGAGCTTATTATCTCCAAGGGCATGTACATAGATTCTGGAATGCTTTCTTACATTTCTATACCATTTTCTTTTATACTGTTTTGTGGGAGATGTTTAGGCCTGTTATTGTGCTTTATATTCCATATTTGATAAGAGTCTAACAACAATATACTGCAAATGGTAAATTGCAAAGGGAGCAGCCGCTTGCTCAAAATAAGCTAGCCAAAGAGTCCATCAAAGTACAGGACAACGCCCCTCTTGTATATCTAAGGTTGGCCTAGATGTGATCTTTATCTCAACAGAACAGATTCTAAAAGATACCGATGTCTGAAAATGATGCCTACTTGTGTACAAGAACAGGTGGGTGTTTTAGTTGGAAAATGTTAAATCACAACTAATGCCTAGAATGTATTACCAGAATTGTAAATCAAACTATAAAAATGACTCTTTTCACCCTCATCTTTGCACACAAAAACTGTAGCTTGAACCCACACAAAGAATTCTAGAGAAGTATCCTTACTGAAATGGATTTTTTATTGTAAACACATTAAAGTCTGAATTCTTTAAAAACTGGAGGACATTTATAGTGGAAAACATTTCCAGAAGGTACTGATTCTTTCCAACTCATGTTTCTACTTACAGATGAAAATCTTTGTTGCCTCTCAAAAGCCTAACTTTAACCAACGATGGCTACTGATTGGGCCTTCATCTCCATGGGCTATTTCAAAATACAGCATCCACATAAAGCCCATTTTGAAACAGAGCAATTTGACGCACTACAGGTTATTTTGAAATAGACTCTATTCCCTGCCTTAAAAGCATCTACTTCAAAATAGCTATTTCAAAAGAGGCACTGTTCCTCATAGAATAAGGTTACCAATTTTGAAATAAGCCAACTGCTACTTCGAAATTAGTTCAAAACAGCAGTTGTGACATGTAGACGCTAGGATGGTTATTTCAAAATCATGGCTTTTATTTCTAAATAACTTTGCTGTGCAGACCTACCCTAATTCCCTGCGATCAACCTAGCTGCAATACTGCATACACAATATTATTGTAATTTGGGGAGGTGGGTCTTGAAGCTGGAAGCTGCTCTAAGCACAAGGGGCAACCTAGAAGAAGGAAATGAGTGAAAGAGACAAAAAAGGAACAGTCAGGAGACAAATCCGGAGAAGTCATTAGAAAAAATGAAAGAGTTCATAGGAGGAGATGAGCACAGATGTACATTATCTTGTAAGCAAAGAAGTTGACCACGAGAAGCTCTTTAGGATGAACTGAAACCAAAAAAGTAGAATGCAGAGAAATGAGATATTTTAAATAATTGCATATTATATAAAAATAGTATATTATATATAGTTAAGAATGACTACCTAATAATATCCACTATTTAGGTTTTCAAAATGTGGGTGAAAAGGCAGTTTTCAAGAGATCTGTGGTTTTGGCACTGGTTTGATATCCTGAATTTACACTTATCTGAAACGCATTACCTGGACCAAAATCCACAAAGGCCTCTTCTTACCACTGTCCTTCAGATTCCACTACCTAGATCAATTTAAGATTGGTTCTTGCAACTTGAAGTTCTGGGAGGATCTGAACACACAGAGCCAGGACTTCCATACAGTTTTCCCTAAGTTATTAGAGAGCTTATGAAGCACCAGTAGGCCTGGCTTCCTAGCTAAACTTTGTAAAGAAAGGGAATGACAGCTGACCTTGTTTACGGAAGTGAAGCCTACCTCTCATCTGGTTTTTATTTTATAGCATGCTTATTTCATAACTTCTTTCTTTCTGACCCTACAGCAGTGATGGGCAACCTAGGCTACTGAGTGGACCTCCTCATCTCAGTGTGCCACAAGGTTATCCTAACTACTGCAGTCTTCTGGGATGGGATAGTTTTGCCAGCTTGGCTTGTGTACTAGAGTTTGCAGGCTGTGTGAATAGAATGGTAGCAGTTCTTTGACTGGATGCAGGAGTGTATGGCCCTCACAATCAACATTGTGTGCAATCGGTAAGCACCTCACTTCACATGTCTTGGCTTTGTGTGTGTCGCTTTAGTGACACCGATAGGGGAAAAAAAAAACCCTATGCAGATGAAACCAATGGAATCTGGCAAACCTGAATATGAGCAATGGTAAACAAAACATTCAAAGGTCAAAGATAGAAACCTGCAGTCTGCTCACCACTGTTTTACAGTGGCCACCCAAGTCATTGTTATACAACACATATTCCTAAATACAGTCATAATTTAACTCTGGTTTATGTTTGACAACGTAAGTTAGACCCGTGGGTAATGAGGGGATAGGTCTAACCTCGGAGAGAAGAGCTTGAAAGCCAGAAGCTGAGCAAAGAGGGAACCACAACAGGGGAGAGGTCAAGGAGCATCCATGCTGACAATGAGTTCCTCAACAGTATTAATGTGGAGACAGCCAAGGCTGAGGAAGCTATCCGGCTACAGACCACAGCTGTGACATCACTGGGGGAGGAAGAAATGGCAACATCACAGGGACGACATTGATAGATGGTTAGTTTGCGCAACAGACAGTGCTCCAGCCCAACTCCTAATCCATCCACCATGGTGATGCAGAACCACAAAGCTGCCTTGGGCAATGAGAGATGAGGAGAAGGCACATATCCCCAAGGGTACTTCACTGTATGTCAGAGAGCAGTATGATTGCTCAGAGCTCCAGTATAAAACAGGAGAAAAGCTTGTTGGGAGTTGTTGGGTTAAGTTCAGAGGTGGAAATAACAGGGTGATGTTTTGGTGGGTATCTACTACAGACCACCAGATCAGGTGGATAAGGTAAACAAGGTTGTCTTGGGGTAATTCATGGAAGCTGCCAAACCACAGGCCCTGGCTCTTATAGGGAACTTTAATCAGCCAAACTTCTGGCTGGGAAACCAATAAAGCAGTACACAGACAATACAAGAAGTTTCTGGAAAATGTTGGGGACAACTGCCTGGTGAGAGTACTGAAGAAACCAACTAGGGCCATGCCCAGCTTGACTGGCTGTCTTTTAAGAAAAGCCCTACAGAAGGCGAAGGAACACACCATCCCAATGTGCAGTAAGAAAAGCAAATAAGGTAAGCAACCAGCTTGGCTTAATAGAAAAACCTTTGTTGAACTTAAACACAAAAAAAGCTTACAAGAAGTGGAAACTTGGACCGATGACTAGTGAAGAGTATTAACATATTGCTTAAACATGCACAGGTGCAATCAGAAAGGCCAGAGTGCAATTGGAGTTGCAGCTAGCTAGTGACAGGCAACAAGAAAGGTTTCTACAGGCATATTAGCAATAAGAAGGTGGTCAGGGAAGGCATGAGGCCATTACTGAATGGGGAAGGTAACCTCGTGACAGACGATGCAGAAAAAGCTGAAATACTCAATGCTTTTTTTTACCTCTGTCTTCACAGACAAGGTCAGCTCCCAGACTGCTGCATCAGGCAACACAGTATGTGGAAGAAATGAGCAGCCCTCAGTGGGGAAAGAATAGGTTAAGAACTATTTAGAAAAGCTGGACATACACAAATCTATGGGGCCGAACATAATGCATCCAAGGGTGCTGAAGGAGTTGGCTGATGTGATTTCAGAGCCATTGGCCAATATCTTTGAAAACTCCTGGCAATCGAGGGAGGTCCTGAATGACTGGAAAAGGCAAATGTAGTGCCCATCTTTAAAAAAGGAAAGAAGGAGAATGTGGGGAACTACAGACCTGTCAGCCTCACCTTGGTCCCAGGAAAAATCATGAGGTGAATCTCAAGGAATCCATTTTGAAGCACTTGGAAGAGAGGAAAGTTAATCAGAAATAGTCAACGTGGATTCTCCAAAGGCAAATTATGCCTCACCAACCTGACTGCCTCCTGTGACGAAGTAAAAGGGTCTGTGGATATGAGGAAGGTGGTGGATGTGATATACCTGGACTTCAGCAAAGCTTCTGATACCGTCTCTCAGTATCGTCAGCAAGATAAAAGAAGTATGAACTAGATAAATGGACTCTTAGGTAGACAGAAAGCTGGTTAGATCATTGAGCTCAATGGGTTGTGATCAATGGCTCAATATCCGGTTGGTGATCTGTAGCAAGTGGAGTCCCCTAAGGGTTGAACAAAACGGGTCCCTGTGCCAACATCTTCATCAGTGACGTGGGTGAGGGAATGGACTTAATCCGTCAGCAAGTTTGCAGAGGACACTAAGCTGGGGGGAGAGGTAGGTACACCAGAGGGTAGAGATACTGTCCAGAATGGCCTAGACAAATTGGAAGACTGAGCTAAGAGAAATCTGATGAGATTTAACAAGTAATCTCTATCTCTGGAGCTATTTAAGAGCAGGTTAAATAGACATCTATTGGGGATGGTCTACATGGTGTTTGGTCCCACCAAGAGGGCAGGGAACTGGACTCGAGGACCTCTTGAGAATCCTTCCAGTTCTAGTGTTCTAAGGAAAAGTAAAGAGTCCTGCACTTAGGACATAAAATCCCACAAACTGCTACAAGTTGGGGAGTGACTGGCTAAGCAGCAGTTCGGCAGAAAAGGGCCTGGGCATTAAAGCGGATGTGAAGCTGGACATGAGTCAACAACGCTCCCTGGTAGCCAAGAAGGCTAACAAGATGTTGGGATGCATAAGTACAAGCATTGCCAGCAGATCCAGGGAAGTGATTATTCCTCTTTTACTGACAGGGATGAGGCCTCATCCAGAATATTGCATCCAATTCTGGGCCCTCTATTACAAAAAGGAAGTGGATGCATTTGAAAAAGTCCAGCAGAGGGCTACAAAAATTATTAGAGGGCTGGCGCACATGACTTATGAGGGGAGGCTGAGGTATTTAGGTTTATTGCATCTACAGAAGAGAAGAGTGAGGGGGGATTTGGTAGCAACCTTTAAATAACTGAAAGGGATTACGGAGAGCATGGAGAGAGGCTGTTTTCAGTCACAACAGAACAAGGAGCAATGGACTCAAGTTGCAGTGGGAGAGGTCTAAGTTGGATATTAGCAAAACTATTTCACCAGAAAGGTGGTGAAGCACTGGAATAGGTTACCTAAAGCAGTGGTTTTCAACCGGTGTGCCATAAGAACAGTATAAGTGTGTCACAGAAATGTCATCATTTCCCCTCCACCCAGCTCTTTGCAGAGCCAAGGCCAAGGGGGAATTGATGACATTTCACAGTACACGTAGATGACCCCACACCATCTGGGGGATCAAGCAGCAAGGCTGCCTGAATCCCAGCTGTAGCAGGGTCATCAATTTCCCTCACACAGCTCCTTTGCAAAGCCTCTGTGATGGGAAACTGACCAACCCCACACCAGCTGGGAATCAGGCACCCTTGCTGCTTGACCCCCAACTCGCTTGGGGTCTTCAATTCATGTCCCCGCCGACCCTGCCCAGCCAAGACCTGAGGGGAAGGGAAATTGACCAACGCTGCACCAGCTGGGGGCTCAATCAGCAAGGCTGCCTGATTCCCAGCTGGTGTGGGGCTGATCAGTTTTCTCTGGCAGAGGTTTTGCAAAGCTGTGGGAGGAAAATTGATGACCCCATGTCAGCTGGGACTCAGGCAGCCTTGCTGCTTGAGCCTCCAGCTGGCCCAGGGTTGGTCAATTTCCCCTCCCCTCATCTCTCTTCAGGGGTGTGGGGGGGGGGGAGACTGACAACCCCAAGCCAGCTGGGGGCTCAAACAGGACAGCTGCCTGATTCCCAGTTGAAATGGGGTTTGTCAATTTTCCCTCACAGAGGCTTTCCAAAAGGGGCTACAAGAGGGAAATTGACAACCCCGCCCCAGATGGGACTCATGGAGCTTTGCTGCTTGAGCCCCCAGCTGGTGCAGAGTCATCAATTCCCACTCCCCTCAGCTGGAACAAGTGGGTGTGCCATAGAATTGTTTGTCTCATTGAAGTGTGCCGTATTACTGAAAAGTTGGGAACCACTGACCTAGAGAGCTGGTGGAATCTCCCTCCCTCGAGACTTTTAAGTCCCAGCTTGACAAAGCCCTAACTGGGATGATTTAAAACAAAAAAGCAGTCAAGTACCACTTTAAAGACTTTTAACAAAATGATTTATCAGGTGAGGTTTCATGGGACAGACCCACTTCTTCAGACCACAGCCATACCAGAACAGACTCAATATTTAAGACACAGAGAACCAAAAATAGTAATCAAGGTTGACAAATCAGAAAAAAATTATCAAGGTGAGCAAATCAGAGAGCAGAGGGGCAAAAGTGGGGGTGGAGGAGTCAGAATTAGATTAAGCCAAGTATGCAAACGAGCACCTATAGTGACCCAGAAAATTCCCATCCCGGTTCAAACCACTTGTTAATGTGTTGAATTTGAACATAAAAGAGAGTTCAGCAGCCTCTCTTTCAAGACTGTTGTGAAAATTTCTCTTCAGTAAGACACAGACTTTTAAGTCATTAACAGAATGGTCCACTCCATTAAAATGCCAGGGAACGGTTTGTGAATCAGGAGTGTTTTTATGTCTGTTTTGTGACCATTAACTCTTTGTCTAAGAGAGTTTGAAGTCTATCCAATATACAAAGCATCTGGATATTGTTGGCACATGATGGCGTACATGATGTTAGTTGAGGAACATGAGACTGTGCCTGTGATTCTGTGAATAACCTGGTTAGGTCCAGTGATGGTACCTCCAGAATAGATATGGACAAAGCTGGCAGCGGGCTTTGTTGCAAGGAAAAGTTCCAAGACTGGTGTCCTGCAGTATAGACTGTGGTTGTGGGTGAGAATCCTCATAAGGTTGGGAGGTTTGTCTGTAGGAGAGAACAGGCACGTCACCTAGGGCCTTCTGGAGTGTGGCATCCTGATTAAGGATAGGTTGTAGGTCTTTAATAATGCATTGCTGTGGTTTGAGTTGGGGGCTGTAGGTAATGACCAGTGGTGTTCTGTTCTTGGCTTTTTTGGGCCTATCTTGGAGTAGCTGGTCTGTGGGTATTCGTCTGACCCTGTCAATTTATTTTATTTGTCCTGGTGGGTAATTCAGGCTTATGAATATTTGGTAAAGATCTTGTAGTTTTTGGTCTCTGTCAGTAGGATCAGAGCAAATGCAACTGTACCTAAGGGCTTGACTGTAAACAAGGGATCTAGTTATGTGGCAGATGGAAGCTAGAAGGGTGTAGGTAAGTATAGTGATCGAAGGGTTTCCAGTAGAGGGTGGTACCAATTAGGCCATTCTTGATTTGTACTCCAGTGTGCAGGAAATGTGGAGTAATCAAGGCATGAGTTGATGCCGGGGTGCAGATTATTAAAGTCTCAATGGAATTCTTCTAGAGTCTCTATACCATGGGTCTAAATTATAAAGATGTCATCAGCGTATCTTAAGTAGAGGAGGGGTAATAGGGGACGAGAGCTGAGGAATCATTGTTCCAGGTCAGCCATAAATATATTAGCATATTGTGAGGCCATGTAGATGCCCACAGCCGTTCCGCTAATCTAGAGGTGAGGTACTCTCTGATTTGCTCACCTTGCTAATTTTTTTCTGATTTGTCAACCTTGACTACTATTTTTGGCTCTCTTAAATATTAAATATGCCTTAAATATTGAGTCTGTTCTGGTATGGCTATGGTCTGAAGAAGTGGGTCTGTCCCACAAAAGCTCACCACCTAATAAATCATCTTGTTAGTCTTTAAAGTGCTACTTGACTGTTTTTTTGTTTTGATAGTATATAGAGTAGCACGGCTTTCTCTCTGTTACTATTCAACATGCTGGGATGATTTAGTTTGTATTAGTTCCTGCTTTGAGCAGGGGGTTGGACTTAATGACCTCCTGCGGTCTCTTCCAACCCTATGATTCCAAGTCTGGGAGGTCTACAGCCACCACTCTGAGGAGGAAACATAGGGTAGTGATATTTGGACGCTTTCTTCTGAAGGGAACAGAGACATCCCTCTGTTGCCCTGACATAGCATCTCGGGTGATATGCTAGCTGCCAAAGGCCCATATCTGAGATATTATAGAGAGACTGTTAAGCATCATCTAGTCCTCTGACTACCCCATGCTACTCATCCATGCAGGCACTGATACTGTGGAGTATGACCTTAAACAGATCTGAAGTGACTACAGGGTTCTGGGGGTATGGATGAAGGAGTTTGGAGCACACGTGGCGCTCTCTTCAATCCTGCCAGTCAAGGGAGGTTCCCAGCCAGAGATAAATGAATGCTGGTGGTGAACACAGGTCTGTGAAAATAGTGTTGCCACATGGGCTTTGGCTTCCTTGACCATGAGATGCCATTTCAGGAAGACCACTAACTAGAGATGATGTATACATATGGAGGAAGGAGAAGAACATATTTGGATAGACTGTCTAACCTAGCGAGGAGGACTTTAAACTAGATTCAATGGGAGCAGGTGTTCAAAGCCCACAGGTAAGTCAAAAACATGGAGACCTGGGAGAAGGGTCAGAAATTGGGTTGGAACATGGGCTGTAATAGCAGGGATAAGGGATAAACAAGACAAAACTGATGGTGCAAAAAATCACATCAGTGTCTTAATTGCATTCAAATGCAAGTAGTATGGGGAATAAGCAGGAAAAGTGGCACCCACAGCTGGTGAAGTGTAAAGTGTGGGCAGGGAGCTGGACAAGAGCAGTCAGCTTTCAATGCTGCTCAGACCACAACTGCTGCCCCATATGCACACTCCCTCACAGCCACACACAACCAAAGCTGCATTGCTGTAGCAGTTCAAAGTGGCCTGGAGCTCCAGTCACCACCCTTGCCAAAGTAGCAGAGACGGCAACTGGAGCTCCATGCCCCTTTGAAAGTCCAGGCCTGGGGTCAACTGCCCCCTTTACCTCCCACCCCCATCAGCAGGCATGGCAGGAAAAACTCATAATGCTAAAGTTCTATTATTCTATGATTCTACACCTAACATTTAGTTCAACTTGCCTACACTACTCAGGACCATAAAACATCTTGAACCCTGAGAACTACAGTTAGGTCTAATTCCCACTGAAGATGTAGGTAGGTCAACACTTGAGAGAAGACTTCTTGTGTCAACCTACCTACCACTTCTCAGAGAGTGGGAAAACCTCTTCCATCAATGCGTGAAGTGTCTCCCTTACAACAGCACAGTGGAAGCACTATGGCTGTGCTGCTGTAATGTAGAAATACCTTGAGTTTGGACTACACCACATGGATGTCTGCAGAGCATTGAATGAAGGATCAAAGCCTCATGTCAGAGAATATTCTAACTTGTGGTTAACAGAAGTCCTTTAGAACCCTTGCTACATTCATCCAAAAATGATCTTGAGGAAGATGCAAAGAGGAAGGGAACAGTGAAAAGGTAGCACTCTGTCCATCCTGATTCATGGCCTGTCTGCAGGCAGAGGTTTTATCTGTGTAACTGAATAGGATATGTTTAATTGATGCAGTTGTGTGTGTGGACAGTCTTACATCAGTTTAGCCCTGGCTTAGTCTCATCTTAATATGCACCTGTAAATTACAAACACTTAATTAGGGAGGTTGTGCTAATTATCCTTCTTCCTCTCTAATTTCAACCGTTCCATGCCCATTCTTCTTTCCCACAGCAAACAGAAAAAGCTTCTGTCTTTCTTTCATACCATCTTTAGTGTTTTGGGGTTACTGAAAATTCAGAGATTGGTTACGCAGTCTTTAAAATGGATCTGATACAGTCCATCAAATCCTCAATAACTGCATGCAGGCAGAGGAGGCAAAAGCCATAACATTCAGAATGATCTCCAACAGAGTGGGAAACTTCCCTGCAGACATGATTTTACAAACTGACTTGGCAAGTAATGCTAGGTTGTTCAAACAATTTTCTGGAGGCCTCCAGATCAAATTACAGAGTGTGGAAAAAGACTAACAGGCTATGTCTTCAAGATCTGCTGCAAATGGCTCTTCAAGAGGGTGGGTTTTCTGAACACGTTTAAAATCTTAGACCAGGAGCTTTCGGGTAAATTGAATTTGCAACGAGCCAGCTAAGAGACAGAATGTGCAGCCAGCACCTCTCAGGAGAGTCTGAAATCTTACCCTGTTTACCTACAGGAGGGAATCATCTGAATCAAGGAGGCTGTTTACATAATAAGGTTTCCACCCAAGGCGAGGAACTGAGCTGGTTCTCTGAAGTGTCCCACTATTGGAATGGACTAATTATACACGTTATCAATTAAAGAGATTTGGTTACTAGTGGGTACTGATTCCAGGACCCTGAGACCCCCTTTTGGAAACCACCATGGGGAGACTATTAGAAGGTTCACATCACGCACATTTTCTCCTCTTTGACAGACCTAATTTGCTACAAATGGAAAGTATGTTCCTTAGACCAGTTAAATATACAAGGAAACTGGCCAGAGAATTGAACACTCAAGAGATGCTCCCCAAAGATCCGTTTGGACCCAAAGATTGATCATTTAGAAGCACTGCAGAAGCAACATCACTACGACTAGGGAGATCTCAGACGACTTCTGCTCCAGAAATGAGAGACTCTTCATAATGACTGCTAGTAAACCGGAGGAAGAGAAACATTTTTACTGAAAGAAGAGCCTCAAAATGCACTCAGAAAGCAACCTGTCCTTCCAGAGAAAGAGAACACTAGGGCTTCCATAAAGTACATGGTGGCCTCAATGCATCAGCAGAGGGAGCTATCAATATAGATAGAAAAGAAAAATACCCATCTCTCTTTGCTCTCTCTCAGTACAGTGGAATAAGAATATTTATCTAGACAGAGAGAAGCACGTATCCCTCTGAGAGCATTTTCTTTCATAGTATCCTATTTCATATGCAGCTAAAATCTAATTTCAATTTTTTGGTTGATGTGATGGTCCTACATTAATTACAAGTTAACCCCTTAAAGGTTGTCTTGCAAGGATAGCACAGCAATCACAAGGATTTGCTATCCAGAAGATTAATCTTAAAATAATTTCCAAAGTGTCATTCTATATAAAATGATCAAGTCAGGTCAAATGTGTAGTTTGTAATCTTTACAATGTATAATTTAAATATGATTATGATACAGCCCTGTGCACTCTGTGGAAATGCGATGCAAGCATAAACTGCTGTATCTGCTAATCCAGATAATTCCCTAATTAAGATGTCATAAGACTGAATTTAGTATTGGATGGTTATCATAATCATTCTGCTTATAAAAGCACCAAGCAACCTTCCTGAAATTATGTTAAGAAAAATCTCAGTGAAATCACTGTCTAGTTACACATTTCAGTGCCTAATCATTTCATTTTTTTTCTTTAATCCTGTACCTAATCATTATTTGGTGCTGTCTATTGTAGTTTGACGTTATACTCAAAAATAGAATACATTAATGCTATTGTTCAAGACAATTTAATGTTGTTACTGGATTGATTACCTGTATATTCAGAGGTGAAATCCTGGCCCCACTGAAGTCCATTCTAGTTTTGCTGCTGATTTCATTGTAGTCAGGGTTTTTATCTTTGGATTACTTCTACATGAAAAATCATTGACTGTAAAAACGACTTTTCGTCTTCAACTTCTGTTCCTTGAACTCTGTGATCTACAGTATCTCAATTTCCTGTCTTCATTAGTTTTATTGTCAAACAATGTATACCACCCACCCATGTACTTTTAATTGTGTGAGACAAATGTCATCACAATCATTATTATTCCAAATTCAAAAGTTTGGCAAGTTGCCAAATGGTGATAGTGATCAAATTACACATTGTTCATCAGTACTAAAAAGCAAAATGCCTGGATGTTCTGTTCTGCAATGAGCTGCAGCCTACACTGACAGCACAAGTCTGTGAGAGCTAAGCTGATTAATGGTTAATCACTTTTCCTATTTACATTTTTTTCATTTTACGTACTGTTGCAAATATGATATGTTAATGCCAGATCTCCCCTTAGTTTACCACCTTTCAGTATTCTTCTGGATGACATAAGCATTAGAATTGACCCAACCACTTACTGCTCTTTTCAAAGCAAAGCACTCCATGGGAAATTTTACAAATCTTGTATCCCTGTACTTTACTAGATGCTCTCAAAGGATTTTACCACTGGTACACGTGTTCTCACTTGTGAGGAAAGTGTCTATTACTGGTTCAATCTAATTATTCCCATACACTACCCACCTCTTCCTTGTTCACTGACAATACATTTAAAATTAGTTTGATTAATCTTGATTTGTTGGTTTATTTCCCAGGTTACTTTGTTAATCTCCCTCCATTCCAGGGATAAGCAACCCCGAATAGTCGGTGGGCCACATGACTGACCTTACTTCACTTCAGGGTTCTACCTGCTGCTCTGCAGCCACGCCCTTATGTGCCTTTCATGCATCTGGCAGTCCCACACTTACCTGCTCACCCCCCATCCTCCACTACGCTTTCAGAGCATGCATACTGCCAGATTTGCGGTCCATCCCCACTCTTCCCCCATCCCTCCCAGAGCTGGAACAACATGAATCAGCTGTTTGTGGCATTCCAGCTCTGGGAGGCAGGATAGAGTGTAAATCAGGCAATTTACTGCTCCAAAAGCCCTGGTAGAAAGGGGGTGGTGTAGGAAATATGAGGCCCCAGTGCCCAGCTGTGCAAGAGGCACGTGGGGAAGCAGGACATGCAGGGGGTCCGCAGGTTGCAAGTTGCTCACGATTGCTTCATTCTATAACAATTGCAGGATGCTGTATATACATGCAATGAGACACTCCACTTTTGAGTGACTTCTAGCAGCTGGATGTGGTACTACCCTCTCTCACACCAGCTTCCCCCTCCCCACCCCCCCCGCAGACTACCAGGCTGACCTTGAGAGTGCTCTTCATTGGCTTATCCCTACAGCTAAGTCACAAAGTCCAAATGAGCCCTTTTAAATGAGCCATATTAAAGAGTCTTGCAAATAAAGCAGTCTCTTTGCCTGTAGGGTCTTCAGATGATTCTGGACCTTTTAAATGCAGCTCTTCCTTTCAGCTCCCAAATAATTCCTGCCACCTTTTTGGTCTCTTGGCCAGAGAAGCACACTCGTTCACACCTCTAGTCTCAGGCAGGAACGGACACACTTACCAAGAATGTCAAACATGTGGCCTGATCAAAGTTTTTTGTGGCCCGCAACTACATGGCCTTGGGTGGACCCCAGAACAGCTCCTAGCAGGAGGAGGTGCGCAAAGCCCACACCTGTCCAGCCCACACCTGTCCAGCCGCTGAAAACTGTCCTCACTCATCTTCTGCGCATGCGGCGTGGGCTGATGGTGCCCTCAGTCACCATGCTCTGCAAGTGAGCACTTAGCAGCTTTCATGAGAGTGGTCGAGCCCACATGGTTCTTGAGAGGATTCAGGCGGTGCCAATGGTATTTGGTAATGACTGAGCGGCAAAGAGACAGCCAGTTTCGGGCAGAGACAGGGGTTGCAGGTGGCGCTTCTGGGGCTTAGAGACTTGTGCAGTCACCCGCCTGCCCATCCCTAAAGCAGACGGACAGGTGTGGGCCTGCCCCTCCTTGGACGACCTTGATGGGGGCGCGGTTCTGTGGCTGAAGCACCTGGGCTGCCATGAGCGGGGTCTGAGCAGCTGCATCACTGTAATGCCAGTGCAATCCCCTCTCCCCCAGCAGTGCTGGGCATGACATGGCCATTCCTAGCTTGAGTCCAGGCCCTGCCCCAGGAGATGGCTCTTAGCGGTGCACCCACCTGTCAAGACACTGCATCCCCTTCTGGGTGCCAGCCAGGTGTACTGGGTGCCAGGCACCCCTGTCTGCTGGCCTTGTCCACCCTACAGAGCTTCAGTGGGAGAGACTGGTGGCTGTATTTGGTGCCTTCTGCTGAATTTGAACCTTTGTCTCAAGACAAACTCAGGAAAAGACTATCAGACATTTAAGAATCGAGGTGTTTTTGATACACTTAAGGTGTGTGTTTTGTTTCAAGCTGGTGATACCTGGCACTTCTCTCCTATGTGTTTTTATGCAGCTATCAGCCACTGATAGCAATAGGCTTCAGAGAAATCCATGTTAGACAAACCTTTTTTTGTTACACGATGTTTTAGACCAAGAAAATGCATATTTTGGTCCCAATGCTACAAGCCAATCAAAAGTCATATTAAGTATTAAATTTTCAGTCAAAATTATTGTATTATATTCAAACAAGACCTGAAAAAGTATTTAAAATATACCTAAACATAATCTATAATAATAAATAATTATGACTGATAGCCCTGAAAGCTATCAGTTTTAGTTTGTGCAGTCCTCACTGGGATTTCAGTTTGACATGCTTGTGCTAAACCCTGCAGCTTCCTTTATCTAAGCATACAGGACTCTGGCCATTTATTTCCATGAGGCCTCTCTAGGTAAACCTGGAGCTGCTCCTTTCTGGGGGGCAGTGTAGCAGGATCACAGTAGAGAGCAGCAAATGCCAGGTACAATCATCACAGCACCCCATTTTATTGAAAGCTGCTATGTTATTTCACTCGCTGTCTTTTGTTTTCACATATTGGTAGTATTCTAAAACATTTCCTTTTGGTGCTGAAACTTATGCTTGGTCTGTGCCCAAACGGATGAGTGTTTTGTTTCATTTTTTCCACTGTCTACAAAATATTGTCCTTTTGAGTTATGAGAAGGTAGAGAGAAAACACACACACTGCCACCATCCTTCATGCCCCACTCCACCAAGCTTTGAAAAATATATAGCAGGGATCAGCAGTCCTTGGCACGTGAGCCTATTTAGAATACCATGCAGCAGGGGCTCTGGCTCTGCCCCTCCTCTCCCATGCAGCACAGGAGGGGGCAGGAACATGGGGCTGGAGCCAGAGCCCTGTCATGGCCATGGGCCAGATGCCCAATTCCCCAGAAGAACGCCCATCCCCTCCAAGCCTCTTCCGCGGGGCCAGGGCCACAGTCTCGCCACCGTGCAAGGCTGGAGCCTGAACCCCTTCCACAGGGCCAGGGCCAGAGCTCACTCTCCCTCCAAGCTTCCTCCACAGGGCTGGAACCAGAGCCCCTGCTGCAGGGCCACGGTCCCTCCTCTTCCCTTCAGAGCAGGGTCGGGCCAGAGCATGGGGCCCCCACTGTGGCATGGGGCTAGCGTGTGGGACTACAGCACACGGCTGGGGCCAGGGCCAGAGGCCTCCCCTGGAGCGTCAGCTGCGGTGTGGGGCTGGAGTCACTGCTTCTTCCCCACCCAAGTCCCCTCTGCAGGGCTGGGCCAGAGACCACCTACCCCCTCCCAAGCCTCCTCTGCAGGGCCAGGCCAGAGCCCCTCTCCCAAGTCTCATCTGTGGGGCTGGAGACCCTCGCCCTCAGAGACCCAGCTGTGGCATAGCACCTGCTGTGGAGAGCACCAAATGCCAAGGCCAGGCTGGAACCCACCCATGAGGCTGGGGACTGAAACACCATCACAGCCCAGGACCCGGGACAGAGCTCCTTTTCCTCCATAGAGGCTTGGTGCAGGGTTGGAGTGTGGGGCCATAGCATGTGGCCGGCAGCCACCCCTGGACCCCAGCTGCAGAGCAGAGTTGGGGCCATTGTTCCCCCTTCCTTCCGTCTTTAAGTAGGACTGCTGACTTTAAAAAGTATTACTAGCACTCAGGCCGTACACAGAGGTCAAAAGGTCAAATTTCAGCAGGCCGTTTTGGAAAGGTTGCTGAGCCCTGCTACGTAGAATAGGGCGCAAAAAAAGTTAGTAGCAAAGCTAGCATGAATTTTGTCATTGACTTATACGTAGCCAGGATTTTACCTTAGGGTTAGCACACAGACGTATGACTCATGACAAAAACATATTAATTTCTCATTAAGGATGCAGGCCTCTTCTTGTGTACAGTACAAGGATTTTTAATGCTATAAGCAATCAAAAATAACTTCTGGACATCCTCATCAGGTAACTACCTAAGACTGTTAGCAGTTACGTCTGAATTGCCTTTGTACAATTACTATATATTTATCAAAAATGCCTTTATGGCCCACTATAGAAGCATCTTACTTTCTTACCATCTTTAATGTCACCTTTTACCCACACTACACCCTCCTGAGGTAAGGCATTATTACACTTCCCATTTTATACACAGGGAACTCTTGCAGAGAAAGGCAACTAGACTTGCCAAAAATCACTCAGGAAGGCCCTGCCCCTTCTGGGGCACAGAGCTGTCTCCCACCTTGCCAACTGCAGAGGTCAGCAACCTGTGGTTCTGGAGTTGCATGTGGCTCTGAGCACTGCCGCTGCTCACTCCTCTCATGGCTCCAGCGGCTGCCGCCACTTAAACTAAAAGAAAACTAAATTCAGTTGCCTGCCATTAAACCAACTGGATTCAGCTTGTTGTTGAAGAAGCGACAGCCTCCATAGCCACTGAGCAGTCTGGTGCAGCAGGGAGCCCTGGAGAAGAAAGCCATGGCAGGGCAGTGAGCCGCAGAAGAGAAAGATGGTTGGGCAGGGAGCCATCCGTGCTGCACACAGGGGAAGCACTAAGCCCACAGAAGAAGTAGGGTGGGGAGGGGTGGTCAAGCCTGCCTCTGCTGAAGCTGCACAGCTCCACCATGGAGGAGGAGGCGGCAGCAGGGAGCAGCAGAGGGAGGCAGCGACTACAGAGGAGCTGCATGCGCTGATGCGAGTTAATCCTGTGGATTGAGGAGGGCAGAGGTTGGGGCTGAGGCAGGTTAATCCTGGGGACAGGGGAACAGTTTGAAGCTAAGAGGGGTTAAGCTTGGAGATGGGAATAACACCTTTCTAACTGGTACAAATCAATGTGTGTTCTTAAAATAGGGGGTGACAAAAAGCACGGCTTAACATTATCGTTCATTCACTTTTCACAGCAGGCTTCTCTTGCTCCTTCTAAGTATCTTTACATGCAGGTTCTGGTAGGATCTCCACCAAACAGAGCATTCAGCTCATAAAATAATCAAGTTTGCAGATCAGCATCAGATTCATTGTTGATCTCTCTGGTATGGCCTGACTAACAGAGTCCCTCCACTTCCACACAGCACTGCTGCTGATCCCAGAGGTACACCTTTGCCTGCAGTCCCCATACATAAGAATGGCATACGGGGTCAGATCATCTACCCCAGTACAGTAAAGCCCTTCTTATCTGGCACTCATTAGACCAGAACTCTCGATTAACCAGCACCAGCCCCAGCTGGCTCCACCCCTGGCCTGGGGCTGGAGCTCCCGGCTCTCAGCCTCTGAGCTGCTGGAGTTCCTCTGGCCCCAGTCCAGCTGCCAGCAGAGCTCCACTCCCTAGCGGAATTCCCGCCGGGGCCACCAGCATTCCCCCATGCCTCAGGGCTGATAGCAGAGCCTGTTGTCCTAGAACAGCCCTGCACACCAGCACACCCCAGGGCTACTGGCACAGCCCCGCAACATGAAGGAGCCCCGAGCCCCAGGCCCACTGGCAGAGCCCCAAGAACCCGCAAAGTTCTCCCAGTCCCAGAGCTGCCAGAATTCCCCCTAACCCAGCACCCTGGCCAACTTCCAGCCAGGGAGCTGGCGGTGTCCCCTGTTCCACTACCAGGGATCCTGCAGCCACCTCTCTGTTGAGCAGCATTTTTTAAAATCTGGCAACCTCCCGGTCCCAGGGTTGCCGGATACGAAAGAGTTTACTATATTTGGTTTTCTGACAGTAGCTAATATCGGGTGCGCAGAGGGAATGAATGGAATGGGTAGTCAAATTATCAGCCCCTAGTCACCCATGCACAGGTTCCAACAGAAGCTAGGGACATCAACCCTGCCCATCCTGGTTAATAGCTATCGATGGACCTATCTCCATGAATTTATCTAGCTGGTTTTTGAATCTCATGATAGTCTTGGCCTTCACAACATCTTCAGGCAAGGAGTGTCACAGGTTGATTGTGCGTTGTGTGAAGAAGCACTTGCTTTTATTTGCTTTAAACCTGCTACCGATTCATTGTCTTTGGTGACCCCGAGTTCTTAGTTTTGGGAAGGAGTGAATAACTCATTTTTATTCACTTCAATCACATCCCCCCTTCCCTGTCTCTTCTGCAAGATGAAACATCCCAGATTTATTAATTTCTCCTCATATGGCAACTGATCCAAACTCTTAGTCACTTTGTGCCCCTTTCGGAACTTTCTCCAATGCCAAGGTATCTTATTTTGAAATGGGGTGACAGCATCTGTATACAGTAGTCAAGATGTGGGCATATGGTGCATTTATATAGGGGCAGGTAGTGAGCCGCTGTGGCCTCCCGCTCATATTGGTGTTACTGGGGGGGGGGGTGGGCAGGCATGGCCTGCCCACGGCTAAAAGGCCCCTCTCACAGTGAGGGGGGGCCCACTAAAAACACCCAGTCACCAAATGAATTCGGGGGACAACAAAGGAAAAAACAGGGATGGGAGTGAGGGTCAAAGGTTTAGAATGAGGGAGCTGGAAGGGGACACCGAGCAGAGGACCCCGGACAGCGCCCACCGCTCCTCGAAGGTATCCAGGGAGTTGGTGGACGCCGCCCAAAGGAACTCTGCTCGGATTCGTGAGCGAAGGGAGGAACGGAGGTAGGCCCCACAGTCGCAGGTCGCCCCCTCTGCCAGCCTCCTCTCCCTGGTTTTGTAGATGGCCATTTTGGCCGTGGCCAGGAGGAGGCAGACGAGGAGGTCCCGCGACTTTGTGGGGCCGCGGATGGGGTGTGACAAGATAAGGAGGTGCAGGGAAAAGTGCAGCCAGAACCTCAAGAGGAGGTTCTGGAGGAGCCGGAAGAGGGGCTGCAGCCTGGCGCACTCAACGTAGATGTGCGCCAGGTTCTCCCTCATGCCGCAGAAGGTGCAGGTGTCTGGGATGGGGGTGAACCGCGCCAGGTACACGCCCGTGCTCACCGCTCCATGGAGGATTCTCCAGCTGATGTCCCCGGCGGGCCGCAGGACCAGGGTGGAATAGAGGCTGGCCCACCGGGGCTCCCCACCCTCCGATGGCGGCAAGAGGTCCCGCCACTTGTGGTCGGGGCGGGACACGAGGGTGGGGAAGTGGAGCGTGTGAAGCACGAGCACGTACAGAAGATGTCTAGGCGCGGTTTGGAAGGGGACCGGCTGCAAGGTATGCAGCCGGCTGAGGTGGTGGAGGGGAGGGGGGCGGGCAGGATCGCGAAGCCGGGGGCCCACGGAGAGGTCCGGAGAGCTAGGAGTGAGAGGGGGGCGGGGTGCACCCTCTCGCAGGACCCGGCCGAGGTAGACGTGAGCAGTGGGCGGCAGGGCGGCCTTCACCTCCTTGAGTACGCGACGGGGGGAGCGTAGGCTGGAGAGCCCCATGCGCTGGGCGAGCGCCGGGGCCTCCATCCAGTCTCCCCGGTCGTAGTCCAGGAGGTCTCCGACCCTGGTGATTCCACCTCGGACCAACCTCCGGCGCACCTCGGGAGACTCCGCCACCTGCACACGAAGGTGGGGGTTGTGTAGCAGGGGCTCCGTGAGGAGGTCTTCCCCCGTGGTGGCCCCTAAGGACCTGGAGGCTGCGAGCAGCCGCCAAGTGCGGAGGAGGTCCTGGTAGAAGGCCGGCAGCTCCGAGAGGCCTCGCGGACGGTCTCGCCAGGATAAATAAAGGAGCTGCCGGTCGTATCGGAGCCCTCGGTAACGGCGGAGGAAAGCGTGCGCCAGCGTACTCCATGCCAGACTATCTGCACTGTTGGTGTTGGTGTTGAGGAGTCCCTGCAGGGCCCGGAGGTGGAAGACATGGACCTGAGTGCGCATGCAAGTCAGGCCCTGTCCTCCCTCCTCCGGGGGGAGGTGGAGTACCCCTGCAGAGACCCAGTGCAGTCCTGGCCAGAAAAACTCCAGGATTAACTTCTGGAGCTGGTCCAGGAACTTCGGGTGTGGGACCAGGGTGCTGAGGCGGTACCAGAGCATGGACAGGACGAGTTGGTTCAGCACCAGTGCTCTCCCCCGTAGGGAGAGACACTGGAGCAGCCCTGCCCACCTCCGCAACCGCTCAGCGACCCTGCCCTCTAAACCCTACCAGTTTTCCGGCGGAGATGGATGCGTGGCGGATAGAAAGACGCCTAGATAGAGCAGCGGACCCGCGCTCCACCGGATGGCCTGAAGCGCGGGCGGGAGGCGGCTCGTCTGCCATCCAGTCCCGACCACCAGGCCAGAGCTCTTGACCCAGTTGACCCGGGCGGAGGAGGCTGCTGAGTAGATGGCTTGGCAAGCCTCCAGACGCGCCAGGTCTCCCGGGTCCTGAACCACGAGGAGCACGTCGTCGGCGTACGCCGACAGGACCAGCCGCAGCCCTGCCTCTGGAAGCACCAACCCCATCAACCGTCGACGAAGGAGACAGAGGAAGGGCTCGATGGCCAGAGCGTAGAGCTGTCCTGAGAGCGGGCAGCCTTGTCGTACTCCCCGTCTGAAGCTGACCGGAGCGGTCAGGGTCCAGTTGAGCTTGACCATGCACTCCGAGGCAGCGTACAGCACCCGGAGAAACCCGACGAAGCGGGGTCCGAAGCCGAAGGCCTGCAGGGTGCCCAGGAGATACCCGTGGTCCACCCTGTCGAACGCCTTCTCCTGATCCAAGGACAGGAAGGCGAACGACAGGCCGTCCCTACACCCAAGCTCAAAGAGATCCCGGACCAAGGACAGATTATGGAGGATGGTGCGGCCCGGGACGGTGTAGGTCTGGTCGGGGTGGACCACGTCCTGCAGCACGGACCCCAAGCGACGGGAGATGGCTTTAGCAACGATCTTGTAGTCCGTGCTGAGGAGCGAGATGGGACGCCAGTTCCTGAGGTCGCGGGGGTCCCCCTTCTTGGGCAGCAGGGTGAGGACGGCACGCCTGCATGACAGGGGGAGGACCCCGCTTTGCAAGGCCTCGGCCCAGACGCCGAGCAGGTCTGGGCCGAGGACGTCCCAAAACACGCGGTAAAACTCCACGGTCAGCCCGTCCATGCCCGGGGATTTGTTGGTGGGCATGAGGCGGAGGGCTTCCGAGAGCTCGGCCAGAGTGAGAGGGAGCTCTAGCCGGTCCCGGTCGCCCGTGCTGACCGACGGCAGTTGGTCCCAGAGCACCCTGCGGGCGTCAGCGTCGGTCGGATCCGGGGAGAAAAGGGTGGCGTAGAAGGCGTGGGCCCTCTCGCGCATCTCCACCGGATCCGTAAGAGGGATGCCATCCTCCGCAAGGAGGCAGAGGATGTGTTTTTTGGCACCCCTCTTTTTCTCCAGGGCGTAGAAGAAGCGGGAGCCGCGGTCCATCTCCCGGACGAGTTGGATTCGCGACCTCACCAAGGCCCCCTGTGCCCGGAGGGCGTCGAGGGCCCTGAGCTCGTCCCTCTTCTCCTGGTACGTGCCGCAGAGGGATGGATCGCTGGGGCTGGCGGCTAGACGCCTCTCCAGCTCAAGAACCTCCCGTTCCAGCTGCCCTATCAGCGCATCCCGCCGCCGGCTGGCCCCCCGAGTATAGTCGCGGCAGAAGAGCCACGCGCGCACCTTTCCCAGATCCCACCACCGCCGTGCCGAGGGAAAGGCACGCCGTTGCTCGTGCCAGGCCAGCCAGAACTCCCGGAAGGACGCCACGAAGCCCACGTCCTCCAGCAGGCTGTTATTGAAGTGCCAGTAGGCCGACCCCCGCTTCCCCAGCGAGAGGGAGGCCTTCACGGCCACCAGGTGGTGGTCCGAGAAGGGGGCCGGCCGCACGCTGGAGGCGTGGGCCCGGGAGAGATGGTGCCGTGAGATGTAAATGCGGTCCAACCGGGAGTGTATGGATTTATGGCCCACCACTCGGACGTAGGTAAAACCAGTGTCCTCGTCCGGGTGGTGGCTGCGCCAGACGTCCACCAGGGAGCGATGGATGAGAAGCTCCCTGAGGACGCCCGCAGCGGCCTGGCAATGCTCGGTCCCCGTGCGGTCCCGCTCCTCGAGGGTGCAGTTGAAATCCCCGCCGAGGACGAGGCACTCGCGAGGATCGATGGTGTCGAGGAAGGCTGCCGCCTGCTGGAAGAAGGGGGTTCTCTCCGGGCCGAGTGTCGGGGCATAGACATTGACGAGGTGGAGAGGCAGCCCCTCCACCCGCACCCGGAAATACAGCAGGCGGCCGGGCACAACCGCGACGCTCCCCAGCACCTCGGGCTGCAGGTCTGGGGAGAACAGGGTTGCCACCCCGGCCCGGTGGGCCGAGAGGTGACTAAAGTGGACCCCGTCTCCCCACTCCAGCCGCCACTTAGCTTCGGCGGCTGGGGTAGCGTAGGTCTCCTGTAGGAAGGTGACCGAGTACCCACCCTCCCGAAGGAAGGAGAGCACTTGGCACCTACGGAGACCCGACCCGCAGCCCCTGGCATTTAGAGTGGCAAAGATGATCGGCGCCATTTGGAGGGCTGGGGAGGATCCTCGCCAAAGGGAGTACCGACGGTTCCCGTGGGGCCACGCAGCAAACCGTGACCAACCCCGAAGGTGACGAGGGCGTCACGGAAGCTGCGGGCCCATTGGTAAGCCGTGGCGTCCCTCCTCCCGGTCCCCTTGCCCTCCTTGAGAAGGGCCCTCACGGATTCTAAGATGGTATGAAAGTCCCCCCAGCGCTGGAGGGCGACAGCAACCTTGTTCTTGGAGCCACGAATGTCCTCCAAGAACCGGCGCATCTCTCCCACCAGCGCATGGGGTGCCGAGGCCTCGGGGTCTCCAGTACCCGTCGGCCTTGTATGCCTTTGGGCCCCACGGCCAGAGAAAAGATTGGGGTGGGGACTGGGGTCTGGTTTTGGGGGGGATAAGGGCGGCAGAGGGAGAGCAGCCCCGGAAGTGCTGGGAGAGGGCGATGTAGGGGGGGCCTCCCGAGGGATTACGGTCTCGGGGGCAGGTATGAGTGGGCAGGGATCAAGGGGAGGGGTAGGAGGAGGAGGGGCGGGGGTAAGGGTAGGGGGGATGAGACTCATCAGGGGAGGGGAAGGTTCATGAGGGGGAGGGAGAGGGGGTAGTGGGGGAGGGGGAGGAGGAAGAGGAGGGAGTGGAGGGAGAGGAGGGTCTGGAGGGGGTAGGATTGCAAGTTCTGGGGCGGGGCGTTGGCTGGGAGAAGGTACGGGGATGATGGCAGGTGATGGGGCTAAGATGGGAGCAGAGGCGGGGATATGGGGAGAAGGCGTCTCGGGAGGAGGGGCTTCCTCGGACGGTGGGGCGGGGGAGGGGGGTAGGGGCGAAGTGCCGACATGCTCGGCAGGAGGTGCCAACTGGTTGAGGGGGTGGGTGTTGAGGTCTTCAGTTTCGGGGCCAAAGGCGGGGGACATGGGGAACTCTGCTTCCCCCAGGGCGCCCAGGGGCTGGCCGACTCCCGTGGGGAGGTCATCCCTAATTAAGGGGGGGGTCGCCTCCTGGGACGTCCCAAGGCAGAGGGAGGTGGTAGTTGAGGGATCACTGGTCGATGGTGAGGGGGAGAGTGGAGGGGGTGGGGGTGAGTGGATGGACGGCCCACAGGCCTCCAGTAGGAGGCTGTCCACGTCCAGGGCCACCGGGGTGAGGCCTAGGGCCTCGACCTCCTGCGAGAGGAGGGCGAGGCCGGGGCTCACCTCCTCCGGATGCTCCGCAGCAGCAGTCTGGGTGGCGGCCGGAGGGGTGTCGGGGGAGGGCACGGGTGCAGAAAAAGCCTTCTCAGCTTCCTCAGGCTCTGGCTCTGGGGCAGAGGGGATATTACCTTTCCCAGCCGCCGCCGTGGCAGCCCGCGTCGCCCCCGGCAGGTGATCGGTAGCCGGGGGTTCGGCAGGTGGGTCTGGGCTGGCAGCTCTTTTTAGTGCTTTGCGCGGCGCCTCCACCCCGTCCTCCGACAGGGTGGGGTGCCGGGTGCGCGCACTCTTTTTCTTTCGTTTCCCCCCCACCAACACCCAGCCCTCCGAGGAGGCGGGCTGGGCAGTGGAGGAGGAGAGGCCAGGGGACAGGGCCGACGAGGAGGAAGGGAGGTAAGAGGGGGGCAGGGCGGCAAGGGGGAGGGACGACCTGCCCCGGGACAGGCCCTCTTCTGGTCCTGCCGCCGGCCCCTCCTCCCTCTCCTCCGCAGGCCCGGCTCTTGTGCCCGCTCGGGCGCCAGCACCTGCTTCTTCTTGCCCGGCACCACGCGGCCGGGCATCCTCCGACGCCCGAGCGGCGATGGATCCGTCCGGGACGAGAGGAGGAGGGTCGGTCCCGGGGCCTGTTGCGGTCGGGGCGCCGCCGATCTCGTGGCTGACGCCCCCCGGGTCGGAGGAGGTCCCGGGCCCCCCTTCGTGCCGGGCCAGGGGGCAGTCCCTCCGGACGTGCCCCGCCGCCCGGCACATAAAGCACCGGGCCTCCCCCAGGGTATAAAAGACCCGGTACTGGGCCCCTTGATAGGGCACCAGTATAGTCCCCTCCTGGGCCACCCCGCCCTGTGCTGCCGCCGGCGGCAGTTGGACCCGGGCCTGCCGGCGGAAGGAGAGCACGTGCCGGAGGGCGGGGTCTTTACAGCCTAGGGGGAGGGGACTCAGGACCGTCAAAGGCCGGCCCAGGGCGGTGAGGAACGGCAGAAGGGCAGAGTTGGGAAGGAAGGGTGGAACAGAAGAAAATACCACCCGCACGCCCAGGTCTTCCAGCGGCTCCAGGGGCACATGCACGCCCCCAACCGCCAGGCCCCTCTCCACCGCCTCCTGGGCGGCGGCCTCCGAAGCCAGGAAGAAGACGATCTTCCCGAACATCCGGGAGGCCGCCACCACGGCCGCGGGCCCCACCACCCGTGCCAACGCCCGCACGTAGGTCTCCACGTGGGGCGAGGCAGCCACCAGGAGGCAGCGGACTCCGTGCCTCCTGGTGAGCGCAGGGAAGGGGCCGCGACCGTTGGGGATGGTAGTCCCGGCAGAGGTGGAAGGAGTAGGGTGCGGGGCGGCGGCGGCCGCCTGGGCGTACGACCTGGGGGCCGAGAGGTCGGGGCCCCCAGGAGCGGTGGAGGGAGCAGGGGGAAAGGAAGAAGGGGAGGCTGCACTTGGTGTTTGGGCAGCCTGGGGGAGAGTCCCCGCCACGGGAGGTTTGGCCTTCCGGGCGGGGCTCTTGCCCTTTCTTTTCCCCTGGCCCTTCCTGACCTTTTGGGGGGGAGGGTTTGGGGCTGGGTCGCCAGGGGGCGCCGCGGCGGAGGCAGTAGGAGCCCCGGAGCCTGCGCCCGCACCCTCAGCCGACATGGTGGTAGAGTTCTGGGCAGCCCTGGACGAGTGGGCCGCCGTTTCGGGGATAGGAGGGGTGACAGTGGAGAGGAGAGGGAGGGAGGGGTCACCAGATGACCCTCCAGTGGGCGTGGGGGTCATATTGGTGGGTCTGAGAGGGAAAAAGTTTATTGGGGGTGGGGGCCTTTAAGAAAGAGCGGGGGAGGGGGAGGAGAGTGGAAGGGAAGGAAGGAGTGAGGCGTGGCTGCCCCTCCCCCACTGGCCGGGCTGAGGACCCAGCCAGATGGGGGAAGGGCAGGGCAAGGGGAGTGAGGTCAGGGAAAGGGAGACACAAAAAAGGCCACAACTCCCAGCACAAGATGGTAAGATGGCTCCTGTTTCTGCACTGGGATGTGGAGGGAATCAAAGTTTGTGTGTGGGGGGGGGGGGGGGGGTGTGTGTGGGTGTGTGTGGGTGGGGGGGGCCCTCAGGCGCTTAAGTAAACGAAAGGGGGGGGGAAGGGGCGTGGGCACGTGGGGGGGCGAAGGAGGAGGCACAGCCAACTTAGGGGGGATGGCGGGGTTAATGGAGGGAGGGGTGTGCCCACGTGCGCCTGAGGGGTGGGCCCATAGCAGCTGCTGCAGAGCCTCAAGATGACAGGGGGAGAAGGAAGGGGCAGCTGATTGGAGGGGCCCAGGTGGAGGGGGCCCCAGCGGCAGCTGGGTGTGGGGGGGGCAGTAGGAGAGGGGGTGGCTGCAGGGGTGGGGCAGGGGCCACGCCCTAACACCCCACCCCTGGCTATGCAGCCCCCCCCCGGAGCCCCAGTGGAGAGGGGCCCTGCCCAAACTCACCCCTCCCCAAGCCACTCTACAGGAGGCTCTATGGAGGGAGCCCAACCGCCGCTTTAAGAGAGCCCCCTACCTTCTCCAGGTGGTGAGGATGCAGCAGCTGCTAGATGGAAGGTGGGCCCAAATGGGGGGCCAGCAGTTTCTCCCCCAAAAGATGGAAAAAGGGGGGGGGGCCCTGCTGTAGGGCAGGGGGCAAGAGGCCCCCACCCTCCACCCACTCAGCAGTTCCTAAAAGAACTAGCTGGAGGAGTGGAGGAGAGGGGGGGAGAAAGATAGAGCCTGCCTGAAGCAGGAGGGAGGCTGACCCCAGAACGGGGGGGTGGGGGAGGCAGCCAAGGCCGGCCGGCCCCTGGTAGCTCGCCTTCCAGCCGTGGGAGGGGGGTCCCACGGCGGCAGCAGCAGCCCTGCAGGAGCGCCTGCAGCAGGCTTCCTACTGACTCAGAGGCCGAGGAGGCTGCGCAGAGGCCCTGGTGCGCGGGCCCAGAGCCAGAACACCAGTGGCCCACAGCAGAGCTTGGGTCCCATTAAAGCCTCAGCCTCCAGGCAGGGAGGTAGTGCCTTCGTGGGCTCCCAGATGCTGGGGCAGAGAGCCTGCTGCCACCTAGCTGGTCGGGAGGAGCAAGCCCCCAGCGGCCCAGAACAGCCAGGACAGCTACGGATCCGGATGCCCCAGGGGACCTTCCCAGATCTGCCAGGACCCTCATGCCGGTGGAGGACCTCCTCCTTGGAGGAAGCCCAGGCCCAGCCAGACAGGCGGGGGCTAGCAACCAGGAGGCCCCAGGAGCAGCCTTCCCTGGAGTTCCAGCGGACCCCTGAAGCCCCCAGGCCCACGATCGCCTTGGCCCCACCGTGCTACCGCCGCCGGACCACCCCAACGATGTGGAGATGACCGACTGGCCGGAGCCCCCAAAGGTAGACGATTTGGAGGGGGCCGACCACACGGGACCCCCTGACCAGATGGACTGGGACCTTCCCCCGATGGAGGTGGAGGTCGGAAGTGGCCCGGGGAACGCTGCACCAGAACCCATGGTGGTGTGTTGCAGCCTGGATCCCCACCGCTGTGGTCGTGTGTAAGCGACCCGCAGGGCCCCAGGCTGGGTCGCAGTGGTGTGGGAGGGCCTGCGACCCCCTACCCCCTCCCTGATGGGGTAAGCCCTCGCTGGGCTTGTTCCTCGACCCTTGTGCTGCTGCCCCGCCCTGAACTAAGGGCTGGGCTTCCCAGGACAGCCGGTGTGGCTGCGGTCCTGTCCAGAGCTATGGGCACTGCCATAGCCCCGGCCGCCTACAGATGGTGGAGAACATGGGCACTTGGTCCCCACCCCTGACGTAAGGGGTGCGGGAGTTGGCCCCCGGGCCCACAAAGCAGAAGCAGCACCCAGAAGGTGTGAGTAACTATACAATGTGTGTGTTTGTTTGTTTGTTTGTTGTTGTCCCCGCTTCAAACAATGGAGATTGACAAGCTGCTGAAACACTTGGTTAACGGTCAAGAAAGGCAGCAGACTGCCCAGCTCCAGCAGCAACAGCAGTTCCTCCAGCAGCTGGGAGTGCGGCAGACACAGCTGCTGAATGAACTGATATCCCGGAACCAAGAGCACCAGAGACAATGCTTACAGCAACAGGCAGCCATGGTGCAGTTGCCGGCAGAGCCACAGCAGGGAGCCCAAGGGGGGAGCTCCGTATCAGTCCTGCCGGTACGACTAACAAAGATGGGGCCAGCAGATGACCCGGAGGCCTTCCTAGTCACCTTTGAACGGGTAGTGGTGGTGACCGGTTGGCCCCGGAACCAGTGGGCTACACTTCCAGCCCCCTATTTGACCGGGGGAGCCCAGAGGGCCTATCAGGCGTTATTTTCTGAAGACGCCCAGGACTACGACCAGGTGAAAGCAGCCATCCTCGACGCCCTGGATGTTAGCCCCGAGACATTCCGCCGATGGTTCCGGACCTTGACCTATGCCCCAGGAGCTCGGCCGCGGTGCGTGGCGCAGGAATTAAGGGATGCGTGCCGACAGTGGCTGCAACCAGAGGTGAGGACCCCCACAGAGCTCATGGAGTGGATCGTTTTGGAGTAGTTCCTCTGCATCCTCCTGCCGAGAGGGCAGGCTTGGGTGCAGCACCACCGACCTACCACTGTTCAGGCTGCCATCAACCTCATGGAGGACTTCCTCGCCGCAGAGGAGCCGGAGGCACCCACGGGCTCGGCCCAGTTGTCATCACAGCCCACTCACTGTGGAGTCGAGAAGCAAGGGGAGCCCCACTCCAAACTACCCGGCCCGCTACGGGAACCAACCGGTCCCCATCGGAGACGACCGCAGAAGCCAGGCCCCAGTAGCCCCCAAGGGGGCTACCAACATGCGGCTACCAGGTCCAGGACGATGCCAGACCCGGGGGGGGGGGGCAACCTGCACTGAGCCCCTGCTTCATCTGTGGACAACAGGGACATCTCCCAAGGGGCTGTCCAGAACAGTTCTGCAGCTTTGGCTGGGTATGGGCAGCTGAAAGGAGGGCCCAACCCCCACAGGCACCCACAATTACGGTCCCGGTCCTCGTTGGAATTGAGGCCACGGTCGCCTTAGTGGATTCAGGATGCAGCCAGACCCTGGTCCACCAGTGAGCCGGCCTGGAGGCTGACCCTGCTCTAGGGACCACTCAATTGCAGGGCATCCATGGGGACGTGCATCCATACTCCAGTGTGCGGGTGCCCCTGACCATTGCAGGGGTAACCCATCAGTTAGTGCTCGGTCTAGCGCCCCAACTGGCGTATCCTGTGGTACTAGGCCGGGACTAGCCAGCCTTCGCTGGTATCTTCCGCCCAGCCACCGGACTCAAGGGGGCAGTGACCCATGTCCTGGAGGGGAATACACCGGAGGATCCATCCGAGGAAAGGACGGGGCTAGACCTTGAACCACTGACTGAAGAACCAGCCGAGGGCTCAAGTGGGACCAGCCCCAACGTTGGGGTGACCTCTGACTTTTGCCGGGACCAGAGGGACGACCCCACGCTAAGCTGGGCCTATGCCCAGGTCACCGCAGTTGACGGGGTGGCAACGGACCCCCACCTAGTGGTACAGTGGCCCCACTCTGAGCTGCGCCAGGACCAGCTGTACTGGGTGGACCAGGACCCCCACACCCAGCAGCAAAGAACGCAGCTACTGGTGCTGAAATGCCACCGACGGGCCGTAATGAAGTTAGCCCATGATATCCCCGCCGCCAGCCACTTGGGCCAAGAAAAGACATTAGCCCGAATACTTCCCCGGTTCTTTTGGCCAGGGGTTCACCAAGAGGTCAAGAACTACTGCAGCTCCTGCCCCGCATGCCAGCTCGCCACCACACCTCGGATCTCTAAGGCACCTTTAATCCCAATGCCAGTCGTTGGGACCCCATTTGAGCGAGTGGCCATGGATTTGGTGGGCCCGCTCCCCAAAAGCATGGTGGGGTATCAGTTTGTGCTGGTCCTCAGACTATGCCACCTGTTTTCCAGAAGCCATCCCGCTGCACAATATTACAGCCTGCACCATCGCAGGAGAGCTAATGAAGATCTTCGCCCGAGTGGGGCTGCCACGGGAGCTTCTCACAGAACAAGGAACCAATTTTACGTCCCGCCTGATGAAACAGGTCTGTACGCTCTTGGGGATTAAACAACTACATACCTCTGTGTACCACCCCCAGACGGACGGCCTCGTAGGGCAGTTTAATCGCACCCTGAAAGACACGACGCGGAAATTTCCCCCCAAGGACCTGTGCTGATGGGATCAGCTGCTACCCCACTTGCTCTTAGCCATCCATGAGGTTCCCCAGTCTTCCACGTGTTTCTCCCCATTTGAATTACTATACAGACGCCACCCGGGGGGAGTGCTCAACCTTATGTGGGAAGTCTGGGAGCAAACTTCATCGCCCTCTAAGGGGCTACTGGAGTATGTTTTTCAGCTCCAGAAGCGCCTGGAACAGGTGGGGGCCCTCGCTGAGGAAAACCTAAAAGCTGCACAGGCTTCCCAAGCCCGAACCTACAACCGGGAGGCGCGGAGCCGCAGTTTTGAGCTGGGTGACCAAGTCTTAGTCCTGCTCCCCTCCAGTGAATCTAAACTACTGGCTCGGTGGCAGGGGCCCTATGAGATCGTTCGAGCCATGGGCCCAGTTACCTATAAAGTTCACCAGCCATACCGGCAAAGGAAAACACAGCAATATCACGTCAACCTGCAGAAACCATGGCGGGACTGAGAGGGCTTCATGATAAATCCCTGCCCCCCAGACCCCGAATTGGGACCCCAGCCAGGTGCCTCACGGGGAGGAAGCTGTGGAGCCGTCCCTTGGCACAACGCTGACTAAAGAACAACGGAAGCAGGCTCAGTGCCTCCTTCAAGCATTCCAGGACAACTTCACCACCCTCCCCGGACACACCTCCCTGGTCTGCCATGTTATCTGCACAGAGCCTGGGAAGGTCGCTCGTGACGCCGCGCGCCCACTGCCCTTCCGGATGCAGGACGTGGTGGAAGAAGAGGTACGAGCGATGCTGGCCCTTGGAGTAATCGAACCATCCCAAAGTGAGTGGCGCAGTCCCGTAGTGCTAGTGCCTAAGCCTGACGGCACTCGGAGGTTCTGCATTGACTTTAGAGAAGTGAACGCGATCTCCAAATTTGATGCCTATCCAATGCCACGGGTTGACGAACTGTTGGGATGTGTGGGAGCGGCCCGTTATTTCAGCACCCTCGACCTCAGTAAAGGATACTGGCAGATCCCCCTAGCGTCTTCTTCGCGGGAGAAGACAGCCTTTGCCACTCCGTCAGGACTGTACCAGTTTACCCGAATGCCACTTGGTCTCCACAGCGTGCCGGCAACCTTCCAGCGGCTTATGGACCGTCTACTCCAGCCCCATGGGGATTACACTGCAGCCTACCTCGATGACATTGTGGTATATAGTCGCCACTGGGAGGAACACCTGGACCGGGTGGCCATGGTCCTTAGGTTGCTGAGGACAGCCGGCCTGACGATGAACCCAAAGAAATGCCGCGTTGGGTGGCAAGAGACAACCTCTCTCAGGTAAACTATAGGAGGGGGCCAGGTAAAGCCCCTCGTGGACAAGTTGCAAGCCCTGGCGGCCTGTCCTCCCCCCAATACCAAACGGCAGGTACGACGGTTCTTGGGACTTGCGGGCTACTATCGACGCTTTATCCTGCAGTTTGCCTCAATTGCCGCCCCCCTGACGCAGCTATTGACAAAGGCCCAGCTGCAAAGGGTGGTATGGACAGCGGCTACGGAGAAGGTGTTCCGAACTTTGAAACATTGCCTAACGCAGGAACGCATCCTCTATAGCCCCGACTTTGCCCACCTGTTCATCCTGCAAACTGATACCTCGGGGGTAGGCCTAGGGGCCGTCCTATCCCAGGAGATTAATGGGGATATAGATATACCAGATATAGATCTGGTAGTCTATATTAGCCAGAAACTTTTCCCAAGGGAACAACGCTATGCAGTAATAGAAAGGGAGGCCCTGGCTGTGAAGTGGGCCTGTGATACCCTTAGATATTATCTGTTGGGAGCCCCCTTCACCCTAGTCATGGACCGTGCTCCTTTACAGTGGCTGTCCCAGATGAAGGACAACGCCCGAATCATGCGCTGGTATTTAGCGTTACAGCCCTACGCCTTTGATGTACATCATCGGGCAGGTAAGGACCATACGAACGCTGACTTCCTTCCCCACCTGGGGGAGATGGAGGAGTCCGCCCCCATGGCATAGGAAACGGACTTGGGGAGTGTAGTGAGCCGCTGTGGCCTCCCGCTGACTCAGAGGCAGGGGAGGCTGCGCAGAGGCCCTGGTGGGCCTGGTGGGCGGGCCCGGAGCCAGAACACCAGTGGCCTGCCCCTTCGCGGGCTCTCTGCCCCTGGCCTCTCGGAGCCCGCACAGGCGCTACCTCCCTGCCTGGAGGCCCAGGCTTTAATGGGTCCCGAGCTCTGCCCTTGGCCCTTCTGGCTCTAGGCCCCGCCCTCTGAGGGGCGGGCCACTGGTGTTCTGGCTCCGGGCCCACCCACCAGGGCCTGTGCGCAGCCTCCTTTGCCTCTGAGTCAGCGGGAGGCCACAGCGGCTCACTACAGAGCACTATGTCTTACTCCCTATTGCTTTCTTAATAATTTCCAATGTTCTGTTTTTTAACTGCCACTATACCTTGAGTGTATGTTTTCCAAGAAGTATCCACAATGACTCCAAGATCTCTATTGGGTGGTAACAACTAATCTAGTCTCTATCACCCTCAAGACCCACATCAAGCCTTACCTATTTTCCAGGACCTTTAGTGGGAATAAAGGGAGGATGGCAGTAGTGGATGAACACCTGGGAGATGCTGCAATTGGAAATGGTGTTTTAGCTGACAGAAGCAAGATGGAGAGGACTTTATGTGTAAAGATTTCCAAATATAATCCCTTCGAAACAATGTCTTGTAAGTTCAATTTGAAACGTATTTTATAGCTCATTATTTTGAATCTTCCTTCAAATACACACTGAACCTGAAATTATTAAAGGCCCTAAGACTAACTAGTTTCACAACATTACAAAAATAAGTTGAGATGGCACCTCTGAATGCAAAGATCACCCATCCCTACTTATCAAGAATGTCCATGATACCTAAATCAATCTGCCCAATCCATACCTAAGGCTTCTTTTACAGACGGTTACAGTTAGCACTCAACCCTTATCCGATAGTAGCTAAAACATTCAGTTATAAATAGAAAGCTGCAGCAAACTTCATAGATGACACGTGAGCCACTCCATGCAAGCTAGCTTGCTTGTTGGCAAAATGAAATGAAGCTAAGATCCATGAAACGCTGTTCTTTGATGAACATTTAGGACTAAATTCTGATCTTAGGCCCAGTGAACTCCCAATGCTTTGTGTAAATAGTAGAAGACTTACTCGGCATTGCTCCGGTCCTTAGAGACGCTGGGGGCGTAGAGGGAGCAGCAGCAGTCAGGAAAGGGCCTGCACTGCCCAGTTGCTGTCGTCGCCCTCCAAGGCCAGCACTGCCCAGTCAGCCACTGCTATGCAGCTCTTCGGAGCTTGGGGAAGCACACTTGCTGGTTGCTCCCCTGTGGTTGTTCTGGAGTATAACTGCCCTACTACCAGACCCCCTCCCATTCCACACACATCCTATTGTACTGGTACAACCAAATCCTTACCTTGCTTTAAGTCAGTGGTTCTCAAATAGCCCATAGCCCATCCTGCTCAACACAAACTTTCTGTGGACCACCAGCCAACTACACCAACATGCCTTTGTTTATTTCTAAATACTGTAAATACTAAATTAGTCACATTAGGCTACTGGCACGATAGCATAAGGGGGTGCATATAACTGTAAATAAGGAAATATTAATCAAAATAATTCAACAGATTAAGCACTTTATCATGTTAATTTGCCAAACTGTGTTTTAAATAAAGTAAAATATGAATTTGTGTCCAAAACAAAAGATTTCAATGCTGTCTTTATTTATAGCAAGGGTAGGGAAACTTTTTTGGGTTGGGGCCACGGATCTACAGAAAAAAATTACTCATGGGCCACACAAGTGAGAGACAACCCTCACAAAAAAGCCCCCAGTCCTAACTATTGTGGGCCCCAACTGAGATACCTCACTCCCTTGGCACTCCAGCCCCATTTGGAGGGGCAAGGTGGGAGAGGAGATAGGGAGACCCAAGCTTCAGGACTTCCCAGAAGCCAGATTAACTCTTTCGGGGTCTCAGAGTTACTAGATTTTATGAGCCCCTTCTCAGGCTCTGGGGTGAAGCCAAAAATGAGGGGCTCAGTGTGCAGAAGTAGGCTGCAAGACAGAGTGGACAGGAGTGAGAAAGAGATGGGAATGCGGGGGGGCGGTCTTGCTGGGAGGGAGGGTGCAGGAGCATTCTGAGAATGGGGTACCTGGAAGGGTGGAAGCGTCGATGTGACTGGCCATGAAGGAGGGTGCAGGACGGGGCTGAAGGCGGGAGGTCTAGCAGACAGGAGAGTGCTGAGCACAGGCAATGTGTGGAGGAGGACAGGGTGGCATGCGCACTCCCATGTGCTCATGGTGAATGCCATGCTGCTTAGTTCCACCCATCTCCTGAGCATTGCAGCCCATAAGTGCAATTCTTAAAACTGTGCCACTCCAGGGGAGCAGGGAATGCCCCTGCGCCCACTGGAAGTGATGCAGCACTTGCACAGGAAGAGGTGGGGAAGGCAGAACAGGGGCAGGAGGGGTGGGGCATGAGTGGAGCAGGGGCAGGAGGGGAGGGGCATGGGAAGAGCACCGGTGGGGGTCGGGTAGGGCACTTGGCCGGTGACCCTCCTGCAATCTCCGCACGTGTAGCCTCTGAGGCTGAGGGTGGGGTTTCTGAATAGGTGGGAGAATGCAGTGTCTGATGTAGAGGGAGGGTGCAGGAGCAAGCTGTGGGTAGTGAGTCTGGCCAGCAGTGAGGTGCAAGAGGAGCTCTTGAACAAACAGATTCACATATAGATGGACAGACACACAGACATATGCACAGATTCACTCATCCCTCGCTATACGAGCACAACCGGTTCCTAACTTTTTGCTCGTAGGTGAAAACTTGTAAGAGGAACACTAAATTCCTATTAAAATACTTGTAAAAGACTCTGATTGGTTCCAAGTTTTTGGAGTGGCAGCATGTGGCGCTGCTTTTGAAAGGTAAGCGAATCTGGGGTTGGGAGGGGGTTAAAGGCTGGGGGCAGTTTGGGGCCATGAGCAGGTGAGGGGTTAAAACCTGCAGGCAGCTCAGGTGGAGGAGGTGGTGGCTTGTTCCTCCTGGCTGCAGCAGAGACACTTGGGGAGCAGGGGGGGGATGGGGTGGGTGTTGGGAGCAGGCTGGGAGAATGTTGGGACTCGGCGGGGGTGGAGACTGCAGGTTTTCTCACACCCAGCCAGGGACCCCACGACAGGCTCAGCTCCAGCCGCAGGGCTGCAGGTCTTCCTGTGCCCTGGCCAGCGACTCTGCAGCTGGAGCAGAGCCAGCCGCGGGGCTGCCACTCTCACCACGTCTCCCCCTCCCCCCGCCAGCACCAGGGACCCTGTGGCTGGAGCGGAACCAGCTGCGGGGTTGCTGGTCTCTCAGCCCCTGCCAGCAGCTGGCTCATATTAGCGGGGGAAGTTCACTCATCAAGTGAATATTGGTAGGTATGCGTCTCCCTCGTTTTAATGAGTATTCATAAGTGAAGTACTCATTAAACAAGGGATAAGTGTAGAGTAGAAGATGTATGAGAGTAAAGTATAATATGTATCTGAAGTCTGAACATGTCCTCTGGTACTCCTATTCACCAAGGGAATTCTCACCACCCAATCCCCCTTCCAACTCTTCATCCATAAAAACTGTATTGTATTGATATCGTCTTACCATATGAACACTGCAGCCTCAATACACATACTCAATTATTTATGATCCCCTGGGTTTTAATTTACAGGGCACAGGCCATAGTCCATCACAATACCTGTAACTTATTGTGGAATCTACAGGGGGTTCAAGAGAATTGGAGGCAGATTACATGAGCACACTAAAAATCAGTCTAAGCTTCTAGAGAGCCAACACTAGCAATCACTCCAATATATTAATTTCAGTCTAATGCCAGATAGCCACTATTATAGCTAGAGATGAATTTTCAGCTGTGTTATGGAAGAACAGTTTTGCAGGCAAACTAAAGTTATACACTTAGCAACCTAGTATGTATTATTCTCATACGCAGAAGGATGAACTAGTTCTGATAACATAAGACCCTGGAAATGTCACTAATACCACATTACTATTCCCCTTTAGTTTCTTAGTTTCCATTTCTCTCTTTCACCACACACACCCTCCATATCTCTCCTAGGTTCCAACTGGGCATAAAGTCCAAAAGTTTTCTTCCATCTCGAGTTCTGTTCTTTTGGGCAAAATCTGGCCACAATGACCCATGCATTTTTTACCTCCAGACTGGATTACTGCCATTCATTATATCAGGGTTAAAGGTGGAAATGACAAAGAGGCTTCAGCTAATATGGGATGTTGTGGCAGTGTACTTCCTCCGCAGAACACATCCTACTCATACTTTCATGTGGCTCTGAAAGCAAGTGGAGGGTGAAACTCTTCCTAGATTAAAATCTAAGTCATGAGTCAGGTCGCAGGTAGATAGTGACAAGATAGGGACTTCAAAGAAGTGCAGATGACCCTCTAGTTTCTGTTACAGAGTGAGGCCTGGTCGGTGTGAAAAACTCTTTTAACCCTTAAAGCAGTTTTCCCCCCACATAGCTCAGGTACTTTCTATCTTTGACCTCTTCTGGGAAAATGCAACAGTCGTGCCTAGGATGAAATTCACAAGAGCTGGAGATAAAGTATCTGTAGTGAAGAGTGCTCTACCCTGGAATAAATTACTGAAAGGAGAAAAAAAGACTGAGATAAAGTTTACCCATCTTCACAACATGCTGCAAGACCATCCTACTTGCCAGGCATGACCCACCATAAGAGAAGAAAAGGCCATACTCAGAGGCCCCATGCTAAAAAGAAATAAGGTAAAAAGGACTCATTTAAAAAAACTCAAATATATATTTGATAAATTTTACCACTATACCTCAACTCATTAAAAAGTCTCTAAACTATTCAAATATATCAAATGTAATCAATTATTTTCCCCTTATTTTCCCATCAGTTCTACTTACTATAGCTTCCTTACTTGCATATAGCTTCCATTAGCCCTGTTTACTATAGCTTCCCATCTTGCATGTTCTGTAAGTGTCTTTGTCAGCCCCTCTCCCTCCAAACACTGAAAGAAGTTTAGTGGAAAGATGATCAATGTGACAATTAAATACAGTATATGGTTGTTTTATTTCTTTATATTGCAGAAGGTGTGGCTTTGGGGTTGTGATGGCACAAGCAGTTTTACCCAGTCAGTAATAAGCTCTCAAATAAATTTGTAAGCCCTAACTACAATGCCACCTTCATGTCAACAAACTGGAATACTGAAATTCACTCACTTAAAGCATTCTATGAATCTTCAACTAACGTAAACTTCTTTGATTCTTCCATATCAGACTGACAGACGCAATACTGATATCTACAAGAGACAACTAGCATGTAACAGCCCTCCTACTGAATGCTGCTCTCTGAAGATAGCACATTACATGCAGTGCAGGGGCAATGTGCTGAAAACCACTATTTTTTCCTGGTTTCGAATTTTATTTATTATATCTGTCACAATTGAGGTCTTGATTACACTTGGAATAACGTTTAGTATGCTTCATTTCAAGAGTTGACAACAAAAGTAACCCAGTTGGCATGAGTCCCCAGTTCAGAGCTCTGGCAACAGCAAGTAGAATGCTTTTGGTCACAGACCTTTGGCTCTGCAATTTGCCAAGAACCAAAATTTGCTGACCTGTAGTGCAGGGGTGCCCAATACATTCGCCACGCGCCACATGTGGTGAACAGGATACGGAGTGGTGGCAAATAGAGGGGTGGCCAACCCATGGCTCTCGAAGCCTTTAAATGTGGCTCCTCCTAAGAGCCACACACGGGGAGTACCATCCACCCACTCTGTGCACTCACCCAACCGTTTGGTGGGAGAAGTGTGTGGCAGCTGCAGCTTTGGTGAGTCCCCAGCGTTGAATTAGAATGGGGCATATGGGGGTACCTGGCTCTGAGGGAGGACATTCAGTTAGAGTGGTGGGGGCAGTACCTGGGTCTGGGGGAGGGCATTTATTTAGAACAGGGAGGACTGGGATTGCCTGGCTCTATAAAAAGTTTTGTATAACCTAATATGGCGAACATGGAAAGGTGACTACCACCACCAGTGTGGCAATCATTGAATTCCTCTTAGACACTACTGCTTTAGTGCATGATGCAAGGCCTATTTGCTCCTGTGGTTCTGGAGTCAAAGTAAGAGAGAGTTCTGATCTGAGTTTATTCTGTTTCCTTATTTTTAATGTGCTGTATTTTAAAATTATTGTACTAGAGCCCTGAGCACTGATTTTCATAGGTGCATATGTTTATCACTCAATAAATAAGGGCACTGCCACTTACATACTTGCACATGTTAAATTATAACACATTGCTATTTTTATAATATTTAGTCAAGAATAAAATATTAAAACCATGCACCTTGACACCTATGCATACTCTCTTCTAACAGATCAACATTTACGAATCTCAATGAAAGCCACAACTCAGTGAGAGAGAACGCTTTAGACCAAGAAAACTACATTGAACAGTATCTGATCAAAAAGCAAAGTTACTCCTGTGAGCTGTGTATAAAATTCACATGCATGTCAGTGAATACTGGGCGCATACATACAATCAATGCAATACCTTGATATGTATTCACACAGCACAGTTTTTAAAAGAATGCATGTACTGATTGACAACACAGAAAACAGTATATTCAGGAAATCCACACTCTGTGCAGTTTATAGCTATATAATCCAGATATCTAATTTTACAGTATTCCATTTTAGAATTTCCCATTATTTTGCCTTCTTGTGTGATATGAGATTAAAGCTGCCTCATATCATATGCTTTAAAGATTCACTTTCTATGCCACCTGCAAGAGACTTTCATTATTCTAACTTTAGTGGGATGAGGTGATTCATGGGATTGATAATTATCACAGAGCCCTTCTGCTTTCTAGATTACCAGTTCAAATGTCTCATAACTCTGTAGTGATTAAGTTCTGAGGAAACTTGAATAATACGGATTGGTGGTCTCAGTCCTGATCATAGCGCTGTGTCAGACAAACTATTGCTCCAATTCACAGCTTTTCCTAAACAGCTCTTCAGACAGGCAAATGACTGAACTTCCTTGAATTTACCAGCAGACTCTTAGAACAATACCTCTGAGTAAGGATTGAAACACTTGAATATCTTGCATTGTTGCTGCTTTTATTATGCTTTTTTCTGTGGATATGCAAAGGACTAATGTTATCCTGGCATCTTTCACAAGTACTGTAAGGTTATCATTTGTACAGCTCTTTGTTAGAAAATTAAATAGAATGTTTAGAACTAAAATTTGCATATACTATCTGGCTTCAATACAAATGTCCCACAACATCTCTACATATTTGTGTGCCATACCCTGCAGAGACTTAATATATGCATCACTTTACTACCATTTCTATTAACAGAGAGGTAACCGTATTAGTCTGTAGTCTAACAAAACAAAACAGCAGTCCTTTAGCAATTAGAAGGCTAACAAAATAATTTATTAAGTGACGAGCTTTTGTGGGACAGACCCACTTCTTCAGATCTATCTATCAGGTCTGTCCCACAAAAGCTCATCACCTAATAAATTATTTTGTTACTCTTTAAAAGCTCATCACCTAATAAATTATTTTGTTAGTCTTTAAAGTGCTACATGACTGCTGTTTGTTTGGTTATGATTACTATTATTTACCATTATTTATTTGTCTCATTGAAATAATAAAGTTACTCGTGGCAGTCAGGGAGGTGCAAAAACCTGTGCAGGTTCAGGGCCTACAAGGCCTGAATCCAGAGCACATTCTTAATATTACTCCAGAGCACACTTACCTCAATGGACAGAATCACATTGACTGTTGGATTTTAAATCAGGCCTCCACTCAGAGTCTAGGCCTGTGGTTTTCAAACTTTTTGAGCTGAGCTCCCCATCCCCTATTTGAGTTACAGTTTTTGGTTGTGTCCATCTTCTTTGCCCCCCCACCCCATCTCACACCTACTGCTCTTCTTTCAGGCATGCAGGGTGGGCAAAGGTGGATGCAACAGGATGTGGGGACAGACTTGCACTGGGCTAAGCATTGACACTGACCCACAGCCTGGGGGGCCTGCTGAGATAAGTCAGAGGTGGAGGTGATGCTCCCTTCCTGCCCAGAGCCATCACTGCCTCTCACCTCCCCAGGCATGTCCCACAAAAACCTCTGGTCTAGGCACTGAGTAAATCTTCCTATTCAATTAATATGGGTACAATTTTTTTTTGGAATTACACATTTAACTCACCTAATCCTGTAACCCTCATACCCCAGCACTTCTTGACAATGTACCTCATGTGACCTTTCTTGTCCAGATCTACTCCTGAAAAATCTAGAGGGATGGTCAACATAAAATTACAAATCCCCTGTCATCAGCTGAAGATAAATCTTGACACACACATTTAACAAGGGGAATATTTGCTTTTTCAGTATTCTAAGCCACATAAAACGTTAGAATACACCACCAAATCCATTTTAATCATAAGACTCTCATGACTTTGATTGCTTTTCCCAAATCCCTGATAACGTGCTAATTCCTGTTTCAGACAAATGGCTTTACCCACTACTTCAGGAACCAAAAATCTCCAGGACAATTATACGATTAATTTTAAAAAAATTCATTTTTGTTGCTGACCACACTAAGCATGAGTAAAGTGAAGCTTGCAACTTCTTTAAGTACTTGTTGAGTACAGGATCAGATTGAAAAGGTCACAGCATGGCTACCAACCTTATAAACAGGCAAAACAGCTCCTCATCTTTGACACCCATGGCCTACCCCTCCCATTTCAGAAAGCAGAGAAACAGCAAAGAGCCAACAATGCAGCTCCTAACTAAGGGATCGTTTTACATGTTGAGATTCCTTAGTCATATCTTTGACTGTGTACCACTGCAGTTTTCAATGGCATTTTCAAGACAGCGGAGCACCTCTTGTCCAGAGGAAGGGGTGGCCCACACAATGCTCCACTCTGCGCCCAAGCCTGGAAACAGGTGACACCCACAACACACACCCAGACCAGAGAAGGGAGCAGTATCCCCTGCCCTGGAGAAGGTAGCAGGCTGCGTGTATGTGGGGGGTGCTAACTGGGTGGGCCCCCCAGCCCTGAAGAGGAGAATGACTCCACAGCCCGGGCCCCCACACTCCCCTCCTCCTGCCTGAGGGGGTGGGAGGGCACCGCCCCTCCCTGCCCCTCTCCTTTGGCCCAGACCAACCCCAGAGAAGATGGGGGCGCTCACAGCAGGCTCCTCCCACTCCCCCCCGCGAGGTGCTGTGGGTCACGGCTTGCTGCACCCCGGCCAGGGGGCGGCACCGCCAGGCCCGAGCGCTGAGGCAGCGGCACCCGCGGCTCGCGCGGCACCGGGGGCTGCCACCCACCCACCCGCCTGTAGGGCGGGGCCAGGCTGGGCCCCGGGTGCGCCAGTTCCCCGCGCGGGTCGCACCTTCAGGCTGCCCCGGCCGGGCCCCTTGGCGGGGAGGGGCAGCGGCGCGGGCGGGCTCCCCAAGCCGCCGTCCTCCTCCTCGTCCTCCTCTTCCACCTCCACCACCACGTCCTCGTCCTCGTCCTCCTCCTCCAGCGCCGCGGCCGAGCCCTCTCGGCGGGGCGGCCTCCAGCAGCCGCTCTCGGGCTTGGGGGCCCGGCCGCCGTCCGGGGCGGGCGCTGCCGGCGGTACGCTCCGCCGCCGGCTGCCCAGGCTGCAGCGCTTGGCCAAGCGCCGCGCCTGCATGGTGCGGAGCCCGCGGCGCGCCTCAGCTTAGGGCGGCGGCACCGCGCCGGCCGCTCATAGACCCCCGGGGCTCGGCGGGCGGCGCTCACAGAGGAACCGGGGGGCGCGGCAAGGGGCGCGCGGCAGCCATGGGGCAGGCGAGCCCGGGGGCAGTCGGCTCCTGAGGAGCGCGGGCTCCCCCGGGCGCGGGCCTGCCCGTCCCCTCTGCCCCAGCTGTCGGCAGCGGTGCGTTCCTGCGGTACTTGCCGCTCCGGGCGGGCCGCAACTCCCCGCCCCTGCCCCAAAACCCGGACTGGATTTCTCCCGCGCAGCCCGGCGTTGCGCGGGACAGCAGCCGCCCTGCTCCGGCGCCGTCCCCACCCCGGCTCTCCCAGGGAGGGAGGGAAGGAAGGAGCGAGCCCATGAGCGGGAGTGCACATGGCACCTGGCGGCCCCCGGCTGACGCTGGCGGGAGGTTGTCATTGCAATAAGCCATTGCGAACACTTAGGGTGGTACGTTTCCTCCATTGATCAAATCCAAACAGTCGTTACTCCGGGATTACACCTCTGAGCCCGACCTCTTTGCGAGGGACACCATTCATCCGCGGGCCCCAGCGCCCTGTGTTTGCCCCCGATTTGCTGCCCCGTTATCTAGTTATTTGCAGTAGAAGTAAAGGATCGGGTATCAGTCAACTACTCTGCAGCAACGGGTGTGCGTCCCTGTCTATGGAGTCACAGGGGTTAGAGGTGGTGCTCCCTCAAGTTTTTTCTTTCAGAGCTACTAACCGGGGGTGTAGAATATTGTCCCAGTAGATGATATAGCACTTTCATCGGTTACATAACAATTTTCCAAAGCAGAATACTTTGGCCCTGAATCAGAGTAGAGGACAGTGCTGGGCTTTTGACACTTGAGGTGTGTCTACACTAGCATTCCTCTTTTGAGAGGCATGCAAATGAAGCACATATTTACATATCTGACACCTCATTTGCATATTCTTTCAAAATAAGAAAAGCAGTGTAGATGCAGCTCTTTTGAAAATAAACCCTGTTTTTGAAGGAACCCTTATTCCTATTTTTTTCATGTTTTTGTTTTCCAGAAGTGGAGGGGCAGGGGATCTCCAGTGTTACAGAACTAAGGTAACAAAACAAAACCACATTCATGTAGCTCTTTAAAAACTAACAAAGGCCATGTCTACGCTTACAAAAAACTTAGAAATGGCCATGCTAATGGCCAAATCAAAGAATACTAATGAGGCACTGAAATGAATATTCAGCGCCTCATTAGCATGATGCCAGCCACGGCACTTCGAAAGTGCTGTGTTTCGCTCGCCCATAGCTCGTGTACGGGAGTCATTTTCAGAATAGGAATAAGGGGATTTCAATGTTTGTAGGGTAGACAAACCACGGGCAGGCAAACCACACAGCTGGAGGCATGCTAATGAGGTGCTGAATATTCGTTTCAGTGACTCATTAGTATTCTTCAATTTGGCCATTAACATGGCCATTTTGAAGTGTTTTTTAAGTGTAGACACAGCCAAAATGATTTTACTGGGTGATTGCTTTCCAGGAACAAACCCACTTCCTTAGACTACAGACTAACATGCCTACCTCTGTTTTACTATTCAACATGCAAAGAATTATGGCAACAGTTAGCATCCTTACTTCTGCTCTTTCCCTCCCTTCACTTTTAAAATTTATTAATGTACTGTTAATACAAGTAATTTTTTTTCCTCTCTGTATCTCAAGTTTCTGGACACATGGGATTTGTACACCTTTTCTGCAAGTATAAAAATGTGTGGCAAGATCTGTGAATAGACTGACCGTTACCAAATCCCCTATAGCTATCTTTTATTTAATATCTTTTCCCAAGAGCCTTGATATGCCTACTGCAGGCCCTTGACAGACTCATTTTACTGTACCATCTCATTTGAGTGTGTAGGTTCCTGCTGAAGGCTTGGTATGACATTTGGCCTCTTTTTCCGGTCAGTTTTATCTGTCTGTCTTTCTCAAAATGTTGCTCTCCATTCAGGCCTGTCCTTAGTTGTTCCTTCAAAGTTCTCTATATGTATGTTGCATGAGCTGAGAATTTGTTTATGAGTGTTTTTGAAGCATTTAAGTCAGCCACCATTACTGAGCTTTGAGATTCTGCTAGCAATATAAGATTGCGTCCTGGGTGGTGACAGATTCCTTTCTCATAACATTACCTGGCCCTCTAAAATGAACTTTGATAGCCATCACCTCATTGCTGGTTGTTTTTGCTCTTTCAAGGGTGTTAACGTTTGACGCTTTGGCTACATCTACACTTACCTGGAAGGTTGACAGCCACTACATGATTTTTGGTATGCCAATTGTGTACCAAAAATCAACTTTACAGCTGTCAACTTCAGCAGCTGTCTTCATGGCAGAATGTCAACAGGAGCGCTCCTCCCATCAACCTTCCTTAAGCCTCATAGCTCATGAGACGTTCCAGGGTCTATGTTGACCCCAGAACACACTGCTTCATGCATGCACAAAATGACATTCCAGAAGATAGAACCTAAGCGGTCAATCTTCTGGAGTTAGTGTAGACGTAGCCTTTGTCTTGCCAGTGGACCCTCAGAAGAGGGCAAAGACAGCCTATGTAAAATTTTCAGGTTTTTTTGATGTGACTGCAGTAAAACTGTCCATGTACCACACGTTCCACACTCATACCCATGCTATCACTTTTTCTCCATAAGCCAACAGTTTTATTGAGATTTTCCAAAGGCCAACCTTTCCTTTGAACTGTGTTTGATGGTTCTAGAGCTGGGGAACCATCACTTGAGATGACACTGCTAAAATATGCAAACTGCTATTCTTTAGTTTTGAACCATCAATGATTATACTGGGCTCAGGGTTAGTGGTTGAGGGAGCTGGTTGGAAAAGGACTTCCATTTTTTCCAAGCTGATGGTGAGTCAACTGTTAGTTGCTTCCTAGAACCTGTCAAGGATAAGCCAGAGGTAATTTTCTTGATTATAGCCTTGTTTATTTAAACTGAATACAGTATTTTTGTTTTAAATTACCATGGGTCCAGCTCCTGTTGTTACAGGATCAAGTGCAACACAGTGAAAATTATTTCTGATGCTTTTCTCTAATTTGGAGATTCTAGAAAAATTCAAAGTTCAAGGATAGTGATCACAGACACAATCACAAGTACAAAGTCTTGTCCTGTAGTACCCATTTTATTAAATCAGAAGGTAAGGACACAATAGCCCATGCATACAGAAATCCTACATAATTACTAAGATTGTATCCAAACTCACATCATCAAAGATATTCTAGGGTCCAATAGACCTCTCAGTAGACAATTATCCATAGAGGGATGGCTCCTGCTGGGATTTTCCATGAGGTCATATCTTTGGGCTTGTCCTTTGAATCTTCCCAATTTTCCCAGATCAGGGAATCTCTTATCTTGTTGTGAGCACACGTAAAACCGTATGCATATACATGAGGGTTTAACATTTTTCTTATCTGCACTTCCATACTCCATGGATATTGGGGGTGCCGCAGTTTTCCCAGGTTGTCCATATTTCATCTTATGCTTATTAGCATCTACTCACATGTAACCTGTGGTCAGGACAGGACACTTCGTGATGTTACAATCAGGTGTCTCATGATCTTGGACATTAACTTGTCATTTATTGCAATCTAGTTTTTTATAACGTTACCTATTGGTACAAGTTTTTCAGTAATCTTGTGGCTTTATTGGCACAGAACTATTCCTTGTTTACCCAGTAATGCCAAGCATTGATCAGCCTATCATCTAGTAAAAAAATATATTTAGCCCCATTGAGTATATATGGAATAGCATATGAATTGACCAGAACATCACATAATACAACTACAGATGGATGAGAAAATGAACTAATTGGCTACCCTTAAGTAGAGAAGAGTGATTTGCAAAAAAGGCTTCACTTATGAGGAAGTCCACAGTAGTTTAAATTATAAACACTTTGAGAAGGATTATGAGCCAAATTCTGATTTCATTTGTGTTGGTATAAGGCTAGAGTAATTCTACTTAATTCAAATTCACTGAGTCAATGAACTTCACTGGAAATGTTTAAGGGTTATAGTGATGAAACTTACATCAAATGCTACCCCCATATGTTTTAATTGTAATTATACAATAGAAAGGAAATAAGAAAACAAATGGTGGGCATATTGAATTCATCATTATCACAAGTGTAAGGTCATGCAGCCATGCACCTACAATGTGAAGGACTGACTAGAGCCTCCCTTATCTCACCCAGGAAAGTTAATATATTTAAATAGTTAAATAATTACCTACTTATATTCTACGCTTATTTATTTTAGGGAAAAGATACAGTAAATGTGTTAACTTCAATGTATCTTTGGAATACCAATCAGCATATTTAGATATTTTATATTTTCCCCAAAACTCCTATGGTGCAATCAGCAACAGGGATTAGTCCAATCCTATTGGCTCACATTTCATCTTTTATATATATGGAGATACACATTTCAGACAGCTGGAAGGGACCTCAGGAGGTCATGGAGTCCAGTCCCCTGACTCAACACCATCCTTTTTTTTTTTTTGGGAAAAATCTATTGGTCCCAGGTCCCTAAATAGCCCTGTCAAGGATTGCACTCACAAGCCTGGGTTTAGGAGGCCAGTGCTCAAACCACTGAGCTATCCATCCCCTGGGTTAGCTGACTGTTTTAACTGTACTGTCTTGACAGTGCTATGTGTTAACCACAGAACAAAACTTCACCCATCATTGGCATTGACTTAGTTTGCTGTACCTTAACATGATTGACAGAATTTCCTTACACTACATCTTTCTCATCACTGATTTACTCTTTTATTATTCAATACATTACTGGGCCATTTTCAGCTGTCTCTTTCTTATTTCTAGTGTAACTGTTTCCTCATTCGTTTAAAGTTACACTCTCTCATCCCAGATTTTGGTAGCTTATACCATGACCCTCTTTTAGGCTAAATCCTGCCTTCTGCATAGGGCTTTGTGTCCAGGGGTTGGAAGCCCCTTCTTTTAAAAGCAACAAAAGATACTGGCCAGAACACTTAAGGAGGCATTAAGACACAGTAAGCTAACTCACTGGTCCAAAAACTGTTATGAGACATGATTGGCAGGTTAGGGTTATCTGTAGCCAGGCCTGTTGGCTAGTTTGCCAGCAACAGCAAGCTCCCGTCCGCTGCAGGTAAGAGGTGCACTTTGGTCTTAGGCAAGGGCACAGCAAGATGCAGTGAAACATGTCTTTTGTTGGCCCATCACACATAATCCTCTTCTGGCTAGCAGGAGTTCTCAAGCTCTCAGCCTTCCCAGGCTAACGTACTCCTTTCAGGAGTCTTGTCTGTACCCTTTCATTTAAAATCTATTTGCTTACAAAATCAGACATAAAAATACAAACATTACAGCACTGTATTACTCAAAACATGCTTAATTTCTCATTTTTACCATATCATTATTAAATCAACGTACTGGAATGTACATATTGTGCTTACATTTCAATCATTATAAGTCATTGCCTGTGTGAAATTTTATTTTAGTTTGTATTGACTTATATGGTACTTTTCATACAGCCTTTTGTAAAACCAGGAAAATACCTACATGAATTGAGGTATCCCCTTGAAGACTTTTGCACCCTAGCTGAGAACCACTGGTACAAGGTACTTCACAGTCTATCAATGCCTGTCTTCACTTGCCAGGGAATGACTAAAATCCTTCCTTTCTTTAGTCTCTGATCCATTTTTTTTTCCTTTCCATTAATGCTGGCCTTAGCACTGGAAACAAGACCCCTCACCCTCACCTCTTGCAGCTGACATTATACATCCATTCCTCTCTGCTTTTACAAAAACCTAGCAGAAATGAGAAGCAAATCACAACCACCAGGATATATGTAATGTGAACACCACACTGTGTTAAAAACAAACATGTTTTTTTCTTGTCTCCACTAGAAACCCACATTATAATCTCAGAGTTGCTTCATTCTAGAGCCTTATTCTACTCCAGAATCTGGACAATTGCCACATCTTATAAATGTGCACGGGAACATTCCTGCACAGGGGGCTGACCTTTATGAACTCCTTTATCAACCTGATATCTCTGTTTCTAATACTTAACTATAATGTGTAACAAATTTAGCTTGAGCTGTGCCTTTAAAAGCAGCATGTGCATTTATTATGTGTGTATTCTGCTACCACAGTGGTTCTCTGAGACACTGGGGCTGCTGCCAACTTTTTTAATTGGGGACCTGCCTTCTCCCCACCCTCTTTGTGAACTTCTGTTTCTTTATGCTTTGCAGTGATCATTGAAGCTCTCCTGCCAGCTGGGAGGACAGTCAGGCACCTTCAAGAAGAAGGGAATGATTGACAACATTAGTCTGTAAATTGTCTACCAGATGCTGCTCAAAAGAAGAGAGGTGGCAACCTTCCCACCCTCTCTTTAGAATCTCAAATCATCACTCCTGTGACATGCCTGTGCCCACACATCTTGAGAATGGGGAGCACAAAACTACTTCTGAATCTAGCTATTGTGTGGAGCAGAACCACTGTGCATGCAGGACTACATTTACTTAAGAAGGTTCTATCGGTAATCGTGTTGGAACGAAGTCGGCAGTCAAACATTTCTCTGTCAGATCATTGGTGTAAGATTAGTAAATAGAAGAGTTTACTGGTCCTAAAAATATTTTTACTGGTCCAACAAGTGTTTCTAGTTTAGGGAGATCACAATAGACCAAACTGTGAAAAAAGGGTGTCACCCCCATGCCATTTTTTCTTGTCAACTGTGTAAAGTTTTAATAATTTCACAAAGTTAAAGTTAATCTTTGTGCTTCTGGCATGGTTTCCTCTTGTAAAAATACCTGAGGGGTCATTCGTATGTGTCTCACTCTACCGCAAACATCATGGGCTCTTCCTGTTTCCATGTTTAAACAGGAACCTCAATGAGAGAGACAAGAGGAGAAGTTAATGAACTGTAAAACCAATGCTTTCCCCATTTATATTACTTAAGCCACCAAGACGTAGATGCTGTTTAGGCCATTAATGGCAGCAGTGGACTAAAACAGCCTCTTAGGCTTGGTCTGCACTAGGCACGCAAAGCAATTGCAGATACACAATTCTAGCTACCGCAATCACATAGCTAGAATCAACTTATCTGTAGTTGACTTACCTGGCCATCTTCAGAGAGGGAGGTTAACAAGAGAAACTCTCGTTGACCTCCCTTACTCCTCATGATATTGACATATACGGGGTCAACTGCCAACCCCAGATAGTCTGATTTTGTGTGTCTCTACCAGATGCGTGAAATCGAGCTCCAGAGATCAAAATTGACCCTGACCAGTCAATCTTCTGTGTAGTCTAGATGTACCCTTAGACTTTACTGGGATAGGGCACCAAGAGTGGAAAGTACACAGTCATATGTCTCTGTTCTGCAAACACTTAAGCATGTGCTCAGTTTGCATGAGAGTAAGATCACTGATTTAGTAGGATTATTCATGTGAGATACATTAAGCAGATGCTTAAACATTTGCAAGATTGGGGCTATTAACTTCTCTTTATTTATGATGAGTGAAATGGAAACAATTCAACTCCAGCCCTGCTAGATTTTCAGGGCTAGTAGTTAAAAAGAGCAATTAAAACAAACAAACAAACAAACAAACTTTTTTTCCCTTACGAGATGAACAGGAATTTAGTAACACATAGTAGCCACAGAACCCCACAATGTCACATTTACAAATTCACTTTTTAGGCTACAACTGCACTGCAAACTTTGTGAGGCTAACAATATTTTTCCGCAGTTGTCAAACAATAACAAAGAGTAATAATACTGAAATAATTAATTCAATAAATTAGGGGACATACACACTTTTAAGCAATATAACTTTAATTGCAGTTATTTATGTTGTCACCTTGCCTTCCCTTTACTTCAGTTTGGGTATAGTTTTATGAGCCAGGATTTACACAAACTCTTGGTTTTATGAATGATTGTTATGTAACTTTGAAAACTGCGATCTGAATAGTTCAACAATACAAACGGTCATGTAGCACTTTAAAGACTATCTCCAGATCCAAAGAAGTGGGTCTGCCACACAGAAGCTCATCACCTAATAACTTGTTTTATTAGCCTTTAAAGTGTTACAGGTCTGCTGTTTTGTTTTGTTAGTATGCAGACTAACATGGCTACCTCTCTGTTACTGATTATTTCAGGTAATGTGCTACATTGGTTTTACTTCTAACAGTTCTTGGAGGTGGTGGCCATTAAAACTTGTGTCAGAATTGAAGGGAGAATTAATCAACCTGATAACTTATGCCTCCCAGTGTCATACCACAATGAAAAGCTGAATCCACTGTATGAATTCTTGCTCTTGATGGTGCATGAGATGAGTCCTGAATGAATCTCAGGTGCCAAAGCATTAGCAACACTATTTTATCTAACAAAGCTGACCATTCACACCAATGTAACTTTAGATTCATGTTTTAATAGCAGTTTATCCTTTCCAAGAAAATTAAGCTTTGGGAAAATATTGTGGCGTCCCCAAGGAACAAGACAAATTTGGTGTACATTCTTTTAACTCATAGTAGCAGTTTCTCCTACCGCAAAACGAGCATACTACTTAACTTACCTACCTGGCGGGGGTGTGGTAAGGAATAATTTATGTTTGTAAAGCAACTAGTACACAAGGTTCTAATTAAATATTGCGTTAGGATGCAATTTACTATTCTTGTACTGGCAATTTTAGAAATATGAACAACTTTACCATAAAGATTATAAAAGGGAAAAGCTAAATACGAATGTTTTACATAAAAATAGTGAGTTTGGCAGGTAAATACTGTTCATTAGAACTGGTTGAAATTTGTCAGTGGAAATGTTTTGTGGAATTTCCCCTGCCCCCCCAAAATTGTGTCTTCCTCATCTTTTGAGCGTGCTTTCATTAAAACAAAACAAAACACATTTTTCAATTGCCACACACTCAAGTGAAAGTCTAAACACTTTTGAGAGGAAAAAAAAGTCATTTGTTAAAATTTTCCATGGAAACACTTTCAATGTCCTCTGTGTTTTTCCTCACCACTTCTACTTTTTCTACAGCAATACTTTTGGAGGAATCTGAACTTAGCTCTCTCCCTTCCACAAAAATGAATGGTTACAACCTTCAAGAGAGTTAACTTTCAGGAAAGATAACATTGCCTATATTCTCTCCTAGAAAGGTGAGGGCAGCTGTGTGTGTGTGTAATCCTTCTCTTTAAAACCCCACTGTCTTAGCAGCAGCCTTGCAGACACTTGAGCAGATGTCTCAGTTTGAAACGATCACAAATGCTCACAATGCATTTGATCCATGCTCCTGCTCAGGATCCTGTACATATTTTTATTCTGACTATTCCTCCTACCGGCAGAATGCTGTCTGTAAACATGTGTGGTTCAGAGAAAGGGAGCTTGCCATTGGTAGATTCACTCCAGGCCTCCACTGTGCTACACTTCTGAGCTGTCAGTTACTTTTACAGTGTGTGCTAGATTTTGGCGCCACAGCTGGGAGTGAGGGTTTTGTTCCACAACAAAAAACATGAGCTTGAATAGGAAGACTGTTGCACTGTTTAGGGAGAGAGAAAGGAAGAAATACACCCAGAGACTGTTTCAGAGCTGTCATCAAGGCAGCTATCTCCGCCTCTCACAGATTATGATCAAAACAATGTGATAAACTGTATTTGCATCAAGCGTAAAGCTGTTTAATCCATAAAGATGAATGTTAGGCAATGGACTTTTATAGCCTGTTTGTAGCTTTAGGTGGAAGCAAACAGCATTTTGAATTAGGTTGACCAGCTAGCAGGTGTGAACAGTTGAGATAGAGGTAGGATGTGATAGGTGCCTATACAAAACAAACCCCCAAATATCGGGACTGTCCCTATAAAATGGAGACACCTGGTCAGCGTCATAAAACTTTCTCATAATTATAACTACCTGGATCTTATGAAAATGGTCCTGTGGTTAAGACCCACCATTGAGATGTCCAGAAAGCTAGGTTCTGTTTCAGGCTGTGAAGCAGACTTCTCATGCAAGCCAGGTCAAGTTATTTCAGCTCATCCTGCTTCCAGTTTCCCACCTGTAAACACAACATTGCCACATCTATGATGATCTTATCACACAGCTCACTTTGTTGTTGTTGTTGTTGTTTTTACAGTTGGAGCAGTGGGAAAATAGTGATTTCATGAGCGTCTCAGCTTTCATAAAGAAAAGTTCCTAACCTTCATTCTTGATGGAGAAAAGCTTTAAAATATGACCAAAGCACACTCTAAAGTGTGAGAATCCAGATGGCAAAACAAAAGAACCCAAAATCTTTTTTTTAAAAATGGCTCAAAAACCATTATGATTAAACCTCATTGTTTTGGGAGCCTGATCCAGGAATTCTGAATGCTTTGGGTTGACTGTCAGGAAATGGGACAGCAGCATATCTCATGTGACCCTTATTTAGTGTCTTGCATATAACGATCTCAGGTTATAGTCAAGACTGATGCTAACTTCACATTAAAAACTCAGTTTTTAATTGTACCCTCAGTTCTCCAAGGATATCCTGATTCTCTTTGCTTCTTTCCCTCTCACCCCACTATTTCACAGCTGAATCTCACTTTGGAATAGATGTTTCTTAGGCGGAGTCGTGAAATTCAAAAGAAAAAAATTGGAAGTCAATGTTTTGGACTTAAAAGAATGTACTGTTATTAAAATGTGAAGGGCTCTTTTAAGGTGTTTACAGAATAAACTTTGCAAATAAAAACATCTATAAGTATAGGTGCTTGGCTTCTCCAGGCTTTGCTGCAGCAGCTGCCAGCCTGAGCCAAAAACAAAACAAAACAAAAAAAAAACCTGATGTCATCAGTATGGAAAGAGATAGTAAAATGATGAAATGGTGGTGGTGGGCAGGGGTGACAATGAGAAGGGCAAAGACTGGGGACACAGGCTGTGTCTACACTAGCAAGCTTTTTAGAAATATTTTTCAAAAGAAGGGGCTCCTTTGAAATACAGTGAACCCTCGAGCTACGCACAATCAAGTTGCACTTGACTTGGGTTAACGCGGCTGCTGCCCCGGACAGGACTGGGAAACTGCTGCTGTCAGGGGCAGCAGCTGTGAATCAGGCTGCTGTCCCTGACAGGAGAGGGGAAAAACCGCTCCTGTCAGGGACAGCAGCCTGACTGGCGGCTGCTGCCCCTAACGAGTAGTTTCCTGTCAAGGGCGGCAGCTGCCAGTCAGGCTGCTGTCCCTGACAGACAGCTGCTTGAAGCACCAGTTCGCCCAGCTGGGAGAACCGGCGCCACAAGCAGCTGTCTGTGTGCTTTGGGGAGCCCAGCGGGCGCACAGCTGCTTGTGGTGCGGTTTCTCAGAAACCACACTGCAAGCAGCTGTGTGCCCACCAGCTGGGAGAAACTGGGGGCCACATGGATGCCCCCCGCATATCCCCCAGCTGCCCGCTTCTGCAATCCCTCCCCAGTTTACATGAAATTCAATTTACATGGAGGTTGCCCAGAATGCAACTTCCACGTAGATCGAGAGATTGCTGTATCCAGTCGAGACTGTACACACAAAAGTGTTCTTTCAAAATTAAATCAAAAGAACATGGTGCTCCTTTCGAAAGAGCTCTGCCACTCCTGTTTCAGGAAGCGCGTCCCCTTGCAAAAGCTTCTTCCAAAACAAGATGTGTGTAAACGCTCCATGGGCCCTTTTTTCAAAAGAGCAGTCCTCATGGGGCCTGATTTTTCAATTCCTGTCCTGTTCTTTTGACAGATTGAGGGCTGTGTGGACACTCTCTCAAAAGAGCAGATCACTCTTTTGATCTGCTATTGTGTGTGTGGATGCACTCTTTTAAAAGAAGGGCTTTCGAAAGAGCTCTTCCGGGTGGACGTCTTTTGAAAGATCACTGTAGTGCAGACACAACGAAGGGTCCTGTGGCACCTTATAGACTAACAGAAAAGTTTAGAGCATGAGCTTTCGTGAGTTAACTCACTTCTTCAGATGCTGTAGTGCAGACATAGCCTTAGAGGGAGGGAGCAGAGCTGTGCTCGCCAGTCTCTAGTTTACTCTCACCTTGGCTTTGAGATGTGCTGTAAGACAGCATTAGACAAGGCAGAGGGTGGGTGCACTAAGTTAGCTAGCCAAGTAAGAACCTGGCTTTAAATACCCACTGTTTGCCATGCGTCGGTCAGAGCACATCTTCTGTAGGATGGCATTAGTCAATCTTGAAATCCATGTTTAGACAAAGACAGAATGAAGGCACCCTGGGAAGGGCTGGAGCCGATTATGAAGCGGGACGGCAGACTAGCAGAGCATGGAAGGGTGGAATTAGGGCTCAGGGACAGAAAGACCAGGTATTGAAAGGAGAAGAGGGGCTAGGGGTGAGGGACTGGGGTTATTAGACACACTGTGAAATCTCTGAAGGGTTCTCTGTACAAATGAGAGTGTTTGATGCATAGCAAGGTGCTACCCCCTGAGCACCAGCAGCCCCCTCCCACCTCCATCTCTCCCTGGGTTTCTGCATGCCAAGCCCCGTACCCCTTCTGTGTCTTAGCCTCTGTCCTTTCCTTCTTATTAAGTCTCCTGGTGAGTCATCCCTGCTTCCCAGACTCTGCTGCCCCTACCCAGGCTCTTCAGTGCCCTGCACACAATCCTGCTCTCTAAAAAGCTGTGCAAGAGATTTCTGTTTCATTTTCTGCCCTGTTCCCCTTCCATGTGTGACAGCAGAACCTCTCTCCCTACTCCCCAGGCTCCCTGCTTCCTCCTTCTTTGCCGTCTCCCTCCGTGCCCCATATCTGTGTTCTTGTATCCCTCCTATGGGACAATTCATAAGATAAGCCATTGCTCAAAGCAAGTAAATATAGCAGACTCTGGCCCATAAATATGGTGCAAATTGTTTCACTGTCTTCTGTTTTTCTGGTCCCAGCTGTCCTAATTGTATGAAGTTAAGAGATCTAAGCAAGCTGCAAACCCATGTTTTGTGGGACTTTAAACCTATATTAATATTTTTGCATAGAAGTATCAAGTTCCTCGTAAAAAAATTATAAACTTACTTTCTTTTTAAGGTATATGTAGTCAGTCTTTTCACCATTCCTTCCCATAACCCAGCTGTCCCAAGAATTATTATTCCAAATTTTTAAAGATAATTTATTAGTGTATCATAGTTTTGTCAAAAAGTAGATCATTAATCAAAACTATCTATCCCTATTAGTTATTTCCTACTAGATTACAGAGAACGATGTGTCATTTGCACATGCATTTTGCAAACTTACTCCACTATTGTATCCATTATTTTGCAAATTGCAGACATTGAGATGAAGGGTGTATAATTTCCTAGCTTGCCTTTATTCCCTTTAGGAACACTGATACTGCATTGGCATGTATCCACTTTTGCTGTAACTTCATTGGAATACAGCAAATTCTTTATTATGATTAACAAAGAGCTGCTCTCTGGTCTGCTTTGAATCTAAGTCTGCTCAGGGAGATTAGTTGATTTTGAGCAGTGCCAGCTCACTAAATAACTCTGCTTCACTGGTCTCAGAGATATTTGTGACAATGGATGCACATGTCATTTTCAATTTTTTCTTCCCCTTTGAATCGGTAATATTTCAGTAGTATGACCATCTTTTGCTATTTTATTTCCAATTTGTTTAATAGTATACATTCAAAGCTTCTCCCTCCACCATGTTATTGTCTAAGATTTGTAAACACAGTGGAAAGCGCATTTAATCTTCTTTACTTTCTTAATATTTCTGTTTTGTTTAGTGTGTGTGTAATATGCTATCACCCTCTACAGGATGGAAACAACTACACTTGTATGGCCTACCCCTTTGTTGGCAGAGACTCTCCTTCAACCGAAGGACTTGTCTACCCTAGACGGTGGATTGATGCTGTAGCGATCAAACCACCGGCAATCAATTTAGCGTGTCTGCTTTGATTATATATATCAACCTCTGAGAGTGCTCTCATTGACTCTGGTACTGTACCAGTATGAAAAGAGTAGTCAGAGTTGCTGGGAGAGCAGCCCACACTGACCTCATGGCATAGAAGACACTGCAGTATGTTGACTTCAGTTACATTACCCTCAGTGCTGAAGCTGCATAGGTGAGATCAATGGTGTGTGTGTGTAGTGTAGACCAGGCCCAAGTGGAAGGGGCCATGGTTTTGGAGTAGGGGGATTCCTATTTTGTCCCCTACTGTCACCATGTGACTCATCTGGCTGGGTGTACAGAAGTTCAAAATGTGTGAAAGCCTAGGTGACAACAGATTTGTTTTACTAGATACTTTTGTTTTCATAAGTTTCAACATTAACCCCTTCTCTGATTACCCTTGAGCAGGTAACAACAAGTAGATTGTGTGTTTACGTGTCTATTTGGCTTTAAAAGTGGTTTACACTCACTTTTAAAACCAGGTTCATTTCTCTTTACATCATCTGAAGACAGAAACTCATTTTCATGAGCCTGCTTTTGTATTTCTCCATTACATAGAAATTATGTTGTTGACTACCTTTGTTCAAGGTGTAATTTATTCTAATTTACTCATCTAGGTTGATAGAAACCAGCACTAGTGGGAACTTACTCTTTGTGATCATTAGGAAGGTGCATAAATTATAATCCATAACGATTACAGAGAGCCATTATTTTGGTCTCTATAATTTTCCAAGTTAGATAAGCTTGCATCATATGTCATTTGTGATAGATAATTTTGCCACTACACACTTACAGTTATGGACATTTCTCACATTATATTATTCTTCCAGTACTCCTAACCAGAGTGTTGTGAACATTTATTTGAAAGCCCTTTCTGCTGGTTGTTTTAAGACGTTGTTTCCTCCGAAAAGTGGACATTTATTTGCTAGATGGCCTTTGTGTATTCAGACCCATATCTGCTGATGGTACTGACAAAAATTTACCTATCTGTTGTCTGTATTGATAGAGCACCCACAGGTGACAAGAGGCAGTGAGGTTCGTTGTGCTAAGTGCTTTACCAACATAAAAATGACACAATCCTTGGCTTGCGAAGTTTAAGACAAGATACAATAAACAAATCCAACAAAAATAGGGGGGGGCTACGGGAGGAAGGTCAAAACAATAAAGAAGGTAACTGCAGTATTGCTGTAGCCGTACTGGTCTCAGGATATGAGAGTGATGAGATGGCTGAAATATGTTGGGGAAAGAGGCAACCTTTCAAGCTCCATAGAGTTCTTCTTCAGGTGTGGGCTTTGAGGAGTTCAAAACAAGGAGGAATTCACATCCACCTTGCCTCATTAACACAGAGATGCAGTTGCATATATTAGTCAGTGTGCTCAGTTCCATGGTTCCAAATGGCTTATCATTAAAAAATAAAATATCAGTAATCCCATTCCCTATTACACTGCTCCTCCGTCAACCATCATCAAGTGGCAACTTCCAGTGAGCACACAAACAGAAACAGAGCTTGTGGAGTGCTTTGACGGGAGAGTCACTGTTTCCCATGCACTTTCCTGCCTTCTTGACCAGGGAGACAGAGAGAGTAAATAGAAGGAAAAGGAGAAGGAAAAATAGGAGGACAGATAAAAGATGTGAGGGGGATGGGTATAGATCTCCAAACTGGGAATGAAGGAGAACTGTGCAATCAAAGAGGTTCATGGATCCTACATCGGTCGGCTGCCAGAGAAGCAATATTAGCCTGTATAGAACCCTACTGGATTTCACCTTGGATTTCCTGCTGGGAAGCAACATTAAAATACCAGCATTAGTGAGGTAGCCACGTTAGTCTGCCTCTTCAAAAACAACAAGAAGTCTTGTGGCACCTTATAGGCTAACAGATATTTTGGAGTGTAAACTTTCGTGGGCAAAGACCCGCTTCATCAGATGCAAAGAAAAAATAAAAATACCCGTTTTCAGTTACACACCAGAGCCACTAACAATTGTGGAGCTATCAAAAGAGTGATGAGCATTTCTCAAACAGGGAGAAGTTAGAATTAAAGTGTCTCAGACAATATTCACAAAGGACCAGATCCTGCTTTCACTGGTGCCAATGACAAACACCTCCACTGATTTCAGCCATGCTGGAGGCTTGATCTTGCCCTTTGAACTATTCTGCTTATTTCCGGTTGGGATATTCTTGTGGTTGCTTAGTTTGGAGATGATGGATTTGTTTTTTTGGGTGGGGGTAGGGGGAGGCAGGGAGGCCAAGCTCTTGATTCCCTTCCATTTCTGGAATGCAGGCCTCCTTTTTAGCCCTTCCCAGAATTTTGGCAATCCTGGAATAAGAAACCTCCAATAAGTATGAAGGTGTAATCAGGTGGGTTGACAGATTCGATGGGTCCCTGGGCAATATGTGCATCAGAGCTCCATGCTCCCAGAAGGGACAGGGCCTCAGAGGAAAGGGTCAGGGCCAGGGCAGCTAGCCCTCAGCATTTCCCAGATTGTGCCCCTCAACCCACAGCACTGTCCAGAGCGCACTGCCAGGTGCTCTGCAGCATGCCAAATAGTGCTCTGGTAGTGGTTTAAAGTGCCCACAGATCCATCCACTGCCACAAAAGAGGTGGCCAGAGTTCCGAACCCCTTTGAATTGCCCATTGGCAGGTGCAATGAACATAGGACTTTAACAGTTAAACCTATGAATTTTATTAACATTTATATTCGATGAAAGTAATAGCCATAGTAAATATTCACTTACACAGACACCAATGAATGTTTCCAATGTGGATTATTTTCTGGCTTGCTTTTATACATGATGGGGAGTTCAAAAAAGTTTGAAGCTTTTGACAAGAAGCATACTTTCAAATTAAAATAAAACTCAAATACTGTTCCTGTTCCAGGGGCCATTTTTATTCCAGACTAAATTGCTCATATTAAGGGCTCTTCAACCCAAAGTTTGGGTTTAATGAGTCATAATAACCTGGGTTCCTACAAACTTAATTGACGACAAGAAACCAATAGTACTGAAGACTCTATAATAGTGAAAAAAATGCCTACTGCTCCCAAGATAGAACAGGGGTACAAGTATCAGAGAGGTAGCTGTGTTAGTCTGCATCTTCAGAAACAAAAAGAGGTCCTGTGGCACCTTATAGACTAACAGATATTTTGGAGCATAAGCTTTCATGGACAAAGACCTGCTACATCAGATGGGTCTTTGCCCATGAAAACTTATACTCCAAAATATCTGTTAGTCTATAAGGTGCCGCAGGACTTCTTGTTGAACACGGGTACAGGAGATTAAATGAACTAGCAGCTCTAGAAATATTAGTTTAGAGAATTACACATGCACAGGGAAACCATCACTAGTGCATAATATTTGCTACTATCGTATGTCTACAGGCACTTGGATTTTATGGTGAAAAGCAGAGTAGAAACACCTTTAAATAGCTACGTCTGCAAATAGAATTCTTCACCTTCAGTAATGGAAAATTCTGCACCGTGTCCTAGGGTTGTTAACTGGGACTCGGACTGTTGTGGTGGGTATAGAGAAACAGGTATATGCCATATACATCAGTTTGTATTTTGTTAAATGTTGGGCAATGAAAGTAAAATTGTACCAACGTATGATGAGAAGATGTGATCAGTAGTGGCATGATCAGGGCAGCACAATCAAATAGCACTGCCTAATAATATGATCTAGTGAAGGGCTGGCTGGTTCCCTGAATTCACTTGGATTCATGTGTGGAAGACACCACAGGGCACTGCGATACCATAGATGACTGTCCATGTGGGTAGAGGGATCTAACTGTGTGATCCTAATGCAGGTTCTGGGTCTTATTTTACTAACCCATTTCAACAGACTATTTTAATTAAGACACTGAAATTGGAGATCAGCTTGTGTATGTAGGGATTAATATTACGGCAAAGTGCAGGGATTTAGTGAGGAAATTCCCAGCTGTGCTGATGAGAATTGCATGGCTGATGGAATTTGTCCCTTAGCTTCTGAAAATCTGCTGAGAACATATTCACATTATAAAGCACTAGGGGAGGCTAATTAAAAACCTTTTCTGTTTTTATAAAGAGAGGTATGACTACATCTGCTATTTTATCTTGAGAAAGGACTAGTTATAAGTTCTTTAAAAATATGAGGCTAGAATTACAGAAAACCAATGGAGCCCTGACCATTGTGCTACTCCCAGACAGGACTGGAATAGGAGACTTCTATTGCAGCTGCCCTAGGAAGGCAGAAAAGTCCATTTATCAGGAAAGCAAAGTTTAGCTCTGGAAGTTGGCCACAGACAGTAAATCCTGCTCTCCTCCACATCCCCCAAAGAAACTAAACAAAGTGGACGAATTCAGAGACTTAAGAGAAATTCCAGATACATCAGCACAGCTGTTAATTCCCCGTTTCCTACCTCACTCAAGTGAAGCTGAAATATTATATTGATTCACAAGCTACTCTCTTGTTTGTGAAACTATTGTTAATTCACGGTTTTGCTGAGCTGTTACGCTTCCAGCCTCACAGTGCATCTTTTACCAGTGACATTTTAGCAGGTTTCCCCTGAGCAAGCCTTTCAAAACAAACAAACAGACTCATAGCTGGAGCCCTAATTCGCTCTCCAAAGTACAGGATTCAGACCTCTTTCCCACAAACATATTTCCTGCAGATTGTCAGCTGGCAGAAGTTTGGCAGGCACACAAAGGATTACAACTGGCAGGTTTCTTTTTCTTAAGATGTTCTATTCATAGCTGACCCATCACTGTACTTAAAATCATAGGCAAACTCAATAGCTGTATATGGTGCAAAGTACTTAGATTATGCACCAATATCAGCATTGGAATAGCAGAGAAAAGTGAAATTAGAAATATTTCCAAAAAGACCAGAGTGGGCCAGTGAAGACAGACAAAGCAGCAGGTCTAACTTATTCCCTGAGCACTACTATATTGCAGCCCAGCAAATTCCTATGGAAACAAAAGCCCATAGTCTGCTCAGATGACTTGTCTGGCCGTCAGTGAGGTCCTGTGCCCCACTTTCCCAAACTCTGTCTTGGTTGGTGAATGCTGCTGCTCCTTTCAACCCTTGCTTCAGAAACAGACACAGACTGAGGAACAGAAGGGATGGGAGGCCAGCAGACTGCCTCGTGTAAGTCTTGGAAGGAGACAATACTGACTGACTCTGTCCTGGGCCAGGGAAAGGGTAGCTGCCAGTCCAGGCACAGGAGAAGGCAGGAGCAGTGCAAAAACAGCAGTACAATGAGACCAGGAGGGTGGATTTCTCAGTTTGCTGCTGCAGTGTTGCTGAGCTCGAGTGTTCACAAATCATGAGCCATGTCAGGCCCCTCCAAAACATGATTTTAAAAAATAATAGAGCAGGGATCTCATTTTGTTTCTGTTTTTCTTAGGGTTCCCATTTTGAGCTTTATTCCAGAACCCCAGGAGCTGGAAACATTTTTTTAAATATATATGCACTTATAGTCTCAGTCAGGGTTGATATATTGCATATCACATGACTCCAGGAGCTGGGCCTTCACAAAACATACTCCAAACCCGACAGCTGCCAATACTGAGGCAGGGGATAAAGGAAGGAGGTGGAAGGGTGGTGCTGGCAGTGTTCAGGCCTGTGTCCCAGATAAGCAATGGCAGTAACTGGGACGTGGGAGAAACGCTCCCTTGGAATGAAGCTTCCTGGGTCCAGGCAGCTGAGTGCTCGACATTTATTCCGCTTGCTCGCTTCAAAAATACTCGCCCTAGCTAGGGGATTTTGCAGGGCTATTATACAGGTTTTATACATCACCACTTGATTTTGTACTAAATTCTTCAAATGTAGATCTATGTATGCTTCATTTTTTTGCCTGGCACATGTGTGTACACAGAGCCCCTTATAAAAATGCTACTTACAGCAGAGGGTGCTACTGCCCAGCAGTATTGCTCAGCGAGGAGTGTCATTCTTTCCTTTCACCCTTACCTGCGTTCTCCCCTCACATTGTTTGTTTCCCACACCTGCTGCCTGTTTGTCTTAAATAATATTGGAAGCCGTCCAGGTCAGGTGCCATGTTATGTCGGATTTGTAGAACACCAAGCGCACTGAAGCCACCACTTTACAAGTTCAGAGCCCAACTCCCATTCCCAGTGCATGTTGCAGATAAAACATCCACACGTATAACCATGTGAACATTTTTTTAGCTGGGTCAACAAAAATTCAGCCCCACAATCCTCCTTTATCCTATTTTTAAGTAGATTAGGTCCCGTTTAATTATACGGTGGTACACGGAGCTGGTATTGCATTTTGCGTAGGGGAAGGGCAGTTATTATTTGTTCCTTCATTGTCCAAAGCCTAAATGACATAGAAACTATTCTATTGGGAATAAACTTGTATTGATAGGGGACTCTGCTAGATGATCTAGTCAGTCTTTGACCACATCGTAGAGCCAGTTATGTTTAGGCAAAAATCTCCCTCCAGCACCAACAGACTTTTCACTTGAGTAAGAACAAAGGAGTTCAAAATTTGCCAGTGTGATTCTGCAGTACTAGCAAAAGGCCAAAAAGGTCATTAATGAGTCCCCCTGATATTTTCATTGACACAAAAAATCCACAATGATAGCAAGATTTTCCAGTTTGCCCAGAAGCCGTTAGGCAGAACAGTAAATAATGAGAAATTAAATGCTAAAGTTATTGTCGTGCCTGAACTAATTAATACCAAGTACCTTGGTGTAGAGCTATTGTTATTTATTGAGCAGTGTCTGTGTAATCCATGCTACATAACCAGAAGAAGACAGGCTGTAAATTCAACACCAGAATAGCTCCCATGGCTCGGAACTGTAACAGTGATCTAGGAAGAAATCTGAAGACTTTTGCGGGAAAGCCTTTGCACTCTCTTTCTTCACAGAGCGCATTGCTAAACCAAATGATTAGGGTTCACAAGAACTATCTGAATGGAGGATTGAGGCTGACTATCTCACGGTGGAGCAAAAATAATTAGCCGTTATCTGCATAGGTCATGAACATCTTTCCACTAATACATGGCCTCATAGAGGAATGCCGCAGTGCTCTTATTCTGAGCACAGCATGGAGGTCAAAAACCAGTCACCTTCACTGCACTTTATAGTTACACTAAGCTTAGGTACCTCGAGACGTGAAGTTCCTTTGCTATCACTGTATACTATTTGGTTCTTACAGCCAGAAAGTTGAAATTATTTTTCACACTGAATAAAAAGTGTTTTGTTTGGGACCGGGGTGAGAGAGGGGAGAGTGATTGGAGGAAGGAATCCAGTTCTCCCGTTCCAGTCCAGTGCTTCCTGTGGCTCCTTTCTGCTGACCATTCTCTGTGCCTTAAATATTGAGTCTGTTCTGGTATGGCTATGGTCTGAAGAAGTGGGTCTGTCCCACAAAAGCTCACCACCTAATAAATTATTTTGTTCGTCTTTAAAGTACTACTGCACTGCCTTTTCGTTTTGACAGACTATAGACTAACACGGCTATCTCTCTGTTACTATTGCTGTTCCTTGCCATGGTCACTACTGGAAAGCAAAAGGACATCTTTTCCTTCTGAACAGTGACAGAGAGATAGCCGTTAGTCTGTATTCTATCAAAACAAAAAAGCAGTCATGTAGCACTTTAAAGACTAACAAAATAATTTATTAGGTGATGAGCTTTCGTGGGACAGACCCACTTCATCAGATTGTGGTATGACTATGATCTGAAGAATTGGGTCTGTCCCACAAAAGCTCAGCACCTAGTAAACTATTTTGTTAGTCTTTAAAGTGCGGCATGACTGCTTTTTTATCTTTTCCTTCTGTGTTTGCGCAGCATCCACCACAGTGTCTCGGGCCCTTAGGTGTTCTGATCATACAAATAAATAATAATATGTGTGTTAAGTCTTGCTCCTCTCTGAAAGCTTAGTGCCGTTTGTAGCACTTCCAAAAGGAAGACCAAAAAGTGTAAGATATCAGATCAAATTTAAACAGCCTGGATTTAGGGAGGTAGTACAGTTGACTCAGCTGGGATATTGGCATGAAATTGGAGCTCGTACACCAACTGCAGTGAACCATTATGAACAGAGTTGCACAATCAGCTACATGCCAGATGGAACTTAGCCTATGTCTACACTAGAGGGATTTGTCGGCAAAACGGCTGTTTTGTTGAGAAAAACCTCAGAGAGCCCAGATTCCCAAGGCATTCTGTTGACAGTAAGTTGACAGAATGCAGCGCTTCTGTCAACAGCTGCACCCCACTTGCCATGAGGAATAACACACCTCTGTCGCCAGAGATCTGTTGACAGAAAGCCGGTCTGGACATTCCGGGGGCCTTCTGTTGACAGACCGGGTTTCTGGGACACTGGGCAGCCCTGTCTGCTGTGCTTCCGGTTGGCTGTTGTGGTGACAGAGCAGCTGGCCAGTCTGGCCACGCTCTGTCAACAGAGTGGATCGCTCTTGCGAGCCGCTGGGCAGTTTGGCCGCAGTCTGCTGATGGAAGATTTGTTGGAATTGTCAACAAAAACTTCCATCAATAAATCGCTGTAATCAAGACATAGCCCTAATGAAAGTTCCACTTCTTCCATGTCCCGATGCTCAGCCGATCTGCAGCTCCTGCTGGTACTGAACCCTTCTCCCCGACACCAGCAGGCAGGAGCACAGTTACTGAAAGCAGTTGGGACCTTCTTTACATGTCAGCTGAAAGGTGGGTGGACTTACCGTAGAAGTACAGTAACAGTCCTTCTTCAGGGTGCAGAACTCAGAAGGCTGTTAAAGAATAAAATGTAGGAAATGCAGCATAAAAAGGGGAAGCTGGCAAATACTCAGCACACTTGGCTGGTTCTGAGCATGACACATTAGCAGTGTTGGTGAGGACAACAGGCAATATTTAATTAAACAGTTCTGCAAAAACAACTGAAACTGGGAGGGGTTCATTGTCATGTGCCTTTTCCTGAAATGGAGAGACTACAGTGTTTGCTTCTTGGGAGATGAACACAGCTGGTGTATATTAAAATCCATTTATGTTGTGCCAGGTATGGCTGAGGTTAGTTTATATAAAGATGGTCAAAACAGTGCTACCTTGTGGCTGAACAGTATAATGCTGTTTAGCTCCATAATAAGCATCGCAGACAAAGATCACATACAATGGGCTACCAAGAATGTGGCATCATACTGCTTACCTCTAGTACTTTATGCCACTTGGGATAATTCCATGATGAAAGGGATATTGATCAATACTCATGTACTGATGTTACAGCCCTTACCTAAACTGTGCCTGCCCTGATTCTGAACAGCTAAACCAGGGCTGCACAAAGTGGGGTCCGACCCCAGGAGGGGGTGTGAAATTTTGTAAGGGGGGCATAGAACTATCGGCTGCTGGGGCTCAGGTTTAGCCATCCAAACTGTTTCCAGTTTTTGGTCACACCACCACCCTATCCTTAGGCACTCAATGCAATAAGGTATTTCCTGGAATTTGCTCGAAAAAACTACTTTGGGTTCAAAAATTATTGTACTCCATGGCTCAAGTTTCTTTTTTAAAAACAAATACTAACTAGCCCTGTCTGTTCAAGTGTGTGCTTCCATTTGCTGAAAATGTAACCTGATATAGGATAGATCAAGCTCTTTTATCTGAGGCACAAATGTGAAGTGCATCAATATATCACATACTAATGCCCATTCTGCTGCTGGTCAGTGTTGCAAGACAACTTCTGCTTCCAGGACTACTGAGTCAGCACTTTTCACACACAATTTATTTACATTGTGGGTTTCTAAAAGTGACCTGCCTTTTTTGACCAAGGGAAGGAAAACCTGGCAAAACAAGGGAAATGACTGAAAACAACCAGAGCAAACATTCTAGTCTCTCTCTCCAGCGGACAGATGATAAATGAAAATGGCAGGGTAGCAGAGAAGAAAAAACCCACCAGAGAACTTTAACTGATTTTAGAAGTCTTGGAACAGCTGTTTTCAGTTGCGGGTTAAACCGCTTTTGAAAGAACCTTGCATTAATGTTTAAGCCAGACTTGCAGCTGGAATGCAAAGTCATTAATTATCCCATTACGCTAAACCAGCACACCCACAAACTAAAGTGTGGGGGGGGACACAATGGCTACGTCTACACGTGAAGCCTGCATCGAAGTAGCCTATTTCAATGTGGCGACATCGAAATAGGCTATTTCGATGAATAACGTCTACACGTCCTCCAGGGCTGGCAACGTAGATGTTCAACATCGACATTGCGCAGCACCACATCGAAATAGGCGCTGCGAGGGAACGTCTACACGCCACAGTAGCACACATCGAAATAAGGGTGCCAGGCACAGCTGCAGACAGGGTCACAGGGCGGACTCAACAGCCAGCCGCTTCCTTAAAGGGCCCCCCCCCAGACACACTTGCACTAAACAGCACAAGATACACAGAGCCGACAACGAGTTGCAGACCCTGTGCATGCAGCATGAATCCCCCGCTGCAGCAGCAGCAGCCAGAAGCCCTGGGCTAAGGGCTGCTGCCCACAGTGACCATAGAGCCCCGCACGGGCTGGAGAGACAGCGTCTCTCAACCCCCCAGCTGATGGCTGCCATGGAGGACCCCACAATTTCGATGTTGCGGGACGCGGATCGTCTACACGGTCCCTACTTCGACGTTGAACGTCGAAGTAGGGCGCTATTCCGATCCCCTCATGAGGTTAGCGACTTCGACGTCTTGCCGCCTAACGTCGAAGTTAACTTCGAAATAGCGCCCGATGCGTGTAGCCGCGACGGGCGCTATTTCGAAGTTAGTGCCGCTACTTCGAAGTAGCGTGCACGTGTAGACACAGCTCTAATGTGTGAAAATCCCAAAAGAACAGCCCCTCCCCCACATCCACCATCCTCCTCCTACTCATGTTTCAGAATATGAACCCAACCACCTCCATGAACATCCGTAAATGTTCAGAATACCCATTCCTTGAGTATTTTGGGCAATATTTCCCCCTTTCTCTTCCTGTGACCCTGAACAGTAGTCAGCACTGTCCCTTAACATATGCCAGTGGCTGTTGACTATGAAGCATGGATGGTGCATGAATGATTAGCCCCTCAGCTTTGCCACTTACATCCGCCACCCCTACCCCACCCCACCCCACCCCTGTGCTCACTGGAGCCCAAAGCAGTTCTGGCTGAGGAGCCCCAGCTGAACCCCCCTGAGCAGCTACCAGAATGCCCCAGCTGCCCTGACTCCTGGGCTGGCCCCCAGGCTGCCCTCATCCATGGGCTGGCCTGAGCTGCCCTGACTTCTGGGCTAGCCCCCAGGCTGCCTCGAGCTGCCCGGGCCGCCAGTCAGCTTGAGCTGAGCTCCTGCCAGCTTGGGGACAGGGTGAGGGAGAGTGAGGGCAGCATCTTTTGACCAGGGGAGCACGGATGGGCTCATGGCCTGGCTTCGCATCCCCTGGTCTATTATACCCACGGCCCGTATGCGTGAAGTCAGTGTTTTGAATTTGAAGCTTCCCGGAGCACAGAAACCTCTATAGTGCTCTCTCCTCCTGGGCTCTTGTTCTGTCTCTGATCCTCCTCTCACCTCACAGGTTTTCCTTCACTCATGCACATCTCCTACACTGAGCACCAAAAAAGGCCATTTCCTGCCTCCAATAGCTCTCACACCTCCTCCCCTAGGGACCGCAGCATGGCCAATGCACCTCGCTGCAGCATTGCCTTGGAGTCAGATCCCTCTTCTGCTCAGCAGAGAGGAGTGGAAGTCACCTGCAGCTGCACTAGAGGAGAATGAACTATGAACTTGGCAGCCTCAGGAGTCAGTGACAAGGAGGAACTATCAGGCACAATGCGGTATGCACTTATTTTTAAACCAATGTAACTGCTAGGCATGTGGGCCCTGGGAATTATCCATCTCCTCAGCTTCACCTAATCCCAGCAGTTGTCAAACTGTGGGTTGGGACCCCCCACAAAGTGGGTTGCAATGGTGTCTTCATGTGGTTTCCAGGGCTAGCTAGACTGAAGCCCAAGCTCCACCTCCCAGGGCCAAGGTCTGAGGGCTTCAGCCTTGGACAGCAGGGCTCAGGTTATAGGCTCCCTGGTTGAGGCTGAAGTCCTTGTGCTTCGGCTTTGTCACTCCCTCCCAGGATCTGGGCTTTGCTTTTGACCCTCCCTTTCCCCTGAGTACTGGGGCTAAGGTAGGTCCCATATCTCCCCTCTCCCACCCAGCAGAATCAGGCAGTAATCTTTGTTGTCGGAAGAGGGTTGCTGAGCAGTGACATTTGAACACTCCTGCCCTATAACATCACCGTCTCAGAAAAAGACCTGGGTTCAGACTAGCAGGTCCGGATCCACCAAAACTGGAGTTCTCTAAGACCAAGCAGAGCTACAGAACAGATTGAGACACTTAGCACGAATATCAGGTAGATGCAGGAAACCTGAATCCCATTGATCCACATTTCCAAGGTTAATCCACCACTGCTCACTGGCCCTGACAATATGAACATACAGCCCCCTTAAGTAAGAACGGTCCTTTGTGCAGTGAAACAATATAGTGAAATTTTTATTTGCACTTTAAATGCACTTTACAGAGCCAGATTTTCAGCAGGAAACACAGACATGTCACTGGATTTTTGGGAAAGCAATGAACATTACTGAGGGATGAGCTCGTGGTGTAACTTCATCCTCATGTGTTACAGACAGAGACTACATAGGAGTGGGCGAAGCAGGAAGAGGATGGTTAAAAACATGGCTAAAGACTGGGCTTATTTAATAACTCTCACTATTCCCCTCTGTGTTTTCTTCTCTCTTAGCATTACAAGAATTGAGTCGGTTCCTTATCTCTGTAAGGAACCCTGTGGGTTTGGATTGAGAATCTCCTTTCTGGTTCTTAAAGGCTCCTCGAAGGGCTTTTTATTTATTTATTTTTAACCTACTGCTCAACTTGCTGCAGGACAGGTACTACGGGAGGGGCAAATTTAGGAGTTAGTGGGGTCCTGTGCTCAGCTTCATTTTTGGGGCCCCTCTGGGGACCCAGCCAAGAAAAATGACATTCACACTTTCTGCCACCCCCAGGTGCCATTCATTTTAGTTCATCCTCCTCATACAGAAGCAAAAAAGAGGTAAATGAAAATCAAGTGATGTACCGTGATTGGTTTTGTAGCCTCTCTTTCCACAGACCACTTGAAAATTGATGAGGGTCTCGGTGGACCACTTAATGATCTTTCCAAATATTGTTTGTACCATTAGCTAATGATTGTAAAGTGCTTTGGATAAGAGTGCTCTATTAAAACAAACCTCCTCAGCCTGCTGGAGTCAATCAGGGCACAGTCTGAAAACTTTATGCTAATGTGAAAGATGTGTAAAAATAAAATGGATAGATGATGCGTGAATGGAAAAATAAAAGTGAACTTCCTCTGGAAATTATTCAGACAGATTTCTTTCTATGTTTTTTTCTTTACAAATTTGGCAATTAAGTCACCATAAATAATATTCTTAAAAGAGACTCTTTCAATTGTCAATATTACTGAACTTGTCAAACGTTCCTCACTCACTGCAATAATTTTTAACTTGTTTCAATACAGAAAAAATGTTCACCAGATGCATTTGTGACAGGCATTATTAAAAATATTTTCAGAATGGTTTCTACATTTGGAAAAGTTGCCTGCAAACCGTCATGCATAAGTCAATACAAATCAACTGGTGCTCTTAAAGCACAGACCTCATCATTTTTGATAAAATGACTTAAATGCTTCATTTCATCTTCAGAAACACTTGTGTCTATATCCTCTTGGTAGAATTTAGTTTATTATTGTACGGTTTGCACCTCCTAGAACCAGGACTCTCTGGTCCAGCAACATCCGTGATCCAGCAGGGTCATGGATGTTATTGGACCAAGTCCTGGGCTGGGAGCCCAGACTGGCAGGAGCCTGGTGACAGGGGGTGGGCAGTGGCCATATGCAGGAAAGCCCAGTGGGGCTGGTGCCCTGGAGATGGAGGCAGCAGCCCCACTGGGACTAGAGCCAGTGCCAGCATGGCCTGAGCCAGAGCCAGAGCCAGAGCGTGTGGGGCTGGGGCCGGGGCTGATGCCCACAGGACTGGTGTCATGTCCAGTAGCCCAGCCAGGGCTGGAAGTAAGGGGGTGGCTAGGGTTGGAGGTGGAAGGAGTGGAGTCGGGGGTCATCAGGCAGATGACTGTTCTTGTGTCACAAATAACATCAACAGTCTCACCAATGATCAGCTCTGTCCCTTTTAAATTGATTTCATCACCTCTAGTTTCATCACAAAATAACTTCCTATGTTTTTTATGCGTCTCATCAGATACATCAGAGGAACCTATATTTTCTGTTAATGTTAGTGCCTCTACAGCCATGGACCTATAGGCATTTCAAACTTCTGTGACAAAATGTGTAACTGAGGCTAACAAGTGTTCAGCCGTCGATAAATTTGTATCAACTTTTTTGCAGTGATTTGCTGATGGCATTAATTCTTTGAAGTAAAATAGCAAAAACAGCAATATCATACTTCTCAAAAACTTTTCTGCTTAGGAGTTTCCTTCAGCTTTTGCATATGGTTTTCAGAATTTGATGTGGCTATGTCTGCTAAGGTTCACTTTATTACTTCATAGCTCATTTTCACAGCCAAAACCATATCTGCACAAGCAGATCGCCTGATGTCAAAAATTCCTTTGACTGTCAAATATTTTCCATTTGCCTGCTCTAATTGTGATTATAGCACACTCCACCGATGTGTGAAAACCGAAATAAAAGCATATGTGTTTAAAACCAAGTCAAAAAATGTGTAGCTCCCTCACCAATTATGTGTCAACATTGCAAATAAAATTTAAAGCATGGTTGAAACCTGGTATGAATAAAGCAGAGGGATTTGCATTGTTCAGTCTTGCCTGTTGACCTGAATATTTCCTGCCATATTTGCAGCACTATCAAAGCTATATTTTTGAAGTCCAAACCTAAATTTGCAACGAATTCCAAAACTGCTATCGCTAGACATTCAGAAGTGTGGGATTTTAGTGTGACAAAACAAAGAAGTCACTCTGCAACTTCACCATTGATGGCCACATATCTTAATAGCAGCTTTGGATGTCTCATGATCAGCAATGTCTTCTGCAACATTTCTCCAATTAGACTGCCTGGCAAAAAATGTTTGTTTTCCTTTACTACTGTCAGGGAATAATTTGCAAACATAACGGTAGACTGACCTGGTGGTTTCTAAAAAAAATCAGCCAATTTCTCATTTCTGTGGTCTCTTTTTTCTATAACCTCAGCAAATGGGACACACGAAGACCTCTAAATTGCTTTTGTCCTCCAACCTCATACTCTTTTCTCAAACTTGTCATAGTACCTATGTTTTTAGTTTATCTATTAAGAAGTATTCTATCATATCCAAAGAACTAGGTTTTGACCTTAGTGCAATATTGTCAGGGATGGTTTCTTCCTTTACTTTGACAAAATTACCAATATTTTATAGTTCCATTGCCACTTCAGAGTCTACTTGTTCAAATTTGCGGTTGTGGTATACCCACAGCTCGGCAAGTGATCAGATAATTGAGATGTTTCCTCACGCTTAATTGTTGATGAATATCCTCTACTCAGTATTTCAAGATTTTTAAAATAAGAAAACAAACTGTCTTTTTCTTAGCTTCATCTTTTTGTGTTGACTTTTTTTTTTTGCATTTTTGACTTGCATTTTCATTATTGCTAAAAAGCTGACTTTGATTTTTAGACAGATTTAAAAATGTCTGAAAGAGCAGGGGTGTAGCCACAGGTGGGCTGGGGTGGGCTCTGGTCTGAACCACCCAATTAGGTTTAACACCAGTGGCACTAAAACATTTTTACTAGGGGGCTGCTGAAAGCCAGCCCTGTCTCTCCCAGGTGCAGATCCAGACCTGGGGGCAGGCCACAAGCACATGAGCTAAGTGAAAGGGTATTATTGGCCATTTACTAAAAACTCAGTGGGGTTTGGGGTTGATTAGCACCCTGTCTCAAAAGAAAGGAGAAGGGTGTTTGAGGAATCAGGATCCCGCAAATGACAGCCCACATGGACAATGGGAAGAGGTCAGCTCTCCAGGTGAGCCTGATTGACAGGGCAGGGCAGACCAATGAGGGAATGAGGTGAGTTCCATCCTCTGAGCAAACTGGACGCAGCTGGGCAGAAACTGAGTAGGCTGAGCGAAGGAGATAGCACGTGCTGCCAGGAGGGCTGCAGAGAGATGCCAAAACACGATGCAGCGGGCAAATCCATGCTGCCAGGAGGGCTGCAGACAAAAAGACCCTGAGACTGAGCTGAGAGCCAAGCTTTGCTCCTTGATCTCCTGCCTGGCATCTCAATTTTAATTAAAATGGTAACAACCCTCCCCCACCAGATATCCTTAATGCCATCATTTAATTACATACTACTCTGGCTAATGTCTACTGTATTTCAGTTGTAAACTCTTACAGGAAGGATCCATGTGATCTTACCTGTCCGACCTGCACCTAACTCTATGAATAATAGTAACCCACAGCTCACTTTCTTCTCTATTTTTCTATAAAACCAATAAGGGTAAATTTGGAAGAACAAAAGAACCAAAGCTACTACTTAGGCTAATGATGCAGTGAATGGAGAGACAACTGCTTGCTCCATTTGAGGCCAAATATGGTCCAGAAGGATCTAAGGAGGGGTTCACCCACAAAGCGCTACATAGCCCGGAGGCAGGCCAAGAGGGAGGGAAGGCATGTGAATGTGCTACCTAAAATCTCTGACCAGAAAGTGCATAATGCAGATACACCTACAGTGGAGCACCTGTAGGGATGCTGCTTGAAGAAGAATATTTGCTTATTGTTCTATCGTAGGTGATTGTAGTACACTAGGAATGCTAATAAACCCATAACCATGATAAAACCAGCATGCATATTCCTCTTCATTTCACTAAAGAAATCTGTGAATTCTTATGTCAGTTGGTTTGGTTGGTAAGCTGCCTGGCTTTGGCTAGATTTAGGAGCATGCATGTTCATTCTAATACATTTTGCAGTGGCACAGTACATCAGACATTCCTGACTCGTTGCATCAAATGGCTGTGAACCAAACCAAAAAAACGATAGTGCTGCCAAGACTAATAGTTTCCAATTCCTGTTCTGCCTAGCAGCCCTTGCACAGAGGATGCATTTAGTTATGCTCAAATAATTACGCTAATCGTTAATAAAAGTGCACATGCTTGGTTGGTTAATAACTGCTAAAGAGGTAATAATAGAAATAATTTGTCAACTAGAGCATCACTGAATTTGAGGCTATTAAGTATAACTTGTGTAGAGCATAAAATAAAATCTGACTCTTTATACACAAGTAAAGGGAGACTACCAGTTTTGTTCTGCTGACAGTCTATATTCATTATCATAATTCCTATGAAATATACAAAAGCCTCAGCTGAGTTTATGCAGATGTAAGAAACTGCAACAGCACTTTATGCAGTAGCCTACTCATTAATACTTGCAGGAGAATATTAACCATCAAAACGACCAGGCTATTGAGCCAAAGGGCCAGGTGGGGGCGGGGTTCAACAAATAGAAAACAGTGGACTCTTTCCCAGTAGCATCAACTTTCACAGACTTAATTAGCTTGAGGCAAAGAATCAATTCTCCCCCATTTCAAGGGCATAGAGAATGACTGCTCCAATCTCAACCATATTTTTTCTAACACAAAAGAGATGCGGCTCTGTTTCTGTAACAGCAGCACCCTTTTACTGCTTTTGACTTCCCATAGCACTGCAGAGCCAATGCAGCTATTGGTGTGGTATTTAATTCATTGCTTGCATAATTCTTGGAGCTCTACAGATACAAGGCACTCTAAGCATTGTTTATTATTCAGCTCTGATGCAACTATGTATTTCAATAGATTTGCATCAGTAATTTGCAGTTGAACGAGTCACTGTAACCAGCATTACCAACAGTTTTTGTTTTTTGTTTTTTTTTTTAACTCTCTAGCTCTCTATTTGGCAATAGAATTTCAGATTTTTTTTTCCATAGTACAAACAAAGCAATAGTTTTCAACAGCACATCACTGGCATTTCAGCTAATATCTTTCTGTTTAGTAATTACCAGTGCTTAACAAAACAGATAGGTCTCATATGGGAAAATGTTGCCTCTTCTGACAAAAGAAGTGACATCCTCTTAATTTTTTTTAAATCCAAGCTGTTCCTCCATATTAGAGGGAGCAGAGCTCTACCCTGTCATAGGACTTTCTACATTTAGCATTAGGTCACAGTTGTATTACCACTGCAGTAAAAAAGCCTTGTTCAAAACTTTTTCCTTTTAAATGGTACAGAGGAAAAAAGGCCTCTGTCCCACATCCCTGGTAAGTACTGTAACATCACTTTGCCTCTGATGTGCTTTGATTACACGCCTGCATATAAAATACCTACTAGCTTCTGTACGCATTGTAAGGCACTATCCCCTCTGCCAAGTGAGCCAGGGCTGCATAGAGAGGAGGGAGCAACTATGAAGAAAAGAGCAAAACATGAAAAACCCTAAACCATAAAACAGGGAGCCCAGGAGGTTGGGAACTTAGCCAGGTAGGGCACGCTCAGTGATGTCTTTAACCCAGCATGTAGACACTGTGGTGATAGTCTATAGAAAGTAGGGGAGACTAAAAAAAAAACCTGTTTATTAAAATATTTGATGACACGTATAGTCCTTTGTATAACAGAATAATTACATCAGAAACTCAATTCCTCTTCTCAGACAGCAAGCACGTGATTTTTGGGTTTGTTTAGTCTGGAGAAGAGAAAATTGAGGGGAGACATGATAACAGTTTTCAAGTACATAAAGGGTTGCTACAAAGAAGAGGATGAAAAGTTGCTCTTGTTAACATCAGAGGAAAGAAGAGGAAGAAATGAGCTTAATTGCAACAAGGGAAGTTTAAATTAGACAGTGGGGAAATTTTCCTGTCAGGGTAATTAAGCGCTGGAAGAAAATTTCCTAGAGAGGTTGTGGATCCTCCGTCACTGGAGATTTTTAAGAGCAGGCTGGACAGACATGTCAGGGATGGTCTGGTTGTTACTTACTCCTGCCTTGAGTGCAGGGGACTGAACTAGATGACTTCTGGAGGTCCAGTCCAGTCATACCCTCTTATGGCTTTGTAATTGGAAAGTCACAAACTGCTCAGCTAGGTGGAATGCTGGTACTGGCTGTTCAAAAGTGTCATTCAGGTAGCAGGGCAGGGCTAAGTATAATAAGACAATGATGTCCACATTTTTAAGTTACAACAGTCTCTCATGATTAGCCATAGAAACAGTCTGGGTGGCTGTGGGTGGTTTTATTTTTAAATGCAGCACATACACGTTCAAGAAACTGATCATTTGATAGCAAAAAATATTTAATGAGTCTGTTTGATTAAATTCTGGAAGTATCTACTAAAGAGGCCGGAGCTTACAGCTCAGGTGAGTAGTTCTGCATCTCCAACGTGACGTCAAGAGACTATGTATATACAGGATAAGGTCCATATGCTGGAAGATAGTTCCTCATTAGATACCTTCAAGGCTGACATAGTAACTACTGAACTAGTGGAAACTCATTTGTTTTTGAATATACAGTATAGGTTGAATCTCTCTGGTCTGGTCCAGTAGCACCACAGATGTTGCTGGAGCAGAGAGCCCTGGCAGCTGGGGACAGGGGCCCTCTGGTAGTCCAGTAGCCAGGGAGACAGGTAGCTGGGAGCACAGCTGGGCCAGCTGCCAATGGCTGGAAGTGCAGCTGGTCTTGAACACTGCTCGGTTGGAGGCCAGTGGCCAGGAGCAGACCCCAGTGGCTGGGGCAGACAGTGGGGTTGACAGCTGTGAGGAGAACCTGGGAACCAGGGGTGGTGGCCAGGAAGGGAGCCCAGCCAGGACGCTGGCGGCCCCCTAGAAGAGGGCCAGCATTGATCTCTACTGCTTCAGCAAACTCCTTTGTTCAGCACCTGCCAGGTCCTGCGCATGCCTGACCAGGAAGGTCCAGCCTGTATTAAAATTATTCCCTGTATCTTAACATTGGAAATTGTACTACCCTCTCCCTCAGTCCTTCCCATCTAAAGCAAGTCTTGGTTAGCTACCCTGCATGGTTTGCACTATAACTGTACAGAAATTAGATCTGAAAATACATGTAAAATAAATACAAAATTGAAAGTGAAATCAGACTCTTACTTAACATGTTAACACTTTTTGCTAAGTTTCTCAAAGCCAGACTATATGCGAGGAGTACAAGTATGAAGAGAACACCTCAAAATATTTCGAAGCGTACCCTGAAACGTTTTGCTTATGCATGCAAATTCTCAGCATCTATAAACAGTGAAAGTTATAAGATTTTGGAACTAAATTAAAAACAAAAATCTTATTTTGAGACAACTCAAGCTTTTCAGTGTTCATCTGGGTATACATTTGAGGAAGCAAAAAGAAATCAAATTGTATAGCCGCATCAGAAGATAGTCCACAAACGTGGTAAAAAACTTAAATCGCCAAACTCCAATAATCTGATTTCACTGAAATAGCTGGTACTGTTTTTGTCTGCAGGAGGACTTGCAATGCATGGGAGTGCACACATAAATTGCGGCAAGATTACTTTGTAGCACAATGTACTACTCAATATGAACAAGAGTGTCAGAGTCTGCCTTTAACTAAGATTCAATGGCCAGTCCAAAAATATTTCTGCTTGAAATCAGTGCAGAAGATGCCATCAAACCATGAGGATTTCATGGACTTCAGCAGTAGGCTGCAAAAAGAGCACATGGAAATATTTGTTTAAAAAAGACACTTTCAAAATGTGACAAAACAGATTTATTGTATTTATTGGTTTGGACTGATTTTAAAATGACTTGTTTTTCATATCATTTCAACGTGAAACGTTTCTCAGTTTGACATCATTTTCATTGATCACCAATATATTCAGAAGTGATATGCAAATATTATATCAACCAGAAAAAATGGCAGAGCCTATTTGAAAAGCTTCTCGAAGAGTACAGTACAGAAAATGAAGATTTTATCAGCATATAAACAAATAAGGATTAGGGTACTACTGTACATACTTGAAACCTGTATTTTACATTACTAATCTGTGGTCTTACTTTTATGTAACTTGCCTCATACTTAAGTTACATCCAGGCAAAAAAAATGTATTTACATACAACTTTTCTATATTTACAGTTAATGACAACATTTACCCACTGTGCTTTCGGCAGCCAAAAGCCAAATTGGCTAGAGACATCAAGTGAACATACTTAGAATAATGGTCGAGCTCTATTATACCAGCTGTCATGTACTGGGACAAAAAAAACTGCTTAAAGAAACTTCATGTCATTTATCAATTTTCAAAACCGTAACTTAGTATTTTGGATCTGAATTATTTCCATAGTGGACAAAACTCTGAAATTACAGTCAAAATATAGTTTATCGAACATCATTTCCAAAAACTACACTCTTTCCTGCTTACTGGCTTAGGGAATAAAACTATCCTGATTTCAACAGGCAGCCAGACAAATCATCAACTACATTGCAAACATGTCTGAGATATTGCCACCTGGAAAGTTTGCATGCACTGGTTACACTTCCTTACATTACACTCATTCCTTTAAACTCCTCCGTGCAGCTCAACTACATACAGTATATTTTACATGTTCTCAGTGTCTAGTCCAAGATAAGATAGTTTGATATGACTCTAACTATCCCACTGTCAAATCAATACGGCAAAGGATATTTTGCAGCTCTGTTTCAATGACAAAAATCAACTGCAGCCCAGAAAACACAAATTGTTCCTGAATAGAACAGTACTAGAAAATCATTTGAAAAAGAGATGTTTTTCCATTATAAAACAATAAAAGTAAAAAACAAGAGCCCATGATTACAAATATAAACTTAAAATGCTTTATGAATATGACCTCATACATAAAAATTTTCGTGCTGAAGCCTATCTGTTCTCTATAGCACCTGACTTGCAGAAGATCCTTGGAGAACTACCAAGGCATACTCTTAGTAAAAGCAACATTTTCCACTACCCACAGCTCTGTGTTTCTATTTGATGCATTGGAAGTCATGATCTATTATTGACTAGAATCAGAGAAATAATTTATCATTTCAATTGTAATATACAGAATCCTCACAGAAACACAAATTACCTGCCTTGTATCTGAGGGCTTGCTCCTGCAGCTTTTACTTTTTGCAAATACTCTTACTGAAATCAAAGAGGCCAAATCTGATTTCAGTCCCAGTCCGTTGGCACACTGTGTAGATAAACACTTTGAAAACAGTGGATAAAATACTATTGCCAAAACTGCAACTGCAAAATTTGTCTACTTGAGATTTTCCGTAGAGTGCTAAATAAATACAGCAAATCCTTTCGTATCTATCATCTAGAACTCTCAAATAACTGGCAGACCCAGGTGGCAAATGAGCAGCTACTAGGAAAATCCAGTTTGTGCAGTGCCAGAGCAATAGACTAGAGCTGGTTACTTGTAGGGAAGCCCTGACAAAATGGGCTATGTAATGGCTCTGATAGCGCCTGAAAGATGAAAAGCAAAATGCAAGCATCCCCGGGTACGAGACTATGTCTACGCTATAAGAAAAATTCAAATGCAAGGCAGTTAGCTCAATAGTACCACGTGGCTGTCTTCACTGTAAATACCATTAGCTCAATTTAGGGAGCACTAATATCGACATCACAATATCGTTGGTACCTGAGGAGTGTAGTGTCAAACTCAAATTCAGAAGTTCGATTAAAGGCCAGTGTGGAAGCGCCATGTGTTAAAATTGAATTCATTAGCCTCCAGAGGTGTCCCATATGTAACCCACAATGCCCCCCAGTGCTCCGCTCTGGCCACTGCTCTCCCAGTGCGCGGGAATTAAGTAACAGGAAGACCGTGAATTTGAAATCGGGACCAGGAAGCATGCAGCTGTGGGCTCATGTGTGTATGAGAAGCTGAGAAATGTCTTTCTTTCTTGCTATTATCACTGTGAGTGCATCTAGCCCCAGCACGGAGTTTGTGGTTCTGTCTCTACACTTGGTATTTTTTTCTGCGCTGCCGGGCGCCAGCTGCTGCCCCGTTGCACCACGTGGCAACAAGGCTGTTGTGGGGGTCGTGCTTGCATAAGACGCAGAGAAACTTCTCAGTGGTTTACAGTTATAAAAAGCAAATCATTTATACAAGCAAGATTCCACCTGGAAAAAGGGACATTTGTTTAACATGGCAGGGGAATGAGGGAAATTAAATGTAGGAAGCTGTTGTCAGATACCCACAGCCACCTGCAGGTCATTTTTTCCCATGCTGCACCAGTGAAAATACCCAGAATGCTACGGGGCTTAGGGAACTGTGGGTAGGCACCCACAACACACTGCTGCAACAGTCGATGTTTGGCGACTTGTGTGTGACAGCAATAAGTCGAATTTGTGGGGACCCTGTGGGAAGGTGAGGATGCTCAAATTCAAATTTATAAAACCAAGTGTTAAAAAAATGATTTTAATAAAGCCCAATTTATGCCGTAGTGCAGATGTAGCCTGAGAGACTGCACATGCCTCCTTGAGCCTGAAAAGTTCTTGTCCTCTTACATGTGTTTTTTGTAAATACATTTTTATCATCTTGCCTGTTCATATGCCACTAGTCCTTGCTTGTGAGCTGAGCTGATTGTCAAGGTGACAGCTAGTTACCGGCCTGAATAATATCTGCAGGATCTAGACTTTAAGGCTTTGATTTGCAAAAAAAAAAAAGACCTAACTGACGTATGAACATAGGGCCCATGTTTTTAAATCAGCTAGCTGCTGTTGAAAATTCCACTCTAAAATCTCAGTCTGGTGCAGTAAGCACACATTCTGACCATTAGGTTCTATTTCCAGAAGGACAAAAGTCTTGTTAAAATGCTGATTGCTGTCAGCATGACAAAAACCCACAAGAATCAAACAACTCAATCAATGACAGATGTTACAACCCCAACTTACAGCAAAAGCCAGAAATGAAGTATTTTAAGTCTTTTTCAGGGCATTGCAAAGTCAGAGCTTCAGCATGGCCAACGCCCAGCATTTAAAAAAATATTATGACTTTTTAAAAAATAAAACGCGTCTTGAGTTGTAGACCCTTTCAGTTATACTTCTGACATTGTTCTCAAGCTTTTCTGCGCAACCATGAAGCCTCAGAAACTATAATTCAAAATTAAAGAGCTGAGATTCTCAAGTAATCACAACATTCCAGGAGCTGGTGACACTAAAAAACCCTGCTGACCAATGACCATCAGGGGATTCATAAAAATCACAAGAGGTGGCACTGCTATTTTGTACCGAAAGAAAGTCACCCCAAATAAAATAAATAAAGGAAACTTTAAAACAAAATCAACTTTTAGTACCCTCCAATCATCTCAACAGTTTGTTATTTTTACATAAACAGGAAGAAATAACTTCCCTTTGAACACAGATGTCCTTTAAACCAGAGCTTCCTTTTATCTTTCAGATTACAAACATACTCACACTAGTTAAAATTAGCCAGTGGGTTTGTAAACATACAAAACTTGTAAGCAACTACTATCCAAAGGATACAAAGAACATAAACGAAAGCCATGAAATTAGAAAATAAACAGCGGGACAACAGCAGATACAGCAGATCAGCCTTTTGCAGAAACAGTGACCTTTTTAGATCTTTAGCTGTAGGCACTTTGTCAGCCTATCTGAGACGGCTGCCAGGTTGGCAAAGGTTTGAACTGGGGCCCTCCAGAGCTAAAAGCCTGAGTTGTTACAGCTTGAATGAGACGGCTTGGCACTGTAATTGACTCGTGTCCTCTGTGGACTGAGGACAGATGCACGATACAAACTGACCAATGGTTTACATATACAAGGTTCACAGTTAGGTTTTGTAAATCGATCCCGAGGAATCCTCTGTGCGTCTTTACACCGGCCCTCGGGAGAAGAGCAATGCCCAGCGCACGTGGCAGGTGTCAGCGCTTCTGAACAACCGGCACAAAGGCAATAAACCTACCGGGTGATTCTAAGATGTGCGGGGACATGAGAGTAATGAGCATGTGTTCTTCCACATGGACCTAATCAATGGTACAGACCATGGGGCTCTCTATTCTTCAAGGAGGGGACTTAGGATAACTAAGTGAATGCCGCCCCCTCCTACCAAAGACCGCCCAGGGCAGCCAAGCCACCCCACTATAGGGGAAATGCCCCCACCAGCATGGGTGGCCCATGGTCTGGAGCCTTCGGTCCCCTCCCCTTGGAGCACGTCACCCTGCCTCTCCCAGCACCAGTGGCCTGCAGCCTTCCCCATCCTCCCTGGAGCATGAGCAGCCTACAACTGAGCCCTTCTCCAAGCTCCACACCCCAAGCACGGGGAGGCAGGTGGTCCAGGCATTCCTCCAGCCCGCCCTGACTCCCAGATCACAGAGAAAGTGAACACCCACCCCCAGCCTCAGCCTCCCTGGCCAGGAGGCTGACAGTGCCCCCCCCCCCCAATAGCTATGGCAGGTAGCTCCGGGAGAGGTGGGGGACCTGCACTGAATGAGAAGGGTGGTGAGTGAGCATGGGCCAGGCTGACCAGGTAGTTCGGGAGGCACTGCCTTGCCCTGCCTCTCATACCTGCTGCCCACGCTTGTCCCATTGATCTCTTCCATGATAAAAACTACCATTTCTATTTATCGCTACAAGCTGTGCTGTTCTTTGGCTGGCTGGAAAGGGCTGCCCAAAATATCTACCTGCAGTTCCTCAGACAGAGAGCCCCTTTCAGAATGTCCTTCATCACCACCATCCTACAGAGAGACACTAGGAACCAACTTCTGCACTGGGGTAAACAGCTGCAATGCTCATCCTAGTCAAAACTTGTGCTCCTTTTCCTTCAAAGAGCCTTCAGTTCAAGTTCTGTAGAAGCTCAACAAACCATTGTCTGAGATGCTGAGTCATTCTTTGTCAATTGTGTTTTGCAAAAAGCTAATTTCCAGGTTCTTCATCCAGGCAAAGTCCAATAGCCTTACACAGGCATACACCGCTGGAGTCAGTGATTGGAATCCTAATTAAATGAAAACTTGCCTGTTTAAGGGCAAACGAAGGACCTCAGAATTTGACCCCCATTAAATTTATGTTTCAGAATTGCATTTCATTAGATAGATTACAAAGTAAATGTATTTACAGAATGGGAGGTAAGTCCCTTTTTATTTATTATTCCAGCCCCATACTGGACAGATCACACCTTGATGTGTCCTACTGACCCAATGCTTCAGGCTCTGACTGGCCAGTCTAAGCTTGTGAGGTGCGAGGACTCCATTTTAAATCGGTGTGAGCTGACGAGAAAAAAGGAAGTGTTCTTAGAGAGTTTTGCACCCTGAATAACAGTGCTAAAGCTATCTGGCAAGCATACAGTACAACAGAAAATGATGCCAGTCATAGCTTTACAAATCCATCTTACAGAGCTGGAAGGAACCTTGGAAGGTCATGGAGTCCAGCCCCTGCCCTGTTGGCAGGCCCAAGAACCATCCCTGACATTTTTTTTTTAATCTATTTGTTCCAGACCCCTAAATGGCCTCCTCAAGAAATGAGCTCACAACCTTGGGTTTAACAGCCAGTGCTCAAACCACTGAGCTGCCCCTTCCCCCCTTTGACAGGGCACACCAAACTCATTTATCCAGCATCTTAAAAAAGCACCACTGAAAGGTTTAACAACAGAGAACGCCACGTCTACAGAATTTTGAGCAAGACTATCCGCAGGAGCTGTGCAGAGGTCCATGGAAAGGTATACAGCCCAGAAGAATTCTTGGAAGATGCATTCCTAAAGGCATGATATGTTATGTGCTGAAGGATGCAGCAGCTGACACCTCGCCAGCTGCTACCATGGAAGATTCCAGCACGGGTTGAGTAGTCATAGTAATTGTTTCCCTCCTGCAACATTCTCGAATATTATGCACCAGTTTGCACGTGATTATAATGCAAAATATCATGACCAACAACTAATGCTAGGCAGATGTAGGGCAAGAAAAACCCCTGGCCTAGAAGCTCCCTGGAATGCTAAACATTTACAAAATGAAGATCAATAATTCTTCATTGAAAGCAGGGTCATCCCTATAGGTTTTTGTGCCCTACATAGCAGATCTGCAGTGGGGCCGGCCCCGGGGCTGCAGGGCCAGGAGCTGTGGGGGGCCAGGCCCAAAAGTGCAGGGGCCAGGACCACAGCAGGGAGGCAGCAGGGGTTTGGCCAGTCCCCACACTGGAAGCAAAGTGACCCAGCCCACTCTGCTCTCCCAGCTCCAAGCTGCATTGCTTGCGGGAGGGGTGTCCCTCCCTCCACCCCAGGAGCAGCTGGAAGTGGATCGACTTGGCTGAGAGCTGGCAGGGCAGAGCAGGCTGGGGCTGGGCTGCTCCACTCCCTCTTGCTACCACCAGTGAGTGTGGGATGGGCCCAACCCAGGCCCACTACTGTCCTGGACCAAATCAGTCAGGGAAGGGCGGTTGGAGAAAGGAGGAAATGGGGGTGGGCAGGGGACGGAGTGGTGTTTGTGCCTCCCCAGCCCCGCATTCCCCTACCAATGGCAACGCTGGGCAAAGCCTAGCCTAGCCTAGATGCGCCTAGCTGCTGGAGCTGGCACTGCCCCATATGCAGCACACAGCTGCCTAGGGCACCACAAAATTCAGGGCAATTTAGTGCCCCAAATTTCGTGATGCCCTCCAAGGCGGCACACCTTGCATAGTGGTAGGGATGGCCTTGATGCAGTGATTTGTAGATTGTGACATCACTAGTCCCACACTGGGACTAGCCACTCTTGACTTTCCAAGAGATTTAGTCTGGGTTTGGCTCTTCCTACAAACTGCAGAGTCAGTTCTGACTTGTCCAAGAGGTTGCAGTGGATTGGTCACATCCTCTCTCAGTCTGTATTAAACGACCATTTATGAAGCGGTAACACTGAATACTAATCAGTAGATCAGACTGTGGCTAGACTATCAAAACAAAAAGCAGTCAAGTAGCACTTTAAAGACTAGAAACTATTTTGCTAGTCTTTAAAGTGCTACTTGACTGCTTTTTGTTTTGATAGTGTATAGACTAGCACGGCTTCCTCTCTGTTACTATGGCTAGACTAGCTTGGTAACTAGGTACATGGGCCTCAATAAGGATGGGATATAGATACTTTGTGACTAGAGGAGAGATTAGTTCTAGGCTTTGTCTACACTAAAGATTTGGTGGAATAAGTAAATCAACAAATGGTCTAGTGGAGACAGTGTTTATACTGTGAGACACTAGTTTAGAATGACGAGAGAGTTATGTTGCTGGCATAGTTTACCCTAGTTCCCCGAAAAAAAATGAGTCGTTCCAGTCAAAAGACATTTTTGCTGGCATCTCCACTCGGGCTTTTGCTGACACAGCTATTCTGATTAGGGTGTGATTTTTCTTCTTCCTCCACACTACTAACCTGCATAGCTATTCTGGCGAAACATAGACCCAGAGAGAAAATCATCAGGTAGAAAATTCTATGTTCCGGACCTTGACCTCTCTCCTAACGTGAGACACTTGGGATACAGTGAGCATGGAGTAATCGATGGAAAGGGAGAGAGATGTAAGGCCAGGCAAAGCACATCCCGCTGCTGTACAGATACTAATATTAATCTATTTTGTGACCCTGGTTTGAATCTTATCTGACATGAGGGATAAAAATGCCTCAAGTACCCCTTAGTGATGTAGGAAGTCATCTTGACGGATCTCCCCATACGTGGCTCTTGAGAAGATCTCCTTGCCTTTCGCCAGTGCTGACGTGACGGGGGTGGGAATAGGCAAAGAAGGCACTCCACAGAGGCTATTTTTTAGGGAACTACCCTCCAAATTTTTGAGGAAAGGAAATGGGAAAATGGAGGAAAAAGATTTTGTTTGCTGCTCCCCCAGCTCTGAAAGATAGATGTGGCAGAAGCAATGAACTGGAAGCCAAAAATCTGCTGTAAGGATGAAAGTACGAGAGGGCTTTCAGAAATGCCAAAGATATTCCGTCTGAATTGCCTCTGCATGCTCAGTAAAACTCACAGCCCAGTGTCCCAGACTGAGTGGGAGGTCAGGAACCAAAAATGTTTGATACTGCAAGATTCCAATGAAAAGTATCACCAATTTACAAAACAATTCTGGGTGTCGTGTGGCACTGAATGCATTTATTGTTTACAGTTTAAAAAAATCACTTTTATAATTGTACGTTATTAAACAAATTTATGTTTGGTCTGCAGACCTTCATGAAACCAAGTATTTACCACGTCCATGATTTATGAAAACACTCAGTTCGATTTAACACATTCTTGGTAAAAATTACCAGTATTCATTATTAACAACTGAAACAGCTATAGACTACTATGCAGCTTAGTGGGCCAGCCTCAGTGAATGCAAAGATCTTTTCTTTTTTTAAAAGTAAAAACAAACATTTTCAAACATACACTATAGAATATTGCATATATGAACATTAGATGGCCTAACCCAAAACCACGGATTTGAACACCACTGCATTTTGTGAGAAGTTTAAATCTGGATTTAAATTTAGCATCTGTAGTTTTGTGTGTAAAGTCGCATGCACGCACACCAGACATAGTGAATCCTGTGTTCTTAGTCTGGCCCATCCTGAAGTGCTGAAAGAAACAAAAGAACCAGCAAAACACCAATTTTGTCTCCCTAAACCATGCCCTTTCACTTTATTAGTAACCATGTAACCTGTATTCGCTAGAATGATACTGATTTTAAGTCTGATTGCCAAAATGGACAATTACCATCACACCCCAAAAGATTCTCCTCTCTTGCTGTTTTCTTTCCCCATTACTATTCTTCTTAGCATGAGCGCCTGCGGCTTTTCCTGAACATTCTCATCCTCTTCTTTTTTCAATCTGCCTTTTAACAAAGTGGTCTTTGCACAGATAGAATGATTCTGAGTTTTGGGGAAAAAAAAAACCAAAAAAAAAAAACCCAGCAAGGCATGTTCTACACACTTGCTTAGAAACCAGATAAAGCCAAGTCATAATTAAAGTATTCATATATGTGTTTCTATTACAACTAATAATTATTTAAAAAAATAGTGTATCTTCATTACATAAAACGGCAAGTTAATATATATTTTTGAACATGGCAATTTCTCAGAAACTAAGCATAAAACTTAAAATGCCCCATGAATCTGGCCCTGTAAACAAAATTATCAGGCTTTTTTTTTTTTTTTTTACATTTTGATCTGATTAAATCTAAGTTGAGCAACTTAAAAAAAGCAGATTTTGTTTAAAGATGAGGAAAATGCTCCGTTAATGTGGATTGGATAATCACTTGCAGCCGTTGAGATGTAACATGACAACTGCCCAAATACTATGCATGTGAGTCTGAAAGTGTGTGCGATACAGAACCTAAATGTTAAGGCTATAGTTTTAAAGCCTTATTTAATTTAATTTTTAAAAAGGTTACAAACAACATTGACAAATACCAGTCCTTGAATACTGACAAGTTCTACAGCTTGATTTAAAAAAATTCCATGGACTCTACAAAATGAATTCAAGTACTATCAGTGTAAGTCACTTGTGAACTGAAATACCTTTTGTCGAGACCCTGCCATAATGAAAACGGAATCAAACACATTAAGATTCTGTCTCCATCTCTGAACTGAAATACCTTTTGTCGAGACCCTGCCATAATGAAAACGGAATCAAACACATTAAGATTCTGTCTCCATCTCTGATCACATCCGGCTGCAAGAGTTCATAGCCCTCATATACTGAAATGCAGAGCTCCTCCATGTAAAGATGTTCTTCCTGGCCTCACAAAGTCTGAGTTGAAGCATGAAGCTAAGATAATCTGACATTTGCTCTTTGAAGAGAAGGGCTGAACTTGAAGGAAAATAACCCTTGAGAAATATTTTGAAGCAAACGACAAGGACCATATTTAAAAATGAAAAGCTGGTTTTCTTTAATGGCAGTATTTTTAGGAAGCGATCCCTTTGAGGTGACGAGTGTGGCATTCTTTCCTAAATACTGGTTGTCTTGACACTCTAACAGTAAAGAATCCTTTAAACCCCTTTGATCTCAGTTCTGACCTGATGCAATTGTTCTAGTGAGGTTCACACCACCAGCAAGATAGTGCAACCTGGATGAACAATGCTTTGCTTCTTTGTCTTTACGTTTTGCTCTGTTCTTTATACTTTGACCTTCTGCTGTACAAAGCAAGAAACTTTCCTGTTCTTGTTTCACATGAATCTGTTGAAAATAGCTGTTGACAATACCTGCCAGGCAATTAAAGTCTGGTGATACCCATAGAGTTCTGCTGCAAGTCCCCTATACTTTCATAGTCGTTCTCCCCTTGTAGTACAACTTGGCTGGTGTTAGGCACTGATGAGCTCTTGTCTTTCTCTTGGCTTACTGATGGGATCACTTCGTAGTCTGCCTCTGACTCCCCATTTGGCCTGTCTGCTGACTGAGGCACAGTGGTAATATTTGAAGTGTTTTCAAAGTCTTTTACACTAGCATAGAGGCCACTGCAAATGGATGGGGATCGTTGAGGTACAACTTCTTCAATGCTGTTGTAAGTAGAATCCAGTAATCTGGTGGTGTCTCCTGGCTTACTCACAGAGGAGTACGTAGCTGAAATCTAGGCAAGAGAGAAAGATTGAATTTTTAAGTATGCCAAAGAATATCTGTTCCATCACCCTCAATCTGTTTGGAAGGCAGCCATTGAAAAGTATATTGAAGCTGCATGCATTCATTTTTTGTATGGATATATTGAAAACAATGATTGAACATAAGCCCCTGTAACCAATCCATATGCAAAAAAAGACTGCCAGCCCTGCAGGCAAGTCGACAGAGTTATAGCAAGTTTTATCTCAAGATTCTCAATGCTCTAGATGAATGTGGGTGTGAGGAGATGACTGGTTTCGGCTTCTGGAAAGCAGGCTACATGCAAGGGCGTGGAATCGTAATTTGTACCTAATTTTAGATACTCTGATACAGTGGCTTTTCTATTCCCTTGGATAGAGGTTGCATGGTAACTGTAGTAGTTAGAGGTGCTGTGAAGGACCAAGAGGGTGAAGAAAAAATAAAAAGGGAAGAGAAAATTTACTCAGGAAAAGAGATATTAAATAAAACTGAAGTGAATCACAGAATGGCAGGACTGCAGAGAACCTCGAGAGCATCAAGTCCAGTCCTCTGCATGCTGGGCCTGAAGCTGCAGACCCTATTCTACTGGCATTAATGGGATTGCTTCCATGAGCAGGGCGTCCTGTGATCAGCCCCTCTGTGGCTATGTCTAGATGGCTGGGAGCCTTCTGCTGACATCCTGGTCTTCCTGAGAAAGAGGGGGATGTGTCAGCAGAGGGGATTTTCCCAACAGAACTGTCAGCAGCAGGCACGCTAATGCATTTACCATTTTGCTCATCTTTCACCACCAGTTCTCAGCAATCTAGACATAACCTGTGATTGGTTATGTCTAGATTGTAAACCCTTGTCAGCACCCCTTTAAGGAAGCTCACAGGAAAAGGAAATACCCACAGTCACACGAGTCAATTACCACTAACAGATGACAAAATTTAGGTACCTGAAAAGCTGCCATGACTGAGTCAGGCCAGATGGCTACTAGAAAGTAGCTGAAGTGGTTATATTAGCCTCAGGTTGGACAAGTCCCTGTTTCCCTGGTAGCCAAACAAGGTCTACCCCAGCTTAATTAAACCACCTAAAAGCAACCAAGAATCTGTTAGAAACAGTGGTGACAGTTGGGCTGTTTGGAGCCAATCAAAGGCTGGCTGGGAAAGGTTAAACAGCCTCCCCACTTCAGACGGTCCACTAGCATGCCTGGAGCTGTGAGATGAGGATGTGGTGAAGGACAGCAGGAACAACAGAAATGCTGTCTGATATGAGGAGGGAACACAAGATACAGAACTGAGGGGCAGGGAGAGCCCGGCCCAGGGAACAGCCCTTTTGCACCCCAGAACTTTGAGGGAAGCAAACCTCCGCTAGAGGGGAAGAGACTGAGTTAAGGACTCTAATCTGTTGCCTCCATGCCTGGAGAGGCCACCAGAGAGTAAGAGATTTTTCACCTCCCCCACCTCTCCAATAGGCAATGATAACATGGCCACATCAGGCTGCAGCTTACCCCCGGAAGCAAAGGGGTTAGACAGAGTGGTAGAGAGCTGCTGAGGCAAGCAATTAGACTAGGAATTGCCAGTTCTCCGAGAAGGAGAGAGAAAATACTCAGCCAACCACCACCCAGAAGCACAGGCCACACTGCAGGGGAATAGGTGCTCCATCACAGCATGAAATAATAAACCTGGAACAAGGGCATTAATGGTTCAGTAACAGGGCACTTTTAAAGGGAATAACTAATAAAAAGGGCCACATCTCAGAAACCACATGCAGCTGAATGAAAGGGGTGTGTGCTCAAACAAGCGCACACGAAAGGCATGGAGCCCAGACTTGAAATCTTGAACCCGGAAAACAGTAGAGGGCACACAGCTGCTGCTCTAGGCATGGGTGCAGAAGCAGGTGATACTACTTCATCCCACGTGTGGTTTTGGCTTTGTGGTTTCACTTCTATGTACGTGCCATCTCTACTGGAACGCAGAGAGCCTTGCAAGGCATAAAGCTGGTAGTGGAGCCCATGAATGTGGGTTTGCTGAGCCTTTCAACCTTTGTTAATGGAAAGAGCCCTTCTGTTACATTTTGGCTCTTTCACAAGCATGCAGGACCAGTTGCAATTTGGACGAAGTGAATTAGGAAACAAGAAATGTCCATTACCATAAGTAAACATGAGTGCTCCAGGTGCACCTGTGATTCACGTGGGCAGACAAATACTTTTAACAACATTCCACTGTATTTTTAATTGAGTAATGGATGCATCACTTTCCATTTCTTATTTCCTGCTAACAATAGGGAATACAGCGTGTTCTCCGAGCAGTGTGTACGCTGAAATATGTCCATGCACACCCAGATTCCCAGGACTGAATTACAGGAACGCAATTCAATGCTCTCAACAGAATACAAGAGATTTTGTGGAGCACTGTACAGTTTGTGTTTGCTTTTTAGTTTAGATAACACATATTTGTATATTTCATGAGGTGACCACACTCCCCCTTGTTTAAAAATCAAAACAACGCACACAACCCTTTTCTTTCCCTTTCCTATTTGGGCTGCTTTCCTTGTATACACTTTAGACGATGGCTGTATATTCCAAATGGTTTTATAGCTATTTTACACTTCCCTAAACACTCTGGGGCTATTTCTAGATTACAGGGATTTGTTCACAGAAGATTTCGTCAGAAGATCTCTTCCAACAAAACTTCTGCCGACAGATCACGTCCAAACTGCCAAGTGGATTGCAAGAGCAATCCGCATTGTCGACAGAGAGCGGCTGGACTGCCTGGATGCTCTATCAGCAATAGGGCCAACAGGAAGCATGGCAAACAGAGCTGACTGGTGTCCCTGGAAGTACTGTCTGTTAACTGAGGGCACCCTGGAACATCCAGACTGGCTTTTTGTCCACAGAGATTTGTTGACAAGGTGTTATTCCTCATGGGCTGCACCTACACTTGCATTCCTCCTTTGAAAGAGGCATGCAAATGAGGGAAATTGAAAATGCAAATGAGGTGCAGATTTACATATCTGGCACCTCATTTGCATATTCTTATTTCAAAATAGCTTCTTTTGAAAGAGGAAAACCAGTGTAGACACTGCCCTTTTGAAAGTAAACCCATCTTCGAAAGAATCCTTTGCATAAAAAAGGGAAACCTGAACGCTCTGTGGGTTTTGTCGGCAAAACAGATGTTTTGCCAACAAAACCCTCTAGCGTAAACATAGTCTGGGTGGAGGAATACTTAAAGTCATATAGGACCACTGACATATTTTAAGCAGTTAGGCTATTTATGACATCAAATTATTTATTGGCATTAATTCTTTCCTGTGCAATTACTCCTGAATAATTGGTATGAAAAAAACAAAATACAGCAAAATTCTTCTTTAAAACACTTCAGATTTTATGACTTTGGCTTCACACACTGAAAACATAATTCATCGTTGTAGTCTTCCTACAGAGAGTTTTCACCTTTCTCAGACCTCACTTAATCATTTTAAACTTGTGCTGATCAAAGTCTGAAAAAAAAATCTTCTGGTTAGTTATTAAATTTTATGCAAGAAACCTACATCATCCTCTGTAAGAGATGAATCTTTCTCTTGAGACTTGTAAGATAGCAAGCTAAGCCTCTGTAAGAGAAAAAACCCTCATTAACAGTGAACATTGTGAAACCTGTAATACAGCATTCTCCTAAAATCAATATGTATTACAGGGGTATTTGGCTCACTCCATTCTATTGTTCATCCATGCTGTTGCTTTCGAGATAAACAGCCCTGAGGGTTGTATGGCTTTTTAATTCACCAACATTGTTCTGAATCTAATTTTCATAAAGAAAAGTAAAAACAATTCAGTGGTTAAAGGGACTCTGGTTCTACAGGATTTCTGCAGTTAGATTTCCAGTGAAATGAGAATGAGTCTGCAAAAGGTTTATGAAAGTGAACAATAGCACCAGGCTATTACGTAAGGCTTACCCCCATCACACCATTTACATCTGACTTTCTATATACTTTACAGAAAAAAGGAGCTTTGAACACTGTTTTAGTCATATTCAAAAACCTTATGAAATTCCATGACTATTAACCCCTTTCATCCAAGGGATTCCACGAGTGCTGTGAAGGAATCGTATCCTCTGCTGTGAAATATAGTTGAGGTGAAATGTGGCAACTATTTAGCCGTTCACAGCTCTACTAATTATCAATAATTTAGCACAGGAAATGAAATTACTGCTCTAACCGTTATGTTCATTTTAGGTACAGAGGAGCCTCAGCCCAGAAGCCCAGTTCTGATCCCAAATTCATCAAAGTTTTAATTGTGGGGAGGAGATCTGGGGTTTAGTTTAGGTCTCTCACTAGTTTTAGCCAGGTTGAATCTTGATAGGAATGTAGAGTGGGTACTGGAATGAACACTTCGGCCCTTACGTGACATGCCACAGGGTCTTGACAGATGTGCAGGACCTCTGGGGGCATGTCTACACAACAACATAAGCCAGGGCTCAGACTCAAGTCCGAACCCTTCCATCTGCACTCAGTTCCTTTTGACTCACACCAGCAAGTCCTGCTGGCCAGCATTGCAGGACCCTGCAGGGATGGAATGGGTGGATTTGAGCCTGAATCACATGGGGATTTGGGCCCAAATTCCAACATTTTGCAAAATGGGTGCAGCTTGGGTCCATGCCCAAGCCCCTGAATTCAGGCCCTAACAGTCTATCAATCTTATCTCACAATCCCAGAGGCCAACGTTCTTTGTCCTCACTATCCCAAGAGCAGCCAATCGACTTCCAAGATGCTGAAGCAAGCCCTCTTGTTCAAGAACAGCAACTCAAGAACAGCACCTTGTGGAATCCCTTGGATGCTTCTGTTTTGTTCTGACTGTTGGGCTGCAAATAAAGAAGAATTTTCTTGTACATTTGCAGTCATCACTGATCAGAAATTCTTTCCCACGTGTGCTGCTTCCAGGTCACAGGTGCACAGTCAGATTTTGATGAAGGTTTATGAGAGGTGAGGAAAAGTTCAACTTCAGCAAGAGTTGCAGAAAAACTCAGGCAATAGAAAAGAAGCTGACTGTTGAGGATTCACTAGATAGACGATCGGCACATGGAGCAAACTAAATGGTTCAAGGCTGTCAACCACAAAGCCCAAGATCAAGACCACACCTCTTGGAATGTGCCATCCGTCTGTGTCTTCTATGAGGAATTTGACAGGGCACTGTGTTTTACGCCACTCACAAAGCCACGTGTGGTTCACAACAGCCTGATTGAGCAGCATGGTCACCTTGACCCCAGAATCTAGTATGAGAATGGATGGAGCCACCAAACCAGCACTGAATCAGAGTACTGAAGTGATTTTGGTGTTCAAACACATCCTGAGGAGGCTTTCTTATGAAGCAGCAGTGGGGGTCCATACTTGGAGATGCTATTTGATGATCCCCTGGAGGAACAGCATGTGGCTGGAAACAGTATCACAAACGGAAAGGGTAGACTTATCCCAAGACCCTGGTTAGTCTTTGGGTCCATACTAAAAAAGGGGGGGAGCAGGGGAGGGATTTCTGGATTACAACATGATGTAAAGTTTATTATGCAGGCAGCAGTGTGTACCCACTAATCACAGAGGGCATCTCCCCAGCACCCTATGGAATTCAAAATAGAGATCATAGAATCATACAATTCTAGGGCTGGAAGAGACGTCAGGAGGTCATCTAGTTCAGCCCCCTGCTTAAAGCAGGATCAACCCTAACAAAATCATCCCAGCCAGGACTACGACAAGGCAGGATTTAAAAGCCTCTAGGGATGGAGATTCCACCACCTCTCTCAGTAACATAGTCCAGTACTTCACCACCCTCCTGGTGAAATAGCATTTCCTAATATCCAGCCTACACCTCCCTCTCTGTAACTTCAGGCCATTGCTTCTTGTTCTGCCATCTGTCACCACTGTGAACAGTCTCTCTCCATCCTCTTTAGAGCCCCCTTTCAGGAAACTGAAGGCTGCTATCAAATCATCCCTCAGTCTTCTCTTCTGCAAACTAAATAAGCCCAGATCTCTCAGCCTCACCTCATAGGTCACATGCTCCAGCCCCTTAATCATTTTCGTGTCCCTCCGCTGAACCATCTCCAATGCAGCTGCATCCTGTCTACACTGGGGGGAGCCCAGAACTGGACACGATACTCCAGATGTAGCCACACTAGCGCTGAGTAGAGGGGAATAGTAACTTCTCTAGATCTGCTGGAAATGCTTCTCCTAATTCACCCCAATAAGCTGTTAGTGTTCTTGGCTAGAAGGGCACCCTACTGATTCATATCAAGCCTCTCATCCACTGTAATCCCCAGGTCCTTTTCTGACGCATTGCTACTTAGCCAGTCAGTCCTCAGCCTTAACAGTGCTTGGGATTCTTCCCTATCAAGTGCAGGACTCTGCACGTCTCCTTGTTGAACCTCATCAAATTTCTTTTGGCCCAACCCTCCAATTTGTCTTGGTCACTCTGGACCCTATCCCTATCCTCCAATGTATCTACCTGACTCCCTTAGCTTAGTATCATCTGCAAATTTGCTGACGGTGCAATCCATCCCCTCATCTAGTCATTAATAAAGATGTTGAACAGTACTGACCCTAGAACCGATCCTGTGAGGACTCCACTTGAAACTGACCTCCAACCAGACATTGAGCCATTGACCACTACCCGCTGGACCTGCCCATCAAGCCAGCTTTCAATCCATCTTACAGTCCATGTATCCAATCCATACTTCCTTATCTTATGGGCAAGAGATGAGGTAGCACACACGAGAGTGTAACAAACATAGTTAATCTAAAAACATTCTTGCAAAGATGAGCCAGGTTTTAAAAGTGAAAACCATGCATTGCCATCCTCTTTACTACACTGCTCCATAACACTTGCCAGCCTAATGGTTTACTGAGTCACCTATAAACAGTTAACTTTGAAGAGGAGAGGGGAGGGTTAAATGAGATCCCTGGCTGACAAAACCATTTGTTCACAATACAACTGAGGGTTGGTGAGTAGTCCACAAATATGCCATGGCAGGAGAGAAAGGGTGGGTAGACTGCTTTGCAAATCCAAAGCAGAGTGTGTCTTTGTGTGCAGTCATGAAAGGCTGCACTACAGGAAGCGGGGAGGTGGTTAAAATGTCCATGGAATCTTTGCAAAATGGATGTGGCTTGGTTTTGGGTCTGAAGCTTGGGTCTAAGTGGAGTGTTGGGCAAGGAAGTCAAGTGGTATCACACCTGAGGAAATAGAGGTGTTACCCATGAAGCTGGTTTAACAGACAAATCACTGATGGATAGTGAAAGCTAAACAGGGGAATGGGAAATTAGAATGATCCCTTATCCCAGACCCCAAAAACCCACAAAAACTTCTACAATGCCTGAAATCAGAGACAGCTTCCATGGCCCCCCAGGCAAAGAGTGTTGTGGGGGGGCTGCCTCTATGCTTCCAGAAGGGGTAGGGTGTGGTTGGGCTGGGCTGGGCCGGGCCGGGCCAGGCCAGACTAGCCACCCCTCAGTGCCACCCGGACCATGACACCCCCTCCTCCACTGCTGAGAGAGACATGGAGTGGTGCTCCAGCAGCAATTTAAAGGGGCCCAGGGCTGTGGCCACCATCACAGCAGCTGGGAGACCCAGGTCCCTTTGAATCAAACAGTCCTGGGACAACTGTCCTCTTTACCCCACACTCCCTGTCAGCAGGCCTGCCTAAAGTAAAGACATTTCTATATTTAATCAATTCCCATTTGTAATGTGCTTCAGCTGTAGTTTTCAAGGGCAGAAGAGGCCTGTACTTCAGTGCATTATGCATGTACATGGCAAAAGACACATGCAGCTGCCGGAGTGCTAACTCACGATGACTTTTACTCTGAATAAATTTTAATTAGACAAACACCTTTTCTCTGGCACTTGGGGAACTGTGTGTGTCATCTTTTGATTAGTTCTTCAAAGCATGAACCATTTTAATCAATTTCAGTCCCTGCAGAGTCTGACACTGTATCGTCTGGGTTGGGGAGCTACAGAGCAGTGAATACATTTCTTTATATCAATGACTATGAAATAAAATAAAATTTTACACAACCAACAGCAATAAAGTCATTAATACTAACAAACTTCCCAATAAATATTAGGGCTGATGTAAATATTAATTACATATAATATTTATTAAACATTTAGCTGTGTTGGGATTAATTTTTAGCTGAGCAATATTAATTTTCTTTAAATAGCCTTTTTATTTGTAAGCTTTCACAGAGAGGTCTTGATGAATAATTTTCAGATTATGGTGTGTGTACATGGGACACTTTAACTATGCTATGCTCTAATACAGAATCTATTAAATGATGTTTTCTGCTCTGTGACTGGATGATTGAAGCGTGACTGGCCAATAATAAACAGCAAATAATGTATACCCACTACACATTTCAAAGAAAATAATTGACAATAAAACCTGTGAAATTTTGGAGATTTGTTAATATTTGCACAGTATAATTTGAATACACACAAACAACAAATATGGTGTGATTTCATAACATTGTGGCTGTGCCGCAACACATCCTATTGGTAAATCATATGGTAGATGACACTTCCTGCCTCAGTTTCCCTCATCAAGGTTGGTATTCTCCCACACAGACTGGGAAGCTTAGATGTGGCTTAGCTCTCCAGCCAAGTCACAGCAAACATAAACCAGAGCACCAAAAGCCTAAATTATAAAGTTCCAAACAAAGAAAAAGGCTCTTCTGCCCTTCAAGGTATCTCTTCAGCTCCCCCTCTGGGCTCTGTTCCCAGCCCCTTTTAGGACTCTATGCCTCATATCCTTCATGGCACTGGTATAAAGCCCAGGCTTCCTATGCTTGTTTCCCATGGATACCTTTTTCCTTGCAAATGCTGACTCAAGGCCTTCCACAGGAAGCTGCCTGCCTGCTTCATGTAGGTCCAATCCCTGACTGATTTCACTTTCAGTCCTTTACATTAATCAACTAACCCTCCTTAGTCCTGAATCCTCCAGAAAGCAACTAATTACAGCACAAGTATAACTAGCCCTACCTCCTCTTAAGGGGGACAATCACTTCACAAATCACAGTGAACAGAACTCAGCACTTTTATTCGCAGTTTAAACAAAAAAAAACCTAGTTGAACTGTTGGACCAACTCTGATAAATACCAAGATCAACAATTTGTTGCAAACTGGAGTGCAGCGGAATACAATGATGCACATAAAGTCGGGTGAAACAAACTGAAGATGGCCCAACAGTCTGCTGAGAATGTGACCTTTTCACTTTTTAAAGAGATTTACTATTAGACATGTCCTTCAGTTTGCAGCGAGGAATAATTTGACAAGATAAACCTAATTTTGGCTGTGTCATGTCACATAGTTCTTCTTTCAGGATTTCACTGATGCACAATAAGAACTAGGATATGTCAAAGTGATGAATTGCTCACATACGTTGCCTCATTACTGGGAAAAGCTAACTCTGAATATTAGACTAACATTTTGACGCTATGATCACCCAGTGCTTACCAGCACTCACTGGAATATAAAAAAATCAGGAGTCTGTATTCATAAGTAGAAGACCAAGCAAGTTCTTGTTCCACTAAAGTCCCCCTATTAATTCTGCTATTAGCTACCTCATCAAACACAAATAATGGGGGGAAACCCCCCTACTATATCATTTGAGGCTTTTGTGAAATTTGCTAGCACTTTAAAACTCTATGACCATTCTAGCCCACAGAGCAGCTTCATGGCAGCCAGGGGACGATGCCTATGTTAGAGTAGCTGCTAGGGCAGATTTAACTCACAGTAGGGGGGCTGCCCCAACCACAGATGTAAGTGGACTCTTGGTGATAAAAAAGATGTCTCAAAGTCTCTTCTGTTCTTTCCTATGCTGTGCCTTAGGCACAGCAGAGCAGCTGGCTCTAGACCAGGTGTTCTCGAACTAGACACTGGGACCCTTCCGGTAGTCATGGAGTTTCCACATTGGGGATCAGGAGCTGTCAACCCTCAATTTAAACCCTGCTTTGACTCCAGTATTTATACTGGTGTTAAATATATAAAAATATTTTTAATTTGTAAGGCGAGTTTGCACTTGGGCTTACTATGTAAAAGGGTTCACTAATACAAACATTTGAGAACTACTGCTCTACACTGTAAGCACTTCAGAACTGGGGCTCATCATAACTACCTGTAAACTTTTGTTTGACTGTTAGAAAACCAATAGGAGATGTGGATGCCACAGTAAAAATGCCCCCTCTCAATTTTTTCCATCTAGATCTTATTTGCATATGCTATTAGCAAAAACTAAAGCAAAAAGACACAAAAGTGAATAGAATTCCCAGTGAAGCCTACAGAGAACTAGTGTAATAGGTTCCATGCATCTAACACTATTAGGTAAGTAGGCAAAAGCAGTTTATGCTACCTGAAATTTCTGACTAGTCTTTCAGAATGACCCCCCAAGTAAAGGAGACTGCAGGAATCCAATCTGGCTATCTATCCTCACCACAGAGACTGGAATGTATGCTTAACGCCTCCACTGTTTCACAGACATTCATGACCTGAAATTACAGTTTTTAAAAGTAAAGGACAACTTTAAAAATGTCAGATGTGTGACCACCATCTAAATACACAAAGTCTCTTTTTCTGTCAGTATATAATTGTCAGCATAGGGTTTACCTTATCAGCTTCACCAGCCCCATCAGTCCCCTCTTCTTCCTCCTCTGCTCCTTTTTCCTGAACATTCTCATTTTCATCAAGAAATTTCATAGGTACGGGAGGTGGAGCCTCATCTTCCATATCTGGAGTATTGCCAAGAGAACTTTCGGAATTAGCACTTTGCCGACTTTTTTTATTTCGGTCAACAGAGGCATATTCTGCTGATTCCGTCCTGCACTCAGGAATCTGGTCCTGATCTTCAGCAACTGTTGGTGTAGCTTTCGGTTTGCTGCCACAGCTTTTTTCAGTGTTGGAGGCTACTCCTACCTCCTTAATTTCCTTCACGGTTTCATACAAGCAGTCTTCAACTATGTTTTCTTGGGAGGAGCTATCTTTCAAGACCTCATAAGGCCCTTCCATTCCAAGACTCTGATCATTTTCTACATTTCTTGGGGAGAGGATGGTTTCCATAGCACTGGTAGGAGGAATTCTGGGTAGTTCCCTGCTTTGGTGACATTTTATTGACTTTCCCAGAGGGTCCTGCTGGTCTAATAGATCAGAAACAGAAGTTTGTACTTCTTCATAGGGCTGGATGCAGGCAGTTGTGCTGTCTTCTGAGAGAACTATGAAAAAATAAAACAGAATAATATACCAACTCTTCTTGACTACAGGAAGGCTAGATTTAATAATCAGATGACCTACTTTGTTTCTGCATTTCTGTTTATTATTTACAATGAAAAAGGTAACTTGGAACTCATTGGTATTCAGTCTATTCTCAAGTTTGAAATAGAAAGCCATTGTTGTACCAGTAACATAGTTTCATTTCACATAGCGCACTAGGCAATGAATTTTGAAACACTTTGCACAGCAGCCATGTGCACAGTGAACCCAAGGAGTAGACACAACATATGTAAGGTTCTCAAATATCCCTGAGATCTATGCTTTCATATCAGAAACTGCTTGGCATAAGAGCGAGGGCGTTGGTGGGGGTTCTGAAGTCAGCTACTGCTCTTTTTAAAAAGTCCTGATTTTACTGTGGTTGTGACACAACCTATTTGAAAACAATTCTTCTATGAATTTATTTTATTTAGTAGTTTCCAGTAACACTTCACAGGAAGGGAGAGAAAGTGGTATTTTCCTCCTTTTTTCCAGTCTAATTTGTGGATTTGACATCACTTGGTGTGTAATCAGCTCCATTTTCTTTGCCACACACAAGCATGATGACACTGTGCTCTGGGCATATGCTTTTGCCCCAGTTGAACAAGAGGATGTTTCTGAGTTTCAGGCTGGAAGTGAGGGCGTCAGGACCTCCTTTCCCTACTCTGAGATCCCTGAACAAATTCAGGGAATAATGAGAAATGGGGAAAGAGCAGAAGTGGAACTTCCTTTGTTTTCAAGTCAACCCTGTGCAGGAGCCTATAGAAATCTGACAAAATGTTTTTTCCAATATCTAGGGTGACACAGCTCCAGGGAAGCACCAGCAACCAGGCAAGGACTGGGAGATGGAGTGGGGGGCAGTTCGGAGTTTGGAGAGATCACCTATAAGCTGCTGTTGTCAAAGCCACTGAAAGTGAAGAGGCTGGCTAGCTAGCAAGCACTCACATAGGGTGGAGCCCTACAACATCAGCAAGGCTGCAGATGGAGTCAAGAAAGACATAACGAACATGGAATTAAAACAAACCTGTCTATGCTATTAAATGGGCTGTTTTTATCAATAGTGCAGTTTGTGGTAGTTTACAAAAATGAAGTTGATTGTGTTTCTTTCTGTACAATTTCTGACAGTTGCATGCACTTTTCAATAGAAATTAGAAGCTTACAAAAGCACTCTCCTTCTGTATAGATTTGCTAGGCCTACTCAGTGAATTGAATTACTCTGTAAATACACCTACATGTGAAACAGCAACTGACATGAGGGGATGGCGATCAGCCATAAGAAAAGCTGGATTTCAGAATTCCTTTTGTAAATTTTTTTTTTTTGGAGTGCTAAAGGTTTGAGAGATTAGTTTATACAGCCTCAGAGTGAGATTAGCTGCTAAGGAGGGAATGAAGCCCAGTGTGTCAGGCTATGTCTTCAGAGGGTTTTGTGAAAACCAGAGAGTGTCCTGATTCCACAGGGGTTCTGTAAATCGACACAACGCAGCACCTTTGTTGACAGCTGCATCCTGCTCCCCAGGAGGCATAACTCCTGTCAACAGAGATCTGTTGACAGAAAACTGGTCTGAACATTTCGGCAGGGGGCCCTCTGTCGACAGACAGGGCTTCCGGGACACTGGGAAGCCCTGTCTGCTATGGTTCTAGTTGGCAGTTTTATTGAGAGAGGTGGCTGGACGGTCTGGACACACTGTCGACAGAGTGGATTGCTCTTGAGATCGGTTTCGCAGTTTGGACACAACCTGTTGACAGAAGTTTCATCGGAAGACATCTTCTGACAAACTTCTGTTGACAAATCGTTGTAATCTAGTCATGGCCTCAGTGTCTAACCACGAGTGAGACAACAGTTGGCTCTTGGGAGCTCTGTATTGACAGCATGTTTATTTTTAGTTTCAGCTGAGTACAATATTTTCCAGTGTTACTTGAGTGTGAATCATGCTGAGTGTTCAGCAAATCAAGAGGAATTAAGAGAAAACTTATCTGTGTTCCAGTTATCTAAAACATCAAGTGAAAAATAAAGCTTTTTTTTTCCCCCCCTCTCCAAAATAATGACCATTTGTGTGTTCAGATGATGCCGGGAACAGGACAGCTTTGTATGTTTTTATTATTTATCATTTCTTCTCCCATTCTGCCCAAAATATGCTGCCATAACCCAAAAGAAGAGATCAGTTCTGCCCTGAAGAGTTTACCACTGAAGGTGCTGATTGTGCAAGCAAAGGTGTTTAGCTTTACTCATGTGAATACCCCTTGTAAAGTCAGTGGCAATACCAACATTAATAAAGTTAAGCATGTGCATATTTGCAGGACTGGGACTTAAGAGACTGAACAAAGCAGAGCAGATATAAAGGACATTATAAAAACAAACTGAAGAGTACAGCACTTCTTCCCCTTTCCCACTCAAAGTACAGCAGTCCTTACCATCCCCATTAGTTAGTCCTCCGTTCTGATCACTGCTGACAAGAGGATCTGTAGCCAGACTTATGACAGAATGGCTGAACATCTCCTTATCTGAAGGCTGCAAAACAAGATCTGATGGGTTACCTGGCATTTAAGTAGAGCCAGAGATAAACTATTTTGCAAAATAACATTGTCAGTGTAGCGCAATTAATTTGAAACCGTGCACATGTTAATATGGCCACACACACTGCATTTATATATACTTTAGATTTCATTCTGAACTCACACTATGTGGTATCACGTGTAAAACTGGTAGAAGATTAGCATCAGGCCTTATACATTAAAGTATCCATGTGTGTATTATATTCAGTCACTACCTGTATTTCATTATACTGCAAAGTTCAGCCCAGACTACAGTGGGCACAATTCTAATGGAAATCTCTAGTACAAGCTTACTGACAATGTTCTATGCTTAAGCACGCTGGTGGGTGGGAATAAAGGGGGCAACTGTCCTGTGGCCTAGCGATTCAAAGGGGCACGGGACTCACTGCTAGAACACTGCTCTGGGCAACTCTGAGTGGGAGGGCCATGCCACAGTCTGGGCAAGATACCCCAGGTCCTGTCCCTTCTGCTGGAGGCCCCGCCCCTTCCAGGGATGCAGTACCCCTTGACCCCCCAACACCATGCCTAGGGGCCCACAGAAACTGCTGGCTACCCTGTCTGTGGTATAAATTGGTGAAAACTCCTGGTTTAGTGGGTTTGCAAAGCAAGAGAAATTTACAAATGGAGTGAAGAAAAATGGGTGTCATGGGGGGGTTTAGGGTAGCAGGAAGTTATATAGCAAATAGCCCACCAAGCTGCCATTCTTCTTGGCTGCTTTTGCTACTTAATGGCCAGGGTGTAATTTTATACCTATTTTGCATACCAAAATTCCTACATGTACTACTTTTGTATTTTGCCAAATACAGGATACAACTGCTCTAAGCTACCATGTGCAAAATGAGGAAAAGTTCACTACTCTCAATGGAGCTAGTCTGTGAAAATGAGATTAGACACTATTGCACAGTGGGAGATAAAACATTCACCTACCAGGGACAATTGCTATTAAGTGACATGCCAGTGATAGTGTCTAAATTCCACCACTGCTGCTGTTAGTAGTAAGGGATTGATTCCCAGCAATATGTTGCCAGAAATTGCTAATACCAGGGTTACTATCAAGCGAAATCAACTGTACCCACCTCACAAACTTTACCATTAACTCCCTAAACCAACAGATGTTTCTCTGTCTTCTCACATACAAAATAAAATATTGCAGGCTCAGGCTCATGCAAATAGCTCGTTACAAAGCACAAGAGAGACAAACTGTAATAGATATATCAATAAACAGATATTTACCACATTCATCAGATTTTCATGGTCCCCATTCTGAGGTTTGGGCCTCTTTTCCCTTAAATAAAAAAAATTATACATATATATATGTATATACACACACACACACTGTTAATATTCTAAAATACATGCTAGTAAATTGAGCATCTTGGTAGTGGTTGCTACTGACGATATTGCTTCCCTTTTATTCTTCAGACTAAACCATGGATTCTTATCCCTGGAGTTGCCACTGTCTAGAAAGGGGTAGCCAACAGGGTTAGATGGTCACTCTCATCAGAACTTGTTCCTGTTCTGACATGAATTCACAGAATGGAGAAGGCTGTGAACGGCCATGTTAAATAGTCACAGAGAGGTTGCCGTGTTAGTCTGTATCTTCAGAAAACAAATGAGCAGTCCCGGAGCACTTTAAAGTCTTTCAGATCTGAAGAAGTGGGTCTGTCCCACGAAAGCTCATCACCCAATAAATCTTTTGGTTAGTCTTTGAAGTGCTACAGGACTGCTGGTTTGTTTTGCCATGTTAAAGTAACAATTTAACTCTTCTTCTTGTCACTTGCAGAAATTCTCCCATAAATATTATTGTGACATGTTCTATAATCTGTGACTGTGGCTCTTTAAATGGCCAGAGCAACACCTTTAAATGGACACTACAGTCTGAGGAGTTAGAAGAGGCTTTATAAAGGTTCTAGGGGCCACACAAGTCCTACTAACAGCACTGCTTACGAATCCTTAAAAATGGATCAAGTGGGCTCTTCAAGACTCAAAACACCTACACAATGTAATTTGTACCATCGGGTGGCAAGTACTTCATTATACAATGAATATGTTTTACTTTATAATCCGCAAATTCTTAGAAGAACTATGTCCTCAATGGCCCCTTGAGGAAAAGGACCATTTATTCTGAAACATGACTGTGGGGGAGTAAAAGGGAAGTAAAAACTGCAGTGGGAAGGTGAAGCACAGAGAGGTGAGTTAGAAGTCAAGTGGGAGTGGGGAGAGGCACGCTAGTCTGAGACACATGGCATTTTCCTCAACAAAAATTTGTCTATTACCTCTTAATTGTGAAACAAGTAAAGAGAAGTTACTCACTGTAGTGACGATGGTTCTTCGAGATGTGTCCCCGTGAGTGCTCCACAATAGGTGTCAGGCTCACCGGGCACCGCAGATCGGAAATCTTCCAGCAGTTTCTCTTGGATCGCGCATGCGCCGGCGTGTGCTACTCCCTTGCGCGTCCCTGGCCACGTGCGCGATCCGGTCCCTGCCAGTTCCTTGACCAACCGCCTCGGATGCTCCTGAAAGACACTAGACAGAGATCCGAAGCGGGGAGGATGGGCAGGTGGTGGAGCACCCACGGGGACACATCTCGAAGAACCATCGTCACTACGGTGAGTAACTTCTCTTTCTTCATCGAGTGTCCCCGTGGGTGCTCCACAATAGGTGACTACCCAGCAGTAACCCAAGAAAGGAGGTAGGTAATCGGGTTATGTGCAGCTTGCCCCCGAAAGGACTGCTGTCGAGAGGCGGGTATCCTCTTGGAATACCCGATGTAGGGTATAATGCTTGGCGAAGGTGTCATAGGATGACCAGGTCGCCGCTCTACAGATGTCCTTCAACACGATGCCCTTAAAGAAGGCTGTTGACGCCGCCACCGCCCTGGTGGAGTGAGCCCTGGGCGGGGCCAGCAAAGGAGTCTTTCGAAGCTCGTAGCACATTTTTATACAGGACACAATGTGCTTTGAGATTCTCTGTGAAGAGAGACCTTCTCCTTTTGACCTGGGAGCGAGAGAGACTAGAAGTCTGTCCGTTTTCCGGAAGGACTTAGTTCTGTCTATGTAGAAGGCCAACGCCCTCCTCACATCCAGGAGGTGCAGGCGTGCCTCCTTGCTGGAGTTGTGAGGCTTCGGGTAAAACGAGAGTAAAACTATTGGTTCGTTAAGATGGAACTCTGAAGAAACTTTTGGAACAAAGGCTGGGTGCAGACGTAAGGTTATCACCTCCTTTGAGAATACTGTGCAGTGCGGCGTTGCCATAACTGCTGCGAGCTCACTCACCCTGCGAGCTGACGTAATTGCAAGGAGGAAGGTTGTTTTTATCGTAAGGAGATGCAGGGGAACCGTGGCTAATGGTTCAAAAGGTGGACCCGTGAGCATGCTGAGCACAAAGTCCAGGTTCCACAATGGTGGAAGCAGTTTCCGAGGGGGGTACAGGTTTACCAACCCCTTCAAGAACCTGGTAACGATAGGATGGGCAAATACCGTGGGCCCCTCCTCTGTATGCCAAAACGGCGAGGTGGATTTTTAGCGAGGATAAGGAAAGTCCGCCCCTCTTGAGGTCCAATAAGTATTCAAGTATTATCGGTATAGGAATGTCAAGGGGAGCTAACTGCTTGGCGGAACACCAGGCTGTGAATCAAGTCCATTTCTGCTTATAAGTCTTCCTGGTGGAGGTCCTTCAGCTACTTTCCAGGACTTGTTGTACTCCCTCCGTGCATGTACTTCCTGAGGAACTGAGCCATGGATTAGCCATGCTTGTAGGCGCAGACTCTGAGGGTTTGGGTGCACTATGGACCCTGGGCCTGCGTGAGTAGGTCTGGCGCCACTGGTAGAGGGAGCAGTGGGCGGTCCGACATGCGCAGAAGCAAGGGAAACCATTGCTGCCGATCCCACGTTGGGACTACTAGTACCATGCGAGCTCTCTCCCTTCTGGCTTTCTGCAAGACCTTGTGGATAAGTGCTGTGGGGGAGAACGTGTAAAGTAGGGGGCCCTTCCATGGAATCATGAATGCGTCCCCCAGGGACCCCCGCCCCACTCCTGCCCTGGAGCAGTACTGGGGACACTTCTTGTTGTGCTGGGTGGCAAACAGATCGATCTGGGGAAACCCCCATGTATGAAAGATCGGTCGTAGCAGATGGGAGTGGATCTGCCATTCGCGCATGAGTGCGAAGCGCCTGCTCAGCTGATCTGCTTTCACGTGTGAGCGCCCGGCAAATACGAGGCTTTCAACGTTATGTTGTTGGCGATGCACCAGTTCCACAGTCGGACTGCTTCCGCACATAGGGCACGGGATCGGGCTCCTCCTTGTCGATTTATGTAAAACATAGTGGAGGTATTGTCTGTATTGATCCCAACTACTTTGCCATATATGTGGTCTCGGAAATGCTTGCAGGCGTTGAACACTGCTCTGAGCTCCAGTATGTTTATGTGCAGTGACTGTTCCGCAGGGGACCATAGCCCTTGCGTCACCTTGTCGCCGATGGGCGCTCCCCATCCTACGTGGGAGGCGTCGGTAGTCAGAAAAATAGAAATTTGTGGTTGGTGAAAGGGCACCCCTGCTAGCAAGTTCTTGGGGTTTACCCACCACGCCAGGGATCTGCACACCTCTGTCGTGGGCGACACCACCCTGTGAACAGTGTGGGATGCCGATTTGTAGACGCTCGCCAGCCAATGCTGCAGGCTTCGCATGTGCAATCTGGCATTCTGTACCACAAATGTTGCTGCTGACATATGGCCCAGCAGCTGTAAGCACGTTAAGACCGGCACCGCGGGGCCGTATGTAATGACTTGCACCAGTGAACTGATGGCGCGAAAGCGGGCGTCGGGTAGGTACACCCTTGCTGTGATAGAGTTTATGCGTGCCCCTATGAACTCTATGTCCTGTGTGGGGTCGGTCTTTGACTTCGCGAGGTTGATGACTAGGCCTAGCGAAGAAAACATGTCTGCTGTGACGCGTATCATGCGTAGGACCTCTGTCTTCGAGGCCCCTTTCAGCAGGCAGTCGTCCAGGTATGGAAATATGAATACCCCCATCTGTGCAGGTAGGCTGACACCACTGCCAAGGTTTTGGTAAAGACTCTGGGGGCCGAGGAGAGGCCGAACGGAAGAACCCTGTACTGGAAGTGTTCCTTGCTGACCATGAAGCAGAGGAAGCACCTGTGTGCCAGGTGGATCGTTATATGAAAGTAAGCATCTTGTAAGTCGAGGGCTGCAAACCAATCTCCATCGTCCAGTGCCGTGAGCATGGAGGCGACTGTAATCATCCGAAAACGTTGCTTGCGCAAGTAGCGGTTGAGGCCCCGAAGATCTAAGATGGGCCTCCAGCCTCCTGTTTTCTTCTCTGTGAGGAAGTAGCGTGAATAAAAACCTTTCCCCTGGAATTGTTCCGGCACTCTTTCCACCGCCCCTATGAACATAAGGTGGTCCACCTCCTGTTTGAGCCTCGCCTCGTGGGTAGCGTCCCAGAGATGGGGCCTGGAGGGAGGCTTCGTCGGTGGGAGCAACTGGAAGGGAATCGCGTAACCCGTGGCTATGATCTCCAGCACCCATTTGTCTGCGGTGATCTTTTGCCATAGGGAGTGAAACAGTCTGAGGCGATGATGGAACATGAGATGAGAGTGGCATTGCGCGATGGTAGTGATAGTGCAGCCCTCGACATGCCCGTCAAACTTGTTGCCTTTGGGCCTGTCCCGAGGGTGTACGACTTTGTTGGGAATGTCGCCTGGGAGTTCTGTACTGTTGCTGCTGTTGATGTCGCCCTTGGTCGTAGCCCCGTTGATACTGCGCACGCTGTGGTTGGTACGGGTAGCATCTTTGCTGAGAGTAATATTTTTTCTTCCTATATGGAGGAGTATAAATACCCAGGGTTCTAAGTGTAGCTCTCGAGTCCTTACTGGAGTGGAGGACCGAGTCGGTTGAGTCTGCAAACAACTTTTGCGTGTCAAAGGGAAGATCCACGATCTTCACCTGTAGATCCCTCGGGATGCCCGATGTCTGGAGCCAGGATTCTCTATGCATGACCACTGCTGTAGCCATTGAGCGTGCCACCATATCTGCCACATCCAGGGCGATCTGGACTCCTGTCCTCGAAGCTGTGTAGCCCTCTTGCACAATTGCCTTTAACACTGGCTTCTTATCTTCCGGAAGTGAATCCATGAGAGAAGTAAGCCTGGAGTAATTATCAAAGTTATGGTTCACTAGGTGTGCCACGTAATTTGCCATTCTCAATAGCAGGGTGGAAGAGGAATGTACCTTCCTGCCGAACAGCTCTAGCTTCTTGGCATCTTTGTCCGATCCCCCCGATTTGTACTGAGAAGTCTTTGACCTTTGCTGGGACAATTCAACCACCAACGAGTTCAGTTGTGGGTGACTGAAGAGGAACTCCATGCCCTTTGCCGGGACGAAGTACTTCTTATCCACTCTCTTGTTCATAGGCGGAACAGAGGCCGGAGTCTGCCATATGGTAGTGGCTGACTCCATAATGGCTTCGTCCAGCGGAATAGCAATTTTGGATGAAGCCGGGGGTCTCAAATTTTTCAGGAGTTTGTGATGTTTCTCCTGCACTTCTGCCGTTTGAATGCCTTGTGTGAAAGCCACCCTTTTAAACAGATCCTGAAATTGTTTAAGGTCATCCGGGGGAGCGACATCCCCAGAGGCCATGGCCTCATCTGGGGAGGATGAGGAGGAACCACTAGGGTACACCTCCCTCGAACTCTCAGGTTCCTGCGGCCGATGGTATACCTGCTCGCTGGAGGATTGAGAAGGAAAGTCTCGGGGTTCTAAAATTAACTCCCCTTGAGATAACTGAGTTTCCATCCCCGAATGGGAGTGCCCACGGGGGTATTGGATGGCCGGGGGGGACCTGCCCCTGGGCGTAGGCCTGGGGTGTCTGTGTCCAGCATGATAAGCACGACCATGGCAGCACGGGCACGGGTCCGGGGACGGAGACCTGGACCACTCTCGGGGTGTGTACCCCCGATGTCTGGGAGAGCCAGACCTCCGCGATGACACAGATAGTGGTGACACTGGTTTGTGATAGTACTCCAGTGGATCCAATCCCAGAAAGGGTGAAGGTGGCCCAAGCCATGGTGACATTGGTTGGAGGAACAGAGAAGGAGGTTCTGGATAGGCCGGTGGAGACCCAGGCCTTCTGGGCGGCGTGTGCAGCACAGCGGGAGGGCTTGTTGTTAGCAGCAGTGCAGCCCTGTCTGGAGAAGGGCTGCGGTGCCGGGCTTTTGCTTTTGCCTTTCCCCTCCCCTGCGGGGCTGGCACCGCCCCCTCCCGTGCCGGGGATCTCGGCCCCGCTGTCGGCGCCGCGCTCAGCCTGCTCAGCTGCGGTGCCGCGCGGATAACGTCCTCCGGTGCCTGCAGGCTCCGTGCCTGTTGGCCCTGCACCGTTGGTGCTGTGGGGGTCGGTGCCGCCTGTGGAGGTGCCGCCGGTTCCGGTGCTTGCCTGGCCGACGCTCTAGGTGCCGCGCGTGCTGGCTGTTTCGTAATCGGAGGCTCAGCCTCTGCCACGTGCGCTGCCGTGGTGCCGCTCGCCTGAGTATGTGGCTGGGGGCTGTGTGCTCCCCCCGTCCCGCTCGCTGAAACCGCCGGCAAGGATCGAGCTGGGGAGAGCTTCCTCTGTTTTTGCACCGAGGGGGTCAGAGAAGCTGCCTTCCTCTTGTGGACCCCAGAGGGCCCTTCTGATTGCCTCTCCGGCACGTCTGGCTGGAGGGCCTTATCAAACAAGAGCATTTTAAGATGCATTTCTCTGTCTTTCCTGGCCCTGGCTGTGAGCTTAGCACAGTGGGAACACTTCTGGGTAACGTGTGATTCCCCCAGGCATCGGATGCATTCACTATGCCCATCGGAGGCCGGCATAGCTTCACGGCAGGACTCACACTTTTTAAAGCCTGAAGAAGCCATCGCGGTGAGTCTTTTACTGTTAATAGGGTACTTAGCACCTAATCCGTGCCTGTTTCCCTGAATCGCGGACACCTGCCTGCAGGGCAGCGGGCGGCCTACTGGCCTTCACGTCCACTCTTCTTCTCCGCTCCTCTCTCTCTTTTTTTTTTGTATATTATTTTTTTTTTTTTTTTTTGGTATTCTCGTTGTCTTCTGTTTTTTTTTTAAAAAAAAAAAAAAGAAACAACAATTTATATGTAGAAACACTGTCTAATCTGACTCTGGCCGTAGCCTGAGCGGATTCCGTCTGCAGCCGATGGCGGTTGAGAAGGAACTGGCGGGGACCAGATCGCGCACGTGGCCGGGGACGCGCAAGGGAGCAGCGCGCGCTGGCGCATGCGCGATCTAGGAGAAACTGCTGGAAGATTTCTGATCTGCGGTGCTGGGCGAGCCCGACACCTATTTTGGAGCACCCACGGGGACACTCGATGAAGAATTATAATTATTATCAATTAAATCTGTACTCATGATGTACAGAATATGATTCACATTTACAAATATTTCATCTCCCCCTTCTCCCAAGCTTTTTAACAAAGCATTTTAAGCATGGCACATTTTACTCTTTTTTACATAATCAAATATTACATCAACCATTTTTCAAAAAGCATGCGATGGAGAAATTATATATAATTGTTATTCCGTGTAAACAACCCACCACACAAAATAATTTTTAATAAAAGATACTGCATGCAGACTAGTAACACGCTGAATTATTGAAGAACATCACTAGATAGCTCCTAGCCATGAATTTACATAATTTGTTAGAAATATCCAACTGACTGCTTCTCATAAAGTCTTTCTGCTGCTTCCTGTTTCCATCTGTGTCTGTGGAATTCAAGCATCATTAGATACAACACAGAGCAGTGTTCACTAATCCAGTGTTTCCCAAACTGTGTTCCATACAATGTGAATAGGTATTCAGAGAAAAAAAATTGATGCTAGCAATATTGTCCTTCTAAAATATTAAATATGAAATAATGTATGTACCAAAAATACTAAGATATTTAAATAGTATTTAGATTGTAGGAATATTAATATTTAGAACACATTAATAATAATACAGTTGTTATTATGCAACACGTGCCGAAACGCTCAGAGACAATTTGGATTGTTTCAGCACAAATTGTGCTTACAGAAATCACGTGATGCTGCGCCTGACAAAAAGATCCAATCTCCAGCATCCTTCCTAATATTAAGTGGATTTGGAATCAAATGATGCAAAAACACTCCTCCTATTACAAAAACAGTCCAATATTACTTACTTTTATTTTCCAGTAGTTTTCTGTAAAAATAACATATTTATAAAAACACAAAATTGAAAATTATTTTTCTGTATCTAATTTGTTTTGCACTTCCTTTCATAGAATATTTTAAGCTTTAAGGAAGGACAGTCCTTTTTTGAATATTATTGTTTGTTCTATTTTTGAACAAAAGAACACCACTAGCCATCATCTTTCTTTCAGCTGTCATGTTGACATTACATTTTGGGTTTGTACTTAATTTTTAATTTTTATACTTAATTATGGGGTTGCTAATTATCCTATCAGATGGACATCAGTTGCTCATTCAGATGATTTTGTCTTGTCATATTTTGTTTTTTGTAAAATAAAAGATATCTAAAAATGAACTCTTTAAAATCAACTTTTGAGCATTACGTGCAGCGGGTTTTTGGTATGAAACCCTCCACTTCCCACCCTGCCTGACCAGCACGTATGTGTTCCACCAATATAGTCCAAGCCCAAAAAGTGTTCCTTGCCAAATTAGTTTTGGAAATGCTGCTCTAATTAAAGCTTTGGTTTAGATGAAGAGGACTTTTTACCCGTATGTACAAGCAATTTTGATGAATGTGGGAGGGCTCACAAGATCTTGCAAAGAATGAAGTTAGATAGGTATCCCCCATAAAAGCAGGACCAATTTTCACATTTATTGGAAGCCAAAGAGCTCGTGGGCCCTGCCTGGCCCCTAGCTGTCCTTCAGAGAGTACCTCAGTCATTTTTTCCCCTTTCAGAGAAGTTAGGCTCCCTCTCTCAAAAATACCCCCACAAAATACCACCCCCCCATATATGTTTCTGGGATTCTCGTCCCCAATTACCATGTTGTTCAGAGGCCTATGTTACAAGGCGGGGGGGTGATATCTTTCCTTTTCTCCCAGGCTGTTTCTACACAGGCCATTTTCCTCCAAAAGTGACGTGCTAATAAACAGCCTGAAATATGCTAATGAGGCACGGATGTAATTTCCCGATGCCTCATTAGCATAAAGTCATGGGATTTGGAGTCTGGAAGATGTTCTTCCAGACTCCAAAACAACATGTAGAAGTGTGGCTCCTGGGGGGGGTCTTCTGGAAGGAAGTACTTCTTCCGGAAGCCCCTTCTTCCCCAAAATTTTGGTGGTGGTGGGGGGGGGCCACGCTTCTACATGTTGTTTTGGAGTCTGGAAGAATGTCTTCCAGACTCCAAATCATGTGACCTTATGCTAATGAGGTGCTGGGAATTTGTATCCTTGCCTCATTAGCATATTTCAGGCTGTTTATTAGCATGCCACTTTCAGAGGAAAGTGGTATGTGTAGAAGCAGCCCCAGAGATTCAGGCAGGTTATCTAAGAAAATTACCTTTTTAGCATTATAGCTCTGCAATCACTGATCTGTTAGAAGTGTGCTAAAACTCCCTAGTCCCCCTACCATTCCCTGAATTTTGGGGCAGAGATCAACATTCCTTATTTAGCACCTCCACATTCTTTACAGCAGTAAAAAAAATTGTATAACCCACATACTTAGGGTGGTGTAATGGTACCTAAACCATTTACGGAGAGAAAGAATGAGTCTGCAACAGTCCTAACTGAGAGCCAGCTTACTTTTTAGCTCAAATTGTCGAGGCTCCTGCCCTAAGTTCCAGAGGTACTAGATTCAAGTTCACGTGTGGGTGGTTACATATAATCAGAAATATTGTGATTTTCTTAGCTTTCATGTTTTTCTTTTTCTTTTATTTTTTTTTGAAATTTGTCAAGAAAAAAACCAGAGTTTTATTCTTTCGTGTTCACATAAAGAGATGAAACTCAGTCTAATTATCAGACAGCCATTCTGCACCAGATTTTGTTGCGTAGCTTAGGTAACCATTGCCCTATTTTCAACTACAAACATTTTGGAGCTGCTTTTGCTCTTATTTAAAAGGATGTAAAATCCAGATGCACTCTGCTGAAATTTATGGAATTGCTCTGAATTCACAATCATGTAAATAAAACCAAATGTAGATACAAGTTTTTCTGCTCAAAACTTAACCTAACATTTTAGAATTTTTGCAGAAAAATCCTCTCAATTTTAAGGAGAACACACTACACACAGCACTATAATCCATCTTACTCAGCTGCATGACCTATTAAAGCCAATGACAGTCACCATCACTCCATTAGTTGGGCTGACGTGGCATGTTGAGGAAAGGGCTGGATAGTCTACTTTGAAAACCAATGTGTTCACATTCAGAAAAGCCGCTGGTCTTGGTGGAATCAGACTCCAATTAAAAAAAAATCTTCAGAGTGGTAGTGTGGTAAATCAAATCTTTGATTAGTGCCACACTTACCAGTGAAATCTAAAGTTCTGATCCTTGTTCTTAACTTCAGGGGGTGCAGGCTCAGCCTCTACGTCTTCAAATAGGGAGGAGAAAGAGGTGAAACTTGTATGTATCAATATAATATTCTGTCCTGAGTTGCCATTGTGGCTACCACACCTAATCCCTCACCAGTACTCCGCTCCGCCTTATGCCCAGGGATCCCCTTGCCATTGGCCTCTCATCCAGAGATCTCTATCACAGATCCCTGTGCCCAGGACCCTCCCACTACAGCCCAGGGCTCCTCTCACAGCCCTCCTCCACAACCAGCCACGCTCATCTATAGGAGGGCTAGGGTGACTGCCACAGGCCCTGAAAACTGCAGGACCTGGGGCAGCCACCTCAATTTGTCCTATGGACAGAAGGGCTCTGCCTTCAGCCAAAGAGAGACTGGGCAGGGGTGTGGGCGTGGGTAGAGAAAACCTGCAGGCCCAGCAAGAAGAGGCTGCGGGGGCCGGGGGGAGACGACGAGAGGGGAGGCAGAACCCAGGGGTTTGTGCAGGTTGATACTGGTGGCCTGTTCTTACGGGTGTGTTGTAGTGGCCCTCCTTCACTTTTGAATTAAGCAGCCATTACTGAAAAGACTTCATGAAGTCTGGATGGATCTAACTGACCCAACAGCTGGGCAGAGAAGGAGAATATATGTAACACAACCTGCAACACACAGCACATGTATTTTCTCACTTCGAAAGTCACAGATACTATACCACTAGGCTATAACCACAAGTGTCCTTGAGAGGTTTGGGGTTTGTAGTAGTAACTGACACACACTCTGACATCTGTGAGAGGGGCCCAGTGCAGGGGAAGGCAGTAAAAGATCTTTCAGCGTGTGATACAGGTTGCTTTGCTTTGCGAGGAAGATCAGAGTTCAGGGCTTCTCTGCATAACCAGGGTTATTTTAACCTCAAAGTCTGTGGCCTTCGAGGCAAGAAGAGACTATTGTGATCATCTAGTTTGACCTCCAGAAGCTGCAAATAACAGAACTCCCCTGCCCATTCCTTTAATTTTCTTATGTTGACCCACAATCTCTGGCTGAATTACTGAAGTGCACAAATTGCGGTTTAAATACTTCAAGTTACAGAGAATCTACCATTCATATCAGTTCACGGATTCTCAAACTTCACTGCTGCATGACCCCCATCTGACAACAAAATTCCTACATAGCCCCAGGAAGCCCTCTGTGGGAGCCAAGTCCTGCCACGGTAGGGGCAGGCCTCCAGACCAACCCCTGCGAGCGGCGCATAACCCTAGCCTCCCTGGCCCTGCAACCCAGGGTGGGTGAATGGCCTGTCTTCCTGGCCCTGGAGCATGAGGAGGGTAAGTGGCTCTGACCTTGGTGCAGTGCAAGCCTGGGCAGCCCTGGGAGACTGGAGGGAGCTGTGCTGAAGCAGAGGTGGCCTGGGGGCAGAGTGTGGGTGGAACACTTTCGGGAGGGCCCTACCTTCCCCTGCCTCTGATACCTACCACTCATGCACTTTGACCTACTAAATACCACCTCATTTCGACAACTGCAGTTTTTAACACCCTCTAGACCTTGCATGGTATTCTGAGCCACCTCTGTATTGTCAATATCTTCCTGCCTTGTTTCATCTGCACATCTTATTAGCCCACACCCACTTTTTGTATCAAGACCAATAATGAAAAATGTTAAATTAGGTTTGTTCCAAGACAGATATGTGAGGAACTCCACTAGCAACATCACTCCAGCCTGAGAGTTCACATTTCAGCATGACCTTTTGTAGCCTCACCCTTAGCTAGTTCCTTAAAACCTTTCAGTTCTCATATTACTCACCACTTGATCCAATTTAACTAATAATTTTACATATAGATTTGTATCTAAAGCCTTACTGAAATCTAGGCAGATTAAATTTACTGCATTTTCTTTGTCTAAAAAAATCAGTTATCTCAAAGAAAGAGATCAGTTTGGTCTGGCATGATTTAACTTTTGTAAAATCATGTTGTATTTTTCCCAAATTACTGTTTAGCTTAATTGTCTTTAACTATATTCCATTTTATTCTAATTTATTCCAAGACCTTGCATAAAATTAAGGTCAAACAGATCTGTAGTTTCCTAGGTCATTTTATTCTCCTTCTTAAAAATAGCTATATTAGTAATTCTCGAGTCACAGGAGAGAGCCAAATTTACAGATTCATAGAAAATCCTTGTTTTTGGGCTTGCAGTTTCATACAAAGAAAAGTGGCCAATAAACTATTTTGGTTTATGAGCCATTTTTTAGGATTATTTTGTAATTTTAACCATTCTTGTTACTTTGTTGTAAGTTAAATGACTTCAATCCATAGTAAATGCATCAGAAGTATTTACTCAAGAACTGAAGAGAACGTATTCTTCTGATGACAGAAGAACTTTCCTTTATTTATACCTTGACAGTTCTCTGCTTTTTATATTTATTGCCTCCTGATCTGCTGAGTCTTACCTGTCACAGCTGGAGCAAAGAACGATGAGGAACATAAGGAATAACACTGCTGTTACAGCAGCCAAACTTCCCCATACAATGACTTGAAGTTGTCCACTGCTGAAGAAACCACTGTCAGGTCCCATGATATTAACAAATGCTGGTGTCACTTAAAGATGAGGGGACTGATCAGTGGAGAATGCTGACATCTGTGGAAAGTGCCTTTTTTTCCTGCAAAGGGAACAACGTCTTTAGAAATCATTATAGATTTTGGAGAGAGACTGGTAATTTCAGATTGGGCAAAAGAAATCTTCAGCTACAAACTACAAAAGTAAAGACTAAACATTTCACATTCATATTCAAATTCATCACATTAACACATGGTTTGAACAGGGACAGCAATTACCTGACCCATTATAAGGACTCTTTCACATACTTTGATGTTTGACCTAACACTTCACTTCCCTCCCCCTCCCCCACCCTTCTGCTCTTCTTTCTGATTTTCTAAGCTTGATAATTTTTCTGATTTGTCAACCTTGATAACAATTTTTGGACCTCTGTGCTTTCTATATTGAGTCTGTTCTGGTAAGGTTATAGATCTGAAGAAGTGCGCCAGTCCCACAAAAGCTCATCACCTAGTAAATTATTTTCTTAGTCTTTCAAGTGTTACATGACTGCTTTTTAGCTTTTAGAAAAATTGACCAAGGAGAAAAGGTTAGAACATGTGCACGTTTAATTTTAAAACTTTGTGGGGCCTGATAACAGGTCTTCAAATATGTTAAGAGTTGTTGTAAAGAAGACTGTCCAATTGTTTTCCACGTCCACTGAAGGCAGGACAAATAGCAATGGGCAAATCAGCAGCAAGTGAAATTTAGATTAGGCATTAGATAAATTTTTCTTACTCTACAGGTAGTTAAGCTCTGTAATAGGCTTCTAAGGGAGGTTATGGAATCACCATCCCTGGAGGTATTTCAGAACAGACTGAAGAATCACTTGTTGGAAATGACAAGTAGTCCTGTAGCACCTTAAAGACTAACACATTTATTTATTAGGTAATGGCCTTTAGTGTGTAAGACCCACTTCTTCAGATTTGGAGCAGATAATTAAAAAAAAAAAGGTCCAGGGTTTATAATAGCAGGTGGGGTGGGGGGAAGGAGGAGGAAAAGAAGGAAAAAAATTGGGAGGGAGTCACCTGTCATTAACAGGACCCGTGGAAGAAGTAAATTAGGTTATGTGGGATGGGTGCCATTCCTGTGAATATCAAAGGTGAGGAAATTGCCCTTGTTATATTTATTTATTTATTTGGTTTCTTTGTTTGAGAGAAGCCATTTACAAAATGTTCCAGTCAACCCAAACCTTTATTTTTTAGTGATTAAAGGTTTTGTCTGAAAAATGCTGCCCAGTTCTCAAAAGCCAGGTAATTTTTTAAATGGACTAGCATAGAACATTTTCCCACAAAGGGATTATAATTAGACTTAATTTTCTCTATGTGGCACATTATTAGTTATGTTAGGCTGCCCTGGGCTCAAGAATAATAAAACTGAATCCAAAATGACTCTTAGCTGAGTACAATACTGTCAAGATTAACACATGAGAAGAAATGAGATAGCTCCAACTACCTGAATCAATATAACTTCTGTTACACGAAAGCCTATAAATCAAATTATTTGTTCACTGCAGCAGCCCAGGAGACATGATTCAGTCTAGCATCACTCATATACTACACAGGTTTTCTCTGGTATTCAAAGCAGTATGTTTTTTTTCCTAGATGGACTATGTTGTGCCACATAACACAAAATAAAAAGAAACCAGGCTTTTTTCCTGCATTGCTGGAAATAAGAATTTCATCCTGAAGGCTTAGTTTACAACCAGGCTACCAGAGTTCAAGATCAGGAACCCTGTAGCCGAGATTTAACCGTCAGAAACCGAGCAATATCGTTTCTCTATGAGACTGAAAACATAATCAAGAACAAGGCCTGGCTGTAGTTCAGTGAAGAACTGAGCCCATCTTACAAGTATCTCCGCAGCCTCAGCACACTCATTAGTTGGAATCTCAATTAGCTACTAAATTGCAGCTTTGCAAAAATCACACTATTATGCCAGGACAAAATTCTTAACTGAAGACATCTTCCAGAAAAGGAAAAATATGACAGGAGAAAGATCGGAGCAGGAGGAACACAGGGTATGAAGAGAGTCTGCATTATTACTCCTGGGGGAATTTTGCATCACCGCACATGCACAGCATTCACGTCCATTGCTGATTTCTTTGCTTCCCTGCAGAAAAATAAATTCTGATGGGGAATCACAAGGCAGCTCCAAGAGTGGTGATGTGCCCCTCTACAGTTGCACAGGCATAGGGGTTTGGACTCCTGGAGCAGCTAGTACAGACATAAATCCGTGCTGAAGTGCTTGGCAGTCATGAATCAGAGAGACACTCTGTCCCTCTCACTTTCTATTGCAGCATGCTCAGCATGGAGGGGAGGATGCCAGGGTATTTCTGAGGAGGTAGGCGAGGGGCAGGCTCCGTCCTCTCAAGCAGAGCAGAATATAGCAGCCAGCTTGTGTAGTGAATTGTTCCCACTCTCTTTGTGGATTTCCCCAGGTGTATACAAGAGGCGTAAAACTTATAATGCTCCTTCACATTGCAAGAGTGACGTAAAGGAGCATAGGGCCTTATAAGTACTTACGGTGCTTTAGTGATTTGAACCAAAATTGAATTTCCTATCAAAATGCGCTCCCTGAACTGGTTGCTACTGACCTATCAGGAGAGGGTCAGTAGCCAGCACAAACGGCAAGTTTGATTCCCCAGGCATCTCTTGCTGTTCAGTTGCCTATGATGTAACACTGAACATATGGCTGCATATATTTGCGTCTAATAACTCAAAATAAAGGGTGAAACCCAGCGTCCCTCTATTTTTCCCATCCCTGAGCAGAATAAATTTTGTTATGTGCGCCGAGGCATGTGCAAATGTGCACCACCCATAGAAGCACATGCTGCACTCCGGGGTGGCTGTGAGCACTCTGCTAATCAGCTGGGTGGTATCTGAATCTCTCCTGGGTGGCCACCCAAGCGCTCAGCTTCCAGGGAACGCTGGTCAAACCTAGCTACGTTACTATTAGAAAGAGGGGTCGTGGGGATTTTTGGCAGTGCTCCTCACTCCCACTCTTCTGCTATCATTCTGTAGTTTAAATAAATTACCAAAGTAATTGAAACCACCATGATTATACTGTTATTTTGACAGATAAAATATACTGAATTTTACATTACAGTAGACCCCCAAGTTATGTTGTGTTTCTCGCAACCCCCACGTAATTCAAACTCAAGTCAGGGGAGATGGGAACCAGGTGGCAGTCTGGTTCCTGGATCCCCTGGGTTTATAGGAGCTGGGAAACTGGGCACCCCACTAGGGCCTGGTTCCCATCTCCCCGCTGCTTGCAGGACCCGGGAAAGTGACCACCCATGCACCGGTCAGTTTCCCAGGCCCTGCAAGCTGGGTGGGGGTGGGAGCTGGGAACCAAACAACAGCCTGTCTCCCAGCTCCCCAATGCTGGCAGGAGACAGGCATGGCTTCTCTCCAGCTCCCCCATCTGGGGGAGCTCAACAGGCTGTGCAGCTTCTCCCCAGCTGGGGAAAGCAGGGCAGAAGCCCCACTGCAGCAGCTGTCTGCCCACCAGGCTCCCTCAGTGGAGGGGGAGCCCAGGACAGACAGCTGCTGAGGTGGGGCTTCTCCCCTGCTTCCCCCAGCTGGGGGCTGGATACCTTTTGATCTGCACTTAACTTGTGCTTAGGCGAGTTCAGCACAACTCAAAATCGTGCATACCAGGGGATTACCGTGTTTCACTTTTTTGGGTGCAGAATTCCTCCAGGAGTACTGCATTGTACATTGCCCTGGTATTTTTTCTTCCCAAGGCATTGGATAAAATCCACATAAAAAAGGGCTTTGCCCTGGGCAGACTGAGGTGCAGAACCCATAGCACCAAACAATCGGAGCATCTGTGTACCCATATTGTGGCCAATCAGAGGAATAGTAAAATCCCTGCTGACCCTACAGACATGGAGCTTTGTTTGTGGATCAGGTTAGCATGCCCTACCACACACACTCCAGGGAAGAAAGTCTCCACAGAGCTGTGCTCCATCCCATGCAAAGAAACACCAAGTCCCCTTGTGCTAGTCCTCTGCTACCTTGCCATCCAGTAAGGCCTGCCTCCTCCTCCCCTCCCCAACCCATAGAGGGAGCCACATCTATTGGTAAACTTAAGAACTGTCACTTATTTTGGCTCCTTTCTATGGCCAGGTGTACACTAAAAAAAGAAGTTAATTTCAGATATGCAATTCTAGCTACAGCTATTGTGCACTGGAATTGACTTATCTGAAATCGACTTACCTGGCCATCCTCACTGAGGAAGGTTGATGTGAGAAACTCTCCTGTTGACCTCCCTTACGTTGACTGCTGATCCTGATAGGTCAGATTCACGCAGCTTTACCAGATGTGCAAAATTGAACCCTGGAAGATTGACCCTAAGGTGATGCAGATGTGACCTTGGACAGCAAGACTGAGCCTTGGAGGAAGATGGCTTCCGTTGTTGGTGGAAGATTAGTGACAGAAAAATAGCCTTTCAAGTTTTCAAGATTGTGAAAGTGTTCAATGAAGCTGATAGTGGGTTTTTTTGGTAAGAGGATTAGTTGTTGCTTCTAAGAAAAAGCTTTTTTGTGCTGCCCTCTGGTGTTTATTTGCTCTAGAAGGAGGTAATTTTTGCTGTTATCACATTCACTCATATCACCACAGTAAACTATTTCATATCTGGTATTCTGTTGTCCAGAGCTCTCAAATAACCAGCCTTTTAACCATAAGTAAATTTTAGTTACGTTTGCCATAAGTACAGTACAGTGAATAGTAATGGAGAGGTAGCCATGTTAGTCTGCATTCTAACAAACAAAACAGCAGTCCTGTAGCACTTTAAAGACTAACAAAATTATTCATTAAGTGATGAACTTTCGTGGGACAGACTCACTTCTACAGAGCAAGAGCATTTCCAGTACAAATTGACAGTTATATAGCACAGAGGTCCAAAAATAGTTGCAGTAGCTGGTAAGATGTATTTTAGATTGTACAGACTAATCGCCTGTAATTTGGGCTTGCCTCATCTGGTAACATCCATCAAGCAGTTTCCATGGATGCTCTGCAGCCAGGAGCGCAGCCCAGTGGACATGGACAGAGCATGGCTCCTAGCTGCCGCGCTCTGCAGCTGCCCTGCCTCTTCCCCTAAGTGCACTCCCTTCCCCCCCAGTTCTGCCAATGCCGATCCCTCTGTGCAGCCACAGCAGAGGTCTGCAGCCAGCAACAGCAGAGGGACTGGTATTGACCTCCCATGGTCCAGCAAATTCCCTGGTTCTGGACTGGACCAGGAAAGTTCAGCCTGTACTTTCTTCAGGGGAAGAACAGTAATCTCATCTGAATTATAGGTGCTGCCAAATTCTAAATAGGGGTATTAACAATAAAGATGATGATAAGACATGAATAGGAACAACATTTGCAGTTACACTTGGTGGGATAAGATGTTAATGGCTATTGATGTTCACATTGCAAAACCAATGACCAAAAGGAACTGGGAAGTCATTCTATCTCTCCACTCCCAACCCTGTCCTTGAATAGCATGGCACACTATGCAAATTTTCATATACTTCTTTAAGTATCAGATGTAAGCCACTGAGGGAACCCATATACAACTAATCAGAATGCATACAGCCAGCTGCTCCAAGATGCACTTGAAAGAAAAATGTTACCTTCACTCTCACTATTTTTGAAAGACATCTTAGCGTTAAATATGCCTCTGCTTTCCAAGTGAGCAATGTGTTATTTCCATCTGAAAATTTTTTGAGACCGGTGTTCAAGTTGCTCATGCGAGCGTGATTTAGCAAAGTCAGATGTGGGCAGTGTGGGTGGGTGTATAAGGAAGGTGAAAAGGAATGTAATGGGGTGTATATCCCTTCCCCCTGCTAGCCAAGAAGAAATTAGCCAGAGCCAGTGGACTCAATTAGCACCAGCTTGCTACACCTGCAGGCGGTGTCAGGCCTGGAGGGAGGAGTTACAGGGCTGAATCTGGCTTTGCTGGTGGCTGATTGGGAAGGAGAATAGACCTCTGACTCTCACTCAAGCTATGTCTACCACAGGCAAAGTAAGTTGACTGCAGATACACAATTCTAGCTATTGCACCTGCACAGCTAGAATTAACCTATCTGCACTCGGCTAACTTGGCTATCCCTACTGAACAAGATCGACAGGAGAGTTTCTCCCATTGACCTACCTTACTGTGAACCCCTGAAAGGTCGATTTTATGTGTCCCTACTAGATGTACAAAATCAAACCCGGAAGATCGACTCTGAGCGGGGTCAATCTTCTGGGCTAGTATAGATATAGTCTAAGTTGGAAAAATGTAGCTGGTGACAGGCAGTAGAACTGGACTGTTCTAGGATGGAGTCCGCTGGAGGGAATGTTGGCTAGAAGCAGGGATCCCAGGTGAGTGGTCCCTGCAAGAGAGCTCCTGAGCTGAAGAGGGGGTCCTGGTCAAAGAGGTGGTTGATGACCCTTCTTTGTGAGTTTGTGATATTTGGTTTTGAATTTTGATACCCAAGAATGGGAGGAACTCTGATGTAACTTAGAGGGCTAAGTCACCGCAGCACCAGGCCACGTCAGAGGTGGCTGCTGACAGCTGAAAAGAGCAAGGGAAAGTAAGGCAGGATTAGCAATGCCATTGTGGGCATAAAGAGGTGCTGCGGAAGCTGACCCTGCCCCAGGGTCTTCGTTGTGGAGGTGAAGATTCTGAGTGCTTGGGAGTATTATGGAGGTCAGAGAATAAGACACAAAAGGAGACTGGAGAAGAGTGCCTGGATTTTTAGCAAATGCACTGACAGGAAATTGCTAACAATTGCACAAAACCAGGGATGAGCTCAAGCTGAAAAGTTTGGATGCATATGTTAGTCTCATTGATGTAGGTGTATCTGGATCTGAGACTTGATCCAGATCCCCTTCAAGATAAATTCTAAAAATCAAATGGTCAGAGCCTAAGACCTAATTACAGTAGCTAAATTACAGCTATACTGGTATCTGAATTCTGAGAATAAACCAAAGGTTTTATTCCACATGGATGCAAATAGGATTTTTTCTAGGTTCTGTCTCAAAAGCTATCCAAACATATTAATTGAATAGCTTATAATACAGGTTGAACCTCTCTAATCCAGAACTCTCTCATCAGGCAACATCCGAAATACAGCATGACTTTAGTTAGCTGGATGACCAAGTTTCCCGTGGTCCCATAAAGTTTGTTTACAGCTACCAGTCTTGACTCTCAGTGCTCTGTGCTGTAATTTATCATTAAATGTCTTCTAAGAGCCAAGTACGCAGTGGAAGTGTTTGTAATGCTGCTAGACAATATTGACCTCCCATGGTCTGGCAAATTCTCTTGTCTGGCACTGGTCAGGTCTCGAGGGTACCAGATTATAGAGGTTCAACCTGAACGACTGTTCACTGCGTAAAGGTACACGTCTGCATGAAAAGAGGTATTTGGATGTTTAGTTAAACAAATAATTCAACTGTCTGAAACAGTTTTTGGTGCTAAATCAAACATGCATCAGCCTTGGCCACAAGATGCCAGCATAACATCACTTTATCTGGTGAGCAGAGAAGCATCCAACAAGATTCTGAACATTCCTATCACATTTTAATTCATCCTCTTAAGTCTGCAGTTGGTCTTTTACAAACCACTCCATTAAAATCCAGTTATAATCCATCTAGAATAGCACTATCAACCAGTTAAAAAAGGTAGGAAAAGCTGACCGTTTTACCTTTCAGTGGTTTTCTTTTTGAAACATAAATAAATCATAAATTTGTTTTGCAAACTAAACTATTCTGAATGCCTGGATGACAAATGCACACCAGGGTAGGAGAGCTCCACAGAACTGCAATTTAGAATTAGCTGAATAAAGTGGTAGGTTAACAATGGGATATAAAAGCTTTCAGTAGTAGGTCACCATTTTGAACATGACCTACAGCAGTACTGTCCGGAAGCCAACAAAAAACAGTAACTACTTTAAGACAGTATTGAACTACTTATAATGGTGTGTGTGCTTTCTTTACAGACCTGTCACCAATGGAATCAAAAACAAGAGAGAAGCAGAAACCACATGCTGATGACCCGAACAGTAGTCCGAAAAAAAAAACCAAAACAACTTTTCTTATAACAACACTGATGTCCTAATCTTCCTGATGTTGCAAAATAACGGAGCATGCAAAACAGGTTTTAAAGATGTATTCCATTCACTAGATCTTTACAAGAAAGTAAAGTTACATTGATCAGAGCTCATTCTTTAAGCTGAAGTCAAAACTGAACCCTCACCGGCCTTCATAAACCTCTAAATATTTTCTACAGATTTACATGTCCTAGAATCGTTCAACATTCTTGGACAAATCAACTATACACAGGAATATATCCAACAGTTACCACAAAAAATCCTGCTATCAATTTGCAGCACAGATTCCCCCATGTACTACAGAGATACAGCTTATTTTGTCAGTCCCTTGTGAGGGTACTGCTGATTCGCTGTGCCCATTCTAGAATCACTGCGGCACTCCATGCTCACCCAGAAAACGTGTCTGATTGTTTCCACACATACATATACATTATATACACACAGAGCAAAGTTGAGCCACCCCTTCTGCATGTGTACTAGGTTATAATGGAGACCATTATGAAGGCTGAGGTGTTCAGTGTCTACTTTGCTTCAGTCTTTACCAAAAGTTTAAATGAAGATCAGCAGGTAACAATATTAATAAAAAGAGAGAAGGAACATACACTAAATTAGAAAAAGCAAGGTTAAAGATATGTAAATAAGTTAGATGTATTTAAGTGAGCAAGACCTGGTGAGCTTCATCACAGGGTACCTAAGGAACTAACTGAAACAATCTTTGAACAGTTAACTACTATGTTCGAAAACTCAAGGTCAGGTGTGGGCCCTGAGAAGTACTGTATGGTCTCCTTCAATTATCTTTTAAAAGGGCAACTAAGAGGAACCAGGAAATTATAGACCACTCCACCTCACGTCAATACTTGCAAAGATATGGGAACAAATTAAAAAACAACACATTTATAAGCACATAGATCATAATCGAGTTATAAGGAATAGCAAGCATGGATCTGTCAAGAGCAAATCATGCCAAACCAACCCAATTTGCTTTTTTGCCAGGGTTACTTCTCTAGCAGATAGGGGAGAAAAAAGAGATACAAAGTTTGCAGATGACACCAAGTTGTTCAGGACAGTCAAAACCAAAAGGGATTGTGAAGAACTACAAAAAGATCTCAGCAAACTGAGTGATTGGGCAGCAAAATGGCAAATGAAATTTAATGTGGGTAAGTGTAAGGTAATGCATGTTGGAAAAAATAACCCAAATTACACGTACTACATGATGGGGTCAAATTTAGCTACGACAGATCAGGAAAGGGATCTTGGAGTTATAGTGGATAGTTCTCTGAAGACATCCACGCAGTGTGCAGCGGCAGTTAGTAAGGCAAATAGGATGTTAGGAATTATTAAAAAAGGGATCGATAATAAGACAAAAGATATCATACTTCCCCTATATAAAACTATGGTACGCCCACATCTCGAGTACTGCGTGCAGATGTGGTCTCCTCACCTCAAAAAAGATATATTGGCATTAGAAAAGGTTCAGAAAAGGGCGACTAAGATGATTAGGGGCTTGGAAAGGGTCCCATATGGGGAGAGGCTAGAGAGACTGGGACTTTTCAGTTTGGAAAAGAGGCGATTGAGGGGCGATATGATAGAGGTATATAAAATCATGAATGGTGTGGAGAAAGTGAATATAGAAAAATTATTTACCTTTTCCCATAATACAAGAACTAGGGGACACCAAATGAAATTGATGGGTAGTGGGTTCAAAACTAATAAAAGGAAATTTTTCTTCACACAGCGCACAGTCAACCTGTGGAACTCCTTGCCCGAGGCGGCTGTGAAGGCCAGGACTCTATTAGGGTTTAAAAAAGAGCTTGATAAATTTTTGCAGGTCAGGTCCATAAATGGCTATTAGCCAGGGATAAAGTATGGTGCCCTAGCCTTCAGAACAAGGGCAGGAGATGGATGGCAGGAGATAAATCACTTGTCTTCTGTTCTCCTTCTCTGGGGCGCCTGGCATTGGCCACCGTCGGCAGATGGGATGCTGGGCTTGATGGACCTTTGGTCTGACCCAGTATGGCCATTCTTATGTTCTTATGTTCTTATGATGTACCTTGATTTTAGTAAGCTTTTGACACAGTCTCATAAGCAAACTAGGTAAATGTGGTCTAGATTGAATCCTCACAAGGAAGGTGCACAACTGACTGAAAGATCACACTCAAACAGTAACTATCAATGGTTTAGTAGTGAATTGTGAGAGCATAGCTAGTAGGGTTCCACAGTGAGGGACAGAGGTCTGATACTGTTCAACATTTTCATTTATGTCTTCATACAGCAGTCAACACAATGGCACCTGTATGAGACTGAATAACTAAAACGGACTAGCCGATGTCATTTTTGCCAGTTTCCAATCAAGTTCAGTTTCAGGTTCCTATGTGCTAACCAACATTCCTGCAATATCTGGGCATCAAACAATGCAGGAGGCTGTTTATTATAGGAAAGAGAATACAATCCAGCCTTCGCTCGCCACAAAACCCCCAAAAGCACCCATCAATACCCTGCTTCCATTATGGGGTTTTATTTAAGTCTCACAAAAAGCTTTCTATTAGTATTTAGATCTCTGAGTTCTTTAAAGTTATAGATCCTTGATTTTACAAAATCTAAAGTTATTTGGCTTGATGGTGTTTATTTAATGAAAACAAAGGAGAGACAGAAGTTGCTAGTCAAGATCTGCCACAGTAATCAGATGCGATTGTAACTAAGGACCAGTCTTGCAAGCCTTCCCTACATGACACTGATAGGAGTTCTCATGCAGAGGCCTGGCGTGACTGGACCTGCTTTACCACTTGAATAAACCTGTCTGGGATGAACTACATTACCAGGTGACACCAGATTGCTTGGTTATAGAAGAACATGACTCAGAGATAGTTTTTGTTTTCCCAAGCACCAAAATATGACAGCTTTCCTTTCAAAGTCATTCTGATAGACACAGCATACAGAGATTTTAGTCTCTCCAATAGCCTGTTTTATCTGCTATATTCAAAAAACTTAAGCTAACTTGTCTCTCTTTTATTGTGGTCCATCAGCTCAAAAGCATGAACGGGGCCAGAGAAAGGGGTGGAAAGACTTTATATCTTGTACCAGTGTCATGGCTTAATTTATCTTTTTTTTCTATGTCACTCTTTACCATATGCATCCAATTCATCTTCATTCTTCCTCTGTTTCTGATTCCTTACAATCTGATATGTATTGCAGCGTATGGTATCTTTTCTGGGTCCAATCTTGACACGTCTAAACCATTACTATGGTCTTTCTGTAACTTCTGCAACAGCATTATTGCCATAGTGTCAAGGCTGGGGCATAGGCATCCTGACCAGGATGGTGATAGTGACTGTGAAATCCTAAGGGATATTAGAAATTATAAAAATAAAAAACTCATCGTAGTTGGGGATTTCAACTGTCCCCATATTGACTGGGTACATGTCACCTCAGGATGATAAAGTTTCTTGACATATGAAATGACTCTTCTTGGAGCAGCTGGCTCTGGCACCCACAAGAAGACAGGCAAGTCTTGATTTATTCCTAAGTGGACTGCAGGATCAGGATCAAGAGGTGAATACAGCTGCACCACTTGGAAATAATAATATAATTAAATTTAACATCTCTGTGGCAGGAAAAACTAACAGCAGCCAACAACCATGGCACTGAATTTCAGAAATGGGAACTACACAAAAGCAAAGAGGCTAATTAAACACAAATTAAAAGTTAACAGTGCCAAAAGTGAAAACGCTGAAAGCTGTATGGAAGCTTTTCATATACATCATAATAGAGGCTCAACCAAATGTATACCCCAAATTAAAAAACACAGAAAGAACATGCCACCGTGGCTTATGAACCAAGTAAAAGAAGCAGTGAGAGATAAAAAGTCATTGTTTAAAAAGTGGAAGCTAAATTCTAGAGAGGAAAATAAAAAGGAGCACAAACTCTGGCAAATGAAGTGTAAAAATATAATTACGAAGGTCAAAAAAGAATTTGAAGAATAGTTAGCCAAAACCCCAAAAAGTAATAGCAATTTTTTTAAGTACATCAGTAGGAAGCTTGCTAAACCACCAGTGGGGCAACTGGATAATCAAGATGCTAAAGGAGCGCTCAGTGATGATAGGACGATAAGGTCACTGCAGGAAAACTAAATGAATTCTTTGCATCAATCTTCAAAGCTGAGAATCAGAGGGAGATTCTCAAAACTGAGCCATTCTTTTTAGGTAACTAACCTGAGGACACCAGATTGAGGTGTCATTCGTGAACAACTGAAAAAAAAATTAAACAAGAGACAAATCAGGCCAATAGACGAATTCCCTTTTTGGAGTGGCACTGCCCACCCCAACAAATAGAACCCAAATAAGCTGTATTTCAAAAGGGATGTTTTTTTTAAAAATGCCAATCACAGAGTAGCACCAAGGCCCCCTCCCCAAACCTCCTCTGTACCCCTCAAACCAAGCAACCAGCCATACAGGAGGGCACCCACCAGGCCAGTGCCACATATGGCAGGCAGGAAACAAACAGGACCCTCCCCACCCCATTCTTTATGTCTTCTTTCCAACTTATATTTGTCTAGCTTTAACTTCTAGCCCTTAGCTCATGCTATGCCTCTCTCTATGGGATCACATTCCATGGGTACTACAGTCCTATACCACATCTGGCAAAAAAATAGTGGGTTCTTAGCCCCCATCAGTAGCCTGCTCTCCCCATCTCCCTCCCAGCTCCTCCCACGCATTTCAGTCAGCTTTTCTGGTGTGCAGGAGTTGCAGGGGATGGGCAAGACAAGGAGTGGGGACAGGCACAATGGGTAGTGGAACGGGGGATGGTCCAGGGGTGGAGCACACCAGAGAAAGGCACAGGCACAAGCTTTTTCTTTCTCTGCTGGACTGATGGGCCCATTATTTAATATTTGTTCCCTAAGTAGGTACAGGCACAGTGGAGGGGTGATTCAAAACAACAAAAAGTCTTGTGGCACCTTACAGACTAACAGATATTTTGGAGCATAAGCTTTCGTGGGCAAAGACCCGCTTCATCAGATGCATGAGTGGGACGGGTGGTTTCAGAGGGGTATTTGAAGATTTGTTGTTGTCAAAGCTACAGACTAACACGGCTACCTCTCTGATATGGGTGATTCAAAAGTTCATTATACTGCTCCCTCCAGCAAGAAGCAACTACTTCATTGTCTTTCAAGAGTTGGGTACCATCCTTTGATCTCTGGGGACTGATTCCATGGTTTCTAGGTCCATAAACAGCTTTTCTGGCACTGAAGAAACCTCTTGTATTGTTGATGTATGAGAGATGCTGGAGTTCTCACGTCTTCTAAGCCCAACATTTGTTTTTGAGAGCCCTTGTTTTATATTGCACTTCTGCCTTGGCGTACTCTTCTCTCTTCACTGTGCCCCTGATATCACTTTGCCAGACCCTAAAGGCTTTTCTTTTCATCTCAATCAAGCGTTCAATTTCCACATAGCCCTCATCAAACCAGTCCTGATCCTTCCCAGACTGGTATCCAGTGGTTTCTCCACAAGCTCCAATGATGGCATTTTTCAATTGACATCAGTGTTCTTCCACATCTTCAGGTTGTATTCTTGGCAGCTTTCTTTGGAGCTCTATCTGGAAGTCACTTAATCTGATGGGGTCCTTCAAGCCTTGTATGTTGATCTTTTTCTGTTGGATCAATTTCCTTTGTGTTCTCCATTTGGTGACAATCTTAATTGTCATTGTGGATTGAATAAGGCAGTGATCTCTCCAGCAGTCATCAATGCTAGTCATTGTACGTGTGAGAAGAACATCAGGCCCTGACTCAACCCCCACACCTCATGAGCAGCCCCGGCTCAAAAGCCCCCGCCCCCCGTTCAATCCCCAACCCCCACCCCAGCATATGGCTCCAGCTCACACCCGGCCCTGTGCACCGTGGTTCAAACACCCTGCCCCTGCCCCAGTTCATCCCCTCCTTGCGCAACCCAACTCTGGCTCACCCTCGTGCACTACCGCCACCATAGGCTCACCCCCAAAAAGGGCCACACAGCCCCGGCTCACCATCCCCTGCCCCCCTGCAACTCTAACCCACCCCATGCTGAACCCCCCCGCTCCTTGTAAGCTCCATAGTTTTACATCAATTCTGTTTTTGAGTGCAGCTATGTATAGAAAAATCTAATTGGTAAGTTGCACTTTCATGATAAAGAGATTACATTGCAATACTTGTATGATGTGAATTATCCTGACCACGGACAATGACATAGTCTATGCGGTGCCAGTAATTCGATCAAGGATGCTGCCATGAGCTTTTCAAATTGTTTTTTTGGGTCCAGAGGGTCTTCGTGATGACAAGCTCGTGTTCTGCACATTTCATGAGAAGCACTGGATTGGTAGTCTACCAGAGGTCCGTGTCCCTTCCGACCCTGGTATTGAAGTTTCCCAACAGGACAATCTTGTCTTCTTTGGGAATGTTTTTCAAGACTGTGTCCAGCTGGGCATACAACTTCTCCTTCATGACATCTTCAGTGTCTACAGTTGGTGCATAAGCACTGATGACAGTTGCCTGTTGTTTTTTGGCAAGCTTCAAGAGTCATGAGATGCTCATTGATGCGGACATCTAAGACTTTCAAGTATTCCTAGGTGGTCTCCAGCAAATTGCTAGACCCTGTCTGTGACATGCCATATTTGATAACAGCACAGGATCTCCTGGAGGAATGTATTTATCAGAAACAAAGAAATCAGACCCCAGATGAAGCTGCGAAGAATGGGCAGGGGGTTTCTAACAGTGTGACAGACATAGGGAAAGATTCACACACAACGTAGCAGAGAGCACACAACATTAGTATGTTTTACACTCCAGTACTGTCACACTAAGATACTATGTACTGTGTGTTAACAATGTATTTTAAAAGGTCTTTTATCATGTGTTAGGATTTATTCAAACATCATTTAAGTCAATAGGAGTCTTCCAATTAATTTCATGGGGCTTTGGCTCAACCCTAATAGACAAAATATCACGTATCTGTTTTTGGAATTAGGAAAATTTCTATTATTTAAATTTACATAACTGATGTGCCAGTGTACAGGAGAAGATTGTTCGATATACTATATTTAGAATGCTGTCCCACAACAAAAACAGAATTTTTAAAAGTATATTAGAAACAATCAAACAAAGGTATTGGTTCATTACTAGATAGAAATGATAAAAATGAAGAAAATGTTGAAGTATTCAATAAATAACTGGTCTGCAAAAAAGAAGCAAGCAAGCAAGCAAACAATCAAAGCAGATGATGTAGTCATATAATTCCTTTAGTGTCTCAGAAGTATATGAAACAGCAGCTGCTAAAGATAGATATTTTTAAATCAGGAGGTCTGGATAACTTGCATCTAAGAATTTTAAAATAGGAATCTGAGGAACTTGCTGGACTATTATAAAAGGGGCCTATGTCTTCAGCTTGCTTTGGAAATTGCCTGACACATCCTAAGAGGGAGAAAAACTTTACAGTGAACTGGACAGCCAAGCCAGGATAAGATAATGTCTGACTCGAAGCTTTCACCTGATTCAAGAACAGCTGTTTAGGGTAAGAATCTTTATGCAGGAAGTCTCTTAGGAAAGTTAGAACTAGCTATGTGCTTTTCTTATACCCTGTGTCTTACACATGCCCCTTCCTTTCGAAAGGGGCATGTTAATGAGCCTGTTCGAAGGATGCTAATGAGGTGCTGTAATGAATATGCAGCGCCTCATTAGCATAATGGCGGCCACGGCGATTCGAAAGTGCGACTTTTCGAATTGCACGCCACCCATGGAGACAGGACCTTCCCAAAGGACCCCCCAGTTTTCAAAAGCCGTTCTTCCGATCACCAGGTGGCAAGAAGGGCCTTCCAAAACTGGGGGGTTCCTTTCGGAAGGTCCTGTCTCCACGGGCGGGATGCGATTCAAAAAGCCGCACTTTTGAGTCGCTGTGGCTGCCATTATGCTAATGAGGTGCTGCATATTCATTGCAGTGCCTCATTAGCATCCTTCGAACAGGCTCATTAACATGGCCCTTTCAAAAGGAAGGGGCCCATGTAGACCCAGCCATACAGTAATCCCTCCAGATGTGCAACTTCAAGTTGAGCTTAACTTGCATTAACTCGAGTAAAGTGCAACTCAAAATTCTACTCCCCCAGGCCCTGGTTCAACCCCACCACCTCCCAAGGGGCCCTGGCTCAGCATCCCTTGCCCCAGTTCAAAACACCCCACACCCCTCACATGGCTCCAGCTCACACATGACCCTGTGCGGCCTTAGTTCAAACACCCCCTGACCCCGGTTCACCCCCTCCCTGCATGGCCACAGCTGTGGCTCACCTCCAAAAAGGACTACACAGCCCCAGCTTACCATCCCCTGTCCCACTGCAGCCATAAGCCACCCCAGGCTTAACCCCCCGTTCCCCTTGTAAGCTCCATAGTTTTATATTGGTTCTGTTTTTGAGCGCAGTTATGTACAGAAAAATCTAATTTGCAAGTTGTACTATCATGATAAAGAGATTACATTACAGTACTTGTATTAAGTGAATTGAAAAATGCTATTTCTTTCGTTATTTGTAATAAAAATAATACAAAATGAGCATTTTATATTCTTGTCTTATAAATGAAATCAACATATGTGAAAAAAGTAGGAAAAAATCCAAAATATTGAAATATATTTCATTTGACATTGTTTTATAGTGTGATTAAAACTGTGATTAATTTAAGAAAGAATTATTTTTGAGTTAATCAGATGAGTTATAAATGACAGCCCTAAAAGTGGATTTCTCAAAGAAAATAATTTTATATATTATTCAAAGATAAATATTTAATTCACCTGTCATAGACTAGCACTTTACAATTTGCAGATAAGTATAAAAGGGATTATTTCTTGAGGACGGAACAAATTCTGGTCTCACATGAACATATTGCTCTCCTGGACGCTAATGAAGTCCAAATTCATTTGTCTGAAGATAGAAGTTTGCCCACTGCCTGAATTTTTTGACTTGAAAATGAACACCCTAGTGACAGAAAATGCCAGTTTTCTTCCTTCAGCATTCATGCTTCTCAACAGCTATCACCAGTAATTCTGCCACAATTAAATTTATCATAGGGATGTGGCTTATCTGGTGGGATATCATTAAAGAACTGCCCAGAAGTGAAAGAGCCCTGTCTCTCCCTTCTACCGCATTATTATCTGCATTTGTATAGCTCCAGACCTCCCATTACACTAGGCACTGCACAAATAGACATGCACTGCCCCAGACATGAAGAGTTTACAGTCAAATTAAGGATAAAAAATCTGACAAAAGACAGTGAGAAACAACAGAGGAGAATGAGAAAGGAGAACAAGTATATCAGTAACATCATCACATAAGTAAATAAGCTAAAGTACGTCTAACTTGCTGATTATAAAATATTGAGATTTTATTTGTTTCTTACCAGTGAGGTTGGTTTCTTATTTATTTATTTATTTTTTGTATGAATCATGACACAAGTGGGGCTAGAGCAGGGATTTGAAAGAGTGTATTGAAATTTGACGAAATACTGAATTGGATACAGTATAACAGTTCTCTAGGGACAGAAGTCAGAGGCAAAGTGGATCAGATTAAACAAAGTATTGTATGATGGTTGGAAAGGAGATGTCAGTAAATATGAATGCTTTACATATTTAAATGTCACAGCTAGTATGTGTGTAAGGTGATAGGGCTACCAAACTCACTCAACTCAGCAGATTAATATCACATCATATACAGGCCATTCATATGCGCTACAAAAATGGTTATCCTTGTCTTCAAGGTCCCTCATAACAGGACCCATCTAACTTTGTAATCTCATCTCTCTTCCTCAGCTTCCAATTCTGCCTCCCCTCATCCTCCCACTACCACCTTTGGTATTAAAGGTCAAATCTTTGCTACCTTTACCCTGCAGCTTTCTGGAATGGTCTACCTGTCTCCTTCCGAATCGATTCTTTACACCTTTTATAAACAGATCACTCAAACCAGAAATCTTCTATGCGGCTAGTGCTTCCTGAGAACTCCGCCCCTTCTGCTTCTACTACTCTACTCCACTCACCTAATCTAACATTTGCAGAATTGGTGACTGCTGTGTAATGGAAGATTCTAGTATGAACACATACAACCATTAATGAAGATATCAGATCTCACCGATTACTTTTTCTAGCTTATTTTTTCTTAATTACATTTTAAAATTTTCTCTTTTTCTCACTGTCATGGATCTGACATGACAGTAAAAGAGTGTATAAAGAATAGGAATAAATAGTTAATTTTCAAGTGAACAAAAGATTAACAATGTTGTTCTGGGGTTGATAGTGTATACCCTATTAGTGATTTGGAAAAGGGAGAGAAATAAGCTGATGCAATCTGCAAAGGGCACAAATTATGTTGGCTCCTTACACACATAAAAGATTGTGAGGAACTTACAGAGCTTAAACAAGCCACATGAATAGGATATCAAAATGGCAGATAAATCTTGGTGTGGACAAAAGCAGAGAAATACACACGGAGGGAAAAACTGGATGTGTTTATACATCTTACTGGTTTCTGTATTTACTGTATGATGAAAAAGAACTGAGCATCACTGAACAGCTGAACGAATGTCTCCACTCAGTGCATAACAGTGGTCAACAAGCCAACAGCTTGTGAGGACATTTAAGGGCATGGATGAGAAATTGACACGAGCCAATCTCTGTTCTAGAGTAAGAGGGTAAACTTTCCCTCAGAACTAGTTATCCCTAATGCAACCTGTTGTAGGATGGTTTTATTTGTTTTACCATCCTCTGAAGCCCACATACGTACGTACTTGCAAAAGCCTTCTGAAACTCATATAGAAAGGGTGGTCCACTTTATAAGTCAACTCAGGAACTATTAAGATGTCTTTTGTACATTTTAGACTACTATAAATTGTTATGCTCGGGGGGGACTTCTGGGCCAAATACTGCTTTCAGTTATCCTGGTGAAACACCACTGACTTCAATAGAGTTGCACTGCGATAACTGAGACCAGTATTGGCCCTCTGCCTAATTGTGTGTAACTATTTATTTCCCTTTATGCAAGGAAGTACTGTATACATATGCTTACATGTTAAAATATTACATCTGAAACAGAGGCATTTGTCCAACTTGTTAAAAATGGCAAAGAATGATGTAGCCTATTTATAAAGACCAGTACAGAAAAGCAGCCAAGTTCATCAAAGTCAAAGGAAAATTCAGCAACTTTAGAAACTGCAAGAAATATTTGTATCATAACATAAAGTCTCAAACCCTAAGTTCCTCACCAAGGCAAAACTCCATTGTCTTTAGTGTTTATTCAGTACTGTGAAAATATGAAGTGCTCTGTTAGTGCCAATAATTAATCAAGTCTTATTTTGTGAAGACAATTTGAAGGCAATCTTCAAGGGGAGTTAGCCCATTACTAGTAAATCTATTATACTTTTGCATACTAGATAACTGTAAATAGGTAAGATCTAAACATGGGAGACTCTGTGGGAGCTATGCAGTTTAAAATAGACATTGCCTTCATACTGATAGACTTACAGCACCGTTATTTAGATCAGTGATTCTCAACCAGGGGTACTCCTACCTCTGAGGGTATGCAGATGTCTTCAGTAAGGTACATCGACACATTGAGATATTTGCTTACTTTTACAATAGGCTACAAAAACATACTAGTAATGTCAAAACAAGCTAAAATTCACAGAAACAAAATGACAAAGTAGCTATTTTTCAGTAAGAGTGTGCTGTGACATTTCCATTTTTGATGTCTGATTTTGTTCAGTAATTAATTTTTGAGTGAGGTGCAACTTGGGATATGCAACACAAATCAGACTCTAGAAAGGGGTACAATATCCTGGAAAGGACGAGAACTCCTGATTTAGATCATATTTGCCTGTTGGTCTCAACAGGAACGTGCGTGTGCATATCATGAAAAACCATGTGCTGAACAGGTAGAATTGAGCCGAGTGTCTCCTGCCTGGTTTGCAAATTTACCTACTGTGCCTAAGTGCATAACTAAGTGCATAATTATTCAAAACAGTCAGACCTGACCTTTCCTGACAGTAAGCTAACACTCCTTAACATATTTGAAAGAGAGAGAAGTCATAATAAAGCATCTGAATAAAATATGTTGTTTGAAAGGTTTACTTTCCTGGCCTAAATCAACATGCAAATTGGGGTTTCAAATCTTATTTACAGGATAATTAAAATATTTATTAATTAGTACTTCTAGTGCATCTGACATGTTCAGTGATATATAAATATTGATTCAGCCTCACAGCAGTCCTGTAGGATAGGTGATATAGCACACTATCCTTTTATATTTGAGGAAACCAGTCCAAAGAGTAAGGCAACAACTGGGATTAGAATTTGGTCTGTTTCTTAACATCTCACTCAGTCAAAAGCAAGTTGCTAGCTGGTGGTCTACTCCAAATGCTGCATGAGAGTAATTACATTGCAGAAGCCAATAAGCTCATAAGTAACAGTCAACATAGAAAGTCAAGAACAAATCATGTCAAACTAATTGACTGGCTTTCTTTGACAGAATAACAGACCTTTGGGATGAAAATGAGGGGAGAAAATGATGGATGTGGCACATCTTGACTTCATTAAGGTTTTTGATATTGTCTTACATGATTTTCTCAAACAAAGTAGGGAAATAAACCTATTGGTGCTACTATAAGGCAGGGATATAACTAGTTAGAAAACTACTCCCGGAGTGTAGTTATCTGTGGTTCAATAAAACTGGAAGGGTTTATCAACAGGGTCCCACAGGGATCAGTTCTGGGTCCAGCTCTCTTCAATATCCTCATCAATGATTTAGTTAATTGCATAGAGAACAACCTGGTAAAGTCTGTGGGTGATACTAAGCTGTGGGGGAGGTGTATGCAAGTGCATTAGAAGACAGGACTAAAATCAGAATGATGTAGGCAAACTGGAGAAATGTTCTGATGTAAACAGAATAAAATTCAAACATGACATGAAAAGTACTCAGCAAGAAACACACAAAATGGGGAATGACTGACTACTGCAGAAAGGGATCAGGGAGGGGTGGGGGGGCATAGTGGATCACAAACTAAACATGAATACTATGACAGTTACCAAAACAAAAAAAAGGCAGACTTTCTGAGATGCATTAGCAGGAGTGGTATAAGTGTTCGTCTGTTCTACTTTGCAGTGACTGAACCTCAAATGGAGCACTGTTCCCGCTTCTGGGGTGCCAGGTTTTATACTGACATATCTTATACAGCTGGAAGGGACCCTGAAAGGTCATCAAGTCTAGCCTCCTGCCCTTATGACAGGATCTATCACCATTGCTGGCAGATATTTTTTTTTTGCCCCAGGTCCCTAAATGCCCCATCAAGGATTGAACTCATAACCCTGGCTTTAGCAGGCTATTCCTCCCCTCACTTAGGAGGGATGGGGAGAAAATCCAGAGAAAAGCAACAAAAATGGTTAAAAGTCCAGAAAACATGACCTGTGAGGTAAGATAGGAAAAACTGGGTTTGTTGAGGGAGGACATGAGAAGAATTTTGAAATATATAAACGGCTGCTGCAAGGAGGAAAACTTGTTTTCTTTGATCTTTAATGTTAGGACAAGAAGCAGTGGGTATAAGCTGCAGTAGGAGCAGTTATGTGGACTTTAGGGAAAAATCCACTGTGAGGGTGGTTCAGCACTGGAATAAACTGCTCAGGAAGGTTGTGAAGTCTCTTTCCACATCATGGAAAATGTTAAGATCATGTTAGACAAACTTCTGTTCAGGATGATCGAGATGGTGCTTGGTCCTGTCATGAGTGCAGGCAGGGGAATAAATTAAGAGAGCTCTTCAGGTCCTTTCCAGTCACACAATTCTATTTTTTTTTTTTCATTTTTTGGTAAATGCAGTCAAACCTCTGTTATCCAAAGCCTCACTGATTAACTAATTGTCTCACTTACCCAAAGGTCATATGTGCCCCCAGGGTTTGACTTCAGTGCATAACAGTATGTGACATTGTCCGACTTTAACCTAAAGACTTACACCTTCATAAGTCTCTAGGGCTGAAGTCAATGTCAGTGCACAAAGGTTTACATGGTGAATGCCGCCTCAGCAACAATTTTGGGGAAGCCATCTTATTGCCTGTGTTTGGGGAAGCTGCCCAGAAAGGCTTTTATGTTGGCTGTCTAGGTGAAGTAATCCCCAAGCACTGACTTCAAAGCCTACAGAGCTGAGAGTTTGTTTATCTGAAGGTTTTGGGTGCTCCTCAAACCTACAGTTGCAGTTCTATTGTAGTAAACAGCCCATTAACAAAACAAAAACAAAACAAAACAAAAAAACCAACCAAACAAAAAAGCAACCCCAAAATACCTTCACAATATACCTGACACCAGTGTTAGAAACAGAACTTTCCTGTTTATAAGGAACTAGTAGCTGCTCATTTGTTTAAAAATCCTATTAAAATGCGGCCTAGACAGCCATTAAACATCCATAAAGAAGGGTGAAATAAATGTGAAGGTTCAATTAGCTCTTTAGGATCACTAGTTCATCCTTTATTACAAACAATGAAACCAATCTTTAGTGTAATTACCCATAAGACTTATCTTAAAGCACGCAACCAATCTTGCAGGGTGAAAAATTCTTACAAGCAGCAACATGTAGAAAGATCAAGGGTGTCATTAAGTAGTGTCATCATCGGCAGTCCCATAAGGTCGAGGATGACCTCTTTCAAAGGTTTTATTCTTCTTTTTTCCCCCCACTAAGTAGTATTGCCTCCCTTAAATCCAGTCCTCTAATTTAATTGCCCACAGGAAACAAAGGATTACTCAGTGTCTTAGTTTGCTGGTATAAAATAGTAAACACAAAGATGTCTTTGTTCCAAGACTTAGCTGTTATCATAGCCAGCAGTGACACAGTAGTCTCTCCGAAAGTTAATTATTAAAAGCTTATAACATACAAGTTAAACATTCAGTGTACCCGACATAACTAAGAATTACAGTTTTTGGAGGAATCACAGTTTTGGGGTTTGAGGTACCCCTTCTTTGTTGAAGCCATTTGTTCTGCTGTGTCTAATGTAGATGACAATCTCTGTGTTTTTTGTTTTGTAAATCGGCAAGCACAATTGTGGTCTCATCGTTCATTAATAAGACAGTAAGATGAGCATAAATTCTCAGGGTTTTAGATTTACAAGGAATGTGGCAGCAATTGTTTTCTTACAGAGCTTTACTGAAACAATGTCACCTAAAGGTTGGGTACTTTCTCTTGTGTCGGTTAGTATCCAATCAGCCTACCACGCCCTTTAACTTAACTGCACTGGTTTAAATAAATCACAGTACAGTTTTTTTAAGACTCAAGTGAATACAATGACTGCAGACATGCCTGTCGAGCTACCTCCCTCACTCATCCATTCCATGGTTCAGTCTCCCACTATAACCACTTCCAAAGCCTATTTAAAGCAGGAGGAGTTCAGGGCATAAGTTTCCGACTACAGATAATACTGCTATAGCTACCCTGTCAGCAGCCATGGTGGCAGTACTGGCATTTTAATCACTCTATTGTTTATTTGCCTGAGCAAGGAGAGGAGGTGACAAATATACTGGTAGCTGTGGCTGCCTTATCTGCAGTAATGCTCTCACCACTGCTGCCAATAATAGAGCTGCATCAATGGGCAAGTTTTGTCAATAAACCCTAAAATAGATACCTGCAATTAAGTTACCAGCATTTTTTATCTGTAAAACCAGATGGTTCTACACTAGTGGGAGACAGCCGTGATAAGTGCCACAGCTCTCATGGCCACCCTCCTTTCTAATAATTTTTCTTTACAAGATCTTAGTAAAAAATGAGGATTTTGTGACATTACACCCCCATACTTTTATGGAGATATGTTTTGACAATTTTATGCATAACTCAATTATGTTTCATGCAAAACAGGGCAAGTAACCTATCATCCAAGAGCATTTGATCCCCTGAATTCGTTTTTTGAATTTGTGAGCAGTATCATTCTTGTATGTGAAGTTAGAAATAAGAACATAAGAACAGTCATTCTGGGTGAGACCAAGGGTCCATCTGGCCCAATATCTGTCTTCTGACAGTGGCAAATGCCAGGTACCCCAGAAGGAAAAAAAAGAACAGGTAATCACCAAGTGATCCACTTCCTGTCACCCACTCTCAGCTTCTCTCAAACAGAGGCTAGGGACACCATTCCTACATATCATTGCACCTATGAAGTGCAAACCACTTGCATTTATTGTAAATCTTCTACGGAAAGCCATTAGTGGTAGATAAGGAACTTACTGGCCCAGTGCTCAAGATAACGACCTATAAATGGTTTTATCGCATAAGACCAAACTGTGGTTGGTATGACACAGACATATGACCCAGCCATCCTGTCCTGGGATTTCTCTTGAATTTGGTATTTTCTATGGGATGGGCAGAATTGAACAAAGAGTTCCTGCCCCAGGGATATTCTGTTTAAGGGATGACAAACAAAGGGGGTCTTTAGCAGGCCTCTGAAATGGCTTCCCCACTCTAAGGGGATACGCATGAAGAGACCTGAAAACACAGAACATTAATGAGGGAACACGCTGGTAGACCCAGGCCATAAAAAAGATCAGTTCTGGAAAGGTTTTACCTGAAATAAGGACAAGGTCTAGGGATGTGTTATGTTTGTAACAACTTCTCTTAGTGCATTAGGCTTAGCTGGCCTGTTTTGTTTTATTTTTGCTCAGTAACTTACTTTGGTTTATCTGTTTTCACTTGCAATCACTTATATCCTACTTTTGTGTTCTTAATAAAAACACTTGTGTTTATTTTCAATCCCAGTGTAAATAACTGTGGGTGGGGGGAGGGGTGTCAACAGCGGTGCGTGTCCCTCTTTCATTGATAAAGAGAGCAAACTTGATGATCCCTCTGGTTGTAAATCTTTTACACAGAGGAAGATGGATTTATCTGGGTTTTTTGCCTTTTGAGGGTTGTGTTCCTAGGTGCTGTGAAGTCCCTCGAGCTGAGCCCTCCCGGAACTGTTATCAGCATCTGTGTTACTCTTCTGGGGGTCTGTTACCCTGCTTCTATGCCTTGGCTGGAAGAGACCAGAGCCTTTGTCCCAGCAAGACAGGGTGGTGGGGCACTCCAGAGGGCGGGCAGGCACAGTACTATGACCAGCACACCAGGTGACAGTCTGCAGGGGATCTCTGTGATGCAACCTGTCACAGATTTATTTCAGCCAGATTTATTTTTTTCATGAAAATAAGTGAATATAGTGGGTGGAGGCTTTCCAATAGGCACTCGGGGAATCCAAGAGTGGGTGTACCCTAAACACATTCACACCTTGAGTCAGTGATGCTCTGTCTTTAGAAGGAGAGCTGGACTAGACTATGGACCAGATTTTGCTCTGTTGCACTGGTGTGGGGCAGCTCCAATGTAGTTACACTCCTGTAACAGGCTGCCCAACCAGTTAGAAAGTGCAAGAGGGTAAAACAGGTTGTGCAATGGGAGGCAGGTGACTTGTTTGGGTATAAGAGCGGGACTAGATCTCTGAAGACAGATCCAGGCTGTGGGCTTCATAGCCCTGAAAAGCAGCCAACCCCAGCAGACAGTTTGAGCAGACACCTGTTCTTATTTTTCTGTGTTAATAAAGCCAAGACCCAAGAAGGAGGAAATTGGATTTTACATATCGTGCGGACACTTTATAGGCCAGGTTGGGAAACGCACCTGTTGTTCACACCGAGATAATAACCTGGCACAAAACAGTTATACACCCTGTAGAGACACTGCTGTGCAGCAGCATCTGTCCACCAGAACACATGCAGGTGCTCAATAGAGGGACTATGAGACTTTATTCCTTTTATTATGAGTAAAATCACAGCCCTGAACAGGATGGAAAAAGTTACCAGTACCCAGACTTGGATGCGATCAGTCAGAGGACTGATGTGGGAGAGTGCAAATTTCTTTGGATTCAGTGGTAGTCAGGATGTTTGAGTAAGAGCAAATACATACTGAGAATGTCTGGAGCTGTTCACCACAAAAATGACACAATAAAATGCACAAATAGCTCCAAAATGGAGCCTTTAAATCAATTAGCCCATAAAACTTTATGTTTTTGACCACAAATCTTAACAGAAAACAGGTTTCCTGGAAGTAGTACTATTGAGCAGACTGTGCAACTCAAGAGAGATGTGCAAACTCAAGTATATGAGAAACCACAGCAAAGGTACTGCAAAACTCCAAGAGGTGTTTTTAAGCAATGGTGGTTGTACCTTCCGGGGAGGAAGCTGGAATCTAGCAGAGTGCTCATGACTATAATCTAATATAGATATTTTTTTAAAAACCCTTTCTCACACAAGCAGCACAGAGGGCTAATCAAAGCATGGGCTAATACTGTCGCTGAAATGGAGTTTCTCAGCACTGTCTCAGAAATGCTAATAAGTTAAAGCAACTGTATTAAGCCAGACAATGTACAAGGAAAAAGATAAATAGCAAACAACACACCAAAAACTGAAGATTTTTATTCTGCTGTAAACTGAATTACTCCCCACAACGTCCCTAGTTAAACTGCATTTAACGACCTTGAGCAGATCACTGTGGATTATGTAACCCTGGGAAGTAAGATCAAGGAATATGAAGCACAAATGGTGTTCTCATCCACTCTTCCTGTGGAAGGAAGGGGTCTAGGCAGAGATTGTGAAATCGTGGAGGTAAATGCTTGGTTGCACAGATGTTGTCGGAGAGAGGGCTTTGGTCCTTCGACCATGGGATTATGTTTCGGGAACAAGGATTGCGAGGAAGAGACTGGATCCACCTAACGAAGAGAGGAAAGAGAATCTTTGCAGGCAGGCTTGCGAGCCTGGTGAGGAAGGTTTTTTGGGGGTCAATGACACAATGAGATAAGAAGGGAAAGAGAAATGAAAAACAAAGGAGGACCCCGATTCAAAAAGAGAAGGTAGGCCAATCAGCTAACTATCTCTGGTGTTTGCACACAAATGCGAGAAGCGTGGGAAACAAACAGGAAGAATTAGAGGCCCTGGAACAGTCAAAGTAGTATGAGGTGGCTGGAATAATGGGGACTCGGTGGGATGACTTGATAACTGGAGCAGTCATGGAAGGGTATAAACTGTTCAGGAAGGACAGGCAAGGGAAAAAAAGGAGGAGGAGTTGGGCCGTATGCGAGAGAGCAGTATGATTGCTCAGAGCTCCAGTAGATGGAGGGAGAAAAGCCATTTGAGAGTCTTTGAGTTAAGCTTAGAGGCGGAAGCAACAGAGGTGATGTTGTGGTAGGTGTCTCCTATCGGCCGTCAGATCAGGTAGATGAAGTAGATGAGAATTTCTTCAGATGACTAAGAGAAGCTTCCAAATCACAGGCCTTGGTTCTCATGGGAGACCTTAATCATCTGGGCATTTGCTGGGAGACCAATACAGCAGCACACAGACAATCCAGGAATTTTTTGGGTAATGTTGGGGATAACTTCCTGGTACAAGTGCTGCAGGAACTGACCAGGAGCTATGCACAGCTTGACCTGATGTTCACAAACAGGGAAGAACTTGTAGAAGAAATAGACGTGGATGGCAACTTGGGCTGCAGCGACCATAACATGGTAGATCCTGACAAAAGGAAGAAAGGTGAGCCATGAAATACAGACCCTTGATTTCAGAGGAGCAGACTTAGACTTCCTGAGAGAACTGATAGGCATGATCCCCTGGTAAACATATGAAGGGGAAAGGAGCTCAGGAGAACTGGCAGTATTTTAAAGTTGTCTTATTGAAGGCACAGGAACAAACCATCCCGATGTGCAGTAAGAAAAGCAAATATGATAGGCAACCAGCTTGGTTTAACAGGGGAGTCCTAGGCAAACTCAACCTCAAAAAGGAGGCATATGAGAAGTGGAAATTTGGACAGATGACTCAGGAGGGATATAAATATATGGCTGGAGAATGCTGGGGAGAAATCAGGAAAGAGGAAGCACAACTGGAACTACAGCTAGCAAGGAATGTGAAGGGTAACAAAAAGGGTTTTTACTGGCATGTTAACAACAGGAGGGTGATGAGAGATGGTGTGGGGCCATTACTGGATGAGGGAGGTAAACTAGTGACAGATGATGCAGGAAAAGCTGAAAAACAGTAAACCCTCGAAATGCAAGATTTCAAATTGCCCTTAACTCGTACTAATGCGAGTTAAGTGCAACTCAAAATCGCACTGCCCCCAGCCCTGGCTCAACCTCCTCTCAGCCCCACTCAAGGCTCCATCTCAACCCCACCTCTGTGCGTGGCTCTGGCTCAACCCTCCCACCCTGGTTCAAATCCCTCATATGCGACTCTGGCTCAACACCCACCCACCAACCCAGGTTCAAACCCCCTGCCGGCTCACCACCCAAGCACAGCTCTGGCTCAACCCCCACAGGCCCCAGTTCAAACCCCCCTTGGCCCAGCTCACCACCCAAGCACAGCTCCAGCTCACCATCACTGCACTGGCTCTAGATCAGCCCCACCCCACCCCACCCCAGCCCCAGTTCAACCACCACCCCTGAGTGTGGCTCTACCTCAGCTCCAGCCCCGCCCGCCCCTTAACACACCACAGGCTTAACCCCCTTTCCCCCCTCCCACAGCCTCAGTCCACCACCAGGCTTAACCTGCACCAACTGCCTCTGCAACCACAGGGTTTACCTTTCAAAAGGAGTTTCAGGTGCTCCTGCTGCTTCCCCGGCTGCAGAACTTGCATTCCACCAGGGAAAACAGCCGCACCCCGACTTATGTAAAATTCAAGGTACTTGAGGGTGTGTGGGAACAGAACCCTCGCGTAAATCGAGGGACTACTGTACTCAATGCTTTTTTCATCTCAATCTTCACAGTCAAGACCAGATTCCAACCTATGGCACTAGGCAATGCATTATGGGAAGGAGGTGGGTAGCCCTCGATGGGGAAAGAATGGGTTAAAAGCTACTTAGAAAAGCTACTGGTACACAAATCCATGGGTCCAGATTTAATCCATCCAAGTGTACTGAGGGAATTGGCAGACATTGTTGCAGAGCCTTTGGCCATTATCTTTGAAAGCTTATGGAGATTGGGAGAAACACTGGATGACTGGAAAAAGGCAAATGTAGTGCCCATCTTTGAAAAAGGAAAGAAGGACAATACAGGGAACTATAGACTGGTCAGCCTCACCTCAGTCTCCTGAAAAATCATGGAGGGAATCCTCAAGGAATCCATTTTGCAGCACTTTGAAGAGGGGAAAGTGATCAAGAGTATTCAACATGGATTCACCAATGGCAAGTCGTGCCTGACGAATCTGATTAGTTTCTATGATGAGGTAACTGGCTCTGTGGACGTAGGGAAGTCAATGGATGTGATATACCTGGACTTTTGCAAAGTTTTTGATAGTCTCCCACAACATTCTTGCCCATAAAGTAAAGTATGGATTGGATACATGGACTGTAAGATGGACAGAAAGCTGGCTTGATGGACAAGTCCAACAAGTGATGGACTTGATGGACAAGTCCAAGTGGTCAATGGCTCAATGGCAGTTGGTTTCAAGTGGAGTGCCCCAAGGATCAGTTCTAGGGTCAGTACTATTCAACATCTTTATTAATGACCTGGATGAGGGGATGGATTGCACTTTCAGCAAGTTTGCAAATGACACTAACCTAGGGGGTCAGGTAGATATATTGACGGGTAGGGATAGGGTACAGAGTGACCTAGATAAACTGGAGGATTGGGCTAAAATAAATTTGATGAGGTTCTTCAACAAGGAGAAGTCCAGAGCCCTGCACTTGGGATGGAAGAATCCCAACTACTGTTACAGGCTGGGAACTAACTTGTCTAAGAAGCAGTGCATCAGAAAAGGACTTGGGGATTACAGTGCATGAGCGGCTAGATATGAGTCAACAGTGTTCCCTTGTAGCCAAGACAGCTAATGGCATATTGGGGTGCATTAGGAGAAGCATTTCCAGCAGATCCAGAGAAGATAGCATTCCCCTCTCCTTGGCACTACTGAGGCCACATCTGTAGTATTGCATCCAGTTCTGGGCCCTCCAGGATAGAAAGTATGTGGATGCATTGGAGAGGGTTCAGAGGAAGGCAACGAAAATGATTAAGAGGCTGGAGCACATGACCTATGGGGAGAGGCTGAGAGATCTGGGCTTATTTCATGCAGAAGAGAAGACTGAAGAATGATTTGATAGCAGCCTTCAATTTCCTGAACAGGAGCTCTAAACAGGATGGAGAAAGACTGTTCTCATTGGTGACAGATGGCAGAACAAGGAGTAATGTTCTGAAATTAGAGAGGGAGAAGTGTAGGTTGGATATTAGGAAAATCTATTTCACCAGGAGGGTGATGAAGCACTGGAACGTATTACAGAGAGAGGTGATGGAATCTCCATCCCTAGAGGTTTTTAAGTCCCAACTGGGATGACTTAGTTGGGGTTGATCCTGCTTTAGGCAGGAGGCTAGACTAGATGACCTCCTGAGGTCCCTTCCAGCCCTAGGATTCTGTGATTCTTGTTATCAACTTCCTGAGCATCAACATTAAAACAAAACCGTTAATCTATGTTTGTAAACAGGAGCAAGTAGATCCCCTATTTGCTTCCACAACTGCTGGCATCCATTCCCAGCCAGGTTAATGGTGGGGAATAGGAAGCCAGTCTTACAAGTATCACACCCGTGCTACCGGGAACACACCTGCAATCAGATAGGAGGTGTGTATTTTATTTAATCCCAAAATATTTCTCAACAGGGTGTCTCTGCCCCCAGACCACACTGCCCAGGGCAGCCAGAGGGTCCTGTGCTCTCCACAGCAGCCTGGGTTCCCTGAGTGACTCTTACCAAGGCCTGGTTACAGCTTTCAGTCTTGCCTGGGGGTTGGGACCTCAGGGGAAGAGGATGACAGGGAGGAACACTGCTATGAGTGGGAGCTAAGGCCTCCCACAGCCTGCACCCCACCCCACCCCACCCCACCCCCTGCCCACTGGGAAGAGGCATGTGTGAGGTGGCTCTGCTGGTAATCTGGGATAAATGCTGTCCCAAAGAAAATCAGGTCAGGACCGGGTTTTGAACTCTGCATTTCCAGACTGTCCTGTCCAATTTGGCCTGGGTGATCATCCTGTTTCATAGCCCAGCATAAACTGCTTTCTTGAACTTGGATTACTTAGAACACCATTCATATTCAATCTGCATACAGGCTACTATACCTTGGTTTTTGTTAGATTTGCATCAGCATCTGCACAGGTCAGAGGTTCGTCTCAACTGATGTTCTGCTAAAACTGATTTTAAAATGGTTTTTATGTATTTGTCTGTCATTATACTGAATTTCTTCTCTCTGTGTTCACTGATTCCTTGATTAATTTTGTTCTTAAAATCTTGATTTGGGGAAGATATGAGTATTCAGGGCAAAACTAAGATGCTGAGGACAAAATTAATGAAGGAACCAAAGAACACTGAGAGAAGATAATCTTTAATTGGTTATACACCTCTTAGAGCTGAGTAACAAACATGAGGAATTGAAATTACTCACTTATGAGCATACATTTTATGTTGTTGGTATTAGTGAAACCTGGTGGGATGATCTCCATAACAGCAATGTTAATATCACAAGCAAAACCCGCTGACAGCTTTGTCCATATATCTCCTCTGGAAATACCATCACTGGACCTAACCAGGTTACTCACAGAATCATGGGCACTTTCTCATGCTCCTCTACTAACATCATAGATGCCATCATGTGCCAACAATGCCCAGATGCTTTGTATATTGGACAGACTTCTAACTCCCTTAGACAAAGGGTTAATGGACACAAAACAGACATCAAAACACTCCAGATCCACAAACATTGTAATGGAATGGGGCAGTCTATTAATGACCTAAAGGTATGTGTGTTACTGAAAAAGAATTTTCCCATGGTTGTTCAAAGGGAAGCAGCTGAGTTGGCTTTTATATTCAAATTTGGCATATTAACACATGGTTTAAACTGGGACGGGAACTTTCTGAGTCACTATAGGGGCTCATCTGCATACTTGGCTTAATCTAATTCTTGACCTCCCCCCCTACCCCTCCACTCTCTGATTTGCTCACCTTGATTATCTTTTTCTGATTTGTCCTCCTTGCTTATTGTTTTTGGTTCTCTGTGCCTTAAATATTGAGTCTGTTCTGGTATGGCTATGGTCTGAAGAAGTGGGTCTGTCTCACGACAGCTCACCTAATAAACTATTCTGCTAGTCTTTAAAGTGCTACTTGATTGCTTTTTGTTTTGAGGTTGTAATCTGTTTGAGGAGGACTGAGAGGGCAAAAGGGCAAAGGCAGTGCCACTCTGGCAAAAATAGCATTACCTGTTTCTGAGTCACTGGTAACTCAGAAAGAAAGGTTACTCACCGTAGTAACGGTGGCTCTTCGAGATGTGTCCCCGTGGGTGCTCCACATTAAGTGTCCCCGTGGGTGCTCCACATTAGGTGTCGGGCTCGCCCGGCGCCGCAGATCGGATCTTCCAAGCAGTTTCTCCCGGACCGTGCATGCGCCGGTGCGCGCCACTCCCCCGCGCGCTCCCGGCCACGTGCGCGATCCGGTCCCCGCCAGTTCCTTGACCAACCGCCTCGGATGCTCCTGCAAAACACTAAACAGAGATCCGGAGCAGGGAGGATGGGCGGGTAGTGGAGCACCCACGGGGACACATCTCGAAGAACCACCGTTACTACGGTGAGTAACCTTTCTTTCTTCTTCGAGTGTCCCCGTGGGTGCTCCACATTAGGTGACTACCCAGCCGTAACCCAAGATAGGAGGTGGGTAATCGGAGTATGTGCAGCTTGTCCCCGAGAGGACCGCTGTCGAGAGACGGGTATCCTCTTGGAATACCCTGTGAAGGGCGTAATGTTTGGCGAAGGTGTCACAGGATGACCAGGTCGCCACTCTGCAAATGTCTTTTAGCGCAACGCCCTTGAAAAAGGGCTGTTGATGCTGCCACCGCCCTAGTGGAATGAGCCCTGGGCATGGCCAGGAGAGGAGTCTTTTTGAGTTTGTAGCACATTTTCATGCAAGATACGATGTGCTTCGAGATTCTCTGCGAAGAGAGACATTCTCCTTTTGATTTGGGAGCGATAGAGACTAGGAGTCTATCCATCCTCTGGAAGGACTTGGTCCTGTCTATATGGAAAGCTAGCGCCTCCTCACGTCCAGGAGGTGTAGGCGCGCCTCTTTGTCAGAGTTATGAGGCTTTGGATAAAACGAGGGTAAACAATAGGTTCGTTAGTATGAAACTTAGAAAGAAACTTTAGGAACAAAGGCTGGATGCAGCTGTATGGTTACCGCCTCCTTGGAAAAAACAGCGCAGGGTGGCGTTGCCATAACTGCTGCAAGCTCGCTCACCCTGCGAGCTGACGTGATTGCGAGAAGAAAGGTCGTCTTTATCATAAGGAGGCAGAGGGAAACCGTGGCCAAAGGCTCGAACGGTGGTCCCCTTTTCGCATTAAGCACCAGGTCCAAGTTCCACGAAGGTGGAAGCGGTTTCCGAGGGGGGGTATAGGTTTACCAGCCCTTTAAGGAACCTGGTAACCATGGGATGGGCGAACACCGTGTGCCCTGTCTCTCCGTGTCTGAATGCCAAAAAGGGCAAGGTGGACCTTAAACGAGGATAGCGAGAGTCCTCCTCTCTTGAGGTCCAGTAAATACTCTAATATCACAGCCATAGGCACCGAAAGGTGGGCTAGCTGTGTGGTAGAACACCATGCTGTAAAGCGAGTCCATTTCTGCTTGTAGGTCTTCCTGGTGGAAGTCCTCCTGCTACTTTCTAGGACTTGCTGCACTTCCTCCGTACATGTGCTCTCTAGGGAGCTGAGCCATGGATTAACCACGTTTGTAGTCGCAGGCCTTGGGGGTACGGATGCACTATGGACCCCTGGGCTTGCGTGAGCAGATCCGGCGCCACCGGAAGGGGCATCGGTGGCCGGTCCGACATGCGCAGGAGTAGGGGGAACCATTGTTGTCGATCCCACATTGGGACTATTGGGATCATTCAGGCTCCTTCCCTCCTGGCTTTCTGCAACACATTGTGGATGAGCACTGTGGGAGGGAAAGTGTAAAGCAGTGGGCCCCTCCATGAGATCGCGAAGGCATCCCTCAGGGACCCCCGTCCCAGTCCTGCCCTGGAGCAGAATCGTGGGCACTTCTTGTTGTGCTGAGTAGCAAACAGGTCTATCTGGGGAAAAACCCCATGCATGAAAAATCGGTTGCAGCAGATCGGGACGGATCTGCCACTCGTGCGTGAGTGCGAAACGCCTGCTCAGCTGGTCTGCCTTCACATTGTGAGCGCCTGGGAAGTACGAGGCTTTCAGGGTTATATTGTTGGCGATGCAGCAGTTTCACGACCGGACTGCTTCTGCACATAAGGCACGGGACCGAGCTCCTCCTTGCCGATTTATATAAAACATGGTGGAGGTATTGTCTATACTGATCCTGACTACTTTGCCTTTTATATGGTATCGAAAGTATCTGCAGGCGTTGAACACTGCTCTGAGCTCCAGTATATTTGTGTGCAGTGACTGCTCCGTGGAGGACCACAGCCCTTGAGTCACCTCTTCGCCCATGTGTGCTCCCCACCCTATGAGGGAGGCATCTGTAGTAAGAAAATACAATATGTGTGGTTGGTGGAAGGGTACCCCTGTTAGCAGGTTCTCGGGGTTTACCCACCATTGCAGGGATTTGCGCACCTCTGTTGTGGGCGACGCCACCCTGTGAACAGTGTGTGCTGCCGGGTTGTATACGCTCGCCAGCCAGTGCTGCATGCTGCGCATGTGTAACCTGGCGTTCTGTTCTACGAACGTCGCTGCTGCCATGTGGCCCAGCAGCTGTAAGCACGTCAGAACCAGCACCGTAGGGCTGAAGGTGAAGACTTGCACGAGGGAGCCGACGGCCCGAAAGTGAGTCTCTGGTAGATACGCCCTCGCTGTAATAGAATTTATGCGTGCTCCTACGAACTCTATTTCCTGCGTGGGGTCTATCTTTGATTTTGTCAGATTGATAACCAGGCCGAGCGAAGAGAACGTGCCTGCTGTGACGCACATTATGCGTAGTACCTCCTCCTTCGAGGCCCCTTTGAGTAGGCAGTCATCCGGATACTGGAATATAAATACCCCCTGTCTGTGCAGGTAGGCTGACACCACTGCCAAGGGCTTGGTGAAGACTCTGGGGGCCGAGGAGAGGCCAAACGGTAGGACTTTGTATTGAAAATGTTCTTTGCCTACCATGAAAAACCAGAGGAATCGTAGGTGAGCCGGATGAATAGTTATGTGAAAATACGCGTCTTATAAGTCGAGGGCTGCGAACCAATCTCCATCGTCTAGTGCCGTAAGGATGGAGGCGATTGTGATCATCCGAAAGCGTTGCTTGCACAGGTACTGGTTGAGGCCTCGAAAATTTAAGATGGACCTCCCGCCTCCTGTCTTTTTCCCCATGAGGAAGTACCTCGAGTAGAACCCTCTCCCTTGCAGTTGCTCCGGCACTCTTTCCACTGCCCCTATGAGCATGAGATGGTCTACCTCCTGCTTGAGCCTCGCTACATGGGAGGCCTCCTGGAGGTGGGGCCTGGGTGGAGGTCATGGCGGTGGGAGCGACTGGAAGGGGATGGCGTACCCCGTGGCTATGATCTCCAGCACCCATTTGTCTGTGGTGATCCTTTGCCACTGGTTATAGAATGGTCGGAGGCGATGGTGGAATAACCGCTTTGGATGACCTTGCGATGGCAGTGATGGCGCAGCCCTGGATCTGTGTGTCAAACTTGTGGTCTTTGGCCCTGCCCCGAGGACGCACGGCTGTGTTGGGAACGACGCCTGCTGTTGATGTCGCCCTTGCTTGTAACCCCTGTGGTACTGGGGACGCTGTTGCTGAGTCCGCAACATCCAGGGCGATCTGAACTCCCGTCCTCGAGGCCGCGTAGCCTTCTTGCATGATGGCCTTGAGCACTGGTTTCTTGCCCTCTGGAAGCGAGTCCATGAGGGAGGTTAACCTAATGTGGTTATCGAAATTATGGTTCGCTAGATGCGCTGTGTAATTTGCCATTCGCAACAGTAGAGTGGAGGAGGAGTAGACCTTTCTGCCCAACAGCTCTAGCTTTTTGGCATGTTTGTCTGTTCCCCCACATTGCGACGACTCCACCACCAAGGAATTTGGTTGTGGGTGGCTGAACAGGAACTCCGTGCCCTTTGTCGGCACAAAGTTGTTTTTTTGTTTTTTTTTTCCCCTGCTCTCTTGTGGACAGGCGGAATAGTCGCAGGAGTCTGCCATATCATAGTGGCAGACTCCAAGATTGCGTCATCAAGCGGTATTGCTATTTTGGAGGAGGCCGGAGGTCTCAGATTTTTGAGGACCTTATGGTGTTTCTCTTGCACCTTAGCTGTCTGGATGCCTTGCGTGAAGGCCACCCTCGTAAAACAGCTCTTGGAACTGTTTGAGATCGTCCGGAGGATGGACGTCCCCCGGGGCCGTAGCCTCATCCGGGGAGGAGAGCGAGGAACCGCTGGGGTACGTCTCTCTGGACCCTTCCGGTTCCTGCTGGTGATGGTACACCCTCTCACTAGAGGTTTGCGAGGGAAAATCTCGGGGTTCCATAACCAGTCCCCCCTGAGATGCTTGAGTCTCTGTCCTCGGGGGTACGAGATCGTTTGTGGGGATCTTTCCCTAGTAGATAGCCGATGGTGTCTATGCCCCGCGTGGTAGGGGCGACCATGGCAGTATAGGCACTGTTCTTGGGAAGGTGACCTAGACCACTCCCTTGGTGCATACCCTCTGCGTTTGGGGGAGGGCTGGAGAGAGCGATTTTGCATAATAGTCCAGCGGTTCAAACCCCAGGAAGGGTGAAGGTGGTCCCAGCCAGGGTGAGGCTGGTTGCAAAAATGGAGAAGGGGGCTCCGGGTAGGCTATGGGGGACCCCTGCCTTCTGGTTGGAGTCTGCAACATAAGCGGAGGGCTGTGAGAAAGCAACTCCACAGCCCTGTACGGAGAGGGGCTGCAATGCCTCCTCTTGTGTGCAGCCTTCCCCCTCCCTTGAGGAGGTAACTCCGCCCCCTGACGTACAGGGGATCCCGGCCCCATCCGCACCGAGCTCGGCACGCTCGAGGGCGGTGCCGCAGGTGCGGTGTCCTCCGGTGCCTGCAGACTGCGTGCCTGCGCGCTCTGCACCGCCGGTTCCCCGGGGGTCGGTGCCGCTGCCTGCGGTGCCGCCGGTACCGGCGCTTGTTTAGCCGCCGCCCTGCCTGCGGTGCGGGGCGGCTGGCTGATTATCGGAGGCTGAGCCGCTTCCACGTGGCTCTCCGTGCCGCCGCCGATCAGCTGTTGCTGCGGCTGGGGGCTGCTCGCTCCTCCCATCCCGCTCGCTGTTGCTGCCGGCAGGGATCGGGTTGGGGAGACTTTCCTCCGTTTTTGCGCTGATGGAGTGAGGGAGGCAGCTTTCCTTTTATGGGCCCCGGAGGGTCCCTCCTGCTGCAGCCGCTCCGGCACGTCTGGCTGGAGGGCCTTATCAAAAGCAGCATTTTAAGCCGCATCTCCCTGCCTCTCCTTAATCGCCTCTGGGCAGGACTCACATTTTTTAAATCCTGAAGAGGACATTGTTGGTAAGTCTTTCAGTTGTTAAGCGGGTACTTAGCACCTTCCCTGTGCTGTTTTCCCCGTCCGATGGCCTGCCTCAGCAGGAGGGCTGACGGCCCGATGCTCCTGGCCTCCGGTGCTTGTTACTGGGACTGGATTGAAGCTGTCCCGCTTGTAGTTTGTTTGTTGTTTTGTTTTTGTTTTTTTTTTTGAAAAATAACAACCGGCTAACTTGCAGTAGCCTAAGTACTTGAAAAACTTTAAAGAAAAACAGTTAAAGTCATTGAATACGCTACTTGGCCTTAGCCTAGTTCGGATTCCGTCTGCAGCCGACGGCGGTTAAGAGGAACTGGCGGGGACCGGATCGCGCACGTGGCCGGGAGCGCGCAGGGGAGTGGCGCGCACCGGCGCATGCGCGGTCCGGCAGAAACTGCTTGGAAGATCCGATCTGCGGCACCGGGCGAGCCCCACACCTAATGTGGAGCACCCACGGGGACACTCGAAGAAGAAGGAGAGGATCTCAAGTGCTTATTGATCAATGCCAATATATATGCACCACAAGACTGGTAACTAATTGGTGTCTAGTACAGACACCAAAACACACTTGGGAACAGGATGTCCACTTCCTTATGGAAAAGGGGTAAAAATAGCCTGCATGATCATGGAGGAATGCTATTTAAGCAACACCTCGTAAAGACCTCATACTGCCAGCAGTAAAATGTCCATGGAATTCCTAGATCACAATTTCCTGACCCTAAAAAACCAATACAAGAGATTTGTCTATTACATTATATTATATCAGAATTTGTTTTAACAGATAAAGAGGAACTCTTCCCAGAATTAAAAATTAACAGTCACTAAAGCATGAGCGCTCATGACTTGACCAAATCTGTAATGTGCAAGCAGAACAAAAGCTAGGCCATAGTACACACACGCATATGCTCTCCCTCTAAAGATATAGGCTACTGCTGGTCTAGATTTTTGTACTCTGTATATTAATAGTAATGATAAATTAATATTAACAAAACTGAAAACAACTATTATATTAAATTATAATTAATATTAATAAATATTCACAAAGCTGAAAACAACTAAGAGCTAAATCAGCTGTGAGGAAGAATTTAATCAGAAAAACAGGGAACCATTGAAGAACTACCTAGATGCCTGCAAAGCCACAACTGAGGAAGAAGACCATGATGAATCTTCATACACTGAGGATGTTCCAGATGAACAAAACTAATGTTGTGATCTTTTTTTAAATGGTAAACAGGTGACCTGGGTAATTGCAGTCTGATATCAATACTGAGCAAAATAATGAAATACCTTATGTGGGACTCAATTAATAACTAATTAAAAGAGAGTGGATATGTATGTAAGATTGACAGGCTAACAAAACTGTTTTAAATTAGATTGGAAGTTTGGTTGACACATGCTGACATAATATACTTTGACTTCTGTAAGGTGCTTGATTTGGTACTGCATAACACATTAAAATACGAAAAACAATGTAATGTTAATATGGTACACATTAAATGGATTAAAAACTGATTTCTGAATGAAACTGTAAATACAAGATCAAAATCTAGTGGGTTACTTCTACTGGGGTCCTGCAGGAATTGGTTCTTGGCCTTACACAAATTAACATTTTTATCAACGACCTGTGAGAAAACAAAACAAAAAGCAGTCAAGTAGCACTTTAAAGACTAGCAAAATAGTTTATTAGGTGAGCTTTCGTATTTTGCTAGTTTTTAAAGTGCTACTTGACTGCTTTTTGTTTTGATAGTGTATAGACTAGCACGGCTTACTCTCTGTGAGAAAACAAAGTCCTCACTAATAAAGATGGCAGCTGACATAAAAGCTGAGGGCATGGTAAATACCAAAGAGGAGAGGTCATTGATTCCAAGTGTTGGACAGGTTGTCAAACAGACTGCAAGCAAATTATGTGTGTTTTACTATAGCTAAATGTACATGTATACATCTGGAAACAATGAACACAGATCATACTCGCATCGTAGAGGACACTCTCATGGGAAGCAGTGAGTACAAAACGATCTAGGGGTTGCAGTAACCTACTGAACACGGCCTCCTAGAGTTATGCTGTGGTCAAAAGAGCCCATGTGATCCTTTGGGGTGTATAAAGTAGAGAGCAGACAATCAGAAGTAGAGAGATTTTCTCCTCTGTATTTGGCACTGGTGTGACTGCTGCTAGAATGCTGTGTCCTATTCTCTGTCTGATGCTGGGGGCAGAGATAGCTCAGTGGTTTTAGCATTGGCCTGCTAAACTCAGGGTTGTGAGCTAAATCCTTGAGGGGGCCCTTTAGGGATCTGGGGCAAACAGGTTTAAAAAAAAAAGAGTGGAGGAATGGTGCTTGGTGCTGCCAAGAGGGCAAGGGACTGGACTCGATGACCTCCCAAGATCCCTTAGAACTCTGTGAGATGTGTATCTCTGGTTCTGCTGCTCATAAATCAAGAAAGATGTAGATACTGTGGAGGAGGTTGAGAGAGGAGCCACAAGGCTGATGAAAAGATTAGGAAACATGGTTTATAATGATAAACTCAAGGAGCTAAAGCTATTCAGCTTAACAATGAGAAGGCTAAGGCTGACTTGATTACAACCTGTAATAACTGCACTCATCGCTCACTATACGAGCACAATTGGTTCCCAACTTTCTGCTCACCAGCAAAAACTCGTAAGAGGAACACTAAATTCCCATTAAAATAGATGTAAAAGTCTCTGATTTGTTCCAAGTGCACCTAACTCAGGGAAGGAGCGGCAGCAGGTGGTGCTGATTTTGAAAGGTAAGTGAACCTCGTGTTGGGGAAGGTTAAAGGCTGGGGGCAGTTTGAGGCCATGAGAAGGAGGGAGGGTTAAAACCTGGTGGCATGTTGGGTCCACGGGGGTGGGGAGTTCAGGCTGCTGCAGGTTGGGTCTGTGAGGCGGGTGCTGGGGGTAAGGCTGTGGCAGTTTGGGTGTGAGAGGGGGTTCAGACTGTGGTGGTTGGGGTGAATGAGGCTGATGGGGTGGGTGGTAAGGCTACAGCGGTTTGGGGTCTGCAAGGCTGGGGTTAAGGCTGCTGTGGTTTGGGTGCGTGCGGCTAGGGGCGGTGGTTAAGGCTGCAGCGGTTTGGGGGTCTGCAAGGCCAGTGGGGGTTTAAGGCTGTGGCAGTTTGGATGCACAGGGCCAGGGGGTTAAGGCTGCAGTGGTTTGGGGTCTGCAAGGCTGGTGGCGGGGGGGTTAAGGCTGCAGCGGTTTGGGTGCATGGGGGGGGAAGTTAAGGCTGCAGTGGTTTGGGGATCTACAGGGTTGTGGTGGGGTTAAGGCTGCAGTGGTTTGGGTCTGCAGGGCTGGGGAGGCGGGGCTTAAGGCTGCAGTCGTTTGGGTGTGCGGGGCTGAGGTGGGAGGTTAAAGCTGCAGTGGTTTGGGTGTGCAGGGTTAAGGCTGCAGTGGTTTGGGGTCTGCAAGGTCAGGTGGGGTTTAAGCCTGCGGTGGTTTGAGGTCTGCGGGGCTGGCGGTGGGGTTAAGGCTGTGGCACTTTGTGGTTTGCGGGGGTTTTCTTTTTCTCTTTTTAATCTAACTCTGCTGCCTTCCACAGAATCCAGAATGGGGCAAGAGGCTCTCCAGAACACGAGAGAAGAAACGGGCAAAAGGGATGTTTGTAAGAAGCCTCTCTCCAGCAACAGAAAATAGTTACAAATAAAACAAAAGTAAAGATACACGAAGGGCTTGTCTACACTTGCCCCCAAGCTTCAAAGGGGGCATGTTAATCAGGGCCATGGGAGGTTACTAATGACGTGCTGTGGTGAATACACAGCCCTTCATTAGGTGAATTTTCCCCTGCAGCAACTTCAAAGCTACAAATTTTGAAGTGCCGGCATGTGTGTAGCCGCCGGCACTGTGAAGTGCCTGTGCTACTCTGAAGTCCCTTTAGAGGGCTACACGCATGCCAGCACTTTGAAGTCTGAAGCTTCAAAGTTGCTGCAGGGGAAAATTAGCCTAACCATTATTCACCGCAGCACTTCATTAGTAATCTCCCGTGGCCCTGATTAACATGCCCCCTTTGAAGTTGAGGCAAGTGTAGACCCAGCCAAAGAGCTTTTATACTCAGCTGGAAAGGATGGTTTAGTGGTGGAAACATCAGATTTGAAATACTCTACAGGTCCCAGTCTAGGTAAATTGGAGTGGCCTTCATCCTTAAGGTACACGGACAGAGCTCCAGGCACTTCACCTTGGTAAAACTTTTACCTAAAACCATAAAAATTGAAGCTCTGTCTGCACGTTCAAGAGCCTTTTGGTTCATTTTGTAACAGATGAGGTCCCCCCTGGAAGGCTTGCACCACTGAGCAGAGTTTTGAACAAGATGGCAGTTTCCCTGAATTTCAGAGCCTGCTATAGTTCAATGGTTATAAAGTGCTTTGAAATGAGATGTGCTACATAAATGTCAATTATTATTACAGTATACTGTGCTTAACTGGGAGCACTAAAATGGAATAAGCTGCTCCACAGGAACTCGGTCTAAGAAATTAATTTAATCTAGTGATAGTGAACGTCCATGACCACTTACAGACTAAGGCAGTAGTAGTATATATCTTGCTCAGCAAGAGTGCATTTATTTAGTACAGCCTAATAAAAGAGTAAAGGGTATATTTTACTGAAAACTCAGGAAGTTTTAAGGCTTGTCTCTACCAAATGGGCTAGCTCAGCACAACTGACCCAAGATAAACACGTTTGGTGAAGACATGCTGTCTCAATGGAAAAACGCTCTCCCGTTGACATAATTACTCCACATCTATGAGAGGCAGAAGCAATGTTGGTGAGAGCCTCTCCTGCTGCCAGAGTGCAGTGTAGATCCTGCTTTAAGTCAATGTAACTTCTGTAGCTCGGGCAGTGTTTTTTCACACTCCTGAATGACAGTTTGCCTTGATTTAAGTGATACTATAGACGAAGCTTTAGTCAAGGACAGTTGGAAGCAGACAGCATTAAGCCATGCAGTTTCAGATTACGGAACTCAGAAGTTCCGCGGGCAATTTTAGTCTGAAAGTACACTTCAGTACTGCTTATCCAAAACATATGGTAATAATACTATGGTTGAGAAATCAGGTACCCACAATCAGGATAAGTTTCAAGCTCAGCCTCAGCATTATTCCTTTGTACTTATTACTTAATATACTTCATAAGTTCTCAATTAGTACAATGTATCAGACAAACTAATTTCTAATACATTACATGCAGTCTTAAGACGGCTTGGTTTTTGTGGTTAAATTATATCTATACCAAGTTTGAAGGAAATCGGTCTCCCAGCATTTTAAAGTACTCTTTCGGCATGAGTTGATCTAAGAAAAAGTTTTAACTTTCTGAATCTAAACATTCATAACTTTGAAGCTTTTGAGACACTTTTCATAGCTTGTTTTGCAGGTACCATTGATATACATGAAACTCAAACCAGGAGACAAGGTGTTTTCTACATAACAGCATATGAGAAATTCCCATTTAAAATAAACACATATGGTATTAATTAATTACAGTAAAATAGATACAATTTAAAATTATAAAACAAAGGAGTCAGAGTTGGATGCACTTGTTTTCTCTTTGCAATTAAACTAGATTTTCTTTAATTTTATAGGGTCAAAACATGAGACACTCATTCAGAAAAAGCTTAATGGACGTTTTGCCTGTGCAAACATCTCAAGATGTGCATCTTCAATTGTATTCTAAAAGACTCTCAAAAGCAAACAACAAAGGGTTAGCTTAATTGGTTAGCAGCTTCTCTTTCTCCCTCCCCACCACCTCATGATCAGAACAGGCAGTACTTTATACATTTTTTTAACTTAGGTTTTGGGACTGATTTCAACTTCCTCTTTCTCTTAACTGCAATATGCTGACTGTACCACTCTTGTAAATGCATATTTTAAAGATTATCTTACAAATATTTTAACTGCAAGATCAATGGCATTATTTGTCTATTCTACCCTAAACAGATAAGCCTCTTTTCTCCCTCACAAACCGTTGATGTCCTTAGATTTACAGGCCTCATTTTAAAGTAGTATTTTAAATAAATGCCAGGACAAGAAGTGATCACCAGCACAGTGTTTCCCCTTAAGAGTACTACTTCCTCTCTCATTAAGATTCTGTTATCTAATGCCCCATCTCAGTGAAATTTACATTGTCTGAGACTTAAATTGCAGGAGAAGCATTACCCTAATATCTTTCTCCATCAAAATTGCCTTTACCCCACCAAACTTCTGAAACTCTTCTCCAAATTGTCCTGTTTTCTTTTATAAGAGTAATGTTATGCCTCTAGCCCCACAAATGTATCTGATGCATCCCACCATCCCAACTTTTTTGGGGGAGGGGAAGTACAAATAGTACTTTACAGCAGCGTACATTAATGGTAGTGACTGAGCAGCCACATATCCCAAGGGGGAAAATAATATTTTTTTCCTCTTTAAACTAATTCACAACCTCTCAACAGCTTATGAGTCAAGTCTGGAGTTACACAAAGTTTGTATTATCTGTTTTTCCAGAGACTAATTAGAAGAAATTAATGAATAAAATTATTGATTCCCTAGTACTCGCTCTTTCAAGGATACCACAAGGTTTTTTTATGATCTTTAAACAATTCACATCTCTGAAAGAGATTTTAGTTTTCCCTGTCTAGAAGAGTCCATTTTATGCCATCTTTCTCCTGACTATTTAAAATATCCGATTCCCTGCATTTTCCATAAGTGATGGGTCTTGTTTTCCCTTCTGAGAGCCTTTTAAAGCTGCCACCACCATTTTTCAGTAGAAATAGCTGTTTCACAATTAATCAGTGCTCTTATTGAAAGCATTTATCAAAGGAAATAGCCCTTTCATTTTTGTTATGGTCTCCTGTTTTTGTATTTTCTTTTTTAGACATAAAAGATGACAAAAATCAGTATGTCTTTACCAGGGGATCCAGGTTTTCAGCTCAGAGGCTGATGTGCAAAACCTACATTTCTAACATTGAGAACAAAGGAATGGAGAAGGTAAGGCAAGTGTCAATATATGTTCTCCCAAATCAAAATTTTTAAAATACCCTTCATTATTCCAATAAAGAAAGCTCTCTTGGTCAGAAACGTATATAGACGCATGCCAAAAGAAATAATACTTCTCTAATTAATCTCTTATCTATCATTAAGGTCTAGTCAAATCCTCTGTCACTTTTTTCCTATTTAGGCATTAAAAATCTGTTAGCAAGAAGATACAGCATTACTGATGCAATCCCTAGCCACTGATGTAATGTCTTTCTATTTAAGGAATTTGAAGAATGAAGATATACTCTCGATAAAGGATTCTACTTCTTGGAATTTATTACACAATGAAACTAAGAAGCATTTTTAGATTCCGTGTACAGTGATATATTGTATTTTCAAGCTCTTTTCCAGCACTGACAAATATGCTGCATCTCTACTCTCCACACAGGAAATCAGTCCCACGTCACTTTACATTATAAAGATAAAAATAGAGAATGGTTCTTGATGCAATTTGTCCTCAGCCTCCCAGTAACTGTAAACAACTATCATTTCTCAAATATTTGCTCCACTCTTCTCCGGAGTCCTGTGCTCTGAGTTTCACCATTATTCATAAGCTTTTCCTTGTGACTTGATGTAGGTGTTCTGGAGTTGTGGTACACATGTCTGGTCACCATAGCCAGAGCTAGGAAAGAGCTCCTCTGAGCAGCATTCTCCGACAGCAACTCTGAGGATTTCCCGGTAGAACGCTACGAAGGAGACAACATGCTGGATGCAGCGTTAATTCTCTGTGTTGTGCTGTCTCCATATCTCCCCGCCCCTCAATGAGCTGTGCTGGCAGAGACTCAGTACCGATTTTCAAAACTTGCCGAGATGACAGTGAGTTTCAACATTGAACATTAAATTTTAGATAGTTGCAAGGCCATATCCCTGACCCTCCATACATCCTCAAAGCCCTTCTTCCTCAGAGGAAAATGCAACAGTGTGTCATAGCACCCGGTACGCATTATGCTAGAGAGCCCGTTAGCACATACTTTTTGGCTAACGGCCTTAAACATGACTTCACACCTCACGCACCCATGGTACCTCTAAAGTTAATCATCACCATCTGACATGCTTCTCATCATGACAGTCCTCTGTCTACATCATGTTAATTAACTTGTGTTCACTACCACACTACCATGATGCATTTTATCAGTTTATACAGGGCCTAAGTCCCGTCTTCCCTCCAGTTGGCTTTATAGAGAGGACATTTGACATGTAAGCGTGAAAGCAGTTTAGCCCTATGTTTCATAACAGTCGACAGTAAGGGTTCATATAAATTTCTCAGTCTCCCAAGAGGATCACTTATTAGTTTACCCAATACACAGGACAAAAGCAGGCTGGAACCCAGCACGTACTTGTATAAAGTAGTGTGGTCCAGTCCATCTCCTTAGCGTGCACTTGTCCCTTAACTGCATGGCAGTGTAGGGATGTAGAGGGGACCAGTATCTGCTGTTCAATAAGGCAAAGCTTCCCTTAATTCTACTCTCTGGCAGCAGCGTAGTGAGATGAGCTCCCCAGCATTGTGCAAGAGGCCCAGAGGACCAAAGAAGGGGAAAGGCAGCTTAGAGAGAGCAGCTGAATCACTGCTACTCTGAGGAGGAGGAGGAGGAGGGGGAAGAGAACAAAGCTCTGAGAAGGTGGAATGAAATATGGAGAAGTAAGCACAGAGCTAGGAAAAAAGACAACTATATGATGGAGGAACTGAGGATAAGGGAGCTAGTAGGAGGGAGAATGGTGGTTCTCGTGGAAACAGAAAGCAAATGGTGGCTCATTTTTCATTCCATCACTTTTATGAAGAATACAGTAGAGTGCCGCTCTGATCTGCTCTATACAAGATACAAGGAACATATGACATACGTGTCTCACAGACAGTTTAAAGTCAGCAGAAAAAAGCATAGCTGAAAATTAAATACTGCCATCTTCAGAACTATTTAAGAATATTGTTACCACATATGTAATACAATTAATTTTTCATCATGTTTGTTAACAGAGGATGATGCAATAATAGTATATGTAATTCTTACTTGAAAAATATCAGCTGCCATGTGCAATAGTTTCATATGGAAATTCAGTAAGTGTAAATTTTTAAAAAAATAACTAACAAACCTAAAACAAATAAAACACATCTTATTTTCAGTGGTTGTCTCCTACCTGGCAGGAGGGTTCTCCCAGATCGTCATACAGGTCCTCCCAACAGCAAAACAAAGCTTGAGTGCTGAAAAATGAAGTCGTGGTTAAGAAATTTTTGCTAGAGCTGCCTGTGAAGTATATACACAGATCCATCTTTTTATTTATAAATACCAGCATAGTAAGAAAATACAACTGTGGAAGCCACGAATATCTAATTTCAAGCTGACTCTGCCTGTTTTGTCTAATACACCACGAGGAAATGGTTACTATATACACTAGAAATCTGGCATATAATTGTTTTGCAAATTAAACAACATCCTTATTATACATGAAACTCCAGTACAAAAAGTTTTGCGAGAAGTGGATCTTAAATGTGAGGTAATTCATAGGTTCAGAGTAAGATGGCTGTATTTTGAGGTATTGATTTGTTGTTGTTTTACCTTTCTAAAAGGCAAAATCAAATAGGAAATTCTTACTCTAAAATAAAAGAGTATTCACATGGACTTACACTGAAAAAAGTAAAGGCAGGAATCAAAAGCAGTCTCCCCATTCTCTCAGTTCCGCTTGTGTGTAGAGGAGCTCTAATTCTGCATTTCCTGCTTGTTGGTTCAAATTCCTAATGTTACTCTAGAAAACTCTCTCTCTTCCAATGAAGTCAATGGCAAGCAAACCCCATCACTTGTTACATAACGAGCAACTCCAGATCTTTGTTTTTTTTTGTTGCTTTGAAATATCTTCTTAGGACAGAGCAGGTGCTTTTTGGAATTTAGCTCCTCAATAAAAAGAGCAAAGTTTTTCTCCTGCCTGTTGATATTCTACAGATGGTGCAGTCTAAACACTAATGTCATTCTACAAACGGCTTGAGATGGGGTTTAGCATGGTGCTTCCACAGCTACCAGGCACCATATTACAGGCCAGTGTTTCCCAAATAGTGTTCTGCGGATCCCCGGGGTTCCATGAAGTGAAACTAATGACAACAGGGGTTCCAGGAGAAAATGAACAGGGGTTCGCATCCTGCAGCTTCAGAGCCACATGCAGCTCCACGGAGCCATTTGCAGCTCCAGACGCTGATGCTGCCGAATCCACTGCAGCTCCCTGCCCTGCCCTGCCCTTCCCCCGCTGAAACAGTAGAACTAAATGTAATTGGTTTAACAGCCAGCAAGGCAGCGGGAGGGATCTGACTGTTAAACCAACTGAATTTACTTCCACTATTACAGCAGTGGCAGGGCACAGAGCTGCAGAAAACCCCTCACTCACAAAATAGTGGGCACATGAGCAATGAGGGTTGGGCAAGGGAAGCAAATGGCTTTCCAGAAGGGGAGCCGGACAGGTCTTGCTGTTCCTCTGTTGTCCTAGCCTTGAAATTGGGCCCTTGAGATGATAGTCAGAGGAGCAGTGGTGGCTAAGGTAGGTTCCTTCATCATGTTGGGTGAGGTAATGGGAAGAGCTAACGTGGGTGGAGTTTGTTCAGGTGGGGTTAGGCTGGGGGCCTCTTTCGGGCAGATGGGTTAGCCCCAGGGGACCAGTTTGGGGCTCAGGTGGGTTAATCCTGAAGATGGGGAGGGGAGACTTTGGGGCTGAGAGAGGTTAAGATACACATGACTTATTGGAGTTTGGGCAAAATTCTTTCACGTTTAAAAGGGTTCTGTGGCCAAATAAAATTGGGAAACACTGTTGTAGGCTAATGCAGAGAGAAAATAAGACCACTCCTTTCTTCTTTCGGCATACGTGTGCCTGTCCCTCACCAGGTTGACTTCCCTTACTCCTCGCAACTGCCAGAAGTAAGGGGACCAATGGCAGTGCCGTGACAGTTGAATTTAGTGTACCTGGTGGGGTGCACTAAATTGAACACTGAAAGACTGACTGCCAGTGCACTGATTGTCCCGGAAGCGTAAATGTACCCTAAACCTGATGGGTTCATCAGACTCACGGGATGAGCAGGTATAATTCTATTGCCACCAGCAGCAAAAGTGAATTTTACCACTCTGTGATTCTGAGAACTTTTTATAGACTACAAATGTTTCGCTCTTAAGACTTGGAAGAGTGTTTGTCCTCTGCCCTGTCTGGGAGGAATACAGTCTTCCTGAGGATCTAACCACTCCCCATTCTCTTGCTCGAACACCGTTTCCATTCCTACATTTCCTCCCTCACCCTCCTGTAACGAGAAAGCTATAATCCTCCTGAGAGTCACAAAACCTGACTTGTGAACTCTTCTCTCCTCCTCTCTGCTCACAGACTCTCACTGGCTGGCCTGACTGAGAGCTGCTCTACGCTTTGGGACAGTAACTCCTCAGACATTGGACCATGGGCCTGTTTTTTTTTTCCTGGCATGAAGGAAGATTTAGAACCCAGAAGCAAGAGCAGGAAGGGCACTTTCTGCAGGCCTGCCATGAGGGATGGCTGTTCTTAGCACAGAGAAAAGAGGCTGGCCCCAAATTTGGGCTTTCTATTTCTGACCCAATGGCTGCGTCTAACTAGCCCCAAACTTCGAAATGGCCATGCAAATGGCCATTTTGAAGTTTACTAATGAAGCGCTGAAATGCATATTCAGCGCTTCATTAGCATGCGGGCAGCCGCGGCACTTCGAAATTGACGCGGCTTGCCGCCACGCGGCTCGTCCCGATGGGGCTCCTTTTCAAAAGGACCCCGCCTACTTCGAAGTCCCCTTATTCCCATGGGGGACTTCGAAGTAGGCGGAGTTCTTTCGAAAGGGAGCCCCGTCGGGACAAGCCACGCAGCGGCGAGGCGCGTCAATTTCGAAGTGCCGCGGCCGCCCGCATGCTAATGAAGCACTGAATATGCATTTCAGCGCTTCATTAGTAAACTTCAAAATGGCCATTTGTGTGGCCATTTCGAAGTTTGGGGCTAGTGTAGACACGGCCAAGGCCATCTTACCACTGCTTAGTTAGTTCTATATGAGAGTTACATGTGTACATCAAGAAAGATCAGACCCTGTGCTGCTGACAGAATCTATTTTCAGGTACAGCCATTTCAAGTGAAAAACTATCACCACCTCTGTGTTCTGGGGCCAAACAACATTTTCTTTTGTCTCCTGAACTGTTGGCCCACTGTGGTGATCAATTTATATCTAATGAGCTTGTAGTTCCCTACTTTTTAGTTGGTCGGCTGGTAACGCCTAGGGTTTTTGGCAGCCTGTTGTCCAGTTTGATAGGCAACGGCTGATGTTGTCTTTAGCCCATGTTTCTACAACTTGACAAACAAGGCAATGCACAGCAGCGCAAAAGTAGAGTGTGCCACATGGGACTGGCACATGCTACTAGGCACACAGATGGTAGTGGCTATGTTTTCCTGAAGGAAAGCTCCAGATGTGCAACAGCTGATATTGATATATACACCATGAAAGGAGAGGAATTTCACAAGACCTGATATTGTGAACAGCAAACTTTCCCCATTTCTTTTCTGTTTAAGCAACAGAGTCTAAGATTTTCAAGAGTCACTAGTGGTTCTGGGTTCTCCAGATGTTGGATGTCCAGCTTGACATACCCTAACTCAGTACGAAGCTCCTACTCTCTGAAGGCACCTCATGTTGGGCATCCAAATTACTAGTCTCTGACTTTTGAAAATCATGTTCAATTCCATATTAAAACAAAAATGGCTATTTAATTATTGCAGCATGAGTACTTCCAATCTCGTACTTCCAACTGAAACATTCACGGAGGATGACAACACAAAAACAACCAAAAAGCCCATAATTCAGACAAAATACTTTTTTAGCAGAAGTAGAAAATGAACATAAATTATAGAAACAGCAGCCATTTAAGTTGCAAGGACATGGAGGAAAAGTACATCTGCACTACCACATACAAATCTGCTTACCACAATTTGCAATCACAAATCACCAGGCATAAAACTGTTTACTAAACATAGGCTGCTTTTTTCTTTCTGCAGCACTACGGGGAACAAATGTTAATTTTTCACCAAAGTGTAAATGTTTTACACCACAGAGAGCACCTGAGAAGCACCCAGCTGTACCGGGTAACATGCAGAGCTACTTATCTGAACTAGTTTCCATACATAAATGTAGTGGTATCAGCAAAATTCTGAAGCCTCACAGCATATATACAGTAGCTGCTGACTATAAAATGAAAGCTGGGAGGCTAAATGGTTCTTTCTTCCTCTCATGGGAGCACATAAAGAATTTCTCATTAATAGCGATGGGAGCTGCTCTTAAAATGGGAACAGATCTGAACTTAAATAATCTGCAATTTCTGCAATATGCAGCATTATCAAGCAGCTGTGTGTTTTGAACTGCCCATTCATCCAAAGAATGCTGCAGACTGCTGAACTACTTTGTTTCTATTGTCTGAAATTTTAATTAACAACTGATTAAACAGCATTAACAAATGCACTAACATAGAAGTGAAAATATTACCTTCAACTGGCAAGGTTTCTTCATCCTGGAACACATTGCTATTCTGCCAAGGTACCATAAAAAAAACTTCTAGCAACACATTATAAAACTCTGTATTTTAGTTAATCCAATTCTTGGAATTCTGATATTCTTGTCCACTCTGCTATTTTCTGATTCTGTATGCGCAGCACAGATCTCTACCTTATTTGGCTGCCAAGCCTATTACAGTGAGCAAACAATGCCTTCTCTGTCAGAACAGAGAAGGAGTAGTATCACAAAGACACTCCTCTTATACACAATCCTGTACTTTTTCACTGTCCTTGGAATAGTTTATCTAGGACGACAACTGATGGGGAAAACACTGGTGCATTTTTGATTGCCCAAAACTCTATTAGAAATGTATCAGTGTATTCTACACAAAATCTTGCATTTAAAGATGAAATTAAACACACAATAGCAAAAATACTCAGTCAACTTTTTAATGCTTTTTTGTTTCAGATATGTGTGTGTCTGTCTTAGCAAAAGAACAGGACTTATTAGACATATAATTTAAGTGGAAGAAAAAGCTGTTTTCAAGTTCGAAAGACTAGGATCTGAAAGAGATATCTCACACTGACATAGCAATGTAGGTTTAAAAGCACCTGCTGTACACTTTGTTTTAAAACTGCCTACAAATTCTGCTCCTTTTACTAGGGGTACATCTACACTTACTGGAAGATTCATGTGGTTGAGGGGAGCGATACTCAGTGGTTTGAGCATTAGCCTGCTAAAAATGCGGGGTTGTGAGCTCAATCCTTGAAGAGGCCATTTAGGGATTGGAGCAAATAGACATCAGGGATGGTGCTTGGCCCTGCCAAGAGGGCAGGGGACTGGACTAGATGACCTCCTGAGTTCCCTTCCAGTTCTAGGAGATGTGTATCTCCAGTTATATTAGGGATTGGGGCAATCTTCTGGGGTTTGATTTAGTGTGCCTAGCAAGGCCATGCTAAACTGAACTATTAGGACTCTACTGTCAACCCTTGTACTCCTCATGACAATGAGGAATAAAGGAAATTGATGGGAGAGTTTTTCCCATCAACCTCCTACTGTGGAGATGGCAGGATAAACCGATTTCAGATACAGCAACTCCAGCTACGCAATTCACAGAGCTGGAGTTGCATATCTTAAGTTGATTTTTCATGACAGTGGCCTCACCTTAATTTGTTAATATATGGTTTACACTGAGAGCCTGAAGTCACACATCAAAAAGTCTCCAAACAAATCTGTCTGTTCGTGTTTTCCAAATGACCTTACAATTTCATTTTTCAAGAACGAATGACTGTTGACCTTCCAGAACAAAGAACTATCAACAACGTTTACAGCTGTTAACATGCAGAGGAGGGTAGGAGGATTCTTAATTTAATACACTGTTCCCCATAAAACTCTCCTTGTCAATGAACAATGTAAACAGGCCCTTTTTAAAGCATCTATGTAAACTTTTACCTATAATAATCAAATATATATATAAAAATGCTCTTACGTTTAAATCACTATATTTTGGAAGACAGTACGCTCAGAATTTACTTCAGTGCTTCTACTTAATTCTCCTTTCAACTGAAACAAAATCAAGCACTGATCCTGCAAAGATTTATGTGTGTGCTTTAAAGTTCAGCCTGTGAATAGTTTTATTGTGCCCATCTGTACAGGTCTTTGCAGAATCACAGCCACTGACTCAGGCACAGAACAGTGAAGATTCCATTTGGAGCAGTTCTGAACAGGAGAGATGAAGTGAAGCACCAAAGGGCATGGAAGAGATTCTGGGTATGGCCACAGGTGACAGCTGTCTTCAACATTTTTAATGTAACTGCAGTTCTTGCATACCCTCAAATGATACGTTACATACTCCTAGAGTTACATGCACCTTAGTTAGAAAACCACTGCTTCATACATACCATGAGTAAACAGATTATTTCTTAAAGCTAATCTCCAGTAAAAAAACCAAAAAACCCACAAAAACAAACAAAAAATAACCAAAAAACAAGAAACAACACACACAACACACATTCAGGGCCCCTACTACCAGGATGGAACACGACTGTGGACTTGTTCCAGTTCCCAGATGAACAATAATTACAATAATTCCCCATTCAATCAGCATTAATTGGTATCTTGCTGGCAGTCTGTCAGGGCCCTTCCACCCAGTGAGAGGAAAGTCATGCCAGTCCAGGCTGGAGGCTCACTGACAGGGCGATATCGGATAACTGTACAGCTGTAGTTCAACCTATAGCTATTTACTGACTTCTACCCAGGAGCATCTGTTGCTTTAGTCCCTTGTTTGGATAAAATAATGCATTCACCAGGACTGTCATTCAATGTCCCCTCTATTTTTTTCCATCCTTAGGTGGAATAAATTATATTGTGTGTGCCAGGACACGTGTGAATGTGTACCACCAATGCAAACACATGCTGCCAGCTATGGGCACTCTGCTAATCAGCTGATAGGCACCTAAAGCTCTCCTGGGTGGCCGCCCACTCACTCAGTTTACAAGGAGTGCTGCTGTCATTATGGTACCTTGGTATTACAGTAAAAAGTTACTTTAAAGAATGAATGGTTGCAGGCTTTTGTGAACAGACACAATGGAATTTAGAACAGCCATTTGTAAACAGAAAGGAAATTTCTTAATGTTTCAGAAAAATAATCAGTACCATCTGGAGTAATCTGAATTAAAGCAAATCCTAACGCCCTCATGCAGACAACTGCTGTGGGAGTATAGTGGTAGTGGAAAGGACACGGAAGCTACGTGAGAATTTGCCTGTTACGGCACAAGCATTTTTAAGGGCATGACAGGACAAGAGTCTCTCCCATATGACAAGCCTTATTGTTTATTTATAGCTTAACAAAGAGAAGGTTAAGGCATGACTTGATTAGTCTGTCAGAGCCCATTTGGGGAATAAATATTTGACAATAGGGTCTTCCGTTTATCAGAGAAAGTTTCAACGCGATCCAATGGCTGGGAGTTGAAACTAGCCAAGTTTAGACTTGAAATAATTCATGTTTAACAAAGTATTTAACTTTTGGAACAATTTGTCATGGGCTGTGTTCAATTACCCATCAGTGGCCACTTTTTAACCAAGGTTGTTGCGTTTCTAAAACACATATTCACACTAGTATTTGGCAAAAGCTCTCTTGACTGGTATTGTATGAAAGATCAGATTAGATCTGGGTCAGCTCCACCAGGAGAAACATACACAGCCCGCTCCCTCCCCCATGCAGCCAGGAGCTTGCCTGTGGATTAACAAAAGACCAGCTAATGTTACCAAACACCACATAAATGGTAAAGATCTGCATCTTAACGTGTTTATGAATGAAGCTGTTTTAAGTAGGACCTTACAGTGGTCAAAAGATCAAATTTTGTTTTGATACCTCAGACAGGTTGCTGAGCCCTGGATTAGATAATCACAGTGGTTCCTTCTGGCCTTGGAATCAGTGAAAACCCTGTTTTCCGGGGTAGTTATGAAGTTTATCCTGAGGTAAATCAGAAAATAAACTTGTTCTAGTGTCTATGCATTTTGGAGCAGGGATTGTGTCTGCCAGTACGTGGGACAATGGGATCCATATGCTGCCTCAGACATCCAAGCACTACTGCAAAAAGACCACAACATTCACCTTACTAGCATTATGCACAAGTGTCACAAGTGGCACCTTGATTTTGTTTTTATCCTTGCTTTAGGAAACAGAAATCTAGCAATGCTAACTTATTGGATTTTAGGTGTAAAATTTCTTTGAGATACTGTCTGAAAGGTTAAAAAAGTATTGCAGAGGAAAATACAAACGTGGTTTAAAGGAGTTGTGGGGTTGATGGGCCTCAAATCTGACCTATTTTTCCCCTATAAAACTGTATAACTGATTTCATAACTCATTTATACATTAAAATCTGCTTCAGTGCGTTTTTTTGCTTCTCTAGAAGCAAGAAAATGTCTCAAACTAAAGTAATGCCAGGAGGCCAGCACTCATGAACAATTTTACCAATAGCAAGGGAAACAACACATGAATCTTACATATGCTGAGGCATAATTCATTGCTAGAAGCAAATAAAATCAATTCAATGAGGAGCAAATCTATGTTATGGAGACTATACCAGCATAGCTAGGTTGCTATAGCTATGCCAGCATAACCCTGCAGCAGAGACACAGCATACTCTGATAGAAGACGTTTTGATGGAAATACTCTTCTACAAACACAGTTGTCTCTACACTGGAGGGTGGGGACATTAGTCAACATTGCTTCATTGGTCAGAGTAAGGGTCTTCCACACCCCAGACTGACATGGACCCATAAGCCCAATTTTTAAGTGTAGACCAGGACTAAGAATTGGCCAGAAAGAATGTCATAATGTCATCATCATCATTGCCCTTTACGCCTACTGGTGTGGAGGGCAGCAACACAGGCCTTCCACTTCTGTCTGTCACTGTCCAGCCTCTCAATAGTGTCCCAAGTGTGATTCAAGCACTTCATTTCTGCTTCACTGGTCTGGCACCATGTTGTCTTGGGTCATCCTTGTTTCTGCTTCCCTTCAGGGGTCCAGTGCACAGCAGACTTTTTCATGGAGCTTCCATCTTTCCCAAACAAGTGACCAATCCATCGCCAGCATCTTTTCATAATGATCTTGCTTGCACTGTGCGAGCAGATCCTGATTTCAAATTATTCTCAGCCAAAAAATATGCAGGATCCTCCAAAGGCTTCTGGTGTGAAAGGCTGACAATTTGCCAAGGTCATCCTCTGTCATCTGCCAGCATTCTGATCCATATAATAATGTTGATAAAGCACTGCTCTGATAAAACTTCAGTTTGGGGTGGATGCTGTACTGTGATGACTTCCATACAGCATTCAGATTCATGAAGACATTTTTGGCTTTACTGAATCTGCTCTGGATATCGCATCTCATGCCTCCATCTTGTCTGATGTGTGATAATACTACCCAAGTATGTAAAGCTCTCTGTAGCAGGTAGGTCGTGGCTGTTGATCTTGACTGATGCTGGCGCCTCAAGGTTTAGGGTCATTACTTCCATCTTCTTCCGGCTAGCTCTTAGTCCAACATGTTTCCGAAGGCACAGAGTCAATTGTCTTCTTTTGCATATGACGATAAGTATTGAAGAGCAGCACAAGGGTCATCACCAAAATCAAGGTCCTCCAGTGGAGAAGACAGTCCATGTAATGCCTCTTGGCTCCTCTTCTGTTGTATGACACATAACCCAGTCTATGACTAAGTTAAAGAGAATCGGAGACATGATGCATCCCCGTCTTACTCCAGTCTTAACTTCCAAGCACAGATCATTGTTTCCCATGCTGCATGTTGTTACAGTCCCTGTGTGCTCCTTTCTTGGGCATCTTAACAATAATGCCATTAGTCCATTCCTCTGGCACCTGCTTCCCCTCCCATATTGCTGTAAAGAGCAGTTGAAGGATAGTGGCTGAAAGTTCTGGGTCTGCCTTGAACAATGCAGCATTGAGGTTGTCGTGTCCTGGAGTTTCACCATTCTTTAGGAATCTCATTGCCACGCTAATTTCTTCCTTTTTTGGTGGAGCAGTATTTATGTGAAGGTCTGTTTCCACTTCTAGATCTTTGGTTTCTTCTTCTGGCAGTGGCCTTCTTAGAACTTCCTGAAAGTATTCTGCCCAATGAACGCCTTGTTCCCTCTCTGTTGTAAGTAGATTTCCTTGTTTTTCCATTACAGGGACACTTGTACTGGTATGACATTTACCACAAAACAAGCCTGGTGATTTTAAAAAGTTTTCCTTTCTCTCTTTGAGTAGATGTTTCTGTAGCTTGTGCGGCTAGTTCTTCTATGTGAGCTCTTTTATCAGCTCTCACCACCAGTTTCTTGACATGCCAGTCTGCTTCTTTGTATTACGGCTAGTATCCTTCTTTCAGTCTTCCTGATTTGGCATCTTGAGTTTCTTCTTTAAAGTGTGTCTGTTATGGATTGCCTTCCATGTGTCTGGCATGATCCATACTTTTCTTCTTCTGTTTCTATTTGAAACCTAGGCAGTCCTCACTGTTCTTTATGTATATTGTTGTAATTTGTTCCCATTTCTTATTAATTTCTTCTACGCTGTGAGTTTCTTCTTCAAGATCTTGTAGAGCTTGAAACCTATGTTTCAACTTAAGGATAAAAGCATTCTTAACTTTGGAGTCTTGCAGCTTCTCTACATCAAATCGTTTCTGCATGAGTATCTTACAATCAGTGCTTCTCAGTGTAAGCTCTATGAGTGCTATCACAAGGTGGTGATCACTGCCAATATCAGTCCCTCTTTTCACCTTGACGTCTAGTAACGAGCGTCTCCATGTTCCATTGATCATCAAGTGGTCAGTCTGACTACTGTTCCTACCATTTTGTGAGCACCATGTTAGCTTGTCAATTTTGTGGTGAGGAAAGAGCACACCTCCAATGATAAGATTGTGTAAACTACAGCGTTCCACTAGCCTCTCTCCATTCTCGTTCATGGTACCACACCCACGTTTCCATCATTGTGTGTATTATCACTCCCAACTTTAGCGCTCAAGTCTACTATGACTATTATAAAATCATGACGTATTGCTGTTTTTCATTTCAGCTTGAAGCTGTTCATACTGTAGGCCAGCTTTATCTCTTCCCCTCCCTTTTAAAGGTGCACTACAACTCAAACTGGTGGGTGTTAATGTTATTTTCTGTTACTTCTCATAACAGTTTTTCCTTAGTGCACAGCATCTGGAAATGGCAATGCAGCCTCAGCAGACTGACCTGCCGTATATTAGATACCTTGGGTTGGAGATGGTATTTTCAAGAAGACCATCATTAAATGCCAGTCACCTGCAGGTCAAAATCTTTCCCGTGCAGCCTGTGAGTGTAGCGATCTAGGAACATCTTCTGCGCTGTCCCATTCTACTTCAGGAGTATTTTATCTTTATTTTTATTCTGTCTTACCAGATTTTTAAACAAAAATTCACGTGCTTAGATGCACCTAGTGCAATATAGTCTCACACGGCAGAGACATGTCAGAGAAACTTCTGTGGGAAACAGCGCATCTCATGACAAAAACTCGTCATATCTTACCAAACTGTAGTTCCAAGAGAGATCTGTATTGCCAGATTAAAAGGTACATTAATAAAGTGTATCATATTTTTTCCTCTGCGTTTGTTTGACCCTGAGTTATGCTGGATCTTGTTAACTGTTTCTCAGTATCTCCTGTGGCATATAAGGATGAGGCCATTATTCCCTAATGCAGCATGAAACTTATATTAGCTTCCAGAGGCATGGAAAATGCTTTTCAGTCATGTTACGTGCAGTGAATAACATTTTGATTTCAGTTATGGCAGGGCAAAAACAGAAAACTTCATTAACTTCAATGTCTTTGAATTTACACCACCACAACCGAGATTAAAAAATTTTCTATACACTCTTTTCACTCACACTAAAAACTAATGGAGAATTTTTCAAAAAGCAAAGCATCCAGGTACAAAGACACATTGCTTAGGGCAGTTTGTATGGAGAGAGAAGGATTTAGCACTGAATGCAACAGTAACTGTGGAACCCACAAATGGGAACTTAAAATAAATACCTTAAGCTATCTTCCTCTTGAAAATATCAAAGAAAGTTTGTCGCATGTTTGAAAAAAATAATCACAGGAACACAGTATAAATCTTTGGCAATACCAGCGTAGTTATTAGAATTTTCAACATTCTACTAACAGGAATATTCCATTTGATTAAATCTAGTAACATGTAATATATTTCCCTTTTTTGGAATGCTCAGACACACACTTAATACCTTCATACACATAGGTAGAGACAGACATCATATAACATCCAGAATAACATGTAAGCTTTAGAACTTCTTCTTGACATGGAATATTGAAAGATGTGGAATGTGCTGACCTTTTATGAGCAATTGAAATACAGATGTCAAATCAAATTAAACCTTTACAAAAATACTAATTAAACTTCCCTGCATTCCACGCTGAGCTCATACCACTTTCCACGCTAAAGTTAAGTCCAAACTTATTTTTAGCATGCAAGCAGAACAAAGCCAGATCTGTCTACCCGGGCTGGGAGGCAAAACTATGAAGAGAGAATAGCTGATGATGTTCTGGCTGGTTGATTAGGTATATTAAAAAAGTACAGGGAGGCAAAAGGATATTTTATCCATGAAAGTAGGAGCTTGTGTTCCATACTTTAACAGAACTGACTGCCAAAGAACTCAAGATACTTGGCACATGCCTTAGTCCCCATTTATTATAGGCTCCATAAGAGCAGTGACAATGCTGTTAAACATACTCAGATAACTGGAAATCAATTAACTTGAGGTAGGAAAATCTACTAGTGACATAGCCTATATCTTTACTACTAAACCACTGTCTGGGGGAGGCCAGCTCATAGCCCAAGGGTCTGCAACCGAAACAGCAAGAGCAGCCATTTTTTTTCAAATCTGGTTACAAAATCAGTACTTCAAGAGCCACAATGCATGTGAATATGAGACCATCCTCAACACATAACATCAAATCATACTTTTTGCAATCCCTATTTTAAGAACAGCATACACGCAATGATTTGTCCTCTCCCCGCAAGCTCCATACCAGGAAAAAATGAATTTTATTTTCATCCCTGGAGATTTGCCATATTAGATCAACTATCTGATCCATTCAACCCAGCAAACTGCTTTTGACAATGCTGCAGAGGAACGTAGAAAAAGCCTCCTATGAACTGTTATAGAATAGCCTGATCATAGGAGAAGCTTCTTCCTGAATCCAGTCAGCTAGAGGTTGACATCTGATATGACCTGAAACTTGAGCATTTACAATTACATTATGCCTCTTGTACAGAAAGGATATCATGTAATTCTGGATGTCCTCATTATCCATGTACATATTTAACTCTTCTCTGTTCCCTAGTAAGCTCTAAAATCTGTCCTATCTAGTGGCAATGAGTACCAAAAAATAATTTGGAATCCAAAGTGGGGAGGGGGGTCAATTTAGGAGCATATAATATAGTGATCATATTTACAATGTGCATGCTCTTTGCATTAGTATAGAAACAACAGCTCATGATCTTACATTTCTGTTTATTATAAAATGGCTCTCTTTGAACCATGTCACAAATTTTCTCCTAGTCTCTAACTTCTTTATTGCATCCCATTACAGTACTTACCCATCTTTCCTTTATCTCCTGTTACTAAATCACATTAAAAAACAATGAAAATATATTAAACAGATTCCTAATATTATTTTTCACACAAGCAATTGATGACTCTGCCATCATTTCACAAATGCAAGGGTAGGAGGTGGTCCATGAAAAAATTTCCCTTTTCCGGTGTGAAACAAACACATTTGAGAATTCCCATTTTAAAACTGGGTGAGCAGGAATGACACCCGAACCACCCCAGGACCCCATTCACCGCAGCCTGCCACACTATGTTCCTCTCAAGCTTAGATGGGATCTGGGCAGACCCCACAGGGAGAGCTGAAACACACAGGAGCAGCAATAGGGCCAACCCCCACCCCCACCCTGCCCAGATGTGAGAGCAGCAGGAAGATAAGTTGAGCACTGGAGAGCCCAGACCCCCCTGGCGACCCCTGACCTGGTCAGACGTGAGAGGAGGAAGAGTCGACCACTGGCCAGGCTGGAGATATGAGCTATTGTCCCAGCGGTGGCAGGGCGGGGTCATTCCAGCATCCAGAGATACAAATGACTCCTTTTAAAGAGCCACATGCATCTCCAGAGCCACAGGTTGCAGACCCCTGCCCTAGCCCTATCTCATGGGCCCAAGGCCCCATCCTTTCTGCCCCCCAGTGCCCAGAATCCTCCCTACCGCAGCCATCAGCCCCCACCCCCACCCCCCAACTCAGCACCTTCAGCCCTGGAGTGCTAGAAGGGGAGCAACAAGAGAGCAGGTGGCACCTGGCCTCAGGACTGGAGCACCAAGCAGCAACCCCTGGAGTGCTCGGAGGGCAGGTGATGCATGGCTCCAGCCCCCGGAGCCAGGCCATGGAGCAGAAGCAGAAGAGCTGCAGGCAGCAGCGTGTGGGCAGGCACAGCCTCCTCTAGCCTATGATACCTGCCACCCATCTACAAAAAAAGGTGTGTGTTCCTGCCATGATTGTTATCTTCATGTAAAACCCCATGGAGAAAAGACAGTATTTTCCCATAAATGCGGGTTACTGACACGGGGCTAGCTACAGTCAAGGCAAAACCTGGCTGTGCCTTGTCTCGATTAGGATTTTACACTCAGATAGCTATTACAGTATAAAGGCCATTTTTTTTTTTCTTTTTAAGATAAAGTCATAGACTCAAGAAGGTCTAAGGTGGCTACTGTATTTGAGGCTTGGTCTGTGCTTGAAATTTACACTAGTGTAGCTACATCTGGGGAAGGGGAGGAGAAAAACAGTTTGCCAACCTAGGTATGTCAGTATAACTTCCATGATATGTAACATCCTAAGAGTGAAGTATCCTGATCTCCTGACATTGCAAGGCTATCAATATTTTCTCAGTTACACATTGGTAATTAAAAAAAAAAAAAAAAAAAAGGGGGGGGGCAGTCAAGTAGCACTTTAAAGATTAACAAAATAATTTATTAGGTAAGTTTTCATGTCTTTAAAGTGCTACTTGACTGTTTTTTTGTTTTGATAGTGTATAGACTAGCACAGCTCCCTCTCTGTTACTATTGGCAATTTAAAGTTACATTATTACAATTATGAACTAGAAGCACATTAGGCCTCTGATTTTTGGAGCTCATGATGTCAATTTACAAGTATAGTCACAACAGATGAGGGCTGCTGTACCACTGACAGGCAGAACTGAACTTGGGATTGCTGGAGCTTAGTGTGTAAGTCTCTACCACATGAGCTGCAAAGTCAGCTGCCTCTCAGTTATGGTTGTAGAGAAGTCTCATTCTTTTTCTCCCTAAGTGGTCTAAGTTCCAATACACGGGACAGTGAACCATAACCAGAAGGCATGTGGGTTACATATCCCCATGAGTCCATATGTTTCTGAAAGTCCTTTACAAATTTGTATGCTGTTCCCCTGACTGTGTTGGTACCCACCTTTGACTTCAACTTGCTAATTTTTATAAACCAGAAAAAGCATCAAAAACTGGACAATGAAATCAATCTCAGCAAATACAGAACAACTTACATATTTACAAGCCCCAATGGCCTTCCTCAGTCAGCTGTACTATTTTCAGTCCTATACTCTGTTTCATTTAACAGAACAAAGGTCTCGACAGACTGGGGCTTTTTATGTTCTTTTCCATTCCTTAATTACATTTCAAATCAAATCTCTCTCTGGACTCATGACATTCAAATATATTTAGATGTGGCTCAAAATATTGCAAAGCTCTCTATTTTCTCATACTGTTATGGCTAACCAGAAGGAACTGTCTTGAATTAGTTGGAAATATGGACCAGATTTGATTATCCAAATCAAATTGCCAAGCTATAAAAGCACAAGGGGAATCATGCTTTTTAAAAAATGTCAGATCTGATTAAAGCGAGCTAGAAATAATATGGGAATGATACTGCACAGAAGAATTTGGAAATGACTTTGAACTAATAAATGGTAATGTTCACCAGAAGAGATAACCTGGATGTACGAAAACAGATTATTTCAAAAAATTATGAAAAACAGATTTTTCTTTTAAAATCATCAATAAAATATTAAATTTCTCATTTAAAAGTAAGGAATGACAATTAATTCTCATCACAAGCATGCTACATATAGACTTAGTCTCATAAAAATGAATTAATGCCTCTAGTCTGTCTAACCTAACTACTAGTTTTTGCTTCTTAATAGTTCTGGGCTTTCAATTTCTGTTTCTCAGCAAACTAAAAAGGATAGGCTGGATAGGATTGTTTTTATTCAGTGATTATGTGGTGTTAGACCCTGGGAAAGCACAGCCGAGGAATTAGTTAAGACATTGTCTTAAGACAGAAAAACAATACAGGTTGAACCTATTTAATCTGGAACTCTCTTGTCCAGCAAACTCCATAATCGAGCATGATTTTAGTTAGCTTGATGACCACTTATGATGGGTGTGGCCAAGTTTCCCATGGTCCCATAAAGTTTGTTTCCTGCCACCAGTCCTGGCTCTCAGTGTTCTGTGCTGTTATTTAGCTGCAATTTAGCCCTAAGGGCTTAACAGCACACTAATGTGCATTAGGAGGAGCATTTCGAGCAGATCTAGGGAAGTGGTTGTTCCCCTCTAATCGGCAGTGGTGAAGCTACATCTGGAATATTGTATCCAGTTTTGGGCACCCCAGTATAAAAAGGATGTGAAGATGCTGGAGCAGGTTCAGCAGAGGGCAACAAAAATGATTAAGGGGCTGAAGCACAAGACCTACGAGGACAGGCTGAGAGATTTGGACTTGTTTAAGTTTACAGAAGAGAAGACTGAGGGGTGATTTAACAGCAGCCTTCAACTTCCTGAAGGGGAGCTCTAAAAAGGAGGGTGAGAAACTGTTCTCGGTGGTATCAGATGGCAGAACAAGGAGTAATGGTCTGAAGTTAAAGAGGGAGAGATATAGGTTGGATATTAGGAAAAACTACTTCACCAGGAGGGTGGTAAAGCATTGGAATGTGTTGCCTAGACAGGTGGTGGATTCTTCATCCCTAGAGGTGTTTAAGTCCCGGCTTGACAAGGACCTGGCTGGGATGACTTCGTGGGGGTTGATCATACCTGAAGCAGGGGGCTGGACTGGATGACCTCCTGAGGTCCCTTCCAGCCCTATGATTCTATGAAATGTCTTTAAGAGTCCAGTATGCAGTGGAAGTGTTGGTAATGTGCTAGAAAATGTTGACCTCCCATTGTCCAGCAAATTCTCTCATCTGGCACCATTCAGGTCCCAAAGATGCCAGATGAGAGAAGTTTAACCTGTAAATAGGAAATCACAGAGGCAACACAGAAAGTAACAGTCAAGAGGACCGAAAAGAAAAAGGGGAAGACATTATTCAGCACACACAAACCTTCATATATTCCATCCCCCACCCACTTTTGCCAGAGAAGAAATTGTCATGGTTTGCAGGCATAAGAGACACCCTATCTGGGAATATTTTGAAGAAATTAGTTCTCTGCATAAAAAACAGAAAACGTGTCATGAGTAAGCACTGCAAGGAGGAGATGCAGAGCCTAGCTGCAATAATGAGACATAAGAAAAACTGTTTATTGAAATTATGTGGATGAAGATGTGGATATGGCTGAGTGGATCAAGTGATTAGTAACTGAAATAATTCACTTTATAGACTCATAGGGCTGGAAGGGACCTCAGGTGGTCACTGAGTCCAGCTCCTACTTCCAGCAGGATCAACCCCAATTAAGTCGTCCCAGCCAGGACTTTGTTCAGCAGGATTTAGAAACTGTAGGGATGGAGGTTCCACCACTTCTCTAGGCAACACATTCCAGTGCTTCACCACCCTGCTGGTGAAGTAGTTTTTCCTAATATTCAACCTACTGCTCTTTTGCTGTAACTTCAGACCACTGCTTCTTGTTCTGCCGTCTGTCACCACTGAGAACAGGTTTGCTCCATCACCTTTAGAGCTCCCCTTCAGGAAGCTGAAGGTTGCTATTAAATCACCCTTCAGTCTTCTCTTCTACAAACAAAAGAAACCCAAATCCCTCAGCCTCTCTTCATAGGTCATGTGCTCCAGCCCCTTAATCATTTTTGTTGCCTGCCACTAAACCTGCCCTAGCAGATCCACATCCTTTCTATACCGAGGGGCCCAAAATTGGACGCAATACTCCAGATGTGGCCTCACCAGTGCTGAATAGATGGAAACAACAACTTCTCTAGATCTGCTTGAAATCCTTCTCCTAATGCATGACAATATGCCATTAGCCTTCATGGCTAAAAGGGCACACTACTAACTCATATCCAGCCTTTCATTCACCATAATCCCTAGGTCCCTTTCTGATGTACTGCTGCCTAACCAGTTGGTACTCAGCCTATAACAGTGTTGGGATTCTTCTATCCCAAGTGCAGGCCTCTACAATTCTAATTGTAGAACTGCATTACATTTCTTTTGGCCCATTGCTCCAATTTATTCAGGTCACTCAGGATCCTCTCTCTACCCTCCAATATAGCTACCTCTCCCCCTAGCTTGGTGTCATCCACGAACTTGCTGAAAATGCAATCCAGTCCCTCATCCAGGTCATTAATAAAGATGTTGAACACCACCAGCCATAGGAACCAGCAATTCATCATTCTTCAATACTCTTTCTGTGCGTTTTAGTATAATTGTTATTTGACAAGTAAATTTGGAAGCTGTTTGTGGTGCTACAAAATAAACTAACTTACTTAACCCTTATGGCTTCTTTAATTAGCTAAGTAAGTTTAGAAACTATCATTCAAATATACAATACAGAAAGTTGCAGGAAGAGAAAATCTAGAGTTGCCAGTTGCCGTGAGTCTCATTTTCTTATTTAATATTACATAACACATGCCCCTTATTTTGGAAGATCATGGCCAAAGACCATAATGGTCATGCCATAACCGTATTCTTTATTTTATTTCAGTGTAACTCAGCTTTTCCAAGGGAAACCCATTCTATCTTTCTTTTGTCAAAAAACAGAAGTGCCAGTGAGTTTAATGGGGCTTACTCCAAGATGAAGTGCACTCTAAACACAGTCAGTCTTAGCTTTTTGATAACTTGATTTAAAATAACCCATACTGGGTGTACATAGATATTTAATATTCAGAATGACAAATATCATAAGGAGATGAGATATATATTTTCCTATCACCCCATAATAAGACTTAATAGTTGAGGAAAAAGGAAACCTGCAATTTTAAATGCTCCTTTTCACTCATTGGTCACCTGTGTCACTAACTCTGTCACTGGTTACATCTACACTAGAGTGATCTGTCAACAGAAGTTACTGGTGGAAGAACTCTTCTAACAAAACTTCTGCTGATAAATCATGTCCACATTGTGAAGTGGATCGTTTTGTTGACTGCCCAGCTGCTCTTGACAGAACGTGCCCTGGAACACCATCACACAGGGTTGTACAGCCCCAGCCAGGTGCACCCTTAAAAAGAACCTCCCCCAACCTCTGTTCCCTACTCTTGCTGTCCCTCAGCATGCTAGGAAAGCTTAGCTACTGCAGGGCTCGCATGCTTCCAGTGAAAGACTTTGTGTTTTCCAGATAGCCATGGTGCCAGAGCAGCTCCCGGGCCTGCACTGGACCCACTCACAGCTGCTTGAATTGCTGCTCACCCTGATCATGGCCATTCTCCACCTCCTCTAGGGAGGATGCACCAGACACCATTATCGAGGAGCATACTCTTGGTGCCCTCGGGCCCCACCCATGCCCATCCCCCAAAGTGATCAGGCGAGTCTGGAGGTACAGCATCAGTGCTGACAGGTGGTACCACCTCACCATGGGGCAGTGGGATGACCCGCTGTGGCTCCAGAATTTCAGAATGAGAAAGGACACCTTCCCAGACTGCTGCGCCTGGCTCACCCCCACCATCCGCAGACTGGACACCGGAATGGGGCCTGCCATCCCTTCCGGAAACTCGCCAAACTGGTTCCCGATGGAGCGGTACCTGTCTGTGGTGGCATGGGGAAGTCTCTCGTGGGCCCATCCTCGTGCAAGCAAGGCACTCTCAGGAGCAGACCCTACACAGGGAGAGGGAGTGTGGTCTGGCCCAAGGGGACCCTTGGGGAGCAGGCAGTAAGTAAGCCCTATCCCCAAGGGACTATGCCATCCCACCCTCATACAGACCTGCTGCCGGGAGGGTGGCCTGCCAGGGGAGCACTTGGAGAGCTCGGGGGGGATGGAAGGGGAAGAAAGGAGGACGGGGAGCCTGCAGGGGCCTAGGGACTCCTTCCTCCCTTAGTCCTGGACATGTGTGTTTGGTCTCCTCCTCTTCCAGGCCGTGATGGCCATCAACATCATCCTGCTCCAGAGAGTCATTTGCCTCACAGACGTGGATGCGGTCATGGCTGGCTTTGCTGTCCTGGGGTTCTCCTACTGCTTCAGGGCAATCAACGGGACCCACGTCCCCATCCATGCCCTGGATCACAGTGCATCTCGGTTCATCAACTGCAAGGGATAGCACTCCATTGGGTTGCACGCTCCGGTCGACTACCGGGGACGGTTCCTCAATGTGTATGTCGGGTGGTCAGGCTGGACACACAATGCGTGGCTGTTCCACAACTCCAGACTGTATTGGAGAATGGAAATAGGAACCGACACCCCCTGCTGGGAACTGCCTGTCGGGGATGTGCACATGCCACTCTGCCTGGTGGGGGACATGGCCTACCCCCTCATGCCCTGGCTCGTGAGTCTGTACATCAGCCACCAGAACCCCACCCAGGACCTGTTTAATGCTCACCTAAACCAGGCACAGAATCAGGCTGAGTGCGCCTTGCCGACAAAACTCTCTAGTGTCGACAGTTACTCAGTTTGAAGTGCTTTGCCCCAGTTCTGTAACTGGTGCCTTCCATTATGAATTCTGATTCCGACAGACTTATTTTAGTTGTAGTTGTTCTATTGCCAGGACTGGTGCAGCAGCATAGTGGACGTATCACTGGCAGTCAGCAAAAATGTAACAGATGAAATGCTTGAACTCAGCTGCTCACAGTATGTAACCAGTAATGAATGAATGCAATGCTATATGCACAAACAAGAAAATATGCAACTTATTCATCTTACAAACAAGTGAATTTGTTTCTTTGTATAAACTGTTTGCAGCACATTTAAATGCTGAACGTGGGCTGCCATAGGTCTGTTAAAAATTGCCACCCAATATTGTTAGGAAACCAGGTATTTGCACTGGGAAAAACAGTCTAGGAGGAAAAGTTAACCTGGAATTAACAGCACTGGCTATTACCCAAGACATTTTAACATTGGGAAATGCTTTTCGAGGAAAACCATGGTGGGTATAGTTTACCAGTTAAATAACTCTTGATCCCTCCAAATAGTGTTTCCTTGCTCTGAAGAAGAGCTCTGTGTAAGCTTAAAAGCTTCTCTCTCTCTCTCACCACTAGAACCTTGTCCTCACCCATCTCGTCTTTCTAATATCCTGCAGTCAACACTATCCAAGAAATTGATGTAACGTGGCAACTCAAAGGAGTACAAAATGAGAAACAAGGCAGTAAGAGTTTTCTATCAAATGGGACTCCCCATCTTCCCTTCTTTGGGGCACTCCATGATTTGATTGTCAGTTTAATTTAAAGTGTAAGCTCCTTATTTGAGATCGGTAAGACATACTGTTCTCCTACAACATTATATAAAATAAAACCACCACTATTCTAGTTTCCTAACATTTCTTTGTTATAATACATAGATGGCAGACTAAACACAGACACTGAAACCCTATCCAGGTTTGACTGTATGGTTAAACAGGCTGACACACAAGGGAGAGAACTATACATGCACACCATTCATCTTTAAAATTTCATGAAGTAGGACATTTACAATGGCAAATCCCACAAGTGTCTGACAAAGCTTGGATGGGGTGAGAGCGCTGATAAATTTGGAAGAAATATTTTTCTCTTTGATTCTCAAGAGCATTTATTTTCTCCTTGGCAGCAGCCTTTAGATATTTTGCAGCTTACATTGAACTTGCGTGACGGGTAAGAGGAGGAAAAGCATTCCTATTTGTTGACGTATTCATGCACACAAATGATAAAGTGGAGATAAATACTGAAGACTCTGCTGAAACAAACACAAGCCTTTTGTATATTTTGTTTAGAAGCAGCCTTTCCTGGATATAAAGAATGAAACAATTCATGATATAATCTGTACCCTCTAAATCTAATTTTAAACCGTGCTTGTAAGCAACTTGTAGAATGTATAGAATACACAGCAGTTTCAAACTTGGAGCATCTATAGGATTACAGTTACAGTTACAGTAGGTGAGAGCTGCTAGAATATGTCAGAAGATCCTTCCTCTCAGATTTTTATTAATAAGAGTTTAGCAATTTCAACTTACGTGCAAGAATCAGACCTGTCCAGGGCAAGTTTTGATACTGTGAGGTTCCATCATGCTTCAGAGGTACCCCATATAAAATGGTTTTCAAAATCGGCTGTTGTGGAACTGTTTAGCAGCAAGTTCAGATTAAAAAAGGTAGATCAACATTTTTATATTTCCCCAAAAGAACCCCAAAAATGTTTTTAAACTGTTTTTATTTGTAAGGCTATGCCTCAATTAGATAGGCTGGTTCCTGCCAATACAAGCAAACTGGATTTCAAAAACTCCATCTTGAAAACCTTCGCAGGAATCTGCGGACTCCTGTAGCAACAGAAACCTGAAATTCACTACACCTCCCCCTTCATCAACCTCTGACTTAAAAAGATCATTAAAAACCACCACCATGAGCTCAGCACCCATTGGTGTCTGATGCCTCTCTCATCATTTCCTTCCATCTTTCCCTGTCTAGGGCAGAGTGGCATAGCTTCTGTAGACTAGCTCCACACCAATCTACTATATCATCTACCCATACTCGGTGGGGTCTGCCTCTCCTGTTTGAACCATCCATTATGCCAAATACCAGGATTTTGGTGTTTCATTTATTGCTCATTCTGCAAATATGACCACATCGCTGTAACGTGCATTATATAATTTTCTGCAGTAGGTTCTCTTTTGGCTTTATCTTCATATATAATTCCTCATTGGTGACATTCTGCATCCATCCTATTCTCAGGATCTTTCTGTAACAACTCCTCTCAAACACCAATATTCTTCTCTTTGAATCTTTCATTATCACCCATGTCTCACATCCGTACAATACGCTGCTGAACACACATTTTTAAAATGATCAGCTTTGTTCCTATGCTAATTGCTTTGCTTTTCCAGATCTTATCCATCGCCTTCAAATTCGCTCTTCCTTTCACTATTCTAGTTATTTCCTTCTTACAATCTAGATCATATATTACATTGTTCACCAGATGCATGAACTTCTCTACGTTCTCTAGTTCAATCCCATCTACACTGATCTTCCTTTCTCTTTGCTTATTTCCAAATACCATAGTTTTTGTTTGATCAGTGTTCATAATCAAGTCTGTACCACTTCCCTTCCTTGTTTAGCTTCTTCTTCAATGCTAGGTATATCATTGAGAACCTCAAGTGGTTCATGCTTATCCCATGCACAGATAACCCTTTTACCTCTTCCTTGATCTTGTCCATCTCTCTCTCTAGATGCATGATGAAGATAATAGGTGATATTGGATCTCTTTTTTCATACCTCTACTAGTTCTAAACCAACTTTCCAACTCTCTGCATGGTCTCACTGCTGCCTCCTCATTGTCAATGATATCCTTCAACAATTGCATCAGTCTCCTATCCACTTGGTATGACTCCAGCACTGCCCAAGTCACTTTCTGATCTATACTGGCAAATGCCTTCTGAAAATTGACAAAGCAAGGGCAGATGTTCTTGTTCTTTCATCAAGCTTTCTTCACTATGAATCTTGGTGAAAATATCTGCTGTATGGTATCTATCTTTCCTTAACCCCACTTGCTCGCCCACTAGATATTCTTCTATCTGCACTGTTAGTCTCTTGGTCAGTACCATCATCAACACCTTGCCTAGGTAACTTATAAGGGCAATCGTTCTATAGTTCTTGCACTCCAATGCACTTCCTTTGTTATGTAGTGTCAATAGCATGGATGTTGTCCATTCCTTCCATGCTGTATTACATAGCCAGTGTATTTCCTGAATCATACATTCTCTGCCGTATTTAATTATCTCTCCTGTGAGCTTATCATTTCGAGGGCTCTTGTTGTTCTTTAGTCGTTTCACTGCTCTTTCTACTTCCTCCTTCAAAATATCCATCCTGCTCTTGATGCTCAGTGGAGATCTCTCTTTCAGTTCTTCAATTAGTCTCTCTGAGATGCTTGGGTCCAACTGTGCTTTGTATAGATTGGTACAATATCTAGTCCATTGCTGCACTAACTTCTCCTTGTTCATGAGCACCTCTTCGTTCCCATCTTTGATCACCATCTGCTTCAGCTGCCACTTCCTATTAATACTCCTAATCATCTTACACACCTCTTTGATCTTACAGTCACTGTAATAACTCTCCATATCTTCACACTGCTCCTCAAACCATTCGCTTTATCCTTTCTGACTGCTTTCCTTACTTCACTGCATTTCACCCTATATTGCTCTTCTGCCCTCTCAGAAACATCCCTTCTGCTCTTCAACACTCTCTTCTCTTGGACCAACTTCAGTGTCTCTTGAGTAGCCAACTTGTCAAGCCATGGCTAAGCACTCGATTAGTGTTGCAATCCTCCTTTATGCAGGTAATGTCTGGGCTGGCATTTTTTGTTATCATTTAGTCGTACTGGCATCAGATTTCATTCGTATTGTTCCACGGTCAGCACATCGTCACTCACCTGGCCAACCCTCCTCCTTTATCCAGGCTTGGGACTGGCATTGAATCCCTAGAGGCTTCATGGCAGAGTTATTAAAAAAAAATCAGCCACCTAAAATAGGAACTCTAGCTGTTTATCAGTTCAGCCTCTAAATTAATTACAGCATGATAAACACAGCAAACCAAACCTAAACCGAGACTGCCAAAAAGACATCATCGTCTATCTAGTCCCTTTTATTTCAATGGATGAATTCTGTAGCTACCTGCTGTTCCTGTGTCTTTACAACCTACATTTTCCCCTTTATGATTCTTTCTGTCTAGAAGGCTGTAAGTAAGCCTGCCCGGTGGGTGGCAGCCACACGCATCCACCTACATGGTCACTTAAACTTGTTGGATTTTTCAGAACGGGGCTATGACTCCATTTGATATGATAGACTTTTAATTAGCCAAAGCAAACGGGACCATACAGAGCACCAAAGAATGTGCTCTAAGGCTACATCTACACTAGAGCGATCTGTAGACAGAAGTTACTGTCGAAAGATATCTTCTGACAACACATCTGTCAACAGGCTGTGGCCAGACTGCAAAGTGGATAGAAAAAGTGATCCGCTCTGTCAACAGAGAGTGGCCAGGCTGCTCAGCCACTCTCTTGACAGAACAGCCCCAGGAACACCGTCAGACAGGTTCACATTCCTGGCAATCCCTTACGGGAGCCCCAGCAAACATGCCTTTAAAGGGCCCCCATGCATGTTCCCTGCCCGCGCTGAGGCACTTGTCTACCTTCATGAGGGACAGCACAGCTGCTACAGAAGAACTCGGACACTTGCTGAGAGGGACACAGCATTTTCCAGCTAGCCATGGTGCCAGACCAGCCCACAGGCTTGCACTGTAGGGCTGTGATGGGGTCAGGTTTGACAAAGGAAGCTGGGAACGGAGGGCATGGCCTTCAGCCCTTGCCAAAACTCCAGGAAGCCTTGGGAGATGGCAGCCACAGGCAGCTGGGCCAACAGGTCCCACCAGATGCCAGTGGCAGTGTCGAAGCAGGATGCTGGTTGCTCCCAGGACCGTGACCGCCTCTCCTGGTCATCCTGCAGCCACCACTCCAGGTGGTCAGTTAGCCTCCAGTGGGCAGCACTACGAGCCCCCTGGAGGTTATTGTGTGCTAGACAATGGCTCCTCTGGCCACAGGTGTGCCTGCTTGGTGGAGGGGTACTGGCTTGCCCTGCTGCCTCAGGGCTGGCTCGCTCCGGTGCTGGGGTGCTGGGTCCGGGTGGGACACGCTACTTTGCACATGGCTCCATGTGCTGGCACCACAGCATGAGGTCCTGGCTGAGCCAGCCTGGCAACGCTTGCAGCACACCCCGTGTCTGTGCTCGCCTCCCATGCCCTGGGGTGTGTGATGTGCGGGGTACTTACGAGAGGGACCTCACCCAGCTCTGGGATGTCCTGGAGGTGCCATGGCTGGAGGGGCTGTATTCCAAAGCAATGTGGAGGGTGCTCCCGCTTGCCTCAGACCCCGTGTCTCCATCTGGCTCCAGCAGAGATTGGGTCCTGGGGTGCTGCACCCCTGCCTCGGCTCCAGTACTCAGCTGCATCCCATCCCCACCCCCCAATCCTGTGTCTGGGGCTGCCGAGGTGCTGGTAAGTCAGCACAGGCACAAAAAACACTGGTTTTGTTGCATTCAAAATTCACCATAACCAGAATTCTTGCCCAACAGCTGTTAATATATTTCATCAAAGTTTTTCCTCTTTTTCAATATGCATTGGGCCTTGAGAAAAATATACTAGAATAGCAGCAGACGGCTGTGAGCTTCCCTAACTAACTCTCTGCTTCCTCTGATAAAACAGAGCTTGTTTCATGATGAAGAGAATCTTAACTCCCCTTCAAATATGATCACTTGCTCTTTCTGGTGCTGTGGCAATCCAAGCAGCAAACTTCTCTTTAGTTTACAGAAAGGGAGATGTGCGTGCCTGGTATAATGAAAACATCTGATTTTTAAACCAACTGGGCAGATGAAGAAGAGCTAGCCTAATCGTGCAAAAACGTTTGCACCATTTATAGGAAATGTCTCTCTCTCCCAGAGATACTCATATTAGACATATTGGCTTTCTCCTCTTCTGACTTTTGTTTTGAATTGACTGATACACAAAACATATCACCTTCATACTCTTACTCCATAACTATTAAGTATGGAGTAACCTCAGCTACTGGCATAATATGAAGCCTAGGCAAGGACTTCTACCCTTGTAATTCTTCACTGGAAGGCAAAAACAACAACCATATATGCTCATAAGACAAGACATGCCTCAGGACTTCATAAAACCTGTAAATGTGCAGCCTGGGTTGCCAACTCCAGCAGAAAAGAAAAACTAAGTTCCCTCTAAGCTGGGAGGATGTGGAGCAGACTATCAAGGGCCAGGCAGGTGCATCTCCTCCTGCTCCAGCTCAGGATCTGCCATGGCAGGGAGTGGCACCTTGCCAACTCCAGTCCATGGCCAACAAGAGCTGTGACTGCCCAATACCTGCAGAGGTGCAGGTAAATATAGCAGTGACAGCTCAGCGGGGACTAACCCTGGCAGGCCACTGCTTTTCAATTGCCCATCCCTGTGTTAAAAAGCAGATCCAGGTCCAGATTTCATTCCAGCAGAGCTTCAGACAGATGTGAAGAATACTGAGGAGATTTTGGTATGCACCTTCCAAGAAAGATATAAGTGAGAAAAGGGTCATAAACTGACCAGTCAACCACATCCCTCATTTGGAATGCAAAGTACATAAGATGATGGCAGCAGCAGAGACCCAAGATAAAAAGTATAGCATAGGATGTAGTTACACAGTGACACTCAGGGCTTATCACCACTACCCACTGGATTGGCACTGCAGTGATCTGTCCATTGGTTGTCGATTTATCACATCTGTTTAGACATAATAAATCAATCTCCCAGCACTCTCTTATTGACTCTGGTGCTCGACCAGGATGAGAAGAGGAGCCAGAGCTGATGGGAGAGGAGCCCCTGCCAACCTTACTGCATGGAAGATATTGTGTTGAGTATGTTGACTTCAGCTGCACTGTGTGGGGATGGTTGACAAGGCCGCAGGATGTAGCTTGCATGCTGGAAGTCTGATTGTAAGGTGGAAGATACATCAGCAAAGCATTGCAAACCACTCAAGATTGCTGGGGAGGAGAGATACAGCTACTCGTTAGTTTGGATTACATCCTGGTATATCACACATTCCATGGAATTTCACACAGCATTGAGAGGACTATGACTTTGCAAATGATATCAACTTGCCATCCCTCACCCATAGAAATATGCAAGCCCAAACCAATTTTCTCCTGGCTGACACATGAAAATTACAACCAAAGGAATCAGTATACTACAATAATACTTTTGAGACTACCAAACAAGAGGCCCAATATTCCATATTTTGGCAGCATTATATGTACAACAGGTGGAACAGACAAGGACAGAACTCTCTCTCACTCACTCAGGAGCTTCACAGCTGAACTTTCAGAAATACAAACATAAGATTTAACAAGGGTCATTGCTGTTTGCCTCATTAAAGATTAAGCTTATAAAAATTAAAATAAACTACACTAATTAATACACTCTATTAGAATGAAATGTTCGGAATCTTAAAACAGCCAAGTGAACAGTTCAGCAAGTCTCCATCATTCCTTATTTTTTAAAAAAGCCAACAGAAGCACTGGATTCCAACAAACAAGAGCGTATGTGAAAGCAGCAGCAGTGTGGAGATAGCCATCTGTCAGAATAATGAACCAACCATTCCGACTAAACAAGCTTTACATGTCTCACTGCAGAACTGGGAAGGAAGCTATAATAAATGTGGCAAAGATCCACAATTATAAAATGTGCACTTAAAAAAAAAAACGAACAAGTGACTTAAGATTTTTTCGTTAAGAGTCTGAGAGGAAACAACATTAACCAAAAAAAAAACAAAAAACAAAAAACAACCCTGTAGACTCAACAGGCCATACAACCATCCTGATGCTTAGTTAGGTGTCAACAGCAAATGTACTTCTTGCCAACGGAAGCCACATGGAATCTTGTAAATCAACGGTGTCCAATAGGAATTCAAAGCTCACCACACCTGTGGTTGCCTTCTTTCCATATTTGCCACATTATTAAATAATATAAGAAAAAAATAAATACCTTCTGGCCTTTGAATTCACATGAAACTGTGAGATATAATAATCAGAGACGCAAGTATGGCAGCATGACGCTTTGCAGCAAAGAAAAGCTAAGTAAGGAAAGGCTTTGAACCCCACATATCCCGTAAGAACCTCACCCTGGTGTGTCAGAGAGGAGGGGCTCCAGCTGTTGCCTGTGAGTAGTGCGTAGACAGTGGCATTGCCCACATGTGTTAGAGGCTCTGATATAAAACCCCTACCCTTGCCAGACCCTGCAGTGCTCCCTTTCAGTGCGGTCTGCATCAGTGCCTCCAGGGGTTCCCCACTGGCTGGTGGGCTGCCTCACCTGTGTGAGCGCAGGGATGAATCAGACAGCTTCTGGGGTGGGTCAAGGCGAGAGTGTGGGTCAATGTCTGCGAATGCACACAGGTATGTGCGTGAGTGAGCCCAAGTGCCTGACTTCAGCAGGAGCGTGTCTGAGGACTGGGAGCACTGGGCCTGTGCTAATCGCCTTGAACATGCGCGATGAATTCAAAGAATTGTTATTTCTTATGAGTTAAGTATGCACGCATTCACCACAAGAGTGTCCTCTTCACCACCTGTGGCAAGTCACGAACATACTGAACACCATGGTTGTAAACAGTTTTGCAAAGTGAGAGGCACTTTTAATAGCACTGCTCTGCATGTTTCCATTATAAAGCAGTTACACCAAAGAAACAGGCACTAGGCAACTAAGTCTAAGTCAATAGGAAAATAAGTTGATTTCAGATACACAGTTCTAGCTACAGCATTTGCGTAGCTAGAATCGACTTATTGAATCAACTTATTTCCCTAGTTAAGACCAAGCCTCTGTTCTCTCACATCAAGCTATCTCATGCTAAGCGATAGTGTGCAGTATAGGGGTTGACTGCTGACCCCAGAAAGATCGATTTTTTGTGTCTCTAGCAGATGCACAAAACTGAACTCTGGAAGATCAACCCTGACTGGCTCAATCTTCTGCTTAGTACTGACAAGCTCACTGGGACATGAGCTATTTTAGCAAAAAAAAAAAAAAAACTAGCTATCCATTCATGGAAGTATGTCAGGCTACACTTATTTTCTACAGAAAATGCCTCTAGTGCATTTTTATAATGTTTTAAAATAAATGGCGATGCTACAAAGCATGTAGAATTACTACATTTTTGGCAAGATCACAAGGAGTCTGTTTTCTTCAGTGGAAAAAATCATATTTGGTTCACAGCAAAAGACATATGTATATTTGTATCTTATAAATGTAAAGCTCTGACCCTGAACAGTTGGTGAATACACCATTTTGTTGGTGCATATCTAAGCCATATATAACTAGCTGTATCATGAGTTGTAAACTGAGTGATAGCATTCTTTCTCCAAATTAGTCTGCATAAAATTAGGGGAACTGATTCCTGAGGAGATACGCTTTAGAAAAGAGAACAAAGACAATCATCCTCAGTTAACACACTGAAACCAACCCTGACACGCTGGCACAGCGTGACCTGGAGTAGAAAGGCTTATTGAAGTGCTGCAGTATTATTGCCATCAACAGGTGTTGCTATAGGAACTGGAATTGGGTTGTCAAGGATCATTGAAGGTAGCAAGAAATCATTTAAGAAGCACCCAGAAATGTAATGAAAATGAGATAGCAGCATGCTCAATTTCCATCCGTGCAAAGAGACTTAGGGTATGTCTACACTACACAGCTTTTAATGACGAGTCTCAATTGACACCTCCCCTCATCACCCACAGTAGGATGCAGGAAGCCAGGCCTTGTCCACTAATGGGTGCATTAGAAGGAAACTAAAGGGGTCTAAGGCGCAGCTGTGACTGCAATATAACCTTTGGATTTTTCGTGGTTTACCACCTTGAGCAGTAAGACCTTACAAGCTAATCAGGGTCGAGTTTGGTTAGTATTTAGATAGGAGATTTCTTGGAGGGACTTTACTGTATTAAAGCAAATCACTGGAATAGGAACATAAGCATTATTCTAAAAAAAATTAGGCTGCTACAAAATTTACTAAATCTACTAAGATTGAAGGACAACTGGGGTACTCCTGGGGTCCGTTAGAAGTTTTGTCCCCATACAGAGTGAAATGGAGCAGATTTGTAGATGACCTACGTTCCACCTGGAGTACAAAAGGTTTAAGTGAAGCCAAAATTTATTAGCTAAATACAGAGTTTAAATGTCACCTCATCATATTCACACAAAGTAACTGTATACCCTTGTGCAGTCATAGCTGCAAGGAGTATAGCCAAATCCTTCCTCAGACCCTCTCACTGTCTCTCTGAAAAAGCTCAGCACAAGGAATTTTGAGAACACTGCTCCCCTACGGTGCCAAGAAACAGCCTAACCATATACCACTTCTGGTTACAATACTCAAGAATACAAGCTACTATTTAGTATGGTTGACCCAGAAAACAAGATTTGCATACTGTATATGAAGTACATGGTCACCTGTGTATTCAGTTCTTTCATTTGTCTGTTAAAGAAATACAAAAAGCAACATATAAATAGATTAAAACAAATTGCTGTATTTCCTGTGAAACCCAAACTTCTGCATATTCATTATGAGATGGAATAAAAGCATGGCAGATGCTTTATGCAGAAATCTAGAAAAGGGTTTTTATTTCAAAGCACCAAATGCAGTAAAGAAATGTGAGCAGTGACAAACAGAGGGGAGAAGAACAAAGCACAAAGTATGATGTGAATATTGCAGTAGAGTATAATGGAGGAAATTTGCATTTGTCCAGGGTATTACAATACTATTTCTAGATTAACTCAGGAGCTACACAGTCTGCACACAGTTTCCTACTGCATGTTGAATAGTAACAGGGAGGAAGCCATGCTACTGTGAAGAAGTGGGTCCGTCCCACGAAAGCTCACCTAATAAACTATTTTGCTAGTCTTTAAAGTGCTACTTGACTGTTTTTTGTTTTGATAGTTTCCTACTGCCTATGGGCAATGGTCATATTCAAAAGTGTACATTAAAACTGCAACCAACCAAAGAATGCTCTGCTCATAATACAGATCAGTGTTTCTCAACCTTGGGGGTACACTGAAGTCTTCTAGGGGGTACATTAACTCATCTAGAAATTTGCTTAGTTTAACAATAGGCTACATAAAAAAACACTAGTAAAGTCAGTACAATCTAAAAGTTTATTCAGACAATGACTTGTTTCAATTGCATCATATGCCTTACACTGAAATGTAAGAACAATGTTTCTATTCCAATTCATTTATTTGATAATGAGATGTTAGAAAGTCAATAAGTTTTCAGTAGTAGTATTCTGTGATATTTTTGCATATTTTCGTAAGTAAGTAGTTTTTAAGTGAGATGTAACTTGGTGGTATGCAGAACAAATCTGACTCCAGAAAAGGGTACAGTAATCTGGAAAGGTTGAATGACACTTGTTTCCAGACCTCTGATTTAGGACCATGTTTCTCAACTGGAGGTACATGTACCCTACAGAATACAGAAGAGAAGTCTGGGTGTACTTACAATTTTTTTTTGAAAAAGCAGTATCTTATTTAAAAAGATTGTAAAACATTGAAGTAGACGACCAAAACATACATACACATATCTCATACGGACCTCAAGAGATCATCGAGTCCAATCTCCTGCACTCACAGCAGGGCCTACCACACTACCTGCCAGATTTCTTTTTTAAAATATATTTGCCCCACATCCCTACATGGCCCCCTCAAGGACTGAACTCACCACACTGGGTGTGCAAGGCCAATGTGCTAATCAAGCACTATGCTATAATGAAGACTGGTGGCAGCATGCTTCACTGAAGCATAACACTACAGTTACTGAATTAATCAAAGCAGGGGACATGCACCTCGGCAGTGGGAACAGCACATAAAAAGTTCTACTCGGGCATCTGACCCCAATCCAGGAAGGTATGTAAGCATAGCTTTGACTTCAGTGGAATAAACATAGCCATTCAGTGCTGAACTGTCCTGCTGAATCAGGGACTTCGTTCTCTTTTCTCCTGTTTCCTGTCCCTTGTATCTTCCCAGTTCCATGCTACCCTACATATGGCAAATTCCTGCCACATCTCTGAATCCTCCTATTCAATTAAGTTAATAGCTTTGGAGCTGATGGAGTCAATTATAAATGCAATATTTGTGTGTGTCTTATTGTGGGATTGTATGTAACCTCTCTAGAAAGGAGACATGATCGGTGTAACCCTGGGGAAGCATGACAAGCTTCAAATGACTATTGTATACGATGTGCCAGACAAGCAGCAGCATTTGGGACAAACAAAGCTGAGTAAAGTTCCTAGACAATACCTGAGAGAAGGTAGATAAGAATTCACACCTCTGGCTGCAACTTTTGGGAGCTACACCCTGAGAAGAAACCCATTGCCTGCTCGCTACCTGTTCCTGGAATGTGAAGAATGAAGTCCCCTAGGTGGACTCAATAGGGACTTTCAGATTCTTCAATGGGTTTGTTCTGAGCTGAAACTTTTATGAATTCTGAGACGAGAAAAACACCTTTGTAGGGTTTGAAGGACTGATTCCTACCAGAGCTCTGGTTGGAGCTGGGAAGTCATCTATGGTAAACTTATTAGCATGGGTGTAAGTTCATTCGTTATTTTCAGTAGGTTTTCTCTGTGCTTGCTTAGGAGATGCTGTGTGATAATTTCTCTCTGCGGGCTCTTATGCTATTTACGGCCTTTTAGGAGAAGCAGCACAGGCCTGCTTAGCCAGTCTGACTTCCTGGAACTTACAGTGGAAGCAGGAAACTGTAGGCTGGAAAAACCCCAGCCAAGAAAGAGGGAGGCACGGGTCTGTGCCCAAAAAGGTGATGGCTCAGATGCCAGCAACCTAATAGTAAGTGTTTTTTCTGAGGTACGAAAGGGGAATATAGATGGAATTACCCTGAACCATGCCTCCCTGTAATTCTCAGTCCCCCTTTCCTTTCCACTGACTGTACCACTTCAACATACTTCACAAGAAGACTGCCAAAGATTACCTTCCTGGCACAGCTGATCTTCAGGAGGGAGATGTCGACTAATGATTTTTGTGGGGGAAAGTTGCAAGAATGGAACTTGCACTGACCTCAATCAATTCAACATTCTCTCTTAAGATACAGCTAGCTTCTGAGAAGAGATTGCTGGATTTTGTGTTTCTCTGGTATGTGCATGAACTGCATCCATTAGCAGCCTGAATGTCATCCTGCATTATATTTTGCAGCTATCGGGACAAACACAGAGGTCCTTTTGAAGCTCACTTTTTGTATAACCTAGGACTCCCAAATCAAAAAACACAGATAAAATATAAAATAGCTTCACTGCAATTTTTCTAAAAAAGTTAAAGTAACTGTACATCAGTGAGCGAACTTGCATTTTGCTGATCTAGATTCACTGTATGCAATATTAGCAGAACGTCAGAAACCTTGATGTCTTTGGAAATCAAGCCAACTGCTGCATACTTACCATAATCATCATAGGCTGAAAATTGGACATGGTCATCTCTCACTAACATACTCCTGTATAAATAGTAATTTTAATATATTACTTGAAATATTTTTAACAAATATAGAGCTTTGCTGCCCATTGAAGTGAATATCATACCCACAGTAGAATTCTCAGCAGAAAGCTCTACTCTTAACACACAGGTTTAATTAGATATGAAAAGCAGGCATGTGTATGTCTCTGTGTAGGTATGAAGGATATATACAAAAAGATTTAAAAAGAACAAACATACTGTTCCAACTGATGCCTTTATTAACTCCTTCTCTGTAGCAGTATCACACGCGGCTAGTCTGAGGTTAATGCATACCTCCCTCTGTGACCTTTCTGGCTGAATTTAATTGTGTAACTACCAAGGACACAGAAGAGTGATAAGGTGCTCACTGATTCACCACAAGAGCTCATTTTCAGGCAACCTTGCCATTAAATTTACAGCACAATTCAGAGAATGTTCCATGTGATATACACCCTAATCTAATTTCTGAAGCAATTATGTAAAAGGTCCTCCATCACCAGCCACAAAAGTCCTCATTTCCCTCCTCTATAAAACCTCAACATTGTGTATATCATTATCCCTGAATATTTATCCTACTTAAATGTGTATAAAACATGGTGGGAACATCTTTCCACCAAACAGTAAAGAACAATTTTAGATGCCCTGGTATTTGCCCTTGTAACACTGAGGCTTTCCTGGGTAAAAGTGGGGGTGAAATGAAGAGTACAGTAAACCCTTGATTTAACAGGCTCCAACACAATCGACTTTGGAAATAATGAACGTTGTATGACAGTGCCCCCTGCCCCACCCCCACCACTGCCCCCTTCTAAATAAATGCCAAAGACTCATCAGAGCCGCCGGCGGGGCTGGACGAGCTGCTTGAGCCACCAGCGCTGGAGGGGCTACCACAGCAGCTGGGGCCACCGGTACCAGAGGAGCTGGGGGGTGGTTGTGGGGGGGCACTGGAGATCTCCTCCCCCAGCCCCATGTGCATGGGCCACGTCAGCACCCGGCCACCGCTGTCTGCAGTGGTGCTGAGCAGCAGCCATGGTGCCGGAGGCCGCTGCCTGCTGGCAGGCTAGGGGCAGACATGCTCTACCCTCACACAGGTAGCTCAGAGCTGGGGGCCAGAGGAACCACAGCATTCAGAGCTGCAGCAGGTGGAAGAAGCCAGGCTGGCATTCAGCTCCTCTCCTGGGAATTGGGAGAGGGACATGGAGGCGTGAGGGGAGGAATGGGGCAGATGGGGGGGGGGAACGGAAGAAGGTGGGGCAGAGGACCGGAGTGAGTGATGGGCTGGGAAGGTCAGTGCGTCATCACACAGTATAACCATTCCGATATAATGGACTACTGACATTAGTGGACATCCCTCCCTCCATTCATCCGTTAAATTGAGGGTTTACTGAAAGAAGAATTGACAGGTTACAATGAATCTAAATGTAATGCAATTCCAAGATAGACATTTTTACTATACATGCACAATCTTTTTTGTTTCCACCAGAAATTTATCATCTCTCATTTGGTAGAAGTGGGAAACACAGAAGAGGTCTTTGTGAATATACCATCCATTGTATAGTAACAGAGAGGAAGCCGTGCTAGTCTATACACTATCAAAACAAAAAGCAGTCACGTAGCACTTTAAAGACGAGCAAAATAGTTTATTAGGTGAGCTTTCGTGGTCTGAAGAAGTGGGTCTGTCCCACGAAAGCTCACCTAATAAACTATTTTGCTCGTTTTTAAAGTGCTACTTAACTGCTTTTTGTGTTCATCCATTGTATGTGTGGCTCAAAGCTTTTAGTCTTGAAAGAATATGATCTCTGCATAAAATATTGTGTCTGTTTACCAAGGTTTTCATGCTAAGGTTCAAATTCAATTCTTTTTATGCCAAGCTGATTTTTTCTCTCTTTCACAGTATTCTTCATTTTTCTGCCAAGTACAATTTTACTTCATAAGACTTACCAACACACTAAAAATCTCAAAGAAGATTTTTAGGATCTGTTTCAGAGAAATAACTCTGATAATCTGTTTCAGACAAAACAACAAGGAGCCCTGTGACATCGTAAAGACGAGCAAATTTATTGAGGCATAAGCATGCATGGGCTACAGCTCACCCCATCAGATGCATGAAATGAAAGATTCAGATGCCAGGAATTTAAACATACATAGAGGGATGGGAATGTTAATCAGTGTCAATGTGTCCCACTTCCAACAGTGATAAGCAGATAAGAATAGGTAGAAAGGAAGTTTACTTATTGTAATGAGATAGCCATTCCAGTCCCTAGTCAGATCCCTTCTGACGGTGTCAAATTTGACATTTGAATTCCAGATCTGCAGTTTCTTGTTGCAGTCTGTTTTCTGAAGTTTTTTTGTTCAAGTAGGGTAACTTCCAAGTCTCTAATGGTGCGTCCAGGGAGGTTAAAGTGTTCTCCTACTGGTTTTTGTACGTTACCATTTTGACGTCTGATTTTCATCCATTTATTCTTTTGCATAGAGACAGGCCTCTTTGCCCAATGTACATGGCCAAGGGGCACTGTTGGCACATGATGCTGTATATTACATTAGCAGATGTGCAAGTGAATGAGCCCATGACTATATGGATCATGTGATTAGGTCCTATGACAGTGTCACTGGGGTAGATACATAGAGTTGGCGACAGGGTTTGTTGCAGGGATTGGCTCCTGGATTAGTGTTTCTGCTGTGGTGAGTGTTTCTGATTGTGGGTCTGTCTGCCACCACACATCTGTGAGAACAAGAAGAGATCATCATTGTGGATAGGGTATAGATCCCAATGGTGTATGGGGGAGGTTTTAGTTGCAGATGAACTAAAGCCTTCAAACACCTAGGGGTGTGTCTTTCTCATTGACTACTTGACATGGATCTCTCCTTTTGTTTTTGTATTGAACAAACACCATTTCATATTACCTCAGCTCACAGTAGCATTCCCTAAGCCTAGAATCATAATTCCTCATTTAGCTCATTAACAACTAAGCTTAGTGTGAACTATTCCATTAAGTCAAAGACAGAATTAGCTTAATCACATATGCCACATCATATGTCCCTATCAACACGCACTAATAAACAGAAATATAGCATTTGCAAAACTCCAGAGCGGATGGAAAACCAATTATTTTACTTCTAACTCCACTTGTTCAGAAGGAAAATACAATAAAAAAATCAGTATGTGTTCATGACACTTAGCTGAATATTATACACGTGTAAATTATATGAGCCGATAGATAAGAAAACAAGGGGACTACAAGGGGGAAAAAGCTGAAACAGCTACAAAAACCCCAGAAGAAAAAACAAAGCAACTAGTTATTTGAAGTTCCAGGAAAAACATGGAGAATACACACAAATACCTGAGTACTTCTTTTGTAGGCAAGTTGTATATTGAAAGTATGCTTGAATAAACGGTTGATTATTTGTATTAAAATCTTTGGTGAGTCTGCAAATCTTTCACTCCCTATGGCTTGATCTACACTACCAACTTATGTCTGTAAAATCCATACCCAAGTGATTTAACTCCCAGTGTCGACAGTGCTATGTTGATAGGAGGGCTTCTCCTGTCGGCAGAGTTACCAGCTCTTTGGGAGGTGGAGTACTTACACTAATGAAAGACCTTCTCCTATTTGCATAGGAGCATCTTCACTCAGCACTACATTGGCACAGCGACACTGGTGCAGTAGTTTCAGTGTAGACAAGGCCAAAGAAAACCTACATGAAAATCAGAACTGGAGTGGAGCGTTAGAGGGGATTGGAACATGAAGACTCAAACACTCTGTTAATAATTGTAAAGGAAACCAAAGCCAAACAGGAGTCCTGATGAAATGCTGTCAAGCAGGTGTGTTTGCTGCATGTCCCACATCAAAAAACTTCTGATAGCTCTTTCACTCTACTCATGACCCTGATGGAACATAATCTGTCTTCAGGGAAGACTGTCACATGGAGAACACTTGATTTCCTGTTGCCAGTTGTTCACCAAGCTGTAGGGAAGACTGACTGCCTTCTCCTCCTTACATGAGGAGGTTCTTGATTTACATGTGAAATCAATAAAATTGAAATCAATGATGCGACTCATGATAGGAAAATTAATCACTTGGGTTAGGGTTTGAAATACCAGGGTCTTAATCATTTATTTTAAATGCTTATAGTTTTAGGCCCAAGTACCACAAACAATTAAGCAAGTACATAACTACTCACGAGAAGCAAATGGGATAATTCACATTGGCTGTGTTTACAATACCTCCCTACTTCAAAGGAAGGATGGTAAGTAAGGTGTTGGGAGTTTATTAATGAAATGCTGTGGTGCATAAGCAGCATTTCATTAAGCAAATTACCCCCCATGGCAACTTCAAAGTGTTAAACTTCGAAGTGGTGGCTCGCATCTAGCTGCAGCTCACCCGCAGCTCACCCGCTGGTACTTCAAAATTTTGAGGAGTAAAGGGGCTTTGAAGTTGCCCAAGCACTTCAAAGTACCGGCAGGTGAGCCACAGCTAGATGCAAGCCAGCACTTCGAAGTTGCCGTGGGGGTAAAATTTGCTTAATGAAGTGCTGCATATGCACCACAGCACTTCATTAATAAATTCCCAACACCCTAATTACCATCCTCCCTTCAAAGTAGGGAGGTAGTATAGACACAGCAATTGAGTAGCATCTTATTCAGCGCATCAAATTCCCTCAATGGGGTGAATCCAAACAATCTCTACATTCTTGCAGTTATACAGAAAAATGATAAGAGACAAAAACAACTTATCCCCCATGAGCACACACATTTTATACAGTGATCAGTGTACATCTGATCTTTCAATATTTGTCCTCAAATAAAACCTGCGCAGCACCTTCAAAAGTCAAGCCTGTGAACTTAAACTAATTATTCTGCTAGACACCAGAGATCATGGACTTCAAATAAATCCTAGGATATGGCTCGCTACAAATAATTTATAACACACAATGGTATCTGCTACACTTAATTGCCCATGTGAAACAACAATCTAACCCAGTGGTTCCCATGCTTTTCACTAGTGCAGACCCTCAATCACCCCCTCAAACCATTCACAAAACCCCAGTCACCCGCCCAAACCATTCACGGATCCTCATCAAAACCAATTCTATTTTCTATCATAATTTTTCTTTACCTTATTTTTTTCACAGACCCTTCCCCTGCCATATCCTTGAGGACCCTTGTTCATGGACCACAAGCTAAGAACCACTGATCTAACCCTCAACTGCTTGCCCAGAATGACCATCTTTTCTACACCTTACTTTGTTTTATTAATTTACCCCAATTTGTATTTAGCTCAGACACTGCTCCCCACTCCACATCTGAAGATCTGATGTTATCTGAAGAATTGTACTGTCCACAAACAAAAGTTGGTCCAAGTAAAACATATTGCATCATCTCCTTGTCTCTTTTGTGTATGTGGTGGCACACATGAGCTTACTTGTTTGCAAGAAGAGAGCCCCAATCGTTCTACAATTTATTGGATTACTTTAAAAAAAGAGGCTTCTTAAATTTAATCAGTTTTGAAAGGGTTGTTATCTTCAAATCTAAATTGCATAACTAATGTTACAGAGAGAGTGCTCAGAACTCTCATTAATTTTCAAATTTGACACATTAACACGTGGTTTGAACGAGGTCAGCAATTGCCTGGCCCATTATAAGGACTCTTTTATGTACTTGGTTTTATCTAGCTCTTGACTGCCCCACCCTACACCCCACTCCTGCCGCCCCTCTGCTCTTCTGATTTGCCAACCTTGATAATAAGTTTTCTGATTTGTCAAACATCATAACAATTTTTGGATCTCTGTGCTTTATATATTGAGTCTGTTCTGGTATGGCTATGATCCGAAGAAGTGGGTCTCTCCCACAAAAGCTCAACATCTAATACATTATTTTGTTAGTCTTTAAAGCGCTACTTGACTGCTCTTTTGTTTTGACAGAATACAGACAAACAAAGCTCTCTCTCTGTCGTTATCCACCTAGCAGTTTAAATTTAGTATCAGTCCAACAGGGCTTCATTAAAACTAATTCACTATTTTTTGCTTTGTGCATACAAGCATATGTAACCTAACAAATCCAAGTGAAAATAGAAAAAGTTCAATTTAAACCAACAAATATATATGGGAACCAATATTTTGCATTGATAACAATGTTCACATCATCATTTGGTTTGAACATGATCACTTAGAGAATCAGAGCTGTCAAAGACAGAAAAGCACAGGGGTCCATCTCCCTGAAAATGCAGAATAATTCCTCACACCTTTTCTAGGCTGGAAGAGGACCATTTTTATATGTTAAAAGTGACTGAATTTCCATTTCTTCCCTAGCATGGCTGCTTCACACCTTCTGTGATCTTGAGATCATGAAAATTTCTTGATATTCAGTCTGTATTTTACCCTTTTACTTTCAGCCTCATTAGTTTCTTAATTTCAGAACTCTTCATTATATCCCTGTTCATAACTCCAATAATTTATTTCTTTCCTCAGTGTTTACCACCTTTACCAAATAGTTAGGATTAGCAATATTTTGCATTTTGTTCAGGTTTTAAAATTGTTTATAATTTCAAGAAGTCATTTATACTATAGGGCAACAGACAAGCCAAAAGAAGGTCTAATCTCTTTTTAAAAAAATCACATACAGTTCTTCCCCCCACCCCAATATTGCCAGAAAACATGAAGATCACAAGGTTATCTTGGAGATAATAAAAACAATATATTCATGTCATAAATATTTATGTACATTTCCAAGACTCCTATTGAAATAACTGGGTATATTCGGTTTGGTTTTCAAACATATTTCTTTTCACACCTGGAGGAAAGGAGTCTTAACAGAACAGAGCTCTGATAAATTATTCTCTCTCTAGTGAATATTAATAGAGCTAAAGCTAATCATACCAGCTGGTTGTACAATCATCAAATTCAAACTCTTCCATAAGTCTTTACGTGAGGACACACAGCATATGGACCATATAAAGCTACCACTAAAAACTGCTATTTAAAAACAAAACTCTGACTACATGAAATGTCAGCATATGTATCTGTATGGCCCTACTGAATTCATGATCATGAAAAACATCTCAAAGACTCTGAAATCTGGTCTCTCTCTAGGAAACCCGGCCTTTTCTGTGTTGACCGAAAAGGGAGTTGTGGGGCTGAGGGGTGGTGTTTGTTGTGTCCCAAGGTTATTTTGGGGAGGGGGGCATCACAACATTGCCATCCTTACTTCTGCACTGCCTTTAGAGCTGGGCGACTGAAGATCAGCAGCTGTTGGTCAGGTGTGCAGCCCTAAAGGCAGAACTCCACCACTCCAGCAGCACAGAAGTAAGAGTGACAACACTACACCGCGCCATCTTTAATTCGGCACTGCTGCCTTCAGAGCTGGATGTCCGGAGCATGGCAGATGCTGAAGGGGGCCCAGCTCTGCAGACAACACTGCAGGACTAAGGGTGGCAATACCATGCTATGCCATCTTTACTTCTGCACTGCTGCTGAAGGCAGCTCTGCTTTGGAACTTGGCTGTTGGCCAGCAGCTCAGCATTAAGAATGGCAGTACCATGCCCTCCCCAAAAATAATCTTGGGATTGCCCCTCTTCAACTCCACTGCCAGTAGCTGAGAAGTAAAGGTATCAGTACCAAGTTCCCTCTCCTCACCCCAAGTCATTTTTGGGTCAAGAGGCCTACAATTACAACACTGGGAAAATCAGATTGAAATAGCTGAAATCATGAAATTTATGATTTTTTATATCCTGTGACCACAAAATTGGCCAAAAAGGGATCATGAATTTGGTAGGGCCCTACATATTAGGTATGTTTAATAAATTCTAACAAGGCTGTTCCTTCTATACTTTGGTCTTGGCATGAGAAGTACTCACACACAGAAAGTGATTTCAATAGAACTGTTTATGGAGTTAGGACCATTCATATGAATAAAAAAGTTTGCAGGACTGGACACAGTATCTCACACTTCAACACAGGGCTTAATTTGGTGAGGTACTGAGTTTCCTTAGCGTAATTAACTGCAGTGAGAATTGACAGTTATCACTACTTCACAGGTCTACGCCCATAGATTGAAAACAGAGCGGAGAAGAGAGCATGGATGAACTCCTGGCTCATTTGAAGTCAATGAAGTTTTTCTGCTGACTCCAGTGAAGCCACGATTTAACCCAATGCTGTCTTGCACATTAGAGCTGCACTGAACACAGTCAGCACTCAAATAATGGTAATACAGCAACAGTGCTGGAACAGACCAAAGTGCCTTTAAGATTCTGTACATTGATAAATTAATTACACTCACAAGAGAATGTGCACTGTATTGAAAAAAGTCAACTATTTTCTGCCGTATGAGCCATTTCTCTCAATAACATGGAAATATGATAAAGACAGAGACAGAATGAGTCTCCTGTCATGTCTGCTTATGTATTCAACACAGTATACCCAAAAGCACAAGAAAAGCCATCAGAAAAGTATAGCATCTGCTGTTCTAACTTCAATATGGCAACTTCTACAACTACCATTGCAATGTATAAGATTGTCTTCAATCCTATACACCAATAAAATGCTCCTTATATTTATTCCATGGGATAATTACAACTTTATGTAACATACAAAAGGACACTGCTGAAAAAGTGTGGCATGAAACAATGGTCCCACTGAATGTTCACATTAAAGAAATGTATTCTTTTATTGGAGTTTGTCAGTTTTAAGCCACTATTCTGTGACACAGCAATATAGGGGCAGCATAGAAATTAATATCTACCTTGAAGGAGTCTCTTGTTGCCACTGACAACAGCAAGCAGTCAAAAAAGATGAGAAGCGGTGAGTGACGCACACAATGGGTTCTGCAAATAAGATCTTGTACCAAATAATCATAAATCTGCAAACCAGAGGTAATTTGTGAGATGTGTGTGTGAGTGGAGTTTGCATACATTTATTTCATACAATTTTAAAACTACATTTTCTTCCCACTTTAATTCCGTTAATAACTTAATATAATCAGTTTTACTTCCACTGGTCTGCACATTTGATATTTTCCATCAACATTTGGTTAATGTGCCCGGATGATACATTTTATGAAAGAAATAAAGAAGAACTGTAGCAAGTCACGTCTGTCTCAGAAATCCGTCAACTCCCCACCAGCTGGATTCTATTATCTGAATTAAAATGCTGTTGTGCCAGCTGTCAAATAGCACTTTTCTCTACCCTGACTAAATCCATACTGAAAAATGAAGTTTGCTATGAACCAGAAAGGAGGCCTCTTGTCAGTATTAATGCGTATCTTGAAAACAGAACCATTACAAAAACTCTGGAAATGGTTACAGCAACATAAGATGCAGAGCATGACAGGGTCTAATAGAAAGAAGCATCAAATTTTACACACCATAATGCAGCAGCTCTGTTAGCAAAATGTCTTCCTGATTATACCCATTAAAAGCATTGTTCTGTGTGCATTTTTGCTTGCTATTATGTACCCTCTGAAATGTGCTATCAGAGGAGTAGTAAGCTAAATAAAAGTACATTATCCCAGGTCGGCTCTACCGTGAAGCAAATCCCATAATTTTGTCCATCCTTGGCTCTCTGTGAATTGACAGCAAATTTCAGTAACAGGTACCAAGAGCATACGCTATGAATGTACATTAAGAATATCACTCAGTCTTAGTACATAGTAAGAATATTAAACCTTAAAACTTTCACCAATGACATCTTGCTAAATAGAACTCAGATTCAGATGTATGTTGAGTGGAACCAATGCTGATGTTGCACCTCCATATTTTTATGGAAATAAGTATTTGAATATGACTATGCATAACTTGAATATGCTTTAGCCAAAACAAGGCATGTGATTTATAACTGGACAGCTTGAAATTTCCTGAATGTGTATAATTTATTTTTGTGCATGTATCATTCCTGCAGCAGAAATTAGGAATATGAAATAGAGACCTGTTTACTGATGTACATTTGTTAGTGAAATCCATTAGCACTACTCAAAGAACTTAATGGCCCAGTTCTTTAGATAATGATCAATGAATAGTTTTGGTGTTCCTGTAAGCCTGGACTATGTTCTACAAAGACATATGACCATGCCACCAGGTGATTGAATCCATCTTGAATTTTATACTTTTCCACAGGGGGTGGAACTTAAAGACTTTGTACCCTAGGAAAATCCTATATAACTGAGAGGGAAGCATACTATTCCCCACCCTGAGAGGGCACACGATAGCAGCTAGAAACAAAACAACGCTAACAACAGCGGTGGAGAAGCACTGCTGCACCCAGGTGAGAAAGAAAAGCTCTAGCCTGAAAGGGATTTTACCTGAGATAAGAACTAGGGTGAGAAATTACGATTTATAGCAACTTCTCTTAGTATATTAGGCTCAGCTGGTGTGTTTTGTTTTATTTAGCTTGCTTACTTTGATCTGTCCGTTTTCACTTGCAACCACTTAAATCCTACCATTTGTACTTAATAAAATCACTTCTGTTTATTAGTAAATGAAGTATAAATAATTGTTACTGGGGGGGGCACAACAGCTGTGCGTATATCTCTTTCATTGATGAAGGGAGCAAACAACATACAAGTTTGGTCTGTCTAAAACTTTTACGCACAGTAAGATGGACTTACTTATGTGCCTTTCAAGTCCCAGAGGGACTGTGCTTCCGGGAGCTGTGTCAAGTCCCTGTGATTGAGCCCTCCCAGAACTGAGCTGTTCTGAGTTTCTGTATTGCTCTGCTGTGGACTGTAACCCCAACTCTATGTCTTTGCTGGGGGGAGACCAGAGGTTCTGGCTGAGCAGGACAGGGTGATGGAGGCCCCCAAAGGATGAAGAGGTGGACTCAGTGGTATGATCAGGTGACAGTCTCGAGGGGATATCTGCAACCCAACCTGTCACACCAATATTTTCACACTTTTTTCAACTACTAACATAAAGAAGTGCAAATTTGGCATACTGGGACGTACGCTCCCTAGCATAGTAGTGGTTTTAAAGAATATTTGATCATCATGACTCCTCTTTTATGACAACAAAGAAACCACACTACAAATTATAGTCAAATAACGTTAAGGTTGCAACCAAGGTGTGACAACTGTAGCACATAAACAGAAGGAAATTAAAAGGTAAGACTGAAACACCAATACAAAATTCATTCTAGGGACAAACCAACAAAATTGAATAGCATTACACAGGGATAAATTTGCTCTCAGCCTTTAATTGGCCCTTTTGTGCAGAAGCACTGAGCTGTTTGGTGATCTGTTTATTAACACAGTACACTCAATTAAGCATTATCTTCCAAACATGACGTGAATTCTTGGGTGTGTAATTCATCTTTGTAATACTGCTGCGGCATATTTTGCACTTTCTTTATACAGCATTGCTAATACAAATTTGTTAATGCAAAGAATTAAGAATCCATTATTACAAGTTATTCCATGAGAGCCTGTTGGTCCTTCTACTCAGAAAAATTTACTGTACTAGTGTATAAAGTTTCTAAAATGTATAGCTGCCTTCCTTGAATATGAGTGGTTATTTTCCTTAGATTACTCAGAGTAGAAATATTTGGATTATTTTAAAGCTATATTCTATAGTTAATCTAAACTCACAAACCATAGCTAAATTATGCAGTGTTTACACTATCTGGGAAAATGAAGGTTCATAGAATCATAGAATGCTAGGAGTGGAAAGGACCTTGAGAGGTCATCGAGTCCAGCCTCCTGCCCTTAAGGCAGGACCAAATACTGTCTAGACCATCCCTGATAGACATTTATCTAACCTATTCTTAAATATCACCAGAGATAGGAGATTCCACAACCTCCCTAGGCAATTTATTCCAGGGTTTGACCACCCTAACAGTTAAGAACTTTTTCCTAATGTCCAACCTAAACCTCCCTTGTTGCAGTTTAAGCCCATTGCCTCTTGTTCTATCCTCAGAGGCCAAGAAGAACAAGTTTTCTCTCTCCTCCTTCTGACACCCTTTTAGATACCTGAAAACTGCTATAATGTCCCCCCTTAATCTTTTTTTCCAAACTAAATAAGCCCAGTTCTTTCAGCCTTTGTTCACAGGTCACGTTCTCTAGACATTTGATCATTCTTGTTGCTCTTTTCTGGACCCTCTGCTATTTCTCCACATCTTTCTTGAAATGCAGCACCCAGAACTGGACACAATACTCCAACTGAGGCCTAACCAGCACAGAGTAGAGCAGAAGAATGACTTCTCGTGTCTTGTTCACAACACACCTGTTAATGTGGTTCAGTGGTTTAGTAATTAGATATGAAGCTCAGCTCAACTGGACAAAATCCATGCAAGGCCAGTAATGAGAAACCGTTGTTATGGTTTGATGTTTGCTGGAACTGAATAGATGGTTTGACTTCAGTTTATAGTGGACAGGTGCAGACATTACATAAAATGCCATCGCAATTGGCATCTTTATTGATAATCTCAATAGAGAGCCTAGACACTGAAGCTAGAATTTTCAAATGAACACAAGGAACTTAGACACTGAATTGCCACTGAAATGCAATGGGATGCTGTGCCTATCTCCTTCTATACCCTTTGAAAATCATAGCTTGTATGAACATGATAGGCACTGGCACCCTTACAGCAGCATTAGCCTGCTATATTGACTCCCTCTTCAAACCCTATGCTACTAGCACTGCTAGCTAATTCTAAGACATTGCTGATGTCCTGAGGAAAATACAGAACATCAGTAGTCTTCCTAAAAACAATGTGAAGTCCTGTGGCACCTTACAGACTAACAGATTTATTGGAGCATATGCTTTTGTGGGCAAAGACCCATGTCATCAGATGCACGAAAGCTTATGCTCCAACAAATCTGTTAGTCTATAAGGTGCCACAGGACTTCTCGTTGTTTTTGTGGATACAGACTTACACGGCTACCCCTCAGATAGCAATCTTCCTGAAAAACACAAAACGAGTAGTGTTCTGTAGTCTTCCTTATCACCACCTACAGCTCCCAGCTTAAACCTCTCCAGTGCATCACTGACAATCTACAATCCATTCTGGAACACACTCCCTCATTCTCACAGACCTTGAGTGACAGGCCAGTCCTCACCTGAGGCCAGCTAACTAACACCCATACTCATTAGCAGCCATACACCACACCACAGGAACACTAACCCAGGAACCTATCCCTGCAACATACCCCATTGCTCACTATGTCCACTTATCTATAAAAGTGACACCATCACAGGACCTAACCACATCAGCCACATCCTGAGGGGCTCGTACACCTGCACATCCACTAATGTGATATAAGCCATGATGTGACAGCAATGCCCCTCTGCCATATACATTGGACAAACCAGACAGTCTATTTGCCAAAAGAAAAAATATAAATACGACATCAGGAATAGTTATGCTCAAACCTGTAAGCAATCATTTAAACCTCCCTGGACAGTCACTAACGGGTTTAAAAGTAGCCATTCTTCCACAAAAAAATTTCACACAAGATTACAGAGGTAGACATCTGAACTGGAATTCATTTACAAGTTTAATGCCTTTAAACTTGGCCTGAGTTAAGATGTTATCTGGCTTATGAATCACAAGGACAATTTCCCCACCTTTGATATTTGCAGGAACAGGACACATCCAGCTTAGTTTGCTTCATTAACTGGTCCTACTAGTTAAAGAAACTTTCTTCTCCTCCGCCCCACCCCAGGTCCCTGCTATATAAACCCTGGATTCTGTATTTCCACTCCACATCCATCTGATGGGTAGGTTTTACTCATGAAAGCTCAAGATCTAATAAATTGGTTGGTCTCTATGGTGCCACTGGACTGCTTGTTATGCTCCTACTCTTAAACATTGTTGCTTCCAGGCTCCAAGTCATAATCTGGGCACACAAGAGTGCAAAAGGCAAGTGTGTTCTAATGCTGCTATATAACCGTGTGTGTGTGTGGATTCAAAGAACTTTTATTTCCAGGGCTGTCCTGATTGCATCTGTCACAAGCACTACTCATTATACTTATTTTTCTCTATAATACAAATGTATTATCTCAATATGCAATGGTTGCACATCAAACATTTTTACCAGCTTGAATCCCTGCCATTATAGGTACAGGAAATCTTCCTCACACCAGCATAAGCTGTTTAAGGATGGCTGCTATTTGAAGCATAACTGATAGATGCTAAAAATATTTGCACATATACATACATCCCACCAAAATGGAGGGGATGTGCATGTGTTAAATTACAGAATCACGTCACAAATGACTTGTGTGTCTTTTCTGGCTCTTTGCTCATTGATTTCTCCCTCAGAAAAGATCCAACTGCCCCCAACCACAAATAATCTTCAAACACAAAACAGAACCGTCCCTTAAAAATTATGCATGTTTAAGGTCCAAAATGAACACTAATTAACCCTGGAGCAATAACAGCTCTTATATACATAACAATGTTGTGACTTTAGCATCTGTTACCTCATATCCATCTGTCTCACATTTTAGTGATGGAAACGAAAAACATACACCACTGAAAAGGAAATTACCAGCTTCTCACTTGCACACCATCCTTGCCTTGGAAAAGCCTACAATATCCGATCTTAAACCATGACCTTTCTATACACAGAAAATACATATTTATAGGTTTTCATACTTCTCCATGAACTCTGTAGAACTGGAAAAATGCATACATCCAACACCAATTTAGAAATGCCACCCCAACAAACTACTGATAAAACTTTTATTCTACAGCACAACAATATATATTAGGGATATGCAGTTTTTGTACAAAAACTCTTGCAATATTATTTTAAAAATTATTTTAGAGCTGTATCAGCTATATGGGCAATGGGTAGGCAGGGCTAGTTGCACAGTTGGGATTCAGGTTGCTCAACATTTCCCACTATAAGTTCTTCTTCTCTGTTGCTTTCAACTTTACCAAACTGTAACTATGTAATGTCCTTCCCAGGTAGAACGGTACAAAAAACCATGAGCTGAAACAATGCTATTTCTGATAAGGATGGATTAAAATACATACTTTTGATCTTGATTAAAGAAAAAACAAAAGAATTTGTCCTTTTCTTTGACTATCCGTAACACCTCCATGCTTTAGAGCAGGGATTTAAAATTGGTCAGGGTGGTGGCCTTTGTGTCAAGGAAGAGCCTTTTACAGTCCCTATAAAAATCCATCTAAATTTGGTCAGATTCTTTGAAATACTGCAGTTCAAATGCTTGGTAGACACTTCTTAGAGCTTTGCAGCTTAATTCCCTGAAAACAGAGAGCTGGGCTTTGTCTACACCAGGACAGAAAGTCGATCTCAGATACTCAGTTCTAGCTACACCATTAGCGTGGCTAGAAGTGGCGTATCAGGATTGACTTCCTGCCCCCGTGTAGATTAGGGCTCTTTGGGCTCGCACCAATGTTCCTTGATTCACGTGATAGTGTGGAGTACCAGGGTTGACGGCTGAGCCTAGAGAGACTGATTTTACTGTATCTTCAGAGACGAGGCAAAAATCGATCCCCCGATGATTGATCGCAGCACGCCACTCCTACCCCCCAAAAGCATAGACATACCTGAAAGGAAAAAGTCCAACCTGGGGCTGAGAACGATGTTCCCTGCAATTACAGTCCTCAGCTACTCTGGGCTGCATCAGGTATGGGACCAAAAGCAGGGAGAGCCTGTCTTTCTTCTGCTCTCAATGATGCTCCTACCCCCAGACACACACCCCATGTTGCTGCCCAAGGAGGGTGGAGGAGGAAGGGGCCCATATTGAATCCAGAGGGAGAAAAAGATGACTTAGTGGGGAGAAGACAGAAGGGAAGTGATTCAGACAAGGAACCTAGAGACTGGCACGAATGCAGAGAGAGAGAGAGAAATTTGGAACTGGGAGTTGGGGCAAGACTGGTACCAGAAGCAAGAAGGGCATGAGGGGTTGGGACCGGCTGGGCAAGGTGACACAGGGAATTGGGGAACTACTGGAACAGAGAGCAGTGGGGGAGGGGGACTGGGGAAGGACGGTGCATCTGACAAGGAGGAAGGGCACAGCATGAGAACTGGGCCTGGCCGATTAACAGGACAGGGATAAGAAATGGTGTAGGTGGAGAAGACGTGGATTGGACGAGACACTTGTGAGGAAGACAGGGGCTGGCTGATGCTAGTTGGGACAGGGAGCATGACAAGAGCAGTCAGTGGAACACGGTGGCGTAGTGATGAAGACTGCCTCATTTGTTGCAGATGGTGAAGGATGTCTAGTGAATGTCAGGGAATAGTTGGAGGAGAAAAGGTGGTCTCCTGGTAAAGGCAGGTGGAAGCTGTCCTTGTGAAGTGATCTCTTTCCCTGTCCCTGACACAGAGATCTGGTGTGATGTGAGGCAAGTCACTTACACAAAACTTTTCACAGATGGTCATTTATTGTCCTCATGTCCTGGGAGCCTGACATAAAACTTTGGATCCAATCTGATGAAGTGCTGAGCATTCGATGTTGCAACTGAAGTCAACAGGAATTGTGCTCTCAATATATAAAGTACTACATCATGCCCACTGTTCTGAAAAATCATGTCCTAGAGTGGACACCTAATGTAAGGGGATACTTTGGACCTTGTTCTCTGTATGTTTCATATGTCTTACAAAATGGGGGTGATTGTGCACCTCATGGGCAAGTCAGAAAATGAACACATTTGTGAATTACACAGTTACAACAGGGATGGGTCAGTAACTCAAAAGCCATGATGAAATTAATCAATCATTCTGTTGTCCAGGCTGTATTTGAATAGCATGCTGTTAATGTGTCATGGGCCACTTTCTGAACAAGGAAGAGACAACAAAATATTGAAGAGCTGTTCATTCAATGAGCATCATCCATCCTGTGCGCTAAATGAAGCTTGGGTCATTCTGCTGAAAAATGGCAGAGGACCAGGATTTAAAGATTAACAATGCATATGCAGAGGAGTTGAATCAAAGATTCACAGCTATTCTCACATTTTTGTTTCACTTTGCAGCCTTAATATTGCTCTTTTAGTGTATTTTTATGTACAATTTTGTTATACATAAAGACGCCGACTGCCCTTAAAGCTAGTACATTTAGTTAAAAATAATGTGAGCAACATCTTATACCAGTATATCCCACTGTGTCCACAGGAAATCACACACAAATACACCGCCCACCATTAAATTTGTATTAACATATTATTTTTCACTTCCTCAACTCAGTATCTTCTGAAACAGAAATGAAATAAAACATGTAATAATAAGGAGACTGATCCTTTTCATAGTTTAATTTCAAAGCCTAGGACATCACTATTTCAGTTGCTCCTTTTCATAAATTATTTATTAATTATATTTTAATGAATCCTGAATATAGTAGTTACAATAGATTAGTCCTGACATATAAAAGGATCAGTACAAACAGGTCTTCACCCATCAGCCTAGATTCTGTTGGTTTTTTTTTTAAAAACACACACACACGCACACAGAGTCTTTAATTCTGCTGATATTACTCCATTTGACACATGATATTTTTACCTTTGATCCAAATCTATTATACAAGATAGTACTGAAACAGCAGCTGGTAATTTCAGAGAAAACATGAACATCTGAGCTAAGAAACTAATGTTGACAGTAACATCTGATTTGTACCTTTCTACAGGAGATAATCTCAAACGCAGCATTACTTTTTATTCTACAGCTATGCTGTGAATGGACGTTTTCCTGTATGTCTTATGACCTATCAATGAACTTCCCACAATACCCCTTTTACAATACTGTATAATATGTATAAAGAAGAAAACAAGTGCCACCTTCGACTTAGAGAAGCGAGAATGTCACACAGCTCAATTACTGTCAATCAAGAAGAGTTTCACTCTTCCTTCTCCCATGCATGGCTTGCACTGTGGCTAACCTCTAACACAACCACAATTTTCAAAAACTGTTGAAATGTCACTTAAGTGACACAAAAACAATTTTAAAATTTGAAAAAAGACCACCAAAAAAAGAGGCATCTTTTAATTGTATTGTCATCAGTAGAGCCTTACCAATGAAGTAATAATTTGCAGAAGTACGTATTTCTTTGGTAAGGTCTGTTATACTTAAAAATTACTTAGAGGAGTAGCGGTCTTAGTCTGTAGCTTCACAAATAACAAGCAGTCCCGTGGTACCTTAAAGACCAACAATCTGAAGAAGTGGGTCTTATCCACAAAAGCTCATTACACTCATCCCTCACTATACAAGCACAATTCGCTCCCAACTTTCTGCTCATAGGCGAACACCCATAATGGGGATGCAAAATTATCATTAAAATACATGTAAAAGTCTCGGATTGCTTCCTAGTGCTCCTAACTTGGTGAAGGAGTGGCAGCATGTGGTGCTGCCTTTGAAAGGTAAATGAACCTTGGTGTGGGGCAGGGGGGTTAGAGAGGGTTAAAGGCTGGGGGCAGTTTGGGGCCATGAGCGGGAAGGGAGGGTTAAAACCCGGTGGCAGGTTGGGTGCATGGGGTGGATGGGTTAAGGATGTAGCAGGTTGGGTGTGTGGGCTGGGAGGGTGGGCGGGGGCGACATCAGGCTGTGGCAGGTTGGAGCCGTGGGGGGATAAGGCTCGCATTAGAGGGGGGCAGTTCACTCACCTAATGAACAAAGGTAAGTTTTCCTTGTTTTAGCAAGTACTCATAAGTAAAGTACTCATTTAACGGAGGGATGAGTGTACTTAATAAATAAATGTTAGTCTTTTAGGTGCTACAGGACTGCTTGATATTTAAAATATGAATTACTTCTCAATATTTGCATATAATTTCAAACAAAATTACCATGAAAGCCTATTTGTAGATTGATTAACATCTATGCCCAGAGGAAACAGTACACACAATACCCTTTCAGTTTGCTGTCAGATACCCAGATTCCAGCATTGCTATGAAACAGCTGTGGCTCAGAAGAGCGTGCTCTATTTCAGCATGCAATCAAGAATAAACTTTGCTTAAGAACTGCCTTGTTCAATACTTGCACAGTCCACATGGAAGCAGGATCCAGCTATGGATGTGCAATTATGGAAGTGTTTTTCCCATCAGGTGGCAAATACTGGATAAATGCAGTACAAATATGTTGTGAGGCTAGGCATATTTGAAATTATAAAGCCTTAATTGGGTGAAGCATTCCATAATTATCCCATGCAAAAGCACATGCAGTTTCAGTTTAATGCTGGGTGTAGATCCCCGCATTTCTAAGAAACGCAGAAGTGAGCCGGTGGGTGGACAACATTCCAAGTCAGTGTGGATATACGCACACAATTGCCCATTAGGGTAATTGTTTGGCAGCCTGAGCAAAAAAGGACCAGTGATATCGATCCAGCTCCTTTACTGCCAGTTGTCAGCGTCAGACTCTTTAATGGTAAATCTGCACTGTGATAAAGACCTTCAGGAGTGCCATGGTTGGCCCTGATCAGCTCAGTCAGGTTCACAGGCTCATCATCAGCTGACTCAGGCTGTGAGGTAAAAAACTGCAGTGTAGACACTGGGACTTGGATTGAAGCCTGGACTCTGGAACTCTTCCCTTGCAGGGTCCCAGAGCTCAAGCAATTTGATAACCCCACAGCCAGAGCCAACTGATCTGGACCAGCTGAGGCTCTTTCACTGTAGTGTAGACATATTCTAAGCTCACCACCAGAAATAGCAATAACAGCCACCCCGTGCTGCCAGTTCAAAACAGAGTCTGATGACTGAAATGGAGAGCTTGAATAACTTGGAGCTTACACAGGGATCATTCCAGGTCATGGATGATGCATGTTGTTGGGATGGATTTTTGACAGCAGGGCTGTATTTGTTCTGCAGATAAAGTCTCCACCGCAGACTAGGAAAAATCCTAGTGTCCAGAATGCTGTAAGATGTGTAAGTGCTGTTCTAGCAAGTTAAAATGTCACATTTTCTGGCCCCTTGCACAAAAAGAAACAGCAGAGAAAGCTGGGGGCGGACTACATGAAATCAGGCATAACAGTTGGGAGTTGAATGAAAAAAGCTGAGCAGCATCTTGTAAGCAATGAGGACAGCCCCAAAATGGAGCTGTTGGTGGGGACTGGCACATGGGCAGACCTCACTGATGTAGCCACATAAAGAGTTGCTCGGGAGCAGGTAATATGCATTACTGAGCCTCCGCTCAAATGTGTTCCCAGTGAGTGCTTTTATTAGACCCATGGTGCCTGGAAAAGGGTTAGATGAGGAGTGAAATCCTGATTTTGCTGAAGTCCACAGGAGCATTGCTACAGACATCAGTGCTCATCCTAGCTCTAGGTGTTTAAGTTATTGTCAGGTAGCTCAAAGCTATTTTTTGGTCAGAAAGGCAAGTGATAGTTTTATTATCTGTCTAAACTAGACTAACACATTTGCAGTTAATCTACAATATGACTTGCTGATCCTGCTGCAAAATACAAATTAATTTTAGGAAGTATATGGTCTCTTTCTAATGCGATGCAGGAAGATGTGCAAGAACATACATGGCTGAAAAGCACTGTCCAGGCCATGCCAAAACTTAAATGGTGAGATCAACTAACAAAGCAGAGGCTGACCTAACAAACAACAATTTGTGGCCTGCTTACAGAACTGCTTACAGACCTGGCTGGCTGTCATAACCAGCCTTTTAACATCCTCATCATGAAGCCAGATGGCTCTCTCTGTTTACTGGTGGATGGGGCACTGTACAGATGGAATGCACATTATGAAAGCCTGCTGAACCCCACACCTGCTGATGACTGTCCAGAATTATGTGACTTGGCAAACTACACAGCTGCAGACCCAAGAGCACGCAGCCGAGACTACACAGCTGCAGACCCAGGGAAGATCCTCTGCTGCTCAACGCAGTGTAACAGTCCTTTCAAAAGTTATGGAATGGACATGCTGCTGGATTTGTTGTTCAGAGTGCCCTGGAACCAGTGAGATTTGGCCAGCATCAACTGTTCTTTATATTGTAACAGCTGTTCACAAACTGCAAACCTAACTAGTGCTTCCACAGTGGAGATTTCTGTGAATGTGAGTGTTGTGTTCTTGTTTCTTGGTATACGGGAGGAGATCGTACGCCACAATTTGGATATGCAAATGTAGGAAGAGTTGAGATTTGAAAGTGAGGAAGACTATGGGTGGTGTCTGCCCCTTCCACCTGAGGCCCTGCCCTTGCCATATTTCAGTTTAGGCTGAAAAAGACATTTTATTAACTAGTGGGATATCAGATACACAATATTTTAAAATTAATGTTATTCCAGCTCTAGTTTAACAGATGAGAAAAAAATATGGTTCAATTACAGTTACGCTTAATGTCCAGCAAGCAACTGTCTTCAATAGTACACTATACATTGCATTATTAATTAAATATGCTTTATCTGCTTCTTACAGAAACTAGGAATTCTTACAAGGCTTTAACTAAAGAATAGCTGCAGACATAAGCCATAGTGCCTGAACTTTCAAAGGAATTCGTGGGGAGGATTTACAAACTTGCCATGTGATATTTCACCTTGCATCACGCTGCGACTGCAAAAATATCTCTGGTGCAAATATATACTAAAGTTTAGCATAAAAATGTTTTCAATTTTTGTCACACGTTTTCTGGCCTAAATAAAATGAGACCAGAGTCTCAAGTTTACTGAAGAATTGGTGTAAGATCTAGCATCTGTCTCTAAAACATGCAAACACAATGTGTGCGCCTCTGAGAGTGTGCACCTCTCTCTCTCTCTCTCTCTCTCTCTCACACACAAACACACACACACCTTGGCACTGAGCACCATCAGATGAGAGAAAGGTGCACGCCAGTGGGATCTTGTTGGTTCATCATCATGTTCAGTTTCTGCAGGGAAACGTTTGCCACCACTGCCCTGCATGTAGTGCGTTTCCTCCCTCCTGCTCAGTCCATGCTACCTTGTAGTACTGTGGTACCCTTGAGGTCTTACCTGAATACTAGTTCAGCATTTAGTAGCATTCTCTGGGAAATCTCCTGAGTCCACCACCTCAACCAAGCTTCATAACCATCACTGCTGTACACAGTATTAAATTGTTTGTTTAAAACTTACACTGTATATGTATGCCTTTTTCTTCGGGGGTGGGGGGAAATCACTGGAACCCCAAATGCCCACTTCTATTAATTCTTATTGGGAAATTAGATTTGCTTAACATGGTTTCATTTAAAGTAGTGCAACTACCAACAGGTAGACTAGAACCTGGGACTTCTGGAGCTTAATGCGTGAGCCTTTGAACTAAAAGCTAGCTGGTGCTTAGCTAAGATAGTGCAGGAGACTTGTTCCTGCTTTGTGTAAATGGTCTAAGTGATGCCATATGAAACAGTGAACCACATCCAGTAGGTGTGAGGTTACAGTAGCATTTTTTCAGGAACATAACCACAATGTGATGCAAGGAGTTACTGCACATCGATCGGGACAATGGCAGAGACACCTTAGAAACTGGAGATGGCCTAGTTTTGATTTCTATCACCATCTGCCATCACCACCATCATCCACCCTGGCTCGAAAAATAGCACTGAAAATTGAAATAAAAATGACCTGTAGGCTTTTGGTTTTAATTAAAAACTATTATTTACCTTTCTTTTTCCACACTGAATGATTGCAGAAGCATGTACTTAGAATTAGGAGGTTGCTCTTTGACAAGATCGTATTGATTTCAAGGGTTCACGCAAAGCTTTTCACATTATTTCTGGACTACAGATTTACACCCCTGTAACTGCCTGTCAGACATCATTTCTGCTTTATGAATAAATAATACTATGCCCAAGAGAAACATTGAACTAGGAAAAAAATCAATATGTCTAGCATATGCTAGGCAGTTATTCAGCTGAAGTCTGTCTCAAATAGAACGAGCAATTTTAACAACCAAACAAAAGCACGCTAAAATGTAAGGAGGGTTGTTAAGAAGACTGCTATTTTTCTACTGTTTGTCCTATTACGAGTAAAAACATTCTCCTTTAAAAATATGAATGGAAACACTGATTGCAAAGTATTCAGTGATTACTCAGCCACACATTTCTAATGTCATATTCACAATTCAGAGTAGGTGGTACTCAGTTTGCTACTCTTGGATTTGTTTCAATGCACATCTGTGTAATAAAGCTGACTATTATCACAATCGACTTAGCTTTTATTTCAAAGCGATTAGCTTATTCTAAAATTGCCTTTTTTCCATGAGAGAGACCTGGGATCAAAGGTGAAATGGAAACAGGGTAAATTAATCATTCATGCAGCCCTGTAATCACCTTAGGCATTCTTGCAATGTAAGCCTATTTTCATAGCTACCACACTTAGTGTGGTTCCAACATGCACTATAGCAGCTTTATGATTGCAAATCCACCCCAGAAATATATTTTGTTTCTTTAATATTTTCTCATTATATTTCATATATATTAGTGTGTGTGTGTGCGTGTGCATACACACACTCACTCTCTCTCTGGGAATTAAAGGACGATTCTTTAGTTAACTGCTCCAGGGAGGAAAAGATTTCTCTTTGAATCAAAAAAGGTTATTTGCTCTGCCTTGTAAAACGTGGGATGGCCACAAAGATCTATGTCTTCATTGGGGATCTTAGAAATCTGTCACTGAAAAAAAAAGAATTTGTGTTTATATTGAGAAGTTCTAGTTTCTACATTTTATGAAAAAATAAAAGATACAATAGAACCCTGTTTATTCAACATTGCCACTATCTGGTTCTCTGGATTAGCTGAGCCACCAGTGTACGCAGCAATATGGAAAATTGACGCTTCAGCTGACAGCAGGGTTCTGACAGCCCCAGCCACTCTTGATTATCTGATATGGCTCCAGTCTCAATTAGACTGGATACACAGGATTCCACCATAAAAACTGTGTTCAACTGATACTTATCTGTAATGTGGCTAGGGAAACAGAAGCTCAGTGCTTCATTTTAATCATGAAAAAATGCAGATTTTAATGATTTGTTTTAATCAGAGAATTTTGGAATTTTTTTAATCACAGGAAACTAGGATCCCTGGTCTTCATAAACTCCAGGCTTAACTACTGCATCTCACTCATCATACCTCGCTATTAGCACTTTGACACAAGCAAAGCGCCTACTAATCCAGAACGCAACAGCCAGTCTCCACAGCAACACATCCAAGGGACACATCACCCCCTTCTCATTTCATAGTTCTGGTTCCCCAAGTAACAGCAGGTCTATTTCAGAGACTCAGTGTTAAGCCTCTTCAGGAAAGTGGTCAATAATAAGACGGATGTTGCCTCTGCTCAACGATAACTTCTTTCCCTGGCAATGGCACTCCTCAGGAACAAAAAAAAAGGCCAACCCCATTAACTTTTTAACATCAAGGATGAATTTATGCCAAAACCTATACACGTGAACATTTACAACATCCCCCCTTCCCCCAAGATCATATGCTGTTATAGTTTTCAGTGTGAACAGCAACAGATTTATCAACACCTGTCTACTCCAGACTACCAGATCTTCACTTAGATCCCAGTTGACTGGAGGACAGGGGAAATACATTGCTATCCCCTGAAACATGAAATCCCATTTGGACAAGGTTGGGGGAAAAACCATCAAGCTTCCATGCAAAACCAGCAATTCCTGCTGCTAAGTGTATTTAAATAGGAAAAATGTCAAAATGCTCTCCTGACCAAAGAGACATCTACTATCAAATATTGCAGTGCCCTGACTCTTTAGCTTGAATTAACAAAAGGAAGATTGTTTTCCATGATAGCAGCTTAAATTGTTTAGTGACTATGAGGTCACAAAGGGCAGCTCAGTAAGCACTTGAAATACTACACTAAGACCCTAAAAAGGGGTTGTTTGTCTTGAAATGAGGGCAACTGAATCCCATCAAGGAAAAGCTGAATTAAAGAGTGAAACTCCATTTTATAAGAGTTCTCTTGTGTATAGTATGTGAAAATCACGGCCAGATGTCCCCCTTCCTTTCCCTTCTGTTCTGCAGAGCCTGTTAAGACAGCTTAATGAAACAATCAAATAGAATGGATAAGGGGAAACTTCCAGGTCCTGCTATTTGGTTGAAGTGTATACACACGCTGCAAATCGGCAAATGTATATTTTTGTGATGTTTTCTACTAATAATTATGTCTGAAGATTATATAATTGGTGCTGATAGAAATTAGAGATTCCATTTTTTAACCCTAAGCTAGATAGGTGGCTGCAGGAAAAGTTTCCTTGTTTTTTTTTGTTTTGTTTTGTTTTTGTTTTTGTTCGGTTTGGTTTTTGCCTTCCCTGCGACCTCATCCTCAACCTCATGACTAGATCCCACTGTCTAGATGTCAGATATAGCTCAGCCTACATACCAGCTAACAACCCAATGTCTCTTCTACGTAGAGGCCATAATTTCTTAGTTGCATTAAATGACCTATGATAATTTGGTGATGTAATCTCTTGTCTGTTGTGAATGGCACTGAGACCTGCAAATACATCTCACTTAGACTGTGGTTCCAAAAAACTGAAAAACACTGCTTCATCCAGTAAGGTGCACAGCCTCATCCCACTTTCTTCTTTTGTGATTTTGTACGATCAGTGTATATATGCTATTACATCTCCCTCAACTGCATCTTTCAGTCTCTATTAATCACACTAAATAAAGGGGGAAACTCACTAATGCTACATTTGGACAAGAAAGATCTGGCTAAAGTAATGGAATTCAAAGGCCAGAGAGCAGAAGCAATCATTTTAATAAGCTAATTGCCCAAAGGGGTAACTATAAGAAAGCACATTTTCTTGCTAGCCGAGAATGGAAGACTTGGACAAATGAGGGTACGAGCTCTTCTTTAGCTACAAGAGGAAATATGTACCTGCGTGAATCTAGAGACAATCTATTGGGCTGTCTGGTGAAGGGAAACCTGGCCCGTGAGTGGTTTGCTGTGATGTAGCTTTTGCTCTGCTCTTCCATTTGTGGTAAGTGAAAAGCTCTCTTCCAGTTCTCAGGCTTTTTTTTTTTTTTTAAATATAGGCTTGATTTATTATCTCAAAGATTGACAGCTCTCTTCACATGGAAAATTCAATGGAGGCATACATCATGATCTTTTCCTCTCAAGTAAGATTAGTGTTGGGGCTGAAAGTAGACATTTGGTCCATGACAGAATCACTTACTTTCATCATGACAGAAAAACAGAACTCCAAGGGCACATGTGATGCATTAGAGCTATATTAAAAATGGCTTTAAAAAGTCTGGAGAAGTATAGCATTAAACACCAATCTTAGCACCGTGTCTAGAGGGCATCACTGCCTTATCATATCGTGTATCTATCAAAATATTATTTGGGCATTGCTGTAGTATCTCCATGTCCCAAATCATGGACTGAGGTCCCACTGTGCTCAGCAATGCACAAAAACACCCCCCACACATACACATAGCAGTTCCCATTTTTTTTTTAATGCAGATGTAAGTTTGAGTTTTTACATAGCACAAGAATTAAGCCATAAGTAACAGGTTCCATATAAACTGCATGTAATGTTGTCATCCAGTTTAATTGCTCAGAATTGGTACTTCTATAAATGCCAGGTGTCTGCACGTTAGATTGAACTACACACAACCTGATCTCCAGGGAAAACAAAAAAGCAGATATATAAATACTTACCCACAGTCTCTGTATGGTCTGATGTACGAGTGATTTATAGTACTGATGGATGTCTCCTTCTGGTCAAAAAAACAGAGAAGGAAAAGCTCACAATTCTGAACATGTGAGTACAGTTAATAATGGAACACTGGGGGAGGGGACAGTACAGCTATTTATTTGACTCATAGTTTTTCCAATTTAATGGGAGACTCTCCAAGAACAAATATTTTTAGATAACACATTTCCTAACCTATTATTAGCAACATCTGGCTGTATTAAAGAATTTAAAAGCTGGTTCACATTCTATTTATAATTTTCATTTTTTTTTCATCTTACAGTTTGGATAAAGAAATGAAACCAGCTTTTTCTTTTTGGGAAGAGAGAGAGCTCAGTGGTTTCAGCATAGCTCTACTAAGCCAAGGGTTGTGAGTTCAATACTTGCACAGGCTATTTAGGGGACTGGGGCAAATAGATTTAGAAAAAAAAACTGCCAGGGATAGTGCTGGGTCCTGCCAAGACCTGATGTCCTCCCAAGGTCCCATCCAGCTCCATGAGATGTGTATCTCCATAGATTATTATTACAATTTGGCAGGCAGGGATAGCTCAGTGGTTTGAGCATTAGCCTGTTAAACCCAGGGTTGTGAGCTCAATCCTTCTGGAGGCCATTTAGGGAGTGGGGCAAATAGATGTCAGGGACGGTGCTTGGTCCTGCCAATGGGGCAGGGGACTGGACTAGATGACCTCCCAAGGTTCCTTCAGTTCTAGGAAATGTGTATGTCCAATTATATTATATATTCTCTCTCATACGCACTGTAAAAAGTAATATGGATTCTGCAGGTATAGGTTAGAATAGGTTACTGCCATGCAACCACACTGTGTTCAAACTATGTTTCAATGACTCTTGTGTAAATCCACTCATGGGGTTTGCACAGGATAACTGATTAGACTCTAGCAAGAAATTGTGTTAATTATGCACCTAAAGAAACAGAATGCAAGTCCTTGTCCACAGGAGAAAATTTAACTAAATCAGTTTAAAACATCAATGCAGTCCCTTGTGTCAGTGTTTTAGGTTTAGAAGTGCTTCATTAAGCCTTAGCTTAAATTATAAAGGACTGACCGCTTACATTAACATAAAGTTACCTTAAACCAGAACAAAAGCATCCAGCATCGAGCACTTGCACAGGTTTAATTAAACCAGGTTTCCAAGCATATCTACATGCCACTTTGCTGTGCTGTAACTTTCTCCCTTAAGGGTGTGAAAAAGCACCCTTTATCACCACCAAGCCCCCCCACACCCCCACAAGTATAGCCAGTTACAGAGCTACAATGCACTAGTGTAAACAGGCTTCCAGTTCCAAGAGCCACACTCCCATTGCTGTAACTACTCCCCTCATGGAGGTGGTTTACCTGCAGTACCGGAAGAACTCTCTTCGGCACTGGTGCTGCCTCAACAGCAAATCAAATTTAAAAGGTAGACAAAGCCTAATACAGTTAATTTTAATTAGCACAGACAAAGCCTTATCTTTGCTGAGTGTACAGAGCTATTAATAATAGCAAAAAAGCAAATCTGAATACAGGTTGACCATCTCTAATCCGGAACACTCTTGTCCAGCAGCCTCTGTAATGTGACATGACTTTAGTTAGCCAGATGACCACTTATGGGTGTTGCCAAGTTTCCCATGGTCCCATAAATTTTGTTTCCAGCCACCAGTTCAGGCTCTCAGTGTTGTGCTGTTATTTAGCTGTAATTTACCCCTAAATGTCTTCTACGAGCCCATTAAGCACTGAAAGTGTTGGTAATGTGCTAGACAATATCTACCCCCTCGCCCCAGGGGCTGGCAAATTCTCTCATCCAACACCAGTCAGGTTGTCATCCAGGACAAGTCTCAAGGTTGCCGAACGAGAGAGGTTCAACCTGAATTATCTGTGCGCGCACACATGCACAAAAACTAGATTTCCTCTACAAGTGCCATTTTTACAAAGGTAATTTTCATAGAAACACAAATAGTTTAAAGCTGCAGAAGCGTTCAGGGACAATGACAGATGATTCTCTTTCAGGGTTTAAGAGGATATGATCACACACTATTTTTCTCCTGACAAGCATAAGTTATGGCTAATGTTAATGTGCTTTACAAGCTAACTTTATTCACACATTAAAGGCAAAACTATTCTCTGAATGTATAAGAACAACAAGAAGTCCTATGTCACCTTACAGACTAACAGATAATTTGGAGCATAAGCTTTTGTGGGCAAAGACCTGCTTCATCAGAGGCAGGAGTGGGAGGGGTTTCAGAAGAGGGTATCCTCCTCTGAACACTCTGAAATGCCCCCACTCCTGCCTCTGACAAAGCAGGTCTTTGCCCACAAAAGCTTATGCTCCAAATTATCTGTTAGTCTGTAAGGTGACACAGGACTTCTTGTTGTTTTTGAAGATATAGACTAACTCGGCTACCTCTCTGATACTTGTCAGAATGTATAATTCATCTCTATTTTCTAGCCCAGGCATCTCCTGTTATTGAAGAATTTTTCTAAAAATATCTCAGTGCAAACATACTACTCAGCTGTCGCTTAGCTACATGCTCAATCAATACAAAGTTGGCCTTCCACATGCAAAGTCAAGGCCAAAGCAATTGTTTTTCACTTCAGCTTTAAAGTTACCCTGATTATGATGTTACAACTGTCCCATTTTGTGACACAGAGGTTATGTCTACACATCAGAGTTTTTCTGGAATAAATGCAAGAGCATTTCCAAATTGAGTGTTCACACTACAGAGCCCTATTCTAAAATAACAGCAATGCATTTTGGGTGTCTCTTCCATCATGCCTAGCCTCACTAGGCATTGTTGGATGTCAACAGGAAACAAAAAGTGCCCTGGGAATCAGGAAGTCCCATGAGCCACTTTTCCTGAATCTCCTCCCAGTTTCCTGTTCCTTTACGTGCCACTTCAAAGTGCTACAGGGAGCCCAGCTTCCCTGCATGTGCAAGGAAGCAGCCATGGATCCTGCACTGCAAGAACAAGATGTGGCAGCAGTGCTATCTCTGGTCTTTAATGTGACACACATTAAGGATCTCAGAGATCTTCCCTGGGCTCCACACAGGTGCCCTCTTGGATCAGTAAGCAGCCTGAGAAGAGCCTTTCCAGAAGTCATGAATAAACGATGAAAGCAGAAAAATTTTAAAAAAAGGGCCAGGCCACCCCACTGAGTGCTGAATTACCCTATAATAGAACAAAATAGCCATGCATTTGTTCCATTTTTTCTAGTGTTTGATTGCTTTGAAATCAAGTGCGGGAAACATTCAGGAGGAGATTTTAAAGTACAGCAGATGGTAGAGGAAGAAGAGGAGAGATCAGTGCCTGGCTGGGGGAAGGGAGGCAGGAGACAGGAGAGCGCCTGGGAATAGATGTGCTGAGTTGGACCTCCACCACTGCCAGAGCACAAACTGGGGCAAGGGGGTCCTGGGGTGTTGGGAGGGCAGCACAGACTGGAGCCCCACTGGGGCTGGAACCCTGTGGCAGCGCAGCTAGCCAGAGCCCTCCTGCAGCCCCAGAGAACCCAGGACTGGGGCTGGAGCCCCATGTATGGGCAGCCCCTACTGCAGCCCTGCAGTGCCCCGGAACCGCAGTATGGACAAGCTCTTGGAGTCCAACAGGAGCACCTGAGAGCAATCACCCAACAGATGATTCTTTCCTACAGGAGGAAGGCAGTGCTCGTTTGTTCAGACCAGAGGATCTGCCGCTGATTTAATAAAAGGGGTGATTTTTCAGTGGCAGCAAGGCATTTCTGACAACCCCGGAGTAGCACAGGGAGGAGAACTGGTGAGGTTCCCCTACGTCCACTCCAAGGAAAGCTGACATAGCAATGAAAAAAATAACCTGCAAGGGCTCTTAGAAATGGTGATGTTCAAAACCCGGCCATTTAACCCAGACGGTAAAGATACCTCTATTGCACTGGCCTTTTTATGTGTTATGTTTTCAAATCCAATCACATTTTTTTCTGTTTTTAAGCACACATGGGGAGGATTGTTATTTCCATTTTTACAAAAAACAATTGATTAATATATAAAACTGAAATCTACTAAAAGCAAGCACACATTTAAAGAGATAAAGTGACAATGAGATGGGAAACTCTCTTTAAATCTTTAGGAGATCAGGAACTTGACAAGACTTTTTTTCATGCTCCAACAATCTATTTTTTAAACAAAGATCAGTGCATTCTGCTAAAATGCTGAGCTGACTGTTAAAACATTTGGGGGACAGTGACAATGTACTAAAGACCTGGTTTGGACGGAATAACCACCCTTTTACAAGATACAGCAATTTTCAGAAGAGCTGTCAGCAAACGCTTTACATTATTCAAAACAACCAAATAATGCTAGAGCTCCATGAGTGGGACCGGCGAGGGAACCCTGCTGCAGCCTGTGGTGCCCAGACCAGGCCGGAACTCCACATGTAAGATCAGAGAGAAGACTCTGCTGCAGCCCCAAACCAGGGCTGGAAATCTGCACATGAGGACAATGGGGAGACACCACTGCAGCCCCATGGTGCACCAGACTGTGGCCGAAGCTGAGAATGTGGGGCTCACAGGCAGATATGCTGCAGCCCCATGGAGCCCAGGCTGGGCTGGAGCCCATGGGGCATACCACAGCCTCAGGCACTGGAGATTTGCCAAGCCAGTGCTAGGCCTCAACTGCAACCATGCAGTGGCATGGTGGGAAAAACAGGGATGCCAGCAATTTGGGATACCTGGGGAAAAAAATAGCAGAGTTTGCATCACTGCCTAGAGGGGCAGTAAGCCATAATTAGCTCTGCTTTATACACACTGATTCAATTGTGGAATTGAAAGGGAGGGAGCTGGCGAAAGCTGTTCATTTTGGTGGAGTTACTGTTCTGAGGTAAATGTCCTGTTATCCCTGAATGAAAAGGTTCAGCTGTATGGTCACAAGGTGTCTTCATCCTGAAGAAAGGGGTTTTCACAAAAGAAAAACCCCACTGTAAACAAGTCCAGAGACTACAACATTCAGCATTGGGGAAATTAGCTCCACGATGAAGCCTCTAAGGGTTCTATGCCAGTCCCAAGCCTGAATAAAGGAGGAGGGTTGGTCTGATAAGTATAAAACAACAATGTGAATGAAAGCTGATGCCAGTACAACTAACTGATAAAAGATGCCAGCTCAGACGTTGCCCAGATAAACAAGGTCCAAGATACCAATTGAGCGATCAGGGTTGGAGCAATAAGTTGGCTACTGAAAGAAAATTACAACTAATGCATATACTATCAATTGGAACGTCCGAACGTTGTGGGTGACTGGAAAGTTACAGCTTTTTCAAAAGCAGATGGAGACATACCGATGCAATATACTTGGACTGGCAGAGATGCGTTGGACTTTATTGGAGAGATGTGCAGTTGGCAAAAGTCATTTGGTCAGGGAACAAAATGAAGCATGAGAAACGAGTCAGATTCCTTCTAAGCAAAAGAGCTAGTGGAGCACTGTTAGGATACAAACTGGTGAGCATGAGAAAGATGGTAGAGAGATTCAAAGTGAAACCGTTGAACACCTCGGTTGTTCAGGTGTATGCACCCACATCGATAGCATGTAGGAAGAGACTGAGCTACTCTATAAAGACTTGACAAAGAAGCTGGAGGAGATAATGAAGAGAAAAGTGTTGATCCTTGAAGGAGACTGGAATGCGAAGGTCGGAACAGATAACGATGGTTGGGAGAGAGTCATAGGAAGGTTTTATTATGGAGAAAGAAATGAACGAGGCAATAACTACTAGAGTTTGCTACAGAACTTGAGATGGTGATCTGCAACATGAGACTCCAACAAAAGGACTGTAGGAGGTGCACATGGAGATCAAACAACGGGAAGTCCAAGAACATGAGATGTAATTATGATAAGATGGGCAACATCAGTACAGTATTATCAAACTTTCCAAGGAACGGACATGAACTCAGACCACAGCCCAGTAATTGAGAACATCAAGATGAAACTCAAGGGAAAGTATAAGACAGTTCAAGAAATGAAGAAATGTGGCAAGGCTAGGTGAGGAAGAAATAGGGAACGTGTATAGAGTAGCGCTCAAAGGGAAGATAAGGAATTCAGGCACAGAGAAAGACCTAGATAAGACAGTCGAAAGGATAGCCATGTCAACAGGAGACGCAATTGAGCAGATGGTTCCAGAAGAAAAGACGACCAATAACAAGAGGATTACATAGAATATGCTGAAGTTGATCCAAGAAAAGAGAGAGCTGAAGATCAGAAGGGATGTTTCTGAGACAGCGGAACAGCAATACAAAGTGGAATACAACAAAGTAAGAAAAGGGGCCAGAAAGGATAAGGAGAAATGGTTACAGGACAAGTGTGAAGATTATGAGGTATTATGGCAAGTGTAAGAGCATGGACACACATAAGATGATCAGGAATATTAATAGGAAATAGCAGCTAAAGCAGATGGCGATCAAACATGAGAACAATGAGGGTCTCATGAACAAGGAGAAGGTTGTGCAGTGATGGACAAGATATTGCACTGATCTGTACAAAGCACAGTTGGACCTGAGTGTCTCAGAGACACTGGTCAAAGAACTGAAAGAACTCCATTGAGAGTGAGACTGCTATTTTGAAGGAGGAAGTCGAAAGAGCAGTAAAACGACTAAAGAACAAGAGCCCTGGAAATGATAAGATCACCGGAAAGATGATCAAATATGGAAGAGAAACTATGATTCAGAAAATACAGTGACTACATAATACAGCATGGACAGAAGAGAAGGCACCTAAGGAATGGACAAGATCCATGCTAGTGACAATACACAAGAAAGGAAGCGCGTTGGGGTGCAAGAACTACAGAACACTTGCCCTAACGAGTCATCTAGGCGAGGTGCTACTGACGTTACTGACAGAGAAACTGAAGATAGAAGAACATCTAGTGGATGAGCAAGTGGGATTCAGGAAAGACAGTATCTGCTCTATGGTACTTCTGGCACTGAGACAGACAGCAGAGAAAACTAAACAAAAGAACATCTACAATTGTTCCATCAATTTTCAGAAGGCATTTGACACTGTAAATCAGAAAGAGACTTGGGCGGTGCCGGAGCTGAACAGCAGACTGATACAGTTTCAGAAGGATATCAATGACAATGCGAAGGCAGCGGTGAGAACGTGTGGAGAGCTGGGAAGTCAGTTTAGCACGCATAGAGGTACGAGACAAGGAGATCCGATATCACTGAGTATCTTCATCACACACCTAGAGAGAGTGATGGACAATATCAAGGGAGAGGTAGAAGGGGTATCGGTGCATGGGATGAGAATTAACAACCTGAAGTTTGTGGATGCTACAGTTATCACAGGGGAAGATGACGAGAAGCTAGTGAGAACAATGCAGGTGCTAAATGAGGAAGGGAAGCGGTACGGACTGATTATGAACATTGACAAAATGAAGACAATGGTATTTGGACATAAGGAAATAGGTAAAGCAAAGAGGTAAGTTTTGGACTATGTCCTAAATGTGCTCTGGTTCTACAAGAAGGTGCTGCACTGACAGGGGCAGCCTCTGCCTCCTTCTAGTGTAGCCCTGAATATTTCCCTTCCCCTGAAGAATGCATTTGCAGTTAATTTGTAAATAATGAAATGAGCGTCGGTAATGTATCAAAAGGCAAAGTATGCAATAATAAAGCCCCACTGCCTGTGTGGCTTCTGATTACACCAATTAATCCAGTGAGAAATTCTGTGAATTACAAAATCAAATTGAAACGGTATGACAAAAAATCTCAAGTACCTGTGACTAACAAAAATAAATCTAAACACGTCAGCAAGAAAACCAAAACACTGAAACCCAAGGCAGAAAATCAACAGAATACATCATATGCACAGATATATTTCCTATCATTGGAAAAGAAAAGGAGTATTAGACACTTCATAGTTATTTATGAAACAAAACAAAACAAAAAACTGAGTAATATTGACAAAACTAAGAAAACAGTAATGTGCTAGAAATCTTCATTTTTATTTCTGATGCATAATCCAGCTCCATTGACCTCTGGTTTCCTAGTAACATGTTCCTGAAGTTTGATATTATAACCAAAAATACTGCAGGGTGAACTGTCATGTATCGCTTCTGTTTCATCATGAATCTGGAACACATCTCAAGATAGCGAAGGAAAACCAATTAAAGTATCTACAGTCCTTGCACATTTACAATCTCCGAGTTATTTCTTTTAACCAACACCAGGGCTGTGTCTACACTAACCTCCTCCTTTTGGAGGGGACATGGTAATGAGGGATTTCAGCAGATGGTAATAGGTGCTCCCATGAATATGCAGCGCTTCATTAACATAATGGCGGCTGCATGTGATTTGAAAGTGCTGCTTTTGAAATGCATGCTGTCATGTAGATGGGGGCCCTTTGAAAGGACACCCCCCACCCTCGATTTCAAAAGCCCCTTCTTCCCAAACCAAATGGGAATACAGCCAAGGATCTCACTTGGAATGAGAATAAATTATGTAAAGTTTTACAAATGGATGTTATGTGGCCATTTAAGAAATCCAGAGGTGAATGTACATTGATTCATAAAATATTCAAGTTCTGGGTCAGAAGGTGGCAGCTTCATAAATGAAAAAGAATTATGGGCTAATTGTGTGGCACCTTTAGTACAAAGAAGGGGCATAAGTGCCTCCTTGCTCCCCAACATGGGCTGTCCACATTCCAGGTCACACAGTGGACACAGAGCAGCCTCTGCAGGCCACTACTCAGTTAATCATTTGGGTTGGGCATGAGTGGAGTCTCCTTCCCATAAGCAGTGGGCTGACCAATACAAAGATACTCTAAACACACCAAAAGACCCAGCCTGGCACTGGCTGGGATCAGACCTGGGATCCCGGTGCTTAATGCCCAAGCCTCTACTGCATGAGTTCAAAGATGCAAGTCTCAGAGCCAATGCTACAGCAGACTCGTCAGTCTCTAGCTGGTGTAGCTACTGCTGGGGGGATGGAGTGCAACACCAAGCAGGCATGGGCTGCTCTGGCACAGGTTACTCCTCCCTCTCTTCCCCCACCTAACTTCTGGAGGGCTTCTGGTACTTACATAATTCAGTCCTGTCCTATTAGCACTCCAGCAGCTGCTTAGCCACTTGCAAGATGGTATGATACTGTGGACCAGAAAAAAAATTGTGAGTGATTCTCTGTGGGTCCATGACTCAGGGGAGCAGGAGATAAACAGCCGGCTACAAAGCATAGAGCAGAATTTCCGCTCCTATCTATCTAGCCCAGTGATGATGCTAGAATCCCCAAGAGCATGGGCCTGACTCTATACTCTGCTGCCATGCACCAGCTGAGCACATTCTGCAGCCTAAAAGAAGTATAGCAAGTTTCCACCTCACTCCCCCGACCACCAGAGAAGTTCTGACGGAACCAGGACTCCCAACTGCTGCATGGCCCTTCCTCATTCTTCCCCAACGCATGCAGGGTCATAAATAACCCAGATACAAATCTGTGGTTCAAATTCTGCCTTCAGGTATTTCCACACAACTGCCACTGAGAACAAGAGTTGCATTTTGACTACATTAGATTGTCATTAGGTTAGTACATTATGACTACACTAGATTGTCATTCTAAGACCAAGCCTCAGAGAGACTTTTATGAGGCCCTGTTGTGGCATTGCATGGTAACAAATGAAATTTTGACAGGGTAGTGCATGCCCTGGGCAGGGCTATTCAATGGGCTACTTTATACACATGGGGAGACAGAGATACACTGGATGCAAAGTGAAAGGAAGAAACTACTAATACTGATGCATAAGAAATCTGCACACTTAGAAAAGAGAAATTCTGATCCATACATTTTTCTATATCTCAGAGTGGTGTGCGGAAATCCACCACAGAATGTAAATACTTAACACACCAACAGTAAACCCTCAATTTTACGGGCCCTGATTTAGTGGACTTCGGGAACAACAAAAACCGCCGCGCCCCAGCCCGCCCCAGCATTGTTCCCAAAGTCTGCTGGGGTCTGTAAAATCATTCCCTCTTTAACCCTCCCCCTCAAAAAAAAGTTAGGAGACTTACCACTGCCACAGCCTGGAGGAGCCGCCACTTATTCCACCGGGGCTGCCATGCACTGCTCCCACTGGGGTGAGATGCACATCTGGGCAGACTAAGCACTGCAAACACACCCAACCCCTCACAGGAGGAACACGTGGTAGCTCTAGCAGCAGTGCCTTCGCCGGGGACCCAGACATGGAACGGGGTCCAGTGGTGGCTCTGGTGAGTGGCAGGGTTTTTTTGTTGGTGGGGGGGGGACTGTGGCTGGGGGAGCCTGGCGGGGTGAGTGGGCAGCAAACCCTGAGATATAACAGATTTTTGGGAATAGCAGACACCCCTCCCCTCATTAGTCCATTAAATTGAGGGTTTACTGTATTTTTCTCCCAATTGTCTTTGTATTCAATGTCTTCCAAGAGAAAGCTTGCTTTTTATTTTTCCTTCAGCTCCTGTTATGGCGAGGAATGACAGGAAACTGGACATAGGTTAGGAAACCTGGCATGGGCCTGTTCAATGCACCGGGGGAAAATCAGTCAGCTCACACATCAGCTACATCACCCGTTACGTTGAAAGAAATGCGAGTTTCTGAATGATACTGCACTACAGTAATGCCAGTGACTTTATATTCAAAAGGCTCCACTTAGTGCTATTTCCATTAGAAAACAGATCACACAGAACCTTCTAGCCAGATGGAGTCATCAAAAACTCTCTTCATCTATTATCACATAGCACATGCATGACTTCGGTGCACACTCAGAATGAAATTCTACCCTTCACAATTCAGATACATGCAGTTCAGCAGTCATGCATGTTGCATAATATTATTGCCCTCCTTCAGACAGTGTGCCACCCTTCTGCTGAGCAGCAGTGGAAGAGAAATAAGTGATGTGGACTCTGGTTATAATCTAAGCACTGTTTTCTTTATAGAAACATCCAGCCGCACGAGGTGGTCAGTCAGCATGCAGGTAATCCTCTCCTGAAATAGACCCACAACTTCTGGCTAAGCTACTGAAGTCCTCAAATCATGGTTTAAAGCAGGGCTGAGGTAACCCTCACTGGCCTGGTCCACAAGAGAGAGGAAGGGGGAAAAAGTCACAGCTGTGGCTCCCAACTGAGATGCAGGGGAAAAAAAGACACTTTCCTTAAGCTCCCATCTCAAGAGGAGAGCGGGGAGGTACAGAGGTTCAGGGGATGGATTAACTTTTCTAGGGGCTCATGGCTAGTAGATTTTATGGGCTCTTCCAGGCTCTGGGTGGTAGGGTGCAGGAGTGAGCTGGGCTGGCAGTCTGGGTGGGGATTAGTGTGCCAAGCAAGCTGGGGGTGAGGGTGTGGGGTGCTTCAAATACTATTTTTTGCACATGTACACCCAACATAATGGCAGCAATCATACTGGTTAAAGACCTTACTATAATGTAAAAGAAAACACAAGTTACAGACCACTCTCCTTGAAACTAGGATGTCTCTATGCATGGTTGTTTTTTTGTACATTATTTCAAACAGCTCAGCACAGAATGGAGGTGTGAACATGCTGTGTGGAATGTAAAACCAGGTCAAAACACAAAACACTAATACATAATTCTGAAGATTTAGCAGAATTAAGTTTAAATCAAGCTGCTTAGTCTACACAGTAAATTCAGTAAAAATAAATTTGAAAGAAAATACACAGCTTCTCAACTGTATAATGCTTGGCCAGAGAAACTGCAAACAAAGCAGAAAAATGCAGCACCCTAAGAGAAGTAAATTCCGACATTTAGAACATTTACCTTTTATCTGAAAATAATTCAAGGAACACCTCCCCCCCGATGTGCCTGAAAACTGCAAAGCAGTTACTCTATTACTGGTGACCCAGCATACCTATAGTACGGAGTACTAGTAAAGTAAATGTACCTTTGACTTTATGATGTTCAGAACTGAGGGAACAGTGATAGTACGTATGTTTTGCAACGCTAAGGAAGCACAGTATCACATTTTAGTTACATTATTGGAGCAGACTCATGTTCAGACATAGCTACTATATAATTTCTGTCTTTCTAAAAGTTAGAAAGCAATCGTTAGCATGTTGGACCTGGCAAGCTCTTATTAGCTCTCTGGTAATTACAGAAACCAAGGAAGGTAAAATCCCTCAAACTTTCACATTTGATACATGTCTGATCAAAATACTGTCAGTTCAAATAAATGAACCATTATTTCCCTCAAAATAATATGCAAGAGAGACATACTTTCACAACCATAACATTCAAAAAATTGTTATTTACTGGACTGATTATTATATTTTACCAGTACTTCAAACTCTTAAAATAATAGCTAATAGATACAAATGACAGGCATATAATAATATTTAACATTTCACTCAAAGTCAAGTTATTCTAACATCAGTGGTAATGCGTAGGGCATTAACACAAACAATGACATCAAATGTCCCTCTTTTTGTAATTTGTACATTGAAAATTGCCTAACATATTAGTTATACGACAGCAATTCCCACTCTCCGGATCATCACGTTGTTGTGGTGACTGGGCTTGCATATTCCAATGAGAGCGATGCTGCAGGGCATCTCATACTCCTGGACAGGGTCTCTCATGGAGGCCAGGTCAAGGGAGAGGATCCAGAGGAAGAACAATGCTAAAAGCCCTCAATGGCAGAATGCATGGAGGACAGTAAAGGTAATGCTACAACGGCTGTGATGGCGGATGAAGGCTGCTGTGGACAGGAACCTGGGCCTTTCTAGCCATCAAGGATTGTGTGGTAGGTGCTGTGCAACAGTATCCCAATGTTAAAAAAAAGTCAAAACACAGGCATCTTCCTATGCGTACTAATCGCTTAAGCATAAGCCCTGTGGCAATGGGAGCAAGATCGTGAGATCTTGAAGCTTTTAGTCATGGACCAGCACATAGGTGGTGGCTGTATCAGACTTTCCGTTTTGAGGGCCAAGATGATACAACAGTCTAGCAGCTACAGCCACGACTGAGCACCCATATTTAGGATCTGCTCTGCTCACACCGCATGGTGAGGCGGTCAGAAGAGGTGTTGTAAACACAGTCCATCTCAACCCCTGCTGACTGGATAACTGTGTCTAGTCAGTTCACCTCTATGCAGCAAAAATCTAAGAGTAAACTTTGGAACATGGACTATTTGGACTCTAAGGGACAGCCCAGACAGTGCGTAACCCAAAAGATCCACAGCAGTTATCACCCATGAGCTGTGGCAATTCAACTGCCCAGACGAAGGATGACTAAGAGAAGAAGGTGGAGAGTACACACCTTTTTCTGGAAAGGAACCCTAAAGGAAGAAAAACAAATTAATGAAATAGGATTTGCCATCGAGAATGAACTGACACAGATTGTACCTGAAGTCCCTGTTGGTATCAATGAGCGTCTCATGACTCTCCACTTCATGCTTGCCATAAAACCGACAGGCAATTGGCATGAGTAATTATGCACCAACTCTAGACACCAAATATGATGTGAAGGAGAAGTTCTACTCCCAACTAGGCACACAGTCTTCACGACATTCCCAAAGAAGATTATTCCACTGGGAGATTTCAATGCCAGGATCAGAAGAGAGGTGGACCTCTGGCAAACTACCATTGGGAAAGAAGGAGAATTTGCTTGTGATCACGGTCACACTCTTCCATTAGAAAAACAAATTTAAGAGCTCTTGGCACATCCTCGACTGAAGGACTGGCACCTCATGGACTCGGTCATCATCCATGCTTGGGATCAGCATCATGTCCTTCTCGTACGTGCAAAGACTGGTGCTGATGACTGCTGGGCTGATCATTGCCTTATACAAGCCACAGTGGTGATTAGGCTTATCATCAAAAGGAAAACTCAGAGGAATCTGATCCAATGAAAAATCAACGTATAGGGATGAAGGACCCCATCAGATGAAGTGATTTCCAGTTAGAGCTACAAAGGAAGCTGCCAACAGTACACCCTGAAGATGTGGAAGAACCTTGGCCTCTGCTGAAAAATGCCATTTTTGGAGCCTGTGGAGAACCTATTGGTTACCAGTCCAGGAAGCATTAGGACTAATTTGATGAGAATGATGTGGAAATTGAACACTTGATTGAGGCAAAAAGGAAAGCCTTTAGGGCCTGGCAAAGGTCCTACAAAACAAGCACAACAAAGAGAGAAGTGTATGCCATGGCAAAAGTCCAACGTAATCAAGGACTTTGAAAAACCAATGGTGGACTGAGAAGGCAGTAGAAGTTAAGCATCTCACAGATATCAACAATTCAAGAGGTTTCTTCAATGTCACCAAAGCTGTTTATGGGCTGAGAAACCATGGAATCTATTCCATGAGATCACAGGCTGCTACCCTGCTCTAGAAAGACAATGAAGCTGTTGCTTCTTTCAGGAGGGAGCACTATAAAGAGCTCTTGCACTGCCCCTTCACCATGGTCCTAGAACCTCTTGACTAAATCCCTAAGCAGCCACTGAAGGACGCTCTTGCGACACTTCCTACCTTGAATGAGGTCTAAGCTGCCATCAAAGTGTTGAAATGCAACAAGCCTACTGGCCTAGATGGAATTCCCGCTGAAGTCTTCAAAGAAGGCAGTCCAGAGCTCCACAAACAATTCTACTTCCTGATTCTCAAGATATGAGGTAGGGAGCAGATGCTGCAAGAGTTCAGTGACAAAATGATCCTCAGTCTCTTCAAGAAGGGTGACAAATCAGACTGAGGCAACTACTGTGGCATCTCTCTTCTAGAAATGTCTGGGGAAATCTTAGCTCAAATCCTTGCAAACAGACTCCTGCCACTCTCAACAGAAATTCTCCCAGAATCCCAAGGAACATCAGACATGATCTTCACCGCCCAGCAACTGCAAGAAAAATGTTGTAAACAAAACCAAGTCTTATACGTAAGTTTCATTGACCTGATGAAAGCGTTCAGCTCAATCACAGAGCCCGTGGACCATCACCTCAAAGATCATCTGCCCCAAAAAATTCATTACGACCTTGAGGCTGCATCATGACAACATGACTGTCATAGTATTGAGCAACAGCAAATCCCAAAGTGACCCATTTGAGGTCAAAACAGAAGTCAAGCAAGGCTATGCCATTGCCCCAGCACCGTTCTGCATCTTCATCACCACAACCCTTCATCCCATCGATGACAAGCTTCCAGATGGCACGAAGACTGTCTATAGAGCAAACGGGAGGCTATTCAGTCTCAGGAGACTGAAGACTAAAAGTAAGACCTCCACGACGTCAATCATGGAGCTCCAGTATTCTGGTGACAACATAGTTGCTGCTTTTTCTCCGGCATCCCTTCAGACCATCTGAAGCATCTTTGCCAGAGTGTATGAAAATCTCTGACTCACACTGAATGTTAAAAAGACCCAGGTGCTCCACCAAACTTCGCCAATGGAGCAACTGCTTGAACCTTCTTTTGAAGTCAGCAGAGAACTGTTGGAAAATGTGGAGCATTTCCCATACCTTGGCAGTCATCTTTCCACTAAAGCCAACATTGGTGCAGAAATTTTAACATCGTCTGAGCTGTGCAAGCTCTGGTTTTGTCCATCTGAGACAAAGGGCCTTCGAAAACTAGGACATCTATGACAAGCTAAAGCTCCTTCTATGCCAGTCAGTGGCTATTCCAATGCTACTGTGTGCATGGAAAGTCTGGACAACTGTGTAAGCGACATTTGAAGACACTTGATAAACATCATCAAGGCTGCCTCAGGAGAATCCTAAATATCTCTTGGGAGGATAGGTGCATAAACACTAGCATCCTGGTAAGAGTCGAACATGACCAGCATTGAAGCCATTAACATTCACCAACAACTTTGTTGGACTGGTTGCATGATCAGTGCCTCCCAAAACAGATACTGTTTTTGGAGTTGAAGGAAGCGCACAGGTGCACTGGGGGACAGAGGAAGTGATATAAGGACATGCTGAAGGCACATAGGAAAAAGTGCAGTATCAGTGTCAATACTTGGAAGAACCTTGCCCAAGACCACCCCGGTGGAGAGCGGTAATTTGTGAAGGGGTGGTTCAATTTGAGAGGTCCCCCCCCGGCAGTGCAGATGAGGACAGACAAAGGAGAAAAGATTGGCAAAAACTGCCCTGTCCCTCTCCAACAGCTACCAACTCTCTTCCCTACAACAATAAGATCTGGGCTCCAGAATTGGGCTGGTCAGCCATCAACAAACTCACAAATAGGAGAGTGACATGAAGACAGCCTACTTGCTGTCAAATGACCACCAAGAGAGATGACAGCAATTCCCCAAATGTGCCAGGACTTTTCTAAATGCACAAGCCAACAATCTCTGCCCCCAAGAGCTTACACTAGAAAACAAATGTGGGGAACTTTTTTTTTTAAGTGAAAAACCTCAACAAAACAAACAATCAAACCTCACTCTGACCGAGAAGCAAAAAACAAACAAACAAACTCTCACAACTCTGGGCAAGGGGCTCCCCTCCTGCTCCAGCTCCAGGGAGGTGAGGTACTGATCAGGCATTCCTGATCCAGCTCCCTGGGGGCAGGGTAGTGAGGCTTGTGACGACTTTTATAGTATAAAAGGGCAAAAGCAGATGGGAGGCACACAAAAAGGGATACATGCACACACACATCCCTATCAGGGTGACAAGCATGAGTCTTGCTAGTTCCATCTTTTTATTTACTTAATTATCTTTTATTAACACACACAAGAGGTGAGGAGGGAAGAGCAGTAGGAGGTTAATAGAACCAAGGGAGAAGATAAAAGGAAGGGGAGTATTATAGAGGGTGATGGAAGGAAAACGGGGAGGAAAGAATGGAAACAAAGATGAACAGAGGTAAGGAAGGTGGGAGGAGATTGCAATAAAATCTATCAATACAGAGTAAAAAGCACCGAGCATCTGCTGGAGCCAAAGGCTTTGAAGGCAACAGCAGCATCTCACTGCAGCTGCTTTGCGATCTCCAGGGCTAGGTCTGCCTCTAGGAAACCCTGTCCTACTTCTCCCCAACCACGTGATGGAAACTTTTAGGGCCTAGTGCTACCCTTGTTTTCTACCAACGCCAGGGTCCCAGGCACGGAGCACAGGGAGCAAGTGGGGGCTTCGCTGGGCCTCACTTCTCTTGCTACTTCACTTTGTCCCAAGATGTCAAAAGAACCACAAAGCAACTACTGTTTGAGAGGCAATTAAATTGTAGTTAAACAGGCCTGCAAAACTGCTGTGCTTGAAGATCCTTTTTCAGCAGTAGCTGTGACAAGAAAGTCACTACTCTGTTTGCACTGAAAGGTTTGATGAGAACTTCTACAATGACAAATGTCAACATTCACAGTACTTCCTGAGCCTGGTGACTGGTATCTTACTCAGTAAGATTTGGCTGCAGTTTATTTTACGCCTTTTGTGGATTTTCATTTGACTGTTTCAGAAAACTACTTGATAGAGAGTAAACCCTCACTTTACACACAAGTTCGATACATGTCTTGATCGTATTAATGTGAATGTTGAAATCCCAGGCTCCAGCCACCCACTTCCCCCAGCTGGGGGGAGCGGACGGCTGGAGCCTGGGGGGTGGGTCATGGCTTGCACCTGCTTCCCCGCATTGGGGAAGCCAGGGAGACGCCACTGCTGGGAGGAGCGGAAGCCCCTCAGCCCCTGGGAAGCTGGAAACCAGGCGCAGCAACGGGGAGCTGGGAAACTGACCAAATGCTGCTCCACCTGGGTCCCAGCTCCCCGGGACTGAGGGGCTTCCTGCCCCCACTCGCCCCCCCAGAGCCCTCAGGGAGCCGGGAGCTGGGAACCAGGCACAGTAGCGCCTGATCAGTTTCCTGGCTCTTGAGTGTCCATCTGTCTGGGCAAGGTTCTGACATGTCTCCTCCCTGCACCCTCCAAGGCTCACACTGTGCCAGCCTCAGCCCCCTTCCCCAGTCAGTGAGGAGCCCAGTCCAGCTCCCAAATACACCCCCCCCACACACCATGCCAGCCCCAGCCCCTCCCCTGGCCAGCACAAGACCTGGCTCAGGCCCCCAACAGAACCCCCCTGCACCATGCGAGCCCCTCCCGCACCCAGTGTGAGGCTGGCCCAGTCCCACAATGGAGGTTCCCCTCCACACTGTGCCAGCCCCACCCCCTCACCAACAGAGCCCCTTCTCTTGGCTTGTGCAGGATCCCCGCCTCGTGCCGTAACAGCCTAGCCCCCTTCCCAGCCAATGTGGGGCCCAGCCCAGCCCAGCCCCCAACAGAGCTCCTTTCCCAGTCAGCGCTGAACCCAACCCATACTATATTACGACAAGTTTCTGTCTAGAACTTTCTTCCAGCCCAACTTCTGCTTGCAAGAGGAGCAGCAACTGGGGCCCTAGTCTCTATTAAAAATGCCAATACACATGCATATACTAATGCCTCACAACAGAAGAATACAATCCTCTGTAAGCAACATCCTGTCTCACAAGCATATTTATGCTTTAGCTTTTCTCTCAATTTCTCCAGAAAAAAAGAGCTCTTAAAACAGAAAAATGAGGATGGAGTGACTGTCATAAAACTGACCCATAAAAACTAAACATGCACGGTGTTTACTTTAGTGCTAATTTAAAAAAAACAAATTGACCCAATTACAGAGGTAGAGGGTAAACCAAATCTTGGGGATTTTACACGTGTTCTAATAATATGCTCAGGAGCTTTGGCTTGAACATATTTGCATGCAAAAATCACTTTATGCAAATGTTTTTTATTCACCAGCAAAGATCAGAGAAGAGAACAGAACCAGTAGAGTGTACAGAGATTCATGATGCATGTCAGATGGACAATTTAAGGTGAATCACGCTGTTCAGTTATACAAGACACACAACCTACGGAGAAAGTGTGTAGAATCCAAGTCATAAATAATTTATGAATAATACAATCATCTCATGAAATAGCCAAGAGGTTAACTTCCCATTTTTTCCGCTATTCTTTTCCACTCACTCAAGAGAGAAGCTGAAGACACATACCTATCAGGAGTGAGCAGGTTTTTGGCAAGTATGCATTTATACAATCAAATTAGTTACAGGTTTAGAGACAGGACTGCACAGATTAATCACACTAGGACTGAGGCACCCATGTATGAGTAAGGAAAGGAGCAGAAGTCAAAAGAATTTGGTCTGTTTACATACCCAGGAAAGAAGCAGCTCTGCCATATGCTCCCACACCTCCACGAAACAACAGACAATCATGGTCAAAAATATCCCCTTCCTTCCTATCACCCCTAGATTGCACCTTGATGTCGTCAATTTTTCATCAGCATTACAAAACCAAAAATATTTCCATTTGGAAATGCTGCCGCAGCACCTCACAGAAGGCAAAGTGACTCCTGTTCCCATTCTCATCTACAGACTGGGCTCCTTGGTTGAACTGCATTGCCCATGAGGCACCACAGTCTTCCCTCCTAGAGAGAAAAATGGAGAATCATTAGAGTCCCCAGCCAGTATTTTTTCTCCTTCAGCCCTCTCATACAGTAGCTGATTTTAAATGAGACTGCATGCTTTTGTTAGTAGCTCCATTATTTCAGTCCTACTTTCCTTCGGAACTGCTGTGTGTCAAAATCCAGTTCTGGAAAGACCTCGTGCTATTTGTCAATTTCTTCCAATAAATTCCCCTTTGACAGTTCCTCATCCTTGGGTAGGACTACACAACAAAGTCATTTCAAAATAAAAGTGGTTATTTCAAAATAACTACCCTAGCATCTACACAACGCAACCACTATTTCAAAATAATTCTGAAACAGCAGTTGGCTTATTCTGAAACTGGTAAGCCTTATTCTTCAAGGAACAGTGCTTATTTCAAAACATTTACTGTTAAGACAGAGAATAGAGCCTATTTCAAAATCAACCATGGTGTGTCCAATGACTATTTCAAAATAAGTATTTTGAAATACAGCATCTGCACAATAGAACCCAAGTTCTATTTCAAAGTGCATTTTTGTGTGTAGCAGCATTATTTCAAAATAAGCTATTGCAGAATAGCTCTGCAATACCTTATTTTGAAATCAGGTTGCTGTGTAGACATCCACTTTGTTACCTAAAAGAATACTGCCCAAAATCCCTTGTTGTAAAAATAAAGCTAATTAATAATTGATTTTTTTTCTGCAATATGCTTGCTATCTTCAATATTCCTTTAACTCTCAGGTGATTGAGAAGACCCACTAATTCTCTCACAGATTTCTTTCTTTAGATATATACAGAATTTCTTAGGCTACGTCTACACTTGGGAAAAACTTCAAAATGGCCATGCTAATAGGAATAAGGGGACTTCAATGTTTGCAGGGTTGTTTCAAACAGGGCTTCCGTGTAGACAATCCATGTGCGAAACACATTACTTTCTAATTGCCGCAGGCGGCGGTATGCTAGTGAGGTGCTGAATATTCATTTCAGTGCCTCATTAGTATTCTTCAATTTGGCCATTAGCATGGCCATTTCAAAGTTTTTCCTAAGTGTACACACAGCCCTACTGTTTTTTGTCTTTAGCTACTACCTTGTCAAATTCCCTATCAGTTCTCCTTATTTACATTTAATATTAGACCCAGACATAGTTTGAATAGAATACCCATATGGCTTGAATGAACTTTGCCATTTTATTATTCTGTTTTTTGTCTTCCTTTCTTGTATAAGAGTAGCAGGCTTTCTTTGCCTCTGATGTCTGTTTAATTAGTCTCCATGCTGAGAACATTAATTTCATTTCCTATCACCTTTTTAATGAGCTTCCAAGAGTGGCTTTTTTTGTTTTGTTTTTTGAGAGAGAGAGAGAGAGAGGTAATATGACATGTTAAAATTCAACTGTAGTTAAAGAATATGGGTCTACTGTTATTCAGACGGTCTCTGAAACCTTAAACATCCAGGTATGTGTTTTAATTATGCTATGCATGTTAAGCTGCTCAACAGTGAACTCAATTTAGGTGCATGTTCCTAGCTTAATGCCCATGCCACAATCATTCAGAATAGTTTATCTGGGTGCAGTGATCCCATATCAAAAGTGTTAGCAGTATCTACACAGCAAATAAAATATACTCTTGAAAACATGCAAATTGTTTTCATTTATCGAATGATGTGGCTACCACAGCTTCCCAACAGTTCACATACAACTAAAGGGTGAAATCATAACAGTATTGTTTCTCAGTGGTTTAGCATCTTTACAGTGATCAATAAAGGAAAAAAAGTTTACATGCTTATGCTAGATTTACTGTTCTAACTTCTAATCTCATTTTTATACTAGTCGTTTTATACCCCTCTAGCAAAGAGAAATTTGTACATGTAATTCCTGTGTAGATACACACACATCAATCCCATTTTGCTGAAAAGTGAGCATCTTTTTCAGCTGCCATGAGAATCGTTTCAGAGGTAGCCACTGCCTATGTACATACAGGCTTACCAACCTTTGTTGTGATTTGTTGAAAATCATAATTTACAAGAAGCCTTCTTCCAAAATTTTAATCAAAGTTTGTCAGTGCATTCCAATATCCCTGTATGAGTCAATTTGTCAACCAATGCACTTCTTTGGACATCACTATGATATCTAGGTACCAGAAATAATGAACTGAGGGCCACATCAGCTTGGCCTTCCCAGACAAGAAAGACTTGTGTTTTACCTTTGATTAACCTCATTCCTAACCAGGTGCATTCATTGGTCCTTGTCTTCCAGGAGGATGTTGTCAGCCATTCCGTAGCTCACTAACAACAAGTAGTCCCGTGGCACCTTATAGACTAACAGAAATTTTGGAGCATAAGTTTTCGTGGGCAAAGACCTGCCCACGAAAGCTTATGCTCCAAAATTTCTTTTTGTCTATAAGATGCCCCAGGACTTCTTGTTGTTTTTGAAGATGCAGACTAACACAGCTACCTCTCTGATACTTGTAGCTCACTAAGGCTCTGATGAAGCATTTAAGAACATGCTTCACTTTTTAGTTTCAACTGGTCCTCTAACACAATTCAAGTTAAGCATGCACTTAAATGATTCAATGGACTGTGCCCTAATTTGGAAAAGGCCTGTGTTTAGAGCTGGGTTTTGCATCTACAATGGCATCTCGTTGGTTCTTCCTGGTCTACGGCTTGAAGTTTCATAGTGCCAGGTCTTCTACAGGGAACTGTCTGCCCTCACCCATAGAATTTTTACTTCAGATCCTCATAGCTACAACCTCTCTGCCCTACTACAATTGTCGTGATCCTCATACAGAGAAGGAAGGAATCACTGAGAAAGCTCAGACCAAGCCCATTTTAAAATAGTCTCTTGTTATGATTAATGGGATATAATTAAATGCACAATAAAATCGTGTGTGCATGTACAAATGTCATTTCAGCTCCACTGGCAAAGTATGAACTCAAGAAGCAGCTCTAACTATAGGTAGTGCAAAATCCATATTTGTGGAAAAAAGAAGAGATTCGGGTCACAGACAACAGCTACACTGAAAGTGTGCCCTATATTTGCAAATCATTTTACATTATCCTGATTTTTCAGCTCCTTTAGAGGCTACCAGCTATAAATGAGCGACAGCTGGGCTCCTGCATAAAAGTGTTCAGAAACTTGTGAGAGAGAGAGAAAAAAAGAGGAAAAAAAACCATAAGCAGTTCCATTTTTGTTTGGTTCCTAGACTGCTGTTAGTTTTGCAAAAATTAAGACACACAATGTGACATAGCTCTATTTTAGCATGAGAAAGTTCTGTGTCAGTTTGTGTTGATAAAGTCTCCTTTCTTAAACATGGGAATGGTATTACTTCATGCCTAGTAGTATGCCAGATAAGGTCAGAAACACACCCCGTTTTATTATTCCACAATGACCAATGTGTTCCAGGATGCCAGAAACAATCCTATTCAAAACTGAACTCTAGAAGATGACAGTAAATACAGTATTTAAACAAACAAGTTCAGTTTTAACTAGTATTTCTTCCAGTAACTTGGCTCTCTTTGTAAGGCAACATGTTACTGAACAAGGAAACAGGAGTTGTCTAGTTAAGGAAGGGATTTTCCCGTGTTTCTCAGATTTGCAGAAGTAAGAAGTGACATTGTTAATCTTGTGCACACACATTTGTAGGGCCATCTGTAACTGTGTGGAAGACATACAGCTTCACTGATGACCAACACAAGGTGAACACAGGTACAATGCATCTTTGAAATGGAAGCCCAACATTAAGACAGTGAAGTGCAAGATGAAATGTCCCCAGTAGTCCCACGTCTTAACAATTGTCTGTCTGTGTATACAAAACATGGTAGAGAAGTGGATCTGAGTCAATCTCCCACAGCGTGGTTTGGGGTTGGTTATTTTAAACACTGAGTAATTTTTAGTGGCTGCAACGGAAAGTCTGTATGCTCTGAACACAAAGTTGATTGACAGAGACCAGTTTCATGAAAATTATCACCATCAGGGGACTCACCTGTCACATTTTATTCTTCAGCAGAGAAGGTCTGACATGCACCTGAGGGAACTGAAAGGTTCATGCACATTTACTGAGAACCAAAAATATTTGTCTTCAGCTGCATTTCTGCCTCCACATTTGCTCTTCTTCTTCTGATTAAGTATTAAACCCCGCTGAGAAATTAAGAAAACAAAAACAAAAACAAGACTTGGTTGTGAAGTAGTTAGGTTTGTTACAAACAACATACTAGACACAAACCAACAAAAGCAAGAAAATAAAGAATCAAGCACAAGCACTAGTTCCCTATCCCCATTACCACACCTACCATAACCACAGACTGTGCACCACAATCTTAATTCTGCCTTCCTCAAATTGTCAACCTCTCATGGTCTCCTTTAGTCATGGTACTGCATACAACAATGCACTATACTATTGCCTCCCAATTTAACCAACCGCTGTGCCTATCATCCACCCTACTGCTGGATGTATTTGATGAAAATAGTACACCACCAGGGTGTGTGCAGAAGAATGAATGGGGATAAAGTTAACTTTGCAGTGGATGTATGGTCTTTGGCCACACAGGCTCCTTCTGCCTTTAAGTTGGCGCATCATCTCTAGAGAACTCAAAGATTTCTTCCCCTCCCCAGGCACAGCTCCCCAGCACACAAATGAGTTATTTATGTCAAGCTCTTTGGAGAGGATTGCTCCAATTTGCACAAATTCATCTTAATTAAAACACACATAGTTTTTTTTCCTTAGTTTAATCTTTGTTTGGAAACAGTTGTGTAAAAACATCCGCTGCTCAGAATTCATACCTATTTAATCTGTAGTGAGCAATTAACACTTTTGCATCAACTATCAACTAAAGTTACAATGGAAGGAGCATTGTTTTAATTAAGTGCAGTCCACTTCCAATGTGTGAAACTATAATGGATAAATCAGACAACCATCTCTGTACAAATATCAAATGCCAAAAATCTCTTGTTCTTATGCTCCTTTTAAATTGTAGTGCAGTTAAGATTGTAGTTAACCATAAAGGATGATTTTGAGATGGCAAGTCATCAGGCTTAGTGGATAGGATTTGACATTGGAGTTGAATAACCTGATGTTAGGCTGAATTCTGATCTGCTGGGAATTCCAGATGTTTTTCATTAGAAGAAAAGCTGTTCTTGCTTTCCCAGTCCTCACTCTCATATCAGCATCAGTGCCCCCTTCTTTAGAGATCAGTGGTGTCCAAAAGGGATGAAAGGGATCGCCACAGCCACCCCCCACCAAGCACTGACTCCCCCCGCCTGCCAGGTGCGCGCACACACATACACACACACACAATTACTCTTGGAAGCTGCCCTAGAACGTGGCTGCAGCTGCTGCCAAGTGAGCCACCCCTGAATGCAGCTGGAGCCTGCTGGGGCTGGAGGAGCCATTCCTGCCACTGCCACCGTGCACCTGCCCCACCACGTAGTGAGGCGTGTGCGCAAAGTGGACAGAGAGGTGCCCCATATGTGCGGCTCTCCTGAGCCACCCTTTGCCATACTGCACTGTCCCATTCGCCATATGTGGTGAATGGGGAGCTTATTGGACACCACTACTATAGATGATACTGCTCAGGTATGTGAAGACCTCAACTTCTTCCAGTGCCCTTCCACCAGGTATGACTGGCTCTGAGCTACTGATGTTGATTTTCAAGATCTTAGTTTTTCCCTTGTGGACGCTGAAGCCAACTGTGGCTGAAATGCTGGCAAGGTCTGACATCTCCTCTTGTATCTGTTAGTGGCCGTCAGACAAAAGTGCCAGGTCGTCAGCAAAGCTATTTGACTCCAACATCAAATCCATACTATTGTATGGAGCAGAAACTCAGAACAAAAAAAAGACTGTCAGAAAATCCAGATATTTATCAATAACTGACTCCATCAAATCCTCCGGCTCCATTAGCCATATACCATCAAAAACAAAGACCTGGTGCGACTAACTTGCCAACTTCCTGCCAAAGAAAAAATCAGGAAGAGAAGATGGCCATGGATTAGAGACACCCTCAGGAAACCAACCACCAGCATCACAAGGCAAGCCTTAAGTTTGAGCTCACAAGGAAAAGGAAAAGAAGGCGCCCAGGAAATACCAGGTGTAGAGACCTGAAAACAGACACTAAAAAGACCAGATACACCTGGTAAAGATCGCCCAAGACAGGGGATGCTGCTGAATGGTCATCAATAGCCTATGCTCCAACATGTGAAGTAGAAGAAGCTTACCTACCTACTTAAGGTTGCTTCTGCACTCGCCCTGATGGGGGGAGGCATGGTAATGAGGCAATCTGAAGCAGGCTAATGAGGTGCTAATGTGCATATTCAGCACCTCATTCACGTAATAGCAGCCACACAAATTTCAAAGTGCAGACTTTGAATTGCAGATTGATAGTGTAGATGGGGCTGACAGCTTTAAAGCTAAATAACTAATATCTTTCAATCTAGTAAGTATGTGATCAGACGAAATGTTTTTATTTTTTTAGTCTATTACATAAATGTGTGTTACAACAGGGCCCACTTAACTGGTATATCACAGTAGGCACTCTGACATCCCAGTTACATTATTATCCCGGTTTTGAAAAGACCACATTTGATTCATTGATTTCAGTGGGAGCAGAATTTGACTCACTTTTTGATGGGACTGTTTTAGAGTCAAAATCTCATTACACATTAATATTAGTGGTTGTACTTTAATTTTTGTGGGTTGAATCCATGGGTGATCACCAAGTTATTACTCAGTCCTTATTGTTAAACCTCTCCCATTTAATACAGGAATTTATATAGGTTAAATGGGAAATAAATTTGGCAAAATTGTGATGAAAGAGGAAACTTTACATGAAAATATGGTAGACATGTCCAGTTATTCAAGAGTATTAGGATGTGATTCATAGTCAAACATTGCAAACTGTTGGGTATTTATTACCACATGATCTTTTGGGAGTCCTCTTGGAGCTTCTTAGTGAAAACGGTCATGGTCAAAGACATGAAGAACTGAACTCTCATCTGATGGTAGCTATAAGACTACTGATAGGATCTCATTAGTAAAAGAAATAGTTTGAAATTATTCATTTTAATTTTAACTTCTTGTGTGTAATTGCTGTGCTATGTTTCTAGTCAAACACTTCAGGGAAAAAAAAATTGTGGAAGATACATTCTGCCCAACATACCATGAGTTATTTCTAACACTTTTCAGTGTTGACAAGTCATATTTCTAAAGGCCTAAACAGAAAACTCCTGTATTTAAAAACTCACTAAAATTATAAACAGACAATTTTCCAAAGCCTATAATACAATTTTAATATCTAGTTTCTCCATAGGCATTTCCCCCCATTCTTGTCTTAGATAATCAGATCTACAGTACAGTATGCCTAAACAAATATGTAAGATTAATAAATTATGAAGGATCTACAAACAATATAGCTCAAATAGTCCACTGAGTTATCTCGAATCATCCTCTGTGATGGATCAATTATCTTGCATTTAATGAAAATAAAGGAAAATTAAATAACTTAATCTCTGACATTGCTAAATTAAATGATACGATCTTGCATATTACAACAGATCAAACAATGCAGCTCTTGAAACAGAAAAACAATGTATTTTTTACCATAGTAACGAAGATGCAATTTTGCAGCTTTTGTATTTGGGAAACATACACAGAATGCAGTCAGTTCTAGTTACTTTGTTTTAAACAACTAGGAGACACCAGGTGAAAGATAAACAGGCTTACATTAATGCTTGAAGTGAAAATTAAAAAATATACTCAACCAAAAAGGTGAGGGAAGCAAATCGATAAAATATGTATCTACTTAATTATCATCACCCTGAGCCATTTATAGTACTTCTAGTTTTCAAGTAACATGATTATCTTATTCTGAAGGTTGATGCCCACTGTAAAGATTTTACTACCATGAAAAATGATATGAGGTACCTCTATTCATGTAGGGTGACAGCCATTTCATTCATAGAAAGCCCAACAGTAAGAGAGAGAAAGCTGTGCTTGTATAAATACTATCAAAACATGCTACTGGACTGCTTTTTTGTTTTGATATAAAGTCCAAGTAATTGAGCTCTAAGGTGACGCAAGGTGAAAGAATTGAGAAGCAAAGCCGACCCCCAACACCAGGACTTGTAGCAAAGCTGCTGTTCAGCACTCATGTCAAAGGTACGATGGGAAGAAAGAGTAGCCAAGCCATTCTGTATAATCAGAATGGGTGTTGCTGCTACATAGTCCAGGGAGACAGATACAGTGGCCTCTCATCCTGGCCTGCTGAATGGCTTATGTGGGGCCTGGAAAGGGAGAGAAAAAACGATGCCACAGAATCATCTGACTCCTTCTCCTTCCAAGTGAGAAGACCCGATCCCTGGTGCAGAGGGGAATAATCCTAGAGGCACTGTGCACCACTGCATGTATACGCTTCATGTTGCATGTAAGATTCTATACCCATTGTGCTGATTAGGACTCACCTGGAATATTGTGTCCAGTTCTGGGTGCCACATTTTCAGGAAAGATGGACAAACTGGAGAAGGTCCAAAGAAAGCAACAAAAATGATCAAAGAAAACATGACCTATGAGGGAAGACTGGAAGAAGTGGGTTTATTTGGCATGGAAAAGGGAACACTGAGAGGACATAACTATTTTCAAGTACCTAAAAGGTTGTTATAAAGAGGAGGGAGAAAAATTATTCTCCTTAACCTCTGATGATAGGACAAGAAGCAATGGGCTTGAATTTCAGTAAAAGAGGTTTAGGATGCACATTAGGAAAATCTTCCCATCAGGGTGGTGAACCACTAGAATAAATTGCCTAGGAAGGTTGTGGAATCTGTCACTGAAAATTTTTAAGAGCAGGTTAGACAAACACCTGCCAGTGATGGTGCAAACAGTGTAGACAGAGTTGCCATGAGTGCAGGCGACTAGACTTGAGGACCTCTCAAGGTCCCTTCCTAGCCTATGATTCTATGATTTAAACTCTTTTGCAGAAAATACCTTCTGGTGAAAAGCTGCTGTAGTTTCACCTCCTGCATACCAGAGGGTGCTGCAGCACTAGAACATGACAGGGAAGAGAGAATCTGCAGCGTCTTCTTCACAGTGCCTGCCAGGTCAGGAGATGGGCTAAGGGGAGACAGACAGCATGGTTCTGGGAAAGGTGTCAGAAAGGGGCTTGAACGGGCTGGCAGGGGAGGACACACGGAGCCAAGCGGAAGTGCAGGACCACATGGGACAGGGCAGGGGGATACAAGGCCACAGAGGGAACCAGGGGAGCAACTGTACCAGGACCTGGCAATTCAAAGGGCACAGAGCTCCCCGCCGCCACTGCCACTACTTACGCATCCAACGAAGCGGATCTTTGCCCACAAAAACTTAGGCTCCAAAATATCTGTCAGTCTAGAAGGTGCCACAGGACTTCTTGTTGTTACTGCCCCTACTGTGGCAGCAGCGGTAGCCAGAGCCCTGCATCCCTTAGAATTGCTGCTGCTGCACTGCTGTGCGTGGCTCTGTGGGCTAGTGGGGGCACACCACGGTCTGGGTGTGGCTGAGAGCTGAATGTCCTCTGCCCCACCCCTTCTGCCCAAGGCCCCACTCCTTGCAGGGCACAGAGCTGGCCCTCTTCACATACCTTACACCAGAGCCTGAGGTGGATCTTGGCCCCACTGACCAGGGCTGGCTGAGTGGGGTCACAGAGACACATGGGGAGGTGGGATGGTGTCTGAATGGAGAAGACAGAGGACACATGCTGACAGGGTGCACACATGTACCTAACTAAATGGGAGGAGCTGGGGGATGGTCTCCAGCAATGCCTCCCCACAGCCCCAGAATCCTGTTCCATACTCTTCCTGCCTATACCCATTCAAGTTCATACCCACACTAAGTCACAATTTCCTTCCTCTCTCTCCCTCTCAACTCCTCTGCTATCCCTGATTCTCACCCCCACCCCCCAAACCTTTGCACAGCTTCTGAGGGGTACAGAAAATTCAGTTCTGTACTGTAGTTTAAATGAACTAGTACTCAAAGAGTTCTATATTAATACGGCTAGTAAGGAGTCTGTCAAAATATATTTCCTGAATCATTTTTGTTGCCTTATTACAGACATACTTGCTGACAGATATTTTGAAATGAATTACCAAAATAACAAAGTGGTCTGATTATAATGTGTTACTTTGACAAATAAAATATGCAGAATTTTTCAGACTTTTAAAATATTTGTATGCCAAATTTTTAATCTGTTGGTGCAAAATTCTCCCAGAATTTGGGGAATCACTGTGCAAAGGGCACAAAGACACCACCAATCCTGTGGGAGTTGCATATTTTTAAAGATATACACATGCATTTCCATTAACTGTCTTCTTATAGACTCAGTTCTGTGTTCTTTCACTATATATCTCATGGTTCTGTACTGCTGCCTACTACTGTAGCGTCTGGGCACCTTCCATGTAAACAGACTGGAAAGACTGAAGCATTTCTGGCCCTTCTCCCCTACTGGAGACAGAAAATCCTGGCTGAGCTAGCTCGTTTTTGTTTTATGTTATTTCATAGGAGAAGAAAAGTGGAGGCGGCTGATTTTGTAAATGTGATTCCACTTAAAGGGGAAAATTTTTGTCAAAGGAGGTTTACGTCATTCATTTAAAGACAATTAGATCTGGATCTATGGACTCTCTTCCACCGCCAAAACCCAACAACAAAAAATGGTTTGTTCCTGCCCTACTCTCTGTGCCTCGCACCTCCAGTCTGTGATCTGCACTCACCTCCAGAATAGTACAACTATCTTGGCAGTTCATTAACAGAGACCGTACTCCAACTCAGAATTGAATTCAATGGCCAAATTCCCACTGGCTTCCACGGGTATAAAAATCAGGCACTCTGACTACAGTGCCATAAATTAACATAGTAAGTAGAAGCACTGCACATTCTCTTACAACAGCTAGCTTAATAACTTTGTTTGGAGGGAAGGGATGGAGGACTGGTTTTCTTCAGCTTCGGAATTAGTTTATCATCTTAAAGGATGCCCTTTCCTAACTTTGTCAAAGACCATACTTTTTAGAAGATACAAATCCAGGGAGGCCACAAATGCAACCTCTTGTCACAGCTAAAAGGAAAAGTTGGATCTGTAAATCTTGAAATTGAGATCTGGAGCAAGCACACTGGTCCCTCTCTATCATTTCTTAAAACTTGCTGTCATTTGGAAACAGCACAGTGGTAAAGCTTTTATAGCATTCACCTTTCAATTAAATAAATGTAACATCTGAAACCTTGTATTAAAATAGCCGTAAGATTTGTTAGGGTCCTCTTTTAATTGTGTGATCTTCACATTTCCTATACATTAACAAAGTTGGACCATAAAATTGGCAGCAAATATTAGAAGCTTTAAAGACTCTTACAGAACTTGGCAAATTACCCCAAAGCAATCAAGTCATCAATAAGATGAGACAGTTTTTCATTAAAATAAGATAAATGGTTAAATTAAATCACAAATATACTTTATTAGGTCTATGAGCAGCATAATGGCTTTTTGAAAGAGGGCAATCTTATCACTGATAAAATAATTTCTGTGGCTGATAGATAAAGCCCAGTCTTGCAAAACCAGAATCACAGGAGGAATCCATATTCATGCAAACTGTCCCTCTGTAATTAACAATGGGACTACTAGTCACAGGAACATGGATTCTTCATGGGAGGATGTGCTTCCAGGGTCAAGCCCTCATATTGAATTAAAACTGCTTCAACGTTACACTAAATATTCCTTAATTTGATGTATTATGCTGCAGGAACATTTAATTGATTTAATAATCTATCTTAAGAACTCCTGTGATATGATTAAAGATGTCTTAAATACAGTATTTAAGGAGTTCCTCTAACACACTGAAACACAGCATTTCTCTGCAGGAAAACAAAATGTTTGTCCTTTGTCACAGATTTAATTTATGCTGTTAAATTTGTGTGCCCTTTCCAGGGAAGACAAGAGGCTGCCTCATGCCTTAATTAAAGCACTGCCGCACTTTCTTTCTGTGTATCTAAAAGAACAATGAGCACAAGGGAAAGAGGTGATCATTCCAAGAAATAATGACGATATTTTGTGTCAGTAAAATGTCAATTATTAATGAGTAAGTCCCCAGATGAATGCATTAGAAGCTGAGTACTTTTTAAAATACCTTTAAAATCTACACACCATACAGTATTACTATAAACAAGCTAAACTGTTTTTTATAAGCATCACCAAAAAACAAGGGGTCAGTTTGGACTTTACTATTAAAATTGTATAGTACTGCAAGACTTTAATCATCTTGCAGATTTCTACTAGACTCTTACAACAGAAACTGCATGTTGAGATTTCACAAAGATTATGAAGACTAGGGAATTATATATTATCATATTGCAGAATTTCTGTAACTTCTCTTACACTCAAGTCTTATTCACTTTTACTTTCAGACTCCTTATTATACCATACATCATTCCCCCAAGGAAAAGCCTGAGGAATGAAATACATTTGGTTAAAATTTTTTCAGTGAAAAATATTTAGGAAATTTGGTTTTTCCTCCCCTCCCATCCAAAAAATAAAATGCAGGGATTTCATTTTGTTTTGTTTATACAAAAATATGTAGATTCTCTTTAAAACATTTTGAAAAATGAAAAATTTAAAAGATACTTTAAACAAAGTTGATCTGATGGGTGATCTGTAAAGTATACTTATATCTGCACACATGGATGCACATATGTTTCATCTGACTGGTGATTACTTTCATCATGCACTGGGGCAGTGCCAAAATTGGAACATCCCAGTTGCCAAATGTACTGATGGCAATAGTTTGAGTTCTGTTTCTGAAAATAATTGATCAGACAGTTTGGAAAGGAAAGCTAGAGCACTACAGAACATAAACAGGAATTATTCAAATTTACAGAAATATCTGTTGAATTTCCTCCTTTCCTCACCACCAACTCCCATTTTTCTCTGACTAGCCACAGAGGTTGATCCAATGCCCCTTGAAATCAGTGGGAATCTTTCTTGACTTCATTAGGCTTTAGCTCAGGCAGTTGGAGGGGAGGAAGTATACAAGAAACTCCTTAGGGTTATCTACTTTCATGGAGCTTCCTGCTTCATTCTAAAATTAGGGTTCATGGATCAGCACACTGGGCAAGACTGGTTAACCTTCAGAGAAAGAAGGCACTTTCTGCTTATATCTAAAGACAAACACAGGCGAGAGTCAGCTCTTTCAGAGTCCTCTGTGACCTCTTCCTACCAGGAGAAATGCTATGACTGAGTTTTAACCTCAGCCACAACTATTCTGTCCTGACCAAGTAAGCATTGCCATATACCATAAACAATTGCCACTTTCAACCCTGGTACAGGTTAGTTTGTACAAGTTTATGGTGTATGCGCCTATGTACGTTTATGTGCATGCACTCAGATGAAAGGTGATACATCAAAGCCAGTCATTCCTCCTTATTACCTGGTGTTGAGAAATATCCATTTTTTAGCCACAATTGGTACAAAAAATGGCTCTTAAAGTCAGGTGACAACAGGATGACTCCAACCAATCTGCAGTATCTGGTGTTAGTTAAAATACATGTACAGTAGATCTGAACACACACTTAAATAAGAGCAAAATATGAGTTGATGAGCACTGATACAAAAGTATCATTTTAAATTTGTTTTTTAAGAACTGTGCAACATCTATGTACAATGTTGTGATACTGCTATATCAATGATTCGCACAGTCTGGTCTCTGCTCACTGGAGAGGTTTTCCTTTTAGACTGTCAGCTCTTCAGGGCAGGAAGAATCATGGCCTAGCTGTGCATCACCTTGAATGGAGAACACCTTATACATCAGGGATGTCATGCTGTTGTAAACAAATACAAAGGAGCTAGATTTGCCACACACTGTTTGAAAGCTGATGATCTCAAGACATCAAAAGTGTCTTTGAACGTTCAAATAGGTCAACATGTCATTAACAGATTTCTTACTTGGGAAGCCAATTTGTTTTAAGCATCAGCTTTCTTAAGCAAACCAAGTAAGCAAACAGTGTTTTATATCATTTCGCTAGTTCCATAACATCATTTTACAGACAAAAAAATAATTTCCCTATTCCATGTTCTTCTGTGAGCAGAATTTCATTTCCTTCACGATTACTATGAATTGTGAACAACAGATTGTAGGCTGGTGCTGAGGAAATAGAAATACAATGTCAACACCAAGCAAATATTGTGTGCAATATCATGTTGCAATAGCAGTTGACAGTAAGGCCGTGGCTACACTAGCACCCCCCACTTTCGAAAGGGGGATGCTAATGAGCCACTTTGGCAGATGCTTATGAGGTGCTGTCATGCATATGCAGTGCCTCATTAGCATAATGGTGAACGCATGCATTTCTGAAGTGCCGCTTTTGAAGCACATGCCACCTGTGTATGCAGGGGCCTTTCTAAAGGACCCCCGGACTTCGAAAGCCCCTTCCTTCCATTTGGTTTTGGGAAGAAGAGGCTTTTGGAATCTGGGGGTCCTTTCAAGGCCCCTGCATACACAGGCAGCGTGTGTTTTGAAAGCGGCACTTTAGAAACGCACGTGGCCACCATTATGCTAATGAGGTGCTGCATATGCATGGCAGCACCTCATTAACATCTGCTGAAGTGGCTCATTAGCATCCCCCTTTCAAAAGGTGGGTGCTAGTGTAGCCACAGTCTAAGCGTAACTAGGACATCATTTACTGGCTGTGCCAGTGATACGACGTATCACCAGCTACACTGGAAATAAAAAAAAAACAGGTGGCAGGAATCCTAACATGATTTTGTATCTGTGATATCAGAGTATTATATTTAAGTTATGTAGACACTGAAATGATGAATGAAATTCTTACACATTTATGCTTTCCCACAGCTCACTTCCAGAGAGATGAACACTGTTTATCTTTCAGATTTACTGTTCACTCAGACCTTTTTAAAATGAACACTCTTTGCATATGACACAACAGGCTAACACAGCTACCCCTCAGAATATTTACAGAATACAGTAAATTCTTTCATCTCCGGAAGCCCTGGGACCGGAAGGTTGCCAGATGTTCAAATATTCTGGATAATAGAAAGATATATGTAGCAATGCATGACACTAAAGAAAAACAAGATTAGATATTAAGGAACAAACAAAATTGTACACAGAGTACTTTATTTACCATCAACAATAGTATTGTACACTGTAAACTTAGACTAATAAACTATGGCTGGGAAACTGCTATATTTGCTGCCAATTAAACTCTGTTTTGAGGCTGGTCGATGACGTAATGAAACAAGATGTGTCTTATGGTTAAATTGTCAGTTATCTGAGAATTCCAGATTATAGAATGATTGTTAAAACAGAATTTACTGTGGTGGCTTTTTCCAAAATACACTTTTGGTCTGGATTATTGAGTATTTTCTTTGTATGAGTTAGACTCCAGATGGTCCATCCTAACAAAAATCATTTTAATGGCAGGTTAAATTTAGAGCTTAATCTATTTGACAATACTCCTCTGTATTCAATATATGAGCTAAATACCACATTCACATTAAGATGCCTTGCAATTAGATTTCTGCAGAGGCAGAGCTATGGCTTGTGAAATGCATTGAGAGATTTCAGATTTTTTTTTAATTAAATGGCATTTCACAAAGGAATTAGAAAAAAATATTTAAGCTTATTGAAGGTCAGATCCTGCAAACGTTATTCATGTAATCAGTCCTGCTGCCTTCAGTTCAACCTTCCATCTAAGAGCATTTTCTGTATTCCTTTAAAGTACCTTTCCTACACTACGGTGATGAAACACCTGGCCCACGATGGATACTGAAATGGAAGAATAATTCCTTGAACTTATCCTGCAAGGATGGAACATGTTACCGTCACTGATTCCAACGGCAGCTGAAAACAGCTGACACTTGTCGGAAATGCTCAGCATGATGCAGAATTGGGCTCTCACTGAATAAGCATCACATCTGGATCAATGACTTCTTCATAAAACGTGGAGATTTTGTTTGGATAGTAAACTGTATAACTTTAAGCAGTGCAGGTGTTTAAAAACAGTTTAAACATATAAAAAAGTAAAATTTGTGTCTAACTGTAAAAATATTAGTTTTTTACCCAAATATACACATTTAAGCTCAGTTTTTACACTGAATATAAATAAATCTTGTAACAAGCTACTTCCCTTTGTTGAATGGTTTGAATATTTATTTCAATATTTATTGATTTCCAAATAGCTAGTAGCTCCTGCTTACGGTATAAAATAGCACACACGGAGGTTAGTAAAAAAACTGTCTTGGCTCCATGGAAGCAAGGAGGGAGCCATGACAATTTGCACCAGTTGAGGATTTGTCCACATGTTAATGCAACATGCAACCCTTAGTTTTGAGTCTAAGTTAATGAAACACAATACTCAATATATCAGATAAACTCAACTGAAACATGGCTGCAATGAAAACATCTTTGCTGCCAAAACTACACCTTGGTCTCTTTTTCGCCCTTTGAAATAATACTGAGTCAGTATGCAACCCTACTCCTGCAAATTCAATCAACTCCAGCATTCAGCAATCCTGCTAATCCATTACTCTTCTTAAAAACAAATCTCTTTGGGCCAGATTAAAAGAAAATAGCAGACTTCTACCATTCAAAACCTTACAGTTCAGTCACCTATAAAGCACTGTGTTTACTTAGATAATTGCATCCCTTAATACAAGTAACTTTCAAGCTATGCAAGTATCTAGCTATGATTATTTTCCAGTATGCAGGTTTTTTGTTTTTTTCCCCTTAATATATTAGAAAAAACTGTTCCAAGCACACAATAAACAATCTGTTGTGTCTAATTTGTGCATGTAACACTCTCTGCACTGGTTTGGGGGGGTAAAAAAATCAGCTCTCCCTTCGTGATCTCTTCCCTTCAAAGAGTTTCCAAGGCGAAAACTAGTTGCCACTGTGAGACAAACCCGAGGCTGCCACAATGGAGCAGTACCCCAATTGGGATACTGACTTGGAGCAACGCCAGCCGGGCGAGTCAGCAATGAGGGAACCAGACTGCAGGGTATCACCCTACGCGATGCGAGACAAGACTAACACATGGCCTTCGCCCTGTTCGCCGCCGCGGTGAACGCGCGGCTGCCCTGCGCGCCCGTGGGAGCTGCACCCGCCGCCCAAGCAAGGCAGTGGCTCACCCCTCTCGAAGGGAGCCGGCTCCTCCCGGGCCACGCTCAGCCCGGGCAGGGCCGCTCAGGGCACCAGCTGGGCGCTGCCCCGCCACTAGGGAGCCCGCCGCCGCCGCCGCCGCACGAGTCAGTTCCCGGCCAGCGCCTCACGGGGGGGGCCGCGCGGGTGCTGCTTGAGGGCGAAGACTCCCCAGAGCACCTTGGACCCCCGCCCCGGCAGTGCCCAGCGCCGGGCTCCCACACCCGCCGGCGCTAGCGCGGGGCTGGCCAAGGCACCCGCCTCCCCTCAGCGCCCCCTGCCTGCCGGGAGCGGGAGCACCAGGGGCTGCCGCGGCCCCGGGGCGGGGGCTGAGCAGCCGCTAACGCATCACCCCCCGCCCCGCCATCGACTTAGGGCCCGCGGGCAACTTACCGGGAGCCGCCGGCTGGGAGGGGGCTGCCCCCGCCCGCTCCGCAGGTCCCGCGGCAGCGCCAAGCGCGGGGCGGGAGGATCCCGCCAGGGCCCCCTACGCGGGGGAGAGAAGGAGCGCGGCGGCGGCGGCGGCGGGAGGCGGAGCAGGAGCAGCCGCCCGCCCGGGCAGCGCAGGACGGGCCCCGGCAATGCGCATGTTCCCCACAGCCGCGCGAGCTGCTGCGCCGCCGGGACCGCTTGCCCGGGGACTGGGCGCTCGCCGCGTGCCGGGGGAGCGGGGCCGGGCGCTGCTGAGCACGTGCCCGCGGGCGGCGCCGCCCTCCCCTGGCGGACGCAGAGCGAGCGGCCGGGGCGCCGTGATCGTGGCATGCGGGTCGCCGCCGCGCCGGGCTCGGCACTGGCGGGGGAAAAGGTGCCGCGGGGCCCCGCTGAGCGAAGGGCACTTGTGCATTGCAAGGCGTGGGGGGGATGCCTGCCTGTGTGCGTGTTTGTGAGTGGGCGTGTGGATGTGTGTGGGGTGCGCTTTGCAGCTCCCCTTTATAATCACAAACTGTCAGGCTGCATCTACACCAGCAGGTTCTTTCGGAAAGAAACATGCCCAGCGTCCATGCACAAAATACCCTCTTTGCATTCGAAATTGAGATACTGCAGCTCTTTTTCCGGAAGCCGTCTTCCTCTCCTGTTTCAGGAGGCGCGCCTGCATTTGAAAGCTTTTTTTGGAAAAGAAAAAAATGTATAGATGCACCATGGGCCCTTTTTTCCAAAGAGCAGTCCTCATGGCGCTGGGTTTTTTGATCCCTGGCGTGTTCTTTCGAAAGTGCGGGGGCTGCGTGGATGCTTTCTAGCAACACAGCGGAGCGACCTTTCAATCTGCCTCTTTGTGTGTGGACACAAAAGACGTTTTTTCGGAAGACATCTTCTGGAAGAACTTCTTTCTGACGATGTGCCGACCTACTCCGGGTCCCGTGGGTGCACGTGGGGTGTGATACAGTGGGGGGAGTCGGGTGGCCCAGAACCAACCACCCCACCTTTATAGCAGCCTGATATAGTGTAGCAGCAATATGTGATTCAGTGTATTCACTTTAAAACCTAGGTTTCCACAGTATTATGAGTACCAGGAACAATAACACTCCGATTGTGAACACCACAATGCCCTGTGGCTGTTCTAAGTCCCAATAATTCTCTATACAGACCCAGCTAGACCAGCTAGTGGTATTTACCAATAGTGATTTATTCATTTATTCGTAACTACAATTACTTAACACTTGTTATATATATATATATATATATATATATATATATATATATATATATATATAGTTATTTATTTGGCATAAGCTAAATACTAGGTTACATATAACTATATATAATTACATGTGACTTACCAATAACATTCAATGCTCCCACATCTCACCAATAACTACGTTACAGTGGCCCTTCAAGTCAGAGATACGGCTTGGTTGGGACCTTTCGTGGTGGTGACTTCCAGGTGATCAGGCCGGGGTCTGCTGTCTGGACTGGAAGTTGCTAGCCTCCGCCTTGTGTCCAGGAGCCCACACCCTTATTCCTGCTAAATCACCTTTTATACTGTTTCTTACTTGGGGGTTCGATACCTGGCCAATTAAAGCGTTTGTTACCTAATTTGGGCTTTCTATCCTCCCGGCCTGTCAGAACATGTTACAAGATTTCCTCTGTCCTTGGTCTTTTTCTGAACCTCCCCTGGGACCCTCTGATGTTGTACAACCAAGATGTTCTCTTTGGGGGGCTTCCAGCTACTAGCCCCAGCTGTTCTCTTTGGGGGCTTACTATCTGTTTGTCAGGATGTTCTCTTTGGGGACTCTCCAACTACTTGTCAACTTTCTGATTTCTTTCTCCTGGCCTGACTTCAGACCTTCCCGCCGTTGTATGATAGCATTCCAAGATGGAGTGTATGGTCATTCTGCCTTGCGAGTGAGGCCCGGCCACCAGGTGCTCGTGCTCCCACACTTTCAAAAAATCACTGTAGCGTAGATGCGGTCTAAGAGACCCACAGCCTCAGGCTGCAAGAAGCTTGAAAAATTCTTATATTCTTTTCTTGGAAAAGATGAAACAAAAAATCAACTAAAAGTGCTATTGGAGCTGGCCAGAATAGATAGTGGTATAAGCTATATTAGTACTTAGAGAGGGAAAGCTTTATATTATGGTTTCCCAAACTGGGGGGCATGAAGCAATTCTGGGGGGGGGCAAGGTGACCCAGCCCCTCCCATCATCCCCCCCACTTGAAGAAAGAGCTGGCCTTTGCTTCTGGCTTGGCCCTTGCCATTTACATGGGTGACGTGGCACAGCTGTTGTAAAAAGCAGGCAGCCAGCGAAGGCCCATGTGGAGCTAGCTGTCTCCTGCAAAGGTGAGTGAGTGTGGGTTGGGTGGGTGGGGGAGAGGAGGATGGGATTAGATGGGAAGCTGGGGGTGCTTGACTCAGGTTAGGGGGATGGGGATGGGGACGGGGTAAGAGATGGGGGCTGGTGGTGCCTGGCTTTGTGGGATGGGAGGGACTCGGGCGGGCGGCTCACGGGGCTTAGGGGGCTTGAATAGCATGCCAACTTGTGGGAATCACAGTGCTTGGGCAGCTGACCCTGGCATCGTAGGGTTCAGGCAGCTTGGGCTGGCGGCTGGCCCTGGCAGTGCAGGATTCGAGCGGCTTGGGCTGGCAGGCAGGTAGCTGGCCCCAGCAATGTGGGGCTTGGGTGACTGGACCTAGAAGCATGGGGCTTGGGCAGCTCGGGATGGCAGGCAGGCGGTTGGCCCTGGCAGCATGGGGCTTGGATGGGCAGCTCAGGCAGCTGGCCCATGGCTTATGGGCAGGCAGCTGGTCCCAGCCATGCAGGGCTCAGGCAGTGGGCAGGCAGCTGGCTCGGGTGGCTGGCTGGCCCCAGTGGCAGGGGGCTCGGGTGGGTGGCTCTGCCAGTGGAGGTCTCAGGCAGGCAGGCAGCAGTCATGGTCAGCTCTGGTGGCTGGCCGGCTGGAGCTGCACCAGACTCCTGCAAGGGGCCCAGAAAAAACTATTTGTGCTTAATTTTAATTTTAAATAACATTTTATATCAATTTTTTTGTGTTTCTTTTAAATTATTAATTGGATTTTTTATTAAAAGTGTGGGGTTGGATGATGGTAAAGAAGAGGCAGGTGACATGAGGGTTTCTCAAAAATCAAAAGTGGGTGCATAATTCCAAAAAGTTTGGGAACTGCCGCTTTATAGGACTTACAACAGCTTAGATGTTATGAGCAGGCCAGGATAGGCAGGGAAGGTGGAGGCTTGTTTGTGTCCTAGGTGAATTTTGACAGTGTGGGAAGGATTCAGTCATATGTGCCCAGAGGATATGTTTTCTTACATTTCTCCAAAAGACTGTGACAAAAGCTGCACACACAGAGTAGATAGAAAGGCTGCCATATGGCCCATTTTATACAAAGCTGTTCAGTACTTTTATAAATATTTTACTAGCCCAGCCATTGTCAAGCTGTGGCTAGCTCTCAAGCAAATTTCCAGCAACTGTCTGAGCAGTGTGTGCTGGCCGGGTGGGGAGTATAAGCTCCTTCTAATCGCTGTCCTCATATCCCAGTTTTTCACATTTGCCCCATCACTGGCGAATAGGCCTCCTCTAATTCTAGCATGAGCCACAAGTCAGTATATAAGGATAAGGTGAATTGTGTGTGATTAACTGGACAAAAGCAAGAACGAAGGTGTCCAAACTTCATGCTGTTTGTAGAAAATTGGAGGCAATATTAATGGAAAAAATAGCGTATGATGAGCACATTCAGGACAGTTATCAGTATCTGTTAATGTTGCAGTAAAATCTTTAAGTGAAAGAAACTGAATGTGGGAGTGCAGAATGTTGACAGAGGAAAACCACAACACTAGAGGCAGGAAAGGCTGCAAAGTGAAAAATACCTCACTTGGGTTTCTTTCAAGGGAAATTGTATGAACTACAGTTTAGTATATGTATAATAGTTTCCACTCAAAATGATATAGGGAGTGATCCATCAACCATATGAGGCTATGAAAATGCTCCCGCTGACTTCAGTGGGCAAAGGATCTGGCCCTTATTCTGTCACAAATATCCTTAACCTCAGATCTGAGTCTGACTCTGCAACTGATGTGTAAAGAAAAAAAGAAAAAAAAAAAAAAGGAGGTGGGGGGAATTATCTACATGGCAAACTTACCAAATATACCAGGAAAGTTATAGCAGTATTGTTGTTTTTACCTATATCAGGGGTATAAAAGTGGGGGGCAGACCTGCTCTATATTTTGTAAAAAAGGGGGCACAGCACAACTGGCTCCCCTCTCACTGCAGCTTGTGCTGTGTCACCAAGGAAATGCCCCCCTGATACCAGGCCAGTTGGGGGGTGGGAGGGGCAGGCATGTCTGTGACCCCTGCCCCACTGCCAGGCTGAGGTGTCTGGTTCCTGGCAGCAGGGGCTGGCTGGGTGGCTGTGGTGGGGGGCGTGTCCCCGAGCTTGGGCTCCCTCCATGGCACCACAGCTGGCCCAGCCCTGCAGTGCTCCCCTGCTGCTGGGAGCAGCCACTGCTCACTCAGCACCTCAGCCCTCAGGCCAGCGCATGCCCCCCCGCCACCCACCACCCAGCCAAGCAGCCTGCCTGCCACTAACTGGGCAGAGGGAGAGGGGGCACAGAGGTCCTGAGACAAGCAGCAGGGGCAACTAGTGACGTGCCAGCTTAATGAGGTACCATCTGGGGTCCCTCCTGGGGTCCTCCCCCCCAAGCACCCCTGTTCCTTTGGGGCATGCCCTGGAGCCTCCCAGCACCTCCTTCCCGAGCGTCCCACCCCTTTTTGGAGGGCTCCCCCACATCCCTTCCTGTGGTCCTCCCACAGGTTGGGGGGCCCTACCTAATTGCAGGGCTGAAAAGGGTGTGCATGTGAACCTAAAAATTTTGCTCACCCCTGCTCTATGTACATATTTTAGAGTATACGCATTTGCCTCTGCCTCTGTACGTTTGTTTGTTCGAAAACTCCTCCACAACCCTAAGACCTAGTACCACCAAATTTGGTGTGCAGCTTTTTCTTACCCTATCTTGAACCAAGGTCAGGATCTGGGTCTGGCACAAAAATGGGAAGTGCCTGCAATCCCATGGTTTTCCAGAACAAGGAAAGGGAAGCACACACAGAGGAGGGATGACGTACTGCACGCTCACCGCTGGGGGCAGCGAGCACAGGGAGCAGCAATACTACAGAGTGACCATTGGGGGCAGCTGCAGCTCAAAAACCGAGTCCACCCACAGATGGGGCTTTCCACCCTGCCACCCACCAGACAGGTATGTGCCCCCTACCCCAACCAACCCTCAGCTAGAAAAAGACTTTTGTATATTCTATATTTGTACTCAGAGAGGGAATTTTTTATGGGACTTACAACATGTCATGAAGGTGATGTTTATATCTATTCCTGTTGTGTAGACATACCCTATAAGCAAACAAGCCCTGAGAGAGAACCATCCATTTCCTTTGGCTCTGTTTCTGGGGCAGAGCTGCAAAGCTGATATGAAGTGAATGGTCTCTGAGTTAATTCTTCACTTTTTATATCATTTTAAGACAATAATGCCATTGTTACATATTTTCTTTTTAAATAGTACGTAAAGTGGGTTTCCAATTAACCAATCACTATTTTCCAGGATAGAGGGGAAAAGGTCAGTAAGTTAAAAAGAAGTTCAGGTACTGAAGAGGAAGATCAGTGGAGGAGGTCATACACGTGAAACAGCCCCCTTCTTCGCATCTGGTTTTGGGAAGAAGGGGCTTTCGAAATCAGGGGGGTCTTTTCGAAAGGCCCCTGGTTACACAGGCAGCTTGCGTCAGTGTCAAAGCAACGGGGCTGCCATTATGTAAATGAGCTGCTGCATATTCATGGAATTGTCTCATTAGCATATTGCAAAGTGCCACATTACCATAGCCCCTCCAGTAGTAGTAGGCATCCTTCAGTCTGCATAGACTATGGATCGCGCCCTTTAAAGTTTCAATTGAGGACTTCATTTACAGCATCTATTGTGACTATAAAGACCCACACGAGAGTGACAGTCCTTGCTGCATCTCTTGCAGATGTAGTGGGTGTCTGGCAAGTCCTTATTGTACTTTCTGTGCGCTCGCTTCTCCTCTGCTAGCTGTCTGATCTTCAACTCGCCCTTCTGAAGGCCCTTGTGTAACCCCTGCCTCCATCTGCTGCGGTCGTCTGCTAGATCTTCCCAGTTGTCCAGCTCGATGTCTACCTCTCCGAGGTCTCTCTTGCAGACATCTTTGTAACGCAACTGGGGGCGTCCGGGAGGTCTTTTGCCAGAGGCTAGCTCACCATACAGGATGTCTTCAGCCTAAAGAAGACGAACATACTCGGTCAGGAGGTTGCTGAATCCCTATCAATCAGCATTGACAACTATACGTTAGAGGTCGTCCACGAGTTCGTTTACCTCAGGTCCACCATCACTGACACCCTGTCGTTGGACACTGAGATAAATAGGAGGATTGGAAAAGCGGCCACAAGTCTGTCCAGACTCAGCAAGAGAGTGTGGAATAACAACAAGCTGTACACTCACACCAAAATGCAAGTCTACAAAGCCTGCATCCTCAGCACCCTCCTTTATGGCAGCGAGACTTGGCCCTGTATGCCCGCGAGGAAAAGAGGCTGAATGTCTTCCTCTTGCGCTGCCTCAGGCGCATCCTTGGAATATCATGGAAGGACAGAGTGACCAACACTGCTGTCCTCGAGCAAGCTGGAATCCCAACCATGTACATAGCCCCTCCAAAAGGAGGGGCTAGTGTGGTCACAGCTGTGGTGGGGCAAGAAATCCAAAGCAGACTAAGAAGGGTTTCAGATGGTCTGGAGGCAACTGGAGGGAAAGATTCATAGACACAAGCACAATAAATATAAACTAAGCATATAAATAAATATGAAACCCTTCAGAAAGGCTAGCAAAAAAAACCTCAGTGACTGTCATGTATGCTTAATTCTGCACTCCACAGAAGGCCCCAATCACTACCAGAACTTTATTGTAGCAGACAGTATACAGATGCATAAAATAAAAACATCTCTGACACAAGGACCTTACAATCTACAGGCTGAACCCTCTATAATCTGGAACTCTCTCATCTGCTATATTCGCAATCCAGCATGATTACAGTTAGCAGGACAAACACTTATCATTGGTGGAGCCAAGTCTCCAGCAGTCCCGTGAAGTTTGTTTACAGCTGTCAGTGTTCTGTGCTGTTATTTAGCTCCAGGCTACCTCTGAATGTCTTCTAAGGGCCCAGTAGGCAGTGGAAGTGATTGTAAAGTGCTAAACAATATTGACGTCCCGTAGTCAGGCAGATTTTCTTGTTTGGCACCGAGGGTGCTGGATGAGAGGGGTTCAGCCTGAAATATTAAACTGAGATGTGTCATGTAGATGTAACAAATAGAAAAGAACAGCGACAGAAGGTGGGAAATAATAAAGGCTACATAGTTACATACTTTACTAGTGCACAAATACTTATTTCTATTCTTAGCACCTCCATACATGATTTATAACCATGAACTTGTGGTTATAAATCATTTATGGAGGTGCTAAAAGTATAAATGAGTAATTTTTAGATTGGGAAAGATTAGATTTTTATTGGTAGTTTAAGTAAACTTCAGTTTCACTGAATACACACAAATGGGCAACACTGTCATTGATAATTTACATTTACAGATTGGTAAAGTAAAACGATTGCTGTTTAGCAACATATTTATGAGCTTAGGTGCTACCTTAGGGTAGGTCTACACAGCAAAGTTACTTCAAAATAACAGCTGTTATTTCAGAATAACTATCCTAGTGTCTACACAGTGTACCTGCTATTTCAAAGTCATTTCGAAATAGCAGTTGGTTTATTTTGAAATTGGTAAACGTCATTCTACAAGGAATAGCACCTATTTTGAAATAAGTGCTGTTAAAACAGGGAATAGAGCCTCCATTTGAAATAAGCCATTGTGTGTTCAATGGCTCTGTTTCAAAATAGGCATTGGATTTAAGGATATTTACTTTGTATATTTGATGTGATGTGAACATTTGTGTTTTTAATAGTTATTAAGCTTTGAGTTTTTTAATTGCAACATCTGTCATTAGGTATTGTCTACCTCCATTGTCAGACCCACCCCATAATTTCCTGCAACTGTTAAAATTTAAATGGAGGTTAAATAAAAACACAAACCCCATAATTTTCTGTAAAAGTGAACATTTAAATAGATAAAACTAAAAATGTAATGAAAATAAGCATAATTATATATCAAAATGACAAAAAAAATCTGTCATGTCTAGATATCAGAAATCCATCCTTAAATCCCACTGGCCTTTGGGGAACTATTCTCTTTCTTATTCAGTAATCTGGCAAAAATCAAATGCATGATTTATCAGGGAAGCCATGTGGAGCCAGATGCTGATGTTACTAACAATTTGCAGCAGCTTAACAAGATTCCAGCTAAAGTACAATAAACAACTGATTAAGATGATGGAAGCCCAGGACCGCACACCTCAAACCCTGAGTCATTTACAGTAAACTCTTTTACATCCAGCAGCCCAGTGGCTGGGAGTTTAACAGATACTCAAATATTCTGGATAATGTAGAAGTATACCTAGCAATGCATAACACTAAAGAAAAACAACTATTTTGTTAGTCTTTAAAGTGCTACATGACTGCTTTTTTGTTTGAAAGAAAAACAAAATTAGCTATTAAGAAACAAACAAAAATGTATGCAGAGTACTTTATTTACCAACAGTAGTATTGTACTTTGTAAACTTATACTGTGTTTGTATTTACTCTCACTAGATTGTACTTATGGAAAACATAACTAAAATGTACTTACAGTTAAAAGGCTGGTTATTTGAGAGTTCTGGATAATAGAGTGCTGGATATGAAGGAGTTTACTGTAGTAACCCTGCTGATTTCAATATAAGCTGCAGATGTTCAGCACTTGGGAATATTAAGCTGTTTTTCTTCAACTGCCTAAGTGTGGAGTCAGGCCCTAAATTTAGTCCCTGCACCTGTTGACTTCAGAGCTCAGCCCTGAATCAATAAAACTGACTTAGGGCTTGCAGCATTGAGCAACACTTTCCTTGTAGGCACCTAGAAAATAACAGCAATAGTGCTGAGATCCATAAAACCAATATTCTAGGTGGGAAAGCCACCTAAACTAACCAGTGGAAGATGCAGAAAGAATGGGTGGCACAAGCCCCGACCCTTTAACAGAGATGGTGCTTGAGTCTGGGTGTCAGGGAGACACCTGTCTCTGGTGTCAAGTATCGGAGGGGTAGCCATGTTAGTCTGGATCTGTAACAGCAACGAAGGGTCCTGTGGCACCTTATAGATTAACAGAAAAGTTTTGAGCATGAGCTTTCGTGAGCACAGACTCACTTCATCAGATGCTGGTCTTGGAAATCTGCAGGGCCAGGTATAAATAAGCCAGAGCAAGGGTGGGGATAACAAGGTTAGCTCAGTCAGGAAGGGTGAGGCTTACTACCAGCAGTTGATCTGGAGGTGTGAACACCAAGGGAGGGGAAGCTGCTTCTGTATTTAGCCAGCCATTCGCAGTCTTTGTTTAAGCCAGAGCTGAGGGTGTCGAATTTGCAGATGAATTATAGCTCAGAAATTTCTCTTTGGAGTCTGGTCCTGAAATTTCTTTGCTGTAGGATAGCTACTTTGAAGTCTGCTACTGTGTGGCCTGGGAGGTTGAAGTGCTCTCCTATGGGTTTTTGTATATTGCCATTTCTGATGTCTGATTTGTGTGTGTTTATTTTACGTAGAGACTGTCCAGTTTGTCTGATGTATATAGCAGAGGGGCATTGCTGACACATGATGGCATAAATTATAGTGGTAGATGTGCAGCTGAATGAACCCATGATGGCGTGGCTGATCTGATTAGGTCCTGTAATGGTGTTGCTGGTGTAGATATGTGGGCAGAGCTGGCAACGAGGTTTGTTGCATGGATGGGTCCCTGAGTTAGAGTGAGCCTGGTGTGGTGTATAGTTGCTGATTAGGATTTGCTTCAGGTTGGCAGGTTGTCTGTGGGCAAGGACTGGTCTGCCTCCCAAGGCCTGTGAAAGTGGGGGATCATTGTCCAGGATGGGTTGTAAATCCCTGATGATGCGCTGTGGAGGTTTTAGCTGAGGACTGCAGGTGATGGCTAGTGGTGTTCTGTTGGTTTCTCTCTTGGGCTTGTCCTGTAGTAAGAGGCTTCGTGGCACACGTCTGGCTCTGTTGATCTGTTTTTTCACTTCCTCAGGTGGGTATTGCAGTTTCAAGAATGCTTGGTAGAGATCCTGTAGGTGTGTGTCTCTGTCGGAGGGGCTGGAGCAAATGCGGTTATATCTTAGTGCTTGGCTGTAGACAATGGATTGTGTGGTGTGTCTGGGATGGAAGCTGGAGCCATGAAGGTAGGCATAGCGGTCAGTGGGTTTACGGTACAGGGTGGTATTGATGTGGCCATCATGTATTAGCACCGTGCTGTCCAGGAACTGTCTCTGGTGGTGATCCATGAACTAGGGCATGATAAGCACAATTCTATCTAGTTTGTCTGTGAGGCCAATCCAGTAGACATGTTCAGATGCCACCTAATGCCAGCAGTCAAGGAGGAAGAGGCACTCTGTTTACAGCCAGTGGTAATGTGGCATCTTCCACAACTCTCATGACTGCTTTAATCACAGGACTAAAAGTTAAAAGGAGGTTCAATTCTCTTCCCCCCGCCCTCTGCATTCCCTTTGTCTGTTGTGTGGGATTAGCCTTTGCAGCACACCTGTCATATCAGGCCCCTCATCTGAGGAAGGCAGAGTGCTGAGGCAGGAGACAGGGGCCTGGACCCCAAAGGTGAGCAAGCAGTGTGTATGCTGAGAGTAAGGAACATAAGGCCCTAGAGAACTTGTACTTAAGAAGCTTAGCTGCTGACTTAGGGTAGGTCTACACAGCAAAGTTACATCGAAATAACAGCTGTTATTTCTGAATAACTATCCTAGTGTCTACACAGCGCACCTGCTATTTCAAAGTCATTTCGAAATAGAAGTTGGTTTATTTTGAAATTGGTAAACCCCATTCTACAAGGAATAGTGCCTATTTTGAAATAGGTGCTGTTAAGACAGGGAATAGAGCCTCCATTTGAAATAAGCCATCATAGCTACATCTACACTGGGATGCTACATCGAAATATTTCGATGTAGCAAAATCAAAATAAGCTATTTCGATGAATAGCGTCTACACGTCCTCCAGGGCTGGTGCCGTCGATGTTCAACGTCGACGTTGGACAGCCCTACATCGAAATAGGCGCTGCAGGGAAGCGTCTACACACAAAAGCGGCCCACATCAAAATAAGGGTGCCAGGACAGCTGCAGGCAGGGTCACAGGGCGGACTGGCACTTCCGGGGCAACAGCTAGCCGCTCCCTTAAAGGGACGCTCCCAGACACACTCAGCCTGCACAGCACGTGGTCTGCAGAGCCACAAGCACGCACCCCGTGGAAGCAGCATGGACCTCCAGCAGCAGCAGCAGCCACCAGAGGCCCACACACCTGCCCCTGGAGGAGCGGTGGCTGCCCTGCTCAGTGCTATGCAGGAGGCAGCTGACCATCTTTTATTTGAGGAAGATGAGCTGCCCCCAGGGGATGAGGAATCAGCCCCAGACCTTGCTGCCCTCCGACCCCCCTCGCTGCACACGCCACCAGCTGTGGAGATACCCCACAAGCACGGACTGGTGGGAGCGGCTGGTGCTCAGCGAGTGGGACGACGACCACTGGCTCCAGAACTTCCGGATGACCCGGCAGACATTCCTGGAGCTCTGCCAGTGGCTCACCCCTGCCTTACGGCACCAGGACACCCCCATGCGACGTGCTCTGACAGTAGAGAAACGGGTCGGCATCGCTGTCTGGAAGCTGGACACTCCAGACAGCTACCGATCCGTAGGGCAGCAGTTCGGGGGCGGGGGGGGGAAGCTGTGCGGAGGGGGGGAGCCCTGGGGGGAGGGCCAGACACACCCTGCACACCCCTCACCGGTGCTCTCTCATGTCCTTCCCCTGCAGGTCGTCTGCGCAATCAATGCCCTGCTCCTCCACAGGCTCGTGCGGCTTGGGGACCTGGATGCCGCCATCGTGGGGTTTGCCAGCCTGGGCTTCCCAAATTGCTTTGGGGTCCGAGATGGGACCCACATCCCCATCCGTGCCCCGGAGCACAGCGGAGGACGCTTCCTGAATAGGAAGGGATACCATTCCGTGGTCCTCCAGGCCTTGGTGGACTGCTGGGGCTGCTTCTTGGACATTTATGCTGGCTGGCCTGGCAGCACCCACAATGCCCGGGTGTTCAGAAATTCGGGCCTGTGCCGCCGGCTGGAGGCGGACATCCCCCAGGGGGAAATCCCTCTGGGGGACACCACCATGCCCCTCTGCCTCGTCGCAGATGTGGCGTACCCCCTCCAGCCCTGGCTCATGCACCCCTACACGAGCCATGTCACAGCCAGCCAAGAGCGGTTCAACACCCACTTGAACCATGCGCGCCAGGTGGTCAAGCGCACTTTCGGCCACCTCAAAGGGCGCTGGAGGTGTCTCCTCACCCGCCTGGATGCAGGGCTCACCAACATCCGCCAGGTTGTGGGCGTGTGCAGCGCACTCCACAACCTGGTGGAGAGCAAGGGAGAGGCCTTCTTCCAGGGCTGGGCTGTGGAGGCTGGCAGGGCCAACATCCAGCCACCTGCTGCCCCCAGTCGCCAGGTCGACCCTGAGGGGATCTGGGTCCGGGAGGCCCTGCAGGCCCATTTTGACCAGGCTGCGGGGTGAACGCTGGCAGGGCCAGCTGCTGGTGAGCCACCCACTGCACCCCCCCATCCTCCACAACACTCCCTGCCCCCGTGCCCACACCACAGAGCACCCGAGAGCACACACACCCACACTTTTCTTTGAAATAAAGGGAAATTTTGTTTGAAACAAAACAGTGCAACCTTATTATTAAAAGAAGAAGGGGGGAACTATGTACATGGGGGGGCAGCTACTAAACGGGGGTAGAACAAAAACTATTTACAAAGATGGGGGGAATATGTACAAAGGAGGGTGGCCTTGGGGGGCAACGTCCTCGGCCCGCACCCCCTACTGTCCAGCGCCTGGTGGGGGGTGGGGCGCGACCCATGTCTGGGTCGGAGGCCCCGTCGAGGCTGGGTGGGGGCCGGGAGAACCGGCAGATAGGGCAGGGCAGTGTCTGGAGGCCCATGGTCCCCCTCGGCGGCAGGCCTCAGGATGGCTGATGGTGGAGGGATGGCAGGCGGAGCGACAGGTGGAGCGGCGGGGGGGGCTAAGTGCCACGCAAAGTCCTAGAACGTGCGCATGAAGGCCCCCCAAGCCTCCTGGCGCCAGGCCAGCGCTCGCTCCTGGAGATGAAGCCACCGCTGTTCCACCTGCAGGCACCGCTCGGACACCTCCAGCTGACGCCGGAGGGTGGCGAGTAGTTGGGGGTCTGTGGATGCCTGCAAATGGCTCCGCCACTGTCAGGCTCGTCCTGGGGCTGGTCCGTGCTCTGCCAAGGGGCTGGCCTGCTGCGATGTCCCCGGTGGGCTTTCCAGGACCACAGACGCCACACCTGTGCTCTCCAGGCCCTCCAATGGTGCAGCTGCAGAACAGAGGGGAGAAGAAGAGTGGAGACAGCTGTTAGTGTGGGCCCTGACCCGTGGCCCTTGTCCCCCCCACCCCTCTGCTGCTGGTTCCCCATCCCCATTCCCCGGAGATGCTGATGATGATGGTGGGTGTCCAAACCACCCCCCACAAGGGGGACCCTAGGTTCCACTCCCCCCATCCCCAGGGATGGGGCATGGAGCTGTCCTGCTGCGGGGCAGGGGCTGATGGACTCTTCTGAGGGACATGCCACTGCTATCCTCGGGGCCATGGTCATGTCCCTTGTCCCCACCCCTTAACCCCGGGGGTGTGCACCAGGGGGTTACATACCTGACGGTCCGCTCCCACGGTCGGGGGACACCCATCGGGCGGACGCCCTGCTGGAGCTGCAGGAGGGGAGGTCTATCAGCAGCCTCCTCCTTCTCCTCCGGTGTCCCGGGGTGGGCTCCTGGGGGGCCCCTGGGGTACAGGGCTGGCCTCCGGGGCGGACTCCGTCTCCGGGGCCTGCTGGGGCTTGTTGGCCAAGGTGTCAAGGGTGGCCAGGGGTGGGGAGGAGGTGTACCGGGCGCCCAGGATTTCCCTGAGCTCCCTGTGAAAGGGGCAAGCAGCGGGGGCGGCCCCAGATCGGCTGGCTGTGTCCTGGGCCCGGGCATAACCCTGCCGCAGCTCCTTGACCTTACTTTTGACATGGTCAGGAGTGCAGGCAGGGTGACCCCAGGCAGCCAGGCCCTTGGCCAGCTGAGCAAACCCATCCACGTTCCGCCTCTTGCTCCCCATTACCTGGAGCACCTCCTCCTCATCCCAGAGCCCCAGCAGGTCCTGGATCTCGGCCTCTGTCCAGGAGGGGCCCTGCTGCCTCTTCCCCTGCTGGCTGGCAGGCTGGGAGCCCTGGGTCCTTTTGGGGGGGGTTCCCTGTGGGTGCTTGGGGGGCTGGCTGGATGCCATGGGGTGCAGGGTGGTGGGTTGGGGCTGCTGAGGGACGTGCAGGCTGGGTACGTGGCTGTGCTGCTGCCTGCATGCGCTCTCAGCTTCCTGCACAGGAAATAAGGGGGCAGGGAGCTTTAAGTGGCTGCTGTACACGGCGACCATAGAGCTCAGGGGCTGGAGAGAGCATCTGTCAACCCCTCAGCTGATGGCCACCATGGAGGACCTCGCTATTTCAATGTTGCGGGATGCGGATCGTCTACACACACCCTACTTCGACATTCAACGTCGAAGTAGGGCACTATTCCCATCTCCTGATGAGAATAGCAACTTCGACGTCTCGCCGCCTTACATCGATTTCAACTTCGAAATAGCGCTTGGCACGTGTAGACGCGGCGGGCACTATTTTGAAGTTGGCACGGCTATTTCAAAATAGCCGGCTAGTGTAGATGTGGCTCATGTGTCCAATGGCTCTACGTCAAAATAGGCTCCATGTGTGTAGATATTGAATTTCAAAATAGCTAAGTGCTATTTCAAAACGCATTTTTATGTGTAGCAGTGTTATTTTGAAATAAGGTATTCCGGAATAGCTCTTCCAGAATATCTTATTTCGAAATAAGGCTGCTGTGTAGACGAACCCTTAGTTTAGGTGCCTACAGAGTTTGGTGGAAACTGAGCTGAGTTTTGCAGTGACATGGAAAATAGAACTTAGGTTACTAAGTGTGGGTGTTACAGAGCCAAGTACCTTTGCGGATCTGGGCCTGAGTCCTAAATGTACATTACTGTCCAGATTTTCAATGAGAATATCTGTTCTCGCTTTTAGGTGACATTGTAAATAGGAAGCAGGCAGCATTAATTCCTGTAAATGTGAACAAACTTGTTTGTCTGATTGCCCAAACAAGAAGTAAGACTGAGTAGGTTCTAAAGATTTACATTGTTTTAGTTCTGAGCACAGTTGTGTAGCAAAAAATCTACTTTTGTAAGTTGCGTTTTTCATGATAGAGATTGCAGTACAGTACTTGCATGAGATGAATTGAAAACCACTATTTTTGTTTATCAATTTCACAGCATACATGGAAGTAATATAAAATAATATAAAGTGAGCACTATATACTTTGTATTGTGTTGTAATTGAAATTAATATTTTAAAATATAAAGTGAAAATATCGAATAAATTTCTGTTTGTATGCTATTGTTTTACAGAGTGATTAAAACTGTAATTAATTGCCATTAATATTTTTGAGTTCGCTGTGTGAGTTAATTATAATTAACAGTCCAAGTTATAATATATATAAAATACTGGAGAGGAGACTTCATGCGGGAAAGTTTAAGTATAAAAGTCGTGAAGACACACTTCCGTGGTGGAGGATTTCAGCCCTAGCATTCTAATGGGCCTGTTTAATTTTCAAGCGCCAGATCTACATTTATTTATGAAGTTATAATCATGATGACACCCGCTGTCAAAGGGGCAAACCTTCCTTTCAGCTTTAATTAAGCTAAATTAAACTGACTCAAGCTGTGCAGCCACAGAGCGATTGGCTTTGTGTTAAGAGGAATTCCTCTGATGGACATCTGTCTGCAAACAGTTACTGTGATGAATTGCATCAGTACAAAGAGGTTTTGTGTGTTTGGGTCAGTGTATAGTTACAACATCTCTCTCAATCAGCTGTTGGAAGCAGACCCTGGGAGAAGGAACAGAGAGCTGAGCATCATGGCTGGCTCTAGGTTTGAAGAGAGAACACTTTTGCTCAGTGCTTCTCAACCTATTTGTGACTGAGGGCCCCATATACAGCACACTGTATGTTCCCAGGGCTGCAGGTGGAGAAACACAGCACCCCCTTGCTAAAACCAACCATGCTCCCCACTCCATCCAGAGTGGGGCCACGAGCAGAGCCCTGGGCATAGGACCAGGCAGCAGCCAGACCACAGAGTCCTGCTGCACAGAGCTGAGCAGCCAGGATCCCACCATGCAGGACTGGACAGCAAGGGCCCTCAGCAGTGGGCTAGGCGCAGAGTGCCCAGGATGGGCCAGCAGCCAGGAACGGGAAAGCAGGCCAGGAGCAGAGCCCTGCCTGAAACTTGGAGGTGCTGCAGTACCCCAGCAAACTCCTAGTTCCTAGAGCTTCCCACCACCACCCTGCACAGAATTCCCTACCCCAGAAACCTGCTTAGAGAACCACTCTCCTGCTGCCTGTCACACTGCAGCATACACCAGCCAGCTGCTCACAGGAATGCTGGTACAGGCTGCACGACACTGTCGCTCCCACAGCCTGCTCCACCCCAGAGCCCAAATATCGAAACTTCTTAAGCACCCAGCCCCCCAGCCTGTAGCTTGTGAACCGTTGCTTTTGCTAGTGACCTGAAACTGTGGCTAAATATCTGTATGTTTTGCTGATGCTGTCTCATCCATCCTTATTCCAGGAAACAAAGGTACATTGGTCACTTTTTCCTCGATGATTTTTGTTTACAAAAGTCTGAGGCTATTCCTTTCTCTTCCCAGATTAAAAATAGTCCAATAATCAAATATTTTCTTTCTTAATGGGAAGATATTATAGTTATAAATCTATTAAGTGACTGTTTAAGAAGTCCTTTAGTAATAACATTTATGTGTATATATTTTTTGCATTTAAATTTCCTCCAGGTTAAAAAAATACATTGATTTTTTTTGACTAATATCAGATCACTGTAACATTCAAGTTATTGCCTATGGTGTTTGAGAATCCACCTTTGTTATCCTCCATTCTAAGTAAATACACTTATTACAGCAGTGGCATGTGCACAGAACACATCAGCAAGTGATATGGGTATAAGCCTTGTCAAACAACGTAAGCCATATTTTGGCTTCAGATGAACTTTTAATATTACTCCGAAACGATTTAAATCCTAGGAACCACATTCTCAGCTGATGTAAAGCAGCAGCACTCTGCTGAAGGCAAAGAACTATGCCAGTTTACCCCCACTGAGAATCCAGTGTGTGATTTTTTTTAAGATCTTGAAAGAAGCTAAACAGAATTTCCATCTGAGAAGCTAGTTCTGAAGGGTTTTTTTTCCCAGTGTGCACTTCTGTAAATGCAACGTAAGTTTTAATTACGCAACAGCAGCAATTTCAAAAGACTCTGAAATAAGCAGCAATTACAGCTGTACAAACACTTGAAATGGAGAATGAATAGAGGGGGAATTGCATTTCTATGTTTATAGGCAGATCAATATCCTAACCTTATTAACAATGCTTGATATTCAGTCACTCTTGTGAGCATATTAACAAAAGTGCTTAGAATTCTAATACAACACAATTGATTACTGAAGAGAAAAATTCCAAAAATTACCCTCATATAATTTTTCAGCCACATGGTCTATTTATCTTTCTATGTGCCAATTGTCTATTTATCATCTATATAGGTGGTATGTTCAATACTTTGTATGCTCTTTTTGTCAGGTGTTCAAGAGCCTGATTTTTGCTCACCCACATCCATGAAAAACTCCCACTGACTTCAACGGTCTGAGATGAGGCTTTTGCCTTCTGGCATTGAAGTCCAGAGAAGTTACAGGTACTCACCATCTCTGAACATTGGGCCATTGGAGTGCATTTCCATAAATACTCCAGTCCAGGGGTAACATAATGCTACCCAGAACGAGCTCATGCACTGTGATAGGGTCTCCCCGCTCTTCTCTGCTGATGCTGGCTTGTTCCAGTTTCACCTGGAAACAAAAAGTAAGTTTTTCATAAAGCATCAACCGAACATAAGGCAGATTTTTCAGGGAGCTGAGAACAGTGCTGAAGGGGGCGAACTGCCTTATTCATCTCAGTGAGAGAGAGAGATTGTCGGATGTACAGTGATGATCATTTAGACACCAATGTTGTTGGCTATTTCTTTGCTCATGTGAGGAGGCAGGAGGATCTCAGATCTGCACAGTGTACTGAAGGAGGTCACATTTGGCTGCTATAAGCAGGTGGTGGTGAAGAGAAGCCCCAACTAATTTTTTCTCCTCCAAAGAGCCCAAGGAGCCACAGAGCTCATAGTCGTATTGAAACCTCATGAACTGGGATTCCAGTGGAGTTTAGAGAGCACACGTTGTCTTATTTGGGACTTCTGCACAATGTACTCAGAGTAGAGGGTAGGGCACAGAAGACTGTCACTGCCTTTTCACCACAGATCACCTCCCTGATTAAACCACTCAGAAAGTGAGCCTTAAAAGCTGTCTCTCATTCCTCATTGCAATTATAAATAACAAGGCTTGTCCAGAGCTTAAAAGCCTCTGTTGTAAAATCATTAATCTCTCTCTGTAAAAGTTTTAGAGTATGTCTGTCTGTCTGTCCATGAGTCTGTGCCTCTGTGAGTCTGTTTATTCAAGAAGTCCTCAATGGTAAGCGCTAGGATCACCACATTTTGCATACAGCTTCCCTTACCCTAACTTAGAGCAAAGTCAGGGTTTGGTTGTGCAAGGAAAACGGGATGTGCCTGGACTCCAAGGTGGCATTTACACTAGCAAGTTCTTTCGAAAGAGTTTTTGAAAGAAGGAAGCTCTTTTGAAAGACCCCATGGAGCATCTACACGCAGAAAGTGTTCCTTCAAAAGCAAATCAGAAGAACACGATGCTCCATTCGAAATCGCTCTTCCACTCCCATTTCAGTGAGAGCACCGTCTTTTCAAAGCTGCTTTCGAAAGAAAGCATGAGTAGGCACTCTGCAGGGCCCTTCTTTCAAAAGAGCAGTCCCCATGGCACCTGACTTTTTGATCCCTGGCCTGTTCTTTCCAAAGAAGGAGGGCTATGTGGATGCTCTCTTTTGAAAGAGCAGCTCACTCTTTTCAGCTGCTTTTTTGTGTGCAGACGCCCTCTTTTGAAAGAAGTTCTTTCGGAAGAGATCTTCTAGAAGTGTTTCTTTTGAATGATCTCCTCAGTGTAGACGTAGACCAATTGTTTCCTATAACATGGAAAGGGATGGGGCTGATAGGAGGCACAGTTATCCTGCAGAGTGAGCACTGGGGGTAGTGAGTGGGTAGGGGGGACAGCTATACTGCAGAGTAACCACAGCAGGCAGCTGCCCTAGGAAGACAGGGACCAACTGACAATGGGGTTTTCCACATTGCTGCCCACTGAACCAGGTATATGGACCCTCTGCCCCAAACCCTCTCTGCAATGCTGGTCTTGAGGAACCCAGCTGCCATCGGTCCTGCTGTCACAGTGCTCACACCCAACCCACTCCCAGGGCCAGACAGTGTAACCCTGGCCTCTTTCAAGGAGACACCAGAGCTGGAAACTGCAGCCCAGCCCCCTGGAGATGTCAGAGCCAGGAAACTGCTTCGCTGCCCATCCAGAGGAGACACTGGTGCCGTGAACTGGCCTGTACCTCCCTCCAGAGGCAAGTCCAGGGCTAGTCATTGTGGCTGGTGCCCCATCATGAGGAGACGTGGGGTCAGGAACTGCTGCTGCCTAGGGCGGCCCTGGTAAGCCCCCCCAGAACCCTAAAGACCTCTGCCCTGATTCCTGCACCCACTCTGCCCTAAGCCCCACTACACACCCACCCCCCATCCCTGCACTGCCAATGCCTACCATGAGCTCCCACCTCTGCCCTGCCCATCCTTCATTGCTGGCTTGAGCTCCCCACACTTTTCCCCAACTCCTCCACCTGCTCCAGGACTGCTGCCCTGAGCCCCACCACACACAGTTCCTTGGCCTAAGCTGCCAACCCTCTGCCCTCACTCCAGCCCCGCCCACACCCTGGTCGGAGCCCCACACACACCCACCTTCCTGTCCTGCGACCCCCCAGGTCCTGCCCTGACTCCTGTACCCCTTGCCTCCCACCCAACCCCCTCGCCATTTAAATACAGCATGTACATTTTCCTACTCATTCCCTGCCACCAAAAACATACCACCACCCTATGGTTAAGGACCTTAGCAACATTGGGTACATCTGCTGGCTGCTAAATACATTACAGTTTGTGGCTTCAGGGCCAAATGAACGGTTTTTGACATGGCTAACACCGGGTGCAGAGGTGATCACAAACATATTGGTTTTTTTGCTAAATATATTTTACAAATTGCCGTTCAGTGCCATTATAAGTCAGTCATTTATAAATCACTTCAGCTCTGGTGATCATAGGAGCACACTTAATGAAAACTGGCTGTCAAAACAACATGTGCCTTTCTGAATCAAGTAATGTTATTTGTATAATAATGCCCATCACAAAATATATCTGGAATAATTGACTTCTAGTGTGGAGTTTGCTTCAGACATCTCTAGTAATTAAAACTACCCAGGGACGGTTTGTGATGGTATATTTTATCATCAGAGTGTATTTTCCTCTCATACTTACAGAGGGAATTTGGATGCCCATGCAAAGAATTCACCCCATATGAATGCACAATGGAAGCTCTATTTAACAGCCCAGAGAATTCATTCCCACAGCCAGCGCACCACAACAGAGGCAGCACTAATGGTACTTTTGCCAGGAATGATATGTCGGAAACCCCAGTTGGTGAAGGACTCCAAGAATTCTGCTCCTTAAGGACAAAATGTTTGTATCTGAGCACTCAAGAGAAGGAGCGAAAAAGAAGCCCTCTGCCACAAAATTCCTCTTCCACATATATTGATACGCCCACCAGATTCTGCAGCACATCTGCAATGATACGTAATTGCTCGACGTCTTGGGAAACAAGCTGAGTCACAAGAGTTCTTTATTTAAAATGAAATTCGCCGAAAGAATGGATTGGCCAAGTTTTCTTTCAATAAACGGGAGCCGAAATTTAGGAATCTAAGTAACTGACCTGATTCTCGAAGGCACTGACTGCTTGACACTTTTGAAAATCAGGCGATTTAGTTAATTGCTTAACAACTGGTTTAGGAGCCCAACTTTAGGTTTCCATTTTTTAGATATTACTTAAGCCCCGGCTCAGTGATCTTCTGAAACCAACACAATACAGCAAGCTAGCAAAGGAGTACCTGTTATTTGTAGGACCTCTGCCTCATCTACTGCTTGAGTATGTCTACATATGCATAGTATATGAACCACAGTGTTCTACTAATAGGGTGACCATATTCCCCTGTCCCAAATATGGAACAGATGGGTGGTTCCCTGACTGCAGCGGACAAGGGCTGCCGCCCCGGGGGACCTCCCCAGGTGTCCCGTGCCTCAGAAAGCTGGGAAAGGGGCGGCAGCCACTTTGGTGTGCTCCTGGCTTCCCCATGCCTGGGAAGCTGGGAGCTGGTGGCAGTCGTGCCCGTGCTCCATGCAGCTTCCCGGAGGCACAGTAAGCTGGGAAGGAGATGACAGCCACTTCAGTGCTCCTTCAGGCTTTCCCGAGGCATGGGGAGCTGCGAAGGGGGTGGCAGGAGCACTGGTGCTCCTTCCAGCTTCCCTGTGCCTTGGGGAGCTGGGAAGGAGGAGGCAGCCACCCCTTGCACCCCAATATACTCTTCACTCTGCAGGGCCCCCTGCTGGCTCCCTCTGGTGTGGCCGGAGAGCACATGAGTACGTGTTCTCTGGCCTGCAGCTTTGTGTTCCTAGCATGCAAAATATGGGGCTGTCCCACCAAAAATGGGACAGATGGTTACCCTCTGTGGGAAGGGAATAACTGATCCCCTGGGGATGAGACTGGGATGTAGGAGATCTTCTCCTGGCTCTCTTATCCAACTGTTGTGTGCTATCGGGCAAGTCATTGAAACCACAGCTTTCAGAGGCAACCCCTAACTGTGAGTATCCTGTTTTCTGGGGCTCAGTTTGTGAACCAGCACACACTGATGTAATAGAGTAGAGAATCAGGGCTTCTTTCTTCTCAGCTCCTCCTATTCCTCCTAACCAAAAGACATAGCTCAGCAACAAAACCCCATGTCTCTCAAACAAAGCTGTGTGAATAAAGATCATGAAAGCAAGTTCACAAGGAAATATAAATAATTTATATGTAGGAAAATAAATTAATCTTTATTATTATAATAAGAATTTTGGAATGTCCAATGCTCAAGCCAGGGAGCTCTGCGGTTGTGAAATAGCCTCATTCTGATATTTCATAGCTAGATTTTAAGGCTGGAAGGAACTGTTAGAGTTTAGTCTGATATCATGTGTACCACAGCCCCTTAATTTCTATCCAGATACTTTGAAACTAAGATCAAAGCCTTTATTTAGACCAAAGCAATTCAATCTGTGGAGAACAAGAGGCCAAAATGTACCAACGCCCAAGGTCACTGCAATGGTAGGGAACTGAGTAGACAAGACGTGTCCAGGTAACCTCAGCAAGTGAATCATGCTCATGCTGCAGAGAAAGGCAAAACCAACCAATACACCACTCCAACCCTCGCCCAAATCCCTGCCCATGGGACTGAATAGAAAATTCCTTCTGAACCTCAAATCAGGTGATAATTTAGATCCTGAGCATGGGAGAAAGATACACCAGGAAGGTATCTAGATGAAAGATTCTGTGTACCGTCTTAGAGCATGGCTCTGTCCCATCTGTGTCCCACCTGCAGCTGTGTAAATCTTTGACACTTCTGAGGAAAACAACCCCTCCTCAGCATCTAGTGACAAACCCCAAATATCACCCCAGAATACATGTAGCCAATCATGCATCAGGGAAAAAGTTCTTTCCTAGACAGTGCTTGGTCCTGCCATGAGTGCAGGGGACTGGACTTGATGACCTCTTGAGGTTCCTGTCAGCTCTAGTATTCCTATGGTATGAAATCATCTGTTCACCATCACTTGGAGGATGAAGCTTCCTCTCCTGTAAAAGGAACCATTATATTCAGAAAGGGGAATAGAAAAGCTCATTGTAAGTTATAAATAAAAGCCTGATATTTTCTGCATGGGTCATTGTATTTATATGCAAATAGAGCCTGTAAGTCACGCTCCATTAGCCAGAAAGGATACTGCTTCTGAAAGATTGCTGCTGGTTAGGTGGAGCTACTAACAATATTCAGTTTATATAATCAGAATTAAAAATTCTACCACAATACAGCATGTAAATTGAAGTTCCAGGCATTTAAATCCCATGCTCGGTATATCTTTGAATTCAATATGTATTTCATGTTGTGACTCAAACGAAACATATCTGGGATAGTTCGCTGTGCTTTTCAGTGTATCAGTGTAGATGAATACATACACTTGTTTTGAACCAGAAACCAATCTCTACTTTATTTAGAATTGTAAAGATAAGTTTCTTTGACAGTTAATTACTACACTAGATTGGTACTCACATGATAGGCAACAGCCTTTGAAATATGCAAAAAAGTTAAAAATTCATCTAAGCTGTTTGTAGATAAGGATCTAAAGATACAATAAAGGCCAAAACAAAACAGAAGTGACTTGTTCTAAGCAAAGCTAACCTGAGTTCATACTGAGAATCTCATTTTCTGTTCTCTAAATCAAAATGCAGTAATAGCATCTGTGACAGAACTATTGAAGGTAAAACGCAGAGATAACAGTAGCAATTACAATATGCATTTTCACAGCTATAATAATTTCCTTCACTCAACTACGCTAACAACCAGTGGGTTTTTTTTGTTAAAAAAGAGGAGCTGGTACTCAGACGGCTCCCTGCCCACCTCCCCCAGCCAGTCCTGTGGCTGGGGTTCCTTAAGTGCTGGTAGACTGTACTGGCAAATAATGCCACAACAAAAGCACTGTGAACAACCATAGTAATTTTGCTTTTAAACACAAAGATTTCTATATAAACATGTTTTTTTCTTACAGATTTATCCAGCTATACTCAAAAATCAATATCTGAATTTACAATCATTCGTGACACTTGCAGATAACAATATATCTTAGTTGAGTTAAGCAAAAATATAAGTACATGTCCAGTAACTGGATTATGTTCCCAACAACCTAAAATGATAAAACTGATACATTGAAATCTGCAACATTACCTCAGATTTCCTATCACTATCATAGTACCAAGTAGAGATGCAAATTACTGTAGTGTATATAGTCGCCTAGACAGAACTGTTTGGGGAATTAATCTATAAAATCTCCTGTTTTCAGTACCCACAACTTTCCTCTTGTGTCTGATTTTCTCCTTCCACTTTTACACAAAACACACAAGGGATTATCTAAGCAGGAGAGAGAAAACCTTCTTCGTTTTTCATCAGAAGTAACTGCAATTTTATCCTTGCTTGAGGGTTGCTACAAGTCAAAAATCCTAGTTTCATCATATAGACAACAATGAGACAGCGAGCACAACATCTACTGAACATGTTGCCTTTTACAGTGACTTTTCTACCTCTTTGTAACAAGGGGTAAAATGCACAAGGCTGAATAGCAACGAAGGGTCCTGTGGCACCTTATAGACTAACTGAAAAGTTTTGAGCATGAGCTTTCATGAGCACAGACTCACTTCATCAGATGCTGGTCTTGGAAATCTGCAGGGCCAGGTATAAATAAGCCAGAGTAAGGGTGGGGATAACAAGGTTAGCTCAGTCAGCAAGGGTAAGGCTTGCTACCAGCAGTTGATCTGGAGGAGTGAACACCAAGGGAGGGGAAGCTGCTTCTGTATTTAGCCAGCCATTCGCAGTCTTTGTTTAAGCCAGAGCTGAGGGCGTCGAATTTGCAGATGAATTATAGCTCAGAAATTTCTCTTTGGAGTCTGGTCCTGAAATTTCTTTGCTGTAGGACAGCTACTTTTAAGTCTGCTATTGTGTGGCCTGGGAGACTGAAGTGCTCTCCTACGGGTTTTTGTATATTGACATTTCTGATGTCTGATTTGTGTGTGTTTATTTTACGTAGAGACTGTCCAGTTTGTCCGATGTATATAGCAGAGGGGCATTGTTGGCACACGATGGCATAAATTATATTGGTAGATGTGCAGCTGAATGAACCCATGATGGCGTGGCTGATCTGGTTAGGTCCTGTAATGGTGTTGCCAGTGTAGATATGTGGGCAGAGCTGGCAACGAGGTTTGTTGCATGGATGGGTCCCTGAGTTAGAGTGACTGTGGTCCAGTGTATAGTTGCTGGTTAGGATTTGCTTCAGGTTGGCAGGTTGTCTGTGGGCAAGGACTGGTCTGCCTCCCAAGGCCTGTGAAAGTGGGGGATCATTGTCCAGGATGGGTTGTAAATCCCTGATGATGCGCTGTAGAGGTTTTAGCTGAGGACTGTAGGTGATGGCTAGTGGTGTTCTGTTGGTTTCTCTCTTGGGCTTGTCCTGTAGTAAGAGGCTTCGTGGCACACATCTGGCTCCGTTGATCTGTTTTTTCACTTCCTCAGGTGGGTATTGCAGTTTCAAGAATGCTTGGTAGAGATCCTGTAGGTGTTTGTCTGTCGGAGGGGTTGGAGCAAATGCGGTTATATCTTAGTGCTTGGCTGTAGACAAAGGATCGTGTGGTGTGTCTGGGATGGAAGCTGGAGGCATGAAGGTAAGCGTAGCGGTCAATAGGTTTACGGTACAGGGTGGTATTGATGTGGCCATCGTGTATTACCACCGTGGTGTCCAGGAAGTAGATCTCCTGTGTGGACTGTTCCAGGCTGAGGTTGATGTTGGGGTGAAAGTTGTTGAAGTCCCGGTGGAATTCCTCCAGAGTCTCCTTCCCCTGGGTCCAGATGATGAAGATGTCATCAATGTAGCGTAAGTAGAGGTGGGGTGTTAGTGGACGAGAGCTAAGGAAGCGCTGTTCCAGGTCAGCCATGAAAATGTTGGCATATTGAGGGGCCATGCGGGTACCCATAGCTGTGCCGCTGATTTGAAGGTATATATCATCGCCAAATCTGAAATAGTTGTGTGTGAGGATAAAGGTACAGAGCTCAGCCATCAGATGTGCTGTAGCATCATCAGGAATACTGCTCTGAACAGCATTTATTCCATCTTTGTGTGGGATGTTGGTATAGAGAGCTTCTACATCCGTGGTGGCTAGGACAGTGTTTTCTGGTCAGTCATCAATGTCTTGCAGTTTTCTCAGGAAGTCAGTGGTGTCTCGGAGATAGCTGGGAGTGCTGGTGGCAGAGGGTCTGAGGAGAGAGTCCACATAACCAGACAGTCCTTCAGTGAGAGTGCCAGTGCCTGAGATGATGGGGCGTCCAGGATTTCCAGGTTTGTGGATCTTGGGTAGTAGGTAGAATAGCCCCGGATGGGGCCCTAGAGATGTGTTGCTATAAATCTGTTCTTGTCCTTATGTAGGGAGTGTCCTGAGCAGGTGGTGTAGTTTCTTAGTGTATTCCTCGGTGGGATCTGAGGAAAGTATAATCAAATCAGATATCAGAAATGGCAATACACAAAAGCCCGTAGGAGAGCACTTCAATCTCCCAGGCCACACAGTAGCAGACTTAAAAGTAGCTATCCTACAGCAAAGAAATTTCAGGACCAGACTCCAAAGAGAAATTTCTGAGCTACAATTCATCTGCAAATTCCACGCCCTCAGCTCTGGCTTAAACAAAGACTGCGAATGGCTGGCTAAATACAGAAGCAGCTTCCCCTCCCTTGGTGTTCACTCCTCCAGATCAACTGCTGGTAGCAAGCCTTACCCTTGCTGACTGAGCTAACCTTGTTATCCCCACCCTAACTCTGGCTTATTTATACCTGGCTCTGCAGATTTCCAAGACCAGCATCTGATGAAGTGAGTCTGTGCTCATGAAAGCTCATGCTCAAAACTTTTCGGTTAGTCTATAAGGTGCCACAGGACCCTTTGTTGCTGTTACAGATCCAGACTAACACGGCTACCCCTCCGATACTTGACACCATGCAAGGCTGAACAGATTTTCTGCAAATTTTGCAGTGTGTTATTTGTTGTTGTTCACACTAGAAATTCATTTTTTAAAAAAATTTCTCTTGTTAAGGCCTGTAGCACACCAGAGCCGTGTCTACACGTGCACGCTACTTCGAAGTAGCGGCACTAACTTTGAAATAGCGCCCGTCATGGCTACACGCGTCGGGCGCTATTTTGAAGTTAACTTCGACGTTAGGCGGCGAGATGTCGAAGTCACTATCCTCATCAGGAGATGGGGATAGTGCCCTACTTCGACGTTCAACGTCGAAGTAGGGACCGTGTAGTCATTGCGCGTCCTGCAACATCGAAATAGCAGGGTCCGCCATGGCGGCCATCAGCTGAGGGGTTGAGAGACGCTCTCTCTCCAGCCCCTGCGGGGCTCTATGGTCACCGTGGGCACCAGCCCTTAGCCCAGGGCTTCTGGCTGCTGCTGCTGCAGCTGGGGATCCATGCTGCAGGCACAGGGTCTGCAACCAGTTGTCGGCTCTGTGCATCTTGTGTTGTTTAGTGCAACTGTGTCTAGGAGGGGCCCTTTAAGGGAACGGCTTGCTGTTGAGTCCGCCCTGTGACCCTGTCTGCAGCTGTGCCTGGCACCCTTATTTCGATGTGTGCTACTTTGGCGTGTAGACGTTCCCTCGCAGAGCCTATTTCGATGTGGTGCTGCGCAATGTCGAAGTTGAACATCGACGTTGCCAGCCCTGGAGGACGTGAAGACGTTATTCATCGAAATAGCCTATTTCGATGTTGCTACATCGAAATAAGCTATTTCGATGTAGGCTTCACGTGTAGACGTAGCCCAGGTGTTACTATGTCGGAGTAGGATACTTTAATACAGATACAGATAGAGCACTTTAATAAGGATGCTCTAAGGGAATAGAGGAAGGCCTGGCAGGGCAGGGGCTAAACAGAGCCTGCTTGTCCAATTAGCCCCCCACAGTTTCACCTGCAGGCAGTGTGAGACCCGGAGGCAGGATAAAGGGCGGGAATGTAGCCCAGCGCAGGGGCGACCAGCAGAGGCAGGTGCTAGCTCTGGCACTCACAGGGCCTGAGCCAGAGCTGCCCCTGGGTTGGCCACTAGAGGATGCAGCCTCCAAACTCTCCCCTAGGTGCAAAGGGAGAGAATCCTGGGGATATCCTCCCCCACAAGGAAGGGCAAACTAGACTGTTGGGGCCATGCCCCAAACTGAAGCTACAGCCTTGAGTGAGTGGACACATTGGGCCCCTAGGTACTGTAGGGAGCTAGCCACTAGGCCACCCTGCCCTAGTGGGACCCACTTACAGAAGTGCTAAGCTGTTAGGAGACAGCTCGCTCCAAGAGGTCGTAGCTATTTCAATGCGAGAACCTGCCCCATTGACCTTGTGCTGTGTACATTGGGATGAGGCTGGGAATTAGGTTGGTATAACTATATCGATCAGGGTGTGGATTTTTCACAGCCCGGAGTGATGTACTTTTACTGATCTAGGTCTGCTATGTAGGCCAGACCTCAGAAATGGAATCCAAACAAAACAGCCTTTTTGATTCTGCTTTCTGTGCCTATATAGCAATAGACTCAGGGCTTGCTTATCTTAGGGAGCTATTGTGAAATAAGTTGGGTCCTCCTTGCTGTTGCCAGAGGATTCCTGACGAATCTCTTCAGAGGTATCCACAGACTCTTTGGGCAACAGTGGTTGGGCCACTCCTGAGAATCTCATGCAGCAGCTTATAGAAGTGGCATCTTTGCAGCGATGACCCAGGAAGTCCATTTGCTACCTTTATTTTATGGTACACCTGCCTGAGCTCCTTTATTTTAATGTGTATCCTTTTTTCTCCCCGCCCTTTGAGATCTTCGCGTACATAGCTGCATTTCTTTCGCTGCTTTGTCGTTTTCCCAGCACCGATTCATCACCACACACAGCTATGAAGTCCTGGATCTTATGCATGTTCCATGCTGGAGCTCCTCTGTGACCTTGGGAATTCGTGGCTAGATGTGCTGCCACCTGCTGTTTAGCGGCTATTGTTTACCTGCAAAAAAAAAATTCAGGAACTTAAAACAGGAAAAATCTGGGCCACAAGGCAGAACAACAAATGGCTTCTGCTCCTATTGAAGTCCGGGGCAAAATTCACGTTGATTTAATTGGGAGCAGGCCTGTACCACAACAAAATTCAGATTATAGTCTGATACAGCCTCTTTTAAATTTCAGATTTACAGCAATTCAGAATTGTTGTTCCCTCGGAGGCTCAGTCATCAGCTGCTTAGAGAAATAAATAAATTAGCATAGTAAGTAATAGAGGCCATAAATTAGCTCTACTTGCAATGCACGTATAGTTGCAGGCCTGATTTTCAAAACCAGAGAAGCTCTTGAGCACAAGAAATCGGATAGGCACATTACCAGTGTCGTATCTGACTGGCTATTATCGGCACTCCTACAGAATACTTGTCTAATCATCAGGTGAGAGACTATAAGGTGCAGAGTGTGAAGCAGGTATCAACTTGCTCCCCCTTGTGAGGAAAAGCAATGGTTAGCTTCCTCTCAGGAACCATTTGCTCCTTCCCTGGGACCCTGAAGAGACACCAACAACCAAAGGGAAATCTTCTGAAGCTAGACTAAGCCTCCTGCTAGACTGGTTTCCCCACATCTGCCATGTTGTCAGCCAGGCCACAGTGCCCAAGAGCCAGGTACCCGTTTTGGACCTACTCTACCCAGCTTTGCAGTGTGGGAACCATTTCCACTCCATCAGCATGAAGGAGACTTACTTGGGTTTGTTGGGCCACAACGCAATGAACATTGACACATGCAGTAGTTCCAGTCCATGGCACTTCACTTTTCACTCTTTAAAATTCCCTATCCTGCTCATGGAATAGAAATGACAGCAGAAATGAATGACTGCCAGGGACATAGGTGGTCAGGCCTAATGGTCAGAGATATTGGGGATGACCAGGCATTTGGGTTAGAGCTGAGCTAGAATCAAGATTCAGGACCATAAGACACCTGGGATGTAGCTGAAAACTGAGAGTCAGAGTCAGGGCTCAGAAGTTACATATCAGAGGAAATGGGTGAGCTGGAGAAGCGGTCAGTAAGTAGAGTGAGGGGTGTCTAGGATGTGGAAGGATAGGGCTGATGCAGACACAAGAGCAGGCTGGGCAGGAGCAGAAAGCAGTGCCCAGCATAGCTGCAGTCATGGAATGCTTTGAACAGCCAACGAGCTCTGGCCATTGCTGCATCAGTTAATAGTTAGCGCCCCCTCCTCCATCATTCAGGAAGTGCAATTGATTGGGCAGCCCCTGCTGGGATCAGCTGGGTCCAGGGTGTTGCTAGGAGACTGACTCTTCTGCACTTGACTCCTTGCAATGCCTTTCTGGAGTTGGGAGCCGTAGAAGTTCCGAAAGGTGGAGATTGAAACATTTCCGATCAGGGCTTTATTCTGTACAGTCCTTGCCCTGGTGTGACAAAGATAGCAATTTCCTGCAATGTCCCTGGAAAACCTTATTGAGTTAAGTTTAAGAAGCTGCAGAATCCACTCTACTAATGGAAAAGTTATGTATTATTGTGCTCCGGCCGCATACGTAACCCTTCTAGTGTGGGGAGATATGTTGAAAACCGCAGGAAATGTTAACATTTCAAAGGATAGTAAACAATCAACAGCACAGAAAGCACTTACAGAACAAACTGTGTCAAGGGGTTGGCCTGGCAACCTAAGAGAGGATGAATACAAATGCTCCACATCCCATTATGCAAAAAAACTTATCTTTTTAAGCCAGGCCTTGAAGAGGGAACCTATTCCCAGTCTCCTGACGAAAGGCCCAAGCTATATAAAAATTAGCCTTGGCTGTTTATGGGTGTACTGAGCTAATGCAGTTATGAGCTGGTAACGACAGAAAAGCCCTGTATGGGTTTGGAAGGACAGGCCCCTTGTTGAAATTAGGGGTGAGCCTATTCGCATGCATGTGGATTCTTTGATTGTTTTAAGTGTGTTTTCTCTGTAATTTCTTGAAGCTGAAGAATACATGGCTTTACTTATAAAGAGGTGTGTGCTAAGTGTGGCTGCTGGCAGTTACAGCTACTCAGAGCCTTTGGAGTATCAGCAAAGTGCGGATGCTGGCCTGTGTAGGCAGTCTGGCTTGCTGGAGATATTGCAGGTTAGGCAGGGAACTCTGCAGCAGGGAGAAACCCCAATCAGGGAGCAGAGGAAAACCTGCAGGACTGGAAACACGGGGATTCTGGTTGCTGATACCGCTAGAGCATGGTTTCCTAAACTGGGGGGGGGTCAAGAAATTCCAGCGGGGGGTGAGGTGACCCAGCTTCCTTCTTTCATTCCCCCTTTTCCAAGAAAGATCCGGCCTTTGCTTCCAGCTCTCAGCTCCTGCTATTTTACATGGGTGACCCAGCGCAGCTGCTATAAAAAACAGGCAGCCAGCAAAGACCCACGTGGAGCAAGCTGTCTCCTGCAAAGGAGTGTAGGTTAGGGAGGAGGAGGAGGATGGGGTTAGATGGGGGGCTGGTGGTGCCTGGCTTTGGGGAAGGGGAGGGGCTTGGGTGGGCAGCTTGTGGGGCTTGGGTGGCTGGCCCTGGTAGCACAGGGCTCAGGTGGCTGGCCCTGGCCTGGGCTGGCTGGCAGGCACGCGGCTGTCCCCAGCTTGGGCTGGTGTTGAAGAAGTGCTATGTATTATTTGTCCATGTTTGTCAATATACCCCTGTGAAAAAAGCTATTCAGGTTTACTCACATTAAAAACAAAACAAAGAAATCAACTGGATGTCAAAAACGATGGGCGTTGCGTGCTTTCATCTTTCCAACCTAGGATTTCCCAACTTGTGAGGAAAATGCAGCGTCATCCTTTGCATTAAATTCATTTTGTTTCTGCTGTTTCTGCTGTTAAATTACATTTTATTAAATTTTTGGGCCAAGAAAAACTAGTTGTGCTTAGTTTTAATTTTAAATAACACTTTTACGTCGAGTTTGTGTTTATTTTAAATTATGAATTGAATTTTTGGTTAAAAGTGGGGGTTGGATGATGGTAAAGAAGAGGTGGCGGGCATGAAGGTCTCTCAAAAATCAAAAGGGGGGCGTGATGCTGAAAAATTTGGGAACCCCTGTTCTAGAAGCTTAGACTCGACTTCCACTGGAGGACCCTGTGAGGCCTGGCTGAGCAGGAAGTACCACCCAGCAGGATCTCAGTGGAAGCCCCTCACTGCCCACTTATTGGATGGCACCAGTACTTAAACCAGGAAAGTAAAAAGGGGATGTCTCCAAAGAGCAGCCATGTGGACTTCCTGCCTCTGTTCCTTGCAACAGATCTATAGGCGACATGTGGGGGGAAGGGGCACAGAAGGCCAAGTGCACCCCCCCATCACCCCTCTGGCACTCACTAGGAGTGTCACACCCCTTCCGAGTAGGGAGGCAGTCCTGCCCCCGCGCCTCCGCAGCAGAGCAGTGCCTCGCACCCACCAGAAGCAGCACAGTGCTTTTGTGGGAAGAGTAGGGGTGGGCAGAGGGCAGGGCATGGGAAGAGCAGGGGCAGGAGGGGAGGGGCCTGGGTGGGGAGGGGAAGGGCATGAGTGAAGCAGAGGCAGGGAGGGGGCAGGGCAGGGGCATTTAGCCAGTGCGCCCCCTGCAATCCCTGTGCTGGTCACCTCTGAATAGATCTTAGATTCTGGCTTCCAGCCCTGCTTTGTCCTTGTCCCTACTCTCTGATAATTGTCTGTGATGTGACCATGATCTGAGTCTCCTAGTAACCCAGCCCTGCCTGCTTCCCAGCTTCTGAACTTCAGTCTGCTTTCCAGCCTATTTCAGATTCAGACCTCCAAATGGCCTTACTCCTGCTCTGGCCACTTGGTCTGAGCATCCACCATACAAGAGAGGTGATGGCTCAGGAGCCAAGAGCCCACAGTGGGAATTCTTGCTGGACTATAAGGGACATGCAGTTGCTATGAACTATGACTCCTTACGTGAACTTCAGAATGCTGAGATCTTTCCTCAGAAGTTTCAAGTTCTGGCCTCTTACTTTGGTCTCTCTCATTCTCACCCTCTCCCAACAGGACTGGCTTGGGTCTCCGCTTCACAGATGCCTATTTTTATGTCAATATCAGATGCTCTTATCAAAAATGTCTCATTTTGTTGACACCATTTCTTTTGACCTGTCCCTATTACCCAGAGTCTTTACTGCATACATGGTGTGGGAGCTATATCTATGTGCATGTAAATAGGTGGCTAATTGAGGTCTGTGGTAGATACTGAGAACCTCAGTGGAGTAGATGTAGTTTGTTTCAGAGGCCTCCTCATCAGCTAAAACAAATGCAGTGCTTCCAATTGGAACGATTTCTCTCATCAAGGCAGTTCCAGTTCCCATGGCTACATCTACACCAAAGAGATCTTTCAAACGAAGCTCTTCCAGGAGATGTCTTCTGAAAGAACTTCCTTTGAAAGAGTGTGTCCACACACAAAAAAGCAGATCAAAAAAGTGATCTACTTTTTCAAAAGACAGCATCCACACAGTCCCCCTGCTCTTTCGAAAAAACAGGACAGGGATCAAAAATGAAGACTGTTCTTTCGAGAGAAGGGCCCTGAGGAGCATTTACACATTTTCTTCCAAAAGAAGCTTTTGAAAGGGGGTGTTCTTCCTGAAAGGGAAGGGAAGAGCCATGTCAAAAGGAGTGCCACATTTTTTCAATTTACTTTTGAAAGAACACTTTCTGTGTTTAGATGCTCCCTGGGCTCTTTCGAAAGGGCCCCCTTTTGAAAAATCTTTCAAAAGAACTTGCTAGGGTAGACACAGCCCATGCAAGCCATGGTCTTCTTCTGAAAGAAGGATTTGAAACCGTAACAAGCCATTCAGATTCCACTGAACAATCTGTATCTACCAATGATATTTTGCCTCATTCCTTCACAAATTCTTTGACTCTACTCACTCAGCTGAGGAAGAGACCTCTTCAAGCAAACCACTGCTGCAGTTACACACAGAATGCAGACAACGTGTTTCTTCTTTGAACCAGTGCCTCTATACATACTCCACCCTGAGAGATGAGTCACTGTCTATTGTTCCCGTTCATGGTCACAGCAGGAAATATCTCCAGCATTGGTTGGAGAGCTCACTGTCTAAGTGCATGCAATGGTGTTTGTTCTTCTTGTGTCTTTAGTCACTGTTCACGGATACCATTCCCTCCTGCAGCCCTTCCTGCCTTAATGTTTCTATGTGCTAGGATGTAGGAAGCCCGAAAAGAGCCATATTCTGTGGGCTGAAGTGCATCTTCATAGCCCATTAAACGCACCCCACGTTTTCCCTCTCTCACAATGTGAATGCATGAGTTCCGTTGTTTGTCAGGCCTCTGTGTGACAGGGGAACAGCAGTTCAATTCATGGTGCCTGTGGCATGGTCTCCTGCCCCACACCTCTGCCAATGGGTCACACCCTGCTACTGGTCCTACAAGGCCCGATCCATATGGCAGTTCATGCTCCCTGCTTCCTTGGGGTAACACCAATGGGAGGTAGGAGGCCCCAGGCCTGTCCTTGCCCCTGGGTCCCAGCAGGAAAGAAGGCTGGGGGGCGGAAGAGGAGGGGACCGGGGAAGGGGGGGGCGGGGCAGAGAAGGGGGCTGGGGTGGAGGGGGGCTGTGGGAAAGGCCATCCATGGGGAGGGCAGATGGGCCAGGTGGTTGGCGATGGCCTGGGTCAGGGTGTCGAGATACCTGGCCACCCGGTCCCAGGCCGCCTGGTCCATGGGGAGCCATTCCCACAGCAAGTGGTTTTGCTCCTGCCAAGTGGCCGTGTGGATTGCCGCCAAATCATCTGTCCTGCTGAGGTGGCGGCTCCACCCTCCACGGTGCCTAGTCCAGCGAGGTGTTGCTCCTTTACCCTCCTCAGCTGCTGTGGGGCTCCTGGCCACATCCAGGGGGCTGGGGTGGCTGGCAGATGTCAAGGCTGTGAAGACATAAGGGGAGAGGGTGGTGACTTGTCAGTCATGAGACTGGGTACCCTGGGCCAGTGGCCTTGTCCCCACCACCATCCCTCCCTGCCTGTGGTAAGGGGCCCTGGGGCGGCCCATCTGCTGTCGGATCCCTCAATGTGGGGCTATTAGGGTGGCTGCCCCAGCCCTCCCTGTCCTCCCAGGCATATGACCCTCGTGGCAGCGCATAGCCCTATGTAGGGACCCCCCGCATGCATGGGCTCCCCCGGACGGTGATTATGGCCATCCCCAGGTCCCTGGCCCGTGGCTGCATGCCCAGGCCCACGCTGGCTGTGTTGGGGACCACTCCCCTGCCCTCATAGCTGAGGCACCCCATGCCTGGTCCTACCTGAGGGTTCCTCGAGTGGTTCGGGGGGAGGCCTGAGTGCAGGTAGCCTGGCTAGGGCCCTCAGAGGGCTCGGCTATGTACAGCGGTCCATCACTCCTGCTGTCGCTGTCCCCAGTGCCAGGAGGTACTTTGGGGTCTGGGGTGGGGGCGGGCATCGAGGGTCTTGGCTGGGGCTCCTCGCCCTGCCCTTCTGGCTCTGCCGTGCCCAGGGTCACTTTGGGTGGTGCAGCCTCCCTGGGTCCCAGCACCCGGTGGAGCTCCCTGAAGTAGGGGCAGGTGGCCGGCACTGCCCCTGACTGCCTGGCTGATTCCCTAGCTCGGGCATAGCCCTGCTGCAGCTCCTTGACTTTGGAGTGGACCTGGTCGGGGGTCCAGAGGGGGTGGCCCCTTGGGGCGAGGTTGCTGGTGAGGCAGGCGAAGGTGGCCACGTTTCTCTTCCGCCCCCCCGTCCTGAGCAGCATGTCCTCGTCCCCCCAGACAGCCAGCAAGTCCCAGACCTCAGCTTTGAGCCAGAGGGCCCCCCTCCTCTTTGGGGGCTGCCCAGAGACCTGGGAGCCCTGCCATCCAGAACCCTGGGCTCCATGGGGATCCTGGGATGTCTTGTCTGCTGACCATCAGTCCAGCTAAGGTGGGGTGTTGCTTACTGGGGGTGCCTCAGAGTGTTGTCTGGCCACCTTGTGCCCCTACGTCTGCCAGCACACTCTCAGCTTCCCGCATGGGGTTTTCGTGTCCCTCCAGCTTCAAAGCACCCGTAGCTGACAGCCATAGAGCTCTGGCTGCTGACCAGGGTGTCTAAGTACTCCGGGGAGGGGCCAACTCCATGGAGGACTTTTCATTTCGAAGTGGCGGCCAGGGAGTGACTATACACATTTCATTTCAAAATCAACATCGAAATGAGGCGTTATTCCTAACACCAGAGTGGAAGAACAACTTTGACATGAATACCTTTTCATTTTGAAGTTGATTGCAAAACAAGCTGGTTGTGTGCAGTCGCTCTCCCACTCATTTAGAAATCGCCCCTCATTTCAAAATTGCTTTTGAAATAAACAGCTCGTGTGGCCACAGCCTTTGTTTTTGGCTGCATTGGGAAATTGGCAGGCAGAACCGTACCGGTACAATCATAATTCTGTAGCTATGCTGGTGCAAGTTGCCACGTGGATACTCTATGCCAAAATGAAAGTGGCATTACTGCAGTAGTTATCTAGAAGTGGAAGTCAATTCTCCCGCTTCCCCAAGCTCTTAAACAACCAGCAACAAATGCTAATTCTACCACTTTTCCCTGGCTAGTGCTTCCTGCCCACCAATCTTGTGCAAGAACAAAGGTTGATTACCAGTGAATCAAAAGGAAAAGAGTTGAAATTTAGAGAACTGCTGGGTTTAATGAGCTGGAACTAATGTAAGTATTAAAACTGTGTGTAAACAAGTGATTCAAGAAGTGTTTATTTATATTAGATGATGAGCAAGCACATTTAAGATTTTGTTATTAAGATAAGAATGGAGATCAGACTGATAAGACTCTTGTCTCAGAAATGGGAGAAAACAGTTCTTAGTTTAATGACTTTATCCCAGGAATAGTTCTGTGTTTGTTTTTGTTTTTTAGATGGGGAGGCACTTCACAAAGAAACCCCAAAATAATTACCTAGACCTGAAATACAAATATCTTTCAAAAGCTGGTGGACTTTCCATTTTGGACTAGGCTCTTGGTCTCCAGATCTTACAATAATATGTGCTTTCACTTGATTTTTGCTTGCATTTTATTTGATGTTATATGTAAGATGCCAATTCACACAGATTATTTTTAGGTATTTAACCACTTTTCATACTTGTAGTTTGTCAGCTTTCCACTAAGATCAGTCTTAGGTAAACTGGGGAAACTTTGTGAATGAAATCACCATAGGGAAAATCTCATCAGTAATTTATCATTTAAATAAATCCTAGAAGTTAGCCCTTAAGATAAGGACTTAAGTTTAAAAGGAGTGATAATTAATTAAAAGAGGGATGTGAAGAAATGAAAAACACCAAAAAGCTGTTGCTTTTACAATAACTACAATATATGTGTTTAAAATTCAAATCAGCTTTTTTGTAATTGACCATGAAAAATTTAGATTTTACTTTTAGGCGTTTGATCACTTCCTAATCTTCAAATTGCTATGTGGAGATATCCAGGCAGCAACCTAGCCACAAATGTGAACTCTTCCTAGATATAGAATATTACTCCTCTCTCAAGGCAAGTTGGTCTGTAAGAATACTGGAGTTTCACTTTTTCAACAGATGGGTAGCTTGGCAGACTTTTGTAATCCACAGCTCTGCCAAAAGCTCTCTCCAGCAGATGGTAACAACTGGCTTGTGACCCTGCTTGAAAAAGTACAAACTGAGTCATTTTGAAGGCTACATTGTAGTGTCCTCATGATTTTTTTCTTGTTAGTGAGTGTTCTTTGTATCATTGCATGATTTACTCAGGAATTTGGGGAGGTGGTGGATTACAGGATATGGTGAGGTTAACCGGTTTACTAGGCCTGATCCTATACCCGTAGTAGTCCACAGGAGTTTCACCACTGACTTCTAGAGAAAGAGGATTTAACCGATTATATTACAATGTCATATAAACATATTATATGAAGTGATAGATGGTTTCTTTTATGGTTTGGGTTGAATTAATTTGTGATATTTCTAGTCAATATGAAAGTGGCCTGGGCAATGCAAAGTCACTTTAAATATACAGTGGAATAAAAATAAAGTCAATGTTTTTTAATGCATCTGGTCATATTACACAGAAATTTGATTACTCTCTAAATGATTATTAATATTATAAAGCTGGAATAATGGAAGTAATTGTATTAGTCCACTTCCAGAAATATATGGCATTAGCTATTTGATCCATTAGTTTTAGATATGTCAACAAATCCTATTGAATTTTTATTGTATTAGCAATACGGTCCCTGTACTACAATAGGCTTAGATATTAGTGTGTGAGGTTACGCTGGAATAAGCAGGGGTTGAATTGGGAAGTTTGTAGTGTGACTTTCATCTTGTTCTGTAAAAACCAAGTTCCTTTTTCACAGAAATATTTCTTGACATTTCATTTGTCTGGAAGACCTGCAGAGTGAATGGTATGAACGATTTCATTCACCTCACTAAGAGGTGCTATCTCTGGGTCCTAACATTTAAATGTCAACATTATTAACTATTTTACCACTGATCAAAGCACACAAAAAAAGTAGAGGGGGTATTATACTAAGAAGATATGAGTAAACAACTGTTGGTAGTATCTCATTTTGGTGTCACAGTAGGCAGAGGCTGGTCTGTGGTGAGGTCTTGTTTTTAGATGCAGTTCCTGTTGAGCAATGATGTATTTTTAGATGTGCTGAAACGAGCAAAACCAACTAACTAACCAACTACAATCCCACCAGCTAGTAACCAGGATGAATTTATAATATTGTTCTGTGTTGCCAGAGAAATATCAAGCAAACTAGTGTAAGGATAAAAACAGAATTCTAAGCCATAACAATTTCCACCTACCATGGGAACTAGACTCCCAAATTAACACAGTTGTTACTGAAGGGGAAACCACTTGCTACAACCCCCAAGCTTTGGTTAAGAAGTTTGTGAATTCAAAATGCAGCAAGTGGGTTCAGGGAAAAGGTGGGAAGTACATTTTGCTCTAATCTACTCCAATGTAAATCAAGATTGACTCCTTTGTCTTCAGCGTAGTTAATCTAGATTTACCTTGTGTAAATGTGATTTGTTTATTTGTAGGCATTTTCTTCTGATAAGTGTGGGATAGTGCATTTATGGCTGCACAGAGGAGTAACATAACCATCCTTTCCTTTCTTATTGTTCTACTAATATTAGCCTGACAACTATGGATTTGTTATGATCCAGATTACAAATGAAATTTGTCCATTTACCACCCTCAGCTTTCCCAGTGGGCATCTAATTTAGCAGTTTCTGGGAGCACTCAGATGGCAATTCCCTATGTCGAAAGCTATTACTTAATTGGTTAGAACCTGTCACAAATTCTACAGCTCTCTCAAATCTTGTATTTAATATGTTTAACAGCCGCTTATTTTTCTAGTCCTCTGTTAAAGGGTTTTCCCTTCTAATCTGTTTGCAAATCTTTACACTGAAGTCAGTCTGTGAAGGCAAACAGAATAAACCATTGGGAGAAAGAGACAGATGGTGCAGAGATGTACATGTCTATTTTGGCACCTGTTACTCAAAAAAATTCTGCTAGCAGAACAGAACCTATGCAACTGGTGGCACCCAAAGTGGTTACACTTCTAAACCTATTTGTTACCAGAAATTCTAGTCTAACTAAAGGTAAGATATAATTGGGGTGCGTCTACACTTGCATTCCTCTTTCAAAAGAGGCATGCAAATGAGGTAAATTGAAAATGCAAATGATACATAAATTTGCATATTTGGCACCTCATTTGCATATTCTGATTTCAAAAGAGCTTCTTTTGAAAGAAGAAAGCCAGTGTAGACGCTGCTCTTTCGAAAGTAAACCCATCTTCGAAAGAATCCTTCTTCCCTTTATTTCATGGGAAGAAAGATTCTTTCAAAGATGGGGTCTACTTTTGAAAGAGCAGCATCTACACAGGCTTTCTTCTTTTGAAAGAAGCTCTTTTGAAATTAGAATATGCAAATAAGATGTCAAATACACAAATTTATGCCTTGTTTGCATGTTCAATTTGCCTCATTAGCATACCTTTGAAAGAGGAATGCAATGTAGACGCACCCTAAAAGTTGGAATGTTGAAAATGATGCTAATATAGAGGCCCTAGAACAAATACACAACTTTATCATAACCAAGACATTGTTTATAGAGTACAGCATTTATACAAGAACATGCATCCCATATTGTAATAAGGAAGCCTGACCTTCCTCAGAGATACACAAGTAGGGAGCACAACCCACCACTTGGTGTCAAGCTAGGAAACCCATGTCCACCTCACCAGAAGCTGAGGGATGGTACAGAAAGTAGTGGGCTTGACAACTCAGTTGGGCTGGGGTTGCTGAGGGAGACAGATGCTTTTCCTCTGCTGCTGGAGCAGGACGATGAGGCATGCCTCTATCCTAAGGACTTGCACCCTGCCACTTCAAAGTCTGAGGAGTTGCAGGTGTATCCTGGGGAGATGGAGGATGACCCCTGAACACTGGAACATGCCAAGGAAGGGTGGGAGTGGGGAAAATAGCTGAGGGACAGCTCACCAGTCTGGCTGGACTTCCCACTGAACCCAGTGGTGGAACTCTCTACCACTGTGAGGGCTCTGTGCTGGGGTCCAATGGGGCTGAGTGGGCCTGGGTCCCTCTTCCCCCGGGACCTGGTGGAGTGGGGTGGGTTTGGCTGTCCTTTCCCCCAGGGGTGGCAATTTACCCAGCAAAGGCCGGGAGCATTGTACTCCTTTAATCATCCACCAGAGCTAGCGTGTGAGACCCTACACTGCCCAGCACTGCCTGGGCTCATGGGTATTTTCTACTCTTTCTTGACTGCAGGTCAGAGCCCCCTATCTGTTTGGAGTCCACATTGCCCAAGGGCTGGGATTCATACGCTTGTTATTGTTCAGCGTCTCTCAAAAGGCCTGAGTTTTAAAGGCAGCTAATTCCCCCTACCCCCATGCAATTGATTGCCATGGTAAGGGCAGGGCCTCTCTCAGGCTGTGGCCACACTACCCCTCCCTTTCAGAAAGGGCATGTCAATTATGGCCATTTGAAAATGCAACTGAGGCACTTCCATGCATATGCAGCACCTCATTAGCATAATGGCAGCTGCGCAAATTTCAAAGCTGCTAACTTCAAAGTGCTGACCGATGGTCTTGGCGCGGGTGCTTCAAAATACACGACTAACTTCGCAATGAATTGGGAGTAAGGGAATTTCAGAGTTGGGCGCTTATTTCAAAGCACCTGTGGCTAGACTGCCAGTCAGCACTTTGAAGTTAGCAGCTTTGAAATTCACGTGGCCGTGCCATTATGCTAAAGAGGCACTGCATATGCATGGAAGCACCTCACTTGCAGTTTCAAACGGCCATAATTTACATGCCCCTTCTGAAAGGGAGGGGTAGTGTGGTTACAGCTTCAGAGACAGACAAGGAGGCTACAGCTGCACTAGAGAGATCTTTCAAAAGAAGCCCTTCCAGAAGATCTTCCAAAAGAACTTCTTTTGAAAGAGTGTGTCCACACACACAAAAAAGCGGATTGAAAGAGCGATCTGCTCTTTCGAAAAAGAGCACCCACACAGCCCCTGCTCTTTCAAAAGAACGAATCAGGGATCAAAAAGTCAGGCCCCACGAGGACTGCTCTTTCAAAAGAAGGGCCCTGTGGAGCGTCTACACGTGTTTTCTTTTGAAAGAAGCTGTCAAAAGGGGGCGATCTTCCTGAAATGGGAAAGGAAGAGCGATTTCAAAAGGCGAGCCACATTTTTTCGATTTACTTTCTAAAGAACACTTTTTTGTGTGTAGACGCTCTATGGGCTCTTTTGAAAGAGCCCCCTTCTTTCAAAAAATCTCCCGAAAGAACTTGCTAGTGTAGACACAGCTGGAGGGATTGCCTTGCACTCTTACCCATATATACAAGACGTGTTTACAGTAATCTGCATTCATAAAGAAATAATTCAAAATTTTAATTCATTGATTTTGTTTATGCTTACCTTTTTTGTGTCCATTTCCCATGAACTGTTGAAAAAAAAATTTGCTGATATGAATGTTCACAGAGGCTACATCTACCCTGCATTCTGCTTTCGGAAGCAGAATGCAAATGAGCAATATCAGAAATGCAAATTAAATGCATATTTACATATCTTACATCTCATTTGCATATCCTCGCATGATCTTGCTTCCAGAAGAGGCTTTTCTGGAAATAAAAACAGCCATGTAGATGGGGTTCCTTTGAAAACAAACCCCATTTTCGAAAGGACCCTTCTTCCAATTCTGCTTCTGGAAAAGCCTCTTCTGGAAGTGAGATTGTGTGAGAATATTCCATGGGGGCGTGAGGTATGTAAATCCATGCCTCATTTGCATTTCCGATCTTGCTGATTTGCATTCAGCTTCTGAAAGCAGAATGCTGTGTAGACATGGACTGAATTTCAGAGATGGTTGAATAAGTGTTTGTTGAAATCGAATCTCACATTCTCACTAAAGGTGTGGCTTCTCTGCGTGCGCATCCAGTCCCAGACGAGAAACAACACTTTAACCCTCATCTGACTCTGGTGGTGTACAAACTCCACACTGGGTAAAAAGAGGCTAATAGATGGTTCTGGGCTAAACCGACCCCCATCCTGCAACAAGTGCAGCAAATGTTCCATCTGCTAGGGGAACTGAAAAACAGGGAATTGCTCATTTGGGTGGCAGAGCTGGAGCTGAACAGACCTACAGCCCATAGCTACAGCTGTGCAGTGCTGAGGAGAGGGAAGCCAAAAGGCTCTGAAGCAACTGCCCAACGGGGCTTTCCCTGTGGGAAGGAAGAATCCACTCCAGAGGCAATCAGGAAGGGAAGTATCTCTCTGATATACTTTCCTGGGTGCAATCTGGAAGTGGAGTACTTCAGAGCCCTCTGTCCTATCATCCTGATCTCCCCCTCGCACACTGATTGTGTGACTAGTTGCAAACCCATCTAGGTCCTGCACTCATATTCCCAGGCAGGGTCACACCCACCTGAGTTACTGCCTTCACCAGCCACTCATGAACCAAATTTCATTGACATTCTCTTCTTTTATACTTAAGGATTTTTCACAGGCAAACTGCCTATACTCAGTCTGTGACTTGTCACTACTGATTACTTCAGGTATTCTAATCCCTTTATTTTTACCAACTGTAAATGCCTGCCTCAGTTCACAAACTGCACACTCCAGGAAGCATGGAAAGAAGATAAATGAAAATGTGAAGAGTTATGTCATCTTAACTATGACTCTCAGGGATGTAGATTTTTCCTGAGAGACCTCGCTATGCCTATGTAGCTTTTCAGCATAGACCAGCTTTTAGTGAAGTACTTTTCATGTGCCTTTGTTAAACTTCATTTGGTTGATTTCAGAGCAATTCTCAAATTTATCAAGGTCCTTTTGGATTCTAATCCTATTCTTCACAATGGTTGGAACCTCACCCAGGTGGGTGTCATCTGCAAATTTTGTGAGCATATTCTCCACCTCATTATCCAAGTTATTACCAAACACTAAAAAGCCAGGTCAACTCAGTTACACAGAATCATAGAATCATAGGGCTGGAAGGGACCTCAGGAGGTTCATCTCGTCCAGTCCCCTGCTTCAAGCAGGATCAACCCCCACTAAGACATCCCAGCCAGGACCTTGTCAAGCCGGGACTTAAAAACCTCGAGGGATGGAGAATCCACCACCTTTCCAGGCAACACATTCCAATGCTTCACCACCCTCCTGGTGAAGTAGTTTTTCCTAATATCCAGCCTACACCTCTCCCTCTTTAACTTCAGACCATCACTCCTTGTTCTGCCATCTGGCACCACTGAGAACAGTTTATCACCCTCCTCTTTAGTGCTCCCCTTCAGGAAGTTGAAGGCTGCTATTAAATCACCCTTAAGTCTTTTCTTCTGTAAACTAAACAAGCTCAAATCCCTCAGCCTCTCCTCATAGATCTTGTGCTCTGTCCCCTTAATCATTGTTGTTGCCCTCTGCTGAACCTGCTCCAGCACATCTGCATCCTCTTTATACTGGGGTGTGAAAAATACACATCACGACATAGTTACACCAATCTAATCTCCAGTGTATATTTCACTCGGTGAACAGCAGGACTCTTCCACTGACTTAGACCTGATCTTTTGGAGAGGTGGATCAACTATAGCAATGGAAGAACCCCTCCCACTTCTGTACTGAGTGTCTACGTTGAAGTGTTACAGCTGTACAGTTTAAGTGTACTTATAATGCTCTTGGGGAGAGGCTGTGTTCCTGCACACAAGCAGAAAACACCTGTCCCCATATTCTTATATTTTCTTGCAGAAAACTGAACGGAATAAAAGGGAAGCTGGGGTGGGGGCAGGAGGATGACTATGGGTGCAGCATTGTGGGCAATCCCCCAACCCCAAAAGAGATGAGGAACGGGGGGCACACGGGATTACATGCCACTGCCTCCTCGTTGCTGCATGTGCCGAGTTGCCCAGCTGAAGAAGGCTGCATCTAGGCTCTGCTGAGAGTTTGCAGCTGAATAATGCCTCCTGGGTCCTAGTGCTAGTTGTGCTCCCCTTTTGTGTGCTGTGAGCCTTCCTGTTGCTGAGCAACAATGAGTACTGGTGGTGGGGCTGGGAAGCAGGGGATGGGGGAGATGAGGGAAGGGTGGGTAAGGGAATCCACAGTTAGATCCTGCTGGGCTGAGCCTGCTTGCCCACACCTGCTGTGCCTGCTGCAAAAGGGCAAGGGCCCAGGGTGCTTCTGGGGAAGGCACAGTCAGCGTGTTGGGATCAGGCTCAGGCTCACTGCCGGGTCCCTATGCTGGAGGAGGTGGGAGCCTCAGAGTGATGTCCCAGCTCAATGCAGACAGTGGCCTGTGCTCCCCACTGCCAGGCTGGAGCCACATTTATTGACAAATAACATGTGCAGAATTTTAAAAAGAATTCCCTTGGGAGTAATGTAATTTGAAATCTCCCTGGGTGTAACCCAGGGTGTTGGACGGTTGTGTCTCCTCAGTTCTCCAGTCTGAGGTACCTGTTGCACTGCTTTGCTGTGAGAGTTCCCTCTCTTGCTCACACAACCACCAGCGTGTAGCTTACCCTCAGCTACATTGCAAGGGTGCTTCAGCCAGCCAGCCTGCCTCCCTTGAAATACACTGCGGAACAACATAAGCAAATTCTCAGTGCATCTTGTGCTGTCCAGTAACCACCTGTAGAACATAAAACCTGTTATTTCATTAATAGAAAATGAAATGAACAAACCTTGTTACCGCAAATGAAGTTTCAAAACACACTAGTTCAGATAAAAACAATAAACAAGTTTACAAACTACAGAAAGATACATTTTAAATGATTAAAAGTAATGAGGCATAAAAGTCAGAAATGGTTATAAAGAAATAAAAGACAAAAAGCAAACTAACAACTAACTGAACAAACTAAATTAACTTAAAGCAAAAAGGGGTTTGCTCAAAATGTGCTTGTAGCAGTCTGTCTGAATTTTTCTGCCACTACTGCTCCTCAAGGTCAGTGGTGCTTCTTGTGTTTTTCAAATGTTATTGATGCTGTGAGTAGAGACAAGAGGACAGATGTGATCTGGGCCCGCTATTCCTCATTTTCATGTCTTTTTCTCTTCATTGAGTCATCAGCTGGGGTTTAGGTGACAGCCAGTTTATTTATATAAGAATCTCCAGCTGTTGCATTGCCAAGATGTAAATTTCTCACTCTCACATTCTTCCTACCAAAGAAAGTCCACATACCCAGATGACAATTCATTTGATATGCTGACACTAAAGTGACAGCTAGTTTTTGACTCTAGAGAACTGGTTTGAAGCTATTTCTCTCGACTTGGAACATGTCTTCCACAGTGGAATTTCATAGTTTTGCCAGACAATATTTGCCAGACCTTGGGAGGTCATGGAGTCCAGTTTCCTGACCTCTTGGCAGGAGCAAGTACCATCATCCCCCACTTTTTTTTTTTTTTAAATGTAATTGCTCCAGATCCCTAAATGGCCTCCACACAGATTGAACGCACAACCCTGGGTTTAACAGGCCAATGCTCAAACCATATTGCTATACCTTTTACCAAGCAACAGCATTCCGCAGATTATAAGCTTTCAAATGTTATTTCACAAGACACTTTGTATCAAGCTTATTACAGTCTTGTAGAAAGGGTGAACGTAGGTTACGTATGACAGTCTATAGCTACGTCTACACATGAATGCTACATCGAAATAAGCTATTTCGATGAATAACGTCTACACATCCTCCAGGGCTGGTGCTGTCGACGTTCAACGTTGACGTTGGGCAGTACTACATTGAAGTAGGCGCTGCAGGGGAGCGTCTACACACCAAAGCGGCCCACATCGAAATAAGGGTGCCAGGAACAGCTGCAGACAGGGTCACAGGGCATACTCAACAGCAAGCCGCTCCCTTAAAGGGCCCCTCCCAGACACACTTGCACTAAACAGCACAAGATTCACAGAGCCGACAACTGGTTGCAGACACTGTGCACGCAGCATGGATCCCCAGCTGCAGCAGCAGCAGCCAGAAGCCCTGGGCTAAGGGCTGCTGCACATGGTGACCATAGAACCGCGCAGGGGCTGGAGAGAGCATCTCTCAACCCCTCAGCTGATGGCCGCCATGGCGGACCCCGCTATTTCGATGTTGTGAGACGCGGATCGGCTACACGTGCCCTACTTCGACGTTCAACATCGAAGTAGGTCGCTATTCCCATCTCCTCATGAGGATAGCGACTTCGACATCTCGCCGCCTTATGTCGATTTCAACTTCGAAATAGCGCTCCCCATGTGTAGACGTGGCGGGCGCTATTTCGAAGTTGGCGCAGCTACTTCGAAGTAGCCAGCACGTGTAGACGCGGCTTATATCTCTAACATTAGGGCAAGTCTACACTAGGGGGCAAAGTTGAACTAAGCATTACAATATTGCTTACTTCCCAAGTTTTTAGGTTTTCTTCTTCTTTATGACTCAATAATTAAATTGGTTATTTACTCTTTGTTCCCTTTTTTATGCCAGTGTTATTATACATTAACTTTATTCAACAGTATTCAGAACCTGATTTTTCATTTTGGTGAAGTCATGGATTCCGTACTAAAGGATTTAAAATATAAATAATTAACTGGGATTTCTCTATCCCTGAATGTCATCTGCAGCAAAATATCTCTTTTTTTTCAACTCACTGCCTCTGATATTTGAAGACAGACACTAAAAAGATGGGATACACCGGATCAGAACTGTAAACAATTGTCCAAGACAGGATGGCGGAGAATAATCATCAATGGCCTATGCTTCAAGATGTAGGAGTGGAAAAGGCTTACTGCATCTGGTATGTCTATGGGATGTTCATCCCTGTGGATGCAAAAGAAGTGGCAGACTTTTCAGCTCATGTTCTACAGAATAGCATGTTAATGTTGCATGAACCATAGCATTGAAATCATAGAATGTTCAAAGTGATGTATTGACAGTAATTTAATAGGTTGGTACTACATTTTCATTGCAATATAATTATTTTCTATTTTATATATATCACAATTAATCACTACAGAACCCCCCCAAACTATAATCATTTTATTTTACTCTTTCTTCCAGTGATTTTTGTATGTATGTACATATATTCATGTAAGTATTTAACCCATTTTTGTTTCCTTTCTATGGTATTTCTCCTTCCCTTATTGCCTCCTTGTTTCCCTCCTCATTGTGGGTCAGTCCTAAGTGTTAAGTTGTAAGTGTGAAGACTTTTCTGTACACACGAGTTTATGTAAATCATTAGTTAATACGAAGAGTGCCATCTAGTGGCCCATAAGAACATGGAGCATTATTCACCAATTCCTACGAGCAATAAAGTTGGTTTTGACTTTAGCGGATGACTGCCTGGGAGAGTCTGCCTATGTGATTCATACGCAGAGCGGGAGGGGAAGGAGGGCTTCAGTCTTAGCACCCCGGAAAATGAGGCAGAAGAAAGGCCTAGACAATATGTCACAGTCAGACCCACACAAGTGATGAACATCAGGGAGAAATAATAGACAAGATGCAAATATTCTATGAACTACAGCCAGTGCCATCCCTAGGGGTGGGGCGGGGCCTGGGACAACCCTGCTCTGCCTCTGACCCTGCCCCACCTCTTCCAAGCCTTGCTCTGCCCCTCCTCCTCCCCATTTCAGCCCTTTCCCTAACTCCCTCCCCTGAACTATGCAGCCTGGGAGACTAGAGGTCGGTCTTGGCACTGGCAGCAGGGGTCAGGCTCTGTCCCCACTCACTGCACTAATGCAAAATGGAACAACTCTGCCACAGTCTGCTCTGCTTCCCACCACCACTGGTGAGCATGAGGGTGCGCCCAACTCATTCTGCCAGTGCCGGGACCTCTGCTAGTCCCCTGGGCTGCCCTGGATCTCATGGGGCCTTCCAAAGCACAGGGCTTGGGGTGGCTTCCCCAAACCGTCCAATGGATAACAGTGCTCTGCCTAGAGCAACTTAAAGGAACAAATATCTCTACAGGTGAATTGTGACTTTTCAGACAACTGATTTAGGGCCAGACCATGGAACATTATTGTCATCAGGTGTATTTGAAGGAGATATTAGTGAACTCAGCATAAATCTGAAAGAGATTCAGAAAATTATCTCTACATGATGATGTCCTAGAGGAAAGGGCAGTGTGTATACTTGCTAGCTAGACAGACAGACTTGCTAGCTGCCTCGGCAAGGGGGCCGGTCCCACACTTGTGGAATGAGCAGAGCCTCTAACAGAAGGGACAGGGCTGGGGGGCAGTCAGCCTTCAGCATCACCCATAGTGCACAGAGCTTCATCCCTGTCCCAATCAGCCCTCAGAGTCACCTAGTCTGTGCCACCGGGGGCTCTGGGGGCAACTAGGAGCCCCAGGCCCTTTTGAATTGCTGGGCCCTGGGATGGTTGCCCCTTTCGTCCCCCTTCATTTCATGAGGAAACTTCTCTTGTCGCGCTACTTGGAAGGTGTATGAAGTAAAGCAAAAACCATTTAATATGAATTGTTTGACAACTTTCATTACTCGCCCCAGGAGCACACAATTCATTGGAGAAACAATGGCATTAAAGGTCAGCAACTGGGAGGACAAATCAAATATTAGAAGAGAGCTAAGAAATCCTCATTTATGAGCTGCTTTAATGACATGCAGCATCAGGTCGTGTTGTCTGAAGTTCCTTCTATCTCCTCTCCTGGGGCTTTCAGGAGAAGAAATAGAAAGAACTTAAGACAGAAAGAATTAGTCTGGATTTAAAAATACCAGAACCAGAGGTAGTGAATCAGTAACAAAATGGATTATATATGTGTATAAAAATATATTGGGCAAAAGAATGTTCTTCTGAGTTGATGATCTCTTTACTTGATTATAAGTTATTATATGAACAATAAACAAAGGGCAGAGCTGAGTCACTAATGGAGACCTTGTAACTCAACCCCATAGACCGCTATTGTAGAATAGGTCTACATAGCAAAGTTATTTTGAAATAACTATCCTTGCATCTACACAATGCAACCACTATTTCAAAATCATTTTGAATAGTGGTTCATAGAATCATAGAAGAGTAGGACTGGAAGGCACCTCGAGAGGCCATCGAGTCCAGCCCCCTGCCCTCATGGCAGGACCAAGCACTTTCTAGACCATCCCTGAAAGCCATCTATCTAACCTCTTCTTAAATATCTCCAGTGATGGAGATTCTACCACCTCCCTTGGCAATTCGTTCCACCCCCTCTGCCCCCACTACAGAGCCTGCACCCTTCCCAAGTTTTTAGGTTAACTTCTTCTTTATGACTCAATAATTAAGTTGCTTATTTACTCTTTGTTCCTTTTTTTATGCCTGCCCCCCTGCCCCCTGAGCCTTCCTCCTCCGCCCCCCTCTGCCCCCCCCACTGAGCCCGCCCCATCCGTCCTGCAAGGCCCACTTGCTGGCAATATTTGCTGGTGATACCCGCACCCTCCCCTCCCCACCGCGAACCCCGCACCTGGGGGAGCAGGGGCTCCACGGGCTGATGGGGCTCATGGCCCACCACCCCTTCCCTGGAATAAGTGCCTCGCCCTCCTCCAACAAGTTAAGTTCCCCCACTCCAACAAGTTAGGTTCTCCCCTCCAAGTTAGGATCCCCCCTGTACATAGTTACCAACACCCAGTTATATAAATGTTTCTTTATTATTCACAACTCCGTACTGTGCTCCTCGGGGGTTGGGGGGGGTGGATGTGCAGGTGCAGTGCTGGTGAGGGTGGGGGTGGTGGGGACGGTGGGTGACGGATGTGTGTGGAATGTGGGCGTGCATGCGGGTCGGAGGTGGCCATCTGCAAAGGCCTGCCTGAGGGCCTCCCGGATGCGGTGGCCATCCTGCTGGGCCTGGTGGATGGGGCGGCGCCTGGCTGCTCATAGACAGCGCTGGCTGGAGGGCCCCTCCAGGGACATAGGTGTCCCCCTTTCCCTCCACGATGTTGTGGAGGATGCAACAGGCGCCCACCACCTGGGACACATTGATGACCCTGACCTCCAGCCACGTGAGGAGGCACCTCCACCCGCCCTTAAGCGCCTGAAGGCCCGCTCCACCATGTTGTGGGCGTGGTTGAGACGCTCATTGAACGCCTCCCGGGTGGGGTTGAGGTGTCCTGTGTATGGCCTCATGAGTCATGGCTGCAGGGCGTACGCCGCATCTGCCACCATGCAGAGCGGCATGGTGACGTCCTCTGCCACCGGGCTCTCCTGTTTGGGGATGAAGGTGACGGCCCCCATGCAGCGGCAGAGGCTGGAGTTCTGGAAGACCCAGGCATCATGGGTGCGGCCAGCACAGCCCACACAGAGGTCGGTGAACCGGCCCCTCGTGTCCACCAGGGTCTGGAGCACCACCGAACGGTAGCCCTTCCGGTTGATGTAGTGGCCGGCGCTGTGTGGCGGGGCGCGGATGGGGATGTGCGCGCCAGCCAAAGCGCCGATGCGTTTGGAAAGCCCAGGTCTTGGACGCCGGTGATGGTGTTGTCCAGATCCTCCAGGCAGATGACCCTGTGGAGCAGCATCGCATTGATGGCCCTGACGACCTGCAGAGGGGGAAGGGGGACATGTGCTCTAGTGTGGGTGTGGTGGTCGTTGCCTCCCACCTCAGGCCCATTCTGCCCCCCTCCCGTCTGGCCCCTGGCCCGTGCAGCCCCTGCCCCTTCCCATCCAGGCTCTGCCCTATCCGGCCCCTTGCAGGGGAGGGTTCCTCTTGCCCCACCCCCCGACCCACCCGGCTCCACCTTACCTCCATAAGTACAGCCCTGACGGTGACCTTGCCCACCCTGAACTGCTGTCCCATGGAGCGATAGGAGTCCGGGGTGGCCAGCTTCCATATGGTGATTGTGTCCCATTTCTCCAGGGTGAGGGCTGGCCGCATGCAGGTGTCCTGGTGCCGGAGTGTGGGGGTGAGCCCGTGGCAGATCTCCTCAAAGGTCTGCATCAACAAATGGAAGTTCTGCAACCACCTTTCCTTGCCCCATTCCCCTAGCACCACGCACTCCCACCAGTCAGTGCTGCTGGGGTGGGTCCAAAGGCGTCAGTGCCCCGGGGGGGAGTCCTGTGGCTCCAGTGGGGGGGAGCCCCACAGCCCCACCACCCAGCCACCCAATGAGCTCGGGTGCAGCTGCGGCAAGGGTGCACAGCACTGCCAGCAGGGCGTCCATGATGAGGGCATCCTCCTGCAGAAGCCACGGCAGGCACGAGTGGGCTCTGCCGGGCTGGGAAAGGCTGGGCAGCACTCAGCTCACGCGGGGGGGAGGGCGGAGGGAGGGGTCCTTTACAGGAGGCGGCTGGCTGCGGCCCTGGAAGGGCTTGTCGGCCATAGGACTCCGTCCGCGGCGTTTCCTGCCTCCCTTCTTTCGAAAGAGGGCTTGGAGCCGTGTGGACGCTCTCTTTCGAAAGACCTCGACGGCACTTCCAAACAGCGGATCGAAGTGCAGATCTGAAAAATGGCAGCAGGTGCTCTATTTCAACGGCTGCTATTTCGACTGCTGAACTTCGATTTTCCCCCTTTCGAAACGGCGCTCACATGTCGACACAGCTTTTGTGTGTAGATGCTCTGTGGGACATTTTGAAAGAGCCCTCTTCTTCCAAAAAATCTTTTGAAAGAACTTGCTAGTGGCGACGCAGCCATAAAAATCTCCTTTTGTGTCTTCTATGTCCGACCTGTCATGAGCTACGTCTACACGTGAACCCTACATCGAAGTAGTTTATTTCGATGTAGCGACATCGAAATAGCCTATTTCGATGAATAACGTCTACACGTCCTCCAGGGCTGGCAACATTGACATTCAACGTCGACGTTGCGCAGCACCACATCGAAATAGGCGCTGCAAGGGAACGTCTACACGCCAAAGTAGCACACATCGAAATAAGGGTGCCAGGCACAGCTGCAGACAGGGTCACAGGGCGGACTAGCGCTTCCGGGGCAACAACTAGCCGCTCCCTTAAAGGGCCCCTCCCAGACACACTCAGCCTGCACAGCACGCGGTCTGCAGAGCCATAGGCACACACACCTCGAGCGACGCAGTCATGATGGACCCCCAGCAGCAGCAGCAGCAGCAGCAGCCAGAGGTCCACACAGCCGCCCCTGTAGGAGCAGTGCTCGCCCTGCTCCATGCCATGCAGGAGGCAGCTGAGCACCTCCTTGCCACAGAGGAGGAGCTGCCCGCAGGGGAGGAGGACGCAACCCCCAACCCAGCAGCACCCCGCCCCCGCCCCCGCCTCATACGCCACCGACTGTGGAGCTACCCCACGAGCACCGACTGGTGGGAGCGGCTGGTGCTCGGAGAGTGGGATGACGACCACTAGCTCAGGAACTTTCGCATGAGCCGGCAGACATTTCTGGAGCTATGCCAGCGGCTCACCCCTGCACTCAGGCACCAGGACACTGCCATGCGGCATGCCCTCAGTGTGGAGAAACGGGTCGGCATTGCTGTCTGGAAGCTGGCCACTCCAGACAGCTACTGATCCGTGGGGCAGCAGTTTGGCGTCGGCAAGGCCACCGTCGGGGCTGTCCTCATGGAGGTAAGAGGACCCACGGGGGGAGGGGGTGGGAGGCAGCCCTGGCAGGGGAGGGGAGGGGGCCCTGGCAGGGGAGGGCCACATGCACCCTGCTCACCTCTCATTGGTGCTCTCCCATGTGCTTCCTCTGCAGGTCGTCCGCGCCATCAACGCCATGCTCCTCCACAGGCTCGTGAGGCTTGGGGACCCAGATGCCGCCATCGTGGGCTTTGCCACCCTGGGCTTCCCCAATTGGTTTGGGGCTCTGGATGGGACTCACATCCCCATCCACGCCCTGGAGCACAGCGGAGGACGCTACATAAACCTGAAGGGCTACCACTCAGTGGTCCTCCAGGACTTGGTGGACAGCCGGGGCTGTTTCCTGGACATTTATGTGGGCTGGCCTGGAAGCACCCACGACGCCCGGGTATTCCGGAACTCGGGCCTGTGCCACCGGCTGGAGGCGGGGACCTACATCCCCCAGCGGGAGATCCCTGTGGGGGACACCACCATACCCCTCTGCATCATCGCAGACGCGGCATACCCCCTCTGGCCCTGGCTCATGCACCCGTACACGGGCCATCTCTCTGCCAGCCAGGAGCGCTTCAACCAGCGCCTGAACCATGCGCGCCAGGTGGTGGAGCGCTCATTTGGCTGCCTCAAAGGGCGCTGGAGGTGTCTCCTCACCCGCCTGGATGCAGGCCCCACCAACATCCCCCAGATTGTGGGTGCGTGCAGCGCCCTACGCAATCTGGTGGAGAGCAAGGGGGAGGCCCTCTTTCACGGCTGGGCTGTGGAGGCCGGCAGGGCTGATGTGCAGCCACCTGCTGCCCCCAGTCGCCAGGTGGACCCCGAAGGGACCCGGGTCCGGGAGGCCCTGCGGGCCCAGTTCGATGAGGCCGCGGGGTGAATGCTGGCAGGCCCTCCACTGCCCCCCCACATCCTCCACAACACTCCCTGCCCCTATGCCCACATCACAGAGCACCCAAGAGCACCCCCTCCCCGACTTTTCTTGTAAAAATAAAAGCAGACAGTTGTTTGTCAAATCAAACCTCTTTTGAACTGTTATTATAATGGAAATTCTAACTTATATATATGTATATATTAGATAAACAGGGATAACAAGGAAGGGGAGAACTATTTACATGGGTGGGTAAGGATCAGTGATGGAAAACGGGGGTCACAAATAAATACAAACTATTTACAGCAAAAAAACAACGTAAAAGTGGGGGGAATATATACAAAGGTGGGGGGCATGTCCTGGGCCCCATGTCCCTACAGTCCAGCACTGGGGATGGGCGGCCGGGATCCCCGCCTCAGCCGCAGCCCTGGCCAGGGCTGGCTCGGGGCCAGGCGGACCGGGAGATACGGCCAGTGAGTGTCAGCTGGCCCCAGGTCCCCCTCGGCGGAATGGCCCTCGGTGGCGGGTGGAGGTGCGACGGCAGATGGCGCGGTGGCTGGAGCACCGGGTGGCGCAGCGGGTGGAGCAGGCAGGGCGGGCGCAGCGGCGGCCGGTGCGGCATGGGGGGTCAGGTAGTCCGCAATGCGGTTGAAAGTCTGCATGTAGGCCCCCCATGCCTCCTGGCGCCAGGCCAGAGCCCGCTCCTGCAGCTGGAGGCAGCGTTGCTCCACCCGCAGCCGCTGCTCAGCGACCTCCACCTGCCAGCGGTGGAGGGCCAGCAGCTGGGGGTCCGTCGCCGGCGGCTGCTGCTGCTGGGTCCGCTGTCTTGCCCTCTGTGGGGCTGGTCGGTCCTCCGCCAAGGGGCTGGCCTGGAGTGATGGCTACGGAGGGCTTTCCGGGACCACTGAAGCCTCGCCGGCGCTCTCCAGTCCTTCCGATGGTGCAGCTGCAGAACACAGGATGGGGGGAAGAGGAGTGGAGACAGCCGTTAGTGTGGGCCCTGAGCCGTGGCCCTTGTCCCCCCACCCCTCTGCTGCAGGTTCCCCATCCCCGTCCCCAGGAGATGCTGCTGTGATGGGGTTCAGGGGTCTCCCTGCACTGCACCCCGTCTGCTGGCAGGAGTGACTCTCACTCAGCAGGTACAACAGGAGGTTTCTTAGGCAACAGATGCCCAGTTTCTCCCAGAAGCGACAGTACAGCAGTCAGAGACGGTCCTTCCAACCCGTCCCAGGGAGAAGACCCCGAGGGGTGCCCCTCTGGGGTGTAGCTTTCCCTCTCCTCAGGCTGGCTGCCTTCTAGCTCTCCCTTCCCCTAGCCTCTAACTGCGGCCCCCAATTCAAAGCCAGCTCGGCTCCTCCCTCCTCTTTGTTCAGGGCAGAGGTGTAACCTGCCAGTTGTAGCCCCAGGATCATCCTTAGCCCCTGGGAGCTATTCAGCTTGTTTCTCATATGTAGCCTGAGTCTCGCATTTGCACTCCCCCCACTCCATCACATGCTGCTGCTGCTGCTGCTGCTGGGTGTCCCAACCCCTCCCCCCGGGGGACCCCAGACGTTCCGCTCCCCCCAGCCCCGGGGATGGGGCATGGCACTGTCGTGCTGGGGGCGGGGCAGGGGTTGATGGACTCTTCTGAGGGACATGCCACTGCTGTCCTTGGGGCCATGGTCATCTGGGCATGTGGAGGGCCCTGGTCATATCTATTACCCCCGCCCCTCAACCCCAGGGGTGTGCACCGGGGGGGTACATACCTGACGGTCCACTCCCACGCTCGGGGGACACCTGGGGGGCGGACGCCCGGCTGGAGCTCCGGGACGGCATCAGTATTTGGAGCCCGATGTCGCTGGAGGAGGATTCCCCCTCCTCCTCCTCCTCCTCCTGCTCCGGTGCCCCGGGTGTGGGCTCCTGGGGGGACCCCCGGGGTGCAGGGCTTACCTCCGGGGCGGACTCCGCCTCTGGGGCCTGCTGGGGCTCCTCAGCCGAGGTGTCAAGACTGGCCGGAGGGGAGGAGGTGTGCTGGAGGCCCAGGATGTCCCTGAGCTCCCTGTAAAAGGGGCAAGTGACAGGGGCGGCCCCAGATCGGCTGGCCGCATCCCGGGCCTGGGCGTAACCCTGCCGCAGATCTTTCACTTTACTGCGTACATGATCCGGAGTGCGGGCAGGGTGACCCTGGGCGGCCAGGCCCTCGGCCAGCCGAGTGAACGCATCCGTGTTCCGCCTCTTGCTCCCCATTACCTGGAGCACCTCCTCCTCGCTCCAGAGCCCCAGCAGGTCCCGAAGCTCGGCCTCCGTCCAGGAGGGGCCCCGCTGCCGCTTCGCTGCCTGGCTCCTGGGCTGGGAGCCCTGGCTCCCCTTGGGGGGGGTCCCCTGGGGGCGCTGGGGGGGCTGCCACGCAGCCATTGCGTCAGGTGGGGGTGGGGGTGGTTGCGGAGGAGCGTGCAGGCTAGCCGCATGTTACTGCTGCTGCCTGCACGCTCTCTCAGCTTCCTGCACAGGAAGGGAGGGGGCAGGGACCTTTAAGGGGCCGCTCCACATGGCCACCATTGAGCTCAGGGGCTGGAGAGAGCGTGTCTCAACCCCTCAGCTGATGGCTGCCATGGAGGACCCTGCAATTTCGATGTTGTGGGACGCGCAACGACTACACGTTCCCTACTTCGACGTTGAACGTCGAAGTAGGGCGCTATTCCCATCCCCTCATGGGGTTAGCGACTTCGACGTCTTGCCGCCTAACGTCGATGTTACCATCGAAATAACATCCAACACGTGTAGCCGTGACGGGCGCTATTTCGAAGTTAGTGCCGCTACTTCAAAGTAGCGTGCACGCGTAGACGTGGCTATGTTTAGTTACCCTCTTCATACAGTGGCCGTGTCTACACGTGTCCCAAACTTCGAAATGGCCATGCAAATGCCATTTCGAAGTTTACTAATGAAGCGCTGAAATGCATATTCAGCGCTTCATTAGCACGCGGGCGGCAGCCGCGCTTTGAAATTGACGCTTCTTGCCGCCGCGCGGCGCGTTCAGACGGGGCTCCTTTTCGAAAGGACGCTGCGTACTTCGAAGTCCCCTTATTCCCATGAGCTCATGGCCATTTGCATGGCCATTTCGAAGTTTGGGGCACGTGTAGACGTAGCCAATATGTGCCTTTAAGATGAAAGTGGGAGCAACATTCTATGGATTTTAGACAAAAGAATGTTTTGCATAAACCCATGTGGTTTATGTTTTGATGATATCAGACTGAGTTGTGAAAAGGATAATCATCATTTCATTATCCATCATTTTCATTACAAGTTGTGTCTAAAAAGACTTCATCCACCTTAGGCTACAAACATACAACAAAAGGACGGTCTACACCCAAAAGAATTTACCTGGCTGGGGCTGCCTCTGGACCTAGGGCTGGAGCTGCTGGCTCTTGGTTCCCAGGCTGTCAGGGTTAACTTGTCCCCAGCAAAGCTCTGTTCCTTGGCCCAGGGGCTGCCGGTGAAGCTCCCTCCCTGGCGGAGTTCTCCTGCGCCCCGGGGCTGCTGGCTTTGCCCCACCCCAACCGGCTCCCAGCCCTGCACCACAAGCCCGCCAGCAGAGTCGCATGCCCTGGTGTTCCCCTGTGCTGGCTGGCACCCAGCCCCGTGCCCCACCTGGCTTGCTCTGAGCCTCAGCTGCTGGTGTTCCCCTGCACCCCTGGCTGTTGCATTCCACTGTGTTCCCCTGCACCCCAGCTGCCAGCTCCCAGCCCCATGCCAGCCAGCTGCTGGCATTCTCCCACACCAGCTGGCTCCAAGCCCTGGGCCCACAGGCATCCCCGTGCCTCAGGCCTGCCGGCAGAGCCCCATAACCCAGCTGGCTCCTAGCCCCAGGGTTGCTGGCACAGCTCTGCACCCTGATGGAACACCCCCAGCCCCAGGGCTTTGAGAGTTCCCCAAGCCTGGCATCCTGGCCAGCCTTCCTGCGGGCGATCCCCAGCTGCCTCTCTGTTAAGCAGCCAATTTTAATATCTGGCAGCCTTCCAGTTCTGGGGTTGCCGGATATGAAAGAGTTTTCTGTACTTTGTTGACTTACATTGTTCTATTCTACAGCAGAGTTTAACTTTTTGAGACCAAAGGACACTAAGCAATAATATCTTTTATGTGAACACCTATGAAATTTTTCTTCAAAAAAATTGTTGTCAGACCAAATCAAGCAATCAATCAAACAAACAACATCAAAACATAAAAAAGTCAATCGTATATAGACTAGCATGGCTTTCTCTCTATTACTAAATAAACAACATACACAGCAAAACCAAAATGAAATAATTTAATTAGGTATCATAGCAATGAGGAAGTAACATTGTATCTGGTTTTAATAACAGAAAATATGTACCATCCGTGTTTGATATCAAAATGTGTCAGATGCTTGCAGCTCACCTGCGAGCTGTTCATGGAACGCCAGTGTTCTGCAGAACATAGTTTAAGAAACACTGGTCGAGAAGCTCCAAGCAGAATTGTTGCATACAGCTTTAGGTGGCTTTTTTCTGACCAAGGGAGCAATGGACAATCTTTGAAATAATGCTCCATTGTTAGTTTTGTGAGGCAAGTTCTTCTGGGGACAATTAGCTCTTTGTCTTTCGCTCTCTACCTAGAGGCAATATTTCAGGTTCTTAGGAAACAGGTATTAGTGTTTTGGCTAACGGTCCGAGAAAAAGGGGCTTGGTTGCAGGGCATTTGTGACCACCCCATTCCAGGCCTGTATATGCATCCAAATAAACAAATTACTCTAAGAAAATACCCGGACTCCACACCACTCCTCCAAGTAGAATTTGACCTGTAAGTCATCTTCCCCACACAGTCAGTTACCACTTAGCAGAGAGGTGACCGTATATTGGAAGTGACAGGTTGCGTTTTTAAATATGTGTTTGAATTACTCTAGAACTATTTATCCGAGCAAAAAAGAGCTGGGTCACATATGGGTTTTACATCAGTCCCATGCTTCCATGCAAGCTGTACCAAGGAGTTAGGCACATGCCAGTTAATAGGAATAGCTTGAAGACAACACTTACTTGATTGCTAAGATTGGCAAAGAGAACATACAAAAATGTGCTGCAAGCAGAACTTTCCCTGGGGTATGGCGAATCAGTGAGACGGCTGCAGACCCTGCACTTTGGGGGCCCTGTGCTTCAGGGAACGTGTGTTATGTGGGGATCTAGCTCAGTCTCCACCAGCTGCAGCAGCAGTGATCCCAGCCCGTCCTCACACCGGCCCCCGCATCCTAGCACCAGCAGAACATGCTGGAGCTAGTCTAACCCCATCTATTGCCCTTACACCCTGCACCTCTCCTTTTTTCTGGACACCCCACCACCCCAGAACAGGGGGCAAGTTGGTGCCACCCTGTGATTCTCCATCATCCCTCAGCACTGGTGTCCCCTCCCCACAGCAGATTTCACCTGTATAAAAATTGTTAAGGGCAGCCCATATAGACTGATTTGTCCTGGGCCAACCTGCTTGCCTAGGGACAGCCCAGACAGCAAGTATTTCTAGATAATGATCTTTGGCCTAATTTTGGTTACTGTTTATAAATCAAGTTAGAGAGGTGGTAGCCTTGGGATAATTTTTGGCAATAATATTTGGTCTATATTATTTCCTTCACCCATAGACTGCCTGGCTTTTTGTAACTCCTAATGTTATGATACTTGAAATCAACAGCCAGAGCTTATTTCTGTTCAACCTGCTTAGTTCTGTAAAGAAAAATGGGAACTGAAATTAGAGGATCACTATTCAGGCATCAGTTTTGCCGAAAATGTGTGGCATGCTCAATAGAACTGGTTTCTAATCCACAGCTGTAGGCCCAACATTTTCAGATTTGTGTAATAACTATAGGTGCATAAATTCCTATGAACATATGGAGCCTAAATATAATTTTAAGTACCAGACTGGAGGTGAACACTCTTCAAACTTATAGCTGAGGTACCTTTATTTCAGCATGTTTGTGTCTAACACTTCATGGCCGTGTCTACACTAGCCAAAAACTTTGAAATGGCCATGCAAATGGCCATTTCGAAGTTTACTAATGAAGTGCTGAAATACATATTCAGTGCCTCATTAGCATGCGGGCGGCCGCGGCACTTCGAAATTGACACGGCTCACCACCGTCCGGCTCGTCCAGATGGGACTCCTTTTCGAACGGACCTATCTACTTTGAAGTCCTCTTATTCCCATCTGCTCATAGGAATAAAGGGACTTCAAAGTAGGCAGGGTCCTTTCAAAAAGGAGCCCCGTCTGGATGAGCTGCGCGGTGGCGAGCTGCGCCAATTTTGAAGTGCCGCCACCGCCTGCATGCTAATGAGGCGCTGAATATGTATTTCAGCGCTTCATTAGTAAACTTTGAAATGACCATTTGCATGGCCATTTTGAAGTTTTTGGCGAGTGTAGACATGGCCATGCTGTTCTTGCCATTCAATTCCAACTGTCTCAATTCTTCAGGTCCAAACGTGGAGGAGATTGCCATTTTTTCCGTATCTTGCAGAGCTCAAGCCACCTAAATCCATGTGGCTCTGAAGATCAGTAAATGTTGTAGATTGGTAGAAGATTGGTGGGTAGATGAAGAATTTCTAACAGAAGTCTGTGCAGCACATGTGGGATGTTTATTTCTTCTTCATGATCGTAATAGTTTTATAGATCATGAAATGAGCTTTATAGCTAATAAAAAGACTTCTCATTGTAGACAGCTTCAGGCAAGTTCCTTCACAACTTTTTAAAAATTAACCTAGTATATTATTTTACTGTCTCATTGGGGATCTGGTCTACCACTTTGCTCATGACTTGAGCCCCTAACCTCAGAGTACTTACCATACATAAAAAATAGGTTTTGCTTATTTTTTTAAATTATCTGTAACTGAATCAATAAAACCTTCCCATGGTGTTAGCTGTATTATATAAACTGCAGCAAAACTAAGCGGAATTGAGTGCAATTTATATGTAAGTGTGTGTAGGTATATGCACATTTTTAACAGGAGAAATAAGCCCAGAAAGAAGCACTGAATTGGCTATGATGGGGGCTCTGAGATGTTTACAATAGATATGAGGGTCTCTGACTGCTTATTTTATTGTAAATTTCCAGTAAAAATGAATAGTATTCCAGAAGTCTCATTCCTGTAGACAGCCCTGTAAGATCAATATTAAAGTTAAATAAAGTTAATTGGAGATTTTTGGTCACTGTTATAGTGTTTGGTAATTTTCCTAGGAACACTTATCTGAATTGTCTTTTACTGTCTATTGTTCTGACATAATTCCTCTTTTCTCAACAACTCCTGCACCGCAATGTTGTTTCTCTTATATTTCGATATAAATTGTAGAAATTAATGTAATTTCTAGTCTATTATTATAGATTCAGGCAACACCTGACAAATATTTCAAAATGGCTAAGATCTATATCTATAATGATGCAATAAGTTTGTGCATCCCTGATCACACTGCATTTGGAATTCCTGTATAGAAGCAACAGAGCTATTCTTACTGTTTTTGGGGAACTTGTGTCCAGAGATGTACTTCGATTACACTACAAGAATACAGCATGGAGACATTTGTATCTCAATTATTTTCTGTGCATAAACTTGTAAACAAAAGATGAGGCTCATATGAGAAGTACTGGTAATAGGAAACTGTGCATCCAGACATAACGTACTGACTGGTTTTGGTACAAATGACATGAGTCTACTATGCATGTACAGATTTGCCATACTGTGCCTTTTAAAAAATGTGATTAGTATTGCAGATAAAATCAAGGAAATATAGGACTGGAAGGGACCTCAATAGGACAGGCAGGGCTAAGTATTACCCAGACCATTCCTGACAGTGGTTTGTTTAACCTGCTCTTTAAAACCTCCAGTGACAGCAACACCATAAGCTCTCTAGGTAATTTGTTCCAGAGCTTAACTACATTTATAGTTTGGAAGTGTTTGCTGATATCTAACGTAAATCTCCCTTGCTGCAAATTTAGCCCATTACTTCTTGTCTTGTTCACAGAACAATTTATCAATGTGACATACTAAGATACAGTATAGAGCAGTGGAGTGGTATCATTCCTGCCCTGCAATGAGGCCTGCCAACAGGGGGACAAAGGAGGCCATGCAATTTAAAGGGGCCTGAGGCTCCCAGCTGCCGTTGCTGTTACTGCTTCAGCTGCAGGACCCAGAGTCTCAGGCCTTTTAAATCACCACTGGAATGCCATATGTTCTGCATGGCTGGAGAGGGTGGGGTGTGCGGCGAGAGCACCGTACTCTGGGTGGCGCTGAGGCCTGGATGCTCCAGGCCCCACCTCTGTTGCCTCAAGGATTGCCCTGTCTGGGGCCACAGAAGCTGTCAGCCCCCTGACCTGCAGCCTAGGGTGCCTTACAATGCCTTGCTGATGTAGCTCCCAAGTAGGCCACTCACAAACAGAATGTAGACCCCACTGACTATGTCTACAGTAGAAGCACCTGCCTACAGAAGTTACTGCCGGAAGAGATGTTCTGACAAAACTTCTGTCGACAGATTGCGTCTGCACATAAAAGCAGATAGATCTTTTGAGCTGCTCTGTTGACAAACGGGCCCTCCAAATTGTCTACTTTTTTTTCTCTCAACAGTTTCTGTTGACAAAACACGGTTTGTGTTTTCATGCTCTGCAAGTTTGGTTGACAAAACCCGTTTTGTCTACATAGCTCTGTAGTGTAGACGTAGCCTGAGTGTTTCCATGTAACTGCAGCCTGCCAGCAACACTTACACTATGGTTCTCTTCACATGTGATTATACCGCAAGGTGACCAGAACACAACCCTTGTTTCAGGTTCCACACACACATGCCTCCCCTCAGAAATGTGTGTCCTGTTCTGCCCAACACTGTCTTGGACAGAACAAGTGTTTAAAGACTGCTGTTCTTTAAAGGGAATAACATGTCTGTTTATTACCTCAAATGGTTAAGTGTATATTTGAATCTTCTATCTGTGTGAAATGGTGTCATGAACCAAACCAACTAGGAATAGCTGCTGGCCTGCTCCCTGACGAACTGCACTGCTAGCCAACCAGTGAGCCCATATGCATTGCCTTGGAACTCAGAGTGGCCACTGCCCCTGACTGGCTGCTGGTTTAATAAGAGGGGAGAGGAGGAGGAAGTGATAAATGACTCCTCCTTCCCCTTCCTTTTTCTTTCCTTTTTCTCTCCCTTTCTTTTCCTTCCGTCTCTCCCTCCTTCTTCTTTCCCCACACCATTTCTTACTTTTTTTTGTTTTTTTCTTCGTTTCACATCTGTTTACTAGCGTTATTTAGCTGGTTTATCTTACCATTGGTTATATATATATTCTAAGGCATCCATGTAAAAAGTCTTTATTTGCATTCCTATCAGACTCTTCCCAAGGTCTCTTCTCTATATTTTGTAACAGTAATGATACAGATTGACCTTCATTAGCATACAACCATTCTTATAAAAAATTAGTTTTGAAAATGGATAGATATGATCAAAGAAGAGGAGGCCATGGGAGAAGTGGTGGAAGCCACTAGGGACATCTTAAAGAAATTGACTCAGATCCTGCAATAAGCTCTGATTCAATGTGTCTGTGCATACTCAGTGACCTTACAGGATCAGGCCTTAGGATACAGGTCTTTATATCCTTACCTCCTACAATTCCAAATTCTATGAAGGCAGAGAAACATACAAGGAAGTATAGGAAGCCTTGATTTGTCAAGTGATACCTCTTGTGCCAAACAGGGTAATCCATTCTGGTGGGACGTATTCCTGGAGGCTTCATCACATGACATAATCACAGAATGGTAGGACTGGAAGGGATCTCAAGAAGTCATCTAGTCCAGACCCCTGCATTCATGGCAGAACTAAGTTTTACCTAGACCATACCTGACAGATCTTTGTTTAACCTATTCTTGAAAATCTCCAGCAATGGAGATTCCACAGTCCCCCCAGGCAATTTATTTCAGTGGTTAGCCACACTGATAAGCAGGAAGACTTTCCTAATATCCAACCCAAATCTCCATTGCTCCAATTTAAGATCATTGTTTCTTGTCCTATCCTCAGAGGTTAAGAAGAACAATTTTTCTTACTTTTTGTAATAACATTTTATGAACTTCAAAACTGTTATCATGTGCCCCTCAGTCTTCTCTTCTCAGACTAATCAAATTTTTTAAATCTTCCCTCATAGATTTTTCTCAGTGCTTTTTTTGTAAAAAACAGGAGCTGGTACTGCTCCTCACCTCCCCACATCTGGGTTTCCACAGCTGGGGCTGCCTGGAGGGGTCGAGTGGGGGGCTCTGTCTCCCAGCCCCACAGCAGCCTCCCAGCCCCACTCTGCCATGGGGATCAGGCACTCTGGCTCCTGCCCCATGCTGTTGTGAGCTTGGGAACTCCGGCTCCTGGACAATGCTGCTGTGGGACTGGCAAGGACTCCAGCTCCCAGCCCCATGCTGGGATGTCAACAGAAGTTCTGTCCAGATTACCCTGTTGACAGTAACTTCTGTCGACAGATGCCCCTATTGTAGACATAGCCTTTGAGGGATAATGCTGTCGAGACTTTGTCAACAGAATGCTTTCAGTGTGTAGATTCTCCATGAATTATGTTGACAGAAGGCCCCTTCTGTCAACAAAACTCTCTAGTGTAGACCCAGCCTAAGTGTCTATCAACACAAACCCAGTTGGTGTGGAGCCATGTATGAAGAAACTACAAAGGCCCCAAAGGAACTTTGTCAGTTGTATGTAACATGTTTATAGTTTTATGTTTCACTCATGCTGCTTGGCTGGTTTGACAAAGAAAAGAGTATAAAAATGTTAACAGGAAGGCTAGGTCTACACTACAGACATCTCTCAAAAGAAGCCCTTACAGACGATCTCTTCCATACAAACTTCTTTCAAAGAGTGGGGCTATACACAAAAAAGCAGATCAAAAGAGTGATCTGCTGTTTCGAAAGACAGCATCCACACAGCCCCTGCTCTTTTGAAAGATGGAGCCAGGGATCAAAAAATCAGGCCCCAGGAGGGCTGTTCATTCTCAAAAAGGCCCTGCAGAGCGTCTACCCATGTTTTTGTTGGAAAGAAGCTTTGGAAAGGGGGAGCTCTCCCTGAAACGGGAAAGGAAGAGCGATTTCGAAAGGAGCACCGCACTCTTTCCATTTACTTTTGTGTTGTGAACAAGACAGAAGACATTCTTCCGGTCTACTCTGTGCTGATTAGGCCTCAGCTGGAGTATTGTGTCCAGTTCTGGGCACCGCAGTTCAAGTAAGATGTGGAGAAATTAGAGAGGGTCCAGAGAAGAGCAACAAGAATGATTAAAGGTCTGGAGAATGTGACCTATGAAGAAAGGCTGAAAGAATTGGGCTTGTTTAGTTTGGAAAAGGGGACACATGATAGCAGTTTTCAGGTATCTAAAAGGGAGTCATAAGGAGGAGGGAGAAAACTTGTTCTTCTTGGCCTCTGAGGATAGAACAAGAGGCCATGGACTTAAACTGCAGCAAGGGAGGTTTAGGTTGGACATCAGGAAAAAGTTCCTAACTGTCAGGGTGGTCAAACAGTGGAATAAATTGCCAAGGGAGGGTGTGGAATCTCCATCGCTGGAGATATTTAAGAACAGGTTAGATAGATGTCTATCAGAGATGGTTTAGACAGTACTTGGCCCTGCCATTGGGGCAGGGGGCTGGACTCGATGGCCTCTTGAGGTCCCTTCCAGCCCGAGTGTTCTATGATTCTATGACTTTCAGGGGAGCTTTGCTGCAGACGCCCCACGGGACCTTCCCAAGAGCCCGCTAGTGTCGACTCAGCCGAAGAGAATCAGATTTCCTAACAGCTGGGCTGAACTCGAGGGGTGAAGCCTCAGGTAGGCCGGGTCCTTCTTCTCCTGGTTCCTTAAGGCGCTTTGCCCTGCGCTGTAAGCTCAACGCTACGGGGTCGGGGTCGGGGTCGGGGTCGGGGGCGAGGGCCAGGGCACGCCGCCCCCCGCCCGTCGCTCCCAGGGTAAATGGGAGCCCGCTTCCGAGCCGGGGGTAGCGGCTTGCAGTGAGTGACAGCGGAGCACACATACCAAACGCCCCGCCCCGCGCCGCGAGAGAGGACGCGACCTCCGCGCTCAGCTCGCCCGCGAGGCCAGGCCAGGCTGCCCATCTGGGTGCGCTCCGAGCGCACGAGCCTGGGCTCCGGCAGTCCGGGGTCGGCCGCGGCGCAGACCGCCCGCCGCGAACTACATTTCCCACAGGGCCGGGCGCTCCGACGGGCGCTCGCCTCGGCGAAGGGGCTTGTGGGAATCGTAGTGCCAGGCAGCGCACGGAGAAGATGGCGGTGCCCAAGGCCACCGTGGTGCTCAAGCACGTGAAGAGCGTCATGGTCCGGTTCTGCCCTTTCCAGACCCACGTGGAAGCCACGCGGTGAGGAGAGCTCGGGAGGGCGGCCAGAGCCCGCCGCGGGGAGCGGCCAGTCCAGCTACGTCCCCATTGACCCCCCCTACCCCCGGGCGGCGCCGGTCGCGTCCGTTTCCCTGCCCGGGGAGCCGCCAGTCGCGCCGATTCCCCAGCGCCCGGGGAGCCGCCAGTGACCCCCATTTTCCCCTCACCCAGGGAGCACCCAGTCGTGCCCCATTTCTCACCCACCCACACGAGGAGCATCCAGTGCCCCCATTTCCCCCATCGGGGAGCAGCCAGTCACCCCCATTCCCTCACCTCCGGGGAGTTACCAGTGACCCCCCATTTCCACCCCCATCCAGGGAGCAGCCGGTCTTGCCCATTTCCCACCTCCCCTGAGAGCTACCAGAGACCCCCATTCCCCCCCCAATCCAGGGAGCAGCCAGTTGTGCCTCATTTCTCCCCCCACCAACCCGAGGAGCAGCCAGTCACCCCCCATTCCCTTCACCTGGGGAGCAGGCAGTGACCCGCATTTTCCCCTCAGCTGCAGAGCAGCCAGTCACCCCCTAGCCCCTGCACCTGGGGAGCAGGCAGTGAACCCCATTGCCCCCCACCCCACATGGGGAGCAGCCAGTGACCCCCAAGTCCCCCTCACTGGGCAACCAATCTCCTCACCTGTTCAAAGGCGGAGCCCGAAGGTGGTGGTCAGCCTGGCCTCTCTGTTCTCCCATGTGTCCCTCAGGGAGCCTGAGCCCCATTCAGCCTAGCAAGTGAGGTCTTTCCCATTGCCTGCCTGCACCTCACTCCCTCCGCAGCCCGCTGGGAGATGTGGCAGTGAGAGGCTCACAGGACTTGCTCTGCTTGTGGGAGGTGGAGACTGGTGAAGGGCAGTGAGTGGTTCTGGCTCCCCCAGTCTGCTCACCCTCTTTCGCCCTTATCTTCTCTAGTCAAGGACATTGATGGTCCCAGGGTATCTTTGATTCTACTTACAGGGCTCTGTGGTTTCAAAAACACTCCATAAAAATGGTCTGGTGGGTGTGTGTGTGGGTGTGGTGGTGGAGGGTTACTTGCTGTTCTGTGGGTCCTACGGCAAGCGATCGGTTTTAGATTAGTTACCAACTACAAAGACAACTCCACTTGGGCAGAGGGAGAGTCAGCAGAAGTACTTTCCTTCTTCCCGTTATTGTCAGTTTTTAGTAGTATTGCCAACCTTAAATGTTTAACAAAGCCCGCAGGTCAGATAACTACAAACTGAGATTAAAAACAAATGCTCCTGTGCTCAAAAGCAACCTTTAAAAAATTGCCCTGTTTTTGAGTCTATGAGGTGTACTCAGGACACTTACGTTACGTAAAAGAATAAATGGACATAAATCAGACATCAGGAACGGTAATGCACAGAAGCCTGTGCGGGAACACTTCAATGTCCCTGTCCCTGGACACTCAGGAGCAGATTGAAGGGTGACAGTCCTGAGACAAAGACATTTCAAAAATTAAATGGAGAGAGAAATCTCTGAGCTGCAATTTATTTGCAAATTTGACTCCATTAACCAAGGCTTAAACACAGACTGGCAGTGGCTCGCAGTTTACAAAGGCAGCTTCTCTGCCCTGGGTGTTAACATCTCCCTATTAGACTCTGACAGTGGCTCACATCCCCGTCTGATCTGACGTGTTTTTTCCTCTTTTGATACCTACTATTGATAATGGGCCATTTCCAACTTGCTGAATAGACGCCGTCAGCTCAGGCCCTCCCTTTTTCTGGGACCCAATTCTTTAAATATCCCTCTGACAGCACACCCCCCATGCATCTGATGAAGCAGGTCTTTGCCCGCAAAAGCTTATGCTCCAAAATATCTGTTAGTCTATAAGGTGCCACACAACTTCTTGTTGTTCTCTAAAGCAATGTTTCTTAAATCACGTTCTGTGAACAACCCTCAGGAACGTTGTGAGCATCTGACACTTTTTGATACCATACACTGATGGTATATGTTTTCTGATATTAAAACCAGATACAATGTTACTACTTCGTTCCTATGACACCTGATAAAATGACTTTGTTTTGTTTTTGCAGTATCTGTCCCTGTTAGTTTTTTGGGGTTGTTTTTTTTTTTAAAAGAAAATTTTCATAGGTGTTCCACATAAAACATATTGTTTGGTGTTCTGTGGTCTCAAAAAGCTCAAGAAATGTTGCTTTAAAGTAACATAAATTACAGACTTGGAGCATGTTTGAGGAGTTATTTTATACATCCCTGCAGGTGTGGAAGTGCATATACACATGGTAATAAAGGTTAAGGCTGGAAGGGATAACCAGGTAATCTAGTCTGACCTGACTACAGGTTGCCACCAGCACCACTTAGTACCTTCGAACTAAACCCAACAACTGAAATTAAACCAAAGTATTGCAGTCCTCTTGAGACCTCAGGTCAAGAATAGAAGGGACCAAGGTGCACCAGTGCCAAAGACCTTTACAATGGCAGGGAAATGAGTGAGAAATACGCATCTAATCCTGGCATGTAACTGTCACCCATATGCTATAGAAAAAGGCAATACACAACCAGAGTCGTTGCCAATTTGGCCTCAGAGAAAATTCCTGCCTGCCCTGACATATGGCAGTCAGTTAGACCTTGAGCATGTGAGCAAGAAGCAGTAAGCCAACATCTTGAGAGAATGCTTGGTGCTATCTCAGAGCTCTGCCTCAACCCATCCAGTGTCATCTCCAGCTGTGTTCATCTCTGATGCTTCAGAGGAAGGCAATAAAAACCACACACAACAGAGTACATCGGTGCTTATATAGGGAATCCCTTCCTGACTCTTGCAGGTGACTTACGTGGCTTCAAAGCAACCCTATTAGTTAAACTTTGGCTAAAAAGTAAATGTTGGAAAAATAAACAAGGTACACAAATTTTAGTAAATCATTGAGAATGTTAATATGGAGTTGGGAGGAAATCCAATGGAAACGTACGTGGTTTGAACTGTGATGCGAATTTTCTGGGACATAGGGGCTCTTTGGCATACTTGGCTTAATCTAATTCTAAACTCCCCTCCCCTCTGCTCTCTGATTTGCTCACCTTGATAATTTTTTTATGATTTATCAACTTTGATTACTGTTTTTGGTTCTCTGTGCCTTAAATATTGAGTCTGTTCTGGTATGGCTATGGTCTGAAGAAGTGGGTCTGTCACACAAAAGCTCACCTAATAAATTATTTTGTTAGTCTTTAAAGTGCTACTTGACTGCTTTTTTGTTTTGATAAACAAAAACTTTTCTCTGTAGTCCAAACATTGAAACACTGACAAACTGAAAGTAAAACTGTTTATAAAGCAAAATGAAGTGGACTTGATTGATTGTATTTTCCCAGATAAAAGAAATGCAGAAGGTAAACAAAATCGTGAAAAGGAAATAGGATTTTAAGCTTTCTTTGTTAAAATGATCATGCAGTTGAATCTGCATTAATGGGATTCCTTATAGAACTGGGACAGTAAATATAAATCTTAACTTTGGCTAGACAGAAGCATCAAACTAGGCAAATTAATTGCAGAAACATGTTCAGCGTATTCTTACTTAATCTATATTTCTTAAATCTTTTCAGAATATTTCTTGAACATGTAAACAGTAGAAAAGCTCGTGCCTCCAATATCAACTGTGTAGTGAAAACAGATGTAAGACACGATGGGTCTGAACCAGTTATAGACATCATGTTTGGTAAGAAGTTTATCATTAATCTTAAAGGGAACATAGCTGTTCTAGACTCTCACTAGAAGGTATCTGTGGTTGTTTTCTGTAATTTGTATTATACAGGTTGAACCTCTGTAGCCCAGCACTCTCTCCTCTGGCAACATCTGTAATCGAGCATGATTTTAGTTAGCCAGGTGATCACTTATCATGGATGTGGCCAAGCTTCCTGCAGTCCCATAAAGGTTGCTTATAGCCACCAGTTCTGGCTCTCAGTGTTCTGTGCTGTTATTTAGCTGAATTTACTCCTCAATGTCTTTTAAGAACCGAATGAGCAGTGGAAGTGGTAGTAATGCTGCTAGGCAATTTTGATGTCTTGTTGTTCAGAAAATTCTCTTATCCAGCACCAATCAGGTCCCAGGGTGCTAGGTAGAGAGGTTCAGTGTGTAGAAGCGCCTTGACATTCCCATTATGGATTAGAACAACATTGTGCAAGGTGTTGTACAACTTATGAAAGAGCTGAAAGAGATATCACCACTGAGCATTGAGAACGAGACTGATATTTTTAAGGAGGAAGTAGAAAGAACAGTGAAATGATTAAAGAACAACAAGAGCCCTGGAATTAAGATAATGGGAGAGATGACCAAATATGGTGGAGAAAATATGATTCAGGAAATACACTGACTATAATATAGCCTGGAAAGAAGGGAAGGCACTTAAGGTATGGACAAGATCTGTGCTAATGACAATACACAAGAAAGGAAGTATGTTGGAGTACAAGAACTACAGAACAATTGCCCTAGTGAGTGATCTAGGCAAGGTGCTGATGATGATACTGTTGGAAAGACTGAGATCACAGATAGAACATCTAATGGATGAGTAAGTGGGATTCAGGAAAGCTAGAAATACCATACAGCAAGTATTGGCACTAAGATTGAGAACAGAGAACGCTTAATGAAAGAACAAGAACATGTGCAATTGCTTCTTTGATTTTAAGAAGGCATTTGCCAGGATAGATCAAAAAGTGACTTGAGTGGTGTTGGAGTCATGTGGAGTGGATAGCAGACTGGTTATTGAAGGATATCAACGACAATGCAGAGGCCTCAGCGAGCATGTGTGGAGAGTTGGGAAATTGGTTTCGAATGAGTAGAGGTATGAGACAAGGACATCTGATATCGATGACTATCTTCATCATGCTCCTAGAGAGAGAGATGGACAAGATCAAGGAAGAGGTAGAAGGGATATCACTACATGGGATGAGACTTAACAACTTGAGGTTCGCAGATTATATAGTTATCAAGGAAAAGGAAGAGAAGCTAGTGAGAATGGTGCAGGTGCTAAAACAGGAAGGGAATCAGTAGACTGATTATGAATATCAATAAAACAAAGACAATGGTATTTGGAGATAAAGAAATAGGCAGGAAGATCAGTAGATGGGCTCGAATTAGAGAATGTAGATAAGTTCGTGTCTGGGGTGCAACATGACCTATGATCTAGATTCTAAGAAGGAAGTAGAGCCTAGAATAGCAAAAGCAAGAGTGAGTTTGAAGGCAGTGGGTAAGACTGGGAAAAGCAAAGTGATTAGCTTAGGAAAGATGCTGAGCATCTTGAAAACGTGTGTATTCAGCAGCATTTTGTATGGATGTGAGACATGGGTGATAACAAAAGATGCAAAGAGAAGGATATTGGCATTTGAGGAGTTGTCATAGAAAGATCCTGAGAATAGGATGGATGCAGAAGGTCACCAGTGAGGAATTATATAGGAAGATACAGCCAAAAGAGAACCTATTGCAGAAGGTTGACAATGTAAGCTAAAGCTATTCGGGCATTTCTGCAGAATGAATGACAAGAGGAAAGTCAAAACCCTGGTATTTGGCATAATGGACAGCTCCAATAGGAGGGGTAGACCCCACAGAGAATGGGTAGATTATATAGTAGATTGGTGTGGAGCTAGTCTATGGAAACTAAGTTGCTCTGCACTGGACAGTTAAAGATGGGAGGAAAAAGTGAGGGAGGTGTTGGACACCAACGGGGTGCAGAGCCCATGGTTGGTCATGATGATGATGATGATGATGATGAAGGGGAATGTTCCTCTCCCAAAAGGATGAACTTCATTGAAAACATATGATTTGATCCTGAAATGAAGGATCAGCAAGAGAACCCTAGCACTTGTGCTGAGCCCTACTGAAATCATCACAGCTTCATGCTGCCCAGAGACCAGTCTACCTCTGTATCTCTCTGTCTCACTTGCAATATTGGAGTCATAGACTTCTCAGGTCTTGAGAATTTACAATCTGATCCTGCAGCTACTTATGCAGTTGAGCAACTTGATTAAATGAGCTGTCCAAGTTAGCTCAGTGGGACTATTCACCTGTATAAATGTTTGTAGAAAGGGGGCTATGAGATGTGCACTCAGCTCCATGGGCTCCTCTAACTTACACCAGTGGTTTGTGTCAACCCCCAAAAGCAGCCCAGATTTGAGGCACTGCGCAAATGGCTTTTATCTACCCATTGTTTTTTTTTTAACTTTACTGATGATTATTTGTTTCTTTTAAAATTTCATATTTTAATTGGGTCAGCTGCCATTACTAGATTACAATGCAAAGATTTGGCTTCGATACATAAAGCAAATAATACTTTTCTTTTAGTGTTTCTCGGGTATTTTCTTCCTCCTTTATGTACCACCTTGTTTCTTGCCAGCATATACTAGATGATGAAGCTCAATGCTGTACAGAGTTTCTCCTGAAAGGGATTATTTTAATGACACCAAGAGCTAAACTGCCCTTTTAGGTCAATGGAAGTGCATCACTGACCCAGGGAGGATACTGTGGCTATGTAGCACTGGTGGCTATAAGTCTACCTAATATAGGTTGATTTACCTTCCTGCTGCAGACATGCCCTTAAAGTCCAAGTTTGCTGACCTTCAGAGAATAATGCAAACTACATCTGTTCTGAAACTAGATCATATCTCAGAGAGCTTTTCCTTATGTCTAGATGAGGCAGTTCAGAGCTGGAGGTTGTGTTTGTTGTTGTAAACAATTAACTTTAAAACGTTGTTTGCTCTTAATGTATGCTATGTGTGTAGATTGAGTGGTATGGTATCACTGAATACTTTCAAGTAAACTGAATGAACTCAACTTAATTTGAATGTGTGCTAAATTGTTTCTTACAACTTTTTGTCATCTCTAAAAACTTACAATATTTCCTTTACAGTTGATGGAGACAGATTAGTAATGAAAGGAGCCAACTTGACAGCAGCAGAAATGTTATCAGCTTTCAACTCAAGATGCACAGCAAAAAACCTTCAGGCAGAAGAGAAAACTAAGAAGAAGACAGCTTGAAGATCAAAGAAACAACTATGCTTAAAATTGTGGATGGATGGGAAAGTTGCACGCAGCTTTTGTAATCAGAACTACATAGGAAACTGACTGTGGACAGGTTTTGGATGTACAAATGAATTCCTCTAGCCATATACAGAAACTATCAGTCTCTTGACCATGCACACACTGGATTTGTACCATGCCTATATGTATATTAATATGAATAATGACGTGAGCCTAATAAATTTGTTACAAATGGAAAAAAATTAAATTCGAACAGTGTTTTAGTAGACTTGTTATGCATTGGTACCCAAAACTTAGTTTGATAAAACAAATTTTATTGGTTTTAAAGTTAAATCAATGAATATAAACGTGGTGAACAGATTTATGATATTAACTTGGCTTGCTCTCAGTCAGCTGCAGTATTTTTTGAAAATATTCAGAACAGATGCTATCGTGTTCTTGTCTGGCCCTAAGTAACTGATTTGAATTGAAGAATCTCTGAAGTTTAGTAACAGTATAGTTAGTTCAGCAATGAAATCAAAGTCACAAAACAAACAACAATCTGTTAGATCCATTTTGTAAGAGACTATCCACAGAGAAAAAGTGCTGTCTATGTATTGTGAATAAAGGTCACAGAATATAGCCCAAAGTGAAAGATGATTTGATGTTTGGAGAGAGAGGTCATTTGCTGTGCTACAGATTTGTTAGTTTTTTCTCAAGAACAGAGTGGGTCTAATTATGAATTTTTTTTCATATGCATAAAATCTGCAGAAGGAAGAGCAGGTTTATCAGTACAGATTTGTAGGTTTGGGCCACAGAAAGGAGAACAGTGGTGTCCATTAGGCTCCCTCTTATTTAAGAAAAGTGGCAAGAGGAGATAGGTTAAAGCTTTTGTTGTTGTTTGTGTTTGTACAGTGCCTCGTCAAATGAGGTCCTCCTCCATGTGGGGCTTCTAGACACAACCCTGCTATGCACCGTAATGGGTGTTTTTAAATTTATATTTACTACATTACATATCCGTCCTTTAGTCCAGTTTCTCTCACCCAGGGTTATGTGTATCCTTGGGGGTACACTGAGGTGTTTAAGGGGATACATCAACTCATCCTGATATTTTGCTTAGTTTTAAAACAGGCTACATAAAAACCACTAGTAAAGTCAGTCCAGTCTAAAAGTTCTTTCAGACACTGACTTGTTTCTACTGTTTCATATGCCTTGTACTGAAATGTAAATACAATATTTGTATTCCAATTGATTTATTTGATAATAAGATGGTAGAAAGTCAGCAGGTTTTCAGTAGTAGTATTCTGTGATATTTATCCATGTTTTTGTAAGTAAGTAGTTTGTTAGTGAGATGTAACTTGGTGGTATACAAAACAAATCTGACTCCTGAAAAGGGTACAATAATCTGGAAAGGTTGAATGGCACTGGCTTCCAGACCTCATATTACTTTAGGACTGTGTTTTTCAACTGGTGGTTCATGTATCCCTAGGGGCATGCAAGAGAAGCCTGGTAGTTCTTAAAATTATTTTTTTTTAAAAAGGGGTACTTTTTTTAAATAAAGTTTGAGAAACAATGCTTTAGTCATTGTACAGATATTAAAACCATGGCAAAAGGACATATGTCCTTAATGCAATAAAAGGACTCTGCTGCCCAAAGCCATTTTAAAGCATAGCCTTTATACTCATACATTAACAAGCTCAGTATATAACACAATAATCCCATAGTAGTTAGAATATTTCCCTGAAAAATAAAACCTCACCCCATGTAGGGCACACAAGCACGTTAAAATAGATGAGCATACCCAGAATGCTAACACATCTAAGCTGTGCCAGTTCCAGAAGCAAGGTTCCCTCAGAAATTGTCCTATTAGCAGTTCCTCTTCTTTGAAATCAGCAGAGTCTCAGTTTTGGTGGCTCCACTATGTTCCTCACTGCAGAAAGGAAGTCTTAAGGGTAGTTGGGCCCCAAGCCATTTAGGGCTCTGTGGATCAAAACCAAAACCTTAAATTCCTACTGGAAATCACCATGCAAATGTCGTGCTTTCCGAGTGAATCTCACTTAGTTACGAAAGTAGACATGGCTACAGCATTCATTCCCATGAGGTGTATGTAACCACCTGCTTATAGTGATGCAGCTGATTTTTTTAAGGCAAAAGGGGAGAGAAGCAGTGGGGGTGAGAGATGGAGTTTTGTTGAATCCTCTGAGTCAGTTCTTAGGCCCAGAGACAGCTAGAGCAGGATGGTGGCTTTATTGATAGTTTTTGGGCATGCTCAGTAGAAGTTTTTGTATTTGTAAATAGGGCTCCTATTAAGGGCAAGCACATACTCTACATTCAATCAGCGGTTAGTGGGGAAATGTTATAAACGGGGGATCTAGAGACTGCCCTATGGACTCAATGGCTGACCGACGCACAACCAAGGCCTCTCTTTTGTGAGGGCCACGTTCCAGAGCCAGTGCCATGTTGGATCCAATCTACAACCTCCCTAACTTGTTATAAGCTTAGGAAATGGTCAACAAATAACTCTGGGGCTGGAATTGCTGATGGCTGTGGAGATCTTCTGATTGTTTTGTGGAGCAGATTTTGAGGAGTAAGGAGGGAAAGTGGGGCTCCATTCACCTCTGGTTCTGAAGGAAGTGACATGCGGAGACTTTTGATGCAATGCAGCAGAGACTGAGAAGTTGTGGCTGTGAAAAGATTGAAGGGAAATGTTTATATGTGTGTGCACTAAGGGGCACTTGCATGGAGATTCTTGAAATTGGAGGCACTGGTCTGTTTTTTTGCCCTGAAACTTGCTTGGTTTTGAGACACTTTCCTCCTCCTTTTGCCAAAGGTGAATGTCCAAGGGATACCACTCTGCATCTGTGATTGAGGTTGGGGTACGAACCCACATCATACAGGCCAGATAACAAAAGTACATTCCAATTCTGGGAATATGTGCAATGTAATGGAAATACAGTATCTGCCTGTGACATTGACTTACTTTTAATAACAATATACAGAGCCATGTAATGCTGTAATTTATTTTAATGTAACAGTTATTAAAGATCTCTTGAAACATGGGTTATGCTTTGCCACTAAAACCTTCCTCACGGGAAGTAAATCTTTTCTTTAATGAATAATCTACAGTAGAGACACAAAAAATCTACTAATTTTCCAACCTCCATCAGCAGGCTAGCCCTGCTCAGTTTACATCTATATGAAAAAGTGAACGCCAGTGACATCTGGTTTTATTTGTCCAGGAAAAGTTTAATTTCTATTTCTTTCATTCTTCCTTAAAACCCTGCCCTCTTTTCCTACAGCCCGAGGCTAAGCACTCTGACCCTCCTGCCATGACTACTCCCCACGCCAGCCTCCCACCCAGACACCATCAGCCTGAGCCCAGCCCCCTCATAGAAGTGCCATGTCAGTCCCTTCCCCAGAGTGAGTATGTGCCTCCCTTGCCTTCTGATACGCCTCCCGCAACTCTTTCATTTTCACACAGCTCTCCGCTGCTGTCTCCGTTATAGGCCTCTTCCATGCCCAGATCAAATTCCTGCAGCTGAAGTGGAGCCATGACTGCACCCGTTGCCACGCTCCACAGACCCAGGAGATCCACCACCTCCGATGGGCTGCAGGCAGGAGCACGTTTGCGGCATAGAGCTGGCGTGCTCAGCTGGCCAGTTGCTAGGTGGGCAAACTGGAAAAGCAAGTTCAAAACTTCCTGGGCTTTGACAGGAAAGGGATGTTCACCTCTGTACTTGGCTGCAGGGCAGTGGAACTCAAAATGGTGACCAGTGTGGTCACCACAGGCATTGTGAAGGCCACTTAAGGGGAGGTAGGCAATACAGTGTTTCCACTGACAGTGTCACTTTAACTATTCTGACCTAAGCTCCATGCTGCTTCTTGAGGTGGTTTTATGAAGGCAGCATAGCCGGTGAGTTAAAGTAGCTAGAGAAGCACTGTGGTGGTACACCTGCGTAGTTAGGCGGACATAAGCTCCCTTCCCTCAATTTAACTTTGCAGCGTAGACATGCCCTCAGTTTTTATTCCAAAATAAAAGTAACTTTTTGGTTTAGTTTAATCTATGTCCAAAGTAGATTCCATAATACGGGTATCTACACATGAAGTTATTCAGGAATAGTGCTGACTGAGTAACTTCACACGTAGGCAATCCCTTAGCATATAAAATATGTTATTCAAGTTTGTGACAAACTCAAGAAGCTTATAGACATCCTTTTAATTTAGTAATATTGTCTGTGCTAAATGCTCAGAAGAATACACATGGCTATGGAGATTTTGATATTTGTAATCAAAATTTCTTTTTGATGGTTGTTGTAAGTGTAAAAAATGTAAAAGGAGTAATTAGACTGGTTACACATTCAAAATATCTGATTTGAGAGTTAAAAAGGCCTTTGATTATATAAATGAATGGTTCTTGGGAGGAGAGGACAGACTCTAAAAGATAATGACCTGACATAGCACTTCAAAGCATGCACAGAAATCTGGTCTAACACTACACTGATAAAACCACATAAAATCAGTTCACACTTTCCTTCCTATGCTGACTTAATTAAAGGACAAGAAAAAAACTTAGGACTTGTCTACACTTGTCCCCAACTTCAAAGAAGGCATGTTAATCAGGGTGACAGGAGATTACCAATGAAGTGCTGCGGTGAATATGCAGCACTTCATTAGGCTTCTTCTCCCCTGCTGCAACTTCGAAGTGCTGGCAAGCATGTAGCCGTGGGCACTTTGAAATCTGAGGAGTAAAGGAACTTCGAAGTAGTGCGCGCACTTGGAAGTGCCCATGGCTACATGCATGCCAGCACTTTGAATTCTGAAGCTTTGAAGTTGCTGCAGGGAAGAATTAGCCTAATGAAGTGCTGTGTATTCACCACAGCACTTCAATAGTAATCTCCTATCGGCCTGATTACCATGCCCCCTTCGAAGTTGGGGGCAAATATAGACCCAACCTTAGTGAAATAAAGGAATGTAAATTGAGACAAAATATTGGTAAAAAAGTACCTCTGTACTCAATATGTATCCAGGTTGCGAGTTCACGGTGGACTTTAGTTGGGTTTTGAAAAGGCTAGATATTTTAGGATCAATAACGTCCTTTCTAGTCATACACAGTGAGGCAAAGTGAATGAAATTTCTTGCTGCAGGGTACAATCTAATCACTGCAAAGGGGAAAAAAGAGCCCCCTTTACAACTTGTCACATTTGTAGTTATTTAACAATCAGTTATTGGCCACTACCAAAGGCAAGATACTAGATTTTGTGGACCTGTGCTCTGATCCTGTCCTGAAAGCCCTTTATTTGAAATCCAAGTAAATTAATCCATTATTTGTTTCGGGTTGAGCTAACATGAAGGTGACCATAGGATGAGCTAGAGCAGGGGTCAGCAACTTTTTCAAACCAAAGAGCCAAACCACATAAAAATTCAGAACAAGGGGTCAACAAAGAGCTAGTGTAAGAATGCCCATTTGCATAACTGAAAATATACAACTTAATATTATTGATAATTGACACGATGATTAATAATGGTATAAATGAACCATTGTATTTGCACACTTTATTTAATGAGGCTTCAGCGGGTGCATTTTTCTCCACACATTTCTTTGAAGTTTGCATCATAACTGATCAGCTTCATGCACACACTCAGGGTTTCTTGTGCCAATCTTGAGTGCAAATTACTCCTGATGTGATTCAAATGAGAGGAAGCCTGCTCACACACAGATGGAGCCAAACAGTGACAGTAAGGCCAAGCTGACATTCTGCATGACATTGTATGTGACAGAAGTTCTTTCCAAGACTGCAGAATTGTATTAGCTCCATGATCCGATTTCTTCATGTTAGCGCATTCGTGCAGTTTTGCCAGTCCTGTATGTTGTTGAGCAAGGTGTTCTAAATCAGAACTCAGCTTGATCAATTTTTCCACCCAGATAGCCAACTCCTTGAAATCTGTTTCCATTTCCAAATTGCTGACTGAGATGCTGGGAATGACTGGCAAATCCAGTTCTTTAGTGGACACATTATGTGGATGAATTATAAACATAGAGCGCTGTGTTTGTGAAAGTCAGCAAAGTAAGACTTGAATGCCATCAGGAGCTCTGAAACAAACCTGGCCAACTGATGCAAATCAGGGCGGTTATTTGGATTCTCTCTGATAAGAATCATGAGACATTTGTAATTTTTCAAAATGTGCCAATCTGTCTAAATATCTTTGAGGAAGACGGTCAATTTTGATTCAAATTCAAGCACTGTCTGCTGCAGAGTCAGGACTGCATTTCCTTGCCCTTGTAGCTTATGGTTCAACTCATTCAAATGACAAGTAATGGTGACAAGATACTAAAACTTGAGTAACCAGTCACAGTCTGAAAGCACAGCATATTTGATGCCCTTCATGTCCAAAAGTGACTTAATCTTGTTAATTCAGGTGGCAAAACTACACTAAACTTTGTCTCGAGATAACCAAAGAACATTCATAGAATCATAGAACAGTAGAACTGGAAGGGATCTCAAGAAGTCATCAAGTCCAGTTCCCTGCTCTATTGGTAGGCCCAAACACCATCTGATCATCCCCAACAGGTGTCTATCTAACCTGCTTTTAAATAACCCCAGCAACGGAGATTCTGCAACCTCCCTAGGTAACTTATTCCAGTGTTTAACCACCCTAACAGTTAGGAAGTTTTTCCTAATGTCTACTGTAAACCTCCCTTGCTGCAGTTTAAGCTCATTGCTCCTTGTCCTATCTTCAGAGGCCAAGGAGATCAATTTTTCTCCCTCTGCCTTTTAACCCTCTTTGATGTACTTGAAAACGGCTACATGTCCCCTCTAAGTCTTCTCTTTTCTAAACTAAACAAGCCCAGTTATTTCCATCTTCCCCCATATCTCATGTTCTTTAGACCTTTAATCATTCTTGTTGCTCTTCTCTGGACCTTCCCTAATTTCTCCACATCTTTCTTGAAATGTGGTGCCCAGAACTGGACACCATACTCCAACTGAGGCCTAATGAGCATTGAGTAGAATGGAAGAGTGACTTCCCATGTCTTGCTCACAACACTCCTATTAATGCATTCCAGAATCATGTTTGCTTTTTTTGCAACAGCATCACACTGTTGACTCATATTTGGTTGTGGTCCACTATGACCCCTAATTCCTTTTCTGCAGTACTGCTTCCTAGACAGTCGCTTCCCATTCTGTATGTATGAAACGGATTGATTGTTTCTTCCTAAGTGGAGTACTTTGCATTTGTCCTTATTAAACTTCCTCCTGTTTGCCTTAGACCATTTCTCCAGTTTTTCCAGATCATTTTGAATTATCAGCCTATCTTTCAAAATAGTTGCAACCCCTCCCAGCTTGGTATCATCTGCAAACTTAATAAGCATACTGTCTATGCCAATATGTAAATTGTTGATGAAGATATTGAATAGAAGCAGTCCCAAAACAGACCCCTGCAGAACCCCACTTATCATACCCTTCCAGCGTGACTGTGAATCATTAATGACTACTCTCTGAGAATGGTTATCCAGCAAGTTATGCACCCACCTTATAGGGGCCCCACCTAAGTTGTATTTGCTTAATTTATTGATAGGATAATGTGAGACCATGTCAAATGCCTTACTGAAGTCTAGGTATACCACATCCATAGCCTCTCCCTTATCCACAAGACGACTTATCTGGTCAAAAAAAGCTATCAGATTGGTCTGTCATGGTTTGTTCTTTACAAATCCATGATGGCTGTTACCTATCACCTTATTTTCTTCCAGATGTTTACAGATGAATTCCTTAATTATTTTCTCCATTACCTTTCCCTGCACAGAAGTTAAACTGCTTGTTCTGTACTTTCCTGTAGTTCTTTTTCCCCTTTTTTATAGATGGGCACTATGTTTGCCCTTTTCTAGTCCTCTGGAATCTCTCTTGACTTCCAGGACTTTTCAAAGATGATAGCTAAAGGCTCAGAAACCTCCTCTATCAGCTCCTTAAGTATTCTAGGATGCATTTCATCAGGCCCTGGTGACTTGTGGACGTCTAATTTTTCTAAGTAATTTTTAACTCGTTCTTTTCATATTTTATCCTTTAAATCTACCCCCTTCCCACTAGCATGCAATATTTCTGCATCAGCCTTGGTGAAGACTAAAACAAATTAGTCATTAAGCACCTCTCCTTATTTCCAAGCTTCCTGATATTATTTCTCCCTCCTTACTGAGTAGTGGGCCTACCCTGTCCTTGGTCTTCCTCTTGCTTCTAATATATTTATAGAATTACTTCGTTACCCTTTAATTTTCTAGCTAATTTGAGTTTGTTCTGTGCCTTGGCCTTTCTAATCTTGCCCCTGAATACACGCATTGTTTGCTTATATACATCTTTTGTAATTTCTCCTACTTTCCACTTTTTATGTGACTCCTTTTTGATTTTGAGATAATGCAAAATCTCCTGGCTAAGTTCAGGTGGCCTTTTACCACACTACCTAGCTTTCCTGTGCAGCAGTAAAGTTTGCTTTTGGGCCCTTAATAAAGTCCCTTTGAAAAACTGCCAGCTCTTCTCAGTTGTTTTTGCTCTTAATCTTGCTTCCCATGGGACCTTACTGACCAGGTCTCTGAGTTTACCAAATTTGCTTTCCTGAAATCCATGTTCTCTATTTTGCTGTTCTCCCTTTCACTATTGCTTGGAATCATGAACTACATTATGTCATGGTCACTTTCTCCCAAGCTACCTTCCACTTTCAAATTCTCAGTGAGTTCCTCCCTATTTGTTAAAAATCAGATCTAGAACTGCTTCCCTCCCCAGTAGCTTTTTCCATCTTCTGAAATAAAAAATTGTCATCCATGCAGTCTAAAAACTTTCTGGATATTCTGTGCTTCACTTTGTTAGCTTTCTAACATATGTCTGGATAGCTGAAGTCCCTCATCACCCCCAAGTCCTGTGTTTTGGATAATTTTGTTAATTGTTTAGAGAAAGTCTCATCCATCTCTTCTACCTGGCTAGGTGGTCTGTAGTAGACCCCTATCATGACACCATCCTTGCTTTTTGCCCCTTTTAACTTAACCCAGAGACTCTCAACATGTCTGTCTCCTGCCTCCATCTCCACCTCAGTCTAGGTGTGCATATTTTTGATATATAAGGCAACACCTCCTCCCTGTTTACCATGCCCATCCTTCCTGAGTAAGTTGTACCCTCCTATACCAATATTCCAATCGTGTGTTATCCCACCAAGTCTCTGTGATACCAGTTATATCATAGTTGTGTTTGTTTATTAGGGTTTCAAGTTCTTCCTGCATATTGCCCCCCATTTCCACCTCGTTCCTCTTTTTATTCTGCTCTTATAGCCCATGATCCCTCCCATTTCCAACCCATCTCCCAGGTCTCCAGGTTTTTTACTTACCTGTGGGCGTTGGTCACCTGTCCCCATTGAACCTAGTTTAAAGCCCTCCTCATTACGTTAGCCAATCTCGATCCAAATATATTCTTCCCATTCCTCAAAAGGTAAATTCTATCCCTACTTAGCAGTCCTTCATGGAACAGCATCCCGTAATTGAGGAAGTCGAAGCATTCCTGGCAACACCATGCTCACACCCAGGCATTCACTTCCAGAATGCACCTGTCTCTGCCTGGGACCCTACCCTGGACAGGTAGGATTGAGGAGAACACCACCGGTGCTCCCAGCTCTGTCACCCGTACTCCCAGAGCCCTGTAGTCACGCTTGATCTGCTCAAGGTTATACCATGCAGTTTCATTCATGCTGACATGGATGAGTAGCTTGGGGTAGTAGTCAGTAGGCAGATAATCCTCGACCATACCTCCGTAACGTCTTGGATATGGGCTCCTGGCAGGCAGCATACCTCCTGGGATGACGTGTCAGGGCGACAGATGCGTGCCTCCATCCCCCTCAAAACAGAGTCTCCTATCACCACTACCCTACGTTTCTTTCTCATAGTGGTGGCAGCAGACCTCCCAGCCTTGGGGTACAAAGCTTCTCTGATTCACCTGTAGGGGGTGATTCCTTATCTCCTGTATCTCCCATATCCAGAATGGTGTAATGGTTTCCCAGTACCACAGTGGGAGGATTGGGAGCAGGATTAGAGCACTGCCTGCTGCCGGAAGTGACCAGCTGCCAGCATCCCCCTGAGCCATCTCCACCTCCACTGATGGCGTCAGCACTCCTTCGTGGTGGGACAGCTACCTTAACCTCTGTTGTCTCCACAGGAATACTGTCCAGGAATTGCTCGTGGAGTCTAATACTCCTAAGCCTGGCTACCTCTTCCTGTAGCTCCACCACCTGCTTCCTGAGAGCTTTTATCATGAGACATCTTCCACATTGGATGGTCTCCCCAGCCTGGACGTCAGTAGGTGGGAATTGCAAGTCACAGTCCCTGCAAAACCACCCCAAGGTCTGCATAGAGGCATCCCTGGTCAGGGGGTCTGTCTGACTACCGGTGCAGGTGGAGGAGACAGAAGCAGTGCTGGCACACATGTTGCGGGTCTTCCTAACCATAGTGGAACCCCTCTGTCAAACTTCCTCTTAAAACTGACCCATCTGCAGCCCCCTGCTGGCCTCGCTCCCCTCATTGGTCCGACTCTGGCTTTTAAAGCCTGCAAACCTCCGTTAGGCCTCCCCCTTAATAGTCACACAGGGGAAGGCTGATCCTGAGGCTGATCAAAGGCAATCAAGGGATCAAAAAGATTCCAACCCTCCAGGCACACAAACCCAACAGCTACAGTAACTGAAACTGAAATCAGCTGCACTCAGAAATCAAAATGTAAACAGTCAGGCAAACTTGACATGGTAATTTGGGATACAGTTTTTGGTATAAAAGTACTAGACAATGCAAAAATGGAACTAGCTCCCATCTCAACTCCTCTAAACTCCATTCTCAAAACTCCCTCCTATTTGCAATCATCTGTTTGCAAGTTCTGCATTAGTAGAACAGGGAATTTGGAATATACTTCCTTGAGCAGTGACTGAAATTGATGGTGATTAAGGGCTCAGGCAAGAATCCAATTGACAATAGGAACCGCCAGTTTCATTACATTTCCGAGTTCAGTTCCACAAGATTGTATACAAAGTGCCACCTGAGGCACAATGCAATGGAAGTTCAAAAATGTGTGCTTCAGCTGTTCTGAGAAACGAGTAAGGAATCCCCCGTATTGCCAACTATGCTAGGTGCACTGTGCATACACACACACACACACACAAGATTATCCAACTGTATATCTTCCTCACTGACGAAGTTCATCAGTTTTAAGGAGGTCTTCACACCTTGTTTGATTTTGCATTGGTAATATCGCAATCATTTCGTCATGCACAGCATTTCCACAAATACATCATCCCAGAATACGCCACTGATTACGTGAGCTGTCTCGTCCAAAGCAAATGAAAAGTAAGTAGTTGTACTCATATTTTGCATTTATTCCTTGTCAATTGATGGGCTACTGTCACAGCTCTGTCATGAACTTTTTTTTTTTTTGCCAATAATAGCATGCCCTGAATTTTTTGTAAGTGTTTGTCCTTCTTGTAAAACTCATCAAATAGTTCATGACCAATTTTTGGCATGCATCACTTCATGTAATCCCTCTCAAATAATGCTGAATAAGCCCCACAAAGCTTGCAGTGGTTAAGCTCCCACTTTTTTTCTTTTTTACTGTGCCAACAAGTTATTTTGTCCAATGTTCCTTTATCGCTGCAGCTCTTCACTGGCTTTTTTTGCACTCCACCCTTGGGGTATTTTGTTGCAAATGCTGCATGTTTTATTATGAAATGCCGTTCTACATTGGATTTTTTTTTTGTTTGAGAGCATACTGGGTGCGTCTACACTAGGAACTAACTTTGACGTTAACTTGGAAGTTAGGCACTATTTCAAAGTAGCCAGCAGAGAGTCTACACACATTTTTCCCAACTTCAAAGTCTTTACACCATTCCCGGGAATGGAGTAGTACCCTACTTCGAAGTTTAACTTTGAAGTAGAGTGTGTGTAGACCCTTCAGAGTTATTTTTGTAGTGTAGGCACAGCCACTTTCACTACAAATGAGACACTGTGGAGATCCAGACATATCCACACATGCAAACATGTCCGTCTACTCCTTTTGAAAATTTGGGTACTTGTCAACTCCCTTCCTCTTCACCATTTTTACTGTTAAGGGTCACAGAGTTCACTATCGTGGATGATGGAAAGTTTTCTAGATCAATCAATAAAAAAGAATATGCACAGGTCCCAATAAGTGGAGAAGATGGATGGTTGTTAAACAATTACACAACAATTAAAGGCAGGAATGAATGTAACTTAACTTTCTTACAGGTATTGGCCTATTACACAAAAAAAGACCATTTTGACAGGAGTAACTTTGTGCTTTTAAAAGTTTGAATTAGTTTTTCATTTTAATTTAAAAGGTCGTGTGTATTTTGGGAATGACTAGAGAGCCGTACCTGGTTCCGAACTGAGCCATATTTGGCTCCTGAGCCATAGGTTGCCTGCTTCTACACTAGGTCACCTGGGAGCAGGGCTGAAAGAAGTAGATTAAATTTCCAACAGGTACTGACCTGTGACTCCCCCTCCCCTGGACCTCAGAGCAGGGGCTTGCAATAGGACAGTGCCTGTTAGGAATTGAAGTGTGGGGCAGAATGAGGGAGGATCAGGGCAGTGGGTTCGAGTGCATGTGAGCGTGGAGGGCTCAGGCCAGGGTGGGGATTTTGGGGTTGCAGGAGTCAGGACAGGGATTGGGGGGCTCGGCGAGGATTGGGTGAAGTGTGAAGGGGTGCAGGAGACGGCTGGGGAATGTGAGGCGCCTGGGGCAGAGGGCTGGGCATCTGTGGAGGGTGCAGGAGTCAGGACAGGCAGCTACGAGTGTGGGTGCTCGGTGTAAGGGAGGTATGGGGTGAAGGCTTGGGGGAAGGGGGCTGGGGCTGTGGGGGGTTCAGAACGGGCTGAGTAGGGTGAGGTGCAGGAGTCAGGGTTGGGAGTGTGAGAAGGGGCTCAGGGAAGAGTTCTGGGGTGTGTGTATGGGGGTGCAGGGGTAAGACCTGGGAGTGTGTGAGGAGGGGCTCAGGGCAGGGAATTGGGGACATGTGGAGGGGTGCAGGAGTCAGTGCCTGGAACTGGGAGTGTGGGGGGCTCAAGGCAGGTGGGATGTGGGGGTGCAGGAGTTAGGGTTGCGTGTGGGGGCTCAGGGCAGAGGTTTGGGGTGTGTAGGGGACAAGGACACCATTGAGGGAGGCAGAGGGGCTGAAGACCACTGAGATTCATGCCCAGGCACTGCTTGCTCATCCCTTTTTTGTCACTGTCAGGGAGCGGGAAGAAAGCACACAGAGCGGGGAGAGGAATGCACGCACACCGCTTTACGCTCCTCTTCGCTCCCTAGCAGTGACGGGAGGGGAATAGCAAGCGACATACTGGTAAGATCTTGGGCAGGTGGGCTGTGTCAGTCCCAGAGCAGGGGAGCGGGGGAGGGGGTTGTGCCTCTAACCAGCTCCTTCCATCTGCCTGGCTGCGGGCTGCTTAACGCAGCAGCCTGTGTGGGAGCTCAGCTGGAAGTGACTACACCTCCTCCTGCAGTGGAGTACCCCCACCGGCCGGCTCCTCCTTCCAGAGCCGCACACGGGTGCACTGGCTTACTTTCACCTCTGACTCCTACCCTCGTTTCTGCACTGCTGCCTTCCAAGCTGGGCTGTCGACAAGCAGCTGCCGCTCTCCCACAGCCCAGCTCTGAAGACAGCAGTGCAGAGGTAAGAGTGGTGCTGTATGGTATTTCCATCCTTCTGTGCTGCTGCCAGCAAGGGGATACCTTCAGATCTGGGTACCTGGCCAGCAGGCACTGCTTTCTGGCCACCCAGCTGTGATGGCAGTGTAGGAATAAGGGTGGCAGTACCATGACCCGCTATAATAACCTTCAAGAACAACAAGAAGTCCTGTGGCACCTTATAGACGAACAGATATTTTGGAGCATAAGCTTTTGTGGGCAAAGACCCGCTTCATCAGATGCATGAGTTGGGGGGGCTGGTTTCAGAGGGGTATTTAAAGAGTGGTGTCCCAGTACAAGGGAGGGCCAGAGCTGACAAGGTCTGTTCAGGCAGGGTGGAAAAGGCCCATTATCAGTAGTATGTATGAAGAGAGGAAAAAACACCTTGCAACCCACTTTTGAGTTGCGACTCCCAGTTTGAGAAAAAGTGCTGCTCATCCCCATGTACTCTGTATACAGGCTGGTCCTCCCTGGTCTGGCACTCTCAGGACATCACTAGTCCTGAGTGAGGCAATTTGCTGGGCTGGGGAGGCCAATTCCAGCTCCTTCTCCCTGCTTGGCTCAGCTCCCAACTCCACTCCCAGTTCAGTCTCTGGCCCCCCTGCCCAGCTCTGCTCCTGGCCTCAGCTGCTGGCCCCCCTGGCTGGGCTCCTGGCATTGGCTGGGCTCCAGGCTGTGCTTGGGCTGCCTGCTCTGTTGCTGTGAACCCTGGGCAGGCTACAGACCCCGCTGCCAATAGCCCCACTTGCGCTGCATTCCTCAGCGGGGAACCCACCTGTTGGCCCTGCTCAGGCTGCCCAGACTCCTGACTGGCAATCCCTGCTGCTGTCAACTCTGGCAGGACTCCCAGCCAGAGGCCCTGCTGTCAGCTGAGTCCCAGCTGCCAGACTCTCTGGCCCAAGAACCACAGAGTCCAAGTTTTTAGAGGTTCAACCTGCAGCATGGGGCAAAACTGCTCACGTACAAAGATTTCATGGGGAGACCACATTTCATCATCTGTGATGCGTTTTTCACAGACGTGACTTTAGAAAGGCCCACAGTGGGGAGGGATAGCTCAGTGGTTTGAGTGCTGGCCTGCTAAACCCAGCATTGTGAGCTCGGTCCTTGAGGAGGCCGTTTAGGGGTCTGGGGCAAATAGATTTAAAAAAAAAACTGCTGGGGTAGTGCTTGGTCCCACCAAGAGGGCAGGGGACTGGACCCAATGACCTCCTGAGGTCCCTTCCAGTTCTTTGAGATGTGTGTCTCCACGTGTGATGTGTAACATATACATAAAACCCATTGCAGTCAGTATCACACCTACCTCTTTCAGCAGCTTCCCAGAACACAGACACTGAAATATCTGCAGACTAAAGGACAGATAGCAAGAGTGCTGGCGTGAAGCATCAAAGGTCACACACAGTTTCACAATTCCCATTATAGTGCCTTTTAAACCCACATCCGTTGTGCAACCAGGGATACACGTTTCATCTTGTCAGTCCAGTCACTATGCAGCCGGCAGCAGAGTACCACCCAAAGACAGTAAGCAAACAGACAGCCTTGCAAAATTCTTCTTACTCATGGGGATGAGGGAGATGAGTAACTTTTTTCATGGCCTAATAGAATGTTATTAGCTTTTTCACACCTCAATAAGGGCTGAATTTGTTTGTGCAGTTGTTTGGTTGTGCTGTCAATTTTTGGACAACTTGCAAGGCTCCAATAACCTGATCTACCTCACGTTTATTAAGTGTCTTGTGCAAAGAGACCTGGCCATTTCTCTAGACCTATACTTAGTCAGGGGGAAGGAAGGTCTTCTCTCTTACCCAGTACAGCTGAGGCATGGTATGATCAGACTGGAACTTTATATGGGTTCCTCCCAGATTATGTACATGGGTACTTTAGTGTGGCAACATCTGGGACAGAATTATGCCATCCACAAGAAGCCGGTGACAAGCTGTGGAGGGGAAGGAAATGCCTTGCCCAAGCAGCCTATACTGTAATTTTGAAAGCTGTAATTCCTTCCTGGCCTGCCAAGCAGGTGATGAGATTATGGTCATGTTAGAACAGACCTCATTTGCTAGCAATGCTAACTGGTTCTACTTCCCAGATAGCTTTGCAAAGTCCATCTGTCTGCAACACACGTAGGCATCTTGTGTAGGAGGGAAGAACTGTTTGCAACCTTTCCCTGCCTTCTGTCCACCCTTGCAGTTAGCAATAAACAACAAAATTACGCCTCCTGCCTCCCACCTCCCTTGCGCAAATCAAGTACAACCTGTCTACTGGGGTCCACATGCTTGTCTCCTGTCACTCTGTGGCTGTGCCCAGGCAGTGAAAATGGTGGTTGTCTCTAATATTGGCTGTGTTTCCTTTGCACTAAATCACCAAGGAAATTTGATTATGTTCTATCCCTCGGGAACTATGATTGATTAATGACACATTCAGAACTTCAGCTCTGTCTATCACTTTCATTTTGCTCATCACAGCTAGACTGGAACTGTACCCCATGGCACATGGAGTGGACTCATTGGGCTCCAATGTAAATGTACAGCCTTGCCTTCCCTTTGGATGAGGCTGGAGAGGGAGCAGGCCATTAGAGAGGGCTTCTTTCTAAGTTAGTCCAAACTTGATGGCAAATTAAACAGAGACTTGACCAGGGATTTAGAGAGAGAGCGAGAACTCTAAAGAGAAATTTGAGTGAGCTCCAATAAAAGTTCTGTATTTCTGAAAAATCAGCCACTTTTATTTTAGTGCCTAAAGATGGATTTAGGTTCCTAAATTCAGTTACCCACATGCAGTATATTTGGCCAATGTCAACACTATGTAAAATAATCAAATTATAAATAAAAATGTTTTGGTGCAATGTATGCTGTGTTGAAAGATATGTCCTCATTGGTCACACTTAAAGTTTCTCCTCTTGTGTGTGATATCACCAGATCAATCTTTCCCATTTCAAAGAAGTTTTTTAAAGTTTGACTTGGAGATACAGATACAACACTGCCAATCCCAAGCATTCAGCCCTTCCTCTGAAAAATCACAGGAGTATTTTAAAATGGACTTCATTGTTTTTTAATGGGGACAATTTGCGTTTGCCTTTTTTTTTTTTTTTTTGGCTGTAGGGTGCAGTTAGGGCAGATTTTTAAGCTTTGCTTTGTAAACTAGCAGGGCTAGACTCTTTCAAATTAAAACTAAGAGTACTCCAAATTCACATGACTCCTTGAGCTTTTAGAACTTTAAATTAAGAAAACCACCACATGTAAGAATCAAGCTAAAACCAGAAGAGTTGTCATTATTACTGTAGATACTTCAGTAACGATGTCTCTAGGGCCATGTCTACATGGAGGGCACAATCTCGAGATATGGCAGTATCCTGAAATAGTTGTGCCACTCTAAGAAATGTGCCTGTTGTCTTGCAACCGTTTTTGAGATAATGGGTATGCTATGTCAGCATCCTTGTACTCCTCCTTACAGGGATGCCTTGAAATAGCACTTTATTTCAGCATGGGGTGCCGTTTAGACAGTGCCACATGCCAAAATAGCCTATTTCGAGGTTAGGCTATCATGTACACACAGTCTAGTTGTATACCTACATTCCAGGTAATGGAACATTGTCTCACCACTAGATGGAAATAGAGTGTTTTCCATCTTCCTGTTGTATTGCCAAGTGGGCGAAGCAAAAGTGTATGAGCATGTTAATCTCTGCAGAAGTTCTGGATCAAGAATTAATATTTTGCAATGGTAAAACCAGTATTTCTGCTTGTAGGGAGGCATATTCTGCAGTCTTGTTCTGAGTCACAAGATAGAAGACTCAGTGCTTACATGAAAAATTGTGAAGAACAAATGTTCTGTTTGGTAGCTGGATAGGTTTCAATTTATCCATTTTGAAAACAAGACTACCAGATCGACAGCACAATAGCTACAGTGACATGAAATAGAAAGTACATATCAGGCTAATTTAAAACCCACTCCAGAATCACTTGCACAAGCAAGCAAGATCAAAGAGGGAGGAAGATGAAAGGTTTATGTTGAAAGCTAGTTATTTAATGAGAAGACAATATGACTTGTTTCTTATGAGTAGACTTTACTCACACATTTTAAAAAATAGGGTTACTGAAGGTAAAACACATAGACTATGTGTACATGGCAAAACTATTTCAGGATACTTCAGTATCCCAAAATAGCTACTTTGTTTCTTTGAAATGTGCCCGTTGTTTAGAAATACTTTTCAAAATAACGGGTGTGCTATCACGGCACCCCTGTAGTCCTTGTTGCAGGAGGAATAAGGGACTCTTTGAAACAGAGCTTTATTTTGACAATTGGCACTGTTTAGACAGGACCAAATGCCAAAATAGCCTATTTTGAAATAAATTCAAAATAAGATATGCAATTTGCATAGCACAAGTTGCGTATCTTATTTCAAGTTTAGGGTGCTGTGTAGATGTAGCCATACAGAGCAACGATTGACAACCCAGTGCCACCAGGAAGGGCACGCTGAGCTGATTGTTTGGTTTATGAGATTGAACAACTGGATTTGCACATGATTTTGTTTAAAAAAAGCTTGGTTGATTATGAGAGCTAGTCAAAAACAGGATGATTTCTGGTGAAAAATCAGTCACTTTTTTCAGGGAATAATTAGGAATTTTAAAAATTTCCAGCAAGCTTCATGAATTAGCTTTTCTGCAAAGTCTAATGCCGAAAGAGAGAACAAGACCAGCTGTGCCAACTGTACCAAAACAACTCAGAACACTGATATATCCTGGTTCAGAACTCCAGAACCAGCATAGGGACCTTATTGTATTGATTCAGTTTGTGATCCTCAACTTTAAATTCCATGGGTTTACTAACACACAAGACTAGCCACTTCTACTGCACCCAAATACCCAAGATCCTGAGGCATTTTGAGATCTGCTGGCGCATGTATTTTTTGTCAAGTAGGAGTGATACCATATATTGTCTGTTTTGGTAGCTTGGGACCAAAAACATGTGCTAGGATCCAGCCACTCCAGAACGTGCACAGGTATACTTTGGATTGCTTTTGAGTAGGGATGCATTGGAATCTGTAGTTTTTAGTGGAACTGGAGCAGTTGCGCTTGTCTACTTGGTAGAATTTGGGGAACAAAATCCTAGCTTGATTCAGCAGGGCCAAAGCACAACATACGTCTTATGGTGCTTCTGTGCCACTCTGCAGCAGCTAACAGCTCATATGTGTTGTCTTTTGAGCAGAGTTTGGGTCCATTATCATTAAAACCTGACAAGGCTCAGGTGTCACAAATGGTTTTGCCAGCATTAGTAAGCTGGGATGCATGGAGTTTTCAATATTTCCAGTGCAATAGGAATGGCTACCCTTGTTTTCAATTTAGACACAGATACTAAGCTCTTCTAGGCAGGGATTGTCTATTATTCTATATTTTTAGTTCTTAGCACAATGTGGACTCATTCTTGGCTGGTTCTCAGGGACCACCATAAAAAAAAAAATTGTACAATGTGGTGGCTGGTACCTGAAATAGCAAAGTGCTATGGATCCAGGTGCAAGATGCTGATCTTCCATCCACTTTTGCACTGAAGTGCATTATGTCCTGGATTTTCTCATGCCATGAGAGCAGACAGACTTGTTCTTTTTTTCATGCCTTGAAATGTGAGAGCCAAAACTGGGTGGCTCCAAGCACTGCAGCACTAGACTCTGTTTTAATGCACCATGATTCAGATGCTTTCGGTGCAGAAAGAGCGTTTAGATTTGCTAGTTAGTTGCCACAGTTGAGGGCACATCTACACTTGCAGGAAGATCAATGTGGTGGCAGCCAATCCTCTGAGGTTCGATTTACTGTGCCTAGTGGGGCTGTGCTAAATCAAACCATCAGGGCTCCATCATGGACCATGGCTGTTCCTCCTTACTGTTGGCAGGAGTAAGGGGCTATGTCTACACTACCGCAGAAGATTGACCCATTCAGGTTCAATTTCACGTCTAGTACGGATGTGCAAAATCAGCCTTCAAGAGGTCATCTCAACCCCTGAACTCCTCCCCATAAATAAGGGAGGTCAAAGTGAGAAACTCTCCCATCCACCTTCCCCAGAATGGACAGACAAGTTAGCTGATTGCAGATAGGTTGATGTTAGCAATGCAACTGCCATGGCTAGAATTGTAGATCTGTGGCTGACTTACTTTGCCTAGTGTAGAGGTTGCCTAAGGAAAATTGACCAGAGAATTAGAGATACACATACACACACATCTTATAGAGCCAGAAGGGACCTTGGGAGGTCATGGAGCCCAGTCCCCCGCCCTCTTGGCAGGATTAAGCACAATCCCTTTTTTCCCTTCCTATTTGCCCCAGACCCCTAAATAGCCCCCTCAAGGACTGGACTCACAATTCCTCCCCTTGACCTCCAGCTGTGGCGATGGCAGGCCAACATCGAGTTCTGATAGGCCGACTCGGCTACGCACTTCACCTAGCGGGATTTGCAGCTCTTAACCCGCTGGTTCGACCTGGCCCGAGAGGCTGGGGGTGGGGGGCCGAGCTTCAGCTGGAGCCAGCAGGCTGCAGGTGCTGGCGCTCGGAGTTTTGCTGCGCTGCTAATGCGGTAGGCAGCAGGGTCTGGGTGCCCCGAGGTGCGGGGACATCAGATACGCTGGGGGGCACTTTGGGGGCTCGGTCCCGCTGGCGCTAGGCGAGCCCAGCGCCCCCTTTGGCCGGCGAGGAAGGGCTGCGGGCGGAGGGGCTAGAGGACGCTGAGCACCTGCAACTTTCCGCGGGCTTCAGCAGCACCCCCCTATCGCAAGCCGCTGCAGGGCGCTGCTTGCTGATGGCGCTGCACCTCGCCCGGAGCCCCGGCAGCAGGAGGCGGTAGAGCCCCACCCGGCTCCGGCCCCGGCAGCCAATGGCTGGGAGCCGAACCCCGCCTGGCCTCTCGCCATTGGCTCTCCGCTGCCGCACGTGCTGGATCCTCCCGATAAAGAGGCCCCTGGCGGCGGGCGCCTCCCCACAGCCCACAGCTTCCTGCAGCCGCCTGCTGTCGCTAGCCACGCCGGCACCATGAGCATCGATGACTTTCTGGGCAAGTGGAGCCTCTTGTCCAGCGAGGGCTTTGACGACTACATGAAGGCGCTAGGTAGGGAATCCAGGCGGCGGCAAAGACCGCGTGGGGGGGCTGCTGGAGCTGGGTGCATCGGCAGCCAGGAATAACCCAGCCCCGGCAGCAGGCACTGGGGGTCCCCCGGTTGTCCGGGTACGGGGGAGAAAGGACGCTTTGGTTCCGGGGCTGGCTGCGACCTCCAGCCAGGCGCCTATCTGCGTTCCGGCGGCGGCGGCTCTGTCCAAGGTCTGCGGGGGCGGTTCGGTGCCTGGTGCCCGGACTGAGTTTTCTGCAGACAACAATCCTGTAGGGCGGCTCCTACGGCAGGGAAAGGGGCGATGCTCAGGGAGTCGGCATAAAAGCAGCCATGCGACTGAGGGGTAGCAAGACCCTCTCTCCTGCTGGTGAAGCTAATCCCGAGCAGAGCGCATCCTCCCGCGGAGGGGACCCCCTTGGGCTGGTTTGGGCCCTGTCCTGAGGGTAGGGGAAGGGGGAGAACAGAAAACCAAATCTATCCCCTACAGAACAAATGAATGTGTGCTTGGTAGTCTTCCTTATCCTGCACGAAACAGGTATCCCCATGTCACCTGTGCCCTCATCAGCCAGACAAGCAGCTGCTTTGAGGCACTTGGAACCTCCTGGTTTGCTGACTGGCTAACCACCTGCACCATAATCTGCACTCGGGTCCTCTGAAAGAAAAAAAACAGAAAAACTCTGATATAACTAGGTTTCCTCCCTGTTCACAGCAGTGGAAGTGAGAGCAGATTGGGAGTGCATGGTGTATTCCTTTTCTTGTTATGATAGTGTAACCTGGCTCTTATTTTGGTGAGAGGAATTTTAATATTACATGTGCAAAATCAGAGTACACTGGACTGAAACTGACTGACTAGAATACAAAGACCTGAGATCCACCTTTTAGTAATGGATTGGACGTGTGTGTGTGTGACAGAGTACACAAGTTTTCAGTACATGACTGCTGATAGTGCTTAGTGCAGGTGGGTAAATGATGACCTAGGAAGAGACTGGCTTGTGTAGGAAGTCCCCACACAACATACAACTATAAGCCTCTTACTATTTTCTATGAAGTCTGGGCGCTCACATCAATTTGTCTGATAGCAATAGATTATCAGAAGGTGCTATATCCATGCAGCTGCTACTGGATACAAAGTATCCCTGAAGACACTCTTTCTGACCCAGGCATAAAATGTATGTGTACTCCTTAACAGTTTCAGTGGTACCAGCAGGCTACTTTCTGTTCAAGTATTTTCTTCCTTAAGACTTCCTCTCTCTTTGTTAATTTGAACTGCAAACCTACTGTTAAAAAAAAAAAAAAAATCACAAGGGAGCCCTCTCTTAAAAAAAATCCTGACATGGGGTTAACAATGTTGGGGGGTCCTTCTAATTTCCTTATGGGTTTTGAATCTTTTGGGGTCCACTTTCTAGATGTGTGATGGGGATATGCTGATATGGGATTCTCTTGTTTCAGCTGCTACATTGTGGATAAATGAGTGGTTAGAGCAGGTGTGTGGGCCCTGTGTCTCCTGCCTTCTAGATGGGGGCCCTAGCCACTGGACGACAAGAGTTTCTCTGTGCTGCCCATCCCATGACTCTTCCCTGAATATAAATACTTTAAAATAGTCTGTTGCACCAGAGAGGAAATGATTCTGTACTCCACTAGTTAGAGCTCCCACATGGGGTAGCCAAGGCTACTTCCCCTCCTTCAATCACTCTCTGATTACTTAGCTACAGTAGAACAGCTTCACCAGCAGAGCCTGAAGGAGCCATGCATCTGACCCAGCTGTGTGCTGAGCGTACTCTCCTGAGAAGTAGGCAGCCATGTTCAACTCTATTCTTCCCTGTTTTTTAGGTAGAGGAGGGGGGATTCAACCTGTATTTCCCACCTCTCAAGCAAGTGCCTTAATTATTGAGCTTAATGTCATTAAGTAGGCAACTTCTTTTTCAGTTATATGCAGCAAGGCAGGCACCTAACCCATTCCATCAAACTGTTTAGGTGCCAAAGCAGCCTGAGTCCAGGCAGTGGTTTCTGTTCATGGATCATTATTGCTATGCAAATGTAGGCTCTGGAGCCTCAGTTGCTCATCCCCATAAGAGGGAAGGACTTGGTATGCAACACCTCTGCTTCTTCATCTTCCAAAAGCTAGCTTAGGTGGCTTCCTGCCTGGTGTGTTGGCTTTTATAGATAACATGAGAAGGCACCTCTTCCCCATGCATTGAATAGGAAGCCTACTACTGGCTTTTTGCATGTTCCTATGAATTTTCTAAGTTTCAGCACTGAGCATTGTAATGCCTTTGTTTGGGATGCAGACATCACTAATGTCAATGTTCCCCCTAATTTTTCCCACCATGAAGTGGAATTTTCTTGTGACCCATTACCTTCATATTGGTGATGGTAACAAATTCCATGTAGTGGGGGGTGGGGCTAAGGGATCTGAGTGTGGGAGACAGCTCAGCCAGGGAAGAGGATTGGGGAGCAAGGCCTCTGGCTGGGGATCAGCGGTTTGAAGTGCAGAAGGGGGAATGACAGGTTTGGGGAGGGGCTCAAGGCTGGGGGACACGGTGTAGGAGCAGGTGCTTGGCTGAGGGTGTGGCTGGTTTGGGGTGGGACTGCAGATGAAGGCTTTGGAGTGCAGGAGGGTACTCCTCCCTGGGGGAGGGAAGGGGTGGTGGTGGTTCCAAGTGGGGTGGAGCACAGACTTACATGGGTGGCTCCCTGGTGGAAACAGTGAGGAGGAGCCCCTTTCCCATGGTCAAGGCATCTCTGTACTGGGGCCAGTGAGGAGAAACATTCCCCCTGCCAGCCATGCCTGACAGCATGAGAGATTGGGAGAGATCTCTCCTTGCTGCAGCCTTGAGCTCCTGCATGGGGCTTCATGGCCATGTGACCATGCAATTTAGGAGGAACTGAGATATATGCCCTTACCAGCTTCGTTTTGGAATGCTGCACTGTGCTGTCTATGGGGGGGCCCTGTGAGACCATTCAAATGACAGCTATTGCAGAATGTGGCTTCTGATGATACTACTTACAGAAAGAATAGCAACCTGGAGCTCTGTGCTGACTTCTGATTTCTTGTTGGGTGCAATCTAAATGGCTGGTTAGCTGTGCAGGGCTTTATATACGAGCAGCTCTTAAAATCTCAAGCAACCCTAAAACCTGTTGAGTGAGTTGAGCTGGGTGAAGTGCTCCAGCTAATGAATCATAGCATTACTCACTGGGCATGGCAGAAAAGTGTCTTTTTTTGATGAAGGGATGTCGGTGCTTGTTCTGGTAATGTGCTAAAGTTCTTTGAATTTCAAGTCATGATACAGAACTGGTCTTGCAAGGGGTGGGGAAGGAAGGAGAAGGGGTGTCTTTTAATGTGGGAGGATTTCATAATTTTGACTTGTCAGCCTAGACAAGAGTAAAACCAAATAAAATGCACATTTTCAGACAACTGGAAAGTTGTAAAATATATCTTAGATTGTACATGTTTATATTATATACATATAAAAGTAGATTTTAAAAGCTGAAGTCAATTTGAGAACTTTTTTAAAACAGCTCACTTACAAGAAGACTGTGTCCAAGTTTAATGCTACTTTACAGCTCTTATTTCTCCTTTTCCATCTTATACCTCTGTTTGTATAAATGAAGATACTGCTTTTCAAGAGACCTGCAGGCCCTGTGAGGAAGAAAATAGACTCAATATAGATCTCACAGCATTCAGAATCAATGGGTCTGCATAGTTTCTCCTCTACTATTGGATAACTCCCAAGGACCACCTCTCTGTGGGCTTAGTGTTTAACTGTCCCTCTGATTATGCTGTTGCTCTTGTCCTGTAGGTGTGAATATGGCCATGAGGAAAATGGGTACTGTGGTCAAACCAGATGTTTACATATCCAAGGATGGAGATACGATCACCATAAAAACAGAAAGCACCTTTAAATCTTCACAGTTCAGCTTCAAGCTGGGTGAGAAATGTGAGGAAAATACAGTAGACGGCAGGAAAGTTCAGGTTAGTATAAGGGTTTTTGTACTGAATAAATCCAGTCTACTTAAGTAATTGGTTTGCAGATATAAATGCTATTTGGGCATCCAGTTTCTTGCACCCTTACTCGTGTTGATTAGTAACCTACTCTGTTGGTAGAGGGAGGCTCCTGTCCATACAAGCTCCATTGATATTCCCCAGCTTTTATGGACTACCCACTACTAATGGGGAGGGGGAAAATGCTGGGGAAAAAAAACCTAACCAAACATACCAGACTTGATCATTTATACTACATATGGCTGCTGTGTGACTCCCCAGGGCACTAAAACTGGCAGCCATCCAGACCCACGTTAAAAATACCAAAGGCCAAATTTTACTTGCCTTGAAGTTAATGTCAGAAAATATTTTTGACTTGTGATTAGTTGTAGGGCCATGTCCTGATCTCATCTGATGCAGTGTTGTTGGGCGGGGGTGGGGTGGGTGGGTAAGTTAAATGTGACTCAGCTGCTATATTCTCAAACGCTACAAGAGGTTCCAACTGGGTCCATTTAAAAGGACCCTCCATGGGAGGAGGTGTCTGAGGGTGAGGAAACGTGCACTTAACTGGCATAAGAGAATCCCATTATCTTGTGTGAATGTTGGCCACTTGCCAAGACCTTCCCACACCTCACCTGTGCACTGGCAACACACCTGCCAAGGGCAAGGTTCAGGTGTAGATGAGAAGCCAAAGCACAACTAAAGAGGAGATGAACTTGGCATGTTGAACAGGTCATGTCCACTTCAATAGCACATGCTGGCGAAGCCTTGTTTCACGTACAAGTGTGCCAAGGCTGTGACAGCATAATGGAAAATAAGAGCCATGAGAGTGACATCCAGGCCCTACTAAGACAAAGGCAAAATTCCCATTGACCTAAATAGGTCTGTGAAAGGAGTGTGGGAGAGTGTATCACCTCCTGTCCAAGAGGAAAGTATTTAAGCCGCCTTCTCTTTGCAGACTCTTGTCACCTTAAATGGTAATGCATTGACTCAGCTCCAGCAGTGGGATGGCAAGGAGTCCACAATCGTACGGAAGATAGATGATGGAAACCTGGTGGTGGTGAGTGCATTCCTACCTTGTGACCTCTGACTGCTGCAAGACTAAGGATGACTGAAGGATTCTAAATCTAAAAGACTCCAAATCTATGCTCCCCTGTTATCTGTACTGTTGTGCTATGCAGTGATTCAGCCTCTACACTACTAAGTCAATGTCTTTTTGTGTTCTAGGAATGTGAGATGAATGGTTGCAAGTGCAGAAGAGTCTACCACAAAGCATGAGGCCTCTGTCTCCATACTGGATTGAAGCCTGCTACAAGCCAGTTTAACTGAGTGAACCAAGCTTCCCTAGTATCCAGTTTTGACTCTTCCCTGTTTTGTAGTATATTTAATGGACTACATAGATGTGTGCAATCCTATTTCAGAGCCATGATGTAACTTTTCTGAACAGTTGTGGCTATTAAACAAAATTTTCCAGATATATGAAGTAGAGATGTTTGTCAATAGAATGGAATTTTAAAGCTTCTTCATGTGAAGATTTCTGAAAGTTCACTAGTTATGCAGGGGAGTATTATATCAATTATGTTGGGGGTATTGGCTCACTAGAATGGTAAGACACAGTTAACGACAGACTACATTTTGGTTCAGCTATTTGTATTTTATTGGTAAAGGCAATAAAATATCAAGTGGAACAATGAGATGGTGCAGAATCTTTCTGTTCTTGGAAATGTGCCTGTTGCAAAGTCCAAGTTGGACTGATGCAAATGGAGGAATGTCATCTGCTGTGTTTAAACAGGTGAGCGTATATTTAGTTGGCTGCCCTGTGGTGAGAAGGAACATCCTCCATCCCAAATAGTTAGCTCCTAAATTTAAAAACCAAGGAGTCCTGTGACTCCTTAAACTGAAATCTATGCTCCTTGTTTTTGCTGAAACCACTACCTCTGAATAGCTGTGATGGAAGTTAAGCAAGTACAGAAATGCTTTGTTGAAAATAGGTCTTAATAGTAACTTTCTGTTTTATTAGCCCTTTCTTTACATCATAATAACACTAAAAATCCTGAACCAGGAACTACTGAAATACTATTTCTTCTAAAATTCAAAGTCTCCATTTTCACTTCCTCACAACCTCTGAGAAGGCAGTTTTATGCCTACAGACACAATAATTGTCACATCTTGATTATATTTATATAAAAATAGGAAGTGGTCAAAACAAATCCTATTAAACTGCTGTTCTACAAACTACATGGTGGTGGCCATCTGAGGAGGCTAACTTGTTTGGAAAGCTGAAACTGACTGGCAAACTGTTTAATAGGAGTTCCAAATAGTAAGTTCAGAAACACCTATTAGGTAATGTAATCTCACTGCTTGCATTTAGCACAACTGTCTCTACCTCTTTCATACTGATGTCTTGGCTAACCATTGCAAGTACTGTCTGTACTGCCCAAGGATTCTATGTTAATGTTACCTACTGTGGAACCTAAAACTTTTTTCTTCTGTATGATAACTTTAGGTCACTTCTTCTTAATATGGGAATTTGTGTATCATCTTCATTTAGAGGGATCTGCAGGTATCTATAGATGTTAGTTTTCAAAAGGGTATCTATTTTTGACACCCATCATACATAGAGTGAAGTATGCATGTTCAGTGTTGCATGCCAAGACTATAGAGTGGCATAACAGCCAAGTTCAATTAGCACTGATGCCACATGTAGAAGCAACAATTCTGGAGTTGTGGAGTGAAATTCACCTCCTTGTATTCTACCCACGTGTAGTCCCAATACTATTCCTCTGTGGTGGAGGTGGCAGTGGGAGCAGGGTGTGAATTTCACCTTGCCTGCATTAGCCTATCTAAAATTTTGGGCCAATTGCTTGGCATTTAAGTACTGTACCAGTGGTGCACAGAACTGTCATTGATATAAATCTAATACTGGAAAGATGTTTTCAAAACTAACTTGCAAATTCTGCCTCTTACACATAGTAAACTAGAATGATTACTAAATAGACAGCTAATGTTTTGCAAATATGTAAAAGGTAAACAGTTTGACTCGGGTTGATGCTGGGCAAAGTAATGGAATGGCTAATAGGATTGGAGTAATTGAAGTTTTAAAGGAGGGTGATATAACTAATACCAATCAAAATAGTCTGTAGAAATAGCTGCTGTCTAACTTGGTCCATCTTTGAGATTACAAGTTTAATTGATAAAGGTAATCCATGTTGATATGATACACCTAGACTTCTTTAAGGTGTTTTGAATACCTAATGCCCATTACAGCAATATAAAATGAATGACATTGATTAAAGAAGTCTTAAAATGTAGAGTTTTCACTGAATGGTTGGGTTACATTGGCTTTTGCCTTTACACTTTTAAACATTTTAATCAATGACCTTGAAGAAAACAAAACCCAGTGATTTAAATCTTGCAGATGACAAACTGGGGGCATGGTGAAGGAAGAGGACAGGGGTCTAATAGAGTGCTCTGGATTGTTTGGTAAGCTGGATGCAAGCAAACTTTTAGTATCCCTAAATGTGACCCGTGTACCCAAACACCCAAAGAATATGGGTGCAGGGAGCAATGAGGCTGTACTGAGTAGTAATCTGAATGTGAACAATGGTGTGGCCTAAATGGCTAATACAACCTCTGGATGTGTAAACAGGGGAATTGAGGAGCAGTAAGGATATTGTACTTGGCACTGGTGCAGCCACTGCTGGAATACTATGTCCAATTCTGGTGTCCACAACATAAGGTATGGAATTGGACAGGGTTCAGAAAAGATCCCAAGAGTATCTACAGGATTAGAAAACATGCCTTAGACCTGTTCTAGTTAGTTTAATGGAGAGAAGGTTAAGGGGTGACTTCCCTTCTATGCCTGGAAGCTGATGCTAGACAGTCAGACTGCAAAGAGACATCTTTTTAGCAAGAAGAGCGAGTACCCCTTTAGACAACTTACTTTGTCAGGAATAGTGGATTCTCCAGTTTTTATATGAAAACTGAATGGTATTTCAATGCTCTGGGGCTTACTTTATGGAAGTTCTATTGCTTGTGACCCAAGTCAGATCAAATGGTCAGAGAACTTCCTTTCCTTCCAAGGGCAGAAGGAAGAACAACCTGGCTGCTTATTTAGGACTGCTGCTCTGTTGCTGTGGACACCATGCAGCAATCTATTCATCTTTCCTTTTCCTAGAAGAAAGGATTCCATGTCTTTGATGGGACACATGGTGTTTTCTATGAGGAAATTACTGTTTGGTTTTGTTATACAGGGACCTGAGGGTTTGCTGTAGAATAGTATGTAGGGAGTGATCTGAAAAGGAGACTATCCCAGGTAATCTCCTTTTATCTGTTTGCCATCATTTATAATTGCTTTAAAGTGCTTTCTGTAGTTAATCTAGTTCATTTGTTTACTTACAACACTGTAGGGTGTTTGATGTGCAAAGGGGAGAGGTCTCTGCTCATGAAAAGTTGGCATTCATCCACAAATTCACTCTGGCCAGCTTTTTGAGCAGGGCAGGATGGTACATGACTGGGGAGCTGGGGCTGTAGCCTCTCTTGGGGGGAGGGGGGTGTCCTGAGTGGCTGGCTAGAGCATTACTGACACTGGGTGTGCTCCTTGCCTGTGGAGGTTGGGGTGAGTGCAAGTTTGGAGGGCTTTGCACTGACATCTGCAAGAAGGAACCCAGACTAGTAAAACCAAGCTCAGCTGTACCTCTGTTCCAAGTGGCAACCTAGGGCCAGGACACATCCCTCCCAGGTGCTTAATTCTAAGCATGTGAGTAGCCCTACTGCCTGCAGAGGAAGGCCTAAAACTAAGCAGGTCTGTAAAAGTCTGCAAGGTTGGGGGGCCTTAGACTGGATAATGTTAAATGGTACTTGTGGCTAAGTTTTGAACTGTGGTTACAACACTCAATTTGAAAACACAATGGCTGTGTCTACGCCAGCAAGTTCTTGTGAAAGATCCCATAGATCATCTACACACAAAGCGTTCTTTTGGAAGTAAATTGAAAGACTGCAATACTCCTTTAGAAAGTGCTCTTCCACTCCTGTTTCAGGAAGAGCACCTTCTTTCTTTTGGAAGAAAACATGTTGATGCTCTACAGGCCCCTTTTCCTTCCCCAAAAGAGCAGTCTTTCTGGCACTTGCTTTTTTTAATCCCTGGCCCATTCTTTTGAAAGAGCTGATCGCTCTTTTGATCTGCTTTTCTATGTGTAGATGCACTTTTTTGTAAACTTTTGGAAGAGCTCTTCTGGAAGGGCTTCTTTCAAAAGATCTCTGGAAAGACAGTCATACTCTGTATTTTCCCTTGGGTAAGCTAAGGCTGGCTTTCTTCTATAGCTTGCATGCAAAAACAGCCTGTCATCAGTGCTGAAATGAACTGAAAATCAACACTGAAATGACTGACTTTTGTCTTTTGAAGGTTGACTAAATATCCCTTGTTGGAGAGAGCTCATAGGATGGCTAGAAGGAGCTCTACCAGCAGATCAAAAACAATTCAGCATTCTTGTAAGGCTACTGAAGAACTATGCAACATCAAAGCAGATTCTGGCAGGTGACCGGTTGCATGCTCGATATGTGAGGGACAGGGGGGTGGCGGAAATCTTGTTTACAGTACTTCACTTCTTGCGCTGAGTGTCACTTGTGGAGGGAACAGACTGCTATTCTGCCTATGATTTCATGGCCTAATGCAAGGATGTAAATAAAGTTGGAGTCAGTTCCGTAATGGTCTGACGGTCTGTGATAGATTACAGGTTGCACTGGCCCAGTCCTGCACCCTCAGGAGCTCACTGGTGCCACAGAAGGGAGTTCAGTTCTAGCTTCCCTGGTGTGCTGCTTTCAGCTCTACTCCCACTCCAGCTGCTTGCTATCAGCCCAGCTGGGTCTGGCACCCTAGCTGGTTTACCTGCCCAGATGCTGGGACCCACAGGTGGGGCTTCTAGCTCTGCTCCTACTGACCCCACTTGGGCTGTGTTCCCTGGCTGGGATCCCAGCTGTCTGACCCCACTCCAGCTGTGCACCTCAGCTGGTCAGGGGTTGCTCCTGGGTGTAAACTCAGGCCATCAATCACCCCATTCACACAAGAACCATTTCTAAGGGCATGGGGGAAGATTACTGGGCATTACTCTTCCCATTTGTAACCTCTTTTTGTTGAGGTGGTATCCAAGAGATCCCTTCCTTAGTGGCATCTGCGCATCCCTTGTCCATCCCTCAAACATCCCATTACTTCAGTGATACCACCAGCTGTATCTCCAATGGCAAGTGCTCTCTGCATGAAAGTCCATTCTACGACTCCACTTGGACAGATGGAATTACTTTCCCAGGCCTACTGCATTTACTGTGTCAAATAGTGCCAGTTATTTAAAGTAGCATTTATTTTTAACTTTGGATAATCTTTCCTTTTTTATTTTAAAAAAAATTGTTTTGGGCTGTTTCAAGGCTTAATGTAAATTTATATGAAGGCCTTTCCTGCTCCTTCCTGTTCTTACGATCTGACATTAAACCCTCAACCCAATTAGCGGCAAAAGGAAATGACAATTATGGTTTCTAATTTTGGTCCAACAAGCTGGTGATGCTAACATTTAGCAACAGGGGATGAAAACCTCTACATTTTTTTTAATACGTTGCCTGACTTATTGTGCTGCACAAATAAAAAGGAAACTTAAGAGTAATATGTTCTGCCAAAGTTATTCCAATTAATTACTTTATCACACGGAAACTACTTCCTCAATGTTGTGTATTGGCCTTGGATTGTAAAAAAATATTTCAGCAGGAAGGATATTAAGTTGCATCTTAAAATGATGCTTATCTGATAATTCCATTAACATGACAACTGTACACAAGGGGAAAAGCATTTATAATCAAAGGTCACATACTGTTAGAGTACATGTAAGTTGAAATAACTGGCAGTATGAAGCACCCTGGCATTTAAAATGATTTGTGTCTTTAGAACTACTTCATGGTTCTAGTGAGAAGTGATAATTGTCTTTACTGCTCATTTCCTAGGGCCTTAGTTCTCAGTAGGGCTTGTAAATAACTGAATTTTACTTTTCTCAATTGACACTGCAATGGCTTGTATTTACTATGCAGAACTACTTTCTGTGTGCAGTCAGTCACATCTGCTTAGGTTAGTGGTGGTAGGGAAAGTAAGATTTGACTCCTTCCTACAAGAAGCCCTGAGCAACCACAATAAGGCTGTGTCTACACTAGCCCCAAACTTCAAAATGGCCATTTTGAAGTTTACTAATGAAGTGCCAAAATGCATATTCAGTGCTTCATTAGCATGCAGGCAGCCGCGGCACTTCCAAATTGACGTGCCTCACCGCCGCGCGTCTCGTCCCGACGGGGCTCCTTTTCGAAAGGACCCTGCTAATTTTGAAGTCCCCTTACTCCCATCAGCTCATGGGAGTAAGGGGACTTTGAAGTAGGTGGGGTCCTTTCGAAAAGGAGCCCCCTCAGGATGAGACGTGAGGCGCGTCAATTTCAAAGTGCTGCGGCTGCCTGCATGCTAATGAAGCGTTGAAATGCATATTCAGTGCTTCATTAGTAAACTTCAAAATGGCCATTTGCATGGCCATTTCGAAGTCTGGGGCTAGTGTAGATGTAGCCTAATTCTGGAAGAGTAAAGTACTTTATATATCTAGCTTGAACAGCAACAGGGTAAATAACTAACTTAATTCTAATTGCAAGGGTGCATTTGTGAGCCTTGTGACCTCTTCTGTTGCCTATTAAAGATGAGGGTTGTGCTTGGTGTACCCAGGGACAGTGGGTTTATATGGGTATAACTGCAGGCAAGGTTCTCTGGCTCCTTCATTAGCAGCGTTCAAACAAAAACCAGAAAGAACAAGCTCAGATCCTTTTATAGAGCTTACATGTCTGGGGTGTACTTCATAGACACAGTTATATGGCTTGTGAGTGATAGTAGCAGCACTAGTGCTTATATGATCACGTCCTCCAAACCAAGCTTGAAACTGCTCTTTGGGAGATCTCAGCTGTTGCTGAAAAGTTATGGTCTTATTCATTACTGACTCTACAAAGAGGTAGCACGTGTCACTAAGATGTAGGACAATCCCTGACAACTTGTTCTTTTCAAATATAAACATGTTACAATTAATACCACAAGGAAAATGACTTCTGCTCTTCCAGGAAAAATCATATTTTAGAAATCTTCCTATAGCAGGACACCCAATCTGATATCTTCAAACTGCTCCACCTACTGAAAAGATTTACACTTTTCCACTAAGATGGGCTGAAAAATGAAGGCAGTAGATTGATGTAAAAATTATTTCATTAAATTCCAAAACTGAAATATGTATTTTTTTTGTGTGTGTGTGTGGAAAAGAAGATTGTAGCAAATGTGTGAGTTCTGGGCCTGCTATGTAGCCTTCAATGGCCTTTCTGCTGGGGAAGGGGAGGAGAAAGAAGGGACAAGGACATAACTTGTAAATTTAGGCTGGAGAGTATAGCACCTTCTCTAACCCTAATGGGCCAGATTTCAGTCTCATTTATACCAGTGCAAATTGAGTATGACTCTAGTCAAGACAATGGAGTTATTGAACCTGTAAAGATTCCAAGGTTCTTGTTTCTGTTTTCCAGTTTAGCAATTGTCTATTTTAGCAGCAGCTTAACATGTACCTTTATCTTATCTGTGCAGCATCAATCTATTTGTTATTTCATTATTCTTCCATCTACACCTGTTCAATGAGCATAAGTGTTTCTTTCATGAAAAGAAAAGACAACCCTCAACCGCTTCTACAGCTTTAGCTGTTGCTCCATCACTCCTCAAGTTCCACCTTGTTGCCACAGATTGACAGCAGTGTTCTGTTTGAGGTCTGGCTCCTCAGAGCTTCTCCCTTGGGCTGCAGGTCTGACGCCTGTAGTCAGCCCTGCCTTTTCTTCCACTCCTTCTGAACTTCTGCAATCCATACTGCTGATAATGAATCTGCCCAGCCACCATGTACAGCTGCTTCTGGTTGCCACTTTATTCTCTAGGGCCATTGCAGCATGGCTCTAGAGTTATCCTGCCAAGACCCCTTACACAAGACAGCTTCAGGTCACAGCCTGATGGCACTAAATTGCACAGCTGCTCTGACCTGCTGGATCAGTGTTTCTTGGCTTATTTGCGGGTTTGAGATACTGATTGAGGAATGGAATTTAGAGCCAGTTAGCTGATTCAACTTCCATTCCTAACTTTCCATTGTGCAGAAGGAAGGCAGGAGGAAAGTAAGGGGGGGGCAGGGACGTAGACCAGCAATCAGCTTTATGCCTTTCTCCGGGGGGGCAGATATTTATCTCATGTCCATATCTTGTAAGCTGCCTACACTACTAAGTTCTGCCTACCGAAGAGGCCTTCTGCCTGCCAAACTAAGGAACATCCATGCTACAAATGCGTTCTGCCTAGCATCTGTCAACAGAACGCAGTATTTTGAGACGTAGCACCACTGTAGACAGATTCTGTTGACAGAATAATAGTGTGGATGCTCTGAGGAGCCTTCTGTTGACAGAGGGGGCTTCCAGTTCACTAGGCTGCCCTGTTTGCAGAGCTTCTGACCTGTTGTTCTGTCAACAGAGGGCTGGGTAGTCTGGCCTGTATTAGGGTGGACGTGTTCTGTAGGCAGAGGTTCTCTTGGCAAAACTCTGTCAACAGTGATGTCTGCCGATGGACCTTTTGTAGTGTAAACCCAGATAGTTTGTACCCTAGTTACTATGTGAGATTAGAGTTTTTCTGGCTAGTTTTCATAAAACCCTTCCCTAAACCTTGTCAGGGAAGAGGCATCTGATGAGTAAGGGGATTTGCAAACAAAGTTAAGAGGGGTAGGTCCCAGTTGGGTAATCACTCACAAAGCTTTAGGGTGTGACATAAAGAGCTATATCAGTCCTGTGCACCCATGAGAATCATAAAAGATCACACTGTTACCGTGCCCTGAATTTTCTCCACTGGTTGGACAAACCTTACAATAGAATTGACAAACTGTTTGAACAATAAATATGACCACAACTGTCGACATGCTGAACCGGGGTTCTGTGCCAGGAAAGGGGCCAGCAGTAAACTGGGTTGTGCAAGGGAATTCTTTTTCCCTCCTTCATGTTTTGGAACTGTCTGGCTCAGAAGACTATCCATCAAAAGCATACCTGTCAGTGTTCCTGTGGTGTTGAAATTCGCTTACCCATAAGTCTGGGCCTCTCTATTGGGACAAAAAATATTTGTAAGGCAGCCTCCAGTTTTCCAAGTTAGCCTGTGCATTTGCTGGAAGGCATGTTTTAGGGTAAGAGAGCTCAGATCTGTAATAAAGGTAGGTGGCTGCGTAACTGTATCCTGTTATTTAAGCATCAGCTTACTGCCAGAACTCAAACCTCTTCAATCAGACATTCCCATTTCAAAAGGTTTTTGTAGTCAGAGTTCTTCCTTGCTTGATGGCAGAGTAGGTTCTGCTGGCTGAGGCTGCACAAAAAACATTCACATCAGTGTCTACGAAACACTTTAAGCTCACACTGTGTCCAACAGTAGTGTTCTTCCACTTCTACAGCCAGCTGGTTCCACCCTCGATTGTGTTTAACTCTTCCTATTTCCCCCCTCTGTCTCCACTCCCTACTTTCTCTTCCTTTAACATCTTAGTCTAGATTTTAACCACTAGGTGTCATAAGTATTCACGTCAAAACCACAAATGACTGTGTAGCCAACTGCTTTAAAGGGCCTTCCTGGATGTCTTTACATTTTCTTCATTGCGAAACAATGTCAAGCACTGGGATGCAGGATCACATAACAATGAGAGAACTCCTAGAAAGGGCAATACAGAAAATGAATCCCTCACACATTTATGTAAAGGGTTAGATCCACAACATGCTTAGGCAAACCACTGACAAAAAAGCATATCTTTCATTAACAAGGGTCATGAATTCAATAAGTCATTTTAACGTGTGGATTAAAATCTGACAGAACCTTAACAACCACCCACATGAGTATTTGTGTATCGTCTTTGGAAAATCATGGGAGACAGGAGAGATTCCAGAAAAATGGAAAAAGGCAAATATAGTGCCCATCTGTAAAAAGGGGAATAAGAACAATGCAGGAAACTACAGATGAGTCAGTTTAACTTCTGTGCCAGGAAAGATTATGGAACAAGTAATTAAGGAAATCATCTGAAAACACTTGGAAGGTGGTAAGGTGTTAGGGAACAGCCAGCATGGATTTGTAAAGTACAAAGCATGTCCAACCCATCTGATGGTTTTCTTGGATAGGATAACGAGCCTTGTGGATAAGGGAGAAGCGGTGGGTGTGGTGTACCCAGACTTTAATAAGGCATTTGATACGGTCTCGCATGATATTCTTATCAATAAACTAGGCAAATACAACTTAGATGGGGCTACTGTAAGGTGGGTGCAAAACTGGCTAGACAACTGCACTCAGAGAGTAGTTCGGTTCTCAAACGTGCTGGAAAGGTATAATAAGTGGGGTTCTGCAGGGATCTGTTTTGGGATTGGTTCTGTTCAATATCTTCATCAACAATTTAGATATGGGCATAGAAAGTATGTTTATTAAGTTTGCAGGTGATACCAAGCTAGGAGGGGTTGCAACTGCTTTCGAGGATAGGGTCATAATTCAAAATGATCTGGATGAATTGGAGAAATGGTCTGAGGTAAACAGAATGAAGTTTAATAAAGACAAATGCAAAGTGCTCCACTTACGAAGGAACAATCAGTTTCACACATAGAGAATGGGAAGCGACTGTCTAGGAAGGAGCATGGAGGAAATGGATCTACGGGGTATAGTGGACAACAAGCTAATTATGAGTCAAGAGTGTGATGCTGTTGCAAAAAAAGCAAACGTTTCTGGGGTGCATTAAGAGGTGTATTGTGAGCAAGACACGAGAAGTCATTCTTCCGCTCTACTCTGCTCTGGTTAGGCCTCAGCTGGAGTATTGTGTCCAGTTCTGGGCACCGCAGTTCAAGAAAGATGTGGAGAGATTGGAAAGGGTCCAGAAAAGAGCAACAAGAATGATTAAAGGTCTAGGGAACATGACCTACAAAGAAAGGCTGAAAGAATTGGGCTTATTTAGTTTGGAAAAAATAAGATTGAGGGGGGACATGTTAGCAGTTTTCAGGTATCTAAAAGGGTGTCAGAAGCAGGAGGGAAAAAACTTGTTTTTCTTGGCCTCTGAGGATAGAACAAGACGCGATGAGCTTAAACTGCAGCAAGGGAGGTTTAGGTTGGACATTAGGAAAAAGTTCTTAACTGTCAGGGTGGTCAAACACCGCAATAAATTGCCTGGGGAGGTTTTGGAATCTCCACCTCTGGAGATATTTAAGAACAGGTTAGATAGATGTCTGTCAGGGATGGTTTAGACACTACTTGGTCTTGCCATGAGGGCAGGGGCCTGGACTCGATGACCTCTCAAGCTTCCTTCAAGTTCTAGTATTCTATGATTCTATGAATATGCTCCACATTCCTTATCCTCCAGAACTTCCTGTCTTTGGCCCTTGTTCTGCACTGTGGCATGCAGGCCTGTGCCTGTGGCCTGTGGCCTGTGGGTGCAGCACAAGCCTGGAGGAATCATACTGCAGGATCAAGGACTGACTTATGGCCAGACCCACCAGTGTGTGTAACAGACTGCAGGAAGGAGCAGAGCAGGGTGTAAAAGGCATAGAGCGGAAAGAACATGTTTAAATATAGGCTGGCAATGTAGGTGGCTAGGTTCTTGCTCTCAAATGAGAAACTAAAGGGTCCTACACTTTGTTGTGTGTGTCAGCAAAGCTTATTACACACACCAAGGGCTCCTGGTACCCCTCTCTACCTGTGTCAGGGGTGTGCCTCCTCCAACTGCCATGTACCAATGTGCCCTGTTCAGCTTTCAGGCCAGGTGCCCTTTGAGCATCCCCCTTCCTTTCCTGATCTGCATTAACTCCACTCTACCCCATACTAGGGTCCTTCCAGTCTCCCCTCCTCCATACCATGATTCCCCTTTCTCCTCTGTATCAGGGTCCCGTACTTTCTCCCCATGCCGGGGCATTTTGTGTTCCCCCATCCCCATTCCCTCCATCATTCTTATTTCTTTGTGTATGGGAGATAATATAAAGTGTCAGCATTCTGAATGTCACTAGGATGATGAGCAGACCTGAGATGGATAGGGTTGGGGGTGATGTCAGCCTGGAAGGTGCTATTGGTTGCCCTCAGCTGGTAGAGTCAGATGCAAGAAGATCCATTTGTTCACCTCCCACTTTCGGTTTTCTGAATTTTTGCCAACATCTGTAGGGTTCTGCTCATTATGCCTAAAACACTCCGGACATTTCAGACTTGATCAGACACAGTGCAGCCATGTTCAAAAGTTATCACATTACATCCAGACAAGAACACAGAGAAATGCCCTCAGGTCTGTAGAGTCTAACTACAACCATTTTTGTCAGGCAGGTACTGTGACTGAAGTGGGCCTTGCAGAAGGATTAGAAAGAGAAAAGCGGAGTGATTTCTTATAACAGCCTGAGAAAGATAAAGGCTAAATTTGTCATCAGGAAAACTCTTTTAATGTAAGCAGCCTTGAGCTGTCTCATGGCAGTGACTAATTTGGTCCAAAATGCACTGTTGTATATATGGGGACCATACAGTATAAATGCTTAGTGTTAAGCTTTTTTAAACAATAACAAGAATTTGTATCACAATCTATAGTATTTCACACAGTGATGTAATAATCTATACTGTATTAATAATTAGACTACAGTAAACCCTCAAATTACATGGGGGTTGCGTTCCTGCAACCCCCATGTAACTCAAATTTCCATGCAACTCGAGGGGAGATGGGAACCACCCCGTAGGGCTGGTCAGTTTCCTGGATCCCAGAGTGGTGAGGAGCTGGGAACCAAGGAGCAGCCTGGTTTCTGTGTCCCCACTGCTTGTGGGACCTGGGAAACTGACCATATGGCTAGTCAGTTTCCTAGGTCCCGCAAGCAGCAGGGAGATGGGAACCAGGCTGCTGCTTGGTTCCAAGCTCCACACCACTTAGTGGACCCGAGAAACCTCCCTGCTTAGGAGACCCATTTGGCTGGTCACTTTCCCAGGTCCCAAAAGTGGCAGGGGGCTGGGAACCAGGCAGCAGCCTGGCTACTGGCTCCCCTCCCCGTGCAGAGCCAGGAAACTGATAGGGGGCAACATCCTCGATCAGTTTCCTGGCTCCAGCCACTGGAGGGGAGCTGGGAGCCAGCGGCAGCCTGTGTCTTGACTCCTCCCAACTCCTTGGAGCCAGGAGCCAGGCCGCTGCCTGGTTCTCAGCTCCCCGCCACTCCAGGGACTGTGAAACCACTCGTGTCGGGAGCGGCAGCCAAGAATCAAGCTGCCGCCCCTGACAAAAGCAGGAAACCGCTCCTGTCAGGGGCAGCAAAAGTCAGGCTGCTGCCCCTGACAGGAGCAGTTTTCCTGCTACTGTCGGGGCGGCAGTCACTTTACCTTGAAACATGCACAACTTGGCTGCATGTATCTCAAGCGTTTACTGTATAATCCCTGCTGATGTTGCTTCATCTACCACATAAGCAAGCATAATTACTTATGGTTCAGGGTGAATCGGTGATGAATCAGTCCCTTATGACACCACTAACATGAAAGTTAAAGTGAATTTTTCAGTTGTACTTGTATTTGCTGGTTGTGGGTGCACCTCAAGCCAGCCTGGACATGTGCAATTACAGAAATAAGGCTTTAAGGGGCAGCAGCTATTACTGTGAATTTCAGTACATGTTTGAGTGATTTTGGTGATGAGGAAAGGTTCCAGAGACTGAAGCCCTGTTGTCACAGAAGAGGAATTTCACTGGTACTGGCACTGCAAAGCTTCCCATGCCACCTTTTTGTCTGAGCCTTGTCATCTGGGATTGACTTCCTCAGGAGTCAAATGAGTTGTTTACTAAGCAGCCCATTCCTGCTGAGGGGTGCCACCTAAGAGGATTCTGCTTGGTCTATGATAATTCCCCATTGGAGGGCTCATTACAGGTTCACTCCATCCTGCAGGATTGAGTCCATATAGCTCTTTTTACAATATAAATCTCAACTTGTTTTTCATTATGCTTATATTACAAATAAGAGAAAAAGACTAGAGAGGGAAAATTACTTGTGCCCCAGAGCCACATGGCAGGACAGTTAAAAAGTCAGGGAAAATAACTCAATACGTTTAATTTTTTTCAGCCGGTGCCCGACCTGTCAGACCATATATAGCTTTTTTGTAGCTGTATTTAAGTGAATGATCATATATATATGAATGCATAAAGCTGATTGTTAAGGCAATGTACTACAGTCAAGAAAATGAAGAGCCCAAAGGCAATGCAAACATGTACAAAAAGAAACCAGAGTCATGAGGCACTTGAATTTTGTAAAATTTGAGAAATGTTCAGTTAATGCCCTAAACCCTGGCATGCAGACCCTGATTTGGAACTTGGCTGACCTTGATTTTGAAGGTGATAAAGAGAAAAATTGTGCTTTAAATTCCCACAGTCATTTAAAATGAGTCATATGCTGAAAAGCACACAGCCAAATAAGTCCTTGATATTGGTTTCTCTACGTCTGGCCAGCATAAGTCTTTGATATTGGTTTCTCTATGTCCGGCCAACATACTTTACTGTTGCACAAAAAGAAAAATGAATGTAAGAGTTAAATTCCCACATTCAATGGGAATCTGTAATGATTTCTTTTGTCAAAAAATTCATACAGACTTGTGTCAGTACATCCTCCCTATTAAACAACAAAAAAATAGCAGTTCCCTTTCTGTTGGGAGACAGGAAAACAACATCATGCTAGTTTGGGCTTGTGGAAAAATGGATCTAAATTGGGCCAAACCTGTACAAGTGATTGAAAACCGGGATGACATTTTCATGAAAATGTTTGTGAAGATTTTCATCAATTTTTTGATGCACAGATTTGAAATGTCTCTAGAAAATATTGCTGAAATGTTTCTACTGGCTTTAACAGTACCCGCTGCTATGCAAAAATTGGCGAACCATTCCCCACGGATTTGGGGAAAACCAATAGTGAATTCCAAGAAAAGTGAGCAAGCATATAACATTGCTAGGATACTCTCAATTATGTCCATGTGCCCTGCCAATGTGTAGCAGAAAGTCGGGACGACTCAGAGTTTAGGGCTTGCAAGTCACTCAGCTCCTCTGTGCCTCAGTTTCTCATGTGTGAAATGCAGTTAGCAGCACTTCCTTATCTCACCAACATGTGTTAAAGTGCTCAGACAGTAGAGAGAGAGAGAGAGAGAGAGAGAGTGTGTGTGTGTGTTTGTGTGTGTGAGAGAGGGGGCATATGCCTACCTTAGATAAATTAAGGGCAAAGGTGAAAAAAAGGCAAACCTGGGCAATGAGATTTGGAAACGAGATATTCTCTACACTAGCCTTCACAAAAATAATGCAATCATCCCAACACTCACGGCAACCGCTGTATGATATTCTTTGATACTGAGCCCCCTCAAATTTTCAAATTTTAACCCAGCGCGCATTTCGCTCTTTTGCCCATTCAGATTCAGCGACTACTTACAAGAGCTGCTGAGCCCCTGCAGCTCCATTTGACTTACACAGAGGTTGCAAAACAAACCAGCAGTCATTTAGCACTTTAAAGACTAACAACATGATTTATTAGGTGATGAGCTTTCGTGGGACAGACCCACTTTCTCAGATCAACAGAGGTTGCAGTTGCTCAAGCACACCTCTCAGGATCTGACCATGGAGGTCTAATCTCTGCTGTGGAAGGGTTTCCCATGCAAAACCACTGAAGTAACCGTTCCTCCTAAGTAGGCTAAAGCAATCTGTTGCCGTTGCAACACTTAACACCCCCAACTCTTTATAAGTGAAACTAATCCTGACATAATGGGGGTATTATGGTCTTTAAACACTTTTTAAAATTTAATTGCATAGTAATAAAAGTGCTTGTGTAATCTGTATTATACCAGACAATGATTCCTTTGCTCCCTATTTGAGAGCTTTGTGCTGTTAGCAAGATGCTAAATTTCATCTCTGGGCTTAATCCACACCCACCTGTTGTTATCTTTCGTCGACACAGCAAAATCCAGTTTCCAGGTCAGACTGGTGACTGCAGCAGATTTCATATGAGATTCTATTGCATCTCTAGGGAACCTCATAGAGCTGTGTCCTCTTTTCCTGTTTTGCTGAATGACTGAGCGTGGAACATGACAATCATTACAGTCAGAGTGAATGAAACGAAAATTCTGGACAGGCTGGTAGAGTTCCACCCAGAAATGCAAAGCTACAGCACTCGTTAAAAATTCTGTAACTTGTCACTGGCACCGGTTAGACCAGCTAGTTCCTGTTCTGAATGTATGGGGCTAGATTATGATTTATCCCATGCTGGTGAGCAGGAACAGGACCACACAAGGAATCCCCCCACCCCCTGTGCACAGCCTACAAAAGTACAGAGAACAACAGCAGTGCCTGTGAGCAGGGACTGCTGACCATTGATGCTTCAAAGGAGCAAACCACTCAGAAGGGGGTAGGGATTTGCAGGGAGGAGCCACAGCATACACTCCCTTTGCACTTGGAACAGCCCTGGGGAGGTTTATGCCTCACCATGACATCTGACTTTCCCCATGAAGCCCAGTCTTCCTGTATGGAGTAATGAGGCTCTGCAGTCTGCCCCTGGCCGTGCTCTGTGCACATTGCACAACAGAGCTCAGAGGAAGGCTGGCATGGTAACTACTGGCAAATGCTGATTCATCTAGTGGCGAGCACCAGAGCTTTTTCATGAATGCCTTCTTAAAACCACATTTGTGGCCAGGTTTCTAGTTCCATCAAGTGGCCTTAGCAGGAAACAGTTTACTGTTCTTACTCAAGCTGGCCATAACGGACTCCACTGTTCCCAGTTTCTGAGTGTGTGCAGTTTTGATCCCGTGATGAATGGACAAGCAGTGCTGGCTTCTTCTGAGCTATGATGAAGGGGGCTGAATGACTGAATTGTATCTTGCTCTGTGTTGGAGGAACATCTTGTAGAATGTAGGTTTGTCATTTACAAAACTTTCAGCAGTGTTCCGCTAGATCTGATTTGCACTTTCTTTGGCCTTCCTCAATGCCTCTCTTGTTTGTGGCAACTTTTATCTTCCTTCAGAAATTCCTTAGAAATTTAGGCTGCAGCAGTTTCTTCAGGCTGAACGTTGCATATTAGTTAACACATTGTTTTCCATGTCACAATGTTTTGTCTTTTGTCTCACGTATAACGAGAATATCTAGTCTCAGAGGGGTGGCCCTGTTAGTCTGTATCTGCCAAAACTACGAGGAGTCCTGAGGCCTCTTAATGACTAAGGCTATGTCTACACGCTGCTGTTTAGACAGTGCCATATGCTGAAATGGCCTATTTCAAATTGCCTCAAAATAAGCTATGCACTTTGCATAGTGCAAATTGCCTAGTTTATTTCAAGGTTAGGGCACTGTATAGACATAGCCTAATGGATGTATTTGGGCCTCAGCTTTCATGGGTACAAACCACTTCACAAATCAGCCGTTTGTGGCAGCTCCAGCTCGGGGGTGGGGGAGAGGAGTGGGGGTGAAGTGTGAATCAGTGGATTTGCAGTGCTTCTAAAGTGCTGGGAGGAAAAGGGAGGAGCAGGGTGTGTGGGGCCCTGGTGCCCTGGTGCACCAGAAGTGCATGGGGGTGGGGGAAACATGGGGGTTCACAGGCTGCAGGTGAAGCCCCAGTGGCTGATGCAGCCCGAGGGCTGCCGGTTGCCCACCACTACCCTAGACTCTGGGGATCTGAATAAAGGCTGTAACTGTGACCTCCCCCTGACTTCAGAGGATGTAGGAAGAGGTGGTTTGGGGAAAGTGAACAAGGGGCTGGCTGAATTGAGGCAATTGTGGATGGGTTGGGGACAATGTGCAAAGCCTCCTTCATCCCCTGGGGGCCAGAGCAGAGCTATGAGGAGCAGGAAGCTACATGGAGCAGCCCCATATAGCTCTAAGTGGCTTCCTGCTGTGGCCTGAGGGTCCCAGCCGGGCATTCAGGGGCTGTATCTTTCCCACCCCTGATCCAGACCCACAGAAGAGTCTTTTTAAAGTGGCTTCACTTGCTTTCAGATGTTTGGTTAGTTTCTCTGAGCAAACGTTTTAGGGCGCAGTTTATTTTCTCATAAACTTCATGCTTCTTTTATTATCCTTTCCGTGAAGCTTTTTGAATTCACCCCCTCCCCCAACTAACTCATATTAAATGTTTCCAGTAAAGGTTAGAAAATGGAAGACTTTAAATTCATGTTCACAGAAATACGAGGCTTTCCTTTTCTCTTACACAAGGTACTTTGAAGTCTAAGAAATTAATCTGTTGGATTTTTTCATTAAGCTCGCATTTTGCTGCATAGACAGTTCAAACTTCCATATGTTATTTGAGCCAGATTTCTGCCTCCAAGCAATATAAATAGCATTAAGTTTCCTCTCTTTTTCTACTGGCAAATTAATAAAGTATTGGAAATGGAGCCATTCAAACACACCCAGCTTTTCTCAGTTAGAGTTTTTGGTATCTCTTGAATCTGTCTGTTCTTTGCTTAGCAAAGCAATGTCTGTGTAAAAATGACAGATTGCTGCCTTCTGAAGCTGCACTGAGGTTGATCTCTTGCATACTGAAAATCTTGTTTTTAATTTGGCTTTGCTAGTTCCTTCACTCTCCCCCTGCACCCCCGACACCCACTCAGGGTATATCTATATTTACTGCAGATTCACCACACCGCAGTTTATCTGCTGGCATTTGATTTTGCCGCCTCAGTGAAGACGCAGCAAAATTGACCTCTCTGGGCTCAGCTGTCAACCCTGGTATTCCATGCTGCCATGTGGAGAAAGGGACATTGGCACAAGCCTGAAGAGCTCTGATCTATACCAGGGTCTGATGAAGCAGGTCCTTTGCCCATGAACGCTTATGCTCCAAAATATCTGTTAGTCTATAAAGTGCCGCAGGACTTCTTGTTGTTTTTGCAGATACAGGCTAACACAGCTAACGCTCTGATCCTGGTACATTGATTCTAGCTACGCTAATGGCATGACTAGAATTGCATATCTGGGATTGACTTTGATCAGTAGTGTAGAGCAGACTTCATATATATAGGGGTGGAACATGAGCTAAAGGTTTTTTTGTACAAATTCTCTTTCAATATTTTTTCAGCCTTATTTGTTGCTTTGTTTTTGCAGAGTTACTGGAGCCATACTGACCCCCGCATATTAGAAAACAAAAAGATGGACGAGGTGTTATCTTTTACTGTATGAACCGCTGCTGGCAGAGAGACAGGGTTTAAAGTAGAATGCTAAAACATGTGTTTCAACTTGTATTTAGCTGACATGATCTGTGTATCTTCTCCAGACCTGCAGAAGAGCTCTGTGTAAACTCAAAACCATCTCTCTCTTCCTCTGACAGAAGTTGGTTCAATAAAAAACATTAGTTCACTCACCTTGTCTCTCTAAATTAAATTACACATACAATAAATTTTAAAACCCAGGTCATGCTCTTAAATCTATATTTAGGCCACTGTATAATTTAAATATGGAAATATGCCTATCTCATGGAGCTGGAAGGGACCTTCAGAGGTCATCAAGTCCAGTCCCCTGCACTCACAGCAGGACCTCTCACCATCCATGTATTTGTTTGTATCCATGTATCACCATCCATGTATTTGTTTACTCAAGGGCAGAGCTCACACCCCGAGGTTTAGCAGGCTAATGCTCAAACCAATGAGCTATCCCTTCTGATTAGCTTTTTCTAGCTATGCTGAACACTTGCAGTTACCATTGACTTCACAGGGCTATGTGGTAGCTCAGCATTTCTGAAAAGTAGGCCATCCATAGTTAGATGCTTATATATGGTATTTATAGCATAACCTTAGGCACCCAAGTTTTCAAACGCTGGCTATAGAATTGCACAGCAAAAGGCAAGATCACTGATAACTCCCATTCTTTTAACCATTGATCTAATACATAATTCTTTCATAATTTCCATTATGTTAGAAGTCTTAATTTTTTTGTGTTCATTTTCAACTGGAATGAAAACAGCTTTCCAATTGCCAAATTTTCCTGTAAAATGAAATTCTCAGTTTCTATTACCTGTAAAAATGGCCGGTTTAGCCAGCTCCTTTTGGCAGCTTGTTACAATGCCTAGCAACATTGCTCAAAACAATCTTACTTCTGGTTCTCTCAAACATTATCTATCTGATTTTTCATGAAGAGACCATGTCTCTTAGAATGATGGGTGGAGAAAAGCCATAGCTGTATTCCAACCCTTGTAGCTTATCTCTCAGAACATCTTTCCCTTTCATTTTTTTCCTGCTTGCTCAAAAGTCAGTGCATATTTTTAAAGGATCACTATACAGATCTGTATCTCTAAATATTTTATGAGCTTTGATGTATTGAACATCTAAAGAGTTTCCTGATTTATTTTTGACAATTTTATAGTGCTCACAGTAAAAAGATATTTGATGCTTTTTCTTTAACACTAATTTTACACTGTTGTCTAAATTGTTTTAACAACACCAAAGAACTCAGACCAAAATTAAATTTTCATCAGTTGTGAGAATATTTTTCTTTTTTGTACAACTACTCATCAGCACAGATTGTAAGAAAATGCTTTACTCTTTTTTCATTACTTGCTCTTTGGCCAGCTGAGTGGAAGCGGTTTCTTCTTCTTTTTTTTTTTTTTTTCAAAATCTCACTGCTGTGTTTCAAATGAGCACTCTGTTTAAACTCTTTTCTCCAACCTCTGCTTTAGAAAAGAATATTGCCCCATTGGCTGCCTCTCAGCAACACTGAACAGTCCTTTTATGGAAGTGACAGCTGACTCATACAAAATTTACAGGTCCAGAACAGATTTTGGGCTCGTTCCTGTTGAAGTCAGTGGAGTCCCTTCAGAGAGAGCAGGTGCTTCCAAGTAATGTTTTATAATCACACCATGCTGAAATGCCAGGCATCATGCTAGCAAGTGAAAGCTGCCTCTTACTGTGGCAAAGGCATTCCAAACAACATATGTGGCAAGTTTTAAATACCAAATATTTACTTTGTGGGGATTCTTATCAGAATGGTAGGAAGTGAATAACATACTGCACATAGCTACAGATTGTATACTGAAAGGCCCCATGTATAGAGCCCACAAGTCTGCCTACGTACTGATTTGTCAAGGATGAGCCTGGAGTATCAAGCGAAACTTGTCGGGACTGCAGTTCCCATTGTCAGGAGCCATGTAATCCTGTGCTGGATCAGACAAAAACTGCTGTTTAAAGAAAATGTATTAATGAATTGGATTCATATATGCTACTTGGGAAAGTATTTTACAAACAGAAGGACTTTCCCAAGTCCTTCAGCAGAGCATGGGACTCTGTCTAGGCACACGGTAAATATGGGTTCATTTATTCCAGTAACAATCCTCACTGGACCCTATTTCAAAAGTAAAATGAACCAGGGCTACACACAAAAAGGTGACTATCTGCCTAGCTAGCATAGGTTTTTACACCTTGCCATCACCACTGTACCTCAGACTGTCTTGTAGCCCAGTGACATGCTGTTGAGAGCCATTTGTTCAAATGTTGCTACCAAATTTTAAGGAAGACGGGGTCTAAAGGGAGTTTCATTTCCCAAAATGGAGCTGTCCCCTTCTTGAGTTACTGAGGCCTATTAAATACTTCAGCAGGAACTCCTACCTTTGGTGTCAATCAGATTTTGTTTCTTATTGGCTAATTTATTGTTTAAAAGCAGACAAAAAGGGAGAATTTCATTGGTTGCTACCAGTTGGGAGACTATTTTTTTGTTTTCACACAACTAAGTTTCATCGGAGTTCCTAGCAAAACTCTGGCTTTATTATACAGAAAGATTGCACGTAGAAAAAAATGCAGGCGAGGCCTCCTCTAAAAGTCCAAGCCCTGATTTCAGATTACACAAGCAGAGCTCTGTGGTGAATTATCAGTGGCCTCAGTGTACTTTTCAAGAGCAAAAGTGCTGCATAAACGTATAAAGTGAACAGCACTTACTGTACATTACTACAGTACATTGCTATGTGATATTGCCTTCTTCCTTGGTTATGATAATAATTACAAGAAAGTGATTTTGTTACAATGGGAAAAACAGTGACTACATTCCCTGTTGCCTCATCCTCCTGTGTGCAGCAAGACCTCATGCGCTCAACGTTTTTTCTCATGCTAGGAGCTAAAATAGGGAACCTCTTTGCTAAAATATTGACATTACAGCACTGGCTACACTTGCCTCATCTTGACATAAAGATCACTTGTGCCAGAAGAATTGGAAAAAAAAAGCCTATTTATCATTATAGAAAGATGAACCCACCATGTCCTCAGGGCAAGAAAAATTAGATTACACAACTTCTGAGAAGAGTAAGTAAAGCTGTCCAAAAATTGTCTTGCAGAATCAGCATATCTGGTTAATTTGGGCTCGAATGACTCTCCTCACCCAGCCCCACACTAAGCTGTCTCCTTTGTAGATTCAGGGACACTTATCTTCTGACCAAAAACTGGGTAAGTAAACTTAACTCACAAAGTGGATTGTTGAGGGGGAAGGCGTTCCTGAGCTGCTCAGGAAGAATGGCATTTTTGTCTCTTGGCCTCAGAATGCTAGATGAGCAGCTTCATAGCCACTGTTTGTGATGGACATAAGAATGGGATGAGATCCAGAATGAACCTCTCATGCTTGGTAACTTGTGGTACCATCATGTGTATCTTAAGTCAGGCTCCTTTTCTAGGGCTGACTATCTAAATTATTCATCTACTGGACAAGAAAAGTATATGTATATGTGAAAATGAAACCCATTAAGCATATTGATTGAACTTAATTGACCTGGCCATCAAGACAGTGTCCAGCATCAGCATTTAAAAAAAATAGAAGAAGAAAAGGCAAATGAGGTACTAGTGCTAGGGCTAGTCAAAATTTCTCCATTTAACCTCTCTAGGTGGAAACCTGAGGTCTTGACAAACTTCCCTGCCTCCCCCACACCCCCACAGGAAAAAAAGTCTGCTTCCCCCAGAAGATGTTTGGTTTTCCTCACAGAACTGAAAACCCAAGAACAGAAATCTTCTGGCTTTGTTTTTCAAAAAAAGTCAAAATCCTCAATAAAAGAACCCAGCGAAATTTCTGACCTTGTTCACTCGTGGGTGTTATCAGAAAGAATGTAAAATGGAAAAGAATATACTCATAGGCGCAAAAGACAAACGAGGGGACAGTTCTCCACAGCAGATTCTATTTTTAGATAAGACTGGCTGTTTAGCTATTTTTAGAGTCATCTGAACGGCAAAAATAAAGTTTCGCCTTTAGAGTGGGTGCTACCAAATGTGGGGAAATATTTTTTGGGTGCTCTTCTGCTTGAAGGCCTGTTTCCTGCCACTCTTCCTGCCCATGGCATTCACTTCACACTCAGGTTTGACTCCATCCTGTCAGCAGTTCCTCATCTTGAGAACTATCTTCTTCCCTCCTCCTGCTTAGCTGGTGTCCTGCTGCTTAGCTGGTGTCCTGCTACTGCCGAGTAGCCAAGATTCTTCATATCCACCTTCATTGCATGGTGAGGAATGCATTCCCAGTTAATTTTCAAATCTGTGCTGGATTATTGCATTGTATCAGAAGTCACTGCATAGCAAGAGGGGTATTATGGCTAGTTTTAGTGAAATATCTCAGTCAAAGCTAGCTCAGGTATAACTGCACATGGCAGTGATTCATAATTCCCAGCTGCAGCATAAACGCATTCTGAATGTGTACTCTGCCTAGCCCCTGCTTGTGCGGACTCTCCAGCACAGGACAGAATCTTTTCTTTCCGTTCTGGCCTGAAACTTTCATAACAGACATCGGTGGTGAACAAGACACTCAGATAGTATAGTATTGGATTTTGTGCAATGGATCGTAAATGGCTAGAAAGGCATGTAAAATAAATATGCAATTTCAACTGACACCAAGCTGTTTTACTGGGGAAGGAAATTATGGTCATGGGACAGGCAAAATGGAGCACTCATAAATTCCTTGCTTTCACCTACACGCCAACTGTTGAATCCTGCTGGACTGGTTGTAGCAAGCTCTCTACTGAATAATCATTTGATTTTGAATCAAAGGTCTTGTTTCCTAGACCTTTTCTTCACTGGCTGGAAAGAGTCAGGGGCCGGGGGCGTTGCTGTAACATACAGATCAGAATGAATCAGAACTGTGCAAGGGGATAGACAGCAGAATCCCAGCCTAGGGACTCTGGTTGTAGGCTCAGTAATGTCCTCATGTTCCCTCCACTGTGCGGAGGAAGACATCCTGCACAGCACCATGGGAACACTGCCACTAGGAGCAGCTCTGGGGAAAAGTGTGTTTTATCTGTTCATCTCACCTTTGACCCTCCTTTTCCCAGGCTGCCATTCTGAAGCAACTTCCCAAGGCCTTGGAGTCCCACTGGTCTCTTATAGATCAGGGTCACTATGTGTATCCTTCCCCCACTACACAGTTCATCTCTTGCCACCCACGCAAACTGCTGCAGCCACTCAGAATCTAGGCTTCTTACAAAAGCAAAGCATCAAAGGTAATACTGCGCTGGTTGTAATAGGAATACGCTTGTAGCTACATTGCGGCTTTTCTCTCCAGAAATCTGGATCCAAATGGGTGGAAAGTTTAAGGAAGAAGCATGTGATGAGTGTGTTCAGAGCACGTGAGATCTCTCATCTCTGTTTAGTTACTATGAATTCATTCTTCGCTCAGATATTATGTGTTACTAAAGCAAACCGAGATACGTACTGCTAAAGTTACAGGACTGGAGACAAGTACAAACATACTGGCTTTCATTCTGTTCATGCACACACACACACACACACACACACACAGAGGTCTGTATTCACTGTGTGTCGTAGTAGGAGTACCAGTGATTATCATGCTTGTGGTTGCAGTAGCATTTCAGCTGTAACTGCCTGTTTTCAGTTATTCATATCTTTGCAAAAACATCCTTTAGAGTCATAACTTTCTAGGCTTGGTCACTGCTGAAAAGTTGGGGTCTGGCTTTTTATTTTCCAGGTTTGAGCAAAGTGTGCTGAAGAACGTATGAAAAAAACTTTCTCCATTTTCTCTTTTTCCATGTGTTCTGGGGAGCTCTGGCATTAAAAGGTCTGAGATCAAAAGATTACTTATGGAACTAAACCTCCACTGAGGAGAAGTACCAGTGAAAGCTCTATTCAATTTCCCTTTGTCCAGGCACATGATGCTTTTAACACTTTTGACCCATATTCCCAGGTGACGTAGTCAATAGTTATGCAAGCCTTGCTAACTTAGCTATATAGCGAAAAATATAATCTGTGTGTTTCTTGGAAAATGAACCATGGTCTGAGTCTTTGCATATCTGAAAAGATAAGCTTGGAGACTCCCTTCTGCAGAGAGTGCAGATAATGGAATCTTTTCGAGTAATGAAATACATAAATACCATACAACAAAGGATTTTAGCCACTGATAATATATACAACCCCTGTTAGTCTTTAATGCATTTATCATCCTCAGGCTATGTCTAGACTGCAGGCTTCTCTCCACAAAATATCTGTCGCCAGGGCATACTTCCAGACTGCAGATCTGTTGTCAGAGATTCTGCCAGGCAGGAACATTCTGTCGAGATCCCTGTACACCTTGTTGCACGAGGACGAAGGGATGTCTGGCTAGAGGGTGTTTTTCTGACATTTGGCCCTGTGTGTTCAACCCCCCTGCTGGCTCACCCCCCCACGCCTGGCTCTGGCCCCGGCTCACCCCTCCCATGCTCATCTCCAACTCAATCCTCCCTACCCCCCCACGTGCAGCTCCAGTTCAACTCCTCCCCCGCTGTCCTGGCTCGGCTCACCACCCCATGCACAGCTCCAGCTGAGCTCCACCCCTTGTCCCCCTGTAGCCCTAACCCACCCCAAGGTTAGAGCCCCTGGTGCCTGCCTCCCATGCCCCCAACCCATCACTAGGCTTAACTCTCCCCAACTGCCCCCCACACCCCAGGACTTACCTCTCTGCTGCTTCCCCAGCTGCGGAACATGTGTTTCCCTGGGGAAAAAGCCAGACCCCACTTGCTCGAAATCTGGGTTACGCGAGGGTGCGTGGAAGGGAACCCTTGCGTAACTTAAGGTCTACTGCACATGAAAACTCTTGCTGGCTCTGCTGTTATTGGAAGTGTTTGGGTGGTTTGAATTGGCCACCCTAATGCTATGTGATTGCATCAGCTAACTTGTGGCCTACCAGTGGCTCAGAGGGCAGTGTGTGGCACCTCCTCGAGGGCGATACTAGCAGTGGTGCAGAGTTATACTGCCCCATCAGGAGCATTGGGAAGCCCTTTGCCTCTGGAAGGCAGAACACTTCCCTGTCTGCAGATGCTTCCCTGACTGATCAAGGACACAGGTTACTCCCCCATGAGCTCTAATGGCTGACATACAAGGGGTGAGTAGCCCCCCTCCTGCCCACCTTTCTCTGCCCATATGTCCACCCCTACGAGTATAGAGACAGAGCAGCCCTGGACCTCCCTGAGCACAGGGGTTGCAATTTTGTGTGGCCCACCTAAAAGTGAAGCAAAGTGCGTGGAAAGAGGGTGGCTTGTGGAGCCACACGAAGGCTGGGCAGAGCACGTTCCTAAATGGTGGTATTCCAAACCCCACGAGAGAAAAATTAAGACAAACCCAGGTTAAGCCCATAAAAGTGAATTCCTGCCTGAAGTAAACACAGAGCCCTTCCTCACTGTTTGCAGCCCTGTGCCAGGCATATGCAGTCTGGCACTAAATCCAGCCAGGTAGTATCCTGAGAAGACAGGCAACGCTGACTTCCCTTACAGCGAAATGCTGTTGTGCTTGTGTGGTGAGGTACTGTCCTTCATCGGGTGTATCTAGCGTAAATTTTCTCTGGGCATTCAACATTTCCGTTTAATGGATTTAATGGTAAGGTGGAACCATTCATATTGTGCAGGGCCCCACAAATAACCAGAGCTAATCACTCTTATAATGTACTGAACAAAGTGGTATGCTCCAGCCTCTTGCCCTGTAGTGCCTCAGAGGAAGGTATGCATCTTTGCTCTATTGTGCTTTCACAGTACTGCAGCAAAGTTTCCATCCAATAAATCAGGCAAAGGGTTTGTTTCCTGGAAGCATGCCACTGCTGTGTGTGCTTGTGCCTGCAAGGGGAATTGAATCTCCCCACCAAAGAGTGGGTGGCAGATGGGAAAGCTCGACATTTCAAAAGGCTTCAGCTTGAGGAATTCCAACTGCTTTCCTCTTACAAATGGGCTAACATTTGCTATGCCAAGCCCTAGTTTCTAGCAACCCCGTGGAGATCCGTGTAGCAAGTTAATTCATTTTAAATGTGAAATGTCAGTTGTTTCAAAAGCTGGGCCTCTCTGTAGTGTAAACACACGACGGATTTTTCTCTCCTTTCACTTGCCACAGAGTGGTTTTGCTGAATGTGGGGCAGCATCACAGGCCTCTTACCACATGAGACGAAAGTGGTGTGATGACACAGCTGAACTGTGAATGGAAAATTCCAGACACAACATGATTAACTCGCAGAACACAGTCCATGTTCCATTTGTGGCAGGAGAAGCTTTGTAAACCGATAGAAGGACTGAGAAATCAAAATCAACTAATGAAAACAAAAGCTGACTCTGGCTATATACGCCAGTACAGCCTACACAGGGAAATGTGATCAAGCAGAATGCTACTGTCCCAAATAATTCTTCAAAGCCACAAAGCTTGCAGCTGTTCATTTTTTGAATATTTCTCCCACATCTGTGGAAAGCACAGATAGAGGGAAACAAATACCATTTAACCAGCAAACTTTAAACAATATCTTTTAAAAAGTGCTGGAATAACCCATGTGCTTTGAATGGTTCATTTGTAAAAATGTACAGTAGGAAGTTACGCTAAAAATCTGGAGTTTAAAAACCCACAAGCCTTGTTCCTGAGTTTTTATAATGGTTCTCCTCTTCAGATTAAGAGCACTGTAAGTGGTGTGGTTTTTGTTTCACATAAACTACTAATGCAATTATTCACGTGTAGAAAACCAGGTGCATAAGTAAGCAGACAGTACTATAAAAATGTTACAGTGCAAACTGGCACTGCCAAATGAACCTGAGTTAATTCTTGAAATACTAACATTGTCCAGACTGAAATCTGTATTTTCTTTTTCTTTTTGGACATTGGAAGCTGCCTTTTCCTAGGGATCCAAAATTCAGTACTGAAATTAACTCGGTCCTGGAATGAAGTCAGTGGAATCAATGAATTTACTGTCTACCAGCTCAATGAGAACATAATTATTTTATTAATCCAGACTCGGTATTTAAAGAACAAGCAACGCTGGATGTCTTGAAGAGTGGCTATCTTTCTAGAAGATATACTAGCTCCCATAGGCATTCCCTGTTCTTGGCCAATGGGAGCTGTGGGAAAGGGTGCCCGCAGGAAGCAGGGCCAACAGCCGCTGAGGGCCCAGGGGCAAGGTGCGGCGGGGGGGGGGTGTGTTGGTGGAAGGGGCAGGGCTTAGGGCAGTTAGCGCTGCTTCACACGCTCCTTCAGCACCACAGCGCTCTGCAGCATTTCCAAGGGGCCCAGAAGTCTGGTCACTGCTGCTGCTTTTGTGGCAATGGCAGCCAGAGCTCTGGGTCCCTTTGACATGCCAGGCACAGGGGCAACTGTCACCTTTGCCCCCTCCATTGGTGGGTAAGCCTGCAGGCAAAGGAGCTGCAGGGATGCGCTGATGGCCCCTTCCCACAGCTCCCATTGGCCAGGAATAGCGAACTGCAGCCAATGAGAGCTGCAGGAGCGGGAGTGCCGAAGGACAGTCAACGTCAGCGAAATGTCTCATGGCCGGCAGTTGGATTACTCTGGTGGGCCGCAGGATGCCTGCTCCTGCTCTAACGACGGAAGGGCCCATCACGATCATCTAGTCTGACTTCCTGCGCCTTGCAGGCACAGAGAACTTCACCCACCTACACTTGCTATAGGTCCAGAACCGCTGGCTGAGCTACCACAGTCCACAAATGATTTTAAGAGGCAGAGAGTCCACTGTTTACTCTAGTTCAAACCAGCAAGAGAGCATGCTCCTCACCACAGAGGATGTTCAATGCAAAGCAGTTTATGCCACCCTAACTATGGACGTGTCTACACCAACATCACCACCTGCTATAGTGACTTAATGCCATCTCCATCAGAGGCACAGAGTCAATGCTGATATAGTTAGGTCAGCACAGAGGCAATGTAAGTACTGCATTACTTACATCAGCTATTACTGGCTTCCAGGATCTTCCCACAATGCATCATGCTAACAGTGCTCTCAGTACAAACACACGTGACTGGGATGTGTACTGCTGGTACAAGAAGCAAAGCATACACAAGAAATCTATTACTACGGATGCTGTATGCTGTATGTTGGGCTGACTTAATTTTGTAGTGCAGTCATGGCATTAGCTTTGCTCAAAATTGGTATTAGTCTTATAAGAATGCTATAAGTGCGGTAAGTTGCTGCATGCATTAATCTCACTTGTCATGTCTGTATTCCAAGCTATAACATGTAAACTTGGCTTTAAACTTGGAAATGTTTGCTCTGAACTCAGGCGTGGGAACCATTCCCTCCCCTGCCCACCCTGAAGGATGATCAAAATCAGATGGTCACTCAAGGATCATAGCAACACAAAGGCTTGGTTAAGAGGCCTATTACACCTGGGAAATGCTACGTGCAAGGAAGCCTGTCCCTATGGTCGAGGAAGCTGAATGAAGGAAATGAAACAAAGCCCCAGGAAAAATGTCCAGCTTTTTGGCTGCTTGAACTCTGGCAGACCAGACACTCTAAACCAAGCCAGAGAATTACAGGCTGCCTTCTGCCTCTGCGCTGAACGACCCTTAGAAGTGACAGATCACGACAACTCTGGTTGGCTGGTGACTCATTTGCTTGCTTTAACCTGCAAATAACTTGCATCCTTTTCCTAGCAGATAAAGCTTTTGAGTGTTTATTCAGGATTGGCTAGAGGCATTGTCTTTGCTGTAACGTTCTAGGGTACTCTTTGAGCTGGAGTGAGTGACTGATCTCTTGGGATTGGAAGCAACCTGCATGTGATGCGATCAAGTGGTGTGAGTGATAAATGGTGACTTTAGCCCTCTTTTCTGAGTGGTAAGATAGACTGGGAGCCTGTGGGGATTTTCTGACTCAATGCTACAACTATTATACTGATCCAGGAGTTCACATTGGTCACTGTGTGGGTGAAAACAAATCACAGAACTACCAGTGGGTGGCTGCACTGTCTTGGCCCTTCTGCCCTAAGGTAAGCACTCGCTGTTGTGAACCACTCCAGAGAGCAGGACAGGGGCATCAATTATGACGTGATAGCAGGCGGCTGTCTACCTTGCCCTGGAGCGCTCCACTGCCTCCCAACAGCGATGCCCTCTCTGAAAGCACCACTTGCGGTGGCCTGCCAGACATGGTGATTCCCTAGGGCGCCAGAAGGGTTATCGCAGGGTCGGCGACCTGCGGCTCCGGAGCCACACATGGCTCTTTCGGGGGTCGTTTGCCGCTCCAGAGGCTGCCACCACTGCTTCCTCTGCCGCTCCCTGCCCTGCCGCCACTGAAGCAATAGGACTAAATTCAGTTGGCTGAATGGCCAGCAGGGCGGTGGGTGGGATCCAGCTGTTAAAGCAACTGAATTTTGTTCTATTGTTGCAGCTGGGGCAGGGCAGGGAGCCACAGAGGAGTCAGCGGCGGCGGTGTCCGGAGCTGCAATGACTCCATTCGGGCTCTGGGAAAGAGCAGTCTGGCCTCGGAGGGGGTAGCCAGAGGGGGCGGTTCTACACCCTCTCTCCCCACCCACCCGCATCTTACATGTTGGCTGGCTCCAGCTGGCTCCCTCCCTCTGCTCGATGTAGGTCAGCAGATCCAGGGGCAGAGAGGGGAGCGGAAGACAGATCAGGCACAAGGAGAATTGGCCCTTCTGCCTCCCTGCCTCTGTTGCAGGTGAGAAGCGCTCCCTGGGCAAGGCCCAGCTGCAGAGCTCACCTCAGGTGGGCTCCCCACTCTGCTGGCAGTGCACTGGGCGGGGAAGAGGCAGGGCACACTGCTGCCACCTGCTGGGCAGGCAGGGAGCTGGTGCCACGTCTCACCTCAGAGTGCAGGAACCAGCAGCAGCATCAGTTCCTGGGATGCCAAGTGGGGCTGATGCTTCAGCTCCGGCCAGGAGAGTGGGTGTGACGTGCAGCGCAACCTGCAGGAACGTGCTGCCCAGTTCCTCCTCCTCAGTGTGGAGGGCTGATGTGAACAGGGCCATTTCCTGCTTCAGAGCCTGACCCCAGGCGCAGCGTTTCCTTGCCCTCATTTTCTCTCCAACCCAAGGGGGGAATTAACTTAACATGTCTAGCTGGTACAGAGCATTGTGTGTGCGCTGTTCATAAAACAGGGGTGACCAGACGGACGGTTTGATGGTATGTATTAAGGGCTGCCTCGTGGTCATGTGCGTTGTGGTTCTTGATCTTGTCATCGAATTTGAAAAAAATGGCTCTTCTCGCTATTTCGGTTGCAGACCCCTGTGTCACCCAGTAGTGTCCAATGATTACCAAGAGCAGGGTCTGGCAGTTCATTTGGGGTGTGTGGGGTAGCCACAAATGGCTGTCTGAAGGCTGCACGAGGAGACTCTTTACTTCTCAGTGAGAGTCGGCCCAGATAAGGGCACCAGTTTCTGTGGACAAGAGCCCAGCTGCTGCTTTCTGGGGGCCGGCTGCAGGATATCACATGCCACTTGCTCATGCCCATGTTTGAAGCCCATATTTGGAGCCACTGAGCTAAGGGTGTGTATAGAAATAAAAGAGGTCCTGAAGAGACACTGTTAAAATCACCCGTGTGAAAATGAGGCAAACGAGGCGTCCCCGTTAGTGGAAAATTACTGATGGAATTCAGATGCCCACTCTTTGCCCATCACAGGAAGTTCGTAACCAGAAAAGCCACTTTTAGAAGGCTGACTGGGATGGAGATCTTGGTGGATCAGAGACCCATGTCTTGACATTTACTTCAGTTGACCTGCCTTTTCAAGGACTATCTCTTGTATGAGAAAGGAAACAGTACACAGCCCAGAAATTAATGGAACCTCCGTAACAGTGTTCCAGCTAATTTCTCTGGATCTTGCCTTGGCAAGATTACAACAAGAGAGAGAAACATCTCCATTTACTACCTCCATATGAGTCAAATGGGGGTTGGGCGTGTCTTTGGAAGCTTGAAGGCAAGGCTGATGGCCAGAAGGAGATGCCTTCTAAAACACAAATAGTTAAACTGATTATGTCTTTACAGTTACCGCACCTTGGTGCATTTGGTACAACAAATGTAAAACAAAGGCCAGGGGTTCACTGCAGAGAGTGTACTGAGGAGTCAGAAATAGCAATTACTTACCAGACAGACCAGGCATGAAAGTCCAACAAGGCTGTTAGATTTCCTAATACTGACAAAATCCTGGGTAGCCTATGCCAATACATTGTTCCTGCAGCAGCACAACTGGGAGTGACCCATTGCTTGAGATCCACTGCCAATTACAGCAACTGTAAGCAGTGTGGTAATTAATTTTAGTTGTAAGTATCCTGATGATGCAAAATACCTTTATTTGCAGTGGATGTAGAGGGCTGGGCATGGGAATACTTCTATGGATACGTAATTGTCAATTATTATATTGTACCTCTCTTAGACACCAATGAAAGCAATTCCATATGATCCCCTTTCTTCTGGCTAAGCAATAAAAATGCTGATGTGTATTTTTATGAGCAAGTCTTTCAACCACCAAACAAAAAAGCTGGGTGCTGAAAGGAGGAAATAATTTGCAGGATCTCAAGCTGGGGCTCTACAGTATCCAAAACTAAGAGTAAAATTAGAAAGACTTTATGGCTACGTCTACACTAGCCCAAAACTTCGAAATGGCCATGCAAATGGCCATTTCGAAGTTTACTAATGAAGCTCTGAAATACATATTCAGCGCCTCATTAGCATGCGGGCGGCCGTGGCACTTCGAAATTGACGCGGCTCGCCGCCGCGTGGCTCATACAGATGGGGCTCCTTTTTGAAAGGATCCCACCTACTTCGAAGTCCCCTTATTCCTATGACCTGATGGGAATAAGGGGACTTTGAAGTAGCCGGAGTCCTTTCGAAAAGGAGCCCCATCTGGATGAGCTGCATGGCGGCGAGCCACGTCAATTTCGAAGTGCTGCGGCTGCCCGTATGCTAATGAGGTGATGAATATGTATTTCAGCGCTTCATTAGTAAACTTCGAAGCATGGCCATTTCGACGTTTGGGGCTAGTGTAGACATAGCCATAAAAGGTAATATGCTGTTGCCGCTCAGCGACAAACCTCCCACTTGGCTTCTGTGACCAATTCAGATGGCAGAGATGCAATAGATGAAAGCAGGCGAAAGCTGAAGTCAGGGAAGCAGATACTAAGCACAAGAGGAAAACCCTTAATGGCACTAACTTGGACCATGATTTTTTGTAAAGAATCTACCTGGGAAGATCGGGGAAGCTGGTAGATTTACGTCTGCTCCTTGCTAACCAAGAAGCAGGACTAGAAAGAAATGGCTTCTGGCTAGTACATGACTGAGGCAGGTGGAAAGCAAGGTTCGGTTGTGTGCCTCTATGTTCCCCATTATACCATCAGGAAAGCTTTAAATCATCTGGCTGATTAGATGGGCCTGGCTTTCCTTCTCCATCCTCCTGCTCTAGCTTTGTGCTTCATGTATTCACAATATCTTGCCCTAGGTTGGCATTGGTAGCCTCCATCTTTCATCCCCCTTCTGTGTTTTCTCTTCTTCCAGCTGCCTATGGAACACCAGCCTCTCTTTCAAGCAGGCCAGTTGCTCTGATTACTGTCTCAGCTCTTGCTTCACTTCAAAAAAAGCTTCACACAGTTACATCGTCTCCAGGGATGCCAGCCTCCAGAAATTCCATCCGCAGACAAACGGTGAAAAATTTATGGACACAAAAAATTTTTTATGAACATAATTTTTATACTATATTGAGATGACATAAGCAGCCAAAAGTGAAAAGTAATCATTGCCGTTCATACATCACAGGAACAATCTGCTGTTTAACTCACTTTCATTTAGTTACTCATGTTGCCAATGTGCTGACACTAGCTCAACGGGAGAATGTAGATGATAACATCAGGTGGCTCACGTGATTCACATTACATCACCTCAACCATTGAGCTAAGCAAACAACTGAAACGTCCAATTTCCTCTGCTCCGCAGTAAAATGGCTGGAGTGGCACAGAAGAAATTTAATTGCGATAGAATAATTGCTGCTTTTTGAAATTTTATTGCACTTTTATGAAATTTGTGGACCCCTAAATTTTTTATGGACTTTACAGACATGTCCAATTTCGGCTAATTTCTTATGGGTTGTCAGTAAACTTACTGACGGTGGGCAACCCTGATCATCTGCGTGTTCGGCATGCTGCTTCTCCACATCTGCCCCCTCAAATCTTCACTGATGGGTGGATCAAAGGTGTTGCCCAACACTCCACTGGATCCAATGGGCACTCCTTCAGTGCTACCATGCTCTAGTGCAGGAGGGGAAAGGCACTAGACAGCCCGGGACTAGGATATAATCTGTCTTGCCACTTAGAAATGTGATCCTCTAGTTCACAGGAATCTCAGACAGGAATTGCAATTACCAGCTTCACAAATGGAAAATAAAGGACAGCCTGATACCCAGATGTGAAGATTTCCAGGCCATGGACCAGCTAGCAAACTGCTGCTCTCTGGGCAGCTGACAGACTTTGCTGGCCCCTAGGCAAATTGTATGGTGGGGGGGGTAACACTGCCCCCCTCCCGGAAAGGGCAGGCTATCAGGTGGAAGGGGCGTGGTTGGGGTTAGCTTCCCTCAGCCAGCCATACAGCATGGCCCGGTGCACACCACCAAGGGATCCAGTAGCACTTTAAAGGCTCAGAGCTCCAGCCACTGACATTGCTGCGGTAGTGATGCATGTGATCAGGAGATCCGGGCCCTTTTAAATTGCTGGGCCCTCGGTGCACCTGGCTGCTCTTTGCCAGACAGGCAACCTTGATTCATTCCATGTCACCAGAAGCCACAGAGTACCTGGCAGATTTGGACATCCACTTTTCATAGATTCCAGTGCTTGAGGGGACCACTGTGATTATTTAACCCGACCCCCTTTACAACACAGGCCAGAGGCCTCCTCTTTGTCAATTAAATTGATTGAGTTCTTTGAGTCTACCACTGTAAGGCAGGTTTTCTAACACTTTAATCGTTCTCAGGCCTCCTCTCCGAATGCTCTCCAGTTTATCAATATCCTTTCCCATATGAAAGAAGAGCCTGGGAAATGCTCTATGCAGCTCATTGGTAGGTTGGGACCCTGGGAAAACCCCCAATACATTGTGTCCTAATTCACATGGATCTAATAAAGGGAAAAGGATGTTTTAAGGAGTTCTAGCGAAAAATAAGATTGCAGGTATAAACTTCCATAACAACAAGAAGTCCTGTGGCACCTTATAGACTAACAGATATTCTGGAGCATAAGCTTTCGTGGGCAAAGACCTGCTTTGTCAGATGCATAAGTATAAACTTGTGTTTTGGGCACTAAGCCTCCTGAAGTCATTTGACAAGTCCTACATTTTTGGATGACTGTTCTGCCACACCCCAAAACCGCAACCAGATTTCACAAGTTAGTGTATTGCTTTGATACTTTCCATAGGGCCCATGCTGATGAAAAGTGATTTACATTTCTGATTCTCAAGGGTGAGGTTCTCGTGTTCTAACATGAGAAATATTGCTCTGGTAAATCACTGATAGGGGCATATTCCACTTGCCTGCAAGTTTATCAGCCCACTGGGAAAATCCTTGTCGTGGCTTTTTGCAATAGGCTGCCAATATGTTCTTTAATAAAATTGAATACTATGCTGGCAGATCATGCTTTGTGCTGAGAGGAGCCATATAATATACCTGGATAACCAGCATCAGAAGTGCAGCATTCTGCTTCTCAGGGAAAATAGTAGTTTGAGAGGCAGACAAAGCTGGCTTGAGTCAATTTCTAGGTTATCTCGTGATACAGCCCAAGAAATCAAGAGTGGACTTTACTCTATGATGCTTAACATGGTAAGAATTTTTCCTGCTTCTCCAAAAGAAGTTCACGTCAGTGTTCCTGAGGAGCTGAGACCAATCTCTCCCAAGAGCGAGTGCTTATAATGGTTGTTATAGAAGGCTCTGGAAAGATTTCCTATTGGTTCTTTTAATGACTTTAGAAGTCAAAACTCATCTTCTTAAGAGTAAAGTTCTCCCATTTTGCAAGAACTGTGCTCAGATCTAAGTGAAATAAGTTCATTTTGTTTATTCCAGAGGCTCTTAGTCCACCAGGCCTGTCACAAGGGTAATGGAAACCCTTCCAACGCTGCATTTCTTTACAAATATTCAGTGCTAACTTACACTTCTGGAAAATATTTGTGTCAATCATTTCTTACTGTGCACATTTTCTCCAACTAGACTATTCCATTCATTTAAAAATCAAGTCATAAAAATTATTCTGTAGGACACTCCTGGAACAGAGGAGTGTGATACCATTGGCACTTGGACCGCTCTACTTAATCTGGTGCAGCAGTGGGATTACAGTAAACTCTTTGATATCCAGCATCCATGGGACTGGCAGGTTGCCGGATAATCAAATATTCTGTATAATAAAGAGTTCAGTACTCACACTGGGTAGGAGTGCAGAGGAGCCTGCTGGCTGCACTCACATGCAGTGCTGTGTGGGGTGCCCCCCTGAGGGGTGGGATGATGCTCATCTGCTCGGTTGTAGGATGGCCATGGGCTGGGGCCTGGGCCTGGGCAGGAGTAAGCAGGTTTACAGCTGCCATCTCCCACCCCCAGGGCTCTTCAAAGCCCTCCAAGGTGGAGCCCCACTGTAGAGGCATGGGGAGTGGTGCCACAGGGGGAGCTGTGTACAGCTCTCGGAGGGGGAGAATGAGGGAAGAGGAAGGACACCACAGGGAGAGCTGTATCTGGCTCTGGCATGGTCCCCCCCAGCCGCCAGCTTTCCCCTTGAAGAGCAGGCAGCTTGCTGTGGAGCCTGGGGCTGGGGACAGAGGGAGCAGAGGAGCCTGCTGCATGTGCGTGCAGCTGGCCAGCTCCTCTGCTCTCTCTGAGCTCCTGCCCAGAGTCCCCTGACAAGAGCTACTTGGCTCTGAGTTATGCTGGTTATTTGTGAGTGCCAGTTACTCAAATACTAGTTAAACAACAGCTTACTGTATTATAATCTTGACATTTACTATATCCCAGCATTAGCTTTGCTATGTGTGCAAGGAGAAATTGGAGAAATTGGAGAGGGTCCAGAGAAGAAAAATACCAACTTATTAAAGGCTTGGAAAACATGACCTTTGAGGGAAGATTGAAAGAACTGGGTTTGTTCTCTGACAGGCATCCGTAAAACATAGTTACCCACCGTGAGAAGTAAAAAACAGATTGACAGGGCAAATACTCAGTAACCAGCTGCTTCTAGATAGGCCCAGGAGAGTTAACAACAGAACACCACTTGTCGTCACCTATAGCCTCAACTCAAACCCCTCCAGCGCATTATCGACAGTCTACAACCTATATTGGAACATGATGCTGCACTCTCAGAGGCCCTGGGGAAAGGCCTGTCCTTTCCTACAGACAACCACCTAACCTCAGGAAAATCCTCACGAGCAACCACACGCCACACCACAGAAATACTAATCTTGGAACTTTTCCCTGCAGCAAACCCTGTTGCCAACTCTGTCCACATACTTACTCTGGAGACACCATCACTGGTCCTAACCACATCAGTTACACAATCCAGGGCTCATATTCCTGTACCTCCACTAATGTGATATATTCCATCATGTGCCAGCAATGCCCTTCTGCCATCATTTTGGCAAAGAATGAATGGACACAAATCAGACCGTAGGAATCTGAATACCCATAAACCTGACAGTGAGCATTTCAATGGAGCAGGTCGTAGAATCATAGAATTATAGAGCTGGAAGGGACCTCAGGAGGTCATCTAGTCCAGCCCCCTGCTTCAAGCAGGATCAACCCCCACTAAGTCATCCCAGCCGGGACCTTGTCCAGCTGGGACTTAAAAACCTCTAGGGATGGAGATTCTACCACCTCACTAGGCAACACATTTCAGTTCTTCACCACCCTCCTGGTGAAGTAGTTTTCCCTAATATCCAACCTACTCCTCTCCTTCTGTAACTTCAGACCATTGCTCCTTCTTCTGCCATCTGTCACCACTAAGAACAGTTTCTCTGCATACTTGTTAGAGCTTCCCTTCAGGAAGTTGAAGGCTCCTATTAAATCATCCCTCAGTCTTCTCCCCTGTAAACTAAATAAGCCCAAATCCCTCAGCTTCTCCTCAAAGGTCTTGTGCTCCAGCCCCTTAATCATTATTGTTGCTCTCCTCTGAACCTGCTCCAGCGCATCAACATCCTTTTTATACTGGGGGTGGGGGGGGGCCCAAAACTGGACACGATATTCCACATGTGGCCCCACCAGTGCCAAATAGAGGGGAACAGCCACTTCAGTAGATCTGCTCGCAATGCTTCTCCTAATGCACCCTAATATACCATTAGCCTTCTTGGCTACAAGGGCCCACTGTTTACTCATTAGCCTTTCATCCACCATAACCCCTTGGTCCCTTTCTGCTGTACTGCTGCTTAGCCAGTTGGTCCCCAGCCTCTAAAAATTCTTGGGATTCTTCCGTGCCAGGTGCAGGACTCTATACTTCTCCCTGTTGAACCGCGTCAGGTGCAGGACTCTATACTTCTCCCTGTTGAACCGCGTCAGATTTCTTTTGGCCCAATCTTCCAATTTATCTAGGTCACTCAGGACCCTATCTCTACCCTCCAATGCATCTGCCTCTCCCCCTAGCTTAGTGTCTTCTGTAAACTTGCTGAGTGTGCAATCCAGTCCCTCATCCAGGTCATTAATAAAGATGTTGAACAATACCAGCTCCAGAACTGAGCCTTGGGGCACTCTGCTTGAAACCAACCGTCATCCAGATATTGAGCCATTGACCACTACCTGTTGGGCCTGACCATCAAGCCAGCTTTCTATCTACCTTATAGCCCATGGATCCAATCCATACTTCCTCCACTTATGGGCAAGAATGTTGCGAGAGACCGTATCCAAAGCTTTGCTGAAGTCAAGGTATATCACAGCCACTGACTTCCCCATGTCCACAGAGCCTGTTACCTCATCATAGAAGTTAATCAGGTTGGTCAGGCACGACTTGCCCTTGGTGAATCCATGTTGACTACTCTTGATCACTTTCCCTTCTTCCAAGTGCTGCAAAATGGATTCCTTGAGATTCCCCTACATTATTTTCCCAGGAATTGAGGTAAGGCAGTCTGGTCTATAGCTCCTTGGATTGTCCTTCTTTCCTTTTTTAAAGATGGGCACTACATCTGCCTTTTTCCAGTCATCTGGGACCTCTCCCTGATCTCCAAGAGTCATCAAAGATAATGGCCAAAGACTCAGCAAAGGCATCTGCCAATTCCCTCAGTACCCTTCGGTCAAAGCATCCAGTACCTAAAAACCTATGTTATAAAACAAAGAGACTTTAACAACAGATTAAAAAGGGCGATATCTGAATTGGAATTTATTCTCAAGTTCAACACTTTATGCCTTGGCTTCAATAGAGATATCAATTACCTTGCTCATTACCAGGATTGTTTGCCCATCTTTGATGTTCACAGTGACTTCAGGTAACTCACTTAACTTAATAGACACTTGCAGTAAGTAATTTTCTTCTTCCTCCTTCTTCACCCGCCCCTCCTTCTGTCCTTTTTTTAGCTGATTCATCAGTTTTCATTTCATTTTTTTCTGTCTCTCTGTTTGATTCTTCTTGTTCCAGCTTACTTTTAATAGAATTTCCAGATCTGAAGAAGTGGGTCTGTCCCGCGAAAGCTCATCACCTAATAAGTAATTTTGTTAGTTTTTAATGTACTACAGGACCAAGTTTTTGTTTTGTGAAGATACAGGCTAACATGGCTACGTCTCTGGGTTTGTTTAGTTTGGAAAAGAGAAGACTGAAAGGGGACTTGATAGCAGCTTTCAAGTAGCTAAAAGGGTGTTACAAGCAGGAGGGAGAAAAAAAACTGTCCTCTTGAACTTCTGATAAGAAGATAAGAAATTAATGGACTTAAATTTTGGTGAGAGAGGTTTAGGTTGGCCATTAGGAAAAACTTCCAAACTGTCAGGGTGGTTAAACACTGGAATAAGTTGCCTATGGAGGTTGTGGAGTCTCCATCACTGAAGATATTTAAGAGCAGGTTGGACAGGCATCTATCAGGGATGGTTTAGATCAGTGTTTTTAAATTTTTTGAGACCATGGAACACCAAACAATCATATTTTTATGCAGAATACCTATGAAAATTTTCTTCTACACATTGTTGTCAGACCAAAAACAAATAAACAATCAAACAACAAACAAAAACAACAAAATGAAGCAATTGAATCAGATATCACAGCAATGCAGGAGTAACGTTGTGTCTGGTTTTAACAACAGAAAATACATATCATCAGTGAATGATACCAAAAAGGGTGTCAGAGGCTCATGGCACACATCTGAGTTGCTCACAGAACACCAGTGTTCCATGGAACACAGTTTAAGAAACACACGTCAATGGAGCTTCATCCTGCTGTGAGGGCAGGCGGCTGGCCTTGATGGCCTCTTGACATCCTTTCCACTTCTAGGGTGCGTCTACACTTGCACTTTCAAAAGAGGCATGCAAATGAGGTAAATTGAAAATGCAAATGAAGCATAAATTTGCATTGTTGGCACCTCATTTGCATATTCCAATTTCGAAAGAGCTTCTTTTGAAAGAAGAAAGCCAGTGTAGACACTGGTCTTTTGGAAGAAAACCCATCTTTGAAAGAATCTTTCTTCTATTTGTTTAATGGGAAGAAGGATTCCTTCGAAGATGGGGCTTACTTTCGAAAGAGCAACATCTACATTGGCTTTCTTCTTTTGAGAGAAGCTCTTACGAAATTTGAGTATGCAAATGAGGTACCAAATACACAAATTTATACATAATTTGCATTTTTTATTTACCTCATTTACATACCTCTTTCAAAAGAGGAATGCAAGTGTGGACACACCCCTAGGCCGTTTCTACACAGGCCACTTTCTCCGAAAGTGGCATGGTAATACATGGCCCAAAATATGCTAATGAGGCATGGATGCAAATTCCTCACGCTTCATTAGCATACGGTCATGTGATTTGGAGTCCAGAAGAACGATCTTCTGGACTCCAAGATGCCAGTTAGACACACGGCCTCCGGGTGTCTTCTGGAAGGAAGTCCTTTTTTCAGAGTCCCCTTTTTCCCAAAAATTTTCGGGAAGAAGGGGCGTCCGGAAGAAGGACTTCTTTCCGGAAGGTCCCCCGGGGCCGCGCTTCTACACGGCGTTTTGGTGTCCAGAAGACTGGCCTTCTGGACTCCAAATCACGTGACCTTATGCTAATGAGGCGCGGGGAATTTGCATCCATGCTTCATTAGCATATTTCGGGCCGTGTATTACCATGCCACTTTCGGAGAAAGTGGCCTGTGTAGAAATGGCCCTAGTGTTCTATGATTCTCTGATAAAACAGATAAAGTGAACCCACAAGTCTCTGATGGTGCTGCTTTGGTTGAATTCTCCTGTTACCTGCAAGAGTTGTTGTGCCTTTGATGTTTATTCTGATTCTGCTAATCCTAGTTTTGATTAGTATTACTCAGTATTCCTGAGAAAATCTTAGTTAATTTTATGGAGCCTTTGAAGTTGTGGCTATGTGCTCTCCATGGCTCTGCTGCCAGAACACAGGCCACCCATATCAAACATAATCCCTCACAATGCCCCTCTGAAGGAGCGGTATATTATCTCCATTTTGCAATCAGGAAGATGCAAGACAGAATTACCTTAACTGACTTGACCAAGGTCACATGTTGTCTGTGACAGAGTCACGGGGAGTGGCAATGCTTGCAGACCCGGATGGCGACTGCACCTCAACCTTGACCTCCAGCAGTCAGGAGTGCTGGTGAGCATGCATCTTTTGAGGGAATTGTTGAAAGGAATTCACACACAGCTAGGGAAGCAAGCTAATGTTTCCCCAGTCTATGAAGGCGGGAAGACAGACAGGGATAAAGGAAGAAGAATTTTGGAAAGTCTCTCTGTAATAACAGGAGTCTGCCTTGGTGGCTATCTATACTCAGGCCAGCTCACTGATGGATAGCGCAAGTATGCTTCTGGAAGCAGGGGAATCACAGCCTGAGCTCATAATGTAGACATAGCCAAAGACAGAGGAGTTGACTAGCAGAATCATGACACCTCTTTGCTCTGCCCTGCTTATAGGCTGGGTATAAAAGACAGAGGAGTAGATCCTCAGCTAATGAAAATCAGCATGAAGGTAGGCTGATGCAAGTCAGCAGAGGAGCTGTTATGGAGCAAGAGAAGGGAGCCAGTGAAGGTTTCAGGGGACGCAGTTTATTCATCTTCCTGTACAAATCCTGAACCCCATTTTCTGCTAACATTAACCACAGTGAAACTCAAAACTATGTTTGACCACCTCCTTCCCTCAGCCCCCAATCTTTCAATACAAGCTCTAGCTTACCTAAAAGCTTAATTCAAAACTGACTGCCTTTCTCATGGAAATCAATGGTCAAGATTTTCTTTCCATGTCAGTTAATTGGGGTTTCTGTGATTTCACAGGCTGTCTGCATAGAAAGAGTGCTTTATTTAAAAATGTCATTGTTTAATGTTGGTCCCATTGTTATACAAAGATACATGATTCTGAAACTTTGGGATGAAAAATCATCATCAGTGTTTTTCTTTAAAGCAGCTGTCAGGTCCAGTCACTCATTCCGCTGAACATGACTAGCATTCAATCTACAAGGTTCACATAACTGTTCCTTATCCAGTTTTTAACATGTCTTCCCCAGGAGCTGATCACAGGTATGGAAAGCTCACCCCAAAAGTCATAGCTAATTTTAGTTTGCGATGCTGTTGTATCTGTGCTGGTCCAAGGCAAGGTGGGTGAGATAATAAGTCTCACTGGACCAGCTTCCGTTGGTGAGACACAAGCCTGAAAGATTACGTAGAGCTGTTCCTCAAAAGTTTGCAAGCTGGTGTCTCTCACCAAGACAGATTGATCACATAAAAGATATTAACTCACTCCCCTACCCTTGTCTCTCATATGATAGGATAACTGCATTTCCAAAATTGGTCAGTGTGATAGCTCGGCTGGAACAGATGTGACAGCAAAGTGCTCTGAAGACTCCCAAACTAGGTCTACCAAAGGAACTCTTCAGAAATGTACTTGCACCTGACACTTCCTTTGCTTATTCAATGTTTTAAGATGTTTAATGTTGTAATGACATTAAGCAATAATAACTTTTTAATTCTTACCACACATTCACCAATAGTTACAAGGACAGTCAAAAAGGCTACTGCCATGAAGTACTGGAAGAAAAGTCACTCTAGTTCTTTTGCAAGGATTGTTTTAATATAACAGAAGCTGCTTATTGTGGCAAGCTCTTTTGCAATGTCAAGACATGCTCTGGCATGATCTCAGAAGCTTGACTGGATAAACGCAATGAGTACACTGGCAGCTTGCTGAGCTCTCTTTCCAGAAAGTAGCTGGAAATAAGAGAACAAAAGAAATGAGGCAGATTAGCTCTTCTCTGAAATGGTAAAGCCACTCTCTTAAATGAGCAATTAAGGACATGACTCACATGGATAGGGCAGAGTGATTGTGATAATACACCCCCGCTCTTCTGCCCCATATTGGCTTGACACTGTAGCACATGATGGAAAATGGATGATTGGGAAAGCACGGCTGCAATGGTATCAGCTGTTTTCCAACAGTGTGCATTTGGCAGATGCTCTTCAAGTAATTTCATACAGAGCCGCAGGTTGCTTTTACCTTTATATTATAAAGATATACCAGTAGTTAAAGCCATCCTGGATTTCAAGATCACATGCTACCTTAAGTAGATTAATGGTGTGTGATCTTTAATTATCTTTTAAATATTTTGAACAATTTTAAAGAATTGAACGTGTCCTCTGAAACACAAGAAATTACATTTGATGGTCTGTTGTGTAAGTATCTCCATAACTTGAAGAAAAATCAGCTGGCTCAAGATCTGTGCTTCCCTTCCCTTACAATCTTCATATTGTCTCTTCTTGTCTTTCTTAATTTATCCACAGACTTATTTCATGTCACAGAGCTCAGCAGATTTCAGTCAGAAAATGGAGCTTAAAAATAATGAGGGAAAGAGGCTCAGCAGTAACACATCTTATTAGTATTGCTGCAGGAGTCTTTTTTTGTCCAAGGCCAGATTCCACTACTCTTCCTCACATCTGGTAGTATTTTATAGCATGACTACTGCCATTACTTTCCTTAGAGCTACTTCTGAAGTAAGGTCCTACTCAGCTAGTATAAGTGGGCATGGAAGGTGGAATCTGACTCTTAAAAGCATCATATTTCTGCACTATAAAAATAGCACGGAACTTTAAAACTTTGAGATGTAAAAGACCCCATTCACTGAGGCTGCATCTACACTACCACGGAAGACTGAATCTCTCTGGGTCAATTTCCCAGGGTCTGATTTTGCACGCGTGAAATGACACTCTCATGTGTCAAAGCTGACCCCTGTGCTCCTCACGAGAGGTGAGGAAAAGGGAAAGTCAATGGGAGAAATGGTCCTGTCAACCTTCCCCTGTGTGGACAGACATGGAAGTCGACCTCAGATAAGTCGATTTTAGTTACGCCAAATGGCGTAGCTAAAATTGCGTATCTGTGGTTGACTTCTATGTCTAGTGTAGACATAGCCTTAATCAGCTTGCTTGGCCAACTGTGAGACTACAATCCCTCAAGACAGAAAAGGGCAGGTGTTGAGTTTATACTGGTCTTTGAATGTCTCCCAACTCTGATTTTGATCATCTATTCACTCTGTGTCCCTGGGTATTTAAAACACTTACTGGCAAGAGAGACTTGAACTGCAACTTAGGGCCAATATATGTTAAAATGGGATACATAAAATACAGTTTGGAGTTGTGAGTTTAGCATCTTTGAGGTATGTCCAAGTTTAAGACTTCATTAAGACTCAGTGTGAAGAATTAGCAGCTTTAATATATTCAGTTTGCTGATGTCTGACATTATATCGAATGAATGGTCTATCTCAGAATGCCTTTGGTCTTATGTAAGACCTGAGGTGGATGCTTTGGGTTGGAGGCAAGGTAAGTGTTCCTTCCAATTGTTCCAAAGATCTGGCCAAGAAAACAAGAAGGGGTGTTTCAAGACATTATGTTCAGTAGCAATGCTGGTTCTACATCAGTGTTAATAGCAAATGCAGATCTATGTACAGAATTAGCTGACGCTTCATGGGGACGGCACATAAAATAACAAGAGTGTGAGATCTTTGGGATGGGAGCTATTGTTTTGTATAGGATGGGGGTTGCAGGCATTATGTAAGAAAGCCCCTGATGGCTTGAGGCCTTTAGGCATTACAAACCACAAATTTCAGCACCACCATTTGCATTTTAGGTAGTAGTTTTCTTTGGCCTTGACACTAAGGCAGGCCATAGATGTAAACTGGAGGAATGCTACCCCCACTTTTATACCTGAGCAAACTCTGTTGACTGAAGTGTAACTACTGCCCATGTCTGATAGCGTGCTTTCACATTTCAGTGTGAATCACAGCCATAGTTAATGAAACAGAATTATTAGATACTGTGAAGAAATAACAGATCTCTGAGTCTTCGTTGATACGAGAGGAAACTTAAGTGAACTATGAGGCTCCATAAAAACAGGTATTTGTTCCAGAGGCATTCAGCTTTCATTCTGCTTAGTGCTCACCTCATCTACAGCTATGGGACCAATATGACAGTGGAGGGAAGCTGGTTCTGAAAACCTGTTTCAGCGAAGTTTGGCTAGCATGGCTCTCCGTGTGGCTGAAACATGGTCTGGGGAGAAGTGGTCTGATTTCCTTTCGTCAGTCCTTAACAGGCCTTGTTTTATAATCCACTACCTTATTTTAAAACCACAAAATAGTGAAAAGAACCATTTCAAACGGAGATGGTAAAACAACCAAAGTGCTATTTACATTTTGGCCTTGACTTGTTGCTTTAGACAGGCCAGCCGGCATTCCCACGTGTGCTTACAGGCCTGCCAACAGAGCTGAGGGGGTGAGCGGGGGGGCAAAGGCAACAACTGTATCAGAACCCAGTGGATTTAAGGCAGCCCAGGGCTTCTACTGCTAGTGTTGCTGCTGTAGCTGCGCCTGAGTCCTTGTAAACAGTGCTGATGTATCAGTGTGAAAGTGACTAAGGGCAGCCCAGGAACTAAGATCCCTGGAGCTACAGGGCGGGAGGAGGGCCTTGAGTATGTAGCCATGTGAGTGAATGGGGAGGGGAGAGCCAGGCTGGGAACTGAGGTGTGGGGTCAGTCAGGGAAGAGAAGGAGGGAGCTGGGGTCTGGGGTGGAGCCGGGCACAGGAATGTGGGGAGCAAGGATGGAGTGGGGTGGAGGAACCAGGCTGGGAAGGGACAAGAGCCAAGGGGGTGGGCAGAGGTAGGCAGGGACGCCTGGGAGAAAGGAGCCAAGGGGAGGGGCACAGGATCGCTGGGGGGGGCAAAGGTGAGCAGGGGAGTGGGGGTGGGGAGGAGCCAGGCACAGGACTGCTGGGGGCAGAGCTGTGTTGGGGAGACTTGGGTGGCTGAGAGGTGTGGGAGGGACACATAAGTGGGGGCTGGGGTTGTGGCTGAGCAGGGTGTCCTCTGACAGAGAGGTGGCCGTTGGGGTTTCCCTGCGCTGGGGGAGGGGAGGGTAGCATGTAACTCTGCCCAAGTGCGGGGGAAAGGAGGCCCATTGATTGTGCTGTCCTGGGGCCTAGAATTCCTGTCAGCTGACCAGGCTCTTAGCAAAGCTTTGTGAGTGAAGGCTGGCAGCCTGGCAGCTAGGGAATGTAAAGGTGGAGATGAGAGCCTTTAAACCAATAAAAATTGCAGGCAAACCCCTAAAACACTGAGGCTACGTCTACACCTGCATTCCTCTTTCAAAAGAGGCATGCAAATGAGGGAAATGGAAAATGCAAATGAGGTGCAGATTTACATATCTGGCACCTCAGTTGCATATTCTTCTTTCAAAAGAGCTTCTTTTGAGAGAAGAAAAGCAGTGTAGACGTGGCTCTTTCGAAAGCAAACCCCTTCTTCGAAAGAATCCTTCTTCCCATAAAAAAGAAGAGTATACAAATGAGGTGCCAGATATGTGAATCTGCACCTCATTTGCATTTTTGATTTCCCTCATTTGCATGCCTCTTTCAAAAGAGGAATGCAAGTGTAGCCACAGCTTCAGAGATGATCATGTCAGAGCGAGTGACGTCACCTTTTACACAGTCAGTGGTGTGCAGCATGAAGTACACAGAGACAAATCCTGTCCTAAGTTGTGGGAGGACACTGCCACGTGATTCTCTCTGCAGAGATTTCCCCCATGTCAGTGAAGGTTAATGAAAAATTAAGTTTCCATTCCGGAGTGCACTCAGACTGAGGCTAGCCAAAGGCTAAGTGCAAGTTCATCTAATTTAAATTAACATCCTAAACCCAGCACAACCTGGATTCAGGATGTGGGATGGAACCAAGCTTTAGCAGCAGAGATGGATGCTTTTCTGCTACCAGGGGATGGCACTCGTGCTCCTGGACTTCTCTCCAGCATTGACACTGTTGAGCATTTGATAGTATTGTTCTGCCTCGGAGGGGTGGTGGGGACAAGAGGATGTGGGAGGAACCGGCCGAGTAGACAGAGCACTGGACTCAGAAGATCTGGGTTGAATTCCTAGCTCTGTCATTGATTTGCAGTGTGGCCTTAAGGCAAGTCACTTCAGCTTCTTGTGTCTCAGTTTCCTCATATGTAGAAGTGCTTTATGCTCCATGGATGAAATCCGGTACATAAGTGCAGGTATTTAAAAGTCCTTCCTGGGTGTCTGCAGGTAAAAAGTAATGATGGAAAACTGAACTTCTGTCCTCAGAGCTCTCCCTTGTGGCATCCATCAAGGACAAATTCCACATCTACATACAGGCACTAAGGGACTCAGGTGACAGCAATATGCAGAGGACACAGAGTTCTATCTTTCCTTCAGCACATATATCTACACCACTACTACCAAGATATCCCAGTGCGTGCATGAGATCAGTTTGTGAATTTAAGAACAGCTACTAACATGGAACCCAGGCAAGACGGAGCTGCTGTTTGCAGGCAAAGGAATGCATTCTGAAGTGTTCACAGCCACGATGCAGAGTCCTTTTGTTCAGGAGTTCTTAAAATGGACGTGAAGGTGCATGACCCCTTGGGGTCATGAGGTTTTTACAAGGTGGGTCGTGAACTGTCAGTCTTCACCCCAAATCTCAGCTTCACCTCCAGCACGTAAAAAGTGTTTTTAATCCATAAAGAGTGAGGGGTTGCGCTCAGAGGCTTGCTGTGCGATAGGTGTCACTAATACAAAAGTCTGAGGAGCACTGTTTTGTGCAGGCACGCACTCACAATTCTGTGTGTGCCTTCAATACACTGTGATCCACCCATATTCCTGGATTCCTCACAGTGTGCAGATAGCAATTAATAATTTCCATCACTTTCAGTTTACTAGACTGACCCACCCTGGAGTACAATGGCCTGGCCTCAGTTATACATCTTTGACACCTCCACTCTGGACCACAGCAATGCATCTTTCCTCGGCACAAGTCCGTCAGTTCTCAGGGAATGCCATGTAGCACAGAAAGCTGGAGCAGATCTTTGTAGCAACATGGGCTACCAAGAGAGCTGGGCAACAGAGCTAGGGGAGAGAAACATAATGGAAATAATCTGTTGGTCACTTTTTGTCTACCCCAACATGTTATGGAGTTGAGGTGAGATTCAGAAGCGGGGCTGGAGCAGCAGCTGCATGACACAATATTGAGCTGGCTACCAGGGAGCAGATAGGACTCTCTAGGTCAGCCTGGTCCCACCTGCTGGTCCCCACAGGTCCAAGCAGAGACAGTGAGCCAGAGGAAATGGGAGGAGCAAGGATGGGTTGGGGACAATGCACTGGGGCCTTGATGGGGTGAAGAGGTGTCAGTGCACAGGATTCCAGCTGCCACAAGTGCACAGGAAACTTGGGGTACCAGCCACCAAGGAAATACTGTAAGAAAAACAATAGACATTAGTGGTGTGTCCCTTCCTAGCTTGGGGGCTGCTTCCTTCCCCTCTCCCCCATTCAAGTCTCAGTAGCTTCCCTCATTTCATCATTTAACCCTCACAAAAAGCTTCCCCCCTCCCTGCCACGGTTTACCATAAGTGCCTTTGCTCTGTATGCTAGCTTCCTTTGGAATATCAAGTCAAGTTCACGGTCTCAGTTGTTACCAGCATAGGCAGTTGCTTTGGCGTAGCATATCTAAAAGATCACTTAAAAGGTTGGGGTTTGAAGACTGTGGTGGTCAATGACACAAAGAAACTTCCCAAAATAAATCTTTCTTTTTCCAGAAGAACTATAACAGGATTCAAAGAAGAACTAGATAAATTCATGGAGAATAGGTCCAGCAATGGCAATGAACGAATATTGGCAGGTCTGGTGTCCCGGGCCTCTGTTTGCCTGAAACTGGGACTGAGTGAGAAGGAATGAATCACCTGATGACATGGGCAGCAGATAATGCAGACAACAGAAGGCATTGCCTTCCCAAAACTGCCTACATTCCCAGCCCCCTGGAAAGGCTGGGGCCATGCCACAACAGCCTCGTTCCACAGCTCCCCCAGGAGGGCTGGGGCTGCAATGGGGCAGCCACAGCCCTCCAGCTGGCCAGGGAGGATCGGGCTGGGGTTGAGGGTGCTTGGCTCCAGAGGGAGGGCAGGGCTTTGAAGTGTGGAAGGGGTGGGGCCTCAGAAGGAAGAGACAGGGCTGGGCCTTTCCTTCCCCAGCTGGGCCTTCACCCGATGCCCATGCTTGATGATTACCTGTTCTGTTCATTCTCTCTGCGGCACCTGCTGTTAACTGCTGTCAGAAGACAGGAGACTGGGCTAAACAGACTTTGGTCTGACCCAGTATGGTTGTTCTTATATTTTCATGTTCATCTACTCATGAGACAGAGCTTTCTCAAGGGTTAGTCCAAAACTGAGGAATAAACTCCCACAGAGACTCACAACCTTAAGAATGTTCTTCAAATGTTCTCATGTGTCATAGTAAAATATTGACCATTGTCTGTACTGTTTAACAAAGACAAAACCTTTTCCTGTAGTTTGTCAGATTTATAAATAAAGGCAAACTGTGTGTGTTGCATCTTCTAGCAAGTCTGCCTATCTTTATGGACATGAGAAATGCTACAGTGTACAGCAATGCACATAAAATTAAACCTGAAGTTTATGAGTTTCTGTTAAAAGAAATGTAAGCACCTGATTCCAGGAAAAAATTATCCAGTATTGCAAGAAAAGCTTGGAGCAAAAGGCTTTTTTTTTTCTTGAGATTTTGGTTCTTTGCATTGGCTTTTTGATGGAAAAAAACAAGAGCTCTTCATAAATGAAACACCTAATTTTCTCTCTCCTTTCACAAAATCCCCAGTTTGAAGGGTTGATCTGACTCTAAGTGCCCTTAAAAGCAAATGTAAAGCTTGCCATCTGGCTTAGCCCACTTTTAGAATGTACCTTTACAATCTCTAGTTTTATTTAACCTCTCTGTGCCACTTACGAGCCCCTGGTTCTCTTGCACTGGGCTGCAAAGTACATTTAACTCCATGAACAGTCATGCTGAGCAACATTTGAGAAGGTTTAAGTACCTGAAATGAAAACAGCTTCCTCAAGATGTTTTACCTCCTGGATGACTAAGAATACAATAGATTGAAAGAGTCCAAGAGTTAAATGGGCTCCAGGGAGTAATAACAACATTTCTGTAAATTGAGGCTGGTTTGATTTTTTAATAATTCACAAAACCTTAATGAGAATATTTAAAATACTTCCCAGTCACAGCTATTACATGGTCTCACTCTCCATCAGCTTTTAGTTATGACTGAAACCACCCTAGACCGATTAAACCCATATTCATGCAGTCCAATTTTTTTTTCTTATACACGCCCTAATGAAGTGTGCCTCAGGCCTTTGACAGCTTATCTTCACCCTGACTAGCATGGCTCATTCTTTGCTTAGATGTCAGTTCTTACCTCCAGTGGGCCCATGATGCCAGCTCCCACTGCCCACTTGGTACATTTTTCAGAGAAGCATCTTCAAGATTTCTCCCAGGCTACCCCTTACACTTGGGATTAACCTGCCCAAAATAACACATTATCTACTTAAAATTTCTTCTTAAAACTCTTTTGCCATGATGTGTCTACCGAACCCTGTCAGCAGTCAGGCCACTGATGTGCTGAGTCTGCAGCTGACCACACTGACCAATGTTATTGGCTTTCAGGGTGAAAGTAACTTCAATTGCTTTCAGGTACTGTCCTATCACAACCCACAACCCCCCACCTTGGGGAGGGGCTTAGGGCAGGAGGTGTGGGGGCAGTGGTACGAGAGTACCTGTAAAAAATGTAAGTATGGTGTGGAGCATGGGAAGGGGGAGCTCAGGGCTGCGGGTTGGGGTGTGACCGGGGATGCAGAAGTCAGGGCAGGGGGCTGGAGATGTGGGGGGTGAAGGACTCAAGGTGGGCACTGGGTATGGGCAGATTCAGGGCAGGCGGCTGGAGATGTGTGGGGTAGAGTGCAAGTGTCAGGGCAGAAGGCTGGGGTGGGAGTATGGAGTGTGCAGTGCAGGATGGGAAGCTTGAGGCTGGGGCAGTCCCAGTTGGTGACCCTGCCCTGTACTGTTCCTGTTCTCAGCCATATGGGAGTGGTGCAGGCAGCGCTCATGGGCACAGGCAGGGAGATAAGGGTGGGCAGAGTGCTGAAGCACCTCCGGGACCCTGGCGCAGACAGGATTAAGGCCTTGCCCCCAGCCAGTCACTTTCTGACTGGTGTGCTGCACCAGGGCGCACCGGCTGACTTTGACCTTTGTTGCTTGTACTTCCATCAGTCCGTCTGCAGCCACCTGCTTTCTCTTGCCTTTTAAAGTCGTACACTCTTTCGTGCATGGCCCCTCCTGCTTTTCTGTGTGCGCCCAGCACAGAGTGCAATGGGGTCTTGCTCCATGGCTGACAGTCTTGGCATTGCAATAATACAGGTAATTACCCATAAAGTCACCCGGATATACTAAGGCTGGGGTTTTATCCCTGGAAAGCGCCAGCCTTCCAGGAGTGCAGTTGTCTGATTCTAATAATAAACTCTTTCGTTTCGCACTGCGTGGCTTCATTCTCAGTCAGCCTGAGGGAGAATGGCCCTGTGAACCATGGTCAGTTCACTAGTGACAGTTTTATGCAGCAGACGAAGATTGTTTCCTTGTACAGCGAGGTCCCCACAGTTACGAGCTTAACGTTCGCAAATTCAATTATTCAGGAGCGGCCGCTCTGGGCGGGAGTGCCGGCAGCTGCTGTCTCACCGGGGCTCCACTTGAGCAGTGCTGGCAGCTGCCGCCTTGCTGAAGGCCTGGGCAGAAGCCAAGTCATCACTGTATAACAGTGCTGTGCCCCTGCGTTAGGCAAGGACTATTTTATTAATTAAATTGACAAACTTTGTCATGGAGGAGGCAAAGTAATGGTCTCATTAGGGTTTACAGTGCCGTGATCTAGTCTGTAATTGGAAACCTTTGAGGCACTAGACAATCTGCAACATCTGAATGTATGGATCAGCTCCACCTGGGCTAGCCACAGTCCGGAACAGTTCTACCAGGTGAAACTTCATGGATGGTACAGCTGAGATGAAGAGTGAGAGTTCAAAGAATCTAATGGTTAAAATGTCCATTTTATGGATGAAGAAACTGAGTCTCAGAGAAATTCAATTCAGGGGTGGCCTTAGGGAAAATGGTGCCATGGATGAATTTGTATTTTGTCACCCTTCTCCTCTTCTGCTTCCCCAGCCCTGCCTCCATTGCCTCTGGCCCCCAGTGCCTCCCCATTCATGCCTGCTCCCCCCCATCCCCTGCTGCCTCCCCAGGCTCCCCACCCCTCCATTGCTCTGAGGCTCCCTCCACTCAATGTCCCAAGCTCCCTTCCATGGCCTTGCACTCCAGGCCTGCCATGCTTCTTACCTCTTGACCATAGAACACCCTTCCTCTCCCTTACCACAGCACCATGCGTGGTCACCCACAGTAACCAGTCATAAGGAGAGCCTTAAGTTAGTGACTTTCTCAGTATCACACAGGGAACTGAGGCACTGTCCGGGATAGAAATCACCTTCCCTACTTCAATTATTGGAGAGTCCTGCCCCACACCCTAGCACACACACTGAAAGAGGTAATGGTTATTACATTTTCCCAAGAATTCTGGGTCCCAAGCAATTACTTGCTTATGTATGGCAAACTCTGTTTGACATTTCTAAGTAAAGCTTGGCTAGACGCAAAAAGACAAAGCTTTTTCAGTTTACCATAAACCAAACTTTGAAGCTTTGAAAAGCAAATTCGAAATATGAACCACTTTTTTTTCATGACCCTGAAAAATGATACCTGCAACTATTCACCATTCAGCATTTTGTGAATGTGCTGATCGCTAATCAGATACTAATCTGTTCCTTTGCTGGTTTTGTTTTAAAATCACAATAAATGCAAAGCCATCTCATCAGTGCTGTGCTGATCAAAATGCTTTTTGTTTCCATTTTCCATCCACAATAGTCTGTTTTACCAACTAGCTGATGAAGGCAAGGGCACACGGACAAAATTCCTAATCATTCTGGGATTTGCTCTGCCTAGCAGTCAATATAACACAGAGACACAACTGCATTATCACTGCCTTCACACAGCATGGTATTGTTTAGCAGCCACAGCAAGAATCTGACACAACTGACTATATTCATAGCCTTTCTGTGTGCTGATAGAGAGTGTTCTTACACCAAAAACTGTTTCTCTCTTCCATTTTCTTTTGTTATCTGTGAGACTTTCTATTTCTGACCAATGCCTTAACTCCATGATCCTGTCATGAATGTCTAATTCAGTAAAGTGTAAGGTATCCTCACAATGAAGAAATTTATTGCTCTAAAGAATAGCAAATAGCCATGTTATATTACTTGGGCAATTATATGTGGGCAATTTAATATATTGGCTGAGTAAAATGTAAAGGGAAAGCATTGGATTAACTGTCTGGCATAATGAAACAGACTCAAGTTAATTTATTAATTTATAAGGATTTTGGTAACAAATGCCATCAGGTATCTCACAAATTTAGGCCATGAACCCTCAAAGCACTTAAACTATTAGAATCCAGGGGATTACCTAAAGTTAGGCAAATATTTAAGTGTTGGCAACAGTAGGGAAAGGCACTGATTCCAAGCTACCAAAGGCCATTTAGGACTATAAGGTATAACTATAGAACTATATATATAAATTATACAAGCTGTAGGTATGTAACTTAGAACTCTAAGCTATACTGTACTTGTTAGCACACAGGACACGCACAACAATCACCACAGAAACTGCTCTTCGTCTGGCTTTGGGCCTAATCCAAAGCACACTGAAGTCAGTGGGAGATTTTCTATTGGCTTCAATGGACTTTCAAACAGACCTTTGCTATTTTTTATTTATAGCCATTTTTATATCACTTGCTCCCACTCCCACAGTTTGCCACATTGAATCTGAATGGGAAAGACTGCTATGACCTTTGAAGGCCCTGGCTTCAAATCGTGCTGACTATCGATGTGGAAAAAGTAGCACGTATCACTGTAATTCATAATTGTCTTACTGCACGTACACAGGACAGAAGCACTGAGGTTGCATGGATAACCTTAATTTTGCCATTTCCTATCAGCTGAATCTTGCCTTTGTACCCCTACCATTCTTTTAACATACATAAGTACATGTAATATGGCCCCTATAAGACCTTCTCTTAAGTGAGGTCTTGAATGATAAAGAATCAGAGACTCTTTCAGCTCCTGGGTGTCATTTTGAATCCAGCCAAGCAAAGCAGAAATTCAAAGTTGTTCCTATCTTATGAGACTTTGGTGGCCACAGATTCATCGCATATGGTCTTATGACTTTGCTGAGCATCACTTCTGTCTCCCACTTCACTTACTCACCACCAGGCTTTGCACTAAGTGGCACTTCTGGCAGAGAAGCAAAGAACTGCACAGGCCATGGAGAGTGAATGACTTTTGTTTCTTTTGATCAAGTTCACCTCGTCCATCCAATCATGGGTAAGTTATACCAGAAGAGACATGTGGTTGGGAAACTTGTCCCTTTACTGCCCCTTACAGAAAGAGAAGCCTTCATTCACCAGGTTGCCAGCCACATGTCTTTCGCCGGCACTAAATCAATACAACTTTTTAAAAACTGAAGTTTATGACTCTACATAAATTATATGTAAAGAATCAGATTAATATAAAATATAATATAAAATTGTAAGTGCTTTGTGGCAGAGCCCATTGTTTCATTGTGCGTAAAGCACTTAGCGCAATGGGACCCTACCTGGGCTCTCTAAGAGTTACTGGTGCTACAAATTATAAATAAAACAAAATAATAACCATTTTCATAAAATACCTCACATAAAGCTACACAGAACTTGGCAGCTGTGGACTTTACGTAGTGGCGTGAAGATTTTTCAAACCAGCCTTCAATTTCTAAAAACTCCCTCTGCACCTGTGACATTCACCTACCCTTTCTAAGACTGGCAAATAGTTTTTATTTCTTGTGCTCTGTCATTCACCCATTCCAGTCAGATCATTTAAAATGGCATAAAATGATAGTGACACAGGCTGAGACTTTTTAAGCCAGCAAGAACACTATCAAGGTTTCACTTTATGTTAATGGCAGATAGTCTCAAAATTTGACTTCCCGTTTTCAATTTTGTTTGCAGAATGTACAGAGTTCTTCATATTGTTGCTCCACCACACACATTTCTCTTTAGAAATAACTTCAGTAATCCTCTCCCTGACATCATCTTCATCAACATTATCCTGGCAAATCTCAAAGAAGCATAGCCTCCTTCCAGGCTGAGCGCCCGATCTCCAGCTAGTACTGAGGATGGTCTGGTAGGATGGTCAGTCTATGTCATTGTCACTGGCAATCTTATTGTGCTACCAAGTCTTTTGGTGACCTTATGATCACTGGCATCCTTGGGTAAGCCACTGAGACTGATCTAGTGCTGATGACTAATAAAAAATAAAAATGAAACTTTCTGTGCCACTTATGTAGCCGAGGAACTCTACAACAACAGACCAATGTGAACGAGGGAGTTGTAAAATGGAGAGGAAAAAATAAGGCCAAATACTAGCTAGCATCAGGAGGACTTCAGTTGAATGTAATGAAATGTGGCTTATGCGATGGCCTTTCAGTAGGCCCTTCAGTTTCAAGTGTCTGAACAAGCAGTTCTGTAGCACCTTAAAGACTAACAATTTTATTTATTAGGTAGTAGGTTTTCAGGGGTAAGTCTTCACATTTTCAGATCAGGATGGCTTGTTTTTGTGAAGTTACAGTCTAACAAGGCTCCCCTCTAAGCATCTAAATGTTATAAATAAAATGTTAAACATGTTAAAAACAACAACCTCCCCTAATAATGCAACTATGTCACTTAATTCTTCATGACCCCCTCTGGCTAGTAGTGGCACTCAGTTAGTACCGGATGCCATAAGTAGTAAAATAGGTATCCCACAGGGATGTGCCACAGTCCTCTATCTGAGTAAGTGGCAACTTTTTCCAAACAGACATATCCCCATATTTAAAATTGGGTGTTTTTGGTAATGTTGTTATCCTATTCCCAGTGAGTTAGTGTGCCTGGCTTGTAAGCTGACATCAATATATCTTGGAACACATGTGACTGTGTGACTAAGTACTGGAAATGCAGAAATAAACATTCTAAGAATGTGCAAATAGCTGCATGATATCAGCTCATTGTGTAGTACCAAATAACAAGCAGTTCTTCAGCACCTTAAAGACTAACAAATTTAGTTATTAGCTTTCATTGGTAAGACCCTCTTGTGTCATTAGTATTTAACAATTCATATTCCTATCTAGCACTGATAATATTTAGCCAGACATTTTGTAAATCATCTATTATTAAAAATGCTTTTTATTTTCAAGGCTTTCTGAGTCATCATGAATCAACTCAATCCTTATCCAAAAGTCTTTAAATAATGAAATCATATGACCAAAAATGGTCCCAGGTTCAGGACACATGTGACCTTTTAACATAAACCTTAATCCAGGGCACATGATTATTTAACACGTTTAAAATGCCGAGAAGGAAAAATAACTTGAACAGATCTTTCTTTTCGTATCTAACCTGTAGTGATGAATTACACTGTATTTTATAGACTGTATATAGACAGCTACTTGGTCCATTTTTAAAAGATCCAGAAATCTTGGACTTGAGATAAATCATGAAATTTGCAGATGACTTTTTGCATAAAATTACTTTGATGATTTAATCCAGCACATCCCAAAATAGCTACTGGATTGGAAGGGTGAGGTGTTATCATTTAGTGGACCAACTTCTCTTGATGCAAAAGGTATAATTTCAAACTACACAGAGTATTGTCAAATCAGCCCTACTGTATGGAGCAGAAACTTGGAGAACAACAAAGAGGACTGTCCCAAAAATCCAGATGTTTATCAACAACTGCCTCTGTAAAATCCCCCACATCCACTGGCCATACACCATCAACAACCAAGACCTATAGCAACTGACTCACCAACTTCTTGCTGAAGAAGAAATCAGGAAAAGAAGATGGTGATGGATTGGTCATACCCTTAGAAAACCAACCACCAAGACTTAATTTGGAACCCACAAGGAAAAAGGAAAAGAGGGAGCCCAAGAAACACCTGGTGTAGAGACCTGAAGGCAGACACTAAATAGACTGGATACACCTGGTCAGAACTGGAAAAGATTGCCCAGGACAGGGGATGCTGGTGAACGGTTGTCAATGGCCTATGCTCCAAGATGTAGGAGTGGAAGAGGCTTACTACTACCACTGCATCCTACTGTAGAGAGAAAAACCAAAAGGTGATAGGCTGAACTTCTTAACAAATGGTTGACATAGATTGAGAAGTCCAAGAAGTTTTAGAGACATTACAGCGGTGTAATTAGCATCCAAATCTCACTGAAACCCACACTGATACAGACAAAAGAATCCCATTTAAAATATAGGTGTATTTTACCAAGTTTGGCCTTTCCAGCACCTCAGGCAGTTCTAGACAATAAAATCACAGCTAACCGCATGCTGTTCTAATCAGGCCAGGCCTTAGGGCCCCGCACTACAATTGACTGTAGCATCTACAACCCGCCAGCCAAGCTCTGCTGGCAGCATGCTGTGTTGGGCCCCACAAACTCTTTGGCCAGGCTTGGTTCTAATTAATCCATATAAATTGCTAAATGACCATTTTAATGCTTTTGTTGTTGAGCTAAATCATCAAGAAAAGCAAAATATTCAGAATTCAGGAGCAAGGAAGTTCTGAAAAAAACAGAAGTCAGCATGCCAGCAAATACAAAAGATATCATTTTCTAGATTAGGGAAAAACAATAGCTTGAAATCAAATGTATATTCTGGCACCATCTCAGCTGTGCAAGATTAATGAAAGGGAAGACAACAAGAACTCTGGCAGCTGGGAATCCAGAGAAATGATGTTTTACTTTTAAGTGATCCTACAAAAGAAATACAAATAAAAACACAAAAATGAATGATGAAAGTGAAGAAAAAAATGTAGTGAAATGCAGTTTATGTAATGGCCTTCTGGTAGGGATATACGAAATGAAAGACTCTCCCTTCTCCTCCCTTAAAATACAAAGAGACAAAAGTGCTTTTAAAATATCCTGTTTATCAAAAAAATTAAATAAGAAAATCTTGGATAATGGATCAGGAGGGGAAAACTTACTGAAGTCAGTAGAATGGTCAGCTTTGGCTCTTTGTCTCAGCAATCACTTTGCCTTCATTTGCTTTTTTCTGACTCAGGTAACTCAGTCAAGTGCTCCCTGTAAGCTGGTGTTTGTCTGGCTGCTGAGGAGAGATTCAAATGCCACCCAGCCGATTAACAGAACATCTATAGATAGGGGCTTTTTTTCAGCAGAACACCTACAACTGGGGTTTTTTTACACATACACATGCCTTGGTGCACACAAAAATGTATTCTGCACTTGGATGGAAAACATTAGTGGGAACATTGACTCACTCATCCCTTTTTTTTAGCTTCATACATTCGCTAAACCCCTTCCTTTTAGGATTTTAGAAAATCAACATCTCTTAGTAAAACAATAGCTTCCGCTCCTGTTTTTCTTCCAAATACATCATCATGTTTACCCAGTTTCATCTGAATCCCCTCGTGTTCATTTGGGAAGCAATCTGAAGCGTAGCTTTCATGATTCTTGCAAATCTGATCTCGGCAAAGGCAAGTTCATTTTTCACAATACAGTACTTTGTTCTGATCTGGATATAAATAGGAATCCTAGTTTTCCAAGATAAACCCTCCCCCCCAGATTCTCAGACAAAACATAAAAATCCGCATTTTTACATGATTAAAATGAAATCTCACAGAAGGAACCCTGCTGCCTGGGGCTGAAATCTCAATTTCCTGTATTCCTATGTGAGCGCTTGTGGCATGGGATTCTACTATATGGCTATGTCTACACTGGAGTGAACTGTCAACAGAAGTACTGTTGGAAGGTATCTTACAACAAAATATCTGTCACATGATTGTGGCCAGACTGCAAAGCGGATTGAAAAAGCAATCAGCTCTGTTGGCAGAGATCGGCCAGATTGCTCAGCTGCTCTCTCCTCAGAATGGCCCCCGACCCCTTCAGACAGGGTTGCATGGTGGGTAAGACCGCCTGTGAGCCTCACCCAGGCTCACAAAGCACCCCCACAATGCCTGTTGTCTGCCCATGCTGAGGCTTGCCTACCTCACTGATGGACAGCACAGCTGCTACAGCAGGGCTCGCACGCTTGCTGAGAGAGACTTTGTGCTTTCTAGCTAGCCATGGTGCCAGAGCAGCCCCAGGGCTTGCACTGGCCTCAATCAGAGGTGCTTCAGCTTCTGCTGAACCTCCTCACAGCCAGGGAGGATGACCCAGATAACACCATCAAGGAGCACACCTTAACTGTACATGGGCCCACCCTATGGGTGATCAGGTGTGGCTGGAGGTACAGCATCAGTGCTGACTGGTGGGACCAGCTAGTCATGGTGCAGTGGGATGACCAGCAGTGGCTCCAGAACTTCTGCATGCAGAAGAACACCTTTCTGGAGCTCTGTGCCTGGCTTGCCTCCACCCTCCAAAACCAGAACACTATCCTCCTGGAGGAGCAGGTCACCATCGCCCTGTGGACGCTCACCACCCCAGACAGCCACAGCTCCATCGGGAATCAGTTCAGCACAATGCACAAAGTCTCTCTCAGCAAGTGCGTGAGCCCTGCTGTAGCAACTGTGCTGTCCGTCAGTGAGGTAGGCAACCTGTGAGTACCTTGAGGGGTTACTGTATAGGACCTTTACTTAAACTAGGGCAAGGCCTATTGCGGCTATTACACCTTTCCAGTCAGAGGTAGGAGGGGAAAGCTTGGACATGAGCTAATAGTGGCAAGCAACACAGGAACGGAAGACTGATGTGAATAACTAAAGGTGACTATTTTGACCTTAACTTTCCCTGTGAATGGGGAAAATAAAAATTTTGCAAAATGCCCCTTATGCCGGGTCTTACCTGCAGGCTACTTGTGTTACTGCTAAAGAGAAAGCTTGGCCTCCCCTTGGCCTAAGTTAGCTATTTTACATTGGCTTCTTGATATATGGATATATATATAGAAACATAAAAGCAATGCCTTAATCAAATTACCATAATCAAACTACAATTGTTGCTATAAGCTAGCAAAAGCTACAAGGGGCATTCCTCCTCTTGGCTGGGGAGTCCAGGAGGGAGTGTTCCTCACCCCACATGGCCAGGAGGTCCTGGATCTTGGGCCTGGTCCATGCAGAGGCCTGGCATTTTGTGTCCCGGAGGTGGAGTTGAGGGGGCTCCTGGGTCCCCTCCAGCTCCTCCCTGGAAGACCCCAGGGGTCGTTTGCTGCCATGTTGCTGGATGGAGTGGTTCTGAGGCATGAAGCAGACAGTGTGTTGTGGGGTGCTTCTGCGCTCTCAGCTTGCTGCCACAGGGTTTCCGGTGCTCCCTGAAGCTTTACGAATGGCCAGAGGCAGGGAGCGTAGAGATGTGATTGCTGTGGACGGGTCATCCCCCTGAGAAAGCTGGGCAGCACCATGGAGGACTTTTATGTTGACAGATGGCCCCCTGGAGCATCCACACAGGCTTTCTGTCAACAGAGATCCATCGAGAGAAGTGTTCTGCCTCATGGCGAACGGCAGAATGCTGTTGACGAAAGTGCCGCATTCCGTCAATTTACTGTCAACAGAACACCTTTGTAATATGGACACTCTGAGAGTTTTGTCAACGGAACTCCAGTTTTGTCAAAAAAATTCTCTAGTGTAGACCTAGCTGATATGTTTATATATGTTCAAAAATGTGAAACTAAAACTTCTCGATAAAAATGCAAATTGCACATTTTTCCATGGCAAAAGGACATCTAGGATAATTGGTTATCAGTTATATCACAATTAATTCAGCCTGTTAGTGATACATCTATTCACTGTTCAAATTCACATCACCTTTTTAACCATCATCTCATTTGGCAGCTAACGTCTCGTGCAGAAAATATGCTTCTTTTGTGTGTCATTCTTACATGGACCAAAGCATTCTTGAAATTTGAGTGACTACCTTTAGCAGCTTCTTACTTCATACTCCCACAGAAATGCATCAAGCCTTTCCATTGCCTCTGAACCTGCCAGATGTGGTAATGCGGAGCATTTCAATGTCTCTGTTTTCTCTTTTCTTCCATCCCACTGGCTTCCAAGAAAATTTGAAAGCGCTCAGTGACCTCTGCCCCAGTCCTCAAAAATATTTAGGTACCTAACTCCTGCTGAATTCAAAGATTCTGTTAACATCTGACACCATGCTACATAACAGAGCTAGTTAGAAAATGACACACGTTTCACAAAAAGTAAAGCATAACCCCAATTAAACCTCCTAAGTATACGGGAATTTTTTAAAGATTTTTGCAACTTTTTTTATTTTTTCAATAAAAGTTTAATCGATATTTTCTGAATTTAAAAGAAGTAAAACATTCAGGCTGCTTTCATTGGAGAAAAACACTTTTTTATGCTTCTTCTCACTGGGAAAAGAGATGGAATAGAGGAGAGCATAATATAAGAGAAAACGGGGAAATCCCCATTTTCCTCTTAATTTTTAGCCCCCCCACTTTTTCTCCAAAGGAAATAGAGGAAAACTTAAAAAGTGGGAAGAAATGGCTTTTTTCCCCCCTCACAAATAATGATTCGTATGAAAAAAAACATTTTGGTCAAAATTAATAATTTTAATTCAAAGTTATTTTCATGTGAAAATTTCTGCCAGTTCTACTCTATATAATAACCATCTGGCATGCTGGAGCATTGGTAAGAGATTAGTCTTTATTTCCTGGCTTCACTCATCTCCCATTGTGTGGTGAGGTTACAAAAGGTCAGTCCCTCTGTCACATGGTCAGGCACAGTTTCCATTGAATCCAGTGAGTACAATAGTCCCTCGATTTATGTGAGGGTTCCATTCCCATGCACCTTTGCATAACTGGAATTTCACATATGGCAGGGGAGGGGGGCAGCTTTATCCCCTGGCGAGGCTCATGTTCTGCAGCCAGAGAAGCAGCAGGAGCACCTGGAGTTCCTCTGGGGAGGTAAGTCCTGGGGTTGGGGGGCAGTTGGGGAGGGTTAAGCCTGGAGGTGGGTTGGGGAGGGGGGTTAAGCCTGGGATGGGTTAGTGCTGCAGGGAGTGTAGGGGATGGTGAGCCAGTGCTGTAGGGGTGAGGGCAGGGAGGTTGAACCTGGGTCGGGGGGTTGAGCCAGAGCCACGCATGGAGGTGAGTCGGAGCTGTACTCGGGTGGTGAGCTGGGCCATGGCAGGTTTGAACTGGGGCTGAGGGGGTTGAGCTGGCACCGCCCGTGAGGGGTGGTGAGCCGGAGCCGGAATTGGAGCCATGTGCAGGGGTGGTGAGTGAGCTGGAGCCATGTGTGGGGGCGGGGGGGTGAGCTGGAGCCATGCTTGGGCAGTGAGTCAGGCCCCAGGGGGATTTGAACTGGGCCAGAGGGGTCGAGCCAGAACCGCGCGTCAGGGGTGGTGAGCCAGATCTGGGTGTGAAGGTTCGAGCCAGAGCCGTGCACGGGTGTGTGTGAGGGGGGGTCAACCAGGGCTGGGTGGGGAGGGTTGAGACAGGGCTGGGGGGAGCGGGATTTTGAGTTGCCCTTAACTCATGTTAATGCAAGTTAAGTGCAACTTGAACTCACACATTTCTAGGGTTTACTGTATTGTTATACTGCTCATCCTTTTGGTATATCCATCTGGAGTGAAAGTCTTAAGACGACGTTAAAATAGGCAGTGTTGGAATCTGGTCTGTGCCACTGTACTTCAGAGCTTCTGATTAAACTGTGTGTTTCTGCGAATGATTTTTTATGGGGGATTTCAACCAACTTTAATTAGCTCAAGATCTTGCGGGTATTGTGATAGTCATAAGACTGTCCCAGGTTTTACAGCTCAACACGTTTTGGATCACAGTTCTGTGTTAATTAGCAGTGGATAGATGGCGGTTAAACCACTTTTTTAGGGAAAGAATATTATTCTTCCATTTTAAGGTCAGGGCCAACTTCTTGCTTCCATCTTGAGCTAAGTCCCTGTGCAACTAAGACCTATGTGTCATAGTGCTGCAATGGAGAGTAGGAGGATGCTTGGCCTTTGAAATCTGTGTAATAACTGTTTTGTTTTGTTTCTACTGGCATCACTTTACAACAGCTGTGAATAGGAGCTACTGCTGTTTACTAAGGCTATATTTTAGCTACTGTTAGTTGATGGGTGATTCTCCACTCAGAGGCTGTTTCTACACAGGCCACTTTCTTCGAAAGTGGCATGGTAATACATGGCCCGAAATATGCTAATGAGGTGCAGATGCAAATTCTCCACGCCTTATTAGCATATGGTCATGTGATTTGGAGTCCGGAAGACCGTTCTTCTGGACTCCAAAATGCCATTTAGAAGTGCAGACCCCAGGGGGTCTTCCAGAAGGAAGTCCTTCTTCCGGAGGCCCCTTCTTCCCAGAATTTTTTGGGAAGAAGGGGCCTCCAGAAGGACTTCCTTCCGGAAGCTCCCCCAGGGCCATGCTTCTACACGGCGTTTTGGAGTCCGGAAGAGTGGTCTTCTGGACTCCAAATCACATGACGTTATGCTAATGAGGCACGGGGAATTTGCATCTGCACCTTATTAGCATATTTTGGGCCGTGTATTACCATGTCACTTTTGAAGAAAGTGGCCTGTGTCGAAATGGCCAGATAGTGTATCCGGATTGTGTGAACATTTGTAAACGCAGACAATGAAAGACATTGAGGCAAAGACTTTCTCTGAAAAAAGACCTTTCTATGGTACTTGCCCCTAAAGGGAGGGGACAGGGAGAAATGTGGGTTAGAACAGAGAAGTACAAAAAAAAAAATCAGTTTCAGAGAGTATAAGAAATATGCCTGTAATTCTCAGAGCTGCGTCTGCACTTTCTTCCCACTTCTGGAAGTGGCATGGTAATGAGTAGAGCGGAAGATGTAAATGAGAGGATTAAAATATCTTGTGCCTAGTTTGCATATTGCCACGAGACCTCCCTTTTGGAAACAAAAGCTGCCATGTAGATGGGGCTCCTTTGGAAGGAAATTGCCTTTCTGGAAGACCCTTCTTCCACAAAAACATTTTGGGAGTAAGGGAACTTCGAAGTTGCTTGGATACTTTGAAGTGCCCACAGCTACACTGCTTGCTGTCGCTTTGAAGTTATCAACTTCGAAGTTCATGCGGCGAGAATTAAGCTAATGAGTTGCTGCATAGGCAGCGCAGCACCTCATTGCTATTCTCCAATTGGGCTCATGTATATGCCCCCTTCGAAGGAGTAGGCTAGTGTACGTGAACTCCCAGAGTTATAAGGTCCTCTCAGGGGACAGGAGGAGGAGGATCTCCAATTTGGAATATGAAAAAAACAAACTGGGAACTGGTTAGAAATAAATGTTGAAAGAATATTAATGAAAAGTGTGTAATTCTGGAAATTAGATATAATCAAGTTCTTTGTTATGGAGGTAATTACTGCATATCCTTGTTATTTCAGTGTGAAATATCACGATTGGCTATAGGCCATGGTTCTGCATATGGAAAAATAGAAGTCCTTGAAATAGCAAAATAATTTTCGTATCCAAAAGCAAAACAACATTAGAAAATGGTGTACTCCCCAAAACAAGCCTATGCTAAATAGATACAAGTATTCTGGCAATATTTTGCAAGGAATTTCTATATAGTTTGTGTAGCAAATCAGCATTTAATACTTTCCCCACTGTTGTTGACTTTTTTGAAACTGTGATTCGTGACTGAGGAAACAGGATATCATGAGAGACTGGAAATGGGATAGGTCACCAATCTGAATCTAGGCCAGTGAGTATTAACCAAGACATTGCTGTTCAGAGTGGTTGTCTGGGAGATGAGCGAGGGTGCGGGGGGTGTTTCTCTATCTGCTTCCTAGCAGACACGTCTGTGTAACAATCGCTGTGCTTGTAGACCTGGCTGGTCTCTTCAGAGAGGCCAAAGATGTTGGGTGAGTCTACACTAGCCGGCTACTTCGAAGTAGCTGGCACAACGTTGAAATAGCATGCATTGCATCTACACGTGCCATGCACTACTTTGACATTGAAATCGACATTAGGTGGCGAGACGTGGAAATCGCTATTCCGATCCTAAGATGGGAATAGTGCCCTACTTCGATGTTGAACATCAATGTAGGGTGTGTGTAGACGATCCACATCCTACTACTTTGAAATAGCGGGGTCCTCCATGGCGGCAATCAGCTGAGAGGTTGATAGGTGCTGTCCAGCCCTGCGGGGCTCTATGATCATCGCGTGCAGCAGCTGTTAAAGCACCACAGACCCAGATTTCCTGTGGCAGGAAGCTGAGAGCTTGCAGGCAGCAGCATACGCATGTGCTAGCCCTGCACATCCTCCACGGACCACGACCCGAGCACCCAGCGCCATGGTATCCAGCCAACCCCCGCGTGCCCCCAGGGATCCCCCCCAAGGGGACCCAGGGCCCTCCAGCAGCCAAATGGGGGGCCAAAAAGCAGCGGGACCCCTCCTGGTTGGAGGCCGAGCTCCAAGACCTGCCTGGGGCTCTGGGGTGAGGAGGAGGTGCTTCAAGTGTTGGGGAGCAAGCAGCAGAATGCAGAAACATTCGCCTGAGTGGCTGAGGGCCTGGCTGCCTGGGGTCACCCTGCCTGCACTCTGGATCACGTCCAGAGCAAGGTGAAGGAGTTGTAGCAGGGGTATGCCTGGGCCTGGGACTCGGCTAGCTGGTCTGGGGCCAGCCCCACCACTTGCCCCTATTACAGGGAGCTCAGGGCCATTCAGGGCCCCCGGGACACCTCCTCCCCTCAGGCCACACTGGACACCACAGCTGAGGAGTCCCAGCAGGCCTTGTAGCCAGAGTCTGGCCTGGAGACCAGTCCTGCACCCTGGGGCCCACCCGAGGAGCCACCCCTCAGGACGGTGGAGAAGGGCTCCAGAAGCGAAGCGGGGTCTCCTCATAGACATCCCCTCTTGGAGCACCAGCTGGGCTTCCGCCCCCCGGCATTCCCCCGACCGCGGCAGTGGACAGTCAGGTATGTAACCCACAGGGCACACACCCCCGGGCCACAGGGCGGGGGGCACCAGACATGACTGGGGGCCCCACACACCCCCCAGCGGCCCCTGACCCACAACTGCCCAGCCACAGCATGGTCCCAGAATGGCGGCATGGCCATGAGAGCCTGTCAGCACCGACACCCATGGACAGAACTGTGCCCTAACCCCGGGGGCAGGGGAACCATGCAATGGGGCCACCCCACAAGGACACCACACCCACTGACGGGGGACGGAGACCCAGCACCCAAGGTGGGGGACAGGGGGCATGGGCCACGGGCCAGGGCACAGTACTAACAGCCTTCCCCTCCCTCTCTCTCCCTCTCCACAGCTGCACCATCTGAGGCCCAAGGCAGCCAGGCACCCTCCGTGGTCCCTGAGAGCCCACTGAAGGTCAGGCACCGCCATCGCCTGGGTACACCACCGGGGCCAGGATGGGCATGCCACTGCTGGACCCAGGGGATGGCCCCCGTAACTCCTCTGGTTTATGTATCTTCCCCACTGTGGTCCGGTGCACAGATAGGGATGTGGGTCCCATCTAGGGCCCCAAAGCTCTTTGGGAACCCCATGGCAGCAAATCTGGGAATGGCTGCGTCCAGGTCCCCGACTCAGATGACCCTCTGGATCAGCATGGCATTGAGCACATGGACCCCCTGTGGGGAGGGGACATGAGTGCCCATGAGGGTGTGCAGGGTGCCCCAGGCCCCCCATCCCAGGCACCCCCACAGGCATCCCCCTGCCCACCTCTTCCATCCCTGGTGGGGTGGCTCCAGAGGCGGCGGAGCACCCGGAAGGGGAGGAACAGGGGATCCTGGTGGTCAGGGGTGTCCCCATTTGCCCCCGTGGAGGGCCCCCCTGTCAGGAGTTGCTGGGCGGTCTCCTGTGCAGCACCTAGCAGGGCGTTTGCTCCCTGGATGACAACCTGGAAGGCTTCCAGGTGCTGCTGCTGCTGGGGGTCCGTAGCTGCTGTGCGTCGGTCTGCGAGAGTGTGGCTAGCGCTCTGCAGACCTTGTGCTGTGCAGGCCGGGTGTGTCTGGGAGGGGCTCTTTAAAGGAGCGGCTTGCTGTTGCCCCGGAAGGGCTAGTCTAGCCTGTGACCCCATCCGTGGGCTTTCCTGGTCCCTATTTCAAACGGGAACGCTTGTGTGTGTGGACGCTCTGCTTTTCCTTCCGGGGCGGCTCCTTTAGACGTTCCCCATCACTACTTCAACGTTGAACATCAACAGCACCAGCCCTGGAGGACATGTGGATGGTACACGTCAAAGTAGCCTATTGCGATGTTGTTACTTCGAAATAGGCTACTTCGACGTAGTGTGCTAGGGTAGATGTAGCCATTATGAGAACTGAGGCCTCCATGTCAGGATTGAGGCTCATCACTGCAACTGGATATACTATACTGGAGCAGTGTAACACCCTGTCAAACACATACCAGACCAATGGGTGGCCTATCATAAGTCTGGATTTTATTATTTTGCACTGATATAATTTAGTGGGGAAAGAACTGATGTTTCTCTGCATCTACCTTGGTGTATAATATCAATAATAATGAGTGAATCCGTAAGAACCCCATGTGTCTTTCTGATACCAGACTGAGTGATCAGGGCTGGCATCTTGAAAAAAAACCCCAAAAAACAAATTATGATTGGAAACTGAACAAATTTGAGATGACAAATCAGTGCATGACAATGAATGTGGAGCTCCTTGACATCCTTTTCACAGTTTCTTAAGAGAGGACAACATTTTTAATGACACCACAACTGTTTCCTATATTTTATACTGCACATAGTCCAGGGCCTTACGGTGTATTGATACGTGTGTATTTCATTTAGACAGTTTATTAAAAAGGCATATGTGTGTTATACTATAGTTAAATAATCATTGACATGCTCCTGCACCATTATTTTCTGCCTGATTTTTCAGAGATGTTTCAAACACAGCCAAGTCAATAAGTTCAAGTGCAAGTTTCCTCATATAACACTAAAAACTGCTTTTAGTTACCAAGCGATAAAGAAGTAGGTAGTGTACGCAAAGTCACTAAAAGTCATTCAGATTCCATAAAGCATCTGGATTAGCAAAGGGAGTGGGGTTCTGGGTTCTACCCTCTTGCTCTCTTTCACTGTGGACTTGAAGTCCAATAACTGCTGCATTATGTTGGCTCGCTTCCTAGCTGCGCAGAGTACCTCACTGGATGATAAAAATGCAATCATTACAGCTTGAAAGTATGAAATTAGAAACATTTTGTTATGAAAGAGGGAGAAATATGACCATCTTCTTTTTAGTATCTCTTTGCAAAACCCATGCAAATACAGAAGAAATGTGCTAAATCATACTGTTCCTGCTGAGGGCTAGAAAAAGGGCAGCAAAAAAGTGGGGAAAAGTTGTAATGTTTTAGCTTAATGTAGTATATATGAAAGGTGCCATATTGACAGTACTGAAACAAGACTGGAAGGGAAGGTAAAGCCTGGGCAGCAGCTGTTCAAGTTTCCTGCACTGTCCTGCTGTTGTGTCTCACACTTGAACTGGAAGGTTCTCTGATATAGGAGACAGCTAAATGCGGCCAATAGGCGTACCAACGAGATGGGGATCTGAAGAGAACTCTTCACTAGAAGCTCATTTCCTAGACAGTAGGTGAGACACTGAGGCCATTTCTAATGAGGTGAGGGTGCAAATTCTCCGTGTCTCATTAGTATAACATCATGTGATTTGGACCGTTCTTCCGGACTCCAAAACGTTGTGTAGAAGCGCAGACGCCAGGGGAGGCATGGAGGCTTCCTGAACGAAGTCCTTCTTCCAGAAGCCCCTTCCCAAAAATTTTTGGGAAGAAGGGGCCTCCAGAAGAAGGACTTCCTCCCTGAAGGCCCCCCTGGGGCTGTGCTTCTACATGGCATTTTGGAATCTGGAAGAACAGTCTTCTGGACTCTAAATCACGTGATGTAATGCTAATGAGACATGGGGAATTTGCATCCGTGCCTCATTAGCATCTTTCGCTCACTGTATTAGCATGCCATTTCCAAAGGAAGTGGCCTGTGTAGAAACGGCCTGAGACTAACAACAGCTGTTTTTACTTACTCTTGAATAACCTCATCACAGCAATGTCTTCTACTCCATCAGCATTACATAAGAACATAAGAACGACCATACTGGGTCAGACCAAAGGTCCATCTAGCCCAGTATCCTGTCTGCTGACAGGAGCCAATGCCAGGTGCCCCAGAGGAGGTGAACCGAAGACAATGATCAAGCAATTTGTCTCCTGCCATCCATCTCCCGCCTTCGACAAAAGGCTAGTCACCATACCTTACCCCTTGATAATAGCCGTCTATGAACCTAACCTCCAAATATTTATCGAGCTCTTTTTTAAACTCTGTTAGGCTACATCTACACGTGAAGCCTACATCGAAGTAGCCTATTTCGATGTGGCGACATCGAAATAGGCTATTTCGATGAATAGCGTCTACACGTCCTCCAGGGCCGGCAACGTCGATGTTCAACTTCGACGTTGCGCAGCCCAACATCGAAATAGGCGCAGCGAGGGAACGTCTACACGCCCGAGTAGCAGACATCGAAATAGGGATGCCAGGCACAGCTGCAGACAGGGTCACCGGGCGGACTAGCGCTTCCGGGGCAATAGCTAGCCGCTCCCTTAAAGGGCCCTTCCCAGACACACACAGCCTGCACAGCACGCGGTCTGAGGAGCCATAGGCACACAGACCCCGGGCGCCGCAGTCATGGACCCCCAGCAGCAGCAGCAGCAGCAGCAGCTAGAGGTCCACCCAGCCCTCCTGGCAGGAGCAGGGCTTGCCCTGCACCGTGCCATGCGGGAGGCAGCTGAGCACCTCCTTGCCCAAGGGGAGGAGATGCCCCCAGGGCAGCAGGGCTCAACCCCTACCCCTGCAGCACCCCGCCCCGCCCCCCCCCCCGGCCTCACACGCCGGCGGCTGTGGAGCTACCCCACCAGCACCGACTGGTGGGAGCGGCTGGTGCTTGGGGAGTGGGACGATGACCGCTGGCTCAGGAACTTCAGGATGAGCCGGCAGACATTCCTGGAGCTGTGCCAGTGGCTCACCCCCGCACTCAGGCACCAGGACACTGCCATGCGGCGTGCCCTCACAGTGCAGAAACGGGTCGGCATCGCTGTCTGGAAGCTGGCCACTCCAGACAGCTACCGATCTGTGGGCCAGCAGTTTGGTGTCAGCAAGGCCACCGCCGGGGCTGTCTTCATGGAGGTAAGCGAACCCACGGGGGAAGGGCAGGGCAGGGCAGGGGGGCCAGGGCAGGGCAGGGCAGGGCAGGGCAGGGCAGGGCCACGCACACCCTGCTCACCCCTCATTGGTGCTGTCCCATGTGCTTTCTCTGCAGGTTGTGCGTGCCATCAACGCCATGCTCCTGCACAGGCTCGTGAGGCTGGGGGATCCAGATGCCACCATCGCCGCCTTTGCCACCCTGGGCTTCCCCAACTGCTTCGGGGCTCTGGATGGGACTCACATCCCCATCCGCGCCCCGCATCACAGTGGAGGACGATACCTCAATCGAAAGGGCTACCATTCTGTCGTCCTGCAGGCCTTGGTGGACAGCCGGGGACGTTTCCAGGACATTTATGTGGGCTGGCCTGGCAGCACCCATGATGCCCGGGTTTTCCGGAACTCGGGCCTGTGCCGCCGGCTGGAGGTGGGGACCTACATCCCCCAGCGGGAGATCCCTCTGGGGGACACCACCATGCCCTTCTGCGTCATCGCAGATGCGGCTTACCCCCTCCGGCCGTGGCTCATGCACCCCTACACGGGCCATCTCTCCGCTAGCCAGGAGTGCTTCAACGAGCGCCTGAACCGTGCGCGCCAGGTGGTGGAGCGCTCATTTGGCCGCCTGAAGGGACGCTGGAGATGTCTCCTGACCCGCCTGGATGCGGGCCCCAACAACATCCCCCAGATTGTGGGTGCCTGCTGCGCCCTGCACAATTTGGTCGAGAGCAAGGGGGAGACCTTTTTCCAGGGCTGGGCTGCGGAGGCCAGCAGGGCACACGTCCAGCCACTTGCTGCCCCCAGTCGGCAGGTGGCCCCCGAGGGGACCTGGGTCCGGGAGGCCCTGTGGGCCCACTTAGATGAACAGGCCGCGGGGTGAACTCTGCCCAGGCCCCCTACTGCCCGCCCCTTCCTCCCCCACAGTCCTGCCCCAACGCCTACACCATGGAGCACCCCACCGCACCCCGCTCCCACTTGTCCTGGACAAATGACAGCACGCACTTGTGGCTGAACGTAAACTTTTTTTTTCTCTTTCCGAACCTTTTTTTTTTAACTGTAAATAAATATTTGAACCACAAACCAAAAACTATGTACAAACGTTGAACAAAAGCAATATGTACAAAAATAAAACAATATAAAGAAACAACTGTCCGCAATAATAAAAAGAAAACCAGGGAGGATAAAGGGGAGAACTATTTACATGGGGGGGACGGGGCAAACTGGGGGCCGAAAACAACAGGGTCCAACTATATACAAGGGGGGGGCCACGTCCCGGGCCCCTCGCCCCTATAGCCCGGCACCGGGCGTTGGCGGCCGGGAGCCCCGCCGCGGTCGCAGCCTGGTCCGTGGCTGGGTGGGAGCGGGCTGGACTGGAAGGTACGGTGGCCGGCGAGTGTCAGGTGGCTCCAGGGGTCCCTCGGTGCTACGGCCCTCGCCAGTGGGTGGCGGGGCGACGGCGGACGGGACGGCGACGGGCGGAGCAGCTGGTGGTGGGGCTGCAGGAGCAGGCAGGGCGGGCGATGTTGCGGCCGGCATGGCATGGGGGGGGCCAGGTAGTCCACCAAGCGGTTAAATGTCTCCATTTAGGCCCCCATGCCTCCTGGCGCCAGGCCAGCGCCCGGTCCTGCAGCTGGAGGTGCTGCTCCGTGACCTCCAGCTGCCGACGGTGGATGGCCAGCAGCTGGGGGTCAGTCGCAGTCGGCGGTTGGTGGCGCGGGGTCTGCTGCCTAGCCTGCCGTGGGGCCGGTCGGTCCTCGGCCAAGGGGCTGCCCTGGAGCGATGGTCCTGGAGGGCTCTCCGGGACGACTGACGCCTCGCTGGCGCTCTCTTCCGGTCCTTCTGATGGTGCAGGTGCAGGACACAGGAGAGGAGGGGGGGAAGAAGAATGGAGACACGCATTAGTGTGGGCCCCGAGCCGTGGCCTTTGTCCCCCCAGCCCTGTGCTGCAGGTTCCCCATCCCCGTCCCCGGGAGATGCTGCTGTGATGGATGGGGTTGAGGGGTCCCTCTGCCCTGCACCCCGTCCTCTGGTGGGAGCGACTCTCACTTCACCCTGCAGGGTCTGAGAGCAGGAGAGGTTTCTTAGGCCACAGATGCCCAGTTTCTGCCAGGAGTGACAGCACCAGCTGTCGGAAGAGACAGTCCTTCCAACCCATCGTGGGGAGAAGACCCCAAGGGGTGCCCCTCTGGGATGCAGCTTTCCCCCTCCTCAGGCTGGCTGCCTTCCAGATCTCCCTTCCCCTAGCTTCTACCTGTGGGCCCCGCCCTCGCCCCCAAGTCCAAGCCAGCTCGTCTTCTCCCTTCTCTTTGTTCAGGGCAGAGGTGTCACCTGCCAGCTGTAGCGCCAGGATCCTCCTTTGCCCCTGGGAACTATTCGGCTCTTGCTGCTCATAGGTAGCCTGAGTCTCCCTTTGGCACTCCCCCCACTCCATCACATGCTGCTGCTGCGGGGTGTCCCACCCCCTCCTCCCTGGGGCCCCTCAAGGTTCCGCTCCCCCCTGGCCCGGGGATGGGGCATGGCACTGTCATGCGGGGTGGGGGGGGCAGGGGCTGATGAATGCACTGCTGTGAGGGCCATGGCCATGTGAGCATGTGGGGGGCCCTGGACACATATCTCTTACCGCCGCCCCTCAAGCCCAGGGGTGTCCACCAGAGGGGGGTACCTACCTGTCGGTCCGCTCCCACGGTCCGGAGATCCCCGGGGGGCGGAGGCCCTGCTGCTGCTCCGGGATGGCAGGAGGAGGATCTGCAGGCTGGATTCTGCGGAGGAGGAGCCCCCCTCCTCCTCCTCCTCCTCCTCCCGCCGCGATGTCCCGGGGGTGGCCTCCGGGGGGGGCCCCCGGGGTGCAGGGCTTGCCTCCGGGGCGGACTCCGTCTGCAGGGCCTGCTGGGGCTCGTCGGCCGAGGTGTCAAGGGTGGCTGGAGGGGAGGAGGTGTGCCGGGGGCCCAGGATGTCCCTGAGCTCCCTGTAAAAGGGGCAAGTGACGGGGGCAGCCCCAGATCGGCTGGCAGCATCCCGGGCCCGGGAGTAACCCTGCCGCAGCTCCTTGACCTTACTTCTGACGTGGTCAGGAGTGCGGGCAGGGTGACCCCGGGCAGCCAGGCCATCGGCCTGCCGAGCGAACACATCCGCGTTCTGCCTCTTGCTCCCCATTACCTGGAGCACCTCCTCCTCGCTCCAGAGCCCCAGCAGGTCCCGCAGCTTGGCCTCCGTCCAGGAGGTGCCCCGCTGCCGCTTGCCAGCCTGGCTGCCCTGGCTCCCCTTGGGGGGGTCCCCTGGGGGCGCTGGGGGAGCTGCTGGCCAGCCATCGCAGCTGTGTGGGGGGCTGAGGGTGGTGCAGGCTGGCCGCGTGTGCAGGCTGCAGCCTGCACGTTCCCTCAGCTTCCTGCACAGGAAGGGAGGGGGAGGGGACCTTTAAGGGGCCGCTCCATGCGGCCACCAGTGAGCTGAGGTGCTGGAGAGAGCATCTCTCAACCCCCCAGCTGATGGCCGCCATGGAGGACCCGGCAATTTCGACGTTGCGGGACGCGGATTGTCTACACGGTCCCTACTTTGACGTTGAACGTCGAAGTAGGGCGCTATTCCGATCCCCTCATGAGGTTAGCGACTTCGACGTCTCGCCGCCTAACGTCGAAGTTAACTTCGAAATAGCGCCCGACGCGTGTAGCCGCGACGGGCGCTATTTTGAAGTTAGTGCCGCTACTTCGAAGTAGCGTGCACGTGTAGACACAGCTTTAGAGTCCTGGCCTTCACAGCGTCCTCTGGTAAGGAGTTTCATAGGTTGACTGTGCGCTGTGTGAAGAAAAACTTTCCTTTATTAGTTTTGAACCTACTACCCATTAATTTCATTTGGTGTCCTCTAGTTCTTATATTATGGGAACAAGTAAATTACTTTTCTGTATTCACTTTCTCCACACCATTCATGATTTTATATACCTCTATCATATCGCCCCTCAGTCTCCTCTTTTCTAGACTGAAAAGTCCCAGTCTCTCTAGCTTCTCCTCGTATGGGACCTGTTCCAAACCCTTAATCATTTTAGTTGCCCTTTTCTGAACTGTTTCTAATGCCAGTATATCTTTTTTGAGGTGAGGAGAAAACATCTGCACGCAGTACTCAAGATGTGAGCATACCATAGTTTTATATAGGGGAAGTAAGATATTCTTTGTCTTATTTTCTATCCCTTTTTTTAATTATTCCTAACATGCTATTTGCTTTACTGACTGCCGCTGCACACTGCATGGATGTTTTCAGAGAACTATCCACTATAATGCCAAGATCCCTTTCCTGATCTGTTGTAGCTAAATTTGCCTCCATCATATTGTATGTATAATTGGGGTTATTTTTCCCAATGTGCATTACCTTACGCTTACCCACATTAAATTTCATTTGCCATTTTGGTGCCCAATCATTCAGTTTGCTGAGATCTTTTTGAAGGTCTTCACAGTGTGCTTTGGTTTTGACTATCCTGAACAGTTTGGTGTCATCTGCAAACTTTGCCACCTCATGGCTTACCCCTTTCTCTAGATCATTGACGAATAAGTTGAACAAGATTGGTCCCAGGACTGACCCTTGGGGAACGCCACTCGTTACCCCCTTCCATTGTGAAAATTTACCATTTATTCCTACCCTTTGTTTCCTGTCTTTTAACCAGTTCCCAATCCATGAAAGGATCTTTCCTCCTATCCCATGACCACCTAATTTACATAAGAGCCTTTGGTGAGGGACCGTGTCAAAGGCTTTCTGGAAATCTAAGTATACTATGTCTACTGGATCCCTCCTGTCCGCATACTTGTTAACCCCTTCAAAGAACTAATAGATTAGTAAGACACGACTTCCCTTTACGGAAACCATGTTGACTTTTGCTCAACAAATCATGTTCTTCTATGTGTCTGACAATTTTATTCTTTACTATTGTTTCTACTAATTTGCCCGGTACTGATGTTAGACTTACCAGTCTACAATTGCTAGGGTCTCCTTTAGAGCCCTTCTTAAATATTGGTGTTATATTAGCTGTCTTCCAATCATTGGGTACCGAAGCTGATTTAAAGGATAAGTTACAAACCACCGTTAATAGTTCCGCAATTTCACATTTGAGTTCTTTCAGAACCCTTGGGTGAATACCATCTGGTCCCGGAGACTTATGACTGTTTAGCTTATCAATTAGTTCCAAAACCTCCTCTAATGACACTTCAATCTGGGACAGTTCCTCAGATTTGTGACCCATAAAGGACAGCTCAGATTTGGGAATCTCTCTAACATCCTCAGCCGTGAAGACTGAAACAAAGAAATCATTTAGTTTTTCCGCAATGGCGTTATCTTCCTTGATTGCTCCTTTTTTGTCTCTATCGTCCAGGGGCCCCACTGCTTTTTTAGCAGGCTTCCTGCTTCTAATGTACTTAAAAAACATTTTCCTATTGTTTTTTGAGTTTATGGCTAACTGTTCCTCACAATCTTTTTTGGCTTTTCTTATTACATTTTTACACTTAATTTGGCAATGTTTATGTTCCTTTCTATTTTCGTCACCAGGATTTGACTTCCACTTTTTAAAAGATGCCGTTTTATCTCTCACTGCCTCTTTTACACAGTTGTTAAGCCACGGTGGCTGTTTTTTAGGTGTCTTACTGTGTTTTTTAATTTGGGGTGTACATTTAAGTTGGGCCTCTAATATGGTGTCTTTGAAAAGTTTCCACACAGCTTGCAGGGATTTTACTCTAGTCACTCTACCTTTTAATTTCTGTTTAACTAACCTCCTCATTTTTGTGTAATTCCCCTTTTTGAAATTAAATACCAGAGTGTTGGACTGTTGCAGTGTTCTTCCCAACACAGGAATATTAAAGGTTGTTATGTTATGGTCACTATTTCCAAGTGGTCCTGTAATAGTTACCTCTTGGACCAGATCCTGTGTTCCACTCAGTACTAAATCAAGAATTGCCTCTCCCCTTGTGGGTTCCTGTACCAGCTGCTCCAAGAAGCAGTCATTTAAGGCACCAAGAAATTTTCTCTCTGAATCCCTTCCTGAGGTGACATGTACCCAGTCAATATGGGAATAATTGAAATCCCCTATTATTACTGAGTTTTTTATTTTGATAGCCTCTCTAATCTCCCTTAGCATTTCAGCATCACTATCACTGTCCTGGTCAGGTGGTCGATAATACATCCCTAGTGCTATATTCCCATCAGAGGAAGGAATTGCTATCCATAGTGATTCTATGCAACATTTTGATTCATTTAGGATTTTTATTTCATTTGATTCTATATTATCTTTCACATACAGTACCACTCCGCCACCGCTTGACCCATTCTGTTCTTCCGATATATTTTATATCCCGGTATGATCATGTCCCACTGATTGTCCTTATTCCACCAGATTTCCATGATTCCTATTATGTCAATCTCCTCCTTTGATATGAGGTACTCTAATTCACCCATCTTATTAGACAGATTTCTAGCATTTGTGTAAAAGCACTTTAAAAAACTACCACTATTCATATGCCTGCCCTTCCCTGACGTATTGGATTCTTTTATATGTGTTTTTTTCTCATCTGATCTGGCCCATACTCTATCATCTCCCTTCTTCTCTTTCTGACTGAATTCTAGAGACTCTCTATCAATGGAGTCTCGCCTAAGAGAAGTCTCTGTCCGATCCACGTGCTTCTCCGCACCAATTGGCTTTCCCCCATCTCTTAACATTACTGTTTCTCCCACTCAGGACTTAATTCTATAAAGTCTTCAAGCGCTCATGTAACATTTAGCACTTGTGTAAAGTGTTTTACTAGAGTGGAGCCTTAATACTCTTCGGTTTTGACTTCTGGAACTCTTTTGACTCCATGCGTGGCTATATACCCCACCGAAGGGATTGCTATGTGACAGAACAGAAACTACAGCATGTCCTTGTGCTGGTCTGAGTGGACTGGCCTAGGAAATGTTGTTTAACTGCTATTAGTGTAAAAGCCAATTGTCCTGCCACCAGAGCACTTTATGTTGTTATTCTGGCAGCACCTAAAATTAAGTAGGATTAGTACCGATCAGTATTTGAGTAGGTCTCCAAGGAACACCCAGCTCCCACATAAAGTAATGTTGATCATGCAATGGGGCACTTATATGGCTCTGCCATTACTGGCCCCATGGCACAATGTGACACTCTAGTCTAGAGCTACTAGTTGAAATTCTCTGCAGGTATAAATGGGTGCAGCCCCAATGAATCCAGCTGAGTTTAGTTATTTTACATAAGCAGTGAGTCTGAGCCACTGTTTTCCAATGAGATGTTAAACTGTGGCCCTGACTGTTACAGTTTCAAGGTAACTGCACCTGCATCCCCTTCCGTGGTCCACCCTAGGAGTGCACAGTCAGATCTCAGGTCACCAGTCATCACCTATATCTTGGTAGGAACCTTGTTGTTTTCCATTCTGATCATGGGGTTTTTAAGGCCAGGTCTACACTATGGGGTAATATCGAACTAAGGTATACAACTCCAGCAAGGTGAATACTCCCATTGATTCCTCTTATGTTTCTCATTCTGGTGGAGTACTGGAGTTGACAGGAGTGCAATCGGTGGTTGATTTAGTGAGTCTTTACTAGACCCACTAAATCAACTCTGAGAGGATCAATCTCCAGAATTCTGATCTTCTGCTAAATGTAGACAAGGTCAAAGGCTGCACAACCCCCTGCTGGCTGGACAGTTCACTTTGAACCAGCACATGTAAACCCTCCAGGGTGTGATAGTTTTCTAGAAGCCTTTAGTCTCAGTGTCTCACCTTAGCTACCTTAGCCACCTGTACACTGCTTTGGGCAGGGGCTGGACTTGATGACCTCCTGAGGTCCCTTCTAGCCTTAGGATTCTATGATTCTACTGTTTCAGTTCTTGTAGGAACTGCGGTAACCATTCTGAACTTTATTACAATATGGTCTCCAACGATATTACATGTGATCGCAAAATCTGTCACACTGACCACTGCTCATTTAATCTACCCAGCTCTTTTCATAATAGTGGGGATGTTTGTACTTGCATACATTTCATCCCAACTGCATTCAGCCTACTTATATCCACCCTGTTCTTTCCACTGGCTGCATATGCACATAAATAGTTGTGCAGTTGTGCTGTGTGCTCTCCAACAGTTGTCAAGTTCCAGGGCAGAAGCGGCTTCATCCCAATGGCAGAGGAAATGATCCTTACATATGTAGTTTGTAGGATGCTTTGGGATCCAATGGGGTAAAAGATGCTTTATAATGGAATATAATAGTGTTCCAGTGAATCTAGACGAATAAGATATTTCCAGGAGGTTCTGATGTTTTAGACAAGCATCCAAACTCCGGGGTGTTTAATGGAACCAAACATCTTTAACTCTTTTGACCTTTATCCATCACAAGTTTTTGCTTCTCATGCATTTTAAAAACAATACAGTTTTCGTCATAAACCAGTAATGTGAACTAGATCCAAAGTTTTCTGGGTGAAAGTCAATATAGCGATGCAGGAAATTACACAGCAACTTGCAGAATACCGTTGTGTAGTGCTGTTTGCAGAACACATTATCAACATTTGGGTAAAGGGTGAAACCACAGAAAGGATGTTCAGTTCAGCAACACTGTACTATACTTCAGATTGGGGCAGAGATTGTTTACTGAAAATGTGGACCTGGAAATTGCTCATGAGATTATCTTAAACAATATGTTCTATTGATAATAATAGAAATAATACCTCAGAGACCGGAGATGAGCTAATGCCTTTCATTAACATTTGAAAATTTAGATTCAAAGCCAAGAGACACAAAAAAATAGGCACTTTGTCGAGATGTCACCTGTGTCACAACCATGTGTGGAAATGAATGTCAGCCAAATGGAAATGAATTCCTATTCAGTAGCAGTAAAGTATAAGAGCACAGCCTGGAATTTAATACAAACTATTTGCTAAAGAAAATAATGTATAAACTATTCAGTCACTCATCTGCAATTTTATGCCATGACATACACATTCATTATTGTATCACATGCACAAATATATGCACTCCAGACACCAAATACGTGGCTAAAGTACTTTGTATCCTTCTGGACTCAGGAGACTCAAGTGCGAGTTTCATGAGCTGTGGTGGAGGGTAGAAGATGTGTGGAAGATGGAGGCCCTAGGTCCAGCCATTTTTGCATCATAATGTGAAACTGGGTCAGTATGTGGAACTGGGCCGGTCTTGCTTTTTTTTTTAAAATCATTAGTTTGGTTCAAAAATAGTTTATGTTAAACATTAGTGATTTATCCTATGCACCTTATGGAAAAGCAGAAGCTACACAGATGGCGTTATTAGGAAGTAGATTCGTAACAGGTTGGAAAACCTTTCCCAGAGGTTAGTTATCGCAATCAAACTGGTAGGGCATATTTGAGTGGGGCCCCATAGGGATCATTCCTGGGTCCAGTTCTGTTCACTGTTTTCATCTATGATTTAGATAATGGCATAGAGGATAAAGTTTGCTACTGATGTCAAACTGGGAGGGGTTACAGATGCTTTGGATTATAGGATTATAATTCAAAAATACCTGGATAAACCAAAGAAATTATATGAAGTAAATAGGATGAAATTCAATAAAGACAAGTGCAAAGTACTACATTTTGGAAGGAACAATCAGCTGTCTACATGCAAAATGTGAAATGCCTGCCTAGGTAGGAATATGGCAGAAAGGATGCGGGGATCATAGTTGATCACACACTAAATAAGAGTCAAGTGTGTAACACTGTCGCAGAAAATCAAACATCATTATGGGATGTATTAGTAGCAGGGAGCCATGAGAAGTAATTCTTCTGCTCTGTGCCATGATAATCAGATATCAACTGGACTGTTGGGTCCAGTTCTGGGCACCACATTTCAGGAATAATGTAAACAAAATGAAGAGAATCCAGAGAAGAGCAACAAAAATGATTGAAGGTCTAAAAAAACCCCTTGACCTGTGAGGAAAGATTGGAAAAATTTACTTTGTTTAGTGTGGAGAAGAGAAGACAGAGGGGACATTCTCACAGCTTTCAAGTACATAAAACACTATTGCAAGTAAGAGGTAGAAAAATTATTGTTAATAACCTCAGACAGGACAAGAAAAAATGGGCTTAAAGTGCAACAAGGGGGGGTTTAGACCGAACATCAAGAATACCTTCCTAACTGTCAGGCTGGTTATGGAGTAAATAGCCTAGGGAGGTTGTAGAATCTCCATCACTGGAGATTTTTAAGAGCAGATTAGATAAACACCTGTCGGGGTGATACAGAGCAAGGGTGGGCACAATACCATCTATGGGCCACGTCTGACCCATCTAACATTTCAGTTCTGCCTGCAGCACAGCAGGGAGCTCAGACAGGCCGACTGCCACGGCTCCACACTGCTCCCAGAAGTGGTGAGCTGCTGCTGCCGTGTTCCTGTGTGTACCTTGCAGGAAAGGTGTGGAGAGGGTATTTGTATACTGACCAGCCTCCAGCACCATCCTCGCATTCCCATTGGTCAGTTTCCAGGGGTAGGATTCAAAAATACTATAGAATTTAATAGCAAAGAGTTTCCTTTCTACAGATTTTTAAACCACACTGTAGAACTCCGTTGCTGGGCTATAAGTCGTCATTAAGTCCTAGAGGCTGGTTTAAAAATTCAGTAGGAATGGTTTTGTTCTCCATTAAATTCCATAAGGTTTTTCTGTAAAGGTTTGCATAGTTGTGCCCTTAGATGGTGTGGAGCTGACAGGAATATCTGGCTGCAAGATATAGCCAAGAATTTGCTGGCTTGACATATGATAGCCTTATTCCTGTATCTGCAAGTCTAAGCTACAAGAAATTCATGTAGTTTATATAATATGGTCACAGCCGCTAATGTTTTCATGTATTCATCCATTCACGGTCTGGTGCTCCCTGTTGGCAAGAAGTACATGCAGGAGGATCATTTTGTCAGCCAATTTCATCTGGAAAAGAATGTTTTATCTGAATCTTTTGTGGTTTTTCTTAGCTATGGTAAAACAATAAGAGCGTGATTTATTATAGGAGGTTTTATTTGGAAGTGGATGAGCTCACTATCTCAAGGGAAATTTTGTATAATACAGATGCTTTCGCAGGCTGGTAGAGCATGGAAGCAATTTAATGTGCTATTTTCCAGCAACATTTTTTAGTGATGCCTGGACACTCTGATCTAAGGCAAAAGTATTTGGTTGTGTCTTCCAGACCTATGTAAGACTGAGACATTATAAGTGCATTCTTTTGTATAACTGAGTACAAACTCTCTGCACAGTGGATCTCTGTTCTAACATTCCACTCCACCCAACACACACACACACACTTTCCATGTAACTGACAGTGCACTTGAAAGGATGATTTTGTCCACCTTTCCAAGAGTATCACCGTTCTTAACTCTGTTTTGTGTCTCCCCTCCCCGGCCACAGGTCCTGTTAATGATTGTTGTTGTTACCATTGTAATCCTACTGCAGTGGCATCCAGAGGCCCAGTCGGGATCTGTGAGCCATGGTGCTAATGCAGTACAATCACCTACTGCAGTGTTATGTATCTTATAGTGTTCAGAATTAACTGCTGTATAGTGAATAGTGACCTCCAGAAATACAGACACAAAGCTGAGCAGCTCCATTTGGAGCCACTAACTGAAAGCAAGAAACCTTATGATGTAAATGCCTGTAACTTCCCAGAACGCTACAGACACAGGCCCTGATCTTGAAAAGAAAATCTTTGAGGGGTCCACCTGCATTTTTCTCTCTGGCTGCATTTACACTTGTCCCCGCCTTCGGGGAGGGGTATGATAATGAGCGGAGCAGAAGATGCAAATGAGGCACTTCTTGGGAGTAAGGGCACTTGGAAGTTGTGCAGGTATTTCGAAGTGCCTGCAGCTAGGCTGCTTGCCAGCGCTTCAAAATCAGCAAGTTCGAAGTTTGCGCGGTGAGCATTATGCTAGTGAGGTACTGCCTACGCGGCACAGCACCTCGTTGCCATTCACTGATCGGGCTTGTTTACATAGCGCCTTTGAAGGAAGGGGGTAGTGTAGACGAGCCCTGTGTGTAGTGTTGTCCCTTTTAAGGAGTTTCCAAAGGCCATGTTTAATAGCATCTTGTACTTGTCCTCTGCCCAAGTGTGAACTTACCCCGGTAGCATATTATTGCTCCCAACCTGGCATCTAAGTACACTTCACCAAAGAAGTCCAGGAGAGTTAAAAGCTACCATGTATGATGTCTGCAGAGACAAACATCACCGCTACCCACTGCCACAGGATAGTGCCCCTGTGCCAGAGCAGGTGGCCCCAAATGAGCCACTTAAAAAGCACACAGCTATATCTGCGGCTATAAAGCTGTACAGTTGCCTTTACTCAGCCTTTTCCTCATGCAGGCCCCACCTTCAAGATCCACGGATAATAGTCACCTCTTCCCCAGTCTTATTCAACAGAATGATAAATGGTCTCCTGAAAAGGATAAGTGCAGGAATAGGAATTTCCTTGTTTCCAGATGACTGTGCCATATGGGCTAAAAACAGAAACCAGGAAATAGCCAATTAGTAGAGCCTGTGGAAAAGTGCAGAATTGGGAAACATATTGGGATTTAAATTTCAATTCTCAGAAATAAGGAACAACAGTCACTAAAAGAAAAACTAAAAATCCCGTCAGCTTCTCTATACAGACAGTAAATAGGTATAGTTAAAAGCTACAAATTGCTGGGTGTGACATTTCCTAGCAAGCGAACATTTCAAATATCCTTTTGAAAATGTAAAGCTAAAAATCAATCCACTTAAAAGTATTTTGGAAACCACCTGTGGCATGGATGAGAAAGCAAAGATAAACCTTTGGAGAGGATTAATATACCTATCCAATAAGTCCAGGTGTTCATTTTAGTTCTGCATCAAAAATGAATGTAAACTCAATCCAAGCCCAGCCAATACATGTTATTGCATGTGGTACCTTAATGACAACACCTCTATAATAGAGAGAGCTGCTGGTGAATGTCTGGAGCATTAAAAATGAAATTATAGGACTCACCCGTTTGAGCAAAAGTCACGGAAAATAGGAAAGATGGAAACGTTAGACAAATAGATGATGAAAACTGGACAACATGAAGGGGGAGAATTCAAAACGTTTCATGTTAATAGGATTAAAGTATGGACAAATGAATTAAAAGAAAAGAAAGATCTAACAGAAAATTAGCAGGTATAGCCACAGGGAAATGCATATAGGTGGAAAGTCACCCCCTGTTAAAAATTTGGAATTATATCACAGAATCACAGGGCTGGAAGGGACCTCAGGAGGTCATCTAGTCCAGCCCCCTGCTTCAAGCAGGATTAACCCCATCTAAATCATCCCAGCCGGGACCTTGTCAAGCTGGGACTTAAAAACCTCGAGGGATGAAGACTCCACCACCTCTCTAGGCAACGCATTCCAGTGCTTCACCACCCTCCCAGTGAGGTAGTTTCCCCTAATATCCAACCTACACCTCTCCCTCTTTAACTTCAGACCATTACTCCTTGTTCTGCCATCTAACACCACTGAGAACAGTTTCTCCCCCCTCCTCTTTAGAGCTCCCCTTCAGGAAGTTGAAGGCTGCTATTACATCACCCCTAATTCTTCTCTTCTGTAAACTAAACAAGCCCAAATTCTTCAGCCTCCCCTCATAGGTCTTGTGCTGCAGCCGCTTAATCATTTTTGTTGCCCTTCGCTGAACCTGCTCCAGCAAATCCACATCCTTTTATACTGGGGGGGGTCCAGTATAAACTTAATTTATTTATTAATGAAGCTATTGTAAGTAGGACTAGTAGTGACTTTGAAAAGTATTACTGGCACTCAGAGTGTAAATAGAGGTCAAAAGGTCAAATTTCAGCACTCCGCCTCGGAAAGGTAGCAGCAGGCGGTCATAGACTTACAGTGTGAGGCTATTGAATTCAAGAAGAAGAAGAGGTGTGATTGGGGATAGCTTTTCCTGGGGAAAGGATCCACAGGGAATGGAACTAACCGTAGTGGTCGGTCCCTGGAACAAGAGGCTGGGTACTGAAGAAGGTAACCCTGGGACTGGTGTTGCAGAAGGGGAATGGAACAGCCAGAAGGGGAACCAGCTGTGAGAATGGAACTGGCAGTGGCTGAGATTTGGAAGCTGCAAGAAGCAGCAGGATTACAAGCTTCCCCTGGGAGGGGAGGCTGGGAAATCTAGGACAAAGGGTGAGCTGAGGAACTGACGTTCATCTCTTGTGTGTTTATATTTAGGCAAATAAATCCACAGCAAAGAGATTGGGAGTTGCAGCGAGTGCTTGTTGAGATGAGGCAAGGCACTGTGGTGTCACACGCACGCATTAAAATCAGTGGCTTTGATTGTGCAGTTGCGAAAGGAAAAGGTGTGTGTGAGTGGTGTGGGGAGGGGACACGGAGGCAGCACTGAGGCTTTAAGTTATTTTTACATTCTGTCTTGAAATGGAACCGTCCCATCCCCTGATGTGTGTGAGAGCATCCTCCGGGCAGCTTTAATTTGTGTTCTGGCTGTCCCAGCTACTGCCCCCTATATGCCATCTACAGGACAAGAACAATTGGAGCCCCCCATGCTATGCCCGTGCCTTCTTGCTTGCCCTTTCCAATCCTGGAACAATCCTATGCTGGGGATGGCAGGGAGCACAGAGAAGGGCAAAGGTTTCAGCTCTGTGGCTATTGAAGTGCCTTCTAATATCACAGGAGTTCCTTGGGGGCAATTTCCACTTCTCGAGAGGCAACAGAGAGCACAGCAGAGCTCAGAAAAAGTACAACTGTTACAGACATACAGCCATTGAACTCAATGGGAGACTTTGCTTTGCTTTCGGTGGGCCCTGGATCTGACCATTAGGGCTGAACAACAGATTAGTGTGTCTAAGCATCGAGAATGGAGAATAAGCTAAGAGTGTTTGTGAATGAACCAAAGTCCTGGCTGCGTGCCCCCTGGGTTGGAGAAAGAACAAATAAAATTGCTTGGAAGGGTGTAAGCACAGGTTAAAGTGCAGACCAAAATGTCTCAATGTCCCAACAGCGCCTGTTCCATTTAAGAAGCCCTGAGGTGAAGAAAAACTAACAAACATTCTGTGGAAAAATATCTTTCCATAAAGGTGCTTGAGGTTTCAAAACCCTGCAAGTTTCTCCTGATTCTCCCAATGTTACTTTAAGGAGCTTAGTATTATACAATTCTTTTTTGTTGCTCCAATTTAATGTAACAGCTGCTTCAGTTGTCTCTGATTTTTTCCACTATTAGCTCAGTTTCACTTTTCCTATTTTGGAAAAATCCCAGCTTCCAATATAGTTCAAAAATGTCCTTTGTGTAGAGTGAACATGCCAAAAACTAGCATCATAACTAGTAACATTTAGGCAGGAGCTGAAAATGTAAGGCAGCCATGAGCATTGTCTCAAACTGTTGAGAAAAATGGCACCCATAACACTTGGCAGGGGAGGGGTTAGCCAGATACCAGCAAAAGGGTAGAATAAGGAAAGACAGGTTAAAAAAAACCCCATAGGGTGCATCTACACTTGCATTCCTCTTTCGAAAGAAGGATGCAAATTGAAAATGCAAATGAGGTATAAATTTGCACATTTCATAGAATCATAGAACACTAGGACCGGAAGGGGCCTCGAGAGGCCATCGAGTCCAGTCCCCTGCCCCGACAGCAGGACCCACCACTATCTACACCATCCCTGATAGACATCTATCTAATCTGTTCTTAAATATCTCCAGCAACGGAGATTCCACAACCTCCCTTGGCAACTTATTCCAGTACTTGACCACCCTGACAGTTAGGAACTTTTTCCTAATGTCCAACCTAAACTTCCCTTGCTGCAGTTTAAGTCCATTGCCTCTTGTTCTCTCCTCGGAGGCCAAGAAGAACAAGTTTTCTCCCTCCTCCTTATGACACCCTTTAAGATATCTGAAAACTGCTATCATGTCTCCCCTCAATCTTCTTTCTTCCAAGCTAAACAAGCCCAATTCTTTCAGCCTTTCTTCATAAGTCATGTTCTCCAGACCTTTTATCATTCTAGTTGCTCTTCTCTGGACCTTCTCTAATTTCTCCACATCTTTCTTGAATTGGGGTGCCCAGAACTGGACACAATATTCCAGCTGAGGTCTAACCAGCGCAGAGTAGAGCGGTAGAATGATTTCTCATGTCTTGTTCACAACACACCTGCTAATGCATCCCAGAATCATGTTTGCTTTTTTTGCAACAGCATCACACTGTTGACTCATATTTAACTTGTGATCTACTAGAACCCCTAGGTCCCTTTCTGCTGTACTCCTTCCTAGACAGTCTTTTCCCATTCTGTATGTGTGAAACAGATTATTCCTTCCTAAGTACAGCACCTTACATTTATCTTTATTAAACTTCATCCTGTTTACTTCAGACCATTTCTCTAATTTATCTAGATCATTCTGAATTATGACCCTATCCTCCAAGGTAGTTGCAACCCCTCCCAGCTTGGTATCATCTGCAAACTTAATAAGCGTACTTTCTATGCCAATATCCAAATCATTAATGAAGATATTGAACAGAACTGGTCCCAAAACAGACCCCTGTGGAACCCCACTTGTTATGCTTTTCCAGCTGGATTGAGCACCATTAACAACTACTCTCTGGGTGCGATTAGCCAGCCAGTTATGCACCCACCTTATTGCAGTGCGATTTAAGTTGGACTTGCCTAGTTTGTCAATAAGAATATTATGCGAGACAGTATCAAATGCTTTACTAAAGTCTAGGTATACCACATCCACTGCTTCTCCCTTATCTACGAGTCTCATTATCGTGTCAAAAAAAAGCTATCAGGTTGGTTTGACATGATTTGTTTTTTACAAAACCATGCTGGCTGTTCCCTATCACTTTACTACCTTCCAAGTGCTTGCAGATGACTTCCTTAACTACCTGCTCCATTATCTTTCCTGGCACAGAAGTTAAGCTTACTGGCCTGTAATTTCCTGGGTTGTTCTTATTCCCCTTTTTGTAGATGGGCACTATATTTGCCCTCTTCCAGTCTTCTGGAATCTCTCCTGTCTCCCATGACTTTCCAAAAATGAGAGCTAATGGCTCAGTTACCTCTTCTATCACCTTATTTGCATATTCTAATTTCGAAAGAGCTTGTTTCGAAAGAAGAAAGCCAGTGTAGATGCTGCTCTTTCGAAAGTAAACCTGCTCTTGGAAAGAATCCTTCTTCCCTTTATTTAATTGGAAGAAGGAGTCTTTCAAAGAGGGGGTTTACTTTCAAAAGAGCAGCGTCTACACTGGCTTTCTTCTTTCGAAAGAAGCTCTTTCAAAATCAGAACAAGCAAATGAGGTACCAAATATGCAAATTTATGCCTCATTTACATTTTGCTTTACCTCATTTGCATGCCTCTTTCGAAAGAGGAATGCAAGTGTAGACGCACCCATAAAGAATTAATGGCAGGAGGGGAGTACAAGGTATGTGTTTTTGAGTGTCACCAAAACACTGTAGTTTATGATACGATAGAGAATCTTTTATACTATAAAAAGTTTAGATGATCCAGAACCATCAGGCTGTACACACTGGGCCTCCTGGTAAGCCCACTAAAGTCCACAGGAAGTCTCCCAGGGGCCTTTCAATCAGGCTCAGTAAGAGCCTATATAGCCTCTTGATATTGTTACCTTTGTTCTCATTTTCCTATCACACCAGTTGTGGCCAAGCGGGAAAAGGCCTGGAGTCCCATGTAAACTCCCCACATAGCTGGGCCATGGTGCAGGGGCTCGTCTGCTTCACAAGTCAAAAGATACTGCTGGATATATTCCGTCTGAATGCCTTGTATCACTAAGTGCCAGAACTAATGGACGGAAACATTGACCAGCCACGAATACGCAACTCAGTTAAATATTACAGGTGTAGTCTAGGTTTGTTCTGTAAGTTACAAGCATGACTGACAATGGGCTTTATGCTGCTAAGTACGTAAGGTCCTTTAGAAAGGCACTGCAGCACTGAGTGCTGCAATGCCTAAATAACATTAACAACCTGATGCGGCAAGTCTCGCCTCACTCCCGGGCTCCAGGCCTCTGTTTAGTTCGTTATCCCACGGCCAGGATACCGTTGCCCTTCTTGAGATGGGGGCGGGAAGATGGTGGTCTGGGGGGAAACTGGCCCCTACCCACTCATTCCAGGTTCTAGCTCAGGGACCCTGTGTGGCTGCTAGTGGTGGGGGAGGGCTCCCCTCATTATGAACACTGCAGCTCTTCCCTGGGCCACTTCCCCAGATGATTCCTCCCCCCATGCCTACTCCAGGTAGTGGCAGTGGCAGCAGCAGCTGCAGCAATACATTCTCCCCGGTGGTTTGGCTCTCTTGTGTGATCAGTCTGCTTGACCTTACACTGAATCTCAGGGCCTTCTGGGCGGGGCCTTAGCCCCTTGCAGCTGAACACTCCTCTCCTTTCCTCTCCTCTGGTGCTTCTAGAAAAGCCCCTTTTTCCCCTCTCTCCGGCTACGTCTACACGTGCACGCTACATCGAAATAGGCTATTTCGATGAATAACGTCTACACGTCCTCCAGGGCTGGCAACGTCGATGTTCAACTTCGACATTGGGCAGCACCACATCGAAATAGGCGCTGCGAGGGAACGTCTACACGCCAAAGTAGCACACATCGAAATAAGGGTGCCAGGCACAGCTGCAGACAGGGTCACAGGGCGGACTCAACAGCAAGCCGCTCCCTTAAAGGGCCCCTCCCAGACACAGTTGCACTAAACAACACAAGATACACAGAGCCGACAACTGGTTGCAGACCCTGTGCCTGCAGCATGGATCCCCAGCTGCCACAACAGCAGCCAGAAGCCCTGGGCTAAGGGCTGCTGCCCACGGTGACCATAGAGTCCCGCAGGGGCTGGAGAGAGAGCATCTCTCAACCCCCCAGCTGATGGCCGCCATGGCGGACCCCGCTATTTCGAAGTTGCGGGACGCGCAACGACTACATGGTCCCTACTTCGACGTTCAACGTCGAAGTAGGGCGCTATTCCTATCCCCTCATGGGGTTAGCGACTTCGACGTCTCGCCGCCTAATGTCGAAGTTAACTTCGAAATAGCGCCCGGCGCATGTAGCCGTGACGGGCGCTATTTCGAAGTTAGTGCCGCTACTTCGAAGTAGCGTGCACGTGTAGACACGGCTTCCCTGTGCTCTCTATCTTCTCTTCTATCACCTCCTCTATCACTCTCCTCTCCCCCCGTCCTACTGGGCAAAGGGTTCTTTTAAAAGCAGGCTTAAGTGGGACCAGCTGGCCCCAGTTGGCCCCCAGGCAGCTTCCTACCCAGCTGCTCACACTCCACTTGTTTGCCAGCCCTGCTTTTCCCTCTTGTTCTCACCCACTCCCAGCCTTACCTTGTCACACTGGGCACTGGTAACATATTCCCCCCCTAGTTATACTGACATAGACCTCCAACGAAATTTCATGCTGTGTACACTGATGGTAGGATGGGACTAAACCTATCCCATTTGGGACATTGCATTTTCTTTGTGTATCTCACATTCAAATCAACTCGAGCTCTGTATGTGTATTTAAGAGCAGGTTTCAATGCTAAATTCCTGCTCTGCTTTCATTTAAGTCAGTTTTTTGTAAGCAAAGTGCAAGTCAGGTAAATGGAAAGAAAGAGTTGTAGTTCAAATGATTTTTAAACTGTCTGGGCAGTCTCTCCGTGTGCTCAGTCCCACAAGTTGTAGAGCACAATGCAACAAAAGCATATGAAAAATCCAACTGCATTAAGCACGTGCTTAACTTTAAGCATGCAAGTAGTTTCATTGAAGCCACAGAGATCAGCTGGGCCTAACGTTACGCACATGCTTAAGTGCTTTGCTGGAGCTGAATTTGAATGCTCAGCACCTCAAAGACTGAGTGCTTGTCAATTTGGGATTTCAGGAGAGCCCCTCCCATTCCATTTCACAGCAAAATAACCATTGGATGTTATAGAATCTAGTCCTTCCCAAAACAAAGAAGTAGTCAAGTAGCACTTTAAAGACTGACAAAATAATTTATTAGGTGAGCTTTCGTGGGACAGACCCACTTCTTCAGGCCAACAGGCCAACAGACCAAAATAAATTATTTTGTCAGTCTTTAAAGTGCTACTTGACTGCTTTGTTTTGCTACTATATAGACTAGCACGGCTCCCTCTCTGTTACTATTCCTTCCCAGAGAGAGAAATACTGAAGAAACATGCTTTTTACCCCCCTTGCAGGAAACCTTTTTGGTCAAGATGCTAAAAATACCACATTTAAAGGTATAAATCATGTGAGATCAGATTAAAATTTTGGCATGAAGCAATGATGTGGTAATTCTAATGTACTGCAATTTCTTCAGTAAGCCCAGCCACTCTACATTGTATGCACGCCCTTCTGAGGTAAGGACAATATTCTTATGTGCACTGTTCAACAGTAAAACCACTTGAGAGACTATAATATCAAAGCCACAAAATTAGGATTATTCCAGATAGGTTGCTTTCAGTAAAAGTGTCTGAACACCTCCAGAGAAAGACAGGGCCTTGCAGTTTGTATTGTACCATTTCAAACACAGTCTTGTTCATCCGTACATCAAGGAAAATAGCATCATTATCTTCTGTGCAGCGTATCAACCCTAAGAAGAGGCATGCAAGCTCCAATAAAGGAAGCCAAAACCATTTTATGACACAGACAAAAGCTGCATTTCACATGTCGGGAAGCTTTTATTTAACCACCACAATACATTGGATTAGTTACATTATAGCTGTCAAATATGACTTAATAATTTAGTTTTTCCTGATGAAGGAAATAAAAAAGGGTACACAATAGATAGGACTTTGCTCTTAGATCTAAGCTGGGTTGTACAAGCCAGTTCTAGGCCAGTGTAGAGATGGAATTTCTCACACTCTCTCATAGATACGAGTGCAGACAATACCTTTCATATCACATTCCTAAGATAAAAAAAAGAAAAGGGTTAATTGAAGCATCTAAAGGACAGTGCGTAAGTATCTAATCCAATAGGGAATTAAATCAATAGACATATTTCCTACATATTATTTAGTTAATTTATATAGATCCCCACATAGCAAAAGTATTTCTGATCTTCCACATGGAAAATGATACTATGTCAACAGCAACACACCTTTAAAAGAGTGCTTAAAGAAAACAATACTTCATAAAATAAGATGTGAAGTTGTAGCTAGTCACAGATTTCAAATTTTTTCCAAGAAAACATGTTTCCTTCATCAGTATTTTTGCAAGGACAGCAGTATCAGCTCACGGTAAGCTTAACAGAGGTTACATTACTGCTTTCATTTTTTTTAAAATGTCCCCCCTTCCGCGCGGAGAGTTCAAAGTGTAACTCAATTGTGAGTGTGTCCCTATCAATGGAAAAAAACTTTTTTTTGCAAGGAGATTGATGAACCACCTAATATTCGTAAGTTGTCAATAAACCAAAGGAGCGTCCAAAGACTATGGCAGGCTCTACATAGAACTTTCTAACACTTGAAGTGTCCTCATACCACTCTTATGAAAGGGTTGGAAAACATGGCTTTCTAGTAAGACTCAAAGAGCTCAGTCTGTTCAGATCATCAAAGACAAGGCAAAAGGTGCTTTGATCACATAAGTACCTTCATGGGGAGCAGAAATTCGACACTAGAGGGCTCTGCATTCTACAGACAAATGTATAACAAGATCCAATGGCTGAAAGTCAAAAATAGATAAATGTAGAGTAGGACTAAGGCACACAATTTTAACAGTGGAGAAGGTGGGAAATTAACTACTGGAACAATTTAGCAAATATTGTGGTGGGTTTATTATCAAAAGCAAATTTTTAAATCAAGACTGGATGTTTTTGCAAACTAGCTGCTCTAGTGCAATAACAGCTGTTGGACTTCAAGTGAGAATTAATTCAGGGAAGTCCTCTGGCCTGTGTTATATGGGGTATCAAAATAGATGTTAACAATGATCCCATCGGGCTCTAAAATCTGCAAGTCCATAGCCTGGTCTATACAAGGGCAGAAAGTCAATCCCAGATATGCCATTCTAGCTACACCATTAGGTAACTCGAACCAACGTATCACGATCGACTTCCTGCCCTTGTGTAGATTGGGGCTTTTCGGGCTCGCTTTGATATCCCTTACTCAATGAGATCACATGGAGGACCAGGGTTGATGGGTGAGCCCAGAGAGATTGATTTTACTGCGTCTTCACAGATGCAGCAAAATCAAACTCTGGAGGATTGATTGCGGCATGTTGAACCCCCTTGTAAGTATTGTCATATCCTATGAATCAATCTCACCCGTAACTTCACCCCCATGTGGAGGAGCTGGCTCTTCTGGTGTGTGTGGAATATAATATTTACTTCATCCCCACTTTTGTCCTAAAGTTATTTCTCCCTCTATCCTCTAACTATTTCTATCATAAGCAAAACCAAAGAGAAGGTGGAAACTGACAGCATAATTAGATTTAAACTATTACATTGTGGTCTATATCCTTGTAGTATTCAGTGATTTACAGTTAGCAATATTCAGTCACTTACCACCACCATTTTCCCATCCACCAATTTTCTCTTTATTGTGGTCTCTTTGCCATTCCACTTCTGCACATGAACAAGTGCACCTTTCTCTAAGGTTACGACACTCTGCAAAGACCCAACGAAAGAGTCAAAATGTGCCTAGTCTCCCAGAGCCTTGCATATGATAGAGAGTTTACTTAACGTTTGGCAAATTCCACATCCTCAGAACACATAGCACATTCAGAGATGTGGTTTGCAGCACAACATTTGCTCTTATGGTGCTGTTCACTGACGGTTTGCAAGTTGGTCATTAAAGATAAAAAAACCTCTTCCCATTTGTTATCCAGCAGAACAGAAGCCCTCTGCAGGAAATCGGTACTCTCACCTTGGTTTTCCTGTCATCTGCGGTGGTTTCGTCAAACACTTGGCCCAATTTGAAGGAGATCTCTGTGTTTTTGAAAGCACTTTCAGTTCTGATGGTTATCACATCCCCTTTCATGCTGATGATCACATTGGGCTTGGCAAGTCCACCTAGTTTCCTGGTGGCTAAGCCCACTCCTGCAAACCAGAGACAAAATACCATTATACTCCCTAGTGCATTTTCTTGGCATTGCTTGGATCCTTTACGCAAGTTAAATTTGTGAGCTTTCCCCCTGCTCCCTAATAGTGAGGAATGGGAACAGCCAGCAATATCATTGTGCAAATTTTTTTGTGTGTGTTGGGTGGGGGCTTCAGTCACTCCAGCTCTCCTAAAGAGCACCCAGAGGGTGGGATAATGAGGGCTGGGACAGTCCTGGTCAGAGGGGATGCATCCCCAGACAGCCCTTTTCACTTGCCTGTTGATTCTGTCTCTTTTCTGTAAGGTTTTATGAGAAGCAATCCCCTTCCAGGTACATCCCATTTTCCTGACACAACCAAACCCTTATGTTGCTTTAAGTTAGGATAAAAGGGTGCTGTATACCAAATTTGGTGGTCCCAGCTCTTACCATTTAGCAGAGTTCCTGATTCAACAGACAGACAGACAAACTCTCTAAAACATTTAGTCAATGAAGCAAGAACTTCCTTGTCACTTTAGAGATCATCAGTGTAATTTCTTCTTAAATACATCCCGCCATTTCTCCGTTGGAAAGTGACACTTGTTCTGCAGCTGCACAAAACTGCATTTCCTAGGCAGAAGCACTCCTCTGTCCCATGTACACAGAGTACACGTCAGTTAACTGAACGGGCTAGGGCACCTCTGTAAGCTTTGGAGAGCCAGATGTGGGGATAAATGGAAGTGTTATTTTGAGCTGCAGTTTCACTGAAGTTGTAACACAGGGAATGACAGGAGTAATTTTGATGTTTACTTAATTTGTTTGTACTTTATTAAAGAGTGAGAAACAGAACAACTTTGCTGAGTGGAATTAAAACTACTGTGGACATAATGTAGTTCTGATTCATTCAAATTAAATATAATCTAATTTGCTTTGCCAGACTGCTGTTGCTGCTGAAACTGGATTTGGTATTAACAACTCCAGGTAACTGCTTGGAACCACTGTAAAAATATGAAGTTGTTGATAAGCACTAAGATCTTTAAAAGGCTAATTTAGAAATTATTAGTTTCTGGTTAATTAACAGAAGGTGATTTGTGGACATGTGGATTTAGATAACTAAGATTTTCTGAAAAAAGGAATTCAAATAACTGGACTCATGCTGTATGCCTAGTTAAAAACAAAGATATGCTTGGCTACACACAAATTGTGCATTTTTAGGTAGGCAGGCACCCAGACAGCTATTAATCTGCACTGCACCTGTATAGAGAATATTGCTGGTGGTGAATAGGGAACATTTTTCTCAAAAGTATTTTTGAAGCATTTGCTTTTTAGTTTTTAGTAGTCAAAAATCTAAAAATTCAATTTTTTTTCAACCAGTTGTAGTAGAGAATCTAATTTTCTAGAACTGAGTGAATTTCTTTTTGTACTTCACAACATGAAATCTACAAGGCTACGTCTACACATCAGAGCTATTTCGGGATACCGGTGGTATCCCACAATAACTATGCCATGTCGTTGACACAATGCCCATCATATTGAAGCAGTTTTCGAAATAACGGACGGGCTATTTCAGTATCCCTGTATACCTCCTTGCAGGAGGAGTAAAGGATGCCTTGAAATAGCACTTTGTTTCAAGTTTAGGCTGTGATGTACACATAGCCTAAGAGATAAAGTGAGATATTTTTATTTAGCATATCTCATGGAAAAATAGTTACAACACTTAACTGTCTCTGGAATGTGTATGCATAGGTGAAAACTAAAAATGTCAAATGGAGAAAAATTCAAATGTAAGAGTGAGTGGGAGCAGAAAGCTACGAACGTGTGTTATCTGCAAGGCTCTTTATACAGAATCTCGATACATCTCACATCATGGCCAACAAATTAGAGCAATAGTCTGGGACTTCTGTTCCCCATTCAGCCTCTGACTTGCTGTGTCTCAGTTTTTTAAATGTAAAATGGAGATAATAATAGTTAACATCTTTGTAACATCTATATTCCGTGCAAGTTAATACATATGAAAGTACTTGTAAAGTACAGGGCTAGTCACTGCAAATATTCAGTGCTGAAATCAGTTCCTTAAGACCTGCTATCTTCACAAAAAATCTCTCTAGCTGAATTTATACCCACAATTTATTTTAGTTAGTCAATTGGACTCACTCTGCTACTCTTTTTAGCCTTTAAAGTAAAAGAAATTAAGGTCTCAAGAGAATAATTCACATAGCAACAGTGCAGTCATTATAAAATTATGAAGCCACTATTAAACCAAAAACACAATGCCTAATTTGTTTCCTTTCCAGCATTTCTAAGTAACGCTTGGATTCATTCACGGATTTAGACCCAAGGAAGCTGAGTGTCAGGAGAGAGAAGCACCATCACAAGATGACGGAACACAGTAAGTGATTGTAAGTTCTAACTTTAATCGTGTATGCAAGGGGAACAAAAATTATGGGTTTTTTTCATTTCTCATTAAATGGGAATCAGAGATACAGATTGGTTGAGTAGTAATTTATTACTTCTCCATTTCATTTTAGGATGCTGAAATTGAAAAACAAAAAACAAAATGGAACAAAACCCAACCAAACAAAAAACCACTATCCCACTGATATAACCAGAGTGAAGAATTCCCAGGTCCAGGAAGAAGACATTTTCCAGGACCAAGCATTGAAAGAAGAGACATTCCCAAACAAAGCTTATAAAATAGCATTTCTCACCCAATTCTTTCATATAATCATCAAATTTTTCACTGGAGACAAGTTTCCAGGTCCCAACAAATCGGTTGCACATTATTTTGGCTTTGTGAGGCAGTGTCCAGCAGCAACTCTCTGTGGGTGGTGGAAGGGTTGTGTGAGCTACACATGCCTCAATAGCTTCTTTATAAAGATGCCTTGGACTTGTAATTCTCAAGACTGACCAACCAGGAGGAGCAACGTCAGGGCAAGACAATGAACACCTTGTCCAAAGCCACTTGTGTTAGTACCAAGACTCAGCGTTGTGCCTGCCACTGCTTCCTGCACTGAATAAAGAAGACTGATCAGAAGAGTGTGGGAGACAGGACATGAGCTTACTTTTGTAATGCCAGGAGAACATTTCTGTGATGCAGCCGTGGTGACTGAGACAAATCACAGGACCACCCTACTGTGAACATAAATGCTGCCTTCCTTTCAACACCACTGTGTCTTCCACTGCTACCATCATCATGGCAATTGCCACGCTGGTGCCAGGGGATTAATCTAAAGCCACACAGTGAGTCATCATACAAGGATCTGATTGTGCAGGGGGCTTGGATAATTTTTTCAAAGCAGAAGCTATCTGAAGCCTGCAACTCAAGGCTGGGTGGCCAGGGATGTGGCGGGGGTGGACATAGGGAAGGGCTGAAGACCAAAATGAATGGAAAAGCATCTCAAACAGGGTTATTGAGAGAAAGTAGAAAGCCTGGAACAAGGAGAGCTCCCTCTTGGAAGTCAGACAGTGAAAGGAAAAAACATGAACTGCCCTAACCCACTCAAGAGTTGGACCTTGCAAAGGAAATTAAAACCAATCACAATTTATATCAGACATATAAACACGAATAAAACAAGGAAAGAGAATGGGACTGCTGAGTACTGAGGATGGGGTGAAGATTAAAGATAACCTAGGTATGGCCCAACACCTAAATGAGCACTTCGCTTCAGTTTTGAATGAGAATAATGAGGAGCTGGGAGCAATGGCAAGGCAGTTAATGTGAACAGTGATACTGAGGTAGGTATTACTGTACTTGAGGTAGAAGCCAGACTACAATTAATGGGACCAAAATGAGGGGCTTGATTAATCTTCATCCAATAGACTATGACAGTGTTGGCATGTGACATCAGAAGCCCAATAGCAAGGATTTTTAATGACTCAGACTCAAGAGCCATAATCTCTGACTGGAGAATTGCAACTGTAGTACTTATTGTGATGGGTTGGGCCACTGTGGTCCTCTGGGGACTGACACCCAGTGTGTGAATCATGCCTCTGAGCGTGCCCACCTGCCCTCTGGGGCATCTTACCACCTGATCCTCCTGGACCAGAAACTCCTGTCTCCCCCAGGAAAGGCACAGAATTGGGGGTAACACCCCCTAGAAGATCAACACAAGATGCTGGACCAGTTCAGCTCAGGGTTAGCTCAGACATAGGGTCTTGCCCGCACCCAGGAACACAACCCCCAAAGGGAACAAAACCTCAAATAAATCTGTTTTACTCTGTCCAAAATTTTAATGCAGAGAAAGCTCATAAGGTCACAGCCCTCTTTATCAATGAATGACAGAGATGCACAGTTGCGGTTTCCCTCACCTCCAGGGAACAACTATTTACACTGTGCTTGAAAGTGGATGAAAGTGTTTTTGTTAGCCATAAAAGGTAGAATTTAAGTGACTGGAAGTGAAAACAGATCAAAAGTAAGACAGATCAAAGTAAGTTAGTTATATAAGCCAATTAAGCCTAGTACACTAAGAAACTGTGACATTGATAATTGAGAAAGGAGAAAAAGCGATGTGGGAACTAGCGGCCCATTTGTTTGACCTCAGCAGCATGCAAGGTATTAAAACAGATTTTAAGGGCATAAGGGTAACCAGTTATTGGTTACAGTTTTCTAAAAGATACAGTGTGCAAGACCAATCTGATCTTTTTCTATTTTCGGTCTAACCGATTTTCTAGTCGGACTGCATTTCAGTACAGTTTTGATACAGTTCCACCTGGGATATCGGAAAAGATGGGGATTAATACCTGAAATAAAGGTTGGGCAAGGAATTGGTTAAAGGGAGGAGTGCAGTGGAGGATAGTGAAAGGTGAACTATCAAGCTGCAGGGAGGTTACAAGTGCTGTTTCTCCAGGATCAGTCTTGGGACCAATCTTGTTTAACATTTTTATTAATGTCCTTGGCACAAAAAGTAAGAGTGCACTAATAAAATGTCTGCATGATACAAAGCTAAGCGGCATGAGCTTTTTTGCATGCTAATGATATGCTCACACTTCTGGACTATATTACAGACAGTGGGTTCCCAGGCTTACACTGTAGGGTCTTGTAGAATATTGGCAGTAGAGATGGTGGGGTTCTGTCTCTTATTGTCATGGTGGAAGGATGACAGCATTTATATAAGCTCAAGTTTGAATTTGAAGCTTTTATCCAATATTGAGATACTAAGTGTGGTACCCAGGAGTACAGAGCGTGGAAGTTGTATGAATAATGGTAGATAACATGCTATGGTCTCTGGGCCATATCATGGGCAGGGAGAGGATTGGGACTTACATTATTAAATACTACTGTACATGTAAATAACCTACTTTTATTCCATCTGGTACCTCATAATTAGAGCCCTACCAAACTGACAGCTAAGCAAAATGTGTCACAGACAGTGAAATCTGGTGTCCTCCTGTGAAATCTGGCCTCTTGCGTATTTTCACTCTATACTATACAGATGTCACTGGGGAGATCAATGTTTCTCACATTTGAGGTCCTCAAGCAGAAGGAGTTGTAGGAGTATAACAAGTTATTTTAGGAGGGTCACAGTATTGTCACCCTTGTTCTGTGCTGCCTTCAGAGCTGGGCAACTTGACAGCAGTGGTTGTTGTGCTGGCTGGGTGCCCAGTTAGGAAGGCAGCACCCTGGGGACAGCAATGCAGAAATAAAGATGGCAACACCATACCCACGTTGTCCTTTCCTATGTACTGCTGCTTTCAGCACTGGGAACTTGGAGAGTAGCAGATGTTGACTAAAGTTTTGTCTACACTAGGCAGATAATTCGATTGCAGATACACAGTCCTAGGTACAGCAATTGTGCATCTAGAATCGACTTTATCTACAATCAACTTACCTAGCCATCTTCACAGAGGGAGGTCCATGGAAGAAACTTTCCCGTTGACCTCCCTTACTCTTTGCGATATTGAGGAATACGGGGGTCGACTGCTGATCCCAGATAGTGTGATTTCACATGACTCTTCCACCCACACTAAACTGAACTACGGAAGATTGACCGTGACCAGGTTGATCTTCTGCACAGTCTAGATGTACCCTAACGTTCCAGCTCTGCAGGCAGCAGTGCAGAAATAGGGATGGCAATACCTTACCATACCATCCCTACCTCTGTGTGGTTCCTGCTGGCAGCAGCTCTTCCTTCAGAGCTGTTGTCCTGGCCACCAATTGCTCCTCTCCAGCTGCCCAGCTCCGAAGGCAGTAACTCAGAAGTAAGGGTAGCCATGCCACAACCCCCACTACAATAACCTTGCAACCCTCGCACAACTCCTTTCTGGGTGAGGACCCCTACAGCAATAACACCACAAAATTTCAAATTCAAATATCTGAAATTATGAAATTTACTGTTTAAAAAATCCTATTACCATGAAATTGACCAAAATGAACCATGAATCTGCTAGGGTCCTACTCATAAAAATGACAAAAGTGAGCTAGTCTAGTTAAGCTTCTATTACTACCAATAGAGAATTCCTGGTTGGGAATTTTTGATAAAACAGTTTTTTGGTTGGAAAATGCTGATTAGTTCAACCGGGCGCATTCACCAGGAAAGGATCACTCAGGGTTGCCAAGTTTTCAATTGCTGGCAATCAGATCCCGGTTGCTCAGGGAGAGACACAATTGCTGGGGCCCTGGACAAGGTGTGTGGTAGGGTGGGAGGGCAGCTCCACGCTTCCATTAGGGGCAGAGAGGGCAGGATTGGGGATTAGCCTCCCCTACCGGTCCTCCTGGTGGTGCTTTAAAGGGCCCAGGATTCCAGCTCCAGGTCTTTTTGAATCACCAGGCCCCAGAACAACGGCCCTTTTGGCCCCCTGTCGACAGACCCGCCTGAGGCCTGTCACCGTGGTCTGCCTGTTCACCCCTCCACCAAGCCTTGCCCTGCTCTGTTACTTTCATCCAAGGCCTTACCCCTGGTCCACCTCTTATCCCAGGCTGCCCCCTTCCTCGTCTATCTCAAAGCCCCACACTCTGCCTGTTCCCTCTCAAAGCCTCACCCTCGTAGCTCACTCTTCTTCTCCCCTCCACCTGTCACTCGATGGACTGTTTCCACTCACCTCCACCAGCCACAGCTGGTTTCCCTCTGCTCTGGGCCTGGGATGAAAACTGTGGCAGCCTGACAAGACACCTGTTTGCAGGCAGGGACTGGCATGGATTAATGAACTGGCACCTCCCACGGTAACCTGGCTTTTGGTGTCCAATCAGTACATCTGACCAGACACTGCAAAGGCCCCTTTTTAATCAAACTTTCTGGTTAAAAACCAGGCACCTGGCAACCCTCAAAGGAACCCCAATACAGAAGTCTAAAACCAGCCTGTCTGGGTAAAAACTGGAAGGGTGGGAACCCGAGGACCAGTTTTGGCAAAATTTTTGTCAGAAAGTCTCTCTGGTCCAGGATAGAATGTCTGTGAGAGCCAGAGAGGCATCCGCTCCCTCGTGTAGCCAACAGTCCACCAGCTGTGGCACTCATCAGGGAGGCAGGAGACATGGGAGAACCCAGTTCAAGTTCCTCCACTACCTGACTGGAACAGGGACTTGATTGCAGATCTTTTAAAGCCCAAGTCAGTGCCCTAAACATGAGGTTATTGGATATACTGAGTTGGAGCCCTCGTGTTGAAGCTGCTCCACTTTTTATAAACAAGTAAATATTTATCATGGGAGAGAGACCTAATCCTTTCCTTAGTGGAAAGCAGAGTGGCTTTAGCAGAGCACAGAGTAGGTCTTCTCATGTTTCTTGCACTCCAGATGTGTGCCACGACTGCTGTGTTATTTGGGAGATATGAGGGGGCAGTGATTGCACTCTGATCTCTGTGAAAAAATTTTAGGGGTCTCAGTTTTATCCCAGTGTGAAACAGAAATATTTTTGTAATCACAAAACTTCATGTAGGACAGGAAGACCATTTCCTGCCCTGCTGTTTGGCACACTCCTGATCCGTGTGCTGTAGCGACCAACGAATATCTGAAATATATGGGAATGAAAAGAACCAACGCAGAACCTTAAAAAAACCTATAAAGATGACAACACAAGAGTAAATCCACAAAATGAAGATCAGTGTTAATTTTAGCAGATGGTTTCTGTGTAAGCCCTTTTCCAAAGGACAGATTAATTTATCACAGTCGTTTCAAAGTATATACAAAAGCAACCCCCTTATTCAAAAGGCAAGGATGCTGTTTCTAAGTCAGATTCTTCTGTTATTTCACAAAACTTCCCCATGTGAATTATACAAGGATCTTACTACAGAGAGTCAACTGGAACTCTTCAGTTTTTCCATTTAATGTTCCTCTTGTGATTTTACAAAGCAAATAGTGCTGCTGTCACTGGAGCTGAAAGTGCTCAGCAACTTGAGGATCAAGTCCTGAGGCATGCAAGGGAAGAGAATTAAGGCTTGTCTACATGGAATATTTGTCCACACGAGGTGTGTGAATTTGAGTGTGCACTAGCATATACTGGTCCCTGTGGACCCAGTGGGTATACACAAAACATCTCTTAGTGTAGTGTTGTTTCAAATAGTACAGGTTGAACCTCTCTAATCCAGAACTCTCTCATCCAGCAAACTCAGTAATCTGGCATGAATTTAGTTAGCTGGATGCCTGCTTATCATAGGTGTGTGGACATGTTTCCCTGGGACAAGTAAAGTTTGTTTCCAGCCACCAGTCCTGGCTCTCAGTGCTCTGTGTGCTATTTAGCTGTAATTTACCCGTTAATGTCCTCTAAGAGCCCAGTAAGCAGTGGACATGTTGGTAACGCTGCTAGACAATATGATTTCCTGTGGTCCGACAAATTCTCTCATCCTGTAGTGGTCAGGTCCTGAGGGTGCCGGATTAAAGAGGCTCAACCTGTAGTAAATGAATGTGCACTAGGGTACTTTTAGTTCACACCAGAAGGGTCCACACAGGCTAGTTAGTGCAACATACACTAGCGTGCATAACAATTCATGCTCTCTAGTGAAGACTAATGCATTGTGCAGCCAAGCCCTTAGTCAGAATACAGCAGTTACACTGCAGTACCAGTAACCTTAAGAACAAAAGTGACAGTGCATTAATTATGCAGACAAAAAGCCATTCTTAAGCTACTCCATGTCACCATTGCTACCATCCAGCGTTATGCCCCTACACAGAAACAGCAGCTTCATTCAAAGGATTTATAGCCTAAAGAGAACAGCAAGAAATACCAGCGCTATCACAAGTGAAAATAGCATATATTGAAGCCAAAATCTTTTCTCCTAAGAAAATTAAAGGTGGCGGGGAGGGGTGGGGAGGGGAAGGCTTTTCTGAACTGAAATGAGTAGGGAAAAGATGGAGCTACTTTTCCCTTTGCCAGGTTATCATCAGAATAAAGTTCATTTACCTCACTGAATTAATAGCAGTGAAGAATAGGCAGAAATGGAGCCAGGAACCAACAGTCCAGGAATAAAGTCTAGGTGCAGCATCACCTTTACAAAGATAATGTAATTAGAAAACTGAAAGAAAGCAAACGCAGTTACGGATGGACGGACAGATAGCTAGATGGATAGATAGATTCGGACATCTATTACCCAGTTACCTAACTTCAATTCTGCGTGGAAAAATGGAGAAAATAGTAAAAACAAAAAAATCTTGGGTGACACTCTGATTCCATATTTTGCTATTGACTTCAGTGGTGTCTTAACTGTGCCCCTAATGAAGACTGTGCCATATGTAGTAAAACATGCCTTTACTTTTAAAGAAGTATTGCTAAGCAAAGTTGGACACAGGAAACCTAAAATAACAAAAATAGTTTGTGAAAGAAATACAATGGATATACTATTTGAGCCATTCATTTGATACATTAGGCTCAATTCAGGTTTCATGCCATTTTTGCAGTGGTGTGAGCCCCATGAAAACCAGTGGAATTACTTTTGATTTAAGGGAGATCAGAATGAGGCCAAATTGCTACACCAGGACCTAGCACCTTTAAGTGACTAATACTTTTGGATGCCCTGAGTTTTTGGTATCCATTCTTTAAGGAGTTTTATTTTCAGAAAGTGCTGAGCATCTACATCTGAAAATCATGCCTCTTTATGTCACTTAAGCAGGACACCCAAAATCACTAGATTTTATAAGCTTAGGCCAACATTCCTAAGTATTCACCATCCGTTGTGTAAGGGGAGGACGTGATGAAGGAAACTCCCACAGAAAACTAAGCTTGATCTTCCTTCTTTCATTGATTTTTGCATGATGCACTAGTATCCTACTCACAGAATTGGTTTCAGCTAGAAACTAGGAAGCTAGAAAACTCTAGTGGGAGATCATCAGCAGTACAGAGACACATGACAATCTAAACCAAGAGCACTTTCAAAAATACTGAGATTTCCTTTGAACTGGGCCAAGAGTTTGGAGAAACTGCAATAGATGACATTAAAATTGGTTAAAAATGAGCCGCTGGACATGGGTGCAAATGAACAGCTTTTTCTCAGTGTGACTCCTTAAGAAGTCTGCAAACAATTAATGAAGCAAAGGAAATTGTTGGAGAAAATGTCTGACTGCTATTCAAAGGTCGCCAGGGGCTTGCTGATAATTAGGTGAAATGCTTTGTTTTTATACTGAAGGACTTTGTGATAAATACTCACCATTTCCAACTTCTTGTTGCTTCAGAATGTTGTAATCTTAGAGGGTGGGTCACTAGGTCAAGTGCAGAAGTGCAGTGGAGAAGAGGCCACAATAAACAGGAAACTGGCAGACTGGAAAAATTGTGGGGTGATTTAATTTCCCACTAGTAATTTATTGAGGCCCAGATCCTCAAAGAGATTTAGGTGCCTCGCTGTCACAGAAATCAATAGGAGTTAGGCACCCACATACTGCTGGAGATCTGTACCTGGGTGCTACACAGCTACAGAGAACGTCAGAGCTCTTCCTTGTGAAGTTCATGTTGCATGGAATTAGGCTTTTAGATGAAGTTTATGCCAAAAACAATGGAGGGGGTGGGGAAGGAATCCTGCAAAAGAAGGAAAAAGTAATGTCAAAGAGCTGAAAGAAATGGTGTAGCAATAATGAACTGACAGCACTAGAAGCCAGCATGCTGCTATATTATGTTTTATTTGCCTTACATTGAAAAGCAATTTGAGAAAGCTGAAGCCCAGTCAATTTAGAGATGATCTCTAGGTACCCAGTTTGGATCTCATTGGCCCCAAAATGTGACAGTGATTTCCTGAACAGTCTGTAACTGACTTCATTACTAATTTTCTGCCATTAGGTGTCCTCACAGAGAAATCAACAAGAGACTAACCAGAACGAAGATACAAGATAGCAAGCACACCAGGAAGATACAAGAAAAAGGGCTTTGGTAAATAGTCTTTATAATTAACAAGCAATCACTAATTCTACTGTGAGATTAAGTACATTATATTCCTGCATCTCTCTGCGTTTGAGCATGAGACATTGCCATCTTTCTGTACCCCAGGTAAAGACCAGCTCAGCTAAGCTCCACACTGCTCTTCCTTCAAGAAAAAGACTGCTGTACACAAGCCTATATTAAAACAGCATAGCTAATATGGTTAAATTAAAACTTCCAAACACACAATCGCGCCAACGTATTGAAGGTTATAATAAATTAAGTTTTAAGTGATCTGTTTGTGTTGATAATCCAGTCTTAAGTGCATGCAAAAGGGCTTAGTGCCTGTTTTGGCATCAAAATAAGCAGCTTGATTTTCAAAAGGCGCTTAGTCCAGTGGATGCTGAGCCATTGGGAAAATAGGGTCCTTATGAAGGGGCCTGAAGGAAACTGTGTTATATTGAATTCACCATGCCCTTTTATATTTAGTACTGCCACCTTAGAATATGTTCTACCTCTACAGACAGTCTCCCGGTTTCACATTTTAGTGTTTTTTTTTCACTTGTCACCCTGTGATAGATGACATTTTCTCACTCTAAAGAAAGTCTGTTTTGCATTGTTTTCCTTACTAAGATCCAATATTAAATGGCAGGGGTGGGGGGGAGCCTCTTTGCCATCCTTAAATGTCCTTTATCCCTGAAGGGGTCATTTCATTTCTGTGGCAACTTTTTGGAGAACAGTGGCTCTGTTTACCTGTCTCAAACATTGGGACTTCGTTCCATCAGAAATTCTTTGAGCATTATAGGGAAACACACAAAAGTGCCATCACTAATATTCCCTCTAATCTTTTCCATCCATGTGCAGAATAAGTTTTTATGTGCTTCAAGGCACATGCAAATGTGCACCACCAGAAGAAAAACAAAAACAGCCTAACTGTAGCCATAGCCACACTAGCCCCTCCTTTCAGAAAGGCTAGGGTAATATGGCACTTCAGAATATGTTGAGGCACTACCCTGAATATGCAGTACCTCATTAGCATAATGACAGCCACACAAGCTTCAAAACTGCCTGTTGCAAAATGCACACCACCCACGTCTCTGGGGGCTTTTTGAAATGACCCCAATTTCAAAAGCCAGATGGGAAGAAAGGGCTTTTGAAATCAAGGGGCCATTTTGAGAAGCCCCCATCAACTAGGGTGGTGTGTATTTCAAATAGCAGTTTGGAAGCTTGTGCAGCTGCTGTTATGCTCATGAGGTGCTGCATATTCATGGTAGCACCTCAGTAGCTTATTCTACCTGCCACATTACCATAGCCCTTCCAAAACAAGGTTCTAGCATGGCCACAGTCTCAGGCTGCTTTGCTAATCAGCTGTGCAGCACTAGAATCTCCCCTGAGCTGCTGCACAAGCATGCAACTTGTAGGGAACACGGGGCTATGTCTGCTCTAGCATTCCTCTTTTGAGAGAGGCATGCAAATGAGGTACTGATTTACATATCTAGCACCTCATTTGCCTATTCTTTCAAAAGAAAAGGTGTGTAGACATGGATCTTTTGAAAGTAATCCCCCCTTCTTTGAAAGATTTTTTTTTAAAAGGAAGAAGAGCTCCTTCAGAGATGGGGTTTACTTTTGAAAGAGCTGTGTCTACATTGCTTTTCTTCTTTCAAAAGAAGCTGTTTTGAAAGAACATGTAAATGAGATGTCATATGTAAATCTGCCTCAGTAGAATTTTTTATTTCCCTCATTTGCATGCCTTTTTCCAAAGGAGGAATGCTAGCATAGACACAGCCTGGTTGTCACCCCTGCTGTAACCCTGGGACCAAGCTTTTTTTTTTTTTTTTTTTATTATTATTTCTTAAGGTAGCTGAACTGAGCATGGGCCTGGGAAATGCAGGTAGCAGTCTGGAGCTAGGAGCTAACTAGAAGTAATTAGAACTCAAACACCAGTTTCTACATGGAGATAGATTTCTTCTATGGTAGTTCCTCTATTTTCAGCCACTCTCCCTCTGAGTGCCACTGCTTGAATCAGCTCTAACATCACACTCCTAACAAGACAAACTGTACCTCCTCTGCAGCATTTCCTGATTTTCACCTCTGACAAAGCCCAATCACATGATAGATTACAGCTGAGAACATTTCCTCAGAAGCTGTCTGCATGGGCCGTGAATAATATAGGGAAAAGGTAAGTAAGCCAAATCACAGCCAGGCCTTAACTTTGTAGCAGAGACACAGGGCAGTAGGGAGAGTTATAACCTCCTAGCAGTAAGCCACTTGTATGGGCTGGCTGCACCCACCCACTCCCTGGTCCCTAATAGGAACAAACTACCAGTAAAAAGGTACCTGCCATTAGTATTTTGAATAAAGTGAATGAGCTCATTTGATCACCACCTCAAAGTGCTGCTTTAACTCTGCTCAGGCTGTGAATTATCTTAGTCTGCAAGCAACCCTGGTGAGATGAGGGAATCTGCACAGTGTGGAAGAATTAAGTCTACTATTAATTCAGCAGATTGAATAGTAGCTGTGTGTGTTCCCCCTCTCATGTACACAGTCAGCAGTAGAGGGTTGTGCCACCCCCACTCCCTCAGATGCAGGTAATAGCTTTAAATATTGGTCAGTCTAGCAGCCTGTAAGTGACAGCAGTTAAGTGAAAACTTCTATAGAGCATGTTAGCCTATGTCTACTTGGCTAGAGCCTTTGGGCCAGGCCAAGTCAGCCTCCCCCCAAAAAAGCTGTGCTAAATGAAACAATGTTGGTGAGCATGATAGAGCTAGCAAGTTACCCATCAGCTACTCAGGGGGAAAAGAATTCTCCTTAATCCCCATTCTAGGGCTCCATTTCAGTCCCTACTTTAACAAAAAGACAGGGGCAGCGCTTGTTTTCGATATGGGAATCCTTCCATTAGAGGAAGGGAGGCTAGAATAAGTTAGGGTGAACACAGAAAGGCCTGCTCAGGAACAAGCACTTGATAATATTGTGACAATACAGTCAAGCCCTTGCCACTAATGCTGTGGGGTTAGCAGCAACCATGGGGCCTGGGGCAAAGGGGGTGGTGGTGGAGAAACCCATTCTGTGCCCCTAGAAGGAACATGGCCTCCGACAGAAGGGTCAGGCCTTAGTACTGCATTGCATTCCCACCCCGCCGAGGCACATGGAGGGGTATTCCAGTGGCAACTCAAAGGGGCCCAGGACTCCATCCATTGCTGCAGTAGTCAGGGACTCGGGGTGGGGGTGGGGGAGGAGGAGAGAGGAAGGGGGAGATTGCACTGGGCCCTAGTGCTTCAAAGGAGCCCATTCAGCCTGTGTTAGTGTTACAGCTAGTGACTCTTGCCAGAGTAACAAAGGGCATCACAAGCTACTGCACACCCTGGAGCTGCTCCTATCCCGCCCCTGCATAGGAAGGCTACCCCTTAGCTGGGCATTTGCCCAACACACCAGTCTACCACCACTGTTTCTGAAGAGTGGAACTTTATTGAATAGCCACAGAGGTGCAGAGTAGCTGTAACACTGCTTCAGCCTCAAGTCTGTAACAGTCTGAGTCCATCACCAGGCAGACAGGCAGCGTCTCAATTTGTAAGCTGAGCTGGCTTGCCACAACTTAGATTCTCCATCCATTGCAGAGAAGGACTTTCTTCATGCTCTCTCATAGATTCGAGTGCAGCTAACATTGTTCATTGTACACTCCTGGAAGGACAGATTATGGCACAAACTTACATTAGGCAGCAAGTCAAGCACTCTGTTTAACCAAGAGCAAGGTTTAGCGAACACTTCCCTACCAGATGCCTTAGAGGGAGGGCTGGCCATTAGAACAGATCAGAGTAGCAGGTTAATTCATAACTCTAGGTATCTGAGGAGTGCATGGGCCTCAACTCAGACTCTGGTCTCAGGTGGATACCAGCCCGACAGGAGCATTAGGAGACAGATAGGGCACCAGTGGGCTAGAAAGAAGGCTCCCACCTTGAAGGGTTCTCCACCTCCTCATCTTTAACTCTCCTGAACTGCAAGGTGCAAGTCTTGCTAGTCTGGAAGTTTAATCCCACCACTTGTTTCTGTTACTGTTCATATATCCATCTCACTGGAAGCCAACACAGAAAACATGATACATTCTGTGATGAAATACCAACTGTTAACTCACCACTATCAGCTTCCCATCCATCAGTTTTCTTGTGATTGTGGTCTCTTTTCCATCCCATTTCTGCACCTGAATCAGTGAGCCATTGTCTAGTGTTACAATACTCTAGAGAGACAAGGAAACAAGAGGGCTGCTATTCAGTCTGTGTCCTACAGACTAAGGAAGATGTGTACACAAGTCCAACATTAGTTTAACCCAGTTGGTGGGTTAGAGTTCTAGTACCTCAGAACACTTGTGGCACTGTCTGTAGTAGACATGCCAACTTCAAGGGCAATTTTTAAAATACCTCTTCTCCCATGACCCCTCCCCCCCCCCCCCCCCAACAGGTCCACAGTCATAGCTACTTTTAAGGAAGCCTCACCTTAACTTTCCTGTCATCTGCTGTGGTCTCATCAAACTCCTCACCCAACTTGAAAGAGATCTCTGTATTTTTGAGGGTACTTTCTGTTCGGATGGTTACCACGTCTCCAGCGATGCTGATGATTACATTAGGCTTGGCCAGGCTAGCCATTTTCCTGGTAGCAAAGCCCACAGCTGTAGAACCAACAGGAGGCTCCATTACATAGTCTGTTCACTTCTAGAAGACCTTCTTCCCTAGCCTTACTGTTTTCAACAGAGCAGGCAGGGGACCAGTGTTCTCTGTAAGCTGAGCACTGGGGTGGCTGCCCAGGAGAGATTCAGGTGCCACCCAGCTGTGTAGCAGTGGGCCCAGGGCAGCAAGTGTCTCCATTGGTTGTGCACAACCCCCATTGCCTTAGTGCACATAGTTTATACTGCCCATGGGGCTGAAAACATTGATGGGAAACCCAGGACATAAGATATTTATGTACTTGTTTCTGTGGGAATTCACCTCCTGCTCTTTTGAGGTTTCAGAGGCTGCCTGGAAGAAGCGTGCCAAGCCTAGCACAGAGAATATGAAGTCAGAAGGTTTTTGTACAGCTGTTCTGAAGGGCAATGCCAATTACATCTTCTTACACAATTAAGATCCAAGGGCCTATACAACTGAATGGCTGAGAATTGAGAGAACCTGCACAATTATACAGTGGGGTACTGTCATAGTAGAAGCCTACAGGCATTTGGACCCTCCCCACACTCCTTGCCATAACCCCACCTCTTCCAAACACTTCGCTATAAAAGTACCTGTACCAGGACTAAGAAGAAAGCATTAAGAGGAAGAAACTGGTAATACTAGTGTTCTCCCCAAGATTCAGGGGACAGCTTCTCCAAGATGCTCAAGAGAAATGCAATTTAGGACAAGGCCACATGAGAATTCTACTACTAGTCTCTTAATGAAAGGTGTTAGACTACAGTACTAACTCAGAATCTCCAGCCAGTGTAAGGGAGAGGTAAGAGCCTTTAGAACCAACTAAAGAGCTAAAACCAGAAGTCTTTAGAGAAGCCCATTACCCATTTCAGACTTCAAAGTTCATGCAATTCCTCAGTTTATAGGACACACTAGCCAGCTAGCAGCCTCTAGGGTACCAATAAAACACAAATTCCAACGCTTCAATATCAAAATGAACACTTGCTTCAGAGAAACAGCCACTTAAGCCAAAATCCAGATTAGATAGGTGTTTAGTTACTGACCTTATTCCACTGCTTTGTGTTTCTCAAGGGCAAAGAAAACAAGCACACAATGTATTTTTACACCAGACAGCAGTACTATTACATTAGTATAGCTATTAGAAGTTAGTTATGCCTTGAATCAAGAAATAACATACCACTCTGTCTTGTTTCATTCCTTCTGGATTAAGTCTGACCCTCCACCCCCCAGACAAGCAGCTAGGCTTCCCCAAGAACTCTGCAGTCTAAGATTACTATGCTGTCTTAACCAGACAAATAAGAACAAAAATCCTTTAGCAAACAGTGCTGCAGAATTCTTAAAAGCAGGAAGAAACCTGGATAAAGTACAAATTCCATAGTCCTTTCCTAAACAGACAAAGATACAACCAGAGCTAGCCCCCCATAGCATTCCTTACCCAGCTCTTTCATATAGTCCTCAAAGCTTTCACTGGAAACAAGTTTCCAGGTGCCTACAAAGAGATCACACATGATGTGAGGCTGGGTAAATCAGCTTCTGTAAGAATCAGCCAACCTTTCTCACTAACACACAGGAAGGTGGTATGAATTCTGTAGGAACACATAGCCTCTTTAAAAAGGAGACTTAACCATGTGACCCTTTGGGATGGCCAATGGAGACCAAGACTTTCAGGAACTCCAATTAGCAGAATTTCTCTTTTGTTTCTCCTTAGTAGGTCATAGTGTGGTTGTTCCTTTATCCTTATTGGCACATGGATCACTGTGTTATCAGCGTGTAATGATCTTTAGCATTCAAAAATACTCTGCATTACAGAAAAAAAATTAACAAGCATTTTACTCAGGAAGACGAATCTGCACATTAGATCCTGCCGGGTGGGAACAACTCACGATGGCCAATGAAGCTAAGCACATAGGCCAAGTTTTGCAAGATTCGAGTTTATCGCCTTCTGGCATGCCTTGCATCTGCTTAGATCAGGCTGTGACCCCAGGAATAGATTTTTGCCCTTATCCTGAAACTGAATGTACAAAAAGTGGTTCTCTCTGTTCATGTGGAACCCTGTTGCTACTTGCAGGACATGGGTCATAGATTACCTATTATGTACCCATTAAGGTTGCACATCTATTAAAATATATTGCCTCCTATTCACATAAGTCTATTGCTAATTATTATTATATGTTAAGTGCTAATTGTGTGCTCAGTGAAGAATGTGACAGGAAAGGAAGACAGTATCTCTGCTCTTTGAAGCTTGTACTCAGACCCTCAAAGATATTAAGGTCCCTGAGATCCATTGAAATCAATGGGAGATAGGTGCCTAAATACCTTTGAACTGAGCCTTCCAATCTAGACAGATAGACAGAAAAAAAACCCACGACAAAAAACACTGGTTGAGTCAGAGGGGTGGTTGATCATAGAAATGTATGTTCCCTCCTCCGACCTCCTGTTGCTTTGCTCACCTCTTTATTAAAGAAATAGAGTTATGGATTTTAACACCAAAAAGGTGCGTTAGGATTGTCTGACCTTATGCAGAACCAAAGCAGCAGATTTCACCCAGAACACACACAGCACTTCTATACTTCATGCCAGAACTGAGTTTCGAGGAGGGGAGAAGAGGGAAGGTGCCCAGTGGACTGGGATAGGAGGAAGTTGTAGGAATAGGAGAACATCCTTTTAAAGCTGGACCTCTGAGCAAACCAGGCAGCAGATCTTTTTGCCCGGTGAGGTTTGGTGGCGAGAAGTGTGGTATCCTTCAGCAGGGAGGGAATTTCAAACCAGTTAAATTTCTGCAGCACTAGCGGTGTTCTAGAGGGTTCTCCAATGAAGTTCCTATTCTTGGTTGGGTGCCTTCCAACACGTGCCAAGGGTCAGTTACTGCAGATCTTTCTTAGCTGGGCTTCTAACAAGTCTTCATTACTTATTGCTTGTAAAGAATAAGCATTGTCTTGTGGTGATGATCACAGTCACCAGCATTCTTAAGTGGGGTATCTATAAAGTAGATTGATTTTAAGATGGTTGTGTTAGTTTCTAAAGCCATGAAAGGGGCCTGGTGATATCTGAGACCTAGCGCCATCTCTCTCAATCTCCCAATGAGCAGCATCTTAGCATATATCTGTGTTCTTGAACTACCCCGGTTAGAAGTTTCACTAATGTGACATATCAGGGAAAATGTGGTCTAGTGACTGGAGCGGAAGGGTGGGACCCAGAAGACTTGGAGTCTACTCTGAGCAGTTGGCCTTCCCCTGCGGTGTAATCTTGGGCAATTCACTATGTCTCTGTTTCTCCACTGACACTTTGTCTTATCTATTTAGACTATCAGCTCTTTGGGGCAGGGACTGCTTCATTATGTGTACATACAGCACCTAGCACAATGGGGTTCTGATCATGAATGGGCCTCCAGGAAACACATCTGAACACAAACAATAGCTAACATTAGTATGAGAAGCAAAGGTGAAAGTAAGCCAGTGCCCCATTACAGAGCACCAGTAGGAGACTGGCTGGCTGCAGGTGGGGCTCTGGCCGGTGCTAGTCCATGGGCAGCCAGACAAATGCCACGCCAGGAATCTGGCAGCTGGGGAAGCACACCAAGTGCACAAGCATGGTTCCCCACCACCCTGCTGTGCAAGCAGCCAGGCTAGGGCAGTAGCCCATTCTCGGAGCCCCTTCCTACCCCAGTACCCCGCCCTGAGGCCCCCCACGCCCCACGGCTCCTTGCCCTGATTCCTGCACCCCACACCCTTCACATCCCTACCCGAAGTCCTACCATTCCCCACCTCTGCCCTGACTCTTACACCTCCTTGACACACCTCCAACCCTCTGCTCTGACTCCCACACTCGCCAATTTCCTGACTTGACTTCTGTACCCCCCCACAAACCAACTCCTACCCTGAGACCCTCAGGCCCCCAGCACTGACTCCTGCATCCCCCATCCCCAACCCTTTGCTATGAGCCCCCCACATGCTACCCCACCTTAAATTTAAGACAGGTATGGTCATATCGCAACCCGCCACCCACTGCCCTGCTTGTGATAGGTCAATACCTGTAAGAAATTTAAGTTACTATCATCCCTGAGAAGACAACCAAACTTTGCCACAGTGGCTACTGAACCACTTGCTGGACCCTTTTTCAGCTGCCTGGTAAGTTCCAGTGTTGACAAGCGGTCCATAAGGGAGTATCGCTGCCTCCTGAAGAGTAGGGTGACCATCCATCCCGGTTTTGGCGGACAGCCCCATATTCCAGGCACCAGGAAGGCATCCCAACTTATTTTAACAAAGGGACTCATTGCCCTGTATTTGACCCCCTGCTGGTGTGCAGGTGCAGCTAGCTGCTGGCTGGAGAGCACATGGAGAGCACATACTCATGTGCTTTTTGGCCACACCAGATGGAGCCAGCAGGGGGCCATGCAGCGTGAGGAGTATGTTGGGGGTGGCTGTCTTCTCCTTCCTGGCTCCCCAGGCTTTGGGGGAGCTGGGAGCACACCGGCATGGTTGCCCCCTAGCTCCCAGCACCCCGTGGTCTGCGGAAGTTGGGGAGGTCCCCCCGGGGCAGCAGCCCTTGGCAGCTGCAGCCGAGGAGCCGCCCCCCTCCTTCCCATGTTTGGGATAGCGGGATATGGTCACCGAAGCCACTTCAAGCCAGAGGGTATTTCTGCACCCTCAACACCCCAACACCCTAGTTCCCATCCTTATGGGCCCACGTGCTTTCTAAATAACATTATTAATGGAATATTATTAGAAGTTTTGAGAAGCAATGAGTTTCTTTAGCCTTCACACAACCCTTTAAGACTGTGCTGCTCTTGTCTCGGAATGGTCTTTTTTGTTTGATTTTCTTATTTCTGAAAAAGCTGAATTTTATATTGGGACTATTTTTAAAATCCTTTTACTGCACTTTAAGAAATTCGCCAAAGGTTCTGTTGACTGGCCTCCATGATATCCTTCCTGATTGGTCTTTTCAGACTGTCACATGTTCAAGACACCTTTAAAAGGAGACTTTCAGGGCCTGTGTAGCTTGTGCTATTTTCTTGCCTTTCTTTTAGAGCTGTTCTTGTTTTCCTGAGTGTGCCTATTGAGTAACTTCTCACAAATGTGTGATTTGTTTGTAGGAACTTGGAAACTGAGCTCCAGTGAAAAATTTGATGACTACATGAAAGAGCTGGGTGAGAAATGTTGTAACATGTGAGCTCTAGAAAGGGTATGACCTACTTGAACTCTGTTCCTACATTTCTTTTTTCTGGCCTTGGGGATTCTTCTCTTTACAGCTTCCTTGTGCTGTTTTCCTCTCTTCCTGCCCCCCCAACCCCAGAGAAAGATGTTTTATTTTGAGATATACAAGCTGAGAAGGGGAAGTGGCTTTCTGATGTGAATGGTTCTCTTTGAGTAGCCTAAAGGGCAGTGTTGTACTGGAAGACAGTACATATTTGCAGGAGTGGGCTAGGTTACTGACACCTGTGTAAAATTGTTAGCAAACATTACCCTTTTTTAAAAAACTGGCTTTTTGTTGTCCCTTTGCATGAATAATTTACTGTGCAAGCTAGTGAAAAGCTAATCCTATAGTCTTGTTTCAACAAAGCTTTATTACTGTATATGTGAACTGGAATATCTTGTCAGCTTTTCTGGACTTCATCTCCACAAGAAAAACAGCTATGCCTGCCCACCTGTCCAGCCTTTCCAATAGGTACAACTTCTCTCCAATTACATGTGAAAGAACTGCGGAGACATGATACACTTGTGCCTTAATACTAATCTAGTATAGAAACTCTCCCTAACTTCTGGGCTAAAGGGTATAAATGCTGGGGTAGCAAACTGCCTACCAGAGAGAGGCATAAGAGCTGAACTAGTTTATTTGTGCTTTTACCTTGTGACCTTAAGTCTTACAAATAAGTACCTGAGCAGCTTGTGTTTAATTGGCAGGTGTGAGTTTAGCCACCAGGAAACTTGGCAGCCTCACCAAGCCCACTGTGACCATCAGCCTCAATGCGGACATTCTAACCATCCAAACCAAGAGCACTTTCAAAAGCACCGTGGTCTCCTTCAGGTTTGGGGAGGAGTTTGAGGAAACCACAGCGGATGACAGAAGAACAAAGGTGAAAGTTGGTGTGTGTGTGTGTGTGTGTCTGAAGCCTTATCAGAGACAAAATCCCAGACTAACACCCTGCAAACTGAATAGCTAGCAAGACTGTGGGCTAAACAGTTTACCTCATGTATTTTGCAGAGTACTGTGACCTTAGAAGATGGCACACTGACTCAGGTGCAGAAGTGGGATGGCAAAGAGACCATAATCAAAAGGAGATTAGTGGATGGGAAGATGGTAGTGGTGAGTTCATTCCTGCTATCTGATCACAGAAAGCTGTATCTCCCCAGAAAATGCTTAAAACCTGAATTGTAGCAAAGAAGTCTTTTTTTTTTTTACATTTTACCTGGAGGTTAAATCTGAGAACAAGAACGCTACCCTATGCCAGCACTGCACTGCTGCTTCTCTGAGTTGTCTGTAACCCATGGGGGATAATATTTGACCTATATATAGAGGCATTTTTAAATAATACAGTTGCAACTCCCCCTCTTAGGAATGTACAATGAACAACGTCACATGTATCAGAATATATGAAAAAGCAAGAGGACACTCATCTAGCCCACTGGACAAGAAACCTGCTGAGATGGCTTTTGACAAGACCACTCCAGTACAAGCTTTGGATTCCATCCCAAAGGCATAAGGGCTTGTCTCAGCAGAACAGTGTACTCATGTAATGTATTAAACAGGCTTTCAAACACTGAATGTTGGCGTCCATGTTCTTTATTAGCTTGCAATTACTCACACAACTGTAAAACTGGAGGGAAGCAACAGCATCTGATCTACCTTCTTTCCTACTTTTGTCCTTCCACAAATTGCTTGTCTATTCCAGGCTTAGAACAGAGGATTTTTTTTTTAAATCCCTTTTTTTACTAGTCTATCTGACTAGACTAGCAGCTCCAGTCAGAAAGCAATTGCAGTGAACTATAAAACTGAACTATTTCCTCTTTGAAAATGCCATAAACGTGACACAACAGGAGGACTGATGAGATTGTCAGAGGCTCTAAGAGTGGGGAAAAAAGTCTACTACATATCCCAGCAAGGGGCTTATTAGTGAAGTCTGTCTTTCCAAGGTTTTAGTTTTGCAGTAACCAAGGCAAACTTGTCTCGGCTTGCTACACGTCCCATGAATGTGGTATTTAGTAAATGAGGGGTGGGAAGGAGGTATATTTGGAATGAAGACTTACATAGTAGGCCTACTTCAGCCTTTCTTGAAAAGGAAACCTGCAACAAAGCCTCATTTCCTCACCCATTTAATTAAAACACCAGGAAAGGCTAGCAAGGCAGCTGTAGAATATATTCCTTCTAGCCAGGAAGAAGGAACCACCCTATTGCATTATAAACTACCTAAACAAATGCAGTGTTTCACTCTTCTACATACTAGGGCTTAAGTTAACTTGTCAGGTTCATGAGCCAGCTATCAAGTTCTAAGGCTCCATCCCCCTTGAGTAAAAATCTAAGTTAGCACTAGTTCTTTAGTGATAACCTAATGGCTGCTGGTTGGAAAAAAAAAACCCAAAAAAACCCCTGAAACCCCTAATATAGTCTGACTTTCACAATTGAGGGTAAAAGTACTGGTAACCCACACTTAATGTGAATTCTTCACTGCTTGAGAAGTACCACCAAAGAAGTACTGCAAGCCAGTAAACACTGACTAAAGTCACAGTAGTAATGTTGGGGATTTTTTTTTTTAAATCATCAGAACAAATCAAGCATTGATTTAAATCAAGTTTCCAAAATATCTAGGACTGACTGCTTGGAGTGCACTTAATTTTGGAGTAAGCACCATTGAAGTCACTGGTGCATGGTTTTTTTTTGGGGGGGGGGGTGGAGGGGCAGAAAAGCATAGAATGTGGGTCCCTTGGAAAAGAATTATGCTGAATTAAATCAGGGAATAGACTTCTATGCATCACCATTATATTGGAACATAATGGCTAGATCATAAGCGGCCTGTGTTGCGTCCTAAAAAATAAGAAAATGGTACTCCTTAGCAACATGAGAGTTCTTTTGCTACTGCTTTCTGTAATGTATCTGTGAGTGATGGATTCTAAACCTAGTTAGCAGAGCTAATCCTATTAGCTAACTTTTCTTCTAGCACCATGTAACACAACCAACCATTTAGGTACTTATTTTTTTAAATCACGCTTCTACTAAGGCACAGTGAATCTTTAAGAATGAGGCATTGCAAAGTGAACTATGTTACTTACCAGGAGCTTTTGATGCTTCATTCTTGTAACTAAGGTCTGCATCATCATCTTGCATTGTTTACATATGGCTTGTTTTTCCTCTTTGATCCATGGAATGAATTCTTCAAAATATTCCCTGACAGCATCCTTTACACCCAGAAGCCATGATGGTTTTTAATCCCCTCCCAAATTTGGGGAAATACAGGAAACTGCATGTGCTGACTGTCTTCCTTCTTTCTTTGTCGTCTCCTCCACTATTCATTTTTATGCTGCCTCTGTCCTCTCCTATATATTGTCCTTCCTGGCTTAAAGTCCCTCTTATCTTATGCCTCTGCCATACTTTGGCCAAGGAACACCACCACACAAGCACAGAACAAAAATACTATCCCGCTTGCGTTTTTTCTCATCACATTACTTAGTCTAAGACACAGAATCTTCAGGAAGGAAGAACTAGTAGTTAGGCTGGACAGACAAGTATTAATACACTGAGTCTCATAAAAACAAGTGGCGTGTAGCATGTTTTATGATGAGATGTGCATGTAGCTGGTTATTAAATGAGATTTATTGATTTTTAAAAATGAAACATGATTTTTAATAGATTTTTTTTATCCACCCTGGCAACAATAGCAGTTTAATGAAGAAACTCTAAGCCAACGGTGTAGCTAATCCAACTCCATGAGAGGCTGTAGCTATGCTGCCAGAAGAAGCAGCTCTCTGAAGGCAGGAAAGCGATGCTAGAGCTTAGCTCAGTGTAAACAAATTGCTTGGGGCAGGATGGATTATTTATAGCCTTGAGCAATATAGCTATACCAAAGTAACTGCAGTATAGAGCAAGAGATAAGGGGATCAAAGTGGTAAGTAGCTTTGTTCTCCCAGCTAGGGTATCTAGAGCTGCTGTTAACATGGGGCTAGGTATGTACCTCTTGAATTGTGAGCTCAGAGTAATTTAGTGGAAGTTTGCTGGAGCAGTGAAAGGTTCACTGGTAATGTCTGTATTTCACAGAAACAGAAGTGAATCTCTGATATGGCTAATCAAAGGGGATTTCAATTTACTATGTAAACTGAAACTTGATTTTTCACCCACCAAAATAAAACCTAAAGCATGCCTTAATTAGAGAAGTGCAAAGTCTTCTGGGCTGTCAAGCATTAAAAAAAAACAAAAACAAAAAAACCCCAGAGCTATTGCTAGGAAGTAGTTAGAAAATAATTTCTCTAATCTGTCCTCTTAGTATACTTCTCTATTTGCTGCTTGTAATAAAATTGTTAGAGCTAGTCAACTGAAGTAGCTAATTTAAGGTCAATTCCATCTCTAAGGAGAAGTTTTTTTGTAAAATCTAATCATGCAGGTTTTGGTTTACAGTGCTAAACGGAGACAGAAATTTCCGCTATGTGCTGCCAAATGTCAGGGAGGCTGTTTGCTGAAGAAAAGGATCAGTTTTACCTTTCCTCTATTCAGCTTTTTTCTGTCTTCAGTAGCAATCAAGAAAAGGGAAATCAGCAGGAAGTTCATCTGAATCTAGTGACTTTTAGGGTAGGAGGTTTTGTAGCATAACTCATTGTGGGAATAGTGAACAGATTTAAGCCAGTTTAAGATAAGCAGGTAAAGCACTCCATTCTAGGTGAGGGTTGGGTTTTTTGTTTTGTCTTTTAAGGGAAGATATTTATGTACCTGAAACTCAATTTGCAGCAAACTTGACCTGCTGGACAGTTTTTGCCAAAACTGATGGGCTTAGTTCTATTTTTAACCTTACACAATTGCTTTCTTGAAAGTGGTCAGCTTTAATCATTAGCTTTTCACCTTACCCACTCCACATAGCTAAATATTTCTCATATGCCTACCGGGAGGTTCCATTACCAATTAGGACCCCAGAATGCAGGTGTTGTCCGGACACATACCCTGTCCCTGAAGAGCTTATAATAATTTTCAAAAGAGATAACAAATGGGTGTACTGCATCAGGACCAACCAGGGAGAAAGGCCACAGAGTATGCTAGAAGCACATGATTATGTAGTTCTGGGTACAAAATAATTCTTTTTAAAGTAAGACTATTACTGATATTTACAAGATACTGTCAGGTGTAAATATTTAAGGAAAGTAAACCTGCTGTAACAGGAATTCAATAATACTGACATATATGGGGCATTGGAAAGACTGTAACCTTTATATGTACAGCCCAAACCTTTGGAGCTCCACCTGCTGCCTCTTCACTGACTGCATGAGTGCTGAGAGCCATTCAGGGTCTGACCAGGCACTGCCTCACCTCCAGCAGAGGGAAGGGGCAAGGCACGCTTTGGCAATCACAGAGGTGGGAACTGTGTGTGTGGGCATGGAGACAGAGGTGAGAATAGACCTTGGAGATACTAGAGTGGTAGCTGCAGTGCCTGGGTGCAGGCAGGAACCAGATCAATTGTGCCCATGTTTTCTCTCTGGCTTCCTCGTTCCAGAGTGCACTTGTCACCTATGAGTCATCCCCTTCTGCCACATCCCCTGAAAACTGTCACTCTCTTCCAGTTCTCTCTTCCCCACCTTTTGTCTTCTTGTCCCAAACCCATTCTCCTTGCCTAGGCAGTCCCAGTCTCCACTCCTCAGTCTTCTCATCCTTGCCCATGCAGTCCCTTTGCTCTGGTCATCCCTGTTCCCACCACACCTTGGTTCCTTGTCAAATCTGTCTTCGCTCCTCAACCTCCTCCTTTAACACAGATTGCTGGTCTTGCCAAGCCATTGCCTGCCTTCCCCCTAGAGCCTCAGGTGAGCTCTTTCCCCATTCCCATTAGCCCCTTGTTCTCTGTTTCCTGTGTTACTCCTGGGGTCTGCCTAGGGTTACGGTCTCCCCGATCTCAATTCTTAGCTCCAGCTTTCTTCTTCCTCCTTGCTAGCCTCCACTCCCAAACTCTCCCAGGGCCCTTGCCCCAATCAACTTTCACCCTCCACATCCACCATCTAACTGCCCCTTCATTATTCAAGTTTGGCAGCTTGCTCCTCAATAGCACTGAGCATTAGCTGTGGGAGCACTGAGAGCTCAAGAGAGACCATCCCCCAGCTTTCAGTTCTAGTAACTGGATTCAGACCTGCAATTACTGAGCAAGTGCTGCAGACCTGGGCTAGTGCATGCTCTGTTTGGATGGCACCACAGAGAAATTTAGCTCTGAAGGTCTACCAACTCTCTACTGAGCTTGTGTGAACAGTGATTGTCAAAGATTTATACCCTGGCCAAATCTGGGTGTGTTTTCACAGAGATAACAAAGGTAGCACGTTCTTAGTCACTACCCAGCCAAATTCATATTTTTGCTTCACTGCAGAGGGTACTAAGGCTTGCCAAAGAAAAGATTGCCACAATTTTTTAACTTAATCAGGTTCTAGAAAAACTATATTGTTACCAAAAAAGTCCAAATGGGTTTGGCTGAAATTTTCCAAAAGAATTCAACCTCTGCAGACATCTGCCATGAAAATGTCTGTTAAAAACAGCTAAAAGCAACTAAAATTGGGAGTTTGTTATAATGGGAAGAGTCAGGTAATCTTAATATGTGATACTACTAGCCTGCCTATAGTATGTAAAGGAGACAAGGGTTTTCTCCAAAGAAGGACTGTGATGGTCCTGAAGAGACATGTACAAGCTTAGAAATTGTATCTACTTGAGGACGTATGGTAGTTGCATTGTTCTGGAAACCAGGAGCCTTTCTGTATTCACAAAGGGGTACAGTATGTTATGCTGACATAGCATGTAGCTCTTCTGGGTGGATCTTACCTGCCTCAGTTACATAACAGAATCGGTCTCTTTTTAAACATGTACAGTTTGCCACGCTAAGCCAAACCTGATGGAACCTAATTACACGTGTTAGGTAGGGTCAGATAATAACCTGAGCCTATTGGGCTTTGGTCACCTCTGATCTGATCTCTTCCCCCTGTCTGTGGGGTTGGCGTGGTAGTGGCTGCTTGTCCAGGTCCTGCTAGTTTTCACCTTGCTGTGCTTTGTGTGTTGAGGAGCAAATGTGTTGATGAGTTGCATTGCCTCTCTTCACTGCACACGCAGTCCCAAGATGGTGGCAATCAACAGGGCTGGGGTGCGCAGCTCCCGCCTGGCCCATCTCATGGGCAGAAGGAGGCGAGAGATGGATTGTGAGCACAGGACATAGAGAAGACAAAGCCTACAGCAGGCAAAGCATCAAGGTGGCAGATCTGATATAGCTGGGACCGGGTTGGATTGGATTTGAGAGGGACTCAATGGTCTTGGAACAGGTCCAGGTTGCCTTTGCCTAGGTTGGGTTCAGATCCAAGATTCTTTAACATCAGGCCTGACCAGAACTCAGTAATACAGTGAACAGAGTGAAATGAACTGAGTTGTGTGCACTTTTATATGTGCAATAGTTCTTTAAATTCCTTGAACGATTCTGGAATAGTAAAGCAGGTGTGTTTACGCTGGAGAGGAGTGCTGCTGCCTTCCTTGTCTTGGCCCCATTCCCACTCGTAAACTTACCCCTACACACAGGAGTTTGCAGGATCAGAGCCACAGGACGCACCACATGTCCCCAGCACTTCCCTATGCATCTGATACCCCTGCATTAAGATCCAGCAGCACAAATTTACCTTTGAACTTACCCCCACCCAACCCTTCCCACTCCTCCAACACAGACTTTGTGCCAGAACAGAACACTACAACTTCTGCTCAGCCCCCAGGCCAACAAGCATGGCCCGGTTTTCCTGTTTTCTACATCTCTTCCAGTAACCAGTTTTCCAGAAACAAAGCAGCCCTGATTCCAGCATTGACCAGCAGGCCTTCTGCAGAAGAACGATACAGATTTGCAAGTTCTGTCAGTGGTAATTCTCCACCATGTCCCCTCCCCACTGGATCTTAGTCAAGGCAGAAGGGTTTTAAGGAGTCACTGCTACAAATTTGCTTCTTCTAAAGCACTTTTGTTATGCGGGCAGCCCAGATAATAGATAATCATCAGAAAGGAACCTTGCTGTTGATACCACAGACAAGAAGACATTGCATTGGGGTGAAACCTGGGGCGAGAACTGAACTTCTTCCCTTCTGTTGAAAGAACACAAGCTAAGGCTAAGACATAAGCTGAAGTGACCATAGCCGTGTCTACACGTGCACGCTACTTCGAAGTAGCGGCACTAACTTCGAAATAGCGCCCGTCACGGCTACACGCGTCGGGCGCTATTTCGAAGTTAACTTCGACGTTAGGCGGTGAGACGTCGAAGTCACTATCCCCAACAGGAGATGGGAATAGCTCCCTACTTCGACGTTGAACGTCGAAGTAGGGCACATGTAGATGATCCGCGTCCCGCAACATCGAAATAGCGGGGTCCGCCATGGCGGCCATCAGCTGAGGGGTTGAGAGATGCTCTCTCTCCAGCCCCTGCGGGGCTCTATGGTCACCGTGGGCAGCAGCCCTTAGCCCAGGGCTTCTGGCTGCTGCTGCGGCAGCTGGGGATCCATGCTGCAGGCACAGGGTCTGCAACCAGTTGTCGGCTCTGTGTATCTTGTGTTGTTTAGTGCAAGTGTGTCTGGGAGGGGCCCTTTAAGGGAGTGGCTTGCTGTTGAGTCCGCCCTGTGACCCTGTCTGCAGCTGTGCCTGGCACCCTTATTTCGATGTGTGCTACTTTGGCGTGTAGACGTTCCCTCGCAGCGCCTATTTCGATGTGGTGCTGCGCAACGTCGAAGTTGAACATTGACGTTGCCAGCCCTGGAGGACGTGTAGACATTAGTCATCAAAATAGCCTATTTCAATGTTGCTACATCGAAATAAGCTACTTCGATGTAGGCTTCATGTGTAGACGTAGCCCATGAGCGGGCTCTGCTATAGCTGGAGCCCCTGACAGCTTTATTACTAGTATTTGTTATTAAAGTGACCACAGTATCAAAATGGGGAGAAACGACCCAACCCAGCAAAGGTAAAGCTATCAGTGCTGCCCATAAGCATTGCCACCAACCTAGGCTTTCCCAGGCTCCACCCTCTTTTGAGGTGGTTGTCTGGGAAATCTGTAAGGGGGCTCAGGACACACTGCCACACACTGGTTTGGTGGGCTTAGAACAATCCTAGATGTCCTCCTTTTTGGTATCTCAGAGGTGAAGTGAGAAGCCTGTTCGTCACACCCATCTACTTCTCTCACCCTTGGCATTCACTGTTCTCCTTCTGGCTGTTGGTCAGTGAGTCTGCTGCTAATGCTGGTCTGGAGGCAGTGCCATTGCCTGGGCTTTGCGGATGGTCAAGTTGTGGAGGTGCTCTGGGACCACAGCCCTGGTCCTCTGTCTGCTGTTGCTGCTCTCCCAATAGACAAGGGATGGGGGATGTAGCTTTTCACAGCTTGTAGCTGTGAGGACAGATGCTGTGCACGCTCAGTTGTTCAGTTTTAAGATGTCAAGTTTCCAGAACAGAACCAAGACCACTGAACAATAGCATTGTCTTGGTGGGAGAGGGTAAAGCCAGATGCTTGGTCAGATCATTTATTATTGGAGTTACGTTAGTGCTCAGGGGTCCAAACCAAGATGAGGGCCTACAGCAGAATTGCAGCCCCACGGTTATCAGAATCCACTCAGCCTGTTCTATGTAATCGACTTATGTGAGGTGAGCAGGTTCTGTGTGATAGTTTAATTAGAGCCGTTCAATGTACTGCCTAGCATGGAACTGCAACTGCTGTGCTTTAATTAACTTCCGGGTGTTCGTTAGTCAGAGGCCCCTTGGTTGTTCACTGGAACTGAGCAGCTGCGTCCGTAATGTCAGCAAATGTTAGAATCAACTGGGGCAGCTGATCTGTAAGACGTGATGCTTACTCATTGGTGTGACCATCCCTCCCAGAAGCAGTGGAACAGGCATGTCAGCTGTGCGAATGGGCCGCTGTATCTTTTCTGCTCCAGGGCAAGGGGCAGCGCTCTCTAGCGCCACCTTCTGCTGGAGCTGGAGAATCGGCGCGTGGCCGGTCAGAGGAACATACCAAACGCCTGCAAGCGACGGGGGGGGGGGAAGGAAAGGCCGAGACTCTTGTTTTATGTGTTGATTTTGTTTGTTTATTTGTAATCTGAGCCTGAGTACTCGTAGCGCACCTGTTTAGCGCTGTGAATCTAAACCTCTGTGCAGCTAATAATGGCTCTCTGTGTTTCCAAGGTGGTTTAACCCTGCTCAGATGGGGTGAGTCACTTTGTGTGGATTCCTGTGTAGGTAGGGAGTGGCTTTGGAGAGTTGTTCAGATGTGTTTAGAACAAATTGGCTGGTCACAGGTCTGAATGTTACCAGCAGGAGTGAATTGAGCCGCACACTGACTGTGAGGAAGGAAACTATTCCCCCATTTTAGGGAAGAACTTGTACAACAGAGGCCATATTTTGAGTTCCCTCTGCTGTGAGCAATCATGCAAGTGCTTCCATAGGTGTCCGTGAGACAGCTCTCGTAAGTAACTGCTCCACAAGGAGAGTAAGGGGCTCACAATGCGGTCCTGAGAAGTGTTCTAGTATGGCCCTAACTGGGCGTGGTTAGCCAGCTTGGGACACCTAGACCCCAATTCCCTAAGGTGCTGAGCAGTCAGTGGTCTAATGGGCTTCGGACTAAGTTGTGAGTTCTCAGCAATCTTTGAAAAAACAGGCTCCTGATGTCCAAACATGGGCCTTCAAAAATGGAGCCGCTCAGAAGTGGACCCCACTTCTGAAAATATGGGCTGAAGAGATCAACACAAGGCCCCACAGCCAGTCTGGGGTACCACTGTGAATAGAACCTGGTGGGTGTCATGAGTACAAGACCTCTGCAAAACAGTATCAGGCCCGAAACAAAATGTAGCTTAACAATATCCCTTGTCTTGAAAATGGTGTGTTTCAGCCTTCCTACTTAAATAGCTTTAAAGACGCTAACTGTTATGTGCAGCAGGGCTGGGGGAAAAGTCAGGCAGCTGCAGTCTCAGCAGTGCTAGCATTAGTTGTTGGTTATGTCTTTTAAGACTGTGCATTTGGTAACACACATAAAGGACGGTTTGAATAGGAGAGGCAGACCCCGCAGAGAATGGGTAGATGATACAGTAGTTTGGTGCGGAGCTCATCTACAGAAACTAAGTCACTGGACGGGGAAAGATGGAAGGAAATAGTGAGGGAGGCCCTGGACACCAACAGGTGCTGAGCCCACAGCTGTTGATGATGATGATTTGGTAACAGAGCATTTTGTGTGTTGTGACATCTTGATTTTATTTCTCAACAGATGACGTGGCAGCAAATAACCCTGCTTATGCCTGGGTGAATACTGAACCCGAGCAGAATCCTGACCTCTCAGATCTGTTCCATCATGTTCCTGTTCCGTCCTCTCCAGGGTGCTGGTATGGTGCTCCAGGAACACTTCAGCTATACTACTACATGGGAGCTGCAGGGGGCAAAACATATGTAATGTCAATGAAGCTTCAGAAACTGCAATATGTTTCATATATTTTTCTTATAATTCCTTTTTATTTCAATACCATAGTCCATTTATACTAAATGCCATAAAAAGGTCACTCTTTGCTAACCAATTACCCCATTCGTGATAGCTGCGTCGGCGAATGCTGGCTTTTTGATTGCTTTGGCAGGACTTAGGCATGTTATATTTCCACAGACTTGTTTCATGCTGAAAGTCTAGATTAACTTTCTTCTATTTCCAGTATTCCTGGCAGCTGAAATATTATATCGTCAGATAGAAGATTCAACAAATGTAATCTGTAATTAAAGTGATTTGGGCCAAATTCTATCAAATTATACCAGTGCAGCCACACTGATTTTAATGCTTCTGCATGGGTGTGATTGAAATGAGATTTGAACCTATTAACTGTTGCTTAGATACTACTGAGATATGTTGATGGTATGTTTCCTAATTATTTTGATCCTACATTACATATTGAACAGTAAAAGAAGCCAGCTCCCATCTCTAAGGCTGCGTCTATACTATGAGATAAATTCGAATTTAAGGCAGTTAGCTTGATATTACCAGGTGATTGTCCTCACTGAAAATACCATTAGCTTGATTTAGGGATCATTAATCTCGAGAATGCAAAATTGCAGTCACCTGATTTGGGAATTTCGATTAAAGGACAATGTGGAAGCCCCGTGTCCTCAAATTGAATTTATCAGCCTCCATAGATGTCCCCTGTCTATCCCACAAAGCTGTGTGTGCTGCACCTGGCTCTGAGCTCCCTACTACTAGCAGGAGCTGGAAAACTGACCAGGCTGATGCACTCCTGTGGTAGTGGCTGGGCACCCGATGGTCAGGCTGCTCCAGCCAGACACGGGGCCAGGCACCCCACGACTGGGCTGCTCCAGCCACATGCCAGGCCAGGCACCCTTCCACTGGGCAACTCCAGCCAGCCTGGGACCAGGCACCTTGCAGCCAGACTGCTTGGATGGCACAGGGCCAGGCACCCTGCAGTGGGCTGCTGCAGCTGCATGCAGGGCCAGGCACCCCGCCACCGAGCTGCTGGAGCCACCCGTGGGGCCAGACCCCCATGGGCAGGCACCCACCACGCAGGTGCCTTTGGCCATCTGTGACCAGGTGCCCCCAGCCAGCAGGCTTCAGCAGCTTTTCCACTGGAGCCGATGAGTGGCAAGGATTTGGTTGTTTTTGAAGAGGGTTTTTTTTGGGGGTAGGAGTGTTTGTGGGTGTTTTTTTGAGGGGGTTGTTTCCAGGAGGTTTTTTTTTTGAGGGGGAGTTGGGGTGGGACTGGGTTGGAGGAGAATGTGGGAAAGGGGCGTAAACCCTCACGTTTAAGGGACTGTGGGGAAGAACAGACAGCCTTATTAGTTCACTAAATGGAGGGTTTACTGTACTAGCAGGAGCCGGGAAATTGACCAGGGCTGCTGCACTGTCAGTTTCCCAGTTCCCACAAGCTGCTGGACCTGGGAAACTGACAGCGCTGCTGCTCCCGGCTCAGAATGCAAGGCGGAAGGACCTGTGGGACAGGTTCCCACAAGGCATGGCTGCAACAGTGGGTGTTGGGTGATTTCAGTGTGGAATTTGTTGGGAGCCTGTGGGAAGTGATGATACTCAAAATCGAATTGAGAAAAGCCAGCATTATAAAATCAATTTTAATAAATTCGAATTTATCTTGCAGTGTAGACGTAGCCTAAGAACCCCTTCCTTCCCAGCCTCCTGTTCTCCGGCCTGACTCTTTTCCCTGGTATTATTGTAATCTGGTGTCTAACATCAGTTTGCAGCTCTTCTTCAGACTCACTTCCATAGTATGATCTAATCCATGACTTCTGGTTCCTCTTCTCTGTTCAGTTCACCTCTTTTACTGACTCCTCCTTACATTCTGACTCATCCCGATGCAAGTCCCAAGTTCTTCCCAGCTGAAGTCATCTTTTCTCCCTTAGCTGCCTTGCTGAATTGTTCCCATTCTTCTGTAGGGCACAGGGCCTAGCCGAGTAGAGGTGATTCACCTCTCACCCCACAGCCGCTTTGGATTTCAGTAGAACCATCCCTTCTGCTGAATTTGAGACTTATAACTGCTGCTTTTAAAAATGCTCCCATCCCCCACTTGCATCTGATCAGGAAACTTTCGTCCCCAGGTGGTGGTGGTGGTTCTAATTTTCTAGGGTGGTTTCTTCACATTCTTATGCCAATTTGAGGGACAGATTGCTGTTTCCAGGGTGCTCTCAGTCTGGGCATTCTCCACAATGAGCTAGTCCTTGCTGAGGTTCACAGCGGCACTCCTCAGGCTCCCCAGTTTTCTGGCTCAGGTCGAACCTCTCTAATCTGGCATCCTTGGAACCTGCCCGGTGCTGGACGAGAGAGTTTGCCAGATGACAGGAGGTCAGGATTGTCTAACGCTGCTCTGTGTTCAGTGTGCTGTGAAGCGGCACTGAGTGTGCCTCAGAGCTGCACCCTGGGAGTGGTGTCTGCTGCTCTGTGCATGTGCTCTACTGCTTGGTGGGAGAATCGTGTGGCAGCTGTGGTGGCGGTGGCAGTGGCAGTCTGGGGCGGTGGCGGCGGCAGTGGTGGATGTGGCTCTGGGGAGTTGCCAGCGTTGAGTTAGAGTGGAGGGGCTCAGGGTGCCTGGCTCTGGAGAGGGGTGGGGATTGGGTCAGAGTGCGGGGGGCTGCGAGTCCCTGGCTCTGGAGGAGTGGGGGGGCCACTGAGTTAGAGAAGGGGAGCTGGGTGTGCCTGGCTCTGAGGGAAGGGGTGGGAGGGAGGCAGGAGGGCTGGCGGGGGTTGGCTCTGGGAGGGGAGATTGGGTTATATATATATTGGGTGTGCCGTGAAATTATAACAAGTGCACAAGTGTGTTGTTAGGTGATAAAGGCTGCTGAGCACTGGTTTAAGACATTACCAACACTTCCACTGCTTACTGGGCCCTTAGAAGACATTTAAGGGTGAATTACAGCTAAAGAACAGCACAGAACGCTGAGAGCCAGGACTGGTGGCTGGAAACAAACTGTATGGGACCAGGGGAAACTTGGCCACACCCATGACAAATGGTCATCCAGCTAACTAAAATCATGCCGGATTATGGTACAAGAGAGTTCCTGATAAGAGAGGTTCAGCCTGTACCATGTTGTTGCAAAGATATTTTTGATCTTCATTGGGTTTTGGGTCAGGCCCATCATGAGAAACCGGAGTATAACTGACTATACACCCTGCTCTTCTGGAGGTGGAAAATCTTAAATGGGAATCTGGCAAGGCCCTGTTTGCTCTCTTCAGAGCCCTAATGAGAGTGTAGTTCAGCAAGCAGGCTTAAACTTGGGAAGAATTTTCCATGGGCAGCCATTTATCTGCATGTGAGACAGTAACATGGGTTGTTGTAATAAACAGCTCACAACAAAAGGTATATAAGAGAGAGAGAGATGTGTGTCCACTATTGCAAAGTCTAGAAGTGTTGCTGGACCATCTGTATGTCAGGAATATCATTGCAAGTAGTGAAAAGAGGCCATTGAAATAACTGATTACAAACATAACTGTGGAAAAAGAAATCCAGAAAATGAAGAGTTGAACCAGACACTACTAGAAGCCCATTAGTGTAGCTCACTTGCTCTATCTCAGACACACACCAACTTTGGGTGAGTTAGGAACAAAGGAATTGATTTCCTAAGAAAACATTATAAACTTGTGTGGCATGGTTAAAAGCGGCTTCATTGTTACTTCTACTGTCATATGGCTTCTAGAAGCACAATGAGTTGGCTAATGGGTAAGCCACTCTATCTAGAGATAAATACATGTATGAGATAAATGACTCATACATCTGATGAAGCAGGTCTTTGCCCACGAAAGCTTATGCTTCAAAATATCTGTTAGTCTACAAGGTGCTACAGGACTTCTTGTTGTTTTTGAAGATTCAGACTAACACAGCTACCTCTCTGACACTCTATCTAGAGATGTTGAGCACATCTACCATCCCAATGACAGAGGACGGCCCACCAGCAGGTGGCATGCCGTTTGTTCTTGAGCTCCCCAGGGGCAGGAAGGAGTGAGTGCTCAAGTAGCTTAACAGCAAAGATGCAAGTTAAACTGGCCCTGACACCAGCAAGGCCTGGTGTAACAAAGAAGGATCATTTGGTTCATCTAGTTGTTCTGGGAGGCCTGCAAGGGCTGATCCAAAGACAACGGAGGATGCAGTTGTCCACATGCCAAGAATGCTGCATCAGTTCCAAATATAGTCCTGAATTTCTTGTTGCTTCCATTCCTTGGAAAGCATGTGTCTGAGGTGCTGTCGGGGAGGCTCAGCATGCTGTTTCCAAAAAGTGGTCATGTTAGCTGGCATTTTGAGTGTGACTCTGAGATGAAATTGTGATGTAAGCTGTCTAGGTGGTTGGCTGAACAGTAATGCAGCCGTGGCTCTGACTTCCCACCAAATTGCTGGAGAAGCAACAGCAGCTGAGAGTGGAAGGGTAGAGATGGGAGTTGTCTGGCTGCACCAGGTGATACAAAGGCCAGAGTTTATACCAGGAGCCCAGCTTGCCACAGTGATGACTGGAGACCCACACTGCCACACAATATTCTGCAGATATAGTAATTGCGGCACTGGTAGATGTCCATAAGGTTGTAGCACTACCCGCTCGTAAGGCTGCTGAGAAATGTGATTCTTGACTGAATTTTAGCATGTTTACTTGCTGAGGTGCTGAAAGGACAGACAGACAGACAGACCTCCAGCTTCACTCTTAAACAAGTTAGTCATGGTTAAAAAGAGCAATTGGCTAATTGCTCAGAAGGATCTGCCAGTGTCATTGTTACTCAGATTAGGTTATTATTTTATTTTGCACAGGTTCACATTTGCTTTCTAATGCATAGTCAGGCCTGAATTTTGAAATTGCCCCTTTTAAATATGGCCTTCCAGTGTAAGATTTATATTTTGATGGGTACCAGAGTTTGGGACTAATAAATTGCAGGGCATTTACTGCAGTTAGCTTTGCTTCAATGTTGTGGCTAAGGAAATATTAGTGCTAGTGATTGGAATTTGATTCCTACCCTTGTTTCATCCTGACATGAGCTATCACTGGTTGGCCTTAAGTATTACATAGTCAAGCCAGTTTTAAAGAGAAGTTGTCAGAGTTTGCGTATCTCACTCACATCTTCTTTATTCTCTATGATAGCAGCAGCAATTCTTGTCAATGCTCAGCAAACTCCCACCTCTCCTGAGCTCTTCCTGGGCACCTGGCAACTCATCTCCAGTGAAAACTTTGAGGAATACATGAAAGAATTGGGTGAGACATCCCATTCTGAGATGGGACTGGAAATGTGTTCATCTTTATACAGAAGGTGCTAAATCTGCCCTTTGCTTCAGGGTATATTGTGATGTGCATAATTTTCCTTCCTTACTTTGGAATTTCTTCACTTTACAAGTTATTAATATTTCGGTGTTAAGGGGAATGAACTTTAATTCTGGTTATTTACATTGCAAATTGTTTCTGTTTTTTTTTCTCCCCAACTCCTTCCAGCTGTGTTTGCCAGATAACTGTTATATTGTAAATGAATTCTATGAATATTCAATGGGCCTATCATCCCATGTCAAACAAAGGGAAAATTTGGTTGTAAAATGCATTTATTTCAGGGACCATAATAAACACCTGTTTTATCCACTCCCTCACTGAAAAACGCTTCCTTTAGTATGTGAGTGCTCAACAAAACTGCCAAAATTTACCAAAAAAGAAGGGAAAGAAAATAGTGTGTGTGGAGGGATGGGGGGTGAAGAGAGATTCCACCAAATACTCTTAAGGACAGGAATGTGCATATTTAACTCACTGGGGTTTTCCAAGATCTTTATCATTATTTTACTGATGCAGTTCCTGGAACAAAGCCAAATCAAAAAATCATGCTCTGAACTTGGATCTAAATATGACATGGGTTTAGTCCTTGCTGCTTCTGCCCAAAGTCCTACCTATGAGGACACTCCACCTCAAATTCCTGGCAGTCTAAACAGGGATTCTTTCTTCAAGTGACTGTCACATTTCAGATGGTTCCTTCTTCCTCATCTTCAGGAGTGGGCTTTGCCCAGAGGAAAATGGGCAGTCTGGCCAAACCCAAAATGATAATCAGCATGAGCAGGGATGTGATGACCATCAAAACTGACAGTGCCTTTAAGGTTACAGAGATCTCCTTTAAACTGGGCCAAGAATTTGAGGAAATCACCATGGATAACAGGAAAACCAAGGTGAGAACTACAGCTTGCTTTAGGAAAGGTCCCGGTCATTTGTGTGGAGACTGGGAGGGTTTTTTCCTTTGACACCAGAATCTTCCAGTCATCTGAATGGCCATGTAAGAAGATATGGTCTTTGGTGACAGGTTGGATACAATGGGGCTGACAGCCACCGTGGGCCCTGGGGCAAGCTGGAAGTATAGGCCCAGCTCGAGGGGTGGCCCAGGGCAGCCAGGCTCAGGGCTGCCTGAACAATGGCACTCCCCATGGTACCCTCCTCAGCACCATGCAGAGCAGTGCTGCTGCAAAACTTCAAAGGGGCCTGGCAGGCCAGCCACTGCCAAAGTAACAGCAGTGGGGGGTCAGAGTTCTGGGCCCTTTTAAAATGCCAGGCCCGGGGTAACTGCCCCATTTGCCCCTCCCCCCCCGCCGGTGTGCCTGGGTGGATATATATAACAAATGTGGAACTGATGTTTATGACGAGAATGTTATTAACTCTGCATTAAAGTTCCTTTGAGTTGCTATTCTGAGAAACTCAGGCCGTGTTTTCACGTTTTGCTTGTTTCGTCTGTGCAGAGCATCGTGACTGTAGACAATGACTCGATGACTCACGTGCAGACGTGGGATGGCAAAAAATCCACCATGAAGAGAAAACTGGTGGATGGGAAGATGGTGTTGGTGAGTCCATGGTAACTCTTTGATCACTGAATGTTACAAAGATACAGGCAGCCACTTAAAGTGTCAGTTCAGATGATATATTCAAATCTCATCCCCTTCTGAGTTAATGAATGGCCTAATGAGTGACTTTTGAGGAAATGATTTTCTCCAACCCTGAGACATGGATGTATGTAAATTGGGTAAGAGGGAAGACTGATATGTAAATGGATGAGTTTCAAACAGTGTTTCACCTTCCTTCAGCGAATAGGTGTGAAGCTGAATTTTGTCCCCATGTGCTCTTGCTGTGCGTCGAAGAACATTTAAAGGCAAACTGCACAGATTCAGATTCAGTGGTACTAGCATATTTCAGCAGTATATCAGTTTAATGCAAAATCCCTCTGCTTTCCTCCTCAACCCTGACACTCTACAGGTTGAACCCCTCTAGTCCAGCACCTTTGGGACCTAACCGGTGCTGAACCAGAGAATTTGCCAAACCATGGGCGGTAAACATGGTCTAGCAGCATTACCAGCTGGGCTCTTTGAAGACATACAGGGGTAAATTAGAGCTAAATAACAGCACAGAACACTGAGAGCCAGGACTGGTGGCTGGAAACAAACTTTATGGCACAACAGGAAACTTTGTCACACCCATGATAAGTGGTTGTCTGGCTAACTAAAATCATGCCAGACCATGGATTTTATTGGACCAGGTGGTGCCAGACTAGATATTCAACCTGTACTTGGTTTAAGAATGCCTTAAATTGATTAGTTTTCATTTGGAACTCATACTGAATTAAGCCCTTCATATTCCTCATTTCTGAATTGTTTAATGAGTAAACACTTTGATTTGTCAAAAGACTCGACAATTCTTTCCCTTCAACATTTAAAGGATGCAGGTCAGCAATGAGGAAGTCTCACAGTTGGAGACAGGGTCACAGCTGTAAATATATCTTTCAAAATGGGAAGGGAATGTAAGTTGATGGGCTTTTTTTGCTACCCCACCTCTCCAAACAGCCAGAAACAAATGAGCCAGACCCTGCGACCTGGCATCACAAAACCAATATAAAACTCGTGGAGCCAGGCAGGAATATTCTGCCTGTTGGGAAATTCTACATGTTGGCACAGAGCTGCCATAGTAGATTTTACATTACTTTCACACTTCCCCACCCAGCGCAGAAGGGAAGTGTACGTGTGTGTGTGTGTGTGTGAGAGAGAGAGTTCCATAGCTCTCCAAGTTTGCAGATGATACCAAGTTGGGAGGGGTTGCGACTACTTTGTAGGATAGGGTCATAATTCAAAATGATCTGGATAAATTGGAGAAATGGTCTGAGGTAAACAGGATGAAGTTTAATAAGGACAAATGCAAAGTGCTCCACTTAGGAAGGAACAATCAGTTTCACACATACAGAATGGGGAGAGACTGTCTAGGAATGACTACAGCAGAAAGGGATTTAGGGGTTATAGTGGGCCACAAGCTAAATATGCGTCAACAGTGTGATGCTGTTGCAAAAAAACCAAACATGATTCTGGGATGCATTAACAGGTGTGTTGTGAACAAGACATGAGAAGTCATTCTTCCGCTCTACTCTGCGCTGGTTAGGCCTCAGCTGGAGTATTGTGTCCAGGTCTGGGCACCGCAGTTCAAGAAGGATGTGGAGAAACTAGAGAGGGTCCAGCAAAGAGCGACAAGAATGATTAAAGGTCTAGAGAATGTGACCTATGAAAAAAGGTTGAAAGAATTGGGCTTGTTTAGTTTGGAAAAGAGAAGATTGAGGGGAGACATGATAGCGGTTTTCAGGTATCTAAAAGGGAGTCATAAGGAGGAAGGAGAAAACTTGTTCTTCTTGGCCTCTGAGGATAGAACAAGAGGCAACGGGCTTAAACTGCAGCAAGGGAGGTTTAGGTTGGACATTAGGAAAAAGTTCCTAACTGTCAGGGTGGTCAAACAGTGGAATAAATTGCCAAGAGAGGTTGTGGAATCTCCATCTCTGGAGATATTTAAGAACAGGTTAGATAGATGTCTATCAGGGATGGTTTAGATAGTACTTGGTCCTGCCGTAGGGGCAGGGGGCTGGACTCGATGGCCTCTTGAGGTCCCTTCCAGTCCTAGTGTTCTGTGATTCTGTGAGTGTAACCTGGGGTGGTCTTTAGTGGAAATAAGGTGACATCATCTATCAGTGCCTGTTGGTTTATCTAGCATGAGCCAATCATATCCTTGAGTACAGCTGCTCCAGTAATCTGTCTTCTTCTGGTTATTCACATTGGTTTTAAAGACAGCCTGGGTGTTTCGGTTTAAAAGGGGATCCTGATCAAAAGCACCCCTTGCTCTGCCAAGCCAAAAGCACATGTGCTATAGCCTACCCCTAAATGGCCCATCTACCTCTGTGCCTTTCATATCCTCATCAAATGCCTGATAGGCCCCAGAATGAAATGTGAAAACACATCACTGGGTAGAGGCATTGGCAGGGAAGGTTGTTCATGAGTAGATCTCTTCTCTAGCTGCACAGTACTGTCTGAGGAACTTCTAATTCACATTCTACATGTAGTAAAGAAATCTACTTTGTATAATTTAATAAAAAAAATTAGTTGTTATGCTTTGCTTTTCCTTTTGGCCTGCTGCAGTTTTGGACTTTTTTTTTTTGGCGTTATGCTTACATTCAGCTTAAGTAATTTGTTATTTGGCTTTTAACACCTGGTGTTGTTTTAGTATATCTAACAGTAAATCAGCAATTCCCGTCTTCGGTAGCTCTTCCTGACATAGCTCCACTTGATTTCACTGAGTAAATACCTTTAACTTATATGTACCTATCCTGAAATCCTTCCGACAATCAAAATTTGGAAAATAAACTCTGGTCTCTACCTTCTAACCCAAACTTGCATGTGTCTTCACCATTACTTAACACAAATTAAGGTACAGTCCTGCTCCTATTAAAGTCAATAAGAATTTTGCCTTTGACTTTAAGCACTAAACCCTTAAGTGCTTCCTCTCAACTTAGCTGTACAACAACTGAAATTGTAACTAACACCTGCTTTTTCTCCCCTTAGGAATACACAATGAATGATGTCACCTGCACTAGAGTTTATGAGCGAGTGGGATGAATTCCACCTCCGTGGTGGACTGGATTGCTGTTGCAAATACATTTGATTCAGCAATATTTTTCATTTTACTGTTTCATAACATGTATCGTATTTCATGGCTATTATAGTGAAATGTGAACTCTGGTGAATAAAGTACTTCAAGCAGCATGTTTGAATAGTTTGCAGTCAGAACCTGCCGAGGTATGTCTCTTTGGGGAAGGGTGTGGGATTAACTTTATTTCTTTGGGACTATGAAATCATTGTAGAACTTCTCTGCTGTGGCAAAGTTGTACTTAGTGTACATCCAGAAGAAGGCTCAACAGAAATCACTACGGATGATACAAAACCAAGGTGCCGACTAGAGCTTTCTCTAGGAATGGTCCCAGTCACTTGTGTGGAGAAGGGGCGGGCTTTGTTTCTTTGACACCAGTCTTTCAGTCATCTGCAGGACCATGAGAGAAGTGCTGTACAGTGAGGAGGTGGATATAGCAAATGTGGACTGATAAGAATGTTATGGAGCTTATTAACTCTGAGTACAGGTTCTTTCAGTTGCTATTCTGAGAAACTCAGCCTATGATTTCATGTTTTGCTTGCATCTGTCTGTGCAGAGCACCATGACTGTAGACAATGACTCATGTGCATATATGGGATGGCCAAAAAAAAAAAAACCCACAACCAAAAGAACCCCATGAAAACTAAATCACTTTCACATTTTGCCAAGCCTGAGGCCATCAGTCACTGGCCTGGTCCCCAGCACAAATTCCAGCAGCCTAAAGGGTGTCTTGCACTGGCGCTAAATAGCCCTCAGACATTATGGCAGGTGATGATGAGACAGATGCAGAGGTTCTCTGGCAATGCTTTCTGTGCTAGATTCTAAGGACAAAGTAAAAGGGGGAGTTATGTTGGGTTGTCATCAGTAAAAACAGGAAAGTCCTAGGGCACCTTAATAAACTAACAATTTTTTTGGGGCATAAGCCTCAGAAGCAACTCATGACAGCCTACGCCCAAATAAAAGTTACCTTTCAAGGAAAGACAGCAGGGGAATAGCTAGGTTTCTGAGGGTATGTCTATACCAGGAGATTATAAGATCACATTTGTTAAGGCTGATTATTTTAGCACCTGATTTTGTAAAGTCAAGGCTGCATGTTCCCCCTGACACATGAAACCACTGGACTACATCCCCATTAAGGTGAACAGCTTTGACTTTGTCAGCAATGCACTGTGGGTACCTCTCCCACAGTTCCTGCTCCCCCTTGCACTGTATGTTAAGCTCCCCCTGTGAGAGGACAAAAAAGTGCTGTGGGTGGTTCTGGTTGTGTGTTGTCAGCCTCTCATAGGGCACTTATTTCCTCCCTCTCCCTTTGGAAAGAACAGCAAAAAGTACTTTTGTGCCCTTTTTTCTACACCGTTTCTGTCTCCAACTCTTCTGCTGTTACTTCAACAGGAGTCTAGAACTATTACCTATTATAGCTCAAAAGCTTGTCCATCCCTCATCAACAGGCATTAGTCCAATAAAGTGTCTCTCTCACCTGGTCTCTTTAATAAAAGACCACACCCACTGTCCCTTCCTAGAGCAGCAGAGCTGTGTTGTACTTAATGGCATAGCCATGCCACAAAAGTAGGCAGACTTTAAGCAACTCATTTTATAAAACCAAAGGTGCATGTCCCCGCCAAGCACAGACAGTCGACAGAGGGAATCCCCTGCTTCCATAGCAACTATCAATTAGAGGTGACCAATGAGGGGATTCGAGGAGGGCACTGGCCTCAGGCCCCTGCCCCATACCCTCCCCATCTCTGTCCATGGTCTGTCCCCTCCTACACCTTCCCCACCCAGACCCCTGCCCCAACTCTGCACCACTCACTCCCTAGGAAACTCACACTGCTCTCAGGCATCTGCTCCAAAGGAGTGATGGGACTGCCCTGTACATCCTAGAAGCAGCATAGTGCTGACAGTAAGTGTGTGTGTGTGTGTGTGTGTGTGTGTGTAGGCATGCTAGGGGTGCATGTGGCCCCCTAGAACCTCCCCCCCAGTCCTACCTATGCTATTGACTCATACAGCAATGCAGGGTGGGTAGCCATCCCACAGTTCCTGTCACCTATTTGAATTCCAAGTTAGGCTCCCCCTGCCTGGTGGGACAAAAACCATTGTTGTGGGTGTGTCCGACTACATGTTGTCAGCCTCTTATGATGCACTTTCCTCCACCCTCTGTGAAAGCAACAGCAAACAGTCACTTTGCACCCTTTTTTCCTCTCGTTATCCATGCAGATGCCATAGCATGGATCCTGCTCAGGTGCTCACTGCTGTGGCACATTACACTGCGGTTTGTCCACAGGCTAGTCAGGAGGCGCCAGCGTGGGGAAGACTGTGAGGAGGCCATGCACCCAGAGGTGTAGGACCCACTGAATGGTGCATGTGGCGTATTCTGGCACCGGGCAGGCATGTTGATACAGCAAAATGCTGATTCTGATCTCAGGAAACAAGTGTAGAGTGGTGGGATCTCATAGTTATGCAGCCTTGGGATGATGACCAATGGCTGCAAAATTTTTGCATATGTAAAGGACGTGTTCATGGAACTTTACAGATTGCTTTTCCCCATCCTGAAGTGCAGTGGTATAAAAAAAGAGACCCGCTCTGCCTGTTGAAAAAAATGAGCAATGTTAGCCCTGTGGAAGCTTGCAACGCCAGACTGCTGCCCCTCAGTCAGGAATTAGTTCAGAGTGGGTGAATCTACAATGGGGGCTGCTGTGATCCAAGAAGCCAGGGCATTCAATGTGCTTCTGCTAGGAAAGGTAGCAACTCTGGGAAACACGCAAGACATGGTGTATGGCTTTGCCACCCTAGGGTTCCCTAAATCAGGTGTGGCAGTAGATGGAATGCATGGCCTTAGCTTGGTCCCAAATCACTTTGCCAAAGAGTACATATACCGAGAAGTACTTCTCAATTGTGCTGCGAGTGCTGGTGGAGCAGATGGGCTATTTCACCCACATCAACGAGGGATGGTGGGAAAAGGTGGTGGAAGGGGTTTGGGTAACGCAAACACATTATTTTAAACATTCACCTAACATGTCTAGCTTCAGTCTAACCTTCTAGATCACTACAGTGCCTCTTAATTACAGGCTAGCGAAAATATATGTCAGCGTTTAGCAAGTAGAACAAAGCAATATCAAAAAGCCAAATTCTAAAAGTCATAGATGAAAGTAGAAGGAACAAGCCAGGACACTTTTCTGGAATGCTAAAGTTAGCGTTGCAACAGAATTATCTGAGTGCCCATTAAAGTAGATGAAGATAGACAGGGATTTGAGCTTTTTTTTTTTTTTCCTTTTTCAGTAGATAAATCAACTATCAAAGAGATTATTATAGAAGATAATCAGTCTCCAGGGAAAGGTAATTGGCAAGTGGTAAATTAGGATAGATGTGCAATTTTCCAACATAGTAAAATAGTACATATCCTTAGGTACTTGCAATCAGCCTTGCGTTTAATATATTTGTTAATGACCCTTTGCTGGAGGTTGGAAATGTGACAAGATTTGCCAGCAATTTAAAACTGGATGGTGGAAACAAAGAAAGATTGACTTGCCTTTAAGGAATTGCAGAGCAGGCTAACGAGAAGCACAAATGCACATGAAATTCATTGTTGACGAGGGAAGGCGACTCCTCCGGTAAGCATCAATTTGAGTTACCCACACACACTGCAGCATTCTTGGACAATAGCGACACAAAATGAGACTAGAATCGTTGAATACAGCAGCAGATAGAAAGCATTGTATTGAGATGGGACTGAGGATGAAGTTGTCTTATGCCATGACATAAAATTATTAGTACCTTCAACTTTAGTGTTGTGCTAATATCAGGAAAGATATGTCAGTAATAGAAAGGTCTAGGAAGAGAAGAGATATGTTATTTAGTGGTGTAGACCTCCATGGGAAGTTCGAAGTATGAGATATTCTTCTCACTTGTCCAGAGTTCCAGTGGGCCATTTTAGGCCTTGAACTTCCCAGCATTCTCTTTGGAGCAGAGGCATTTTCCTTTAATGGCTTCTCCACTATATGCCTTTTGGCCCCATCATCCATGCATTTTTGGGTCTGTTTCTCCATTAGTTGACTTCCATTTCTTTCTGGCTAGGCCCCTAGAATGTGGTGAAGCCAGTCATGTACCTATAGCTTGACCTTTGGGAGAAATCCTTCTCTAATCAAGGCCAAGTAGGCCACTTCAGGTTCAGCCTACCCAGACTTCCCAGGCTGCGCCAGCTGACTCAGGCTGCAAGCAGAGGACTAAGTGCAGCATAGATGTTTGGGCTTGGGCTAAAAGACACAGTTTTATGGACCCAGGTCTCAGGCTACAGCCTGACTGCAGCATCTTCCCTGGGCACCCAGCATCACCATCACACAAGTACTCTAAATCATTAGTCTGGAAATATTTTATTCACAAGCCACAGTTCAAACAAGGAGCAAGAAAGGTGAAGCACCGCACATTATAGGTAACATAACTATTTAGATCCTTCACAACAGAAGGCAGCAGCAGGCTTATCTTGTGAAATGGAGCCAATTCACCACAGCAAGTTGCAGTCAACTGTGGAGATTCTTCATGTTCTTTCATAGACTGTTGTGCAAATGATATATTTCATGGTACACTCCTAGAAGAATAAAGAGAAGGTCACTGAAGTTATCATAGCAAAGCAGCTATTGTAAGACAGAGTGCTTAAAGAAGCTGCTCTGCAAGTGTAACATGACGGTAGAGAACATTAAATAGACTAAGACACCACACTTGGTATTGAATTATTAATCCACTTGTCTTGCATACATTTCTGTTCACAAGAAGTTGCTGTACTCAGGCATGTCAAACTCAAAGCCTACTGAGGGCCACACAAACAAAAACTGGTAGCCCTGAAAGCTATCCAAGAAAATGTACTTCTATTAGAAAGTCATGATTATTTATAATAGATTATGTTTTAGATATATTTTTAGGTCCTGTTTGACTACAATAATTTTAATTGAGAATACTCAATGAGTTTTATTTTATTAATAGTTCATAAAATCTGAGAAAAGACACACCTAGCAGGGAGGGAAGAAAGACAGAAAGCACTGATGATAAAAGCAGACCAGGGAGAAAAGCCAAAACACCTCAAAGAAAGAAGGGGCTAACAGTTTTGCAGTGACATGCAAAGCCAGGTGTCAGGGTGCCTGTGTTCTATGGGTAACACTGCACGCTCTGTGCGGTCAGTTTCATCATCTCTAAAAGGAGGATAACCTACCACACAGGAAAGCCATGGGTTACCAACCTGAATGAAGGAGCTTTGAGATTTGTGGCTGGGAAGGAACAACAGCAAGAATTATTTGAGGGGAATGGAGCTGTACAGACTCAGAAGATGAAGATTAGGGCTGAGAGAAACTGATCACCACCAGCTCACTGGAGGAACACCCCCATGTTATGTTGCTGAGGGTGTACGTAAGTCAGAATGTTTCCATTGTACAGGGCTTGCTTGGTCAGTCAATCATTGTGCCCAGGTTCAAATGAGGCTTTGGCTGATTTAATGTATTTCCCTCTCACCTTTTTACAGAGTGGATACAGGTGAAACCCCTCCCGTAGCACAGGAGCAGCTTCTCCCCATATGGAGGTTAGAGATTCCCTTCCCGCCACTCCCTTTCAGGGGGCCACAGAAGATATCACAATCCAATTTTTTTTTCTAAAATACTGCACAGAGGAAGCAGGGAGTGAGCAAAGGGGCACTGGGTGGCCCCCAGTAGGGGAAGGTGTGATGGGGAGAGAGACCAGGTCAGCTTCTGTGGCTATTGTCCAAAGTCCGGAAAGGAGGAGATTTCAGCTCCACTGAAGGAGAACCATTGCGTGCCCCCTCTAACTCTTAGACCCTCTCCCCTCCAGTGTACACTGCACTCTCCTGCTCCCCCCCACCCCCAATTTCACTGCACTTCCTTCTCAGACAGACATTCTGGGGCTTCCACTGCAATCCCCCCCTTACACTGTGTTCTCCCTCCCCTTCAGACTCTTTGGGGAGTGGAGTGTTCCCCCCACTGCAGTGCGGCCCCTATTGAACCACTACCTCAGGCCTTTGGAGGCTTGCACGACCCCCAGACCTCATGAGGTTCGCACTGTATCTCCCCACCCCATATTACTGGGTCTTGTGTTCCTCAGCTGCCCCTTGCTCCACCCCCAGGGCTCCTTACCCGCCACTTCACCAGGTGGGTGCCCCTCTGCACCTTAGCCCATGTGGGTTTCACTGCACTCCCCTGTACCCTTTCTCCGTATAACTCTGCTTCATGCTCCTCTGATCCTTGCTCCACCCCGTGGCTCCCTACCTGCAGCTGCCCCAGGCAGGCACCCCTCTCTGCCTCGGCCAATGTTGGCTTCACTGTTCTTCTCCTTAGAGCAGTCACACACCCTTCTCTGGAACCTATGAACGGCAGGAGCAGGGACAAACACCAATCCCAGCTCCTCAGGCTGTCCATGTCTGGTGCATGTGTACTGAAACACCCTTGGCTCCCTGGGTTTTTAGTACACATGTGCGTGACATGGATAGCCTGAGGAGCTGGGATTCATGGGTGCCAGAGAAGGGTGTGCGACTGGGTAGGCCACACTTAGATGTCTAGTCTCAGGCCACAAAAAAAACCCAAACCAAAACAAAAAACCACAGTGGGGCCCTATCCGGCCCCCTGGCTGTGAGTTTGACATGGGTGCTGTACAGCCATGCCCTTTAAGTAGTGTTTCCAATATTGGCCAAACATGCAAAGTGAGCATTTTCCACTGGTTATTAATACACACACTGGTCCACAAGATCCAAAATAAGAGATTAAAGCATGGGGAACTGGCTGCCTGTAAAGAGCAGTTGGTCACTGGTCAGGTAACAGGAATGGTCTCACTTACCACAACCATCTTCCCATCCACCACCTCTCTCTTTACTGTGGTCTCTTTGTCATCCCATTTCTGCACATGAATCATTGAGCCGTTGTCCAAGGTTACAACACTCTGGAAAGAGAGAAAGCCATGAGCTGAAAAATTTTGCCCAGCATTTTGCAGATTCAAGGGGCAGTTTAACTCCTAGGCATTATACCATGTTCTCAGCTGTGTCCTCATCAAAATTCCAGAGATATGATATGGCCGTATCTGAGGGTTTTCCGATGTGAGGACTTTCAAGTAGATTATCCCATCCCCTCCCTCAACCCACAGACAAAAAAAAAATATGGCCACACCAGAATGCGATCATGAACACCAAACACTGTCTCCCTGCAGCACACCTTTGCTCACCTTAGTTTTCTTGTTATCTGTTGTGACTTCCTCAAACTCTTGGCCCAGCTTGAAGGAGATCTCTGTATTTTTAATGGGGCTCTCTGTTTTGATTGTTATTATATCCTCATCAGCACTGATAGTCATGGAAGGTGTTGCTAGGTTACCCAGCTTCCTCATAGCAAAGCCCACTCCTGAAGACAATACACAAGATACCATCTAAGCTTTTACTCTGATTGGAAAAACAAAAGGGATGACAGAAGTTCCATCTAGCAATGAAGGAAAGCATGTAAAAGGTAGCTTAGAAAGATAAAATGCTCCAGTTTGAACAAACATGAACAGCAATAAACCTTGCCTCCACCTCTACCTCATCACAGATATAACTGCGTTTCCTCAGATACTCAGCAGGCCTACAGAATCTTAAGCTGTTCCTCTTTCCTCAAAGAGAAATTTTGAGAAAATTATTTTTGGGCTTCTTTTATAAAGATGGGAGGAGTCCACCCATTTTAGGGCTTCAGAGGTTCCCCATCAACCTTGTCAAACTAGACACTGAAGGAACAGGCAGAGATGAGGAGCAGGGAGGCACCATTATGGGAGGTAGTGTTCCCTAGTAAGTATAGAACTAGATCAAGACTCAGGAAACCTGGATTCTTTTCCCAGCTCTTTCATTAGCCTGCTGGTTGACTTCGGGCATGTCACTTAAGCCTCTCTGGGCTTCAGTGTCCCCATCTTTAAAACAGGGCAAATGATACTGCTGTCCATTGTGAAGCACTTTAAGATCTATTTAAGGGCTAAAGGTTACTATACAAGAGCTCAGTATTCATCATTAATGTATTTCTACATCAGGACAACACCATTAGTTTTCTTGTATTGTAGGTCCACAAATCTGGCTGAATAGTGGGATTATTATGCAAACCAGTTTGGATTCTTGTCCTTTTCTACTTTACATATTTAGCCGTGTTACGCTTCACTTAGGATTCCCCCTATTAATCACTATATAGGTTGGCACAGTGACATTGGTGCAATAGATCTGAATACAGGTTCACCTGGTAGGCGCCGACACAAAACAAACCAGCAGTCCTGTAGAATTTTAAAGACTGACAAAATGATTTATTAGGCAATGAGCTTCCATGGGACAGACTCACTTCATCAGATCTGGAAATTCTGTTAATCATTGAGTTTACCTTAAAGTATGTTGTTTACCTAGTAATGCAAATCCTTCAAGAAGCCTTCCTAATTTGAAGACTGGCTACATGACAGTAGCCCCTTTTTACTCAGTTGATAGGTTAAAAGAGACCATGTGTAAAGTCTAGCTCCCTCTCTCATGTCTGATCCACTTCTGTTGATAGCCTATTTCTCGCTCTGAAGAAGTGGGTCTCCCCCACTGACCCTCATCACCTAGCAAATTATTTTGTTAATTTTTAGTGTTACACAACTGCTTGTTTGTTTTCTTTACACAAGATAGGCTAGCATGTGCCAGTCTTTTACAAGCACACTCACTGCAGAAGATTTTCACAGCAGATGCAGAAAGCTTAATCTGACCCATATCACTGCTGAGGATATAAAAAATAAGAATTAAAAAATCCACTTCTCTCTCAGAACATGGTCTCTGTTTAACATAAAGGGAATTTCTTTGAACTTATAAGCTAACAGCACTAGATATGGAGTTATTGGAATACAACAAGGGAGATTTACAATATCTTTTTACCTCCTCCCAATCACCACTGGGATAATTAGGACTATAGGCAGTATACTATCATACCTCAGCACTGTACCAGCTAGCATCTGTATATATCATATCATGCCTACATGCTCCAGGAAACACACTATCAAGAAATAATAACACCACTAAGTACAATAAACCCCCACCTCATTAAAAGTCATGAATTTGGGGGGGGGGGGTTTAAAGTCACAAGGCTAAACTCCAGACATTCTACAGTTTACATGAAGAGAAAAAAAGCACAAGATTCTTCATTAAGCAAATAGCATTTCTCACCTAATTCCTTCATGTAATCATCAATTTTTTCACTAGATACAAGTTTCCAGGTTCCTAAGAACTGATCACACATTCTGTAGGGATTTGCTAGACAATGATCCTTGGAACCCCTCCAAACTTTCAGTAAGAAACCAACAAGCAGTGCAACATAAAGCACCCAACAACTTATTTGTAAAGATTTCCTGGACATGTGATACTTGGGGATGGCCAATAGGAGAAAATTATTTCTGGTCTTCTAGTTACCCGTTGAACTCAAGGTGCTTACAATAAAACCCATAAGGGAACAAAGTTTGCACAAACTCTAGCCCTGCTAAAGTATTCCCTTTGGCTTCAATGTTTTTAAAGTTAAGCGCATATTTGAAGGATAATGACCCTGGCTTTCACCTGACACTATAGGGGATATTTTGAAAAGAAATGAGCTTTCCAACACAAGAGGGGCATCAGTCATTAAAGAACAAAGCCAACTATTTAAGCTCCCATAAAGTAAGTAGGATTTTTAAAAATAGGGGATTATATTCCTAAAGTTCCCATGAGCCCTTGCATGTAATATGGTATTTTAAAGAAACCAACAAGCCTTGGATGCTGAGTTGCCTACCTTCCTTCCCTCTCAGCAACAGCTGTGCCAAAATACCTTGAAGTCAAACCACGAAATCAGGACGGTCAGCAGCTCTGAGGCATATGAGTGGGGGTTCAGACTTGCGGCTGGAATGAAGAAGTGGGAGAATTCTTAACTGATGCTGATATTGAGAGATGTGTGTGGTAATGGCAGAGCAGGCCTATTTCCTGCAGCTGGTGGGGGGGGAGGAGTTGACAAAAAGTTGAAGTAACCCACCCTCTCCAACCCCCAACTTGACCACTGTACTCATGGGGAGAGGAGAACTGGTGTTAAGGGAGCCAGGTCTGACAGCAAACAGAACTCACTCAATGTAGGGGAAAGGTCAGGGTTTCCTAAGAGCTGGGAAGCATCCCCTCCAGTAGTATTCAGGCCTTTTGTGAACCTCACAGGCAAATCAGGAAGACACCCTTAGAATCGCCACAAACTCTCTTTCCAGCTGATCCCCCTCTAATCAGGGAAACCTGAGTCTTCATTTTAACAGCATCTCTCTCCTTTGAAAACACTTAGTTTTGAGTAACAGGTTAATTTGGGATTAGCAACTTTTGTCAATTACCTTTTTCTGCTAAGTGAAGTAAATGGGAAAGTTATTAAGGTCCTTGCATTGCCTGTCTTGAGTGGTTGTCCCTGGGTATCAGATGTAGGGTATAAGCATTTATATTTCCTAGTAGTTTCTGCTCTTACAAAGAGACTAATTTCTTCTGTGCTCAGTAATTCTCTCAATTACATTTTATATCATGCATAAGTCATTTCTTAGGAAGATAGAAACTCATTTCTAGTGAAAGCTTTGACAACAATGTGAAAAAAATTGGGTAAGAAACAAAAATAACTGAAGCAGGAATTTTATTCTTAAAATAGAAAATAGTGAGAGTATTTAGAAGTGTTTTTATTTATGTTGTCTTGTGCAAGCAAAGTGCTAACAAACTTCAACAGAACTTTAATTACAAAAGTAAAACTTCTTTACAAAGCTGCTGCATCATTCTGTACCTCTCACTAAGCCCCTAGCTAATCCTCTCCCTTCTCCTTTCTGTTTGCTGTGCTTGCAGACTCCCAGCAGCCAGTGCTCCCAGTTCTACTAATTACAAGAAGTACATCTAAAACACCATCCCCTCCTCTCTTAAGAAGCGCTCTTAATCATGGAACAAATGTTGTTCTAACTACCACAACAAATAAGGAACAAGCCATGATACCGTTGGAAGAAATATTACACTGAAAACACTGTAAATACTACTAATCTAGACAGGTGGTTATCTGGGTATGGCAGACCATCTTTCAAACTCAGTTTCCAGTGCAATGTCTTATTGTCTTGGTACTATGGTGAAGTCATCAAACACAGACTTGGTGTTGGCATCATCTCTGGGTGCACAGGGAGGTGCAAGATAAGAAGCATTCCATACATGCCCATCAGGAAGTCAATAGGTGCAAGGTCCCCTTTTCTCAATGATTTTAATTGGAGGTGTGAATTTATGGTGTTGTTTGCGTAGAATTCCAGGTCCTCTTACTCTAACAAAGGAACCACACTCAAACTTTCAGGTTCCTTAGTAGCCTGGCATTTGTCAGTGTAAGCTTTATGATTTTCCACTTTCTGGTCAACTGTTTTTTTTTTTCACTTCAACCTCTTTTGGTGCACCACGTCTTGACTTTAACAATCCAGCAATCTAACAATGTTCGGTTTAATATTCATCTGCTTCCCATGCAGTAACTCTGCAGTGATCTCTGTGTTGTGGCATGTTGTGTAACCCTGTATGCTTGTGAGAAATCAATTGTAAAAGTTATCCACAATCGCCCTTCTAGTTTAGCTATTTGCAAACTCTCTTTCAAGATTCTGTTAAACCTTTGAATTTCCCCATTGGCTTGAGGGTAATACATGGATGATCTTCTACATAAAATGTTCCTCTCTGCTAGAAAAGTTTCAAATTCCAGAGAAGTAAATGAACTACCATTATCCGAAACCAGTTCTTTGAGATTATCTTCCCTGCTAAAAACTGTAGAGAGGACTTTAATCAGGAGACTTTTGTGATGTAAATACTACTTGAGACCATTTACTGAAATAGCCTGTTAAAGTGATGGCATAACGACCATTTGGAGCAGTATCAAATGGTCCTACGATGTCAATTATAACCTTTTCCCATGCAGAAGCTGGAAGAGGAACAGGCTGTAGTGGTGGAGTACATGTCACTGGTATCTTATCATGCATCTGGCAAATGACACAGGATTTTATGATTGCTTCAGTCTGGGAGTCTATCCCTGGTCACCAATACAGATCCCACAGTCATAGCTTGGTTCTGACAATTCCTAGATGAGTATCGTGTGCCAGCTGTATGAGTTTTGACTAGTTCTTCTTTCACAAGCAGCTGGTGTGTGCCTCGTAGGACACGGCCATCAAGCAAAGACAATTCATCACAGACTCTAAAATAAGGCAACAAAACTGGATCAAGCTTTGCAGGATTGCTGGGCCATCTCTTTGCCAGAAATTCCCATAGCTTTTGTTGAATTGGACATGCTAAATAAGCAGCTTGGAATTGCTGTCTTGCAACTGCGGTAGGAGTAAAACTCCAAGCTATGCAGGGGTTGTGTTCTTCGCAATGCCCACAGAACTCAAATTTCCAGTAAGTCAGGGGAGGGGAACCCCTCACTCCTCCTCCGCGCCCCTGGAAGCCTGGAGCCAGGTGCAGAAGCACCTGGTCACTTTCCAGGCTCCTGCTCAGCCTTATTATTACTGCCCTATTCTGGTCTATTTGGGTCATTTTCAAAGCCATATGATTTGAAAAGTGATAACTCTACATTTTTCCATATTTAAATCTGACATTTCATGGATTTATAAGTGAGGGGTTCCTGACCTTAAAGGGGACTGGGGGTGGTCACAACCTCTTCTGGGGTCACAGATTGCCATGCTTACTTCTGTGCTGAGTCCCCTCAGAACAGCTGCAGAAGCCTCCTAGAGGTAGCTCTGCCCTCAGAACAGAACCACCGCAGTGGCTCCCAACTGCTAGTCCTGGCCAGGCTGTGGTGGGACAGGACTTGCTCTATCCCTGGCATGGCTACTCTCAAAGAGGGATGGGGAGAATCAGACCCACATCCAGCTACCTTTGCCCTGATCATGAAGGAAGCCAGGCCAGGACTTGCAGCTAGGAGCTCCTGGCTCAGGTGCTCCCAGCAGTACAGGGGAGAGCAGATTTCGGAGGGGAAGACTTATTTCATGGTCTGGGGCACATTTTTCACAGCCATGGCATAGGTAGGTCGAGGTATATGGTACCTTTTATTTTAACTTAATGACAAATAACAAGTGATAAACAGTGTTCCCTGTAATCTGTGCACTTGTGCAGCTGCTCAGGAGAGATTCAGATGCCATCCAGCTGATTAGCAGAATGCCCACCCCTAGGTTTTTTTATTTCTATTGGTGGTGCACATTCACATCTGGACAGAAGAGATTTGAAGGAGCAACAGTGTCATTCCCATGCTAGTCATCGGTCGAGAAGCAAACTTTCAGTAGGGTGAAATTCAAGGTCTGTCAGCACTGAAATCCCAGGGTATGTCTGCGTAAGTTGCAATCGTGCTACTTAGCTCAGGTCTCAAAACAGTGAAGCTGCACCACAATGCAGGCTCCTCATGGGAATATCTATATTTCTTATCTCTATACTGCAGGTTATTTAGGGGATGCTATTCTAACAGATCCCCACTCAGCCCTGGGATACCCGGTGGGGGGCTGCCAGCAGAGAACAAGGCAGTGGTACTGCAGCGGGGAAAGAGCCCCATGGACTGGCTGCTTTGGGGTAGTATGGTTGTAGATTCAGGAACCTTAGGGCTAAATCCTGGTTTGCAGACACCCAGCAGCTGCAGGCCCTCACAAAGCAGCCTAATCTCAGATTAGATCATTCTAATGCTGGACTTTACAAGAAGAATGACAGGATGTATTTTTCTGTGAATTGGGACAGAGGTGTCCAGAAGCCATAATACAATCAGGCAGAGCTGCCAACAAAACCCAGGTCTCCTGTATCTTAGATGAATGCTCTAACCACTGGCCAAAAAGCTCTCAGGTGAGTCCTTCCTATTTTTGCTGTCTTCCTCTATGCCCACCCCTGTTTTGTGACTGAAAATGCTATCACCTATAACATTTTATGTGGGCTAAAACTATTCAGTGCAATCACCCAAAAGTGCATTTCTTGCAAATAAATGATTTGTCCCAAATATTTCACCCAACTCAGCTCTGAGCTCTGTCTTGCCTAGCATACCCCCTACCTCAGCCTTTATTGCCTGAGTTTTAAGGAACCCAAACAATATCTGAGTAATAAGCAACCCCCCACTTCCTGAGCTAAAGACAAATCAGGGAATCAGGACAGTTAGGGGCAGTGGAGAACATGAGTGGGGGCCAAGGACTTGCAGGTGGAATAGACTGGAGAGAGCAGCGAAGGGTCCTGTGGCACCTTATAGACTAACCTAAAAGTTTTGAGCAGGAACTTTCGTGAGCACAGACTCACTTCATCAGATGCTCACTTCATCAGATTCATCAAATTGGAGAGAATTCTTGAATGAACTGGAGAGATTGGAAGACTTAATTGATGAGGGTATTGAGGGACATATGTGGCAATGGAATAGCAGATGCTTCATTGCAGCTAGGTAGGGTAAAAGCTGGCAAAAGTTGAAGTAAATCCCCATTTTCCACCGACTTGAGCACTGCACTTATGGGGAAGGAGATAAGACAGTAGCAGCTCCAGGTTCCAGAGTAATCAAAACTTGCTCAGTTTACAGGGAAGAACTCACTAGGAGCTAGGAAGCATCTGCCACAGATAGTAATCAAGCCTAGTATGGGCCTCACAGGCAAATCGGGAAGGGACTTGTTGAACGTAATAAACTGACAAGTCTCTCTACAGCTGATCTCTCTCTAACTGGGAGAAGGTGATTCTTTTCTTTTTGCTGTGTCCTACTATTGAAAAAACTCAGTTTTAGGAGTAGCTACCTTTGGAATTAGCATCCTTTATTGAGCACCTTTCCCTGTGCACTCTGCCAGCTGCAAGGACTTTAGATTTATATTACAAGAATAAAAGGGAGATGATTGGTGTTTTTGCATTGCCACTCCTCCTTGGGTGTTGCTGAATGTCACATGTTTGTGGTAGCTTTAAAAGGAAGCTATTGTGTATATGTTGTTCATGATAGCTTGTGGTCTGCTAGTGAGAATAAGTTCTTCTTTGCTTAGTAATATTATTAGCTGTATCCTACAGCATGTGTGAGCTATTTTTAGGAACCTGGAAGCTCATTTCTAGTGAAAATTTTGATGGTTATATGAAAGAGCTAGGTAAGGAATACACTGTAATTCAAGCAGGAAACTTTGTTCTCAGTAAATAATATTGTGAGTGTTTAATTTAACTTATTGCTACTTTAGGTTGCTGATACCTATTTGGATTTGGGATGATAGAATGCAATTCTTGGCTTTCTTTTAAGAAATACTTTACAAATAATCAGGTTTTTGTGCTAGTACCTGCCAGCACTGAGTACTGGCACCTTGGCAGCCTTATATGTGGGATGGGGAGGGGGAAGGAAGCTGGCTGAGTACAGATTTTTAATACAAAATAGCACTGTACATACTGCTTTTTTTTTAGCTAATGCATCAGGTGCTAATGTTTCTTTCCCTTTCTTAATAAGGGGGAGACCATTTGACTTTGCCTGGAGTTGTTAATTACTGATAACGCTTTCTTGACTATTGTTACTCTAAGTTGTTTTATGGAACCTGGGGTCACTAATACATTAGGGTCCTCATAGCCCTGAGTAACTATGTGAATAGCTGACTTCCCCCAAGGGTGATGCTCTGAATAAACATCCCCAATGACTTAAAATTGGATCAGGATTTGAATTCAGTCTCTAGTGTTTATTAGCATACAACCAATTTCCAAAGTGGTCATAAAAATGGCAGTCTTCTACCATATAGACTTGCTCCCTTTTGGTATTTCTACTACTGTCAACAACCTCTTTGATACCCCAGGTAGAGCACAGTCATGTGTTTAAATGACTTCTAGTACCTCTGCACACCTGTTCACCAAAAGTTCCAGCAACATCTTTCTGGATACACACCTAAAATCCACGTTGTAGCCTTTTGTTTTCCTCCTTATAGGAGTGGGCTTTACTACAAGGAAGCTTGGCAGCCTGGCCAAGCCCAGCGTGATCATCAGCATCAATGGTGACATACTAACCATCAAAACGGAGAGCACCTTTAAAAACACGCAGATCTCCTTCAAGCTGGGAGAAGAATTTGAGGAAACCACAGCAGATGACCGCAAAACCAAGGTGAGGGTTAATCCGTCAAGATGTCCTGCAAAGGATACCTGAGGTTTTTTGCCTTTTCCTGCTTTGTCTTTAATGTGGCTTTCTTTCCCTTCTCTGTAAGAATTGGAGGCGACCAAGACTGGCTTTTCTGACTGACTCTAGGCCAAACGTGTTCCTGCTCTGTACCTCCACAAACTAAATCCCACCCTCTTTCTATGGTGTAAGGACTTGTCTGCACTATGAAGTTCTGCAGCTTTTTAGTGTGTATACCTTCCCCAGTTTATTGGCAAAAGGCAGCTCTTGATGATAGACCTTGTCTATGCTTACAAATTTTTATCTGTAGACCCAAATTGATCTAGGCAACCAGAAAATAACTGGTATTCACAAAGCCTGAGTTAGGTGCCTAGGTTCCTGATGCAATGCCTGGGGAGAGACAGGCACCTCAGAATGGGATTCCCAGAAGCTGGCATGCTGGGTAGTGAACTGCCTATGCTAGCCAATGGGAGATGACAATCGGGGGTGTATTGAAGTACAATAGCTGCAACAGGAGAGACTGAGAATCCCATTACTCTATCTCAGGGTCCATTTGCTTCTCTTCTCTTGGCAGAGCACTGTAACATTGGAAAATGGCTCTCTGATTCAGGTGCAGAAGTGGGAGGACAAACAAACCACAATAAAGAGAGAGCTGGTGGATGGGAAGATGGTTGTGGTAAGTCCAATTGCTTTGTTTTTAACCCCCCTCATCTGAGCGTTTTCTTCTGACATAAAGCACAAACAGCACATGCTAAATGCTGCTGTGCATGTGACTTAGGATGGAGAACAAGTGAGCAATATAAAATATACTGACAAATAACATTGGCAGAGAATCTTTGACTAAAAATCAAGGTCTGTATCTGTGGTGCTGAACAACAAGGGATCTCGGCTTGCACACAGACCAGTCTGTAACCTTGTGTATATAATGGAAACCACTTCTAGCCAGGATGTAACAGTACCTCTACTCCCAGCACCTATGCGTTGTGTCACTACTAGCTGCTAAGTGATGAACAGAGCTGGGGGAGACAAGGAACCTGCAATTCAAGTGCACTAGATAGTAAAGTAGAGATGTTTTGTGATCAGTGAGTACTAAAGAGTTACTGGCAGCACAAAATGTCTGGTTTCTTCCGCTAACATGAATGTTGTGATGGATGGACACAAACACCTTTGACTCATAAATGACAAAACATCCTCGTGCTATTGTTTCAATCAATTCTCTCCCTTGCTCTAGAAATGCACCATGAACAATGTCACCTGCACTAGAATCTATGAAAGATCCTGAGGAATTCCCACCTCCATGCAAGATGCGACCTTGCAGCAAAGAGTTGGTTCAAGGACTGTAGCAGCAGTGTACTGCTGTCTGCTTGTACAAACCTCTTGTTTCATATTGAGAAACAAATGCATTCAAACTAGTTCTGTAACTAGAATCAACTGTCAGTGACCAGGGCTATTAATTAAATCACTTCTGAATGCATGGTGGTGGTTTGCTTACTCTTAGCTGATTGACAGGCTAAAATAGCACTGAAATTCAAACGACTCTTATCTAGCAATGACAGAAGTTGGTTTGGGAGTGTACTTTTTTTAAACTGGAGTTCAAAAAGGAAGAAAAATTCTACACAACTCCAGAGTGTACTCTGGAGAGGATTTTTAAACTGCTTCCTTTGAAGCATTGGGGATTGTTGGGGGGCCACTTGGCACTGCCTCAGAGCCCTGGCCCTTCCCATCTGTTATCCCAGTCTGAGGCTACGTCTACACGTGCAGCCAACATCGAAATAGTCTATTTCGATGAATAACATCTACACGTCCTCCAGGGCCGGCAACGTCGATGTTCAACTTCGATGTTGCTCAGCCCAACATCGAAATAGGCGCAGTGAGGGAACGTCTACACGTCAAAGTAGCACACACATCGAAATAGGGATGCCAGGCACAGCTGCAGACAGGGTCACAGGGCGGACTCAACAGCAAGCCGCTCCCTTAAAGGGCCCCTCCCAGACACAGTTGCACTAAACAACACAAGATACACAGAGCCGACAACTGGTTGCAGACCCTGTGCCTGCAGCATAGATCCCCAGCTGCCGCAGAAGCAGCCAGAAGCCCTGGGCTAAGGGCTGCTGCCCACGGTGACCATAGAGCCCCGCAGGGGCTGGAGAGAGAGAGCATCTCTCAACCCCCCCCAGCTGATGGCCGCCATGGAGGACCCGGCAATTTCGACGTTGCGGGACGCGGATCGTCTACACGGTCCCTACTTCGACGTTGAACGTCGAAGTAGGGCGCTATTCCTATCTCCTCATGAGGTTAGCGACTTCGACGTCTCGCCGCCTAACGTCGAAGTTAACTTCGAAATAGCGCCCGACGCGTGTAGACGCGACGGGCGCTATTTCGAAGTTGGTGCCGCTACTTCGAAGTAGCGTGCACGTGTAGACGCAGCTTGAGTGTTTATCTCTGCTTAGCTGGTCCTTGCTCCCAGTGATTGATCTGACTGGTCACTGTATGTGAGAGACTAGTGTTGACCTGGGCAGGGGATGAGAAGGTTGTCTTCATCTGCCACCTATGACTGCTGGTCCCTTGTCAGGATGACTTCCCTGGCATTGGGGTTGTCTTGAGCACTGATGTGTTCCTTTGGTGGTGGTATACAAGTCTAGTTCCAACAGGGCTGCGACTAGTTTGGTCTGGCTTAGTCTTTGGGTTGGGGTGTGCAGGAGCTGGGTCTGTGGATCCTTTTAGAATCAAAAGTTTAAGGCTGGTAATAGTAGCTAATGTTGTGATTTATCACTCAAGCAAGAACCCTTGCTTCCTCAGTGAGTGCATCTTTACCAAAGAGTTGGTGGTTGGCAATTCTCTAATCAATTACCCAACCTCTATGTAGGGAGGCTACCTCCAAATTATGTTCTGCTGTGAGCACAGCCATGGAAATTTGTGTAAATATGCAAATTGTTCTTTCAAGTGTCAAAGGTACTAACTACAAACTAAATATAACTTTACTGCAATAAGCAAGTACATGTAAAACCTCCAAACGTTCACAACTCAGTGTAGGGCTACCCCCCCGCCCCCGTGTCGAGACAAGCACAATCCTCTTAAAGCTAAAACATCCAGCTTCCAAAAATGCATGGAGGAATGGAACTGGACAGCAGCTGTGCCACTGCACATGGTCTGAATAGTGCCATTTACATGTGAGCCAGCTCAAGTATTTCTCTGGTTCTTCTAAGTTACTCATGATCTATGGCCTGTAAACCTCAGACTTAAAGGTTCTTAGTGGTTAAACTTCAATTACTAGTAAAATACAGGGATCAGAGAAGTAGTATCCTTATCCTGTAGGGCTGATCTACTGTACTCTGTGACAGCCCCCAGAAGGTAGCTGTGTCACAGAGCTCTTTCAAGAGCTACAGAGAGCGTTCCCCTTCATCTTTGGTGATCTTTGTAAGAGATCCTGTATGAGGTAGGAAAAATGCTTCCACTAACAAAGTTGTATAATTTTTCATATACCAACACTTACATGATCAGTTGGTTCCTGAAGCCTGCCTTACCACTACAGGAGTATTGAGGTTATCTACCAAAAAAAATCATCCTGCTGTTGCTCTCCAGGCACCCCAGCATTCTTTTGCTTGTGGTAGACGTTTCAATTTTTCAAGCTTCTCTCTGAGCCTTTTATAAAACAAGAAAAATCCCAGAGGGGTCTGGCTTGTGTGCTCCAGAGCAGCTTGTATAGAAGTCACTACATTCTAGGCTGCAGGATTATTTTAGCCCCACAACAGGATCTTTACAGGAATCTCCAACAGCATCTCCCAGAAGCTGTACATCTTCAGGGAGGCTTATGCAGACAGATTTCCTCCCAGGTGCCAGGTATGCAGGGGGGAGAGGAAGCTGCTACTGAATGTCAAGTCTGGGAGTGGGTGGGGAGTTCTATGGGCTGGAGTATCCAGGGCAGCAGAACTTTCTGGGAAGGCTGATAGTGGGACTCTTGTAAGCCTCACTACAGAACTCTTCTCCCAGGAGTCCTATTAGCTCAGTGCCCTCTGATGCTGGATTTTACTGGGAGATGACATAAAAATCTCCCCCACTGTGAATCTGGAGAGGAGTAGCTATGCTGGATACGATGCCTGCCTGGGATTTGAAAAATTATCCATCTACAGCTGCAAAGAAAATGCAATTCTGGGAAAAGCAATCGCAATTTGGGACAGAATAAACTTAAAAGTGGAGGGAGGGGGAAAGAAAATATCGAACAAGTGTGTGTGGTGGGGGGGTGCCCCCAAATCCCCCTTTTCTCCCTTTTGCTTTCTACTGCTTTTTACCCTTTGTTCCTCGTGCGTATGTTTTGAGTACTGCTAGAAATTCTGCACTAAGACATCTACAACAATCTTTTTAGAGTGAGAACACCCACTCGTTCCTTCTACTGTTGAGGTTAAAATTGAGTTTCATGGCTTTCATTTTTGTTTTCTGCTTTCAATATGGCTTCCATATTGACTCAGAATTTGTCCACCATCTTTCATCACTTTCCCTCAGACTGAGTGGGGAAGAGTTGGGTCATCTGACTCAAATTGGCCTGGAGACAAGAGTTTATAAAAAGGGGTGGAGCAATCACCTCAGGGCTCTCTCCACTGTCTCCTGTCAGCACTGGTGGTAGCTAGGGCAATAGCTGCAAGTTGTCAGACCTTGTAGGCCACTGAGACAGAAGACCTAGATGAGACCACTGGGGGCTAGGGTAGCAGGTGTACAGTGTTATAAGGCCCTGTAGGCCCGTGTCTTTTTAAAGTTAAAAGACAGCTGGGGGAACCAATCACACACACACACACACACACACACACACACACCATTGCCTTTAGGCACTCTCCTTGCAGTACAATGTGTCGAAAAGAGAAGCAGGACGTAACATCCATCCAGTTCCAAGTGCTATGCTGTTCCTGGCTGTCTTCCCTATTCTCTCTCATTGCCACCAGGCCTGCCTCACTTCAGGACTGCAGTAGGTTGTGGAGAAAGGATAATACTTACCTTAGTTCACTTTTATGCTAACTGACAACTGGAATCTTAATGTTTGTTCATGCCTTTGTTAAACAAACAGTAAAGAATTTATTAAGCTTTAATTTGTGTCATCATTAATGTCTGGTGACTAGATACAGAAAGGGTGTTGAACTTCTACTTTGGGCAGGATTCGTTCTCTGCCCCTCCTGTTCAGGGAACACCACCCCTGCCAGAAATGTAAAGCAACCACCTGACAAAGTACACAAAATCCTAACCACAATGAGGCCAAGGAGTCTTACCATCGCTGATGATCTCTACTACCTCTCAAGAAAGCAATCTGGCAGGCAGTTGGACTAGGTTTTTTTTTTTTTAATTAAAATCTGCACAGTGCGTAGCAGCAGTCAAAAGCGAACAGGCTTAAGAAACAATAGAAAAGGTGGAGATAAGATCCATAATATCACTACATCAATCCATGCTATGCCCATCTCTACAATACTGGGTGTAGTTCTGGTTGCCCCATCTCAAAAATGTTAGAATTGGAAACAGATTACAGAAAGCTTAAAAAAACAGGGCTATGGAACAGCTCCCATCAGAGAAGAAATTAACAAGGGGGGACTGTTTATCATAGAGAAAAAAAGATAAATAAGGATGTGGGAAGCCTATGACAGAAGACTATAAAATCAGAAATGCTGTGGAGAAAGTGAATAAACAAGTGTTGTTTACACCTTCACAACACAAGAACTAGTGGGCAGCTGATGGAAATTAATAGGCAAAGGTTTAAAATGAACACAGCAAATACTTCCACAATGCACAGGCAACGTGTAGAACTCAATATCAGGGAGTATGAAGGCCAGAAGAATAAATGGGTTCAAAAAAGAATTATCTAAGTTCATCTATAAGTCAAGATCATCAAGGATGTAGCTGTGTACTTTGGATGCCCCTAACCTGCCAACTGCCCAGAATTTGGACTGGAAGAAAGGGGATGGATTGCTTGAGACAGTGCCCTGTTCTGTTTGTTCCACCTACAACATCGGGACCTGGCTTCTGCCAAGCTACTGGGCTAGTTGGACCAGTGGTCTGACCCAGTATGGCCATTCTTATGTTCCCTCAACTGCTCCTGTTGTAATGGTAGTGTTTGAGGTACAGTGACTCTTCCTTAAACACTGATAGTCTTCATTCATTGCTGGTATCTAGAAAAGTTTTCAGGGCTCAAATACAATTTTTTCAAAACAACAGAATTATTTAAAAAGAGGCTGGTGGCAAGTACGTAATGGTTGTTAAGATCAGTGGTCTTGGGTCTAGATTCTTCCAGTGAGGCAAATTCAGCCTCAGGAACTATCAACCATCTAGACTCCAGTAAAGAGGTAAAACTACTTACTGCATTTGTATGGTTTTTATTAAGTACCTACAACAGTTAAGTTTCTAGGACTGCAATTTCCAATCCAGCAGTTTCTTCAGGCTTTCTCATAGATCCTAGTGCAGGTAATGTCATTCATGGTGCATTCCTAGAAGACAAAAGCAGAGATCACTGAAGCAGTTGTACTTTTGCATGGCAAACTTGTAAAGACAATCCCAGTTTAAATACAAAGAGGGAGAAGACATCATCTCACCTATTGTTTGTGGAAAGAAAAATGTGAACTGAGCTATACTAGAAGATTCTGAGTGCTTTCCCTACTTGCATTTCCTTCTGACTTCAAAAATATCAAATGTTAAAGACTAATATAAATATGAATTCCACTATCTTTTCAGTGTCTCTATTTCTATGCACATATATGGTGCTGTGACCATTGTATCCAAACACCTCAAAATTGTAAATAAATTTATCCTTGCATCCCACCTTTCTAAGCAGGGCCGGACTAACTCTTCAGGGACCAGGGCTGTGAGGGCCTTACATATCTTTGAGGATCTGGGTCTAAAAGTAACCTTCCCAAAGTCACAGAGGTGGAGTACAGTCTTGAACACGTGTGTGCTAGGCTAACCACCAGACCATCTTTCCTTTTGTCCCATATTCCACAATATTAACTTAATTCTAGCTTTATTCTAATGTTCTCATCCTGTCCTAGACCACCAGTCACATTTCTACCATACACCACATTTATTAAAAGAGAAATGAGATATATAATTACACTGTACAGCTGTTTAGATGGTCTTTACATCTTTGCATTCTCAGTAATCACATAACTAGAAAGAATTCACTCACCACCACCATTTTCCCATCCACTACTTGTCTCTTTATTGTGGTCTCTTTGCCATCCCAGTTCTGGATCTGACTTAATGCCCCATTTTCTAAGGTCACAATGGTCTGAAGAAACAACAAGAAGCAAAACATTTTTTTATATTTATACATTTTTATAGAGCATAGAGGCACACATAGCTCACAGTCAGCAGGAGGTCTTGGGTATGTTTGTTACTGTACAAATATATATTAAAAGACAGCTCCTGCCCAGAAGAGTTGATGGTCCTGCTGGTTAAAGTAGTGATTCACTCAATGCTCAGAAAGTTCCACTTTCTGTCTCAAGGTTTTACACAGCTCATCATGTTGGTATCTGGGATCTTTCATGTAAAATAGATGGGCAATGATCGGTATTAGCCCCAGTGCTATGTAGTATCTTTATACATATTTTGGAAATATAAAATCACTTCTGGTAACATCTCTAGATGAAACATAACGCTGGAGTGGTAATTAATGAGGGCAGAGCGATGTAAATTGGTTGGAAAACTGGTCCCATTCACACAAAATGTATTTGATTACAGACATATACAAACTGATGTACCTAGAAGAAGAAATATGGCTCTTTGCTATAGACTAGAAGACTGTATCCTGGAAAGTAGTGACTTTTAAAAGGGTTTTAGGAAAGACAGCCACCAACAGTGGGAGAGGGACAGCTCAGTAGTTAGAGTATTGGCCTTATAAACCCAAGTTATGAGCTCAAACCTTATGAGGGCCTCTTAAGCAGAGAGGCGGGGGCAGGTTAGATTAGATTAAATATACAATATATTTTGTCAGAAACAGTGATCAGTCCTGCTGTGAGTGCAGGGGACTAGATTCAGTGACCTCTCAAGGTCCCTTCCACTTCTATGATATAATATACTACCTTAAAAAACACCAGCAACTCAGTCTTAGCTCCCAGTGCAATGATATGGCAAAAGAGCTAATGTGACTGTGGGATTCTAAGTACAGTTTATGAATTCTGATTAATTTTATGAAACTACATGTCATTAAATGCCTCAATGCATAGTGAGTCAGCTAGGGTCAGGCAATATCCCTACCACATCAAACCCCACACCTCCCCTTCTGGGATAAGCTACTGAACACACAACAGAAATTGTTAACTTTGGTGACTGTGCTTTGACAGGGTAATGGGTTTGCTAGAGAGGAGGCCAGAGCTAGAAGGAAGATTATCATCAGGGCAGGGAGAAGTGGAAAGAGGAAAATCCCCACACAGGAGAACAAATGAGCAGAAGTGTCAGAGCAGGCTTCTGACTGCAGGACCAGTCAAGATCAAAGGAAGCTCGATGGAGGAGAGAGGTCCAGGAGATGGGATTTGGAATCTTGAAAGGACACCATCCCAAGTCCTGAAGAGAGCTTCAGGGTAGTGATGAAATTGAGTCAAGAATGACATAGAGATATTTTATAGTATTCTCCAGAGCTGTGTAATTTTTGTGCTATCCAAAGTGAAAAATGTTGACTTGGGGACCTTTAGCAAAACCTTTGTGTTGCGTGCTTCACCTGTGGTGTGTCCCTGGAGACTAAACCAGAGTGTCCACAATGTAGTAGGAGACCTTGGAAAAAGTGTGCTTAAAGTAATAGGAAGTGGGAGGGAGCCGGTACTAATTTTAGGACCTAGGCAGCTGGATTGTGGGATTTCATGAAGGTGCTGAATGGGGATCTGCTCCCTGAGAATATGCCTAAAACCCCAGAGCCAGAGAAGGCCAAGCACCATCATGCTGAGACCCAAATTTACCAGCCTGGTGACTGTCCAGAAGTGGACACCAACTACTACTGCAACAGTAAACCTTGGGTTGACAAACAGAGAATTGGTGAGTTTGAGCAGCAAGGTAATTTTACCTCTGGATACAGCATTGGACAGACCAATACTGAATAGCATATATAGTTCTGGCGTTCAGATTCTAAAAATGTGTTGGAAAATTGAGGAGGGTACAGATATGAGCCACAGAAATTATTCAAAGGATGGAGAAAATGCCTTTCAGTGAGACATTTAAGAGATCAGTGTCTTTAGTTTACCAAACTAAACTAAACTAAAAAGACTACAGATTGCACCTCTCTAGTTTGGCACCACTGGGACCTGACCAGTGCCAAACCAGAGAATTTGCCAAACCAAGGCAGGTCAATATTGTCCAGCAACATTTCCAACACGTGCACTGTTTACTGGTCTCTTAGAAAACATTTAGGAGTAAATTGGAGCTAAATAATAGCACAGAACACTGAGAGCCAGGACTGGTGGCTGTAAACAAACTTTGTGGTACCCCAGGAAACTTGGCCACACCCATGATAAGTGGACACTGGGCTAACTAAAATGTTGTATCATGGAGCTTGCTGGCCCAGAGTGCTGGGCTAAAGAGGTTCAACCTGCAGTGGTGATTTGATTACTAAGTATAAGCACATTCAGTGCTGCATAGTAAATGAATGTTATGAAAAAGAGTAAATTACACTTCTTTATTTAGTTTCTCCACTCTAATCATGATTTTATAGACCTCTATCACATATCCCTCCCCACTTAGTCATCTCTTTTCCAAGCTGAAAAGTCCCAGTCTTATTAATCTCTCCTCATACAGAAACCATACCATTCCCCTTAATCATTTTTGTTGCCATTTTCTAAACCTTTTCCAATTCAAGATGTAGGTATACCATGGATTTATATAAGAACATACAAATGACCATATTGGGTCCAACCAAAAATCCATCTAGTCCAGAATTCTGTCTTTATTTATCAGTACTGAATTCTTTCTTCAAGACAGTTGCCAATGACATGGACCTCACAGGGAATGAAGAGAACTAATAATCATCAAATGATCCATTCCCTGTTGCTCATTCCCAGCTTCTGGTAAACACAGGCTATGCATACCTTCCCTGGTCATATAAAGGTAATATGATATTTTCTGTCTTATTATCTATCTCCTTCTTAATGATTTCCAACATTCTGTTTGCTTTCTTGACTGCTGCTGAACATTGAGTAGATGTATTCAGAGAACTATCCACAATGATTCCAAGATCTCTCTCTTGAGGGGTAACAGCTAATTTACACCCCTTCATTTCATATGTATAGTTGGGAGTACGTTTGCTAATGTGTATTACTTGCATTCATAAATGTTGAATTACTTCTTCTAGATATTCTTTAACCAACGAGTTATTGAGTGAGGTACAAAGTTATGGTGGGTTAGACAATGTCTACTAACGATGCCTTCTGTTCTAAAATGCTATAAATCTGAGGAAAAAAATTTCTGGGTGTATGTCATGCAATAGCCTCTTCTGGGATATGAAAGCTCTACCTAAGTTGTATTGAGTTATCAAGCATGTTTATCTAGTTACCTACTCTGATATTATCAGATGTGTTATCACCACATGGAAAAGAACTGTCTGTACCTACTGCAGCAGATTGGGAGCACTGTGAGGGAAAGCTTTAATGCCCACCTTGGTTTTCCGGTCATCTGGTGTGATTTCATCAAACTCCTCACCAAGCCTGAAGGAGATCTCATTATTATTAAAGGCACTCTTGGTTTTGATAGTTACCACATCACCGTCAGCACTGATAGTCATGCTGGGTTTGGCCAGCATGCCCAATTTCCTGGTGGCTAAACCCACTCCTGTAAGCAAGAGAATTCAGATCTCTTAATCACTATCAGGAAAAAAAAAAAAGCATGGTCGATGTCAGTGTCTCACGTAGGAGAACAGTGGCATGGGTGGGACATGGCAAACATTATCAGACACTTACACAGGTCTTTATATTTGCAGTCACTAGCAATTTCCTAGTGAAGAATGGGCTCAATTTATTGCTCAGTGAAGTCAATGGGCTTTAAAATGGGACAATAGACATTAAGCAAGAAAAACTGACATGATCACAATGAGAACTTTAATGCATAAAGGAGGTCAGACTAGAGGATTGCGGTGGTCTCTTCTCTCCTTAGCATCTATGATTCTATGCATCTGTGATTTAACTCAGTGAAATCAGCCAGAAATAATATCCAGCAGGTAAACTGGGGGGACCTTTATTAATACAAAATAATATAGACATCTTCCTCATTCTTCACACCATACTTTTAATACCTACCTCATAAAATTTGCCATAAAGGGCCCAGAAAAAGTCTGAAATAAACATGGATACCTTGCACTTCAGCATGCATGTCATGAGGCAAGATTAAAAATATGGCTTACAAAAGCTCATTTGTGTGACCGGCTCATGGTAAGGGCTCATTTATTCTTGCTTGCAGTCTTACCTATGTTGGACAAAGCACCAGCAATGACTGACCAATGACTGGAAAGCTGAACACAAAGGAGGCATTGTATTTTGGGGGAATATATATTCGTTAAGCCCTTTGTTCTTCCAAAGCACAGAGACAAACTGATCCCTTCAGAGTTTATACCTCAAAAAGCCTACATCTGAGAAAGAGACTGCAGCACCAAAACAAGCTGAAATAATTTTTTTTTGGGGGGGGGAGGGGAGTTCTGGTAAGCTTTTGAGACACCTATAGAAAAAAACAATGGGTAATCATAGGTGGAATGTAAAGGTTTGTTTAAATGTGGGTTACGCTGTGCCTAAACCACCACATTTCGTGGGAGGGCATGGCTAATAATTGCAAGTCCTTTAATGAAGCTTTATTCAGAGCTAAGAGCCATGTCTTGAAAAGATGTCAGCAACCTGTAAAAATAAGTCAGCAATTGTCAATTAGTATTAGGGAATCAGTGATGTCACTGTCATGGTACTGTCATATATGAGGTATGAGAAGTGTTTTTGTAGTACTATTAAGAAGAACCCAATAGTAGATCATTACAAATATTGTGCTAATTATAATAGATTGGCTCTAGTTAGCAAGTAAGGAACACGTACCAACAATTTTTCTCTTAATTGCAGTGGCTTCTTCCAAATTTGGGCTTAGTTGAAGGAAATCTTGATATTTGAAGAGGGTTTTGATGTTACTGTCATGTTCACATTTTACATGTATTGCATTTAGTTTCATTGCATGGTATCCTGAACTCAATTTTCCAATATAAAACCAAAATTTTAGTCATTAAAATGCCACAAAAACCCACTTCATTTTCCATTGTTTTGGGAAATGAATCAGGAAGTGGGAATTGTCTTTAATACAAGAACCGCTAGCTAGAACATACTCAAATAATTTACTAATTAAGTTACTCTATAAATTACCTGGGCTTTTTTTCAGGTGTAGCAAATTATCTGGGCAATTCCCAGACAATGGAGGATCAATACCTGCAATGTCATTTTGAGCCCAGTATAGCGGTGAACATCTTAATCAGAAAGTTCCGCCACTTCCCACAGCCTATTCTACAATCTCATAGTGGACACCTCTTTGTGTTTGCAAGTTACAAGAAAACAAGAGATCCCCAGATTATTTCTACTTAAAAACAGCGTCCATTAAAGAGAGAAAGTAAATTTCACATAAATAGGAAAAGGATTTAAACTGTGTAATATTTCTCACCTAATTCTTTCATGTATGCACCAAAGTTTTCACATGAGGTTGATTTCCAGGTTCCCAGGAGATGATCAACCATTTTGTCCGCCTTAATGGAGCACTGCCTCTGAGGAGAATAAAACCAGCTCTTTTAATGACATATTCCAAAGCCCAGTGAAGCCAATGGGAGTCTTTCCAATGGCCTCAGTGGGGTTTGGATTAGTCTCTAAGAATACCGTGTGTCATGCACAGCCACAGGGAGTAATATCTTGTTTATCATATACCCTGAATACGTGCTATCTAAAGCGGAATAGTTGTCTTCGGAAATCCCCATTACTAGCCCTTCAGGTTTATCCCAGGATTTCCATGCAAAAACCATCAACACTGTATAGCAAACTTTTCAAATCCAACAGAGAAAAGCAGCTTGGCTGAGAAATAATGAAACACAGCAGCCGGAACAAAAGGGAACAAAGACTCTGCAGTAGGAATGGATCTGCATCCTGAGTCTCCACTTCACTTCTAAGGGCAAACAATCTCACAGTGAAACACATGTATGACTTGTCATTTTGTTGACAGGTATATTGCTTTTTGGGGATTGGATATATTGGCGTGTATTCTCAACAGAGGTGAGTGTTCCACTGCCCCCTGCCTAAGGCTGAATGTAACTTAGAGCAGAGTCGGGACTGTTCTAACTAACCTTGGCTTGACCAGTGACCTGGGTGGCCAGGAGGGCCGTGTCTACACGTGCCCCAAACTTCGAAATAAGTTTACTAATGAAGCGCTGAATTTGCATTTCAGCTCATGGGAATAAGGGGACTTCGAAGTAGGCGGGGCCCTTTCGAAAAGGAGCCCCGTCTGGACGCGCCGCGTGGCGGCAAGGCGCATCAATTTCGAAGTGCCGCTGCCGCCCGCATGCTAATGAAGCGCTGAATATGCATTTCAGCGCTTCATTAGTAAACTTCGAAATGGCCATTTGCATGGCCATTTCGAAGTTTGGGGCACGTGTAGACGTAGCCTAAATGTGATATATTAGGTCTTAAAGTTCGGGATGCAATGCAGAAGAGTGATGCAGGGATACAAATGAGAGGAGGGAGAGAAAAGAAGCGTTTTTGAGATACTGAGTTCAAGCTGATGTTATTCAAGAGGAAACGTCTGAAAGAAAGTGGGAGATGAGAGACTGAACAGGGGATGAACGCTCTATGGACAGGAAGACAATGGTAGCTGAAGCTCAGCTTCTCATAGGTCTTTAGGTACCTAACTTCTATGGATGTGGATCCTGAATTTCTTTGAGCATTTAGGCCTGAAGGCCCAACAACTGATGAGGTAATTCAGGGATATGCTATAAATGGGGAAGAGGCTGGAGGTCAGTGCTGTGGGTCACTGACAGAGCATGAGAGGGGAAGGATATGGCCCCATTCTGGGTGACACTGATTGAGGAGTCTGAGGGATACATCTAGATAAGAATTAAACACCTGCAGCTGGACTTGGTTACATGACTCGGGCTGGCGAGGCTTGGAATTTGGGACCATAAAACTGCTCTATAGACATTTGGGCCTGGCTGGAGCCTGAGCTTTAGGACCCTACACTGGGTCCATCGCAATTTTTAACTCTGTAACCTGGGCCCCATGAACTTGAGTCAGCCATGCCGGGGCCTATTACTCCAATGAAAACCTGCATTGAGAGGCCAGAGCAGTGACAAAAGCCCAAAGGAGAGGCAAAGCTAAGGTTTATCCATCCAGTTCCCACTGGCTTCTCTCTGTGCAGCTTTGCACGGCTCCCAGAATGCTGCTGCTGAGGGCTGAACTATTTAAAACCCTAAATAACACTGCAGGACTTACCTTCGACTGATGTGTTTTGATTTAGGATTCTGAGCCTGCTTTTTCCCCTGCAGGCATCCAAGGGACAGGACCCAGGGAATCTGCCTACAACTCCACTGACCAGCTGAGGAGAGCCATGTGTACCTGCAGCTGGCAGTTGGCACCGGCAACTGACAAAGAGCCTTTAGTCAGCAGTTGTAGGATGGGTTTGGCAAGGAGCTGGTGTGCTCCAACCAATCATTGCTCTCTAAGTCACAATGCTTCTTTAACGTCACCCTTTTGCTTGGCTGGTGAGAAGGCGAGTGAAACAAGTTTGTAAATAAGATTCATAAAAAACAGACTGAAGATAAAGTAAATTCGCCAGAACCAGTTATTTACTGTACTGTTTATATAGTTTTCTTTGGCCTAAATTATCGTTCACTGTTGGGAAAAATTAACTCCCTGGTTCTTTTATCATTGTTATATGACATGTATAACTTTTCAGTCTGTTTGCTCAATCCAGATCTACTGACAGAATATATATTAGAGTACATGAAACTCTACCCCTCAACCTCAAACGTAGTACACATCTATCCAGAATATCAGTAGAATGCTAGACATCCAGAGGGGGGTGGTGGTGGTGGTGGTGGTTTCTCCTCTCTGCTGCCACTGAAATGCTATCATTCCCTGTAAGCAACACGGAATCGGCAGGTCTGTTTATAATCACTGACGCTACGCCTACACTGCCTAGTTATTCTGAAATAGCAGTTATTTCAAAATAACTGAGCTGTTGTCTAGACGATGCACACACTATTTTGAAATAGCAGGTGCATTATTCCAAAATTGGGAACCCTCAAAGTAAGAGGAATAATGCCTATTTCGACATAGGCGCTAGTGAGACACGGAATAGCACTGTTTTGAAATAAGCCATTAATGGGCTCCATTGGCACTATTTTGGAATGGCGCTATGGCCCCAGAAATGCTATTTTGAAATAGGGCCTCAGTGTAGCCATAGCCTGAGGATGTCATTACAGTGCTATTTTCTTGTGAATTACCTTGGGTTGCGTCTACACTACAGCAGTCTTTTGAAAGGTCTTCTGGAAGAGATCATTTGGAAGATCATCTTTCAAAAGAGTGCATTCACACAGCTCCAGACTCTCCTTTGAAACAACAGGCCCAGAAACTCTGAGAAATGGGGTCTCCTGCCCAGAAAGCCCTTCTGGGAGCACCGCCCATGTCCTGCCTTAACGGGCCCCTCCCTGCACATGCTGCTGAGGCCTGCTGAGCTGGTTACAGTGAATCTGAGCCTGTGCATGGTTCTGGTCCTTGCCTCTGAAAGCCATGGATCCACAGCAGCTGTGGGGGACCCACAGCCATCCTGCTGGCAGCCAAGTTTCACCTCCTGTGGTGCTGGAGACCTGGACCCAGGAGCCCCGACCCACCCCGGCCCCTGCTGTGCCCTCTGCAGGCCATCTGGAACGTGTGGACCTACCCCACAAGCTCTGACTGATGGGACTAGGTGGTCTTGGTTGAGTGGGATGATGCACACTGGCTGCAGAACCTCCGAATGAAGGAGGACACCTTCATGGAGCTCTGCACCTGGTTCGCTCCCATCCTCTGATGCCATGACACCTGGATGCAGTCCGTCCTCTTGGTGCAGAAGCACGTGGCCACCATCGTATGGAAGTTTGCCACCCTGGGTAGCTACAGCTGTATTGGGCAGCAGTTCGGGGTGGGCAAGTCCATCACTGGGGCCGTCGTCCTTGAGGTAAGACATGCTCCACTCGCTGGCCTGGCATGGGGAGTGCAGAGGTGCTGCCAGGAAAGGAGGATCCTTGGGGTCCTGGAGTGGGGGTGTGAGGGAGCATGGCGAGGGGGGCAGAGAAGCCCAGCCCTGGGGGATTGAGACATCCCACCCATACACAAGCCTGCTGCCGGAGGGGCAGCCTTGTGCAAGAGGGGTTTGCCCGGAAGGTCCAGGAAGAGGCCAGGGGAGGGGGCCTGGGAGGGGGCAGGGGCACCCCTGTTCACACCCATGAATGTACCTGCTCTCTGTTCCCTGCAGGTTGTGAGAGCCATCAACCAGGTGCTTCTATGGAGCCTCATGCATTTCAGGGACTTGGATGCTGCCATTGCAGGATATGCCACCCTCGACTTCCCTGCTGCTTTGGAGCACTGTTTGTGGGGTGGGATAGCTCAGTGGTTTGAGCATTGGTTGGCTAAACCCAGGGTTGTGAATTCAGTCCTTGAGGGGGCCATTTAGGCATCTAGGGCAAATAGATTAAAAAATAATAATAATCCATTGTGGATGCTGAGAAGGTAGGGAATTAGACTTGATGACCTCCGAAGGTCCCTTCTAGCTCTGTGATATAGGTATATCTCTGTATTATGGCACCAACAGGATGGACAGCACACTTATTGCACACTTATTGCCTTCAGAGCCCTGGACCACAACACCAGCCACTACATGAAGAGGAAGGGCTACCGCTCTGTCGTGCTCCAGGCATTGGTGGTTTATGGCTATTTATGTGGGCTGGCCAGGCCGGGTGTATGACACATGCATTTTCAGGAACTCCGTCCTGTACTGCAGGATGGAAGCTGTGGCCTACATTCCCCAGCTGCAATATGTTGTTGGGAACATTGCCAAGCCCCTCTGCAAGGTGGGTGACCCAGCCTTCCCCCTGCAGCCCTGGCTTATGCAGCCGTACATGGGCCACCTCACTCCCTCCCAGGAGCTCTTCAATGGCCAGCACACATGGGCATGCTACCCCTCCAAGTTTTAGGTTTAGGGGCCTCCTTGCATGCTGTGATGTCGGAGTGGAGAATGTTCCCCACGTCATTGGGGCCTTATGTGCCCATAATACAAAGCAGCCAGCCCTGCGGGTGTGCTGAGGCTCTCCCAGCCCTCAGATGGTGCAGCTGTGAGGGATGGAAGGGGAGAGAGGGATGGCACGTCAGTCCCCTATCCCAGCCCTGGTTGCTCTAATCCCACCCCCTGTGGGCAGCTGCTCCCACCCAAGAGACAGGCATGTCCTGGGGATGTCCCCATGGTCGTGGCATATGTTCCTTGCATAGTGGACCATGACACACACAGCATCTGTGACACCTTGGGGATGATGCTGGCCATGGTGCGGTTCCCTGCCCTGCCTGAGAAAAGAGCTAATGAGCAAGGAAGTTCATCTGGGCAAAGGGGAGTCCCAGCTTGGACGATGGGTGAGCTGGATGCAGCCTGGGCCCCCCTGCACACGTCATTTGAGGCACTGTCCATGGGGGGAGGGTGCTGGGTGTCACCTGAGGTTGTGCCCATGTGCCAGAGATACAGTCCAGAGTGGGACAACTGGGCTCGGGCCATCCCCTGTGTGCCCAGGCCACCTCCGGCCATGGCAGGGAGGGCTGCCCCCCCACTGGGGTATGCGGCATGGCATGCACTTACTAGAGGGTCCCTCAGAGAGGTCATGGGACACCCAGCTCGAGGTGGTGTGGCTGGAGGAGGCTGACGGCACCTTGATGACAAGTACCTGTCTGAAGACTTGTTCCTGAACAGGACCTCCAGCTCTGGGTCTGGCATGCTGGCCTCGCTGGCGGGTCTGGGCTGGTCCCCATCTGGTTCCCACTCTGGTGTGGTAGGGGGCACTAGGGCTGCTGTGTTTGCTGGGGCTGCCAGGGCTGCAGGGTGGGGAGCTGTCCTCATGGGTGAGGAGCTCTTGCAGCTCCCAATAATATGGGCCTGCCCCCAGGGCCTGCCCCAGCTGCCTGGTGCTGTTCCAGGCCCAAATGTATACCTGACACATTTCCTTCACCTTGCATTGGACCTGGTTGGCTGTCTGGGCAGGGTGGCCTCAGACAGCCAAGCCACTGGCCAGTCAGTTGTATGCAGGGCATTCCAGTGGTGGCCTTGGTGTCACAGACGATCTTCTCCTCTTGCTAGAGCCCCAGGAGGTCCTGGAGCTCTGGCTCAGTCGAGAAGAAGGCCCTCTGTTTTGTGCCCTGAATGGGCTCCTGGAAGCCTTTGGCTGGCTCCCTGGGGGTCTCCTGCATATTACAGGGCATCTGGGTGCTGGCCAGGGTGGCTCCACATAATGCGCAGGTGGCTGGAGGTCATGTGTCAGAGCAGCACATGTGCTCTCAGCTTCCTACCACGGAGTTTCTGGGTCCTTGCAGCTTTAAGAGCAGCTGGCAGCAGAGACCATAGACTCCCAAAAATGCTGGCAGGGGTGTCTTCGTGCTCCAGCTGGTGGGCGGCACAGAGGACTGCTCTGTCAAAAGAAGGGCTTGCGGAACATCGACACACACTTCTTTCCAAATGATTCTTTCGGAAGAAGGTCTTGTTGATTCTTTCCTGGTCTGGGAGCAGAATAGGGCCTCCGGAAAACCCGCCACGTTCTTTCAGAAGGAATTCAAAAGAGTGCATTTTGTGCCTGGACGCTCCATGGGATCTTTTGAAAAAGCCCTGACTAGCCCAAAAGATCTCGCTAGTGTAGACATGGCCTTGGTGTTTTACTCTAACACACAGACATGAGGCCATCCCTCGTGTAATATCTTGAGTTCACTGGGGTTACTCTCAAGGATAAATTTAGTCAGTCATCTCTGAGATCTGGGAGGTTGTGTTAATTTTGTAACTGGCGAGCTGTAGGGTGGGTGATCCAGTATGCAACAATTAGTCTTCAATGTCAGTACACTGGTATACCTCTCATTCCTGTTTGGCTTTTGTAGGATCTGTGTGCTGTAAGAGCTGTTATGACAAGTTTAACACTTCATATTGCAGGATTGTCACCACATGACTCTTTGTGAGGCCACACAGGCATCTAGGTTGTACTGAAGCTTAACCTATATACCCTGTATCTCACTAGAGGTATTACTAGCCAGCAATGCAGGCTAAAGATTTATAATTAATTGTGGCACAGTCTGGAAAGCCTTTAAATTTCTTTAATCTTCTTTTTACTAAATCCTTCTCACAAAAAATTACTTAAAAAGAAAATGGTGCCGGGTAGAGCAGTAGGATTAAAATAATGATTGTACGAACCAGCTGGGCTTGAAGAAAATGAGGATCTCTCACAGATATAAAAGTCACTAAGGCTCTGGTGTACTTCTGCAGACCAGGATTAGAGAACACAAAATGGCCCACATTGGAAAATCTGCAAATATTTTATCTAGGGCATCCTTCCTCCATCAGTAAGACACACATAAGATTTCGTTTCAGGGAGTTTGGGAGACCTTGTGAAGTTATTCAAGACTGCTGTAAACCTGAAGGGCTTTGAAAATAAATATGATTAATAGGGTGTGTGGGTGAGAGAGTCACCATATGCATATTTAAAATGTGTCATTAATATGTATTACAGATTAAAAATAACAGCCTGAGACATTGGGAAAATACTCTGTGCAGGTAAGTATCATTGGGGGAAAAGGCTTTAGAGCTTATTCATGGTCAATGGAGAATTTAAAAGTGAGAAACAGGGTTGTGATTAATAGTAAGTGTAATGGTTTAAAAATCCATTCAGTGGAGCCTGGAATCTGTCAAAGGCGAGTCTGAGGGGAGGAGCATAGCGCTGATCATTGTTAGGCCATCTGCTGTTCTGAAAAAAATTGCATGTTGCAAATGTATGGAAAGAAATACATAAAGTCACAGGATCATATTATTTTGCATGTTGTCTCTTATTTTGAAAATCAATCCATCAGTCAAAGGTGACTCTCGGGACAGGATACTTTGCACATTTATGGAGAGATCTTGGGGCTCCATGGGGTTTCCATGGGGTCACAAGATAATGATTTATTATGAAAGCAATTTTCTTCCTGGCACAGAAGTCATAGTCAAAACTAGAGCCTTAGTAATCCTTGATTTAAAGTCTCAGATATGTCAAGCATACATGATTGCTTTTCAGTGGCTGATGTGGTCCTGTAGGTCCCGAGATAATAGAAATAATAACTTTCCCACAGGTGAAGAAGAGTTCAGCGTAAGCACGAAAGCATGTGTCTTTCATCAGCTGATGTTGTTGGTTCAACAAAAGTTATTGCCTCAACCATCTTACCTCTCTAAGGAAAGAGGATGCAGGCTGTGAGCTGCAGTGAGATAGGTCCCACTGGGTGAGATGCTCCAGCCATGTCAGAGCAGTCCTGGTCCCCAGCAAGCCATGGGCAGAGAGCAGTAGCCTCGGTCCATAATTTTATTGAACTTTATAATTAAAATATAAACTGCCCTGAAAATCGTGTCCTTTTAAATATGCTTTCCAGGCCATGTCATCCCAGTGCGAAGAGCCTAACCAATGCTGTTACTGTTAATATTATAATCTTCCATGCATATTTTGTCTTTTTTTTTGTTCCAAACAATCCTAAATTGCTTTGCATACAGGAAGCACCTTTCCCAATACAAGAACACAGCCACCTCTGTACAACACAACACTTTGGAATAGAAAGCAAGGAAAAAATGTATAATTAGTTAAAATCTATATAGACTTCAAGTTTACTTTGGAAAAATCATCTGTTTTTCCACGAGGATCCAATAAATTAATTAGTGGCATATCTGGGATTACTGGCATGGTAATATCACAATATTTTTGGTTACTTTAGATTACTTCTGTGTCATGTGAGCTGTGATATCAGACCATGGCTACAGCAGGCAGCACAGCTACCAAGGTCACTCTGAACAAGACTAAGAGAAGCGGCAAGAAGAACTGCAAGGAATGCTGCAGTTGGTTACTGGAAAGCCAACTGGTTGCAAGCTAACTGGAAGCTCTAAATTACTTTAGCAACCCAAATTCTACCACCAAGACTACAGCTGAGTATATTTCCAATATGCCTATACAAATGTAACTGCAAAATTTGTGTTCATTGCAGTGCATATAAAAATCACATTCATGCATGAAAACTCGTAACTGCCACTATGACATTTTTGCACAAAAGTACAGATTCTCTCTCTCTCTCATGCACACACGACTCATATAACTGTAAATTGATTGAATCAGTTCCAATTCCCCGTTATGTGTTTAAGGAATAACTCTACCACTGCTAGAATTTGCAGTGTGGCTGAATCATGATTTTATTACGAATCCCACAATAGCTGGTATTCTTCATAAAGTCCCAGGTCCTGTGAGCCTTCCAGCCCTAAATTTCTAGGATCCTGAGACAATCTCAGCTTTCATTTTAAATCAGTTTCTAGCTCTAATGGTTACACAGAAAAGCTGGGAAATGGACATCCTAAATGCGCAAAAACTAGTGGGGAAATAAAAGAACCCAAAATATATTACTTTTTAAAATGGCTACATTTTTATAGCAATTTCATGGGGTCTGGGTCATAATTTTTTTATACTTGGGGACAATAATATTGAACCACTTAAAAGATAAGACAATTCTGAGAGTACCCACTACATAAAAATGGCTAATGTGTAAATGAGATGACCATCACAGTAATCTCTGGTGACTGACAGCAGTCATCTGATGCTGAGTATGAGCCTCTACAGTCTGAAATGGCACATGTCCAACTGAACATATCTATGAACAGTAACTATGTCCAACTGAACATATCCCTAGTTAATGTCAACTTCTCAGGAGCCTTAAAATTCGCTACAAATCACAGTCACCCTCTGCCACTAACTCGCTCTAGTAATAACACTATGGCAAACCCTGAAAGTCACAATTCAATCCATTCATGAATATGAACGATGTAGTTGGACAATTATTAGAAAAACTGCATCACTCACCTCTGACTGGACCACCTCCCTGATTTCTCTGCCTAAATTGCAACCCACAGGCTAATCTCCTTCCTCGTAGATATGCTAGGCCGTAGGCTCTGATATTCAGAACCAGTCCACAGCTTTCTCTGGGCAGTTGTAGAAATGGCTCCCCCTACTGCCCACCAAGCCTGACCTCCACTCCCTGAATAGACATGGCACATGCAGAAATATTTGTGGGCATGGGTTTCCTTAAAAATATTTCCTGCCTGGTTAAGCTTCACTGACTGATTCTTAATCAGAAACCAAAAACTGGAAGCCTATTCCCAAAGCTCATACTTCTCCACTTGGTTCATTAAGGGAAGAGGATTTCTGCGATATTTAAAGACTATGAAAAGACCATGGCAGGACTTTCAGAAATAGAAAGAACTTCCATCAGATGTTCACTCTCCCTAAGAAGGCATGCTAGGCATGTGGGATAAATCATAGTATTTCCAGTCCTAAGCATCTTTACATTATGCCTCTGTGAGTAGATTTATTTATATTTTGAAGGTGAGCAGCAAACAGGGAGGGGAGTTTGCCTCTGGGCAAAGCGTCCTAGAGGAGCTTGGGTGAACGTGGGATTTGGGGAGCTGTGTGGTGAGCTGGTGGGTGAATGTCTGTCTGTCTGCAGCTATGTTACTTTGCAGAGGGGGGCAGTTTGATCAGCTGCCTGGGTGCCTGAGCTTGTGCTGTGCAGAGAAAAGCAGTTTGCAAGGTGTGAATTGGGGCGGGGGTTCCCTGCCAGGTGAGCCTTCAAGGGCTGATTAGACTGGAGGCAAGGCTTTGAGCCAGGCCTGACCAGCTAGCAGCTCTCCCTATAAGAAGGGAGCTTTCAGCAAACAGGGGCAGCAGCTAACAGGGAAGGGAGTTTGCCTCTGGGAGTTCGCCGAGGGAGGAGCCCCGTGTTTGTTGTCCTTTTCAGGTATGGTGTTCCACCTGTGCCCTGCAAGGCAGCACTACCAGGAAAAGGAGTCTCTGAAGAGAAGAGCCTGAAGAGCGATGGGGGAAGGTGGACCTGGGGGCACTGAGAGCAGCTGGGGGGAGAGGGGCCAGTGCAGTGAGGAGGGCGGACATGGGAGCAGATGGGGGTAGTGGGTTGGGCAGGGTCCTATGGTGATGGTAGCTGGGGGAAGGGGCGGCGAAAGGTGGGGAGGAGGGTCCTGGGGAGATGAGGTCATTGCTCTGCAGGGAGCTATGGTGACTTGTGGTGACAGAGAGGTATGAAGTAGTGGGATCCTTAACCACATTCTCCACACCCCACTGCCTTGTGGGTTATTCTGGGAAGGAGAAAGGCTAAGGGAGTAAACCCTGACAGAAAATCCAGAGTGGAGTCCGAAGGCGGTCCGGTGTCAACTTCTGGCACTGTCCTGGCAACTCCTGCAGCTGAGCTGGTACCAGACGTGGAGGTTATCCTCTCCTTTGGACTATATCAGTAAAGCTGAGAGGGGGACACTGGTGTCTGGGCAGCCCAGTGTCTCCATAATAAGTGCCCAGGCTCGCGCCCAGAGAGGTACTCTGGCATCGCTGAACAGAGTTGCATCAACACGGGAGGCAACAGATACCGGTTATAAGCTCTTGCTCGATTGGCGTAGAGAACGAGCGCCAGGGGTTGCCTTTGATGGTGGGAGAGATCCTCGCATCTCACTGGACAGTCACCGCCCGCCTCAAGCTGGGCAGCCCCCAGCCAATAGGATACTGTCCCGCCACAGTTCACCTGCCTTGCTGGGTGTGTGAGGCTTAAGGTTCCTGAACCTGACAAGTGACTGAAATTTGGGCACCAGGCAAACCAATAAGAAAATCAACAAGAAATGAGAAACATCAACAACTTAAGCTTGCTTGCTGGAATGTGTGGACCATGCTGACCGGCTTGACTGAAGATCTTCAGGCCATCAGTGACACCCGAAAGACCGCTGTCATCAACGAGGAACTGAAGAGGCTCCGAGTTGATATCGCTGCACTGCAAGAGACGCGACTTGCAGATTCAGGATCTCTAAAGGAAAAGGACTACACCTTTTTCTGGCAAGGTAAAGCCCAAGAAGAACCCAGAGAGCATGGTGCTGGCTTTGCTGTCAGAAACATCCTTCTACAAATGGTGGATTTAGTCATGGGCGGATCGGAAAGACTTCTTCAGATCACGCTTCAAACTTGCGCCGGTCCTGTCCACCTGATCAGCGCTTATGCTCCGACCCTGTATGCCCCATCAGAAGTAAAAGACAAGTTCTATGATGTGCTTAGTGCTGCTGTAGCGCAAATACCTGCTCGTGAACAACTGTACATCTTGGGTGACTTCAATGCAAGAGTTGGAGCTGATTGGGCCTCTTGGCCTTCCTGCTTAGGACACTTCGGTGTGGGAAAAATGAATGACAATGGACAGCATCTCCTTGAACTGTGCACGTACCACAATCTGTGCATCACAAACACATTCTTCCAAACGAAGCCACAGCACAGAGTGTCGTGGAGACACCCACGCTCGAAGCACTGGCATCAATTAGATGTGGTCATCACTAGGCGTAATAACCTCAAAAACGTCCTTCTGACACGCAGCTATCATAGTGCTGACTGCGATACAGATCACTCGCTAGTTTGCTCCAAGCTCAAGCTGAGACCCAAGAAGCTGTACCACTCTAAACCTGCTGGAAGGCTCCGCATTGACGCCAGAAAGATGGCAAACTCGGAGAAAGCTGAAAAGTTCAGAGAGACTCTCCAGGAAAATCTGCGCAGCGGCCCTGGGGGCGCCGATGTGACATCCAAATGGCAACATCTGAGGGATACAGTTTACAACACGGCCTTGTCGGTGTTTGGAAGAAGAGCTAGAAACACGAATGACTGGTTCGAAGCTAACTCTGATGAGATGATTCCAGTCATTGAAAAGAAGCGCGCTGCCCTCCTGGAGTACAAACGCTCACCGAGCCAGAGTACCCAGCAAGCACTTAGAGAGGCCAGAAGAACAGTACAGCAGACAGCCAGGCGCTGTGCCAACAACCACTGGCTCCAGCTATGCAGCAGCATCCAGACCTGTGCCGACTTTGGTAATCTCAGAGGAATGTACGAGGGTATGAGGAAGGCATTAAGGACCCACCCAGAACTAGATGGCACCTCTGAAATCCAAATCTGGTGAAGTAATCGCTGACAAAACCAAACAGATGGAGCGCTGGGTTGAGCACTACTCCGAGCTGTACTCATGTGAGTACGTTGTGGTTGATGCAGCCCTCGATGCTGTCGAGCTCCTACCAGTAATGGATGAACTGGATCAAGAACCGACTGTGGATGAACTGAAGAGAGCCATCGACAGCATTGCAGCAGGAAAGGCCCCTGGTCAGGATGGTATACCACCAGAGGTAATCAAATGTGCCGTGGACACACTCCTGGAACCCCTACATGAGCTACTGTGCCTGTGCTGGAAAGAGGGTGAGGTTCCACAGGATATGCACAACGCTAACATTGTAATGTTGTATAAGAACAAAGAGACAGAAGCGACTGCAACAACTACCGTGGAATCTCCCTCCTAAGCGTCACTGGTAAACTGTTCGCTCGCGTCATCCTTGGCAGACTCCAGAAGATTGCTGAGAGGGTGTACCCCGAATCGCAGTGCGGTTTCCACACAGAGAGGTCTGCTGTTGACATGGTCTTCTCTCTAAGGCAGCTGCAGGAGAAGTGCAGGGAGCAGAGGAAGCCACTCTACATAGCCTTCATCGACCTGACCAAGGCCTTTGACTTGGTCAGCAGGGATGGTCTGTTCAAACTGCTCCACAAGATAGGCTGTCCTCCACGGTTACTCAAGATGATCCAGTCGTTCCACGAAGACATGAGAGGAACCATCCAATATGACGGCGCATTATCGGATGCTTTCAGAATCAGGAGCAGCGTCAAACAAGGATGCGTGCTTGCTCCAACATTGTTCGGGATCTTCTTCGCACTCCTCCTGAAGCATGCCTTTGAATCTTCAGCAGAGGGCATCTTGCTGCATACAAGATCTGATGGGAAACTGTTTAACCTTGTAAGGCTGAAAGCTAAGTCTAAGGTGCGGGAAGTCCTCATCAGAGACATGCTGTTCGCAGACAATGCTGCTGTAGTGTCTCACACAGAAGTCCAGCTTCAAAAATTGCTGGATCAGTTCTCCAAAGCGTGCAAGGACTTTGGGCTTACCATCAGCCTAAAGAAGACAAACGTACTCAGTCAGGATGTTGCTGAATCCCCATCAATCAGCATTGACAACTATACGTTAGAGGTCGTCCACGAATTCGTTTACCTCGGGTCCACCATCACTGACACCCTGTCATTGGACACTGAGCTAAATAGGAGGATCGGAAAAGCGGCCACAACTCTGTCCAGACTCAGCAAGAGAGTGTGGAATAACAACAAGCTGTACACTCACACCAAAATGCAAGTCTACAGAGCCTGCATCCTCAGCACCCTCCTTTATGGCAGCGAGACTTGGACCCTGTATGCCCGTCAGGAAAAGAGGCTGAACGACTTCCACTTGCGCTGCCTCAGGCGCATCCTTGGAATATCATGGAAGGACAGAGTGACCAACACCGCCGTCCTTGAGCAAGCTGGAATCCCAACCATGCACACCCTCCTCAGGCAGCGTCGACCCCGGCTCAGGGGGGGTCCGGCCACCCGAACGCGCCAGGGGTCGCATCCTTCCACCCCCACCCTGGAATGGTGGGCCGATATGTGGCCTGCCCATGTCTCCCCCCTGTATATAGTTGTTCCCACCCTTGTATATAGTAATTTATAGTTGACTCCCCCATACATAGTTTATTATAGATGTCCCCACCTGTATATACTTATTTTCAATTATTCTGTTTTATTTGGTTTAGATATGCCAAAAAGAGGCGAAATTTTTGGTTATTTAAATAATGACAGTTTTATTTTTCAAAAAACCTGTGTCCCGTGTGCTTTTGGTGAGGGTGGGGGGTGGGTGCTGGGGTGGGGCACAGGGATGGCCTGGGTGTCGCTCACTAGGCCCCCTGGTTGAAGTATTACCTCAGGGCCTCCCGGACCCGGACCCCGTCCTGGTGGGCCTGGTGGCTTGGGGCAGCGGCTGGCTGGGGGTAGGCTGTTCCAGCCTCTAGTGCCCAGCCCTGCATGAAGGCCTGCCCCTTGCTTTCCACCAGGTTGTGGAGCATGTAGTAGGCACCCACAACCTGGGGGATGTTTTGGAGGCCCAGGTCTAGGCGTGCCAGAAGGCAACGCCAGCGGCCCTTCAGGCACCCGAAGGCTCACTCGACCACTTGGCGGGCATGGTTGAATTGTGCGTTGTAGCGCTCCTGGCTAGCATTGAGGTGGCCTGTATACGGCTGCATAAGCCAGGGCTGAAGGGGGTAAGCCGCATCCCCCACAGTGCGGAGGGGTGTGGTGGTGGTATCCCCTGGAGGGATCTCCCTCTGGAGGATGTAGGTCCCCACCTGCAGTCGGCGGCAAAGTCCTGAATTCCGGAAAATGCGTGCATCTTGGGTACAGCCGGGCCAGCCCACGTATACGTCCTGGAAGTGGCCACGGCTGTCCACCATGGCCTGCAGGACCACAGGGTGGTAGCCCTTCCTGTTGATATAGTGGCCACCACTGTGGTCTGGGGTGCGGATGGGGAATGTGGGTCCTATCGAGGGCTCCAAAGCAGTTGGGGAATCCCATGGCAGTGAATCCCTGGACGGCCGCGTCCAGGTCCCCAACTCGGGTGACCCTCTTCAGCAGCAGGGCATTGAGTGCACGCACCACCTGTGGAGAGGGAACATAGGTGCCTGTGAGGGTTTCCAGAGTGTGACCCCTTCACCCAGGCCCCCCTTCCCAGCAGGGGGTTCAGACCCAGGCCTCCTTACCTCCATCAGGACAGCCCTGACTGTGGCCTTTCCCACTCCAAACTGCTGGCCCATGGAACGGTAGCTGTCTGGAGTGGCCAGCTTCCAGACAGCTATTGCGACCCTCTTCTTGACGGGGAGGGCGCGCTGCATCCAGGTGTCGTGGTGCCCCAGTGCGGGGGCGAGCCACTGGCAGAGCCCCATGAAGGTCTGCCGGCTCATGCAGAAGTTCCGCAGCCACTGATCATCGTTCCATTCCCCCATATCCAGGTGCTCCCACCACTCGGTGCTGAAGGGGTAGCTCCAGAGTCAGCGGGGCACCCGGCGGGGGGGAGCAGGAGGGCCCAATGGTCTGGGGCGTCTCCTGGTGCCCCTGGGGAGGGCTCCCATTCCAGAAGCTGCTGGGTGGCTGCCCAGGCAGCATCTAGAAGGGTGCCTGCTCCGTGGGAGGTGGCTTGGAGGGCTTTCAGCTGCTGCTGGACGTCCATGTCTGCGGGCTCGAGGTCTGCGAGGCTTGTATCACCAATGCAGGGCTGCTCGTGCAGTGCAGGCCAGGTGTGTCTGGGAGGGGCCCTTTAAGGGAGCGGCTTGCAGCTTTCCCAGAAGGGCTAGTCTGCTCTGTAACCCCGACCATGGGCTTTCTTGGCCCCTTATTTCGAAAGAGGGGGCTTGTGTGTGTGGACACTCTGCATTTCCTTCTGGGGCGGCTCCTTTCGACATTCCCTGGCACTACTTCGACATTGAACGTCGACGTCACCAGCCCTGGAGGACGTGTAGACGATAATCATCGAAGTAGCCTATTTTGATGTTCTTACTTCGAAATAGGCTACTTTGATGTAGTGTCCTAGTGTAGACGTAGCCAAAGAGAGGCATAAAGCAAAGTTATCGGGAGAGGCAGAGAAGCTGTGCACAAACTAAATTATATGTGACAAGGTATTGTAGTTAAAAGCCTGGTGGGGTGAAAGTTGGGATGAGTTCATTTTGATATTTCAGTTCCATATTTGCTCCATGATAATGGTTTCCTTTTTTTTTTTTTCGTTTGTGGGCACCTAAATAATTTCGTATGGAGGTGTGAAGCCCTTTAGGAATCTGAGACCTCGTTTGTGAAACCCCAGGGGTCAATGGGCCACAGGTTGAGAACCACAGTTCTATGAGAACCGTAACGTAATGCAATTTAATCAGGGAAACTCCCATTAACATGCAGCAGTAGCTATACATAACCCAAAACTACGAACAATTTACCATATTCATTGCAACCCACATATTATAATCCATTGCCAGACAGGACTCATAGATTTTAAAGTAAGAAATGATCATTTTGGTAATCTAGTATGATCTTCTCCGTAAAACAGGCCTTAAAACATTTCTCAGTCATTTTTGCCTCAAACCCATAACCTGTAATGTAGCTAAAATATATCTTTTAGAACAGCATCCAATACTGATTGAAAGACTTCAAATGGTGGTGAATACATCACATAATTAACTATGGCTACGTCTACACGTGAAGCCTACATCGAAATAGCTTATTTCGATGTTGCGACATCGAAATAGGCTATTTCGATGAATAACGTCTACACATCCTCCAGGGCCGGCAACGTCGATGTTCAACTTCGACGTTGCTCTGCCCAACGTCGAAATAGGCGCAGCGAGGGAACGTCTACACGTCAAAGTAGCACACATCGAAATAGGGATGCCAGGCACAGCTGCAGACAGGGTCAACGGGCGGACTAGCGCTTCCGGGGCAACAGCTAGCCGCTCCCTTAAAGGGCCCCTCCCACATACACTCAGCACGCGGTCTGAGGAGCCATAGGCACACAGACCCTGGACGCCGCAGTCATGGACCCCCAGCAGCAGCAGCAGCAGCTAGAGGTCCACCCAGCCCTCCCGGCAGGAGCAGGGCTTGCCCTGGCCCATGCCATGTGGGAGGCAGCTGAGTACCTCCTTGCCCCAGGGGAGGAGATGCCCCCAGGGCAGCAGGGCTCAACCCCTACCCCTGCAGCACCCCGCTCCACCCCCCGCCTCACACGCCGGCGGCTGTGGAGCTACCCCACCAGCACCGACTGGTGGGAGCAGCTGGTGCTTGGGGAGTGGGACGACGACCACTGGCTCAGGAACTTCAGGATGACCCGGCAGACATTCCTGGAGCTGTGCCAGTGGCTCACCCCCGCACTCAGGCACCGGGACACTGCCATGCGGCGTGCCCTCACAGTGCAGAAACGGGTCGGCATCGCTGTCTGGAAGCTGGCCGCTCCGGACAGCTACCGATCCGTGGGGCAGCAGTTTGGTGTCGGAAAGGCCACCGTCGGGGCTGTCTTCATGGAGGTAAGGGAACCCACAGGGGGAGGCCAGGGCAGGGCAGGGGGGCCAGGGCAGGGCAGGCCAGGGCAGGCCAGGGCAGGGCAGGCCAAGGCAGGGGGGCCAGGGCAGGGCAGGGCCACGCACACCCTGCTCACCCCTCATTGGGGCGGTCCCATGTGCTTTCTCTGCAGGTCGTGCGTGCCATCAATGCCATGCTCCTGCACAGGCTCGTGAGGCTGGGGGACCCACATGCCACTGTCACCGCCTTTGCCACCCTGGGCTTCCCCAACTGCTTCGGGGCTCTGGATGGGACTCACATCCCCATCCGCACCCCGCAGCACAGTGGAGGATGATACCTCAATCGGAAGGGCTACCATTCTGTCGTCCTGCAGGCCTTGGTGGACAGCCGGGGACGTTTCCAGGACATTTACGTGGGCTGGCCTGGCAGCACCCACGACGCCCGGGTTTTTCGGAACTCGGGCCTGTGCCGTCGGCTGGAGGCGGAGACCTACATCCCCCAGCGGGAGATCCCTCTGGGGGACACCACCATGCCCTTCTGTGTCATCGCAGATGCGGCCTACCCCCTCCGGCCGTGGCTCATGCACCCCTACACGGGCCATCTCTCCGCTAGCCAGGAGCGCTTCAACGAGCGCCTGAACCGTGCGCGCCAGGTGGTGGAGCGCTCATTTGGCTGCTTCAAGGGACGCTGGCGATGTCTCCTGACCCGCCTGGATGTGGGCCCCAACAACATCCCCCAGATTGTGGGTGCCTGCTGCGCCCTGCACAACCTTGTGGAGAGCAAGGGGGAGACCTTTCTGCAGGGCTGGGCTGCGGAGGCCGGCAGGGCACACGTCCAGCCACCTGCTGCCCCCAGTCGGCAGGTGGACCCAGAGGGGACCCGGGTCTGGGAGGCCCTGCGGGCCCACTTCGACCAACAGGCCGCGGGGTGAACTCTGCCCAGGCCCCCTACTGCCCACCCCTTCCTCCCCCACACTCCTGCCCCAACGCCCACACCATGGAGCACCCCACCGCACCCCCCTCCCACTTGTCCTGGACAAATGACAGCATGAACTTGTGGCTGAACGTAAACTTTTTTTTTGTCTTTCAGAAACTTTTTTTTTTTGGGTCAATAAATATATGTCAAATACAAACCAAAAAGTAGGGACAAACATTCCACAAAAGCAATATGTGCACAAATAAAACAATACAACAAAGCAAACAACTGTGCGCCATCAAAAAAGGAAACCAGGGAGGAGAACGGGGAGAACTATTTACATGGGGGGGACGGGGCAAACGGGGGCACCAAAACAAAAGAGTCCAACTATATACAACAAGGGGGGGGCCACGTCCCGGGCCCCTCGCCCCTATAGCCCAGCACTGGGCGTGCCCGGCCGGGATCCCCGCTGTGCCTGCAGTCTGGTCCGCGGCTGGGTGGGAGCGAGCTGGACCGGAAGGTATCGGTGCTGGCGAGTCTCAGGTGGCTCCAGGGGTCCCTCGGCGCTCTGGCCCTCGCGGGTGGGTGGTGGGGCGACGGCGGACGGCCCGGCGACGGCCGGAGCAGCTGGTGGTGGGGCTGCAGGAGCGGGCAGGGCGGGCGATGGCTCAGCCGGCGCGGCATGGGGGGCCAGGTAGTCGACAAGCCGGTTAAATGTCTGCATATAGGCCCCCCATGCCTCCTGGCACCAGGCCAGCGCCCGCTCCTGCAGCTGGAGGTGCTGCTCCGAGACCTCCACCTGCCGGCAGAGGATGGCCAGCAGCTGGGGGTCCATCGCCGTCGCCGGTAGTAGGCGCGGGGTCCGCCGTCTAGCCCTCCGCGGGGCTGGTCGTTCCTCGGCCGAGGGGCTGCCCTGGAGCGATGGTCCCGGAGGGCTCTCCGGGACAACTGAGGCCTCGCCGGCGCTCTCTTCCGGTCCTTCGGATGGTGCAGGTGCAGGTGCAGGACACAGGAGAGGAGGGGGGAAAGAAGAATGGAGACAGGCGTTAGTGTGGGCCCCGAGCCGTGGCCTCTGTCCCCCCCGCCCTGTGCTGCAGGTTCCCCATCCCCGTCCCTGGGAGATGCTGCTGTGATGGATGGGGTTCAGGGTCCCCCTGCCCTGCACCCCGTCCCCTGGTGGGAGCGACTCTCACTTCACCCCGCAGGGTCTGAGAGCAGGAGAGCTTTCTTAGCCCACAGACGCCCAGTTTCTGGCAGGAGTGACAGCACCAGCTGTCGGAAGAGACAGTCCTTCCAACACGTCGTGGGGAGAAGACCCCAAGGGGGGCCCCTCTGGGATGCAGCTTTCCCCCTCCTCTGGCTGGCGGCCTACCAGCTCTCCCTTCCCCTAGCCTCTACCTGTGGCCCCCACCCTCGCCCCCCAATTCCAAGCCAGCTCGGCTCCTCCCTCCTGTTGGTTCAGGGCAGAGGTGTCACCTGCCAGCTGTAGCGCCAGGATCCTCCTTTGGCCCTGGGAGCTCTTCGGCTCTTGTGGCTCATATGTAGCCTGAGTCTCCCTTTGGCACTCCCCCCACTCCATCACATGCTGCTGCTGCTGCTGCGGGGTGTCCCACCCCCTCCGCCCGGGGGCCCCTCGAGGTTCCGCTCCCCCCTGGCCCGGGGATGGGGCATGGCACTGTCATGCAGGGTGTGGGGGGCAGGGGCTGATGGCTGCAGTTCTGTGAGGGCCATGGCCCTGGTGTCCTTGGGGCCATGGCCATGTGAGCGTGTGGGGGGCCCTGGACACATCTCTGTTACCCCCGCCCCTCAAGCCCAGGGGTGTCCACCAGAGAGGGGTACCTACCTGTGGGTCCGCTCCCACGGTCCGGAGATCCCTGGGGGTCAGAGGCCCTGCTGCTGCTCCGGGATGGCAGGAGGAGGATCTGCAGGCTGGATTCTGCGGAGGAGGAGCCCCCCTCCTCCTCCTTCTTCTCCTCCTCCTGCCGCGATGTCCCGGGGATGGCCTCCGGGGGGGGGCCCCTGGGGTGCGGGGCTTGCCTCCGGGTCGGACTCCGGCTGCAGGGCCTGCTGGGCCTCGTCAGCCGAGGTGTCAAGGGTGGCCGGAGGGGAGGAGGTGTGCCGGGAGCCCAGGATGTCCCTGAGCTCCCTGTAAAAGGGGCAAGTGACGGGGGCGGCCCCAGATCGGCTGGCCGCATCCCGGGCCCGGGCATAACCCTGCCGCAGCTCCTTGACCTTACTCCTCACATGATCAGTAGTGCGGGCAGGGTGACCCCGGGCAGCCAGGCCATCGGCCAGCCGAGCGAACGCATCCGCTTTCCGCCTCTTGCTCCCCATTACCTGGAGCACCTCCTCCTCGCTCCAGATCCCCAGCAGGTCCCACAGCTCGGCATCCGTCCAGGAGGGGCCCCGCTGCCACTTTCCAGACTGGCTGCCCTGGCTCCCCTTGGGGAGGGGGCCCTGGGGGCGCTGGGGGGGCTCCTGGCTAGCCATCGCTGCTGGGTGGGTGGCTGATGGCTGTGCAGGCTCGCCGCGTGTGCAGGCTGCAGCCTGCACGTTCCCTCAGCTTCCTGCAGAGTCAGGGCGGGGGAGGGGACCTTTAAGGGGCCGCTCCACGCGGCCACCAGTGAGCTGAGGGGCTGGAGAGAGCGTCTCTCAACCCCCCAGCTGATGGCCGCCATGGAGGACCCGGCAATTTCGACGTTGCGGGACGCGGATTGTCTACACTGTCCCTACTTCAACGTTGAACGTCGAAGTAGGGCGCTATTCCTATCTCCTCATGGGGTTAGCGACTTCGACGTCTCGCCGCCTAACGTCGAAGTTAACTTCGAAATAGCGCCTGACGCATGTAGCCGCGACGGGCGCTATTTCGAAGTTAGTGCCGCTACTTCAAAGTAGCGTGCACGTGTAGACACAGCTTATGTTGTTTAAATGGATAATTATCCTCACTGTTAAAAAAGTTCACTTTATTTCTAATATGAATTTGTTTAGCTTCAACATCCAGCCACAAGATCTCATTCTGTCTTTTCCTGTTGATTTAAAGAGCCACCTGCTACCAGAAATCTATTCCTCACCTGAGAATTTGTAGACTATGATGTAGCCATTATTTTAAACTGAATGAACTGAGTTTTGCAGTATTTTATAGTCAGTGTAGTTCCTGTTGCTTCAATTTAAAGATAAAGAGGATGGAGATTCAGAGGCTGTAGGGATACAGAGAATGAAGGTGTAACGACAAATATTTGCAGGCCTTTCACTGCAGCCTTGGCTTACTTATACCAAATACAGTCATCACTCTTGGATACTCGTCACTCAAATATTTCTATAAACCTACAATGACACATTGATTACAATGTGACATAATATATGACTTTACTATGACAATAATGCGTTTCAGTCATAAAATGACTGCTAAAGTATTGGCTGCAATGATTACATTACCTGTTTAATTTCTCTTGCTTCAGTAAATAGATTGCATTTCTTGCATGTTTTCCAGGACTTGATTCATTCTTATAGCTCTTTTCTGAATCTATTATAATTTTTCAACATACTTTTTGAAATGTGCCTATGGCATTTCAGCGGTGTCATATCCAGTGGTAACATATTTACTTCTATTTGTCATTCCACCTTCTTAATGATTATGTTCACCCTCTTAACTACAGCATCACACCAAGACCTCATGTTCTGTTGGTTATTTACCATTATCCCTTTCCAGTATATCTGCATTCTGAGAGAATCTCCCATCCTGTATGATTGGCATTCTTAGTTCCTAGATGTAAGAGTTTGTATTTGGATCACTTTTTCATGTCGAGTTTCATATGACTGCAGGCTACCTTTATAACAAAGTTTCTACTCAAGATGTTTTCATGCTAAAGTGATCTTCCAGCATAACTGGAACCTAATTGTTCAGTGTTTCCATTTGGCTTCATTCTGCCATCTATGTCTGTACAGGAATAATAGAGTTTCCTTCCTCTCTTCTCTCTCCAGAAGACAAGGGAGCAGCATGTAAACTGTCTGGGCATCTCTTTATTTCCTTCCTGGTTTCAGAGCTACAAAGACAAATCATAAACTGTGTGATTTCATGAGATCTTGGAGAAGATGTTTTCATAATGCATGCATGCTGTAAACACATCACAATGGCTATGTCTACACATGAGGCTTTCCCCAGCAAAACTGGGCTTTTGTTGAGAAAAACCGTGGCGTGTCAATGCACAAAATGCACTTTGTTGATAGTTTGTCAACAAAACCCAGCACATCTGTCAGCAGTGTTATACCTCTCCCTGTTCAGGTATAATGCCTTTCTAGACAGTGTTCTGTTGACAAAACAGCTGTGTAGACACTCCGGTTCACCCGGCAGCCCTGTTTGCAGAGCTTCCAGTTAGCCATTGTGTCGAGAGGGATAGGCAGTCTGGCTGCTCTGTTTCAACAGAGCAGATTGCTCTTTCGATCTTCTTTTATGTGTAGATGCCATCTGTCGACAGAAGTTTTGCCAGGAAATCCCTTCTGACAGTCACTTCTGTCGATAGAATGGTCTTGTGTAGACATAGCCAATGAGAGGAATTAAGCAGAGCACAATGCTTCTTCTGCTGCTGTCATCTTTGGTGCTCTTCAGGTTTAGAGGCATGAAACTAATTCACATTATGAAGCCTCTGATGTCTAGGGAGTAGATTATGATCTTGTGATTTATAAATATTTGAAGGGAGAATAACAAATATTTGTGAGTGAATGTTTTTAACTAAAAAGCAATATAATTATTTCATGACCAAAATGCATATTTTAACATATGCTGTATGCAAGCTGCAAGGTGTATCATATTACATGATTTACCCTGTTTACGGTAAATCTCTCCCAAACAAGGCCTCTTCCAAAGATGCTTGAAGTCGATGTGAGTCTTTCATTTGACTTTCATGGGCTTTAGAAGAGACTTACACATGGGATTAAACTGATCACCAAATGCAGGGTTGAGGAGGAGTTTTCCTCTAGGAAATATTGGCAAGATCCTCTGGAGATTATTGTTTATCCTGGACCTTTGAGATTATCCAAAGGGATCAGCTGGAAATACAGCATCTAATCATTTCCCTGTAATTGCAGGGGATGGATGCTGGCAGATGTTGGTCCTTTTAATCTCCTTTTTTGTTTTAGTTTTGTTTTGTTTTTAGACTGCATATAGGCCATCTCATATTGCAGGATCAATTAACTAACACCTCATAAAAATAATTTTGAACTCAGTATTCCCCATCATGCAAACTCAAGAGTGTTATTTCTAAAGCACAGGTACGCGTACACTGTACAAGAGGATGCGACTATCTATGCAAGTATGCAATCTGACCAGAGTTCTATGTGCATTTTTAATTCATCCCAAATCCCAGTTACATATGTTGAATTTACTAGCAAAGAACTCAGTAGGATTATATATAAATTGCTCTAAAAATCTGGGCCCATGCTTCAGGTTTTTCTGAGCCTTACTCACCACAAGTCTTAGGAGATTTCTGACATGTAAGAGCACTTATATCCTTTTCTTAGAATTTAAAAAATTACCTATAAAGTTTTAGGGAGGATTATATACTGCAGCTGTAGAATTCTAAAGGGCAGTTTAAATTTGTTCTACATTTTTTTCCTGGTATGTCTGGAAAATTCCCTATACATTGCTTCTTATTTCTTAAATTGCTTACTTTGGAGAGAGCAGCATGAAACCTGCTCATTCCGGGGGTTTGGTAATCCTTGCAGTGCCACCAACAGGAAATAGCTGTGTGTATTTTTCAAAGGAGTGTTTAGATCATGGGTGTCCAACCTTTTGGCTTGCCTGGGCTGCATTGAGTGAAGAGGAATTGTCTTGGGCCACATATAAAATATATAATATAGTTAATGAATATAAATCACATAATAATGTTAAAAGTTTATGATCTTGTGGGGCCGCATGCGGCCCATGGGCCGCAGGTTGGACACGCCTGGTTTAGATGGTCAAAGTATGTTCATTTTACTGGAGATATCTGTTTTACTCTTCTTATGGCCACAAAGCAGGATGCGTGTTATGCACTGTGAAATATTTGGGCTGTGAAGGTTGTGCTGAATGCGGAGAGAGAAAAGCGCATTTGTGAGAACATCAGCCAGGCTGAGATCAGAATACGACAGTGCATGTTTCAATAGGCTAGCTGAGTTCATCACAAACTTAGAGATGAAGTGTGCAGCAACTACAAAGAAGGCGTATAGCCGCACCAAGGGCTTTAATAGCTCCTAGGTGGTTCTAAAAAAAGCTTGTTAAACAGATCAGACTGAAATCTGTGAAAAACTGTGGAGCCCCCTTGGGCTGCCGTTCAGAAGATTGGCAACAATTCTGACATCTCCTAGCAGACTAAAACCAATTCATGGGAATGCACACAGTACCCTTCTAAAAGAGTCAGATTTTTGAGCATATTGTCTCATTCAACACATTTTGTTGAAGGTTTTACAAGCTCTTTATTACTGTCTGCAGGCTTGATCCTGAGGCTGTTATGGATGCAGAAATCTCATTGACACAAGTGATAATTACACCAGTCAATGACTGCTGGACTTGGCCCTTTGAGTCCAACCCTGCTCCAGTGAGTCAATGGGAAATTTGTCATTATCTAAGAGTATGAAAAAAAGTAGCGTCCAGAGTGGCAACATGGTCCAATGGGTGGGGACCTGGTCAGGGATTTAGGAGACCTGGGTTTCGTTCCTAACTCCATGTCTGAAAGCAAGTAACCTGACCTTCTTCATAACCTAGCTCAGCTAGCCCTGCCTTCCTCTTTCCCATCCCTCTTTTGACAGGTAGGTTTACTTACACTGTGAATTCTTTGGGGCAAAGTCTATCTCTCAGGATAGACAGATAGGAGAGTATATTAGATTTTTTAAAAAAATCTGAATTTCTCCTTGGTCTCACAGCATCCTATAGGTGTGTCTGTTGTATAGATAGGCTCATGGACTTTAATTTCAGACTGGGCCATCAAGATCTAGTCTGACTTCTCCAGAGACTTTCACCCACCCATTCCTGTAATAGACCTTTAGCCTTGGGCTGAGTTACTGAAGTCCTCAAATCATGATTTAAGTATTCAGGTTACACAGAATCCAGCATTTATTCTATTTTAACCTCCTCTTCCCCCAAGTAATCCATGCCCCATGCTGCAGGGGAACCTGGGAGAAAACTCCTTCCTGCCACAAATATGGTGATGATGACAAAGTTCTTTAGTCAGGGACTGTCTTTACATGTGTGTCTTGGTCACTGCTGAGCAAATTGTCAGTACTTCATATCTTATTAAATCATATCAGGTTTAATCATGCAACGTAAAGTGCTTGACCCCTTGCATTTAAAATGGAGCTATATCTACTCTAGAGCAATCTGTCAATAGAAGTTACTGTGGGAGGATCTCTTCTGACAATACAGTAAGGCTCAGAGTACGCGACCCTGCTCTTATGCAGCTGACCCTGATTCCTACAGCAAACCCTGGAAATGCATGATTTCCAGTTGCGCTTAACTTGCTCCCCACCGCCCGGCCCTAGCTCAACACCCCTCAGCCTCCCCACCCCAGGCTCCGCTCACTACCTGGGTTTAGCTTCTGCTCACCCCGCATCCCCACCTCTGGCTCTAACTCACCACCCCTTAGGCGTGACTCCAGCTCAACCTCCCCAGCCTCCATTCAGCCCCTCTGCCAGCACACTCCCCACACGTGGCTCTGGCTCAGCCCCCCCTGCATGCAGCCCCAGTTCAACCCCCCACCCTATGGCCTGGCTCACCACCTGAGCAGGGCTCTGGCTTACCACCCCTGCCCACAGCTCCAGATCAACTCCAACCCTCACCCCCCCTGCAGCCCTAACCCACCTCAGGCTTAGCCACCCCCCCACCTGCCTCCCACAGCCCCAACCCACCGCCCGGCTTAACCCTCCCCAACTGCCCCCTCACCCTGGGACTTACATTTCTGCTGCTTCCCCGGCTGCAGAACACATGTTCCCCTGGGGGAAAAAGCCAGACCCCACTTACGTGAAATCCGGGTTATGCAAGGGTGCGTGGAACGGAACTGTCACGTGACTCGGGCGTCTACTGTAACTTCTGTCGTCAGATCGTGGCCACACACAAAAGCAGATCGCTCTTTTGATCTGCTCTATTGACAGCGGTCAGCCATACAGCCCCAGCTGCTCTCTCAACAGAAGGGGCCCTGGAAGCCCGCAGATGGGATCACATAGTTGGCAAGTCCTTCCAAGATTCCGGGCCTGGCGTGCCCTTAAAGGTCCCCTCTCAAACACCTGTTGCCTGCACTCCAGAGGCTTTGCAACTCCCATGAGGGACAGCACAACCTGTGCGGGAAGCACACGTGGCCTGAGGGAAACCCCAAGTTGTGCAGCTAGCCATGAAACCAGACCAGCCTCTGACCATGCTCCAGGCAGAGTGTCAGGAATTGCTCCCCATCATTGCCCCAGCTGTTGTCCACCTATTCTGGTGGCCTGCGCTTCACCCCACCATTGGGGGGCTGCCCCTGCTGATTCCCCTGGATCATCAGGAGAGAGTGGTGGTATACCAACAGCGCTGACTGGTGGAACCGCCTCCTGAAGGGTGAGTGGGATGACCAGCGTTGGATCCAGAACTTCCGAATGTGGAAGGAAAAATTCCTGGAGCTCTGCAACTGGCTTGCCTCACCATCCACAGGGAGGACACCTGCATGCGACCTGCCATCCCCCTGGGGAAGAAGGTGGCCATCGCCTTATGGAAGCTCGCCACCCCGGACAGCTACCGCTCCATTGGGAACCAATTCATAGTGGGCAGGTCTACTGTCAGGGACATCCTTATTCAGGTAAGGCACCCTCAGTCCACAGGCCTTGCACAGAGGGAGGGAGGGAGGTCCCACTATGGGGGGTCCCTTGGGGCATGGGTTTCAGGTTGAAGAGAGAGCACCAGCCATGATCCACCCTGCCAGGTCGAGCACTGCCTGGGGGAGTAACGGCAGGAAGAGGGCTGGGGGGAGTGGCCCTGTGTGGCTGGGTCAACTGGGACTGCCTGGCGCTGGTGACAGTGGCCAGGTGGGCCATCGGTTTGGCCCATGACCACATCTGCCACTCCCACTTCTACATCCCATTTGAATGCCCATTATGCCTCCTCGCCCTGCACCCACCACTCCATCAGTTCACTCTGTCATCACAGAGTGTCCATGTATACCTGCAGGGGGTCATCATCTGCCCTGCGGCGGGCCCTGTGGATGAGGGGCTGCCCCTGGGCTGGTGGTGTCGGCGCCTCTTGGGCAGTGCTCCGGGGCTGTCTGGCACCAGTCCCGTGATGGGACTGGCTGTTCCTGGCAGCGAGGGGAGTGGTGGCTGGCCTGGCCCACTGACGAGGTAGCTGTAAAGAGAAAGGGGGAGATGGAGAGTCCTTCCCATACCACAGCCCTGAAGGCCCTGCCCCCTCACTCTGAGCAGTGGCCCCCACCCCAAGATGTGGGAAGGGGATGTTCTGGGAGCCTAGGCACGTGTGCCCTGCCTGATGAGCCCTGATGCAGGGGACTGGGCTCACCACTCCACTGCCCCCTGCTCTCCCCGCCCAACTGATTAGTGGCCCACAGGTGTCCAGGCACTGAGGGGTCCCGTCATGGGTGGTGAGCAAGCTGGGTGCAGACCGGCCCTGCCAACCTCCTCCCACCCACACACACCTGTGGTACCATCCACTGGTGAGGGTGCTGCCTGTCACCCGCAGACATGTCTGTGTGCTGGGGGTGCACCCCTCGGTGTTATGTCTGAGGTTGGGCTGTCACCCATGTGGCTGGCCCTCACCCAGCCATGGCAGAGGCATCCACCCCTGCACCCCAGGCACCTGGGGCTGTTGCAGCCCCCTGGGGCTGAGAGCAGGCCGGCGCTTGTTCCCAGGGGCTGCCCACTGGCTCCAGGTGGGACACATGGCCATGGACATGAATGCACATACTGGGACGACAGCATCTGGTCCCGCCCAAGCTGGCCTGGGGGAGTCCAAGTCTGGGTCATCTTGGAGGGACTCTAAGGGCCCTGCCTACTCCAGCTCCTGCTCCTGCTCCTACTGTGGTGGAGGGGCTTTCTCCCCAGTACTGAGGGCCGCACTACTGGGCATGCCGTCTCTGTCCCCCAGGAGCTGGTTTAGGTCCTCATAAGAAGGGCAGGTGGCCATCCCAGCCCTGACCTCTGCTGCACATCCTGGGCCACACGTAGCTCTGGCAGAGCTCCTTTGCCTTGGCCTGCACCTGCTCCAGGGTGCAAGCAGGGTGCCAGCACTCCGTCAGGGCTGTGGTGAGGCGGGTGTACCTCAGCACACTGCAGGACTTAGCAGAGGAATCGAGGAGGATGACCTCCTCTCCCCACAGGGCCAGGAGGTCCTGGATTTTAGGGACAGACCAGGAGGGGGCCCACTTTTTTTGGCCATAGGGTGGATCCTGCAACCCCTCCAGAGGGTCACCGGGGGCCCGGGGGGGGTCTGTGTTCACATGTGCCATCCTACCAGCTCCGGTTTGTGCTGGCGAGGCATCCTTACTGACAGCGTGCAGCCTGTGGTGCCTGCACGCTGGCTGCTGGCTGCTGGCTGCTACGGGGCTTCCTGGGCTCTCTGTGACTTTAAGGTTAGTTGGAGGCACAGGTCATAGAGCCTTGATTGCTGTGGAGAGGGCACCTCCTGGGTACAGCTGGCCAGCACCATGGAGGACCTCTGTTGACCAAAGTCCTCCTGGAGCAGCTACATTGCTGTTTTGTCCACTGTAATCTGTCGAGAGATGCGTTGTTCCTCATCGCGGAGAGGCAAAACGCTGTCAGTGGAAGTGCCGAGTCTTGTCCCCAGTCTATTGACAAATGCATTTTGTGTGTAGACACTCTGCGAGCTTTTTGTCAGCAAACCCCCAGTTTTGTCGACAAAACTCTCTAGGGTAGACGTGGGCTGAGTGTATATGTATCTAAGCAAGGTTATTGCTACTGACTTGGTCGTTGTATCTTTTTTTCCAGGGACTCACAGAGTCACCGTCACAGTAGGAAAATGGCTCTCTCCAGCCCTTCTGCTCCAGTTTTCCATAAATTTAAAAGCAAAGTGAATGAAGAGGAGCAATCCTCTGCCTGCGTTCCTTACTGTACTATTCGGGTGTAAGAATCATGGTCTTCAATCTGTCAGAGACAAATAAACTGTCCCATAGCATTATTCAGGAGAGACAGAATCACTGCCAGGAAGCTGAAAGGGGACTGAGAGAGTCAGATTTCCGTTTCCTGGATTAGCTGTGTGGCCAGTGTGAATATGGCTAAAATATTATTTAGTGTTAGATATTTGAGTTTTGTGGAAGTTAAGAGCTGAAATTACCATGGCAGGTGTAAGTGTATGACTTTGGGATTGCAGGACAGATGTGGGCTTTATGAATGCACAATGGCAAGTCGTGCAGTGGCCGTTTGAAATTAGCTGATCACATAAGCTGTTCCCACGACGCTTGGGAGCAACCGCTGCTGGAGCAAGCTCCAAACTGGTGACATATTATGCAGCTTCAGGCTGATCCTATAATATATATAAAAAGATTCCACATAGAGACCGCTGTGTTCTTAAATCAGTCCTGTACTTCTCAGCAGCCAGAACGTTTATTCTGTCCACAATGAGTGAAGCTGGAAGTTTTCTGTTGGTTGCACAAATATTGTAAAAATTTGCAATGCCTTTTCGGATAAAGGAAACGCGTACGTTAAAATTAGTCAGTCAGTTCAGTGGAAAGCTGATGACAGCTCTAGCGGTGCTAAGAGGGCATCTCTCCCCAGTAGGTGGCTGTTTGTTGTCTATATTACTCTGTCTAAGCTGGAAATGTCATTGCCAGTGCTGAACAGGTTTATCTGTCATTCCCAGCATGGATCTGTGCAGTCCCTGGACCTAGGACTAACATCCATTTGTCATTGGGATTTTAGATGAGCTCTTCAATGCGGTCCTGTTGACCAGACATGAATTTCTCTCTTGAAGCTGACAGTGAAGTATAAGACTACAAATGATAAAATACTCCGCACTGCATTGTAACCAGGATCCAGACCCCACTGTGCTGGGTGACGTGTGTATTCACACGTACAATGGGACAGTCTCTTCAAGCTGAGCAGACAAGAAAGAGCTAGGATAGGAACGAGCAGGTGTTCTCATCCCCACTCTTTACAGATGGAGGATGGAGACACAGAGATATTCAATGCCTTGCCCACAGGCCCACCAGTTGGTGGGGGGAGGGGAAAGGGACAGCTGCCCTGGGGCCCAGACATTGAAGAGGACCCAGGGCTCCTGGCTACCACAAGTACAGCAGCAAAGCTGGAGCCCCGGTCACTTTACACACCTTCTAGAGCCCCAGCCGGCATGTGCCAGGTGGTGCTGAAGGGCTGGGTGGGAGAGGCTAACTCCTAGCTCCGCCCTTCTGCTTGAGGTCCCGCTGCTTTTGGGGGAACGGAGCTCGCTCCATTCATCTTGCCCATGACCACCATATGTCCACAGCCCTGCTTGCCCATGACCACCATATGTCCACAGCCCTGCTTGCCCATGACCAAACAAGAAGTCTGCAGCAGAACTGAGAATGAAACCCAAGTCTCCTAAAATCCAGTCCAGTGCCTTAACCACAACATTCCTGTTGCTCCGTAGTAGTATCGTATGGGTGTGCTGCCCTATGTAAAAATCGCTTATTTTCTAGCTTTGTGCATATGGCACTATTCGATGAAAATGACCTTGTACTGTTAGTCATCAGAATTTTTGTCTCATCTTGGTAGTTTACTACAGACTTTTCCATAGGAAATGCCAACACAAGTTATTACAAAATGAGCTGAACATGATAAAAATAATCGTTTCTATTGTTTGAAATACTAATGATGTTTGTGAACACACTTATTAATCTATCTTGTAGGATTTTTGTTTTGTTTTGCTTCTAGCAACCTCAACGGTGATTATAATTAACACTCAACAGTTTTGTATATAGAGTAAGGTAAATCATGTTGCTTTCCCATACCACAAACAGCTGCGGAGATATATTACACTTTAAATCTTGGCTGAGGTGTTAATCAGTCTCCAAAGCTTGTTAATTACAGAGCTAACATTTGTGGCAGAGACGGTAAATGACGGTAATCCCTTGAAATGCGTGATTTCAAGTTGTGCTTAACTTGCATTAACGCGAGTTAAGCAAAACTCAAAATCTTTCTCCCCCTGGCTTGGGGTCAACCCCTCCTGCCCCACATGGCCCTGGTTCAATACCCCCCACCCTGCTTCAACCTTCCCCACTATGCGTGGCCCTGGTTAACCACCCCTTACACCAGGCTCCAGCTCACACCCCCCCGGCACCTGGCTCCGGCTCAACTCCACTCCCCCAGCCCCCTGGAGCCCTGACCAACCCCAGGCTAAACCCTCCTCCAACAGTCCCAACCCACCACCAGGCTTAACCCTCCCCAGCTGCCCCCCAAACCACATGACTGCCTTTCCAAAGGAGTTCCAGGTGCTCTTGCTGCTTCCCCAGCTGCAGAAGGTGCATTCTGCTGGGGAAAAACGTGGCCGCCCGACTGAGGCAAAATTTGAGTATGTGAGGGTGCGCGGGAATGCAGCCCTCACGTAACTCAAGGGACTCCTGTACATGTCTTTTGTGTGAGTTAAATTGCTGTGCAGTAAAATGGAGGGATTTGTCAGTCCCAAAAGCTTCTGAGCACATAATTCCTATTACTGAATTAGACAAAGGGGGATTCAACAAACCCAATTATTAAAATCATGTGTGTCACATCTAATGAGGCCTTACAGATCAGTGCTGCTGCCTATCCAGAATTTCCATGCGGGTATAGAGCAGAGCACCCCGATTTAACATGGCAATTAAGCATATGCTTAATTTTAAGAATGGGAGTGATCCAACAGACTGTTTTATTGGTCAAGTTAACGTATGTGCTTAAACGCTGCATTGGACAAGGACCCATGTGATGATTAAAAAAAACATGGCCCCTTCACAAGTGGCTTCGCTGATCTAGGCAAAAAGAACCACATAAAAATATTTTACATGATGAGTTCTGTTAACTGAACTTCTTGTTACCCAAAATTCAGCTTCCTGTTGGAAAATATAATCCCAACTATACAGATAAAATGATGGGGTCTGACTTAGCTGTTACCACGCAAGAAAGAGATTGTGGAGTCCTTATGGGTAGTTCTCTGAAGACATCCAGTCAGTGTGCAGCAGCAGCCAAAAAAGGTAACAAAATGTTGGGAATCATTAAGAAAGGAATAGATAATAAGACAGAAAATATCATATTACCTTTATATAAATCCATGATATGTCCACATCTGGAATACTGTATACAGATGTGGTCATCTTATCTCAGAAAAGATATATTGGAATTGGAAAAGGTTCAGGAAAGGGCAACAAAAATGATTAGGGGTAAGGAGCATCTGCCAGATGGGGAGAGATTAATAAGACTGGGACTTTTTAGTTTGGAAAAAAAAAAAACGATTAAGCAGGGATCTGGTACAGGTATATATAATCATGACTGCTGTGGAGGAAATAGATAAGACATTGTTATTTACTCCTTCTCACAACACAAGAACTAGGTGCCACCAGGTGCCATTAATAGGCAGCAGGTTTAAAACAAACAATAGGAAATGTGTTTTCACACAATGCAGTTAACCTGTGGAACTCTTTGCCGGAGAATGTCATGAAGGCCAAGATGATAGTTAAGTTTAAAAAAGAACTAGATAAATTCATGGGGGATAGGTCCACCAGCAGCTATGGTGTCCCTAGCGTCTGTTTGCAAGAGGCTGGAAATGGGCGATAGGGAATTGATCACTTGATGATTACCTGTTCTGTTCATTCCCTCTGGTGCACCTGGCATTGGCCACTGTTGGAAGACAGGATGCTGGGCTTGATGTGCCTATGGTCTAGCCCAGTATGGCTGTTCTTATGTTCTTACCCCCTCTGACAATGTTCTGTGTTCTTCACTCAAACCTGGTGCACAGTGAAAACAGTGGTTGGCTGATCAGCATTCAGAGGCTCCCAAAGCCAACGACAGGGGCATCTCTATTCTGGACTCTTACTCTCGGTGAAAAAGAAGACAGTGGGCCAGTGAATGAAATCTCTCCCTTTTGGCTCCAAATTGTTAATCCCTGGAGGCGTGTAAAGAATCGGTGCGCAGAGATGGACAGAAATCCTTTTAAATCAAAATTCCAGTTACAGTTTGCAAGTAGAGCTGAGCAAATAAAATGATGTGCCTGCTCTTGCTCCCGAAATAGCTACTCCGTGTCTTTGAAATGTGCCCATTATTTCCAAGTATTTTTGAAATAATGAGTGTGCTGTTTTGAGTGTGCTATAGTCCTTATTGCAGAAGGAGTAATGGATGCCTCGAAATAGCACTTTATTTCGACATCTGGTGACGTTTAGACAGTGCCAAACTCAGAAATAGTCTATTTCAAACGACACTTGAAATAAGCTATGCAATTTGTGTAGCGCAAATTGTGTAGCTTATTTGAGATTTAGACTGTCATGTAGATGTAGCCTTACTGACTCCAGTCCCTAACTGGTCTATTTAAAGCTAATCTTCTGAAATTAAAGTTATTTATTTCAGATTCCCCCCATGACAGTTACTATAGGCTTATCTCTGTAAACACTTAACACATGGAAAGAATAAATGTACTGTAAACATTTCTATAGTGGGCATTGATCTACCCGGCTTTGGAAGAGAAGTAGATTAAATTGTACTAGGAAACCTCTAGTGTGTTGCTGCAGGTTCTACACAGACATTTAGTGCAGGGTAGATTTACATCCCAGCTTGTCATAAACTAAGCATTTGTAGAGGCAAACTCAGAGTAGTAGCTGGATAAAAATATCTAACACTGAAGGAAGCCAAAATTCCTGGGACTGGCTACTGTGAATCCACCATGCCAATTTCGAAGATCAATGGCTAAACATTTCAGTCTGACATGTTTCAGAATTATACTCAACTGATCTCAAGGCAGCAGAAGGGCCTTGATTCAGCAAAGTGCTCACACGTATGCTTCAGGGTTTTGCTGAATCAGAGGCAACCCCCCTTGCCTCCTGCCAAAAAAAAAACAAAAAAAACCCCAGCCACCTTCCACAGCTTTTCCCCAAGCCAATCGATCGTTGTGGATGTGATATACCTTGACTTCAGCAAAGCTTGTGATACAGTCTCCCACAACATTCTTGTCCATAAGTTAAGGAAATATGGATTGGATCCCTGGACTATAAGGCTGTGTCTACACGTGCACGCTACTTCGAAGTAGCGGCACCAACTTCGAAATAGCGCCCGTCGCGTCTACACACGTCGGGCGCTATTTCGAAGTTAACTTCGACGTTAGGCGGCGAGACGTCGAAGTCGCTAACCTCATGAGGAGATAGGAATAGCGCCCTACTTCGACGTTCAACGTCGAAGTAGGGACCGTGTAGACGATCCGCGTCCCGCAACGTCGAAATTGCTGGGTCCTCCATGGCGGCCATCAGCTGGGGGGTTGAGAGATGCTCTCTCTCCAGCCCCTGCGGGGCTCTGTGGTCACCGTGGGCAGCAGCCCTTAGCCCAGGGCTTCTGGCTGCTGCTGCGGCAGCTGGGGATCTATGCTGCAGGCACAGGGTCTGCAACCAGTTGTCAGCTCTGTGTATCTTGTGTTGTTTAGTGCAACTGTGTCTGGGAGGGGCCCTTTAAGGGAGCAGCTGGCTGTTGAGTCCGCCCTGTGACCCTGTCTGCAGCTGTGCCTGGCATCCCTATTTCGATGTGTGCTACTTTGACGTGTAGACGTTCCCTCGCTGCGCCTATTTCGGTGTTGGGCTGAGCAACATCGAAGTTGAACATCGACGTTGCCGGCCCTGGAGGACATGTAGACGTTATTCATCGAAATAGACTATTTCGATGTTGCAACATCGAAATAAGCTATTTCGATGTTGGCTGCACGTGTAGACGTAGCCTACGATGGATAGAAAGCTGGTATGATGGCTGGGCCCAACGGGTAGTGGTCAATGGTTCAATATCTGGATGGTGGTCGGTTTCAAGCGGAGTGCCCCAAGGCTCGGTTCTGGGGCCAGTGTTATTCAACATCTTTATTAATGACCTGGATGAGGGACTGAACTGCACCCTCAGCAAGTATGTGGATGACACAAAGCTAGGGGGAGAGGTAGATATGTTGGAGGGTACAGAGAGAATCCAGAGTGACCTGGATAAATTGGAGGACTGGGCCAAAAGAAATCTGATGCGGTTCAGCAAGGAGAAGTGTCGAGTCCTGCATCTGGGGCGGAAAAATCCAACCATCATTAAAGGCTGGGGACTGACTGGCTCAGCAGCAGTACAATGGAAAGGGACCTAGGGGTTATGGTGGGTGAAAGGCTGGATATGAGTAAACAGTGTGCCCTTGTAGCCAAGAAGGCTAATGGCATACTAGGGTGCATTAGGAGGAGCATTCCGAACAGATCTAGAGAAGTAGCTGTTCCCCTCTATTTGGCAGTGGTGAGGCCACATCTGGAATATTGTGTCCAGTTTTGGGCCCCCAAGTATAAAAAGGATGTGGATTTGCTGGAGCAGGTTCAGTGAAGGGCAACAAAAATGATTAAGGTGCTGGAGCACAAGACCTATGAGGATAGGCTGAGGGATTTGGGTTTGTTTAGTTTACAGAAGAGAAGACTTAGGGGTGATTTAATAGCAGCCTTCAACTTCCTGAAGAGGAGCGCCAAAGAGGAGGGTGAGAAACTGTTCTCAGTGATGTCAGATGGCAGAACAAAGAGTAATGGTCTGAAGTTGAAGAGGGAGAGGTGTAGGTTAAATATTAGAGAAAACTACTTCACCAGGAGGGTGGTGAAGCACTGGAATGCGTTGCCTAGAGAGGTGGTGGATTCTTCATCCCTCAAGGTTTTTAAGTCCCGGCTTGACAAGGTCCTGGCTGGGATGACTTAGTGGGGGTTGATCCTGCTTGAAGCAGGGGGCTGGACTAGATGACCTCCTGAGGTCCTTTCCAGCCCTAGGATTCTGTGATTCTGTTGGTGTACAATTAATTTCAGTAACTCCCTGGCTAAGCTTAGGGGAGGCTCTCAAAAGAGGATGGGCTAGTAAACTTTTATGTTAGACAGTGCTACAGCTCAGAAACCATTATTCAGCAATCTCATTGTTAGGGGACCTGTAAGGGAGAGTTTAGATATTTAGTCCTGCTTCTCTCTCATAAGCACCACACGAAAATTAATCCTTCCACTCTACTCAGCATTGATCTGGCCTGCTGATGGTGGGGATGGGGACAAAAGTCCCAGGGGCTTGGCCTTTCAAAGGGGCCCCGAGCTCCAGCCGCTGCTGCTGCTGCCAAAATAGAAGTGGCAGCAGCTGCAGTTTTGGGCCGTTTTAAATTGCTGTGGCAGCTGCTGTGTGTGATTGGTATGGGGAGGGGAGTGGGGACAGCAGGGATGAATTCCCTCAGCCCTGCCCCTTCTGCCCTTCATCCCACCCCTCCTGGGGCATGAGGCTGGGCATTGATTAGGTCTCAACTGGAGTATCGTGTCCAGTTCTGGGCATCACATTTCAGGAAGGATGTGGAGAAGCTGGAGAAGATCCAGAGAAAAGCAACAAGAATGATTAAAGCTCTAGAGAACATGAGCTATGAGGGATGACTGAAAGAACTGGGCTTGTGTAGTTTGGAAAATTGAAGCCTGAGAGGGGACGCTCTAACGGTTTTCAAGTACTTAAAAGGGTATTACAAAGAGGTTGTCTGTAGGAGAGAACAGGCCTGTCACCTAGGGCCTTCTGGAGTGTGGCATCCTGATTAAGGATAGGTTGTAGGTCTTTAATAATTCGTTGCAGTGGTTTGAGTTGGGTGGCTGTAGGTGTGTAGCCAGACAAACCCCCGCCTCCTTCTCCTCTCACTGTAACTACTTCAAGGCACAGATGTGCTGAGTCGTCGAAACCATGGGAAGCACAGAAGAATAAACAAAAGGGGTAACAGGCTGTTCCTGGAGCCGGGGGTCTCGGGCTACCCTTGAACAGTACTGATAGTGATACGCCCACATAACGTTCCAGGAGAAGAATCCTACGCCCATGTGAAAAGAATGTTCTGTCTTAATGATTTGGCTAACATTTGGCTATCTTCATCAAACAAATGCAAATTAATCTAGTAACCATCTTTTGAGACTGCCGTCACTGAGACGTACCAGCACAACTGGGGTTAAGGAAGATGTGGACGTGACCCAACGGGTATAAAGTAGGGTCTCGCAGCAGACATGAGCTGAGCTACAATTGCCTGACCTGCTGATCAGAATGGGCCTTTGCCTCCTGGGGTAAGGGGACGCTCTCCTCATACTCTTCTTCCCGAGGGATTGAGTGACAGACGCTGGCAACGCTGGAGTTGGATGATGCAGGGGTGAGAATTATACCTGCTATGTATTATTTTGCGCGCATTTAATAGGTTAAATGTCGTTGTTGTAACTAAAGTTAAGTGTTGTAACTAAAGTTAAGTTTAACAATCTAAATTACCTCTAAGTTTACATCTCTTGTATGCTAAACTTTTCACTGTAATAAATCATAGTAACCACTCGCTAAGCCTGACTCCTCCAGTGATTGCATCGAGCCATACACAACCAAAGAACCCTCGCCGGCTTCTGACTAATTAACCCCTTAGGTGGTGCTAGTGTGCTGGAAACTGCGCGTTGAGCTTGGCCGCCTGCCAAGGGGCAAACTCCTGGAGCATCTGTCAGCCACCCTGGCTGCCTGCTGCGAAGGGACTGTCTGTCCTAGCAGTTAAAGACTTGGATGTAAAAGGGACTCCTTTTGGCACTAAGTACTACCCCGATCAGCCACCCCTTTAGCGTCAGCTAACAAGGTGATGACCAGTGGTGTTCTGTTCTTGGCTTTTTTGGGCCTATCTTGGAGTAGCTGGTCTCTGGGTATTCGTCCGGCCCTGTCAATTTGTTTTTTTATTTCTCCTGGTGGGTAATTCAGGTTTATGAATATTTGGTAACGATCTTGTAGTTTTTGGTCTCTGTCACTAGGATCAGAGGAAATGCGATTGTACCTAAGGGCTTGACTGTAAATAGTGGAGCTAGTTATGTGTGCAGGATGGAAGCTAGAAGGGTGTAGGTAAGTATAGCGATCAGTGGGTTTCTGGTAGAGTGTGCTACCAATCAGGCCATCCTTGATTTCTGTGGTAGTGTCCAGGAAATGTATCTCTTGCATGGAGTAATCGAGGCATAAGTTGATGGTGGGGTGCAGGTTGTTAAAGTCTCTGTGGAATTCTTCTAGCATCTCTATACCATGGGTCCAAATCATAAAGATGTCATCAGTGTATCTTAAGTAGAGGAGGGATAACAGGGGATGAGAGCTGAGGAATCGTTGTTCCAGGTCAGCCATAAATATATTAGCATATTGTGGGGCCATGAAGGTGCCCATAGCAGTTCCACTAATCTGGAGGTATAAATTATCCCCAAATCAGAAATAATTGTGGGTGAGAACAAAGTTACAAAGGTCAGACACCCGATTGGCTGTGGTGAGGTATTCCTGATTGCTTGTACTCCATCTTCGTGTGGAATATTAGTGTACAGAGCCCCTACATCCATTGTGGCAAGGATGGTGTTGTCAGGAACTTTTCGGATGTTTTGTAATTTCCTCAGGAAGTCAGTGGTATCTCAGAGATAGCTGGGAGCGTTGGTGGCATAGGGTTTGAGGAGGGAGTCCACATAACTGGATAGTCTGGCGGTATGGGTGGCAATACCCAAAATGATAGGGCGTCCAGGGTTCCCAGATTTGTGGATTTTGGGAAGTAAATAGAATAATCCAGGTTGGGGCTCAGATGGTGTGTCTGAGTAAATAAGGTCCCGAGTGGTAGCAGGGAGTTCCTCAAGTAGTTGTTGTAATATCTTTTGGAATTCCAAAGTGGGATCAGAGGAAAGAGGTCTTTAAAATTTGGTGTTGGAGAGTTGTCTGGCTGCCTCCTGTTCGTAATCTGACTTATTCATGATGACAACAGCACCCCCTTTGTCAGCTGGTTTGATTTTAATGTCTGGGTTATTTTTGAGACTCTGGACACCATAGTGTTCAGCATAGTTGAGATTGTGTCTCATTTGGCATTGTTTGTGTATAATGTCAGTCTGAGCATGGTTGCAGAAGCATTGTACGTAGAAATCCAGACTTTCACTACGAACGTCAGGGGAAGTCCACATGGAGTTCTTCTTCTTTTGGTGTTGGTAGAGGGGGTCGAGAGAGTCAGACTGTTCATAGGTGTGTTGGAAGAATTCTTTTAGATGGAGGTGGTGAAAGAAGGCTTCAAGGTCACCACAGAACGGTATTAAGTTAGTGGAGGAAGTAGGGCACAAGGAAAGACCCCTGGCTAAGAGGGACTCTTCTGCTGGGCTGAGTTGATAGCTGGAAAGGTTAACAATATTGTTAGATGAGCTGTCGTTATTGTAGTTGTAGTATCCTGAGGTAAGAAGTAATTTAGAAAATTTATTCTCTTTTCTTTTTTGTAGGACATGGATGTGTGTTTTATACATTTCTTGTCTAGTAAAAGTAAAGCCTCATTCTATGAGGTCTTGCATGGATGCCTGATTGTTGATGAGAATTTCAAGTTCACAGAATTCATTTTTAATCATCTTTTGTTTATTGTAAAAGATTTTGATCAAGTGGTTCCTCAGCTTCTTAGAGAGCGTGTTGCATAGGTGCTCGCTGTAGTTGGTGTAGTATGTGGATTGTAATGGGTTTTTCACAGTCAGTCCCTTGGGTACAATGTCCATTTTCTTGCAGTTGGAGGGAAAGATGATGTCAGTCTGGATCGGGGCAAGTTTTTTCATGTAGTTGATGGATCTCCATTCCAAATGGCTAAATGTAGGTGCCTTGCATGCTGAATAGTAACAGAGAGGAAGCTGTGCTAGTCTATATACTATCAAAATAAAAAAAGCAGTCAAGTGGCACTTTAAAGACTAACAAAATAATTTATTAGGTGGTGAGCTTTCCTGGGACAGATCCACTTCTTCAGACCATAGCCATAGCCAGAGAACCAATCTATTCTGGAGATACCACCACTGGACCTGACCAGGTTATTCACAGGATCATGGGCACATTCTCATGTTCCTCAACTAACATCATATACGCCATCATGTGCCAACAATGCCCAAATGCTTTGTATATTGGACAGACTTCAAACTGTCTCCGACAAAGAATTAATGGGCACAAAACAGACATAAGAACACTCCTGATTCACAAACCGGTCAGTCAACATTTTAATGGAGTGGGCCATTCTGTTAATGACTTAAAAGTCTGTGTTTTAATGAAGAGGAATTTTCACAACAGTCTGCAAAGAGAGGCTGCTGAACGGTCTTTTATATTCAAATTTGACACATTAACACGTGGCTTGAACCGAGATGTGAATTTTCTGGGTCATTATAGGGGCTCTTTTGCATACTTGGCTTAATATAATTCGTGATTCCCCCACCCCACCCGCTTCTGCCCCTCTACTCTGTGATTTGCTCACCTTGATCATTTTTTTTCTGATTTGTCAACCTTGATTACTTTTCTGGTTCTCTGTGCCTTAAATATTGAGTCTCTTCCGGTGTGGCTGTGGTCTGAAGAAGCGGGTCTGTCCCACGAAAGCTCACCGCCTAATAAACTATTTTGTTACTCTTTAAAGTGCTACTGGACTGCTTTTTTCATTCCGAGGCAGCACCGCACCAGAGGAGGGGGAACTGCACTGCATGCACTGGAAGTGGTAGATGGAGGTGGGGCAGGGGTGGGGAAGTGGTGGGCCATGGGAGGAGCAGGCATGGGTAGAGGACAGGGCAAGGAACGTGGCCAGTGCCACCCCCTTCACCCACCTGCAATCAATGCACCTCTGGTTGGACATTAGGAAAAACTTACCTGTCAGGATGGAAGGTGATACCAAGCTGGGAAGGGTTGCAAGTGTTTCGGAGGCAAGGATTACCAATCGAAATGATCTAGACGAACTGGAGAAATGTTCTGAGGTAAATAGCATGACATTCAATAAGGACAAATGTGAAGTACTGCTCTTAGGAAGGAACAATCAGTCGCATATACATAAAATAGGAAATGACTGCCTAGGAAGGAGTACTGTGGAAAGGGGACCAAGGGTCACAGTGCTAAATGTGAGTCAACAGTGTGAGACAAGCTAAGTATGAGTAAAAAGTGTGACACTATTGCAAAAAATCACCCATCAGCCTGGGATGTATTAATAGGAGTGTTTTAAGAAGCACATGAGGAGTAGTTCTTCCAGTCCACACTGATTTGGCATTTACTGTGGCCAGTTCTGGGTGCCACATTTCAGGAAAGATATGGGGGAGCTGAAAAAATGCCAGAGAAGAGCAACAACAGTGATAAAAGTTCTAGAAAATATGATCTGTGAGGGAAAAGTGAAAGAACTGGGTTTGTTTAATCTGAGAAAAAGAAGAGTGAGAGTGGGCTGGTAGCAACTTTCAAGTACATAAAAGGGTGATATAAGGAGGAGGGAGAAAGATTGTTCTCCTTCACCTCTGATGATAAGATAAAAAGCAAAGGGCTTAAATTAGAGCAAGGGAAGTTAAGCTTGGACAGGAGGAAAAACTTGTCCTACTGTCAGGGTGGTTAAGCACTGGAATAAATTGACTAGGGAGGTTGTAGAATCTCCATCACTGGAGATACCGCAGAATAGGTTAGATAAACATTACCAGAGACGATGTAGATCAGGGGTCGGCAACCAAAACAACAAGAAGAGCCATTTTTTTGTTTTGTTTTGAGTAAAAAACTCAATAATTCAAGAGCCGCAATGCATGTGAATACGAGATGGTCCTTAATAATAATGTCAAACCATACCTTTTGTAACCCCTGTTGTGAGACGAGCGTGCACACACAATTTGTAATGTGCTACATGTTTACTGCAGGATGTTCACAACGTTTTTACATATTCTATTTCCTCACACTTTACATGTGTGGGTTTGTACCACTGTATTCCTGACTTTCACTCCTACCTACTTTAATTATGCCAATTTTACTTCACATTGAATTTCAGTTTTCTTTCTTAAAATGTGTGTTGCCCTTCACAGCAGGAATATCACAAGCTTCTTTTTCTAAATCACGACTTTATTTAGCAACACGATCAAAATACAGATGTGGGATCATATTCCACAATCCACTGCTCATATTCAAGGGGGATTTACCCACTGTTATGAGATGCCATATCGTTTGCTATTTAGATGTGAGTTGTTCATTGTTGGGCTTTTAGACATTCACCATTTATCAAAAATAATCAGGAGGTTTTTTTTTGTTTTAATTTGCAGTTATTGCTTTGGGAGCCACAAAGAGCCACATGCGGCTTTGCAGCCGCAGGTTGCCAACCCTTGACCTACCTGGTGCCTGTTCCTGCTATGAGGGCAGAGGAATGGACTCGATGGGTTCGAGGATTTTTATCCTTGTGTGCCCCCATCTGTTTTTTTACGTCAAACTGTTATTGATTATACTTCAACCGGAAGGTTTTTGCAGCAGTAATTGCCTCTTTATACTATGCCTAGAAGAATGAGACCTGGCCACTTGCCATTGTTACAATAATAAATAACTGTGATGTTGTTGTAGGCTTTTACCAAGGTGTGCTAATCCGCACAGTCTGTTCTCAAGAGATGGCCTGATTGCAAGAACAGAAGTGCTGCCTGACCTCCAAACAATGTAGAAGTTGTGGGCGTTTAGCTTCCTCTTACTTTCAATGAACATCCTCCATGGCATGTCTAAACTGCCGATGAGCACATGAGTTGGACGGATTCCACATGCTACCTCTGTCTGAGCAAGTGTTCTGTACTAAAATAACAACGTGGGTGTCTTGGCATGGGTGCCACCTAAGTATGGACCAAGGGGGCCTGGTGGTCTCGTGCTCGGTGCTCCCAACAGCAGTGTGCACATATTCTAGGTATGATGTCGGCACACTGGCGTTCATCAGACACCTGGCACCACACCTTTATTGCAACTTCCCCTTCCCTCATCTTTTACCTATGTATTTTAAGGCATGTCAGAAATTTCACTCTGCTGACAAACTTAATGCAGGAAGCCTTAGCATATACATTATGATCCCTTGCAATCTCAGGGGTCACTGCTTAAAGCTAAAACTTCCTTTGAACTGGAAAGCCCTCTGACTGTTGAAGGGTTTTTCCTCTCTAAACTCGAGAGGGAACAGCTTTAGAAATTGCCACAAATGGGGCCCCATCATTTCTATCAATGGGGCTTGAAAGAGAAGAATCTGCATGATAGCTTCACTAATTCCTGAAGCCTCAGTTCCAGTCAGGCAGCCAGGAAGAAGGAGTTAAGTATCTGTTTCATTATCCTGGAACTCCAGAAGTTTTCGAATGCCCTATGTCTGTGGTATCCAGCATGCTAGCCACTAGCTATTCGCACAGTTGTGTCTGGCTAGCTGGCTTGAGCAGTACATACATTTTTGGACTAACATGGCTAGTTTGCTATAGCAGTAACCAATATAGTGGGTGGACACCATGGCTCTACATGCACCACTGAGTGGCAACGTAGGCATCTGTGCTGTACTCAGTACAGTACCTTGGTTGAATAAATGGAAGGAAGGACATCGAGCTTGGCAAGCTGGCTGCTGGAGGCTGATCAAGGAGATCTCTTTGCTCAGTTTTCACTCAAGAGTGAAGATGATAGCCTTGGAGTGAGTGATTTACTAGTGGCAAACTTATGACAAAATGTTGTAGTGAAATGAGTCCCTCTAGCGGATGAAGAATGCTAAAGAAAAAACACTGATGAAATGACTAGTTACGTACCCAAGGTGGTTTCTCATTTCATGTTCTATAACTCATGCAGAATGCCTACAAAACCCATAAAATAGCATGAAACCCTAAAATAATTCACAGTATTTGCAAGCTGATATTCAAATACTTCTCAGATAGCCTACACAATTTTCAAAATCATCAGCCTAAAAATGGTCCAAACTGGTAAATTACTTTGGCTAGATCTACACTAGACTAGAAAGTGGATTGCCAATATGCAATTCTTGCTATGCCATTAGTGTAGCTAGAATAGACATCTCAGAATTAACTTTCTTAACTAATGTAGGCCAGGGCTCTTCAGGCATGCCCCAACATCCCTTACTTCACTCGGTAGTGTAGCGTACAGGGGTTGACGGCTGAGCCCAGAAATATTGACTGAACCACTGTCGATTGGCTGGTAAGTATAAATTCACCCTAAATGGTGTTCCTGTCTGGAATGTATTCCATATCTGTTCCCAAGCCTACAAATGGACATCACCAGGGAACTCTGGGGAACAGGTCTGGATTGGCCAGGGACTAATGAGCAAATAGATCTTTTCCATCTCTAATTTCTAGAACGCACACCAGTGTTTGCTGTAAGCTAGGTACTTGAGTGGCCAACCAGGATAAAGTCAAATGCCGATCAGCAGAATGCCCACAGTGGGCAGCAAGTGTTTCTACTGGTGGTATACATCTGCACGTACCTTGGTGTACATAACAGAATTTATTTCACACATGGATGGAAAAAGTAACAGAGAGAAAACCGCACTAATCTATATACTATCAAAACAAAAAAGCAGTCCAGTAGCACTTTAAAGACTAACAGAATAATTTATTAGGTGATGAGCTTTCGTGGGACAGACTTACTTCTTCAGAGCATAGCCATATCAGAGCAGACTCAATTCTTAAGGCACAGAGAACCAAAAATAGTAATCAAGGTTGACAAATCAGAAAAATATTATCAACATGAGCAAATCAGAGAGCAGAGGGACAGAAGGGGGGGACTCAAGAATTAGATTAAGCCAATTATACAAAAGAGCCCCTATAATGACCTAAAAAATTCCCATCCTGGTTCAAACCACGTGTTAATGTGCCGAATTTGAATATAGAAGAGAGTTAAGCAGCCTTTCTTTCTAAAGTAGCGGGAAAATTCCTCTTCAGTAAGACGCAAACCTTCAGATCATTAATAGAATGGCCCACTCCAGTACAATGCTGGCTGACCGGTTTGTGGATCAGAAGTGTATTTATGTCTGTTTTGTGCCCATTAACTCTTTGTCTAAGAGAGTTTGAAGTGTGTCCAATACACAAAGCATCTGGGCATTGTTGGCACATGATGGCATATATGATGTTAACATACATGATGAAAACCCCACAGTCCCCAGCCCTGGGACTGGCCATCAGGTGGGTTGCTGGTGAGTGAGGTGGGCAAGCTGGCAAAAAAATCAGGCAGTTTCCAACCCTGTCAGTGTTCTGTTAGAAGTTGTCAAAATCAACTGCAGAAGGTTTTGCTTTTGGTGAGTCACACTGTTTGGCTAGAAAACCAGCTTGTTGTGTAGCATCTCCTCCCAGTCTTTCTGGCGCTGCTGTCTGCTGAACAAGAAAGGGCTGGCGTCTGGTTAGAACTAAGCTGTGGTTGCTGGAGGTGTCAGATGGCTTTATCCCTTAGTACTTACACATATTCACAAACTTCACCCACAGGGACACACAAAGCCATAACTCCATTGTTTCTACGGACTGCACTAATTATTCATGTTTCCGCGGTGCTTAGCTATGGTGATGAAAGCTTGAGCTGGGGGTGAAGAGAGTGTCCTGCCTTGTGTAGGCAATGAGGGCCTGGGGAAAGGTGGCTGACCACAGTGGGAGCAAGAAGCCCAGCTGACTCGATAGACAAAAATTCACAAGAGTGGAAAATGTACTTTCCTTTCTAACTGATATTTATAGATCAAATGACAATGGTTTTTTTTCAGTTTCAAACAGGTAAATGGCTTTTGATGGGCAACAGTGCATTTGTGTTTGATCTATTTCCAACAAAAAGACATTAAGAAGCACTACAGAAAGAGGGCTTTTAACCTCACTCACTTTCTCTCTCTTCCTGCTAGTTTGTCATTAACAACGGCATTTATACATGTTTAGCCACCTGAGGGCCATGGCTGGAGGGCAGTACAATCTGGAACTTTTGTGCCACTATATTACTAATGGCCTTAGAGTAAATATTGAAACAGGAACCTCTAACACTTTTCAGAACTGCTATCTTCTAAATGTGTTTTCCTATTTGAGAGTTCAGACTGCTGCTTGTAATTACATGTACAACGAAGCAGCAGTGATGGGATCTCTTATCACTTTCACCTTTTCGGTGGTGAGGCAAACCCTACAAAACATTTCTTCACCATTTGCCCACAAGGGGCTTGTGCAAAACCCTACTGATCAGGGGGCTCGTCTACACTACCTCCCTACTTCGAAGGGAGCCTGGTAAGTAGGGTGTTGGGAGGTTATTAACGAAGAAGCTAATTCCTCCCCTCCGCAGCAACTTCGAAGTGTTAGACTTCGAAGTGCCGGCTCGCGCATAGCCGTGGTTCATCCGCTGCTACTTCAAAGCGCCCAGGGTACTTCAAAGTCCATTTACTCCTCAAGGCTGTGGCCACACTTGGCGAAAACTTCGAAATGGCCATTTCGAAGATTACTAATGAGGCACTGAATTGAATATTCAGCGCCTCATTAGCATTAGGACACTTCCGGGCGTGGTGCTTGAAAGTGCCTCTTTTGAACGCTCATGGCTTGGCATGGCTACACGGGGGTCCTTTTTGAAAGGACCCCGCACCTTTCGAAAAGGACCCCTGCGTAGCCAAGCTGAGCCACTAGCGTTCAAAAGCGCGGCCGGAAGTGTCCTAATGCTAATGAGGTGCTGAATATTCAGTTCAGCGCCTCATTAGTAATCTTCGAAATGGCCATTTGCATGGCCATTTTGAAGTTTCTCAAAAGTTTAACACTTCAAAGTTGCTGCAGGGCGGGAAGGGGGGAATTTGCTTAATGGAGTGCTGCATATGCAGAACAGCACTTCATTAATAAACTCCCAGCACCCTACTTACCATCCTCCCTTCAAAGTAGGGAGCTAGTGTAGACAAGCCCAAGGTGTGTTACTCATTATTAACAAATTTCCAAGGCTGGTAAAAATCTTCTTCTGTTTTACTCACAGTTATGAACTTATTTTTGGTTTTGTTCCTCTGACGCTTTTTTCACTTTTTCTACATATATTATGCAGGCCTAACCAACTCTGAGCTTGACCTACCCCTCCATGATCTCTCCTGATCTAGTCAATGATCGTTAAATAGGATGAGATTTGAGAATGGATGGGAGACTCTTAAAGCTAGATGGTGACACACTTCTCTGCTTATACACGTTGACCCACACAGCCAATTATTGGTCCCCTTGCACCTAATATTCCCACTAATCAGGCTGTCATCGACTCCTTTTGCCAGACCCCCATCCTCACGTTGCTCCCCCAAAGCTGGGACCCTCATTGCCATTCCAGCCAGTCTCCCACTTCCAGCTGTGCCCTTGTGCAGCCAACTCCATCCTGCCCTCTCAGCTAGGTCTCCATTTGCACTTAAAAGGTTGGATAACACACAGAGCTGATCCTACATGAACAATGAAGGCTGCTGCTCTCTAATAGGTAGCGCTTTGTGACACCTATTGGCAGCAGCTGTGGGTACCAGGAGGCTCCATCAGCCTGCAGTACAAAATGAGCACTCTGTGGGCTTGAATTTATAAGACATCAGTGGAGCTCAGCCCACTCATACCTAAAACATTCCCTGGGTTTTGGAGTTTAATCGAACGAGGTTTGCAAGCTCCATTGGTAGATTCTAGGGCCAGAAGGGACCACTGTGATCATCTAGCTTGATTTCCTCTGTAACTCTGAATTCCTCTTTGAGTTACGGGGCATCTTTTTGGGAAAAAGAGTCATTTAAGCGGAGTAGCCATGTTAGCCAGTTTTAGCAAAGACAACAAGGAGTCCTGTGGCACCTTCAGGACTAGCAAATTTACTTAGGAATAAGCTTTCAGGGGCTCCAACCAGGAGTGACGGGTGAGGAGACACATGATGGGTGGGGGTCTGCAGGCCATGTGACCCCTCTCCACGTGGGGAAAGGCTGGAATAACCCCCTCTGCCCTAGGCCCATCACTTCCCACCCCTGCTCTGCCTCCCCCTGCCAGAGGTGGGGTCCTGGGGGAAACAAGTGTAGCTGTGGGTCTGGTGGCAACAGCAAGGGTCCCCTGCCCTCACCAGGAGCAGCTGGTCAAGTGGAATAATGCAGCCCCACCTCTCTCTGCTCTCCCAGCTGCGTCACTCTGCTTCCCGGCAGTGAGTGCGGGGCAGTCCTGACCCTCCCCCGAGCGACACAGCCAGTGGAGAAAAGCAAGGTGGGGCCACAGAGCTTCGCTTCCCCTTCGGTTGTGGTGCTTGGGCTAAGGTGGATCCAGGCTACAGGAGCCGGGCTCCTCACCCAGTGGCTCCCCCAGCTGCTGGCTGAGCCCTTGTGCTTCCTACCCCTAGCATTTGAAGAAGGCATGTGCCTCCTTGTGCCTCCTAGCAGTGCCCCTGGCTCCAGCCCATGAAAGCTTATGCCCAAATAAAGCCATTAGTCTTTAAGGTGTCACAGGACTCCTTGTTACTCTTGATTTAAGAATTGCCACTGAGGTAGAATCCACCACCTACTTCGGTATATTGTCCCAATTATGAATTACCCTTCTTTGTGGGAATTAGTGTAGATTCAAATTCTAGTCATTGAATGGTTGATGATGTAAGTGCTGGAGAAGGAGGGGGACCACTCCAGCATTCTCATCAGTGTTCAAGGACCACACTTTTCTACAGAGGAAACACAGGGCCTGGGCTGGTGGTTGGGAGCTGGAGGTAGGGGATTGGAGGCAGGAGGGGGTGCAGGTCAGGGAGGGGGTATGGATGTATGAGAGGATTCTGGCCTGGGAGATGTGTAGGAGAGAATGCAGGGTCTGGGAGGGAGTTGTGACATGGGGGAGTGGGTGTAGAGGGTTTTGACAGTGATCTGGGCAGGAGGATGTGGTGACCTGGGATGCAGGAGGGGCATGGCACAGAGAGGCACGGGAAGGGAGCAGCCAGATGCTTTCAGCAGTCTGGGGCTGAAGCAGGCACAGAGCTGGCCTGAGGGTTCTAGTGGGGTGGGTTGGAACCAAAGGCCTGGCAAGCCCAATCTTGCTCACACCTGTGCTAGATTGAAGAGTTTATTGTCAAATTTTTGTTCCTCATCTAGGCACTTATAGCCTGTGATCATGTCACCCCCTGCTTTATTCTTTGTGAAGCTAATTTGTTAAGCTAAGTAGATTGAATTCCTTGAGTCTACCAGTATACAGCAGGTTATCCAAATCCTGAATTGTTTTTGTGACTCTCTGAATTATCTCCAAATTATCAACATCCTTCTTGTGTTGTGGAACCAGACTGGACACAGCAGTATAGTGGCAGTCATGCCTACAAAAGATATGGGGGGAATGTGACCTCCCTACTCTTGAGTGATACTCCTGTTTTTGCATCCAAGGATCACATTTAGCCACAGCATCATACTAAGAGCTCATGTTTAGCTGATCATTCAGAATGACCGCAAGTCATTTTCAGAATCACTGTGTCCTGGGATAGAAATGCCCATCCTGTCACTCTTTGATTCTATTTATATAACTTTTTATTTAGCTGTATTAAACACAAAAGCCCAGATCCACAAAGGGAATCACAGGAACACAACTGTCATCCACAAAGCCTGAAGTCGGCAGACTCCCTATAAAATGAGCAAAGAGAGGTAAGTGCTTTTGGACACAAGCCATAAAAACCCTGTTAGGCCAGGGGAGATGATAATGATGGGGTGGGTGCATCCCCTCTTTAGGAAATTGGCGACTAAATCTGAGCTGCAGACGGAGGCGTGTATTTCCAATAGTGATCCTTCACTGTGGTGAGGAAGTCTAGTCACTTAAGGTATTTCTTGCAGGAATGAGCCATGTGACTTCCAGGCGCCACACAAAGAAGCTAGGGAAGAATATATTGATAACCACCTCATTCAGTATTCCACAATAGCCAGTGATGGACAATGGGCCACAATTCACTGCAGCAGAATTTCAGCCATTCTGAACGAAATATTATTTTGATCATACTACTAGCAATCCACAGTACCCATAAGACCAGCCGTACTGGGTCTGACCAGAGGTCCATTAGCCCAGTATCCTTTCTTCTGACAGCGGTCAATGCCAAGTGTCCCAGAGGGAATGAACAGAATAGGTAATCAGGTGGTCTATCCCATCACCCACTGTCAGCTTCTGACAAACAGAGGCTAGGACACCATTCCTGCCTAGGTCTTGTGTTATGAGAACAAGTAAATAACTTTTCTTATTTACTTTCTACACACAAGCCATGATTTTATAGACCTCTATTATATCCACTCTCCCATATGCCTCTCTTTTACTAACCAAAAAGTCCAAGTCTTATTACACTCTTATCATGCACAGCTGTTCCATAATCCTAATAACTTTTATTGCCCTTTTCTGAACTTTTTACAATGCCAAGGTATCTTTTTTGAGATAGGGTGACCACATCTGCACACGGTATTCAAGATAGGGAATAACAGGAATTTATATGGAGGCAATAAGACAGTCTCCATCATTCTGTATCCCTTTTTAAATGATTCTTACCAAGTGAAATGAGAGGCTGAGAGAGCTGTACTGACAGCCAAGAAAATACTATGGCAGGAAAGTCCATTCCTTGTTTGTCTAAGTTACAGATCAACACCAACAGCAGCTGTTGGCTACTGTCCTGCAGAACTCCTGATGGGAAGACAACTTATCACTAGTGTTCCAGCTTTGAAAAAAATGTGCCTAAAGTGGCCAGACATGAAGATGGCAGTCAAATCAGATAAAAAGGCAACAGATAACACTCAAAGACCTGCTGAGTCTAGAACCTGATGACCACGTTTGTATCAAACTGGATGGAGGTAAAGGACAACTCCAGATGTTGGAAAGAAAAGAAGAATACATATGATGTCGGTGATGAACTCGTGCAGAGTTCAAATGAAATGATCAATGTCTACAGCGTGTGCCTCAGAAAGCACAATCATCAGAGCAAATGCCACAGACAGCAGATGCCTAAGACTCAAGGATTCCAGACCAACTGTAGCCAGTCAGTTGGACAATCAGATGACCAAACTAATGGACAATCGGATGACCAAGCTTGTAAGGATTTGGTTCATGTAATTAGAAAACCAGTACAATTCAGGGACAAACTGATACATACCGAACCTCAAAGACAATGTGAGAGTGTAAATTTTGTAAATGTTTGGAATGAAGAGTTTGAAGGGGGTGACTGCACAGCTGGATTCTTTCAGCAGTGTGTGGCAATGTAGCAAGGTGCTGTGGCCTCCCCCTGACTCAGAGGCGGAGGAGGCTGCTCAGAGACCCTGGTGGGTGGGCCCAGAGCTGGAACACCTGTGCCCTGCCCCTCAGAGGGTGGTGCCTAGAGCCAGAAGGGCCAGAGTTGGGGCTCGAGGCCCATTAAAGGCTGGGCCTCCAAGCAGGGCGGAGGTCTCTGACCAGGCTCCTGGGCGGCAGGACCAGGGGACCCGCTGCCGACCGGCCCACTGGTGTGAGCTGCCTCCCAGCGACCCAGACCAGCCTGGGCAGCCGCAGCCAAGCCTGCCGTTGTGCTACTACCCTGATGTCCCCGATCTACCGGGGCCCTTGTGCTGGTGGAGGGCCCCCTCCCCCAAGTCCCTGCCAGGCCTGGAGACACTGCCTGTGGCTCGTTGACCTGGGGCTCCAGAAAAGCACTGTCCTCGAGTCCTGCCTGATGCCTGTAGCGCTGAGGCCTCCGACCGTCTGGAGCCCACAGTCCTGCCACCAGTGGACTACGCAAACGACGTGGAGATGTTGTTAGCCGATGTCCAACTGGCCAGAGCTACTGAGGGTGATCTACCTGGAGGAGACCCACCAGCCTGAACCGATGGACTACGCTGACTGGGACCCAGCGCCGATGGAGGTCAGGGTAGGAAGTTGCCCGAGGAATGCTACCCCCGAGCCCAGGGTGGTGTGTTGCAGTCTGGATCCCCACTACCAAGCTCAGGGTGTGAGCAATCAGTAGCGCTCCGGGCCAGGACGCAGTGGAGTGGGAGGCCTGCGTCCCCCTCCCCACCTCCATGGAGGGGCAACCCCTCGTCTCTCCAAAGCTACCCCATTTGGTGGATAGCGGTGTACCTGTGGCCCCGCCCTGAACTGAGGGCTGAGCTCCCAAATGGTTTGCTTACCTGCAGTCCTGAACTGAATAAGGGCTGGGCTTCCCACTTGTTTACCTGCTGCCCCACCCTGAACTGAGGGCTGGGCTTTCTACCTGCGGGCTTGCCTCCAGCCATCCCTTAAAGAGGATAAGGCCCCAGGGTCAGCCGGACACGGAGGGGTGAGCTGTGTCAGCCCACGCCGCCTAGAGGGGGCGACTGCTGCGGGCCAAGGTTGTTACAGGCCACTACTGTCAACCTCCAGCTAAAACTTCTCCATTACACCATCATGGATCTAGAACCTATCTCACATGATAATCTCTTGCTCTTGCAGACCTTGGGCAGCAGACCAGTCCTTGCTTACAAAGAGCCCTCCAACCAGAAACACATAGTCACCATCAACCACACACCCTAAAACAGAAACACTAACCCAGGACCAATTCCTGCAACAAATCCCATTGACAGCTCTGTCCATATATTTACCCTAGTGACAATATCAGCCACACTGTCAAAGACTTGTTCACCTGCACATCCACTACTGTGATATATGCCTTCACGTGCCAACAATGCCTCTCTGCCATGCACATTGGACAAGTCAGACTGTCTCCATGCAATACAACTAATGGACAAAAATCAGACGTCAAAGAGACATACAAAAACCTTTGGGAGAACATTTTTACCTCCCTGGACACAGTTAAAAGTTGCTAACCTCGAGCAAAAAAAACTTCATAAACAATGCTGTAACATGAAACTGTTGAACTGGAATTCATATGCAAATTTGACACCATCAGAATGGGCCTGAATCAGAACTGGGAATGGCTCTCTCATTACGTAAGTAGTTTTCCATTTTCAACAGTCTCACCTTCATATCTACATCCACCTGGATTGAATTAACTCTGATGTAACACTCCCAACTCTGTATTGCTGTTTTCTGTTTTTCTTTCACTGCATGCAGCTGATGAAGGGAATTGCAACTCATGAAAACTTATGCCATAATAAAATTTTTAGTCTTTAAGATACCACTGGATTAATTTTATCATAAATGAGAAAGAAAGTGAAGAAGGTAACATTTTTATGGAACTGTCTGTTGCAAAAAGACAAGCTTTTAATGTCACACTGCTCTTTTTCAGGTTCGGGCTCAGAAATGCTCTTATTTTCATTCCACCACCAGGAAAAACCTGCTTTATAGTGTATTTTCTAGGTCCATCTGCCATCTAGCGTCTGGGCAGGCAAATTGAAACACACTATCTGTGCCTATGCTCAAATACAAAGAGCATGAGCTAGAATGGTACACTCATCCCTCGCTATATAAGCACAACTGGTTCCTAACTTTTTGCTCGTAGGCAAACATTCATAAGAGGGACACTAAATTCCTATTAAAACAAAAAGCAGTCAAGTAGCACTTTGAAGACTAGCAAAATAGTTTATTAGGTGAGCGTTCGTGGGACAGACCCACTTCTTCAGACCATAGCCAGACCAGAACAGACTCCATATTTAAGGCCTTAAATATGGAGTCTGTTCTGGTCTGGCTATGGTCTGAAGAAGTGGGTCTGTCCCACGAAAGCTCACCTAATAAACTATTTTGCTAGTCTTTAAAGTGCTACTTGACTGCTTTTTGTTTTGATAGTGTATAGACTAGCACGGCATCCTCTCTGTTTAAATTCCTATTAAAATACTTGTAAAAGACTCTGATTGGCAGCAGGTGGGACTGCTTTTGAAAGGTAAGTGAACCTGAGGTTGGGAGGGTGTTAAAGGCTGGGAGCAGTTTGGAGCCATGAGTGGGGGCAGGGGGGCAAAACCTGTAGGCGGCTCAGGTGGAGAAGGTGGCAGCTTGTTCCTCCTGGCTGCAGCAGAGGTACTTGGTGGGGTGCGGGGGCTGGTGGGAGTTTGGAACAGGATGGGGTGGGTGTAGGTAGCAGGCTGGGGAAATGTTGGGACTGGGCAGGGGCCTGCGGATCTCCCTGTGCCCTGGCCAGGGACCCAGCGGCTGGCTCGCTGTCTCCCTGCAGGGGACCCTGCGGCTGGAGCAGAGCCAGCTGCAGGGCTGCTGGACTTGCCGTGCCTCCTGCCTCCCCCCCCACTGGGGACCCCACAGCTGGAGCAAAGCCAGCTGTGAGACTGCCAGTCTCTCCGCCCCTCCCCCAGGGATGGCTCATATTAGCAGGGGAAGTTCACTTGTCTAGTAACGTTGGTAGGTATGTGTCTCCCTCATTTTAATGAGTACTCATAAGTAAAGTGCTTGTTAAACAAGGGATGAGTATATATAAAATATTTTTTCTTTTTTCTTCAGTTGCAAGTCATTTTATGACCCATTTCAGAAAAGTTTATCACATTTCAGGTCATAAAGCTGCACAGGCTGGTTAAATGGCACCAACCCAAGGGAAAATAGGGATGGATTATTTAACAGAGCATTTATAAATAGCCCTAAGCTCCCCATCTCCAGCAGGCAGCCCTGAATTTCCTGTAGCAACTTCCCTCTGCATAGTCACAAGTGAAAAATGGCTCCTGCTGAGCAATATTCCAACAAAAGAACCTCATCCCTTCTCATAATAAAGGGTTTGCTTCTCCTCTTCACTGTTGCTGTTGTATTTTGGTTTTCCCTTTCTCCTGCCCAGCTATGAGAGACGGATTTGTTCCCCACCCAATATCACCTTGGCCTAGGAAATTCTGCAGCATAAGACTAGGTTGGGAAAGATTGCGCCCACAGTCTGCATCTGGCCTGCCAAGGTGCCAGATTGGTACCACAAGTCGCCTCAGCCAGCTGCTGCTTTAAGTAGTTTCTGCTTTAGAGTCTGGAATGGGAAGACCTCGTGTGTTGTTCCTAACCCCTTGCAAAATGTCTGAGCTCTCATTGGCAAGTTTGCTTTCCAGCCACTAGGATCTCACAGATTTTGCTGTGGGGCAGGAGCAGCCAGGACCCCTCCTTCTCTCCTCGTGTTTGGAGCAGAGAGCTACAGGGGACAGGCAGCAGTTTTGAGTGAGCTAAGGCTGCAGCAAGCAGAGAGCCAGTCTTGGGCCCTGCAGGGCTGCTAGCTGAGAGCCACCCAGGTAAATTTCCTGGCCAGAGCCTGCCTCTGGCACCCCAGACCTTCCCTCTCCCCAACCTTCTGCCCTCTTACCCCACATAACTCTAATCCTCTACCCCTCCTCCTGCACCAGGTCACAACTCCACACACTCTAGGTCATAATCCAAACCCCTGCGCCCCCCTCATGCCCCTGTTCTCTGCCACAGGTTATACCACCAACCCTACATCACACCCCAAACCTCTGCACCCCACTCCGCTGCTCTAGTTACAACTCCCTTCCACCCTAGGTCACAATCCAAACCCTTGCAACCTGCCTGCATCCTAAACACCTGCCCCAGGTCACAACTCACAACCTCCTTTGCCCAAATTCCCTCCCCGAGCCCCTTCTGAACTCCAATCCTTTACCCCAAGCTCCCTTTTGCACCGAGCTTCCACCCCAGACCTCACACCTCCTCCATTATTACAGAAGAGAGTGTGATCCTTGACCACTTTCCAAGTTCTTGGGAGTGTCATCACCTCAAGGATTATTGCCCACCCCTGGTGTAAGGGATGCTTCATTTATCATACTGTTCTCCATGGTGCAACCATTCCCCAATAAAACAAACGGGTTGTACCACATCTTTAAACTTACATCAGTCAAAATAATTTTGATTGTGCTTCAATTCTACTGTGAAGGAGTCAACCTCAACAAGATCATCAAGAAGTCCTGTAACACCTTATAGACTAAGATATTTTGGAGCATAAGCTTCCGTGGGCAAAGACCTGCTTCATCAGATGCATGACTCATGCATCTGATGAAGCGGGTCTTTGCCCATGAAAGCTTACGCTCCAAAATATCTGTTAGTCTATAAGGTGCCACAGCACTTCTTGTTGTTCTCAAAGATACAGACTAAGACGGCTACCTCTCTGATACTTAATAAGATGTTAGTATTTGCATTAAGGGGTAGCCCTGCAGTCTTAACTGACAGACTGTGGTTGCAACTAGGACTTTGGGATCAGAGGAGTATTCCCTCCAACTAAGAGTGAGGGACTGGAGTCATACATCTGATAGCTGCAAGGAGGCAGGTGGTCTCTCTTGTAAATTGTCATTGTTAAGTTGGCAGACCATTTTTAAGGGTTTCATCAGAACACAAAGTTTGCTAATTAGACTCTTTATTTTTACATAAATTAAACAGCTTTAATATAAAAATTCTTCAGCAACTATTTTGTCTGTGATGTAATCTCAATGCCTCTGGCATTCTGAAAGACAGAATGAAAATATTTAACCAGATTTTCATGGAAACTTTTCAGACGGTCCACTAATAAAGAAATAATTTTTGTTTTATCACTGCACACTTCTTACATCAAGCAGCATTTTACATATTTCAATTTTTTAACATAGAACTTCTGCAGAGTTCATATTTCCACACTCAAACCAAAATTTCACACACAGTCAGGAGGTCTGGCTAATACGTTATGACGTTACATTTATATCTTAAATTTAAAAAATAATGAAGCTGCGGAGAAGTTCAAAAGGTTTTGATTTTCACCCTACAGGGCCCCCCAAGAAATTGAACTCTAATGAGTTCTTTAACATATTTATAAAGCTAGCAAAACATAACTGGTACAAGAGCCAAGGAATTTCATCCACACCCCCACCTCAAAAAAAAAAAAAAAGCTAGTGTTTGTATTTTAAGATACAAAACACCTTCTTCCATGCTAAAAAAATAAATAAAGAACACACATTTTCAAAAGCGATAAATTTCTCTTAGATACCCACAATGCACGGAGAAACTTCTAAAAATTTTGATCCTAGTTATTAAGCAGCTCCTAAACAGACTAAATTTTACTCTAAGATGTACAGTAACTGTTCAATGGATCAATATCAATAGAATTCTAAGATATAATCTGCAAAAAACTAACCCTAACACTTTGAAATGAGAAAAATAACCATTAAGATTTTAAACATGAATGTCTTTAACTGTAAGCTTTAGGGCTGGATCTGTGCTCTCGCAAATGCTTACACAGTATGTAGCAAAACGGCCCTGATCCTAACCCATCATTACTGTCATAACTATTAAATAATAATAAAGATGAAAATCTGGACTAATGACTTAATTTTAACTAAAATGGTTGGTTGGGTTTGCTCTCCAAATTAAGAAGGATCATTTGGATTTCAAATATAGACTTTGAGGTAGAGTCTCCCATGGAAATGTAGGAGTATATCTCAAACAGTTAATGAGAGCTACATACAACCAAAGTAGAGAATACGCAAAAAGAGCGTCAACTGAAACTCATGGACCCATACAGCTAATGTATGTTTTGTTTTGTTTTTTTGTAAACTATCAACAAAAGCCTAATTCATTTGTCAGAGGCATGACAGGAGGTGCGTACTGAGCTCCCTTCTTGCACATAACATCCTGTGTTTTTAGGAACAGTGGTCAATTATTTTTATGGATGTAATGGGCACTTAAATCTAAAAAATAAATACATTTGCTCCAGGTATTTCTCTTATTGAGTCACTTTTCCACAGTGATAACACATTCCCTGAAGTGCACTAGAACCAAAATGTGACAGTTTCCATTGCGAAGTCTGGGATTATGTGATCTACCTGTACATTTCCCTCACCAGGGAAAGCTTTTGGACAAATTGATTGTACTGTAAGAATTTAAAGGCTTTATATGAAAACCTTATAAGCAACAACCAATCCTGATCACACACTGGGGGAATACCATGATAAAATTGGAACCAAGAGCAACAATCTGAAGCACACTACACAGTAATTTTCTCTTTGCCACATGAGCATTGATTGATCTTTTATCTTCCAGTGTACTATATAAATTTTAAATATTCCTTTTATAACACTGGTCTTTTTTTCCTTGTACTCCTTTAAGCAGCTCTAAAGCTACATAGAAAATAAGGTTACAGCAAAACTAAATTTTCTTTTATACAGACTGCAAACTTCATTAGAACAAGTTCTATAACAGTGGCAAATGAATCTGATTTTGAAACCCTAGTTAGAAGTCAATTTGTAGTAAGACACATTCAGTAGAGGTATTTTATTAACTATGTAAGCACAGCATATGACCTTACATGAAAAGTTATTTTCTCAGTTCACACAGTACATGACAACTGTTGGCAAACCTAGTATTAGTACATCTAAGTGCATTCAATTTGTTGCATCGTCTCTTTGCAGGGGGATTATCTGAAGCTCTTTGGCTATTCTCTCTCCTAGGGCTTGACTACTTGCAGCAATTATTCTTCGTGACATCAAATCAAATGGTCCTCCTAAAAACAAAGTCAACAGCATAACTGGTTTGCAGTCTTAGAGGTTGAATCTCGACAAAAATAAGCATTTTGACAGTTGATCTTAATGCAATACTTAGTCTAGCAGAAAGTCTAACAAATTAAAATCTAAAAAAATAGCAGTATATTACAGTGTGTAAATTCAAATTCTCAACACTAACAATGTAAAACACAATCTAGTGACTTATTCATACATAAAGCAATTAAATTCTTCATGCTACCCAAACCTGCTGCCAAAGGGATAGGGCCCTAACTCTACCTAGCTTATAGTGAGCACCCCCTAAAAATACTAGAAATGTGTTACATTAATGGTTGCACAAGGGAAATGGTAGACATTTAACACATAGCTTTGAAACCACATATTTGACCTTTACTTTGAAGGAACAGTAAAGGATTTGGCAAGAAATGAATCAGGGAAGAGAGACATACCATGACCTCATCTCCATCATATTCAGGGGAGTCTTCAGCCCAGCAAAGTACCAGAGCTGTGTGCTGAAGGAGATTAAGAAGGCATCCTCCCCACAACCTAAGGAGTGGCTGAAGAAATGTATCCCGGGGTCTGCTTCAGCTGATGTAAATACTGAATGTACCTAATCTGACCCTACTATTGAGGCAAAAGTAGAACTTGACCCTTAAACTGCACAGGGAATGGCCATTAGAAATGGGGACCCATCATGGTCATGGAGGTGGGCGGGAGCTCTACTATCCCTTAGTATTGATCTAGACATCCTGCACTTTCTTTGAAGTCTGCTATTGCCATCACTCAATAAAAGCTTTCCAAGTTTAGGTATCTGCTGTCATTGAACGTACAAGCACCATTTCACTTTGGCAGAATTAAAAAGTTATTTTTTTTATACTGGTGTAAGAATTTAGTCAGTGTAATTATTTCAGATGAAATTCTGTCCCAGATAAGCATGCAAAAATCTCATTGAATTTAGCTGTTACCTAACATTCAGACCTGGGAGCAGAATTTATACTACTTACTTGAATATCCTATCAGGAAAGGATATTACTGAAAGTGACAATGCTAGTGAGCAAGAACTTCTACTAAATAAACTAAAGGATAAAACAAGTGACAATAATTCCTATGCATTAATTTGACATAAACACCAGTTTAATAAAGAACCATCCAGATGACAGGAAGGCCAAAAGTCTTACCGATAGGGGTTTTCATTTTGGTTTGCTATGTGGTGAATAAAAAAAGGGCAGGACAGCATCCACAAACTCCAATATTTTTCATAGCTCGGACAATGAAAATATTCACGGGGGGGAGGGGAAATCTATTTCCTGAAGGTTCCCTCCATTTACCTGATACATCCAGCAGCACTCCACCTGCTTCAGTAATGATAATCCCAGCTCCTGCCATATCCCAACAATGAATGCCCATCTCATAATATGCATCAGCTCCACCAGTTGCCACAAGGCACATGTTTACTGCTGCTGTACCAACAGCTCTAACCCTGAAACAGATGCAGATATGTTAACTGAACATAGTTTATAGGAACGTTAACATGTTTAAACTAACCATACAGTGTACACTGGCCTGAGCGAATAAAGCAAAGAAAGGAACTAAGGCTAATGCGAAGGAATGTTGCTGTGAGAATTAAGACAGTCTACATCCATTGTTTTGTCTTCTGCTTAGGTTTTACTCTAATTGTAAATAAATGTGCATGCATGTATTCAGTCCCTGATTTCAGTGGATGAGAGAAAGTAATACAGTGAATTCAAGAGAAATCATTTGCAAAGGTGAAAGCATCAGGTGGGCTAAAATAATTCAAGATAAAAATAACCACTTTTGAATAATGCATACAAATTCTCACTCTGCTGTGAGAATGCTAATAATTTAACTTGTTATCCAACTTGGAAAAGTTACTTAACTTTTCATTTCACAACTGAATCAAAGTTTTCTTGACTGTTGCAAAAACTTAAACGTGAGTCTCACAAAAAAACCCCAAATAACTACACAGTATAAATCAACTCTGAAGAGGATATTTTCAATATTCTTTTGTTTCGTATTCATATTACTCTCATCAGCAATATTGCCCTAGAACAAATTACATGATTATCTATTAATGAACTTGTCAGACATGACATAATTTCCTACGTCAGACAGTTATCAAAAGCTAGACTGAATTGTTATGTAAAACATGGCAGTGCGCAGGTTACAGCAAGAGCCACTATAATCACCTGTGAAGTATCAGAGGGGTAGTGATTTACAACCCATCCTGGACAATGACCCCAACTTTCACAGGCCTTGGGAGGCAGGCCAGTCCTTGCCCCCAGACAACCTGCCAACCTGAAGCAAATTCTCACCAGCAACTATAGACCACACCACAGCAACTCTAACTCAGGAACCTACCCATGCAACAAACCTCAGTGCCAGCTCTGCCCACATATCTACATCAGCAACACCATCACAGGACCTAACCAGGTCAGTCACACCATCACAGGTTCATTCAGCTGCACATCTACCAATGTAATATATGCCATCATGTGCCAGCAGTGCCCCTCTGCTATATACATTGGACAAACTGGACAGTCCCTACAGAAAAGAATAAATGCACGCAAGTTGGATATCAGAAATGGCAATGTACAAAAGCCTGTAGGAGAGCACTTCAATCTCCCAGGACACACAGTAACAGATTTAGAAGTAGCTATCCTACAGCAAAAAAATTTTAAAACCAGACTCCAAAGAGAAACTGCTGAGCTGCATTTCATCTACAAATTTGACACCCTGAGCTCAGGATTAAACAAAGATTGTGAACGGCTAGCTAAATATAAAAGCAGTTTCTCCTCTCTTGGTGTTCACACCTCCAGATCAACTGCTGGTAGTAGGCCTCACCTTCCCTGACTGAGCTAACCTCGTTATCTCCAGCCTTGCTCTGGCCTGCCTATTTATACCTGCCTCTGCAAATTTCCACTACCTGCATCTGATGAAGTGGGTCTTTGCCCATGAAAGCTTATGCTCATACACTTCTGTTAGTCTATAAGGTGCCATAGGACCCATAATCACCTGTGATGATTTTCTAAGGGCACGTAGCCGACAGCTTTCAAATTCAAACTGAACCAACAATACTATTGTGCTTTGAGCAAAGGCAGTCTAACTATTCATTTCACAAAACAAAAAAGCAGCACCTTAAAGACTAACAAAATAATTTATTAGGTGATGAGCTTTCAGGGCAGATCCACTTCTTCAGATATTGAGATAGTGCTGTACTGGAAATAGTGCTGAAAAGGAACTGGCACAATGATTATAAAACTGAAAAAAATTGAAATGAAAACGGACAAATAGGTACATACGACAGAATGGGTGTGTGTGCGAAAATTACTTACTGTAGGTGTCTTTTAAGTGACTTGCATGAGATCATTATGAATATAGTGATCCCATTAGCCTGACTGGAGGGATCAGCCTCCCCACCCAAAATACAGAAGTCAAAGTGCACTCACCTTTCTCTCTTATCATGATAAATATCAATGTTCTGTAACCTTGTCTCTTACGTACAGGTTCTTAGTAAAAGACACATGGTAATTTAAATCAAACTATCATCTGATTAAAAAATACAGCAGAGGAAGCTGCATTTGACAGTTTCCTTCATGAAAATCACGTTGTTTGGTGCAAACTTAGAGGACTAAGTGTAATTAAAAAAATACCTTACCCATGAACAGGAATGCTGAGAAGCCTTTCCAGGTTAGAAAGAATTATTTTTAAAGTCTCTGGTTCACGGTTCGATCCCATTTCCGTTACCAAAAGTGATTTTGTAATATCTGGGAAGAGAAAAATGTGACTTTTTCCCCCCAACTGTTTGACTTACATATAGACAGTAAACATTTGCATATATCATGCACTTTCACTGATTTCTCATTGTAACAATGATTCATCAAACATGTTCACTTTATATTCAATATAGCACAAATGTAACTACAGTAAACCCTCGATTTTACGGACCCCAATTTGGCAGACTTCAGGAACAATGGACATCTGCCAGTGCCCCCACCTCCTCCCTGTTGTTCCCAAAGCCCACTTAATCGGGCTCAGTAAAATCCTAAAGCCCCACCTCTAACTCCCCTTCCTGCCAAAAAGTAAGGGACTTATCGTGTCTGCTACAGCTGAACCCTCCATGGCAGCCTGGACTGCTGCTGGAGCCACCACATGCTCCTCACACCAGGAGTGGGACACGTATGCAGGCAGACAGCACTCACATACACACCTGACCCCTGGTGGGAAGAGCGCATGCTGGGATCCCCCCAGCTGAGAGCCATCAGGAAAGTTCCATCTGCGTGCTGGTGAGGTTGGCAGCTCCAGCCACAGCAGACTCTGATGGCTCTTCCAGCAGTGATGGCTCCTTTCGTGAGTTGCGGGCATTTTTTTGGGATGGTGGGGGATTTAGCGGAGGTGGAGACTGAGGTTGGGGAAGCCTGCATAGGTGGGTGGGCAGTAAACCCCCCAATGGACTTTCGACTGTAACAGACACCCATCTCCCCCATTAGTTCATTAAATGGAGGGTTTACAGTACTTTTAGCTGGCTACTCCAAGGAAGAAAAACTTTGCACAAAAGCACTGTCCAGTCTTGCTTTGGGCATGTGTTCACTAGCTTTACTCGTATTCAAATCTTTAAGGTCTTAATGCAACGAAGTATTTAAACATAGATTTAACTACATGTAGGTTGAAAAAATAGATGAACAGTGGGACAACTGAAGTTAGGTCTACATTCAAAGCCTTTACAGGTTCAGGGCTGAAATAAGATTTACTTTTAGTAGATTTATCACTGTCTTTAAAACAGACTAGTTTTACAAACACAGGCGATAAATCCCAAAATTTATTTTTATTTTGTCACATTCACAAGCATCTTACATGCATCAAAAAAATCAAACATAGGATCCTTCCTCAAAGTACACACACTTTATGGGTGAAATAAGTATACATTTGTGCAAAGATGCACATGGGAATAGCTAGGATGACCATACTTCTCTATGTGAAAAACAAGACACCTGCTAAATTGCTTGGAATTAAGAGAGTTCAATAAGAATCCATGAGAACTATGCAGCACAAACTTTCAAAATAACATTAAGTTGACTGAGCACCCATTTAAAAGTTATACTGCATTATTATAATGAAAATAGGTAAAAATTAAAAATACATACCTACAATTGAGTGGTTATTGCTCTATAAAAGTGTCTGCCTTGTCCTAATTTTGCTGTTCTTCACAGTGTGGGCTGTAGTGTGAGAGAGGGATGCAGGAGGCTGGGGTATGTGAGTGAACAACTGGAAATCAGGGCTGGGTATGCGTGCAGGAGGGCAGGATTCAAGATAGGAGGCTGGAAGTGGGGAGGAGCCCTGGGACTGGGTTCTGGAACAATGTACACCATTTGATACTTTTGCATTTTTCCATTTAATTTTACTGGAGTCAGTGGATTTATAACAGACAAACTCTTAAATTTCAAAGTGAAACAACATATTATTCCATACCTGATACCTTTCAATACCTCATTGTATTCAATACAGCACAGCATACTTTCTAATAGCCATACACACTATACTAAACCCAATGCCCAACCCTTCCAGCCTGCCACCAGTCTGTATACAAACAGATCTGTACTCTCATATCCCACACTGTAAATAGGATTTCCAGAGCTTCTCATTTATAAGCCCCACCCACTGAGAAGTACAGCACCGAAAGTCTTGGAAATCCTCACCCCTCGCCCCGATGCTGCTTCCCACCGTCTCCCACTAAAATCCCTCATCATGGGTTTCTCTCTTCCCAACAGTGACTTGATCACCCATCTAACCACTAGGCAAAGCTGCCCCTCTCCACTCCACCTATGCCCAGGCCACATGCTTCCTTCCTGTTTGTTTCCTAGTTGGTGCCTTTGAGCCACCCCTGCCAAGAAATGGGTCTGCCCCACAAAAGCTCATAATCTAATACATACTATTGTTAGTCTTTAAGGTGCTACAGGACGGCTGTTTGTGTTTTGTGAAGATACAGACTAACAAAGCTACCTCTCTCAGATGCTTCCCACACTCTCTAGACCAGGCCTAGCAATCTCCCTCATTCCCCAGGGCAAGGCCAGATTAAGATAAGGGCTGCAGCCCAATGACTCAAATACCCTTCCCCAAGCAAACGCTAAAAGATGCTTGATGGAAGTTACCGATCTGGAAAATCAACTCGAACTGAAAAGTCAAATAAACAGGATCGATGGTAAAGCTCTTCCAGCTTTTAATTTACCACGCACCAAATAGTAAAGTAACAGGATATTTTTAAAAATAATTATCGATCAGTTTCAGATATCTACAAACCTCAAAGAACTCTATTGTAAAATAATTCTCTCTTCTAAACCATTAACACCTATGCAAAGTGAAGCAGCCAAACTTCCTACCCCGACCCTATTTTCCCATTACCTCACTTATTTCCACTGGAGGGAGTGGGGCTGTAGCTCTTGTCCTTGAGGAACAAGCAGAAAGAATGGAAAGAGGGTTGCCTTCCCAAAGGGAGGTTCCAGCTGCCACACCTTCCTGAGCAATTTAAAAGCGTGGGCTTCCAAGCCCTTTTAAACTGTCAGGGGTACCGAGCACTTACCCTTTTGCCCCCATTGGTTAGTGGACCAGGCTGAGCACACTCCAAACCCTTAGACCCCAGCCTGGAGCTCCCTCCTGCTGCACCCCAAACCCTTTATTCCAGGCTCTAATTCAGAGCTTGCCCTCCTAGACGGAGTGCCTCACCCATCTCACACCCAGCCTGGAGGACCCCCTCCCATATTCTCAACCCATGATTTTTGTGCTCATCTTAGGGGGCCCCAAAAAATCCAACAGCCCTGGCCTCCAGAAGTCCTAATTCAGCCCACCTACGTGATTCACCTTCCTTGTCCTCTTCTTCCTGTCTTTGCTCCCTTCTGAGTCCTGTACCCGATTCTTCATGGGACTCCTCCAAATCCATGATACCCCAACTAGCCCCAGCCTAGGCCCAGCTGCCCTCTACTCCAGAGACTTGCCTGTTTTCGCTGTCTGTGGGCTACCAAGCTAAGTGCAACCCCCTAGCAGCTGTCCCCACTTTCCCACGTGGTTGCCCTCACTCCTCTTCCCTGCCATAGGGGCCTGCCCTTCCCATCCCAATCCTACTACCTGCCCTCAGTGTGTGTGGCGGGGGGAGGGGTAAGGGAGATAACTATTTGAGACATTGCTCAGACTGCCTGAGAAAGAGAGAAGGCTGAGCACACAGCAGCCAGACAGCCTGGCTTTGCCCCTCCTCCACTCCCCATGCCCGACTACCCCAGGGGCTGCTGCTAACAGTTTGTTTAAAAAAAGTAAGAAGTCCTGTGGCACCTTACAGACTAAGACATATTTTGGAGCATAGGCTTCCGTGGGCAAAGACCTGCTTCATCAGATGCATGAGGCCGGGTCTTTGCCCATGAAAGCTTATGCTCCAAAATATGTTAGTCTGTAAGGTGCCACAGGACTTCTCATTGTTTTTGAAGATACAGACTAACACAGCTACCTCTCTGATAGCTTGTTTAAACAATCTGGTTAAAGAGCCTACCTGCCTCCTGCAGCCAGCTCTGTAAAAAGACAGCCCCTGCTACTTAAGGAAATGTCTCTTTAAAATTCAGGTCTCTCCTTTGCAACATGTGTGACAATTAACCTCTTTTTTTAAGCAGGGACTCTCTCAAGCAAAAAGGTCAGTCCTGGCTAAGATGAGATGGACAGATGGAATAACTAAGAGCAACGGCAACATTATACATCAATGCTTTCTGATAACCATATTTTTTAAAAGATGATGTAACAATTTCCTAAAGTAAGCTTCTCAGTACAATTCACCTTCTTGTCCTGATACATGAAGCTTCTGACCATTGCAAAATGCACCTTTTCCTTTCCTGCCAGTGTACATTTTGTCTTCCACACAACTATACACAACTCCAAATTCAATCTGCAAAGGAGAAAAGTTTATTTTCCATGAGTGTGGAAATGACAGTTTGACATAAGGAGAGCTTTGGTTAATATGTTCAGCATTTAATTTTATTTCTCTGTTGGATACTAAGTGAAAAAACAAATATACCTTTTTGTTGACTACAAAGCCAATTGAAACTGCCACAAATGGAAACCTTCAAAAAACAAAATATTTTATTAATTTTAGTGGCTATTACGCTTCCATCCAGTTTTAAAATTCTAGTTGTACTTCACTGGGTTATAACAGAGAAAATATGGAGGATATACTCTACCAATAGTGTTCTTCTGGAATTTCAGTTATTACCTTTTGCCACTAAACAGGCAGAGTGATGCCAGGTATAATGACAAAGGGTTTGCTTGTTAATACTGCATCTTTTGCTTTTGAACTTTCAGGTTGGTATTCACAGCAAAATGAGTCTTTTTTTTTTAGTTCTATTACAATTATATTTACATAACACTAGTCTTTCAAGACATAGCAACTGTAAGTTACAGCTGGCAATCTGAGAGCATTATAGCACCGACAGAAGGGATACTGTATTAATGTTTACCTAGGCTGTTTCTAATCAAATACAAGCAAATAATGCAAAATCTATAATGCGTTCATTGCAGCTCAACGGCAAACAACACACACAATTACTTGAATGGTTCCGAGGTGGGTGGGTGCGTGTAAAACATGAATTCTCGTCTAACGGTTACCCTATTTCAGTAGAAGTCATGGACAAAGGAAACAAATGTACCTGTGCACGAAATTCGTAGTTCCATCAATAGGGTCAATAATCCACGTTGGATTATCGGTCAAAGTACTGCATTCTCCAGCTGCAACTGATTCTTCTCCAATGAAACTAAAAGTAGCCAAAATATTTAAAATGTGAATAATCTAAGAGAATGGAATTTACAATACGGTGATTTGGCAGAGGGTAATGTTTATCATTCTTAGAAAAGAACAGATGGAACCTGAAAATTAAGTAGCAATTAATGTGAAATATAGCTGAAAACAGCTGAACTGCAATTGGCATCTGAGGAAGCTAGCAATGATGGGCTACCTGTTGAGAAGTGATATTTGTGGTACTAGAGCTAAAGAGGCACAATGGTAGAGACAATAATAATGTTTCTGTCCTTTATTATTAGTTTACAAAATTTAGCCTTCTTTTGGACATACCACTGAAGTTTGTCTCATTAGACTATTATAGTTGTCTGGTTTACCATTTTTCCAATATCAAGAGGTCACAGTACCATATCAGGATATAAGAAACTATGAAAAAAAACAGGAAATTCAGGCAAAATTGTTTTATACAAACTGTACTAAACATTAACAATAACTCAGTTGGGGGCCTGCCTTAGAGGAGAAACATCAATTAAAAATATATATAAAATAATTCAAGAAACTTTAAAAACTGGGAATGCTGAGGGATAAAATGAAAAACTCTGATGAGAATATGTACAACACCTGGTCATGTAGGATCAGAAGACCTTTTCCTGTGCCCAAAGTGTACTATGATCACGTACTACGAGTTACAAGTAGCAAATTAGAAGTATTTTGACAGAATTTACAGTATGTGCCACTTAAATATTTAACATCCAATGTTACAGAGTTTTTCATTAACTTCTTGATAATCTCATATTAAATTTCACTGAATAAAAACAGAGGGTCTCCATACTTTGTTCCATCGGCCACCATTTCCTCTTTTCCCATCAAGAGTAATTAAAATATCAGTAGAAGCTGTACCTGTGAGAAGGATATTTTTCCTTTACAGAAGATATAATCATTTTTTCCACTTTTTGGTCAGTGACTGTCACTAGGTCTGCTGGCGAGCTTTTAACCATAATGGATATTTCTTCCTTCAATGCTTCCCGGACTACCTATAAAAATATAAGCGTTTATTAAAAAAAACTTCAGGAAAATAATAGTTATACTAGCTTCCAGGGAAGTGCAAGTCATGGTAATTCTTTTTCTGATTGTTATAATCTGATTCAACAAAAATGTACACGTGCTTAACTTTATGTACTTCAAGGAATCTCATTTAAGAACGGAACACGGGTCAACTCCATTTTGTTGGAACCAGTTTTAAAATTTCTCAGTCTCACAGTATTTTAACACTAACAAAATTCTATAAAGTTGAGATGAACATTAAATGCTAGGACTTGGTAAGTTATTTCCAGGCCAGTCGACGTACATGTGACTGAATCTCTGCCTCAGAGCCAAGAAAATCTTAGTGGGGACTATAAATGAAATGAGGTGAACCTTTGTTAAACAGAGTCTTTACTGAGACAGCTGAAAGGACTTCAGTATTTACTCTGATTCTGAATATGCCTCAACTTGATCTGTATGCATAATTAAGAAGCTACTGCATAGAAGCTGAGGCAGGAAGTGGAGACCTGAACATCCACCCTATCTGTAGGGTCCCCAGAGAGCTGCTGACAATTTTTCTTGCTCTCCTGACTAGTTTGACCACAGACAGGGCAGAGAAGCAAACCACCTAAAGTGAAGGAGGAGGAGCTGCTGCCTCTCAAGGGAGAGAGCCTCAGCTAACTGGTGGTGGTGATGGGTGGAAAGGGAGAAGGAAAGGATGAGAGGCAGCAAATTGTCTGCCCAACAGCTAGAGAGGCACCAGAGTGGAAGCACGATTCCCCTGAGAAAAGATATAGGTCTGGAAAAACCACTCAGCAAACATGCAACCTGAAGGCACGCACGTTGTACAGACAGAAAAGCAGTTCTACAAGGAACAAATGAGATGCTGCCTATTACCAAATTTAAGGAACCAAAAACTATGCGCAGCCAGGAGAGGAAAAACCACAAAGTCATTGCTAAGTACCAGAATGAGGAGTTGCAAAATTTTTTCCCCCCTTAATTAGCCCAGTCAAAGAACATGATGCACCGCTATTTTGAAGTCACTGCCATTCTGCTTTAGAATGCTAATTTATGCTTGCGTTTGGGCAAAGCTAAAAGTAAAATTCTCCTAAAAGACATGCAAGTTTCTCTAGAAAAAACACAGTTTACATACCTCGCCAGCCTTTCTTGCTAAAGCAACTGCATATTCCATGCACTCTTGCCAAGGGTCAGCCATTTTATCCTAAGTACAGTACCTATTTGATAGATATATGAAGTATTGGTGTTAACATGTTGACACTTTTACAAGTCCTCAAACTGTTGACCAACAGCCTGCTACTCTTCCCCTATTTCTGATTTCAGTACCCTCTCTCTGCTGGAATTTATGCTTAAAGATACTTGACAATGAAAGACTGTCATGTCCTTCGCAGTACAGAAATTAATAAAGATTCTAAAGCTTTGATTTGTTCATGCCATTGTTGGGCAATTTAAAGTTTAAATCGTTACTATTAATTTTCCAAAAATTTTTTAAAAAACTAAGCAGGCATGATTGACTCTAAGACACTATTTAGCATAGATGCTGAAAATGGAAAACCATATGCGTGTGCTTGACTTGACATACGGGGGCAATTGATAACTGATCGGGGTACTCACCACCTGTGACGTTAAGCACCCACACAAGTCTTAGCACCATATTTTTACACATTGTCCAATGTTTAGTTCAAGTGAGAATTTTCATTGTAATTTGCTTTGGATGAAAAACTGGCATAGTGCAGTTCATTTCTCAACCAAGCTTGGGTTAAATTGCTTCACACACTGTAAAACCAGAAAGCAAACCCAGTTATTGTCCTATTTAGGAGATGCTTTCTGCACTAAAACCAGCCAAACATGGTTAATATCACATGGAAAAAAAACCTTACAAAATATTATAATTAGTTTAATAAACAGTTGCCTTCACATCGTCACAGTATTATGAGCCTGTATGAAAACACATTACCGGTGCTAGTTGCACAAGCAATGCACCTTACAACCTACTACACAGTGTTTTTAGATAAGTGACAGAGAGATAGCCATGTTAGTCTGTATTCTATTAAAACAAAAAAAAAAGCAGTTATGTACCACTTTAAAGACTAACAAAAATAATTTATTAGGTAATGAATTGTCATGGGACAGACCCACTTTTTCAGATCACAGCCTGAGCAGAACAGACTCAATATATAAAGCACAGAGATCCAAAAATTGTTATCCACGTTGACAAATCTGAAAAATTGTTATCAGATTTGTCAACCATGACAACAATTTTTGAACCTCTGTGCTTTATATATTGAGTCTGTTCCGGTAAGGCTATGAGCTGAAGTGGGTCTGTCCCATGAAAATTCATCACCTAATAAATTATATTAGTCTTTAAAAGTGCTACCGTGACTGCTTTTTTGTTTTTAGATAAGAGTAACTTAAAAGACATAACGCTGGTGCAGGAAGCACTGGATCATGGGATCTGCAGGAAGCACTTGGATTTAAAGAGGAAGCAGGGTCCTCTTACTTCCACACTTATTCTTGAGAAGCTGCTGTAGCCTGATGGAGTCCAGGGCTAGATCCATCACCATTACTCCCGACACGGCCACGAGGGGACTGGCAGGGAGCGAGGGGACGCGTCCTTTCAGTGGCACAGGACCGGGGTGCCGAATTACGCGCCTGCTAGCGAGGCAGTGACTAGCACAGCGCCCGTACTAAGGGGGACTGTAACGTGCCCACAGCCGTGCCGCGCTTCAGCGTCTGCGGGCGGACCCCAGGGGGGCGCCGCGTGAGGGAAACGCCCGCGGAGGGCAGGCCCGGAGCCAGCCCCGGGCACAGGACAACAGCCCCCGGACCCCGCCGGGGCCCCACCCCCCGCTGCGCTGGCCCAGGACTCCGGCCGGCGGCCCCGCGCGCACCCCGGAGCCCGCCCGGCCGCCACCCTGGCAGCACCGGTCCCAGCGGAGGGACATCGCCGCTCTCCACCCCGCTGACGGCTGAGGCGGCGCCGCGGAACCGACCCGCCCGCCCCGACCTGAGCCGGAACCGACCCGCCACAGGCCGAGCGCCCGTAGCCAGCCCCGACGCAGCGCAGCCTCCTGTCGCTACCGAAAACTGGCCGATCCAGCCCCGCTTTACCTCACCCAAGCCGCTACCGCATCCCTGCCGTTACCTGCCCAGCCGCGGCCTACACGGAGCCAGGGCGCATGCGCGAGCCGGCAAATCCCGCCCCAACCGAGAGCGTTAACCCTTCCTTCCCCGAGGCGTCCGCCGGGTGGTCCTTCTGCGCCTGCGCGAGGCGGCCGATGGCCCGGAGGATACGGCTCCCTACCCCAACCACTGAAACGCGGCTTCAAAAACAAGAAGTCCTGTGGCGCCTTATAGACTGCGGCTCGCCGCTGCTTTTCATTGGCCACCGACAGGGGCGGGTGGGGCGCGTGGCAGGCCCAGGCTGCAGTGCGTGGCCGGGGCTTCGCGGCTTGGCTTGTTGTGAACGGGGTGAGCTGGACCGCGGGCGTGTTGTGCTTTGTCGCAGCGGCGACGGACGCACCAGGCTCCGCCGTTTTCGCAGCCTGGGGGGGGCGGGTGTGATGCAGGCGAGGGGCAGGTGCAGGGGTTTTATGCAAGGGGTCTGTGACTGTGCAGCTCTGGGAAGGGCATTTATTCAGCACACACTCTTCTGTTACCGCTGGTTGCAGCCTGGCTACTGTTCTCCCCTCCTGCGGGACTTCCTTCTATTGCTTGAGATTTTGCTAGCTTTCACGGCTGCTTGTGTCGCACATGCCCAGGGCGTTGCTGGATATTGCCACCCCAGCTCAGGGCAATTGCTACTGTGTTCCCCTTCCATGGTGCAGCAATAGCATTTACCTAATGTCTTCCCCCAGCTGTGCTTCTATGTCCAAACCCCTCTCTTTCTTCCTCCTAATGAACAGGGTAGTTCTGTGATGCAGTTCCCTGCCTACAGGGTGCATGACCCAGCAAATCAAACTGCCTCAGCAGGCCTACTTTGCCTTCTGAGAGATAATGTAATTGCTTTGCTACACCAGGACAAGGTTTCAAGGGTTGTCATAGCCGGGGGTGGTAGCAGGGATAAGCTCCCACTATCTATAAAATGCTCCCATGGTGCACATCTCCAACAGCCTCTGACAACCGAAGTCCAGCTTCTGGCCTTCACGTGTGGCTTATTTTCTAAACCCGGTGAAACTGTTTGCACTGACAGGAGAAGGGGCGAATGTGGGTGACTGGTGCCTTAAAACCAGCTGCTTTGGGCAGATGGGGCTTGTCAGACTGGGAAGGCCGCCCACCTTGGAGAAGGAAACTCTGATTTAAAACCTCTGCTGCCTTGCGGCGATACCTAGTCATGGGAAAGGCTTCAGGAGTAAACGCCGTGGAAAAATCCAGAAATGGAGCCCCCTAAGGCAGTTTGAGGTTGTGCTCAATCTCACGCTGGAAGCTCCTGCGATGACATTGGTGCCAAGCTGTACTGGCTTTCGCCGTTCCCTTGGATTACATCAGTGGCATGGAGAGGGGGAACCTGCTGCTGGGCATCAGCTGGTTCTTCAAACTTACTTGCCCAGGCCAGCACCCGGAGAGGACACTTCGGCATCGCTTTCTGTGCGGTGACACAACATGGGAAGCAGCAGTTACCGGTATTAAGCCACTGCACTCAACTGGCATAAAGTGAGGCGCCAGGGGTTGCTTCCAACGGTGGGAGAGGTCTTTGGATCTCCTTGGGCAGCTATCGCCCGCTTCAAGCTGGGCAGCCCCCAGCCAAGTAGGTGCTGCCTCACCATAGTCCACTTGCTCCACTGGGTGTGTGGGGCTTAGGGAATCACCGACAGGTGGATTGTTAACCTTACACCAGACAAAACAAACAAGCAACAAAATAATCTAGCTTTCAGGCTGGGCACATGGAATGTAAGGACCATGACTCCGGGCCTTATAAGACCTACAGAGCATTAGTAACCCCTGGAAGACAGCAGTCATTAATAATGAGCTGAGAAGACTGTGGATGGACATTGTGGCCGTCCAGGAAACAAGGCTATCGTCCTCTGGATGGCTCAGGGAGAAGGACTTTTCCTTTTTCTGGTATGGGAAGCCTCCAGAAGAGACCAGGGAACATGGTGTTGGCTTTGCAATCAGAAACAGCCTAGTTGGCTCAGTCATACCACCAAATGTGGGAATTGAGAGAGTGCTGAAAATCCAGCTTCAAACACCAGTGGGCATGGTCAACATCTTCAGTGTCTATGCGCCTACTTTAACGTCTGGACAGGAAGTTAAGGACAAGTTCTATGATGACCTCAGCATTGCCATCAGTGAGGTACCTTGCCATAAGCCGCTATTCATCGTTGGTGACTTTAACGCCAGAGTTGGCAGCGACCACCACAGCTGGCCATCCCATCTGGGACAGTTTGGAACAGGGAGGATGAATGAAAACAGACAGCGCCTCCTTGAAATCTGCTCCCAACATGACCTCTGTGTAACCAATACCTTCTTCAACGTCAAACCCCAGCACAAAGTTTCGTGGCAACACCCAAGATCGAAACGTTGGCACCAGTATGACCTCGTCCTCACCAAACGCAGCTGTTTAGGTAATGTCAGGGTGACACGTAGCTACCACAGCACAGACTGTGACACTGACCATTTGCTCGTGTGTAGTAAGGTGCACATCCAGCTGCGAAGATTCTTTCGCTCCAAAAAGGAAGGGAGGCTGCGCATTGACACTGGCAAGACTCGTGACCCTTCAAAAGTATGCGAGTTTGTCCAAGCACTTGAAGAGGCCTTGCCCCGCCCAGACGACACTGATGTCAGCAAGAGATGGGAACAACTATCGCAATCTATAATACTGCGATATCGACCTTTGGGAAGAAGACAGTCAAGTCTGCTGGTTGGTTTGAAGCCCACACTGAAGTGCTGACGCCCCGACTGAGAAGAGGAGACAGGCACTGGCTGCATACAGGTCCTCTCCCAGTGAGGTGAACCTGCAGATGCTCTGGTCTGCTTGGAGTCAAGAGCAGCAGGTTGCTCAGCGGTGTGCCAACAATTATTGGCTCCAACTCTGCTCCAAGATTCAGCAGGCTGCGGACACTGGTAACGTGAGGAATGTATGATGGGATCAAGCAGGCCATCGGTCCATCACAAAGAAAGACTGCCCCAGTTAAGTCGGCCACAGGCGAGGTCTTGAAGGACAGAACCAAGCAGATGGAACGCTGGGTGGAACACTACTCACAGTTGTATGCCAGAGAGACCGTAGTTACAGAGAGAGCCCTAAATGCCATCGAGCCTCTGCCCACCATGACTGAACTTGATGCTGAGCCCACCTTGGAGGAACTCAGTGACACTCTAAAAGCACTCCCTTCTGGAAAAGCCCCAGGGAAAGATGGTATTCCCTCAGAAATCCTCAAATGCGCCAATGGTACCCCAGTTTCAGAGCTGCATGGAATACTTTGCCAATGCTGGAGAGAAGGCAGTGTACCGCAAGATATGAGGGATGCTAACATCGTTACGGTCTACAAGAACAAGGGTGACAAAAGTGATTGTAACAACTATCGCGGCATCTCCCTTCTCAGTACCGTGGGGAAGCTATTTGCACGTGTTGTTCTGAAGAGGCTCAGTGTTCTTGTGGAGAGAGTCTACCCTGCGTCTCAGTGTGGGTTCAGAGCTGAATGGTCCACCATAGACAGTTTTCTCTGTTAGGCAACTACAAGAAAAGTGCAGGGAGCAGAACAAACCTCTGTATATTGCCTTCATTGACCTGACCAAGGCATTTGACCTCGTCAGCAGAAAAGGTCTGTTCGCGATTCTGGCTAAGATCGGCTGTCCCCTAACTCTGCTCAGCATTATTAGGGCCTTCCATGAAGGGGACCATCGTATATGACGGATCCACATCCGAACCCTTTGCGATTCTCAGCGGAGCGAAGCAGGGGTGTGTGCTGGCTCCACCACTGTTTGGCATCTTCTTTGCAGTTTTGCTCAAATACGCCTTTGGAACTGCTACAGAGGGCATCTCTCTCCGGACGAGAGAGCAACGGACAGCACGGACAGCAACCTCTTCAAACTGTCGAGGCTTAGAGCGAAGACCAGGGTGCTCACAAAGCATCTAAGGGAGTTCCTTTTTGCTGACGATGCAGCTATTGCTGCTCACACTCAGCAGGAACTGCAGTCACTCATAACTCGCTTTGCGGATGCATGTATGGAATTTGGCCTCACAATCAGCTTAAAGAAGACCCAGGTGATGGGCCAAAATGTGGGTAACGAGCCATCTATCAGCGTGCTAGACTATGCACTGCAAGTTGTCCATGAGTTCATGTACCTAGGCTCAACGATCTCGGACAACTTGTCACTTGATAGTGAGATCAACAAGCGCATTGGAAAAGCTGCCACAACGTTCTCCAGGCTGACGAAGAGAGTATGGGCTAACAATAAGCTCACTGTACACACCAAGGTGCAGGTCTACACAGCCTGTGTTTCGAGCACACTGCTGTACACCAGTGAAACATGGACTTTGCGCTCAAATCAAGAGCAGCGGCTCAACACATTCCACATGTGCTGCCTTAGGTGCATACTCGGTATCTCATGGCAGGACAAGGTCCCCAATAGCGCAGTGCTTGAGAGGGCAGGCACCGCCTCCATGCTCACCCTTCTCAAACAGAGGCGTAAGCGCTGGCTGGGCCATGTCTCACACATGACGGATGGCCGAATACTGAAGGACCTCCTCTTCGGGGAACTGGCGTCTGGAAAGAGGCCGAAAGGGCGACCTAAATTGTGCTACAAGGACACGTGCAAGTGTGACCTCAGCACTCTCTCTATCAGTGTGAACACCTGGCATTCACTTGCCTCAGACAGGCATGCCTGGAAACGGAGCGAAGGAAGCTCGTTATGTATGAAACTACCTTGGTGAAGGAAGCGGAAGACAGGAGAGCCCTCAGGAAGATCCGTGCCCGTGACACCAGAGCGACATCTGCCTACTGCTGCTCACAGTGCGGAAAGGACTGCCGCTCCTGCATTGGATTGCACAGCCACAGAAGACGCTGCTCGAATCAGTCCAACTGGGGTGCAAATCCATGATCCCTCGGGATCGAAGGATGCCTACTATAACACCAGGGCGCCTCAATCTTCACTGCACTATCATCCTTTCTGACCACCAAAAATTACTATGACTCCTGGAGGAGGTGACGAAAGCCTGACCCTGTTTAGATGGGGGTGTGGAAAGCCTGAGCCCCACAGCCCCAGCTTAAGACCTCTGTGAAAGCCTAATTTAACTGAATCAAATGTGCAAATGAATTCCTACTGTAATCTTGTGGTAAAATTCTTTTGTAGAAGACTGGCTACTTGTAAACCCATTATTGAATGTCCAGGGAAGTTTAGTGTTCCCCTGTAAGTCTGTGTATTCCAATTCCTGATGCTGGATTTATGTCCATTTAGTCCTTTGGGCCAGAGACTGTCCAGTTAATCCATTCTACATGGCAAAGGGGCATTGCTGACACACAACGGTATATATCACATTAGTAGATGTGCAGGTATGTGAGCCCCTGATGGTGTAGCTGATTATAGGGGGAGACATCTAAATTCATTTGCACATGTGACATTTAAATTAGGTCTTAACAGATCAACTAATTACAAGGGCAATTTCCCCACTTTTGATATTTGCAGGAAAGACACACATCCTACTTAACTTAATTTGCTTCATCTAGTGGTCCACTACAATAACCCCTTTCTTCCTCCTTCCTGCACCCCCCAATACAAACCTGAGGTTCTGTCTACTCCAGTAATCCAAAGAAGTGGGTCTGTCCCAGGAATGCTCATGACCTAATACATGTGTTAGTCTTCAAGGTGCTACAGGACTGCTTGCAATTTAAATTGTTTCAAAAAGTCCTTTGCAGCTCACAGTGCCTGCTTGGGTTTACATTAGCCACATGTCCTCACTAGCACCATAGCATATAACCCCACAGTAATACACAACCATTTGCCTTTTGAATGCAATGAATTTCTAAGATCCTTAAACTTAATTCAATAAGGATAGCATAGGAAAACATCTGAGGAGATATGGCAGTGAATAAATCTCCATGTCTGAGTGACCAGGTTAGAAAAGTTTACCTTGGCCCTCAACGCATGTTTACCTTTCTACTTTCTAATGCAGACAGGCAGAAGGGCACAGATTCAATTGCATGGTAAAAAGACATCACTGTGTTTGACCCAGTATCACGCTACATCTTTATCAAACTGGCAGTATTGACTGAACAATGAGTAAATAACTTGTTTATAAATCTTATTATGCATAGGGAGACAGACCTTTGGTCTAGTGCGCTCTTTTATATTATCATATCAATAAAATTACAGGAAAATAAAAAGTGTGATTTTTTCCCTGTATATTAATGGTATAGATAACTCGTGCACATGCTTTCAGAATGAACCAGATCTGTAGACATACAAAACTAGGATACACTAACAAGCTATTTAAAGTCAGTTCTGCTCAGACAATCATGGTATTATTTTAGCAAAACATAATTGTGCCAAAGTGGATCTGATCAAAGTCCACTGAAATCAATATACAGACTCGCAATAGTTTCAATTGGAATCTCAGTTAGTAGTTTTAGATTAATTCATCTTAATTATCAGAGGGGTGTCTGGATAAAGGAAGGAGTCATTCGTGAAGTCTTACATTTATAAATCATTTTTCATCAACAAGGGACATGAAATGCTTTATTAAAACTGCCTTATGGATTAATGATGGCACACACACCTTTTGAGCATCTCTTAGGCCGTGTCTATAGGGCAAGTTGTTTTCAAAGTAATGTACTCAGTTTGCACTATGCTACTCCCGAAGTTTGGAAAAAGTAGCTATTCCAAACGTTTCGTTACCCCTCATATGCTGAGGGATACCAGAACCATAATACTGCACTCAAAACGACAGCGCTATTTTGGGCATGGGAAAAAGTCAAGGCATTGCTATTTCAGGATACAAATGTATCTGACTGACTTTACATTGCCATGTATATAGACATAGCCTTAGCGATTGGGTATGATAGCATAGTCCCTTTCTTGCCCCTGGGACCGCTGGCAGGTTGCTGGCCAGCCATGGCAGATCTTCTGTGGCTTGGCCCTCTGCCTGAGTCACAAAGTCCAAATGAACTACCTGCTGGGTACCAAAGAGTTCAATAACAGTATATGCCCTTGTTTGGGTCTTCTCCCTGGCTCCAGGCCATTTACATTTGATCCATTATACAGGCTTAAATATAAGGCCTGTCCCCTTCTTTTCAGCTACTCAGGCCAGTAGTTAAGAAACCACAATCTAGCCTTTAGGATGTGATCTTTTTCCCCACTGCAGTCAGGGGCAAGTTTTCACTGGCTTCAGTAGCTATAGGATTGGGCTACAAATTCCTTATATAATGAACTATACTTATAGGTTCCCTCCATATGTTAGTCTCTTAGAAAAGAAAAGCACATTTTTTTGCCTCCCATCCCTGCAGCACATCTGATTTAACTATCTGAAAGTTTCAATACAGCTATAGGAAATGGTCAAAAGGAGGCAAATTTTCATGCATATTACACAAGATCAAACCAGGAATGACTAATAATGAGCCCAATATTGAGATCTTTTGTCCCTTTCACTGGAGTCCAGTCAGTACAAGATTATATCACAAAAATTACTGAGTTCTTAAGTGATCTGTCCATATCCTATCACATCCTGTATGGAAATGAAGGCTAAGCTGAGGTTCAGGGGAGCTGGAGGATGGAGAGTGCAGTGTCTTGTTGGCACTTGATATGATCTGGCTGGTGCTCCTCCTACTAATGGCAAGGGCCACATTTTTGAGGAAAACCAGGCAGAATTTTACATCCACATTAAACATGCCAATTCTGGACCTGTACACAAAAATGGACTTGTAGACCAACAGTAGCCCAAGTAAGCAAGGCAGACAGTGGGAAAATGGTTCCCTTTGAGGAAGCAGGTGCTGGAGAAGCAAACTGAATTCAGAATCTCTAACCATTGCGACATGTAGGGTTGGACCAAACCCCAGAGGGCTTTTTTTGAGTGAGGGGTGAGGATCAGGTTGGGTTTTCGAGTCTTAAATACAGTCTTCTCTGCCTGATTGAGGTTTTCATATGGTGTCTACTTCAACTTCCAGATTTGGGCAAAACATTATTTATATGGTATTTCCTTCCAGCTTCTGGGCCCAACTCTGTCTGAGAGCTGCCTCCAGTTTCTCACAGCCTCTGCAACACTCCTTGGTTCCTGCCAAGTCCTGCCCTCACTAGATTTGCTCTCAGCTATATATATCTATATGCGTGCCTCTCACAGGCTATGTTTAGACTGTGGTTGCTATTTCAGGATACCAGTGTGTGCCAAAATAGCCACTCTGTGGCTTTTCCCTGTGCTCTAAATAATTCAAGCTTGGTATTCGGGTTCCACTACTCATCGTGAGAGGGATAACAGAACCTTCGAATAGGCCCTTATTTTGAAATAATTTACGCAATTTGGGATGTGCAGATTGCATAAATTATTTGGAACTACAAAGGTAGTCTAACTGTAGCCACAGTCGAAATGTAGTTTGGCATGACTCCTGCTACTGAGAATCCAGACCTTTTTACTAAAGGTGCACAGTTCTCCAGGGACTATGAAGAATATGGAATGGAGGTTGACACTTCAGCCCTCAGCTATGTGGCAATACTTTTCAACCCTTTAATAGTGTCCCATCACAAACAGCCTTGAAGGGGTACCCAGAGTTCAAAGTTAAACAAGCAGCAGCCTTCAAGCAGATCCAGAAAGGGGGTAAATACAGATTTTGCCAGTACACATGCTCATATTTAAAGACCTACAAACCAAGAAAAAAAAACCCATCAAAATGAAAAACTGGGAAAGTGGGAGTTGATTTTTCTTTGAGTTAGGCACCTTACTGCCCTTCGAAAATTTCCTCTTTAATGACTGGCTGCCTACCTATCACAGGACTGTTACCATGAGAAAAAAAATGGATGCTTGAAGGGTGAACAGCATCTATGTTCTTCTGTAGCTTTACCAGCCCACAGAAAAAATATAACCGTCAAAGAGGCCCCCAGTCTTCTGAACTCTGGGTTTCCTGACTTTACACTCCCTAGGTTAGGCATGCCACTCTCACAAGGTAAGGGCTCTTGCTCAACCCAGGTATCCCCTCCAATAATATATAGAGCTTCTCTCTTTAATTAATAGGTCACACCATTAATTTTCATATTCATTTATTGTTCCCATCAAAACTTTGTAAGGTACGAAAAATATTTTAAAATACAAAACCTAAGTTACTTTCACTTGGTTGCATAATGGCAATAGAATAAAATAAATGGAAATATTCATGCCACAAAGGTGATGCTCACTTATCAATCCATTCTCTTTTTAGCAGTATCATCACATCCAAGTTCTGGTAGCTGGTGCATTAGTTAGTTTACTTGCCATAGGCATTCTGTGTCAGTTGAGACTGGAACACTTTTTTCTTTATACATATTTCCAATTGACTAGCATCAAATATTTATTAAATGGGTAAAACAATTGCTTCAAGTAACCACAACTGTTCTGCATTAAAAGACATACACTTATTTTTCAAGAGATAGGGCTTATGTTAACCCAGTTATGTAGGGATGCAGCTCTCACTGAATTGGTGGGAACTGTGCCTGTGTGACTCTAGGCTGAATCAAGCCTGAACCCATTTTAAATGTAAGTTGTGGTTGGATTTTAGCTCAGTGGTTTTTCTGATTATCTTTTTTTCCATCCAGAGCACCAATTAGTTACACTAAATATGAATCTGCATCTTCTACAAACTGATCTTCATTATCAAGGTATTCAAGAATAATATTTCCACCATTATATAATGGACACTCTTGATTGGATAGCCACATAGCCAATGTGTGGTCCAATGGCAAAGCTGCTCCGGAGGCAGTATGACACAGCCTTAATTTCTGTAAGAAACACCCCCCCCGACACACACAAAAAATCAAGTTATTCATATTCATGCCATTAAGGACCAGAAATAAAACTGTAACATTAAATGAAAACTGCAACCACTGATTTACCTTGGCTGTTGATTTGTTGTTGTCATTTTTAAGGTCTGCTAAGCTAGCTGCAAAATCTACTACTTTGCCAATACTCCACTGATTGCAAAAGAACATAGGCTTGCTCTTCTCCTTGCTTCCCTTAGGTAAGAAGACTTGAAAATAAATTCTTTCTGTCTACAATAAAAAAAAGAGAGAGCAACAACACTCAAGAGAAACAATCACAACCATATATGGATCAATTCTGCTGATCTAAAGAGAATTAAGATGACACGTACATTTCCGTTATTGCTATAAATCATTTTATACTGCAGTAGTCTCCAAAGATCCCAATGGAAATTAGAGTCCTATTGTACTGCATGGTTTTACAAATACTATGAAGAGCAAGTCCCTACCCTAACTATTACACAGTAACGGTCGCTTTGAAGAGAAAGAGGGTAATGCTGGCTCACGTATTGCGCTGATGTTTGGCAAAAGTACAGTATGTCACAATATTGTGGGAGACCCAAGCTAGCAAGCAAATAAAGGCTGCTGGTAGTCACATACACTGTGGAGACAAGGTGTTGAGCTCTGATGATACAGAGCAATCAGTGATATTAGAGGGGTCTAGTCAAGTTTCTCAACATTCATCTCATCTCTCCTCCCTGTAGGCACCAAAAGCTTTATGGCCTTTCTCATGACTGAAGTATTTATAAGAATGGGAATTGTTACAATTTTTATTGCCTAAAAGATGCATATTTTAAACACGAAGTAAGGACAGCCTGCTTTTTTCTGGTCTGTTTTCCTGGTTTCATCATCTTCTACTTCATGTTCTATGAACATACTAGGTAGGTTCTCCCTTGCCAGGTGCCAGCTGAGAGCAAGTAAGCAAAATAAAAACAAATTTCTTCTTTTCATTGGTTATGGGCTTCCCCGAGAAAGAGATCATACTCTCCACCTACACCACCACTAAGTCTGAGGGCTTGTCTTTACTGTAGTTAACTCAAATAGGAACCTGAGTGCTGACACTAGCTTGAATTCCTCCACACACAAAAACCTTAAGTTGGCCCAACAAGGCATATAGGCTCAAACAAGCAAAACTCATAACCTACTAACATGACCATCCTGTAGTTGTACATAGGATAGTGCCACTCTACTTCCAATAGTTCTCCAATATTTTCTCACAACTACCATGTGCCTAGAAAGGACAAACACGTTCTCTCACAAGTCACTGGAACAGAATCCACACAGTGGGTCAGCTTAGTGTAATACTAACCATGAGATGTGCTTCCAGAAGTCTGCAGTACCAAAGTGAGTACGATGCCAAGGTAGACATAGCAACTTGACTGCTATTTCATCACCTAGCTACTCTCACTCAAGCTAAGCAAACTAATTAGGACTGTGACCACAATAGCCCCTCCTTTTGGAGGGGGTCAAGTTAATGAGGCACTTCAGCAGATACTAATGAGGTGCTGCCATGAATATGCAGTGCCTCATTAGCACAATGGCAGCTGTGCATGCTTTGAAAGTGCCACTTTCTAAACACACACTGCCAGTGTAGCTGGGGGGCCTTTCAAAACTACCCTGATTTTGAAAGCCCCTTCTGCTGATTTGGGTTCAGAGGTGGTAGCCAGGTTGATTCTGTCTACAGTGGGGGTAAAGGTGAACTAGCTATTTCACACAGGGTACAATGTTTTCCATAGCCTGGAATGGCATAGATCAGGCCTTGTTTTGGCTTGCAATTTGCTCATGGTTAGTGTCACAGAATAATTTGCTGTTTAAATAGCAGACTGCATGTCCACTTTCTCTCTAATGCACAACATAAGAGGCTTTCCTTTCAGACAGACTATACAGGGCCTCATTCTGCACATGCTGAATTTATACACAAGTACTCCACTGAGTTCAATGGAACTACTCTTGTGTGTGAAGTTAAGCAGGCATATAAATGACTATTTTCAGGGGCTAATTCAGAAATAAAAGTAAGTCAGATTACTTTTAAAATATTCTTTTTACTCTAAATCAGAGAGTAAAATTAACAGCAACGTTTTAGAAGAGGTCAGCAATCTTTCTGAGACTGTGTCCTGAAATTTGACCTCTATGTATAGTCCCAGTGTTGGTGATACTTTTTAAAGTCACTAACAGTTCTACTTACAACAGCTTCATTAATAAATAAATATGAAGAGCGTTACTATTTAGGTGGCAGTTGGTAGCATTAGCTGGTCTTTTGATAATCCACAGGTGGCATGGCTTTGAGCATGCCCCCCGCTGCTTGTAGCAGGAGAGGTGGGGGCTGAGCTCCTGCCTCACGTGCCAATGAAAATTGGGTTGCGTGCCCCTCTTGGCACCTGTGCAAGCAGCTGCTGACCCCTGTTCTACAGGTCTGTTTATTTTCTTAAATAAAGGAAAGGGAATAAAGCAGAAATTCAGCGTAAAACTAACCTGTGGCAAGGAGTTATCTCCACACGCCTGCATTTTCAGTTTCATTAGTGCCACCTTTGCTGCTGTTTCACTGTTTTTTGCTCCTTTCCGTCTTTTGCTTCTTACTGCCTCCTCCTTTTTAGAATCTGAGGAATTCAGAATTCATGGTTTCTGAATGTTTCTGCTAGGTGTATTTTCTTTCAGTTTGCTGCAAATGAAACTGCCTCTGTGTCTGCTGTCACAGAGTGTTTGGAAATCAATGCACTGGAGTAATTTGTATCTGCCTATACAGGTGTGCCTACACTGCAACTCGGGCAAGCCTCCTCAACTCATGACAGCAGGGCTCAAGCTAGTGAACTAAAATGGCGGTATGGAATGGCAGCTGGACCTCTCAAGCCCACCAATCCCCTTAAGTTTGAGACATACCCTTTGGGAGTGGATCCCCTTCTCTTCCATGCACCCACAAAACCATCACACAGTTGCTGGTACTCCACGCATTCAGAAGTCTGGCTAGTCTGACTGGAAATAGTAACTGTGCCAGAGGAATATGCCAGGGTGGGATAGAACGGCTGTGTCTACACGACAGCCTAACCTCGAAATAGGCTATTTTGACATGTGGTGCTGTCTAAATGGTACCACATGCTGAAATAAAACGCTATTTCAAGGCATCCCTGTACTCCTCCTTGTAGGAGGAGTACAGGGATATGGGAAAGTCGAGACAATAGGCGCATTTCTTTGGTGAAGGCAGCTATTTCAGAATACTGCTGTATCCTGAAATAGTGCCCACCGTGTAGACATAGCCAAAGAGATTACACCTCCCATATTCATCTGTGTCTGCAGAGTAGCACTAAGGGAACATGAACTACAAGAGCTGAACAGATGCGATGCTTCACTACAGCATTCCAGCCCCTCCACTACACTGATATTATGTGTTGAGGGGACCAATGTCCAGCAGGATTCGTTCTCCTTTTCAGTGTAAGGATAGGTCACAGGGCCACAGAAGTATCCACACTCTGCCCAAACTTTGCTACTACTGGGGGTGCTCAGAGAACTTGCCAGCAGCCTAAAGTTTGCACTGAATCTATATTATTGCCTAATTCTTTACTGACCCACACAACCACAACACTTATCTTTCATCACAACGACACTGCTAATTAGACTTGATTGGCAATAAATCCAGAATGAATCAGCTTTGTCTTCATCCTGTATTGGTATGGGAAAGGCAGCTCTGGGCCACATCTGGTTTTCACGGCATACTTTAGCGACATCTGACATACTGTATCATATCTCCAAATAAAGGAGCAGGACTATACGTAGGCACTCACAGGGGTTAGCTATTCAAGGAACCTTCATTCTTTTGATAAGCTTGGACCTCTAGACTAATACATAAACTCTAACAGGATACTCCAGAAAATAATACAGTAAATATCCTACGGTACTTGCCTATAATATCTTTAACTAGCTTCTGAGTAGCAACCATGCGAGGCTGAGGGGTATCCAGTTTCTCACACTCATGGTCTGACTGATGACGGTGTCTATAAACAACAGAACAGCAAACTCTTGTTAGATGTTCCACGTTAACTGCAGTGCAAAAGTGTTTCAACATTCTACTCACCTTAAGCAAAACTGTTTCTTGCAGAAGGGGCATAAAACTGGTAAAAGCTCTTTTCCATTACAGCCCGTATACGTGCATGGGTAAGGTTTATGTTGATCCGATTTCATGCTCTCATGTCTTATATTCACCTAAACATTATTAAGAAGCATGGGATGGAAATAGACATATGTAATGAAAAGTAATTTGCATCGTTATCCAACTTGCTTCAGTGCATTAGGTCTGACATCACAAAAAAAACAGAAGATTAATTTAGAGTGCTTTCAGGGAGACCTGCAAGCTCTGAACAAAATCAAATGAGTTCTCCACTTGCAGCTATGTGAATTTAACATTCCCAATAGCTATGGGGTTTTAAAGTCTTGGAAAGAAATCACAAATTCCTAACTCACCTCAGAACAGCCATGAGAATCCCGGCTTCTGTGCTGAAGGCTTAGAGTTAAAAGAAAAAGAAAAATCCTTATCACTATCAAAATTTCAAAAAACAACCATAAGCTTATATACATGTTTGATGAACTGTAATGCAGCATAACAAAAAAGCAGTCATGTAGTACTTTAAAGACTAACAAAATAATTTATTAGGTGATGAGCTTTCGTGAGACAGACCACTTAAATTATTTTGTAAGTCTTTAAAGCGCTACATGACTGCTTTTTTGTTTTGATAGAATACATACTAACATGGCTATCTCCCTGTCACTATTGTAATGTAGTATGGCTTTCATCATGATCAAATTTCCATTAATAGCCTCCATTCTCTTCTGAAACTTGTACCTGTCTATAGCATTTTTTTTAAATATCACCAAGGGAATTGGTTTGAAAACTGAAAGTGTGGTATAATTCCTTACAGCATACAAAGGTTGTTTTAAAAAAATTGGCTTCAATTCAGTAAAGTGTTTTCGTTGAAAGGGGCTACTCACATGCTTGAATTAAGGCACAGCTCCACAAAGGAACTTAACTGGATAAAGCCTAGGTCTTGTCCCAACTTAAGCCTCACAGTGATCCCTAAAATCTCACTCAACTTTGGCCTAACCAGCACGTAACATCCCTGGCCACTTAAGTTTCTGCCTCTAGATATGTACACTGCAGCTCCACTCTACAGGTACATCTTCATTGTGTGCTGTGTTGATGGGCAACTATAAATATAGGTCCAATACATTGACTGCTGAGCGCTCTCCTGTCAATTCTGATATTCCACCACAACGAGAAGCAAAGGTGGAGTCGATCAGAGAGCATCAGCTCTTGACTTACTGCGTTGAAGATACAGCGGTAAGTAAACTAAGTATGTTGACTGCAGCTACTTCATTCACCAAGCTGAAGTTCTATAACCTACATTGACAGCCTGTGGTAGTGTGAATTAGGCTTATGTGTCAGGAGCTCATGCCTAATCCCCAGAGCAACCCACAAACAGGGGCAAGAGGGAAGAGCAGCTATTTTGCTTGGATGGCCTATTCAGTAAGCATGCTCTGAACAGATGGACTAGTCTGAGCCACTGTCAAAATCCAGGAGCCGTGCACCTCTCTTACAGCTTTCAGCCCAGCAGCTAAAGTACTTGGCCAGGATGTGCAGCCTTAGTCACCTGAGAAGAGGGTCTGGACTCTGAATCTATCACCTTCCAGATGTGTACTCAGAGACATTCTCAGGCCCTCTCTCTCTGGCCCAATGACTATTTAATTATTTATCCAAAGTAGCACACCTTCAACAGGAGAGACCTAGAAAGATGCCCACTGGAATCTAATTTAATCTGAGTCTTACATCAAACTAGATGGAACATTTATCAATCAAGATTCTCAATAGTGGGAGCAGGAAGGTAAATGAGTTAGTTTCACCATATATTACTAGAAAGCAAGAAGAAGAGTAAGAAGCCTCTGACCACTGAGCTGCTTTATTGGACAGCTTACCTGGGAAAGAAAATAACTACATTTATAATACTCGTTCCAAAAATTTTAAATCTAATATAGGGAGATCTGAGTGAGACAACTCTGTTTTGACCTGGCTGTGTATAAAAATCATCTCCCTGTTGACTTAAGTCAGGGGTACCAAAAACACAAGCTGAAGGCAGTGTACATAAATACTCTATTTATGGAATAAGGCCATGTTTTTATCTAACTGCAAGATGAGGAGAAATTTTGCCCAATGCCAGATTTGTATTTTTAATTATTTATTGCAGGTGTTCTCACAAATGAGGGATATTCCATAAGGCTATCAAGAAAAAATCAAAATGGGTAAATATTCTGGTTAGTGTATTATTTATACGCAAATTAAGAGCAGTCCTTGAGCTAATATATGCTACCCCTGCGGCCATCAGTGACAAAAAGTCTGGGCATTACTGATTTAAGATTTTATGTTGTAAATAGCATTCGAAGTTTGGAACTGTGCAATCATTATTTCTGTCTGGGTGACATATTTTGACAAATGCTACAGATTGATTACACACCATTCCTAAATTACATTAAAAAGTGTGCCCTCACAATTAGAAAAACATGAGGGAAGCTGAAGTGATGACAGGACACCAGGTACTAATAAATATAAAGAAGTTACATAGAATATCAGAAAGAAATGGTTAATCATCTGAAGAAAAACAGTCACTGTGACAGACTGTAACATCCTATCCTGCATTCATTCATAAAAGACACAGAGAAATAAAAGAGGACATTAATAAGAATTTCTGATATTTGTTCCTGAATTTATCTCGTTCTTCATTAACTCAGATGCAACAGCCTCCTGGATTTTTCTGTTCAACTTAAAATACTATAACATTTCCTTTTTGGTAGCTGGATTCAAATTTAAGTGTGTCTAAGATCTTGTATTATATGATACCTTACCAAAAAACTCCTGAACAGCCATCACATACGAACGGAAGAAAATCTGAAACCAAAAGAGAGTTTTTTAATTAGATGAGTAACTATTTAGGTAACAGTTTTTAGTCTAGATATTTCTAAGAAATACACACAAAAATATCTTTCCTACCACAGCATTCAAACCACTTTACATTCAGCCCTTCATTCAGTGACTGCATTAATACTTAAGAACTTGGACCAATTCTTATTTGCTGATTCTACAGACTCAAAATGACTGAAAAAGTTTTTTTTTTAGTAGCCCACTTTAAAATTTGCACAGTATAGTCTAGTTTGCTACTGCTAAAGGTCGAACCTCTAAAAACTGTGACACTCTGCAACCAGCCAGAGCTGGGAGACACATCTGGCAGGGTGGGGCGGAATTGACCTCCCCAGATCTGGCAAGCTCCCTTGTTCTGGACCAGTAAGGTCCAGAGGGTGCCAGATCAGAGAGGTGAAACCTAAAAAGGTAAGAGGCAAAATGAAGTGTGTTCATATACATTCTAAGACAGGCATGTCAAACTAAAAGCCTACTGAGGGCCAGACAAACGAAAACTGATAGCTTTCCGGGCCACCAAAGAAAAGGTACTTGTATTAGAAAATTGTAATTATTTATTACTATAGATTATGTTTAGGTATATTTTATAATACTTCTTCAGGTCTTGTTTGAATATAATACAATAATTTTAACTGAAAATTTAATAATATGAATGTGAATCTTGAGTGTTAGGAGGATATAGAAGTGATCAGAAACAGATGTAGTATGGGAAACTAATTTTAACTTAGAGCTTCAGAGGAAATGAACAGGACAGGTAATATTCACATGATCCATCCCGTCAGCCACTCTGAACTTCTGGCAAACAGAAGGTAAGGACACCATCCCTGCCCATCCTTCAGGAACTTATTTAGTACTTTTTGAAACCCTGTTATAGTGTTGGCCTTCACAACATCCTCAGGCCAAGTTTCACAGGTGGTCTGTAGTAGCTGTCAGCTAGTGGTGGCCTCTCACTGGAGAAAAAAATAATCTAACTGTGAGGAACGACTCAGAAATACAAGTTATTATTATTGATAAATTAACACATTCATTACATATCCAGCAATGCAGATAGAAGACAAACATATGCTTAGATACCAGAGTACAGTTTCCTCTTGACCTATTTGATTTTTTTTTTAAATATTAACTTTTGAGAGAGATGCCTGACCTATTAAATACATGTAATCACTGGAAACAATGTCATAAATCAATTTGTGGACTTTTCAGTCAGGGGCCGCTGACCCATGGAAAAATCAGTCATGGACCACCTGCAAGTAAAACAAGAATAAAAGAAAAAGTAACTCACTGACTTGACTTCCAACAAGCAAGCACGACAACAAAAAAATTCACCTCGCTGACTTGAGTCCCAATGAGTTCACTGGGACAGAAAGGTAAGGGAAACGCTCAGAGACTTACCCTGGGACCTTAACTCTCACCACGGGCTGTATCCAAGTAAGCCAGGGGCTGGATCCTTTCTATGAGCACAGATTCCCCACGTGTCTTATGTCCTATACTGATGTAGTACCCTGTTACAGAGCACTTACAGGATTCCTGTATCATAGTCAGGGCGACCACTTGGACATACTGGTCCTTCTGGGAATGGCCTGGACCTTTACCTGCTGCCTTTAGCCCATCTCCTCCAGCCTCTCCAGATCACACCTGCATTAGCTGCCATGACCTCACATGAATGCTGCACGTGAAGTTATCAGAGAGGTAGCCATGTTAACCTATATCTTTGAGAACACCAAGAGGTTTTGTAGCACCTTATAGACTAACAGATATTTTAGAGCATAAGCTTTAGTGGGCAAAGACCCGCTTCCTCAGATGCATGAGTTGGGGGGTTCAGAGGTATTTAAAGAGTAGGGTCCCAGTAAAAGGGAGGGCCAGAGCTGACAAGGTCTATTCAGTCAGGGTGGGAATGGCTCATTATCAGAAGTATGTATCAAAAGAGGAGAAAACAAGTCAGATCAGAGAGGGGGGATGTGGCCCATTTGCAGAATCTAATGTGGAAATGTTAACATTTCGTGGGACAGACCCACTTCTTCAGACCGAAAGCTCGCCTAATAAATCATTTTGCTAGTCTTTAAAGTGCTACTTGGCTGCTTTTTGTTTTGATAGTGTATAGACTAGCACGGCTTCCTCTTTGTTACCATTGTGAAGTTGTGTGCGTCAAATGTGCCCCCTGCTGGCTGATACTGGTGCCAAAGTCATATCTAGTTTTGCCAGTGCCAGCCATAAGCCAGGGTGGCTGCTTCTCAATCAGGTGAGTAGCCTCCCTAAATTTCACATCCCTGTAACCTTTAGTTGCCTGCAGAGCCAGGATCTGCAAACCTCCCAGTCCCTCATAATGCTTCCCACTATGCTTTCCAAGGTGTGCCTCAGACTTGCGCTACAGAGAAGGTCCCTCTTCCCCTCCCTTCTCCAACACAAGGAGGTGGGCAGCACCCACACACAGCCTAATGGGGAAGAGGCTGGTGGGTGGCCCCCAATAGAGCTGGACGAAACCTTGGCAGGAGTCTCCTAATATTACATTGCACACAATGGAACGGCACTGATTTCAAAGCATCAGACCAGGAGCAATTGGGAAATGGGCTTTTGGTCCCATTAACAGTGGCTCCACACAGATAAGCTCTTTTTTTTCTGGTCTACTAAGCTAAACTGCACAATCCACCTGCTCTAATACCATTCAATCAGACAGGAAATTCTACCAGCTCTTTAAAACACTGTGGCAAATGAAACAACAACTATGCCCAGCAAAGGCACCCTTTCCTTAACGATGCTTCAGATGCCACCCTTTCACTGTAACACATTTTTGACATGTTCCTCCTTTCTCTTCCAGCACATACTGACCGCACACTGGCAACCTGGCTGCAAGGGGTCTCAGTCTCTTGCAAACAGAGACAGGCTATGAGCAAGAGGTGTGCTAGCACAACGCCTCCCGGCGGTTCTCAGAGACACACTGCTCCAGCCCGGGGTCTGTCATCTCGCTGCTACTCATAGAGAGGCCCGGGAAGGGGTGCTGGACACGCGGTTTTCCAGGCAGAGCCCCCAGAGGAGACTCTCCCCCCACCAGGATAATCAGATTACCCTTGAAAGGGACACGCGCCACTCCGTCCGCGCGCTGCACTGCCCCCTCTATGTGGACTCTTGGGCGCACGGGGAACACCGGCCCACGCGGCCACGCCCACTTTCCATTCGGCCCCAGGCAACTGGTGCCTCGCCTCGCGCTGCCTGCCACACCCCTTCACCGCACCGGACTCACAAGCCCCGCCCCTTGAGCTCTGCCACTAGCGGCTCGCGCCACCGCCCAAGCGGAAGTGCTTTCCCGTCCCTGGGCAGAAACCGCGGGCGCCCCCCGGCTTACCCAGCTGGCCGCACTGTTCTACCCCGCAGTGCTGCCCGATCGCTAGCTCCGCCATCGCAGCCGCCTGCGCCTGCGCCACAGGCCGGGGATGCTCAGTCAGTCATTGCGCGGGGAATGCTGGGATATCGGAGGACTCTTTTCCGCGGCTGTCAGAGGGACTGGGTTGCTTGTCCGTGCGTGTGCGTCACCGGCCCTGCGCCGGGGATGGGCTGGACTGGACTGACCTTGTCGCTGTGGGGCGGGGAGAGGGGTGAGCTGCCTAAGCTAGGCCGGGCCAATCCAGTGTGTGCAGGCGCGGCCAGCGTGGGTAGGATATGGTCGGTCTCCAGCGGTTGTGGGCGGAATGGAGTTGAGAGAGGAGTGGGGCTGGGAGGAAGGGGGTAAGGCAGGGCTTTGGGGAGGGATATGGGCTGTTGAGGGTGTAGGGTGTGTGAGGGAGGGGGTGAACTGTCTCTACACTAGGTATAGTAACAGAGAGGAAGCCGTGCTAGTCTATACACTATCAAAACAAAAAGCAGTCAAGCAGCACTTTAAAGACTAGCAAAATGGTTTATTAGGTGAGCTTTCGTGGGACAGACCCACTTCTTCAGACCATAGCCAGACCAGAACAGACTGTGCCTTAAATATTGGGTCTGTTCTGGTCTGGCTATGGTCTGAAGAAGTGGGTCTGTCCCACAAAAGCTCACCTAATAAACTATTTTGCTAGTCTTTAAAGTGCTACTTGACTGCTTTTTGTTTTTACACTAGGTATGTTTTTGTTTTGTGCTGCCTGGTGCAAGCTGGTGCCCTGCCTCACTTATGTGGCAGCAAGGGTATTGTGAGGGTCAAGGGTGCATAAGAGGCTGAGAAACTTCTCATCGGTCTACATTTGTGTGTGAACACCTCACCTTCCCCTACAGTTGCCACCCAGTCAGGGTCTTTCCAGAGCTGTCACATCATGTGGGTAGACCCCCGCAACCTAATAAAAGGATGTGCCTCTTGCTCAGTGCTGACCATGCTGCCAGGCAGCACCGTGTCCTGGCCTGTGTGTGGTGAGGGCTCTAAAGGTGGGAAAGACTTTTGGAGATTTGCTGTCAGCAGGGGAAGTCTCTGGTGGATGAGATATTTGGGGGGACTATTCCAACTGGATCTACAGCTGCAAACCACAGCCCCCCCAAAAAAAATATTTTCAGTGATTTGCTGTCCGTTGCAGACGCCTGCTGCTTTGATATTTCTGTTGAAAATCTTTTTCCTCACATTTCCTATTTTCATGCTTTGACCCCTGCAAAAAATATAAAGTAGGCCAGTTGAGATTCCTATTTCCGTTACAAGTTCAATGTATGAGATTTCACTGCCATCCCCCACGTTGGCAATGTCTGTATAGCGAAGAGGAAAGACAAATATCTTCTTTCCTAGTTATCCTCTTTCTTTTAACTTTGCACGTCTTCATGCAGGGAAGAGTGGGTGGAAGGTCAGTCGAGAATAGTCTGTCCCTGTGTTATTTTCAGGGATCAAATGCAATCATGGGGGGTGGGGACAGTCAGTGGATGGCCAGTTGAGAACATAGCCTATGCACAGAAGCCTTACAGTGCCCTGGAAAGCCAAATACCATCCCCTCAGCAGCTCTCTTTTTCTGAAAACTTTACTCTCATCTCCTTCTTCAAGCTTTTCAGGGCCCCCATATTATTTTCAGGGATCACATGCAATCACCGGAGGGGGTCAGTCAGTGGATGGCCAGTTGAGAATTCAGTTACAGAAGAGATTTTTGTTAACTTTGCCATCTCTGTGGATGCCCTACTTTTCCTTCCTTCTAACAGGAAAAATGGATGTTTGCTGACAACAGGAGGGGAATGAGGAAAATGCAGTGTGGGAAGATGATGTAAAAGACCAGTGAGCATACCCAAAATGCTACAGGGATGAGGGAACTGTGAGATAGGTTCCCACAGTGCACAATTGCAACCACTGATGTTTGCCAGTTGGGTGCGGCAGCAATAAGTCGACTTTGTGAGGAGCAGGTGGGGAGGTGAGGATAGTCAAAATCGAATTTATAAATTCCAGAGTTGCCAAATCAATATTAATAAATTCAGTTGTATCTTGTAATGTAGACACAGCCTCAGTCTTCTTAATGTCTCTTATGGAAGTCTATTTCATGTTTGTAAAATTTTTGTTGCCCTTTTGGCATCTTTCACAATTCTAATACACGTTTTTGAGATGGGGTAACCAGAACTGCATACAGAATTCAAGGTATGGTCTTACCGAGTATTTATAGAGTGGTATTAATATATTATCTGTTTTATTGTTTATCCCCTTGATAATGAGGCCTAACATTCTGTTAGCTTTTTAGTCTGCAGTTGCACACTGAATGCACATCTTCAGAGAACAATCCATGATGACTCTAACATCTTACTTGAGTGGTAACAGCTAATTTAAGCCATCCACATTTCCTTTGTATGGTTTTCCAATGTGCATTACTTTGTATTTATCAACATTAAATTTCATCCAGGTTTTTTTTTTGAGCCATTTGCAACTGCAGACAGTTTTGAACATAACTGTCTTGAGTAATTTTATATTGTTTGCATAGTTTGCCGTCTCACTGGTCATGCTCTTTTTTCAGGATCATTTATGAATATGTTGAACAGCATTAGTTCAGGTACAACTCCTTGGGGAGACCACTATCCGTCTCTCCCCATTGAGAAGACTGATCATTTATTCCTACTCATTGTTTCTGAGCTTTTGACAAGTTACAGATCCACAAAAGAACCTTCCCTCTCAACTCATGACTGCTTATTTTTCTTAAGAGCCTTTGCTAAGAAACCTTGTCAAAGGCATTTTGAAAGTCCAGGTGCCTTATATGCATTGCATCATCTTTGGCCACGTTTCTTGACATAAAGGTGACCATGCAGCAAGCGTAAAAAAATCAGATACATTTTTTTTTGCAGTGGGGGGTTATTACATATACAGTAGACCCTTGAGTTACGTGAGGGTTGCATTCCTGGGCAACCTTGCGTAACTCAAATTTTGCCCAAGTTGGGGGAACTGGGAACCAGGCAACAGCCTAGTTGACTTTTTCCTAACATTATTTATGTTTCTGATATTTCTGTCCTTTGCTGTAATTTCAAACAACATGCTTGTATTGAAGTCAGGTTTACTAGACTTTAACTGACAGGATACTTTCTGGATCCTCTCTAAAAATCAGTATTACAGTTACTTACTCATCTGGTGCAGAGGCTGATTTAAGAGAGAGGTTACATACCACAGCTAGCAGCTCTGCAGTTTCATATTTGGGTTCCTCCAGATCTCTGGCATGAATTGTCTCCAGTCCTAGTGATTTATTATTGTTTAATGTGTCAGTTTATTCCAAAATCTTTATTGATGTCTCAATCTAGGACAGATTCTCATATTTGTCACTTAAGAATGCCAAAACAAAGAATTTATGTAACTTTTTTGCAATGGCCTTGATATGCACCAGATAAAGGGAAGCATCTGAGATACCCCTTTTCTGGATCTTTGCTGACAATAAATCCTAGAGATAAGGCACCAGATTAATCGTGAAATAAACTTTATTCCTCTTAAGACAATTGTAGCATTTCAGCTGTTCCTGTTTCACTCTATTTGGGCAGTACACATGTTGTACTCTTCCTGGGTACCAGGATTTAAAAATTGTTGCCAAACCATGATGATTGAATACCAATTTATGGAGTTACCAAGTGCAAGTCAGTTTGGTAGTTCAAAACGAGTGGTCATATCTCTGGTCGTAAGGGCATGCATCATAAATCCTCATTTTCCATGGAATTTTCATACCCTTTGAGGCTTTGGGTCTCCTGGAAATCAAAAGTGTGGCGCTCAGAGAATTACAAGGTTGAGATTTTGTCTTTACACACGTTTAAATGAGACAGTTTTTCTGTACTTCTCCCTTTATTGTACAGTCCATTAAGACGAACTACTGATCTTCTGCTATATGGTTATCTTAGCAAGAGCTTGTTGATGAGGAGTGAGACTGTGATGTCTAGGATAAATTACACTTTTTAATTGGGTTACCTTTCTTGATCTGAATGAAGAAATCCCATTTACCCACAGGATATGCCATTGTAGGTTTCCCCAAAGTTCTAACTAACCAGACCTCGTTAATCATCACGTGCTGGCTTTTATAGATCCCATTCTTGGGTAACTATTTCTCATCATTCAGTGTACAGGGGTCTAAGTTGCCATGCCCAGGCTTTGTGGATTCCAGTGATGTTCATGATGTCTAAGTCTCTGTGTGGATCAGGATCTGACTAGGAGTGAAGAGGTAATTCAGTTTCCTTGCCTGATCGCTTTTTAGTCTGTCCAGTGAGACTTCTTTTTCCATGAAGTATACATTTAATCCAGTGTTAACTGCATTGTTACCCATAAAAGGCAGCAGTTAAAATTATACTGGTGATACAGGCTGACCATTTCAACAAAGGGCCATTATCAAGTATTATTTGCAAATTTATCCAAATATTTCAGTATTACTTAATCATATAAGTAATCAGACATCAGGCGGCAGTATTTCAATCACTATGAACTTTGTGTGGATTTGAATGCATACTTAAATGGTTAAATCCTCAGAATGCATGGTACAAGACCAATTAGGAAGTCGTCAGATGTTTGATGTTTTAGCAATTAATGCTAATGATAATTTCCTTCAAAGTTAATAGTTCACGTCTCTCCGACAAATTCTACTGTTGCACGATCCCGTTCAATCATCTTTCCTGGTCACTGTTGCCACACTGGGTTTGCATCGTTCCTTGTGCACGGCAGGGGTACTGTATTGTCTCTTTCCTGTGCTTTGAGATTTATTTATCTATGTAAAAAACAGGCATAGTTATTAAAAACATTCATTACAGTCTGAGATTAAAAATGATAATTGTACTAGCTGTTGAGAAACCTTTTTAGAAAGCTTTATTTAGTTAAATTTTAATATTTTAGGATTAGGACTGTGCAGTTGTGTGCTTGTTCACACAAACAAAGCCTACCATATAATGGATGTTATTGGACTACAAAGAATAAAGGTGAATTGGACACTTACCACCTTATGAATACAGTTTTAAAATTCCTTACAAGTAACATTGTGGAAAATTGTGGAAGTCAAACTTATTTTCTGTTAACTTTTGTTTTACCCTTTTGGTCTGAAATTGTGAAAATTGAAATTCTTGTTTAGTAATAATAGAAAGTACCGTGTAGAGAAGAGCATGTGAAGAATATTGTGAATAATAACTGTATTGCATAAAATTCTAATTATGCAAGTTGTGACTGTCAGCAAAGGGATGTTTCAAATCTACAAGGCTCTGTGTATAGCTCATGAGAAAGGAATGGCTAAGAGCACAACATATATAGGCATTGTGCTCTGTGCCAACTCTGCTCCCTAACAGGTCTTTCGTGTAACGTGGTACATGTGACTACAGGGAATGGGCATATAGGTAGTTCCTTATATGGGTTATATGCAGGCATGTTCCAGAATGATGATATCAGGACATCCTGATACTAGCATATTCCTCACAGATGACAGTAATACATGGATCCATTCTACGGATGATGTCAGGATGACAACATGATGAACAGAGATGTTTTGATTGAATCAGCATGTACCAGGAAGCCCCTGGAAACATCAAGGGATGACATCCTGATATGTCTAGAGTGATGCATAACTTATTTGCATTTATGTGTAAAGATGTATCTCAGAGGGACTATCTTTGTTCAGCCTACAGGGCAGTGGAAAGTCCCGCCACTGCCATCATTGCAAAGGACATGTGTTAATGGTCTGGGAAGTCTGCTAGATACTAGGACTATGCTTTGTTGACAATAACCATGGCCAGGTGCCTTTATCCCTTATGTAAGTTTGTGGTCATTCAAGTTGTGGTCACTGAGCAGTTCACTCAAGGTCTGCTTTGCTGGATATGGTGTCACATTTTTCCTACTGCAGTTGACGAGCCTGCACATTGTTAAACTTGGAATTGTGTACATCTACTATGAAAAGTACACAGAGGTATCCAGTGAGGTTGACAGCTGGCATGGATCCCGGGGACAAGGTGGGAGCAGGACCCCACTCTGTGGTCTGGAAGTGGCAGGGCCAAAGGTGGAAGGAGCAGGACCTAGAGCCATCAGCTCTCAGCACTAGCCCAACTTTGGTGTGAGGCACCCCACGCTCCCTCACAGCTGCATGCAGCTGGAGCAGAGCTGCTGTGGCACTTCAAAGGGGCCTGGAGCTCCAGCCACTGCTACTTGGGCAGTGGTGGCCAGAGATCCAGACCCCTTTGAAATGCCAGGCCCTGGGGCAACTGTCCCCTTCCCCCCTGCAGGCCTAGTGAGATCAGCCCTGAGTGCAGTTGACACTCGCTGAACAAGATTTAACTGCAAGCCTCTCCGAAGGCAAACAGTATTCAGCACCCATGGCAGGTATGTAGCGTCCTGGCCTCTCTCGGAGTTAAAGTGAATCTTTAACTGAGGATGATGTCCTGTGATGAAACCTCCAGGGATACAGCCCACTGCCATTGGCTAAAATACTTGCTGCCCACTGCCCTTCTTCCTACTGAGCCACCCTCTCACCTGTTCTTCTTCCTCCCCGCGTCTTACACATCCACTCCCGTTCAGCTCTCCGCCTCCTGCCGCTACCCGCCTGCCAGCCCTCGAGCGCGGGGATCCCGCACCAGCGACGGGAGGGGGCAGCCCCAGTGGGGCGCCAACTGCTTAGGCGCTGCTGCAGCACCCAGGCTTCAAGTCATTGCCCTTACATGCAGGTGTGCAGCTGGGGTCCGGGGTGGGCTAGTGTGGGCCGGGGGCGGCCCCGGTCACAGCTCCAGCTGGGGGGACGAGAGCCCTAGGCAGGGCTCTCACCGTGTAAGTCCCCACTGGGGACCCGCGGAGCAGCTGGGAGCCACTCAGCTTTGGAGCAGCCCGGGCAGCGGCGCTTGCGCGGAGAGAGTCACGGCCGCCGGCTGTCACCGCCTGGGGGCGGAGGGCCCGGGGGGCGGAGTCTCCTGTGACACCTGGCCCAGGTGTGGGCTGCGTGTGCGTCACGTGCTCGCGTCACCTCACTGCCCGGCAGCTTCCGCCTCCTCCCCGCGCTGCTGGGCCAGTCGGGGATGGGTCGGCTGCTGGCGGCTCCCTGAGCCTCCCCCCGCCTTTCGAGCCCGCCGCCCCAGCGCAGCCATGAGCAAGCTCGGCAAGCTGTTCAAGGGGGGCGGCTCCGGGCGCCCCAGGGGGCGCGTGGGCCCCACGCCCCAGGAGGCCTTAGCCCGGCTGCGGGAGACCGAGGAGCTGCTCACCAAGAAGCAGGAGTATCTGGAGAGCCGGATCCAGAGGGAGCTGGCCGCGGCCAAGCAGCACGGCACCAGCAACAAGCGAGGTGAGGCTGGGGCTGGGGGCGCACCCACAACTGGTCACCGCACTGGTCACTGCCCAGCCCGGGAGGAGCGCCCCCTGCGGGGCCCTGCCAAAGCTGCCGCTGTGCACGTGCTGGGAAGTTTGCCGGGGGGGGCGGAACTCAGCCAGCTGCCCTAGGGGCTACTTCCAGGCACCCGTGGCCTTTGCAAGACAGTGCGGTGCAGAGAGGTGCTGTATCCAATATAGCTGCCTGTTGGGCTTGTTTGACTGGAAAACCACGTCTGCGTTGTGCATCAGAACACCAGCTGCAGGTGAATTAGGGTGAATTTTTTTCTTGGGCATGTGTCTATACAGGGCAGCACAGGGATTGTTTCAGTTTAGTGTATCCAATGACATGGCATTTTAAATAAGGTGAATATCCTGTATGAGTTCAAATAGTTCCATGTAGAGACCAATTATATAGCACTATGTATTTCCTTTTTCTATGACATATTTTGGTAGTACAGAGAAAAATAGGCAGTATGGAAGATCTTGTAGAGCAGACAGCTAACATGACCCAATCTATTTTTAAACCTGCATGAAAATGGTGTTTGGGTTTTTTATCGCTTCCTAGAGCTACTCCAGACAAAGTGTATAAATGTTTGTGGGTGCAAAATCACAGGTGGTGTGTGTTCATGTTTGTACACTAGTGCTCTTCTGTTTAGTTTAATAGTTGTGATCATGGGACACGTTATCTTTCCCTTAAATGACTTATTAACCATGGGCCAGATTACGATGTCCTTATGCATATTGTTAGCCCTTTGCACTCTAAATTCTCTTGATACAAGTGGGATGTACTTGTGGTGCAAAGGATTGTCAAGCATAAAAATAGAGTAGCTCGGTCAGGCCTGACGGAGGTAAAGCAAAGCACCAACTGTGCAACAAGGAAAAAGTTCTCCATTGCTGAAGAACCTGAGCACTTCAGCTATTTATAGATTTATTTTTACAGCCCCATGGTGTGGTGACCAAACATTTACGGTGTTCTACAAATGGATTAAATGATAGGAGATCTGTGGTGGAGTTGGGAAATGGCATTTCCCTAAACAGGACCTTAATAACTACACTATCTTTCTCCATTTAGCTGTGTAAAGAAATCAACATTGTGAAAGTGGAATAGTATGGAGAAAAGATCTTGTTCTTACTCAAGTCAGTGGGGAAGTAAAATCTCTTTTAATTTCTGTAAGTGCAGGAGCAGGCCTTCTATTACCTTGATAAATAATTGAATTTCAAGAGCAGGGAAACCTGAGCAACCCTAGAAATTAGCTGATAAGAGTCGCAATAAGATGCTTTTAACTTCAGAAATTTAACCCCTTTAAATCAGAAGTCCATTGTTAACAGTTCAGTCATAAGATTTTTCCTTAACTGTTGGAGACAACACTAGTGCTGAAATTATAATCTTCAGTGCAAATCCACTGCCTTCAAACGGGTCCCCATCCCCAAATACTATAAGGGACAGTAACAGAGTGAGCCGTGCTAGTCTATATACTATCAAAATAAAAAAGCAGTCAAGTAGCACTTTAAAGACTAACAAAATAACTTATTAGGTGAGCTTTCGTGGGACAGACCCACTTCTTCAGACCATAGTGGATCTGTCCCACGAAAGCTCACCTAATAAGTTATTTTGTTAGTCTTTAAAGTGATACTTGACTGCTTTTTTGTTCTGATACTGTAAGGGGACAGTGTTGTATGCTGTGTCCTTGTAGCTGCTTTGGACCCAGGATACTAGAGAGAGAAGGCAGGTGATGAGAGAGACAAGCTTCAGCTTTGACAAGACCTTCTTAGGTTAGAAGTCTAATATACCACTAAAATTGTTCTATGTCAATAGGCATTCTGGTCCCTATTTCAGTAATGGGTTTTCTCTGTCAATCTTTTTACTGGTGAATAAATTAAAGGCCAATGTAATGTAATTTGAATATGCAGAGATAGATATGTGTAGTCTCAAGTGCTGCTTATTAAGGGTAGTTTCTTTTCTGTGCTTTAGGTTTATTGTACTTTAACTCCTGGCTATCTTTAAAGAAAAGATTTTAATGAGAAAGAAAGCTTATGTAAAGAATCATAAGAACAACAGGAAAGTGAGTAAAATCAATAGAGATTTGCTGAAATGCATTATGTCAATGCTGTAAAGTAGTGTTTCTGAACCTTTCCAGACAAATGTATCCTTTTCAAGAGTCTGATTTGTCTTGCATACCTGAAGTTTTGCCTCACTGAAAAAGTACTTACTTTTGTATTTTTTGTCTAATTTTTGTAAGCATCACAGCGCATGGTTAGTAATAACATACTAGTCAATCTACTATGGTATATTTTGCAAAATATTTAGTTGAAAGAAAAATAGGTAATATCTTGTTACACGAACAGAAACAATAAGAAACTGACAAGTTTGATTTTAATTTGCTTGGCAAGGGTGAATACTTGAGGAGGGTGAGGGCATCGAAGACAATTTGTCAGCAATTGCTTGATCTGAGAGGCTGTGTGTATCTTAAAGAGGAGTGTATGAGACAGAAGCAGGATGCACCTGCAGAATTTTGCACATTCCATACAATACTGCCTGAATAGGAAAGACTTCATTAAATTCTAGATACATGAATCTGAGATTAGTGATGCTAACATAATTGAGGTCCCATTCAGGCCTCAGTTTTTCCTGAGATCAAAGAATTCCTGAGAAGACTTTACATAACGTCAGCCAGCCCAATCTGATTTACTAACTATAATAAATTAACTATGCAACTAGGTATTATTAGACTGTCCTTCCTCACTGGTAACTTGAAAATACAACTGTCTAGTTTCTACAAGTTAGTCTGAAATTAGCTACAAATACAGTTGTAAACTACTTCTACCATTCCACCTTAATAGTTCATTGCAGATACACTGATTAGGGGTTTTCTCTCTGGTGAGGACACAAGTGCAGCTTATTGGAATTCTTGGCATTGGTGCTTTCATTACAAGCTTTGTTTCTTTCCATAGCAGCTTTGAAATCTCTTTGAGAACCATGGACAATCGCCTGTTGATATTGAATCTCTTTGCAGACTGACTCTGCCACATCCTTAGCTAGTGCAAATTGACTCAAGTCAATAAAGCTAAACCTGTTGAACCCTGCTGTGGGTCTGGCCTGTTTTCAGCACTCTGAGGCTATGTCTACACTTGGCCCCTAGTTCCCACTCATCCCACTTTACTTACTTTTTTCAATAGGTCCTATTAATGACAGGTGACTCCCCCTTATTCCTCCCTACTCCCTCCCTCCTTACTATATATACAGTAGACCCCATAGATACACCCACTCGACTTGCACGTATCTTGGGCTAATGCCACTCAGAGGAGCGGGAAAATTGACCAGCACTGCTGCACTACTCAGTTTCCCAGCTCCTGTTAGGGGCGACAGTCAATTCAGCTGCTGACCCTGACAGGAGAGGTTTCCCTGCTCCTGTCAGTGGTGTCAGCTGAGATGCCACCACTGAGAGGAGCAGCTGCCAAACCTGACAGGAGCAGAGAAACCACTCTTTTCAGGGGGGACGCCCTGACTCTTGTCACCCCTGAGAGGAGCGGTTTCCCTACTCCTGTCAGGAGCAGTGAGAGTCAGGCTGCTTGCCCTGATAGAAGTGGAGAAACTGACCAGAGTTGCTGCCTTGGTCAGTTTCTTGGCTCTGCAAGGGGAGGCCTGCAGGGAGCCAGGCTGCCCCCTGGTTCCTAGCTCCTCTTCACTAGCTGGAGCCAGGAAACTGACCAGGGCTGTTGCCCTGGTCAATTTCCCCACTCCTGTCAGTGGTGGCAGCTGAAAGACGGCCAGGAGCAGCTGCTGGTCCCATCCTCTCAGGCCAGGCAGCCAAGAGTCAGGCTGCCACCCCTGAGAGGAGCGGGGAAACTGATCAGAGCTGGACAGTTCCCCTTGTTTTGCGAGGGGGGCGGGGACGCAGCCCGGAGCCAGGCTCTGGGCTGCCTGCCACTCACAGGAGATAGGAAACTGACCAGCACTGTTGCACTGATCAGTTTCCTGGCTCCCCTGAGTTGTGTGAAATTTGACTTACGTGCGGTTGTGCAAGAATGCGATCCCCATGTAAGTCGGGGGTCTACTGTATACACAGCCTGTATTCTTATTTTTGCTGCAAATCTGATGAAGCGGGTCTTACTCATGAAAGATCATCACCTAATAAATAAAATTAATAGTCTTTAGGGTGCTACAGGCCTGCTTGCATGTGTGTGTGTTTGGTTGTTCTTTGTGAAGCTGCAGACTAACACGGCTACCCCTCTGACATGGTAAAAGTCTTAATTGACGAAGAATGGGAACAATTAATGAAGATTAGCAGCCTGCCCATTTAGTTGTCACTCTTCTGCTGTACCTTCAGGTACACAGCCTGCTTTCCACAGCCCTAGGCCTCGAAGCCTGGTATTCAGCATAAGTGATTGAAAGGGACAGAGTGAGTCTCTGCCACTCATTGACATGCAGGCAGGTACCTAGCCTCTCCCCCTTAACATCCACCATGGACACATAGGTGGCCACTGTCCCCTCATTTTGCCTCAGTGAGCAGTTTTCTGCTGCCAGCTGCTCCTACCAGATGCTCTGGAGATGCTGTGGAGGAGGCATGTTTTTCCCAGAGATTTCTTTACTCCCCCATTTTTCTTCAGGGGAGGCAAGGAATCTGCAGAAGACATGACTTCCGCACCCCGTGCAGGGCACAGATTTTCCTCAGACTTAAGGCTCAAACCACTCGACACCTGAAAACTGCCTGCCTGCAGAGGTGGTGTGCTTAGCCTGGACCTGCTTGGAGAACAAAGGACCAAGCTGTAACTAGCAGATGATAAAGATCTGGCTTCTGGAAGAGCCTGAGAGTGCTTCATAGGTCTCACTAAATAAGTCTGAGAAAGCCAGAGTCTGGAAGTTGACTAATCCGATTCCGTTTTGAAAATGATATCGGGGTGCCACATCAAGTGCAGGCTGGGCTGCATATGCCCCTGGAAACCATATGTCTCTGCCAGGAATACGCCTCAGTTGGAGTGGCAAAATTAGAGAGAGGCACTTTTGAAAGTGGGGTTTCCTTTCAAATGAACCCCATCTACATGGCTGTTTTGGCTTCTGAGATCCAGCACAAGTATGCAAATGAGGAGTGAGATATCTAAATCTGTCTTATTTGCATGCCCCTTCCAAAAGGGAAGGGCTTTCTGTCACCCATGGGCCTGGCCTACTGAAGGAGTCAAGGAGACTAACAGCTATGGTGTGGCACAGATCTGCTGGCTCTGTGCCACCTAATACAATGGAACCTCAATCATCTGAATGCCAGTTAACTAAACTCTGGTCTCCAAAAGTAGGAAATGTCCCCTGAGGTTTGGATTCAGTCCTTAAAACTTAGGGACTAATTCTGATCAGTAATTTAGCAAGTCCCCTTTACGCTACCAGATATCTCCTGAAAACAATAGAAGTTGAGAGCCTGAACCAGCAAAATTTACAAGTGCCACAAGGGCGAGGCTTCTTACTCTTAAAACTACAGGCTCCTAGATGAATATACCTTTGATCCTTGAACTGTGTTATGTTCACAAGCTTAATGCACAGTATATAAATGAAGTGATTCGTAGCAAAGCAATTATGCTTCAGGCACATCAACCTAGCAGTGCTTCAGAATACAGTAAAGAAATGCTCTTTGTAGCCACTGAGCTGCCTTAACAAGGAGCCACCAATCTGCATCCCTGTGGCTCTTACGGGGCATACGCCAGCAGGGCCTGGATGACGGAGGGTGGAGTAGCTGTGGCTTTGAGCCCCAGCAGAAGGGGTGGGGTAAGGTAAGTCATCCTTCAATGCTACCCGGGCCATGTTGGGCCTCCCCCTAGCCAATCCTCGGCGCTGCTGGGACCACACCGCATGAGGCTCCAGTGGAGATTTACAAGGGACTGGACCCTGGGGCAACTACCTCATTTACCGCCACAGTTGGCAGCCCCATGCACCACTCAGTGCCACTTCACAAAGGTACTGTGCTATAGTGATAGGTCTGCCTGGCAGGTGGGCATGATGGAGTAAAAACTATTTTGAATAAGGCTGTGGAGGGAACCCACTCAATTAACTGAAAAATGAATTGCCATTAAAAACAAGTCTTGATCCATTCCAATTTTAATCATGCTGTTAAACAATAGAATACCAATTAAAATTATTAAATATTTTTTACATTTCAAAATATATGATTTAGTTTACAATACAGAAAAAAACATGTATAGAGCTCACTTTTATAATTGCTCTTTGCAAAAATGATAAAAGAAATAGTATTTTTTCAGTTTACCTTATACAGATGGGCTCCGGCCACACTACCGTCCCTTTGGAAGAGGTGTGTTAATGAGGGAGTTTGGCAGATACTAATGAGAGGCTAACGTGAATATACAGTGTCTCATTAGCATAACTGCAGCTGTGCGCGATTTGAAAGTGCCGCTTTCGACAGAACCTCCTGACTTCAAAAGCCCCTTCTTCCTATTTGGCTTTGGGAAGAAGGGGCTTTCAAAGTCAGGGGACCCTTTTGAAAGGCCCTGTCTACATGGGCATCACGCATTCCAAAAGCAGCACTTTCAAATTGCATGTGGCTGCCCTTATGCTAATGAGGTGCTGCATATTCATGTAAGCACCTCATTAGCATCTTCCAAACTCCCTTATTAACATGCCCTTTCCAAAAGGGAGGGGTATTGTGGCCACAGCAATACTGTAATGCCATCTCTATAGTGAAAGTGCAATCAACAAATTTAGATTTTGTTACATAACTGCATTCATAAAACACTGTAAAATTTGAGCACCTACAAGTCCACTCAGTCCTGCTGATTGATCAGCCAATCACTTAGATAAATGTTTTATCTCCTGTAAACAGAAGTGTCACCTGAAAGTGAGAACATTCACCTTGCACGTATGTAGTTGGCTTTGCAAGGCATTTCTATGCCAGTATGATAGACATTCATGTTTGTTTATGCTTTAGCCCCCATTCCAGAAGATATGTGTGCAATACTTATTATAAAAATAGAATGCGTTGATTAAATTTGTGATTGAATTCCTTGGGGCAGAATTTTGTTTCCTGCTCTGTTTTACCCACATCATGCCGTACACTTCATATTGTAGCCATGTCAAATAATGACCCAGTATGTTGTTCATTTTAAGAACACTTGCACTGCAAATTTGACAAAATGCAAAAAAGTTACCAATATGAACTTTCTGTAGATAGCTACAGCACTTCACTGAAGGCTTACGAGTTTGAAGTGCCTTCCAAAATCTGAGAGGGGTAAGGTATGGAGCATGCATAAAAACACAGCACTCATATATGGAAACTACAAAACCCAAACCCGGAAAAGGAAAACCAACCTTCTGCTGTGGCATATGATGAAAATGAGCATGTGTTGGTCCACACTGCTTTGGATCGTTATCAAGCAGAACCTGTTGTCAGCAGGCACACGTCCTCTGGAATGACAAGTCCTGTGGCACCTTATAGACTAACAGATATTTTGGAGCATAAGCTTTCATGGGCAAAGACCAATAGTGGGTCTTTGTCCACAAAAGCTTATGCTCCAAAATATCTGTTAGTCTGTAAGGTGCCACAGGACTTCTTGTTGTTCTCAAAGATACAAACTAACACTCTGATACTTGTCCTCTGGAATGGTGGTTGAAGCGTGAAGGCACATACGACTCTATCACATGTAAATATCTGGAGATGGTGGCTGTAAAGGTGTCATGCAAATGCTTGTACTTTTTCAGATAAAGTTGAATGCTTCTTGTTTACAATATTATCTCCTGCAAATGTAAACAAACTTGTTTTAGGAACTGGCTACACACGAAGAAGGGGACTGAGAGTGAATTTTCTAGGCTCTAAAATTATCTGTTTTATTTTTGAATGCAGTTTTTTTGTACATAACTCTATATTTGTAAGATCAGCTTTCAAGGAACTGCACTGCAATACTTATATTAGGCGAGTTGAAAAATGTTTTCTTTTGCAAATATTTGTTTTGTAAAACAATAAAAATATAAAGTGAGCACTGTACATCTCATATTGACAATTATACATGTCCAAAATAGTTAAATAGAAAAAGCATTTCTTTAACAGCTTGATTGTTTGATTAATATACCCAATTTTAAGAGCTTTAAAAGCTGCACAGATTTTGTATGTTGAGGTGGTTTTGTTTGTATCGTTAATTTTTGTCTAAATCTAATTAAATACAGTGTCTTGACCAAATTCTTTGCATGTGTAAAGTTTTCAAAATGGAGGGAGGTAAATAGAGGTGCCCCTGCCCCCGCAGCCCATGGTCTTCAGTGGGTCCAGTCCTATTCATCATATTTATCAATGATTGGGGGAAGAAGAGATAATGGTGAGTTGGCAAAATTTACAGATAGGTAAATCCCAGGCAGCCTGCGAAGGATCTCTTAAAACTGGGTGACTGGGCAACGCAATGGCAGAAGAAATATAATGTTGATTAAATGCAAAGTAATGCATATGGAAAACATAATCCCATCTATACATAAAATGATGTGGACTAAATTAGCTACAGGTTGAACCTCTCTGGTTCAGCAACATCTGTCATCAGACATGATTTTAGTTAGCTGGATATCCACTTATTAAGGGTGTGTCCAAGTTTCCTGTGATCCCGTAAAGTTTGTTTGCAGTCCCACACCCTGTGCTCTCTGTGTTTACAATGGTTAATCTAGCTCTAACTTACTCCTAAATACTTTCTAAGCAGTAGAAGTATTGGTAAAACTGCTAAGCAGTATTGACCTCCCGTGGCTTGGTAAATTTGTTTGGCCCCAGTCAGATCCCAAGGTTGCCAGAATAGAGAGGTTTCACTTGTATTCCCAGTCAAGAAAGAGACCTTGGAGTAGTTGTGGATAGTTTCTCTGAAGACATCAGCTCCACGTGAAGCCGCAGTCAAAAAACAAGCATCATATTAGGAACTATTGGGAAAGGGATGGATAAGAAAATATATTGCCTCTATATAAATCCATGGTACATCCACATCTTGGATACTGTGTGCGGATATTGTTGCCCCATCTCAAAACTGATGTATTGGAATTAGACAAGGCTCAGAAAAATGGCAACACAAATGATTAGGGAAATAGAACAGCTTCCTTATGAGGAGAGGGAAGTAGAACTGGGATTTTTCAGCATGAAAAAGAGAGATGATTAAGGAGCGACATGATTGAGGTATATAAAATCATGACTGGTGTAGAGACAGTAAAGAAGGAAGTGTTACTTACTTCTTATAACACACGAACTAGGGATCATGACCAAAATATGTAAATAGGCAGCAGGTTTAAAACAAACAAAAAGAAATATTTCTTTCACACAACACAGTCAACCTATGAAACTCCTTGCCAGAGGATGTTCCTAACGCCAGGACTGTAAGTGGGTATTTATTTTTATTTAAATAACTAGATAAATTAAGATAGGTCCAGCAAAGAATATTACTTATGATGGCCGGGAGTGATCTCCCTCTCCCCTGTTTGCCAGAAGCTGTGGATTAATCACTTGTTACCTGTTCATTCCCTCTGGAGCAAGTGGCATTGGCCACTGTCGGCAGACGGAATACTGGGCTAGATAGACCTTTGGGCTGATCCACTAAGGGTTTGCTTATATAAATGGCAGAACTATTGAAGTCTGTAGAGCTGTTCTGTTTTATGCCAGCTGAGTACATAGTCTTAAGTGTTGTTTCACAAGCCTGAAAGGGAAATTGTACTATGTATGGAAAACATTTATGTAAATGGATTGAGAAGTTGTGTAGTTTGACATACTGCTCAGAGCAACTGTGTATCCTTTTAAGAATTGTTACTTTCTACCTGCATGTTCTCAGAGAATTATGGCATTTGACACTATGCACTTTTCTGTAGTTTGGAAGATTTATAATTCTCCATTGTGGTGGCAGTGGTGGTGGACAGAGTAACAAAAGCACAGGGCTCTTTATCGCTCTGCTTCATCTCGCCTTGCTTTGGTCTTCATGATATGGCACAGAAAATGCTTATCTAAACTATTACTTATACCTTTGCCACTCCCAGCGGAGCTGCACTGGAGGAAAATTGGAGATCCGTATTTTCGCATTGTAGACGTGTTGGTTGCTTGGGCCACCTCACCCTTTTTTTAATATGTGCATACGTGCAAGCACAACAATTTAGCAATCCATTTCATTCTAGTCTAGGCGTAAACCCAAACAAAACCACACTGGCTTTTGGACACTGTTGGAGTAATGATGGTCTAAGGGCTATGGCACTAGCCCACAGTGTTTTGCTACAGGCTTCTAGTGTAACCCTGGGCAAGTTGCTTAGCTTCTGTGCCTCAATTTCCCATCTGTAAAATGAGGGTGGTAATGGAACTGGGAGAACAATTGCACTCCAAACTTTAGTTTGGAAAAATTCAGATTCAGTGATACTGAAACCTTCTGGGAATTCACGTCAATTTCATCAAAAATTTGATTTGACCAGAAAGTGCAGGTAGTGTTAAAACATTTCACTCTAAGTTTGGTCCAAGATCTTTATTACCTGTCAACTGAAAAATCCATTATTCACATAGCTCTAGGTAAGAGCACTTCCCTGCTCCACAAGGGAGCAGTGAGAATAAATGCTATCAAGACTGTAAGGCTCTCTAATTAGTGCAGTAATGGAGACAACCCTATGAGTAGTATAGCTAGACAGACCCAAGTCATCCCTGATGCATCAGGAGATTCTCTGCTGTGTTAGGCTCGCACACAAGTATCGTGCTCCTGATTTTTTTGAGTGCTGCTGTGTTCGGACAACTGCCTCCTTCTCCCCTGGGAGCTGCAGGTTCTCCGAATTTCTAGGCACAAACTAATGCTAATATAGAAGCTTGCTGTTTCCTTAAGAAAACATAGTTCTGCTGCTGATTAAATTGGTGTTACATTTTTTTCCTCAGATTATGCTCTGATTCTTCCTCCCTGGCTCTGTGCTTTTTCTGAAATCTTTGGCATGGAAAACATCTTATTTCAGTCTCATTCTGTGAAGTAAGTTTCTCCTCTGCTCACTTTCTTTGCTTTTTGATGTAATTGTATCCGTTCATTTCTTTTGAACTCACTTGTTTGTTCTGTAGTATTTCTGAGATGAATTTCAAATACAGTTCTACCATGTACTTGTAATATTGTTAGAAGTGCTTAAGGATTCATATGTATATGCAAAAAAATTAACGCAGTTGAATATTGAGACTTGGAAGCTACAAAATTTAGAAATTCAAATCTGAGCTTCACAGTGTATCTGTAACCTGCTTGCTTCTATGTATTATGATACTGCCTCTTATATGTGAGCACGTAATGCTAGGCAGTGTGACAACTATCATGTGATATTCTGTTCACAAATATGAGTTAATCAAGTGGAGGCATGGAAATGTTGTATATCTCGTATAATACGGGGGAGTGAATGAATAAATGGATATGTTACAAAGTGGTGCATTTCGTAAGTGATAGTGGGAAAGGAAAGTTTAGTTAATAAAGATAGCAAGGCAGGCAGCTAAATATGTGGAAAATCAAAGAATACTCTCCTATGGTTTTTACATAGGAGTCCACATCCAACTTCAACTCAGAACATTCTGGATTTTAAAAATAACTGCTCTGTGTTGAGAGCTAAGTAACAGGCTGTATAAACAGCCACTAATACTAACACCATTTTTTAGTTTCACAACTCAAAAATGCCTTTTTTCACTCTTATTAATTTACATTCCCTTGCAACTGACATTTTCCCCAAAGTCATACTGTTCTGCCCCATGGCACCAAATGTACATTTATATAATGAAAAATATTTTATGCAGAGCGGTTGAAAGCACTCTGTCACTGGCTGACAGAGGTCATGCAGGAGGTTAGTACACCGGGGTGGGGAATTCCTGGCCCGTGATCAGGATCTGGACTGCAGTTTGTATCTGGGCCCTCAGGCTCATTTCTCTCCTCCCTAGCATTTGGCCCATGGCAGGATGGAGGGAGCAGTGCCCCAATCCTTGTTGGCCAGATCAGGAAAGCTGTGGTCCAGATTCAGACTGCGAGCTTTGCTAGGGCCTGGGGGGTCAGAGGCTGGGGCGCAGAAAGCAGCTCTGGTTCTCTGCTGCTGCTTGCTACTGTTCTCTCGGGTGGGGGAAGCAGTGGCAGCCTGCCTGGAGCCTTCATGCCACTGCTCTGATTGGCTGGAATTCTGGCCAATCAGAGCACCAGAGGGTGGGGCCTGGGAAGTGGGAGGGGGGTGGCGCAGAGCCATGTGCATCCAGGGGTGCTGTAAAGGTAAGCTGCAATCCCATGCTCCCAGACAGCTTCTGTTCCCCTCTCCATCCTCACACCCACCCTGCCTCCTCCCTCTAAGACTCTGCACCGCAAACCCTGCACCCCTTCCTGCCAGGACTCCCACCGGCACTCTGCTTCTGTCCCCGCCCTTCCAGGCCCCACACCCAAACCCTCCTTGACGCTTATTCTCACAGACCCATACCCTCACCCCACTCCTGCACCCTTCACCCTCTCCCTGACCCCACACCGTAGACTGTATATAGCTGGGGACCACATCAGTGAAATGTTTTTCATTATGTATTTATTTATTTATTTATTTATTTGCTTCTCGCTCCTGTGGGGGGAGGGCCCCATAGATTTGTCTACAGGTCAGTGGTTCCTGACCCGAAAAAGGTTCCCCACCCCTGTAGCACACCTTTCTGGCCCTTGAAACAGTGAATCCATTAAGTAGCCTTTGAAAAGGGTTGACTGAGTGAATTGAAGCAGCAGGGGGAAGCGCTTCTCACTTTGGGAGTAGAGGGCAGTAAAACAGCATGGAGAACGCATGTGTGTATGCCTGCGAGGAGGTAGGAGGACAGGGTGGAATTCTGGACAAGGTGGAAAAGAGGTGTATTTAGGTGGCAGAAATTCTGGTTCTGACTAGCAAGGGTTTTTTTAACATGATGTAAGCTGAGTTCTGGGCCAGCCCATCTGTACTCACTGGGGCAGCCCAGCAAAACTGGGAGCATCTTGAACTGAACATTCCAGTTATGGGGATGTTTGAGTGGTGGGATGTGGTAACTGCAATTTCTTCCTCCCAAAACACTTTGCTGTAGGTACTGCAAGATACTTCCCATTTCAGAATCTGCTCAAACACTTGTTCTTGGACAGCTGATGAGGCACAGTGCAAGGCATTCTGCAACACAGCACCCTGTCCTTCAGCATGCTGTCACGCATGGGGTCTTTGTTCTGCACCGGTGTAAGGGGCCTGCAGAAGGTGCTGCAGTGTCTAATTTGAGCTCAGCATTATTGCAGACAAACTGCCTGAATGAGGCAGGGTGGATATCCTTTTCAGTCAGGCATTTGGTGGCTGGGTATATCGCCAGGGACATGCAGCGCTACTTTTAGCTACTGGCCCTGCATCCCCTTCAAAAATGAGACCTGAGAGAGAAGGAAGAAAGAAGAGTGCGCCAGGGTGCAGGAGTATCACTTGGTCCATAATGCACAAAGAGTTAACTCCATTCCTTTCCAGGCACAAGTGCCTATAAAGAACAGTGGGGGGCTGCTGGCTGTTTTCTGACCCACGGCAGGACTATTGCCATACCCAAGGCTCTTTCAGGCTGGTTCCTCAACAGAAAGCATGCCAAGCTATACCAGGCCAAGCTCTTCCCTGAGTTGTGCATGCTACAGGGGTCTCACTCTGCCTCTCTCTGCTCCAGGGCATCTCAGGAACCAACCTGGGCAACCAAGGCTAGTGAGTGGGCCACATGAGTAGCCCTCATTCATCTCAGACTGCAAGATTGAAGTCATGCATGTGTACTAAAGAGGACCCTAAGAATAAGACTAAATACATTCCATTTGATTCTCCTTCTTTACTATGCCTTTTCAAGACAAAGTGATCCATTATTAGGGGCAAATGAGATTCCCGGCAAAAGTAACACAAAGAAGCAGAGGGTGTGTGCGGCTCTCACAATGTTGTGTACAATCAGCATGCTCCTCACACAAGCCCTTGCTTAAAATGTCACTGCTCATTTTGCCAGGGGCTGCTTGACCCTCCACTCTATTGCAGGCCCCACCTCCAGTCCACTTCTTCCCTCAAACACCCATTCAGCCTTTTCCTTGTACTCTCCCCCAGTATGCCATGTCCCTTCACCTCCCTCTCCCTCCCAGCACTTCCCACTCTGTGAAATGGCTGGTTTATCCTGGTCAAAGTCTGGGAGGGAGGGCAACAAGCAGGAGCAAGGTGTGAATCAGCTGATTTACAGCTCTACAGAAGTGGGGTCAGAGAGGGGCATAGTAGCCCGAAGGCCCCCAGCACATGAAGTGGGTATGTGGGGTGGGGGAGGAGTAGAGGGAGTGTGTGGGGTCCACATCCAGATCCCCTATCAGCCACATCCAGCCCACGGGCTGCAGATTGCCCATCACTGCTTTAAGCCCTTCAGAGGACAAGCTGACCCCTTCTCAGCTAGGTCTGATTAACTCCCCTGCCAAAGCCAGATCTTCAAGGAGCAGACCAACCTGCTACAAGCTGCTGGAGAGACAGAAGTGAGAGAATAGTTGTGGAATGGCAGCAGTCTACAGCAGCATGTCTCAAACTTTGTGAGACTTTGGAACACCAAACAATAATAGTTTTTGATGTAGAACACGCATGAAAATTTTCTTCAAAAAAAAAATTGTCAGAACGAACCTCTCCCCACCATCCCAAAAATACACAGCAAAAACAGAATGAAGTAATTTAACCAGGTATAATAATGAGGTAGTAACCTTGTGTCTGGTTTTAATAACAGAAAACATATATGAGCCACATGTTGGTGCTAATTGCTACATCACTCTGGCACACCTGCGAGTTGTGCTGTGGAAGCTTGTTTAAGAAACACTGGTCTATGCCCAGGGCCTCCTGCACGCCAGCACAGACCACCTGCTCTTGTGTTTTTTGCTTACGTCTTATGGGATCTTTGTGGTGCTCCTTGAACTTTCCTGTTTGTTGCTGTACGGTAAAGTCCCCATGTTGAATTAAATTATTCACAAGCAGCTGGCTGCTCGAGGCCGCCGCTTCACAGGGCTCCGGCAGGGAGCACCGGCGGCCACCGCTTCCCTGGGGCTACAAGCCCCCACCCTCCACATTCACAAGGGTTCTGAACCTGGAACCCTCATGAACGTTGAGACCCTATTGTATTATTTCTGGCAAGTAATGGAAATAGTAGGGAGCAGCTGAAATCTGCTGATGGCCTTCATGTCAGGATCCCCCACACAATTTGGTCCCCAAAACATTTTTGAGAAATAGATACGTTTAAAGCATGTTAATCCCCAGATAAATCTGCCTCCTCCCTCTTAGTTAACTGACCTGTTTGGCTAGGTGACTCAGGGTTTCTGTTGTTCCTGCCACTGCCCAGCTCTGCAGTGTTTCCGGGAGCAGCACTCAGACACAATCAGTGATGTAATTCTTTCTTCTTTTTCTTTGCGTTCCCTGTTTCTTCTTTCTTGTTTTCAGTCCTCTTTTCCTTTCCTTGCTGTTTTTTCACCCGTTTTCTGATATTCCCCCTCTTCTTTCCTGTTTTCTCCTGCTTTATGCCTTGACATCTCAGGCTATGTCTACAGTACAAGAGAAATTCAAATTTAAGGCAGTTAGCTTGATATAACCACGTGACTGTCTTCACTGTAAGTACCATTGGCTCGATTTAGGGAGCACTAATACTGGTATCATATCACTGTTGGTACCTCCTGGATGAAGCATCAATTTCGAATTCAGAAGTTCAGTTAAAGGCCAGTGTGGAAGCACCATGTATTAAAATTGAATTCATTAGCCTCCAGAGGTATCCCATAGGTAACCCACAATGCCCCCCAGTGCTCCGCTCTGGCCACTTCCATCTCTGCTGCTTTCAAGGTGCACAGGAATTAGGTAACAGGAAGACCATGAATTTGAAATTGGGACCAGGAAGCATGTGGCTGTGGGCTCATGTTTGTATGAGAGCCTGAGGAATGTCTTTTTCTGTCTTTGCTATTTCCATGGTGAGTGCACGTACCCATTACAAATAGCCTCATTACGGAGTTCATGGCTCTGTCTCTGCACTTGGTGGTGTTTTTTTGGCTCTGCTGACTGGCACCAGCCACTGCCCTGCCACACCACATAGCAGCAAGTCTGGGGTGGGGGGGGTCATATTTGCATAAGAGGCTGAGAAACTGCTCAGTGGTTTACATTTGTGCATATGAACGTCCCTCCCCCACAGGCGCCATCCATTCGGGGTCTTTCCCGCGCTCAACCATATCACATGGCTAGCTCCAACCCAATGAAAGGACGTGCCTGTCATTCGGTGCTGCCCATTATGTTAGGCAGCACCATGTCCTGGCTTGCACACAGTTGGGGGTCCAAAGGAAGGAAAGATTTTCAGGGCCTTTCTGCCACATGGGGGGACTACTTCAACTGGCCCCCACCAAAAATATTTTTGTGGCCTTTCTGCTGCTGGGGCAGAACTCTCCCCCTATGCCTAAGATTTTCAGGAGCTTGAAGCTGCTGGGGGCAACTCTTCCCCAGACGCTAAGATTTTCAGGGCCTTTGTTCTGTGCCAGGGGACTACTTCAACTGAAACCCCCTGCTGCCCCTACCCCCACCTCAACAAGGACCCCAGGGGACTAGCTGCTGCTGGTGGGAAGTCTCCCCCTAGCAGCTAAGATTTTTGGGCTGTTGCTGCCATACCCCGTGTTGGCAATGTCTGTGTAGTGAAGAGGGAAGACAAAAATCTTTTTTCCTAGCCGTTTCTATCCTCTGCACCCCTTCACTCAGAGAAGAGTGGGTGGAGGCCACTTGAGAATACAGACTGTGCACAGAAACTGTATAGTGGACTGGAAAGCCAAATACCCTCCCCTCAGCAACTCTCTTTTTCAAAAGCTTTACTATCAGCTCTTTCTTCAAGCTTTTCATTGCCCCATATTATTTTCAGGGATTGGATGCAAACGTGGGAGGGATAGTCAGTGGATGGCCAGTTGAGAAGACACACACCTGCTGATTTTTTTTATAAAATCCTTGCTAATTCAGTTACAGAAAAAGCGATTTGTTAACTTGATCTCTGTGGACACCCTACTTTTCCTTCCTTCCTACCTAAAGGAAAAATGGATGTTTGCTTCACATGGGAGGGGATTGAGGGCAATGCAACATGGGAAGATGTCAAAGACCAACAAACTTACCAGGAATGCTACTGATAATGGGGCTGATGGAACTGTGGAATAGGTTCCCACAATGCACTGCTGCAACAGTTTGCCAATGGAGTGTGGCAGCAATAGGTCAACTTTGTGAGGAGCATGTGGGGAGGTGAGAGAGTCAACATCGAATTTATAAATTCCAAAGTTTATAAAATTGATTGCAATAAGTTCAAATTTATTACTTAGTGTAGACACAGCCTGAGTGCCACCTGCTGTGGAGGAAGAAGCTGCCTCTGGGCTCCAGACAATGCTGCTGCTTTGCTTCAGGAGGCGCCGGCCCATTTCCACAGAGTGTGCTTGTGCAATAGCAGAACAGGCAGGCAGATCACTGAGTAGAGTGTTTGGTGAAGTGGTTTCCATTTTCCCTTTGTTTTTGTGCCAGTGCTTAGGGATAACAGCTTCAGATAGTCTCCTGAATGGTACCTTGTTCTGTTTACACTGTTCACTGTCATTGACTCACATGTGTACATTTCAGTCTGAAGAGAGTTAACGGTGTCCCGTCTCATTGCACAATAGCTGCCTTACAAGCCCTGAAGAGAAAAAAGAAGTATGAGAAACAACTGAACCAAATTGATGGAACGCTCTCCACTATTGAGTTCCAGCGGGAAGCATTGGAAAACTCCCACACCAACACAGAAGTGCTCAAGAATATGGGCTACGCTGCACAAGCAATGAAAAAAGTGCATGAAAATATGTGAGTACATTCTGTCTGCTTCCACAGGCAGGAGTTCAGTGTTGTAAAACTTGCCCTCTAACAAGTTAGAGGGGTTAAAGGTTTTAGTTTCACTAAGACACCTGATTGTGGTTTTCTTAATGTTTAGTGTTTGGGGAATGCTCCTGATAGTATAATGACATGTTTGGAATTAAAAACAGCCATCCCAACAGCAAACTGGACAGCTTGCCAGACTTCTTAATGCAGTGCACAGGGATGTTGTTAGGTCTGAATGCCTTCGGGGGTGGGGGGAATACTGAGAGCAGAAAGTCCAACAGAATTGCACTTAGAGACTAAGAGGAGCAATATGGACTCGTTTCTCCTAACTGGCTGTGTAATTTAGATTTTTAAAGGTGTCCTAATTCAGCACCAATTCAACAGGCTTTAAGCACCTGAGCAGGTCTGCTAAAGTAAAATTATTTCTGTTCAATAAGTGTTCTTACAATGCATTAAGGGAGAGGACTAGCATCTGCCGTGTGCAACTTGTCAACTTCTCACACACTTAAAGATAGGCATGTGCTTAATGCCTTGCGGAATTGGCACCCTACGCTGGAGACTTTGAATAGTCAGAATTTGTATTAATAAAAGGATGAGAAGCTCTTCAGATTAGGTTTTCCCAAGGAAGATGTGGTCTAAAATGTGGATTTTAAAAGCGATTTAAATACTATTTCTCCAGGGACCTAAACAAAATTGATTCTTTGATGGATGATATCACTGAACAGCAAGCAGTTGCCCAGGAGATCTCAGAAGCTATTTCAAACCGAGTTGGGTTTGGAGACGAGTTTGATGAGGTTAGTATTGCAATAAAATCGAGGATAAAAGATGTACCAGCCTAATACTGAGGTTATTTAATTGAACTGTGATTTGTTTTAAGCCTTTTTCCCATTCAAGTTGTGACTATAAAATTGCTTGAACACATTTAGGCCATGTCTACACTAGCCCCAAACTTTCAAATGGCCATTTCGAAGTTTACTAATGAAGCGCCTGAAATGCATATTCAGCTCTTCATTAGCATGCGGGCGGCTGCAGCACTTCGAAGTAGGCGGGGTCCTTTCGAAAAGGAGCCCCGTCGGGATGAGCCGCGCGGCGGCAAGGCGCGTCAATTTCGAAGTGCCGCGGCCGCCCGCATGCTAATGAAGCGCTGAATATGCATTTCAGGTGCTTCATTAGTAAACTTCGAAATGGCCATTTGCGTGGCCATTTTGAAGTTTGGGGCTAGTGTAGACGTAGCCTTAGATATTAAGAGAAATTTTGATCTCACAAACTTGCTCTCCATGTTCTTACTATGTATATTCATACATAACTGAAATGGTGAGTTTTGTAGTGCTCCAAATAGACACACATTTGACTGGACATGTGTCTGGACCGCTGCACACTAGCATTTGTATGACACATTGTGCTGTTTGCAAAATTTAAGCACTCAAGACTTGACTTGGAAAGGTATTTAGGCACCTAAAGAGACGGAAACATAACCTAATAGGATAGTCAAAAGTGCCTGAGTAGATTATGTGCCCAACTTTCTAATTGACACCACTGGGAGTTAGGTACAGAATTTGATCAGGTCCCTATGAAAATCCCAATAGGGAGCTATTTGCATCTTTCTGCAACTAATCTTTTTGTAAATCTAGACCTTTAAGGCTTTATCCAGTACCCACTGAAGTTGGCAGGATGCCTCTTGTTGACTTTGGGCACCTAATTAAGCTCTTAATCATTTCTAAACCAAGTTTTTTTTTTTCAAATGTTCAAAAGACAGATTCCTACTGAGGGCCTAAGGGCGTGATCCTGCAAAGTAATAAAACATTGAAACCAAAGCACTCTAGACCCCTCAGAATTGGGCTCAAAATTCATGTCAAGTTTGAAGATTTTTATATGTTGATTTTTGAAATGATGAACACTAAGAATTGTTTTAACAGTGTCCAAAGTGATAAAAATAACTCTAGTCACCTTTCTGAACCCTGCTGAAAATAAGCTATATAGTGTTTTAGTCCTACAGATGTACCTATAGGCATATACAATATTTCAAATGCTTACTACATGCTTGTAAAAGATTCATTTTTCTTTGCTTACTTCCTCAATATTTGGTGACTTGTTGAAGAACAATATTTTTCTGTGTTTTGTTTTCCCATTGACTTCTGTTTAAGTGAAATGACGGAATGTAAACTCTTTTTTTCCTTTTCTCCCCTCTCTTTTAAGAAGTCTTTAAACCACTACTGCAGATTTCTCTGAAGGATATGCTATGCTTCCAACAGACCTTAAGGTGTGGATGTAGAAATTGGAGATGGGGGCAAGGGGAGCAGTTTTGTGGCCTGTATTATGCAGGAGGTCAGATTAGATTATTATTCCTCCTTTCTGGTCATATTAATGCCTGAAGGGAATGTTTGACAAAATATTAGTCCATCAACATGTCTATTTTGTCAAAACTTTTCAAAAAAAAAAAAAAGGCCAATTTTGAGAAATATACTCTTTCCATTTTATTGTGAAATGTAAGCTAATTTCTAATATGTATATTTAAATCAGTAAAAAATGAAAAAAGAAATGTTTCTTCTGAACTTTTCTGATTTGAGGAGGGGAGAAGTTTAATTCATGAAAATTTGAGAATTTAACTTCTTTCATAATTTGGGATGGGAATTTTTTTTTTTTTAAAGAAATCTCTAAAATGAACACTGCCTACCCAGCTATACTTAAAAATCTATGTGCTGGTGGAAAGTCTTTTGTGATTACTTCTAGCTTCTACCTTGGTGATTAGGAAACCATAAATATGTGGAAAGAACCCTTTTCAAACCTACTAGAATATTTTCAGTTGTTGCTCTCATACATTGTTTGACTAATTTTAAAACAATTGAAATGGCAGTGGCACATGAATGTTACATCCAGCTGCCTGTCTTTTGAGATGCTCCTTTTGAGGAGTAACTCTTTGGCTGCATAAAAATAGTGTATGCATTTTAAAAATATTCTTAGTATTGCAAAAGCAGATTGGACCAGCAATCTACGTCAGCTTCTGTATTTAAGAAACAAACATAGTATGTGTTTTAAGAATGCCTAACGGGTTAGGAGGAGAGCCAAAATTTTAATATTGCCCTGGGAAACTGGAGACTCGTGAACTTGGGGAGACATCACACTTCACCCAAGAGCAATATGCTTTGTAGAAGGAGTATGGCAAAGACAGGCCCCTGGATATAATGCATTCATCTTTTAAAATAGGAAGAGAGAAATCATTTGTCAAAAATGGAAATCCACTTAAATATAGGCTTCCAGAGTTGCAAGAAATGTCTTAAAGGGCAAGGTTTTTAGGCTCTGGCAAATACAAGTGCTGAGTTGCTGTAAGTGCTTTTTAATTTCACGTTCCTTTCCCTTGTTCTGACTTTTAGTTAAGGCTTGTTATTGTTTGTAGAGCACAAATGTCCATTTAGTTAGATCCCATTTTGTGTTTTTTTTGGGTGGATATTTAAAACTCTTACTCCATTTATTAAGTTACAAGAGATTGTTAAATCCAGAACTTAAGAGTGGACCTTTTGCAAAACCCAAAACACCACTGGGTTTTCCCACCCTCTCTTGTTAAATTAAATCTGTTAGTTCAGTGGCATCAGGTGAGCTATACTTAGTAGAGATGAGTAAGCTGTGCTTTCTTCTAGGGGAAAAAAGGTGGCAGAACTTGAGGGCCAAACCATCTTTGGTGCCCCCCTCACCCACTGGGGCCCAAGCTGCCGCGCCCCCCCCCCCCCCCGTGGCTTAACCACCCCCAGTGGCTTAACCCCACCCTGGCAGGGCTTGAGCCACTCCCCTGGGCATCTTAACTGCCCCCCAGTGGAGCCCGCCATGTTCCCCAGAGCTGGTACCTCTGCCCCCCTCCAACTGAATGTTTTCCTGATTCCCAGAGCCTGGTTTCTCCAGCTCCCCCGCCAACTAAATGCCCTCCCTGTTCCCCAAAGCCGTGTGCCCCCTCCCCCCGTGAATGCCTTCCCCCATTCCACAGAGCCAGGTACCTCCAGCACCCCCTCAAATGCCCTCCCTGATCCCCAGAGCCAGATACTTCTAGCCCTTCCACCAAGTGAATGCCGTCGACTTACATCCCTGCTACCGCAGGGGCCACGCCAACTACAGCTGTGTTGGGGCTGTGTCGTGCTGTGGCACTGGGGCTGTTCCAGGACCATGCTGGGCCGCAGGTGCTGAGGCAGCAGGAACTGTGTGGTCCCCAGCATGGAGCTGCAGGTGCCATGCTGGGACTGAAAGACCCACGTGGCTCCCAGCTGAAGCCGCGCATGCACAGAATGGGCGGGAGGGGCACATTAAAAAATGGTGGCCCAGGAAAAATGGTGCTGGAACACCCTTCTGCGGCATTCTGGCAGGAAAAAAAGCCTAGTAGATAAGTATTAAAGCTGTTATACAAGACACTGGTAAGACCTCTCTGGAATACTGTGTGGAATTATGATTACTCATGTGCAAGAAAGATGAATTGAAACTGTGTGGGGCAAAGAAATAATACTAGGATGAACAGAGGAACGGAGGGTGCTCTGAGTACCTGTGCACTTAGAGAGAGACAAAAAGAAACCCTGCAGCAGCAAGTTTCAGATACTCAGTTAACTGATTCCACCTTGTGCTATGAGGCATGTGGCTAAAGACAACACTGTAGACATTCCTACTTTTTCAGAGCCAGGACTTCAGCCAGAGTGGGGACATCTACACTGCATTTTCTAGCTTCTATGAACCTGAGTTAATTGGTCCAGGTTCTGAGACTTGCCATTTTTTTCCCAGAGTAAACAAGCCATAACACAGCATGTCTCATTAAGCCTAATGAAACAAAGGCTGAGAGAGTCTATTACATAAACAGATCACTGATAAACATTAGAGTGGTGAAGAATTAAAATGAAGGACTATGTTGGCTCAAGGACAAATGGATATGAACTGGCCATGAATTGGTTAACTGGTAAGCATACTGGTAGCAGCCCCAGCTGTGGAGAGGTTGGACAGTGGGAAGGGCTGGTGGGACGTGGTCATGTTGGGGCCAGGTGGCAGGACCTAAGGTAAAACCATTAACCCAGTGAAGTACTCTCTTTTAACTGATTAACTCTTTTAATCGATTAACCCTTTTAACGTCACTACCATGAATAAATTTGCTTGGAAACTAGAAGAAGGTTTCTAGCCATCACAAGGAGAGTGCTCCTGGAAAAACAGGAATAGTGGGGCAAACAACCGGCCTGGTTTAAAGATAGCACTTGGTATATTTATGAACTGGAATATATGAGAGAGCAGCCTGAGCTAGCTGGAGACTGGACACAATGAACCAAGAGTCCCTTCCTGTCCAGTGATCCTAATGGTACTCGGATTGATGATTGTGATTTGAGGTGCCTTTGATGTTAAATGAACCCATTGCTTGAAATACAACTTTGCAAATGATGTCTCGCTTACATTCAGGATGAGTTGATGGCAGAACTGGAGGAACTGGAGCAAGAAGAATTGAATAAGAAAATGACAGATATCAGATTACCAAGTGTCCCATCCACATCACTGCCTTCCCGCCCTGGTAAGCAGCCTACCATTTGTGGTTTTCTGTAATAAGCCATGTCCTGAGAGAGACGAGAGGGAGTGAAAGCTCAAATGAAGCATTTAACTTGCTTTAACTCTTTTAATGTAGACCTCTTACCCACTTGTTCTGCCTGTTCCCGTGAAGTAAGGGAGGTGTTCAGTTTGGTTCATGGAAACATTTAGGACCAAAATCTATGCAGGTTTAAATGAATGCAGTGGCACTTGTTTGGCCTTTATCGTATGTGTGTAGGTATTTTCTAGTGTATCATATAGGTAGGAAGCCAGAAATGGGAAGTAATTTGCAATGCAGCCATTTGTTCCTTTTGAAAAGAGGAAGCTGACCTGGAATCAGTAACACAGCTCCTTCTCCTGAGCCTGACAGTGGATTGTAATTTGCCATTGACATTATGTTTACCAGCTAAGGAGTGAAAAGCTAATATAAATTTAAGACAGTAGCATTGTTCCTTTTCTTATAGGCCATACTCACTCCCTGAACAATCTCATTTTGAAATTAAGCAGTAGCTAATAACTAGGCACACCGCCCTTCTTTTCCTGGAGTCCTGAATCATTTATTCTGAGTTTTAACTTTTATCCACTCATTTTTCACCTTTTCTATTCTCCAGCTGAGAGAATGACCTTGCGTGAGCTAGCATCAGAGCATACAAATCTGGTCCAGAAGAGTGACAGTGAGGCACAAGCTGCTGTTGGCCTGTTGTTCTGATTGAAGGACGGGTGTAGCATGACTGACTGCCTTAGTCTTAGCACTGTTTTCCTCTTCAGTATATTTCAGCTGACAACACTTAAGACTTGTGGGAAGAAAGTAAGATGTTCCTATCAGGGCAAAGGCCTCATCTGCATATGCAAATTGCACTAGTTTAATTTCAAACTGTTTAAGAAACAAAGTAGTTAGTCCAGTGCTACTTTCTTGGGAGGAAAGTGGGGGGCACCTGTTTCAGTTCAAAATGTTTTGATTAGCTTTGCTCATGTTAGTACATGTACCAAGGCAAGCTAACCCCATATAAGGCAAGTTTGAATCAAGTAATGTGTTAACTGCTATATGGACAAATCAGGGTAGTAGTAGTAGTAATTCCTACTTGTTATGTAGTGCTTTTAACGTGTCTCAGAAGGAGCTGCCAAAAAGGGAAGGATCATTATTCACATTTTTATATATGGGGAAACTGAGGCACAAAAATGACATGTCCACGATCACACAGCTGAGTGGCACAGTTAGGGATAGAGCCCTACGTCCTCTAAATCCCAATACAGTGCTCAAGCCACTAGAAAGCCAAGCTAAACTGGTGAGACTGTGTGTAGACTGGGCGAAGACTAGGCAGGTGGTGCTTACATAGCATTGCAGCGCACAGCACCATCCGAAGAGGAGGAGCAGTGTTTGATTGTCTTCTCCATCAGTTGAGAGGTCTGCTGTGACCATCTTGGTGAGGTGCACAGAACACCTCACTTTTCAAAGTGTTCTGCTCCATGTTACCCCTCAATAACTGCATTTAGGGCTCAAAATATCTCCCACTGAAGTTAAGAAATTTGAATCGGACCCGTAATGGCCAGGGCTGTAAGTGACCTGCTTGTGGGAGCATAACGGACGTGCATTCAATCTGTCTAATCTCTGTTTTACTATATTTAGCTCACTATTTCATCAATTGCTTTGAAGTACCTCTAGCCGGACTCGCATTACACAAATCCTGCTGCCAGTGAATAAAATGGCTCTGCTACTTTAGTCACTGATTATTATTGTTCTCTCACTGTAGCAACCTCCAGGAAGAAAGCAGAAGATGATGATGATATGAAGCAGCTAGCGGCTTGGGCTTCGTAACATCAGACCACAGTGTTGACAACTAGAAGTTTCTTACGATACTGGTGTAAAGAACTGTAGTAATATTTTATATACTTAGCAAGTCAGACCCAATTTGATCACTTGTTTTTACTGTTAGTGTCAAATTACTTTACTTTGATACTATTTTTAAATGGTTTTTTAAAAGAGATTTCAGAACTTGGCCAGTGTCATGTCATTTTTCCAGTGAAGAAGCCAGTTGGAATTCTTGGTAAGAAGCATTTTACTGGATAGTGTCTGGCACTAGCATTTTTACGAGCCACTAAGGCCCCATGTACACACACGACCAAATTAGCTGCTGGTGTGCATATGTGAAATGTACTCAAGGCTTACAAGTTTGGCTCAGAGCATTTGAAAACTAGTAGAACAATTTCCATAAGCGGCAGTGCACACGGACCTGTTGGGGTACAGAGAGCATGCAGGAGAGCACCTTGCAGTAACAAGGTTGGAAACTGTTCGCTGCTTTGGGCAGAATCTTGTGTGAAAGGCTTTGGGTTTAAGTGTTTGTCAATCGCCATATACATCTATATAATTAATTATACTCAAGGTTTAGAAGCAGTTCAGACTTTTTCAGTGAAAATACAGTTTGGCTTTCCAGTGTGACTAGGAAAAAACTAGAGTGTAGAATTAGTTTAAATCTAGGTCCCTGCTGGTTTAAGATTGCTTCAGCTAACGTCGTTAAAGATCCAGGGGAGATGTGGCCTTGCTACTACTAATGTGCCTACCAACTTACGTTTTTCAAGATGAGTCTTAATTTCACACCACAGATTGTTAAAAGAAGTAATAAGGGTACTTGTAACATTATGATTGCAAAATAACATTGAATTCCAAGCTTTCCGTTCCTGTACCAGCACCTGAATGGAAATTATTATTGAATTGTTAATGTTTGAAATTTTCTTCGTTCTCTCTCATCTTCGAATGTCAGTGATTTAGCTGTGATATTTATGTACTGTATTGCACAGTTGATTATTTTTAGTCTAAAGGGACAAATGTCATTTTTGAGTGTTGAGGTACTGTATATGCAGAGAAATCAGAACAAGCAAAATTAAACATGCTTCTGTGAAAGTGAATGTTGATAGATAAGACCTTCAGACTGGGTAACTCATTGCCATCTGCAGTGACATATTGGAACACTTACATTGTGGGGTTTTCTAGAATATTGGAAATCAAAGGAGTACTTTGTTTTAAAGATTATAATTGATAATCAGGCTCGCCAGGAAACAGTGGGTGACAGACGTTCTTTAGCCTTATAGGAGCAGAAGATTAACCACTTAAGACACTGTGCCAAGCTCTTTGGCCTCACGCCAGCAGGTGACTTCAGTCATCATTCTCATGTACTTCACATTAAGCACATGCTAACATTTATGTTACTGGATAAAGGCCAGAGTGCTCAGCATCGTGGCAGATTGAGCCATATGAGTGGAATAGATTAGGAAATTTGCAAGTGTGATGGGCTGGATTCACCTATTTGAACACGAGTACAGAACCATTGTAATATCATTGGAGCTACTTCTGATCTGTGCAGGTATGAAAGGAGAATCAGGTCTGTGTGCTAGGCCGAGCAGCCCAGTGTCTGTTGTCTTTCCAGTATCTCCTAGCTCAGGAGCTGAGCTTTCCATGCAATTGGTTTTCTGTTTCTAGCGCAGGAGAAAGAGAGCTGGGACTTTGCAGGCCTCTATTTCCCAACCGTGTGTTTTAAATTTAAATTTCCTTTAAAAGATGGTTTGGAAACTAATAAAGTAACCGAACAAAATGTCATGCAATTATAATGCGTTCTGAAATGCAAGACAAAATACTGACAAGAAGCTGCTGGGGTTAGGTGGTTTATTAAAATAACTAATTTTCTGAGTTAGTCAGAATCTGTTTTCTATGAATTTGGTGACAGTTACACTTACGTTTTTGAGATTAAGCAAGCTCCTTTACATCAGTGCAGCTAAACTGGGGACAAATCAGGTACTGGGAAGGGACTGCTTTGGCACATGACTGGCTGTGTGTTTGCATAGATCTGATCACTCTGCACACATTTGGCATTTCTGTGGAGAAGTAAGGCGGTGCCAATATGTTTTACATGCTTAGTTTGGAAAGACTGGCCTCAAATACCTGTTTTTGCAGAATTATTGTCCAATACTTGCTCAAGCATTTTGACTAGGTTAAGTGCTAACACTAAATACAATGTTAATTTTATTCTGACTTTTACAAGTAATATATAGAGATTTGTGTTGCTATTTAATTTCTCTTGAAAATAAAGACACTGCCCCAGCACTCAAAAGCTTTCTGTGTCTAGTTGTATACAACACTCCTCCCTATGGTATGTTTAGAAGTGTCTAGATATCAACAAGGAGCAGCTTTTATCACTGTAGGCAGAGAGCCAGCATCCTTGTGACACAATGAAAAGGGCTTTTCCCCCCATGCACCATACTTCTCAGTCTCCAGAAATCTCCAGCAAACCTTCAAAGGTTCAGGAGTGCACATTGCTTTAAGTTAGCCAAGTGCAGGGCCATCCATAGCCACGTCAACAGCACACATTCTAAAGGAGACAAATGGAGGCCACCACAAATAGCTGAACAAGGATGTGTGGGAAAGAGATGTTCAAAGACGTGTATAAATCATCCCATTTCAGACTACCCATGACTTCAGCTCCCCTCTGAAACTGCAAACCTGCTGCCTCTGTGCAGGAACATTTCCCAAGAACAGCTTCCAAGGACAGGGGAAAGTGAAGAGGCCAGTCAGTATCTTGAGCAAGCTGGTAGTACAAACTGCAGAACTCCAGCTATTTTTTTAGCTTATGTCTAGTCCCGTGAAGTACAACGCACCTTCAGTTCCTCTTAATCTCAGTGGGAGCTGCCGCTGTTCAGTGCTGCATCAGTGCTGAGCCTGTGCTGTAGAATCTGGTTCTTAAAGAATAAAGCCTCCAAAGGCCTTGGGACTGTAATGTAGCCATCCAGCTGCGAAGTCCTGCAGGCCTAACGAGGACTGCTGTGACTCAGTGAAGCTGAGATTTGGGTGGTCAGATCCCTGCTCCAGGGGAAAGAAGCTTCCTTGTTGTAACAGTCCTGTCCAAAGCAGTCGGAGCATAGCACTGACTGGCCAGAACTTGAGTAAGCATTTTGATATTTAAGACTTGGGACATTCAGTTGAAAGGCTCTTTGATCACAGGGCCAGATGCTCACGTGCCCCAGTCAAAGTTCTAGGAGCTATACCTACAACTGAGCATTCACATGTAGATTCAGATGCAATCGAAATCTGCCTCTATTTGAACATTTGCCTCTCTCTCCTGTGCCAAGGGATATCAGTGCATGAGATAAGAATTAACAGCTGGAGGTTCGTGAATGATACAGTTATTGAGGAAGATGAGAAGCTAGCAAAAACAGTGCAGGTGCTAAACGAGGAAGGGAAGCAGTATTGACTGATTACGAACCTCGATAAAACAATGGTATTTGGAGATTAAGAAATAAGAAGGAAGATCAGTGAGAATGGGATTGAACTAGAGAGTGTAGAGAAGCTCACATAACTGGAGAGCAACATAATGTGATCTAGACTGTAAGAAGGAAATAGTGACTAGAATAGTGAAAGCGAGTGCATTTGAAGACTATTATAAGATCGGGAAAAGCAAAGCAATTACTTAGGAACAAAGCTGAGCATCTTGAAAACGTGCATTCAGCAGCATGTTGTACGGATGTGAGACATGAATGATAACGAAAGATTCGAAGAGAAGGATATTGGCATTCGAAAGGAGTAGTTATAGAAATATCCTGAGAATAGGACAGATGCCGAAGGTCACCAAAGAGGAATTATATAGGAAGATACAGCCAAAAGAGAACCTATTTCAGAGCCTATAAATGGAAGTTACAGCTATTTGGTCATATCTGCAGAATGAATGATGAGCAAAATATCAAGACCCTGGTGTTTGGCATAATAGATGGTTTGAATAGGAGAGGCAGACCCCACAGAGAATGGGTAGATGATATAGCAGAATGGTGAGGACCTAGTCTGCAGAAACTAAGCCACTCTGCACTGGACAGGGAAAGATGGAAGGAAATCCTGAGGGAGGCATTGGACATCAACAGACCCTGAGCCCATGGTTGATGATGTGCCAAGACAGTGTTTTGTTTATTATGGAAGCAGAAGGACTCTCTAAAGTCAACATGTTACTGTTAAGAGTGTTCTCCATTAACATGGGTATCACAAACAGGCATTTAGAAGAGTGAGATTCACTGCAGCTGACCCTGATCTGTAAAACCTCCTTTCTGAACCGTTTCATTTAGGAATGCCCCCCAGGGCTTTGACCCTTTTGTCTGGGTATTTTCAAAGAAAGGAAATAGTTTTTGTAAAAACAATTGAATGTTAACTTTTTGCTATTTGTGTAAATTTAAAAAAAATAAATATTTTGGTGTCAACTTCTGTTGAGCAATTGTCTTACCTAACGTGTTTGTCCTGTGTTTTAATTTGGATGCAGTACAGTTATCAGAGGTGCAAAAATCTGTTGGAGTTTAAGGCTTGTTTAAAGTTTTGTGAACAGTTTTGGGGTGTGTGGGAGGACCCTCATAACTAGTCTTGAATTCAAAAACTTTTCTAAAGGTGATTGGGTTAAAATACATATCCTAGTTAAAGTGAGGGCTGGGCCATCCTCCTGGAGTATTACTATTCCAACTGTCCCATCTGGGACCTTCTGCCCTGCAAAGAGATTTCCCCTGAATTAGAATGAGTTCCTGTAAAGCAGATCCTCCTTTTCTGGTGTTTTAAGGAAGATGTGGAGTGTTCTTTAGTTCAACTTTGTGCCCTTTTTGGGTTTTTAATGACTGAAAAACGGGAGCCTGGAAGGAGGGGACAGATGAACATTTCCTCTTTTTCAAAATGTTTGTCTTGTTTTACCTTCAGACATATGTCAGCTCAGGTGTCACTTGAAGATGCCTTCAAATATATATATTTTGCCTTTCAGTTTCACCTGAAAAGTGCAGACCTTTCAAATCTACACCAAACATTAGACATTTGAGTTAAATAGGGATTAACACAGAGTTTTAGACAATCCAATGTAGAATCTCAGGGGGAGGATACCAAGCTGGGAGATTTAGATAACATGGTGCTTGAAGGCATTCTTGGTTACTTTTGAAAAATTAAAGATTACTCAAACCCTCAGATTTATAATTTCTTGACTTCCTTCACTTTGCAACTCTAATGCTTTTTCAACATAGCTGTTGGTAGCCCAGGCTTGGGGTGTATATGTCTGTATGCTATGCATATTTTTAACAAGAATTTTTCTCTCTCTCTCTCTCCCCTTTCCCCACTTCCCTCTAAACAAAGCTCATACTTGCTTGTATCTGAGCTGAGCATTTGAATTCAGGTTATTTGGGTGGGTTCCAAATGAAACAAACCCATGTCTCCCCATTCCTATCTCTCACTGAGGATTGTAATTCTACTGCTGCAGGCAGAGCTTTCTTAGGAGCAGATCTACATCATTACAATTTGCCCTCTCTGGTCATCTTCTTTCCTAGCCCTACTCAATGAATGAAATGCTGGATTCCCCACTTACCTACAAGTTTCAAGCATGCATGGAGATGCTTAGTCATTTTACCACGAACTTGAGTCACTCAAGCTTTCTTAAGACAGGGACGGGCACCAACCAAGGGTTTGTGGTAAGGATAATCTACGCTGGACTCACTGACATTATATGGCGAATACATCAGTGAATGTTAGGGTTTCGGGCTGAGTAATGGGGCAACCAAGAAAAGTTGTTAGTTTCTAACACACAGCTGCAACAATGAAAACCAGGAGGCATCCTGATGATATGCTCAGAGACTGTAGGTGTCAAGACAAAGTTTGTAAAGCTGACATAGGTATTAAAGAGAAAATTGGTGGGACTGAAGCTAATTCACTTTTGGAAATGGGATTTAAGCACTTCTGGAAATTTTCTCTTTATTAAAAGCCAGGGAAAAGTTGGGAGGCATTTTCTGAAGAGCTTTTTAATATCTTGGCCCTCATTTTATACACTTAAATATTTTCTTAAATCAACTTAAATTGTGACATGTTACAGTTACAAATTTTTATATCATTTGTTCACTCAGTTAGTTGCCAAAGGGTGGGGAATGAAATTAGTTTAATTTATGAAGCTAATTAAGAGGTTAAAAGTTGCAGAGTAATTTTGTATTTGAAAAAAACACACCTGCAACCTTAAGAGTAATAAATGAGCAGTTCTGCTAATGCCTTTCCTTACTTGGAATCAAAGGAAAAAACCTGGACTCTGCTATTCTGTCTCCACCGATAGAAGGTCATTTGGGAGCTGTGTGAAGTTTGGAGTTGCACAGATCCCTAAACTCAGTACCTTTTCCTGAAAAGATTGAATGATACACTTTTAAAATGGACTCTAAATCTTGAAGTATTTCATGACGCCCTATGGTGTAGTGTCAGGTTTGACTCTAACCAAAGAAACATTGTGGTATGCAATCATTAGCTTAATTAATAGTGAGCCTATCTAGGTCAGTCAGGATTTATCAGCTATGGCATTGGGTGGTTTGAAATGACCAACAAATTAATTAAATTTCCAACATCTCTGTCAACATAAAGCTGCAAAGCAGGCTGGTCTTGTAAGATGAACCAAAATCAGCTGCTCAGGCTTTGGAGGGAAAGGAGTTTATTGACCATTAGATGGAGCTCTGTGTTCAGTTTAGGAAAGGTAACAGACATGGGGACAGAAATCCACTTAGCAGTCTCCTGTTTTCAGCTAGACCTTTACTTCAATCTCACTAATTGATCATCTGGCAAAGCAAAGAGCATTGCATGTAGGAATGTAAATTTTAAAGGCGGGGTGGGTGGGAAAGGAGCTCAAATATGCCTCTAGTTGCTGACTCTTTTTTGTGAGTTGTGCCTGCCCTGCTTGGTTTTCCATTCTGCATCAGTGTGGATGGTACTGAACTCGAAAATGTAGAGAAGTTCACACATCTGGGGAGCAACGTAATGTATGATCTAGACTGTAAGAAGGAAATAGCGACTAGAATTGTAAAAATGAGCGAATTTGAAGGCAATGGATAAGATCTGGAAAAGCAAAGCGATTATCTTAAGAACGAAGCTGGGTGTCTTGAAAATGTGTGTATTCAGCAGCATGTTGTACGGATGTGAGACATGGGTGATAACGAAAGATTCGAAAAGAAGAATATTGGCATTCGAAAAGAGTTGTTATAGAAAGATTCTGACAATAGGATGGATGCAGAAGGTCACCAATACGGAATTATATAGAAAGATACAGCCAAAAGAGAACCTGCTGCAGAAGGTTATAAAACGGAAGCTACAACTATTTGGACATATTTGCACAATGAATGACAAACGAAAAATCAAGACCCTGGTATTTGGCATAATGGATGGCTCGAATAGGAGAGGCAGACCCCACAGAGAATGGTGCAGAGCTAGTCTACAGAAACTAGGCCACTCTGCCCTGCATAGGGAAAGATGGAAGGAAATAGTGAGAGAAGTGTTGGACACCAACGGGCGCTGAGCCACAGTTATTGATGATGATGATGATGACATTGAACAGGTGAGAGAGGAGACCTAGCCATGCAGATGTTTGCTGGGAGGCCCATAGGTAAGCATTTGAAGACTGGCCAAGCTTTGATGAGTTGAATCCTCAACTTTCAGGGCAATATTTTTAAAAGTGCCTGTGTGACTTGAGAACCTGGGCAGTCCAGACATTTTGTGCTTTTGACTTAGTTCCACTTCACCTGCTTGCTCTCAGCCCCAACTTTAATTAGAGCTGAGCAAGGGGCTTACTGAATTATTCAATGCTCATTTAAATTTGCTTGAAAAAGGCTATTCTGTCACAGTTCAGAACCCTTAAAAATACTCTCACCCAAAGATGCTACCGCCTCCAGCACTGCCTTGTAAAGGATATACAAAGTTCTGCATGCAGGACAAGAGCTGTGAGGCAGAAGCAGCTTGAAGGGGCATATGCTGTGTGTGGCATCTATAAATAGAACAGCCAAATACCAACAACACTTCACATTCACAAACCTTTGTGACTGATCCTCATAGCAGACCCAGGAGAGAGGGAAGTGAGATGTGTATCCCTCTGGACACAGAACAAAGTGATGTGATTTGCGAAAGGCTACGAACTTTGATAGTGACAGCACAAAATACTTTAGGGTTTTTTTTTCCTCTGAGCCATTGGTCTCTCAAGTAACCTGCACAGCTGCTCCCAGGCCTCTGTGCAATCTTCTTAAACAGTGGAGCCAAAACTGACTGCCAGCCATGATTAAAGGTCTGCAAAAGCTCAAAAGCTTGTCTTTCTCAGGGGCAGAAGTAGGTCCAATGAAAGATATTTCCATGCCCACTTTGTCTCTCTAGGGCAGTGGTTCCCAGCCTTTTCAGTAACATGCACACTTGCATGAGACAAACACTTCTACAGTGCATCCACTTTTTTCAGCTGAATTGATTGCTTGTAAAGGTCACATTTACTTACATTTAATGTGGTGAGGGTCTTACTGGAGAGGTTTGCAACACAGCAGCCCATACGACAAGCTAAACAGGGATCAAATGGAATGGTGAGTAATCAAGTAACTGCTGAAAATTTCAATTACTGATGGGGAGTGGGGAGCAGCTCCAGAGAGCAGGCTCCCCTACCCACCAGCCTATTGGTCTGGGACACAGCATTCAAACCGCCTCCCAGCTCCAAAAGACTCCGGCCCTCCCCTCCTCCCTTGCCACTGGCCTGGAAACAGCATTTCAGCTGCCTCCCAGTGCATACTTGCTCCTGCGGGGTTGGCATTTCCCCCCCCCAGTGGCTCTGCAAAGAACCACTGTGAGGGGAAATTGACAAGCAGCAAGACTGCCTGAGTCCCAGCTGGCATAAGGTTTGTCAATTTCTCCCCCACAGAGCTCTATGCCCAGCTGTGGGGAGGAGAAATTAACAAAATGTCATGGCACACTTGGACAGTTCTCACAGCACATCAGTGTGTCACAGTGCATTGGTTGAAAGTCACTGCTCTAGGGGCCTGATTAAATGGATTGATGAGGTTACTGCTGACCTACCAATGGGCTGCAGAGCAAAGTAAAATTGCTTCAGAAGTTGAAAGCTGAGCCTGAGTGGCAGTGAGCACCCCGTAGGTTTGAAGCTGAACCCTGGTTTAAACCTTAGGTTCCCACTGGAAGCTTTGTGAGCAAAATAATCCTAATTTGCACTAGTTCAGGGGTCATTTGCAGAGCCCTGTAAATTCATGAATACCAACTTTATATCTGTGAGGACTCACATCTGTGGATGTGGTTGCAGATGCCAATGGATCATTTTTGCAGATGCAGATACCTGTTTTGTATCCATGCAGGACTCTATTCATCTGACCTAGAAAAATTAACCATCCATCTGGAACAACCTTAACTTAGCTGTGAGGAGCACCCTATATACAGGTTGAATCTCTCTAATCTGGAACTCTCATTCAGCAACATCCTAATCCAGTGTGATTTTCATTAGCCAGATGACCACTTACCATGGGTGTGGCCACGTGTCCTGTGGTCCCATAAAGTTTGTTTGTAGCTGCCAGTCCTGGCTTTCAGTGTTCTGTGCTGTTATTTAGCTGTAATTTACCCTTAAATGTCTTCTAAGAGCCCTAGTAACGAGGTAGCTGTGTTAGTCTGTACTCCAATAAAACAAAAAACCAAAAATGTAGCACTTTAAAGACTAACAAAATTATTTATTCGGTGATGAGCTTTCGTGGGACAGACCATTTCTTCAGATCCAGATTGTTTTTCAGTTTCTATTAGCCCAGTAAGCAGTGAAAGTATTGGCAATGTGATAGACAATATTGACATCCCATGGTCTGGCAAATTCTCTTGGCTGGCACTGGTCAAGTCCTGAGGGTGCCGCATTAGAGATGTTTAACCTATACTGTATAATACACTTTTGGAAACATCCTATTGTTTATATTGCACAAAAGCACCATTAACAGACAATATTACAGGACAGATCTTTGTCAATTGAGCTATATTGATGTATGTGATCTGAGTATCTGACCCACAGTATTTGTTCTGTGGCCTACCAAACACAGTGGTTAGGCTTAGATCCTCAAAATTTCAATGGAAGTAAAAAATGTAAATACCTATCAGGCACTGGGCCTCCAAACCTTGGTCTGGAGTCCTTCCTCTGCTCCAAATTCCTGAGCTGGGTGAGGCAGTAGAGGCAGGAGTCAACAGCTGAGAACTGCACAGTTCAGAGAAAAGAATCCGTCCCCTTAACTTTTGGAGTAGTCTGACTCTTCTGTGATTGATTTCTCTGCAATGGGAGCCAGGGATGCTCATTTGAAAACTGGGCCACTGATTATGTGCTTAACTTCAGACACCTGGGTTTGAAAACATCAGCTTCTGCAAAGCCTTTTGCTAAATAAAGGATTTAAATATTTTGTGGCTCACTGCAGAAAATGTTTATGCCTGGCAGCATCCGGGGGCGGGGAGGGGGGGATTCTTTGCATGTCGATTCTTTCAAGTGTAAAATCTAAAGTTAATTAGTAACCAAGGACAAGCTCAAGTTCTCACTGTTTAATATTCCTTAGTCACACGCTGGTCTGTGTATTGATTTGGGAACCCTTAACTAAACTTCAAGAGCTGCTTTTTACTTCTTATTAGGACTGTGTAAATCAGATCAGACTTGTGGGAGGTACAGGCCCCTGAAGAATACAGAGCAGCAGCAACTCCATAATTATGTCAGCTTTTCAGTTTTAGCTGCATTTTGACTCTTTCTAAAATGATCCAAATTTCTCACTTCTGGCTCTTGGCAATAAAAGTTGTAGATTTTTTTTCTCTTTTAAAGCATATTTGAGAAGAATTGGACAAGGCTTTTTAGGCCAGGTCTACCCTGGGATAATGATGTGTGTCCAAAGTCATGGCAATACATTATCTGCTCATGGCCTATCCTCAAAGGAAACAAAACAACTGAGATGTAGCTTGTCTGTTTATGTACCTTGTCGTTACTGTAGTAGCTGAGTTCAGCACGATCTCTGCTGCTGTCCCCATTTTACAGATGAGGAACCAAAGCCCTTAAAAAAAAAAAAAAAGCCCATAGCTGGCCCTGTCAGCTGACTCAAGCCTGGGAGGCTCAGGCTTCAGGGCTGAAAAATTTGGGCTGGAGCCTGAACTCTGAGACGAACAATGAAGGATCCCAGAACTAGGACTCTTGTTTGAGCAGGAGAGTCTACATAATAACTTTTAGCCCCACAGCTTGAGTCTTGTGAGCACTGAGTCAACTGACCCTGGCCAGGGCGGGACAGGACATACTTCTCATTATGTACATGTACTATGCCTGACATAATAGGTATGGTTGGGCCTTCTAAGTAAACCGGTCATATAAATAGTAAGTAAACAAGGAGGAAGAGAGTCTTTAAAATTATGATTTGCCTATGATGAAACATGGTTGGGAGCCTCCCTGAGTGTGTTTGGGATTACCTAGACATGATGGAACCTTAGGATGTTTGTGTGATGATTCCTTGGAGGGAATTTTCCATAGCTCACAATTGTTTCTGAAACCATTTAAAAAGTTTTACATACTGTAAAAATAATGCAATGGCAAAATGCCAGCACACAATGTAGTCCAATTACGCACAAGCCAGATGAGCAATGCTTGTCAAACCTGTACAACTACAAATGGAATGGAAATAATTAAAGGGTATTTGAGCTACAGAGTCATTCTTAACATCACAGACAAATACCTGTGGCCTTTCTCATTAGACACTCTTGGTCTGTAGAACCGTCCCCAGCTGGAGAGGCAAAGACAAGGGACTTTTAAGTTTAATTGTCTTATGCAAGGTAAGAAAGTAATAAAATCCAGAACAAACTAATAATTTATGAGCCAGACCACTTAGCCATTTAAAATTCAGTCAAGATTTTCCCAGGACAATTTTCCTGTAGACAGAGTGCTGTCTCCTAACATCAGGGTTATCTAATTTTAACTGCCATCCAGGCTACAGGTTCAGTAGCAGCAGAGTGACGTGCGCTGTGAGATTGGGTGAATCACCATCTCCCTCTTCGTCTGTTACTGCTACCTCAATGTGCGGCATAGCTAATGTTTGCAAAGCACTTTGAGGTGCTTGGGTGGCAGGTGCACTACAAGTACTGAGTAAACAGTTTGTGCTACCACCTGAAGGCCCCATCTGCGATGAGACCTCTTTGTAGTGGGTGCGGCACAGACATCAATTCAATTCTTATTCTGGAGGGCTTAAAATGTAAAAGTAACGTGGACGCAGAAGCCGTGTCTGCACGTGCACCAAATGTGGGAATAAGTGGCCCTCTTTTGAAAGAGCAGGGGGGGTGTCCACACGTGTAACGCCGTCTTTCGAACGGAAATCTAAAGAGCGGGGCGCAGACGGCGAAATCCGAACCCCGATCCCAGCTCAGGAAGATCGGCCCCTTTTGAGATAGTAAATCGAAAGAGTACACGTGTAGACACTCCACCGTCCGCTTTTTTGAAATAAGGGTCCTCCATGGCGCCGCTCAGCTGGGGTGCAGGGTCACGCCAGCTGGCAGCAACGGGGCTCTATGGGCCCTGCATCGGGCTGCCTTAAAGCTGCACGTGCTCAGGAAACCCATGGCAGGCAGCTGAGAGCGTGCTAAGGAGCAGCCTCTGCATGTGGTCCAGCCCCACGCTCCAGTGCCACAGCCATGGCCAGCAGCCAGCCCCTGCATGAGCCCCATGGCCCCTCCTCCAAGCCCCCACAGGGCTCCCAGGGGGAGGAAAAAAGAAAGGGCCCCCTCCTGGACAGAGCAGGAGCTGCGGGACTGCCTTGGCCTGTGGAAGGAGGAGGAGAAAGTCCTGCACGAGATGGGGGTCAAGCAGCGCACTGCCGCTGCCTTTGGCTGCCTGGCTCAGGGCCTCCGGACCAGGGGCCAGCCAGAGCATGCCACAAAGCAGGTACACTCCAAGATCAAGGAGCTGTGGCAGGGCTATGCTTGGGCCAGGCACCAGGCCAGCCACTCCGGGGCAGCCCCAGCCACATGCCCCTACTACTGGGAGCTCCAGGGCATCCTGGGGCCCTGGGACAGCTCCCTGCCCCCGGCATTCCTTGAGACCTCGGGTGATGAGCTGCGGCCGGAAGAGGCGCAGCAGCCTGGACCGCAGACCCCCAGAGAGCAAGGGCACTGCGGTGTGGTCGTGCGAGGAGGGGGACTTCGCCATATACATCCCCTCCTGCTCCTCTAGCCAGGCGACCGGGAGCCAGGCATCCCTGGATGTCGTCGAGGGACCCTCCAGTACATACAGGGAGGGGGGCACACCTGCTCCGCGGGGGGGGGGAGGGGTGGCAGTGCAATGGCTAGTCGCCCGCACATAGGACCGGTGGGCCTGGGCCGCACACAGGCCAGCCTCCACGTGGGATGTGGCACCCCACAGTGGCCCACCAACAATGCCCAGCATGTGCCTTCAGTGGACAGCGCCGCAAAGGGATGGCAGCCAGTCAGTGCTGGACAGCACCCGGGGCCTGCACACCTGCGCCAGAGACCCCTAGATGCACCCGCCCCCCCCCCCCCCGCCTCATTGGCCGGGAGGCCAAGTCCATGGGGGGATGGGGACGGGGACAGGTTGGTGCCCCTGGGGGCGGGGCAGGGGCCTCACGGGAGAGGGCTCAGGCAGGTAAGCCATGGCCAGGTCCCCTGCGGCTGGGCAACATTACTGACATGCTGTCCCCCTCTCCATACAGCTGTACCATCCGTGGGCCAGGAGAGTCCTGCGCTGTCCCTTGTCCCGGAGAGCCCCCCCGCCCCCACCGGCAGACCTCAGAAGCACCTGGACACCATCCCACGTGGCGACCCATTGGGGCTGTGGCTGGAGGGTCCCCCGCCAGGCCGAGGAGGACCCAGCCAGCCAGCGCCAGGCTGAGGTGGCCAAGCGGCACTGGTAGCTTGCCGAGGCCAAGATGGCATGGCAGAGGGCGGCCTGGGAGAGGCTACTGACCACCCTGTAGGACAATGGTCACACCCTTCAAGAGCATGCAGCCAATGCTGCCCACCTCCCACCCCCCCCAGCAGCCCCCCCCCCCCCGCTGAGCCCATCCCCCACTGTACCCCCCCCCCACACTCCCTGGCCTTACTTGCTGGTGGCCCCCCCCCCACACACACTCTGCTCTCCCCACTGGGGATCCCACACCCAGGGAGGAAGGCGTTCCGGGGCCTACAGGGCTCGTGGCCCAGCACCATGGTGCTGGAATGAGTCTTCCCCTCCCCCACCCTCTTCCAGGTTCAGGTTCCCCCCCCACACCTGTACCTAGTTCACCATACTCAAGTTCCTCATAAATGTTTATTTGCTATTCAGCATCCTGTGCTGTGCTGTGCTCCTCAAGGGGATGGTGGGTGGTGGATATATGGGTGTGGTGCTGGCGGGGGTGCTGGGGACGGTGGGAGGCAGATGTGCGTGGGATGTGGGTGTGCATGCAGATCAGAGGTGGCCATTGGCAAATGCCTACTTGAGGGCCTCCCATATGCGGTGGCCATCTCAGTGGGTCTGGTGGATGGGGGTGGTGCTCAGCTGCTCATAGCTGGCACCGGCAGGAGGGCCCCCCACCCAGGGACATAAGCGTCCCCCTTTCCCTCCACAACATTACGGAGGACGCAACAGGCGCCCACCGCCTGGGGTATGTTCAGGACCCTGACCTTCCGCCATCCCTTTAGGTGCCCAAAGGCCTGCTCCATGACATTGTGGGCGAGGTTGAGGCGCTGATTGAACGCCCCCCGCGTGTGGTTGAGTTGTCCCGTGTAGGGCCTCATGAGCCATGGCTGCAGGGGGTGCGCTGCATCTGCCACCATGCAGAGCGGCATGGTGACGTCCTCCACTACCAAGATCTCCTGCTCGGAGACAAACATGCCGGCCCCCCATGTGCCGGCAGAGGCTGGAGTTCCAGAAGACCTGGGCATTGTGGGTGCGGCCGGCCCAGCCCGGCCCAGCCCAGCCCACATAAATGTCGGTGAACCGGCCCCTCGCGTCCACCAGGGCCTGGAGCACCACCTGGTAGCCCTTCCAGTTGATGTACTGGCCGGCACTGTGTGGCGGGGCGCGGATGGGGATGTGCGCGCCAGCCAAAGTGCCAATGCAGTTCGGAAAGCCCAGGTCCTGGAAGCCAGTGACGGTGTTGTCCAGATTCCCCCAGGCGGACGACCCTATGGAGCAGCATCACATTGATGGCTCTGACGACCTACATGGGGAAGAGGGGAACATGTGCTCTTGTGCAGGTGTGGCGGCCGTCTCTGCCCCGCCTCAGGCTGTTCTGCCCACCCCCCTAACTGACCCCAGCCCAATCCAGCCCCCTCGCCCTCCCATCCGGCTCCAGCCCCATCCAGTCCCCTGCCCCGCTCCCATCTGGCCCCCCGACCCCTTCCCATCCAGCCTCAGACAGCCCCCTGCCCCACTCCCATCTGGCCCCCCGACCCCTTCCCATCCAGCCTCAGACAGTCCCCTGCCCCGCTCCCATCTGGCCCCCCCGACCCCTTCCCATCCACCCTCAGACAGTCCCCTGCCCCCCTCCCATCTGGCCCCTTGCAGCAGTGGGTTCCCCTCGCCCCAGACCCCCCCACCCATGGGGGATGCATGACACAGCCCTACCTTACCTTCATGAGTATGGCCCAGACGGTGGCCTTGCCCACCCCGAACTGCAGTCCCACAGAACGGTAGGAGTCCGGGGTGGCCAGCTTCCATATGGCGAGCGCAACCCATTTCTCCAGGCTGAGGGCTGGCCGCATGCAGGCGTCCTGGTGCCGGAGTGTGGGGGTGAGCCAGTGGCAGATCTCCTCAAAGGTCTGCATTGACATGCAGAAGTGCCGCAACCACCTTTCCTCAACCCGCTCCCCCCAGCACCAGGTGCTCCCACCAGTCGGTGCTGTTGGGCTGGGTCCAGAGGCATTGAGGCACCCGGGGGGGGGTACCCGCAGTGCCCTGGGTGGGGGAGCCCTGTGGGGAACACCCAGCCACCCCCTGAGATCAGGTGCAGCTGCGGCGATGGTGCACAGCACTGCCAGCAGGGTGTCAATAATGAGGGTGCCCTCCTGCAGGAGCTGTCGCTGGGCCTCCATCATGGGCACGAGTGGGCTCTGCTGGGCTGGGAAAAGCTGGGCTGCACTCGGCCTGTACAGAGTGGGGCCCTTTAAAGGGAGCAGCTGGCCGTGGCCCGGGAAGGGCTTGTCAACCCTGGGACCCCCTCTGCAGCGTTTCCTGCTCCCTTCTTTCAAAAGAGGGCTTGGAGCTGTGTGGACAAGCTCTTTCAAAAGACCTGCGGCAGCACTTCGAAAGAGTGGATCAAAATGTCGATCCGCTACCAGCGTCAGGTACTCCCTTTCGATGGCTGCTATTTGGACCGCTGAATGTCGATTTCTGCCCTTTTGAAAGGGTACTCACATGTAGACCCAGCTAGAGTGTTTGGCATGGGGCTGAGAGCATCAACTGTCCCTCGTACAGACAAGGCCAAAAGTGGATCACTGTCAGCCAGGGGTGAATGCACTCACTCCAGGCTGCCCTGCAGACTTCTGTGATGGAGAATCAGGGTAAAAATCACCCAGCAGCCTCCCTCCCACATCTTTCCTTGACTCAAAGCAGGCACAGCTAATGGTGACAGGATGGGAAAAGACAAGAGTCACATTTCCCTGGCAAGCTGGGCCTCTCTCATCACATCACTTCAGGCTGGCTGGGCCTGAACATCTTCCCCATTTCAGCTATCCAGGGGCTTGGTTTTGGTCTGACCCCTTCTTTCCAAAGACCATTCTGATAATTTCTACATATCCTCAACATACAGCAGGATCTTTGCAGTACAAATAACTCATCTATTGTCCTGTTTGCAGCGCCTAGCCTAACAAACAGTGGGTAAGAGATGTAAATAGTTTAAAAAAGCAAGAATGCTGCTACCTGGTCTAGTATCAGAGGGGGAGACAAGTTGGTCTGTATCTTCAAAAACAACAAGAAGTCCTGTATTAGCTTACAGACTAACAGGTACTTTGGCGCATAAGCTTTCATGGGCAAGGACCTGCAAGCATCTGCCAAAGCGGGTCTTTTTCCACAAAGGCTTATGCTCCAAAATATGTTAGTCTGTTAGGTGCCACAGGACTTCTTATTACCTGGTGTGTCACACAATAGAGGTATGTAGCTGAGAGTTTGGTACACGTGCACGCACACACCCACACCCACACAGATGCATAAGAGGGATGAGCGAGATGACCTGGATTATTTTGTGCTTGGGGGGGGGGTGGTGAGGCAGAAGCAGCAGCCCTGCTGTGGAGGAGGCTTGAGTTACACACCTCCTACACACACTTTGCTGAGCATGAATCTTAATTTTAAAGCGAGCTGCTGGTCTTCATAAGCTAATTTAAACTATCCTTGCCCTTGGATCTTTGAATGACAATGGGTGCAAATTTTTTTTCACTTACACCCTTTGATTTACACTCAGCAGGAGCTATTTAGCAGAGCTACACTCAACATACCATGATCACCTCGCTCCACCTACTCCACTGCCACCGTGAAGCCTCTTGTCACCTTTAAATGACACTTCAAAACCTCCTTTCAAAAGCCTTTTCTGCTTGAAGCCTGGGTGCCCTGCACAAAAGGCCATCTTGTTGCTGATTAACAGGTGTGCCTCTGTGTTTGGTTTTGGAAACTTTAGAAGTTTTAACTGCTTTAGGAATAGGAGGCAAATTTAAAGCGAGAAATAGTTTCTGCTCTTTAATCTAGGCCACAATTGTCTAAAATTGTTACGCCAGTCTTAAATCCAGTCACCATAATCTACAGGAAACACATGCTGCCACAGTGCACACAAAACATGGCGGTGACTGTCAACATCAGCTAGGCTATTTGAGTAGCTGGAGTAGATTAAGTCCCAGGCACCGTAGACAAGGTCTCAGTGATGTAACTACACTGTGGTGCCATAGTGTATGGTATGTGGGTGTATATGAAGAGATATGAAGCACCCGTCCCACAAAGCCGCACTTTTTGTTGAATGACATCTAACTCTTATGAGAAAGCCTTAGTTAGTGCATTTCAAATAAACTGAATCAATAGCTGATGAAAAAGCCTACTGCGTCAATCCACATAGCCTATAGGAGGTGCCAAATGGAACCAAGGCTGCCCTCGAGATCTGGCAATGAAAGCCCAGTTTGTAAGCACAGGTGTCCAGTAGAACTTCAGAATTACAAACACCTCCGGCATGCGGGTTGCTCATAACTCTGAATAAAATGTTAAGGTTCCATAAAAAGTTACAAATGACCAGTGACTTAGCACAGCTTTGGAATTTTACTGTGCAGAACAATGCTGCTTTTAATCATCTAAATTTAATGAAACAAGCATAGGAACAGTCTCCTTGCCTTGTCAACTTCTTTTCTATACTTTCCCTCTATATTTTAAAGTAGTTTGTGTGTTTAACACATTATTGTACTGTATTGTATTGGCTCTCCCCTGTTACTGTTGCTGCTTGTTCCAGTACTTCTGGTTTCAGATATGATGTCTGTGGCTCAAAGGTCAGTTCATAACTCTAGTGTTTGTAATGGAGGTTCTACTGCACTACAGTCCTTATGGAGAGCAGGAAGAAAGGTTACTCACCGTAGTAACGGTGGTTCTTCGAGATGTGTCCCCGTGGGTGCTCCACATTAGGTGTCGGGCTCGCCCGGCGCCGCAGATCGGATCTTCCAAGCAGTTTCTGCCGGACCGCACATGTGCCAGTGCGCACCGCTCCCTTGCGCGCTCCTGGCCACGTGCGCGATCCGGTCCCCGCCAGTTCCTTGACCAACCGCCTCGGATGCTCCTGCAAAACACTAAACAGAGATCCGAAGCGGGGAGGATGGGCGGGTGGTGGAGCACCCACGGGGACACATCTCGAAGAACCACCGTTACTACGGTGAGTAACCTTTCTTTCTTCTTCGAGTGTCCCCGTGGGTGCTCCACATTAGGTGACTACCCAGCAGTAACCCAAGATAGGAGGTGGGTAATCGGATCATGTGCAGCTTGTCCCCGAGAGGACCGCTGTCGAGAGCTGGGTACCCTCTTGGAATACCCTGTGAAGGGCGTAGTGCTTGGTGAAGGTGTCATGGGATGACCAGGATGCCACTCTGCAAATGTCTTTTAGCGCAACGCCCTTGAAAAAGCCTGTTGATGCCGCCACCGCCCTAGTGGAGCGAGCCCTGGGCAGGGCCAGTAAAGGAGTCTTCTTGCGTTCGTAGCACATTTTTATGCAGGATACGATGTGCTTCGAGATTCTCTGCGAAGAGAGACCTTCTCCTTTCGATTTGGGAGCGAGAGAGACCAGGAGTCTATCCGTTTTCCGGATGGGCTTGGTCCTGTCTATATAGAAGGCTAGTGCCCTCCTCATGTCCAGGAGGTGTAGGCACGCCTCTTTGTTAGAGTTATGAGGCTTTGGATAAAACGAGGGTAAAACAATAGGTTCGTTAATATGAAACTCTGAAGAAACCTTAGGAACAAAGGCTGGATGCAGCCGTATGGTTACCGCCTTCTTGGAAAAAACAGTGCAGGGTAGCGTTGTCATAACTGCCGCAAGCTCGCTCACCCTGCGAGCTGACGTGATTGCGAGAAGGAAGGTCGTCTTTATCGTAAGGAGGCGGACGGAAACCGTGGTTAAAGGCTCGAACGGTGGTCCCGTTAGCGCATTAAGCACCAGGTCCAAGTTCCACGAAGGCGGAAGCGGTTTCCGAGGGGGGTATAGGTTTACCAACCCTTTGAGGAACCTGGTAACCATGGGATGGGCGAACACCGTGTGCCCTTCCTCTTCGTGTCTGAACGCCGAAATGGCGGCAAGGTGGACCTTTAACGAGGATAGTGAGAGTCCTCCTCTCTTGAGGTCCAGTAAATACTCTAATATTACAGGTATAGGCACCGAAAGGGGGGCTAGCTGTTTGGTAGAACACCATTCCGTGAAGCGAGTCCATTTCTGCTTGTAGGTCTTCCTGGTGGAAGTCCTCCTGCTACTTTCTAGGACTTGTTGCACTTCCTCCGTACATGTGCTCTCCAGGGAGCTGAGCCATGGATTAACCACGCTTGTAGTTGCAGGCCTTGGGGGTGCGGATGCACTATGGACCCCTGGGCTTGCATAAGCAGACCCGGCGCCACCGGAAGGGGCATCGGTGGATGGTCCGACATGCGCAGGAGTAGGGGGAACCATTGCTGTCGATCCCACGTTGGGACTATCAGGATCATTCGGGCTCCTTCCCTCCTGGCTTTCTGCAAGACTTTGTGGATCAGCACTGTGGGAGGAAAAGCGTAAAGCAGGGGGCCCTCCAGGAGATCGCGAATGTGTCCCCCAGGGACCCCCGTCCCAGTCCTGCCCTGGAGCAGCATCGTGGGCACTTCTGGTTGTGTTGAGTGGCAAACAGGTCTATCTGGGGAAAGCCCCATGCGTGAAAAATCGGTCGTAGCAGATCAGGACGGATCTGCCACTCGTGCGTGAGTGCGAAACGCCTGCTCAGCTGGTCTGCCTTCAATTGTGAGCACCTGGTAATTACGAGGCTTTCAAGGTTATAATGTTGGCGATGCACCAGTTCCACAACCGGACTGCTTCCGCACATAAGGCATGGGACCGAGCTCCTCCTTGCCGATTTATATAAAACATGGTGGAGGTATTGTCTGTACTGATCCCGACTACTTTGCCTTGTATATGGTCGCGGAAGTGTCTGCAGGCATTGAACACTGCTCTGAGCTCCAGTATATTTAGGTGCAGTGACTGTTCCGTGGAGGACCACAGTCCTTGTGTCACCTCTTCGCCCATGTGTGCTCCCCACCCTATGTGGGAGGCATCTGTAGTAAGAAAAACCGATATTTGTGGTTGGTGGAAGGGTACCCCTGTTAGCATGTTCTTGGGGTTTACCCACCATTGCAGGGATTTGCGCACCTCTGTCGTGGGCGACACCACCCTGTGAACGGTGTGTGCTGCCGGTTTGTATACGATCGCCAGCCAGTGCTGCATGCTGCGCATGTGTAACCTGGCGCTCTGTACTACAAACGTCGCTGCTGCCATGTGGCCCAGCAGCTGTAAGCACGTCAGAACTGGCACCGTAGGGCTGAAGGTGATGACTTGCACGAGGGAGCTGATGGCCCGAAAGCGTGTCTCTGGTAGATACGCTCTCGCTGTAATAGAATTTATGCGTGCCCCTATGAACTCTATGTCCTGTGTGGGGTCTATCTTTGATTTTGCCAGATTGATAACCAGGCCGAGCGAAGAGAACGTGCCTGCTGTGACGCGTATCATGCGTAGTACCTCTTCCTTCGAGGCCCCTTTGAGTAGGCAGTCGTCCAGATACGGGAATATAAATACCCCCTGTCTGTGCAGGTAGGCTGACGCCACTGCCAAGGGCTTGGTGAAGACTCTGGGGGCCGAGAAGAGGCCAAACGGTAGGACCTTGTATTGAAAATGTTCTTTGCCTACCATGAACCGGAGGAATTGTCGGTGAGCCGGATGGATAGTTATGTGAAAATACGCGTCTTGTAAGTCGAGGGCTGCGAACCAATCTCCATCGTCCCGTGCCGTAAGGATGGAGGCGATTGTGATCATCCGAAAGCGTTGCTTGCGCAGGTACCGGTTGAGGCCTCGAAGATCTAAGATGGGCCTCCAGCCTCCTGTCTTTTTCTCTGTGAGGAAGTACCTCGAGTAGAACCCTTTCCCTTGCAGTTGCTCCGGCACTCTTTCCACTGCCCCTATGAGCATGAGATGGTCTACCTCCTGCTTGAGCCTCGCTACGTGGGAGGCCTCCTGGAGGTGGGGCCTGGGTGAAGGTTGTGGCGGTGGGAGCAACTGGAAGGGGATGGCGTACCCTGTGGCTATGATCTCCAGCACTCCAGCAGTCTGTGGTGATCCTTTGCCACTGGTCGTAGAATGGTTGGAGGCGATGGTGGAATAAACAGCTTCGGATGACCTTGTGCGATGGTAGTGATGGCGCAGCCCTGGATCTGTGTGTCAAACTTGTGGCCTTTGGCCCTGCCCCGAGGACACACGGCTCTGTTGGGAACGTCACCTGGGAGTTCTGTACTGCTGGTGCTGTTGATGTCGCCCTTACTCGTAACCCCTGTGGTACTGGGGACGCTGTGGCTGGTACTGGTACCGTCTTTGTTGAGGGTAGTACTTTTTCTTTCTGTATGGAGGGGTGTAAATCCCCAGGGTCCTAAGTGTGGCTCTTGAATCTTTACTGGAATGAAGGACCGAGTCAGTTGATTCAGCAAACAGCTTCTGCGTGTCGAAGGGAAAATCGACGATCTTTGCCTGCAGATCCCGCGGTATACCCGAAGTCTGGAGCCAGGACTCCCTTTGCATCACCACTGCCATAGCTGTGGAGCGTGCTGCTGTGTCCGCAACATCCAGGGCGATCTGAACTCCCGTCCTCGAGGCCGCGTAGCCTTCTTGCACGATGGCCTTGAGCACCGGTTTCTTGTCCTCTGGAAGCGAGTCCATGAGGGAGGTTAACCTAGTGTAGTTGTCGAAATTGTGGTTCGCTAGATGCGCTGCGTAATTTGCCATTCGCAACAGTAGTGTGGAGGAGGAGTAGACCTTTCTGCCGAACAGCTCTAGCTTCTTGGCATCTTTGTCTGTTCCCCCTGTCTTGAATTGAGATGTCTGATCTTTGTTGCGACGACTCTACCACCAAGGAATTTGGTTGTGGGTGGCTGAACAGGAACTCCATGCCCTTCGCTGGCACGAAGTATTTCTCGTCCGCTCTCTTGTGGACAGGCAGAATAGTCGCAGGGGTCTGCCATATCGTAGTGGCGGACTCCAAGATTGCTTCGTCAAGCGGTATTGCTATTTTGGAGGAGGCCGGAGGTCTCAGATTTTTGAGGAGCTTATGGTGTTTCTCTTGCACCTCTGCTGTCTGGATGCCTTGCGTGAAGGCCACCCTTTTAAACAGCTCTTGAAACTGTTTGAGATCGTCCAGAGGATGGACGTCCCCCGGGGCCGTAGCCTCATCCGGGGAGGAGAGCAAGGAACCACTAGGATACGCCTCTCTGGACCCTTCCGGTTCCTGTTGGTGATGGTACATCCGCTCGCTGGAAGCTTGCGAGGGAAAATCTCAGGGTTCCATAACCAGTTCCCCCTGAGATACTTGAGTCTCTGTCCCCATTCACGATTGCCCTCGGGGATACGGGACCGTCTGTGGGGATCTTTCCCTGGTAGAATGCCGGTGGTGTCTATGCCCCGCGTGATAGGGACGACCATGGCAGCATGGGCACTGTTCTTGGGAAGGTGACCTGGACCACTCCCTTGGTGCGTACCCCCTGCGTCTGGGGGAGCGAGATCGTCGAGAGACATGGGACACTGGAGAGAGCGATTTGTGATAGTACTCCAGCGGCTCAAACCCCAAGAAGGGTGAGGGTGGTCCCAGCCAGGGCGAGGCTGGTTGTAAAAATGGAGATGGGGGCTCCTGGTAGGCATGGGGGGACCCCTGCCTTCTAGTTGGAGTCTGCAGCATGAGTGGAGAGATGAGAGAAAGCAACTCTGCAGCCCTGTCTGGAGAGGGGCTGCGGTGCCTTGTTTTCTGTGCAGCCTTCCCCCTCCCTTGAGGGGGTGGCTCCGCCCCCTGACGTGCAGGGGATCTCAGCCCCATCCGCGCCACGCTTGGCCCGCTCTTGGGTGGTGCCGCGCGGGCGGTGTCCTCCGGTGCCTGCAGGCTGCTTGCCTGCGCGCTCTGCACCGCCGGTTCCCCAGGGGTCGGTGCTGCTGCCTGTGGTGCCGCCGGTACCAGCGCTTGTTTAGCCGCTGCCCTGCTTGCAGTGAGGGGCGGCTGTTTGATCATCGGAGGCTGAGCCACGTCCACGTGGCTCTCCGTGCCACTGCCGATCAGCTGTTGCTGTGGCTGGGGGCTGTGCGCTCCTCCCGTCCTGCTCGCTGTTGCTGCTGGCAGGGATCGGGTTGGGGAGACTTTCCTCCGTTTTTGCGCTGATGGGGTGAGGGAGGCAGCTTTGCTTTTATGGGCCCTGGAGGGTCCCTCCTGCTGCGGCCACTCCGACACATCTGGCTGGAGGGCCTTGTCGAATAACAGCATTTTAAGCCGCATCTCCCTGTCCTTCCTTGCTCTGGCTGTTAATTTTGCACAGAAGGAGCATTTCTGCGTGACATGGGACTCCCCAAGGCACCTTATACAGTGACTGTGCCCATCAGACGCTGGCATTGCCTCTCGGCAAGACTCACATTTCTTGAATCCTGAAGAGGACATTGTTGGTGAGTCTTTTAGTTGTTAATGGGGTACTTAGCACCTTCTCTGTGCTGTTTTCCCCCTCTCCCATAGCCTGCCGCGGCAGGAGGGCTAATGGCCCTAGGCTCCTGGCCTCCGGTGCTCCGCTTGTTAGTAGGACTGGACTGAATTCCGTCCCACTTTTTTTTTTTTTTTTTGAAAATAACAACTGGCTAACTTAACAATTGACTAAGAACTTGAAAACTTTAAAGAAAACAGCTAAAAACCATTGAATACGCTAACTTGGCCGTAGCCTAGTCAGATTCCATCTGCAGCCAACGGCGGTTAAGAGGACCTGGCTGGGACCAGATCACGCACGTGGCCAGGAGCGCGCAAGGGAGTGGCGCGCACCGGCGCATGCGCGGTCCGACAGAAACTGCTTGGAAGATCCGATCTGCGGTGCCAGGTGAGCCCAACACCTAATGTGGAGCACCCACAGGGACACTCGAAGAAGAACAAAAAGATCGGACTCCGCACTCCCTCCCATTTAGTTGCTTTGAAAAATCTTTGTATTTAGGTGAATATTAATTAAATGAGTAAATGCAAACAAATTAACATAGGTGGAGAATTTAACAACAGAGCTGTCCAAATGGTTCATCTCAGAGGCATAGCCATGTTAGTCTATATCTGCAAAACCAACAAGGAGTGCTTATATTTCCACTCCAATGCATCTGCTGAAGTGGGTTTTACCCACAAAACCTTATGTCCTAGTAAATCTGTGTCTAAGGTGCTGCAGGACTCCTCATTGTTTTTCTAAATGTTCAGTGAATTTTTTTCCCCCAAGATATATTTTAAAACACCTGTAATCTTAAAACCAATACTATTTTAGTATATTTAGTTCAGCCTGTTTTTTTTTTGTACATATAAATGATATATACTGGGAGTTGACAAATTATCAAAAAAAATGTAACTGTAAATTGTACCAGAAGTCTGATTTTATTGAATTCTCAGAATGCCAATAAAGCTATCCCAGGAATGTATTCCAACTGTTTAATCAGTTTTTATTTTTTCTTCAACAGACGCACAGGAAATTTTCTGATATGCTGTGCAGCATCCCACATTTTCATACAGACATTAAATTTTGGTATAGAGATGACAGAAATTAGATTAGAAGTTGAATAATGGTATGATAATGAGACAGAGGATTTATCTTTTACATAGATTTTTATACCTTTCTCTACAAAAGGTACCGATAATCTTTCTACCGACAGATAAAGAAAGTTGATATGATGTCCATGATTTTATTTCCCCAGAAGGGTTCGTTCAGTTTTGCATAAACATTATATATACAGCCCGGAACACAAAGTTAGCTTTGAAAAAACTACAGCACACTGACAATGAATATTAACAGCATTAAAACAAAGAAGTGACTGAGACATGGGGAAATAAAGAACATTCTTCCCACTAGAAGAACAGAAGAAAACAAGGCACTTTCATTAAGTACAGAACAGAAACAGGCTGTATTAAAGATTTCATAAAGCTGACCCACAGTTCTACAGCAAATTTCTAACAATGAACAAATGAAATACAAAAAGGCACAACATAATCCTCTCCTCCTCTGCAACTCCAGTTTCTCAAAAGAAATTAGCCAATTCAAATTGGCACAAATGAGTCTTTATTATTATAAAGTGCATCCACTGGTTTAACACATTTTGAAAAATAGGCTGTAGACGGTTTTGTAAGTAATATTCCTATGTATACAATATATTGAAACAAAAATACATTGTAACTCGATTCAACCTAATTATGAATGAAGAAAAAATATGGCTTTTTTTTTTAAACAAGTCATTCAGTCATCACCATATAATCTGCATTATTTTAAAAAAACACCAAAGTACGCATGCATTAGCAACACAGTAAGAGGTAGTGTTCTGGATAAAAGGCAAACTTACAATTTTTCTTCTTCCGTGGGTGTGTGACAAAGATGTTGTAGGATTTTAAAGACGTATTACTGCACTAAATCAACTATGACAACATGGCATATTGGGGTGAACATATACAATGTGTTTTGGGTTCCCATGGCTCAGTCCTTTTCAGCAACAACTACAAGCTTTTTTTTTTTTTAAAAAAATATCCAGTCATAATCCCATTTCATAAATTCTTTTCTTTTGACACTATCTTATTTTATTGCATTAAAATTCCAGAGAAATGATTTTCATTTAGAACTTTAAAAATATTGTAGGTAATATAATCTTATTAAACCCATGTTACATACATCTTTACTTCAATGAGCATTAATTTATGGCTATACAAGAATGAAAAAACATACCAGACAGACACATTAAATGTATCACATCTGCAGCACCATGCGATACATAAAATGTCACATCAGAATAAAGTGATCAGTGGCGCTATATATATATATATATATATATATATATATATATATATATATATATGTAGCTTTAGTCACTACACAAGAAAATCATCATGATTTTTCTGTTTTAGTACTTAAGAGTCTAGGAATAGCTGAATTTAGCCATAATTCAATTGTGTAATATATTAAATATATAAAGGCTGAATAAAAACTACAAGCAACAATCAGTATATTTCCTATGTCAATAATTGGTAAGGATTTGTTTATGTAAACCATCAATGTGTACATTCTTGCTCCTTGCCATAAATTCTTTACAGCTATTGCATGCTTTTGCCTGCTCAGTGTGTCCCAAGCATTATGAAACTTTAGAAGGTAATGACTGCTGCTGCTAATTTATTCCTCTTCATCAGCAGTATAAGCAACTTCAGCAACTTCAATTTCTGGTACAGAGTTTTCAGTCAATGAGCCACTCCAGCACGCCTCATGAGTCTCTTTGTCAGAGCTGCAACAAGCAGATCAGTAAGTACATCATACAGAAACCAGTTCGTTGCTCCATATTAATTTCATGCCTCTCCTCTGCAAAACATGGTAATTCTATTATCCACAGCCAAGTCTACAACCTCCTAATCTCCAGGGTCCACACCAAACATCCTGTATGGCAGTTAACATCGTGCAGTGAACAGTTTTGTGCCACGAAGGTGATTAGTATGTCTATACAGTCAAATATTTTACTACATTTTAAGTTAAAAATATAAAAAGTTGTATTTACCAGCTGTCATCTCCCAAGGCACCCTGATCTGCTTCTACAGCAGAAGACTCCACCTCGCCACTGCACTCACTTTCTTCTCCTGACATTCTACGTGTTTGTAGTTTTCCTAAAGACAAATCCCTACAGCAAATTAAAGAGACACATTTATGTAAAATACAACAAATATGTTTACGATACAATATTCACTAGTCAATCAGCACTTGAAAAGCAATTAATGTTTCATTTTAAATTGGATCTTTTATTTAAGAACAACTATTATTCCCTGTACTTACTCCTCCTCCTTGTTTCTTTTACTATTAAAAAGTTTCATTGTTTACACAGGGCCTTGGTTTCAGAGTTTATTCCTCACCTGAAGCTAATTCTCTGTCCTTCAAATCACAAAAAGGTTCTGATGTCCCAAACAGAGGACTGGGACTTCAGGTAAGAGATTAGCAGCAACTGCAAATGAACACTTGACAATATTTCTCAAGATTCTTCTTCACAGGTACAAAGGGCAGAAGGGGCCACTGTGACAATCTAGTTGGACAGAAAATGGCCAGTGGTAGAGAACAAGTGGTATTGGTGGATATAACAGCTACTCAGTTCTTTTCACAAGTCTGCCCAAGAAGGATGGTGTTCCGCTAATAATGAAACAGAGAGGCAAAGGGTCTTTCTTAAAGCATGGAGGGACAAAAGTTACTAGGCTAATGACAAGTTCCTGGATTATAGATCCTGCTTAAGTATGGATATTTTTATATGAGAATATGAATTGTGGCCAGAGCACATTTTGTCTGGTATTCGATCATATTGTGAATGAAGTACAAATGTGTGTGTTTTTTTCCCCACATTGTTCATTGATTCCCTTTTCATTCTTGTCTCCCTCTCTTCTCTCTACATCAAATTTATTTTTACTGTCCTATCCAAAGAAACACCTCCTCCAATCCTTAACTTTACTTAAAAAAGGAAAACTGTTTTCAAAGTAGAGTGCTATATAAAATTAAGGAACTGGATTTGGATTGGAAATATTTAAAATTCACTTGAAAACAATCTTAAGGTTTGTTGAAATTTAATCTATAGAGAGCATAATATTTATATTCATTTATTGTGACTAGGTGGCTTGTTTGTGAGTTTGTCTTTTTTGCAATAGCCGTACTAATATTTCCTCAAACTATTTTCATATTATGCTAATTACTAAATACACACATCCAATACCCTATTTATTGTTTCAGTGAACTTGTATATGCCATAGTACACATCCTAAGAGGTATTAAAGCTTCCAACATGGCTGCGCGGAGTCATTCCTTTCCAAATAAGATTCTGGAATGAAGGATTCAGCAGGTAAAACACTGAGTTATGCATACCTGGGGAAAGCCAGGTGGGGGAAGCAGGTGGCTGGAGCCCAGGATTTCAACATTTATGTTAATACAATTAATGCGTATGTTGAAATCGCATAAAGCGGGGGCTTGCTATATTCCAAGAGCACCCTGGGTCGGACTCACACTTTAGTAGGTATGCACCCGAAAAAAAAACTTTTTAACGATTTTTTGCCTTCTCTTTGATCTAAAGAGCTTTGAAATGGCACTGCGAATTTGTCCATCTGTTGCAGCACACCAAGCACCCCAGAACAATCAAGTTAAAAACGTAAACAGACATGAAATACAAGAGATAAAACCACAAGAACACACCATGAAACCATTTTGCCATGTCAAAGGCTATGTCTACACGACAGCTATCTGTTGACAGAAGTCACTCTCAGAAGATATATTCTGACAAAATTTCAGTCAACGGAATGCATGCATGCACCAAAACAAATCTAAAAAGCGATCCGCTCTGTTGACAGAGTGGCCACTGTCCAGCCCTGTCTCGACAGAACAGCCAAATGGAACCACAGCAGACAGGGCTGCTTGGTGACCTGCAAGTCCTGTTCATTGACTTAGGGGCCCTCCCAGAGAGTCCACACAGCTTTTTTGTTGGCAGATTCTGTCGAGAAAGGCGTTCTGCCTTGCAGGGGATAGGCACAAGCCTGGTGACAAAAGTGCCATGTGTCAACAGAATGCATTTTTAGTGTGGCCACTCCCCAAGTTTTTTCGAAAAGACACTCGTGTAGATGTAGCCAAAGGCTTTTAAACAGAGGGGAAGTTTAACTTCTAAAGCAAATCCAACATACCACCACTCTCACCTCCAGGAAGGCATCCTATACACCCAGGCCTACAGAGGCAAAGATAAGACTGTATTTAACATTCTTATCTGTTCTCTCATCTTAGAGGAGACAGAAGAGAATGACTGACAAGATTATTTAAAAACCAAACACAGAACTCCTTAGCTAGTCCCTTCAATATCTAAAAAAGCACTACCTGAAACACTGCCTTCTGCACAGTCACTTGACTGATGTATCTGGAGAGCTACCAAACAAATCTGCGAAATTTTTAAAATACTAAAGCCACAACATACCGAATTCTCTTCTCCATAGTATCTATATGAACTTGTTTTTCACTTAGTAATTTCTTCAGTGATTCCACCTCCCTTTGTTTTTCAAGAAGTTCTTTTTGGAGACGATAATTAGTTTCCTCCAGAGTTTCACAAAAAGCCTAAAACAAAATTTCAAGATTAGTTTCCAGTAACTCCAGTGGATTGCATTTATTGCTTTTCGTTTGGGTTACAGTTGATTTTCTTTGTACTGATCCCCTGAAGAATTATTTAAAGACCTGTAAAAATTGTACTTATGTCTTTAATAAGATGTAACTTGAATTTGAATCATTTATTATGCTGTGACATAAAATGAAATACTTTTGCCATGTCACGTCACTGGCATTCATGCAGCAAATTGCAAAATAAACACAAGATTGACAAAGTAGGCCCCCTGTACTGCATGGCAATCCTTGAATATATGCCCCACTGAATTGCACAGTGAACCTCTCTCCAATTTTATTGTGTAGGGCTAACATATACTGCAATATATCCATTTAGTGCAGGAGATGCTACAAGTCTTGGCATCTAGCCTACTCTTCTATTAATGTCTGCAGTAAGTCTGCTACCAGTAATGAGTACTTCTGATTAATAATGTATGTGTCTTCTTTAAATAATGAACTCATCCAAATCAGAGATGAACTTTTTGGTCTAATACTACACACAATTAACCATAGATTCACTGGACTTATCAAATGTGAATGTTTTCGATAGGGATATGTCCTATTAAAGTTAAAAGTAATATGGTTCATATTACTGAAGTTGGGGCTATGCTACAGTAAGATAGCACTTACATTTCTATTGCTTTTCAGAGGGCTAAACGTCACTTGTAAAAATGTTTTGGAAAAACAATGTATTTTGCCTCAGCATGCAAGTCCATTGATGATTAACAATTAAATTGGTTGCAATATTTTCAGTACTATAGGTTTGAAACAGAACACAAGATATTCCCAGTTCAAAGGCATTTCTGATTTTTACATTTATTTCACAGTTTAAAAGTTAATTCATCTTATTGACTATGATATAGGTAATCTTTTGCTTTTTGCCTGTCATGGTAATCTGCTGGAGGGCTGCAGGACATTTTGCTGACATTGACAGTCTGCCGTGCTTCTCCTACCTAACCTCCCGCCAAGCTCCCAGAAGCAGTGGTTTGCTGTTTTCAGCCAAAGGGAGCTGCCAGAAGCTGGGTGGGTTGAAGATGCTGGGTCATCACTTTCAGCAGCTTCCATTGGTGAGGAACAGCGAACTGTGGCCACTTGGAGCTGCAGGGGGCTGTGCCTGCGGACTGTCATCTGCAAAATGTCTTGCAGCCCACCAGTGAACTATACTGATGGGGAGAGAGCCAAAGTCTGCCACACCCCACTACCGTAAATTCATCTTAATTTATCGAGGTCATTAGTATTTTTATTCAGACCTGTTAATAGCAAAAAGAGTCTTTCAGGAAACACATGGCACCCAATTAATCATTCACAGTGAACATTTTATGTGAACTAACAACCATTCCAATTAACCAAGCATTTCATTTCAGAAAGTCAATTATGTGGCTTCGGTTCTATTTCGCAAAAGGTTAGAGTTTTCAGGGTTTAGAAACTGGTCAATGTTCAGGCTGTCGATTAATCATAATTCACTCACGTGATTAATTCAAAAATTAATCATGATTAATTCCAGTTTTAATCACACTTAAACAACAGAATACCAATTAAAAACAAGATGTCCTGTGGCACCTTATAGGCTAAGAGATATATGGGTGCATAAGCTTTAGTGGGCAAAGACCCACTTCTTCAGATGCATAGCAGGTCTTTGCCCATGAAAACTTATGCTGCAATACAGCTGTTAGTCTAGGAGATGCCACATGACTTCTTGCTTATTTCAAATATTTACAATATTAAGGTGATGAACAAAAGGAATAGTAATTTTTTTCCTCAATTTACCTCATAAAAGTATTATGGTGTCAGCTTGTCAACATGAAACTGCAACTCACAAATGTAGATTTTTTTTTTTTTTTGTTACACAACTGCACTCAAACAAAACAATGTTCCCAAGTCCACTCAGGCCCAGTCCTTGTTCAGCCAATCACTGAGAAGTGAGTTAGTTTGTATTTATGGGAGATGACAATGCCTGCTTCTTACTTACAATATCATCTGAAACAAGAATAGGTTTTCCTATGGCACCTTTGCAGCTGGCACTGCAAGGTATTTACATGCCAAATACACTAAACATTCACATGCCCCTTCATGGTTTGGCCACCGTTCCAAAGGACATATAGTAAGGTCTCAGAGCACACGACCCTGCTCTTACGCAGCTGACCCTGATTCCTACAATAAACCCTAGAATGCATGATTTCCAGTTGTGCTTAACTCACTCCCCCCCGGCCCTGGCTCAGCACTCCCCTCCCCCCGCCAGCTCTGCTGATCACCTGCATATAGCTCCTGCTCAATGCCCACCCCCGCCTCTAGCTCACCACCCTTCCGGCACAACTCCGGCACAACCTCCCTGGCCACACCCCCCTGCTGGCTCACCCCTCGTGTGCAGTTCCAGCTCAACCCCCCGCCCACCCTGGTTCAAACGCCTCGTGTGCAGCCCTGGTTCCATCCTCCTGCCCCAGTCATGCCCCACTTCAACCTCTCCCCCACCCCCTCCAGGCTAAACACCCCACTCACAGCTCTGGTTCCATCCCCCTGCCCCGGTTCAAACTCCCCTTGTGCGGCTCCAGTTCACCCCCTTCCACCCCCACCACTGGCCTGGTTCAAACTCCCTGCAGCTCGGCTCACCACCCAAGCAGGGCTTCAGCTCACCACCCCCGTGCATAGCTCCAGCTCAGCTCCACCCCTTGCCCCCCTGCAGCCTGGGGTGGGTTAGGGCTTAGACCCCGCTGCCAGCCTCCCACACCCTCAACCCACCACCCAGTTTAACCCTCCTCAACTGCCCCCCCCACCCCCCCGACTTACCTTTCTGTTACTTCCTCAGCTGTAGAGTGTGTGTTCCCCTGGGGAAAAAGCCGGACCCTGCTTATGTGAAATTCGGGTTACGCGAGGGTGTGTGGAACAGAACCCTCCCATAACTTGAGAGTCTACTGTACTTCCACACTCATGATGTTCATTAAAAAATGTGTTAATTAGTGACTGAAATCCTTGGCAATTGGGTGCCTCCTGCTCTGTTTTACCCATATTCTGTCATATATTTATATTTCAGTTACAGCAGTCTTGGTTGTTTTAAGAACATCTTCACTAAGTTTTTGACAACATGCAAATGAAAGTACCAATGTGAGATTTCTAAAGATAGCTACAGAACTCAACCCAAGATTTAAGAATCTGAAGTTCCATCCAGAATTCGAGAAGGAGCATGCTTTCAAAAATCTTAAAAGAGTAATACTGGGATGTGTAAACTACAAAACCCAAATGACTAAAAAAGAAAATCACCTTCTGCTGGTGGCATATGACTCAGCTGATGAAAATGAACATGACTTGGTCCACGCTGCTTTGGATTGTTATCAAGCAGAACCCATTATCTGCTTGGATGCATGTCTTCTGGAATGACGACCGACTCATGAAGGGATATGTGAATCTTTACTACTTCTGGCATGTTAATGTTTTGCTATGCTTGTTCTTGTCGCATGGTATTATATAGCACTAACCCTGCTTTCTGATTAAGAATGAATGAAAGCCTACCCCAGCTACACAGGAAAAAGGCCTGATGTTAAACAAAAATGTCTTTATTGACATATTCTGCTCTGCTTTGCCAGTAGTTTACTTTACTCTAAAAACAAACATGATTATTGTTTTGTATCTATCTGTTCTTATCTCATGATATTATATAACACTTACCCTGCTCTCTTCTAGGCTATCAAATGGACCTGGTGGGTCATCCAAACAAAGAAACTCTCTCACTGCAAGACTTAACCAAAAAAAACAAACAAAAATATATATATGTAAACATACACATATGTACATAGAGCTGAAGTGTAAAATAAACATGCAATAACATTTAAAGTTGAACACAGCTGAAGGGTTTCTGCAAGGGACAAATGATTTTGTTCATAAAAGGAACCAATGCTTTCCTTTTATTCCTGACAATACACATGAGTGTTCATGTATTACTCTTTATGTTGCTATGCCTATTTGTTAGGCCAGTAACAGTACTTAAACGCTAAGAATTTCTCATTAGCTTTTGTACCCATGCATAAATTATTAATTAAAAATATACAGGGGAGTTTCTAGATTAAAACAAGGATTTCTGAGCTTCTTGAGAGAATCTAGTCATTTTGATTACAATTTGACAAGCTATGTCCCAGGAACTTCAAATATTTAAATGGTAAATTTCTCCAACTTAATAAATATTAAAAGGGGACCTATGATCATCACAGTACTATTTAGATCAGTAGGTAAGTGCTAGAATCTACACATGGATCACTCTGGGGATGCTCTTCAACTACATCAGTAGGGCTCTGCACAGACACGAGAGTGCCCCAATATGGAGCTATCTGCAGGATCTTGGTTCAAAATCCAAATCCATTAACTGTTATCCTGTAAATATTTTTTTAAGGCAGCTACCAAATTTGGGTTTACACAGAAGAATTATATGCAAGTGGATATTATGGCCTTACTAAAACCTGTATTTTATAGACAACATTTGTAACTAATACACACTGATCTTTCAAATCAGACATTTCTTGTGTTAAAAAACAGAAGCTAGAAGTTGACAGCAATAGATAATATATCAGCATTCCTTTGTCTTTGTGTATGTAATTATTAATTTGAGCACCATAGTACTTGTACTAAATAGCTTTTGTGCATTTACTGAAGTAAAAAAAAAAGATTTTAAGTTACAAATGCTTTCTTTAAAAATCTTCTCAAATCTACCTCCTTTCCTGAGTTACCAAGACCTGACTTCTGTAGTTCAGGTTTATTCTGCTACAGACAGCATCATCATTAACTTGAACTAAAACCTATGTTAAGAATGCAACCCCTTACACTCTTTCAGCATCTAAAGCTAGACCCAGTGCAGTAGAAACAAGTCTGGGGGGCCTTATTTCACTTCCCCCTCTTCCTTCCCTAGAGCATGGTTTCCCAAACTGGGGGGGTGTGCCTCCCCCGGGGGGGGGGCATGAAGAAATTCCGGGGAGGGGGGAGGGCGCAAGGCATCCCAGCCTCCCCCAGTCATTCCCCACCCAAAGAAAAAGCTGGTCCTTGCTTCCAGCTCTCAGCTCCTGCCATTTCAGGTGGGTGACCCAATGCAGCCGCTATAAAAAGCAGGCAGCCGGCAAAGGCCCATGTGGAACTAGCTGTCTCCTGCAAAGGTGTGTGAGTGTGGGTTGTGGGGGAGGAGGAGGAAGATGGTGTTAGGGGACGGGCTGCCAGTACCTGGTTTTGGGGGAGGGAGAAGTTCTCAGGCAGGCAGCTGGGGTGTCTGGCCCGTGGTAAGAGAGGGGTGGGGCGGTGTGAGGGTCTCTCAAAAAATCAAAAGGGGGGGGGGTGGTGTGATGCTGAAAACTTTGGGAACCACTGCCCTACAGGCTGCCTGCAAAGAATGCCATTTTCCACCTCCTACCTTCATACCCAAGTCTGAAACAGAGGAACAGAAGTTCAGCAGTTATGAAAGAAAGAGAACATATAAAACTTAACAGGAACAAGTTTTTTCAGCTGCCATGTCTAATAAATTAACTTTAATTGAGACTGGCAACCAAAAGAAATGCAGAAACACACTCTCTACCCTATGTGTACCCTATGCGTAACCATTAATTTTGTTATTTTCCCTCTTTCAGCTTTTTACTCTGCAATCCACAAATCTCACAAAAAGGTCCTGGATTACTGAGTATGTTCCTAAATGTATTTTCAGCTCACTTCTGAATGACTACATGATGGTATTTCCAATTTGCTGTCTGAGTGAACTCCTGCTCCGAGGAATTATTTTTGACAATATTTTGTCTGAATTCTCACTTGCCCCAGTGCTCCACTTTCTAATCACAGTAGGGAACAGTATCCCTTAGGACCACCATAAACAATTATTTTCTTGTAAGTCAGCTGGCTGCTATAGAGATTAAGTCGAGGTTGGAACGCATATAAGAGGCAAAGTATTAATTCTGAAGTTAGAATTGCATCCAGAATTCTATTACATTACTTAAGTTTCAAATTTCTTTCCTACTCAAATTACGAGCGGTATAAAACTATTCGTTTAGTTTTCTGAAATTAAAAACAGTTTTTCCTAAGAATTTTGAGACCTAAATATTCTTACAGAACTTAAAATCACTCTGTAATTGTATGAATTGTGACTGGATTTAATACAACTGGTAATTTTAGATTTGCTCCAGCCATGACTGATTGGATTACAGAGTAATAATTCATTTTTTAGGAAAAAAAATAAACCACCCAACATTTTTCACATGTCAAATAGTTATTCAACCACACAAAGTTGGGTCTTTTTGAACCTGACTGAATTAGCTCTGATGGAACACTCCCATCTCTGCTATCTATTTGTTTTTCTGTCACTTCATGAATCTGATGAAGTGGGTTGCCACTCATGAAAGCTTATTCCATACAGTACAGCCAACAGCCTCACCAGATCCCTGGCCAAGGTGGGGGTAGGAAGCTGCTCCATGGCCCTGGAAGGGGAGAAGCCTTGGGAACAAGAGGAGGGACTGGGGACAGTCAACCCTCAGCACCACCCAGATTGAAGCACACTCCGACAGCCCCAGCTGTCAGTGCTCTGGGAGCAACATACAGCACTAGGAGCTCTGCACCCGTTAGTATCACCAGGCCCTAGCACCCCCTAATCCTTGTTAGCAGGCATGATGCCATAATAAAATTGTTAGTCTTTAAGGTGCCACTGGACTCGTTTTTGCAGAAACCACCATGTGAGAGCAGCATGTCAATACCTTCAGTCGATTGTTTGTTTAAACAGCTGACCCTCTTAACATGGCTCTATAATCCATCTTTATCTGGTTGAGCCAGTCTTTTTATAAGACGGGAGCTCTGTTGAATGAGACTGTATATGGCTAATGCGGAAGAATTATTACATAGAAGCATTGCTGTTCACCATGGTCTTCGAATATCTTCACCCTTGATATGACAAAGTTCAATCCAAAGAATTTTAAAGTATTCAGTTTCATCATGATTTTAGTAGTAATTCTATTACACTACAAAATGTGGGATTAGAATAAGGTGACAAATAGTGTAAAGCTCTTATTGTGTTGGAACCAGGATAACCAAAAAGCATAACAATCCTTTGTAAGTACTCAGTCTGTTAAGTAAATATTTCTATTTACAATAGGTTATATTGAATTCTTGAAAGTCTGTCCTGTGATTTTTTTACTGTAGTTTTTTGGCAGAGTCAACGACAAAAAATGTACATTATGTTTTGCATTCACAGAAGAAATTAAAAACTATGACTACCATTGACTGTAACTTCCTTGGGGATACATTTTTATTTGTATTACTATGGTGCTTAAATTTAATTTCACTGCCCCATCTACCCCTCCAAACAGGAACTATAGGGAGGAGGAAGAGTGAAATGAGAGCCTTCTTCCCTTTCCTTTATCTCTACACTTCCAGTTCACACTAGGGGACTTTCCAGGTCTCTTCAGTCCTATGATTCTGTGTCAATGTGAGAACGGAGAGGCCATCCAGTCCAGTCCTGAAGGCAGGATTACGTATTGGAGATTTTTAGGAGCACGTTAGACAATGATAATGTTCTACAACCTTTCTAGATATAACAGAGCTACAGCTTTCCCCTTAGCCACAAAGCTTGTTATCCCGTCAAAGAAAGTTATGAGGTTGGTTTGACAGGATTTGTTCTTGACAAATCTGCATTGTTACCTAGAAGATAAGGTAATTAGTGCCTGTAAACTAACAGTTTAATTATTTGCTCCATTGTCCATCTGGGTACTGAAGTTAAACCGACTGATTTGTAATGGCCTGGGTTATCCTTACTTTCCTGTTTATAGATGGGCACTACATTTTCACTTTTCCAGTCCTTTGGAGTCTCTCCTGTGGCTTTTCAAAAATCAATTGCTAATGGCTCAGATATCTCTTTTGTTAGCAACTTGGGTATTCTGTCATGCACTTCCTCAGACCCAGGACTTGAACACATCTAACTTCCATAAGGCTAAGTGTATAGTAGGGAAATAAGTCAATTTCAGATACGCAATTCTAGCCTTGGCATTTGTGTAGCTACAATTGACATATCAAGATCAACTTACTTCCCTAGCGAAGTCCAAGCCACTTTAGTCTTGAGTCAATGTCCCTCACTCAACATGATAGCATGGAATACAGGGGTTGATGGACAAGCCCAGAGAGGTCAATTTTGCTGCATCTTTACTACATACGAAAAATCAAACTTGAAGATCAACAGCAGTGTATCGATCTTTTGGTAAGTATAGACAAGCCACAGGTAATTTTTAAGTAGCTCTTCCCCTATGATGCTTAGTTTCTGATCTTACTTCATTTTCACTGACATTCACTATCTTAGATGTTCAATGACGACAACCTTTTTAGTGAAAAATGAAACCAAGAAGTCATACAGCACTTCCACCAATTCTGCATTTTCCGTTATTGTTCCATTCCTGCCACAGGCCTACCCGGTCTTTGGGTCTCCCTCTTGCTTCTTATGTATTTGTAGAATGTTTTCTTGTTATACTTTATGCCTCCAGCTAGTTTGAGCTCCTTTTGTGCCTTGGCCTTTCTAAATTTCTTTGTACAGTCTCCTATTTGTTTATTTTTAAGGCCATACTAATTTCATGGCTGTCAAAAATGTGTCACAGACGGAAATCTGCTCTTCTCCATGAAATCTGATCTTCTCATGCTGCTAGGAGCCTGGGGCTCCCAGCTGCTATTCTGTCCAGGCTGTCTAAGGACCAGAGTTTTCCTTTCCCAGCACGGCCACTTAAGAGGCAGTGCAAAAATTAGGGCGGTTTCTTAGAAAGGAACATTAGCCAGGTTCCAGGCTTCTGCCCCCTCCTTCTTCAGGGCTCCTGCTGTCGCTTGTGGCATGCAGTTTGGGTCTTTCTTCTCCCCCGCAATGGTTTCCGCTGAGGTGACTGTGTAGGGGCTTCACCCCCTACGGCTTCTTCTGGTGCTAAGGCACCCATTTTTCTCAGGGGGCCAACTAATTGGCAATTTCCAGGAACATCCTCTAGCCTTGCCCTGAAGGCAGAATAGACTAAAAAGTGGCTATCTTGGACCGCCCTCCCCAAAACAACTTTGCAAACTGCCTCTCCTCCACTCCACCATCATAATTCCATTCTGGGTCAGGACCCGCAGGGTTACAACACCAAGAAATTTCACATATACACATATGAAATTAGAAAACTGACCAATTTGACAACCCTCCATGAAATTGACCAGAATGAATAGTGAATTTGGTAGGGACCTATTTATATTCATCCATGGTAATCTGACCTAGTTTCCACTTTTTGTAGGACTTTTTTTGCATTTCAGATCATTGAAGATTTCCTGGTTATGCCAGGGAGGTCTCTGACCATACTTTTTGTATATTTCTGACACATGGGAATAGTTTGCTCTTATGCTCCTACATCTCTTTGAAAAACTGCCAACTCCCTGAGCTCTCTTTCCCCCTTAGACTTGCTTCCCATGGGATCTTAGCTACCAAATCCTGGAGTCGGCTAATACCTGCCTATTTACAAGCAGGCAATAAGACAGAAAAAGGCAGCAGTGGCAAATGAAAGATGGAGGGAGATTATGCTGCATCCAGTTAGCAGCAGAGGAAGCAGCAACCACATATGTGACACTATCCTACAAAGCAACAGCAGGAAACTGCCTCCCTTTAAGATTCCCTCTAGCGTAGGTGGAGGGACAAGAGAGATGCTGGTGCCTCTTAAGAACAAAGCACAGCAAAATCCCTTACTTAACAGGTGACACTCCTTTCTGCCTTCTGCCTCATTACATGGATTGGTAGAATATCTTATGTAGGTGAATACCTCAAGCTGGTCTAGCTCTCAAATGCACCAGGAAAATGATCACGAGAGATGCATAGCTACTAAGTTTTGTGCTGCTCCATGTGACATGTTATTAAAATTAAGACTTAATTTGCATATTTCCAAATAACTTCCATAGCACCATACAGTTCCATTTTAAATTACTGTGTGAATTCACTGCTAGTGAAAGGTATCACCTTCAGAACCCTAGTAAATGAAGTCCAGTTAGCAGGAAAGTTTCCCATACGTTGTTCTGCAAGTATGTCTCAACCCTCTAATACGGCAAGAAAGGAGAAGCAAAGAGACTTCCTCTCAAAAGAACATGCAGTTTTTGGCCTCTCAGCAATTCAGCAACATGTTGGTGTGATGAGAAAGCTGGAACTGAGATCCAGACTCCTCCAAATAGCCATTCAATGGTAATATTTTTAAATTCTAGCTCAGCTGGGAAAAATTCAAACCAGTGAAAGCTCTCTAGCTTATTAGTAATGCCACGTGACATCCAGTCCCCCAGTCTGGATGAATGTTACACCTCCAAGAGCAAGGTGTACTTTCTAGAAAAATAAGCTTATTAAATCAAATTCTAAACTTTGGGGAGCTAACAGCGACAGGATCTTCAAGTATTTGTAGAGAAAAGGCAAGATCTCTGACACTGACACACTCGGTCTTCTTCAAATACACTCTACAAACACTCCAAAACAATACCCCTTCTCCAACAGAAATCTCTCATTAACCAAAATACTAAAATGGATATGACAAAACACACAAATTCACTTCTAAATAACAATGTTTTACGATATACACCCAACCACTCCAACCATTCCTTTCAAGAATGGCATTAACTTAACAAGGGGTCATAATACGTATTGTCCATGATTTTCAAATCCACAGCACTCTGTCTCTGTAGTCCCCAGCCTCAACTCTTCCGTCCAAGGCTTCGCCCCTTCTGGAGGGCCCAGAGCTGACCCAACACCAGTACCAAAATTAGTAGAGTGGCCCATCTGGGAAAATTACTGCCCACCCCTGAAGTAGCATCAAACCACATCATTTGGCATATTTCTTCTGCAACTTAGGGTGGCAAAGTGGATTTGTCAGTTTACAGACTGGATTTCTATTTTTGCTCTGCCTGATGTGATCCTGTACACTTTATCAGGTATGCTAATAATAATTATTGCCCCCATAACAGGAGCAGGAAATCTCAGTTAATATTGATTTTGAAGTATACAGAAACTAACAGCAGTCAGCGAAAGAGCTGAGACAACTCATGGTCTCCTGACTTGGGATACATTCCACCAGACTACAGGATATTCTGTGGTGGAACATGTCTCTCAGATGGATGAGAGCCCTCTTCAATATGAGTCACAATGGCTGCAATTACAGTGGCTCCCAACTTCAAAGGGAGGATGGTAAGTAGCTTGTCGGGAGATTATTAATGAAGTGCTGGGGTGCACATGCAGCACTTCATTAAGCTAATTCTCCCCCTTGGCAACTTCAAAGCGCCAGCGTGTGTGTAGCCACAGGTAACCCACCAGTACTTCGAAGTGCCCGGGCTACTTTGAAGTCTCTTCTACTCCAAGATTTTGAGGAGTAAAAGGGACTTCGAAGTAGCCCGGGCACTTTGAAGTGCCCGCGGCTTAGCTGTGGCTACATGAATGCCAGGAGTTTGCGGCTTCGAAGCTACTGTGGGGGAGAATTAGCTTAATTAGCCCTACTTACCATGCTCCCTTCGAAGTTGGAAGCTAGTGCAGACAGACGTTGAGATGAGACCCTCGATATGTCTACAGATGCATGGCGTAAGTAATATCTACTGCACTGAAGTGCTAACACATGGTTGTGCTGTAGCATTTCAAGTGTGGACAAGACCTAAAGCTTTGTCTTCAAAGCTTAAACAAAACAAACAAACAAAAAAAAAAAAAGGAGCTTCACATCAGAGTAATTAGCTGTGCCAAGGTAAAAAATATGGTGAAGACAAAGCACCTACCCTGGCTGGGGCTCTGGCATTTAGCACAGCCAGGAACTGGAGGCAGCACATGTGGGCACGTGCTCCTCCTGGATCCAGGCTGCCATGTGCTCCTGCAAACTCTGCGGCCGGGCCTTGCCTGGGGGGCGGGGGGGTGGGTACGGGGGAACTTGTTGCCTGCAGCAATGGCAGATAGAGGGGCTGGTGGCTGCTGCACAGGAGTCCCCTGCGAGAAACCCAGCAGCGACATTTTCCCCTCCATCTCCCCTTGTCTGTTCTGCCTTCCCCTCCTCTCTCAGCATCCAGATCTGCCTGCCTTACCTGGCATGCCACCCCACTGCTGACCTACACTGGCTGGGTGGAGGGAGCCAGCCAATGTGGAGGACGGGGGATGCAGAACCTCCCACTCTAGTGCCCCCTTCTGGGGCCAGATTGCTCTGTCCCAGAGTGAAAATAGAGTCACTTGAAGCTCTGGATGCTGCCCACCACTGACTCCTCTGTGGATGCCTGCCCTGCCGCCGCTGAAACAACAGAACTAAACTCAGTTGGTTTAATGGCCAGCAGGGCGGTGGGAGGGAATGCCTCCCTTTTATTTATTTATTTAATTGCCTGCTGGGCATTAAATCAACTGAATTTGGTTCTATTGTTTCAGTGGTGGCAGCATCCAGAGCTGCAAATGACTATTTCGGCCACTTTACACTATAGGAAGTGACTATGGAGTAGAGTGAAGGACCTTAAAACTATGAAAGCTTAACACTCTCTCATTCAAATCTAAATTAAAATTGAAACATATTAATTCTGTATTCATCACAGAGAAATTATTTCAGAATAAACATGCTTTTGTATTTTTCTCACCTTTAATATTTTTAAATGTGAAGGAAATTAACCATCTAAAATCAAATATCCCATAATTTCCTCTTTAGAAAGTCTAAAAAAAGATGTAGTAACATCTGTATACTGGTTTACTGCAGTGCCCAACTCACCAGACTGCCAACAAAATTCTACACCTCACTGCTCAGATAGATGGGCCATCTCCAGGTGTTGGACTATGTGTGTGTGGGGGGGCGGGGGGGGTAGGGTTACACACATACCAGTTAGCAATGTCTTTGTGAGCTACTAAGTTCTGCAGAAATGCTTGTAGTCCCAACTGTCGATCTTCCAAGAAGTCAGGATTATAGTTATCCTTAAACCAGCGCTTTGGTGGAAGGGCCAATCGAAAGCCTGGAAACATATCTTTTAACTGAAATTGAAACCAAAAACAAATGAAGGATTACAAAAAGTACCTATTGAAATACTCATTTACATGAACTACTAAACAGCTTCCCCCGCACTTAGAATCAAATTCCTTCACAATCCCAGCAATTTAAGCAACATGATCACCACCCGCGAGCTCAGCACCCATTAGTGTCTGATGCCTCTCTATTTCCTTCCATCTTTCCCAGTCCAGCATGGAGTGGCTTAGTTTCTGTAGACTAGCTCCGCACCAATCTACCATATCATCTATCCATTCTCTGTGGGGTCTGCCTCTTGTATTCAAACTGTCCATTATGCCAAACACCACGGTCTTGACTTTTCACTTGATGCTCTTTCTGAAAATATCCCCAAATAGCTGTAACTTGCGTTGTATAACCTTATGCAGAAGGTTCTCTTTCAGCTGTATCTTCCACTCTAAGTCTTCGTTGTTGACCATCTGCATCCATCCGATTCTCAGGATCCTTCTAGAACAACTCCTCTTGAACACCAATATTCTTCTCTTTGAATCTTGTGTTATCGTCCATGTCTCACATCTGTACAACATGCTGCTGAATGCATACACTTGAGAGAGACAGCTTCATTCCTAAGATGATCACTTTGCTTTTCCAGATCTTAACCACTGCCTTCAAACTCGCTCTTGCTTTTGCTATTCTAGCCTCTATTTCTTTTAGTCTAGATCATGTTATGTTGCTCCCCAGGCACAAACTTCTCTGTGCTCTCTAATTCAATCCCACCTACACTAATCTTCCTCCCTATTTCCTTATCTCTAAATACCATTGTTTTTGTTTTACTGATGTTCATAATCAGTCCATACCGTTTCCCTTCCCGATTTAGCACCTGCAATTTCTCGCTAGCTTCTCCTCATCTTCCTCAATAACTGTATCATCCGTGAACCTCATGTTGTTCATTCTTTTCTCATGCACAGATATCCCTTCTACCTCTCCATTGACCTTGTCCATCGCACTCTTGATGTGTGAAGATATTCAGTGATATCAGATCTCCTTATCTCGTACCTCTGTTCGTTCTAAACCAACTTCCCAACTCCCTGCATGTTCTCACTGCAGCCTCCACATTGTCATTGATATCCTTCACCCACCATATCATTCTGCTATCCACTCCATATGACTCCACCATCGTGCAAGTCACTTTCTGATCTATACTGTCAAATACCTTCTGAGGAAAAAAAAAAAAAAAAAAGATGAAGCAGATGCATACGTTTGTGTTCTTTCATTGAGCTTTCTCCGCTATCAATCTTTGCGCCAACATCTGTTGTATGGTACTTCCATCTGTCCTGAACCCTACTTGCTCATCCGCTAGATGTTCTTCTATCTGCAATCTTAGTCTCTCCGTCACTGTCATCTTCAGAACCTTGCCTAGACGACCTGTTAGGGCAATTGTTCTTTAGTTCTTGACTCCAATGCACTTCCTTACTTGTGTAGCGTCACTAGCACGGATCTTGTCCATTCCTTAGGTGCCTTTCCTTTTTTCCCCATGCTATACTACACAGTCAGTATATTTCCAGAATCATACTTTCTCCACTGTATTTGATCATCTCTCCCATGTTCTTATCATTTCCAAGGCTCTTGTTGTTCTTTAGGCATTTCACTGCTCTTTCTACTTCCTCCTTTGAAATATCCATCTTGCTCTCGATGCTCAGTGGCGATCTCTCTTTCAGTTCTTCAAATCAGTCTCTCTGAGACATTCAGGTCCAACTGCACTTTGTATAGATCAGTGCATTATCTCCTCCATTGCTGCACAATCTTCTCCTCGCTCATTCGTATCTCTTTGTTCTCGTCTTTGATCACCATCTGCTTCAGCTGCCACCTCCTATTAATATTCCTAATCATTTTCTACATCCCCATGGTCTTACATTTGTCATAATATCTCTCTATATCTTCACACTGCTCCTCTAACCATTTCACTTTATCCTTTCTGGTTGCTTTCCTTACCTCACTGCATTTCACCCTATATTGGTGTTCTGCCCTCTCAGAAACATCCCTTCTGATCTTCAACACTCTATTCTCTTAGACCAACTTCAGGGTCTCCTGCATAATCCACTTCTTATTGATCTTCTCTTCCTCCTCTGCTCAGTTGCCTCTTCTATCGCCATGGCTATCCCTTCAACTCTCTTACCTAGGACTCCCTCTGCAGCTGCATTCCTAATCTTCTCTTCCAGCGGTGCTTTGTATGCATTTCCTATTTCTTTCTCACCTAGCCTCGCCGCATCTTTTCTTAAACTGTGTCTTACCCTTTCTCTTGAGTTACATCTTGATGTTTGCAATCACTGTGCTGTGGTCTGAGTCTATACCTGCTCCTTGGAAAGTTCGGCACTGCTGTACTGATGTTACCCATCTTCTTATCAAAATCATATCTATCGTGCGCTTGGACTCCCCATCATTTGATCACCATGTCCACTTCCTACACTCCTTTTTTTGGAATCTCATGTTGCAGATCACTATCTCATGCTCCGTAGCAAACTCTACTAATTTCTCTCCTTGTTCATTCCTTTCTTTGTACTCAAGCCTTCCCATGTCTCTCTCCCAACTTTAGTTATCTGTTTCGACCTTCACATTACAATCTCCTCCAATAATCAAACACATCTCTTTTCGGTATTTCCTCCAGCATCTTTGTCAAGTCTTTATAGAATAACTCTCTCTCTTCCTCCCTACTGTCCAGTGTGGGTGCATACACCTGAATGACTGAGATGGTGAACATTTTTGCTCTGAATCTCACTACCATCATTCTTGCACTCACCGGTTTGTATCCTAAAAATGCTCCTCTAGCTCTTCTGCTAAGAGGGAATCCAACTCCTGCCTCATTCTTCATTTCATTCCTTGACCAACTGACTTCACAAATGCACCTCTCTCCTGACATTGCCCAACGCATCCCCGTCAGTCCAAGTATATTGCATCAGTATCCCTCCATCGCCTTCCGAAGCAGCTCTAATTTGCAGTTGCCCACAGTGTTTGGATGTTCCACGTTCCAACTGACAGTATGTATGTGAGCTGTAATTTTCGTTTGGTAGCCAATTTAATGACCCAACCCTGATCACTCAATTGTTATCACGGACCTTGTTTATTCGTGCAACGTCTGAGCCAGCATCTTTTATCTTTTATTTGTATTGGCATCAGATTTCATTCATATTTTTCTTGCACACTCATCTCACCACTCATCTGATCAACCCTCCTGCTTCATGCAGGCTTGGGACTGGAATGGAACCCCTAGAAGCTTCATGGTGGAGTTTTAAGCAACATGAATATTTGGAATACATAAAATGACTAATCCACATTATTGTGTAAAGTTCTAATCACAGTTTTGCTGTTCACCGTTTGACCCTGGACAGTCAACTGACCTCTTGATTTCTCCATCTGAAAGATGAGACCTTGAGGTACCTTGTGATTGTGTTCCAATGCTTTCATTTTTATACCATTAGGAACGATAAAGCACTATGCAAATGTGAAGTAGTATAGAACCTAATATTTTATTGGTGTTACATACAGTTTGGAAAGCACTTTAGGATTCATTGGAATGAAAGGGGCTATACAAATAAAGTATAAAAACCACTACAAATCCAGAAGAATGCAAGTCACCCCCTTTTGGGCCAACCAATCAAAAGCACTATTGACACATACATGAGGCACTTCTGGCATAGAGCATTAATATTTCAAGATACACAGCTGGAGCAAAATTCCAACGCTAAGTATTTCGCTGAATATTAACACAACAAAATGTTTTTGAAATGTCAGGATAACTAGAACTTCTACTTTTTATATTCTGGTAAAATAGCACAAGTATGAAAGGGAACAGAAGTCATTCATGCATAAATGTTCAAAATGATGAACTTACTATTTATTCACCTACGCACAATGGTCCTGAACTGAATATTAATGTGAGTTATCACAAGGGGGGTCATTCATCGTGTGTGCTTTCTAAATAGGGATTTAAGCACAAGGTGGGCCCAGAACAAACGTACACTTGGTATGGATAATATATGTTATATATTCACGTTCAAATTTGTGCTGATTCCTTTCAGCAATTCCCAACCTGTCTGAGATTGGGAGCCATTCTGGCAGCTCAAGAACACTTTGTGACCCAATGCAATTCAAAACAAGGGGGTGGGGGATGGGGGAGTTTCTCCCCTGGGAAAAATGCACCAACCCTCGGCTTAAGCCCCTCTCAGCCCCAAAACACTGTTCCCTGTCCCCCAGCTTAAACCCCTCTCAGGACCACTCATCCCCCAAGCTTAAATCTCTCTCACCTAGGGTTGCCAGATATTTAAAAAACTTATGTGGGACAGGGAGTCCCATCCATAGGATCACCAGCCAGGGCTGCCTGTCCCACATAAGTTTTTTAAATACCAGGGTTGGGGGCAAAGCCAGCTTCTCCACCAAAACAAATCAGTTTGACCTGGAAAAGAATGTGGAGTTAAATCTCTATGGCTAGCAATTCTGGCTTTTGCCATGGTCTGACGAACAAAACATTATTTGTCACATAGATGATGAGGCCCCTAGCAACTGAATCAAAACCACCAACACTTCAGCCAAGGAAAAAGAAAATGAGAAAGTAGAGGGTATGATCTGGTTTAGCAAGTGCCAAATCACTGCACAGACTGAGAAAGAGGGAGTTATGGCTCTGAAATTAGTCCAGGAAGACCAATTCACATTTAGTTGTCCTCTAGTAGTTTAAATATCTACTGCATTTTGACACCTTATTATACAGGTGGGCTTGCAGATCAACCAACCAACCAACCCACACACAAGAAAAATGTTATATATGTGTACTGTGTCAGTTGTTACTTAAACTGCAAGACAAGAACCAGGACATTGGTTATACTCATTACTGCACACAAACTTCTTTGGGTCTGTGTTCCTAAATAGTCTCTTGCTTGGGTAGTCAGGAAAAAAAAAGAGCAAAGAAAGAACAAAACAAGTGAAAAGACTAACAAGGATGAAAAGACAAAATTACAATGTGTTTAGAAATAAAAAAAAGACTCATCAGTGAACATAACGAAGAGGAAACAGAAATGCCAAACAGCAAGAGGCAAAATGTAATGCAGTTATTCTGGAGAATGAAGAGGACACAATTTCTCTTTGTAGACTCTTATGTGGTTGAATATGTGAAAATGTGTGTTCTACAAACATTGAACAAACATGTCCAGCAGAAGTACCAGAATTTCACTGTAAATGGACATTATTTCCATAAACTTCAAAGTTAAGCTGCTGCTCTCCCCAGTATTAGCCTTCACTTATGTCAGCTTTTTGTAATTAAAAAAAAAAAAAAAAAAAAGTCAGTCCTTATGGAACCTTAACTCCCAAATCTCTGAAGACAAACATAGAAGACTAGCATTTCCCACAAATATATGTCATACTTTAGGTGTTCATATAAATCAGGAGCATCGGATCATACTGTTGAACAATCAATATGATTCTACTGTGTTAGAGGTACTATTAAAATGAGGAGGCTACATAAATAATACTCTATTGCTCTAGTAAGAGGAAGATGGAGGATATGTTTACACTCACTGCAGCATTAATTGATCTTCCAGGGTTCGATTTAGTGTATGTAGTAGGAGTGCACTAAATAGAACACTGAGGACATCCTCATCAACCCCACTAGATCTCACAAATCACAAAGAGTAAGGGAAGTTGACAGGAACATTTCTCCAGTCAACCTACAGCTGTGGGGGCAGCGGAGAAAGTCAACCTAAGATACGTCAACTCCAGCAACACTCTTTTTACAGATGGAGTTGCAGATCTTAAGTTGATTTTTTTCCTAGCTTAGACCTGCCTAGGGTTAAGGACATGGTATTTGTTCAGGAAGACCAACTAATTTACATTTAGCAGTCTTGCAGCACTTTCAAGATCTATTGTATTTTGACGCCCGTTATACAGGAAGCCTAGAGGATTAGCCAACCAACCAATTTTACTAATTAAACACTTGGATAAGAGTTAAATACCCTGCACTCAAGTACATACATTTCGTATATTACAAAGCATTAGAACAGTTTCACTTGAAAAAAATTCCATCTGTTCTCTAAAAGTGGTAATTCCCAGTGTTTTCCAGTCATTTGCCTAAGCAAACTAATTCTTTATATGGGTAAAGGAATTAAAAAGCAGAAGACAACATAAGATATGCAAAGTCAGAAATAAAGGAAACAAAAGAAATAGAAAGGTCAGACAAATCATTTGAGAACTGGCTAGTTTAAACATGTTACTCACCTTGTCATTAAGCCTGGAAAAGTCAGTGTACCTTCTGAAAACCACCCAACTTTCCTCTGGATTTTTCTTTACCAGTATTTTGTAAACCTATTATGTAAAAATCAACAGTATAACTATTAAAAAGGGTACAAGCAGGGCATCTTCCCACTATTGTCAGACAACTGGAAGTTTGAAATAACTACACTCCTGCGAGAGAAAGTGGAAGGATGACAGAAATCAAAAAAGTTTAAACAAAAATGTTAGCTAAAAGGTATTCTCTAGATTAAAAAGCCTTAAGTTTAGTAGGCCTCAGCAAAAAAGGAAATTAACATCCCCTGATCATAACTGGGAAGCTAAGGAACAGAAGACTAATTTGGAAAGGGAACTCCTTTCTCTCTAAGAACAAAGGGTGAAACTCCAGTTCCAGCGAAGTTAATTGTAAACTCTGACGTCAGCAGAGCCAGGATTTCCCCCCAAGTTATTTCCATAGAAGTCGAAGGCATTGCTACCAAAGACACATCAATAAAATATGCTGTAACTAATTAGGTCAGTCGGAATAAGCTTGTACTACAGCTTTACTTTTCGGTCATCTGTGAGACGAAATACCCACTTACACATACCATTGATGCTATCAAGCAGGCTCTGACTCACTCTACTTATTCCTGGGGCGAAGCGGGCAGAGTAACAGTTATCAGAAGAGTACTGTACTCTGACAGCTTCATGTGTTCCAGCCCCCACTCGCCAGCAAAATTCTAGGTCTTGCTGTTTTGGAAGTCGGTCCCCTTTTAGCCTTATCTACAATGGAGGAAGAAGCTTTGAAAGCCCAGGAACGTTTAAATAGGAAAGGGGGACTTCCACGAGAGCTAGCTGCCTTGCCTATTTCCCACCATGCCAACCCAATGGCAAGGCAACAGACCTGAGGCACGGAAAGGGGATTCCACCCATGCGTGAATTTTCATGTTGCCGCAAAGGACAGTGTCCTTCCCCTGCAGGCTGCTCAAGAGTGTACCCCCGCCCCCCACAAAGTCAACAGGGGAATATTCTTCTATCCTTTACTGTGATTAACACACTCAGCCTTTTTGGGCCTAGAAGGAAGGAAAGTGACAAGAGGTAGAGATAATGGTATAGAGAAATGAATGACCATCATGCAGCTAAATATGTACATTAAACCCCTGATTTAACAGACCCAGGTATAACAGACTTTGGAATTAAAAGATGCTGTCTATGCCTCCCAGATGTCCCGCCCATGCTGTGACCCTCCCGAGCCATGGCTAGGGCTGAAGAGCTGCCAGAATGGCTGGGGCCACCAGAGTTGGAAGGGCCACTACAATAGCTGGGGCCACAGGACCTGGGGTGGGCTGCAGTAGGGCGCAAGAGCTCTCCAACCCCAACCCTGTGGGCATGGAGCTTGTCAGCACCCGGCCACCACTGCCTGCAAGGGCGCTGAGCAGCTGCCATGGTGTCAGAGAGTGCTGCCCACTGGCAGGCTAGGGGCAGCCACACTCGACCTTCGTGCAGGCAGTGAGGAGCTAGAGCGCTGAGAGCTGCAGGAGGTGGAAGAAGCCAGGCTGGCATTCACCTCTTCTCCTGGTAACTGGGAGAGGGAGATGGAGGTGTGAGGTGAAGAATGGGGCAGGAGGGTAGAAGGGAAGGCAGGGGGACAGAGGACTGGAGTGAGTAATGGGCTAGGAAGGTCAATGCATCGTCATACAATATAACCATTCCAATATAACGAACTTCCAGCATTAACGGACATCCCTCCCCCCATTTGTCTGTTCAGTCAAGGGTTTACTGTACTGATAGAAAATATTAAGCACTATCCAAAAGAAAACAACAGGAGTATCATGGATCTATATTAGGTAGTGTCTAAGTACATAAGGTCTACAGTCAACCAAGAACGCATATGCTTATCAGTAAAAGCAACGTGAAGGCACTTCCAGTAATCAAAAATGACAACCTTGATTTCCCACTGTAAGGAAAAGTAATGAAAAGCTTAGTTAATACTGGTTAGGGGAAGGGGAGTTGCACAATACAGGCTGATACAGTTATTTGGTTAAACTGACAAAAAGGAAGAAATTTCTGGAATTTTACCTGCAAAAAATTTCTCCTCAGGATACTCTACTCATACTGTTTCTTTCATTTTCCTTAACCATCTCCCCCCCCCATTTTTAAAACACAATATTTCAAATTTTTATAACAGATTTTTAATTTTTAGGGAAATAGTTTCTACTATTGTCTCAGTAGCTGATCCTTCTACTGCTGAGGAATCTACATGCATCTTCCTCAGACAGAGTTAAACTGCTTTTCACCCATTTGGTTTTTCATAAAGGTAAAATTGTAGACAGTTGTACTACAGTTTAAAATAAATAACCAGGATGATATGAAAACACTCATATACATCTACAAACAGATCGTTATGATATGTCTACACTTTAATGTGAAAACAGTGACTTGAGCTAGCAGGGCTTGGACTATGGGGCTCTTTCACCACTGTGTAGATTTCCAGGCTCCAGACAGAGCTGGTGCCTAGGACTCTTTCACCCTTCAGGGTCCCAGAGCTCAGGCTCCAGCACAAGCCCAGAAGTCCACACCTCAGTGAAACAGCCCAACACACTGCCAAATGCAGTTGACTGGTATGTGTCAGCTTTGTTTTTTTCTCTGCTGACCATGTGGTTATGCAACAGTATCAGAATTCCAACCGGACTGAATTATAATCATTAAATAACTTTACTTGAAGAAAGTTAGGGAGGAGGAGGAGTTATAGAACTCTCAATGAGACTGATAGAAACCACTTTATGTAAGCTGCATTGTTCAGTGGTCTGAAATATCTTTTAAACTCAGACTCATGATACAATATTAATTTACAAAACCAAGACACTGACACAAACAAGTTGCTGATGCCACAAAACAAAGGTGGAGAACTGTAGGTTAGGAAAGATATAAACACCTATCTGTTTATAACAAAAAGCAGTCAAGTAGCACTTTAAAGACTAGCAAAATGGTTTATTAGGTGAGCTTTCGTGGGACAGACCCACTTCTTCAGACCATAGCCAGACCAGAAGAAGTGGGTCTGTCCCACGAAAGCTCACCTAATAAACCATTTTGCTAGTCTTTAAAGTGCTACTTGACTGCTTTTTGTTTTGATAGTGTATAGACTAGCACGGCTTCCTCTTTGTTACTATCTGTTTATAGTGTAACTGACAGTTTGCATTTTCAACATATTTAGAGATGGCAGACAAACAACAACATGAAAGTTTTTGGTCATCAAGCAAATAAACAAGCACAAGAATAAGGTCCACCTAGCCATTTAAAATACTAGAGATCTGCAGTCAGAGTTATGTAAAAAAAAAAAAAAAAAAAAAGACAGACTGCTGACATATATGCAGAAAATAATGGATCTGTCCACCTCCTGAATATTTTCCGAGTCAACATCTTCCAAGAAACTCAGTTAAATCTCAGATCCCTCAAATCTTCCAAAGCTAGTGATACTTTCCCAGTGATTTCCTATATTGTTCTGCAAACTCATGTAGTTTTCCAACTGATAACTAGCTTATAACTTTACTGTTAAGCTGAGAAGATTTACATATAAAATAAACATTGGGCTCAGCCACCTCACTACATGAGACCAAGCACTTAACAGTAAGTACCTCAGTACATTTATACCAAATTTTACAAGCCAAGTTTTCCATAATAAGAGTTAAATATTAACTTTTCAAAGCAAACCTTGCAGGAGTCATTACATTCCAAAACTGTAACAAGGGGAAATGGAAGGCTATTTAGATTTTAGGAAAAACAGACATTAAAAACCACAGTGTTTGACCACTACAGCAAGAAGTCTTCTTCCCAATAACTTTTCAACAAGTTTTATTAAACTTTCTTATCTTTCCCTCTTTCTTCTTTGCGCCTTATTATTTAAGGTTCACAGGTCTGATTGTTGATGCAACTGATGGATAATTGATTCAATGATTATTTATTGTTTACAGTATATATAGAAATAACTCTGTTTTCAGTAACTAAGTGAAAATATGAAACACAGACACTGAACAGTTCCTCACTGTACATTTTCAAATGCAACAATTATAGGAAGAGAAGCAAGGTGTTGAGTAAGAACAAAAATCCTGAAAAATTAAGTATGAAAGTACCAGTGTAAATATAATACTTGGAGCACACATCAGATACCTCTTCTCCCAAACTAAGAGTTTTATTGTAGTCCAAAGCCTAATCTCTTATTAGCTTCCCATGTTTGTGCTTTTAAAAATCTTTGGCCCTGATGCTGTGAATATACACATGCTTAGAGTAGCTCCTCTGAAATTAGGATTATCCAAAATTCATTAAACCCATCTTTAAGTATTTGCAGAACAGAGGCATTTATTTATATCTTCATCTTTTTGCATTTGAGGATCTTATCTTTGCATTTTAAAAGAAGCTGAAGTGAGTATGGTTGTTCTTATAAAACAACTTCACAGTTAGCACCTTTTCAGACAAACTGACTTGTTAGCATAACACCATCCATTCTTTATTGCAGTTTTGAAGCTGGTGTAGGTGGGTGCCTGCCCACAAAAGATTATGTCCAAATACATTTGTTAGTCTTTGAAGTGCCACAGGACACCCATTGTTCTTGCCAAAAAGCTAATACATATGGGACACATCTTAAAGTTGTTCTTTTAGAATAATTGCAAGGATAACATTAAAAGTTGAGTAACACATGAAGTCACTGAAATAAATGTTAACTCCCTTTAAAGTACTATAAGTAGAAAACAACTTTGCATAAAGAGCTTCATAAATTTCACCTTTAAAAATGTGTGTGTGTCAGACGGCATTGACTTCTAGTCATGATTAACCTGAAATCAACAGAAGCTGAATTAGAGACAAACATCTCCACTTACCAGTTTCCAATCCCATATAATTTCCATCTAATTGTTTGTGATTAATATTATTTTCCTGATCATTGCTACATGTACAATACACCCATTTGGTGTAACACTAGCCTCAAAACACAAGTGATTTTTTTTCCATTTAGAAGCCATAATCTTCAGGAAAGTGAAGAGCCTCACCAACTGAAGAAAAATGCCTTCTTCATCTGTTTAATTCAAAAGGGATGTCATAAGTTACAATTGGCAGCTTTGGACACATTCAGAACAGTTAACTGATATTTTGACATGAAATGCCAGATATAGCTGTTGGCAGTTTATTGTTCTTGCACTCACATTGAAGTGTTTGGAAAACAACAGATTTTTTTTAAAGGGGCTAACACTGGCAAAACCAGAAGCTACAAAACAAATACAGGTTGAACCTCTCTGTTTAGCACTCTCATCTGGCAACATCCATTGTCCAGCAATATTTTAGTTAGTTGGATATCCACTTACCCTGAGTGTGGTCAAGTTTCCCACGGTCTCAAAGTTTGTTTACATCCACCAGTCCCGGGTCTCCAGTGTTCTGTGCAGTTATTTGCGCATAAATGCCTTTTAAGGCCCAATAAGCAGTGTGAGTGTTGGTAATACTGCTAGACTGACCTCCAAGGCTAGGCACATTCTCTTGTTCGGCATGAGTCAGGTCCCAAGGGTGCCAGGCTAGAGAGGTTCAATCTGTAGTTGTGGCATTTTACCAAGTTACTTAACAGTTGTAAAGATTAAGACCATGTCTGTCTTTTAATGCTTTTTTCCTCTAAAAAATATTTTTCAGACATTAAAATGTGAAGAATCTCTCCAAATAGCAAAATATCACTTGCTTGGTATTTCTGTCCAAGTAAGGAATTTCTGACTTGAAAGGAGGAAGAATGGTCTTATGATAATGGAGCAGCTAATACAGAATTTGAATAAAAATTCAAAGAAGGTATTGCAATTAACTTAAACCAATGAGGGTTTAGGAGAAATAAATCCTATGAAACCAGTTTGATCACTTTTTTGATACGGTTACACTTCTGTAAGGTCTCTAACTTGGTAGCATACATTGTGAGTGGAAAAACTGGAATGATGGTCCCGAAATGTAATTGTACACAGAAAAAAAAATCATCAAGTGGGTGTGTTCCTAGATCCAGTCATACAGGGATGGGTTCTTGGCCCTAAACTAACATTTTTATCCATCATCTGGAAGAAAAACTGATAAAATTCGCAAATAAAAAATGGGGTAGTGGTAAGCAAGCAAAAGGACAGATTACTGACTCTGAGCAATCAGGATTGTTTGGTAAACTGGGCACAAGCAAACATTGTGCCTTTTAATAGGTTAAATGTAAACCTCTACAAACAAAGAGTGCAGGTGTTCCCATGGTGGGGGAACACGAAAGCAGTAACTCTGAAAAAGATTTGGAATTCCAGTGGGTAATCAGAAGAACATAAATTACCAATTGGGCAAAAGAGGTAATGCAACTTGGGATGCATATATGAGAGACTCTCACGTATGAATAGGGAGGTCACGTTTTGTCTACATTTGCACTGGTACGACCACTGCAGGAATACTGCATCCAGTTCTGATGAACACCATTCAAAAAGCATGTTGACATACTGGAAGAGAGTTCAGAGAGCCACATAAATGACGAAAGGATCAGAATAGATGCCTTATCATGAGATTCAAAAAGTTCAGTGTATTTATCTTTATAAAAAATATTAAGGTATGGTTTGATGATTGCAGTACCTTAGGTATCTACCTGGGGAACAAATATTTCATAATTGACTCTTTAATGTAGCTGAGAAAGATATAAGATTATTCAATAGCTAGAAGCTGAAGCTAGACAAAATCAAACAGGGAAAAGGTGTTATTAACAGTGACTAATTTAATTAGCCAATGGAATAATTTATGAAAGCTCATGGTAGATTTTCCATCACTGATAATTTTTACATCAATATTGAATGTTCTTCTCAAAGATATACTCTCTGCATCATTTTTGGTGAGTTCAGTGGACCTGTGTTATACAAGATGTCAGAACAGGTAATCCCAAGGGCCAGTTCTGGACTTGGAATCTATCAGTCTATACAGCAGTGGACTGGTTCTACTGCAGAGTGTCTATGACTTGGGAAACCAAGGCACGTAGCTTTTCTTTCCTAATAAGGGAACTCCTCTCCCACCTCACAGTAGTATTTTGAAGCTAACTTAATATTTGTAAAGAACTCCAAGATACCCAAGTAGAAGATTTCATTATTGAAATGAAAAAGCATTAGGAAATAAAATCTCATTCTTTTTATAGAAGGAACTCCACTTCTTTGAGTCAAACTTACAGTGAATTTTGCCCTTTCTTCCATCACCTCATAACCCAGTATGGTAGGCGTAGAAGGTCGATCTTCCCAGCTCCCAGAATCTGTAGTTTGCTCAATGTCCTCGATAGGCTGAGTACAATATTCAATTGATGTATCCACACCTATAAATTTAGTCCTAACAAGTGGGCTACTACAGACAGATGATGTGGAGCCAGTTTGGTCAGGCACACTCATCTTTTTAAAACTACCAAGGGTAGAGTCCTCCAGATGCCCTCTTGAAGAATCTGAGTTTGTTGAGATGCTCCGAAAGTAAGAACTTCTTTGGTTATTGTTTGTTGTAAAGTTGGTAGAAGAATTTCCTATAGGAATATGAACAGGAACATAGGGAGTTGCCATTCTTCATTAGAAAACTTCTGCAAATTTATACTTCGCAGTCCAAAAGTTTAAGGCTCATTCTCTTCTTTTCAAGAATGCAACATCTGGAAACAGAGAAAACTATGAAGTGACCATCTTTCTTAATATTTCTACAAAGAATGAAAAATTAAAATACTGTTATTTGGAGAAATCCACAATTACATTACGATAAGTCAAAACACCATTATATGGACTTCGCTATCATTTTAAGTGTCTCTCAAACCTAATCTTTAATTTTTAAAAGGTACTTTGTCAGAGAGGTCCCCCCCACCTCTCAGAGTCTTTAAAACCTGAATGGATAGTTCTGGTATGACTTGCATCACACTGTGCAAAACCAAAGGAAAAGATATATTTAAATAATGTTGCATCATGATTGGCAGAATATGGAGGTTGGAGGGAGGCTAAACCTATCCAAACTTCATCCTGCCAGGAAAGGAAGAGTACAGGTGGATATGGAACTCTTGGAAAAATCTCCCCTGCCATGATCACAGGACAGGAGGAGCTCTCACTCCCCGTTATAGCCCCAGGGCCGTGTTAGGGGTAAAGAGTTTTTCCAGGCTCAGGGCCATAAGAGAGGTGAGGAAGGAAATGGAGCAAGCAGAACAAGATCTTGAAGGGAAGAGGCAGCATAGGGGTGGAATAGCAGGAGAAGGGGTAGAATAGGGTGTAGAAAGGGGTGGAACAGGGGAGAGACTCTAGGCTCTAGCTAGGGAAGGGGGCTCTGCCAATGCTAGCAGAGATCCTGACCATGGCCAAGCTCTTAGCTTCTACCTGCTCTGGCCAGACCTAAAGGGAGGTGGCAGAAAATCAAGAGATGGCCCCTTGGCTGGAAGAAGTAGGGCATGGTGCTAGTCTCCCCAAGGGAAAACGTCCCCAGCTGTCCATTGCACAACTAGTCTGCTAGTGAAATTAAAAAAACTTGTAGGTTACACTGATACCTAAAACAACATACAACCTCAATTTTGTAATTACAGTAAGGTCTCAGAGTATGCAAGTGTTCCATTCCGCGTGAGTTCATGTAAGTGGGGTCTGGCTTTTTCCACAGCAGAACACACATTCTGCAGCTGGGGAAGCAGCAGAAAGATAAGTCCTGCGGTGAGGGGGCAGTAAGGGAGGATTAAGCCTGGAGGTCAGTTGGGCCATGGGAGGTGGGCAGGCAGGGTGCTAAGCATAGGGTGGGTTAGGGCAGCAGGGGGGCAAAGGGTGGAGCTGTGCATGGGGGTGGTGAGACGCAGCCGGGCGCAGGGACGCAGAGTGAGCCGGCAGAGGAATTGAACCGGAGTCACGCCTGAGGAGCATTGAGCTAGAGTCAGAGGCGAGGGTGGTGTGGGGGGCTTAGCCGGGGCCATGAGGAGCCAGGGGGAGTTGAGCCAGGGCTGTGGGGGGAGTGAGTTAAGCGCAACTAGAAATTGTGCATTTCCAGGTTTTACTGTAGGAATCCGGGTCAGCCATGTAAGAACAGGGTTGCGTACTCTGAGACCTTACTGTACTAATTTTTTAGCATAAACATAATTGAAGTTTCCCTCCTGAATTGTTTCCAATTACAAGATTTGCAAGGCTTAAGAACCATACAATATGAACCAAATCCATACTAACAATTATGATGATTTACATACCATGAATCAAAGGAAAGACAATAACCCACAGGTGTGGCTGGAATGGAGGATTCATTTGCATATATTTCATATGCACTAAAATATGACAAGTATCCTTGCAAAGGAATTATGAGCTTGAAATTATGCTTTCGTATAGTACATATCATATTGCAGGCATTTATAAAGGCATTCATAAGTTACTTGGGCACATTTTTACATAGTTTAAGCTGGAAGCAATTAAGTACAATAAGAATTTGCATAACAACTCCTTCAGGCACTTTAAAACTATAACATGAACAACTATGAAGCACTGTGTTCTTGCACATTGTATGTGTCTTTAAGTACTCAACAATAAAAGCATTGACCTACCATGATTTGCTAATGGCAGAGTTCAATAATACAATAAAAACTAGAGTCTTTGTACAGAAGCCAAATTATAAGCAAAGGAAAACAATGTAAATTTAACAGCCCAAGATCTCAACTCAGTACTAATCTCTGCTATACAATTACTTGGACTAAAAGATCTTATGAAAAGGAAGGGTGGGGGAGAGACAAAAAAATCATTTTGATAGTTGCCTAAAAGTGTTTTGACAGGTAAGAGACTCACACTAATGCAGCCACAATGACCAGTTAAAAACCATTTTACAAGAGCTATCTATCTACTGAATTAAAATTGAATAAAACACATTTTGTCACAATAAAGCAGTGGAATTGTTACACCACTGCCACTTCATAAATGCATACATTAAAAAGTTCAAAGCATTCTTTTTAGTGCTTCAGCAAAGTAAACAACTTTTCTCCATCTTATCCAGACCTTGATTTCCATGTTCTTCAGAAGAGATTTGTTCCTCCTCCAAACCTCTGCTTGGGCTAGTTCAACCTCAACAGCAAGCAAAGAATTAAATAGAAAGAGCAGTCACCCTTGAAGGTGGGTGAGAATGATAAACTGTTAAACACCACAAAAGAACTGGATTCCAGAATCTCTGCATCAAAACAAAGACGCGTACACATTTACAACACCCATCTCTTCTCTTCTGGAAATGAAGGATCTGAACTCTACAACAGCGTTTCCCAATTTTATTTGGCCACAGAACCTTTTTAAACTTGAAATAATGTTGCCCAACCTCTAACAACAGGGGTTATTCTCAGCCCCAAACTCATCCCCCCAACCCCAGTATTAACTGGCCTAATCCCACCTGAACAAACTCCACCCACGTTAGCTCCTCCCGTCACCTCACCCAGCATGGTGGACAAACCTTCCTCAACCACTGCTGGTCCTTCGACTCTAGTCCCGAGGCCCTGATTTCATTGGCCACCCTAGGGCAATGCAAGAGGCCAGTTGCAGCCAAGGAAAGGTGAGGATAATGCAGTAACCGCAGGACTCACCTGGCTCCCCTTCTGGCTAGCCATTGGCTCCCCTTGCCTAGCTCCAACTGCACGCACACCAGCTACTCTGCAAGTGAGGGGCTCTTTGCAAGTCCCTGTCCTGCCACCACTGAAATAAAGGAACTAAATTCAGTTGGTTTAATGGCTGGATCCCTCCCTCTGTCCTGCTGGCCATTAAACCAATTAAATTTAAGTCTACTGTTTCAGCCGTGGCAGTGTCCACAGTTGCAAATGACACCTTAAAGCTGCATGAGGCTCCGGAGCCACAGGTTGCCAACCCCTGATCATTTTCTTGCAGAACCCTTATTTTCACTTTGTGGAGCACGGAACATCATTTGGGAAACACTGTTCTACACAGCATAAAGTGGTAATGTCTGTATTTATGTGGATGCTGCTAAATTTAAAAATCTGCATCTTTTTAATTAGAGCCAAAACCAACAAATATGATTAAAAATGATAATCATACATTATAAACAAATCAATATTATAAACAAAATTTTATTGAGAACCTTAGACTGACGGTTTAAAAAAAAAAACACATTAACCTGTCACTATTTATGCTCTGTTTAATTTTAGTGTTTCTCTAGTTGGACAATAAAGTCAGTTTTGTTTTAGTCAATTTCAGTTAAGGTTATCTGAATTAAAACACTGGAATTTTTAAAATTTAGGAACATGTCTGCAGAGCTCAGCTACTACAGGATGAACCTTTCCAGTCTGGCACCCTGGAGACCCGACTGCTGCCGAATGAGAATTTGCCAGACCACAGGAGGTCAATATTGTCTAGCTGCATTACCAGCACTTCCACTGCTTACTGGGCCTCTTAGAAGAGGTTTAGGGGGTAAATTACAGTTAAACAGCAGCACAGAACACTGACAGCCAGGACTGGTGGCTTTAAACAACCTTTATGGGATCACAGGAAACTTGGACATACCCATGATAAGTGATAGTCCAGCTGACTAAAATCATGCTGGTTTATGGATATTGCTGGATGAGAGTATGCCAAACTAGAGAGGTTCAACCTGTATGAAAGCTTGTTCTAACAAAAACTAAATTTGGGGCTAAATTTAAATGAATAGTGCCCATTTAACCATCTATTACTTTGCACAGATACCCAATGAAGCTCAGGCGAGTTGTGCAAAGCACAGTAAAAACATACAGGATATTATTAATCAACAGGAAAAAGGTGGAAGCAATAAAGAAGTGTACTTACATGGACTGTGTTCATGTCTTAATGGTTCTGAAGCATGAATATGAATATTTTAAAAGCCAAATAATCTCAACTATCCCTTTACCCAACCAATGACAACTGTTCATTAGTTTGTATTACTCAAAAACTCTCAGAACACATTTCAAAAATGTGCCCAAACATTAAGCAAATGAATATTTGACACCGTGCTGCAACCCAAATTCTACTATACCAATCATGTGCAGATTGCTCTTTTTCCTTTAGCATTAATTTTTCCAAATCTGAGATGAATATGCATAACAGATGCCTCTAATTATACAGCACAAGAAAATAACATGAAAAAACTTCCCCTCCCCCTATCACAGCATGCTCCACTATCTGGAAACTGGTAATTTGAACATTTTCTTGTTAGATAATTTATGGATAATAGCATACAGGTGAGTACTTTTCGATCTTTTTTCACCTGTGGAGCCTTAACACATTTTGAGTGGAGGTGCACATGCCTCTGGAAATCTCAGGCATAGTCTGGAAACTCCTAGAGGCGTGTGGACCACTGCCTGAAACACATCAGATACAGGCCAATTGAGTATTTTATAATGCATGTAACTTTCATTTTAAAAAACAGTACCTGGCATTTACATCACCTGCACTATCGCCAGACTGAGGCCTTCACACCTGGCCTATGTTATCAGCCCTTTCTCCAGCCCACTGGGTTCATGGCAAAACTTCCACGGGAGCAGAACCAAACAACAAGGGTTTTACGGACTATACAGTCCCCACGTGCGCCTCCCACCTGCAAGGCTTCCCAAAGCCGCGACCCCACGCCCGCTGCGAGATCGGACGTCCCAGCCCCGACTCAGCCCCCGAGGCGCACAACAGGGGGGTAACTCCCACAGGGGATACGTTTCAGCCGCCTCCCACCTCCCCCCGCTAATGTGCAGCCACCTCTGGGGAGCAGCAACGCTCTGAGCGCCGCTTATCTGCGGCGGGAAGCGCGCGCTGGATCCTGGCTCCTCTCACCCCCCGGTCCCCGCCCGAGGTGCCGGGGCTGCCCATAGCAGGTGGCTCCGTGACCAGTCGGCTCGGAAGGGCGCAGTACCGGTCATCTGCCTCCCCGGCGCGCAGGGGTCTGCCCTGCTCCCGCTCCCGCTCCCGCTCCCCCACCTCTCGGGGGTGGGCTCGGCTCCCTCCCAGCGCAGAGAGCCCGCGTGCTCCGGGGCCCGACCCCTCCTCACCTGCTCCCCGCCGCGCGCCCTCGGGCCGCCCTGGCCGCGACGCGCCAGCTGCCCCTCCCCCCATCCCGCGCACAGGGAGGCGGGGCCAGGCCCACGCCGGCGGGAAAAGGGGCGGGGTAACGCCCGGTAACTGTGGGGTTTGGCCCGACAGCGGGTACTGGGACTAGCGAGCCCGGGCCCCACCCACAGCTAAAGGCCCTCCCCCTGCACCGCCAGGCGGCTCCGCGGGCCTCTCTGCTGACAGGCGGCAGTGAGCCGGAGAAGCGTAAGACTACAAATCCCAGCAACCACTGGGGCCGCAAATAGGCGGCCGCTCCCGGCAGACGCCGCTGCAAAAGGCTGCGGCGCATCCTGGGATCCGCGGGTTCTACTGGCTCCAGCGCCTGTTGGATCACGTCGGCCTGTGTGTCGTATTGCATGCTGGGATTTGTAGTCTCACGGGTTAGCTCGCCCTGCTGCTTTCTATGCGGATTTGAAAATTGCGGCAACTAGTGCTGTTCTGGAGCACAATCAGCCTCCTCCTCCCTTCAGTTTGTACTAGGGACAGCCAGGTGTAGCAGCAGGCAGCGCAGTCAGTAGACACGCTGGCACAGGAAAGAGATTTTAACCTTCTGCAACCTTCAGCCATATCAAATGATGGGAGCTAAGAAATAAAGGCGGTCAAGTTCCCAACTGATGTTGTGGGCGTCACACATTTTCCAGGTGTTGCTGAAGATATAATCCCCTACTCCAGTATGCAGGGACTTGGGGCTGTAGTGTGGGGAAACTGAAAGTAACTGAAAACTCAAAATTCTTTACATTTTTGAAAATCACGTGTGTTTTTCTCCCCAAAAAATACAGTGGAATTCGGTGGTGCCCTTGACAGGGAAACCCTTCTCTCTGTCCTCCCTGGAAAAAAACTCCATTAATATATTTGGTGTGTTTTAAATCCTTTTGTGAGAAAGATTTACTATTTTCCAAGTATTACTAACCCTATTTTACAGACAGGGAAACTGAGGCACAGATCAGTCAAATGACTCGTCCAAGTTCATGCGGTAGGATAGTGGCAGAATCTAGATCTCCTAGCACCCAATCCATTGTTCTATTATCTAGATCACACAACATTCTTTACTAGCTTCCCCATTGAAATAGCTGAGAACCAATGAGCCTCAAAGCAAAGGTAGCTCCTGTCTGCTGATGGAGATAGGGGGAGCACATAGAGTCAAGGCAGCCAGCTTCAACAGCATTGCTGAGCTTGTTCAATACAAAGTGGCAAATCAGTGTGAGGAGGGTGTGTGGTGTACGACTCTGCATGCTATCCCATTCATGCCTCACCTCTCGATGAAAGAAACTAAAGGACTCCTTCTGGATGAACTCCTATTGTAGAACTTAGTGAGAAGTTTTGGAAAGGGGGATAGGACAAAAAGGATGAAAGAAAATACTTCAAAGCAAACAAAATGAATCAATGTGTCAATCTGTAAACACTTTCCACATCCCTGATCAGCTGTTTGCCATGTCTCTGATCCATGGTTAAGTAAGGGTTGTGAGAGCTCCTTTTCTTTATGCCTAGTGCTGGTAGATGGCAATCACTGGAAAGTGCAGTTAATTGGAATAATTACAAGAATTCAAAATAAGCAGGGATTCAGGCCACTGCATTTCCCCCATTTTTGTCTGAGTTAAAATTTCTTCTGGAACCATGCAATAAAATTGTGACTCATGCGGTTGGTTAGACACTGGTATTGATTCACTGGGCCATCATATGGGACGTGCAGGTCCACCAATGGGGGCAGGGGAGGGCAGCAAAGAGGGTAACCCCAGGCAGCAGCAGTGGCTGGAGCTCTGAGATCTTTTGAAGTGACACAGTAGTGCTACTCCAGCTGCACGTGGCTGTCCGGGTGTGAGGGTGGGCAGTGCTGGGGTCTGTGTGGCACCAAGAGCTGACTGCTCTTGACCTTCTCCTTACTTTGCCCCAGGGCCCACGTCAGCTGTCAGGGCTGCTGAGGACATAACTACAAAAAGTTATTTGCATGGCAGAGGTCAGTTTTTGCCAGCTCCAGGGATTAGTGCTATAACTGGATAATACAATCTAGATGCACTTATCCCAATGCAGTGTCAGTGTAACACTGCATTATGTAAACAAACTGTTACTGGATTCCAAGAATTGTCCCACAATGCTCCAGAGTGACTGTTTTGGTCACAGGCCTACCAATGAAGGGATGGATGGGTAAAGGGAGCAGTTGTCTTGGGAACTGGTGATTGAAAAGGGCCCAAGGCTCTTGACTATTGCCACTGTTACCATAAGAGTAGTAGAGGACACAGCTGTGAGCCAATTAAATCACCACTGGAGCTCTCCATGGTGCACTCCAGGCAGCTCTTAGGGCTGGCTAAGGGACTGAGGGGGCCAGCACAGTGCACTCTGGGCCATATTAAGGGTTGGCTGTGCCAGCCTGGCCTCTTCTGCCCCAGATCCTGCTGCTTCTGGGAGCATGGAGCCCGCTCCCTCTCCCTCTCCAGGAGCCCAGCAAATCTGTCAGGCTCTCTGTCTGGTCACGGTTGTGAAATCTGCTGGCTCAGCACCAGGAGGACAGGAAGCTGCCCCTCCACTTTAAAGTCCTACAGCTTTTTGAAATCCTGATTCCTGGTTGCTTGCTTGACAGCCAAGCATAGCAGCTCTCCATCACTGTGTGCAATTGTCAGCTGGATGGCAGCCACGTGCTGCAGATGCAGACAGGCTTGGAGTACACAGCAGGCATTGGATCTCCTGGGTCTGTAAGGAGAAGAGCCTATGCAGATCCACCCTGAGACATCCATGAGCAGATTGATCAGGGCCTTCAGGAGAAGTGCTATGACAGGAGTTTGCAGCAAGTGTACCAGAAGGCAAAGGAACCAACAATCAATGTGGAGCCGAGCCACAGACCTGTCACCTTCACAAAGAGCTTCACACCATCCTTAGCAGAGACCTCTCCACCAGCACCCCAAAGTGCCCTGAGGATACTTCGGGGGAACCCCAGTCATAGGCTTCTGCAGTTAACGTCCAGGAGGAGCATGTGGACAAGGAAGAGGAGGAGGATGGGGACAGGCAATGAGGGGATCTAGCTGACAAAGAGCCAGTATCTTTTTTTTTTCTGTCTGCTGGAATCCAGCCAGCCCTGCCTGTTGAGCACAGGTGAGAGAGAGAAGGAACCTCTGCTAAGTATGCAGTTGGCTTTGAAATCACAGGGATGGGACCTACAAAGTAGCAGGATGTACTGGCGATTTACGCCGTTTTACAGGTGGTAAAAGAGAGAGTGGGATAACCAAGAGAGGTAGAGTTTCTATCGCTGTTTGTTCCTCTCTAGAACTAGGCAGAGAGGGCCAAGTGGAGCAATTATTTAAGTGTATGAAGACATGATATGAATCCTCCATAGAGATTACAATGAAACTTTGATGTAGGTTGTGATGGGTTGCCTGTCCTATGTGGGATCTGGGGGGTTAATAGAGTCCTAGAGAGGCTACACAGGAGGCAACCAACTACAGAAAGGCTTATAGGAGCAGCCAGTCAGGGCGGGGTTGGCCTATATAAAGAAGGGAGCTTGAGAAGGGAGGTGGACTGGCTGCCTTGCAAGCAGAGGGCAGGAAGTACCTTGGACAGAGCAGTGCTGCAGGTAGAGAGACCCAGGAAACTAATGGCAGCTCCTGGGAGGCTGAGGCCCTGCGGCAAGGGCGAAGAGGGTGCACATGCAGCAGGCAAGTGGCCCAGGGAAATATACCCAGGAGTTGGAGGGGGCACCATAAGCAGCTGTCATTTACAGCATCCCTGGGCTGGGACCCAGAGTAGTTGGTGAGCCTGTGTCCACGTCCCCAACCCCACCTATCACTCAGGAAGTGTCTGGATGAGAGGACTGTGACATTCCTCTGGGAGGGGAGAGCACAGAGTGAAGCCTTGATGAAGGGCTGTGTCCCAGAAAGGATGCTATGGTCCTTGGAGTCATCTGAGTCCAGAAGCAGAAGAGTTAGCAGCAAGACTCCAGCACAAGAGGGTGCATTGGTAAACAGAGCTAATTCCTGGGACAGCCAGCAGGAGGCGATGCAGCGATGAGTCACACTCCATCCCAGAGGTATTCTGCAATCCTTTGCTGAAGGCTTCTGGAGATGGCTGTCTTGTTTTCACCTCAGCAGGACATCTTCTCACCCTACTCAGTGATTACTTAAGCAGGCACTATTGCAATACAAATGCTATCAGTATATGGGTCTGGATGGCACTGAGACTCAAGCAGCAGCTATGCTCTCTCTCCTTCTGCTACCCTGAGGAGTGAAGTATCCCCTAAAATGTAATTCTATTGCCTTATACACCTATACGCATAACTGTGAGCTATCTCCACCTCATTTCCCTGAGCCCTTAGCCTCCCTGAGGATCATACTCACCAGGGCTGGTGCTGTTATTGGTGCTGTTCTGTATCCATCCCAATGAGAAGTGAATACAGCTTATGGGGATCAAGGGGAGTAAGTTCAGTATCCTAAGTTTTTATTTCTGCCATAAAAACACTGACAATGTGTTAGCCGGTGGCCGGGTAATGTGCGGTGAGGTACCAACTATGCCCTTGTTACCATCTGAGTCTTCAACTGCTAGAGCGCAGGGCTCCTTCGCAGCGGGCTGTCTGGGCCAGACTGATGGATGCCCCAGGGTCCTAGACACCTGAGTCTTTCACTGCTAGGCAGGGAGCAACTAGCACTCTCACCTATGGCCAGGCTGTGGTAACCAAATGGTTAAAGTTCTTTTTATTGTGCCGGCTGTGTTGTAGTGACAGAGAGTGACAGCAATCAGGCTTAGATCTTAACTAGTTACAAGTTTATTAAGCTACAGTTATAAGCGTATGGTTACAAAAGGCTATTGTCTACTTCTTATATGCTAGCAGAGTACAGGTGTTAACAGGTTACATTACAATTCAATACCACGACATCTTAATGCAACAGCATCTATCTATAGAGCTCTAATTCTTTAACTGTGCGCACCAAAAGGAGACCTTAATGTGGGTACATCTTACCCTCCTTAATATGAGTATATTTCACCCTCCCTGCGTCTCTCGATACCAGCGTAGCCAAGCCTGGATCGGTCACTCAATTCCGCGGAAAGACGAATACGAGGTTGGGTGTCCCCAGTTGCGGACCTCGGGAGGCAATCACCTGACCCGACCAGCAGGTAGTTGGTGGGAATGCACTCAGAGTTAGAGTGCTGCTGGGCCCATCTTTATACCCCTCACGTATTCTCTTTCTTATCTATGGTGTCAGATCGTACTGGTCTGTCTTTTGTGATGCCAGTTTTTACAAGGGCAATTCTTACTTAATTTGCACTTGTAAGACAGGAGATAAAGAATTTGGGAGTACAGGACATTCTTTTACAAGGGCGGAGATTTCTCTTCTGGGATGGCTGTGTGGGCGCATCAAATCCATCAATGCCAGCTGGGGTAATTTCCTGAGGCCCCCTCATTAACGGTTAGCCTGCTAGCCCTCTATCTGTGTTTTCTGTTTCTCAGGGTCACGATGAGCCAGCACATCTGGGCCCCTTTAGGAAGGCATCAAAGACTGTGCTCTTTAACTGCTGTTCAGTGCCCTGTGTGCTCTGAGGCATCTTAGAGGGGAGGCAAAAGCTGGTCTGTAGTGGAGAGATTTTGTCTGGCTACACAATGGTACCTCTGTATGGTGTATCTCCAGATGCTACTATTATGGCCTTCAGGGCCTGCCCCTTAATACCCACAGAACACCCGAGAAGGAAGAGAATGAAGAGGTTTCAGGACATGCTGTGTCAGAGAACATTACCAGGGCCTAGAGGATCACTCTTGCATGCAACATGGAGAAGGAAAGTGTGGAGATGCCTCAGGAGTCTAATCAGAAAAAAGAAAGGGAGATGTGCCAGAACATAGAGGGGCTTCTCAGGCAACAAAGAAAGATGCTGAAGACTGTGGTAGACCTGTAGGTACAAGAACCGCATGCTTGCTTCCCTCTGCAGGCCAGTCACAGTTTACAGCTCCCTGCTGGAATGGCACCTCATCTTGATTGCTCTGGGGATTTGCTCAAGGATGATGCCCTGCCATCCTCAGCTTGCTTCTGCCAACAGTTTTTCCAGGAGCTTCTATGTCCTCTTCATGACTCAGGCCACTGGTCATGTCACCATCTGTTTCCTTCTTCTGGGCCCAGCACCTCACAGTCTATCTATCACTTCTTAGGAATGAGTGAGAGGGAACTGGGCCCACCAACCTCTCCAGGTCCTGAACCAGAGACCCAGCAGTTAGCAGCTACTTGCTGCACCCCTTCCAACAGTTCAGTATATTTTCCCAGGCTGCTTCCCTGTGGCCCTAGCATTGTCTTTGCTCTTACTTCAGGGCCTCTACTACCCTGCAGACAGCTAGGAGTTCCCCCTCTCTCCCCATTTTCTGTCCAGAAATTGCACTTTCCATGGTGTCAGTGTCTTTTCTTGCTAGGAATTAGTCCTTACTCTGGGAGACCCAAGTCATGACTTGCCTGACTCTGGCCTTCCAACTCCTTTTTTCTGAGCCCTGCTGAGTCTCAATTGGTTGGTCCCTACAATCCCTCTCTGGTTGCAGACCATGCAGCCATTCTAGCCTGCTCAGAGGACTCATCTCCCCTGCTGTGGTTAACTCCCCATAGCAGGGAGGGGTAGATACCATATCACAAGCCCATAGACCTAAGTTGCATCTAAGCTGCATAGCAATGCAGCTTCCCTTTAGGCCCTGTGTGGGGACCACTAAGCCTTGCTCAGGGACTCATGGCTGCAATGGGGTGAAATGCCTCTCCCCAAACTCTTCATCTCCAGTCCCACTCTAGAGGTCACAGGCTCCCTTCTTCAGCTCACTACCCTAGCTCCTGCTTGCAGTTTGCGCAACAGTTCTGTGGTCTAAACCATATACTTGTCATGCACCTGGCTGACCAGTATGGCTGTTGGTGAAGTGTCCCTAGTGATCCACCAGTGTTTCCAGTACCATAGAAAAGAAGCCCTTTTGGGCAAGATGGCTTGTTACTAAAATAAGGATATATGTGCCATCCCTCCCCACTGCAGTCCTGCAGCCTCATTGCTCTAAACCCATCAACTCTGTCCTGCACATTGCTCAAAGTCACAGTCTAAGCCATCCCATCCAGAGGATGTTTGGGGTGGCTGCCTCAGACCCTGCACTTTGTGGGGCCCTGCAGAAGCTGCCCCAGCCATTCACAGGGACCAGGGTCACCTGGAGGGCCTAGTGCAGTGCGGCTCCAGAGTTCACCCCACCCCCTGCACTTACTGTGGTGGTGGGAGCCGCGGGATGGAACGTGACCCTAGCAGCCTGTTGTGCTCTGCGGCCATCTCCCAGCCAGGTCACTCTGCTTCACCGTGGTGGCAGCAAATAGAGTGCCCTAGCTCCAGCCCACTGCTCTATGCTCCCCCAAATAATGCAGGGCTTGAGGGAATGGGCTGGTTTCCCCCTCCCTGTGCCGTGGTGAAGCGGAGCAACCTGGCTGGGAGATGGTGGCACAGAGGAGAAGGCTTCTGGATTGCTCCAGTTTCCAAACTGTGGTGAGTACAGGGGAGCCTGACAATATCCCTGGCAATATCCCACGTCTTGTCTCTCAGGGGAGAGGGCTTGTGGGGAGGGGTCAATGGAGGCAGGAGAAGGTGGAGGAGGGGTGGGAAAAAGCAGATCAGGGTAGAGTGGGAGGGTGTGGGCACAGAAGGGGCAGGAAGAGGTGGGGTAGGGGCAAGGTCTGAGGTAAGGGGGATGCCCCAGACCCTGCACCCTCATCCTAGGGATGGTGCTGGTCAGTCCTGCATCGGAGGTGATTAATGATCCCACATAACTGTCTGACAACAGCCCTTGTGTTAGATTTCCAAACTGATTCTTGCCTGACTGGTGGCAATTTGATATTGCAAATTTCCATGGTGCAATCACCATTCACCTCACCATTGTCAGTGCAGCTCACATTTTGTGTCCCTGCAGTGTAGGGCTGGGGCAAGTTCAGCCGAGAGGCAGGAACGTGGCCTTGTGCATCTGAAAGTTCTGCAGCCAGAGGCAACATGTGGGGGAAGGTGGGTCGTGTGCTCCCAGACGCCATTGCAGGAGCCGCAAACAGCTGGCCAGGAGTGAGCAGGAGAATTAGTGGGGGCCTGGTGCCTACAGCAGGGACGTGGCTCCCCCACATTCATCAGCAGGTGAAGCAGAACAATACCTCCCCAGCTCACTCTGCTCCTCCAGCAGTGTGGATCGGGGCAGGGGTGACTGTCCCCACATTCATTGGCAGGGAGTGGGCCTATATGGCCAGGGGAGCAGAGAGAACTGGGGCCACCCTGCTGTACTTCCCCCACTGCAGTGTATATGGAGGAGCCAGACCCCCACTGCTGCTGCCAGACCCTGGCCATACTAGTCCCCTGTGGCCCCTCATTTAGGGGACAAGATGGGGGTGGAGGGGGCAGGGCAGGTGTGGGGAGAGGTGGGGCTTGAGAAAGATGGGGGTTGCCCCAGCCCCTCCCTGGGTTGTGGGGGGGCATCACATGGCTGGTTTTCCCCCATGTGCCCTTTCACCAGTCACCCTTGTCTACAGCCACTGCTCATCTCAAACCTGCATGACAATGAGGTCCTACCAATCTGTGCTTGTTTCTCAGGCCTGGAACCAGCACTCCCCTATCTCCAGCTGCTCTGTGAATGCTGTTGACAACCTTGAATTAGTTTATGGCTACGTCTACACGTGCAGCCAACATCGAAAGAGCTTATTTCGATGTTGCGACATCGAAATAGTCTATTTCGATGAATAACGTCTACACGTCCTCCAGGGCCGGCAACGTCGATGTTCAACTTCGACGTTGCTCAGCCCAACATCGAAATAGGCGCAGCGAGGGAACGTCTACATGTCAAAGTAGCACACATCGAAATAGGGATGCCAGGCACAGCTGCAGACAGGGTCACAGGGCGGACTCAACAGCAAGCCACTCCCTTAAAGGGCCCCTCCCAGACACAGTTGCACTAAACAACACAAGATACACAGAGCTGACAACTGGTTGCAGACCCTGTGCCTGCAGCATAGATCCCCAGCTGCTGCAGAAGCAGCCAGAAGCCCTGGGCTAAGGGCTGCTGCCCACGGTGACCATAGAGCCCCTCAGGGGCTGGAGAGAGAGCATCTCTCAACCCCCCAGCTGATGGCCGCCATGGAGGACCCAACAATTTCGACGTTGCGGGACGCGGATCGTCTACACGGTCCCTACTTTGACGTTCAACGTCGAAGTAGGGCGCTATTCCTATCTCCTCATGAGGTTAGCGACTTCGACGTCTCGCCGCCTAACGTCGAAGTTAACTTCGAAATAGCGCCCGATGCGTGTAGACACGATGGGCGCTATTTCGAAGTTGGTGCCGCTACTTCGAAGTAGCGTGCACGTGTAGACGCAGCTTATATGTCCCACAGCAATCTAGTTCTCAAGGAACTGTCATGTCCCCCGCAGCTCCTCTTGTGGCTCTGCAAATACTGCACCATCAGGTGATTATGTGAAAACAAATGATAGTTTTCAGCTCTTGAGACATTTGCTGGTGCGTATCTAAATGACATCATTTTTAGCCTAGTATTTCGCATAATGTTAGTCCTCCTAGAGGCTCAGTATGACATAGCTTTTCTCTAATCATCTGTAGAGCCACACTTTTTAAAACATGAGCGTACCAAAGAAGCCTGAGTTAGGTCAGGGTTTGTGAACAGCAATAGTAAGGGAGATATTCTCAAGGGGTTTGATCCAAAGTCCACTGAAATCAGTTGAGGCATTCTAGTAAACTCAGATAGGCATTAGAATATCTCCAGGAACTTGATGCTGCATTCCTTGGATATTCAAAAATTTTGTAGGAGTCGGTGATGTTTTTGGCTGCTAAGGAATGCAGGATCAGGGCTGCTGTCACAGGGCTCTTTCCTGCACCCACCGAAGTTAGGGGGAGTTTTGTCTTTGACTCTCCTAAACTTAGGATCCAGACTGTAGTGCAGGTCCATGGAGAATCAGGCCCCTGGCTGTTTCTTTCCTGCTTTTCTCTTACAGTGGGTATTCTCTGCAAAGCCTGCACAACAATCATTTGACAGTCATTTGAACTATTCATGAATACACAGATGATTTGAAGAAGTGGGTCTGTCCCACGAAAGCTCATCACCTAATGAATTATTTTGTTAGTCTTTAAAGTGCTACTTGGCTGCTTTTTTGTTTTTATGTGTTTCCATGGGAGGCTAGACTGTGCCATCTTGTGGCAAAAAAATGCATTTCAGTTTCTGAATCAGCTATGAATGACAAAACCAGTTACAGTAAACTCTGTTTTAATTGGTATTCAAACAGACGGACTTCTTAATTAGCTGGCATTCCGTCCCACGTGGGAGCAGCTGGTGGTTCCTCCCCTCTCCCGCCCAGTGCCCACTGCCCAGAGTGGGTCACCACGCGGCACGGCCTCCTGTTCCGAAAGGCATGTGGTGCAGCCATGCACAGACTGCCCAGAGCGGCTCCCTATGTGGCACCCCACCCAGAGAGGGGCGTGGTGCGGCCATGAAAGAGCCAGCCGTAGCGACTTCCCATGTAACATGGTGTCCCTGTCCAGACCAGCCCGTGGTCATGATCAAGTGGCCCATAGTGGCTCTCTGTGTGGCACGGTGCCCTGTCCAGAGCTCTCGGCACGGTGCCCCACCCAGAATGGCTTGCAATGCACCCATGCACAAGCTGCCTGGAGTGGATCTCCACACGGCGTTGTTACCCGCACAAATTTCTCATCCCTTCCACGCTCAGGGGCATGCAATCCGTAGGGCTCAAGGTGTCACCCTGTTAATTTAAACACCCACCCTTACCCAATTCCTAGGACCTCAAGCCCCAACCCCAGGAACCTGGGGCAATTTACACATCCCCCTTTGGGCCCCTTTCAGAGGTGATACTTCCCCCCCTCAAAAGCATGGAGTCAGAGTATAGAAAAGAAACTTTTAATGAAAAAGGAGAAAACAACCTGGCATTAATGTGGGAAAATGCTGGAGACAGGATTAATAAGCATAAAAACATGCGCAAAACATGCACCCAAAGTGTGTTGGGCAGCGTCCTTTTTCCTCACGTTCTTAGCCCAAAGACTGAACGTTCCTCTAATGTACGTTTTCCTTCTCTTCCAACCCCCCCTTACTCACAGTTGTTGTCCTTGGTCGGTGAAGGTCCGGAGTTCAGAGGTGCACCTCTGTGAGTTCCTCTCATACCCTGGTAGCGGTGGGGAAGTGCATCTTGTTTGCTCCAGCATCAACTGCTTTGCCAGCTGTCTGCTGCTCTTCCCTGCTGTCCATTGTGCTCTGCCAGCTACTCTGCCCCCACTGGTCCATCAGCCACCCTCCTCTGCTCTGCTCCCTCTGGGGTGAATTGCAGTCTCACCACTTAACAGAGCTCTCAATGAGTTCAGCTCAAGGGTGCCTGGTTAGGAAGGACCTGGGGTGGCATCAGCCATGTGATCCTCTCCATATGTCTCCTCCCTATGCCATAGCAGGAGGGATGGGACAACACTTCCTCTGTCCCAGGCTCCACCCTTATCCCGCTTGTTTCCTTCCCTTCTCTGTTCTGTCCCTGCCCTGCCTCTTCCACTAAGCCCCCTCCCTAGACTGATGAATCCTGAGGGACTGGTGGGGTGGTCTGGGGTTTATAGCAGGGATTGCTCCTCCCCTCACTCACCAGCAGCAGCAGGGGCCGGTGGGAGCAGGTGCGGGAACACCCCTCCTCTGAGTAATGTGGCTGGCAGGCAGTGGAGCAGAGCCGGGTTACTACATTTCTCCGCACTGTGGAGGGTCTGAGTACTACTGCCAGTGCCAGCTCCCCTACTAGTCCCCTGGGCTGCCCAGAGGCTCTGGCCCCTTGCTCTTCCTGACCACACCATTGGGGGGGCATGTTGTTCCTTGTCCCCCACATCACCAGTGGTTCAGCTGCTAGTTCAGGAGCCTCTCTTTTAGTGCTGACTGGCCAGTCTCTTGAAACAGAGACACAGTCCCAAAGCAGTGCTAATACTTGGATCTGGTTACCAGTGATTTCAGCTCTATTAGCCTGCAACAAAATGCTCAATTGAGTCTTAATGAGTTTTGTTACTGCACACTTGAGAGAGAAAGGATCTGCCAGTCTCTAGGACCCTTAGGCAGGGCCTACACCACAAGATGCAAGTATCTATCCCTATCTGCTCTCAGCTCCACTCAGCTCTGGCACCGTCTCCCCGTAGTTGAGGGTGGATCCCTCAGTCAGGGGAGGCCAAGCACAGTCCTGACATCCTAGATTCATGCAACAAGGATAATGACTTGTGGCCCATCATCAGCCAAAAATGATCAGCTGGACAAAGGAGCCCCATCACACTGAATACTCAGGCATGGTGGGTCAACCAATGCAAAAAAAGTTGGCCACTACATACTCTTGTCCCTCTCTTCACTAGAAGTCGGGGAGACCTCATACCCTGCTTCAGTCAGTCACAGACATGTTCAAAAGTAGATTGGACAGTATCATGCTCTGTGGAGTGGTTCATGACCAAGAGTCAACCTCAGGAAGATTCTTGAGAAGCAGAGCAGGACCCCAAACTCAACAAGGGGTCCAGTAGCACCTTAAAGTCTAGCAATTTATTATGGGATAAGCCTTCATGAGCTGCAGCTCACTTAGTCAGATGCATGATTTGAAAGAAAAAGAAACAGATGGTAGGGATACAGTGATGGAAGTGTCACATCAGAATTAATTCAATCAGGGTGTATGTGAATAAGAAGATGAGAATACCCAAAGTGGAAAATTACTTTGTATAATGAGAGAGTCATTCCCAGTTCCTAATCAGACCCATTCTGATGGTGTTAAATTTGCATATGAATTCCAGCTCAACACTTTCACATTACAGTCTGTTTTTAAAGGTTTTTTGCTTGAGAATGGCAACTTTCAAGTCTGTAACTGTGAGTCCATGGAGGTTAAATGTTCTTCCACTGATTTTTGTTTGTTACCATTCTTATGTCTACTTGTGCCCATTTGCATAGAGACAGTACAGTTTGTCCAATGTACTTGGCAAAGGTGTGTTGATGGCACATGAAGGCACTTAACAGATTAGTAGATGTGTGGGTGAATGGACTCTTGGTGGCATGGCTGATACGGTTAGCTCCTATGATGGTGTCACGAGGGTAACTATTTGGACAGACTTGGCAATGGGTTTTGCAGAGATTGGCTAATGGGTTGGTGTTTCTGTTTTGGGGTGCATGGTTGGTGGCGAGTATATGTTTCAAGTGGGGGAGCTGTCTATAAGTGAAGACTGGCCTGTCTTTCAAGGTCTGGGAGAGTGAGGGATCATCAATAGATCTTTGATGATATGTTGCAGAGATTTCAGCTGGGAGCTGTAGGTAATGGCCAGTGGCACTCTGTTGCTTTCTTTGTTGGGTCTGCCTGTAGAGGTAACTTTTGGTTACCCCCGGGCTCTGTCTGTAAAAAAACTTCAAAACAGACTGCAACACGAAACTGCCAAGCCAGAATTGCAAATTTGACGCAATCAGAATGGGTCTAAATAGGGAGCGAGACTGGCTATCTGATTGCAATAAGTAAATTTCCCCTTTAGGTCTTGTTGCCTTCTTATAGCATCTGTAGAGGTTGAAGATGGATACAGAGGGGAAAGCATGTACAGTAAATACCACATTCCTCCTCAACAAGGAGGTTTTTTCTCCTGACACAGATTTGTTCGTGGACCTTGAAGTAGACGAGTGTTTAATCAGAAGAGCGGTCTACTTTCTCATAAGTTTATTCTTGCGATTTAACTTGTAGAGTGATTAGATACATATGTATCTCATTATCCTCTGTTAAATGAATAACATGTAGACGGAAATCTTCCGTTGGGTAGAGATGTGCTTTTTTATTTATCTGTAAAGTGTAATACACTGCTGTAGAAGTATGTGAATAAATAAAAATGATCAAGAATTATTAATAGCGATGTTTAGATAAGTAGTGATGACAACGAAGCACTGTGATGAATTTCTTATCTTATCACAAAAAATAGTGCTAGATATTGCCAGAGATTTCTTTTTGTATCTAGTTATCCTTCTTGGAAAGGGATGAGGTATACAAGTATTTCTGGCAAACGGTGGATTCCTTTTCAATGTTCTCTTGGTATCACACTCTCAACAGACAGTAGCATTTAGTATACTAGCCATGTAGAGTTTTGCATTCTTGAATTATAACTGCACTATGTTACTGCATCACCACTATCCTGCTGCTGCAGAATGACAAGATATATCCTCAGTTTCTATTTTCTTTGAAGATTTATTGCTTTAAAGAAAAGAGAGAGAGGGAAATAGAGTTTGATTTTTTCCTCTGAATTTGTGTGAAGAGGCAAAATTCAACTTGTTATAAACTGACATGCAACCTTTGAATGCCCTTCTGGGTGCTTAATGTCTGAATATGATTATTTTCCCTGTAATTAATATTAAAGGAAAAGCACAGTGGGAGAGAAAGTGGGGAGTGGAGAATAAAGAATCACCATTAATTAAAAAATAGTTTACAGTTGTTTTTTTCAATTTGAAATTATTATGGCAGAGCCGGAAAGCAATTTGACTGAGGAGTAAATATTCCTGTGCAATAATGACCTCATTAAATACTCTTGAAGAGTCAAGTATAAAAATTTTCGAGTTAAGTTTCCTCTTAGCTAGATGTGATTTGAAATGTTCTTTGTTTTATAAACATTGATGCATCCACTCACTTTCCCTTTCAGGTCTTTGAGAAATGTGTGTAGAATAGGCTGTTCATTTTCAGTAGTAGCCTCTGAACAGCATGAGGCCCTGAGAAGTATATTAATTTGGCAAAGATTTTGATGCCTTGAAACTTCTGATATGGTAGGACTACTGTTTTCTCTAGTAATTATTTGGCAGCTTGGCATTTTTTATGACACCATAGTTTAACATAATTGGCTTGGAAGAGTTATAAAAAGCCCTTCATTTCACAGGAAGTCTAAAAACAAAAGATCTTGTAGTTAAAACATATGCATGGGACTCTGAGCATCTGGATTCTAATCACAGCTGTCCCCCAGGCTTCCTGCATGACCTCAGGAAAGTCATGTGATTTCTCTGTGCCTTAGTTTGCCAGTCTTTAATATGGCAATAGTATTATTAGCCTATGTTTTGTGGGTACTGTGAGAATAGTCTGAAAAATGGGTTAAGATCTGGATGGAAGATATCCAATAATTGCAAAATATTAATATATATATATATATGGATGCTAGAACACAGAAAACAATGAATGGATACATATACACACATTTCAGAAAGCTGGAAGGGACCTTGAGAAATCATAAAGTCCAGTCTGCTGCTCTCACAGCAGGACCTATTGTCATCCCTGACAGATTTTTTGTTTTGAATCTATTTGCCCCAGACCCCTAAATGGCCCCCTCAAGGAATGAGCTCTTAACCCTGGGTTTAGCAGGCCAATGCTCAAACCACTGAACTATCCCTCCCCATCTCTTATTACAAAATGTTTTTTTTTTCAGGCCTATTTGTTATGAATCTAAAGAAGCTCCAGAGTTGGCTGCATTATACACAAGCTCAGCCTTAATCTTTGATGGCTGCTGTTAGAATTAGTATTTTCTATGTGCCCTTACCAATGCAGTCCTATAAATAGTAACATGTAAATTACTCAAGTTTCATTGTTTTCAGCAATACCCAAACCTTTCCTCAGTTTGTTTCCAAAGCTCAGATGCCAGCACTGAGAAACTGCTCTGCCCTGGATGAGTATGCCGCATATTGATATGCAAATAAGCACATCTTTGTGCTTCACTTAGCTCCAAAATTGTTATGCAGCTGTAACAAGTAACTTTTACATAGGAGCTGACTTGTAGGTACACTGAGCTCTTTCCTTTGTGTTTAATGAGCCAGAATGGTGACAGTTTTTACTTCCTTTAGCCTCTGTAATATATTAAGAACAGTTTGGAATACTGTTACACTTGAAATACATATGTATATATCAGTCTTTATAGACTCATAGAGGGCAATACTCTGCATTCTGTCCGTGACATTAAAACTAAGTGGCCCACAGTTTCATTTTTTGGTTATTTTATTAGACTTTGGATAACGTATAAAATATCATGCAAAAGCACACCAAATAGTTTCAAAGGCATTTGCAGTAAACTCTCGATTTAACGGACCTTGATTTAACAGACTTTGGAAATAACGGATACTGTCCCTTGGGGCTGATGCTGTCTGGCCACTGAGAAACCATCCCCTATTGTCCGCTCTGTTGTCTTTCTTTAAAGAGCCAAACCGCACCAGCTCACAGCCTGGGTTATTCACAAATCTCCTTTTTTTTTTTTTTTTACAGCTGTGTTTAGTTGTGGTTCACAAGCCTGTGTAGAGCAGCTTCCCGTGTGAGCAGTGCAAATGCAGTGATTTCCTACTTTCTCCAGGCACAAGCCTGCCCACTCATCCTTGCACCTGCAGATCCTGATCCTGCTCTCAGTGCTCCCTCCCCACCCACCCAGCAGCCTGGAGAGAGCTGCCTGGACGCTGCTGTCTGTGGAGACCCAGTGCTCCCTGCTGGCTCCAGGCAGGTATCACCCAGAGCAGCTCCCACATGGTCCTGGTGGCCAACGGGTGAGGCTGGTAGCAGTGGCAGGTGAGGTGCACACCATGGCTGAATCTCAGAGTGAGCTCTGTGATGGGCTGGTGACTGGGCCTAGCACCCATGGGAACAGCAAGGGTCCTTTATGTGCTGAGGTGGCGCCGAAGACTCTCACCGCAGGCACCTTCTTGGCTGGGGCCTCTCTGAAGCGGGACTTTGTGCCCGTGTAGTAGTCGGCAGGCATGATCCCTGTACTCGCTTGGGGCATCCCTATGCTTCCCCTACCCTGGCTTCGCCCATCTGCTGCCATCTGGCCCTGAGTGCCTGAAGGCTGTGTTTCTGCTGGAGCACTGGATCTGCACTGGAGTGATGGTCCCACAGCTCTTGGACCTGCACGGTGAGTACCAGCTCTGAGGAGTGCAGAGCACAGCCTCAGGTAAGCTGCCAGGAGGGAGTGAGCCTGGGGTGCTAAGGGAGAGACCTGCCCCCTGTTGTGTGTCTACTCCTCAGCTCGGGTGCGCTGGTTTGTTCTCATTGCAGTGACAAAAGGGCCTTTGGGGATGCTGATTGGAGGCCTGTGAGTGGCTGCTGCCCAGTGATTGGGTTTGTTACAGATGGGGAGGGTCTGGGGCTTGCAGCTGTTGGACTATGTGCTGCTAGGGTGGCTGACTAGGATGGGGAGGTGAGGCAACGGGGCTGCACATGGCATAGAGTGGCTAGGTTTTTGGAAAGGTGCTCGCTGAAAGACTTATGGTGCCACACAGAAGCGCCCTCAGGTAGGCAGTGTCCTAGCATCCATCCGGTCCCAGGGCCATGTGTTTAAATGAGCTGGTGAACTGCCCCCCCCAGCCCCATTCGGTCCCATCCTACTTGCCCATCACCTAGGAACTAGAGGCTGGGAGTGGCCAGGATGCAGAACCCATGTCGGGAAACCTGGCCCCGACCAGTCGGAGCACAGGGAAAGGTACCCTCCATGGCCTGCTTTCCAACCTGGCATCACCCTCCGGACTTTAATGGACTTCCAGTATTAACAGACACCCCTCCCCCCCATTAGTCTGTTAAATCAAGGGTTCACTGAAATACATGCAATCTCCCTTAAAAGATGGTTCTTTCGCCTGAAAAATTCCATATGTATCGCCTTGTGTTTATCTAGGTTTTACATTTCACCCTTTCCTATTGTATTTGTGTGCCTAAATGTGGGTGCATGTGCGCACCCCAGTTCATAACAGAAACCTATAGAATCTTGTGGGGCTGTCTATTGTTCATTATTATTATTATTACCCTTTATTTTGCAGACCCTACTGCGTTCTACACATTTCACACAAGCCATGGAAAAACTCGGTCAGTCTCCTAATGTCCTTGGAATTGTCTTTTAGATGCGATGAGATATCTGGGAGGGGAACAGAACATGGTGAGGGAGGACAAGGGTTACCGCGGGAAGATCAAGCAATTACTCAGTGTGGGTTGTTGCATGACAACAATGATGATGTCACAGAAACATTAGTTCTCTTTTAAAGAGCTCAACCCTGAGCGCACCCATCGATCTCAGCCACGACAGTTTTGTGCGCAGAGAAAGAGAGTGTCTCTCCAATAGAAAAGTCCTTGTCCAGTTTGGGGTTTGTTAATCAAAACCAGTAACTCCACCTAAAGACTCAGAGGGCAGGCTGGGGAGCACTGCAGCATGGTGAGTGGTGCAAAATAAGTTTTCAGCAATTTTCGTCTCCCTGTGAAGAGCAGACGCTAACGGAACCGAACAACTTTTTGAGAGCATTGAGGAAGAAATTAGTCTTAGGGAAGGATGTTTTTGCATAAAGAAACTACAGTGGCTCGGCAGACTGAAAATAGGAGGGCGTATCAGTTACGTGGAGGGGCGGAGACAGGCCTGGGTCGGGAAGGAGAGAAACGGACAAATGGGACATTGACACTTCCTCACTATACAAAGATGGGGGTGTTCTACCCTCAAATCTATCACACGCTACATAAGCAGGCAAAGCACATTTTGGCAGTGAGACATTATGGAAATAAGATTTTTTTTTTAATAAAACACAGAGAAGCTTCTTCACGCTACACATGAGTACAGACATCCACCTGTGTACCACATCTAATAGCTTTTACACACGCATTCCCCAATCCTGCTTCCAACAGGGTCTAAAATTTCCATATCTTTAGTGGAACCAGAATGGGTGCTCAGTGTATGAACCCACCATACTTGTCCTCCTCTGGTATTAAACAAAATGGCATTTTTTTTGGAGCTAAATTAATCTAGCATTATAATTTAAATGGTAACAATCTGACCTATGGGCAAGAGAAGTAGCTGAGAGGCACCATAAATAATTCTTTTTGGTTTCCCTCTGATCATCAAATCCAATTCACACTTCATGGTGAATGATGAAGGTTTTCCTGTGTCTTGATACTCTATGTTCTTACAACAAATTATTGTACATCAAAGAAATGAGCTCTGAGTCAAAATGATACTAAAGGTGATGAGCTAGAAAATAATGAAAAGAACTAGCACCTATGAAATTACTGCAAAGATCTGAAGATATGAGGTAAAGGTTATTGCTCACAAATTTGTTCAAATGACTTAAGCTGCTGCTTGAGCAATAAATAATTTGAGGTATGAATGTTAATGCAAAATGTGGTTAAAAACAGAGATTTTACAAAATATTACAACCCCCTTTGATGGGAAATAAAATTACTGTACCAAGAGCCATCTTTTTTCATTAGCATCTTTTCTTGTTGGAAGTGTTAAAATGATTTGACCGGGGGGAGTGAAGGGCACGAGGGATTAAGCAATGTCATAAAGAGTCTCTCATTAAGTTACACTTCTTTTCCAGCCCATGTGCAGAGTCACAGACCATCCAAAAACTGTTCAGTGGCCTCTGTGAAGTGAATCGGTTGTCTCATTCTGGTTCTTAACAGACAGACATTTCTGTAATAAAGAACAAATATTTGAACTCACATGTGGGGGCAGTCTGAGAAGAGGCTGGGCATTATTCACAGAGATAAAATTGTCTTTTCCACGTGGCCGACAGTCCCCTCAGGTAAGCGTTAAAATACATTGCTGGGCATTGTGGGAGAGCTTTACTGTCTGGATTCTGTGCTGTTCTGTTCAGGTTCTAAAACCACCTTTTCTCACTTCATCCAACTGCCTTCCAGTGCTATGTTATGGGACATGTCTCTCATATAAAGTTTCTGTTTTCTTTCCTCACCTCCTCAGGGTGAGAAAGTGTGTGTGTGCAGTGTTATGGTTTGGCAGGATTAGGGGTTATTTATTTATTTTTATTTAACAGAGCCCTTTAAATTGCCACCGCAGCCCCACGCGGCACACTCTGGGTCACTCTGAGGGCTGGCTGGGGAGGAAGAGTCACAGTGCAATAAATGTGGGGAGGCCAACCCCTGCTGCTGCCAACCCCATGCCAAGCCTCTCCCCACAGTAATCCCCAAAGCTGTGTCCCTCAGGGGAGCATGCCTGGGGAAAGGGTTGAAATGGAGGGGAGAGGGCAGGGTGGGGGTGGGACTTGGAGGACAGGTCTGGATATGCCTCTGGATTGCAGGGACTCCTGGGCCAGATTGTGAAAATTCTTAGGTTGTAGATGTCCAACAAGCCATGAGTTCAAGACCCCAGCTCTGTATCATCTGAGAAATTAGTGCAAATAACAGGGCACTGGTCTGACATTATTCCGGTAGTCTGTGCAGCTAGGATCATATGATGTGTCATTCTGTAGTACCTGGAATTTCCTGAGCACTGAACGCTTCATGCCCAGGCTGCAGTGCCTTGCTGTAGCGCAGATGAGAGGTGACTGAGATGTGTATAACTGAGGTCAGGACACCATTCATCAGGATGGGATGGAGTCTCCTAGCAAACCAGAGACAGTAAATGCTACAGGTTAGACCTCTTTACTTTGGCACCCTCAGGACCTAAAGGGAGCCAGATGAGAGAATTTTCTGAACCATGGGAGGTCAACATTGTCTAGCAGCATTACCAACACTTTCACTGCTTACTGGGCTCTTGGAAGACATTTATGGGTAAATTACAGCTAAACAACAGCACAGATCACTGACAGCCAGGACTGGTGGCTGGAAACAAACTTTATGGGACCACGGGAAACTTGGCCACACCCATGGTAAGTGATCATCCAGCTAAATAAAATCATGCCAGATTACAGATGTTGCTAGATGAGAGAATGCCAGACTAGAGAGGTCCAATCTGTATATGTGAGTGCTTAGTGTGAGCAAGGAATCCAGGAGCTCTCCTGGTATTCACAATGCCATTCCACCTGTTGTGTGAATTACTGAAAGACTTAATTCTCCAGGCTGTCTATCTCGGGCTTCTCATCAGTATCAAAATCTACCTATTGCTCTGCTCCGAAAGGTTATTGGGGTTCTAGCCTGAGTCTCTGTTTTGGAAATTTGAAAGGAAAGCCCAAATAAGGCATTTATGTGGAACAAAAGGGTGAGGTTATTTGTTCCTGAACAGCTTTCAAATCTGTAGCTTATAAGAGCCTCAGTCAAAATTTAATGTGTTCAAGAAAGCCCTCGGTCTCTCCCTACATTCATGGAAAATTGGGATGGCATTTAGTAGGCATTTAACATGCATATTAAAATACCAGTGATGCAACTTGCTTTGATGGAAGAAGGCAAACAACCAATATTTTCTACTAGTCTGAGCCTAGGACTTACATCCAGTCCTATTCTAATCCTCTCTGTGACACCGACTACAGTTTAGGGCAAGTCACTTAACTCTGCTTCAGTTTCTCCACCAGTAAAATGGGGATAATAATACATAGCTAGTTTGCTCACAGGAATACAGTGAATATTGGTGAGATAAAGCGTGTTAAAGCATAACACTATAATGGATTATGTGTTTCACTTGCAAAAAGCAGCATTTGCATGGTCAGTATAACTGGATATGTATGTATCCAGGCACAGCTGGCTCCAGGTCTGGTTGCTAGGCAACCCCATAAGCTCAGCTGGGTCCAATGAGCCCCCTCCAAATGATTCTGCTTCTTGATTGGCAGGACAACTCATGAGCCTTCCAGCAGCTACAGCACAGCACCTGATTAATGGTTACCCTGCTCCCAACTCTGTTTCCTCCTCCATCCTTCTTCCAGCCCTTGTTCCAACCCTAACTTCTGCCTTGGTCTCAGCCCAGCCCCAATTCCTAAACTGCCTGCACCATTCTGGTGTCTGGGCTCCATCCCTGACTTCAACTTTGGTTTGTCCTTTGGCTTATGCTTTGACTTCTGACTTGTGCCTCTGGTCCTTTGGCTATGTCTCTGACTACGTCTCTGGTTTACCCTTCATCTTAGTCTTTGACTTCTGATTCTGGTTCTGACCTCCAGCTTGGCTATTCGACCCTGACTCTGGATCCACTCTTGGACTGATGTCCAATCCCTGTGTTTGCCATTAACCAAACTGCCACCACAATCACCAGGCAAGTCCTCCTCCATTTTCTGAATAGGACACCTGTGCCCCTGCAGCCTGTGGCTTACGCTGCCCACCAAAGATCAGATGTAGGATTAAAAGACTAAACGACAGGGAGCTCTTTTCTGGAATGGCTACTGCAGGAGCCCAGCTCAGCCTTATGCACATAAGTGGGCCTTACAGGAACTGCTGACCTAGGTTATTGCCTTTTGATAGCAGTCCTGAAGGCTCAAGTGCATGTCCATGAAAATGCAGATTCATGCAACTGCCTGCCAGTCCCAGGTGCATATCCAGGCAGTGGCTATGGCCCCCTTGACCTGCACACCTGGTATCTGCAAGCTCAGAGTTCCCCTACTGGAAAAGTTCAATGGGGACCGGGCCAAATTCAAGGATTTATTGAATCAATGTACCCTGCTGTTCATACTGTGAGTGCTGTCCTACTCACAGACCAGTCGTGAGCAGGGCTTATGGTTAACCTGCTTACCAGAGAGGTTCTGGCATGGATATAGTTCATAGACAATACTTTTAACTTCAAATATAAAAATGCATGTGAGCGGAAGAAACAGAATTAGTGAATCATAAGCTTTCTATACACATCTCACTTGGGACCACTTTGTACAAGGTTTGATGCAAACATAGAATGGTGGTTGCAACAATGTTTTGCACGTTCAACTCAAAATCCAGTAATGTCACAGAGGCATTGGTTGACTCTGGCACCACTGTTAACTTCCTTGGCCAAGAAGATGTCAAGAGTCATCAGAGTCCTACTATGCAAGTGGGCTTCCCCAAGCTCACCAAGATCATGGACAAGTCACTTTTCTCTTCAGGTTCTGTCACATATCAAAGAGCAACCCTGGAAATCATCACCCAGAAATCATTCAATTCAAGCTGCGCTGTGCCCCACTTTATCAGTCATCATTAGTGCCCTTTGGCTTGTTGCCCAAGATGCTTTAAACAACTGGCAATCAAGGATGGTACTCTTATGACCCCTGTGCTTCTTTCCACAGTTGACAACACTCTGTGGTGTATTCCTGCTTCTGAGACTACCAGAGAAGCAAGCAGCAGTTCCAGATACACCTAAAGTTCCTGCCAAATACCTGGAATTTTTCCAAAATACTTGATTAAAAAAACAGGCAGACACTGCACCACAAATTTGGCTGACCTATTGAATAGCCCTGAGGAATGCAGTTTCTCTTCAGACACATTTAATTGCTCTTAGAGCCAGAGCTACAAGCCATCCTAGAATGTTTGGAAGGAAACCCACAGAGGGGATTTATTTGTCCTTTCACCTCCCCAGCTGGCACCACTGTATTCTTGGTCACCAAGAAGGATTGTTGTTTCCAACCCAGCCTTGATTACCAAGCACTAAATCAAATCATGCTATGCAATTGATAGCCTCTTCCTCTTATTAATGAGCTCCTGGAGAGTCTCCACTCAGCCTAGATCATCACACAATTAGACCTGCATGGAGAGTATAATTTAGTCAGAAGCCATCAAGGGGATGAGTAGAAGATGGCATTATGATCTAAATATGGCCAGTTTTGAATATTTAGTTGTACTATTTGGCCTTTGTAACTCTTTCTCTACCTTCCAGCATTTTGAGTGATGCCTTTCGGGATACACTAGATCAATTTGTGGTCATCTCTTTATATAACAGTCTCATCTTCTCTGAAAATCAAGAGCTCCATAACTGCCACAAACATATCGTTTTAGTCACCTTCGTCACAAGCAAGCTTCCAAAGTGCAATTTTGACAAGAACACAGTGGAGCTCCTAGGTTATATGTTCTCCATGGGAGGACTTGCCAGGGACCCCTGCAAGACAGTGTCAATCACTGAGTGAAAGGCAGCGTCAGCTGTGCAGGAAAAACAGCAATTCCTGGATTTTGCAAAGTTTAACAGGAATTACAGTGAAGGGTTTGTCAACCTGGTTCCCCCTTAATATCCCTTTTCATGAAGGGGGTCAGATTCACTTGAGCTACTGACATGCATCGTCATCATCATCATTTCATTATCATCAAAAGCAGTCCCTCGAGTTGAAGATGAGCTCTACCTTGACTTAGGCTCCACCCTGGTGCCTGATCCCTACATCTACACAAGTCATTACCTGAACTGCCGCCCACAAACAAACAACAAGGCCCTGTTCCACCCAGTTGGGCTGACATGCCCTGGCAGCGTATACTATGTACCTGAGGTCAGTCCCACTGATATGGAGGAGGCCAAAGGGGGCAACTGCCCCTGGCCTGGATTTCAAAGGGGCGTGGAACTCCAGGCTGTGTGCTACTCTGCCACTGGCTCAGAGGAAGTGTGGGGTGGGAAGGGCCCAGACTGACTGCCCAAGTCCCGCCCCTCCAGCATTGGCCCTGCCCCTTCCAGGGGACAGAGAGCCAGGTCCCCCACCACTGTGCTCCTGGACCCCCAGCACCAAGATGCCACTGCTTGAGGTAGCAGCTTGTACAAACTACACTTGTGCATATACCCAGTGCTCATAAGCAAATATATTTGCAGTTGCATCTTTCGAACCTGTGCTTGTTAGTGTAACCCTAAGTAAATGAATTTTCATACAGGCAAAAAAAAAAAAAAATCAGAGAAAGGTTACTCTTGACCGTGCTCTTTGATTATATATTTTGTTACTGAAAAATGGAAAACAAATTATTACCTTGTCTGATTAAAGATCCATGTGTCTGGACCAGATGTTCACTCTACAGCTAGTCTTCCTAGTGAGGAAAAGAGTAACTAAGCATAACGTGATTGATTTCTATGTGAAAGTCCATTCTTGCTTCAAACCCTACAGATGTGCATTTGTAAAACTGACAGTTTTCTTTATTGAAGAGCATATTGTAGATCCCCACTGTGTACCGGCAGTTATGAGGAAACAGATGTTAGCAAGAACCAGAAGGTCAGCACAGAATTTTTAAAAAGATATTATTTATTAATAAAATCTGGAGACAGAAGAGTTTGCTTTTATAGTATTTATTATTGTTTCACCTGCCTTGAAATGTCATCTGCAGTCAGTTTGATAGATGGGTTGAAAGTCTGTCTGGTCTCACTGTAGGTTCTGTAAGTACCTCTCAGTGTTCTTTGCTGAGTTGCTATTTTGTAATTTATAACATCAATACCATGCAGGGAATTACTGCTGCCATCTCCACACCTTCTTCACAATAATACACTCAGGGTACTATTTTTTCCATCTTTCTCCGATAGTGAAAGAAAATTGTTCTCACAAAGCTGTGCTAAATTAAGGGATAGCTCTTTCCAAATGAATGCCCCATTGTTATGGTGTAAGTACTCTGTTGGACTCACAGAGGAAGATAAAACCGTGGCAGCTGTCTGGGTAGCTTAAAGAACCTCTACCCCCTTTTCCCTCTATCTGAACTGGTTTTAGATGCTCTGTAGATCTCAAATTTGAGTTTGTGAATCTTTGCAAGAGAAAAAAAAAGGGATTCAAGTAACATCAACTGTGTCTTTATTAACTTGGGAGCAAGAAGAAGAAATCTCAGTGATGTTCTCTAGAAGATAATTTGGGCAAGAGGAGCCTTCCCCTCCTACCTCTGCAGAAACTGCCAAGGGTTCTGCTGGAGCACAAGCTTGTGAATCCCCGGGGTTGTGCCTAAAGGCAGAGCCAACTTCGGAACAGGGCAAGACTGCAAGCACTTCACCCTGCTTAAAAATTTGTTTTCTTTCCTGGTATTGGAACAACATTATGCTACTTCTGTTCAGGCCTCCTGACAAGGGAGAGGGGCAAGGGGGGACAGTTGCCCTGGAGCTCTGCAATTCAGAGGGGCCTGAGGCTCTGCCTGCTACAGTAGCAGCTGCAGCAGCTGGAGTCCTCGGCCCTTTAAGACACTGCTGGAGCACCGTGTTGTGTGCTCCAGGCAGCTCTAAGGGCAGGGGCAGTGTGGTGTGTTTTGGGTGATGCTGAGGGCTGGCTGCTTTTGGCCCCACCCCTTTTGCCCTCAGGCCTTCCCCTTCCAGGATCGTGAGGCCACCCCGCTCCCAGACCTTGCTCAGGGGCCCACAGAAGCTGTGGATTCCCCTGCAACTGTTGCAAGCTGTCACTATATTAGCATACATCTTACATGCCTGAAAATGAAAGAATTAATATCAAAATGCTTATATAATTTAAAAGATGGTACATTCAAATATAAAAATATAAATACTATGTAAACATCTTAGTCACCTACATTATTATACAAATGCATTGTAAAAAATGCCACTAATAAGTGACTTCACAGAAGTGATTTTAAAAAAAGATTTCTAATGAAAACATAACCCTATTGGTTATGAGCACGGATGTCAGTTACATTATCTAAATGTTAACTTTTGAGATTTCCTACTCACCTTCAGTTCCTAAGGGCTACCGCAAAAGGCAGGATTACTTTTCTCAGGGCCATATTCTGTATTCAGATATTTATGCCTGCATCTCCTGTTCTCCCTGGGAACTAAAAATGGGCATCTGGGGACGGAATTTAACCAGAGGATAAGCTAACTAGCTCTGCTTGTAAAAGTACAGTTGAGTCTAAGAATTAATGGCATGTGATCTTACTAACTTTTAGCAATCTAATGCAGTTTGCTTTTTAAAAGTCCTGAATCTCTCTCTCTTTCTCCTTAGCTGAGTGAGAATGCTGTATCATTTTTCTCTTCAACAGCCATTCTGTTTTTTACTGTCAGTCTCATGCTAAATTATCTCCATTTAACTGCCTGTGCTGTCTACTTGCCTAGGGATTTAGTCTAAATCCTTCTCTACTTGATTGCATTGTTCATCATCATTTACTATGTTTCCAATTAAGTGTCATCTAGAAATTTGGCCACTCTCCAAGACATTTAAACAATCCATTTTTTTCATTTTGCCTGTTTTCCTTTCCATTTCTTTAAAGGCCTTCTAAAAAATCCCACCCCAAAGCTATGTGTTTTAGACACACAAACTTGGAGTCAGATCTGGATGAACTCTTCTGGGGGCCTAGGCTATTAGATTTTCTGGTGCCCTCTTAGAGTATAGAGGGGGCTGCAGACTGAGGCAGGAGGGTAGGTTTGGGAGGGGTTGAGGGGTCTGACTAGGGGGTGCAGCCTCTGGGGTGGTGGGGCTGGGGATGAGGTGTTTGGGCTGCAGAGGGGCCTTCAGGCTTGGGCTAAGGGCCTTGGATTATGGGAGCAATCAGATCAGTAGATTGAAGTGGGGGTGTGAGGTCTGGCTAGGAGTTAAAGTGCTGAAACAGACTCAGAGCTAGGGCAGGAGGTTGGGATGCAGGATCTGGAAAGACTTAAGGCTCAGGAGGGGGATGAGGGCTGGGGCAAGGGGTTGTGTTCAGGATGCTTAATGGGGGAATCTCCTCTTTGCTGTCAGTGGGGGTGGAGGGAAGAGAAATCAGATGACTCATAGTGGCTGGCCCTGCCCTGCGCTCATCTTCAGGCATCACCTCCTGCAACTTCCATTGGTCAGTAACCAGACAAACCCCATTGTGAAAGTTTGGCACATGCCTCTAAAGCTCATACTCTTGATAGAATCATAGAATGATAGGGCTGCAAGGGACCTCAGGAGGTCATCTAGTCCAGCCCCCTGCTTCAAGCAGGATCAACCCCAACTAAGTCATCCCAGCCAGGACCTTGTCAAGCTGGCACTTAAAAACCTCGAGGGATGGAGAATCCACCACCTCTCTAGGCAACGCATTCCAGTGCTTCTCCACCCTCTTGGTGAAGTAGTTTTTCCTAATATCCAACCTACACCTCTCCCTCTTCAACTTCAGGCCATTACTCCTTGTTCTGCCATCTGACACTACTGAGAACAGTTTCTCACCATCTTCTTTAGAACTCCCCTTCAGGAAGTTGAAGGCTGATATTAAATCACCCCTAAGTCTTCTCTTCTGTAAACTAAACAAGCCCAGATCCCTCAGCCTATCTGCATAGGTCTTGTGCTCCGGCCCCTTAATCATTTTTGTTGCCCTCCACTGAACCTGCTCCAGCATATCCACATCCTTTTTATACTGGGGGCGGGGGGCGAAAACTGGACAGAATATTCCAGATGTGGCTTCACCAGTGCCAAATAGAGGGTGACAACCACTTCTCTAGATCTGCTAGAAATGCTCCTCCTAATGCATCCTAATATGCTGTTAGCTTTCTTGGCTACAAGGGCACACTGTTACTTATATCCAGCCTTTCATCCACCATAACCCCTAGGTCCTTTTCCACTGTACTGCTGCTGAACCAGTCAGTCCCCAGTCTATAAACATGCTTGGGTTACTTCTGCCCCAGGTGCAGAACTCTACAGTTCTACTTGTTGAACTGCATCAGATTTGTTTTGGCTCAATTCTCCAATTTATGCAGGTCACTCTGGATCCTATCTCTACCCTCCAACGTATCTACCTCTCCCCATAGCTTTGTGTCATCCACAAACTTGCTGAGGGTGCAACTCAGTCCATCAATCAGCCCATTAATAAAGATGTGGAACAATGCTGGCCCCAGAACAGAACCTTGTGGCACTCTGCTTGAAACTGACTGCCATCCAGATATTGAGTCATTGAGCACTAACTGTTGGGCCCGACAGTCAAGCCAGCTTTCTGTCCATCTTATAGTCAAAAGATACAATCCACATTTACTTAAGTTATGGGCAAGAATGTTGTGGAAGACTGTATCAAAAGTTTTGCTGAAGTCAAGGAATATCACATGCATTGACTTCCCTATGTACACAGAGTCTGTTACCTTGTCATAGAAGCTAATCAGATTAGTCAGGCAGGACTTGCCCTTGGTGAATCCACATTGGCTACTTTTGATCACTTTCCCCTCTTCCAAGTGCTCCAAAACGGATTCCTTGAGGATCACCTACATTATTTTCCCAGGGATTGAGGTAAGGCTGACCAGTCTATAGTTTTCTGTATTGTCCTTCTTTCCTTTTTTAAAGATGGGCACTGTGTTTGCCTTTTTCCAGTCATCCAGGATCTCTCCTGGTCTCCAACAGTCTTCAAAGATAATGGCCAAAGGCTCGGCAATGACGCCTGCCAATTCCCTCAGTACCCTTGGGTGCATTAAATCATGTACCTATACAAAGTTAATATATGTCCCTCGCTCATCATTTAATACAATGAAACTGTAACACGTCCTGTGACGCCCAGCCCCTTGGTCTAGGGTGGGCGGCAACAGAAAAGGGGGTTAGGGCACCAGCCCGTACTCAGTTCGGGCAGTCAGCGGCTCCCCGCTACCACTGTACAGGGCCCCAGCCCTCAGTCTAGGGTGGGGCAGCAGTTCACAAGAGTTGTATAGTTCTGGGCCCAGCCCTCAGTCCAGGGCAGGGCAGCAGTCCCACGTAATAATACAGTTCTGGGCCCGGCCCTCAGTCCAGGGCGGGGCAGCAGTTCACAAGAGTTAAGCACCGGCCCAGCCCTCAGTTTGGGGCGGGGCAGCAACACAAGGGTTAAACACCGGCCCAGCCCTCAGCTTGGGGCGGGGCAGCAACACAAGGGTTAAACACCGGCCCAGCCCTCAGTTTGGGGCGGGGCAGCAACACAAGGGTTAAACACCGGCCCAGCCCTCAGTTTGGGGCGGGGCAGCAACACAAGGGTTTACAGACAGGCTCAGCGGGGGCTGGCCCTGTCAAGGAGGGGGTAGGGGGTCGCAGGCCCTCCCACTCCACTGCGACCCAGCCCGGGGCCCTGGGGGTCGTTCACATGCAACCCCGGCAGTGGGGATCCAGACCACAACACACTGCCATTGGTTCGTGAGCGACGTTCCCCGGGCCACTTCCTACCTCACCCTCTGTTGGCGGCAGGTCCCAGTCCATCTGGTCGAGGGGTCCTCCTAGGTCGGTCTCCTCTGGGTCATCCACCTTTGGGGGCTCCGGCCAATCGTCCATAACCACGTCGTTAGGGTAGTCAGGCGGCGGCAATACAGGAGACGCAAGGCGGTCCTGGGTCTGAGCGCTGTAAGGATCCGCCGGCACTCTGGGGCAGCCCTCTCCCGGGGCCTCTTCCAAGGCGGGGGGTCTCCGCTGGCGGGAAGGTCCTGGTAGGTCCGGGAAGTCCGGATAGTCTCCTTGGGGCATATGGACCCGGGACTGCGTGGAGCCTCTGGGGGCCTGCTCCTCTGGCCTGGCCGGGCAGCCGCAGGCCCTCTCCCTTTGGCCCCGAGGAGCTCGTGCAGGCATGTCCTCCCTGCCCAGAGGCCCAGCCCCGAATGGTTCCTGAGTCCCGCCTTTGGCTCTTCTAGCCCCTGGCCCCGCCCTCTGAGGGGCGGGCCTCTGGTCTCCTGACTCTGGCCCCGCCCACCAGGGCCTCTGCATAGCTTCCCCTGCTTCCGGGTCTGCAGGAGGCCATATTGACTCACTACAGAAACATATTTAGCTATTAGGTTCTTTACTTTAATTAGTGTCTCTGTACCCAAGGCTGCTTTGGTTGCTCTTATGTGAATTTATATTCATTTTTGAGCATAATTCCTGTATTGCAATGGCCAAAATCGTTCACAGGAATTGTATATGCAGGTCAATATTGCATTTTGTATTTTTATTTTTCCCACCATATTACATTTTTAATCTTAAAACTATAGTAATTTGTAATCCATTATAGCCAAATATCTTCTTCCCACTGAATTTAGCTGCAGGTATATTGTGATATCTCCACTATGAGTCACATTCCCAGACCAAGATATATTGGTCACTACTGACTCACTAGTCAGAATCACTTGCCCTCTTTTATCGTTTTGTTTTCATTTTAATTGGTGTTTAGGGGACTCTCCTTCATACTTTTCCACTTGATCAACTTCCAGTTCTAGCTTGAACATCCCCATTCATGTTTCCTATCACTTCTTTTATTGTGATTTCTTTCATCTTCCTTTCATTCACTTCTGCATCCAAAACATTGGTGCCAGCCTGCTATTTTTGATTCTAAACTCATGTCCACCTGTGATCTGTATGTCTCACTTTATCATATCTCTTTTCGTGACCTACACCTAGACTTCCTCAACAACTTTGGCTGCTGTTGGAGTCCCTTCAGTGTTTTTCCCCAGAATAGAAACTAACTTGCATTTTGTGTGGGTTTAACCCTTTTGTCTTCATGCAAATGATAGAAAACTGCTTATGGTTTGTAGAAATGTGGTTTGGTTCTTTCAGGAACTATTTTGTTTATCAGCTGATGCTTACTTTTAATCATGTCTTTCTCTTACTGGAATCTAGAAATTCAATTTTTTCCCTCTTTAATCTACCTAAGGAATTTATCTATTTTTGTGTGTCTGCATATTGCTAAATAAATATACCATGGACTATTCACTGTATTGTTTTAAACTCCCAGTGCTCTAGTCATTTACATCTATTCAACCTGACATCATCCAGTTCCTTTATAGAAGGACATAGTCTATTTCTTCCCCACTCTGTTGGCATTTCAGGTCATCTGGTCTTTCAAATTCAAGATGGTTTCATGGGTTATGTCTACACTACAGAATTATTTCAAAATAAGATATTTCAAAACAGCTATTTCCAAATATCTTATTTTGAAATAACACAGCTACACCCAAAATGCATTTCAAAATATAATGTCTTGACACATAATGCCTATTTTGAAATAGTGCCATTGGACACCATTATGACTTACTTCAAAATAGCACCATTCTGTGTCTTAATAATGCCTATTTCAAAATAGGTGTTATTCCTCCTCCAATGAGGTTTACTGATTTTGAAATAAAACCCATTATTTCAAATTTATTTCAAAATAGGGTGTGTGTAGTGTAGGTGCTCACCAAGTTATTTCAAAATAATTCTGTAGCGTAGACGTAAGTCTAGTGTACATATATAATGGGCCGTCTTTTTTATAGTGCTTTATGTCATTACATTTGCACCCACTTTAAGACCCCTTTCTTTTTCCAGAACAATGTAAATTATATAAGAATCAGGCTTTATTTATACATATAGGACTCAATTCTGTGACACTGTCTCTGGTTAAATCATATCTTCTTATACAAACATCATGACTGACTTCAGAGAGACTGCTTATGTGGTAAAGTGATACTTGACATGAAGAAGGGTGGCAGAATTGGGTTGCTAGTTAGCTAACACAATCGGAACCATAAGACATGGACAAACTCCATGGGGTGGGGGAATAAGAGCTATAATGAGAAACATTTGCTAATGAACCAGGAAGCAGGTGATCAGAATAACTCCTTGAAAACTACAACCAATAATTATGTGCCATTATTTTTCACTATTCCACATCTGTAGAATATGTTTATTGTGGCAAAATTAGATGAACAGTGAGAAGAACGGGATGCTGGCAGAGCTGAATATTTTAAGTAATGTGGATTGAGTATGGACTGCCTTTTTATCAATGGTTGGCAGGCAGGCAAACATGGAGGTAAATTGACCAGAATTCCCTTTATTATAGTTTCAAGGATGCTCTCTATGGAGGAAAACATTGTTTTGAAACTTTTGTTTGATTTGAAGCACTTACATTCACAAGACTCAAATTACTGCTGAGAGCTCAAGAAAAAAATGTTTGAGAGGAACCGACAAGACCTTTGTGCACAACAGCCACTATACTCACAAACTAGATTTTTTTCCAACATACACAGGTCTAAAGATTATATGCTAACAATTACTAAGGGCATTTTAAGATGGGGGTGTTGAGGAATGTTTTCACATTAAATTGACAACAGAAACAAGCTGCTTACTTTAGAATGAAGAGGCGAGAATCAGACAATTTCAAAAATTACACTTAGGGGTTGGGAGAATTAAGGAGGAAGATGGCACAGTGTCAGTGAAAGATATGTCTGAGAGGAATATAGGTGCTGCTTTAATGAATAACTAATTAAGGGCTCAGTGATTTTTCCTTGAGCATCAATAGCATAACTTGTGTTAATTTCCATAGGATCAGGTCCACAGTGAGAGGAATTACCAGTTACTATATTACCGTAAACACTCACTCACAGTCTTAGGTTAGATAAAGGATAGGCTGTGAATTCAATATGTTCCAAATACATCCAATCTAAGGATTCCTTGGAGAAAATTTTAGTGTTGTCAAATAATATGTATGTAGAATAATTTCTGTAGTCTAATAGGCAAAGGAAAAATGCTTTTTTATGAGGTCAGGAATGAATTCTGCCCTGTTATTCACTTGTAATGTGTACCCTTCAGTTAACCTTGCATTATATGTTAATTATATTCATGTTCCTTACCTTCAGATAATACCTTGATCACTCCATGTCACACACTCTTGCTCCTGTTTTTTGATCTTTACTATGTGCCTAGAATGGTTAGATGTCTGTACTTACTGCTGCTTAATGGTTTCCACGGTTGTTGAAGAACTTCCACAGAAAAGTCCTGCTAGAGATATTCAGGAGCAACTAACAGAGTCCTGCAATGCACTGGAAAGAGAAAGAAATATTCCTGCTTATCTGTACTTTAAATAACACAACTGCAGGGGGCAAATCATCCTTCTCCTTAGGAAGAAACAAATAAACAATAAGGAACATATCATTAATTTGGAGAGTGTGTAAAAATAAAAACACATCTGTCCCATGGGTGACAATAAAGATTGTTTATGTTATGCCTTGCACCTTTGCTACATTCAGATCTCAGCAACATTGCTCCTTTGATTATACAGCAGCCTCACTGAGCACCACAAATCTTGTATCTCCTGATTTAGATTTTCACAAAATGTGTCTGGTCGACTCTGGGGCAGTCAGCTGTTGTGATGAGCCTGACATCATTTAGGCAGTGCTTAAGAGACTTAGAAGGTTCTGGAGTTACACTACATTTCCTTTCCCAGTTTTTTTTTTTTTGGAATAGAAATGAGGGCCTTGCCCAATGCTGGCTAGACAATAATCAATTATTTGAGGGTTGGAGTAGTATTTCTGTCTCCTCCACTTTTTAAATGTCAGCAATAAATAAAAGATGCAGCAATAAATACTGCACACATTCTCCTTTTGTTTAACTTTTAGGGACAAAGATAATGAGGCTGCTGGTCCTTCAGATTGCTACTTCCTGATGTATCACACACAATTACTGTATTTGTCTAGATCTTTTTTCAAAGGCCTTTGTTTGCACAAAATAATCCATACATTTATAAATAATTTATATATTATTTTGTTGGTCTTTAAAGTGCTACATGACTGCTTTTTTGTTTTGTTAGGTTACAGACTAACATGGCTACCTCTGTTACTTTGTTTGCACAAGTTTGCTCTCAAAATGCAGCATGGTTACAATGGATGCATTTGCTTTTCTACATCCTTGAACCCTCATTATTCTTAAGAAATTCAGATGAACATGTACACTCTATGCAGAATGTTACTCACGGTATTTTAGGACTCCCTGTGAAGAGTTATTCTGTAGTCAGTTAGGTAGAATTTATTGTAGTGTTTTACACATTAAACTCTCTGACAGTTGAATTTTGCTAGCTTCTGTTTGTTTGTAGGATCTTGTAGTGGAGCAGTTGCCCCACTTAGGTTTCCAAGGGAAGGGGTTAAACCAAGCTGGAAGGAGCTTGTGCAGAGACCCAGACAACCAGGAAAAGGTTCATAGGTAGCTTATCATTGGGTAGCTTGCTGGGGCAGTCCTGTTTATAAGGAGTTGCACAGCAAAGCAGTGGTTAGTTGGTCCTGACCAGGAGAGGGCTGGATTGATTCCCTGAGAAAAACACTTCAGATGGAGTAGTGCTGGACAGGCTCAGGGGAGCAGGGAGAATGATGCTGGCCTAATACCCGCCAGGTTGTAGACCTTGACTTGAGGGCCAAGAAAGTGCCAGGAGTTATGGGGAAGTGGCCCAGGGAACAAGAGGCAGTAGAGGGGAGAGAAGGAGCGCTGGATAAGGGGGTCCCTAGGCTGGGACCCAGGGTAGTAGGCAGGTCTGGGCCTCCTCTTCTCCTTACAGTGCACCTAGCCACCACAGAGCATGGCTCTTACAGACTGCAACTTGCCCCTGGGGCAAGGGGATAAACCTGGTAGCTGTAGTTGGCTACAGTGGCAGGTGAGACCGAGAACTGCTGATACCCATGGAAGGGGGCAGAAGAGAGCAGTGGGCACTGCTGGAGGACAGTGTCCTGAAGAGGCTGCTGCAGTCCCTGGAGAAGCATGGATGCAAAACCAGAGGGTGGAGACAGCGGAGCAATGATGGGTGAGACACCAGCGAGAAGGCAGCACACGCCAACTGACTAAGCTAATTACTGGAGAGACATAGCCCAGATCTGAGCGCATGCATTGTTAGGCTTTGGTTTGGTGCATGGAATATTCAGACCATGTATCAAGCTGGGAAGACAGCACAGATTGCAGAGGAGATGAAACAGTACAAGCTTTCAGTTTTGCGCTTGTGTGACACAATCTAGGCAGCTACGCCTTGGCAACAGGGGAAATCCTCATCTTCTCTGGACATGAAGAAGAGGGCGCACCACCCACAGAAGGTGTGGGCTTGACATCATCAAGGGAGGCATCTGGTGGTTTAATGGAGTGGGCAGCAGTATCATCATGCATCGTCACAGCCAGACTCTACACCAAAGTGCAAAAGGTGCTGATTGTCCGAAGTTATGCCCTAACCAGTGAAGAAGCTGAGGAATGTAAAACAGACTTCTGTGAGAGACTACAAAGTGCAGAGAACCAGAAAGCAAAGAAGGATATGTTGACTTTGATGGGTGACTTCAATGAGAAAATTGGAAGCATGAATACAGGCAGAGAACACACCATGGGAAAAGAAGGCCCAGGAAATATGAATGAAAATGGAGAGCGCTTCAGTGACTTGTGTTCCTTCAACAGATTGGTGATAGGTGGTAGTGTTTTTCCACACAAAAAGATCCGTAAGATCAGTTGGGTTTCACCAGACCACCAGTCAGAAAACCAGACTGATCACATCTGTATCAGAAGTTCTTTCAAAAGATTGTTGTAGGTCATCTGTGCTAGAAGAGGAGCAGATATACATTCAGACCACCATCTGATCATGGTACAACTCAAGTTAAAGCTCAAGAGGTACACCACAAAAGCAACCAAGCTAGGACTGACATTCAACACCGAACAGCTGAAGAATACAGAGACAAGAACTGATTTCCAAGTGGAGCTGTCCAACAGATATGCACTTCTGGCAAATGTAATCCTGAAAGATGCTGCCTTGGAACAAATTTGGGAACACACCAAAACAGCCTGGAAGGAAACCTGTGTTAAAGCATTGTGAAAGAGGACAAGGCATCACAAAGAATAGATCATAGCATACTCTGAGAAAACTGAAGGAACAAAAGGAAAGAAAAGCAGCAGTCAACATCAGCAAAACAAGAGCAGCCAAGGTGGAAGCTCAGAGACTGTATTCAGAAGCCAATGAAGAAGTTAAAAAGGCTGTAAAACAGGACAAGAAGAACTTGTGAACAACCTTGCACAACAAGTCAAACAAGATGCAGGACAGAGAAACGTATATAACATCACATGGAAGCTAGCTAGGTCATGGTATACAGTGGATCAGCTAGTACAGGATAAGGAGGGGTCTGTGCTAATGAGCCCACGTGAGCATCTCAGTCGATGGAAGGAACACTTTGAAGAGCTTCTGAACTACCCTGCCCACATGGAACCTCCTGAGTTACTACCTGCAAATATACTGCTGCAAATCAACAGCGGGAGCCCCACAAAGGAAGAAATCAGAAAAGCCATTGCTCATCTGAAAAGCGTAAAAGCACCTGATCCAGACAATATTCCCACAGAAGCAATCAAGGCAGGTAGTGACACATTAGTCAACATGATGTATAATCTATCTGGGAAAATTTGGGACACTGAAGAAGTCCCACAAGACTGGAAACATGGCTACTGTATCAAGCTTCCAAAGAAAGGCAATCTGAAGGAACGCAAGAACTGGAGGCACATCATGCTACTGTCTATTCCATGAAAAGTGTTCAATAGGATTCTCTTGGGGAGAATGAAGACAGAAATTGATGGACAGCTCAGGAAAGAACAGGCTGGCTTATTGAAGCAAGAGATTTTGTCCTGATCAAATACCAACTCTCAGAGGCTACGTCTACATGGAGCTGTGCTGCCAGCAGCATGATGCAAAGGAGAGTTCTTGAAAATGCAAATGGACACTGATTTGCATAGTTGTGCAGGTAATTTTCATACTCTCCCAGGACTGGCCTGCTGGCAGAGGCCGCTGTCATCAGAAAATGTGCTGTGTAGAGATGGCTCTGTCATAAAAAACCCCCTTTGCTGGCAGCCCCTTAATCCCTGGAAAAAAATCAGGCATAAGGGGCTGCTGAAATAGAGGGGTTTAGATGACAGAACCAGGTCTATACAGCACATTTTCTGAAAACAGCAGCTTCTGTCTGCAGGGCAATTCCCTGGGAGTATGCAAATTAGCCTTACAACTTTGTAAATGAGCCTCTATTTGCATTTTCAAGACCCCTCCTTTGCATCACGCTGCCGGCAGCACGGTTCCATGTAGACATAGCTAGAAAGATCATAGAACAGTCGCTTGACTGAAACACCCACCTGTAAATAACCTTCATAGACTTTGAAAAAGCCTTCGACATCATTGATAGAGACACTTTGTGGAAACTGCTGCAACACTGTGGCATCCCATCCAAAATTATTAACCGGATCCATTCAATGCATGAATCCTTGACATGCCGAGTTGTTCACAATGGTGTCTTGACAGAATACTTCAGCATACTCTCAGGAATGTGACAAAGGTGCCTATTGTCACTTTTCCTGATCTTGATCACAATGGACTGGATTATGAACAGGAAAACTGATGGCAATCAGCAAGGCATTCAGCGGACACTTTTCAAACAGCTAGAGGATATTGATTTTGCTGATGATGTCACCTTCCTTTCACAACGACATGAAATCATAGAAGAAAAGGTCATACCACTCAACAAAACTGCCTCAAAGACTGGGCTGAGCATTAGCAAGGGAAAGACCAAGATAATGAGGATTAACCAGTCCAACAAGAACAACACCATCACACTTGGAGGGGGTGGCTTGGAAGATGTGGAGCAGTTCACCTATTGTGAGAAATATTATGGACAGAGATGGAGGAACAGATAAGGGTATCGATATCAGGACAGGGAAAGCAAAAGCTGTATTCAAGACTCTCCATCCCATATGGAGTTCACAAATAATATTTGCAAAGATGAAACTGCAGATCTTCAATACAAATATGAAGAGCGTGCTCCTGAGTGGATGTGAGACCAAGGCCGTGTCTACGCTAGCCCAAAACTTCTAAATGGCCATGCAAATGGCCATTTTGAAGTTTACTAATGAAGTGCTGAAATACATGTTCAGCACCTCATTAGAATGCCAGCAGCCACGGCACTTTGAAATTGAAGCGTCTCGCCACTGCGCGGCTCGTCCAGATGGGGATCCTTTTCGAAAGGACCCCGGCAACTTCAAAATCCCCTTATTTCTAACAGCAGATAGGAAAGGACCCCCGTCTGGACAAGCTGCATGGTGGTGACCCATGTCAATTTCGAAGTGCTGCGGCTGCCGGCATCTAATGAGGCACTGAATATGTATTTCAGTGCTTCATTAGTAAACTTCAAAATGGCCATTTGCATGGCCATTTCGAAGTTTTGGGCTAGTGTAGCCGTAGCCCTAGTGTACTAAAAAGTCTCCAAATCACAAGCTACAGACATTCATAAACAGATTCCTGAGGTACATCCTTCACATCAAATGGCAAGACTCTGTAACTAATGAGGAGCTTTGGAACAGAGCAGACAAGAACCAAATGACATTGAAATCAAGAGAAGAAAGTGGGGATGGCTAGGGCACACTCTCAGAAAACCATCATCCAGCATAGTCCCCTAAACTCTCACATGGCACCTGCAAAGAAAACGCAAAAGAGAAAGATTTCAGACAATGTGGAGAAGACCTACTGAGACTGAAGCACAACAACTGGGGTGCTCTTTAAATCAGCTAGAAGTTTTGTCCCAAGACAGAGTGAAGTGGAGGAGACCTGCAGATGACTTGTGCTCCACTTGGAGTGCAAAGGTCAAATCATAAGTAGTAGTGGTCACAAACAGCTTCCATGGAAATTAGTGAGAGCTGTTAAAAATCTTGCTAAATTTCAGGAAGCTCTTAATATATTCAGTACCCTGTTTATTGATGTCAGGATGAATTTTTGCATGCTTAAAATGATATAAAATCTGAACTTCAGTTTTGTACTCTTTAAAAATACCCCTCTCCCTTGTGCTTTAGAATACATTAGCTTAGTGATGCATTACTACAACATCTGGGACTCAGAATTTACTGGCAGCTTACCAGTAAAAAGAGCAATGAATCAAAAAAAATGACCATACCAGTTCTCTCTATGCATAAAAGAATAGAGAGAAGAGGGTACATTAAAATAATTTGGTTTATTTTTAAGAAAGTTAATATCCTCAGAACTACCACCTTCAGATTTTTATTTGTTGTAATGGTAACTTTTATGTTTGGACATAACACAGAGACTCACTAAAGTCTCCTTTCCAAAAGTCGGATTTCCAAAGCGTGGTTGTGAATTTCCTGCCATAAAAATAATGTAGCGCTCTATGAAAGTGTTGTATTTGATGAATTTGAATACATTTTGGAAAACTGCCTACTTCTAAATTGTGTGGTACTGTAATATTTTCATGCACTGGAAAACAAATAATATTAGTCACTCTAGAACAGGGGTCAGCAACCCCTGGCAGGGGTACCAAGAGTGGCACACAAGCCAATTTTCATCAACAAGGTGAGGCGGGAGTTCAGCCTTGCCCCCATGCAGCTGGAAGCTTGATGCCTGTGGATTAACAGAAGACCAGCTAATGCTACCAACCACCACCTAAATGGTAAAGCTCTCCATCTTTATTTATTAATGAAGCTGTTGTGAATAGGACTATTAATGACTTTAACAAATATCACCGGCACTTAGACCATGCATAGAGGACAAAAGGTCAAATTTTAGCACTCCGCCTCAAATAGGTTGCTGACCTCTACCCTAGAAGATAGTTTCTCTGACACTTAAGCTGGGTCTACACGTGAGCACCCTTTCAAAAGGGCGAAAATTGAAGTTCGGCAGTCAAAATAGCAGCTGTCGAAAGGGAGCACCTGCCGCCTTTATCAGATCGGCATTTCAGTCCTCTTTCGAAGTGCCAGCGCAGGTCTTTTGAAAGAGGGTGTCCACACGGCTCCAAGCCGTCTTTCCAAAGAAGGGAGGCAGGAAACGCCGCGGACGGGGTCCTATGTCCAACAAGCCCTTCTGTGGCTGGAGCCAGCCACCCCCTTTAAAGGGCCCCTCCCTCCGCCTTGCACTCTGTAAGAGCTGAGCGCTTCCCAGCCTTTCCCAGCCCAGCAGAGCACACGATGAGGCCCAGCAACAGCTCCTGCAGCAGGACACCCTCATTATGGACACCCTGCTGGCAGTGCCATGCACCATCGCTGCAGCTGCCCCTGATCTCATCAGGTGGCTGGGCGGTCCCCCTGGGGCCACAGGGCTCCCCCACCTAGGGCACGGCTGCTCCCCCTGTGGTGCCCTGACACCTCTGGACGCACCCCAGCAGCACTGACTGGTGGGAGCACCTGGTGCTGGGGGAGTGGGTTGAGGAAAGGTGGCTGGGGAACTTCTGCGTGTCGATGCAGACCTTCGAGGAGATCTGCCACTGGCTCACCCCCACACTCCGGCACCAGGACACCTGCATGCGGCCAGCCCTCACCCTGGAGAAATGGGTCACAATCGCCATCTGGAAGCTGGGCACTCTGGACTCCTACCGCTCCATGGGACAACAGTTCAGGGTGGGCAAGGCCACCGTTGGGGCTGTACTTATGGAGGTAAGGTGGGGCTGGGTCACGCTTCCCCCATGGGTTGGTTGGGGGGCTGGGGCATGGGGAACCCACCACTGTAAGGGGCCGGATGGGAGGGAGGCAGGAAGATGGATGGGGCAGGGGGCTGGATGGGTGGGAGGCAGGGGGCTGAATGGGGCAGGGGCCAGATGGGAGGGGGGCAGGGGGCTGGATGGGATGGGGAACAGATAGGAGGGGGGCAGGGGGCTGGATGGGATGGGGTCCAGATGGGAGGGGGGCAGGGGGCTGGACGGGGTGGGGGCTGGATGGGAGGGGGAGAGAATGGGCCCGAGGTTGGGGGGAAAGATGGCCTGCCACCTGCACTAGAGCACATGCCCTCCTTCCCCCCCCACAGGTCATTAAAGCCATCAACGCGATGCTGCTCCATAGGGTCGTCTGCCTGGGGAATCTGAACAACACCGTCGCTGGCTTCCAGGACCTGGGCTTTCCAAACTTCATTGGTGCTTTGGATGGCAAGCACATCCCCACCTGCACCCTGCCACACAGCACTGGCCAGTACATCAACCAGAAGGGCTACCATTCAGTGGTACTCCAGGCCCTGGTGGAGGTGAGGGGCCAGTTCACCGACATCTATGTGGGTTGGGCTGGCCGCACCCATGATGCCTGGGTCTTCTGGAACTCTGGCCTCTGCCAGTGCATCGGGGCTGTCACCTTCGTCCCCCAGAGGGAGATCCTGATAGTGGAAGACGTCACCATGCCGCTCTGCATGGTGGTAGATGCAGCGCACCCCCTGCAGCCGTGGCGCATGAGGCCATACACAGAACACCTCGACACCACCCGGGAGGTGTTCAATCAATGCCTCAGCCACACCTGCCATGTCATGGAGTGGGCCTTCGGGTGCCTAAAGGTGTGGTGGAGGTGCCTCCACAGGCGGCTGGAGGTCAGGGTCCTCAATGTGCCTCAGGTGGTGGGCGCCTGTTGTGTCCTCCACAATGTTGTGGAGGGAAAGGGGGACACCTATGTTCCTGGGGGGGGCCCTCTGGCCGGCACCAACTATAAGCAGCTGAGCACCACCTCCATCTGCCAGGCCCACCGGGACAGCTAGTGCTTCAGGGAGGCCCCCAGTCAGGCCTTCGCTGATGGCCACCTCTGACCTGCATGCACCCACATCTGCCACCCACCTTCCCCACTCCATCCCCCACACCAGCACCACACACACACATCCACCACCCACCATCCCCCTGAGGAGCACAGCATGGGGTGGTGAACATTAAAATAAAAATTATCTACACTATTCATGTTAACTATGTACAGCGAGTGGGAACCTAACTTGGAGGGGAGTGGAGGAAACCTAACTTGGAGGGGGGTGGGCCGCTTGTTCTGGGGCAGGGGTGGTGGGCTGCAAGCCCCGTTGCCCCTGGAGCCCCTGCCTGGTGGGGCGAAGAGGGTGTGAGGAGCACCGGCAGGTAATGCCGGCAAGTGGACCTGGTGGGGGCAGAAGGTGGAGGCTCAGTGGGGGTAGGGGGATGAGCTCAGTGGGGGAGAGCTGACGGGGGGCCAGGAGGAAGGCAACGTTGGCCACATGGTCCCAGAGGGTGTGGCCAATGCCCTCCAGGGTGGTCAGCAGCCTCTCCCAGGCTTCCCTCTGCAACTCCATCTTGGCCTTGGCCAGCCGCAGATGCTGTTCGGCCACCTCAGCCTGGATCTGGCTGGCTGGGTCCTCTTTGGACCGGCAGGGGGGCCCTCTGGCCATGGCTCCAATGGCGTGCTGCCCGGGGTGGTGTCCGGGCTCCTCTGTGGGCTGCAGGGGGGCTCTCGGGGATGAGGGAAGGTTCAGGGCTCTCCCGGCCCATGGATGGTGCGGCTGCGTGGAGAGGAGGAGAGCACATCAGTAATGTGCCCCGGACAGAGGGTACCTGGCTGTGGCCCATCTGCCCGAGCCCACCCCATGGGGCCCTCACCCCCCAAAGGACACTGACCCCCCAAGGGGAACCCCCCGCTCCCCCCCATGGGCTGGGCCTCCTGGCCTGGGGGTGCATCCAGGGGTCTCTCATGCAGGTGGCCTTTCCTGGCCTGTGGTGTGCAGGCCCCAGGTGCTGTCTGGCACTGACTGGCTGCTGCCTTTGTGCAGCTTGCGGCGCTGTCCACTGAAGGCGGGTACTGGGCATCTCTAGTGCACCACCGTGAGGTGCCGCATCCCATGTGGCGGGGGTGGCCTGTGTGTGGCCTGGGACCACCAGGCCTGTGTGCGGGTGACTAGCTGTTGCATCACCCCCACCCTGTGGAGCAGGTGTGCACCCCTCCTTGTACGCGCTGGAGGATCCCTTGTCGACATCCAGGGATGTTCAGCTCCCTGTCGCCTGGCTGGAGAAGTGGGAGGGGAGGACAATGGTGAGGTCCCTCTCCTCACTCGACAACTCCGTGGTCCCCTCGCCCTCCTGGGTCCCCAGTCTGGGCTGCTCCTCCTCCTCCTCCAGCAGCTGCTCCTCGGCCGAAGTTTCCAGGAACGATGGGGGTGGGGAGCTGTCCTGGGGCCCCAGGATGCCCTGGAGCTGCTGAAAGAAGGGGCACATGGCTGGAGCAGCCCCGGAGTGGCCGGCCTGGTCCCTGGCCCAGGCATAGCCCAGCCGCAGCTCTTTGACCTTGGAGTGTATCTGCTCCGCAGTACGCTCTGGGTGGTCCCTGGTCAGGAGGCCCTGAGCCAGGTGGCTGAAAGCAGCAGCATTGCGCCGCTTGACCCCCATCTCATGCAGGACCTCCTCCTCCTTCCACAGGTTGAGGGGGTCCCGCAGTTCCCACTCTGTCCAGGAGGGGGCCCTTTTTCTTCACTCCCTGGGAGCCCTGTGGGGGCTCGGGGCAGGGGGGGGCTGTGGGGCTCGCGGGGGGGGGCTGGCTGCTGGTCATGCTGCGGTGCTGGAGTGTGGGGCTGGAGCACGTGCAGAGGCTGATCCTAGCATGCTCTCAGCTTCTTGCCATGGGGTTCCTGCATGTGTGCAGCTTTAAGGCAGCCAGACACAGGGACCATAGATCCCTGCTGCTGCCGGCTGGAGCAGCCCTGTGCTCCAGCTGACCGGCGCCATGGAGGACCCATATTTCAAAAAAGCGGACTGTGGAGCGTCTAAACATGTACTCTTTTGATTTAGTATTTCAAAAGGGGTTGATCTTCCTTAATTGGGATCAGGGTTCAGATGTCGACGTCTGTGTCCCGCTCTTTCGATTTCCTTTCAAAAGATGGCATTACGCATATGGACGCTCCTCCCACTCTTTTGAAAAAGGGCTGCTTATTTCGGTGCTTTGTGCACGTATAGACACAGCTTTAGAAGCATTTCAGAAACAATAATTATGACTAAGTTAGCAGAAGCAATCCCATCCTGAAACCTGAATAAATAGATGCAACTTGTTGTCTTCATCTATTTCAAACTTGTATAATGTGTTGTGGCAGTTGCACATGCAAAATGAACACCAATATCAACCAGATTGCTGTGATTTTTGCCTCAGTCAAGCAGTTGTCTTGTTGTCCAGTCTGCCTAACTATAAAACAGAGACACAAGTTAGATGAAGTAATATATTTTATTGAACCAACTATTATTGGAGAGAGAGACAAATTGTTAAGTGTTTCCCTACAAACTAGTAAATTGTGCATTTTTAGAGGCAAAATTAGTGTTTGTGATGTCATGCCCCCATTCTTTATGAAAATTGGCTTATGAATATGAATATGCATAACTCAAATATACTACATGGCCTATTTTGCATAGAATCTGTTCTTCAGAAGCTTGTGATTGCCTGAACATGCGTATTCTATTTTTATGCAAATATCTTCTTTGTACATGAATTTAGTAATATCAAGTGGAAATCTCTTTTATTAATCCATGTATTCTAATAAAAGCCGTTAGTGAAGCTACAGGAACTCAGTGATCAAGTGAATGACCTGTGAATGGTTTTACTTCTTCTAAAAGCCCAAACTGTGGTTGGTCCTACAAAAACACGTGGCCAAGCCACTTGATGTTGGAACCCATTTTGGATCTGGTACATTTGCACTCAGGGTGATTAAAATTTAAATTGAACACTAAGAATTCCTGCCTTGGCCAAAAGGGATATAAAGGGAGGGAACCAAACAATAGACAAGTGGCCAGATGCCAAGAGACCTTCACTTACCATTCAAGATAGCAGCTGAAAACATCTAAGACTGAACAGAGTGAAGGATTGGGCCAAAGCTGCTTAGCATGTGAAATAGATAATTAAAACAACTGTTAGGGTAAGAATCTTCATGTAACAAGTTTATTAGTGTATTAGGATTAGCTGAAATATTGTATTTGTCTTAGTAACTTTGATTTGTTTTTACTTGCATTCACTTAAATCTTTCTTTTTATACTTAATAAAAACACTTTATTGTCAAGCTCAGTGTACTTAATTGTTACCAGAGTTGGGGTTGGCAGGGGAAGACAACCACTGTGCATATCTCTTTCATTGATAAAAGAGAGCAAACTTTTCAGCTTTGTCTGTTGTGATGGACCCCTCAGGCATCCCTGAAGGGCCTGGCTCTTCCAGGCGTCTCCTTGTGGGCCTCAGACTCAGGGAGGCCCCCCTCATTGCCCTGGAACTTCCCAAAGGCAAGGGTTTCCCTTTACCAAGCCATGTTCATCATAGGCCAGTCTGACTTTGGGTGGAAGAAGTTCCCTTCTCTTCCTGCCTCAGGCTGCTCTGGTTGTACCCCAGTTGGTCAGACCTAGGCAAGGAGGGAGCCAGTGGAGCTTTTTGCCTCTGCTCCACGATAGCTCTCTTTCCCTGGGCCTTTTCACCCCACCACTACCTTCTGAGATCTTTTCTGCTCCGCTCTGCTCTCATTCTCTCTGGGTACCACACACCCCTCCCTCCTTCTGCCTGGGGAAAGCCTTTTATAGAAAAGCCTGAAGGCCTTTATTGGTCCCAGGTGCTTCCACTCTAGCCTGATGCTGGCTGACCCTTGATGAGCTGCAGCTGCAGCTGCCTATGCAGCCTGCTGGACTGTGCCCTCTGGGAACTTACAAGGGGAACAAAAATGGACTCCTCCAATGCCCAAAATGTTCTCCCTCCTCCAGGCACCTGTCACCTGCAGACTGTGATCTGCTACACTGTGTAAAACTTTTAAGTAGAGTAAGATGGATTTATTTGTGCCTTTGTAGGGTTAGCCTCTTGGCTGCTGTCAGTGGCCTTGCAGTTGAGCCCTCCCAGAGCTAAGCTGGTTCAGCATCTGTGGTGTTCTACTGCGGATAAGGGGAAGGGGGAATGAAAACCTAATGCTGTGCCTTTTCTGGAGTAGACCAGAACTTTTGGCCCAGCAGAACAGAGTGATGGGGAGATCCAAAAGACAGGAAGGCAGGTATCAGTGGCTTGATCAACACACCAGATGACAACTTCAATGGAACTTCTGTGATCCAACCCATCACAAATGAAATGTGCCAGATTGGCAACCCAGAAGATTCAGAATGTACAGGTTTCATTGACCACCCTCATCAATATACATTGTCTCTGACATAAGGAGAGATACTGGTCACCGTAGGGTTTCCATGTTTATTCAGTTTCAATCTGTCTCCTGAGATTGCCAGCCGGTTGCATGTTTTGTTAAAGGCTTGGTTCCAACCATTCCTGACAGGAATATCAAGGACATTTGAGTCACGAGCGTAGGCCTAATATTCAGACACTAATTTCGGACAAGCTTGAAAGTATTTGCTTGCTCACCCTTCTTCAACAATAAGCCCGATGTGGTTATAACAGAAAGCATAATCTGAAGACAATGAAGCTACAGAAAGGCAAGTAAGTTAAATTTGGTTTGCAAAACCTTTATTAACAGTGTTGATGTGTGAACTGGAAGCAAACACAGCTTGACTTTCCAGTTCCCTGAATGAATTCATTGGACTGACAATTGGAAGAAAACCCTCTTTTGTTTGTATACTGAACAAGTTTTGTCCGGAAATCTTTGGGAGATGACAAACACGCTTTACCCATTCTGCCTTAAGGAGATAGACTGTCATGGTGGCTAAATTCTGGAGTAAGTTACCTAGGGAGGTTGTGAATTCTCCATCACTGGAGACAGCTAAGAGCAGGTTATATAAACACCAATTAGGGATGGCCTAGATGGGGTTTAGTCATGCCAAGAGGGCAAGAAACTGGGCTAGATGACCTCCTGAGGTCCCTTCCAGTTCTAGCGTTCTATCATTCTGTGATTGTCCCTTTCATCCTGACAAAACAAAAAAAGTCATGTAGCACTTTAAAGACTAACAAAATAATTTATAAGGTGATGAGCTTTTGTGGGGTAGACCCACTTCTTCAGAGCTGGAGATAGATAACCTTTCATCCTGGTTGCCTGCAATAATCTTTCATAATGAAGACAGCTTATTAGATTCAGAGCCAGAAACAAAACTCTGGTGGGAGCTTTGCACTTTTTGGAGGAGGCTATTGTTTTAAGCCAACCCAGTGCTATAGCATTGGGAAGTGGGAGGTAATCTGAAAAGGTCTGACCTAAACCAGGACACTTTAAATCACTCCCTTCTTTTAGGATTTGTTTCTTTAAAATGAATGCATGATATAGTGAATGGTCATGGGTTTTGTGTGGATGGATTCTTCAAGTGCAGTGCACAGCTGAGTAAGGTATTAAGGAAGACAAGGCATGAAGCAAGCTATGTTTATTCTCTTAAGACTTCCTTCTCCAATGAGGTTTAAACAAGGTGTCACTTTCTGATTTATGGTAGACAGACTCCTTAAGAGGATGATCACTGCTTCTACAACCATGTGACATAACAATAATGTATATATAAACCTCTTCTATTTGTCAGTGTTAAATCACTGCCTTCTGGAAACCTTCCTGTCAAGGTGATTTTAAAAGAAGTGTTTTTTTGAGTTAGTGTAGCCTTCGTAAAGATATTTACTTCAATGTTTTTTTAAGGAAACACTTACTTGAAAGAGTTGTTGACTAGGCTTTATAGCTGAAACTGAAAGTGAAGAGATAAAATTATTGTTTCACCCTGGTGCACAGTGTGATGTCTTCCAGTACAGACTGTCATCACAAATACCCTTATATTTGGTTTTTTGAAGCAGCTGAAAGATCTACTTTTTTCTTGCCAGGTTTCTGAAAATACTTTTTTTCCTCTTTTTCCTTCTGCCTCTCTCATCTGCCCCTCCTCTTCTGTTCCCCATTGAGTCAGATAGGCTCTTAATGAAAAGAAGCAGAACATGTCTCATCTGCAGTATGATCCTGTCTTGCCACACAAAGGAAGTGTTGATTGGAAGCAATTCAGGATACTCATATTAATATGATAGTATTTGGGGAATAGCACTGCAGGAAATGACTTGCAACCTGCAGATGCTTTACCAGCTCATTATCCCGAGAAGTGAAATGTGTGTTCTCAAAGAACAAGTTGCCAATTTCATGAATGTTCTGAGCAGTTCCCCAATTTACAACTGCAGCCCTAGTCCCCTTTTCACCTTATCTGGCTTATTCTGAAAACCTTCCCTTCCCCTTGTTCCACTTCTTCCTGTGTAAACAATCTTTCCAAATTCTTCCAAGAGAAAACTGACAAAATACAATATAACCATTTCCCTCTCATCTGCCTTACTTTGCTCCTTCCCTTCTTACAACTCTTGTGTCCTTTTCCCTGTCACAGATGTAGAAGTTTTCATCTGATCTCCTCTTCTAACACCTACACTTGACCAAGAGAACCCCTTCCCATCGCCTTATCTTCCACATGTTCACTCTCATCTCCTTCCTTACAACAGTGGCTTAGTCTCATCTGTCTGAAAAAAACACCACCCTTCACGCCTCTCCAATTACCATCCCTCCATTTCTCAAATAACTGAGCATGCTGTTCATTGTCAAAGGCTGACATTCCTCTCCTCCAGTTCCATTCTGGAACCTCTCTAATTTCACCTCTGCCCCTTGCATTCTACTGAAAGCATCTTCATCATAGTCTTCAATGACCTCTTCCAACAGCTCAGAACTGGTACTCCATCCTTATCTTCCTTGATCTGTCAGCCATCTTTGACACCAATGACTAAGCTCTGTTGCTTGAAAGCTTGTTCTCCCTTGGTTTCTGTGATTCACTCTTAGTTCTCCTCCTACACTTCTAATCACCCTTTCAGGGGGTCCTCTTCATCCCTGCTCATTCCCGTTGGGTTTTACTCTAGGGCCCTGCCTCAGAAAGAGTCTCACATTCACAAAAGTGACTCACTGGGCATTTCCTGCTTGATGTCTGATGGAAGGCTTACTTAGTCTTCCCCTGGGTTGCTTCCAACCACATCTGTCATTGTTACCTGGAATTATCTGAACACCCCCGCCCCAGCTAGTCTCTGTTTTCCAGCTAGTGTAAGGAAAGAAGTGGTGAACACTGCACCTCTAGCTGTTAAATGATAGGTCCACACAAGAAAGCTTTAAACCCCCAACTCCTTGTTTTTAAGTACAAAGCACACATCAAAAATACAGAATAAATAGAATACCTTAGAACAGGGGTCAGCAACCCCTGGCACAGATGCCCAGAGTGGCATGTGAGCTGATTGTCATTGACAGGTGAGAGGAGAGCTCAGCCAGGCCCCTCCTCCTGCATACAGCTGGGAGCTTGCTCAAAGTCATACTGCCTGTGGCAAATCTCTGCACCTGAATTTATTTATTAATTATGCTGTTGTAAATAGGACTATTAGTGACTTTAAAAAGTATCACCGGCACTTGGACCATATGTAGAGGTCAAAAGGTCAAATTTTGGCACTCCATTTCAGAAAGGTTGCGGACCGTGCCTGAGAATTTAGTTCCCCAAAGTCTGAGGTGTTATCAAGTGGCAGCAACAGGTTTTTGGGCACCAGCCTATCTCCCAGGTGCTCAGGAGCATTACGTATTACTCATAAAAAATCCCCCAAACTTCTTCGGAGTATATTCTCTATCTAAATTCTTAATAGGGTTTCTCTGGACAAAGCACATAAATCATAATGGACCCTAGTGGGCTAACAGTCTCCCTAACAACAGCCTAAGGACAGTGAATAATTCATTATTCTACTTATCAGAAAAAGCTACTTCTGTAAGAAATTTACAGACACAGGCATCTAAACCAAGGTCAGCTATTCAGATGTCTTCTCCCTTCTCATGAATCTGTCTTTGTGAATAACACTGCAATCAGGCAGATGTTTTGGTCATGACAAGCCCACATTTTCTGAGTCTGTGATGTTCTAGTTTCCAGCTTGTGGGTGCTACATGCAAAAGATGGCTGTTTACTATATCAAATCAGTTTTCTTGCAGCACAATGGCCTAGCCCTTCAGCCAGTTCACTTAAAAATTCAGTACCCTTCTAGGGTATGTAAATTCCTAAAATAACCAGCTCCTTCAACAGTAATTTCAAGTTAACATAAGCAAAATGTTTATGATTTTGGAGCATAAGCTTTCGTGGGCAAAGGCATGCTTCATCAGATGCATGAGTGTGGAGGTGGATTCAGAGGGGTATTTAAAGAGTGTGGTCCTGGCCCTCCCTCTTACTGGTATCCCACTCTTTAAATACCCCTCTGAAACCCACCCCCCCGCACTCATGCATCTGATGAAGCGGGTCTTTGTCCACGAAAGCTTATGCTTCAAAATATCTGTTAGTCTATAAGGTGCCACAAGGCTTCTTGTTGTTCTCAATGCTGAGTCAAGGATCTTCAAATTCTGCACACCATAGACTGTTCAAGCATTTAATGTCTTTGTTAATACTCTTAAAGAATTACAATATTGCCTTTTTATAGGGTTCCCTTTGTCTGACGCTCTTACTAGGTTTTGCAATGAAAATGTTGATATTTAAGGCCTGTGGATATAAATACTGACTTTTGATGGTCTGCTCTTTGCACTCATAGAATCACAGGATCACAGGGCTGGAAGGGACCTCAGGAGGTCATATAGTCCAGCCCCCTGCTTCAAGCAGGATCAACCCCAACTAAGTCATCCCAGCCTGGACCTTGTCAAGCCAGGACTTAAAAACCTTGAGGGATAGAGAATCCACCACCTCTCTAGGCAACACATTTCAATGCTTCTCCACCCTCCTGGCAAAGTAGTTTTTCATAATATCCAACCTACACCTCTCCCGCACTCTCAGAGAAGACAGCCAAAAGTCCACTGTCTCTTGCCCATCCCACATAATTCAAATTCCATTATTAGATACAAATCCAACCAATATTCCTCCCCAGAAGCACCCACTCCTTCCCCTTGTGCAGAGCCTGCATGAATTGGTTTTAGAAGCACTCCTGAAGATCAGCTGATCAGGACTAATTTGAACTGGGCACTGGGGAAGGTGTTTATAAATCTGAACTGTCCCCCGGGGAACATCTTGCTGGGAGCAGCTGTGGCACAACTGCTCTAGGGAGAAGCAGTCTTTCAAACAGGCAAGTCCTAAACCATTCCTCGTGCTGTGATTCAAAACAATCCTTAAATGCCAAATGATAGTGCTCAGCTATTGCCAGCACAGAGCACCGGTGATATAAATTCTGTGTGATACTCCACATGCCCAGAAGGCTGTTGTGTTCTGCACCGGCTTTGATTTCTGAGTTGATTTAAAGTGTATTCCCATGTGCAGTGCACTACAGTAATCTAATTGGGACACCACAAACACATGGAGCACAGTATCAAGATCTGCATGCCGGAGAGACCGCTGCGCTCTCCTGATGCTGCCCCTGTCACATGAAGATGAAAAAAAAACCCTTCTCAGTTACAACTGCTTGTTGACTGATGACCAGCAGTTTGGGATCCAATTGTAACATATGCCAGTTGATATAATGGAAACCCGGACTGCAAACATTAGTGATGGTCACAAACCCTTGACAGATCTCCTAGTGGTTCCCCACAACCGGCTAGCATCACCTGTTCTAACTAGATCAAGCATCAGCCAGCTAACTCTGGTCCATGCTTCAGTATCAACCAAACCTGGGCTGGGGAATTCCATAGCGCTTGCTGGGTCAGATAGAAGGGGGTCAAGATCTTAAACTGGGGGGCTCAGTCAGGCCCTTTTGAATAGGGGGCCTGACTTTCAGACATGCTCAGTTCCCAGCAACTCTCATTGTGCTGTAACGATCTATAACTTTCAACTGCTGACACTGGGAATGGTTTTTGTGCCCTCCTCTGCTAGTATCTGTATGCAAAGCATGCTTTTTTACAATGAAACTTGTAACACGAAAAAAAGATGGACTGACATTAGGTTCAGCTGTATTGAGAACCCAGATGCTACTGCACTTTTTGAGATTAATGGTTTGGAAATGACCTCAGAGGGGGAATCAACTAGCTTGTGATGGGTTGCCATTCATTAAGCCGACTGAAATAAAAGGATGGGCTAAATGTCTGGCTTGCTTGGCAGCCAGCAAGAAAAAAAATCCTGAGTTTGCATCTTTTATTCAGTTTAAAACCACTTCTTACAGTGTAAGGAAATTGAACATTGTTCCTGACCATTTTCATTTTTTTAATTTTTTTTTCCAGGTTGACTTTTCACTGTAAAGTGCCATGGTTTCTCTGTTTCTCGTGCCAAATTCTACAAAGTGCTGGGCACTTCCTGCAGCTTACCAAGTTCCCTCTACTCCCACTAATTTTCAAGCATGTTCAACACCTGCCCCAGAGGACTGGGCCTTATATCAGCACGAGGTGAAGATGGTCAGGAAGGGTCCCTATGTTCTATGATGCACCATTCCTCTGAATTGTGGAAGATTAATTGAGCTACCAGCCAGATTCACTCTATAAGGCTATGTCTGCAATGCTTCCATTGTCTTGAAACAGATTTCAAGATAACAGGGGCCTTATTCTGGCATCTCTGTATAGCTCATTTCAGGAAGAGTACAGGGATGTTTCAAAATAGGGCTTTATTTTGGCATGGGGCACTGTTTAGACAGCACCACATGCTGAAATAGCCTATTTCAAAATCTACTTGAAACAAGCTATGCAATTTGTGTACTGGAAATTGCATAGCTTATTTTGAGCTTACGGTGCTGTGTACACGTAGCCTAGGGCTCCAGTTCAGGAATGCGCTTAAGCACATGGACGACCAACCCTGGTGAGGGACATTTCCCAAAGTCAGGGCCTTAAATGTGCAAATACAGAAACTCTCATTAGAGGGTATCCGTGAACTCCTGTGAACATAACATTAAGGACTTGTCATAGTAATGAAAGTTCCTTCACTGATGAATTGGCCTGGTACTAGACCTCTACATAGAAGTCCCACTTAATTAGAGGCTTTGCTGGTCTCTCCACAGTAGGAATGTCACTCAAGGGAAACAAGGTCTCAGGGGGAGTTTTGGCTTGTCAAAAAAAAAAGTATGGACTCTTAGTTGTAAATTTCATAACAACAAAGTGAGGGTGAGACCCTGTTTCCACTGAAGTCAATAGCAAAACTCCCCTTGCTTTCACTGTAATGCTTAATAAAACCATATTATTTTATTCTGCCAGGGACACCGATCCTTTTGAAAATCTTTACAAGTGCAGTGTTTAATATGCAGCTCATGTCCATAGCTACACAGAAGAAATCTAACTTAAAAATAGAGACACAAACTCTGTGGCTTAGCTCTGTCCAGTTTTCCAAACTTTGGTGCTAAGAATTAAGTGCTTAGATCTATATTTAGGCACAAAAAAAAAGTCTCAAACTGGTGAGTTACTAAACGGCCATAGCTCCTGTTATATTAGGAAAACTCAAGTGTCCTTCACATCTCACAGAAATGTTGAGCAGTATTGATCCCTCTGACCCACTATTTACTTCAGTTCTCCCATTTCCTAAGGCAGCTGTCTGCTGTGTGTGCAGTGAACCATGTTTAGATAAGTCAGTTAGAGTAAGAGTAATGTTCTAGGCATGACAAAGCCAGTCTATATCATCACCCTTACACCTTGTCTATATTTTTTTAAGCATTAATAAGATATTATAGAAGTTATTATACAACCTCAGATTTGATTTAGCATGCACATCTGTCAAAGTTATCTTAAGGAACCCCACTGATTTCCTCTTTGACAATGATAGACTTTCATGGCTTGCAAGTTATACTATTCACTTATCAGTGTACTATGTGTGTTATCAAACTCCTGCTGAAGCTAAGCTTTCCGTCAGAATTGGACCCTATGGCTGCGTCTACACGTGCACGCTACTTCGAAGTAGCGGCACTAACTTCGAAATAGCGCCCGTCACGTCTACACGCGTCGGGCGCTATTTCGAAGTTGAAATCGACGTTAGGTGGCGAGACGTCGAAGTCGCTAACCCCATGAGGGGATGGGAATAGCGCCCTACTTCGACGTTCAACATCGAAGTAGGAACGTGTAGACGATCCGCGTCCCGCAACATCGAAATAGCGGGGTCCTCCATGGCGGCCATCAGCTGGGGGGTTGAGAGATACTCTCTCTCCAGCCCTTGCGGGGCTCTGTGGTCACCGTGGGCAGCAGCCCTTAGCCCAGGGCTTCTGGCTGCTGCTGCTGCAGCTGGGGGTCCGTGCTGCATATACAGGGTCTGCAACTAGTTGTTGGCTCTGTGTATCTTGCACTGTTTAATGAAAGTGTGTCTGGGAGGGGCCCTTTAAGGGAGCGACTTGCTGTTGAGTCCGCCCCGTGACCCTGTCTGCAGCTGTGCCTGGCTCCCTTATTTCGATGTGTGCTACTTTGGCGTGTAGACGTTCCCTCGCTGTGCCTATTTCGATGTTGGGCTGAGCAACGTCGAAGTTGAACATCGACGTTGCCAGCCCTGGAGGACGTGTAGACGTTATTCATCGAAATAGCCTATTTCGATGTCGCAACATCGAAATAAGCTATTTCGAAGTTGGGTGCACGTGTAGACGTAGCCAAAATGTGACTTCTTCCAGGTTGTATGAATTCTTTGTATGGCACCAATTACACTGCAAATGTTTGAGCCCGTTCAATACTTATAGAAAAATAGCAGTATCTGAATTACACCATTTGAGATAGAGTTTGAAATTAGAGAATTCTTCTTTGATTGGCCTTAGCTGAAGGGGACTTTGTATTACTGCAGATTTCATAACAAAAGCGGTAGTGATAGAGTCCTTCTCTGTTCATATAGGCTGCGTCTACACGTGCACGCTACTTCGAAGTAGCGGCAGTAACTTCGAAATAGCGCCCATCACGTCTACACGTGTTGGGCGCTATTTCGAAGTTGAAATCGACGTTAGGCGGCGAGACGTCGAAGTCGCTAACCCCATGAGGGGATGGGAATAGCGCCCTACTTCGACGTTCAACATCGAAGTAGGGACGTGTAGACGATCCGCGTCCCGCAACATCGAAATAGCGGGGTCCTCCATGGCGGCCATCAGCTGGGGGGTTGAGAGATACTCTCTCTCCAGCCCTTGCGGGGCTCTGTGGTCACCGTGGGCAGCAGCCCTTAGCCCAGGGCTTCTGGCTGCTGCTGCTGCAGCTGGGGGTCCGTGCTGCATATACAGGGTCTGCAACTAGTTGTTGGCTCTGTGTATCTTGCACTGTTTAATGAAAGTGTGTCTGGGAGGGGCCCTTTAAGGGAGCGACTTGCTGTTGAGTCCGCCCCGTGACCCTGTCTGCAGCTGTGCCTGGCTCCCTTATTTCGATGTGTGCTACTTTGCCGTGTAGACGTTCCCTCGCTGTGCCTATTTCGATGTTGGGCTGAGCAACGTCGAAGTTGAACATCGACGTTGCCAGCCCTGGAGGACGTGTAGACGTTATTCATCGAAATAGCCTATTTCGATGTCGCAACATCGAAATAAGCTATTTCGAAGTTGGGTGCACGTGTAGACGTAGCCATAAAGGGGAGGAAGTGATGCAAATTATGAAGCCATTTCTTCTATGGTCAAGAGTTTTTAACCTACTTGTAGATGGGGTAAGGAGTAAAATTGGTGAAAATTAATATTAATGAACTGAACTGGAGGTGTCACAGACCCGAAGTTCCTTTTGAAATGACTTTTTGTGAATTTCATTTGATGCAAGGATGCAAAGTGCTTCAGACTGCTGATGCAATAATAACTGAAAGAGCCAATAGCAATACTTTCCATAAACTCTGATGCCCGTTTTAATTTATATGCTGAATAAAATGTTTATGTAACAACTCTGCAGTGTCCTCAGTGATTTGAATATTGTGGTATGGACAAAGACAACATTCTGTCTCTCTCCTTTCTTAATGAATTATAACAACACTGAGGGTGGGATGGGATTGTTTTCTTCCTAGGTCCTAGGGTGCCACTTTGATTTGCCTCAACTTCTAAATATTCCTAAATGTAATGGGAGTAGCCAGACTGTAGTATTTAAAAGTTATTTTATTGGAGAGGAAGAAATGTTTTAGTACACTGACCTAGGACTCAGGTGATTTAGTTTCAGTTCCCAACTCAAGAAGTTTGTGGCAGCCTTTGGCAAGTCACTTCTTCCTTCTGTGTCTCAGTTTCCCACCTGTAAAGTGAGGATACTAGTATTTCCTCTCTCTAACCTTTGGTTGTCTTGTCAATTTAGATCCTGTTCACCCTCCGCCAAGAAAGCACATAAGTGCATGCTAAAGTGCCATGGATTTCAGTGACACTTAAGTGCATGTTTAAGCATGTACAAGTATTTTCCTGAATGGACATGGACTAGATCTGCAGGGTCCAATATGTTCACCGGGACACCGCAGTGTGGCGATTCTGGCTCTTGTACCCTTTAAATCTGTCTCCTCTTAGAGCCACATGCAGGGAGTGCTGTCCACCACTCCATGCATGCACCCCACCGCTTTGTGGGAGATAAGTGTGGCAGCAGCAGTGGCTCTGATCCCAGCAGCTCTGGCTGCTTTGGTGGTCCCAGTGGCCCCAGCAGCTCCATTGGCCCCAGCGGTGGCTGCTCTGGCCGCTCAGAAAATCTGGTGGTGATGGCTCTGGATGCTGTGGTGGCCCCAGTCGCTCTGGACGCCTCAGCAGCTCCGGCGGCCCCAGCTGTTCTGGTGGTGTGGCACCAGCAGATCCAGCCATCCCAGCTGTGGTGGCCCCAGTGGCTTCAGCTACTTCAGTGGCCCTGGCAGCGGTGGACCCAGCAGCTCTGGCCCTGGTGGTGACTCCTGCATTGGCTCTGATAAGTTACTAGCATTGATTTAGAATGGGATAGAGGGGCCTGGAGGTTTCTGGCTCTTGGGGAGCCTGAGGGCATTTATTTAGAGTGGCAGGGCAAGGGGAGCCTGGCTCTAGGGGAGGACGTTTATTTAGAAGGGATGCTGGGGGACTCTGGCTCTTGGGAAGCAGGGGGGACATTTATTTAGAATGAGAGGGGCGCGGTGGCAAATATGGAAGGACAACAGCCAGAAGCATGGCTATCTTTGAATTACTGTTGGACACCGCTGGACCAGATCTACTGAGGTCGTGGGATTTCCAGGTAACATGTTCCTTTTTCATATTTGTGCTGCTGGTCCCAATGCATGTGAGGCTGACAAGAGCTTTGGAAAGACCACATCTTGGAAATACATCGGTTGTACTGTGAAGTGGCATCTGGTTAGAAACCCTAGGCTACACTCATTCCTGGTGTGCCTTCCTTGGTATCAGTTACATTCCAGGAATCTTTAACGGTAAATCTAAAGCTCTGCTGAAGACAGAGGAGTTACAGCAGGGGCGCATCCCATTGGAGGAGCTTGAAATATTGTAAGTGGGGTGCAGCATGATTGGCTGCTGGATCTCAGGCTCATCCGTCTCGTTAAAATGTGAAATATGGGACTGTATTTATGTGTGTGTAGTCACATTTATATACCGGTTCCTAAAGTCTTTATGTTCTACATACTTATTTTCTTATACAAGCCAAAAGGCTTTTTTTTTTATATGAACATAAAAATTTCTGTCGGTGTGAATTACATTAGACAGGTGGAGGGGGAAAGGGCTGGGTAATTTCAGCAACAAAACGTGGGCCCTGGCATAACTGCTCATCCCTGAGGTACGGAATGGAGAAGGTGGCTTGCTGTTTTGTAACAGAGGGGTCTGTGGCCATATTGCATCATAATTACGGTATCAGGACAGAAGCTACTTTCAGGATCAACCTTAGTAAACTATTAGCAGGCAAAAAGACTTGACATCATGGGGCATGTGTACACCACACTAGCCAAGCAACCAAAGGATTAATGTAGGCAATGCCAGCCATTGCTGATTGGCAGTCTATCAGCAGTTGGCAGGATAAGTGGGCTGGAAAGCACAAGTGTGGGGTGGCTAACAAGAATGAGCAGGATGGAGAAAGAAGCCCCTGTTGACAGACTGATAGAGAGTCCCACTGATACAACTCCACAGAACTGGAAGGTAATGGGTACAACTCACCACTGCAGCACCTCCTGCAGGTCACAAGGGAATTAGTTTATCCAGCCTGCAGAAAACCTCTTCTGGCCAGTGTCTCACCTGCTGCTGCTTGCCTCTGGGATCCTTCCCACCCAGGGATCCCCAGCCCTCTACACCCACTTTGCCTCAATGACTCACTGCCAGTCTTCATCTATGGGCAAACTGCAGTTTGAAATAGCCACTCATCACTGGCAAGGGGTTGGACCTGTTGCCTTCTGCTGCCCTAGTACCCTAAGGCTTTGTCTAAGGCTCTGCAACCTGGGGCTTGCCTGGCCTGAGCTCCCCTGGCTCACCCTGTCTTTCCCCATCATTGACCTGTCTGAGGTACCCAACTATAACAGGCAGGTAGGCCCTTCCCCCTCGAGGGCTGGAGCCAGAGTGTCTTCACCCTGGCCAACCATCTCCTTTATATAGGGCGGCCATATCTCCCTGTCCAAAATACTGGACAGGGAGATATGGGGGGGATGTGCGGTTCCTCCGAGCCCCAGAGAGCCGGAAAGGAGGTGGCAGCCGCCTGCCCTCCCTGAGTCCCCGGCTGCAGCAGCTCCCAGAGCTCCTGGGAGCCCCAAGGAAGCAGAAGGGCTGGGCAGCCATGGTGCTTCTCCTTCCCTTCCCCAAGCCCTGAGGAAGCTGCAGGAACAGGGCAGCTGCGGTGGTTCCCCCACTTTCCCGAGCCTCAGTGACAGGGATGGGACAGTCGCAGCTGCTGGCGGAAAATATGGGACAATCCGTCCCTTTACTAAAATAAGTCAGGACCCTTTTTGGCTTCCCAAATATGGGACCATCCCACCGAAAACAGGACGGATGGTCACCCTGCCTTTATACAGCCCCCTACACTCAGGATCTGACTGGCTGCCACAATCCTTCCCCTGAGTGGTTCCCAGGACAGCTGTCTTCCAGGGCAGCTTTTAACCCTTTCTCTACCAGTGCAGGGCAACTGCCCTGTCACATGGGCAAACAGGCCAACGGACTGAAGAGCCTACAGAGGCCTGAGGATAGGCACAAACTAGCTCAGATTTGGCAAGTCCTGATCCTCAGCGTCTAGCTTGAGAGCTCTGAACTGGAACCTAGGGGAGAAAGTGGGCGTGGGTTCCTCTTCCAGCCCACCTGACAGACCTGCGAACACTGAAGGTTCCTGGACACCAGGAGTGGATCAACAGTCCTGCTGAGTTGACTGGGCTGAAGCCAGGCCCCTTGTACCTCATACGTTGCCTCACACTTGGCCAACACCAGTTATACTCTAGTATAGTGGCCAGTCAGTATTGCCCAAGCATGACGTGCAGTGATTAAGCCATAAGCCTGGGGAGGATCTTGCTAACGCTCTTAGCATGGTAGTGAAAGCTGTGCTAAAGAACTCTTCTCCCCCCGCAGTAAGCAGAGAATGGCCCAGGTGTTTTGTTAAATATTGAGTGTTCCATCACAGGTATTACTATCTCCTGATTGCAGATCCCTACCCAAATGATCTCTGCCACTTTGAAACCAATCCTCCCACATGCTAATTGACCTGCAAGCACAGTGAAATAACTGGCAGTTGAGGGTGGTCCGCATTTTGCAGAGCTAGGCCCTCTGTGGGGGCCTTTGGTAGTAGTTAAGTTGAATGTGTTTCTTACTGCATTCATCCCTGTGCATTTAAGTAAACAAAATTCAATCGGTTTGGCTGTGTCTAGACTAGCCCCAAACTTCGAAGGGGACATGGTAATTAGGGTGTCGGGAGTTTACTAATGAAGTGCTGCGGTGCATATGCAGCGCTTCATTAGTCAAAATCTCCCCTGTGGCAACTTCGAAGTGTGAAAGGGAGTAAAAGGAATTCGATGTAGCGCGGGCACTTCGAAGAACTCTTGGGTGACCCGGGGCTGCACGCAAGCCAGCGCTTCCAAGTTGCTATAGGGAGATTTTGACAAATGAAGTGCCGCACATGGACGGCAGCACTACATTAGTAATTACCATGCACCCTAATTACCATGCACCCTTCCAGACACAGCCTTTGTCTTTTTCATTATATTAGCAACCAGTGGCCCTGGCTTACATCGGTGTTCAATGGCCTACACAACTCCATTTTTAAATTGCATGGCACTCTTTGCATTGAAGAAAAGAAAATGTGTAAAAATGGACTTGTGGCATCAGATTAATTTCAGTTCTCTTGTCACATGGAAGCAGCTGCATTATTTTTTGTTGTAACCAAATATTGTATAAGCAGAACACTAGTCCTCAGACTGAAATCCTGAATGTCAAATTGATAACTGGAGCTAAAATTCATATGGCTTTATAATAGAAATGCTGATAAACCTTGAATCAATAAGTAATCCCCCCTCCAAATAAATGATCAGTAGGAGGCACATGATAATAGCTAGGATTAGAATTTTTCACACAGACGAATGCAAACATAATACCAGCAGAATATTTGCAAATGTATTAGTTATACATGAGAGACTATAACAAACCATCTATTCCTTCTGCAAATCGTATTAATATTTGCATTTAAAAAACCTGAATAACTGGCACAGCTGAGCATTGGCTTCAGGGTCTTGTGTACTGAATCTGATTTGGAGAGGTTGTTTCTCCAGCCTGGTATTTTTCTGTTCAAAGACAATGCAAAAGCCTACATTATCTATATTATGGAGAAATGCAAATAAAACATTTTATTAAACTGTCTGGAAAAAGGACTGAAGTCACACAGCTTTTCATTTGTAGCCAGAGCCAGCCCAGCGGGACCCAGCTGGTGGGGGCGTTCCAAGGTGATAAACTGACAGTGGGGCCTGGCCACTGGGAAATGGATGCTATTGTCAACTGAAGTGGGGAGCCCTGAAGGTGTGGGGCCCAAGACAGCTGTCTTGCTCGCCTTGCCTTCAGCCTGGGCCTGTTTGCAGCATCTGTTGCCTGTATTGTTTGTGCTTTTCCTTTCTTTTTTTGGGTAAGCTGTGTACTATTCTTTCTTGCTACTAAAAATGACAGCATAATAAAAGTACACAGACAGAGCTTCCATTTGTACATCAAGCTGTTTTTTCCTTATGTCCCATAAGATTAAGTCGTGGCATCAGCAACTATGAATCCCATGTCCACCAGATGTTTAAAACAAGGCAGAATGATTACAGGATGGTTACGTCTACACTAGCCCCTTCTTTTCAAAAGGGCATGGGAATGAGCAAGGTCGGAAGATGCTAGTGTAGTTCTTCCATGAATATGCAGCACCTCATTAGCACATTGGCCACTGCGGCAATTCAAAAATGCTGCTTTTGAATCGTGCTCCACCCACGCATATGGGGTCCTTTCAAAAGCACCTCCTAATCTTCGCAAGCTCCTTATTCCTAAAACAAAATAGGAATAAAGGGCTTTTGAAGATGGGGGGTTTCTTTCAAAAGGCCCCCATCTAAACGGGTGGCACGTGATTTGAAAGTGGCACTTTCATATTGCTGTGGCTGCCATTATGCTAATGAGGCACTGCATATTCATGGCAGCACCTCATTAGAATCTTCTGACCTCGCTCATTATCATGCCCCTTTCGAAAAGAAGGGGCTAGTGTAGACATAGCCTGTATGTATCTATATTTAAATAATAGGGCTGTACACAGAGTATGGATTGTTTTGTTATTGCTTTTGTCCCTTGTCTCACATATCTTCTCAGCCATACAGCAAAGATACTAGCTGCATCTACCCTAGCAAGTTCTTTTGAAAGATTTTTCAAAAGAAGGGGGCTCTTGCAAAAGAGTCCATGGAGCTTCTACACACAAAATTGTTCTTTCGAAAGTAAATTGAAAGAAGGCAGCGCTCCTTTCAAAATCACTCTTCCTTTCCCGTTTCTGGAAAAGCGCCCACTTTCAAAAGCTTCTTTAAGAAAAAAAACCTGTGTAGATGCTCTGCAGGGCCCTTCTTTTGAAAGAACAGTCTTCATTTTCAATCCCTGGCCCATTCTTTTGAAAGAGCAGATCGATCTTTCAATCAGCTTTTTTGTGCATGGACACATTCTTTTGAAAGAAGATCTTTTGGAAGAGATCTTCTGTAAGAGCCTTCTTTAGAAAGATTTCTGTAGGGTAGCTGTAGCCATTGTGTCTGGGTGGGAGTCTAACTTTCTTCCCTTCAGCATTTTAAATTCATATTGGAGTTTAGAATCAGCACTGCTTGTTCATCTTCCAAAAGACTCAGGATTCAAAATGACTGGGTTCAGACAGCATAAAATTTACCCCATGCTCAAGTCCAGTAGGCCACTTCAATCTGTAAAATAAGGGTGAAGGAAGCCAGGGACCTTTCGAAACAACCTTGATGTCAAAAAAACACTTCTTCCAATTTGTTTTGGGAAAAAGGGACTTTTGAAGTCCGGGGGGTCCTTTTGAAAGGTCCCTGCCTACATGGGTGGTGTATGTTTTGAAAGTGACACTTTCAAAACACACGCAGCCATCATTATGCTAATGAGGAGCTGCATATTCATGGAAGTGCCTCACTAGCATCTGCCAAAGTGGCTCATTAGTATTCCCCTTCCAAAAGGCAGGGGCTAGTGCAGCCACAGCCTGTGTAGACACTCTATTTCAAAACAGCTCTGCACTTTTTCAAAATGCATTTTGTGTGTAGCTGCGCTATTTCAGAACAAGCTATTCCAGAATACCTCTTCTGGAGTAGCTTTGTCAGGAATAATGCTGCTGTGTAGACATAGCCTTAGACTTTAAGGTCAGAGGGGACTATCACGACCATCTAGTCTGACATCCTGCACATAGCAGGCCACAGAATCTTATCCGCTTACTTCTGAAATAGACTCTCAAACTCTGGCTGAGATAATGAAGTCCTCAAATTATAATTTAAAGATTTCAAGTTACAGAGAATTCACCTTTTAGACTAGTTTAAACCTGCAAGTGACTCATGTCCCATGTAATAGAGGAAGGTGAAAAACACCCAGGGTCTCTGCCAATCTGACCATGGGGCAAAATTCTGTCCTGCCAAAATATGCTGGTCAGTTAGACCCAGAGAATGTTGGCAGACCCACCAGCCAAAAACCTGGGAAAGAATTCTCTGTAGTAACTTGGAGTCCTTCCCATCTAATGTCCCATCATTAGCCATTGGCGATATTTGCTGCCTGTTGGCTACCTGCCATTGTAGGCAGTCTCGTCATACCATCCCCTCCACCAACTTAAACTAAGCTTAGTGTTAAAGCCAATTATTTTTTTTTTGTGTGTGTGCTCACTGTTCTCCTTGGAAAGCTGTTTCAGAAACTCCTCTAATGGGTAGAAACTGTCATCCAATTTCAAGCCTAATCCTGTTGATGGCCAGGTTACAACTATTGGTTCTTGTATTCGCACTGGCATTTAAATACCAGGGATTTAAAAGTTTACTTATTCCTCAGTATTTTTTGGAATCAAGATTATTTCCCCATAGCCCTCATTCGCTTAGGCTAAATAAGCCAAGCTGTTTGAGTCTCCTCTCATAAAGTAGGCTTTCCATTCCTCGGATCATCTTAGTAGCACTTCTGTGCACCTGTTCCAGTTTGAATTCATCTTTCTTACACATGGGAGGTCAGATTTGCATACGTCATTCCAGGTGAGGTCTCACCAGTGCCTTGTATAATGGTAGGAACACTTCTTTGTCTCTACAGGAAATACCTCACCCTTTGTATCATAGGACTGCATTATCTTTTTTTCATATACTCATCATGGTGGCTCATAGTCATCCTATGATCAGTCCATTTACCCAAGTTTCTCTCTTCCCCTGTCATTTCCTGCTTCCTCAGCTTACAACAAAAATGCCTGTTGTTCCTAAATGTATGGCTTTGCCCTATTACATTTCCTTCCATTTTGATTACTCCAGTTTACAAGGTCATCCAGATCATTGTATATGATATTTCTCTAAAGGGTCATAAGTGGCATATCATTGAAAAGCTGATTGTTAAAATTGATTGTCATTGGTTGTTAATATTAACGCATGATGATGTATGTATGGATAACCTACAAATACTTATACAGATATTCTGGAAATATGTAACTAACATGCATTTAAATCAGGTATGTCACGGAAAGACCATACACAGATTTTTCCAGGCAAAGAAAAGGTGCCAAAGTGCCAAGCCAGGAGAGGCCAAGGACCATGGGGTATTCATTTGTATTGGAGATTGCAGGAAGTTCATTTGCATTGTAAAATTCACAAGTGGGGGAAGAAACCAGATTGGAATCCATGCCAGACACTTGTTGACCTCCTGAGGTCCCTTCCAGCTCTATGATTCTATGATTCTATGAAGAAGCACCTGGCTTGGGGTGCCATTCGGTCTAGCACTGGCCTTGTGGGTACACTCAATAATTCATGTAGAAAACAATGATTACTGTTCTATTTATCTGTGTGTTTTAGGCAAAAGATGTTTTAGTACCTGGCCAATTTTTCATTTACTGTAACTCTGCTGGAAAATGTGATTGCCTTTAAATAGTTTTGTTGCACTTTTCCAGATGGGACGAAACATTAACATCCTCAAAATTCCCCATTGAAAGAAAACTTCTGGTCCCAGGAGAAAATAAAAAAGGAATGTCTCTTTCCAAAATTATTCCCCGCTTGACCTTTCCTAAGCAGTGTATGGCAAGTACTGCATATAGATTTTTAGGCGCACACACTGCTCTGCATGGCTACGTCTACACGAGACCCAAACTTCGAAATGGCCACCCAAATGGCCATTTCGAAGTTTACTAATGAAGCGCTGAAATGCATATTCAGTGCTTCATTAGCATGCGGGCGGCTGCAGCACTTCGAAATTGACGCGCCTCGCGGCCACGCGTCTCATCCCAACTGGGCTCCTTTTCGAAAGGACCCCTCCTACTTCGAAGTCCCCTTATTCCCATCAGGTCATAGGAATAAGGGGACTTCGAAGTAGGCGGGGTCCTTTCGAAAAGGAGCACCGTCGGGACGAGATGCGCGGCGGCGAGGCGCGTCAATTTCGAAGTGCTGCAGCCGCCCGCATGCTAATGAAGCGCTGAATATGCATTTCAGCGCTTCATTAGTACACTTTGAAATGGCCATTTGCGTGGCCATTTCGAAGTTTGGGGCTCGTGTAGACACGGCCCATAACTGGCATCAGATGTCCACTGAGCAACACAAAGGGAACAGACAGTTATTTTCAGGAGAAATGCTCAACATCCAAATAAAACTATATCGTCTGAATCTGCCTCAGGCAAAACTGTCAACAGTTAAATGAATTACTACCAATTATAAGCAGGCTTTGTCACTTTGTGACCTCATTCTGGGTGTCTGTGAGACTTCAAATTACAGCTCTGTGCTGATGTAAGAAGGAAGAAGACTTAAAATGAGCAGCACTTGATTAGTCTCACCTTCTGGCAAATCTCTTCCCTTGACCATGATGAACATGATGTTTAGATATGGTGGGTACCCAGCCTAAACTTGAACTGTTTCATTGCTGCCTATTGCTTGCCTCTTTCAGAACTACACACAAGTAACTGCAAACATCTCTCTTTGTGCCTTGCAAGTGAGACATTTATAATATCTCCACCGAGTGACAATAAAACAGAGGCTGTTTTCCTCAGATGAATCATCTTGTCTCGCCAGCATCATGGGCTCAGTTAATGGGGAGAGGTTATGCTCATTACAGCACTGATCTCACTGACTAAAGCAGAGGAGGGGCTAAGAGAGCAGCAAGATCCTAAATCTGAGTTGAAGAGGACTCTGGTTCAACTTTGAAAGACCTCAGGCCTGTCTAAGTTATGGCAGCCTCTCTGGCTGCCCTGTGAGTTTCAGTGCTACCTGCACACAGCAGGTCCAACCTGACACATTCTTTCTATTGAGGTTGCACAGTGCCTGGGCCAGGGAATCCTCCCTTGGCCAGATACGGAATTCTGAGGGCCCCTTTGTGCAGCTCTGGGCTTCTTTTCCAGGATGAAGGGTCCAAAGTGGGAGGGAAAACATTCACCCCTGTGGTCTAACGAATGTCACTGTTATAGCTCACTGGGGCAGGGTTTCTCACTTACTGTATGGTTGTGCCCTGTGTGGCATAATGGTGTCCTGATGTAGCTGAGGCTGCTCTTCTTCCTTTGTGATGTGCCATGCAAGAGCATTCCTATGCCAGACAGCTGCTGATGTTCAACTCATATATAATGGTTTTGACATGAACCATATTCTCTAGTTTTGCCTTTTGGACAAATCATTCTATCTCCTGTAATTCCTTTGGTACATTCAGGATTAGAATTGCCTCTCACTTGGACGTGTTTGAGGCTATGTCTATGCTAAAGGGTTTTGCTGGCAAAATGGCTGTTTGGCTGACAAAACCCATGCAGCGTCCAAATTCCCTGGGTGTTCTTTTGACAGTAAGTTGACAGAATACAGAACTTTTGTCAACAGCTGCACCCCACTCTCCATGGGGAATAACTCCTCTATCGACAGAGCAATGGCAACGGAAAGCCGGTCTGGATGTTCTGGGAGGCCCTCTGTTGACAGACCGGGCTTCCAGGACACCAGGCAGCCCTGTCTGCTGTGCTTCTAGTTGGCTGTTTTGCTGATACAGTGGCTGGGCAGTTTGGCCACTCTATGTCAACAATTTTGTCAAAAGATATATTCCGACAGTAACTTCTTTTGACAAATCCCTGTAATCTAGACATAGCCTGAAATTCTAACACATAAGGCAACAAGACAACAGCTTGATCTGGAAAAGAAGAACAGGGAAACAACATTGGTCAGAATGTCAGGGAGTGGTCTAAATATACCAGCAGCCTAGTAAATGTCAACAATTTTGTGGTTATCATGCCAAAAGATGGATTTGAAGAGCGTAGTTAAGTGTCTGTGTGCATATTTACTGGGTGCACCTCCCACCCATGAAAGGCAGTATGGGAGAGGGCATGTAAGGTGTAAATATAAACCTACACACAGGCTCTCACGAAGCCTCAAAGAAGTTATTGGAGCCTCACCCTGCAAGTCCTTGACATAGTTCTGATCCCTGTTACTAAGTTAAAGACTGCAGGATTGGGCCCTCCTTTTTTTTTTTAAATACTAATTATTTTGTAGCTGAGCAATTCAGTACATACCGCAGATATTAGTTACATTTGTAGTAAATGCATTAACCAATTGCAAAACACTTTGATAAATTAGAGGCCAGATTTCAGTATCGTTACTAAGCACAAATAGCCCCTAGCCTATGCCTGGTGTCAGGTACTACTCAGCAGGAATAAGTATATCACAATTTGATCCTGTACCTTCAAGAGATGCTGTTAAAATTATTGCTTGGCAAACACATACTCAAGAATGCCTTAATTATCTGGCTGAGTAAAAATAAAGCTCTTCCCAAAGCAATTCCAACCAGTTTGCAAGAGTATTTGAACTTTTAAAAATACGTTTACAAACAGTGAACACATCTGGCATATGCTTTTTTCCTCCTCAGAGTATTAAGAGTTAATATCACGTCTTGCCTTTAAGTGACCTAAATTCTCCTTTACCTAGTACTTTGAGGTCTGCCTAAAATAGCTAGTCAGCTCTTGCTCATGCACAAGGTAAATTTGGCTAGCTGTCACTCAACCTTGACTGCTCTTCTGCAGCTGTCTTTGTAAGTAACTCAGAATATTTCATAATAGGCCAAAGAGTGCTGGGTGAAAGAAGGACAGAATGTCAAACTATCATATTGATGTATAACATATTGGTGATTCAGCTGGGATTGGTCCTGGTTTGATCAGGGGACTGGACCTCCTGAGGTCTCTTCCAACCCCAGTCTTCCGTGATTCTATGTTTCTATGATATTTAAATCAACTAAAGTGTAATAAAACACCAAATAAAATTTAATCTCACTTGTATGTATAGTGGCATTGGTAATCAAAAATTTTAGAATTATAAAGCTGCAAGACAAGCAAACAAACACGTAAACAAAAATCAAGGAAGCTCCTAGATAATCATAAGTTACGTCCAATTCAGAGCTGGCACAGATAGTTCCTGTTCTATCCCTTGGAATGGAACAAGTGCTTACATTTGAGCTGAATTTCTCCCATTGTTCCTGCTTCTGCAAACCCCTGGCTATGTCTACATTAGCACACTACATCGAAGTAGCCTATTTTGAAGTAAGGACATCGAAATAGGCTACTTCCATGCGTATCGGCTACATGTCCTCCAGGGCTGGTGCCATCGACGTTCAATGTCGAAGTAGTGACGGAGAACGTCAAAAGGAGCTGCCCCGGAAGGAAATGTGGAGCGTCCACACACACAAGCGCTCCCCATTGAAATAAGGGGACAGGAAAGCCCCAAGCTGCTCCCTTAAAGGGCCCCTCCCAGACACACTTGGCCTGCACAGCACAAGAGCCACAGATCCGATAACCGGTTGCAGACCCTGTGCACACAGCATGGAGCCCCAGCTGCAGCATTAGCAGCCAGAAGCCCTGGGCTAAGGGCTGCTGCACACAGTGACCATAGAGCCCTGCAGGGCCTGGACAGAGAGTCTCTCAACCCCTCAGCTGATGGCCGCAATGGAGGACCTCGCTATTTCGAAGTAGCGGGATGCGCATCGTCTACACGCACTCTACTTTGACATTGAATGTCAATGTAACGCGCTATTCCCATCTTCGGATGGGAATAGCAATTTCGCCGTCTCACTGCCTAATGTCGATTTCAACGTCGAAATAGCACACGGTGCACGTAGACACGACACGTGCTGTTTCGATGTTATGCCGGCTACTTTGAAGTAGACGGCTAGTGGAGACGCACCCCCTATGTGCCTAAGTCTCTACACATTTGAGTAGCTTGAAAATGTGAGCAAAATTGGTACTGTGATCTTTAATTTGCCCTGCATGCTACATGACCTGTAAGGCCCATGTTTCCCTTACAAAAATCACTTGTAATTTTTATCAGTGATAGTTTCAAAAAACTAAAAAAGAGTGAAAATCAGTGCCAAAAAATAACTTTACAAATGTTAAGGTTAATATTCGGGGATGGGAGGTTGGGGAAAAAAATCCCATACATTTGAGAAAACTAAGAGTCTATGAAACAATTATCACTAATCCCCATTACAAAAAGAGAACTTATTTTTTAAAAAAACAAAACAGTTTCCTGGGACAGTGGTGGACTCACATGGTTAATCTTGATACAAGGGCTCAAGGGTGAGTTCTGAAAGTCCTATAGAGGAGCCTTGCTGCATTTCCTAACAAAGTCTTCTTTCTGAGGCATGCTGACTATTAGGTCAGACCTATTGTTGGGGGGTGGAAAAAGTGTGGCTGATACATATCCTGAAATCATTTTTCCTGTCACAAAGGTGAGATGTGGGCTTAATAGCTTAATGCTTAATAGCCATGGCACCAGTCTTTGAATTTTTTCCACCCATGAATGGAATAAATTTTGCTATGTGCACCAGATGTGGATGCACTGCACCAGTAGAAACATGTACTCCTCACAATGGATGGCTGCAGGCGCTCTGCTAATCAGCTGGGCAGTGCCTGAATCTCTCCTGGGCAGCTGCCCAAACACTCAGTTTACAGAGAACACTGCTTACCACCTCCGGACTTGCTGTGTGAGTTATGAAAGACAAACATTCCTTGTGCCTCCACACCACTTTCTTTCCAAACTGATCACTGGACATTGGCATGTAATGAGAAGAAAGTGGTTCCCAGTCCTGAAGAGACAAATCTACCAGCTTCCTGAGGCTGCCACAACTTTCCTCCAGTCAGTTCCATAGGGCCACAGGGAGATTGGAGAGACATGTTCCTGGCCTGGGACCCTGTCAGGTAAAGCAGACAGGGATTTGTTCTTTGGAGTGGGTAGAGGTGCCTAGCACCTGGGGCATTGAGTTGGGAGAGGAGCAGATGGGGCTTTCTGCCTAGGGCTGCATTGAAGGGCTGGAGTCCAGATGAGGGGTGTGTGGGGGGTGGCTCATTCTCAAAGAGGACAACCTTCCACTCACTGTCTTTGCAGAGGCTGGCAGTTTTGTCAGGTTCCCTGCCTGGCTCATCTAAGCTGCAGAAGCCACCAACAGGGAGTTACCCTCCCCTGCTGTGTGCTGTGACATCTGCTGGTCATCTGTGAGCAAGGAGCTGGATGAGAGGAGATGGAGCAGATACAAAATCCTCGTAGAATCTTGAAAAATAAAACCCTAAATACTGAGTTTTTCACAGTCTGGGGATCTTTTGGCATTTTTCACTAAAATCTGAAAATGCAGGTCCCAAATGATGTAATATATTTTTCTCTGCCATAACCCCCAACAATAACATTATCAAACCGACCTTGATGTGAGGCACTGGAGAATATATTTTGATTATAGAGTTGGTGCATAAGACAATAATAAATATTACTCCTGGCTTAAGTTTGGTTTCATTGGGGATTGTTATTTTGTTTTAAATTAATATAATGAGAGGGAAAGGTTCAACCTAGGTAGCTAAAGATAGCTGTCCTCTCGATACAGCACGGGTAGATTTAAGAGGGAAATGGGCAATAATCTGTAGTCAGTATGTACCCTCCTAGCTCTAACTTGTGACCTAGTGATATAAGAAACTCTAGATTTCATTACCAGTTCCCAAAGCCATCCAGCTTCCTAGTTTGTATTATATTACTGTGGACTAAAAATGCTAAAAGGGAGAGTTGTTTGTAAGAATGCTGCGTAAACTGAAGAAGAAATCCCATCTAAACATTGGCATAAAGACGGTAAATCATTGATTTCTAATCTAGAACAGCATCTTGCTATCAATTCAAAATTCAATCCATATGGAAGACAGATCCTTGAGGATTTAGAATAAAGTCAGCTCCTCACATAGTGATTTTCTTTTCACATTTTCATAAACCTTTCCCCAGAAAATTGCTGAATGCTTCTCTTCTAAGAGAAAAAATGTCTTAAAACACAAGCATTTGCCAAAACAGCTGATCCACATCTGGCATATTCTGGCATTTTTAAAATTTATGTACACCACTCTGAGAATGTGATATCCATCTCTATTATTAGAGTAAGTGCTTCCATATATTTAAATGTCTGGAGCTCCTTGCAGAAAGGCTTTTTAAGATTGTTTTGGGCAGCAGCAGCAGCAGCAGCAGCAGTAGTGTTTAGTGAGATGGTTCTGTGATATGGGTAATTCAGTGTTTATTCTCCAAAAGGTGGTGGGAGTCCTCAGCAAACCAGGTAATGAATACGTCTAACTTCACTGGTTGTATGGGCCTGGCAATGAATCATCTTCCTGGAGTATTGAGTACAGCTTTCTGGCATTTTTCATACGAAAGAATGCATAGCTCTATCCTTGATTCATGCCACTTGGATTTAGCATTGTCAATCAAGCTATGCTGAATGAGATTAACTAACTGGAATATACTTCAGTGTTATTATAAATCAATCGATTATTCTTTCAGTTTGTGATGGAAAAAGGTTATGTGCTGTTATTTCAAGTACAGCTAGTTCTTCATGGATGTGTTTAGGTAGTTGCTTTAGGACTGTATGTTAAAGGGTAATAGAATTCTTACAGGATCATAGAATAACAGGCCTTTGTGAGGTACCTAGGTCCTGTATTCTTAGTTTGTCCCCTTCTTTCAGAGGTAGGAATGCTACAATACTCTGGTCCTTTACTTTCAATAATTTTCTAATTTGTTTTAAGTAAGCAGCATGCAGTGATTTCTTTCATTCTTGCCCTGGTAGCTGTAGATTTTAAGGACAGAGGGAAGCATTATGATTACCTACCCGGATCTATGCATAACACAGGCTATAAACTTCACTCAATAATTTCTGCATCGAACCCCTAACTCCTATTTCAGCTTTCACATTTCTTCTTATAAAGACATCCAGGCTTGGTTTAATTGCTTTAAAGACATTAATGAGGAAGATTCCATGATATCCCTAGATAAGCTATTCCAATGATTAATTTCACTCACTGGTAAAAATTTGCACCTTCAGTCTAGTGTGAATTTGTCTAGCTTCTGATCTGAGCCACTGGATCTCATTATGCCTTTTTTATTATAGATTAAAGAAATGTCTACTATCAGAAATCTCTTCCCCAGGTACTTACTTGAAGACAGTAATCATGCCACGTTGTAACACTGTCTTGGATACTTTGCACGTTTTGCTATAGCATAACTTTTGCTGTAAGTTATGTTTTCTAGACTGAAATAATTTTTGTAGCATTTTCTTGGGATCTCTTTCCAATTTGTCAGTGTCCCTTCCAAAGTGTGGGCACCAGAACAGGAAGAAGTATTCCATTAATGGTCCCACTAATATTGTACTGAAGTAAAACTATCTCATCATCACCATCATCAATAACTGTGGGCTCAGTGCCCATTGGTGTCTGATGCCTCTCTCACTATTTACTTCCATCTTTCCCTGTCCAGCGCTGAGTAGCTTAGTTTCTATCAACTAGCTCTGCACCAATCTACTATATCATCTATCCATACTCTGTGGGGTCTGCCTCTCCTATTCAAACCGTCCATTATGCTGAATACCAGGGTCTTGAGTTTTCGTTCGTCATTCATTCTGCAAATATGCACAAATAGTTGTAGCTTCTGTTTTATAACCTTCTGCAGCAGGTTCTCTTTCGGCTGTATCTTTCTATATAATTCCTCATTGGTGACCTTCTGCATCCATCCTACTCTCAGAATCTTTCTATAACAACTCATTTTGACAGCCAATATTCTTCTTTTCAAATCTTTTGTTATCACCCATGTCTGACATCCATACAACATACTGCTGAATACACGTTTTCAAGATGCTCAGCTTTGTTCTTAAGCTAATTGCTCTGCTTTTCCAGATCTTATCCATTGCCTTCAAACTTGTTCTTGCTTTCCCCATTCTAGTCGCTATTTCCTTCTTACAGTATAGATCATATGTTATGTTACTCCCCAGATATGTGAACTTCTCTACATTTTCTAGTTCAATACCATCAACACTGATCTTCCTTCCTATTTCCTTATCTCCAAATACCATTGTTTTTGTTTTATCAATGTTTGTAATCAGTCCGTGCCGCTTCTCTTTTTCGTTTAACACCTGAACCATTTTTCCTAGCTTCTCCTCGTCTTTCTCAATGATAACTATATCATCCGTGAACCTCAAGTTGTTAATTCTTTTCCTGTGTACAGATACTCCTGCCTGTTCCTTGATCTTGTTCATCACTCTCTCCACATGTGCAATGAAGATACTTGGCAATATTAGATCTCTTCGTCTCGTACCTCTACTTCTTTTAAACCAACTCCCCGCGTGTTCTCACCGCTGCCTCTGTATTGTCATTGAAATCCTTTAACAACCATATCAGTCTGCAATCTGCTCCATATGACTCCAACACCACCCAAGTCACCTTCTGATGTATACTGTTGAATGCCTTTTGAAAATCGACTAAGCAAGGTGTATGTTCTTGTTCTTTCATCGACCTTTTTCCGCTATCACTCTTAAGCTGTGTCTACACGTGCACGCTACTTCGAAGTAGCGGCACTAACTTCGAAATAGCGCCCGTCGCGGCTACACACGTCGGGCGCTATTTCGAAGTTAACTTCGATGTTAGGCGGCGAGACGTCGAAGTCGCTAACCTCATGAGGGGATCGGAATAGCGCCCTACTTCGACGTTCAACGTCGAAGTAGGGACCGTGTAGACGATCCGCGTCCTGCAACGTCGAAATTGCTGGGTCCTCCATGGCGGCCATCAGCTGGGGGGTTGAGAGATGCTCTCTCTCCAGCCCCTGCGGGGCTCTATGGTCACCGTGGGCAGCAGCCCCTAGCCCAGGGCTTCTGGCTGCTGCTGCGGCAGCTGGGGATCCATGCTGCAGGCACAGGGTCTGCAACCAGTTGTAGGCTCTGTGTATCTTGTGTTGTATAGTGCAACTGTGTCTGGGAGGGGCCCTTTAAGGGAGCAGCTTGCTGTTGAGTCCGCCCTGTGACCCTGTCTGCAGCTGTGCCTGGCACCCTTATTTCGATGTGTGCTACTTTGGCGTGTAGACGTACCCTCGCAGCGCCTATTTCGATGTGGTGCCGCGCAATGTCAAAGTTGAACATCGACGTTGCCAGCCCTGGAGGACGTGTAGACGTTATTCATCGAAATAGCCTATTTCGATGTTGGCTTCACGTGTAGACGTAGCCATCGTGCCAAAGTCTGCTGTATGGTACTTCTATCTTTTCTGAACACTGCTTGCTCATCTACTCTATGTTCTTCTATCTGTGATCTTAGTCTCTCCATTAGTATCATCATCAGCACCTTGCCTAGATGACTTGTTAGGGCAATCCTTCTGCACTTCTTGCACTCCAATGTACTTCCTATGACTATGGGAATATGTAATATACAATGGAAAGAAAGTAAGGCACCTAACGAATGGACAACATCTGTGCTAGTGACAATACCCAAGAAAGGAAGTACAGTGTCCATTTTGTAATTTTTGTATAGAATTTGTCATATTATTTTGTGAATACGCAGACTTTTGGTTTTCATGGTTAACATTTTAGCCTCTGTAGTGATTTTGGTGTATTTGTGTTGCCTATTTATTTACTTACATACTTACTAACTTAAACTCTTTTCCTGTACCTTTGACTGCTTCCTTTCCAGTAGTCACTCAAACAGACATTCCTTGTGGGATGAATTGAATAAAAGGAAGAAAGACTCCTAGGCTATGTCTACACTAGCACACTATGTCAAAGTCGCCTATTTCGAAGTAAGGACATCGAAAAAGGCTACTTCGACGTGTGTCATCTGCACATCCTCCAGGGCTGGTGCCGTCGATGTTCCACGTTCCACAAATTGTGTATCCTATTTTGAGTTAATTCCGACTTTTGACACTACAATGAAGTGTAAAGGGATGCTGAAACAGAATGCTCAGTATTTTGAAAAATATTTCAAAATACCAGGAGTTTCATAGGTTTCCTGAAATAGCTCTGCAGTGTAAACACAACCCTAGAGGACAGTTACCCCAGCTCTGTTCCTTAGTTGGGGGAAACCAGAGGATCTGGTCCAGCAGGAAAGTGGGTGTCAGTGGCATGATCAGCACATCAGGGAACATTCCCAATGGATCTTCTGTGAAAGCACCCTGGCACAATTATGCGAGGGGAATTTTGCTTCACTACGCATGCATAGAACTTATGTCACTTGCAGATTTCTTGCTTCCTCACAGAAAAAATGAGTCCTGACAGGGAAACAAAGGGAAGACATGAAAGTGGTCAGGTACCCTTCCCTGGTAGCACAGGCAGGTTGGTTGGGTGCCTGGTGTAAATCACTGCTGGAGTGAGGGAGAAGGGTTGAGCGATCAGGCGTGTGTGTGAGAGAGAGAGACACTTTGTGATGCTCATTTTGCAGCATGCTCGTTATGGAGGGGCAGGACTTTGAGATGTTTCTGAGGAGGTAGGCATGAGGCAGGCTCTGTCCCTTCAGAAAGAGCAGAATGTATCAGCTGGCCTGCTCAGTGAAGTGTTCCTATTCTTTTGGGGAGATACCCCAGAACTAAAGGAGGTATAAAAGTTGTAACCCTCCTTTACACCGCTCTGGCCATGTAAAGGACTGTAGGGCCTTATAAATGCTTTTGGTGCTTTAGTGGTTAGAACTGGCTTAAATTTTTGGACTGAAAAAAATTCCAATCAAAATGTGCTCCTTAAACTGTTTACTCCTGCCTTTTCCATATAGAGCCAGTAGCCTATAAAAATTCAGTTTGATTCTTCAGCCCTGACTTGCTCTTCAATTACCTATGATGTAGCACAGTGCATATGACTGCCTATGTCTGTTGTCTAGAAATAAATCATAGGCTCTGACTTCCCCTCTAGTCTGCGGGTACTGGATCTCTCCTGCATCACAGGACCCACTCCCACTTCACCCCTCTATTATAGATTTATATTTATACTGGCTGCTTCGGGCACCCAATCTGTCTGTACTACCAGGGATGGATGCATGGGCACGTTTGTGTTTTCACTTTGTTTTCCTGTGCCCTGCTTCTTCCCACCCATTCTCTGCCCATGCCCCATTCACTCAAGCCTCTGCCTCCTCCTGCAAACTCCCAGAACTTTCTGAATGCAATGAATTAGCTGATTGTGGTGCTCCAGAAGCATTGGGAGGGTGGGGAAGAAGTTGGTCAGTAGAACCACCAGCAGGTGAGAAGCTTGCAGGGAAGGGAGGTGGAAAGGAGTGATTGGCTGCCTGTGGGTGCTGAGCAGTTGCTAATTTTTCCCTGTAGGCACTCCAGCTCCAGAGCGCCCACAGAGCTAGTGTCTATGAATTAAAGTGTCAGACCTGGCTAGGGAATGAGATTTGCATATCCCTCCAATGGTCTCCATTCCCATTCTCCATCCACTGCATTGTGGGTTAAATAAACTACCAAAATAATTTCAAACCTGAGTGATCACACTGTGTTATTTTGACAAAGAAAGCATGCAGAATTTTTTCAGAATTTTCAAATCTGGGTGCAGAATTTTTATTGTTTTGGTGCAGTCTTCTCAAAGCCATAATTTAGGAAGCACTGTGATAGGAAGAAGTAGTTACTCACAGAAGATCCAAATAACTGGTTCTGTTTGTTGGCATCCTCCACAAATATACTGTTATTTCAATGACTATTGGAATTTTACGTGCAGGACACTATTTGTAAAATAATAGATTGTGATATCTGACCAACAGAATAAAAACATTCAATTGAAATCTTCCCTTTCCAGTAAAAGTAACACTTTAATAATAAGAATGGAATGTTCACATGCAAAAATACATTCAATTCATCATTAGTTTCTGCCTCACTGCACATACCAAGGAACCAAAAATCACGTGGCAATACAACTTTTTCTTTGATGCGGTTATTGGATATTTCATTCAATATTTCATTACATAGAATGTTACGAATAGAGAATTTCAAACGGTGTTCAACTATATGATTTAGTTCTATTTGTGTGGTTCCCTGATGTGTACACTTAGTTATATTTATCTGGCTTCACTGATTATGTATTTTACAGTTGATCTGCTTTCTTTGAAAATCATCATGTAAATATGCAGTACAACCTTGTGCTTTTGATAAGTAAGAAATGTCAAATGTGTAACTTGATGTGGTTGAGTTTTCTGAAAGCAATGGGCTAATATTTTGAGACTGGTATTGTGTTGGTTATGCATATTGCCTTAGTTCCCTGTGTGTGTGTGTGTGTGCGCGCGCGCACACAGCACAAGTATCTTTCTTAACACAAATTTAACTATAATTTACCTAAATTTGTGTGAGAATTAAAAATATAGTCTACTAGAAATAGTGGTATCCAGACTAAAAGTTATATACCAATTTCATTATGACAGTGAACTAATTGCCAGAGGAAGTGATACAGGGCTAACCTTAGACCCTCATTAAATCATGGCTGTCCATGATTCAAATACAAACATCCTAGACAATAGACTCTCCCCCACATAAGAGAACGGGTTTACCAGGGAAGATGTTACCTGGCAATGGAGTCACCTGGTAAGAGTTTGAGATCACCTGGTAACACTGATCTGGGAGTCACCTGACATAGGGACAGGAAGACTATATAAGAGCACCAGCTGATTTAGAGAAGGCCTTTGGCCATTTTCACCACCTCAAGTTAAGGGCACCCTCTACAAGCATCTGCTTACTTGTACTGAGATGGTTCCCGCGCACTGAGTCCTAGAGCAGTGGTTCCCATCCTGGAGACCATAGAACTGGGATTCACTGGGGCACCTAACTCCATATTTAGGCACCTAGCTAAGGGTATGTCTATGCTGCAGCTGGGAGTGTGCCCCTCAGCATGCGGAGACAAGCATGCACCAGCTCTACTTGAGCTAGCCTGCTCAAAAATAGCCTCATAGCCAGGGGCAGTACACCCAGCAGCCAGGGGGCAGGCACTTGAATACAAACCTGCCAGACCCCCTGGGTATGGACTTAGGAGGCTAACCTGAGCTTCTTTCTTTTGCTAGGGTGCCAATTTTAGGAAGCTGAAGAATACCTAGTGCATGTCCATCTACCTGTGTTGGGAAGCGTGCTCCCTGCAGGGCTGTAGACACACCCCAAGTGGTCTGATTGATTTTTGTTTTTAATGATGCTGAGGTAGGTGCACTCAATGAACGTTTCAGCTCTTTCATCACTTGCAGCATTTACACTAACAGCACCAAAGATCACAGGAGTCTTGCTTTTGTGTCATCACCTTTGGAAACAGAGATGGAAATGACCCATTAAAGAACTATATCTATCCCCTGACAATGCCATACAATAGTTCAGGCGCCTACTTGGAAATTTAGGTCTCAATACCTTTGTAATAACACCAGACATGATGAGATCATTGAACGTAATCCAGATGATGAGCCATAATTTTGTAAAATCTATATTGGCAACATAAAGCAAGTAAATGAGCTTCTCTGTACTGGAATTGAGATAGTAGCCCTTTTCCATTTTCTGGCTTTTTTGCCTGGGATATGACGCATTTCTCTGTGATTCAGTCTTGGCATTAATGTTTAGGCTGTTCCCTGTCCTTAAGCATGGATAGGCTTTTTGCTTCGTGTTGACCCTCAAGAGAATTATTTAGGATAACTGAAGTTAGTAGGTATGGAGAACTCTCTGGTTCTCAACTATATGCATTTGCCATCTTGGAGTTTCCACACAACATCCTGGACTTCATCTTGGATGCCCTTCTCCTTCCTCCCCTGAGGGCACTTTGCCACTCTTTTGGTGGGAGACTAGATGGACACATGACCTGGGTTCTGCCTGGTAACAATGGATTATTTAAGGGCTGCCTTGCCAGTTCTGAGGGGGCTGCCCTTCTGAGTGGCAGAGTTTGGAGTTGCTCAGAAGTGCATTCCAGTACCACACATGTGGGCCTACTCGTGGGAGGGTGAGCTGACCTGTACACAAGGGATGTGTTACCAGCTGTCACTCCCTGTAACTGAGGACCCCCAACAATGCAGGGAGGGAGAGTGATCCAACCATCGCTGGAGAGTTAACCCCATCTGAGCACTCTTTAGTTGTCTATACTCCAAGAGACAGAGTCTGGAGTTGTCTCGTAGCTGCAAGGACATGGTAGAGATTCCCTGATCTTCCATGCCTCTTATCTGGGTCCTGTCTTGGGAGAGGGAACTCACCTGTGTTGCAGTCAGCAAACCACTTCTTTGTTACTGACCTTCTGTTGTGGGGGTCCTTGCTATACCTATGTTCTCAGTACTTTAGTTTACCTTTTGTTTACCTTGTTTGGAACTGTTGAATGAATATACTGTTTGGTAGCAACCACATTCTAGTTGGCTTTATTCTTCCCAACGGGCCTAAGACAAACCCTGATGATAGAAGCGTTCCTTTATGCTGGTTTTCTTTCTGCCAGGTGGACCAATCAACAAGAGAATGTGGTCTATATAAGATGAGAATCTGTGTCCTTTGTGTTTTGGGAGTTTTTTTTTAGGAAAAACACTGTTTAATTTTTTCTGGTTTTTTTCCATGAGAACACTTTAAAAAGTCATACCAAAAACTGAAGGAAAAGAAAAGAAAAGAAAAGAAACCAACCCTGAATACTCTGCACTGCACTGTATTGATTTTTGTTTTTATGAAGCAATTTTTCTTGGGCAGCCTCTATGGGTCTCTGACTTCCTTTCAGTTGTGCTTTTGTATCAGTGACATCTTTGAACTCTTCATGTAACAATCAATATAAACTGAATATGCATTCCATTTTTATTTTGAGCTGTATCAGAGCATGTTCCCCTGCTACTTGCTTCCAAATTACCGAAATGAGAAGACAGATTATTATACAGTGGGTTTTAAATAGTCACTCACTGGCTGGCTCTACATGGCACAACTTTCCCAAAAGATCCATGCTAATGAGCAGCCTCAAAATTGCAAATGGCCACTCATTAGCATGGTCCTGCAGCTCATTTGCATAGCCTTGTGAGAACTCGGTCTCGGCAGAGGGGGTTGCTGGAAGTAAAGAGGCCGTGTGGACATGCTCCTGCCAGCAAAAAGCCCCTCTGTCGCCAGACCCTTATGCCACACAGCCTCTTTATTGATGGCACCTCCTCTGCCGAGATTGAGCTCTCGCATGGCTATGCTAATGAGCCACGGGACCATGTTAATGAGTGGCCATTTGCAATTTTGAGGATGCTTATTAGGATGGATCTGCCGGGAAAGCTGCGCCATGTAGACCCAGCCACTGACTACACCAACATTGTCCTTTTCTATTTCCCAGTTTGGCTGCTGTCTTGGGTACATGCCCTGCAGCTCACAATTTGCACCTGATTTGAGAAAATCATTTGGTTTTCAGCATTAACGTTACTTCTTGTGCCAGGCTCGGCAAATATCACTTCATACATCACTGTAATAATGTTATACCTTTGAGCTACTGCATGATGCAATGTCTTGCATCATAAGCACAACATTTTGCATTACAGAGAGAAGAAATACCATGCCTACATCAAATACCTGTTTAGTGACTGCCTAACCTGCTGTTACAGTTACGTATTCTGAGTCACCCGAGGGTAGTTGGGATGTGTAGATAACTTCCATTTTCCTAATGCTCGTGCACTGTAATTGCACTGTTTTTTTTCTTTCTCTGAGCTTTCGGAGTCAAAGCATGCCAGAGAAGGCAGATTAATACTATTCTGTTTTAATAATTTCTCTCCCTATTATTGCTATTCCACAAGCCTTTTATGGGAAAGAATGGTCCTAAAGTAGAGATGCAAACTGGCAGATGAATACAACCCCTTTGCGTTAGGCAAACTTGCTATACTACCGCTCACCCACCTCCTATCAGTTATCATAATTATACCACACCAGGGCTACGTCTACACGTGCACCCTACATCAAAGTAGCTTATTTCGATGTTGCGACATCGAAATAGGCTATTTCGATGAATAACGTCTACACGTCCTCCAGGGCCGGCAACGTCGATGTTCAACTTCGACGTTGCGCAGCCCGACATCAAAATAGGCGCAGCGAGGGAACGTCTACACGTCAAAGTAGCACACATCGAAATAGGGATGCCAGGCACAGCTGCAGACAGGGTCACAGGGCGGACTCAACAGCAAGCCGCTCCCTTAAAGGGCCCCTCCCAGACACAGTTGCACTATACAACACAAGATACACAGAGCTGACAACTGGTTGCAGACCCTGTGCCTGCAGCATAGATCCCCAGCTGCCGCAGAAGCAGCCAGAAGCCCTGGGCTAAGGGCTGCTGCCCACGGTGACCATAGAGCCCCGCAGGGGCTGGAGAGAGAGCATCTCTCAACCCCCCAGCTGATGGCCGCCATGGAGGACCCAGCAATTTCGACGTTGCGGGACGCGGATCGTCTACACGGTCCCTACTTCGACGTTGAACGTCGAAGTAGGGCGCTATTCCTATCTCCTCATGAGGTTAGCGACTTCGACGTCTCGCCACCTAACGTCGAAGTTAACTTCGAAATAGCGCCCGACGCGTGTAGACGCGACGGGTGCTATTTCGAGGTTGGTGCCGCTACTTCGAAGTAGCGTGCACGTGTAGACGCAGCTCAGAGGAGGTACTGCAGACTAAATATAGGATTAGCCTTTTTAGTTATCTACAATTGCCAATGCTATTTGTAATTGCAGAAATAATATGATTTACGGGTGAGTTATTAATTACCCTGTGGAGTCATATTACTAGAGGTTATGGGGTTCAGGGCAGTGTAATGCCATATTTATATGAAGTAAGAGATAACAACACATCGCTAGCCTCAGAGGGGCACGATAAAGCAAATCCACTATGGGTTGTGTTTGGCATTTCTCATGCATGTTCACATGTTTCGTGCCAGAGTGTGTGCTGCATCTCTTGAGAACTAAGTGCCACAGGCTTGTCCTTGCCTGCTCCTTCCCCAATCACTGCCACTCCTAGCGCTGTTCTCAGTGTTTTCTCCTGAGCTTTAAGGGGAGAAACTTAGGGAGATTCATGTCAATGCCCCCTTGAACTTCTGCTACGTGCACATTCCTGAATGGCAGCACAGGAACCAGAATCAGCCGTGCATTGTTAATTTGTGCATCCCTTAAGTACACACACATCCATGTACAAATACAGCTTTCTGAACGGCTAGCTCTGTAGTCTGCATGTAGCAGAAACAGTTATGTCCTTTGTAAGGAAACCCTTCTTTAAAACGCTGCCCCTGAACTTGTGCAAGGCTGTGTGAGAGCTAAGGCTGGAGGCTGTTTGAAGTGCTAGATTGCTCTGATCAAACAACCTGTATGTAGGGTTATCCCTAGGGTGACACTTGGCCCATGGCAAACCCCCACCCCAGGTGCAGGGGCTGGGGCAACCCTCCCTTACCAGGTCCTGCCCTTCATTGCCTGCTCCAGCCCCTATCTGCCCCCTGCTCCCCACTCCAAATCTTCCCAAGCCCGACCCATGCTCTGCCCCACCTCTTCCTGCCCCTGGCCCACCCACTCCTGCCCCCTTGCAGTCCTCCCCTAGTGCCCCCTCCCCTGAGCTAGGTGACCCAGGGGATTACCAGGAGGCCTAATATAGGGCTGCATCAGAGGTTGCTCCCCCTTCACCCCTCACTCACTGCAGTGGCAGGAGCCTGGAAATCAGACCAATGCGCACAGCAGCCTGTGCTGCTCTGCTGCCATCTCCAAGCCAGGCTGCTCCAATTCACTGCACAGGCAGCTCACTGTGCTCCACTCTTCCAAGCCCTGCCTCACTTCCTGGACTCCTGCCACTGCAGTGGGGGTCGGGGGTGCTGACCCTTGCTGCTGCCCTGTGCCAGCCTCCTCCTCCCCACCTGTTCCCCTGGGCTTCCCTGGGCCCTGAGGGCTCCTCTCACTATGGGGGACTGTCCTGTCCATCAGATGGTTATGGCAGCCGCCACAGTTCCCCCTAAGCACAGGGCCTGTCCCACGGATAGGACAGCTCTGCCTGGATGAAAGAGTAGAGGGGGGCCTCCCACTGGCACCCTGTCTTGAACTCTTGCCTGCTCTGCAGAAAATCTGATTCTGATCCAAATTTTACAGCTTGGTACATATTTATGGAGTCAAAGCATTTGGCTGCCAAAGCTTTAACATATCACCGTCCTCTGTCTCAGTGAAAGAATGTCACTGCTGTTAACATGACCCACTGCAGCCCTACCCCTAAGCCTTTGCCAAGGTACCAGCAATCAGAGTAATACCAACCCTCTCTGTCCTGATTCCACTGGCTTCAGTCACTGGTTCCTAGTGGCCTCCTTCACCCCATGCAACTAACACTTCAGCCTACAGTTCTGTTTCTAGACACTGGGGTGGCACACACTAGATGAAGCAGGGCTAGGGAGAGGGTGTCTCTTCCCCACTGAATCGGTGTGGAGAAAGGGCAGCCGTAGTCAGGTCTCTCTATCTGTCATCATTTGTGAGGACTCCACTCGTATTCAGTTGTAAAATAGTCACTCTGCAATATGGGAGCTACCAGACTGGATCAGCTCCAAAGTCTAACCAGTATCTTTCCCAGTGCTCTGCACCAGATGCATGAGAGTGTGGTATGAGAGTCTCACAATCGGCAGGTATTGGATAATCTACTCCCTATACAGGCCTCTTCCTGGTCTGTAATAGATAATCATTAGCTTAAACCCTGAGGCAAGAGTTTAATATATTTTTTGAAATTTGTTGCCATTGTCAAGGATATTCAGATTTAAGATCCATATAACTATCCAATACCTTTGCAATAGATTGAAACTTGAAACTCCTTTTCAAAGCTCTCCACTTCCCATTCCATGTCATTCAAAAAGGGGATTTCATGGCTTTATCATGAGACAAACGCATTTGCTTGGTTGTGTACAACTTAATATGTCAGTGTAGGAGACAGTGTGGTCTATGGGATAGAATTCAAGATTGTCAGTGAGAAGAGATGAGTTCTATTTACAGCTTGCAGCTCAACAAACATGGAAATTCTCTAAAACAGTGGGCTTCAACCATTCCAGATTACTGTCTCCCTTTCTGGGGTCTGACTTGTCTGGAGTACCCTAAGTTTCACTTCACTTGAAAACTACAGGTTGAATCTCTCCACTCCAGCACCCTTGGGATCCGACTAGTGCTGAACAAGAGAATTCACTGGACCATGGGAAGTCAATATTGTCTAGCAGCATTACCAGTGCTTTCACTGTTTACTAGGCTCTTAGAAGACATGTAAGGGTGAATGAAAGCTAAATAATAGCACAGAACACTGAGATCCAGGACTGGTGGCTGGAAACAAACTTTATGGGATGATGGGAAACTTGGCCACATCCATGATAAGTGGTCATCCAGGTAACTAAAATCATGCCGGCTGACGGAGGTTGCTGGCTGGGAGAGTTCTGGATTAGAGACTTTCAGACTCAAAAAGGTGAATAAGAATAACCCAGGAAACGACAGGCCATTAGCTTAACTTCTGTGCCATGAAGGATAATGGAGCAGGTAATTAAAGAAATCATCTGCAAGCACTTGGAAGGTGGTAAGGTGATAGGGAACAGCCAGCATGGATTTGTAAAGAACAAACCATGTCAAACCAATCTGATAGCTTTCTTTAATAGGACAATGAGCCTTGTGGATAGGGGAGAAGCGGTAGATGTGGTATACCTAGACTTTAGTAAAGCATTTGATACAGTCTCGCATGATATTCTTATAAAAAGCTAGGCAAATACAATTTAGATGAGGCTACTGTAAGGTGGGTGCATAACTGGCTGGATAACCTTACTCAGAGAGAGGAAGCCATGCTAGTCTATACACTATCAAAACAAAAAGCAGTCAAGTAGCACTTTAAAGACTAGCAAAATAGTTTATTAGGTGAGGTTTCTTGGGACAGACCCACTTCTTCAGACCATAGGTCTGTTCTGGTCTGGCTATGGTCTGAAGAAGTGGGTCTGTCCCACAAAAGCTCACCTAATAAACTATTTTGCTAGTCTTTAAAGTGCTACTTGACTGCTTTTTGTTTTCATACTCAGAGTGTAGTTCTTAATGGTTCTCAATCCTGCTGGAAAAGTATAACAAGTGGGGTTCCGCAGGGGTCTGTTTTAGGATTGGTTCTGTTCAATATCTTCCTCAACAATTTAGATATTGGCATAGAAAGTACACCTATTATGTTTGCAGATGATACCAAGCTGGGACGGGTTGCAACTGCTTTGGAGGATAGGGTCATAATTCAAAATAATCTGAATAAATTGGAGAAATGGTCTGAGGTAAACAGGATGAAGTTTAATAAGGACAAATGCAAAGTGCTCCAATTAGGAAGGAACAATCAGTTTTACACATACAGAATGTGGAGAGACTGTCTAGAAATGACTACAGCAGAAAGGGATTTAGGGGTTATAGTGGACCGCAAGCTAAATATGAGTCAACAGTGTGATGCCATTGCAAAAAAAGCAAACATGATTCTGGGATGCATTAACAGGTGTGTTGTGAACAAGACATGAGAAGTCATTCTTCCGCTCTACTCTGCGCTGGTTAGGCCTCAGCTGGAGTATTCTGTCCAGTTCTGGGCACCGCAGTTCAAGAAAGATGTGGAGAAATTAGAGACGGTCCGGCAAAGACTGACAAGAATGATTAAAGGTCTAGAGAATGTGACCTACAAAGAAAGGCTGAAAGAATTGGGCTTGTTTAGTTTGGAAAAGAGAAGATTGAGGGGAGACATGATAGAAGTTTTCAGGTGTCTAAAAGGGTGTCATAAGGAGGAGGAAGAAAACTTGTTCTTTTTGGCCTCTGAGGATAGAACAAGAGGCAACGAGCTTAAACTGCAGCAAAGGAGGTTTAGATTGGACATTAGGAAAAAGTTCCTAACTGTCAGGGTGGTCAAACAGTGGAATAAATTGCCAAGGGAGGTTGTGGAATCTCCATCACCGGAGATATTTAAGAACAGGTTAAATAGATGTCTATCAGGGATGGTTTAGACAGTACTTTGTCCTACCATTAGGGCAGGGGGCTGGACTTGATGGCCTCTTGAGGTCCCTTCCAGTCCTAGTATTTGCGGATTCTATGAACCTGTACTTTTTTATGAAATTTGATATAAAATAAATTAATTGGAAAATAAATGGATTGGAATATAACTATTGTACTTATTTTTCAGTGTGTAGTATGTAGTACAGTATAAACAAGTCATTGTATGGAATTTTAGTTTTTACTGACTTTGCCGGTGCTTGTTATGTAGCCTGTTCTAAAACTGGGCAAATAGCTCATGAGTTGATATACTCTCTGGAAGAGCTGTGCATACCACAGACAATCAATTCTCTACAAAATAGGCTTAATTTGTAACATTTCTTTTGATTTATACAGAATCTAACAAGAGTGCTTTTCTAATGCACTGAGTGTCCTTGACAATTTCATAAATACACTACTGATGATGTTCATATTTATAAAGTTATCTGAAATTGACATTTAAAAGTCCAAAGCATAACTACTGCATTTCGATATCACAAGGATGATTTTGGTTACTTTATTTTATATGTATGTCAGTTTTCAAGTTGATTGGATTTATTTCCTCCTGATTAAATCCAGTATTGGAAGCCCAAGAATTCAAAAATCAGCAGTTAGGCCTCCAAAATCACTAGACAGGCTTAAAGATCTTGAGATTTTAAAAATAATAAGTGTTGGGTTTTTTCCTTGTCATTCCAGCTTGAGCCTTTAGGGTACACTTGGGTCACATTTTCACGGTTCATTCATAGCCAAATATCATGAGACACCTAAGGAAATCATAGGAGTTGACAACACTGTGGTTCCATGGAAATTTTGAGCTCTTTTAATCAAATAGTGTTTCCTTTCCAAGTTTTTTATTCTTCCATTTTTCCTCAGCAATCTTCCTCTATTTCTAAATGAATTAATCTATACACATTGGACAATTTAAGTATTATTCTTTGTATTATCCTAGTGCTGAAGAGCCTTGCTCCTCGTCCAAAGTGCCAATGTGCCAGCACTGCACAAACATAACAAAAAAAAAATCCCTGTCACTGCTCTCAAGAGATTCTGCCATTCTCACTCACTCTGTATAGTACCATACTTGTAGTTCTGCTGTAGAAAATGGGAGTACTCAGGGAGTACCATGCTGCTGAATTGAATGAGAAGTGCAGAATCTCTCCCATGTGTGCAATTTGAAACTTATCTTTCTGGCTGCTTGAATGGTATGTATTTACCTTGTGTTTCTAACAGTAGTTCAAAGGAAGCAACTCACTGCAGAACTCATGCTGGGAGTGAAAAATCTGTTTGCAGCCCTGGAGTTCTGTTACAGCTCGTGGGCAGGTAACATCTAAAGGTGACAGTTCGAGCTTTCAGTTTCATTATCATTTGCAGTAGTAATAATTGCAGTGCCCAAATCCTAGAAGTGATACCCTTTTTCACATGCCAGTTATAAAAATTAGAACCCAAAGAGATTTGTCTACTCACAGTATTAGCCCTTGGTGATGCAGGATTGTTCCATGCCCTGGGAGAAATTGTAGCCCTTGGGGTGAGCATTCAAATCAGCATATTTCAGAGCACCTTCTCCGACCCATTGATTTGCTTTCTCTCCTCTCTGATATGCATTGACAGGTACCCAGAGTTAGCAGAACTAGATGACTTTTCAAAGGCAAATTATTTTAGTATTTATTTAAAAATATATCCCACATTTTAAGTACAGATATTCCCCACCCAGGAGTTTAAAGCAAGATCTGTCATTTATAAAATGGTTTATTAATGCAGGCTTTATCTGGGGCTTTCATTATGGTAGCAACTTTATGGGCAGAGAAATTGCCTGTACTGTGACCATTTATGCTCCAAGCCTTTTCCAGCTGCGCGGCAACAATTTTTCCGTTCCTGCCCAAGCTTTGCTCAGTATTACATTACATGTTTATATGCACTGAAACACAAATGCATTTGAATTCCTGGGTTTAACTGCTGCATGAAAATCCATGCTATAAAAGCATACCAAAAGCATCTCTACCAATGCTTGTAAAATAATGTTGTTTATAACTGCAAGACAACCTGTAGGTGGCACTGTATAGCAAGAAGACAACATCTGCAGAGGACGCGAAGACAGTGAAAAGCTAAGATCAGTTTGTTGTACAAAGATAAGTCAGAAAGCCTTCTTATGTCGCTGACTAGTACAGCCAGCTTCTCTTTTTTAGTGCCAGTCATAATTGTGAATACCTGGATAAACCAGTCCTGCATAATTTGAATCATTTGTATGTTTGCTCTTTGCTCTCTGTGATCAGTTTATGAGAAACGTTACACCCACCCCACTTTTGCCATTACCTTTTTTCCTAGCTTTGTTCTCATTTGGATACAAAAGCCACTGGTATGGAGCTGAGGCCACAGAATATTTGTAAGATGTTTTCCAGTGTGTTTCTGCAGGAGCTTCAGGGAGTTTCTTTCTCTGTTGCATTCCTCCATCTGGTTGCATTGGATGCACACTGGCGCCAAATCTGTCCAGCTGCTGCACCACAAATTCAAACACCGGCCACATTTGTCCATTCTTGTTACTGTCATATTTTATATTCTGATGTTCTCTTTGCCATTGTCCTGGGGCTTACATTTATGTTTTCACTCTTGCAAGAGCACTTTATAATGCTCATTCTTTTTTGCAGCTTGAAGAATATTTCCGCTTTTAATTTCAGTTGTAAGCATTCATTCCTACTCTTTTTCAGAAACAAGTTTTGTTACTAATCACTAGTGACATTCATAAAAGAGACTGTAAGGCAGTTACAGCAGTCCACCTGCTCACAGTTACCAATCTGAATCATATAGTTTTAGTTTAACTATTTTCAGTTCATGTTTGAATCAATAAGAAGTCTTTCCAGCGAAGTAGGTTACAATATTTGAAGCTTTTGATATTCTTTCAGCTCTTTTCATCTTAAATGTAATCAAGCAAGCATCTCGCCTTAAAAGTCAAATGACAATGAAATGTGAAAATCTTACATTTTAACCCACAGGGTCTTCTGCTTGCCCTGTCTGGCTTTTCAGATGTACCAATGAAGCTAAAAAGCATAACTGTTTCAAGAAACTGTGGTGATGAACTGTGCTGAAATGCAGTCTTTATGAAAACAGAGAGGGAGCCATGTTAGTCTGTATTCTAACAAAACAAACCAGCAGTCATGTAGCACTTTAAAACTAACAAAATAATTTATTAGGTGGTGAGCTTTTGTCAGACAGACCTGCTTCTTTAGATTTATAACATTTCCAGTCCAGACACAATTATATAGTACAGAGGTCCAGCTTTTTTTTTTTTAACTCTGTACTACCTCATTGAGTCTAGATCTGAAGAAGTGGGTCTGTCCCACAAAAATCCACCACCTGATAAATTATTTTGTTAGTCTTTCAAGTACTACAGGACTGGTGGTTTGTTTTGTTCGTCTTTATGGAACAGTTTCTAAATGTGTCTTTCATTTGTGCAATGTTACTTGTGCACAAAAATGAAACAGGTTCCATGTGCAAAATTTGATTTTTATGTAGGAATTGATCCTGTAAGTGCCTTGCATATATTGATTGTGTAATCAGCATGGTCAAGTAATTCTGTGCAAGCTTGTGCATACAAGAAAATTTATGTTTGCAGAATTTCACATGCAAAAATGGAAGTCTTAGCTGTATGGTGTCATCTAAGTATGTGGTGCTACATGTACTATTTGCTGATATAATTGCTAACCCTGTCTGATTTCAATTTTTGATCAACCTGCCTATACCTTTATTAATTACTACTATTGCTTGTAAGGCATCTAAAAAGCTGCACATCTAATTCACTTAAAATCACTTGCACTATCATGTTTTAAGATAACGAACTTCAATTTGTGAGTCGATAGCCCTGACAAATTGCAAGGTATGTCCTCTCCATTCCAAGATTTTCCCATGTCCTCTAATGTCTTTTCCTACTTACCATTATGTTGGTATCAGATACCACATAAGTAATTACTGTTTTGCTGATTTTATTCCTCAAACCTGGGTGCCCTTTGGGAAAAAAGCTCACATCTTATCACATGTCAATTTCCTTCAGCATGTACTGGATCTGTTTTTTTGTTTTTTCTTTCTTTCTTTTGTCCTACTTTTGCTGGCTATTTGCAGGTCTGAGGGAACAGTCTTGCTCTTTTTCATGTTTTTTTTTTCAATGGTACAAAGAAGATCGAACTAGTAAATAGCAGTTTAATAGAGAGGATATTGCAATTGCTCTTCATTATGTAATAGCCTTACCTCGCAAAGATCAAAATATATTTCCTGTGTCCTTCCCGGAACTGGTGTTCTCCTTTCTTTATTACCATAGTTTGTTACATTTGTCAGGTTAACAGACGATCATTGCTGTGGTGTCCAGGAAGGACATTCAGCAGGGTTCGTGTTGTTTCAGACCCGCGCTTTTAGGAAAGCGAGACCTCTGAGAATACTGCTTTGGTGCTTTATTAGTCGGTTGCAATGATACCGTAAGCCATGTCCACCAGAAGGTGAATAGTTTCACACAGGATTTTCAGACAGTGCCACAAAGAACAGTGCGCCTCAGATTTTGCCTTTTGAAAGTGCACACAATAGACTTGATTCAACCTTGAGTTTCACAGCCCTTTCACCAGGGCTTTGAAATATCTATCACAAAGAGGGTCCGACTGCAGCAGGGGCCTTAATACACAGCCCTCAGTGCTGACTGGACTGTGCCATGTGTGGCTTCATAAGTGACTTAAATGGCCTGGGGCTCTATGGTAGCAGTGGTTTGGAGCCCTGAGCTCTTTTAAATCACCAGGCCATGGGTCAACTTCCCCTTTCTCCACTGTCGGTGGCCCTGAGGAGGGGGGTCTTCAAGAAAAACACCAAAAATAACAACGAGAAGTCTTATGGCACCTCATAGACTAGCTAATTTTTTGGGAGAATAGGCTTTCATGGGCACAGACCCACTTTGTCTGATGCATGCCAAAAAGACTCACAGTAAAGCCATGAGCTTTGGCAAATCGGTTCTTGTTTGCCTTAGCCCTGCTTTCATTAAATACTTATTTTATATTTTCCGTTCTCGGCTACTGTATTAAATACCCCTTTTAAAGATGTGATTCTGCTGCCAAGTGTTAAGGTAAAGACATCGTTGGGGGGACGATATGGAGAGAGAGCCTCAGCTTGCTTTAGAGCCGGCTGAGTCTGCAGTGGAGCAGAAGGCATGAATACCCTGAGGTTTATGTTTTATCTCCAAAAGTTGCCACTGAGGGGCAATCTGGGCACAAGGGCTGTGTCTAGACTAGCCCCCAACTTCGAAGGGGGCCTGATAAGTAGGGTGTTGGCAGTTTACTAATGAAATGCTGTGGTGTGAAAGTTTGAAGTTCCAGCTGGGGTGCAGGGAGTAAAGGGAGTTTGAAGTACTGACCCCAGCTACACACAAGTTTCACATTTTGAAGTTGCCGTGGGGGAGATTTAGCCTAATGAAGTGCTGCATATGCACCGCGGCACTTTATTAATCATCTCCTGACACCCTAATTGCCAGGCCCCCTTCGAAGTTGGGGGCTAGTCTAGACACAGCCAAGGAGCACCAAACAAACTGGAGGTGGCAAGGCCAGTGGCAGTCATATCAGTTTTCAAATACTTTTCACACACTCTTTGGCCCGATCCACCGAGCTCACAAAACATGAAATCTTCTAGCACAAATATCAACATTGCACTAAGAAAGAAGGTTATTTTCACTCTGTGCACTAGCATTTGATAACAGTACACTTTAAGCTTCTAAAGCTCTCACCATAACTCCACAATATCCTGATATCTTTTTGTGCATTGGAGCTGTTGTGAGAAAGTGGAGTGATAGCAGAAAAGAAATCTGGGCACTCTCTTGAGGTTAAATGGCATGATTGTCAAAGCCAGGTTGTAATCCTGACTGGGCTAATGTGCCGGCATTTAACATTGTTAAAATGTTTTGGAGGAGGTACTGAAATGGTACAGCCAGCAGGCCCCATCAAATCTAACAAGGTAGTGATAAAACATGTTAAAAGTATGAATTGCTTTCTATCTCCTGAGGGAAACTGCAAGACTCTGATCTTGTTATCTGAAGATCTCTTGTACAGCACACATGTCAATTTATCAGCAGCCAGGCATGGCCCTACATCATTGCTTCTAAATGTTTGAACATTTCCCGTGATCTTCAAAAGGAATTACTTATTGCTGTTGTAGGCATCCTTCAGTCTGCATAGACTATGGATCGCGCCCTTTAAAGTTTCAATTGAGGGCTTCATTTACAGCGTCTGTTGTGACTATAAAGACCCACATGAGAGTGGAAGTCCTTGCTGCATCTCTTGCAGATGTAGTGGGTGTCTGGCAAGTCCTTATTGCGCTTTCTGTGCGCTCGCATAGAACCAAAGTTCAGCAAGAGATAAGTCTTTAGCGCACCGCTTTCCTGAACTTTACAAGAGATTTCTGGCAAAGTTGCCACTAACAATAGGTCTTGTCCATGCTAACCTTAGTCCCACTCTGGCTCATGCATTCAGTAGTTGCTGCCATGGTAGTTACAGAGCTGCCATTGCTTCCTCCCTGTTTTCTACTGTGCCACTTGTTACAAAAAAAATTGATGTTTTTGGAAACTGTGGATGGTACTCATTGTTTTTCATTTTTATGCTCCTACCTCCAGCACTTTCAGAGCAGTATGAATGGCTGGTTCACACTCCACACCCACCCCTCTCCCTTCCTCCCAGAGCTGGAACATCATGAATCAGCTGTTTGTGGGTGTTCAAGCTCTGGGATGGAGAAGGAGTGGGGATGGACCGTGAATCAGCCATTCATGCCACTCCAGAAGTGCTGGCGGGGGGCGGGGGGAGAGGAACAGGAAGTGTGGGGGTCCAGTGTATGAGAGGCACCTGGGAAGTGGGGCAGGTAGGGGCTCATGGGCCACAGGTGGCAACCCATTGGTCTGTAGACTGCAGTTTGCCCACCTGTGGCCCACTCACTTATCTTAGTTGCCCATTGCTGGACTAGAACATCACCAAAACTATGCTGATGTCTCAAGAACTCTTTGTGAAGGAAAAAGGTGGGAGGATGGTGGCAGAACTGATAGCTGAATGGGGCTGAAACACTTGGAAATCTTAACATTTGCCTAGCTGTGACCCTTTCCTCCAATATTCCCTTGGAATCCCAGAGTCCCATTCTAAATCTTCAACAGGGCACTGCCCTAGAGAGCTGTTCCTGGGCTGCCCTGAGGGGCAGGCAGGGACCGGGGCAACTCCCTTGTGCCCGTGGCCCTGCACCTCCCCTGCTCCACCCTCACCCTGGCCCTTTACTTCCCCCCCAACCAACTTGGCTGGAGATTACCTGCGACAGCGCGAGGTGGCCGGTGGCAGTAGCAGCAGAGGTCAGCTTCCCTTGGCTCTGTACTCACCACGGAGACAGTGGAAGTGGTACCCTGCTCCCCTCTATTGTGCTGTGCCCTCCCAGCCTGATTCTTTGTGGGTGGCAGGGAGCAGAGTCTCTTCCCCGTGCTGCAGAGAAGCAGGGCTCGGAAGGCTGGGAGGGCTTGGTGGAGGGGAGCAGGCCATCACTTGTGCCGTCAACGTCGTGAGTGGGGAGGTGGGGAGGGAGATGACACCTTGCTGTTGCTGCTGCCACCACCGCCACACTCTGCCCCAGATAATCCTCTCTCTCTTGTCCATAGGCTGCCACAGAGCCCCCAGAAGCACAGGGCCTGGGTTGGCTGCCCCAGTTCATACTGTGAATGGGACAGCTCTGGTACCCAGAAGGGCAATGTGCCTACAACACTTGACTGGCCTGGTGCAAGTGCTAGGTACCTGAGAACAACCGAGCATCAGCTTTGACTGCTAGTATGTGCAGCTGCTATTTAAACCAGTGTCATCCGGCTCATTCAACTGCCAGTTCTTTAGTGCAAACACCCCTTGTTTGTATTATTGTTGGCATATCCTCAGCATGCATGAGATAGAGAGATGGAGGAGGAAATACACACTGTTATGAATAAATCATGAATCTGATAAGTTTTGACTTTTCTGCGTGTGTGATTATTTTAACTATGTACTGGAGACACAGTATCATTAAATTAGTGCTAGTCACTTCTTCTATCTTGTACTATTAATGATTTATTTTTCAGCAATGGCAGAATGTAAGAAGTTACAGGCCTGGAAGCTCTGCTGTTAGCCACCAAACAGCTACAGCAAGTGCACGCTTCTGTGCATTGGCCGGTCTCATCTTTCTTCTGGCAAGGCCATCTTGCAGCAGTGAAGTATATGAGTTCTAACTCCATGTTCCATCAACCCTTGGCCTGTAGGCTGAGACTGCAAACAAGATTTCCAATTACTGAAAACTGTGATGATTGCTTTTATTGTGACTGTACTAAGACAATTTACAGATTTGCCAGAATAGTCAGCTGGAGGCCCAGTTGTGCAAGTAGGCAATAAAAAATTATTCAGACTGCAGACAAAAAATGTAGGAGAGGAATAAATATTGGGCAAGTGGGTGAAATTCTATGCTCTGCGTTATTTCGGGGGTCACACTAGATGCTCTAATTGTCTGTTCTAGCCTTGCAATCTATAGATCTCTGAATAAAATGAGTCCAGCAACAAGACCATTGTTGGAAAGGATGATTAGTACCCACAGGTACTAATATGTTAAAAGTGCACCCACTGGAGCACAAGGCTATATCTATATTGCAGAAACTATGCCAGTGCACCCCCCAGCACAGACACAGTGTTCACTAATGGAGGGTTTTTTCCTCCCCCCCAGTGTAGGAATGCTCCCTTCTTCCCTCAAACTGCAGTTAGCTGTGAGGACAGAGGCACTCTTCTGTTGGCATAGCTACCTCATACTCAGAGTTTTGTTGCCATAGCTGTGTTGGTCGGGGGTTTGTTTTCACACTCCTGGCTGCCATAACTGTGTTGATTATACATTTTTAGTATAGATCAAGTCAAGGCAAAAATCTGCCCTGCCTGAAATTTTCTCCTTTCCCTGACTGCGCAGAACAACTATTCATACTAAGGGGAGTTTTGCACAGTTAAGCACAGCTTGCCGTCAGGATTTGCCATGCACATGTGAATGTAAAAATCTGCTCAGGGTCCAATACAGTTACAAAAGGGGATGGGGGTGTGTGTGGAAAGAAGGAAAAATATATCTGCTCCCTGGTACTTTCTTGCTTTCATGCTCTGAGAGGGCGGTGCTGACTGCAGATCACACAATGGTTAATCCGATCCCAGGCACTCTTTTGTTCATGTAATTACTCAGCATAGCACCATTTAAGAGCTCTTACTCCTTTCACTGAGGCCGTGTCTATACGTGCACGCTACTTCAAAGTAGCGGCGCCAACTTCGAAATAGCGCCTGTCACGGCTACATGTGTTGGGCGCTATTTTGAAGTTGAAATCGACGTTAGGTGGCGAGATGTCGAAGTCGCTAACCCCATGAGGGGATGGGAATAGCGCCCTACTTCGAAGTTGAACGTCGAAGTAGGGCATGTGTAGACGATCCGTGTCCCGCAACGTCGAAATTGCCGGGTCCGCCATGGAGGCCATCAGCTGAGGGGTTGAGAGACGCTCTCTCTCCAGCCCCTGCGGGGCTCTATGGTCACCGTGTGCAGCAGCCCTTAGCCGAGGGCTTCTGGCTGCTGCTGCTGCAGCTGGGGATCCATGCTGCATGCACAGGGTCTGCAACCAGTTGTCGGCTCTGTGGATCTTGTGTTGTTTAGTGCAACTGTGTCTGGGAGGGGCCCCTTAAGGGAGCGGCTTGCTGTTGAGTCCACCCTGTGACCCTGTCTGCAGCGGTTCCTGGCACCCTTATTTCAATGTGTGCTACTTTGGTGTGTAGACGTTCCCTCGCAGAGCCTATTTCGATGTGGTGCTGCCCAACGTCGAAGTTGAACGTCGACGTTGCCAGCCCTGGAGGACGTGTAGACTTTATTCATTGAAATAGACTATTTCGATGTCGCTACATTGAAATAAGCTATTTCGATGTAATGTGCACGTGTAGACGTAGCCTGAGAGAACGACTGATTGAAAGATTAGGCCTGGCAGATGTTTGCTGCCAACCGGGTAAAAAAGAAAGAAAAGCATATGAGCATATTAGTAAAGAATTTACTTCTGCATGGCGGGGAGGCGGGGTGGGGCGGGGGGGAGTCCTGGATGTTGTACCAAAGCAAAGTGGATGTGCTTGATCCAGGCCGATTCTGTGAGTATGAACAGGAGAGAGAGAATTTTTGCACCTGGCTCTAGAATGATAGTGGAGCTTAGGGCTATGGAGACTTGCCAGGCCACTGGGAAGGTGGGAGGAGGCCTGGTTCTGTGCCCCCAAAAGTGGTTGGGGCCTTGGGCAGAAGGAGCACGTCTGGGGCTACCATTCCCCAGCCAAACCGTCAGGGGTTCCTAGAGTTTGTTGTGAAGCGCACTGTCAGTGATTTAAAGGGCCTCAGGTGCTGGCTGCTGCTGTGTCCCAGGGCCTTTTAAATTGCCAGGCCCTAGGGCAGCTGCTACCTTTGCATCCCCATCAGTGGCCCTGGTGGAGCTACTCTGTGTCTGTAGTTGCCCTTACCACTTCTGGGACTTAATATTGGTTGGCCACCACAGTATACACCTGGAGTATCATAATTCTCCCCTCAGTGAAGTCATAGAGTTATTTTACATAAGAATGCACACACTGAGTCAGACCAATGGTCCATCTCACCCAGTGTAATGTCTCTTATAGGGGACAGTGCCAGATGCTTCAGTGGGAATGGACCAAACAGGGCAATTTCTACTGATTTATCCCTTGTCATCCAATCCTAGCTTCTGGCAATTGGAAGCTCAGGGACACGTGGAGTGTGGTGTTGTGGCCCTGACCATCTTGGCCTATGGTCACTGACAGACTATCATCCATGAACTTATCTAATTCTTTTTTTAAACTCATTTATACTTTAGGCTTTCACAGCTTCCTGTAAGCAATGCATTCCACAGGCTGATTCTGCAAAGTGTGATGGCTTGTTTTGAACCTGTTGCCTATTAATTCATCATGGAGCCCTAGTGCCTGTGTTGTATGAAGGGGTAAATAACACTTCATTATTATCTTTCTCTGCACAATTTGTGATTTTATAGAATCATGTTCTCCCACAGGCATCACTTTTCTGAGACGAACAGTCACAGTCTTCTAAATCTCTTCTCATATGGAAGCTGTTTCATACCCCAATCATTTTTGTCACCTTCCTCTGTAACTTTTCCAATTATAATATATCTTTATTGAAACACAAAGTATTCAAGGTATAGGAATGGATTTATATAGTAACAGTGTAATATTTTTTGTTTTATTATCCATTCCTTTCATAATGGTTCTTAATGTGGTTAATTTATTAGACTACTGCTGCTCACTGGGCTGATGTTTTCAGAGGACTATTCACATTGGCGGGTCTACATGGACCTGTAGTGCTGGCGGCTTCATGCTAATAAGCAATCTTGCAATTGTAAAAGGCCACTCATTAGCATAATCGTGCAGCTAATTAGCATAGCCCTACAAGATCTCACTGCTGGCAGTAAACAGGCTGTTGCTGGCAAAAACCCCCTCTGCTGCCAGCCCCTCATACCTGAAAAATTCAGATTATATTTTCCCAAAGTGTATTATTTTGTATTTATGAGTCATGAGTCATTGAATTTTATCTAGTTCATCATTTTGTTGCCCAGTCACCCAGTTTTGCAAGATCCCTTTGTAAGTTGTTAGAGTCTCCTTAGGACTTAGCTCTCTCGAATACTTCTGTGTTGTCTGCAAATTTTGTTCACCCCCTTTTTCAGATCATTTATGAATATATTGAACAACACAAATCTCAGAATAGATTGGGGGCCCCTCTTCTTTACCTCTCTCCATTGATAAAAGTAATCATTGCTTCCTACTCTTGGGCTATGTCTACACTAGAGACATTTGTCGACAGAAGTTGCAGTCGGAAGAGAACTTCCAACAAAACTTCTGTCGATAGATCACATCCCCACACAAAAGTGGATTGCTTTGTTGATCCTCTGTGTTGACAGATAGCATCCAGACTGCCCAGCCCTCCCTCAAACAGCCAACCGGAAGCACAACAGACAGGGCTGCTCAGTGACCTGGAAGCCCTGTCTGTTGACAGAAGGTCCCCCAGAGCGTCCACACAACTTGTCATCAGATTCTGTTGAGAAAGACATTCTGCCTCATGGTGGGAAGAGGCAGAAGGCTGTCAACAAAAGTGCAGAGTTCTGTCAGCAGCAGGTCGACAGAACACATTTTTAGTGTGGACACTGCGTGGGTTTTGTTGACAAACAAGATGTTGGTATCTCATCTTTTAATCAGTTACTGATGCATAAGAACACTATCTTTCTAATGCCATGACTGCTTAGTTTGCTTGACAGCTTTTGGAGGGATAAGTTGTCAAAGGCTTTTTGAAAGTCCAAGTATATCACATTGAATGACTCATGCTTGTGCACATGCTTGTCAGCTTCCTCAAAGAATTGGAATAGATTAAGCAGGAATGATTTTCCTTTATAAAAGTCATGTTGACTCTTCCCCATGTCTTCCATGTGTCATATTTATGTATGTATCTGATAATTCTGTTCTTTGCTATCTTTTTAACCAATTTGCCTGGTACTCAGCTGTCAGAGTTTATGCTTCTTTCTATTTGCCTCAATAAGATTTGACTCAAAATTTTGAAGGCTACTTTCTTGCCTCTGACTGCCTCTTTTGCTCTGTTGTTCAGTCATGGGGGCATTTTCTCAGTTCTCAGACTGTTTTTTTTTCTCTTTAACTTGGAGCCTGCATTTAATTTTAATTTATTATGGTGCTTTGAAAAGGTTTCCAAACAGTTTACAAGGTTTTCACTTTTGTGACAATTCCTTTTATTTTCTGTTTAAGTAGCTACTTCATTGTTACAGGTCTCCATTGTGAAGTTAAATGCTACAGTGATGGGTGTCTTTAGCATCTTCTAATATACACCAAAATGACAAGAACAACTTATTGTTTGAGAAGCAAGTCATCCCATAGAACTAAGGTCAAACCGAATTTACAAGAAGGCTTCGTCTACACTTGCAGTTGAAAGCAGTGTTCCCTGTAACTTTTTCCATCCATGGATGAAATAATTTTTTATTTGCACCAAGGCATGTATGGATGTGCACACCAATAGAAACACATACTGCCCACTGTGGGTGACTGTGGTGCTTTGCTAATTAGCTGAGTGGTACCTGAATCTCTCTGACATGGGCACCTAACCACTCCAGGTTACAGGGAACGCTGGTTGAAAGACAAAACATTTTCATTTGGGGTGTTTAAATGCCACTCCCCAAGTGACAAGTTTTGACACGGCAAGTGGAAGTGTAAATGCCATGTTGTCAGCAGGAGCATTCTCCTGCTGACAAAACAAAAGCTGAGCTTGGGGGCTAGGAAAGTGTGGACAAACAGCATTTGCCTCTGACACCTTTTAGTGACAGGGCTTTGTCAATGCAGCCTTTTCACTAAAAGCTGTATAGTGTAGCTATCCCATTGGAATAGGAAGTTCTTTCAAAGCAAACCATATATCCTAAATTCTAAACAGAAACAAACCAAAAAGATAACCTTTGCTAAAATGCATCTGTGTGTTGTGAGAGACATACCCATGAGCAAAGCATAAGTTTATACATTAACAGGACCAGTATCCCAGAGCACATACCTTACATCAAAATAAACTTATTGACAGCGTTGCTAGCAGTATTGTTTTTTTAATAAAATACTTATTTTTAAGGAAGCAATTGGGAGAAGGGAAGCAATATAATGTTCTAGCCATTCTGGGACCTTTTTAAAATTTGGTATCTATACCATAAGCTCAGCAGCTTTATAGTTTGAAATAATGACTAATTAATATTAAAATCATTATCCCCCATAGAGCTAGATTGCAGCATTCAGTCTGCCCTGAATGAAAGGCAGTGCATAGCTGTGCTGCTCCAGGGTCAGACACAGGAAGCTGTTGTAATCTATTGCTGTCTTAGACCTGTAGCACATTGTCCCTTTTCTGAGGCTGCGTCTACACTATGATATAAATTTGAATTTATTTATATCAATTTTCTAATTTTTGAATTTACAAGCTTGATTTTGACCATTCTCACTTCACACGTTGCTCCCCACAAAGTCAAGTCATTACTGCCACACACACACTGGCTAACATTGACTGTTGCAATAGTCCATTGGGGGAAGCTATCCCACAGTTCCCTCATCTCCATAGCATTCTGGGTGTGCTCACAGGTCTTGATGTCGTCTTTCCCCATTGAATTTTCATCATTCCCCTCCCAATCCCTGAAAATACATTGATCCATTAGAATTAATGCAGAAGACACTCAAAATTACAAGAAAGAATTTTTGGTTTCGCCACACATAACATCACCAACATGGGTGCAGCAACTGTATTCTCAGCCGGCCATCCAGCCCACCTCCCATCATTGCCCAAATGTGATCTGTGAAAATAATGCAGGGGGAAGAATGTAGGCAGAAAGAAGTAATTTTTGGTTTCCCCATACGTTGTTAATGGAAAGGGTTTTTGACTTTCCAGTGCACTACCAGGCTTCTGTGCAATGAATGTTCTCAATTGGCCATCCATCCTACCTCCCATCATTGCTAAAACATGATCCCTGAAAATCATGCAGAGGCCCAGAATGTTAGATTGAGAAGAATCACTAAGCCAGGGGGAGAAGTAGATATGCTGGAGGTTAAGGACAGGGTCCAGACTGACTTACACAAATTGGAAGACTGGGCTGCAAGAAATCTGATGAGGTTCAATAAGGACAAGTGCAGAGTCCTGCACTTGGGCTGGAAGAATCCCAAGCATTGTTACAGGCTGGGGTCTGACTGGCTGGGTAGTAGTTTTGCAGAAAAGAACCTGGGATTTGTAGTGGATGAGAAGATGGACATGAGTCAACAGTGTGCCGTTGTAGCCAAGAAAGCTAATGGCATATTAGGTGGTGTCAGAAGGCGAGTTGCCAGTAGATCCAGGGAAGTGATTATTCCTCTTTATTCGGCTTGGGTGAGGCCACTTTTGGACTACTGTGTCCAGTTCTGGTCCCCCAATCATAGGAAGGATGTGGATACACTGGAGTGGGTCCAGCGAAGGGTGACCAAAAGAATTAGGGGGCTGGAGCATATGACTTATGAAGAAAGGTTGAGGGAATTGGGACTGTTTAGTCTGCAGAAGAGAAGACTGAGGGGGGACTTGATAACAGCCTTCAACTTACTGAAGGGAGGTTGCAAAGAGGCTGGAGAGAGGCTGTTCACATTGGTCACAGATGGCAGAACACGGAACAATGGTCTCAAGTTGCAGTTGGAAAGGTCCAGGTTGAACATTAGGAAAAACTTTTTCACTAGAAGGTTGGTGAAGCATTGGAATGGTCTACCCAGGGAAGTAGTGGACTCCCCATCCCTGGAGGTGTTTAAGTCTTGCCTCGACAAAGCCCTGGCTGGGCTGATCTGTTGGGTTTGGTCCTGCTTAGAGCAGGGGGCTGGACTCAATGGCTTTTTTAGGTCTCTTCCAGTTCTATTGTTCTATGATTCTATGAATGTAGAAGGAAACAATTTTTGGTTTTCCCCTACACTATATTGCCAACATGGTTCAGTGACTGTATTCTCAACTTGCCATCCATCCCACCTCCCATTATTGCAGAAAAAAGAGTTATTGGTTTTGCCCCAGCGGCAGCAAGCCCAGCTATGGGCCAACGGGGGGCAGGGTCACTGTATGACCAGTTGAAGTGTTCCCCCTCCATCCATTGGCAGCAAGCCCCTTAGCCACTGGGGGAGATTTACCCTGGCAGCAGCAGCAAGCCCAGGTATGGACCAAGATGGGAGTGTTGCTGAATGACCAGTTGAGCTGTTCCTTCCCCACGGCAGCAGCAAAACCCCCACTATCTTAACTGCCGGGGGAAACTTCCTCACAGTGGCAGCAAAGCCCTCTCTTTGCCACATGCCTGGCAGCAAAGCCAGCATTAAACAGCAGGCACATCCTTTTGTTGGGTTGGGTGCTAGCCCCGTGATATGCGTGAGTGCAGGAAAGACCCATAGTGTGTGGTGCTTGTGAGGGAGTGAAAGGGGTTCACACACAAATGTAAACCAATGAGAAGAAACTTCTGTGTGTTATGCAAGCACGACCGCCAGCACAGCCTTGTTGACACGTGGTATGGTGGGGCAGCAGCTGGTGACAGGCAGCACAGAAATAGCCTCAGAAGTGGCTTCTTTCTTTCTGTCGTAACTAGCGTGAACCCACAGCTAAAGTCTGGCTGCTTCCACTTGGAAAATCAGGCTCTTCCTGTTACTGGAGAGCAGCAGCCAGAGTGGAGCAGTGAGAGGGGCATTGTGGGTTACACATGGGACACCTCTGGAGGCTAATACATTTGATTGTAAGACACGGCACTTCCACACTTGCCTTTAATCAAATGTCTGAATTCAAGCTTGGTGCTGTACCCATCAGGTAACTGTGATTTTGTAATCTCCAGATTAGTGAACCCAAAATTGAGCTACTGCTCTTTAGAGTGAAGAAAATCATGGTAAAAATCAAGCTAACTGAATTAGATTTGAATTTGTCTCATAATGTAGATGCAGCTTGAGTTGCAGATCTGTTTTCTTGTCTCTTGGTGCAAGAAGCAATCTACTGCTGGATTATTTTCCTCTTCCATGCCAGCTGTGCAGAGCCTTCTCTCAGATGTTTGTGTGGCTGTCTAGTGCTAAGGCTTACAGCTACACATGGGCTATGTCTGCACTGGCCCCTCCCTTGGAAAAGGGCATGCAAATGCAGTGGATTGAAAATGCAAACGAAGCACTAATTTGCATATTCAACACCTTATTTGCATAATAATTGCCACTTGCCATTCTGAAAGAGTTATTTTTAACATGGAAAACAGCCGTGTAGGTGGAGTTCCTTTGAAAGGAAGCCCCACTTTTAAATGGACCCTTCTTCCTGAAAAAAATTAGGAAGAGGGTTGCTTTCAATGGCAGCCGGCATCCTGGGGGCCTCACAAAGCCTCGCGCAGCCTGGCAGGGAAGTCCCCAGCGTCCCCTCCCCACTTGGATGCCTGTGGTGCCCCCCACTGCGCTGTGAGGGGAGCGCAGGGGAGGCGGGTGGAGCAGGGCGCTGGGCTGCCCAGGATGCAGCTGACCACTCAGGCCTACTGCAAGATGGCGCTGCACGGAGCCAAGTACCCGCACTGTGCTGTCAACGGGCTGCTGGTGGCTGAGAAGCAGCCGCACGCCTCCCGCAGGGACCTGTAGCCCCACACCCTCTTCGTGGACTGCATCTCCCTCTTCCATGGCACCCTAGCTCTGGCCCCCATGCTGGAGGTGGCACTGATGCTGATTGATTCTTGGTGCAAAGAGAATAGTTACGTGATAGCTGGATATTATCAGGCTAACGAGAGCGTGAAAGATGCCAGTCCAAACCAAGTCGCTGAAAAGGTAGCCTCCAGGATTGCAGAGGGCTTTCATGACCCAGCTCTCATAATGGTGGATAACAATAAATTTACGATGGAGTGCATAGAACCTGCCATTCATGTGTATGAGCATCACGAGAACAAATGGAGATGCAGAGACACACATTTTGATTATTGTGAAGACTGGTCTGAAGCCCAGAGAATCGCTGCATCTCTGTTGGACAGCAAATCCTACAAAACCCTTGTGGATTTTGATAATCACCTAGATGACATCTGGAATGACTGGACAAACCCAGAAATCAACAAAGCTGTCTTACACCTATGTTAGAGAGGCTTCCACTGACTGATTTATGGGCATTTCCACTATGCTGAAGATACTTTAAACAAATCTTTTTGAATGTAAATAGTTATATTCAGTACCTTCTGGGGAACGCTAACAGATTACAAAACCGGCATGTCACTTGGCAAAGGTAACATGTCCATAAGCAGTCAAATCTTTTTAATGAGAATCCTTAGCAGAAATGCAAACTCTCGGTGATAGCCATCATTGTGGAGTCCTTCCCAATTGTGGTAATTATTGCTATGATCTTTAAAACCAGAACAACTTCTGTTTTTGTCCACATTGTTCATATTAAAAAGTTTTGACGAACCTTTTATAATCTTTAGCGAGAATAAATTTTAAAGACTTATGGGGAAAAAAAAGGGAGTCCTCTCTACACATCTATTTTGCCTTTTAAAAGCAGCTCTTCTGGGCCGTGTCTACACGAGCCCCAAACTTCAAAATGGCCACGCAAATGGCCATTTCGAAGTTTACTAATGAAGCGCTGAAATGCATATTCAGCACTTCATTAGCATGCGGGCGGCCGCGGCACTTCGAAATTGATGCGCCTCGCCGCCGCACGTCTCGTCCCGACGGGGCTCCTTTTTGAAAGGACCCCACCTACTTTGAAGTCCGAATAAGGGGACTTCGAAGTAGGCGGGGTCCTTTCGAAAAGGAGCCCTATCGGGACAAGACATGCAGCAGTGAGGCGTGTCAATTTCGAAGTGCCGCGGCCGCCCGCATGCTAATGAAGTGCTGAATATGCATTTCAGTGCTTCATTAGTAAACTTCGAAATGGCCATTTGCGTGGCCATTTCGAAGTTTGGGGCTTGTGTAGATGTAGCCCTGGAATGGTGAGTGGCTGCCATCATGCAAATGATGTGTTGAACATGCAAATTAGCACCTCAGTAGCATTTTTGATCCGCCATATTTGCATGCCCCTTTCAAAAGGGAAGGGCCAGTGTAGCTGTAGCCCTAGAGTAGAGCCCTATTTCAAAATAAGATATTTTGAAACAGCTATTTCAAAATATCTTACTTTAAAATACAAGTACACACAAAATGCATTTCAAAATAGTACCCAGCTATTTCAATATAGCATTTCTGGAGCCATAGTGCTATTTTGAAATAGGGGTATTGGAGCCCATTATGGCTTATTTAGAAATATTATTCTGTGTTTTATTTTGAAATAGTTTCGAAATAGGGGTTATTCTGCTCACTGTGGCTGGGTCTACGCTTGTGTTCCTCTTTCGAAAGAGGAATGCAAATTAGGGAAATCAAAAATGCAAATGAGGCACTGATTTACATAATTTTCATAATCTCGTTTCAGAAGAGATTCTTTCAAAAGAAAAAAAAGTGTAGAGGGGGCTCTTTGAAAATAAACTCACATGTTCAAAAGAACCTTTCTTTCTATTTTGTTTCAGGACAAAGGGTTTGTTTGAAGATGGGGTTTATTTTCAAAAGAGCCCCCTCTCCACTGCTTTTTTTCTTTTGAAAGAATCTTTTCGAAATGAAGCAGAAGATATGTATATCAGTGCCTCATTTGGATTTTTGATTTCCCTCATTTGCATTCCTCTTTTGAAAGAGGAATGCAGGTGTAGACACAGCCTTTGAGGGTTACCAATTTCAAAAAAAATGCTCCCACTACTTTGAAAGTATTTCATAATAGCCTGTGAGTAGTGTAGACAGCTCAGTTATTGCAAAATAACTGCTATTTCAAAATAACTGGGGAGCGTAGCTGTAGCCTACCTGTGCTCCTCTGGGTGTGTGCTGGGCATAGCATCTCTGTTGAGGCTACTTTCCATCCCCCTTTCTGCTGTGACTGATTCAGGAAGCCTGGACAAAGGAGCAAGGCACTTATTTCCTCCTTGCTGTTATAAAGATAACTCACAACCCCACCCTGCCTAATTTAAATTAAGTCAATTTGATCATTTTACAAAAATCTGTTCATATTTTTGAATTTACAGGTGTGATGTTATGAGTAAGGCTAAGATTATGTCGTAGGGGTTACAGAAGTAATGGAATCTGACTTCCAGAGCCCTTCTGGAGCCCTCAGGGCTGCAGGGCTGGATCTGTCAGTCAGGGACTCCTACCACTGCGGCAGACCTTGCGGCCCCAGCTATTGGGGGGCAAGAAACTCTGCAGTTCCTAGTCATTGCAGGCAGACCCCACAGCTCTCACTCCCAGCTGTGGGCCCTGCATCTCCAAGCTACCATGGATGGTGGGGCCACCCTAGCATTCTCAGTCGTGGTGGTGGGGGACCCTGGAATCATAGCAGCAATGGGTTCTCGACCTCCCTGCCTCCCCATTTTGTCAGTTATTTTTAGTAAAAGTCAGGGACAGGGCTTCTATGAATTATTGTTTATTGCCTGTGATTTTTTTTAAAACCAAAAATAAATACGCCAAAATCTTAGCAATCTTAGCAGAGATCAGAAAGCTGAAGTTATCACTTCTTGCACACGTGTAGAAGGAACCCTTGTAAAAGCAACCTGTACAGAAAAGACAGACATCAAACATGCAATCATGAGAAAAAAATTGTGCAGTATCTTTTTCAATACACTCCTTTTTATAACCTTAGATGGCGTTAGTCTGAAAGCTGGGACATCAATTTGGTCAGTTACATGGTTTCACTACTTAAGCATTATCAGTCTACGAAATAAGTTGGAAGCAACATTCACTTTAAAAAGACAGGCTTTCCTGTACATGACTGTTTGATGTACAAATTATGATATATGGTCAGATTTGTTTCAGTTGAAACAGAACACCAGTTCTCCAACATGTGCTGAAGGGACGGGCAGTGAGAAAAGTACTAGACCTCCAAGAGTAACAATTTTTATGTTAGCTAGAAAATGTGAGAGTCTTAAAAAAAAAAGAAAAGAATATACTCAAAGGATTCCATTATCTATTTGAAGTGCTACCCACCATGACACCTGATTCCTATTAAAAATATCAAAATGTTCCAGGATGCATATAAACATCCCTAGTAGCATAGTAGCATCCTTCAGTCTACGTAGACTATGGAACGCGCCCTTCGTAGTTCCGTTTGGCATCCTAATTTGCAGCATCGGCTGTGACTGTGAAGACCCAAACGAGAGTGACAGTCCTTGCTGCATCTGTTGCATATGTAATGGGTGTCTGGCAGGTCCTTGCTGTGCTTTCTGTGGGCTCGCTTCTCTTTTGCTAGCTGTCTGATCCTCAACTCACCCTTCTGAAGGCCCTTGTATAGTTCCTGCCTCCATCTGCTGCGATCGTCTGCCAGCTCCTCCCAGCTGTCTGGCTTGATGTCTACTTCCCTGAGGTCTCTCTTGCAAACATCTTTGTAGCGCAGCTGGGGGTGTCCGGGAGGTCTTTTGCAAGAGGCTAGCTCGCCATTCAGGATGTCTTTCAGGATCCTTCCATCATTCATCCTGTGGACATGGCCAAGCCAGCTGAGCCCTAAACATTTGTTTTATATGAACCCTGCAGGGCGGGGTGGGGGGGGACCATGACTGGTGAAGAGGCGATAACACTTCCTTATTTACTCATTCTCAACACAAGAACTAGGGAGAGCAAATTAAATTAGTAGGCAGTAGGTTTTTAACAAACAAAGGGAAGCGTTCCTTCACACAAGGCATAGTCAACCATGGAACTCTTTTGCCAGAGGATGCTGTAAATGTCAAGGTTTTAGCCAGTACTTTTCTTCTATAAAAAAAAACGGTGCTGGAACTCAAGTCCCAACTGTCCCCCCAACCGCCCCCACAGCCCCAAACTGCCCCTAGGTTTAACCCCCCCTGCAGCCTCCTGTCTCCCTGTGGCCCCAGCCCTCCCCAGGCTTTAACCCCCTTCATGGCCCCAAATCATGCCCAGCCTTCAATCCCCACCCCCATGACCCCAAACCACCTCCAGCCTTTAACTCCATCCAGCACCAAACTGCCTCCCCCCACCAAACCCAGGATTCACTTACCTTAGCCAGGAGCTCTGTGTGCTGTTGCTCCTTCACTGGCTGCCATTTCTCTTCTGCAAGGTTGTGTGGCTCCCCCCCAGCCCTCTAGTTCCGCCCCCCTCCCACGTACAGTGTGGCAGGGGCAGCTCTTTGATCTGCTGTGTTGAAAAGGTAGGACTCAGCTTAATTGATTTAACAGCCTGATCTCTTCCGCCAGCCATTAAAACCAATTAAATTGAGTCCTGCTTTTTCCCTCATGGGAGGCAGGAGGAGCAGTGGCAGTGGTGGGGGATGCAAATGGAGCCACTTTGTGGCTCAGAACTGTCCGGCTGCCTTTTAAAAATGGTGGCGCCAGGAAAAAAGGTGGCAGAATTCAGTTCTGCTTCATTCCTCCAGAAAAGAGACCCTGGTTTTAACAGCATTTAAAAAGAACTAGATTAATTAATGGAGGATGGGTCCATCAATGGCTACCAACAAGGAGGGACAGTGATGGTACCTCTGTTTGCCAGAAGCTAGGAATGGGCAAAGGGTGGTTGATCATTTGATGATTACCTGCTCTGTTCATTGCCTTTGGGACACCTGGAATTGGCCACTTTTGGAAGAGTGAATACTGAGCTAGATGGACCTTAGGTCTAGCTCAGTATGGACACACTTGTTTATGTTAGATTTAAGAAAAAAAATCACACACGTCACTGTTCTAGTCTTAGTCCAAAGCAGAAGAATATTTGGTTTTTATTTTTCAAATCTACAACAGCAACGACAACAAATGGCTTGAGTCCTCTGTTTCTCATGGAATTACATACCAAATGCCCAAGGAAAATGTTTAATCTTGCAGCCCTTCATTTTTTCACTCCTTAACTGTGTGGATGAAAAACTTCTGCAGCACTAATAATCATTCCCCTCCACTACCTTGTTCTCGAACTCTTATACAAAGTACATCTCTTCCCCATGCTTAATTCATGAAAAGGTTTTAACCAGTGGCAAAGGTAGGGCATAATTCAGTATAGTCTTTAAAAAGTATCTCTTGAAAGCAAATTCAAATGGTGGTAGCTGCCCATTGGACTCAGTCAAGTTGCAGCTTTTGCTTGAAATAATCACAAAAAAGCTGTTTTGTTAGTGCACAACTTTTGGAAATATTTTCCTTAAATGGTCAAGTGTAATTTCTAAGGGCAAGAGTCTGATAGTCTTACTCCTGGGAATAGTATTTTACTGCATAATAGTCTTGCAGTGGGAGTATATGTGAAAAAAGCTGCTATGAAACAACAGAATTTGACCCTAAACATGTTACTCCTTTTAAATTGCTATTCAGTTAAAAATCAAACAAGTGAGCAAAACCTTCTCACAGTGATGACTGATGGAAAAGGCACTTCACTAAATGGATGCAAAGATATTGCAAAATGAAATCATATGATGTGGAGTTCCTTTAAGGAAAGCAGCTCTTATTAAATAGACCAATCTATCTGTGCAGGTTGTTATACAGCACCCATCCTTGCAGCAGGTAAGTGCCTCTCAAGTAGTAATTTTTAGGAGTCATCCTATGGGATTTAGTAATCCTGCAGGGTTCAAAAATTTGGTTAAGAAAAATGAAGTGGCTAGAATTGGAGAATGGTTCTCAGGCAAAAAAAAAAAACCCACTTAGGCTGTGGCCGCACTTGGCCAACATTTCAAAAGGGCCACGCTAATGGCCAAATCGGAGAATACTAATGAGGTGCTCACATGACTATTCAGCACCTCATTAGCTTGCTGCCAGCTATGTCACTTCAAAAGTGCCATGTTTCGATCCTGCATGGCTTGGCTACATGGGTCCCTTTTTGAAAGGACCCCATAGACTTCAAAATCAGCTGATAGGAATAAGGGGATTTTGATGGTTTGTGGGGTCCTTTCGAAAAGGGCCTCATGTAGCCGAGTCACATGTGATTGAAACACTGCGCTTTCGAAGTGATGAGGTGCTGAACATTCATTTCAGTGTCTCATTAGTATTCTCCGATTTGGCCATTAGCATGAAATTTTGGCCACGTGTGGCCACAGCCTTGGGGCGGGGTGGGGGGGTGAGAGTCTCACTCCTCTTCCAGCCCCTTTATGCAATTTAAAGGGTCAGAGCAATGTAAATTGGCCCCCAAGGCTTAGGTACCTGCTGAGGTTGATAATGTTAAAGCTGCGTTCTGAGAGCCCTGTTGCAAATGGGCATAACGTGTATGCTGGAGCAGGACTGAGGATGAGGGGGGTCTGTGGGGGGAGCAGTGCACAGAGCTGTATAAATTACAAGCAAAGTTGCAGCCAACAGAACCTCTTATATCTGAGCACAGGCCAGAACCCACACTCCCAGGCCTGAGCCTGTACCCCCTCCCACAGCCTGGGGCCCTCTTCTGTACTCCAAACCCATCTGCTCCAAACCCCAGCCCAGTGCCCCATCCTGAATCATGAAGCCCTCATCCCAGGTTTCACCCTTATCCCTCCACCCCCGCACCCAGAGCCAATCTGGTGAAAATGAGCAAATGAATGAGGGTGGGGCTAGCAAGCAACAGAGAGGTGGGGGATGGAGTGATAAGGGCCTTGGAGAAGAGATTGGAGGAGGGATGGGACCTTGGGGAAGGAACAGAGCAGGAGTGTTTAGTTTTTTGTGAGTAGAAAGTTGGCAACCCTAGTCCAGAATGGAGTGCCACCCTCCATCCAACATGCCAGTTTTTTGGATAAGGGCTCAGAACATCACATTTAGTGATGTTCAGCCCATTATAGAGATACAACAGCTCCAGATCTGAATGCTCCTGAAACAGAGGCTGTATGCTGTGACAGACCACAGCAGGTTATAGTAGCCTAGTTCTATTGAGAATCAAAGATGTGGGTTGGCATAAGCCCACCCACAGCTACAAGATCCCCCTTGGAAACAGGGATGGGTGTGGAGGTCATGGGGCTAAAAAGGAGGGAGCCAGAAGGCGATACTGAGCAGAGAGCCCCCAGCAGTGCCCCCTGCTCCTCAAAGGTGTCGAGGGAGCCAGCGGACACTGCCCAGAGGAATTCTGCCTGGATTCATGAACAGATCTTGGAAAGAAAGTAGGCTCCACAGTTGCAGTCTTCCCCCTCAGCCAGCCTCCTCTCTGGTCTTGTAAATGGCCACCTTGGCCGTGGCCAGGAGGAGGCGGATGAGGAGATCTCATAACTTTGTGGGGCCATGGGGTGCGCGAGGATCAGGAGATCGGGGGAAAAGTGCAGCTAGAACCTCAACAGGAGATTCTGGAAAAGCCAGAAGAGGGGCTTTAACCTGGTGCACTCTAGCTAGATGTGTGCCAGGGTCTCCCTCACATCATAAAAGGAGCCAGTGTCAGTGATAGAAGAGAACTGGGCCAAGTACCTGCCCTGCTCACTGCCCTGTGAAGGATCCTCCAGCTGATGTCCTTCATGGGCCATAGGACTTGGGTTGAATACAAGCTGGCTCACTGGGGCTCCCCAACTCCTGCTGGTGACAATGGGTCCCACCACTTGGTGTCTGAGTGCGACACAAGGGTGGGGAAGTGGATTATGTGGAGCACGAACATGTACAGGTGACATCTTGGGGTCTGAAGCCAAAGGCCTGCAGAGTGCCCAGGAGGTATCCGTGGTCCACCCTGTCAAATGTCTTCTGCTGATCCAAGGACAGGAGGGTGAATGATAGACCACCCCTACACCTGAGCTTTAAGAGATCCCAGACCAAATAAAGGTCGTCAAAGGTGGTGCAGCCCAGGATGGTGTAGGCCTAGTCTGGGTGGACCATGTTCACCAGCACAGACCTTAAGTGAAGGGAAATGACTTTGGTAACAATCTTGTAATCTGTGCTGAGGAGCAAGATGGGACGCCAGTTCCTGAGATTGTGGGGTCCCCCGTTTTTAGGCAGCAAAGTGAGAACAGCTCGCCTGCATGACAAAGGGAGGACCCCCACTTAGTGAGGACTTGGCCCCACTGCTGATGAGGCCTGGGTCAAGGACATCCCAAAAGATGCAGTAAAACTCCGGTCAGTCTGTCCATGCCTGGGGATTTATTGGTGGGCATGAGACGGAGGGCTTCCGAGAACTCAGCCAGAGTGAGAGGCAGTTCCAGCCAGTGCCGGTCGCCTGAGTTGGCTATTGGGAGTTGGTTCCAGAGTGCTCTGTAGGCGTCAGCTGGACATGAGGAGAAAAGAGTGGCATAGAAGGTATGTGCCCTCTTGTGCATCTCCACTGGCTCTGTGAGGGGGTGCTATCCTCTGCAAGCAGGCAGAGGATGTGCTCTTTGCCCCCCCCCCGCAATTTCTCCATTGCAAAGAAGAACTGGCAGCCACAATCCATCTCCTGAAGGAGGTGGATGTGAGATCTCAAAGGTGCCCTGGGCCAGAAGGTTGTTGAGGGCCCTGAGCTCCTCCACTTCTCCGGTACATGCCAACATGCTACAGAGGGGTGGATCCCTGGGGCTGGAGGCCAGACACCTCTCCAGCTCCAAGACTTCCAGTTCCAGATGCCCTATTACCATATCCTGCTGCCAGCTGCACCCCCCAACCTCAGGGATAGTTGTGCCTGAAGAGCCGTGTGCACACCTTGCTAGATACCACCACCACCGTGCCAAGGGAAAGGTGCATTGTTGCCCATGCCAGGCCAGCCAGGACTCCCAGATGTATGTCATGAAGCCCATGTCCTCCAGCAAGCTGTTGTTGAAGTGCCAATAGGCCGGCCCTGGCTTCCTCAAGGAGAGGGAAGCCTTCATGACAGCCAGGTGGTGGTCCAAGAACGGGGTTGGCCACATGCTGGAGGAGTGGGCCCACGAGAGATAGTATTAGGACATGTACATGTGGTCCAGCCAGGAGTGCAGCGATTGTTGACTCAGCACCTGGACAAAGTGAACATGGTCTCTGCATCTGGGTGGTGGCTGTGCCAGATGTCCACCAGGGAGCGATGGTGTATCAGCTCCCACTGGATGCCTGCAGCGGTCTGGTACTGCTCAGTCCCTGTATGGTCCCATTCCTCGAGGGTACAGTTGAAATCCCGGCCAGGACCAGACACTCATGAGGATCAAATGTGTCAAGGAAGGCCAATGCCTGCTGGAAGAAACAAACCTGCTCCAGGCTAGAGCACAGATGTTCACTAAGCGCAGTGAGAGCCCCTGCACATAGACCTGGTGGTGCAGCAGGCATCCTGGCACTACCTTGACACTCCCCAGCACTTCAGGGTGCAGGCCCAGGGAGAACAGGGTCACCACTCCACCTTGATGCGCCATGCAGTGGCTGAAGTAGATCGTGTCTCCCCATTCCAGCTGCCAGCTAGCTTCAGCAGCTGGAGTGGTGTGGGTCTCCTGCAGGAAGGGGACAGAGTACCCCCCCGCAGAGGAAGGAGAGCACCCAGCCCCAGTGGAGACCTGCTCTGCCGCCCCGGCATTTAAAGTGGCACGGATGAATGGCGGCATTGTAAAGGTTGGGGAGGATGCTCCCCAGAAGTAGCACCAGTGGTTCCCATAGCAGTCTGTGACCAACCCTGAATGTGAGCAGGGAATCATGGAAGCCACAGTCCTGCTGGTAGGCCACAGCATCCGTCCTCCAGGTCCCTTTACCCACTTTCAAAAGGCCCTCATCTTCTCAAGGATGAGGTGATCATCTCCCCAGGGCTGAAGGGTGACAGTCACCTTGTTCTTGGATCTGCAGATGTCATCCAAGAAGCTGCACATCTCACCCGTCAGTGTGTCAGGCACTGGGGCTTCAGGGCCCCAAATGCCTTGGACCAGACCACTCTGTGGGCCCTGTGGCCAACAAGGGTGGGCAGATGGGGTCGAGTTCCTGCCTTGGGACAAGGGCAGGTGGCGGATGGAGAACAGCCCCAGACATGCTGGGAGAGGGCAAGGAAAAATACACCTCCCCCTGGGGATCTACAGCCTGGGGCAGTCGTAATAGGGTAAGGAGAGCGGAGGAAAGTCAGGGCAGTGGGGATTGGAGCAGAAGCAGCGTGGGGAATAGGAATGGAGAGGGAAGAGACTCAGGACGGGGAGAGGGAGGAGGTGGAATAAGAGGAGCAGTGGCATGAAATGAATCAGGGGTAGGAGTGGGACATTCACCAGGGAAGGGGGCGGGATCAGGAGTGGGACTGGGACAAAGAACAGGAACAGGAGGAGGTTCAAGAGCCCGAGCAGCAAGCATGCTGGGAAAGGTCACTTCCTCCTCATAGTCCAGGGAGGTGGTTGTCCCCAGCATCAGGCTCCGGTGCCACAAGGGGTGCAGCACTGGAGGCCTTCAAGCTGAGGGTTTCGGGGAACAGCAGGAGTGCTGGCCCACTAGAGTCACCCCGGGGCTCAATAGCCACTGCTGGAACATCACTCTCAGCTGGGCAGGCAGTCGATCCCTGGGATGACTCAGTGGCAGGGGAGGGGGCAATGAAGGGGCCAGAGGAAGGCAGGGAAAAGGGGCACAGAAGGGGCATCTGGGCACAAGCATCGTGCTCGCCGCCCTCCAGGAGCAGGGATTCCACAGCTGAGGCAGCCAGGGTCAGGCCCAGGGCCTCAACCTCCTGGGAGAGGAAGGCGAGGCACATGCCTGCCTCTTCAGGGCTCCCCTCAGTAGTGGCCAGAGCAGCAGCCGCCTCGCAATGTGAAGCAGGCGTGGGTGGCTCACTCGTAGTGGCCTCACAGGGCTGAGATTCCGAGGCGGAGAGGGTAGTATCCTCCGCAACTGCCACGGCAACCGTAGCTGCCCCGGCTGTTGGTCAATAGCTGGGGGGGTCAGGGCTGCTACTTCCCCCTCAGGGCCTTGCATGGCACATCCTGCCCATCTTCAGATGGGGTGGAATGCCAAGCACACGTGCCCCGCTTCTTCTGCCCCCCGCCGCCCCATACCAGCTCCCAGCCCTCCGATGAGGTGGACTGGGTGACCGAGGAGGGGCCAGGGACGAGGGCAGCATTGAGAGGAGAAAGGAGGAGGATGGGACAGCGAGGGAAGGGAGGATCTGCAGGCCCCACCACCCTCTCCTCTGGCTGTAGTGCCCACTGGGGGATTGGCACGTGCTCACTCGTTTGGTCCAGCGCAGAGCTATCTTCCAATGCTCGAGCAGTGGTGGTATATGTGTGGAGGGGGGGAGGAGGGATGGTCCCAAGGTCTATAGTGATAGGGCCACCAGTGGTGACATGACCAGTGCCCTCCCAGGTGTTGGATGTCCTAGGCTCCTCTCCAGGTTGGGCCAGGAGTCAGTCCCCTCGGGCATGCCCCATAGGCCAGCAAATGAAGCACCAGGCCTCCCCCATTGTATAATAGACCCAGTACTGTGCCTCTTGATGGGGCGCCAGAAAAGTCCCTTCCAGGTCAACCCCACCACACACCACCGGCAGCAGTTGGATGTGCGCCCGCCAGCGGAAAGAGAGGACATGGCAGAGGGTGGGGTCCTTGCAGCCCGGAGGGAGGGGACTAAGGACTGACAGAGGCCTCCTCAGGGTGGTTAGGAAAGGCAGAAGGGTTCATTAGGGAGGAAGGGAGGGACAGAGGAAAACACCACATGTATGCCCAGTTCCTCTAGAGGCTCCAGGGGCACGTGGACAACCCCTACCATGAGGCCCCTTTCCACCACCTCCTGCGTAGCAGCCTCCAGTGACAGAAAGAAGACTATCTTCCCAAACACCCTGAAGGCTGCCACCAGAATCGCAGGCCCCACTACTCGTGCCATCACCCACACATAGGTCTATAAGTGGGGCGAGGCCGACACTGGGAGACATCATGATCCATGCCTCCTGGTAAGGGTGGGAAAGGGGCCACAGCTGCTGGGAATGGTATTCCTGAAGGCGGACATGGTGGGGTGTGAGGCAGCAGCTGCCTGGGAGTACAACCTGGAGGCTGGGGAGATAAAGCCCTCAGGGCTGATGGAGGGGACAAGGGAGCAGGGGGTGCTGCAGCTGATGTAGCTGAAGCAGGGTTAGTAGCCTTTGCCATGGGAGGTTTCACCTTTCAGGCAGGGCTCTCACCCTTTTTGGTCTCCTGTCCCTTCCTGCCCTTCAGGGGGGCTATTTCAAAACTGGCAGAAGGCGCAATGGCAGGGGCCTCAGACCTCATGCCCATGCTCCTGGCCACCACAGGGGCAGAGGACCTGGCAGGTTCAGGTGTACCCACCGCAATGGAGGTGGAAGGGAGAAAAGGAGAGAAAGGGCGGGTGAGGGTATTGCAAGACAACCCCCTGACAGGGACATTAGCCACTGGGAGGGGAAGGTAGGAGCAAGTAATGGGCTATGAGGGCAGTTTACAAAGAAGAAGGAGGGGGTGAGAGGGTAAGGAGTGGGAGGAGGGGAAAGGAAAAAAGGGCTACCCCTCCCCCACCCACCAGGCTGTGGGCCTGGCCAGGTGGAGGTGGGAGTGGAAACTGGAGGAAAGCAGGGGGAAACTCACAACTCCCAGCAGAGGATGGTGAGACTGGCTCTTGCTGCTGCACTGGGGAGATGAGGGGAACTAGAGAAGTAGGTGGAGAAGAGAAGCAGCGAGGAAGGTGATTAAGGAAGGGGGAGGGGGCTCAGGTGCTAAACAAGGGAAAAAACCGGGGGGGAGGTATGGGCACATGGGAGGGGGTAGGCAGCAAGGACTGACCTATAGTAAGGAAATGGGAGGGGCTCAAGGGACAGGTTGCCTATGTGTACCTGAGGAGCAGGTCTGCAGCAGCTGCTGCTACAGAGTCTGGTAGAGCAGAGGAGGTGGGGGCAAGTGGTGGGCCTAAATGAGAAGGCACCAGCAGTGCCCAAGGCTGAGGCTGGAGTAGGGGCAGTAATGGAGGTGGTGGCAGGGGTGGGGGAGAGGCAGGTGGACCACACCCCACCTCAACTGCACAGCCACCCTCTGGGAGCCCTGGTGGAAAGGGCCCTGTGCAAACTCACTCCCCATCACTCAAACACCCCACCCCACAGCAGGCTGCGGAGGGAAGCCCAGCCACTGCCTTGAAACAGCCCCCTACCTCCTCTGCAGCAAAGAAACGCTGCAGCTGCTAACATGGAACTCCAGGCCTGCAAGAAAAGCAAGGGGGCCAGCAAACCCCCAAGAAGATGGAGAAAGTGGCACGTCAGCACAAGCCCCTGCTGCCACCCTCACAGGAGCTCCAAGAGCTAGCTGGAGAAATTAGGGGGGGAGAAGCAGCCTGCAAGAAGCAGGAAGGGGCAGGGGAGAAACAGTATCTGCCCCACACCAGCAGTCCCCCACTGCAGGTTGCAGTAGCTGATTTGGGTCTGTGCTTTTACGTTCCCCAGGGACTAAAACCGAGCAAGGATCAGCCTGTAGCACCAGCTCAAAAAGGGGGAGGCATGGGCACATGGGAGGGCGTAGGGCAACACCTGGGGCTAATTAAGCACATGTAGCCAATCCAGGCCTGTGGCGGTAAGGAGGGGGAAAGAGAAAGGGGATGGATCAGGAAGGGGGAAAGGTATGTATAGATGAGCCCTGTGAGAAAGAAGGATTGTTGGAGCTGCAGGAAAAAGAGTCTAAGGAAGCGGCCCAGTGAGGAAGCTGTTGCCCTTTTAGGCTGAAGGAGACAGCTCATCTAGTAGTCTCTTCCCAGGGTTTCTGGGTTAGAGCCTAGGTTGAGTGTGAGAGGACTAGGTACCCCCAGACTACTCCCACACTTGCCAGGGCAGCTTGGAAGGAGCAGGGGGAGCCTTAATGTCCATATGCGGACTTCCTCCATTTATGACTTGTGCCTGTGATGAGTATGGCTCAGTGGGCTGTGCCCCACCTTGTAGGCAAAACAAAAAGGGGCACAGCGAGCCTCTGAGGCGTTCCCTTAAATGCTACAAAGTGAAGGACCCCTGAGTGATTGCTTAGGACTTTGTCACAATGATTAGAAAGTAGGACTGAAATCAGCAGGTCAGACTTACCTGTATCTGGAATGATTTTGTGCTAAATATTTACCAAGCTTGATAACATGGCTAGCACTGTATAAAATGAGAGTGAGTGAGTCCTAGCCCGAAACTGCATGCTGCGTAAATAAGGCAGAGACAGGAGGGATTTTTTTTTAAATGATGTGTCCTTTGCAGCAGTAAAATGGATTTCATTGCTTTATAATACTACCTAAAGCTACAGCTCTGATTTTCTAATTAGTTGTGTACGTTTTCTTGTTCAGTGTGTGCCACTGGCAAGGTAAATGGGACCAGCAATAAACATTACTGAAAGCCGCAGCTGTCTGACAGTTACAACTTTACACAAATTTATTCTTTTCTTAGAGTACATGCAGATATGGGTCACAGCAGTACTTGCCTGCAGCCTCTGTAAACTTTGTCATTTAATTAAAAAGCTTAATTGGGAGTAATAAAAACTTCCAATTAAGCTTTTTAAATAAAAACTAAAAGCTGAAAGTGTCTGTGGTTGTAGATAACTGCTACTGAAATCCGTAAATGGCAATTTCACTTGAGACGGATTTTGTTTTACTACATTTAATGTTGTAGTTGACTACAAGTTAACACCTGTGAATTAGACAAATTGGATGTTGTAAGTCTCTTTCTAAGTCTCAGAAGCAATGGCACACATTTGTTATATATCCCAGCCTACTTGTGAAATAAGGGGATGGTTTTGTCAAGTGGTGCCCAGGCATTTGTTACCTCATACTCTTCAGGTGCAAGCCATGTGTTCTTTTTTATCAGTAGTAAATAGTAATAACAATATAGGGACTCTTTGTTTTCAAATTTTCTTTCAAATCCATGTGATTCTTTTAGAGCACTGCTAAAGAAACAGAAAAAGGAGTCTGATAGAGAAGGAAAAAAATCTCTAGTCTATTTTGCTTAATATTCCTTTGTGCCAGCATGGTGACTTAATGCAGCATGACATCATATGAGCAGGGGGGAAAAAAAGTCAATACCTTCCAAGTCCAAGACATAGTCTGTGAAGCTGAGATTCTCCATTGGTACAACACTGGCATTGGTACAATACCTTTTCAGGAACATCCATTGGAAAGAAATGGAATTGACAGAAAGGAACTGATGCCTGTTTCTGATCACTGGAGGGATGAGTAACTTTTACAACCAGGTTTGGTGCGTTTTTTTTGGGAAACAGCGAGTAAAATGCATTTCTTGAGAGCATGTCTGGCAGTAATGCTCATGTGCATGGATGGAGTGTGAACGTGGTCACGGTTGATTCATTTTTAATGTTAACAAGTATTTTTGGAAATGTTTTGCCTTATTTGCCCAGCTCTATTTAAAATTCATGGCTGTGTAGCAGAGAATTCTACAGAGTGGTAGATATTATTAAATCACAATAAATGAGGAAGAAAATAAAGAAGCAGCTGTTGAGAGTGAAGCCATTCCAACAAAGAGGTGGGAAAGAAAGCTCAAAGTGCATACTGGAGCATACGCTGCGGCTGCATGCTAATTCCAAGGGAAATAGAGAATGGAAAACAATTTTAGAATTGAAGGAATATACTGCTGCTGTTAAAATTGACGGGAAATCCCAAGTGTATATGCTGCAAGATGGGGGTCTACCAGAAAGTCATAGGTAATTTCAGACTTGTTGGCTGCCTCCTGACTTTGGTGGTGATTTGCTTTTCATTTATTGTTGACCAATTCCTAGTTCTGCTCTATTTTTGAAAGCGTAACTATTCCTGGCTCCAGCTGCTGCTGACGTTGGCATCACGGACCTTTATCGTCAGGTTGCTGGACCCCAGTTCTCGTCCTTCACTGCTGTTGTTGTTCCTTTTGTTTTCCCTTCCATCTGTTTGACAGGGACAAGTTCTTGAAAGGGACATTGATAATGGCAGTGTACTCTTGGTGGTCACTGTTTGAACAATAGCGGTCCTTTACACAGGGGATTTACACAGAAGAAACATAAAATAGCTGTAAGCATGTATGTGAACTGTTAGCAATTGTTTTCTTAGTTTTACCTATTAACACTGACCAATACTTCTAATTTTTACTTGACTAATAAAATTGGTTGTGCCGAAACAATTTTCAGGTATTAGGTCTTCCGATTAAATATCCCAATTTTTTCTTGAAAAGTTCCATTTAATCACATCACCCAATTTGCTACCAAAGAGTTTCCGTTTCAGAATTTCAATTAACCTAACCCAACCAACTAAAAAAATATCTGGTAGCCGGGTAGTTGATGGGGGAGAAGGGGGCAGTTGCCCTGGGCCTGGCATTTTCAGCAGCAGTGACCAGAGCCCCTCTGAAATATTGCAGCAACACTGCTCCATCTGTGTGTGGCTGTGAGGGAGTAGGGATGGGGGACCCAGCACCACAGTCTGGGCAGCACTGAGAGCTGACTGCCCTTAGCCCCACCTCTTCCACCCTTGGCCTTGCCCCGTCTGAGCCATGCCCCCTGCCCACCTTGCCCTGGGGCCCACGGTGGCTGTCTGCACTGCTGCTGATAGCTGATGCCAACAGTTTGCTCCTGACTACAGAGTGCTCTGTATCACTAGGTTACACTTCTGTCCTGCAATTATTTTCATAACATGGCAGCAGGTAGAAATTTAGAACTTCAAGAGATTAACTAGTATGCTGGGTTTGCTTGGCTGGATTTAATTCACTTGAGCTACATGTACACATGCCCCTCCCTTTTGTAAGGGCACATAAATGAAGTGTGTAAAATGCTAATGAGGCATTGTTATGAATATTCAGCACCTCATTTGCATAATATCTGAATCATTGAAAGTGCTGCTTTTGAATTGCAAACTACCCATGTAGACCAGGGTTTCCTTTGGATGGAACCATATTTCAAAAGGACCTTTTTTTCCCTGTTTACATGGCTAGCTTGGAAGGAAAAAGCAGCACTTTCGACTGGCTGCCATTATGCAAATGAGACACTGAATATTCATATTAGCACATCATTATCATTTTCAACCCACTTCATTTACATGCCTCTCCCAAAAGAGAGGGCCATGTGTAGATACCAAAATGGAATTTCTGAGTCAACAGGATTTCTGTGAGTATTTGCTGTACCTATTTGGTTCTGGCTGGCAATTTCGTTCATGGAGTAATGACAGCTTGAATTACATGAAGGAAGGAAATTATATTTGAATAGTAGAACTGTTTTTTGTTTTTCCAGCTCCTTTTGGAGGCATTTCCCCAGAGTAATTCACAATATCTAACAACTCAGTGAGGTGTTTTAGGAGGAGTTTTAAGAGCGTATCAAGGACTTACTGAATTGCGCTATCTACCATTTCAAATCCTCATGAAGTTAGAGACAAAGAATAATAGCTGTATATTCAGTCTGAAGACTCTGAAGATTTTTACTGGCTTTGGATTAACAGACAGATTTTCAACTATCAGTGTTTAAGCTTAATTTCTCCTTCAATCATTCCCAGTGAAGCCAAAATAAGGCACTATTGCCAGTGGCTGGAGAGAGGGTGGTTTTTCATTAGCTTAGGCAGAATGCCAATTAAAAAGGTAAAGAGATAAAGGAACAGCAACTAGATTAACTTTACACTCTTCACAGATAAGAAAATCCATTTACAGGTTCTATTCACTCTGAACAGACTACCTAGGGTAAAGGCTTCTTATTTTACAGCCTTTAAATGACTACGTCAATTTCTAAAAAGATTTAATAACTGTTATGTCATAAACTTGGATGATCAGTTTTTACTACTAGAAAGAATTATTTTTCCCTAAAATTAATTTAAATCTTACTTCAAGGACTTTCTTAGCTCCTTATACCTGATTCATTTTTCTATCTCCTGACTGAATATTGTTTGCTACCTCTAAACATTAACACAGGCCAATTAAAATAAAAGAAAATGTGCTATTTTGGATTTCTTCCTGCAAATCATAAGTTCTATGTGATTTCCAGCAAAGGCGTGTGGGTTACTAATAGGTATTTTTGTCTGATATTTCTTAATATTCCTGATTGCTTTGTATAAAGTGATGGCTCCCAGAACAGCCCTGGGCTGTTTTTAACCATTTCTATACCACGGTGGAACAACTGCCTCATCACAGAAGGTCAAAAGTTGCTCGGTCGGGCTTGTGGCAGCCAGTCAGAGTCCAGGAGGGCTGTATAAAAGAGACGGCTGGCCTGAGTGACCACATTCTTGCTCCAGCCATGTAGGGAGAGGGACCTGCTAGAATTGGGTACCATGGACAGAGTAGTGTTGGGTGCAGGCAGGGTAAACCAGGGGAGCTCTGTCCAGACAAAGCCCCATGATACTAGAGAGGGAGCCAGGGCAGCAGAAAGCCGCAGTTCCAAACCCCTTGCCATTTGAGTGGCCATTTCAGACTGCAGTTTGCCCGTGGGTCACTGAGGCAAGGTGGGTATAAGGGTTTGGGCTTCTCAGGGAGATGAGGGCCCTAGAGGGTGAGGCATTGTGGTAGGGCAGTACCCTAAGAAAAGGGCTCTGTGGTCAGGGAGGGACATGGGTCAATATATAAAGTGGAGAAAAAACTGATAGGCAACAGTGGGTGAGATGCAAGCCGGAAGAGGGCACTGCAGAGTCTGGAAGAGCTAATTCCCATGTGATCAGGTAGAACCAGGTAGTGTTTGAATTAAGGCAAGCCAGGCCTCCACTCTGTCCCACCCCCACATAGACTGTCTACGCTGCACCAGTGGGGATTTGCCCAGCCTAGGTTGGAGGACTTATGTTAGTGGGGTGTTTTTAGCTAGTGGATGCTCTGGCTTAGTCTGGAACTCGGGCTTGTAAATCTATGGTTAGTTTAGGTTGAAAGCTTAAGCTGGAAAGTCTAGACTGCTATTTTTAGCATGCCAGCTCAGCTTCCACTAGCATGAATCCATCTAGGTGGGCTGTGGTGCTCATTCCCTGTGACACTGTAGACAAATACATAGTGGCCCACCATCATGACGTGCCCTTGCCCCTCCTTGAAGGGAACAATAGGCTTCAGAAGATGAATGGAACAACTCTCGCACCTGGGAAGTAAAGTTTCAGGCTGTCTGTAGATTAAACCAGGGTTTAGTTGCATTGGGCTCACATTTTAAAGCTTTTTTTTGTGTCCTTGAGGGTTAAAATATTATTTGTAATGAGATTTGGGACTTTGATTTCATCAAATGTCTTTTGTGGTCTTAGGAATATACCGGGGTCCCTGTGATTTAATCCTCTCTGGCCTTGACCTTTTAAAATGGATAACTAATCAGTCTGTTTTTTCTGTATTTCCGCTATAAACTCTGAATACTACAGATTCAGTACCTGTTGACAATCACTCATTGCCGAGTACGATCATTTTCCATGGGATTGTGGATCCTCAAGTGGCTGATAAGGCCTATCCTTGAACCAAAAGTTCTATTACAGTGAGGACAGATGTTTCCAGGTATAGCAGGAGGCTAGCTGACCATGATTGGAAGCCAGTCTTTCCTTCCTCCCGCACCTCTTGTCATCCTCAGCTTGTTGGTGGACAAGTTCAAAATGCAGGGGGACCCCTCACATAATACTTTTCTCCATTTTGAGAAATCCTGGATGAGTGTCACCTAAGTGTTAGTGTCATTATTGCACATCTTTAAATTATCCTTCAACAAGTCCTTTATAATGCTTCCATTGGTCCCCAACATTATGGTACCCTTCTTTCAGCTGAGAGAACAGGACTTGTTTTGGGAGGTGATGGTCTGGCATCCAGACTATCTGACCAGTCCGGTGGAGTTGCTGATGGATGTTCATTGTCTCAATGCTGATGGTCTTTGCCTCTTCTGGAACACTGATATCTTCCCATTTGATCTTCAAGAGCTTTCAGAGGCAGCGTTGGTTATGCCTCTCAAGGACTTTCAAGCAATGTCTGCAAGTTGTCCAGGTTTCATACCAATATGGGAGAAAAACTAAAATCTTCCTCATCAGTATCCTGTGTTGGTGCATAGGCATGCATAATAGTTTCCTCTCAGTTTTTAGTGAGCTCATTGATGCCAACTGAGAGAGGCACCTTATGAGAGGCACCTTATGAGCTTGTTCTTTATAGCAAAGTCGACTCCAAGGTTCATCCAAAGACTTTTTTTTCCCCTTCCAGAATTAGGTGTATCCTCCTTTCTCCTTCATCAGCCCTTCTAGTTTTAGAGAAGGAAGGAATACTCATGTTAAACTGACTCAATTCACATGTAATGATGGTTGTACATCACTCTGATCTGCTGATTTTGTGTTGTCCATCAGGGTACATACATTCCAACTTCCAAAATTACAATTTCTTGCATTTTTTGAATTGTGGGTTCATCCCTGCTGGATGTGGGTATCCAGCCCTTAGGAATGGAAGCAAGGCTACTTATAGGGCACAGTTGCTAGCGCCTCCCTATGTCAGTTCAGCAGAGTGGGTCTTAAAGAGGACTGCTCGGTCATGGGTGCAGCTGCAAAAATGGGTGACCTGCCTCAGTCCTTGAGCAAGACGGTGGACTCCCACACCAACTCCCTGTGTGTCAGTCTGTGACTAGGAACTTCTGGATCTTGTTGTCCTGTTCCCATTGCCACTTGTCCAAAGTTTGGTGGTGATCACCTTGTGCCAGTATTTCCCCCAAACTGTGCAGGACTTCTTTTTTTTCTGGGGAGGAGCCGGGGGGGGGGGGGGAGACTTGTGCACAACAGTCACAATGCTGTCCTTGACAGAAGGCTTGAAATTAATGTCATGGACACTGCTATGACTGGAAATCCTCTATCAGCTGCAGCCTTCATAGCTGTTATGACACAGCAATTTCACCTCCACTGTGCACCTATCCTCTCTCTGTTTTGCTGTTGAGGACTTCTTGGATCACACTCTGTCCAGAACCTCACTCTTGACCGTTCTGCCATGGGTGACCTAAGGGAGTACATGACTCCAGGCACCCATGCCCTCAAGGTCATTTGAAACACAATGTAACCTTCCTCATCAAAACAAGCTAATGTTCCATGGAGACGAGATTCAGTACAGATAAGAAAAAAGACTCTCTACTGAAGTGGGGCAAATAATTCATTGTGAATGAGTTAACTAAGGATTTTATCCCTTTTTTTGATTTTTGAAGCATTTATGTATAAATCCTGGAGAGACAAATCTGATTTTCCTGTATGGAAACTCCTTTTGATTTAGGGTCCTTCTACTGATCAATGTCATGATACAATACAACAAAAATCAAGTTGTTGATCCTAGAGGTAAATAAGCAAATAGGGAACAAAAATCCAGCTATGCACACCTTGGAGGCAACTGTCATCCAAAAGTGTGTAACAGACCAGCAAATTCCCTACTTCTCCTGCACTACTTATACTTCCTGACAGAGTGAATCATATTATACCACGTTTTAATAGCTTTCTTACCACCCTGGAATGAATTACATGCTTGCATAACAGTGATGGTAAACTAGAATCCATAGCTTAGCAACATTATTAACAAAGGCATGACTCCTTGTGTTCAGTATCAATTAATCAATGCTAATATATTTTAGTAGATCTATTCAGAGGTACATGAACAGTGCAGCTGAAGAATAGCTAATACTAATCCAGCAGCACGGGACTAGGAAGTTGGCATTGCATGCGACTATTTGAAGTAGAGATGCTAGAATTATTAGTTTTTCTTAATAAATAAGTTAGATTGCAATTTTCAAAAATACCTAAGGGATTTAGGAATCCCTATTGGGACCCAGGTACTTCTGGAAATGACATTTATCACCTAATAAATAAAGTGAGGGTTGGAAATGAAGGTGTCAAAATGTAAATCAGTGAAGTGTTGTCTTCCTGAGATTTAAAATGGACAGCCCATGACAACACCTGTGACAGGCGTGACAGCCTGTTTTAATTCTTAAATTTGGCAATGAATGCCAAGAGTTTTCACTGTTTCAGTGCTGACAAGATTGCAGAGACTTTCAGCTAATGTGCTTGCCCATTTTTAGATTCACTGGTGCATAATGGAGGACCATTAGATGCATGGCTGGTTGCTGTCAAAAGGTGTTGGTGCTGACAATGAATTCATGCTCTTCTCTTCCTCCATTGTCTACACAGAGTTGAAGAGAGAAGATGCATTACTTCCCCAATGTCCAAGGCTGAGCTGTCCAGGTGCACAAAACACCAAGGAAAACTCCACAGATGCCAAATTCTTCAGCAGAATCCCATCTCTGTCTGTTTAAAAATACATAACATGGAACAGTGCACTGATTGCATTAGTCTTCACATGTAGTTCAATAATCTCCATTTCTGAATTCACATTAAACCCACAGCAGATAATTCATTTGGCACAGGAAAAAAATAAGGACTTGCTTGTTGAAAGACAGGCAAGGCCTTAAATGTATATTAATAATCAGCCAAAGTTCAGCCACAAAGGCAGGGCTGGCTGGCTAGTAGGTCTCTTGCTCTTTACTTTGGGTTCTATTTTCGGGTTTGTCAAAGGCCTACAGTGTGACCTGGGGCCAGTCCCTTCTTCTCTTGATACCTCTGTTCTCTCTTTTCTCCCTGCCCTTTGTCTATCTTGTTGTCTTAGATTGTCAGCCACCTGGAACAGACAGCCTAATACTCTCAGTGGCTCCCAACCTTTTCAGTAACTCAGCACACTTCAGTGAGACCAACAATTCCCCACTTTTTTATCATGTAGTGGGGCAGGCACAAGCATTACACTATGCATGACCTCTAACAGATTCCCTCCCTCCCCTGTTGCCACAGCAGGGATAGGAAATGGGCTCCTTGCCAGCCTGTTTGGGTTGGGAAGCAGCATTTCAGCTGCCTTCCAGTGAGAATGGGCTCTTGCAGAGTAGGTGTTTCTCTTCACGGTAGCGTGGCAAAGAGCCACCACTGGGGAAAATTAACCAGCTCCGCAACAGCTGGGCCTCAGGCAGCCTTGCTCCTGGAGCTCCAGCTCATGTGGGATTGTCAAGTCTCCCCGCCCTGCCTGCATTGGCTTTGCAAAGAGCCACTGCAAGGGGAAATTGACGAAATTGCATGACACACTTAGACAGTTCTCATGACACACCAGAGTGTCATGGTATACTGGTTGAAAACCACTGCTCTACGTGGACAGGTATCTTCAGTAACATTAAGAAGAATACAATACAGATCTTATTTAGATCTCAAGCAGCACATGAGAGAAAATCTTCTGGCCTCAACTTAGCAGTGAGTTCTAGAGTGATGAATGAAAAAACTTATAGACTAGGATAAGGAAACCTCTGTCAAATACACGAGTTCACAGAACAAATAGCTTTTAAATGCAAAAGGGGCATTTATGTTGCAGAAATAGTAAAAATAATAATATGATGTGATGGCCCATTAGCAGAATAACATTCCATTTCTTCCAAGTGAGAGCAATATTGTGTTCTGCTCTGTCTTTTGGATGGCTCCAGTAGCCTTGTGTATATTGTCCCCAGTAAATATATTGCTATTTAGCATTACAGGAATGATAGATTTTCAGGTTTTAAAATTATACCTTACTTCTGATTTTTATAGCTTTAAATGTTCTCCTTTTGTCCACATCTAATGATGATGACAATATGTATTGTTGGAAAATTACATTTGGCAGTATGTGTCAAACGGAGGTAAAACTGAAAATAAATTCTCTAATAAGAGAATGGCTCAGTATGTTTTCTATGATTTTCTTAAAATGACTTAATTTGTTTTATGCAGAAAGATCAGTTTTCTTTTATTCCTCTTTAAATGTTAATGATTGACTTCAATCGTTGTTTGATAGTACAGTCTTAATGAACTCATTCATATTAGACCAAAGAAAATGGAATACACCACTACAAGTACTAGCACCTCTCTAATGAGCTGTGCAATACAGATATAACTTCCTCTGCATTCCACAAATGGACCATTAATTGGGGAAAGGGTCAAAATGTGGAAATAAGACTTTATAGTGTATAATCTGTGAGGTGGGTAGGTATCTGCCTTAGGAACATTTGGGCTATGTCTACACGTGAAGCCAACATCGAAATAGCTTATTTCGATGTAGCAACATCGAAATAGGCTATTTCGATGAATAACGTCTACACGTCCTCCAGGGCTGGCAACGTCGATGTTCAACTTCGACGTTGCGCGGCACCACATCGAAATAGGCGCTGCGAGGGTACGTCTACACGCCAAAGTAGCACACATCGAAATAAGGGTGCCAGGCACAGCTGCAGACAGGGTCACAGGGCGGACTCAACAGCAAGCCGCTCCCTTAAAGGGCCCCTCCCAGACACAGTTGCACTATACAACACAAGATACACAGAGCCTACAACTGGTTGCAGACCCTGTGCCTGCAGCATGGATCCCCAGCTGCAGCAGCAGCAGCCAGAAGCTCTGGGCTAAGGGCTGCTGCCCACGGTGACCATAGAGCCCCGCAGGGGCTGGAGAGAGAGCATCTCTCAACCCCCCAGCTGATGGCCGCCATGGAGGACCCGGCAATTTCGACGTTGCGGGACGCGGATCGTCTACACGGTCCCTACTTCGACGTTGAACGTCGAAGTAGGGCGCTATTCCGATCCCCTCATGAGGTTAGCGACTTCGACGTCTCGCCGCCTAACGTCGAAGTTAACTTCGAAATAGCGCCCGACGCGTGTAGCCGCGACGGGCGCTATTTCGAAGTTAGTGCCGCTACTTCGAAGTAGCGTGCACGTGTAGACACAGCTTTGGGTAGCTTGAATGAAGCTTGGTTCATTGGTACAACTCCACTGAAGGCAATGGTGACCCTAGAAATGCCAGCGGTGAGGCCTGCTTTCCCTCACTGTTGGTCCCATTCCACAGGCTCTGTGTGCGGATGTTTGAGGTCATCCTCCACATCCCTTTCTCTGGGGTACAACATGTATCCTTAGAGAGAATGTGTGTGTGTGTAACAATGCACAGCATAATTGGTTTCCTCCAAACCGATAAGAGAACAGGTGAATGTTATCTGTACTCAGATACACTTATGAATAAAATCCAAAGAATTCCTCTTAATTTGTCACTTCTATTTATCAATGCTTTTTCAAAAGGCCTGTACAAAATAAAGGTCTGACCTGCTTTTAACACAAGAAGTTTTACTGCCACGAGTATTATCTGTGATAGACTGAGGCAGTTGCAGTTTATACACTGCATTGTGCTTTTGTGAATTCCAGGCTATACTCCAAAGTCCATTTTAATTGTAGGCTTGTTAGCCGGTGGCCGGGTAATGTGCGGTGAGGTACCAGCTATGCCCTTGTTATCATCCAAGTTTAAAACTGCAAGAGCAGAGAGCTCCTTGCTGCAAGCAGCCAAGACAGGCTGACGGATTCCCCTGGGTCCTAAGCAACCAAGTTTTTTACTGTTAGAGCAGGCAGCTCCTAGCACTCTCACCTACGGCCAGGCTGTTGTAACCAAATGGTTAAAGTTCTTTTGTTGTGCCGGCTGTGTTGCAGTGACAAAAGGGTTAACAAAATAGTTAGGCTTGGATCTTAACTAGTTACAAGTTTATTAAGCTACAGTTATAAGCGTATGGTTACAAAAGGCTACTGTTTACTTCTTATAAGCTAGCAAAGTGCAGGTGTTAACAAGTTACGTTACAATCCAATACAAAGATATCTGTTACCATCTAACACAATGATATCTTGATACTAGTTACAGAGCTCTAATTCTTTAGCTGTGCACAAAAAAGTCAGAGACCTAGCATGGGTGTATCTTACCCTCTCTGCATCTCTCGATACCAGCGTAGACAAGCCGGATCGGTCACTCAATTCCGCGGAAAGACGAATACGAGGTTGGGCGTCCCCAGCTGTGGACCTCAGGAGGCAATCACCTGACCCGACCAGCAGGTAGTTGGTGGAAATGCACTCAAAGTTAGAGTTCTGCTGGACCCATCTTTTATACCCCCTTTTGGGTTACGTATTCTCTTTCTTATCTATGGTGCCAGATCATACTGGTCTGTCTTTGTGACTCTAGTTTGTTACAAGGGCATTTCTACTTAGTTTGCACTTGTAAGACAAGAGATAAACAATTTAGGAGTACAGGACATTCTTTTGTGCGGGCGGGGCACGTCCCCTTCTGGGTGATTGTGTGTGTGCATCATATTGATCAATGCCAGCTGGGGTGATTTCTTGAGGGTCCCCCCCCTCTTGTGTTGACAGTCTGGCCTGTTAGCCTTCTAGCTGTACTTTCTGCTTCTCAGGGTCACGATAAGCTAGCACATCTGGGCCTCAATGAGGGCATCAAAGACTGTGCTGTCAGCAGCCGTTTCCGTGCCCTGTGTGCTTCTCGGTGGGGGGGGGGGGCAACGAGCAAGCTGGCTTGTAAGGGGGAGACTTTGTCTGGCTACAAGGCTCTAACCTCCACTTTAAATATAGACCTGAGAGTGTCTTTGAGCATTCATTCCAGACCACGAAACTGATATCTACTGGAGAAACTGGGTCTGAGAAGCTATGACTAATAAGAGCTATCTGCACTGAGTGATTCAACTCCACTGCAACAATATTTGTTACCAGCATTATCATAACTACCATTGCGTTTTTTTTTTTTTTTTAATGACTGCCTAGAGAAGATGGGGATAGGAGTCTCGAAAATCCTCAGTGGTAGCAGAGGGGCAAGAAAGGTGTCAGAGAGTGGTTTTTAAAAAAAGAAAGGTGAGCCAAGAACCCCATTTCACTTCCTGCAGCAAGACAAACAGTCCAAGGAATCCAGAGAAGTTTCCTGGACTAAAGGATTTGGGCCAACCCAAGACTTAAGGGTCATGGGAAGGTTGGAATGGTGACAGTTGGTGGGAGGGGACTGGATGGGTTTGCAGTCAGAACAGTTTTGTTGTTTTCCATTGATCTCTAACTATCCTGTGCGTTTTTAAAGAGGTGTAGATTGGAGAGTTAGGAATGTTTAAAGAGAAATATTAATGCGGGTTATGGGTCGACAATCTGACCTAATAATTTTGAGAGTTGACCTCTTCTCTGGACCACAGTTACCAGGAGCTGGCTGAGCTCTGTGACAGGAGGTGGTTCTCCGGACTTCAGTGATCACATACAGTATTCTAGCATTACAATATTAGTACAGCACTTTGACTCTACACAGTTAAGCATATGGGATTGCTCTGAGTGACAAATAAATGCAGTTTTCTTATATGATTTACTTTTGTAGTTTGCATTTATGCTTTATGCCTAGTAAAACACCTTACTCACACCCACTCCTGAGAACCTGAGAGTTGAAGAACCAGCTCCTCTCTGCTGGTGGTGAGAAGGTGTTAGCCAATGGCCGGGTAAATGAATGGTCTGTGAGCCTAGTTACATCTGTGTCTTTGACTGCTAGGACCGACAATCCCTTCACAGAGGGCAGCCAGTGTGGCTGACGGGTGCCCCAAAGATCCACCCACGTCTTTAACTGCTAGGACAGGCAGTCCCTTCGCAGCGGGCAGCCAGTGTGGCTGACGGGTGCCCCAAATGTTGGTGCAGAGAGCTTATTTCACCCGATTCTTTAACTGCTAGGACAGACTGTCCCTTCGCAGAGGGCAGCCAGGGAGGCTGATGGGTGCCCCAGGAGTCCTTACCACTGACCAGGCTGATATAGCCAAATGGCTAAGGTTCTTTGTTTTGTGTTCAGCTGAGTTACAGTAACTGGAAGGAGTCAGGCTGAAAGCTTAAATGGTTACTATTTATTAAAAGGCAGAAATAAGAATCTGAGTGGTTACAAGGCTATTGCTCTATCTTCTTAACTACTAGTAGGCTGATACATATGGTATACCAATCACATTACAAATGAAAGTTACACATTTGAGGACAAAGTGCCTCAGTTTACAGAGCTCTTACTATTAAATGTGCACAAAGTACATTACAGGTATAATTCTCACCCCGGCGTCCTTCAACTCCAGCGTAGCCTGTGTCTACTACTCAATCCCTCGGGAACAAGATATGAGAGGAGGGCATCCCCTGGGACCTCGGGAGGTAAAGACCTTACCCGTCCGGCAGGTATAGGTAATTGGAGCTCAGTTAGAGTGGTCTGCCAGACACTTCTTCATACCCCTTGGGTCACACACACTCTTCCTCATCTGTTAGATGCCAATTATGCTGGTTCGCCTTTGTGACGCCAGTTCTTACAAGAGAGTTGCAACTTAATTTGAGGCACCTAAGAGGGGCAAGATGGAGTAAAGCAGGGGGATTCTGTCTGGCTACAGAAGGGGAGGAGAGTGGTGTAATATGGTAGAGGGCAACCTTCAAGATTTAAAGCGTACTTGTAGAAGAGAGAAAGTGTTTTAGCAAATCTTTGGAAAGCCTTGGACAGCTCTCTGGCATGCTACTTGCTTTAGGTCACTTTGGCTCAACCTTCCAATACCAACATTAGGCTTCTGTTCCCCAGGATTTCTAGGGGTACAATATCTGATTGGTGGAATTAAGCTAAGACGCCTTTCTGAATATTCATGAAGTATGATGCTTCAGCCTTGTGAGCAAATTGTAAGAATAGGATCCTACAGTAAAAAAGCAAGAAATAGCCCCTGGTGCCATTTGTCTCTAATTTTGGTAAACAGGAAGACCGGCGTATCTGGGACATGATATTTTTGAGCATCTGCTGATGCTCCACAAGATAACTGCTGCCTTTGGCATCAGCATACTCTTGAAATAGTGATTCTGGAACATTAGTTATGGATATTATGATGCCCACCTTGCAGGATATTTATATACTTATTGTGATACAAAACAAAAAAAGCAGTCATGTAGCACTTTAAAGACTTACAAAATAACTTATTAGGTGATGAACTTTTGTGGGACAGACACACTTCTGCAGATCCATAGCCTTACCAGAACAGACTCAATATATAAAGCACAGAGGTCCAAAAATTATCAGGATTGACAAACTAGAAAAATTTTCTCCTAGACAACCTCCTAACTTTATGAGGATTCTCACTAGCACTCACAGGCCATACCGCAATAATACTAATCCTGGAACTTTTCCTTGCAACAAACCCCATTGCCAACTTTGTCCACATATCTATTCTAGAGATATCATCATTGGATCTAACCATGTTAATTACAGAATCAGGGACACATTCTCCTGTTCCTCAACTAATGTCATATATGCCATCATGTGCCAGCAATGCCCACACACTATGTATATTAGGCAAACTGCAAGCACTCTTTGCAAAGAATGAATGGACACAGAGCAGACATAAAAAATCTCCGAATACAAAAGCCTCTCAGCCAGCACTTTAATGGAGTGGGCCATTCTGTTGAAGACCTGAGAGCTTGTGTCCTGGAGAAAACAAGCTTTAACATCCACCTACAGAGAGAATGTTTGGAACTAACACTCATATTTAAATTTGACACAACACTTGGTTTGAACAGGGACAGAAATTACCTGACCCATTATAAGGGCTCTTTCACATATTTTGATGTTTGACCTAACGCTTCACTTCCCCACTCTTTCTGCTCTTTTATCTGATTCACCAACCTTGATAACAACTTTTGGACCTCTGTGCTTTATATATTGAGTCTGTTCTGGTAAGGCTATAGATCTGAAGAACTGGGTCTGTCCCACAAAAGCTCGTCACCTAATAAATTATTTTGTTAGTCGTTAAAGTACTAGATGACTGCTTTTTTTGTTTTGCTAGAATACACACTAACATGGCACTAGTCTCTCTGCTATTATTTTGATACATATTCATAAACTTCTGTATACAATACTAACACCTACATTAAATAGAAGAAAAAACCCTGCTAAAGCTAACCTTGTACAGAGTGTGAGCTCTGTAGGCCTTTTGAACTTCTGCTAAAATAGAATAAATCAGAATAAAATGGGGTAACTAGGAAAAATAAGCCGACTACATATCAGCTTACTATATAGAGTCTTACAAACTAGAAATCCAATAAAAGTGTCCTTATTAATAAATGCATAAGCTATTAGGCTACAGAGGAAAGTGTGGTGTGTAGAAGAAACTTCTTTGCTTACGAAGCCTGTTTTTCCTTGATATACTGCTGCATTACCCCTGAAAGATGTATTTAGGAATCTAATGTTCCCACACTCAGTTGGCCCCTGGAAAATATATCAAAGCTATTGAAAGCTCAGGAAGGCTGTGGAACTGATTCTGGTTTTGAAGCTAGGTATGCAAGGTCCCACTGATCAAGAAGAATGTCAGATAGGGAGTCTGACCTGGAAGAGTGCCTATGAGGGCCAGAAGTTGGAACAAAGACCAGTCCTAATTTAGGGCCCTGGTACTCAAGAGCACATGGGATACAACTGTTGAATCCAATCTTAGTAGACTGCTGTCCATCCAGAGAGTAAGACTGATGTGACAGTATCATTGGAACTTATCATGTATGAGCTGATACAATCAAATATAGGCCGCAGTCCTTCACACACACATGTGGTCGTGTAGTCAGGATCAGGCCCTAAGATTGAATGGAACGGTTTCTACATACAATTTTGGGGTAAGCCTCTGCCACCTTCACTCAACCTGAATACTACCTTAGGGTCAAGTAGTCCTAGGAAAAAACTAGGCCCATAATGAGGTAAATTGTTAGCCAGAGAAGAAATAGAAAGGAACTATGATGCTGAATAAAGCTTCATAAGCACAGTCACACAATCATTTCCCCTTTCCCCTTTAGAAACTGATGATATCAAAAGCATTGAGTGATGGCCTACCCCTGCTCCCATTGAATTCAGTGATCAAACTTCCACTGAATTCAATGGGAACATTTGAAAATCCTGCTCTAAATATGTGCCCCCAGGCTCTAACTGAAGCCTCTTTCAGATGACCTGAAGAACAATCTCATTTTCAATCTACATTTAAAATTAAATTATTTAAATCAAGTCCAAATTAATTTAATAATCATGTATGAAACTTGCAATATTTGCCACATTTCATGCCTTTTTAGAAACAAGAGACTGGAGCAGCTGTCTGTAACTTTCACTACCCTGATGTCTCTCAAGAATTGTGAGGCAGAGCAGTGAGATAATCAGACATGATTACTTCCACCAACAAAGCAAATATGTTTCATTTTAAGCCCACCAGCATTGACGGAGTTCCTTTAATTTGTCCTAAAGTATGTAGTACATTTTAATTATTCTCCATAGTCTCATAGGATAGATTTGATCAAAGTAAATAGGAACTATTAATTTTTCAGACCTTTAGGGTGCTAAAATAATGGATGAAGCATGGAATAAAACAAAAAAAACTTATCTACAGTGGCAAAAATACAATTCTTGCTGTCTGATGGGTATTCAGTTTAGATGTTGTACTTTCTAGCAACCTTCAGCTGTTTTAATCAGTAAGAAACTGACCTCTACAAGAGTACAGGATATGTGAAAATGCCTGGGAGAAGTGACCTGCATACTAGCAGCTGGCTATGATCTTTCTCCAATAAGTGTTTAAGATAAGATCTTACTCTATAAAATTATGTAATTTTATATATTTTGAGATAAGCACTACTTTGTGATACTGGAGGAACAAAAGGTGTTTTAATCAGTTAACCTATGTGCAGCTAATTTATATCCTGAAAAAAACAATACTTATCTTTCATCTTACTATGCTACAGAGAAGCAGTTTAAACAAAATCGATAAGGTAAAATTACTCATTTTCTCAAAATGTTATTTTGTTATGGCAAAAAAAGAAGAATTTATACCTGGAAGAACGGATTGTGTGAGTGATCCATTACAATTCCTTTGCTTCATGGCCAAATTATAATTAGGCTTGGGAAGGTTGGATTTTTATCAGTGAGTATCAGCAAATGTCCATTTTATGTACATACAGAATGGATGAAAAATATTTCCATCAATAATAGAAATTTATGTAAGGAATGTGGCAGAAGGAACGCAATGCTGCTGAAGGCTGGGAGGAACGTGTCTCCCAGAGGTCATCTGCATGAGAATGCAAAGTGCAGCAGGTGTGATACTGAGGCTGGGAGGAGTGTGTTTCCCAGTGATCATTTGCATGAGAATGCAAAGGTGTGCATGTGTGATACCTTTTCAAGCAAAGCCTAATGGGCAGCAAGTAAGCCATGAGATTTGGTCTATTGTAAACATGTAGTTGTAAAAATCACAATTTAAGCTGACACTCAGTGTGGGAGTTGTGAGATCTCACCAATGCTTTGGGTTGTTGTGGGGGACAGGGCAGTCGCCTTAGCTGTGTAAGACATTGATTACACAGGGCTCCCTGGTTTAAAGCATTGTGGAATGGAGGGGAGGGGTACTGGTTGAGCTAGCTTGGTGAGTGCCTTGGCCATATAGCTATAAGCCTGGCTTGACTAACCCTACCCACCTGTTGAAAGATAGAGCTGGATACTAGGGTGTTTGTGAAACCCCACACTAGAGATACCAAGAGCTGAAATCACAGAGTGGCAGCTGAGGCCACGCAGAGCTGAAATCACTGGGTTCTGCCTTAGGGCAGTCCCAAGCAGTGGGGTTAGGACTGGCGGATGACAACAAGACCGGTGGGTGGCCAGTAGGAGCAGCGGCGGTGGACTGGTGGGCAGCTGGTAGGAGCAGTGGTGGACGACGGCGACTGGCGGGCGGCTGGTAGGAGCGGCGGCAGACCGGCAGGCGGCCGGTAGGAGTGGCGGTGGATGATGGCGACTGGCAGACGGCTGGTGACAGCAAGGGGAGGCTACAGACAAGTGGACAGCTAGTATTGCCCTGGTGATGTATCTGCAGGCTTTGGGTTTGGGACTGCACCGCAGAAGGTACACCCTGGAACTGTGTGTAGCCGTGTCTACATGTGCACGCTACTTCGAAGTAGCGGCACTAACTTTGAAATAGCGCCCGTCACGGCTACACGTGTTGGGCGCTATTTCGACGTTAACATCAACGTTAGGCGGCGAGACGTCGAAGCCGCTAACCCCATGAGGGGATGGGAATAGTGCCCTACTTCGAAGTTGAACGTCGAAGTAGGGCACGTGTAGATGATCTGCGTCCCGCAACATCGAAATAGCAGAGTCCGCCATGGTGGCCATCAGCTGAGGGGTTGAGAGACGCGCTCTCTCCAGTCCTGGCGGGGCTCTATGGTCACCGTGTGCAGCAGCCCTTAGCCCGGGACTTCTGGCTGCTGCTGCTGCAGCTGGGGATCCATGCTGCATGCACAGGGTCTGCAACCAGTTGTCGGCTCTGTGGATCTTGTGTTGTTTAGTGCAACTGTGTCTGGGAGGGGTCCTTTAAGGGAGCGGCTTGCTGTTGAGTCCGCCCTGTGACCCTGTCTGCAGCTGTGCCTGGCACCCTTATTTCGATGTGTGCTACTTTGGCGTGTAGACGTTCCCTCGCAGCGCATATTTCGATGTGGTGCTGCGCAATGTCGATGTTGAACGTGGACGTTGCCAGTCCTGGAGGACGTGTAGACGTTATTCATTGAAATAGCCTATTTCGATGTCTCCGCATCGAAATAGGCTACTCGAAGTAGGCTTCACGTGTAGACGTAGCTTGTGTGTGGAAAAGGGCCAAGAGCCCTAGCAAGAGACTGGGTTCTACTGCATATGGGGATGGTATCTGGGTAAAGGGGGTTTGTCTCTTCTTTGCTGAGATATACTGCATCTGTCGCTGTAACCTTGGGGTAGGTTATGGTCATTAAACAAGCCATTTCTATCTCAGACTCTGTGCTTGCGAGGCGGGGGAGAACCGCCTTACAGGCACCCAGCACGGTGGTGAAATTGTCCCAGGCCACTGGGTGGGGGCTCGAGCCAGTTGGTTGTATCCTTGATAGGAAAACCCCACAAGAGTTGAACCTGGCCCTTCTGGCAGGCATCTGGCGTTGACAGAAGGGTTACATTTACAATAGGGAACTAAGGAAAATTCTGGTTGAGTACTTATTAGGCTACAGTTACACTAGCAAGTTTTGCCAGCAGAACCCCAGTTTTGTCTACAATACCCGTGAAGTGTGCACACACAGAATGCATTTTGTCAACAGTATCTGGACAATACACAGCATTTTTACCAGCACCGTTCTGCCTCACGGCTTTGAGGCAGAACTTTGCTGTCAACAGATTCTGTTGACAAGCTGTGTAAAGGCCCCCAGGGGGCCTCTCTCGACAGATAGGACATCCACAACAATGGGCAACCCTGTCTTGCTGGGCTTCTGGGTGCCTGTTTTGTGTCGACAGAGCAGAGTGATCTCCCAATTTGCTTTTGTGTTTGGCCACACTTTGTCAACAGAATTTTTGTTGGGAAATCTCTCCTGACAGTGACTTCTGTTGACTGAGCACTGTAGTGTAACTGTAGCCTTAGAGGTTGATTTAAGACTACTTACTTTGTGCATTTTGAAAAGTGATGCTGATGATTTGTGTTTTAATGGTTATGAAGATGTTTATTTAATTGAATGGAGCTACTAAGCCTGAGTTATTAAATAACTGTCTGATCCCTACCATAGTCTGATGTCCACCCTGCAAATTTTTCTGCAACTATGTCAATTGAAATGGATAAAAATAAAAATGCCCAAAATAAACATATATACTATACATCAAAATTATTAAAAATGTATTCTGACAAGCCTAGTCATAATACACTGAGGCTGTGTCTACACGTGCCCCAAACTTCGAAATGGCCATGCAAATGGCCATTTCGAAGTTTACTTATGAAGCGCTGAAATGCATATTCAGCGCTTCATTAGCATGCGGGCGGCAGCGGCGCTTCGAAATTGACGAGCCTTGCCGCCGCGCGGCGCGTCCAGACGGGGCTCCTTTTCGAAAGGACGCCACCTTCTTCGAAGTCCCCTTATTCCCATGAGCTCACGGGAATAAGGGGACTTCGAAGTAGGTGGCGTGCTTTCGAAAAGGAGCCCCATCTGGACGCGCCGCGTGGCAGCAAGGCTCGTCAATTTCGAAGCGCCGCTGCCGCCCGCATGCTAATGAAGCGCTGAATATGCATTTCAGCGCTTCATTAGTAAACTTCGAAATGGCCATTTGCATGGCCATTTCGAAGTTTGGGGCACGTGTAGACGTAGCCTGAGTTATTATACATCCAGCTCTTACAGAACTCAATCACAAAGTTTCCTTTTGACTTCAATGATGCAGGATCAGGCGCTAAAGGGATGAACTTTTGATTAAAGAAGTAAGAAAGGAGACTTCTGAGCTGTAATATTTGCAATATTCATGTCTGTTAATCCAAACCTTAGCAATGATTCCCTGAAGAGAGAGCTTCATACTATGGAAACCTAAGCAGCAGTTTCTTCTGCAGCAATAAGTTACATAAACCACAATCATTTATTTGGCAATTCAGTCAAAAGAAATCATACCTACATTGACAACTCCTGTCATGATATTTACAACCAGGAGAGCCAGTGACAAGATCCTTGCTGATGTAAATTGGTATGTTTCAAGTAAAGTCAATGGGCCTATGCTGAGCATCTGTTTATGAAAATACAGGTAAGATAATCACCCAGCAAAACAACTTTTCAGTTCAAAATGTTCCGCAGAGTTGTTAATGTGCTATTAAAACGTTTAGCCTCAGCAGCAGCTGGCTTTTAGTGGTGGGTGAAATTCATTCTCCATTTTCTTCCACTTCCTCCTGGGGATGGAGGGAGGGTTCCTTGTAAAGTGGGTTGTTTTGTAAAGCGTTTTGTGATCACTGTTTTTAAAATGTGTTACTCCACAAGACAACTGATTTTGGTTTTACTGTCAAGTACACCTTGAGCAGAGTCCCTTGGTGAACTGACATTGCTGTCCTGAATGGAGAGCATAACCACATCACAGAAATTAGAGATGGAAATATCCATTTCCTCAGTAATGTTTCCTAAAATGTATTATCAATTAGTTTCCTAGCAAACAGCAATAAGGTTATGTGGAAAGTGAGGTTTTGGTGAGGGAGAGCGAGCAAGATGACAGACCTAATGACGTATGTATCAGTAATAACAGAATTCTGTAATGTTACTGGAATGAAGATAAAAAAAGCTCTTTATTAAAATGTCAATGACAGCAGGAAGTTGACGACTTCTCCTTTGAGTGGGGGGAATCCACCATTTTGGAATAGACAAGTACATGTAAATACGAAAATCCCTTGTTGGGTGGGGTTTTGTCTCCTTCCCTGATAGAGAGGGACAGCTGCCGCTGCCTCCTGGAGGAGAACTGGGATGCTCACAGACACCCCTCTGGAAGCAGGGCAGTGGCATAGGAACAGGAAGTGGAACTGTGAAAGGCCAGCCCTACTGCTCAGCTGGGGGAGAGCTGCTGGAGAAGCAGGATGTCTCTCTCTCTGCTGCTGGATTCCTGAGCTGACGGACCCTGCTCCTGTGCCCAAGGCCTGCAGGGACTGCTGGAACTTCCAGACATCAAGGAGATGTTGGGGCTGATGCTTGTCATCTACCCTAGTGAGGCTGCTGATAACCCTGGAGCCCAGGATCCCCTAGTTGAGGATCGTAGGAGGTAGCCAAGGGAAGCCTAATAGGGTGTGGCTCTGTGATTGTGTGCAAGACAGCCAGTGTATTGCATTCAGTTCTCCTTGCTGACCCAGTGACTGACAGGGCCCTGGGCTGGGATGAAGTGGGGTGGGATGGCCTGTGTCCTACCCGCTGCCACCACACTGTCAGTGGAGGCAGTCCCCCCCGTTTTGTGGCCAGGAGGTATGCATTGGGCCAGCCACACCTAAATAAGTCATCAGAAGGTCTGCTGACCCTCCCACCGGAGAGATGATTTCCTCCAGAATTGAACTGATTGCTTCTCTGTCCTAAGTGAATGCTCTGGTGCAAACACCGTGCCCCCGTCATTGGGTCTGATGGCAAGAACCCCAGAACAGAACAAATTACTGCCTTGCCCAGACTGGCAGCCTGGGTGAATAAATTCCCGTCAGCTCTACCTGACAGTGGGTCAGAGCCCTACTGAATTATTGCTCTGCCTTGGGTGAGGGCCTTGGGCCTAGAGACTTATCATTGCCCGGTCTGAGTGCAGGCCTGGGACTCTAACCATGAGTTAATTTTTCCTGAACTGATGAACTTTGTGGCTTTTTTCTAGGATCTATCCTATTCCCCTCTTGTGAGGTAATTTCTGAGTACATGGTACAGTGTCATCAGCACACATTTATATCTCTTGAGTGTGCTCTGAAAATTCAGCCCCTGCCATGGAGGAATGGTGATTAATACCAGTAGCTGAGTTTGGCAGAATGACCTCATTTTCTGTTTGGGGTATATAGACATTTTGCCTCTGCAAAGAGATCATTAGGAAGATACTTTCTCTTTGCATCCCTGCTCATTGAAAGGAATTGTGGTAAACTCCAGACTAGGATTTGTCTGTGAAAAACTTATTTGCCTTATACCCCTTGCCTGAAAATAGAGGAAAATCTATTTCAGAGTCTCTACTTGCAGATATGTTTTGTTTTTTTTTACTCTCTACTGTATTTTTTCCCTTGCCATGATTACTAAAAAATATTGGTGGCAGTTTTCAGGAGTCATTCGCAATCTTGTGGATATCTTTGGAGTGCTCCTGTTAAGATTTTTGCAAATGTCTACCATTTTCTCTAAGCGTTCTTCAAGTGACATTTCCTCAAACTGATGATGTGAATGTGGCAGTACAGTCCTTATTGTTTCTGTGTTATGAAATGTAGTTTAAATTTACTCAACAAGGTGAAACGTTTGAGGTAATGAGACACCGCTACTTATTTTTAGCTATACATTTGACCACACTGAGCTTTTTTCTTAAGGGCAAGATGATAAAATTCCAACTAATCTTCCTTCACCAAACATCATCTGAAAAAAGCATCAGCGTTAACATTATCCTGGCCCTGGAAAAGGTTCAGAAAGGGCAACTAAAATGATTAGAGTCTTTGAACAGGTCCCGTATGAGAAGAGGCTGAGAAGATTGGGACTTTTCAGCTTAGAAAAGAGGAGACTGAAGGGGGACATGATAGAGGTATACAAAATTATGACAGGTGTGGAGAGGGTGAATAAGGAGAAGTTATTTACTTGTGCCCATAATACAAGAACTAAAGGACACAAAATGAAATGAGTGGGTAGCAGGTTTAAAACTAATAAAAGAAAGTTCTTCTTCACTCAGCTCATAGTTAACCCATGGAACTCCTTGATGGAGGAGACTGTGAAGGCTAAGACTATAACAGAATTTAAGAAAGAGCTGGATAAATTCATGGAGGTTAGGTCCATAAAAGGCTATTAGCCAAGGGTAGGAATGGTATCCCTGGACTCTGATTGTCAGAGGATGGAGATGGATGGCAGGAGACAAATTGCTTGATCATTGTCTTCGGTCCACCCCCTCTGGGGCACCTGGCACTGGTGACTGTCAGCAGACACGCTACTGGGCTGGATGGACCTTTGGTCTGACCCAGTATGGCCATTCTTATGTTCTTCTTGTATTCTTATGTGATCCAAAGGCTTTCATCTAGACATCTTGACCTAGATAGATAGTGGCCACTTATGTAGCTTAAGTAGGAGTAGGTGATTTATATGAAGAAAAATGAAAAACAGGGTGCTTTGAGCAACACTAATAATTTGGCACTCATTGTGGGGCAAAGCTAACTTTAGAATTTATTTTGGTGTTGTTCTATTATTTCTAAAAGAGAAAGTGGTACTCTCTGAATAGAAACACCAAGTGTGAATTAACTGAGGCACTGAAAATGACCTGAAGAATACCTCTCTGCCGCCATCATCATCATCATCATCATCACCATCATCAACCATGGGCTCAGTACCCATTAGTGATTGATGCCTCTCTCACTATTCTGTTTTCTTCCATCTTTCCCTGTCTGGTGTGGAGTGGCTTAGTGTCCATAGACTAGTCTGCACCAACCTACAATATCATCTACCCGTTCTCTGTGGGGTCTGCCTCACCTATTCAAACCATCCAATATGCGAATACCAGGGTCTTGATTTTTTGCTTGTTGTTTATTCTGCAGATAGTCCTGAATAGCTGTAACTTGTATTGTATAACTTTCTGCAGTTGGTTCTCTTTCAGCTGTACCTTCCTATATAATTCCTCATTATCATAGAATGATAGGGCTGGAAGGGACCTCAGCAGGTCATCTAGCCCAGCTCCCTGCTATAAGCAGAATCAACCCAAACTAAATAATCCCAGCCAGGACCGTGGCAAGCTAGGACTAAAAAATCCTCTAGGGATGGAGAATCCACCACCTCTCTAGGCAACGCATTCCAGTGCTCCACCACCCTCCTGGTGAAGTACTTGTTCCTAATATCCAGCCTACACCTCTCCCTATTTAGCTTCAGCCCATTGCTCCTTGTTCTGCCATTTGACATCACTGAGAACAGTTTCTCACCATCCTCTTTAGAGGATAACCTTATTGGTGATCTTTTGCATCCATCCTCTTCTCAGGATCTTTCCAAAACAACTCCTCTAGAATGCCAATATTCTTCTCTTCAAATCTTTTTTTATCACCCATGTCTCACATCTGTAAAACATGCTGCTGAATACACGTTTTCAAGAGGCTCAGCTTTGTTCCTAAGCTAATCACTTTGCTTTTCCAGATCTTATCCACCACCTTCAAATGTGCTCTTGCTTTCACTATTCTAGTCACTATTTCCTTCTTACAGTCTAGACCATATGTTATGTTGCTCCCTAGATACGTGAACTTCTATATGTTCTCTAGTTCAATCCTGTCTACACCAATCTTCCCTCCCATTTGCTTATCTCCAAATACCATTGCTTTTGTTCTGTCGATGTACATAATCAGTCCTTATGGCTTCCTTCCTTGTTTAGCACCTCCACTCTTCTCTCACTAGCTTCTCTTCTCCAATGATAACTGTATCATCCTGGGAACCTAAAGTTGTTGATTGTCATCCCATGCACAGGTATCCCTTCTATCTCTTCCTTGATCTTGTCCATCGCTCTCTCTAGGTGTGTGATTAAGATATATGGTGATATCAGATCTTCTTGTCTTGTACCTCTACTCATTCTAAACCAGTTTCCCAACTCTCTGCATGTTCTCACCTCTGCCTATGCATTGTTTTTGATATCCTTCAACAACCAAAGCAGTCTGCTATCCACTCTGTGGCCACACTTGGCCAAAACTTCGAAATGGCCATGCTAATGGTCAAATCAAAGAATACTAACGAGGTGCTGAATTGAATATTCAGCGCCTCATTAGCATTCATACACTGCTGACCACGGCTCTTCGAAAACGCTGTTTTTGAACACACATGGCTCGGCACAACTACACAGGGGTCCTTTTTGAAAGGACTCCACACATTTCAAAATCCCCTTATTCCACTGAGCTGAGAGGAATAAGGAGATTTCAAAATGAGCAGCGTCCTTTTGAAAAGGACCCCCCCGTAGCTGCGCTAAGCTGTGCATGTTTGAAAGCAGTGCTTTCAAAATGCCGCAGCCGGCAGCATGTGAATGCGAATGAGGTGCTGAATATTTAGTTAAGTGCCTCATTAGTATTCTTCGATTTGGCCATTAGCATGGCCACTTTGAAGTTTTGGCCAAGTGTGGCCACAGCCTGTATGACTCTAACACCGCCCGAGTCACTTTCTGATCTATACTTTCATGCCTTCTGAAAATTGAATAAGCAATTGTAGATGTTGTTCTTTCATTGAGCTTTCTCTGCTATCAATCTTAGTGCCAATATCTGCTGTATGATACTTCTATCTTTTCTGAATCCCACTTGCTCATTCACTGGGTATTCTTCTATCTGTGATCTCAGTCTCTCCATCAGTATCATCATCAGCACCTTGCCTAGATGACTTGTTAGGGCAATTGTTCTGTAGTTGTTGCAGTCCAATGCACTTCCTTTCTTGTGTATTGTTACTAGCACAGACCTTGTCCATTCCATAGGTGCCTTCCCTTCTTTCTATGCTGTTACATAGTTGGTATATTTCCTGAATCATACTTTCTCCACTCTATTTGATCATCTCTCCCCTGATCTTATCATTTCCAGGGCTCTTGTTGTTCTGTAGTTGTTTCACTGCTCTTTCTGTGCCAGCTCAAAGCTTAATTCTTTCACCAAAAGAAGTAGGTCCAATAAAAACATATGACTTCACCTATCTCATTGTATGAAAATGTGCATTAAGGGTTAGAGGTGTGTATGTGTTTTACTCTGAATGTTTTTTTCCTTTAAAGAACCTGAACTCAGCACTGTTCAGTTTCATAAATGAGAGCCAAACAAAAACTGTACAATGTGGATTAACAATTCCTCAGTTACTCTGGAATAAGACAAGGGGATTTATTTGTATATGTAGGAATGAAAAAGGAAACAGTGCTGTGAAACTCCCCAAGGCACAATCTGGGCTATTCAATTGTAGCGTCTCCTGATCTCTGTTATGGCTTGGGGTGTCTTTTATATAGCTTTACTGCTAGAATTCCTGGTCTGCTCATGCAGCCTTCAGCATGCAAATTCATTTCCAGCTAAACAGATGAATGTTCTCCCAGTCATTCATGAACTATGTACAGCTGCAAATTTTTAAACCAGCGGTGTTTCCCAGAAATATGCATCTTGCACTGCTCAGTGAACTCCTGCACAGTGCAAATTCACAGTATATTGATCCAATACTTGGAAATAATTACACACTATCCTTGTATTTTCACATAAAAAACTGTAACCCAAGCACACTATTGGACAAAAGAATAAAGTGTGTATTAATGACAGATTTTATGTGATTACAAGTGTTAAGGCATAGAAGTCAAAATTGAATATAAAAGATAAAAACACAAACTAATACCTATTGAAATTAAAAGTGAAATGTCTCTCACCACAAGCTGCAACACAAGCTGCATTTCTTTTTCACTTGTACCAGAGAGGTAGCTGTGTTTAGTCTGTACTCCAGAAAAACAAAACAGCAGAAATGTAGCACTTTACAGGCTAACAAAATGATTTATTTGGTGATGAGCTCTCATGGGACACTTCTTCAGATCAATTTCATTTCCAATACAGACTGACATATATAAATACAGAGGACCAAAAAGAAAAAAAATGCAATAAAAACTGACAAATCAAACAGGATAGAAGGAAGAGGGTGAGAGGTGGTGGAGATCTTAATTGTCCTGTCTGAGATAATTATGAGCATCACTGGAAGGGAAGCAGTCCTTGTAATGCATGAGGTAGTTGATGTCTCTGTTCATACCATGTGTTAATGTGCTGAATTTTAACATGTACTCTAACTCAGAAATCTCATGCTCTAATCTGTTGCAGGACACAAATTCTCAGGTCTTTAACAGGATTCATTTTACTCCTGGAACTTTTCCTTGCAATAAACCCTGCTGCCAACTTTGTCCACCTATTAATACTGGGAATACCACCACTGGACCTAACCGTGTTAGTTAAAAGATCAAAGGCACATTCTTGTGCACTTTCAGCAACATTATATATGCTATTATGTGCCAACAATGCCCTGACACTATGTACATTGGACAGACTGGGCAAAACCTTTGCCAAAGAATACATGGACACAGAGCAGATATCAAGAAACTCAATACACATAAGCTTGTCTGTGAATGCTTCAATGGAGTGGGCCATTCTGTTAAAGACCTGATAATCTGTGTCCTGAAACAAAGAGAATTTAACAACAGATTAGAGACTGAGATTTCTGAGTTAGAGTACATGTTCAAATACGACACATTAACATGTGGTATGAACAGAGACATCAATTACCTCACGCTTTACAAGGATGGCTTCCCTTCCTTTAATGCTCGTAATTATCTCAGACAGGACAGTTAACACTCCCCCACTTCTCACCCCTTTCTTTCTATCCTATTTGATTTGTGAGTTTTTATTGCAATTTTTTTTTGTTTTTTCTTTTGGTCCTTTGTACTTATGTCAGTCTGTATTGGAAATTAAATTGATCTGAAGAAGTGGGTCTGTCCCCATGAAAGCTCATCACTGAATACATCATTTTGGTAGTCTTTAAAGTATTACATTTCTGCTGCTTTGTTCTTTTTCAGTTGGAGACCTTTCCCTATTCATATTCCTTCAAAGATGTCATGAACAGAGAGATGAAATGAGGGTATGGAGGCAATGGTTTTGCATACTTACATCCCTCTTTTCTCTTTAGAAACTACCACCACTGGGGTGCAGACACAGTGATTTGTGTACATGAAGTCTGAACTATCTCTGAGATGAAATGTTAAATTTATTGTTTACACCTTTGTGGTGCTGAAGAATAATGGATTAAGCTGGTGATACTCTGCTAGTGGCTAATGTGTTTTTTGCCTCAAAAAACAACAACCTGGTTTGGACCTGCCTGTTTCAACCTTGGATCATGTGATAAAATAATTCAAATTAGAATGTATGAGAGGTTATTATAATGTTGAAGTACACATTTTACTGGGACAGCAATATTGAGTAGATTGTGTTTTCAACTGATGTCTCACAAGACTTGCTTTTTACAACAGTGCAGTAAATTTTATGCAAAATTTATCACATTCTTGTAAAAGTGGAGACCATAATAGCATAGACTATAATAAATGGAAATTTTAATAGTCTGATTATATAAACCCTATTTTCAGTTAGTACTGAAGTACATCTATGTACCTTCTATAACTATCTCAGCACTTCAGAAATTTACCTAGCCTTTGACAGCACACTAATCTAATATTCTTCACTTTCGTATGCTTCTGATACAAACCTAAAATATTTAGATTTCTTAGTTTATTTTATTACTTTTAATAGTGCTGTTAATTACACATTCTCATTTTCTTTCATTGTTGGAATTTGACAAGAACTTTCTTTAACCTTGAAAAACAGCACATAATTTCTTTGCTATGCTCCTATACACTTAATATGTCTTCTGCTCACTACATCTTTCTGACTTTTTTAAAAAATGTAAGTTTGATCTCTCTTGATACCAAAGAATCAAACAAATACATCTCTCAAATCATATTCTTATTGGAAGATTTTATTCTTCTATGCAAGAGACACTGAGACTAATTCAGTTCGCAACAGACCGGGTCCATAAGGCAGTAAACTGATACGCTGTTAATTTTTATTACTAAAGGTTCTTTCTACTATTCCAGCTCAAAATACTATTCATATTTTTATGGTTGCTTTGGACAAGTTTTCTAACACTACACTGTGATATTATACTCCATATTCTTCGTAGTGATATTATGATGACAGCATTATTATTTCATACAAGATTGGCATGGCATATTTTTATTCACTAAAGCTGGGTCTACACTACAGAGTTCTGTCAACAGAAGAGGCCTTCTGCTGATAAAACCAGGGAGTGTCCGCACTACAGATGTGTTCTCTCAAGAATCTGGTGACAGAACACAGTAGTTTTCCCAGCAGAGTTCTGTCTTGACCGTATGAGGCATAGCGCCTCTCACAGATTCTGTCGACAAAAAAGTAGTGTAGACTCTCCAGGGGCCCTCTGTGGACAGAGAGGGCTTCCACTTCATCAAGCAGCCATGTTTGCAGAAATTCCAGTTGGCTGTTCTGTCAACAGAGGGCTGGACAGTCTGGCTATTCTCTATCAGCAGAGGGTGTTGACAGAGGGAGCCTGTATTAGGTGTGGACTTGTTCTTCAGAGAGAGGTTCTGTTGGGAAATTTCTGTCAACAGTGGCTATGGTTACACTGACCCACACTGCTGGCAGAAATATGCAAATGGACGGTCTCAAAAATGCAAATGGCCGCTCACATGCATCGGTCACCAGTTTGGAAAAAATCAGGCATAAGATGATGCCAATAAAGCGGGTGTTTCGCCAGCAGCACCATGTTTACACAGCTTATTTTGTACCAGCCGCAGAGTCTGCTGGTAAGTGAATATGCAAATGAATGTCCGTTTGCATTTTTGAGACACTCCATTTGCATACAGCTACCAGCGGTTTGGGTCAGTGTAACCATAGCCAATGAATTCTGTCGGCAGAACTTGTAGCATAGACACAGCTTATTTCTTTGTGCCCCAGTTTCCCATCTCATCCTTTTTCTTTCATCTACTTAGAATATTAGGACGTGTTGCAGGGTCTGTTTCTTATTATGTTCCTAGCAGAAGGTGGTCCCAGTCTTGACTGGAGTCTCTAGATCGTACAGTACTATTATTACTTCTACAATAATTGTTTTGCAGATTAGTAAGGTATCCATTTAGTTGGTTATAAATTATCAGTTTGTATATTCACATTTAGTCTTCTCCCACTGACTAGATTAGCTCCATTATCCTATCTCCCACAGCTGTTTTCCCCTGATGTTTTAGAGGAAGGCAAAAAGCTACCATAATATAGCTTGCTAGTTGTACAAAGGTTTCCCATATGGGGAAAATTTCTTTTCTTATTCCTGTGGATAAAACTGTTGCCCAACAGCATGAAGTTAAAATACTGGATTTCAGCAGCGCAACACACAATTTTTATGATTGGTCAGGAAACTATCTGCCCCTTTCAATGTCCACTGTTAGACGATGATCTGAAGCAGCGAATTTCACAGGCTGGCAACACACTGCTTGAAGTTTGTCTTTATGCTTTAAAATAGTTCTCTTTATGGTAACTGTTCTGTTTTATTTTACATTTGAGACTATGTATGGAGACTTTCTAGGCCAAATTTTGCTTTCAGCCTCATTAACATGAATTAGAAGTAACTCTAGATTTATATGAGGGTATAGAGGAATTTGGCTACATATATGTTACATTAGGAGAACTGGTTAAAATAGGGTAATTATACTTAATGAAGAATTTTGCAAGAAAAATGAGGTGGATAGCTGAGAGAGATTTATGAAAGATGCTCAGTCAATGGATCTTGTTGCAAAACACGTTCATCAAAGTGGTAGTTGCTAAACATTGCAGTAGGACTTCCTCCTTGCTATACCACTAGTGAAGCAGCCTACCAGGAAGTTACTTAATTACCAAATAATCAATTTGTGCTACTTTTATTCACAATGGATACATTTACACTAGAGAGTTGTGTCGTCAAAACTGGGTTTTTCTTAACACAACTCACAGAGCACCTACACATAGAATGCGTTTTGTCGCCGTAAACCATCACCAAAAAAGCTGTGTAAATGGTCTAGTGGCCCCTTTGTCAACAGAGTGGATCAAAATATTGATCCGCTTTTATGTGTAGATGTGATCTTTTGACAGAATTTTGTCGGAACATCTCTTCCGGCAGTAACTTCTGTTGACAGATGCTTCTAGTCTAGGGTAGTATCTTAGCATGTTTTGAAATGGGGCTTCTCATGTAATGAGGTATTACCCTGAAGTGATAAAATTGTATCCCATGGATGAAATTCACCCATGTTCTGAGGTAGGTTACATTATCTAGTTCCACCCAACAGGCCTTTGATGACTTGAGCGGTGCAGTGGACTTGTGCTGGCCCTCCTGTGCTGAGACAAATTGTACCCTCAACAAGCTACTTGGATTGGGCAATGGAAAGCAGAAATTACACCATTGTCCTGAGAAGTTTTTTGGGGGAAGGTGTCATGTTGGTACTGATGCACTCGTCAGGAGTAGGCATAGTATTTTGCTCGTGTGCAGTGGTAAAGTTTGCAAAATGTACACGATATTTGTTTTAATGCAGAAACTGGAACTTCAATACAGTTTTAAGATTCTCTTTAGGATATGAATTTTCAAAGTCTAGGGCTAAGGCTAAACAATAGTTTCCATTTTGGGATTCATTTCTATCCCAAAATAGAAACCCCATGGCCAAACACCACGCTGAAACTAGCAGGACTATTTTGAGCATGATATTTCATTCCCACCACCCTTGTGTGCATTGGAGGATGAATCATCAAAATTCAAACACTGTCTGGGTATGTGGGAGCAAAGAAAGGTTTGGGGTCAGAATGATAAAGCAATATGGTCATTTCTGCAAACTGTCTTCCATGGATGTTTGAACATTTTCTGTCAAAACTGGTTTTCAGTGTAAAGTTTGAAATAAGTTCCCTTGAAATAACTTACACAATTTGTGCAATGCAAATTGCAGAAGTTATTTCGAGACAGGGCTCCAGTGTAGCCCAAGTAAAATTAAAAATGAATCAAGGACCTTACACATAATTTACTATAGTAGGCCTTCTTTATATTGTGTCAGACACAGACAAGATTAAAGCTGTCTAGTGTGTGAGAGCAAATCAGAAAGATGTTTCAAGAATATCTTGGGTTGTGCTTTTACTTGTTTGGAATACAAATTGCTGTAGTTGACTGACAACCTGCAGAATCTTTTAAACACATTAGTTACAGTTGTTAAGTTTAAATACCATTTTCACTGATTTGTTCCACTTTATGTAAAACCTTCTGTTGTACTGAGACCTCTTCCTTTAGATAATATTTTCAACTAGATTTTTCCAGTTTTATAGGTATTTAAAACAGTCAGAGGTTAATTATTTATGCTGTTGCTTGTTAAAAAAGCATTTTAAAAAGTATCGATGGGCAAGTCAGTTTTCCAGTTCCTCTGCTATCGGGAACTTCACGAAGAAGAACTGTCTCACAACATCTGTTTTATTGTTCTTCTCAGGGAAAGAAGAATGACTGTTTTTATCATTATAACCAGAGGGCTCCTAAAATATATTAAAGAATGAACATGAGAAATATAAAGGGTAGAAAGTTGTTCAATTAATAGAAACAAAACCTGAATGCAAGTGAGGAGGCAGTTTGAGCTTCAGACTTTTCAAGGTTTAGCCTCTTTATTGACGCTGACAGGAAGCCAATTCAAATGGCCATAGTCCACCAAGTTAGTTGAGATAATTCTGAAAATCAACTGATGACCTGGGATAAATGTTATCTGTTGTCCTCTGAAAAGAGGAGACTTTGTATCCCAGCAGTAATCCCTTGGAACATGTTGTCTCCCTGGAGGGTATTATCAGTTAAATGTTTAACATAAACAAGGCCATGGGACTGTAACAAGTGGCCAGCTGTGGTCTCATGTCTGCACCTTTTGAAGTGCACACACATTTTTTCAGTTTGTACAGGATCAGCCCTACGTTATGTTCCCGTTTTAGTGGGGATCAGGTATGTGATTCAAATGCCTCCTAGTCAGAATTAATTGAAATTAAATATCAAAGAACTGTCACAAAAGAGCATCCACAAGGAGAGTCATGCTAAGCTCATAAATCCACCCCTTTATATGAAATCCAGTATTTCCTCTCTTCCACAGAGAGAAGTAAAATGGTAGCTATTCTAGTAGGAGGCCCTTAATGACACAGAAGAATGATTTATCATGGGATGATTCCCTCACACAGAAAATATTAAATTTTTAAAGCTCTGAGCAAGACTGAATCTATTTTTTTCTGTTCAGTTCACTTACTTGGTCTTCTCCTCTGCACCTTGGTGTGCTTCTCACCTCAGACCATTTCCAAGAGGAAGAGCGGGGATGACCACAGATCTCACTTTACCTGTCTCTGGTGTCTTGTGCCAATGGAGGGGGAAACATCTCTATTGCATTGAAAGAAGGAAATAGGGAGACACTGATTACATGGTGGGAGTCACTTATCTATTTGCTGGGATTTTCTGCAGCAGTTCCCTTGAATCTGAGGGCCATGTATTTCTGAAACACCAACCTGTTCAGACCACTGAAGTTCTGTGCATTCAGAAGCACATGAAACAGCCTGGGCCACCGGACACTGACACCTGAATATCCTGTCATTAGAGGTGGAGGGATGAGGGAGCTTGTCATCTGCTATCCCAAATGGGCCCATCCACATGCAGGTGAGAACACTGAACTATCTTAAGGTGGATAGCCAATAACTTCAAAAGGTTCCGAGATTCAGACAGATTTCAACTATCTCTCATTATCATTTGTGGTGACCTATTTGTACTTTATCAAGAAGCTACTTAATGATGTCAGCCTAACACAATTACTGAAGTAGTGACAGAGCACCAGGGAAAGGAAATAATAAGAGTAACGGTGAAATGAGTTATAGCCTTGCTCTAAATTTATATAAACATTATTGGTTTGTTACACACTCTCTCCCCTCCCAGTTAAATTCATCTTTACCACACCAGGAATATAAATTTAGACTATATTTTCCAGATGACTTTGCTTCCTTCTTATCCCCTTTCAGCACATAATGTACTGTAGCTCTAAGAAAATTAATGTTTCCAAGTGTAGATGTTTGTATGAGTCAGCAATGCTGGAACTGAGTTGATGACACCTTGTATGCCCAAGGGAGCTGACATTCACAGCTTAATACAGTTTTTTTCTGATCTTCTGGCGGATTATAGCGCTATAGATAAATGGGCCAATGAGTCTATTTGAAAACATTATTTTGTGCTTGCATAGCAATTTATGTAACTCACATTGCAAGAAAGAGCAAACATGAACACAGCCTGTTAAAGCCACATGTCACGAATAACCCCAGTAAATTCTGAATACTGCAGTTTCAGCTAGCATTAGCTGAATTTCTTTAACCTTTTCCAGCGTTCTGAAACAGCAGGTTTCCTCTTGCTGAACCGGGTCTCCGGTTGATCCAAAGGCAGATTGAAACTGTCACAGTGAATTCATAAAAGAATTCTTTGTCTCAGTCACTTTATTTTTGTATTAAAGATTCCTATTATAGAGCTAGCACAATACGCAACCTGGCACAAGGCTGGTGTATTTTGACTTCTTAATATTTTCATAACTAGCAGATCCCAAAGTAGAAATTAAACCATAGTAATACACCCTCATAAAATAAAAACAAATAAACAAGAAAATCCCATAAGAAAACCAAACCAAATGAACAACAAACAACCTTGTCCCCTAGCCCCCAAAACTATAGAGTGCAGTGAGAAAAGAATTAGACACAACCTTTTCATGGTTTGTTGCTGGAAGTTTATCCTCTGTGCAGATATGGCAAACTCAAGGGCCATTTCTACACAGGCAAGATCTTCCAGAAGAATAGTGCCTTCTTCCAGAAGATCTGTGGAGCTTCTACACATGTAAGATTCTCTTTCAGATTTCTTCTGGAAGAAGGTGCCCCTCTTCCGGATTCTGTATTCCGTTCCAGAATCAGGAAGAGGACCTTCTTCTGGAAGAGTCTTCCGTAAGAAGGCATGTGTAGATGTTCCCGGACTGCTTCTTCCAGAAGAAGAAGTCCTCCATGGCGGCAGCCTGCTGGAGAGCAGGGCTGCTCTGAACACCCCCAGAGAGGTACTGTGGTCCCCAGGCCCTTGCAGACTTTAAAGCTGCAAGGACCCAGAGACCCTGTGGCAGGAAGCTGAGAGTGTGAGACAGGCAGCACGTGCAGAGCTGCCTGCCACACTCCCCCGAGGCTCTGCAGCACCCAGCAAGTCCCGATCCACAGGGATGGTTAGCCGCCCAGTACTCCGCACCGCCCAGGGGAGCCCCAGAAACCTGGATGAGGGGAGCCAGGACCCCGAATGGGCTCCAAAATGAAGGGCCCCCTCCTGGACTGAACCAGAGCTCCAGGACCTCCTGGGGCTCTGGCACGACAAGGATGTCCTCCGGGACACCAGTGGGCACCAGAGGAATGCCCCAGCCTTCGCCCGCCTAGCCCAGGGCCTGGCTGCCCATGGCCACTCCTCCTGGACACCAGAACAAGTGTGGTGAAAAGTGAAGGAGCTCTGGCAGGGGTACATATGGGCCCGGGACAGCGCCCGCAGATCTGGCCATGCCCCCTGCCAGCTGCCCCTTCTACCAGGACCTGTGGGAACTCCTGGCTGCAGATGATGCCTCTCCACCCTGCGTCACCATGGATACAGCTGCAACTGAGCCCCCTGCCACACTGGAGGAGGGGCATGACGGACCTGCCGCCGTAGACATCCCATCTGATGGGGAGTCCACAGATGGGTCCCTCGTCATTGCGATGCACTCCACCGCCAGCAGCCAGGTCCCCTCCAGTCGGGCATCACCTGACATATACAAGGCCACCTTGGGTAAGTGCGCAGAGTGGAAAAGCACAGGGAGGGGGACACCTGGGCCCCAGCCCCAGGCCCTCAAGTCCTAAAGCCCGTCCCCGGTCAGGGCCTAGGGCACACCCATGCCTACAAGCAGCACTCGGCTCCCTCTCCCATGAAATGCCCCCTGAGCGTTCTGAGGCCCCCTCTAGGCAGCAGAGCTGCATCCAGAACCCCCCATGGCTGAGCTCCCCACAGCCCACAAGTCCATTGCTACGGTGGGCCACCGTGGATAGCACCCTGGCTCTGGCATCATGCCCCAGTGGCTGCTGTGGTGAGTGCACACAAGCCTGCATGGTGGCCTCCCTTTGCACATGCCCATCCCATGGGTCTGTGGATGGGCTAACCAGCTGGGGAGACTGGAGCCATGCCACCCAGGTCCCAGATGTGGTACTGACTTCCCCTTCTACCCCCACCCTCTTTCTCTCAACAACAATACCATCCGAGGGCTGGGGCAGCTGGATGAGGAGCCCGGGGCCCACCAGCCCCATCCAGGTCCCCGATGCTCACCAGCTGCAGCACCAGCACATGGTTGATGGCCCTCACGACCTGCAGGGAAATGGGCGCACTCGTGGGCATGTGCAGAGGGGTCCCTGCCCCCCTCCCCTTTCATCCCCTCCCTCCCTACTGGGCCCCCCCTTCTGAGGGACTCCTCTGGCAGTGGCCATGTGGTATCCCTTCTGGGCTAGGCCTGCCCGCCTGCCCCCACCCAGCCTTGCTCCTTCTCAATTTGTACCTGAAGTCCCCTGAGCCCACCGGCCCCCTCCTCCCTCTCTCTTGCCAGTGGGGCAGGGTCTGGGGCAGGGCTTACCTGGAGGATGACAGCCCCGATGGTGGATGTGCCCACCCTGAACTGCTGCCTGATGGATCGGTAGCTGTCTGGGGTGGCCAATTTCCAGATGGCAATGGCCATGCGCTTCTCCGGGGAGAAGGCCAGCCTCATCCAGGTATCCTGGTGTTGTAGCATGGGGGTGAGCCAGCTGCAGATCTCAAGGAAGGTCTCTTTCTTCATCCGCAGGTTCTGCAGCCAGTGGTCGTTGTCCCACTCCCCCATGACGACCCTGTCCCACCAGTCCGTGTTGGTGGCATCGGTCCAGACATGCTGGACTGGTCAGAGGGGGCCTGGCAGGGGTGGTGGGGGTGCAGGACCCACGGTCCTGGGCCTCTGCCTCCACAGAAGGCTGAGGAGGGTGGCCAAGAGGATGGCTAGCGTATGGGTGAAGGCAAGCCTGCTGTCCTGTGGCTGCTGGGGGTCCATGCCTGGTGGTCTGCGGGCGCTGGACAAGGACTTGGGTCTGGCTGGCAGGGGACAGAGTTGGCTGGCCTCAGCAGCGTTTGCAGGGAGGGGCTGTTTGGGTGAAGCCCTTTAAGGGGCCATGTGGCTGGTGGACTGGGAAGGGCTCCCTGGCTGTGTGACCCCTCTGTGCTGTTTCCTGCCCTGTTCTTCTGGAAGAGTGCCATTAAATGTGTAGATGCACTCTTCCGGAAGAAGGAGTGGCTCTTTTGAGGTCCTATTTGATGTGTAGATCTTCTTCCAGAAAAAGTGCCATGTGTAGAAGCAGCCAAGGATTTTAGTTCTACCCCTGCTCTGTGTGTGTGTGTATAAACACATATTTTGGTTTTATAATTTTACTATTCTGTAATGTTCATTGTTATTCCGAGAAGCCTTTGATATTTTGATGCAAACAAAAATAAGTTCTTTTATATAATCAGATTTAGACATTTATTTATAAATGTAATTAAGGTCTGGCTTTAGAAAATGCCATGTAGTAGTGGATAGATGAGTCTTTATGAAGAAAGTATTAGATATTTAAAGTGCTTTGGAGGATGAACCATCAAAACTCAAACACTGTCTGGGTATGGGGGGGCAAAGAAAAATTACATAATCTCAAGGTTTTGGGTTAGAATGATAAAGCAATATGGTCATCTCTGCAAACTGTCTTCTGTGGATGTTTGAACATTTTCTGTGAAAACTGGTTTTCAGTGGAAACTTTGACAGAATTTTTGCCAAGAGGTGTCCATTTTCCAAGATGAACTTTGACTTCTTTTTTCAAGATAACCAAGTGAATTGATCTCATGTTTTCAAGTTGGGTCAGTTCAGCTTTAAAACACGATCTCTTGAAATGCCACTGAGCTTTAGGGAGCTGTGATTTGGGTGGCTCATGTTCTCTCTTCCCTCCATGGTTTCCTGTCCTTGACTGAACTATGTCTCCTAGGATGCTCCACAGCTGTGTGAGTCCCAAGATGCATCAACAATAGGTCATCAAGGGGACAATGTCATGCATCTTGGGACATGTCATACCACAACGTATCCAGAAAGCCTGGTCGGGGGTATTAGGCACTCAAACTACTTGTTTGGTAGGACACCATTGCAGTGCAGGTGAATGTACTTGAATGTTGATCTACTCCAAAATGAAATGTTTTGATTTGGTTTAATCAGCTGAAATATTTCAGTTTGGTTTGAACCAAATCAGAGAAAAATATTTGCTTTTGTTTTTTCCATTGGACATTTTTGGGTTTTGTATTAAAGTTTTCATTTTTTATCAAAGAGTATTCAGTTTTGGGATTTTAGATTAAGAAGGTCAGAATTTTCCACAAGAATATGCATGCACACAAGAATCAGGCACACAATTGGACGATAACTGAATGACCATTCAAAGCATCAGAGGTGCCATGAAAGAGAACATAACATTATTGCCATGATTTGGGGTGACTGCATCAGTATTTCCCCCCTGGTTCTGAAAGAGCACTCACACTCGACTTTTTCAGCTTCCCAGCTATTGCCTCTCTTTTGTGGACACCAGCATCTTTCTCCCTTTTCACTGGGGGTATTCCCAGGCTGCCAGTGGTGGAAGTAAACAAAATTTTTTATCAGTATGGGAGGGGTATGTGACATTCCTATGTGACCCACCATGTAACTCTGCTCTGCCTTTAGCCTGAGACCCCCACACTTTCCCTTCCCATCCCACATTACCTGGGGGCAGGAGATCTGGGGGCAGTTCGACAGTGAGAGAAAGCAGTGGAATGCCTAGTCCCTAACTCTCCACCAAGATGCTGAAACTGTGTACGAGGCTGTGGGGTGTGATGGAGAGGGGACCTGAAAGCTGTACTCCTTTCTCTGCTGGGAGGCGAGATGGTGAAAGGAGAACGCCAATAGCTCCTCCAACTGCTCCAAGCCCCACTCTTCATGCCCTAGTCCTGCACACAGATGTGGTGTTTCAGTGGAGTGGCTGGGGCTGGCCAGCAGGGAGTCCTTACAGTACAGCATAATGGCTAAAAATAACACGTGGGCATGGCATATTGTACGGGTCCAGCATGGAGAGGTTACCTCTAGCACACACGCCTGCTTGCTTTTCCTCCAGGGAGTAATACCAGAGTGATTGCTACAGATATGTTACTGCACAGATCTTTCTAAGCAATCCCACTTTATTCTTAAGATAAAAGCAAAACAGAGAAAACATTAAAAAGAAAAGAAAAGCCTGTATATATGCTTAGAGTACATCACAATTCTCACAGGGGCTGTGGCAAGTGCAGTCTTTTAATGCCCCACTCCACAGGGATCTGTGTGCTTACTAGTTCATGACAACTTCAGCTGAGAATCAGTAAACAGTCTTACGGAACTTCACTAGGTTAAGTCCTTCCAATACCCCCTGAAGGACTGGGGCCTTTGTGGATTAGGGGTCTCGTCTGTTAGTTGGAGCAGGACGAAGGACCTGAGGCAGGTGAAAGCACAAGTGTTTCTCCAGTTTCAACTAGAATTTGTATAATTCCCCAAAGAGGTGGCTTCAAAGACTGATACCAGTGGTAGTACATTAGCACCCCACCCTCTATCACAGAAGGTATATACAATGGAGCTGCAACACACACCATTGAATTTTTAATGTAATGTATCCCAAAGGTGCTAACCCTAATTCAGAAAGGTCTAACTTAACTCAGTTAAGCTCATCTTAATGCCATGAGGATGTCTGGTGTATTATATAGTGTCAGTCTGACACAGTCACTCTAATTATCTTTAAGGTGCAGTTTGATAAATTAATGAACAGGTTGATAGACTGGAACTGTCTGCAGTAGCAGGAAACTGGATTTAATGACCCAGGAGGACTCTTCTACCGCTATCTTCCTAGTCATAGGTGAAGGAGACAAAGGCTATGTCTGCACGTTGCACTGCACATGAGATCTCTGTCCCAGCAGAGGCTTCTGTCATCACAAAATAAGCTGTGTAGACTGGGTTCTGTTGACCAAAACCACCTTTGTTGATAGACCCTTATCTCTGACCCTGCCATGTTGACATAGCCAAAGGGATTAATGATTGTGTTTAGGAAGTTTAAAAAAAATAAAAAGCAAAGGAGACAAAAAGTTTAGAGATACATGTTGGGTAAAATGATGGAAGTATTTTGAAAAGAAAAAGGAACTTAAACATGGCAACAGATATTAAAAAAATAAAAACCTTCCCAATAAATATTATACTGCACAACTGCACTCAGTGCTGAAATCTCCTCCAAATGTACTTCTCACTGGAAAGTATTTATCTCACATTAAAATAATTTTCAGGCTGTGGGATGTCAAGAAACTTTGTTTGACAGCTCATTATTAGTGTTGTATGGACTGTCCCCTAAGTCATCTTGTATTTATTCTTCCTGGCAAGATGACTAAAACATCTGTACCAGAGGATAATAATTAGCAGATAAATAAAAATATTTTTGCTATGAATTTTTCAATTTAATAATTATTTATGTGAAAACTTATGAATTTTGGTGATTTGCAAACATTTTCAGTGCTTGTCTACAAATGCAACTCCATGAATTATAAGACAACACAACATGATGTTTTTATCTTTGAAAATATTCACAGGTCAGGACTTTTTACTATTGTAACCAGCTTTATTTAGAACATTGTGGGATAGATAGCCTTCCAACTACATATTAGATATGCAATCAAATGTCAGATACATGCTTGTAAATTAAAAAGATCAGAATATACCCCTTACTCTAATCAGTCAAAAATGCTATTTATGGAGAATGAGCTTAAACCTGGACCAGAATACAAACAGTATTTATCACATTTTTTATCAATATCAAGACCCAGAGAAACATAACTTTGAAAGACATACAAGGCTAGCCTGTCAAAGAAACAGAGAATTTTAAGTAGTGTGGCATTATCATAACTATATTAAGCTATGTTTGGTTTTATCATGTCATGTTCTTTGACATTCTGCTTTGTGTGTGTATGCTGCCTGCCAGTCAGAAAATCAACATGTCATGAGGGATCTCAGCTACAGAAACAGTGCTCCTCCAAAGCATTCAAATAAGCTGAAGGGAAGAGAACCAAGAATACATGACAGCTGAGGGAAAAATTGTCTGAGGTGAATTGCAATTCGTTAAGTTAAAGTGCAGTTAAAATGCACACACAGAAAGTGGATGTTTTACTAGAAACATTTCTGAAATGTGCTTGAGATTCCTTGTATGGAAAATACTTTTTTCCCCTACAGATGTTGATTAGAGAGAACCATTGTGAGATGGGTAAATAGCCAATTTTTTACACTGAAAAAAAAAAGAAGTCCACCGTTGATAAGAATTAAGTGTGTATGCATGCAGCATACAGTATAAATTTTAAATTAAACATAGGTAAATTGGATTCCCTCTTCCACTCTAACTTAGTTAATTAGCACATGCTGTGTGTTAGTTTTGGATTAGTGCAGCTCATCTAGAAGTGCATATCTGATATTGCGTTTTGGATTTACCAGTAAGCTAGCTTCATTTTTTAACTGAAAGAGGGCGGTCTCCACCAATGATGGCTATACGAGAAATTGTCCACGTCTCTTGGAAGTAGGGGTTACAATTCTCTATTTTTATCTATTGAAGGCACAAAGAAATGTTTTTGCTGTCTTCTCCCTTCTGACATACCCAATAATGTTGCAGACCAGATTGTGGTTCTAATGCTCCCGCACAAAATAGTAAAGGGATACAAAATGTAAGCTCTGGTCTGTGAACTACCATGGATGACATAGTTTCTTCACTCACCTTCAAAATCAAGTGGTTGGCTAAGGAGTTGCTGGTGGCTTGTCTCCACTCCTATCCCTCCAGTAATCTGCAGTAAAAGATTAGAGGCTTATTATTTCCTTTCTGGAGCATGAGTGTGAGTTTACACAGCAAAGTTATTTTGAAATAACAACTGCTATTTTGAAAGAACTTTGGGAGCATCTACACAATGCAACCTCTGTTTCAAAATATTTTTGCAATAGTGGATGCCTCGTTTTGAATTTGGTAAACCTCATTCCACAAGTGCTACATCTATACTACAGTTCCGTTTCAAAAGGAGGCTGCAGTGTAGACACAGGAACAGAATAGCACCTATTTCAAAATAGATATTTTCAAATAAGGACTGTGTAGAAGGCTGTGGCTACACCACCTTTCAGAAGGGACATGTAAATTATGGCTGTTCAAAAATGCAAATGAGGCTCTTTCGAAAGAAGACTAAGCAAGTGAGGTGCCAGATACATAAATCTGTGCCTCATTTGCATTTTGAATTTCCTTCATTTGCATGCCTCTTTCGAAAGAGGAATGCTAGCGTAGACCTAGCCTCTGAGTCTGAGGAGAGGCAGAGCAATCGTCCCAGTGAACCAGGACCCAGAGCTGTTGGCATTTGGTAAGACAAGTCCAGTCTCCAGAGGGGTTTTGTAGCTTGATGCCTTGGCTGGACTGAAACACAAAACCTGCAGATTGTTATCTCCACTGCAGCTGCATCTGGGACTCTGAAATCCAGAGGAATGTACACTCTGGAGGAGTAAATGGTTGCAGGGTAAAATGCCAGATTGATAATGTTTGATTTATTACTGTATTCTACGTTTGTTAATTGATTTTATTCAATTGCATACGGGATTTACATTAGCAGAAATATTTAATCTTTGTTAAACCCTATTTCTTTAGGTTGTTAAGTAAAGATGTATTAAGTCTAATTTAACTACATTATATTACTTATAATTGATATTTTTGAATTAGATCCATGCCATAAATTATCCTAGTATTAAAATATTTATTCCTGGAGGTTTCCAAGGCACCCCACTGAGTGTGTAGAGGGGCCAGCTGAGTAGAGGTACTGCCAACTGTGAATTCTTTCAGTAAGGGACTGCAGCAGAGAGGTGGATAGAGGATTCTCACCTATCCAGTACTTTCACTGGTGTACTCATGGGCTCCTTTAATATCAACAATATCAGGCACCCAGGAACACAGATAAATGTTACTTACACCCCAGTGATCCAGGAAGGCAAAGGGGGTGTGAGTTACATAACAAAAAATCGATAAATATGCATTTACTTAGGACCCAGATAATAGCATTCACCTCTCATTGAACTTTTTTAATTTAATAAGATTTATGGTATTTCATGTCAGCATACTTGTGTCCATCAATATGATGTCTGAGAACACTCACACTTTTACATAAGTGCTAAAAAAATACCCACATTTGTAAAAGTATTTCATTATTTTATGTCCACTGTCAAAGTGTAACCTGCAGTTGAATGAGTCACAGGTCCTGTGTGCTTGATTTGTAGAGGGTGTGTGTGTTTGTGTTTGCAGCCCTGCATACACACCGTTAGCTCCACCTGTAACAGTTCATGCTTTCAGTTTTGGAGGCCTCTGGATTAATTACTCATGTGATAAGTAAGATGCCCACATCACAAAACTGCATATTAATAGCCATCAGTCACAAAAGGAGCTTTGCATAACTAGATCTTTGCACCTGAAAAGAGCAGCATTGAAGTCAGTGGGTCTCCAAGGGTCTATGCTGACAGAGCAGTTTGCAGAACTGGACTTTATAAAAGTAGCTAATTTAATTAACTTAGGTCTATAAGGGTTAACAGTCAGAGAAATATATACAGGTCATCTAGGCCACAGGAATGCCAGGTGGTTGCTAGGCAACAGATATTAGGTTGGTCTGCTTTGTGTTGCTAGGCAAAGCATAACATGCAAGGGCAGAAGCAAATTTTACAGCACCTGGATATTTATCTTTTTTACCTTATAGTTGTAGCCAGAAGAGATGCTTCATACTTAGTTTGAAGCTTTGGTCACTGAGACAATATCCTCATATGGGGGGAATAACTAGGTCATAAAATCCAAATGAATTGGTAACTGTCTTTTTACCATGACAGAGCTGACAGTTACAGGCCCAGGATTGTCTTCTGCTCTAGCTTATTATTTCTGTCATGCAATATGGGAAGGCCAAGGTGGGCTCAATCCACAGACATCTGTTTGTGCCCCAAGGTTGGAGAACCCATGGCTTCGAATTTTCTTACAAGCCACTAAGCATGTTTTCTATCTTTACTAGTTCCACAAAAAGAGAAAACAGATATTTCTGTCATTTCTGATAGCCCATTTTCTTGATAAAACATGAGCAATTTTGTTGTTAGGGGGTTTATTCCCCTCCCTGACTATTTCTTTTCTGAAATCAACTTAAGAAAACTCTCAGCCCTAATAGATTTTGAACCAGCTTGCACTCTAATGCCCAGAACCCAGCTCTGCATGGGTGTCCTTCTACTCTACAGTTTGTACATGGAGGATGGAGGCATGCACAGCAAATGTAACCTTGACATCTGGGTGGAAAGCATAGCAGGGCAGATTGGGTGCTAGCCAGGGAGTGGGCAAGCCCATCCTGTTCCTATGCTCTGGCTACCTCATGTTGCCTACAACCTCAATTTCAGAACAGTATAACCTTTTTGTTGGGTAACAATTTCATAGCATGTCTTTCAACACTATTTTTGTAAAATGTCTGAACTCCTGGAATCCTGTCGTTATGAAAATATTCCAGTTTTCATATTTAAAAAAAAACCTTATGTTTCTAACCTTCATAATTTTGAAGAAACACCTGAAAACACAGATCGTGAAGACTCAAAAACCAGAAGGAAAGTAAAAAAGAATCCCTGCCTTTTTTTTTTTTAAAGAAAACCCAATGATTTAAGCCAATTTTATGATTTATTTTTCCTATCCAGACTCAATTTTTTGAAAGCTTAGGTTTGGCGATATTGGTGGTAGTGTAATGCTCATTGGAACTGTTGTAATTGTGCCCAAAGTAAGATAGTCTTGTGGTCAGTTCCAATGCAGTACAGGGATTGATATATCCCTTCACAGTGCAAGATTAGGAAAGGTACATTACTGATATCTCAGTGTCTGCAATGGTGTCCACGCGTAGTATTGGTGTAGGGATGACTCAAGAGAGAAAAATTGCTGCTCAGCTCCTGATTTCTAAAGGTGTAAAACTCCTGTAATAAAGCAGTGAATCAAGGCCATATTTTTAAATTTTTAAGAGAATTCACTGTGCTACATACAGCCCATATAAGTTGAATTACAACAGCAAGCAAACCCAGAAATTTGTGGCTTTGAGCTAATAGTGAACTGTCTTCCCACCACATCCCAAATGGAAAAAGATGCTCATCTTTCAACAGAATATATACCTATTGCCAGTACTTTGGATGTTTTATAGCCAGCAAGGGACTCAAATGACTTAGACAAGGTTTCCTGTTTCTTAATATGGGGTTACTAGCCCACCCACAAGTATGTGCTACTTTCACATTCTCTAGATATCAGGTCAGGTTGTAAAATTACTTTCAGATCTGTAACCCATAAATTCTGCTTTTTCTTATTTACATAAATCCTATGTGGTTTTATTTTTAAGGCCAAGACAAAGACACATTCCAACATGAACACAGTACCCAGAACAATGGGGTCCTGAATCTGTCAGAAGCTTCTGAGTGCTATCCTAATATAAGATATTTTGATGGTAGTATACAAAGGTATTCTTATTTTCTAAGCACTGAAATCTGCATAAGGCTGGGTACTTAGCTTCTATTGTTTTCAATTTGTTATACCTAAGTACCCAATGTTAAAGTTTGACCAGAAGCCTCCAATACTACAAACATTTAGATATATGCTTAAATTTAATTATGTAATTCCATTGATCTGAATAGGGCTAATCAAATATGTAAAGATAAGCACTTATGTTTGAAAGATCAAGGCCCATATTACCCATGTAGGATAGCTATTTGAAATCTGCAGCTGTGAAAGGTATGCAATGAACAGTATGGATAACTCTTTATAAAGAGAACAAAAGCCTAAGTATAATTGGTGCAAAAATTCCGCTTTCTTTAATTTCAGTACCCTACAGAAATCAGCAATGAGAGAAGAAACTCTTTTCTAGTACTTCCTTTTCTCTTTCCTCTCTGTATACTAATCACCTCTTTTGAATTGTAGGCCTGTCCATATGTCCATTTATCCACTGTACAATAACTTTATGCTTAGAATCAGTGTCTGGAAAATATGTTTTCAGAATAAATTCAGAAGCTTTTCATAATTTTGGTGGCACTGACAATTAAAATGAGCTTACATATTCTACAAAGCACGTATGAAGAGAATTGCTATAATGTTTTCCAAAAAATTACCACATGATGATGTTATTTACAATCTTTAGAATTTAAAGTGTTTTCTAAAATTAAATCCCTTTACATGTTATATTTTTCTCTAATGTTAAAGGTGGTTCTAAATTACACCATAATTAAATCTGACTCATCAAATAGATCTAAAGACAAAACCAGTAATCAGTGATTCTTTCTCCATTCACAGAACCGTAGTGAAGGTGTATCTTGTAATTAGTTTACTGATGTTTACTCTAGAACAAGTAAAACAAAATTGTAATCATATTTCTTCTCATCAGCTGACAGCATATTTTGGAATTTATTTGCATAGTATTATAATAGCACTTATTTCTCTGATCATAGGGCCACTATTAGAAAATTGCCAGCACAGCAGCGGGGTCCTTAGGGGGGCGGGGAAATCCTATCAAATGAAGTAAATGAGATCACTTCTTAAGCCTAGAAAAGGGAGCAAGCAGAGAACCATTATTTTGTTTGTTTACAGTAGACATAAATGAAACACCTCTGTTAACTTCATGGGCTGGTTGAGTTTACTGGGGCATTTCTTATTTGAAGAGCAGGAAATGTCACTGGAAAGTCAAATACCCTGATGCAATACATGCTGAATTTAAAAAATGCCGCCCTGCTCATTATACAGACAAGGCTCAGTTTTCATCCTACACATACATTGGTCTAATATTAGTGTAGCTCCACTGATTTCAAAGGGTTTACTGTGGTGTAATGGACTGGTGTAAAACCCCAGAAGCTAAGCAGGCGGCTTGTTTTGATATACATTATATTCCCTGAAACAAATTCTGGGCTCCATCCCCTTGGTTTTGCTCAGGGACACAAAAGTCTGAGAGAATCTCCAGCAACTATAAAGCTGATAGGAGCAGTGTCTATCCCTTCTTCCTGCAGAACCCAGTGCAAGGGGAATAATGGAGCATGGAGATATGGGCAAGGACAATGTTCAGAATACAGAGCAATCTGGCAGTCCCCAACTGGTAGGTGCACAGCTCCATGCTGATTTGTGAAGATTAGATCTGCTTTGAGGCAGCTCTTTCCTGAACCCAGAGCCAAGGACAGGTAAAGAATCAGGGATCTGTAATCAGCTCCCTGACAGCATTCTCCCCTCTTCTGTGTCCAGGGTAAGCTGCAAACAGGTAATCCGGCCCGATACACAAACTATGGCTTTCTCACTGGTATCAGGGAAAAAGATATAGATAATTCTTTGCTTTACCTTGGCTGCTTGAAATGTACTCAGCCTAACCACATTCAAAATAGGTATTTATGGTTTTCTGAGCTATTCTGTTTCTTCATGCAATCTGCCTTCTGATGGGAAAAATTCTGTTTTTCACCTGAATATGGGCCCTTGCCTATCCTACCTCCATCATTCAACGTGCCGTCCACCAAAATATTTGTCTACCTACAGTCTAGCTGAAACTGCAGTCATTTGTAATAGAGTTGATAACTCAAGGACTTTGCAGAACAGACTGAAAACAATAGGTTTGATCATTGTATGTTTTCTGTCTTTGTTCTTTGTTTAAAGGATATTTGGCCAAAAACTACAGTTTTGCTCTTTTATGGATGTTTCTGCCTCTTATCCCTCCACAGAAATCAAACCCGTCACTTTTTGTGACAAATTATTTCCACAATAGCCAGTTGTCATGCCACAGAGAATAATGGCTTCAGGTGAAGGAAAGACAGCAAAAACAGATCATGTTTTATAAAAAAAACAAGTCCAGTTTTTGTACCAATCCATATTTCTAAACAATGGAGAAGGAGGAAAAAAAGGTATTTTGTATAGTGTGAGCAGGATTTTTGCTAAGTGAAAGGTATTTAAAGATGTTCAGCTGGTATTTAAAGTGAACAGCTCTAGTACAAGGAAAAGGAAACGATCAAAGTTTTAAGTTTGCTTGCTGGAATGTGCAGACCATGCTGACCGGTTTGACTGAAGGTCTTCAGGACATCAGCGACACCTGAAAGACCGCTGTCATCAACGAGGAAATGAAGAGGCTCCAAGCTGACATTGCTGCTCTGCAAGAGACGTGACTCACAGATTCGGGATCTCTAAAGGAAAAGGACTACACCTTTTTCTGGCAGGGTAAAGCCCAAGAAGAACCCAGGGAGCATGGTGTTGGCTTCGCCATCAGAAACACCCTTCTACAAATGGTGGAATTAGTCATGGGCAGATCAGAAAGACTTCTTCAGGTCATACTTCAAACTTGCGCCGGTCCTGTCCACCTGATCAGCGCTTACGCTCTAACTCTGTACGCTGCACTGGAAGTAAAAGACAAGTTCTATGACGAGATTAATGCTACCATAGTGCAAATACCTGCTTGCGAACAACTGTACATTTTGGGTGACTTCAATGAGAGACTTGGAGCCGATCGTGACTCATGGCCTTCCTGCTTAGGCCACTTCGGTGTGGGAAAAATGAATGAAAACGGACAGCGTCTTCTCGAACTTTGCACGTACCACAATCTGTGCATCACAAACACATTTTTCCAAACAAAGCCACAGCACAGAGTGTCATGGAGACACCCACGCTCGAAACACTGGCATCAACTAGGTGTGGTCATCGCTAGATGTGATAACCTCAAAAACATCCTTCTGACACACAGCTATCATAGTGCTGACTGCGATACAGATCACTCGCTGCTTTGGTCTAAACTCAAGGTGATTCCCAAGAAGCTGTACCACTCTAAACCAACTGGAAGGCCCCGTATTGATTCCAGAAAGACAGCAAACTCAGAGAGAGCCGAAGAGTTCAGAGAGACCCTCGAGGAGAGTCTGTGCAGGAGCCCTGGGGGTGCCGATGTGACATCCAGATGGCAGCATCTGAGGGATACAATTTACAACACGGCCTTGTCGGTGTTTGGAAGAAGAGCTAGAAACACAAATGACTGGTTCGAAGCTAACTCCGATGAGATGATTCCAGCCATCTAAAGGAAGCGCACTGCACTCCTGGAGTACAAATGCTCACTGAGCCAGAGTACCCTGCAAGCACTCAGAGTAGCCAGAAAAACAGTACAGCAGACGGCCAGGCACTGTACCAACAACTACTGGCTTGAGCTATGCAGCAGCATCCAGACCTGTGCTGACTTTGGTAATCTCAGGGGAATGTACGAGGGCATCAAGAGGGCATTAGGACCCACCCAGAACAAGATGGCACCTCTGAAATCCAAATCTGGTGAAGTCATCACTGACAAAGCCAAACAGATGGAGCGCTGGGTCGAGCACTACTCTGAGCTGTACCAACGCGAGAACATTGTGGTTGATACAGCCCTCGATGCTGTCGAGCTCCTACCAGTAATGGACAAACTGGACCAGGAACCAACTGAATGGATGAACTGAAGAAAGCCATCAACAGCATTGCAGTAGGAAAGGCCCTGGGCCAGGATGGTATACCACCAGAGATAATCAAGTTTGCCACAGACACTCTCCCGGAACCCCTACATGAGCTACTGTGCCTGTGCTGGAGGGAGGGAGAGGTTCCACAGGATATGCGCGATGCTAACATCATAACCTTGTATAAGAACAAAGGAGACAGAAGCAACTGCAACAATTACTGTGGAATCTCCCTCCTAAGCATCACTGGTAAACTGTTCGCTCAAGTTGTCCTCAGCAGACTCCAGAAGATTGCTGAGAGGGTGTATCCCGAATCACAGTGTGGATTCTGCGCAGAGAGATCTATCGTTGACATGGTCTTCTCTCTGAGGCAGCTGCAGGAGAAATGCAGGGAGCAGAGGAAGCCACTCTATATTGCCTTCGTCGACCTGACCAAGGCCTTCGACTTGGTCAGCAGGGATGGTCTGTTCAAACTGCTCCACAAGATAGGCTGTCCACCATGGTTACTCAAGATGATCCAATCTTTCCACGAAGACATGACAGGAACCATCCAATATGACGGCACATTATCAGATGTTTTCAGCATCAGGATCATTGTCAAACCAGGATGCGTCCTTGCTCCGACATTGTTTGGGATCTTCTTCGCACTCCTCCTGAAGCACACCTTTGGATCTTCAACAGAGGGCATCTTTTTGCACACAAGATCTGATGGGAAACTGTTTAATCTTGCAAGGCTGAAAACTAAATTTAAGGTGCGGGAAGCCCTCATCAGAGAGCTGCTGTTCGCAGGTGACACTGCTGTAGTGTCACACATAGAAGACCAGCTTCAGAAACTTTTGGATCAGTTCTCCAAAGCATGCAAGGACTTCAGGCTTTCCATCAGCCTTAAGAAGACAAATGTACTTGCTCAGGACGTTGCTGAACCTCTATCAATCAGCATGGACAACTATATGTTAGAGGTCATCCATGAGTTTGTTTACCTCGGGTCCACCGTCACTGACACCCTGTCATTGGAGTCTGAGATAAATAGGAGGATCAGAAAAGCAGCCACAACTCTGTCCAGACTCAGCGAGAGTGTGGAATAACATCAAGTTGCACACCCACACCAAAATGCAAGTCTACAGAGCCTGCATCCTCAGCACCCTCCTTTACGGCAGTGAGTCTTGGACCCTGTACGCCCGCCAGGAAAAGAGGCTGAACGTTTTCCACTTGCACTGCCTCAGGTGCATCCTTGGAATATCATGGAAGGACAGAGTGTCCAACACTGCCGTCCTTGAGCAAGCTGGAATCCCAACCATACACACCCTCCTCAGGCAGTGGCGGCTCCACTGGCTTGGCCACGTTCACAGGATGAATGATGGAAGGATCCCAAAAGACATCCTGTATGGCGAGCTAGCGTCTGGCAAAAGACCTCCCGGATGCCCCCAGTTGCTCTACAAAGATGTTTGCAAGAGGGACCTCGGGGAGGCAGACATCGAGCCAGACAGCTGGGAGGAGCTGGCAGACGATCGCAGCAGATGGAGGCAGAAACTACACAAGGGCCTTCAGAAGGGTGAGGTGAGGACCAGACAGCTAGCAGAAGAGGGTGAGCCCACAGAAAGCACAGTAAGGACCTGCCAGACACCCATTACATATGCAACAGGTGCAGCAAGGACTGTCACTCTCGTGTAGGCCTTCACAGTTACAGTCGACGCTGCAAATGATGATCCCAAATGGAACTACGAAGGGCGCGATCCATAGCCTACATAGACTGAAGGATGCTACTAGCTCTAGTAGTTGTGAAAAATATCAGACTGACACCGTGAGTAATTGAAGGAACAGTTACAGCATAAGCCCCATCTTTGTTGGGGTCAGAGCAAATACATACTGAAAATAATGGAAAGTCTCCCATTGATATCAGTGAGCAGACACTATGGAAAGGAAGATGGTATGAAACCAGGATGTATCTCTCACTCTGTTCCTATAATGGATTCATTCCACATGGATGGACTTTCTGACTGGAAGGATATTTCAGTATTTAAGATAACTTAGTTCTTGGCCTCTTTGCTCAGACTATGAACAAGTATGCTAGCTGTGATGATACTTTAAGTACCTACATCTGCCCAACAGAAACAGGATCAGAACAACAAATGTATTTTATGTAGGCCATTGCAAAGCTATTTACCATTCACTACTAATGCTATTGCATTGTGCATGTGCATGTGCTTGTTGAAGAAAAAGGTCTGCTTAAAATAACTTGTTTTCTGTAACACAGGTATTATATTTAATACTTCTTCCCAAACACTTTACTTGCAGGCTGCTTGGCAACACACTTCTGTATTTGGCAAATTACATTCTCTGGAAGCCAAGCTATGCATTCTTTAAAGAAAAGGACTGAGACTTAATGCAAATGGTAAGTGAAGAAATATGTGGTTACACTAGGCAGGTGAATTATATTACCCTTTTCCAATTAATATATTTTGAATTTCTTTGGTGGTGCTAATTAAATCAAACTCTAGACTGCAGCTAAGCATGATACAAGGAGACACCATGGAGACTGGTTATTCAGCAGTGATAGTGAACCTCAGCCCATGATGTGCTGGACCATTTTACTTAAATTTGTTGTTGAGCAACTCAACATAGTATTTCCATTATCTTTGGGGAAGGGCAATTTCCTATTTTATAGCATCTTCCTGCTTTCTTTTTTTTAAGTTAAGCTCCCAGGTGGAGACAATAGGGTGTGGCAGCAGGCACTCAATCAACAAGGATCAGCTGAGCTGACTGCCCACAGGCTTAAAGGTAGCGGAGGCAAACAGAGTGGGTGGTGAGAAAGAGTGAGGTGGCGGTGGTGGTGATGGTGGTGGAGAAGGAGGAGGAGGAGGAGGAGGAGATGATGACAATGACGATGACTATGAGGATGACGATGACGACAATGACAATGACGACGGCGATGACGATGATAGAGATGGAGACGGAGATGGATAGACATCCCAAGGGAGATAAGAAGAAACCAGAAGCAGTTTAGGAGGGGACTGAGTACCCACAGGAGAACTGACTCCAGCCAGGCTGACGGCTTGGGCAGTGAGGGTGGAGCGAAGGAGTCCAGCTGCCACCCAGACCTGCAACTCTAATGGGGCGTGTCAAGGGATTCAAGGTGGGGGAATACTGAAGCAATACAAAAGGGGCACCTTGCAACACAACTTACACTCTGTGTCTTGGCTTCCCCATTTATATGAATACAAATATTATTTCACTCTCTCCTATTGGAGCTCAGACCTAGATAAATAAGGTTTATAGAGTACTTCACTATATCTGCTAGAACCTCAGTTGGTATAAACCCAAAGATCTCCATTGACTGCTGTTCACTCTTGATTTATAGCAGCTGAACATCTGACTCAAGGAACGGAAAACATCAATGTTGGTTCCTGGCAAAAGTGGGGAGCTGAGTTCTGATTTCCTCACTCCCATTCCTAAGATCATTCTGTTTGACTTATGATACACAGGATAATAGTTTGTGTCTAATTTCATTACTTTTTAAAGCTAGTTTAATTAATAGGCACAGAATTAATAACAGCAAAAAGAAGTATTTTACAGAGTCACCCGATGGAACTCCTTGCTGGGCAATGTTGTGAAAGTTAAAACTGTTACAGGTTTAAAAAAAGATTTAGATAAGGTCATGGAGGATTGATTCATCAATAGCTATCAGCTACGATGGGCAGGGAGGGTGTGCCTAGCCTCACTTGCTAATTACCTGTTCTGTTCCTTCCATCTGAAGCATCTGGCACTGGCCACTGGGCTAGGTACCTTCCTGACTCCATAGCTACATCTACACGGGGACGCTATATTGAAATAGCTTATTTCAATGTAGAGAAATCGAAATAAGCTATTTCGATGAATAGCGTCTACACATCCTCCAGGGTTGGTGCCGTCGATGTTCAACGTTGACGTTGGGCAGCACTACATCGAAGTAGGCGCTGCAGGGGAGCGTCTACACGCCAAAGCGGCCCACATCGAAATAAGGGTGCTAGAAACAGCTGCAGACAGGGTCACAGGGAGGACTAGCACTTCTGAGGCAACAGCAAGCCGCTCCCTTAAAGGGCCCCTCCCAGACACACTCAGCCTGCACAGCACGTGGTCTGCAGAGCCACAAGCACGCACACCTCTTCGAAGCAGTATGGATCCCCAGCAGCAGCAGCAGCAGCAGCAGCAGCCAGAGGTCCACACACCTGCCCCTGCAGGAGCAGTGCTTGCCCTGATCAATGCTATGCAGGAGGCAGCTGACCACCTTTTATTCGTGGAAGAGGAGCTGCCCCCAGGGGATGAGGAAGCAGCCCCAGACCTTGCTGCCCTCCGCCCCCCCGCCCCCCCGCCACACAGGCCGCCGGCTGTGGAGCTACCCAACGAGCACGGACTGGTGGGAGCGGCTGGTGCTCGGCGAGTGGGACAATGACTGCTGGCTCCCGAATTTCCGCATGAGCCGCCAGACATTCCTGGAGCTCTGCCAGTGGCTCAGCCCTGCCTTACGGCACCAGGACACCTCCATGCGATGTGCCCTCACGGTCGAGAAATGGGTCAGCATCGCTGTCTAGAAGAAGGCCACTCCAGATAGCTACCGATCCGTAGGGCAGCAGTTTGGCGTGGGCAAGGCCACCGTCGGGGCTGTCCTCATGGAGGTAAGAGCACCTGGGGAGGGGGGAGACCTGGGAGGGGGGAAACCTGGGAGAGACCTGGGAGGGGGGAGCCCTGGGGTGGAGGGCCAGACACACCCTGCACACCCCTCACTGGTGCTCTCTCATGTCCTTCCCCTGCAGGTTGTCTGCGCAATCAACGCCCTGCTCCTCCACAGGCTCGTGCGGCTTGGGGACCCGGATGCTGCCATCGTGGGGTTTGCCAGCCTGGGCTTCCCAAATTGCTTTGGGGCTCTGGATGGGACCCATATCCCCATCCGTGCCCCGGAGCACAGCGGAGGACGCTTCCTCAACAGGAAGGGCTACCATTCGGTGGTCCTCCAGGCATTGGTGGACAGTCGGGGCTGCTTCCTAGACATTTATGTTGGCTGGTATCTCAGCACCCACGACGCCCAGGTATTCAGAAATTCGGGCCTGTGCCGCTGGCTGGAGGAGGGGACCTTCATCCCCGAGCATGAGATCCCTGTGGGGGACACCACCATGCCCCTCTGCTTCGTCGCAGACGCGGTGTACCCCCTCCGGCCCTGGCTCATGCACCCTTACACGGGCCATGTCACAGCCAGCCAGGAGCGGTTCAACACGCGCTTGAACCATACGCGCCAGGTGGTCGAGTGCACTTTCGGCCGCCTCTAAGGGCGCTGGAGGTGTCTCCTCTCCCGCCTGGATGCAGGCCTCCCCAACATCCCCCAGGTTGTGGGCACGTGCAGCGCACTCCACAACCTGGTGGAGAGCAAGGGAGAGGCCTTCTTCCAGGGCTGGGCTGTGGAGGCTGGCAGGGCCAATGTGCAGCCACCCGCTGCCCCTAGTCGCCAGGTGGACCCCGAGGGGATCCAGGTCCAGGATGCCCTGTGGGCCCATTTTGACAAGGCTGTGGGGTGAATGCTGGCAGGCCACCCACTGCACCCCCCCATCCTCCACAACACTCCCTGCCCCCACGCCCACACCACAGAGCACCCAAGAGCACACCCCCCCACTTTTCTTGCAAATAAATGGACCTGTTTTTTGAAACCAAACAGTGAAATGTCTTATTAATACAAAATATATATATAGAAAAAAGGGGGGAACTATTCTCATGGGGGGGCAGGTACCATAACAGAACAGGGGTCCAACACAAACTATATACAAATAATGGGGGATATGTACAAAGGGGGAGGGGGGGCCATGTCCTCAGCCCCGCACCCCTACTGTCTGGCGCCCAGGGTTGGAGGGCATGACCCTCGCCTTGGCCAGAGCCCTGGCCAAGGCTGGGTGGGGGCCGGGCGAACCAGCAGATACTGCCAGAGAGTGTCTGCAGGCCCCAGGTCCCCCTTGGTGGCAGGCCCCAGGGTGGCGGACGGCGGTTGGACCGGTGGTCAGAGTGGCGGTTGGAGCGGCGGGCAGAGCGGCATGGGGGGGCCAGGTGTTCCGCTATGCGCTCGAATGTTCGCTTGAAGGCCCCCCATGCCTCCTGATGCCAGGCCAGCGCTCGGTCTTGGAGCTCCAGCCGCTGCTCCTCCACCCGCAGGTGCCGCTTCGACACCTCCAGCTGACGCCAGAGGGTCGCGAGCAGCTGGGGGTCGTCCTCTGCTGGTGGCTCCTCTGTCTGCCTTGTCCTGGGGCTGGTCGGTGCTTTGGCGAGGGGCTGGCCTGCTGGGATGGCCCCAGTGAGCTCTCCGGGACCACTCACACCTTGCTGGCACTCTCCGGGCCCTCCGGTGGTGCAGCTGTGGAATACAGGGGGGAAGAAGAGTGGAGACAGCCGTTAGTGTGGGCCCTGGTCCATAGCCCTTGACCCCCACCCCTCTGCTGCTGGTTCCCCATCCCCATCCCCGGGAGATGCTGCTGCTGCTGATGGGTGTTCCCCCACCCCCGGGGGACCCTAGGTTCCGCTCCCCCCATCCCCAGGGATGGGGCATGGCACTGTCGTGCTGCTGGGGCAGGGGCTGATGCACTCTTCTGAGGGACATGCCACTGCTGTCCTTGGCGCCATGGTCATCTGGGCATGTGGAGGGCCCTGGTCATGTCTCTTGTCCCCGCCCCTTAACCCCGGGGGTGTGCACTGCGGGGGTACATACCTGACGGTCTGCTCCCACGGTCGGGGGACACCCACTGGGCAGACGCCCTGCTGGAGTTCTGGAACGGGATGGTGATCTGGAGCCCCCCCGTTGCTGGAGGAGTCCCCCTCCTCCTCCTCCGGCATTCCAGGGGTGGGCTCCTGTGGGGGCCCCTGGGGTGCAGGGCTTGCCTCCGGGGCAGACTCTATCTCCGGGGCCTGCTGAGGCTCGTTGGCCGAGGTGTCTAGAGTGGCCGGGGGGGAGGAGGTGTACCAGGGGCCCAGGATGGACCTGAGCTCCCGGTAAAAGGGGCAAGTGGCAGGGGCGGCCCCAGATCGGCTGGCCGCATCCCGGGCCTGGGCGTAACCCTGCCGCAGCTCCTTAACCTTACTCCTGATGTGGTCAGGAGTGCGGGCAGGGTGACCCCGGGCTGCCAGGCCCTCGGCCAGCCGAGCGAATGCTTCTGCGTTCCTCCTCTTGCTCCCCGTTACCTGGAGCACCTCCTCCTCGCCCCAGAGCCCCAGCAGGTCCCAGATCTTGGCCTCTGTCCAGGAGGGGCCCCACTGCCTGTTCCCAGGCTGGCTGCCAGCCTGGGAGCCCTGGCTCCCCTTGTGGGGGGGTGCCCTGGGGGCGCCTGGGGGGCTGGCTGGCTGCCATTGCTGCAGGGGTGATGGGTTGGGGCTGCTGCGGGCGTGCAGGCTGGCCACGTGGCTGTGCTGCCGCCTGCACACGCTCTCAGCTTCCTGCACAGGAAATAAGGGGGCAGGGAGCTTTAAGGGGCTGCTGCACGTGGCGACCATAGAGCTCGGGGCTGGAGAGAGCGTCTCTCAACCCCTCAGCTGATGGGCGCCATGGCGGACCCCGCTCTTTTGATGTTGCAGGACGCGGATTGGCTACACGTGCCCTACTTCGACGTTCAACGTCGAAGTAGGGCGCTATTCCCATGTCCTGATGGGGATAGAGACTTCGACGTCTCGCCGCCTTCTTTCGATTTCAACTTCGAAATAGCGCTCGCCACGTGTAGACGTGGCGGGCGCTATTTCGAAGTTGGCACGGCTACTTCGAAGTAGCCAGCTCGTGTAGACGCGGCTCATTAGTTACATCATTCTGTTACAATGACCAGCAAGAATACAAGGGGTAAAACCACAAAAGTGAAAACTGTAAATGATCCTTTAGCTTCCGCAAAGTGGAATTTTAGAAAGCAATCAGTTTACACCACACTTATCAATCATGACCTATAGACCAGAAACTCAATAATACATTTTAGACAGATCTGGCATTATACAGGGGCCTTCAAATGACTCTCTTTTACATGACTTGAGGTCTTATTGTAAGTGAGAATCAGGTTTTATATTTTCCAAATTCAAGTCAGTGGTGCACATTATAAATAAGAACTTTTAAATAAAATTGATAATTCTCTCAAATATTCTTTTGAAAAAACTAATGAAATAAAATACAGAATCTTTTTCACAAACAGAAAAACTAATAATCTGAAAACCTCAGGGACCTGTCAATTGAATATAAGATGCAACATTCATTTTATAAACAATTCAACTGAGTGTTGATGCTGGTAGTGTGATGTGCAAAGAAATGAAAAGCACTTTTTCTAAGAAAATCTATTTCTTTCAAGGAAATCTTTGGTTAAATATTGTACAAGAGCTGAATCAATGGGAAAAGAAGGTTCTTGCCTCAAAATTGGCTATTCATAAACATTACTTACAGCAATGTTATATTAGAGGCAAACATTTTTATTGAAAACTGAAATGGTACAGTTATTACAATAAACATTTCCTTCAAGAAATAATGGAACATCTCAACTGTTTTATTTAACAGTTTATTTTTTGACAAAGAAATGAGTGTATAGACCACAATACACCTGCATTATAGACAGAAATGGAAATATGAAGATAATTGCGTGCATCTCCCAACACATATTCAGTTGTATGTGGTGATGAAACCAGACTTCAAATATAATACACTACCTAGGTTCTCTACAAAATGAGAGCTGTCATCAGACTGGATCCTCAGCTGATGTAAATGTGGCATTACTCTGATATGAACAGAGTTATGATGATTCACGTTGGCCAAGAATCTGGCTTCTAAATGTATTGCTTTCAAACATAAGATTTTCTAAGATGTAGGCAATACTTTTATGTGTGTCAGATATTCTAGTTCTTTTTAAAGACCTTATCCTCATTCTTTTCTATGCATCACTTAAAGTGCTGTTGGCTGTATACAAATATCAAATGTTCTGAATTTGTCTTTATACTGCGTAACCTACAGAGGATGTCACCTTCTCCTTACTTAGACAAAGTATGTATTGACTTCAGTAAACACATAGCTTCATTGGCATTCTGGGCTTAGCATGAAAATAAGCCAGTGGCTGAGTATGTGAACAAGTACTTAATCTTTCATCAGTATGAGCCAGTTTCTCAGCTGGTGAAAATTGGTTTAACATCATTGCATTAAATGGATTTAGGCTGATTTCAAGCAGCTGAAGATCTGGTGAGATTGCAGTAAAGTGAACATATAAAGAAAAAGAATCTGAGTCTCAAATGTTCTCGGGTCAGTAAAACTATTTCCCATACAACTGTGAAAGACAGTTGATAGGTCCTGTGACTTAAGGGTCAGTGCTCAGACCACCTGACCCAGCAATTTGTGTTCAATCTCAGTGTGATCTCAACATGACAACTTATTATGTGACCTAATGTTTTAACCAAGGGAACAATTTCCCCAGCGTCATGCTGGATTCTCTATTACTAGCATGTTTTAAAATCAAAATTGGAAGATTTTTCTAAAGAACCTGCTATAGGAATTAGTTTATGGAAGTTCTCTGATCTGAACTATATACGAGATCAAACTAGATGATTACACAATGATATCTTTCTGGTCTTCAAGTCTATGAATCCTGTCCGTCTAGATGATTTAGAAGCTTTCCAGTACAAGCATTCTAACGCCTTGCTCTCTATACCTTTGGAACTGTGCAGTTCTGATAATTAAGCTAATGGAAAAAATCATAACCTATATATTTTAGTTACTCAGATTGTACATTATATCTGATTTCATACTGTATGAGGGGAGGCCTAAATACATCTTATAACTAAAAGCAGTGGGGAAAGAGATCTGATTTTTCCCTCTGATGGTGATAGTTACTACAACATGACTTTTAATTTCCTACATGCCTTTCAACAGTAGTTGAGTTGCACAGCCTCTTTTTATTAATGTGTGCCACTCTACAACAAGATGGACATAAGCTAACAAAGGTAGAATTATATTGTATGAACCCATATTTTTTGTAGCTTACCAAAAGTTAGAAGATTGTAAAACTCAGTATAACTAACGGGAGAAGTATAAACTGATGAAGAATAAAGTTGTGCTGGACTTGGTAGATAGTTGATATCCAAGCCAAGTCAGACTTAGGAGATATATTTACAGATAATGAATATCCACTTCTGATAAGGCTGTCATGCCTCTGGATGTCACTGTTGCTTTGCAGTAATATACACAATAACTCATGATAGAACTATAAATTAAAATGATATGAATGTCAACACCTCAGGTTCATTATGGTGTGCAAGGCAAAAAGCTGAATGTTTTGAGCGTGTACGAGGTACCATTATTTCCTTACAAAGAATGTATTATTGATATGACATTGATAAAATATTTATGCAACTTCAGTACAAGAAATAGTGAAAAAAATCATTCTTTTTGATAGTCCAGATTGTGTTCCAATGCAATGGCATAACAATAAGTATGAACACCTAATACTGGTATAAGACCTTTAAAGACTTTGAGGTTTCACATCAGTTTACTATATCCTAGGAGTAAGCAGTAAGGAGCTGTGTCCTCTGCAATACGATTCTTTCCTTTTGCTGCCAAACAGGGCACGGTGCTAATTTAGGGAGTTTGAAGAAGGTCGTATGCTAATGCCAGGTATTTCTTTTGTCTTTCTGTGTCTCAACCCATCTTTCTGCTGTGGTACAGTCTTTTTAGAACATAGAGATAAATAACACAGAGTTAAATCTGTAAGCAGCATAGCCAACAGCCACCCTGGGGTTCTGGCTTTGTGCTCCAGAAGGGGTGGGGCCAAGGGCAGAGGAGGCGGAGTCAAAGGCAGTTGCTGTCAATCACAGTGCGGGACTCCCAACAGCCGTGTGGAGTGGGAGAGTAGCACTACTGGCACTTTAAAGGGGCTTGGAGCTCCGGCTGCCACCTGGAGCTCCAGTGCCCTTTGAAAGGCTGGTCCCCAGGGCAACTGCCCCTTTTGTTTCCCCCTGTTGATGGGTCTGCCTGTAAGAGAAGAGTGACAAAACCCTGTAAAGGAAAACATTTACTAGATGTAGCTCTGTGTGTGTTCTAGTACACAACAGTTTATTTATAGCCCTTGAAACAATTGCAAACAGATCTTTTCAGAAAATTCTTCCAGTATTCTGTGCCTCTACTCTTGTACTTATTATTGCAAGTTCAGTGCACAATATATTTATGTGAGGACAGACACACCACCACTTAAGATTCTTTGCTGGGAGGATTTATGCTCCTCAGCCTCCTCACCTCTCTAGATCACACCAGCTCCTGATAGGCCAGGGAACAAATGACACCTCACAGATTCCTTCCAACTCCCTTTGAATCTCTGCAAGGGCAGTCTGCACAGCTTGCATCAGTTCTGGTCATCTTCTCATCCGGGGGACAGAGGGAGCCTGCACTGTAAATCCAACCAAACCAGCAAAGTCACTGGAATATAATCCTCACAGGAGATGCCTCTGGTCCTTTTCCTGTTACACTACTGATATATTCAGTATGGTTCTCACTCCTATTTATAACTTCCCTGCACAATGTATTAATTTGAATAGAACATGTGGGTCAAAGATGTTAATATGGCACTAAAACAGTCCAACCTCAAACAGTGTCAGAGTTTGATATATAGAGACTTCTGACTACTTAGTACTATGGAAAACACACCATTAAATCATTGGATTAAAGATATAGAAGAGAGAGAATAATGATTAAACATTTGAAATGTGAAGCATTAAGTAAAACTTTTCATTTTAATAACTTCCCTTGTTCCCTTTCCCTTTAGCTGTAGTCTATCACAGAAGAAACCTTCTTTGACAGTCTTTTAGATGGTACCAGAAATAGTCACAATTTGTCCTTTTAGGAGAAAGAACAGTTGGTTGAGATGTGCAGGAGCTGCTTCTGTTATTGAAGTCCAGTCCCATTTCCTCAAGACAAAATGAGAGAAATACAAAAAGGAGGGGAAAGAAATAACTGCAAAGATAGAAAATGCCGCTTCTGTTTCTCAAGTTTGATGTTTGCTTGCAATCTCACTGCTGGAAAAAAACAAACAAAGCCACAGCAATGGTACACAGTCTTATCAGCAGCTCTGAGACATGGCCAACTTCTGCCATCATTGTTCACTGCTTTTAATTGCCTTTCTAGTCACAACCTTACATCACTATTGGGAAATATGTGCTGTGGGCCAGCTCAGGCTGACTCTTATTAGACAGAAGGAAAAAGGAAGTTAGGAAAGAGGATAAACAAGCTGGGGAAGGAAAAGTTCTAAAAGGGCCTGTGGGGAACGAAGTCTTACATCCCAGGTAGTCAGGCCTGCCAATGGGGAAGGAACAGGGGAACAGGAGGGAGCAATTACCCTCGGGGACAGCAACTGAATATGGATGGAGCTCCTGGCTGCTGCTGTTGCTACTATGGTGGCTGCAGTGGCTGGAGCCCCAGACCCCTTTTACTTGCTTCCAGAACCCTTGCTCACTGCTCCTCACACCTGTGAGAGTGGGTAGGGATGGTGCACAGCGGCTGACCTCCCTTGCCCCTCCTTCTGTCCTTGTCCCCACCACACCTGGCCCTACTGCAGATAGCGTTTGAGATTCAGCCAGATCTGGTGCAGATGGCAAAGTAATCTGTGTTTGACTCTTTGGAGCAGAACAGCTCCCAGGATTAGGACAGTGAAGACCCAGTGAAGTCACAGTAGATCTAGGATCCCAGGAGACAATGTGGGTGGCTGGCAGCCGTAATGGTGAAGCTCTCTCTTTCCCCTTCTTTTAGTCAGCAAGTGTGTTTGCATTCTCTGTCATCTCCTTTGCTAGCTTTCCTCTCAAATTTGCTTTCTTTAAGCTCTCAGAAAGGGAGTGGCAGGTGGAAAAGCCCATCCACTAATTAGTTTGCTCATCACAGGCCTATTTTCCAACACAACAATTTTTGTTCACTGATTTCTGATCCCCTTCTTCTCTTTTCTTACTATGCTTTATCTTAGCACAGTCCTTAAGTTGTATCAGCAGGTCTTTTGGTATGTTCTAAGTCAGTCTTTCTGTCTCCTTTTTGTACCTTTTCCCATCAACATTTGTTGTAAATTATTGTAACATTTAATGGACCTTCACTCATGTTTCACAGTTGAGCTCACAATTAGGGTGGATTTGTAAGCCTAGCTGCTGTGGTATCCCCTCTGCTTGAGCTCCCATTGGTTTTCCTCAGAGGGTGATTCTATGTGTGTTCTGCCAGGCTGCTTCCCCCCACCAGTGGAAATAACATCATGTAATGAGCGTGCCAAGTTCCCACCACACCTAATTTTACTGAATCGCCCCCATACAGGAAAACAAACCATCTGTCATGTAGCACTTTAAAGAGTAACAAAATAATTTATTAGGTGTGAGCTTTCATAGGACAGACGCCCTTCTTCATTTTGTTAGAATACAGACTAACACGGCTACCTCTCTGCCACTATTCCCCACAGAGCAGTGATACTGCCTGGCTTCAGCAAGTCTGTAGGAACATAGGGTCCTCCAATAAAAGGACAAGGACTATCTATTCTTCTCTTTCTTCTCTCTTTTACATCATTCAATTCAATGTTGCAGTGCAAACATATGAATAACACAGGTAGATGATCTAGACATGAGGTAATATTGCCATATGCAAAGAAATAACACACTGTATTTAAGAATTTTGAAAATAAGTTTTGATGATTTCAGGTTTGATTTTCAAAAGTACAATCTGCAGCTAGGCAACCCCATAGGAGTTGGGTGCTTCACAGTGCCTGGGGTACCCTTGATAGTTCTCCCCCTTAGAAAACTCTCTCTTTGTTAGAGAGTTGTAAGGAAAGCCAGGAAAACTTAGGAGAACTAAACACTTGGGCTGTGTCTACACGTGCCACTTCGTCCAGAAGCAGCATGGTAATGAAGCCTCCAGAAGATGCTAATGAGGCACGGATGTAAATTTCCCATGCCTCATAGCATGTGGGCACATGGTGTGGAGTCCGGAAGAAGTTCTTCTGGACTCCAAAATACAAGTGCAGATGCATGGCCCATAAGGATCTTCCAGGAGGAAACCCTCCTTCCGGAAGCCCTGCCTTCCTCAAAATTTTGTGGAAGAACATAAGAACATAAGAATGGCCATACTGGGTCAGACCAAAGGTCCATCAAGCCCAGCATCCCATCTGCCGACGGTGGCCAATGCCAGGTGCCCCAGAGAAGGAGAACAGAAGACAAGTGATTTATCTCCTGCCATCCATCTCCTGCCCTTGTTATGAAGGCTAGGGCACCATACTTTATCCCTGGCTAATAGCCATTTATGGACCTGACCTGCAAAAATTTATCAAGCTCTTTTTTAAACCCTAATAGAGTCCTGGCCTTCACAGCCTCCTCGGGCAAGGAGTTCCACAGGTTGACTGTGCGCTGTGTGAAGAAAAATTTCCTTTTATTAGTTTTGAACCTACTACCCATCAATTTCATTTGGTGTCCCCTAGTTCTTGTATTATGGGAAAAGGTAAATAATTTTTCTATATTCACTTTCTCCACACCATTCATGATTTTATATACCTCTATCATATCGCCCCTCAATCGCCTCTTTTCCAAACTGAAAAGTCCCAGTCTCTCTAGCCTCTCCCCATATGGGACCCTTTCCAAGCCCCTAATCATCTTAGTCGCCCTTTTCTGAACCTTTTCTAATGCCAATATATCTTTTTTGAGGTGAGGAGACCACATCTGCACGCAGTACTCGAGATGTGGGCGTACCATAGTTTTATATAGGGGAAGTATGATATCTTTTGTCTTATTATCGATCCCTTTTTTAATAATTCCTAACATCCTATTTGCCTTACTAACTGCCGCTGCACACTGCGTGGATGTCTTCAGAGAACTATCCACTATAACTCCAAGATCCCTTTCCTGATCTGTCGTAGCTAAATTTGACCCCATCATGTAGTACGTGTAATTTGGGTTATTTTTTCCAACATGCATTACCTTACACTTACCCACATTAAATTTCATTTGCCATTTTGCTGCCCAATCACTCAGTTTGCTGAGATCTTTTTGTAGTTCTTCACAATCCCTTTTGCTTTTGACTGTCCTGAACAACTTGGTGTCATCTGCAAACTTTGCCACCTCACTGCTTACCTCATTTTCTAGATCATTGATGAACAAGTTGAACAGGATCGGTCCCAGGACTGAGCCCTGGGGAACACCACTAGTTAACCCCCTCCATTGTGAAAATTTACCATTTATTCCAACCCTTTGTTTTCTGTCTTTTAACCAATTCCCGATCCATGAAAGGACCTTTCCTCCTATCCCATGACCACCTAATTTACATAAAAGCCTTTGGTGTGGGACCGTGTCAAAGGCTTTCTGGAAATCTAGGTATATTATGTCCACTGGGTGCCCCTTGTCCGCATGTTTATTAACCCCTTCAAAGAATTCTAATAGATTAGACAGACACGACTTCCCTCTGCAGAAACCATGCTGACTTTTGCCCAACAATTCGTGCTCTTCTATGTGCCTTGCAATTTTACTCTTTACTAGTGTTTCTACTAATTTACCTGGTACTGATGTTAAACTTATCGGTCTATAATTGCCAGGATCTCCTCTAGAGCCTTTTTTAAATATTGGTGTTATATTGGCCGTCTTCCAGTCATTTGGTACCAAAGTGGATTTAAAGGATAGGTTACAAACCACTGTTAATAACTCCGCAATTTCACATTTGAGTTCTTTCAGAACCCTTGGGTGAATGCCATCTGGTCCTGGAGACTTGTTACTATTCAGCTTATCAATTAATTCCAAAACCTCCTCTAATGTCACTTCAATCTGAGTGAGTTCCTCAGATTTGTCGCCTAAAAAGGCTGGCTCAGATTTAGGAACCTCTGTATCATCTTCAGCCGTGAAGACTGAAGCAAAGAAATCATTTAATCGCTCCGCAATGGCACTGTCTTCCTTGATTGCTCCTTTTATATCTTTATCATCCAAGGGCCCCACTGCTTTTTTAGCAGGCTTCCTGCTTCTAATGTATTTAAAAAACATTTTACTATTGTTTTTTGAATTTTTGGCTAGCTGTTCCTCAAACTCTTTTTTGGCTTTTCTTACTACATTATGACAGTTAATTTGGGAGTGTTTATGTTCCTTTCTATTTTCCTCACTAGGATTTGACTTCCACTTTTTAAAAGCTGCCCTTTTCTCTCTCACTGCCTTTTTAACATGGCTGTTTAGCCATGGTGGTTCTTTGTTAGGTCTCTTACTGTGTTTTTTTTATTTGGGGTATACATTTAAGTTGGGCCTCTAGTATGGTGTCTTTAAACAGTTTCCATGCAGCTTCCAGGGATTTTAGTTTAATTACTCTACCTTTTAGTTTCTGTTTAACTAGCTTCCTCATTTTAGTGTAATTCCCCTTTTTGAAATTAAATGCCAGAGTGTTTGACCGCTGCGGTGTTCTTCCCAACACAGGAATATTAAAAGTTATTATATTGTGGTCACTATTTCCAAGCGGTCCAGTAACAGTTACCTCTTGGACCAGATCCTGCGTTCCAGTCAAGACTAGATCGAGAATCGACTCTCCCCTTGTGGGTTCCTGTACTAGCTGCTCCAAGAAGCAGTCATTTAAGGCATCAAGAAATTTAATCTCTGAATCCCGTCCTGAGGTGACATGCACCCAATCAATATGGGGATAATTGAAATCTCCTATTATTACTGTGTTTTTTATTTTGATAGCCTCTCTAATCTCCCTTAACATTTCAGCATCACTATCACTGTCCTGGTTAGGTGGTCGGTAATATATTCCTAATGCCATATTCATATTAGAGGAATGAATTGTTATCCATAATGATTCTATGGAACATTTTGATTCCTTTAGGATTTTTACTTCATTTGATTCTATATTATCCTTCACATATAGTACCACTCCGCCACCCGCACGACCTGTTCTGTCTTTCCGATATAATTTATATCCCGGTATGATAGTGTCCCACTGATTGTCCTCATTCCACCATGTTTCTGAGATGCCTATTATGTCAACTTCCTCCTTTGATATGAGGTACTCCAGTTCACCCATCTTATTAGACAGACTCCTAGCATTAGTGTAAAAGCATGTTAGAAAACTACCACTATTTATATGTCCGCCTTTCACAGACGTGGTGGATTTTTTTATGCACGATTGTTTCACATCTGATCTTGCCCATATATTATTTCCCACGTTCCCTATCTGACTAACTTCTAGGGAATCCCTGTCTATGGAGCCTCGTGTAAGAGAAGTCTCCGTCCGATCCAGGTGCTCCCCCGCACCAATCGGCTTTCCCCCACCTCTTAGTTTAAAAACTGCTCTATGTCCTTTTTAATGTTTAATGCCAGCAGTCTGGATCCACCTTGATTTAGGTGGAGCCCATCCTTCCTGTATAGGCTCCCCCTACCCCAAAAGTGTCCCCAGTTCCTAATAAATCTAAACCCCTCTTCCCTACACCATCGTCTCATCCACGCATTGAGACTCTGAAGTTCTGCCTGTCTATCTGGCCCTGCGCGTGGAACTGGAAGCATTTCAGAGAATGCCACCAAAGATGTTCTGGATTTCAGTCTCTTTCCTAGTAACCTAAATTTGGCCTCCAGAACATCTCTTCTACCCTTCCCTATGTCATTGGTACCAACATGTACCACGACGACCGGCTCCTCCCCAGCACTGCCCATAAGTCTGTCTAGATGCCTCGAGAGATCCGCAACCTTCGCACCAGGCAGGCAAGTCACCATACGGTTCTCCCGGTCATCACAAACCCAACTATCTATATTTCTAATGATCGAATCCCCCACTACTAAAACCTGCTTCTTCCTAACAGCTGGCGCTCCCTCCCCCGGAGAATTATCCTCGGCACGAGAGGATACATCACCCCCCTCTGGAAGGAGGGTCCCAACTACGGGATGGTTTCCCTCTGCTCCCCTTGACTGCTCTCCTTCCCTGAGCCTTTCATCCTCCGTAACAGCCTCAGGACTGTCAGATTGGAGGTGGGACAGCCCTACTATGTCCCGGAAAGTCTCATCCACAAACACCTCTGCCTTCCTTAGCTCCTCCAGTTCAGCCACCCTGGCCTCCAAAGCACGCACTCGGTCTCTGAGGGCCAGGAGCTCCTTGCATCGAGCGCACACATACGCCACCCGCCCACAGGGTAGGTAGTCATACATACTGCACTCGACACAATAAACAGGATAGCCCCCACTCTGCTGCTGGGCTTCTGCCTCCATTTCCTACTCTAGTTATATATGAGGGTTAATTAAATGTTTCAGATAGAGGTTGTTATAAAGGATTTAGTTTAAGGCAACAGAAGTCACTGGCTCCCTCCAAGCTCCCCCTCTCAACTCCCCTCTCCAAACTCCCTCCTGTTAGCACGCACCCTGTTTGCCAGCACCCGGTCGCAAAGCTCCCTGGTCGCTTACTAGCAGGGTTTAAGTGCTCGGCCTCCCTGATAGCTCCTCCCTCTGCCTACAGCTCAGCCAATCAGCACACGGTGTTTCAATTCAAACCTAATCAGCTTCCAACTGCCTGCCTGCCTGCCTGCCTGAGCACACGGCCTTTCAAACAAACAAACAAACACTCAGCTCAGCACTCCAAACAAACAAACTCCAAACTCCAAACTCCAAACAAACACACAAGCCCAAAACCTCCAAATATAAGCAGCCACTTACCCCAAGGTGCTTTAGTTTGCTCCTTCCTTCTCCTCCTCCAGGAGAGCCTCTCCAAACTCCCTCCTGTTAGCATGCACCCTGTTTGCCAGCACCCGGTCGCAAAAAGGAGGGTTTCCTTCCAGAAGATCCCTCCAGGCTGTGCGTCTGCACATGTATTTGCAGTCTGGAAGAGCATCTTCTGGACTCCGAACCATGTGCGAATATGCTAATGAGGCATGGAAAGTTTACATCCATGCCTCATTAGCATCTTCCAGACGGCTCATTACCATGCCACTTCTGGAAGAAGTGACACCTGTAGACACAGCCTTGGTGTTTTCTGAATCTCTTTGACCTGGATAATTTTATTAACATTTTAATAATTCTTGTCTGGTAGAGCTTTGTGGTAGAAGGGAGAACCAGTCCTGAATTAGGATTATAATGGAAAATATTGGTATTAATAAAATTGCTGTGCCTGAACTTGCTTTGACTGTACTAGGAGTTCTGCCTGTACTAGGTCTACATGATATAACATAAATTGAGTGCAAAATTACTAGGAAATGCTGAGGATGTGATCCTGGCACTGTTTTAAGTCAGTGGGAGTTTTGCTATTGACTACAGCTGGGCTAGGGTTTCACAGGGAGAAATAGCTCTGCTAGGACCCAGTCCAATGTTCATAGAAATGAACAGACTCCCACTGGCTTCACTGTACAATGAATGAAGATAATAGGAAAGCTGTATCTTTATAAGTAAATTAATGCCTCTGTCTGCCTGGGATTTTTAATGCACCATTTGCCATGATGTCTTAGACCTGTGGCAAAAATATTACATCTTTAATGTGCTGTAAGGAAGACGATGTTCTCATTCTATTTCTTCCTCCTTTTAGTAATGGGGTGTTAATGTAATTAAAAAGATACCTAATCTTATTCTTTGTGGGTGGGTTTCACTCTTTTATCTATTTAAAGCCTGGAGACAGACATCTCACACATTTCTCTCATGGTATAAGCCTGATTAAGAAGCCTTTATGAGCCTAATTAATATGCCTTTATCTGTAGGAGCTTTTATCTTTATGGGTCCAATTACTACAATTACTCTTTAGATGTACAGACTGTTATTTATTTTTAAATTACTGATATATGCCATCATAATCTTTTGCTACGTGGATAGGTCAAGGATATGGCCTGTCTGATGCACATGACAAAATAGGGAAGCTCAGTCTACGTCAACACTATAAGATAAATTCAATTTTATTAAAATTGATTTTGTAATGCTGGGTTTTATGACTTCGAATTTGAGTATCCTCCCCTGCCCTCAAAGTCCCCACAAAGTTGAGTTAGTGCTGCCACACTAAAATGTCAAACATCGACAGTTGCAGCAGTGTACTATGGGAACCTACCCCACAGTTCCCTCAGGCCCATAGCATTCTGGGTTTATTTGCTGGTGCAGTATGGGAAAAAAATGCCTGGAAGTGGTTGTGGGTATGTGATGTCATCTTCCCACATTGCTTTGCCCTCATTCCTCTCCTGTGGAAAAAAAATGGCCATTTTTTCAGAAGGAGACTTCCCCGCAGGTGACAGCCAGCCCTTACAATCTTTGCTGGGGGAGGAGAGACTTCTCCCTGCCGACAACCAGCTCCCAAAAATCTTTGCCACTGGGGGAAACATCCCCCTCAACAGCCAGCTCCCAAAATCTTAAATTTGCAGGCTTCCTGTTACCTTACCTCCCGCGCACCTGGAGAGCATCGGAGATGCAACCAGCCAGAATGGACAACTGAGGGGCATTGTGGGATATGTTTGGGACTCCTCTGGAGGCCAATAAAACTGGTTTAAATGGAAGCTATTTCCAAACTGCCATTAATCTGAACACTTACATTCAACCATCCTGTTAATCCTACTTGGGTTGTCGGAGTAAGAATGTTGGCCGTAGCACCCCCTAAATTCCAAATAACAGAATTTGAGGTGTGAACTGTCATAATTTAAAATTGAGCTAAGTGCCTTAGATTTGAATTTATCCTGTAATGTAGACATATCCTCAGGGTGCTCAGAAAGGGCTGTGAAAGAGTAACTGCTAATAAGGTGTGAAGTACTTGGCACTCTACTCTCAATAATATAAATGATGACAAACGCCAATCCTCATAAGAAAAAAGGAGGGAAGCAAATGTGTTTCCAGAAAATAATTTCTATTTGATCTCTGTGTGTGTGTGTGTGTGTGTGTGTGTGTTTATAATCAATGCCTAGTCTGCATACTATTTAAAAGAAATGACAGACACTTATTGCATAGGCTTCTACTACTGTAGGATTCAAGATAAGTTGGTGCTTCTCTGGAGTAGATACTGTACAATCTAAATAGACAAAGATAAAAGGTGAGGAGTAGAGCTGGCTGGAAGATAATTCCATTTTGCACTAATGTTTTTGGTTCTGAAGGTTGTTTTTGTATGACATCAGAACAAAACCAAACCATTTAGAACATTTTCAAAGGACAGAATTGTGTCAAAACATCTATTTTTGTGTCAAAAAGGTCTGGTTTCTGATTTGAGTGACTATCTCTCTTTCTCTGCAAGTGACTGGAGAGTTGACCTTGGACCTCAGACACCTTCCTGTCAAAAATTCTGTTGAAATTGTTACATCTCAGCAAAATGTTTCAGCTTTGATGAAATAGCATATTTTGATGGGAAAAACACCCAAAAAACCATTGGCAGAAGTGTGCTGAGTAGCTCTTGTGAAGAGGCCATGGGTAAGTGCAGTGACTTGCTCAGGGTTTCAGATCAGGCCTATGGCTGAACTGGGGCAATAGAACCACAAACGCTTATGTTTCAGGCCAGTGACTTATCCACTAGAACAAGTTACTTTCCGAAGATGTCTGCTTCTATTTCACTCTTTCTGCATTAGTTCAGCATCTAGTTGGCTCGTGGCTGATCGTGTGTCATGATTTTTTTTGTTTCACTCGTTTGAATTGGGTGTATTTAATTAGGTTTACTGGTTATGACAGGAAAAGCTGTTCTCTAGAAGGAGACCCATGTATATCCTTGCAACCACAAAGTAATGCTACTGTCATTTATTAGTTGAATTACTCTAGCTCCTAGGAATCATAGTCATGGGTCAGGATCCCATTACGCCAGGTGCTGTACCCATGCATAAATGTGTGTCTTTTAATATTCATAGCCAAAAAGTCCAATAGCCACCATGGGCCCCCAGACAAGGGGTGTGTGGGGCCCTAGCTACGTGCCCCTGGAAGAGGTGGGACCTTAGGCAGAAGAGGCAGGGCTGATATCAGCCCTCAGTGCTGCCTAGACCAGGCCTCCTCTGAGTTGCCCAGCATGCCTAGCATGGCACTCCCACATTCCAATGGCAAATCAAGGGGGTTTGGGACTTTGGCTGTCTCCGCTGCCACCATAGCACAGTGGCAGCCAAGAGTCTGGTCCCCTTTGAATTGATGGGCCCTGCAGCAACTGCTCTGTTAGCGGGCCTGTTGATAGTCATTACCACGTATAAAGTACAATTAATGCAGGGGAACCTTAAATTGCAATAACAATGTACTGAGGAAAGAGTGTTGATGAAAAAGAATCAGAATGTGGTGTTTCCATTTTTCAACCCTTGAGTAATTTCAAAATTATGGTTAAGTAATTTTAAATTTGCAGAATGAGTGAAAAATAAATGCTGGTGCTTTATAACAGATATCTGCAACAGTGAGACTCAAACAGTTTTATTTACATGTCTCTTTGTGCTACAGGACGTTTTGATTTGAATTTGGTAAATGACTTTTTAGTTGAAGCTTGTACTCAGAACCAGATATAATTTAGAACCAGCGCTAGAATCAAATTTCCTTCTACTAGTGTTACAATATCAAATTTTGAACCATTGCACTGAAGGCTTAAGAACTGTAATGTATCTAGAGGAAAACATTTACAATAGAATGGAAATGAGTTTGTGTGGCATTTGTGTGACTATCATATGTGCTTTCAAAGGATTTCTATTGTAAAGCAAGATTAGTAGAGCATAAATTAATGGACTCTTAAGGTATTAACCAAAGCTTATTATGCTAGACTATGGGAGACTTCTTTAGAATTGTTTTTAATAACATCCAGTACAAGATCCCTGAAGACGTGATATTTCTAGACTTAGTATTTCTTCATCAAATATTAAAGTAGGTCAAGCAATTTTGCTTCAGTTCCTTTTCTGTCCTTTTACGGCTGTACTGTGTATTCCAAATAAAAAAAGCAAAACACAGATTTACCAACTGTTGATTTGCCTTATTTGTTGCACTATTTATTTATTTTTGTAATCTCTGCTAGGAGTGGAAGGGTTCCAGGTATATGCTGAGGAATTTTGATATTTACTCATTTAGTAAAGTTAGTTATTTTTTACATTGAGAGAGAAATAAATTAGTTGTTTCAGGGTCCAGTCTTGCAAACCACCTGAGCAGTAATGATAGCGCTCACATGAGAACTGATTGCAGTGTAAGTGCTTACATGATTCAGTCCCTAATAAATGATGATGTGAATAATGAGGTGTGAATAATAGGTATTCTGAGTTGCTGTTGATTCTGAAAAGCTGAAGGCAATTATATTTTAAGAACCAAAACCAATTTTCAATCAAATTTTTGCCAATTCAAAAAGTGGGGTGGAGGAGAAATGAAAGAGTTTCATTTTGATTTCAGCTTTTTGACTGAAATATCCTTATACGTCATATTTTTGAGCCATAATATGGACACATCACATCATTTTGTGGGTTTGATTTTTATAGCCCAATCCAATCAGATTCATACTATGATCTACATAGTTTTCAGGACAGTGCAAGGTATTATTAGACACACATACACCCTCCCTCCCCATGGGCAGAGATGAAAGAGATGAAACCCACACACTCCTGGACACCTATCTCATATGGTGTGTGGGGGATTAACTGACAGACCCTTCCTTTGCTGCCCAACGCTCTCCCATAAAGCGCTCTAGAGTTTCCAAGAAAGGGCCCGATTGAAAGCTTACGGTAGTTAATAGGATGACTCCACTGATTTCACTGAGATTTGGATCAGGTAATAATGTTACCTCCATCGACATGACCCCTTGTCTATCTTTCTCATCCCCTCACTTCTTTTACTACCTCTTTGTAGCATCTTGTCTGATTAAATTGCAAACATTTGGGCATGGGGGCCCGTATTTTCTCATACTTGATCTGAGAGTGTCTAGCACAGTTCTGAATGCTATACAACAATATTTTTGATAAATGACTATTCAGAACATAAATGATTGAGTCTTCATGTTTAAATCAGAATTTTAAATTGGAAATTTAAAACTGATGCAATCTTAATGCAACTGAACTTGATGCCTTAGGAATAGCTATGATTCCATTAACTACTTCTGGTTAAGTGCAGATGTGCATATTTGTTGAACTGAAAGTAAATGTGCATGTTTCTTTAAAGACTCTATGAAATTGCTTCAAAATTTGCCATCGGCTGTACTTGTCTTTGTGATTGTACCTCTGCTTGATATGTTTTCACGTTGTAATTGTCTGGTAATTGTTTTTGATTGTATCTGTGAGTTGTGTTTTTTATGTTGTAATTATATGGCAATTATCTGATGGCTCCTTTTTCTGAGGCTTTGTCTAGGGATATGTTGGCAGAAATTTTTACTTTCTGGTGTGCCGGTGAACTACCTATATTTAAAAACTTCACTGTGGTTAAGCCAAGAAATGAATGCTTGGCACATACTATCATGTTGTATCGCAGTTATTCTCTGTGGACTACTTCAATATCAAGGACCATATTCTAACCCTCTGACTTACTCACATAAGGCCAAACTTGCATACAAATGCACAACCCAAGAAACGAGGGTAGGTGCAAGGCAGATGTACAAGGGACACTGGAGGACTATAACCACCTTCTCCGGTGCTGAAGTGGATGCTGAGGAGCTTCCCCAGCAACTTCAGAAGCAGCTTTTATGTCTGTTACCTGCCCTCACTGTTGAGTAGAGGAATGGAGGATTTGGTCAGTGATGGATCCTCTGCCTTTGCATTTCATTCAGCAACAAGAATGATGTAAAATCAACATGGCATATGTGAAATGGTTGGAAAACTGCCTGATGGATAGGTCTCAAAATATTATTGTAAAAGAGCAATTTTCATCAAGCAGCTATGCCTCTAGTGGGGACTTCAGGAATCACTTCTTAGCCCTACTCATTCAACATTTTTATTCAAAAACCTAGAAGAAAGCATAAAATAATCACTGCAGAATGCAGATGTCAGAAATTAGGGGAGTGGTAAATACGGAAGAGGGCAAGTCTCTGATTCAGGAACAAAGAATGTAGGCCATACTTAAATAGTGTGGGGACCTGTCTTGGGATGCAGAGACTCTAAAAATAGTTTTTAGGGTCATGATAGATAAGCAGGTGAACATGAATGCCCAGAGTGATGTTGTGGCCAAAATGGATAACGTGTCCCTTGGATGTATAAACAGGGGAATTTCAAGTAGGAATAGAGAGGTTATTTTACTTCTGTATTTGGCATTGATATGATTAATGCTGGAATGCTATACCCGGTTCTGTTGTCCAGTGCTCCCTGTAAGCTGTGTACTTGCGTAGCAGCTCAGGACAGATTCAAATGCTACCCAGCTGATTAGCAGAATGCTTACAGCTAGGTTTGTGTTTCTCTTGGTGGTGCACATTCACACAGGCCTGGGCATGTCTAACAAAATTTATTCTGCATATGGATGGAAAATATGCACAAGTGGTGGGAAAAAACTTAAAGGGAACATTGCTGATATCCACAAGTCACGAGGCATGTTAATAAACTGGAGAGAGTTGAGAGATGAGCCATAAAGATTAAACAATTAACAAACATGCTGTATAGTGATAGAAAGGAGAGGTTTATTTAGCTTAATAAAGAGAAGGCAATGGGTGACTTAGAGATTATAATGAAGTACCCACATAGGGAACAAATGTTTTGTAAAGGGCTCTTCAGTCTTGCAGAGAAAGGTGTATCATGATTCAATGTTTGGAAATGGAAGCTAGTCAAGTTTAGGCTGGAAATATGGTGTATATTTTTAACCATAAGAGTAATTAACCATTGGAACAATTTGCCAAGGATCATGGTGGAGTCTCTATCACTTTCAATTTCTTCTTCAGGACTGGTTGGATATTATTCTAACTGATCTACTATAGGGATTATTTAGGGGAAGTTCTATAGCCTGTGTTTTTCAGGAGGTTGGACTGGAAGATTATAATGACTGAGCCTTTCCATCTTTGGAATCTCTGAATCTAAGGCTCCACATCAGGTTACATCTAAATTTTGTTCTTTCCAAATCCCACAATGCCCTGGAACCAGTGGAGGAGTTTCCCATAGTTTTCAATGTAAGCAATGGGTAACAGCCATTAGTTTGGCCATGTTTGGAATAATGATGGGGATGCACGCTTTGCTATTTCTAGGGGAGAGGATGTACAATCATGAGTACTTACAGCCTAGCCACTTGTACTTATGCCAGAATGCTAGTCTGATGTTCCAGGTTTGGAGTTTTTGTTGCATGTGTTTCAGAGACGGATCTTGTGGGGGAGCCAAAATCAAGGTGTGAAACTTTGAGGTCAGACTTTGCTGTTGCTTTTTTTCCTTTCAGGATATTTAGGTGTAATGATCAGCACGAATTTTACCCACAGGCTGTGTCTACACCACGAGCTTAAATCAAATTTATATCAGTTTTCTAATTCTGGAATTTTTAAGCTCGAATTTGACCATCCTCACTTCCCACATGCTCTTCACAAAGTCGAGTCATTGTTGCCACACACACATTGGCTAACACTGACTGTTGCAGTAGTGCAATGTGGGAAGCTATCTCACAGTTCCCTCATCCCTGTAGCATTCTGGGTGTGCTCGCTGGTCTTGATGTCATCTTCCCCCATTGCATTTTCCTCATTCTCCTCCCAATCCCTGAAAATATGTTGATCCCTGGAAATAATGCAGACCCTCAAAATTAGAAGAGAGAATTTTTGGTTTCCCCACACATTATATTGACAACACGAGTGCAGCTACTGTATTCTCAATTGTCCATCCACTTGTCCCACTTCCCATTGTTGCCTGCATATGATCCCTGAAATGAATGCAGAGGCCTGGACTATTTTTGAAGTAAGAAGGAAGAGAATAGGAAAGCGAAGGAAAAAATAATTTTTGGTTTCCCCATTCACTATATTGATGTTGGGGAGAGTCTTTGGCTTTCCAGTGCATTACAAGGCTTCCGTGCAATGACTGTGTTCTCAACCAGCCATCCGCTGAGTGTCCCGCCTCCCATCATTGCACACATGTGATCCTTGAAATGAATGCAGGGGCCTGGACTGTTTTTTAAAGTGAGGAGAAAGAGGATAGAAAAGAGCAAGACAAATTTTTTTGGTTTCCCCCCAGTGGCAGCAATCCCCAGTATGTGCAAAGAGCGGGTACAGCGAGGGGCCAGTTGAAGTGGTCCTCCTCTGGCAGCAGCAAGTCCTTTAGCTGCCGGGGGAGACTTTTCCCTGGTGGCAGCAAGCCACAGTATGGGCCAATGGGGAGGCAGTCAATAGTTGGAGGACCAGTTGAGGCGGTCCTGCCCCACAGCAGCAGCAAAGCACTGACTTTTTTAGCTGCCGGGGCAGACTGTTCCCTGGTGTCAGCAAGCTCTGAGCCACGAGGGGAGACTTTCCCCAGCGGCAGCAAGGCCTGGTATGGGGGAAGGGGATGGTCAGTCATTGGGGTGGCCAGTTGAGGTTGTCCTTCCCCACAGTGGCAGCAAAGCCCCCAGTATCTTAACCCCTGGGGGAGACTTCCCCACAGTGGCAGCAAAGCCCAGAATATCTTTCCCACTCTTGGAGCTCTAAATGTGTGACTGGCAGCATGGTTAGCATCAAATAGCAAGGCACATCCATTTATTGGGTTGAGTTGGGGGCTACCCATGTGATGTGCCTGAGTGCAGGAAAGACCCAGACTTGTGGCACCTGTAGAGGGAGGAAGGAGGTTCACACACAAGTATAAACCACTAAGAAGAAGTTTCTTTGCGTGTAATGCAAGCACAACCCCCCAGCACAGTCTGGTTGACACATGAGCTGTGTCTACACGTGCACGCTACTTCGAAGTAGCGGCACTAACTTCGAAATAGCGCCCGTCATGGCTACACGCGTCGGGCGCTATTTCGAAGTTAACTTCGACGTTAGGCGGCGAGACGTCGAAGTCGCTAACCTCATGAGGGGATCGGAATAGCGCCCTACTTCGACGTTCAACGTCGAAGTAGGGACCGTGTAGACAATCCGCGTCCCGCAACGTCGAAATTGCCGGGTCCTCCATGGCGGCCATCAGCTGGGGGGTTGAGAGATGCTCTCTCTCCAGCCCCTGCGGGGCTCTGTGGTCACCGTGGGCAGCAGCCCTTAGCCCAGAGCTTCTGGCTGCTGCTGCGGCAGCTGGGGATCCATGCTGCAGGCACAGGGTCTGCAACCAGTTGTCGGCTCTGTGTATCTTGTGTTGTTTAGTGCAACTGTGTCTGGGAGGGGCCCTTTAAGGGAGCGGCTTGCTGTTGAGTCCGCCCTGTGACCCTGTCTGCAGCTGTGCCTGGCACCCTTATTTCGATGTGTGCTACTTTGGCGTGTAGACGTACCCTCGCAGCGCCTATTTCGATGTCGTGCCACGCAACTTCGAAGTTGAACATCGACGTTGCCAGCCCTGGAGGACGTGTAGACGTTATTCATCGAAATAGCCTATTTCGATGTTGCTACATCGAAATAAGCTATTTCGATGTTGGCTTCACGTGTAGACGTAGCCATGGTAGGGCAGGGCATGGGCTGGCACCAGGCAGCACAGAGAAAAATAACAACTGTAGAGATAGAGCTGTGAACTCCCTGCAGGGCTGTTTGAATGGGCAGATGCCCTCAGAGCACTAATAGCAAAGAAAGAAAGACATTTATCAGGCTCTCATACTAATGTGACCCCACAACTGAAGCCTTGCTGCTCCCGCTTGGAAATTCAGAGTCTTCCTGTTACTGGAGACCAGCAACCAGAGTGGAGCAGTGAGAGGGGCATTATGGGTTACATACAGGACACCTCTGAAGGCTAATAAATTCGCTTTTAAGATGTGGCATTTCCACACTAACCTTTAATTGAACTTCTGAATTTCAGCTTGATGCTATACCCGTTAGGTAACTGCGATTTTGTAATCTCGAGATGTGGTGCTCCCTTAATCCAGCTAATGGTATTTACAGTGAAAAAAGTCATGGTAAAATTGAGCTAACGGAATTAAATTTGAATTTATCTCATAGTGTAGATGCAGCCTCGGATTTATCTTTTAAACCAAGTGAGAATTATTATTTTTTTATTACTAAGGGGCTAGCAGTGCAAACTCAACAGTATAAGCAAGCCCCCACACTTTTAACAATATAGAGGAGAGACAGCAGGTCTGTGAAATAACAAGATGCCATCCTTAGTCATTTAACTGCCTATATTTATAAGGCTGCATCACTCAACTAGGATATTCAGTGCTTGCCTATATAAGCACACAGAAATTCATTAACCCAAGATATAAGAAGCTATATGACAGTTTTACTTTTAGTTATGAATTACTTTGCTTTTATTATTTTCTGTTAGAGTTAACATTAAGCCTTTTTAATAAAACACACATACTTTATATGAACATTTTTATTTTTGTATCAAAGTCAAAACCTGATCAGAAGGGAAATTTACAAAAATAAAACCAAATACTCAAGTACCCTTGATGCACTAAACTATCTTATATTAGGAACACAGATCATCTTATTTGTAATCCTTACAAAAATACTAGTATAATAAAATGCTCCAATAGTTTTAAGTGAACTGAAATAATGTGATGTACTTTGTTCTACTAAAAAAGAGCTACAAAAGAATAAAATGTTAAGAACACAATAAAACATACAAGGACAACTGTTGAAAGTTTCCTATTTCACACATTATTCTATTGTCAGACATTGTAGGATAATTTAGCCTGTCTTGATTTGCTGCCGTGTGCAAGAAAGGACTTTTAATTACAGCCATTTCTTCTTGGGGTGGAGGAAGGGGTTGGGGGCTGAAAACCAAAGAATAACACTAAACTCCTAACTGATTATCTAATGTAACACAAAAATAACATTGCATATGCAGTGCCTATTAATTTCTTTCAAAATATATTTAAGGTTCTCATTCTATGACTTTTGGAAATAAACCTGGCATTAGGCTACTTTCTGCAACATTGAAATGAGCAGATTGAATTGTTTTTAAATGTAAAGTAGCATTTAATTCCTAAAAGGGTTTTTCACACATTGGCCGTGTCTACACTAGCCCCAAACTTCGAAATGGCCATTTACATGGCCATTTCGAAGTTTACTAATGAAGCGCTGAAATATATATTCAGTGTCTCATTAGCATGCGGGCGACCGCGGCACTTCGAAATTGACGCGGCTCACCACTGCGCGGCTAGTCCCAGCGGGGCTCCTTTTCGAAAGGACCCCACCTACTTCGAAGTCCCCTTATTCCCATCTGCTCACAGGAATAAGGGGACTTTGAAGTAGGCGGGCTCCTTTCGAAAAGGAGCCCCGTTGGGATGAGCTGCGCGGCGGCGAGCTGCGTCAATTTCGAAGAGCCGTGGCCGCCTGCGTGCTAATGAGGTGCTAAATATGTATTTCAGTGCTTCATCAGTAAACTTCAAAATGGCTATTTGCATGGCCATTTCGAAGTTTGGGGCTAGTGTAGACATAGCCATTGTCAAACTATTAAAGGAGTACACTTTTAAAAAAGTAACAGAGAGATTGCCATTCTAGTTTATATACTATAAAAACAAAAAAGCAGTCCAGTAGCACTTTAAAGACTAACAGAATAATTTATTAGGTGGTGAGCTTTCGTGGGACAGACCCACTTCCTCAGATCATTGACATTGTGATGGGGGTCTTGATCCACTGCAGGCTGGTGCCCCGTCCTCGTCATGACCTTTGAGGCCAGTACTCCTACTTGCAGTTGCATGTCTTTGTCTCTTTGTCTCTTGCTCTTGGTCCATAGTCCCTCTCCTACTCCAGGAGTTGCTAGTGCCTCTTCATGACTCAGCTCTTCAGCAGAGTCACTCAGCACTCTCCTCTTTTCAAGGGTATAGTCATAGCATCTGTCACTCCCACAGTGACCCAGGCAGTCTTCTGGTAAACTATCTTGCAGGTGCCATCTCTGCTGTGACAGGGAGGGGATCGTGGGCCCACTTCAACTTCAGGTACCAGTCCAGGCATCCTATGATATGCAACACCAAGTCTGGTCAGTCCTCAGCCTTGCTGTATACTCCCATGGCTGCTTCCCACACCGCATCCTACAGGCCCTCTTCACCGTGCATTCTTGAGGACACACTCTTCCTGTCGGGCTGGCTAGGCCGCCAGCTTTCTACTCTTTTTCTAGGTTCTCTCCTTCCCTCTATACTAACAGAGAGTGATCACAGACTTTCTCACAGCTGGCCTTGCTGCTCCTAGATTCATTAGCATCTTCATCATCATGGTCCCATTATGTTTCTGACAGTTAGGGCAGAGAGGAAGCTCCTCCACTCTACTCTGTTTCTGGAAGTCTTTCAGTGATTCCCAGCTGTGCCCCAGGTTTTTTAGTTTAGCTTCCGTTCTTCTTTGCCATGTCATTTTTGGGCAGCCTTGTTTACACTTGCCCTCAGGTGTCCATCCTATTGCTGCTCTGGTGACGGAAGCAGTTTCCATCTGAAGCACATGTCCTATCCATATCTGCTGCCTCCTGGGAATGATAGTGGTCATATCCTTTTGGCTGCACACTGTGTGAATAGATCTGGGTCTGAGATTGTTCTGGGCCAAAAGAAATAGAGGATTTTTCTGGGGCAGGTTGAAAGGAACGAACACAGTTTGGATATGTCATAATTTCTCATTGCCCTGACTGCTGCATGCACAAAACAGATATGTTAGTTGTCCAGCTTGGAATTTACAGACAATGTATGAAACAAAGAAGCTAGCTGAGATCTCCCCTGAGATGAGATCCTGCAGCTTACATGTTTTGGGAGTCAGCAAGAACAGAGGGATACGGTCAAGAAGATTAACAATAGTCCTGGGAGAAACTTTGCTGTATTCTGGATGGATACTGTTGAAGAAGGGAGTGGAGCATTCTCTGCTTGAGTGGAAGTCCATCAGCAGCAGACTTATGAGAGACACATGGAAAGCAAATCACAATAATATCACCCAGATTCAGTGCTATGCTATGAAATATGACACTGATGAAGTAAAAGACAAATTCTACCCCCTTATGTTACAGGAATACTGAGAAAGTGCCATGCAGTGACTAAACTCTCATTATAGGTGATGTGAATGACAAAGTTGGTAAAGACAACACAAACAGAGTGATGGTCACAGAGAGATAGCCACGCAGGAATAAGGGTTCTTCCGAAAGAGGAGTTTTCTTCTGAAGGAACCCCATTGATATGACTGCTCTTACTTCTGGAAAAGGCTCGAGGCGAGATCTCATGGGAATATGCAAATGAGGTGAGATATTTAAATCTGCACCTCATTTGAATGTTCCCCTTTGCTCATTAGCATGTCCCTTCTGGAAGGGTAGTGCAGCGTAGACGTGGCCAGGTTGTCATATAGCATGAGTACCAAGAGCAGTGAAATTGTAACAGAACATGTTAGCTGCCAAAGTATGTACCTGGGCTCCGCGGCAAGCCGGTGCTTGGGAAGCTCACTTGTGATGCTGTCTCTTCATTGCGCTTGGTACCTAAACTAGCTAGATCAAAGCCAGCTTGGGTATGACTACAAGTGCTGCACTTGCATCTCTGACTGCAGAGTACAAATAACTTAAAGCTGCTTTGTCAATGTGGCAGCATCAAGGTGACTTAAAATGGACATTTATGAGACTGGCACTGTGAAATGGTGTTTATCTAGAGTGGTGCTGTGGGATATGGCCCTTAGCAGCCCATGGGTAGGGCTGCCACCAGAATTGCCAGCCCCCTGAGCAAGGTAGGCAGGGCAGCTACAGGCCTCAGGCAGAAGGGAGGGACCTTGGTGAGCAGGGTCGCACTGGGGGCTAGCCTTCACCAGCCAGCCCTTCAGTGCTGCCTGGCCCGTGCCATGTGGGGTTCCCATGGCCATTTAATGGGCCCAGTGATCTAGCTGCTGCTCCCAAAGTGGAGGCTGGGAGCCCTGGGTCCCTTTTAATTGATGAGCCCTGTGGCATATGCCCCTTTTGCCCCTCCTCCCCACTTGGCAGCCCTGCCTATGGGAAAAGACTCTGGCTCTTAGAGCTTACTTCAGGGTCAAAGCAACACCAGGGTCTGAATTGAGGATCTGTAATTGGCTCCTAACTGACATTTTTTTTTGCCTCTGGCTGGGTCCGCATAGAGGGGTATTGTTGGCAGCTGCATGCTAATGAGCAGTCTCGCAATTGCAAATAGCCGCTCATTAGCATACCTGCATGGGCTAATTAGCGTAGCCGTATGATCTCCCGCTGCCGGCAGAAGCTGCTGCTGGCAGTAAACAGGCCATGTAGGTGTGCCTCTGCTGGCTAAAGCCCCCTCTGGTGCCATCCCCTTATGCCTGAGTTTTAGCACAAATATGCTAAGGAGCAGCCATTTGCAATTGCCAGACTGCTCAATAGCATGCAGCCGCCAGCAATACCCTTTTGTGTAGACCCAGCCTCTCCGTACAGGAGAGAATTCAGGCTTGAAGAGGTACTGCAGTGCAGAATGAGGACAAAAACCTTAAAAACAGAGGGGGAGCGTAGCTTATGAAGACAACTGATGGATAAAATATGAAGGCTATCATAGGAGACTTTGGAATCCCCCCACAAGTCCTTCTTCATTGTATATCCATAATTTAGCATCATCTTTACAATCTTTCTGTTAAGGTATTAGCAGTATGCACAGCACAGTGGTAACAACTATAAATCACAGAGATGCTTTCCAATCCAAAAGTGCTTGTCTTAATTATCCAGTGCTGAGCACGGTGATAGGATGGAAGGTGCATCTCAGTCACTTGGTTATTAACTTGTATGGAAGAAACAAGGTCACAATTAGCAGCATTGCTGCCAAGCCTGGAGCTTTCATGAAACTTCAGTTAGCCTTTCACACCTGGAGGTTGAAATATGTTTTGAAAAAGCCACAGGTGAATCATCATTCTGTTGAGTTTTGTAGATTCATAGAATTTTTTGCAATCAGGAAGGACTCCTGATCACAACCTTTGATAAATTGGTCAATTTGTCCAATGGTTCATTATTCTCACAGTTAAAAGTGTGCACCTTATTTCCAGTCTGAACTTGTCCAGCATCCAGCCATTGGATCGTGTTAGGTCTTAGTTTGCCAGATGAAACAGGCCTTTTGCATCAGATATAGCTCTCTCTCTGTACAGGTACAGACATTTGATCTGCCTGAGTTTGGGTTGATCAAGAAGTTTTGAGGGGGTTTGTGTAGGTGATGCAGGGACTCACAGCGGCTTTCCTTAAAACCTCATGTACAGCACCATGTGCGCTGCTTAGTGCATATATTTTACAGAAATTAGAAATATGTTTTCAAATGATTTTCCTTTCTTATAACCATCTGCTTGTGAAACCAGGGGTGATTAGTTATTGTAAGTACAACTGCATGTTACTTTGCGAGGGAGGGAAATAATAAGTAATCTATTTAAGAAGGCTTTGAAAAATGACCTAACCCGGCTCTTCTGTGCTGGAGGAAGTTAGTTTTAAGGTCTGCTGTCTCATGACTTCATATTGCTAAAGGCACATGCTCTGTGACCCTTAGGGAGGTTGGAAATCAACCATTTCTAAAGATAAAGCACATCTATTTGTCGTCCTGTGGGACCATGTGGTTTGGGACCTTAAAGGGATAGCTCAGTGGTTTGGGCATGTGCCTGCTGAACCCAGGATTATAAACTCAGCCCTTAAAGGGGCCATTTAGGGATCAAGGATAATTACATTAAAAAAAATCTGCCAGGGATGGTGATCGGTCCTGCTGTGAGTACTGGGGACTGGGCTTGATAACCTCTGAAGGTCCCTTCCAGCTGTATGAGATAGGATAGGTGTTGCTGCGCTAGGTCTCAGGACAAACCAAATTTGAGTGAAACTCTGGATTATTCATGACAAAAGTATTATGTTATTTTTTTAAGAAAGAAAATTAGCCTTTGAACTTCTCAAAGGCTGGGCATGTTAAAAACAGCCAGAGACAAGGTAGATTTGTTGGCAGTGGGGCTGGGGGGTGGGGGTGGGGGCAGATGACACACACCACAGGCCCTGGGGCAAGGTGGGAGAGGGGATCCTGGCTTTCCACACCCCCGAAGGGGTGGGGCTGAGCGTGGAGAAGGTGTGGCATAGGGCAGTCACAGCTGCCTCCCATGCTTCCTCAGAGCTAAGCACATCGCTGCTATTTTAGTGCTCACGAATAAATGACAAGGGTCTAGACTTGTTCCACGGTCTGTGGATGAAACTTTCTTTTCAGCACAAGAAACGCAGCTGTTTCCTGTATTCACAGGAATAACAAAGAACAGCTTGTTCTGATGTAGACAACGGCCTTTTATTCCTATGAAATCATTTGCTTGAAGACAGCAGCCCTCCAAAGTGTGGGGCATCCACTTGGTCCTTCAGGTAAGACTTGGCACAAATGCTTAGCTTTGGAGACAGGGCAGTTGTGTATATTAAATAATAAACCTTGCCCCATTAAGAAATTCATGTTCATAAAATAAAATCCAGAAGATCATTAATACAGTGTGTGCAGCCATTGTGATGTATCTGTAGGATATGATAAAGGCCTTTAAAGATTGCAACATCTTTCCACTTCAATTTCTTCCACAGAAGAGACACTCTTTGGCTACGTCTACACGTGCCCCAAACTTCGAAATGGCCACACAAATGGCCATTTCGAAGTTTGGGGCATGTGTAGACACGGACTTTGAGAAAGGGATTGTTAAACTTTACTTTGACTTAGGGTGCTTCCTCATACTTTTTGTGATCAGGCTAATGTGCATTCCCTAATGCATAGCTTGGCTGATGATATAATCCTGTGCAAAGTGATCAGATTATATAGATACTTACTCTATTGGCAGTAAAATGAGGTTAAAAACAGAGGCAGGGAACTAGCTTTTACTAAGTGGCCAGTCTGTTTCCATGGTTACCAAACAGATGTTATTATTTAAGTCCGTGGATGCCACTATCCTCTCTTACCTTGCTAAGCTCTATAAAGAGCTCACTTCCATAAACGTACGCTGTCCAGCCGGGTTACATACATGAAGGACTCCTTGTCATGGACTAAGTCCCCATTATATTAGGTGCTGCACAGAAGTTCTGTTACCTATGCAACTGTTCTAGGGCACTTGGCTATTTACAAAACTATTTTCTGTATATTTAGCTTTATTTCCTTCACATACAAATTCTGTTTTCACCTAATTATTCTCTTAATTGTCAGATCTAGTTTGATTATTTCAAATAATGCACATGATACATTTTAGCTTTCTTTCGCATATTTGTGAAATGCTCCAATGAGAGTGATGTTTTTCCTGCAGAAATTACATGACATTTTTGTTGAAAAAATGAAAAACTTTCCAAATATTTTCAAACCAAATATAAAACACTCGTCCTTTTTGAATTTTGTGTGTGAAATTTATTTATTTTTAACCCTGGATGAAAAAGGAAAAGAGCAGGGGAAAAGTGAGATTTCCCCCCCTCAATACCAGTTAAGAACTCTTGGATTAGTTCCTGGAGTTCTGCTAATCAAATCTGGTAATGGTAGATTTTAAGGTATGTGGCCTGGTTTGTCAATTCCTATGTTTTGTAGTTGGAACTTCAGATAGTTTGTTTATCCTTAGTTTTACTTGATTCTAAACTTTACCCAAGATTTTGGAACTTGTTTTCTTTTTGGTTTGTTTTCTTTACTATTTGATTCAGTGTCAGTTACTTAATTTACAGAATCTGTCAAAGCAGCTATGTTAGAGTGACATTCTTCCTCTTTTTATCTGGAGCACCCAGTACACAATTCTAAAGTAGCTGGATGATTGGCAGGTCATCTTTAAGTATTTGTATCTACTCTGTGGCTTTTTCTATCCGTTTGGCTTTTCAATATGCTGAACTGTCTAATGCTAAAGATGCAGTGAAGAAAATCTCAAACTTCGCCAGCCAAGGCAAGATCTACTTACTTAGCTGCCAGAATGCAGCATTGAAGAAGCAAAAGGGACTTTGCTTAGGCCATTTATGTTAGCAAATCCCATGCAAGTGGACTGTGAATAGGCTAGCGGGCAACACCAGATGTGCAATCTAAATGGACACAGTGGGCCAGTTAACTATTATTAGGAGTTATTGCAATTTGTTTAAGTTAATCTGTTCGGTTGGCAATCATCCCAATAAGCAGACATTTACTTTGCTCAAAATTCCTGTGATAGGCCAAGCTCTTCAGATTGAACATGATCTACTTTTACCTATTAGCCTAAAGCTCAAACCAGATTTTTCTTTTTGGTGTGGATAATTTTATAATCACTATTTTTGCCATTGTGGTGTTTTTCCAATCTGTGAATGAACTGGACTTGTCAGAGTGGCATTGTGCAGGGCAAGAAAACATCAGAGTGGAGGAGAAAGATCAGTGCAAGAGTTTATTTTGCAGGACTCCCTGTTTAGCTGGAAATATTGGGACTGAACTGGTCCTTCTAAGATTTTAAATGCCAGTATATCACCATGTTTTTGACAGCTCCCCTAAAACACACTGAACCAAAGCTACTGAATCACTTGAAACTGGTCATCATGATCAATTGGGACCAGCCCTGTGCCCTCCGACCCCCACCCTTCCTCAGAGTTGTATGTGGAGTGGTGCCACAGCGCTCCATGGCATTTCAAAGCGGCCCAGAACGCCAGCTGCGGAGGCAGTGGCCAGAGCTCCAGGCCCAGAAATGCTAGTTCCCAGGGCAGCAACTGCCCCATTTGCCCCCAGTGTGGGTAGGGGGACCGATTGGGAAGATATCTATGATTTAATCCTTTCTGGTAGCCAAATGTGTATAATTTTTTTTTCCCTCTACTTTGGAGCGCAAGTTTTGAAGCTCAGGAAAGGGCTAAAATCCTGGTGCCATTGAATTTCCACTGATTTTGAAACAATCAGGATTTCATCTATGGATTCTTGAGACATAATTGTTGGTGGTGCTTTGTCATTCCCAACATCAGTTTCCAGATGAATGCCAAAGCTATTTATTTGGCTATCATTCTGAATACATAGTCTGAAAGCCATTTTCAGCGCTTTCTGATAGTCAGGTGTCTGTTCAAGTTACTCTGATCTGATTGTCCTCAGTTAAAGTGCTGAAATTGGAGAACATTTTCATGAGTTTCTGAGAGCAACTGTCAGCCCAAATGCTACATTCTTTAGCTGCTAACTTAATGTTCCTTTCTTGCTATCCAATATTGGAGCTATTGGAATCACATTAGTCCATTGCTCATTTTTGCATTTGCCAATTTACTCAAAAGGATCCTGACATTCTTATTTTTGGGTTTGTTTCTTCAAGAATTGCTTTTTACTTTTAAGTTTGTAGTTGTCTTTTTGTGGCCTTTATCATAGGATTGTTTCTCAACTAGAGCTTCAAATCCTGATTTATTCCATTAAGAAGCAATATATTACTCCTATTCTCCGTTGGCTTCTAGTTCTGATTAGGGTTTCTCTCTCTCTCTCTCTCTCTTTCTCAGTATACATATTTGGTGCCTGGCCTGTCCCCACTTCTTGGCGCTCCATATTTGCAAACTGCACTTTTTAATGAATAAAAATATCCTAAGAGGTCAGCCTTTCATTATGGCTTTTGGATAAACTTTGTACTATGCTTTGTGGTATAATAGACTATTTTTTTATTTCGTGCTCACAACCCTTAACCCTTGTACTCCATGCAGAACACAGGTCATCTACAAGTCTCCTCCAGTTCACTCTGTCTTTGGACAAAACTTCTAGCTGGCTCCAGGAGTAGCCCAGTCGCTGTCTTTCAATCTCAGTAAACCTCCTCCACATTGTACGAGGTCTTTCTCTTTTGTGTTTTCCTTGTGGGTTCCATGTGAGAGCTTGATGAGCTACGCTGGATGGTGGTTTTCTGAGAGTGTTGCCTTGTCATTCCCACTTCTCTTGATTTCAAAATCAGTTGGTTTTGCTACTGCTCTGTTCCAAAGCTCCTAATTTGTGATGGTCTTGCCTTTCGGTGGGAAGGATGAACCTCAGGCATCTGTTTATAACTGTCTGTAGCTTGTGACTTGAAGAGTTTTTAGTACGCCAGGTCTCACATCCATACAAGAGCACACTCTTCACACGTGTGTTGGAGATCCACAGATTTGTCATCGCAGATATTATTTGTTTACTCCATATGGGAAGGAGAGTCTTGAATGCAGCTGTTGCTTTCCCTATCCTGGCATTGATATCCTTATCTGTTTCTCCATCTATGCCCATAATACTCCCCAAGTAGCTGAACTGTTCCACATCTTCCAGGACATGCCCTCCCAGTGTGATGGTGGTGGTGTTGCACTGGTTGATCCTCATTGTCTTGGTCTTTCCCTTATTAATGCTCAGTCCAGTCACTGAGGCAGTTTTGTCCAGTGTTGTGACCTTTTCTTCCATGCTTTCATGTTGGTGTGAAAGGAGGGTGACATCATCAGCAAAATCAATGTCCCCTAGCTGTCTGAAAAGTGTCCACTTAATGCCTCATTGATGGCCATTTGTTGTGCTGTTCATAATCTATCTGACTAAGCTAATTCCTGGAGTGACCAGAAAGAGGTACTGTGGCGTTGAGTCATGACTTGTTTTAGATCTAAAGAGAAGTGGGAAGAGAAAAGTAGCCTAGATCTGAGAGCATGCATTGTTTAGGCTTTGTTAGGATCTGATTCTCCAACTTATTTAAGCACAACTCTAAGCTGAGAAGTAACGTCAAAGACTTCAGTGGGATTGCTCACAGGCTAAATCTGGATCTTAATCTTTTCTATAAACCTGCTGTTAGCTATCCTATTATCCTATTATTATCAAGCAAAGTTTACAGTAATGTTATATAAAGTTACAGAGAAAACGTCGGTGTGAATATACATGTAATATTCAACCCTAGGATATTACAAATTGGGCACCGTGAAATGGAGATACTCATATTTGTTACTCAGTTTGGAAAATCTTGGTCATGGAATGGTTATCTTGCTTCGAGCATGTGCTTTTTATTGGGTGGTAGGATAGGAAACACTAAAGTTACATACAGAATGAGGAACATTAACTAATATTTACCATTGAGAAAAGAAGAGGGAGCAGGATCAAGGGAATTTTTGATCAAGCAGCACCAACATTTCAGGTGTGGCCTGATATCTTTGTCTGTTTTCAAAACTATTTCCAAAACTGCACTTTTCCCTTAAATACCTAAAAGACATTCCTTTATGTGCAAATCCCCATCTGCATGGAAAGATGGCTTTGCTTGCACAAGTGAGTATACAAATACATTTTTCATATGAGCTGTTTTGCAAATTTGTGACCATATGATGCAAATTTCCTTGTCCTCCTGCTTATGTCTTTACTTGGAGTAGTTTTAAACATGACCTCCTTCACTTTCTGCTTTATTTTGTTCCCTAAATGGAAATGCATAACCTCTAAACAACAGTGTCTTTACTGCTTGTGTTGAACAAGTGGGGGTAGGAGTCATATAGGGGGCATCTCCTTAACAGCAACGGACAAAACTGTTGTGTCACTGTTTGCTCATAAAGCCATTTTTTAAAGCATCCCCGATTAGCAGTGCCCCTCAGTATGCCCTCCTTATTTCCCTGGTACTGGCTGCTCATTGCGGCCTTATGCATCTGGAAGTTTTGTAGCCACTGCTGATTGTCACTTACCTGCACAGCAGTGTGGTCCCATCACTCTGAATTTGTTTCACAGCTCTAGAACCTGCATTTCACTGCGTACACCCCATTGAGTGCAGTCAGCATCTGCCCATTGCTCCCTTTCAGTGTTTCACATGCATGTATTTCTGTGTTCTCCTTGGAATCTTCATCCCTCTGGTGGCTGCTTAGGCTCTGCACATATCGCAGCACAGAGCATGAGGTGTTTGCTGTACTTGCCACAACAGCCTGAAGTTAGAAGTTAGCCTTGAAGTTCATGTTAGCCTTGCAATGGCGTCTACACAGATACCCGGTGAAAAAGAGTGCGAAAACACTGCTTTAGCTTTCCAGTGGGAGCGGGAGGAGAGACGTGCACTATGAGAGGCTGACCAGACACCCCCACAACTACTTGCAGCATTGTTTTTCTCCCATCAGACACTGGGAGCTTAACCCGGAATGCAAGGGGGCAGCAGGACCTGAGAGAAGGAGATCCGCAGTGCATTGCTGACAAAGACAAACCTGCCCATCCCATTGCAGATGCACTCCATCTAGGTCATGTGCCATTGGGCACATGCAACCTTGACTTTTCAAAATTTGGTGCTAAAAAGTCAACCTCACTAAATTTGACCTAATCCCCTAATGTAGACGTACCTAAAAATATAGTCTTGGTTTCAACAGTGCTTTGTCTCTTTAGTTCCCTATCCTGCAATGGCTAGCAAATGACCATTACTTCAACAGAGCTTTCTGTGTGCTTAGCAATACGCCTACATTCTATGTGCTGCCACTATCAATAAAGTAGCAAAATTATTATTTTTATGTCTGTTCTTCATTTGGCTTTGGTGTCAGCAATTAGCTCCTTTTTATTATTTGTCATTTTGTATGAGTATGAGAATTAGGTGGATACAAATTCATAAATTCTCAGGACTAAAGATTTCCTGCATCTATGTGCCTCAGAATGCTATGGTGTGTCCAAGATGTGACTTATCTGTTGATTAATAATTATTTGCATATTAAATTTAATACATATTTGAGTAATGGAAGATGTTTGCTCAACTCTGATTTTACAAGTGTAAAGATGTCAGTAGTACCATCAAAGTTTTGGAAGCATAATAAGTCCTTGAGTATACTGATGAGCGCTCTTGGAGGTCAGTGGAAGGTTCACATGGAGAACTGAATGCATATTTTTGGCCCTATTGTTTTATGAAGCCAATATATCTGCAAGACCTGCTTCTTTGCTCACTGAAATAATTCCAATTGCTCTTTTCTTCCTACTAGTTTGGGTTTTTTTTGTTACATTGGGTTGAATAGGAGAAGCAGAACCCAGTATTTGCTTTGTTTAAGGTTTCTGATCTTTTGGGCTGGTTAAAAGCTGCTAAAAGTTGAATATTAGTGAAGTGAAAAGGTATTTATGAAATTAGAGGTTTTATATTCAAAATGTAATAATGAACTAATTGCTTTTCAAAACTGATGTAAACATGTAGTGTTCCACAGATAAACTAAGTGTTAAATTATATCTTTTCTTCATTTAAAAATGTTTTTAACATTTAATTTACCATACTTGCACACCAATATTCAACTATCTTCTTCTTTATTAACCTTTATAGGTGACTTTCTGTAATCAGCATTCACATAACTGGAAGGACAAATCTCCTTATCAGTATGGATCATCCTGTTTGTACTGGAGGTCCAGCACTCTTGGGTATATACTATGGAGTTAAAGAATGAGAGAGTAAGACGTTAATTTTGATCACTTTGGGACACACTTTTAACATAATTTAGCATGTGAAGATGCAGACAAAAACCAAGTGGAGACGCTTTGAAAATCCTTGTAGGTGCCTATCTGCACCTTTATCTTTGGAATTAACATTCATATTCAAATTTGATCCATTAACGGTTGGTTTGAACAGGAACAGCAATTACCTGACCCTTTCCTTACCTTACTCTTTCACATACTTTGATGTTCGATCAAACAGTTAACTTCCCCACCCCTAACCTCCCTCCTCCTGCTCTTCTACCTGATTTGCCAACCTTGATAACAATTTTTCTGATTTGTCAGCCTTGAATACATTTTTTGGACCTCTGTGCTTTATATATTGAATCTGTTCTGGTAAGGCTATAGATCTGAAGAAGTGGGTCTGTCCCACTAAAGCTCATCACCTAGTAAATTATTTTCTTAGTCTTTAAAGTGCTACATGACTGCTGTTTTGTTTTGATAGAATACAGATTAACATGGCTACCTCTCAGTTACTATGCATTTTGAGGTGACTAACTACCATTAATCATTCACAAAATGATATATTCGATGATGAGCTTTCATGGGACAGACCCACTTCATCAGATCAATCTCATTTCCAATACAGACTGACATTTATAAGTACAGCGGACAAAAAAAAATGTAATAAAAACTGACAAATCAAATAGGATTGAAGGAAGTGGGTGAGGTGTGGGGGGATGTTAATTGTCCTGCCTGAGATAATTATGAGCATCTAAGGAAGGGAAGCAGTCCTTGTAATACATGAGGTAATTGATGACTCTGTTCATACCATGTGTTAATGTGTCAAATTTGAATATGAACTCTAACTCACAAATTTTTCGCTCTAATCTGTTAAATTCTTTTTGTTGCGGGTCACAAATTTGCAGGTCTTTAACAGATTGGCCCACTCCATTGACGTGTTCACTGACCAGCTCATGTGCGTTGAGTTTCTTGATGTCTGCTCTGTGCTCATTTATTCTTCGGCGGAGGTTTCGCCCAGTCTGTCCAATGTGCGTAGTGTTAGGGCATTGTTGGCATGTAATAATATATATAATGTTATTGAAAGTGCATCAGAATGTGCCTTTGATCTTGTAACTAACATGGGTAGGTCCAGTGGTGGTATTCCCGGAATAAATATGTGGACAAAGTTGGCAGCAGGGTTTATTGCAAGGAAAAGTTCCAGGATTCATATTACTGTGGTGTAGCCTGTGATTGCTGGTGAGAAACTTTCTCAGGTTAGCAGGCTATCTATGGGAAAGAGCAGGCCTGTCACCTAGATCCTTCTGGAGTGTAGCATCCTGATCCAGAATAGGTTGTAGATTTTTAATGATGCATTGCAGGGTTTTGAGTTGGGGGCTGATGTGGTGACAAGTGGTGTTCTGTTGATCTTTTTGGGCCTATCTTGACGTAGCTGGTTTATTCCTCTGGCCCTGTCAATTTGATTTTTTTTTACTTCTCCAGGTGGGTAATTCAGTTTTATAAATGCTTGGTAGAGGTCTTGTAGTTTTTGGTCTCTGTCAGTAGGATCAGAGCAGATGTGATTGTATCTAAGGGCTTGACTGTAAACGATGGATCGTGTAGTGTGTGCTGGATGGAAGCTGGAGGCATGTAGGTAAGTGTAGCAGTTAGTGGGTTTCCAATATGTATGTACATTGGGAAAAGAAGACATGAACGGAAGAGCTAATTCACTGTTCAGATATCTTGAAAGTCATTATCTGGGGTGAGAAGTCCCCAAACTTTCCTTTTGCATTCAATCAGGAATATAAGAAGATTCATAGGTGAAATTCCCTTCCTTTAATTTCCAGCCTAAATTGATCCATGATCATTTTTTACCCATTTGCTCTTTGCCAGCATAGTCCTTTAGCTAATACAGCTATCTGCCCTCCCTGGTGTGACATGTAGAGGTGTGTATATAGAGAGAACAATGTATTTACTGTAGTGGCAGTGTGGTCTGCAGATGGGCTATGAGTCAGGGACTCTGAAAACCAGGGCTCGACTACTGGCTCTGCCATTTACGTGCTGTGGGACCTTGGGATTTCACTTCACCCCCAGCAGTGGCACTGACATCAGCTGCATCCTGGGGGCAAGGTGGAAGGGGGCTCAGCTGTGTTTAGGCAGTCAGCCCTGCTCTCTCATGCATGGATTGGTGGCACAGCCTTCTGGGGCACCTCTGAAATGCCCAGAGGCCACTGTCCCTTTTGCCACCCCCATCAGCGAGCCTAACCTTATTGTCCTGTGCCCTTATGGAGTGCACTCTTGATTTTTTTCCCTCTCTCACTGGTGCAACTACCTCATTACTGACAGGGTCTTAGGCCTATGTAATTTTCCATAATGTCACTGAATTTTTCCCACTTGAAGCGCATTCTCTACTTGACTCAGCTAAGGACACACTGTGCACCATAACTGAATAAACCAAAGCATCTGAAGGGTTTTGCTGGCCAAATGCATTTAGAGATCATAAATAAAATGAAAGCAAAGTTTTCTTTAAGGAAGCAAGCATAATGCTCAGAACAGGGATGACTCTTCTAATGTTCACAAAATGAACATTTATTTTTGCCCCACCATAAATTTGAATTAAAATGTGCAAAGATTACAAAAGGAATTAGTGGAATCATGTGGAATTTCCTAATTTTACACATTTAAGCAAGTCTGTAATTTTAAAATATTTTTAAGGTCATCCTGGAAAAACTAACATGATTATTCAATAACCTCTGTAGGGCTTTTTAAAGACACCCAGCTGTTAAACATTTCTATTAAATTCTGTAAATTTTATGTATTTTTCTTGAGGGGAGGGTTATAGTTGCATTCTTCATTGTCCTTTTAATTGAATAACAAAAGTTATTGGTTCCTTAATTTGAAAAAACAAAATCTAGTGCTAAACTGCTGCACCAAGGGACTTCATTAACTAATCTTTTGTTTTGCAATTAGTTTCAGTAAGAGCTGCGTAGCATCAATTTCTTAAAAAATAATAAACAAGCAAACAACAATAAAACAAATGCAAGTTAGCTCATTACTTTTGAGCAACTAGTATGTCACATTGTAGCAAAAAGAGAAATGTTGGATTCAATTATAAGAACAGCATTGCAGATTAAAACTAACAGTATCTTGTCTCTGGAAGTGGCAAGGTGCTTTGGAGGGAATCAAACAGGACAATTTTGAGGGCAATCCATCCTTTGTCATCCTTGCCCAGCATCAGGCTATTGGTAGTTTAGAGACACCTGAAGCATAGCTAATAGACCTATCCTCAGGCCTGGGTGGCACCAGGGAACAGAGTCAATCCCAGCTATGCAATTCTAGTTAGGCCATTAGCATATCAGGATCAACTTTTTTCCCTGGTATAGATCGGGGCTCTTCGGGCTCACACCAACATCCTTTATTCCATGCAACTGCTCAGTGGTTAGAGCATTGGCCTGCTCAACCCAACATTGTGAGCTCAGTCCCTGAGGGAGCCATTTAGGGATCTGGGGCAAATAGATTAAAAAAAATTGTCAGGGATGGTGATAGGCCCTGATGTGAGTGGCCTCTTGAGGTCCCTTCCAGCATTTTGAGATATGTACATCTCCATACTTTATTGACACCTTAGTCTGGGACAGTTCCTCAGACATGTCTCCTAAAAAGAATGGTTCAGATGTGTGGATCTCCCCCATGTGCAGCGCTGTGCAGACAAATACAAATAATTCATTTAGCTTATCCACATAGACTTCGTATTCCTTGAGAACTCTTCAACTGTCCAGTGGTCCCACTAACTCCCTGCTTCTGATGTACTTATTATTTTTTGTTTTGGCTGTTAGTTTGTGTCCTCAGCTAGTTGCTCTTCAAGCTCTTGGCCAGTCTTGGCAAAGTACATCTTGGCCCTTGCCTTGCCAGAATGGCATTTTTGGTCCTCATATCTTTTTTTTTTCTTTAAATTTGGGTTATATATTTCGTATGAACCTCTATTATGGTGGTTTATATAGTTCCCATAAAATTTACAGGCATTTTACCCTTGTGGTTGTTGCTTTTAATTTTTGTTTAACTAGCTTCCCCATTTGTATAGTTACCTTCTTTTGAAGTCAAATTCTACTGTTGTGGGTTTCTCTGCCATTCTCCTTCTTTGTTAAATGTAATTACATTATGTTAGTTATTATAGATCAGTTGTATTTCCCTCTTGGACCAGAGCCAGGGTTGCGCTTAAGACTAAATCAAGAATTGCCCCCCTTCCCTTGTGAAGCCTATGACAAGTTACGCCAAGAAACGTTCATTTACTTTGTCTAGGCATTTGATCTCTGCATCCCTTCCTGAGGTGCAAATACCCAGTCAATATAAGAATAGTTGAAAATCCCCACTTGTGTTGTACTTTCTGCCTCTGTAATCTCCCTGAATATTTAAGAATCCTCTTTACCATGCTGGTCAGGTGGTTGATAGCATAGTTCTACTTCTATACTCACCCCCAGGATAAAATAATCAGTCCTCCTTCCTGGAGTCCTGAAGGACTCTCTGCCAAAATTCCTGAGTTTGCTGCTCCTCATCCCCAGCTACTCTGGTCACATAGGAGCTGGCTTTTTTTAAATCCAGGTCTGCTTGAGTTAGCTGTGCTCCATTTTCAAGGAATTTTTTTTTCTGAGAGAGAGAGAGAGAGAAAGAGAGAGAGAGAGAGAGAGAGAGAGATTTCAGTACTCAAACATATATGAACCTGATGCGACTTCCTGGGAATGAAGAAAGTCTTAGAAATCAAAACACCGTTTAAGAGTTCTTTGGAGGAAAATAAGCATCACGTGGTAAGATAATTTTTTTTTAATTAAGGGTGGGAATTGGAAAGAGTTGGGGGATAAAAACAAGCTCTGTTTTTAAGTGTTGGTCTTATGATTTTTTTAGTTGGTTATCCTAATGATTTTTGATGGAAAGCATCCCTTCATTCACCCCCTACACATGACTCTAATAAGCTTTGGTCAAAATGTAGCTTGTGAGGTATTGCTTGAAAACTAACAACTCTCTGTTCAATAATATCATGGAGAAATGTGTGCAGCAACATTTTATATAAAGTTATGAAATTCCGCCATATAACATTATTAGCACAGGTTCAAAGCCACACAGCTGTGCTTAAGCAAGAGTTGTTAAAAAGGTTTATCCTAAATAAAAGAATCCACGTTTACTTCAGTTTATGTATAAATAGTAAACAAGGCCAGCAAGATAGCAGGGAGATCAGACCACAGGAGACAGAACAATTTGCATCTCAGCAAACAGAGGTGGGGGAGAAAATCATCGAACCTCCTTCACCACCAAACTCCATGTTGCCTTCCTTGCTGTTGGAATAAACTTTGCTTTGAGGGGTAATCTTAAAAAAAAATCCACTTTAGAGGTTTCATGAACTATCAAAGAAAGGGACAGAAAATACCAGGTTCTCTATTTCCCCCTAAGAAGACAAAGACATGGGCACTTCTGGGCCTCTGGGGTGGATCCTGATCAAGAAGGGGGTCAGTCATCTTCTTGCTGGGTGACCGTGGGTGAAAAAGGCTATCCTGAACAGAAGCCCTGAAGCAAAACTTACAAGATTGTTTTACACTTTTAGGTGTGTGTTTTCACTTTTATTTGCTCACAACCATTTCTATCTTTATCTTTTATACATGAATTCATTTAAAACCCTATGTTCACTTACTAACTTGTTTTATATTTAATCTAAACTAATGCAGTGTTGCATTTAAACTGAACTGTTTGGTAACTCAAGTTAAACTGACAAATTGAATATTGACTCATTACAGGAACAATGAACCTTAATCACTGAACTGTTCAAGGGAGGGCTGGACATTGCATGACCCACATTTTGTGAAAGTTCACGACTGGGAGTGTGCTAGGGTGGAAGCCAGAGTGAGGCTGTAGATAGGCTGATGGGGTCAGACCTGCCAAACCAGGACTGTCTAATACACAGCTGGTCAGGGCTCTGCCTGCATGCTGGTAAGCTGTTTGTGAGACACCCAGGTTGGGAGGTACCAAAAAAAAATCCCAGATAGGGGTCGGTGGTGCCACAACCACAGGTGTTGACTCTGTGCATGCTCCAGGGCTGAAGAATCCACACAGAAAAAATACTGGGTGTTCAGCACTAACAGCCAGCCAAGCTCCTCCATCCTCCTCAGCACCTCTTGCCCTCTGGCAGCCCCACTGTTCAAGTTCTCCCCCTCCTTCCCAGCACCTCTGGTCCATTAAAAACAGCTCTTTTGCAGCATTCAGTGTATTTGTGGAGGAAGGAAGAGGAGCAGGGATGCAATGTACCTGGGGGAGGATGTGATGAAGATGCAGGATAGTGGTTTGGGAGAAGGAGTGGAGTGGGAGCAGAGTTGGAGAGGGGGAGTAGTGCTCTTGGCCACAATTCTTGCTGGGTTGGATTTCACCACAGAATGTGACAGAATTGTGTTGGTAAATTATGTGTACATGTGAATAATTGAGTGATATGGATTAATGTATAGAGGCATAATACAGATAGGTGTTGAATCAGTCAAGTGATCATTCTACATTTGACTTAACAGCCCAGTTTGAATAGTTTTGAGAAAAATGAGCTTAGAGCAGTACAAGCTAGACTTCAGATCATCAAATTTTCACAACTGTTCAAAGCTGACCACTCTTTCCTTTCCATGAATATATTAGTATTTACTTCTGACATGTGAGTGTGTCTCCATATGGAGGCACACTGGGCACACTGGAAGAAAGTGAAAGTTCAGTGAAGGGAATATTATTTACACAACAACCCAGTTCGCTTGAATAATGCCAGTTAAGGCTCGTAGAAAAATGTTTAACTACCATTTTTTCCCCACAGCTGCTTTTTAAATAAAGGGCACACATATTTTTGGAAGAAACTGCTGCTAAGCACTTCCCACTGAAAAAAATGGGAAACAAAAGCTTAGCTCATAAAGTCACATGTCATGGAGTTTAACACCGGATTTTGTTTGAAAATCAAGGAACCAGGAGCTACTTAACGGCCATGGTCTCTGTCTGGTCTCCTAATTAACCCACTGAGTGTGCATTACAAAACCTGACTCGTCCTAATTACAGAAGATTTTCCTGATCTTTTAATTCTAGAAACACTTTCTGTTTTTTAAAGTGTCCACTTTTTAAAAAAGATGTGTGAAAATTAGAAAGAATTCAGAACATGGGATGGATTGTGTTTAGTGGTATTTTACAGAGGCACAGTCTTCCCTTGCATTTTGGGGGTGCCACCCATGACTCAGTGAATATCTCACCAGTTATTTTTGGTCTGGAGAAGCATGCCTTCGAATGAGATATTTAAGGAGGTGTAGCCAGACAAAATCTCCCCCCCTACAGACTAGCTTTTGCCTCCCCTCTAAGTGCCTCAGAGCACACAGGGCACTGAACAACAGTTAAACAGCAGTCTTTGATGCCTTCCTAAAGGGGCCCAGATGTGCTGGCTCATCATGACCCTGAGAAACTGAAAACACAGATAGAGGGCTAGCAGGCTAACTGTCAATAACAGGGGCCTCAGGAAATTACCCCAGCTGTCATTGATGGATTTGATGCGCCCACACAGCCATCCCAGAAGAGAAATCTCCGCCCTTGTAAAAGAATGTCCTGTACTCCCAAATTCTTTATCTCCTGTCTTACAAGTGCAAATTAAGTAAGAATTGCCCTTGTAAAACTGGCATCACAAAAGACAGACCAGTACAATCTGGCACCATAGATAAGAAAGAGAATACGTGACCCAAGGTGTATAAGGATGGGCCCAGCAGCACTCTGACTCTGAGTGCATTTCCACCAACTACCTGCTGGTCGGGTCAGGTGATTGCCTCCCGAGGTCCGCAACTGGGGATGCCCAACCTCGTATTCGTCTTTCCACGGAATTGAGTGACTGATCCTGGCTTGGCTACGCTGGTATCGAGAGATGCAAGGAGGGTAAGATATACCCATATTAAGGAGGGTAAGATGTACCCATATTAAGGTCTCCTTTTGGTGTACACAGATAAAGAATTAGAGCTCTGTAACTAGATGTTGTTGTATTAAGATATCATTGTGTTAGATGGTAACAGATATCTTTGTATTGGATTGTAACGTAACCTGTTAACACCTGTACTCTGCTAGCATATAAGAGGTAGACAATAGCCTTTTGTAACCGCACGCTTATAACTGTAGCTTAAATAAACTTGTAACTAGTTAAGATCTAAGCCTGACTGCTGTTACTCTCTGTCACTGCAACACAGCTAGCACAATAAAAAGAACTTTAACCGTTTGGATACTACAGCCTGGCCACAGGTGAGAGTGCTAGGAGCTCCCTGCTCTAGCTGTAAAAAAACTGGGGTGTTTAGGACCCAGGGGCATCTGTCAGCCTGGCCCGGGCAGCCCGCTGCATGGAGTTCCGCGCTCTAGGAGTTAAAGACTCGGATGATAACAAGGGTATAGTTTGTACCTCACTGCACATTACCCGGCCACCAGCTAACAGGAGGTCAAAGTATTTAGTTTACTTCAGAAAGTTAAGAAGTAATTTGATTACAGGCTGTGTACACAGATGAAAGATGAGTGATATTAGATGGATCTATACAATATCAGGCATAAGAATAACACAATCAAGGACCAGAAGCTAAAGTTTGAGAAATTCTGATTGTAACAGGTACAGCATTTTAACAGCAAGGAAATTTAACCGTATGAATAATGACTCTAGAGAGGTGGTGAATTTATTATCCCAGAGTCTTTAAATCAAGATTCTAAAAGAGAGGCTCTAGTTCATTTAAAAGGTTCTGGACTTGTTATAATGTTAATTTATGTAATAGGGAACAATAATTTCCTCTAATACAAGATATATTTGGCAGGAACTCAATGACCTCTGTTATACAGAAGGTTAAATTGGATGGTTCCAAACATCCCTTCTCACCTTAAAACCTATTACTCCTTGAATTACTAGCTGTAAAAAAAATTAAAGTATGTCAGAAGCAGGAAGACTGCCAAACAGGCAGTGGAGCTACTGGTCAAAAAAGGTGCTAAAGGAGCACTCAAGTCAAGATGAGAACATTGTAGAGAATAAAATGAATTTTTCTCTTAGTTGCAGTGTTCCCTCTACTTTTATTCCCTCCATGAGCAGAATAAATTTTGTTATATGCACCAACACATGTGTGGATGTGCACCACCAGTAGAAATGCCTGCTGCTATGAGTGGCTGTTAGTGCTCTGTTTATTGGCTGGGTGGCACCTGAATTGCTCCAGGGTGGCTGTCTAAGTATTTATCTTACAGGGAACAGTGATGGTCATTGCTAAGGTTGTGAGGGAAATACCTACATGAGAATTGTTCTTTTGGGGCAACAGATCTGAAATATTGTCCCATACTAATGTGTCAAGTGAAGAAGTTTTAGAATTAATTGATCAGTTAAAGAGTAGTAAGTCACTAGGATCAGATGGTATCTCCCAAAAGTTCTGAAGGAACTCAGATATGAAATTGCAAAACTACTATCTCTGACATGTAACGTATTGCTTGAATCAGCCTCTGTACCAGATGGCTGGAGGGTAGCTAATGTAACAATGAATTTTTGAAAAGGCTCCATGGGCAATTCTGGTGATTGCAGTGTACCTAACTTCAGCAGTGGGAAAAGTGGTAGAAAATACAATAAATCACAGAATTATCATATATATAGATGAACATAATACATAAGGGGAGGAGAATCAATGTGGCTTGTATAAAGGAAACAGGTCAGTTTTCAGAAGAGAGAAAGGTGAACAGCAGGGTCTCTCAGAGATAAGGATTTGTGCTTTTGAGCATATTTCTTTATGATTTGGAACAGGAAGTAAACAGTGAAGTGATAAAGTATGAAGATTGTACAAAGTTATTCAGGATAGCTAAGTTCAAAGATGACTGTGAGTACTATAAGAGGAATCTCACAAAAAGGGGTGATTTGGCCTAGAGTAGACATAGCCTCGGTCAGGTGAGTTTAGAAAAGAAATGACTAAAACAGGAAGTCTATAAAATCATGAATGGTGGGTGCAAACTGACTGGAGAAGTGTTATCTACCTTTTCCACAGATCAAAATCAGGGGTCACTCAATGAAATTAGTAACTTAAGAACAGTCATACTAATTCAGAACAAAGATCCATCTAGCCCAGTGACCAGTTCCAGGTGCCTCAGAGGAAATGAACAGAACATGAAACCATCAAGTGACCCATTCCCTGTCACTCATTCGCAGCTTCTGACATAGGCAGTGGGTTTAATACAAACAAGAAGAATACTTTTTCACACAACAAAATTTTAATCTGTCAAACTCACGGCCATGGGATCTTGTGGTGGCAGAAAGTCTAACTAGGTTCAAAAAAGACCTAGTAAGTTAACTGAGGATAGCTCTATCAGTGACTATTAGTCAAGATGGCCAAGGATGTAACACCCTGGCTATGTCTACACTAGCTCCAGAACTTTGAAAGGAGCATGGTAATGAACCTAATTAAAAGATAATGAGGCACTACCATGAATATGCAGTACCTCATTAGCATCATGGCAGCTGCGGCTCTTTGAAAGTGCCACTTTCGATTGAGTGTGGCTTGTCTACACAGGGTCCTTTTCGAAAGGACCCCGCACACTTTGAAATCCCCTTATTACTATTTGGTTATAGGAATAAGGGGATTTCAAAGTGTGTGGGGTCCTTTTAAAAAGGACCCCATATAGAGAAGCTGTGCGTGATCGAAAGTGGCACTTTTGAAGCGCTGCAGCTGCTATTATGCTAACGAGGTGCTGCATATTCATGCCCCTTTTGAATTTTTGGGGCTACTGTAGACATAGGCCTCATGTTTGCTGTTACCCTAAATCTCTGCCTGCCAGACACACACAGAGGAATATGGGAGCAGATATATCTGAAATTGCCCTGTTCTCTACATTTCCCCTGAGGCTCTGGCACTGGCCACTGCGTGAGACAGGCCACTAGGCTAGACGGATCATTGATGTGACCCAGTATGACAGGTGTTAGGTTTTTGCACTTTGGGACAACTGCACCTGTTACACCAAGGACATCTGCTTTTAGTATTCTGGCTCCCACATGTTACCTCTGTTGGGCAGAAACCTATGCCTGTTGTGAGAGGATGTCTGGGTGCAGCCTGGGACTGCGGGAATGCTATGTCCCATCCGCCTGGCTCTCACACTGCTTTGTTAGCCATGTATAATAAATCCCTACAGGTGCTGTTTATCACACAGCACAATCACACATGGCCCAGCTAGATTCCATTAAAGCTCCCGCAGCCACTCATGAATCACACCGAGAAAGGCACCAGCCCGAGTTCTGCCCCCAGCTCCGAGCCTCATATCTCAGGAATATGCAGTCAAGATGAGTCAGGAAAATTTGTTAATTTGTTCACCACTTCATCAATAGAAATTAGTCATATAGCAAGATTTTAAAACTTGAGCACATTTACCAGACACTTCAGGCAAACTCACTGGTAAAGGTAAACAGTAAAAAAAAAAGTGTATTTACGGTTAGATTTAAAGTGACTATAAGTGACAGGCAACAAGCAAGTTTCAGGAGTAAGGAACTGGGGACAAAGAGGGTTTTAGCTGGCAGAGGCAAGTCCACATGACCTCTGCAGTGCCAGTACCCCCTTCTGTTGTCACCCAACTCTCATGTGTCTATGGTAATGAGCTTCAGGAGTAAGCAGATAAGCAGCCATTTGAAATCCTGAGAAGCTCACTTTGCACAGCTCTGCTGACAGCAGTGCTGAGCAGAGCTCCATGTAGACCCAGCCTGTACGTTCAAAGTCTCAACCTTATTAGACAAGGCAGCAATTAGATCAGCATTTTTTCTTGCCCCACTGGATATTGCAGTTCATACTACATGTTTCACCCTTAAAACCTGGAACATTCTCCTCTGTCAGAGTCTTTAGTCTTGTCAGGATCCTAGTTGCTAACGGCATAGATGGGGTCAGGAAAAAAGGCAAAGCACAGGGAGCCTGTGCTATGCTTTATACCTTCACTTCCATGTGCTTGGAAAATACAAGCCCAGGCATTTCTGGTGGATATTGCTGAGTCCCCAGGCAAGGTCGAGGAATTCCCCGAGTGTGGCCTTATGCAGTTGAGTCATTGGATTGTAACTCCTTTGCTGCACAATGGCTGTTAATAGTCGTTTGACAACCTGCTAGGGTGTTGGTTACTTTCCTTGTGGTTATTTCTGGAGAGCTAATAGTTGGCTGATTCTCCAAATTCCAGCATGTTTTAGTGACTACCATAGAACACAATTTCATAACTTCAGATACACTGAAGATATACACATTTAGGTAGAATGGTGAGTTTCAGCAGTTCTGAACCTTTCTCTTGGTACCACATAAGGCATGATTTATATGTAACACCACAGTTATAGAAAAATGAGGAATATGGGGGTTACAGAGCACTCCCTCAAGGTGTAGAATGTCACCTGTCTCCCTGATGGTCAGGATTTTTTCCAGGCTGCAAACCCTGCTGCCATTATAATATTCACAGCAAGCAGGACAGCCTGAATAGGTCAGGACCTGTGGTTTGCTTTCTCTCCAGCAGTCACTTACCGCAGGTCAATTGCACTTTAGGTCTTACACCAAAGATAATGCTATTTATTAATGAAGAAAAAGTATTGAATGATTTACAAGGATAAAGCAGAAAAATATATACAAATAAATTATTGACAGTCTTAATTTTCATACAGTGGTAGAAAATTCTATAATAAGCAAGTTCCAAATATCCCATGACAAGCACCAGGGACCCAGGCTTATACTTAAAAATCTTGTTCTTCAGAGTCCAAACAATGTAAAGATCCAGATTCTCATCAGAGATTTTATTCACATCTTCCCAAAATTCTGGCTATGGGACAGGGGTCATCTGCAGGTCTCCTTTTCTTGTTGGGTGAGGGGAAGGAATGCCGTTAATAAAATCTTATTTTTTGATGTTGCACAGTGTCTCACTTGGTTTCAGTGGGCCATCCTGTGGGTAGGACCTTCAGTAGGAATCCAGGATTTTACATCACTTATTGCTCTCTGCTTTTTTGTGAGTTACACAGGGTAAGCCTCTACTTAACAATTTGCACTGGCATAGCTGCCCTGATGCAGCTGTGTCACTGTAACATTTTAATGAAGATTCTGTAAGCTGATGGGATAGAGGTCTCCTATTGGTATAGTTAATCCATCTCTCCAAGAGGCAGAGGAAAAGCACTTCCACTGACATAGCTCTGTTTTTACAAGGGGTTAGATCTGGCTAACTATGTTGATCAAATAAGTTGATTTTTCACATGCCTGAGCAACTTAGTTATTCTGATATAGGTCTGTCGTGTAGACAGGATCTGAGTTACAGAGGTTACAAAGCAAGTACTCGATGTAGCCTTGTTGCATGTGGTACAGTTGTTATAAATGACATTACAGCCGTGTCTACACGTGCACACTACTTCGAAGTAGCGGCACTAACTTTGAAATAGCACCCGTCACGGCTACACGTGTTGGGCACTATTTCGATGTTAACATCAACGTTAAGCGGCGAGACGTCGAAGCCGCTAACCCCATGAGGGGATAGGAATAGCGCCCTACTTCAACGTTCAACGTCGAAGTAGGGACCGTGTAGTCATTGCGCGTCCTGCAACATCGAAATTGCGGGGTCCTCCATGGCAGCCATCAGCTGAGGGGTTGAGAGATGCTCTCTCTCCAGCCCCTGTGGGGCTCTATGGTCACCGTGTGCAGCAGCCCTTAGCCCAGGGCTTCTGGCTGCTGCTGCTGCAGCTGGGGATCCATGCTGCATGCACAGGGTCTGCAACCAGTTGTCGGCTCTGTGGATCTTGTGTTGTTTAGTGCAACTGTGTCTGGGAGGAGCCCTTTAAGGGAGCGGCTTGCTGTTGAGTCCACCCTGTGATCCTGTCTGCAGCTGTGCCTGGCACCCTTATTTCGATGTGTGCTACTTTGGCGTGTAGACGTTCCCTCGCAGCGCCTATTTCGATGTGGTGCTGCCCAACGTCGATGTTGAACGTCGACGTTGCCAGCCCTGGAGGATGTGTAGAAGTTATTCATCGAAATAGCCTATTTCGATGTCACTACATCGAAATAAGCTATTTCGATGTAGCGTCCACGTGTAGACATAGCCTACTACATGCAGCATCCTACAAGCACTTCATTAAGAATAAACATTTAATGCATTCTTAGGAACTTCAACTATTTGGGCAATGCTAATATAACCCCAGTAGCACTGAGACCACTGGCAAAGGAGAGTGAAGTTTCTGCTCTATAGCCTTGGCTGAGAGCTAGCTGGCTTTCAGCTCATGTGGTAGAGCACAGGGCTTTAGCCCTTAAGGGTGCAGGTTTGTTCCCTCCTGCTGATGACCTGGGTCCATTGGCCTTACACTAACACAGAGGCTGTGTCTACACTACCACCTTCCTTTGAAGGAAGGACGGTAATTATGACGTTAGGAGTTTACTAATGAAGTGCTGCTGTGCATAGGCAGCACTTCATTAAGCAAATTCACCCCCACGGCAACTTTGAAGTTTTAAACATCAAAGTACTGGCATGCGTCTAGCTGCAGCGCACCCACCAGTATTTCGAAGTGCTGGGGCAACTTTGAAGTCCCCTTACACCCCAAAATTTTGTTCTCCAACCCCACCCCTCTGCGTCCCCTTCTCACCAGGCTAGAATTAAGGTTGTAGTACTGCAGCAGAGGGTGCTGCTGTGTGTGGCTAGCCGGGTAAGAAGAAACAAGAGCAGAAATATGTTGGCAGTGAGTGGGTCCCAAAACACAGTTGGTGAGTAACCATCCTAAAACATTTTGGAACCAGAGGTGCATTGAATAGACAAAGACCCTTGCCATGTCAGTAGAGGACCAAACACCTCTTCGTAGAGCCTGGAGTTTCATAACTTCCCCCTGCAATCATGAGCTTTGCTCTTATTCTCCATTTGATACAACAAGAAGTTTAAAGGGCAAAGTGATCAAAGTTACCACGTGCCTTTCTGACGCATAAAAGCATATGAACAATTTGGCACCGGGAGTTGAGATTTCTAAATGCTAAGCACTGCAGCAAAATGGATTAGCCTTCAGTAAGAGTAGCTCCAAGTTGCCAGAGCTAGGAGATTAACAAAAAGTAGCATATCATATTTGCTGGTGTGGAAGTATAACATTGTATAAGTATAACGTTGTATAAAGGGACATGCTGGATACATTGTATATGAGAGGGCATGCCAAAACATGTTACAAAGTATCTGAGGGAGCACACGTAGGGACAGTTAGCTTTTGAATGGAGAAGCAATTAAGATGGAGCCAGCGCGTCTAAGAAGCAGGCATCAGAATGGAAGGTGTGAAGGGCAATTAGTTAAGTTAACTGGAAGCTGTTAAAGGAGATTGTTAAGGGTGGCAGGTAATTGAAGATACGTGACTGGTCTCAGGGATCTCGAAGGGTGGTGACTAAACTCTTTTTCTTCTTTTGTCTGTAACTTGTCTGTAACTTGTTCTCCAAAAAACTGTATAAATTAAGAGACACAAGCCCCGCTCGGGGGGCTCACTTCTAAATGTATTAGCAGAGCGGCTTTGCTAATAAAACAGAGTGGTCTGATAAATTGTGAGTCTGAGTCTAACTTTGACACTGGTTTCCCCTTTTACTATCTTACCCAGAACATCTGGTTGAAGTGTTAATCATATAATTCAGTAAACATATTCTGAGTTTCCATCACACATCTTTTAAAGTGTTTGCAAGAAACTAGTTTGAAATTGGGGTTCTTACGAAATATTCTGTGTTGATTTACATTGTCATGGGTATTTTACATACAAAGGAGTATAAGGTAAAAGCATCTACATTTCTGATACCTTGAAGTCATTCAGACACCTAGGCTACATCTACACTGTATTCCCCTTGTGGCAGAGGAATGCAAGTGAGGGAGATCGAGAATGCAAATGAAACGCCGATTTACAAATCTCATTCTTCATTTGCATAATCTCACGTGATTACATTTCTGGAAGAGACTTTTCCAAAAACAAAATTTCAAAAGAACCCTTCTTCCTATTTTATTTCCGAAAGAAGAGTTCTTTCAAAAAGTTTTTTTTTCCTGAAGGAACACCTTCTACACAGCTATTTTTGTTTCCAGAAAAGTCTCTTCCAGAAATGCAATTGTGCACATGAAGCACAAGATTTGTAGATCAGCACTTTGTTTGCATTTTTGACCTTCCTCATTGAAATTCCTCCACTGAAAATAGAATGCGGTGTAGACACAGTCATACAGACTATTGTATCTTTTTCCTCATTGTGACATTAAGGAACTATATACAAACATTTTTAAAATGAGTCATTTTCACTAATTCTATAATATGAATATGAATTTGCCAGAAAAACAGAAAGTTTCTTAGACTATAAATCTGAAAATTATTTAAGGTTTACTTACAGTGCCTATTGGACTTTTCTGGTTTTTCACTGAATATCAGATATTAAAACTGACACATACCATCCTTCTTAGCCAGCCATTGTAATACATATATATATTTTCAGTGAATATTTGTTACTTTATCAATTGGACATGTGTGTCATTAGCTCACAAAGTGCAGCAAATTCTAAATTTAAAATGAAGGTTTGGCAAGGAAACCAATGTAGGCATGTAATTTTTCACTAAAGTTGTTAGTCTTTATGGTGTTACAGGACTGCTTGTTATTTACTGAGATTTGAATTAGATTTGAATAAGAACTCAACAGTTTGGAATTGGCTTGTAGCTTGGAATTAGTTGAGATTTGGGCACATTGTTCTTCAAGTTTAGCTTGATCAAAGCAGGCTTGGTAAATGAAAAGTACAGCTTTTGGTAAAGGTTTGGCTTGGCTTGGCTTGGCTTGGCTTGGCTTGGATTTCAAACCTAGATGAGCAGTCTATCCCTACAAAGAGATATATGGACAAGCACTAATAATGAAAGCTCATGTGGCCAAGAGAAATTACATAGGTTAATGGAGTTGTTTGACATATTAATCTTACTTTATTCTGTCTATGAGCCAAACAGAAGTTTATGGAATAGATTAAATGCTAAAGCTAATGGTAGTATTTCAGACTTTAGCCAAAAATGGCAAATAAAGATATCTAGAAAATTGGAATGTTCATCTGTAAATGGTGACTTTGTCATAATACAATATGCCTTTTGGTACAATGTATTATTGAACTACAATTAAGACATGTAAGTGAAAATGCATATTCATGTTTTCAGCAAAAATTGCATTAAAACTCAGCTGGTATTACTGCATATGTAATATTGGGTATTTTCGAAGAATAAACAGCAGAACAGACCTTAAAACTGGTGATGAATGAGCCACAAAAGTTTGTGAGATCAGATAAACTTCCCAAAGTTTGTAATCTTTCATTTTTCCTCTTAGACAAATTAGATATTCCCACACCCAATGCTTGTGCTGATCCTCTCACTTCTCCCTAGCTTACTCTCCAGCCTAATTCTGCACTTTCCTCTGGGTCAAATTGCCTCTCAAATCTTGACATCATAACTTTTATTCACCATGACCTTGGATTCTTTTCATTCTCTACTTTCCTCTCTCACTTCGTCTCTTCATAACCAGATCCAGCTATATTCTGTACTCTGGCTTCCATAGTCAGCCTCCCCTGTGTGATGTTCTGATTTCTTTCTGGGATCATAGCAGGGCTGAAATAGATGGTATTTTCAAATCTTGCACACTCCAGATCTAGGGTTGCCAATTGTCCACTTTTCAAAATGGAACCAGTCAGCACCGGTGATGGGCCCTTAAAAAGTTTGGTTGGTAGTATAGTGAGACTGGAAGGCTACCTTCTAGGTTCCAAATGACTCCCTGGGAGCAGCCAGATGTCTCTTGGCTTCCAGGGGAAGAGGTGGCCAGGGGGTTCCGCACTCTGTCCCTGCGCAAGAACTGGCTCTACAACACCCATTGGCTGAAAGCTGCCAGTCCCCACCTCAGCCTAGGATCCAAGGAACATGTCATGGCTTCTGGGGAGCTACCCTAGGTAAGCCCAACTCAGAGCTTGCACTGCTTATCCCCTCCCACACTCCAAACCCTTCAGCCCCAGCCCAGCCTTCAACCCCAGCTCCTTCCTGCACCCCCACCCTGAATCCTTCATCCCACTTCAGAACCCACACCCCCAGTCAATGATCATCTTCTGTGTGTTTCCTGGGGTCTGTGTCAAGTGGTGTTGAAAATTATTTAGCTACAGTGTAGACTGTAACACCACTACAGGTTAGCGAGGTGGTGGAACACTTTCTTCATCACACTTTTTGTAACAATGTTGAAAATGGTTTTCTTTCCTCTCCACTAGCAGCTAAGCTATTTCCGTGACTAGTTTAGATGTTGAAGGGAGAGCCCATTGCTGACCAGACAAAGGAATGCTTTTCCTGTAATATATGCAGGCTGTTGAGTTTGGATTAGATTTTTTGTTTTGACTGTTCTGAATTCATAATGTCTTTCTTTATAAACTCTGGCCATCAGCTAATTTCCAACATATTATTACTTTTATGTAACATAGCGATATACATATCTCATAGAACTAGAATAGACTTTGAGAGGTCATCAAGTCCAATCCCCCACACTCAGCAAGATCTTTCACCATCCCTGGAGGATTTTTTTTAAACTAATCTGCCCCATGCCTTGAAAGGCCCCTTCCAGGATTTAATTCATAACTTCAGGTTTACAAGGCTAATGCCCTAATCACTGAGCTATCCCTCCCCACCAAAGTAATTGATTCTTCCCAATGTAATTTAGTGCACAACTAAAGCCATAAAACGTAATGTCTTTATATACAATTCTACCTATTTTGTTTCATTATACAAATGCTTAAGTTTGGTTTAGTGTTTGGGTTTAGCACAGATGTACATTTTTGCACAATGAATTTGTCCATTCCTAATTAAAAGTGGTTCTTGAGCTTCAGCCAAAACCCATGAAATGGCATTTTAAAGCTGTCTTTCCCTGCACATATGGTAGCTAATTACATTTTAAATAGTAAAGAGCATCAGAAGTACGAGTTTTTCTTCTCTTTCCTCATGCTTAGCTCTCCCTTCCTGATTGGCTGTGAATAAATAACATGGTCCAGATTTCTTATGATCCTTTGCAGTTACTTACCATTTTAAACTCAGAAATGACTGTGATTATTAAAACTCTATTATACACACACATGTTAAGTCTTTGGAAAGGATTTATCTTGTATCTTATTTGTATGTCTACAATGAAGTGTCAGGAGGGTTCAGATAGGTATCTGCTTGTCTTAATATTGCAGCTGGAAAATGCCTTGCACTTAAAAGACTTTTCCCTGATAAGAGGGGCTGATTTTCAACATCATAAAACCATAAACACTCTGCATAAAAACACCTCTCAGAGGCTACATTTTATTGTTACGTTCTGAACGTTCTGCAGCAACGAGGCTGCTGCAGATGAGATTTCTACAACTCTTTATTAGTCACATGGTGCGATGCAATTTATGTTATGTTATGAATTTGGTTGGGTAGCAAGTGAGACAAGGCACACTGCATAACATAATTAAAAATGAAACCTTCCAATTTAAAGAACATTTTTTGGGCTCAGAGCTTTGTTGTTAATTCACTGAGGGACTATGTGATTTACAAGTTTGGCAATAAGTGTTGCATTAAAGTGTAAGGGGGAAACACAGGTAATTTAGGCATGTTACAAATGCAGACACTTCACTGCATGAGTAGTATGTAAAGAAACTAAGAATAGAACGATCTGTTTTTAACGAAGGGGTTTGCATTAAATGATGAGAAAGAAGAGGCTTTGATTTAACGTGTGAGGAAGGAAGATGGAGGGCTAGTCCTTGGCAGATGTAAAGTGTCATAGTTCCCCAGATTTCGTGTGAACTCTGATGGTTTATGCAAGTGGAAGATCTGGCTCAGAGAGCTTGTACTCTTATTCTTAAAATTGTATTATGCCATTGCCCAGCATCGGGGTCAAAATCAGGCCTGGTAGAGATTCCCCAATAAATATGTAGGTTAGTAGACACAGAGGCAGATGTAATGACCTAGAGGGGAAAAAGCAATCCTTATTGAGGTTACAGGAGCAGAGAGGTAGCCGTATTAGTCTGTATCTTCAAGAACAACAAGAAGTCCCGTGGCACCTTATAGACTAACAGATATTTTAGAGCATAAGCTTTCATGGGCAAAGACCTGCTTTGTCAGATGTCTGACAAATGCATCTGACGAAGCAGGTCTTTGCCCACGGAAGTTTATGCTCCAAAATACTTTAGTCTATAAGGTGCCATGGGACTTCTTGTTGTTCTTATTGAGGCTGTGTACAATTTACATGGGAGCCCAGCTCTTCCTTTCTCATGAAAGTGGAGTCTAGGACTCCATGAAGGCTAATGGCCATAAGGGCTGTCAAGCTTTGATGAATGGTCTCAGGTGAGGTTAGACTGACAAGATATCAAGCCTGAAAAATCAGGACACTTTTTTTATGTGTGTTGGGGGTGGGTAGGGAAGGTGCAGCGGGTAGATGGTTATAGAAGATAAAACTCTCAATATCAGTACAAAAAAAATAAAAACCAGTCATGCAGCAGTTTAATGACTAACAAAATAATTTGTTAGGTGATGAGCTTTTGTGGGGCAGACCCAAGCTCATCACCTAATAAGTTATTTTGTTAGTCTTTAAAGCGCTACATGACTTTTTTGTGAAGATGCAGAGTAACATGGCTACCTCTCTGTGACTAGTCCCCAGTATCAGGATTGTAGCAACAATATCAGAATATCTGGTCACCCTAGATGAGGCCCATATTCTCAGCTAGCATGCATTGCCCTAGCTCCTGTGAATCCAAAGGGTTTACACCAGTGAAGGTTCTGCCTAAAGTGTAGGTTCCTTCTTGGAGAACATGCTGGTTGACAGTTAGTTGGGAAGAGAGTGAATGGGTCTGAACACCTGAAATGTCTGGCAGCTCCAATCAGAACTCAGTGAGGCAGATCAGACAAGCGTGGAACAGCAGGCTTAATTTCCGCAGCCATTAAGGGTGAGGAAGGTGACTGGTGACAGACCTGTCAGCTAGAAGGTGTGTGTCTCTACTGTGTATCAACAAACTTCATGGGAAATGTTTCTTAGATCTGAGGGAAGCTCATGATGGAGATAGACGTGTTAATTGTTCTACAGACTATTAACGAGCAGAGACAGATTATTAAGGATTTGGAACATGATGTGAGTTTTGGCTTTCCCAAGCATACTGACTATGCTCCTAGACACTTCAGGGCCTGGATCGACATAGATACTTGGGCATACGTGTGAGCTATAAAACCACGTGGCTGCTACCTAATCCCAGAGGGGCCTCAGCTCACTCCCCACATACCTTTTTGTTGTAAAAGTTCCCTAAACACCTGTTTCTGTTGATGGGCACGTACGCTGGTGCTCCCTCGAGGTGTCTGGATCTAGATCTAGATCTGGATCTAGGCCAATGTCCTATCTAAGCCTCGAGTGATCAAAGAACCAGAGGAAGAGCAAGTCTCTGTGGAGAGTGCTGACAAGCAGGACCCTACTGAGCATCTAGAACATGGGCAGATGTGAGCCCACCCACCTCTAAAGGCACAACCTCCCAGTCTAAGGAGAGTGGCTACTAAAATCACAGCCCAAATTATTACTGGGAGAAAACTCATGAAAAACAGGGATGGGACTGAAGTCACAGAGCTAAAACCAGAGGGTCAGGGAGGGATACGAAACAGAGAACTATGAACTGTGCCACCTTGTCCTAGAAGACATTCTGTTAAGGTGACCCAAGGTGACCAGATGTCCTGCTTTTAAAGAGACAGTCCTGTACTTAAGCCATCCTGCAGGTGTCCCTACTTTTGTAAAAAATGGGCCAATTGTCCCATATTTTCTGTCTTTCCCTTCCCATCAGTAATGGTGGGTCCTGCCTCTGGCAAGATCCTTGCTCACCGGCTGCCCATCCACCAGTGATGAGTGTGTGTGGTGGGTGGCAGTCGCTGATGATGGTGGTGAGTGTGCGGTGAGTGTACAAGGCTGGTGGTTGGGCACATCTGCAGCGTGCACAGCCAGATACTCCTCCTGCTGATCCATCACTGCAGTCCCTGTTGTGTGCCTCCTCTGGGCCATGAGGCCCCCATCACCTCCTGTCCCATTTCCAGCCAGCAGTGGCTACTTGCTTCAGTGGTGGTTGAGTATGGCTGGTGGTGGCCAGTTACATGTCACCTCTGCTGGGCACCCATTGTCCCTTTGCCCTCTCACCTTCTCACTCACTGTCCTCTCCCTGCTGTGGCTCTTCACTCCCCAACCCTGTTGCTCCTCCATATTCCCTCCTGGCAGGGTGTACCCTACTCCTGGCACTGTGTGTGTACAATCAACACCTGTTCTGATCTCTCAACTCACCAACCCCCCATCAGGATCTTTCCTTCCCTCCACTGCCTCCAACTGGCCTGGCACTCACAGAAAGCTCAAGACCTTACAGCCCAGGGTGCTGCTTAGGAGAAGCCAAGCCCTGCATATGCCAAAACCCCACACAGTGCTGGCACAGGGAAGTTTCCCTGCCCCTTAGCTAAGTTCTGGAGAGGTGGGGAAGGAGCAGTTTCCAGCCTGCTTATGCTCCAACCCTGTAGGCTCCACAGCAGCCCCACAGGTAAAGACATAGCACCCTCTTCACACACTGCCCCTGCCCCTACTCTTGGTCCTGTGCCCAGAGTGTGCGGGGCTGCTCTGTCTTCTAGGCATCCTACCCTGCTGAGCCACTTCCCTGGCTAGATAAATTCGTGGATAATAGATCCAGCAATACTTATTAGCCAGCATGGGTAGGAATGGTGGCCCTAGCCTCTGTTTGTCAGAGGCTGGAAACAGGTGACAGGGAAAGGATCACGTCATGATTATCTGTTCTGTTCACTTCCTCTGGGGCATCTGGCATTGGCCACTGTCAGAAGACAAAATACTGGGCTAGATGGACCTTTGGTCTGACTCAGTGTGGCCATTCTTGTATTCTTCTTATGTTTCTTATGGCCAAGTTGGCTGAAGCCCCTGTAGAGAGATTCTTTGAGCCATGGAGTACTACGTATCCTTAGTGCTTAGTCAGCTCTTGCCTGTGCTTTAGCCAGTGAACAGGAGGTGGCTGGGTTATGTCGGTGTCAGGCACTAGCTTGGAGATGTTAGCTGCCTTGAAACATCGTGCAGGCAGGAAGAAGACAATCTGCTTCTAGCCACGGAAGAGTGGGAAAGTGTGTGGGGTGGTGGTGGCAGGGAAGACATGACCTCTTAAATACAGAGGCCAGGTCATTCCTACCCCTCACCTCCCTTCAGATGGAAGCAGCTTCCTCCTGCTTCCTCCTGCACAGTGCTGAAAGACTGCTGATGGATATGCTCTAGTTTGAAACCTGACAGAAGTTGGTGGATGAGGTGGTGTGATCTTGTTTGCCTTCCGTTACCCTTTATGTTGCCTAAATACGACACAGTGCCAAATAGCAGAATAGAGAGGTCCAGTGCCAGGTACCAGGAGAAGCAGTTTCATCCTGGGGGCCCATGCAGGAATGGCAGGTAGAGAGCACTGGGATTAGAAGGTTGGGTCAGGTTGCTCAGTCACCCCCATCCCCATGTGACAGGTGTATGGGAAAGTGTATGTGTCACTTCTCCACATGCAAACCTTAAATATAGAAGGTAAATAAAGACTCCAGCTGTGCAGCATTTCTTTTCAACAGGGGTACAGTAAACTTGGTATGAATTGGAATGTTTGTATTGCATAGTTCTGGATTGATTGCCACTGAATTCACTTGACTATGAGTAATTTTACTAGGTGTCCCATATTGATAGTAAGGAAATATGGTCACCCTGCATCCAGGGAGCCAATAGATGTGACCCAGAAGGACTCTGCCTGGACACATGACTTTATGGAGGAGCAGAAATTGGCTCTACAGTCACATAGCATGTCTCTCTCTAGCACCCTGCTTGGAGAATTGTGAATGGTCACGTTGTCCAGCACCAGGAGGAGGCTGACAAGGTGCTCTTTTCACTTCTTGGGGCAATGGATGGGGTGCATGAATATGAGGAGCTGTGGGGAGAAATGAAGCCAGTACTAAGGAGAAGATTCTGGAGGAGTCTGAAAAGGAGCTGCAACTTTGAATAATTGATGTGCCAGCAGCTCCTGCACTTCAGGGAATCATAGAATCACAGAATCGTAGAATACTAGGACTGGAAGGGACCTCGAGAGGCCATCGAGTCCAGCCCCCTTCCCCAATGGCAGGACCGAGTACTGTCTAAACCATCCCTGATAGACATCTATCTAACCTCTTCTTAAATATCTCCAGTGATGGAGATTCCACAACCTCCCTTGGCAACTTATTCCACTGTTTGACCACCCTGACAGTTAGGAACTTTTTCCTCATGTCCAACCTAAACCTCCCTTACTGCAGTTTAAGCCCATTGCCTCTTGTTTTCCTCAGAGGCCAAGAAGAACAAGTTTTCTCCCTCCTCCTTACGACACCCTTTTAGATACCTGAAAACTGCTATCACGGCTCCCCTCAATCTTCTCTTTTCCAAACTGAACAAACCCAATTCTTTCAGCCTTTCTTCATAGGTCACATTCTCTTGAACTTTAATTATTCTTGTCACTCTTTTCTGGACCCTCTCTAATTTCTCCACATCTTTCTTGAACTGCAGTGCCCAGAACTGGATACAGTAGTCCAGCTGAGGTGTAACCAGCGCAGAGTAGAGCAGAAAAATGACTTCTCGTGTCTTGTTCGCAACACACCTGTTAATGCATCCCAGAATCATGTTTGCTTTTTTTCACAACAGCATCACACTGTTGACTCATATTTAGCTTGTGGTCCACTATAACCCCTTGATCCCTTTCTGCTGTACTCATTCCTAGACAGTCTCTCCAAATTCTGTATGTGTGAAACAGAGTGTTCCTTCCCAAGCAGAGCACTTTGCATTTGTCCGTATTAAACTTCATCCCATTTACCTCAGACCATTTCTCCAATTTATCCAGATCATTTTGAATTATGATCCTATCCTCCAAAGCAGTTGCAACCCCTCCCAGCTTGGTATCATCTGCAAACTTAATAAGCATACTTTCTATGCCAATATCTAAATTGTTGATGAAGATATTGAACAGAACCGGTAATAAAACAGACTGCTGCAGAACCCCACTGGTTATACTTTTCCAGCAGGATTGAGAACCATTAGGAACTACTCTCTGAGTATGGTTATCCAGCCAGTTATGCACCCACCTTATAGCAGCTTCATCTAAATTGTATTTGCTTAGTTTTTTATAAGAATATCATGCGAGACCATATCAAATGCTTTACCAAAGTCTAGGTATACCACATCTACTGCTTCTCCCCTATCCACAAGGCTCGTTATCCTATCAAAGAAAGCTATCCTGAAGGTGTCAGGAAAGGGGGTGACCCATGCCAGGCCCATGTAGGAGCCATCAGTTAATATAATTTGGACTGTCAGACTAGAGTCTAATATAAACTGGCCTACTGGGCTCCTCACCAGCCATAGGGCTGGTGATGGGTGGACCTAGTCACAAGGACCAGCTTCCAGATTCAGAGGAGGTCCTGGCTTGGAGTGGTCTTGCTGAAAACCCTTCAGCTGGAGATAAAAGAGATGATGGTTGTACTGGAGTCCTCAGAGGAGGCAGAGCAAGCTCAATGTCACAGTGTTTCATACTGAACTGCCTGCACCATGAAGGAGTCTCTTTAGGGCCTGTAGATGGAAGATGTGGACCTGACAGTGAGGCTTCCATGCTTTGTGCCCTCTAATGAAGAGGAACACAAAGAATCCCCATTTAGGCCTTCATTTGGGGGTGTCACACATGACCCCTCCCTTGATAATAAAAACACCAAATACTGAATTGTCTTAGAAACTAAACTGCATTCTCTCAATCACTTTACATGCATCTTGGTGTGAGAGTTTGATCCATGGAACAATAGACCGGTCAGCTTTACCTCAGTCCCTGTAAAAATCATGGAGGGGATCCTCAAGGAGTCCAGTTTGAAGCACTTGGAGGAGGGCAAAGTGATCAGAGTAGTCAACATGGATTCACCAAGGGCAAATCATGCCTGATCCATCTGATTTGCTTCTATCATGAGGTAACTAGCTCTATAGACACGAGGAAGTCAATATATATGATATATCTGACTTAACAAAGCTTTTGATATGGTCTCCTACAATATTCTTGCCTGTAAGTTAAGAAGGTCTTGGATACAAGGACTATAAGTTGGATAGGAAGCTGGCTAGATGGTTGGACCGAACAGGAAGTGATCAATGGTTCAGTGTCTAGTTGGCGGTCGGTTTCAAGTGGAGTGCCCCAAGGATCAGTACTAGGGCCAGTATTGTTCAACATCTTTATTCATTATCTGGAAGAGGGGATGTATCGCACCCTCAGAAAAATGGCAGATGAAACTAAGTTGCAGGGAGAGGTAGATATGTAGGAGGGTAGGCATAGGTGTCCAGAGTGATCTAGATAAATTGGAGGATTGGGCCAAAAGTAACCTGATGAGGTTCAGCAAGGACAAGTGCAGAGTCCTGCACTTGGGATGGAAGAATCCCAGGTATTATTACAGGCTGGGGACCAACTGGGTAAGTAGCAGTGCAGCAGGAAAGGACCTGGGGAAGACAGTGGATGAGAGACTGGATACAAGTCAACAGTGTGCCCTTGTAGCCAAGAAGGCTAATGGCATATTAGGGTGCATTATGAAGAGCATTTCCAGCAGATCTGAAGAAGTTATTATTCCCTTCTATTCGGCACTAGTGAGCCCAGTCTGGAGTACTGCATCCAGTACTGGGCCCCCCAGTATAGAAAGGATCTGGATGCATTGGAGCAGGTCTAGCAGAGGAGGAAAGAAAAAGGGATTATGGGGCTGGAGCACATGACCTATGAGGAGAGGCTGAGGGATTTGGGCTCATTTAGTTTGCAGAAGAGAAGAATGAGGGGTGTTTTGATAGCAGCCTTCAGCTTCCTGAAGCGGGGCTGTAAAGAGCATGGAAAGTGACTTCTCTCAGCAGTGATGGATGGCAGAACAAAGAACAATGCTCTGAAGTTACAGAGTGGGAGGTGTAGGTTGGATATTAGGAAAAACTATTTCATCGGGAGAGTGGTGAAGCACTGGAATGAATTATTTAGCAAGGTGGTGGAATCTACATCCCTAGAGGTTTTTAAGTCCTGGCTTGACAAAGTCCTGACTCAGATGATTTAGTTAGGGTTGATCCTGCTTTAGGCAGGGGGCTGGACTAGACGACTTCCTAAGGTCCCTTCCAGTACTTGGACTTTATGATTTGCACAACTTCCACTTGTGCTGTATATATTCTATAGAGAAACACAAAATTTCCATCCCCGGTACTTCTGCGTGAATATTAAATCTGTGTACTTAAAATATATATGCAGTAGCATACTACCTTGATTATATTCAGTGAAGATATTCAGCAATAGTCCTTCAGATTTAGAACTAGAAGCCAATACAATGTGAGATGGGAATTCTACGTAAAAAGAAAAGCAAAGCGAATAAATATAGTACAACTTACATACTAGAACAGCATTCATTGCTGTTCATTCAAATGCAACCTCTGTTGATTATCACATTGATTTAAACATATTTCAAAAATATTGAGTGCTAGGATGCTATACTAATATTGTCTTAGCTGAAAAAGGAGTCCCATTAAGCTATCAGCTGTCCCAGGATAACAAGGCCCTATCTATATGGAGAGTTCTTTTCAAAGTAATTTAAAGAATTTGCACTACCCAAATTGCATAAATTATTTTGAAATTACTTATTCTAAATTTGGTGCCATCCAGACAACACCAAAGTTTGGAATAAGTAGATATTCTGAAAGTTCTGTTACCCGTTGTGTAACAAGGGGCACTGGAACTGGGTTACCACACTTGAAATACTATTTTGAGTGCGAGGAAAAGCTGTGGCGTTGCTTTTTTCAGGAAACATTTGTACCCTGAAGTAGCAATCACCATGTAGACATAGCCCCAGCTACCCCAATGCCCTTTAAACAATGCAATGAAAGGCTATTGGAATAACTGATTTCAGAAAGGATTAAATAGCTATTTAAATTGGGTCTATTTTACATCCCCATTTTAACTATATGCTCACTTTCTATTGAGCCTTTCCCATCTGTTGACACACCCCTTTCTGAGCATGTAATCTGAAAGATCTAGTTAGCTCACCTTCTTTTACAAGTTATTCCAGGAAATAGTGCTACAGAAAGTGTGTTGTGAAGTTTTTCCTATAATAAATGGGGAGCTCATTTTGCAAAAATGTCAGTTGCTGGGCTGAGGTTGGGATCCTTCTGCTTGTTACATTTTCCAATTCATATCAAAGATGTACATCTATCAAAAGGCCGGCAAGCCAGAGGGCACAAGCAACCCAGACATTAGTAACTGGTTGAGTTTCATTCATCCTGAGTAAAAAAAAGCTCATTTTTCATCCTGGTGTATGGAAAAGATCAATACAAAAAATCTGTTTTGGGCAATATAGGTCATCTTGGGCCTCCCACACTGATACTGCTTGAGTGTACAATATCCACAATGAATTCTTAGCAAATCAACAAATGGAACTAGTTAAGATGCATGAAACACCTGATTTACCACTGAGAAGGCTAGCATGGACATACACAGATGAGGGAATACAGTACACCTTTTGATGGTTGCTTACTATTCAAGTTATTGGGAAATAAATCCCTTGAATACAACACCAGACTACATAACTGAATGCTATAAAACTTAGTTTACCTGGCATGGAATTTCAAATACTCTTAAAGCTAATGGACCTTATATTTCCCTTTAAGAGTTTTCAGAGTTTGCAGCATGAACAGAATGTGAATGAACCACATTTTCTCTGCATCGCGGCCAATCTAATGCAAAAGCCCTGTCAAGAGGACCAAGAAACTATTTTAAAGACCTATCAGGATGCTCAAATCACATGGACAGCAATCCTGGATGGATGAAACACCAACAGAAGTTATGGGCTGCACACCAACACAACTCATGTCATACTGCACAGGGACACCTGGTGCCTACCTGTGGCGAGCTGTTCACTTCACAATAGCTAGTGAGGGGTTAACACGGCTCAGCAAGAATTAGGTTTGAGAACCAATCCATAGCTGAGGTTGGAGCCCAGCTGAACAGGAATAGGTAGGGCTGATACAGGGCCAGGAAGAGAAGGCAGAAAAGGGCTCAGTGTGACTGCACTGAGTCCAGGTGTCCCTTGTGCTCACAGGAGTGACACTGTCTTGGGGAGCTTTAAGTGATTGTATTTCTAATGGAGCTAATATTAACATGGGATTTCCTTGTTTTCTTCCTTTTCTCCTTCCCTATCACCTCTGATGACATCAGGCTCACTATGGTAATTCAACTTCACTGTGATTCACCTAGCTTTTATATTATGCTTACTGTCCTTGTTTTTCATTTATGGGAAATAAGAATCTGGTTAATACTCCCTTCAAATTAATACTAGATAAAATATGGAGCTAAGTGATGGCACTTGACATTGTGCATTCAGACACTGCCACAGTGCAGGACATGGGAAAGGATAAGCAGTGGTTGGAAATTACAGTCTGTACTTGTGGGAATGAAAAGCTATCAATTAGGGAACGGGTTAGGGTCAGGTCTCAAACCTCTGCTGCCTTTAATTGGGTCAATTTAGTTATGCTTGCATTGACAGGGAGCTGGAGGAATACTAAATGAGGGAAGGGGAGTGAGACAGCTTTTTGGGGACCTGTTTTGAATAATGGATGAGTGGAAACAAGCAAAGTTACACACTCTGGTTACATAGTTCAGTTACATTCAATGGGCTCAGAATAACACAATTAGAATAACAATGGTATTATGCCAAGCTGGGAGGGTAACACATCTGGAGGTGAAGTGTTTGTTTCAAGGTCACCTGAATGTCAGGAGTAGGATATGCAATACCTCCAGTGGGCCAGGTCCTCAAGAGACATACTCTGGTGTTCCTCTATTAAAGTCAGACTGATTTTTACCAGGTGAAGAACTGGTCCAGTGCATTTTAAATAGGAAAATGTAAATAGAAGGCCTGCTCAGTGCTTTGGTGGGTATTCCATCTTAGAAGGGTGAATTCACAGGTATCAGAGCTCACCTGTTCTCCCCCCTTCCTAGTGGAGAGTAAGGTATGTTAATTTGCCTGTATTTTTTATTTGGATGGCTTTTTTTTCTGAAAATGTGTATCCTTACATTTCACTATCAAGTCCATTTTATTCATTCTGCTACCTCAGGCTTCTAACCATAGGGTTTACCTGCTTCTCCAACTCTGACTAGCTATATTAGTGTGCACACCCTTGTGAGCTGACTAGGGAGTATGCCTAATGTACATACCTTCTGCTTCTGATTTTGCAGATCACTCAGCTAACATTTGGAGCCCTGAGGTTTCATGTTGGCTATATAGTACGCATCTTTCTCAGTGCTGCCAAATTCCTGTCCCTTTCCCATCTCATGCTTTACTCCAGTTTCCTTTGAAAGCAGGAGATCATTATTTTATTTCCTCTTGTCTGATAGGTATGATCCTATTTCTCCTCTCTCTGTCTAGCTAGAATGGGACACAACTGGCTTATTTTAACCACAGAGAACTTACTGCATGATTCACTGGTTACCAGGAGCAGTACATGTAGCAAGTGCTTTTCCTCCACCTTAGAAATCTTAAAATACAGTGAGAGGTGCCTCTGGAATGCAGTTAGATTATAGAGGTTTCTATTGCATCCCTAACTAGCTTGAGGAGAAGTGGGGAAGTGGCCTTATCTTTCCTGTTGTAGCCTGTGGTTCTCATTATAAAGGTGATTCCTTCTATAATGTCCCCCCATCAAGCCCACAGAAATATTCTAGTAGCCTATGTTTGGATATCATTACCTAAAAAAGTGCAGTATGTTCCAGACATTTGCTAATGCACCAATAATGTAACACCCACATATTTTGTATGTTGAGAGCAGTCCGAGTTGCTCCAATCTGCATAGCATTTACCTTATTGCAGTAGCTCAAACTGCAAAACCTACTTGACAGCTGTTACTCATAATGTCCTTCTGCCACCCCAACAGCAGGCTGAATAATCTTAGTTAAGTTACAGGAACTATTTCTTCATATGGGTGAGGGATTGCTTTGATGTAAATTGTACATTGAATTAAACAGGCAGATTATTAAATCTAGCCCTGGATAAGACTACAGAGCTATGATAATTGGCCAGGCAGTTCTTAACCCATAGCCATGTTATTTGCTTTTGAATTGCTAAGGCCAGCAAAAGTGCTGTTGATGTCTTTGCTGGGCCTCAGTTTGTCTCCAACTGATATCCATCCGACAGAGACCTACATGCAGCGTTTGATATCTTCACACTAAAGAGAGACCGACTTGCTTGGGTGTCAACTTTCGTGACTTTAGTCATTGAGTGACCCATGGTTCCAAGAAAAAAAAGGTAATAACACATTACATTTCATTCCAGTTTCTGCACTGATCTCTTGTGTGGGGCAGGAGAATGGAGACAGTGCTTATTCTCTTAATGAAAATAAGAGCCGGTAACAATATGGGAAAAGTCTAAAACATTGGAGGAATAGTTTTCCTCTCTCATCAGAGAGAGTCTTAGGGTAGTTCTCTGAGCCTTGTTCTTTCTGTGCTATTCAATCTTGACATAATACTGTGTGCTTGACTTTCCTTTTACATTGATTGTATTCCAGTGTAACTGCATCAGCATTGATAGAGCTTCTTTTGATTTTCGTTTCTGGAAATGAGAAGAAAAAAGACCTCTACTATATTAAGATGTCAGTTGTGTTCATGGGATCATTTCAGGTATTCTATGATGTTCTTACCCTTCAAAACAGATACAGATAGCTCACCTAGTGCCCTTCCTGAATTTACCAGATATTCCCTTGGGTTGACCCATTTAGCTACCTTTATAAGGTGAAAGGGGGCTCACCCAAGAGAAATTTCCAGGGTTTTGCAGCAAACTCTTTCAGAAAAATCTTGCCAGTACATCTCAGACTTGTTGCCCTTGAGATGATATGCATACAGACCTCCAATATAATTGATTGACTGCAGTTGTTCTTCCAAAACAAAGCATTTACTTTTTTAGTGTAACCAATCTTCCCTGATGCAGTTAATCCAAACCTAAATCAAAGCAAGTGTAAATTCCGTAAAATAACCCTTAGGTACAGATTAAAAGTACCCACACCATAAACATGTAGCTGGAGCAATACTAAATGGCTGTGTTCTGCATGGGCTGATCAGTCACGTGCTGATGGCAATCTTGGATTTTATACATATAGAATTGTATAACACCTATAACACAAACACCCCTCTGTATTAACTCAGACCTATAGACACATACTCATTAATCCTATTTCTATCTATATTTTACACTGTAGCTAACAAATTTATGCTCCTTACTCTTCTCCCTCCGCTCTAAGTCTCATTCTCTTCCGTCTCTGCCACTGTCGCTACCTCTTCTTCTTCTGTGCTTTTTTGCTCTTTTAACTTTCTTTCTTTTTGAAGTGATTGTCTCCTGGCTCCCCATCTTGACTGACTTTTAACAGCTGACTGCCTGCCTTTTACTCAGTTTTGTCAGCCACTAGACTCTTTCAGATTGGTTTGTTTCCCTGTTGTAGTATTAGCACACTGTATCCTCCAATCATCTTTAAATCCTCTTTGACTGGGCCATAATAGTCCAGTCACAGCTGCTACTACTCATTGTCAATCAAAGCTGCTATATAACAAGTCTTAGTACGATGATCTTTTTACTATTATGGTCTGAGAACCTTCCTCTAGTTTTGAAGTAAGCATGCCTGACTGACCCCACCCTGCAGGGTTAGAGCGATCTTCACCTGGCATCAGACCATACTTGTCTTCCTGACATCACACTAGCTATAAGCTAAACTGAATCTGCCATCTCACTCTCTGTGGCTGTGTGCCAACTTTTTACACATACAAAATTACCCAACTATTGAACTGTAAACAATTACCTCATCCCTTTTAATGTAGATCCAATGGTTAATTTATGCATCTTAATGTTAAGGTCAACTGTTGTCACCCCATTTCTTACCAGTTTAGTTCATTTGATTTTACTTCTCCAACTCTCAGGTCAGGGTGGTAAAGCAATCTTTTCAGTGCTGTGCTTAGAAAACAGAATAAAGAAGCTCAAAATTTCCCATAACAGTCTGTCTTGCAGAATGGACATTAAAGAAATTATCTGACATTTGCAAAGTAGTGGGAATCTATTCTAAATGGTAAAAGAAGTTAAATCTAAATAAATTCCTAACATAACATCCTTATACGTTGGGAGAAGTGTGGAAGGGGACTTAGTTTTGTATGCCATAGAATAATTTGGATTTAATACTTAAAAGTTTTGTTAATATGTGCCTGTACACTGAATTCATACATTCACGTACTGTATAACCCCTTCAGGGTTTAGAGAGCACAGCCCCTTTGGAACCTTGTTCTGAGGCAGAGGGGATGCAGATTGTTCCAGGAAGAGGAAATATTGATTGTTCCAGTGGCATGGAGAGAGAGAGAGAGCATCAAGGTGTCTGTCCATTGCTCCAAACAAGAGGGCTTGCAGTAAGTAAGCCTTCACATAGGGAAACAACCAAGAGTCAGCCTCCAGTCTGGCAGGGACATAACAGCTGGATGTAGACACCCCGGGACAGGAATCAGGAGGAAAACTAAACCAGGGAGAAATTACCTGAGAAGGATAAATCAAAGTTTGACACAGTATCATTTTTGTCCAGAGCTGCATTGGGCCATGAATACTGGGGCTTGTGACCTTCCATTAGGAATAAGGAAGGAGGTGAAAGTTAGCTAAGAGGGGTGGTTGTCACTCTGTGTGGGTTTGTTCCTTCCAGACAATCTCCAAGTGATCCCTTTTGTCTTCTGTTTTGGTCCATACACTAAAGCTGAATGCAAATTTAGTCAGCTGGATTTTCCAACTGTCCTTAGATTCAGCAAACATATTTTCTCATTATTGTGGTTTTCCTTTGTTTTCTAAATGTGCACAGTGTTAATGCCACAACAAACTTCTTTTCTATCCCAGGCCAAACTGAGATGTTGACTCACCTTACATATTTGCAGACAGCCTAAACATAGCAGAGGCTGTATTCTTCTACGGGCTCAGGCAGTACAGTATGAAAGTGGGAATCAGATCTCCTGTGGGCAAGGCAAATGCTGTGCAGGCAAGGTAGAAGGAAGCAAGCTGAGGTATCTCCCACAAACAGGGCAAAACCTGAGATAATGCATGGTACATGATTATGTGGCCCAAACCTCATATTGCAAAGGAACAATAGGAAACATCTGATGACTTCCTTGTAGTCTACAGTAGCCAGCTGCACTAAAAGGCCCTGACTCAAACACAGTGGCAGAGAGTTGCTTCCCTAGCCTCGGTGTGGTTCAGCATAATCGATCAAACAGCATTTTTTCTTTCACATGGGTATCTCCCCAGTATACTGGACTGAGTCGACAGCAACAGCGCAGTAAATTAGTCTAGTGGGTTTTATCACAAAATCTATAGAGAGTTTGGCCATATTGTCCTATTGTTTAAAAACAAAACTGTCCATTAAATCACTGCTGAGATTTATTTAAAAGGCTATAACAAGACATAGCTCTAAAGTAACGAGAATAACCCAGAAGTAAGCCAAACCTTGGTCACATAAACCAGAAATTGAAAGTACAATCAATGGCAATCCAAGGAGTAACGAGGAGCTATTTTTAACAAAATACTTCACAAAAGGGACATAATTCTTGACAGTAGGGAAAACATCCAGTTTCTGCATCTGATAAAGGAAGGACCACTTTCCCAGCTAGATGGTGTTTCATAAATATGTTCTTATGTGATCAAAGAGGACAAAAGGTTTGCTAGAACTGGAGAGATAGTTTAAGAAGTATAGCTCCACACCTAATTCCAAAAGATTGTTAGTTTAGTGTTTTTAATCAGCTGGAACTGCCTTCAGGTAATGTTTGTATATGTTTATTTCTTATATTGTGCATGTTCAGCTTTTCTAAATAGCTCTTAACCTGTTCTTTCCCCACTGTGGGCTGCCCACCTCCTTCCTACACTGCATTGCCTACTGCCATATGCTGGGAACTGACCTTGTCTGTGAAGACTGAGACAAATAAAGCATTGAGTACTTCAGCCTTTCCCACATCACCTGTCACCAGCTTACCTCCCTCATCCAGTATCGGCCCCACACCCTCCCTGATAACCCTCTTATTGTTAACATGCCTATAGAAACCCTTCTTGTTGCCCTTCAGGTTCCTTGATAGCTGCAATTCCAATTGCGCTTTCACTTTCCTGATTACCCCCGGCATTCTCCAGCCATATATTTATACTCCTCCTCAGTCATCTGTCGAACTGTCCACTTCTTATGTGCATTCTTTTTGAATTTAAGCTCACCAAGGATTTCCCTGGTAAAGTAAGCTGGCTGCCTACCACATTTGCTTTTCTTACTGCACATCAGGATGGTTTGTTCCTGTGCCTTCAATAAAACTTCTTTAAAATACTGCCAACTGCTACAGGCCACCTAACCAGGTGGAAGAGGTGGATGATGCTTTTTTTAAGCAACTAACAAAATCATCCAGAGCCCAGGATTTGGTGGTGATGGGGGACTTTAACTATCCTGATATATGCTGGGACACTAATACAGCGGGGCACAGACTATCCAATAAGTTCTTAGACTGCATTGGAGACAATTTTTTATTCCAAAAAGTTGAAAAAGCCACCAGGGGAGAAACTGTTCTGGATTTGATTTTGACAAATAAGGAGGACTTGGTCAAGAATTTGAAGGTGGGAGGCTGCTTGGGTGAAAGTGATCATGAAATCATAGAATTCACAATTCTAAGGACTGGTAGGAGAGAAAATAGCAAAATAGAGATGATGGATTTCAGGAAGGCAGATTTTGGTAAACTCAGAGAGCTGGTAGGTAAGATCCCATGGGAGGAAAAACTGAGGGGAAAAACAACTGAGGAGAGTTGGCAGTTTTTCAAAGAGACATTATTAAGGGCCCAAAAACAAGCTATTTCCCTATGTAGGAAAGATAGTAAATATGGGCAAAGACCGCCTTGGCTTAACAAGGAGATCCTGCATGATCTCAAACTAAAAAAGGAATCCTATAAAAAATGGAAACTGGGACAAATTACAAAGAATGAACACAGGCAAATAACACAGGAATGCAGGAGTAAAATTAGAAGGGCTAAGGCACAAAATGAGCTCCAACTAGCTACAGGCATAAAGGGTAACAAGAAGGCCTTTTACAAATATATTAGAAACAAGAGGAAGACCAAGGACAGGGTAGGGCCATTGCTCAGTGAGGAGGGAGAAACAGTAATGGGGAACTTGGAAATGGCAGAGATGCTTAATGACTTCTTTGTTTCGGTCTTCACAGAGAAATCTGAAGGAATGCCTGACATAGTGAATGCTGGTGGAAAAGGGGTAGAGTTAGTTTTTGAAATAAAAAAAGAACAAGTTAAAAACCATTTGGAAAAATTAGATGTCTGCAAGTCACCAGGGCCTGATGAAGTGCATCCTAGAATCCTCAAGGAGCTGATAGAAGAGGTAGCTGAGCCGTTAGCTCTCATTTTTGGAAAGTCATGGGAGACAGGAGAGATTCCAGAAGACTGGAAGAGGGCAAATATAGTGCCCATCTACAAAAAGGGGAATAAGAACAACCCAGGAAATTACAGGCCAGTAAGCTTAACTTCTGTGCCAGGAAAGATAATGGAGCAGGTAGTTAAGGAAGTCATCTGCAAGCACTTGGAAGGTAGTAAAGTGATAGGGAACAGCCAGCATGGTTTTGTAAAAAACAAATCATGTCAAACCAACCTGATAGCTTTTTTTTGACACGATAATGAGACGCGTAGATAAGGGAGAAGCAGTGGATGTGGTATACCTAGACTTTAGTAAAGCATTTGATACTGTCTCGCATAATATTCTTATCGACAAACTAGGCAAGTCCAACTTAAATCGCGCTGCAATAAGGTGGGTGCATAACTGGCTGGCTAATCGCACCCAGAGAGTAGTTGTTAATGGTGCTCAATCCAGCTGGAAAAGCATAACAAGTGGGGTTCCGCAGGGGTCTGTTTTGGGACCAGTTCTGTTCAATATCTTCATTAATGATTTGGATATTGGCATAGAAAGTACACTTATTAAGTTTGCAGATGATACCAAGCTGGGAGGGGTTGCAACTACCTTGGAGGATAGGGTCATAATTCAGAATGATCTAGATAAATTAGAGAAATGGTCTGAAGTAAACAGGATGAAGTTTAATAAAGATAAATGTAAGGTGCTGACCTTAAGAAGGAATAATCTGTTTCACACATACAGAATGGGAAAAGACTGTCTAGGAAGGAGTACAGCAGAAAGGGACCTAGGGGTTCTAGTAGATCACAAGTTAAATATGAGTCAACAGTGTGATGCTGTTGCAAAAAAAGCAAACATGATTCTGGGATGCATTAGCAGGTGTGTTGTGAACAAGACACGAGAAATCATTCTACCGCTCTACTCTGCGCTGGTTAGACCTCAGCTGGAATATTGTGTCCAGTTCTGGGCACCCCAATTCAAGAAAGATGTGGAGAAATTAGAGAAGGTCCAGAGAAGAGCAACTAGAATGATAAAAGGTCTGGAGAACATGACTTATGAAGAAAGGCTGAAAGAATTGGGCTTGTTTAGCTTGGAAAAAAGAAGATTGAGGGGGGACATGATAGCGGTTTTCAGATATCTTAAAGGGTGTCATAAGGAGGAGGGAGAAAACTTGTTCTTCTTGGCCTCTGAGGAGAGAATAAGAGGCAATGGACTTAAACTGCAGCAAGGGAAGTTTAGGTTGGACATTAGGAAAAAGTTCCTAACTGTCAGGGTGGTCAAGTACTGGAATAAGTTGCCAAGGGAGGTTGTGGAATCTCCCTCGCTGGAGATATTTAAGAACAGATTTGATAGATGTCTATCAGGGATGGTGTAGATAGTGGTCAGTCCTGCCGTTGGGGCAGGGGACTGGACTCAATGGCCTCTCGAGGCCCCTTCCGGTCCTAGTGTTCTATGATTCTATGATTCTATGATAACTCTCCTGACCTCCTTTCCCCTTCATGTTAGCTTCCCAGGGGATTCTGCCCATCTGTTCTCTCAGGGAGTCAAAGTCTGCTCTACTGAAATCAAGGGTCTGTATTTGATTGCTCACCTTTCTTCCTTTTGTCAGAATCATGAAATCTGCCATCTCATGATCACTGCAGCCCATGTTGCCACCCACTTCTATTTCTCCTACTAGTTCTACCCTGTCTGCAAGCAGAAGATCAAGATGTGCACAGCACCTGGTCAGTTCCTGCAGCACTTGTACCAGGAAGTTATCCCCAACATTCTCCAAACACTTCCTGCATTGGGTCTGTGTGCTGCTGTATTAGTCTCCCAACAAATGTCTGGGTGATTAAAGTCTCCTATGAGAACAGGGGCTGTGATTTGGAAGCTTCTTACTTATCTTTGCTTATTCTTCAGTTCTCTAGGAGTCTTCTGGCTCTAGGGTCTATAGTCTTTTCTTATCCTCTGTTTACAGGTTCCATGGCTCAGAAAATATCCCACTGTGGTTTAAGTATTTAATGAATATTTACTTATTTTGGAGAGCTACCTTTCATCCTCTTGGTTCTTTATGGCTACGTCTACACGTGAAGCCTACATCGAAATAGCTTATTTCGATGTTGCGACATAGAAATAGGCTATTTCGATGAATAACGTCTACACGTCCTCCAGGGCCGGCAACGTCGATGTTCAACTTCGACGTTGCTCAGCCCAACGTCGAAATAGGCGCAGCGAGGGAACGTCTACACGTCAAAGTAGCACACATCGAAATAGGGATGCCAGGCACAGCTGCAGACAGGGTCAACGGGCGGACTAGCGCTTCCGGGGCAACAGCTAGCCGCTCCCTTAAAGGGCCCCTCCCACATACACTCAGCCTGCACAGCACGCGGTCTGAGGAACCATATAGGCACACAGACCCCGAGCGCCGCAGTCATGGACCCCCAGCAGCAGCAGCAGCAGCAGCAGCAGCAGCAGCAGCAGCAGCTAGAGGTCCACCCAGCCCTCCCGGCAGGAGCAGGGCTTGCCCTGGCCCATGCCATGTGGGAGGCAGCTGAGTACCTCCTTGCCCCAGGGGAGGAGATGCCCCCAGGGCAGCAGGGCTCAACCCCTACCCCTGCAGCACCCCGCTCCACCCCCCACCTCACACGCCGGTGGCTGTGGAGCTACCCCACCAGCACCGACTGGTGGGAGTGGCTGGTGCTTGGGGAGTGGGACGACGACCACTGGCTCAGGAACTTCAGGATGACCCGGCAGACATTCCTGGAGCTGTGCCAGTGGCTCACCCCCGCACTCAGGCACCGGGACACTGCCATGCGGCGTGCCCTCCCTGTGGAGAAACGGGTCGGCATCGCTGTCTGGAAGCTGGCCACTCCGGACAGCTACCGATCCGTGGGGCAGCAGTTTGGTGTCGGAAAGGCCACTGTCAGGGCTGTCTTCATGGAGGTAAGAGAACCCACAGGGGGATGCCAGGGCAGGGCAGGGGGGCCAGAGCAGGGCAGGGTAGGGCAGGGCAGGGCAGGGGGGCCAGGGCAGGGCAGGCCAGGGCAGGGCAGGCCAGGGCAGGGGGGCCAGGGCAGGGCAGGGCCACGCACACCCTGCTCACCCCTCATTGGGGCTGTCCCATGTGCTTTGTCTGCAGGTCGTGCGTGCCATCAACGCCATGCTCCTGCACAGGCTCGTGAGGCTGGGGGACCCACATGCCACTGTCGCCGCCTTTGCCACCCTGGGCTTCCCCAACTGCTTCGGGGCTCTGGATGGGACTCACATCCCCATCTGCGCCCCGCAGCACAGTGGAGGACGATACCTCAATCGGAAGGGCTACCATTCTGTCGTCCTGCAGGCCTTGGTGGACAGCCAGGGACGTTTCCAGGACATTTACGTGGGCTGGCCTGGCAGCACCCATGATGCCCGGGTTTTTTGGAACTCGGGCCTGTGCCGTCGGCTGGAGGCGGGGACCTACATCCCCCAGTGGGAGATCCCTCTGGGGGACACCACCATGCCCTTCTGCGTCATCGCAGATGCGGCCTACCCCCTCCGGCCGTGGCTCATGCACCCCTACACGGGCCATCTCTCCGCTAGCCAGGAGCGCTTCAAAGAGCGCCTGAACCGTGCACGCCAGGTGGTGGAGCGCTCATTTGGCCGCCTGAAGGGACGCTGGAGATGTTGAACGTCGAAGTAGGGCGCTATTCCGATCCCCTCATGGGGTTAGCAACTTCGACGTCTCGCCGCCTAACGTCGAAGTTAACTTCGAAATAGCGCCCGACGCGTGTAGCTGCGACGGGCGCTATTTCGAAGTTAGTGCCACTACTTCGAAGTTGCGTGCACGTGTAGACACAGCTTATATGGCATATTGACTTTTTGCATTTTCAATCATCACATAGTCTGTGTTTCACATACACAAAATTAATTTTTACTAGTTAACAGTAATCACAGTGTCCTATTGTACAGGGACCCTATAAAAACATGTAACTGCATACAGCCAAATCAGAAACAATAACTAACCTAAGTAGAAGCAGGTCAATAGTATGTGCCTTACTATATACACAAAAGGTAGAGCATGCCCCCAGTATTTTTATTATAATAAAAGCAAAGTATTTGCTGGTGGGGCAAATGGATGAAATGTAGAAAGGACAGGTTTCTTAAGAAAATTATGAAGAAAAACATGCTGTATTTTAAACCTACCTATTCAGTTATTTTAACATTCCAGTACTAAACTAACCATTAAAACCCTCTAAAATGGATTAAACTGGGATAGAGAGTAACTTAAATTTCTTGCAGATATTGTCATATTACAACTCCAGTTCTTTATATGGATTGTAATCCTTTGTAGTAACTTGCAGTCCTCTCTTTTGCTGCTGCTCACCCTGTCTCCCAGACAGAATGTTGTGGAGTAAGGGGACTTCAAAGTTGCCTTGGCACTTCAAAGTACCAGTGGGTGAGCTGCGGCTAGACGCATGCTGGTACTTCGAAGTTTAAAACTTCGAAGTTGCCATGGTGGGGGAATTTGCTTAATGAAGTGCTGCCTATGCACAGCAGCACTTCATTAGTAAACTCCCAACACCCTAATTACCACCCTTCCTTCGAAGGAAGGTGGTAGTGTAGACAAGCCCATAGTGTTGTGGGTCAGTAATCCCCTTCCAGGTGTCTTAAAGGAGAAACAAGAAAAAATGGCTCTAAAAATATACATGTACTGAACAGATCAAGGGCAGATTTTATTGGTGCGTATTTTGCTTTTATTTGGCTTCCTTAAGTATGTCACTAATCTTGATCTAGCCATCATATTGCATCTTCATGAATCATTCAGAATGTGTGATCATGATGCAGAGATAATCTTAGGCTGAATATTACACTGTAGTTTAGCATCAACTTTAATAGATCCCAAACTTAAAGTGCCAGCTGGCACAGTCTAATTTTACCATTTACTTCAGATGTCTCCTTCATAGTTAATTTATTAGGTAAAGCATTCTGGCTTGCACTCAGCAAACATAAAAGGAAAACAACAGAGAGACTGAAAGTGTAAACCTTGCTTGTGGCGGGACCAGTCACTGTTGGTTTGTGGATTTGGTACTTCTACATGACATTATATGGACGTGTACATTTATAATGTTTGCAAGTGAGCTCATGATGATGTTCACACACAGCATCATGGTTTTCTCTGTTGGTTAGTTAGCAAAATATGTTTTAGGAAATGTGGTGCTTTTTGTGTCTAACTTTTAAGAATACATCTGAATTATATAATTTAATGTTAAAAATCAGCCATGGTTAGATTAGTTTATCTGACACTATCATTACCAAGGGCACATTGTCATTCACCAGATAGCTGAAACTGGAGAACCCATGTAGTTATTGAAAATAATGGACGAAGAAAAAAATATGTACACCCTTACTTTATGTTTTGAAAACTAAAGTGCCTAGAGCTGCCCTGATTTCAAGCTTATGAGTCATCTGTGCTCAACCCACAGAAATTCCAGAGGGCAGGTTGTTAAATAATGAATGAGTGATATAATTTTGCTCTGTATCCTATTAGTAAAAGGCTGCAAGAAACAACTAGGAAAGCTCCCCCACCCCACATACCATTCCTTATCTTCCAACACATTGTTCAGAACAGACACATTCAAAAAGTTAATTTGCAAATGATGGGCTCGCAAATGACATTTAATTATAGTGTAGGCCTGGCAGTTGCTTTCTTGCAGGTCGAAAGTAAAATTCTGATAATCCTGTGATTCAAGATTCAAACTGTGTGCATATGCTCTTTCTATGTGTTTGCATAATTTTATAGCATATATAAGCATGAGCATCTATAGCATATATATAGCACCTCTGGTGTGAGGAACTCGTCATGTCTCTTCAGGGGCCATTCGTGCACCTTTGGTCCTCACCTGGCACTCGGCTCTCACTTGTGGCTCCAGGAAGCTGTAGCATGTGCAGTGGCCACACCCCGATAAACTGCTTTGACAGGCGAGCTAAACCAGGTGAGGGTAGTCGACAGGTCTGAAACCTGCGGTGAGAGAGGGGCTTGCTTATCCCAGCATGCGAAGTTGGCCCCGGTGGACTGGATGGATGAGATCAACAGTGAGTTCCAATGAGCAGGAAGGCAGCTGTGCAACGCTCTGTGGAGAGTGAAGGGCAGGACAAGGCACCGAAGACGGCCTGGCCATCCACTGCAGCCTAGGAAGTCTCCAGCCACGATGACTTTTCGTACCACTGGAACCAGGCTTCTGAGGCCGAGAGAGTGGAACTGCCCCTGTGCAACAGCTTTTCCATTTTACGCATTCTCCTGCACAGGTTCTTTTGCACATTCTCATCTCTCAAATCAGTCTACTTTATTAGTCTACATCTTCTGTTTATTTCAAAGTCCTGCAGCAATAGGGGAGGGGCAAAGCAGCAGGTGGAGGTGACCACTGGGAGTTGTAGTTCCAAACCTACATGCAGGCGGCCTGTGGACTTTGGTAGCTCAACTCTGACCCAGGGACAACAGAGGATTTCAGCAACATCCCAAGAGACTGAGCAGGCCTTTTTAGGAGCAGGTCTACACACCCTCAAATGAGGGAGAGAACTAGAACAGGTGTCCCAAAAATTGCTTGTCCCAACCATCGTCAACAAGTTTACTGAAGCCACTTGCTTCTTTGGCTTGACCATCAGCCTGGGAAAGACCGAGGTGCTGCTTCAGCCTGCTCCAGGAGCTGCTGCTCTCCCTGCTTCAATATCTATTGAAGGACCAGACTTAAAAACAGTAGAGGGAGTTCAAGTACCTCAGTAGCGTGATAGCTAATGACGGCTCCCTTGACAAAGAAATCAATGCCAGGATCTGCCAGACCAACCAGGCGTTAGGACATCTGAGAGCGCAAGTGTTGAATCAGCACAATATCGAACAGTCCACTAAACTGGAAGTGTACAAGGCTGTAGGCCCGACCAGTCTCCTGTATGGATGTGAAACCTGGACCTTGTACAGAAAACATGTGAAACTGCTGAAGTGCTTCTGCACACGCAGCCTGCGGTCAAAACTGCACATTTAATGGCAGGACAGAGTCACGGACCTGAAAGTCCTTGACAGAGCAGGAACCACAAGCATTGAAGCCGTGATTCTGAAAGCCCGGCTTCGCTGGACAGGGCACGTTATACGAGTGGAGGAGTCAAGAATCCCCAAGCAACTCCTCTATGGTGAACTCTTCCAGGGCAAAAGGTATCATGTGAGTCCATAACCAATGAGCCCGTGCAAGCTCAAGACGTCATCGTCAGATGCGACGGACTACCAAGAAGAAGAAGAAGAAGGAAGGGCATATACACATAGAAAGAGGGAGAGGAAGAGAGAGAGCTGTCTAGCAACAAACTCTTTCAGATCTTTTCCATCTAATAAATTTAAATTACTTCTTGGCTTTAAAGCAAGCCTTTTTATTAGCTGTAGCACTGCATAGCATTCCACTAGGCAACCAGCATATGCAAGTAATAATCTCCTTTTATCTTCATGTATCCATCTGTAATTAACAATGTCAGTCACCTTATTTTATAAACAATCTGTTCTTCATAAACAAATAGGAGATTTGGTGCAGATGTGGCTCTGTATCCTAGGGAGCCAGCATAGCAGTTTTCCGGTGTTTAAAGCCTGCCATTTCATGCTTAGTGCTTGGCACTGTAAACATGGTTATCTTCAGTTAGATGCAGGATCCAAAGGCATGAAGCAGAAGGTATTTTTCCTTGGACCTAGTGTAGACAATCAGAACTCGATGCCTCGGACGTACGGATTGTTTTCTTTAGAGTAATTTCCCGAAATGCATTTTCAAATAAGTGTGCAGCTCATACATACAAGCAAGGTAGGAAACCCCCTAAGCACAGGCTTCATGGAGGTAGCTGGGGATAGCTACTGGTGGGCCTCTGGACTATTTGTTTACCTGAGAGTCCACAAGCACAGCCCTGCACAGCTCCCAGAGGCTGCAGTTCAATGTTCCTGGCCAATGGGAGCTTCTGACAACTCCCATTGGCCTGCAAAAACAAACTGTGGCCACTGGGAGCTGTCTGCCAGATTATCTTGGCTACTTTAACTCTGAATTTTCATATTTTCGGAGGGTTGAATTCCTTGTATATTTTAAGCTTAATTTTTAAATTTTCTACAATACTATGTTTTAAATTAGTTCTGACATTCTTTAAAAGTCACATACAGTCAAACCTTTGATAGGGGCTGTCATGAATGAATGCCTGTAAAGGGTAAACCCAGATGCCATGTCTACACTAGGTATTTATTTAGAAAATAATTTCAAAATAAGCCCCCCTTTTGAAAATCACCACAGAGCATCTACACACATTTTATGCTATTTTGAAATTGGGATCGAAGTAACAGGGCTGCATTTTGAAGTCGTTTTTCCATTCCCATTTTGGGAATAGTGCCCTATTTTGAAGTGTAACTTTGAAATAGGATGGGTGTAGATGACCCATGGTCCACTCTTTCAAAGTAGCTGGTCCACCGTCGCAGCAGCCTGCAGGAGTGCAGAGATGCTCTGGCTGCTCCAGGTGATGCTCTATGGTCACTGCTGGCTATGTTTAAGGAAATATGCACCCACCAACCTGTTGCAGATAGCTGAGAGCATGCTAGCAGCAGGGGGAGCACAAGCTGTCAGCTGCACACCCTGCCCACAAAGACAGAGCAGTGAATGCCACCCACCTTGTGTCAGTGGCATGTAGCCAGGAGCCCCGTGCCCCCCAGGGGTTCCCTGTTGAGTCTGCTGAGGGCTCCCAGGAGCTCAGCCAGTGGTGAGCCAGAAGGGGACCCTAATGCTCTGAGGAGGAGCTTAAGGACCCCCTCAGCCTCTGGGAGGAAGAGGAGGTCCTTCTCCAGACTAGGGTGCGTTGCTGCAATGTGGACGCATTTGATCACTTCTCAAGGGGCCTCAGTGCCAGGGGGCACCCCAGCCACACCGGGGACCAGGTGCAGTCCAAAGCTAAAGAGTTTAGGCAGGCATACTGCTGCATCCGAGATGCCACCAGCCAGTTGGGGGCACCTTCCACCCAGTGTCCCCACTACGAGGAGTTGGACTGTCTCCTGGGACCCAAGCAGGTGCCACCCACAAGCACCTACTAGACATGCCCACCCCCCGAGACTGAGACAGCCACAGAGGAGGAGCTGGGACCCTTGGGTGCCACCATCCACTACCTGAGGGAACAGGACCAAGAGGCCAGCAGCGATGATGAAGGTTCCAGCAATGGGACCCTCATCATCGTGATCCCCTCTGGATCATCCAGCAGGGACCCCTCCAGCTGAGCATCTCCAGTCTTCACAGAGGGAGCAGCAGGTAGGTACCAGGTGTTTGGAATGCCTCAGGGGCTGGGGAGGGGGACTCTGTCCCTGCCACAGCTGGCAGGGGGCCACTCATCCATGTGACACCCAGCACCCAGCCCCACTGCACAGCTCCACGTTCTGCATGGCCAGGGAGGGAAGGGGGGCCCCCAGGGTGAGCCCTACCATGCAGGTACTCCTCTACAGCTGGTATCCCATAGGGCCCCACAGGCCATCAGGGATTGGGGTGGTGGGGTGGGGGCCATTGGAGCGAGAGCCCCGGCCCCCGGCTTCAGGACGCAAACTTATGAGCGGTCTCTCTGTCCCCTTTTGTCTCCACAGATCTGCTGCACTAAGCTGCTGAGGGACAGGAGGTCACCACCACACTCCATCCCACGGCAGTGCGGAGTCGCCACCGGGCCGGGTGCTGTCACCAATGGGGGGATGATGAGGCGGCAGTGAACCAGGCCATCATGCAGGACATGATGTTTGTGTTCTGGGACTGTCTGATGATGGAGCAGTAGGGGTGGGGGTGGGTGGCAGGTTGCCTGGAAATCCTTACCCAGGCTATGGCCACCTGTCTCAGCCAACTTCCAACTCCCTTGCCAGCCCCACCCTCTGCAGTGCTCCCCCAGTTCTGACCTGATCCTGACAGATCTCTCTCCAGCCACCTGCCTGGAACTAATGCAGCAGCTGGTGGCCAGTGCAGCCACCCCAGCACCAGCCCCTGTGACCCCCCGTCCTCTCCTGCACATCTTAGTCTGGGCCCCCTGTGAAGCTGGGACAGAGCTTGGACCAAAGGGAGGTAACGACAATGTCGGGGGGTGCTCCCTATCAGAGAGCTTCTGGGGAGGCATGGTGTTCCTGGTAGAGCTCAGGTCCCTGCACAGGGTTTACAGTGCTGTGACAAGCCTTGCAGCCCAGAGCACAAGCATGGTGTGAGTGTTGGGAGGGGCCCTTTAAGGGAGTTGCTGGCTGCAGGCTTCAGAAGGGCTTTGCAGCCATGCAAGCTCCTCTGCAGTGTTTCCTGGCCTGTTATTTCGAAGTAGCGGCCATGGCTGTGTAGACGCTCCCTTTTGAAATGCTGGCCCACTCTTTTGAAATAGAGGACTGTGGCTTTGTGTGTGTGGATATGCAATTCCAAAGGCCATTGTTTTGAAAAGTGCATTTTGAAGGGATCATTTCAAAATTGCAGTGTAGTGTAGACATAGCCAGAGAGAGTGGGCTTTCTGCTGGCAAGCAGCCAGGTGAATTAATGGGGAGAGAGAGGGATAATTTTTTAATTGAAACAGTTGCCTGCTGACAGGGTCTTTTGTTCTCTGGCTGGAGCAGACAGAGGGAGAGAGGCCAAGATACTTTATCTTAAAAAGGCATGACGAATCCAGTAGATATCTTAGCCATATCATAATCTGGGCATACAGATATGTAAGTAGAAAGAAAATATTTAGTCTGACGTGATCAAGTTATTTTTATTTTGGGTTTGGTCTGGTGCTTCTTAGGCTGGTTGATGTTCTTTCCCCTGTACACTGTAACTTCTAAACTGAATTCTAGGGAAATAATTCTCTGTGCTCTAACCTTGTTTTTAGTACTTTGTAACATCTAGCAACCAAGTGTGTCTTATCACTTTTTTGGTATATTTTCCTCTTTTTGTTTTGTTAATAACTTACTTTTTTAAGGCCACGATTTGATAACTGTGTGCTGAAGAAAGATCTGTGTATATTCATGCCCAGAACAAAACATCAGCTATCAGATTGCCATTTAATTTCTTCTCTTTGTTTTCAAGTTTTCTCCTAAGGGAGGAGTAGAGTAAGCTTGGGGTTATCCCACAGGGAAACATCCTGAGTTTGTCTTCCTGAGTTTTAAAGAGAGATTTTCTCACATGGGTGGTGGCAGCTACCTCTCCGGGGTCAGGGAATTGGTGACCTTGGGAAGTTTTTAAGCAGTCTATTGAGGGAAGGTATTTTAAGGTCTTTTATGGGCCCCCACCTCCTGCACTCAGAGTGGTGATCATCCCTGACCAGACCGAGTGGTGATCATCCCTGACTGGGGCCAAAAACTTAATTTCACCTTATAACTTTTCCTTGTGGGTTATATGACAGTCTGGTCACCAGGGGAATTGAGAGCAAGACATGTTCAGCAGAAGTACAGTCTTCTACATGTCAAAATGAATTATGTAGGCAGTAACTCAGGCACACATAGGATTGCGATTAGCTCTTCTGGAAGGCCAGAAGGTTCTATGCATTGGCTGACGTTCAAAAACCTTTTTAGTGGGCAAGGACACAAAACAAAGAAAGCAATTCTTTCTATCACAAAACGTGGTTTTGTGAAAATCAGTATTTTCTTCAGGAAAATGTTGATTTTGAGAATTCTTTTTCATTTGCCAGCCAGAAAAATTGAAATGAAAGCAAAATGTGATTTTGGGAAGCCATTTTGTAAAGCAATGAAGAACAACACTTCAAATTTTCTATAAAGCCAGTGTTGACCTTGCTACAGAAATAGTGAGAAGATGGGATTACTTATCTGTGGGGCATCTTGCATCTCCTTCATGGTGTGCTCTATATCTTGCACTGGCCTGATGACTGTTCTCCGTATTGTCTGTAATTCACTCTTTCATCATGACTGTACATCTTGCCACCAGGATGACCTAACAGCTTGAGCAATTAGGGTCAATAAACAATGCTTCCTCTGTGTACCTCCTACAAATTATTGATTAGCCGGGTAAAGCTGCTTGGTGTTCAGTGAAAATCAGCATACTCTGGCAGTTTGCAGGGGGGAATTCTTGGTTCAGAGTGCTGTCAGACTTCTTCAAAGTTGTATAGTCCCTGTAAATGCTGGTATTTACTAAAAGGTTGAAATGCACACAGGACATATTTTAGCACAATCTTTGAAACAATATTTGCTTCAGATGCCTTGCTCTTATTCATTCGCTAAGGCATTGACCTGAAGCATATGTCACACTCAGAATTGCAGTTAATAACTGCTTCTATTATTAAGCATACCGTAAATTGAATCAGTGCACTACTGGGGTAATTTACTGTGATTTACAGAGGCCCAGAGTCTATGGTTAGAAATATCTCCATAGAACAGGGATGAATTAGAGTGGCACTCTGGTCTTTTGGCATCAGTCTGCAAGTGAATTTGTGCAGAGAGATGGAAAGAGAATTCTGCATCTAAATAAGCAAAAGCCCTTGTCAGTGTTTCAGAACAGCCGTCATTGCATCATGCATTTAAAATAAGTGAAGCCCAATAGGTCTGAAAACGCAGTGTAGCACACAGGAAAGAGTTGTGTCAGAATGCAGCACTGATGGAAACATGGAAAAAGCATTTCTTAAGGCTTCGTTAAAACCTTGCATGAAAAAATAAACACTTCACTCAAGGCCAAAACCAAGGAACATCAGTGCTGTGTAGAAGGAAGATGAGGCATTCAATTAAAAAGCCTTCTGAGAGAAACCAGACAGGGTAATTTTAGGTAATAAAAACAAATGCTTTGAGTTGAATGGTGAGAAGAGAAGTTGGATTTAAAGCAGCACAAATAAAAGTAAATGCAGCCTCCTGAGGATGGTCATGCTGGTTCTACTGTATCAGTCTCATCCGTGTGCCCAAGGAAACTAAGAATTGTGGAGACTGGTTGTCATTTTCAGATGTAAATGTTTTTCAGGCTACAGGTTGGCACAGCATGTGTGTGGGATGTGACAAGATGTGTGTCAAAATGTACACCATGAATATACGGGAGTCTGTGAACTGGAGTTGTATTGTGGTATCACTGAAAAAACCTTTTTTTTGCTAGGAACTGAACAAATACATAACAACAAACTGGTCTGTCCTCCAAATGGCTACCAGAGCTATGACTGAGGCTAACAGGTGGGTCCAACAGAAGGGGAGAGTAGAAAGCAAGAAAGTGGCAGCTATGACTAGAGTACACAGCAACAGGCCTTGCACACCACTTGTGTCCCTGTTGTCACAATATTTAGGGAAAGATTTAAAGGAGGATAATGTTGTGCTCTTGTGGATTTTTTCTGGGGGATCTTCTTTTCCTCCTCTTCCTTACCTGGAGGAGGCATTCTGCTGGTGAGTAGGCGGTTCCCCTGAAATTCATATCTGCAAAAATATGAAAAATTATAAACAGAAGCAATTACACCACAAAATCAGAGCAGTAAAATACAGCTCACAGTTCCTGTGCAAACATGCAGTTTGATGAATGCCATGCACATGGTAAGTTAGGCTCAGGAAGGGGAAGGGGCTCAGGATGAGCAAACAGGGTCTTGGTGGTTTCTAAGGGTGTCACTTGCAAGGGGCTGAGGACAAAATTGTAAATGCTGCCATCATTTGCCAAAGGCAGAAGACAGTGAAGCTATCTCACTCCTGAGGGTGAGCCTGGATAACAGGCCCTTCCAGTGTCATCATAGAGAATCTCCAGATGGATCAACTTTTGCATACAGACCTGCTATGAGCTGGCAAAAGTCCTGCTGCTGCCGATCATCAGGGCCCATTCAACCAGAGCTCAAGGATAAGCAGAAGCCTTCATGGTCCACATTCTGGCCTAGGACATCGTGGTCCTCAGTGCACCTGTTCATACATCTCACTATGACATCACTTAGCAGGCAAGAGAAGATCCTGGGTTCTGAAGAGCGGTGCACCAGTCTGCACTGCCAGAAACACCAAGCCACCTCAGTGGGGTGCTGCTTAGAGACACCTGATGTGGAATGGGCATAAGCCAATTGCTCCAAGAAGAAAGACATTCTGTAAATGGTATTCTTTGGGATGCATTGCTCATGTCCTTTCCACAGTTTGCTCTCCTTCCCCATGGTTGGAGTGTCTGGCAAGAAGGAACTGATGGTGGGGATAGCACATGGCACCCCTTATACCACACCGTGGAGGCAATACTGGGGTCACCAGAGCCAACCCCCTACAGATACTGCAGTGCATGTGGCAAAAACACTCACCTAATGTAGACTGGATGTGAGCAGCACATCTCAAAGCACAATGGTTAGTAACCTGTCTTTTTTATGACTCAATATTTACATGACAGTAAAATTCTAGCTTACAATAATAAGGGGGAAGGAGGTTCCTGTCTAAGGCCATGATTAGAAATACTAAATCATGACACTTCCTGCATGAAAAGTGCCATAACATTTTTCCATTAAATTCTAACCTGTCTAGGTTTTTGAATTAGACTACAAAATTTAATAGAAAATGACATACCTGCTGTCAAATTTGGCACCATTGTTGAGAAAATCTATAGAAGAATTATCTTCATTAGATTAAATTATTTAAGTAATTCCATAGGACCATAGAATTTAATTGTTATTAATTTCTATGGGACTTTCATCCTAAAGGAGTGTGAAAGCAACAGAACAATTCAGATATGTTAAATAAATCCCATATATTTTCAGACAACTTCTTGCCGTATTTTCGTGTTGGACTTTATGTTGGGATCTTTGACAAACATTTAAAATTATATTTATTTGGGGCATGGAGGTATGAAGATCAAGGTAATAAAATATAGAATGGAATAACCCTTTATGGGGGCACCTGGGCCATTCACCTGCCCTCCCCAGTTAAGTTGTAAAGGAGAGACAAATATGATGGAAAACAAACTGGTGTGAGCTGTGGTATCTCCCCTTCCTCTGTAACATAGGGGTATGGTAAGGATACAAGTACACCTAGCAACAGTAAGTAGGAGTGTATCAGAGAGGTAGCCATGTTAGTCTGTATCTTCGAGAACAACAAGAAGTCCTGTGGCACTTTATAGACTAACAGATATTTTGGAGCATAAGTTTAGTGGGCAAAGACCCGCTTCGTCAGATACATGAGTGTCGGGTGGGGGTATTTTAAGAGTTGTAGTTAAAGAGTGGGGTCCCAGTAAAAGGGAGGGCCAGAGCTGACAAGGTCTATTCAGTCAAGGTGGAAAAGGTCCATTATCAGTAGTAGCTATCAAAAGAAAAAAAAGCAAGTCAGACCAGATGGGGGGATATGACCCATTGCCAGAGTCTAATGTGGACATATTAACAACCACGGCAGACAACTACACACTCAGGCCGGCAGAAGAATCTGCTCTTTCTTGGGGACTTTTTTTCTGCCCCACCACCCACACAAACTTGATACAGTTCTGTGGTGATCTGGAAGCCTACTTTTGCTGTCTCTGACTCAAGGAATACTTCCAACACAACATGGAACAGCACACTGACCCACAGGTACCTTCCCACCTACTGTACAAGAAAAAAAATTCCTCACAGACTCCCCTGATGGTTGAAATGACAAACTGGACCTATACGTAGAATGCTTCGTGGGTCTTTGCCGATGAAAGCTTATGCTCCAAAGTATCTGTTAGTCTATAAGGTACCACAGGACTTCTTGTTGTTCTCTAAGTACGATTGGACAGCTGGATAACTGCAGCCCTCCAAGCCAGTCTATAAATGTCATGTATGATTGGACTGGTATGAAATGGCTTATAAAAAAATCCTTGTAGCGCAGGGGACTCGTTTTCTGTGTATCATTCAAAGAACCATAACTTTGAGCTTTTCTAATCTTAGTACTGAGTAATATCTTTGTGCCAAGTACTAAGTGAGACTGTTTGTGCAGGTTGAGAGAGCTGCTATCTTACATGATTATAAGTGTCCTCCTAACTCAGCTCAGAGTGTGGTCACCATAAGAAACCTCTTTCATGACTGCAGTGACTGGGAAGGAGTAAAATTAATCACCATTATTATTTTTTTGAAAAAACTGATTCTTTTTGAAGAAACTGATTCTTTATGAGGCGAAAGTGAACATGAATCTGCCTAGGAATGATGGTAAATAATAGGAAACAGAGAGCTGTCTTTCATAATTGTTTTGGCTGACCCCTGTCTGTGTGCCACTGCCATTCAGCAATGGTGTGCTGATACCCAGTAGGTACATGAGCATATCTTCAAAGAACTGCAGAAAATGTTAACTGTGAGATTCACATTGACTTCAGCTTCCTATAATGGCATTACTTTCAGAATATAAACTGCTATCTTGCAGAGTTTTAACTACAGATATCTGGACTATATGATTGGTACAAAGTGAACACTATGAACTTTTATCTTAAGCATGAGAACAAAGCAACCCTGAACTACTTTTCAGGTTACAGCTTGGTTAATGGTGTTGCCTGGGGCCATGTCTAGGTGGCCTAGCAGTGGAAAATGTTTAGCATTTCATAAAATTCCCTACTTCTATTTATGTGATATCTCACTAAACAGCTTTCTCAGCCTAAGAGATTCAAAGCCCCAGTGGCATTTTCAACCACCTCCTCTTGGTTATAAGAGTGATGCTCACTCAGAAAACAGAATAAATTGCAATGTGGTTTATGTGGCCAATCACAACTGAACATCACAGTTCTCATTTCTAATCTAAAAAATGTTAAATACCTGCAACATTTCTGATCAATCTATATAGAGAAATAAAAATGGCAATGAAATTAATCTATTAATTTTCATAATATCGCTACCCAAGAAATAAGCAGTCTCAACATGGATAGTCCAGGAATGGAAAAAGAGTTAACTATTTCCTGCAAATTACATGCTTTGTGCCAGCACACATCCACAGTCAATAAGCCTTGTAAAATTCTGATTTAACTGATCTATTTCTTACAACGGATACAAATACTATAAGGAGTAAATTTCCTCTAAAATTCAGCCCCACCATCCCTTGCCCTTTGACAGGGATAGGGCTACTGCAGTAAGATAACAGCTTTAATTCTCCCTGAGGGAGTCTTTTTCCTTTGTATTACGGTTGTTTTGTAAAAACTGAGAGAAAGCTGTTTTCTTTTGCTTTCTTCACTGTTCAGGGAAGCATTTTTAATTTGATAAGCAGCATATGCCAGCAGCCTGCAGTGAGAGAACTGGAAGCCCATAAAATCAAATGAAATGAAGGCATTTATCCCAGCTACCTGAACTGCAGACAGCATCCTATCCCAACTGGCTCATGCCCCACATTAAAATTGAACAGTGCAACTTCAGAAAGGGTTTTTTTTCCTAAGGTGGAAAGAACTACTTGTAGTAATAGGCTTATAACATTAAATGTGCATATTCTTTCACAGTGTCAGAATTTTCTTATTTAATTTTGTTGCAAAGGTATCTCTCTTATACCAAGGGAATGAAATGAATAGTAACATGTTGAAAATAGAAATATCTCCTTATCTAGCACAGAGGTAACAAAGCTCCCTTAGAGCTATAAATTAGGTGTGAAGAAGGAAGAAAGTAAAAAAATGGTTGTTTGTTGTATATCATTAACATTTTGCAATGATGCTTCAATTAACTCCATAGAGGACTGCAAGGTGGTGACAGTTATGCTCAAAGTGAGACATTTTGCAGGTCACAGATTAGGGAGCTGTATTGTTCTGATTTTTCCCTGAAAACAGTTTATTCCTGGAGTAGGCACTGGAAAATTAAATCCCAGCTAGTCCTTCCTATTCTTCTCTGTCCTTGGCTTGCAAAGAGGACATTCTTTTCAGCTACAACAAGATGCTCCTATTTAATCTATCAATCAGTCCTTCATAACAGAGTTTAAAAACTGTGTGCTGTTGAATTAACACAATGTATGTTGTTGAGCCAAATCTAATGGGGTAGGATGACTCTAAGTCTTTTGTATTGTTATAACTTTACTTGTTTTTGACTTCTCTGCACTTTTAAAAATGCACTCCTTTAATAGAGCTTTTTTTCAAATGAAATTTGTAAAAATTATTATATAAAGAAACAGCAGAAAAAATTAATTCAATAAAGAAGTAGCTATGGGACTATTTTTATTTTATTTTGTTTTGGGTGGGCTTGCTTTGTTTTTTTCTCATGCACTTTTGTGTATTTGGCTGCAAGGGGCAATCAATTTTCAACAGGGAGCACATTGCTTTCCACTAAGAAAATGAAGCTTCTGCATTTTTTTTGCATGCAACTTGCTCAGTGATAAATCCTTTTGCATACCGCTTACAGCAGCACCCCAAAGTCTCAGTCTGCTCCTACCTATTTGATCATGCACTGAAGTGAAAGTATGATTATAGAGGAATGTTTAGCAGATTATTAGAGAATATATATATATATATATGTGTATATATATATATATATATATAAAATGAAGTATTTTAAATGGAAAATTAAAACTTTGATATAGAGTAGTAACAGTTCCTCTATCTCTCTTCCCCTGATAGTCTTGCTATTCCTTAGGCCATCTTTGAAATATATATGGATGACACCTAGCACCATGAATGAGCCTTACCCCAATTGCTCCCACAATATGAATAATAAATTCCCTCCCATTTTGCTTTAAAAGCAAAGGATGTGTAGGACGTCCTTTTGTTCACCAGCTGCTCTTTTGAAATTGTTTCACTCACAAACGCCATAAAATGATTGAGGGGGTGAGTGGAAGGAAGGATGATCTTACAGTTCAGGCACTGGAGTGAATGGCTAATCTAGGTTTTGTTCCTGGTCTGCCACAAATTTCCTCTTTCACTGAGAATCACCTGAATGTCCCTGCCTCAGTTTCCAATCTGTAAAATGGAGAGAAAAAAAAACCTCCTCAACCTTACTGGGTGCAATGATAGATCCATTAATGTTGTGAGGTGTTCAATTACTACTCCTTTAATAAAATAGAAGTAATAGTAACCATTCTCTTCCTGCATGTGTTTGGGTGTCTAAGTGCCCATTTAGGCTTGTTCATAATTGAGCCCCTAGTTCACCATAACAATGAATGCCTATGACAGGTCTGAAAAAACTTTGTTTACAAATAGAATGATTGACAGTAGCCATGTTAGTACTTCAATCTGAATAGGCACATGACAGTCACAAGGAGCATGGAAAAAGTGCTGTCCTGCCTACGTCTAAGATCAGAATGTATGATGCTGCTCTCTTGGTCCTGAGTAATAATTATGCAGCTCATTCTGGAAGGAGTTAATGGCTATTTCAGGTTGCATAAAAATAAAGATATTTTGAACTGCCCAAGTTTTGGGGATGTTTGGATTTAGAGTTTGGATACAGTGGGGCCCAGGCTCATGTTAGAAATGAGTACGCTGGAAACCTAGATTTGACCACAAGTCACCATCTTTGGGTGATAGTTTAACTAAGATTGACAGCCACTTAGTTAAAGTAACTGGCTGCATTCCCACCCCACAGCAGTAACCTCAAGAACACGACAGATAGTACAAAGCAGGCAGCTCTAATGTTTCCTCTGAATAACTTGTCCAGTCAGGACATCCCTCTTTGGGGCCTGACCAAACTCACGAGGGTAAAGTCTGGCTACTGCTTAGTCTTTCTTATTGTCCAACTTAGGCAACTCTGTACTCAGTCGTGTGTTGGTATCTACTGGCTCCTTTTTAGAATCCTAATGCTACCCATGTCCTGTATGGGGAGTCTGGGTACTAACTCAGGTTTGTAAATTCCACTAGATAGCAGGGCAACTAAAAATTAGGTGATGCTGTCCTGAACTCTCCAATGCGTCACTCTCCCTTGTGAATTTAGCCCACAGTTAGTTGCAGAATTGAGATCTACAGCTTGTATTTTGAACCTCCGCCCTCAAATTCAGGGATATTAGGTTCCAGGATTTGGGTCCAGTGTCACCTTGAGATTAAAAAGAAAAAGGTCTCTTGAAGACTATGGCTCCTACAATAAATGTGTGCTACAATGGTTTGTTAAAAAGAGCCTGGCAAATAGGACCTACACACCTGTGTACTTCAGATGTCTAGAAGCTAAAAGTATGATCCTCAGTGATAACTGGTTTCTCTGTGTATGCAGCTATGGTTTGTTACATTTGATAATTGACTCTGATTAACCAAAGCAAATGCTATAAGGTGCTTTATAGAAAAACAATTTCTACCAATCTGATATAATTGAAAATTGCACTCTAGAGTCAACATTGTGCTGCAGTAGTTTAAGTGGGGGTATAAGTCAAAGGGATCATCTGAAGCTCTATATACTGCGGTAGATTAATCTTTCAGAATTTCTGTTCACCTTGTGTGTTATTATTTATCCTAGTCAATATCTTCACTTCCATTTTTTTATTAAGTTCTTAGCAAAATATCAGCAGACTCAAGAGGAGCTGTTTGAATGAAATCAGCCATAAAATTATTTACTTTGGTGTAATTTATTTTTCATTTTCAGGAATACACAGGAAAGAAAAAATGTCTTCTTATAGAAACAGCACAGCCTAAGAGCATCATATCACAGGATATATCCATATTGGTTATAATATTTTGAGGCATCAACAATTGGTACACATTACAATATAGTACCTATAACAAATGTAAAGCAAAAATAATTAACAAATAATCTACAGTATACAGATTAACTGAATGAAAAATATCCAATCTAAGAAGCTATCATGTTTCTCCAAATTAAGGATGCTGTCTGACTACACTTTACATTTTATCTTTCACTGCATATTCCTATTTGGTGGATTACCCCTTATCTGAGAGACTTCCAATCCCTATTTCTGAAATGGGTGGCAGGATTAGCATCTGAAGATAAAAAGATTGGGTTTTGACAGCTCTGTGGCTCCGCTTCTGTTTCTGGCTTTGCATGGGAGAACACCTGAGCTCATGAGGTGGGCCTTTGTTTGTATGACAGCAAATAAAATGGAGGCTCAAATCCTACCAGGCCCTCTGGGCATTATAGTAACAGTAAAATCAAATAATAACATTACTCTGTCAAGTTGTATTTAAGAATATAAGTAATAGATAGTTAAGACTTGCCTCAATGGGAAAATGCATCATAATATAAAACATTATTTATGATCAGCCAACACGTTTATGACATACGTTTTTCCAATATAGTCACGACCTTCTGAGAAATGGGAGCAATGTTGCTTCAAAAAGCTGGTTTAATGGTAACAGTTTTAACTGGGGTCAGCAAACAGAAGAGAGCATCCCCAAATAACTTCTTTGAACCACGAACGATCATCTGTAAGGGCTAGGGAAATATGTCCCACTGCTATGATTGTGTGTGGAAGTATAGAGCCCTAAGAAAGATGTGGTAATATCTATTGTATGGATAGATCTTTAAAAGAACTTTTGAGGCTGCAAAGAGGTGTCAAGTTAAAAAAAAGACAAAAACTTGTAACCCAACAGGCATTTATTACAGTGGATAACTTTGCAAAACATTCCTGGAATAGTGTACTAACTTTTTAATCCCCCTTGAGGGGATTCATGTGTTAATAGCACTCCTTTGCTACTGTAAGCCCTATCTGCATTAGGTTTGCCCATATAGCTATACTAACAAAACTTTTCTAGCATCGACCTGGCCCCCAAATATACATTTCTGCATTTGTTAACGTTCACTCCACAATCCTGATTTTTTTCTTGAAAACATAACAGGTACTGACCTGCTTATTTTTAAAAATGAAGACTGAGATGATGGAGAATAAAATAACATTTTTAGAGGGGGATTCAGCACTGTATTGCTGCATACCATGTGAATTGGTGCCCTGTGCTTGTAATTTCTGATGTAGGGATGTAGTTGTTGGTATCCCTAAATAACAGGACATAGCAATTAATTATATATGACACATATTGCAAATATGACATCTTATTGTCAGAGGAAATGAAATAGAGCTCTTCTTTTTAAGTCTTTTTTATTTCTAGCATGCTTTTAAAGACCAACATTTCTGATAATTGGAAGTTCTTTTATAAGCACCTGATGAGTCATACCATTCTGCTCCATCTGAATAAGTACCACCACTTTGCTAACAGTCTTGCAGCAGTGTGGATGATCTTTTCCAAATAAATCCAGCCAACAGTGATATACCTTTCCTTCATGCTTGGCACAGCTGGGCTATGGAAGAAATTTCCCACTGCTATTTAAAATAAAAATTAGAAAAAGTAGAAAAAGACTGCACTTCACTTCAAACAAAAAGATGCATGGTACATGACTACTTTTCAGACTAGTGTGTTATTTTTGAGTAGACAATATATTTTTTTAGTGGATTTGCCATACTGACTCCTGCAGATGGCAGGCATGTGGAAAAAATGCTGTCAGGCATAGTTATTGGAGTTTGGATTGTCCAGCACTAAAAACATGAACCTCTGTCATTTGATCTAAGGGAATTAGTCCTTTAGCTTGCAGCTATAGAAGACTTATAGATACTGGGGATCAGCCAGTAAAAAAAATGTGAATTTTCAAAATACGTTTTGGATTTTTGGGCAACTCTAGTGATCAATTTTTGCATTTTAAGAGTGGAGGGGGCATTACATGTTAGGTTATTGTATCAGTTTCCAGAACAGTTTCTTCATCTTACAGGCTAAAATATCGTTTCTTTCTATTTTTTCTCCCCTGAAATGGCTTCTAACAATGTCCTCTATTATTAGACCTTCTGCATCTGCTACTACCATTACCAAAGTATCCTCACCACAACATTATCCGTAGTCTTCCTCACAAAAAGAAAACACGACAGACAGGACAATACTTTGTATCATTGGAGGGAAAAGCTGTTTCTCTGTTAGAGCCAGTGTAGTGACTCTAGTCCTATCACAGAAGCAAAAAATGAGATGTGTGGGAAGAGGCTGGCTGAGTTGTTCCTGTACCATACCCAATTGCTGCTACTGTTTTGTTCCCCTGGGACTGAGCATGAGTTACAACAGTCCTGAGGCAACTCAACAGCACTTTCAGATAAGGCCCTTGTAGTTCACAACACCTTGACTTTCTACTAGTATCTTCAGGAACATACAGAAATAGTGGTTTCCGTGTTCCTTTTCAGATTTGTCCCATTGACTAAGTTTAAAGGCTTTGAAGTTGTCACATCTAATTAGATCCAGATGGATGGCAGCACAAGGTTATGCTTGGGTTTTTCAACCCTGTGGAGTGTTCAGCATCTACTGGGGACTCACCTTGGTAGCTGACCAATTTTCCAGTGCAATTTTTCAATTCACTTCATCAAAGTAAGAAAGATGGCCTACACATTTGAATAGAAAGATTTTTGAGTTTTTTGTTCTAAAGGTTTGTACGTATTACAGATATAAAAGGAGGTGCTTATAGCAAAAGATCAGATAGAGTTATAAATATCTTACTGACTTTATTCATACAGAGGGGGTTGCAGGAAAGTTTCATGCAACATAAAAACTGAAAAGCTTGTGTATGGAAGAAGTGGAATTCCATAGAAATATTTGTGGCTGGGTTTGTCAATGTGTTTCCTAAACAATTGCTTCAATAGCCTGCCATTGTAAAGTCCATTTTGCATGATTATTGTTCAGTGCCTGAAAGATGATGTGTTTTCTCATTTCCATTTAATTTTATGTGATAGCTTATTGTACAATATGCCCTCTATACAGTTATTTATGCTCATCTGATTTACTCACTTAGATTAACATTACATACCCCACTTGATACACTGCATATTTAATTAAGTCCTTCCTCAGATATCTTACTTTATGGCAAGTGCAAGCTATAAAACACCTGCCTTTTCCCATGTGAATTCAGCTATAACTATGTTCTTGCGAACTGAAACTTTCTGATTATTTTCCAAGATGTCAGTAATTCTTTTGAGACTGGATTGTCACATTGCAATTGAGACTGAATCTGGGGCAGTGCACACCTGTGCTGCCCCAGGAACTTGTCAGGGATCAAATTATAACTATGAGAGTCACAGTCTTGACTCTCCTTCTCCCTAGCTCTGGAGGCAAGTAATTAGCACTAAAGGCTGTGACATAGACCCAGTGGTGGTTCTCTACTCTCTGCCAGCAACCCTGCTGAGGCCTGGCAAGCTCACTACACCTAACATGTTGCTGTCTTAGGCTAGGTCTACATGGCACGGCTTTCCTGGCAGATACATGCTAATAAGCAGCCTCAAAATTGCAAATGGCCGCTCATTAGCATGGTCCCAGGGCTCATTAGCATAACCTTGTGAGAGCTCAGTTTCGGCGAGGGGGCTGCTAGCAGTAAAGAGGCGGTGTGGACATGCCCTGATGGCAAAAAGCCCCTCTGTTGCCAAACCCACGCGGCCTCTTTACTGCTGGCACCTCCCACTGCTGAGACTGAGCTCTCACACAGCTGTGCTAATGAGCCGTGGGACCATGATAATGAGCAGCCATTTGCAATTTCAAGCCTGCTCATTATCATGGATCTGCCGGGCAAGCTGCGCTGTGTAGACCCAGCCTTAGCATTTATCTATAAAGTATGGCATGTGAGATAGCAAAATGAAAGTTGGTCATACAGTAGTTACTAAATAACTGTGAAATATCCATATTAACGTTATAGTAAAATTATAGATGTTTGCTGATATTTGCTTAGAAGTCAGTAGCCACACAAAGGGAGAAACAAGATCTCTTCTGGATAAGAAGAAGGATAGTTATCTCCCCATCTCTAATGTAAATTGAGCTTGGTGATTCCAGAGGCACTGGGCAGTTTATTTGCCCAGAGGTAAACAGGGGGAGCCAATTAGTATGAGAATGTGGAATAAGTATGGGAAGACACTGCAGTCTGAACTCCAGGAGTTCATCCTGACTCTGGAGATAAGCTTTGGGGAGTAAAAGGTGTTTGATAGGGTGTTCACTCAACTCTGGAAAGGAATGGGCGAGAGAGGCTGCATAGAGCAGCCAATCAGTGCCCAGAAGGCTCACATAAAAGGAACTTGCAAGGCCATAAGATGGAGAACTGTGTTCCTAGTGGGCTGTAGAAAGGTAGCACTTTGGGCAGAGTAGCAGTTAGCAGGAGCTAGGGAAGCAAGAGGGAACTCCTGTCTGGCTGCTGGGATTTGCAGGCTGAAGACTCTGAGAAGAGGGTGCTGTGTCCATGGGCAATTGGCCCAGAGAACTGAAGCTGCAATGGTGGAGAAATTGAGGCAAGGGGCCACTATCTACAAGGTCTCTGCATGGCGACCCAGAACAGTGGGTGGGCCTAAGTCATGCAAAATACAATATATAAAAATACCTCCCTCCCCTTCCGAAAGGGGAAAACAGGGATGGTGAGACAGATGAAGGGCAGAATCAATGAGGACGCTGCTGTGGTATTTGGACTCAGCTGAAGAAAATGGCAGGATAGACACCACAATGAGAGAGCTCACTGGGTGGCAGAACAAATTCCCAGGACAGCCAACAGGAGGAGCTGATGTGGCAAGAGAAGCAAGAAAACAGTTTATCCATCACTGAGAGCACACAGAAGTCAGTATTCTTCCTGTCTTTCCATGATGGGTGAGTGACACTGAGAGAAACTTAGGTGAGAAACTTAGTTCTGTCAGGGAATGTGGTCTGTTAAATGCTAGAAATGAAGGAACATGTTCTACTTTTGCTCTATTTCTAGTCTTTTCTGTTGCCAGCACTTTTACATAGTAGCACTTCAGTCTTAGTTCTTGGTTAATAAACTTCTCTTTTTCATCATAAGCATATCTCAGTACTGTTATATAAAATAGAATGTGAATTCCTGGTTAAACGAAGCAAGCTGGCATGTAAACTATGTCTGTAGTAACAGTGGACTGGCTAATGTCTGTGAGCAGCTAGTGACTGTCTGAATGCTGCAGGGAGACACTTCTGGAGTACACGGACTCCAGAGGAAGCAAAGACAGGACTGCCAGAGTCTTGAGGAATCTCTGGGTCTGGCAAACAAACAGGTGTAGCAAGCACTTGTCACTCAGTTTAGCACTAATAGATCTCTTATATGCTCAAGCAGAGGATTATCAGAGTGACTCACAAGTGCGTATGAAGAAAGCATCACAATAGCATTACATTGCAGACAGCCAGTGGGAGCTGAGGCAAGCCTTCACCCAATACCCTCTACCTGCCATTAGGCACAGAGGAGGGAAAAGTAGCCAGAAAGTGGCTGCTTTCCTCATATGGACTCTGGTGATGCAATTAACCATGCAGTGCAGGGAAGGGATTTCTCATCTCCCTATATCACCTGGTGTGAACATGCAGCCACTTGCACAGCTGAGTTCTTTGGAAATGAAAAAAGCCTACATCCATAGAGCATATTTCAGTTTTACAGCTCTCATTTGGCTATCCCCTTCCCTACCGTCTCTTTACTTTGCTTTCACACTCACTCAGTTATGATGTACAGCTTTCACCTTCACTTACATCATAGCTGACTTTGACTCAAAGAAATCCACAGGAGTTATGGCCTCTCACTCTAGGCTGCATTTCAAAGAAATTCACCAATCGCAATGATGCAGAAGGAAAAATCCATGTGATGTGCTGAACAATCCATGTAGAAATATCATTTACTTTGTGCTGTATGAAGTCACTTTGGCAATACGTGCATTATAATAGTGACTGTGAAATGTATTGGAATTTAATTTAGATCCGTCACTTTGATTCTTGCCATATGCAAAAAATGAATGCTCAGCAGGTGAAGTATAGTTAACCTCAGAAACCATGCTAGCTTCCTTCTGCTTTATAATTATTGAATTTTGATTCTGCTCTGATTGATACAGAACACACATGAAGTCAGCAGTATGGCAGGGTGAAATTAAATACCTTCCACATGAATTTCATTTTTGGGGACAGTTATTTTCTGACATTGACCAAAAGAAAAGCAGAAATTGATAAGAATGAGGTACCCTTAGGTTAAAAAAAAACAAACTTCTTCCACCATTTCATCTTTATTTTTCAGAGAGGAAATATAGCCGTAAGTAACTGTTACTGAGCTAACAGAAAAATAGCATTTTCCTTTGGAATAAATGTCAAAAACATATAATAGTGAAAAAGGCCATTTTGCCTCCCAAAGACAAAAATGTTTGCAATAAATTCTGCAGCTAGTCTCTAAATGTACAAAAGAAGCTTTTTAGCAAAAATACATTAATTACTATTAACCATTAAATGCCACTTTTCCTGCTTGTAATGTCAGCACTCTCCAGCCCCTATTGTGCCTGTAGGTATGCCTTGGCATTGACTGCAATCCATAGCATTTTTCTGTCAATTAGCTTAATATGCTAAAGTCTTCATGTTACTAACCCTTTACAATATTCGTATAAACCTGGATGTTAGGAGTGCACCACAAATACAAAACCACAGTCAGGACCTTGCATGTTGAATAGTAACAGAGAGTAAGCCGTGCTAGTCTATACACTATCAAAACAAAAAGCAGTCAAGTAGCACTTTAAAGACTAGCAAAGTAGTTTATTAGGTGAGCTTTCATGGGACAGACCCACTTCTTCAGACCATATCCAGACCAGAACAGACTCAATATTTAAGACACAGAGAACCAAAAACAGCAAGCAAGGAGGACAAATCAGAAAAAGATAATCAAGGTGAGCAAATCAGAGAGTGGAGGGGTGGGGGGGAAGATCAAGAATTAGATTGAGTTAGGTTTGCAGATGAGCCCCTATAGTGACTCAGAAAAGTTCACATCACGATTTAAACCATGTGTTAATGTTCCAAATTTGAATATAAATGTCAGTTCGTCCACTTCCCTTTCTACAAAGGAGCGATAATTTCTTTTCAGTAACACACATACCTTGAGGTCATTGACAGAATGCTCCATTCCATTAAAATGTTGACTAACTGGTTTGTTTTGATGTCTGTTTTGTGCCCATTGACCCTTTGTCTAAGGGAGTTAGAAGTCTGTCCAATATACAAAGCATCTGGGCATTGTTGGCACATGATGGCATATATAATGTTAGTAGAGGAGCATGAGAAAGTGCCCGTAATTCTGTGAGTAACCTGGTTAGGTCCAGTGATGGTATTTCCAGAGAAGATATGTGGACAAAGCTGGCAGCGGGCTTTGTTGCAGGGAAAGGTTCCAGGACTGGTGTTCCTGGGGTATAGACTGTGGCTGTTAGTAAGGATCCTCATGAGGTTGGGAGGTTGTCTGTAGGAGAGAACAGGCATGTCACCCAGGGCCTTCTGGAGTGTAGCATCCTGATTAAGAATAGGTTGTAGGTCTTTAATAATTTGTTGCAGTGGTCTGAATTGGGGGCTGTAAGTGATGACCAGTGGTGTTCTGTTCTTGGCTTTTTTGGGCTGACCTTGGAGTAGCTGGTTTCTGGGTATGCGTCTGGCCCTGTCGATTTGTTTTTTTACTTCTCCTGGTGGGTAATTCAGGTTTATGAATATTTGGTAAAGTTCTTGTAGTTTTGGGTTTCTGTCAGTTGGATCAGAGCAAATGCGATTACACCTAAGAGCTTGACTGTAAACAATGGATCTAGTCATGTGTGCAGGATGGAAACTAGAAGGGTGTAGATAAGTATAGCGATCAGTAGGTTTTCGGTACAGTGTGGTACTGATCAGGCCGTCCTTTATTAGTACTGTAGTGTCCAGGAAATGTATCTCTTGCATGTTGTAATCGAGGCATAAGTTGATGGTGGGGTGTAGATGGTTAAAGTCTCTGTGGAATTCTTCTAGAGCCTCTGTACCATGGGTCCAAATCATAAAGATGTCATCAATGTATCTTAAGTAGAGGAGCGGTAATAGATTGGCTGTGGTGGCATCAGTAGTGAAAGTCTGGACTTCTACGTACAGTGCTTCCGCAACCGTGCTCAGTCTGACATTATACACAAACAATGCCAAATGAGACACAATCTCAACTATGCTGAACGCTATGCTGTCCAGAGTCTCAAAAATAACCAAGACATCATAATCAAACCAGCTGACAAAGGGGGTGCTGTTGTCATCCTGAATAAGTCAGACTATGAACAGGAGGCAGCCAGACAACTCTCCAACACCACATTTTACGGACCTCTCTCAGCTGATCCCACTTTGGAATTCCAAAGGAAATTACAACAACTACTGAAGGAACTCCCTGCTGCTACTCGGGACCTCATTAACTCAGACACACCATCTGAGTTGCAGCCTGGATTATTCTATTTACTTCCCAAAATCCACAAACCTGGAAACCCTGGACGCCCTGTCATTTCAGGTATTGGCACCCTTACCACCGGACTATCCAGTTACGTGGACTCCCTCCTCAAACCCTATGCCACCAACACTCCCAGCTATATCCGAGATACCACCGACTTCCTGAGGAAATTACAAAACATCAGAAAAGTTCCTGATAACGCCATCCTTGCCATAATGGATGTAGAGGCTCTGTACACTAATATTCCACATAAAGACGGATTACAAGCAATCAGGAACACCATCCCTGATGCCACCACAGCCAATCTGGTGTCTGACCTCTGTTACTTTGTTCTCACACACAATCATTTCCGTTTTGGGGACAATTTATACCTCCAGATTAATGGAACTGCTATGGGCACCCGCATGGCCCCACAGTATGCTAATATATTTATGGCTGACCTGGAACAACGATTCCTCAGCTCTCGTCCCCTATTACCCGCTGCCAGCTTTGTCCACATATCTTCTCTGGAAATACCATCACTGGACCTAACCAGGTTACTCACAGAATCACGGGCACTTTCTCATGGTCCTCTACTAGCATCATATATGCCATCATGTGCCAACAATGCCCAGATGCTTTGTATATTGGACAGACTTCTAACTCCCTTAGACAAAGGGTCAACGGGCACAAAACTGACATCAAAACGCTCCAGATCCACAAACCAGTTAGTCAACATTTTAATGGAACGGGGCATTCTGTCAATGACCTCAAGGTATGTGTGTTACTGAAAAGAAATTATCGCTCCTTCGTAGAAAGGGAAGTGGACGAACTGACATTTATATTCAAATTTGGAACATTAACACATGGTTTAAATCATGATGTGAACATTCTGAGTCACTATAGGGGCTCGTCTGCATACCCAACTCAATCTAATTCTTGATTTTCCCCCCCACCCCTCCACTCTGTGATTTGCTCACCTTGATTATCTTTTTCTGATTTGTCCTCCTTGCTTACTGTTTTTGGTTCTCTGTGCCTTAAATATTGAGTCTGTTCTGGTATGGCTATGGTCTGAAGAAGTGGGTCTGTCCCACGAAAGCTCACCTAATAAACTACTTTGCTAGTCTTTAAAGTGCTACTTGACTGCTTTTTGTTTTGACATTCAGGACCTGTGTACTTTGTGACTTGGTATTCCTAACTTCCACAGCTAGCTACCTTGCTTTGTGTTAAGCCAGTGCAAAATTCCTTGACAAACTACATACTTTTCAAGTGTTAGTCAATTGCAAAATCTTTCCCAGAGATAATTTCAACCTAAAAATGTACTAGTGAACTGAGGTGCAAGTGCAACAATTAACCCTTGCTCTCCAGAAGTATCGAAGAGTAGCATTTGTGTTGAACAGAAGAATACTAAGTGGCATTTTTGCATCGTTTGCAAAAAATGATTCCTATCACTATATGTGCTAAGTGCCTGAATATCAAACTCTCCTTTGTCAAGTCCTTCCTAGAATACAAATTAATACCATATTGCTTGTGCAACCCATTCATAGCAGTGGAGTAAATGTGGGGAAAAACATGAAAAACCAACATATGCTCAGTTGACTGAAGTGAGCCATCACATACAAAAGTGAACAGTTGTGCAGCTAGTAAGAAATAAAAATCTCCAAAAGCAAACAAGAAAACCTACCAGGAAAAAAATAAAAGCGCAAATATTAATGAGAGGGAAGAGTTAAAAACCCTGTTGTCCTAGACAAAAATACGTTACTGGATCAAAAGGACCTAAATTGTTTCCAACAGTACTTCATCATGACACTTAATGCCCTGGTTTTCACCACTTACATAGTTCCAGGTGTTCTTGGATAGCTATCCTGTCATTTAATCTTTCAGCACATATTTTTATTGAAATGAGACCCTATACCAGGCACCCTTAGCAAATGATTTAAAACATGAAATTTGGCAAAGAGGTGAAAAAGAGCAAAAATATCTGTCTTTCACCCAGCAAAAACCTGGGCCATAAAGCAAAGCATGTTCTTGTAATTAAAGTACTGGCTGCGGGTGCAGGGTAGGGTTCCAGGAAATGATAATTCAACTCCCGCGTTTGCTTAGTATATATTCTGTGACCTTGAATACAAGGCATCTGACAGCAACTTTACAGAGAGAGTGGACCTGGTGAATGGGACTCCATCTAGGACATTTTTGTCCCTGGTCTACAACTGCACTGAGGTCAAAATTGCCAGGGGAGCAGTGATGAGTTTTTACAGGTGATCCCTGGACTGGGAGTAGGCTGATGCGAGCTATTGCTGGAGGGGATGCGTAGCCTATGACATATGTGCATACTGCCATGTGTCTGAATGGGCACAGGCATACCCTAGCCATTGTTATGGAAATGCAGATACTTCTGCAATAAGGCTTGAGAAGGCCTGAAATCTATCCAACAGCAGGAAAGAGGACAGGCAAGAGAGATGCAGTCAGGAAGCCCAATGCAAGTAGGTGGCTGAGGCCATCATGTGGGACACTGAATCAGCTGTGTGACATCCATCTGGAAGTCCCCTTTCACAGGTTCTGTGTCTTCTTACACGATTCCCCAGGATTCTGTCCTGGACATCTCAGGGAATGACCCCTCAACTTGACCATGGCCTGACACATATTGTCATTATAGTAGCCAAGGAGTGCTTGGTGGCTGGCTGCCCCAAATTGCACATAGATCCCAAAGTGGATTTTCCCTTCGACTTGATGTAATGAGGGGTGCCCTGAGGCTGCACTACTGAGAGTATCAATTCAAAGCAAACTGCTTAGAGACTTAGGTGGTACAGCCCAAGACTGGGATTCCTTCAATACATGGCACACCAAAGCAGTCAAAAAAAGAGGACTTCTGTTTCATTACTCTGGCTCACAAGAACTTACAGTAGGGATTCCATCAGATGCTCAAGTTCCCCTCTCTTCCTGCCAGCAGCATTCCTTATACATATGAGGGGTTTTGAAAACCAATCTTATCTAATAAAAGGTTCTTCTGATATTAAAAGACCAGCAACATTCCCAGGTCAATTTATAACTTAGAATCTTACCCAAAATCTTGCTGGGCCAATCCTTTAGTAACTGATATCTAAAGGTATATTATACAAAGAAAGAAAGAGAAAAGTGTGAGAATTAAAATTGTGGAATCAAAGACATAAAAAAATTGCAAATTTCTTTGTTCTGGCTAGTTGCAATGTGGAACAAATTGCTTGCTTAAATGAAGTCTCTGGAAAACATGCATAGCTTGGATTGGTCATTCAGGCCTTTACTGAAAACTGCAATTTGTAGCAAAGATCCTCCAGACTGTAGGACTGAAAACAAAATGGCAGCATTTCCTGGTCTTTATAGCTTCTGCCATGTGGAGGGGATCCCATTGTTGTCACTGTGGAAATGTACAGCAACAAGATAGTGTTTGGAGTCATGTGGGCAAGCCAGATGTCCAAGTTTGACTTGGTTCTTTGCGGGTAGAAGCCACTGTCCCACATTCTAGATTGAAGGTTTCCAGGAAAGCCCATTCAGTGTAGTTGAGTGTCTCCCATGCTTCACTGTCTACTGAACATTTCTTGATGAGCCAATCAACCTGAGTTGTCTTTGCCAGACATGCTGGCAAGCTGTTTTGTGGATGTTATTCAAGGAGCTAACATTTACGATCCAGGTACCCAGCCAATGTTCCTATCTTCAAATACAATGATACATGAGCACACATAGCATAATCATAACCAGCAAAGCCTATGTTTTCTATAGACACCCACTTGGCACGGTTTGTACAAGACTTGTTACAAATATATAACATACTGATGCTGCAGTGCTCAGGGATGGAACTGGATCTTTTAATTGTAGCCAGAGTTAATGTTGACTCCACCAGGAGCACTTGTAGATGAATGCCCCTCTATGAGTTTTCCTGAGTTTAAACGATTTACAAATGCAATACCTGATGTTAACGTGTCCTTCTCCCAGACAAAGAAGGAAGCTAGGGTGAGAATTGCTGATGGGTATGGGATGCCTACAGGGATTAGGGCAGTCGCCATCTCCAGGCAAAGCTCATTTGGGACAAAGTATAAGTTTACCTATGACTAAATTATAACTTTCTTAACAGGAAAAAAGGCTGATGGGTAGAACAGTTCTAACAATGTTACCAAAAGGCAACAGAATGTTCCAGCACCATCACTGGTGGCAAGAAGGAATTCAGGGTGTGAGGAACATGCAGCACCCTCTATACTAGGCTATAGAGACACTCTTGCAGAGCTAGCCAGAGCTGCTCCCCTATGGATACTGCTGAGGGAAAAACTTTTGGCACTGGTGCATGTGGTGAGCCTGTCCTGGACTGGTGGTGTTGAAATGGACATGAGCAATCACTCAAAGAAAAACTAAGTTTATCTAACTCTTTATATAGTCTAAAGAAATAAATCCCCCATAACTCCAAACCCTTTTTTTCTGTTTCTCTTTCAAGGACGCATGTCCTATCTTTTCAAAGGCTTGTATGCTGGAAAGTAAGAATTGCCCTGCAGTCAGTAATTAACAACACCACAGAATGGGATCGTAAAAGGTTTTGACATGACTGATGCCAATTTGAACCTAAAATCAAGAAAATATTTTGACAATTTATATTGTTTAAAGAAGGGACAAGCAAATTACAGCCTACTGTCCAGGTCTGACCTGCCATGATGATTTGGACTTCCAATGTCCTGCAGCCCAGCAGGACTCATGAACAGTTGGGCTGACAGCCAGCATGGTCCCTGGGATAAGGTGGGAAGAGGACCTGCTTCCACACCCACAGAAGGGTCAGAGGCAAGTGTGGAAGGGGTGGAGCCTAGGGTAATCAGCCCTCAGCACAACTCAAATAATGGAGCTGGGCCCCACCTTCTTCCCTCAGAGCTGCAGGGAGCTGCACAGAGGCTTTGCCATGGTACTTCAAAGGGGCCCAGAACTCTGGGGCCCTTTGAAATGCCAGGTCCTGGGGCAACTGTTCCCACTTGCACTGGCAGGCCTGCTTACAGGCAGCGTCCCTGGCTATCACGCCCCCACATGCTGCTCAAAACAGCAGGCTGCTGGAGACAGTGTGTGAGTCTCTGTGTAGCATGCCCCTGGGTGGGAGGGGTGTCTGCATCTTACTCCAAAGAGAGCCAATGAGATCTGCCTGGCCTGTGCTTATGGGCACATAAGGCATGCAGAGACAGATTCCCTCAGGGGCATGCCATGCAGAGATGCTGGCTTCAGCAAGTGACGGCTTTGAGGTGGGTGGGCACGGTAAGTGGGGAGCCGGCCTGAGATATCACTGTAGGTGGCTCCTGGCCAGCAGCTCAGTAAGTGCTTCCTCGCCAGAGCCTGTACCTGGCACTCCTGCCCCTTACACATCTCAACTCCCTGCCCCAGGACACAACCCAAACCCTCTGTACCCTCTCCCACACCCCTGCCCCTGGTCACAACATCCTCCCAGACCTGCACCCCAATCCCCTACTCAGAACTCTTTCCTGTAACCAAATTCTGCCCCAGTCCCCATAGCTCCTCCATTTATATTGTAGAAAAGTGCAGCTCCTGTCCACTTACCAAATTGCTGGAGTGGCGCCCCATCAAAAATCATGGCCCAACCCAGGTTTAGAGGTATGGAAGGGGCTATTCACAGAGTCACAGAATCACAGGGCTAGAAGGGACCTCAGGAGGTCATCTAGTCCAGCCCCCTGCTTCAAGTAGGATCAACCCCCACTAAGTCATCCCAGCCAGGACCTTGTCCAGCCGGGACTTAAAAACCTCAAGGGATGGAGAATTCACCACCTCTCTAGGCAATGCATTCCAGTGCTTCACCACCTGCCTCGTGAAGTAGTGTTTCCTCATATCTAACCTACACCTTTCCCTCTTCAACTTCTGACAATTACTCCTTGTTCTGCCATCTGACACCACTGAGAACAGTTTCTCACCCTCCTTTTTAGAGCTCCCCTTCAGGAAGTTGAAGGCTGCTATTAAATCACCTCTAAGTCTTCTCTTCTGTAAACTAAACAAACCCAAATCCCTCAGCCTATCCTCATAGGTCTTGTGCTCCAGACCCTTAATCATTTTTGTTGCCGTTTGCTGAACCTGCTCCAGCAAATCCACATCCTTTTCATACTGGGGGGCCCAAAACTGGACACAAGATTCCAGATGTGGCCTCACCAGTGCCAAATAAAGAGGAATAACTACTTCTCTAGATCTGCTCGAAATGCTCCTCCTAATGCACCCCAGTATGCCGTTAGCCTTCTTGGCTACAAGGGCACACTGTTTACTCATATCCAGCCTTTCATCCACCATAACCCCTAGGTCCCTTTCCATCATACTGCTGCTGAGCCAGTCGGTCCCCAGCCTGTAACAATGTTTGGGATTCTTCCACCCCAGGTGCAGGACTCTACACTTCTCCTTATTGAACCACATCAGATTTCTTTTGCCCCAGTCCTCCAATGTATCCAGGTCCCTCTGGATTCTCTCTCTACCCTCCAACGTATCTATCTCTCCCCCTAGTTTTGTGTCATCTGCAAACTTGCTCAGGGTGCAAGCCAGTCCCTCATCCAGGTCATTAATAAAGATGTTGAATAACACTGGCCCCAGAACCGAGCCTTGCGGCACTCCATTTGAAACAGACCGCTATCCAGATATTGAGCCATTGACCACTACCTGTTGGGCCCGACCATCAAGCCAGCTTTCTATCCATCTTATAGTCCGAGGATCCAATCCATATTTCCTTAACTTATGGACAAGAATGTTGTGGGAGACCGTATCAAAAGCCTTTCTGAAGTCAAAGTATATCACATCCACTGACTTCCCCATGTCCACAGAGCTTGTTACCTCATCATAGAAGCTAATCAGATTGGTGAGGCAGGACTTGCCCCTGGTGAATCCATGTTGGCTACTTTTGATCACTTTCCCCTCTTCCAAGTTCTTCAAAATGGAGTTGTTGAGGATTCCCTCCATTATTTTCCCAGGGATTGAGGTAAGGCTGATGGGTCTATAGTTCCCTGGATTGTCCTTCTTTCCTTTTTTAAAGATGGGCACTACGTTTGCCTTCTTCCAGTCATCTGGTATCTCCCCCGATCTCCAACAGTCTTCAAGAATAATGGCCAAAGGTTCAGCAATGACCTCTGCCAATTCCCTCAGTACCCTGGGGTGCATTAAATCCAGACCCATGGACTTGTGCACATCTAGTTTTTCTAGATAGCTCAGAACTTGTTCCTTCCTCACAGATGGCTGCCCTCCACCTTCCCATACTGCATCATCTAGGACTGTCATGGGGAAGTTGACTTTGTCCGTGAAGACTGAGACGAAAAAAGCATTGAGTACTTCAGCTTTTCCTGCATCATCTGTCACTAGGTTACCTCCCTCATCCAGTAATGATCCCACACCTTCTCTGATAACCTGTTTATTGTTCACATGCCTGTAGAAACCCTTCTTGTTACTCTTCACATCCCTTGCCAGCTGCAGTTCCAATTGTGCTTTCTCTTTCCTGATTACTGCCCGGCATTCTCCAGCCATATGTTTATACTCTTCCTTAGTCAACTGTCCACGTTTCCATTTCCTGTATGCATCCTTTTTGAATTTAAGCTGACTAAGGATTTCCCTGTCAAGCCAAGCTGGTTGCCTACCACGTTTGCATTTCTTACTATGCAGCAGGATTGTTTTTTCCTGTGCCTTCATTGAGAGTTGTTTAAAATACTTCCAGTTCTCTTCAACTCTTTTCCCCTTCATCTTCGTTTCCCAAGGGATCCTGCTCATCTGGTCTCTTAGGGAGTCAAAGTCTGCTCTTCTGAAATCAAGGGGCTGTATGTTACTGCTCACCCTTCTTCCTTTCATCTAGATCCTGAAATCTACGATCTCATGGTCACTGCAGCCCAGGTTCCCTCCCACTGTATTTCTTCTACTAGTTCTTCCCTGTTTGTGAACAGCAGGTCAAGTTGTGCATGGCCCCTGGTCGGTTCCTTCAGCACTTGTGCCAAGAAGTTATCCCCAACATTCTCCAAAGACTTCCTTGATTGTCTGTGTGCTGATGTATTGGTCTCCCAACAAATGTCCAGATGATTAAAGTCTCCCATGAGAACCAGGGCCTGTGATTTGGAAGCTTCACTAAGCTGCCTGAAGAAAGCCTCATCCATCTCCTCTCCCTGATCTGGTGGTCTATCACAGACACTAACTACAACATCACCTCTGTTACTTCCACCTCTAAGCTTAACCCAAAGACACTCAACTGGATTTTCTCCTTCCTCATACTGGAGCTCTGAGCAATCATGCTGCTCCCTCACATAGAGCGCAGCTCCTCCTCCTTTTCTTCCCTGTCTGTCCTTCCTAAACAATTTATAACCTACCATGACCGTGCTCCAGTTATGTGAATCGTCCCACCAAGTCTCTGTTATTCCAACCACCTCATACTTGTGTGACTGTGCCAGGGCCTCTAATTCTTCCTGTTTGTTCTCCAGGTTTCTGGCATTAGTGTACAAGCATCTTAGAGAAGAGGCCTGTTGGCCCACTTTCTACTCTTCACCCAGGAAACCCACTTGATTGTTCCCTCCTCCTTCCCTGCTTACCTCTGGGCTTGTGTCACCTTCCCCCGACAAACCTAGTTTAAAGCCCTCCTCACTAGGTTTGCAAGCCTGCCCTCAAAGATGCTTTTTCCTCTTTTAGTGAGGTGGATCCCGTCTCTTCTCAGCAATCCCTATTGACTGACTAGGGTCGGATCTGCGACATCATGATAACTCACCTTTCCTTCAGGTTGTTGCTTTGGTTTTAGGAAGAAATAGTAACTTAGCTTTGTGGAAGACACATGCTTCCTCTGGTTTGAATCATTTATGTAATAAAACTCCTGTCAAAAATGAAAGTAGGCTTAAACTAAAATAAACTAAACTAAAAGATAAAGTAAATACAGATAAAGCAGATTTTTGCTCTGCTATACCTCAGAATAAATAGTGGAGTGCCAGTCTTATGTACTTGTTGCAGATAATCATATTTGTGGCACTAATTACTGTATGTAGTAACATCTCCACTTAGCAAGAGAATGTGAGTCTACAATATTGCTGACAATTTTATCTGCAGTGCCATTCCACACAAACCTGTGGAGTATTACACTACAAAATAAAGGTCAGCAGAGGCCCAATTTAAACAGTCTTCCTTGATTGGCTTCTCATATGACTTCCATTTATCAATGTTAGCAAATGAAATGATCTCTGCATTTTCAGACTGTCGCTACTTCGTTTCACTGAAGTAATTAAAAATGAGACAATAATTTCTCCCTTTTCTCTCTTGCCCTCTTCAACTACGATGTTCAGCAGTTATGGTCCATGATTCCAGAAACAGACAGAGTAGTAGTAGGCATCCTTCGATCCCAAGGAATCATGGGTTTGTGCCCCAGTTGGACTGATTCGAGCAGCGTCTTCTGTGGCTGTGCAATCCAATCCGGGAGTGGCAGTCCTTTCCGCACTGTGAGCAGCAGTAGGCAGATGTCGCTCTGGTATCACGGGCACGGATCTTCCTGAGGGCTCTCCTGTCTTCCACTTCTTTCGCCAAGGTAGTTTCATACATAACAAGAGCTTCCTTCACTCCCTGTTTCCAGGCATGCCTCTTTGAGGTGAGCGAATGCCAGGTGTTCACACTGATAGAGAGAGCGCTGAGGTCATGCTTGCACTTGTCCTTGTAGCGCAATTTAGGTCGCACTTTTGGCCTCTTTCAAGATGCCAGTTCACCGAAGAGGAGGTCCTTCGGTATTCGGCCATCCGTCATGCGTGAGACATGGCCCAACCAGTGCATACGCCTCTTTTTGAGAAGGGTGAACATGGAGGTGGTGCCTGCCCTGTCAAGCACTGCGCTAATGGGGACCTTGTCCTGCCATGGGATACCGAGTATGCGCCTGAGGCAGCACATGTGGAATGTGTTGAGCCGCTGCTCTTGTTTTGAGCGCAAAGTCCATGTTTCACTGGCGTACAGCAGTGTGCTCAAAACACAGGCTGTGTAGACCTGCACCTTGGTGTGTACAGTGAGCTTATTATTAGCCCATACTCTGTTCGGCAGCCTGGAGAACGTTGTGGTGGCTTTTCCAATGCGCTTGTTGATCTCGCTATCAAGTGACAAGTTGTCCGAGATCGTCGAGCCTAAGTACACGAACTCATGGATGACTTCCAGTCCGTAGTCTAGCATGTTGATAGATGGCTCATTACCCACGTTTTGGCCCATCACCTGGGTCTTCTTTAAGCTGATTGTGAGGCCAAATTCCATACATGCATCTGCAAAGCAAGTTATGAGTGACTGCAGTTCCTGCTGAGTGTGAGCAGCAATAGCTGCATCGTCAGCAAAAAGGAACTCCCTTAGACTCTTCGTAAGCACCCTGTCTTCACTCTAAGCCTCAACAATTTGAAAAGGTTTCCGTCCGTTCTCGTGTAGAGAGAGATGCCCTCCGTAGCAGTTCTGAAGGCATATTTGAGGAAAACTGCAAAGAAGATGCCAAAAAGTGTTGGAGCCAGCACACACCCCTGCTTCACTCTGCTGAGAATCTCAAAAGGTTCAGATGTGGATCCGCTGTATACGACGGTCCCCTTCATGCCTTCATGGATGGCCCTAATAATGCTGAGCAGAGTTGGGGGACAGCGGATCTTAGCCAGAATCGCAAACAGACCTTTTCTGCTGATGAGGTCAAATGCCTTGGTCAGGTCAATGAAGGCAATATACAGAGGTTTGTTCTGCTCCTTGCACTTTTCTTGTAGTTGCCTAACAGAGAAAACCATGTCTATGGTGGACCGTTCAGCTCTGAACCCACACTAAGACTCACGGTAGACTCTCTCCGCAAGAACATTGAGCCTCTTCAGAACAACACGTGCAAATAGCTTCCCCACGGTAGTGAGAAGGGGAGATGCCGCGATAGTTGTTACAATCACTTTTGTCACCCTTGTTCTTGTAGACAGTGATGATGTTAGCATCCCTCATAGCTTGCGGTACGCTGCCTTCACTCCAGCATTGGCAAAGTATTCCATGCAGCTCTGAAACTAGGGTACCGTTAGCGCATTTGAGGATTTCTGAGGGAATACCGTCTTTCCCTGGGGCTTTTCCAGAAGAGAGTACTTTTAGCGCGTCGCTGAGTTCCTCCAAGGTGGGCTCAGCATCGAGTTCAGTCATGGTGGGCAGAGGCTCAATGGTATTCAGTGCTCTCTCTGTAACTACGGTCTCTCTGGCGTACAACTCTGAGTAGTGTTCCACCCAGCGTTCCATCTGCTTGGTTCTGTCCTTCAAGACCTTGCCTGTGGCTGACTTAAGTGGGGCATTCTTTCTTTGTGATGGACCGATGGCCTGCTTGATCCCATCATCCATTCCTCGCATGTTACCAGTGTCCGCGGCCTGCTGAATCTTGGAGCAGAGTTGGAACCAGTAATCATTGGCACACCACCGAGCAACCTGCTGCACTTGACTCCGAGCAGACCGGAGTGCCTGCAGGTTCACCTCACTGGGAGAGGACCTGTATGCAGGCAGTGCCTGTCTCTTCTTCTCAATCAGGGGCGTCAGCACTTCAGTGTGGGCTTCAAACCAATCAGCAGACTTGACTGTCTTCTTCCCAAAGGTAGATATCGCAGTATTATAGATAGCGTCCTGTAGTTGTTCCCATCTCTTGCTGATATCAGTGTCATCCGGGTGGGGCAAGGCCTCTTCAAGTGCTTGGACAAACTCGCATACTTTTGAAGGGTCACGAGTCTTGCCAGTGTCAATGCGCGGCCTCCCTTCCTTTTTGGAGCAAAAGAATCTTTGAGGCTGGATGTGCACCTTACTACACACTGGTCAGTGTCACAGTCTGTGCTGTGGTAGCTACGTGTCACCCTGACATTACCTAAACATCTGCATTTGGTGAGGATGAGGTCAAGCTGGTGCCAATGTTTCGATCTTGGGTGTCGCCACGAAACTTTGTGCTGGGGTTAGATGTTGAAGAACATATTGGTTATGCAGAGGTCATGTTGGGAGCAGAGTTCAAGGAGGCGCTGTCCGTTTTCATTCATCTTCCCTGTTCCAAACTGTCCCAGACAGGATGGCCAGCTGTGGTGGTCGCTGCCAACTCTGGCGTTGAAGTCGCCAAGGATGAATAGTGGCTCATGGGAAGGTACCTCACTGATGGCAATGCTAAGTTCATCATGGAACTTGTCCTTAACTTCCTGGGCAGAAGTTAAAGTGGGCGCATAGATGCTGAAGATGTTGACCATGCCCACTGGTGTTTGAAGCTGGATTTTCAGCATTCTCTCAGTTCCCACATTTGGTGGTATGACTGAGCCAACCAGGCTGTTTCTGATTCCAAAGCCAACACCATGTTTCCTGGTCCCTTCTGGATGCTTCCCATGACAGAAAAATGAAAGTCCTTCTCCCTGAGACATCTAGAGGACGATAACCTTGTTTCCTGGAGGACCAAGATGTCCATCCGCAGTCTTCTCAGCTCATTGTTAATGATTGTTGTCTTCCGGGGGTTACTAATGCTCTGTAGGTCTTCTGTAAGGCCCGGAGTCATGGTCCTTACATTCCATGTGCCCAGCCTGAAGGCTGGATTATTTTGTTGTTTGTTTGCTTTGCCTGGTGTAAGGTTAACAATCCACCTGTCGGTGATTCCCTAAGCCCCACACACCCAGTGGAGCAAGTTGACTGTGGTGAGGTAGCACCTACTTGGCTGGGGGCTGCCCAGCTTGAGGCAGGAGGTAGCTGCCCAAAGAGATCCAAAGACCTTTTCTACTGTCGGAAGCCACCTATGGCGCCTTACTCTACGCCAATCGAGTGCAGTGGCTTAATACCGGTAACTGCTGCTTCTCGTGTTGTGTCACCGCTCAGAGAGCGATGCCGGCGTGTCGTCTCCAGGGCTCAGGCCTGGGCAAGTAAGTTTGAAGAACCAGCTGATGCCCAGCAGCAGGTTCCCCCTCTCCACGCCACTGATGTAATCCAAGGGAAAGACGAAAGCCAGTACAGCTTGGCACCAATGTCGTCAACCTCAAACTGCCTTAGGGGCTCCATCTCCGGATTTTTCCTCGGGGTTTACTCCCGAAGCCTTTCCCATGACTAGGTATCACCGCAAGGCAGCAGAGGTTTTAAATCAGAGTTTCCTTCTAGGTGGGTGGCCTTCCTAGGCTGACGAGCCCCATCAGCCCGAAGCAGCTGGTTTGAAGGCGCCGGTCATCCGCCTTCGCCCCTTCTCCTGTCAGTGCAAACAGTTTCGCTGGGCTTAGAAACTAAGCCACGCGTGAAGGCCAGGAGCTGGACTTTGGTTGTCTGAGGCTTTTGGAGGCGCACGCCATGGGAGCATTTTATGGATAGTGAGAGCTTATCCCCGCTACCACCCCCGGCTATGACAACCCTTGAAACCAACCTATTTACTTATTGCCACTTCTGTCTTTCAAATTATTGTACATACCTGTATGAATCCCCTCCGTCTTGTATCCAGGTTACAGATAAACTTTAGGATTTACTGTTTTCAAAGGAATTTGGTTGGGATCTCCTCACCAGCTGCTTCAGAGATGCTAGTGTCAGTGAGGTTGTAGAATATATTTTGTCAGGCTGCTAGTGGGCAGATAAAGAGTGTGAGGACTGGCTCAGAAGCCCTGTGAAACTGTTTAAAAATCAAAACCTAGGAGATGACTGGAGATGAAGAGAGAAAGATAATATGAATAAACAGTTTTGGTGGGAACCTGCTCTCCCTTGGTAACATGGAACAACCCATCAACTGCAGTGCTCACTATAGTAGATCAGGTGGCCTTAAAGTGTCTGTGGTTGTCTGTATTGTTTGATTACATATTCATGGCTTTGCCATGGGCAAGTGACACAGATTCTGCTCCAGTGCCAGTCAATGTGAGTTTTGCCACTGTCTTCAGTGGGAATTGTTAGGGCCTAAAATACAAACATTAGCAATGTTCACATTGGGCTGTGTTGCTGGGACTCACTCTGGTTTTGGACCTGTCTGCTGCTTCACTTTCTCTCACTGGCTTCCAACGCTTTTACACTGCTGGGAAGACCTAGCCCTCCAGCTAAATCGCAGATGTGCATCCACCTCTGATGAAGCTAATTCAGATCCAAAAGGAAATGTAAAGTACATTCCCCTTCCCTAAACCCTTGGTGGGCAGAGCTCTCCTCTCAAGAGCTGTACTCAGTAGTCTTTAGCCCTCCTCTTGGGCTCAGATTCCTACCTTCCTAGGCTTCAAGCAATGCCAGCTTCCCCTTGTGAACGAGGCTGGCAGGGGGACTGAACCCTCTCAGAAAATTGAGGAAAAAGGGCACACCACTTGCAACCTCTGCTGTTGGTCTCCAGCCCTGGAACCCTGACATTTGGCATGTTTGTCCCATAGTCCAAAATACCTTTCTTGTCTTCTAAGGGCCTCTTCCTATGTATTCCATGTGTTTTTTTCTAAATACTAACATAGGTACTTTCCATTCAATTAGATCCTCCCTTTCACCTGTATGGCTACGTCTACACGTGAAGCCTACATCGAAGTAGCCTATTTCGATGTGGCGACATCGAAATAGGCTATTTCGATGAATAACGTCTACACATCCTCCAGGGCTGGCAACGTCAATGTTCAACATCGACGTTGTGCAACACCACATCGAAATAGGCGCTGCGAGGGAACGTCTACACGCCAAAGTAGCACACATCGAAATAAGGGTGCCAGGCACAGCTGCAGACAGGGTCACAGGGCGGACTCAACAGCCAGCCGCTCCCTTAAAGGGCCCCTCCCAGAAACAGTTGCACTAAACAACACAAGATCCACAGAGCCGACAACTGGTTGCAGACCCTGTGCATGCAGCATGGATCCCCAGCTGCAGCAGCAGCAGCCAGAAGCCCTGGGCTAAGGGCTGCTGCCCACGGTGACCATAGAGCCCCGCCGGGGCTGGAGAGAGAGCGTCTCTCAACCCCTCAGCTGATGGCCGCCATGGCGGACCCCGCTATTTTGATGTTGCGGGACGTGCAACGACTACATGGTCCCTACTTCGACGTTGAACGTCGAAGTAGGGCGCTATTCCCACCCCCTCATGGGGTTAGCGGCTTCGATGTCTCGCCGCCTAACGTCGATGTTAACATCGAAATAGTGCCCAACACGTGTAGCCGTGACGGGCGCTATTTCGAAGTTAGTGCCGCTACTTCGAAGTATCATGCACGTGTAGACACGGCTTATGTGTGTTATTCTCCCTTCGTTGCAAGACAAAATACCTTCTTTTAGAGAGGGGGTGTAAATGAGCATTTCTCACCTTTGTATGTTCATGCCAGAGCATCAACGGCGCTACCCTGCTTTACACTTGCTGGAATCCCAGCCCAAAGGCATTTTTTAAAAATCTTTTTCTTCAAAGAGTTTTTTAAAGGGTTTTGTTTTACCAAGGTACTGAAATTTACAATATCTTTGCAAAGGAACCTCTGTATTTTGTGGGTGATGAAATTCCATAGTAGCTTTAGCAGATAAGGCTGAAATTGATGTTCATCGTTGGCAGACTGGGTAAGCATAAGTTGCGGTATTTGGTAAGGTTAACAGCAAGCCTGAATACCCCTTGAAGTGTACAATTCAAACATGAAATCGTTGATTGCCACTGGGCTGTAGTGAATCTTCTTCCTACCTGGATTATAATATGGTATGACAGCTAAAGACAGATTTGTTGTTAAGCCTGAAATGCCTGGCTGAATAAAGCATAAATAGAAAGAGGGAACGTTTTACTGTGTGTGTGTGAAAGTAAACCTCTAAATCCCTGTGTTGTGCTCTCAGATTCTTAGAATGGCAGGGAACTAGAAGGAATTCAAATGAATAAAGTAGTTCACTTATTAGGAGAGATTTCAGGGGATTAAATATTTATAACTGGGTCATATCATGAAGTGGGGTAATAAAATCATCTGCAAGTACTTTAAGGATATTAAACGTAAGGAAAGACAGAAATATTTAGATGGTCCAAGAGAACACACCTTTAACAGTGACAATGGCAATGCTCATATAGCATATTCTACCCGAGCTTGTCAAATTCATTTATAAACATTAACAAGCTAATCTTCACAGCATCACCATGAGGAAAATAAAAGTAGTTCCTCTCATTTAAAAGCAAAGACCTTTAGAAGCATTTAGAGATTTCTTAAAGGTCACCCACTTTGTCTTCAGCAAAACTAAGAATGGAATTTAAGTGTTTTTGACTTAATCCTGGGTTTGAAACAATGGGAAGAAACAGGGAAAACTGTCAGAATATCAGAAACAGTTTTCTAATTGTAGGATTTATTGGGCTGCAAAGTAATCTGTACAGGAAATAGTCCCAGACGTATTTTTGTGAAGCTGCAGACTAACAAGCATTCCTGTATCACCTTAAAGACTAACAAATGTATTTATTAGGTAATGAGCTTTTTGTGGGTAAGACCCACTTCTTCAGATTTTCCATTTGGAGGAGATAATTGGAATGCAGAGTCTGTATAGCAGTGGTGGTGGTGGTGGTGGGGTTGGGAGTGGGTAGCAGAAAGGAAGGGAAAAGTGGTGGGGAGGTCACTTGTCACTAATAGGACTCATGGAAGAAGTAAATTAAGATAAGTTTTAATTTACTTTACATATTTTAAGTCATTAGTAAAAATGTAACAGAATGCAGTTTATAAATAAAACTATTGCCTCTTGATTTGAAAATGTGACCACTACAATGTGACTTGTGTTGCAGTGTCAACCATGAATCTTTTAATAAAAAAAGAAAAAGAACTCAACTAAAATCCCAACTAACCACTTGGTAACAGTTCAGTAAATAGCTTCACTTTCAGTACATGCCAGGAGCCTAACTCTTCCCTGAGTTATGCCTGTACAAATGCATTGCATTCACTATGGTTGTATTTGTATAATTGAAGGTAAAATGTTTGCCCAATGATGTCCAATATATTGGAATAAATGGCTGATGACTCATAAAAGTGTGAAATGAGTATTTAAATACATTATATCCTAGTCATCCTTAACCATTTACATTAACGATTCTGTCTGACATTTTTTCCCATTTATAATCCTGCTATTGTCTGAACAGCTTATTTTAAGATCTCAATTTAAAATGCGAAAATAATCTTTATTTATTTGGAGAAGACTTGTCATAACAAACTTATAGTTCTGCCACTCATTTGTTACAGAACTGTTAATCTCCAAACAGAAATTGTGTGGCATATCTAAAGCTAGATATGGAGGAAAGCACAGTTGAAAGCCCGAGTGCACTTTAAAGACAAACAAATTTATTAGAACATAAGCCCTAATTAAAGCATTAGCCATTAAGGTGCCACTGGACTCCTCATAATTAAATACTGTAAGATGCTCAGTTTCTGTGGTTATGGGGGCCATAGAAATGCCAAAAACAGATAGAATAATACATTCATTGTTGCCATATGTGCGGGAAATAGGGATGCGGGGGGGCAGCCTCAGCAGCAGGAAGTGGCTTTCATTATATATACGCTTTCCAGTTTGGTTCAACCACTCTCACTCAGCACCCCTACTACACAAATTGCCCCAGCACCCCTGATTCTTACCACAATTATGACAATGCTTTTGTTACAGTGGCATCTAGAGGCTTAATCTAATCTATTTGTTATACCCTTACTGAAATGTGGTTTTTAAAAATTAATTAACTCAAAGTTTTGCTATATTTAAGATAGTTATTGAGACGAAAACTCGAGCAATATGTTCATAATGAACACAACAGATTCTAGAATATCGTACTCTCTCACATTTTGCCTCACACTTGTACATTTGTTTTCTCTTTCTTACAAAAACAAAGTACCGCAGAAATCAAAGCATGCGGCTCAGAGTACAAAAGAACACACAAGGTTCTATTAATTGAGGTGTATGGACCTTCCTGTTCTTGAGTCCATTTTATCTCCTTAAATGACTTTCTCACTGGGAAATGAAAAAGGTGCTGTGGCCAAACCTGGTATCACATCTTGTTCTGTCGCTAAATTGCTCCACATCCGTCATTGTATCTTCCTCTGTGGAATTCAGTCCAGGTATGACTGAGCTTTTCCAGTTGTTTTCAAAAAAAGTAGATTCCATCCTTCCATTATTGTATTATAGAAAAACACTGTATCTACTCTAAATAAAATGAAAACTACACCATTCTTATCTTAGCCCCTGTCATACAGCAACACAGTATTTGGACATAAAATGGGTATCCATAAAGATTTACTCCTGTGGGTGCATTACCAAGTACCTTTCCTGACACTTTTAGAATGCAATTTGTTGTAGTCTAGGAAGATAGCAGAGCTTGTTAAAAGCCAATTGATCTTTTCAAAGTGATTCTTTCACTCTCAATCATTTTTGTTCAGATAAATGGCTAAAACCTCTTTCACAAACAGGGGTTGGACTCATGCAAAATAACAAAAATCACATAACTTTATATTCTGATATATTTTTGAAGTTTTCAGAAAATGTTAAAGTGATTTTTTTCAATGCAAGATTGACAGTTCTAGACATTGAAAGCACTTCTTTACTGTGCTAGCTGTGAGAGTTTCCTAATAACGACATTCCGACAATGCACATCCAATGTTCTCAAGGGGCCAGCTCTGTGTGAGAGAAAATTAGTCTGTTTGTGTGACTTTCTCCTTTTTTAGCTCCTTTGCTGAGACTGCCAGCAAAGGGCACAATTGTTCCATCTGCAAAAGATTGTTTTGTGATGTATGAACTTCTCCTCATGAGAGCAGATTAAAGTAACCCGTTCATTTCACAAAGGTCACCAAAGAGCAGTGAGATGATGGCTGCAGGTCACTAATGACTAGAGCTGGATTTGAACCAATCATCTAGACCTGAAACAACTTTAGGACAAGTTTATTATATCTATTCCAAATTGTAGCCATCCCAGATGTCACACTTGATCATCACAATGGTTCCTTCTGGGGTTGGAATCTATGAATCTATAGCGACATGTCATAAAAAGATGCTAGGTATCTGCTAAAAAACCACGAAACATAGGCAAGAGCTAGTGCCAGGTGATCCTCAGAGCCTTCATTCCCAATTAAGATATTTGTCCTTGCTTCCAAAATGAGTGCAAGCCAATATTGGATTAAGCACACTTTCTTGTGTTCCTTTTTCTTTTCATTAGACCCTGTGACAGTTTAAAATGTCAGCTGTTAGTACAACTTTCCACAGCATTTCACATGTTGTTGATATAGCTGTATTCACTCAAAGCCTTTTAAGGCTGTGGACATTGAATTTTTCTTTAAACCACAGTATTGATATGTTAAATAGAATTCTCATGTCAGCAGGAAGATCTGGAGAAGGGACAGACAGCTAAACGAGATAAAAAGCATACAGCTGAAAGATGAAAAACTCACTACAGGGAAACAGATAGGAAGAAAAGGAAAAGGTAATGAAAACAAGCTCCCATGCCACTGTTGTAATTATACCCTCGCTACCATCACTCAATACCAAAGGATACCAAAGATGGTCTTCTATGGCCAGCTTGCTCATGGACAGCGCCCTATTACTGGTCAGTATGGCTACGTCTACACGTGCACGCTACATCGAAGTAGCTATTTTCGAAGTAGAGACATCGAAATAGGCTATTTCGATGAATAGCATCTACACGTCCTCCAGGGCCGGCAACGTCGATGTTCAACTTCGACGTTGCGCAGCCCAACATCGAAATAGGCGCAGCGAGGGAACGTCTACATGCCAAAGTAGCACACATCGAAATAGGGATGCCAGGCACAGCTGCAGACAGGGTCACAGGGCGGACTAGCGCTTCCGGGGCAACAGCTAGCCGCTCCCTTAAAGGGCCCCTCCCAGACACACTCAGCCTGCACAGCACGCAGTCTGAGGAGCCATAGGCACACAGACCCCGGGTGCTGCAGTCATGGACCCCCAGCAGCAGCAGCAGCAGCAGCAGCAGCAGCAGCAGCCAGAGGTCCACCCAGCCCTCCCGGCAGAAGCAGGGCTTGCCCTGCTCTGTGCCATGTGGGAGGCAGCTGAGCACCTCCTTGGTACACCGGAGAAGGAGATGCCCCCAGGGCAGCAGGGCTCAACCCCTAACCCTGCAGCACCCCGCCCCCGCCCTGCCTCACACGCCGGCGGCTGTGGAGCTACCCCACCAGCACCGACTGGTGGGAGCGGCTGGTGCTTGGGGAGTGGGACGACGACCGCTGGCTCAGGAACTTCAGGATGAGCCGGCAGACATTTATGGAGCTGTGCCAGTGGCTCACCCCCGCACTCAGGCACCAGGACACCGCCATGCGGCGTGCCCTCACAGTGCAGAAACGGGTCGGCATCGCTGTCTGGAAGCTGGCCACTCCGGACAGCTACCGATCCGTGGGGCAGCAGTTTGGTGTCGGCAAGGCCACCGTCGGGGCTGTGTTCATGGAGGTAAGAGAACCCACGGGGGGAGGGCAGGGCAGGGGAGGGGGGCCCTGGCAGAGGAGGGCAGGGGAGGGGAGGGGAGGCCACGGCAGGGGAGGAGGAGGGGAGGGGAGGCCAGGGCTGGGGAGGGCAGAGGAGGGCAGGGCAGGGCAGGGCCACGCACACCCTGCTCACCCCTCATTGGTGCTGTCCCATGTGCTTTCTCTGCAGGTTGTGCGTGCCATCAACGCCATGCTCCTGCACAGGCTCGTGAGGCTGGGGGACCCACGTGCCACCATCGCCGCCTTTGCCACCCTGGGCTTCCCCAACTGCTTCGGGGCTCTGGATGGGACTCACATCCCCATCCGCGCCCCGCATCACAGTGGAGGACGCTACATGAATTGAAAGGGCTACCATTCTGTCATCCTCCAGGCCTTGGTGGACAGCCAGGGACGTTTCCAGGACATTTATGTGGGCTGGCCTGGCAGCACCCACGACGCCCGGGTTTTCCGGAACTCGGGCCTGTGCCGCCGGCTGGAGGTGGGGACCTACATACCCCAGCAGGAGATCCCTCTGGGGGATACCACCATGCCCTTCTGCATCATCGCAGATGCGGCGTACCCCCTCCGGCCGTGGCTCATGCACCCCTACACGGGCCATCTCTCCGCTAGCCAGGAGCGCTTCAACAAGCGCCTGAACCGTGCGCGCCAGCTGGTGGAGCGCTCATTTGGCCACCTGAAGGGACGCTGGAGATGTCTCCTGACCCGCCTGGATGCGGGCCCCAACAACATCCCCCAGATTGTGGGTGCCTGCTGCGCCCTGCACAATTTGGTGGAGAGCAAGGGGGACACCTTTTTCCACGGCTGGGCTGCGGAGGCCGTCAGGGCAGACGTCCAGCCACCTGCTGCCCCCCAGTCAGCAGGTGGACCCCGAGGGGACCTGGGTCCGGGAGGCCCTGGGGGCCCACTTTGATGAAAAAGCCGTGGGGTGAACTCTGCCCAGGCCCCCTACTGCCCGCCCCTTCCTCCACCACACTCCTGCCCCAACGCCTACACCATGGAGCACCCCACCGCACCCCCCCTCCCACTTTTCCTGGACAAATGACAGCACGCACTGGTGGCTGAACTTAAACGTCTTTTTGTTTCAGAATCTTTTTTTTTTAACTGTAAATATTTGAACGAAAAACAAACTATGTACAAACATGCTGAAAAAAACTAATATGTACAAAAATAAAACAATACAAAGAAACCAGTGTCCTCAATAATAAAAAGAAAACCAGGGAGGATAAAGGGGAGAACTATTTACATGGGGGGGTGGGGCAAACGGGGGGCAACAAATAATAACTGTAAACTATATACAAGGGGGGGGCCACATCCCGGGCCCCTCGCCCCTATAGCCCGGCACTGGACGTTGGCGGCCGGGAGCCCCACCGTGGTCGGAGCCCTGTCCGGGGCTGGGTGGGGGCGGGCCGGACTGGAAGGTAGGACGCCCGGCGAGGCTCAGGTGGCTCCAGGGGTCCCTCGGCGCTCCGGCCCTCGGCGGTGGGTGGCGGGGCGACGGCGGACGGGACGGCGACGGGCGGAGCAGCTGGGGGTGGGACTGGTGGAGCAGGCAGGGTGGGCGATGCGGTGGCTGGCGTGGCATGGGGGGCCAAGTAGTCCACCAAGCGGTTAAAAGTGTCCATGTAGGCCCCCCATGCCTCTTGGCACCAGGCCAGCGCCCGTTCCTGCAACTGCAGGTGCTGCTCCGCGACCTCCAGCTGCCGACGGTGGACGGCCAGCAGCTGGAGGGTCCGTCGCCATCGGCGGGTGGTGGCATGGGGTCCGGCGTCTAGCCCGCCGCGGGGCCGGTCGGTCCTCGGCCAAGGGGCTGGCCTGGAGCGATGGTCCCGGAGGGCTCTCTGGGACGACTGAGGCCTCACCGGCGCTCTCTTCCGGTCCTTCTGATGGGGCAGGTGCAGGACACAGGAGAGGAGGGGGGGAAGAAGAATGGAGACAGGCATTAGTATGGGCCCGAAGCCGTGGCCTTTGTCCCCCCAGCCCTGTGCTGCAGGTTCCCCATCCCCATCCCCGGGAGATGCTGCTGTGATGGATGGGGTTCAGGGGTCCCCCCTGCCCTGCACACCGTCCCCTGGTGGGAGCGACTCTCACTTCACCCCGGAGGGTCTGACAGCAGGAGAGGTTTCTTAGGCCACAGATGCCCAGTTTCTCCCAGGAGTGACAACACCAGCTGTCGGAAGAGACAGTCCTTCCAACCCGTCGTGGGGAGAAGACCCCAAGGGGTGCCCCTTTGGGATGCAGCTTTCCCCCTCCTCAGGCTGGCTGCTTTCCAGCTCTCCCTTCCCCTAGCCCCTACCTGTGGCCCCCGCTCTCGCCCCCCAATTCCAAGCCAGCTCGGCTCCTCCCTCCTCTTTGTTCAGGGCAGAGGTGTCACCTGCTAGCTGTAGCCCCAGGATCCTCCTTTGCCCCTGGGAGCTATTCAGCTCTTGTTGCTCATATGTAGCCTGAGTCTCCCTTTTGCACTCCCCCCACTCCATCACATGCTACTGCTGCGGGGTGTCCCACCCCCTTCTCCCGGGGGCCCCTTGAGGTTCCACTCCCCCCTGGCCCGGGGATGGGGCATGGCACTGTCATGCGGGGTGGGGGGGGGCAGGGGCTGATGCAGTGCTGTGAGGGCCATGGCCCTGGTGTCCTTGGGGCCATGGCCATGTGGTCATGTGGGGGGCCCTTGACACATATCTCTTACCCCCGCCCCTCAAGCCCAGGGGTGTCCACCAGAGCGGGGTACCTACCTGTCGGTCCACTCCCACGGTCCGGAGATCCCCGGGGGGTGGAGGCCTTGCTGCTGCTCCGGGATGGCAGGAGGAGGATCTGCAGCCTGGATTCTGCAGAGGAGGAGCCCCCCTCTTCCTCCTCCTCCTCCTCCTGCCGCGATGTCCCAGGGGTGGCCTCCGGGGGGGGGCCCCCGGGGTGCGGGGCTTGCCTTCGGGGCGTACTCCGGCTGCAGGGCCTGCTGGGGCTCGTCGGCCGAGGTGTCAAGGGTGGCCGGAGGGGAGGAGGTGTGCCGGGGGCCCAGGATGTCCCTGAGCTCCCTGTAAAAGGGGCAAGTGACGGGGGCGGCCCCAGATCGGCTGGCCGCATCCCGGGCCCAGGAGTAACCCTGCCGCAGCTCCTTCACCTTACTCCTGACATGGTCAGGAGTGCGGGCAGGGTGACCCCTGGCAGCCAGGCCGTCGGCCAGCCGAGCGAACGCATCCGTGTTCTGCCTCTTGCTCCCCATTACCTGGAGCACCTCCTCCTTGCTCCAGAGCCCAAGCAGGTCCCGCAGCTCGGCCTCCATCCAGGAGGGGCCCCGCTGCTGCTTCCCAGCCTGGCTGCCCTTCTGGCTGGGCTGTGAGCCCTGGCTCCCCTTGGGGGGGGTCCCCTGGGGGCGCTGGGGGGGCTGCTGGGCAGCCATCGCAGCTGGGTGGGGGGCTGAGGTAGGTGCAGGCTGGCTGCTTGTGCAGGCTGCTGCCTGCACGATCCCTCAGCTTCCTGCACAGGAAGGGAGGGGGAGGGGACCTTTTAGGGGCCGCTCCATGCGGCCACCAGTGAGCTGAGGGGCTGGAGACAGCGTCTCTCAACCCCCCAGCTGATGGCCGCCATGGAGGACCCGGCAATTTTGACGTTGCGGGACGTGCAACGACTACACGGTCCCTACTTCAACGTTGAACGTCAAAGTAGGGTGCTATTCCTATCCCCTCATGAGGTTAGCGACTTCGACGTCTCGCCGCCTAACGTCGAAGTTAACTTCGAAATAGCGCCCGACGCATGTAGCCGCGACGGGAGCTATTTCGAAGTTAGTGCCGCTACTTTGAAGTAGCGTGCACGTGTAGACGCGGCTTATAAGTGCTATAAAGACACCTTAAAGGCCAATGTGAAATCATGCATCATATCTCCCAATGATCTGTAAACACTAGTTCAGGACAGATTGTCCTGTTGGCAAACTACTGTACAGGCACTTTATTGCTTTGAGAGTCAGTGTATCCAGGCACTACAAGAAAAGCGTAGGATCTGAAAAGAACGTGCAACAGTTGCAGTTGGTGGCTTTTTATGTGACATCTGTAATTGGCTCTGCTGGTCAAGGATTGGTTTAGTTGCTCACCAACGGAATCATAGAAGATGAGATCCCTTGATCCATGGCTCAGTCCAAGAAGAGAAGAAGAAGAAGACATACCCACAACTACCACTTCTTCCTGTCTCTGCGTACATGGAGGACTTGGCAGCTCTCACAATCAATTCCCACTTCTTTCTGTCAAGGACATATTTTTCTTACTGATGTCATTCACATTAAGAGCCTTTGCATCATGCTTAATATTGTCTTCCCATCTTCTCTTTGTTGGCCACAAGACCAGACACAACAAGGGTATTCCTCCAAAAGGAGCTCAGCTTGCCTGCCTTCTGTCATCATAGTTACATGCCCTGCCCAATGGCCCTACATTCTCCATAGGTCTACTATTCCTTCTTAATTTTAATGGAATTCAGCTGTTATTCTTCCTTCTTAGTTGTAAGTGCCCAGAGCTGTGTATACACGTGCACGCTACTTCGAAGTAGCGGCACTAACTTCGAAATAGCGCCCGTTGCGGCTACACGCGTCGGGCGCTATTTCAAAGTTAACTTCGACGTTAGGCGGCGAGACGTCGAAGTCGCTAACCTCATGAGGGGATCGGAATAGCGCCCTACTTCGACGTTCAACGTCGAAGTAGGGACCATGTAGACGATCCGCGTCCCGCAACATCGAAATTGTGGGGTCCTCCATGGCAGCCATCAGCTGGGGGGTTGAGAGATGCTGTCTCTCCAGCCCATGCGGGGCTCTATGGTCACCGTGTGCAGCAGCCCTTAGCCCAGGGCTTCTGGCTGCTGCTGCTGCAGCGGGGGATTCATGCTGCATGCACAGGGTCTGCAACTCGTTGTCGGCTCTGTGTATCTTGTGCTGTTTAGTGCAAGTGTGTCTGGGAGGGGCCCTTTAAGGGAGCAGCTTGCTGTTGAGTCCGCCCTGTGACCCTGTCTGCAGCTGTGCCTGGCACCCTTATTTCGATGTGTGCTACTGTGGTGTGTAGACGTTCCCTCGCAGCACCTATTTCGATGTGGTGCTGCGCAACGTTGATGTTGAACATCGACGTTGCCAGCCCTGGAGGACGTGTAGACGTTATTCATCGAAATAGCCTATTTCGATGTCGCCACATCGAAATAGGCTACTTCGATGTAGGCTTCACGTGTAGACGTAGCCCAGGTGTTAAATCCATATGCTTTCTTATATATCTTAAGCTAGGTATGTCTCAGTAGTTGTTTGGAGCTAAAAATTGTAAAGAAAAACAATAGGCACCCATACTCTGTAACTGTACCAATTGTTATTGGCAATTAATGCCCCTAGTTAGATAACCGGAAAGTCAGGCCAGATGATACAGGAGGTCAGACTAGATGACAGATAACCTGAATGTTTCAACTGTATAATTTATTGATAGTCCTGGCTTATTGGTTGCTAGGTAAACATGGCTGAAGTACTTCTCTCTGTCTCACAACCATATATTTGGTTTTAATCTTCATTGATTTTAAGACACATTTTTTCACTTCATCAAGTCTCCAGTCATCCCTTGTATCATATGTTCTGATTCCCCTACAATAGACAGGTCTTCAGCATTTCCAAAAAGCTGATGCAAGCCACTTAAATCGACCCCTTCCTGAGAAGTTTGCCACAATGACACCATATTTCCATTGCAACATTAAAGAAAACCAGGAATAGTGCAGCTCTCTGCTTTAATAAGGTCTAGATGTCAAATAGACCAGCGAATTCTCTCTTTACTCACCGTCTACTTTTTGAACAACAAACACCTGGTTGAATCAACCTAATAATTTTGTCAGAGATTCTGAATTCTTTCATTACAACCCAAAGGCCATCTTATGGCTTCTTAGGTTATGGCTACACTAAACATCCTAGACACTAATGGGCAGTGTACATACTGCTACTCTCCACAAAGGAAAGCACACTGTGACCACACTGTGCTGGGTAATGACACGTGTCAGCGGCAGAGGGGAGGCAGTGGGGGAAGTCATCAACAGTTCATTCAGCTAGAGCCTTTCACTGCAGAAAGGAAAGACTTTCTCGTGGAGAAGGCAGAGGAAGAAAGGCTGGGAGCAGTAGGAGAAGGCACCCACAGTGGGAGAAGGCTTTCAGCAGTGGGAGCAGCAATGCTATAGTCTTTTTCTGAAGTAAGGAAAGATTCCAGCAGCAAAGCAGCCGTGGGAACAGTACACTAGTAAAAATACTTGAGTGTGGCTTGGGCAAGACAGAGCCATACAGCGGATGTACTCAGGTGCATACCTGCATTCTGCAGACATGCCTTTACTTGCCAAACCATGTCTCCCCATGCTTACTGCTGCTTACATCTCTGCTGGGGTACTGTTAATTTGCATGCCATTGAACAGAGGTAGCCGTGCAGATACACCCTTACATTCTATAGAACTAAGTCTGTATTTGGATCGTTGACCCATTTGTTCCTGAGGAGTTGATGAATTGAAAGTAGTTAATCCACATTTGATCTCCTTTTCCAGAATCCATTTGGATAATTACCTCCTATCTCCTTTGTGTGAGAGGCCTTTATAACCTGTGATGAGCAGGGAGACCCTACGTAGTTTTTACGTTTTTGTCACCTTTTTTTTTCTGAATTGTGTATATATCACCTGCCATTGATACTACTCTGGAGTACCTTATGAAAAATGGTCAAATGATCACATCAGTGCCATTTCATAAAGCAAAATGCCATATGACTGATTTTTCTCTTCATGACACTTTAAGCATGTTTGTAATTGGATGTATGGTATGCAATGCATTCACATTTAAGACTTCCTTGGGATTATTTATTATAAACCAAAAGGAATACCCACAAATATTCATTAAGAAGCTAATCTGTGAAGACTGTGTTTGGATTTAATACAAAGCCAGACCACTGTCATACCAGCTCCAATCAGGAAAAGAGAACTAGAATTGGCAAAGTAAACCCAGGCCTAAGTGGCTGATAGGGAAGAGCTGCCCACCTTGTAAGGCAGGGGCTACATAAAAGCTGGCAGGATGGATGCCAGGGGAAAGAAAAGAGAGGGGCCAGGGACTTAGAGACTGCTCCCCCTTGCTGGCCAAAGAAGTTGGCAGTCCCTTAGGCTGTAAACATGGTGCTGTCTGTAGCTACTGAGTGGTGGGAAGTGGTGCTATAAATCATAGAATCATAGAATTCTAGGGCTGGAAGGGACCTCAGGAGGTCATCTAGTCCAGCCTCCTGCCCAAAGCAGTACCAACCCCGACTAAGTCATCCCAGCCATGACTATATGTCAAGACAGAACTTAGAAACCTCTAGGGATGGAGATTCCACCTCCTTTCTCGGTGATGCATTCCAGTGCTTCACCACCCTCCTGGTGAAATAGTTTTTCCTTACATCCAATCTACATCTCCCCCTCTGTAATTTCAGACCATTGCTCCTTGTTCTGCCATCTGTCACCACTGAGAATAGTCTCTCTCCATCCTCTTTAGAGCTCCATTTCAGGAAGCTGAAGGCTGCTATCAAACTTCCCCTCAGTCTTCCCTCCTGCAAACTAAATAAGCCCAAATCCTTCACTCTCCTCATAGGTCATGTGCTCCAGCCCCTTAATCATTTTTGTTGCCTTCCACTGAACCCGCTCCAATGTGTCCATGTTCTTTCTATACTGGGGAGCCCAAAACTGCACCCAATATTCCAGATGTGGCCTCAGCAGTGCCGACTAGAGGGGAATAAAAACTTCTCTAGATCTGCTGGAAATGCTTCTCCTAATGCACCCCAATATGCCATTAGCCTTCTTGGCTACAAGGGAACACTGTTGACTCATATCCAGTCTTTCATCAATTGTAATCCCCAGGTCCTTTTCTGCTCCACTGCTACTTAGCCAGTTAGTACCCAGCCAGTAACAATGTTTGGGATTCTTCCATCCCAAGTGCAGGACTCTGCACTTGTCCTGGTTGAACCCCATCAGATTTCTTTTGGCCCAATCCTCCAATCTGTCTAGGTCACTCTGGACCCTATGCCTACACTCCAATGTATTTACCTGACCCCCTAGCTTAGTGTCCTCTGCAAATTTGCTGAGGGTGCAATCCATCCCCTCAGTCCCTCCCCTCATACAGGTAACTGATAAAGACATTGAACAATACCAGCCTAGAACTGATCCTTGGGACACTCCATTCGAAATCGACTACCAGCCAGCCAATAAGCCATTGACCACTACCCTTTGGGCCCATCCATCAAGCCAGGTTTCTGTCCACCTTACAATCCCTTTATCCAATCCATACTTCCTTAACTTGTGGGTAAGACTGTTGTGGGAGACTGTACCAAAAGCTTTGCTGAAGTCAAGGTATATTACGTCCATTAACTTCCCCATGTCCACAGAGACCTCTTCATAGAAGGTAATAAAGAGTATGGGTGATGGCACCAAAGCAGGAGTCTCTGGCTGACTTGTGGGAACAGAAGGCACAGAAGACAGAGGGGCCCACCTGTGATCTGGGACAATGGCACCCAGCCCCACATGGCATGGCAGGTAAAATGCAGTGTCAGTTTCAAAGTGAATGTAAGTTGGTGCAGCTCTGTTGAACTATACTGTGTTGAGTTTGCTTACCTTGATCTCTGTTTAGCCTGAAAGCTGAGGTGTGAACATGAAAATACATAAAACAAAAGCATTGGTATCGTATTAGCTAAACCTAATGGCAGCAGTTCTTTCAAATGTGCTTGATAAACACTCATATTCCCCAAATCTAATCTAATTAGGTGTGTGAAAAATTAGTATAGATTTGCTCTCACTAAGATGTAATAAATGAGACTAGATCTAGGTCAATTTGCTATATTGGATTTTAAGCTGGCTTCAGAATTCTGAACTCTAAAGGAAAAAAATATCCTGTGAACCTCTATGGAATATTCAAAACTTCATTTTCCATATCAGGTCATAACTGGGATCTTTATGAATGTTCCACATTTTTAAATTGAGCCCCCTGCTATATACTGTATGCACATATCAATCTAAAAAGCACTGAAAAGAAGAAAAATGGATATATCTACTTTGCAGACTCTGCAGTCATTTGGTCTTATCTGATTACCCCGTGCAATTAATTAAAATTTAATGCCTGCTTGCATTCATCATTTATCAGACACTCATTTAAATAACAAAAGAGACAAATACAAGACTGCACCATGAAACAGAATTGGCATTCAATCTGAAAAATACAAATGCTCATTAGGTCATGGCTCTGAGAAGGGTATTTAAAAATATAGAAGAATATGAACAACTAACAAATGATTTTTAGAGGCTGACATTAGGAACTGAGTTAAGTTATTTTAAACAAAAGAAGCCACAAGTTTCTCATCCCCAATTATAGAACTCAAGCATAGGCCAAATTTAATTTAGGCTCTGAAGATAAGGTCTTATAATGAATAATCACTTTCCACATAGTCAGGAGAGAGACACACACACAGAAAGTGTATCAGAGGGGTAGCTGAATTCTCTACATGTCTCCATAGCAGGGAAAGGCTCTGGCAGTGGGAAAGGCTCTGGTAGTAGAGCTATCGTGAGGAAAGTCTCTGGCAGCTTTCTAGTGCTCAGCCTTTCCCTACTGCTTCCCTCTCTGCCAGAGCCTTCCTTTGACATGCGTAGCTACACAGTGCAGTGGAACATTGTCTTATCTTTGCTGCAAAATATAATTGCATGCACCCAACATGCCACCAGCAATGCAGACAAGGCCAGACACTGGCAAACTTTCAAAACTGAAGTTGTGGCACATGCTGTTTATCTTAGAAATGAGGGCACATGCGACAAATTTGCATACCTTTTCCAATCAGCCTCCCCTGTCGAAAAGAAGAAAAACAGACATTCTAAAAGAGAATTAAAGGACAGGGTTCTTGGGGCAGGCCCTTAAATGTGGACTACCGGGATATTCATAGGTAGTGAGAAGATAAGGACTATGTCACATGCAGAGCCACTGGTTTGCTCTGTGCCCTGAATCCTCTGCTCCAAAGAATCTCGTGTCCCCTGGAGAACAATTTCATCTCTCACAAAAAGAAACCTCATGCCCCTTTAGCTCTTCAGATTGGGAATACTAAGGAGAAGCAGGTGGCACTATTCCAGCATAAATCACATGGGCTAGGAAAGCTGCAAAAGACCTTGTCTACACTAACCTCTGCCATTGATCTACTTCAGTTATGGAACTAGCACAGCTGAAGTCAACAAACTCACCACAGCTTCTTGGATGCATTAAGGTCAGTAGAGACTGCTGTCCTGTCGACATTGGGTATTCTTATTTTGGTAGAGGACTGATGTTGATGGAGAGTGCTTGGAGAATGATTTATTGTAACATTGTGACCTAATGTTTCCTTTGCCTGTAATGACAGCTTTCATGCTATGGGTTACCCGCTCTTGTTATTTTGAAAGTCCCACCACCCAACAGGCAAAACATGCCACCCCAATCTTGCTTTGACAATGTGCAGAGTATCCCTTGGGGTACTTACCATACCAATCAGTTCCTGTTACCTGCAGTCAGCTCTTACCACTATGGCTCATATAGGGACATGTTTTTCTAATATGACCCAATTACTCAAAACCATACGTTGTATGTCCTCGGCATGGCTTCATGCTATTAGGACCCAAAGAATTTTCTGAATCTCTTTCCACAGTTTGCCTCAGCAACTCCCTCCGCCTGCCCACTGGTTCACCCCAGGGCAAGTGTTGACCTCAGAGAGTATTCATGGGGAATTATGGAGTTGGGAAGGCTTACCAATCTGATTTAAAGATTAAAGGTTCACACCTTTCCTTTGGTCAACTTTCAATCTGGGTTGAAGTCTGTCCTGGGCTTGAGGTAATTTTTCAAGAATCCCATCAATTACACGGGCACCACTGTTTAGCATCACTTATGGTTTGTTTATTTTTAGCAGCATGATGGTATTGGAACGGCGAATAACAGATACAAATGGAATGATGTCAAGTACAGTCAATATCTAATTGCAGACACAAACACTTAACAGTGCTAAAAAAGCTAATGCTGTTTGCTCAGCTAACCGCACCTATGATTTATACTTGTGCTATGCAAGCAGGATGCAATATGCGGTGATTCCTCTGAGTCGTCGGAGCCAAGATCTGCTCCACTCCACAATCGGTGAGGAAGGTGTTATTACAGTGTGTATAGTATAATGTATAGGGGAAAAAAGAGGTTGGTACCAAGAACAGAGATAGAAAGAAGGAAATGGTGCTCTGATTGGTGATGGGTGTCAAGCACCTCCTCAGTGTGGAATCCACCTATTTGCCACACACAGCGGGGTGTTATATATTGATCTGCCGCTCAGTTCTTAAATACTGATGCAAAAAGGTTTCAGCTTCTCAGAACTCCCTGAAATACCCCAAATTGATTGGTGACTTTAAGTTGGGGTCTCCCCTCTGACTGTTTCCATGCATCAGTCCCTAAGGGGCAAATTCCTGCAAAGGTCAGGAAAATACTATTATCTGAACTTTAATTACATTAGTTAGTCAATAGGGAAAGGACTGTTGTGGCAATCACACCTTTCTGGCCATAGTTTGAGTGGGAGAGTTTAAACACTAGCTAAAGCGGCAAGTTGATGCAAATAACTAAAGAGTCATCAATGCATTCTAACTTAACGTTAACTTTTCCTATCAAAACAAAAAAGCAGTTATGTAGCACTTTAAAGACTGACAAAATAATTTATTAGGTGATGAGCTTTGTGGGACAGATCCACTTCTTCAGATCTATAGCCTTACCAGAAAAAAAACTCAATATATAAAGCACAGAGGTCCAAAAGTTGTTATTAAGGTGACAAATCAGAAAAAAATGTTATCAAGGTTGGTAAATGAGGTAGAAGAGCAACCATAGTGGACCAGGGAGGTGCAACCTGTAAGTTGAGAATAAAATCGTTAAAGCAATCAAATTACATACGCCAATCACAAAGTTCTTGATGCAGGCTTGCAGTAGAGGTGGAATTAATTGCTATCTTAAAAGTCTTTGGAATACATCCTTTGTTAGGATGGGCCACCATTCCTTTTGGGCCTAAGTTCACAGCAAAGATGCTTCTGAAGTGATGAGCTAGAGTGGAGACAAATGGAGAAGCTCTCATGGCCCCCTTTATATTCTTGCACATTTGGAGAGAATTCCATTGTTTTCACCACGTATAAGCATGCCTCAGCTGGAGCCTTTCACAAAAGCAGGTCACACGTCCAAGTCCTTTTTAGGCAATCAGCCATTGGCTGTCTGCTGGATTGCATGTTCACAGTCGAATTTCTCAAATGTTGATTGGAACCAGATGAGGCCCTGTCTGTCACTTGACTAAGCACTCTTTCACCATAAGTTGCCACGCCTCATATTGAGGTCTCCCAGAACCTAAATTTCAAGTGCAGGTACAGAGCCAATGCTTATAACTTCAAATAAAATGACATCTGTGTATGAGCAGTATAAACAGAATCAATGAATCATAAGCTTTCAATAGACACCTCATATGGTCCACTTTGCACAAGATTTGGTGCAAATAGCCAAACCAAGGGAGGTCAATATTGTCTAGCAGTAGTATCAACACTTCCACTGCTTACTGAGTTCTTAGAAGACATTTAGGGGTAAATTAGAGCTGAATAACAGCACAGAACACTGAGAGCCAGGACTGGTGGCCATAAACAAATTTTATGGGACCACAGAAAACTTGGCCACACTCATAAATGGACGTCTGGCTAACCAAAATCATGCTGGATGATAAAACATCAGACAAGAGAGGTTTAATCTGTATGCTTATACTTTTGCTATCTGCAGACAAAATAACAATGGTAACTTGCACCTGAATAATGCTGTAAACATAACTACCAGTTAATCTGATTTTGTTTATTATGTTTAGGAGCTCTGGAAGGAATGGTAATTGGGAATTTAGTTTTTACAACCCACTCCTTTCATGAGTGCACACAATCCCCACAGGCATCAGTAGAATGTTAAATTAAATGTGTTTTATTTTCTTTATTGCCACGCAGCTGATTTGTGGTCTCAAACACCCCAGTCTATAATGTCAAAATATAGCCAAATTCCAACAGTTGCCTCCCGTGCCAAATTATCAAAGTTTAGAACTAGTCTTCTAAAAATGTGTGTATAGTCAGATCTTTCTATACAAACACAGTGAACAAAATACTGAATAGGCATCAGAGGCTTTCAAGCACCACCACATGAATTTTAATTAACCAAAGTTCACTATAGTCATTAGATGGCTGTTTTGTATTACTCAGAATGAGACTCACCACAATTAAGCTGAGATACCCTTTCAACTTTAGGATGCTTTGTATAATGTTCCAACTATTAGTAGTTATAAACCAGGTATTTCAAAGGTCACCTCTATTTCATGTATTAAATTACAGATGGTTATATTTTCCCATTGTTTAAGAATTTTGCAGAGGAAATTAAGATCAGTTATAATTAGGAAATATCCTGTGTTCACAATTATAGCACATAGCCTTGTCACAAAAAAACACCATATTTAAAACAAACTGTCCTCCCCAATGATAATAAAATAAAATATAACAAAAAACTAAATCCAGTTCTGTCTGAGTGCCATGGAGAGATTTCCTAATAAACACACACTTTTAATGCAATTTTAGGATAGATTTGGTCTTTGGAACCACATAAATAGGCCATCAAGTAGATTTTTATCGGTAAATGTCAATTTCACTGCACACATACAGAGGATTTCCTTGGATGATAATCCATATTTATATATAGGCAAAGTAAGAAAGCACTGAGAAACTGTTCAAGTGTGATTTAAGAATATTTGCTTTGTAAATTTTTACATATGACGTTAACAGTTTGTGGTCTAATAGATGTAAACCAAGTAAAATATTTTAAAAAAGTGCCATTAGGCACCAATATGGCTTATTTTGAAATGGTGCTAATCAGTGTCTTAGTAGTAGTAGTAGTAGTAGTAGTAAGCATCCTTCAGTCTGCATAGACTATGGATCGCGCCCTTTAAAGTTTCAATTGAGGACTTCATTTACAGCGTCTATTGTGACTATAAAGACCCACACGAGAGTGATAGCCCTTGCTGCATCTCTTGCAGATGTCGTGGGTGTCTGGCAAGTCCTTATTGTGCTTTCTGTGCGCTCGCTTCTCCTCTGCTAGCTGTCTGATCTTCAACTCGCCCTTCTGGAGGCCCTTGTGTAACCCCTGCCTCCATCTGCTGTGGTTGTCTGCTAGTTCTTCCCAACCGTCCAGCTCGATGTCTACCTCTCTGAGGTCTCTCTTGCAGACATCTTTGTAACGCAGCTGGGGGCGTCCGAGAGGTCTTTTGCCAGAGGCTAGCTCACCATACAGGATGTCTTTTGGAATCCTTCCATCATTCATCCTGTGGATGTGGCCAAGCCAGCAGAGTCGACGCTGCCTGAGGAGGGTGTGCATGGCTGGGATTCCAGCTTGCTCAAGAACGGCGGTGTTGGTCACTCTGTCCTTCCATGATATTCCAAGGATGCGCCTGAGGCAGCGCATGTGGAAGATGTTCAGCCTCTTTTCCTGGTGGGCATACAGGGTCCAAGTCTCGCTGCCATAAAGGAGGGTGCTGAGGATGCAGGCTCTGTAGACTTGCATTTTGCTGTGAGTGTACAGCTTGTTGTTATTCCACACTCTCTTGCTGAGTCTGGACAGAGTTGTGGCCGCTTTTCCGATCCTCCTATTTAGCTCAGTGTCCAATGACAGGGTGTCAGTGATGGTGGACCCGAGGTAAACGAACTCGTGGACGACCTCTAACGTATAGTTGTCAGTGCTGATTGATGGGGATTCAGCAACATCCTGATTGAGTACGTTTGTCTTCTTTAGGCTGATGGTAAGCCCAAAGTCCTTGCACGCTTTGGAGAACTGATCCAGCAGTTTTTGAAGCTGGTCTTCTGTGTGAGACACTACAGCAGCATCGTCTGCGAACAGCATGTCTCTGATGAGGACTTCTCGCACCTTAGACTTAGCTTTTAGCCTTGCAAGGTTAAACAGTTTCCCATCAGATCTTGTGTGCAGCAAGATGCCCTCTGTTGAAGATCCAAAGCCATGCTTCAGGAGGAGTGCGAAGATCCCAAACAATGTCGGAGCAAGCATGCATCCTTGTTTGACACCGCTCCTGATTCTGAAAGCATCTGATAATGCGCCGTCATATTGGATGGTTCCTCTCATGTCTTTGTGGAACGACTGGATCATCTTGAGTAACCGTGGAGGACAGCCTATCTTGTGGAGCAGTTTGAACAGACCATCCCTGCTGCCCAAGTCAAAGGCCTTGGTCAGGTCGATGAAGGCTGTGTAGAGTGGCTTTCTCTGCTCCCTGCGCTTCTCCTGCAGCTGCCTTAGAGAGAAGACCATGTCAACGGTAGACCTCTCTGCGCGGAATCTGCACTGCGATTCGGGGTACACCCTCTCAGCAATCTTCTGGAGTCTGCCAAGGATGACGCGAGCGAACAGTTTACCAGTGATGCTTAGGAGGGAGATTCCACGGTAGTTATTGCAGTCGCTTCTGTCTCCTTTGTTCTTATACAATGTTACAATGTTAGCGTCGTGCATATCCTGTTGAACCTCACCCTCTTTCCAGCACAGGCACAGTAGCTCATGTAGGGGTTCCAGGAGTGTGTCTGCGGCACATTTGATTACCTCTGGTGGTATACCATCCTGACCAGGGGCCTCTCCTGCTGCAATGCTGTCGATGGCTCTCTTCAGTTCATCCACAGTCGGTTCTGGATCCAGTTCATCCATTACTGGTAGGAGCTCAATGGCATCGAGGGCTGCGTCAACCACAACGTTCTCGCGTGAGTACAGCTCAGAGTAGTGCTCAACCCAGCGCTCCATCTGTTTGGCTTTGTCAGCAATGACTTCACCAGATTTGGATTTCGGAGGTGCCATCTAGTTCTGGGTGGGTCCTAATGCCTTCCTCATACCCTCGTACATTCCTCTGAGATTACCAAAGTCGGCACAGGTCTGGATGCTGCTGCATAGCTGGAGCCAGTGGTTGTTGGCACAGCGCCTGGCTGTCTGCTGTACTGTACTTCTGGCCTCTCTAAGTGCTTGCTGGGTACTCTGGCTCTGTGAGCGTTTGTACTCCAGGAGTGCAGCGCGCTTCTTTTCAATGACTGGAATCATCTCATCGGAGTTAGCTTTGAACCAGTCGTTCGTGTTTCTAGCTCTTCTTCCAAACACCGATAAGGCCGTGTTGTAAACTGTATCCCTCAGATGTTGCCATTTGGATGTCGCATCGGCACCCCCAGAGCCACTGCGCAGATTTTCCTGGAGGGTCTCTCTGAACTTTTCAGCTTTCTCTGAGTTTGCCATCTCTCTGGCATCAGTGCGGGGCCTTCCAGCAGGTTTAGAGCGGTAGAGCTTCTTGGGTCTCAGCTTGAGCTTGGAGCAAACTAGCGAGTGATCTGTATCACAGTCAGCACTATGATAGTTGCATGTCAGAAGGACGTTTTTGAGGTTATTATGCCTAGTGATGACCACATCTAGTTGATGCCAGTACTTCGAGCGTGGGTGTCTCCACGACACTCTGTGCTGTGGCTTCATTAGGAAGAATGTGTTTGTGATGCACAGATTGTGGTACGTGCACAGTTCAAGGAGACACTGTCCATTGTCATTCATTTTTCCCACACTGAAGTGTCCTAAGCAGGAAGGCCATGAGGCCCAATCAGCTCCAACTCTTGCATTGAAGTCACCCAAGATGTACAGTTGTTCACGAGCAGGTATTTGCGCTACAGCAGCACTAAGCACATCATAGAACTTGTCTTTTACTTCTGATGGGGCATACAGGGTCGGAGCATAAGCGCTGATCAGGTGGACGGGACCAGTGCAAGTTTGAAGCGTGATCTGAAGAAGTCTTTCTGATCCGCCCATGACTAAATCAACCATTTGTAGAAGGGTGTTTCTTACAGCAAAGCCAACACCATGCTCTCTGGGTTCTTCTTGGGCTTTACCCTGCCAGAAAAAGGTGTAGTCCTTTTCCTTTAGAGATCCTGAATCTGCGAGTCTCGTCTCTTGCAGTGCAGCGATATCAACTCTGAGCCTCTTCAGTTCCTCATTGATGACAGTGGTCTTGCAGGTGTCACTGATGGCCTGAAGATCTTCAGTCAAGCCGGTCAGCATGGTCCGCATATTCTAGCAAGCAAGCTTAAATTGTTGATGTTTCTCATTTCTTGTTGATTTTCTTATTGGTTTGCCTGGTGCCCAAATTTCAGTCACTTGTCAGGTTCAGGAACCTTAAGCCTCATACACCCAGCGAGGCAGGTGAACTGTGGTGGGACAGTACCCTATTGGCTGGGGGCTGCCCAGCTTGAGGCGGGTGGTGACTGTCCAGTGAGATGCGAGGATCTCTCCCACCGTCGAAGGCAACCCCTGGTGCGCATTCTCTACGCCAATCGAGCAAGAGCTTATAACCGGTATCTGTTGCCTCCCATGTTGATGCAATGCTGTTCAGCGATGCCGGAGTACCTCTCCAGGTGCGAGCCTGGGCACTTATGGAGACTCTGGGCTGCCCAGACACCAGTGTCCCCCTCTCGGCTTTACTGATATAGTCCAAAGGAGAGGATAACCTCCACGTTTGGTACCAGCTCAGCTGCAGGAGTTGCCGGGACAGTGCCAGAAGTTGACACCGAATCGCCTTCGGACTCCACTCCAGATTTTCTGTCAGGGTTTACTCCCTTAGCCTTTCTCCTTCCCAGGATAACCCACAAGGCAGGGGGGTGTGGAGAATGTGGTTAAGGATCCCACTACTTCATACCTCTCTGTCACCACGAGTCACCATAGCTCCCTGCAGATCAATGACCTCATAACCCCAGGACCCTCCTCCCCATCTTTCACTGCCCTCCCCCCAGCTACCATCACCATAGGACCCTCCCCAACCCACTACCCCCATCTGCTCCCATGTCCGCCCTCCTCACTGCACTGGCCCCTCTCCCCCCATCTGCTCTCAGTGCCCCCAGGTCCACCTTCCCCCATCACTCTTCAGGCTCTTCTCTTCAGAGACTCCTTTTCCTGGTAGTGCTGCCTTGCAGGGCACAGGTGGAACACCATACCTGAAAAGGACAAACACGGGACTCCTCCCTCGGTGAACTCCCAGAGGCAAACTCCCTTCCCTGTTAGCTGCTGCCCCCTGTTCGCTGCTCACCCCTTGTTTGTTGGGAGCTCCCTTCTTATAGAGAGAGAGCTGCTAGCTGGTGAGGCCTGGCTCAAAGCCTTGCCTCCAGTCTAATCAGCCCTTGAAGGCTCACTTAGCAGGGAACTCCCCCAATTCACACCTTGCAAACTGCCTGGGTGCCTGAGCTTGTGCTGTGCAGAGAAGAGCAATCAGTGTCTTAATAGCACCTATTTTGAATATCTGCAATGAGGATTACCGATTTGGAAATAGCATATCCACTATTTTGAATTTATTTCAAAATACCAAGTGTAGTGTAGATGGTAGCAAAATTATTTTGAAATAACAGCTGTTATCTCAAAATAACTCTGTAGTGTAGACGTCACCTTATTGAGTCATCCATTCTCTATTGTCCAATAATGGCTTCTAACAGCCAGAACATGGGGTTGTGTGCCTGATCAGCTTAGATAAGAGCCATCGGTGAGCTGCCCCAGGGAAGCTCATCACTGAATAAATCATTCTGTTAGTCTTTAAAGTGCTACAGGACTGCTGTTTTTTTTATTAGAAGGCAGACGAACAAGGCTGTGTCTCTGTTACTATTTTGAATCCAGTTAAACTTTTGGCCTTCAACATTACCTGGGAATGAGCGCCACAGGATCAGTGTGCATTGTGTGAAATTCTTCTAGACTTTTTGCGCTAAACTCTGCTGTGTCATTTTGACAAATCAAAGAACCGAACACCAAATTCTTGCCAGCACTTTGAAAAGGCAATGTTTTTTTCTTCCAGATGCGAAAGTGCCTATGGTTAGCTATGAGAGAGACAAGGTGATTGAGCCAATATCTTTTATTGGACCAACTTCTATGGGTGAGAGACAAGTTTTAGTACTTACTCAGATCTTCTTTAGCAACAATACAAGATATTACCTTTCTCAACCAGTCTTTCTAATATCATGGGCCAAGCACAGCTACAGCATTGCATGTATCATTTGGAATGTTACCATTCTAAGCTCACATTCCACCACTACAAATTGTTCCAGAACAGCAGAAAGACCTGGAATAGTCATCATCTCCTCAACTGACTCAAAAGTCAACCTCAGCAAGGGAATATGGTCATTCAAAAGTAAATAATCTGTCAACATTTTAATGTTTGATTTGTTTGTGTATAGTTTCAATGCTCATTTTGCTCTCCTTTCCTTATCTGCAAACGTTAGAGTGTTCCGTGAGCAGTTTTGTGAGATCTTTCTCTTTCTGTACCAAATGACTGTTTATGAATGATCCAATACATATTGAGGGGAAAATTGATATGGAGAAGTTTTCATTACCTCTTACCTCAAAAAAGGAAATGTACCTTTTAAACCAGTGTACATAAAAATGCTTGGATACAGTTTCTCCCAGCCAGTGGGTAGAGAAAGAATAATTCCATATTTTGATTGTCATTCCTCTTTATGATAAATTGAGTTAAAGGATCACTGAAACTTCCAAAACAATCCTGTTTATTTGTCTACTTTATTGCCATGCCAAGGCATTCTTCACCATATTTGCATGTCCTACATTATGAAAATAAATTCATTCCTAACTCCTTTGAGTTATGATAGTATTATCCCCCATTTTACAGATGGGGAAGTGAGGCACAGGATGCTTAAGTGTCATTCCCAAGGTCAAAGAGAAGACTTATGGCAAAGATGAGAATCAGGTCCACACATTTTCAGTTCTATGCCTGATCCACAATATGAAGCTTTTTTCCTTTCTATCCACAAACTAAGTCAGTCTCTACCAAACCAGAATGCAACCTTGTTTAACTTAAAACTTAGAGGACAACTTTTCATAAAGGTTTGAGGCTACTATCATTGTTTTAGGGATGGGAATTAGATTGGCACAGATGCTTTAAGGAACATTTCATTTTTCTTCAATCTTTTATTCCACATTCAAACATCTCAAAGGAGTTCAGGAAAGGTACTCTACAGAAGGATCAGCATCTGATGGGTGCTGGAGGTTGGATCCTCTGCTGGTTATGCATGCAATCCATGCTGTTTGACAATGATGTACACTAGGACCAGGATAAATTTCCATTAATGAAGCATCTCTGCTCTCTTCCTTCTCCCTCCCTCTTCTCATCCCATTAAGATCCCATAAATCTCAGTGAGAGTATTTTAAATTAATCTGGGGCTGAACGGTGACATACATTTCAAATGACACAGACAGGAGGGATGGTATATAGTCAGGAACACATGACCAGACTGCATGAGATTTTAAACTGCTGGGGAAATGGACAGAAAGTTGAAGCATGAAATTTAATGCTATTAAGTGGAAAAAATAATTTGGTATCATTGTCACTTTATCATTTTATTTAGATGAAAAGGAGGGAGACAAAATATAGACAACTGTATGTTTGGGCTGTGAAATGTTAAGGAAGATCTTGCAACATGATAAAAATATGAAAAAATAAAATAAGATCATTAAAGAAAGTGGAGGCTGTTAATAAACCTCTGACTCTAATTTTTATGAAGCAATACACATTTTTGCCATAGCTTCATATTTGCACGTGAACTATAACCAACCATTTGCTCTAAAAACAATGTGAAAAAAAAATTACAATTTCACTCATGTTCCATGTGGTTCAGTATAAATGAATCAAACAATGTGCAATAAATTTAATGGACTGTTAAGTTTTAGTTCTGGGGGCGTAAATCATAGGTGAGATCACATTACAGATGGATAGGCTGGAGGGCTGATGAAACAGTAAAACAGTCAGATCTTGTAAGTATCCAAGTTTCAACAGAGTGAGAAACAGGATAAAGAGGTGGAGAGTGGGAGCACAAAGAAAAAAGCTTATCTTATTGCCTGCAATAAAGGGGTATATAGCAGTGGTGAAACCACCTGTTTAATACATGTGTACCAAGATTTCAGCAGAATGAAATTTACCAATCTGAGTTTCACAGTGCGACCAAGCATGCTGCAGAAAAGCTGCTGGAGAAACTGAGTTGTGGGGTTGGGGGAGAGAAAGGGTAGTTTTTGCAATTTGAAGCCAGATTAACCTCTTTTGTCATACGAAAACAAAATAACTTTAGTCTCTTCTTGAGGGTCATTTATGTGTTTTGATTTCACAGCAATATCTGATTTATATTCTGTTTGTGGTCTGAGGTACAAAGTACCTGTTGGGAAGCAAAATTATTCTACATTTCAGCTAGATTCAGCTCAGTTATGGTGGTGATTTCCATTTATGCTTGCATTAACAAATATCTAAAATAATGACCTTTACATAATAAACTTTGCTTTTAAGAATAGCCAGCAAATATGTTTAATGAATCTGTGGGTGTATTGCAGGTGAACAGCTGCATAGTCTCTCTAGATAGGGTGACCTAACACTTTCCTTACACAGCTACGTAAAATAGGATATTTCGAGTCCTTCCTCTGAACCTGTGATAAGTATCCAAATCACAGGAAGCCAGGGGAAAGAGAAAAGGGATGTGTCTACAGAGGCTGGACTGAAGAAACACATGGAAAGAAAACCACGATAGATGCCTACAAAGCAAGCAAGTACCAGAAGTATCCCTGTAAAGGAAATTAAAGGAAAGTTTAAGCTTGCAGAGGATGTAGATGTAGTCTAGGGCCTCATGGCTGAATTCTTCAGTCAAGGGCAAGGAACTTCCACATTTCAGAAGTGTTACTTGGTGGTGGTGTGAGATCTTCTCAAATGGAAGGAAAGACTATTTATAGACCCTGGACAGAAGAAGTCTGACCTAAGGGGAGACTTTTAAATTGACACAGACCTTAAAAAGAGAGCTCTTACTGATGGAGAGGAAAGGCTTTTGTGGAGCTCCTGCATGGATGGATAACAGTTTGGAAATGTTTTATTTTAGGTGGGAGTTTTGATTATTCAAGGTTGTATTATCCTGGGGTATGATGTAGTTTAGATAGTTTATTGTCCTTTATTTTTGATAGGGAGTAGATGTGTTTATTGTAGATTTTTTTGTCTTGTATTACTCAAGTCTCACAATGTGGCATCTTGTGTGGAAGTTTGTTTATTGATGAGTGTTTCAAGGTCAGAGAGGTCATTCTTCACCCTCTCCTCTTTGTTGTACAGGATACTGATCAGGTGGTTTATCAGTTTTTTAGAGAGTGTGTGGCACAGTCTCTCACTATAATCGGTGTAGCAGGTTGATTGTAATGGGTTTTTCACTTTCAGTCCCTTGAGCATGCAACTCATTGCAACATATTACATTGATTATCCATGAAGGGGAGAGGACTTTTAAGTAAGCTGCAGGGCTAGATTATCCCATTACCAAAGGGAAAGTGAGGCACAGCAAGGGGAAACTAAGGAAAGTGGCTAAACCTAATGCTAAAGGAAAAAAACTAGAGCACCCAAAAATATTTTTAATTTACAGTTCAGATGAGGATTAGATATGTTAGGGTTACCATATTTGACCTTTCAAAATAGAGGGCACCCCTGAGAAGCAATGCATCTATATCAGTATCTACAAACTTACACTGTATTATTGTACTAGATATATTATAACACATTAATACAATGTGAGCTGTAGAGAGTGATACAGATATACATCATCTCAGGAGCATCTTCTTTTTTATATGGTAGCTGTACAATATTGTATTGGGAAAAGAGTACCTTGTCTAGTACTTAAAACAGAAGCTGAAGCATCTAGAGGCTTGAATTCTATTTCCAGTATTTCATTGGTTCAACTTAAGCAAAAGTCCATAAGTGGCACACCAAGATTGAGAGTGGCTTTCAAAGCACACTGGTAGCAAAAAAAAGTTAACAGAGGCTAATTTTTAGACACACATTTACAGAGTTTCTGAGGCCTAGCTCTCTCTCTCTCTTTCTCTCTATCTCTGTGCCTTATTTGCGGTATCTGGGAAATGGGTTCAATAATAATTCCTTCCTCTCAGAGATAGTCGGAGAATGAACCAAACCTTGTCTGGTTGATTCCCACTAGCAGCCTATGGAAAACTTGCTCATGAAGCCTCCTAGTTGCTGGGTCCTACAGCCCAGGGCATGAAGGGAAGCTGAAAGCCCATCAGTGGTGGGCAGACCCTGAGCCTTAGATCATCATAGACCTCGGGAAGAAGGTGCAAGAGGCTACGTCTACACGTGCTCCAAACTTTGAAATGGCCACGCAAATTGCCATTTCGAAGTTTACTAATGAAGCGCTGAAATGCATATTCAGCGCTTCATTAGCATGCGGGCGGCAGCGGCACTTTGAAATTGACGCGGCTCGCCGCCGTGCGTCTCGTCCAGACGGGGCTCCTTTTCGAAAGGACCCCGCCTACTTCGAAGTCCCCTTATTCCCATGAGCTGATGGGAATAAGGGGACTTCGAAGTAGGCGGGGTCCTTTGGAAAAGGAGCCCCGTCTGGACGAGCCATGCGGCGGCAAGGCACATCAATTTCGAAGCGCCGCTGCCGCCCGCATGCTAATGAAGCGCTGAATATGTATTTCAGCGCTTCATTAGTAAACTTCGAAATGGCCATTTGCGTGGCCATTTCGAAGTTTGGGGCACGTGTAGACACGGCCAGAGAATTCAATAGCTTCTTCTTTCCTGCTCCTGAGTCCATAATGTGGGAAAATCTCAATGTCAATTAATTTGAACACAATGTTCAAAACCCTGACAGGAATTGTACAGTTATCAGGCTCTATGTGGTAACTAGCAATGCAGCCTCCCCAGGAGCCACTTCTCCCCAACTTGGGTCTGTCTGGTCCCATTCACAGCTGGGTTGCAGACATGCTGCCAGCTGGAGGGTCTGAACCCTTAGCCTGAGCCCACCCGCACCAGATCTCATTTCTGTTAAAAAAAGGGAGGGGAGACCCTCCTACTACCTCTTACCATTTTCAAAAGAAAAAAAAGCTGTGTTGATGGGGCTCTTTTGAAAATAAACTCCATCTTTGAAAGAACCCTTTGTCCTAAAACAAAATACACTGCTTTTTTTCTTTCGAAAGAAGTTCTTTTGAAAAGGGATTATGCAAATGAGGCACCAGATATGTAAATCAACACCTCATTTTCATTTTTAATTTCCTTCACTTGCATGCCTCTTTCAAAAGTGGAATGCAAGTGTAGACACAGCTTCTGTGTTTAACCCTTTGCAAGCATTCATTCATGAAAAATGAGTGGAAGGAGGAAGGCAACCAGCAAAGGAAGGTGTGAAGAGAAAAGTTACATATGGGTGTTTAAGGTAGATCTTCAGGGTCCTGCCATATCAGGTTTTTCTCTGAGGTGCCAAAAAGAAGCTATCATCAACTATGTTTGCATTTGAAGGGATTTGCTGCTGCATCACTATGGCTGCCATTAGAGAACTTTCTCTGAGGAGCTCAGAAACAAGTGATTAAGCCTGCCTTAGGTAAATGTGTCATTAACAATCTTACTGCTTTGTTTTTGTTAGTTGATTCATTATGTTCAGGCATGAATAAAATCACCATTCCAACAGAATGTGTGTCAATATTCTTTAAACAAGAGCTTTTAAAGGGGTAAAGCATCAATGTTAAGGCAGTGTTGCACATTTCTAAAACTTTTCTTTAACCAGTAAAATGTGTGTGTTTAAGCTTTTCTTCAACCATCATCTTTCTGGAAAAAAAAATATTTTCTGGTTACAGTGAATTATACTAGCTATGATCAAAGAATCCTTCAAAGCCCTTTTCTTCTTTTCCACAGTTCTTATTTTTATGGTGGTTCCAGCATGCTAAAGATTGAATCCCCATTGAGCTAGATGTTGTTCAGACAGAAAACATGGTTCTTGCTGTAATGAGTTTACAATGTCATGGGATGGAAGAAGAGAGCATGACACAATTATAATATAGTTCAGCAGCCAAGGGACACTGAGGACTGAATTTGGCTCAGACTGTCTATGAATTGAAAGAGGATAGCTTAAATACACATTTGAACACATGGCAACCTTATATTAGGCCACATTCTTAAGCAAATATCTTCGTTTCTGCTAAGCTGTGGTAACATGAGGCACTTTTTGTATTTGTTAGGAGAAATAGACGTTTAGTGGTGTCTGGGTATAGACTGTGGTTGGCTTTTACATGGTGCATGTGGGGAGAGCACGAATAATAATCTGTTCCTCTTCAGACAGTTCACATAAGATTCAAGATGTCATTTGCTATGGAGCAAAGGAGGCAGCTGCTCCCCATCCACCTGCAGTTTGCTCTAACCCATAGGTCTATACATTACATTTCATCTCCCACTTTTTGCCTCCTCCAGACTTTGCAGGTTACAGTACAGTCGTAATGGGTATATGCTGACAAGACTTTGCATCCCAGAAATTTTCTGAAATGACACCCCCTGCATGTAAGGGCCAGGCACAGTTGCAGTGCCTTCACTCAGAGCAGCCCAGGGACGGCTTCTACCTTTAACACAAGGACTGTTGTGTTATTACCAAAGGAGATAGGGCCATAGCAGCCCCCCCCCAGCCTTGGCTCACACTAGACCCTGGAATGGATAGAATACACACTTCCAACCAGTTACATGAACTAATATTTTCTAATGTGCCCGAGCATCTTAATCCCAGAGTTTCAATGTGATTTAGTTTACCAAGTTATTTTGGATCATTTGGAAAAGTTACGTTTCCTGCTTTTATGAGATTTATCAGCTGCATTTAATACTGGAAAGCAATAAACTTTCATGCGGTTTGGAGTCTAAATGAAAAAAAAAATCCTCTGAGAACTTGTGTATCAAAACTTGGTCTCATCATTATCGCAGCCATTCTTGCTATCTTGGCTTTTCAGCCCTCGTGTTCATTTAATGCTGTTGGAGTATGAGACAAAATGTAGTGTTCTGATTTTCTAATTTACCAGTTCACCAGCGCAGACTTCATAGATTCAGTGGCTTCAAAGTAATGGAGTGGAATTCAATATATACCCTATCTTCTCTCAAAAGAAATACAAATAGCTTGAAAAACATATCTTTGCCTGCTTTTGATGAGCACATCTCAAATCCTGACTGCTAACAGAGGAGGCTTCAGTCTGCTCAATGTGAAGTAGCACACTGCAAATAGAAAACAGACATACAGGAAAATATGGATATTTATGCACTGAAAAGTAAATAAAGAGCTAAAAAGGTAATGACTTCAAAAGGCAAAGTGGGGCAGAGTCGGGTGGTGGGACAGGAAACATCCTGTTGATGGGTGCTCTATGGGGCAAATGTTATGTATTGGTTTAATTAATTGTCAAGCAGAGGGAATGAGTAGCACATTACCAGGACCTTCAGATATTCCTAGACCGGGAAGTGCTGATGGCAGTGGCGAGCACAGAAAAGGAAAAATACAAAAGGTTATAACAATAAGCAATCGATTACAAAATGCAGTGGCTACTTGATTCAATGAGATGACTGCAAAGGTCTGACTTCTGGCTGGGATGCATTAATTGCCAGGGTACTCAGCAAGATAAGCCTGCCAAGAAACAGATCCTGTGCTGGCACATGTTTTCCCCAGACTCCCATCCATCACTGTTCCTTCATTGTGACTTAGACCCCTAAGTCACAGGACTTACAGAAAAAGCTACCTTTTGTAGTTTCATGAATTTTATCAGCTTCCTTTAATCCTGGGAGAAAATACAGTTTAATGTGGTTAGAGTTTAAATTAAAACAAATCTGAAAATAGAATCTTAGGACTTGAACTTGGCCCTGTCATTATCTCAGACATTGTTGCTCTCTCTGCTTTTCAGTCTTAATGTTCCTGTAAAGAATGTGACATAGAATATAAAAAGTAGTGTTCTGATTGGCACAGGATGGAGAACATTCAGAGAGAGCATTTGCTACATCAGCAGCTCTGCTCAGGCTACTTCAATTTCTTTGACCCTTGGAACTTGTTCCTCACTTAATTCAATGCGAATTTCTTTCCCAAGCTCACACGATCAGAGTGCAAGGAACACCACATGATCACTAGTGCTCCCAGAAGAGGGGTGTGACCCCTGCATATATCTGGATCCAGAGGCATGAAGTGTTCCTGGCTGGGCTTCATCTTTTCACCATCTCCTGAGTGCTGCAGTACCTTCTGGGGATTAGCTTCTTTACCACTCTGCTAGTGGACATCTTCCTCTCTTATTTAACATTCACAGACTTCTAGGGATTCAGGTACTCAAAAGTCACTCTGCCTTTCTTTTTACATTTACTGTGAAGAGGCCTTCAGCTGGAAGGAGTTGTGGGAGAAGAGTCTGCTACTTACAGAGAGGTGTAAATTGTACTCTCCAGATCATCAACTTCACCAGGCAGGAAAAGCTGACCAAATCATAGGATTGAGAGTGGTCTGAGACATCTTGGGAAAGTCTTTCCTCCTGTTCTGGTGACTACTTTTGGCAGTTGACATTTGACAAAACTGGCTTGGAGCTGCTTTTCTTGGTGACTTTCTCCTTTTGCAGACAAGGTTGAGTTTGTGGAACAGATGGGCTTAAACACCCAGGGCAAGCCATGTCTGGAAATCTCAGGGTTCTTTGCATTCATCACAACATTTACGGTGCTCTCTGCCTCATTCTGCCCAGAAATCCCAGAGATTAATCCTGGTCCCATGGAACTCAATGGTGAAACTCCAATGACATTAATGGAGTGAGAATTTTGCCCCAGACGAAAAAAATTTTTCGTGTGATATTTAAACATGTTTTCTTCCAATCCTGACAGGAATAAAAAACTTTAGATTCTATGGCGTTACAAGGAAATAAATAGAAAATATACAATGGGTAAACCCTGAGTAACGAACCTCCAGTTCACCGTAACTCTAGGTTAAGTGAAAATCATTTATGCCTGGTGGTTTTATGGGAACAGATTTCAGCCTGATCTTAAGCCTAAGAAGCCCGAATCAACATCCTATTGAGTTTCTAAGATGTGAAGATTTAAGGTTCCTGATTTTGTATGTCCCCCGACACCTTGGGTTAATTATCCTTCACCACAAAGTTCAATTCCATTTTACTTCCAACTGTGGGAAAAGGTTTGAATTGTTCTAATTTATATAAAAATCTAGTCTAGCATCCTCAGAAAATACACTAAAGAAGTAAAATAGTAACAGAGAGGGAGCCATGCTAGTCTGTATACTATCAAAACAAAAAAGCAGTCAAGTAGCACTTTAAAGACAAACAAAATAATTTATCAGTTGAGCTTTCGTGGGACAGACCCACTTCTTCAGACCATAGCCAGACCATACCAGAACAGACTTTTGACTTCCCACCCCTCCTGGCCCTCTGCTCTCTGATTTGCTCACCTTGATAATTTTTTTCTGATTTGTCAACCTTGATTACTATTTTTGGCTCTCTGTGCCTTAAATATTGAGTCTGTTCTGGTATGGCTATGGTCTGAAGAAGTGGGTCTGTCCCACAGAGGCTCACCTAATAAATTATTTTGTTAGTCTTTAAAGTGCTACTTGACTGCTTTTTGTTTTCAAAGAAGTAGAGGGGAAGATTTGTTTAGGATAGTCTATGATGTGTTATGAGGAGGATGGAAATAGGCAAAATAAAAGTTAGGCCAGATCAATTAAAGTGAGATCTTTCAGATTATTTAATAACCTCTTTCAGGGAATCTCCATTGCTCAAGAGATGCAAAATCAAAACTGATAGGGCATTCAAGTGTACACACTAGGCAGTGCACTAGCAAGGGATGAACAATGCAACTTGACATTTCTCCATTTCTACTTTATTTGCATCTCAGCAGAGTGGATGGTAAAGTAACACAGCAACTCCATAGCATCATAGTGGCCAAAATAATTGTCCAATTACTGCTCACCTTGTTTACATGACTAGTCTTACAGGCACCATTTGGTCTACTCGTATGAGAAAAGTAAAGCATGTTTTTGCACAACATATTAGAATTGTAATCAGCCTTTATTAAATGATTCCATGTATTTCCAAGTGCCTTCTAAATTATTCTGAGTAGATGCTCTCACCAAAGCAACAAGAAGTCCTGTGGCACCTTACAGCCTAACAGACATTTTGGAGCACAGGTTTTTGTGGACAAAGACCAGCTTCATCAGATGCAAAGCATGATCCTTTAGTATTCAGTGGTGAAATTATTGTAGCAACCCAAGCCTTCACTTTCTGTTCTCTTTTAAAATGATTTTTAAAACTACTCATGTATGCATATCTTCCACTTAGTAACATCAATACCTTTGATTCTTGCAGTATCAGAGAGAGAGAGAGAGAGTACTTTGCTACCTGTCAGTAATTAGTTCATTTATTTTTTGGCCTTCCATCTCATTGTTTATCTACTTGGAGAGCAGCTCATTATTCTATAAAAAGGGACATTAGTGCTTTATGAGAGTATCCTTGATATTTTTATTAGTGATGTGTTTGGTAAGGTTAAATGATAATGTTTTCAATGTCAAGATCAAAAATAATCTCTGATTAAACTGGACTAAATGAGAAGGTTGCTTCTAATTCAAGTCAAAATGTATCTATGACACTTTGTTTTCAGAGCTGTTTTAATCCTATTGGTCTCATTATGTCACAGGACAAAGTGTGTGAGGTAACATCCTTTATTGGATGCAAAAGACACATTACTGAGATACAAAAAAAACCTCTTCTTCAGGTCTGGGCTCTAAAGCTTGTCTCTTATTCCTTAGTAGAAGTTGGTCCAGCAAAAGATTAACTCACCTACCCTGTTTAACTATAACACATTGTAATTTTTGTTACTTTACCAAATATTATAGTGGCATTTATTACAGTCATCATATGATAATTACAGTTAGCTCACATTTGCTAATGGTCTTGTGCTCAGAAAGCCTGAGCAGCCTGAGTAAAAGAATCACACTTCTCTGAAACTACAAAGGAGAGCTCAGTATCACAGTGAAAGTGGTGGTCAGGGTGTCTGTTTAGCCAGGATACTTGCTGGCTACTGAGGGGTAGGAAGAGAAGCTCAGCGTTACCATTTAGTGTCTACTGAATTGTGGTGTTGTGGATTTCAGCATCAAATAGATCAACTAATCATGTTATTCCCAACCAACCTGAACACTGCAGAGACTCACTGCATTTCTCCAAGTGAGTGGAGGTACAGAGTCTTCTTCTGTAAGGTCTCTGAAGTTTGAGCTATGCGTGCAGGAGAAATGCTGTGTTTCTCTGACTTTTGTCACTAGCAATCCTGTGACAGAAAGGAGGAGCACTAACCGACCACTGGAAAATAGGAAAGTAACTCCAACTTCATTTAGTTCTACCCTTACACAGGAGTTAATAAATTTGGGTGAAGATTGCACACCAATCATGTCCCTCTGCAGAAAACTGTGAGAGCAGGTGCACATCAAATACAAAGACAGAATGGCTTGGAATAAACACTGGATAGTTAAACAAGGAATACTTTTGTATAAAAGACCTTACCACACCCACCCATGATTTTGTATTATATGAGTGTGATTATTTTCTTTCCTGGTTGCTTTTAGCTCTATTCATGGTCCCTCCACAGTCACCTTCTGCAAACATTAAAGGCCTCAAGCTTTGCTGGCATAAGTATCCACTGAAAGCAGATTTACATCTGAAATGCCTAAATATTTATAATAAGCAAATTGTGAATTGTGTAATTGATAGTAATATAGACAATAAGCACTGCATTGTTTATTTATATAAGCTGTCAAATGAGTGAACACAGAAAAATCCATGTATCTTAAGTAACTAACCAACATTGGGGTTGTGAATAGTCACAATCTGGAAACCAAAATTTATTTGCAGAAGTAATTCATCATTGCTTTAAAGGTATTTTTTCCCTAATACAAATAAAAGAGGGAAATTTTTGGACAGCTATTGGCTATGAATTATTCACTTTGTTCTAGGATATAATGTAAATTAAACGCTGATGAGAAGTCAAATTTCTGCAAATCAAACCTAAATATGAACAGTGCACAAATTTTCAGTGTTAAAGGAGTGAACAATGTAATTACACATGAAGGCAAAGAGCACAGGACTCAAGACTGAAGAGTCTACAGTCTGCAACAGCTTGCCAAGGACTTAAATTGGACCAAATTCATCTCTGGCATGGTATCATTGTGTTTTGTATGTAGGGTATACTTTCAAACCAACAGAGCTCAGTATTAGCTCCCAGTAAATCACCCCAATAGTAGGGGGACCGTAATAGCTAATTTTTAAAGTCTACACTTTCCTGTCTTAATAAGGGTATATCTACACATTGTCAGCTGGCCAGTGTAAGCTGATTGGGTTCATATGGTTTGGGCTGCAAGACTATACAGTTGTAATGTAGATGTCCAGGCTCAGGCTGTAGTCAAGGCTCTAGGACCTCCAGGCCCAAATCCAGATGTCTAGAGTGCAGTTTTGTAGCCCAAGCCCTATTAGCTCTAGCCAGCTGGCACTGGTACTTTATTGCAGTGGTGACCTGCATTAAGATCCCAAGCCTGCACTGAAGTCAAAAAAGGTTTGACATTAATTTTAATGGCAACAGATTGAGCCTTGACCACCATATATATTGTCCTTGAGCCACAACAGAACTTCCACTGATGTGAATGGGAATTCACACAGCTGACGTCTATACTAGAGAGTTTTGGTGACAAAACCCGGGTGGACAACACTTGGCACTTTCATTGACAGTCTTCTGACTCTCCCCCAGGAGGCAGAACAGCTTTCTTGGCAGAATCTGTTGAGAAAAAAGCCATGTGGATGCTCTGGGGGGTGCCCTCTGCCAAAGACAGGGCTTCTGGGTCACCAGGCAGCCCTGTGTGCTGTGCTTCTGCTTGGCCGTTCTGCTCAGAGAGGGCTGAGAAGTCAGTCCATTCTCTGTTAGCAGCACAGATCCCTTTTGCGTGTGGCTGCACTGCGTTAACAGTTTTGTTGGAAGATCTCTTCCGACAGTGACTTCTGTTGACAGATCACTGTAGTGTAGGCAAAGTGCCAGATTAAAAACAGTATGTTACTCTTACATCTTCCATGTTGTTTGGTTTACGTAATGATAGGAAGGGGAAAACTGGACTGAAATTGCAAGTAGGATATGTCTATTTTAAGATCCTAATACTTCATCTACCCTACTTTGCTGAACTGGCACAAAGTGAACTAGTGCAATGGCTCCATTACTGTCCATAAAGCAAAAGCAGTAAGATTCTATTCCATCTCTATAATATAGTTATTTCTGAATTATAGCTGAGAGACTGAAGTATTTGGCATGCCAAAATTCAACCTTCATAAAATTTATAACTGAGTTACATTTATAATATTATATACTCCAAATGTTATTGTTTGCGACACAGGGGCTACGTCTACACGTGCAGCCAACATCGAAATAGTCTATTTCGATGAATAACGTCTACACGTCCTCCAGGGCCGGCAATGTCGATGTTCAACTTCGACGTTGCTCAGCCCAACATCGAAATAGGCGCAGCGAGGGAACGTCTACACGTCAAAGTAGCACACATCGAAATAGGGATGCCAGGCACAGCTGCAGACAGGGTCACAGGGCGGACTCAACAGCCAGCCGCTCCCTTAAAGGGCCCCTCCCAGACACAGTTGCACTAAACAACACAAGATACACAGAGCTGAGAACTGGTTGCAGACCCTGTGCCTGCAGCATAGATCCCCAGCTGCCGCAGAAGCAGCCAGAAGCCCTGGGCTAAGGGCTGCTGCCCACGGTGATCATACAGCCCCGCAGGGGCTGGAGAGAGAGCATCTCTCAACCCCCCAGCTGATGGCCGCCATGGAGGACCCAGCAATTTCGACGTTGCGGGACGCGGATCGTCTACACTGTCCCTACTTCGACGTTGAACGTCGAAGTAGGGCGCTATTCCTATCTCCTCATGAGGTTAGCGGCTTCGACGTCTCGCCGCCTAACGTTGAAGTTAACTTCGAAATAGCGCCCGACGCGTGTAGACGTGACGGGCGCTATTTCGAAGTTGGTGCCGCTACTTCGAAGTAGCGTGCACGTGTAGACGCAGCCAGGGAGAAATAGTCCTTATCAAGTGAAATTGTTTAGCTGGCTGATCAAAAATGTGTTCCCTTGGTAGCTTTAGCTACCAGAAATAAGGTAAGTACAAAAGAAAGCCATGATCCCTCAAAGACTGAAGCACTAATTTTCACATTTTTAATTCACTTGAAGCATTAGTACATATACTAATAGATAAATGGAAGTAACCTTCTTTAGGTACAGGTTGAACCTCTCTAGTCCGGCACTATTTTGTCCAGCAACATCCATCATCTGGCATGATGTTATTCACCAGAAAACCATTTATCATGGGTGTGACCAAGTTTCCCGTGGTCCCATAAAGCTTGTTTACAGACACAAATCCTGGCTCTCAGAGTTCTGTGCTGTTCATTAGCTCTAATTTATCCCTAAACGTCTTCTAAGAGCCCAGTAAGCAGTGGAATTTTTGGCAGTGCTCTAGACAATATTGACCTCCTGTGGTACAGCAAATTCCCTTGTCTGGCACCGGTCAGGTCCTGAGGTTGCTGGACTAGAGAGAGATTCAACCTGTAGTTATTTTCTGGTAAATGAACTATAATTAAGGAGATTAAACTCAGAAAACAGACCCCAGTATATAATATTAAGGAAACTAGAAAATATGTACTGGTAAATCAAAAGTAAATTATTGGTATCATGTCACAAGATTTGAAAATTCCTACAGAATTCTGAAGTTGTGCCCAACACTTTCAACATGCTAAAGAATTGTGCTGTGCTTTTATTTCTATAACTTCATTATTGAATTTTTACAAATCTAAAACAACTCCTTTGAATTTTCTAAATGATTCAGATTTTAACTTTAAAGAGATGTTGAGGTAAACATTTCCAGTAACACAGCAATAAATACATATAGGTTTTGTAAATGTTGTCACAAAAATTATTTCTGATCCTGTCAGAAGATCTGTAATGGATGAATCCTGAAGCAATGTGGAACTACACTCAGCTTCTCTTGCTGTGGCCCCAATGGCAAGATCACTGGCAGCGTGCGCAGTGGGTTTTACATGATATTTTTTTCCTATAGTACTACTTAGAGATTGCTCTAATTAGAGACGGAAACAATATTTGTGAACCCCCCATCTTCCCCTGAACTTTAAGGAAATTTTAATCTAGGAGCATATTTATGACAGATATTCATAGTTTGGGCTATCACTGTAATGTGCCAAACTGTCCTTTTCATTTCACTGTGGTAATCTATATACATAAGGGATGATAGGAATGAGAAAAAATAAATATTTCTTGAAAGACACAGTGACAGAGATGTGCACTTTTTTCTCTGCTATGGACAACTAATTTTTCAGTTCAGTTGTGAATGTTACCTTCATAAAGGCTATAAGATCAGATCATTAATGAATTTATGTCCCTCAATTCTGCTGCTATCTATATTTGAACTTCGCTGTTCAATCCCAATGATGCTTTTGTAAGCTCACGAAAAAGCCTCATCCATGAACAGTCTATTTTTCTTAATGAAAGGGATAATAAGAATAGATAAGAAAATATAAACATTTAATAGTCTTTTCAAAACTTAGTGATGCAAAACACCCAATGCATATGTGCATATTAATTTAAAGCAGTGTTACAATTATGAAAAAAACCTGATTTTCCAAAATAATTTTACATGTAATTAGTTCAATTCTTTTTACATATATTTTATGTAATTTTAATTAAAAAATGCACAGGCTAATGCTAAAGTATACAACAGCGTGGAAACATCTGGGCTACGTCTACACTAGTATTCCTCTTTTGAAAGAGGCACGGAAATGAAGGAAATTGAAATGCAAATGAGGCAAAGATTTACATTTACCCTTCTTCCTATTTCTTTTGAAGATGGGGACTACTTTCAGAAGAACCACGTCTACATGACTTTTCTTCTTTTGAAAGAAGAATATGCAAATGAGGTGTAAATCTTTGCCTCATTTGCATTTTTTATTTCCTTCATTTCCGTGCCTCTTTCAAAAGAGGAATGCTAGTGTAGACTTAGCCCTGTTGTTTATACTTTTTGTACACCACCAAAGAGGCTTGTTATTTTCCAGGGCCGTTTCTACACAGGCCACTTCCCTCGGAAGTGGCATGCTAATACACGGAGCGAAAGATGCTAATGAGGTGCAAATGCAAATTCCCTGTGCCTCATTAGCATAACATCACATGATTTGGAGTCCAGAAGACCATTCTTCTGGACTCCAAAATGCTGTGTAGAAGCGTGGCCCCTGGAGGGACTTCTGGAAGCAAGTCCTTCTTCTGGAGGCCCCTTCTTCTTCATGTCCTTCCAGAAGCCCCCCGGGCCTGTGCTTCTACACGGTATTTTGAAGTCCGAAAGAACAGTCTTCTGGACTCCAAATCATGTGACATTATGCTAATGAGGTGTGGGGAATTTGCATCCACGCCTCATTAGACTCTTTTGCTCCATGTGTTAGCATGCCACTTCTGAAGGAAGTAGCCTGTGTAGAAATGGCCCAGGTGTCTTGAAAAAATGATTAATCACCCAAACAATCTAGCCTATTCTTCTTCAAGACTTTTCCAAGTCTTAAAATCATTCTTCCACATTTTGGACCCAATTCTCTTCTCATTTAAACATGCTTAAATAAGGAGTGGCTCCAGCAAAATCACTGAAGTCTTGCTGCTTTTAAACCAGAATGAGATCTATATTCAGCAAAGCCTTGAAATATGTACTTCACTTTGAACATATGATTATGTGCTATTGGCATCAGTGGAACTGGAACAGCTTCTTAACAAGCTTTGCTGACTAGAGATGGAGTCGGGCATGTACAGGTTGAGCCTCTCTTGTCTGGCACCCTCAGGACCTGACTGGTGCTGGACAAAAGAATTTGCCAGACCAAGGGAGGTCTATATGAACTGCTGCCTTACCAACTCTTCCAACGGCACAGAGCACTGAGAGCCAAAACTAGTGTCTGTTAATAAACTTTAAGAAACCACGGGAAACTTGGTTACACTGGTGGTAAGTGGTAGTCTGGCTAACTAAAATCATATCAGATTATGGATGTTGCTGGATGAAAAAATTCTGGACTAGAGGAGTTCAACCAGCACTTAAATTCTTTGCTGAATTGGGTCCTGAAACGACAATCCAATATTCTGTGTCTCTTATATAATTCTTCTATGTTTAATGTACGTTAAAATTAAATAAAGTGGAACGAGGACTAAATATTGGTGTATCACTTACTGTAGTGGGCAGCCTCTTTGGTTTTAAGCAATAGCCAATGGGTGGTCTCATAGAGATAGGGGTGCAGCCACACAGTGAGGTGACAGATCAGAGACAGACTATTACAAAGTTTGTTATGTAGCTTTAGGCTATGTCTACACTAGGCAAAGTAAGTTAACTGCAGATACTCAATTCTAGCTATGTCAATTGCATAACTAGAATAGACCTATCTACACTCGGCTTTCTTGGCTGTCTCTACTGAACAAGGTCAATGGGGGACCATCTCCTGTTGACCTTCCTTACTCCTCACATCTCGTTAGACAGTGTAGAGATAGCCTGAGTTTCCTAGGCCATCACATAGATTATTTTGTAGTCATCATGCTATTCAGGTGAGCCCACAGACTTACTTCAAGAGTGATTTAGAAAGTGAAATGCCAGTGATAGTGATTTTAATGCCATTTTTTATCATGAAGAATACCTGTATCTTTTCCATGGATTATGCAGATGTTTTTTAGAACAATTTTCTGAGGCTTTTTTTTTGTGAGTTGCTCAGAACAGCATATAAAACTTCAAGGAAAAAGTCATAAGTATTTAAATGTCAGATTAGAAGAGGGTGTGGGGAAGATAGTGGGGAAGACCGAGGAAAGTAGTAATAGGGAAGGAGTGAAATGGAAACAGTCACCTTATACAAATGACAAGTTGGAAGTGATAAATTCATATGACTATGAGACATCCTCATTAGAGGTTAAACATGATTATCTTTAAGTCAAATCAACAAGCCTGCAGTGCTACCCAGTTAATTTTCATTTTCCTCTTTTTTGTATATTTTTTATTTTTGATTATCTTTATAGGATAAAATACTACAATCTGTGTTTTTTCAAGTGGACTATGAGCTTTATTGTTTTCAGATTGATTTCCCATTTTTTTTCTTCCTAAATAATAATGCCAAATGCATGTTTGGGAGGCTCATTCTTTTAGAAAGATACAATCTGGATTCTGTACAGATAAATAGTGGATCAAACTTGGGTGATAGATGTCTATGGGGGAGCGGAGTGGATTTGACTGTCTGGGGACACCTTGTCACAGTATAAATGTAACTGAAAAGGAATGGAGCAGGAGCCATGAGCAACTCACTGCTTTGCATGCTCTGTGAATACTGTATTTCTGTAGGCTCTCCAAAAGGTCACTGCTTTAATGTTTTCTATGCCTGTTTTTAAGCTCAGTTGGATAGATGTTATAATATGCTGATTAACGCGTAATGAATTATTAAAATCATATTCATTCTGCTGAGATGAGTCCAATTGTGTTTCAGATCACTAATGAAAATGAATATTTTCATCTTAGTCCAAAGGAATGAACCTCAAAAAACCCCACTGATGCTGGCTGATTTTCACACTCCAAGTCTTGGTTGATTAGACACACATGACTAGCTTAGCAGTGATCCTTTAGGTGGGGGTTGATCTTCAGAACTTTGGCTCACATTCAGATATGAAACATCATATGGACTCAAGAGAAACCCAGTAGCCTTTTGGAATGGTGTGGGGTGCTGACCTGTGTACAGAGAGAGGGTTTGAAACCATTGGGGGTAAGTTGGCAGTGAGTCTCTCAGCCCAGGCAGGCCAACTCAAGCTCATGTTCTACAATAGCAATGTAGAAGTTTCAGAGTTTGCTCTCAGGCCCACCCGACCGCCTTAACTTGAGATCTTCAGCTGTAACATTCACACTGCTATTTATAGCATGCTACCTTGAGTCCTGGTAGCACGAGTCTGTCTGCTCAGGCTGAGAAGCGTACTCATAGCTGCAGTTTAGATATACCATGAGGTACAGGATTCTTGTCCAGAGTGCATCCTGGTTAATCTGTTATAGAACTTGGGGGTGGGAGGGTCCCATAAAGTTTTTTCCTGTGGTCCCATAAAATTTGTTTAGTCACCAGTTCTAGCTCTCAGTGTTCAGTAACGTTATTTAGCTCCCATTTACCCCTAAATGTCTTCTAAGAGCTCAGTGAGCAATGAAAATATTGGTAAAGTTGCTAGACAATAATGACCTCTCAAGGTTCAGCAAATTCTCTTGCTCAGCACTGGTCAGGTCCAGAGGATGCTGGACTAGAGAGTTTCAACCTGTACTGTTTCTGTGCCATCTCCAAAATATCTTTCAGGATTTTTAAAGAATTGTAAAAAAGCCATGATTTATTTTCAATAGCCTGGGACACATTATTCTTCCACTTCTGCATTTAGTTGTTGGGTAAGATGGTCACATTTCTGTTGAATTGTGCTGTGAACACAGAATAAATGCTCTGTGCTGCTCAGCACTATTGGTTAAAATCCCATTTTTGTGGTTCAAGAAAAATGTTATGACCTATGTACTGCAGCTACTGACTTATCTACACAGAAGCTTGAGGATCTAAAACAATAATAAAAGACTTCATAAAATGCCAAAAGTCTTATGATGCTTAAATAAGAAAGGTGAAAAATATCACATTATGGGGTAGTTTACAATTGCCAAAAATGTTTTAGATGTCCTTTCTTCAACAATTGAACTTACATTATAATGTTATGCATTTTATCTACTAATCATGTTGGATAACAGATAGCTTATAATAGCAAAAAACTGTTCAGATAATATTGAGGTGGAAGGGTTAAGAACTCAGAATTCAGCACAACGTTAGGGTTACATAAGTAAATTATACCTTTTCTGTTCCAAAATTCAAAAGGGTTCTTTAACATCCAAGCAAAAATAAAAGCCCACAGTCAGACCCCCTGTTTTGGTCGCATCAGTAAAAGCCTCTGCAACCTAGGTTTCACGTCCATGCCACTGTGAATATACCTGGTATTTGGCTTATATCTGTAACAGAAGGCATTTTCATATGGACAGGTTGAAAACTTGACTCAAAACTCTTCCCTAACAGTTTAACTATGTTGCCATTATTATGCACTGGAAAAGATCACTGTTGGTTACTGGATGTGTACTAGTTGTGATGTCAGAAGTGACCACCATTATGTCATGTCACAATAAAACTAAAGACTATAACACCTTGGCCGTGTCTACATGAGCCCCAAACTTCGAAATGGCCATGTAAATGGCCATTTTGAAGTTTATTAATGAAGCTGATGGGAATAAGAGGACTTTGAAGCAGGCAGGGTCCTTTTGAAAAGAAGCCCCATCTGGATGAGACACACGGTGGCGAGCCACGTCAATTTCGAAGTGTTGCGGCCGCCCGCATGCTAATGAAGCGCTGAATATGCATTTCAGCGCTTCATTAGTAAACTTTGAAATGGCCATTTGCGTGGCCATTTCGATGTTTGGGGCTCGTGTAGACACGACCCTTGTGAGACAAAAGGCCAAATTAAAAAAAATCTATTTGCACAACTCTAGCTGCTGGTGAATTATTGGTCTGAAAGTGTTTATTGTCAAACACTGAGCAAATGTCATTAACTTTGAATAAATGAGGAGCATTGGTAAGTTGTACTGTTCCTTTTGCTGGAAACATCGTTTTTCACTCTGAAAGCTCACTTGACTGGACTGTGTGTTCCAGTTGAATAGAAAGAAGAATAGGGTATCACTCTGTAGCCTTAGGTTCCTTACCACATGGAAAACCCCACTGATTCTCCTCTCTCTTCCAAGTACTTTATAATTTTCAAGACACTGGAGTAATATTCTGTATAACCATAACAGAAATGAATTCCCCGTGGCCCCTGATACTTCCTCTGGACCAGCTGAAGCCTGTATGTCACCCTGATTATTTCCTGTTCCTTTCATTATTACTCCATCCAACTTGAAATCTCTGGGAGATGTCTCAGGATGAAATCTATGCGGGTTAGACTGACTTCTCCTGTTCTGACCCACTGTGGGGTTTTGACATCCCATCACATTGCCATTGAATTTTTCCCATTAGACCACATGAGACTGGATTATGAGCAGGGCAAAATATGGCCATCGATGGGGTATTCAGTGGACACTTTTCAAACAGCTAGAGGATATGCATTTTCTGATGACATCACCCTTCTTTTGCATCGACATGAAAGCATGAAGGAAAAGGTCACAACACTAGACAAAACTACCTCAGTGAGAGGACTGAGCATTCACAAGGGAAAGACTAAGACAATGAGTATCAACTAGTCCAAGAACAACACCATCACCCTGGAAGGGGATGACCTGGAAGATGTGGAGCAGTTCACCTGTTGGGAGAATATTATGGGCAGTGATGGAAGAACAGACAAGCATATCAGTGCGAGGTTAGGGAAAGCACAGCTGCATTCAAGACTCTTTTTCCCACATGGAGTTCACAAATAATATCTGCAAAGACAAAACTGTGGATCTCCAATGCAAATGTGAAGAGTGTGCTCTCGTATGGATGCTAGACCTGGCACACTAAAGTCTTGAAATCACAAGCTACAGACATTCATAAACAGATATCTGAGATGCATCCTTCACATCAAATGGCAAGACTTGGTCACAAATTAGGAGTTTTTGAACAGAGCGGGACAAGAACCACTTGGTGGTCAAATCACGAGAAGAAAATGAGGATAGCTAGGCAACAACTCTCAGAAAACCAGCACTAAGCATAGTCCACCAAGCTCTCACATGGAACCTGCAAGGAAACTGCAAAAGAGGAAGACCTCAGCCAACATGGAGAAGACCTACTGAGACTGAAAGACAACTGGGGTACTCCTGGAGTCAGTTAGAAGTTTTGTCCTGAGACATAGTGAAGTGGTGGACGCTGGTAGATGACTTATGCTCCACTCAGAGTACAAGGGTTTAAGTCAAGTAAGTCATTAGACCACAAAAAGCTCATTTATATGTTATATTTGCCTTGTGAATCAAAATACAGCAATAATACTTTCTACAGCACAACCTCACACCATTCTTCTCACATCTGAAGAGAAAGAAAGAGAAATCTTGGTTTTTATCTGGATTTATTCAACTTGAGGAAATAGCACTGAATGTTCAGGAACACCCACTAAGCATCTGCATCCAGAGAGTCAGAAAGTAGGTGTTTCTCTGACCAGAAGCTTTCATTACAGTAGAAAGTAATGCTTTGGAAATTACACAGGCTTAACTACAGGTATCGTAAATCAATCAGTCAACAGAAAAGAGACCATTTAAAGATGAAATATAAAGGGCTCACCTAGAACAAGATTGTTTACAATAAATCTCTTTTGTGACTTGTATCATCTTTCAGTGGCCTTCCTTTTAACTATTTTACTTTAATTAAAGTTGCATAGTCACATATGAGCAGACAGCATAATCAAATCTCTGAGAACTTTTTGGAAGGACATGAAATTTAAACACTATTAAAATAGGCCATAAGAGGAGGAAAAAATGGCGCAGAGCCCAGGGTTTCAGCTTGGGGCTTTAAAAATGACAGATTCAACTCACTTCCTCTGACAATTTAGACAGCTAAAGTCCTTCTCTGTGCCTAGCTGTAAAATGGAAATAATAATACTTCATTGCTTCATGGCTGTGGTAGCACAAAAATACATTAACAATTATAAAAGCCATATAAATGCCTGAATATATTTTGTCATTTTTATTACATTCAGTTTGTTACCTAAACTTATGCATATATATGTATATTAAAATGAATGCTAATAGTTGAGCTTACATTAACTACAGCACATATTCTTACTTCTGTATCTTTGTCATTTCTGACAGAAAGTTTAGACATATGCGATACTAAGTTAAAGAAATCAAACATACCTTAATAATGTATTATAAAGGAAAGTATACTAAATCACACACCGAAGATAAAATTGTGCTTTTACAGATGTCAAAAGTAAAATTTATCATCTGGCAACTCCACAACCCACAAGTCTCTTATCTGTCCTCTAAAGAAGCTGATGCATTAAATTGAACCATAGTTGGAATGACAACATGGGGCATAGTCTGTCCAGTAGATGACATTGCTTGGATCATTATAGTAATGTGACTCCACCAGCACCAGCTTTGCTTTAAGTTTTAGAAGCAAAATTCTGTCTAAAGGGGTGTGATTTGTATCATATAATCTCATGCACTGACTATTCTAGTTGCATCTATATTACTTTAGAAAGAAATCATATGGCTAGTACTATTTGTCTAAAAGTTTGTTGCCTGTGCTTAGCTTATAGGGTAGATATATATAGCTTAGAATTAGGGTAGATATAAGGAAGCCATGATAGTTTGGCTAATTGAGGCCTAGAAGAATCTATGCTTACTTTCTTTCTTGTCAGCAGAAACACAAGGGGCCTGCCCAGTAAGTAGGGCAGGAGGGAGAAAAGCTTGGGCAAATAATTTTTATAAGTAGGTTTAAGGTCAGGTCAGTAATGGTGCGTCGTTTCAGTCTAGACCATTTAAAAACACCTCTCAAATGGCAAAATATGCCCAAACCGTCTCTCACTTACGGGAAAGAATAAAAGGTCATCCGATATATTCAGGTAAAAGGGCTAAGATGGGAATTTCCCTTTTAAACTCTGTTTCCAGAAAAACAGGATGAATAGAAAAGGTCATCATATATACGGGGGTCTCCGTAGGTATTCAAGATTCGATTATGTCAGACCCTAATTAAGTCAGCACAAGAGAGAAAGGGTATAAAACAATCCTTTGGAGAACAGAAGAGCGCGTAAAGAACGCCCAACACGACGCGTGTGAAGCTGTGCCAGACGGATCCGCACCAACGGGGTGCCTATCACCCCAACTCTCTCTCTACCTCTCTCTCCCTCTCTCTGTGTCTCTCTCTTCTTGTTATATTCTACTCTTGTTATTTCTTATAACCCTTAGCTAACCTCTTCCTTTCCTGAACCACTGCAATAACTCCCTTTTGACAGGTGGAAGCAAGCTGGTCTCTGCTTCTAAAAAGTTCAAAAGAAGTCAGTGAGTATTGCATCCTGTTTGCTAGACATAGGATAAAACCATAAGATGAATCAGTAAAACAATAGGTATTGCTTAGTAATATTGTTAAGTAAGATCTTTGATTGTAATCTAAGTACTAACTGCGATATATTTTTATTGTAGTGTTTTGGCTAAGTGCTGCATATGTACTCTTGTACTATTAAATAAAGAATAGGTATTTTTAAGATCATTGTCTGTGTTGTGACTGGGAATCCCGAAAAGTCACCTCTGGCTTTGGCCTGAGGCTTTGCCTCTGATCTCACCGTTAACTCGGGGGAGGTGCGAGCCTATAATCTTCACTTTAAGTCAGATTGGCGAGCCTTCCCAAATTTATATACCCACATATCTTGCTACCTTTTGCCTGGGTCAACAAGTTCCAATTTACCAATGACTTAATCAATTTCATAACCATGTTAAAGACAATAGGAAAATAATTTAAATGAAGAAAAATAAGTGTAGTGGCCTTGGCATGGTTATATACTCGTTCTCAAAAAAATAATCAAAATCAAATGTTAATCTGCTAGAACTAGAAGAAGAGATACACATCAGGCCTGATGATGTTTCGTGTCCTGTCATTCTTGTGTGTCTATACAGGCTTTATGACAGTATATGCTAAGGATTTCTAGCATAGCAAAGAGCTCCACTTTTGGACAGCTTGGAGGAGGGAGGAATAGACACACAGGCTGTGTCTACACTTGCATTCCTCTTTCAAAAGAGGTATACAAATGAAGCAAATAAAAATGCAAATGAGATACATATTTGCATATCTGACACCTCATTGGCATATTCTTATTTCAAATAGCTTCTTTCGAAAGAAGAAAACCAGTGTGGATGCTGGTTTTCCAAATGTAAACCCCATCTTTGAAAGAATCCGTCTTCCCTTTTTTTTATGAAGCTATTTTGAAATAAGAATATGCAAATGAGGTGTCAGATATGCAAATATGTACTTCTTTGGCATTTTCAATTTACCTCATTCGCATGCCTTTTTCAAAAATGGAATCCAAGTGTAGACACAGCCACAGTGTGCTTCTTATTATTACAATAAGAAATATTTAAAAATCAGATACTTTCTTAATTTCCTGAAGCACTTTCTCCATTCTTGTTTAAATCTTTTTCTGAACCCTGCAAAGCTGCATACTGCTTCTTGACAGAGAATGCTGCTTGTGTAAGCAAAACTAATGTGAATTTGATAATATTTTTTCTAACTGAAAATTCAGCTTCCCACCTATCCAGAATGGGCTCTTACACAAATGTTCTGCAAGTGAAAATCAATTTCAGACTAAGTTTAGATGCACTGACCCATTGCAGTTTTTAGGTCATTAATTCATTGCTTACTTCACTCTGAACCCAATAAAGTGAAGCTACCTTTCTGGATATCTATTTCTGAAGTAAACTAGAACCAGAAGTGATGTGAACTGCTTGCTGCTCTGAACTCTCCCAGCTGGTGACAACTCCCCACTGAGCTTGCTTGAAATAGGCTGTAAACATTCACTTCTGTTTGACCTTTAGGGAACTTCCTTTCTTTATCAAAAGGCGACACCCCACTCACTGAGTCAGCGGATCATATCTTTAGGCTACACAACTACCTTTGGTCAGAATATATAATGAAGGCTTCTTACAGCCAGAATTCAACCATAAATATGAGCCTTGCCAGGGTCAAGTTTCTGGCATCTCAACATTAGCTCTGAGAGTAAGTTAAGGAGCATCCAACTCTGCCATTTAGTCTGATAGATCTAATTACTGATATCAGTCATGCAAAGTCACAGGCTTTTAACCAACAACCTACCAGATGCCATGCACAGTCCAGAGGCCACATCCCATGAAATGTGGATGTTTTATTCAAAACGGTAACCATAAGGGGAAAATTTGGGAGTCCAGAACAATGACAACAAAAGTTTTTGGCTGTGATAAAGTGCAAAGTCTCTATAAGGCTTAAGGAAGTGGCAAACCTCTTCCACGAAAGATAAATAAACTGAGTAAGAGCGATGCACAGAGAAATCACTCTTCCAAATTATCATGAGATTTTCAAATAATGATCAACTCGGTGCTCGCGTATTATAGAGGAGAGCGGGCTTAGGGATCTGGACAATCCACCACACTTTTACATCTGGCTGTTCACTATCACCAAGTGAAATTCTACCCTTAGACCTTACCCCACCCTCATCTGCCAAAACGAAGATCATCATGTTGAGTAAAGAAAGCTTTGGTGTACTTTAGTTGCACATAGATGGACCTACTTCATGAAGTTATTTTCCTTTTCTAGCTATCTTTCTAGCTTCTTTTAAGCTCTCTTTTGCATCTGAGCAACTGTGTTCAGAATTGAAATTTTTGGTGAACTAGGGATGGGAAGACCTGTGGAAGTTCTCATTCCATATTTAACCAATTTTTAGCTCTGGCAGAATGCAAGCATGAAACTCATTGTCACTGGATAGAAATCTAAAAAAAAAAATAAAAATTAAGTGTTGAGTCTAGGGCTCCTGGCCACTAAGCATGAGTACTGTCTAAATATTAATATGCAGACAATCCTGAAAAAAGTTTTCTTAAGATAAGCATCAGAGGAGTAGCCATGTTGGTCGGTAGCTTCACAAATAATGTGCAAAACTGTGGCACATTAGAAACTACACATTTATCAGGTCATGAACTTTTGTGTGCAAAACCCACTTCTTCAGATGCCAAAAAAAAAAAAATAGCAGTAATTAGGGAATGAGGGTGCTGATTCTGAAGTTTTAATTCTACTTCTGCTTCTAATTCTAATTCAGGTCTTAAGTTTGTTTTAATTTTCCAGCCTGGTATTCTGTCTCCATGGATTTTATATAATGTAATATAAACAAAGGTGATTAATATATGCTGGCTAAAATTTAAATATATATTATATTAAAATATGTGTTATATATTAATATGAATTAAGAAGCAATAACATTAATCACAAGTCTTTTAACAGTGATATAGCTTTAACTTTAGTTTAGAGGTTGAACCTCTCCAGTCTGTCTGTCTGTCTGTCTGTCTTTCTCTCTCTTGTTCAGCAACATCCATGAGCTGGCATAATTTTAGCTGGCATGGCTACTTATCAATGGTGTGGCAAAGTTTCCCATTGTCCCATGAAGTTTCTTACAGTCACTAGTTCTGGCTCTTAGTGTTCTGTGCTGTTAGTTAGCTGTAATTTACCACCATATGTTTTCTAAGAACCCAGTAATCAGTGGAAGTGTTGGTAATGCTGCTAGACAGTATTGACCTCTCATGGTCCAGCAAATTTTCTTGCTTGGCAGTGGTCAGGTCCCAAGGGTCAGACTACAGAGGTTCAACCCATACCACAATCCTGTTCACTCATGCTATGTATCCCATAACACCTTACTTTTGCTGAAGGATGCAGTTGGCACAAGCTGATAAGAAACTTCTCAAACTCAAGAGTCATTCACTCTGGCTGCGTCTACACGTGCACGCTACTTCGAAGTAGCGGCAGTAACTTCGAAATAGCGCCCGTCACGTCTACACGTGTTGGGCGCTATTTCGAAGTTGAAATCGACGTTAGGCGGCGAGACGTCGAAGTCGCTAACCCCATGAGCAGATGGGAATAGCGCCCTACTTCGACGTTCAACATCGAAGTAGGGACGTGTAGACGATCCGCGTCCCGCAACATCGAAATAGCGGGGTCCTCCATGGCGGCCATCAGCTGGGGGGTTGAGAGATACTCTCTCTCCAGCCCTTGCGGGGCTCTGTGGTCACCGTGGGCAGCAGCCCTTAGCCCAGGGCTTCTGGCTGCTGCTGCTGCAGCTGGGGGTCCGTGCTGCATATACAGGGTCTGCAACTAGTTGTTGGCTCTGTGTATCTTGCACTGTTTAATGAAAGTGTGTCTGGGAGGGGCCCTTTAAGGGAGCGACTTGCTGTTGAGTCCGCCCCGTGACCCTGTCTGCAGCTGTGCCTGGCTCCCTTATTTCGATGTGTGCTACTTTGGCGTGTAGACGTTCCCTCGCTGTGCCTATTTCGATGTTGGGCTGAGCAACGTCGAAGTTGAACATCGACGTTGCCAGCCCTGGAGGACGTGTAGACGTTATTCATCGAAATAGCCTATTTCGATGTCGCAACATCGAAATAAGCTATTTCGAAGTTGGGTGCACGTGTAGACGTAGCCTCTGTGACTTATTACAAGATAGGAAAGTACCTTCACGGAATTCGGGTACTCAAGCAAAGGTAAGGAAGGCACAATACAATAAGTTAGGGAAGTGGAACAAAGAGATGGGTTGGATTTTAGTGATATATAAATAGACATGTAACTTTTAATGTCATAAATGACCTGAAATGTGTAATTTGGAGACCATACCATCAGTGTAAGGTGAATGTACTGTTACTCTAAGGGTTGGTCTACATGAGTCCCCTCCTTTGAAGTGAGCACGTAAAGGAGCCCGCTCGGTGAATAGGAATTAGGTGGTGCGCTGCATATGCAGCATCTCATTAGCATAATTATCACCATGCAAACTTCAAAGTTGCTAACTTTGAAGCTCTGGCAAGCAGTCTAGCTGTGGGCGCTTCGAAGTACCTGAGGTACTTCAAAGTTCCCTTACTCCCAAAATGTTTTGGGTGTAAGGGAACTTTGAAATTACACAGGTATTTCGAAGTGCCCATAGCGAGACTGCTTACCAAGCCTTCGAAGTTAGCAACTTCAAACCTTGTGCGGTGAGAATTATGCTAATGAGGTGCTACATGTGCGGCGCAGCACCTCATTGCTCTTCACCGAGTGGGCTTGTTTACATGCCCCCTTCGAAGGAGAGGAGCTAGTGTAGACAAGCCCTTTGGGGCTGTTCTTTGGAGACTGGTATCATATAGACCCGTTTTTCTTGGACCATGTTATTAAACCTGACTGGCATTGAGTATGTGAGCACAAGAGTATATTTCATAACAAGAACACAAAACAAAATGTGGTCAAGCAATTGACTATACAATGTATGAACAAGCCATATGCATTGTTATGAACCTAAATGGAGGGACAGTATCATTTAATGTCCCCAGATACAAATTCTCTCTTTTTTCTCTTTTGCACCCTCTTATCACAATCAGGTATACCGAATTTGCCTAAGGATGAGTGGCAATCATATAAATTGCTAGCTTTAAATGAACACCATTTGCTACCAGTTTCTTTCTAATTCAAGTTATTAGAAGGAAGGGCTTGGTGGTTAATTTTTATTGATTAGCTAAATATATTAGAAAGAGACAAATGGACGGTATAATTGTTTGTGGAGTATTGTTTCCTGAAACCTCATTACACCAGCTAGGATTTAACTGAACAATCCATTTCTCAAATACTATAAATGCTGATCAGATTTGCTGAGCCAAACATTTCTGAATATCAGAAGAAAAGTAGCAGCATGGAATTCAGGAGCACACAGAAAAAGATTCAAGGTAGAAGCATATTTCTAAGTCTCTTGAGAACTTGGGCATGGTCTGAGAATATTTCAGCCATTAAGGGACAGAGCTGATTTTTAACCTCATCTCAGCCATCTTGCAGGCATTGCTCACTTTTATGTAGCCCATAGTCATAGAAAAAGGAATCTTATTTTTCCTTCACTGTTGGAGTGATACAGATGCTGCCATCAGTTCCTAGTCCATTCTAACTCATTTTATCCTTGTTTCCATTTTAAGTTGTATTGTATTGCAGTATTTGTAAACCTAATCTCAACAGAAGCCACTCCACATTCCCAAATAAGCAATTTTCTCAGTCAAATCTCTGGGGTATTCAGCAGTTATTCCAAACAATTTGCAGAATGCAGCTAAAGGTCCAAATAATGACTTCTATTGCATCCCCCATCCAATGGACAAGCTATGAGCAAGGTCTTTGAAATCTAAACATTTCAAACTGATGAACCAAGAGAAATACCTGGAAAATCCTGGTACCATCTGAAATTCCTTGTTTTCTGGGATGTTTAAGCCCAGTTTCAGTTTTTGCAACTTTAAATGAACTTTAAAAAGAAACTCTGATGGGAAAGAGCACATCATTTTCCTTTCAAGCTTGCTTTAGCATTTCTTGCTTATGGACAATAACAAACATCTTTGAAGTCATATTCTGGTTATAATGAGGATTCTTGTCTTGTTTTCAGGTGCTGCACACTGGTTTGAAGCAGTGATGTCTATGGTCTACTATAGTTAGGGCAATAGAATGACGGTCATTAAATAGTAAATGAATTTTATACTGCTTTATTTCTTATACCTGAAATGCTTATTACAGTGAGGTATTTATACCCTACTTGAATTCTATGTGCTTCCTCTTTAAGGATGCTCAGTGTTTAACAAGTTTTAGAGCTGAGCTGGCTGAAAAAACAAAAATCATTGTGCCAAAAACAGAGGTTTTGAAATTTGTTTTCATTATGCCTCATAACTATGTCTAGGCCTTCTGAAATTTTTCATGAAAAAAGGGCATGCTCATCCCAGAAGAGGCTGGTGGTTTGGGACATGCAAGTTCAACTTCTTGGTTTAAATTTAGCAGAGCAGAGACTTGAACGTGTATTTTTAACATCCCTTGTTAGTGCCCTAAACATTGAGTTGTTGGGTATTTGGAAGCCAGGATACTTCATGTGTGCATTCTCTCTCTCTCGCTCTCTCTCTTTGCAAAATGAGTTGGCTGTAATGAATTTGTATTTTCCTGTCAAAAACAGGTGGTCAAAAAATTCCCAACCAACTCTACTTCCAAGGTCAGTACCAAACATGTCACACTCACATTGGCTATAATAACAGCTGCTTAGTTATACCAATAAGAGAACATTTAAACACTGCTTAGTAAACTTTGTCATTGTGTTTACTGGGAGAAGGCTCAGGACCTGAATTTATTATAGTTAGATGGCCTTTCACTCTACGCCAATCGAGTGCAGTGGCTTAATACCGGTAACTGCTGCTTCCCGTGTTGTGTCACCGCTCAGAAAGCGATGCCGAAGTGTCCTCTCCAGGGCTCAGGCCTGGGCAAGTAAGTTTGAAGAACCAGCTGATGCCCAGCAGCAGGGTCCCCCTCTCCACGCGACTGATGTAATCCAAGGGAAAGGCGAAAGCCAGTACAGCTTGGCACCAATGTCATCACAGGAGCTGCCAGAGTGAGATTGCCCACAACCTCAATCTGCCTTAGGAGCTCCATCTCCGGATTTTTCCTCAGGGTTTACTCCTGAAGCCTTTCCCATGACTAGGTATCACCGCAAGGCAGTGGAAGTTTTAAATCAGAGTTTCCTTCTCCTAGGTGGACGGCCTTCCCAGGCTGACAAGCCCCATCTGCCCAAAGCAGCTGGTTTGAAGGCACCAGTCACCCGCCTTCGCCCCTTCTCCTGTCAGTGCAAACAGTTTTGCCAGGCTTAGAAACTAAGCCACACATGAAGGCCAGGAGCTGGACTTCGGTTGTCAGAGGCTATTGGAGACGCACATCATGGGAGCATTTATAGATAGTGGGAGCTTATCCCAGCTACCACCCCCGGCTATGACAACCCTTGAAAGCAGGGGGTTGCTTCCGATGGTGGGAGAAGTCTTCGGATCTCATTAGGCAGTTACCGCCTGCCTCAAGCTGGGCAGCCCCCAGCCAGGTAGGTGCTGCCTCGCCACAGTCCACTTGTTCCATTGGGTGTGTGGGGCTTAGGGAATCACCGACAGGTGGATTGTTAACCTTACACCAGGCAAAACAAACAAACAACAAAATAATCCAGCCTTCAGGCTGGGCACATGGAATGTACAGACCATGACTCCAGGCCTTACAGAAGACCTACAGAGCATTAGTAACCCCCAGAAGACAGCAATCATTAACAACGAGCTGAGAAGACTGTGGATGGACATTGTGGTCCTCCAGGAAACAAGGTTATCATCCTCTGGATGTCTCAGGGAGAAGGTCTTTTCCTTTTTCTGGCATGGGAAGCCTCCAGAAGAGACCAGGGAACACGATGTTGGCTTCGCAATCAGAAACAGCCTAATTGGCTCAATCATACCACCAAATGTGGGAACTGAGAGAATGCTGAAAATCCAGCTTCAAACACCAGTGGGCATGGTCAACATCTTCAGCATCTATGTGCCCACTTTAATTTCTGCCCAGGAAGTTAAGGACAAGTTCCATGATGAACTTAGCATTGCCATCAGTGAGGTACCTTCCCATGAGCAGCTATCCATCCTTGGCGACTTCAACGCCAGAGTTGGCAGCGACCACCACAGCTGGCCGTCCTGTCTGGGACAGTTTGGAACAGGGAAGATGAATGAAAACAGACAGCGCCTCCTTGAACTCTGCTCTCAACATGACCTCTGAGTAAACAATATCTTCTTCAACATCTAACCCCAGCACAAAGTTTCAAGGCGACACCCAAGATCGAAACGTTGGCACCAGCTTGACCTCATCCTCACCAAATGCAGCCGTTTAGGTAATGTCAGGGTGACATGTAGCTAACACAGCGCAGACTGTGACACTGACCATTTGCTCGTGTGTAGTAAGGTGCACATCCAGCCTCAAAGATTCTTTCGCTCCAAAAAGGAAGGGAGGCCGCGCATTGACACTGGCAAGACTTGTGACCCTTCAAAAGTATGCGAGTTTGTCCAAGCACTTGAAGAGGCCTTGCCCCGCCCGGATGACACTGATATCAGCAAGAGATGGGAACAACTACAGGACGCTATCTATAATACTGTGATATCGACCTTTGGGAAGAAGACAGTCAAGTCTGCTGATTGGTTTGAAGCCCACACTAAAGTGCTGATGCCCCTGATTGAGAAGAAGAGACAGGCACTGGCTGCATACAGGTCCTCTCCCAGTGAGGTGAACCTGCAGGCACTCCGGTCTGCTTGGAGTCAAGTGCAGCAGGTTGCTCGGCGGTGTGCCAATGATTACTGGTTCCAACTCTGCTCCAAGATTCAGCAGGCCGCGGACACTGGTAACATGCGAGGAATGTACGATGGGATCAAGCAGACCATCGGTCCATCACAAAGAAAGACTGCCCCACTTAAGTCAGCCACAGGCAAGGTCTTGAAGGACAGAACCAAGCAGATGGAACGCTGGGTGGAACACTACTCACAGTTGTACGCCAGAGAGACCGTAGTTACAGAGAGAGCCCTGAATGCCATCTGGTCTCTGCCCACCATGACTGAACTCGATGCTGAGCCCACCTTGGAGGAACTCAGCGACGTGCTGAAAGCACTCTCTTCTGGAAAAGCCCCAGGGAAAGACGGTATTCCCTCAGAAATCCTCAAATGCGCCAGTGGTACCCCAGTTTCAGAGCTGCATGGGATACTTTGCCAATGCTGGAGAGAAGGCAGTGTACCACAAGATATGAAGGATGCTAACATGCTTACTGTCTACAAGAACAAGGGTGACAAAAGTGATTGTAACAACTATCACGGCATCTCCCTTCTCAGTACCGTGGGGAAGCTATTTGCATGTGTTGTTCTGAAGAGGCTCAATGTTCTTGCGGAGAGAGTCTACCCTGAGTCTCAGTGCGGGTTCAGAGCTGAACAGTCCACCATAGACATGGTTTTCTCTGTTAGGCAACTTCAAGAAAAGTGCAGGGAGCAGAACAAACCTCTGTATATTGCCTTCATCGACCTGACCAAGGCATTTGACCTCGTCAGCAGAAAAGGTCTGTTTCGATTTTGGCTAAGATCGGCTGTCCCCCAACTCTGCTCAGCATTATTAGGGCCTTTCATGAAGGCATGAAGGGGACCATCATATACGACAGATCCACATCTGAACCCTTTGAGATTCTCAGTGGAATGAAGCAGGGGTGTGTGCTGGCTCCAACAGTGTTCGGCATCTTCTTTGCAGTTTTGCTCAAATATGCCTTCGGAAATGCTACAGAGGGCATCTCTCTCCGCACGAGAACAGACGGCAACCTCTTCAAACTGTCGAGGCTTAGAGCGAGGACCAGGATGCTTACGAAGCATCTAAGGGAGTTCCTTTTTGCAGACGATGCAGCTAGGCTGCTCACACTCAGCAGGAACTGCAGTCACTCATAACTCGCTTTGCGGATGCATGTATGGAATTTGGCCTCACAATCAGCTTAAAGAAGACCCAGGTGATGGGCCAAAACGTGGGTAACGAGCCATCTATCAATGTGTTAGACTACGAACTGGAAGTCCTCCATGAGTTCGTGTACCTAGGCTCAACAATCTCAGACAACTTGTCACTTGATAGCGAGATCAACAAGCACATTGGAAGAGCTGCCACAATGTTCTCCAGGCTGATGAAGAGAGTATGGGCTAACAATAAACTCACTGTACACACCAAGGTGCAGGTCTATGCAGCCTGTGTTTCGAGCACACTGTTGTATGCCAGTGAAACATGGACTTTGCGCTCAAAACAAGAGCAGCGGCTCAACACATTCCACATGCACTGCCTTAGGTGCATACTCGGTATCTCATGGCAGGACAAGGTCCCCAATAGCGCAGTGCTTGAGAGGGCAGGCACTGCCTCCATGTTCACCCTTCTCAAACAGAGGCGTATGCGCTGGATGGGCCATGTCTCACGCATGACGGATGGCTGAATACCGAAGGACCTCCTCTTCGGCGAACTGGTGTCTGGAAAGAGGCCAAAACGGCGACCTAAATTGAACTACAAGGACACGTGCAAGCGTGTCCTCAGTGCTCTCTGTATCAGTGTGAACACCTGGCATTCGCTCGCCTCAGACAGGCATGCCTGGAAACAGGGAGTGAAGGAAGCTCTTGTTGTGTATGAAACTACCTTGGGGAAGGAAGCGGAAGACAGGAGAGCCCTCAGGAAGATCCGTGCCCATGATACCAGAGCGACATCTGCCTACTGCTGCTCACGGTGTGGAAAGGACTGCCACTCCCGCATTGGATTGCACAGCCACAGAAGATGCTGCTCGAATCAGTCCAACTGGGGCGCAAACCCATGATCCCTCGGGATTGAAGGATGCCTACTAACTACTAACTAGATGGCCTTTATCGCAACATTAGCTATAATGAGCAACAGAGCTACATACATAGATAAGCCGCACTAAAAGAAGTCCTTTTTCCTTAAACACACCCAGCTTGCCCAAGCCATAAACTGCTGAGAATTGTTTGATATTATTTATTTTACTTTAAAACACATGTTGCATATTGTGCTACATTAATGCATGTACTATTTGCTGAGTGGTTATATTTTAAACCATCTTTTCCCAATTTTATGGGATATAATTAAAATGTTCCATGTCAGTTTTAATATTTGCTTTCAAAATATGAATTACTAGGCTTTTCAGATGCCTGCAAGTCTTGCCTTTTGTCGGTCTTTTTTCTGATGCTTTTCAGTGTTCTATGGCAATAACCTTACAATTATTTTGAACGTTTTGCTCTGCCTAGGATATGCTAATCTACTTTAATTTCCATTAAATTTTTTAACTTGAATTTAATGTGGAAAGAAGTTAGTTTGTTGTGTTGCTTACATTAACATTAAAACTTAATCTATTAATATAACTTATTAATGATAAAGGTAAGGCTGATTTTGTCCTTATAATTTCTGAGGAAGAGAAGTAACAGTTTACAATCTGTTCACTCTACTCCTTCAACTCTGGATTGTTTTGAACCCTTTTCCCCCATTGCACCACCTTTATTATTTTTGTTTAACCACCTCAGGAATGTATGTAGCTAGTCCATTGTGCCCGACGATGACGTCTTGAGCTTACACAAGCTCATCAGTTGTGGACTCGCATGTGGCTGAGGAGTCCAAGCTTTGAATGGCATGAGCGTTCACAGTGGGGGCAAGGGAATTGTTCTGGCTCTGTTAGCGTGGCTGCTGCTGTTGCTTTCTTCCTCTCACAAGCATCAATGAGGTGTACGCGTCACTGATATTCAAAGTTGTCTTACACGTGTCGTACAAGAGCACACCAGCCTGTTCAGTCTTTTGCATGCTGATCTAGATGATCTGGTTTTAAACCAGCATGAGAAATGTTGGACTTCATGCAGTCTTTATATTTCTTGCGAAGCCTTCCTTGATTCCTTTTGCCCTGGGAGAGTTCACTGTACAGGAGTTGCTTAGGGATTCTTGACTCCTCTATTCATATGATGTGCCCTGTCCAGTGAAGCTGGGCTTTCAGAATCATGGCTTTGATGTTCGTGGTTCCTGCTCTGTCCAAGACTTCCAGGTTCGTAACTCTGTCCTGCCATTGAATGTGCAGTATTGACCTCAGGCTGCATGTGTGGAAGTGCTCCAGCGGTTTTATATGTTTTCTGTACAAGGTCCAGGTTTCACAGCCATACAGGAGACTGGTCAGAACTACAGCCTTGTACACTTCCAGTTTAGTGGACTGTTGGATATTGTGCTGATTCAACATTCGTGCTTTCAGATGTCCTAGTGCCTGGCTGGCCTGACAGATTCTGGCATTGATTTCTTAGTCAAGGGAGCCATCACTGGCTATCACACTGACAAGGTACTTGAACTCCTCTACTGTTTTTAACTCTGTTTCTTCAATAAAGATTGAAGTGGGGAGAGCAGCAGATCCCGGAGCAGGTTGAAACAGTACCTCCGTCTTTGCTAGGCTGATGGTCAAACCAGTGAGGCTAGTGGCATCAGCAGACTTGTTGACGATGATCTGGAGATCAGATTCCTTGTGTGCCATAAGTGCACAGCTGTCAGCAAAAAGGGCTGCCAGGATGAGCCTCTCAAGCATCTTGGTTTTAGCATTCAGACGACGGTTGAAAATTAACTAAAACAATTATTAAAATTCAGGGCACTTTAAAAGTTAAAGACCTACTTTCCCAGTTAAGGATTAGTTGCTAAGTCTGAGGCAGTGCTGCTGGCACATAATTTTTTTCAAGGTGGCAGGAATTTGGGCATAGGCTGGAGTCAGTCTCCACATGACAGGAGGTGCTCTAACCCTCTAGCAAACTGGAGCCCACTGACTGGCTGCCTACCCCACTTGTCTTCCTCCTGGGGTAGAGTAACTAATTGGAACTTCTGCATGCAGAGCACTCTCCCCACAGGAACCAAAGTCATTGTCACAGAAATAGAGTGGGAAGGAGGGTACCTCACAGTCCCAGTTGCTCAGGGCAGCTCCATTCCTGCCTCTTCCTTACTGTGAGCAGCCAGGACATGCAAATACCTCTGCTTTGGCCTCCTTCCCCCCTTCCTCTCTGCAGCACCCAGACTGGAAAGGGGCAGGTGCAAAGAAAAACATATTTTGACATTTCACCCCAATTAGAAGTTAAATATTTTTCAAGTGTGAATTGTTGACCTGTGATTGACCTGATTTTGGGAAGCTCTTAAAATTAAGATCAAGCTGTAAATCTTACTCTAAGAAATGCCAAAATGTTTTAATCAGTGAGGCATAAGACCTGCAAGTTAGTATATCTATAAATATTGTAAATGTTTGGCTTGAGTGTTTGACCCCAGGCTATAAGATTTAGCCAGATGTACTTTTCGACAGATAAATAAACCACAAAGGCATAGACTATGCTTGAAATAATAGTTATAGGGGCTGTTTGGTACTGTAATCATGTAGGAAAACATTAATGCATCAAAACCATTGGGCACTATGTTGATGTAAATAACTTAGAATAGTGAAAGCAAGAGCGAGTTTGAAGGCAATGGATAAGATTTGGAAAAGCAAAGCAATTAGCTTAAGGATGAAGCAGGGTGTCTTGAAAACGTATGTATTCAGCAGCATGTTGTACGGATGTGAGACATGGGTGATAATGAAAGATTCAAAAAGAAGAATATTAGTGTTTGAAAGGAGTTGTTATAGAAATATTCTGAGAATAGGATGGATGCAGAAGGTCACCAATGAGGAATTATATAGGAAGATATAGCCGAAAGAGAACCTGCTGCAGAAGGTTATAAAACAGAAGCTACAACTATTTGGACATATTTGCAGAATGAACGACAAACAAAAAATCAAGACCCTAGTATTCAGCATAATGGATGGTTTGAATAGGAGAGAAAGACCCCACAGAGAATGGATAGATGATGTAGTAGATTAGTGCGGAGCTAGTCTGCAGAAACTAAGCCACTCTGCACTGGATAGGGAAAGGTGGAAGGAAATAGTGAGAGACGCATCAGACACCAATGGTTATTGATGATGATGATGAACAGTCAGGGGCAATGAGGGTATCCTGAAATAACAGGTATCCAATAAGGTATTCTGAAATAACAAACAAAGACAAAGAGCCAATACCTAATCAACTATGGTCCCAGACATGAGGGTGGGAATGAGCGGGTGTAAGGCCCAGACGGGTAATAAAATATTGGAAGATCAACTCCTCATTTGTCAGAAGTGATGAGCTTGTTAAAACTGAATTGTCGCTCCCACTTCTAATGCGTCTTCTACAGTGTTTTTTTTGGTTTTCACCTTAATGGCATCCATAGAATTACATGTATGCATGATTCAGTGTATATGTGAGGTCTATGTTGCTTTTTACTTTGTCCTCTATATTTCTGTTTATTTTTCTGTCATTACAATTATGCTTGTTTGTATGGACCTAAATAAAGCTGTAATTTCTCTATTTTTGTAACTCACCTATTTCAATTTCTATTGCAATTTTTGTATGGCGACCAGACTTAAGAACCTATTATTAGTGAGTTTTGCAATTTGTATGGTAAATGAATCAACGGATACAGAACTTTTTCTTGTGAAGATATTTCCATTTTCTCTCTATATCTATATACAGTTGGCACAAAGTTGTGGAATTTAAAGTTGTGGAGACAACATTAATTCTGAAAATTATTTTGACTGCCTGATTTTGCACCATACATTATCTTCTTCAAATATAGTTTTGTTTGTTTGTTGTGTCATATAACATTAATCCAGGACCAGACTCTGCCATTCTTATTCATGCAGAGTATTACTTGCTCAATGCGTAATCCCATGGAAAAAAACAGGACTTTCTTCAGAGCAAAATACAAGTGTCACCAAGGGTGGCAAAATCCTGGGCCTTAGATATTCGCTTTTTACATAGACTTTACATGATCAATGGAATTGAAGATTACTCTGTAACCCATATTCAGTGTGCCATAATATTTTAATAAAACACAGAATTATAAAGACAGATTCTGTTGCCATTCCTTACACTAAGTAGTAATTTACTTCTTGAAAAACTCTTATTGAAATTGGTGGAACTACTGAAACAGTATGGTGCTATTCAGTGTGAGTAACGGAATCAGAATCTGGCCAGTAGAAATAAACCTACCATTTATTAATTAACTGTATTCCTTTCACAACCGTATATTAGGAAAAATAATACTCATTCTTCATTTTAAAGTTTTTCACCATATAGGTTCCAAGGAACCAGTCTTCTCAGTATTTTCTCTGAGGCTAGGAATGTGTCTTTCAAAAAGAGAACAAGAGCTAACAAATCATCTGAGCACAACAACATATGTTGATCAATAGAGCTCAGAATGTAATTACATCTGTTCTTTTATCTGAATTATTTCTTTCTAGACTCTTACCTATTGTATTTCAGTTGAAATTTAAAATCAAACACGTAAATCAAATTACTTGTATTCTCTGCTGAGCTTATTCCTATTATTCCTAATCAGTGGTGTCAACTAATTATTAGATTTCTCTGCAATACCCTGAAATCATGTTATCCAAATACTTGTTCAAACTTTTTCTCACTCTTTAGTCTGGTTTGGAACATGAGAAAAACTGGTAACTAGTTAAAATCCCTTTACACCCTGAAGACAAGCTTGATGACATACAAACCTTATCAGGATTCCTCTGAACCCAAGTCTAGCAATCTTATTAATTTTGTCTAATATTTCCTCTAACAGTGAAAACCACACAATCTGGACTTGTCATTCTTTGTGTAGTTTCATATGAAGGAAGTACAAATACTGCATGTTACAGGTTTAACCCCTCTAGTTCAGCACATTCTGGTTCAGCACCATCCATGGTCCACCATGATTTTAGCCACATGTCCACTTATCATGGGCATGACCAAGTTTCCCGTGGTTTGCAGCCACCAGTCCTGACTGCCAGTGTTTTGGGCTATTATTTAGCTCTAATTAACCCTTAAATATCAGGGGTAAATTAAAGCTTAATAACAGACCAGTAAGTAGTGGAAGTGCTGTTAATGATGCTAGATAATATTGACCTCCCATAGTTTGGCAAATTTTCTGATAAGGCACTGGTCCTCAGGGTGCCATACTAGAAAGGTTCAACCTTTAATTTTTTTTTTTTTTGCTGTGAATAAATCAGCCTTTTACAGGACATGCAGGATCAAATGGCTGGAAGAGAGTAAGAAAATATGTAGTGATAGATTCACAGCTCTCTGTGTACCTAGCTTCACAAAGAGACAGTTAGGGGGTGACTTGATTACAGTCTGTAAGTACTTACCAGGATAATAAATATTTCGTAACGGCATCTTCAACTTAACAGAGAAAGCTATAGCATGAGCCAATGGCTGGAGTTGAAGCTAGCCAAATTCATAGTAAAAATAAGGCATACATGTCTAATAGAGAGAGCAACTAACCATTGAAACACTTTACTATGGGTTGTGCAAGATTCTTCATCAATGATCATTTTAAAATCAAGTTTGGGTATATTTTTTCCTAAAAGATCTATTCTGAGTATTATTTTTGGGGATGATATGTGATCTGTGTTATCCAGGAAGTCAGTCTGGACAATCATGGTGGTCCCATCTGAATTAGAATCTATGACTCTCTGCGAAGAAGCAGGTAAATACTGTACTTCTCTGCATTGTTGGAGTACTTAATTTGTTAATATTCATTCTCCTCCACCCCTCTATATAAACCTTGTATTCTAATTGTCTACCATAATCTGAAAATCTGAAGAAGTGCTCATGAATGCTCATTACCTACTGAATAAATTTGTTAGTCTTTAATGTGTTGCAGTACTGCTTATTTTAATGGATTTAATTATTTTAATAGGTTGATAGGGTTATATTAGAGAATATTTTCCTGTAACTCAAGGGGACCTGAATGCACATTCTTCACATTGAACTAAGGCAAACTTAGCGTACATATCAAAACAAAAAGCAGTCAAGTAGCAGTTTAAAGACTAGCAAAATAGTTTATTAGGTGAGCTTTCGTGGGACAGACCCACTTCTTCAGACCATAGCCAGACCAGAACAGACTCAATATGTTTGGAACCTTTCACCTTAGAGGGTGAGGAACTAAGAGGTGCCTGTGACCTTTAACACGGAGAATATGTTAAATCAGAAGTTCCCACAATATTTTGGGTGGCATCAGGATGTGGCCACCAACTGTTACAAGTGACCACTCTGACAATTTTTCATAGAATACTTAATTAACATATAAAACTACTGGAGCGCTTCCAGACACGCAACCTGAGGTCAATACTACACATTCGATGGCAGGACAGAGTGAAGAACCTGGAAGTTCTGGACAGAGCAAGAACCATGAGCATCGAAGCCATGATTCTGAAACCCCAGCTTCACTGGACAGGGCATGTCACACAAATGGAGGAGTCAAGAATCCCTTAGCAACTTCTCTAGGGTGAACTTTCCCAGGGCAAAAGGAATCAAGGTAGGCCTCGCTAGTGGTATAAAGACTGCATGAAGGCCAACACTGCTCATGCTGGTTTAAAACCAGATAATCTAGATCAGCATGCAAAAGACGGAACAGGCTGGTGTGCTCTCGTATGACGCATGTATAACAACTTTGAAGAGCAGCGACACATATGCCTCATTGATGCTTGTGAGAGGAAGAAAGCAACAGCAGCAGCTGCACCAACAGAGCCAGAACAATTCCCTTGCCCCCACTGTGAATGTCCATGCTGTTCAAAGCTTGGATTCCTCAGCCACATGCGAGTCCACATCCAATGAGCCTGTGCAAGCTCAAGAAGTCATCATCGGACACGACGGACTACTTACATTTAATTAATATTAGGAAAAACAAATATCCACATATACCTTTCCAAATCACTGCAGTTTTTTATATTATTTGCAGACTCAAATAAAATAAAATAAATAAAATAAAATAAAATAAAATAAGGGCTGTCACTTGGTCCCGCCAAGAGGGCAGGGGGCTGGACCCAATGAACTCTTGAGGTCCCTTCCACTTCTTTGAAATATGTGTATCTCCATAATATGCAGTTGTTTCTAGCCTTTACTGGACCTAATCAGAACAGAAATGCAGGGTCTACATCTCCACTACAGCGATCTTTCAAAATAAGCCCTTCTGGATGTTCTGTTCCAAAAGAACTTCTTTCGAAAAAGTGCAACCACACACAAAAAGCAGATCAAAAGCGTGATCTGCTCTTTCAAAAGAGAACATCCACACAGCCCCCTCCCTTTCAAAAGAACATGCCAAATATTGAAAAATCAGGTAACGTGAGGACTGCTCTTTCGAAGAAAGTGCCTGTGGATCATCTACATATGTTTTCTTTTGAAAGAAGCTTTCTAAACAATGCACTCTTCCCAAAACAGGAGTGCTTTCGAAAGGAGCAGCACGTTCTTTTGATTTAATTTTGAAAAATGATTTTTGCGTGTAGATGATCTGCTGGATATTTTGAATGAGCACCTTCCTTTGAAAAATATTTTGAAAGAACTTGCTAGCGTAAATGTGGCCAAGGAGTTTTGCACATACTTGTATATTTGCTTCTTTAGCTTTTTGGTGGTTTGCTAATTAGTAAATCTGCTGCAACTATAAGTAAAATTTGTATGGTTGTGAATATCAATTTTCACAGAAGACTTAATAGCTACCTAGTCTTTTGGGAGGTGCCAGAATGATGGCCACTGGCAATGATGGGAAGGTCATGATGATGAGGAAGGGGATGGCCAACACTTCAAGTTGTTCTACAAGGGATGATGTGAGTATGTGGAGGTGCAGATGTACATTCTGTGGTATCTCCATCTGTCTTCCTAAGTTGGAGTGTTTGTGACTGTGCTAAATATACTCAATAACCTATATTTGTAACTATAAAACAGTTCCTACAGTGTGAGCATTGAAACTGTGCACACTGGGGATTCCAACTGTACAACAGTTTAAATACTGGGTACGATCTTGGGACAAGAAGAAATCAACTTTCACAGTACTGGAATTAATACAGATCCTTATGTAATCAATATATGCTCATCCCTCCTTAAACAAGTACTTTACTTACAAGGGAGACTTATACTTACCATTGCTCACTAGAGCTGTGTCTACACGTGCATACTACTTCGAAGTAGCGGCACCAACTTCGAAATAGCGCCCATCGCGTCTACACGCGTCGGGCGCTATTTCGAAGTTAACTTCGACGTTAGGCGGCGAGACGTCGAAGTCACTAACCTCATGAGGAGATAGGAATAGCGCCCTACTTCGACGTTCAACGTCGAAGTAGGGACCGTGTAGACAATCCGCGTCCCGCAACGTCGAAATTGCTGGGTCCTCCATGGCGGCCATCAGCTGTGGGGTTGAGAGATGCTCTCTCTCCAGCCCCTGCGGGGCTCTATGGTCACCGTGGGCAGCAGCCCTTAGCCCAGGGCTTCTGGCTGCTTCTGCGGCAGCTGGGGATCTATGCTGCAGGCACAGGGTCTGCAACCAGTTGTCAGCTCTGTGGATCTTGTGTTATTTAGTGCAACTGTGTCTGGGAGGGGCCCTTTAAGGGAGCGGCTGGCTGTTGAGTCCGCCCTGTGACCCTGTCTGCAGCTGTGCCTGGCATCCCTATTTCGATGTGTGCTACTTTGACGTGTAGACGTTCCCTCGCTGCGCCTATTTCGATGTTGGGCTGAGCAACGTCGAAGTTGAACATCGACGTTGCTGGCCCTGGAGGACGTGTAGACGTTATTCATCGAAATAGACTATTTCGATGTTGGCTGCACGTGTAGACGTAGCCTAGATGAGTGACCTCCCCCCCACTCCCATTAATAGGAGCCTTACCTCCCACCCAGAGACCCAACTTGCCTCAGCCTGAAATCCCGCCAGCTTCACAGCCCCAAACAGCTGCAACATTAACACCCCACCAACTCTGCTACCCCAACCTGCCGCAACCTTAACACCCCATTGGCTCTGTGGTTCCAACCTGCTGCAACTTTAACACTCTGCCAGCTCCACAACCCCAACCCGCTGCAACCTTAATATCCCTTCAGCTCCATGGCCCCAACTTGCTGCAACCTTAACACCCTGCCAGCCCCACATCCCCAACCCACTGCAGCCTGAAACCCTGCCGGCCTCACAGAGCCAACCTATTGCAAGCTTAACCCCCCCCCACCCAACCCACAGACCCAATCTGCAGCAGCCTTAACCCCCCACCTGCCCCATGGACGCAACCTGCAGCAGCCTGATTCCCTCCCCCTGACCTCACAAACCCAACCAACCACCAGGTTTTAATTTTCCCTCCCACTCATGGCCCCAAACTGCCCCCAGCATTTAATCCTCTCCACCCCCCCAGCCCAAAGTTCACTTACCTTTCAAAAGCAGCACCACATGCTGTCACTCCTTCACCAAATTACAAGCACTTGCAATGAATCAGAGACTTTTATGTGTATTTTAATAGGAATTTAGTGTCTCTCTTTCGAGTTTTCATCTATGAGCAGAAAGCTGGGAACCAATTGTGCCCGTATAGCCAGGAATGAATGTAATTAGTTCATAATTAAAAGATCGGGCAACAACATGCACTGCAAGTCTATGTCAGCTGGCATTTGTAATGAAGACATGATCTGTTGGGTTTTCTGCCCATGAGCCCAAGCTGATACACCTCTGTTCTCAGACTTGCTACCAGAGGTTGCTTCTTGCCATGTGGCTGTACCATGAATAACCTTTTATACTGACGGATGGGTGTAACGGCACCTTAGTCTGAATGAAATTCAATGTTTTTAATAAGCCTTGTTATACAGGCATGTTTGCTACCGATTGGGAAAAGGGACAGCGTGTACTTTATTTTGAATTGCTGAAAAGTGTGGTGAAAAAAAGGGAATAAAGACACAGGTAGTCCAGGGGGGAAAAAAAAGAGAGAGAGAGAGAAATAGAGAGAGAGAGTGGTATGATGGATGACTCTATTATATCCATTAAGGGTTGCCTGTGTCCAGTTTTCCCCTGGGACCCCCAGTGGAAAAGGGACTGTGTTGCTGACTGGGCCATTCAAAGTCCAGCTGGTGGTACAGACGATAAGAAGGGGAGACGACTGAGTTACGTCTGAGTCATTGTTACTAGCCAGATGCACAATTACTATTCCAACCCAGAAATTTCTGGGATGGAGGCTGTATCTGGACTCACGGTCTCCGTTAAAGGCAATTACTCAGGGCTGCTGCCTTGCAAAAAGACACGTGACCTGCCATGGGGTGGAAAAAGGCTAATGTAAATTATGTATATAAATGTATGTATGTACATATAAGTAATGTAAAGTATGTATGTAAAAGGCTAATGTAAATTACACCCCCCTACACACATATTCTGAAAATATTTTGCAGCAGAGTTATTTATTTGTACACTTAATACTGATTTGTTGGTTGATTAGCTTGGGGACTAGCTAACTGAGTGATTCCAGCAGAGGGAGGGAAAGTGTGTGTGGCTTCCAAGTGAAGATTTCTGCATGTAAGAAAAGGGAAAATTTTGTGTCAGTGTTTTTGACTCAAACTGAGGCTCAGTTGAACTCAACTTAGGCTTTTGGAACTCTGAGTTACTTCTCACTGGGCTTGTCTACACTAGCCCCCTCCTTCAAAGGGGACATGTAAAGGAGCCTGCTCAGTGAATAGCAATGAAGTGCCACACTGCATATGCAGCACCTCATTAGCATAAGTCTTGCCACGTGAACTTCAAAGTTGCTAACTTCAAAGTGCCAGCAAACACAGCCTAGCTGCAGGCACTTCAAAGTACCTGTGCTACTTCGAAGTTCCCTTACTCCCAGAATGTTTGGCAGTAAGGGAACTTTGCAGTAGCATGGGTACTTCGAAGTGCCTATGGCTAGACGGCTTGCTGGCACTTTGAAGTCAGCAACTTTGAAGTTCACGTGGCAAGACTTATGCTAATGACGTGCTGCATATGCAGTGTAGTACCTCATTGTTATTCACTGAGCATGCCCACTTTGAAAGAGCCGGCTAGTGTAGGCGAGCCCACTATGTTTCAGTGGTTCTAGTCAGTTTACACTTATTTTGTTTCATTTATTTATATATTCCTGAAGAAAATGTAAGTCAATTACAAAGTAGCCTTGGTATGTAGTTGAAATTAAGCTATTATTATCGCTTCTTTTTCATTTCAGAATTGGTACTGAGCATTGCTAGCTTTTTTTTTGTTTTTGATTGACCCTGTGCAATCCCTGCTAAAAACTGCCAGGGACTTAATTCAGGGTCTGTATGTGGTTTTCTCTGGGCATTGTGTTGAATCAGTTAGAGAGGGGCAGTAAAGGAAATTCTGGCATACTCCATGCTCTCAAGAGAACACTAGCTTATTCTTCCATTTACTTTTCCTAAAGATGAGCCTTCTTCCTGAGTGTTCAAGTGAAAATTTTTAGCCATGGCCAAAAATGCTTTCATCCCGCAGCTCTGAAGCTCAGAGGAGTTGAAAACACTAAGAGCTAATGCATTTGTTCTATATATGCACTATGTACAAGGTCACCTGTATCATCAGCACAATAGTTCACATTCTTCTACAGGTGGAGTGATGAAAAATCTTTAGGTATAATAAAGTTAGCATACTACTAAAGGTAAAGGCAAACAAAACTCATCACTATAGACCAGATGGACCCTTGCAGCGCTGAGTATGGGATGGTAATCAGCTATGTTGCCCCAAAAGGAGGAATGGAAAAAAATGTGACTGCAGCCTTGAAAAGGATGCACCTAACATCCTCTAGCTGACACGTATATGGTGAGCCATCCCATAAATTAGTACAACCTGGCTTTGCATAGCCCCAAGAGGCTATTCTAGCAACTGGTGATTGCCAGTATGTGCAGTGATTCCCTGACCATTCCTCTCTGCCCCATGTATAACCTTGCATTTCACACCCAGTGTGGATGAAATAGAAGCCACTAAACACCTCTACACCACTTAATAGAATCTTTAGGTAAAGGCAAAGATCAATTGCTGTTAAAATGACCTAATTTGCTTGCCCATTGCAAGAGCATGATGGGGTGGTCATTGCCAGCCCATGCTCACTCCAACTCTTGTCTCTGGCCACTTCCACAGCTTGGAAGATGCAATGGTAGTGTGGAGTGATCTTTGTCCTTTTCCCTTGCCCCCAGGCCTTTATCTCTACTGCTCAGAACTGGGGACAACATAATCCATGATGTTTAATATGACTTACTAGACAACCTATGAGCAACTAGCAACAGTATGATATAGAGGCAAATATATTATCAGAGCTTGTTTCAAAGGATGGCATCTGTAGAAAAACCCCAAGTCCTCTGCTTCATAGGTAAAGATGTTTTATGGAAGTCTCTGCCTCTGGAAACTTTATGAAAATCAGCACTTACGTAAAATAATTTTGAAAGGGATATTTTACTATATAAAAAGCATCAACATGTGTAATAAAAGCACATTTATTATTGTCGTTAACCATTTAAGTTGTGTTGGCACCCTGTCATGAGATGGGCTGGGGTTTTAAGGGAGTGGAGCTTAGCTCCACCTATGATTGGTTAACTACTTTCCAGCTTACAGGTCAGAGGCCTAGGATCAGATGATAGTTTGTAGACCATCTATTTCTCAGATAAGACAATAAGCTTTGCAGGGACCAGGTAGGCACCAGTGACTTACTGTAGGTTGTGTAAGTGAGTTACTTTATCTGTTGCATTTAGTGAATTGTTTTGACTGTGGAGGAATATAACAGTCCTGAAGAAAAGGGACTGAAATACTGTTGCTATTGAGAGTGTTATTTGAGGGACTCACTGGTGACTCGAATCAAATTCTAGGCCCCAATGCACCAGCATAAGTACACAGGAATGTATAATTCATGTCTCAAAGGATTACTGGCTATGGATCCAGTCCTGCATTTGGATCCCTAATGGTGGATTGTTGCGTGCTGGCAAAGCCTCACTGGAGTGCACTGCCAGAGGTAGGTTGGCCTGGTTGAAGTCAGCTTTGGTGGAGCTACAATGCGAATGGAAATATCTGCTCAGTTTTTTTCTTATCTTTATGTTTGTGATTTCTATGGAGATTAAGTAATAACAAGTTAGATGACTAGCATTTTTCAAAGTTAATAACTTTCAGGTTTGGTAGATGATGGCAGATGAAATATATGTTCTCTGTCTATTCAGAGATAGCGATTTTGTACTGGCACAAATCTGAGTACCTGGCACAGAAATTCTGGCCCTCTTCATCATTGCATTCCGTTAGAATAGAATGCAGTTTTATTTATTTATTACAATATACTCCACCAATCTTTTACCCAAGTTTTGAACATCTGGTTGTGGCAAGTGCATATATCTATAGCTCTTATTATCTTCAACAGACTTATTAAACAGCTTTATCACTCTAATACCAGTTTATCTTTTCCTGAAGTCAGGGAATGATGTGCTAGCATGACAGTATGATATTTCTACTGAACCACTGCAATGAAACAGGATGGAAGAAAACAAACTGTGGAAGAAACTAAGGAATCTGTATATATTAATAAGCTGTCTTTTGTCTTACTTAATTTATTACACTAATTATTTAAACCAGCTAGAAGGTAGTTCCTATAAATTTGACTATGCAAACAATTATACATGTTCAGCCACCGTATCCTGTTCTGCAGAAAAAAAAAGGTCTCTGCATTTGTTAGTGCATGGAATGTCTGCAGACATTTGTGGCTACTCTGTCACACTGGCATCTCACAGGTCTGAGATGGTGAAAAACAAGTTTAAGAACTACTCAGAAAGAAGGACACACACAAATTCATGGGGCTGGATCTAATGCAGCTAAAAGTGCTGAGGGAGTTGGTTCATTTGATTGCAGAGCCATTGGCCATTATCTCTAAAAATTCATGGTGATCAGGGGAGGTCCCAGACTAATGAAGAAAGATCAATGTAGTGTTCATCTTTAAAAAAAATGGAAGAAGGAGAATCTGGGGAGCCACATACTGGTCAGCCTCACCTTAGTCCGCAGAAAAATCATGAAGGGGATCCTCAGGGAATCTATTTTGAAGTACCTGGAAGAGAGGAAATTGGTCAGGAACAGTCAACATCGATGCACAAAGAGCAAATCCTTCCTGCCCAATCTATTTGCCTTTTATAACTGGCTCTGTGGATAGGGGAAGATGGTGGACGTCATATATTTAACGTTAGCAAAGCTTTTGATAGTCTCCCATTGTATTCTTGCCAGCAAGTTAAAGAACTATGGCTTGGATAAGAGGACTGCACAGTGAACAGAAAGCTGGCTAGATCATTGGGCTGAATCAGAAGTGATCAATGGCTCAATGTCTGGTTTGCTGTCGGTATCAAGTGTGATACCCCAAAAGTTGGTTCTGGGGCCAATTTCATTCAACATCTTTATTAGTGATCAGGATGAGGGGATGGTGTGCACCCTCAGCCAGTTCACAGATGATGCTACTCTGTCTGGAAGTAGGGACAGGATCCAAAGTGACCCAGACAAGTTAGAAGATTGAGCCAAAAAGAATCGCATGAGGTTCAACAGGGACAAGTATAGAGGGACAAGTATAGAGTCCTGTATTTGAATTGGAAGAATCTTATGTGCTGTTACAGGCTGGGAACCAACTGGTTAAGTGGCATTTCTACAGAAAAGGACCTGGGGGTTATAATGCATGAGAAGTAAGACATGAGTCAACAGTGTTCCCTTGTAGCCAAGAAGATTAACAGCATATTGGGATGCATTAGTAGAAGCACTGTCAACAGATCTAGGGAAGTGATTATTTCCCTCTGTTCGGCACTGGGGAGGCTACTCCTGGAGTATTATGTCCATTTCAGAGCCCCCCACCTCCCTGTTACAGAAATTATGTGGATGCATTGGAGTGAGTCCAGCAAAGGGCAATGAAAATGATTAGCACATGACTTCTGAAGAGATAGTGAGGGATTTGGGCTTATTTAGTCTACAGAAGAGAAGAGTGAGGGGGGTTAGATAGCAAAAGGGGAAGGATTCAAAGAGGATTGAGAGAGACTCTTTCCAGTGGCAACAGATGAGAGACTGAAGAGTAATGGGAGAGGTCTAGGTTGGCTATTAGGACAGACTATTTCACTGGAAATGTAGAGAAGCACTGGAGTGGGTTATCAAGGGAGGTGGTGAAATCTCCATTCTTAGAGGTCTTTAAGTCCTGGCTTGAGAAAGCTCTGGCTGGGATGATTTAGTTCAAGTTGGTCCTGATTTGAACAAACTGTTGGACTTTATGACCTCCTGAGGTCTGTTCTAGTCCCATGATTCTATGATTCCCTGTTGACATTTACTGCATTATGGCTAAAATAGATGAAGCATTACGTGTCTGCCTAACTATGTTGTTTTCTCAGAGAAGAAGTTGCAAAGTCTACCCACACTGATTGCCACTTGTTTGGAAAGCATAGGACCACACCATGTTCCATGCAGTCCAAGATCCAGAAGCAGCATGATACATTAACGTACACTAATAATGAAATAAGTGAACTAAAATGGAAGCTGGCAGAAATCCTCATGTTACTGACATTCATACATGGATATAACATAATTGCTTAGGTGCAGAGAAGAAAGCAGTGTTATGTACAGGAGGTCAGCTACAACCAGTGGTATGTTAAAGACAAAATAGAAGTAGCTGACAAAAGGCTGAGCACACATTAGACAGGATAGATGGGAATGATGCCATTCTCTGATCTGAGAAAAGCAAGTGGCAGCTCATCAGAGGGGCATTACACATACATAATGTGAGATGACAGGAATGATGGCAAAGCACAGATTGAGATCAGTGGTGACTGGCTCTACAGATTTATTCAGATGTGCCCGTTGATGTATAGTAGTAAAGTATGAGTTGATTGAACCTAGTTGCTAAATGTAGCTCTTGTCTAAGCTGTAATGCTTTTCTTAGAGCTCAGATAAGTCATGAGCTATATACATACTATGCAAACATATGTAAAGTCCTTGGTACCCTTAAAATAAGACCCAGAAATTCTTCATAGTAACTGAATTCATCCTTAGCCCACACTTTTCTAAGGTGTTGCCTGCTACACTTATTTATATAAATCAGTTAGAGGTCCCCATTACTAGGCTGTGGATTGGCAAGGTGCTGCTTCATGATCAGATCTAGAGCTATGAAAAAACAACGTCCAAGTGTACATTCATGGTTTGGTGCTACTCTACTGGGTCCTGATGAAAGAGGACTTTGGTTTTCCTTAGCTGTGTCTACACGTGCACGCTACTTCGAAGTAGCAGCACTAACTTCGAAATAGCGCCCGTCACGGCTACACGCGCCGGGCGCTATTTCGAAGTTAACTTCAATGTTAGGCGGCGAGACGTCGAAGTCGCTAACCCCATGAGGGGATAGGAATAGCGCCCTACTTCGACATTCAATGTTGAAGTAGGGACCGTGTAGTCGTTGTGCGTCCCGCAACTTCGAAATAGCGGGGTCCGCCATGGCGACCATCAGCTGAGGGGTTGAGATACACTCTCTCTTGAGCCCCTGCGGGGCTCTATGGTCACTGTGGGCAGCAGCCCTTAGCCCAGGGCTTCTGGCTGCTGCTGCGGCAGCTGGGGATCCATGCTGCAGGCACAGGGTCTGCAACCAGTTGTCAGCTCTGTGTATTTTGTGTTGTTTAGTGCAACTGTGTCTGGGAGGGGCCCTTTAAGGGAGCGGCTTGCTGTTGAGTCCGCCCTGTGACCCTGTCTGCAGCTGTGCCTCGCACCCTTATTTCGATGTGTGCTACTTTGGCATGTAGACGTTCCCTCGCAGCGCCTATTTTGACGTGGTGCCGCGCAACGTCGAAGTTGAACATCGACGTTGCCAGCCCTGGAGGACGTGTAGACATTACTCATCGAAATACCCTATTTCGATGTTGCTACAAATAAGCTATTTCAATGTAGGCTTCACGTGTAGACGTAGCCCTTGACTGAAATAGATCTAAATGGCTTCGTTTCTCTTCCAATCACCTAGGCTGAAAAGTTTGAAACATGCTAATGAGGCGCTGCAGTGAATATTCAGCACCTTTTTAGCATAATGGCAACTGAGGTGACTAGAAAGTGAGACTTTTCAAATCGCGCACCGCCCGTGGAGACAGCACCTTCTGAAAGGACCCCCCCCCAGTTTTCGAAAGCCCTTCTTCTGATCACCAGATAGCAGTGCCTCATTAGTATCTTTTGAACCTGCTCATTAACATGTCCCTTTCGAAAGGAAGGGACACATGTAGACACAGGGCTAGGACATTGAGGCTACGTCTACACGTGCAGCCAACATCGAAATAGTTTATTTCGAAGTAGCAACATCGAAATAGACTATTTCGATGAATAACGTCTACACGTCCTCCAGGGCCGGCAACGTCGATGTTCACCTTCGACGTTGCTCAGCCCAACATCGAAATAGGCGCAGCGAGGGAACGTCTACACATCAAAGTAGCACACATCGAAATAAGGGTGCCAGGCACAGCTGCAGACAGGGTCACAGGGCGGACTCAACAGCAACCCGCTCCCTTAAAGGGCCCCTCCCAGACACAGTTGCACTAAACAACACAAGATACACAGAGCTGACAACTGGTTGCAGACCCTGTGCCTGCAGCATAGATCCCCAGCTGCCGCAGAAGCAGCCAGAAGCCCTGGGCTAAGGGCTGCTGCCCACGGTGACCATAGAGCCCCGCAGGGGCTGGAGAGAGAGCATCTCTCAACCCCCCAGCTGATGGCCGCCATGGAGGACCCAGCAATTTCGACGTTGCGGGACGCGGATCGTCTACACGGTCCCTACTTCGACGTTGAACGTCGAAGTAGGGCGCTATTCCTATCCACTCATGGGGTTAGCGACTTCGACGTCTCGCCGCCTAACGTCGAAGTTAACTTCGAAATAGCGCCCGACGCGTGTAGACGCGACGGGCGCTATTTCGAAGTTGGTGCCGCTACTTCGAAGTAGCGTGCACGTGTAGACGCAGCTTGAATGTGTTAACTTCTTCATGCAGATCTGGTTTTAACTTGGTGCAGAAAGTCACTTTCTGGCTATCTGGCCCATAAAGGTGCCATACACATTTTCTTACAAAGTCAGACAATGGCCGCCACTGCTTCATGTGTGATGAGGTCATTCTTAGGTGTACTGAAACAACTTTTTGCTGGGTCTGCAAAGTAGCCTTAGGACCTCCTCAGAGAAAGAATATCCAATGAAGGAGGCTTCCTAAGGAAGTGGCACCCACACTCAACACCCACCCCACCCCCTGCAAAAAAAAATTGGTCACTATTTTTTGGCATGAAGAAGAGCATCCTTCTGGTCATTCTATGGTGGTGCAACACCTCTTTAGGGACTGCTAAAGCCAGGAATCAATTCACCACCACTATAAGGATTAGCGTATTTGTAGATCTACACTAGAGAGTTTTGTCAAAAAAAAAAACAACCCTGGTTTTGTTGAAAAAAGATATGGAGTGTCCACACTAACAATGCCTTCTGTTGACAGTACCTCCACAGAATGAAGCAGTTTTGTTGAGACTTCTGCCTTTCCCCCATGAGGCAGAACACCTATCACAACAGAATCTGTCAACAAAATAAGCTGCATAGTTACTCTGGGGGCCCTCTGTGAGAAGACAGGGCTTCCAGATCACTGTGGAGCCTTGTCTGCTGTGTTTTTGGTTGGCTGTTCTGTCAAGAGAATGGTTTGGCAGCCTGGCCACACTCTGTCGACAGAGTGCATCGACAGAGTGAGATGCTTTCGTGTGTGGCCGCAATCTTTGACAGAAGTATTGTTGGAAGATATCACCCAAGAGTAACTTCTGCTGACAGATTGCTGTAGTTCAGATATAGCCCACATATTTTAAGTTAGGCTACCCACATATTCAGAAACTCAGAATTAGGAAAAATGTATTTAAATTCATTGCCAGTTGCTGACCAAGTAGAGACGAGTGAGTTTAAATCGGATAAGCAGTTTGTGAGCCTGAGAGTGTTCCAAATTAATTTAAACTCTTCATGGCTAGTAAAGTAGCTCATCGATGCTGCCCAGCTGGATATACATAAGGGTTCATTTAGCTGCTTGTTTGATCTACTCCATTGATATTTGTATGCTATTTCACTGATTCAGCTTTTATATACACGTTCCTTTTATAAAAAAAGATCCTATAGCAGACTATAAGTAAATAGAATTTTGAAAGATGTTATGTTATTTTTTAAATTAAAATGCAGATTTTAATTTTATGAACAGCACTGTGGTTATGATTATTTCCCTCCCCATAGAGAATCTCATAAACAAAGACTTTGATTCATGAGTAGGCTAAGTATCAAGCTGTAGCTAAATTATAGTTAAACTTCATCTCTGCATGAAACTCTGAACTTTGCTGTTTAAAATATATATGTTGTGAGTTTAATTGTTTAATGGCCAAACAGTTATGCTGATGACTGGAAACAAATCTGCAAGTGTTTCACAAAAACATGAACAACTGTTTAGAAAGTCTTTTCAAAATTGCTTATTTTCCATCCAAGGTGTAATTCTTCGGTATAATATTATAAACCAAATATCTCTTATTCCGTTTGTAATGTTGCAGCATTGTAGGGCCCAGGATATTAGAGAGACAAGTAGGGAAGTTTATATCTTCTCATGGTCCAATTTCTGCTGTGGAATGGGACAAGCTTTAAAGCTACGCAGAGCTCTTCTTAAAGCATGGGTGTCCAACCTTTTGGCTTGCCTGGGCCTCATTGAGTGAAGAGGAATTGTCTTGGGCCACAAATAAAATATATAATACAGTTAATTTATATAAATCACATAATAATGTTAAAAGTTTACGATCTTGTGGGGCTGCATTACTAGCTGTCCAGGGCCGCATGCGGCCCGTGGGCCTTGGGTTGGACACACCTGTCTTAAAGTTTTCTGACAAAGAGCTCTAAGTAACTTGAAAGTTTGACTCATGCAGCGCAAAAGTTGGTAAAAGAGATACTGCCTCACAAATCTTATTTCTCTCTGGTCTTGAATCAGTAATTTATGAAAATATACAAGACATTCAGTGAAACAGACATTATTTCTTCATGTTACATCTCTTTATAAGGCATTTTTCCTTCTTCAGGTTCTTTCCTGAATTTTCAGCATGTATGCTTCCAATATCTTCTATGAATGCCTTTTCCACAGTTGAAAAGAGGAAGGGTCTGTTAATTTTCAGAAAATGCTAAGATCTTATCTTCCATAAATCATCTCACATTAATAGGGTCTCAAGTTAAGAATTCAAAATCATGGCATCCACAATTGCTCAGTGTTGTTGAAAATCTTAGCCATCAGTAACAGTATGGTGAAATCTGGTGTGATGACCATTACTGAATAATTGGGGCTTTGTTGGGTTTTTTGTTTTTCATGATTTTTCTCATTTTTAAATATCAGAGTAAGTTATTGGTTTCCAACCAGCAGAGCAGAACATTATTTACCATAACTCATTACTAATACATTCTTGTGTTCTGTAAATTCACCACAGTTTCTGACTCTTCATAGGAGCTTTTCTTTTCCTTTTTTCATTAATTCTGTTTAACTTTGCTGTTATCTTTGTATATTTTCTCAAATTCCTCTAGGTTGCATGATGAGCTATTACATGTCTGGGAAATATGCTGTAGATATTGGCTATGTCTACACTAGCCCCTTCCTTTCGGAGGGGACATGGTAATGAGGTAGTTCAGAAGATGCTAATAAGGCACTGACATGAATATGCAGTACCTCAGTAGCATAAGGGTGGCCACGCACGATCCAAAAGTGCTGCTTTCAGAATGCACACCACCCTTGTAGACAGGGGCCTTACAGAAGGAAATCCCGCCCCCCCCCGATTTCAAAACCAAATAGGAAGAAGGAGCTTTTGAAGTCTGGTGGGGTCCTTTAGAAAGGCCTCTGTGTACACAGGCGCTGTGTGTTCCAAAAGTGGCAGTTTTGGATTGTGTGCGGCCATCATTATGCTAATGAGGCACTGCATATTCATGTCAGTGTCTCATTAGCATCTCCTGAACTACTCAATACCATGCCCCTTCCGAAAGGAAGAGGCTAGTGTACACGTAGCTTTTAAGTCTCTTATTTAAGATTATTGCAATTTGGGTTTTAGTGATTTTTCTGATGTCTCACAGTTTTCCTTTCACACAGACTGTGTCAGAGAGTGAGTTTCTTGAAATCACAGGTTTGAATAGTTCTTATGTGGGGAAAATGTAGAAAGCAAAATACATAACAAATTAATATAATTATAAATCAAAAATGGGTAGTTATCTAACTGGTAAGATTACTTTAAATGAAATTGTTGATTCAACAGTTTTCAATATTTCTTATAGTTTTAAAATGTTACATCAAAGGAATCACTAACAAGCTAAGACACCTTAATAGTCCTATCAGGAAAACATCTTTTAAATATTTGTGATAGAAACAAATCCTCAGCCTTCTTGAGTAGAAAAATAAAATAAAAACAAAGTCAGATGTACAATTCTCAAATTTTTGTGTTTAATATAAAGTCTTATATGATAATCATGTAATATTATATATTGTGTACATATAGAAAACTATGTATTTATAGACACAAATCCTATATACTGTTTATGCAGGAGCTCATATTAAATTAGCACAAGAGTTCCTTCTGGCTTTATAATCTACGAATCTATATTAATTGTAAAGACAAAAGAAACTTAATAGCCAGCATAATATAAGGAAATATATTGCTTCTGATCTTTGTACAACCTTAGCTTTGCTGGGAAGAGGACTGAAGCAGAAAAACCTAAGGCTACAAACCACAGCCTAGAGCAAAAGCAATTTCATCTGTCTGACTTCAGTGGCCCTTGAGATATTATGGAATGTATGAATTTTCCTGTTATTAAATAAATGTTTCTTTCCCTCTCCCATGAATAAACCATTTTCCACTTTCCCAAACACAAAGGGATAGAGACTCACAGGCTTCACTCAGCTGTGTGAAGGAGTAAGCAGAGAGTAAGGCCTTCCTCAACTCCACCAACTTGGGAGGGAACAGATGTCCCCTCAGGCCCAGGGTTTCAAAGAAGCCTGGAGTTCCAGTCACCGCTACTGCTGTTTTACCAGTGGTGGTGGCTGAGCTCTGAGCCCCTTTAAACTGTCCTGGCCGTGATACTGCACTACTGCTTGTGGCTCTGAGAGAAGGGATAGGGGCCCAGCAGTGCAGTCAGGGAGGTGTCAGGGGACAAATTCCCTAGGCCATGCTGCTTCCCAAGTTGTGGGGCTGGGCTCCTCCTTCCACTGTGCCACAGGGCCTGCAGCAGCTGTTGTAGCCACTGTCCACTCATCAGATTGTGGCTCTCACTGCAGAGGGAGAGGAAGAGCAACGTACTCACGGACACAATCAAGAGGAGTAGTGAAGGAGTAGAGAGTGACATAGTGGAACAAACTGTTCACCGAATGGGTGAAGAGAGACTTCATCTGTCTTCTGAGCAGGGGAGTAAATATAGTCACAAATAGAGCAGGATGACATTTTTCAAAATTAGAAAGTTTTTGCCCCCAAAGAGACAACATTGTCCTGTTTGGATTAGTTGTTATCACAATCTGTTCTTTGGTTTGGTCAAAGACAGAGCTCCCTTACATAAGAGAAACTATAAAGTCCAAACCAAGCTGAGGGTTGTTAATGACACAATCTGTGTGAGAACGAGAAAGCAAGTTATCATCCCTTTACTCAGCATGCTAAAAAATACCCTTTGGTATTGGAAGGGGAGAGTGAAAATCTTTTAGAGAGTTGAACAATAATACTGGCAAATTCACCCACTACAAATATTAGAAAAAATTTCCAGCTTATGGATGTTTGAGGCCTTGTGAAACATTCCTTGCTTACGTGCATTCAATTTGTTAAAGATTTTCTTGTCTCCTGTGACCACTTTGATGTATGGCTCTCCTAATTCTAAAGACTATTCTTTTTCCTATTTCAAATGAAATTCTTTCGGTCATCTGTTTTGTTCTAAGTTTCATCATTACGATCTCTGAGCATGTTATCAACTGTGCAAGTGCTATGAGTAGCAATATCTAGCCTAGACTCAAAAACAATGTGCAATCTTGCCTCAAGATCTCAAATGGTTGATAGTGTAGTGAAGCTACAGACCTAACACTTTGTTCCATTGATGCAGAAATCTTATCTGGTAATCAGACGGCTTCTAGATACCGACTCCTGAAAGTACTTACTCACATGCTTAGCTTAAAGTCAATGAGACTTAATGCTGTACTGACTAGGGATGATCTTAAGCATATGTTGCTGAACTGGGGCCTTTACATTTCATCAACAAGTAGGGATTAGGGGAGGTACTGTAGGACAATACACAATTAGTTGGTACTTTTTCTAGCTCTTGTGGCAGTTTCTGTCATGAATTGGTTGAAGGCACTCATTTGCCTTTGCTTTGGAGGCATCATGATTCTGATTCTTCAGAGCACTTTAGCACATAAGACAATAAAAATAAAATAATAGCTAGAGTTTCAAAATTAGACATGGTAAAATACAAGTCCTATAATAGCCTGTTAGGATGCAGTGGTCTAAATAGCATATTATATACATGCATGCACACAAATAACTTGTTCATGAACAAAGAGACATCAAGATCTGATAGCCACTTTGGAAACTAATATACTTATAAATACTTTAAAATGAGTACAGAAGGAAGAAAAAGGTTCAAAAGGCTCATCAGGTCCATTAGCAGAATTTAGAGGTCAGTACAGTTTTATTTCCTACATTCTCTGAATGGCCCTTGACATGACTAGGCTAGAAAGTTCTAGATGCAGGAGCAACTCTTATATGCAAATCTCTTTTTCCTCTCTCTGCTCAGAAGTAAGTCTGGCCCCCAGGCCTCAATTTTGGCAACAATCTACCGATATTCGGTAGAAGGAAATGCCAGAGCCTTTTTATGCAACAGCTAAAGGTCTGGATGCACCCAGTATTTTATCTTATGAGGTAAGTCACTATGAAATGTAGACAGGGTGTTTTACTGTAGGGTAATGAAAGGAAACAAATGAATCCAACAAATCATAGCTTAATGTTGTGTGTGTGTGTGAGGGAAATGAAGGTAAGTAAGGCTAAAAAGATATCTGAGAGAGTCAATAATGTATTTTGGAAAGCTAAGTGGCAATTTCTGTTGCAGTGCTGTCAATATTTGAAACATTTTCTATGAGACATTGGTTCATCAGCCCTAATAAACCAGGAGGAATTTTTGGAAGGAGAAAAAGAAAAAATGTTACAAGTTTTTGATCATAAAAAGAGAGGGAGTTGACAGGAATGCTCATGTTCAACGAGTTGTGTACTGCAAGTTCAAGCAGTTTGTGAAGCTATACAAATGTTAATTTACCAGTATTACATTTCCCCCCCCATATAGTTTGTGTTGTAAATGTTTCTCCAGATTGTGAAAAATGTGTTTAAATGGATGTGTTGAAATACCTATTTCTTTGGTTGGATACTTCACCAAGAAGCCAGTGGGTCTGAGCCTATTGTCATGTATATAGACATCACATTTTCATTCTCATTTGCCTTTCTTATGATCTTGGTTTTGTCTGTACATTCTAGTAAGGAGGCAGGGTACTGAAATTAACAAGGTTTCTGGCCTCAGTGATTTAAAGAAAAATGACCTTATTAGAATAAGCTGCCGATGAAGCCACATTAGCACATGGCTGGTTTCATTCTTATTGGAACTCATCAGATCTGCATAAACTGCTGTCCATAGCATGAGTTGAACCTGGGATACCCTTCATCATAGTCAATGATGATACCATATCTCCACAGGTTTACAGCATTGGTTGTGGGAAAGGAGTATATATAAATCAGATATCTGGGAGAGCGATGAATCCAACTGATCTAAAAATGACCTTGTCTATTTCAAGCCCCCACAAAATACGTATGAGGCACATGGGTGCATGTTCAGCTGCAGCAAGCTAAGCACCCTACATTTGCTGGCTGCTTAACAAAAGAACCAGGACTTTAACAGTCTTGCAAACTTTCTCTTAAAAGGAATATAGTTTATTTCTCCGGGGAACATTTTTAAAACCAAGTGTTATTTTTGATTGGCAGTGGTGAAATTTAGGCCTCATTAGACTCCTTTAGAGACTGTTGTAGAAAGCTTTTTTATTCCCATAAAAATACATTTCATGACAGCAGTTTTATGTATGGATTATTCCTTCATTGACTTATTGCTTCATCTTACCAGGTAACAGTCTTTCAGTCACTCCCTAAAAAGACTGAGCTTATTTGGGTATTCTGTCTGTTATAATACAAGTAGTGCCTCCTATTCTAATTTTGGGATAGAATAGAAAGGAAAGAATCAAGATCTCTGTATTAAAATGATATATTTCAAATAAAGTCATTTAGATAGATCTCGTCTTATTACTTGTCCATGACAATAGCCCTTGCTTCAAACAGAATGATTCCATTAATAATAGTTTTTTGTGCTCATCTGGCACCCTTCAGCCAAGAACTGTGAAACTTTGCATGAACTATCAGTCCCAGTTTACAGGGAAGGAAGTAAGCTTTGTTGGCATGACAGCAGAACATAGAACCAGTCATCATGCTATATGAACACCTAAGAACTTAGTGGAAGTAAATAAATATAACTATAGCATCACTACTTTTTAGAGAATTGAGTTTTTAAACTTTTGGATTGAAAATATTAATGCCCACATTTCATAACACTTTTTATTGTTGTTCCAACCTAAATATTCACACTTCCATTTTATTATTCATTATTATTTATTATTCTAATGCTCTCTAACAAGGATAACTGGAATGTAAACGTTTAAAATGTTATTTCTTTGGCAAGGGTGTAGATACAAGTTGATGTTGGAGGAGATCTTGTTTATATGAGGGGATAGCTAAATTATTCAAAAACAAATATGTATCACAGACTCTAGGAATTGACAGACCAAATCAAATCCAAGATCCATTTGGTTCTGTATCTTATTTCTAAGTGTAGCCATCATTACAGGCTTCAGAGAAAGGTGTGGTAGTCCATGTAATTGCTGCTTGATATTGGTTAAAACCCTGAGGCATGAGGTTTAAGGTCCCTTCCAAAATTAATTAGACTTAATTGGTATAACTTTGGATATTCTTATTATCCGTAAAAGCATCCCATCCCTTTATGCACCTTGATAAATTCTTGGTCTCAGTGCATCTCGTAGCAGTGAGTTCCACTGTACAATTACACATTGGCTGTGTCTACACTAGAGAGTTGTGTTGACAGAAGGGGCCTTCTATCGACATAACTCAGGGAACGTCTACACACTTAAAGCATTCTGTTAACAAAGTCTCAACAGAGCTCTGCATTTGCCTTGACAGTGTTATTCCTCACAAATTTGAGGCATAACAATCTGTTGATAGACACTTCTGTCGACAGAGAGGGCTGCTGATTCTCAGGCAGCCCTCTTTGAAGAGCTGCCATTCTGCTTTCTGGAACCAGAGGGCAGTGCTGTCTGGCAGGTCTTGCTTGACAGAGCAAGTTATGTGTAGATGCAATCCAATGAGAGAGGTTCTGTCGAGAAGTTCTTGTCAACAGTAACTTCTGTTGACAGGTGCCTCTAGTGTAGACATAGCCTAAGTGTCTAAGAATCCTGTAATTTCATGGTTATTTTGTCTCTTCTGGAAGACAATCTAGGATGTAAACCAGAATTTAGAGCAACAATGTGAGAGTTTTTCAAAGAACCCTTAGTTAGGTGTCCAGCTCCCATTGACACTGGGATGAATTTTAACACCTAACTGTGCTGGGGTCTTGGTAGGGCTCAGTCTTTAATTTTTAATCTACTTTTAAAACAGCACAGTGGTCCTAGAGTATTAAATTTCTAATTTTTTTCTTCATTAAATCTCAATATATTTTTAACAAAACTGTTACATTTAAAGGCAGTTATACAATGCTCTAGGTGCCCTAATATAATTAATTATGAAATAAATTTAAATCTGAAAAGGACTAAAATAATTAATACCACAGGAAATCTTTCAGACTCTTTTCTGAGGAGATTTCTCTTTTTATGGTCATTAGCCTGTTAGGTATCTGCACAGGGGCTCCTGACATCTTTGTTCAAGTCACCTTTCACAAGCATCAGTCCTCTGACTCCGGCTTCAGTAGCTGCTCATCTCTTTCATTCCTTTCTGACAACTGGAATGTGGGTATACTCACCACTTCTTGGTAACAGCTTAACCACATCATCACACAGGGTGTGAGGGAACATCTGCCTTGGTATGCCTCACTCTAAACCATGACTCAATGTGACATTGCTGGCCCAGCTCTTGCATCTTTCTGAATGCTTCAGCGCAAGCTAAGAATTTATCATAGTAACATTTAAAACTTCTTTGTAAATCTAGGCACCAACAAGGGCAGGCCATGCCTTCTTCCCAGGCTAACTTCCTGGAGTGAATCGCAGCTGCAAGCTCTACCAAACTAATGTTTTGGGAAGGGTTATTATTTGCAGCAGTCCATATGAGATTAGTGCACAGGAAACTAATTCCTTCCATTGATGTGTTTAGTTTCTCATATATCAGTGTATCAGGTATGATTTTTGAAAAGAAGTCTGGAACTAGAAGTTCCCCCATCCCTCCTTTTTAAAGAAAAGCTAAATTTTAGGCAGCTTATTTCTATGGATTACATTTCCTCAGGTCTCATCAAAAAACATGTATCAGCACCAGCAATTGCACACACATTAGCTATTTGGCTGACCTACAATGCTCAGAAAGACCTAAACTTTATCTGTTGACAAATAAGACCTAAACTTCCCAAAGACCTAAACTCAATCTGTTGACAAATAAGATTCAAAAATAAACATATAGTCTCCAAAATGATAGACTGGCAGATCACTTAAGCACTATTTTTATCACAGAAGTTCAAACTTTTTTAATACATTCCATTTTTCAGAATATGGTAGAATGCTCAATGGATTACCACAATGGAAAGGCCTGCAGTTAAAAACTGCAAAAGGTTAGGGAAGGTGAAAATAAAGATTGTAACAGGAATATAATTTTGTTATACATCCAGTGAGACTTGAACAGTGGTTGATTTTAACCAGGGTGGATTTTAACTCAAAAGTTATCTCCTTGTGAAAGAAGGAAAGATGGCTTTTATAACCAGCTTTGGCAGATACTTTACTCTGCACAAATATGCTCCTTATGTGTTTCCTCTGAGCATATATGTTTGAACAACAAATAATGCTCTAGTTTATATTTAATGTTGACACTATATTCAGCATACCTTAAAGTGCTTTGTACTTCACTAGATCACAACACTGAGTTTTTTAGGAACACCCTTCTAAATGGGTCTTGACCAAAGTTGTTATAATATAAAATTATCGGTTTTAAAGACAGTGAATGTGGTCAACTTCCTGGTCTTAATCAGGCCACTAATGTTAAATTAAAACATACTATAAATTACACTGCTAAGAAGTGAGACCCTTTTCAAGTGAAATGTAGATGTTTCTGCATCAAAAACAACATGGAGGGAAAACCCTAAGAATAGGCACTACCAAGAGCCTCAGTCTGCAATCTTTATTCATGTGAGTATTCTGAGTGAAGTTAGTAAAGACTGTCTTTGGAATAAGTCCCTCTAGTTTCTCTGTGAACACTTACATGAGAGGACTAAGGAATTACGAAGGGCAAAATGAATTGGAGACCAAATCATTAAAGTCCTAATTCAAAATTCTATCTGGACTTCAAAATGGATAATGACAAATACTGGAATCAGCACATCTGTGAATCTTTTAATGCATAATGTCAATGTTTTCCACAAACCTGAATGTTGTGAGAAGCATAGAAGCAGGAAGGTAATTAAGAATGCTCATAGTCTCCATGGTGCTTTTTGATTACTGGAGAAAGCTTCAGTGTGCCAATGTTCAAAGAAACTTCATTGAATTGAAAGATAATGCACCAAACCCATTCATTTCCTCTTTCCCATTGTTATGTTTGTGTTATTTTTATGTCTCAACTGAAAAGACCAGATACTAATGCTGTCTTTTATGTCGCATGGGGGTACTCTTGGGTACAACCTGTGCTTCATGCTTCCAACTGCCTGTTTTATATAAATCCTCAGTTGGCAAGGCACAACCACTGGATGACCTACTGATCTTGTATCATGTGATGGGCTGTCAGAATGCAGCTTGTGATCGTAAAGATGTAAAAACAGGAATCACCGCTGGGATTTCCATACAGACAAATAGCAATAAAGTCTGAGCTGCCCATAAATTCATGACTTTGATCCCTTAGGTGTTCAGCTCTTGATCATTCTATCATCTCTGTAATATGGATCCTTTTTTCTTTAATCCACAATACATGGCATTAAATTACTGAAAATCAAAACTTACTTCATGAGATTAAAAAAAAATGTCTTCTTTGTAAATGGTAAAAAGCCAGTCCTACATCAGCACATTCAAAAGAAAACCCTTCGGCGATATTGTCTACTGGTTAAATAGGCTCCCCAGATAGAGTGATTGTTTCGCTCATGGAACATCATTATCACCAAATTTATGAAATGGCCTCCATTTCATGTTGCTGAAATGTCTATGGATTAAGGTCTAGACTGTGTCTTTAGGCACAGTCTTTAGCAAACAGAAGTGTGTAAAATGAATACCCAGGCATCGCATGGGAGAGGTGCTGTTTCTCCAAGATGTGCTTCTGAATCACAAACCCTCCCTTGATGCAAGGTAGTAATTTGCTCTTAGCCTATTTCAGCAGGGAATTCCAACTCCACCTCATACCAACTCATTTCCACTGGCTCCGCTCACTTCCTGTCCAGCTGCCCTGGGGAAGGAAAAAGAAAGTTTGAAATTCTGCTTCCTCCTGCATACCCAGACCCATCATCTGGGTAGGCTGCAGAAGTGTTCTTAGTCCCTGATTCAGGCACACAACCTGACATAGCCTATCTCTAAATAAATGTAATTGTTGATGAGGGCGCATTACAAGGTGGAAAATCTAGAGCAGAGGTGGGCACAAAGTGTAGAGAATCCAATGTTTAGAAGTAGAAGAGTATGAAATCACAGAACACTGCAGTACAACAAGAACAATACAGGAAATGGAAAAGATTAGGTAAATGGCTTTAAGGGAGAGAAAGGAAAACAGGAAAGGAATGTGGAAAAAGCAGAGGAGCTCTTTGGGGACTGTTTTGTTCTGTTTGTCCTACTGATCTTGGTTTATGAGGAGGGTTTCTAAGTACTGTGTAACACAAATGTTACAGAAAGAAGGAGAAATGGGGGAGGTAGGATGAGATATATAAGGAGAATATGCTGAAAATAAAAAATATGTTTAGTTGGACGGAGAAGGAGAGGGAGTATGATAAAACCTAAAGGAAAGGAAGAGGAAGAGCAAATGAAGATGTTAGAAGAGAGATTTCCTTATCATTCTTTGAGGTGTGTTGCTGTGCATCTTTCCCTGACTTATTAGAAAACCTTTGTGACAAAGCTCCACCTCTAGCTTGGTTGGTCTTACACTTTTTGGTGGATTACTTGCCTCAGAGACTCATAGAAACAAGTTAGACACCAGCTATCTTTTTTTGGAGCCACTCTCATCATCAGCCAGCATATGCAAGACGGAACTAAACGCCATAGATTCTGCTGCCTCTCCAAGTGATTCAGGCAACACAACCCCCCATCCCACCACCTACCAAATCAGTCATTCTCCCTTGCTCTCTGGAGATGATGGGAAGGGATAATGAGAGGAGCCCAGGCCCATCCTCTACTCTGACCTCCAGCCCAGAGACTAATGATTGACAGTGATGATTCCCTGGGCCACTTCTCCACAGCTGTCCCCAGCACCCTTCTTAGCCCAGCTCTTCCTTCTGGTAAGTGCTTGCACTTACTCCGCTCAAACTCTCTACTGCAACTTATCTTCTTCACTTCTCACCCAACAACTAAGCCAGCACAACCAGCTTTATACAACCAGCTGATTCTTCATTGACTCTAGCTGTCCTGATTACCCTGGTGCCCTTGGCCGTTTCTACATAGGCCACTTTCTTTGAAAGTGGCATGGTAATACACTTCCCGAAATATGCTAATGAGGCATGGATGCAAATTCCCTGTGCCTCATTAGCATATGGTCACGTGATTTGGAGTCCGGAAGACCGTTTTTCCAGAGTCCAAAATGTCATTTAGAAATACAACCCCTGGGGGATTTCCGGAAGGAAGTCCTTCTTCCAGAGGCCTCTTCTTCCCGAAACTTTTTTGGGAAGAAGGGGCCTCTGGAAGAAGGACGTCCTTCTGGAAGACCCCCCCGCCGGGGGCTGTGCTTCTAAACGGCACTTTGGAGTCCAGAAGAACGGTCTTCCAGACTCCAAATCACATGATGTTATGTTAGTGAGGTACGGGGAATTTGCTTCCATGCCTCATTAGCATATTTCGGGCCGTGTATTACCATGCCACTTTCAAAGAAAGTGGCCTGTGTAGAAACGGCCCTTGAGTCTACAAGCCTCCAAATTGACCTCAGGTGTTTGAACTGGCCTAATTGCCCTGATTGTTTCTAGTAGGTTCCTTCTGGTTCTGGATCAGAATTTGTTATTTTATTCTGGGAACAGGGATCTAGTCAGTCTAAGGCTAATAGATCTCCCCTCCACTACTCCTCTGTAGCCCTCTGGCCTGAACTTGTCACAATATTAATAAACTATTCAGTGCATTTGTTCATGACTTGTTGATTTTTCAACCAACTTTTCTTTTGAATTTTCAAAACTATTGTCTTTCATTTTTCCCTCATTCCTAAATTTTGTTAGCATCAATGCTGAAGGTGTCTTTGGAGTGTATTCAACACCCTTGAAAAGATGTTCCTGCCAGGCAATTGCCTATTACACTTTTTGAAATGTTGACATTAAATTCTCTAGTGTCCATTTAGATGATGTAATTGAATTAATTATTAATAACATACTGCCCAAAAGAGAAGAGAAGAGTAACAAATGTCAAAGCTTTTCTAGGAGACAATAGGTTGACTCCAGGAAACAAAAAAGTTTGCATTATGCCATTGGCAAAATTTTTAGACAGGCTGGATGTTTTGCATCAAATTTATTCTATGTATCCATAGAAATAGTGAGTATGTCTGGTGTTTGAGCTACAGAAAATCAGATAAAAGTCCTGCAGTCTTTAATGATAAGACTATGGGGACATATGAGAACATAAAAATTAGCAATGATAAAGAATTCCATGTATTTCCCATTGGAATCTCTTCTTCTTTTTGTTTTCCCCACAGTACTCAGTACCCAAAAGTGTGATAGAAAATTAGAATTTCCATCTGGAACACATGGGCTATGTCTACACTTTTGAAAGGCAGATGCTAATGAGACACTTTGGGATATGCTAATGCAGCACTGAAATGAATATGCAGTGCCTCATTAGCATAATGGTGGCCACGGCACTTCAAAAGTGCCGGTTTTGATCGCACTTGGCTTGTCTATATGGAGTCCTTTTTGAAAGGATCCCACAACTTCAAAATCCTCTTATTTCTATTTGGTTATAGGAATAAGGTGATTTCGAAGTGTGTGGGGTCCTTTCAAAAAGGACCCGATGTAGACGAGCCACACGCAATCGAAAGCAGCACTTTCGAAGTGCTGTGGCCGCCATCATTCTAATGAGGTGCTGCAATGAATATCCTGAATTAGCATATCCTGAAGAGTGTCATTTACATGGGCTAGTGTAGACATAGCTGTAATAGTGTCACTACATCAAGTATTTGGCAGGTCTGGAAAATCATACATCAATGGCATTGAGCTCCTATAAAGACATGCGCAGGCTATGTCCACTCTTCAGTAAAGCTCCCATGACTGGTCCATGTGAGTCAAATCAAGCTCATGTTGCTGTGGTTGTGGGGCTATAGAATTGTTGTGTAGGTAGGCTCCGTCTGGACCCTCAGTTGCTCACTCAGAATAGAGCCTGGATGTCTATACTGTGGTTGCATCATAGAAAATTAAAGTTGGAAGAGATCTCAGGAGGTCGTGTAGTCCAACCCCCTACTCAAAGAAGAAGCAACTCCAACTAAATCATAGATATATTTTTACATTGGTGTGAGTTTGACAGCTGATACAGTTCAGACATGGCGGGTTTATTTCTGTGTAGATATATCCATATATTGCTGCCTCTGATGAAGTCTAGCTGTTATGGTCCAAAGAAGATTTCCTGGCACCCATTCAAGAGTCATACTCTAAATCACTTCCCTATCCAACGCTGTTGAAATAGTTGGAACTCATCTGAAACTCAGGCCCAGTTGCACTATAGACTGAGAAAGCAGAGCAAGGAAGAAGGAGGCCCTGAATACTGGAAAAAATAGATTGGCTTCTTGGCATTGGAAAAAGCTTAGAAAAGGGCAACAAAAAGGATCAAGGGTTTAGAAGGGCTTCCATATGAGGAGAGATTAAAAAGACCTGAACTTTTCATCTTATAAAAGAGGAGACTTCTGAGGGATATGATAGTGCTGTATAAAATCGTGACCGCTATTGAGAAAGTAAATAAAGAAAACATTTTTACTTGTTCCCATAACACAAGAATTAGGGGCCACCAAATGAAATTAGAAGTAGCAGGTTAATATAAACACAAGGAAGTACTTCTTCACAGGATGCCCAGTCAACCTGTGGAATTTCTTGCTACAAGATGTTGTTAAAATTAGGACGTTAATGATGCTCAGAAAAGAGCTAAATAAATTCATGGAAGATAGGTTAATAAATGGTTATTAGTCAGGATGGGTAGAAATAGTGTCCCCTAGCCTCTCTTTGTCAGAAACTAGAAATGGGTGACAGGGGAGCAATGATGATACCAGGAACTGGCCACTGAGAGAAGACAGGATACTGGGCTACATGGACCTTTGGTCTGACCCAGTATGACTATTCCCAAGTTCTTATGGGTTGTTAAGATACCCAGAGCAGGAAAGACTGGATTTATTGTGGGACTATGTTGTATCCTGGGAGGAAACAAGTTCTTTCTTTGGCTGTGTTTCTAGCTGATAGGAAAGGAAGGAACAGGACAGTGAGGTATATGCTATTGAGAGTTTGCTATACAAGTTTTTCCTAATCTGCAATATAAAATAATATAAATAAAAAGATGGTGTTTAAAAAGGAGTAAAAGAAAGAAGATGGAAGAAGTAGATGAAAAATTACCATGTACAGAGACTTCCCCCTCTTAAAATACCACCTCTTAATAAATCTAGAAAATAAACTCCATGCAAATTCTGATTCTGTAGGATAAAACAAATACACTTAATAGGCTTTGTGGAAAGTGAACTCTGATTTAAATTCCAGGATTAGGATCTGTTGATGACTCAGACTGAACATTAATGGCTTTCCAGCTATCAGACCTTCAGTATGGATTTTGTGACTGTGCTGTTACCAGATGTGAGGCAAATGCTTTTTTGAGAACAGTTTAAATATGCCAGCTCAACCCCAGTTCAGGGTCAGAGAGGCCACACATTGACAACGAAGGGGGTTAAGGAAAGCCTATGAACCTGGATGATCCTGCCCTGCTACACCTGCAGCCACCATCAAGTATGAAGAGGAGAGCAAAAAGGAGAATTAGATCAATTTGCGGTTCACGGGACAGAGGATAGAGCTCTTCTTCTCTTGATGGGACAGATGTCTGGTTGCAGCCCAAAGGCGGAATTTTCTTGCTAGCCAGATCAGCCCTCCTTGAACGGGCGACGACACCCTGAAGCAAATCTGCAGAAGTAGAGATTGTCCGAGGACTAGCCCTGAATGGAAAGGTGCGGCACCACCAACTGTATGTGAGACGGCCATGTTTTGAGATTTTTTTTGTCTCTAATTGCCTCAAAAGGGCAGGACTGAAGAGTGTTTTTTGCCAAAATACCACTGCATTCGATGTAACAGACAGGGACGTACCAGCAGAGATCCATCCTTGGGTGAGTTGTGCTCTGATGAGTCACAAGGGGGTGCTGCCTCAGGAAGGCAATTATATCCCCGTCACCCAACTGTAAAAGCTAAAGCTCAAACACTTGGTCGTGTGGAGCTTATTTCAGCTCCCATTACTTATGATATAAAATTAATTAGCAGACAGATGAGATTTCTAGTTATTGGAATGCCTAGCCAGCTGTTTTATAAGACATCCAAAGTACTGGATCAAAGAGTATGTATGTCTACAGAGCAATGAATGGGTTAAATTATTTTGACTAGATTATTTTTGTTATGGTCTCTGGCTTTTAAGCTTTTTATAAGTACGTCCAGTTCTGTGGGTGTCCCTTCGGGAGGCTAGTGATGGAACATAATGTGGCCTTCTTCAAAGTCAAATGTGCCATGAACAAGCTTCTCTGTACTGGAAAAAGAGAAATATTTAGTAGACTCTGAAATATTTAATATGTGCACTTCCCCCTGACTTTTGCCATTTACAAGCAATAAATTCCACTCTCAGTATTCTCTGTTTTGATCTCCTTTGAAATTGCAGACAGCATTTCTGAATACGGGATCAAAATTTACTACTCCTGCTTTTGCAGTGTAAATACAGCAAATAATAGATTCCAATTTATGGAAATATTTAAATATTAAGATTGAAAATACAATATAATACAAATATTTAAATGGTTGCTCATTTAAAATGTTTGCTTTAATTTCATACACATTGGTTTTGTTTCGTCTGTCACACTTAGAATAATTTTTTGTAATAACCCTGCCCTTAAAATTAGAGTTTATGCTTTGTAACCTGATTGATTTATTTAGGTTTGAATTCTGCAATCCTTATACAGTCAGGTAGTGACAGTATTTCAGTGGGATTACTCTACCTTCAGTAAGTACTGAACAGTATAGTTCAAACCTTTATTTCTTAATTGGAAGAATTTTATTATAAATTGAAGAGATTGTACAATAACTTTTAAAACACAATGGTTATTTTAAAAAATTATATTAAAAAGTTTCCAAAATGCTAGGAAATATGAAATTCAAACCCATTTTCTATAGCAAAGTAAGTTCTTAAACTCTGTCCAACACCGTGGTATTTGAGTACCTCACAATTTTTTTTTATTTGAATAGTATCGAGATCTCTAACTTTGTCTACTTTTCTATTTTCTTACTTTATGTAGGTATGTTTGTATGCTTTCAAATGTGACTTTAGGCAGTTATTGAGGCTATACCAAAGAAGCAGATTTTCAATTTCATTGTGAAGCTTTTCAGACCACTGGTTACTCTGATCTCTTTTGGCAGTTCTACAGTCATGGACTAGTTGTCGAGAAAACACAAGTTGCCTCGTGAACATGAGTTTTACTTTTGAGGTTGACAGTCTATCGATCCCCTGTAGTCTGTGATGATGTAAACCTCTGTTTTTTTTTGTAACTTGGGCAAGTCCTATACAAGGTTTGAAAGAGGAGAGCTAAAACCCTGACACTGACTTCTATATTCCACAGGAAACCATGTGTATTCTTAGTAGTCTCTGTTGCTTTGAAAACAATCTGCTGCATTATATATAAACTAATGATGTATTGTCTTTAAGTCTTAGTGACTTGATTCATAGGCATATCGTGTTATGATTATTAAGCCTTGAGGTCATGAATGCAATTGTATTCCACCAATTTCATCAAAAAATCAAAATGAATAATTATGCCTGGTACTATGCTCTGAAGATTAACAAAATCATGTTCCTGAATCTATTTTTACATTATGGGAAAACACGCCAAAGGAAAGGGTTGTAACTAAGAATGCCTGGGCCTTAATTCCCAGCTATTCATAAATGGGCTTGTTCCGTAGAGCATCCCAGCTCATGCATTTCAGATCAAAACATGTAGAAAGAGGCAATCTCTAAACCAGCAGTGGGCAGTAACTGGCCCACAGGCCAGACATGGCTCATCAGGGTTAGCTCCTGGTGGGCCATCACTTCTGTGTTGACCTGTGCCTCCACAGGTATGGGTGTTTGCAGCTCCCATTGGCTATAGATCACCATTCCTGGTCCATGGTAACTGTGGGAAGTGGTGTCCTGGTCTGCCCTGTTTCTCACAGCTGTCATTGGCCAGAAACAATGATTTGTGGTGATTGAGAGATGCAAACACCCGTACCTAGAGAGGCACAGGTAAATACAGCATGAGTGACCCACCCGTGGTGAGCCCGGTGAACCACAACTGCTTTACTGCCCGCCCCTTCTCCAAGCAGACAAATTATAAAAAGGATAAGTATTGCAAAAGCAACACTTTGAGCTGCAAGTGTAACAGACTTGATTGTAGAAACAGTTTTAAGTAGTGACGTAATGGATTTCGTTTGTGAAACTCAAATAAATAGTCATCCAAAGTGGACAGAAAAATAAATTCAGTTTTGAAATGGAATTGCTACTTTGTTTTCAGGTTAAATGCATTAATACTTCCTCCTTCTTAATTTTTTTCCAGCATTAGTGTGATCTAAATACCTACCAGCAAATATCTGTACTAATTGTGGTTTTGCATTATCATTCAGCTAGGTTGTGGTAACACATGCAAAATGAAGGGCTTTATCTGTGATCATCAGCATACTTAACCTATCTAAGATACTGTGCATTTTTGCAATGTAATTAGTTTTATATTAGGCAGTTTGAAAATATGGGAGAGTCCTCATCAAATTATGTTCTGGGACCCTCAGTTAAGACCAGGAGAAAGATACTGAAAACCACACATGGCTGTTCTACATCTTATGTCAGCTCTTTCAGCCTAATCAGCTCCTACACTACACTACAGCAGAAAATGAAGACCCAAGCAGCTTCTGTTGTGGATTTTCTCATGCATCTAAACCTCTATAATCTCACTTGTCAGGAGCCTTGCTCCATTCTCTTGAGCACCATAAAGTAACTATCAAAGGCCGTGTCTACAGTTAGAGAAATCTTCAAAATAGCCATGCTAATGGCCATTTTGAAGAATACTAATGAGGCGCTGAAATGCATATTCAGCGCCTCATTAGCATGCTGCTGGCCGCGGCACTTTAAAATTGCCACTTTTCTCTGCCACGCGGCTCATCCAGACAGGGATCCTTTTCAAAAGGACCCTGCCAACTTCAAAATCCTCTTATTCCTATCTTATGATAAAGTATGGTGATGATCATCGATAAATCTGATAATAGGAATAAGGGGATTTCTAAGTTGGCGGGGTCCTTTTGAAAAGGACCCCTGTCTGGATGAGCTGCGCAGGAGCGATAAGTGGCAATTTCGAAGTGCTGTGGCCGGCAGCATGCTAATGAGGCTCTGAATATTCATTTCAGTGCCTCATGAGGTATTCTTTGAAATGGCCATTAGCAGGGCTATTTCAAAAATTTCTCTAAGTGTAGACGTAGCCAAAGCGTTGTAGATGACAGAAGTTGGAAAATGAGTAGAGCTCTCCACAACAGGCTCAAATGGATACCCCACCACTGACAAATGTTTTTAAAACAAAACAGGAGAGCTATAAAAACCTCTCTTCGTTGATGTCAGGTGAATAATTCATCTTCCTAATCCCTTTTCTAACCCCAGTCAGGTCTTCACCTTGGCGCGTCTTTAAGTTCCACAATTTATCCTGTTCTTTTATGCTCCCTAGGTGTTCCAGTCCTAAGTGATATTTCACCTAGGTGGCATATGCCACCTGTATACACCTACAGGCTTCAGGTTGTCCCTGGATGTCCAGGAGGACCATGACTATTCATCAAAGGTCAAGACAGGTATATAGAACAAACCCACACTCCTTTCAGCAACATTTTGAGAAAATATGACCAGAACCTTCCCTCGTGCAATCCCACAGTAGCCCTCCTGTCTCAGTGAATCATTTGATCACCTCCCTTCACAAGCACAGTCCTATTTTTCAGCAGGCTAGTCTGAACTCTTCCTTTGTAACAGCAAACTAAAGTTTCCCTCCTCCTACTATTGGCAACTTATTACTCTATAATGACATTTAATAGTGTCTATTGATATGCTGCCTCATTTCTTGGGTGCCTTAGTGTAGACACTATTCCGAGGCATGATTTTCAGAGTGCAGGTGCTAAGCATTTCTGAACACCAGGCCAATTTAAAGTGTCTACAGTTTAGCCACTCAAAAAATGAGACACCACAAATCATTAGTTCCTTTCAGAAATGTGGACTTGAATTCCGACACCATAACATATAATGAAATAGTTAATTCCTCCTTTCCTTCTATCACCTGCCTGGGCTGGTCCCTGATGCTTTTTCAAGCTGCTGAGGGCACCTGGATGAAAACAACATAAAGGAGAGCCTGTGCCTTCCACCTCCCTTCTGCTCCACCCAGTAATGACACTGCCAGGAAAAGGTAGCCAGGGTAAAAGACTCCCAGCATTGTAGGTCTATCCAGATGTTAAATTTGTTTGAATAAATGTTATATCTGTCCACGTGGCACTTTAAAATCCCCCATATACCCTCAACGAGAGCCTGGTAAACTTCAGCTGAATCTTTGATCATTTTAATACTGGGAAGTTTGTATTAGTTCCCATTGTTCTACTGATTAGAACCAGATTCTGATACTGCTACTTACGGTGAGTTCCTGCTCCAGAAGAGTCACTGAAATCAACAGGGCTTCAAAAAGCAAAGGTATCACAATCTGGCACCAGGACCCTTCTGGTCCGCTGCAGAGCCATTGAAGGAGGAAATTACTATAGCAACCTGATTGTTTTCAAAGAGAAAATATCTCCAAAGCTTGAATTTAAGGCATACAAAAATTCAAAGTCCTGTGAAGCTGTAAAAGTCAGAGACTTTTAATGTTGTTCCTTGAAACTCTGATTTCTTTTCTATTAAATCAGTCTGTTTTAACATGCACCCTGGAAATGTAAGAGCAGACAGATAATTAAAATGTGCAAAAAAGTGCAGGCCTATAATTACAATATCACCCACTGGTTAAAACTTTACAAATTATTCTCTAAAATGACCAAGGACCTTAAAATTAAAATAAATAAAAAAAGTATGGGTTCTTAACTTACTCCTATCAGCAACAGACTGGACTGTAAAAGAAATGTGTTTATTAACACTGACAGTAATTAGCCAAGAAAAGAAAGTGATAACCTTTAACATGTCAAACTGTTTAAGCTTTTTATACTTAAAACATACAATTTCTGAGGTGCTGTCAGGTATACTTAACTAATAAGAGCTCTACTGCAATGCACTGACAGTGTGTTCATAAGCTCCAAGTCTCCACAAGATCAAGTAACAGCAATGAAGGGTCCTGTGGCACCTTATAGACTGCAGCTTCCCCTCCCTTGGTGTTCACACCTCCAGATCAACTGCTGGTAGTAAGCCTCACCCTTGCTGACTGAGCTAACCTTGTTATCCCCACCCTTGTTCTGGCTTATTTATACCTGGCCCTGCAGATTTCCAAGACCAGCCTCTGATGAAGTGAGTCTGTGCTCACGAAAGCTCATGCTCAAAACTTTTCTGTTAGTCTATAAGGTGCCACAGGACCCTTTGTTGCTGTTATAGATCCAGACTAACATGGCTACCCCTCCGATACTTGTACAAGATCAAGGTGGCTTAGAACCTTGTACCAATTATCTATGTTGGATATACAGTGATCTCCTGTAAGTGTCCTGTTTGCAGCGAGAGTGAGAAAGTATACCTTAATGAAGTATGTGGTACCATGGTCTTATCTGTTCTGAGCTACTCATGTGTCATAGCTTCCTACAGAGCAAAAAGCCATTTCTAAATTAGTCATGGATGGGTTGGGGAAAAAAAAAAGCAACTTGGACTGGAAAGGGCAAGTTGCCACAGGAAAATTATAGGGTATCACCTTTGTTTTTTGGGACAAAGAGTTTCAACAAGTAGTGAAGCTGCACTGTGGAGCTAAATATTTCTTTTTTTGATAGACTCATAGAATCATAGAATGCTGGGACTGGAAGAGACCTTGGGAGATCATCGAGTTCAGCCCCCTGCCCTCATGGCAGGACCAAGTAGTGTCTAGACCATCCCTGATAGACATTTATTTAACCTGTTCTTAAGTATCTCCAGAGGTGGAGATTCCACAACCTCCCCAGGCAATTTATTCCAGTGTTTGACCACCCTGACAGTTAAGAGCTTTTTCCTAATGTCCAACCTAAACCTCCCTTGCTTCAATTTAAGCCCATTGTCTCTTCTGCTATCCTCAGAGGCCAAGAAGAACAAGTTTTCTTCCTCCTCCTTATGAGACCCTTTTAGATACCTGAAAACCGCTATCATGTTCCCCCTCAATCTTCTTTTTTACAAACTTTTTATATACTCGATTGAGCCCCAAACACTTTACAACGTTTAAGGACTGCACAATGGTGCTCAGCAGAGTCATCTTTGATTCCCTTTTCCATAGCAGGTGGAAGAAAAAAAGTTGGTTTTGGAGCTTATGTAAATCAGCATATGTCCACTGACTTTAACAGAGCTGTAATCATTGGCTGGCTATACCTGATGATGGATAGAAGAGGCTGGGTACAGTTTAAGCAGGCCACAATGTTGTTATTAGTTGTCTGGGACTACCCAACCACTTCCAAGGATGAGAAGGTAAATACTGGTTCACAAGGCCAGGGAAGGAGGGATGTCCTAAACTGATGCAAGCCATGGACTCTGCCTGGCGGGGTCAGGAAATGGTTCCACATGTTGCTGCTCCTCCTCCTCCTCTCAAAAGTAGCTGGGGGAATTGCAGTGCAGGGCTGCCTGAAGCCTTTCCCCCATTGCTCTGATTATCCAGAATTCCACAGAGGGAGCTGCACCAGGCTAGTCAGCAGGGTGGCACCTGAATCTCTCCTGGGTGGCTGCCCAAGCATTAAGCTTGTCGGGAACACTTCCCTCAATACCCAGCCCAAACCTGCACTCTCCCTCCCAGACACCAAGCCTGCTTTCTGGCGCCCCCTCCCACACACTGAGCACCTCATTCTGCCAGCCCTGTCTGCCAGGCTCTGTGGCTGATGTATGAGGGGAATGAGGCAAGTGTCTCTTTTCTGTCAGGGACCATCTCAGTGAGTTTTTTTTCATTTTTTTTCTTCTCACTTGTGTGGCCCTGACTGATTTTTCTGTGAGTCAGTGGCCCCCAGCCCAAAAGCAGGTTCTCCACCCCTGTCCTTGCCCTTCAGCTCCCTAAGGGTTGAGTCAGCATTGTCATGCTGACCCACTCTGCATTTGTTCCAGCACCTGTGCTTTTCTTTTCTCCACCTTAAAGCAACATACCATCTCCTCTAACAAGCCAACCAATAGTCCTGCCCACTTAAGATGCAGTGTAGTCATTTATACTAGGTAAGAATGTGGCCTGAAGTCTGTCGGCCAACAGGAGTCTGAGCTCACGGGCTCTGATTTCACTCCACTGTACCTTCACTGAAATTACTGGAATTTCTATTCTTTATACCACCGAGACGTCAGACTCATACCTCTTGCATCTGAAACCCTCCAACTGGATTAGAAAATTAATGCACGCTTACTGAGGGCAAGCTATGTGGGGGGGAGGGATAGCTCAGAGGTTTGAGCATGGGCCTGTTAAACCTAGGGTTGTGAGACCAATCCTTGAGGAGGCCATTTAGGGATTGAAGCAAATATATGTCAGAGATGGTGCTTGGCCTTGCCAAGAGGGCAGGGCACTGGACTAGATGACCTCCCAAGGTCCCTTCCAGTTCTAGGAGGTGTGTATTTCCAATTATTTCTAAATTCCTTAAAATATGTTACTGGCGCTATTGTCATTCAGAAAGTTTCTTGATCTCCTTTGTATCCAATTAGGTAATTTTATCATCTGTTTATGTTATCTTGTGTTATGGTTCATTCATTATATCATATGTAGTCAGTGTTTGCTAAATAAATATAATGTGTACGATCATAGATGTATACAACTGACATGTATTTAGATGTATTGTATAAGTATCTGGAATGAGAGTAAGGAAAGACAATAATGCAAGGCCTGCAAGTTAAGTCTTGTAGGATTTCACTTTACCAGCAGTAGACCTCAGGCTTAAGGAGTCTTGGTGAGAGTAAGTGAAATATGACTGACACTTTGCCAGTAAAGCCATAAGATTACTATGAAAGATGCACCAGTAGGTAATCTATTTACAGAAAAATAGATCACAATACACCTGATTGTAACACCTTGGGAAGTTCTGTTCTGACCCTCAAGTTATTCTGGAAACGGGGTGACGTAAATATATAAATGTTAATCTGAGGCTAATAAGGAAAGTGTAGATGATAGAAAGTGGAGTACCCCAAAATTTATGAGACGTAGAAAGTACACCTTAAGTAAAAGAGTTTAGAATACTCATGCCTATGGACAGGGTGTAGAGGTCATCAGAAAAACAGCATAAAAGAGGTTCCCTGGTTGGGTAAAAAAGTGAACATATGAGTATAACAACATAAGAATGGCCATACTGGGTCAAGCCAAAGGTCCATCCAGCCCAGTATCCTGTTTGCCAACAGTGGCCAACACCAGGTGCCCCAGAGGGAGCAGATCAAACAGGTAACAATCAAGTGATATCTCTCTGTCATCCATCTCCAGCTTCTGACAAACAGGCTAGAGACACTATTCCTTATCCATTCTAATTCCAGTAGGACACATCCCTTTCTTGATGACCACTCATTGAGTGAGCTCCTGGACAGCTTTCATCCTATTATTAGTATTAGTATTAGTATTAGTATTAGTGTTATTCACCCCATTAATCTGAAAACTTATCATGGTGTGGAAACTGAACTCACAGTTAAGTAACACAGAACTATCAATCAATGCAATTTAAAATAAGGGCTACAACTTGAAAGTTGTCTATTGGAAATCAGAAAAAGAAATAATTCCACAGGTGCATGAAGTCAATTAGAAAATAAATGGCAATTTGGAGCACATAAGTAAAAACATGATCTGGCAGCTGATGTCCACTGCACCTAGGGAAAATAATCGTCACAGTTTAAGGTCAAATAGGAAGGAAAAGAGAATATAGTACTTACTTTTGAGGTCCATAGTGCACACAGAGATGGATATGCAGAGTGTGTGTGTGTGTGTGTGAGTGTGTTTGTGTGTGTTTGTGGGTGTGTGAAAATCTAATTTCATGTAAAATGATGCATTATATGAAGTTTACTGCTTAATTGGGGTTTAATTAATTGAAGAGAAACCACTGGAAAATCAATGAACACGTCTCTCCTTTTTCTTATTACCAGTTTTAGAATGCTGTAACTCTATTACAGAGTTACTCCTGACTAACATCATCTGTAACCATCGTGAGAATCAGGCCTAAGAAATCATCTTCTCCTGGGACCATTTAAGGGCAAACCACAGATTTTTATAGGCAAGTTATAGTTCTGGTCTTACCTTTGTGAATCCAGAATAATGCCAATGGATTTGGGCTCACTGAAGACAGAATTTGACCCATTGTTTTTTCTGGAATTCAGATGTGGAAGGAAATTATTACTTGAAAGGTCCTGTGGCTTAGTGTTTTGAAAGGAAAGGCATTAATGCCATGGGAACTTTGCACACAAGAAAGACTAATGAAACTTTTTTTCTGGTAACTTTGTTTCCTTTCCCCTTACTGCTAATTGTTAAACTAACTTTGTGTTCCTTTATTTCTGCAGAGAAATTAACCTTCTTCCTGATCCTGCAGTGATAATGTATGCTGATATCTCAGATCTAACGGAGGGGTCTGAGTGGACAGCTCAATGCAGCAACCAAAAATCACAAGGCTACTCAAAGGCATTCCACCAGTGGCAATCTGCCCCAGGTTTTACCCTGCAACCTGTCTCTATGCCAGCAGGGTTCTAATCCAATAAGGTTTACAGGGTTGTGACGTGCTGCTCCGTTCCAAGGAAAGGACGACAGACAACAGGGATGTATTCAACTCAGAAAACTATTTATTAGGAGTAGAAGTATTCGTCTCTTTTTAAAACTATGTATTTCCTTTATACTGAAGTAAATTACATGTGTCTTTTATACTAAAAGTTACAACTAGGTAATTTCCCTATCTTTCTAGGCCTAGCACAGGATTAATCACTTATGGACTAATAGCCTTCAAATCAATGTATTACCACAACAACAACACTATACTAACCCCTCCTATTACTTACTTTGGATCCGAGGGTACACATATTACTCTTCTTCGCGTGCTGTGAATGGAAAAATTATTGCAGAGCTGTTTATTTTTCTTATTAATATCCCCGGCTCTTCCTAAGGTTCACCGGAGTCGCTCAACCCTAGGCCGAATTACCTTGGGGAGCAGATCTTATAAAATAAATTTACCTATGCTATGCTATAGGATTTCTTCTTATATTAAACGGGTTGCCCTGCTGGCCAAACAGGGGAGAGCCCGATAAATATAAGGTTTCCACAAAGGTACTTCCCTTAATAATGGGGTTTTCCTATTTGAAGGTTATCCCCTCGATCACCCGTAAAGGGTTAAGATGCTGGGGTTATCCCAATTAATGGGTTTGCCCTCAGCTGCTCTACCCCTACTAAATAGTGGGGGAGCTGACAGCTCTGTATAAAATAATAATAACAATAGGCTATATCAATCTATCTAGTCTTCTATTTGTATGCATTATTTTCAGGCTAGGTCAATAAGACCGGCCTCCTGTGCTTTACAATCAGACGCTAGAAAGTAAGGATAACCAAATCTAAGACGCGTCTAAACGTGTTCTGTATTCCTAACCCTTCCATGTACGTAACAGCAACAAGGAATTATGAACAACAAAGTAACTACAAGAACTATCATAGATAACAGGAAAAACATATACCCTGTATCCATTCCTAACAACAATAAAACTAACTTTTCTAGTTACTCATGTTACTGAAAATCTAATGGTTTCTAAATACCTCTACTATCCTGTTCTGTTAGTCCGGGCGCCGGGCCCACGGGTCTCTTCACTTGAGGCTAGGAAAGAATGACCCTCACGGTGCGCTTTTATGGCAGCTACAGACAGGTCTGACAGGAAAGTAAAGGGGAGGAAAGAAGCCAGGAGGAAAAGACCGGCTTGGTGAACAAAAACCTCCTGGAAAAAGGCAGCCTGTGTTTCCACCACCTGCCTGCAGGGGTCGACGGCTGAAAGGGCAGGGCTGCTTCCGCGGCTCACCCGTGCAGGGCACCTGGCAGTGCGGTCTGCCAGGTGAGCGCCCCAGATAAAAGCACTGGGGCCTTTAGAAGTGATTACAGCTCTTGGTAAGGCTGGAGCTCTTCAAAAAGGCTTCTGAGCCGGAGCTCTTCAAAAAGTCTTCTACAGCCCATGGCGGCTAGCATAAGATGATTGTCACGACGCTCAGCTTCGGCCTTTTCCGCCTGGAATGTTCAGCTATGGGCGAGAGTGCAGCTCTTAGCACAGTCTCTTTGATCTTCCGATCCGCTTCCTTCTTCGTCCTCCAGCGGACTGCCTCCTGCAGGCTGCGCTCCAGAATTTATAGAGCCAGGGCGGACCTGGTTGGACACTTCCACCTGCCAGGTCCTCACCTGCGTTGCCCCAGCAACCAGGATGCACTCTCTAATTGAATATTCATGAGCATCTAGAATCTACCTATCAGGACACAGGATTTTAAATCTTAACTCATAAATATTCATTACCCTCATAAATATTCATTTAACCGGCCTTCCTAACGGCCATCCTATATCTTTTACCTATACCTATTTATGTAATCACTTTAACATTGTATTTTGAGGAGAATTTTTCTTTATTTTTATTTTATTTTCATGTGGACTGATAGAGAATAAAGTCAAGAGAACCAAAATGTAGGTTTTTTATTTTTAAAATGCTCGGCTCCTCTAGGCTGCCTGGAAAGGGTAGTGGAAGACACACAAACCTCACAGCCCATGGCCAGGGACATATTCTCTTAAAAGAGGAATTTACAACAAGATCAAGTACAGAGAAGGGAAAAATATAGGCTGCTAGAGAGTAATTTCCCATTTCATAGATAGAAATATTCATGGTTTGAAACAGTACACCTTTGTGAAAAAAACAAAAGATAAATGGCTTTAAGTAGATCATAACTTCTCACTCATCCACACAAACACATACAGTGCAAAAATACATTTTGAAAGCATAATTTTGATTCTGATGTCTGGCATCGCAGGCACATTGCTGATGCTCTCTATTATTTCCAATAGTGTATTTCTTATTATTGGCAAGAAAAATTAACTTGATGATAAAATAAAATTACCAGATAACAATGGTTGATGTAAGGGACCAAAATGGAAGAATACTGTATGCACAGATCAGAAGGTGGAGGCAAAGTTCCCTTATCGTCTCATGACCTGGGGAGAGCAGCCTAGCCACCCTGTGTATGTGAGCAATATGTGATCTGTAACTTAAGCAGTGCATGAACAGAGAAGCGAGATGCAGTGGAGTAACTGAATGAATATTTAAATCATTATGACTCAGCAAGTTAGGAAAAATATAAAAACCTCACTGCCGGGTAGCAAATTGGACTTCTCCGTTGGACCAGGCACTGGTACCATGCAACTTCCTTGGGGCTGTCTGCAGTCATTCTGGGGTCCCTGGCTATGGAAGGATCATAAGATCTAAGTTTCTTGCTGTTGGGAAATTTACTTTGGGGCACTGAGTGCTGATTGCCTCAAATAAATAATTTTCAACTCGCCTTGGTGGTGTCAGGTACCTTCTTCTCACTGACCACAAAAGCTTATGCTCCAAAATATCTGTTAGTCTATAAGGTGCCACTGGACTTCTTCTTGTTCTTGAAGACACGGTCTAACTCAGCTACCCCTCTGATTCTTTTCACTTGTGAACCTCAGTCCTGTTTCCCATCCTACCTGGATGACACATTTTGGTGCAGTGAGCAGCGTGTTCATGGGTAAAAAAAGCCCCACTTCAGGATGTGCTGGCAGAAAGAGAAGCCAGGGTGGGTGCGGTGCCAGATTCCTGCATGGCCAATAACATTGGCTTGAGGCTTTGTAGCTCAGATACAGTATCACGTGGCCCCCGTCGTCCAGTTTGAGGAGGAGCTGGCTGAGGGGTCCTGTCCAGCCAGTATTCTGACAGTGTTGGAGGCTTTGGACATGCAGAAGAGAGATAAAGGAGTGCAGCAAGCTGGGTGGCTATTTCTCAGCTTATTGTGGCAGACATGGGAGGATAAGGAGGGACTGGAACATGAGGTAGCACAGTTGTAGGTGGAAGTGAAAAAGGAGAAAACAATGTTGGGAATACAGCAGATGTTTCTAGAACACGGGGAGAAACAGACAGCTGAAATAAGCCAGAGCTTACCAGTTATGGCTGTCAGATATGCAAATCAAAAGGTTAAGCACGACTGGGACCACCAGCCTTTACAGGTGAAGGACTGGGCATCCCGTCCAGAGATTGGTATCCTTCAACAGAGGATGGAGATACCTGGAACTCCTCGGATGAGGAGGACAGTGGAGGAGATTGGAAGGAACTCATTTGGGACTAGAACTATACTGACACTCCCCTTTACAATTTTTTGGTGGGGGCCACTTTCCCTGCCCCTCAGGTTCAGCCCTCGGTAGCCAATACTGCTACCACTGTCTACCAGGGAGGGGTGTCTAGGGCATCCCAGGTTCAACAGATGGTGAGGGATTATGCACATACTGAGCTAGCAGAGTTAGCCAGTAGAATGAAACAGCAACCAGGTGAGGAGTTGGACACCTGGCTCATCCAGTTATAGAAGTCAACTTTGCTGGCCCTGATACATTCCCATTTTCACAGGGGTTGCAGTGGCACATCATAGCTATGGCCCCTTCTCACTACAGGGGTCCCCTGCTGGCCCTTTGGGTTCTGCCGTTACTGCTTCTGTGGGAGGCATATTTATACTAATATGACTGAAATGGGAAAAGATGTTGGATGGCTGCACCCCCACCCTATAGAGCAGGGCAAGGGCCATCGAAATAATGGGAAGGGTAAATGGAGCCTGAAGGATATATTTCTGGCCCTTTTGGCTGCAGGCATCTCCAAGAAGAAACTAACAGGCAGCCAACCGCACACCTGAGGGACAAAGTTCACAAGCTAGGTCTTGACAAAAAGAGGAAACTGAACGAGAACTCACAGGGGCAGGGCTCTATCCCTATGGCCCCTTGCCCAACCGAAGGTTTGCCTGCCCTGCCACCTCCAGCAGCAAGCAATATGTACCCCTCTGTGCAGCAGTGGCAGACCCCTCAGCCGCAGAGATACCAGGCAAAGGGACTCGGCCAGGTCACACAAGTCTGGGTTACCCAAGGGCACACCCAGGGAGACCCAAGGACATATATCTCCCTGACTATCTACCATGCTCGGCTAACCTCCCATAAAGTTACAGCCCTAGTTGACACTGGGGCTGAAGTTACAGTCATTCATGGGACCCCAAACCCATGGAAAGGGGCCCTAATCATCATTCAGGGTTTAGTGGGACCCAACCTACCACTTATTGGAAAGCATTTTGCATTTGGGGATTAGGGATTTGTCCCGCCTCAATATGCCCTGTAGTTATTGCAAACACTGGGGAGCGAATATATTCTGGGAATGGATGCCCTGAGAGGCCTCCAGTTGTTATTGCCTGGAGCCACTTTGCATTTGGTATTTGGGCCATTTCAGTAAGTAATGCCAAGTGGGAACCAGTCGCTCCTCCTCCTAATCCCATACATACCAACCAGTATTGGGTGCTGGAGGCACAGCAACAATTATGGCAACAATTGAAGATCTGGAGATCTGGCCCTGGGCCCATGGGAGCTGAGTGCAGTGGAATTGCAGGTATCTGCCCAAGGCAATCAGTTTGATTTGAGTTTATGGCAGATGCAGCATGGATGGTGTGTTCCCCTCAGGTTCTGGAATAAAACTCTGACTGGGGCAAGTGCTCACTATACCCCTTTTGGAAAACAAGTCCTGGCCACTAGCTGGTGCTGCTGGACACAGAACACACCGCACAGAACCAGATGGTGTTGCTTCGCCCTGAGTTACCCATCATATGCTGGGTGTGTGATTCAGCTACTCCCTGAGGTGGGCATGCCATGCTCAGCACCCTCCTGCAATGGTGCTGGTACATCCAGGAGTGCATCAAACTGGCCAGTCTGGGGTATTGCACCTGCATGAAATGGTAATGCACTTACTGGAGGGCACAGAGTGTCCTCCCCAAACACCCCCGCCCAGTCAAGGCATTGCCACCTAGATGCCCCAATATGATCAGCTTGCCCCAGACCAAAGAAGGCTTGCCTTGCTTACTGATGTTTCCTGTTATATAAGGGGTGCACAAAAATGGCAAACTATGCATTCCAACAAACCCGGAACATACAGATCATGAAGGAGGACATGGGAGGGTCAAGCCAACTAGCTGAGATCATAGTGATACACTTGGCCTGTGAGAAAGCCATAGAACAGGGAGATAAGAAATGCCTGCTGTATACTGGTTCCTGGGCTGTTACCAATGGCTTGGCCATGTGGTCAGGACATTGGGCCCATGATGCAGATGCACAGGCGACTGGTGTGTTGCTCCACCAACTGGCAAGAATTGTGGAACTTGCGTCATAACCTGGAGATACAGGTATCCGATGTGGATGCCCATACTCAGAAGGAGGGAGAATCAGCCTAACTAAATGCAGCAGTAGATGCCCTGGCTGTGGTGCACCCTGTAACCTCTGATCTGGACTCAACTGAACTGTCCCTCTTCACTGCATGTGTCCACCAGCAGTCAGACCATGCAGGGGTAGACAGAACCTGCCAACGGGCTAGTCGCCATGGAATCTCCTGCACTAAGGATCAGACCCGCACCACTGTTGAACCAATGTTTGCCTATTAGGTAAGCAGCGCAGTTGATGGAGCTTCCCCTGGGCCATATACCGTGGAGCAACACCCCCAGCCATTCTTGGCAAGTCAATTATATTGACCCTCTACCAGATTCAGAAGGGTGCCGTTACGTCTTAGTAGCAGTAGACATATACAGTGGGATAATATGGGTCCACCAATGCTGGCGGGCCACCCTTCATCATCTGTTATAACTGTTTTGCTGAGTTGCACAAATTCATTCTGACAGGGAAACCCACTTTGTGGGCACCACCATGCAGGACTGGGGCCCAAGAGGCAGGCAGTAAGTGGACTTTCCACACCTTCTGTCACCCACAAACAGCTGGACTGGTGGAGCACACCAATGGCCTTCTGAAAGAAAAAATCTGACAGCTAATCCCCATGCACACCCTGTGAGGATGGAAACCTTGTTGGGGCAAGCATGTTGCACCCTTAATTCATGCCTCGTCATGGAAAGTACACCCCATGAGAGGTTCAAGGGTTCAGGGACCCCTGCACAAACCGGACTCCCTTATGACCTCCATGTGTATTCAGATGGGGTGGAAAAGTGTATATGGATCCTGCCACAACCCAGAGATGCAACCCCTCTGGTGGCAGCAAAAATGATCACTCAAGGCCCAGGGCTACATGGTGGGTTCTCCATGCTAATAATGCTACTGTGCATTATATTCCGCAGACATGCCTGACTAAGCATGAGTGGCTATGTGGTGGGTGTGCAGCCTAGAAGCATGTCTTCCAATGGTTTCAACATGGAACATCAAGCTTGGTAACTGTCCCCCACCTTTTTCACAGACTGTCATAGCAGAAGATGTAGAACAGTCATCCACCAGCCATTAGTATGACATTTTCCACTGGTCACCCCCGTGGAGTGCCATTGGCTGGCTGTTTTTACATCCCCTATGTAGTTAGCTATTATTTGTACAGTGGCATTATGTATTAGCTTTTGTTTATGAATGTATGTTCGTAGTTTGCAACATCATGTTGATCAAATAATGTACCAAATGACTGGACAATGCTGGGATGGCTAGTCCCCCATAGCAACACAGTGAACATCGTGCATAAGAAATTTGCCCCACTCTGGTGGGGAGCAAGGGACCAAAGTGGAAGAATATTGTGCATTCAGATCTAGTGGTAGAGGCAGAGTCCCCTAACAATGTCATGACCTGGCGAGAGCAGCCTAGCCACTTTATGCATGCAAACAGTGGCTACGTCTACACGTGAACGCTACATCGAAATAGGCTATTTCGACGAATAACGTCTACATGTCCTCCAGGGCTGGCAACATCAATGTTCAACATCGACGTTGCGCAGCACCACATCGAAATAGGCGCTGCGAGGGAACGTCTACACGCCACAGTAGCACACATCGAAATAAAGGTGCCAGGCACAGCTGCAGACAGGGTCACAGGGCGGACTCAACAGCAAGCTGCTCCCTTAAAGGGCCCCTCCCAGACACAGTTGCACTAAACAACACAAGATCCACAGAGCCAACAACTGGTTGCAGACCCTGTGCATGCAGCATGGATCCCCAGCTGCAGCAGCAGCAGCCAGAAGCCCTGGGCTACGGGCTGCTGCCCATGGTGACCATAGAGCCCCGCAGGGGCTGGAGAGAGAGTGTCTCTCAACCCCTCAGCTGATGGCCGCCATGGAGGACCCCGCAATTTCGATGTTGCGGGACGTGCAACGACTACACGGTCTCTACTTCGACGTTGAACGTCAAAGTAGGGCGCTATTCCTATCCCCTCATGGGGTTAGCGGCTTCGACGTCTTGCCGCTTAACGTCGATGTTAACATCGAAATAGCGCCCACCACGTGTAGCCGTGACGGGCACTATTTCGAAGTTAGTGCTGCTACTTCGAAGTAGCGTGCACGTGTAGACACGGCTAGTATATGATATGTTACTTAAGCAGCACATGAACAGATCGTAGAATCATAGAATCACTGAACAATAGAGCTGGAAGAAACCTAAAAAAGCCATCAAGTCCAGCCCCCTGCTCTAAGCAGGACCAAACCCATCAGATCAGCCCTGCCAGGGCTTTGTCGAGGTGAGACTTAAACACCTCCAGGGATGGAGACTCCACTAGTTCCCTGGGTAGACCATTCCAATGCTTCACCACCCTCCTAGTGAAAAAGTTTTTCCTAATGTTCAACCTAGACCTTTCCAACCACAACTTGAGACCATTGTTCCGTGTTCTGCCATCTGTGACCAATGTGAACAGCCTCTCTCCAGCCTCTTTGCAACCTCCCTTCAGTAAGTTGAAGGCTTTTATCAAGTCCCCCCTCAGTCTCCTCTTCTGCAGACTAAACAGTCCCAATTCCTCAACCTTTCTTCATAAGTCATATGCTCCAGCCCCCTAATTATTTTGTATTGCCCTCCACTGGACCCTCTCCAGTGTATCCACATCCTTCCTATGAATGAGGGCCCAGAACTGGACACAGTACTCCAGATGCGGCCTCACCAAAGCCGTATAAAGAGGAATAATCACACTTCTGGATCTACTGGCAATGCTCCTCTTGATGCAACCTAATATGCCATTAGCTTTCTTGGCTACAATGGCACACTGTTGACTCATGTCCAGCTTCTTGTCCACTACAGCGCCCAGATCCTTTTCTGCAAAACTACTACCGAGCCAGTCGGACCCCAGCCTGTAACAATGCTTGGGATTCTTCCGGCCCAAGTGCAGGACTTTGCACTTGTCCTTATTGAACCTCATCAGATTTCTTGCAGCCCAGTCTTCCAATTTGTCTAAGTCAGTCTGGACCCTGTCCCTACCCTCCAGCGCATCTACCTCTCCCCCTAGCTTAGTGTCATGCTCAGACTTGCTGAGGGTGCCATCCAACCCCTCATCCAGGTCATTGATAAATATGTTGAACAGAACAGGACCCAGAACTGAAGATTCGGTGGAGTAACGGAATGAATAGTTAAATTGTCATGACTCAGCAACTTAGTAAAAGTATAAAAACTGAGCTGCTGAGTAGCAAATTGTATGCTATTGGACCAGGCACCCGTGCCATGCCACTGCCTTTGGGCCACCTGCAGTTTTTCTGGGGTCCCCAACTGCTGAAGGGATGTAAGATCAATGCTTCTTGCCATATAGGGTTGGGAAATTTACACTGGGGTGCTGAGTGCTGATTGCCTCAAATAAATGTTTTTCAACTCACCTTGGTGACGGGTGCCTTCACTTGTGAACCTTTATCCTGTTTCCTGTCCTACCCGGATGATACAGTTGGCAAAGGATAATTAAAAAGGTTGATATAATTTCTATTCTGTCTTTTCTTGAGTATCATCCTTCATTGGTTTAAATAGAAAGAACAAAATATTACCTAGTTTAGTACAATTTATTACAAAACGAGTGAGCAACAGAAACTCACCACAAAGGTCAATTTTATGATGTATCTTGGTTACCATATAAATTTGTGATTTTTTTATAATAAAATAAATAAAAAAAAAACAGTCTTGCAAATATCCAGCAGCCTGCTCTTGCAAACTAAGGGTGAAATTCTGACTCCAATGAAGTCCACTGTGAGTTTTTGCCCTGAATCCACTCGGGCCAGGATTTCACCTTAATAGCTACAATTTAGTTCTAGTTTGCTTACTTATTTGTAATCCAGTTTGGGTAGTGGCAAAAATATATGCTCTGTTTCAAACATAAATATGCATACTTTTTTTTTCAAAAAGCTTATGCATTTAAATACAAGAAACTGGGATTCTTTTGAAAAGTAATGTAATGGAAAAATAAATTTGAAACTACACAGTTTTAATGATAGAATTATTCAAACAAACACTATAATATCAACAAAACAAAAAAGCAGCCCTGTAGCACTCTAAAGACTAACAAAATGATTCATTAGGTGTTGAACTTTCATGGGACAGACCCACTTCTTCAGATCTGGAAATTCTGAATTTCCAGATCTGAAGAAGTGGATCTGTCCCATTTTATTAGTCTTTGAAATGCTACAGGACTGCTTTTTGTTTTGTGAAGATACAGACTAACGTGGCGACTTCTCTGTGATTGTGATACTGAGCGTGTCATGTCCACCTGATCAACAGTTCTGAGCCAGTTTATTACCTGGGTGACTGCCTGTTGTCACTTAAACATGTGTACGTGTCTTTCCTTATCATATACCTTGGAGAGGTCAGCAAAATTGCTTTGAAAAAAGAAAATGAAGCAGATGCACTCTGAAAAAAAAACAGTAATAATGTTTTGAACAGCACTGGCTGCTCAAACGTTTTATTGAATTATTTCATTTTTTTCAGATGTTTCTATTTAGTATTGTAGAGGTGATATCAGCACACAGTTAGATGCAACATTAAGTTGAGCATGCATAAGAGTACTTTCTCCCAGTCTATTTCCAAATTCCCTTATCTGGTGTGCAAAGATAATTTAAAAGTACAGACGAAGATGGAGAAATCAGGTAAGTATGAAATTTATGGTTGCCTACCCTGCGAACTGGTTCAGGTGAGAATGGAATATAAACTTCCCTTGGAAAATATACATTATGAATACAAAGTTTGTTTCTCAGTAAAGCCAAGGATTTTATTTTTTTGCGAAAGCATTTTTGTGCATCTCCATAAACCACTTTAAACAAGTCAAATTACAATTCAGACGAAACATAAAGGTAGAAGAAAAAGCTATAGGGAGAGGGGATTGTGCTTGGTTTTTTTTTCTGATAGGACACAAAGTTGAACATTAGAGATGGGGTCAAAAATATGATACTCCAAATTGCAAGATTTAGGGATGTTTTGAATTTCCACCCTGGACCCAGATCTCCATATCATAGGCCACTGTTGTTTTCATGAGAAATTGATCTCAACAACTGAAAAAAACTATCCGTAAATATTATAAAATGAAAAAAATTAAGGTACTTCAGAATCCATTTGTTTTCTAGCCCTTTAATTCAGTGCCTCTAGATATATACATATCACTTTCAGATAAAGTAAAGTAAAGTAAAATCAGCACATAGTTCACATTTCAAGGAAGGCTGCTTGTGTTACAAGATTATTTTACTTGGAAGATTTGTATCTCAGAAAGGAAAAGATGTATTTTGAGAACTGTTGTGAGAAATCAAAAGGCAGTAAAAGTTAACCAACAAACTTATATCATTGTGTGAATTGGGCCAGCTATAGCAAATCTCCTCTAATGCTGTCACCTTTATAAAGTGTAAAAAAACTTTGTATGCTAAACATGGATATAGATGTCTGCTGAACTTCATATTTTGAAAGAAAAAATGTTTCAAAATGATCACTGAACCTTTCATCAACAGAAGCTTAGGTAGAGTATTAATGCTCAGAGAGTTTATGGGGTCATTCATAGTCAATGTAATTTAATTTATTTCTGCACAGCTAGTGATAGAATTATTTGTAAAAAGCTGTATGTGCCATGAACCTGGATTTGTGTCTGTTGCTGGAAAAGAGAGGATAAAACCAAAGAATGGCACTTCGATATTTAAAGTCCAGTATTTTAAGCTCCTTATTATAAAGATTGGCTCTGTAGGGCAATGGGCATCAGTTGTGATTCTTGTTACAGTCAGGGGTGGAACTTTGATCCCACTTCCCCATACTTTAAGTGGATGTGTGCTATGTTTTAAAGTCAATAGGTATAATTGAAGGTGACAGCAAAATGACCCCGTCCAGCTTTGCCACTGCTCAAAACATGGTTCTGCTACTGACTACAGCATTTAAAATCACCTGAAATAGTCACGATCTGTGATTATTTTCTTATTGCCCCTTACAAAGGACTGAGGGGTCATTGGTGATACTGAATGGAATACTACCGTAGCTGAGGAATATCAAAAAGCAGTAGGACAGTGTTGTTATCACTGTATATTACATTGCTGAAAGTGTCCTTGACATAGCGTCTAATAGGGCACCCGCATTTTACAAAAGGCTGCTGAACCATTAGAAAGGGTTCAGAGAGGAATGACAAGAATGATTTGTGACCTGGAAGATATGCCTTATAGTGAGAAACTAAAGAAGCTCAATCTATTTGATTTATTGAAGAGACAGTATAGATGCAGAGCAAGGCAAGGCCCTGTGGCTTGTTGCTGAAATCAACAAAGTTCAAACTGTTTTTATTTGTACTGGTGATGGGAATAAGTCAGTTGAACAGAGCATCAAGGGATGTGGTGGATTCTCCATCAATTGGAGTGTTGAAATCCAGACTGAATGTGCTGAAAGATAAGCTCAAGTTCAACCACAGATTGTAGGGTTAAATGAAGTAAATTGCTGGTTGAAACTGTAAGGCCTTTGCTATGAAGGAGGTCAGGCAAGAACATCATATTCCCTTCTGAACTTTGAATCAATGACATCTTTAAACTTCCTCCATTAAAAGAAATGATATTTTGATCATTATTTGCCCAGATTCCTATTTTTTTTATCTTGTCACCAAACATATTTTAACGTAGCAATGATATTTTCAAATCTTCAAACTTTGAAGTCAGGAACTAGTTTTCTACTTTGTGTTCTTGTTCTTCATCAGCCAAGGATGAGAGCTCATTTTCCCCATAACAAAAGTCTTTAATAAAACAACAAATGGCCAGTCTTTTTTGAAAAGTGACAAGCAATTTTGCGTGCTTATCTGGAAACACTGTGAAGGACCAGAATTTAGGAAAGTTCAGTGCACCTTTACTATACAAATCAAAATTCTGTAAGGGATCTGCAGGTGGACATCCAAAGCTACTAGTCATATTGGTTAATATCAGCTGAGTTTCTGCTGACTAAATAATAAATTCTCTTGTTTGAAAGCAGCCCTTACTGCGGTTCTTGACTTAGCACGTCACGGTTCGTGACATGGACCTATACCACAAAATTTGGAAGGAGGTCCAGTTATGAAGTTTGCCAAAATAAACAAGCTCTTTTTTGGCATTTGGTTCAAAATCATGTTAAAAACTATAGGATAAAATTTTGAAGTTGGCCTTCATATTTGCTAAGAACCACTGTTCCAAAATGCAGTCTAATAAGCACCTCCAACTGGGGAGGGCATCCCAGCTGATGTAAATAACTCCCTAGGCAGCCACATTCTAGGAAGGGGAGGGTAATTGGACTACAGTTAAAGGGTGACCGATGGAATTCTTTCACTAACTTCTGCTTTGATTCTGCATTGCCCACTTGCTTTGATTCTGTAGAGACAACACGAATGATCGTGTCCACGAGAAGATTACATCAGGATGCCAGATGAGACATCACTGCTTTACACATTAGTGTATTACAGATGAAATATCACTTTACACATCAGTGTTGAGGACTGTATTCTTCAAAGGACTTGTTATTTATAGATAAAATGTTCTGTGAACTGCACACAGAAACTCTTTGTAACTCCCAGATTGTTTGTTAATTCATCTGGATTGCTCATTGATTGCTCAGTGATTATGCTCATTTCCTTATTGTCTGCTTCTATTCTTTCCTCTGACTATCAGCTCTGTATATAACCAATCACAACTTGGTGCCTGTCAGTACATTCTGAAACTCAATCAAGTTCAGAATCACTCTGCCAGCTGGTTGTAATAAACCTTTGTTGCTTCACATACAGTATCCAGACTTTATTCCAACAAAAAACAAATCAAACCATGCAGCAGTCAAAATTTTCATTTTACTAGAGAAACCCATTGGGTTTCAACTTTGGCCTCATCAAACCTAACACTAGCTTTGCAGACTCCAGGAAAAGTGTCACAACCACTTACAGGTACTTCTGACTGATAGTTTGAAAATCTCTGCTTTAAAATATTGATTTTATTATTTTGGGGTAGATTGGAAATCCCATCCCTACTTAGAACTCATCTACACTTTGCTCTCCTCATTTCTTCTGTTTCTATCTCAGCACTCTTGCCTTGCGTACCAACTCTTCCCATTTATAAAACAAACAAAAAAAAGTTTAAGCCAATGTTTCTCACATTCTTTGGGTGCTCTGTGGACAGAAATCTCTGTCTAAGATTCACAAATTTCTGCTACAACCAGTGCCAATTCAGAGAAAAGTTAGACAGAGACATGGTAAAAGAAGCAGTAAAGGATATTAAAAATGAGGTAAATAGTTTTTTGTTTTTTGTTTATCCGAGACAGGGTTCAATTAGAAAGGCTGGTTTGAATCATACCACAGAAAGGTCCAAACTTCTGACTGATTTAAAAAAACAAAACAAAACAAAACAAAAACAGAAAAAAACACAACTAGCGCAGTGCTTTACTGCAAGACTTTACAGCCTCACTAACAAGCTGCTGAAACAGAATAATCTGAAAAAAGCCAGCAATGAAATATTGAAAGCAAGTTCCAAATTGTGATCCTTATCGACAAAGTTTTACAGGAGCAGTGCTGTGGGGTGCTGAGGGACTCTGTTATAAACACGGATTCATGGAAGGAATCAAAAAACACCTGGGAAAGACAGTATTTAGCCTTAGATGGAGTTTACCACCCGCTTTGGGCTGCATTCCCAAGCAACCCGACTCCAAGAAGACCTGGTCCCGGCGCGCCGGGAGCTGCTACCGGCCTCACACCGTCCACGGGCACCTCTTAACGGTTTCACGCCCTCTTGTCCCTAGCATCTCTTTGCAAGAGGTTGGAAATGGGTGACAAGGAATTGATCACTTGATGATTACCTGTTCCGTTCATCCCCTCGAGGGCATCTGGCATTGGCCACAGTTGGAAGACAGGGTACTGGGCTTGATGGACCTATGATCTGACCCAGTATGGCTGTTCTTATGTTCTTATGGTCTTAATATATCTTAGTGATGCAGACATTCTCTTCATTAGCACAGTGTTAATCACTGCTGAGGAATAGAAAACAAGAGATGCCTCAGGATAATAAAAGGACATTATTTGTCTTTTTAAGCATGTTACTTCCTTTCAATTTTTACTTCTTTTCTTCCCTGAATAATTTTGTTTCTTACAGTCAGCTCAGGATGCAGATTGAGATCAATGTACAATGCTGGTGGAAAGTGCTGAAGGTTAATAGCTTCATCAGTGGAAAGCATTCAAATGAGAACTGTGATGGATCATTTGCAGAATGTCATAACTAATATCTACAGCCGATCTAATTATACTAATCAGTATGCGTGCTTAAAATTAGCAATGCTAACTGTGTCAAGGAAGCCAAAGTGTTAATGCTTTTTCAACAGACATTATTTTATACTGAAGAGTGAGCAGATGTTGGCTGATCAAATGCACACATGATACTGTGGGGAATGGTGCTCCAGATTTTTTTCTGCAACATCATCCACAATAATAGATGAAACTAGACTTATGATTGCCAGGAAAGGGTGCAGGTTGGAGCATCACAGCTCAGAGTACTGAATGGAAACCATGTTACTGAATACAGAACCGTTCTGCTTATTGTCATGGTGGTGGAATGGGTGTTGACAATCCTCTGAAGAAATATTCTGGCAAAATTGCCTCTCCATTCAAAACATTATCCTGGTTTCATGTTGTAACTTTGTCTGTAACCTGCCTAAAATCAGAAGCTTGGGTACTGAGCTACAGTAATAATTAAACCCAACTGAATGGTTCAAGACAGTTTGCCTTGACATTTGTATTGCAGGTAAAGGAAACTGAAAGTTAGCTACAAGGGGGCAGATTGTGACTTTAGGCACTGCCTCGAGCAAGGGTTAATGGATGAACAGTACTGCTACAGGAAACATCTCAGGAGGCACAGTGACCCTGAGAGACATATTAGACTGCCTACTTTGTTCTTTCTCATGGGCTATACTAGTAGTAAATTCCAGTCTTACCTGACCTCCTTGAGCTCGGTTATTCCCACCAGCGAATAGCAAATCTCTATCCATTCTTCAGCATCCTGCATACTGCCAGCCCTCAGGTCCTAGGAGACAGTAAGCATTCCAGTAGTCCTGCTTACTCTCGTCTACTTGTGGTCAATGTTCAGACAGCCTTACCACACTGGTAAGAATGATACTTATTTCCTGGCAGTACCTTACTCACATGCCTAGCCCAAGTCAGAATTTAGGTTTTGGGCCCCTGTCTTAGCATGTTTGCTAACAATAAGTAGCACCTACTCAGTCCAACTTAAGTTAATGTGATCATCAAATTCTAAGGAGCACATGCAAGTTGTGATTTTCAGTAGCACACATACCTAGCATACTTTTAAGCTGCATCTACTCTAGCCAGTCCATTTGAAATTTTCAGCCCTCTTTCAAAATAGATTGTGGAACTTCTTCCCACAAAGCACACCCCTTTGAAAAGAAAATCGAAGGAATGTGCCTGAGCTTTTGGAATTGCTCTTCATAACTGGAAGTAGGAAACTCCCCCCCCAAGGTTTTGAAAGGGTCTTTCAAAAGAAAATGTGTGTAGGCACATCCGACTCACTCTTTCAAAAAAGCAGGTCCTCCATGGTGACAGCCAGCCAGGACAAAGATATGTGCTGGCCAGAGGCTGCAGGGCTTTATGGTTCATGTGTGCAGGAGCCATTAAAGCAGCATGGACCCAGAAACTCTGTGCAGGAAGCTGAGAGTGTGCCATGAGCAGCCGTTGCATACCCCCCTCAGCATGCCTCAGGGACACTCCCACTATCAAGACAGCCAGAAGAGAGTCTGCAAAGGAGAGCCTTACACTATCCATGGTCCTGGACAGCCCATTGGAGGTGGGGCATGATGGCTGGGCAGCCCCCGCCATCTGCACCAGGATGGCCCAGAGACAAGGCACAGAGGACTTCCTCCACACTACTTCCATCTGTCACCAGGTGGAGGTGGCAGTGGCACCCCCACTTGGAGGAGGCAGAGGCAAACTGGTGGTGGATGGCCTGGGAGGAGGTAATGAGTATTTTCTGGATGTGGCGAAGCGCAGGGAGCAGAGGAAACCACTCTACATAGCCTTCATCTACCTGACCAAGGCCTTTGACTTGGGCAGCAGGGATGGTCTGTTCAAACTGCTCCACAAGATAGGCTGTCCTCCACGGGCACTCAAGATGATCCAGTCATTCCACAAAGACATGAGAGGAACCATCCAATATGACGGCACATTATCGGATGCTTTCAGAATCAGGAGCGTTGTCAAACAAGGATGTGCGCTTGCTCCGACATTGTTCGGGATCTTCTTTGCACTCCTCCTGAAGCATGCCTTTGGATCTTCAGCAGACGGCATCTTGCTGCATACAAGATCTGATGGGAAACTGTGTAACCTTGCAAGGCTGAAAGCTAAGTCTAAGGTGTGGGAAGTCCTCATCAGAGACATGCTGTTCGCAGATGATGCTGCTGTAGTGCCTCACACAGAAGACCAGCTTCAAAAACTGCTGGATCAGTTCTCCAAAACGTGCAAGGACTTTGGGCTTACCGTCAGCCTAAAGAAGACACACGTACTCAGTCAGGATGTTGCTGAATCCCCACCAATCAGCATTGACAACTATACATTAGAGGTCATCCACGAGTTTGTTTACCTCGGGTCCACCATCACTGACACCCTGTCATTGGACACTGAGCTAAATAGGAGGATCGGAAAAGCGGCCACAACTCTGTCCAGACTCAGCAAGAGAGTGTGGAATAACAACAAGCTGTACACTCACACCAAAATGCAAGTTTACAGAGCCTGCATCCTCAGCACCCTCCTTTATGGCAGCGAGACTTGGACCCTGTATGCCCGCCAGGAAAAGAGGCTGAACGTCTTCCACTTGCGCTGCCTCAGGCGCATCCTTGGAATATCATGGAAGGACAGAGTGACCAACACTGCTGTCCTCGAGCAAGCTGGAATCCCAACCATGCACACCCTCCTCAGGCAGCGTCGACTCCGCTGGCTTGGCCACGTCCACAGGATGAATGATGGAAGGATTCCAAAAGACATCCTGTATGGCGAGCTAGCCTCAGGCAAAAGACCTCCTGGATGCCCCCAGTTGCGCTACAAAGATGTCTTCAAGAGAGACCTCAGAGAGGTAGACATCGAGCTGGACAACTGGGAAGAGCTAGCAGACGACCGCAGCAGATGGAGGCAGGGGTTACACAAGGGCCTTCAGAAGGGCGAGATGAAGATCAGACAGCTAGCAGAGGAGAAGCGAGCGCACAGAAAGCACACTAAAGACTTGCCAGACACCCACCACATCTGCAAGAGATGCAGCAAGGACTGTCACTCTCGTATGGGTCTTCATAGTCACAGTAGACGCTGTAAATGAAGTCCTCAATTGAAACTATAAAGGGCACAATCCATAGTCTCTGCAGACTGAAGGATGCCTACTACTACTACTGGGCTACGTCTACACGTGCACCCAACTTAGAAATAGCTTATTTCGATGTTGCGACATCGAAATAGGCTATTTCGATGAATAACGTCTACACGTCCTCCAGGGCTGGCAACGTCGATGTTCAACTTCGACGTTGCTCAGCCCAACATTGAAATAGGCACAGCGAGGGAACGTCTACACGGCAAAGTAGCACACATCGAAATAAGGGAGCCAGGCACAGCTGCAGACAGGGTCACGGGGCGGACTCAACAGCAAGTCGCTCCCTTAAAGGGCCCCTCCCAGACACACTTTCATTAAACAGTGCAAGATACACAGAGCCAACAACTAGTTGCAGACCCTGTATATGCAGCACGGACCCCCAGCTGCCGCAACAGCAGCCAGAAGCCCTGGGCTAAGGGCTGCTGCCCACGGTGACCACAGAGCCCCGCAAGGGCTGGAGAGAGAGTATCTCTCAACCCCCCAGCTGATGGCCGCCATGGAGGACCCCGCTATTTCGATGTTGCGGGACGCGGATCGTCTACACGTCCCTACTTCGATGTTGAACGTCGAAGTAGGGCGCTATTCCCATCCGCTCATGGGGTTAGCGACTTCGACGTCTCGCCGCCTAACGTCGATTTCAACTTCGAAATAGCGCCCAACACGTGTAGATGTGACGGGCGCTATTTCGAAGTTACTGCCGCTACTTCGAAGTAGCGTGCACGTGTAGACGCAGCCCTGGTGGCCATGTTCAGGGAGCTCCTGGCCCAGCTGCCCTCTTCAGATGATCCTGCAGCCACTCCTGCAGCAGGCCCTCCAGCTGTCCCTTTGGCTGCCCCTCCTGCAGAGCCTTCTGCTGAGTCTGAGCCGCCTGCCAACGCCACCGCACAGTCCTACCTCCGTGTCCTCCCTGCCCCATTCTAATTCTGCCGGGGACCCCAACTCAGTGGCTGGGGTGACTCCCATGGCTGACGAGGCTCGAGGCCCTCCACATGTGCCTTGCAGTAAGGGCCCACCCAGGTGAGGTACTCCCATGTGCCCTGCCCCAATGTAAACAGTTCAGCCCCTCCACTGTATATAGTTCTGTTCCCAGTTGTTTTATTTTTATTATCTTTAAACATAATATACTTTATTTAGTTCACATAACTGTGTGCCCTCTGCTTGGGGTGGTGACAGGGGGGAGGAGAATGCAGGGGTGGTGATGGGGAGCCTGCTGGGGGTGGCCAGGGAGGTGGTTAGTGGATCCCCTGAGCAAAGTGCTCACAGATGGCCCCCCAAACATGGACTCCAGCATGGTGGGCTTGGCTGGCTGTTCAAAGGCCAGCTGGAGTTGGTCACTCACCCCTCCTGAAATGCCTTGCCCTTGTTCTCAGCAATACTGTGCAAGGTGCAGCAAGCACCTACCACTTGCGGGATGTTTTGCTCTCCCACCTCCAGGAGTACAGGAGACACCACCACTGGCCCTTCAAATGCCTGAAATCTCACTGCACAATGAGCCAGAGGTTGAAGAGCTTCTGGCTGGGGTTCAGGTGGCCTATACAGGGCTTCATGAGCCAAGACTGGAGGGGATAGGTGACTTCAGCCACCACACACAGGGGCAGGATGGTGTCCCCAAGTGGAAGCTCCCTCTGGGGGATGAAGGATGCCACCATGTTGTGGCACAGGCTAGAGTTCCTAAACACCTGCACTGCATGTATGTGGCCTGCTCAGCCCACATAGATGCCCTGGAACCAGCCCCTGCAGCCCAACAGGACCTGAAGCACCACTGAGTAGTACCCCTTCCTGTCTCCAGCTGTGGTCTGGGGTGCATATTGCTATATAGGCCACATCCAGGGCACTGAAGCAGTTCAGAAACCTAAGCACTGGAAAGCTGGTGATGCACAAGTCCAGGTCCCCCCACATGGACCACCCTCTGCAACAGCATGGTATTGACAGCCTGAATCACATTTGCACTTGTGAGGGCATGATGGGGAGTGCCTGACTCCTTACCCCCCCTGCCCCTCCTGGCCCCCACCCCGCATGTCCCTCCCAGCCCCCCAATACTGATGCCCCTTCCTGCCCCCACCCCCATGTTCCTCCAGGCCCCTAGCCCCCAACTGTCCACCTTTCCTGGGACCGCACTCCCCATGGTGGCTGTGTGACCCACGAAGGGTTTACCGCCATGGTGATAGCCCTGATAGTGGCCTTACCCACCCCAAACTGGTGGCCTATGGAGTGGTAGCTGCCTGGCATGGCCAGCTTCCACTTGGCTATGGCGACCCTCTTTTCAAGCGGGTGGGTGAGCTGCACTTGTGTGTCCTGAGCTGCGTCTACACGTGCACGCTACTTCGAAGTAGCGGCAGTAACTTCGAAATAGCGCCCGTCACGTCTACACGTGTTGGGCGCTATTTCAAAGTTGAAATTGACGTTAGGCGGCGAGACGTCGAAGTCGCTAACCCCATGAGGGGATGGAAATAGCGCCCTACTTCGACGTTCAACATCGAAGTAGGGACGTGTAGACGATCCGCGTCCCGCAACATCGAAATAGCGGGGTCCTCTATGGCGGCCATCAGCTGGGGGGTTGAGAGATACTCTCTCTCCAGCCCTTGCGGGGCTCTGTGGTCACCGTGGGCAGCAGCCCTTAGCCCAGGGCTTCTGGCTGCTGCTGCGGCAGCTGGGGGTCCGTGCTGCATATACAGGGTCTGCAACTAGTTGTTGGCTCTGTGTATCTTGCACTGTTTAATGAAAGTGTGTCTGGGAGGGGCCCTTTAAGGGAGCGACTTGCTGTTGAGTCCGCCCCGTGACCCTGTCTGCAGCTGTGCCTGGCTCCCTTATTTCGATGTGTGCTACTTTGGCGTGTAGACGTTCCCTCGCTGTGCCTATTTCGATGTTGGGCTGAGCAACGTCGAAGTTGAACATCGATGTTGCCAGCCCTGGAGGACGTGTAGACGTTATTCATCGAAATAGCCTATTTTGATGTCGCAACATCGAAATAAGCTATTTCGAAGTTGGGTGCACGTGTAGACGTAGCCCTGGTGTCTCAAGGCAGGATCTAGCCACCGGAAGAGCTCTGGAAGATCTGTTTTCTCATCCTAAATTTCTGGAGCCACCTGGCTTCATCCCATTCCCCCATCACCAGCTGCTCCCACCAACTGGAAATACTGGGATGGCTCCAGAGTCAGCAGGGCAACTGGGGGGATGGTGCCAGTGGGGTACTAGGTCTCGGGCTTCCACAGCCATGGTGGAGGGGAGAAAGGTCCCCAGGACAAGGTTAAGGGCGGCTGCCACTGCCATGGACAGCTGGGTGAGCACTCCATTGGCAAGGGACAGCAGGAGATCCAGCTGCTGCTGCTGGTCCATCTAGCCTTGATCATTGTGTCCGGTCCCTGCACTTAGTCTGTGGGGCTTGTGGCAGCTCTACTGTCCTCAGTGTGTACAGGGTGAGGGTGTTGGAGAGAGACCCTTTAAAGGAGCTGCTGCCTGCAGGCCTAGAAGGGCTTGTCTGCCATGTGACCCCATCCACAGCACTTCCTGCTCCTTTCTTTTGAAAGGGAGCTTGAGACAGTGTAGACGCTTTTGAAAGAGCACCCCACCCTTTCAAAAGGGCAGATCAGAAGCACCAGCCTCTGCTCATGTGTGGAAGTTGTATTTTGAAAGGCGATCTGTTGATTTGTTGTTTTCAGACTGGTGCCTTTTGAAATTGTGCTTTAGTGTAGATGTAGCTATAGTGAATATACAAACTCCAGTGCTTGGCTGTGCTGAGGTTTGTGTTTGTTTGGTCTTTCAAACTTATTCTGCCAGAAAATGATCCTGTATAGTTAATGCTCCCTAAGATAATGTTAACTTGCCATCAAACAAAATTCCCTTTTTTTGGAGCAATAAAAATTAACTTTTTGTAGAATTCATATGAATGGAAAATGTCCATCAAATATAACGCACGTCATTATTGCTTAAATCATATTCAGAAGTAAAATCACATAAAATAAATTTCACTGAAAAGGAGATAACAGTAACAGTCTTTTGACTTTCTTTTTTCAAAATCTTGCGCGAGTGAGCTCTAAGCAGTTTGTTTTGCAAGGAAGTTAGTTAATGGTTGCAGACTTATGGGTGTCAATTGCTCATTTCTCGATTAACCACCTTGTTTATGGAAGACCTACTGAAATACAAACTTCTTTTTGTGCCTTTTGACTACGGAAGAATAGAGAGAATCCTAGTTAATTGCCACACTGAGCTGTGACTACATAAGTCAGGCTTAAACAGAGATATGACTAAAATAAAGAAATCCAAATTGATGACCTGTCTTAATTTTTATTTCACTTAAGTGTTTACATGCACATACTACATGGATTAAAAACACATGTAACAAAATCTCAAATGTTAAATCCAAGCAGTTGTATTTAAAAATAATGTCTTTTGTCAGTAATATTTGTACTAGGGAGTAAATACCTGAATTTGAACATAAGGGGATAGGGCTGACATGGAAGAAACATTTGCAGTGTATGTCAATTCTCTGAAAGTAAAAAAGAAGCAACTACTGTATGGAAAAATATTGCGCAGTCTTTTATACAGAGTTCATGTCCCACTTACAGTGATTTTTGGAGGCCATGCTTTCACTGCTGTTTCACACATGAGGACGGATGCAAGATTGCTCATTTCAGCACTGGCCTGTAACTTCTCTGGCCACTCACTTATTTTATTTTCAGCACCATGGATAGTTCCACACTTTCCTTCTGGGCCGAATATCCTTTCCTTATCTCACCAAACAAGAAACATATGTTATGGTCACACATCAGAAGCTGCAGAACAGGATATCATTTTTGTTGGTGTTGTTGGTATATCTAGCTCTGTGTTTCCAACAGGTGGGGTGGCTTCAAAGGATGTAGCAACAACAGACTATTTTTCCATCCTTTTTGAGGCTGTATTGCTGCCTTCTGTAGGCCGTATTTAAATACAGAAAAAAAAATCCAGTATTTAATTTTGTTTGAGGAACAATGATTTTAGGCTTGGAAATCGCTTGGTTGGTAGTGATCAACAGAGCACAAGTTCTCAGGCACTGCCCCTACATTCAGCCTTAAATCCTTGTTAAAATATGCAACTCTTCCAAAGCCTTTAAATCTCTGGATTACTGACTGGTAAAATTGTTAAAACAGGATTAAACCAATGAGAATTTTGTGCTACTTAATGTGAGCAAGTTACTTAGTACACAAGTTAGTTTATTTCATACTGCTTTTCATAACGAAAACTGAACAGCTAGAGATATTTTTTTCAAAACTCTTTGACTTTCCTGCTTTGTCAAGTGCTTTGATATCTATTGATGAAAAGTGGTACACAAGAGCTGGGTTCTATTATTGTTAGTCAAAAAAGTGCACTTTGGGCTGAATATATTATAGGCCTAAGAAGTTGTCAGCTGTCCTATCACCAGTGCTTTTTTTGCGAAAAAAAGAGGATCCCGTACTCAGCCACCCTCATCCCCACAGACCAATGCTGTGGCTGGGACTGCTGAGGTGCTGGTACCCTGTACCGGCAATCAGTGACACAAAAACCACTATCATAATCCTCTCACATTACGCATTAGTCAGATATTGATATCAATAATATTGGTTTATAGCTTAAGAAGGTGCTTGAAGATTTTAGTGGCATGAGTTCTGACTATAGAATTATTGTACATAAACTTGCTACTCATTTTCTAATTGTGATACATAGCATATGGTTATTGTGGAAATCCACATCTGGATTTACATTGTACCAATATTATGGCCTTGAGTTGGCAAAGCACTTAAAGACAGTTTTAAAATCATATATAGTCAATTTGATTTTAGTGGGTCTTCCCATGTGCTTAAAATTGTATTCATACTGAAATATTTTGTTGAATCAGAATCTGTCTGGTGTATTTGTTGTACAAACAGATTGATATTTTCTTTAAAGAAACAGTAAACTGAAAAAGCTACCTGCAAATGTGAAATAGGAATGAACATTTTAATAGGTTAAATGAATATTATAACAGTACTTGCTTTGATTCTAACTGTTTGGCAACAGAGCAGTCTGAAATGTGTGCCATGTAGTCAGGCTTTTGTGACATGAAAAAATCTCTTAGGCTGAAATTTCCAGCTGATTTGTAAATGTCTTACTGGAAAAAATGTCAAATGCTTATGTCTGTCAGAAATATTAATTATTTAAAGTTTGCAAACTGCCTTGAAATATTTGTAAGGCTCTAGATAAATGTTAAGTATTCCAACTATGAATTTTTAAAAATGCCATACCAATAAAGTTATTTCAATGACTTATTAAAGGAAATAAAAGAAGTGCATACATTCAATACTGTGTGGCTATATAAACTGGTCTGAAAATGACACTAACTGGCACAGGGAGAAGTGCCTCAGTTTTCGAGTGGTCCCATATAGCTACAGAACCAGAGTAGAGACTTATATGAAACTCCATTTCTGCATCATAGGGGAAATGAAGAATGCCTGGGATGCCTCTGGGCCACAGTGTTTGCAGCCAAATTAAGTTGGAGAAGTCCATGGGCTGCTTGAATTCAAGAAACACCACCTCTAGGGAAGTACAATGGTGGGCTTTAAATCTGGGGCAGCCTTGCCAACGCTAGTGATTTCACTGAGACTGAAGTACTTTAGAGGTGTTTTTAATCTGTCTAATGAAAACATGGTGAAAGGCTGTCCACTCATAAATTTTCCCTTTTCCTAAGTGGCCATCATGGTGGCCATCATTTCATTACAGTTTACCTGCATGAGTGGTTGAGCCTGCCTTTAGTAAAATTGTCACCTTTCACAATGAAGCCATAACCATAGGCAAAATGGCTGCCACTCTGTGGTTCATGGGGATGGAAGGGAAACAGTGATTGTAATGAGCAGCAGAGATTGGGTGAAAGTTGGGTGGAGAGAATTAATGGGGAAGAGAAAGAGGCAAGTGTAGAGGTTCCAAAGATTAAAGTGAGGGGTAGGAAGGAGCATGTTGGTGGGTGAAATGCTGCGCAGTGTAAGCCAGAGGAGCTGGTTTTGGTGGAGCAGGAGTATAAGAAAAGTTTTTTCAAAGGCTACATTGATTCCATATTATTTTTACTGTAACATTATCTTTTACATCAATGATTTCATACAAATTTAAAAATTTTTATATGTGTATCTGTGGCTCATTAAACTTCCAAGTTCTATATGTAACTTTGAATCATGGTGCAGTTATTAGGTCAATGGTTCTCTAACTATTTAACATCCAGCTCTTCTGTCATCAAAAGAAAAATAAACTAGGTAAGGAGAGAGTCGAGAGAGTAGCAGGAAAAGGATGGCAATTTCTCTGTCTCACAGGTAGAAAGAAGGTAAGTGAAGTCTCCATCTCTTCATCCAGGGAGTGTGTGCATTTGTGTGTGCACTAAAGACGGGCTTTTCAACCTGAAATTACCACATAAACACTGGCAAAGGAGTAACAGGAGGTTAAAAAAGTCAAAAGACAGTAAAATACATGATTAGGTGATTTCTAAATCTCATGATTTTATGGATTCTGGCTTGTGATTTTTGATCTCTTGAGGTTGGCAAAACTGGTGAATCTGCTGTATGGGCCTGATCCAAAGCCCAGTGAGATGAATAATAACTCCTATTAACTTCAGTAGGCTTTGGATCAGACCTTCTGTGCAGATAAATGGGATCCAAAAATGTGGTTCAACAAATTTAGATAGTACTTTATTTTTTCCACATTGCAATCTCCTTTCCTCAGATGCCAGTAGCAAGCAAAGTCTCAATGGCCTTGCTAGATGTATTGAAATTAATCTAATTTTTAATTGTAAGTTAACTGTGCCATTATATAGAGGCTTTACATGAAATATTTTAATTTTATACTTTGAGCTGAAATTTATTAGGTAGAGACCTCCTGAAATGTGTTACTAATTATTTACGTACGTCGCTAAAGGCGCTGAACTTTTACTCAAAGAAAGCTCACCTCCTCACCCATGACCATTCACCACCTCTATTCTTCTGTTATGGTACCTTAAATAAAGCCAGTTGGATTTTCAATATTTTTAAATATGTTGATTAAAAAAAGGCTATACTTATGCACGAATAGTTCACCTTGGGATGAATACATTATGGACGCAGAACTGTCGTCAGATTCATGCTATAGTTTAGAAACATACCTCAAAACTTCTGTTAAAAGCATCTCTTTTTGTCCTGTTTTAACTTCATGCTTCTACCATCAGGAAAAAATATATGCTTATATTTTTAAAGCTTCATAAAAGATGTGGACATCTATCATGAGACTTTCAAAGACACAAATTGGAATTAGGTGACTAAATACCTTTGGCTTTCAATGGGAGTTGTGTATCTAACTACCTTTGAGTCTAAACTGGCATCCAGGCAACTCTGAAAATCTCAATATGATTAAACTAAGTCTCCTTTCCTGAGAGGAGGTGGGCAAAGATTCTTTTGAATGAACCTGGTTGCCTAGTCTCATCACAAATGCATTGTCTTCCTCCAGAATTTTTAGGCACGAGAAAAGCATTTGCCAATAAAAATGCACAAATGAACCTTCAAAGAAACTGGAAACAAACTGGAAACAACAGTAGAATGAACTGTACTGCATATAATTAATTATAATCTAGTGTCACAATAAAGTGTGAGCAGGCCTCCTTATTTATTGCTGAGCAGACAACCTTATATGTGCTTTGCCTTTGCTGCATCTAGGGTAGATATAATGGCACATGGAGGAGTGATAAGCATTGAGAACTAATGGTGGGTTGGTATTTATAAGAAATAGACCATGGAAATATCATTGAAATAACAGGACTTCTCTCTGTAAACTGTGACCACCATACACCTGGTCCGTTGCCTTGACTGGTATTCCACATATTGTCAATGCAATGTCATGATTCACAATTATCATTATGAATCCAGCTCAGTGGAAGCTAGAGCCTCACAATACTTTATCTTTATGGCACTCAGAGCTAAACAGAGCAGTTGGAATTGCACAGACTGGACAGCAGACACATCCAAGAATCTGAGGTGACAATATATAAGAAAAAAGTCTGGGATGATGGCTTAATGAAACTAACTTTTTGGCACCAATGACCCCTGCCAGTGAAAGAGTGAAACAAAAAACGTTGTAGTAAGTTTTTCCTCCTGCACCAACTAGGTTGTATGGGGGCAAAGGAAGTGGTTTGTGAGAAGACCCTGGTAATAGACAGTGAGAAAGAAAGTGTGCTTGTGTGTGCTGTTGCTAGAAGCCAAGTTCCAGGATAATACATACTTCTATGTGAGAGGCTCTAGGGTTTCTGTACACTGTCAAAACCAATAAACAACAAACAGGCAAACCTTCAGCACCAAGTTTTAGTGACCACGTCAATTGTCTAGGGCTTATGGGACTTGGGCACTGGGACTAAAACTAGCATTGTAGGCATTTGGATTCAGGCTGCACTTCAGACTCTGCCCCCCTTTCCCCTCACTGGGTTTCAGAGTCTGGGCTCCGGATCGAGCAGGATTTACACTGCTAATTTTAGCCCCAGAGCCTGAGTCTGAGTCGTTTGACCTAGATTCTGAGAGTTGGTGCCCACAGGTTTTCTTTGCAGTGAAGATATACCCTATTGGGTAAGCCATCCCTTCAGTCACATAACCCAGCTACTCTAAATACTTTAGCGAGTAGGGGACCTCTGTAGCTTACAGTAAAATATGGAAAGTCTTCTTTAGCCCTTATTAGAAGCCACTGAACTTTTCATAATAATTTTGAATCTTTTTTTAAACAGGCTCACTGCTTTTGAAAAATGGTTCCCCTTTTCTTTGTTCTAATGTTCTTAATATTGATGCAAAATAAAATTTTGCAGTGAACTATGGCTAGATAGTACATAAGCAACAATAAAAATGTCCTCCTGAAACACTAGCTGTTCTACTGAGACAGATTCTATTTTTCATTTTATTATTTGTGTAAGTGAGATATAGTATTGTGTAAAAGCAAGGCTTCCTTGCTAGTGCAATTACTGTAGTTTTAGTCATGTCTGCTTTTGTGAAACAAAATGGAATAGAATCATAGAATACTAGGACTGGAAGGGACCTTGAGAGGTCATCGAGTCCAGCCACCTGACCTCATGGCAAGACCAAGTACTGTCTAGACCATCCCTGATAGACACTTATCTAACCTGTTCTTAAATATCTCCAGATATGAAGATTCCACAACCTCCTGAGAAAATTTATTCCAGGGTTTGAGCACCCTGACAGTTAAGAACTTTTTCTTTATGCCCAACCTAAACCTCCCTTGCTGCAGTTTAAGGAAGCTTTATTTTCAGTAGTTTTCTGTGCTGACTTCCCTGCTTTCTAATTTTTAATCAGTCTCAAAATTGGATTTAATATTTGGTTTTCAGTCTGAATTTTTTGGTGTCCATATCAAGGTGCTTGGACACATATACACCTTTAATTTGATATGCAAACAATAATGGCAAACACATTCCCCTTAGCAATGGGATGCAAGAAAGCCATAATCCCAATTCATGTAACTATATATTTTTTGTTAAAATTATTAGATTCATACATAGAGATTTACCTCAACTATAAAGAAAGTTGTGATTTTTGTCTAGCTCACTGTTTCCCAACCTGGGGTTCACAGATCTCTGGGGGATCCGCGAGGGTATTACAGGGGTCTGTGAAAAAAATAAAAGATAAATAAAAACGATCAAATATAAGTTTTAAATAAATAATGAAGTTACAAGCAATTTTTATTTTTAAATTAAATATCTTCCAATAATGTTATTAATTGCTGTCCAAAAATCTATGTTGTGGTTTCCTTTTTCATTTTATGATGTGTACATAGCAGGTAGAAGTGGCTTTGATGAGGGTCCACGCATGGTTTAGGGCAGTGATTGGGACCCACACTAGTTAAAAGATTGGGAACCACTGGTCTAGCTCATATAAGTATGTAACTTGTGGCACCAAGATGAGATCTGTTAACTAAAGTCATCAATTAAATAGAACACACCTGTTACGTATTCGTACTGCTTATTCATGCAGTCAAGATCTTGGAAAATGACAAAGCAATCAATTTAAAATGCATAATATTAGCTGAAATTTTAAAAATCGGTAAAGTGATAGATGATGATCTTGTAACTGGAGGCAGCATGAAGAACATATTGATATGATCTGGAAAGAAATGATTTTCTGAAATGGGTGAGGTGAATATTTTATCAATAAGTTTCCCTGTGGTTTTTTTTTTCAAACTAGCTATCCTTTTTGTTTCCCCTACACTTGCCAGAACTATTTCTGGAATGAAACAGCTCTTCGGAAACCAAGGAAATTTCTTGTGTTGTAGAATGAGGAACGATGCCAACAGAGATTTGATACATGAAAGAATAAGAATTTGGTGTTTCACTTTACTCATTTATCTGAACGCCAGGAATAAATTAGGGAAAAAAAATCAGATGCCAGCAGCAAAATGATGACAGCATTTACAGAAGCTATGAATATAATTTTTCTAACACAGCTTTTCTACACTAAGCTACACTGAAAGTTATTCTGCGCATACCTTTGTAGAGCGTCAGAGATATTGGACCAGAGTCAAGGATGATGTAAACCAGCACACATCAAGGCCATTAAGTAAAACAATAATTCATCAGGAGTCAGTTCAATATATAAAAAGTAAGTATCATCCCAACGATTCAGTGAATAGCTCCATTCCCTGCCATGCAGGAGATGCTATGTTTGGGAGGAATCTGTTTTTGATCTTTGGAGACTGAAGCATTTGAGACCTGGTGTTCTCAGCCTCCCATCACACCTTATGCTAAAGTGGAATTTCAGTCTCATTGTTTCAACTGACTACAGTACCTAGCTATGGCTAGGGAAAAGAGAATGGTTTTTATGATAAAAGATGATCCAGAATTTAAGAATGGGTGAAACTTCAGGAATCACAGATAGACTGACAAATATCTGCGGAAACTGGATCAGGCTAGTAGGGGTTGATTAGGACTAATGGAACAAGGAAAATCTTATGTTGTTGCCTCTGGAGATTTAGGTCACACAAATAGAATACAATTCAGATATATCGTACTTTTTCTGGAGGATGTCGATCTACATCACATAAATAAAAAGATAGAATTCTGAAGGTAAATAAATATGAAATTGCAAAAGTACCAATTGTGGCATGTGAATGTTTGCTTAAATCAGCCATTATGCCAGCTGAGTGGCATATAGTTAATATAATGCTGATTTTAAAACAGTGTTCCAGAAGTGATCCTGTCAATTACATATTGGTAAACTGAACTTCAGAACCAGGAAAATTGGTTGAAATGGTAGTAATAAAGAACAGAATTATCAGACACATAGCAGAACACAATGCTGAGGAAGTATCAACACAGCTTTTGTAAAGGGATAGCATGCTTTGCCAATCTATTTGAACTATTTGAGGAGATCAAAAACATGTTGACAAGGGTGATTAGGTGCCTGTAATGTTCTTAGACTTGAGGGTTTAGTATTACAGTAAGAAGTCTCTTTTTGGACGATGATCATCCCTTCATTATTGTTATTTTTATTATTATTATTATTATTATTATTGAGCACTAAGGATATTCAACATTGCATTGGACACACACACAAATAAAGATTTACTCCTGTAAAGAACTTACAGTATATGTATTTGATCCTATAAAGAGACCATCATGGGACCCCTCCTATTACTCTGAGACCCACTAAAGTAATTAGGTTTTGGCATGTACAATATGCTTTGCAGAACTGGGATTTAAATTACAAAGGGGGAAAAGCAGGACACGTTGAGGAGGAGGGAATCATTTAGAAGGATTTTGTTTTTTAAAATGATTATTAAAAAAAATCTTTGTGGACATCATGGCCAAAAGGAGCTTTTAGAAGGAGGGTGGTCTACTGGTGTACCAGGATTGGAGGTCAGATGTTGAACACAGGACTTTGGGGGAAATGGAACAAAGATGAGAATGGGAAAGGAAATGAAAGATTCATTGAGGTGAACCTTGCTGGTGGGGAAATAGGGAGCTTGGAGAATAGTACAATGCCAGGTCTGAAATGTAGACTTTGATTGAACCTGCATGGCTAAAAGGCCAGTTTCAGAGTTAGACCAGTTTAGCCAGACAAAGTCTCCTGCTTACAAGCCAGCTTGCTCGCTGCCCCCCCCCCACACTGAGGATCACACAGGGCACGGAAATGGCTGCTGACAGCACAGTCTTTGATGCCATCATTGAGGCCCAGATGTGCTAGCTTATCGTGACCCTGAGAAGCAGAAAGTACAGATAGAAGGCTAACAGGCCAAACTGTCAACAAGAGAAGGGGGGGACCCTCAGGAAATCACCCCAGCTGGCATTGATGGATTTGATGACCACACAACCATCCCAGAAGGGGAAGTCCCCCGCCCACACAAAAAGAATGTCCTATACTCCTAAATTGCTTATCTCCTGTCTTACAAGTGCAAATTAAGTAAGAAATGCCCTTGTAACAAACTGATGTCACAAAAGACAGACCAGTATGATCTGGCACCTTAGATAAGAAAGAGAATACGTAACCTAAAAGGGGTATAAAAGATGGGTCCAGCAGAACTCTAACTTTGAGTGCATTCCACCAACTACCTGCTGGTCGGGTCAGGTGATTGCCTCCCGAGGTCCACAACTGGGGACGCCCAACCTCGTATTCGTCTTTCCATGGAATTGAGTGACCGATCCGGCTTGGCTACGCTGGTATCGAGAGACGCAGAGAGGGTAAGATACACCCATGCTAGGTCTCCGACTTTTTTGTGCATAGCTAAAGAATTAGAGCTCTGTAACTAGATGTCATTTTATCAAGATATCATTGTGTTAAATGGTAACAGATATCTTTGCATTGGATTGTAACATAACTTGTTAACACCTGTACTTTGCTAGCATATAAGAAGTAAACAATAGCCTTTTGTAACCACACGCTTATAACTGTAGCTTAATAAACTTGTAACTAGTTAAGCTCTGAGCCTGACTGCTACTGACCCTTTTGTCACTGCAACACAGCCGGCACAACAAAAAGAACTTTAACCGTTTGGTCACTACAGCCTGGCTGTGGGTGAGAGTGCTAGCAGCTCCCTGCTCTAACAGTAAAAAACTGGGTTGCTTAGGACCCAGAGGAGTACCTCACCGCACATTACCTGGCCACCGGCTAACAACCAGATATAAAGATGTATCTACATTTTGAGCTAGAGGTGTAACTTTCACCTCAGAGACACATATCTACACTAGCTCTGATCAAGCTAGCACGCTAAAAATAATGTAATTGTAGAGGCATGAGCTGTTCTGAGTTGGTCCTTATCCAAGACACTAGGCGCTTACTCGGAGTGGCTAGCCTTTCTGGCCACTTGTTCCACTTCAGCTATGCCCTATTGTTAAAACAACAAGAAGTCCTGTGGCACTTTATAGACTAACAGGTTTTGGAGCATAAGCTTTCATGGACAAAGATCCAAAAAATCTGTTAGTTTATGAGGTGCCACTGGACTTCTCATTGTTTTTGCATGTACATACTAACGTGGCTACCCCTCTGATATTTGCCCTATTGTTAGCATGCTATCTTGATTGGCAGTAGTGTGGGTATGTCTCCTCAAGCTGGAAATTACACTTCCAGCTTGAAGTGTAGACATACCTTAAATTAAGCTAAGATTAAGGGATTTATTTTGATGTAAGGAGGTCTAATTTACACCATACTGTGTATCAGTTTTACCTAGTGAGTTTAAACTTGGAGAGATATTACAGGCTGGTATGGAATCTAACCAAACACACTTCAAAAAGAGACATTTTAAACATATAGGTCGTATCTACACTACCCCAAAACTTCGAAATGGCCATGTAAATACCTATTTCGAAGTTTACTAATGAAGAGGTGAAATACATATTCAGTGCCTCATTAGCATACGGGCGGCCATGGCACTTCAAAATTGCAGCGTCTCACTGCAGCGTGACTTGTCCAGAAGGGGCTCCTTTTTGAAAGGACCCTGGGAATTTCGAAATCACCTTATTCCTAACAGCTGAGAGGAATAGGGGGATTTTGAAGTTGGTGGGGCCGTTTCAAAAAGGAGCCCCATCTGGACGAGCCTTGCAGCGGTGAGCCATGGCAATTTTGAAGTGCCGTGGCCACCAGCATTCTAATGAGGCACTGAATATGTATTTCAGCGCTTCATTAGTAAACTTCAAAATGGCCATTTCAAAGTTTTGGGATAGTGTAGACATAGCCAAAGGGAACAGTAAATCAACTAAATGCTGTGTGCAAGAATGTACAAAGAACAAAAATATTAGCATTCTGGTGATATGATGCTTAAACTGAATACTTATACATTATGATTCTGCTAGGACCTCTTAATATAATTATATCCTTGTTTTACTTGGCTGCATATCTGTTATTCTTATTACATTAAAACAATCTTTCCAGCTGTTGGTGCCAAGGCACAGATGTTATGCACAAAAAGTTATACTTTTTCAGCCTGTGGAATAAGAAATGGATTATGAATTTTTAAACAAGCATGACTTCAAAATGTAATTACAGAGCTGCTCCAGGAAGCTCAGCAATCCTATGTCTTCATATGAGGCGGAAGCTATTCTGTTTGTTTAAAGGTCTTAGCAAAACATCTGCAAAAGATTAAGAACGGTGCCATGCAAGAGACCAAGGCTTGGGTTTTGAAACAGAATCAGTTTAAATTGGAGGCAATGCAGATGTGTCATGTTGGATCCCCTGAAGTAACAGTGGTGAGGGGCAGGAATAGGACCAGGTTCTGCTTAGAAATAGATGAGCCAGTTAAGTTAAAGTAACTTCCAAAACTTTTTCTAACTTTGAAACTCTATGCCTGCGTCTACACTACGAACTTGCTTCAAAGTTAACTTCAAAGTAAGATGCTACTTCAAAGTAGCATGCAGAGCATCCACACACACTTTTCCTTACTTCAAAGTAAGGGATGCTAACTTCAAAGTCACTACTCCATTCTCAGTAATGGATTAGTGGCTTACTTTAAAGTTTAACTTCAAAGTAAAGTGTGTATAGACGCTCTAAACTCTTTACTTTGAAGTAAGGGGGCTGCCAAGGAGTGGCTCCCCCCAGAGGACGTAGACAGTCTGGCCAGCTCAGGGAGGGCTTTATGGTCCCTGCCATCTGCCTTGAAGGAACCAGCTCCCTGGCAACCCCAGGCAGGAAGCTGAGACTGTGCCACAAGCAGAGGCAGCACGAGCTCCCACTTGGATTGCCCCTGATCAATGCAGCTATCAACCACCACACCCCCTGGCCACCGTGGCAAGATGCCACACCTCTCTTGCCCCTCCGAGGGCCCCAGACGAGGAGTCTGAGGGCTTGCAGCACCCAGGCAAGGTCTGTGCCAGTAGGGGACCCTCCTGTACCAAGGACGAGCTGAAGGACCTCCTCGCCCTGTGGGGAGGCGGAGGAGGTCCTTTGGTAAACCAGCACCCAGCAGAAGAATGCCAAAGCCTTCGACTGGCTGGCCAGCATCTTTGCCACCCAAGGCTACCTCGACTGCACTGGCAGCAGCACGTGGATAAAAGTTAAAGAACTGAGGCAGACATACATCAAGGCCTGTGATGCAGCCAGCCAGTCAGGGGCATGGCCTGTGCATTATCCCCACTATCAGGAGCTGCACAGGATCCTGGGACCAAGGGAGGTGGCCACCCCAGAGCATCTGGACAACATGGCTGGTCCCCACCTCCCCTGTGAACAGTGATGAGGAGGTAGGTCCTTCTGGCACCATGAGCCCCCCTACACAGGGAGTGGCTCACTGGGACTGAGGGCAATGACAAGAACTCCAGTGATGGAACCCTCATCTTTGCCTTCCCCTCCAGGATACCGAATGGAGACTCCTCCAGCTGAGCCAAGCCCAAGCCCCGGGAAGTCACACATGGTTTGTATGGGGAGAGTGGAATGTCACAAGGGCTGGAGACATGCCCCTCCCCCACTAGAACAGCCCTGAAGCCCCACACATCTGGGGATGAGGGAGGGGGAGGGAACATGGGCTGATGCTTGCCAGGCAGGAATCTCTGGGCACCCAGGATTTCATCAGGCAGCAGTAGTCTGTTTCTGGGTATTCATCAGGCCCTGTTGATTTATACAAATCACTGATGGCCTGATCAATACCACCCTACCAGAAACCCGTTGAACATTACACTTACCTACTTGCTTCTAGCTTCCATCCTGAACACACCACATGACCCATCGTTTACAGTCAAGCCACGATATTCAGTCACATCTTCTCTGATGCTACTGACAGAGACCGAAAACTACAAGATCTCTACCAAACATCCATAAACCTGAATTACCCACAGATGAAGTTAAAAAAAAATTGACAGGATCAGACAAATAGCCAGAAACCAACTACTCCAAGATAGGCACAAAAAAAGCCCCCAACACAAACAACTGCAACACATCATTAAAGACCTACAATCTATCCTAAATTCATAATGTGACACTCCAGGCCTGTTCTTTCTTACAGACAACCTCCCAACCTTATTAGGATTGTCATTAGCTACCAAAAGAATGCTAATTCTGGAACTTTTCCTTGCAACAAACCCCATTGACAAATTTGCCCACATAGCTATGCTGGAGATACCTAACCACATTAATTACAGAATCATGGGCACATTCTCCTGTTCCTTAATTAAGATCATATATGCCATCATGTGCCAACAATGCCCACACACCATGTACATAGGACAGACTACAAACACTCTTCAACAAAAAATGAATGGACATAGAACAGACGTCAAAAAACTACAGATACACAAAGCTGCTAGCCAACACTTTAATGGAGGGAGTCATTCTGTTCAATAACTGAAAGCTTGTGTTCTATTGAAAAGGGACTTTAACAGCCATCTACAGAGGGAATGCTCAGAACTAACATTCATATGAAAATTGGACACATTCACACGTGGTTTGAACAAGGCCAGCAATTACCTGACCCATTTTAAGATCTTTTACATACTTTGATATTTTATCCAACTCTTAACTTCCCCACCCCACAGTCACCTCTGCCCCCCACCATCCATCTGCTATTTGATTTGCCAACCTTGATAACAGTTCTTCTGATTTGTCAACCCTGGCTTTTAGACCTCTGGCTTTATATATTGAGTTTGTTCTGGCAAGGCTATGATCTGAGGAAGTGGGTTTGTCCCATGAAAGCTCATCACCTAATAAATTATTTTGTTACCCTTTAAAGTGCTACATGACTGCTTTTTTTATATTGCCCACAATAAAGTTTATTGTTCCCACACTAACCCCAAGTCCCTGGTGCTTGGTGGGAGAGTGGTGAGGGGGCAAATGTGGGGTGAGGGAGTCATAGTGTGGAGTGTGGCTGGGAGAGTCAGGGCAGGCCCTGTGCAAAGGCCTGCCACAAGGTCTCCTGGACCCTGACCCCAACCCTCTGGGCCTAACAGCATGGGGCAGCAGGCGGCTGTTCATAGCCAATCCCTGGGTCCACAGCCCAGCCCTGGATAAAGAGCTCCTACTGGCCCTCCACAAGGCTGTGGAGGGCACAGCAGGCAGCAATGATCGAGGGGACATTTGAGAGGCTGACATCCAGCCTGCTGAGGAGGCTATGAAATCTCCCCTTAGGCCTCCCAAACGCCCTCTCTACTGTGCCCCTGGCATGGTTGAGGCGATGGTTAAAGGTGTCCTGGGCTGGCGTGGTGCATCCGGTATAGGCCCACATGAGCCATGGATGCAGCAGGTGACATTCAGGCAAGCATTCAAACAATTGAGTATTTATCAAAGACTTTTAATCTTTTGTAGTTCATGCATCACTTTTCTCTACTTACCCAATGTTCTCTGACGGGATTTTGTTTCCTTAACCTCAGTGTTGGCCAGCTAATTTCATTAGATTTAGGTAAAACATTACATTTACTTATATCAAGAAAATGATGAGTTGCATTACAGAGCACTATAATGTAACAACTCAGAGTGGCAGAGGAGACAAAATCTCAATGGTGCCTTTTTTTCTCATCCCGCTCCACCTTGTCAATAACCCCATCCCTTTTTGTTGCAGGACAAAAGGTCCCTTGACATGAAACAAAGACAGTAGGAAGAGTCAATTTCAGGATGTAGGCTTTATTATGATGAGTAGCTATTAAAACTCCCTAAGATAGATACACCTTTGAGGATCATTAACATTAATTGCTCATTACTTTATTGTGTTTCTTTATGGTACTAAAGACAAAAATGTATTTAGTATAACAAAATAAAAGATAATCCCAATACTTCTAAACATTCATTAATATGTTCAGCAGCAAAATCATTACTCCGCTTTTCAGTGTGGTTTAATTAGTGACCAGTTGATTTTGATACCCTCCTATCAAAGTAGTTTTACATTCCAGAGAACCAAATAAAATAATAAAATCCTTGAAAAATATATGTGAAGATGAGAATTAGGTATTGAAAGAAATAAGCCCCAACATGACAGTCTGGAATTTGGGAAAACAATCTCTTAGAATTAGGAGATAAAAGAAGGGTGAAGCAGGAAGTAATATTTTTCTGTCATTAACTCAGGGACAACAAAGACACCAGGCACTGCAGACTTGTTTGTAGGAACAGCTTTGGAATTGTATGTTGTTTTACGCAATGGGTTAGAGATTCCTAGGTCCTAGTACATCTCTGCAGGAGGCCCCCTTGGAGCTACCCAGTTGCATATACCAGCTCCTACCTGCTGCAGTACAAGTAGGGAATACCCATGGAGGTGTCATCTGCTGGGTTGCCCATCAGTTCTTTTCTTTGGGAAGACTTGTGCTCCCCCGTTGGGCTGGAGTCTGCCCCAGATGGAGGAGGACTCAACTCCTAGGCATATGAGCCTAGTCCTGTATATATGTGTTTAGGGGAGACCATTATGACTTAGTGTAGCAGTTTTCAGAGTTAACCCATTAGATTGGATGGGACACCCCCCTTTTAGCACTATTGCCTTAGGTCAGTGGTAGGCATGCACTAAACAGAGTGGGATGCATGAGTGGTCCTCCTTGATCTCTTCTTGTCTGCCACCTCCCACTTGTGCCTCACATACTGGGGCACCAGAGCCTTGCACTTTCTATTACTCCCCGTCTCTCCCAGTGCTTTTGGAGTGCCATGAATCTGTTGATTTGCACTCTGTCCCCACTCCTCTCCTTCCCTCCCAGAGTTTGAACAGCTGCGAACAGCTGGTCTGTAGCATTCCAGCTCTGGGAGGGAGCAGGGAGGAGCAGCAGCACAGTCCAGCAGAGTCAGGTGGTTTGTGGCACCCCAAAAGTGTTGAGTGGGCTGAGGAGTAGGGAGTGAAGGGCTCTGGTGTTCCAGAGTATGAGAGGCACATGGGAGACAGCGGGTGAAATCATGAGGACTAAAAGCTGAGATTCTGCTATCTTCATGTGACTTCAGGAGCAGGTGTCTACACTTTAATCCAGTCCTCCTTTATTTCTGTAAAAGAAACAATTGATTCTTGGTCTATTGGATGGCTGTTGTGTGGTTAGAATTACCAGTAAGGTTTTTAAAGAGAGAAAGTGGGAAGGGGGCAAATATCGAAAGATATAATAACAAGTTACAAGAAAATTTTCAGGTAGGTCAGAAGAAGAAAGACTGCAGCGGAATTGGTGGATCTGTTGAACAAGAAGACAGTAGTGGTAGCGATGGAGCAGGTTAAGAGGATTTCAAAGTAGCTAACTACATGCTTTGAGTCAGTCTTCACTGCAGAAGATGAGCTTGAATTTTTTCTCATTTTTTTCACATTTTTATGCTAAAGTAACTCCACTTATTTCAACAGTGTTATTCCTGATTCACAAAATAGTGAGTGGAGTATAAATTTAAGAAATATACCTAGTTATGTCACTGTGGACAGCTCTATGAATATATCAGTTTGATATATATTGATGGTCAAAATGCAGCAATTTTGAAAAGAATTGGTTTATGATGCATAACAGTTTATCCTCAAGAAACAGTTGCCAGTATTTAGACACCTAGAATCTGATAGAAACCCAGTAATAGTGCAGTTTCAAGAAGCCATTTTACAATAGTTAGGAATGGATGGGATGTATGAAAAATTTAGCCAAACAGTGATATGCAGGGAACGTAGGCCTGATATGTCGCCGATAATTCTAGTAGCATTCTGGTTTAACTGTTGCTTTTGACTGTATTGTATATAATCTAGGTTATGGAGTGGCATTAAATAAGGAGCAAAGGGATAAACTGCAGGTTTTATATTTTAAATTGGAATAATTCATGAAGATAGAAGAAGAGTTTTCGTAATTTTACTGTTGTCTCAAGAGATTTTAACTCATTCCTAGGTCCCTTATATCCTTATTTTATTGAGATTTGAGAAGATCAACTGTCATGCTGTTTGTAATAGTTCATGAACTAGGATACCAATCTCCCTTCACACTGTTAAGAACCAGGGCACAAACACCCAAGTAGGTTAGGCTCAAACCCCAATACTTACATATCACCAATCAAGTAACAAGTGTAAACACCTCAGGGACTGTACAGACTTAACATGGAGTCACTGACAGTCCCCTCAGGTATTTCAATCTATCTTGCCACCTGGTCAAGCTTGACTTTGTTACTTTGAGATGATTACTTTAGATTAAAGATCAAAAATATTCAGGTTACTCGCTGTTCCAGTCACTTGTGTCACTTTTTTGTGTCCTAAATCTCACATCAGTGACAATGGTTATAGCAAATGCTACACTAAGTTAGCTAAGGATTTGTTAATTAATACAAAGAAAGAATTATTTACAAAGTTAATAAAAGTAAACCTACACTCACAAACAATTTGCAGGTTTAGGTTTCAGATGATGATAAAGCCGCTGAAATATTCCAGCTCTGTAAATCCTGTAGGGTAACCCAAGTTAATCCTGGGGATTTTTTGTTTACAAACCTTTGTCCCTTAAAGTCCAACAAGTCCAAACAAAGGGTATCTTCTGATCAGCCATTTTTATCCCCATCACTTTAGAGTCTAAGGTGATGGGATGAGCATAGCAGCAGATCCCTCTCTTTATGGGTGTGCTGGGAACAATCTATTGAATCCTTGGGCTTTGCTGGCTTTCATTGACCCATTCGGATTCACTAGGCAGTCCTCATGGGCTGGAGATACGTCCTCTTCATCAGCTCATACCGATACTTCACACCCGCTGTAGTTCTCTGTTTGGATTTACAGTTTCAAAGCAAACATTTTTTTCAGTTTCAGAACAAACAGTGAGGTATGACTTTATAGTTTGAGTTACAGATATTGCAAATAACATTAACGTATGTAGGAGCTCACGAGGATTTACTAAAGTCTAAACATTAAACACACTGTTACAAGTCTAATACCTGTGCTAGCAGTACCAACACACAGGTGAGCCAGACTGATTTCCAGCTTGACTTTAAATAGGGTTCATTTGGGGCCTAAGCATCTTGTCATGAGTTGTCACATAGTCTGCTACGATCACATCAACCATTTCATATTGAATAAACTTTTATTCCACTGATATCTCTACAGTGAGATACTAGTCATCAAACAGTTATGATAACAGGTGAAATTGACAAAAATACTCATATGATCTGGGAAATGTCTATGCTGGCAAAAACAAAAACAAACAAACAAACAAAAACCCTGTGAATTCTTAACTCAAGTTAGCTATCTTAATTTTTCACTTTACTTTAGTAAGTTTAACTCAAGGCTGTATGGAGTGCCTGGGATTAAATTTGAGCTGCTAATTTATGTTAAAAGTTGAGTTATGGCTTCACAAATGCTTTAAAAGAGGTGGCTGATATGGATTAGCTAATCCCAGTTAAGACTACACTGAAGAAATAGTTGTGGCAGTACAATTAGGTAATTTTGAAAATTCCAACCTCCAACTATAAATAGGAATAGTAATAAAAATATTTTCCTGTGCTAAATTTCTCTTTATCGATCTGGTTATACGAAGGCACGTTTCATTTACAGTGGAAATTAAATTCAAACAAATAAGAATGGAATGTGGCCTATAAGATTTCCATTGTTTAAAATGTAATTTAAAGTGCTATATGAGAATTATGACCATAGGCCAGATATTCTATGGTGGAAAAATAGCACAGCTACATTAAACTCAATTTTACTACACCAATTTGCACCAGCTGAGGATCTGACCTTGATCGTAGAAAAAAATGAAATTGAAATTATCTTAATTTACAAATTATTTTTATCCTTTCATAGATAACATAAGTGTAGCAATAATTAAAGGAGTGTTTCAGTTTGCCTCCTGCATTGGGTCAATATGATGAAATTCATTTTCTTTTTGACATAAAAAGTTTGACAAGGACTCTCATTCTATGTAATAAATGAGAGAAAAGGATCATGGCTCATAGGTATGCATTAAATTTTTAATTGAAAGCCATTTATTTTTCTCAATCGAATATAACCATAATGATCTTTTGCTTTAAATAGCTAAAGAGATTACAAAATTGTCTTTTCAGTGTCGTATGGTAGGTAATATTTGACTAAAATGACACTTGTCTGAACTCAAGTTAAATTTGGGAATGTGTAATGAAAGACTTATTTAATAACTTAAAGTCATTTTTATTTTCTTCATTAAAATGGAGTGATTTCTTTACACTTCGAATTAAAAGGTCCACAGGATTAATGAAAGACAGTGCATGGGAACTGCAACTTTTTTGCATTTATGTATATATGAGCTGTCAGTCAAAGCATGGTCTAATTAAATATAGTTACTTAGCGTGGACTGACAATATGTTCTCCTGAATATCTGAATATATCCGAAGAAGTGGTTCTGTTCTATGAAAGCTCATCACCTAATAAATTATTATGTTAGTTTTTGAGGTGCTACTGGACTGCTTTTGTGGTTTGATATGTCCTCCTGTGTACATAACCACTGAAAGATACAGTCCCTCCCAAAAGATGTTATGTTCTGAAGGCCATATACACTGCGTGGTTGTCCTCTCCCTTTGTGGTTCCATTAATTTCAATGGAAATAATCACTGAATTAGATTCTATTTGTGTATAAGGAGGAGAATTTGAGCCTGCAACCTTCTCTGATCCTTAATAAAGCAGTGATGATCTTATTTTCTGAGCAACTACAATTCACGTTTTTGGTATTCAGTTATTTGGAACAGTGCAGTTGAACCAAACCTTAAATATACACACTAAGCTGGAAAGCTGAAGTTCTTGTTTTTTTTGTTCTGGTACTTGGCTGGGAGTGGGGGGACTATTGTTGGGGTGGTGACTGGGGAGCCAGCTGAGTACCAGCTACTCTCTTTTTTTTTTTTTTTTCAGAAAAGGCACTATAGATAGGTATTATATAATGGTCATAAGAACACAAGAACATAAGAACGGCCATTCTGGGTCAAACCAAAGGTCCATGTAGGCCAGTATTCTGTCTTCCAACAGGGTTATTGCCAGGTCTCAGCGGAATGAACAGACAGCATTAGCGATCTTTGTGGCGCCTGACAATGTAATTGCAAATGAAAAAAACCCCCAAAACCTCATGATTATTTCTGTTAAATGAAGAATGTTTAAAAACACAACAATGAACAACTCATATGTAAATGGCAAATTATATGGGATCTCAAAGCATTGGATAACTCCCCCTTTCATATGTGCAGTGCATTGTGGGATATGAAACTGTATTTGTATTTGTGATCATGTTACTAAGAAAGTCTTGATTTTGAAAAAGAAAAGGAAGCTTGCAGCATTCTTGCTGTGAGGGGCAACATGCATTTTAACAAAGAAAACTGAAATTAAATGTGAAGTTAAATTGGCATAATTACAGTGGGTTTGAAATGGCTTCAAAAATGAGGACAATCAAAATGAAAATAGAGAATTTCAAACTGAATGGACCCAATCCTTCACATTCATAATGAGATTGGCTGGGCTCCCTTTATGTCTCATTTGCAATGAGAAATTCACCAGCAACAAAAAATGCAGCCTCAAGAGGCATTTTCTCAAAAAAAAAAAAAACCCAAAACACTCTACTTTGCTGAACAGTATCCAGCTGGTGGTGCCAGAAAAAGGGCTGTGGAGGAGCTGCTACGCAACACAGAGCAAGGTAAGAACACATTTGCAAAATGGATGAAATCACCATGTAGCATAACTGCGGCTAGTTTTGTGGCAACTCAAGAGACTGTGAAATGAGGAAAGTCATTCACAAATAGCAAATATATAAAAGAGTACTTTATCATAGTATTAGAGCAGCTGTACAGTGATTTCAAAAACAAAAACAATGCTGTTCAGAATCTAGCATCCTCCAGAGAGAGAGAAGGTTCAGGAGTGAAAGTCAGGAGGACAGTGGTACGTACACAGACATGTAAAATGTGAGGAAACAGAACATGGGAAAAGTCTGTGAACTTCCTGCAGTAAAAATGCATTGCATTACAAATCATTGTGTGTGCTCTATTCTTCAAGTAGGGGTTACAAAAAGTATGGTTTGATGTTATTCATTAAGGACTGCCTTGTATTCACATGCATTGTGGTTCTTGAATTATTGAATGTTTTACCGAATTCAATAAAAATGGCTCTTCTTGCTATTTTGGTTGCTGACCCTTGGAATAGGTAATCCTTAAGTGAGCCTCCCCTGCCCCCATTCAGACAAACAGAGGCTAAGGACACCATTTTTACCCATTCTGATAATAACCACTGATGGACATATCCTCCAATAATGTATCTTAATGAAAAAAGTGTTTTATGGGTGGTTTTAATGACATAGGCATAATGCCTGGATACAATTTCTTATGAAACATATTTGGGACTATGCAGTTTTTGCCTGTTATCTAGGTTGAAATTTGACATCCTCCAGTAGCTACAAGTATTCTCTCTAGTTTGTGCATCCAATTAGACCATTCTGACACATCTGCTCCCTGGCCACATTTTATAAGAAAATTCTGTTAGAAAATAATATTTAAATGATTGCACTGCCAGTTTGGGATTCCAGCTTTCCCTTGACAGGTGAACATGAGTTACACAGTCATGGGAGTGAAGAGCTGCATGTGAAGCAATGCTCTCAATATACGTAAATTTATCTCAGTGCATTTGCTCAACAATTCTGATTACTAGATAGCTAATGGTTCAGTCTTACACTCCCAATTCTCCTAAAACTGACATTAAATTCAGTGATTTAATCTTCACACAAAAATAATATGAATGCATAAGTTTTATTAATTTAATTAATATTTATCTTTCTTTTTATTTTAAATGGTTTATTATTAGAGATGGTCAAGAATTTCCAACACAACTTTCTTTCTTGGAAAATTCCTGGTTTTTGAAATTGAAACTGTGCAAGCGAAGGAGTTGGATTCAATGAATCTCCCAAAGGAAAAATGTATTTTTTTAATTTTTGAAACTTCCATTCTGATATTTTTGGAATTAAAACTTCACCAGCTCAATGTGATTTTGATTTTTTTTAAATTTATTTTGAAATTTACATCAGTTTATACTAAAAACATAAAAAGGGTAAAAATAAAACCAAACATTTTGAAATTATCAGATGAAATGTTATGATTGACAGAATAACTGTGGTAGATCCAAGAACAGAATTCAACTTCTCATCCTGAGAACAGCAAAATATTTTGAAGTAGTGAGAAAACTCATTGGACAGTTAAGCCATTTTTGCCCAGCCCTAATGATTATATAACTTTCTGGGGCCGGGGGGGGATGCTGATCAGTGTATCACTGGGACTCCTTGAGTAGATGGTGATTGACATGGGTAAGATTAGCTCTAAAATGGAAGCTTTCTTAACTATTGGTTCACCTTTTTCCATCACTAATTAAATTCAATGGGATACCTGCATTTTCAGTTTGCAAGGATAAACATGCAAACTACTGCAATCTAAAAAGACTGCTATTCTTTGATGATCAAAGCTGCAAAATAAAGTTCCACTTTTTTGTTAGGCAACCAAAGACCAAACATCCAGATTTTTCCCTCCCTTGAAATGATCATTCTTCCCAAATTCTTTGAAGCAATTTCTGAAAAATATGGTAAGTATATGGAAAACTTATTTTGCCGTTAGTTTATGTACAGCTTTAGCGGGCCGAACTTGCAATCAGTCATGTGTATTTTACTCACATGACTCCCATTAATCTTATCCAGAAATGTATTTTCAGGCTTAGTCAGAATTACGAGTTAAATTTATACAACTGCCTCAGGGAAACTTGGGTCTCAGCTCTTTCAAAGTAAAGAATAAGAATTGAAATATTTAGTTGATGGAGCCAATACAGTAACCCACTCTCCAGCATTTACTATGACCGGTGAGTATAGAGATATTGCTGTTACAGATATTACGATCACATTTTTCTTATTTTCTGAACTATAGGTCATAACAATAGTTTGAAAAATTCACCTGTAGAAATCATTTTAATTCTCTGGAAAATCCAGAGTACTCTGGCTCAAATATACAAACAATAGGCATTATCCTAATTTCACATATGTTGTTTTTACATCAGTGTGATTCCATTAACATGAGTGGAGAAATTATTTATGGGAATCAGAGCCACCAGAACAAATAAGTAAATTCTCTTCAGCCTTCCTACCTGCTGTAGTTTATATGGTTTCTCTCTCTCTCTTTTGTGTGTGGGTGTGTGGGTGTGTGGGTGTGGGTGTGGGTGTGGGTGTGTGTGCGCGTGCGGTTTTGCAATACCCTAACAAGAAATGAAGAATTGAATACACGGCCTGGAAACTGGACTATGGGGTGTGCACAGTGTAGTACAGATTAGCATGTTATACTGTAGCTCAGATGCTGCGGGTGTGAACTAGCTCCCCGAGTTCACCTTATTTAGTTTTGTTTAAAGAGGACTATGTTAATGCAAACTAAGTACCAGTTAGTCTGAACTTTGTACCTTTTGCCCACAGTGTCCACATGAGGCATGGAAGTGCAGAGTTCCAGTGTGCACTGCAATCCCACCCCTGTCCCTACCCTCACCACAGACAGATAGTCTGATTTGTAGGGCTATGTAGGCATTGACAAGTCACTTAATGTAAGGCTAAGATCACGTAGGGAGTCTAGGGTAGATCCAAGAACAGAATAAAACCCTTTGGAGTCCCAGTTACTTACCTAACTGGGATTTGGAAGAAGGACAGAAAACTAGATACAATGAGTCTCCAGTAATCTTTGACACAAAACACATATTTTGTGTAGTCTAAAAGTTGAAGATTGTCCACACAACTTTTCATATTGGTATTATTTAGCAAAGGGGTGAAGTTTTGGAGTGCAATTTTGACCTTGGAGAAGACAGAGGCAAAACTCCCATTCTCTTCAATGGGGCCAGGATTTCACATTTGAGCTACATAACTAGTAAAAAAAGGATTAACTAATTTTAGACTGGAGAGCAGCTTCACTACTACTGGCTAGTCCCTATTCTCTTACTCTCTAAATGAGTGAATGCCACATTAATAGTTCAGAAGATGGAATAAACAGCGTGTTAATAAAATTCAGTGGTGACACTCAAGTGGGGGAGCTGAGCATACCAATAAAGCCAAAGAAGTAATAAGAGAGAGAGCAACAAAAATGACCAGTGGAAGAAAGAAAGACTTGGGAAGAAAGCTTAAGAGACAAATATGTATTATATGGTCTGGTGTTACAGAGAACACAATTGTCATAACTACATTGAAATCAGTGGTGCTACACTGATGTTCAACACATGTAGTTTCACACTTATACTTAATGCTAAAGGAGTTTCTGACACTGATATTCTGAAAAACAAACAATACAATGTACCAGAAAGGACATAACTATTCTGTGTTGGTGAAAAGGCAGTGGTATTATTGAATAAGGTTGCAGTAGCTGAACACTGTGTTCCCTGTGTCCTTTGTCCTAAGAATTTTAGGAAGAGGTACAAGGAAGATGGACTAAGTAGGAAACATGGTGATAATCTTTAAGTTAAAAAACAAAATTACCTAATTGGTACAGCTTGACATTCAGGAAGCTGAATGTATGAAATTTTGAACAGCTTGTGCCTAATTATGCCATCATTTGTGCTTGTTCATCTGCCATTGAAGTCAATGGATTCTACTTGCATGCAATTGACTGGGGAAGTAGGTACCTGGTGTGAGTTCAAGAGTTATTAAGTGACTCATTTCTATTTCTATAGAAAAACGTAATTCAAGTACACAGACTGAGTCATTATTATGAAGCCACAAGCAAACAGTGAAATTGCTTCTTTGGTAATCTGTTTAGGTGAGCAGGAAAAGATTTGGTACCATCCAAGGAGACAAGATTGGAGAGACAAAAGTAGAAAGGTAAGTTTTTAAAGCAGATGACATAAAAAGGGTTAAGAAACAGTTATTTGGATTGCAGTTAGAGGGGAAACTTGTAGGCCTATTAGACTGCTGGAGTCTCTAACTAAGGGTACTGTGTAAACCACCCCACTTCAGGAGGAACAGAAAATATTGTGCTTCTGAAGGATTTCTCCAAGTCACAATTCCTTTCTTGTTTCCCCTGTACAAGGGGGAGGTCATCATTTTCTGCTGACCTGTACCAGAAACAAATTACGGTAATCTCTTTCATATCCTGCATTCTATCATGCAGAACTCTAAAATAACCAGAATTATAAACATAAGTACATTTAGTTACATGAGTACAGAAAGTGAAATTAAAGACAAATAAATACATATATAAGTTTACATTCGACAATACTACTGTTGTTGCTAAATAAGGTACTCTTCATACATTTTTGTTTGCTTCTTAAATTCTAGTCTTGTTTTTCTTTAGTGCTATGCATTGCTAGATATACTTCTCTATTAGCCAGAATATTTGAATACCCACAATGTCCCAGGCCCGGGCTGCTGGATATGAAAGAGTTTACTGTAATCCCACACCCCCATCAGCTCAGCTGCACAGGCCAGTATTTGGAAAAGCTGCACCACAGCATTCCCTGTTCTGTACCATTGTGCTTTCACCTCCTGCTCATTACTCCTGTATCTGTTTACACTTATGTGCATGGACTCCGTAAGATTGTGCAAAGAGACTCGAAAGAGTGATCTTACTCTTGTCATTCCTCCCTTCAGCCAGGTAGTCCAAATTACCCTCTGTTGTTAAGAACTGATAAGAACTGATTGATAAGAACACGTGCATCCCCAGTTGTGCCAATGCACACAAGATATGACCCACTGGTTACAAAAACTCTTGACTCCAAAAGCTACTTGTAAGTGTTGAAATAATTAAGTTTTGTTAAAAGAAGCAAAATGTTCCTTTCTGGCAGAACTGAAGATGGCAGAGCATTTTCATTTTCATCCATTTGTAGTGGATGATTTATGAAAGAGATTTGTGTGGGGGCCATATATACACAAAACACAAAGGCAGCTACTAGCAACTAGACCTTTAAGTGAGAGTAGCTTCAAAGAAAGAGGCAAATAAGTAAAAATACTCAGTGTTCAAGTTCACAAGATAACCTAAGAAGAAGCAGAATGTTTTCAGTGTAGTAAACAAATTATTCGGTTGGTATTTATTACAAAACAGTAAAATGTCATGACTGTCAAGAGACTGGGAACATTAGCCGGACATGAAGGAACAAATAGAGCACTAAAAATAGTTGCGCATCAGCTAGGGAATAGGGAAAAACATTTATGCAACTGACAAAGCATCCAAAATTACAGTAGGCTTCAACAAATCAGGAAAACCCTGCTGGAGAAATTGGTTCAGAACAAAGGAGTGTTGTGTGCTGTAATAAGTGAGAAATCAGAAGAACATACTGAGATTATGATTGAAGTGGACTGAAATAGACAGCCACAGTTTTGGGACCGGACTTAAGTGCATCAGTTTCCGCGTGACCTTGAAAAACAATGTGGGAAAAATGACTGAAGAATGAACACTTCAGCACCTCAATGTCAAGCTAAAAACTTTCTGGGTCAAATGGTGCCTGTGCCTGTAAAATTGTGATGGTGATACCAGCACCCTATGTAAGTCAAAACGCAAAGTTGCTGATCTATAAAGCAGAGGTTTGAATCAGCCTTATTAGGCAGAAATTGCCTCTCTTTCCTCCAATTAAATTGTAAAAGGTTGTACAACCAGTATAGGAAAAGTGACCTTCGAAAATGCTATCCGCATACCAGGTATTTGACAATAAATAGGGTAATGTAATGGGTGTTCAGGGTCAATGTTTTTAAGGCATGATCTGGAAGATAAAATAAAAGAAGAGCTGAGAAGGCTGGCAAGTTAGTATGTTGTAAACAAACTATTTAGAATTGGCTGTGCCAATTGTATTGATTCAAAACTTAAATCATCATACGTGATGACTATAAAATAACCCTCAATCAAGCCACACATAGCTTCAGTCCTTTATCGCAAGATGAGAAGAAATGTCAATGTGACTGACTAGGGGGCAAATGGGACTTCTCCCTAACTAAGAATGGACGAGAAATTCCATCTATGTCAGCATACAACACCATTAGTTTTATATGACAAGTAGAGTTTTCTAAATGCTGTAGTTTGGCACTTGCTATTACAGTCTGAGTGGATGTAGTTCTACAAGATTTTCTTGAGGAGTGCAATACACAAAAGACCGCAAAGAGAAGACATGATGAATGCTTATAAATGTACGAAAAGTGAGTACTAGATATGAAGAGTATTATTCAGGGATGAAGGAGAAGATGAAACCAAAATGGAATAGATTTTCTGTCAGGATATACTTCATGACGATGAGTGTATTAAGCCATGGAAGAGCTTCCTGTGGAAATGGTGGATTGGTCATGGCTTAGGAATTCCAGAAATACAATGGCCAAAGCATGAAGGAACAATTCTACACACTGGCACATTGATGGACTTCTAATTGAAATGTCTGTCTCTACAGCTGAGTTGTGTGTGTGATTTTCTCCTCTCTTCCTCTTAATAAAGTTACTTTTTTTCAGATACACTATGTACAACATATGAGACGCAATCAGTTTTTGGATAGTAAAATAATGGAAGATTTTCCTTGTAAGGCATGACTAAATGCTATCTCTCAATCACCCACCATATCTCACAATGGATTCTCCTAGATATTTTAATCTCTATAGATTGTATTTCATAATTAAATTGGGGATGGAGAAATCTGAAGAAGATGGGGGGTTAAGTTTTTATGGATAAGCAGCCAGATTCTGAAAGTTATTGAGACTTACTGAAACATCTTTGGTATGTAATGTTGGTTGGAAAATTTAAAAGGTAACCAAAATTTCATATCACTTCTAGAACTTCCCAGCTTTCCACAGAAACCATCCAAACAGCTAGTATTAGATTAGTTTCATTTTCAGTGAATCAGAAAATGTAGAGGTAAGCAAAATTAAACTTAATAACTGAACTTCATCATGTCTCCAGAAACACTGGGATTCAATTTAGGTTTCGAGTTCAGGCAGTCCAGTATATTTGAAGTCATTTGTTCCTTTTTTAACAGAAATTCCAATGCAGAGAAGTCCCCCTTATGTCGGGATCTCAGTGGGATAATGATTGCGTAATGATTTTAGGATTGACTTCATATATATATTTCAGATAAATAATATAAAAATCAACAGATTGCATTAGCTTTGTTTATCCCCACAGGGCTGATGAACCAGTGTGGCAAGGAAGTAGTAGATCTTTGAGGAATAACCTTTATTATTTTAAGCTGATATGTTTCCCTTCATGTCAAAGAATATATATTTTATATGCATGTGTAGATGTTTGGCATGTTTATAAATAATGTGTTTACTGCATTTAAATGTCATTCTGCCATCAAAATAGAAAGTTGCTACTTATACTTCTCTGCAATTCTGACAGATCTGCTTTGTTTTAGCCTTGTTGCAACTGTTTGCAACAACATAATTTCAGATAAACTTTCCAAAATAATATGTTCCTGGCATTTTTCAAGGGGAAAGATAGAGCTTTGAAATGTACTGAATTGTCGTGAGATCTAGCATTCTCCAGTGAGATTCAAAAATCTGTTTCAAAGCTAACAAAATAGAGACTAAATTGTTAAGTGACCTATGAAAGTGATTGTTCAGTGCATCGACAGCTGCTAATTCAACATCTGATAAAGAAACTGAGCCAAGGAAGATTGAAACTTAAGAAAGGTAAACTATAATGGGGAAAAAGCTGTTTCTTATACGGTTTTAGGTAATATAGGCCGTGTCTACACATGCCCCAAACTTCGAAATGGCCATGCAAATGGCCATTTCGAAGTTTACTAATGAAGCGCTGAAATGCATATTCAGCGCTTCATTAGCATGCGGGCTGCCGTGGCGCTTCAAAATTGATGCGCCTTGCCGCCGCACGGCGCGTCCAGATGGGGCTCCTTTTCGAAAGGACCCTGCCTACTTCGAAGTCCCCTTATTCCCATCAGCTCATGGGAATAAGGGGACTTCGAAGAAGGCGGCGTCCTTTCAAAAAGGAGCCCTGTCTGGACGCGCCACGCGGCGGCAAGGTGCGTCAATTTCGAAGCGCCACGGCAGCCCTCATGCTAATGAAGAGCTGAATATGCATTTCAGCGCTTCATTAGTAAACTTCGAAATGGCCATATGCATGGCCATTTCGAAGTTTGGGGCACATGTAGACGTAGCCATAATCAATTAAAGAGGTTTGAAATATAGTGAAGATAATATAAGTATCAGAGAAGTAGCCGTGTTAGGCTGTAGCTACAAAAACAACAAGAAGTCCTGTGGCACCTTATAGACTAACAGATTTTTTGGAGCATAAGCTTTTGTGGGCAAAGACCCACTTCGTCAGATATATGACACGCAGAGAAGTTCAACGCAAAGAAGCCCAATGCCGAGAAGTCTGACAAAGTGGGTCTTTGACCATGAAAGCTTATGCTCCAAAGATAATATAGTAGATACCAGCCTGCTGACAGTGATGGTAAAGGGAGCAATTGCATAGGTTCCCGGCGGGTATAAGGGAGCCTGGGGCTGCTGCTGCAGTAGCATTCCTGCCTGCATCCTTTCCAATCGCGTTGCTGTAGCAGCATGGCATCAGCAGTGGGGAGCTTGGAGATCAATCCCTCAGAGCAGCAGGGTAGGAGAGGGGCCTGGAGCTCACTGCCACATTAAACCCCATCCTGGGGGCTGAAGAGCTGCAGTGGCACGGCTGGCACTGGGGCTGGGCAGGAGCTCTATGCCACTTTAAAGAAGAGCCTCCTGATGTTTTAAGACCCCAGTTCAGTTGAGATGAGCGTTGGTGGCAGCAGCAGTGGTGGGGCAGGAACTCCCTGCCACCCTCACTCAGGTAGGGAGACTGGCAGCAGCAGGCAGGAGGCGGGAAGTGGGGCAGGGTGTCCCTACCATTTTAAGGTCTGCCCAAGCCATCAGAGCAAATTGTGTAAGTTTCCTGCTTACGTGATCTAAACAAGCAATACTATCTGCAATGGTGAGATTTAGAGAGAAGACTTTCCCAGAGCACTGATATAAATTCACAGCTAGACAAAGGAATGGAAGCTAAAGTGAAGTACTGGAGGGATCTGCTTAACCAAATTCCGTCAGTTATTTTGTTCCTGGGTGAGAGAGGAGTTGCATTCAGGGGAACATCAAACACAATTGGAGACTGTATCTTTCTGTGGATGGAATGGGTGTATCCAGGCATGCAGCAGAAAAGTAGTTCAAATAATATTATCAGAAAGATGACAGTCTACATATTTTGCTGTATTTCTCAGTGCTACCCCTGATTTTTCTCACACAGAGAAAACTATAATCATGCAAAGATATCTTTTAAATAATACAGGGTTTACTATCCAAGAATGATTTCTGGAGTTTTTGACTGTAAAAAAGCTGGAGAAAATATTGCTAACCTCATCATAACTGTACTGGAAAACACAATATCCCATTGCAAGACTGCAGGGGTCAGAGATATGACAATAGTTTCAATATAACTGACAAATATAATAGTGCTCAAGCCATTATAACTGACATTAAGCTCTTGCCAAATTTTCTAACTGTGGAGCTCATAGTTTAAATTTGTGTGGCTCAAATGCAGAGGAGTGCTGTGATCATGCAATCACAATTTTTGGGATAGTGCAAAAAATCTAAAATTTCTTTGCTCACAGCCACATATGGTAGGAGATATTGCAAAAATAGGATGTCCAGACTAGACTGGGGTCAGCAACCTACAACTCTTTAAGGAGCCATTTGTGGCTCCAGAAGGTGACTTTTCTGTGGCTCCAGATGCTGTAATGACTCTGCTTTGCTGCTGCTGGAACAATAGATTTTATCTCCAGGCTGGCTAACATTCCACTCTCCCTCCTTCTCCTCCTCCTCCTCCTTCTCTCACATATGGCCAGGTCAGGGATCAGCTGGGAGCAGGGGTCTGTCTGGCCAGCACTCAACGCATCCTCCTGCTGCTCTCACGTCTGGGCAGGGCCAGGGTGAGAGCTAGCTCTATTGCTGCTTCTGTGTGTTTTGGTGCAACTCTCCCTGTGGGTTCTGTCAGGATCTCATCTGAGCTTGCGTGGAGCATGGTGTTGCAGGCTGAGGTGAAATGGGCCCTGTTCTGGACAGATCCTCTTTGGGTGTCTCTATTCCTGGCCCCCTGCCCAGTTTTAAAATGGGGATTCTCAAATGTTTTGGGCTCACACCTGAAAAGGGAAATTTTTTCATGGACCACCCACTACCCTTGCATTTGTGAAAACACAGCATCTCTTTGGCAGAGTCATTAATTGATGTGTGGAAACATAATATTAGGAATGTGTTTAATATATTTTAATTGATTTTGAATGTGATTTAGTAACAGGAAATAAAGGAGTGGTGGGTAAGTGCTGTAATGGGATTCCATAAAGAAGTTAGACTAGGAGAAAATTAGTAACATATTTCAGCAAGAGACATTTTATAATAAAATAGAAATGTAAGATTATGAGTTGTTATTTCTATACAAATGGAAAGAGCACACACTGTAAATAAGATTACCATACTGTATGCTCCTAAAATGACCCCCTTTGGAGTCCCAGTTAATTTTTGGTGTTCATTGCCACTAGATAGAACTGATTTTGGCACTTACTAGGACTCAGAAAAGGGGTAATTATTTACATGGATCACATTGCATATCATTGTGTGTTCACTGTTCTTGAATCAGGGGTTATAAAAAGTATGGCTTCATGTTAAACATTAAGGACTGTCTCATATTCACATGCATTGCAGGTCTTGAAGTATTGATTTTGTAACTGAATTTGGAAAAAAAATGGTTCTTCTTGCTATTTTGGTTACAGACCCCTGGACTAGGTGGTCAGCTCACCTGGAGAATGCTAAATCAATTGCAAAACATTTGCCACTAATAAAACATGCCATTATTAAGTGCAAAGAACTAAATCTGTCTTCTGAGTGGAAAAATAGCTAACGTGGATACAGCAGTAGATATAGTCATTTAAATGTGCTTTGATGGCTTAAAATATTAGCTGCCATAGATCAACACAATAAGGTTCTTTAATCAGGGGAGACAGCTCTTGATGTGGAAATACAAAACATTGACTACTTGATTGAGGAACTTAAAGAGTTCTGTGGTAAGTAGAGAACACTACTGTCAGAAGCCAAGTGTGCAATTGAGGCCATGTCAATAGATCTGCCAACCAAAACTACAATCCCAGAGAAACACAAAAACCAGAAAGATATTTGACAATGAGACGCTGGAAGTCCAAGTGGCAGAAGAGAATGAAGAGAGATATTTTGCAGTGAATGTTTTGACAAGCTTGTTGACTGTGTAATTGGGGGATTGATGCAGCAGATTGTCATGGGAAAAATATCAATAATTATTTCAATGGTTCTATTTGAAATTCACTGATACACAAGTTGAAAAATTGTGTTTTGATTTTTTCAGAGAATATGACAGTGATTGATCCATGGACATCATCAATGAGGTGAAACACCTGAAAGCAATTTATGAGGCAAACTTCAGAAATACACCTTTCAGACAATTCAAACTGATAAATAAAATTCATGATCTTTTTCCTAATGTTACTGTAGCTCTGCAGATATTCTGCACCATATCTGTTAGTGTTTCTGAAGCCAAAAGATCTTTAGCAAAATGAAACAAATCAAAAGTACAAAGATCAGTAATTGGACAAGGAAGAAAGTCTTGCTCTTCCTATTGCCTGGCCATAAAAAATCCTCTACATGTGAAGATTGCACCAGATGTCTGGGTAACCCATTCCAGTGCTTCACCATCGTAGTAAAACAATTTTCCTAATATCCAGTGTCATTTTTGTGAAAAACAAAAACATCAAAACAAACAAACAAAAAAAACCCCAAAACAAAACTGTCAGTACTCAGCTGGCTCCCACCCTCCACCACCAGCAAATGCCAAGGTGTGCAGGTTCCGGTACTCAGTACTGTCAAGTACCGGCAGAGAAAATGACAATAAAAGAAGAAAAGTTGAGGCAGAACTCTAAAGTGTCTGGACAGGTGAATGGAAGAGTGCTAAGGCTCTGGCCAGTGTAAAATGGAATATAATGACATATTAATCTTTGAAGTTCTTAACTATTTGTTTTCATTAAGACGTTTAAATACTATCATCACTGTTGAACTAGTTGATTTACTTTCTTGCAAGACTTCTTCAGCCTCCTCTTTCCAGCCTAATAAATATTCTAATATGGGTTTATTTTTTCTTGATTTTAGAATGTCAAATATTTTCACCAATAACACATTATTTTGATGTAAATGCCTAGTCCACCATCATCTCATACACTCAACAGAATGCACTTAACAGAAAAATATAAATTAAATACTGCATAAGCCATATGTAATTGAATTATAATATGGGAATATTGAATATGCTATCCCAAAAAACTTAAAGATATTCAGGAAGACCAGAACCTGAAAGCAAATCTTCAGGAGGCTACAAAAGACTCTACAATCAAATCATCCTCCTTTTGCAGGCAGATTGTTGTAAGAGGCAATATATTCAAATATGATATTAACATATCTCAACATTTGCAGAAAGCTGAACAGAAAAAAAAATCTCTTACTGTCAAGGCAGAACTATAGGTGATAAAATGTTTATTGTTACTTAGATACATATTCGGAAAGATTAAGAAATGTGTTTCCTCTCTTTTCACAACTGAAATCCTGGATGCCCTGAAGACACTGATCTTTCTCTGACTGACAAAAAGACAATTGATGACTGAAGTTCTTGAAGTTTCTGTCCATATTTAACATTAGAGATCCTTGTGGAAAGTTCTACCTAATTTCATTACTACAAATTACTTTTTTCAGGTTCTTTATGACTTGCACGTATCTCAGGTTAATGCGACGGAGCGGTGGGGCACTGGCATGTGGCTCCAGGCTGCCAGATACCAGGTCCTTGCTATTTGGAAGAGTGGGGAAACTGACCAGCTGCTGTGCTGGTCAGTTTCCTGGCTCTTGTCTGGGGCAGCAACCAAGAGTCAGGCTGCTGTCCCTGTCAGGGCCATGGAAACCACTCCTGTCAGGGGTAGCAGTGTGACTCTTGATACCCCTTACAGGAGCAGGGAAACTGAACACCACAGCAGCACTGGTCAGTTTCCCCTCTCCTGTGAGCAGTGGGCTGCCCAGAGCCTGTCAAAATTTCTGTCAACAGATCACATCTATCACATCTACACATAAAATCAGATAGAAAGAGCAATCTGCTCTCTCAACAGAGAGTAGCCAGGCTGCCTGGCCCTCTCTCAGCAGAAAGGCTGACCAAAAACTCTGAAAACAGGGCTGCTCAGTAAACCAGAAGCCCTGTCTGTGGACAAAAGGTCTCCACAGCATCTACATGTTTGTTTTGTCAACAGAACACTGCTGATAGAGGTGTTATGCCTGAATGGGCAGAGGTATAATGCTGCCAGTGGATGTTCTGGGTTTTGTTGACAAATTGTCAACAAAGTGAATTTTGCAAGGAAAAGCCTGTCATGTAGGCCTAGGCATATAGTATATCAGATTTTTAATCTGTATTAAAACTGTTAGGTTATTTACTTAATGGGCTATTTTATTTCTTCCATCTCCCCCTAAAGGAGTCTTCCTGTTCCATCATGGCTGGGAAAACTTTCATGAAAAATCAGTTAACAGTAGAAATCAAGAATGGACAATGTCAAAAGAAAATTTAAGAAGACTGAATACAAAGATTTAGAATTTAAAAAATAGTGCAACCTAACCTATGCACCAGGGTGGCAAGAGTCATCCATGAATATCAGAACAGTCTTTACTTGAACTTTATTTCAAAAGTATAACCATTATGATAGCAAACAATGTTCTCTGCTGTCCTTAATCTAGAGTGACCAGAAAGATACCACTAATATTAGTCATATACAATGCTGAACAATCCACATTCATTTAATGTTTAACACAAAGGAAGAACTCCCATTGTTTGATATAAAGATTGATGTACTCCATGTAACTACTAAATTCATAGCAAGGAGACATGATTCAATCAGGGGAACTATAATCTTCCTAGGCATAATGAAAAATTATGATGGGCATCAGCCTGATTTCATTGTTGAATACACTTGCTATATTGAGAAGATACAACATGCAGTACAGTGTGTCGTAAAAGCCCCTTAATCTCAAGGAAGGCACTGATGGACAACAAAAAAATAAAGCAGATGCCTTTCTGGTCTCACAAGCAGGCCTGTGTCTTTTTTGATTACTGCTAATATGCAGTCATTGGTGTCAGATACCTGGATTTTTCAAGCGAATACTGCAACACTGATCACTTTATGAGAAGAGCTGAGAGAAGATGCTTAACATGTGCACTAATTTCAATGTGGATGTGAACCTAATATCTTTAGGTAGCCATTGGAGGGCATTTAAATAATAAACCCAACTCAGTTGAATTTCCTGGAGCATCTCCACTTCCATACTCCATTTCTGTAAGTTTTGGTTGATGAAGAACACCAACCTTAAAGTGAGCAATGTTGGTTAAAGCTGAGCTTTCCAGTACAGCACACGTGGAAGGCCTCCAACTGTGTGATTTGATTTCTGTAGACAGTGTCCAGGCCTGAGACCATTACAGCAAGGTGGTTTGCTCCGGCTCCTAATAGATTTTGTGGTTACTACATTTACGAAACTCATAATTTTTCAAGCAGTTTCAAGGAGCCTTCCAGAGGCGACACTACTTTGTGGGTGATGATTTCAAAATTATGGTAACATTATTGAGCAAAGCACTCCCAGGTGGTTAGCATGTTTTTGCTGGGAGCTTATCACTATATACATAGATTTTTAAGATTAGCATATAGGCATTCGGGTGGAAAATGGAAAACAGCATACATATTTAGACAGACATTAAGAGCAAAATTCTTTTTTAGATATTTATAGCAAGTTATTATTTCTTGGATATTTTGCTCAGAACAAGGCATAAAAGTAGCAGCAGCATGAACAGATATTTAGTATATCAGGTAGACAACTGAAAATCCCTCTGCATGGGAAAATTTTAAAACAATAATTTTTCACAACTTATTCTTTGTTTCGGGAAAAAAAACCCAAAAAACATATACAACCAAACCTTCAGACTTATAAACACCAGAGTGCTGAACTGACCAGTCAACCACATTTGTCCATTTGTCTCTTAACTGATTTTGTGGTCATTAGCAAGTTCACTTGAGGTCTGCTTCACTGGCTATCTGAGAGGCACAGAGAGGCGACACACACAAGAAGCTAAACTCCTATCAACATATGACAGAATACCACATTGATGGCAACTGTCAACATCTGTCATTCCAGATGTGTCCTGGTAGATGTAAGAAGTAGATAGCTGGTACAGGGAAACTTATTTCCTAGTCCAACAAGGTAGTGCATTCTCATGGCCTAATCCAAAGCCTAATGAAGACAATAGGAATCTTCTGTTGATTTCAGTGGACTCTGGATCAAGTTCTGAAAGAGTAACACAGTATAAATAGGATTTGCAGTAAATGAACCAGAATTTTGGAAGACCTTTTTTTTTTTGGGGGGGAGGGGCGAATCCTGTTGGAATTATAGTTTATATGTGCAGCAGACACATTGAAGAGACTGGAATTACTCTGAATTTACACCAAAATAGCTCTGAGCAATGTTTGGCCCCCTGCTGACTACTGGATAGTGTATAGCGGTACCCAGTAAATAAAGCAAAATGTGTTTCTCTTTGCCATACTCTATTGGTTCTGCACAGTGACTGGTGCATAGCTAGTTGTCACTCACTAGATATCACTCAGCTCACAGGTTGGGTGGTATGCAGGGAACGAGATAGAAGGGCATTCTGAGATCAGGCCCACAGTGAAGTGAAAAACAACATCAATATTTATAAACTTTTATTTTTGTAGTTCATTTTAATATAGCTAATTTAAAATATTAAACAGAATCATTTCAGTAAGCTAGGTTAATGTTAACAAAAATAATAATTAGGTTACAGTCTCAGTAGACAGATAGCAATCATACCATGTGCAACCTTCCTCAGCGCTAATGCTTTAGTTACTTATTAAAAATGTGTCACATTTCTGCATCAGTCACCTTTGTGCCTTTCAAAGAGCACCCAGAAAGAACAGATTGTCCTGTGAAATCAATAGTACAGGGTTAAATAATTACATTTTTGTTTCCAAGCATCAGTTGGCACTGCTCCATTTGCCACACAGCACCTTGGAGATGTAGTACGTGGTAACTAGTAAAGAGCACGTAACACAGACAAACCAAAATCACCTGTCATTAAGACATAGATGGGCACCTTACCTTTCCAAGGTCCATTACTATGGCAAATTAAGGCTCTAATTCTGCAGATGCTTAGGGTTTGATCCTCCTTACTTTAAAGTCAAAGGCAAAACTCGCTGATTTCAGTGATTCAAGATGAAGCCCTTATGTTCTAATAGCAACTCTGTTCATTTTTTTCTCAGCCCAGGAAAACAGTGTCTCGTTCCCAGGCTTACATAGCCCAAAACATCAGGGATAAGGTGCTCCTGACAAAGGGGGTTTTTGCTGGCAGAACCGTGTCTACACTGAGGATGTGTCTACATGGGCACAAATCTTCGAAATAGTCATGCTAATGGTCATTTCGAAGATTACTAATGAGACGCTGAATTGAATATTCAGCACCTCATTAGCATTAGGATGTTTCCGGCCACAGTGCTTCGAAAGCCCTGCTTTCGAAAGCGTGCAGCTCAGCGCAGCTACATGAGGGTCCTTTTCGAAAGGACCCGCACCTTTCAAAATTGCCTTATTCTGATCAGTGATCATGATAAGGAGATTTCGAAAGGTATGGGGTCCTTTTGAAAAGGACCCCTGTGTAGCCACGCCGAACCACACGCTTTCAAAAGTGGGGCTTTTGAAGCGCTGTGGCTGGAAGCATCCTAATGCTAATGATGCGCTGAATATTCAATTCAGTGCCTGCCTCATTAGTAATCTTCAAAATGGCCATTAGCATGGCTATTTTGAAGATTTGTGCCCGTGTAGACACACCCTGCTTGTTTTCTGCTGCATATGTGCAAATAAGCCACAGGAATATGAAAATGAGTGGCCATTTGCACTTTTGTGAGCCCTCATTTGCATCATGCTGCTGGCAGCTGGACTGAATCTAGATACAGCCAGTAAAGTCCATCTTCACTAAAACAATAAGGAGCTGAAATCTGAAGAGAGACACTCCCACAGTGCAATTCTGAGACACCTCAAACCGAAATGAAATGATTGGTAAATAATGGTGACTTTCATGCAAATTACTGGTCACAAAAAGAGTCAATGCTCATTGCAACTGCAAAATGTATATGAGAAATAGCATGACTCAGACCTAATTTTAAGTGCTACCTGAAAAAAAACTGCATGTGTTTATAAAACTTTAGAAAAAGTATTGAAATACAATGCAAAATATATAAAAAGTCAAGAAAACTGCTATTAAGTGCTACAAAAGTTAATATTATTTCTCTATTATTACAGTAATCACATGGATGGGCTACTGTAATCAGAGAACCAGATTTTCACTTTACTCAAGGGCTTTTCTGAATGGCTCCTGTATAAATAAGAATCTGGCCCTTAGTTTGTTTTGTGAAAATAGCCAGGAAGAATCACAGGTAAAGGTACAAGTAAAACAGAAGAGTGGTACATTAAGAAGAGTTAATTAATCCTAGAACTCAGGGGAATGAAGTGTAAGCTACCTCCTAAACCAATATTAATATTATTAGGTAAGTAGACAAAATTAATATTCTCTCTTTTATTTTAATGAAAAATACTTTGGACTCTTCTGTCAATCTGCTTGTATTCATCACTTGTCTCTTGCTATATATTAAGATTATAACTGCATTCGTAGTTTGGGGCATGATTTCCAGCTCAAGCAGACATAGGCTATTTCTACATCTAGACCTTATAACAGCACAGCTCATACCACTGCAGAGGTACCGCTGTAAGGTCTTTGTAGCCACTCTGTGCTGATGAGAGAAAGCTCTCCCTTCTGCATAGTTAAACCCAAGGCTTTTTTTCCAACAGAATTCAGCGGAACTGCATTCCACCACCTTTCTTCCCAGCGCCATGTTTAAAAGGAGCCGCTGCCGCCACTCCACCTCTGGCTTCCTGCCTGCAGGGGAAAGAGCAGGACTCGATTTACACCCAATATAAAAAAGGTGTGGATGTGCTGGGCAGGTTCAGCAGAGGGCAACAAAACTGATTAAGGGGCTGGAGCACAAGACCTATGAGGAGAGGCTGAGGGATTTGGACTTGTTTAGTCTACAGAAGAGAAGACTTAGGGGTGATTTAATAGCAGCCTTCAACTTCCTGAAGGGGAGGTCCAAAGAGGAGGGTGAGAAACTGTTCTCAGTGGTGTCAGATGGCAGAACAAGGAGTAATGGTCTGAAGTTGAACAGGGAGAGGTGTAGGTTAGATATTATTAGAAAAAAACTACTTCACCAGGAGGGTGGTGAAGCATTGGAATGCGTTGCTTAGAGAGGTGGTGGTTTCTCCATGCCTAGAGGTTTTTAAGTCCCGGCTGGACAAGGTCCTGGCTGGGATGACTTAGTGGGGGTTGATCCTGCTTGAAGCAGGGGGTTGGACTAGATGACCTCCTGAGGTTCCTTCCACCCCTATGATTCTATGTTTAATGGGCTTAATGGCCAGCTGGACCATTAAACCAATTACATTGACTCTTGCTCTTTCAGCATGCAGGTCAGGGTGTGGCTGCTCCAGTGGCTGTATGTGTGGGGAGCTGCACAGCTGGGGAAGCGGCAGGAGCAGATAGAGCTCTTTTGAAATGTAAGTTCTGGGTTTGGGGGGCCAGTTGGGGAGGGTTAAGCCTGGTGGTGGATTGGGACCATGGGGTGTCAGGGGAGGTAAAGCCTGGGGTGGGTTAGTGCTATGGGAGAAAGGGGGGGTTAAGTTGAGCCAGGGCCACATGGCTGTGCGGGGAGATGAGCCAGGGCCTTGTGGCCACATGGGGGGTTGAGCCAGGGGAGATGGTGGGTTGAGCTGGGGCCATGGCGACAGGAAGAGGGTGGGCTGGGGGGGTGTTGAGCCAGGGCCACATGAGAGGTTGAGCTGGGGATGTGCAGCCATGAAGAGGTTTGAGCTGGGGGGGATGTTAAACAGGGGGTGTGGGGCTGTAGGGGGGTGGCTTGTGGCCATGTGGGGGGCCATGCGGGGGGAGGGGGATTGAGTTGGTGGGGGAGAGCTGGGACTTGAGTTCCAGCACCTTTTTGTGTAGACAAAAAACACATGTGAAACAACTCCCTGAAACAGGGAGGCTGTTGGTGTCACATAGTCATGACAGTGTCTGTTATTGCAAGCATTTGCTTGGGCTAAGTCTCCAGAGACAAAAACCCACCTGGATTCTGTGAGCTCCATGATTAGTAGCATTAAATAGTTGCCCAAGAGTAAATGTAACTCTTGAGATTATTTAGTCATTTTTTTTTTCTTCTGGAGGCACTGTATTTATATTGTTACAACTATAAGAGATCCTCAGTGTTGTACTTTAACTTGTTTATTAATTTGAGGGGATTTTATTATTTCATTCCCCTTCTTGTACCTGTTGGGAAAGACCCATTCTCTTGCCGGCTGGAATAATCAGGATGGAGAGGACACACAAGCAGGAAATGGACAACGGTAAAACAGCTCCTGGGTTCTCTATCTATAACAGTAGAATGGTGCTCGGGGGAGGGGGAACATTTTGGGTGCTGGAGGAACCCCTTTTGGTCCCCCCTGTAGTTTCACAGAAGGCGCAGTCCTGCAGGCTGGATAGGCAGCTGCGGCTCATCAAGAGTCAGCCAGCATCAGGCTGTAATATAAGCACATATGACCTGGAAAGGCCTCCACGCTTTCTATAAAAGGCTTTCCCCAGGCAGCAGGAAAGCCAGGGCATGGTACACAGAAAGAAGGAGGCTGGAGGAGTGGAGACCAGACCAGACCTGACACAACCCAACCTGACTCAAGCACAGCACAGCACAGCACAGCCAGGTACCCCAGCAACACAGTATAGGGGGAAAAGACCCCAGAGGGTAGTGGTGAGTGAAGAGGCCCAGGGAAAGGGCACTGCCATGGGGCAGGGGCAAAAAGCCCCACTAGCTCCCTCCTTCCCTAGAGTCCCTGGGAAGTGGGTGGGACTGGACTCCCCCCACCACTTACCCTGGTGGGGCTGGCCAACTGGGGCAGAGCCAGAGCAGCTTGAGACTGGTGGAGAAGGACCTACTCCACCCCAAATTCAGACTAGCCAGTGATGAACATGGCTCAGGAAAGGCAGACTCTTGCCTTTGGGCCTTCCCAGGCAATGAAAGGGGACTCTCTCAGTCTCTGAAGCATACAAGAAGCCTTATGGAAGTGCAGAACCTTTTTGGGATGGTCAAAGGGTCCATCACAACCTGTATACTTTAATATGTAAACAAATAAATGATAGACAGAAGTGGAATGATTTAGACATGGTAGCTCTTACTACAAGACTTCTTTGGGGAATATAGTCATGTTAGAGTTCTAATCAGCAACAAAATGACATTATCAGTCATAGGGACATGAAAAGGGGCAAACAGTTCCTTACTTTAGTTAAGATGTGTGAAGATCCTAAGGAGAAGACTGGGAAAATGGTAAATAAGTTTAGCTTTTATTATGCCCATTATAGAAAGAAACAAAATTACTTTGTGAAAAAACAGCTACATCCCTTGAGCTGAATATTGCACATCAGAATATCGTGTGCACATTTATTGTTTTTATCTCCTGAAAAAGGAACGGCAAATGAAGTATTCCCTAAAGAAAGAGGCTTAAAATGATATAATCCAGGAAAAAAAGAATTCTAATAAACATAGAAGCACTTTGAATGATGTAAATGATGATAGTTCCTACCTACTCTTCGGATGGTGGTTGTTTCTCCAACAGGTTCTCCTAAAGCGAATGAGAGTGTTATAAATGTTAGGAAATGACAGAAAGCTCCTACCAGGTACTAAAACCAAAAGTAGTTAATAAGTTCTCTTGAGATCTCACTGGTCTTATAACAAAAACAGCTTTATGCTCAGCCAGAAAAAGCTATTGGAGGATCTTCATAGACTAGAAAACAACTGGCCATTTAGCTAGAGAATTTTTAAAGAATTACATAGCATGCTAGAAGTTTACTTAAACCATGATAAGAAGAATTTGTAATACAAAACACTTCAGATAGAACATCATCTTGACAATATGCTTCCCTCAGTGACCAAGAAAACTAAATGGCATAAGCTTTTCCCTGATGGTATGTATGGACACAAACCAAATGAAGAAAAATTATATGAAAAGACTGTGTTAGTGACATGCTGTTTCACAGTTAAAATACCAAGGAATTAAAAAATGCCAAATTGAATTTCCATCACAAATTTTAATTCAGCCCATCTAGTCTTTTTGCAGCATAAATTACTAATAACCTTAACTTGCCAGTTCTGCACCCATAAGATTTCCCATAAGCGTGCATCTTCTACCTTTTTGGAAAGGGTATGTTGGGAGGTTGGAGGAATTTATTCCCATTGAAGGCAGGAGTGAGTCTTCTCAGAATTTTATCTATACCTGAATTCCCTATGTCATGGGTACATAGTGGTCTGGCATCATAAGCTATTTTGGGTCATTTGCAGGAAGATACAAGGTTATCAGAACTCTGATAGCAGGTTGTAGTTAGGTTACTGAGGTAATGGTCTTGATCGGGATTATTAAAGAGTAATCAAGAAAAAGATTCAGATGTGGGTTTGGAGTTTAGGCATCTGGAGAGCAGGGATCTGACATCCAGACTACAGGAGTCTCAGAAAAGCAATTATAGGATGGCAAAGTGAGTCACAGTATTATAAGACCGTGGAGTACCCAAGACTAGTCCAGTAAAAGAAGTACAGACCTAATTAGTGTTGACACCAGGCTACTCTGTCTTCACAAAGAGGGAAGTTACTTCAGTAAAAGAAATTTCAGTTCATGGTGATGTCAATGATTGTGCCTTGTTTAAGTTCCCAAAGTGAATTCATTCCACTGAGTGGTTTCACCCACAGCAAACCCTGGAATAGGAGCCCAGTGAGTTCCAGCTATAAATGGTGGCACATGACAGTAAGTCCCTTGGCAGGGATGATAGTTCAGTGATAGAAATGTGTGAAGCACTTCCTCTTTAGCCTTTCTTTCAGAATCAATAGAATGCTTATTGAAGCTGGTATCTGGACATGTGGTAACAATTTTGTGTGTTCAGCCCACACCATAGGTGGGGACCAGTTTTATTTGAGGTTATCAGCTTGGCCTAAGCGATGAAGAAGTCCTATGTTGACATGGATCAAGGGGCATCATTTGCAGTTAATGGATAACCCTCTTACATCCACTCGCCAGGACCACATGAATGGATCAGCATACTAGTGTTGGAAAATGACCTCCTTTATTAGTAAACAGATAGAGTTAGGCAGAAAGGCAAAGAACAAATAGGGTTGGAGCCTAGGGTTCTATCCTTTCTAAAGAATCATAGAAGATGAGGTTTGGAAGAGATCTCAAGATGTCATCTAGTCCAACCACCTAGTTCAAAGCAGGACTAACCCTAACCAAATCCTTCCAGACAAGGTTTTGTCAAATCACAGAATCATAGGGCTGGAAGGGACCTCAGGAGGTCATCTAGTCCAGCCCCCTGCTTCAAGCAGGATCAACCCCTACAAAGTCACCCCAGCCAGGACCTTGTCCAGCCGGAACTTAAAAACCTCAAGGGATGGAGAATCCACCACCTCTCTAGGCAACGCATTCCAATGCTTCACCACCCACCTGGTGAAGAAGTTTTTCCTAATATCCAACCTACACCTCTCCCTCTTCAACTTCAGACCATTACTCCTTGTTCTGCCATCTGACACCACTGAGAACCCTCCTCTTTAGAGCTCCCCTTCAGGAAGTTGAAGTCTGCTATTAAATCACCTCTAAGTCTTCTCTTCTGAAAACTAAACAAGCCCAAATCCCTCAGCCTCTCCTCATAGGTCTTGTGCTCCAGACCCTTAATCATTTTTGTTGCCCTTCGCTGAACCTGCTCCAGCAAATCCACATCCTTTTTATACTGGGGGGCCCAAAACTGGACACAAGATTCCAGATGTGGCCTCACCAGTGCTGAATAAAGAGGAATAACTGCTTCCCTAGATCTGCTCAAAATGCTCCTCCTAATGCACCCCAGTATGCCGTTAGCTTTCTTGGCTACAAGGGCACACTGTTTACCCATATCCAGCCTTTCATCCACCATAACCCCTAGGTCCCTTTCCATCATACTGCTGCTGAGCCAGTCAGTTCCCAGCCTGTACCAATGTTTGGGATTCTTCTGCCCCAGGTGCAGGACTCTACACTTCTCCTTATTGAACCGCATCAGATTTCTTTTGCCCCAGTCCTCCAATTTATCCAGGTCCCTCTGGATTCTCTCTTTACCCTCCAATGTATCTACCTCTCTCCCTAGTTTTGTGTCATCTGCAAATTTGCTGAGGGTGCAAGCCAGTCCCTCATCCAGGTCATTAATAAAGATGTTGAATAACACCGGCCCCAGAACCGAACCTTGCAGCACTCTGCTTGAAACAGACCGCCATCCAGATATTGAGCCATTGACCACTACCTGTTGGGCCCGACCATCAAGCCAGCTTTCTATTCATCTTATAGTCCAAGGATCCAATCCATATTTCCTTAACTTATGGACAAGAATGTTGTGGGAGACCGTATCAAAAGCCTTGCTGAAGTCAAGGTATATCAAATCCACTGACTTCCTCATGTCCACAGAGCTTGTTACGTCGTGATAGAAGCTGATCAGACTGGTGAGGCAGGACTTGCCCCTGGTGAATCCATGTTGGCTACTTTTGATCACTTTCCCCTCTTCCAAGTGCTTCAAAATGGATTCCTTGAGGATTCCCTCCATTATTTTCCCAGGGATAGAGGTAAGGCTCACGGCTCTACAGTTCCCTGGGTTGTCCTTCTTTCCTTTTTTAAATATGGGCACTAAGTTTGCCTTCTTCCAGTCATCCGGTATCTCACCTGATTTCCAAGAGTCTTCAAGGATAATGGCCAAAGGTTCAGCAATGACCTCTGCCAATTTCCTCAGTACCCTGGGGTGCATTAAATCCAGACCCATGGACTTGTGCACATCTAGTTTTTCTAGATAGCTCAGAACTTGTTCCTTCCCAACAGAAGGCTGCCCTTCACCTTCCCATACTGCATTATCTAGGACCATCATTGGGAAGTTGACTTTGTCTGTGAAAACTGAGGCAAAAAAAGCATTGAGTACTTCAGTTTTTCCTGCATCATCTGTCACTAGGTTACCTCCCTCATCTAGTAATGGCTCCACACCTTCTCTGATAACCCATTTATTGTTCACATGCCTGTAGAAACCCTTCTTGTTACTCTTCACATCCCTTGCCAGCTGCAGTTCCAATTGTGCTTTTGCTTTCCTGAATACTGCCCAGCATTCTCCAGTCGTATGTTTATACTCCTCCTTAGTCAACTGTGCTCGTTTCCATTTCTTGCATGCATCCTTTTTGAATTTAAGCTGACTAAGGATTTCCCTGTTAAGCCAAGCTGGTTACCTACCATGTTTGCATTTCTTACTACGCAGCGGGATTGTTTGTTCCTGTGCCTTGAGTAAGACTTCTTTAAAATACTTCCAGTTCTCTTCAACTCTTTTCCCCCTCCATCTTCGTTTCCCAAGGGATCCTGCTCATCCGGTCTCTTAGGGAGTCAAAGTCTGCTCTTCTGAAATCAAGGGTCTGTATGTTACTGCTCACCCTTCTTCCTTTCGTCCGGATCCTGAAATCTATGATCTCATGATCTCTGTAGCCCAGGTTCCCACCCCCCGCCAACTTCTATTTCTTCTACTAGTTCTTCCCTGTTTGTGAGCAACAGGTCAAGTTGCGCATGGCCCCTGGTCTGTTCCTTCAGCACTTGTACCAAGAAGTTATCCCCAGTAGTTTCCAAAAACTTCCTGGATTGTCTGTGTGCTGTGTATTGGTCTCCCAACAAATGTCTGGATGATTAAAGTCTCCCATGAGAACCAGGGCCTGTGATTTGGAAGCTTCACTAAGCTGCCTGAAGAAAGCCTCATCCATCTCCTCTCCCTGATCTGGTGGCCTATAACAGACACCAACTACAACATCACCTCTGTTACTTCCACCTCTAAGCTTAACCCAAAAACACTGCACTGGATTTTCTCCTTCCTCATACTGGAGCTCTGAGCAATCACACCGCTCCCTCACATAGAGCACAACTCCTCCTTCTTTCTCCCCTGTCTGTCCTTCCTAAGCAATTTATAACCACCCATGACCGTGCTCCAGTTATGCAAATTGTCCCAAGTCTGAATATAAAAAAATAATCAAAAGATGGAGATTGCACCACCTCCTTAGTTAACCCTTTCCAGACCTTCACCACCCTCCTAATGAAATAATTTTTCCAAATATTCAGTCTAGACCGCCCCTACTGCAATTTGAGACTACCGTTTCTTGTTCTGTCATCTGCCACCACCGAGAATAGCCTAACTCTATCCTCTTTGGAATCTCTTTCAGGTATCAAACCCACCCTCATTCTTCTCTTCAGAGGACTAAATAGCCGTGTGTACACGTGCACGCTACTTCGAAGTAGCGGCACTAACTTCGAAATAGCGCCCGTCACAGCTACACGCATCGGGCGCTATTTCGAAGTTAACTTCGACGTTAGGCGACGAGACGTCGAAGTCGCTACCCCCATGAAGGGATAGGAATAGCGCCCTACTTCGACGTTCGACGTCGAAGTAGGGACCGTGTAGTCATTGCGCATCCCGCAATGTTGAAATTGCCGGGTCCTCCATTGCGGCCATCAGCTGAGGGGTTGAGAGACGCTCTCTCCAGCCCCTCAGCTCAGTGGTGGCCGCATGGAGAGGCCCCTTAAAGGTCCCCTCCCCCTCCCTTCCTGTGCAGGAAGCTGAGGGAACGTGCAGGCGGCAGCCCAGACACGCGGCCAGCCTGCATGTTCCTAAGCCAGCCACCCAGCTGCGATGGCTGCCCGGCAGCGCCCCCAGTGCCCCCAGGGGACCCCCCCAAGGGGAGCCAGGGCAGCCAGCCCAGCCAGAAGGGCAGCCAGGCTGGCAAGCGGCAGCGGGGCCCCTCCTGGATGGAGGCCGAGCTGCGGGACCTGCTGGGGCTCTGGAGCGAGGAGGAGGTGCTCCAGGTAATGGGGAGCAAGAGGCGGAACGCGGATGCGTTCGCTCGGCTGGCCGAGGGCCTGGCTGCCCGGGGTCACCCTGCCCACACTCCTGATCACATCAGGAGTAAGGTGAAGGAGCTGCGGCAGGGTTACTCCCGGTCCCGGGATGCGGCCAGCCGATCTGGGGCCGCCCCCGTCACTTGCCCCTTTTAGAGGGAGCTCAGGGACATCCTGGGCCCCCGGCACACCTCCTCCCCTCCGGCCACCCTTGATACCTCGGCCGACAAGCCCCAGCAGGCCCTGCAGCCAGAGTCCGCCCCGGAGGTAAGCCCCGCACCCTGGGGGCCTCCCCTGGAGCCCACCCTTGGGACATCGCAGAAGGAGGAGGAGGAGGAGGAGGAGGGGGGTTCCTCCTCTGCAGAATCCGGGCTGCAGATCCTCCTCCTGCCATCCCGGAGCAGCAGCCGGACCTCCGCCCCCCGGGGATCTCCAGACCGTGGGAGTGGACCGACAGGTAGGTACCCCCCTCTGGTGTACACCCCTGGGCTTGAGGGGTGGGGGGTAATAGATATGTGTCCAGGGCCCCCCACATGCTCACATGGCCATGGCCCCAAGGACAGCAGGGCCATGGCCCTCACAGCAGTGCATCAGCCCCTCCCCTCCCCCACCCTGCACGACAGTGCCATGCCCCATCCCCGGGGCAGGGGGGAGCGGAACCTCGAGGGACCCCCTGGAGGAGGGGGTGGGACACCCCGCAGCAGCAGCAGCAGCAACAGCAGCAGCAGCAGCAGCAGCATGTGATGGAGTGGGGGGAGTGCAAAAGGGAGACTCAGGCTACATATGAGCAACAAGAGCCGAATAGCTCCCAGGGGCAAAGGAGGATCCTGGGGATACAGCTAGCAGGTGACACCTCTGCCCTGAACAAAGAGGAGGGAGGAGCCGAGCTGGCTTGGAATTGGGGCAGGAGGGTGGGGGCCACAGGTAGAGGCTAGGGGAAGGGAGAGCTGGAAGGCAGCCAGCCTGAGGAGGGGGAAAGCTGCATCCCAGAGGGGCACCACTTGGGGTCTTCTCCCCACGACGGGTTGGAAGGACTGTCTCTTCTGACAGCTGGTGCTGTCACTCCTGGCAGAAACTGGGCATCTGTGACCTAAGAAACCTCTCCTGCTGTCAGACCCTGCGGGGTGAAGTGAGAGTCGCCCCCACCAGGGGACGGGGTGCATGGCAGGGGGACCCCTGAACCCCATCCATCATAGCAGCATCTCCCGGGGACGGGGATGGGGAACCTGCCGCACAGGGCTGGGGGGACAAAGGCCATGGCTCGGGGCCCACACTAACGCCTGTCTCCATTCTTCTTCCCCCCTCCTCTCCTGTGTCCCGCACCTGCACCATCAGAAGGATCGGAAGAGAGCGCCGGCAAGGCATCAGTGGTCCCGGAAAGCCCTCTGGGACCATCGCTTCAGGCCAGCCCCTCGGCCGAGGACCGACTTGCCCCACGGCGGGCTAGATGGCGGACCCCATGCCACCACCATCCGACGGCGACGGACCCCCATCTGCTGGCCATCCACCGACGGCAGCTGGAGGTCGCGGAGCAGCACGTGCAGCTGCAGGAGCGGGTGATGGCCTGGCGCCAAGAGGCATGGGGGGCCTACATGGAGACTTTCAACCGCGTGGTGGACTACCTGGCCCCCCATGCTGCGCCGGCCGCCGCAGCGCCCACCGTGCCTGCTCCACCAGCCGCACCACCATCTGCTCCGCCCGTTGCCGTCCCGTCCTCCGTCGCCCTGCCACCCATCGCTGAGGGCCGGAGTGCCGAGGGACTCCTGGAGCCAGCTGAGACTCGCCGGGCATATCTTCCGGTCCGGCCCACCCCCAGCCAGCCCTGGACAGGGCTGCGGCCACAGCGGGGCTCCCGGCTGCCCACGCCCAGTGCCGGACTGTAGGGGCGAGGGGCCCGGGACGTGGCCCCCCCCCTTGTATATAGTTTTAACTTATTTGTTTGTGGCCCCTGTTTGCCCCGTCCCCCCCATGTAAATAGTTCTCCCCTTTATCCTCCCTGGTTTTCTTTTTATTAATGAGGACACTTGTTTCTTACGAATGTTTTATTTGTACATATTACTTTGTTTCCACATGTTGTGTATAGTTTGTTCCTGTTTTATATATTTACAGTTAAAAAAAAAAGTTCTTAAAGAAAAACCAGTTTAAGTTCAGCCACAAGTGCGCGCTGTCATTTGTCCAGGAAAAGTGGGAGGGGGGTGCGGTTGGTTGCTCCATGTTGTGGGCATTGGGGCAGGAGTGTGGTGGAGGAAGGGGCGGGCAGTGGGGGGCCTGGGCAGAGTTCACCCCGCGGCCTCTTCATCGAAGTGGGCCTGCAGGGCCTCCCGGACCCGGGTCCCTTCGGGGTCCACCTGCCGACTGGGGACAGCAGGTGGCTGGACGTCGGCCCTGCCGGCCTCCACAGCCCAGCCCTGGAAAAAGGTCTCCCCCTTGCTCTCGAGCAAATTGTGCAGGGCGCAGCAGGCACCCACAATCAGGGGGATGTTGTTGGGGCCTGCATCCAGGCAGGTCAGGAGAGATCTCCAGCGTCCCTACAGGCAGCCAAATGAGCGCTCCACCACCTGGCATGCATGGTTTAGGCGCTCGTTGAAGCGCTCCTGGCTAGTGGAGAGATGGCCCGTGTATGGGTGCATTATGCAGAAGGGCATGGTGGTGTCCCCCAGAGGGATCTCCCGCTGGGGGATGTAGGTCCCCGCCTCCAGCCGGCGGCACAGGCCCGAGTTCCGGAAAACGTGGGCGTCGTGGGTGCTGCCAGGCCAGCCCACATAAATGTCCTGGAAACGTCCCCGGCTGTCCACCAAGGCCTGGAGGACGACAGAATGGTAGCCCTTGCGATTCAGGTATCGTCCTCCACTGTGATGCGGAGTGCGGATGGGGATGTGAGTCCCATGCAGAGCTCTGAAGCAGTTGGGGAAGCTCGGGGTGGCAAAGGCCGCGATGGTGGCATCTGGGTCCCCCAGCCTCACGAGCCTGTGCAGGAGCATGGCGTTGATGGCACGCACAACCTGCAGAGAAAGCACAGGGGACGGCACCAATGAGGGGTGAGCAGAGTGTGCGTGGCCCTGCACTGCCCTGCCCTGCCCTCCTCTGCCCTCCCCCGCCCTGGCCTCCCCTCCCCTGCCCTCCCACCCGTGGGTTCTCTTACCTCCATGAGGACAGCCCCAACGGTGGCCTTGCTGACACCAAACTGCTGCCCCACGGATCGGTAGCTGTCAGGAGTGGCCAGCTTCCAGACAGCGATGCCGACCCGTTTCTCCACTGTGAGGGCACGCCGCATGGCGGTGTCCTGGTGCCTGAGTGCGGGGGTGAGCCACTGGCACAGCTCCATAAATGTGTGCCAGCTCACCCTGAAGTTCCTGAGCCAGCGGTCGTCGTCCCACTCCCCAAGCACCAGCCGCTCCCACCAGTCGGTGCTGGTGGGGTAGCTCCACAGCCGTTGACGTGTGAGGCGGGGGTGGGGGCGGGGTGCTGCAGGGTTGGGGGTTGAGCCCTGCTGCCCTGGGCGCTGCTCCTCCTCCGGGGTAGCAAGGAGGTGCTCAGCTGCCTCCCGCATGGCATGGAGCAGGGCAAGCCCTGCTTCTGCCGGGAGGGCTGGCTGGACCTCTGGCTGCTGCTGCTGCTGCTGGGGGTCCATGACTGCGGCGCCTGGGGTCTGTATGCCTATGGCTCCTCAGACCGCGTGCTGTGCAGGCTGAGTGTGTCTGGGAGGGGCCCTTTAACGGAGCGACAAGCTGTTGCCTCGGAAGCGCTAGTCCGCCCCATGACCCTGTCTGCAGCTGTGCCTGTCATCCCTATTTCGATGTCTGCTACTTTGGTGTGTAGACGTTCCCTCGCAGTGCCTATTTTGATGTGGTGCTGCACAACGTCGAAGTTGAACATCGACATTGCCGGCCCTGGAGGACGTGTAGACGTTATTCATCGAAATAGACTATTTTGATGTTACTACATCGAAATAAGCTATTTTGATGTAGGCTTCATGTGTAGACGTAGCCAATATGTCCAGTTCCCTCAACTTCTCTTCATGAGTAATGCATCCAGCACCCTAATCAATTTCATTGCTCTACAGTGGACTCTTTCCAATTTGTACACATCTTTTTTGTAGTGGGAGGCCTAAAACTGGATGCAACACTCCAGATGTGTCCAAACTAGTGCCACACAGAGAGAAATAATCACTCCCCTCAATCTGTTGGCAAAGCTTCTGCTAAGGCAACCATTTTGTTGGTAGCTTTCTTGGCAACAAGGTTACACTGTCAACTTTTATCCAATTTCTTGTCTCTTGTAATCACCATGTCTTTTTCTACAGAACTGCTAGTTAGCCTTTTGGTCCCAGCCTGTAGCAGTGCATGAGGTTCTTCCATACCTAAGGACTGCTCATTTATCCATGTTGAACCTGATTGGATTTCTTTTGTTCCAATCCTCCAATTTGTCTAGGTCACACTCTACTCCATCCCTACTTCTCCAGTATAACCTAACTTTCCCCCCAGTTTAGTATCATTTGCAAATTTGCTTAAGGTACAATCCATCCTATCATTTATATCATTAATTAAGATGTTAAGCAAAATCTGCACCAGGACTGATCCCTGGGGCACTCATCATAATACAGGCTGCTAAATACTCATTAAGCTGTTGGTCAGTACCCATTGAGTCTGGCAATCTAGCCAGCTTTCTATCTCCCATTCATCCAAGCATACTTTTTTTAACTTGCTGGCATGAATACTGTGGAAGTCTGTATTAGAAGCTTTGCTAAAGTTAAAATATATCATATACATCACTTTTCCACAGCCACAGAGATTTGTTTCATCACAGAAGGCCATCAGGTTGGTCAGGCATAACTTGCCATCAGTGAATACATGTTGGCAGTTCTTGATCACCTTCCTCAGTTCCAAGTGTTTCAGAACGGATTCCTTGAGGACCTGCTCCATGATTTTCCAAGGAACTGAGGTAATGCTGGCCAGTCTGTAGTTCCCTGGATCTCCTTCTCCCCTTTTGTTAAAGATGAGAACAACATTTCCCTTTTTCCAGTCATCTGGGATATTCTCCAATCACTATGGCTGCATCTATACTACAGATATCTTTGGAAAGATGACTTTCTGGAAGATCTTCTTTCAAAAGACTGTGTCCACACATAAAAAAGTGGAGCATGCTCACACAGCCCTCACTCTTTTGAAAGAACAGGACAGGGGTAGAAAAATCCAGCACCGCGAAGACTGCTTTTTTGAAAAAAAAACATGGATTATCTGCACATGCTCTTTATGGAAGAAGCTTTTGAAAGGAGTCACTTTTCCTGACATAGGAGCAGAAGAGGTTGTCCAGAAGAAGAGCCACATTCTTTTGATTTCGTAACGAAAGAGTGCATTTTGTGTGTGGCTGCACCATGCGTTCTTTCAAAAAAGGACCTGATTTTCTGAAAGCACTTGCTAGTGTAGACATGGCTTATGAGTTTTCAAAAATTATAGCCATCGTCTCTGCAATCACATCAGCCAACTCTCTCAGAATCCTCCAATATCAAGATCCAGACAAAAGAAAAAAAAAAGCATAGAGTATGTCCTCCTTTCCTTCATCATCTGCCTCCTAGGTTACTTTCCCCATTCAGTAAGGGTCCACACTTTCCCTGACCCTTTTTCTTGTTGATAACTTACTTGTAGAAACTCTTCTAGTTATCCTTCACATCCCTTGATAGCTTCAACTCCAATTTTACTTTTGCTTTCCTGATCATACCCCTGCATGCTTGAGCAATATTTTTATACTCCTTAAGCATCTATCCAAGTTTCCACTTGTATGGTTCTTTTTTGTGTTTAAACTCACAGAAGATTTCTATTTTATATTAAGCATATTACCTGGAAAATTTGTTTTTATTTTTGTTTGTTTGCTTTGCACATTAGGTTGGTTTGTGATCTCAATAAGGCTTCTTTGAAATACAGCTAGCTCTCATGGACTCCTTTGCTCCTTGCATTAGCGTACCAGGGAATCCTGCCCATTAATTCCCTGAGGGAGCTAAAGGTCAGGACAGGGAATCAAAAGACATACCAAGGATCAGAACTGGAATCAAGGTGAGGAGAGCTAGAACAGAACAGGAGGAAAGCAAGAGGAACAGAACAGAAAGGTATGAGTATGCCCAGTAGACAGAGAGATGCTGAGCTATAAGACAGCAGCTGCCATTTCTGAACAATCAGTTGATGTAGTCAATCAGGTAACCTGCTAGAGACCAGCTGTGCTTGTTGGATTGCTAAAATATTATCTTCTCTAAGCCCATGGCCTTTGAGTATGGGCAAGGCTACAAGAATGTCAAATCAGCTGGTAGCTAAATTATGTGAGTATGGGAATTTCATGAAACTTCTCAATCGTAATATCTGACATGTTTGCAGTTGATAACAAAGAATTAATAACAATGTGTAATTCTGGCAGTTTGTGGGGAAGAGAATCAAATACACCTTGGATGGGTAAACCGGGAGATCTCAACAGGTAGAGAGGTTATTTTACCTCTGTATTTGGCACCGATGCAACCAGTGCTGGAATGCCATAACACATTCTGGTATCCATAATTGGAAAAGAATATTGATAATTTGGAGAGTGTTCAGACAACAGAGAAAAGCCATGTGAATGATTAAAGGATTGGAAAACATGCTTTATGGTGATAGACTCCATGAGCTCAAACAATTATCTTAATAAACACATGGTTAAAGGGTCACAGTGTATTAGTGACTACAAGGAAAACAAATATTTGATAATGGGACAATCTAGCAGACATCAGGATAACAAGATCCAATGGCAGAAATTAAAAACTAAACAAATTCAGATAATAAATAAGGCATAAAGAATGATTCAAGTATACTTAGTTCTGCCTCACTTTGGGGAGCTGAGCATGGTAACATGGAATATGAGATGTTTTTTAAAACTATGTTCTCAACTTGAAATGGGAATTATTTCAAGGGACTATGCAGTGCTAGAAGATCATACTAGAAGATAAGTCCATGCTTGCTTTAGAAGCTATCATTTTACTGATTTGTGAAAGTAATGCATCTCCTGGTGGAAAGTGATTGGTACAGGTCACTGTTCATTATTAGTTACCTGACAAGTGCAGAACTAGGAGCAGAGTAGAAGACGGCCTAACCTAAAGAAGAGAGGAATGAAGTTAGAGATGCTAAAGTTTGCAGGGTGGCACCAACATGTGAATATTTTCACTTTCACTTCCCCTTTCCCCATTAACTTTTGTAACAAGAGAATGCAGTGCTGTCAATCAGAGGTAGCATGAATATGCATATCTGAGTAGAGGAACCAGACATCTAGTTCGTAGTATAGACATGATATTACATACTTTTGAAAATTTTACTGAAGTTGAATTTTTGAGACCTGGACATTATGTTCAAGGCTTGGAGCTTGTCGCGGCAGTCTTGTAATCTGTTTTGTTTTAAAAGATGGTCTTCCACGCAGGTGTTTCTGTTTTTTGAATCAATATCACAGAAATATGTTTGAATCTTGTTAGTAAACTGTAAGTTCCACCAAAATTCAATGGGATTCAAAAGTTGACATCGTGCTTTTGTCCATCTCATATTTCAACACACTTTGCAGCAGACTTAATAGTTAACAGGATCAAAGTTCAAAAAGTCGTTTTATGAGAACCAACATATCATTACTGAAGAATTTTTTTTTGTATTTTAAAAGACTTACACAATATACCAGAAACCAATGTTTCTTTTAAAAAAGAAAAAGAATGCAAGCTCAAATATTTTGACAGCAACCTGTTTGCTTCAGAATTGATGCTTTAGGGGAAGGAGGTAGTCATTTAAGATATTCCAACACCTGTTAAAGAAAAAGTTGCGTTCCAAACATTTCCCAAACAGATGATAGCATAATTCAGGTCAACATAATGGTGGTAAACAAAATAGAAGAGGGCTCCCCAAAACAGATGTTACTAATTGCTATATCCGTTTTGTGCACAGAAACAAATCAATCCAAGTCGTCAATTCAAAATTTGCTCAGAAATTCAGACATGTAAGTATCTATCTACTTTTAAATTAAAGCAGAAAGGTCAGTCGTAAATGGAATCCTACAATTCAAATGCCATTTCTGCAATACAGAAATGTGGATTTCAAAACCAAACAAGCTTATTACAGTTGATGGGGAAGGAGACAGATTTTGTGGATACACAGAACTACCTTTCTATCCAATTGCTCAACATTCTTTTCAAATGTTTTATAGATCATAGCAAGTAAGTTTAAATGCTCCAATGAATTAATTAAGGTCTGGTAAAGCAAAACAGGAATGCTGCTTCCCAGTTGATGCAACAGATGGCCAGCAGTGTATATTCCAACAACTCTCTCCAAAATGACGACATGCCAATGTGATAAGGACACCTGAGACCTGAACCTCCAGTGATCTCAGTTAGGAAAGGAAGAAAATTTAATTTGCTTGATTTTATTTCAAAAACTGAGAACAAACTGAATTCAGATACTTAGGAATGTTTAAAAAATAGACAGGGTAAGTTTCAGAGGGGTTAATTAATGTAAAAATGTAATGCAATTGTGAATCACGGTCCTAGCAAAACAACAACAACAAAAAACAAATAAAAAACTACATTAAGGATTGTTATGGTGATGTTTTTACCTAGGTATTATTGGAAAGCTAACTTGTGAAATTTCTGAAGCAAAACATGTGTTTGTTCTGATTAGCGCCAAGGCTTTTGGATACTTTCCTAGATGCAAAACAGAGACAGTGGTTGTTTTAAATTTATAAATAATCTATAGCTTTGTTTAAAGAATGTATTGTGGAGAGCACATCTTCTACCCACCCCCAACCTAATTTAAGTTCCCCAGCAAAGTTAATACAGTAGGGTCTTGCCATTCATGAGTTCCACATTCACGGGTTTTATTAATGAGTGGTCTCGCTTCCCCAGGGCTCTGTGGCTGGGAGCACCGGTGGCTGCTGCAGCTTCCCTGGGACTCCAGGGCTGGGAGCGTCAGCACCTGCCGTGGCTTCTCTGGGGCTGGAAGCACTGGAAGTGGCCACTGCTTCCTCAGAGCCCTGGGGCAGGGAGCACTCATGCTGCCACTTCCCAGGGTTTCAAGCCCCTCCCCCGTCCCACATTCGTGAAAATCAACATTCACGAGGGGTCTGAACACAGAACCCTTGTGAATTTTGAGACCCTACTGTACTGATGATCAGTATTACATGTTGAATACCTGTCTTCCAGGCTATGGGGTGCTCCCCCCACCACCGGCACCTTGAAAGGGAGTTACACAGGTAAGGACTGTGGTCAACGCAGAAGGCCCTGGTTGGAATTGTTGGGAGGACAGGGACTGAAAAGAACACATATAGCTCTGGGCTTCCCCACATGAACATTGTACTTGCATCAAGCTGGGTTGTGAATACACCCTCTGCTATTCTTCTGTGCTTTAACTGATTGTGTGCACCTTGCTGACGCAGTATAGCAGTTCATTACTGTGCGTTGACTTACTTCTGCTTGAAATAAATTACTGGAATATAATGGGGACAACTTTTTGTGACAGCAAGGGGAAGAAGTAATAAAGGGGCAGCCACTTTGGACTGGGCTCTGATTATCAGGGAGGAATTGATTATGAATCTTCTAGCTGAAAGCAATTTGGGCTAAAGTGATCAGGAAATCATACATTTTATAATCCTAAGAAAGGAATAAATAAGAGCAGCAATGGGCAAAAGACTTAAAAAAACATAAACTCGGATAAGTCATAGGTAAGGACACATAGCAAGAAAATGCAATGGACAGAAAGCTGGCAGTTTCTCGAGTAGACAATCTGAAAGACACAACAATTAAGCACCTTGACTGGAAGGAAGGGTAAGAGAAATAATACGAGGCCAATGTGGCTTCATCCAGAGCTCTGTAGTGACCTGAAAATCAAAGAGGAATTCTGCAAAGAAGTGAAACCATGAACAAACTGGTAAATAGTAGTGCAGAAATAGCCTGCACAGACAAAATCAGAAAGGCTAAGGCACAAAATGAGTTATACCTAGCTAGGTACAATAAAGGACAATAAAAAGGTTCTACAAATATATCAGAAGCGAGAGAAAGATGGAGATTGATATAGGTCCTCTTCTTAGCCCAGAAGGAAAGCTTATAACTCATGTTGTGAAAATGGCTGAAATGTTTAAAACCTGCTTTGCTTCAGTCATCAGTAGAAATGTTAATGTTAAGACAAAATAGGGAAAGAACAGGCTTAGATACTTATATGTATTCAAGTCAGCTGGATCCACTGAAAACTCATCCTTGGATACTTTGCAATAGCTGAATCAAACTTTAACCAATATCTTTGAGAACTCACAGAGGACAAGTGAAGTCCCAGGGGACTGAAGATGGACAAACCTAGTACCTACTTTTAAAAGGGGAACAAAGCACACAAGGAACTATAAACCAGTCATCCTAATTTCAATAATTGGAATGATACTGGAACAAAGTATTTAACCATCAATTTTTGAGCACCCAGCAAATCATAGGGCTATTAACGAATATCCAGCCTGGATATGTCAAAAAGAAATCATGCCAAATCAAACTCATTTCCTTCTTTGATGGGATTCTGACCTAGTGAATAGAGAGAAAGATGTAGATATGACTTTGGACACAGTCCCAAATGATATTCTCTTAAGTGAATGAGGGAAATGTGGTCTGGAAGAAATTACTGTAAGATGTATCAGAGAGGTAGCTGAGTTAGTCTGTCTCTTCAAAAACAACAAGAAGTCCTGAGGCACCTTATAGATTAACTGATATTTTGGAGCATAAACTTCTGTGGGCAAAGACCCGCTTTGTCAGATGCATGAGTGGCACAACTGACGAAGCAGGTCTTTGCCCATGAAAGCTTATGCTCCAAAATATCTTATGCTCCAAAATATCTGTTAGTCTATAAGGTGCCACAGGACTTCTTGTTGTTACTGTAAGATGGGTGCAAAGCTGCTTGAAAGACCATACTCAAAGAATATTTTTGAAAGGCTCACTGTCAAACTGGGTGAATGTTTCGAGTGCATTCCTGCAGGATTAATCCTGGGTATGGTAATCAATATTCTCATCAAAAACTTGGACAAAGGGGTGGAGAGTACTCATTAAAATTGCAGGTGATATGATGGGAGGGGTCACAAAGACAAGGGGGCACAGGATAAGCATTTAAAAGGACCTTGATGAATTAGAAATTTGGTTTGAAATCAAGACGGCGAGATTCAGTAAACACAAATGCAAAGTATTCTAATTAGGAAAAATTAATTGCACAACTACAAAATGGGAAATAATTAGCTAAGTGGCAGTACTGCTGAAAAGCATCTGGGTCTTCTAGTGGTTGACAAATTGTATATGAGCCAACAAGGTGATGCAGTTGGAAAAAGGCTAATATCCTTCTGGGGTGTATTAACAGGACTGTTGTAAGACATAGGAGGCATTTTTTCTTCTCTACAGAGTATAGACAATACCCCACCTTGAGTATAATGTCTACTTTGGGGTATCATAATTTTAGAAAGTATGGGGAAATGGCAGTGAGTCCAGAGAAGAGCAACAGGAATGATAAAGCTTTTAGCAAACCAGCCCTCCAAGGAAATCTTAAAAATACTGCACTATTTTGCACATTTGTGGAGTCAGAGCCAAGAAAGATATCTCACTTCCCTGGTTCAGGAGCTGAAGACTCCATGCTACTGTTACCACTGATGATGTAAGGAGGTAGAAAACAAAATTAAAAGTGACACCTTAAAGACTACAAAAATATCTGGGCATAAGCTTTCGTGGGCTGGAGCACCCTTCATCAGATGCATGAAGTAGAAACTTCAGTTTGGCAGGGATATCTTTACATGCAAAGAAGGCAGTGTTACATTATTATGTGGAGAACCAGTGCAAACAAAAGCCCAAGTTAAGCAGAAAAACTTTGCTTAAATTTGTTAATCTGTAAGGTGCCACAGGACTCTTCTTTTTTTTTTCTCTTTTTTAGAAGCGGGCTAACACAGCTACGCTTCTGAAACTTGTCAGAATAAAAGGCACTGAATTTAGCCATATGAAGTGGAAATCTATCAGCTTCACGAGAAAAAACAAAAACAATAACTCATGAAGATATAGACATCATTTTCCTCCCAATTTATTTGTTAGAACTGAAGTGACCACTTCATGCATTTGATGAAATGGGTTCCAGCCCATGAAATCTTATGCCCAAATAAATATGTTAGCTTTTAAGGTACCACAGTACTCCTCACTTTTTTGCTGAAACTGAGTGACACAGCTACTACTTTGAAGCTTAGCTTAGAAGTTTGTCTCCAAGCTGTTTATGGGTTAGAAAATAGGCAGGAGTGAATCTGGCTTTCCCCAATACTCCAGAATGATATGAGCAGTGTTTTTTTTTTGTTTGTTTTTCTTTTTTTTTTTAAAAAGCCAGTACTCAGCCACTTCCTTTCCACCAGTCAGTCCTGTGGCTGGGGCTGCTGAGGTGCAGGTACTCACTACCAGCAAGTACCAGCACAAAAAAAGCACTGGATATTAGTCTTTCTTTGCAAATGGACCACATTGTTGACTCATATTCATTTTGAGATCCAGTATAACTCCTAAATGCTTTTCCATAGTACTACAATTTCATCTTGTTGAGTTTAAACCAATTCCCTCATTTGTCAGTGTTTCTGAATTCTAATTATTTTCTCTAAAGCCTTTGCTACCCTTCCCAGTAAGGTGTCTTCTGCAAATTTTATCAGTGTACTCTCCCCACCATTATCCAAGTCATTAATGGAAATATTGAATATTATTGTACTCAGGAGTAACCTTTATAGGACCACACTAGATAAATTCCTCCAGTGTGATAGCAAATCATGGATGATTACAGTCTTTCAACCAGTTGTAAACCCACCTTACAGTAATTTAATATAAACCACACTTCCCTAGTTTGCTTGTGAGAATGTGTTGTAGTGTTGAGTCAAAAGCCTTACTAAAATCAATACATGTTGTGTCTACATTTTCCTGTCTCGTCCTAGAGTCAGTAATCCTATCAAAGAAAGAAATTAGGTTGATTTGGCATGATTTCTTTTTGACAGATCTATGCAAACTATTTCTTAATAGAACTAAGATCCTTGGTGCTGACAAATTGTTTGTTGAATAAATTGTTCCCATATCAGTTACTGGAGTTAGACTAATCGGTCTCAAGTTTTTTGAGTCTTTTTTGTTCCCCTTTTTAAAAATGGGTACTATGTTTTCCCTTCTTCAGCTCTCTCTAACCTTTCTCCTCCTTCAGCAGCTCTCAGATAGAATTGATAATGGTTCCAAGTTGCTAATTCCTTAAATACCCAAACGTGAATTTCATCAGGCTGAACCAACTTGAAGACATCTCAGTGCGACGTTACACTTCATGTTCTTTATTAAAATAGTCTTCATGACACAGACATGATGTAACTGAGAGGTGCATTATGCAAGATGGCTTAAGTAGCATGTCACTTGAAACATTTTGATTTACTGAATGTGATTATCCAAGCCTGTTATCACTTTTGCTTCTGAAGTTAGGAATATTGACCATGTATGTATATTTCAAATGTGCTACTCTGGGTGTCAACCCTTCAGGTTCAAAAATGAAAATGCCAGATTGGGCTAATGGTCCATTAGGAAAGGCAATGGAGTCTAAAAGAGCTCAGTTTTCCTGTGGATACACGAGATGTGCATTAGTAATGGCTACCACAGCCGTGCAGAGCTAGGGTTTCCAGTCACTTAATACTGGATACCTGTCCTCCCCTTTTGGAATGCCAGTAGTTGTTCACTGGAGGACAGAAGGTTCCCACAATAGATAATGAGGTGGCATCCCAAGAGCGTCAACCTGTCATACTTCTAAATATTCTTCAACCTGTTCATTACCTAGTTTGACTTGTATTTTCCCTCTTACTGTTTAAAACCATCCTCAGTAAGATGGAAAATCAGTGGATGAAGATGCTCTTCCCTTCTAGGCCACATAAACTCCATATTTTCCCAACAGACATTCTTCCTGGAACAACATGCCATGGCTGAATAAGCCAAAGCTATGTTATTGACATAATATGTGCACTCTGTATTCATTTCCAAGATGCAGGCTTCCCTGTCTGGGCCATTCTCTGGGTATCCACAGCAGAAGAAGTCATTTTGAAAGGGACTGCTGTAACAGTGGTCTCCATTATTTCTATCACAACAAGCAACGAAGGGTCCTGTGGTACCTTATAGACTAACAGAAAAGTTTTGAGCATGAGCTTTCGTGAGCACAGACTCACTTCATCAGATGCTGGTCTTGGAAATCTGCAGGGCCAGGTATAAATAAGCCAGAGCAAGGGTGGGGATAACAAGGTTAGCCCAGTCAGCAAGCTATTGTACTAGGGCCCAGACATTCAGAGGACTGGAGCCATGGGACCCTTTGAATTGCTGCTGGAGAGCCACTCCATGCAGCTCTGAGGGCTGGAGGGGTGAGAGGGGCTCAGGTCTGGGCAGGGTAAGGGCCACTCTTTCCTCCTGATGCACTGCCCCTTTCAGGTGCACAGAGCACCCCTCCACTCCTTGCTCCGGGACCTGTGGTGGCTGGTGGCCCCACTGGTTATAGTTCTTTCCTTTTTTCTGTACCTATATTTTCACATAGATAGCTGCTTTTATTTTCAAGGAAGAAAAGAATTACGTGCTACACATAGGCAAGGATCTGAAACAATTTTTAAGTATCATCAGCCATAATATATCTCTGAAGAGTGTGCTCGGGTTTAGTCAAACTCATCCTTGATTTTCCTTCTCTGCACGTTTGAAGTATGAGGCTGGGTAGAGATATTTTCCCTCACTCCACTTTCATTTTTCTTTTAGAACACAGTTACCATAACTGAGTCACAATGAAACTAGCAGGTTGTGTTTCTTAAAGCTATTTTAATGATAACCTATGTTTTATAAGGTATTGATACTGATTCTCATTACATTAAACTTCTATCTTCCTCTGTATAGACCTATAAACGTTTCTGATTTTCACTCCTGCAAGGTTGTTTTAAGATTCTACTGCAGTTTTCTTGACAAAAGTTATGTCATTTTAATTAAACTGATATCGCACATCCACAGTAGGCTCCTTGTGTCAGCAGGATGCCTCCACACTAGCAGCAATTGCATCAACACAGAGCTGTGTGTTGTGGGCACCTATCCCCTTGTGCATCTGAATGCAGGGTGCTTGGGAAATGGTTTACAAAGCCTCATGTAGAAAGTACAGCATGACCTAATATTGTTCCATGGGCATCCTAGCAGATCGCCAGCCACTTTTCAACTGAAGTGTGTTTGTTAGGGCAGGAAGAAATTTTGTGTGTGTGTTTGTGTGTGCACGTGCATGTGCAGGAGGGTGCAGGGGCAGTGACGGTGTTAGCATGCTATCCCCTAAGTTCAGACAGTCACTGGAAGCAGACAGTTCTGAGGCAGGGGAAGGGAACATCCCCAACATCAGCTTCCACCTCCCTCCCTAATTCTGCACGGCACAGAAGTCTCTCTCATACACGTCAGTCTCTGCCTGCCTCTGAGTTTGCAGTGTGGTAGATATTAGGAGTATTCAATACTTCCTCTTTGTTGCCAAGAAGAGAGCAGCAGAGCATCTTGCTTGGCTATTAGAACGGAGTTTAGAAATGGAAGAGGTACATGCCTGCGGGACTGCTGGGTTCAAAAACTGTCATGAGAACAGTCATGACAAGCATTGTGGGATACTGGAGGAGGTCAGTTTTTGGTGATATAAGGAACATCAGTGTCTACAATTTGTCATTTTAACTCTGCCACAAAAACTTTAATCCTCTCCTCAGTTGCCAAAAGTGGTTTTGCGTGCTTATGTCTCCACGGTTTTGCTGCCAAAAATATGCCTTTTGGTAAAAAAGCAGTCTTCTTTTTTATGTTTCTTTATGTTTCTTTGACGCATACATCAAACTAAATTAGAATCTAAACCTACAGTATAAAATGATGTCTACCTAATATACGTCAAGATATAGCACCACAATTATTAAATCACTTGTGTGCATGCACATTTGGTATCTTGTGTCAGTGGTGTGCTTCCTCACTAGGAGCAACTGTATCAATTCTATTAACAGTGTGGGGCATTGTGAGATGGCTCCTGAAACTCAATAACAGTCAAAGTAAACAATTTAGCATCTACACTGATACTGTGTCAGCTTAATTCTCTTGACTGTGACTCTACTCTGCTCAAGGAGATGGTGTTATCAAACTGGAATCGAGAAGTAATTATGTTGGCATGAGATAAATTTAAATGAAGTTGCTTCCACAGCTAGGTCAATGCAAGGCAACTTACATCAGCCAAAACCTGTAGAGATAATGGCCATGTCTATACTATCCCAAAACTTTGAAATGGCCATGCAAATGGCCATTTCGAAGTTTACTAAAGAAGCGCTGAAATACATATTCAGCGCCTCAGTAGAATGCCGGCGGCCACAGCACTTCAAAATTGCTGCGGCTCACTGCCATGCAGCTTGTCCAGATGGGGGTCCTTTTTGAAAGGACGCCACCAATTTTGAAGTCCCCCTATTCCTATCTACACATGTTTTGCACTATTTTGAAATTAACTTTGAAGTAAGGGGGCCCAACTTTGAAGTGATTACTCCATTCCAGAAATGGAGTAACACCCTATTTTGAAATAGGATGTGTGTAGACGATCCACAACCACTATTTACAAAAAGCAGGTCTGCCATGATGGTGTCCCTCCAGGAGTCCAGAGATGTTCTGACCAGCTCAGGTGGGGCTCTATGGTCACTGCCAGCTGCATATCAGGAAGCAGCTACTCACGAACACCAGGCAGGAAGCTGAGAGCATGGCAGAATCAGGGGGACCAGGAGGTTGCTGCTACACAGCCCCCTTTCTATGCCAGAGCTGTGCCACACACCCCACCTGGTAATGGCATTCAGCCAGGCGGCCCGTGACCGCCCCCTGCAAGAGCTCTGATGACTAGCAGCAGCCGGGCAAGCTATGGCAAGGGAAGTTCCCCTCCTTGACTGAGGGCTAACTGCAGGACCTCCTTGGACTGTGGGGGAATAAGGATTGGGACACAGGACTCACAGGCCGTCACCCTGTCCCTGTCTGTCTCCACAGGTCTGCCATCCAGGAGCTGCTCCAGCCCTGCCTGGGACCAGCCTGCAGCTGCAGAGGGCCAGGAGTCTGCCTTCCTACCCCAGCCTGCATTCCCATAGGGCTGCCACCGGGCTGCACGCCACCAGTGATGGAGGGAAGTGGAGGCGGCTGCCAACTGTATGGTCATGTGGGAGATGGCCACTGTGCTCAGGGACTGGCTTGGGTAGTAGCAGGAAGTATGGGTGCGGGTAGGTAATAGTCTTGAAAACCTGACCCAGGCTGTGGCCACCCACCTCACCCAACCTCCTGCTCCCTAGCAGCACCCACCACCTTGCCCTTACCTCCCCATGGTCCTGGCCCAATCCGAGCTCCACAGGGGTCCCTGGACATGGCGCAGTAGAGGCACCCACAGCCACCACAGCTCTTGGCCCTGCATCCTGGTGGATAAATGAGCCCTCCTTTATCCCAGTCCCCTCTTCCAAGTTTGGTCCCGAACCCCAGCCTCAAGCATCCCTCCTGCACATAGTTTCCCCCGCAAAAATAGGTTCAGACATTGGTGAGTTGTTCTGAAAAAACATGTTTATTATTATAAACCCCAGTAAAAGTTATCATTCTAACCCTAATCTTGAGTCCCTAGTGCATGGTGGGGGAGTGGTGAACAGGAAAGTGGGAGGGGAGGTCTGTGGTTGGGGAGTGGTGAGGTGTAGGGGAACTGGGGGTGGTGGTGCCGGAGAGGGTGGCTCAGAAGATCAATGAAGGTCCTGGGCAAAGGCCTCATGCAGAGCCTCCCAGATCTTCAACACATCCCTTCATGCCTGGTGGCACGGGACAGCAGGCAGCTGCTTGTACCCAGCCCCTGGGTCTGCAGCCGAGCCCTGAATAAAGGGTTCCTGTGTGCTCGCCACAATATTGTGGAGCGAATCCTATCCTTTAACCTCCCAAATGCCCACTCAATGGTGCCCCTGGCCTGGTTGAGGCAGGTATTAAAAAGGTCTTGGGATGGAGTGGTTCATCCTGTGTAGGGCTGCATGAGCCTTGGGTGCAGCAGGCATGCGGCCTCAGGCACAATACAGGGGTACATCGTGATTTCCCCCCGCAGGAGCTCCTGCTGGGAGACATAGGTGTCCTCCTCCAGCCAGTGTCCCAGCCACGAGCTGTGAACCACCTGGGCATCATGGGCTTTGCCCGACCATCCCACACATACATCAATGTAGTGGGCCTTTGCATCAACCAGGGCCTGGAGAATCATGGAGTGTTACCCCTTTCAGTTCACATAGAAGCCCATACTGCAGTCTGGGGCCCAGATCGTGATGTGTGTTCCATCCATAGCACAGAAACAGTTCAGGAACCCCAGTTCCTCAAACCCAGCAAGGGTGACATCCAGGTCCCCAACGCTGATGACGCAGTAAAGGAGCACGTTATATATTGCTCATACAACTTGTCTGGGTTGGAAGACAGACACATCCATGAATGCCAGGCTGGGTGGTTTTCTCCCTGTCTCCCTAGCAGGCCCCTCTTCCCCCCTCCCCAGCAGGACCCTTTTCCCCCCTCCCTGGCAGAGGCCCCTTTCCTGCCCCTCCCTTGGCCAGTAGCCCCCTCCCCATGGTGGGTTTGTAGTCTGAGTCAGGCTTACCTTGAGCAGGACTTCCCCAGTGGTGGCTTTGCCCACCCCAAACTGATGGCTGATGGACTGGTGGCTGTCTGGGGTGGCCAACTTCCTCAGTGCTGTTGCTGCCCTGTTCTGCACAGGGAGCACAGTCTGCATTCTCATGTCACGGTGCTGGAGGACTGGGGTGAGCCAGTGGCAGAGATCCTCGAATCGCCGCCTGGTCATGCGAAAGTTTTGCAGCCACCACTTGTTGTCCCAGTCCCCCAGCACTAGTCGATCCCACCATTCCATGCTGGTAAGGAAGACCCATTGGCACCATATAACCTGGGGCTGGGGGCGATTGCAGGGTGGGTGGTGTTGGGAGAGGCCCTTTAAGGGAGTGGCTGGCTGTGAGCCGGGAAGGGCTTGTTAGCTATGCGGCCCCGTCTGTGTTGTTTCCTGGCCTCTTGTTTTGAATAAGGGCTATTGGTGTGTAGATGCTTCCTTTCGAAGTAGCAGGATGCTATTTCAAAATAAGGGCTGGGGGCTTTGTGTGTATGGATGCACATCTTCGAAGTCTGTTATTTTGAAGTTAGGTTTTGGAATAAGCAACTTTGAAGTTACTGTGCAGTGTAGACATGGCCCTTGTCTCTCTAATATCCTTGAATGAAAAAAGTTACAATAACAGTATAAACAACAGTTAGGTTTTCTTACTCATTGATATTCAAATCTAGATGAGTGATGTGAGACTAATTTACTTAGGATCTTTTGCCGGAAAAAAAACCCATCCCTTGAATTCTGAAGGAGCGCTTAAGTCTAAAGCAGCACTGAAAAAACATTAAGGTAATAAAATAATGAAGAGAAAGTAATGATGTTTATGTATTCATATAATTAGCATTCATGAAGCTATTTAATCCAAAAGTGAGCTGTTTTCTAAAGATATATGGAAAAAATAGGAAATTACTCATGCACAAAGACTCAAGTATAGAAAAATAGGGCATCATTTATAGGAAAAATACTTGAATATGCAGCTTCAACACTATATCTGTAATTAATTCAACGGGTCTTAAGATGGCTCAGTTACTAATGTATGTATTTTTCTGGCATGGTAAATAATGTTTCTCAGATGTCTGCTGCCAGTTTTTCTTTCATTGACAAACTGTAAGTTTACATGCAATATTAATTGTGAACACATTAAGGAGGTCTTTAGCGTAACTAGGGTCCAGGCTTCTCAGTATGTTTTACAATGGAGCCGGTTTAGTCCAAAACAATATCCTGTAATAGTAATGGATGTACATCCATATGAAATCTCTCCCATTACAAAGTGAATATGGAAAGAGGATCAGTGAGCCAGCTCTGAAAATGAAAGTTAGATTTATCTTTTAAAATGAAAAAATGAAAAAAAATTATATTTTTGGCTACAAAAATCTATTGATTAGAAGTATACCTTTTCGTTTCCAGGGCACGTAATATTATTAAAGTAATTCTATTCAGCATATCTGGTTTTAAAAGAAAAGAATGATGTAGCCACTATACAGTACAATCATGGCAAAGACTGTAATAAAATTTATGCAAGAAGCAGTAAGCAAACTGACAACAAGACTCTGCGCTAAAATTCTGATGTAATAAAAACAACTACTGCTTTAAAAAAGTTGTTACTGATATCTGGGATCTGAATAGCTATTTGGGTAAAAAATTTTGCTCAATAATATAAAAGATCCTAGTACTATTTTTCTTAAAGTCATTTCCTTTTGCTCTTCAAAAGATGCTAGCACATTTCATTTTGCATGCATATGTGGTTGCCCATCTCACAAAAAGATATCTAGGACTTGGAAAGGATTCGGAAAAGGGTGACAAAAATGATTAGGGGTATGGAATAGCAGTAATATGTGAAGAGATTAGTAAAACTGGAACTTTTCAGCTTAGAAAAGAGAAGAATAGAGGGGAATGTGATAGAAGTCTGTAAAATATGGGTGAGGTGGACAAAGTAAACAAGAAAGTGTTATTCCTGGCTCATAAAAAGAAGTAGGGGTCACCAAATTACTTCATTACTAAGCAGCAAGTTTCAAACAAACAAAAGGAACTTGTGTATTTTCACACAATACACAGTCATGCTGTGAAAACAAAAAAGCAGTCAAGTAGCACTTTAAAGGCTAACAAAATAATTTATTAGGTGAGCTTTCGTGGGACAAACCCACTTCTTCAGACCATAGCTGCACCAGAACAGACTCAATATTTAAGGCACAGAGAACCAAAAATAGTAGTCAAGGTGGACAAATCAGAAAAATATTATCAATGTGAGCAAATCAGACAGCAGAGGGGCAGAAGTGGGCGGGGGGGTGAGGAGTCAAGAAGGGTGTTGTGAAAATTTCTCCTCAGTAACACGCAAACTCTTAACTCATTAATGGAATGGCCCACTCCATTAAAATGCCAACTAACAGGTTTGTGGATCAAGAGTGTTTTTATGTCTGTTTTGTGCCCATTAACTATTTGTCTAACAGAGTTTGAAAACAGACATAAAAACACTCCTGATCCACAAACCAGTCAGCTGACATTTTAATGGAGTGGGCCATTCTGTTAATGACTTAAGAGTCTGCGTGTTACTGAAGAGGAATTTTCACACTACTTCAGAAAGAGAGGCTGCTGAACTCTCTTTCATATTCAAATTCGACACATTAACACGTGGTTTGAACTGGGATGCGGATTTTCTGGGTCATTATAGGGTCCTTTTGCAAACTTGGCTTAATCTAATTCTTGACTCCCCCTGCTTCCGCCCCTCTACTCTCTGATTTGCTCACCTTGATAATATTTTTTCTGATTTGTCAACCTTGATTACTATTCTTGGTTCTTTGTGCCTTAAATATTGAGTCTGTTCTAGTATGACTATGGTCTGAAGAAGTGGGTCTGTCCCACAAAAGCTAATCACCTAATAAATTATTTTGTTATTCTTTAAAGTGCTACTGCACTGCTTTTTTGTTTTCATGACGCTTACTAAAAACTGAGGAAAAGTGCCTAGACTATCTTTAATCCCCACCCAATCCACGGCATTCAATACGTTCACTTTTTCCCGCATTTTTTTTGTTGATATGTTTAAAGAAATTTTTAGTGTTAGTTTTAATTTCATTTGGGAAGTTCTTACTTTTTCCCTACATTTTCTGACCTCCAAGAGGTAGCTTTCCTTGATGATACACTCTTATTTTCCATTACTTGTAGGCTTTCTGCTTTCACCTAACAGCCTAATTGAGATGTTTATACATCTAGTTTATCTTCAGTCCCTCCCTACGTTTCTTCCATTGCTTGGAATGCACGCTTCAGATAGTTTCTGCAACTTTAATTTCAAGCCTCTGCAACATTCAAATGTATGTATTCTTCAGCCCGGTCTACTTCCCCAACTAATTTTCTTAATTTTTAAAATGTGCACTTTTGGAATGAAGTACCCTACTTGCTGACCTACTTTTATTTATACTTCAGTTATCTCAAGATCACTTGAAGCCTGGTTGTTCTTTAAAACCTTTTCTTCTACAAGAGCTTGACTACTTAACAATACTAAATCTAAAGTGGCATCGAAACTGGTTGTTTAGTAACTATTTGGTGAAGAAGTCTGTCAGTTACCACATCCAAGAATATCTGGCCTCTACTGCTTTTATTAAAACTTTACCTCCAAGTTATATTTGGGATATTAAACTCTCCCATCATCACACACTTCTAAAGACTGTTTATTTTCATTTAAAACATTTAAGAGGTCCCGCTCCATATCCAGTTCAGATTCTGGGTCACTGTAGCACACCACAAGTAGTATCCCAGGTGATCTTTTGTTAGTGTTCTTTCCCAGAGTGGTTTTTGACCCTACTAGAGTTTGTTTTGCCCATTCCATCACTTCTAATTTCTTTATATTCTGCCTTCCTATTAATATATAATGCTACATTACCTTTACATTTATTTCTGTTTTTTTTTCCTTTTGGCACAGCACATACCCATCAGTACTTCCACTCCAGTCATGATTACTATTCTACCATGTTTCTGTTCTCTATAATATTTGGTTTCAGTTCATGCACCACTAATTCTGGTTTCTCTATTTTGTTACTGTAGGAACAAAGTCTGGACACCATGCAGAATCAAGCAGGAGGGTTTATAACAGAGTGCTGGCGGAGTGCCACCTTGCCTGTCAGGCTAGGCTCAGTGAAGCACTGTCAAGCAATAGGTTACAAGTGATTCTATAGGATATCAATGAGTGGTGAGAAATGATGGGGTGCGAGGTCCCAAGATAGTCCCTGACAGCAAGACATGATGAGCACAATAAGCCAATAATCTAAAGGTTAAACAATGACTGCTCCCGTAATTTACATGCAACATTTTAGGCAATATGCAGGTGTTTTTTTCTTTAGTCATCTGTTTAAACAACATATAAATTAATTCTAGTCCCACTTATATATCCATGGGAGTAATGATGCCTTTGTTCTATTGGGTACGATCCACAGGGCCACATGTGAAGGAGTTAAAATAAAACAATGAGAGTACATAACAAACATCACTTATTTGTAACATATTGTTCTGGTATCCATGGCCTTGGATTAGGGAACTAGGGAAATGTCTTGTAGAGAATACGGAAAGTGAGGAGGTTATCTCATCCTTGGCAGCTCAGGCTCGTCTTACAGCCTCTGGACTTGGCCTTGGAGCACAGTTGCTGTGGTTATTATCTCTTTCTCCAGACTATGAGAAAGCTGTGGCCTTGTCTGTAAGTTCCTTCTCACACTAGCTGTATTTGTGAACCATGATACATGTTATGAGTTAGTTAGGTCTTATACCAGACTATGAAATTTTGGCATAAAAGTGAGGGTTCTTAACAGAAACCATAATATGCATCATGAACTTGGGATTTTCACCCTACAGGTCCCTCCTCTTGCCCTTAAGGTTCTTGAACCCACCCAGTCAAATATAGCAACTTCAGTGTTTTCTATTTGCTTTGGAAGTGTCGATACAGGACCAATACTAACAGGAATGTCAGGAGAGGCACTCCCCACATAATCTGGCAAAACACTACCCAGATCCATCCCCCATGCTATTTCATTACGTGAGAAGGTGCTACCCATAATCATTGTTTTGACCTCTACTGTCTGGCTGAGTGCCTCGGAGTATTTGGTTTTGGCCTGGTCCACAGTTTGCCCTTTCTAAGTGTATCTCAGATGGCCAATCTTGATACGCCATTGGGCCTCAGCCACCAACTCCTTGATCTTTGCTTGCAGGGCCAATAGACCCTCCTCTAGGTACTTACTTCCACTTTGCCACTCAGGATCCCATGTTCAGTTACCTGTCATTGCCGGAGTATGGTGGAGCTGTGTCCCGTCAACAGTTAGGGTTGCCCTCTGTGGGACCGTCATGAACAAGGATGGATGTGTGGAGGGGCAGGGCTTTCCATTTATTTCAATGGACTGGTTAGTCTGGGCAGTCACAAACTAGGAGGAACCATTCATTTGGAGCAACTCTGTATGTATCAATGTCTTGGTGACCACCCCTTCAAACCTAGACAGATTTGTCAAAACATTATATGGACACGTGCACAGAATCTCCTTATCAGAATGGGTGCAACATTTGCTGGGGTACAAAGTTCCCCTGGTGCCTTCAGAATATGTGATGTCCTTTATTTTGATAATATGGCCCTTCCTCCACACTGGCAGGGAGGTTACCATCCTAGCTTGCCATGAGTGAGGGATGCCCAAAGATACTAGGAGGTTGAAGATCATGCTATGCCCTGTCCAAACTGCCCTTTGGACTCATTGATTACCTTTGTCCCCATTCCCAAGTGGGGAGTACTGGGAAGCTGGGGTCTTATTACTTTTATAAGGGCTGGAGGAGCTTGGCCATCCAGGAGATCGGTTACAATGCCCTCGGTGGTGATGGCTAAAGTTTGTCCTACTCTCTAGAAATTTATTTCTAGTACCTCTGCCTTCATACCACTCACTAATAAATCAATTAATTTGTGGTATAAGTAATCAGTGATTCCTAATGAGGTGGATACTGACCTTGACAGATCCTTCAGGCTACTTAGGATTAGGCAACTAGCATGGCTGGTGACCAGTCCTCCATGGGAGTTGGATATTACTGAGTCTGCCAGCCTGGATTCAGTACGGTTTCTTTCCTTGGCCTGATGTGCTATAATGAAGGGGTTGCTGACAGAGTTTCCAGTGCCAAACCAACCTGTGATGGTACTGGTTAAGTCCCGTTTTTGCAGAATCAGGCATTCGCCAGTGTGATTAGTTAGCCTGGCAACATTGGAACATTGCCAACTTATACCCTCTAGGGCAATACACACCTCAACTTTATAGGTATGGAATACCACTGAGGTGAGGACAGATAAGACTGGTCCTATCTTCACTAATCCTGGCTCTGGAACAGGGGTTTGCTCAGGACATGACATGCAATTGAGGGGTTCCACCCTGTTTTTTATCACTTGGTTAACTGTTTCCAGCTGAGGATATTTCAGGTTTGGCCATTGTTTAACAAATAAGTGCCATGCCACTGGGGTCACCTCTGTCTGGGCCTGAAGTGGTAAATCCCAGTGAGAATCAGCAGGCCCGACTTTTATAGGTACCATGCTGATATAGTTGGCACATGAGCTGGTGCTGGTATCTGGCTTTTTCCCCACAATGTCCCACATAAATTCCAGCACTGAGGACTGCATGTTTTTCCTACCACGCCTGCTTTATCACAATATGCAAAATAATTATGTGCAAATGAGGGATATCCCATAGCTTTGTATTCTCCATTACTGTTAGTACACAGTTGTTTCCCCGTATAGGTGATTTGAATGCTGCTTATATTAATTGTGGTCACTGTTCCCATGACAGGGCCACAGCAGGGTTCAAGGATATCCTTCCCTATGAGTGGAGAGCAAGTGCAACACCATAACTCCTCCCACATGCTCCCATCAGCCGTGTCTACACGTGCACGCTACTTCGAAGTAGCGGCACTAATTTCAAAATAGTGCCCGTCACGGCTACACACGTCGGGCGCTATTTCGAAGTTAACTTCGACATTAGGCGGGGAGACGTCGAAGTCGCTAACCCCATGAGGGGATAGGAATAGTGCCCTACCTGGACGTTCAACGTCGAAGTAGGGACCGTGTAGTCGTTGCGCGTCCCGCAACATCGAAATTGCGGGGTCCTCCATGGCGGCCATCAGCTGAGGGGTTGAGAGACGCTGTCTCCAGCCCCTCAGCTCAATGGTGGCCGCATGGAGCGGCCCCTTAAAGGTCCCCTCCCCCTCCCTTCCTGTGCAGGAAGCTGAGGGAACGTGCAGGCGGCAGCTCAGACACGTGGCCAGCCTGCATGTTCCTAAGCCAGCCACCCAGCTGCGATGGCTGCCCGGCAGCCCCCCCAGTGCCCCCAGGGGACCCCCCCAAGGGGAGCCAGGGCAGCCAGCCCAGCCAGAAGGGCAGCCAGGCTGGCAAGCGGCAGCGGGGCCCTTCCTGGACGGAGGCCGAGCTGCGGGACCTGCTGGGGCTCTGGAGCGAGGAGGAGGTGCTCCAGGTAATGGGGAGCAAGAGGCGGAACGCAGATGCGTTCGCTCGGCTGGCCGAGGGCCTGGCTGCCCGGGGTCACCCTGCCCACACTCCTGATCACGTCAGGAGTAAGGTGAAGGAGCTGCGGCAGGGTTACTCCCGGTCCCGGGATGCAGCCAGCCGATCTGGGGCCGCCCCCGTCACTTGCCCCTTTTACAGGGAGCTCAGGGACATCCTGGGCCCCCGGCACACCTCCTCCCCTCCGGCCACCCTTGATACTTCGGCCAACGAGCCCAAGCAGGCCCTGCAGCCAGAGTCTGCCCCGGAGGTAAGCCCCGCACCCCGGGGGCACCCCCCCCGGACCCTGCCCCCAGGACATCGTGGCAGGAGGAGGAGGAGGAAGAGGAGGGGGGCTCCTCCTCTGCAGAATCCGGGCTGCAGATCCTCCTCCTGCTGTCCCGGAGCAGCAGCCGGGCCTCCGCCCCCCGGGGATTTCCAGACCGTGGGAGTGGACCGACAGGTAGGTACCCCCCTCTGGTGTACACCCCTGGGCTTGAGGGGCGGCGGGTAATAGATATGTGTCCAGGGCCCCCCACATGCTCACATGGCCATGGCCCCAAGGACAGCAGGGCCATGGCCCTCACAGCAGTGCATCAGCCCCTGCCCGCCCCCACCCCGCACAACAGTGCCATGCCCCATCCCCGGGCCAGGGGGGAGCGGAACCTCGAGGGGCCTCCAGGAGGAGGGGGTGGGACACCCCGCAGCAGCAGCAGCAGCAACAGCAGCAGCAGCAGCATGTGATGGAGTGGGGGGAGTGCAAAAGGGAGACTCAGGCTACATATGAGCAACAAGAGCTGAATAGCTCCCAGGGGCAAAGGAGGATCCTGGGGCTACAGCTGGCAAGTGACACCTCTGCCCTGAACAAAGAGGCGGGAGGAGCCGAGCTGGCTTGGAATTGAGCGGGGAGGGCGGGGGCCACAGGTAGAGGCTAGGGGAAGGGAGAGCTGGAAGGCAGCCAGCCTGAGGAGGGGGAAAGCTGAATCCAGGAGGGGCACCCGTTGGGGTCTTCTCCCCACGACGGGTTGGAAGGACTGTCTCTTCCGACAGCTGGTGCTGTCACTCCTGGGAGAAACTAGGCATCTGTGGCCGAAGAAACCTCTCCTGCTGTCAGACCCTGCGGAGTGAAGTGAGAGTCGCTCCCAACAGGGGACGGGGTGCAGGGCAGGGGGACCCCTGAACCCCATCCATCACAGCAGCATCTCCCGGGGACGGGGATGGGGAACCTGCAGCACAGGGCTGGGGGAACAAAGGCCAAGGCTCGGGGCCCACACTAACGCCTGTCTCCATTCTTCTTCCCCCCGTCCTCTCCTGTGTCCCGCACCTGCACCATCAGAAGGACCGGAAGAGAGCACCGGCGAGGCATCAGTGGTCCCGGAGAGCCCTCTGGGACCATCGCTCCAGGCCAGCCACTCGGCCGAGGACCGACCGGCCCCATGGAGGGCTAGACGGCGGACCCCGCACCACCACCAGCCGACGGCGATGGACCCCCAGCTGCTGGCCATCCACCGACGGCAGCTGGAGGTCGCGGAGCAGCACGTGCAGCTGCAGGAGCGGGTGATGGCCTGGCGCCAAGAGGCATGGGGGGCCTACATGGAGACTTTCAACCGCGTGGTGGACTACCTGGCCCCCCATGCTGCGCCGGCCGCCGCAGCGCCCACCGTGCCTGCTCCACCAGCTGCACCACCAGCTGCTCCACCCGTCGCCATCCCGTCCGCCGTCGCCCCGCCATCCACCGCTGAGGGCCGGAGCGCCGAGGGACCCCTGGAGCCAGCTGAGACTCGCCGGGCATATCTTCCGGTCCGGCCCGCCCCCAGCCAGCCCTGGACAGGGCTGGGGCCGCGGAGGGGCTCCCGGCCGCCCACGCCCAGTGCCGGACTGTAGGGGCGAGGGGCCCAGGACGTGGCCCCCCCCCGTATATAGTTTCAACTTATTATTTTGTGCCCCCCATTTGCCCCGTCCCCCCCATGTAAATAGTTCTCCCCTTTATCCTCCCTGGTTTTCTTTTTATTAATGAGGACACTTGTTTCTTACAAATGTTTTATTTGTACATATTACTTTGTTTCCACATGTTGTGTATAGTTTGTTCCTGTTTTATATATTTACAGTTAAAAAAATAAGTTCTCAAAGAAAAACCAGTTTAAGTTCAGCCACAAGTGCGTGCTGTCATTTGTCCAGGAAAAGTGGGAGAGGGGTGCGGTTGGGTGGTCCATGGTGTGGGCGTTGAGGCAGGAGTCTGGTGGAGAAAGGGGCGGGCAGTGGGGGGCCTGGGCAGAGTTCACCCCGCAGCCTCATCATCGAAGTGGGCCCGCAGGGCATCCCGGACCCGGGCCCCCTCAGGGTCCACCTGCTGACTGGGGGCAGTAGGTGGCTGGACGTCGGCCCTGCCGGCCTCCACAGCCCAGCCCTGGAAAAAGGTCTCCCCCTTGCTCTCCATCAAATTGTGCAGGGCGCAGCAGGCACCCACAATCAGGGGGATGTTGTTGGGGCCTGCATCCAGGCGGGTCAGGAGACATCTCCAGCGTCCCTTCAGGCGGCCAAATGAGCTCTCCACCACCTGGCGCGCGTGGTTCAGGCGCTCGTTGAAGCGCTCCTGGCTAGTGGAGAGATGGCCCGTGTACGGGTGCATGAGCCACGGGCGGAGGGGGTATGCCGCATCTGCGATGACGCAGAAGGGCATGGTGGTGTCCCCCAGAGGGATCTCCTGCTGGGGGATGTAGGTCCCTGCCTCCAGCCGGCGGCACAGGCCTGAGTTCCGGAAAACCCAGGCATCGTGGGTGCTGCCAGGCCAGCCCGCATAAATGTCCTGGAAACGTCCCCGGCTGTCCACCAAGGCCTGGAGGACGACAGAATGGTAGCCCTTGCGATTCAGGTATCGTCCTCCACTGTGATGCAGGGCGCGGATGGGGATGTGAGTCCCATCCAGAGCCCCGAAGCATTTGGGGAAGCCCAGGGTGGCAAAGGCCGTGATGGTGGCATCTGGGTCCCCCAGCCTCACGAGCCTGTGCAGGAGCATGGCGTTGATGGCACGCACAACCTGCAGAGAAAGCACATGGGACAGCACCAATGAGGGGTGAGCAGGGTGTGCATGGCCCTGCCCTGCCCTCCTCTGCCCGGGCCCCCCTCCCCTGCCCTGCCCTCCCCCCGTGGGTTCTCTTACCTCCATGAGGACAGCCCCGACGGTGGCCTTGCCGACACCAAACTGCTGCCCCACGGATCGGTAGCTGTCGGGAGTGGCCAGCTTCCAGACAGCGATGCCGACCTGTTTCTCGACTGTGAGGGCATGCCGCATGGCGGTGGCCTGGTGCCTGAGTGCGGGGCTGAGCCACTGGCACAGCTCCAGAAATGTTTGCCGGCTCATCCTGAAGTTCCTGAGCCAGCGGTCGTCGTCCCACTCCCCAAGCACCAGCCACTCCCACCAGTCGGTGCTGGTGGGGTAGCTCCACAGCCGCCAGCGTGTGAGGCGGGGGGGGGGTGGCGGGGTGCTGCAGGGTTGGGGGTTGAGCCCTGCTGCCCTGGGGGCAGCTCCTCCTCCGGGGTAGCAAGGAGGTGCTCAGCTGCCTCCTGCATGGCATGGAGCAGGGCAAGCCCTGCTTCTGCCGGGAGGGCTGGGTGGACCTCTGGCTGCTGCTGCTGCTGCTGCTGCTGGGGGTCCATGACTGCGGCGCCCGGGGTCTGTGTGCCTATGGCTCCTCAGACCGCGTGCTTTGCAGGCTGTGTGTCTGGGAGGGGCCCTTTAAGGGAGCGGCTAGCTGTTGCCCCGGAAGCGCTAGTCCGCCCTGTGACCCTGTCTGCAGCTGTGTCTGGCATCCCTATTTCGATGTCTGCTACTTTGGCGTGTAGACGTTCTCTCGATGCGCCTATTTCGATGTTGGGCTGCGCCACGTCGAAGTTGAACGTCGACGTTGCCGGCCCTGGAGGACGTGTAGACGTTATTCATCGAAATAGCCTATTTCGATGTCGCTACATCAAAATAAGCTATTTCGATGTAGGCTTCACGTGTAGACGTAGCCATCATGTCCCATATCATCTGGCACCTGACACCAGTGAGTAACTGGGCATTCAGCCATTATGGAAATGGTGACATTATCAGTTTCTCTGTTTATATGGGCATCAGTACATGATTTTATGTAGATCCTTTTATGATCTACTGATGTGTGTTCCAGCCACAGGTTGACCCTTGCCTCTGGCCAAACCCTTCTAATGGTTAGTGTGCGCATTGTACAAAAGCTAAGTGTTTTGTTAGTATAACAGCTAAAATGAAGTAACCCCAGCAGAGGTGGGGTTGCTAACCTAGTTGCAGTCCTCCTTTTCATGTGGCATACTTTTCGCTTTCTCTGTTACGCACCACAGGGATAGCAGCCGTTTTAGCAGGAATGACTTCATGATCCTTTGATCCTTCCTGAGTACCTGGGTAGAGTGGAGAGACATTGTTAGTATTTGCAGATGCTGATTTAAACATTTCCAACTGATTTTGGTGCCTCCAAAAAGGCCCCAGTTTCCCTCCAATTTTTGCACAGGTGTTTGTAGTCAACAGGACCCTCATGGGACCTTTCCACCATGGTTTTAAGTTCCCTTTAACTTCTGGATAAATGTGGCACATTACCAGATCCCAAACTTGACATACTGGTTTATCCAGGCTTATTATTATTGTCTGGTTGCAAATGATTTTCCTTTGCTTGGTTGTATAAACTCTTTAGTTCCTTGTCCAGTGCTTTAATATAATTCTGTAGTCTGTTTACAAAGGGTCCTGATCCGTCAGCAGGTAGGATTGCATCACGGGGCATTCTCATTGCCCTCCCTGTCATCAGTTCAAAGGGTGTTAGCTGTTTGGGCTGCCTCGGATTTGGTAGATCACAGCAGGCAGCATGCATGCCCATCAGTCTCTGATATCCAGCACTGCCTTTGTTAGAGCTTTTTTCATTGTCCTGCTCATTCTTTCTGCCATTCCTGAGCTTTCATTGTGGTATGGTATATGAAAACTCTGTTTTATTCCTAGTACTTGACATGCTTTCTTCATCACATATCCAGTAAAGTGGGCTCCTTGATCTGAGTCTATTGAGAAGGGAAGGCCCCACTTGGGTATTGTCTCCTGCTAAGATATGAGCTACTGTGGTAGCAGTGCAGTTTTTTGTAGGGAAGGCTTCTACCCATCTGGTAAATGTGTCAATAATCACCAACATGTACTTGTATTCTGGCTTGGTGGCAGGGTCCAAGTAAAATCAATTTGCAAATTTTGCCACAGACCTTTGGGTCATGGGTGGTGGTTTAGAGGTATTTTCTTCCTTTTTCCCCACATTCACTTGTGCACATATTATACATCTTTTAAGGAATTGTACAACATCCTTTGTCATAGATGGCCACCACCAGTACTCCAGAGCAGCTTTCATTTGTCTCCATCCTAGGTGAGATGGGGAGTGGATGGTGTGGGTTAGAAGCCCCAGGCCATTTTGAATTATTGGGCCACAGGACAGTTGCCCCCTTTGCCTCTGGCTCAAACAATGAGCCTGCACACAATTACAGCAAGCAGAGAAAGTTGGAATTCAACCGTTTTTGATGGAAAGAATGGAAAAATGGAGATTAATTTTCATTGAAAATGCCCTCCATTTTTTTCACTAGGTCTGTTTACAAGGTGAATCACACATGGAAAAACCACAATCATTCAAATGTGAACTTTAAAATATAAAACAACTTCAGGGGTTATGAACTTGTGTGTTCTCACTCTCTCTCTCTCTGACTATGCCTATACTATGAGATAAATTCAATTTTAATAAAATCGATTTTATAACATTGGGTTTTATCAATTTGAAATTGAGTATCCTCACCTTCCCACAAAGACCCGACAAAGCTGAATTAGTGCTGCCACACTTAATCGCCAAACATCCACTGTTGCAGCAGTGAATTATAGGAACTATCCCACAGTTCCCTCAGCCCCGTAGCATTCTGCGTTTTTTCGCTAGCACAGCATGTGAAAAAAATTGCTTGCAAGTGGTTGTGGGTATGTGATGTCATCTTCCCATCCTGCAATGCCCTCATTCCCCTCCTGCAAAAAGCAAATGACCATTTTTTCAGAAAGCAACTCTCAAAAGTAAGCCCCCACAATCTTAAGTTTGAAGGCTTTCTGTTACCTTACTTCCTGCACATCTGGAGAGCACTGGAGATGCAACTGGCCAAATGGACAACTGGGAGGCATTGTACGATACATGTGGGACTCCTCTGGAGGCCAATAAAACCAGTTTAAATGAAAGCTGTTTCCACCTTACCATTAATCCAAACGCTTACATTCAAACTTTCTGTTAATCTCACTTGGGTTGTTGGACTAAGAGTATCTGCCATAGTGCCCACTGAAATTGAAATAATGGTATCTGATGTGTGATCAGTCAAAATTTAAAATCAAGCCAAGCGACCTAGATTCAAATTTGTGCTGTAGTGTAGACATAGCCCCTCTCTCTCTCTCTCTCTCTCTCTCTTTCACACACACACACACACACACACACACACACACACACGCACACAAGTATAGTCCTATATTGAACCAAATGTAGAAGGGTTTTCATGCTTTGGATGGAAGGTGAAATAGAAGGGTAATCAATATTTTATGACAGCGTGTTTTTGATGAAGGTCGTTGAAGTATCTTCTCTGGATGTTATTACATCCCCTGTGCCCTAATTAATACCCAGCATGTACTACTTTGGGAAAAGCCAAGCAGCAGCTCTTACCTAGAAAGTCTGTAAACTTTGTGCTGAAGATGGAGATGGTGAAAATAAACTCTTATATATAAATTACCATATTTCAAATGCTAATAGTTTTGGGAATTGGTTTCTCTAATGGACTACTTTATTTTTTCTCAGTGTTATGTTGTTGTAGTGTGATGCAGACATTGTTCTTCTCTCTCTCTCCTTTATCATTTAGGGTGTCAGACCAACCTACTGCAATGTGAGCATTAACCTGTTCACTCTGACATTGTAATCAATTAATCCTCCTTAGCCTCCATGTCCATCTTCTCACTGGCTACCTTGTAAACATATTCTAAGACAAAAACGACATTTTCAACGAGGTCTGCAAGCTTGTCTAGCAGTACATTCATTAGTTTAGAAACACAATCTGTTAACATCAATGTCTAGCCACCAGGATGGCCAGTAAAGACTAACTGGATAGGTAATAACAATGAGCTCTTGTGAAAGCTGTCAAAGAGCCCTTGCGTTTTATCTTTAACCAAAACAATGATTTCAACCTTACAATATACCTGAAAATGGTTATTAGCAGATTACAATTTACTGACATGATAAATATATTTGTAAACAACAAAAACTACAAAGTACAGTAGTACTTTTTACAATATACTTATTTTTAATGGAACTGCAAAGAGTATATGGTCATCTTTGCAGTATTAATGCTGTAGTACCTCAGTTCCCAGAAAAATCACCTCAATCCCTGGAAAAATAATGGAGGGGATCTTCAAGGAATCCATTTTGAAGCACTTGGAAGAGGGGAAAGTGATCAACAGTAGTCAACATGGATTCACCAAGGGCAAGTCATGTCTGACCAGTCTGATTAGCTTCTATTATGAGGACATGATAGCTGCATTCTTCATTCGAAAGAGGAATGCAAATGAGGGAAACAAAAATGAAAAGTAGGCACTGATTTACATATCTCATGCTTCTTTTGCATAGTCTTTTTTTCAGAAGAGATTCTTTCAAAAGAAAAAAAAAGCGTGTAGACTGGGCTGTTTCAAAAATAAATCCTGTCTTTAAAAGAACCCTTATTCCTCATTTTTTTGGAACAAGGTTCTTTTGAAGATGCAGTTTGTTTTCAAAAGAGCCTTTCAAAATCTCTTCCAAAAGGAGATTATGAAAATGAAGGACAAAATATGCAAATGTGTGCCCCTTTTGCATCTTTGATTTCCCTCATTTTCATTCCTCTTTTGAAAAAGGAATGTAGTTTAGTTGCAGCTGATGACGTTCTATGGACATGGGGAAGTCAATGGATGTGATATACCTTGACTTTACCAAAGTTTTTGATACAGTCTACCACAATACTCTTGCCCATATGTTAAGTAACTATGGATTGGATACCTGGACTTTAAGGTGAACAGAAAGCTGGCTACATGATCAGGCCCAATGGGTAGTAGTCAATTTCTCAATGTCTGGTGGGTGGTCAGTTTCAAGTGGAGTGCCACAAGGATCACTTCTAGGGCTGGTATCATTCAACATCTTTATTAATGACCTGGATGAGGGAATGGATTTCACCTTCAGCAAATTTGAAGAAGAAACTAAGCTAGGAGGGCAGAGAGATATATTAGAGAATAGGGATAGGTTTCAGAGTGACCTAGATAAATTGGAGGATTGAGCCAAAAGTAATCTGAAGTACAACAAGGACAAGTGCAGAGTCTTGTACTTGGGATGGAAGAATCCCAAGCATTGTTACAGGCTGGGGACCAACTGGCTAAGTAGCAGTGCAGCAGAAAAGGACCTGGGGATTACCGTAGATGAGAGGCTAGATATGAACCAACAGTGTGCCCTCGTAACCAAAAAGGCTAACGGCTTATTAGGATGCATTAGGAGGAGCATTTCCAGCATGTCTGAAGATGTTATTATTGTCCCCATTTGGTACTAGTGAGGCCAAAGATGGAGTATTGCATTCAGTTCTGGGCCTGCAGTATAGAAAGGATGTGGACACATTGGAGTAGCTCCAGCGGAGGTTAATGAAAATGATTAGGGGTTTGGAGCACATGACCTAAGACGACAGGCTGAGGGATTTGGGGTTATTTAGTTTGCATAAGAGAAGAGTGAGGGGTGGTTTGATAGCAGCCTTCAACTTCCTGAAGGGGGGCTCTAAAGAGGATGGAGACAGGCTTTTCTCAGTAGTGAAGGACGGCAGAACAAGGAGAAATGGTCTTAAGTTACAGAGTGGGAAGTGTAGGTTGGATATAAGGAAAAACTATTTCACCAGTAGAGTGGTGAAGCACTGGAATGTGTTACCTAGACAGGTGTTAGAATCTCTATCCTTAGAGGTTTTTTAAGTCCCAGCTTGAGAAAGTCATGGCTGGGATGATTTAATTAGGGTTGATCCTGCTTTAGGCAAGGGATTGGACTTAATGACCTCCTGAGGTCCCTTCCAGCCCTAGGATTGTATGATTCTACCTAAAGATGCTCAAAACTCTAAATTTCATTATTTTCAGTCACTTACATAAAATACTTAGGGCTGTATTTTTAAAAAATGGAAAAGTAATATATGGGAACAATGGTTTTTGAGTCTGATATACTAATGTTCTGGTAAGAAACTGAAACTTTATTTCCTTGTCTCAGTCTCATAATATGGGTCAGGATTCTCAAGGATGGGGGTGGGTATCCAGCAACTGCAGTGTTCACTGTTACATTTCCTATGTTTGCATGCAAGTGCAGAATCACAGCCTCAGTTACAAGACCTTGAAAATCAATATTTATAAAGATGCATATATCCTTTGCCTATGGGTCTGTCTGTCTCTATGACTGTTAGATAAATGAAGCATCTGTAGGTAACTTGAGTACTGCAGAGGTGATTGTGTGTGCTTTTCTTCTTCCACTATAAAGAATTGTAATATACAATACTTTGTGGGTTTTTTTGCTGTTTACAAATATCTTGTTCAGCTATTTATGCAATCAATAGTCCATCTTAACATTGTACCTTAAATTGTGTGATAAGATCTTATAAGATATTGATCTTTTTATGAGAATTTAGTAGCCACAATGCAGCTAATTATCGGAGGGGTAGCCGTCTTAGTCTAAATCTGTAACAGCAACGAAGGGTCCTGTGGCACCTTATAGACTAACAGAAAAGTTTTGAGCATGAGCTTTCATGAGCACAGACTCACTTCATCAGATGCTGGTCTTGGAAATCTGCAGGGCCAGGTATAAATAAGCCAGAGCAAGGGTGGGGATAACAAGGTTAGCTCAGTCAGCAAGGGTGAGGCTTACTACCAGCAGAAATGGCAATATACAAAAACCTGTAGGAGAGCACTTCAATCTCCCAGGCCACACAGTAGCAGACTTAAAAGTAGCTATCCTACAGCAAAGAAATTTCAGGACCAGACTCCAAAGAGAAATTTCTGAGCTACAATTCATCTGCAAATTTGACGCCCTCAGCTCTGGCTTAAACAAAGACTGCGAATGGCTGGCTAAATACAGAAGCAGCTTCCCCTCCCTTGGTGTTCACACCTCCAGATCAACTGCTGGTAGTAAGCCTTACCCTTGCTGACTGAGCTAACCTTGTTATCCCCACCCTTGCTCTGGCTTATTTATACCTGGCCCTGCAGATTTCTAAGACCAGCATCTGATGAAGTGAGTCTGTGTTCACGAAAGCTCATGCTCAAAACTTTTCTGTTAGTCTATAAGGTGCCACAGGACCCTTCGTTGCTAATGCAGCTAATGTGCTCTTTCATGTTTATCTACTATTCATAGATGTTAAGGGTTGGAGGGATCTTCATGTTAGACTTGCTTTCGTAACACAGGACAAAAAACATTAGCCAGTAATTTCTAGTATCAAGCCCTTAACTGTTTGAGTTAGCTTATAGTTTTTACAATAATATCCAATGCAATAGTTGTATGTGAGCACCTGTTCTCCCTTTTAGATTATATTGGAAAAAGAAGGGGGCAGCATTACCTGCTTCAAATTTTGTTTGTCTTTGCAGTCGACTGAACAAGAAGTAGGACTGAGTAGACTTGTGTGCTCTAAAGTTTTACATTGTTTTATTTTTGAATGCAGTTTCTTTAGTAGGTAATTCTGCATTTGTATTCTGTTTGTGTTGTATTCTGCATTTACGTACATTTACACTGTGTTGTAATGAAAACATTCAAAATATTTAATAAATTTCAATTGGTATTCAATTATTTAACAGTGCAATAAATCATATGGTTAATAATGATTAATGGTTAATGGCTTGACAGCTATAAGCTAAAGACTATATGGGATGGCATTTCCACCACACCCTTCAGTATTTTTTCCTATCGTTAATTAACCTAGCTGCTAAAACTATGTACGTAATTACTAGTATGAATTTATCAAATTTCAACTGTCAGCCATTGGATCTTGCTATGTCCTTTTCTTCTTGATTAAAGAGCATTCTAAGCTCAGAAATATTTTTCTCATCTATAATTGACAGTCTATAATTTGTAATAATCAAATCTTATTTTTCTAATGTATTAATATTGTTCCAGGAAAGCTGTTATTTCTTTGTGTAAATGAATGATTTGCAATAATTGGTTCATTTCTTTATGCAGTGCACTTAATTTGTTTATAATCCTTTGAAAGCTTTTAGCAGTGTGGGAGATATTTATTTTGCAAACATTGAATAGTGGTAGCAGAAGAGGTCAAAATTTCAAGCCAGCATTTTTTAAATTACTTCCACTGCATATATTATCACCCATATTATATTTTCTATATTTTGTTCCCTTCTGCTGACTATTTCCACATTTTTATTACTGTCTGCAACTTTTATTCAGTCTTGTTCACTCTTCTTGTTCCTTGATGTCAAGGAGGAAACCACAGCCACCTTCTGCTTCCTAAAGTCTCCTTTTATCCCTGTGATTTTCTACAGTTTCTATCCTTCTATCTATGCATGCTCGGCTGATGAGCATATACGCACAAATTCTTTTCCTTTTGTCTCCATCTAAAATTACTTCTATAGTCTCATCCTTTTAAATTATCACAAAAGTCACTAGCTGATGCTAATCAATGCTTAATAGTTTCCAAACTTTATCTTGGGAAGACTTGAGTTTCTAGTACATCAGTGGCTTTACCTTAGACTTCATTCAGCATGTCTAATTATACTGTTAATGAGACAGTGAGTAACAATAACTATAAACTGTGGAGAGGAAGCATGCGGTGAACTCTGAGTCAAAATACCAAAGGGGAATTGGGATTGCTTTTTGGTGAAATTGCCTTTATGACAGCCCTCCTTCAATGATATATAACATACTGTCGCTTTGTGATGTTCAATAATAGTTCATACAGGCCAAAATGTGTTAAATCATCTTCAATCTGGTATGACAGCTCACTTCATTTTAAAGTTTTCAGGCTACTCCAGCCATTAAAACATCAAGTTCAAGGAGACTCAAATAATGTCTTCAAAGCTCATAGTTGTGCAGATTTTAGGGAATACCTTTAAATAATCATATTTTTTCCTTTGTGGCTTGGCAGCTTAAATGCTATTTATAAATTCTAGAAACACTTCACTATTTACTTTACCTGAGACAGTGATGAGTATTTACATTCTGTCAGCCATCATCTTAGCCAGCCTGGTTACAATTATAATTTATATTGTCTAAAAATAGTGCTGGATTATTTTCATGTGTAATACTCAACATTGTGGGGTTTGTCAACAGAAGCAGATAGCTGAAAGCATAGAAAACAAATTGCACCGCTCTAGGAAACAAGAACATGAGAATGGCCATACTGGGTTAAACCAGTCAAACCAGACTAGTGTCCTATGTTCTGATGGGGCTGGTTTCAGATATTTCAGAGGAAATGAATAGAACAGAGGAATTACAGAGTGATCCTGTTATTCAGGCCCAGGTTCTAGGACTGACAGCTATTCAGGCATTTCCCTGCCACAGACCAAATCTGTGGGATCTATGAGGTGAGAGACTTACAGCCATATCATCCAGTTTAATATCTTATGTTATCCCTCCAGTTAGAAATTTGCTCTTAGGGTGTAGCTGCCTTCTAGTTTGACACTGCACCTTCCATCATGGAGTTAATAGTAATGTATATGGAGATACACATCTCAAGGAACTGGAAGGGACCTTGGATGGTCATCAAGTCCAGTCCCCTGCCCCTTTTGGCAGGACCAAGCACCATCTCTTTTTTTTTTAAATCTATTTACCACAGATCTGTAAGTGTCCCCCTCAGCAATTGAGCTCACAACTCTGGGTTTAGCTGGCCAATGCTCAGACCACTGAGCTATCCCCACCCCTTGTGGGCTGCAGGGCTGTTGAACTACAAGCATAGACATTCAAGGCTGCCTTCAGCCCAAGCTCTGAGAACCTCACACCTTGAAGGTTCCTTGAACCAGGTTCCAGCCCAAGTTGGAACATCTACTCTACACCACAACCAAACAGCCGCTTAGCCCAAGACCAAGTCAGTGGGCACAGACGAGCTTTAGGTTTTGAATTGCAATATAGTTATAACTTTAGGGGCTTTATGCACAGAATCAAAGAACTGTAGAACTGGCAGGGATCTAGAGAGGTCTTGTAGTGTATTTCTCTGCATTCAGTATAGGAGTAAACGTCACCTAGACCTCATTCTCCATGACAGGTGTTTGTCTAAGCTGCTCCTAAAACTTTCCATTGTCAGAGATTCCAAAACTGCCCAAGGTAATTTATTCCAGGGGTTAACTACCTGATAGTTAGGAAGTTTTCATAATATGCAACCTAAACCTTCTTTGCTGCAATTTAAGCCTATTGCATCCCCTCCTCCCCTAAACACCCAGTCTTCTCTTCTTCACACTGAAAACAAACCCTGTTTTCAATCTTTCTTAATAGGTCATGTTTTCAAGTTCTTTAATAATTTTTGCTGCACTTTTCTGGAATTAGTTTCTCCAGTTTGTCCACATCATTCCTGAAATGTGGCAGACAGAACTGAACACAGTACTCCATTTAAGGACTGATCAGAGCAGAGTAGAGTGAAACAACTACTTCTTGTGCCTTGATTACCATACTGTTGCTAATACACCCCAGAATTTTATCTATTATTATATCAGTGTTACACTGTTGACACAAATTTAGCTTGTGGTTATCTGTGAGTCCCAGATGCCTTTCTACAGTATTCCTTTCTGACGAGGAGTAATTTGCATTTGTCCCTATATATTTTCATCTTATTCACTTCAGACCATATTTCCAGTTTGTACAGATCATTTTGCATTTTAATCCTATTCTCCAAAGCACTTGCAGTGCCTCTCAGTTTGGTATTATTCAAAAAAATGTGTTAGTATAATCTCTATCATTATCTAAATAATTGATTACCATTTTGTGCAGAACCAGATCTTGTTTGGATCCCAGTCTATAATCTCTTCCTGCTTTTGTGTGAGCCACTGATAGCTATTCTTTCTGAAAAGTTTTCAGACAGTTATGTGTTTGTTCTATAGTAGCTTTATTTACTTTATATTTCCGTAGTTTGTGTATAACAAGATCATGTAAAGCAGCATCAGAAAGCTCACAAACATCAAGACATACCACATCTACATCTTCTCCCATATCCACAAGACTTATTACCCTCTCAAAGAAGTCTTAAAACCAATTGGATTGACATGATTTGTTCCTGATCATTTTCTGCTGACTGTGACTTCTCCCCTTATAATCTTCTCAGTATCAGCTAATTAATTGCATGAATATTTGCTCCATTATCTCTCCAAATACTGAAATTAAGCTGACTTGCCTGTAATACCCAGGTTTGCCCTTATTTGCCTTTTTTCTAAATGAGCGCTGTAGTCACCCTTTTTCAGTCCTCTGGAATTTCTCTCACCTTCTGTGACTTTCTGAAGATAATCACTAATGGCTCAGATATCTCCTCAGTCAGTTTCTTGAGTATTCCTGAATGAATTTCATCAGGTTCTGGTGACATCCAACTTATCCTGACATCCAACTTGCCTCCAATTTCAAAGGGGACATGGTAATCAGGGCCATGGGAGATTACTAATGAAGTGCTGTGGTGAATATGCAGCACTTCATTCAGCTAACTTTCCCCTGCAGCAACTTCAAAGCTTCAAACTTCAAAGCACCCACAGGCATGTAGCCACGGGCACTTCGAAGTGTCCATGCTACTTTAAAGTTCCTTTAATGCCTGGACTTTGAGGTAGTGTGGGCAATTCGAAGTGCCCGTGGCTACATGCATGCCGGCACTTCAAAGTTTGAAGCTTCAAAGTTGCCACGGGGGAAAATTAGCCTAATGAAGTGCTGCTTATTCAGCACAGCACTTGGTTAGCAATCTCCCGTCACCAGGATTAACATGCTCCCTTCAAAGCTGGGGGCAAATGTAGACCCAGCCTTAGTAATTCTTGACATAATTTCCCCATGTTAGTCTCTGATCCTATCTTAGTTTTACTGGCATTCACTGTCTTATGGTCCAATCACTGCTAAACTTCTTGATGAAAACTGAAATTAAAACAGTTACTTAGCACTTCTGCATTTCCACATTATCTGTTATGGTTTTTCCTCCATATCCTTTCTTTGATCTTCCTCTTGATTTTCACATATTTGTAACTTATTTTTGTTAGCCTATATGTCCCTCTAATTTAATCTTGTTTTGCACTTTGGCCTTTCTTTTCTAATTTTGTTGTGTAGTGGGTTTGGGCTCCTGAAATGGTTCCTCCCCTTCCAGGTCAGTGGGCAGCCACTCCACCCCACTGCCACAGATACTACCACATCCCCAAACTTAATAGTACATTGATTCCCACCTTGCCTCAGGTGGGTGAGAGGTGACAGTCATAAGCCCGGCCTTGCTTCAGGCGGGTGCTGGGGAAACTACCTCAGGTCTTGGCCTAGCCCAATGTCAAGGAAGCACACACACGGTCCGAATGTGCCCAGGCCCTAGCTCAGTGTGGGGCAACAAACAAGCAATCTCAGGAAAGCCTGACCCCGAGGTTCTGGCAGCAGCAAACCAACAATCTCAATGAGCCCAGCCCTAGCTCAGGGTGGAGTCGCAAACAAATAGTATCCAAGACAGTCCAGGCCCTAGCTCAGGGAAGGGCAACAAATAGTTTACAAATGAGCCTAGATCCTGATTCAGAGTGGGGCGGTACACATAGTTCAGGAGAGCCCAGGCCCTTGTGCAAGATGCGGAGAGAAAACAAACAGTCTTAGAAGACCCAAGCCCTAGCTCACAGTGAAGTGATAAACCAAAAGAGCCCATGCCCTGGTACAAGGAGGGGCAGGGCAGGGCAACAAACCAACAGTCTTGGAAAGCCTAGGCCCTAGCTCAGGGCAGGGAGATGAACAGCCAAAACAGCCCAGGCCCTAGATCAGGGTGGGGCAGCAAACAGCCAAGAGAGCCCAGGCCCTGGTGCAGGGTGGAGTGGCAAAACAAGCACAGAAGGCCCAGACCTTGGTGCAGGGTGGGGCAACAAACCAACAGTCTCAGACAGCCCAGGCCCTGCTGCAGAGCGGGGCAGCAAACACACATTCAGGTTGTCTATTCACTCAAGAGAGTCTCAGTCCTAGCTCAGGGCAGGGCAACCAACCCAGTTCCCAGTTCACAAAGGGCACAGACACTTCACCTGTGCTGGCTGGAGAGGCTGCAGGAGACTGCCACCCAGCATGTGGGTGGCAGAGAGGACACATGGGTCCACCCACTCCACCGCATCCCAGCAATATGAATTTGACATTTACATTATATTTCAGTAGAGGCCTATGGAGACAATGGTATGTCACGTTCATAAAAAAAAAATATTTCAATTCACGTCTGAGAGGAGACAAACGTATGAAAAGACATTGGTAAAAGACTGTCAGTGAAAGTCTGTGGAAATCCAATAATGTGACAAAATGACACCTTTCAATGCAAGGTTTGAATTTATGTTATGTTCTCAAGATAATAGCCTGTTATCAACACAAATTACACTACTATTTAAAAAAGAAAATTTAATCCAAACATTGTGTTAAGACACAGGATGTAAAAATCTAATGAAATAAATATCTAACACTAGCTCACAACATCTTCATTCTTCAGCCTCTGGTCCATATCCTAAGATGAGGGAGATTGCCACAGCTTCACTGATGTATCCCAACTGAATATCTGATCCTGTATTATCATCTACTGCACAGTCTCCAAGTATTGCATAAAGGGAAAGGACTTCACTTAGCCACTTACTTAGCTGATATTGGTTAATTATAAATATTTCATTAGACATAAGACTAGTGGTATTTGGATCCTCCTTAGCCTATGTTTGTGTTTGAGGACGATCAGAAATATTGTTTGGGTTCAATGGTACTAGCCCTTATGAGATGTTCTGCATGATTTTGGCTTCTTACAGAAACAAGATCCTTTCCAGTTTTGGATCCAATTGAAAATGACCCATCGTAGGGACAGGTTATGAACTAGATCTTTAAGTAATATCCCATCCATAATTTTGAAGGATTTAGATTAGAAATTCTACTATTTCTGTATGTATGTCTGCAACTTCCCTACTGTTTGTCTCTCTAGAACATAATAAAGCATAGCCTGTGAAATCTTACTCGCTGTTACATGGTCTTATAATAGAATGCCTACTTCCATCCATGCTCTGCAGACAGGCTGCCATCTTGTAGGGTGCTCTTTTTGCTTAACTAATTGTGCCAGCTACCACTCTAGGGTCAGGATCACTTCCTAGAATATGAACGGTATAAGGACATGTAACAATATTATAGTAAATCTGACACACCTGAGTTTATTCAGTGTTGTAGCTGTGTTGGTCCTAGGATATTATAGAGACAAGGTGATGAAGTAATATCTTTTATTCAACCAATTTCTGCCTGCCAAAGAAGACCTGAAGGAGAACTCTGTAAACTCAAAACCTCATCTCTCTCACCGATAGAAATTGGTCCAAAGGAAGATAATTCTTCACCCAACCTGTCACACCTGACTTAAGGTTATACAGTACTAGATTCAGCTTTGTTCAATGCAGACAGTAAAGCAGATGTCATTCTGTCCCAACAATACGTGTTCTTCCACTTCTATTTTTAATACAAATGCTTGCTACAGAATATGACTTTCCATAGCTGCGTCTACACATGCTGGCTACTTCAAAGTAGCCGCGCCAACTTCGAAATAGTGCCCACCATGTCTACACGTGGCAAGCGCTCTTTCGAAGTTGAAATCGACGTAAGGCAGTGAGATGTCGAAGTCGCTATCCCCATCAGGGGTTGGGAATAGCGCCCTACTTCGACGTTGAATGTCGATGTAGGGCATGTGTGGCCGATTCGCATCCCGCAACATCGAAAGAGCGGCGTCCGCCATGGCGGCCATCAGCTGAGGGGTTGATAGACGCTCTCTCCAGCCCCTGATCTCTATGGTCACCACATGCAGCAGCCCCTTAAAGCTCCCTGCCCCCTGCGCTCCTGTGCAGGAAGCTGAGAGCGCATGCAGGCGGCAGCACTGCCACACAGCCAGCCTGCACACCCCTCTGCAGCTGCAGTCCACCACCCCCGCTGCGATGGCCGCCCACCAGCCCCCCGAGTGCCCCCAGGGCACCCCTCCAAGGGGAGCCAGGGCTCCCAGGCAGCCAGCCAGCCTGGGAAAAGGTGGTGGGGCCTTTCCTGGACAGAGGCCGAGATCCTGGACCTGCTGGGGCTCTGGGGTGAGGAGGAGGTGCTCCAGGTAATGAGGAGCAAGAGGCGGAACTCAGATGCGTTCGCTCGGCTGGCCGAGGGCCTGGCTGCCCGGGGTCACCCTGCCCACACTCCTGACCATGTCAGGAGTAAGGTTAAGGAGCTGCGGCAGGGTTACGCCTGGGCCCAGGATGTGGCCAGACGATCTGGGGCCACCCCCGCCACTTGCCCCTTTTACAGGGAGCTCAGGTCCATCCTGGGCCCCCGGTACACCTCCTCCCCGCCGGCCACTCTTGACACTTTGGCTGACAAGCCCCAGCAGGCCCCGGAGACGGAGTCTTCCCCGGAGGCAAGCCTCGCACCCCAGGCCCCCCCCAGGAGCCCACCTCTGGGATGCCGGAGGGGGAATCCTCCTCCAGCGACGGGGGGCTCCACATCGCCCTGCCGTCCCGGAGCTCCAGCAGGGTGTCTGCCCAGAGGGTGTCCCCTGACCGTGGGAGCGGACCATCAGGTATTTACCCCCCCCAGTGCACACCCCTGGGGTTAAGGGGTGGGGACAAGAGACATGACCAGGGCCCTCCACATGCCCAGATGACCATGGCCCCAAGAACAGCAGTGGCATGTCCCTCAGAAGGGTGCATCAGCCCCTGCCCCCCAGCAAGACAGCGCCATGCCCCATCCCTGGGGATGGTGGGAGCGGAACCTATGGTCCCCTGTGGGTGGGAGGACACCCATCATCATCATCAGCATCTCCCAGGGACGGGGATGGGGAACCAGCAGCAGAGGGGTGGGGAGACAAGGGCCACGGGTCAGGCCCCACACTAACGGCTGTCTCCGCTCTTCTTCCCCCCTGTGTTCCGCAGCTGCACCATCGGAGGGCCCGGAGAGTGCCAGTGAGGTCTCAGTGGTCCCGGAGAGCCCACCCGGGCCATCCCAGCAGGCCAGCCCCTCGGCAGAGCACCAACCAGCCCCAGGACGAGGCCGCCAGAGGAGGAGCCACCAGAGGACAGCGACGGACCCCCCAGCTGCTCGCGACCCTCCGGCGTCAGCTGGAGGTGTCCAAGTAGCGCTTGCGGGTGGAGGAGTGGCAGCTGGAGCTCCAGTAGTGTGCGCTGGCCTGGTGCCAGGAAGCATGGGGGGCCTTCATGCGCACGTTCGAGCGCATAGCAGAATACCTGGCCCCCCCATGCCATCCCGCCCGCCGCTCTGCCTGCCGCTCCACCCGTCGCTCCGACCGCCGTCCCACCGCCGTCCGCCACCCTGGGGCCTTCCACTGAGGGGGACCTGGGGCCTGCTGACACCCGCCGGCCATACCTGCCGGTTCGCCTAGCCCCCACCCAGCCTTGGCCAGGGCTCAGGCCGAGGCAAGGGTCATGCCCTCCAACGCTGGGCGCCGGATAGTGGAAGGGTGCGGGGCCGAGGATGTGGCCCTCACCTCCCCCTTTGTACGTATCCCCCATCATATATTTGTATATAGTTTGTGTTAGACCCCTGTTCTTTTATGGTACCTGCCCCCCCATGTAAATAGTTCCCCCCTTTTGTTCTACTATATATAGATACTGTAGTATTAATAAGAAAATTCACTGTTTTTTGGTTTCAAAAACAACAGGTCCATATTTATTTGCAAGGAAGGTGGGGGAGGTGTGCTCTTGGGTGCTCTGTGGTGTGGGCATGGGGGCAGGGAGTGTTGTGGAGGATGGGGGAGTGCAGTGGGGGGCCTGCCAGCATTCACCCCACGGCCTGGTTGAAATGGGCCCGCTGGGCCTCCCGGACCTGGATCCCCTCGGGGTCCACCTGGCGACTGGGGGCAGCGGGTGGCTGCACATCAGCCCTGCCAGCCTCCACAGCCCAGCCCTGGAAGAATGCCTCCCTCTTGCTCTCAACCAGGTTGTGGAGTGCGCTGCATGCGCCCACAACCTGGGGGATGTTGGTGGGGCCTGCATCCAATCGGGTGAGGAGACACCTCCAGCGCCCTTTGAGGCGGGCAAAAGTTCGCTCAACCACCTGGAGCGCATGGTTCAAGCGCGTGTTGAAGCGCTCCTGGCTTGCTGAGAGATGGCCCGTGTAAGGATGCATGAACCAGGGCCGCAGGGGGTACAGTGCGTCTGCGACAATGCAGACAGGCATGGTGGTGTCACCCACAGGGATCTCCCACTGGGTGATGTAGGTCCCCACCTCCAGCCGGTGGCACAGGCCCGAATTCCTGAACTCCCGGGCGTCGTGGGTGCTGCCAGGCCAGCCAACATAAATGTCCAGGAAGCAGCCCCCGGCTGTCCACCAAGGCCTGGAGGACCACCAAATGGTAGCCCTTCCTGTTCAGGAAGCGTCCTCTGCTATGCTCTGGAGCATGGATGGGGATATGGGTCCCATCCAGAGCCCCAAAGCAATTTAGGAAGCCCAGGCTGGCAAACCCCACGATGGCGGCATCTGGGTCCCCAAGACGCACGAGCCTTTGGAGGAGCAGGGCATCGATGGCGCGGATGACCTGCAGGGGAAGGACATGGGATAGCACCAGTGAGGGGTGTGCAGGGTGTGTATGGCCCTCCACCCCAGGGCTGCCCTCCACCCCAGGGCTGCCCTCCACCCCAGGTCTCTCCCCCCAGGACCCCCCCTTCCCTGGGTCCTCTAACCTCCACGAGGACAGCCTCGACGGTGGCCTTGCCCACGCCAAACTGCTGCCCCATGGATCTGTAGCTTTTTGGAGTGGCCAGCTTCTAGACAGCGATGCCGACCCGTTTCTCAACTGTGAGGGCACATCGCATGGAGGTGTCCTTGTGCCTCAGTGCCGGGGTGAGCCACTGGCAGAGCTCCAGGAATGTCTGCCAGCTCATGCGAAAGTTCTGGAGCCAGCGCTCATTGTCCCACTTGCCAAGCACCAGCTGCTCCCACCAGTCAGTGCTTGTGGGGTAGCTCCACAGCCGGTGGCGAGTGCGGCGGGGGGGGCGGTCGGAGGGCAGCAAGGTCTGGAGCTGCTTCATCCCCCCCTGGGGGCAGCCCCTCTTCTGCGAATAGAAGGTGGTCAGCTGCCTCCTGCAAAGCATTGAGCAGGGCAAGCTATGCTCCTGCAGGGGTGGGTGGGTGGGTGGACCTCTGGCTGCTGCTGCTGCTGGGGGTCCATACTGCTTCGAAGGGGTGTGCGTGCCTGTGGCTCTGCAGACCACGTGCTGTGCAGGCTGAGTGTGTCTGGGAGAGGCCCTTTAAGGGAGTGGCTAGCTGTTGCCCCGGAAGTGCTAGTCTGCCCTGTGACCCTGTCTGCAGCTGTTCCTGGCACTCTTATTTTGATGTGGGCCACTTTGGCACGTAGACGCTCCCCTGCAGCACCTACTTTGATGTGGTGCTGCCCAACGTCGACGTTGAACGTCGACGGCACCAGCCCTGGAGGACGTGTAGACGCTATTCATCGAAATAGCTTATTTCGATGTCGCTACATCGAAATAAGCTATTTCGATGTAGCATACACGTGTAGACGTAGCTCATAAGTGATGCTTACACATGGTGCTGTGACTTCCAGTTTGTTTATTAATATCTAATTAGATGGTAAAATACCACAGTATGTTTCAGCACAAAACTTTTTTGGAATTGTCTATAAGAGGCTGCTGTGCAGCACTGCAAATTAGCAACTTGGAGAACATAGCAAAAGGTGTCAAGGAGAGATGGAAGCAAACAAAGTCCTCACATCTGAAAGCTCCTGCCTTTGGGATGCTAAAAAACAAAACAACCCTTTGTAGCTACAGACTAATCTCAGACTAACAATGTTATGTCTTTAATACATACAAATGTAGTATGGGACCAGTCCTCAGAGTTATTGAGCAACCTTAGCTTCCTTTGAAATATTATGGATGTGATTCTGTTGTCCCATATATTGATGCAGTTCTCTTGGCTTCCCTAGTGTAAATGAAAACAGGGCTAGGTCAATATGTTTATTATAATATTTTTGTTTGGATGGTAATTCTGTTCATACAAATCCAATTAAAAATGGAAGTAGAATGTAGTAAGTCATGTTAAAACTGTGAAAGCTAGAAAGAAAAACTTTTTTGCACCTTTTTGAAAAAGGATCAATACCTTTAAAGGTTAACACTCAACTCCTTGCATACCAACAAAAGAGCCAAAGGCACTAGCCTACTTTCAAAATCAATATAAGTATTGGAAAACAGATGAAACACGTAGCTACAAAATATGCAATTGAGGAAATGGCATAAAACAGTTACACTAAGCAGGTTAAACTCCATACCATTCAGAAAACCTAACCACCAAGTTTTTGAGAAGATCACTAACATCTTTAAAAAATGTATTAATTTAATACAGTAAACCCTTGAAATGCACAACTTCAAGTTGCACTTAGCAGAAGCCAGGCAAGCAGATAGCCACACTGCTGGGGGAAGCCAGGGAGAAGCTGAGCCTGGCTCCCTACCACTCTGGGAGCCCGGAAACTGACCACCCAACTAGTGCTGATCAGTTTCCTGGTTCCCACCAAAAGTAGGGAGATGGGAACCAGGCTGGTGCTTGCTTCTCAACTCCAACCCCCACCCCCACTTGTGGCACCCAGGAAACTGACCAGCCATGTGCTGGTCAGTTTCCCAGGTCCCAAAAGTGTGGGGGTGGAGCTGGGAACCAAGTGACAGCCTGGTTCCCACTCCCTGCCACTCTGGGAGTCAGGAAACTGACCAGCCCTAGTGGGCTGGTGAGTTTCCCAGCTCCTGCAAGCCCAGGGGAGCCAGGAACCAGGCTGCCATCAGGTTCCTGTCTCCCCCGAGTTGCACAAAATTTGAGTTATCCGCATAACTCGGGGGTCTACTGTATTTTTCTTTGCTGTTTTGACATTTGTTTTCAGTCAATTTTTTTTACTGTAGGCTTTCAAAGCAGAAAAAAGATACCATTTATTGCTATTTGAGTTATAAATAATGCATAGAGCTCCCAGTCAGAACTGGCGCCCCACCGTGCTAAGCAATGCACATACACCTGGTAAGGCTATTTCTATACTACCACTTTTGTCAGTAAAACATATCACTGAGGGGTGTGAAAAAATGAACACCTGACTAACATAAAACACCCCAACCAAAGCACTGATGTGGACAGCACTATGTCAGCAACAGAATTAGTGACCACGACTACTCATTGTGGGTGATTTAATTATGCTAGTGAGGGAGCTGTCTTCAGCAGGCATAGAACAGCTACATGAGCGATCATATTACAGAGGCACAGCTGCATCTGTACAGCTGTTGCTACTCCAGACTCACTAGCGCAGATAAGTGCTGAGAGACAGTCCCTTTACGGCACCTTTGTGCATCTGAATGGTGCCAGGGGCCTTCATTGTGTAGAAAATCTGCCCCATAAAGTCCTTGCTGTGAAAATGAATTGCTGCTGTAGCATCAGATTGCTGGGATCTTTTCCTTTAGATTGTAGTCTCCTTCTATTTATTATACTAGTATATTCATTTCACATTCAATAATTGACCTCACTACTTAGCATTTTATTATTAAGTTTTCAGCATATGCTTGGAGTGATTAATGTTTATTGCTGCATGACCTTTGGGTGATCCACCAGGTGACAGATACATTCCAGGCATAACATTTTCCATTTGGGTGCACAGTCAGTAAAGTGTATGAGTCTGACAATACATTTTGCACTCTCCATGCACCTCTTTCAGTACTTCCCTTTCATATGCCATGAAAATGACCTTATTAAAAAAAAATCTCCCAGAATAGGCATTGTTATTCTAATCAGTGGAGAAGAGCTGTGCGTACATTTTCAGACTCATACTGGCTTAGATTAATCCAAGAACTAATGGATAAACAACTGTGTTTTTATCAAGGTTGGTAAATAAATACATTTTTGAAATATTAAACTTTGAAAGTAGATGAATGATACGTACTGCTGGTGATAATTACCAGTAGAAAACCAGCATGCATCACAAGTCCCTTGTCTTTGTGTTACAGTCTGATAGTTCTGTCCGTACTATTCCTGATTTGTGGGTGATTTCATGAAATCATACCATGAAATTACTGTATCATGGAATACCTATATGATTGTGGTCCCAACACCTGTACTCAGGATTGCAATGTTTTTCTGCCAGTCTACAGACCATGGTAAGGGATCAGTACTTGGTAAACAAGTATTTTAGTGGTTTTCAATTATTTTTCCTTTGTGAACACCTAAATAATTTCACATGGAGGTACCCCTGTGGAAATCATAGACATAATGTGTGGACTCTCAGGAGTCTGCAGACCACAGCTTGAAAACCACTATTGTATGGCAGCAACAAACTTTCATGGACCCCTTAAGCACTGTTTGTGGAATACCAAAGATCAATAGACTACAGGTTAAAAATCACTGGCCTATTTAAAGTAAAATACCTCAAGATACTAAGTTTGCTGTAGCTGGTAAAAGACACTTCTTCCTCTTATCTCAAGGGAGAAGGGGGTTGAGAGGACTTGAAAGTGAGTCATTTTTCACCAAATTAGGATTAGGAAGGTCACTTCCAAAAGCCAAACTAACTAGTAGCTACACACTGTTGGGTAGAGTTTTTGGACAGGTATGTGTGTAGGTACTGGGGAGTCAGTGAAGATTCAACACTGCATTCAGAGGAGCTACCAGCTTGGACAGTGACTACGAGAACTCAGAGATGGAAGCCAAAAGGAAAGACTTTAACCTGAAAGTGTACTGAGGAACCACAGATTTGGGCAGTGGTTGGACTACATTCAGGATCCAGGAGCTTGGAATACCTCTGAGTCCAGAGCAGAGTTAGAGGCTTCACAACAGTCCTAGTGGGTGGCCAGAAAGAGGTGCTCAGTAAGATCCTTGACAGCTTAATCTGTAAAATCCTAAATAAAACAGGGAAACTGATGCAGGGGAAAACTAAGGGTGAAAAAGGGTATAGGGAGGCCTGGCTGGGTTATGTTCTTGGAGCTGGGAGGAGGTAATGTGTGTGGCCTTCTCTTCTTTATTGTTACTTTGTAAATTACTGCCCATGCAGCTAACTTTGCAAAGCTGGTCTGTGCTTTGGCGAATGACAGTTCTGTTTTCTCCCCGTGAACACGTTCACAATGCGGGTAGCGACCCTTCAGAGACCTCTAAAGCTCCGTATCTCAAATCTCAATCCTGATAAACCCTACCTGGCTGCAGAGAAAGAATTCACATCCTCTTATTCCTCTGTGTACTGCCCATAGCTAAATTACAATCTGGCATTAAAACTCTTAGTTCGCAAAAATTTCAGCCTTCATAAAAATAGCTGTTTGATTAAGTATAGACCTTCAGGAGACTATTTCTGAATCTGTATGCCAAGATCTGCCCTTAGCCACTCCAGTACTCTCACAGAGAAATTCAACAGAATTTGGCCATTGCTTTTTTATTATTATTTTGAACAGTCCCATATTGATTTGACTGGTTATAGGAAACAGCTGCTCTCTCAGTCACTGCAACTGGCAATTAACTATCCACTTCTGCAGTGCCCACTTTCCATTTATACAAGGTCTAGACATTTCAGGAAGGGGATGAGAAATCTGTATGGAAGATTACACAGTATATTATATAGAAACCTGCAGGAGTTGTTCCCAACTGTTCACAGAAATGGTCAGCACTTCCGCCTTCAGGCTAAACTGATTAACATGCCCACCATTACGACCAAAAGCTTTTTACAATGACTTATTTTCAGACACATTTTGAATGTTCCATGCCTTAAAACTGAATTCGTTTTTTCATGAAACCCATCTGGAAAATCAAGTGGGTTTTGTTATTGTTGTTTACTATTTGGATTCTGGAGAAAATTACTACCAGAAAATAAGTAGAACATTCTTTAAATAGAGTGCTTCGAGAGGGACATGAATATTGGTGAGTTTAAAGATGAATAATCATAGCAGGGTTGATATAGGGTCCCTGCAATGACAACCACCAGAGAGGGGAGCCTATCACCCATGTTTGGATGCAGTAATAGAGAAAGGTGCCATGTGATCTTCCTTTCCTCCCTTTGGTATCTTTTCTCTTCTCAGTTCCATTAAAGCACCACCTTGGCTCTCAGCAGGACAGGATTAATTTAAAATAACTTCCTTCCTCTTCAATATGCATGAACTCTCTTTGAACTCTTTCCTTTGAAATGAGTTATGATTTCCATTGAACATTGCTACTAACTCAAACTAGTAAGCATCTGTTTTTTTTCCAAGCAGCTAACTTTTGCCCATCTACCTCAAAAATCATAATCACAATTACAGAAAAGGTAAAGGAGATTTGGAACTGCAGGTCATTACTTTCATCAATGTCAATAACATAATAGCTGCGTCTACACGTGCACGCTACTTCGAAGTAGCGGCACCAACTTCGAAATAGCGCCCGTCGCTTCTACACGCGTCGGGCGCTATTTCGAAGTTAACTTCGACGTTAGGCGGCGAGACGTCGAAGTCGCTAACCTCATGAGGAGATAGGAATAGCGCCCTACTTTGACGTTCAACGTCGAAGTAGGGACCGTGTAGATGATCCGCGTCCCGCAACGTCGAAATTGCTGGGTCCTCCATGGCGGCCATCAGCTGGGGGGTTGAGAGATGCTCTCTCTCCAGCCCCTGCGGGGCTCTATGGTCACCGTGGGCAGCAGCCCTTAGCCCAGGGCTTCTGGCTGCTTCTGCGGCAGCTGGGGATCTATGCTGCAGGCACAGGGTCTGCAACCAGTTGTCAGCTCTGTGTATCTTGTGTTGTTTAGTGCAACTGTGTCTGGGAGGGGCCCTTTAAGGGAGCGGCTTGCTGTTGAGTCCGCCCTGTGACCCTGTCTGCAGCTGTGCCTGGCATCCCTATTTCGATGTGTGCTACTTTGACGTGTAGACGTTCCCTTGCTACGCCTATTTCGATGTTGGGCTGAGCAACGTCGAAGTTGAACATCGACGTTGCCGGCCCTGGAGGACGTGTAGACGTTATTCATCGAAATAGACTATTTCGATGTCGCAACGTCGAAATAAGCTATTTCGATGTTGGCTGCACGTGTAGACGTAGCCAATGTGAACTTTGCTTGCTTTCATTAAGAGTATTCCACAGACATAACTTGAAGACAACTTTCCCAACATTCACAGGACATTTGATAAGAACAGTCATAGTGGGTCAGACCAAAGGTTCATCTAGTCCAGTATTCTGTCTGCTGACAGTGGTCAATACCAGGTGCCCCAGAGGGAGTGAACCAAACAGGTAACCAACCTCTCCTGCCATCCATTTCCAGCCTCTGACAAACAGAGACTAGGGACATTATTCCTACCCATCCTGGCTAATAGCCAGGACCTCCACGTATTTATTGAGTTCTTTTTTGAACTCTATTAAAGTCCTGGTCTTCACAACATTCTCTGGCGAGGAGTTCCATAGACCTCCTTTTTTAGTTCTAAACCTGCTACTCTTTAATTTCATTTGGTGGCCCCAAGTTCTTATTTTTTGGGAATATATATATAACTTTTTCTTATTTGCTTTTTCCACACATCTATCATATCTCCCTTCAGTCTCCTCTTTTCTAATCTGAAAAGTCCCAGTGTTTGACATCTCTCTTTGGTACTTGTTCCAAACCCCTAATAATTGTTGTTGACTTTTCTGAACCTTTTCTAATGTCAATATATCTTTTTTTGAGATGAGGCAACCACATGTGTATGCAGTATTTCCTTTGCTCAGTGAATTCCCATGGGTATTAAGGGAAGACAGATCATTTGGTAACACAAGAAACAAATCAAACTTTGTGCCTTTCTGCAAACCAAACCAGAGCTTTCAGGATGGGATCATTTCATTTTATTTTATTTTACTTTATTTTTATTTTTTAAGCTTGAAGATCTGACTGGGTCTCTTTGCTACCTCACAGAGTATTCATAGCAAACTGCGTATTTACATATTTACTGTGTCTATTTACACTTTACCTCAGCTTAATTCCCCAAATCCCATCTGTTTCTCAAATTGCAGGCTCGGGAACCTGCCACACAGAGCTTCAGTTTGTCTTGGCCACCATCTTCCTACTACTTACATTTACTTAGAAGATCACATAATTAATGCCTAAGACCTGGTATTACAAATCCTCACATGCTGTGAATCCTGATGCACTTCAGAATACAGTGAGCAGTCAGGCGTGATTGAACTAAATAGTGAGGTACAAGATCCCAGAAGAAAGTAAGCTAAAATCTGGATTGTGTTTGCAAAGACAGGAGAGTCTGAATGTTTTGTGTGGATCTGGAACCTGGGAACATGACAGATCCATTGACTCCAGAAGTTTAATTGAAATGTGGATAACACAGTTTTGGATGCTTATCTGAAGCAGTTTCAGATGCTTACCTAAAACATCACTTGAAGGTGTTTTGCCTCCCTACATTTAATTCTGTGACAATAAAATCATAACATTAAATATTGCGACTATAGTGATTCTGTCTTTCTTTTTTTTTTTTACCACAAAATTCTCTGGACTGGATTGTGATTTGAACTTTGCTTTCACACAGACAGTTAGAGTCTCCTTCACATCGCCCCTCTGGCTGCATCACATCATGAGACAGGCATAAGTAAGTGACAGCAGTACACAGCAAGTGATGAGTGGGCATATGGCTGCTGCGGGTGCTTTCAGAATCTTTTGGTGCTACAGGCTAGTGGGAAGTTGTTCCCAGTAAGCATGCAGGGCCTGCAACAGAGTTAGTTTCCAGGCAACCTAAGAAGCACAGCTGGCCTGTAGCAGGCTGCTATACCTCCTGAGCATCTGGAAGAGACTGTAAACCAGTTCTTAAACCCAGAAGCAGCAACACTTGAAGAGCTGCTGAAAGCATTTGTGAGGGGTAATACCAGCAAGTGATAGTGCCTGTTTGGTTTCAGCCGTGTCTCACTCTAGGTTCTAACACTTTGCTCCAAAACCTCATTACTAACTTTGGCATCTGGACACTGTTCTTTGCTCAGATCTCTAGGCCTGGTTACTGACATTTTCCTCTCTATCTCCAAAGCAAGAAGGAAGTTTGGAAGGTACACCTATGGATTTGTCAACACACAAAGCACTATCAGTTCAATTAAAATGGTCTAGTGATATCAGCATAACCCCCATATAAAACATGCAGTCTAAGTGTCCTATTTCAGGATAAACTAAACATGGTCCTACTGATAGCCTTTTGCAGTGGTTTCATCAAAACATTTTATATCATACCTAAACTTATTTTAAAGCAACTCTACACATAGAAAATCCTTCAGGGCCATTTTCCTCCATGTGCGGCTCCCAGGTTGGTGTTGTTATGTGTTGCCACATCCACAAACTGCCCTAGGGCAGGGGTAGCTCAGTGGTTTGCACATTGGTCCCCTAAACCTGGGGTTGCGAGGTCAAACCTTAAAGAGGCCATTTAGGGGATTAAGGCAAATAGACATCAAGGTAGTGCTTGGCCCTGCCAAGGGGGCTGGACTAGATGACCTCCTCAGGTCCCTTCCCATTCTAGGAGAGGTATATCTCCAGTTACCTCTGTAATCATATATAGGGCCCATCATTACTAACCCTCAACTTTTTTTATCCAAAGCCCCAGGTATCACAGCATTCATTTTACAAAAAAACAGTAAGCTTCTAACCCTCATGGTTGCAGGCAAAAGCTTGAAAATGTAACATAAGTATATCTTAAAAGTCAGAAACCAGAAAGCAAATAAAATCCCCACTTATTAAAAAAAAAGCAAGTTTTAAACCAATATCCCAATTTTTAACAATACTTAACAGGTGGGCCCGATGGCTTGATCAGTACTGAATAGCTGTAATTTATTTGTAGTTTCATTCGAATGTGTCTTTTGTGTCTTATCTCTGTTGAAGTCACAGATATCTGTGAGCAGCTTCTTGGGCACCTCCCAGAAGCATATGTAAAACCTGAGTGTGACAAATGTAAGTAACACTTTTCACCTGTTTTATTTTTTTTCACTCCTGGGTTTATTCCAGTTGTTTACTAACTTTATTTTATTCAGGAGTTGAAGTACTAAAATCAAATGTAAAAATGCATCTACTGTTCTCTTAAACTTAAAAATAAATGCTAGTGTTTATTTCAGTTTAGTGTTGTGTGTAATTTTTTAAAAGTTTCTATAGAAGAACAGACACCAATTCAGAGAATGATGTTGTCACTTTATAATGGGACACACCATGCCATTAATAATGACTAGGAAGGGAGGGCTGAAATACCTGTACATTCAATGCATGGTCATGTTCCAACAGTGGTTGATGAACCACTGTAAAGAGAAGTTTTGTTAGTAGTAGAGATGGGCAGGGAAATGATTTCCCATCCTATGAGAATTTCCAAATGTTAATTTTTTTTCACATCACAAATTGGAACGGTGAGTCAGGAAGTCAAAAGTTTAGGGAGATACACATACATGTCTCATAGAACAGGAAGGGACCTTGAGAGGCCATTGAGTCCAGTCCTCTGTGCTCAGAGCAGGACCTATCACCATCCCTTACAGATTTTTTTAAATCCAAACTGCTCCGGGACCATGAAAGGCCCCCCTCAAGGACTGAACTCACAAGCCTGGTTTCATGAGGCCGGTGACTGACCCAGTACAAAAAATGTTTTGTCACACAGGCTATGTCTACACCTGCATTCCTTTTTCAAAAGATGGAAATCGAAAATTCAAATGAAGTACTGATTTATGTATCTTGGGCTTCTGTTGCGTAATCTCTTTTAGGAAAAGATTCTTTCAAAAGAAAACAAGCAGTGTAGATGGGGGTCTTTCAAAAATAAGCCCCCATTTTCAAAAGAACCTTCTTCCTGAAACAAAATGGGAAGAATGAGTCTTTTGAAGATGCGGTTTATTTTCAAAAGAGCCCTGTCTACACAGCTTTTCTCCCTTTTGAAAGAATCTCTTCCTAAAAGAGATTATGCAGAAGCCCAAGATATGTAAATCAGTGCCTCTTTTACACATTTGATTTCCCTTATTTGCATTCCTCTGTTGAAAGAGGAATGAAAGCACAGACGTAGGCAAACTGAAATGCCAAAACACTTATGAATTGGGTCTGTCGATTCTTGCACTTTTGTAATTTTTCAACAGTTCCTTTCCATGTTAACTTTTAACAACTTTTATTTTTTGCTATAAACTAAATTTGTGAACAGAAAATAGTATCAAACTAAAATACCAAACTTATTCATTGAGAAAATGTTGCAAGAAGATGTTACAAAAATATTTAGAGGCTGCCATTTAAAAATATATTTTAAATGGAATATTTGTAAAAACTGACCTCTTCCCATGGATATTTTAAATGAAGGTATATTTTCCAAAGGGGAAAAAAAAAGAAGAAGGCAAAAAATTCATGCCCCTTTCTAATCAACAGGACAGAATAGAAAAAAAAAATCAATTGTATCAGAGTTTCTTCTTTTCATTTTCTCCTTTCTTGTCAGTCACTCAATAATGAGCAGAACATCTTCATGTCACCCTTCTATTTCTGAGTCCATTCATAGCTGATCAGCCAGATTCTGGAGCTGCAGGTCTTATCACAGAAGAGGCAGGTGTTAGTAACTGTTGGAGAGGTGTGGCACAGTTTTTTATGCTCTTTTCTTCTTCTCTGCCTCTCCTTGTCTGCCCTGCAGCAGGACCTCTCAGATTGTGTCACCCCTTCATGGATACCACTCTCCACTGGGAATGGTCTTGGGCAAGGTTCTCCCAAGTGCCAACACTGATGCTGCACTTTTTCATGTGTGTTTTCAGCATGTCCTTGTATTGCTTTCACTGGCTCCCAATGCTCCTCTGTCCCTTCTCCACCTTGGAAAATAGAATCTGTTTTGAGAGGTGCTAGTTGTTAGTTGATTAAAAAGCATAATTTACCTCTTCTTCCTGCTTAGGTGGTCTTCAATAGACTCAGTCCATGACATCTTCCTTGTTTTTATCCCTTTTAGCCTTATCCAGAGGCTCTCAACCAGTCTGTTTCCTATGTCCATCTTAACTTCAGTGCAGGTGTAAACATTTTTAATATATAAGGCAACACCTCCTCACTTTTCCCCTGCCCAGGCTTCCTGAGCAATATTTTCATTTGCCTGTGTGCCCTGGTTGCCAGATCCCATCAAACCTAGGTTAGCTAGCCTGAACCCAAATACTTTCTTCCCCTTCCTCAATTGGTAAAACCCATTAAACTAGGCTTTATTATGGAATGTTTCCTATTGCTGAATGTTTCCCACAGTGGCAGCCATTCAAAGCTGCCATTCTCTGGTGAGTCCTGGAGGTAGAACAGTGCCGAAATCATCTTTTTCCTTCCTTGTGATGATAACAATGGTCCCTTCTGCCCTTAATGTCCATGAGTTAACCATCAAACCACAACCAAGCTCGGTGGGGCAATTTTCATTTCCTTGAACAAAGAGGTGAAAGAAAAATACTGGACTTATAAGAAATTGGACAATTATGTGGGCAAGAGATGGTAGGTCTAAGTGTATTGATGTTCATAAGTCAAGCAGTAACAACTGTGTACATTAGACTGTCCTAAGTAGAAGGCAGGTTAGTAAATAAAAGCAGTAATAAAAGAGAAAATTTTCTGTGTTTTTAAAATGTTTTTGGATTGTAACTAACAAATATAAAGTCAACAGTTACAAATGACGATGTTATTGTAAATGGCCAGTTTCGTCATCACCCGTATATTCTCTGTCACTTACTGTGCAGCCCAAATGACTGCTCTCTTATGATTTACAAGAATATTATAACTGGCTACTGTCCATTCACCTTCTCGCTTATTGATAGATGGTCAAAAACCACAGATTAAAAAAACAACAAGAGGGGATAATGATAATCATCATTTAAAAATTTGACAAACATTAATCCATATACATCATCATTTGATCCAGAGATATGTGGAAAACTGGTCACTAAGAGGCAAAGTGCTTAGCATAAATAAAATTGGGGATTAGACATGCTGAGAAAGCAAGGATAAGTTTGTTCCATGAATTAAGTTTCTGCAGGATATGCAAAGGTGTCATCTCCATTTGTGTACTGTAAAACATTGCTAAAATTTATAGTAAAGGGAAGAAATATTCTGTAGATTAGAAAGTATAAATTTGCATATTTACCTCATTGCATGTAAGAATTTTCTGTTTTATTACTTTTATGATGACATGATTTACAGTACATGAGCCCTTATTCATAGGGCATCCACCTGTATATTTCTTTCTAATATAATTTGATCACATTGCATAGAAGATATTATAGCCATTATGTCAAAACGTTAATATCATGAGGCAGAATAATGTCAGTTTTTATTAAAGTGTTATTAATACCCACTCATTTAATGTCTTTACAGCAAGAATTCCAGAATATTAATGGCTCTGCTCTTATCTGCGCACTGCATGCACTGTACAGTAGATGGTTAAAGATATGAATCACAGGTGAAGTCAATAATTTAATATTAGAAATACCTTGTGACTTATAACTCAGAAGAGCTGTGACATCTGGGTAACTTTAATATTCTGTGTTAAATGGCACCAACTAAAGTGTGGCAGATGCTAAATACAACTGAATTGACACTCAAAATTAGGAGGACGGATTAAAAAAATGCAAGGTAAAAAGTGTTAATGTTCCGACTCCAACAAGGAAAGCACATAGTTAAAACTTGTTCTTTGTGCAGAGAGATTAGGCTCTGCAGCACTTGCTATTTGTGGCATTCTTACATTTAACTCACATCTGGACAGATAACATGTAATCAATGGCATGGCCAAGGTTTGTATGGTAATGAGAGCCTGTGAATAATCCATAATGAATAATTTATTTCATGCATTTTAGTCTGAATTTTCATAGAAAAATATGTACAACTGGTAAAGGTTTTTTGTTACTTGAAGTGGTTAAGAATGTCTTCAATCAATAACTATTGTCATTTGGGCACATTCTGTGCAATTACTTGAAATGCAAAATATTTGTTTTATTGCTTATTTACAGAAGTGTGGCATTGCTTCTTTAATTCTTTCCCTCAGTTGAAGGATCTACATTAACTGTGATGTTCAGCACTTGAGTTACTTGCAAAAGATCTGCTTTAGCTAGTGTCTGCCTACGTCTACATTAGAAAGTTTTGCCAACAAAACCAAAGCTTTCACACTCAAAATGCTTCTGAGTTTTAGCTGATCTGAATAGAAACATCATGGATATGTCTATGCTCCAGTGAAATTACTGTCACTGTCATACCATAGTGTCTGACAAAACTTGTGTCAACAGATTGTGGACACACACCAAAGTGGATCGAAAGAACAATCCATTATGTTGACAGAGAGAGCGGCCAGACTGAATGATAGAGTGGGCCCCAGAATGCCCTGGATTGCCCTACTAGGAGCACTGGCAAGGCACACCTTAAAAGGGACCCTTCTTCAAGACACTCATTCCCTACCCTTGCTGATGCTTCCCTATCTCTTTGAGGGACAGCATGTCAAGTGGGGGGCTCACAGACTTTCTGGGAGAGACTTCGGGCTTGCACTGGCTTCACTCACAGTTACTTCAGCTGCTGCTGAACCTGATCACGGCCTTCAGCCACCTCTTCTGGGGGATGCACCTGATACCAGCTTCAAGGAGCATGAACTCTGCACCATACAGGCCTACCTGTGCTCACCACCCTGGTGATCAGGTGAGTCTGGAGTCATACCACCAGTGCCAACTGGTGGGACCAACTGGTCATGGGGCAGTGAGATGACCAGCAGTGGCTCCAGAATTTCTGAATGCAGAAGGATACTTTTCTGGAGTTCTGTGCCTGGCTCACCCCTGCCCTCTGGAGAGCCCACCGGCTGCAGCCCACCAGCCTTGTGGAAAAGTGTGTCTCCATCACCCTAGGGGAGCTCACTACACCCGACAGCTACCACTGCATGGGAAACCAACTCACAGTGGGTAAATCTAGTGTTAGGGCTGTCCTCATGCAGGGAAGGCACTCTCAGGCTGCAGGCGATACACAGAGAGAGGGATGGTGTGCCACTCAAGTGGGATCCCAGGTAAGTGGGGTTGGGGGAGTGAGGTGTGTGGGGACAGGAGAAAGTCCCATCCCTGGGGGACTGTGCTGCCCCACACTTACACTGCTGTGCTGCTGGGGACACAGAAGGGGGAGTTCTTGGAGAGGTCAGAGGATAGGGGATTGGGAGCCCGCTGGGGTGCCAGAGCTGTGTCCCTGTGTCCCTGATGTGGGTATTTGGTCTCCTCCTCTTGCAGGTCATGATGACCATCAACACCATCCTACTGTGGAGGATCATCTGTCTCACAGATGTGGATGTGGTCGTGGCTGGATTCACTGCCCTGGGGTTCCCCAGCTGCTTCAGGGTGATAAAAAGGACCCACGCTCCCGTCTGTGCTCCAGACCACAGCACAGCCCTTGCCCTGTTGGTGATGGTCCTTCCAGCCATGGGCTTGCCCTCACTGTGAGGTGGGGATGGGGGGAAGCATGCCCTGGTCCTGGTTCTGGGTTGGTTCTGCCTAGTGCAGAGGTGGGGCTGGCCCAGCCCTTGAATGGTGCAGCTGTAAGTAAGACAGGAAGGAGGGATGGTGAGTCATTCATGCAACACAGCCCTTAAGTCCCTGCCCTCCACTATGGGCAGCAGCCAACCATGCCTGGGGGTTATCTGCTGGTTCCTGTGTGGGACATACTGCCTTGAACATGGCTCCACTTGCCAGGACTGCAGCACAAGGTCCAGCCCAAGATGGCCTTGTAAGCCTTGTAGCATGCCCCATCTGCAGCCACCCCCCCGTGCCCTGTGGTGTGTGACACATGGGATATGAGAGAATCCCTTGAAGAGGTTCAAGGATGACCTGGGCATGGCCTGGCTCAAGGGGCTCCAATCCAGGGTGATCATGAGCATGCTTCCTCTGGCCTTGTATCTCATGTTTTCCTCTGTCTCCAGATGTGTCCCAGGCTGGTCGTCTTCCTCCTCTTGCTCTGGCAGTGGAGTGGGGAGGGCCTCCTCAGTTATGTCCATGGTGGCCGTTGCAGGGGAAGGTGTCCTCTCCTCTTAGAGGTGGTGAATAGTAGAGGCAGGTTGTGGGTCCCGCCCTTTACCTCTGGCCAGCATCGCGGGCCCAGGTGTAACCCTGGCACAGCTCATTCACCTTTGCAGATATCGACTCCATGATGTAGGTGGGGTGGCCTGGTGGCACCAGAGTGTTGGCCAGCCAGGTGTATGCTGAGGCATTGTGCCTCTTGGCTGCAGGGTCGAAGTAGATCTCCTCCTTAGCCAAGATGCTGAGGAGGTCCTGTATCTCAGGCCCAATCCATGATGGGGCACAAAATTTTCTGCCCTGGAGGGCTCCTGAGACACCTCTGATGGTTCCTTGATAGGCAAGAGTGGTTGTGGGGTGGGTGGTTCTCAAGCTGGCTTGCCATCACACCCGAGTACAGGAGGGAGTGGCTGTGGGAGTGCAGAGCTGAGCAGCAGGCTGTAGACCTACTTTCTACTTCCTGCCTTGGAGTTTCTGGGGCTCCCTGTGCCTTTAAGCTTGGCCAAAGGCAGGGAGTATAAAGCTCTTATTGCTGTGGCCAGGGGTAGTCCCTCCCCCCACCCCAGCCAGCTGGCTGGTGACATGGAAGACTTATCTGTAAACAGAAGGCCTCCTTGGAGTGTCCATTCTTGCTTTCTGTCGACAGATTCTGTCAAGAAAGACATTCTGTCTGTTGGGGGAATGGCAGAATGCTCTCAACAGAAGTGTTGCATTCTGTCAATTTGCTGTTGACAGAATGCCTTTGTTTTGCGGACCCTCCATGATTTTTGTCAACAAAATGCCAGTTTTGTCACCAAAACTTTCTACTGTAGACATAGCCCACAAGCCGCTGCATAATAAAAGAAAAAATTCCAACTGGCTCATGCCAGAGTCTTTTACAGGTTCAGTTCCTCACACTAGCTAAAACCATGACTTGATTTAAACCCATGTACTCTGAGTGGAGCATAGGTCATCTACAAGTCTCTTCCACTTCACTCTGTATTGGGACAGAACTTGTAGCTGACTCCTACATTTAAATGGATTAGAAGACTATGAAATTATCATTTTCTGTTGTTACTAGTTAGTTAAGCTTTCTGAAATTCACTTGTTACTGCTCAGGCATTTTACTGTAACCTGTGAATCATCACCATCGTTATCATCATCAACAGTAACCATGGGCTCAGTGCCTCCCTCACTATTTCTTTCCATATTTCCCTCTCCAATGTGGAGTGGCTTAGTTTCTGTAGACGAGCTCAGAACCAATCTATTATATCATCTACCCATTCTCTGTGGGGTCTGCCTCTCCTATTTGAACCATCCATTATGTTGAATACCAGGATCTTGATTTTTCGTTCATTGTTCATTCTGTAAATATGCCTGAATAGCTGTAACGTGCGTTCTATAACCTTCTGCAGGGGGCTCTCTTTTGGCTTTCTTTCTTATATAATTCCTCATTCGTGACCTTCTGCATCCATCCTACTCTCAGGATGTTTCCACATCAATAGCTCTAGAATGCCAATACCCTTCTCTTTGAATACTTCATTTTCACCTGTGTCTGACATCCATACAACATGCTGCTGAGTACACACATTTTCAAGACTCTCAGCTTTGCTCCTAAGCTAATCACTTTGCTTTTCCAGATCTTATCCATTGCCTTCAAACTCGCTCTTGCTTACACTATTCTAGTCACTGTTTCTTTCGTGCAGTCTAGATCATATGTTATGTTGCTTCCCAGGTATATGAACTTCTCTACGTTCTTTAGTTTGATCCCATCTACACTGATCTTCCTATTTCCTTATCTCCAAATACCATTGTTTAGTTTCATCAGTCCGTACAGCTTCCCTTCTTTGTTTAGAACCTGTACTATTCTCGCAAGCTTCTCTTCCACTTCAATGATAACTATATCATCCATGAACCTCAAGCTGTTGATTCACATCACAGATATCCCTTCTACCTCTTCCTTGATCTTGCACAGACATCCCTTCTACCTCTTCCTTGATCTTGTCCTTTGCTTTCTCTAAATGCATGATGAAGCTATTCGGCAATATTGGATCTTCTTGTCTCATACCTCTACTCATCCTAAAACTTTCCATCTCTCTGCACATTCTCACTGCTGCCTCTGCATTATCATTGATATCCTTCAACAACCATATCAGTCTGCTATCCACTCTGTATGACTACACCACCATCCAAGTCACTTTCTGATACTGTCAAATGCCTTCTGAAAATCAGTGAAGCAATTGCAGATGTTCTTTCACTGAGCTTTTGCATATTTTGAAATAGAACTAACAGGGCTCAAAAAGACCTAGATAAATTCATGGAGTATAAGTCCATCAGTGGCTTTTAGCCAAGATAGTCAAAGATGATGTCTCTAGTCTCTGTTTGCCAGAAGTTGAGAACAGGTGAAAGGGAACAGGTCTTTTGATGAGTACTTGTTCTGTTCAATCTTTCTGAAGCACCTGGCATTGGCCACTATTTTAAGGAAACTGTGATAGATGGACCTTTGATCTGAGACAGTATGGACATTCTTATGCAGAAAACACCTTTTTCTTGAATAATTGTATAAAACAAACATAAAAGAACAAACACAATTGAAGAAAATGTCTTGCATTTTGAATTCATGGAGGTTTCTTGTAGTTCAAGTTTTAAATTATAACTATACTTTGAACTATAATTTTAAGAATATAGAATGTCCGTTTACCCATGTAGATTAATGCACAGCTTTCCACCCATCTATCAGATGAGAATTGCCTGTGAAAAATGTCTTTTTATGTGTTAATAGAAAACAGAAAATGTCACATCATAATTTATTTGCATGCTAACTAAGCCCCAAGGCTGGCCACAAAATATTACCTGACTAATTATATCATTGACCAAAATGACATGAAAATGGAAACTTCCCTGCTGTGTCCAATATTTGCTAAATACTTTTAAATTAAATTATATTCTTAATAATAAAGAAATTGGTTAAAATGAGAACACCACCAACTTAGGTGTGTATTATTCACATCTTAAAAGTCTGCATTGGACGACATGATTTGCTCAATATATTATTACAAAAATGTATTGATGGAGAAAGCATTCTGCAATGATCTCTTTGCAAACCTACCTTTTTTGTCTATAGCATGATCATTTTTGAATATTATTAAACATTATTATTTCCCATATGTGCAGTTATTAATAGCCTGTTAAATCCACCGGTAACCCATCATGATGTGGTAGACAACAGAAAATTCATTTTTCTTTTCTCATAGCTGAAAGGAAACTAATTCAATTTCTTATAAAGAGAAATATTGGAAATGAAAGTACAGAGCTTGAAATAAAATGTGGTTGCCTTATCATCCCTTTATTTCTCCCTCTAAAGACTGTAAAAAGACTGTTGTTCTATATCCATTAACAATATGCCCAATCAATACTTTTAGACAGAGAATTTTGCAAAACAAAAGGCAATGAATTGTAAGTAGTCAACTATTTTTATTTATGCAACTGGTAGGGTAATGGCAAAAATTAATAGTTTCCTTTTCTTGAAGGTAAAGGGGTATGAAAACACAAGACCAAAATAATTGCTTGGGTAGCATTTTGTCCACAAAACCCAGGGAGCATCCAGATTCCCAAGGCATTCTGTTGATGGTAAATTGATAGAACACGACACTTTTGTTAACAGTCTTATGCCACTCCCCATGGTGTGTAATGCCTCTGTCGACAGAGATCTGTCAACAGAAAGCAGGTCTGGATGGCTCTGTCTACACTTGCATTCCTCTTTCGAAAAAGGCATACAAATGAGGAAAATCAAAAATGCAAATGAGGTGTAGATTTCCATATCTAGTTCTCCTTATTAGCCTGAAGTCTTCTCTCTTTCACAATGGAAACAAATCCAGATTCACACTGGTTTAAGTGGCATTTTTTTAGAAATCAACCTGAGTATTGGGATTTTACAAGCAGTAACTCTCATGAGCCATATTAATAGCACTGTGTAACCTAAATGTGTATGACACTTATCTGTTGCATATGACAATGTAAAGATAAACTCATTTTCTCTAAAATGCTTTGAGATCTTTGGATTGAAGGTGTTAAGTAAACGCAATTACTCCTTATGAAATAGAAGGGCACATTTACTTTTTGAAGAGGTACAAAGAGGAGTTTTGCTGAATTTTTCTCTATCCAGTTTAAATGAGGAAGCTTTAGAATAAATGGCTTGTCTGAGTACAAAGCATGGACTGAAGTTTACTATAGAACTAGGGCCGTGTGTACACTGGCACAAAACTTTGAAATGGCCATTTTGAAGATTACTAATGGGATGCTGAAATGCATATTCAGAGCCTCATAGCATGCTGCCAGCCACAGTTCTTCAAAATTGCCACTTTTCGCTGCTGCACGACTTGTCCAAACAGGGGTCTTTTTGAAAGGACCCTGAGAACTTTGAAATCTCGTTATTCCTATCTGCATATTCAGTGCCTCATTATCATGTTGCCGGCCGCAGCTCTTCAAAATTTGCTGTTTTTCACCGCTGCGCAGCTCTTCCAAACACAGGTCTTTTTCACAAGGACCACAGGAACTTTGAAATCCCTAGGAATAAGGGGATTTCAAAGTTCCTGTGGTCCTTGTGAAAAGGACCTGTGTTTAGATGATCCGCGCAGCAGCAAAAAGTGGCAATTTTGAAGAGCTGCAGCCGGCGGCATGATAATGAGGCACTGACTATGCATGTCAGCACCTCATTAGCAATCTTCAAAACAGCCATTTGCATGGCCATTGTGAAGATTTGGGCTAGTGTAGACATAACCTAGAAGATGAAAGCTTCTATGGTAGCAGAGTCATGAGAGTTCAGCTCAGTCATCCACTGTCTGTGCTTCTTGTCTGATTAATTTTCCCTGTGTATTCTTTTTTAAGACTTTCTGTGGCCTGTGAAGGCTAGTTTTCTTTCTTGAACTTGTGGGTGGTCATATCTTAGTATAATATTGATACTTTTTTACCACCACATGCCAGAACATATGGGAGCTGTTTGCATTTGTACCCAAACAGGTACCTCTTGGATTCAGATTATTTCAGTCCTTCTGAGAAGCCTTCACACCAGTATGCCTGAGTAGTATTTGACCCAACAGGAAACACTAAAGCAACAAAAAGCAGGATATATTAGTGAACCAGAACTTATACAAGACAACAGAAAAGACACTTGGTGGGGATATTTTGGGATTCTTTTTTCCATGCACTGTAGTAGTTCATGATAGCTATGCATGTTCTCTATAGCTTGTGCATAGAACTGCCCCTTACCTGGAAGTGGAACAACCCCTCTGTCATACCAGTAGCTGTTACTCCCACCCCCTTACATCAACTGCCTTAGACTCTTTGGACTTCCAAATTCTTTCTTGTTCTTGTGGGACCTACTGACAACTTAATCTGGTGATAATCTACCAAAAAAGTTTAACCATGCTTGTAGCTGTTTTCATTATTCCCACTAACTCAGACTTTCTAGGCTTCAGAGGGACACACAAAACACAGGACTAATCCTGGAAGATTTGTTTTGATTTGTGCAGGTGACTGCAGCCTCATCAATGGAATTGTAACCAGAGAGTCAATGGCTATGTCTATTCTATGAGATAATATTGATTTTAAGTCATTTAGCCAATTTTTCCAAGTGCCTGTCTTCACTGCAAATTCCATTAGTTAGATTTATGGGGCACTAAAATTGACATAATATCATAGTAACTTGATGGGTGCAGCGTTCAGTTCGAATTTCAAATTCCAAATGAAGGGCAGCGAGGAAGTGCCATGTCTTTAAATTGAACTCATTAGCCTCCAGACTTGTCCCATTTGTGCCCCACAATGTCCCATAGTTCTCCACTCTGGCATCTTCCATCTCCACTGCTCTCATGTGGAGAGGAATTAGGCAATAGGAAGAATGTTTCAATTTGGCACCTGGAAGCCCATGGCTGTAGGGTCATGAGATGGTGAAAAATCTTCTTTCTTTTTGTTTGCTAGGAGCATGGCTGTGGGGTCTGTGGTTCTGTGAATACCCCTGGTAGCTGCCTTTTTTTTTTCCTGTGCTGCCTTGTGCCAGCCGCTGCCCTCCCCGCCCCGCACCATATGGCAGCTAGGTTGTGGGTGGGGGTCGTGCTTGTCTGATAGGATGAGAAACTTCTTTTCAGCCGTTTACATGTTGTCCTGTCCCCTGCAACCCCTCCCTTCCCTCCCTGAGAGGAGCCTTGCAGTCTGGAACTTCCCCTCACACGCATCACATGGCAGCTAGTCTGTGGGTGGGAGTCGTGCTTGGATGAGAAACTTCTTTTCAGCCACTTATATTTTGTCCTGACCCCACATCCCTGCCCTTCCCTCCCTCTGGAGGTGCCACACAGTCTGGAACTTTACTGCACTCAGCTGCATCATGTGGCTTGACCCCAAACCAATAAAAGAAAGTGCTGGGCAAGGTGCCAGGCAGGGTCCTGTAGCTGGCCAGGGGAAGTCTCCTCAGGTGGTCATGATTTTTGGGTCCGGCTGTAGCAGGGGGTCTTTTAGCTGCCCTGAGCCGTAACTCTTTCGGTGATTCATGGCCGTTTCAGTGTAGCACCCTTGCCTATTTAAACAAATTCTTGTTCAGAGGGTCCTCTTTGCCAGGAGGTCTATATCCAGATCCAAGACCCAGTGCTTTTGCATCCTGTTTTCAAAAACCTGTTGGTTGGAAAACCCAAAATCTTTTTTCTAACTATTCCTAAATGGTTTCCTACCCCTCTCACTTGTTCAGACTAACCGGTGTTCAGCTTCACTTTTTATAAATGAAACACAGTGGTTTTGTCTGAGCTGTGAGTTCTCTTTTGTGCTGCAGCTGGAAGTGTGAGCCATGGAGTTCAGTCTGAAGTCATTTGGAGCCTTGCATTTCGCAGACTGTAGCACTGGACTTGGTGTAAAGAGGATTCCTTACATTAAAGTAGGAAGAGAGGCCATTTTTCCCCATCACTGGCAGACTGCCAGTATCATTCATATAGGGGAAAGCCCCAGTATCCTAGGCAGGGCAAAGCACAACAGTCTTTAGCCCACAGCCACCTGGCTGGGCCAGACTACAAGGAGCACATGGTCCTTCTGGCTTAGGGGTGAACAGGCCACAACCCTGGGGGTAGGGTTGGCAGCAGGGGGTAGGGGAGCCCAGACTAAGTCTATTCTTCTTCAGTTCATCCTGAACTTATCTTCACTCTTTATGAATAAAAGAGACTGTGGTGTGGGTCTATATTTAGGTTAATTGTATGTGCTTGTGTGCATTTGGTTGTGTTGATTTGTATCGGGGCTCTGTACTGAGAGATTTGTGTTGATTTATGCAGGCAGCAAATCGGGGTTGTTTGTTGCATTGAGGGGCTCTTTGTGAGTGGTGGGGGGTTATAATATGTGATGGCTGTGTTGTTGTGTGGGTGGTTTTGAAGAATTTTGACAGTTGCACCAACCAATTCCCCATTTGTTCAGTACGCCTCCTGAAACTAACACAATTACTGCATGTGAATGAGCTCTAACATAGACATGATGATTGACTGAGTTACCTCTAATATCAAAATGCTCTTGGACTCTTGGCAATGTGAAATCTATAGCCATCAGAATTCAGGAAAAAAAGGTGGATTTCTAAAGATATTAGAAACCAAAAGACTCCCAACAATGGTACTGGTCCATTACTAGAAGGAAATGGCAGAATTATCAATAACACAGAAAAGGAAGGAGTGTTCAATAAATATTTCTATTCTGTATTTGGGAAGAAACAGATGATGCAGTTATGTCATATTACGGAGACAGTACTTTACTTTTTCCCAAGATATTAATGGAATAGAAGGATCTGATGATGTGGGTCTGTCCCAGGAAAGCTCATCACCAAATAAATCATTTTGTTAGTCCTTACAGTGCTATGTTTCTGCTGCTTTGTTTTGTTGGAGTACAGACTAACACGACTACCTCTCTGTTACTATTCAGCATCTACTACAGTTAGACATGTTTAAACCACACATAATGTTCATCCAAGAGCTGAACCATTAATGCTGATGTTTCAATAAGTCTTGGAGTGCTGCAGAAGTTCCAGAAGACTGGAAGAAAGATAATGTTGTACTAATTTTTGAAAAGGGTAAAAAGGAAGACTCAGATAATTATAGACTTGTCAGTCCGACATTGATCCCAGGCAAGATAATGGAGTGGTTGATAAGGGACTCAATTAAAGTTTTAAAGAAGACAAATATAATTAATGCCAATCAAGATGGGATTATGAACATTACATACTGTCAAACTATTCGATATTTTAAGACATTGCAAGTTTTGTTGAAAGAGGTAATAGTGTTTATGTAATCCTCTTCACTTCTCTAAGGCTTTTCACTTGATACTGAACAGCATTTTTATTCAAAACTAGCGATATAAAATTAACATAACATTCATTAAATGGATGAAAGCTGGTCAACTGAGAAGTCTTACATTTTATAAATGAACTTCAAAGAAAACATAAAATCATAATTGATAAAATTCCCAAATGACAAAAATGGGAAAGATACAAATAATAGAGAAGACAGGGTCACTAATACAGAGCAAATTTTAACACTTTGTAAGATGAGTTCAGACACATTTCTTTTTATAAATAGAGCTGTAAAATCTAGGAACAAAGAACATAATCCATACTTACAGAATGGGGAACTGCATCCTGAGAAGCAATCACTGAAAAAGATTTGGGGTTACACCTGAGCTGTCATTGTGACACTGTGGCCAGAGGAGCTAATGTGATCCTTGGATAAATACATTGGGAAATTTTGAGTAGGAGTAGAGGAGTTATTATTCATTTATATGTGGCACCAGCACACATGCTTTAGGAATGCTGTGTCCAGTTCTGGAATCACAATTCAAATGGAAGGTACAGAGAAGAACAATAGGAAAGATTAAGGATTAGAGAACATAACATATAGTGATAAACTCAATGAGTTCAATACATTTATCTTAACAAAGAGATGGTAAAGTGTGTCTGGATTACAGTGTATTAAGTACTGACATGGGGAATGAATGTTTGATGAATTCTTCAGTCTAGCCAAGAAAGGAACAACATGATCCAAAGGTTGGAAGTTGAAGCTAGAAAATTCAGAACAAATAGGAATAAGGGGATTTAGAAGTGTGTGGGGTCCTTTCGAAAAGGACCCTGTATAGACTAGCCATGAACAATCGAAAGTGGCACTTTTGAAGTGCCACGGCTTCCATTATGCTAATGAGGTGCTGCATATTCATTGCAACACCTTATTAGCATATCCCAAAGTGTCTCATTAGCATCTCCCTTTCGAAAGTGGTGGGCTAGTGTAGACATAGCCATAGAGTCAAAAATGGCTGAGAACATGCAAACAGACTTAAAAATCCAATGGTGATTTAACAGGGTGATACTGAGGACAAGAAAAGCTGTTGGTCATATTTGCAGCTTTTTCCAGTGCTTCAAATCAACTCTACAGATGTTCTAGGCATTCAAGACATCCAGAGTGACAGCCCTAGAATCTTATAGACTCTTGATGTAGTTGTCCAGCACTTACAGTGCTTAAGTTGCTGCTGCCATGTATTCTTAAAATGCAGGGATTACTGAGATCAAAGACAAAGGAGTTGCTGTCTATCTGAGGTTTCCATGTCAAGTCTGTCAGTTTGGTATATAATGTTAGCTGGGGAATGATGGCCTGCTGTGGTACAGGTTCCACAAGGGGTAAGGCCTTCTCTTTTTTTAAAATATCTGTACATTTCCTATTTTTGCAATGATTCTCCTCACCTTATTTTTAAAAGAATAGCCTCCTTTCATCTCACTTTATATTTTGTTGCATTTAATAATTTCTTCAGTGCTGTCTAGTGTCAGTTCTTGCACACAAAGCAGGCTTTCTCTAAACATCTCACTGACATATCACTGGATCCACTCCAGTCACTGCTGTAGTGTCTCCTTGTGGCTCATCTGAGGATTAGTCCACCATTGGTGTGATGCTTCCTTTTGAAGTATTTTAGTCCCTTGTCCAAATCTCTCACTCTGCAGACTCTCTCTCACTCCGCGTGTTGCTGCATTTCCTCTTTGCGGCTTTGCATCCAGGAGAAGCCAATATAGTTTCCTTGCTTTTGGGGTATCAAAGTTTCTCTAAACAAACTTCCACACGATCTTCAAAATCCACTGTCCAGTCCAGAGGTTGGCAAGGGAAGCTCAGGTCTGCCATTTTCACTGGGTTCCAGCCTAGGGACCCTAGTCTCCTCTCTCTGACTTCATACAAGTTCAGTCTCTTGCCATCCAGATGACCTTCAGGTTCATTTAGAGAGGTAAAGTATTCTGCCTACACATCTGTGACATGCAGTTCAGCCTGTCATGTATCCCCTTCCTAGCCTTTTTAACCCCTTTCTAGTGTTAGTACAAACATTCTATCACACTGCAATTCCACAGATAGGTTTGTCCTTTAGTAGTGAATCTATTAGCTTGTTGCACTGGTTAGGCTTTATTACTTGTTCTTCACTTTGTCACATGTTTACTTGTCCAGGTATGTGCATATGAAGAAACTGAAATGTCTTTTGGTGCAGGATACAACATATTTATTTTGATAAAGTTTAAAATTTCTCCCCTGAAATGGAATTACTAAAAACATTTAAGCTGTGTCTAAACTGGAGTGCTTTTTCGAAAGGGTGCCTTTTGAAAGAGAGCAGTGGAAAGATGCCTTTTCTAAGGGGAACATCTACACAAGCGCTGTGACTGGGACCGTCGACGAGCACCATTAAAAGGGCCACACGCCACATTGAAAGGGGCCATCTAGGCCACTGAAAGAAAGTGTCTACATGCACCTATGCCCTCTTTTGAAAGAATAGGGCAGGAAATTCTGCTCCTTTAAAGGACCGCTTCCCAGCACCCTTGGCCTGCACAGCACATGGCTTATGGAGCTACCACAAAGCCCTACAGAGGCAGTGTCCACAGGAAAGGCCATGGACCAGCAGCATCTGGAAACCATGCTGGCTGCCACCAGCAGAGTGGGCACCCTGCTGGTGGGGCACTGGTGGCCATCCTGCAGCTCCTGGCAGGGCCCCCCCCAGGGGTAGAAGAGGATGCCCCAGACCATGGGGTCCTTTCCCCCCGACCTCTCCCCAGGCACTCTGCTGGCTCTGGAGCTACCCTGCCTGCTCCAAGTGGTGAGAGCAACTGGTCATGGGAGAGTGGGACTTCTGAATGCAGCAGATGACCCTCCTGGAGCTGTGCCAGTGGCTTTCCCTGTCCCTGAGACACCAGAACATCCGAACATGGCTCGCCCTGCCTGTGGATAAGAGGGTTGTGATCGCTGTCTGGAAGCTGGAATTTGGTGTGGGCAAGGCCACAGTTGGGGCCCTCATGATGGAGATAAGGAGGCACAGGCAGGCACCCACTGCAGGGGTGGAACCTGGGGGGGGCTGGGTAGAGCCGGGGGTGTGGGCACACCCCACAACCCTCATGGATGCCTGTGTCTCCCGCATCAGGTGGTACGTACCCTCAATGCCATGCTCCTGCAGAGGGCAATCTGTATCCAGGATGTGGATGTGGCCATTGTGGGCTTTGCCACACTGGGGTTCTCAAATTGCTTCAGGGCCCTCAATGGGACCCACATAGTGATCCACACCCCAGAGCACAGTGGTGGACAGTTCATAAACAGGAAAGGCTACCATTCAGTGGTCCTGAAGGCCGAGGTGGACAGACGGAGCCTGTTCCAGGATGTCTACATGGGCTGACCTGGCGGCACCCATGATGCTCTAGTGTTCTGGAACTCAGGCATGTGCCACCTGCTGGAGGCATGGACCTACATCCCCCAGAGGGAGATCCCAATGGGGGACACCACAGTGCCCTTCTGCCTGGTGGCTGATGCGGAATACCCACTCCAGCCCTGGCTCATGAGACCCTATATGGGCCACCCCACCCCCAGCCAGGAATGCTTCAATGGCCAGCTCAACCATGCCCACCAGGTGGTTGAATGCATCTTTGGCCACTTGAAGTGGCAGTGGTGCCGCCTCCTGGCCCACCTGGAGGTGGCCATCCTGAACATTCCCACAGGTGGTGGGTGCCTGCTGTACACTCCACAACATTGTAGAGAGTAAGAGGGAGGCCTTCATGCAGGGGCTGGCACCTGAGGCCATCACAGGCTACACCCAGCCAGCTGCCAACCCGAGCCACCAGGCCCACCAGGACGGGATCTGTGTCCATGAGGCTCTGCACTGGTACTTTGAGCAGGGGCCCCAGTGAGCTCTGCCCCAGCCACCCCCAGCAAGCCTGCTGCACAATCCCCCTACCCAGCACACCCCGCATCAGTATCCCCCGCACACTGCCCTCCAGCTCCCACACACCATCCCTCCCATGAAGCACACAGCACACAGAAGTTTTGGAAAAATAAATGGGTATATTTTGCACTACAACAAACTTGTGGAAAATATTGTGTGTTAGGCAAAACAGAACGTCCAACTATTCACATGGGGAGGGGGACCTAGGTGGCCCACACAGTGGGCCATCATTCCACTGCAGGGACCCACACCGGCCCCAGGTCCCACAACACCCCCCATCCAGGGTACCTGGCAGGGCTGGGAGGAGGTGAAGAGTACAGGGAGGTGGGACCAGGGATCAGCCTTGGGCCAGCGGGCCCTGTCCCGGGAGGCTGGTGGGTGGGGCCACAGTGGAGAGCCAGAGGGCAGCAGGAGGTGGGGGGCAGCAGGGGGTGGTAGGGGGAGCAGCAGGGGGCAGCAGGAAGGGAAGCGGGGGGTGCAGTGGGGGGCAGTGGAGGGGTGGTGGGGGGCAGCAAGAGGGCAGCATGAGGGGGTCAGCTGGGCCATCAGTTCTCAGAACCTGGCTGCCACATCCCAGAATGTGGCGCGTAACTCTGTAGGCCACCTGGTGCCAGGGGCCTCCCATCCTAGAACCAGAGCCGTCACTCTGCCAGCTCCACCTGGTGCCAGATGGAAGCAGCAAGGTGTGGGTCATTCGCTGGCTGCCTTTGGCTCCACCACAACCTGGCCTGTCCTGGCTCTGGGGGTGACTCTGGCTGGTCGCTGTCCCTCACCTCCAGGGGGCTGTCTGGGACCACAGACGGGGCAAGGCTCTGTTGGCCCTTGGATGGAGTGGCTGTGGAAATGGGGGGAAGAGAGGAACAGGTCATGAGTACCGACCCTTGCTTCATGGCCAACACCCCCTGTCATCCTGTGAGTGCCAGGTCCCGATCCCGTCCCCTGTCCCTGGGTGTGGTGGCCCTGTGGGCATCCCCTTTTTGTGGTCTGCCCCCCACACTTCCCCTGGGGGCAGGGCATGGTGCTGTCTGTGGGAGTGGGTGCTGATGGGCACTGGTGGTCATGCCACCATCCTGGGGCCATGGTCAGGCTGAGCACTGGTGGGTCGGGGTCTGCTGAGGGCATGGAGCACATCCCGTCATGTAAGGTGCCCTTGCTCCATGATCCGGGGTATGTACCCTGTTGGATACATACCTGAGGGTCCACCTCTGAGGCTGGATGGCTGTCTGGCCGATGACCAGCTGGAGGTGTGGGAGGGGAGGCTCCCCTCCTCACTGGTCCAGTCTGCCACTGCACCTGGCTCCATGTCCCATCCTGGTGTTCCAGGGCTGGCTGATGGTCCTGGCTCCTGCTCCTCTCCCAGCTGGAGATCTTTGGCTGAGGTGTCCAGGAGGGCCAGCAGAGAGGAGGTGTCCCGGGGCCCACGAAGGTACTGATCTCCCAGTAACAGGGACACGAAGTGGAGGCAGCTCCCAACTGACTGGCCGAGTCCCGAGCTCGAGTGTAACCCTGCCACAGCTCCTTGACCTTACTCCTGACCTCTTGAGGAGTGTGGGCAGCATAAAGCCATGTACTCAGACCCTCAGCCAGCCAGGCAAAGGCAGATGTGTTCTGCCACTTTGTCCCCATGACCTGGAGCACCTCCTCCTTCTCCCAGACTCTAGCAAGTCCCAGAGTTTGTGCTCCATCCAGGAGGTGGTGCGCTTTTTTCCCCACTGGCTGGATCCTCGGGAGCCCTTGGAGGCAGGGCCCTGGGGCTCCTCATGTGGCTGGCTGGTGGCCATTGTGAGAAGGGGGCTGCCCAGGCTCACACTGAGGTGTGCAGAGGCAGCACGTGTTGCAGCTGCTGCCTGCACACTCTCAGCTTCCTGCAATGGGGTTTCCGGGTCTGTGCACCTTTAAGAGACACTGCAAGCACAGACCATAGAGCCCTGCAGGGGCTGGACAGCACATCTCCACCTAACAGCTGATTGCCGCCATGGCGGACCCCGCTCTTTCAAAACAGCAGGAGACAGAGCGTCTACACACATACTTTTTTTGAAAAAAGATGTCAAAAGAGCGACCTCTTCCTATTATCTGTTTGGAAGAGCGGTTTCGATTCCTGCAGCACCTACTGTCGATTTCCTGTTTGAAAGAGCACGTGGCGTGTGTGGATGTGCCAGGCACTACTTTGAACTGGGGCTTGCTCTGTCTAAAGAATTGGCTAGTACATACGCAGCTACAATGATGTATTTTACAACAAGCAGAAAATGTACAACTTCTCCTTCATTTGTCTTCACCAGTTGCTGTTCAATACAGTCAGAGAGCACTCTGAAATATTTCCAAATTCTCTGCAATATTATTACAATTCTTGGTGGGTCCACTGAGTTCTTCAGGTCTCCAAAGAGACCATTGCAGAGGGAGGAGGAGAGAAGGGGAGTTACAGCTGAAGGTACCAGACAAGGTACCTGTAGTGGGTTACTCACTGGAAGCATGGAGCAATTTTGCTCCATGTCACCATAGGCAAGAGTGGGCTGATCTAGCTGTTGTGGCTGCAGGAAAGTGGACCAAACAACTAGAGATGAAGGGGAGAGACTCTGAAGGAGGAAAATCAATCTGGGCTCTTTGGCTACGTCTACACGTGCCCCAAACTTCGAAATGGCCATGCAAATGGCCGTTTCGAAGTTTACTAATGAAGCGCTGAAATATATATTCAGCGCTTCATTAGCATGCGGGCGGCAGCCGCGCTTCAAAATTGACGCTCCTTGCCGCTGTGCGGCGCGTCCAGACGGGGCTCCTTTTCGAAAGGATGCTGCCTATTTCGAAGTCCCCTTATTCCCAGGAGCTCATGGGAATAAAGGGACTTCGAAGTAGGCGGCGTCCTTTCGAAAAGGAGCCCCGTCTGGACGCGCCGCGCAGCGGCAAGGAGCGTCAATTTCGAAGCGCGGCTGCCGCCCGCATGCTAATGAAGCGCTGAATATGCATTTCAGCGCTTCATTAGTAAACTTCGAAACGGCCATTTGCATGGCCGTTTCGAAGTTTGGGGCACGTGTAGACACAGCCTTTCTGAGCTACAGCATCTGCTCTGCAAAAATCTAGAACATCTAGGCTACGTCTACACGTGCAGCCAACATCGAAATAGCTTATTTCGAAGTAGCAACATCGAAATAGACTATTTCGATGAATAACGTCTACACGTCCTCCAGGGCTGGCAACGTCGATGTTCAACTTCGACGTTGCTCAGCCCAACATCGAAATAGGCACAGCGAGGGAACGTCTACACGCCAAAGTAGCACACATCGAAATAAGGGAGCCAGGCACAGCTGCAGACAGGGTCACGGGGCGGACTCAACAGCAAGCCGCTCCCTTAAAGGGCCCCTCTCAGACACACTTTCATTAAACAGTGCAAGATACACAGAGCCAACAACTAGTTGCAGACCCTGTATATGCAGCACGGACCCCCAGCTGCAGCAGCAGCAGCCAGAAGCCCTGGGCTAAGGGCTGCTGCCCACGGTGACCACAGAGCCCCGCAAGGGCTGGAGAGAGAGTATCTCTCAACCCCCCAGCTGATGGCCGCCATGGAGGACCCCGCTATTTCGATGTTGCGGGACGCGGATCGTCTACACTGTCCCTACTTCGACGTTGAACGTCGAAGTAGGGCGCTATTCCCATCCGCTCATGGGGTTAGCGACGTCGACGTCTCGCCGCCTAACGTCGATTTCAACTTCGAAATAGCGCCCAACACGTGTAGACGTGACGGGCGCTATTTCGAAGTTACTGCCGCTACTTCGAAGTAGCGTGCACGTGTAGACGCAGCCTACATGTCAAAGTAGCACACATCGAAATAAGGGTGCCAGGCACAGCTGCAGACAGGGTCACAGGGCGGACTCAACAGCCAGCCGCTCCCTTAAAGGGCCCCTCCCAGACACAGTTGCACTAAACAACACAAGATACACAGAGCTGACAACTGGTTGCAGACCCTGTGCCTGCAGCATAGATCCCCAGCTGCCGCAGAAGCAGCCAGAAGCCCTGGGCTAAGGGCTGCTGCCCACGGTGACCATAGAGCCCCGCAGGGGCTGGAGAGAGAGCATCTCTCAACCCCCCAGCTGATGGCCGCCATGGAGGACCCAGCAATTTCGACGTTGCGGGACGCGGATCGTCTACACGGTCCCTACTTCGACGTTGAACGTCGAAGTAGGGCGCTATTCCTATCCACTCATGGGGTTAGCGACTTCGACGTCTCGCCGCCTAACGTCGAAGTTAACTTCGAAATAGCGCCCGACGAGTGTAGACGCGACAGGCGCTATTTCGAAGTTGGTGCCGCTACTTCGAAGTAGCGTGCACGTGTAGACGCAGCTCTACTGTTGCTATTTGAAAACTCTGCCAGGACAGTAAACATAGGCTTAAAAGTAGGTTATGACCTGGAAAACCAGGATGTACAGTACCCAAGGAAGAGGGTAGTTGCTAATTTATCCTGTTCAAGTTTTCTTCACCTTTCACACTTATCACTTGCAGTTAGATACTTTAAGCAGTGCACAGACTTTGCCTGACACATTTTACTGGGTGCCTTTTTGTCTCTATTTCAATTCTTGGATAATTGTTGTTTACTATTGTATTACAACAGTGCCAAAAAGTCCCAATCAGGGTTGGAATCTCCACTGGGCCAGAAGTTACACAAATATATATAATGAATTAGCAAAACGTAATACTTCTAATTCTGGCCCTAATGCTGATGCTGGAGGGGTTTGGGCTTTGTCTTTGTCAAGGGCGTCATGGTGCAACTAAGTTTGAGAATCTCTGGCCTCCTGGTTGGTCCTTTCAAAGTGCCATCATCAACAATAATAAATGAATAATAACAGAAATTGTTTTGGTCGCGAATACCTCTTGTCTCTCAGGTCTGTTAATCTATTCCTCTGCCAATTCATGATTTATATCTAGTCTAGTTGTGCATTTTTTTAATGATGGTAAATACACAACTTCTTTTATCAGTTTGTTCCACTCCCTGTTATAGTGAGGCAAAGCTTTATCGCATTTGATCCACAGTGTCATCTGCAGCTTAAATTGATAGCATCAGTATAACATTCACACTTCAGAATTCTATCTCAGCTAGAGCATCATAAAGCATTTAAACTTGGAGAATTTGTTTTAAACTGAGTTTATTTTTCATGAATTCAGTCATTTATTTGCTCTTTGTATTTCACTCATTGTTCAGAATGAGCAAAGGTTCTGAATGTGCAAGTTTCACATTTGTTGCTGATCAGTTTCTCTTGCTGTTTATCATGAAACACGCCACTTCGGTTTGCAACCATACTGGGGACAGTTTAAATTAAATCTTTTCGCTAGACAATGTAATAGAGTTTGTAATTGTATTTCCATCGTATTTTGATGCCCCGCCCCGATTTCCTTCACATGTGGTGCATTTTAACCTGCAGCTAATTGATATTTCTCTCTCCATACTGACAAGTGAGCTATAAAAAGGTGAATTGTTTCACAAACAGACTAACAAAAGTATAGCCCTGTAAGCTTACAAATCGAATAAAAGATTCTGGTTTTTTTGATTATGTGAACTGGAATAACTTTCAGAAGAGCTGAGTTTTGGTCAAAGAATCTAACCTGTCTTTAGACTTCATCTAAATATCCTACATTGTTGAGAATACAAGGATGTCCTTTATATAAGCTTTAGTCAGAGCCATGTACTGCTTTACCATGCCTTGATTTCTAAAGCACATTACTTCCACAACCATCACTTTCAGAAGCATGCACTTTATGCTTAAGCTTACTCTCTTCTGTATTTTCTCTAAGGCTCCCAGAGATACAGTGTCTATGACTATTTCTGCTTCATAGGCTAGGATGAAATCGGTCCAATATATTAGTTTTCTCCTGAGTGAGCACCAGTGAATACTTGGCTGGAGCAATGCAATGACAGTAAGGTCTCAGTTAATTTCCTCTTTCTGACTTGTTGACAGTCACCACAAACCACTGTAAGTTCAATTTAATGAAAGCCCATTGCTGCGTCTAGTTCCATTACTGCCCAAACACAAGTGAATCCTCTCTGGTTCTATAGAATAAAATAAATGCTAATAAGAATAAAGAATATAATGATAGTTTGAAGGCGGGAAAGATTTGTGGGTTTTTATGACTCTCTTCATGCTGAAAATACCGCAGCTATTCCATTGAAATTGCTTTCTTGTTGGCAGAACCTTCCTCTTCCATCTCATGAAATATTAAACATACTGTCACATCCTGACCTTTAGAGATATATTACCTAGAGATTCAGGTATGAGCAAACAAGCCTGTCGGAGTTTTTGGGATAGGAATTCTTTGCCTATTTGGTTCACAATGAGAAAAATGTAATATTTGATACTGATAAATTGGACAGGAAAGAACAGCCACAGCTAACTAAGTTCCAGGTGTCCTGATTAAGTTTGTCCTGGGTGGCATGAGTTTGATATTTCAGTTAAAGTCACCTGTCCCGCAGCTCTAACTTTCTTTGAAACAGGAAGCCTAATGTTGATGTTGAGTGGTATTGGCTCTTGCCCTCTGATTTTGGCCTACAGAGTAAGTACCTTAGGTGAGTACTATAAATTACTTTATCAAAGAAGATGAGTCAAAATGACATTTATTAGTTGGCTAGAGGCAGCAAGGCAATAGAGGGATGCTGCATTTCATCAATGAAGTGTGTAATGGTGCTCAAGGTCATATTTCTTACTGATACATCAGTTATTTAATGTACCCCCTGTAAAGACATAAATCACATTTATATACTCTTAAAGCTGAGGATTACTGTGGATAAACGAAGTGGATTTTATGCAGCTTTAGTTTAGCTCCTTTATTCGCCTGGTTGTTTTCTTTTGCTTTGCATATAGTTCAAGGCAGAAGTTATTTGTGAAAATATACTAGATTGATAAGAGTTAAATTATGAAAATGGTACTTTCCTACTTATCTAGGCACACAAATAAAGAATAAATAGCTTATAAAAAGATAATCTTCCTCTCTCTCTGTGAAAGAGAGATTGTGAAAGCCAAGCATAAAATTATGACAAGTTATTTTCAAAAGCATTTTCCTGTAAAATCTTGTATTCTAAAAATCTAATTGTGAATTAGTACAGCATACCAGTATGGCAGGGAAAAATTATTTCTCTCGACACAAGACAGCCTGAGGCTGAAGAGAAGGAGAAAACAGCTCTGGGAAAGCTGGGGTGATTCTTGATTTTCACTCACTAGGCCCACCAAAGATTCCCAAGAACACATAATACATTCCAAAATTTATTACCTTTTTTGCAAATCTCCCACCTTTCTGGAGCTGGTCTTTTAAGAGTTATCCCAAGGATAGTCATGGGCCAGATCTGAGACCCTGGGAGTGTGGACTTGTCAATGTCTGATAGAAGGGCCAGAAACTAGAAGGTAGCTAATAGGTTTGTGGAGGCATACATGCTGCAAATGAATGGTCTGACTACTTGATGATCTTCTGAGATCTGTGATGTTTGGAAGTAGGTCCCATAGTCTATTTCATACATGGGCAAAATCAACTCCTTAACTGGAACAATGTGAAGGAATCTCAATGAGGGAAATCTTGCAAAAATAATTCTCTCTGATATCACTCTGTGAAGCTCACCATGGAGGAGGCGGGGTGGGGGAACAAGCCCGGTATTATTGATTATTAATTATTATTATTAATTATTAATAGTTAATACAAGTTAAAATATTGATAGTTAATAAGGAAATCATATAAAGAAAAATAGCTTAAATTGCTGTATCATAGAAACTGTACATGTAAAAGCTGAAGTAAGCTATAGTAAGTATGTATTTTTGTTGCTTCCCACAATACATACCTATTCTCTACAACTGTATTCTTTCAAAGTGTTGCACTGTAGCATTTTGACTGGTCTGTGCATTTAATATTTCATACTTCTTTTACATGTAAATTGTTTGAATCCTGAGTTCTAAAATGCCTCACCTATCCTGAGTGGAATAATTATCCATATGGTAACTTCCAATATTTTATATATATATACAAATATGCTCAGTTCTTTCTAAACTCTGCAAGCTACTCACTCTGAATTTTCTCCAGACCCATCAGAGTTAAGGACTTACTCACTTACTCTTAACCTCAAATCACATGCTTATTTTCCAAAATGACATTGTATTGGATATTACCATTTTAAGTATTACTAAAGGTATTTAGATCCTTTATACCTAAACTTACTGGTTTTCCTGTATTGGAAGGTGTCCATATCGGAAGGCATCCCCTCCTTATGGATGCACCAGCAGGACAAACAGACAGACAGACAAACAAACAACATTAAACAAACAAATATATATATATATACATATATACATATATAATAGTTATAATCTAGTTTATATATATATATATATATATATAAACTAGATTATAACTATTATATATATATATATATATATATTATAACTTGAATTTTTGTGTTTTACTTATGGTGCACATCTGCAAGTATTTTAGTGCACATCACACAAGCTATTGCTGAAATGCATGAGAAAAGTGAGAGGGAATATGCCAGCACTGCAGGTTCAGGACTGTGCAAATGTTAGGCAGACTGGCCTTTGGAGTACTATTGTCTGCTCTGCCCAGCAGCCTGGAATTACTGTTTGTAGGCCTGTTTGTACTTCTCTAAATTGCCTGTTTCTGCGTGGGTTTGAAAGCAGAAATATTAAAATCTCATGGTTTTTTTTTTGCTGGATAGCCTACTTAATCAGAAGTAGAAGCTACTAAAATGTATTCTCAGGAGATATCTAGCTCAATTTTGCAGACTCAGGAATCTTGCATATTTTAGATGAGCTTCAAAGAGGTTCCCAAAATGCAAACCTCATTAATCCTATTGCTGGTTGTTTCTTGAGATCATTTTTTTAAATGAAACAAGAGGAACACAGTTTCTATTTTATAATTTTAACATTTCATATAATACATTTTCATAACTCACTGTACACTTTTCAAGGATGGGAAATTAGTAATACTTCTGAAAATGAATCTGGGAAAGTTAAAGTCTTTAGAAATACATTCTAAGAATGGCCATGCAAGGGGCTTTATCTGGGTGAGTCCCATGAATGTTAAAAATACAGACTGCTGACCCAATAAGTGAAAACATTTCATTCTAAATAGTCACAGTCCATCACATAAATTCATATGTATGGACTTCATTGCCTCAGTTTATGGTTCTTGGACACCCTTTAGTAAGCATATTCTCGACAATAGACAATTATGGTGTATTTATGGCCATCTTAGGTCACTGATCATCGATATGATTGCCATTACTGCTTTCAAATGTGTCTGCTGTTGAAACTATTAGTCTGCTAACAGATTATTTCAGACAGTGCCCACCATTTATTGTGAATTTGCCTCCTAAGTGCCCCTGTGGAAATCCTACTGAAAGTTACTGTGAAAAACTAAAACTAGTTACTTTTTCTGCTGATATAACTCGTGTACATTTATGTTCTCTAAACAACAGAGGGAAAACTAGTTCATATTTCAGAATGATAAGCCTCAACAGTTCACTTAAAACCCCTAGATTAATTTGAAAACACGGTAAATATAAATCTGAGTTGCATGTTTACCCAGTTCTAATGCAAAGTGAATTAAGAACTGGTGGATACCAAAACAGAAAAAAGGAAGTATGTTGAGACTTTACGTGCTAAGGTCTATGCCAAATCACTAGCTTCAGAAACACTTCATAGCTGGGTCTACACGCAAGCACCCTTTTGAAAGGGCAAAAATTGACATTCAGCGGTTGAAATAGCGTCCATCGAAAGGGAGGGACTACATGCCAATAGCAGTTCGACAGGTCAATCTGCCCTTTCGAAGGGCTGCAGTGGTCTTTCAAAAGGGAATGTACACACAGCGCCAAGCTCTCCTTTGAAAGAAGGGAGGCAAGAAACGCTGAGGCCAGGGTCCCATGACTGACAAGCCCTTCTGGGGCTGCAGCCAGCTGTTTCCTTAAAGGGACCCTCCCTCCATCCTCCACCCTGCCCAGCTGTCCCCAGCCCGGCAGAGCCCACTTGTGCTCCAGGATGGAGGCACAGCGGGACACCCTCATCTTGGAGACACTGCTGTCAGTGTTCTGCACTGCTGCTGCAGCCAACCCCCAACTACTTGCAAGGCTGAGTAGTCCCACTAGGGACGTGGGACCCCCCGCCCAGGATACCACCCAGTGCCATCCCAGGTGCCCTGGTGCCTCTGGAGCCACCCCAGAAGCACCAACTGTTGGCAGCACCTGGTGCTGGGGGAGTGGAATGATGAGAGGTGGCTGTGGAACTTCCACAGCTTGAGGCAGACCTTGGAGATCTGCCACTGGTTCACCCCCACACTCCGGCACCAGGACACCTGCATGCGGCCCACCCTGGAGAAATGGGTCACGATCGCCATATGGAAACTGGCCACCCTGGACTCCTACCACTCCCTGGGACAACAGTTTGGGGTGGGCAAGGCCACTGTTGAGGCTGTACTTATGGAGGTAATGCAGGCCCATATCACGCACCCACCATAGGTGAGGAAGGGCCAGGGTGAGGCGAGCCCCTAGCTGCAGGAGTGAGGCAGGCAGGGGGCAGGCTGGGAGGAACAGGGGCCAGTCTGGGATGGAGTGGGGGGCAGGGGCTGGACAGGAGAGGGCAGGATGCGAGGGGGAAAATTAGGGCAGGAGGCAGTGGGGGGAGGCCCACCACACCTTCACAGGATCACACGTCCCTTTCTCCTCCATGTGGGTCATCAGCACCATCAACTCAATGCTGCTGCACAAGGTTGTCCGCCTGGGGGATCCAGATGCTGCCATTATGGGCTTTGAGGACATGGGCTTCCTGAACTGTTTCGGCGTGTTGGATGGCATGCACATCCCCATCTGTGCCTCGGCACACAGCACCGGCCAGTATGTCAACAGAAAGAGCAATGCTCTTCAAAGTGTTCAGCAGCCTCTCCCATGCTGCCCTCTACCACTCCAACTTGGCCTCTGGGAGCTGCAAGTGCCACTCGGCCACCTCAGCCTGGCAGCAGCTGTCTAGGTCTACCTCGGTGTGTCAGGGGGTCCTCTGGCTGCGGTGCTGATGGTGCACAGTGTGGTGTGGGGCTTGGCTGCCCTTGACATCCGACAATGGGCTCTTGGGTACCAGGAATGGTGCTGGGCTCTCCCAGCCCACGGATGGTGTGGTGGTATGGAGAGGGAGACACTGTGTTGTTAACATACTACAGCCTAGGGTGTCTGGCAACCACCCTGCTGGGCAGCCACCCCACCACAGGGCACCTGCCCCCCTCTTCAGGCTGGGCATTCTATCTGACAGCATGACAGCCAGGGACTTCTCAGACGGGTGGCTCTTCTGAATCTGTGATGTGTGGTCCCCAGGTGCTCTCACTGACCAGCTGCTGCCCCATGTGTGGCTCATGGCACTGTCCATTAGGTTCAGGTGCTGGCCATCACTGGTGGGCTGCCACGGATGCAGTGTACCATGGAAAGCTGGCATGTGTGCGGCCTGGTACCACTGGTCCTATGTGCAGCTGGCTGGCTGGTGTGTCGCTACCACCCCACAGACCAGGGTGCATTCCCCACCACTTACGTATCAGAGGTCCCTCAATGATGTCCAGGGATGCCCTGTTCCTGGTTGCCAGGTTAGACAAGTGGGAGGGGATATGGACCACAAGGTCCCCCTTCTCACTTGACCACTTGATGGTCAGTTGGCCTCCTGGGTCCCTGGTCTGGGTTGTTTCTCCACCTCTGGCTGTGGCTTGTCTGCTGATGTGTCCAGATCTTCCGGGGTTGGGAAGCAGTTCTGGGGCCCCAGGATGCCCTGGAGGTCCTGGAAGTAGGGGCAGGTAGCTGGGGATGCCCTGAAGTGGCCTGCTTGGTCCCGAGTCCAGGTATAGCCATTCCACAGTTCCTTCACTTTACTACATACCTGTTCTGTGGTAGACTCGGGGTGACCCCTTGTGACGAGGTCCAGGGCCAGGTAGACGAATGCTGTGGCATTTCACTGCTTGATGCCCATCTTGTGGAGGACCTCCTCCTCTTTCCAAAGGCCCAGGAGGTCCTGCAGCTCCTGCTCCATCCAGGAGAGGGCCCTTTTTTACCCCTCCCAGAACTCTGGGAGTCCTGGGGTTCATGTGGGAGCTTTGTGCTGGCCATCATCGCCTGCTGCTGCTCCCAGATGTCGCTCAGAGTGTGTTGCTGGAGCTCAGGCTGGGGCTGCTCCTAACACGTTGTCAGCTTCCTGCCATAGGGTTCCTGCATGTGTACTGTTTTAAGGCATCCAGACACAGGGATCATACAGCCCCACTACTGCTGGCTGAAGCAGCCCCACACGCCAGTTGACTGACGCCATGGTGGACCCCTCTTTTGCAAAAGCGGGATATGGACCGTCTACATGTTCACTCGTTCAATTTAGTTTTTCAAAAGGTGACGATCTTCCTGATACAGGATCGGAATTCAGATTTCAACGTCTGGGCCCCATTCTTTCAAAAGAAGGAGTTGTCTGTGAAGACACTCCTCCCGTTCTTTCGAAAGAGGACCACATATTTCATCATTTTGTGCATGCGTAGACACAGCTCTTAAGTAAAGGTTTCCACTTTTTATTATAAAAGGGCATTGGTGCCTTTGCACTAGAAAACATATATCGATGAATCCTGACCCCACTGAAGTCAATGGGAATTTTGACATGGTGCCAGAATTCTGCCCATTCGGTACTAAAGGGGACTGCGAAACTTTGCCCCATCTGATCAATCAGCAGACAATGAAGTCAGGTAATTGATGTCTGAATCTTGAATTGTTTGATTCAGCTAAACAATCAAGAATTCTGGTCCTAACTAAAGTTGGTCCAAACTTAACTAAACCACTTTCGTCGAGAAACAGGCAACCTTCGAAGAAAATTTTCACATGAAATTCATTTTACTTGTAAATGCCAGATGGATTGCAAATCTCACAACAACAACAACAACAACAAAACCCTTGCAATATTTCTGTGCATGCACATCTAGTGATAATATTGTATTAAGCAAAGTGACTTGTCTATCTTTGCTCAGATAAGTCTAGACCTATGAGTTTCCCATTTCTTATTGATGGATGAAGTGTGTATAAATGTTGCATATGCTTATGTTCTCTGTCAGCTGTGTCACTGTATGAGAACACTCATGAAATGCCAACTGTCTCATTTGGATTTAAACATCTGTTTTCCTCCCACTTACTCAGCCTGACCCATGTTCTTTCATTGACATCCGTAGTCTAGTCTGCCTTGTAAAAGGGTCTAATTGCTAATTAAAAATCAAACCAGACTAGATGTGCACTTTCATTTGATACAGTCAGTCACCTAAAAACAAACTGACCTTTTTGTGATTTTTTTTGTGTGTGTGTAGGGGGGAGGTATAATTGAGAATTTAATACAAGGTTCTGAATTAACAAGAGTATGCCTGTGGCAGATGTAGAAGCTGTCATTCAACTGTGCTGGAAATAGGGAAAATTCTTAAAGGATTAAAAGAAAGTAAAGGACAAGGAACTCCTTCAGTGAGAGAAAAAGTAGAGTGATTAAGGACAGCCGTCAGCCATTTATGATAGGATTGTCCCATTTGGACAGCAGTGCCAGACTTCTGTTGTGTAATGAAAGCTGCCTGAGATGTTGTAATAGTGCAGATGAGCTTCCCAATGGATGAAAACTCAGTGAGCTAGAGACTAGCTGTAATCAGAATGTATCTTGTTTCATTGACATATGTGCACTAGTCCTGCAACAGAAGTGCTCACACAGCAAACAGGCAATCTTGTCTCTCAGGAATCTCAGTCAAACGCGAATGTCTGGTTCCCAGCCTCAAAACTTGAGAAGGCAGAGACTGAGGCAGAGGGCAAGAGCTCCTGCTGCTCATGGCTGTTTTATTTGAGGGACCATTAGCTCACACAGTTTTGTATATCCTAAAACTAACACCACACCTGTGAAATGTTTTCAAATCTGAATATTCACTTACAGGCTGCGAAAGAGAACTTTGTATACTACATTAAAGTGTTCCGTGAGGCAATGTCATAACAAAAAATATATTAGCATCATTGTGGTAAAGACAGTGGGAATCTTTCCCCCTCATAGAAGCTGGATCCAGTGCAATGACAGGTGAGACAATATTCTGTACCTGAACTTAGTAACAAACATAGGCAGCAAGATGTTGATTAGGGTTCTGTGGTGACACTTTAGAAAAATGTTTTCAGATTTTTTAAATCAAAAACGAGCTTGACAATGAACCCCCTATTTCTGTTGCTGTTTCTACTCACAAGTATTGTCTGATTTGTTTTGGGGTTATCTAGAATTTGTTAGTCCTTAAAGTGGTATGTTTCTGCAGTTTTGTTTTGTTGGAATACTGACTAACAAGGCTACCTCTGTGTTACTCTATGCAAGTTAATAAAGAAAGGCAGTCATTACGGTTTAGCTTAAAAAGCAGGGAATGGGTAGGTTAAGAAAAAGGGTATGCATGCAGATGTTTCTGTCAACATTTCAGCTGTGTCTACACGTGCACAAAAATTCAAAAGAAGTGGCCCTTTTTCAAAAGAGCAGGAGGAGCGTCCACAGGTGTAAACCCGTCTTTCGAAAGAAAATCGAAAGAAAGGGGCCCATACTTTGAAATCTGAATCCCGATCCTGTATCAGGAAGATCACTCCCTTTTGGAATACTAAATCGAAAGAGTACATGTGTGGACACTCCACAGTCCGCTCTTTCAAAATACGGGTCCACCATGGCACCGGTCAGCTGGATCGCAGGGCCACTCCAACCAGCAGCAGCAGTGCTCTATGGTCCCTGCATTGGGCTGCCTTAAAACTGCACACACGCAGGAAACTCGTGGTAGGAAGCTGAGACTGTGCTAGGAGATGCCTGCACACGTGCTCCAGCTGTACACTCCAGCACCAGCATGGCCAGCAGCCAGCCCCCCTGTGAGCCCCATGCCCCCCGCTCCGAGCCCCCTCAGGGCTCCCAGGGAAAGGAAAAAAGAAGGGTCCCCTCCTGGACGGAACAGGAGCTGTGGGACCTCCTTGGCCTCTGGAAGGAGGAGGAGGTCCTGCATCACTTGCGGGTCAAGCAGCGCAATGCCACTGCCTTCTGCCACCTGGCGCAGGGCCTCCACACCAGGGGCCACCCGGAGCGTACCGTGGAACAGGTATGCTCCAAGGTAAAAGAGCTGCGTCAGGCTATGCCCGGGCCTGGGACCAGGCTGGACACTCTGGGGCAGCTCCAGCGACATGCCCCTTCTACAGGGAGCTCTGGGGCATCCTGGGGCCCCAGGAGAGCTCCCCAGGAGAGCTCCCCACCCCCGGCTTTCCTGGACACTTCCAGCGAGGAGCTGCAGCTGGAGGAGGAGGAGGAGGAGGAGCAGCCCGGAAGGGGGACCCAGGAGAGCGAGGGGACCACCGAGTGGTCGAGTGAGGAGAGGAACCTCCCCGTCGTTATCCCCTCCTGCTCCTCCAGCTGGGTGACTGGGAGCTGGACATCCCCGGACATTGCCAAGGGACCCTTCGGTACATACAGGGAGAGGGGCACACCTGCTCCACAAGGTGGGGGTGATGCAACAGCTAGTCACCCGCACACAGGACCCGTGGTCCTGGGTTGCACACAGGCCACCCACCGCATGGGATGTGGCACCTCATGGTGGTGCACCAGCGATGTCCAGCACCCGCCCTCAGTGGACAGCGCCGCAAGCCACACAGGGGTGGCAGCCGGTTAGTGCTGGGCAGTGCCTGGGGCCCACACACTGCAGGCCAGGAAGGGCCACCTGCAGGAGAGTCCCCTGGGTGCACCCACAGGCTGGGAGGCTCAGCCCGTGGGTGGCAGGTTGGTGCCCCGTTGCGGGGTCAGTGTCCTTTGGTGGGGTGAGGGCCCCATGGGGTGGTCTTGGGTGGGTAGGCCACAGCCTGGTCCCTTCCGTCTGGGGCACATTACTGACATGTTCTCCTCCTCTCCACACAGCTGCACCATCCATGGGCCGGAAGAGCCCTGCGCTGTCCTTCGTCCCCGAGAGCCCGCCCGCAGCCCTTGGAGGTGCCCGGATGCCACCCCAGGCAGCTCGCCATTGGGGCCATGGCTGGAGGGCCCCCTGCCAGGTTGAGAAGGACCCAGCCAGCCAGTGCCAGGCCAAGGTGGCCAAGCAACACCTGCGGCTTGCCCAGGCAGACATGGACTGGAGGAGGGCAGCCTGGGAGAGGCTGCTGACCACCCTGGAGGGCATTGGCCATGCCGTCTGAGACCATACGGCCACTGTTGCCCACCTCCTGGCCCCCTCGGCAGCACCTCCTGCTCAGCCTGCCCCACCGCCCGCACCGAGCCTTCCCCCTCTGCCCCCACTGAATCTGCAGCCTCCGCCCCCACTCAGCCTGCACCCTCTGGCCCCACCAGGCCCACTCGCCGGCAATAACTGCTGGTGCTACCCGTACCCTCTCCTCCCCACCAGGGACCCCTCACCCAGGGAAGCAGGGGCTCCAGGAACTGACAGGGCTCGCGGCCCAACACCCCATCCTGGAATGAGCGCCTCACCCCACTCCAAGTTAGGTTCCCCCCGTACATAGTTACCGACAAAAATAGTTGGATAAACGTTTCTTTTATTGTTCACCACTCCATGCTGTGCTCCTCAGGGGGACAGTGGGTGGTGGATGTACAGGTGTGGTGCTGGTGGGGGTGGGAGTGGCAGAGATGGTGGGTGGTGGAGGTGCGTGGGATGTGGGTGTGCATGTGGGTCAGACGTGGTCATCAGCAAAGGCCAGCCTGAGGGCCTCCTGGATGCAGTGGCCATCCTGGTGGGACTGGTGGATAGGGCCAGTGCCCGGCTGCTCATGGGCAGTGCCGGCCAGAGCACCCCCCGGCCCCCGAAACATAGGCATCCCCCTTTCCCTCCACAATAGTGTGGAGGACGCAACAGGCACTCACCACCTGAGGCATGTTGAGGACCCTGACCTCCAGCCACATGAGGAGGCACCTCCACTGCCCCTTAAGGCACCTGAAGGCCTGCTCCACCACATTGCAGGCGTGGTTGAGGTGCTGATTGAGTGCCTCCCAGGTGGGGTCAAGGTGTCCTGTGTAGGGCCTCATGAGCCATGGCTGCAGGGGGTAAGCTACATCTGCCACCACGCAGAGAAGCATGGTGATGTCCTCTGTCACCAGGATCTCCCGCTGGGGGACAAACATGCTGACCCCCATGCACCGGCTGAGGCCGGAGTTCTGGAAGACCCGGGCATTGTGGGTGCGGCCGGCCCAGCCCACACAGAGGTCGGTGAACCAGCCCCTCACATCTATCAGGGCCTGGTGCACCACCAAGTGGTAGCCCTTTCGGTTGATGTACTGGCCAGCGCGGTGTGACGAGGCGCCGATGGGGATGTGCCATCCAAAGTGCCAATGCAATTCGGAAAGCCCAGGTCCTGGAAGCTGGCGATGGTGTTGTTCAGATTCCCCCAGGTGGACGACCCTATGGAGGAGCAACACATTGGTGGCTCTGACGACCTGCAGTGGGGGAAGGGGAACATGTGCTGTAGTGTGGGTGTGGCAGCCGTCTCCCCCCACCTTGGACCCGTTCTGACCCCCACCCATCCAGCCCCTGCCCCACCTGGCCCCTTGCAACGGAGGGTTCCCCTGGCACCATCCATCCCACGCACTTGGCCCCACCTTACCTCCATAAGTAAAGCCCCAGTGGTGGCCTTGTCCACCCCAAACTGCTGTTCCACGGAGTGGCAGGAGTCCGGGGTGGCTAACTTCCAGATGGCAATCACTACCCGTTTCTCCAGGGTGAAGGCTGGCCGCATGCAGGTGTCCTGGTGCCGGAGTGCAAGGGCGAGCCAGCGGCAGATCTCGTTGAAGGTCTGCCTTGACATGTGGAAGTTCTGCAGCCCCCTTTCCTCACCCCACTCCCCTAGCACCATGCACTCCCACCAGTCGGTGCTGCTGGGGTGGGTTCAGAGGTGTCGGGGCACCCAGGGGGGTGAGCCCTGTGGCCCCGGGGAGACTGCCCAACCACCCGATGAGATCGGGTGCAGCTGTGGTGATGGTGCACAGTACTGCCAGCAGGGTGTCCATGATGAGGGCGTCCTCCTGCAGGAGCTGTCGCTGAGCCTCCACGGTGGTCACGAGTAGGCTCTGCTGGGCTGGGACAGGCTGGGCAGCAGTTGGCTCGTGTGGAGGGGAGGGCAGAGGGAGGGGCCCTTTAAAGGAGGTGGCTGGCTGAGGCCCCGGAAGGGCTTGTCAGCCATGGGACCCCGTTCACAGCATTTCCTGCCTCCCTTCTTTCGAAAGAGGGCTTGGAGCCATGTAGACACTCTCTTTTGAAAGACCTCAACAGCACTTTGAAAGAGCGGATTGAAGTGACGATCCAAAAAAATCATGGCTGGTTCTCCCTTTCAACCGCCGCTATTTCGACCGCCAAACTTCAATTTTCACCCTTTCGAAAGGGCACTCACGTGTAGACACTGCTTTCATGAAAAGTTCTGATGGGAAATTTTGCCGTTTTGCAGTTACTGCAAAAAACAGCATGATAACCATACTTTCTCTAATTAGCATTTCCTGCATTTTCCCTTCAGTCGAAAAGCCCATTTTGCCCCATATCTAACTGGCATTTTAGACAGATGAATCCTGTGTTTCTGCCATAATTGCAGCATGGGATTAGAGGGACTGAATTGTCAATTACAAATATATATTTCAGAAGACATTGGAAATTTGTCCAATATTTCTTTTCCCATCTCTCCTTGCATAGCTTAGATTATGCAGTTACTTTCACTTGTAATTTAATGTTAGTACTTAAAATAAAGTCTAGGTCAGCCAAAATCAGACAAAAACATTCATATCAGCAGGTGTGCTACTGAGAAATAACATCATTATACCTCTAAAAATCTGCTTATGAATCAAGACATTATAGAATCAGATAGAACCCATCTCACATGTTAATCAAAAGATAACAACAACCATCATAAAATGGTTAAAAAGTCTCACAGATATTATATACTGTATAATTGTATGAAATAAAACCATTGGTATTGTGGGTGTGCAACAGATGTGAGGATGCAGGAATAGCTGTGGCCAGCATGCACCAGGACCTTGAAACTACTAAAGTTATGTCTGGGGCTCTACCAGTAGTTGCTTGCTCAGGCCCAATTTTAATTGCCCTAGTTTACTCAATGATCTGAATGCTGCTCTAGAGCACCTTATGATTCCTCTTCAAGAGCACACACACAGGGCTCTGAAAAAACATAGTATTTAGATAATCTTATTTTAAATATATTGAGGGTACACATCTTTTATCTTTAAAGATGTGGTGAAGTGCTCGCCAAATCACAGGTGTAGTGTGCATTAGCAGAGTACCTGTTAGAAGGTGAAACCGCATACTAGTTTTCCTTCAGAATAGTTTCTTTTCACCACTTTTCTTTATTTTAACCTTTTTTCTGCATTTACTTTTGCCTGTCCTGTGCTGAAGAAATTGTATTAGTTAGACATTTAAGCACAGGTGCTACAAACACATAAGCAAATCTATAGCTCAACTCATGAATAATCTTACTGAGACATATGGGTTTATTCCTATGAATATATTATGCACATGTTCAAATATTTACAGTGCTGTGGCCTGAGAGAGTATAGTTTTTGTAGGTTACGTGAACACCAATTGCCCCAAAATATAATTATACTGAAAGGTACAATACATTTCTTCATTAGTTGTCCATAATGTTGTCCATAATGTGGAAGCACCAAGACCTTCCATTCAGGAAACTGCGTGGCTTTCCTTTATCTGCCAGTGAACACTGTGAAGTTCATTTGCATTACAAAGCCGCTGTCCAAGCTCAGCTTTGAAGAACAAGATCTTTCAGCTAAAAGAGCATCCCAGAGGTAAATCTCAAGAACAGGGGCAAAAAGAGAACACAGTTAAATAATTTTCATTTGTGTGAGACTCCAGATGCAATAGCCTAGGACAGCTGCTTTTCAGGACAGAACAGTGGTATTTTATTTAAAGTGTTGGCAAGAGGTTGTCTGCATTGACTTTGCTATGCCTCCTCCTCCCCCATTCGAGGAAACATTTTGTAAGTAAGCAAATTAGTCAAGGAAAAAGTCTGATTCTACAGCACAGACTTCTTCTCTACATAGAAAACAATTACCCTCAAGTCTCCAAAGGATGCTAGTGCTTGGCAAAGGGGTTAATAACATTATACTAAAATACCTGTGTCATAAGAAGGTAATAGCTGCATAATAAGACATATCTGTTGATTTAATACCACTTGATCAGTTTGAATTCTACAAATAATAACCCACTTATGGAGGTTAATGTGCTAGAGAGCTCTTGTACCAGAGAGGTAGCTGAATCAGTCTGTATCTTCAAAAACAACAAGAAGTCTTGCGGCACCTGATAGATTAACAGTTCTTTTGGAGCAAAAGCTTTTATGGGCAAAGGCTCACTTTGTCAGATCTTATTAATTCTTGAGATGCCTTCAGATATACAAGTTAATAAATTAAATACCAATTAGCTTTTAACAGCTGAGATACAGAAATTATTTAATAGATGTTTAGATATATCACTTGCAGCATCTAGAAATTGTTAGTTAGCATTTAACATATACTGCCATATTACATTGAAATTAAATCCTTAAAAGAAGAAGTGTGACTAATAAGAACAGCAATTCTTTTGTACAAAATATTCATATTCTACATAGCAAAGTTATTTCAGAATAGTGGCCACTTTTGAAATAACTTTGCGAGCATCTATACATCAAAACTGCTTTGTCAAAATAATTTCAAAATAGTATGTGGCTTATTCTGAATTCTGTAAGCCTCAGTCCATGAGGAATACCACCTTTTTCTGAAATAGATATTTTGGAATAGGGGCTGTGTAGATAGGGATTTGGGGCTATTTTGAAATAAGCTATTTCAGAACAGCTTTTTCCAAAATAACAATGCTGTGTAGACTTAGCAATAGAGTGTTTCTGAAGGCTTTCATCCAAAATAGGCTCTATTGTGCTTGGACACTCTATTTCAGAATAAGTTTTGCTTATTTTGAGGTTTCCCTGTAGTGTGGATGTATTATTCTGGAATAATAACTCCCATATAAACTATTCTGGAATAACTCTGGAATAACATGCCCTAAAAGTCCTGGCATAGAGATATTTTTTGATGTTAGATGGCTAGAACAGAGACTGTACATAACATGCCCCTAATCACAAAATTGTTTATGTTTTATCCAACTTTCCCGTTTTGCTAGTTAATGACAGCTGCATTGGATACATTCTCAATTACAACATTCAATTATATATAGACAATAAAAGTACGCTCAATGTCTTTGAAATATGTTAAGGTGGTTTCCTGCCTCAAATTGCTGATGATTTAAATGGTTCAGGGAACATGAGAGGAAGGGGCTGCAACGAATAAGGAAAGAGAAGGAGGTGATATGTAGCAGACGTCTTGCTGAATCTAGGATAAGTGGAACAGAAAGATAGCCATGCTAGTGATGTGATGGAGTGGGGGGTGCATGTGAGAAAGTCAGGTTGGATATGTGTGTGTGTGACAGGCAGAGAAGCTCACAGGGACGCCCTGGGACTGTAACCTAAGCTGGCAGGTAACACCTCTGATCCAAACAAAGAGCAGGGAGGAGCCGAGCTGGGGTTTGAATCGGAGGTGGCAGGCGGGTGTGGGGGGGGAGAAGACTTGGGAGACAGCCAGCCCGCCCAGCTGAGGAGAAGCTACACCCCAGATGGGGCACCCCTCAGGCTCCTCTCCCCAGGATGGGTTGGAATGGCTGTCTCTGCCCGCTGCACTGACACCTCTGTGCTGAGCTGTGCCTCTGTCAACTAATAAACTTCCCATTCTACCTGCTGAGTGAGTCACTTCTGCCTGCGGATAGGGTGCAGTGCCTGGGGGCCCCTGAACCCCATCCCACTAAGTGTGTGTTTCCTCATGATCACCATGCAATTATACACACCACCACCACCTCCCCATTTGTTCCAGTGACCTTGGCTTTTGTTTGTTTTGTTTGAAAAACAAAAACAACTGGACGTGTTCAGCCCTGAAGAACAGTGCCTTGGGAGCGCAACATCACTCACTGACAAGGAATAGTTAAGACAAAGAATTAGCCTTTTTCAGACTATTTGCAAATTGTCCACGATCCATTCAGAGTCTGTGTGTACGTATTCATCATTCAAACTTACTCAGGTTTCCGGCATGAATGCTCCTGCTGACTAGCTCAATGTCTGGGTTCTTGTGAATGTTTGCTAATAGTAGTTTCAAAGGTAGTGTTTCTGTAAACATCACCCCAGCAGAGTGGCTCATTATGGTATTACTGAAGGATGAAAACAAAGAAATGGAAGTTCAGGCTGACCAAAAAAACAAACAAAAAAACCAAAAAACCCCCACCCTTTTGGTTCACTGATCTACATATATAACGCCCAGAATCCGAAGTACATGGAAACTGTATGCAGCCCAAAAGACAAAAAGAACAAAGAGTGGAACTCTGCAAAACATTGGCCTTACACATAATGCTCAGCTTATAGGTTGTGGAACTCTGCAAAGCATTGGCCTTACGAGTAATGCTCAGTTTATAGGTCTGGAGCCCTGCTTTCTGATATCACATGGCTAGAAAATAGTAAGCTGTTGAGCGGTTTAAAAAAAAAATAACAAAGAAGTGGCTACTTACTCAAAGGCAATTGCGATCATATGTACAGGTACTTTCCTTTCCCAGTGTTCAGCCAGAGGTGAGAGTAGTTCCTAATGTACTCTATTTTAGACATTCTCTCACTTTCATATGGAGAGCAGTTATACCATGACAAGGATCTCTGGGAGTTAGACATTCAAATGACATGCACTTTGTTCATGGGCCAAATGAGCCTGTTTGGCCCTCTAATACATACATTGTATTTGACTGAAAAATTAAATGACAAATTTCAAGGGTAGGAACATGTTTCCATCCTGGTTTCATCCAACAGAAAGTATTTAGAGAGTGTATATGGAAGATTACCATTTAATTCTTGTTCACACAGGCCGTTTCTACACAGGCCACTCCTTCGGAAGTGACATGCTAATACATAGAGCAAAAGATGCTAATGAGGAGTGGATGCAATTTCCCCGCCATTCATTAGCATAACGTCATGTGATTTGGAGTCTGGAAGACTGTTCTTCCAGACTCCAAAACGCCAAGTAGAAGTGCAGCCACTGGTGGGGCTTCTGGGAAGGAAGTCCTTCTTCCGGAGGCTCTTTCTTCCCAAAAAATTTTGGGAAGAAGGGGCCTCCAGAAGGAGGACTTCCTTCTGGAACCCTCCCCCCCCCGGGGCCACGTTTCTACACGGCATTTTGGAGTCCGGAAGAATGGTCCTTCAGACTCCAAATCATGTGACATTATGCTAATGAGGCACAGGGAATTTGCATCCATGCCTCATTAGCATCTTTCACTCTGTGTATTAGCATGCCACTTCCAAAGGAAGTGGCCTGTGTAGAAATGGGCACAGAGGCAATCTTCTCTTAATGTTTCCTGAACTGAACATGTTAATTAATCTTAACTTAATTTCTAGGGTTGTCATGTAACTTTGGTGCACTTGGAGGTTAACATATGTAAGTGTTAAGGGTTGTATGCACCAGTGCAAGTAACGTGGTCTGGTCCAATATGCCGTACCAGTAACATATTTATAGCTGCTATGGAAGACCAGTAAGGCACAGGAGGAGCAGAATATGGGGCCGCAAGGCACAGTTCCCTCAGCCTGGAAGTACTACCCTTAGCCCTTCCACACAGAGGCTCCTCCATTTGTACAGCATTTCTGCTCGAGAACAGGGCTGGTGATGGTAGAACCATGCCAGAGGAGCTGCAAGTATTCCACTTCCTTCCATGTTGTTGTTTCTGGGAGAGCCTTCAACCAGAGGACTCTCCTGAGAACCACAGAGGTGACAGAAACAGAATGCCATCAGGTCATCCTGCATGGCTGGACTGCTCCCAGCCCTGCCTCCAGAGAAGCTGCCAGAGTGAGACCAATCAATGGTAGCATATTCTGTTCCTTTCACTGCTGCAGTTTGGAAGTTTCCATAACAGTTGGGGGAAGAGAGGGTCTGCTCTGCCCTAGATAAGGAGGGTGAATTCTGGGGAGAGGATGAGAATGGGCTGGGAGAACAGAGAGGAAGAATCATGCAGAAGGTCATGTACAGAGTTTGCATGCCCCTGCTAGCTGTTACTCCACCCCACTCTCCGTATTCCTAAGGAATGGATTCTATTTGAACCCCTGCTTATCTGACAAAGAAAATTGCACATATCACTCTTCAAGTACAGGGAGATTTTAATACATAACTTTTCATGTCAGATAAAGGATATTAAATGCCTATAATGGGATTATACTATAATCCACAAGTAAAACTGGGATTCACGTCAAAGGATTCTTGCTATAGTTTTATTAAACATTTTTTTTCCTCTTACTCTCAGAGATTAAGATGAAGGACAATATCTGACATACCTGCTGTAGCAAAAGAAGGGATTTCTGTGATTTTCTTTTTATGGATCTGACAGTAACACTAATGGAAGAATTGTGAGCTGAACAGTTCTGAAAGGTTTAGTATTTGCAGTTTATGAGTTTAGGATTTGCTTTTAGGGAAAAGTGCATACTAAATATATACTCTTTTACCTCCTCATTTTTGGAGGATTCAAAAATCACTGGCAGTTGCTACATCTTTATGTCTTTATCTTAATGTAAAATGGAATTAGTTATGGTTTATATGAATAGCAGCAGTACAGACATATCTGAAAAATGGTGGTTATTAAATAAACATCTTCTGAAACTTGGATTGTTACCTTAGTAGCTTCAGAGAGGAAGAGGAAATACCAAAAGTGTTACATTATTTTCATACCAGTTTTGTTTTTTGTTCGATGACAAAAGTTAAGAAATCAAAAGGTGTACATAATTAAAAAGTAAAAAGTCAGTTTTACCAGGCAATCAGGTATTTTGTAGAGCTTGCACTTAATTCCTGGAAATCAGCATTGCAATTACAATCATGAGCTGTTTGTAACACACACGAGCCATGTCTACATGTGTACGCTTCTTCGAAGTAGTGGCACTAACTTCGAAATAGCGCCCGTCAAGGCTACACGTGTTGGGCACTATTTTGATGTTAACATCGACGTTAGGCGGCGAGACGTCGAAGCCGCTAACCCCATGAAGGGATGGGAATAGCACCCTACTTCGAAGTTCAACGTCGAAGTAGGGACTGTGCAGTCGTTGCGCGTCCCACAACTTTGAAATAGTGGGGTCCGCCATGGCGGCCATCAGCTGAGGGGTTGAGAGATGCTCTCTCTCCAGCCCCTGCGGGGCTCTATGCTCACCGTGTTCAGCAGCCCTTAGCCCAGGGCTTCTGGCTGCTGCTGCTGCAGCTGGGGATCCATGCTGCATGCACAGGGTCTGCAACTAGTTGTTGGCTCTGTGGATCTTGTGTTGTTTAGTGCAAGTGTGTCTGGGATGGGCCCTTTAAGGGAGCGGCTTGCTGTTGAGTCTGCCCTGTGACCCTGTCTGCAGCTGTGCCTGGCACCCTTATTTCGATGTGTGCTACTTTGGCATGTAGACGTTCCCTCGCAGCGCCTATTTCGATGTGGTGCTGCCCAACGTCGATATTGAACATTGACGTTGCCAGCCCTGGAGGACGTGTAGCCGTCATTCATCAAAATAGCCTATTTCGATGTCACCACATCAAAATAGGCTACTTCGATGTAGGCTTCACGTGTAGACGTAGCCATGGTCTGCAATACTGTCTCTTAAGTCACCTGAAAGCAAAATTAACCTCTCCAGTTGAGAGTTCCAGGCAGGAAACTGCCTTGCTCCTTTTAGAGACACTGACCAAAGCTAAATCATATTCAAAGAAGCTCTTTTTTCCTTGACACAGGTACGTAACATCTAATGCTGGTAATTCTGTAATTTATAGCTGCCATTGGTATCACATTTAAATTAATCCACTGCTGCCAATAATCAGCTTCGTGCTTTGGCTTTTGGCAGATGCTGAAGAAAAATGAACAATTAAAAGATTCTCATTGGCTGTTACCACTCTTTTCATCTTATGGGATTTGTAAGCAATGTGCTCAGATACTATAGAGTAGTGTGGTATGAATGCTCATATTAAGCCTGTCCCAAAGCTCATTGAAACTACTGGGAAAACACCTATTGACTTCAATTGGCTTTGAATCAGGCACATTACTAGCCTGAAGATGAAACCAGATGATTATCTTTATTATCCTAATTCCTGGCTTTCTAATGATTTCCCCTGTGTAACAAACTAATACAGCTTTCTTTTGTGCCAACAGAGGAAAAGTAGACAGTGCAGAAGGAAGAACATATTTGGTAGAGCACACACCCAACACAACCACAGATAAAAGGGAGGCCATCTGCATTATGATTTTAGTAGTCTGTTCAGAAGAATTTAATAGGCTCAATTCCACAGAAAGTATTTGAAGAATGTTTCCACAAGACACTGACTCTTATAAACAAAACACTGTTCATGCTGCAGTAAGTTAATGGAGCTGTAAGTGGAATACATAGCAGGAATAGATTTATGGTTTAGGAACATATCAGAGGTGTCTACACTTGCATTCCTCTTTCAAAAAAGGCAGGCAAATGAGGGAAGTAAAAATGCAAATGAGGTGCAGATTTACATATCTGGTGCCCCATTTGCATATTCTTCTTTCAAAAGAACTTCTTTCAGAAGAAGAAAAGCAGTGTAGATGCAGCTATTTCGAAAGTAATCCTCATCTTCAAAAGAGCCCTTCTTTCTTTTTTTTATGGTACCCAGGATCTCAATGGCTGCTGCTGGCTGCTCACCATGTTTTAAACTCAGCTCACTTGTTCAGATGCCTAACCACAGACATAGCTATCTTGTTTAAAGTCCTAATCTTGAAATTTTTGACTTTAAGCTTATTGTGTTCAATTCATTTTTTTAAAGTAGCTGACTTACTTCTAAATTTAGGCTTTAATCTTGAAGAAATTTAAACACGCTTCACTTTAGTACTTGAGCAGTCTCGTTGACTTAAGGTGCTAAAAATTAATCATATTAATAAGTTTTGCAGGACCATGGTCCTACATTTACCTATCACTGTTGTGAGGTTGTGAGGGCCTTAGTTTCTGTCATCTATAAATAAACATAGCCAGGTCCTCAATGGATGTAAATTGATATCACTGGTTTGAAAGGAACTATATAGTGAGTTCTACTAGCTGAGGCTGTGAACAACCACTTAAGTGCCTCAGGAAGCTCTTTCTTTCTTTTTTGCAGGTGGTATTTGAACTACTCACGAACTCCAAAATCCAAGGCTTACCAGTGCAAAGATCGAGACAATCAGATTTTGATCTTGAAGTAAAAGTGGTATGTTTTGCCACCATCTTGTGGAAGTTTTCATATAGTTATATATCTATAAGACTTTCCATCCCACATCATTCTTTTACATTACAAGAACAGCGAGAAGATCATTTTTCAGAGAATAATCTTCTCTCGATAATTAGTTTCCCAAAGCATCTCAACACATATCCACACATCAAATTTCCCTAAATAACTTAAATACTCATGATCTACTGGACAACCCTACAGACATTAGTCATTTATCCACAGAAGGCAGAGCATAGAACATGAGGTATATAAACATCAACACTACTCTGTCTCCATCTCTGTCTCTCAATTCTGTTCTAAGAGGACCATCTCAAGGGACAAGAAGGTTGTTTGCTTTGTATCTTTACTCACTCCTCGGCATGGGTGTCTAAATTACATTAGAGTGCTTACTACTATTGTTGCAAGGGACTGTTGGGGGACTGCTGATACCTTTTTACTAGGAGCTGGAATGACATAGATAATTTTACAAAGCTACCAAAGGAGCTGTAGTCTAACATGTTTCAGTCATTATCCACAGGCTCTGACTCAGAAGTGAAACCTGGGGTTGAACAGTTTAGTATGTTATCACTGCTGTCCTTGGTCATCTAGTCATTTTTAACAGTTGTTTAAATGATGAATTCTATCTGAAATGTTGTTTATCTGCCTTGCAGCTATTGTGTACTTTCCATGTTAGTTCAAATAAAATGTGGTAAGCTGATCATTAAAGTTTATTTTTTGTGTGCTTTTTCACATGTCCATCTCATCCAGGTTCACTCACTGATCTGTGAGGCAAACAGTTCTGCCTGTCAGCTTTTCTCCCACATCCAAGAAAAATGAGCACAACGGAAGCTGTCTTCAAGCAATATTCGCATCTTATTTGTAACTTTTTATCCAATACTTGGGCTATGCCCCATTACTTCCTATACACTGTTATGGAATTTGGATCTGTCAGAAGAAAAAAAGAGAGGAAAAGAAATATTCTAGTTGTAGTGCTGCAAAGAGGGAACGTATTTCGCTTGTTTAATGTGTTACCTATACAATTCTTGGTTAAATTCCTGAAGTTTCCTAGAAGATTTTGAGGCTAATGTTGTGCTATTTATCTACCTATCAAAGTTACCCAACATTTAAAAGAAAGGTCTACAGTGACTCCCAGTTTGGAAGACATTTGCTAGCAGTTTTAGACTTCACCAATCCATTTTTAAAAAAGCAAACCGTTTGCAATAACAAGAGGAAAGGTTAGAAAACTAAATGAAAATTTGTCACATATTTGCAATGAGACTATATCCAGCAGATCCTAAAAGGTCTATTGCTGGTACCATACCATGCATTACCTTGTTGAAAGGTCTTTAATCTCCACAGAAAGTTACTGAATTACCTCTTTACAGCAGTAATTCAAATCGTTTCATGGGTATGGATGCTTTTCGTTATGAAGAATCCAAGCCAGCTGGTTAACTTTGGCTCTGGAAAACCACCTTGACTTACTTTGCTGATGGGCAGTTTTCAGAAGCAGCAGCAGTATCTCTACCTGTAGTGATTGTCACTATTTGCTGATAGATTTAGGGTAGCCTCAAGGAAACTGTTTCCTTGTTTGCATATTTAGGGATCATTGACTATGATTTCACCTGTTAATATCAGTGAATGACAGTTTCAGTGGCTTCACTGAATGGTAACACTTTCAAGCATCCTATTAATTATAGTAGTTTTCTTTCATCAGAGTGGTAGGCTATAGCACATGTCTGCTCCTGCCTATGATGTTTTTATTAATAGTAAAGTTTACTGTATCACAAAGACCCATTAATTACTTTTGGCAATTGCAGGAAAATTAGGTGGATTTTTAAGGTTGATTTTCTAGCACCCAATTTTACAAAGTTAAGGGTGCATGTCCACACTGGAACATAAAGTCTAAGGATTGTGTCCCCAGTAGCGTTGCCAGCTGCTACTTTGTCAGCAATGCACTGTGGGTACCTATCCCACAGTTCCCGCTCCCTCCTTGCATTGTGGGTTTCTGTCATACTATCTGATGGGACAAAAATGTGCTGTGGGTGGTTGTGGGTGTGGGTGTGTACCATCAGCATCCCACAGTGAACTTGTCTCCTCCCTTCTCTTTGGAAAGCAATAGCAAAAGGTGTTTTCAAGCCCTTTTTCATATCCATGCAGACAAAGCTAGCATGGAACTTGTTCAGCTTAAAAACTTATGTCAAATATTAAGAGTACCTCATGCATTGTACCGTGATATGTGCAGAGCCCAATCCGCTGTCCAAGTGATGAAGACTCCAAGGAGGACATGGGCATATATGAGACACTGGAGAGGAGGAATGGGGAGATGCTGGGTGTACTCAATGCTTTGTACTCTGTAGGCTTCGTGTACACTAGGGGAGAACTTTGAAATGTTCGTGCTAATGGCCAAATTGGAGAATACTACTGAGGAGCTGTAATGAATATTCACCTCCTCATTAGTATGCTGCTGGCTGTGGCACTTCAAAAGTGCCTCATTTCTCTCACACACATGTGGCTCATTTACTTGGGGGTCCTTTTTGAAAGGACGCTACGAACATTGAAATCCCCTTATTCCTATCAGCTGAGCAGTCATAGGAATAAGGGGACTTCGACATTTGCAGGGTCCTTTCAAAAAGGACCCCTGTGTAGCCAAGCCGTGAGTGAGCAAAACACAGCACTTCCAAAGTGTCTCAGCCAGCAGCATGCTAATGAGGTGGTGAATCTTCATTTCAGAGCCTCCTCAGTATTCTCCAATTTGGCCATCAGCATGGCCATTTTGAAGTTTTCCCTCAGTGTAGATGTAGCTGTAGAGTGCCAGTTCTGGTGCAGTGAAACTAGCTCAGACTGGTGAGACTGCATCGTTCTGCAGGTATGGGATGATCAGCTGTGGCCACAAACTACTGCATGCATACAGACACTTTCATGGAACCTTGTGAATTGCTTTTCCCCACCCTGAAGTGCTGCAATAAAAATGAGACCTGCTCTAACTATTTTACAGTATAGTGATAGCTCTATGGACACTTGCAATAGCAAACAGCTACTGGTAAGTGAGCAACCAAGTTGGAGTGGGCAAATCTAAAGTGAGGGCTGCTGTGATCCAGGTAAACATGACAATCCATAACCTTCTGCTACAAAAGACAGTGATTATGAAATATGTGCAGGACATTGTGGACAGTTTTGCAGCAATGGAGCTCCCTAACTGTGGTGGAGCAATGGATGGAATACACGTCCCTATCTTGGCATGAGACCATCTTACTACAGAGTACATAAACTGCAAGGGGTACTGCTCTGTGGTGTTGTAGGTGTTGGTGGATCACAAGGGCCATTTGACTGACATCAAAGTGGGACGGTTGGGAAATGTTCACAACACGCATATCTTCAGGAAATCTGGCTTCTTTAGAAAGCTGAAGAATGGGATTTTCTTCCCAAACCAGAAAATCACCATTGGAGACATGGAGATGCCAACAGTGATCCTGGGTGATCCCGTTGATCTCTGATCCCCTGGCTCATGAAGCCATACACCAGCAGCCTGGGCCGCAGTAAGAAGGGGTTCAACTACAGGCTAAGCAAGTGGAGAATGGTGATAGAATGTGTTTTGGACATTTAAAAGCCAGGTTCAGGATCCTTCTGACTTGGTTAGACCTCAGTGAAGGTAACTTTCCCCTTGTGGTGGCAGCCTTCTGTGTGCTCCATAATTTTATGTGAGAATAAGAGGGAACAATTTCATGCCAGGGTGGAGGGCAGAGGCAGATCACCTGGCCAATAACTGTGAGCAGCCAGAAACCAGGCAATAAGGAGATCACAATGAAGGGCAGTCGTAATCAGGGAGGCTTTTAAAAACACCTTCATGAAAGACCAGACAGTGACATGGCAGTCATGTCTGTTGCTCATAAAGAGGCTTTCCTTTGAATGATGTGCGCCTGCTGCAAACCAAGACCCCCTCCTGTGAAACACAAGCAAAAAAGATACTGGTTTTGTAAGCTTAATCACTTTTATTCAGGGTAAACTAAAGGAATTCATGTCAGGAGCTTCGGGAGTGCGTAAGCAAAAGTGTTTGCCATTACGGGTGGGACAATGTCAGCCTTTTGCTCTCTGAAGAGTCTCTGGGAGCAGCATGCAAAGCAGCCTTCGAATCTTCCCCAGCTCTCCATTCTGATGTGCCAAGGAGTGGGGGAGGTTAGGGAACACTGTGAGAAGGGTCATCATGGAATGCAGTGGATCTCTCAGCTCCTGTAATAGGCACTCATAACATGTACCAGGCTACAACATGTCCTTCTGAGTCTCCAATTCATGCTCTCTGTGCTCTCTCCTTTCTTCCTGATCCACCCGCCTCTCCACCAGTGTGTTTTGCCTCCACACATTTAACTATGCCCTGTCCATGTGCGTGGTCTCTATAGCTTCATCTACACGTGAATGCTACATCGAAATAACTTATTTCGATGTAGCGACATCTAAATAAGCTATTTCGATGAATAGCGTCTACACGTCCTCCAGGGCTGGTGCCGTCGACGTTCAACATTGATGTTGGGCAGCACCACATTGAAGTAGGTGCTGCAGGGGAGCATCTACATGCCAAAGTGGCCCACATCGAAATAAGGGTGCCAGGAACAGCTGCAGACAGGGTCACAGGGCGGACTAGCACTTCCGGGGCAACAGCTAGCCGCTCCCTTAAAGGGCCCCTCCCAGACACACTCAGCCTGCACAGCACACGGTCTGCAGAGCCATAGGCACGCACACCTCGGCGAAGCAGTATGGACCCCCAGCAGCAGCAGCAGCAGCCAGAGGTCCACACACCCGCCCCTTCAGGAGCAGTGCTTGCCCTGCTCAATGCCATGCAGGAGGCTGCTGATCACCTTCTAGTCACAGAAGAAGAGGAGCAGCCCCCAGGGGAGGAGGAAGCAGCCCCAGACCCTGCTGTCCTCCGCCCCCCCAACCCCCGCCACACACGCCGCTGGCTGTGGAGCTACCCCATGAGCACAGACTGGTGGGAACGGCTGGTGCTCAGCGAGTGAGACAATGACCACTGTCTCCAGAACTTTCGCATGAGCCGGCAGACATTCCTGGAGCTCTGCCAGTGGCTCACCCCCACACTGAGGCACCAGGACACCTTCATGCGGTGTGCCCTCAGCGTCGAGAAATGGGTTGGCATCGAAGTCTGGAAGCTGGCCACTCCAGACAGCTACTGATCCATGGGGCAGCAGTTTGGAGTGGGCAAGGCCACCATCGGGGCACACCCTGCACACCCCTCATTGGTGCTCACCCATGTGCTTCCCCTGCAGGTCGTCTGTGCCATCAATGCCCTGCTCCTCCACAGGCTCATGCAGCTTAGGGACCCGGATGCCGCCATCGCGGGCTTTGCCACCCTGGGCTTCCCAAATTGCCTTGGGGCTCTGGATGGGACCCATATCGCCATCTGAGCTTCAGAGCACAGTGGAGGACGCTTCCTGAACATGAAGGGCTACCATTCGGTGGTCCTCCAGGCCTTGGTGGACAGCCGGGGCCGCTTCCTGGAGGTTTATGTTGGCTGGCCTGGCAGCACCCACGACGCCCAGGTGTTCAGGAATTCAGGCCTGTGCCGCCGGCTGGAGGCACGGACCTACATCCCCCAGCGGGAGATCCCTGTGGGGGACACCACCATGCCCCTCTGCATCGTCGCAGACGCGGTGTACCCCCTCCAGCCCTGGCTCATGCACCCTTACACGGGCCATTTGTCAGCCAGCCAGGAGCGCTTCAACACATGCCTAAACCATGAGCGCCAGGTGGTTGAGCGCACTTTTGGCTGACTCAAAGGCCGCTGGAAGTGTCTCCTCACCCGCCTGGATGCAGGCCCCACCAAAATCCCCCAGATTGTGGGCACGTGCAGCGCACTCCACAATCTGGTCGAGAGCAAGGGCGGGACGTTCTTTCAGGGCTGGGCTGTGGAGGCTGGCAGGGCTGACGTGCAGCCACCTGCTGCCCCCAGTCGCCAGGTGGACCCAGAGGGGATCCGGCTCCTGGAGGACTTGCGGGACCATTTAGACCAGGCCACAGGGTGAACACTGGCAGGCCCCCCACTGCACCCACCCATCCTCCACAACACTCCCTGCCCCCATGCCCACACCACAGAGCACCCAAGAGTACCCCCCGCACTTTTCTTGCAAATAAAAATAGACCTGTTTTTGAAACCACAAAACAGTGAATTCTCTTATTATTAATACAAGTATATATATATATAAAATAGTGGAACAAAAAGGGGGAACTATTTACATGGGGGGCAGGTATCATAAAAGAACAGGGGTCTAACACAAACTATATACAAAATAATGGGGTATGTACAAATGGGGCAGGGGGCCACGTCCTGGGCCCCGCACCCCCTACAGTCCAGCACCTGGGGTTGGTGGGCGTGACCCTTGCCTCGGCCTCAGCCCTGGCCGAGGCTGGGTGGCGGCCGGGCGAACTGGAAGATACGGCCGGCGGGTGTCAGCAGGCCCCAGGTCCCCCTCGGTGGAAGGCCCTGGGGTGGCAGGCGGCGTGGGCAGAGCGGTGGGCGACATGGGCAGAGTGGCGGGCGGTGTGGCATGGGGGGCCATGTAGTCCGCTATGCACTCAAAAGTGTGCATAAAGGCCCCCCATGCCTCCCGGTGCCAGGCCAGTGCCCGCGCCTGCAATTGCAGGCGCTGCTCGTCCACCCGCAGCCACCGCTCTGACACCTCCAGCTGCCGCCGGAGGGTCGCGAGCAGCTGGGGGTCCATCGCTGTCCTCTGGTGGTGCTGGGTCCACTGTCAGCCCCGCCCTGGGGCTGGTTGGTGCTCCACCGAGGGGCTGGCCTGCAGCGATGGTCCCAGTGGGCTGTCCGGGACCACTGACACCTCACCGGTGCTCTCTGGGCCCTCCGATGGTGCAGCTGTGGAACACGGGGGGGGAAGAAGAGTGGAGACAGCCATTAGTGTGGCCCCCGAGCCATGGCCCTTGTCCCCCCACCCCTCTGCTGCTGGTTCCCCATCCCCGTCCCCAGGAGATGCTGCTGCTGCTGATGGGTGTGTCCCCCCCCGGGGGACCTTAGGTTCCACTCCCCCCATCCCCAGGGGTGGGTCATGCCACTGTCCTGATGCGGGGGCAGGGGCTGATGCACTCTTCTGAGGGAAATGCCACTGCTGTCCTTGGGGCCATGGTCATCTGGGCATGTGGAGGGCCCTGGTCATGTCTCTCGTCCCTGCCCCTCAACCCCGGGGGTGTGCACCGGAGGGGTACATACCTGACAGTCCGCTCCCACGGTCGGGGGGCACCCTCTGGGCGGACGCCCTGCTGGAGCTCCGAGACGGCAGGATTATTTGGAGCCCCCCATTGCTGGAGGAGGACTCCCTCTCCTCCTCCACTGGCGTCCCAGGGGTGGGCTCCTGGGGGGGCACCTGGGGTGGGGAGCTTGCCTCCGGGGCGGACTCCACCTCCAGCACCTTCTGGGGCTCATCGGCTGAGGTGTCAAGAGTGGCCGGCGGGGAGGAGGTGTGCCAGGGTCGCAGGATGGACCTGAGCTCCCTGTAAAAGAGGCAAGTGGTGGGGGCAGCCCCAGATCGGCTGGCCGCATCCCAGGCCCAGGCGTAACCCTGCTGCAGCTCCTTAACCTTCCTCCTGACGTGATCAGGAGTGTGGGCAGGGTGACCCCGGGCAGCCAGGCCCTCGGCCAGCCGAGCGAAAGCATCCACGTTCCGCCTCTTGCTCCCCATTACCTGGAGCACCTCCTCCTCACTCCAGAGCCCCAGCAGGTCCCGGATCTCAGCCTCCATCCAGGAGGGGCCCCTCTGCCTCTTCCAGGGCTGGCTGCCAGGCTGGGAGCCCTGGCTCCCCTTGGCGGGGGGTGCCCTGGGGGTGCTTGGGGGGCTGGCGGGTGGCCATCACAGCTGGGGGCTGTCTTGGGGCTGCAGGGAGGCATGTAGGCTGGACGCGTGTTACTGCTGCTGCCTGCATGAGCTCTCAGCTTCCTGCACAGGAAGGCAGGGGGCGGGGAGCTTTAAGGGTCTGCTGCACGCGGCGACCATAGAGCTCAGGGGCTGGAGACAGCGTCTCTCAACCCCTCAGCTGATGGCCGCCATGGCGGACCCCGCTATTTTGATGTTGTGGGACGTGGATTGGCTACACGTGCCCTACTTCGATGTTGAACATCGAAGTAGGGCGCTATTCCCATCCCCTGATGGGAATAGCAACTTCGACGTCTCGCCGCCTTACGTCGATGTCAACTTCGAAATAGCGCTCGCCACGTGTAGACGTGGTGGGTGCTTTTTCGAAGTTGGCGTGCCTACTTCGAAGTAGCCGGCATGTGTAGACGCGGCTTATGTGTTCAATGCACATTTCTCCCCACATACATTTTCTCCTGTGCCAGTATAACCACTGGGGTTGGAGGTGAGCAGTGGTCAAAGAGCCCACTGCAGAGCACACTGCAACAAAAATATAAGTGAAGGCCAGGCATTAAGAAGATACATTTACTGGAGATAAGTTTAAGAACACACAAAGGAATCTCATGAATGAAATTGTATGAAAATCAAGAGAGATGTATTCTGTGCCAAAACAATTTTCGTCTTTTAAGCTTCCTCTGTGAAGTAAATACTACACAGAGATCCTAAGGAACCTGTTTGACTTGGTTTGTTTCTAGCCGTGATAAGGCACAGATAGGGGGCATGCTTTCAAGTCTGTGATTTGAAGAGCAATTTCTACATTGGTACACACTGCAAGTAGATGTGAGGGAGGAGACTGTGGCACTAGTAGTCATTGCATGTGCCTGGCTCTCTTGGTCACCACATGGTTTCCCTTCCCCATCTCTTTTGCTGGGACAGTGAACATTTTTCCTTTCCCCAGCAGCCCAGTGAAGACAGGGGGATGGCCCAGGCATAGTGAAGTAGCTTGCACTGTCTTCCCTGTGACTGTGTCTGGCCCTCTCAGTCACCATGTGGTTTCCCCCATGCTCCTTGCTGAGACAGTGAAAGTTTTCCTTTCCCCTGCAGTGTGGGGAAGGAAGGGGCCTGGTCCAGGCATGGGGAAGAAGTTTGTGCTGTCATATAGTAGCTTAATTATCCTTCACCTGCTTCCTCTAGGTTGTAAAAACAGAGGTTAATGTGCTTAGACTAACAAACATTGATAATGAATGTATGCTGAAATTCCAGTTCAAAGTATCATCTACATTTTTTCAGCATCCAGAGAAAGCATCATGCTACTTCCCACTGTCATGCTACCATCCACCATTTTTCACTTGATTACAGACTTTTTGCCTTCCTATTTCTTCATCTACCACAATGAGCTATTGTTTTTTGTAAGTGGGCCCACAAAAGGCCAGTCCATGTGACTTCTCATACCTACTGACTTTCTCTTTCCCCATCACAGTATCAGTGCCACCCATTCAGTTATTTCCAGTTGGACGTGCTACTGATTGTCCTTGCCATCAGAAACCACTGTTATGATTGCTGAACCAGGCAGCACCTCTGCCTCCCTGTCTAATTCCTTTTCCAGCCCTCATGAAACAGCAGAGGAGGAAGAGAGTGGCATGAGCAATATCTCCGCTCACACAGGCAGGGGGAAAAAGGGTGCTAAACTGAAGGAAGGAGGAGATAGGATCTAAAGGGAGAGAAGGGGCTACTAGAAGAAGATAAAGAAGGACAGGAACTACTGGGGGATGGGCTAATGAGAAAAAAGTGACAGGACCAATGGGAGGATGGGAGGAGATTGCAGGTGGTTCAAGATTGGGCAAGAAACTGAAATAACAAGTGGGGATGGGGACTGAAGCAAAGATAGAGTATGGGTGTGTCAGTGGACAGCTGGGAGACTCTTTTTCCCAAACCAGCTCTGAGATTCTCCACCAATTCCAAAAGCCCAGCTATTCCAAGCACCCTCCCCAACCAGTTCATAGCCAACTCCCTCTTCTACTCTCCTGGTTCATTAAACAAGCCTTGTCTCCAACTTCAAAGGGGTACAGGGAAGGTCCTGCTGCCCCATAACTTTCCCCATTACTGTCATGTTTTCTTTCCTTGTTACATTTGTGAAATGTCACAGAGCTGCACAAAACTCAGCAGACACCCCTTCCTGAAATATGGCACATTTAAAGAAGTTACCTAAATTATGAAAGCCGTTCTTTATTTCCAAACCAAGTCAAAGCTATGTCTTCCTCTAGCAGCTTCTGCTCTCTCCTTCCCTCAAAAATTGACTGAGGAGATTTTTCCAGGCCAAATTTCTCAGGCAAATCCTTTTTCATTTAAAAAAAAAAAAAAAAAAAAAAAACTTCAATGGCCATTTCCCACACTAACACTAAGAGCAGAATTCTGCCTCAGGCTGTGGGGGATAGAAGAGGGAAGAACACTTCTGCTTATACTGAGGATAATTTCAGATGTGCACACCCACGTGCAGGTGCAGTATTCTTATTATCGGAGCTCAAGCAGGCTGCTTTTTCAGTTGAAAAACTCCAACATCACACAAACCTCCAGCAGTGCTGGGTCTCTAGTTGTAACAATGCAGTGGTTTTGAGAAAGGGAAAAGTCACTACCAAAGCTAATAGGGAATCTCATTAAAAGGACACAAACAGCAAACATTTTAAGTTTAAGGAGCAAGAGAAACTGCTGAAGATATTTCGGGTGTAAGAACAGCAGTCTTCAGATCTTCATAAAACCCTTTCACATCATGTGAATCTACCACAAAAACACCCTTTAAAACAGTAGCAGTCCACCTTAAGGAAAAAGGACATTTCTCCCACAAAGGTGCCCCAGCTATATGCTTCAATACAATTTCAATTAATCAGCTGGAAATATTCAGTTGTGTTTCCATGCAGGTTAATGAACTTAAAAATAATTAAAATCATAGGATGTCAATTACGCAGCACTACCAGGAGATTCAAGGTATAACTAAGCCACTTCAAACAGTGTATATTTACTTACCCTATTACAGTCCCAGCATCCCACTTCTGTATGTTCCCCAGTGAGGGACAGCTCAAAGTATCATCTACATTTTTTCAGCATTCAGAGAAAGCGTCATGTGGGTATGTCTTAGAAAGCAGGTGGCAGGTAGCAGACAAAAACAGCTACTCTCTTGATTCCTAATTCATTAGCATGCACCTAAGAAGAAAGTTTATAAAAATTAGGTGTGTAGTCAGCCCTGGAAGGTGGAGAAGAAGCCAATGATGTCCGTGTGACAGCTGTGGCAATTTCCTGCCATCTCCTTGGGAGACCATATTGAATTAAAGTTTATTTATCTTTGGGCTCATTGTATTAAATTAATGCTTTAAGTATTATTATGGTCAAGGTTTGTACGTAACATCATGAGTTCAAAGAACTACACAGAATAATGTGTCAGGCAAAAATAGAATGTGTAAGGAACATAAAGACAAATTCCCCATATCCATTTGTGTAAAAAAAAAAAAAAAATTAGGCTTTTGAAGCTACACTCTGAGTGCTCTGTTGTTTGCTGATCACCTGTTACTTGAATTTAAGATCAAAGGCCTAAAATTCATAAAGGAGATACTGAACTATTCATGGTTGTTCTGGTTCTGAATCTCAAACAGTTATGAAGTTGTAATCATAGGGACAACCCAGGTGACACCTATCTGAGCTAGTGGTTGTAGTTTGGTTGACCTCCAGGTAGGGTTACCAACTGTCTAATAGCACAACCCAAACATCCTTGCCCTGTTCCTTTCCCAAAACCCTGATCCTGCTCTGCCTTTCTCTGGGACCCTGACCTCCGCTCACTCCAGCCCCCTTTCTTCCACTGCTCACTCTTCTCACCCTCAATCACTTTCACCAGGCTGGGGCAGGAGGTTGAAGTGCAGGAGTGGGTTCAGGCTGTGGTGAGGTCAAGGGGTAGAATTGTAGGCAGTACATCTGGGCTGATACTGGGACAAGGGGATGAACTGCAGGAGGGGTGCAGGATGGGGAGAAGGCTACTGGCTGAGGAAGGAGGTTGGACCATAGAAGGAAGTGAGGAAGAGGAACTCACTTCAGATGACTCCTGAAATGGACCAGTACCTCCCTCTGGCAGCAGCTCCTAGGTGTGAGCTGAAGAGGACATATTATACAAGGAGGTGCTCAAGCCTTTATGAGCTGCCAGTAATCCCCAGGTGGCTGTGACAGATGGGAACAGCTGGAGTTCAGCATGATCTGCTCAAGCTTCATCTTTGCTACCTGTTCCAAGATGCGGGATAGGATGATGTAAGTGCTGGTGTTCCTGCTTTATGGTACATGGATGCTCCCCAATGCCAGGAGAATGACTATGGGTAAATTGGAACATGTTCCATCATCTTTGGAATTGAAGGACTTCAGAAAAGGGTGGAAAAATTTCCCCCCCATAAAATGGAGGTTGAACTGATATAGCTGATCAATGAGTGAGAAAGTCTGACTTATCAACACAGAAGTATAATTATAAAACAATCTTCTTTTATCAGCTGCATGGGAACTGAAATTTCCATTTTAATAAGAAATACTGACATTTCAAAATTTGGTTTCATGCTGACTTGAAATGAAACATCAGTTTCTGAATTTTCCATGAAACAGCATTTTTGAGTAAAAATAATTTTAGGTAAATCAAAATGTTTTATTTGTTTTGTTTATTTTAATTGTATTATAATTTGAATTATAGTTTGAAAAAGCAACTGTACTATAATTTTTAGATTGAAAAATTAGAATATTTCATTGTGAAAACATCCAAACTGAGTGTGTCAAGATCATGAAAACATTTCATGGAAATGTTGTTTTGAACAAAATTTCAGCAAAATCAGCACATTTGCAGAAAGTGCAGGTTTCACCAAAATGGCATTTTTCAATGGAAAAAAAAATGTTCTATCAGAAAAATTTGACCAGCTGTGTGTAACATTATTTGGTGCCCCATCTGGAAAGGAAGTTAAATAATCTGAATGTAACATTGTGCAGGGTAAATAGAAGGAGTTCCTCACTGTGCACTTAAAATAGTAGCTAAGACAGAATTATTATTTGGTGCCCTCACTCAGTCTTTTTTACAGGTAATGATCTTTCTGGCCTGGTTGACACCAGGCACATAAAATATTTTGTTCATCTAAAGTGTTGTATAATATAATGCTCAAACTTTTTTATCTGCTTGTCTCTGGAGCTTTAACAGAACTCCCGCTTTTCTGCTTGGACACAGACTACATCACTTTCCTGCCAAGGATAGCTAAAGGGAATTTGATTTTCCTTACATCATCCGGAGAGTTTAGTTAAGCCATATAAGAGTATTTCACCCAGGAACTGAGCTTCCTATCTCTTTAGAAGCTTCGGGTACATCTATAGAATAGTTAAACACCTGCAGATGGCTCTAGTCAGCTGACACAGGCTCATGAGGCTGGAAGTATGTGGCTGTAAACTTGCCTTGTGGATATTTAGCTTCTATGATGCAGTAACTAGCTCTGTAAGCATGAGGAACTTAATGGATGTGATATACCTTGAGTTTAACCAAGTTTTTACTACAGTCTCCCACTATATTCTTGCTCATAAGTTGAGGAAGCATGGCTTGGATAAATGGACTATAAGGTGGACAGAAAGCTGGCTAGATGGTCAGACCCAATGGCTCAATGTCTGGTTTGTGGTCAGTTTCAAGTGGAGTGCCCCAAGGATCAGTTCTATGGCCGATATTGTTTGACGTCTTTATTAATGACCTGAGGAGGGGATGGATTGAGCCCTCATCAAATTTGTGGATGGCACTAAGCTAGGGGGACAGGTAGATGTGTTGGAGGGTGGGAAGAGGGTCCAGAGTGATGTAGATAAATTGGAGGATTGACTCAAAAGAAATCTGATGAGGTTCAACAAGAACAAGTGCAGAATCCTGCACTTGGGACCGAAGAATCCCAAGCATTGTTACAGGCTGAGGACCGACTGGCTAAGTAGCAGTGCAGCAGAAAAGGACCTGGGGATTACAGTGGAAGAGAGACTGGGTATGAGTCAACAGTGTGCCCTGGTAACTGAGAAGGCGAAGGGCATATTGGGGTGCATTAGGAGAAGCATTTCCAGCAGACCTAGAGAAATTACTATTCCCCTCTGCTTGCCAGTGGTGACGCCACATCTGGAGTACCTCATCCAGTTCTGCCCCCGCCCCCGTCCAGTCCCCCACTACTGAAAGGATGTGGATGCCTTGGAGTGGGTCCAGTGGCAGGAAACAAAATTATTAGGGGGCTGGAGCACATGACCTATGAGGAGAGGCTGAGGGATTTAGGCTTATTTAGTTTGCAAAAGAGAGGAGTGAGGGATGATTTGATAGCAGCCTTCATCTTCCTGAAGAGGGGCTCTAAGGGGTACACAGAGAGACTGTTCTCAGTAGTCACTGACGGCAGAACAAGGAGCAAAGGTCTGTAGTTACAGAGGGAGAGGTATAGGGTGGATATTAGGAAAAACTATTTCACCAGGAGAGGGTTGAAGCACTTGAGTGAGCTGCCTAGAGAGGTGGTGGAATCTTTATTCCTAGAGGTTTTATGTCTCGGCTTGACAAAGTCCTGGCTGAGATGACTTAATTAGAGTTGATTCTGCTTTGGGTAGGGGGCTGGACTTAATGACCTCCTGAGGTCCTTTACAGCCCTAGAAGTCTATAATTCTATGATATTTGATCTCAGGCTGTGGCCCAATCTGTGAGGCCCTACCAATGTTTGTGTGCATGTGTGCGCGTGCGTGTGTGTGTTTGTGGTGGGGGAAGTCTTAAGCAAAAGGAAAATAAATAGTTTAGATGGTATTTAAACAGAAACCTTTTCAGCTTCCTTTTCTTATCTGCTGTGTTCAGTATTAGGTAGCAACTTGGGTTTTTATTAAAATTTTAGATGCCTGTCCCTTTACCTACTCAATAAACACAATTTCAGGGGATAACCGTAAACACATGAAATCAAACTCTGGAGAGACTTTTGTTAAAAAAGGAATCAATTTTATCGAAATTGAATTCTGCAAACAAAATGCAAGAGCAATCAACCAGTTCACTGGTGTTTCTAGTAGCTTGATTTGTTTGCCAGTGTAACTTTTTTGGGAATTTCTTTGCTTGCTACTGGTAAGGTGGCTGCACAGAATTAAAGTCTCATTGAAGCCAAACATCATATATATTTATTCGTACTCTCTTCCATTGTCATACTCAGTAAAAGAGAAATAAATTCAAATCTGAATGGGATGTGTGCTAAGTAAATGTTCTATATTAGTGTTGTTTAGAAAAAAGTCTTCAGTGTTTCTGAACAAACTAGAATTGGTACACTAAAGAAAGTTTATTAAAGTGTACAAATCTAAAGGCCCACTTCTTACAAGGTTTGGAGCAACTTCTGCTGCTACTCATGTCTTGATTTAGGGTGATCAGATCTCATGTTTACCTAGTAGTTATGAATCTCAGCCACTGTCGCAGATCATCTTCTTCCAACTAAAACAACAGCATGGAATCGGGAACTAAATTTGACAAGTCTCTCAACGGATGGTTACCATGTCTTTGATAGGAAAAGTTTGAGAGTCATGGATTTTAGAGTCTATAATTGCCCTCTAATCTGTCGATATCAGGGATTTACAAAGACATGGCTTCCTTCTGAATGGAAACAAATGCAATTTTTCAGGAACATGGTCTTCTCTACCAACACCTCCAGCCTTGGAAACAAAGCTCTGACAGGAGCTATAAGTACTGCATTAGGAATAATTCCTTATTGTTGCCAGTTAGATTGAGATAAAATGTCACTAAATTGTGCTATTTGAAGTTCCATGTTAAATATTTCACCCTCAAGCACTTCAGTCTATTCATATTGTGAAAACATATACAACACATTAGTATTTTCAGTTAAATATCTGATTTCTCTTGTTTTATTGTTATAAATGAATGACTGTAAAGGGTTAAACCCAGAGATAGTAAGTTCTCTGTTGACCAGCAGCCAGGTGAGCCAATGGGAAGAGAAAGGGTGGGAGGGGGAGTTGAACGGAAGCAGTTACCTGCTGAGAGATTCTTTCTTTTGTGTGGCCACAAGAGAGACGGAAGAATGCTTTAAGTATGAACCAGATTTTGAGGATTTTGATAAATAGAAATCTGGGTATACAGATATGTGAGTAGAAAGGAAATGGTGAGTCAGATGCAATCAGGTTGTCTTTTTTACTTTCTTCTGGGTTTGGTGCAGGACTTCTTAGGTTCGCTGATTCCTCCCCCCGCCCTCCTCCCTCCCTGCCCACTGTGGTACTCTGTAACTTTTAATGTAAATCCCAGGGGAAGTAATTCACTGTGTTTTAATCTAAGTTTTGTAGTTTCTCTGTAACACCTAGCAACCAAATATGCTTTATCACATCTTTTTATTTTTTTTTAAATAAATCACCTTTTTAAGGCAATAACTTGATTTCTGTCTCCTAAGCCACTTCTACACATGCACCTTCCAGGGGCATGGTAATGAGCAGTCCAGAAAATGATAATGAGGAGATGATGTAAATTTCCTGTGCCTCATTAGCAGCTATCAGAGATTGAAGTTTAATTTCTTTCTCCTTGTTTTTAAGATCTCTTAAGGGAGGGTTAAAACCTTGGGGTTGCCCCATGGGGAGACATCAAAAGTGAGTCTTCCTTGGTTCAAAAGAGAGGCTTTCTCACTTGGGTGGTAGCAGGTACCTCCCAAGGTCAGGGAGTTTGTGACTTGGGGGAGCATTTAAGCAGATGGCTGTTGAGACAAGTTAATGTTAAGGTCTCTTGCAAGTCCCCACCTTCTGCACTTGGACTGGTAATTCCTTACTGCTGCTTGTTAGATTGAAATAAAATTGCACTAAGCTGTATTACTTGAAATTTCAAGTGGAAATATTGTTAAATATATTTCTCTCAGGCACTTCAGGCTATTCATATTGTGACAACATACAGAAAAGATAGGTCTTTTCAGATAAATACCCCATTTCTCTTGTTTGATATATACAATATGCTTTCTAGAGTTTTTGCCAAAATAATCTCAGAGAAATAGCCATGCTAGTCTGTATAATCATAAAACAACCAACCAACCAACCAACCAACCAATCCTGTAGCACCATAAAGGCTAAAAATATTGTTTATTAGGTAGTGAGCTTTTGTGCCATATCTGAAGAAGTGGGTTTGTCCCATGAAAGCTCACCATCTAAAAATTAATGGTGTTAGTCCCATTCTCCAGATTGTCACCTTGTAGTGATGAGTGGGCGTGTGTATGTTCCAGTGAACCCAAAAGCAAAGCCATAGGGAATCCTGTCTTCCCAGCGGGGTCACCCATGGTGGCAAGATCAAGGATAGAACAGGCAGAAGATAGCACAAGTAATGCTACAACATCTGTGAAGGAGGATGAAAGCTGCAATGGACAAGTGACTCCTAGCTGCTGTGGATTCCATGTCATTGGACCTGAGTTTTCTATTTGTCGAGAATCGTGTGGTGGCTTCAGTACAACATTCCACCCACATTAAAAGAAGCCACATGCAGGTGTATTCCTCTGTGTACTACTTTCCTAAATTTAAACCCTATAGCAACTAGCAAATTGTGACAGGAGAAGGACTGTAAAATCTGGAAATTTTTAGTCATGAACCATCATGTAGACAGTGGATGTATGTATGAGTTGTTCTGTTACAAGGACTGAGGTGGTAGAATGATCTGGCTGCTGCATCCATGACTGACCAGCTATATTTAGGATCCACTCTGCTCACCACACAAGGAGAGGGGGCTAGAAAAGGTGCCCTAAACATAGTCCACCTCAATCCTCCTGACTGGATAACTGTATCTAGTGGGATCACCTCCATGTGGTCAAAATTGAACAGTGACTTTTGTAACATGGAATATTTGGACTCTAATGGACAACCCAGACAATGAATGACCCAAAAGACACCTGTCAATTATTGCCCATGAACTGCTATGATTCAACATTGATGTCACTGCCCTGGCAAGTAGACCAGAAGAAGGACGGCTAAGAGAAGAAGGCGGACAGTACACATTTTTTTTCTGGAAAGGAACCCCAAAGGAATAAAAACAAATTCATGGAGTAGGATTTGCCATAAATAGCGAACTGACAAAGATCCTATCTGAACTACATGTCAGCATCAATGAGCATCTCATGACTCTCTGCTTGAAGCTTGCCAAAAAGCCGGCAACTGTCATGAGTGCTTGTACACCAACTCTAGACGCCGAACATGATGTGAAGGAGAAGTTCTACATCCACCTGGACACAGTTCTGAAAGACATACCCAAAGAAGACAAGATTATTCTCTTGGGGGATTTGAATGTCAGGGTTGGTAGAAATGTGGATCTCTGGCAAACAACCATTGGGCAAGAAGGAGTTGGCAACAACAATTCCAATGGAGTGCTCCTCCTTACAAAATGTGTGGAACAAAAGCTAGTGATTACAAACACCCTGTTCCGCCAGAAAAACAAATTTAAGATGTCATGGCAATGTCTTAGATTGAAGCACTGGCACCTCATCATCCATGCTTGGGATTGGCACGATGGCCTTCTCACATGTGCAGTGACTAGTGCTGATGACCAATGGACTGATCACCGCCTTATTCAATCCACAATGGTGATCAGGATTGTCACCAAATGGAGAATTCAGTGGAAACAGTTATGATGAAAGATCAATGTACGAGGCTTGAAGGACCCCATTTGATGAAGTGACTTCCAGATAGTGCTCCAAGGGAAGCTGCTAACAGTACACCCTGAAGATGTGGAAGAACACTGCTGTCAACCGAAAAATGCCATCACTGAAGCTTGTGGAGAAACCACTGGCTGCCAGTCCAGGAAGCATCAGGCCTGGTTTGATGAGAACAATGTGGAAATTAAATGCTTGATTGAGGCAAAAAGGAAAAGGTTTAAGGTCTGGAAAAGTGACATCAATTACATGACAAAGAGAGAAGTGAATGCCAAGGCCAAGGCAGAAGTCCGATGTAAAACAAGGACTCTGAAAAACCAGTGGTACACGAAGAAGGTGCAAGAATTCCAGCATCTCACAGACATCAATGATATGAGAAGTTTCTTCTGTGCTACCAAAGGTGTTTATGAATCAAGAAACTATGGAATCAATCCCTTGAGATCAAAGGATGGCACCCAGCTCTTCAAAAACAATGAAGCCATTGCTTCTCACTGGAGGGAGCACTATAATGAGCTCTTGAACTGCCCCTCCACTGTGGTCCAAGAATCCCTTGACCAAATCCCTCAGCAACTGTCTAGAGATGATTTTGCAACACTTCCTACCCTGAGTAAGGTCCAAGCAGCCATCAAAATGATGAAGTGCAACAAGGCAACTGGATTAGATGGAATCCCAACCTAAGTCTTCAAAGAAGGTGGGCTAGAGCTCCACACACTGTTGCACCTCTTGCTTCTCAAGGTCTGGGGCAGGAAGCAGATGCCACAAGATTTCAGAGACACACTGATTGTCAGTCTTTTCAAGAAGGGCAACAAGTAGGACCTTGGAACCTACTATGGCATCTGCCTCCTGACCACAGCAGGGAAAATCTTAGCTCAAATCCTTGCAAATCGACTTCTGCCACTCTCAGAAGAAATTCTCCCAGAATCCCAGTGTAACTTCTGACCATTCCAAGGAACAGCAGACGTGATCTTCAGCTCCCAGCAACTGAAAGAAAATGAACGCAGCCAAGCCTTATAAATGAGTTTCATCTATCTGACCAAAGCTTTCAACTTACTCAATCATAGCGCCTTGTGGACCATCAAAAATCGGCTGCCCCAAAAAATCCATTAGCATTTTAAGACTGCTTCATGACAGCATGACTGCCATGGTATTGAACGTCAGGGGATCCCAATGTGACTGACCCCTTTTAGGTCAAAATGGGAGTCAAACAAAGCTGCATTGTTGCCCCATTGCTGTTCTGCATCTTCATCACCAGCACCCTTCACGTCATTGGTGGCAAGCTTTCAGATGGTGTGAAGATTGTTTATAGAATGAACGAGAAGCTTTTCAATCTCAGGACACTGAAGGTTAAAAGCAAGACCTCCACAACCGTGATCGTGGAGCTCCAATATGAGGATGACAAAATCACTGTTGCTCTTTCTCCCAGAGCCCCTCAGACAATCTTAAGTGCCTTCGCTGAAGCATATGAGAATCTTGGCCTCACACTGAACATCAAAAAGACCAAGGTGCTCCACAACCTTCACCAATGGGAAAATCTCATGCACCTTATATTGGAGTCAATGGATAACAGATGGAAAATGTGGAGCACTTCCCATACCTTTTCATTAAAGTCAACATTGATACTGAAATCCAGCATCATCTGAGATGTGCAAGCTCTTTCACGTGTCTGAGACAAAGAGTCTTCGAGAACTGGGACATCTATCCCAAGACAAAGAAAACACCTTGTATACCATGAGGTGGTTATTCCAACACTACTACATGAATGTGAAACCTGAACATACAATATCACCAATGCTGCCTCAGGAGAATCCTAAAGATCTCTTGGGAGGATCGATACATGAACACTGGAGTCCTGGAAGAGTCAAACATGACCAGCATTGAAGCCATTATCATTCCACAACAACTTCTCTGTACTGTGCATGTGGTTCAGATGTCTGATCAGAGCCTCCCAAAACATTCTGTTTTCCGGATTGAAGGAAGGACAGAGGAGCACTGGGGTCCAGAGGAAGCGATATAAGGACAAGCTGAAGGCACACATGAAAGTGTGCAGCATTGGTGCTGACACTTGGGAGAACCTTGCCCAAGGCCATCCCCAGGGGAGACTGTAATCCATGAGGCATGGCACAATTTGAGAGGTCCCGCCACAGTGCAGACAGGTGAAGAAAAAGAAAAGAGCATCAAAAACCACCCTGTGCCCCTCCAACAGCTACTAACACCTGCCTCTTCTGTGATAAGATCTGCGGCTCCAGAATTGGGCTGATCGGCCATCAATGGATTCAGATACAGGAGGGTGACATGAAGACGTCCTACTTGTTACCGAGTGACTTCCAAGAAGAACTGTTATTAGTCTTTAAACTGCTACAGGACTGCTTTGTTCTGTTTTCTTTTGCCAGAACAATGAAAGGTACCAGACCACATTAGAAATATTTCCAGGACTATCTTGACCTTGATTTCTGACATTGATTCAATGATGATCAACTACCCACAGCTATGGAGAAAGTAGAGAGTAAAAGGTGATTTAGCTCTTAAAATCAGACTGAGTTTTGGCTTCTCAAATGAATTCTATATGAATCTCTTGTCAAATACTAGCAAATAATTTCAAACAGGCCTTTCACATAAAGCTATTGAATTGCTGTCAAAGCATATTAAACCATCTTCTCAGAGATCTTACTATGATATTTTTAGAAAATTCATTTCTTGGACTAGAGATGGAACTGTAAATTCCCCGAAGGAAGTATCCATTTGGTTATGGGCTTTCTATCAGAGAAAATTAATTCAATAAACAGTAAAATATATGGTTCCAATTTAATATGTTTTCCCTTTCGCTAAGACTTCAAAAATGGCTTGTTCTAGATATTTTGTGAAATGGACTACAGATAGAGTTTCATATTTTTATTTGAGTTTTCAAATGAAAACAAAAGATTTTTTCTTTAAAATCATGAGATCACATTTATTTGTTTGTTATATTACTACAATCCCATTGCAATTACAACAGTTTTATCTTGTGTCAGAAAGTATGCTATTTGTTAATCCTAGTTAATCTAGAAAACCAAAATTAATCAGAACCTTTAAGGATTATGTTCTATTACCTTATTTAGGAAGAGTATGTTTTTAAAATGATCAGATTTTAAGAAAGACAAATTAATGATTTTATTACAAAGCAAATTTTAAAGTTCATAGACCTATACATAGTCAATTCTTATAGGAAAGGCTCTATTTTTTTTTAAGAACTACACATTGTAACACGAAAACCTAATGATATTCAATAAAAAATTCAATAGCCATACTGCATAGTCATTAGAATCTAGATGGCCTTGCATTTTTAGCACTCAAAGATTGAGTTGTATTATTTCATAATTCATAAAAAAGAAACACTAAGAAATCTATATGAAATAAATAATAGGATCTATCATGTAGGCCCTCTTTGACTTTCCATGCCAACTGACTTTGTTCATTGTGTTTTAGAAATAAATTACCAAAAAATGTGGAAATTAAAGGACAAACTAGTTTCTTTTTCAATCATAGTAACTCAAATCTCAATTCTATAGTTTACCCAGAAAACTGTAATATCTTTTTGGACAAATGTAGTCTGTCTTTCTGCCCATGAGCTATCTGTAGCTATTCGCACTCACCCAGTCAGTGCTACTGTTCCAGATTTATACTAATGTAACAGAACAGAATTTGGCCTTGGGAGTTCACATCCTCTCAAAAACAGTTCTGTAATTTCCCTGCTTCATCAAGATTATCCCCCAAATACAGATTCACTAACAGAATATCAGGTTGGTGGAAAATCTGCAATTTTCTTAGTCTAAATTGTGCACTCCCTGGTTTTTCCTTCCGATGGGCTTACTGTGAGCCAATACTGGCTGACACCTTTCACTGGAGTTCCATAGGAGACCCAGAAGTTTTCACATATTTTTAGATTTCATAGATGTTTCGGAGCTCTAGGAAGGTTGACACCAACCTTCCAAAGGTGAATTAATATGGTGGTGGCTGATTATGCATGAAATTGGGCAGACTGAAAGAGTTTATATAAGAAAGGGGTGAAAATGCTCTCTTTAATCATCACAATTGAGCATTAAATATGAAGCCTAATGATGACAGTGTAAATTCTTTTTTGTTAGCCACTTCACTGTTGTTCATTTTGCTAGAACTTGTCAGCTATAGTGGGATAACATACAGAACTTTGATGAGGAATACCTGTGGTTTTGTTCCAATATGAACTTTGCCTATCAGAGACGCACAGCACATACTGGGTCACACCTTTCAAGAAAGCTGAAGAAAAATCCAGAATGGAGCCAAATTTGGAATACGGTCATACCCCGAGATACACCCATTTGGGTTATGAGAATTCAAGTTTACGAGGAGTTTGATTTAAAACCCCTACCTCGTCTCATGAGGCATTTCCTCCAATTTACAAGGACTGATTTCAATTTTGTTTGCCTCAGCAGGACATGGATGCCCTGCAGCAGGAGAAAGGCTGTGGATCCAGGCAACGGCTGCCCACAGCTACATCCTGCCCGGTGTGTCTCTCCGCAGCACCCAGTGGCTGTTTCCCGGAGCCCCTGGCCCAGCCTTTACCTGTGGCTGGTCTGGTCTCTGCCTTGGCTCTGCAGCAGTGGCACGCCCCGGCCCAGCCGGTGGCCGTGGGCTCCCAGGTGCTCCCGCGAGATGTGGCTGCTGGGCGCACAGCCCAACCCAGCTCCACCCCTGCCGCTCACTCCCCGGGTGGCTAGGGGGCCGCTGCTGCCCGCCCTGCTCAGCTGTGCCTTGGATGCTGCTTGCCGCCTGTGGTGTTCCTTTGCATTTAGCGCCTTGGCTGCTGCTGGCAAGACCTTTCCACAGTGCAGCCCCACATGAGCGAGGCATCGCCCCTTACCAACTGGGGGCCTCCTGTGCCTCCCTAGCTCTCCACGCAGCCAGCCCCTGACACTGCCCTCTCCCCGCTTCACCTAAGCTGCGCTCAGGCCGGGCTGCCTCCCTGTGCCCTGCTCTGCTCTGCCTGCCCCTAGCACCGGCCCCGCTTCTGCAGCTGCAGGCAGCTACCTGGCTTTGCTCCCCACTCCCAGGCACTCTTCGATTTCCGTTCCCCTGTCTCTGCAGGTAAACAGACATATTATAGAATAATTAATGAAGGGAAAATGCCTTGTTAGGTTGTGTTATGATAACTAATGTTAACTATTGAAGTAATTGTGTCCATTTTAATGGGATTTGATGTTGTTTTAGCATAAATGGGTGTAAATTTTGGGGATCAGGAACGCATAAATTTTTTTCCCATTGAAGTTAATGATAATTACATTTTCAACTCACAAGAATTCGCCCTAAGAGGAGTTTTTCATGAACGAATTACCCTCAGAAGGTGGGGGGAAGACTGTATTATAAATTCAAAATTTTACTAGGCTTACAATTCTTAAAGGAATATGGGTCTAGATTAGAGGGTTATATCCCTGGACTGGACAGGTGACTATAGGTCTGAACTGTATTAGCAGGATCATAGTTCTTGATGGGGTATCAGACCTGACCAAGACAAAAAAAAAGACAGGATGATTTAAACATGTTATATGGGTAGGAGGGAGGATATGCAGAACGTCCTTTTGATTTAACCTGGGCTGAAGAAGGATTCTCATATGTTCAGAAATTTGATTGAGTTTAGAATGAATGTTTGAATCTTGGAAATTATCCCAAAATGGAACCTCCATTTTTTCTGAAATTATCAACATAGCAAAAATGTGATGGGATAAATAACCTAGTGGAAGAGTGAAAAGAGACCTTTCCTGGACCAGTATTATTATTAAAACATATTTATTAGTATTACAGTAGCACAGAGAGTGACCAACCATCCCGTATTGGGTGGAACAGTCCCATATTTAGGATGCCAAAAAGGTATCCTCACTTATTTTTTAAAAGGGATGAATTGTCCCATATTTAGGCCCTTCGGAGGGAGGCGAGTTTCCAGGGCTCTGGGCAGGGTGCGTCTGCAGCCACTGCTTTCCTGGGGCTCTGGGGCCAAGAGCACCCACGGTCACCACTTTTCTGGGGCTCCAGGTGGGGAGCACCTGTGGCTGCAACTTACCTGGGGCTCCAGGAAGGGAGTGCCTGCAGCCACCACTTCCCTGGGTCTGACAGAGAGGGGGATGCTGGCTCCCTGGGTCTTGGTGCAGCTGGGAGGAGCTGCCCCTCCCTCGCAATAGCTCCCTATCATGTGTTTGGGACAGGAAGATATGGTTGCCCTAGTATTACAGGACAGGGACTCTCTTGTGATAGATGCTATACCAATGTACAAATAAACATGGTCCCTGCCTTGAATAATTTACAAACTATTTTAAAAATATTTAACAAGCAAGACAAACAGGAGGGCACAGTGTGAGGGGAGGACAAGGCTAACAAAATAGGTATATCATTATCTAGGTAGCTATCCTAGAGCTTGATCATTCCCAATCACCTGAAACTTTGTTTAAAAAAGTAAGTAAATTAATAAAATTGTATGTCTTTAGTGAGCTGATTATAAATCTGGTAGGACTGAATTATATTTGAGACGATGGCAAACACATCTATTATACCACATCTGGTGTTTGTATTTGTTTTTGTTCTTGTTTTGGCAAATATGTGGACAAACCCTGTGGCAGTAGGGTTTATTGCAAGGAAAAGTTCCAGAATTAGTATTACAGTGGTGTAGTCTGTGATTGCTGGTCAGAATCTTTCTTAGGTTAGAAGGTTGTCTATAAAAAAGGGTTGGCCTGTCACATAGGGCCCTATTTATTCACACATTTATTCTGGGAATACCATCACTGGACCTAACCATGTTAGTTACAAGATCAAAGGCACATTCTTGTGCACTTCCAGCAACATTATATATGGCATTGGCTACGTCTACACATGAACGCTACAGCGAAATAGCTTATTTTGATGTAGCGACATCGAAATAAGCTATTTCGATGAATAACGTCTACACGTCCTCCAGGGCTGGTGCCATCGACGTTCAACGTCGAAGTTGGGCAGCACCACATCGAAGTAGGCGCTGCAGGGGAACGTCTACATGCCAAAGTAGCACACATCGAAATAAGGGTGCCAGGAACAGCTGCAGACAGGGTCACAGGGCGGACTAGCACTTCCGGAGCAACAGCTAGCCGCTCCCTTAAAGGACCCCTCTCAGACACACGCAGCCCGCACAGCACGCGGTCTGCAGAGCCATAGGCATGCACACCTTGGGCGATGCAGTCATGGACTCCCAGCAGCAGCAGCAGCAGCAGCAGCAGCCAGAGTTCCACCCAGCCGCCCCTGCAGGAGCAGTGCTCGCCCTGCTCAATGCCATGCAGGAGGCAGCTGAGCACCTCCTTGCCACAGAGGAGGAGCTGCCCGCAGGGGAGGAGGAAGCAACCCCCAACCCTGCAGCACCCCGCCCCCCACCACACACGCTGCCGGCTGTGGAGCTACCCCACGACCACCGACTGGTGGGAGCGGCTGGTGCTCGGAGAGTGGGATGATGACCGCTGGCTCCAGAACTTTCACATGAGCTGGCAGACATTTCTGGAGCTATGCCAGTGGCTCACCCCAGCACTGAGGCACCAGGACATGCCTGGTGTGCGGCGTGCCCTCAGTGTCGAGAAACAGTTCGGCATCGCTGTCTGGAAGCTGGCCACTCCAGACAGCTACCGATCTGTGGGCCAGCAGTTTGGCGTCAGCAAGGCCACTGTCGGGGCTTTCCTCATGGAGTTAAGAGGACTCACGGGGGGAGGGGGAGGCAGCCCTGGCAGGGGAGGGGAACCCTGGCAGGGGAGGGGAGGGGAGGGGAGCCCTGGCAGGGGAGGGCCACACACTCCCTGCACACCCCTCATTGGTGGTCTCCCATGTGCTTCCCCTGTAGGTCGTCCGTGCGATCAACGCCCTGCTCCTCCACAGGCTTGTGTGGCTTGAGGACCCGGATGCCGCCATTGCAGGGTTTGCCAGCCTGGGCTTCCCCAGTTGCTTCGTGGCTCTGGATGGGACCCATATCCCCATCCATGCTCCAGAGCACAGTGGAGGATACTACTTAAACAGGAAGGGCTACCACTCAGTAGTCCTCCAGGCCTTAGTGGACAGCTGGGGCTCCTTCCTGGACATATATGTGGGCTGGCCTGGCAGCACCCACGAAGCCTGGGTATTCTGGAATTCGGGCCTGTGCCGCCGGCTGGAGGCGGGGACCTTCATCCCCCAGCGGGAGATCCCTGTGGGGGACACCACCATGCCCCTCTGCGTCATCGCAGACGCAGCATACCCTCTCCAGCCCTGGCTCATGCACCCTTACACGGGCCACCTGTCAGCCAGCCAGGAGCGCTTCAACATGCGCGCCAAGTGGTGGAGCACACATTTGGCCGCCTCAAAGGGCACTGGAGGTGTCTCCTCACCTGCCTTGATGTGGGCCCCACCAACATCCCCCAGATTGTGGGCATGTGAAGCGCCCTCCACAACCTCGTTGAGAGCAAGGGGGAGGCATTCTTTCAGGGCTGGGCTGTGGAGGCTGGCAGGGCCGATGTGCAACCACCTGCTGCCCCCCAGTCGCCAGGTGGACCCCGAAGGGACCTGGGTCCGGGAGGCCCTGCGGGCCTGGTTCGACGAGGCCGTGGTGTGAATGCTGGCAGGTCCCCCACTGCACCCCCCACATCCTCCACAACACTCCCTGCCCCTACGCCCACACCACAGAGCACCCAAAAGCACCCCCCCCACTTTTCTTGTAAATAAAAACAGACATTTGTTCGTCAAACCAGATATATGTTGAACTCATTATTATTATCATAACTAACTATTTACAGGCAACATAAATAATATGTATATATGTATTGTAAATAAGATAAGATGAAAGAAAAAAGGGGAAGACAAGGAAGGGGAGAACTATTTACATGGGGGGGGCAGGTGTCAGCATAACAACAGGGGTCTAATACAAACTATTTACAAAAGAAGATGATTACTGAAAGGGATATATACAAAGGGGGAGGGGGAACCACGTCCTGGGCCCCACACCCCCTAATGTCTAGCGCTGGGGGTGGGTGGCCGCCACCTGCGCCTCGGCCTCAGCCCTGGCGGGGGCTGGCTGGGGGTCGGACGGATTGGGAGATAAGGCTGGCGGGTGTCAGCTGGCCCCAAGTCCCCCTCGGCGGAAGGGCCCTCGGTGGCGGATGGCGGTGCGATGGCAGATGGAGCAGTGGGTGGAGCGGTGGATGGAGCAGGCAGGACGGGCAGAGCGGCGGCCGGCGTGGCATGGCGGGGCCAGGTAGTCCGCGATGCGCTCGAAGGTGCGCATAAAGGCCCCCCATGCCTCCTGGAGCCAGGCAAGCGTCTGCTCCTGGAGTTGGAGGCGCCACTCCTCCACCTGCAGGCGCTGCTCAGAGACCTCCAGCTGCCGACGGAGGATTGCCAGCAGCTGGGGGGCCGTCGCCGTCCGTGGGTGGTGCTGGCTCTGCTGTCGTCCCCGCCTGGGGCCGGTCAGTGCTCCGCCGAGGGGCTGGCCTGGAGTGATGGCCCCGGTGGGCTCTCCGGGACCACTGACACCTTGCCGGCGCTCTCCGGTCCTTCCGATGGTGCAGCTGTGGAACACGGGGTGGAAGAAGAGTGGAGACAGCCGTTAGTGTGGGACCCGAGCTGTGGCCTTTGTCCCCCCACCCCTCTGCTGCTGGTTCCTCATCCCCGTCCCCTTGGAGATGCTGCTGCTGCTGATGGGTGTCCCACCCCCTACCCCTGGGGGACCCTAGGTTCCGGTACCCCCATCCCCAGGGATGGGGCATGGCACTGTCGTGCTGGGGGGACAGGGGCTGATGCACTCCTGTGAGGGACATGCCACTGCTGTCCTTGGGGCCATGGTCATCTGGGCATGTGGAGAGCCCTGGTCATGTCTCTTGTCCCTGCCCCTCAACCCCGGGGGTGTGCACCGGAGGGGTACATACCTGATGGTCTGCTCCCACGGTCGGGGGACAGCCGGTGGGTGGATGCGCTGCTGGAGCTCCGTGATGGCAGCACGATCCGGAGCCCCCCGTTGCTGGAGGAGGACTGCCCCTCCTCCTCCTCTGGTGTCCTGGGGTGGGCTCCTGCGGGGGGGCCCTGGGCTGCGGGGCTTACCTCCAGGGTGGACTCCACCTCCGGGGCCTGCTGGGGTTTGTTGGCTGAGGTATCAAGAGTGGCTGGAAGGGAGGAGGTGTGCCGGGGGCCCAGGATGTCCCTGAGCTCCCTGTAAAAGGGGCAAGTGACGGGGGCGGCCCCAGATAGGCTGGCCGCATCCCGGGCCCAGGCGTAACTCTGCCGCAGCTCCTTCACCTTACTCCTGACATGGTCAGGAGTGCGGGCAGGGTGACCCCGGGCAGCCAGGCCCTCGACCAGCCGAGCAAACGCATCCGCGTTCCGCCTCTTGCTCCCCATTACCTGGAGCACCTCCTCCTCACTCCAGAGCCCCAGCAGGTCCCGAAGCTCGGCCTCCGGCCAGACAGTTAATGGCTTTATTTAACTAATAAACCAACCACAAAAAGCTTTTTGACATCCTATGACAGGAAGTTGCTTTTAGTTAGCGTGTTGCAAAGTGGGGAAGACAAGCTATTGAAAGGAAGAAAATATATGTGTGTCATGCTGTCTTGACCTAATGTAAGTAATCACTACTCCTGGGCACTCACTAAGCTGGGTTGTCTTTAGGGTACCTGTGTTTAACCTGCCCTAGCAAATTTGGAACAGGCATCAACTACTTGAATAAGAAGTTAGTACCAAATCTAAAGGCAACCTACTATTCTTTTTCATGAAGACTGCATCTACACTAGCAAGTACATTCGAAATTAGGATCAGAAGACCGAGTGTCTACACTGACACAGCAATCTTTCAAAATTAAATTTGAAAGAATTCCCCCATTCTTTCAAAGTTAGTCCTCCGCTCCTGGGATGGGAAATGTGCCCACTTTTGAAAGATAATTTCAAAAGAGTGCAAGAGTAGATGCTCTGCTGCCCACTCATTCAAAAGAGTGGGTCCTCCATGATCGTGATCAGCTGGCGGGTGGCGGCACTGCTCACAGCACAAGCGGAGCTCTATGGCTCCAGAGTCCAGCTGCCTTTCAGCACATAGGCTACGTCTACACGTGCAGCCAACAGCGAAATAGCTTATTTCGATGTTGCGACATCGAAATAGTCTATTTCGACGAATAACGTCTACACGTCCTCCAGGGCTGGCAACGTTGATGTTCAACTTCGACGTTGCGCAGCCCGACATCGAAATAGGCGCAGCGAGGGAACGTCTACACGTCAAAGTACCACACATCGAAATAGGGATGCCAGGCACAGCTGCACACAGGGTCACAGGGCAGGCTAGCGCTTCCGGGGCAACAGCTAGCCGCTCCCTTAAAGGGCCCCTCCCACATACACTCAGCCTGCACAGCACGCGGTCTGACGAGCCAGATAGGCACACAGACCCTGAGCGCCGCAGCCATGGACCCCCAGCAGCAGCAGCAGCAGCAGCAGCAGCAGCAGCAGCAACAGCTAGAGGTCCAGCCAGCCCTCCTGGCAGGAGCAGGGCTTGCCCTGGCTCTTGTCATGTTGGGGGCAGCTGAGCACCTTCCTGCCCCAGGGGAGGAGATGCCCCCGGGGCAGCAGGGCTCAGCCCCTCCCCCTGCAGCACCCCGCTCCACCCTCCGCCTTACACGCCGGCGGCTGTGGAGCCACCCCACCAGCACCGATTGGTGGGAGCGCCTGGTGCTTGGGGAGTGGGACGACGAGCACTGGGTCCGCAACTTCAGGATGACCCGACAGACATTCCTGGAGCTGTGCCAGTGGCTCAGCCCCGCACTCCGGCACCGGGACACTGCCATGCGGCGTGCCCTCAGTGTGGAGAAACGGGTCGGCATCGCTGTCTGGAAGCTGGCCACTCCGGACAGCTACCGATCCGTGGGGCAGCAGTTTGGCGTCGGAAAGGCCACCGTCGGGGCTGTGTTCATGGAGGTAAGAGAACCCACAGGGGGAGGCCAGGCCAGGCCAGGGGGGCCAGGGCAGAGCAGGGCAGGCCAGGGGGGCCGGGGGGGCCAGGGGGGCCAGGGCAGAGCAGGGCAGGCCAGGGGGGCCAGGGGGGCCAGGGCAGAGCAGGGCAGGCCAGGGGGGCCAGGGGGGCCAGGGCAGGCCAGGGGGACCAGGGGGGCCAGGGGGGCCAGGGCAGAGCAGGGCAGGCCAGGGGGGCCAGGACAGGCCAGGGCAGGGCCATGCACACCCTGCTCACCCCTCATTGAGGCTGTCCCATGTGCTTTCCCTGCAGGTCGTGCGTGCCATCAACTCCATGCTCCTGCACAGACTCGTGAGGCTGGGGGACCCAGATGCCACCATCGCCGCCTTTGCCACCCTGGGCTTCCCCAACTGCTTCGGGGCTCTGGATGGGACCCACATCCCCATCCGCGCCCCGGACCACAGCGGAGGCCGATATGTGAACCGGAAGGGCTACCATTCAGTCGTCCTGCAGGCCTTGGTGGACAGCCGGGGACAGTTCCAGGACATTTACGTGGGCTGGCCTGGCAGCACCCACGACGCCCGGGTTTTCCGCAACTCGGGCCTGTGCCGCCGGCTGGAGGCGGGGACCTACATCCCCCAGCGGGAGATCCCTCTGGGGGACACCACCATGCCCTTCTGCATCATTGCGGATGCGGCCTACCCCCTCCGGCCGTGGCTTATGCGCCCCTACACGGGCCACCTCTCCGCCAGCCAGGAGCGCTTCAACGAGCGCCTGAACCGTGCGCGCCAGGTGGTGGAGCGCTCCTTCGGCCGCCTCAAGTGACGATGGAGATGTCCCCTCACCCGCCTGGATGCCAGCCCCAACAACATCCCCCAGATTGTGGGTGCCTGCTGCGCCCTGCACAACCTTGTCGAGAGCAAGGGGGAGACCTTCCTTCAGGGCTGGGCCGCCGAGGCCGGCAGGGCACACGTCCAGCCACCTGCTGCCCCCAGTCGGCAGGTGGACCCAGAGGGGACCCGGGTCCGGGAGGCCCTGCGGGCCCACTTCGACAACCAGGCCGCGGGGTGAACTCTGCCCAGGCCCCCGACTGCCCGCCCCTTCCTCCCCCACACTCCTGCCTCAACGCCCACACCACAATGGAGCACCCCACTGCCCCCCCCCCCTTGTCCAGGAGAAACGACAGATCGAACTTGTGGGTGAACGTAAATGTTTTCTTTGGCTGAACCTTTTTTTTTTTTTTAAATAGAAAAATATACACATGTGAAAGGGAAAGCAAAAAGGAGGGACAAACATGTAACAAAAGCAAGATGGGCACAAATAAAACTATGTACAACAATAAAATCCAAGCAGGGTGTGCCATCAACAAAAGAAAACCAAAAAGCAGGGAGGAGAATGGGGAGAACTATTTACAGGGGGGACGGGGCAAGCAGGGGCAGCACCCACCCACCCAGTCCCCAAAGTCTGTCCATCGGGGGGGGGGCCACGTCCCGGGCCCCTCACCCCCTACAGGCCCCCAGTGGGCGTTCCCGGCCGGGAGCTCGGGCGGGCCTGCAGTCTGGTCCGCGGCTGGGTGGGAGCAGGCTCCACCGGAAGATATCGGCGCCGGCGAGTCTCGGGTGGCTCCAGGGGTCCCTCGGTGCGGTGGCCCTCGCAGGGAGGTGGTGGGGCGACGGCGGACGGGCCGGCGGCAGCTGGAGCAGCCGGTGGTGGGGCTGCAGGAGCGGCCATGGCGGGCGGTGGCGCGGCCGGCGCGGCATGGGGGGCCAGGAAATCAACCAGACGGTTGACAGTGTCCAGAAGGGCCCCCCATGACTCTCGGCGCCAGGCCAGCGCCTGCTCCTGCAGCCGGAGGTGCTGCTCCAACACCTCCAGCTGCCGCTCCGACACCTCCAGCTGCCGGCGAAGGATGGCCAGCAGCTGGGGGTCTGTGGCCACCGCCGGCAGTAGGCGCGGGGTCCGCAGTCTTGCCCTCCGCGGGGCCGGTGGTTCCTCGGCTGAGGGGCTTCCCTGGAGCGAGGGTCCCGGAGGAGTCTCCGGAACGACCGACGCCTCGCCGGCGCTCTCTTCCGGTCCTTCGGATGGTGCCGGTGCAGGTGCAGGACACAGGAGAGGAGGGGGGAAAGAAGAATGGAGACAGGCGTTAGTGTGGTCCCCGAGCCGTGGCCTTTGTCCCCCCCGCCCTGTGCTGCAGGTTCCCCATCCCCGTCCCCGGGAGATGCTGCTGTGATGGATGGGGTTCAGGGGTCCCCCTGCCCTGCAGCCCGTCCCCTGGTGGGAGCGACTCTCACTTCAGCCCGCAGGGTCTGACAGCAGGAGAGGTTTCTTAGGCCACAGCTGGCCAGTTTCTGGCAGGAGTGACAGCACCAGCTGTCGGAAGAGACAGTCCTTCCAACTCGTCGTGGGGAGAAGACCCCAAGGGGGGGCCCCTCTGCGATGCAGCTTTCCCTCTCCTCTGGCTGGTTGCCTATCAGCTCTCCCTTCCCCTAGCCTCTACCTGTGGCCCCCGCCCTCGCCCCCCAATTCAAAGCCAGCTCGGCTCCTCCCTCCTGTTTGTTCAGGGCAGAGGTGTCACCTGCCAGCTGTAGCGCCAGGATCCTCCTTTGGCCCTGGGAGCTCCTCGGCTCGGGTGGCTCATCTGTAGCCTGGGTCTCCTTTTGGCACTCCCCCCACTCCATCGCCTGCTCGTGCTGCGGGGTGTCCCACCCCCTCCGCCCGGGGGCCCCTCGAGGTTCCGCTCCCCCCTGGCCTGGGGATGGGGCATGGCACTGTCATGCAGGGTGGCGGGGGGCAGGGGCTGCTGGCTGCAGTGCTGTGAGGGCCCTGTCCCTGGTGTCCTTGGGGCCATGGCCATGTGAGCGTGTGGGGGGCCCTGGACACATCTCTGTTCCCCCCGCCCCTCCAGCCCCGGGGTATCCACCAGAGAGGGGTACCTACCTGTGGGTCCACTCCCATGGTCCGGAGATCCCCGGGGGTTGGAGGCCCTGCTGCTGCTCCAGGATGGCAGGAGGAGGATCTGCAGGCTGGAATCGGTGGAGGAGGAGCCCCCCTCCTCCTCCTCCTCCTCCCCCTGCCGTGATGTCCCGGGGATGGCCTCCGGGGGGGGCCCCCAGGGTGCGGGGCTTACCTCTGGGCCGGAGCCTGGCTGCAGGGCCTGCTGGGGCTCGTCAGCCGAAGTGTCAAGGGTGGCCGGAGTGGGGGAGGTGTGCCGGGAGCCCAGGATGTCCCTGAGCTCCCTGTAAAAGGGGCAAGTGACTGGGGCGGCCCCAGATCGGCTGGCCGCATCCCGGGCCCGGGCGTAACCCTGCCGCAGCTCCTTCACCTTGCTGCGCACATGGTCAGGAGTGCGGGCAGGGTGACCCCGGGCAGCCAGGCCGTCGGCCAGTCGAGCGAACGCATCCGCGTTCCGTCTCTTGCTCCCCATTACCTGGAGCACCTCCTCCTCGCTCCAGAGCCCCAGAAGGTCCCGCATCTCGGCCTCCGTCCAAGAGGGGCCCCGCTGCCGCTTCCCAGACTGCTTGGTCCTCTGGCTCTGCTGGCTGCCCTGGCTGCCCTTGAGGGGGGTCCCCTGGGGGCGCTGGGGGGGCTGCTGGGCAGCCATGGCTGCAGAAGGGGCTGAGGGCTGGGCAGGCTCGCCACCGCGTGTGCAGGCAGGAGCCTGCACGTTCCCTCAGTCTCCTGTAGTCAGGGCGGGGGAGGGGCCCTTTAAGGGGCCGCTCCACGCTGCCACCAGTGAGCTGCGGGGCTGGAGAGAGCGTCTCTCAACCCCCCAGCTGATGGCCGCCATGGAGGACCCGTCAATTTCGACGTTGCGGGACGCGGATCATCTACACTGTCCCTACTTCGACGTTGAACGTCGAAGTAGGGCGCTATTCCCATCCGCTCAAGGGGTTAGCGACTTCGACGTCTCGCCGCCTAACATCGAAGTTAACTTCGAAATAGCGCCCGACGCGTGTAGACGCGACGGGCGCTATTTCGAAGTTGGTGCCGCTACTTCGAAGTAGCGTGCACGTGTAGACGCAGCTACAGGCTCCCAGAAACCCTCAGGCAGGAAGCTGAGAGCGTTCAGGCAGCAGGGAGCCCACACTGCTGCACACAAAGCTCCCAGCCGTGACGCCAGGGGTCATCCAGGGACTCGGAAGGAGTACTCCCAGGAGGGAAGCCAGCCCCCCAAATGTCGGGCCCCTTCCTGGACAGAGGCTGAGCTGCAGGACCTCCTCACCCTGTGGGAAGGTGAGGAGGTCCTGCAGCAGACAGGGGTCCGGCACCAGAATGCTGTGGCATTCGAGCACCTGGCCAAGGGCCTCATCAGTCGGGGTCACTCACCCGGACCCCATACCAGGTGAGGTCCAAGGTCAAGAAGCTCCAGCAGGTGTACTGCCAGGCTAGGGACATGGCCATGTGGTCAGGGCAGCACCCTCCAGCTGCCCCTACTTCCAAGAACTTGACGATGGATCCAGGACACCAGCGGTGACAAGGGGAACCTTTTCATTGACGTCCCCTCGGGCCCATCCTTCCAGTGCCCCTCCGACCACAGCTCACACAAGTTCCTGTAGGGACTCTCAGGTATCTACCGTGCATGCCGGTGGCCAAGGGGCTGGGGGAGGGGGTGTGCAGTCCCACCCGGGGTGGCCGCAGCCCACCTACAAACATCAGCCCCAGCGCACAAGTAGGCCAGACGTCCCCACCGCCCAAGACTCACAGGGCTGAGGTGTGGCACCCAGCATTATGCAGCCTGGACAGTACCATGAGCCACCAGGGCGCGGATGGACTGTGGGAGGCAGAGCAGAGCCAGCACTCCTGCAGCCCAGATGGGGAACCCCGGATGCAGTCCTTGGAGGATCACCGGCATGGGGTTGGAGGGACGGGGGGTTCAGGGGGGTCCCTCACCGGAACTAATGGCCCATTCCTCTCACCTTTTGTCTCCTCAGCTCCAGTAGCCAGCAGCTAGACCAGCCCCACGACAGGCCCAGGGAGCCCGATGATGGAGGGCAAGGGGCAGCGGCCCAGACCTCGGTCTGGGACAGTGCAGGGCAGCTGCCAGTCCCTCCACCGGTGCCACCAGGCTGGGGAGGAGGAGGCAGGGGACATGGCCCTCATGGCCACCCTCAGGGAGCAGATGGGTATCATGAGGGAGTGACTTGCCATGGAGCGGCAGGCATTGGACCAGGTGATGTCCAACTTGGACGCCCTCACCTAGGGCTTGGTCGGCCACCTGGCCCCTGCTGCTGCTCCCTTGCGGGTGACTCCCGCACCCACACCCCCGTCACTCCCCCAACCCTCCCCCCACACCCTTTTAGCCTGTGAATCCCCTCCTGCCCTCCCAGCAGCCTCCCTCCTGCCCCAATCCCACTTTCCCCTGCTTCCCCAACAATGTCCCCCACTGAGGAGGATGACCTGGAGGCCCTGCTCCCTCCCCACCTCCTGCCGGCCAGCCTCACCTCCCTGGCCCACACCCTGGTGGTCAGGGCTGGCCAGATGGAGGCCAAGCCCCTGGCCCATTGCCCCTGCCTCCCCCTGTGCCAAGCCCCAAACAGGTGCAGGGACAACACCCAAGCTGCACCCCTACTTCCCTGTGCCACTGGCCCCGGCCTGGCCCCAGCGAGGCCCCTGGATACGGGGAGGAAGGGGCGGGCATGGGCAATGGTGCTCCTGGCCATCGAGCCCCCACCCCGGCTCCTCATTCCCCCTTCCCCCTCCCATGTAAATAGTTCTCCCCATTCACCCTCCACCCACAAGTGTATATAGTTTCCCCAGATAAAGAGGGGCACATTTTTTTTTCATATAAACAGTTTATTTATATGGTTTACTCTGTGTCCCCCGTGCATGTGTGCTGGTGTGTGTGTGTGTGTACACAGGGTGTGGGTGGGGGGAGTGTGGGGGGGTTACTGTGGCCCCTGCTCAAAGGTCTGGTGCAGGGCCTCCCTTAAACGGAGCCCATCCTTCTGGGCCTGGTGGCATGGGGCAGCAGGGGGCTGTTCATACACACGCCCTGCCTCGGCGGCCCACCCCCGCATATAGGGCCCGTGTTTTGCCTCCACCAGTTTATGGAGGGTGCAGCAGTCCCTGACCACTGCTGGGATGTTGGGGAGGCCCACCTCCAGCCTAGTGCAGAGGCATTTAAAACGCCCCCTGAGGCAGATGAACGCCCACTTGACAGTGTTCTGGTTGTAGTTCAGCCTCTCATTAAAAAGGTCCTGGCTCGGCTAGGTGTGCCGCATCAGCCAGGCCTGCAGGGGCAGTCCGCGTCTGCCACGATACAGGGCGGCATCTTCGTGTCCCCGACGGGGAGCTCCCACTGGAGGATGAAGGTCCCCTCGGCCTTACGACGTCCCAGCCCTGAGTTTCTAAAGACCCTCGCATCTTGGGCGCGGCCAGCCCAGCCCACGAAGATGTCCTCGAACTGGCCGTTGGCGTCAACCAGGGCCTGCAGGAGCACTGAGTGGTAGCCCTTGCGATTTGTGTAGGTCCCATGGCTGTGTGCCGGAGCCCAGATGGCAATGTGGTTGTCATCCAGGGCCCCGAAGCAGTTGGGGAAGCCCAGCTCCTGGAATCCATGGATAGGATTGTCCAGGTCCCCGACGCAAACCAGCTGGCTCAGGAGCACCTCATTGATCACCTGGATGACCTGCAGGGCATGGAAGGGCACACTTGTGAGCATGCGGGGAGGTGCAGCTTGCCCACCAGGGCCCGTTCCCATCCCTGCCCTTGTCCCTGGGGTGCCCCTCCATGCCCATGCCCATCCCCATCCCCACCTCTGTCCCTGAGGTGCCCACCCTTCTCCTGATGGTGCCTGTTGCCAGGCTGCCCCCCGCCCCCTGCATGCAGTCTAGGTATGAGCTGGGCATGGCTTACTTTGATGAGGACAGCCCCAACGGTGGCTTTGCCCACCCTGAACTGGTAGCTGACAGATCAATAACTGTCCGGGGTGGCCATCTTCCATAGGGTGATGGCCACCCTTTTGTGCAGGAGGAGCACCGGTCTCAGGTGTGTGTCCCGGTGCTGGAGGGTTGGATCCCCTTGGTCATCCTGAAGTTCTTTAGCCATCATTTGTCGCCCCAGTCCTCCAGCACCAGCCGGTCCCACCAGTATCTGCTTGTGAGGAAGCTCCACAGGTGGCAGATGACCTGGGGGACTGGCTGGGGATATTGCGCCCTGAGGATGGCATCCAGGAAGGTGGCTATTGTGGTAGCCACCTGGAGCCACTGCAGCACGGTGGCCAGGACAGCAGCCAGGTCACTGGCCATGGCTGTGATGGAGGGGGGTGCTGCTCAGGGTCCATGGGGGCCCGGGATGCCACCTCCTCTCTCTCTCTCTCTCTCTCCTTCATGCATGTGCTGCCTGGGGACAGGGTTGCTGGCCCTCGGAGTGTGCAGGCTAAGGTATGGTGGGGGGCCCTTTAAAGGGACGGCAGGTGGTGGCCTGGGAAGGGCTCATCCACCATGCGACCCTGCCTGTGGCGCTTCCTGTCCCTGCTCTTTCAAAAGAGCACCCTGGCATGTGTGGATGCTCTCTTTTGAAATTGTGCTGGGGGCCTTTCGAAAGACCAGACCAAACCTTCATCCCCCTCTGGTGTGTGTGGACGTTCCATTTCAAAAGACCATCTTTCGATTTTCTCTTTCGAAAGATGTTCTTCTGAAACAAAACTGTAGCGTAGAAGCAGCCAAAATGTTCAATTACTGTTCCATGGAATCTTCATAGCTTGAGCTGCAGTCAGCTACCTCAAATAGCTAAAACAAAGCTCATGAGTATTCAGACGTAGAGTTTTGTCTGAGTTCATCTTTTCTCATGCACTGTGGTTAAATGATAAACATTAAAACACAGATGTGCTCCATAGGAATGTAGAGATCATTAAAGGCCATGTACCCCACTTGGCTGGTCGAATTTACAGGCTCTGCTTCTCTATATTCAGGAGCAAGAAGTTTATAAACACCACAAGCTGCATGAATAAATACATGCCTTGGAAAAAGATTACAATCTCCAGAAGCTGGCAGAATTTGTAAGCTCATAAACTGAAGAGCTGTAAGGATCTGACAAGTTCTTCTGGGCTTTTCAGCCCTTTGAGATTAAATGCTCATTTTTTTTCCTTTCTCCATACTTTATTGTTTTGTTTTTCTTTAAAAATACCTTGGAAACTTCCATTAGAAAGCGGTACTAATGCCACATTAAATCCACAAAGCCAAAAATCACAAAGCCAGGAAATATGAATGTTAACAACCCAGTGCTACTTATTTGTTTCTTACATCGTACATACTGACAATGCTTGGTGATACCAGTCTATGCTTGGAGGTTGCCTCATTGTGGTAGGCAACAAAAATATATAAAATCACAATACAACCCTTCCCCCACCATGCTAATAATCTACAATGACTCAATGGACAGTGGAATGAAAAAGAAAAAGAAGACAGAGTAGCTGCTATTGATTTAGTGCAGGACTGTGCCCTCTAGGTTTCAAAAGAAACATGGACTCATCCTCATTGCATATATCCAGATCTACCAACAGGAGTGCAGTTGCCCCTGGGCCCAGCAATTCAAAAAGGCCCAGGGCTCCCAGCCACGGCCACTGGGTCACTACCCCCACCGGGCGGCTCTCAGGGCTGGCTAGGGGGTGAGGCAGGCAGTGCAGCATGCTCCAGTCAGTGCTAAGGGCAAGCAGCCCCCAACCCCTGCCCCTTTTGCCCAAGGCCCTGCTCCTTTTCAGAGTGCAGAACTTCTCCCTCTCCCCCTTGTTGCCTGGGGGCTCAGAAGATCTGTCAGTCCCTCTGCCTATACGAAAAATTGCATAGCCCTGTTTCTCTTGTTAAGTGTGTAACTTAACAATAAGGGATAGGCAACAAGGCTGACTTAATATTGCTTCTTCTCCATTTCCTGGCCTTTTTTTTAACTTCAACTGTGTAGCTGGCAATATTGCCCTAACAACAATTAAAATCCACACAGTATGAGTTTTTGTGATCATAACTTACTCCTGGTCTTGTGATAGCTGCTAGAGGATGCTGCCATCATAACTGTGGTGCTAGCAGCTTTACAAACATATCAATAAACAAGCCCACCTCTGGACACCATAATGCTTCCTTCTGCTTCCTGCTTCACCAAAAGAAGGTTAGACAGAGGTTGAAGGACCCAACAGCAGGATGGACTGCTGCCAAAAGTGGGATGGAAAGGGGGAATGAATGCATGTTTGAACGTTTCAGGAACAGACCACTCCTCTTTTTTGGCTCTTTGGTTCCCATTGGCCAGTCAGCAGGCAACATGGACTGTTTGGTGCCCCACACTGCCTCCATCCCTCCATACATATACACCTTAGCCTGTCTTTCAGGGGCACCTCATATCCTTTAATCAGCCTTTCCCTAGATGGGACCCAAACTCCCTACTTGAAAAATGATATGAACTTGGGCTAGAGTTAACATTTGTAAGTAACTTTAAGCCACTAATAAAATTAAAAGAAAGGTCTATGTTTGGTTTATTATGAAAATAAAAGGAATGTTGAAGAATTTTGATCGGCTCTGTACTGGGTGAAAGAAGAGGAAATTTTTCATGAACACGACAGCCATGTGTTTCCCAATTTCTTTTCTTGCAAATGATGAACTGTGAAGTTTTGTCAAAATTAGAGCCATGTCAATCAAACCTATATGTGATTAATCTGTGATGTGAAAGAGGCTATCCATGTGCTTAAAATTAAGCACTTGCCCAGGTACTTGAAGGCTCAAGGCTTAAAATGTTACTGATTCATGAGTAAATTTCATGAGAAATTTTCCTGAGGTGTGAATGGATTTTAGATAGCTGGATGGTGTTAACACACAAGTAAACATGCCAGAATATCAATATCTCCACCTTTCTTATTCCTTTGTTTTCAAGCAAAAACATTAATATAACTATGGTGTATATGTCAGTGTGCAAGCATGAGATACACTTAGTAAGGTAAAAATATCCTCAGTGGTAAAGGGGTCACAACCATATGGAGAATTCTTCTGTCATAGCTAATCAGACAGATATCGGAACAGGTCCTCAGCTAGTCTAAACCGTCCTACTTCCCCTGACTTCAGTGTAGCTATGACAGAAAGATTCTTGCTCTAGCTACCCTTGAAATCTATGTAAAGACTTCAATGGGAGCTGGATCACACCGTAAAATTGAACCACATTTTATAACCAAGGCATATTTTTTCCCCAAGCGTGAATTCCTTCATACTACTCAGAATATCAAGGAAAAGAAAGAGAAATACCCACGGAAGGAACAAAAACATAGGTGAACTGCAAATAGTATCACAATGACAAGAATCAAAGCTTTATTGTAAGCCATGAAAGTGTTCAGCTGAAGACAAGCTTTTGAAATGAAAGCACATCACACTGTTGACTGCAGTAAGAGTTAGCTGAGCAAGGGATTTTCATAGACTAGAATATATAATCATTTGTCAATGCCTGTGTAAATGTGGGAAACCAAACCACATAGGGGGAAAAAATCAATGTGTGTGTGTGTGTGATGTGCACACGGGCTGAAGCATCAGCCAAGGAAAATTCCTTCTTGACATTCAAAAACTATTGTAAAAATGTAAAGAAGAATAAAATCTTCTTAATTTTACTGGCTGAAAAAAGTTAGACTAGATCTTGTAAAACTCACATGTCTTGGGGACTCAGAGGAGGTCTGTGTTCTTCTATAATTCACCTGTTCCAATTTGTAGTAGAAAAAATCGTGACTCTTGGTACAGAGGACTTAAAAAGCACTCTCACAGAATATCAACCTCTGCATCCTACTCACCAAGATTAAAGTGACAAAATATATTAAGGGCTCTATATATATACGGTTATTGAGATGCATACAATTTCCCCAGACTCTGAGAATAGCTTTAGTGGTTTCCTAGTCAAGGTTTACTTCCTATAGTTCTGGCTTTAAATCTGGAAAGTTAATTGAGAGTCCAGTATCTCTCAGTCAGTGCTGTTTTCGATGAATAAAGTGAGACAATTCAACAAATCTGCCTACTAGCAAAAGATTTTTTCTGTGAACTGGCTTTGGCTGCTGCAGTTACCTAAAGCTTCTGAATTAGGTTTCCTAAACATTGTGCCCAGGATTATGTGAACCTTTTACCCCTTTTCAGCAATCCTTCCCTTGGCAGAAAAACAAGAATAAAAATGACTTGTTCAATAAGTCTCTGATTATATGTGGATTTAAAGGCTTTCTACTCAATCATGTTCTCCAGAGAATTTTTCCTTTCACCGTGGCAATGCTGTATTCCAGTCAGGAATTTATTTGTGGCTTTTCTTCGGGCTGCACAGTAGGACATAATGGTTCTTCTAAAGAAAGCGTTTTGCAGTTTCCAACTATATCCTATTGTAGTCTTGTGCTACTGCACCTTTAAGAAAGATTAAATGTTTGAGCAGAGGTATTAACACACAGTGTCACAAGAAAAACTAATCAACTGTGGCAATTTTTGTTGAGTGGGCTTTAAAACTGTTCCTGAAGTAAAATGAACTCTCTGACTGAAAAATATACTTCCATTTTGGAACTTTTATTTTTTTAAATAAATGCAAAAGCTGACATCAGAAAAGCAACGATAGGGAGACCAAAGTGCTTATAAGAATGTGAACAGCAAAATGATGCATACAAATTGTTAAAAAGAAAAGCTAAAAGACACAACACCTGATTTCTTGTTATCTTCTATCATTTTTTATTTGCATTTTGCACAGGCATAATTGACTATAAAAGGTGCAAGGAACTGAAGAATCTCACCCAATCTCTGTTTAAACGTTAAAGGGAGGATTTTCAAAAGTGCTCAGTATTGACCTACCAATTGTCCTGTTGAAGTTAATGTGAGTTATGCCACTGACTGACTCTTCTGTCATAGCTAGGAGCAGAGTTAGCCCATGGTGAATACTTTTGGAAGTGTCGGTCAAATAATAGAGGTCATAACTAAGGATTCGTCTCTATTTCACAGCTTTAGTGACAATTCCACCCTCTTCAAGGTAGATTCACATTGTCTAAAGAAGAGCACGTCTGCTGACTGTGAGCAGAACAATACATTGACTTTGGAGGGACACAAGCACATGATTAAGTGTTTTTCTGCACAGAAATGCTTTTGTTGGGTGGCTGTCTCAAACAAATTTTAAAAATGTGGATTATGCTCGGTACAAAGGAGATATAGGGCCAGTATTGACTTGCAAATAGATTGACATGCATATTAGGGCACAATTTAGAATAAGGGACAGTTTTGGTCAACCTTGACTTGACTGACTGGCTGCAAGCAGAGTCAATTAATCTAGGGGACTGGAAGCTGAGGATGAAAGGCTCCTACTGGACTGCTGAGGAAGAGCAGATGTCAGGTGGGGTTGACACACATGGGCTACGTCTACACGTGAAGCCTACATCGAAGTAGTTTATTTCGATGTAGCGACATTTCAATGAATAACGTCTACACGTCCTCCAGGGCTGGCAACGTCGACGTTCAACATCGACGTTGCGCAGCACCACATCAAAATAGGCGCTGCAAGGGAACGTCTACACGCCAAAGTAGCACACATCGAAATAAGGGTGCCAGGCACAGCTGCAGACAGGGTCACAGGGCGGACTCAACAGCAAGCTGCTCCCTTAAAGGGCCCCTCCCAGACACAGTTGCACTAAACAACACAAAATCCACAGAGCCGACAACTGGTTGCAGACCCTGTGCATGCAGCATGGATCCCCAGCTGCAGCAGCAGCAGCCAGAAGCCCTGGGCTAAGGGATGCTGCACACGGTGAGCATAGAGCCCCTCAGGGGCTGGAGAGAGAGCGTCTCTCAACCCCTCAGCTGATGGCCGCCATGGCGGACCCCGCTATTTCGATGTTGCGAGACGCGGATCGGCTACACGTGCCCTACTTCGATGTTCAACTTCGAAGTAGGGCGCTATTCCCATCCCCTCATGGGGTTAGCGGCTTTGACATCTCGCCGCCTAACGTCGATGTTAACATCGAAATAGCGCCCAACACATGTAGCCGTGACGGGCGCTATTTTGAAGTTAGTGCTGCTACTTCGAAGTAGTGTGCACGTGTAGACATGGCTTTGAAGAGAGAAAATGCCTGGGAACCCAAAACTGTCAATGAGCCATAGCTTGAGACTTGGACAGTCACTCAAAACAAGGACTAACAAAAAGGGAGGCTTTATTTTTTCTAGTTATCATGGTTTCCTCACAGTTCAGTGTATACAGTTTGATGCCACATGATCATTTTTAACACTGAAATTGAAATACACTTACTTGAAAAGTGCTTTGTAAAAAAAACAGAACAACTATGTAGGAACAGTTTCTCTTTCAGAATTGATAACATTCAAGAGTGGCATCTGATGAAGTGAGTCTGTGCTCACGAAAGCTCATGCTCGAAACTTTTCTGTTAGTCTAAAAGGTGCCACAGGACCCTTCGTTGCTGTTCTAGAATCACTGACACCTGAAACATTTTGGACAGGAGGGGTTTTAAGACCATCAGCCATCTCCTTCGAACAAAGGTGAAATGGGTTCCCATGGCCTCTGTGTGTGTAAGAGAGAAAAGAGTGCTATGGTCCAGGGAACCATGGTATCCCAGGCTAGGGATAATGGGGTCTCTGAAAGACAGGAAGATAAATGAAAATACTCAAGATCTAATATTTATGATTAAAATTATGAAATGTTAATTACCTCTGAAAAGTTTGGAATTTGGACCACATGAGATATATATTAATCAGATTGCACTTTGCTGGTGAAAAATAATACAGGCTCATGCCAGCTGTTAGTTTCAAGAATTAATAAAAAGGCCTGGTTGCAATTTGGCAGGTTTGTTCCATTCTTCCTGGGCTGTGTCACTGCTGTCTGCCTGGATTTACTCTGTATTAAGTGATTTTTTACAATTTCAGCTGTTCTCAGAGATGTAACTGTTCTCTCCAGTTCAAAAGATAATTTCAAGGACAATCTGTAACTTAACTGTATATGGGATCTGTAAATCTCTGTAAAATATACGATATTGTCCCCCAATGCATTTTATAACCACTGCATTGCTGTAAAGTAAAACAGACAAAATACTATTTATTATCCGCAGATATGGCCTGCATTCTTGAAGCGAAAGCTTGGGTTGTTCCTTTTTTTTAAAAAAAATAGATCAGTTTGACTAGCCTCTCCTTCCTGTGTTTCTCAAGTACTGTCTTGATTCATGTATTCAGTTTATTTTTTTATTCAGTGTACATAATAAACACCGAACACTAGAACTCTGCAAAACTCAATGTATTTTTTGGGGGGGAATTCATGGAAACAATTTTTCTAGGGTAACCCTTTCCCCAGGTAGAGCCAGCAGCAGCTAGTGACAGGTTTAATTTCTAGGGGTTACTTTCCATCCATACCAAACTGGTTCGAGCCCCCACCCAGTAATGGGCGAAATTCCTGGGCACATCTGAGAGGCAATTCATTCCTTTTCACAAGTGAAAAGTCTGAGCATAGAAAAAGAAATTTTAATTAAAAAAAGGGGTAGAAATAACTTGGCATTAATGTGGAAAAACCCCATAAACAGTTCATAAACTAAACCATGAGTAAAAGTATGACCCCAAATAGGTTGGGCAACATCTTCTTCCTCTCAGGTTCACAAGCCCAGCAACCCAAATGTTCCCTTTGCACGCCCAGCATTTCTCTGCTTCCCTCTCACAGTTGCTGTCTTTGGTCAGGCTAGCCCCAGAGTTCACTTGCAGGATTCCCCTCCCATCTTGAGTAGTGGGGGTAAAGTAGCATCTTACTCACTCCACTGGTCACTCGCCATCTACCTGCTCACTGTTCTCCACCTCCACCCTGCTAGCCACTTGTTGTGCCACAATTGCAGTGCTTCTCCTGCCGGCAGCCCTCCCATCCATGCTGCTTCTCTCACTGGAGAGCTGCCTACTGCTTCTACCAGCTTGTGATGGATTTGGCTCTGGTCAACACTCATTAACTGCAGCTCTTGGCCCAAAGCACAGACCATCCACAAGAAGTCTGAAGCATCCACTGGAGTAAATTTAAAGCAATAAAAGAGAGTCCTCATGGAGCCTGGTTTAGCTCTGTAACTGAACAGTGGGGAGAAACAGGGTTGAACCAGTCTTATAGCTTACGCCAGGAGGACATGAAGCCAGCTGGCTAAGGGCCACGCCCTCCCCTTCCATGACACAGAATTCTAGCAAGTGCCCTTGTCCTTCCAAGGGTAGGTCGAAGGGCCAGTTGAAACGGTCCCTTCAGCAGGCTGCTTTGGTGGGGGAGTAACAGCCAGCCTGCAAAATTCTTTCCCACCTTTGCAGCTCGCACATCATGTGAGCCAGGACATGGTGCTGTCTGGCAGCATGGTCTTCACTGCCCCGCAGGCTTGTGCTTTTATTGGGTTGGGGCCTAGCCATATGATGTGGTTGGGCACGACATAGACCCTGACCGCATGGCCCGGGGTGGGAGGAGGCTCACCCTTTGCAAATGTGAACCACAGAGAAGTTTCTTGGCTCTCATACAAGCACAACCCCCATAGCCTATCTGTCATGTGGTGTGGTGGGGCAGGAGCTGGCATCAGCAATGAAGAAAAAATCTTGGCTTCTTCTGCTATACCCTGTGCATGGAAGAAGCCACCAATCCATGTTGGGGATATTTTTTCATGAGTAGATGCAATAACCACACTGCTAATAAAGAAAGAAGTTTCTAGACTCTCATAAAAGCCTGACCCCCACAGCCTAGCCACCATGGGCTTCCTGGTGCCAAATTCAAATTCACAGGCTTCCTGTTACCTAATTCCTGCACACATGAGCCGTGTCTACACGTGCACGCTACTTCGTAGCCGTCACGGCTACACGTGTTGGGCGCTATTTCAAAGTTAACATCAACGTTAGGTGGTGAGACGTCGAAGCCACTAACCCCATGAGGGGATAGGAATAGCGCCCTACTTCGACGTTCAACGTCGAAGTAGGGACCGTGTAGTCGTTGCGCGTCCCGCAACATCGAAATTGCGGGGTCCGCAATGGCGGCCATCAGCTGAGGGGTTGAGAGACGCCCTCTCTCCAGCCCCTGCAGGGCTCTACGGTCATCGTGTGCAGCAGCCCTTAGCCCAGGGCTTCTGGCTGCTGCTGCGGCAGCTGGGGATCCATGCTGCATGCACAGGGTCTGCAACCAGTTGTTGGCTCTGTGGATCTTGTGTTGTTTAGTGCAACTGTGTCTGGGAGGGGCCCTTTAAGGGAGCGGCTTGCTGTTGAGTCCGCCCTGTGACCCTGTCTGCAGCTGTGCCTGGCACCCTTATTTCGATGTGTGCTACTTTGGCGTGTAGACGTTCCCTCGCAGCGCCTATTTCGATGTGGTGCTGCGCAACGTCGAAGTTGAACATCGACGTTGCCAGCTCTGGAGGACGTGTAGACGTTATCCATCGAAATAGCCTATTTCAATGTCACTATATCGAAATAAGCTACTTCGAAGTAGGCTTCACGTGTAGACGTAGCCATGGAGAGCAGCAGGGATGGAAGAGGCCAGAGCAGACAATCATGGGGCATTGTGGGATAAATACAGGACATTTCTGGAGGATAATAAAGTCGATTTAAAGACAACTCATTTCCACACTAGTCTTAGTTCGAACTTTTAAATTTGAACTTAACGCTACGCCAATTCACTTTTGATGGTGTTATAATATCAACCTTAGCACTTCTTAGTATCTACCTAATGATGTTTACATAGAAGAGCGTGACATTGTAAAATTGAGCTAACTGCCTTAAACCAACTTCATCATGTAGTGTAGACATAGCCTCAGACCGTGGGTATCTGGAACAGGAGTGAGAGAGTTGCACATGTCAAGATCTCTCAGTTATCCATTTCTCTGCTTGCAAATGGAACATGGTCATTCACTAACTCTGCAGGGATACAAGTGCAGTTCTGAGGTTAGCAATAACAGAATGAGCGCCGAATTGACTGGCAGTGAAACAATTTTTGGAAATTTGGAAATGAAATTCAGTAGGAGTAGATGTGTTGGGCAAAGTGAAACATATCTGCAGCCATGTTTGATTAAGAATTTAATACAATCACAATTGTTTTACTTCGGTTACTAGGTTTACATTCCTGACAGGCTCTTTATCCTTCTATAAATTGTTCCATATAGTGGATAATACCTGACCAACACATTACATGCTTACATTTTTCTTCTGTGTAAGCCTTAATATATCTCATGAAACAGTTAATAATTTCCTATCTTGCACTCTTGGGAATAATTATTTTGCCACCAACCACTAACGAACCTTGTTGAAATGGACTAGTATCTTTTACTGACCAATATGGTTGTAGTTTGGAATTCATGTGAGTTTTCCTGCATGGCCAACTCTCACATACAATATAATGTAAACCTTAGAATCATAGAATCATCAAAGATTAGGGCTAGAAGAGAATTTGGGAGATCAGCTAGTCTAAACTCATGCTCAAAGAAGAACCCCAGCCCCAAGTAAATCATTCCAGCCAGGGCTTTATGAAACCTGGACTTAAAAATCTCTAAGAATCGAGATTCTACCACCCACCTAGATAACCCATTCCAGTTCTTAACCACCCTTCTAGTAAATAGTTTGTCCTAACATTCAACCTGGACCTCCACCACTGCAACTTAAGACCATTGATCCTTGTATTCTTGTGCCATCTGCCACCAGTTAGAATAGCCTAGCTCCATGCTCTTTGGAACCTTCTTTCAGACTATTGAAGGCTGCTATCAAATCCCCTATCACTCTTTTCTGCAGACTAAATAGCTCCCTCAGCCTCTCCTCATAAGTTGGACACAGAAGTCCCCTAATAATTTTCATTGCCCTCCAATTTGTCCACATCATTTCTGTACTAGGGGGGCCCAAAACAGGACACAATGAACTACAGAGACAACAAGAAATCCTGTGGCACCTTATAGACTCTCAGATTTTTGGAGCATAAGCTTTCCTGAGCAAAGACCAACTTTGTCAGATGGTCTTTGCCCACGAAAATTTATGCTCCAAAAATCTGTTACTTTAATGTGTCACATGACTTCTCGGTTTTTTTGCAAACACACACCAATATGGCTACCCCTCTGATACAATGCACTAGATGTGATCTCAAAAGTTCTGAATGGAGGGGAATTGTGCTAGTAATGCTTCTGTTAATGCAGCCCCATATGCCCTTAGCCTTATCGGCAACAAGGGCTACCCAACTTATCATCCATTCTTTCTGAGTTATACTTCATTAACTTGTTGGTGAGAATAGTGCAAGAGACTATATCAAAAGCTTTGCTAAATTCCATGTTTATCAAGACCCTGCTTCTTTTTGTGTATCCTCTTTCAGTTCATTTATCTGCCCCTCTGTAACTTTATCCTCACACACAACTATTTCAGATTTGGCGATGATATTTTCCTTCAGCTTCTTGGGTCTCAGCTTGAGCTTGGAGCAAACTAGCGAGTGATCTGTATCACAGTGAGCACTATGATAGCTGCATGTCAGAAGGACATGTTTGAGGTTATTACGGCTAGTGATGACCACATCAAGTTGATGCCAGTGCTTCGAGCGTGGGTGTCTCCACCACACTCTGTGCTGTGGCTTCATTCGGAAGAATGTGTTTGTGATGCACAGGTTGTGGTACGCGCACAGTTCAAGGAGACACTGTCCATTGTCATTCATTTTTCCCACACCGAAGTGTCCTAAGCAGGAAGGCCATGAGGCCTAATCAGCTCCAACTCTTGCATTGAAGTCACCCAAGATGTACAGTTGTTCACGAGCAGGTATTTGCGCTACAGCAGCACTAAGCACGTCACAGAACTTGTCTTTTACTTCTGGTGTGGCGTACAGGGTTGGAGCATGAGTGCTGATCAGGTGGACAGGACCGGCGCAAGTTTGAAGCGTGATCCGAAGAAGTCTTTCTGATCCGCCCATGGCTAAATCCACCATTTGTAGAAAGATGTTTCTGACAGCAAAGCCAGCACCATGCTCTCTGGGTTCTTCTTGGGCTTTACCCTGCCAGAAAAAGGTGTAGTCCTTTTCCTTTAGAGATCCCGAATCTGCAAGTCGTGTCTCTTGCAGTGCAGCGATATCAACTCGGAGCCTCTTCAGTTCCTCGTTGATGACAGCGGTCTTGCGGGTGTCACTGATGGCCTGAAGATCTTCAGTCAAGCCGGTCAGCATGGTCTGCACATTCCAGCAAGCAAGCTTGAATTGTTGATGTTTCTCATTTCTTGTTGATTTTCTTATTGGTTTGCCTGGTGCCCAAATTTCTGTCACTTGTCAGGTTCAGGAACCTTAAGCCTCACGCACCCAGCGAGGCAGGTGAACTGTGGCGGGACAGTACCCTATTGGCTGGGGGCTGCCCAGCTTGAGGCGGGCGGTGACTGTCCAGTGAGATGCAAGGATCCTTCCCACCGTCAAAGGCAACTCCTGGCGCTCATTCTCTACGCCAATCAAGCAAGAGCTTATAACCTGTAACTGTTGCCTCCCGTGTTGATGCAACGCTGTTCAGCGATGCCGGAGTACCTCTCCGGGAGTGAGCCTGGGCATTTGTTATGGAGACTCTGGGCTGCCCAGACACCAGTGTCCCCCTCTCGGCTTTACTGATATAGTCCAAAGTAGAGGATAACCTCCACGTCTGGTACCAGCTCAGCTGCAGGAGTTGCCAGGACAGTGCCAGAAGTTGACACCGAACCGCCTTCAGACTCCCCTCCGGATTTTCTGTCAGGGTTTACTCCCTTAGCCTTCCTCCTTCCCAGGATAACCCACAAGGCAGTGGGTTGTGGAGAATGTGGTTAAGGATCATACTACTTCATACCTCACTGTCAACACGACTCACCATAGCTCCCTGTGGAGCCATGACCCTCCTCCCTACCTTTAGCCTCTCCCCCCAGCTACTATCACCATAGGACCCTCCCCAACCCACTACCCCCATCTGCTCCCATGTCCTCCCTCCTCACTGCACTGGCCCCTCTCCCCCCAGCTGCTCTCAGTGCCCCCAGGTCCACCTTCCCCCATCGCTCTTCAGAGATTTTTTTTTCCTTTCTTCTTCTCTCTTCCCCCTCTCTCTTCTTCCTTCTTCTTCTTCTTTCTTTTCCTGGTAGTGCTGCCTTGCAGGGCACAGGTGGAACACCATACCTAAGAAGGACAAACACGGGGCTCCTCCCTCGGCAAACTCCCAGAGGCAAACTCCCTTCCCTGTTGGCTGCTGCCCCCTGTTTGCTGCTCACCCCTTGTTCGCTGGGAGCTCCCTTCTTATAGGGAGAGCTGCTGGCTGGTCAGGCCTGGCTCAAAGCCTTGCTTCCAGTCTATTCAGCCCTTGAAGGCTCACCTGGCAGGCAACTGCCCCAATTCACATCTTGCAAACTGCTCTTCTCTGCACAGCACAAGCTCAGGCTCTGCAAAGTAACATAGCTGCACAGACAGACAGACATTCACCCCCCACCAGCTCACCACACAGCCCCCCAAATCCCACACTCACCCAAGCTCCTCAAGGACGCTTTGCCCAGAGGCAAACTCCCTTCCCTGTTGGCTGCTGCCCCCTGTTCGCTGCTCACCCCTTGTTCGCTGGGAGCTCCCTTCTTATAGGGGAAGGCCCCGCATTGATGCCAGAAAGACGGCAAACTCGGAGAAAGCTGTAAAGTTCAGAGAAACCCTCCAGGAAAATCTGCGCAGCAGCCTTTGGGGCATCGATGCGACATCCAAATGGCAACATCTGAGGGATACAGTTTACAACATGGCCTCGTCGGTGTTTGGAAGAAGAGCTAGAAACACGAACGACTGGTTTGAAGCTAACTCTGATGAGATGATTCCAGTCATTGAAAAGAAGCGCGCTGCACTCCTGGAGTACCAACGCTCACCAAGCCAGAGTACCCAGCAAGCACTTAGAGAGGCCAGAAGTACAGTACAGCAGACAGCCAGGCACTGTGCCAACAACCACTGGCTCCAGCTATGCAGCAGCATCCAGACCTGTGCCGACTTTGGTAATCTCAGAGGAATGTATGAGGGTATGAAGAAGGCATTAGGACCCACCCAGAACAAGATGGCACCTCTGAATCCAAATCTGGTGAAGTCATTGCTGACAAAGCCAAAGAGATGGAGCGCTGGGTTGAGCACTACTCTGAGCTGTACTCACGCGAGAATGTTGTGGTTGACGCAGCCCTCGATGTCATCAAGCTCCTACCAGTAATGGATGAACTGGATCAAGAACCAACTGTGGATGAACTGAAGAGAGCCATCGACAGCATTGCAGCAGGAAAGGCCCCTGGTCAGGATGGTATACCACCAGAGGTAATCAAATGTGCCGCGGACACATTCCTGGAACCCCTGCATGAGCTACTGTGCCTGTACTGGAAAGAGGGTGAGGGTCCACAGGATATGCATGACGCTAACATTGTAACGTTGTATAAGAACAAAGGAGACAGAAGCGACTGCAACAACTACCGTGGAATCTCCCTCCTAAGCGTCACTGGTAAACTGTTCGCTCGCGTCATCCTTGGCAGACTCCAGAAGATTGCTGAGAGGGTGTACCCCGAATCGCAGTGTGGATTCCGCACAGAGAGGTCTACCGTTGACATGGTCTTCTCTCTAAGGCAGCTGCACGAGAAGTGCAGGGAGCAGAGAAAGCCACTCTACATAGCCTTCATCGACCTGACCAAGGCTTTTGACTTGGTCAGCAGGGATGGTCTGTTCAAGCTGCTCCACAAGATAGGCTGTCCTCCACGGTTACTCAAGATGATCCAGTCGTTCCACGAAGACATGAGAGGAACCATCCAATATGATGGCGCACTATTGGATGCTTTCAGAATCAGGAGCGGCATCAAACAAGGATGCGTGCTTGCTCCGACATTTTTTGGGATCTTCTTCGCACTCCTCCTGAAGCATGCCTTTGGATCTTCAACAGAGGGCATCTTGCTGCACACAAGATCTGATGGGAAACTGTTTAACCTTGCATGGCTGAAAGCTAAGACTAAGGTGCGAGAAGTCCTCATCAGAGACATGCTGTTCGCAGATGATGCTGCTGTAGTGTCTCACACAGAAGACCAGCTTCAAAAACTGCTGGATCAGTTCTCCAAAGCGTGCAAGGACTTTGGGCTTACCATCAGCCTAAAGAAGACGAATGTACTCGTTCAGGATGTTGCTGAATCCCCATCAATCAGCATTGACAACTATATGTTAGAGGTTGTCCACGAGTTCGTTTACCTCGGGTCCACCATCACTGACACCCTGTTGTTGGACACTGAGCTAAATAGGAGGATTGGAAAAGCGGCCACAACTCTGTCCAGACTCAGCAAGAGAGTGTGGAATAACAACAAGCTGTACACTCACACCAAAATGCATCCTCAGCACCCTCCTTTATGGCAGCGAGACTTGGACCCTGTACGCCCGCCAGGAAAAGAGGCTGAATGTCTTCCACTTCCGCTGCCTCAGGCGCATCCTTGGAATATCATGGAAGGACAGAGTTACCAACACAGCCGTCCTCGAGCAAGCTGGAATCCCAACCATGCACACCCTCCTCAGGCAGCGTCGGCTCCGCTGGCCTCGCCACGTCCACAGGATGAGCGATGGAAGGATTCCAAAAGACATCCTGTATGGTGAGCTAGCCTCTGGCAAAAGACCCCCCGGACGCCCCCAGTTGCATTACAAAGATGTCTGCAAGAGATACCTCAGAGAGGTAGACATCGAGCTGGACGGTTGGGAAGAACTAGCAGACAACCGCAGAAGATGGAGGCAGGGGTTACACAAGGGCCTTCAGAAGGGCGAGTTGAAGATCAGACAGCTAGCAGAGGAGAAGCGAGCGCACAGGAAGCACAATAAGGACTTGCCAGACACCCACTACATCTGCAAGAGATGCAGCAAGGACTGTCACTCTCGTGTGGGTCTTTATAGTCACAATAGATGCTGTAAATGAAGTCTTCAATTGAAACTTTTAAGGGTGCGATCCATAGTCTCTGCAGACTGAAGGATGCCTACTACTACTATTTTCCTTCAAATCAGCGGCACAGCTATGGGTACCCGCTTGGCCCATCAATATGCCAATATTTTCATGGCTGACATGGAACAGCGCTTCCTTAGCTCTCGTCCACTAACACCCCGTCTCTACTTACGCTACATTGATGACATCTTCATTATCTGGACCCATGGGAAGGAGACTCTGGAGGAATGCTACCAGGACTTCAACAACTTTCACCCCAACATCAACCTCAGCCTGGAACAGTCCACACAGGAGATCCACTGACTGGACACCATGGTGCTAACACAATGAACACATCAATACCACCCTGTACCGTAAACCCACTGACCGCTACGCCTACCTTAATGCCTCCAGCTTCCATCCCAGACACACCACATGATCCTTTGTCTACAGCCAAGCTCTAAGATATAACCACATTTGCTCCAACCCCTCCAACAGAGACAAACACCTACAGGATCTCTACCAAGCATTCTTGAAACTGCAGTACCCACCTGAGGAAGTGAAAAAACAGATCAACAGAGCCAGACGTGTGCCACGAAGCCTCTTACTACAGGACAAGCTCAATAGAGAAACCAACAGAACACCACTAACCATCAGCTACAGTCCTCAGCTAAAACCTCTACAGCACATCATCAGGGATTTACAACCCATCCTGGACAATGATCCCCCACTTTCACAGGCCTTGGAAGGCAGACCAGTCCTTGCCCACAGACAACCTGCCAACCTGAAGTAAATCCTAACCAGCAACTATACACCGCACCACGGTCACTCTAACTCAGGGACCCATCCACGCAACAAACCTCGTTGCCAGCTCTGCCCACATATCTACACCAGCAACACCATTACAGGACCTAACCAGATCAGCCACACCATCATGGGTTCATTCAGCTGCACAGCTACCAATATAATTTTTGCCATCATGTGCCAGCAATGCCCCTCTGCTATATACATTAGACAAACTGGACAGTCTCTATGTAAAAGAATAAATGCACACAAATCAGATATCAGAAATGGCAATATACAAAAACCCGTAGGAGAGCGCTTCAATCTCCCAGGCCACACAGTAGCAGATTTAAAAGTAGCTATACCACAGCAAAAAAATTTCAGGACCAGACTCCAAAGAGAAATTTCCGAGTTACAATTCATCTTCAAATTCAATGTCCTCATCTCAGGCTTAAACAAAGACTGTGAATGGCTGGCTAAAGACAAAAGCAGCTTCCCCTTCCTTGGTGTTCACACCTCCAGATCAACTGCTGGTAGTAAGCCTCACCCTTGCTGACTGAACTAACCTTGTTATCCCCACCCTTGCTCTGGCCTATTTATACCTGGCCCTGCAGATTTCCAAGACCAGCATCTGATGAAGTGAGTCTGTGCTCACAAAAGTTCATGCTCAAAACTTTTCTGTTAGTCTACAAGGTGCCACAGGGCCCTTCGTTGCTGTTATAGATTCAGACTAACACAGCTACCCCTCCGATACTTAATTTATCTAGTGACTGTTGTGTACAGTGGTACCCTTGTGAATGATTTCATCATCTGATTCCATCATATTCTCCACTGCAGCTCTTGTAAACTTGTTTGAAATTATCATTTCTTTAATAGAGGTATGCAACATACATAGCAAGATGGCTGTTACAGACTCTGAGCATATGGATGCTGTATGTGACTGTCTCACATGAGACAGCCCTCATAATTGGAGGATCTTGGGTGAGTAATTTTAAAGAGACAGGTTGTCGGTATATTACACTCAAATCTTGGGCTTTATCCTGAAATAGGTTAGTAGCTCATGAACTTACTTTTCAGCTATCTCCTCTGTGAATTATTCTTGACCCTGATAAGCAGTTACATAGTCTTGAGTGACCATTTGTCATTTTTCCCCCAAAAAGTATGGTTGTGCTTGCTTGCATGCACCCCCGGCTTTATCTGGAATGAACTCCAAATGAAAATCTGCTAAACCACCACATCATGTTCCTTAAAATCGTGCATACAATAGCTACATGACTCTTCATAAGTCTAGGCAGCTGGTGTGTGTTACTGCTGCATCTTACAATTTACTTGACTTGCTGCTACTTTCATCTATTTGAGGCAACTTCCTGCTTTTTTGTTTGTTTGGGTTTTTTGGTTTTGCTTTTTTGTTGCACAATTAATTTAATCAGAGACTTATATGCATGCTTAACTTTACTTACTGTGTATTCCATTGAGAACTCATAGTGCACTACATTAGACACATTGTAAGGTTTGAGTGACTTAGACTGTAAATTCTTTGGATTGGGGATTGTCTTGTTATTTTTGTGAACAGAATCTGACACAATGGGGACATGTATGAAATAGCTTCTAATTTTTTGTCTCCTACAAAAGACTGAAACTGATATTAACACAATGAAAGCTTTTAACCCTAATCCTTTACAAAAGGTCCATTCTGAAGTAAATTTATTGAAGCAGACAATTTACTTTAAAAATATGTTCATGTAAGTTAACTCATTTCCAGCAATAGAGTTGATTCTAAATGAATGTTAACAAGGCTATAATCCAGAACCAACAGTTTGCAATATGTCATAGTTGGTTCATGAGCAAAGGGAGGACACTGTGTCTTCCGGAACCCATAAGATTCTGTGCTGAAGTGTGTGGGAAACCTTGAAAACTAGTTACAGTTCCTGCATGCCAGAAACTGGAATTCAATGGAGACTGGACATTTACATTTGGCTGAGATGAACCTTCATGGGAACAGCCCAGTTTAGAAACCTGAGAGCTTCTAAAATTCCCATTAGGCAATTCTCTGCATCTATAGATGCCTAAATACCTTTAAAAATCTGGCTTCAGTTCTTATACTGTACCTATCACAATTATATCTGAGTTCCAGCTTCCCTCCATCCTAGATCTCCCAAGAGCATGGCCTGATTACACAGAATGATTGCAAAGAGCAAGATACTTAATTTACTTACTTGACTTAAACCCTTGTACTCTCGGCAGAGCATAGGTCATCTGCAAGTCTCCTCCACTTCACTCTGTCTTGGGACAAAACTAGCTGACTCCAGAAGTATCCCAGTTGTTGTTCTTCAGTCTCAGTAGACCTTCTCCATGTTGTCTGATGTTCTTCTCATTTGCGTTTTCCTTGTGGGTTCTATTTGAGAGCTTGACGGACTGTGCTAGATGTTGGTTTTCTGAGAACGTGGCCTAGCCATCCCCACTTTCTTCTCTTGATTTGAACATCAAGTGGCTCTTGTTCTGCTCTGTTCCAAAGCTCCTCATTCATGACAAAGTCTTGCCATTTAATGGGAAGGATGTACCTCAAACATCTGTTTATGAATGTCTGTAGCTTGTGAGGTAAAAGTGCTTGGCTTAGAATTAACAGTCTTATCCATAAAAAAACAAAAGTTACAGAAACATCTACAAAGAAACCTAGGAAAAAAAGAGTGAGATAAGGTCCACAGAAAATACAGTACACTTTTTCCAGAGGTTCTAGAAAAACAGCATGTGAAAACTGACCCAAATGTCAAACAAACTACCATTAGAAATATATGTTTTTGATTGAGTGGCTTTTTTGATAAAATACTTAAAATAAAGTACTTACCTTTCACCTTATCATGAACCAGGAATGGAGGTGGGGAAGTAGAAGCTATCTATTTTAACAGTACATACCAGTACTTTTATTTCAGCACCCATGCAAGAATGTAAATACTGACTATAAATTTAAAGTGTTTTCTCCAAAGCAGTTATTTTTCAATGTAGGTGTTCAAAGACCTACATTATACCAACACTATAGTGAATCTTAGGTCTTAAACAATGATGTATACACCAGTCATACCAAACTGATTGAAAGAATAAATGCTTAAAAGTCTTATGTAAGACTTGATTTCGAATTTGTTAATTACAGTGTAATAGTTATGTGGTAGTCACTGGCAGTGGTGGGCCAGGGCAGGGCTAGAAGCCCTCTTGTCAGGGTGCATGTCTGCATCAGGTACATGTCTGCATCAGGCTGCAATGTGCAGCACTGCAGAGATTCTGGGCATTGGTATAGCCCAATGGTTCCCAGACATGTGATTGGAACACACTTACTGCTTTTTATCTATTTTTCCCCATGATCTGCCCAATGGCCCAATTCAAGGGGAGGCAAAATCCTAGGCTGAATCCTGCTCCCTGTTTGCCACCACTGCTTCCTGCTTCTCATCCTGACAAGAGGGCTCCACTCTTCACAGCAGAATCCTCTGCCCAGGTATGGTAATCCTATTACTGGCCCTGTGTAGCAGCAAGAATCGTGTGTGGAAGATGGGGTGCAAAGGGAGCAGAGGCTAAATCTGAGTGAGTGGCCTTGTGCACAGGATCAACGTGACATTTGGGTTTGGCCCAGCCATTGGGATGCATAGTTATACAACATAGTGAGGAGCAAGCTGTGTCCACTCTGCATGTGTCAGTGAAAAGACGAGGTAGTGGGGAAGGTCTGGGCAGTGGGGAGCTGCCAGACCCTTTCCCCATTGCTTGAGTCTTTCCCCAGGGCAGATGCCAGTGACAGAGAGACAGTGTGGGGGGGACTATACTGTTAAATAAGTAGTGTAGATGGCAGATACACCACTTGGGTGAATACGAAGCTTTGTAGAGAACATACCTGGATACATACCTCCAGGATTCAAATCCTGCATAGTGCCTCAGTGCCCACAACACTATTTATACCCATGAGAAGGAAGCATGTAGTGTATGCACTGTACATGCCACCAAAAGGACTATACAGTGTTCAATGTACCTGTTATAGACAGTCATCTGGATCCATTTAACTTATTCCAGAGGCCACAGATCACCCCAGGGTTGGGATGGTGCAAAATTGGTTTGAGCCACCTTGGAGCTTAAGAAAAGCAGGGGCTGACTTCTGCGCTCCACCTCTTAGAGACAAAACACAGCATCTGACTCATTCTCTTTGACAGCTTTTGCTTCCGTTAAATTAACATCAGCAGCCCAGTAAGTCTTGATCCTCAGCTAGCTACTTGTGGAGTATTCAAGAAGCTCATTGTGGTTTTGGTGACAGTAGAAGTTTCACAGAGATTCCTTCTACTTAAAATAAGGGATACTGATAGAACTAGTATAATATCTGCAACTCAAAATAATTTTTAAGCTCACCCATGGTAGGGCTCACCAAATCTTGATGTCATTAAAATGAATGTTCTACTCAATCAACTGGATCAGTTGAGAAGCCGGATGTCATCAGTGTATTAAACACACAGTAGTCCATGACTTCTCATGAGCCATCATTCTCTAAGCTTCAAAGTTAATAATTTTCATAACATAAGCACATCTAAACTGTGTAATTAAAAGTCCAAACTAATGATTAGTAACAAAAAATGAACAATTTTTCCTGCACTGAACAGCACTTCGGCACTATGCATATTAAATTAAAAGAATATGCAATGAAATATGATGTTAGACTAAAAAAGAAATTAGACAGTTTGCTGCAGTAATTTATCATTGGCAGTAATTGTGCCATAAAATGAGGGTGTTTATTTTTGGTTTGATTCTTTTATTAAAATAAATCCGGTTGAGGGAATTTATGTACCAAAGTTATTTTTCTATGCATGCAGCAAATCTTTCTAATTATCCAGTTACCCATGAGAAAACAATCCACCAGTAATATTTAATGGTAAGTGTGTGAAGACAAAGATTTAAATTCTTTTTTCCAGAAAATAAATCATTGCTGACATTTTAATAATATAATTCCTACATAGAATTCTAATTTCAAACTTGTTTCAATATTTCACAGGGAAATTGGTATACTACTGCTGGAAAAATCCTGTTAGTTGAATAAAATAGTGGCATGAAAGCCCTTGAAGATCTGAAAGAAATTTGGATTATCTGCAGGCAACAAAAGGCAAACTTGCCACCCCAAAGTACATACTCACAGTAGAAGAAAGTGTCCTCTCACAGGTGCAGGCTTTGGAAGAGCCCAATGGACAGAGGAGAAGCGTCTTTCTGCTGGAAGTGCAATATCAATGGACATTTTACCACAATGCTGCTATGGCTAGACTACGAAGACATGTCTGAAGAAGATACACACCACAAACTGTGTATCTTTTTCTGCTTTGCTGTCGGGGTGGGGAGACTCTTCTGAAATTTGACCAAATGTTGTGAAAACCTCTGCTTTTGGGACATCCCTTCTTCCTTGTAGAGCAGATTTACAGAGATGGTGACAGAATGTGTCTGCTTTTTTGGAAGTGTTCTCGGATGCGGCAGACTGGTAATCTTGACATAGCCATCTGACAGGGAAAAATTCTGGAAGGATAGATGACGGGTGACACAATTAAAGCTTGATGCATCAAGGGGACTATGTTAAGGTACAGAACAACTTGGCAGGTAATTTTAGTGGTTATCCTCAGATGCATATGCATCCTGATGTATCTTTGAAGTTTGGGTGATGGATCCCTCATTTTTACAACTATTTTCCTCTGATGGAAGAATATGATGGAAATTCTGGAAGGAAAGTCTTGTGAAAATTCCTCCCCTAGACCCCTTCCTAATATTACCTGAGGGAATGTGTAATCAGGACCATTTTCTGTTTTTCATATGAGTCTGCTTTAAACCCACTTAGTGAACTCTGAATGAGTGAACTCTGCATTTGATTGAACTCTGTCTCTCTTTTTAATATGATAAAGGATCACATTAGAATCCCCCTATCCAGGTTTTCATATGCTACTAACCCTCTTGCATTTTATTTTAGTTCTGACTATTGCTGATGATATATATATATATATAGATAGATAGATAGATAGATAGACTATTGCTATATATATATATTATATATATATATAGACTATTGCTGAATATATATATATTATATATATAGTCTATTGCTGATTATATATATATTATATATATATGTAGACTATTGCTGATTAATATATATATAATTAATTCATATATAATCAGCAATAGTCATATATATAATATATATTATATATATAATCAGAATAGTCAGTTATATATATCTATATCTATATCTATATATACATATATATCAAAGTAAATGTTGAAAGAGACTGAACTAAGATGAGCCAGAAAAATAGGTTGAATCCGACACAGGATTGCTTTTCAATAAACATTATAGAAAAAAGACAAAACGAAGACATTTGGAGTAGTGCTCTGTTTTGACATAGCTAAATAAATTCTTAAGGCTTGAAAACAAGTAAAAAAAAAAGTTATTGGAAGCCAAATTGATTATGACCAACTTTTGTTGAAATATAGCAAATAGTAAGAATTTATAGTGATGAAAAAATATATATCTGATAGAATTCCCTTTGAAGAAAAATACTAAAAAAATTAAGTGGAAAAAATTTTAACAATCTGTTTCTTTTAAAAGAAATCTGAAATAAAAATTAACTTTGTAAAAATAACTGAGGTAAGGAACTGAGGAACACTGAGTAAATCTGCTAATAAATCTACATTTTAGATCCAAACTTTTAGCAAATTCAGCACCTTGACTTGTCATGTCTTCTTCCACTCCATTTTCTTCCCCTCACTTCTCACATACTGGTTGAGGAGCAAAGGATGTTTTGCATAACCTAAGAACATCAGGACCACTAGAGAGTGAGACCCTTGGAGTCAAAGGACAGGCTTAATAACTGTGCAGTATTGTGTGAGGTGGGATTTGAACCCTCAGTGTAGTCCTTGCTGCCTATTCGTACATTATAAGGCTACAAGGATCTATTGTCATCCTTTCTATAAATTGTGAAATTGTATGATTTCCCATAGGACACAGGCCACAGGACTTCACTGAATTAACTTCTGTTTGAATTACATTTTAGAAAAATGTAAAATCTTGACTGACAATTTCCTGCAATGGGGAATCCACTACAACCCTTGATCAGTTATTCCAATGCTTAATTATCCTTACTGCATCATTTATATGCCTCTTTTCCTGTCTCCGTTTGTCCAGTTTCAATGTCCAGTCATTTTATCTTCTTATGCCTTTGTCTGCTGGATTGAAGAGCCCATTATCAAATTTTTGTTCACCTGAGCTGTGTCTACACGTGCACGCTACTTCGAAGTAGCGGCACTAACTTCGAAATAGCGCCCGTCGCGGCTACATGCGTTGGGCACTATTTCGAAGTTAACTTCGACGTTAGGAGGTGAGACGTCGAAGTCGCTAACCTCATGAGGGGATCGGAATAGCGCCCTATTTCAACGTTCAACGTCGAAGTAGGGACCGTGTACATGATCCGCGTCCCGCAACGTCGAAATTGCCGGGTCCTCCATGGCGGCCATCAGCTGGGGGGTTGAGAGATGCTCTCTCTCCAGCCCCTGCGGGGCTCTATGGTCACTGTGGGCAGCAGCCCTTAGCCCAGGGCTTCTGGCTGCTGCTGCAGCAGCTGGGGATCCATGCTGCATGCACAGGGTCTGCAACCAGTTGTCGGCTCTGTGGATCTTGTGTTGTTTAGTGCAACTGTGTCTGGGAGGGGCCCTTTAAGGGAGTGGCTTGCTGTTGAGTCCGCCCTGTGACCCTGTCTGCAGCTGTGCCTGGCACCCTTATTTCGATGTGTGCTACTTTGGCGTGTAGACGTACCCTCGCAGCGCCTATTTCGATGTGGTGCCGAGCAATGTCGAAGTTGAACATCGACGTTGCCAGCCCTGGAGGACGTGTAGACGTTATTCATCGAAATAGCCTATTTCAATGTTGCTACATCGAAATAAGCTATTTCGATGTTGGCTTCACGTGTAGACGTAGCCCTGCAGGTAATTACATACTGTGATCAAGAACATAAGAACATAAGAATGGCCATACTGGGTCAGACCAAAGGTCCATCGAGCCCAGCATCCCATCTGCTGACGGTGGCCAATGCCAAGTGCCCCAGAGAAGGAGAACAGAAGACAATGATCAAGTGATTTATCTCCTGCCATCCATCTCCTGCCCTTGTTCTGAAGGCTAGGGCACCATACTTTATCCCTGGCTAATAGCCATTTATGGACCTAACCTGCAAAAATTTATCAAGCTCTTTTTTAAACCCTAATAGAGTCCTGGCCTTCACAGCCTCCTCGGGCAAGGAGTTCCACAGGTTGACTGTGCGCTGTGTGAAGAAAAATTTCCTTTTATTAGTTTTGAACCTACTACCCATCAATTTCATTTGGTGTCCCCTAGTTCTTGTATTATGGGAAAAGGTAAATAATTTTTCTATATTCACTTTCTCCACACCATTCATGATTTTATATACCTCTATCATATCGCCCCTCAATCGCCTTTTTTCCAAACTGAAAAGTCCCAGTCTCTCTAGCCTCTCCCCATATGGGACCCTTTCCAAGCCCCTAATCATCTTAGTCGCCCTTTTCTGAACCTTTTCTAATGCCAATATATCTTTTTTGAGGTGAGGAGACCACATCTGCACGCAGTACTCGAGATGTGGGCGTACCATAGTTTTATATAGGGGAAGTATGATATCTTTTGTCTTATTATCGATCCCTTTTTTAATAATTCCTAACATCCTATTTGCCTTACTAACTGCCGCTGCACACTGCGTGGATGTCTTCAGAGAACTATCCACTATAACTCCAAGATCCCTTTCCTGATCTGTCGTAGCTAAATTTGACCCCATCATGTAGTACGTGTAATTTGGGTTATTTTTTCCAACATGCATTACCTTACACTTACCCACATTAAATTTCATTTGCCATTTTGCTGCCCAATCACTCAGTTTGCTGAGATCTTTTTGTAGATCAAGTCACCCGGAACCCTTTTTGTTAACTTCAATGGACTGAATGTCTTTTGCCAACTTAAGAGAAAACATCAAAAGACAAGAAAGATGTTAAACAGGTATTCACTTACTGCAATGTGCTACCCAGTTATTGTCAGGCCATCCCCTGTATCTATTTTGGATGGTCGCTAAGGAAATAGGCAGTTCTGTGTCACGTAATGTTTCATACCAGGCTTCATACCTCATTCCCTGCAGTAACGTATCTGAATCCAATTTGAAAATAAATGCAATAACTAGTACAGAACATCATTTTGAGCCCTCCTCCCCCAACCCTGTGCACAGAAATTTAATCCCAAATATTTCAATGAAACAGGAGTTTTTTTATATCATTAGTGAGCTGTAAATTCAGCAGGAGAGAATACGTTATATTAAATAATATGAAAATGTCTCAAATGCTACACTAATTTAAGCCACTATAAATCTACAATAACTCGATGAAAGTCAGTGAATATGCTGTGGCCTATCCAGTTTAATTGAATGTAGACTTTGTTCCTTTAAAATTGAGCATTCAGAACTGTGGAACCTTTGTACATTTCTGTCAGAAACCGTTTTAAGTTGTACCATTTCAGTTCAGCTAACTCCAGCCTAATGGAATCTAACTTTAAATATATTGGTGTGCCTAATCTGTTGCTGAGCCAGGTACATACTCAGGCATGCTTCCCATCCTCAAGCTGTCCATGTTATGCCGTACTAGGCATGGCTACAGCACTGTGTACATATGTAGAACCATGTCCATGCTGCCATTGTTGTTGCATGAGATTAGTACTACCATTTCAAGGGTTGTGTCACATATAGAGGCCATGGCTACACTTAGAAAAAACTTTGAAATGGCCATGCCAATGGTAAAATCAATGAATACTAATGAAGCACTGAAATGAATATTCAGCGCCTCATTAGCATGCTGCCTGCCACGGCACTTCGAAAGTGCCGTGTTTTGCTCGTGCGTGGCTCTTCTATATGGGGATCCTTTTTGAAAGAATCCTGCAAACATCGAAATCCCTTTATTCCTATCAGCTGGATTTCAATGTTTGCAGGGTCCTTTCAAAAAGGACCCCTGTGTAGACGAGCCACATGTGACTGAAGTGCAGCACTTTCAAAGTGCCATGGCTGGCAACATGCTAATGAGGCACTAAATATTCAGTTCTGTGCCTCATAAGTATTCTTCTATTTGGCCATTAGTATGACCATTTCGAAGTTTTTTCTAATTGTAAAAGTAGCCAGAGATACTTTAGGAACTTTTTTGCTGTATATTGTTAATGTTGTTCTCCCATAGTCAAATATTTACTAATGGCAGCCCCTAATCACACTGCCCCTCTTTGTTACTCCTTGCCAATTTTTCAAACAAGATTGGATATTCTTCTAAAAGTTATGCTCTAAGAATGACTTTGGGGAAGTTCTATGACCTGTTTTAAACAGGAGGACAGAGTAAGTGATCACAGTAGTTTCTGCTGGCCCTGGACTCTATGAATCAACCCGGAAAAAGGGAAATTACTTACAAGCTCAGTAGCTGCAGACTAGTTGTGGAGTGCCTATTTGGTAGGCTCAGATCTTGTAGGCGTTTCATACGCACATATCTGGATGCCAGTATTGTAAACACCTTTCCCATAACTGCCTCCTGCCATGCACTCCATAACGTGTGAGGATAGAGACAAGTGGGCATAGGGGAAATCCAGTTTGCAACTCTGAACAGACATCTGGATCCTACCCACGTGGCCCCAGTTCTCAGTGGGCAAGGGAAATTAGGGATGCCTTCTGTCAGTGTTTCTCCAACTTTTTGGCCCACAGCCCACCGTGCTCAACTCAAACCTTTCCACGGACCACCAGCCAAACACCCATGTTGACAAAATGTATTTGCTTGTCTCTAAATACCTTAAATATTAAGTTATTCGTCATAGGCAACTAAAGCATAAAAATGTAAATATCACATAAGGGGTTGTATATTTAGATTTTATTATGTATATCATAGTAGCTTGCCAAATTTCATTTTTAATAAACTGAAATATTAATTTACTTCCAAAACAAATCATTTCAACTTTGTCTTTATTTATGTCAGGTGTGGGGAACCCTTTTTGGGTCGGGGGTCACTGACTCACAGAAAAACCAGTGAGTGGCCACACAAAGGTGAGAAGCAAAAAGACAGAAGATCCACCACCCCCTCTGATATGGTCCTCAACTGGGACACATCACTTCCCTGTGTGGCACCCCATGGAGAGGGAGGGAGGATGGAAGTTCAGGGCTTCCCACAATCCAAATTAATTCTTCTGGAGTGCCAAGACCAGCAGATTTTGTGTCTCCTGCCCCACAAATTAGAGGTTTGGTGTCTGGTGGGGCTGCTGGGCCACAGTAGATATGGAGGTGCAGGATCTGTGTGGGAAGGGGGGTGCAGGAGGGGGTTAGGGTATGATGTCTAGGTGGGAGGTAAGGTGCAGGATGGGTTGGGCTGGGGGTCTGGGTGGGAGGTTGGGTGCAGGAGCATGCAGAGGATGGGGGTCAGGCTGTGAAGCTGGGAACAGGACAGGACTGAGGGTTGGGGTCTGTGTAGAAGGTCGGATGCAGGAGGGGGCTGGAATTGGAGGGTCTATGTGTGGGGGAAAAAGGGGGCTGGGCTGGGGAGCTGGCAGAAGATAGGGTGCTGGGGGTTGCTTACCCATCTCCACGGTCCCTCTAGCTCCCACACGCTGCCCCCCATTGTTCCCCTTGGTCACAATTCTTGCCAAAGGGAGCATCAGTGAAAGCCTCCCATAAGCTGTTCCCTGAACTGCCCTTAACCACCGCTGGGAAGAGGCATAGTGGCAGCAAGTGGAGTCACTTCTTCCCCCTGCAAGACAGATCTGGCTTGAGGGGCTTGGAGGCTCCTCGTCCCCCAATCCTGCAGAAGCCAGCCCTGAGCCAATAGACACCAGCAAGAGGGTGGGACGGCACTTTGAGAACCACTGCTGTTTGTTCCTGACATGATTTACATATCAAAGGCAATTACAACCTGATTAATGTTGGGTTTGTGTTGTGGCAGCAGAATTGTAATGTGACTGTAGGATGCTACTGTCTTCACTGTTTACACGTATTTAAAAAACCTCTGCTATCAGGGGCACACAATCTCTCTTAGTAACTTTGTCAGCATTTGCTTTTGGAGTCCTTATAAGTTTCCATTCTTTTTTTTTAAACTGTTCACTGTGAAAACCTTTAGTGTTGTGATGTCCAATACATTTGCCACTCACCACATATAGGCTATGTCTACACATGCCCCAAACTTCAAAATGGCCACGCAAATGGCCATTTCGAAGTTTACTAATGAAGCGCTGAAATGCATATTCAGCGCTTCATTAGCATGTGGGCGGCCACAGCGCTTCGAAATTGACGCGGCTCGCCGCCGCACGGCTCGTTCCGACGGGGCTCCTTTTCGAAAGGACCCCGCCTACTTCGAAGTCCCCTTATTCCCATGAGCTGATAGGAATAAGGGGACTTCGAAGTAGGCGGGGTCCTTTTGAAAAGGAGCCCTGTCTGGACGAGACGCGCGGTGGCAAGCCGCTTCAATTTCGAAGCACCGCGGCCGCCCGCATGCTAATGAAGCGCTGAATATGCATTTCAGCGCTTCATTAGTAAACTTCGAAATGGCCATTTGCGTGGCCATTTCGAAGCGTGGGGCACGTGTAGACATGGCCGTGGTGAACGGAATCATAGAATCTTAGGGCTGGAAGGGACCTCAGGAGGTCATCTACTCCAGCCACCTGGTTCAAGTAGGATCAACCCCCATTAAGTCATCCCAGCCAGGACCTTGTCAATCTGGGACTTAAAAACCTTGAGGGACGGAGAATCCACCACCTCTCTAGGCAATGTATTCCAATGCTTCACCACCCTCCTGGTGAAGTAGTTTTTCCTAATATCCAACCTACACCTCTCCCTCTGTAACTTCAGACCATTACTCCTTGTTTTGCCATCTGACACCACTGAGAACAAGTTTCTCACCCTCTTCTTTGGAGCTCCCCTTCAGGAAGTTGAAGGCTGCTATAAAATCACCCCTAAGTCTTCTCTTCTGTAAACTAAACAAGCTCAAATCCCTCAGCCTCTCCTCATAGGTCTTGTGCTCCAGCCCCTTAATCATTTTTGTTGCCCTCTGCTGAACCTGACCAGCATATCCACAACCTTTTTATACCTGTGAGGGTGGGGTGGGGCAAAACTGGAAACAATATTCCAGATGTGGCCTCACCAGTGCTGAATAGAGGGGAACAAGCACTTCTCTAGATCTGCTCAGAATGCTCTTCCGAATACACCCTAGTATGCCGTTAGCCTTCTTGGCTACAAGGGCCCACTGTTTACTCATATCCAGCCTTTCATCCATCATAACCCCTAGGTCCCTTTCTGCTGTACTGCTGCTGAGCCTGTTGGTCCCCAGCCTAGAACAATGCTTGGGATTGGAAACAAAACACCATGGTGTGGCAAATCCATCTCCAGAGCTGCATGAAGCTCTTGGACCTTTTAAAAGTTGCTCTTCAGAGCTGCACATGTGGATTACCACCCGTTCAGCACATGCACTCTACCACTTGGTGGGACAAGCACATGGTGGCAGTGGCAGTGTCTCCTGAGGACCCCGGTGCAGCTCTTGTGGCCACAGCTCAGGCTTGGCACAGAATCCAGAGGCTGCAGCTCAGGCACTGGTGCAGCTTGCTCTGCAGTGTCTCAGGCGCCGTCTCTGTCTCAGTCCCCGGCGTGGCTCCTGTGGCGGTGAGTTGCTGGCATTCAATTTGTGTGGGGGGAGGGGGGCTGGGGATGTCTGTCTCTGGGGGGAGGGCATTGTTATAGCAGGGGTGTGCCTGGCTGTGGGGGAAGAAGGAGCATTGTTAGAGCAGGGGGAAGCCATTTTCTTGGGGCATGAGAGGGCATATATGTAGAGCTGGGGGAGTGGGCTGGGGAAGCTTGGCTCTGCAGGAGGAGGAGGGCATTGTTAGAGTGGAGGGGGCTGGAGGAGCCTGAGCTGCGGGGGGAGGGAGAGGTCATTTATTTAGAGCAGAGGGGTTGGCTGTGGTGAATGGAGAAGGACAACAACCACCAGTGTGGCGATCCCTGAACTGCTATTGGACACCGCTACTTTAGTGGCTGTAGGGAGCCTTCTACGCTTGAAACTTCCTAAGGTTTCAGGGTGGTGGTGGGAGACAGGAGGGGTTGTTCATACACCAACTAGTAGCAGATGCTGTCACTACTGTTACTGGAATTCTGCTTCTGTTTCCTGCATATGTACTAGGCTAGTAGGCTGTTTGTCTAACCTTTTTTTATTTTATTTTAGACATCTGTAGCACTGAAAATTAGCAGGGCTTTCTGTAAGCATGTCACACTGACAGGCATTCCCATCCTGCCTGTGTGTGTTTGTGATATTCTATATTTCTGAAGCTGAGGGGCAGGTGCATGTGGGACAGTTAGAAAAGTAATATCAACGAGGAGTCCTGTGGAACCTGAAAAACAGATGTATTTAGGCTCGAGCTTTTATGGCCAAAACTGAATTTGGGGCATGTATCTATTAGACTTTAAGGTACCACAGGACTCCTTGCTGGTTTTGCAGATACAGACTAACAGGGTTACCGCTCTGGTACTAGTCAGAAATGTTTGCAGTATGATGCTGCTGGACAGTTGTGCCATTCCATTTCACATGCTGTGAATCCTGGGGCCCTGTCAAACCTGAAAACATCTTGGCTATGTCTACACTAGCTCCCCCTTCCCTGCCTTTTTGAAAGGGGGATGCTATGAGACACTTCAGGATATGCTAATGAGGTGCTGCAATGAGTATGCAGAACCTCATTAGCATAATGGCAGCCACAGCACTTTGAAAGTGCAGCTTTCGATCATTCATAGCTCATCTACATGGGGTCTTTTTTGAAATAACCATATAGGAATAAGGGAATTTTGAAGTGTGTGGGGTCCTTTCCAAAAGGACCTCACGTAGACTAGTGCCGTGTCCACCATTATGCTAATGAAGCACTGCATAGTCATTGCAGCACCTCATTAGCATATTCTAAAGTGTCTCATTAGCATTCCCCTTTTGAAAGTAGGGGCTAGTGTAGACATAGCCCTTATGGGCCATGTCTACATGTGCCCCAAACTTCGAAATGGCCACGCAAATGGCCATTTCGAAATTTACTAATGAAGCTCTGAAATGTATATTCAGCACTTCATTAGCATGCGGGCGGCCGCAGCGCTTCTGGGAATAAGGGGACTTCGAAATAGGCGGGGTCCTTTAGAAAAGGAGCCCTGTCTGGACAAGCCGTGCGGTGGCGATGCGCGTCAATTTTGAAGCGCTGCGGCCGCCCGCATGCTAATGAAGCGCTGAATATGCATTTCAGCGCTTCATTAGTAAACTTCGAAATGGCCATTTGCGTGGCCATTTCGAAGTTTGGGGCACGTCTAGACGTAGCCATGTTCATCATACTTAGAAATGGAGGTCTACACAGAAGGGAAAGAAACTGAAGTATTTATTAAAATTGTTGTTGAACCTCAGGACTTGGCTGGAGTTGCTGTTATATGAGAAATTTGCTGATATACAGTTACAGGACTGGGAGGCAGTTCAACTGGAAGCTGACTATATTCACAACTAGCAGACAGAGTTCCTGTGCCAAAGGAGATGCAAACCATGAAAACTGCCCATCCCTATCCCTCACACAAACAGAAACTCTATCAACTGTGCCTGCCTAACAATGGTAAAACAGATAAGAACAGAAAGGGGCCCACCACCACTTTATATTGGTCTCTGAAGTTTCAGATCAGTGCCACAACTATACCAGCAGACCAGATCTCTCTCCCCCACTTTCCCTGGTTCACACAGCATGGCTGAGTGTAGGGAGATGGAAGACCATGAAGGACAGGAAGAGTAAAAATGCTGTAATCTTCCAATGCTGTGTCTAAGTTTTTCTTCTTCTTCCTGGACCTAATGCTCATCCCCTTCGGCTGTGTCTACGCTACAGTGATCTTTCAAAAGATGATGTTCCGGAAGATCTCTTTCAGAAGACCTTCTTTCGAAAGAGCACATCCCCACACAAAAAAGCAGATCAAAACAGCAAGATGCTTTTGAAAAGAGAACATCCCCACAGTCCTTGCTCTTTCAAAAGAACAGGCCAGGAATAAAAAAAATCCAGTACCATGAGGACTGCTCTTTCAAACAAAGGGCCCTCAGAGCATCTACACATGCTTTTTTTCTGAAATAATCTTTCAGAAAAAAATGTTCTTCCTCATTTGGGAGAGGAAGAGGGCCTCCGGACGAAGCACTGCCTTCTTCAAAAGGGAATTTGAAAGAGAGCATTTTGTGTGTGGACGCTGTGCTTGTTCTTTCGGAAAAGGGCCCAATTTTCCGAAAGGACTTGCTAGTGTAGAAGCAGCCTGCGTGTTCTCCCCTCACACAAGCCTCCACACTATGGACCTCCCATTTGTAAGGGGATAGTAAGACTAAAGGAAGGGTGGAAACAATGAAACTTGGTAATCTTCTGAGGGACCAAAGACAGCGCTTACTTACTTTAGACAGCAACTAGACATCTTCCCATCCCAAGCTAAGATATTTCTCTACTGCTGTCTTCTGTGATTTGCACAGACACAGTTGCTATTACTGTCTGTGTGCTGGCAGAGAAGTGCAGACACAGAGGCACCATGATTTTTCATTAATTATTTTTTAAGATGTTGCTTCTGTGAAATGCACACTTATGGTGTATAGAAAAGGAGTAAAATAATTGTTTATCCCCTGCATCTTATTCAGGGACTATTTGGGTCATCAGGAGCAGGGTTTGGTCTTTAAATGTGGACAGTATTACTCAAGTAAGAGGGGATATGGTGGGGGAGATGGAGGTACAGTGTAACCTACCAGCCCAGGGTTTCTTGCTCTTGCCATACACTGCAAACTGGCATGAATACAGGCTCATGCTACAGGCTGAGGCATGTACTTACTACACCTCTCAGGCATGCAAGTTACTTTCCCTCTATTCTCCTTTAAATAAGTGTTTTATATGTGGATAACAGGGGGGCTATGGCACAACCATGTACTTGGATATGTGCACAGTTACTAATGTAGACATACCGGTTGAAGAACATATACAATAAAAAAATATTCACATACAGGCTTCACATGCTTAGTGATACATTTAATCCAAAATGAAAACACTTTTTCTGAACTATACCTTTTGACATTTGATGGGAACTATTAATGGGAAACACACTCCACTTCTTTTATCCAGACCTCCAGGTTAGGATTTACTATCTGTAAGGATAATCCTACTGTACATGCTGCAATGCCATGGTTTAAGTATTTAGCCACTGATCTGTTGCAACATTTGATGGAGAGAATATAGTTCCTCTTAAGGGAAGCGGATGTGAAGATTACATTTTCAATAGAGAAATAGGGGAAGCTTAACGTATTCTTTAAGAGCGAAAACGAAATACAATACTGAATTTAGGTTCAAAACAACTTCCAGCTTTTGTAGTTCGCTCTCTGGTTCTTGACAGTAAGGTTTTTATTTTGTGTCTTCTAGAAGTTACATTGCAATTAATGTGAAATAGCAATTGGCTATGCTGCTGCTGCTGCTGGTGGATTTTTGTCTTGTCCCACAGTCGCCATGTCAGGTCATAGTTTGAAAATGAATTTGGTGACTGTTTGGGTATTTTTTCCCCAAGGACTTCAACGAAGTTGTCATATCTGAAGAACAGCAATTTTCTTGCAATATTTTATTCAAAAATACAAGGAGGTCTTAAAATCTTCTCCTCTATGAGAGCACCCACAGGGCTGAAACCTGGGACCCTGGACATTTGAGCTTTCTCTACACATGCCTCCTCCTTTCAGAGGTGGCATGTTAATGAGGCAGTTCAGAAGATGCTAATGAGGCACAAACATGACTATGCAGTGCCTCATTAGCATAATGGTGACCACATGTGATTCAAAATTACTGCTTTCAGAAGGCATGCCACCTATGTAGATGGGCCTTTTGAAAGGACCCATTTACATGGGCTGTGCATTCTGAAAGCAGCATTTTTGAATTGCGTGCATCTGCCATTATGCAAATGAAGCACTGCATATTCATGCTGTAGTCTTATTAGCATCTTCTGAACTGCCTTTTTAACATATAGACACAGCTTTGATATTCCTTCAGTGTTACAAGAAGCTTAGACTAAACTTTTGGGGGAGGAGCCTGTGTGGCTAGGGTGAGGAGGGTAAACCACTCAACAGTACTTGAGAGCAGCAACTCACAGCCCACTAACTGGTCATTACCAGGACTATGGCTTGGTCTACACTATCAAGTTATGTTCTCCTGGTATAGGCAGCACTATGTCAATAGGTGGTCTTCTCCAATCAATGAAGCTACTGTCCCTCAGAGAGGTGAAGCACCTAGGCTGATGGGAGAAACTCTCCCATTGGCACAGGTAGTTGTAAGAGTAGGTAAGCCCTTAAAGCAATAAACCATGAAGGGGAGCTGTCTGAGCAATAACGCAGATGGCCGGCTTGTCTTTGCTCCAAATCCGTCTAGCAATAATCCTTAGGCTCTGGCTTGCAACCCCTTTGTTCTTGACTTTGGTATTGCTGTCTGTGACCTGACACCTCACCCCTATTCTGACTGTTAGATATGAATGCTCATTTCTGGCTGTGATGCTCTTGCTGAGTGGCTATATCAAGATCCCAACTCAGTTGATTTTCACTCGTGTAGTGTGTCCTATATAAGCGCTTGTGATAATTGATATTATTTTCCAAGATATTTTGTTATCACCCATAGGATCTTTTATCTTGCTACTCTTTTTATTGGAGCTAATGTTTGCCTTGACAAAGTGTCAATATCTTTATCACTCCAGCCTGATTTTTCAAATCTAACTTTAACCAGATCATCAGGCACCTCACCCCTCTATATATCAACAAGTGATGGAATCCATTGAAGAAAATAAAAATTTATTGCCTCATTCTCTAATCATCCAAGCTTCTTTTTGACTTATATTGTTGAGCATTCTGTTTTTTCCCCCAAAAGCAATAGAGGATTGCCACTTGCAAGTCACAAAGTTCACCTTTGTTTCTTCTCTACTTCTTGCACTGCAGTGAGAAAAGCTTTCACTTCAGCCACATAATTAAAACTGATTTATCTCATCTAATGTGTATTTTTCTCTTATGCTCTCTGTGTTGTGTCAATGAATGAAATCACTGTTCTGACTGGTGGGACCAGCTGGTTATGGGGCAGTGGGATGACCAGCAGTAGCTCCAGAACTTCCAAATGAGGAAGAACACCTTCCTGGAGCTCTGCGGCTGCCTCACCCCTGTCCTCTAGAGACAGGACACATGGCTGTGGCCCACCATCCCCCTGGAGAAACAGGCTGCTGTCACCCCCTGGATGCTTACCCCACCTCCCATCAGCTACTGCTCCGTCCAGAACCAGTTCGGCATGGGGAAGTCCACTGTCAGGGCCATCCTCATGTAGGTAAGTTACTCTTGGGCTGCAGACCCTTCATGGGGTGGGGAGGTTGTCCCTCCAAAGGGGACCCTCAGAATGTGGGGTCAGGGGCTGCAAGGGGTGGAGGTGGGGTAGTGCTGTATCTGGGGAATCATGCCATCCCACCTTCACAGAGTCCTGCTACTGGGGGGATGGCCTCACACAGGGGCTCCTGGAGAGCTCAGGAGGAAGGATTTGGCAAGGGGCAGGGGACCCCCCCCAGGCTGAAGGGCTCCCTCCATCAGTCCCTGATATGTGTGTTTAGTTTCCTCCCCTTACAGGCTGTGATGGCCATCAACACCACCCTGCTGCAGAGGATCATCTGTCTCGTGGACGTGGATGCCCTAAGGTTCCCCAACTGCTTTGGGGGGATTGATGGGACCCACATCCCCATACATACCTCAGACCACAGCATGAGCAAGTGGAAGGGATATTATTCCATTGTGTTGCAGGCCCTGGTTAACCACTGGGGACAGTTAATTGATGTTCACGTTGGGAGGTTGGGCCAGGCACAAGGATATGTGGGTGTTCTGCAACCGTGGCCGGTACCGGAAGATGAGGGCAGGCACCTTCATCCCCCACCAGGAGCTAACAGTTGGGAATGTGCACATGCCTCTGTGCATTCTGGGGGATGCCACCTAACCCCTCAAGCCCTGGCTTATGAAACCCTACACCAGGCAGCTGAATATAAGACAGGAACTCTCTAATGCCTGACTCAACTTGGCATGGCTGCAAGCCAAGTGCACCTTTGGCCACCTCAAGGCATGCTTTAGGTGCTTTCTCATCTGCCTGGACGTGTGGGAGCACTACTTCCCCCCAAGTGGTGGTAGCATGTTGTACCCTGTACAACCTTGTGGAGGGGAAGGGGTAGGCCTTCCTCTCAGGTTTGGGATGGAGTGCCTGCCATGCCAATGAGCAGCTGGGCACAGCTTTGGTCCACCAAGCCCATAGGGATGGGATGCAGATCTGTGAGGCCCTAAGAGAGAGCTTCACCTCTGGCTCCCAATAACCTTGCTCAGGGTATCCCTAGTGGAGGCCTCAGGCCTGAAGTCCTACCCTGTCCCCACCATATCAGTCCCACACCCTTCCAATCCCTGCCCAATAAAGAGAGATGCAGGAGTGGTGAACAAATAACTTTTTACTTCAACTTAGAAAATTGTGTTGAAGTTACAGGTTGTGTCTACACTAGTACAAATCTTTGAAATGGCCATACAAATGGCCATTTTAAAGATTACTAATGAGGTGCTGAAATGCATATTCAGTGCCTCGTTAGCATCCCACTGGCCGCGGCTCTTCAAAATTGCTTCTTTTTGCTGCCACACAGCTCGTCCAGATGGGGCTTCTTTTCGAAAGGACCCCTCCAATTTCAAAATCCCCTTATTCCTATCAGCAGACCATTATTCCTATTGCATGGCCATTTCGAAGATTTGTGCTAGTGTAGACATAGCCTCAATATGCAATAACTGGTAACCATATCCAGTGCAGGGGGAGGAGGGGCTTGTGACAGAGGATGAAGGGACATCGTCCAAGGAGGAGGTGGTGGGAGTGGGACCCCAAGTGACATCAGACTTGGGATCTCTTCCCACTGTGGGTTTGGGGTCCCCATCATGGCTGGCATGGGGCCAGGGGCACAGGTAGGTACAGTTGGTAGGCCTGCAGTGGAATTAGACTTGGCAGAGGGAGCAGGGGAGGTCTGGGGAGCAGGCAGAGGGGTGGGCATGGCAGAAGTTGCCTGGGGAGCAGTGGGGGCAGCCATGAGCATCACCTACTGAATTATGTCCACCACACCTTGGGGATGGCCAGCAAGGGCAGTGGGAGTAAGTGGGGGACTGACAGCACTGAGGGGAGTGGGGGCATTGCAGGGGAATGGTTGTGGCAGCTGAGGGTAGCAACACCAGCAGGTGCCACCAGACACCAGTGGCAGCCCCTAAGAGGGACATTAGTTGTTCCCAGGCCTGTCTGCCACTCCCAGTCCCACACCCACCTCTCATGGTCATCCCACAGCTGTCACTCCAGGAGGCTGGTGAGCCTCTAGAGGACAACAGTATGGGCCTCTGGAGGTCATCATTCCCCCCAGCAATGGTTCCTGTAGCCGTGGTCCCATCTTTGCAGCAGTGGGGACCCTGCTTACCCTGGTGCCAGTGCTAGGCTGCCTCACTTTGGTGCCAGGATGCAGCTGACTGGCCCTAGTGGGGAGGTGGGGCTGGGCTGGCCCTCAGATGATGCAGCAGTAAAGAAGACAAGGAGGAAAGATGGTGAGTCATTCATGCAACACAGCCCCTAAGACTCTGCTCCCACCCACCATGAACAGCAGCCAGCACCCAGGCCAAGGGAGGAGGATGTCACGGGACCACAGGCCTGTGTGTCTGCATGGTGGGCTCTGTCACATGAGGACTCCATGGTGCTTCAGGCACATCGCTAACCATTGCAGCCCCCGCTTGATGGGATAGAGGGCAAGAGAGGGTTGTCCAGCCACAGAAGGGTCCCTGCATGTGTGGCAGATGGACTGGGCACAGCCTTGCCCTTCCTGGGACTACCCACACAAGCCTGTGGCTCATAATGTTTCTGTCAGACTGTCAACTGCGAGCATACTTGTGTACTGGGAGCCACACTCCTTGGTTTGTTTGGGGTCAGGCTGGTGCCTGTGTGGCTGCCCTGCTTCTAGCCCTGGCAGGGGCTGGCGCAACTTCCCCTTCCCTGGGGCCTGGGGTTCATCTGGCCCCCCATGAGGCTGGCAACAGGCTGGCACCCATGTCCAGGTGCTGCCTGCTGGGTTCGGGTGAGACATTCTGCCTTGCACATGGCTGCACGTGCGGGGACCATGGCGTGAGGTCCCACCTAAGCTGGCCTGATGAGCCTTGTAGCATGCCCTGTCTGTGCCAATCCCCCACCCCCCCGCCCATGCTCAGGGGGATGTGTGTGGCATGAGGTGTTTACTGGAAGGTCCCTCAAACAGGTCTAGGATGCCCTGCCGGTAGCTTGGCTCAAAGGGCCCAAGTCCAGGGCAATCACCAACGTGCTCTCTCTGGCTTTGGACCCTGTTTTTGCCTCCGGCTCCAATTGGGTCCAGTGTGCTCCTCCTCCTCCTCTGGCTCTGGCTGCAGGAAGGGGTGGGGATCCTTGGCTGTGTTCACAGTTGTGGGCAGAGGGGAAGTGTCTTTGCCCTTCAGGAGGTGGTGGAGCTCCAAGTAATAAGGGCAGGTGTTGGGTCCTGCCTGTGACCTCCAGCCGGCATCCCAGGCCCAGGCCTCCTCCTGACATAGCTTCTTCACCTTCACCTACCCCTGCTCTGTAGAGTGGGTGGGGCGGCTCTTTGCTGCCAGGGGGTGACCAACTGGGTGTACGCAGGGGCATTGTGCCACTTTGTGGAGGTGTCCAACAGTGTTTCCTCATCAGCCAAAAGGTTGAGGGGATCTTGGGTCAAGGATGAGTCCTGGTGTTTTATTCTGCAGGGGGCTCCTGTGAACCTTCCAGGGGCTCCCCAGATGGCCCTGGTAGGGTCATGTGCTGGCTGGCTCCCTGACTGGCTCACTGGCTGGACTGCTGTAGCTCAGAAGAGCAGGAGGGAGTTGCTCTGGAAGAAGGTGTGGAGCATTATGGTGCTGGGCTGCTTCCCCACTCTCAGCTTCCCTCCACTGGGGTTCCGAGGATCCCTGCGGCTTTAAAAATGGCCAGAGGTAGGGACATACATAGAGCTGTGATTGCTGTGGACAGGGTGTTTTTCAGGGGCAGCTGACTGGCACTGTACAGGACTTTTCTGTCAGCAGAAGGCCCCCTGGAGTGCCCACACTGGCTTCCTGTTGATAAGAGTCTATTGAGACAGCCATTCTCCCTCCTGAGGGAATGGCAGAATACTATTGATAAAAATGCCATTGTCTGTCGATTTACTGTCAACAGAATGCATTTATAATGTGGACACTCCCTGAATTTTGTTAACAGAATTCCGGTTTTGTCGACAAAACCCTCTAGTACAGATGTAACAGAGTTTATGATGTAGTAGGTGAATTTTGTTGTTCCTGAATTCATCTGGAATTTATGCTCCTTTGCCCATCCAGTTCAATTTCTGTGTCCTCACTGAATTCATTCTCCAGACCAGCAGTTTCATGGCATGTGACACAGAATTCAATATAATTTACATATGGGCATGTGGATTAAGTGGCACAACAGTCCTTAAAAGCACAGAAGTAAAGAATAAAAACTAAATCTGAAGAATGAAAATGGAAGAGCCATCTATCATCCAATTCTGTAATGAAAACTAGAGATGAATGAATAAATGATTTTTTTTTCCATTCCGGAGCTAACCTGCCTCTTTTTTTATTTTATATTCATTTTGAACATAAGCTTTTCTTTGTCTTGTTTTTTTTCTTACCAAAATAAAAAACTGGGAAATAATTATTCATATGCAATGTTCTGAACATTGTGACTAAATCATACTTTTAAGTGAGATATTGCTTCAGATCAACACTTTTCAGAAGAAAATTGTTAAATATTTTGACACTTCTAAAACTGTTTTTCAGCCAAAACTACTTGTCAAATTTAACCCAAATTCTCGTTTCAGTGCCCGAAAAATGGATATTTTCAGTCAATTTACTGTTTGTCAAAAAATTTCATCTTGTTCTAATCACAACATTCACAAAGCTGCAACATCTGTCAGCAGTTGTTTAGGTGCCATTAAACTGGTTCTGCTCCTTATTTCCAACTACTTCTGCATATATGCTCTTCTTTTGCAATGAAGTACCTGAGTGTCTGCAGAAGTACAGCAAACCCTCGAAGATGGCAATTTTGACTTGCACTTAACTTGCATTAACACGAACCAAGTGAAACTGAAAATCTCACTCCCACAGGCCCTGGATCTGCCCTCTGGCCCATACAGCCCTGGTTCACGCCCACCCCATGCACCTCCATCTCACGCCCCCACCGCCCCCGTGTTCTGCTCCAGCTCAACGCCCCCACCATGTGGCCCTGGTTCACCCCCACTCCCTCCCTGCAGCCCTAACCCACCCCAGGCTTAAATCTCCTGCCCTTCTCCCACAGCCCCAACCCACCCCCAGGCTTAACCCTCCCCAGCTGCCACCCCCAACCCCAGGACTACCTTTCAAAAGGAGCTCCAGGTGTTCCTACTGCTTCCCTGGCACCAGAATGTGCGTTCCGCTGGGAAAAAAGGTCTCCCCCCACTTACGCAAAATTTAAGTTACGTGAAGGTGTGGGGGAACAGAACCCTCACATAACTCGAGGGACTACTGTAGCTGGAATCAAGGGGACAAGACAGGGTCAAGTGAGTTAGTAGCTCTTCCCAGACTACCAATGAATGTCCCATGTATCATAGTTTGGGATCTATTGCTGTATAAATCTTAAATGAGTTATCAGAAGATGCATGGGAAAGCTCTTTGCTACCTCTTCCCTTTCCACACACCAGCAGAACCTATTACAGGATTTAGCTCTTGCTCAATTAGTATATCCTGTAAAACTGTAAAGAAACAGCACAGTTCAGTTGGGCTTCAAGTTTCTTATTCTATTTCAGTTGCTTATGCATCTTTGTAGTTCTGGAGACAATGACTTTTAATCTTCCAAGAATTTTATGTGAAGAAAGTTTGGATATTTCTTAGAAGGAATTGTTTCCCAACTTTACCATCACCATTGTCTGGGCATTGCCCCCAAGGAAAGTTACATTGAATATTATTCTCTGTCCATTAATCAGGGATTGTTTTCCCTGCTCAGTCTGTCTGTGACATGACTTTGCGCGTGCGCGCGCACACACACACACACACACACACACACACACAGAGATATAGGTTAAACACTCAAGACTAATCTGTCCCATATTTTATTATGCTCAGTGTGCCTCTGACATTCCTGAAGATAAAAGGAAATGAAAAACTAAAACCTTCTTCGATATCAGTACTGTAGTTTTATCTGTCATGGTTAAAGTGCAGTTAAAATATGCATTGCTACAGATGTTACGGTTCAGGATTTATAAATATAGAGCCAAATTCTGGTTTTAAGAGAGTTCCTTCAGAGTCACACCAGTGTAAGTAAACACATAAGTATGGTCCAAAGTGTTTAAGTGTATAATGTGTGATCTGAGATATAGTTACAGAAAAGTACATACAGTTTGGAATCTTATCCTACAAAAAGCACAGCTGGTGCTGCTTGGAGTGTTAGCTGTAAGTTTTTCCTTCTGAATCGGTTGCAAACAATAGGGAATCAGAATTTAACATGTCAGAACTGATCATTGATCCATCCACAATTGTCTGACATGCTGCCTCTGACAGTTACAGTTGGCAGGGCTGGGTGATAGTGGAAGGTGTAAACCACCACACACTGCATACAGCCCAGGTGTCAAACTATGCAGTCTATACCAGCGGTAGACAGGAGGTCTTTCTGTCTCCTGTGACAGATCAGCTTGTGTGTGAAGCATTAAAGCCTATCTTCCCTACATTTACATAGAACATCTATGCCCTTAGGGAAGCACCATTCCAGAAAGAGATGAAGAACATTAAGAGAATATTTCCTAGTTAATACCACCTAAAGTCTGATTCTGCACTTCACCCAGTTCTGCTCAGAATTCAGTGCTTGGGAAGACAGAAGGTGGAAGGCTGTCAAATATTCACCCTTTACAGGGGAATGTTTCCAGTGCAAATCTCTGGCACCTGTGTGTTGTATAGTACAAAGTCCTGGGGCACATCACAGAATTCAGCCTTGAATATTACATTTTGGATATCTCAATTTGGGCTTGAAAATTAGAGAGGAAAAAGCATGGGCCCATCTACTCAAATTGCTTTAAATTACAAAATACAGACTCAAAATGTCTGACTTCTGAACACTGTATATAAATCATTGAAATTCTTATGTAAATAAACTCACATTAATGAATTATGAGAATGCATGCAGTGGTATTTTCTGCTGTAACAGTAAGGTCCCCTGGGCAGATCTACTGGTACAGTGGCAATTGGGTGGAGGATCAGGTAAAAGGATCTACATTTGGGAGTCACTTCAGGACTCTGGAATCCCAGACGAGTGACTTATGCAAAGCAATAACACATAAAGCTCCACTAAGAAGAGAGCTTATTGCACTGATGGTTTCTAGATCTCCCCAGTGGCAGATTCATTAATGCAATGGCCTAGAAATAGCTGCATTTCCCATTCACCTAGATGTCAGCATGATGATCTCCACCATAGGAATTAGACCTCAAGGTTAAAATAGTACCCATGTTCATAAGCATGAAAGACTAACAAGCAAGTGAAGCTACACTATCAGCTTCACAATATCTTCTAAGATGGCAGGGCCCAACATTAGTAAAAATACAGTTTTCATCAATATCATAGAGGGAAGACCTACCATCTTTCTGGTCTGTGATGAAGCCTTTGTGTATGACTCCACTCTTTCTGTGCAGTCAAATCACATTAGTAACTCATATCCAATCTGCAGTCTATAATTAACCCTGGGCTTTTTCAACACCTCTGTGTTGCACGGTATTCCCACTATACTCCATAGCTCTGTTTTATGAGTGTGTATCAGTCTGCAATTTTTTTTCAGACTGAATCTCATTTTACTGCTAGTATTTTTGCCCATAAAGTGAGCCTGTTTAAATACCTTTCTTTTTCTAGCACCTGAAAATTCAGTTAACATGGGTCTAGTTAATGAAGATGTTGAATAAATTGGAACCTAACAAACAAAGCATATAACCGTCCAAATCAAGCAGAAGTAATTTTGCAAGTAAGAACCCAGCAAGCACTTTATTAATCTATAGAATTCCCTCAGTCAAATATTACAGGTTGAACCTCTCTGGTCCAGGACTCTGTGGTCTAGCAACATCCATGATACATCAGGACCACAGATATTGCTGGACCAGAGATCCCCTGGTCAGAGAATTCCTAGATTAGCGGGTCCATGTGGTTGGGAGTGGGGGCCAGCTGGGAGTCCAGCAGTGGGGGAGCCAGTGGCTGTGAGAATATCCAGGACCAGGTTTAGAATTAGTTTGGTGGCTGGCAGTCCACCACCCAGGGAACCAGTAGTCAGAGCCCATCCAGGGCCTGGAACAGAGCTAGGCCAATGGCCAGGAAGCCAGTGGCTGGGGACTGGTGGCTGGGCTGGGGAGCCAGCATAGCAGCAGTGGGGCTGGGAGTCAAAGTGTGTCTGGGTCTGGGAGCAGAGCTGGTCTAGCAGCCAAGGGACCAGCAAAAGGGAGTGGAGCCGGGCTGGAGGGCTGGTGGGATAGAAGGCAGGGGTCAGAGACTGCCTGAGGCTGGCAGAGGAGCCCAATGGCTGGGACCAGCACAGAGGTCAGTGGCCAGGACAGGAGACCAACCAAGAGGCTGGTGGATGTCCAGGAGAGCACAGAGGCCAGCAGCAGAGGGGCTGGAATTGACTTCCCCTGAAGAGGCAAACTTCCCACTTCGGGACTGGTCAGGTCCTGATGGTGCTGAACCAGGGAGACTCAACCTGTACAAATCTTGATCTGTGCCTAGGATTCAGGAACTTTTATTGCATAACTTGGCATGTCTGTGTTACCTTTGCAGAGGAGATGATATCAATATGTAAAGACATTAAATAAATAAGTAAATAAATACAATGTAGCAGACTTCATATGAGTGTATTACGAGTTAATTAACATTGATGTTCTTGTGTATTTGCATAAATGAGAATGTTGGATGCACACAGCCTTCGAAGTGGAAAAACTTTCTGAACACGAAAAGTTTATTGTAGAAATTTAATTAGCTTTCAGTCTCTGAGATAAATCATAGACATTATGCGGACGTTAAGAGATGAGCTCATCGATGGTGCCTTTTTGCTAGAAGCACTTCATTTTAGATACATGCCAGCTCTAGCTTCTGTGGAGAGTGTGAATGTGTGTTGATGTATTTTTCATGAAGTGGAAAAGACTGACGACTAAATTCTTTCTTCTTTCCCTTTACACCACTTTCTGTCCATCACATTGATGCTTCAGACGTATTTGATATATTGTTTTGTCTGCATTTAGATTCAGTCCAGCTGCTGGCAGCATGATGCAAAAGAGGGCTCACAACAGTGCAAATGGATGCTCATTTGCATATTTGCACAGCTTCTTTGTGTATTTGCAGCAGAGAACAAACAGTGTTGATGTGGTTCTGCTGGCCACCCCCCCACCCCCCTGTCTCCAGCCCCTTATTCCTGAAAAAATCAGGGGCTGGTGACAGAAGGGAGTTTTGCCAGCAGAACCATGTCTACACTGCTTGTTTTCTGTGGTGAATATGCAAATAAGTCACATGGATATGCAAATGACCAGTCATGCAGCCTTATTTGCATCATGCAGCTGAACTGAATCCAGACACAGTTTATGAGATTATATTTGTCTTAAAGATTGATTTTACTTAGACATAATTTTTGTGTACTGTTTATGTCCACATCAAATTCACTGTACACATGCCATGTGCAATTTTAAGAATATTTTATTTCTTTTGTAGGTTGAGTCCATGAGCCTGCAATTGAACATAACTGTTATTTCTAAAGCAGAACAAGAACCTTTAAAGGTTTCAGATTCCCACCAATTTTATAGGATAAAGCAATTTGATTAAAAAGCTGCAGTTGGCTGGAGAAATGGTATGAATTATATACTGATGAAACTTACCTGCTAATACAAGCAAAGCTTTATTTCTGTAAGTTTTGTACCTGAGCATTTACAATTACTTTTAGACAAGAGAACTCAGCATATGCCAATGTGAACACATTCTGAAGAAAGTTCAAACTGCTTTAGTAAGTTGAGATATTATTGGCAGAGCTGTCCCATCCATGGGACAAAACGGGCAGCTAACCCAGGCCCTGTGCTTTTAGATGCCCTGTGATGGCTGCCGCAACCATCCTATGGATGGGAGGAACGGGGGTTACTCAGAGCCAAAGGTCAACTGGCGGAGGCAGCAGGGGTTGCTTCCCCTCCCCACACTCACTATATAGGGAGTAGGGGTGGCAGTCTGCTCTATTCTTCTGTGCCATGCTCCTTCACCCTCCCAGCCCACTGCACCTCAATTCCTTGGTTCCCCGCACCTGCGGAGAAGGAAAGCACAGTGGGCCAGGAGGATGGCACAAAGGAGCAGGGCAGAGTAGGCTACTGCTGCCCATCCCGACACCACCCAGGTAAGAGACAGAAAAAAGGGGAAGGGGAAGGGGCAGCAATTCCTGCTGCCTCTGCTGTGCCTAGCCCCCAGCCCCAAGTAATCCTGCTGTGGGCAGGAGAGGGGTAAAGGGCAGGTTGATAGGTGTTGCCTTGGGCTCCGCACCTGGGGCACTGGGAAGGAATTGCCCCTCCCCACCCCCTCAGAAAGGCCCTGATTTTGTTAACTTATCCGTGGAGATTTTTCCTTTAGTCTCTTGAGGAAGAAAATTGAGAGTCACTGTGTATTTGAGAAAATGTGAATTCCAGAAGTTTCCAAATCTTAACCTTTTTCCATATCAGGTATTTTATCCCCTGCACGTTATTATTTCCTCTTTTCTATTCATTGTTGGTCTGTTTTCAAAAAAAAAACAAAAAAAACAGTCACCTCATCGGGAAGCACAATAAACAAACAACAAAGAAGTTTGTAGAACAGGATTGTGGCGTGAGTGATTTGTGAATAAAATAAAGAAGCTGGGAGAGATTTTCAAAGGCACGAATGAGAGCTTCGCACCCATGTATTTCAATGTCCTTTATATTTTTGGAACTATTGCTCTGTGTTAGTAGAGCAGGATTATACTGACTTGGTAACCCAAAAAATGAGCTAAATTTCTAATGGATACTATTTTCAATGGCTAGTGAGCCAACTCCACACAATATGGGCTATTATAATACAAATTTTGCCAGACACAGTTCAAATGGAGTCATGTACAAAATTCTGAAATGCTTTTTATATTTCACTGATCTTCACTACAGAACACAACGATATTCATTTTAGCCTACTTGAAATTCCTATAAGACCCACATTACTTACTCATCTGGACCATAATTTGTACAAGAATGTACTGTTAGTTAGAGGTAATTGTTTATTAATTATTGTGCTTAATGGGATAAAAGAGAATGGAAATGTAATTAGTTCAAAGCTTCCTTAACCACATGCCAGTTTTTCCTTGAAACAAACAATAAACTAAATTTCTTGGAAAATATTCAAGTCCTATTTGCAAAAGAGAACTCACTTATCTAGCAGTTAATTAAATGCCATATCATTCAACTAAAATAACACCAAAAATAAAGCACTCCTGGCTGAACAAAAATGCTCCTAAAGCAAAACATTCAACCAATTATATTTTAAAAACTAAATATCAGATAAGCCCACTGACAGGGATTTTCAAGAGGCTATCTATTAAGTACAGCTAAGTCAAAAGCTCAAAACAAATCGTTAATTTGAAGAATTAAGCCTTTTTTCCCTCACTGAATATGTAAGAAGACCCTATAATTTTCTCAATGGATTTGTTATTGTGAATTTATTCAAATAGCTCATCACACTTTTTACCCTATGGACTGATGGCAAATATTTGAAATTCAAGATCTGTGCTGTTATGTCTCATCAGATAAGACATTTGGGCCTGGTATCTACACTGATCTCTGTGTAGGGGTCTGCTCAGTGGAGATCAGGGTCAGGGTTTGATTGTGTTCCCTAGAAGGCAGGATATGCAAACTTTTCTGGCATAGATATTTGCATCTGTTGGTAAAACTTTATCACTTAAATATTTGCTTAAAGAAAACATGAAACAGTTGCAAGCACAGCTGAAGCAAATTAAAGTAAAAATTGATGTTCGAATTATTCTCCTTGCCCCAAAGGAGGGAAGGAAGAAAACATATTTTTTCTTTTTTAATGTGAGGAGGGCACGAAATATACTTTAATACTGGAAACATTGGAATATTCTGCTACTAACGATGGTTTGGGTTTTCTGCTACATGTCAAAGTGTGTGGAATAAAAGGTAAGATATAAATCCATAGTGCTGATCCAGCTCACATTTATGTCACTTCAAAGGCTGATACTGACTTCATTGGAGGTTGGACCTGCTATGCTTACAAGCAGTTCAACACAGGAAATGCTATTAGAATTTGGATTCAGGGAATTCTTGCAGACAAAAAGCAAGAGGTCGAATGAGATGAAGGTAATCTTAGCTGAAGTTTGCGAAGTGTAAATTAATTTTAGATGGATACATTTAATCTCCAAATAGGATTCCTTCGAGGTTCACATTAAATTATTCTCAGGTGATTTTTTTTTAGGGAGGGGAATACAAGAAGTTAATACGGAACCAAGCTTACAGCTTAGCTAGATTTATTTTTGCAAAGAAACTGCAGATGTAACTCATTTCCATTTCCAATATGAAAATGCTATCTTTCCCATTTTTTATGCCTCGGTAAATTCAACGTAGCAAAGTTTTGACACAGAACTGGTGGCCTAAAAACTACAGGTCTGAATTCTGGCTGTGGACAAAATGACTAGAGAGAAAATACTTGTTAGAAACTGGAACACCTCAAAGTCTGGAGATATGTTTTAGGTAAGCATCCAAAATTCAGACATTCATCTGTTTTACGGAACCTTCTGAGACATCTCCAGGGCCTGTCAGTAAGACTGAATTTACTGCGTTTATGAAAACACCTTTGTGTGTGCTTCACATAAACATGCGTTTGAGCCCACCCCTAGTCAGCAAATCCTGAAAGAGGCCTAAGTTCCTACCTTTGTTCATAATTAAGAATTCCATATTTCCTCATAGGCTTCCAAGGGAAATTTAGATTGACATCTGTTCAGGCAGCAGTGACCAGCAGACATTTTGCAGTGACCTATTTTTATTTCTTTAAATCAGCATCATGTACCTTGACATTATTTTCTACCTTTGCTGGAGCAAGCACAATCTTTCTGGAAGTCTCAGAAGAAAGTAGATGGTAGAATTGGTGCAGAGATGGTAAAATTCTCCATGAAAAATTTCATCCAAAGTAAAATAATAAAAATAATGTAAACATGCTCTGTTAGATCTGAGGGAAAGGCATGCTGTTATTTACAAGGAAAATCAGAAAGCTTAGCTGTAATAGTACAGGGCTTAGCAAAGCATATTGTAGGCAGCACCCCAAGTGTGCATCAGAGATGGGGATTTTTTTCTTAACAGTCCAAAAATACAAAAATGTTTGTACAAAGAGGAATGGTAAAAGTAGTCGTTATTTTGTACTAAGTAACTGGTCTTTAAAGTGAGAGCGAGGCTCATATGAACTTTTAATTTACCAGTCTTCCCATTGTAGTGTTATATTGAATTGCATCATGACATTTTAGTTATTCTGGGTTATCATATGATTAATAGTATGAAGAACACGTAGAAACACATAGAAACACAGAGATAAGCACTCTTTTATTTGCATTATAAATGCAAATAGAATAAAGTGTGAGTCTACACAGCAAAGTTACTTTGAAATAACAACTCTTATTTCAAAATAACTTTGCTATCTTCTACACAATGTAACTACTATTGTGAAATAGGTAAACCTCACTTCATGAAGGATAACACCTATTTTGACCTATTTCAGAATAGCTTTTCAAAATAGGGGCTATGTAGACAGGGAATTGAGCCTATTTTGAAATAAGCCATAGTGCTTGTTTGAATTTGAATTTCAGTTAAGCTACATTTACACTACAGCGCACTTTTGAAAGATGAGCTTCCAGAAGATCTCCCCTGGAAGATTGTCTTTTGAAAGAACACAGCTGCACCCAGAAAGTGGGTTGAGCTTTCGATCCACTCCTTTGAAAGAGAGCGTCGGCATGGTTACAGGTGCTCTTTCAAAAGAACAGAGCGGGAAATGCCACAGACAGGGTCGCAAGGCTGACGTGCCCTTCTGGAGGCATTGTCTGTCTGCTTCCTTGAAGGGCCCCTCCCAAATACCCCTGCCTTGCACATGCTGAGGCCTGCAGACCTGCCACAAGCATCTCAGGCCCATGGAGGGACCTGATGACCAGCAAAGCCTGATGGATTCCCATCAGCAACTTGTGGCACTAGAGCTGGCCATCCTGGGTACCATGGTAGGCCAGATGGCCAAGGCGCATACGGCTGACCTCCACCTCCTACTGGGTTCAAATCTCCCTGCTGGGGCCCTAGAGACCTTCTATCTGAGATCCTACCAGTGCTCTCTGCCCTCCCCTGAGTGCCCTGGAGCCTCTGGAGCCACCCAGAAACTCTGACTGGAGGGAGTGGCTGGTGATGGGGGACTGGGATGATGCCAGCTGACTCCAGAATTTCCACATGAGCAAGTGGACATTCCAGGAACTCTGCCACTGGCTTGCCCCTGCCTGAGACAAGAGGACACCCACACACATGCAGCCTGCCCTCCCACTGGAGAAGCAGGTCGCTATTGCCATCTAGAAGATGGACACCCCAGACAGCTCCTGGTCTGTGGACACCAGTTCGGGGTGGGCAAGGCCACCATCAGGTCTGTCTTCATGGAAGTAAGGCTTTCTCAGGTCATGTACCTGCCACAGGGAGAAGGGAGGGGCATTCTGTCAAGGGGGATCCTTGGTTGCTGGGGGCATGGGGGAGAGGGCTTGGAGGTGGCATGAGGGAGGAGGCTGGGAGGCAGTATGCGGGGAAGGAGGCTGCGCACACCAGATATATGTTGGGAAAGTAACACAGTAGCTGTGTCTACACGTGCACGCTACTTCGAAGTAGCGGCACTAACTTTGAAATAGCGCCCGTCGCGGCTACACGCGTCGGGCGCTATTTCGAAGTTAACTTCGACGTTAGGCGGTGAGACGTCGAAGTCGCTAACCTCATGAGGGGATCGGAATAGCGCCCTACTTCGACGTTCAATGTCGAAGTAGGGACCGTGTAGACGATCCGCGTCCCGCAACGTCAAAATTGCCGGGCCCTCCATGGCGGCCATCAGCTGGGGGGTTGAGAGATGCTCTCTCTCCAGCCCCTGCAGGGCTCTATGGTCACCGTGGGCAGCAGCCCTTAGCCCAGGGCTTCTGGCTGCTGCTGCCGCAGCTGGGGATCCATGCTGCATGCACAGGGTCTGCAACCAGTTGTCGGCTCTGTGGATCTTGTGTTGTTTAGTGCAACTGTGTCTGGGAGGGGCCCTTTAAGGGAGCGGCTTGCTGTTGAGTCCGCCCTGTGACCCTGTCTGCAGCTGTGCCTGGCACCCTTATTTCGATGTGTGCTACTTTGGCGTGTAGACGTACCCTCGCAGCGCCTATTTCGATGTGGTGCCGCACAACGTCGAAGTTGAACATCGACGTTGCCAGCCCTGGAGGATGTGTAGACATTATTCATCGAAATAGACTATTTCGATGTTGCTACATCGAAATAAGCTATTTCGATGTTGGCTTCACGTGTAGACGTAGCCAGTGAGGCATAGACTATCCGGTAAGTTCTTGGACTGCATTGAAGCCCATTTTTTATTTCAGAAGGTTGAAAGAGCTACTGGGGGGAAGCAGTTCTAGATTTGATTTTAACAAATAGGGAGGAACTGGTTGAGAATTTGAAAGTGGAAGGCAACCTGGGAGAAAGTAACTTTGAAATCATAGAGTTCATGATTCTAAGAAATGGCAAAAGGGAGAACAGCAAAATAGAAGACAATGGATTTCAGACAGTCAGATTTTGGTAAACTCAGAGCTGATAGGTAAGGTCCCATGGGGAACAAGACTAAGAGGAGAAACAACTGAAGAGAGTCGGCAGATTTTTGAAGGGACACTATTAAGGGCCCAAAAAGAAGCTATAGGGAAGACAGAAAATATGGCAAAAGACTGCCTTCTCTTAACCAGCAGATTTTGCATGATCTCAGAAACAAAAAGGAGTCATATAAGATGTAGAAACTAGGACAAATTACAAAGGATGCATATAAGAAAACAATACAGTTAGGCAGGGGCAAGATTAGAAAGGCAAATTCACAAAATGAGCTCTAACAAGCTAGAGACATAGAGGGTAACAAGAAGAAATTCTATAAATATATTAGAAGTAAGAGGAAGACAAACAGGACAGGACGATGACAAGGGAGAAACAATATCAGAAAATATGGAAATGTCAAAGGTGCTTAATGACTTCTTTGTTTTAGTCTTTACCAAGAAGTCTGATGAAGGAATGCCTAACATAGTGAACAATAACGGGAAAAGAGTAGGTTTAGAAGATAAAATAAAAAAGAGCAAGTTAAAATTACTTAGAAAAGTTAGATGTCTGCAAATCACCAAGGCTTGATTAAATGGATCTGATAGAGGAGGTACCTGAGCTTTTAGCTATCATCATTGAAAAGTCCTGGAAGTCCAGAGAGATTCCAAAAGACTGGAAAAGGGCAAATATAATGCCAATCTATAAAAAGGGGAATAAGAGCAACCCAGGAAATTACAGGTCAGTCAGTTTAACTTCTGTGACAGGAAAGATAATGAAGCAAGTAATTAAGGAATTCCTCTGCAAACATCTGGAAGAAAATAAGGTGATAGGTAAAAGCCAGCATGGATTTTTAAAGAGCGAATCATGCCAAGCCAATCTGATAGCTTTCTTTAATAGGACAGCAAGTCTGTGGATAAGGGAGAAGCCATGGATGTAGTAGACTTTAGTAAGGCATTTGATATGGTTTTGCATGATCTTCTTATCAATACATTGGGCAAATACAAGTTCTTCGGGGCTACTATAAGGTGGGTGTATAACTGGCTGGATTATCGTTCTCAGAGACCAGTTATTAATGGTTCACAATCATGTTGGAAGGACATAACAAGTGGGATTCCTCATGAATCTGTTCTGGGACCAGTTCTGTTCAATATCTTCATCAACGATTTAGATATTGGCATAGAGAGTACACTTGGTAAGTTTGCAGACAATACCAAGCTGGAAGGGTTTGCAACTGCTTTGGTCATTAAGGTCATAATTCAAAATGATCTAGACAAACTGGAGAAAGAATCTGAGGTAAATAAAATTAAATTTAGTAAGTACAAATGTAAAGTACTGCACTTAGAAAGGAATAATCAATTTCACATGTGCAGAATGGGAAACAACTGTCTAGCAAGGAACCCTTCAGAAAGGAATCTAGGGCTCATAGTGGAACACACGCTAAATATGAGTTGAGGGCGATAGTGTTGCAAAAAAAAAAGGAAGACAAGAGCAAGACATAAGAAGTCATTCTTTTGCTCTACTCAGAGCTGATTAGGCCTCAGTTGGAGTATTGTGTAGAGTTTTGGGTACTGCATTTCAAGAAAGATGGAGAGAAACTGGAGAAGGTCCAGAGAAGAGCAACAAGAATAATTAAAGTTCTACAACAACAAGAAGTCCTGTGGCGCCTTATAGACTAACAAATATTTTGGAGCATAAGCTTTCATGGGCAAAGACCCACTTCCTTAGATGCACAAAGTTCTAGAGAACATGAGCTATTAGGGAAGACTATAAATTGAACTTGTTTAGTATAGAAAAGAGAAGACTGAGAGGGGACATGATAATGGTTAACAAGTACCTAGAAGAGTGTTACAAGGAGAGTGAGAAAAATTGTTTTTCTTGGCCTCCAAGGTTAGGACAAGAAACAGTGGGCTTAAACTGCAGCAACGGAGGTTTAGGTTAGACATTAGGAAAAACTTCCTTACTCTCAAGATGCTTAAACTCTGGAATAAATTGTTTGGGGAAGTTGTGGAATCTCCATCACTGGAAACGTTCACAAGCAGGTTAGATAGACATCTATTGTGGTGATCTAGATGGCACTTGGTCCTGCTGTGAGGGCAGGGGACTGGACTAGGTGAGCTCCCGGCTGCATGGGGGAGAGGAGGAGCTGAGCTCTCACCTCATGTGTTAATGAAATCTGCATATTCATTTCAGCACCTCATTAGCATCTTTTGAACCCGCTCATTAACATGCCCCTTTCAAAAGGAAGGGGCACGTGTAGTCCCAACCAAAGTGTGTTTGTATATGTGAAATTTTGCAGGGAATGTAGGCCAGTACGTGCACTTAATAGAATCCATTAGCAGAGCCTTTATCCCATATGAACTTCAAAGAGCAGCTTTTGAAATCATATATGATTTTTACATATTTATCCCACACTTAGAGCACAGTTCTTGTGCAATATATTTATGTATAAAGCATAGCTATGGCACTGTAAAGGAGAAGAGACCTTTTAACCCTATTGATGCTCAACTGTCACTTGTCTGAAGCAATAATATCATCAGCTTTTTTGTCATTCCTCTGACAAACCAGCGACAGCTGATGCCACAGTGCTTTATAACTATTCTAGCACTATATCATGTGGATGAATGAATGAGTAGGTTGGAAAAGAAACAAATAATGGTTCTACGAAAGAAGATGGAGTGGAGCTAATTGAGAATCAGTTTCAGCCTCCCTAGATTACACTGCTGAATGCTGGAAAATGGCACCAGCTGAGTCAAACTTGTATCTGATACTATTTTCATTGTGAATAGAATATGGATGAGATTTTGAGCTGAAGAACAGAAGATACACACTAAAGAATCAACTAACTTTCTTGTGCAAATTGCAAGTTTGTTCATCTATTTTGATAAAAGTAAGCTCCTGTCTCTGCTTGAGATCTCAAGCTTTCTCCGAGTCAAATGTTTGCATCAAAGTCCTACCAACGACAGCTTTGAAATTAGCCCCTATAACACATTATTTTCAAAGCTTCGCTTGGATAAAGCTTCCCTTCTAAACTCTTTCAACAAAATGAGGTGCAATCTAATGGTGACTACATGCTGCAGGTTGCTCTCTGTCTTTGTACCAGTCACCAAGGTATTAGACATGCGTGTGGCTTATTTAAGGTTACAACCTCCCAGTACTAAAATTTAGTGCTTCTTTTGTTTATAACAAATAAGAAATTCAGGGCTGCTTTACATTATAATGCCTGCCCTAGGTTACTTTTCTTTAAAAAAAAAAACATTGTAAATGACCTATTACTATAAGTAGCTTGAATATATACATTTAAGCCTTCTCAAAATGTGGAGTCAAGCCTCAAATTCTGACTGTCTCATAGCATAACATGTTACAAAAGACCTCCGGTGTACTTTGGTGGGTAGGAAGAGGGCAGAAGAAATACCACACTATCTGACATCAGGCTATCAGATTAAGATTGGAGGGTAATGATAAGTGGTGGATTTAACCATTGTTACTGTGAAGCCCCATCCTGGCTAGATGAACTTTTTCTTATTCTTTGTTAATAGCTACATAACTTGCCAGTCTATGGATTGAATAGATCTCGTAAGAAGTGGTGAGTGAAAAGGTAACTCGCTGGTTGATTTGTAAACATTCGTCTTCTTTCCAGCCACATCATCTTTTCAAACACATACAATAGTACAAAGAAACCTGGTCAAAGAAACACTAATAAGGTAGAATTGTTACAGATGGGCAAATAGATGTAGATGAATTTAGAATATGGAATAAAAGATTATGTGAGGTCTGGATCAGTAGGTTGGCCGCGTTGCACTGCTCCTTTAGGCTGTTTCTACACATGCCACTTGTTCTGGAAGCAGCGTGCTAATGAACATCCCAGCAAGTGCTAATGAGGCGCAAATGTAAATTTCTGGAGCCTCGTTAGCATATGGTCATATGATTTGGAGTCTGGAAGAAGCTCTTCCAGACTCCAAAATAGTCGTGTAGAAGTGCAGCCCACAGGAGTTTCCAGGAAGGAAATTCTCTTTCTGGAAGCCCCGTCTTCCTGAAAATTTTCAGGAGGGTGGGACTTACAGGAGGATTTCCTTCCAGGAGATCCCCGGGGGCTGCACTTCAACACGGCTATTTGAGAGTCTGGAAGAGCTTTTTCTGGACTCCAAGTCACGTGATCATATGCTAATGAAGTACTGGAAATTTCCACCTCATTAGCATTTTCTGGGTTGTTCATTATCATGCTGCTTCCAGAACAAGTGGCATGTGTAGAAACAGCCTTAGTCTTTTCCACCTGCAGCCACCAGGATTACCATCCTCTTACTAGCTCCGTACTTTCTGCCCATGTATTTACAGATATATTGTCTAAAGAATACAGGTGAGCCTCCCTTCTCACAGAACTTTCACTCTGAATTCTCTTGCACTCTGTCTTGCTTTGCAATTTACAATCCTCCATGTGAAACTTTACATTAGAAGGTGAATGAGTCACAGTGGAGAGGATGGGACTCAGCATAGACACATTTTGAAGCTAGAAAACACAATTTCACAAGTCGGGATGTCAAGGAGTGGTGCGATTCGAAAGTCACTTGAAGCTGAACATTAACAAAATTTACAGGAATGCTTATAGAAGTCCTATTATGCTTGTTTGAGGTGCAGCAGATAATGAGCTTGAAGAGCCAACCAGGAAAACCTTGGTATAATAGTAAGCCTTCCAGGCCACTTCTACGTTAACAAGTTCTTTCAAAATATTTTTCAAAAGAAGTATCTCTTTTGAAATATCCAGCTGAGCATCTACACACAAAAAGCATTCTTTGGAAATTCAATTGAATGAATGCAGCCCTTCTTTCAAAAGCGCTCTTCCACTCCCATTTCAGGAAGAGCCGCTTCTTTTGCAAGCTTCTTTTGAAAGAAAAAGCGTTTAGACATTCCATAGGACCTTTTTTCAAAAGAGCAGTCCTTGTGGCACCTGATTTTTCTGCCCCTGGCCTGTTCTATTGAAAGAGCAGGGGCTGTATGGACATTCTCTTTCAAAAGATCTGCTTTTTTGGCTATGTCTACACTAGCATTCCTCTTTCAAAAGAGGCATGCAAATGAAGGAAAGCAAAAATGCAAATGAGGCACAGATCTACATATCTGGCACCATATTTGCGCATTCTTCTTTCGAAAAAACTTCTTTCAAAAGAAGAAAAGAAGTGTAGATGCAGCTCTTTTGAAAGTAATCCTCATTTTCAAAAGAACCCTTCTCCCAATTTTGTTTTAAAGGAAGAAGGGTTCTTTTGAAAATGGGGATTACTTTAGAAAGAGATGTGTCTACATTTCTTTTCTTCTTCTTCTTCTTCTTCTTCTTCTTCGAATGAAGGTCTTTTGAAAGAAGAATATGCAAATGAAGTGACAGATATGTAAATATGTGCTTCTTTTGAATTTTCGATTTTCTTCATTTTCATGCCTCTTTCAAAAGAGGAATGCTAATGTAGACATAGCTTTTGACTGTGGATGCACTCTTTCAAAAGAAGTTCCTTTAGAAAGGATCTTCCAGAAGAACTTCTTTCAAAAGATTGTAGATGTAGCCAGAGATCTCTTGGCCAGGTGAAAAAGTATTACCTTGCTTTCTTTTGTTTTCCTTAATTAGCTTTTTTTTTTTTGTATGTGGAGAGGTGTCTCTAGCTCCTCCTTTGAATGAAGGTTTTTTGCACAGGCCTATCAGTACTTCTTTTCCAGTGCAACAATTTTTTCTCATTATTGACCTTCACATACCAAAAGAATGATTATCCATCTCAAAACTATGAACCAAAATTATTATGCGGGAACAACAGTAATATGAAATTTTAATACAAGGGAACAAATAAAGTGGTCAAAAGCATGCGATAAAATAGCATACGCTGAAATTAGGGGAAATCCAGCTTTAAACGGGTGTAGGTTTTTCTTTGCAGTATCTATAAAAAGTGTATCTTCTGAAGACAATAGTTGAAAGGAAAAGACCTGCATTCCAAATGGAGAGACATCCTAATTCATGTGTAGCACTGTACATTGTTCAAGGACAGTTCATCTATGTGAAAATATTACCCCGTAACATTGCCAATGGCAGAGAATAGTGGAGAAGAGCTGTGAGTGCAGATTGTTTAATGGGAAGCTCTTGGGTGGTTGCTTTAAATTATGTAGACAATTTTTCTAAAATGTCAAAAAAATTAAAAGAGCCTGGATAAAATAGTGGCTCCCTTTTATCTACTTTTCCCACTGACTTTTGGACATGAGGTAATTGTATCATTCCCAGAATGCACACATATTTCTGCTACGCAAATTCTGCCTCCAGACATAAATGGGAACCCCTCAAAAAATAAATCCCCAATCCTACAAAATAACATTTGCTTTTAGAATGGAAACAACACAGTGCTTATATTACAGATCTATTTGATACCTTTTGGTGTGTAGATACTATGCTCTACATTAGTTTTTAGACCATGCTCATCACAGTGGTGTCTGAGTATTTCAGCTACCCCATAGTTCTATTTTCTGATGTCATTAGTTCCTTTTGTAGGATGAGGCATGTGGTTTGACTCCCTGTATGTTCATGGAATGATCAGGACCACAGATTGTAAACTCCTTGAGCCAAGTATTTTATTTGACTACAAATGTGAGATTCAGATACTGATTTAACATCATGGGCCAGATCAACTCACAGGACTGGGGAAAACAGCCAAGAAAACTCTACCGTTACCAGGTAGAACTACCTAGAAATAATTTCCTCCAAGGGAAGGGTTAGGGAGCCCCCAGAGCTTGAAGGTAAAATAGATTCACAAGGAAGTGTTACCTCCCTCTCCTTTCAGGAGCATGGGTGTCTTTCCTCTGGATGTTTATGTTGCTCTTGGTCCTTTTTTTCTGACTTCATTGCTCTTGTGGTACCTATGCTATTGGAGTATTCGTCTGGCTACAGGTGATCAGGAGTAGGTGTCAAAGGGACTTCCCTGTCCTAACTCCTAACCCTAACTCCCAAATGAAACTCCATATAACAGTCTTGTGGGTCTGAAGGAGATGCTGACATGGAGATTTGTTGACCCCTTCATTAACTTCTTATCCTACCCACACCTCTTTCTGCACAGATTCCTCCACCACAGGGTGCAGCTATTTGTCTCAGGGACAGGATCTCCAATGGGGAGAGGTAAAGGGGACAACTGAATAAGGGTCTCAGAGGCCCAGAGCTCCTGGCTGCCACTGCTGAAACAGTAGCTGCAGCATCAACCAAGAGCTCCAGGACCCTTGAAATGCTGCAGTAGCATCATTCCACTGCTCTGTGTGGATCCTGAGTGGACTGGGTGAGAATGGGGGATGGGGAAAGCCTTGCTCCAGGTGGTGCTAAGGCTGCTCTTGGCCCTTTGACTTCTGCCTGAGGGTCCACCCCTTCTGAGTGTGTAGATCTGCCACCCCTCACACACACTCTGTCCCCGGGCCTGTGGCAAGTCCTCTTAGCATACTGAGCAGACACGTAAGCCCTGAAGTCATCCCTGCTGCAGTCATCAGGCGCAATCACATGCACAGACATGGGACCCCAGCATGGGCCATCAGTGACGAAAGCGTAGGCACCAGTCTTTTGAGCTAAAGGAGAGCTCCAGTAGCCAGTTGTAGAAGAATCTCCTATATCTGCTCGAAAAATACTTATGCAGCATTATATATTCCATTTCAGTCCAATAATGCTCATCCTGAGGACCAGAGGCTCACAGGAGTTCAAATCCAGCAATCAGACACCAGTGTGTAATTACTATCTGTGCTGGAAGTAAACATACTAGGTAGATAAAAGACATACTTCCCTGAGGACCTAAGAAAAAAATCTAGTGCTTCCATCTAAAAACACAGGTTTCCAGCTCTCAGGATAAGCAAACTGCAGCACCTTAAAGACTAACATATCTATTTATTAGGTAATGAGCTTTCATGGGTAAGACCCACTTCTTCAGATTTTCAGAAAGGTTTATCATCAACTTTAGTTCAAAGTACAGAGAGTTTTATGTAAGTGAAGCTCTAGCAAGAGAAGTTACATCTACATGCATACAAATGCTGTGTGTCCTCTGAGTGTCTCTGTTGGTCAGTCACCAGGAGGACAATGACTCACACATTGAACCAGTACATCGCTACACTGGCAAGCACACAGAGCTTGAATCTCCACTACATACACTTCTACCATGCCAGGAGGGGACCATTTACACATGCTTCCCTTCCTTCAACACAGATTGAATTGACTATCCAAAATACAAGTCAACGATAATGAGAGCTATATAATCAATGAACAAATATATAAGTGGCAAATATAGGTATAAGTTGTAGATTTGTTGTTGTGGATTTGTGCAGTAAATTTATTTATGCACCAAAGCTTATGATAATCGCATGTCCATTATAGAATCACTTTTTATGGTTTTTATGGTTTTTTCCATGCATTTCATTCCTGGCAGCTAAGACACTGGAGGGTTTGCTGCCACTGTGGGGAAGCGTCCCCCCGCCTCAGCAGCTAGGATATTTGGAAGCTTGCAGCTGCCCTGGAGAAGTCTCCCTCAGTGGCTAAGATACAAGGGGAGGATCACCTCAACCGGCCGCACACTGACACCCCCTTGCACGCCCATAGTGGGGCTTGCTGCAACCAGGGGGAAGTCTCCCCCCAGTGGCTAAGATACAGGGGGGCTTGCCTTCCCTCTCTCCTTGTGTGGACCAAAAGGGCTGGACACAATTGCACTGAGCAGGGCAGCTACCAGGATGCTATCCACAGGCGATAACTGGGGAATCCTTTGTACCCCACAGAGGTCTGAGCAATTTCTTCACTCCCTACCTGTGCCATGGAACTCAGGAGGCATTTTGCACCAGCAAGGCAGAATGTTTCTAGTTCTTTCCAGGGACACTGTAGCACCAATGTAGGGTTGTGCTTAACAGGAGTAATTTAGGCCAGGATAAGTCATACATAATACAGTTGTTCATCACAGCTAAGCCAACGTTTCTATTGAAACCTAAACACCTGTATTTCTTCATTAAAATAAATAAAGTGTGGAACCTAAATACCACATTAACCTCAGGGCTGCATTTAATAAAACAGCAAATTTAATTTATATTGGTGATGGGCAGCTGCTTATCCTCCATTATATAAAACAATTTCCCCTTGCATTCAGATATCTAATTAAAGTGTCCACTCTCTTCAAGACCAGGTAAACACAGTTATTCAAATCGTCAAGAGAGCATCATTATTGTTCTGTCTCTGTTCAGCGACACAAAACCCGTGTGAGTCAAAATGCTTATCTGTACAGAATCTCTTGGCTAACAAAGGTATTTCTCCAGCTGGTTTGGGAGACTATAATTCATCCTTTTCAAGGGCTTTCTCTAAAGCGAACCAGATTATCACATTGCAAAGATGCGTATGGGCGGCACTTGCAATAAAAAATATTTTGAGATATTGAAATATGATTTTCACTCTGGTTTGATTGCGTCTTCTACAAATTACATTATAATTGACCTCAAACATTTTAAATAAATGTATATTTTCTTTGGCTGCTTGGAGAAAAGAAAACCCAAGTATCAAATTCTTGTTAATATTAGATTTATAATCACTAGGGCAATCAATTAATCATGCAATTAACTCATGCAATTAAAACAAAACATGTAATTAAAATTAATCATTGTTTTAATCATACTGTTAAACAAGAGAATACTAGTAGAAATTTATTACGTATTTCTGTATTTTTTAAAATTTTCAGATAGATTGATTTCAACACAGAATGTGAAGTATATAGGGGCTCACTTTAAACTCATATTTTATTATAAATATTTGCATTGCAAAATGATAAACAAAAGAAATAGTATTTTTAATTCATCTTATACAAGTATTGTAGTGCAAACTGTTTATCAAGAAAGTACAACTTCCAAATGTAAATTATTTTGGTGGTGTGAAGCCACTCAAAAATAAATGTAAAAATTTAGAGCCTACAAGTCCACCCAGTACTACTAAGGCAAAAGAGAAACAAGGTTTTTTTTTACATTTATGGAAGATAATGATGCCAACTTCTTATTTACAATATTACCTGAAAGTGAGAACTGGTATTCATGTGGCTTTGCTATAGTTGCCCCTGAGAGATATTTATACACCAGATATGCTAACCATTCAGACACCCTGTCATGCTTTGGCCACCATTCAGGGGGCTACACTTCAATGTTGATGATGCTCATTAAACATAATTTGCTAATTAAATTTGTGACTGAACTCTTTGGAGGAGAATTGTGTGATTCATGTTTGGTGCATCTATACTAGCCAGCTACTTCGAAGTAGCAGGCACAACGTCAAAATAGCACCCGTTGTGTCTACAAGCCCCGTGTGCTATTTCAACGTTGAAGTCGACATTAGGCGGCAAGACGTCGAAATCGCTATTCCCATCCAAAGATGGGAATAGTGCCCTACTTCTATGTCGAATGTCAAAGTAGGGCATGTGTAGATGATCCGTGTCCCGCTACTTCAAAATAGCGGGGTCCTCCATGGCGGCCATCAGCTGAGGGGTTGAGACGCTCTGTCCAGCCCCTGCGGGGCTCTATGGTCCCTGCGTGCAGCAGCCTTTAAAGCACCACGGACCCAGATTTCCTGTGGCAGGAAGCTGAGAGCGTGCAGGCAGCAGCACACGCACATGCTAGCCCTGCATGCTTTCCAGAGGCACCGATCTGCACTGCCACCAGCCATGGCATCGAGCCAACCTCCCGAGCGCTCCTAGGGCTCCCCTCCTGAGGGGACCCAGGCACCCCCAGCAGCCAAGAGGGGGGCCAAAGGAGGCGGGGCCCCTCCTGGTCGGAGGCCAAGCTCCGAGATCTGCTGGGGCTCTGGGGTGAAGAGGAGGTGCTCCACATAATGGGGAGCAAGCGGCAGAATGCAGAAGTGTTCACCTGACTGGCCGAGGGCCTGGCCACCCGGGGTCACCCTGCCTGCACTCTGGATCACGTCCAGAGTAAGGTGAAGGAGTTGCAGCAGGGATATGCACAGGCCCAGGACTTGGCCAGCCAGTCTGGGGCCTCCCCCGCCGCTTGCCCCTATTACAGGGAGCTCAGGGCCATCCTGGGCCCCCAGGACACCTCCTCCCCCCCAGCCACCCTTGACACCATGGCCGATGAGCCCCAGCAGGCCTTGGAGCCGGAGTCCGGCCTGGAGGCCAGCCCCACACTCCCGGACCCACCCGAGGAGCCCCCCTTTGGGACAGCGGAGGAAGGGTCCAGCGGCGAGGAGGGGGAGCTTCTCATCTACCTCCCCTCCCAGAGCACCAGCCGGGCATCCACCCACTGGTCTTTCCCTGACCACGGCAATGGACAGTAAGGTAAATACCCCACAGGGCAGACACCCATGGCCAAGAGGTGGAGGCACCAGCCACGACCGGGAGCCTCACACACCCGCCGCAGACCCCAACTCGCAACCGCCCAGCCACAGCACAGTCCCAGAATGGTGGCACGGCCATCAGCGCCCATCAGCACCCTCATCCATGGACAGCACTGTGCATTAACCTCACGGGGTGGGGGAAAGACCATGCAATGGGGACAGCCAACAGGGACATCACACCCATCGATGGGGACAGAGACCCAGCACCTAAGAGGGGGCAGGGAGAAAGGGACACGGGCCAGGGCAGGGTACTAACAGCCTTCCCCTCCTTCTCTCCCTCTCTGCAGCTGCACCATTCGACATCCCCAGCAGCCAGGCACCCTCCATCGTTCCTGACAGCCCACCAGAGGTCTGCCACCGCCAGTGCCCAGAGACACCCCCAAGGCCAGCAGGATGGTCCTGCCACTGCCAGACCCTGGGGATGGCCCCTGTAGACCCCCAGCTCCTGGCAGCTCTCTGGCAGCAGACGGAGGTGGCGGAGGAGAGACTCTGCTTTGACAGGGAGGAGTCCACTTGGTGGTGGGCGGCATGGGAGGACGTCAAGGGGGTCTTCCAAGACATAACTGGGTCGATCTGGGAGGACGTCACCCTGCTTCTGCCCTCCGCTGTCCCCCAGGCTGCCATCCCTGCTGCTCCAACCATTGCCCCCCTGCCTCGCCACCTGCTACCCCACCTGCCACCCCACCCGCCTTGCCGCCTGCTGCCCCACCTGCCATGCCCACAGCCCACTGGGGCTGACGACCAGCCAGTGGGTGCATCCCGGCTGTACTTGCCAGTCCTCCCAGCCCCCAGCCAGCCACGCCAGGGACCATGGACATGAGGGGGGGTGGGTCGCGAGCCGTACCTGCCGGGGGTCGTGCCCCTCTACCCCCACCCCGGACTGATGGGCCAACGGCCGAGCCGTCTGCCAGGCCCCCATGTATATAGTTGTCTCTCATGTATATAGGTGTCCCCCTTTGTGTGTGCACAAACAAAGTTAGCAGTTTTCAAAAATAAAAGGTTTTATTTTCCAAATAACTGGAGGCATGTGCTTGCTGGGGAGTGGCGTACAGGTGTTGGGGGTCTGTGTGCGGGCAGTGCAGGCTGTATGTGGGGGTCCTCTGGGGAAGGCCAGCGAGGTGCTCAGGGGTCTCCCTGATCAAAGTGGGCCAGCAGGTGGCTGGGTGCGGCCGCTGGCTGAGGGAAGCCCGTACCGGCATTGATCACCCACCCCTGGACGAAAGCCTCCCCCTTGCTCTCGACAATGTTGTGGAGGGTGCAGCACATGCCCACAACCTGGGGGATGTTCTGGAGGCTGACGTCCAGTCAGGCAAGGAGGCACCACCAGCTGCCCTTCAGATGGCAGAAGGTCCTCTCCACCAGCTTGTGGGTGTGGTTCAGGTGGACATTGAACCACTCCTGGCTGGCATTGAGGTGGCCAATGTATGGGCGCATGAGCCAGGGCTGGAAGGGGTAGGCTGCATCCACCATGAGGCAGAGGAGCACGTTGGTGTCCCCCAGAGGGATCTCCCAGGGTCCCTGAAGGCAGGGACCTACAACCCCCAGAGGGTTCTCTGGGGGTTGTAGGTCCCTGCCTTCAGCCAGTGGCACAGGCCCGAGTTCCCAAAAACACGGGCATCGTGTGTGCAGCTGGGCCAGCCCACGTACACCTCCTGGAAGCGGCCCCGACTGTCCACCATGGCCTGCAGGACCATGGAGCAGTAGCCCCTGCAGTTTATGTGTCTTCCTCTGCTGTGGTCCAGGGTACAGATGGGGATGTGGGTCCCGTCCAGGGCCCTGGAGCAGTTCAGGAACCCCATGGCAGCAAATCCAGCAAAGGCTGCATCCAGGTCCCTGAGTTGTACAACCCTCTGGAGCAGCGTGGCATTGAGTACACGGACCACCTGTGGGGTGGGAAAACGGAGCCCATAAGGGAGTGCAGGGTTCCCCAGGGCCCTCCCTGCAGGCCCTCCTCCCGGACACCTCCCTGGGTACCTCCCCCGCCCAGCCCTTCACTCCCGGGCACCCCTCCCTCCCCAGCCCCACACCCGGCCCTCCCTGCCCTCCAGTGGGTGCATGCCCAGGCCTCCTTACTTCCATGATGATGGCCCTGACCGTGGCCTTTCCTACTCCAAACTGGTGTCCCATGGAGCGATAGCTGTCTGGAGTGGCCAGCTTCCAGATGGCTATTGTGACCCTCCTCTTGACAGGAAGGGCACGCCTTATCCGGGTGTCCTGGTGCCTCAGTGCGGGAGTGAGCCACTGGCAGAGCTCCAGAAGGGTCTGCCGGCACAAGCGGAAGTTCCGTAGCCACATGTTGTCATCCCACTCCTGCATGACCATCTGCTCCCACCGCTCAGAGCTGCTGGGGTAGCTCCAGAGGCGGGGGAGCAGCAGGAGGGGGAGGAAGAGGAGATACTGGTGGTCAGGGGCTTCCCCATCTGTCCCCAGGGAGGGATCCTCTGTCAGGAACCATTGGGTGGCCTCCCGGGCAGCTCCTAAGCAGGGTGCTTGCCCCCTGGATGACTACCTGGAGGGCCTCTTATTTCTGATGCTGATGCTGATGCTGGGGATCCATATCTGCTGCAACTTGGTCTGCAAGAGTGTGGAGAGTACCCTGGGGACCTCATGCTGTGCAGGCTGGGTGTGTCTGGGAGGGGCCCTTTAAAGGAGCTGATTGCTGTTGACCCGGAAGGCCTAGTCCAGCCTGTGACCCGGTCCGCAGGCTTTCCTGGCCCCTTATTTCAAAGGGGAGAACTTGTGTGTGTGGATGCTCCACGTGTCCTTCCAGGGCGGCTCCTCTCAATGTTCATCGTCACTACTTCCATGTTGAACGTTGACGGCACCAGCCCTGGGGGACGTGTAGACAATATATGTCAAAGTAGACTATTTCGATGTTCTTACATCGAAATAGGCTACTTCAATGTAGTGTGCTAGTGTAGACATAGTCATTCTGTTTTTCTGCATTTTGCCATACATTTCATGTAATATCAGTCTCAGATAATGATGCAGCATATATTTGTTTGAAGAACGCTTTCACTGCAGATATGGCAAAATGCAAAGAATGGACCAAAGTGAGATTTCTAAATATAGCTACCGTTTTCAACCCAAGGTTAAGAGTCTGATGTGCCTTCCAAAATCTTAGAGGGAGGAATTGCAGAGCATTTTTTCAGAAGTCTTAACAGAGTAACTACAGAACCCAACTCACCAGAAAACAAAAATCAATCTTCTATTGGTGGCATCTGACTCAGATGATGAAAATGAACATGCATAGATCTGCACTGGTTTGGACTGCTGTCAGCAGGAACCCATCATAAGTTTCTGGAATGGTGGTTGTAGCACGAAAGGACATATTAGCACCATTGACATGTAAGTATTTTTCAATGTCAGCTTAAACAAAGCCTTGTGCATACCTGTTCTCACTTTCAGGTGACATTGTAAACAAGAAGGTGGCATTTTCTCTTGCAAATGTAAACAAATCTGTCTAAGAAAAACAAAAAAGTCGTCCTGTAGCCCTTTAAAGACTAGCATAATTTATTAGGTGAGGAGCTTTCATGCAACAGACCCACTTCTTCCGAACTGGAAAATCCTAATAAATTATGATGTTAGTATTTAAAGGGCTACAGGATTGCTTTTTTGCTTTCTGAAGATACAGACTAACACAGCTAGCTCTCTGAGGCTATGTCTATACATGCTGCTTCTTCTGGAAGTGGCATGGTAATGACCTGTCTGGAAGATGCTAATAAGGCACAGATGTAAATTTCCTGCACCTCATTATCATATGGGCACATGATTCGGAGATTGGAAGAAGCTCTCCTGGACTCCAAAATATACATGTGGACATGTCGCCTGCAGGGATCTTCCGGAAGGAAACCCTCCTTCTGGAAGCCCCCTGTTAAAATTTTAGCTGACTAGCCAAGTGTTATTTCAAAATATATCATCCAGACACAATAGAGCCTATTTTGAAATAGAACCATTGGATGCACAATGGATTATTTCCTATCCACATAACCCCTGTTTGAAAATGCTTATTTTGAAATAGGCACTATTGCTCATCCAATGAAGTTTGCCAATTTCAAAATAAGTTGTTTGCTATTTCAAAATTATTTTGAAATAGCTGTTGCATTGTGTAGATGCTTGCAAAGTTATTTCAAAATAACTTTGCTGCATAGATATACTCTGTATGACAAGTGTGGAAAAATCTGGTGCTCCTTGTCCTTTGTCTCCTTTGTAAACAAACAGAGAACTTCAGTGTCAAACATATTAATCTAAAATCTCTGAAAAGCACTAACCTCACATCAGGAAAAACATCAAAAATACTGCTGTATCTTGGACCTGTTACCAAGCAATTGGGCCAGTCCAAGCAGCACAGCTACATTTACAAAGGTTAAAGTGCATACACATATAAAGAAAATAAACATTCAGAGGTATATTGATTATAATGCAGTCTTCGTGCTTCCTAAATGTCTTTTGGCATGAGACAGGTCTTGCTTGTCTTACTCCTGTGACTAGATCTATGGATAATATTGGGACTGCTCTTGTGAGTATGGAGAGTAGGATATAATCCTGTGATTACGATTGTCCCTGTTCCTGAGGTCAATATGTACTTGAGAAGTCATTTAATGTGCTTTAATTAATAATGAATATGTCAAAAAATGAAAAGATCTCTTCACTAGCTAGATGGAAGCCAGCCATCTGGGAGGGGAACAGTATAGATGCTAATCATGTCTTTCATCTCTATAAAAGCAATATGTTGTGCAGATTCATTAAACCACGCATATGTAAATATACCTACAGAATGCATGCAAAATGGCTGTGAAGCTCATGGCTTCCTTGTTATAAATATGGCTATTAATAAATGCTTATGAAAAATGTATCTAGGGTAGAATAATAATAATGCTATCAAAGTCGTTGCAAAACCCTTGTGCAAGGAAAAGGCACAGATAACAAAGACTGTCAATGTTGGCAGATGGAACATTATTATATGCAGCAATAGGTTTATCTTAGCTGCCTGTTTCATCATGTGGCATTTCAATAACTTGCTACCAGGAGAATGCATTTCTATGCATATCTTCCCCCAGACATGTTCATAATACCCAGAGCAGTAACTATTCAGTCTGCTGACTCTCTTGTTTCAGCTGATATTTTGAAACATGGATTATTAGCCACCCCCAAATGGGGACAAACAACAAAAGACAGTATTTCCATACCCATCTTTTCTGCTTGCCTGATCATGGCACATTACAGAACCATTAGTCTGAATACAAAAAGTAGTTTCAGCTTGAAAGGTTTGCCATTGATATCAGTCAGCTAACAGGATTCAGTTCAGAGTTGCACAGCCAAAGAGACTTGGAGCAATTGTAATGCAAATATTGCAGATATGAAGGAAAGAAGAAGAAGAAATAATGTTGAATAATAAAGCACTGATTCTGCAGAGGAGATCATTGTTTGTATTAATTTAGTCATCACTTCTTATACTGGATGAAGCTCTGTTAACTGAAGTTTGAATGTTGACATTATACTTTAAAATAAGCTTTTGTTCCTTTATTTTTAAGCGTTTTCAACTTATTATGGACCAAATGTGTGATGTAGCCTTTCAAATATCTGACAGAATCATAATATAAGGAGCAATGTGAATGAATGAATGAATAAAATCAGAAAAAGTTTAGAGGATTGTGAGGGCAAAGTTTTATAGTGTAGAGTTATCAAGTTCAAAATTTCACGTTTCAGTTACAAGTTGAGAATCAATCATCCAGCACTCTTGGGACTGTATGCCTGCTGGACAAGAGAATTTGTGGAACCATGGGACATCAATATTGTCTAGCACATTACCAACACTTCCACTGCTTACTGGGCTCTTAGAAGACATTTAGGTGTGCATTAGAGCTAAATAACAGCACAGAACCATGAAAGCCAGGCCTGGTGGCTGTAAACAAACTTTATGGGACCATGGGAAAGTTGCTGACACCTCTGATAAGCGGTCACCTGGCTCACTAAAATCATGCTGGATTATGGATCCTGCTGGATGAGAGTTTCAGATTAGAGAGGTTCAACCTGTACCACCTTTCAATGGGACCACCAATCATTTTCCAAAACAGAAACTATAATTTATATTTTCCATGGAAAACATCTGATTTGTGTGTGCTAATTATGTTGTTAGGTGTTCACTTGACTTTTGTACATAAGTTCAATTTACACTAAAAATGCAGACAGTGTACCTGCAGTTAATTGAAGTCTGGTTTGGAAATTTGGCTTCTCGTGTCAATATTTATGGTAATAAGGAGCATGATAAAAACCTGGATATAAATGTGGGGTCTGAACCAGGGTTATGCTTCTTAGTCAGAACGCAAGTGGTAACTCCATTATTTAAAAGAAATAGAAAGCCCATAACAGGTAAGAGTGAGAGAAATAATGTGTGCACTCAATCAAAAGGTGAAGAATAGCACAGTATAGAGAATGAATGACAGTGTTACACAGAGGCTAGCAGGAAGAAATAATTGAGAGAGAAATGCTAATGAGAGAATTGGGCGGGGGAGTAACAAATGTTTTCCCAGTCCTGGGGCTCCAGGCTTTTTCAGATGAATTCCAGGATTTAATATTAGTGCATTTTAGGGTCTGATTGGCTGGTGCAAAACATCCCTAAAATCAAGATAGCCAGCCATTGGAGTATCACAATGGCATGAGTTGATCCTTCAGTGGGCAAAAATCAGCTTACTAGTTCCTTTGCCAACAAAGGACATGTTCTGAGGGGTGCATAGGGTGAATTGGATGAATTTCAATCCACTTTGGTGCAACCAGGCCAATGCGACCAAGCCACAGCAGTTCCTGGCAGCTCCAGGTCAAAGGAAGCTCCAGTCTTTCTTCCTTGGGCTCTGCACCAGGCTTAGTACCCATGAACTGATGACCCAAGACTGTGGATATCATCACTTTTTTTACAGATCCATCTCAGCCATTGTATTTTGTTTGATTTAAGCAACAATGCAAATTATCTGATGTTACACAGCATTCAGAGGGTCCCAGTGAGATCGGTGCTAGACGTTGTATGAACTTTGCACATCCCAAACAATTTTCCAGTTTGTTTTATGATTATTTTCTTTTCTTTTGTTTTATTCATTTTCATTTCTTCAGGGGTAGTTACGGTGCTGGGGTGTTTTTTTGCTATCATGGTCTTGCACAGGAATGTTCATTGTGTCTGTATTAAGCTGAAGCCATCACAGGCCCGAAATATGCTAATGAGGCATGGATTCAAATTCCTCGCACCTCATTAGCATAAGGTCAGGTGATTTGGAATCCAGAAGATGTTTTCCGGACTCCAAAATGTCATTTAGAAGCACGGCCCTCTGGAGGGTGGAGTCTTCCGGAAGGAAGTCCTTTTTCTCGGGGCCCCTTCTTCCTGAAAATTTTTGGGAAGAAGGGGCCTCTGGAAGAAGGACTTCCTTCCAGAAGATCCCCCAGGGCCACACTTCTAAATGGTTTTTTGGAATCCAGAAGAATATCTTCTGGACTTCAAATCACGTGACCTTATGCTAATGAGGCGTGGGGAATTTGCGCCCACGCCTCATTAGCACATTTCAGGCCGTTTATTAGCATGCTGCTTTCGAAGAAAGTGGCATGTGTAGAAACGGCCATAATGTTTATATCACTCTGAATATCTATGCTGTCAAATTCCAGCTTTGTATTAAAGTAGGCAGTTCTTTTAACATAGAATGGTAGAAATTGGGTTGTTTATTTGAGAGACTTTTTATTAAGGCACAATTCCAATAGAACATTAACATTCTACATCATAGGCTACTTCTTACTGATTTAGAATTAGCTGACTGTTCAAAAAACCTAGCTAATGATTCTGACCTAATACCCGGGGACCTTTCCTCCTTTAAGTACATTTAAAAGGAGACCAAATTTCTAAACAATTATTTTCTTTGAGATGCTTCTGATGTACCCTATCTTCAACTTTTGTTGTCATTTATAAACAATTTTATCTAAAAGACTGACTTGGGCTTTTGTTACATTGGACAACTCAGAGCAATTGCTTTGGTATTACTGACCTTAGGGCCTCCCAGGTCCTTAGCTCCGGGATACACCAGCAGGTAGAGTATCTCAGACCCAGGGATCCAATATCCCTGTCATGGTTAATTTCAAAACAGGTCAAAACACATTTCAAAATATCTAAACTATCTTTGAAACCAACTTGGCATTCTTGCTCTGTTTATAATAGGCTGCTTCTGCACATGCCCCTTCCTCTGGAAGGAACATGGTAATGAGCAGCATGGAAGATGCTATTGAGGCATGGATGTAAATTTCCCATATCTCATTAGCATATGGCCATGTGATTCAGAATCAAGAAGAAGCTTGTCGAAACTCCAAAATAGCCATGTAGATGTGCAGCCTGTGGGGATCCCCCAGAAGGAAACCCTCCTTCCAGAAGCCCTGTCTTCCTCAAAACAAGCTTCTTCTGGACTCTGAATCACGTGGCCATATGCTAATGAGGTGCAGGAAATTTACATCTGTGCCTCATTAGCATCTTTCAGGCTGATCATTACCATGCCCCTTCAGGAGAAAGGGGCTTGTGTAGAAGCAGCCATAGTATCTTCTTTTCAGTCTCTCAGTGTCCATTGGTGTTCAATGCCTCCCTCACTATTTTCTTTCACTTTTCCCTGTCCGTTGTGGAGCGGCTTAGCTTCTGTAGACTGGCTCAGCACCAATCTACTATGTCATTTACCCATTCTATGTCAGGTCTGTCTCTTGTCTTCAAACCATCCATTATGCCGAATACCAGGGTCTTGACTTTTTGCTGATTGTTCATACTGCAGGTATGCCCAAATAGCTGTAAATTCCGTTGTATAACCTTCTGCAGTAGGTTCTCTTTCGGCTGTATCTTCCTATATTATTCCTCATAAGTGACCTTCTGCATTCATCCTATTCTCAGGATCTTTATATAACTCCTCTTGAATGCTAATATCCTTCTCATCAAATCTTTCATTAGCACCCATGTCTCACAACTGTACAACGTGCTGCTGAATACACATATTTTCAAGACTCTCTGCTTCATTCCTAAGCTAATCGCTTTGCTTTTCCAGATCTTATTCTTCACCTTCAAACTCTCTCTTGCTTTCGCTATTCTAGTCACTGTTTCCTTCTTACAGTTTAGATCATACATTATGTTGCTCCCCACATATACGACCTTTATTCTAATATACCTTTTCAAATATTATATTTAAATTCAGCTGTACTCTTCGCAAGCATTATGCCTCAAGCTAAACACTATCTCTTATAGTCTACACTGTTGATGATTAAGGATGGAATTTTAAAATATTGCACATAGAAAATGTTTAACAATACAATATAGAGTAGTCTCAGATTTATATTTCAAATACCTCTGGAGTTGGAACTTCTAAATAGCATGGCCCTACTTAAACTTTCAGCAACACATCCTGCATATTATTCAGTAGAGTGGTTAATGATTAACTATGTGAGCACACATACACACAGATACATACAAACACAGAATATCCTGCCCCACTGGAGCCATCTGAAAAACAAAAACAAACAAAGAAAGAAACAAAAAACCTGCCAATAATTTCATTGGGTTTCATCCATGGATTTTATTACACAAAGAAGTTTGTCTACAGTAGCTGAAGAAGAAACCTGCATGAGTTAACCACATTTTTTTGTTTCTATCTGTGTAATTAATTGAGATTTGCTGTTACTGTGGATTCACTCAAGGGTAATAGCATCAAAATGTGGTCCACTATATGTTACAAGAACAAGTTATTTTCTCATTGGGCAAATAACATTTGTAATTACTATTGCCATGGCCTGTCTGTATTTAGCTGTGCTCCAGACATGCTCATCCACCCCATCGGGATGAGGAAGAGCTTTCTGGTAATTTCCTTGAAACCTCACTCATTTGATAATGCTCTCACACCCCAGGCATATTTGACATCACATCTGATGCCTCTTTTGCAAGCAGCAGCCATACTGAGCATGGCATTATACCACTGATGTTCAGAATCCCTTATTCTTACTCGTGAAGATTGATTTACCAGTAATAGACTCACTGATATTTCAGCACATTAACAACAATTAAGTCATTGTGGGATCATTTGTCCTGTACTTTCCACTCCCTTATAGGTAGTCTGCTTTTGTGTGTATATGTGTGGAAGAAACTGGCCTTGAGTGGTGTTTCTCTCATACATACACTCCTAACTGAAAGCTGTAGTTTGTTTTTTGAGGGCTTTTTTTTTAAGGTGCAGTTTCTTTTTCCAATGAGGTAAGTTACATTTAGGGCTGCTTGGTCCTCTTTTGTCTCAGAAAAGACACTGTCTATATCACATGGGTTAGATATTCAGCAGCACAGACTCAAACTCTCTGGAAAAATAAAATATCTATTATGCTTTCAAAACAATTTATAACTGCACAAATTTCATCACCCAACCACAGCAAGATAAAAATGGCAGCATAATCTCTGCTCAGACATAAAGGCTGTTTCTACACATGCCACTTGCTCTGAAAATTTTTGGGAAGGGGCTTCCAGAAGGAGGACTTCCTTCTGGAAGACCCCCTGGGGGCCACACTTCTGCACGCCGTTTTGGAGTCTGGAATACCATCTTCTGGACTCCAAATCACATGACCTTATGCTAATGAGGTGCTGGGAATTTACATACACATATCATTAGCATATTTTGGGCTGTTTATTAGTATACCACTTTTGGAGAAAGTGGCATGTGTAGAAACAGCCCATGTGTAGTATCCATGGATAGGCTTTGATTACCTATTGGTACCCTTCCACTAACTGGATGTCTTGGACTGTTTTTAAAATTAGTATCCATATTTGTTTTTTTCATGTGATCACACCTGCTTACCTCCAATATCTAATTTCATGTTATATTTTTCTCAGTGTAAATGTTGAAAATAACCTTGACTCTATTTGCATAACATGAAACACATAAGTTGTGCTGGGAGAAGTGGTAAATGATCAAGAACAGGTAAGAAACTGAAAGCCAGAAAGCTCCTGTTCATTTCAGACTCATCCAGTTAAGGTTGATGGCTCATAGTGAGTCACAGTGTTGACCTTTCCTTTTCTTTTCTTTTCTTTCCTTTTCTTTTCTTTTCTTTTCTTTTCTTTCAGTTTTCAAGAACACAAGGTGAATGCTGTCTGGTGCAATTCCAACAGACTTGGGCTATATTTGCATTAGTTTATAAGAGTGAAAGGTACTTTAGTGTAACACAAGGATCAGCCTCAAATGGATGCTTGGACGTATGTTGCTCAAAATATACAAACATTGACCTGGATTCATGAAAACTAAATCTCAGACATACAAAATACTGGTGGGTGAACCTCAGAATGTTAGCTGTGCTGGAGCATTTAAAATTCAGAGTCCCCCTTCAGCTCCTTTATTGTGAAATTAACAAGTTGAAGTTAATAAGGCTCCAAAATGATTACATAAGAACATAAGAACAGCCATACTGGGTCAGACCAAAGGTCCATCTAGCCCAGTATCCTGCCTGCAGACAGTAGCCAATGCCAGGTGTCCCAGAGGAGGTGAACCGAAGACTATGATCAAGTGATTTGTCTCCTGCCATCCATCTCCCGCCTTCGACAAAATGCTAGGCACCATACCTTACCCCTTGCTAATAGCCACCTATGGACCTAACCTCCAAATATTTATCAAGCTCTTTTTTAAACTCCGTTAGAGTCCTGGCCTTCACAATGTCCTCTGGCAAGGAGTTCCACAGGTTAACTGTGCGAAGAAAAACTTTATTTTATTAGTTTTGAACCTGCTACCCATTAATTTCATTTGGTGCCCTCTAGTTCTTATATTATGGGAACAAGTAAATAACTTTTCTGTATTCACTTTCTCCACACCATTCATGATATTATATACCTCTATCATATCCCTCCTCAGTCTCCTCTTATTCCATGACAAAGCAGCTCCAAGGACTCCTTTGAGTCTTACCAAGTGTAAGGGAGATTTTAATGTGGTTGTCATGTCATTACTTGGGATTCTGAAATTAATTAATGTGCACCAGCATTCCCTAGGGAGTCACCTTGACATGGTCAGGCAGCTTGTGCATTCCAATAACCTTGACAGCCAGGCTAGCAGGCGGGTTAGTCATATGGGAACCTGATTAAAAGCAGTCCATTGGACCTCCAGAGTGAGTTCTGCATGTTAGGCAAAAAAATGCTATCTACATAACTAAATTTATAGAAACATGCAGCATAGCCATTCCAGTCACCAGCATGAGAGACAAGGATGGCAGAGCTTCGTTCATCTCCTAAGTGCTATCTGGTAGTTCAGGAATGGTTCTTATGTGCACTTAAAAATGTAGAACAAGCATCTATGTCTTGGTAGTATGTGCCATTTTTCATCTTTCCATCCACATACCCTGATTTCATCTGCTGGGTGCTTTCCATCTTACCCTCTGCAAGAAAATTATCCTTAATAAATATAAATTTACTATATAAGATAACCCAGTTTTAATCCAGCATTGAAAACATAGGGAAATATATAAAAAAACATTCTAGTGATCCTTCTGTAAAATGTTTGGGGATGTTCACTTTGGATTCAAAAGGTTTCAGTGATTTCCCAAATCAGATCATAGAATCATATAATACTAAAATGGGAAGGGACCTCAGGAGGTCACCAGGCCCAATCCCCTGCACTCACAGCAAGATCGAGCACCATCAACATTAGTTAAGCAGATTTTCTGAGGGCAAATTTTCTTGTAGCAGTTTAACACTATCACCCCTAGTTTTAAGAGGCAGAAGAGCTAAACCAGTAAAGGAAACATCCAGATCTGCCCGTACTAGAAATTGTAAAATATTTTGCTTATTCCAGATCACAGAATCATAAAACCATAGGGCTGGAAGAGACCTCAGGAGGTCATCTAGTCCAGCCCCCTGCTTTAAGCAGGATCAATCTCAACTAAGTCACCACAGCCAGGACTTAAAGATGGGATTTAAAAATCTCTTGGGATGGAGAATCCATCACCTCCCTAGGCAAAGCATTCCAGTGCTTCACCACCCTCCTGGTGAAGCAGTTTTTCCTCATATCCAACCTACATATCTCCTTCAGTCACTTCAGACCATTGTTCCTTGTTCCGCTACCTGACACCGAGAACAGTTTCTCACCATCCTCTTCAGAGCTCCCCTTCAGGAAGTTGAAGGCTGCTATTAAATCACCCCTCAGTCTTCTCTTCTGTAAACTAAACAAGCCCAAATCCCTCAGCCTCTCCTCCTAGGTCATGTGCTCCAGCCCCTTAATCATTTTTGTTGCCCTCCGCTGAACCTGCTTCAGCACATCCACATCCTTTTTATACCTGTTGGGGCGGGGGGCTCAAAACTGGACACAATATTCCAGATATCGGAGGGGTAGCCGTGTTAGTCTGGATCTGTAACAGCAACAAAGGGTCCTGTGACCCTTTGTTAATATTCCAGATGTGGCCTCACCAATGCTGAATGGAGGGGAACAACAACTTCAAAGGTACTTGTCTCAGCAATACTGAAAATGCACCCTAAAATCCAAAAGTTAAGCTGAGATCTTTCCTTTTTTTTTTTCCATGATCACAAGTAAAGAAAGATTGTCTGAAATTATGCCTTCAGGTTCACCAAATAATTCTTAAGTGTAACTTATGAGTCTCTGTGGGGCTGAGCATATCCAAAACTTGGCCACGCATTTGGAACATAGTGGATAATTTTGTAGACAAAGCCTAAGAAGCAGTAGAATTCAGCTTACTCTTCCATAAGTGGTTTAAACAAATTCAATTTTTTTTCCCCACTAAGGTAAGCGATTATGATTCCTAATCCACTGGGAAACAGAATTGTTACAGAGGGTGACATTTTTATACAGTTCACACTTCTCTGGATAAATCATTAGATTTCTCCTCTCTCTAGGTTAATTTCTATAAAATTTGCATATTAAACAAATGCATGAGACTGACTACAATGTAATATGGGAACAGGTGTCGTGGGTTACTGATTCTAGTCCCCTGTTATCACAGGTAACGTTGCATTTTGTCACTTAGTATACTTTTACATAGAAGATTTTGTTGCAAAATGTACATGTAAAATATTTTTGGATTACATCACTTTAGGGTAGTTTGCTACAACTATTGGCAGGCTCACTTAATTCAATCATGAAATTCAAGCATCTCATCTTTCTTTGCATATGAAGATATAGTATACAATCATTGTTCTTTAAAAATGAAATCTTGGCTTCATTGATGGCAATGGCAAAATGTTCAAACAGTGGCTAGGATTTCATTTCAGTAGCTAGGATTTCACTTTATATTTTAATGATGGAATTGTAGATGTTTGGACTTTTTTTCCTTTGTATGAAACTCATGTAATTAATTTGTAGAAACTTAGCCTGGGAATTGAAGTGAATTTCTTGCTTCCTCATCCTGTAAGTGTATGTGGCAAACCATCCAACCAGCAATATGGCAAGCTGTTCCAAAGTAGTAATTCTCACGTAGCATCTGGATGATAGTATGGTAAATATGCTTAAATAGCTGTTTATTTCAAATTTTAGTTAGTGTAATAGTCACATAAATCACATTTTTTACCCAAAAGATCTCAAAGCAATTAACAAAGTTTACAAAATATGGGCTCCTTCAATAGGCATATTTACATGAAGATTTTTTGGCTGTAAATGCTGCATATTGCATGGGGTAATTCTTAATATTAATATGATGCTAAATTTGGGAGCATTTCAGAAGAAATATCAGTCAGAAGATCAAGTTAGTATTTATCCAAAACACTACCAAAAAACAAAACAAAATAAAACAAACAAACTGTAAACAAGCAGTCCTGTTGCACCTTAAAGACTAACAATTTTATTTATTAGGTAATGAGTTTTTGTGGCTAAGTACCTAATAAATTAAATTGTTAGTCTTTCAGGTGCTACAGGACTTCTTCTTGTTGGTTTATTTATTTGTTTGATTGCTTTTTTAAATTTATTTATTGTGAAGCTATAGACTAACACAGATACCCCTTTAAGTCAAAAAATGTTAACATTTTAGATTTTTCAAATCTCTTACACATAATTCTAGCCTCTGGCAAAAGACCTCCCGGACGCCCCCAGTTGCATTACAAAGATGTCTGCAAGAGAGACCTGAGAGAGGTAGACATCGAGCTGGACAACTGGGAAGATCTAGCAGACGACCGCAGCAGATGGAGGCAGGGGTTACACAAGGGCCTTCAGAAGGGCGAGTTGAAGATCAGACAGCTAGCAGAGGAGAAGTGAGCGCACAGAAAGCACAATAAGGACTTGCCAGACACCCACTACATCTGCAAGAGATGCAGCAAGGACTGTCACTCTCATGTGGGTCTTCATAGTCACAACAGACACTGTAAATGAAGTCCTCAATTGAAACTTTAAAGGGCGCGATCCATAGTCTATGCAGACTGAAGGATGCCTACACTACACGTAATTCTTAATTAGAGTCAGAACCATGAGAAGATAGGGGTTGCTGTGTTATATCATACTTATCTAATCCATTCACTTGTCTCTGGCAGTGGCCAGCAGCAGGTGCCTCAGAAGAACGAGCAGGACATGTTGCACTAGGAATGTCTGTGATTATCTGTCCAGGTAAAGTTTCATCCTAATTCCTAATATTCAGAAATTAGATTTAACATTGAATCATGAGATGATATATTCATTCCACACCTTTTTTGGCATTATATTATAATTCTAAATAGTGTTCTTGTGCTATCCTCAGAGGTGAAGGAGAGCAATTTTCTACCTCTTCCGGGTAACAGCCGTTCAGGTGCTTGAAAATGGTTATGCCTCTCTCAGTCTCCTCTTTCCTGAACTAAATAAACACAGATTTTTTTCAATCTTGCCTCACAGATCATGTTTTCTAGATCTTTAATCATTTTTGTCACCTTTCCCTAACCTTTCTCCAATTTCTCCACACCTTTCCTGAAAGGTGGCAGCCAGAATTGAGCACAATTCTATAGCTGATGTTTACTCAGCACAGTGTAGACTGGAAGAATTGCTTCTCTAGTCCTGTTTAAGACACCTCAGAATAATTATTATTATTTTTTTCATGACAGTGTAATCGATCCATGGAGCGCAGCCAAAGGCCAAAAAAGAGAGCTCCCACCTGGAGCGAGGGGGAGATGTTGTGGGAGGAGGAGGTGTTCCTCCACACCAGTGGCCTGCGCCAGAACACCACAGCCTTTTTTCCAGCTATTGGCAGATCTGAAGACCAGGGGCCACTTTCCCCACACTCTTAGCTGACCAGGCACCACCGCACTGCTAGGGACGGCCCAACAGCTTCCCCCACTACAAGGCAGTGGATCAGCTGCTGAAGCCGAGGAACACCACCGAGCCAGAGGCCATGGAGGACACGATGGCACCTGAGACAGATGGGCAAGCAGGTAGGACCCACATCCAGAAGCCAGAGGCATCCTCAGATGAGGAGGGAGCCCTGGTCAATGAGATCCTTTCTGGATCCTCAAGACAAGACCCCTCCGCCTGGCCATTCTTGTGGTCCTTGAGGGACCTTTAGGTAGGTGACTGGTGATTCAGACACCCTGGGCCGGGGCGGGGGGGGTGCCACCTGGCACTGCTGAAAGCAGGCTGATCACATGGCTGCAAGCCCCTTCCTGATGCAGTCTGGCCAGCTCTGGCCTATGACCCATGGAGTGGCTGGTGTGTGGCTCTCATCACACCCCCCCCATGGACAGCACCACAACTCACAAGCTGAGGTAGGGGGACCGGGAGGGGGATGAACCTCACCAGGTGCATGGCCCTCCCGTGCAGAGATTCCTGAGTGCCCAGGATCCCCCAGGACCCACAGGGCCTCCAAGGGGGGACTGGCTACACTGGGTGGAGGGCATGGCGCACAGGGCCAGATCATGGTGCTGATGGATTTCATCCTTTCCCCTTTTGCCTCCACAGCACCACTTCCAAAGGGCCAGGTGAGCCCAGTCCAGGGCCGGAAGCCCCCCAAAGTGCCAAGGGGGCTGGGCCATCAGGACATCCACCACCTGTGAGGGTCCATGATAGGAGGCCATGCTTCCACCACCATGGGGAGGATGAGAAGAAGACTATTACCCTGGGGAGGATGGGGAGTATGAGGCCACCGCATATATGGTGCCCATCCGGGAGCAGACCACTGTGCTGCAGCCGTGGCTGGAGCTGGAGAAGGCAGACATGGGGTGGCAGCACGAAGCCTGGGGAAAGGTTGCCAGATCCCGACGAGCCTTCATCTGGGCTGCCACCCGTCACTCAACACCGCCACTCACCTTCTCCCTCGCTGCCTCCCATGCCACCTTCCCCACTGTTTCCTAGGCCACCTCCTGTGCCAGCTCCCATGCCACCTCCCCCACAGCCTCCCATGCCAGCACCCTTGTTGCCCCTGACCTCGCCGCCCGGCACCCACCTGAGGTTCCTCCAGCTTTTCTGGTGTAGCTGCTCCTGGCTAGGGCAGGCCATGCCTCACCATCCCGCCTCCTGCCCCAGTGTCTTGGCTGAGGATGCTGCACCCTTGCCCTGCCCCTACTTCCCTATGGTACTCGCCCTGTCCCAGCCCCGATGGGACCTCCTGGACCTGGGGTGGTGGGGCCTCCGCAGTGGCTGTGGGTCACAGCCCCCACCCTGGTGGAAGACTAAGGCCTCCCTCATCCAGGATCCAGTGCCCCCACCCCATCCCATGCACTGCCCATTGTTCCCCCCATTTACCCCTCTATATAACCCCCCATTTGTCTGATGTTCCCAGACAGTTTGTTTTAAGTGTTAGCAAGTTTATTTACAAACACCCTTGTGTCCCATGTGATAGGTGGGGGAGGGGGAATGGGTGCATGTGGGGGGCAGTGGTGGGGCATGTGTGTGGGGGGGTTATGGTGGAGGGTGCCTGGGGGCGGGTCAGTGGGACCCCTTAGCAAAGGCTGCCCTGAGGGCCTCCCTCACCCACAACTCTCCTGGTTCACCTGATGGCAAAGGGCACGGGGGGGCTGCTCATACACGGCGACAGCCTAGATGGCCGACCCCTGCACAAATCACTCGTGCTTACTCTCTGCAATATTGTGGAGAATGCAGCACACACCCACCAGTATGAGCATGCTCCTCAGGCTGACCTCCAGCCTCGAGAGGAGGCAGCAGAAGTACCCCTTCAGTTGGCCAAAGTCCCACTCCACTGTGCCCCAAGCCCAGTTCAGGCACTTGTTAAAATGCTCCTGGGTGGGGTCAGTTTGTCCCATGTAGGGACTCATGAGCTACAGGTGCAGGGGATTCACGATATTGGCTGCAATGCATTGGGGCATGATGGTGTCCCCAGTGGGGAGGTTCCACAGGAGTACATAGGTCCCCTCCTGCAGCCTGCAGCCCAGCCAGGAGTTGCAGGAGATCTGGGCATCATAGGCCGACCTGGACCAGCCCCCACAAATGAGTGGTACCCCTTTCTATTAACATATCGGCCCATGATTTGGGCTAGTGTCTGGATGGGGATATGGGTCCCATACAGGGCCTTGAAGCAGCTGGGAAAGCCCAGGCCAGCAAATCCCTCCATGGTGGGGTTGAGGTCCCCCATACAGATGATCCTCAGCAGGACAATAGCACTGATCACTCGGAAGACCTGAATGGGATGGAGGGCATGCTCACTGTGAGTGCGCGTTGGAGTGCCCCAGAACCCTCTAAACCCTGGCCCACACCCCCCATGGCCTCTCCCCTGTCCCCTCCAGGGCCCCTTCCACGTTCCTGATGGTTCCTCTTGCCCTGGAGCCCCTGTCTGCCCCAGGGTGTGTGTGTGACCCATGGGTCACTTACCTCCAGTGGGACAGCTCTGATGGTGGCCCTGCCCACCCCGAACTGGTGGCCAACTGAACGGTGGCTGTCTGGGTTGGGCAGGTTCCATATGGTGATCGCCACTCTTTTCTCCAGAGGGAGTTCAGGCCTCATCTGCATTTCCTGTTGCTGAATGGCCGGGGCCAGCCAGAGGCAGAGCTCCAGGAATGTATCCTTCCTCATCTGCAGGTTCTGGACCCATCACTCATTGTCCCACTCCTGCATGAGCACCTGGTCCCACAACTTGGTTCTGGAGGGGTAGTGCCACAAGTGACAGATAGGATGGGGTGTGGATGGTGCCCTGTGGTGAGGACCTACAGGACTGGTGGGGGAGTGTTGGCCTCTGGAGGAGGTGGAGGGTGACAAGGCCATTTGTGGCCAGCAGCCTGACTACATCTCTGATGGTGTACTGATCACAGAGCTGGATAGGATCCAGGGGGATCCAGGCACAGGGACTGCAAGGATGTGTCTGGCAAAGTATCCCTCAGCGTGTGCAGGCCATGGGTGTTTGGGAGGGTATCTTTAAGGGAGTGGCTGGCTGCAGGGCTCAGAGGCATGTCTGCCATGCAACCTGGTCTGTGGCATTTCCTGGCGTGTTCTCTCAAAAGAGCTCCTATGGCTGTGTGGACACCCCCTTTCCAAAGAGCACTTTGCTCTCTCAAAAGAACAAATCTCTGGATTGGTCCACTTTGAGGTTCATGCACGCTCTTTTGAAGCTTTCGAAAGCACGCTGTAGTGTAGACATGTCCATGAGGTTTACCAATTTTGAAATAAGTTAACTGCCATTTCAAAATTATTTTGAAATGGTGGTTGTGTTGTGTAGTTAGTTAGTTCAAAATAACTGTGCTATGTAGACCTACCCTAAGACAGCCTTATCCCTTATCCCTTCGTTAATCATACAGGGGGAAGATGATTACAAGCCTGCTTGAGGTTAATCAAAGATGATCAAAAATGATCCCGTTTGCTGTCCCCTGTTCACAATACTGATAATAAGGCCAGATCTGACAAATTTAAGACCAATATCATGAGACAATCAAAATTAGGTGGAAATATTGTGGTTAATATTCATGCTTGCATGTGTTTTCCTGTGGGAGATGAGTGCGTAAAAGGAGATGGTGCTGATGGAAGGGTCTTATCAACTCCACACATTCCCTTTCCAGCTATGTCCCTCCAAAGTTTATACAGATGAATTTCCACACTGTTGGACAGAAGAGAGATACCTCCACCTAGCTCCCTTCTTCAGAAGGTATCTCTAAAGCATAGTCTCAAGGAGCAAGCAGAAGGGACAGCAAAGAAAATTACTGTCCATTTGGCTTATCCCAAGACTGATTTCACTGTCCCAACATAGCACCAGAAAAGTAAATCCTATGCAGTGATTGCCAACTAGTGCACCTTCAGCCATGTCCAGCATTATAAAGGAGAAAACTAAAGTAATTGCAATATCTTTAAAATAGCAAAGGACAACTATGGTCACTGGCATTCAATTAAATCTGAAAAAAAATATTTTGAACTGCAACTGGAAAACAACACATTGAAACAGCTCCTGAGGCAGCGAAGGCCAACACATCAGATATCTCCTTATTATGTGCTCCAGTGACTCCTGGAATAACAGAGCCAGTAGGTACAGTAGGTGAAGAACAGGCAAGACAGAATTTTTGAACTCTCTCCATTAGTAATTGACAGTCAGATCTGTTGCCGTATTGCTCCTCTTGCAATGCCCTTCAGAAGGATGATTTTTTTGCTAAAGGTTGTGCAGTGAAAGATTTTGTAAAAGCCCCCTTACAGTAATACGCAGTTAACTAATGTTTTCTCGAGCCCTTAAGAAGGGGCTCAGGGCAGAGGGATGGGCTGTGTGGAGGGTGCAGGACTGAGGACTTAGGGGAATGAAGAGGGGCTCAGGGCAGGCACCTGGGTGTGTGGCGATCAGTATTCAGGGATGAGGAGGGCTCAGGGCTGGGGGGCTGGGGCGTGAGGGGGGGCAGATGAAGGGGCCATACTTCCTGGGCAGCAGCTCCCCACTGCTGGTTGCAGCAGGAGCTGTGCTGCCTGGGTCTGGCTTCCCAGCACTACCCACAGCATGGGCCATGCTACCTAGATGGCAGCTTGCCAGTGCTTGCAGTGGTGGTGGCCACTCTTCCTGGGCAGTAGCTCTCTGGGGCTGGGCACACTAAGGGCCATGCTAAACCATGGGTGACTTCAGAGTTTGTAGTGGGTGGCTCTCCAGGGCTGGCCATAGCAGTGTTGGGTGGGGAGAGGCTCCCTGGGGCTGTGCACAACAGGAACCTTGCTTCCCTGGGTTGCAGGCAGGAAGCTTACCTGCACCTCTTCCCCCTGCTGTGCCAATGGCATTATTGCTGTCCTGGTCCCCATCTCTGTCCACTTGCCCCTTGTGCCCATGATATCGTACCACTGTCTCTGCTAGCATCCCCCTCCATTTCCACGTTGTGAAAAATTTATCACATTCCAGGCACATCCCAGTGTCCTGGCACAACCAAACCCTGAGTTTTCCGTAAGTTATGGAAGAGGAAGCAGCACACCAAATTTGATGGTCCTAGTTCTTACCATTTTGGAGGAATTCTTGAACAAATGGACAGACAGACAGACTCACATGCTCACTCACAGACAAACTTTCTCAAATGTATACAAGATAAGAACACTCTCCAAAAGTGGGAAAAAAATCATATTAGCAACACATTAGCAAATACATTGACCCCAAATATTTTGCCAAGGAAGAATCTTACCTATTTTCCCATAGAAAAAACGGAATCTCATTGCACTGGAGTTCGGGCCATTTAGAAGAGAATAATAAACACATTCTGGCTAGGAATACGTCAACGCATTTTTCTGGCCACTTGTAGTAAAACCATAAAGAGAGCATGGCAACCAACATGGCAAAGATACAAAAAAGTAAGGTTACGTGTCAATGCCAAATATGACCTGACCAAGCATCAAGTGGGATCTAAGATCATAATTCACTATCAGGTTCCCTATCACCTTTTCCTAAGGCAAGGTGGTACAGGCCATGAATAATTTTGGATTGACATGGCCCCTCTAATGCTTGATAAACCTACAAAATGAAAAATAAAAATATGTTCAAAAAAGCCAACTCAAAGTTCCCATAAGTGAGCTAAGAAAGAAGCACGAAATGGCTTCTTTTCTTGTTGCCTTACAAATCTGCAATCATGAAGTAGTGGAAGCTTACACCATTATGGCTGTGGCCACACTAGGAAGTGACATTGAAAGGGGTAATCCCTATCCATCACTTCAAAGTGAAGAGACTACACACAAAACACAGATCGACGCTGTCATCTGCAACATCGAAGAAACGAGCTGTCATGTGGAATAGAGTGGCTACACAGCCTATAGTTTCATGTCAAAATAATGTGGCAGGAAATGGTGAGGGCAGGGTCAAATGGCCAACAAGCACTTCCTGGAACACAGGCAAGCTCCCCTAGGAAGCGGCCCCTCCCAAACATGCCACCCCCCCATGCACATGCTGAGGACTCCAGCTGCTTGCAGCATGCGACCTCCAGCACAGCACTTTGCAGAGCCTTGGTTAGCCACCACACCACTGCCTGCCATGGACCCACAGCACCTCACTGATGGTACATCCTTGACAACATGGCAAGCCGGATGGCCATCTTGGCAGCATGCCAGTTCAGGCTACGTGATGTCCACCACATGGCTGGCCTCCTGCATCACCCCCCGCCACTCCACGGTGCATCCACAGCACCCACTGTCCTGGGCCCACCATCACCTCTAGCAGTACCCTACCAGTGGGGAATGGTGGAACAACATCGTCCTCGGGGAGTGGGATGATGAGCGGTGGCTCTGCAACTTCCACATGAGTCAGGCCACCTTCATGTAGCTGTGCCAGTGGCTGGCACAAGCACTTCACCACCAGGACACCCACATGCGGCCTGTGCTCCCCCTGGAGAAATGAGTAGCCATTGCCACATGGAAGCTGGCCACCGTGGAGAGCAACCACTCGGTCAGCCATCAGTTTGGGTTGGAGGGGGGACACTGTCAGGGTTGTCCTCCTTGAGGTAAGGCACCCGAAGACATGCACCCATGGCGGAGTGCTAGGGAGGGTGGTTCCAGGGAGGGGGCTCCCTTATATGCTACCATACACTCACGGGTGCCTGTGCCCTCCACCCCCGCAGGTCATTGCCGCAATCAACAGGATCCTCCTACACCTCCTGATCCGCCTGGGGGACATGGACACTGCCATGGCCAGCTTCCAACAGCTGGGATTCCCCGACTGCATTGGCACATTGGACAGCACCCACATTGTCATCCAGGCCCCACCACACAGCTGGGGATGGTACATCAACTGAAAGGGCTAACATTCTGTTGTCTTCCAGGCCCTTGTGGATGCCTGAGGATATTTCATGGACATTTGTGTGGGCTGGCTGTGCAGGGCCCATGATGCCTGCATTCTGCAGAACTCATGGCTCAGCCACAGGATGGCCAAGGGCACCTACATCCCCCTACAGGACCTGCCAGTGGGGGACATGACCATACCCCCCATGTATCATCACCGATGTGGCCTACCCTCTCCAGGCCTGGCTAACGTGCCCCTACACAGGACACACCAACGAGAGCCAGGAACTCTACAACATACATCTCAGCCAGGCCAGGAACACAGTTGAGTGGGAATTTGGCCATCTGAAGGTGTGCTTCAGGTGCCTGCTGATGCACCTGGAGGTAGGCTTGCCCAGCGTGTCTGCAGTCACGGGCACCTAGCGTGCTCTCCACAACCTTGTGGACAGCAAGCAGGAGGTCTTCATGACACACTGGGTGGCTGAGGCTATGCTGCACTTTGAGCATCCAGGTGCGGCCCTGTGTTGCCAGGCGCACCGGGACAGGGTGCATGTATAGGAGACGCTCAAGGAGGCCTTTGCCTGGGGGCCCCAATGAGCCAGCCCTGGCCCACTGTGCACAACCACCCCCCGCGCCCACCTCCACTCCATCAGCACCCCTTCCCCCATGCAGTCCCCTCATGATTCCCCACCCGGGGCAAGGCACATAACACTGTTAAATACATTTAACTGTTTTTTTTTAAAGAAAGAACATTGTGATTATTTACATGGGTGGACGAGGTGAACTACTTACTTGGGGGACCGGGGTGCCTCAATCCTCTGTGGTGGTGGCTGGTGAGCAGCCACAACAGCCCCTGGAAGGCGCAGGAAGAATGGGGAGGTAGGGCCAAACTGGGGTTTCTAGGGCTTAGAATCATGGCTGAGGGGGGGGAGCCAAGGACAGGCTGGGCTTCCCCAGCCACAGCCAACGCACCAGCTCCTGCAGCTTGGCTGGGGATATGGCAGATGGAAGCAGAGCCATGAGGGCAGGGGTAGCAGAAGGGGCAGAGGAGGGGGATGAGGCATGGGGGGGCGGGGTATGGGGGAGGCTGAAGGAAAGACCATCCATGGGGCAGGCGGCTGGGCCAGGCAGTTGGCAATGGCCTGGGTCAGTGCGTCAAGATACCCATCTACCCAGTCCCAGGCCACCCCCTCCATGGAGAGCCATTCCCACAGCAAGTGGTTCTGCTCCTGCCATGTGGCTGTGTAGGCTGCTGCCAAATCATCTACCTGGTTGCGGTGCTGGCTGTGCCCTCCACAGCATGTGGTCCAGGAAGGCATAGCTCCTTCACCCTTCTCGGCCACTGAGGGGCTCCCAGGCACCTCCAAGGGGCTGAGGTGGTTGGCAGGTGTCAAGGCTGTGAAGACATAAGGGGAGAGGGTGAAGCCCTGTCAGTAATGAGACTGGGTACCGTGGCCCAGTGGCCTTATCTCCACCACTGTCCCTCCCTGCTTGTGGTGGGGGAACCTGGGGCAGCCCATCTGCTGTGGGGTCCATCAATGCAGGGCCATTAGAGTGGCTGTCCCAGCCCCCCCTGCACTTCCAGGCATATGACCCTCATGACAGCCCATGGTCCCATGTGAGAACCCCCACACACATGTGGGCCCCTCCCTGATGGAGATGATGGCCATACCCAGGTCCCTGGCCCATGGCCTCATGCTCGACCCATGCTGGCTGTGTCAGGGACCGGGACCCCCTCCCCCGCATGGCCAGGGCACCCCATGCCCAGTCCTTCCTGAGGGTACCTTGAGTGGTTCAGGGGAGGCCCAAGGTGGGATAGCCTGGCTGGGGCCCTCAGAGGGCTCCACAATGTAGAGCGGTACCTTGCTCCCACTATCACAGTCCCCTTTGTTGGAAGGTACATCGGGGCCTGGGCTAGTGGGGGGCAGGATCAAGGGTCCTGGCTGGGGCACCTTGCCCTGCCCCTCTGGCTCTGCCATGTCCAGGGTCTCCTTGGGTGGGGCAGGCCCCCCAGGTCCCAGGAACTGGTGGAGTTCTCTGAAATAGGGGCAGGTGGCAGGCGATGCCCTGCCGCCCATAACCCTTAGCTCCATGGGGATCCTGGAGGTCTTGGCTGTTACCCATCAGTCCAGCCAAGATGGGGTGTTACCTTCTGGGGGTGCTTGGAAGTGTTTTCTGGCCAGTTCATGCTCCTATGGCTTCCAGCACACTCTCAGCTTCCAGAACATGGTTTCTGTAGCCCTGCAGCTTTAAGGCACCCGGAACTGACAGCCATGGAGCTCTTGCTGATGGCTAGGGTGCCTCTGTGCTCTGGGGAGGGGCTGGATCCATGGAAGACTTTTCATTATGAAATGGCAGCCTGGGAATGACTACACACATTTCATTTCGAAATCAACATTGAAATGAGGCATTATTCCCAGCACCAGAGTGGAACAATGACTTTGAAATGAACACCTTTTTATTTTGAAATTGATTTTGAAATGAGCGATTTGTGCGTAGTTGCTCTCCTGCTTGTTTTGAAACTTTCCCTTATTTTGAAATTGCTTTTGAATTGAACGGCTAGTGTGGCCACAGCCTGTGTGTCTCACACAGTGCAGGTCCTGATGGTTAAAAACACTCCCATCAGTAATTTTGTGGTCCCATAGAATCATAGAACAATAGAGCTGGAAGAGATCTAAAAAAGCCATCAAGTCCAGCCCCCTATCCTAGAGCAGGACCAAACCCATCAGATCAGCCCTGCCAGGGCTTTGTCGAGGCCAAAACTTAAACACCTCCAGGGATGGAGACTCCACTACCTCCCTGGGTAGACCATTCCAATGTTTCACCCCCCGCCACTGAAAAAGTTTTTCCTAATGTTCAACTTGGACCTTCCCAGCTGCAACTTGAGACCATTGTTCCATGTTCTGCCATCCGTGACCACTGTGAACAGCCTCTCTCTAGCCTCTTTGCAATCTCCCTTCAGTAAGTTGAAGGCTGTTATCAAGTCCCCCCTCAATCTTTTCTGCAGACTAAACAGTCCCAATTACCTCAACCTTTCTTCATAAGTCATATGCTCCAGCCCCCTAATTATTTTGGTCACCCTCTGCTGGACCCTCTCCAGTGTATCCACATCCTTCCTATAACCGGGGGACCAGAACTGGACACAGTACTCCAGATGCGGCCTCACCAAAGCCAAATAAAGAGGAACAATCACTTCTCTGGATCTACTGGCAATGCTCCTCTTCATACAAGCTAATATGCCATTAGCTTTCTTGGCTACAATGGCACACTGTTGCCTCATGTCCAGCTTCTCTTCCACTACAACTCCCAGGTCCTTTTCTGCAGAACTACTACCTAGCCAGTCGGACCCCAGCCTGTAACAATGCTTGGGATTCTTCCGGCCCAAGTGCAGGACTCTTCAGATTTCAGATTTCTTGCAGCCCAGTCTTCCAATTTGTCTAAGTCAGTCTGGACCCTGTCCCTACCCTGCAGCATATCTACCTCTCCCCCAGCTTAGTGTCATCCACAAATTTGCTGAGGGTGCCATCCAGCCCCTCATACAGGTCATTGATAAATATTGTGACCAGAACAGGACCCAGAACCAAACCTTGGGGCACTCTACTAGAAACCGACCGCCATCCCGACATTGAGCCGTTGATCACTACCCGCTGGGCCCGACCTTCTAGCCAGCTTTCTACCCATGACCACCGCAAAAGTGAAACAGATTCTAACTGTCCCATAAAAATAAAGAAAAGATAACCATAAACAGCTGACTAAAACCAAACAAATTTTGTTCAGACACTGGGGCAGTACTGATGATAATTGCATAAATTCAGAGGGTTCATTTGAATGGTATCTCTGGACCAAGGGGAAGAGGATGTGTGGTTTGAAATCTTCTGGTTGAAAGCTTTACCAAAAAGACTCCTTTAAAGGTGAAAGGATATCAATGAGCATTGGGCTTTTAAGCCAAACTATGAAACGTTGTCACATATAAACAAATCTGGGGTTTTCTAAGCCAGAACATCTGCACCGCATCTACACTAGCAAGTTCTTTCAGAAAATCAGGCCCTTTTTTGAAAGAACACACACACACACACATCTCATACAACTGGAAGGGACCTCAGGAGGTCATCAAATCCAGTCCCGGGCCCTCTTGGGAGGACCAACCACTATCCCCTTTTTTTTTCTCTCCTATTTGCCCCAGATCCCTAAATGGCCCCCTCAAGGACTGAACTCACAACCCTGGATTTAGCAGGTCAATGCCCAAAACACATGGTGCAGCCACACACAAAATGAGATCTTTCCATCCAAAAATCAAAATGATGCAGCTGTTCTTTTGGAAGCTCTCTTCTGCTCCCAGATCAGGAAGAGCACCTCCTTCTGAAAGCTTCTTTTGAAAAAAAGCTTGTGTAGATGCTTCTCGGGCATTTTTTTTTTCAAAAAAGCAGTCCTCACAGCACCAGATTTTTCAATCCCTGACCTGTTCCTTCAAAAAAGTAGGGGCTGTGTGGATGCTTTCTACTGAAAGAGCAGATCAATCTTTTGATTCATTTTCTGTGTGTTAACGTGTTCTTTCAAAAGAAGATCTTCTGGGAAGATCATCTTTCGAAAGATCGCTGTAGTGTAGATGCAGCCTGGTGTTCTAGAATGCCCAAAATGGCTGGCATGTGTGCCTGCAAATGCAACCCAGCTGTTTTAGAGGCAAATACAAAATAACACCAACATCCTGCACCCTAGCGCCAAGTTCATCTACCACAGAATCAGTTGAAAATTATGCTCTATGGCAAATGGACAAAAGCATAGTACAACTATACTGGGGATGTGTCTACACTAACAAAAAGCTTTGAAATGGCCGTGCTAGTGGCCAAATTGAAGAATACTAATGAGGCATTGAAATGAATATTCAGCTCCTCATTAGCATGCTGCTGGCCACAGCACTTTGAAGGTGCCGCGGTTCACTCGCCTGCTGCTCGTCTACACAGGAGTCCTTTCTAAAGCACCTTGGCAGCATTGAAATCAGCTGAGAAGGACCCCCAGGTAGGCGAGCCATGGGCAAGCGAACCTTGGTGCTTTCAAAGTGCCACAGCAGGCAGCATGCTTATGAGGCACTGAATATTCATTTCAGTGCCTCATTAGTATTCTTTGATTTGGCCATTAGCATGGCCATTTCAAAGTTTTTTGTAAGTGTTGTCATAGCCTGGGTGGCAGAGGAGTTAGGGTCACCGTATAAAATTCTGTAGTCATTGAAAAATTAAACCTTTACACTAACTCATTAAACTAACTGATATATCTGTAATTACTGTAATCTGTCGAATAGTAATAAAGATTCTGAGGCAACTGCATACAGCAAATAAGGTGCAAACTCTGTTGTGCATCTGAAACAGGGAAGAGAAGGCAAAACAGAGGGAGTGGTCAGGCAAATCAGTGCATTTGCCAGGACCACAATGATGGGAAAAGGATATCATAATATTGGGAAGGAAAATTTGCAGTTTCCAAGTCTAAAATATCCTGGATCTTGGGCACCACATGAAATTAATAATTTGACTGCATCGAGTATGACTTCTAAAGAAGTAATATATATTGAGAGTATGGGTACAGCAGAGAATGGCGCCTATAAACCGCATTCTCCCACTGTGAAGATGACAGTACAAGGAGATGAAATAAACATAGCCTGCTGTAAATGAACCAAGAACAGATGGTTCTGTGAGTGCTTGGCACAAATAAACCTCACACAGAGGAAGACGGCTGGGCCAGAGTCGTCATTAAAGAGAAAGAGTGAAGGCAATGATACAGACTGGAGAGACAAATAGGCCATCAAATGAAAGATATTACCATGGGCAACTGCTTTGGAGACATCTATTGAAAAATGAATACTTATGAAAACTAAGGATCAACTTCAGGTCAGAGAGCTGAGCAGCAACTTCTGCAATTTCACAAAAAATACACCAACTCTAAAACAGAATGGAACCAACAACAAAATTGTAATTTTCCTTTGAAATGAAATTCTGGGAAAAAAGTTTTGGTTTGACAAAAACATTTAATTTCAAAAAAATTGAAACATTTGATTTCAGTTTTGACATTTTGCTATTTTTTATGTTTATCTTTAAAAGTTTCTTTGAAAAAACCTGTGTCCCCCAGTGTTCTGTTCCAAAAATATTAAGACAGTACATTTCAACGTTATGATAATGCTTTGTTTTGTTTTTAAATATTATACTAAGTTATTTTAACTTTGTTCAATTTAAACTAAACCCCTATTTTTTCATTCAAATCTCATCTTGGTAAAAATTTTTCAACATTAGCTTACAGTTAGATTTTTCAGCTGTAAATCACTGGATGAAGAAAGAACCTCAGTATGAATATTGTGTTTTAACAAAAGTTGGTACATCTTATTGAAAGAGAAAACACCTACCCCAAACAAAACATTTGGAAAATGTTTTGAAAATCAATTAATTAATAGAAAAATAGCTCAGGGCTAGAAAATAGTTTCACACTCAAGCTTACACTTTTTATCTTCTCTCTTTCTCTGTACTAATTAACAAAGAGAAACAGCTTCATTAAAACTTCTCTTTTGGACAGTTATTTGTATAGCCAAGAAAAACATCACACATTTTTTTAAAGTTGAATTGAACCATATTGTTCAATTGGAGAAAGGGAGTGACGTTGATAAGGTAACATAGATAAAAATATGTAACATATATAATATGGTAGTAGCTCACTTTTTTCCACAAAACAAATGACCAATTTATTATAGATTTTTTATGTTTTTATTACTGGTATATTGCTATGTACATCTGGATTTCCCTCTACTGAAGTTTTTCTAAACAACCTATTATAATATGGTAGTATCTAATTACTATTTGATGCTTGCAGTACCAATTACTACTAGCTGCCTTTCTGAGAGCATATTGAACGCTATGTCAGAAGCAGCGTATGAAAATAGTTCTTCAAAGGGACTATGAAAACTTTGACATTGTTCTCGCAGACCACCAGATGAGTCTGAAAAAAGAAAGCAGTGTTAATTATTAGAGTGTATATTATGGTGGAGCAATGGTGGAGGAACTCATACTTCGTGCTAAGATTCCAGAGGTTTTTTTTATATATATACTAATATACATACTAATTTGAGATAGCTGGTGATTCACCTCATGCCCATTTCATTTTCTTAGCCATTTTAAAAATAAAAGGGAAAAAAAGGACCATAAAGATTTTTGAAATGAGACACAGGTCTCTAAAAAATAGCTGCTTAACGTGCCACACAAAAAAGTGGCAAACTCCTCTCCTTAATTAAAAGTAAATCATAATACTAAGACATTATGCAATAACTTTTTTATATTTTGGCTCAAGAGTTTAATAGAAGTAGCAAAATTCACTGCTGGCGTAAGCCAGCTTGACTCCATTAAAATCAATGGAGTTGAGCTTGCTGACATTATACGTGAATTTGTCCCTTGAGCTTTGCTCCTGAGACCTTTAATGTCAGCAGCTTTGAAGGAAAGTTGGGACTGAATCCAATCTCCCTCTTTTGAAGTTCAGAGCAGTTCTAAATACAGCTGCAGTTCTGGATGCAAATTTAAGAATCAGATCGTCTTTTCATCAGACCAGAACCGTGAATCCAAATACTGTCGATCTTTCTGGATGAGACATATCAGAACTCAGAACTGTAGTCACAGCTGAAATTGATCCAATGTTTGTTTTAAATCTTCTAGACTGAGTACACAATGAGTTGAAAGAAGTTATTATGACTCAGGAAAGTGGAGTTACCTTGAATAGTTCTATGAAAAGTAAAGCTCAATACCTAGGAATGATCAAAAAGGCTAATAATACATTAAGAACCGTTAGTAAAGGAATAGAAAAGATGACAGGACATGTAATGATACTCTTTAAATCCATGTGCTCACGCCTGGAATACAGTGTCCTGTGCTGATAGCTTCATCTCAAAAAGGATACAGTGAACCTGGAACAGGTCAGAGACTGGCAACAAAGATGATCAAGGCCACAGAACAGTTTCCGTACGACAGACTGAAAACTTCACGGTCTGATAAGTGAATAGAGATGAATTATTTATGCTTTCCCTGATAATACAAAATTGGGGTCAAAAATGATGAAATTAATATAATATTTAATATAAAAAGGGAAGTATTTTTGATGCAAAATTAACCTGTGAAGCTCATTGCCATTGGATGTTGTCATGCCTAAAAATGTATTTGGGTTAAAGAAAAGCAGTTCATTGAGGACAGGTCAACCAATAACTGTTAGCCAGGATGGTTGGGGATATAAAAACCTGTATCAGGTGATCCTAAACCTCTGACATCCTGAAAGGAAAGATGGAGTTGATCACTGCAATGTCACTGTTCTCTACGCTCCCCCTGAAGATCTAGTACTGGACAGTGACCTGAGACACCTTGAAAAATTAGTCTTGAAATGACAAAATCTTCAAAAGGACATCTGATTAACTGCACTATTCCCATAGTCAACTTGCGCAGTAAGCAAACAAGCAGAGGTGCTATGAAAGAGCAACCTTTTGACAGTTTATATAAACATTTGCTTAGTTTTCAATGCAATATATGTACCTGCAAAGACTCACAAAATTTCCATGCAATCCTATGATAAGACCTTCCAGAGGAAGAGAGATTTCATGGGGTGGTAACTTATTTTTGAAAGAAAAGTATTTTTGGTACTCTACTTGAATCTCCAACAGGCTCAGAAAGTCCATCTATGTCAATGATATTCATGGCTGATATTACAAAAAAGACTAAACTGCAATTCCAAATCTAAACTTTTTCAGATTCTGAGGAGAAAGAATAGGAGAAAAAAGGAGAAAAATGAATCAGTTCTTTGGTTTGGACCAAGATCTGAAGTTTGTAACTCACAGCCATTGAATGGTACTTGAAAGAGCCAGTCTTTAAAATAAATAAATAAATAAATAGTTTCCATAAAAAAACACAGTGTTAACTAAATGAAAATGCTTTTCAGGAACATGTTGATTTTAATGACTTTTTTCAATGGAAAAAGCTGAGACCTTTCGTTTTGACTACATCAAATTGTTTTATGTCCTTAGTGTCATTTTAATTAATGTTTTTATAACTTTATAACACATTTATACTTATTTTATTATTAAATTGTATCAAATATTATATTTTGTGTAAGCTATGTGGAGTATTAATGTATACTGTATTTGATATTTGAATATTTATGTCGAAATTATCAAAATTAAATTTATATTGATCCTTAATTAATTTTTTTTCTGGGGCTGCATCTACACTTGCCCCCAACTTTGAAGGGGGCATGTTAATCAGGGTGACAGGAGATTACCAATGAAGTGCTGCAGTGGATATGCAGCACTTCATTAGGCTAATTCTCCCCCCGCAGCAACTTCGAAGTGCCAAACTTTGAAGTGCCAACATGCACATACCTACAGACACTTCAAAGTGCCCACGCTACTCTGAAGTCCCTCCACTACAAAATTTTGGGTTTGTCCACACTTGTCCCCAACTTTAGAGAGGGCATGTTAATCAAGGCAATGCAAGATTACTAATGAAGTTCTGCAGAGAATACACAGCACTTTATTGGGCTAATTCTCCCCCATGGTAACTTTGAAGTATCAAACTACACGTGTGCCGGGACTTTGAAGTTTGATGCTTCAGAGTTGCTGTGGGGGAGAATTATTCACTACAACACTTCATTAGTAATCTTCCATCTCCCTGATTACCATGCCCCCTTCAAAGTTGGGGCAAGTGTAGACAAGCCCTGGATGTACATTGTGAAGGACATTTTGAAATTTCAGTTCATTCTTCCAAATCTCAGCAGTCTTTTTTTTTTTCCTTCAAGATCTCCAAATGCCCTGTGTAATGGAAATTCCTCTCTCTGGACAGCTCTTCTAAAACATTAAGGTATTTTTACCCTCATATAGCAGGGCATACTGACTTCTCGTAGAAACTACAGGTTAGATTTGGCCCAAACCAAGGGAATTTTGTTGATTAAAGTCCAACAAGGATTATATGACAGCAGGCTACAAGTAAGGTCTACTGGGAATGGGGCAGGACTATAAAAAAATAAGCCTTTTCTCAGTTTAAAAAAATTCAGACTCTGTCTCTTTCTCCTTCTGTCTCTCTCTCTGGAGAGATAGACGAAAGGTAAAACCCGGGGCAGCTTTTTTTTCTTACTTCTAAATACCCAAAAGGTAGACTGGATATGAAGCAATATGGGGATCAGAAAGATGTTCAGTTGAACAGACAATGGTATGTGAGCCATGAGAGGAGAATAGCCTGTGGTGAAAGAAGCCATGTAGACTTAAAGTGTATGTGCACCTTGCCCTCTGCTTTGCTTCCCTTTATTAAGGGGGATAACCAGTGTACAATTGGGCAATTATTGTTCTGTCTAGGAAGATTAAAGCACTGTGTTGTTTCTTTGGAGTATTTAGTTCACCTGGAAGATAAGGTTTTGACAATTTGACTGGAAAACTAAATAACATCAAGTACCCTCTCACTACAAGTAAACAAAGGAATGGCAATGCCTGATGCTGGATCAGATAAAAACAAGAAGAAGTCCTGTGGCACCTTATAGACTAACAGCTATTTTGAAGCAAAAGTTTTCATGAGCTAAGACCCACTTCTATAAGGTGCCACAGGACTTCTTGTTGTTTTTGAAGATACAGACTAACAGGGCTACCTCTCTGATACGTGGATCAGATAAGTGATTCCATCATACCACCCAAGCAAAAAAAAAAAAAAAATCTCTCACATGGGAGGGGTTGGCTCCAGAGATCTAAGATCTATTGGAGCTACACAGGGTTTGCTTTTCTGCAGCTCCACAATTTGTGCAGTTGCATACATTGCAAAGTGGACATAGAATGCTACCAATATGATTAGGCAGTATTTTATGTTCACTTTCCCTGGGTGTCAGTGATTTCACACAGTTCAGGAAAATGGAGAATCAGGCCCAAAGTATAACAATTTAGCAGATTATTTATTTTAAATACTTAGATTTTAAGGTAAATGAACCCCAGACCTCTTCATTATTTCTGATGACTTTCTGTAGGACTTTGGTATAAGGTAATGATGTCTACAACAATTGTGTGTGTGTGTGTGTGTGCGTGTGTGTGTGTTCAGAGTGATTCTGGCTGCAAAAAAGAAATTCATCATGAAGTTTTCAATTATTTTGTTTACTCAAGGAAAGAAGGACAATCCAGGGAACTATAGACCTGTCAGGCTTACCTCAATCCCTGGGAAAATAATGGAGGGAATCCTCACGGAATCCATTTTGAAGCACTTGGAAGAGGGGAAAGTGATCAAAAGTAGCCAACATGGATTCACCAGGGGCAAGTCCTGCCTCACCAGTCTGATCAGCTTCTATCACGACGTAACAAGCTCTGTGGACATGAAGAAGTCAGTGAGGCTGTGTCTACACGTGCACGCTACTTCGAAGTAGCGGCACTAACTTCGAAATAGCACCCGTCGCGGCTACACGCGTCGGGCGCTATTTCGAAGTTAACTTCGACGTTAGGCGGCGAGACGTCGAAGTCGCTAACCTCATGAGGGGATCGGAATAGCGCCCTACTTCGACGTTCAACGTCGAAGTAGGGACCGTGTAGACAATCTGCGTCCCGCAACATCGAAATTGTGGGGTCCTCCATGGCAGCCATCAGCTGGGGGGTTGAGAGATGCTGTCTCTCCAGCCCCTGCGGGGCTCTAAATAGGTCACTGTGGGCAGCAGCCTTTAGCCCAGGGCTTCTGGCTGCTGCTGCTGCAGCGGGGGATTCATGCTGCATGCACAGGGTCTGCAACTCGTTGTCGGCTCTGTGTATCTTGTGCTGTTTAGTGCAAGTGTGTCTGGGAGGGGCCCTTTAAGGGAGCGGCTGGCTGTTGAGTCCGCCCTGTGACCCTGTCTGCAGCTGTGCCTGGCACCCTTATTTCGATGTGTGCTACTGTGGCGTGTAGACGTTCCCTCGCAGCGCCTATTTTGATGTGGTGCTGCGCAACGTCGATGTTGAACATCGACGTTGCCAGCCCTGGAGGACGTGTAGACGTTATTCTTCGAAATAGTCTATTTCGATGTCGCCACATCGAAATAGGCTACTTCGATGTAGGCTTCACGTGTAGACGTAGCCTGAATGTGATATACCTTGACTTCAGCAAGGCTTTTGACACGGTCTCCCACAACATTCTTGTCCATAAGTTAAGGAAATATGGATTGGAATCTTGGACTATAGGATAGATAGAAAGCTTTCTTGATGGTCAGGCCCAAAGGGTAGTGGTCAATGGCTCAATATCTGGATGGCAGTCTGTTTCAAGCAGAGCGCCACAAGGCTCGGTTCTGGGGCTGGTGTTATTCAACATCTTTATTAATGACCTGGATGAGGGACTGGGTTGCACCCTCAGCAAGTTTGCAGATGACACAAAACTAGGGGGAGAGGTAGATATGTTGGAGGGTAGAGAGAGAATCCAGAGGGACCTGGCTAAATTGGAGGACTGGGCCAAAAGAAATCTGATGCAGTTCAATAAGGAAAAGTGTAGAGTCTTGCACCTGGGGCAGAAGAATCCCAAACATTGTTACAGGCTGGGGACCGACTGGCTCAGCAGCAGTACGATGGAAAGGCACCTATGGGTTATGGTGGATGAAAGGCTGGATATGAGTAAACAGTGTGCCCTTGTAGCCAAGAAAGCTAACAGCATACTGGGGTGCATTAGGAGGAGCATTTTGAGCAGATCTAGGGAAGTAGTTATTCATTTTTATTCGGCACTGGTGAGGCCACATCTGGAATATTGTGTCCAGTTTTGGGCCCCCAAATATAAAAAGGGATGTGGATTTGCTGGAGCAGGTTCAGTGAAGGGCGACAAAAATGATTCAGGGTCTGGAGCGCAAGACCTATGAGGATAGGCTGAGGGATTTGGGCTTGTTTAGTTTACAGAAGAGAAGACTTAGAGATGATTTAATATCAGCCTTCAACTTCTGGAAGGGGAGCTCTAAAGAGGAGGATGAGAAATTGTTCTCAGTGGTGTCTGATGGCAGAACAAAGAGTAATGGTCAGAAGTTGAAGAGGGAAAAATGTAGTTTAGATATTAGGAAAAACTTCTTCACCAGGTAGGTGGTGAAGCATTGGAATGCATTGCCTAGAGAGGTGGTGAATTCTCCATCCCTTGAGGCTTTTAAGTCCTGGCTGGACAAGGTCCTGGCTGGGATGACTTAGTGGGGGTTGATCCTGCTTTAAGCAGGGGGCTGGACTAGATGACCTCCTGAGGTCCCTTCCAGCCCTGTGATTCTGTGATTCTCTGTTCTTGGCTGGCTTCCATAATCTGTATCTCCTCCTAACATTTGGAAGGCATATCACACTGAAACTGTTAGTGATGAAACAATGTGGCAAAATATCTCGCTACACCCACAGGCGGCACCTTGATGGATATGGATAATAGCTCCTGCAAGGCTAGGCTTTTTGAGATAGAAGAAGTCCCAGGAGGAAATGGTAAATTTGGTTTTCTTAAATATTGCTGGTGTGATTACTGCTTATCTGTGACTTGTTAATCTGAAATTGTATTTTTGTGTAGATCTTATTTTGGTGTGAGAATTTCCTCTGACTTGTATAGAACAGTGTTCTGAGCTGGTACTTCAAATGCCTTTTTTGCCCTCCCTTGCATTTTTATTTTTCGAAATCAAATAAGCAGATTGCCTCCATTCTGGCAGAGTATCTTAAAATACAACATGGTTTGCATAATGAGCAGCTGTAATTGATGTCTCAGTTGAATGTGAGAGACAGGTCTGTGCTCATCTCCTATTAAACTACTTCCGAGCAAGCCTTGGCTGGTGAGGGAAAAGAATACATATTATTAGATTACTTGATAGTACACCTATCACTCTTTTTGACCCAAAGTCATTTCCATTTGCAATGAGCAATTTCAGTTACATGGTACAGTTACAGTTGAGTTCCTCTGCCAGACCAATGTATAGCAGCAGTCAATGCTCTTGAGAGATATATTCTCCAGTTGTAGTGAAAGAGGCAGATTTAGTAAGACAAGACATTTTTCCTCTCTGGGCTTTGTGATACATAAAAGTCTTGTCAGTTTGACATTTGCTACCTTTGCTTTATGATTTTGCCCTATTTTTCTCTTCTCCTGTTCCCATGCTATCATTATCATCTGTCTTGAATGCTTTTTCACTGCAAACTGAGGGCAGAAGAAATAGCTATGTTTCCAGATTACTCTGCTTTTTTCAACTCACCAGGAAAAATAGCAAGGGTGGGAATATTTTATTACACATTATTTATCAAATCATCCATAATACATATTAACTAACTTCTGAGTATATATGATAGCCAATTATCAGCCTCTGACGACTGAATGTAGATTTCTGATAATCAAACATAGTCACTCAATATTTGGTATGCCTGTCTAGAATCATGTTTATAAATTCAGAAGCCAGATTTTATGACATCAAATACCCATTTATCAGGCTCCTACTTACAGTCCAGAGACATCTCACATAGTCTTGTTAGACCAAAAGAAAATAGTTTACCAGGCCAGTGTGATCCAATAGGCCATCCTCCTGCTTAAGGTGCTAAGCATAGCTCACACAATTTGAGTTGTTAGCTAGCTAATCTTAGCTTCAGAGCTTGTGTTTAATGCATTTGTGAATGTTTGCACTTTCAAATAATTAGAAACAACATGGAGGTTTAGAGCAAGCATTGAGAGAGTTCTCCTCAGTAACAGACTTTCAGTGATTTCTACCTGTTAAATCCTAGCCCTGGTGTTTGTCAGTATTAGAATCAATGTAGTTCACATGTATCTGGTTTGGTAGTGCTTGTTTTTTGTTTGTATATGAATGGATTCTGGGATACTTTCACAGATGAACACCAAATCTGGTTATCCACATTGTGTGAGTCTGTTATTTTTCATCAGTGTTTGCACAACCACCCTCTGTTCACAAGAAACTTTGAATCCTGAGCCTTAGCATAAACAATTCTTTATTTAAACACTTGTAAAAGAAATATGCAGTTGTTTCCTCTTTTGAATTTTCTGATCTCCACAGTAAGGAGTTAGAATTTTTTTCTAATGTGAGTAAACACACCAGATGCATAGCATATAGTCAAAGTGAACAGCTTGCAAATAACCTGTGTTGAGAAAGGGTGAACCAAAAATAAGTTGTGATAGCCTGTCAAACCAATGGAGAGAGGAAATGTCTGTGGCACTAATTTGTCTTAACACTGGAAGGTTGTTTTTTTGTTTGTTTGTTTGTTAAACTCAGAGCAACAGAGGATAAGAGTGTTTATTGGTTATTATACCTTTGGATGGCTGAGTACTATTCAGATGGCCAAATAACGATCATGCCACAGATGACAGGCTCTCCTTTTCCCTGATGTGACACCTTTAGTGTGACCTAAAATAGAAGAGCTCAAAAGAAGGCAGAGACTGATACTGTAGCACATTTAAGTGGATAGGAGGAGACTTGGACATGGAAATATGTAAATGGAGTCCACCCTTAACTTTGGGAGCATGTATGGGGACTCTTCCACAGTTTATCAGGCTCCCACTATAGAAAATAAACTTTGTTTAGTAAGAATGGCAGAACATCAAGTGTAAGTATGAACAAACTTAAATCTCCCAGTGCACCAGGAAGTGTGAAGTCAAGGGTAATCTGAGTGAATCAAATACTAACTGGATGGCAAGGAACGGAAACAGTAAAAAGTTAGCATAGTTTTTCACCTCCTTTAATTCCACATGGCTACATTTTAGCTTTACTTATAACTAAAAGGGTCACATAACCTTGTGGGCTAACATGGAATAATCTTAACAGAAGATAATAGATGCTGCAACACATTGGGCTTGTCTACACTAGCTTCCTACTTCAGAGGGAGCATGCTAAGTAGGGAGTTGGGAGTTTATTAATGAAGTGCTGTGGTGCATAGGCAGCACTTCATTAAGCAAATTCCCCCTCCCGCCGTGGCAACTTCGAAGTGTTAAACTTCAAAGTGCTGGCTCGCGTCTAGCTGCAGGTCACCTGCCAGTACTTCAAAGTGCCTGGGGTACTTCCAAGTCCCTTTACTCCTCAAAATTTTGACGAGAGCCAGGAGTTGGAAGTTTAATGCTTCAAAGTTGCCACAGGGCACGGGGTGGGGGGTGGGGGGGAATTTGCTTAATGAAGTGCTGAATATGCAGCACAGCACTTCATTAATAAACTCCCAACACCCTACTTACCATGCTCCCTTCAGGCCTCTATGCCAGGTGCTTCATGAGTGCCCTCTTTTCCCTTTTCCTTGTGGCTTCCACCTTAAGGATTGCCTTGTGATACTGGTGGTTGGTTTTCTAAGGGTATGTCCAATCCATTGCTAACTTCTCCTGTTTTGTTTTTCAGCAGGAAGCTGGTGATTTAGTTTTCACAGGTCTTGTTTATTGACGGTGTAGGGCCAGTGGGTCCGGAGGATTATACGTATATGTTTTCACTGAATGAGACTTACAGTATTAAAAATGATAAATACATTAATCTGTTTTACCTTTGCAATAACCTTAAGGAAAAGCTATGCACTTATACAGCAACAATGATCATATAAAGAGCTGAAAGTACCTAATGACCATAAGTCATCATATATTATTACTCTACCTCTGAGTGCTGTTAACATCATTTTACAAAAAAAACTTTCTGCACTGCAGTTTTGTAAGTGTTTTGCCCATGCTCATATGGAAAGTTAATTAAGACAATGCATATTTTAGCACGAATCAGCAGTAATTGCTGTTCAGTGTCATGCAAGGCTCTAGCAACTAATCTTTGAATGACTCAACATAGGAGACTTGTATTTCTCTGCAGGACTTCTAGAAATTGACCTTCCATTTCATACCACCCACTAACCACTCCAGCGCAGCATTCAGGATATGTTTTCTTCTGTGTAAATATCTTATTTCCCAAATATCCTATTACTACTTAACCACTTTGAAATGGATTTAGAACTGAATATTTCAGTACTCAAAGCACTGAATAGGCTGACCTTGAGCCAGCTCAGCCTCCACCTCTGTACTACTTGTAGTACTGCAGATGATGTATCCTTTACAGAAAACTTCTTGAAACTAGTGGTTGTCTCCTCCCACTTCAGGGCCCCAGGCTATGGAACTGCCTTCCAAAGGAAATTCAGATAAATTTGAATCATGTCACTGTAGATTCATGTCGTGAAACCATCTCCAAAAATGGAGCAACATAATAGTCAGTAAGGGTATGTCTACACTTACATGCTTGGAACACCACAATCGATCCTCCACGGTTCAATTTTGTGGTGTCTGTGAAGACACCACAAAATTGATCTCTCCAGGGCCAGCTATTGACCTTAGTACTCCACACTATGCTGTGGAGTAAAGGTCATCAGTGTGAAGCCAAAAAGCCTTGATCTACACCAGGGAACAAAGTTGATCCTGATATGTTACCTCTAGCTATATTAATGATGTATCTAGAACTATGTATTTGGGATAGACATTTTTCCTTGGTGTGAATCGTGCCCAAGAAACACCTAAAATAATCCTGCTCAAAACCATAATCAAGGGAGGACTGGAAAACTTATTTTGGAATTAGATGTCACAATTTACGTGCGTGATACTGAATGCCCAAATAATAGAAGTGTTGCCATTGGATAGTCTCAGAGAGGTAGCTGTGTTAGTCTGTATATTTGCAGAACAAAAAAAACAGTCTCCTAGCGCTTTAAAGACTAACAATATAATTTATTAGGTGATGAGCTTTTGTGGGACAGACCCACTTCTTCAGATCAGGAAAATCCTGATAAATGATAACTGAGATGCAGAGAATTTAACAGAGAGAGAGAAAAAAAATAAAATGAATGCTGACAAATCAGCTAGGTAGGACAGAAGGAGTGGGAGAAAAGAGAGGGGAGAAAAATAATTTCTCCAAGTATCTATTAAGTGCTCTTCTGTCCTATCTAGCTGATTCATCAGCTTTTATTTTATTTTTTCTCTCTCTCTGTTAAATTCTCTTCATCTCAGTTATCATTCATCAGGATTTTCCAGCTACAAAGGAGTGGGTCTGTCCCATGGAAGCTCATCACCTAATAAATTATATTGCTTATCATTGGATGTCCATGTTAAAACAAATTGGTAGCTGTTATACTTGAGCTCCTTGAGGGTGTTGAAATCTATGCCCTGTGACGTTAAAAGAGATGGGTATCTGACAAGATTCTAGCTCTAAAGAGTCCCCTCCTAGGAAATTTGCTCACTGCATCCACCCACCCACCAACTATAGCTACTTGAGTCTGGGTTTGTTAACTCTTCTGTCATGCTGGAATATCCCCACCCACAGCTTTTTTTTAAACGAACCTAAAGAAGAATTGGGCTGCGGGTTCAAAGAGCTTTCCTTCTTATTTACCCTACTTTTTTAGTTTACTTTTCCTTTTTTCACTTCGATTTTTGTTGTCATACGTCTGTAATACTACCGTGATAGTTTATGATGAGATTGAAGTATGTAAAGATACAAATAAGAATACAGAAATGAGGTTCAAACAATAGAGCTGTCTGGACAAAGATAATTTTGTTTTGAAGCAACTTTTAAGGTTTTGAAATTTGTCTTTGTTCTTTGCAGAGCAAACAAAATCTTGTGAATGTTTTTTTTAAATAAAATGTTGATGAAATAGCTGTTTTCAGATATTTCAGGTATTTTATGAAAATTACATAAGTACATAAACTTGAAAACAAAATCTTCCTATGCTGTCTCATTGTGTTACTTCATCATGTTATTGTTCTCACTTGAGAAGGCTGTTTTGGATGCAGATGTTTTCCTTATTTCCCTCACAGCCCTATTTCTAAAACTCCTTAACTGTTTTTCTAGGTTTATGAGTACAGAAAACTTGATAAGTGAACTTGAAAAGCTGAACATGTGCATCAGCAAGTTTTTGTGGAGTCTTCATAACTGTACTGAGGTTGGGTCAATACCTGTTACACGTTTTTTTCCTCACTGAAATTAATATCTATTGATTATGCTGATTGGCATTAGAAAATATGTTTCTTGGAAGAGATATCTGATGGCTGAGGAACATCAGTATCAAAAGATCACTTATAAACAAGTCCTGTATTAAATAAATACATGAGCCATTTTAGCAAGATTCCCATTAAACTTGACTGATGTTTCCAAAGTTTTACACTAATATTTCTTTAGCCATAAAACAATTTAATGATGCATGTTCATTCTGACAAAATAAAATCACATCATATACACAATGATATGATGTAATTCATTGCTTACCACATCAAAGGCACAGGATCCTAAATAAAGAAATCAATGCTTTGAATATTATATAATTGAAAGCAAAGGTGTAATCTATTCTGAAGTAGGAAGGTGTAACATACGAAATATACCTCCTACACTCAACAGAACCTCTGATAATTTCCTGGTGATGGTTATTATAAATCCGGAGTGACATTTCTAATTTTATTTTATTCAATTTATATTCTTTGGTCTCACTCATTGGCAAAAGAATTCAGCCTGGGCAAAGTCCTGTATCACAGTAAACACTATGAACTTAAATTATGGTATTTATTCACACTTATATTCATCAGAAATTGCTATAATGCCACATAAATGTCTTTCTTTCAAGAATATGGACTTTCTTTTCCTGTTATGAATTGTTAGCATGAGGCATTCTGTGCCTTAGTTAGCTAAGTCATGCACACCAAAGTCTCCACAAATTACGCATTGCTAACTTTTTTCATGGACTAATGTACTTAGCTAAACAAATATTGTTTTCTTTCCTTTAGAAGGCCTAATAAATGTTGTTTATAGCTTATATAAGTAGGTAAAATAAACGTGTCATATGGAATATAAGGGGGTGCTAGAAGCCATTGACTTGAAAGGTATCTGATATTTTCTACCTGCAAGCAAGTATTCTTCTTTCCCCAGTTGATCTCCAATACAGTTCAGTAAATAATAACTGCACTCAAGCATCAGTATTACATGAGTGTCTAACGAGGAGGTGAGAGATGTCTTTTTTTCAGGACAAATTTGGCCACGCATAGACAACTGAACTTTTAGTCACAGACTATTTTTTAAATTATACCATATAAGGGAATAGAATCTCACACATTATTGGTACTTCATCACTATAGTAAAGAGGCCCATAAAGAAATCTTGAATAGATGCTGCAGTATGGACAAAATCAACTTGGCACATGGTAAAGAAATTAAAAGGTCACTAACTGATAATCTCAAAATTAGAGTTGGGTGTTCCCTCTGATATTTACTGTCCACTGGGGGAATATATTTTGTTATGTGCACTATGGAATGTGCCTATTTTCACCATCAGCAGAAACACATGCCGCCCACTGTGGCTGCATCTACACTAGAACAATCTTTTAAAAGAAGTTCTTCCAGAAGATCTCTTCCAAAACAACTTCTTTTGAAAGACTGTCCCCACACAAAAAAGCAAACTGAAAAATCTATCTGTTCTTTCGACAGAGTGTATCCACACAACCCCTGCTCTTTCAAAAGAATGGGCCAGAGATCGAAAAATCCAGCATCATGAGGAATGCTCTTTTGAAAAAAGGGCCCTCAGGGTGTCTACACGCATTTTTTTTCCTGCAAAAATCTAGTAGAAAAAAGGTGCTCTTCCTCATCGGTGAGGAAGATTTCCAATTGAAAGAGCACATTTTGGGCATTTCTGCACATGCCACTTTCTCCAAAAGTGGCATGCTAATAAACTACCCAAAAATGCTAATGAGGTGCGGATGTAAATTTCCAGCACATCTTCAGCATTGGGTCACATGATTTGGAGTCCAGAAGAAGCTCTTCTGGACCCCAAAACAGCATGTAGAGGAGCAGGCCCTGGGGGATCTTCCCGAAGGAAGTCCTCCTTCTGGAAGCCCCTTCTTCCTGAAACCATTCAGGAAGAAGGAGCTTCTGGAAGGAGGATTCACTTCTGGGAGATTCCCCCAGGGGCCACTCCTCTACACGCTGTTTTGGGGTCCAGATGAATTTCTTCTGGACTTCAAATCATGTGACCCTATGATAATGAGGTGCCAAAATGTACATCTACATCTCATTAGCATTTTGGGCCATTTATTAGCATGAGACTTTTGGAGAAAGTGGCATGTGTAGAAATGGCCTTTGTGTGTAGATGGGGGTTCTTTTGGAAAAGGACCAGTTTTTTCAAAAGAACTTGCTAGTGTAGATACAGTCTGTGGTGCTTTGCTTCTCAGCTGGGCAGTACCTGAATCTCTCAGCTCTCAGGGAAAATTGATGATGACAGATCAATTACAGAAGATTTTTAAAAACTGGCTTCATTCTGATTAGAAATGAATACCAACATTTTTCAAAATTCTCTGAAAAAGAGAAAACAAGCTCAAGGGCTGTCTGCCTAGTTGGCTGTCCTGAAAATGCAAACTGTGGAAGCAAAATGTAGCAAGGGACATAAACCAAAGCTGTGGCTGAGAGGCTGGGATGCTGGAACAATTTTTTAAGCCGGGTTGCTGAAAGGCAATGAACCAAACTGTAACCCATTATAGGATGGAAACCACATCTATGCAGAGGTAGTGGCAGCATCTCCAACATCTGTAGTTACAGCACCAGCGACAAGGGGAGATTTGTTTTTCAAACTATTGAGTGCCAAGTTGCTATCCCCAAATTACTAACTTGCCATCTTGAGGAACAAGACAAGGTAAGCTTAATGATTGTTCCTCAGCGCTGTTTCAGGCACAGAGTGCTTACTACGCTGTAGGGCAGCAATGGGCAACCTAGACTGGTGAGTGGGGGCCAGATGAGTGGCTGTTCTTCATCTCAGTGGGCTGCATGATAGTTTTGCTAAGTCAGGTGGCCCATCTAGAATTTGTGGGGGTGTGTTGATTGAACCATAGCAGTGCTTTGATTGGATGCAGATGGAGTGCATAGCCCTCCGAGCCAATGATGTGTGCAGTCAGCATGCACCTCACTTCATGTGCCCTTGCTTTACGTGCCGTCACTTTAGTAAGACCAGTAGGGGGAAAAAAATCCTATGTGGGTGGAAACTAGTGGAGTCTGGCAGCCCTGCTAATGGTAAACAAAATATCTTGTGGGCCGCACATAGACCTCCTGAAGCTGCCCACCACTGCCTTTAGTTATACCATGATTAATGACAAGCAAAGTGCGCACAATCATGAATATTTTGTTAGGAAAGGAAATGAGGGGAATAAAACAAACCAAATCCTAAGCAAACAGTAAACAATGGTTATTCCAATCACAATTTCCTCTGTTTGACTGTGAAGATCTTTCAATAGACTTCGAATCTGTGACAGTGGGACTTTCTTACAGTGATGCTCTTTTTCAGATAACTTAAGACTGAAGTACATTCAACATCACAAAAGTAGCAAGTGCCATCTTAGCATGTGAAAGAGAACTTATAACAGATTATAAACGGGAAAATAAATTTAAATTGGAGCAGTGGAGAATCAAGTTTGGGCTTCTCATGTATCACCTAAAAAGTCTAATAATGGGCAAAGGTAAGATATGTTAACTAAGTCCTATGAAAATGAAGGAACTCTTTACCTCATTTGCTTAACAGAAGCCATTCAAGAATTACCTGACTGAATTTGCAATGTTTCTTATAAACCACAAACACACTCTAAGAAGTGGTTTTATGACAGGCAAATCAATGAATACTAAGAATCTTATGCTCAAATTATATCACACTCACTCCCTGCATTTACAAAGATTAGTTTATATCTCCTTTCCAGGAATACATAGTTCAAACAATCCAGTGGTTAACAGAAAGGTGTTACTACTTAACACTACATTAGTGTTTCCAAATCTTCTTAAATTCACTTCAAGAAGAAAATTAAATCTAATTCCATGGCAGGATGTTTCCATACCCCTTCTTGTCAGTGATGTTGCCATATCTCTGATGTCTTCACGGTTCAGCTTTGGTTCTGCACTGGAAGGCCACTTTCTTCTGAGGCCGCAGGGTGACTTCTTTTGTCTTCCTAGCTGTTATATTGCTTCTCTTTTTTTCCTAGGATAAAATTAATAAACTGAGTTAGGATAAAGGTATTGAGCATTGGCAGCTCAGTTCAGAAAGACATAGTTTCCTTCTTCTATAATTGCATTGAAGACAAAGGACAAACCATTGATGGACTTGGCGGGTTCCATCCATTGCTACCTTTAATTGGCTAAGCATCTTTATGGGATATTCTTGATAACTTTTTTAGTTCATGACTATTCTGTCTGCTAATGCATATTCAGTAGGATTGTAATGCAATTTCACAGTTAAAATGCTAACTTTAAAAAGACAAAAGCAACATAATTCATTCTTACACAGTTAATTCACTGAGATATCCTTCTAATTCCATCATCATTTAATATAAGCTGAAGTTCTGTGCCAAGTCAGTCTAAACACTCTAACTTTCAATGTACCAGCCTTCTACATCTAAAATAATCTTTTCTAAATTTCAACCGTTCACCAAAAGAATCTTTAATCTTTTGGTCATCAAAGAAAATATTTTCTTCTCCTTAAGAGAGGTGGCTGTTGTCTTTTTAGGTTTGGAAAGAAAGGTGCTTAAATTCTGCCAGATATTTAATATTTTTCCTAATTATTACATGTAGTACCGTAGCTGTGATCAGTACCAGGACAAGCTGAGTGATGCGATATCTCTTATTTGTCCAACTTCTGTTGGTCAGTAAGTAAAGCTTTCCCACTACACAGAGCTCTTCTTCAGGTCTGGGATAGGTGCTCAGTGTCATAGCTAAACACATGCTCAAACAAATACAAATACTTACAGTAATCTGATATGAATTTATCTTCTAAGTGTCTGCAAATTGAAAACTTAATTATTTGGTCTATTGCCTTTCAAGGTACAGAAGTTAAGGTGACTGATCTGTAATTCCCCAAATTGTCCTTATTTCCCTGTATTTTTGTAAATTTGGCACCTTATTTGCCCATTTCAAGTCCTTTGGAATCGCTGCTGTCTTTCATGACTTTTTGAAGATAATTGCTAGAGGTTCAGGTATCTCCTAAATTAGCTGCTTGAGAATTCTAGGATGTACTTCATCAGATTTTGGTGATCTGAAAACAATTAAAGTGTTTAAGTAATTTTAACTTGTTGTTTTCCTATTATAACCTCTGATCCTACCTTCTTTTTACTGGCATTCTCTTTGGTGAAAACTGAAACAAAAAAATCGTTTAGCATTTTTGCCCATTTCCTCATTTTCTGTGATTACTTACCCTCATTTTTCTACCCTATCCTTACTTTTCTTTTTTGCTTCTAATGAATTAGTAGAATGTTTTTTATTACCTTTTATGTCTCTAGTTAATGTAATTTCATTGTGTGCCTTGGTCTTTCCAATTTTGTCCTAATTTATTTACGTTCTTTGTACTTGGACCTAGTTTCCAAGTCTCCTTAACTAAACAACTCTGATATATCTCCAGAGCACATCCATCCCATGAACTGCACAAGGCGCGGTTCCTATGGATAAGAAGACGTGTGATCATGTAAATAAAGGTAACACCATAAGGCATATCTATGGAGGAGTGCCACTGGCCACCTTAATTATGGCACTTTCTAACTATTGAATTTCGATGGCAGCCTTTAAAATATTATTTTAACGTTGCCATTTTTGTTCTGTAATATATCTTATACTTGCGGTTTTCTTATTTTAGTAACCAGTTACAATAGGGTTAGTTGGTTCCATGTTGGCACATTAAACATTAATTATTCACATAACAACAATATTATCAGTCATTACATTCAATGTGGATATAAATGGAAACAGCTGAACATAACAGGACTTAAAGTAATTTTAAGCATCTGAGCAATAAACAAAGATTTTCACTTATAATTGAAAACTTTATTTTAATAAGTTACCAAAACACTTCATGGTTAGGTCCACACTCTCATTCCTTTTTCAAAAGGGGCATACAAATAAAGGAAATTGAAAATGCAAATGAGGCACAGATTTACATATCTGGCATCTCATTTGCATGCTCTTCTTTTGAAAGAAGAAAAGCAGTGCTGATGGGGCTCTTTTGAAAATAAACCCCATCTTTCAAAGTACCCTTCCTAAAAAAATAGGAAGTAGGGTTCTTCCAAAGAGGGGGATTACTTTCAAAAGAGCTACATCTACATTGTTTTTCTTCTTTTGGAAGAAGAATAGGCAAATGAGATGCCAGATAAGTAAATTTTTGCCTCATTTGGAGTTTCAATTTCCTTCATTTGCATGCCTCTTTCGAAAGGGGAATGCTAGGGCAGATGTAGCCCCTATGTTTTGCAAAAGCTAAATTAAAGTTGTAGAGTGTTTACATAAGAAATCAGTTTCAATAGGAGACATTTGAATGATTGTTTAATACAATGATCTCCCACCCGCTAATCTCATTTTTGTCCCATTTCTGTCACATTAAAATCTGACAATGGTCCACATCCCCCGTGATTGATCTGAGTTGTTTTTTCTCCTCTCTTGATGTATGCTACTGATAATTGGCCATTTCCACCTTGCTGAATAGACCTTGTCATCTCTGGCCCTACCTTTTGCTGAGACCCCTTCTCTATAAATACTCCTCTGAACACACCCCCATGCATCTGATGAAGCGGGTCTTTGCCCATGAATGCTTATGCTCCAAAATATCTCAGACAAGACACAAGACACTTAACATCCCTCACCCCTTTCCTTCAATCCTATGCACTTGATTTGGCAGTTTTTATTGCAATTTTTTGGACCTCTTTACTTACAGATGTCAGTCTGTTCTGAAAATGCTACTGATCTGATGAAATAGGTCTGTCCTATGAAAGCTCATCACTGAATAAATCACTTTGTTAATATTTAAAGTGTTACATTTCTTCTGCTTTGTTTTATTAGTAGTAGCCCTGGTATACTTGGAAATCAAAACTGGATATAAAGACCATGTCCCTTCTGTGTCCTCAGGCTTGCCCAGGGATCCTGACTGGAAGCTAGAGTTTCATTCTTCTGACATACGAGTGCTAAAATAAAGATGTGAGAGACACAGGTGTTTCCATACTTTGCTCTGCTCAGATCCAATGGTAGCCCCCTTTGATACAGGGAACTCAGTCAGACCCTTTCTTAGACTTCCACTTTGCACTGTAAACTGCCAAACATACAACAAAGGTAACAACTCCTTAAACTGGCTGCCGGGATTTTCCAGGTAGAAAATCTCACACTATAGTTTGCTAGTTTTTTTTTTTTCAGATAGAAAAAATCCCTTCAAGACCCCAAAACTGGCAATTAGCCAACCCCACCTCCCCCATCCCACCCCATTACAAGGGAGCCAAGAAAGAGACTAAGGATGAGGCTGAAACAGAGAACCCCACCCCACCCCATCAGTTACCCTAACTTGATGGTTACCCTATCCAGCTAAGTGTAGCGATCCACTGAGCCTCTACTTTTATCTAAAAGCAGTCAATCAGCTGAGCTCAGCACCATCCCCACCACAGAATGGCAGAGGCAGAGTAGTCTGGTAACCTAGGCCATTAAGATATTACGTTTTTTTAAGTCAGTTGGTAAGAGCTCAAATGCAAACTACATGGAGGAGCATTTTTACAGAAGAAAATCTCATGCTCTCTTTTTATGCTTCATAGTGCCAGCAACATAGTTATAGATGCCAAATAAACTCTAGGAGAAATGCTTAAACTATCAGTATTCTCAAGATGGATATACCTTTTTTCATTTAAAGCACTGAGCTCCAACTTGACATATGAGATGTCAGTAGAAAATCATGTTTGAGCCTTTACTGTAGGCACAACTGGAAGCAGTTCTGTTGAGAACTCTCAGTTCAATAGTAGAGGGGACACTACTTCATGTAAATAGGATAGCTACACTATTAGATCCATTCCCAGTATATCTGGAGAGAATCATGGCTTTCAGTGGGTGACCTCAGGCTCCGAACATCCTGGCTTATCTTGCATAACAAGACAGCTGAAAATAAAGAAGAGATTTTGACAGATAAAATAACTTTAGGGCCTTAAGGAGAAAAAAAATGCTATTTACAAAATAACTTCATATTTGAATAGTTGAGGCTGCTTTTATAAAACTAGTAGAATACGTCTTTTCTCTTTTTCTTCTATCAAGTACGTTGGGAAAATGCAATAAACTCAACCTTAATAATTTAGGCAGAAAGGAAAATAAATGGGTAATTATAAGTATTCTGTCAGTCTCTTAATTACCAAAGCATAACAGTTTTGCCATTGAATGCTATTACAGAAGGCATAGCAGGCTGTCTCCTTTAGATACAGTGAAAAACAAGGATCTGAACTACAATTAAGCAAGCCACAAAAGAATAAATTAAAGCCAATAAGGGAGAAGGAGGTGGACCTATCTTCACACCCTTTTGCTGAACCACATTTTAGAGTCTAGGCACCTGTAATACCACTGGCTTTTTGGCACTGGATAGAGGTAAGAAATGTGCAGTTTCTTCTGAGATTGATTCTGTAGGATCATTTATAGAGACCTACAAAGTATTTTCAAATCCCTTATTTTCCCACTATTATCTCCTTGTCTATCATAGTACTTACTGAACTGTACTTCTCTGCTCATGACCTAGAACTGAAGGGATTGGTGAGATTGCATGCATTTGTAAAGAGAACAGACTCCAGCTTCTGAAAACTGAGACACTTGAGTGTCAGATAGAATTGGGTACAAGTATGCAGCACTTGACAAGACAAGACCTAGAAGGATGGGACCTTATCCAGAGAATGAAGAGCCAATACTCGAGAAACATGAGAATGAGATATATGATCTAAAAGAGAAAACATGCTAGCGAGGTTAATAACACCCAGGTTGTATCTAATACATAAACAATAAATACACCTTCTTGAGTTCTTGAAAGTTAAAGTTTACCTAAATGGATCCCAATATCTTAAGAAGACATAAATAATTGATTTTGACAGAACAGTATCTAAAAATGGAAAATATTATTATAGTAGGTCAGTGAATAAATGAATTTTTGGCTCATATTTGATATCTTGGTGTCATACAAGCCTCATAATCTTTAAAGAATGTAGAATGACGTGTGTCACATCCAGCTTCTATAGCAAGCCGGTGTTATTGCAATCTCCTTGCTAACAAGAGCATTCTGGGTGATGATTGAATTTGACAGGAAGTACGTCTAACAGGTTAGCATAATGTTGCATTTCATCATTAGAACAGAGATCAGTTGTTCTGAGATGTGAATCATTGACCACGGTTATAGGCACTTTTATTGTAACCATGTTGATCCTAGGACATTAGAAAAACAAGGTGGGTGAGGTAACTTCTGTTGGTGGAAGAGACACACTTACACAGGCAGTGTCTACAGCTAGGAAAAACTTCGCAATGGCCATGTTAATGGTCAAATCAAAGAATACTAATGAGGCACTGAAATGAGCATTAAGCGCCTCATTAGCATGGTACCGACCACGGCACTTTGAGAGTGCCATGTTTTGCTCTAGCACAACTCGTCTACATGGGGATACTTTTTGAAAGGACCCCACAAACATCAAAATCCCCTTATTCCTATCAGCTGATGATTCCTATCAGCTGATAAGAATAAGGGGATTTTGATGTTTGTGGGGTCCTTTCATTAAGAACCCCCATGTAGATGAGCTGCGCGAGAGCGAAACACGGCACTTTTGACATGCCGTAGCCAGTAGCATGGGAACAAGGCAGTGAATATTCATTTCAGCTCCTCATTAGTATTCTTCAATTTGGCCATTAGCATAACCATTTCAAAGTTTTTCCTAAGTGTAGACATAGCCACAGAGTTCTTGTTCAAGTTATGGAAGCATATTTAGTGACACAGCTAAATACAAGGTGGAACAGACTGAAGTTAATACATTGAAAGGGACCATTTAAATAGAGGTGATCCAGGAATCACTGGGTCACTTGAGTCACTGGGAGTAAAGGAAGGAGGGAGGGAAACAACACAGGAGGAAGCTTTTAGGGGTCACAGTTTGTTGAATTTAAGGTCCCGGGATCACATTAATTGTGGATAGTTCACTTGAAAATACCCACATTGTGCAGTGATAGTCAAACATGTGAACGTAATGATAGGAATCCATTTGGTAAGAGATAGATAATAAGAGGGAAAATATCATATTGCCTCTCTATAAGTGGCTAATATGTCCATGTCTTGAATACTGCAGGTAGATATGGTTAACCCATCTCAAAACGGACATCAGCATTGGAAAAGATTCAGAAAAGGGGAGACATGATTAGGGGTGTGGAACAGGTACCATATAAAGAAAGATTAATAAGACTTGGACTTTTGATCTGGGAAAAGGGATAACTAAGGTGGAATATGACAGAGATCTATGAAATCATAATTGGTGAGGAAAAGGTAGATAAGGAAGTGTTATTACTTCTTACAGTGTCAGAACATGATGAAATTATGAACTCAAATAAATTAATAGGCAGCAGATTTAAAGCAAACACAAAGAAGTATTTCTTCACACATTGCTCAGTCATAGGCTGTGTCTACACTAGTAAGTACTTTCAAAAGATTTTTTGAAAGAAGGAGGCTCTTTCAAATGAGCCCATGGAGTATCTACACACAAATAGCGTTCTTTCAAAAGCAAATCAATAGAATGTGGTGCTTCTTTCAAAATCACTCTTTCACTACCATTTCAGGAAGAGCTCCCCCTTTTTAAAGCTTTTTTTTGAAAGAAAGCATGCGTAGATGCTCTGCAGGGCCCTTCTTTCAAAAGAACAGTCTTCATTTTTGATTGCTGGTTTGTTCTTTCGAAAAAGTGGGGGCTGTGTGGATGCTCTCTTTCAAAAGAGCCAATTACTCTTTTGACCTGCTTTTGTGTGTGTGAACACACTCTTTCTAAAGCTCTTTCAGAGGAGCTATTCTGGAAGACCTTCTTCTGAAACATCTCTGTAATGTAGAGTTACGTCTATGCTAGAGCGCTCTTTTGAAAGGGCGCCTTTCAAAATAGAATGGTTGAAAGACACCCTTTTAAAGCGGAGCATCTCCCCATGGGCTGGGAGCATTGATGAGTGCTGTTGAAAGGGCCACATGAAAGGGGCTGTCCAAGCCGTTGAAAGAGGATGTCCATACATACTCGTGCCCTTTTTCAAACTGTAGTACCCAGAGGTACTGATATCTCCTCTAGGGTGAGTGAAATGCCTGTGCTACAGCCTTGGCTGAGAGCCAGCTGGCCTTTAGCTCATGTGGTAGAGTGCAGGGCTTTAGCTTTAGCCTCTATGCTCGCAAGTTCTATCCCTGGTGCTGGCAACCCAGGTCTGTTGGCATTACAAAAAGAATGGGGCAGGCAATGCCACAGAGGGGGTCAGAGGGCAGCCAAGCTCTTCCAGGGCTGCAGCAAGCCACTCCTTTAAAGGGCACCTCCCCAACACCCTCGGCCTGCACAGCATGAGGCTTGTGGAGCCATCACAAGCCCTGTAGATGCAGTGCCTGCAGGAAAGGCTATGGACCAGCAGCAGTTGGAAACCATGCTGGCAGCTGGCAGTGGAGTGGATGCCCTGCTGGCCTCAGTACTGGTGGCTGGCCTGTAGCTCCTGACAGGTGCCCCCTGCTGGAGGCAGAAGGGGATGCCCCAGGCTATTGGGTCCTCTGCCCATCCCAGGCACTCTGTCAGGTCTGGAGCTACCCCAGCTCAGAGTGGTGAGAACAACTGGTAATAGGGGAGTGAGACAACGATCGGTGGCTCTGGAACTTCCCGATGCGGTGGCAGACCATCCTGGAGCTGTGCCATTGGCAGTCCCCAGCCCTGAGACACCAGGACACCCAACTGCTGTACACCCTCCCCATGAAGAAGAGGGTCACAGTAGCTGTCTGGAAGCTGGCTACTCCAGACAGCTACCGCTCTATGGGAAACCAATTTGGTGTTGGCAAGGCCACAGCTGGGGCTGTTGTGGTGGAGGTAAGGAGACCCGGGCACGCACCCACTGTGGGTGGGGCAGGATGGGGCCCATGGGAGGCCGGGATGGGGCCCAGGATGGGGCTGGGGGAGCCCAGGGGGAGCTGGGCACATCCCGCACACCCTCATGGTTGCTTATGTCCCCCACCTACAGGTGGTATGTGCCCTAAATGTCATGCTCCTCCAGAGGGTCATCGCCACTGGGGACCTGGATATGGCCATTGCAGTCTTTGCCTCACCGCAGTTCCCAAATTGCTTCAGGGCCCTCGATGGGACCCACATACCTATCTGTGCCCTGGAGCACAGTGGAGGACAGTTCTTAGATGGGAAGGGGTATGATTTGGTGGTCCTGCAGGCTATGGTGGACAGCTGGGCCCAGTTCCAGGACATGTATGTGGGCTGACCTAGCTGCACCCACAATGTGTGGGTGTTCCAGAACTTGAGCCTGTGCCACCAGTTGGAGGCAGGGACCTACATCCTGCAGAGGAAGATCCTGCTGGGGGACACCACCTTGCCCCTCTGCCTGGTGGCCAATGCAGCATACTGGCTCCAGCCCTGGCTCATGCCGCTTTATATGAGCCACCCCACCCCCAGCCAGGAGCACTTCAACACCCAACTTAACCACCTCTGGCAGGGGGTTGAGACATCCTTTGACTGCTTGAAGGGGCAGTGGCGCTGCCTCCTGGTCCGCCTGGGGAATTCAGTTTGATAGAGCACTTGATTTAGGGTTTCAAAGGCCTGGTTTGCTTTTTAGATCAAACCAGCTATCCCTGAACCTTGGGTTATATTCCACAGTGCCTTAGTAATGGTACTGGAATGGGGTAGAACATGTCTGCCTTTGTACTGAGCGAGGAAAAGAATGAACCTGAACTTCTACGATCAGTGGACAAGGGCATTAAAGCAACATCTTTTAGCCATTCGGGCGATGGTTTCACACCAGTCAGCAGAGAATTCCCTAGAAACTACAGAATCTTCTGCATAAGTGCATTAGACAGCATTCAACCTTATGCCAACGTGCTAAAATTAGGTTAGCATCTGGTCCAGAATAACTCAGGAAGGATTTTTAAAAGAGATGAGAAAGAGAAAAAATCAGAGATTGTAGTGCTAGCTATCTTTTAACATTCCCAGTCTGGTGGTGGAGAGGTGGTAGTTCGTATTCTCCAAGGGAGCAGGGCAGGAAACCAGAGCTCACATCGCTGTCTCCCTGGGGACATGCTGCCTTTCATTCTTGGGGCTTGCAGGGGTACTGGACAGTCCCTTTCCCTGAGTGGTTTGGCTAACCTGAGGGAAAAAGGGGAAGAGCTCACAGTGATGACTACCTTTTCACATTCTTGGGGCTTCCTGGAGGGTAGGCGTGTCTTGGGACATCTGGGAAAAAGTCAGCAGTGCTTGTTGCGCTAACTATGGTGACTCCTTACCTGTGCATAATGGGAAACCTCCCTGAAGTCCAATAAAGTCGACAATACCTCTGCCTGGTACACATACCGTCAATTTCGCTCTTGAAAAGTGGAGTGGATTGGCTAAAGTTGTTCATTGTACTGAAGTAATTATTTGAAGGTAAAAGCCTTCTTATCCCAGTTTATTAAGTTTGGCTTTGTGAATGCTTGGGTCATTTTTGTTTTTTGTTTTGTTTTGGTTTTGGTTTTGGGTTATTTTTGTATTTTTTTTTCCAAAAAAGGTGCGAAATAGTGTAGAAAAGTCCTCACTGAAATAGTCTTGATTCTCAGGTAAGCCAAAAAGAAATGACTGATAGCACTACACCTCTACTGGCATGCTGAGTCAGTAACAGCTGTGAATTTTCAGATTCTGGTGTTATGCCAAAAACTGAATTGGGCAATTCAACACTGAGAAAATGTGAGCTACACTTACATAGAAGGTCATCTGTCCAACAGCTGGAAATTGAAACTGTTTGCATTTCACCCCTTAGCAAATGTTGCCTTTAGTCTTCCTATGTTCACAAAAGAAGGAACAACAAAACTTTTTGTTTTGTGAAGATACAATCTAACCCGGCTACCCCTTGGAGACAATTCTTTGTGTGAGATTAGTGTGGGTGTGCTCTGCTCCATAAGGCTTTCCACTTTTTGAATTATACTGTTAAATTTCATGTGCTGTATCCATGGACTTCTTCACCATTACTTTGTGCTCCCAGAATTCTTATTACCTGAGGTTTTGCAGTGTGCAAGACTGGATCTGAGAGTTTTTAAAGTGCATGTTACTCATATTTCACCCACACACAGAGTATGATTTTGATCAAATGTGGCTAATGGAATTGTAATGCCGACTAACTAAATCTTGTATGCATCCCTGAACAAATCTTAAAGGTACAATACCCTAAGGAACAACATTCCTACTAAAAATGCTGACAGAGCCTTATGATCAAGCGTAATTACTTTAAACATATTAAGCAAATGCCTTTAATCAACAGCTGGATGGTTGTATGCTGTGCTAATTATTTCTGGGAGATGATGAGAAGACTGATTGCAATTTCCTAATTAGCTTGCTCTCCCCCACTCCATACGTTTCTTATCATTTACATATTTTCTTATTGTGATAATTATTGTAAGCCTGCTCTGTCAATATTTTTGAGTTGTGAAACTTATGAAGTCTATGACACACTTCTGAACCTCAGTGAAAAATTACACAATTCCTATTACAAGACCTTCTATGCCCAACCCTCTACCTCCCAGGATTTTAAGGCAAACATTGGAAGGTACAATATTGTCCTCTGGTCTAGGCATGGACAGGAAATGGTCTTCCCATTCTGTGAAACGTTTTCAAGATTTCAGAAAGTTTTCCCAGCATTCATTGGGATGAAGCAGACCTTTAGATAATTTTCATGAAAATTTTAAAACTGGTATAAAGAAGCAATTGAATTTGCTGTGTACCTGTGCCAGAACAGCCAATAGATTGGTGGTTAAGACAAGTCGTGTGAGAGACTTGGTTTAAGTCCCTGCTCCAAATCAAGGAAAGCAGACATTTTAACCCACTTTTCTCACATCCTAGGTGGCCACTCTGTCTCCCGTATTCTTGTCTATTTTTATAGGAGCTTGCACTTCTCTTTTTGACTCAAAATTCTATCCTAGACTTATGAAACCTCCCTAACAAATCTTTAATTAGAACCAAACTTTTTCTATAAGAAGCATTCATGTCAAATTGGCATTTTCTTTAAAAAAATTGTTTCATCAAGAAAAATTCCAAACCAGCATTAGTTCTGAGCAATTCATTTTGTGGTAGTGTTTTTTAAAAAGTCTCAGTGCAGATTGCATATTAAATAGTATGAAAGTATAACAGGGTGCACAACTGGACAAAAATACCCTGTTAATTAGTTAGTTTGACCCTGTTCAGGAGGTCATAAATAATAACTATAAAGTTATTTTCATTAAAACAGCTGGGAACTCTTCACTAAGCACCCCCACAAAAATATTATATGTCTATTTTGTTGAAAGGGTGTAGAGGAAATATTGGGTAGGCGAGGGCAAGCAAATTAAAAAATGTTACAAAGACAGGAAGCAAAGCAAGAATGAGAAGGGGGAGAGTTTTTAACTGCAACCTTTCCCCACTGGCCGGTTTTGGGACTTTTAAACAACTCTAATGCACTTTCTAGGATGAAATCTACACTAGGAACATTTATTGTTCCAAATTTAGTTTCTCTAAAACAAAGTTTGATGTTTTAGGGATCGCACATACAGGCAAGGCGCTCTGTCACCTCCTGTCTTGTGTTGATGACAGTAGCCAGCCCACAAGCATATGTTCTCCCCTGATTTTCACAAACCCAGCAACTCTTTGCTGCATGACACTTACAGATCTTCTTGTCCTAAGTCTCCAAAATATAGTCTCAACGAGTTGCTTATTACTAGACGCTCTGACCATTCCCCCTGGTTAATCTACCCTGAAAGCAACTCCCTTTCCATATGCACTCAAGCAATTTGCAAACCAGAGAGCTGTTGGGATTAAAAAAAAAAAAAAAAAGTTTATTTAATAGATAATCCACAGATTCAAAGATGGAATAGTAAGCGAAAGCAAACATATACAAGATACAGAGAAATAAACATAAAAATACAATCCCCAGCTTTACATTCCCATATGAGAAAAAATACATTTTCTACTACAAATTATCTATTGCTTTGGACAATTTTTCAAAATAGCAGCAAAAGGGATCCAGTGCTCACAGTTCCATAAATTCTGGATTAAAAAACAAAAAAACAAAACAACAACAACAACAAAACCCATCAATTTTAAGCTTGCCTTTAATTCTTTTCCCACATCTTTCCCCTCTTTGTCTACGTTTGCAAGCTTACAGCAGCACAGCTATACCCATATGGCTGCGCCGATACAAGATTGCACAGGTAGCGGCTCTATACCATCAGGAGATGCCGCCCTTTCAACACAGTTCTGCCAACTCTGGCGCTTCTTTGGTATGAGTGTTATCACTCGCATGGGGGTGTGTGTAGGAACACTTCACATCCCTGAGCAACATACACTTTTCAAATATAAATGGTACTGCAGACTTGGCTACAGTGTGTTCACAGACAGTGCATTACTTACAATAGTCATTGGCTGTCAACCCAAGTGGAACTCACAGACAGAGCCCTCCCTTCTCAACCTTATCAGCTGGGATCAGGGCTCACATTTGGTCAATGCCCAAAGCCCCAAGCTACCATGCTGGGCTCAAGGTGTCAGTGTTCCACAATGCCCCATCTCACTCAGTGCAAGCATTCCTGGGCCATGTGTACGCTACAAAATAACTTCAAAGTAGAGCAGCTACACACAAAATCCATTCTTTGTCTTAGTTTGGAGTAGGCTTCCCCCTACTTTGAAGTCAAATGTCTACACACAATAGCCCCTACTTCAAAGTAAGGAGCCAGGAAATGATGCAGATTGTGGGTCACATGGCTGACAAATCACAGCCAGCTGACCCCTTAAAGGGCCCCTCCTAACACTCCCACCTTGCATGTGCTCAAGACTGCCAGTCTGTGCACAGCAGCAGAGCTCACGCTGGGGAGAAGAGCTGGAGAAAATGCCTGCCCACATCATCCCCAAGGAGGATCTCCCCTCCACCCTGGCCAGCCTGCTGGCCATGCTGGTCACCCTGCTATTTGAGCAGTGTGCCCAGGTTACCCACATGGGAGCCAGACTCCAGCCCCTGGACGTGGCCTTGCTGCCCCTCCCCTGGCTCCCCCCAATCTGGTGCCGGTGGGCTTTCGCCACCAGCACAGAATGGTGGGATTGTCTTCTGCTGGCAGACTGGGACAAGTAGTGGTGGCTGAGGAACTTCAGGATGACCTGCCCAACATTTGAAGACCTCTGCCACTGGTTGGCCCCAGTCCTCCAGCACTGGGACACCCGGATGCAGCCAGCACTCCCAGTGTGGAAGATGGTGGCCATCATGCTATGGAAGCTCGCCACCCCCAACAGCCACTGGTCTGTCGGCCACCAGTTCAGAGTTGGCAAGTCTCCGTAAGAGTGGTGCTGAAAGTGGTAAGTCTGGCCCCCACCATGGACCTGTCCTGGGGAGAGAACTACTGGGCAAGGGGGAGGGGAGACATGGTGGAGAGGGGAAAGGGGAAGGGGGTCTCCCATAGGGTCTCCCAGTCAGGCATTTATGGATGTATCTTTGTTCCCGCCCCCCACAGGTCATCTGAGCCATCAACATGATGCTCCTGCTATACGTCGTCACTCTGGGGGACCTGGACGCTGCCCTTTCCAAGTTCGCAGACCTGGGGTTCTCCAGTTGTTTCGCATCCCTGTATAGGATGCAAGTGGCGATCCAGGCTCTGGACCATAGAGGGGCACCTGCATCAACAGGAAGGGATACCACTCGGTGGTACTCCAGGTGGACACAAGGGGCTGTTTCCTGGACATATGCATTGGGTGGCTGCTCAGGGTCAATGATGCTCAGGTGTTCTGGAGTTCGTGACTGGGACGCCACATGCAGGAGGGCACGTATGTCACTTCATGGGAGCTCCCGATCAGGGACATCACAATGCCTCCCTACATCATGCCTGACACTGCCTACCCGCTGCACTTGTACCTGTGGCTCATGCAGCCTATACTGGAAACACCACGCTGGCCCAGGACACCTTCAACAGCTGCCTCATCCATGCCAGTAGCATAGTAGAGTGTGTGTTAGGGAGGCTGAAAGGGAGGTTTCGCAGCTTCCTCAAGAGGCTGGATGTCAGCCTCCCAAATGTCCCCTCAGTAATCGCTGCCTGCTGTTTCCTCCACAATCTTGTGAAAGGTCACAAGGAGCCCTTCATCCAGGGCTGGGCTGCAGACCCAGGGGCCAGGAATGAACAGCTGTACTGTACTGCGAGGCCCAGACGGATGGGGTCAGGTTCCAGGATGCCTTGTGACAGGCCTTTATGCAGGGCCTGCCCTGACCCTGCCTTAACCCTCCCAACCACACTCTGCACCACAGGTCCCCCCCACCCCTCACAGTCCTCCACCAAATGCACCTCCCCACACTCCCTATTCACCACTCTCCCACCACACCAGGGTCTTGGGGTGAGGGTGGGAACATTAAACTTTACTTTGGGGAATAAATGTAATTGGAAAACAAAACAGAACATGTCATACTATTTACAATACACAAGGGAGAACAGTCCACAGAGGGGAGGCAGGGAGCTGGGTGAAGAGACTGAACTTGGCAGGGGCTGGGATGGGAGAAAGCTCAGTCACCCAGGAGCGTGGGGGACCGGGCTCCATGGCAGCCACATCTACTCCTACTGCCCCAGGTCTGGGGCTCCCTACAGGGCTGCAATAGGGTTGGGACAATGGGGAGATAGGTGTGGGGTGGGGTGGGGCTACAGGCTCAGCCTCCACAGGGTGTGCAAGGGAAGCCACTGGGGCTGGGCCAGGTTCCCCCACCCTGGTCAGGAGGCAAGGCGCCAGCTCAATGTGGGCGGCCAGACACAGGTCCACCAAGGGGTAGGCAGCTTTAGGGGGTGGGGTGGCTACCGGAGGGATGGCTGTGGTGGGTACAGATGCAGGCTGGGCTGGTGAGGGGGCAGGAGGTTTGGCAAGGTAGGCAGCCAAGGTCTGGGCCACAGCATCCAGGTTGCTGTCCAGCCACACACACACATCCTGATCCATCACCAGCCAATCATGGAGCACCCGGGTCATCTCCAGCACTACGGCCCATTTGGTGGCTGCCTGCTCCTCACTCCAGTGTCATCCCTGTGGCTGTGGCCCACTCCAAAGGCCTGTGGCAGCTGCCCGATGATGGATCTGTAGGGACAGAAGGGGACAGAGGGATGGCCCATGAGTGTTGGGTCCCAAACCCTGGCAGGGCCAGGTTCCCCCCTCCCCTGGCCCCCATCCCTCTGCCGCCTGATGGCCCGTGAGCCCCATGGGATCCTGGCTACCCAGAGGTTCCTGCCTGGCGAGGGTTGGGACATGTTTACTCCCCCTCCCCTGTCCCCAGTTGTGTGGGCTGCAGGGCTTTTCCAGGGAGGGCCTCACCCCCTTCCTTTGCGAAATCCCGGTTGTCCTGTATATACCGGCTGTGACCTCCCGGAGCTCAGGGGAGGCACAGGTGGATGAGGTGAGTCTGGGTGTCCCAGAGGGGAGTGCGATAATGGGGTTCCCATCACTAGAGCCCTCATCATCACCATCAGTGTAGGTGGGCTGGTCCTGTAGTAGGGGGTGGTTGTGCTGGAGGGGCCTGCCTCATCATTGGTGTCCATGGGGTGGGGACTGGTGGTGTTGATGAGGTGATCTGGGGTGGCTGCCTCTCAGCCCCAGGAGCCTGTGCAGCTCCCTATAGTGGGACAATGCACAGGCCTGGCCCCCAACCAGCTGGTTGCTTCCAGGGCTTTGAGGTATGCCTGCCTCAGCTCCTTCCTCTTTATCTGCATGCGGCTGCCAGTGCAGTCAGGGTGGCCCAGAGCAGTGAGCCCACTGGCCAGCCTGTCAAAAGCCTTGACATTCCTTTTGTGGGTGCCGGTTTGCTAAAGGACCTCCTCCACCCCCACGGAGCGAGGAGGTCCTTCAGCTCCACCTCAGTCCAGTAGGGTCCCCTCCTGGCACACCCCTTGCCCGGGCACTGTGAGCCCTTGGAGGTGTTGTCTAGGGCCTCCAGGAGGGCAGGGTGGTCTTTGTGTGGTCAGGGGGAGCAAACGCTGGGTGCTGCTTCAAGTAGGGCAGTCCGACAGGGAGTTCCTACTGCCCCTGCCTGTGGCATGCTCTCAGATTCCTGCCTGGGGTTGCCTGGAAGCTGGTTCCTGTCACGCGGCCAGCAGGAATCATACAGCCCTGCCTGGGCTTCCCAGAGTGTTTCACTGCACGGGGGTGGGGGGGCACCTCCTTGGCAGACCCCTTACTTCGAAGTAGTGAGTGCAGAACATCTACACACATCCTACTTCGAAGTTAAACTTCAAAGTAGGGCACTACTTCATTCCCGGGAATGAAGTAGTGACTTGAAAGTTAGCCTCCCTTACTTCAAAGTTAACTCCAAAGTAAGGAGGAGTGGGTGTAAAAGCTCTACAGGCTACTTTGAAGTAACATCTTACTTCAAAGTGGGTTTGTAGTGTAGACACAGCCCTGGAGATGATGCACACCGCAAGTGAGTGTGGAAATGAACCACTGCTTTAATTACTGCTGTGGCTGTATGTCCACTTATCTTAGTACCATAGACAAGCTCTTAGTCCATGTTGATTCTTGGTTCAACCTTGCAGTGTAACTCTTTCTTGACTTGAAAGCCGGGATGTTGTAATCAATTTGGAGTTGTCTCAGTGTCTTGCCATGAGCAGTAAAGATCCATCATTGTCTTTTGCTGGGTTAGAGACAATGACTAATTACTCCAAGTTGTTCTTTTTTCTAAACAAGTGGGAAGTATTCCTCCCTGTCTGACTGCAAACTATCCTCCTGTGAGATGGAGTTGCACTTGAAGTACAGACTAGGAGCACAATTATCTATATACAGAAATATATAAATTCATAACTACAGTCAGTGTACCTCTCTCTTAATAACTACAGACTTCAAAACCTTCCAGTCTAAAAAACCTCACTCAAAATATATTTAGCTTTCCAATATTCAGGGTATTCATATCTTATTTTGGGGGCAGAGGGTTAAACCTTCTCCCTTCTCCCTTCAGACTGTTTAGACCTTGATTGTCACAGAAAGAGCTCTCTTCCTATGAGCTACTTTTCCTAGTGGGTGGATACAAATGTCACCCACAGCTCTTTTATAAAATTTATTTATTTAATTTGTATAATTTTAAACTTAACTCCAAACATTATCAATAAGTAACTGTAAGGCATGTGAAGTAGCGAACTACCAGTGAACTTTAGGGTGGCAGAAGGCACTTAAATCTTCCACTTTGGGTGCATCTACACTAGCCGGCTACTTCGAAGTAGCCGGCACAACATCAAAATAGCACCCATCGTGTCTGCAAGCGCCGTGTGCTATTTCGACGTTGAAATCGACATTAGGCACGCATTCCAGAGGCCCTGATCTGCACTGCCACCAGCCATGGCATCGAGCCAGCCCCCCGAGCTCCCCAAGGCCTCCCTTCCTGAGGGGACCCAGGAACCCCGGCAGCCAAGCGGGGGGCCAAAAAGAGGTGGGGCCCCTCCTGGTCGGAGGCTGAGCTCTGAGACCTGTTGGGGCTCTGGGGTGAAGAGGAGGTGCTCCACATGATGGGGCACAAGCGGCGGAATGCAGAAGCGTTCACTTGACTGGCTGAGGGCCTGACTACCCGGGGTCAACCTGCATTCCCAGCCATACTTGCCGGCCCTCCCAGCCCCCAGCCAGCCACACCGGGGACTGCAGACACGGCCCTCTACCCCAACCCCGGACTGATGGGCCAATGGCTGAGCCGTCCGCTGGGCCCCCATGTATATAGTTGTCTCCCATGTTTATAGTTGTCCTCCTTTGTATATTGGTTGCAGTTTCTGTTGTGCACAAAACAAAGTTGGCAGTTTTCAAAAAAATGAGGTTTTATTTTCCACATAACTGGAGGTGTGTGGTTGTTGGCGGGGTGGCTTGTGGGTGTTGGGGTCGGTGTGCAGGCCATGTGTGGGGAGTCCTCTGGAGAAGGCCAGGGAGGTGCTCAGGGGTCTCCCTGATCGAAGGGGGCCTGCAGGGCCTTGCAGACCCGTACCCCTCATGGTGGGCCTGGACGCTGGGTGCAGTTGCTGGCTGGGGAAAGCCCATGCCAAAATCAACCGCCCACCCCAGACGAAAGCCTCCCCCTGGCTCTCGACAATGTTGTGGAGCGTGCAGCATGCGCCCACAACCTGGGGGATGTTCTGGAGGCTGATGTCCAGTTGGGCAAGGAGGGACCGCCAGCGGCCCTTCAGATGGCCAAAGATCCTCTCCACCACCTGGTGGGCATGGTTCAGGCAGGTGTTGAACTGCTCCTGGCTGGCTTTGTGGTGGTCAGTGTACAGGCGCATAAGCCAGGGCTGGAGGGGGTAGGCTGCATCCGCCACGAGGCAGAGGGGCATGGTGGTGACCCCAGAGAGATCTCCCTCTGGGGGATGTAGGTCCCTGCCTCCAGCCAGTGGCACAGGCCTGAGTTCCTAAAAACACGGCCATCATGTGTGCAGCCGGGCCACCCATATACACATCCTGGAAGCAGCCCCGACTGTCCACCATGGCCTGCAGGACCATAGAGTGGTAGCCCCTTAGCCCCTGAGGTTTATGTATCTTCTTCCGCTGTGGTCTGGGGCGTGGATGGGGATGTGGATCCTGTCCAGGGTCCCGAAGCAGTTTGGGAACCCCATGGCGGTGAATCCAGCGATGGCTGCGTCCAGGTCGCTGAGTTGGACAACCCTCTGGAGTAGCATGGCATTGAGTGCATGGACCACCTGTGGGGAGGGAACACAGGCACCCATGAGGGAGTGCAGGGTGCCCCAGGGCCCTCCCCCCAGGCCCTTCTCCCAGGCACCTCCCCGGGTAACCCCCCACTCCCCAGTGCCCCTTCCTCCCCAGCCCCACACACAGCCCCTCCCTCCCCAGTGGGTGTGTGCCTGGGCCTCCTTAACTCCATGACAATGGCCCCGACTGTGGCCTTTCCCACTCCAAATTGGTGTCCCATGGAGCGGTAGCTGTCTAGATTGGCCAGCTTCCACCCAGCTATTGTGACCCTCCTCTCAACGGAGAGTGCACGCTGCATCCGGGTGTCTTGGTGCCTCAATGCGGGGATGAGCCACTGGCAGAGCTCCGGGAGGGTCTGCCGGCACATGCAGAAGTTCCGCAGCCACATGTTGTTATCCCCCTCCCACATGGTGAGCTGCTTCCACCACTCGGAGCTGGTAGGGTCACTCCAGAGGTTGGGGAGCAGCCGGCAGGGGAGGAAGAGGGGAGCCGGGTGGTCAGAGCCATTCCCATCTCCCCCACAGAGGGATCCTCTGGCAGGAACCACTGGGCGGCCTCCAGGGCAGCACCTAGCAGGGTCCTTGCCCCCTGGATGACTACCTGGAGGGGCTCCTATTCCTTCTGCTGCTGATGCTGCTGGGGGTCCATATCTGCTGTGCCTTGGTCTGCAAGAGTGTGGAGAGTACTCTGCAGACCTCATGCCGTGCAGGCTGGGTGTGTCTGGGAGGGGCCCTTTAAAGGAGCTGATTGCTGTTGACCCAGAAGGGCTAGTCCAGCCTGTGACCTGGTCCGCAGGCTTTCCTGGCCCCTTATATCGACAGGGAGCACTTGTGTGTGTGGACGCTCTGCGTTTCCTTCCGGGGAGGCTCCTTTTGACATTCCCCATCTCTACTTCAACGATGAACGTCGATGGCACCAGCCCTGCAGGATGTGTAGATGATACGCGTCAAAGTAGCCTATTTCGATGTTCTTATGTCGAAATAGGCTACTTCAACGTAATGTGCTAGTGTAGATGTAGCCTTTGTGTTTTACACTACTCCCAAACAATACAGCTCCACTATGCTTATGCACTTCTATTCACAGCTTATTGTTTAGCATCATAAGTAGGTTAATAAGACTCCAGGCTCTCTTCTGTTGTGCTATTTCAAAATCAATGTCGCCTTTACAGAGGCCGGCTGAAGGGGAAACAAAGAGGGACAACTGTATAGTGATCTAGAGCGCCTGGCTGCCACCACTGCCGCAGTAGCAGCGGTGGTGGCTGGGAGCTCCAGGCCAGTATGAAACACAGTGGGAGCTTCACTCTGTCTCTCCATATGAGGCAGAGGGCCAAGCACCACAGTTCAGGCAGCACTAAGGGCTGACAGCCTTTGGCTTTGCTCTTCTGCCTGAGGCTTTGTCCCAGGCCCCAGGCCCTGCTATGTTTACATGTGAGGTGTTGAAATCCCTCAAATCCCATCATAGAAGATGCGAAGAACAATTTTCATGTTCATATTCAACTCTGCAGGTCCTTTCTGTGCTTAAGTTTTGACTGAATATTTTGTAAACTCCTTGTTACTCAGTGTTTGTTAAATCAGAACTCTCAGATAGCTGCCAGCTCCATGCCTGGGTTCTTCTGGCTAGAGCTGGAGCTACTGGTTCTCAGCACCCGGGCTTCTGGGGTTCCCCTGCCCTTGGCAGAGCTCCACTCTCCAGTGGAATTCCTCCCGCACCCCAGGGCTGCCAGCAGAGGTCCATGGTCCCACAGCGTCTGGGGCCACCCATGTTTCCCCATACACTGGCAGAGCCCCATGTACCTGCAGAGCCCTGCATACACATGGAGTTCTTCCATCCCCAGTGCTGCTGGAGTTCCCCTGAACCAGTGTCTTACTGGCTCCCCAGGGCTGGAGCTGCTGGCAGGGCTCCACTCCCAGCCGGCTCCCAGCTGTGGGACTGGTGGGGTCCCCTGGCCCCCTGCCAGGGATCGCAGAGCCATTTCACTAGCCTCCTCTCTACCAAGCAGCATTCTTGAATATCTGTCAGCCTCCCAGCCCCAGGGTTGCCAGATATGAAAGAATTTACGATAGCATAGCACTTTTGTTATATAGATATACAACTCTTGCATATAAAATAAGATAGGTTATCAACTGTCAGTTATGAGTGACAAAGCCCCAAGTAACTTCTAATAACAGAGAGGTGGCCATGTTAGTCTGTACTCCAACAAAACAAAGCAGCGGAAATGTAGCGCTTTAAAGACTAACGAGTAACTTAGGTTTGACACATTCCAAACACATGCCAGGAAAAACTTAAATTGCATGACTCCATTTTATATTCTCAATATGCCAGATACGTCACAGAAAAAAACTAAAGCTAAAATATTTTTGAACCAGTGTTTTCAATTTTGCATAGAATGCCTTCTGCCTATTTCCAGGAGTCTAACTGTTGGAGGAAAAATGATATAAACAGTAAGAATTCCTCTTTTCACTAACATGACTAGCATTTCTAGCTCTTCTGTGTAAAAAGGTTTCATAACTTAATATTCTGGATTAAGGGTGAGGGCAGCTTTGGAAGGAGAATCAGTATTTGAAAGTGAGAATACCAACACAATAAGAAGGGATTGCTTGGTCGTTTGAGCATTGGCTTACTAAACTCAGGGTTGTGAGCTCAATCCTAGAAGGGGCCAGCTAGGGGAAATAAGCTTTTTCAAAAAAAAAACAAAAAACTGTGAGGGGTAGGGATAGATACCCCAGTGAGGGCAGGGTATAGCATGCAATGACCTCTGAAAAGCCCTTCCAGCTCTATGAAATATGTATATATCATTATTATGTATAAATGGAATTGCATTGAAAGAGAGGCAGATGATTTAATCACACATACTGAATAACAGCTGTCATATTTAGCAAAAAAAATTGCTTCAAGCCAAGGTGTGGTATGTGATTACCTCAAAGTCTGACCACTTCCCAAGGTTTCTATACATACTACAGCTCATGGAGCTCAAGTAATCCTTTCTTTCTTTAGGATCCTTTAGATTTGTACCTGTTTGTTACTAGGATTACAATGGTAATTGCTTCATTGGAGAGCGCCTGGTTAGTGTTACGGAACTGAAAGTTGTCCTTCCTAGATAAGTTTATCTATCTTTCATTGGAAATCAGAGTCTCATTTTCGTGTGTATAATTTTATTAATTTTATTTATTATTGCCACCCGAAGGCAATCTTTGAATTAGCTGAAGGCTTGTATGTACTGTGCTGGTTGGACGCAGTAAAACGTTTCCTAACTACGAAGTAAAAATTACATCCGGACTACCAATTTAAACACTTTTGTATACCTAAGTGGCTTCCTATTCTGTGTTGACTGCATACAGGCTAACTGGCTGTATTATAGTTGCTATCTACTATTAAAATTGTAGCAGAGTGCCCCGGATCCCATGAAGTATCAGAGCTACATTATGCTAGGTGCTACATAAAAGCGTGCAGAGACATAGTCCCTTGTTTAGACATTGTATCATCTAAGGACAGGATCGAAAGCCCAGTGAAGTCAACAGGAGTTACCTAATCTTTCTTCTTGAAACTTTCTCTGTTCCAGGACAGAACTGGGAAATAAAAATGCTGAGATTTTGGAATGTGTTCTGATATGGAACAAAAATGATATTTTTTGAAAGTTTTCATGAAAAAAAGTACAGAATACCACTCACCTGGGCTATGAACAACCCAGATTCAAGACCTTAGTGGTACATGAAGCTGTGGCATCTACATTTGAGGTGGATTGCCTCCACCACCATGCAATCAATGTCCTGGGACCTAGCCCCCCTTTGTTGCAAGGGAAGAGGTGTGTGTGGAAAAAATTCAGTTGACACTTTTGTTCTGCGTCAGAAAACATTTTAAAAGCTTACCTATTTTCATAAAACAAAATACTTGCTTTCTGGCTTGCCTTATTAAGACATAATAGTGGTCCTGGGGGCAGGGATCAGACTCAGATCTATAGATATCCACAATTTAATTAAAAATCAAATACCAATAAAGCCCATCTGAATTGCAAGACGTTTTTAATAGGAATGATAACTTTCACAGACATTATGACAGTGATGGGTCATGAGCTGCAAGCTGAAGGAATTTGAATGCATTGCCTAGAGGGGTGGTGGATTCTCCATCCCTTGAGGTTTTTAAGTCCTGGATTGACAAGGTCCTGGCTGGGATGACTTAGTTGGGGTTGATCCTGCTTGAAGCAGGGGGCTGGACTCGATGACCTTCTGAAGTCCCTTCCAGCCCTATGATTCTATGATAAGGAAGATAGGGCAATGTGGGCTTTTGAGATGTTGGAAAGGAGGAGTTTACCATAATTAAGATAGCAGATGAGTCTAAGTGACTGGACAAGACTTTTGGTCAGAATGGGGAAGGTGAATCTTAGAAACATTGTACAGAGGAAGAAGTGGCAAGATTTGGATATACTCTGAATGTGGGATAAGAAAGAGGTTGTAAATTGCAGCACTATTTGATTTGATAGCTTGTAATGGAGTGAAGTAAAATTTTGGCATAGGCTTTCTTTGTGTCTTTTTTGTAAAAAAAGAGGAGCAATACCTAGCCAGCTCCCCACCCCTGACACCACAGCCAATCTGAGGTGCCGGTACTCAGTACCGGCAAGTACCAGCACAAAAAAAGCACTGAACGTTCTTACTCTCCCATTCTGCAGTGACCTCCAAAAACTTGTATTCATCCCACTGTTCTACTGTGTGGGAACTAGGGGTGCTGCAGTGCTCCTGGACTCCAGGACTAGTACTCAGGACTCCGGCTGCTACCCCAAGTGCCGGGGCCTGGCTGCCGTACCTGTACCGAGGATCCCAGCCATTGTCCACGTGTGTCTTCATTCCCATTGAACCAGCCCAAAGCTACACTTTTCTCTGGCCTCAAGACTGATTTACTTATGTCAATAATCACATCCATTTTTTCTCTTGGATTACCACTAACTTTTAGGCATGAAAAATCTTGTCACCAAGTGATGGATGAAACTGCTCCTTAAAGCAATGGGCTTGAGCTTTGTTATGTGGAAGGCTGTTCTGTTGAGGTTGGAGCACCAAAACACGGTCTGTCCAGCATTCTGTGCTATGCATGGCTCGGGTAATTCTGACATTGCACCTGGCTCACTGATGGGTAATAATATAGTTGATGGGATGCCATTGTTTGGACTGTGGGTGCATCCATGTCATTTTGTATAGAAGTCCATTGCTATTCATCTTGGCCACTCCATTTCATCCTATCACACCTCCGTCATCATTATGGTCTATAGCAAGTCTAGCACTGAAGTCTCTCGGATGAGCTTGTTGTATGCAGAAGATGGAGTCCAGTTTAGAGTAGAAGTGCTCCCTGCTTTCCTCTGTGCTGATCAGTGTAGATACTCAGGCACTGGTGACAGGACCATGCTGTAAAAGATTCAGGGAGAATTCTTTCTGGACATTAACTGGATGGGGATGACTATCCATTCTCAGAGCAGTAAGCGGGCCCACACACTAGAGGTACAGCATAGCACATAGCTTATAGTTTATGTTTATGACATTGGATTCTTCAAATAGATTTGAATACAGAAATACGTGACACAGAATAAACTAGAACTACTGTTTGGTTTTCTCAGGCAGTTATCATTATGTGCCTCTTTTCTTTGAGCCCAGATGAATACAAAATTCTGATAAAAGAGTTAACTGCTCTTTGACATAAAAGTTGTTTAGCCCCAAAAATGTTTAACAGTTTTGCCCATGTAATTTATGAAATGAGTAGACAACCTAGAACTGAGGCATCATACTCCATCAGTAATTCTGGAGGTGGGAGGAGAAGAAAAATACAATTATTTAAAGTGCTAGAATAATTGTACTTAAAATATATTTTAAGTTGTTTGGCACCAAGTTTTTCTGGTTTAGAGTTAAAAAGAATGTTTCCCTCAATGTTTTTATAAGTTCAAGTCTCTGAGAACAGCAGCCTTTAAACCCAATAGCAAATGACAAATTTTTGACAGATTTTCCAATCTATTTTTTCAAAATTCCTTTGTCGTACCTCTGTTCCCTATTCAGTACCTGAAAAATCTTTAGCTGGCCTAGTTTAATGAGTGGAGGACTATAAAATGAAAAGCATGCCAAACGTCTTAATGTACAACATGAGGAGGAAAAAAGGCTTCCCTTTCAAATAATCTTTTGAGTTTTGCAGAACCCCTATGGGTTTCATTGCATCGTGGATGTGCTTTGCTTATTGTGAGTCTAAATAAAACTCAAATCACCCCAAGTGATCAGTCTACATGTACTGAACTCACAACCTGTTCTACATTTATGTTGCAATGCTCTTTTATGCTCAGAACATCTATGCCTTTTCATAAAACTTATATTAGCATTCTTAGTATTTTTTGGGTAGTACAATATAAGGGAACAGCTAGTTATAGATCAGAAAATAATAACAATAGACTATTCTGTCAGTTCTTTAGTTATGTATTCTAGGGAATGCTAACATAGAAATCTTAAGATCTCTTATTCTCACAGCACAACAGCACAGTGGTTTTGAGACAAACAGCAAGGGATCAAAGAGGTGCTATCCGCATCCTCCCCCGCAACACACTTTCTGTGCCAAAGCTCTGTACAATGGGATCCTTTTAAGTTATTTTTCCCCTTTTCAGATGGAGAAAACTTCCCCAGCCACTGTCTCCATTTGACCAATGAGTCTCTTCTGTTCTGAATTAATTTTAGAATGTCTGGTCTAATAATGTTTGCATTTGAGCTAGTGTCTACAGTTCCTGGGCACCTCCCAGTGTCTATCATATGTAACCCTTCTGCTGGAAAGAGTCTCAGCAACCAGGGACGGTCAATATACATGGGTTCCTTTTCATCCGTCTCACATAGAACTGGCTTCAGCCGCCACCCAGTAGCTTGGAAAATTCACACACCCCTGGGCACCTTGGAGAGGCAATGCTTCCCCACTCGCAAGGACAGAGTCGGAGCGTGGAAAAGAAACTTTTAATTAAATAGGCAGAAAAGTCATGTGGCATAAGCCTGGGAAAATACCACACCCAGAGTTCATAACCAACCCTCAAGTAACTGTCCCAGCTCAAATGTATTGAGCAGTGTCTTTTGCCTCTCAGGCTCACCAGTCCAATACTGTACGGATCCAATTTACACACCCAAACTCTCTCCATACCCCCTTCAAATGCCCCACTTACAACTCTGTCCAGTCTGTGCAGGCTCTGACACGTCACCCTGATGCATTCCCTCATTGAGCCTGAGGCAATGCAACCTTTGTGCCTGTCTGGTATTCCACCTGGTCCTGCCAGCTGCCCCACTGGCCACCTGCCGGTTGCTCCTGCCAGCTGCCCAGATGGCTGCCTGCTGCTTATCACAGAATCACAGAATCATAGGGCTGGAAGGGACCTCAGGAGGTCATCTAGTCCAGCCCCCTGCTTCAAGCAGGATCAACCCGCACTAAGTCATCCCAGCCAGGACCTTGTCCAGCTGGGACTTAAAAACCTCAGGGGATGGAGAATCCACCACCTCTCTAGGCAACGCATTCCAATGCTTCGCCACCCGCCTGGTGAAGAAGTTTTTCCTAATATCTAACCTACACCTTTCTCTCTTCAGCTTCTGACCACTACTCCTTGTTCTGCCATCTGACTCCACCGAGAACAGTTTCTCACCCTCCTTTTTAGAGCTCCCCTTCAGGAAGCTGAAGGCTGCTATTAAATCACCTCTAAGTCTTCTCTTCTGTAAACTAAACAAGCCCAAATCCCTCAGCCTAACCTCATAGGTCTTGTGCTCCAGACCCTTAATCATTTTTGTTGCCCTTCACTGAACCTGCTCCAGCAAATCCACATCCTTTTTATATTGGGGGGCCCAAAACTGGACACAATATTCCAGATGTGGCCTCACCAGTGCTAAATAAAGAGGAATAACTACTTCTCTAGATCTGCTCAAAATGCTCCTCCTAATGCACCCCAGTATGTCGTTAGCTTTCTTGGCTACAAGGGCACACTGTTTACTCATATCCAGTCTTTCATCCACCGTAACCCCTAGGTCCCTTTCCATTGTACTGCTGCTGAGTCAGTCGGTCCCCAGCCTGTAACAATGTTTGGGATTCTTCTGCCCCAGGTGCAGGACTCTACACTTCTCCTTGTTGAACCACATCAGATTTCTTTTGGTCCAGCCCTCCAATTTATCTAGGTCCCTCTGGATTCTCTCTGTATCCTCCAACATATCTACTTCTCCCCCTAGTTTTGTGTTATCCTCAAACTTGCGGATCGTGCAATCCAGTCCCTCATCCATTTCATTAATAAAGATGTTGAATAACACTGGCCCCAGAACCGAGCCTTGCGGCACTCCACTTGAAACAGACTGCCATCCAGATATTGAGCCATTGACCACTACCCGTTGGGCCCGACCACCATGCCAGCTTTCTATCCATCTTATAGTCCAAGGATCCAATCCATATTTCCTTTTGTAGCCAACCAGGCTCGGGTTCCCCAGAGACGAGGCTGCACCCAGAAGGCGAGTGCTATATTTGGTTTAATGAAAGCGCGTGACACCCGCGACAGGAGCCCCGGAGACGCCGCAGTCACCAGTGGGGAAAAACCCGACGTGTCGGAGCTTCGCTCGGGGAGAGGCTCTGTAACAGGCCTCCTAACACTAGCTGATAAGCTGAGCCCATTAACATAAAATTTCCTAAAATTGCCTATGCATTCCTTATCACTATCTCTAGTGGACTACTGCCAGTGTAGCCTTGGAGTTTTGGCAGGCGCAGCTTGTTTCGCAGGTGATGTGAGTTGTTTTGCAGCTTTCACCTTGCACAGACCAGTTCTGGTATCTCTTGTTTGTTGGCAGCATGCTTCTGTATATGATTCCTCTGAGAGTTCACAGAGGGGTCGGACTGCTCTCATGAGACCGTTACAAAGTCTTCTCGCACCCTACACCTTTATCCTACTAGCTGTTATCCCAGTGAATCCCTGGCTGTTATCCCAGTAACTTATCCTACTGGCTGCCTGATGCTCGCTCCTGCCAGCTTCCTGCTGCTTCTCTTAAAAGCTGCCTGCCACTCACTTCTGCCAGACGCCTGTCCACTGTGCTCTGCCAGCCATTTGCCCACTGTCTTGTGGATTTTGCTGTAGGCAAAACCCTGTGATTCCAGCTCTTTGTCGCTACATCTCTGGGGCTAGCCACAGTGTCTCAGTATCCAACAAAGTGGATTCTCAGAAAATAACTACAGACCCAGATTTAGATCTATCCTTGAACAGTATGGGGGAGAACTAGTCAAACCAGTCTTACAGCTGTATGGCCAAAAGAATCCCAGCCAGTTGGTTCAACCACTATCCCTCCCCACTTCAACCTCACAATGCTTAGATGGAGGGATCCTTGTGCGATCTGTATCTTATATAGCAGTGATGACTGCCCTGTACCCTCACAACAACTTTAAGCATTGGTGAGACTCTACAATTCTTACTGTGGGTGATAGCATAAATTGTGACTTTACAACAGCATGTCGTTTACAATAGAGAAAAAGCAATTGCTTCACTCGCTACACATCAGGCTTTTTTTACGAGGCATTACTTACATACACTTCTGCATTTTCATGCAAATGATCTCTAAAGGACATATTCCCCAAATCTTTCAGCAGTATTGAGCTCCTGTTGGCACATTCCTTACACATATACTCAAGAATTATCACCATTATTGTTCAATGACTAGATCTAAATTAAAACTGGGGGATTATTCCCTGTACCATCAAGCTTTGACCCTTCATTTGGGTGTCATCCTGTTTACTGGACAGACGGTCTTCAGGATCCATTTTGTTTTTTCTGGAAATTATGTCTCCTCTTCTTTGTGGCCAGTCTTTTCACAATGGCAGTGTTGAAAGGAACTCCTTTTTTTATTAACTTTTTTAACATTATTGCTGAGATCCTAGTAGTTTCCAGTGACTTCAGTACATAAATTCACACAACTTTTGGTGGAGTGTACGTATATGTACAGTGTGAGCATGTCTACATCCTCACAAGGGGGTATAAATTCTAAGGTGCACTAGCATATCATGTACTTACTGATCCCTGTGGACCCTGCTGGAACATAGCAAGCAACATTTAGTGCATGATAATGGAGTACTGTTTCATTTGAGAGTACATTAACATGTGAAAGTTATCTTTTAGTGTGTTCCTGCAGAGTGTGTGTACACAGATAAAGATATGGTATCTCTGTGAATGACTTTTACATGAATACATAGGATGCAGGCTTTCACACTTTCCGATAGAACCATTAGGTAAAATTTTCAGTGATGATCTAATTCTTCTCCAACTAATGCCAATTATAAAACTCCTGTTGAGCTCATTGTCACTAAAGATAGGCCAGCATTAAATCCTATTAAAAAAAACCTGTCCAATAATGCAATATATGCCTAAATCTAATATGAGCCAGTTCATGTAAGTTAAACATTACGTATTTATAAGTTCTGCTTGAAATGTTATTGTTATTTATAATGCATATGCAGCCGGATTGTCAAAAATGATAGTCTTAAACTACAGAGATGTGCTCAATTAATGTCTATATCAGCAAGACAGAAAAGCAGGTGTAGCTTAATCAAAATGTAATAAAATAATGCTAAAATTAAAGTCTAGAACTTACCAAAGTTTTTCAGCGATTCTGTACTTTAAGAACTTGTTTTGCTTGCTCACCCATGATTGGCTAGAAACATTTCCACTATTGTGCTAGACATCAGCACAGGCCCAGTTCATATCTATTGCATTTGTATAGAATAACTTGGGGAAATAGTGCACAGACAGTGTAAATATAATCTCACTTATATGCTCATTTGAAGATCCACAGCTGTACAAGTAAATCCCTTTTATAGCTTATGGGAACTGCTTTGAAAGATAGGAATGGTAATTCAAAAATATCATAGTGTGTGTATAAAACTGGAGTCCAGTAGCTATTGCTTTATGGTGCTGCTTAAGGGTCTTTCATAGCATAGATGAAATAGGCAACAATCAGGAAGCCTTTGTGATATGGACACCAACTATCTCTGGGAACAAAATGAGCCGTATACCAACACCTTCTGGTCAAGATTCTGATCATCCAGACATGCACTGTCACTGAAGATCAATACTCCAAAGCTGATTCAAAGGATCGTGAATGGAGAGACCACAAAAAAAGAGAGATTAAATCTTTTTATTATCAGCTGAAGAGTGAAAGCAACCTGAACACTGTTCAGATAGCTAAAGAAAAAGGGCAATGACAAGATCTAGGAATGGAAAGAAAGCAACAATGCAGAGATCATTAATGTGTTTATTTTAAAAATAAGTTAGGTGATTCAAGATCAAGAATATAAATATCCACATAGACTGATCTACTTACATTTTTAGGTAGTCTTTTTATGACTGACTTATCTACTGCCAAATTTAGAAGTGGAATTAATTGCAGCATGATGGAGCCAGATTAGTTTTTATATGTCATAAGATATAGGCCACTCACCTTTGACTAGATATTTTCTGTGAAGGAATTCCCTTAATGTCAGGCAGTAAGAAGTTTAAAAGGAAAGATGCCACTAGTGAGTTCACAGTTGCATTCAGTGTACCTGAAATGGATGGTGTATGAGTTAAGACGAATGATGAATGCATTTTTCTTTGCAGAAGACGAGTTATTTGCTCTAGCCTGGCACAAAGACATGCCCAATTTAACAGCTTCTAGTGTACAGCACAATTTGGGCCCTGCAGTGGCTGCCTCTCCTACTGACAATATGACACACATATGGGAAATGCTGTCAATTAAGTGTGGCTTCCTTTGGCACCTCAGGGAATAGCCTGTGCATCCATAGTGATATTCCCAGAGTCAAAGAAATCCTTCTATTAAATGTGATTTAAAATTATTTTCATTCAGTGTCAAACATCAATGAACCCCCAATCAATGCACAATCCAATTAAATTAGTTTCCTCCTGCTCATGCTCTTTCAAATCATATCATAGTCAAAAACCCTATTCATTAAATAGATCAGTTGCATTTGATCTGCTAGTTATCTGTGGGCCATAAAACTATGGTTCTGAGCAGAGCTAGTGCCAAATAAGTGAATTATTTTAAGTGAAAATGCTGCAGAGTGTTTGCTTAGGATGATAGATGAGCTGATACTCCTAGGAACGAGGAATCTCAAAATAACTATATTCTTTGGGCACAACTCTTTTGTTGAGCCATTCTTAAATAATGAAATGGACCCCGGTATTTCGTTCTTCTTCTTTCCATGGTTATCTGAATGAAAACATATGCTTCTATGCGGAACACTTATGTACACAACTAAAAGTGAATTATATATATTACAGTATTGTTTGTAAATAATGTAAGTATGTTATAAATATGTACATGTGAATAGCACAACATCATCTAGTCAATCCATCTAATAGATAATAGGCAAGATGTAGCGTGGTGAGCCATGACATGTACTCATGTTCATTTCTCTAAGAATGATCATAAAAATGGTTCACCCCTAATTGTGTGACAGCTTGTTTATGTCACATGAGGCAGAGTGGGTTAAATTAGGTGAATTAATCTCATAGGCTGCACTGGAGGGACAGACACAGATTGAAAGACTGATTCACGATGGAACCCAGCTCAGCAAAAATAGGTGGGGCTGGCATGAAACAAAGAAGTTGGCAGCACTCAGGGGCTTTAGGAAACAGGCTCTAGTAAGTCCCTGGAAAAGAAGGTGGCGTGTTTAGGGCTACAGAGTTAAGTAGCTTGCAGTTACTGTCAGACAGGAGTGGGTTTGGGATGGCAGACCCAGAGAAGGGGTGCCAAAAATGTAGGAAAGAGCCCATGGAAATAGCAATGTCTGGAAGAAGAAAGACCACAGTCGCTGGACAATACCTTGCTGGACTAGAAACTGCAATAGAAGGCAGACCTTGGTTCCCTGCCAAGCCCTTTTAAAAAAACAGACTCCTTTGGGCAAACTCATCTACTGCTCATGTCTAAAGCTACATTGCTATTTTAATATTATTTTCTTCAAGTAGCCAGAACTGAACTCCACCAAAGAACTAAGCACTTGCAAAATTAGGCTGTGTTCATGAAAACCTTACTAAGGCAAATAGTTCCATTTGCTTAGTTGATTGTAGCCCTGGGATTCTTACTTCCTTTTTTTTATTAGTAATTCAACCTCTCCAAAATGATGAAATCCTCAGAAATGTCTATGTTAAAACAAAGATATTTTCCCCTAAGGGTGTCCCCCAGCATACCAGTTTTCAGCCTTGGAATTTTATCCAGTAAGTCTCAATTATAGAAAACACAGGCTTACCTTGAAATAAACTTTCTCATCTACAATAGTTCTGGCTCAGTACTTCGACAGATGTGTACTGTATGCGTGGTGACATCCACCTCTGTGTCTTCGTGAAAGAGAAGAACAGTGATAGCTGAAGGCTGCACATGTGGGTTTTTTGTGCAAATTATTGAAGGAACTGCATAATTCCAAACTAACAACGGAAAGAAAGGCTGTGAAAATTAAGGCTTTTGAATAACATTTACTTTTAATTATTTGAAGTTCAGTAGAATGTAAGACTTCAGTCAAGAATGAGGACCACATGGTGTTGGGTGTGTACTAAAAACACATTCAGCTCCATGGAGTTTAAGTGCAGGGCCCCCCTCCTGAAATCAGCTACACATGTGAACAAATTTAGACATGTGAATAGTTCCTTTAATGTCAGTGGCATTATTTAATGTGAATGAAGTTAAAGGCACCTGGAAGGGTTTGCAGAGTGGGGTACGAGTTTGACAAAATCTGTAACAAGTGAAGAAAAGAGTAGGGAAGAAAGTAGCAGTTAAGTCAGCATAATAAGCATCATCAGCTCACACTTCTCATCTTGTTGGAAGGTGCCTGACCCATCACTCCACTCCAGGCCCAATTCCCACTCCTCCCCTTCCCCCAAATCCCTGCCCGCACTTCATCCTCCTGCAAGTGTTCCCCATCCCCACTCCTCCCCATTATTCTTGGAACTTGAGCACCATGAACCAGCAGTTCACAGCACTCTGGAAGTGCTTGGGAAGAAGGGAGAGTAACTGGTAAGTGCAAGACCACGAGTGTCCGAGAGGCATGGGGGTGGAGGAAGGGCCACATGTGGGGAGGTTGATGCCACTGTGTTTGATGCTAGTGGGTGCCACCCACTAATTTTTACTCTTGGGTGCTCCTGCCCCACAGCACCTACAGAGTCAGCATCTCTAATAAGCATCAGTGTTACCTTGCCATAGTAGATAATACAGATCAGCACAACATGCATAATAAAGTGTTTGATTGCTCTACAAGGAAGGGTCACCACAATGATGTACTTTCACAATGATGCAAGTTTTAATATTAATCACAGACAGTTATCTATAATATATGTCTGCCATGATCTGTTGGCTAAAAAATATTTATGCCAATGACTTACTGGCTTAAACCCTAGTACTCTGAGTAGAACATAGGCCATTTGCATGTGCCAATAGCATCTAACTTTTTATATAGAGACAAGATAGGTTATTTCGTAATTTCTAACAAAGGCATCATATAGTGCGGGGTCAGCAACCTTTCCGAGGTGGCGTGTCGAAATTTGACCTTTTGACTTCTAGGTATGGCCTGAGTGCTGGTGATACTTTTTAAACTCATTTATAGTTCCACTTACAACATTTTCAGTAATAAATAAATTAAGATGCAGAGCTCTCCTGTTTAAAGGCCTAACTATGGAAAGACATCATTATAACTTGGAAGGCAGAGCGGGAGAACTGTTAAGGGGACCAAACTACATCTGAGAAGCAGAGTTGCCTCTTTCATTTCTTACAAAGTAAGTGGATTTGTCTCTCAACCCAAGGGGTATCATCTTTCCTGTCTATCCCAAGGGTTTACAAAAATGTCATAAGTGACACCTTATAGCCCTACAGCTTCTGTTCCCAGGTCCAGGAGAACACCAGATGCCCATATCTCTGCAAAGACAGCTGGGCAGTCAGCCCTGTCCTTCCCAAGGAAAATGCCACTGGAAAGAAGCTACTGCACTGGGCTCATGGCCAAAGCCTGGGGCCCACGTGGGTGAGAGCAGATGAACGTTGGGGAGCAAAGGTAAGGGAGGAGCAACCCTTGAACAGGGAGAGCTCTCCTGCTTGGTGCTAAAAGGGGGAACTACCTGAGCTGTGCAGGGGCACTGGAACAATTTGTATAGTGGGGGGAGCTGACAGACCCGGAACCAAACTGTAACCCTGGCCTTTTGAATGTCCCTATCTGGCTTGGTGGCCAGAGTAGAGGTCAAGGGAGAAAATGTCTTAGATTGCCAAAAAAATTCTGCATTCTGAAATTGACAGCAAAAAGGCATTACAGTTCAAAGCCTCATCCTGCCTACCCTTGCTCAAGTGCAGTCCTAACTCACAAGATGAGATCCATTGAAACAAAGAGAAATGCTTGCCAGCTCTCGGAGAAGCAATGCTCTCTTCATGCTAAACAATTCCAGGGTTTAAGCCTGAGTGAAAGTTTTTCTTTAGTCCACTCTCACCCCTCCCTGCTCACCTGCCTTGTTTGATCACCCCTAAACATTACACCCAGGTAAATTTACCAGAAACCCAAGAGTAGCTATTATTTTTAGGGGGAGGGGGACACTTTATTTTGAACTGAGCTGTTTTGCTCCCTTTGGAACCTTTTAGCCCAAGGGGGGCGGGGGAGGAAATTTCTGCATCTTCCTGATAACGGCCACGACTAACCCATGAAAGCACAGCAGGGAACTGCATTCCTCAGACTGCTCTTTAAATCTCCCTCTGGCTGCAGCAGCTGGAATGAACGTGAAGCCAGCTGTGGGGGCTGCTGCAAAAGCCTCAGCTCCATGCACGAAAATACAATTAAGCCTTGTCTTCAAACCTGACTAAGCACTTTGTGTGTTCTCCTTTGCATTTTTCTGCACAAAGCTGGGGCTTGTGCAAGGGGCAGGAAGAACTACAGTAGACGCTTTATCAGAGAGGTAGCCATGTTAGTCTGTAGCTTCCAGAGCAGCAAGAAGTCTTGTGCGCCTTATAGACTAACAGATATTTTGGAACATATACTTTCGTGGGCAAAGACCTGCTTTATCAGACTCATGCATCTGATGAAGCGGGTCTTTGCCCATGAAAGCTTAGGCTCCAAAATATCTGTTAGTCTATAAGGTGCCACAAGACTTCTTGTTCTTCCATTAGACACTTTGTGCAAGCCCCCAGCTGCACGGGGAGAGGAGGGCTGGGGCTGAACTCCCTTGCATGCTGATGAAAATCGACTTGTGTGCCACTCTTGGCACGCATGCTGGGGGTCACCAGCCCCGATGTAGTATCAACATAACAACATAACATAAACTACAGCTGTACAAGACACAAAAGTATTAGTTTCTGAGGGGTTGTGTAAGCCTGTTTCTGTTCAGTAGGCATGAATTTATACATCCAGAATCTTGCTTTGAATCTCAAATTTTAACAAACCATGAAGTACAATGTGAAAATCAGCCACAACTGCTTAACTTTTCCGGCTTTCCACCTCAGGCTCACCAAAACCTCTGATATTGATACACCTTGGTTTAAATAAAATCAAATATAGACAACGTTTCCAAGTTTAATTATAAAAGCTTCTTACTGTAACACAGATATTTAGGGTAGTGTACATAGGTGGTGTCCTAAACGGTCTATAACAATGGTTCCCAACTTGGCGTCTGCTGACTGCTGGGGCCCACAAGGGTATTGCTGGGAGTCCCTAAAAAATAACAGATAAATAAAAATGATTATAGAAAAATAATTTTTCAAGAAATTGCAAGGTTACAACCAATTATTATTTTAAATTAAATATCTTCCAATATTACTAATTGCTGTCTGAAAATCTGTGATGTGGTTTCCTTTTTCACTTAGGCTACGTCTACACGTGAAGCCTATATCGAAATAGGCTATTTCGATGAATAACATCTACACGTCCTCCAGGGCTGGCAACGTCGATGTTCAACTTCGACGTTGCGCAGCCCAACATCAAAATAGGCGCAGTGAGGGAACATCTACACGCCAAAGTAGCACACATCGAAATAGGGATGCCAGGCACAGGTGCAGACAGGGTCACCAGGCGGACTAGCGCTTCCGGGGCAACAGCAAGCCGCTCCCTTAAAGGGCCCCTCCCAGACACACTCAGCCTGCACAGCACGCGGTCTGAGGAGCCATAGGCACACAGACCCCGGGCGACGCAGGCATGGACCCCCAGCAGCAGCAGCAGCCAGAGGTCCACCCAGCCCTCCCGGCAGGAGCAGGGCTTGCCCTGCTCCATGCCATGCGGGAGGCAGCTGAGCACCTCCTTGCTACACCGGAGGAGGAGCTGCCCCCAGGGCAGCAGGGCTCAACCCCCAACCCTGCAGCACCCCGCCCCCACCCCCGCCTCACACGTCGGCGGATGTGGAGCTACCCCACCAGCACCGAATGGTGGGAGCGGCTGGTGCTTGAGGAGTGGGACGACGACCGCTGGCTCAGGAACTTCAGGATGAGCCGGCAGACATTTCTGGAGCTCTGCCAGTGGCTCACCCCCGCACTCAGGCACACGGACACCACCATGTGGCGTGCCCTCCCTGTGGAGAAATGGGTCAGCATCGCTGTCTGGAAGCTGGCCACTCCCGACAGCTACCGATCCGTGGGGCAGCAGTTTGGTGTCGGCAAGGCCACCGTCGGGGCTGTCCTCATGGAGGTAAGAGAACCCACGGGGGCAGGGCAGGGCAGGGGAGGGGGGCCCGGGAAGAGGAGGGCAGGGCAGGGCAGATGAGGGCAGGGCAGGGGAGGGGAGGGGAGGGGAGGGCAGGGCAGAGGAGGGTAGGGCAGGGGAGGGGAGGGGAGCGGAGGGCAGAGGAGGGCAGGGCAGGGCAGGGCCACGCACACCCTGCTCACCCCTCATTGGTGCTGTCTCATGTGCTTTCCCTGCAGGTTGTGAGTGCCATCAATGCCATGCTCCTGCACAGGCTCATGAGGCTGGGGGACCCAGATGCCATCATCGCGGCCTTTGTCACCCTGGGCTTCCCCAATTGCTTCGGGGCTCTGGATGGGACTCACATCCCCATCCGCGCCCCGCATCACAGAGGAGGACGCTACATCAATCGCAAGGGCTACCATTCTGTGGTCCTCCAGGCCTTGGTGGACAGCCGGGGCCATTTCCAGGACATTTATGTGGGCTGGCCTGGCAGCACCCACGACGCCCAGGTTTTCCGGAACTCGGGCCTGTGCCGCCGGCTGGAGGCGGGGACCTACATCCCCCAGCGGGAGATCCCTGTGGGGGACACCACCATGCCCCTCTGCGTCGTCGCAGACGCGGCGTACCCCCTCCGGCCCTGGCTCATGCACCCGTACACGGGCGATCTCTCTGCTAGCCAGGAGTGCTTCAACCAGCGCCTGAACCACATGTGCCAGGTGGTGGAGCGCTCATTTGGCCACCTGAAAGGACGCTGCAGATGTCTCCTGACCCGCCTGGATGCGGGCCCCAACAACATCCCCCAGATTGTGGGTGCCTGCTGCGCCCTGCACAATTTGGTGGAGAGCAAGGGGGAGGCCTTTTTCCAGGGCTGGGCTGTGGAGGCTGGCAGGGCCAACGTGCAGCCACCTGCTGCCCCCAGTCGGCAGGTGGACCCCGAAGGGACCCAGGTCCGGGAGGCCCTGCGGGCCCACTTCGATGATGAGGCTGCGGGGTGAACTCTGCCAGGCCCCCCACTGCCCACCCCTTCCTCCACCACACTCCCTGCCCCAATGCCCACACCATGGAGCACCCAAACGCACCCCCCTCCCACTTTTCCTGGACAAATGACAGCATGCACTTGTGGCTGAACTTAAACTGCTTTTTCTTTTAGAACTTTTTTTTTTAACTATAAATAAAACAAGAACAAACTATATACAACATGTGTGGAACCAAAGTAATATGTACAAATAAAACAATAGTAATAAAAAAGTGTGTTCAGTAATAAAAAGAAAACCAGGGATGATAAAGGGGAGAACTATTTACATGGGGGGGATGGGGCAAACGGGGGGCACAAAATAATAACTTCAAACTATATACAAGGGTGGGGGCCATGTCCTGGGCTCCTCGCCCCTAAAGTCTGGCACTGGGCGTGGGCGGCCGGGAGCCCCGCCGCGGCCGCAGCCCTGTCCGGGGCTGGCTGGGGGTGGGGCGGACCGGAAGATATTCCCGGCGAGTCTTAGCTGGCTCCAGGGGGTCCCTCGGCACTCCAGCCCTCGGCGGTGGGTGGCGGGGCGACGGCGGACGGGACGGTGACGTGCGGAGCAGCCGGTGGTGCAGCGGGTGGAGTAGGCGGGGCGAATGCTGTGGCGGCTGGCACGGCATGGGGGGCCAGGTAGTCCACCAGGTGTTTGAAAGTCTCCATGTAGGCCCCCCATGCCTCTTGGCGCCAGGCCAGCGCCCGCTCCTGCAGGTGCAGGTGCTGCTCCGCGACCTCCAGCTGCCGACGGTGGATGGCCAGCAGCTGGGGGTCCGTCGCTGTCGGCTGGTGGTGGCATGGGGTCCGCCGTCTAGCCCGCCGTGGGGCCGGTTGGTCCTCGGCCGAGGGGCTTGCCTGGAGCAATGGCCCCGGAGGGGTCTCCAGGACCACTGATGCCTCGCCAGCGCTTTCTTCCGGTCCTTCCGATGGTGCAGGTGCGGGACACAGGAGGTGGGGGGGGAAGAAGAATGGAGACAGGCGTTAGTGTGGGCCCCGAGCCGTGGCCTTTGTCCCCACAGCCCTGTGCTGCAGGTTCCCCATCCCCGTCCCCGGGAGATGCTGCTGTGATGGATGGGGTTCAGAGGTCCCCCTGCACTGCACCCCGTCCCCTGGTGGGAGCGACTCTCACTTCACCCCGCAGGGTCTGACAGCAGGAGAGGTTTCTTAGGCCACAGATGCCCAGTTTCTGCCAGGAGTGACAGCACCAGCTGTCGGAAGAGACAGTCCTTCCAACCCATCGTGGGGAGAAGACCCCAAGGGGTGCCCCTCTGGGATGCAGCTTTCCCCCTCCTCAGGCTGGCTGCCTTCCAGATCTCCCTTCCCCTAGCCTCTACCTGTGGCCCCCTGCCCTCCCCCCCCAATTCCAAGCCAGCTCGGCTCCTCCCTCCTCTTTGTTCAGGGCAGAGGTGTCACCTGCCAGCTGTAGCCCCACGATCATCCTTTGCCCCTGGGAGCTATTCGGCTCTTGTTGCTCATATCTAGCCTGTCTCCCTTTTGCACTCCCCGCACTCCATCACATGCTGCTGCTGCGGGGTGTCCCACCCCCTCCTCCCGGGGGCCCCTCCAGGTTCTGCTCCCCCCTGCACCGGGGATGGGGCATGGCACTGTCTTGCGGGGTGGGGGGGGGCAGGGGCTGATGCACTGCTGTGAGGGCCATGGCCCTGCTGTCCTTGGGGCCATGGCCATGTGAGCATGTGGGGGGCCCTGGACACATATCTTTTACCGCCTGCCCCTTAAGCCCAGGGGTGTACACCAGAGGGGGGGACATACCTGTCGGTCCACTCCCACGGTCCGGAGATCCCCGGGGGGCGGAGGCCCAGCTGCTGCTCCGGGATGGCAGGAGGAGGATCTGCAGGCTGGATGCTGTGGAGGAGGAGCCCCCCTCCTCCTCCTCCTCTTCCTCCTGCTTCGATGTCCCGGGGGTGGGCTCTGGGGGGGGCCCCCGGGGTGCGGGGCTTACCTCCGGGGCGGACTCCGGCTAAAGGGCCTGCTGAGGCTCGTCGGCCGAAGTATCAAGGGTGGCCAGAGGGGAGGAGGTGTGCCGGGGGCCCAGGATGTCCCTGAGCTCCCTGTAAAAGGGGCAAGTGACGGGGGCGGCCCCAGATCGGCTGGCCGCATCCCGGGCCCGGGCATAACCCTGCCGCAGCTCCTTCACCTTACTCCTGACGTGATCAGGAGTGCGGGCAGGGTGACCCCGGGCAGCCAGGCCGTCGACCAGCCGAGCGAATGCATCTGCGTTCCGCCTCTTACTCCCCATTACCTGGAGCACCTCCTCCTCGCTCCAGAGCCCCAGCAGGTCCCGCAGCTCGGCCTCCGTCCAGGAGGGGCCCCACTGCCGCTCGCCAGCCTGGCTGCCCGCCTGGCTGGGCTGGCTGCCCTGGCTCCCTTTGGGGGGGGTCCCCTGGGGGCACTGGGGGGGCTGCCAGGCAGCCATGGCAGGTGCTGGCCCTGTTCTGGGTGGCTGAGGGACTTGCAGGCTGGCCGCGTGTCTGGGCTGCTCCCTGCACGTTCCCTCAGCTTCCTGCACAGGAAGGGAGGGGGAGGGGACCTTTAAGGGGCCGCTCCATGCAGCCACCATTGAGCTGAGGGGCTGCAGAGAGCGTCTCTCAACCCCTCAGCTGATGGCCGCCATGGAGGACCCCGCAATTTCGACGTTGCGGGACGTGCAACGACTACACAGTCCCTACTTCGACGTTGAACGTCGAAGTAGGGCGCTATTCCTATCCCCTCATGGGTTTAGCGACTTCGACGTCTCGCCACCTAACGTCGAAGTTAACTTCGAAATAGCGCCCGACGCTTATAGCCGTGACGGGCTCTATTTCGAAGTTAGTGCCGCTACTTCGAAGTAGCGTGCACGTGTAGACACGGCTTTAATGAAGTGTACATAGCAACTAGAACTGCCTTTGATGGGGGTCTGCAGATGGTTTGGGGGCGTGATTTGGAGTCTACACTAGGAAAAGGTTTGGAATCACGGGTCTAGAAATATTCTTGATTTGGTTTTGTGATGTAAGAACTTTGAAATGGATTGCAACTTGCTATGGTAGTTATGGGTTTCCAAGGGTTAGAGTAACAGGGCTGGCAGATGGTACCACCTTTTGATCTGACATACCAATTTTACGGTTCTGATTGAGAAAAAATGAATCATTTTAGTAAGATATCACTTGATCTCAGTTAATCCTTTACACTGCCTGGCTGCACAATGTTTCAGAGAAAAAAGCTGCTTGTTTCATTTCTCTAGGTGCGTAATGGATGAGAACTGAAATGATTCAGGTGGATGGATACTCAAGGGCTATTATTCTGGTTAAATATAGTAGGGCTACCAGGAAAATAATAGAACAGGAACCTTGTGGCATTGTCCAAAGCTGGTATTTAAGCTTTAGTAAAAATCATAAAATATATCAACAGCTTGCTATAGAAGGAGGCATGATTTAGTTATCTTCTTTCAACCAACATAAATCAAGCTACAAGTGCAAGTTCTTACTACTTTAACAGGGTTTTGGTTCCCATTATCTTCTCTAAGCCTCTTTTTTAAAAGGACAATATTCACTTAAACATCATATTTTATAAACCAGTGATTTTCATCCTGGGTTCTTCAGAGTATTTAGATTTCCGAAGGGGTTTGTGCCTGCGCTTGACATTTATGGATGCAAAAATGAAAAAGTAGTTTAAAAACTACTATTAAAACCCAAACTATATCTGTACCTTCAGTGACTAGCATCTGAGATTATTAATAAATGAGAGAAATTTTAAATTTTCCACTATTTATGTCCTTTATTTTTGCCAATTTCCAAGGAAAGACTCATGCAAATCACATATATCATTTTCACTTTTGTCATTTTTTAGTTTAATTTTCTTAGTGCAGCAAACTTTGGGGTTTGTGTACTGCAGGGGTATCATTCAATATTACGTATTGAGGAATAACCAATCTAAAGACACCCCTTTGAGGTCAAAACAGGAGTCAAACAAAGCTACATCATTGCCCCAGCAGTATTCTGCATCTTCATCACCATGACCCTTCACCTCATTGTTGGCAATTTTCTAGAAAAAGGTGTGTAGATTGTCTTTGGAACGAATGGGAGGCTTTTCAATCTCAGGAGACTGAAGGCTAAAAGCAGGATTTCCACAACTTCAATCATCGAGCACCAATATGCAGATGACAACAGGATTTCTGATCTTTCTCTCATACCCCTTCAGACCATCTTAAGCACCTTCACTAAAACATATGAGACTTTCAGCCTCAAAATGAATGCCAAAAAGACTAAGGTGCTCCACAAACTCTCAACAATGGGAAAATCTCATGTACCTTCTATTGAAGTCAACAGAGAAATGCTGGAAAATATGGAGCATTTCCAAGACCTTGGAAGTCATCTTTCCTCTAATGTTAACATTGCATAATTCCAGCATCATCTGAGCTGTGCATTTCTCTCACCCACTTAAGACAAAGGGTCTTTGAGAACAGTAACATCTATGCCAAGACAAAACTCCTTGTATATTGTGCAGTGGTTCTTCCAACGCTACTGTACTCATGTGAAACCTGGACAACAAACAAATGTAATTTGAAGGCACTTGAACAATATCATAATGCTGCATCAGGAGAATCCTAAATGTCTCTTGGGAGGATAGGTGCACAAATACTAGTGTCCTGGAAGCGTCAAACATGACCAGCATTGAAGCCATTATCATTCAACAACAACTTCATTAGAATGATCGAGTTGTTCAGCTGTCTGATCAGCACCTTCCAAAGCAAATTCAATTTTCTGAGTTGGAGGGAGGATAGTTTTTCAGGGAACTGGACCCCTTATGGAATGAGTAATGCCATTGTACACCTGACATTCAGTGACACCAGCAATTAGCTTGGTTGCCTTCCACTTTCCTCAGCTGGGTTCCCAGATACTCAATAGTTGCCTTCCTAATCGTGGCCAAAAGTTCATCTGCTTCCCCAGTTACAGAGTGGTACCTTATATTCCCTGAAATATTCATTGTTCTGCCCTGAATATCTTTTTTCCTGAAGAGGAAGTCAACTTTCTTACAAAATCCTAAATAGCTTTCACCCAGTGGCATGATAATCACTTCAGGAAGCTGCTCCCTGAAAGCTTTAGAGGGACATCAGCTCGTCTCTGAACACAACCCTTCTGCCATGTTAACCCAGCACTGCTTTGCTATTGAGACACAGTGTATATCTGGCTACCCCCTTGAAACTCATGAATAATACTGTGACTGCAGGCTGAAGCCATCACTCATGTGATCTATTCACTTGATCCCAAAAGAAGGGATAACTAGGAGGGGTTAAACACACATATACGAACGAATTACCTTCCCTAACAGAGGCCTCTATAGTTTTGTTTGCTTTTGGATGTCATCACTGATAGGCATCACCTGTTAAGATCCTACTACAAGCCATGCTGTAGATGTAACCACACTCATCCTGAACAAATGTAGTCCCACTTAACAGGGGGAACCTCAACACTATGTGCTGTTTGACTTCACCATAAAATGAAACTTTCCTTATAAGGTAACACCCTCCCCTAGCAGAAGGAATGGTTTGGCACAGCAGATTTGAAACTGGACAGGGTCATATTCCTCTGGCTGGCCAAACTCAAGCTCCCCACGTTCCTATAGTACTCTTATGCACCTTGCCAGCCCTTACTTGGTTCTTCTTTCTCTTTCTCCTTGGTACAGTACACCAGAACTCTTTCCCCCATCCTTCTTACAGATCTTCAGACTCCAATCCCTCTCTGAATCCTTTCTTTCTGACTCCATACCAGCCTTGATCAACATCATCCCCATCAATATCCTACCTAAAACCAACTACTAGGATTTTGGTATCCCTCTGCACAATCTATACCTTAACAAACATCCCAGTTAATATGTGATGCCAGCCTCTTTTGTATACTGTGAAATTTGGAGAATGGTCACCCCACCTCAAGTGGAGTGAAAGAAATACTCTAGTATGTGCACTGGGACCAATGGCTTGCCTGAGTCCCATGGGTTAACCCACCTTCACCCTTGCTCATTCCTATGGAGGGGTGAGGCTTTTAATTAAGCGACTACTCCTTTTTCCCATCAGTCCAGTAGAGCAGGTGACATAACACAGTATCTTTCCATAATGTCAATGTCCTCTGTGTAAGTGATTGTATGCTTGAAAGTAGATGGTGTTGCTGCGTGACTCTAACACAGAGGTGTCTCACAGAGTTACACTCTTGGTTTTCTGAAGTCTCCAAGTGAATGCCTTGTTCTGTCTATCAGATATAGACTTTCTTTCAGTAGAACAAAGTTAGATGTTTTATGTGGCTGCCCATAAAATGTAGCAGCTATTGGTCAAGACAGGACATTATTTCCATGCAGTCTGGGTGCAATTATGCTACATAAATTAGTATTTCTTAAAAAAAAAACCAAACCCAGTGAGGTCTAACCTGAATTATTCCTTGGTACACCATGAATCTACCAGTAATTGATGGTCTGGGGACTCTCATCTTGTGACCCTTTGTGATAAGGTTGGAAAGGGTGGTTTCCTCAGAACGTATGGTACCTTTTTTCATAAAGAGATTGTATAAAAGAAAGTAAAAAGACATCTTACTCAACAATACTAGTAGCTGGTGGGATGTTACGGAAAGTACAGTTTGCAGCTTCCCTTCCAAACATAGTCGTTGGGAGCAACTCTGGGAGCATAAATATGGAGTGTTCCTAGTATGGGCTAGCTCACAATCCTGAAATGTTGTGAGCACAAATAAGGTTGTTGGCTTCCTTCCTGCTCTCCTCAATTTACTGAGCAGAAGCGGAATACATGTTTGTGGAATAAATAGAAGAGGGAAGGTAGGCAGAGAAGGTGCCCTTCAAATGTCTGGGCAGCCAGTCTCCAATCTTACAGAAATTAGTCATCACTAATTAAGAGATTTCAGCTACCTGGAAATAAAGAGGGGCACATGCATTCAGAGGAGTACTTTTTATCAGTACTTTTGTTGATACATTGTCATTGCTCCTTGGACAATACATTCAAGACAGAATTAGTCAATCCATAAGACTTCAACATGATTTTTTTTTCACAAATTATAATGTTGTGCTCTCTTCCCTCATTTATCAGACCTGATTTCATTTATCAGAACTGCATTTCATATCCCCCCAACTCCCTACTAGATCTTAGTAGAATGACCTGAAGAATGCATGACATGGTAGAGGAAAACAAATTAGGTAAATTCATGGAAGAAAAGGATATGGAAAGATTCAAAGATAAGCTTTTTTATATCTAGAAGAGACCATGAATTTCATCAAATAAAAACTGTAAACTGATTAAATGAAGGTCAAGCAATGTTAAACAAATGAAGTGCACCCTCTAATTAGAGATTACAGTGTGAGATGTGTAATGCAGCTGATGGAGAGGGAAGAGGAAGAAAGATTACAGTCTAAAGCTAGGAGAGGATGAACAGAGTGATAAGAGAAGCACTTGTATTAAACATAAGCAGGCAGAAGATGTCAAAATAAGTAAGCACACTCTACCAGTCCCATATAAATAGTAAAAGAAAAAAAGAGTAGGGACTCTTAAAATATGGCAAAAATAATTAATTGAGGGGGAGATAGAAAGGGTATTGTTTAAAAATATTTTCTGCTTAGAGTTCACAAAGGTATATGAAACAACAGATGCCAACAGCAATTTTAGAAAATATAGCCAAGGGAGAAAGAAAGAATTCTGAAGATAATCTGGATCACGTAAGTGATGGATAATAAGAATGGCTGAAAATAGTTAAAAATCTTGCATCAGACAATGTTTACCTGCCCTTTTATGGTACATTGCCAGTGGATCTGCCTGGCCAGGCCCACTGATGCAGGGGGAAAGCGAGGGCAAAGGGGGCAATTGCTTCTGGACCTGACATTTCAAAAAGGCCTGCAGCCCTGACTGTAGCAGCGGTCAGAACTCCAGGCCCCATTGAATTGCCATTCAGCGCTGCTGAGCTTGGCTATGGGATGGAGATGGGGGGCAATTCTGCAGTCCAGGTGCCACTGAATGATGAATGTGCCTTCCAACCTTAGCCCCTCCCTTTCTAGGGTGCAGAGACGGGCCCCCAGCCCACCTTTCCCTGGGGCCTGTGGCACCTCGATGCCACTGTGCATGACCATGGACCATTGGCTATGACTCACTCTTGTACTTGCCCTGCCCATGCTAATGTAATGAGAATCATAATGGAGACTTTCTGTCTGGCTTCTCAATGACTTCCCCTCCTTGCTTCTAGTTCAGTGGACCACATGAATTCACTATATTCAATATGCAGCAAGCAGGATTAGTTCCTTAGGAAGTAAGACATTCTCTGTAAAGTGAACTATTAACAAAGAACACAAGGTAGAATAGTTGGAAAATTTCAGCACATGCAAATCTGTTCTCTTCCATACCATGCCTGGTCTCCTGGGATCCGCACTACACAAAGATATCCATTTAAACTATTTTTTCCCATTACATGTCCCTCACCATGTCCCAAAAACTTAAGTTCTGCTGCAAGCAGGTGTTCTACAACCACTGGATGATAATATAATATTTGACACTAAGCAGCTAATAGAGTACCATAGCACTTTTTATATGTGTTTTTTTTTTTCTTTTTTTAAAAATCATGTATGTGGGAAGGCAACAGAAAACTGAAAGAAATTTAGGCTTATCATCCTGGGAATGGGGATTTCTGACACTGATATTTATCCCTTTTTGGAACACTTTATGAACGGAAATGATAGAGACTTAACCACATGGGAAATTTAATGTCAGGGTGGAAAAAACATTTTAGAATGCACTGGCAGGAGACCTGTACATTGGCAGATGAGTGGAATGGATGTCTCTACTGTAATCAGTCTTTTCTTTCATATATCTCTATGGGGGTGGATAAGAGATGTGGGGAATGTACAGAGCTGAATGGAGAGGAGTCTAAGAAAGAGGAAAGACTGAGCTGGTGACCAACCATGAGGAAAAGAATCAGTCAAAGAGGAAAGAAGAAAGAGAGAGATGCTCAACACTCTTCCTTTGGGCTTGGAAAGTGACAGAGAGAGAAAGGGAGTGGTATGTTGGGGATGAGTAACAAGAAAATAAAATGCAATTTAAAAGAGCTAAAATAGTGGGAATGCCTAAAGGAATAAGAAACTCAAGATTAAAAATAGATTAACAGGAGAACATTTCTGTAAAACAAGAGATGGGAAGGAAGGAGTTAGTGAAAAATGAGCATCAGTTTAAAACAAGCTGCTTGTATAATACAGAGGGAACAGGGTCATTTTTTTTATTTTAATGTTACCACATAGAACAAAGAAATTATTTTGACTTATATGCTTAATGAAATGAGACCCACTATGTATATTAGGATAATGTCCTGTAACGTACTCTGGTTCATACACGTTGAGCTGCCCCCGCCCCCCCGCCACCGTACATATTTAGATGGAATAAAGAGCTTGTAATGGAGTGTACCTGGCCCTCCGACACCCTTCTGAGGGGCCTGGAATCATGCTACAGAAAGGAAGAAACAGAGGAGGTTAGTCCTCCAGGCTTGCCTAGAGGAGTGTCATGGAAGCAGCCTATCAGAGCAGAATAGGCTTTGAAAAAAAGGATCTGAAAGGGCATTACCAGGTCAATTACTGGCTGTGACCGGATGCAGGGTGGAAGGGGGCTGTGTTCTAGGCAAATGAGCTTGTGTGGTTGCATTTACTGGACCTGGGTGAAAGAGGCCCTGAAGTCTTCAATCTTAGGGTGGCTGGATGGAGGTAAAGGTACCAGTGGAAATAGTGCAGGGAACTCAGCAGTTACTGATTAGATGAGACACTACCTGGCTGCAGTTTATAGGTCCCCTAAGTTGGGACCTAGAAGAGTTGGCAGACATGTTTTCTCCCTGCTGCTAGAACAGCCTAAGATCTAAGAAGAGGTAAGCCTTCTTTAAAAGTCAGAAAGAAAAGTGCTGGCTTATGAGAGCCCACATCAGGGCTGAAGCCCCAGGTGAGGGCAGACTGTTTATTTGACCCTCTTCTACCTGGAAAAGGTTCTCTTTTGACTGTGACTCAGCTGGAGGGCTGAATCACTGGATACCTGCTTCCTAAGGCTGACAAACTCAGGGGTGCCAGAAGCAGGAAGAAGTATTGCTGTATCACACCCACCTGTTAGGAAGTACTCAAGAGCCAGCTGCCCCCTCCCACCCCAATCATGGCCCAAAGAATCAGAGGTGTTACTATGACCCTGCTACTTCAACAGTTTTCAACAAGATTTGGGACTTGGCATACTTCAGCCTGCTTAACATAAAGGCAAACGCTATACAATTCATGCCAAAGGTTAGAAATGTATTGATTGAATCACACAAAAGAGAAAAGAAAATGAGGACAAGAGCTCTGAAACTGAAATTGATTAGTTCAAAATAAACTTAATGAAAACCTCTCAAAGTCCTTTTTGCAGGCACTGAATATTGGTTACAGTCTCTTCTTCATTCACACAGTCCCTTGCTGGGGAGGAAAAGGGTTAATTCTGTTGCTGAATTCTGAGTTGGGAATAATAGACACTTACTGGATTCAGACAGAGGACAGAGAAGGAAGAGATAACAGGAGAACTCTGATGAGGGTAAGGAGAGGAATACAGTTTTGTTGATGTTCTCTAGATCTAGGGTGGCTGGTCAGTCAAGGATGGATATTTTGGGTGGAGGTGACGACTACAACATCTGTATGTCTGTCCAGTCAGGGGCATAATCTTCTTCTCCAGTCTTACTTCCCCAGTCAGGAGCATAATCTGGTTGGTTTGATTAGGTCTGTCTCTTTCACTAGTGGATGAGAACTGTCTGGGCTGTCTCCTCACATACCATGCTGGATCAGGATCAGGAAGAGTGGGAGGGTGAGTGAGACTTAATGGACAGGAAGGACAGGGGAGAAGGATCAAAAGGACTTCATGAGGGTGAGGAAAACAGAGCAGAGGCTCACATGTACAATAAACCCTTGGTTTAACAGACTAATGGGGAGAGGGGTGTCCGTTAAATCTCTCCAAAGCGTTTAATACCAGCCTGGAGTACCTTCCTCTACTCCAAACTACACATCACCAGGCCCATTCCAGAGCCTGCAGCCACAGCCTTGATCCCACTGCTGCCCTCCAGACCCCTTGACTCCAGCCTAGGTCACCCTCTTGCACCCTGAGCCCCTCATCCCTGGCCCTACTCCAGAGCCTACAACCCCAACTGGAGCTCTCACCCTCTCTCACATCCCCAACCACTGCCTCAGCCTGGAGCGCACCCCTGCTCCCCACACACACACACTGAACTCCTCATTTCTGGCCACACCTTTGAAATTCCACCCCACAACCAGAACCGGCACCCCCTCACACACGCCAGCCCCATGAACCAGCCAAGTCAAACGAGTGAGTGAGTGAGGGTAGAGTGAGCAACAGAGGGATGTGGGGATGGATGTGTGACAGGTGGGACTTTAGAAGGATGGGGCAGGGCCTCAGAGGAAGGCAGGGAAGGGGGTAGGGCACGGGTGGTCAGTTTTGGGCAAGTAGAAACTTGACAAACCTACTTCTGTTTCAAGGCTTTATGTCTCAGGCTGTCTATCTACTACATCTAGTTGAGTTGAACTGGAAGCACGGTAGTTGTAATCACAGGCCACATGCTCTGGTCCTTACACAATCACAAGGTTTGGCCTCAGCTGTTATCAAAGCAAACTCCCAGAGAATTCTGACAATCGTTTGAATAGGGACAACAGAAAAATATACTCAGATTGTAAATTCTTTGGGGCTGAGGTTGGCTGTCCCTTCCTTCCAGTAATACAGGGCTACCACAGTATAAATAATGAAGAACTGAAAAAGGGCCTCAGAAATTGTTTCACCCAGAAAGGCAAATGAAGAACAATTCCTGACAATTCAGCCAGAGGAAGGAGGCTCATGGAAGAGGACAAATGTAAATTGCTTTTTGCAATTTGCTCTGAATTCACTACCTTATTTAATTTTCATGATTCTAGCCAAAATGTGATTTGTTTCACAAACAGTGCCAATTTATTTGTGCAACTCTTGCTGGCTGAACAGCTCTGATTGCAACGAGCTGGATGGCAAAGCAGCATCAGCATGGATAATGAGGTAAGTTAATATTTGTAATACATTAATCTGAGAAGAAAAACCTGCCTTGCAGTCATCTGTAGGGTGGAAAGAGGGGAGACCAATCAAAACAGCATGAGAAACACAGTGGAAAATCTAGGAAGCTGCAGACATTGAAGGGGTGGGGAAATTATCACAGGGAACAACTTTTCTGAACAGTAATCTGTGGTGCAGTTCATGCAGTTTTGAACTTCTATTGCTGACTGAAAGCAAAACGTAACACCAGGTTACATTCCTTGTTGTGTTCTGTATTTGCTATTATTAACACTTGTGACAACATCCAGTGGCATCAGTCAAAATTTTGTCCCCCTCTTGTCAGGTGTTGTACAAAGAAATCAAGATGGCACCTGTCCTGACAAGCTTATAATTTACAAACTGACAGTCACACATTTCTCTTTATATGGTGTATAGCTAGCTTGATACATCTCTTCATTTTGGTCCCCCTTCAGGGTTCTTTAGAGGAATGGCAGTTTCAGCTCCTCAGGGACCTGCCTGAGGGATGTATGAATTAGTGCACTACCTGAATCTTTGTCCTCTCCATTTCTCTGATCACTCAGTTATGTAGTATCTTCTTTAACTATGTGGCCAGTGAGGAAGAGGAGAATTGTAGCCATGACAATGTGAAGATGTCACATGTCTCTACAGCATGTGAGCGGAGTTACTTTAGACAAGGTGAATGAGAGTCTGTCTCCCCCAAAGTGTGTACATCATCCAGCACACCATCAATGAACTAATGGATGGAAGGAAAAGGGGGAGAAAGAGAACGTTCTTGAGTGTTTTACAGGACTCTTGAATAGCCACCTTCTGGAAAGTTTTATAGCTGATTATTTTTACTAACTCAAAAGCAAGCAGCAATTTCACTGGGATGCTGTCTACTTTCCATATACAGATGCTTTCTTTAAGCTGCAAATTAATAAAAACATGCAGCCTTACCTTTCCGATGTATCCGTTTACTTCTGCAGAAATGGTTGAGACACCTACGATCTTATGTCATGAGTCACTTAGGGGAAACATAGACATATGAAGAGGGGTCTCCTTAACCTACACATCTTCTTGATCAGCAATGTAGAGGAAGAAGCATAACATACTTGAAAATTTTATTTGTTTAAGCTAGTTTCTTTTCCCCATTGCTGATGCTTCGGAGTGTGAAAGTTCGACATTAACGAAGAGATGTAAAGATCCACATAATAACCACTGGAGCTAATCCACTATTTGATAGGATTATACAAAGAGGAGAGGCTCATAAGGCTTCACAATACTTTAGTGTGGCTTCCCACCTGCTTTATACAGTCTGAAATCACACTACAAATTGATTAGATACCTCACATATACCTCTATGGTGGTCACACCGAGGACAGAAGAAATACCATCTCTCTTCCAAACAGATTTTTCCTCCCAGAATGTTTGTGGGTACATATCATGGGAAAACAAATACTCTTGTGTGACAAAGCTCCTCCTCTAGCTTGGTAGGTCCCATGCTTTCTGGTGGATTATTTCTTCAGAGACAAACAGCTGTGGGGTTAGACACCAGCTAGCTGTTTTAGGGTGCGTCAACACTAGCTGGCTACTTTGAAGTAGCCAGCCCAACGTCGCAATAGCACCCGTCGCATCTGCATGCGCTGGGTGCTATTTCGACGTTGAAATCGACGTTAGGCAGCGAGACGTCGAAGTCGCTATTCCCATCCGAGGATGGTAATAGCACCCTACTTCGATGTTGAACGTTGAAGTAGGGTGTGTGTAGACGATCCGCGTCCTGCTACTTCGAAATTGCGGGGTCCTTCATGGCAGCTATCAGCTGAGGGGTTGAGAGACACTCTCTCCAGCCCCTGAGGGACTCTATGGTTGCCACGTGCAGCAGCCTTAAAGGCACCACCGACCCGGATTTCCTGTGGCAGGAAGCTGACAGCGTGCAGGCAGCAGCACAGGCACATGCTAGCCCTGTACGCTTTTCACAGGCCCTGATCCCCGCTGCCTTTATCCATGGCCTCCAGCCATCCCCCTGAGTGCCCCCAGGGCTCCCCTCCTGAGGGGACCCAGGCACCCCCATCAGCCAGGCGGGGGGCCAAAAGGATGCAGGGCCCCTCCTGGTCGGAGGCCGAGCTCCGAGACCTGCTGGGTCTCTGGGGCAAGGAGGAGGTGCTCCACGTGATGGGGAGGAAGAAGCGGAATGCAGAAGCGTTCGCCCAACTGGTCAAGGGCCTGGCTGCCCGGGGTCATCCTGCCCACACTCTGGATCATGTCCAGAGTAAAGTGAAGGAGCTGCGGTAGGAGTACACCCAGGCCCGGGACTCGGCCAGCCGGTCTGGGGCTGCCCTCGCCACTTGCCCCTATTACAGAGAGCTCAGGGCCATCCTGGGCCCCCGGGACACCTCCTCTCCCCCGGCCGCCCTTGACACCATGGCTGATGAGCCCCAGCAGGCCTCGGATCCGGAGTCCGACCCAGAGGCCAGCCCTGCACCCTGGGGCCCACCCGAGGAACCCCCCGCTTGGGACCGCGGAGGAGGGGTCCAGCAGTGAGGAGGAGGGGCTCCTCATTGACCTCCCTTCCCAGAGCACCAGACTCACATCCACCCACTGGGCTTCCCCTGACCACGGCAATGGATGGGCAGGTACGTACCCCACAGAACACACGCCCATGGGCCACAGGGCGGGGGCACCAACCACGACCAGGAGCCTCACACACCCCCCAGAGGACGCCAACCCGTGAATGTCCAGCCACAGTACAGTCCCAGGACGGCGGCATGACCATCAGTGCCCGTGAGCACCCGTACCCAAGGACAGAACTCAGTCTTGACCCCGGGGTCAGGGGGACAATGCCATGGTGACAGCCAACAGGGACATCAAACCCACCGAAGGGGATGGAGACCCAGCACCCAAGAGAGGGTGGGGAGAATGGGCCATGGGCCAGAGCACTGGACTAACAGCCTTCCCCTCCTTTTCTCCCTCTCTCCAGCTGCAGCATCGGACACCCCAGGCAGCCAGGCACCATCCATTATTCCTGACAGCCCGCTGGAGGCCAGCCACTGCCAGCGGCCGGAGACATCCCCAAGGCCAACAGGATGGTCCCGCCACCGCTGTACTCTTCGGATGGCCCTGGTGGACCCCCAGCTGCTGGCAGCTCTCCGGCGGCAGATGGAGGTGGCGGAGGAAACACTCCGCTTTGAGCGGGAGGAGTCCACCTGGCAGTGGGAGGCATGGGAGGACTTTATGGGGGTTTTCAGGGACATAGCTGAGTCGATCCGGGAGGCCGTTGCCCGACTCCTGCCCCCCGGCTGCCCCCCGGGCCACCCTCCCCGTCGCTCCACCAGCCTCCCTGCCTGCTGCCCCACCTACCGCTCCACCCGCCTAGCCACCTGCTGCCCCACCCGCCTCGCCGTCTGCTGCCCCGCCTGCCGCCCCACCCGCCTCACCACCAGCAAACTCCACAGAGCCCAGTGGGGCTGAAGGCCAGCCAGTGGAGGCATCCCGGCCGTACCTGCCGGTCCTCCCAGCACCCAGCTGGCCACGCCGGGGACCACGGACACGGGGAGTGGGGGTTGCGAGCTGTACCCACCGGGGCTCACGCCCCTCTACCCCCACGCCGGACTGATGGGGGCCTGGCGGATGGCTCATCTGTTGTCCCATGTATGTAGTTGTCCCCTTTTTTGTATATAGTTGTCCCCCTTTTTGTAGATTAGTTGCCGTTTCTTTGTTGAATCAAACAAGTTATCCAGTTTAAAAAAAAAAATTTATTTGGTTGGACATTAGGAAAAAGTTCCTAACCATCAGGATGATGAAACACTGGAAAGAATTGCCAAGGGAGGTGGTAGAATCTCCATCACTGGAGATATTTAAGAAGAGGTTAGATAGATGGCTTTCAGGGATGGTCTAGAAAGTGCTTGGTCCTGCCATGAGAGCAGGGGGCTGGACGCGATGGCCTCTCGAGGTCCCTTCCAGTCCTACTCTTCTATGATTCTATGATTCTATTTTCCAAAAAGCTGGAGTCATGTGCTTGTTGGGAGGGTGGCGTGCGGGTGTTGGGGGCGGTGTGTGGGCATTGCGGTCTGTGTGTGTGTGGGGGGGAGTCTTCTGGGGAAGGCCAGGGAGGTGCTCAGGGGTCTCCCTGATCGAAGTGGGGCCGCAGGGCCTCGCAGACCCGTACCCCCTCATGGTGGGCTTGGGAGCTGGGTGCGGCGGCCGGCTGGGGGAAGCCTCCAGGGTGGGCTTCTCTGGCAGGAGCCGTTGGGCGGCCTCCTGGGCAGCACCTAGCAGGGTGCTTTCCCCCTGGATGACTACCTGGAGGGCCTCTGCTTCCTGCTGCTGCTGCTGCAGCTGCTGCTGGGTGTCCATATCTGCTGTGACTTGGTCTGCGAGAGAGTGGCTACTGCTCTGCAGACCTCGTGCTGTGCAGGCCGGGTGTGTCTGGGATGGGCCCTTTAAAGGAGCAGCTTGCAGCTGCCCTGTAAGTGCTAGTGTGCTCCGTGACCCGGTCCGTGGTCTGTCCTGGCCCCTTATTTCGAAAGATGGAGCTTGTGTGTGTGTGGACTCTTTGCATTTCCTTCCAGGGCCGCTCCTTTTGACGTTCCCCATTGCTACTTCGACGTTGAATGTCGACAATGCCAGCCCTGGAGGACACATAGACGATATGCATTGAAGTAGCCTATTTCGATGTTCTTACTTTGAAATAGGCTACTTCAACATAATGTGCTAGTGTAGACGTAGCCTTAGTGAGCTACTCTCATCATCAGACTGCACAGGAAAAAGAGAAGACCAAATTCCTTAGTCTCTGCTGCCCCTCCAAATGATTCAGACAGGACAGACCCCTCCACCAAATCTATCTTTCTCCTGTGCTGTATCCAGAATGGAGGAAGTGGAGGTGGGGTACCGGGGACAAATGGACAGCCCAGGCACACCCTTTAATCTTGGCTGCGGCCTAGGGACTCTATGATATCAGCTGCCGGAAACATCTCAAATTTCAGCTACTCCACAGGAATGATTCCCAAGGCACCTTCCTTACTGCGGGCTCTTCCTTTTGGGTGCTACTTGCACTTACTACTCTCAGACTTCCAGTACCACTTCTCCCCAGCACTGAGTCAGTAGATGAGAAGCCTTTTTATAGACAGTCTCAGCTGGTCCTTTATTGGCTCCAGCTGTCCTGCTTAACCTGGCTCCCTTGAGTCTACAAGCCTCCTAATTGGCCCCAGGTGTTTTAATTAGCCTAACTGTCCTGATTGCTTCTAGCAGATTCCCGCTGGTACTGGATCAGCCCTTGATAGTTTATTTTGGGAACAGGGACTCATTTAGCCTAGGGCTAATATATCTCCCCTTGATTACTTTTCTGTAAACTTCTGGGCTGATCCTGTCATATTTGTGTTTTTTGGGGGGGGTGCTGTTTGCCTGGAGCTAGTTTGGGTTTCCAAAAAGATTGGAAGTGAGGCAACAAAATGAAATTGATCTGACTCAGCTGTAAGAAAACACAATTATGCTAACTTGCTCATTTTCTAGGTGCTTTGTGCACTGACTTTAATATCAGAAAATTTGTAGTTTGAAGAACTTCAGATAAAAATTCTGAATAATTAAATGTTCAAATAGTTCACAAAAGTTCTATCTCACAAATAGGAATTATCTTCTCTGGCCTTATATTTGCATCTGTAGAGATTGTTTTAGATTCCAAGACCCTTTGACTGTGTCTACACTACGAAAATAACTTAAAAGTTGAACATCTGCACACCCCCTACTTTGAAGTTCAATTTTGAAGTAGGGCACTATTTCATTCCTGGGAACAGAGTAAGGACTTCAGAACCGGGCTCCCTACTTTGAAGTTAACTATGAAGTAAGGTAAAATGTCTGTAGACTCCCTGCTGGCTACTTCGAAGTAGTGCCTAACTTTGTGTCTACTTTGAATTAGTGCCTACCTTTGAAGTTAGTTTCTAGTGTAGATGCACCCTTTCTATTTTGACCTGCCAATGAAATCAATGGTGGAGCTCATGGGAAAAAAGATTTTTTTTTGTAAGGATGGCAGAATTTGGCCCAAAGAATCCAGTCCTTCTTCAATCGATATTGTGTACTTTTATGCCCCTTGTATTCTAGTATATGACCATGTAAGGCTGAGCAGTGTTATTACTCCCATTTTGAATATGAAAAACTGAGTCAGAGCGCCTCAGTGACTTGCCCAAGGTCACACATGAAATCTGTGGTGGAGCAAGGACCTGAGTCTAGGTTTCCCAAGTCAAGGCTAAGTGCCCTAATCACTTGATTAGTGAAGGCAGTGAAGAAAACACCCTTTGTTTTCAGCAGAAGCAAGTTACAGGGCATCACTCCAGTTTGTTTACCAGAGAATTACAATATTTTCATTTTAAGGGAAAATATGCTATGATGGGCAAGTTGTAAGAAGTGAGGGTTTTTCATAGTTAGGTCTATATTTGTATGTTTTTAACTACTTACTCGAATACTGAATTCAAACTCAGATTCTCTGTTAGTTTTTAAAACGTTTGAACAAATCCACTACCTGTTTGTTTGTTTGTTTGTTTTAACTTCCTCTGAGATAGAATTTCAGGGTTAGTGGCTTTCTGGGTATAAGACTACCAGGATTTTTACCAGTTCCAAAGGAACAACGTTCCCCTCCCCTCCGGCCCCCTGTACCAATTGGAAGGGCTATTTATGCAAGGCCGGGACTTGAGATGCTGAGCTTCCTCAAGCATGATTTAAGCCAATGGGATCAATGGAAGTTGATTGATCAGAAGAGACTCAAACACCTCTCAAGATGGAGCACAGAGGTGCTGATTTGCTGCAGCTATAGAAGGAGGAAGACCCATAACAGGATATAAAAGTGAAAACTTCTTGGCTATGTCTACACTAGCCCCCTCCTTTTGGAAGGGGCATGGTAATACGTGAGTTGGTAAGATGACGATGAGGTGCTTCCATGAATATGCAGACAGGGGCCTGTGTAGATGGGGGGCCTTTCGAAAGGACCCCCTGGACTTTGAAAGCTCATTCTTCCTATTTGGTTTTAGGAAGAAGGGGCTTTCAAAGTCCAGGAGGTCCTTTAGAAAGGCCCCAGTCTACATGGGTGGCACGCGTGGCTGCCATTATGCTAATGAGGCACTGAATATTCATGGATGTACCTCATTAGCACCTTCCCAACTTGCTCATTACCATGCCCCTTCTGAAAGGAGGGGGCTAGCATAGACATGGCCCTCATGATGAAGGAGAAGCACAGAGCTGAGATTATGCCAGCTCTACACTGAATTACCATCACTGGGTCTGATCTAGAGAGCATGCTGAGGGAAAATAAAGACAGGAGGACTCAAGGCCATAGCTCATTGCAGGATCTGGAATGGAGAACTGTGAGCAGTTTCTATAAACCAGAGTAGCCCCTGGTTTCTGTACCCCTTCTGGGTTGCCTGTGCTGTGCTTCTCGAGTAGCAGAAGATATTCCCCTTAGTTTTTCAGCTAATCTCCATCTTTTAAGTACCTGTAAGGCTGAAGGTAAATTACATTTTTCAGCAGTATACACTTCTCATTACATACTATGAGGCCTGTCATCTCAATACACAGGAAATTACTCACATAAATCTGTACGCATTCTGAACAGACTAGACCCCTGTATTAGCAATTCACTGGTATTCAATTTCATAGACAAAAGGGAAAAAGGAATATTAAAGTCATGCTGCATGTGACACTTATATTGCTCCCAGGCAACTGCAACACTACATGTTCTTATCTGCAGCTTTTATTACTTTGCTGAAAGGTTAGTTTTGTCATTTGCTAAAATATTCTGTTTGCTTAGCCAAGTGTGGCTGCACAAAAAAAAGGGGGGGATTAAATCAAAACTGACATTTTGTCTACAAAACTGAGTCACACAATGCATCATTGTTTCTGTGCTTTATCACAAAAGAAAAAAAAACAAACAAAAACAAACACTGCACTTAAGTAGCGTTAAGATTTTGCTGTACTCACTGCCTAAGGCACCCAGGCACGTTTTCCTGGTGTGCCTGGATGTCGTGGTATATAGTACTGTACACAGTTCCACAGGCCAATCTTTATTCATTGCAGTGCACAATCTTCTCAGAAGGTAAAACAGGGAAGATTTGATAATATAAGCCACTGCTGCGCATTATTGCCTGTAAGCTGTGTGCTTGGGTGGCCACCCAGGAGAGATTCAAATGCCGCCCAGATAATTAGCGGAGCTCTTACAGCCACCCACAGCCACCAGCATGTATTTCTATTGCTGGTGCACATCTGCACATGCCTTGGAGCATAAAACAAAAATTATTCCATACATGGAGGGGAAAAATAGTGGGAACTAAAAGTATGTGTATTGACAGTATTTGTATGCAGGTTTATAACCAATTATATGGCTATGCATTGCATTTATGGACTTGTCGATTGGCTAATTATTGACCAACAAAAGATGAAGCAGAAGAGAAGACTTCTGAACCTGTTGAACCTGAATGGGCTTAGTTCTTCACTGTGCCAGAACTCAGCTCCAGTTCAATAGAGGATCAAGCCCATCTAGGTTCAGGCTGCTCTGTAGAAAATGGAAGGTGATGAGGCACTGACCACAGATCCCTGGTTCTCTGCCATCCAGCCTGTAGCAGGTTAGAAGTGCTTGCCTGGATCTTTGACTCAATTTGTGTTGCTGCCGTAAGGTCTGCCACAGACCTACATTCCTGAAGAATAGCGTAAAACTGAGCTTTGCTTTGTTACTCTCCTGTCCCTCTCTGCTCCTGACACCCCCTCCTTCCCCCTCTTGCTACCTGTTTTTATGGAGGAATTCGACAGGAATAACTTTTAGTCAGTTTAAAATTTGTATAGTGACACAGTAAATTTGGCCAAGAGGTGATTCTGGCCCAGATATTCTTATTATTTTACTTAAATTTTGTCTGCTCTTTGGAAAAGATTATGTGAAAGTGAGATCCAAAGTCATCTCCAGGATTAGCTAAAAGTCTGTGTGCATATAACCATTTTGACTTCCCACCCATTCTCTAAATTGACATTTCTAAGCAACAGCATTTCCTATGACCATTTGTTTAAAATGACATACCCCGCTTAGTGGAGAGAGATATGGGAAGAGGATGAAAGTTAGGAGTGATGTTGTGCATATCGGGTCTGTGGGAGCCAAAATGTGTTAGGGAGTCGGAGTCTGACGTGTAATTAACATGACAAAAACCAGAAAATAGTGTGTTTTACACTAACTTAAACTGGCTTCATCTGGCTCCAGATGTGGTGCTTGCAGCACATTGGATGTGGGCTGAAGGATGAACAGGTAAAAACGTGGTAAAAGCACAGATGATATAGAAGTAAAAGGAGGGTTGGGTCTTTCCCTGTTAGCTCAAATGATAGACACTTCCTATGAATCGTAGAACAGGCTGGAAAAGACCTCAGCAGGTCATCTACTCTTACTCCGCTTAAAACAGGAAAATCCCAGTTAAAGCGGTGGCTAGAAACCATTGTGATTCTGGCCTTTTCTTGACCAGGCTTCAGCATTAGATAAGAACTAACAATCTTGTAGCTGGAGACAGAACAGGTAATTTTTGTGTTTGTTTTCCTCAAAATGCTATAGAGCCTCAGGGTTATGATGACTTGAGGAGGTATTTTGCAACTGAAAAGTTTGTAACTCTGAAGAAAATGTTTTATGCTTATTCTTTCAAAAGCTTACAGCAGAACATTGACTTCATACAGCCCTCTGACTTTACCTTGATAAAGAAAAAATGCTGTTTTCCCTCTATTTATAATGGTTTACATTTGAATACATTACTGTACTGTATTTGCTTTCTTCAGCTCATCTCTGCTGCTCCCTAATTGTGTACTTCCAGTTCCACATGGATCTATTTGCCCCCAGTTTCGAAGGGGGCATGTTAATCAGGGCAATGGGGGATTACTAATGAAGCGCTGCAGTGAATATGCGGCAACTTCGAAGTAGCACGGGCACTTTGAAGTGCCCGCAGCTACACGTATGTCAGCACTTCAAAGTTTGGCACCTCAAAGTTGCAGTGGGGGAGAATTAACCTAATGAAGAGCTGCATATGCACTGCAGCACTTCATTAGTAATCTCCCATCACCCTGGTTAGCATGCCCCTTTCGAATTTGGGGGCAAGTGTAGACAACCCCAAGGTGTATGGTGAATTGATCAGTTTGTAACTCCAGTGTTCATAATCTTGAAATTCTGCTGTAGGTATCAGACTTATAAACATGTATGTGTTGTTGAGACACTGAGACTCTTGCAAGTTGTGGCATGCATTCATTTTATTTGTAATGTCCCTATTCCATGCTACAAGGGAACGTGTAAGTTTTGATTTATAATTTTGAAAATGCTTGCTGTGAAATCAGGCATGGAAATCATTCCCTCTGCTGCCCAGTCATAAGCACTATCAAAATCAGATGGCTCATCAAGGATCATTGCAATATAGAGGATTATTCATCCTGTGGCCTTGGAGGTAGAATGAAGGAAACAAACCCACAGGAAATCTTTCCATCTTCTTGTTTGTTTGAACTCCCAAAGGCCTGAGATTCTAATCTTAAGCTAGAGGTTCACTGGGGCTGCCCCTTGTGTCTGCCTGAAAGACACATTGAATTGCATAAGAACATAAGAACATAAGAATGGCCATACTGGGTCAGACCAAAGGTCCATCAAGCCCAGCATCCCATCTGCCGACGGTGGCCAATGCCAGGTGCCCCAGAGAAGGAGAACAGAAGACAATGATCAAGTGATTTATCTCCTGCCATCCATCTCCTGCCCTTGTTCTGAAGGCTAGGGCACCATACTTTATCCCTGGCTAATAGCCATTTATGGACCTAACCTGCAAAAATTTATCAAGCTCTTTTTTAAACCCTAATAGAGTCCTGGCCTTCACAGCCTCCTCGGGCAAGGAGTTCCACAGGTTGACTGTGCACTGTGTGAAGAAAAATTTCCTTTTATTAGTTTTGAACCTACTACCCATCAATTTCATTTGGTGTCCCCTAGTTCTTGTATTATGGGAAAAGGTAAATAATTTTTCTATATTCACTTTCTCCACACCATTCATGATTTTATATACCTCTATCATATCGCCCCTCAATCGCCTTTTTTCCAAACTGAAAAGTCCCAGTCTCTCTAGCCTCTCCCCATATGGGACCCTTTCCAAGCCCCTAATCATCTTAGTCGCCCTTTTCTGAACCTTTTCTAATGCCAATATATCTTTTTTGAGGTGAGGAGACCACATCTGCACGCAGTACTCGAGATGTGGGCGTACCATAGTTTTATATAGGGGAAGTATGATATCTTTTGTCTGATTATCGATCCCTTTTTTAATAATTCCTAACATCCTATTTGCCTTACTAACTGCCGCTGCACACTGCGTGGATGTCTTCAGAGAACTATCCACTATAACTCCAAGATCCCTTTCCTGATCTGTCGTAGCTAAATTTGACCCCATCATGTAGTACGTGTAATTTGGGTTATTTTTTCCAACATGCATTACCTTACACTTACCCACATTAAATTTCATTTGCCATTTTGCTGCCCAATCACTCAGTTTGCTGAGATCTTTTTGTAGTTCTTCACAATCCCTTTTGCTTTTGACTGTCCTGAACAACTTGGTGTCATCTGCAAACTTTGCCACCTCACTGCTTACCTCATTTTCTAGATCATTGATGAACAAGTTGAACAGGATCGGTCCCAGGACTGAGCCCTGGGGAACACCACTAGTTACCCCCCTCCATTGTGAAAATTTACCATTTATTCCAACCCTTTGTTTTCTGTCTTTTAACCAATTCCCGATCCATGAAAGGACCTTTCCTCCTATCCCATGACCACCTAATTTACATAAAAGCCTTTGGTGTGGGACCGTGTCAAAGGCTTTCTGGAAATCTAGGTATATTATGTCCACTGGGTGCCCCTTGTCCGCATGTTTATTAACCCCTTCAAAGAATTCTAATAGATTAGACAGACACGACTTCCCTCTGCAGAAACCATGCTGACTTTTGCCCAACAATTCGTGCTCTTCTATGTGCCTTGCAATTTTACTCTTTACTAGTGTTTCTACTAATTTGCCTGGTACTGATGTTAAACTTATCAGTCTATAATTGCCAGGATCTCCTCTAGAGCCTTTTTTAAATATTGGTGTTATATTGGCCGTCTTCCAGTCATTTGGTACCAAAGTGGATTTAAAGGATAGGTTACAAACCACTGTTAATAACTCCGCAATTTCACATTTGAGTTCTTTCAGAACCCTTGGGTGAATGCCATCTGGTCCTGGAGACTTGTTACTATTCAGGTTATCAATTAATTCCAAAACCTCCTCTAATGTCACTTCAATCTGAGTGAGTTCCTCAGATTTGTTGCCTAAAAAGGCTGGCTCAGATTTAGGAACCTCTGTAACATCTTCAGCCGTGAAGACTGAAGCAAAGAAATCATTTAATCGCTCCGCAATGGCACTGTCTTCCTTGATCACTCCTTTTATATCTTTATCATCCAAGGGCCCCACTGCTTTTTTAGCAGGCTTCCTGCTTCTAATGTATTTAAAAAATATTTTACTATTGTTTTTTGAATTTTTGGCTAGCTGTTCCTCAAACTCTTTTTTGGCTTTTCTTACTACATTATGACAGTTAATTTGGGAGTGTTTATGTTCCTTTCTATTTTCCTCACTAGGATTTGACTTCCACTTTTTAAAAGCTGCCCTTTTCTCTCTCACTGCCTTTTTAACATGGCTGTTTAGCCATGGTGGTTCTTTGTTAGGTCTCTTACTGTGTTTTTTTATTTGGGGTATACATTTTAGTTGGGCCTCTAGTATGGTGTCTTTAAACAGTTTCCATGCAGCTTCCAGGGATTTTAGTTTAATTACTCTACCTTTTAGTTTCTGTTTAACTAGCTTCCTCATTTTAGTGTAATTCCCCTTTTTGAAATTAAATGCCAGAGTGTTTGACCGCTGCGGTGTTCTTCCCAACACAGGAATATTAAAAGTTATTATATTGTGGTCACTATTTCCAAGCGGTCCAGTAACAGTTACCTCTTGGACCAGATCCTGCGTTCCAGTCAAGACTAGATCGAGAATCGACTCTCCCCTTGTGGGTTCCTGTACTAGCTGCTCCAAGAAGCAGTCATTTAAGGCATCAAGAAATTTAATCTCTGAATCCCGTCCTGAGGTGACATGCACCCAATCAATATGGGGATAATTGAAATCTCCTATTATTACTGTGTTTTTTATTTTGATAGCCTCTCTAATCTCCCTCATCATTTCAGCATCACTATCACTGTCCTGGTTAGGTGCTCGGTAATATATTCCTAATGCCATATTCATATTAGAGGAATGAATTGTTATCCATAATGATTCTATGGAACATTTTGATTCCTTTAGGATTTTTACTTCATTTGATTCTATATTATCCTTTACATATAGTACCACTCCGCCACCCGCACGACCTGTTCTGTCTTTCCGATATAATTTATATCCCGGTATGATAGTGTCCCACTGATTGTCCTCATTCCACCATGTTTCTGAGATGCCTATTATGTCAACTTCCTCCTTTGATATGAGGTACTCCAGTTCACCCATCTTATTAGACAGACTCCTAGCATTAGTGTAAAAGCATGTTAGAAAACTACCACTATTTATATGTCCGCCTTTCACAGACGCGTTGGATTTTTTTATGCACGATTGTTTCACATCTGATCTTGCCCATATATTATTTCCCACGTTCCCTATCTGACCAACTTCTAGGGAATCCCTGTCTATGGAGCCTCGTGTAAGAGAAGTCTCCGTCCGATCCAGGTGCTCCCCCGCACCAATCGGCTTTCCCCCACCTCTTAGTTTAAAAACTGCTCTATGACCTTTTTAATGTTTAATGCCAGCAGTCTGGATCCACCTTGATTTAGGTGGAGCCCATCATTCCTGTATAGGCTCCCCCTACCCCAAAAGTGTCCCCAGTTCCTAATAAATCTAAACCCCTCTTCCCTACACCATCGTCTCATCCACGCATTGAGACTCTGAAGTTCTGCCTGTCTATCTGGCCCTGCGCGTGGAACTGGAAGCATTTCAGAGAATGCCACCAAAGATGTTCTGGATTTCAGTCTCTTTCCTAGTAACCTAAATTTGGCCTCCAGAACATCTCTTCTACCCTTCCCTATGTCATTGGTACCAACATGTACCACGACGACCGGCTCCTCCCCAGCACTGCCCATAAGTCTGTCTAGATGCCTCGAGAGATCCGCAACCTTCGCACCAGGCAGGCAAGTCACCATACGGTTCTCCCGGTCATCACAAACCCAACTATCTATATTTCTAATGATCGAATCCCCCACTACTAAAACCTGCTTCTTCCTAACAGCTGGCGCTCCCTCCCCCGGAGAAGTATCCTCGGCATGAGAGGATACAACATCACCCTCTGGAAGGAGGGTCCCAACTACGGGATGGTTTCCCTCTGCTCCCCTTGACTGCTCTCCTTCCCTGAGCCTTTCATCCTCCGTAACAGCCTCAGGACTGTCAGATTGGAGGTGGGACAGCCCTACTATGTCCCGGAAAGTCTCATCCACAAACACCTCTGCCTTCCTTAGCTCCTCCAGTTCAGCCACCCTGGCCTCCAAAGCACGCACTCGGTCTCTGAGGGCCAGGAGCTCCTTGCATCGAGCGCACACATACGCCACCCGCCCACAGGGTAGGTAGTCATACATACTGCACTCGACACAATAAACAGGATAGCCCCCACTCTGCTGCTGGGCTTCTGCCTCCATTTCCTACTCTAGTTATATATGAGGGTTAATTAAATGTTTCAGATAGAGGTTGTTATAAAGGATTTAGTTTAAGGGCAACAGAAGTCACTGGCTCCCTCCAAGCTCCCCCTCTCAACTCCCCTCTCCAAACTCCCTCCTGTTAGCACGCACCCTGTTCGCCAGCACCCGGTCGCAAAGCTCCCTGGTCGCTTACTAGCAGGGTTTAAGTGCTCGGCCTCCCTGATAGCTCCTCCCTCTGCCTACAGCTCAGCCAATCAGCACACGGTGTTTAAATTCAAACCTAATCAGCTTCAAACTGCCTGCCTGCCTGCCTGCCTGCCTGAGCACACGGCCTTTCAAACAAACAAACACTCAGCTCAGCACTCCAAACAAACAAACAAACAAACAAACTCCAAACAAACAAACACACAAGCCCAAAACCTCCAAATATAAGCAGCCACTTACCCCAAGGTGCTTTAGTTTGCTCCTTCCTTCTCCTCCTCCAGGAGAGCCTCTCCAAACTCCCTCCTGTTAGCACGCACCCTGTTCGCCAGCACCCGGTCGCAAAGAATTAACATATTACTATAACTCTGCCACTCTAAGGATTTAGCTGATAACTTATTTGTGTGCATGCCTGCTTCCTGTAACTTATACATAACTCATTTATTAACTTGGAAAAGGAGATTAAATCATGCAGATACTAGACTGATCAAATTTTATGTGTCTGAACTGCTTCACAATTGTTGAGTATAAACTATAACCAAAAGCTGCATACCTTTTGGGTGGAATTCTGGGAGAGTGATATGTTTAAGTAATGGGGAATCCGAAGGGTCGGATAGGATAGCTAACTGGACAACGGGTTCCAACTGTTAGAAATGTGTGACAGATGCCCTTACAGTGCTCTGGATCCTGCAACTAGGTCAGTGGCTGGATTCCATTCGCTATATTTCTTTTGGTCCCACTCTTTGCCCTTCAGAACAATGAGACAGGGTAGGGATGTCAACAGTTAGTCCTCCAATACTCACTAGCCGCTGATTTTCCTTGAGTGCAACTATGGCTGAAGACCATAGGTTTAAAACAAGAGAACCTCTGTAAACTATACGCAATCCCAGCTACTACTTCTATCCAGTAAGTTAAAAAGAATTGTGCTGTGGGCTAAGGGAACAGACATAGCAAAACAATACTCTTTAATCATTACAAAGAGTCCAACAGTGAACTGTCATCACAGATACCAGAAATGGGCTCTCTACAACGAAAAAAGTTCTGAATACCTCAATTCTCTGATAAATGAATATGCTGTAACAGTAAGTCTGAGAACAGATGATTGCAAATTGCCTAACTGACCTACAAAAATGTAGGGTTGGAAGATATCTTGAAAGATCTTTTAGTCCAGTTTCCTGCGCTGAGGGAGGGCCAAGTAAATACCTGTCAGAGGTGGGTTAGGCTTATGCAACCCATTCTTAAAAACCTTCAATGAAGCCAATTCCACAATGTCCTCTGGAAGCCAATTTGAGAACTTATCTACTCTTTTAATTTGAATGTTTTCCCCTAATATCTAAGGCTAAATCTCCTTTTGCTGCAGATTTAGCCAATTACTATTGTTCTACCTTCAGTGGACAAGTTGAATAATCAGTCATGATTCCCTTTATAAAAACCTTTAACACACCTAAAGATTATTATCAGGAACCCTGCCCTCCCCCTCATCTTATTTTCTCAAAACATACCCAGCTTTTTAAACTTTTTGCATCAGGTTTTCTAAACCCTGTATCAGTAGTCTATGGATCTATGGTCAAATGTTGGCTCTGACCCTTAAGTTTCTGACCCCATGTCACTATAAGCCACTCCCCCAGAGTATTACTTCTGGGGTTGATTTTGTCACATAATCAGAAGCAAGGTAAGTATGTGAACACTCTAAGAACTTCTCCCAATGCCCTTTATCAATTGGAATGGGTTTCAGCCCCATAGAAACTGGTGAGAGGAGGTTTGAACAATAAGTTCAAGTTCTGAGGCAGGGTGATCTGTCTGCAAAAAAGGTAATGTGACCCCTCTAAACTCCTCCCACCACTCTTGATCAATTGGTGAGGGCTTTACCCGTAAACCCTTCTGGAAGGGAAATGTGTAACAATCTAAAGAGTAATAGTATGAGGGCCTGGGTGGAACACTCCATCTCTGCAGTTCAATCACAGACCACTCGGTAGGTGCACATACAGAGTCCCCATTGCTGTATGGAAGAGTCCATCTTGTTTCAAGAAAGTGGTTTTTTTGTTTCCCCCTGAAATCATGGGCATGCTGAGGGGAAACATAGCTTCTTTCATCACCCCCAAGAGAACTATAGAATTCATTTTAACTCTGAGGGTAGTTTGTCACCTATGGAGAAAGTGCTATATCTGTGACAGTTCTCAGGAGGAGGGAGCTGCCAGGAGAAGCCCGTTGGCCCAGCTATTGATGCACATCCTGGAACCTGGCCCTGATACCCAAACACTCAGGAGGCAAGCTGATGAGCATGATACCTAGCTGGTGCTCTTCCCCATGGAATTAGGCAACCATACACATTTTCTAGACATAGCATGGTTGTCAAAGCTCCAAACACCAAAGAACATTGATTCTTTTGATCAGAAGGGGTTAGATAACATGAATAGGTTTTAAAAATGTATAACTATTGCTAAATAAACTGGATCAGGCTTCTCTCCATCTAAAGATAAAGGAGCTTTGTGAATAATGGCTCAATGATTAATGGAGTTAATATAACCAATATTTGCAGGCCTATCACCCAGACACGACTGCTTTTCTTTATTCTTTAGGTCAATAACGCTACCAAAGAAGGAAATAGATTGTTTGAATCATTTGTTCATTACAAATCCATAATGACTATTCTTTATAACACTGTGGGGGCATCTACACTTGCATTCCTCTTTTGAAAGAGGTATGCAAATGAGGGAAATCGAAAATGCAACTGAGGTGCACATTTGCATATTCTTATTTTGAAAGAGCTCCTTTGGAAAGAAGACTAGTGTAGATGCTGCTCTTTCAAAAGAAAACCCCATCTTTGAAAGAATCCTTCTTCCCTTTCATCATTAGCAGCTCATTAAAGAGCTCTTGATGGAGCTATGTTGGCCTCTTGCTCTTCTTCCTATCTTTCTTCTCACCAGATCATTTTGCAATTGTGCTTTTACTATTATTTCCTTGAGAAATGATTGGTTCTGCTGAACTTCTTCAGCTCTTCACTTTTCTTCTGTTGAGACCTTACTTAACAGTTGTGAGCTTGCTTTAATATAGGTTCAAAGGGAGCAGGTACCAAAAGCCCCAGGGGAATGTAGAAAGACAACTTCAACAGTATGTTTGAGGGGCTTTGGGGGATGGGGGACATAGAATATTGCAGTGAGGTACAGGAGAAACAAGAGGGAAATTGGGTCAATGTGTTAGATGTCTGTATAGCATTAAATTGCAGCACAGGAGGTAAGGCTGGACATTAGAAAAAACTTCCTGTAAGGGTAGTTAGCCATTAGAATGAATTGTCTAGGAAAGTTATGGAATCTCCATCACTGGAGGATTCTAAAAGCAGGTTAGACAAACATCTGTCAGATATGGTCTAGATGGTGCTTGGTCATGCTGTGAGTGCAAGAACTGGGTTTGATGACCTCTCAAAGTCTATCTTGTCCTATGATTCCATGATTTGAAGGAATATTAAAGAATAAACAGGATAAACTAGATTTATTAGAATATAAAATATGTTATTGTTAAACTTGCGGCTTATTGACTGGTGGCATAAATCTCACTAAATATATCCATAAGTGGTCTTTTATTGTTAAATACCCCCAGCCCCAATTATCTGAAGATACAACAAACTATTTGTGAAGTTACATTTAAAATAAAGCTGACTGTGGCCCCTTTTGCCAAAGGAGGCCATCTAAGACTATCTAAAATGAAAAGAGCATTTGAAAGCAATTAGGAACAACTGTTGATGGATGAAATGTTCATACTGGATGTAGTCTTAATCCAGGGTTAGAAGCTTCTACACACATTAAAAATTGTCAAGGGTGAGACAGTTGGTGGTGCCTTAACCAGAGGAATTATAACAAGTTAACACCAGACAGAACAGGATGTACAGAGGTGAAAAATACCAAACTGTGAAAGGACGGAGGTTGGGGGAAGGCTTCCGGTAAAATGATTGGGGTGGTCCAACAAATTCAACAGTGAGTAGAAGCAGTCAAGTAGCACTTCAAAGATTAACAAAATAAATTATTTTGTTAATCTTTAAAGTGCTACTTGACTGCTTTTTTGTTTTGATAGAATATAGACTAACACGGCTATCTCTCTGTCATGGTTGGTAGAAGCGTCTCAGAGCTGATAGCAGATGTAAAAGAAAACACTTACTCCTGCAAAAGTGGGAGGTCAGAGGAAATAAGTGGTAGCAGCTCTTTGCATTAATTTATTCAGAACTTACTGCTCTGGGACATTCTCAAGAGAATACCAGCCCTTCCTTTAAAATAAAACTGGTTACATGACTGGAGAGTTGGGCTTACTGGAAATACAATACCATCATATCTGGAACACTACCATGATAGTCTCCCTTTTAAATCATCTTTGGAGCGAAGAAATAGAGTTTCTTCCCATGATGGGGTTTTTACTCATCCATGACCATATTGTTGGATCATACACAGACCAATTAATCATATGATCATCTGAACACTTACGAGATCAAATAACCTGAGCGACTGTAGAAGATCATGAACTGAGGTGCTCTAGGTAGAAAAATTATACTTAAATCCTCAGCTGACATGTATGTATTTTCTACCAGCAAATAGTATCACCAGTATTAGATAATTTCTTTTTCAATCAGTGTAAAAAAAATAATCTTTCTCAGCAGACATCTGAGGCTTTCTACTCTTTGCATTTGTACCCTTTTCAGAACATCAGGGCTGCACTACACTAACAAGATCTTTTGAAAGATTTTTCAAAATAAAGGGGCTCCCTCGAAAGCTCCCCGTGGAGCGTTTACACACAAAAAACATTCTTTTGAAAGTAAATCAAAGAATGTGTCACTCCTTTTGAAAGCACTCTTCCACTCCCGTTTAAGAAAAAGCGCCCCCTTTTGAAAGCTTCTGCAGAAAGAAAATGTGTGTAGATGCTCCTCAGGGCCCTTCTTTTAAAAGAGTAGTCCTCATGACACCTGATTTTTCAATCCCTGGCCTGTTCTTTTGAAAGGACTGTGTGGACATTCTGTTACGAAAGAACAGCTCACTCTTTTGATCTGCTTTTTTGTGTGTGGATGCATTCTTTTGAAAGAAATTCTTTTGGAAGAGATCTTCTGGAAGGATTTCATTCAAAAGATCTCTATAGAGTAGACATAGCCCATGACTGTGACACAGGGCATACTCTTTATTTTAAAGGATTTTGTGACACAATGTCATAAACCAAAGAGTAAAATATGTATTAATTAACATGATTTTTGTTCATTATGGTTCTGTAGAAAGCATAAATGCTAAACTAGAATTTCCATACAGAACAGCATAAACAAAAGCTTATAAACTGAGATGGTGCCACTCCCAACCATTAGTCTGACAAACATGACATTTTTATATCTGGAAATGGTACAGATAATATGGATTTAAACAAACATTGTACTGTTTCTTTCAAATATTGTATAAGAGGACTGATCCATTCCCACCTTGGTGACCAAGATAGATACAGTGAATTACCAAATGGCCTCCATTTTGAGGCACTTGTCCATCACATTGGGAAATCATTTCATAAGCCAGAGGAACAACTGTTGTCCTGTTGCCATTGTAAGGCTTTTACAGATTCATGCATACCTTCACCACACAATATTCTGTTAGCCGGTTTTATAAAGACATCCCCAGAATGAGAAGCAATAAAATTGGATGGTGAAAATCAAGGGTTTCAGGCAGTCAAATCTGACAGCCCGGGGTAAGAAAATAAAAGTTTGAGGCACCTACCCAACCTGATTTTTTAGAAAACTCATTGAATGGACTGGATAATGTTAAATTGACATTTAGTAAAGTTGCCTTTTGCTTAGTGAGATGTTCTGACAAAACAGTTTAATCTGCAGATTGTATCCACACCCGTGTTTTCAAAGAAATTATGGGTAGCCCCTCCATATCCAGATAAAGTAGAGGCCAATGCTGAATAGCCCACAAACTGTATGGGGGGGAGAATATGGTTAGGATTTCTGCAGGAAGTCATGTCAGTCACCAGGAGAAGCTGTCCTTGGGACAGACACCCAGTTTGATTCTCATTGGGTTAGTAGGTCATGATCCTGATTGTGGAAATTATGCTATTGACTCATTCAGCTTTGGGCATTATAATATTAATGATGTGACCCTGTATGTGGATGATGAAGAGATATGGCTAAAGTCCTGTGGCCACATATTGAAGCTGAGCAGTGCATGTGAAAAAAAAACATGAATCTGGTACTGAAGCTGGTTAACCTCTGAAAAGTCCTTTTATTAATCAACCTAGAATGGCTTTCACAGTTTTACATCTCATTTACCTTTGTCCTATCTTGCAACCAGCAATATGCCAGTCACTATTCCCTGACTAAAACAGGAAATCTCAGAGCAGGCAGACATTTATGTGAAGTATTTAACAGTGACTATCCCCATGATTGTGGGTTCTTTGGACACTGTCCCAGAGAAATCAGAGGACAAACACCCTGTGTGACTGTATGTCAGTATGGACATCATATATATATGTAGACACATATCTTTTATCAGAGACCCTCCAAAAGAGATCTTCTTAGACATGTTCACGTGTGACTGGCCCCAAAGTGGCAGGCTGCCTCACACCCCTAAATTTGCTCATCAACAACCTCCACGTGCCTATTTATCTCGGTGAACATTGTCTTCCGTTGAGAAAGGACATGGACATGGAGCATGACTGCAGAATCATTTTGTTTGGTTTTTGACTCTAGCATACTACTGCAGCGACTGAGATCTTTCCTAGAAATGTTATGATTTTTATAAACAAAAATAACTTTATATTTCACACTAGACCTGCTTCCACTTGCATATATGACTGTGGGTTTTCTCTTGCACCATCACAGAAAGGATTTCTTTTTGGAGCAGTAACAGAGAGATAGCTGTGCTGGTCTCTATACTATCAAAACAAATAAGCAGTCCATTGTTTACAGTCAAGCCCTTAGGTACAATCGCATTTGCTCTGATCCTACTGATGGAGACTGAAAACTACAAGATCTCTACCAAATATTCATGAACTTGAATTACCCAACAGGAGAAATAAAAAAAACAAATTGACATGGCCAGATGAATACCCAGAGACCAGCTACTCCAAGATAGGCCCAAAAAAGCCTATAACAGAACTCCTCTGGTCATTACCTACAGCCCCCAATTCAAACCACTGCAGCGCATTAATAAAGACCTACAACTTATCCTTAATCAGGATTCCACACTCCAGAAGGCCCTAGGTGACAGGCAGGGTTCTGGGAGTGGAGGGTGGACAGGGCCAGTCATGGATGTTAGGGAGGCTCAGCATTCCCCATCTTCCCCTATCTTACACCCATTCCCACTATGGGGTTCCAAGGCAATTCCTTTATTTGTGTGTGTGTGCCACTGGCTAGTTCCAAGAAATCACACGTAGCAAGTACAGCTCTCTGAAAGTGCAGCAATATTTTATTTCAAGCAAAACATCATTTTCAAAGCCTGAAGAACATGACACACTGAACCATTCTGGTCTGTTAGCTTGTTTTTGTCTTCGAGGAAGCAAAACAGGGTTGATAGTGGTGTTTTCTTATCAGGCAGTGTGTCTGAGGATGTTCCTAAAGATCTGTTAATGCTGTTGCTGCTGATAGAAGATGGGGTGTTTAGTTCAGCTGTGGCATTCCTGAAAGCATCTTAGCCTTTAGGTGTGCATTTATTAGGAATAGAATGAGCCTGTGTGACAGCCCTCTGTAAATTGAACACGTTAGAACCATTAACATCTGAACCTTTGTATCTGAAAGCACCTACATCATACCAAGAAGAAATGCTTTTATCCCAGCCCAATTTATTTAGCAATACAAATGCCTTTTTCTTATAATGGCCTGTTTACATTATCCACCACTTCCCGAACAGTCTCATAATTCTTTGATGTTTCTGGGGGTTTTGCAGTCATGTTCTGCTCCTGTTCCAGTAGAAACAGATTTATTTTCATCTTTATCAACATTGCCCTACTCATTAGGTATTTCTGAAACACATTGATGTAATGTTTAGCTGTTTCTAATCAGCTTTCCCTGTATTCTATAGAATATTCCTCATTTCAGCGTCTAGGGTATAAAGCTTTGTGGTTCTGGTATGTTCCTCAGCTAGACAGGAGACCTTAATTGCTCTAACTGGTGGCTAGGAGCCAACTATGAGAACATTACTGCCAACAAAGCACTAGTTGAAGAAGCACCATTCACACTCATGCTTGCTGTGGCAAAGCTGTTGTTCTGAGAGGGGAGATAGTTAGGCACATGTAAATGACAAAAGCTTTGTTGCTCCAATAAAAAGATATTACTTTGCCCACCTTGTCTTTGTAATGTTTTGACTTTGGCAATTCCAAAATATTCTGATAATTGTCAAAGAATGTTGGGGTATCTAATAGGGTATTCTTTGGTCTCATTTAAAAATGGGTACAGGCTGGTACAATCATAATAATGGATTCAGTCACTGGCCTCAGGTTTATAGTATAGACACATGGTGTTAGCCCTATCCGTGAAAAGAGAACCTGTCAGCATCAGACTTTCTGGCAGTTCATAGGAGCTTTTGCAGCCTTCATACATATGATGCAGCTTCTTACGCCAATAATCCTGCATTTACGTTTCCACAAGATTTCTACTGTATATTCCCAACTTTTGAGAAAATATGCCCTAAACTGTATAGGGCATTAAAGCTCCCCCAGTGTTGTCCAGTTAGAGGTTTGTGCACTTTTTCACAGTAGCGTATAGAACAACTATGAAAATTTCAAAAGCTATGTGTTTGCCATCAATAGTATCATAAACATCCAGAAAGTAGCGGGCCTGTAGGAACTCCCCAAAATTTAAGGCAAGCCAGATATATAGATCTACTTTCTTTTTCATCCCACCACCCATGGAATAATGGATGTGGAATAGCTTTCTCCCTGTAGTAGTCTTAATCTTTACATTTTCTAGTTTACCACTCTGAGCTATTAGTTCTACATCCAGCTTCTCCACTATTAATTGTGTAACAATAAACTAGGAGGCTTAAGTTTTAGTATTTATTCTGTAAATACTCCTGTGAGGAGTTTCTACCTGGGCCTGGGTGACCTAGTGGCCAGGCACCTTGGCCAGGGCCTGTTGGGTGGGTCTGCAGCCCCCACCCGAGAGTCTATGGGTTGAGTTTGGGGCATGGCCCTGAGAATCTAGTTCCCATGTCTAGCAGGAGAAGGGTTCCCTGGGTGGGGCTCTCCACTCCCCTCAGTACCTGGAAGAGGGTCCTGGGCTGCGCCCTCCAGCAGCTAACTGAGCGGCAGCTCTGGCCTGGGCCTCCTGCCTCAGAGCTAGCTCCTGCCTCTTGGCTGGTCAGCCCCAAACTGAGCGGGCTTCCCTCCCTTTATACCCCTCCAGGCCTGACGCTGGCTGCAGGTGAACCAGGGCAGGGCTGATTGGGCTAACAGGCCTTGTTTAACCCCTGCCTTGCCTGGCCTCCCTCTCACATTCCCAAAACCACATAGCTGTAAAGGTCTTGACATAATCTAAAACACATTCTTCATCCTTAAACTCCCATGTGGTCTTCTTTCTGTCATTGGATAAAATATACTTGGGGATGCACACGATGATCTCCCTCCATGTACTCACTCATAAGCAATAAACATACTTTTATGACTTTTGGGAGGGGAGGTAGGTCTAACCCTGTCCATGTAACATAAGTGTCTGTCTAGATCCCTGTGGGTATCATCATTACACTTCTTATAAATGCTGTGCTTTACACTTGGGTCCTTTGTTCATCTAGAATTCCTATCATACAGTTTAGACTAGTGGTCAACTTTAGCCTGGATCACCTGGTCTCTTTGGGTATGTCTACGTGACATTTAAAAACCCATGGTTGGCCTGTGCCAAATGAGTCAGATTAAGTAGCTATTTAATTGCAGTGTAGAGATTCTGGATCAGAGTGGAACCCCAGTTCTGTGTCCCTGAAAAAAATCCCCCCAAGTTTATAATGGAAAGAACAGAAATAAGGAATCCTGGAATTTAATGGAATATAGACATTTTGTATTAAGAGACAGTTCATTTAATTAATCTGGACACACTTGAGTCATTCTTGCGGATGTTGGAGGTTGTTCACAGAGGTATGCAACAAAAGGTTGGTGCTGCTAATGTCCAGATAGATTTGGGTGATTTTGTATAGCCCTGTTGAATTTGGTGAATGAATGATCCACTGTAGTCAATAAGGAAATGGGGTCAGAGGTGGGAAGCAGAGTATTTTTAGACTGGATCAGTAATCTTTTACAAAGTAAAGCTGAGATAATGGGGGGTTACCATGGCAGCTACAAAAAACAAAACAACAATGAAAAAAAAAGGGCGTGGAATGCACAGAATAATCAGATTCCAATCCATCTGATGAAGTGACTCTTTGACCATGAAAGCTTATGGTCCAAAAATTCTGTTAGTCCATAAGGTGCAACAGGACTTTTCGTTTTTGCAGATACAGACTAACACAGCTACCCCTCTGTTTCAGAATAATAAGATCTATTCCCTTAAAGCCAGGTCATAGGTTGTAAGGGGTGGGCTTCTGCAGACCTAAATAATGACAATAATAATGTGTGTTTTTCATGCAGCCTTGTGACAGTAACGGATACAGGAACCCACTTATGATTCATTGTTACATGTGGTGAGAAAAGTGTACAAGAAACTTGGTTTTTCAGATCAGAAAAATCAAGCTGAAACTATCTCCCATGTCTCCCCTTAAAGCATCATAATCCTCATAAAGATTTTTATTTGTTGCTAATCCTGAAAAGACCACATTTCATGAATGAGTTCATAGGGATAATGCTGTAATGTGTGATCTTTCAGGTCCCTCTCCCACAATCCCTACAGCACATGCTTAGATACATAAATCTTTGCATTTCCATTCTTTTTACATCTCTGAGGCAGTATTTGTTGTGATTTTGGCTTTTGAGGGCTGGGGGAAGGGATTAATCAGATTCTCTTGTTTTGTCCATTGGTTTGACGTATCTGAGTGTTGGATGTTCCTCCTGATTTTTCTGGTTGAGCTCTTCATTGGCTCTATGATGCCGTTCAGGTTTTCAGAATAGATTCCCATTTCTTTGGAGATTCCAGTAGTGATGACTTAATTATCATGATATCATATCATGATCAGAAGAGTTGTTCGACTTTGATTAGGAAACAGAAGTTCCAATTTAGGACATTGTTTTACCGCATCCAGAAAATCCTAACTCCCTGGTTCAGGTCCACAGAATTTCAAAACCGTATTCCTGCCCCCTCACTAGGCATCAGCCCCCAGACGGAGCCAGATTTGTTCCTTTTCTTCACCATCCAGGCCTGGAACTGGTCACACATAAAGGAGAACAGGGTTAGCTTGACCACCAGACTTTCTTTAACCCCTGAGGTGCCTGGCCCTCTTTTTGCCACTCTCTCATTAATGGGTAACAAGATCATTGCAAAATAAATTAAACAGGTTTTCAAATTTAACAATAAAATACAAGGTTTGTGCTGTTCAAAACCATAGAAAAGGTGTTGTTTTACAAAATCCAGTTCAGGATGTAACCCATGCACACTGATTAGAAGCAATATTTCAGAAATTTCTCTTTCACCTCAGTGGCATGTTTCTTCTGTTCTCCCTCAAGTGTCTTTGGTTTAGTGAACAAACAAAATTTTACCTTGTACTGTTCCGCAAATGCTTTGTTTACACAAATACTCATACAGTGTGCTTAAAACTAGAATTCTCAAAGCGATATTAAACACATAAGCTGTGTCTACACGTGCACGCTACTTCGAAGTAGCGGCACTAACTTCGAAATAGCGCCCGTCGCGGCTACACGCGTCGGGCGCTATTTCGAAGTTAACTTCGGCGTTAGGCGGCGAGACGTCTAAGTCGCTAACCTCATGAGGGGATCGGAATAGCTCCCTACTTCGACGTTCAACGTCGAAGAAGGGACCGTGTAGACGATCCGTGTCCCGCAACGTCGAAATTGCTGGGTCCTCCATGGCGGCCATCAGCTGGGGGGTTGAGAGATGCTCTCTCTCCAGCCCCTGCGGGGCTCTATGGTCACCGTGGGCAGCAGTCCTTAGCCCAGGGCTTCTGGTTGCTGCTGCGGCAGCTGGGGATCCATGCTGCATGCACAGGGTCTGCAACCAGTTGTCGGCTCTGTGTATCTTGTGTTGTTTAGTGCAACTGTGTCTGGGAGGGGCCCTTTAAGGGAGCGGCTTGCTGTTGAGTCCGCCCTGTGACCCTGTCGGCAGCTGTGCCTGGCACCCTTATTTCGATGTGTGCTACTTTGGCGTGTAGACGTTCCCTCGCAGCGCCTATTTCGATGTGGTGCCGCGCAACGTCGAAGTTGAACATCGACGTTGCCAGCCCTGGAGGACGTGTAGACGTTATTCATCGAAATAGCCTATTTCGATGTTGGCTTCACGTGTAGACGTAGCCATACATAGTTAAAATGAAATTTTCCTAGCTCTGGTGAATTACAGATTGAAAGTTTTCTTTCTATGTGTCAGGGATTTCTTATCCCTAGGACATTATCGCCCCCCCGTGTCAGGGGAAACAAGCCTCTGACTGTGTTAAAAATCAATGTAGGTACATGGAAAATCTCAAGTCTCATAGGCTGCCATTTAGCAGCCCCCTTCAACTGTCACTCTGAGGCAGTTGGTTTCCCTGGTAACCTGAACTCATGAATGATTCATAAAGCCAGGTTACAAGTGGAGTCCTCCGATTGGCTGAAGGGGGAGGGTTTCCAGAACCTTTGGCCGAAAGGAGGACCTGGTTGAAAACCGCAGCACAGAATCATGAATATTATAATAAGCTCATACATAAACATGAGAACTCTCTATAAATTCTGGCCTGGCAGCTCAGTCGGTGGCCCTGAGGTACTGAGACAAGGATTCTACAGACCTCATATGGGAGAGCGCTGGCTGAAAAGCGTCCGCTGACCCCGAGGCCAGCTCGAGAAGAGAGCGAAGAGCTGAAATCACAGCGGCGTCTGCCCTTTAGGCAGCGCCCAGAGCTGGAATCACTGCAGTGCCTGCCTCTGGGCAGCGCTGAATCTGTGCTGAATGATTGCAACACAGCTCGCCTCAGGGGCAGCTGAGCTGTGAAACGGCGCCATCGCTCAAGTGCCCCTCCGAACCCCAGCACCGCGCTTCCTTCCAGGAGCTGCAAGTGGGCCTTCAGACGTACTCACCGGGTGGCCAACTGGCCTGTGGCTTCGGCCACAGGTACTGCGTACCCGGTGAGGAAACCAGAGGCCCACCAACACCATCGCATCGACACCACTCCTCTGGCCACACCATCGCCTGCGTGCTGCGTGCTGGGACCATCATTTACTAACCGTGCCTACCGATCGTGACTACTTACCTGGATAAGACACCAAGCCGGACTGGACCTCTACAATCTTCAGGACACGTAAACCATACTAGGCCCGTGGCAGAAGCCCGGGCCTCCTACACCAGACTAGACACATGTACATATTTCATTCAAAAAGACATTTCAGTGGGCACCAGGACCCCTTATAGGGGAGCGGAGGGTCGCCAACTCCATTGTGCCATCGTCCGGCAGAGGGAGGGCAAAGCCTGGGGGTCTGACCCCCAAGGGCCGGACCTAAAAAGCCCATAAGAAATTAGACACACTTGATTATATTTGTTCATTATAGTTAGTTTATTGAATAGTTATAATTATAAGGAAAAAGTAATTAGTTAAGATATAAGTTTAATTTGGTGCCAAAGAGGCATCAATACCCTTTACCTGTCTCCTTTTCCCCTCCTTTATTTTTCTCCTGAGTGGGCCAGAGACCCTGGGAAAGGGCTGGGGTTAAAAGGGGGCTGACTTTGGCTAAGACGCGGCTGTCCCCACCACCAGCCGCTTGGGCCGGGTGTAGCGCCCCGGCCCAGACCCCCTTACCTTCCCTTTTTCCCCTTCATCCATTAACCAACTCTTTCCTTTCCAGTGAAATAAAACAAAATATACAGGAAACGTCATGGAGTTTAATTTAATAATTGTAAGTTAGTCATAGTAGCCAATATAGTAATTAATATGAGTAGATTAATGTGTATGTTTTATTGTTGTTGCTGTGTGTTTGCTTGTTGTCTTTTTCGTTAATAAATTATTTATTAGTAGTACCCTTTATTCTGTGCCTGTCTCTCTCTTTCTCTCCATCCTGACCTCCATCTCTCAGGGAAATAAGTAGGACCTTAGGTGTGTTTACATTGCCTCTAGAAGTGACTGCGTTTATCCTTCCACTCGGTGGGTCGGTGGGATTCTCCCTCCGAGGACCCTAGGCTCTGGTCCCGGCTCACCCGCATCTTATTGGCCATCTCATGCGGGGAGAAACCACCGGGCGCTGTCACTATGCTAACCAGATCACATTGCAATAAAGGAACATCATTGGAGAATGAAGTATACAGCAAGAGTTAGTCAGATAAAATAGATAAAATAAACATTTTATCTCCTGCTGTCCAGCAGCAGCTTATTCTCTCCCAGATGCTTTCTGTTGTAAAAGGACAGTCTAAAAAAGCTCTAGATTTAATCCCATATCTACCTCCTTCCTACAGATCAAATGCCATTATCTATATATGACAGGTTGTTTTGAACAATACAGCTCTGAATTGATACATACATCAGAAATTGAGGCATCCATTCTCTCCCCAAACATTCCTTGTTGCGGTACAAGGGTGAACATGTGTCTACACAATGGGGTTGTTTGGGTTAATTTTCAGTTAAGAAATATTTTCTATTTCAATTAAAATTGCATTGAAGAGTCTTTTCACAGGGTTGAACAGTAAATTATCAAACACAATCCTGAATGCTATGGTAATTTTGCTCCTGACTAGGAACCTTGCAGCTAAGAGTGAATGTCTTAGAGGATTTCTTTTCTTTTCTTTTCTTTCCTCGTTCAAAAATGTTTTTAAAGGTTTTTCTAGATTTAGAATGGTAGAACACAACCACAGCAAGCAGGCCTGAATTGCCCTCAGTTTGAACTGCATGAAAGGCTGGAATTACGTTTGTATTTAAAATACAGTGAGGGGTTTCGGCTTCTCAGCAGCATTCCAACTTCTGCTTAGGCCAAGATTATTTTTGAAACTAAGCTTTTTTTTTTAAATGTTTAGTGTTGAAGATATATACCCCACTGTTTTACATTTTATTTGGAATTTTGCCTTTTTTATTCTTATGTATTACTGAGTTACACTAAGGTTTTATGTTGAAAAACTGTTGGCAGAGGCTCCAGGGAGGGCACCAGCCACATGTGCCCCTCCCAGCCCCAGGAAGGGCCAGAACACTCCTCTGTCCAAGCTCTGTCCCTTCTCTACCACCTCCATGCTTCTGCTGCATTCCAGCTCTGCCCCACCCCTGCCCTGCCTCTGTTCCACCCCTGCCTGCTTCTTCCCCCAGAAGTGCCATGTTGCTGCTGGTGAGTATGGGTCTGGCCCCACCCCTCCCCCAGAGCGGTGTGGCTCAAGAGCGGTGCGATTTAGAGTAAGGCATCCCTAGCTTATTCTTGGGCCATGCTGTGCTGACAGAAAGGCAGGACTGCTCCAACACTCAGCTGAAGTGGTACCACAGTGACAGTGTGCGTGCGTGCATGCGTGCATGCGTGGAGGCAGGCAGGACACTAAGGGTCTTCATTGTAAGCTTTGCAGATCTCTTGCTGATGTAGAGTGACCTTTTCTGGTGCCAAAGGACCATTGGAGCTAAAACAAATTCTATGGCTTTCACAGGGCCAATGAACGAGTCCATGTTTCCTCTTCATGTTTCCATGATTTCTGAAAATGCGCTTTTTAAAATAAGATGGCCTCTTTAACACTAAGGGCTTGAGGGCTTCCAAGTCAATGCTTTCAAACAACTAACAGCTAAAAGATAGAGGCCAGATTTCTAGCTTAGCTATCCTCTCTTATTGGCATGGGGCATAAATTTAAAGACATAAAAAAGGCCATATTGAGTTATACAAATGGACCATTAGTCCAATATCTAGTCTTCTGACAGTGACTAACACGAAATGTTTCACACAGAATGAACAAAACAGAGCAATGTATTGAGTGTCATCCAGCCTCAGGTTTTTGGCTATCAGAATTTTAGGGACACCCAGGCTGCATCTATATGCGAAGCCTCTGTCAACAGAAGTGACTATTGGAAAGCATTTCATGGCAAAACTTCTGTCAACAGATTGTGTCTACACATAAAAGCAGATTGAAAGAGCAATCCTCTTTGTCAACAGAGAGCAGCCAGACTGCCTGGGTCTCTCACAACGGAACAGCGGACCAGAAGCCCTGCAAACAGGGTATGAACTGGAAGCCCTGTCTGTCAGCAAAAAGACCTCAGAGAATCTGCACGGCTTATTTTGTTGACAGAGCACCATCAAGAAAGGCATTATGCCTGAACAGGGAAAGATATAATGCTGCCGGCAGGTATGCTTAGTTTTGTCAACAAACTGCCAAAAAAGCGCATTTTGCGTGTACATGCTCCATGGTTTTTCCCAACAAAAACCCAATTTGCCAGGAAAAGCTCCTTGTGTAGAGGTAGCCCCTGAGAATAGGTTGTGACCCTGACCACCTTCTCTAATAAATTCAGCAATGGATATCGTTCATAAACTTACCTATTTCTCTTTTGAAACTACTTATAATACTGCCTTCACAAACCCTCCTAGCAGTGAGTTCCACAGACAGACTGCGTGCTGTGTGAAGAAATATTTCCATGTTTGTTTTAAAGCTGCTGCCTACCAAGTTAGTTGGAAGACCTCTAGTTTTTATGTGAAGGGATCAATAACACTTCCTTATACACTTTCTCCACACATGCAAGAGTGCCTAGACCTCTGTCGTAACTCCAGCTGTCTCATTTCCAAGCTGAACAGACCCTGGGTTTTTTTTTTCTCTTTCGTCATATGGAAGCTGACTCTTATCTCTAATCACTTTGATTGCCTTTCTCTGTACCTTTCCTAATTCTCATATCATTTTTGAAAATGGGAAATCAGGACTGCATGCAGTATTCAAGGTACAGGGATACCATAGATTTATATTTTAGCATTATGATGTTTCCTGTATTATTATCTGTGCCTTTCCTAATGCCATTTCCTAACGTTCTGCTAGGTGTTTTGGCTACTGCTGTACACTGAGCAGATGCTTGCAGAAAACTATCCACAGTGATGCCAAGATCTTTTTTGAGTGATAACAGCTAATTTAGACTCCATCATTTTGTATGTATAGTTTGGATTATGTTTTCCCAATGTGAATTACTTTGCATTTATCAACATTGAAATGCATTTGTCATTTTGTTGTCCCAATTTTGAGATGCTATTGTAACTCTTATTTAAGCCCAAAATTGATTGCAGTGTCAGTAATTTAAGATGGTTTGCAAACCTGGCCACTTCACTGTTTGCCCCCTTTTTCAGATAATTTATGAATAGGTTGAACAGTGTTTGTCTCTGGAAAGACCCCAGGAGAACCTGCTTTTTTCCTCTCTCCACTGTAAAAACTGTCCATTTATTCCTATCTTTTGCTTCTCGTCTTTTATCTGTCTCCTTTCTTTAAGAAACCTTGGTAAGAAACCTGGTCAAAGACCACTGGATCAACCTTGTACATACTTACTGATCTCTTTGAAGAGTTGTAATAGATTTATGAGGCATGATTTCCTTTTACCAAAGCAGTGTGTACTTTGCCTCACCATATCATGTTCATCTAACTGTCTGATAATGCTGTTCCTTACTAGAGCTTTCAAACAATGTATCTGGTATCAAACTTAGTCTTACTGACCTGTAATTGTAAGGGTGGGTTCCAGAATTTATTTATTTTTTTAAATCAGCATGACATAAGTTATTCTCCAGTCATCTGGTATGGAAGATGAATTAAACAATAGATCACATACCATACTTTAAAGTTTAGAAATGTAATATTTTAGTTTCTTCAAAACTTTGGGGATGGAGTACTTTATGGTCCTGGAGATTTATTACTGTTCAATTTATGAATTCGTTCCAAAGTTTCTTTATTGAGATTTCGATCTTGGACAGTTCCTCAGATTTGTCATCTAAAAGAATTAGTAGGTCATGGAAATCTTGCTCACATACTCTGCAGTGAAAACTGAAGCAAAGAATTCATTTATCTTCTCCACATTGGGGTTTGTCCTCTTTGAGTGCTCCTTTAACACTTCCATCACCCTCGTCTCCACTGACTGTTTGGCAGGTTTCCTGATTCTGATTAAAAAATTGCTGTGTCTAGTTTATATCTTATGGTAGTTGCCCTTTAAATACATTTTTGATATGCCAGTTACACTTTTATACTTACTAGATTTCTTTATTATTTCTATTTTTCTCAGCATGGTTTTATTATCAATTTTTTAAAAATGTCCTTTTGCTTTTAACTTCTTAGCCATGGTGACATCATTTTGGACTTCTTGCATTATTATTATTGTTATTATTATTATTATGAATTACAATACCTATCCTTTCAGCCTCCTAGTATGGTGTTTTTACAATTTCATGGACCTTGCAGGCATTTCACTTTTGTGACTGTTTCTTTAAATTGTTGTGTAACCAACCAAATCATTTTTGTAGTTCCCCATTCTGAAGTTAACTGCTATTGTGACGGGTTTTCTAAATTACCTTTTCTCCCAAAAGCATGCTAAGGTTAGTTACATTATGGTTGCTACCACCAAATGATCTAGCCATAACAATCTAAGCATCAAACCTCCATGACATTGAGAAAGCATTATCAGAGGACTTCCAAAAGATGGAGCAATATTCCTGGAAGTGAAAGCTCAAACCAAACATTAGAAAATCAATAATAAGCTAGTTTTGTTATGATAAGTGTTCCAAAAACACAGTGAGAGTAGCTTTCTGTGGTTAAAATGTGTAATACGGTTACACTCCGACATATCTCACAATGAAACTTGACCACATTCTCTGCCTCTATGGTCATCTTGAGAAAGGATCTGCAAAGATAACAATGAGAGTCAACATAATCCAGAAACTAGCAGGAACAAAAAGGTTCGTCAGTATCAGTGTTGAGAACATCTGCAATAACGTTTATGATGTTCAGTAGCTACTTATTGTGCACCACTATGGAGCAAGTGCAAACACAGCCATGACCTGTGGATACTTCACTAAATATCATAATGCAGTGCCTCGTAGGACTCCATAAATTGATTCCAAAATCATAGCTACCAGTATGAGTGTACATAAATTTATACTACCCCATCGAACAGTCAAACAACAAATAATGCTTTTATTTTTCAACCTCTTCAAATAAAAGTGCTACACTAGAAATAAATCACAAATTTCCACTTCACCATTTATTATAGCAGTAGAAAATTATAATATGCCTGGTCAAAATGGACATTAATCAGCCATAAAAAATCCATAATGAAGAATTCAATGCACTGTTGCTGTAGCTCAAGATATTAGAGAGACAGGGTAGAAGAGGTATTATCTTTTATTTGTCTAACTTCTGTTGGGTGGGGGTGATAGGTTTTAAAACTTTTGTAAGCTTGAAAGCTGATGTCCCAGACCAAGACATTTAGCTCCATAAAATATTATTTCACCCCCTCTGTCTCCCTAATTAGAGTTCTTTCACAGAAAAGAAAACAGGAAACTTTTCTTCAGCAAAGATCCTACCACCTCAAATGTAATCTGTGCTGAACTGTGTGTATGTCCTGACTGAAGCACATTGAAGTTAGTGGAAACTTTCCATGAGTCCATGAGCTTTGACTCAAGCTTTATGCTCCTAATATAAGGATACAAAAAGGCCATCTTTCTCTTTTGCAGTGTAGAAGAGCATCATTTGGTTTTCTGTAACCAGCTAGTTGTTACTGAGTCAGATAGTGGCTCAGGCTTCTCAAGTACACATGCAGGAGAGCAGGAACAATGCCAAAAATTAGCTCTATCCCCTTAATCCTGAAGTCAACCAGAATGCGGTTAGGAGACAGAATCACTGCTTTAGGCAGTGCCACCAGCGCAATAGACCGGAGTCTTGGGTGAGACTTCCCCCTTCCCACCTGCTTTTCCAGACAGCGGAGATTTTCATGTGCCATGAGTGGGAGTGAAGGTAGCGTCTGTTTAAGGGATGGTTGAGTGCCCTCTGCAGTTTGCATTCCAAGGAGAACGCAGAAGGAAACTGTTTAGCTTTGACAAAACTTTTTTTTTCATTCATATAAAAAAAGAAAAAAAAGAAAGAAAGAAAGAAAGCATGAAATACAAGTGATAGCAATCGTGTCCATAGATAAGTATGTAACATGTGGCGGAAATTGTAAGAAAATTCCTGGTAATCATGTTTTGAAATTTCTTTTTTGTATTATTGCTGCTGCATTAATCATTCCTTCTGTTTAACTGAAAACAGAATTTTTATTCCACAGTTAAATCATAGAAGCACCTCCTAAAGTTCTAATGATTGGCATAATCTTTAAACATGCTATCTAACATTTGTATTTTTGTCATTCAAGTCTCTGAAGCTTTCAGGGATGGTCTGTGACTAGTAAATACAAACTCTTACTACTGCTGCAACAAAGCTCTCCTAGTGGTGTTGACTTATAGTCCAAGATCTAAATTTAGGATGTCATATTCTCCTCATTCTGCTTTTCTTGACATTGCAAAATGTCCACAGAGATTAAGAAGTGAATAGAGTATTTATGTAGCAGTATTCTTATTTATTCCGTACTTTACTGAGTATCACTCAGTGACAGAAGTCTTCCACTTAGGGTGTCACTTTTTCTGACCTGTGTCTTTTCCTTCCACATCTGCTTTAGTCTGTGCTTTTCTCCCAATTGATCAGACTTTCTGGGCCCTTATATTTGGGTTCTTCCCACAGAAGATGTAGAGGAATCCAGGCCCTCCCTCTAATTTAGGTTCCAGCCCAAGGACCCATGTAGCAAATGTTTGAGGTTGATCTGGTCATACCCCTTGAGTTTTTCCTAGACAGCTTTCTATATCAGCTCACTTTCGCCTCAGGGAGTACATATTCTCAGTGGGGGAGGGTTGTGTGTCTGTCTTGGGGTCAAACCGCTAGTTCCAGTTTGCAAGGGAGCAAGGGAGAGGAAGTAAATTAAACCAAGAGTAGCACCAGCTACTCTGTCTTAGATAGATTTTCTGCCCTCTGTTCTACCACTCTATACTCAGGCAACTGAAGGTAGCTGGGTTTTCTGCTGTGTGTCTCTGTGTGGAAGCTGGAGGTGAAAGGTCTGCCCTCCTTCTCCAGGGTGGGGGCTTTTGAACTGAGTTTCTCCCTTGTTCATCTCATCCTCCAAGACATGCTGTGCAGGCATAGTGTGAGGTGCTTGCTTGAGTTCAAAGTGCCTCTTCGTGACTGATGTGGGGTTTGTATGTACTATCACAGTGAAGGCATCATATAGGACAAATCAGCATATCATGTGGGCTGGATCCAGATCCCAGGCCTTATGTTTAAATGCAAGACACGTATTTGTATTTATAAATTCTAAAAGCTTCATATAGACATTCCAGGATAACTTCTATTCTGACTTACAACATGTGCATCCCCAGGGAAGTGAAGGACAGACTTTGATCTTCAATATTACTTCCCAACCAATAAGAGAATCAGGTAATTATACGATTTGCAAAGTAACGATGTGGGAGTTGCTCTCAATTTAAAAAAAGGGAGAAAAAAACTGAGAGGAAAGGAATTGGCCCAGAAGAATGAATAATACATAGCCTGTAAAATATAATTAAATACAGGAAAGCTGGGTATATAAATTAAGCTGAGCACTCATGCAAGCAAACACTGACATACAGTAGTTTTCTGGATTTATTCAGCTGTTGATATCTACTAGCTGAACTGATATTGTTTAATTAAAATAGTACCCATTAACTTTTATAATTATTTGTGAGGAGAAATTACACTTTCTAACAAAACTGCTCCATCTGTAGCAAGTAAGAACCATCAGCTAGAGATTGTTAACTTCATGAGTCAGCCATCCTTTCCTTATTTCCTCTAAAAAAGTTAATCAAAGAAAGTTTCTTAAAAAGTGACTGCAAACTTTTCTCTCAATCTTGTCTTCAGTGAATGACTTAACAAGCATCAAGTAAATGAATCTACTATCTGGAAGGTATCTGCAGAGTAGGAATGTGGCAGCTGCATAAATACAGCTTTTCACAGTTTCAGCTAAGAGGAAACAGATCATCAAAACGTGAATGCTTCATTTTATAATGATGTTTCATATTGTGCTACTTTGAAAAGGGAAGTGCCTCTCGACAAAGTAAAAAAAGCCACCAACACTGGCAGCTGATGTAAACAAAAAGTCTTCTCCCAAGAGAAGCTGAAAAGCATAAGGCTCGTTCTCAATCTTCTGCTTGTCTAGGTTTATCACTCATGCAAACATTAATGAGCATAATGACAGTTCTGAAGTTTAGTTTTGAAACAATTCTTTAGTATCTCTTCCTAGGGAAAACAGGGAGATTTTTACCCATAAGTTGCTTGCCAGCAGTTTCATAGAGCATGTAGAGTAAAATAGAAAGTATGACGCCTTATGTTTCAAACTAAAGGCAATGTACAGTTGGTGAGCCCTGTTCACACATCAAGCAGCAAACAAGCTGCATAATAGTCAGAAACAGTTCTGAGACACCTTAAATTCTAGGAGCTATGGCTTAGCACCATGCCCAAAAGGTAAATGGAGTTACTCATAGAATGTACACTAGGGGTGAGGGACACATGGAATGGAGCACCTGTTCAAGCCATACCAGCTGGTACTGCAGTCTTTGGCCAACAGCAGCAATTGTGGTTCTGTGACAAAATATAAAAATACCCATTTTTCAGGTGTTTGAAGCACAGCTTTAGACATCAGGGTAATGTGGGTTCTGCACCCGAGATGCTCCTGCCACAGAGCAAATAGTCAAGGGTAGTGTGGTAGGGAGTCAAGAGCAAATAGTCAAGAGGGACTGGTAGGCAGAGCAATGGCTTCCCCTATGTCCAGGTCTGCGGTTAGTCACCCAACTCAGGATACAAGTAAGTGAGTGATAAAAAGAATTAAAGCCTGGATCCAGCAAGGGATTTAATTGCATGCTTAATTTTCAGCATGAGAGATCATACTGACACCAAAGGGCCCACTCACAAGCTTAAGTGCTTTGTTGGATCCAATGTCTAACATTGTGGCAGTTTCATTTAATGGCTCACAGGTCTTGAAAGGTGGCTGATGAACCACCCACATCAGTCTCCTCAAACTTCCTTTGCTTTGTTTGTTTGTTTTTGTTTTTGTTTTTGGTCAGGGTTTCATGTCTTCAAAAATGAATGCTGGGCGTGACAAAACTAATTATAACTTCATAAATAAATTATATCAATGACTGATACAGTGCTCTCTCCTTAAGTTGCCCATGTTCCATCATCTTCTTTCTGTAATTAAATTTTATCATGCCTCCCACAGTTTATACAGAACTGAGATTAAAGGACAGTATCTTGGTCTTTATATCTATTTTTATATAAAGGTGAAGAAAATAAAATTCAGTACTTGTGAGAACACATATTTACTGAATAGACTGGAGTAAAGTAAAATGACTCCTGCTTTCCAGGTTTGCATCTTGGGGTTTCCTTCCTGACAAAGTTTAAAGACCACACATCTGGGGCTTCCTGTGAGGAATCATGAAAGCTTGATAAATGATCATTATACGTGTTGGGTACAATAGACCACATCCAATGTTCTCTACTTATAAGTGATATTCTGCTAGTAGGAGTGAAGTTTAATTGATGGTGGTGGGTTTGTTTTGATTTGTTTTTCTAACCCAGTTGCGAAGTCAGAAATAAATGAACTACAGGTGAGCTCCTTCTCAATGTAGCTATGTTTATCAGCACCCTAATAGTGTTCACAAACTTGGTATAACGGTGACCTTTCAGCCACCTTAGTATTCTGGTGTTTGTACGTGGTGATATGTTCTCATCACCTTCTAATTTATCTTTTTATCAGGCACTTGGAATTTTCCAATAGTTTTACCCACAGAATGCTCCAGTACCCTAATCAATGTGTCATCTTGATCCATTTTTTTTTCTGGAACATGCCACAGCATGTTTTAACTCCTCAGAAGTTAAGGCCCTGCAAATACTTATGCATTACACACATGAATGGAATTAATGGGATGACTCACATCTTCAAAGTTAAGCTGTTTCATAGATGTTTGTAGAACTGGGAACTAAAGAGTAATTCCAGCAAATCTTTTGTTTGCTTGGGTAAACCATAGGTAAGCTAAAGAGCTTTGGTTCTTTTCATCAGTGGCTATGCTTACACTAGCAAGTTTTGTAGAGAAAACTGGGGTTTTGAAGACAAAACTTGTGACGTGCACACACACAATGAGTTTTGTCAAGGGACAATGTCAACAAAAAAGCTGTGTAGACACTCTGGGGCCCCTTTTGTTGACAGAGCAGATCAAAAGATTAATCTGCTTTTATGTGTAGGTGCAATCTGTCAACAGAAGTTTTGTTGGAACATCTCTTACCTACAATAACTTCTGTAAACAAATCACTGTAGTGTAAGTGTAGCCTACCTGTAGCAGCTCAAGCTTTTAGCTCTGGAAATCTGAAGTTCCACCTGCTGGCTACAGGTACACTACAGCTTTTGGTCAACAGAAGTCACTGTTGGGAGAGATTTCCTTACAAAACTTCTGTTCACAGAGTGTGGTCACACACAACAGCCTGTAGGGAGAGCACTTAGCTCAGTCAGCAAAGCAACTGGACTGCCCAGCTGCTGTCTTGATAAAACAGGCACCCCAAAGCACAGCAAACAGCACAGCCTATTGTTGTGGATCCCGTCTGTTGAAATAGGCCCCTCCGCACCCCCACCTGCCCACTAAGAGTGACCACACAGCTTTTTTTGTCAACAAAATCTGTCAACAGCAGCATTATGTCTCAAAACTTTGAGGCAGACCAATGCCAACAAAAGTGCTGTGTTTTGTCCAGATACTGTTGACAAAATGCATTTTGTGTGTGCATGGGCCACAAGTTTTGTAGACAAAACTGGGGTTTTGCTGGGAAAACTTGCTAGTGTAACTGTAGCTACTATGTGTAAGACAAAATGGAGGCTATCAAATAAATTCCAGGTTAAGTGAAACGGGGAAGTAGTAATTCATGCTTGCCAGTAGGTTGAATGCAGGGAGCATATGTTACAGCTGATATAGTAAATTACATTTGTTTTTTTTTCTCTCAATATGCTTTAGAAAATGTTATCCAAAGCATTGTCTTTGATTCTACTAGCTTGATTCACTGAGGAAGAGTAAGACAATTGCCCTGACTTTTTCATGCTATTAGAACTCCCAGTTAGACTACTTACCTCAAAAATGTTTTTATGCCTTCCAGGCATGCTTTCTGCTACATGCTGAATAATAAAACAAGCACCAAAAGAATCATAAAAAATGCAACTTGCTTTTGCTTACCCTTTGTACTCACTTTCTCTTTTTCAGAAATACCTCACACTGCTGCTCCTTCAAGGGAGGGAAATCTAACTCTATGGTCAGGTGTAAGGGACGCAGGTAGGAACCACCTGTTTGACTTTCTCTCCTATATACCTCCAAGTCCTAGACCAAACGCTTCTTTCTGGCCCAGGGGCAACTCACAAGATCAGGGCATTTGTGGCTCAAGATCTGTGGGTCCTATTCATGCCTACCACAACATGTAGTGTATCTCATGCAGTTCACTAAATGCCCCAATTAACAATTGTGGTGTTAAAATGGGGCAATCACTATGTTCTCAAATGAACTCACACAGAAAAATGGTAAAAGACAAAACACATTATCACCAGTGGGTGAAAAATTTTTGCGAAGTGATCGCTGTATATCTGACCTTTAAGTTCTCATTGTTGAAAGAAACCCACAGAGCACCATCAAAAGACAAGCCTGGGATATTAAATTCATAATTTTACTAGACTCTAAAATCCTGGATGGAATGAAGACAATGGATTTATGTCTCCTTGCAATGATCTGTAACCACTCTTCTACCCTACTTTCCCTTCTTTCCCCCTTGTAATTGCAGGGGTGTTAATTGGCCATATTATCTTGAATGTGTTAACTACCGCTAAGTAATCTGTTCCATGTTTTTATAGTTGTGACATTCTGAATACATTTCCCAGACCTGAAGGAGAGCTCTGTGTAAGCACGAAAACTTCTTTCTCTCGCAACTGAATTTGGTACAAAAAAAGATACTATCTCACCTGCCTGGACTCTCTTGAAATTGTCTTCTGGCAGTCTAGAAATAAGTATAATTAACATTAATAGCTCTCTGTCCCACTGGGAACCAAAGTTCTCAAGAATAATATTTTCCAGGTGGAAAAAGTAAAATTAAATAATTATTTTTCAGGACCATTTTGCAAAGTGAGGATAGTAAAGTTTCACTGCATTTTATTACCGGCTGTACTGCTCTTCTCTCCCAATTCTAATTCACTCTTCCTTCATCTTTGCATTGACATCTCATTCTGAAAGTTGATTAGGTTACATGTAATTGTTTCTTCACACACACACGCGCGCACGCGCACACACACTGGTTTTTCACAAGTGATATATTTTCATCTTAAGGCATCTGCTTTGAAACTTTATGTTGCAAAACAAATTTGTAAATTCAAGTAAATTCATCCTTCAACTTGCATTAGACATTTGACAGGCCATTTTCCATACATAGCGTTTGATGCTCTGGCCTCAGTCCTGCAAACTGAGGCACATATGTAATTAAGCAACCTGAAATCCAATTCAAAGTTTAGCATGGACATAAATATTTGTATGGTAATTTGAAAAAACTAAACAGTTAAAGCACTGCCATCAATTCACTGCAACATTTCCCTGTAGGAGAAGAAAAACATCACTTAATTGCAACACATTAATTAATTGCCTTTCAATTCCAATCATTTGTTGTGGCTTTGAAATACAGTGAATATTTCAACTCTTTTTGGATATTCCTAGAGCTGCTTCCTCAGTTGTATTTAGATGTGCAAATTCATTACACGTTGATAGTTTTATTTCTATGTAAACAAATGCAAGCAATTAAATAAACATACAAAAATGCCTATGCTACCCTTGAGCAAAGAAACAATCATACTCCAATAGTGTTTTTTTATTTGTTTGTTTTAATTTGTCCTCAGAAGCAGCATAGATGTTTGTGAAGGTATGGAGGAAAAATGTCTCCCGCTTTGGATACTCTGTTGGCCCTGGAAAAAACAAACCAGGAAGGAGACTTACACACTGCTGCCTTCAAAGACATTGACTCATTTAAGTCCATTGCATAAGGGAGTAAGTCCTCAGGCTGTCTGTGTATTGTATTTCCAACTGACAACAAACCTGACCTACAATAATGTGTTAATCTGGAAGCATAACAGCAAACAGACGTATTCCTCAAGGATCCAGGGATGCACTTTTGTTTGATAGAGGAGAAAAAGCTCCAACTGACATGCAGACATTTAATTTTCTTTTTTGCAGGAGATGATAAGCTTGTTCATGGCAAGATATAGAAATCACTAGAACTTTTTCCTCTTCCTGTGTCTTACATTAGCTTTTACGAAAAAAGGTGAGGAAGGAAAAGGGTGAAACCAGAGGAAAAGCCTCCAGTGATGTACATACATATTTGAAATGTAACAAAGAACAGCTATTGTCAATGCATGTGGTATTTTTCATAGATAAGGACAATTATACCCATTACAAATGTGTGGCGTATGAATGACCTACAAGAGTCCATTATAGATGATTTGCATATAATAGAAATTATCTATTTGTCTTCGGAGCATAACACGTTAGTTATTTTCAGATTAGTTCTGGCACTTTCATTCTTATTACACTGAGGTTTGTCAAGTAGAGTAACTTGTTGCAGCATATACCTTTGCAAATGTTTGTTATCCACTAGAATGCTTCTCTGTCCTGTCAGATGCCCACAGTCAGTATACACTGAACAAACATTTAGTGCCAGTATATTACGCCTGGTACCAACTGAGTGGACATGAAGATATGACTGTGCTGCTTCAGTGCTTGTTACACTTGAGGGCAGTTGTAATGTTTACTGGACTCAGAACCAAGCTTAGAAAACTGAGTAAAGACAATTCACTCCCAATTTAGTAATCCAAACACTAATTAGAGAAATACTGAAAATGAACTGCTCATGGCAATAAAGACTTTTAAATATAGTTTTTTAAGTTTGAAAGTACTGTAATTATAAAATTATAATTTAATGTTGTTGGCCCATAGAGGTTTTTGGAAATTTATATAATATCAAATAAAAAAGATACATCTTTTTCATTTATTTTTCCTCTGTTCATGTGTTAGTAACTTTGGTTCAAATAATGCTATATAAATAATTGATGGCCTGTGCTATATAAGGAGCTAAGGTAATAAAGAAATGAATCACAACTATAATGCAAAATTCTTAGTCTGAGATAATAGCATAGGAAGTTGATGACACATGCTTAACTATCATATTCACAGCTCCTATGTGGAAAAATGAATGCAAACCTCATTAACGATATGGAAGCACATTCTAATATGAATATCTTTAATGAAAACATAAAGGTAGCAGCAGTGTACAATTTCTCTTGGAATAAATAGCTGCTCCACTTGTGCATGGTATATTATTTCATTCTTTGACTGTCTGTTCTTTATAACTTAGAACATTTCCTGGCATGACTAGCAGCACCAGGAAGTCTGACCTCCGATTCACAGCCACGGCACAAAGGGGAAGAAATAAACAGTATCCCATAACTCATTTATAGTGAATACAATTTATTAGTGTATGTTTGTGACCATTCGTTTAAGGCTCTTTTTTTGGAAAAATGATCAGTGTTTTCACTCAGAAAGCAATGTCAAGTTTGGCAGAAAAGAATTGACAGATAATGAAGTGGAGCATGGAATAAACTTTGCAGCAGCTGCTGATCAAATGCAACAGTTGCAGAAGTAAGAGTATCTATGCATGTATACAGCATCTATCGCTCACCTATCTGCTGTAGCTCTTGCTCCTGACACAGCTGCTTACATTGTCCCCACCTATCACCATTTCTCCTGATGGTGGTGGCAGGCACAATGTCCTTTCAGCAGGGCTTGGAGAGCGTGCTCTTGTGCATCTGTATGGGGTGAAGTAACCTATACGTAGCTTTGTGCTCTGCATAAAGGCGAATCAATGAGAAAGCAATCATCAGGTACGGAGCCTATCTCTTAGTCTTGGCTCCATATTTGGATGTTGGGACTTGTTCAACAGATCCCAGGTTATGGAACTGCTCTGCTTTTGTGTGCTTGTGCGTGTTTCTCATGCACACGGGCCTGCCAATGTGGAGGAGGCAGCAAAAGGGGGCAGTTGCTCAGGGGCCTGGCATTTCAAAGGGCCACTACCACTGTTACTTTGCAGTGCTGTGGCAGTGCTGCTCCACTGCTCTGCATAGCTCAGACGGGAGTGGGGCTATGGGCTGTTTGGGCCATGTCCCTTCCAGCACACACACACACACACACACACACACACCCTGGTAGAGTAAGCTCCATCTCTGGCTGGATTCTTCCCAGTCTTCCTGGGACCCACCTCACTGGACCCCATATGCTCTTCTACCTCCATGAGTCCGAACGTAGCACTTACATTGACCCTGGCTGGGGTCATCAGGCACAGCCTTGGGGTTCAGACTCTCTTTCTAACACTCTCCTGAGATCTGTGACTACTCAGTACAACTGCCTAACACCTAGAAGGTGTGCCCACCCCTCAGACTTCCACGTGTCTTAAGCACATGCTTTCCCATAAGTCCAGCTGTGGGGATGTTCTTCATTTAGTTTAATTCTTCAGGAGAAAAATTTAAGAATGAAAGTCAATAGACACATAGATGGACTGTGCACAGGACTCGAAACATCATTGCTCTTTGCCTAGCAGTTTGATCTAATTAATCAACAAGAGATGTCATACAGCTTGGCTTAATCAACTTTATTTGTCAAAGAGTGTCAAAGCGTAATCCAGACACTAACACTCACATTAACGATACTAACCCATCTGGAAGGCAGCAGTGCAGCAGTCAGACTGTCTTGGTGCTGAATTCTGCCTCTATAAATGCTAAGGCTCAGGGGTTTGCCATTTTTGGATTAGTTCTTATTTATTATATTTGACATGTTTTTGAATGACATTTACTAGACTAGCACCGACCCAGAAGAAAATAGGACAATGTTTGTATCCGGTTTATTACCTTCTTTTAACCATAACATTTGGAAGTCACCAAAAGCTTTGAAAAAAAACCAAAACCAAACTAAAAGCAATGAGAAGTCCTGTAGCAGCTTAGAGACTAATGGGTTTATTAGGGCATAAGCTTTTGTGGGTCTTCACCGTTTATGGCTTGGTAGAGAGGGCATGCTCGCTAAACTTGAAAAAGTTGTTTGTCTTACGTTATTATTTTAGAATGCTTTTATATCTAACACTGAGTTTTCAATACTTTACTTTATCCCATGGTTAAACATGATTACATATGATAGTTATCCAAAATCACACATGATTATATATAATTTTATTTATGATAGCAGCTAACAGTACAAGCCTTTTAGATTTTCTGTTGCCTTTATCTGTACATATTTTGTAAGACACAGGGCTTCAAACGAAACAGACTATCTAATGGTTGGCACATAGAAGCTGCGTCTACACGTGCACGCTACTTCGAAGTAGCGGCACTAACTTCGAAATAGCGCCCGTCACGTCTACACGCGTCGGGCGCTATTTCGAAGTTGAAATCGACGTTAGGCGGCGAGACGTCGAAGTCGCTAACCCCATGAGGGGATGGGAATAGCGCCCTACTTCGACATTCAACATCGAAGTAGGGACGTGTAGACGATCCGCGTCCCGCAACATCGAAATAGCGGGGTCCTCCATGGCGGCCATCAGCTGGGGGGTTGAGAGATACTCTCTCTCCAGCCCTTGCGGGGCTCTGTGGTCACCGTGGGCAGCAGCCCTTAGCCCAGGGCTTCTGGCTGCTGCTGCTGCAGCTGGGGGTCCGTGCTGCATATACAGGGTCTGCAACTAGTTGTTGGCTCTGTGTATCTTGCACTGTTTAATGAAAGTGTGTCTGGGAGGGGCCCTTTAAGGGAGCGACTTGCTGTTGAGTCCGCCCCGTGACCCTGTCTGCAGCTGTGCCTGGCTCCCTTATTTCGATGTGTGCTACTTTGGCGTGTAGACGTTCCCTCGCTGTGCCTATTTCGATGTTGGGCTGAGCAACGTCGAAGTTGAACATCGACGTTGCCAGCCCTGGAGGACGTGTAGACGTTATTCATCGAAATAGCCTATTTCGATGTCGCAACATCGAAATAAGCTATTTCGAAGTTGGGTGCACGTGTAGACGTAGCCAGAGTGTATGTCTCAACTCTTGTATTCTCCTTTGGTTTACAGAGCACATGCCATGCCAAGATTGCAGCATCTAACTAAAGAACAGATGCAGCATGAATACAAAGAACTCTAAAAATGTACTATACCTATGCACAGGTAGCCATTTTCATATTCTGGTTAACCTCTCCTTTTTAATCAAACTACAGCAACAAACACATTATATGATTCGATTAACACATTTTGCTTTTGAGCTGACTGCATCTATTTTCCATTACTAAAAACAAACAAAACAAAACCCAAAGAACTTACATTCATTATTAATGCTTCTGTGTGTAAGAACTACTTTTCGCAGTATACTTTGTTTACAAGTGTTACTTTCACAGACCTTGTAGAGCAGAGGTTAGCAAACCTGTGCAGTGTGCCGCCCTTGGTGACATGGAGAAACATTTGTGGGAGTGTGGTAGCACCTAGGCCAGGGAGTGCCACCCTGTTCTTCTCCCTTCCCAGCTTTGCTCTGGCCCTGCTCTCAGGCATAGCTCTAGCTCCTGGCCCATAGCTCCAGCTCCTGGCCTAACTTTGCTCCCAGTTTTTGCCTACAGCTGCAGACTGGCTGAAGCTCCATCCCTGGCTGTGGCTGCATCCCCAGACTCAGCTCCTGGCCTAGTCCAGTCTACTTCACCTCTGTTTGTGTTTCTTCCCCTCTCTCAGGAGTCATGGCCCTGCACCTGCCCAAGCTCAGGGCAGCAGACAAAACCAGAGTGTGGGGCGCAACCTTCAAAACCTGGGGAATCACTGCTGTAAACTCTATTTCTAAAATCTGGTAACTGCCCTTTGTAACATTTAAGAATATAAAACTTTTCAATCTGGGCATTTCCATTTTGCCCTTTGGCCTGGCTGTAAACACTGTGGCCGCATTTATACTATAGTGATCTTTTGAAAGATTATCCTTTGGAAAATCTTTCAAAAGAGCAGGTCCACATACAAAAAAGTGGATTGAAAGATCGATCCACTCTTTCAATAGATAGCATCCACGCAACCCCTGCTCTTTTGAAAGAATGAGCCAGGTATCGAAAAATCTGGCTCCAAGAGGATTGCTCTTTTGAAAAAGGGGCCCAGGGAGTGACTCATGCTTTTTTTTAAAGAAGCTTTTGAAAGAGGCATTCTTCCTGAAATGGGAACGGAATACAGCTTCCAGAAGAACAGCCACATTCTTTCAATTTCAGATCCAAAGAGAGCATTGTGGTTGCGGATGCTCCATGTGTTCGTTCCAAAAAGGCCCAATTTTCTGAACAAACTTTATAGTGTAGATGAGGCCTGTGATTCCTTGGCTTAGGTCAGCCATGAGAAGCATGAGAGACTCACATTACTAGACAAAATAACAACTATCTGCAGTTCCTCAAATATTATTTTTATCATCTTCATTCAAGTTCACTTATGTTAAAGGACCTCAGATTTATTCTCCAGGGTCACCAACAAGTGCAACAAAACAAACAAACTTATATTAATGCATGAGATAATACTTTGAGGTTTACCATCTAAGGGGAATAGCTTAAAGCTTTTGATCTGTCTTCCTGATAAACTATCATAAGACTTTGTCTTAAACTATATGTTTATAGAGAAACAATCACATTTGGTACAAAGTGACAAAATCCTGATCATGTCTCTGAGTCCTGCGGTAATACAGTGCATTCTAGAGTTTTATGGGACATCACTTCTTACTCCTGCAGTTTCATAGGATTATAATATAAATAAAACACATGTCATAAGTAATGCTCTTTATTTAATATTAAATGCTATTATAATGTAGAGTCTGGGCGGATCTTTAGATCAGTAAATGTAATTTCTGGTCAATTTTCCAACTGAAAATTAAGGATAATTCTCTAAAATCTATTTGGGTTATTTAGGGGTTGCAGAACTTGAAAATTGTAGAGATATACCATCAAATATACACACAGTCCAAGGAAATGTCAATATTCAATATTCAGGTCATTATGAGTCTTGAATCCTACTCATTATAGGCTTGTCTACACTACCACCTTCCTTCGAAGGAGGGATGGTAATTAGGGTATTGGGAGTTTACTAATGAAGAGCTTCCTTCAGAGGAAGGTGGTAGTGTAGACAAGTCCTGTAAGTATACCTGAAACACATCAATAAATGGTTGTCACGATCTTAGAACAGAGGAGAGCAAAGAAGGAGATAAAGCAAGTTACTGTGCTGTGTTAAAATGAGGACAGAGAACTAGTCAAAGATACCTTGCTATAACTCAGCCTCTAATCCAAACCTCACTGAAATAACTGAAAAAAAAGTCCCCTTTTCCTACCCTGTGTATACTCACTGGCTTCTGTTAATATTGGATCAGGCCCATGGTGAGTACACAAGTAATTATGGTACCTCAGCATTAAAAATTATTTACAAAGCCCTTCTGAAGGACATGTACCCTCATGAGTACAGGCAGATAGGATCATGTAATTCATTTTTCATCTTCTGTCTGAAAATAAATCAGCTTCCTAAATTCAAAGTGATATTCATGCTGTCCTTGTTTAGTTTTGGTGCAGTAGGATTAAAGTTTCCAAGTTTTATAATATTTTATTTCATAATCAAAAGGTGATTATGGTTATGATTTGATGATGATGGAACCCTTGCCATTAACATGGAACCAAGCCATTACTAAAATGAAATGTAGGCTAAGGAATACTTTCCTTCTAGTAGGTTCAGTAACACAGGAGACATTTTTGATTTGATGTGATAAGTATCTTCTGCATATAGGCAATATGTCAAATAGAATTTTTTAAAACTTTATTAATATAGACATTTTCCTAAAATATGTCCTACCTATGATGCTTATTGTCCCAGAATTATATGGGTCATTAAAAATGATGCAAACACAAATGCTGAATATATTCCTCAGCCATGGACCTTTCCTGTCAAATTGGGTAACAAGATGAAATTGTTGAATCCCATCTCAAAAATAATCTGCATCTATCTGTCACATGAATTCTAAATTCTGCTAGCATACAAAAATCCAAATTCCCTCTGCTTTATGAGTGTTTTAAGTGACACATAGGGTCCTTGATACAAGGTCACTCTAGCAAGCAGTTCATTGGTTTCTATTAAACAGTGCTGATACTAGACACCATAGCAGGTTCACCTCATGGACTCAAAGGATTATGGAGGCTAATTAAAATGGATATCAATATGAATATGTAGAGGAGACATTACCATAGAACAACGGATATTGGTCAGTACATTTTTCATTCTATCCAAAAAAGCAAACAATGATTCCACCCAAAAATAAAAACCTATAGAAGAAACCAATGAATTAATTGTTGCACAGAAGAAAGAGTAATTGCATGATATTCCAGTACGGCTACTGTAATACATTAAAATAAATTATATCTCAGTCCCCTTTGTAGCATTCTGTCTGAGGTAGATTGGCTAGGAATGTTACACTGTGCTTTGAGGTTTGATCATCATCATCCTCTTTTAAATTCTGAAATTCCTGCAGCATAAACATTGAGAGTCACTCTATTAGGCCCCTGCATATACTCTGCCTGTAAAGCACAGCATCAGTTATCCCTGTGCCACAGTTTCTTCTTTTTAACTATTGACAGAAGAATGGTTTTAGCTGAACATAAGAGGATCCTGTATCAGCTTCACTATTTTACCAAACCCTTTGCATTGGCAGATACTGTAGTGCATTATACAGTATCTGGCAGGAAAACTATAACACTATGAATGAGATTTGATGTCAAGCCCAATGTCTTTACTTCAAGTCAGCCCCATTATTTTTTTTAAAAAAATGGTGACATTTCCTTTACACCACCAGATGTGAACTAAACAGAGAATAACCCATCTGCCACAATTAATGTAAACTTAAAAGCACAAATTAAAAAAAAATATTGCATTTTTCCTGCAGCTCTGTTCCACCCAGCTTGAAGGGTGGTATTTGCTGGGTTCGAAAAGAGTGAGAGAAGCCCAAGAACATAGTGAGCACCAATTAATATTTTATTGTGAGCCCTTTCTCTTTGCAGGGGAGGTCCTTTCTGTGCAGAATTGGGAGCTGTATTTGGCCCCATTATTTTCCAAAAACAGCATCTCTCAAACTGTGGGTCATGGCCATCACCAAGACTAGTTGTCTTAGACTTACCAAGGCCCAAATCTAGTTCTCTGTATGTCCAATGTCCTTTGATGAAGTGGTGAACTAATTAATAAGTTTACTCTGTTCAAGAGATGGTCTTGAGAAGTATAAGATAGTATATTTATATGGGGGAAGGGGTATGTATATCCTATACTATTTAAGTCTCATCTTTATGTTGGTGTCTCAAGTTGTTGGATCATAGATCCCACATCCACATCCAATTAAATTTAGTGAGTGAGTTTTGCCACATGTGAAGTGATGCTGCTTATTAATATAGAGGTATTTAAGAAAACATTCTACTAGTTATATTAAATAAGTTGTACTTTCTTTGTAGATATGTCTGTAAAGTCCTCCAGACCCTAATGGTTTGTAGTTATATAAAAATAAGTATATTTTGTATTAATATGGGGCATTTCCCCTCATTGTCTACAGGGAATAGGTATAGATTCTTCTGACCTTTTCTGAAAGCTTTTTCTATCTTTGAAAATCAGCCCACACAATACTTAGTATTACTCCCTTAAAATCTATGTGGATGTTGTATTTTTAACAACAGTCACATTTCTGTGTGGTTTCATGTAGCTGAATAATCTTTGCAACAACTGTGGCATGTTCCTTGGGCATTTACCACTTAGAACTCATGCACCATATGCCAATTCAAAATGATGATGTAAATACATGACAAGCCATCTGCACATAACTACCAATTAAATACACATTTTAACATGTAAGGCAAATTGTCAATATAGCTATAATTGTAGTACTTTCTTCAAGACAACTTTGCATGAGATATTTGTTTTGAAAAGTGCTCACTTACATGTATTTGTTCTGGTAAAATATATTTTAGAGTAAAATTAATGCTCTTGTGCCTCTAAAATAAACAGGTGATTCTAGGATCTGTGTCTAAGCAAAATTATTTTAGTTAGATGAAAAGACAGCATTTCATCTCTTGATGCGCTATCTCCATCACCAGAACTGTCAGTGTTTTCTGTCAATGTGTCTTTGAGATCTATAATACTCTGTCTCCCGGCTATTCTCATAGAATGACATGTTCCGTAAAATCCTCATAATTAGCCTTTAATTGAGTATAGGCCTTCTTGTTGGTCAGTTCTGCCAAACATAAAATATGGAATATTAAATCCACCACCAAGTTGCATTGCACACAATGGATATTTTAGTAAGCAATAACCACACCTCAGTTTTGACCTGATGGTTGTAGATAGCTGTCTTTAGCTTCTCCTGAATCAACTAATCACACCAGTTGGGAAACACAGTTCATGTACAAGAATGAGGTCAGGTCACAATATAGCCAAGAGACTATGAAGATAGGGACACCTTGTGAGAAAAGCCATATATAGCTAGCGCATAAATTCTTCTTTCTCCAGAAAAAAGAATGTTTTCCATAAAATATTCACTGTAGTTCTTCTCAGGAAGTAATAGACATTAAACATATTGGTAAGGGAATTCTTATTATTTTATTGGTTATCAATGATTTAATATAGAAAGAACGCATTTTGTGTGTAGATGCTCTGCAGGATTTTTTGAAAGAGGCTTTTTTTGGAAAATCTTGCTTGTGTAGACATAGCCACTGTGTCAAGCACAGACAGGGATTATATGTCTTAAATTATGTCTACATATTATTTTTACAATGAGGGATATTATTTTATTGCATTCTGATTGAAGATATTCTGATAGTCAACCAGTCCATTAGTTCTATTCCTCAGTCCAGGCCAGAAGATGAAGAGGTAACTTCACATTGGGAAGGGACAAATCTGTCAAACAGTCATTCTTTCATAAAGCAATTACATCTAGCTGATTAAACTTGGATTTATACAGATTGGTCATGAGATGCATATAGAGAAGACACTAATTAACAGTGAAAAACGTAAGTAATATTATGTTCTTTTAAAAAGTGTTCATGTTCACCCAAAAGCCCGAGAACACTTCTAGTTGCCAGACTTCCTCCAAATGGTTGCGTATCCTGATTGTCTCCTCAGGATCCCACAGAAATAACTAGCTACAGTCTTTTGTTCAGTCATTCTTAGAGGCAATTTCTTCTCTGCCAACTACTAATTGTGCACCCTAGCCTCTCTCTTAACTCCAGCTGGAATTAATTGTGCCAATGGCAGTTAGTTACAGGAGATGGTTATCTGTATAGGTAATCCACTTCTAATTTATTGCAGAAGGGAAGAAGCATACTTATGTGTCTCAGACTAACAAAATATTTTGAGACCGGCATGGAGTCCAAATAAAAAAAAATCACTGATAGATGTAAAAAGAAAAAGGAAAAAAGGAAAAAATAGTGCAACTACCAGTTGTACAAAGATATTTATGTGTAAGTGCTTACACTATCAGAACCTATGTAGCTAGGTGAATCATTCCATTATCCATCAATGCTTTGTGTTTATACAGTATCTTGCTTGTTTGCATTCAAAGACAAAAAGGTCTCGTGTCTTTTCTCATCTTGCTTGTACATTGGCATATAGTAAAGAAATATATTTAATTCATAAGTCTCTAAAATTCCTCTTTGAGTGGCATGGAAAGGCTATGTCTACATCATCATCATTATCATCATCATCAATAACCATGGGCTCAGCGCCCGTGGGTATCTGATGCCTCTCTCATTATTCCTCTCCATCTTTCCCTGTCCAGTGCGGAGTGGAGTAGTTTCTGTAGACGAGCTCCGCACCAATCTACTATATCATTATCCATTCTCTGTGAGGTCTGTCTCTCCTATTCGAACTGTCCATTATGCCGAACACCAGGGTCTTGATTTTTCATTCATCATTCATTCTGCAAATATGCCCAAACAGCTGTAGCTTCTGTTTTATAACCTTCTGCAGCCGGTTCTCTTTTGGCCGTATCTTTCTGTATAATTCCTCATTGGTGACCTTCTGCATCCATCCTATTCTCAGAATCTTTCTATAACAACTCCTTTCAAATGCCAATATTCATCCTTTCAAATCTTTCGTTATCACCCATGTCTCACATCCGTACAACATGCTGCTGAATACACGCATTTTCAAGATGCTCAGCTTTGTTCCTAAGCTAATTGTTTGCTTTTCCAGGTCTTATCCATTGCCTTCAAACTTGCTCTTGCTTTTGCTATTCTAGTTGCTATTTCCTTCTTACATTCTAGATCATACTTTATGTTGCTTCCCAGATATGAGAACTTCTCTACATTTTCTAGTTCAACACCATCTACAGTGATCTTCCTTCCTATTTCCTTATTTACAAATACACTTGTTTTTGTTTTATCAATGTTCATAATCAGTCCGTACAGCTTGCCTTCTTTGTTTAGCACCTGCATAATTTTCGCTAGCTTCTTCTCATATTCCTCAATGATAACTATATCATCTGCAAACCTCAAGGTGTTAATTCTTTTCCTATGCACAGATATCACTTCTACCTCTTCCTTAATCTTGTCCATCGCTCTATCTAGAGGCATGATGAAGATACTTGGTGATATTGGATCTCCTTGTCTCATACCTCTACTTATTTTAAACCAACTTCCCAACTCCTCGCATGTTCTCACTGCTGCTTCTGCATTGACACTGATATCCTTCAACAACCTTATCAGTCTGTTATCCACTCTGTACAACTCCAACACCGATCAAGTCACTTTCTGATCTATACTGTCAAATGCCTTTTGAAAATCGATGAAGCAAGTATATACGTTCTTGTTCTTTCATAAAGCTTTCTCCGCTATCTTTCTTAGTGCCAATATCTGCTGTATGGTACTTCTATCTTTTCTGAGCCCTGCTTGCTTGTCTGCTATTTGTTCTTCTATCTGCAGTCTTAGTTTCTCCTTCAGTATCATCAGCAGAACCTTGCCTAGATGACTCATTAGGGCAATTGTTCTGTATTACTTGCACTCCAATGTACTTACTTTCTTGTGTATTGTCACTACCACGGATCAATGTCTACACAGCAGCATTATTTCAAAATAAGCTATTGTGGAAAACATTTTTCCAGAATAATTTATTTCGAAATCACACATCTACACACTAGGGCTGTTTCTACACAGGCCACTTCCTTCGGAATTGGCATGCTAACACATAGAGTGAAAGATGTTAATGAGGCACAGATGCAAATTCTCCATGCCTTATTAGCATAACATCACATGATTTGGAGTCCAGAAGACCATTCTTCCAGACTCGAAAACGCCGTGTAGAAGCGCGGCCCTGGGGGAAGGGCTTCCGGAAGGAAGTCCTTCTTCCGAAGGCACCTTCTTCCTGAACATTTTTGGGAAGAAGGGGACTCCAGAAGAAGCACGTCCTTCTGGAAGCCCCGCTGGGGCCAAGCTTCTACATGGCATTTTGGAATCTGGAACAATGGTCTTCCAGACTCCAAATCACATGACATTATACTAATGAGGTGCAGGGAATTTGCATCTGTGCCTCATTAGCATTTTTCGCTCTGTGTATTAGCATGCCAATTCCAAAGGAAGTGGTTTGTGTAGAAATGGCCTAGGACTGTGTCTTTCAAAAGATGATCCACTGGAAGAGCTTCTTTTGAAAGGGCACATCCACACACACAAACGTGGATCAAAACAGCAACCTGCTCTTCTGATAGAGAGCACCCACTCAGCCCCACTCTTTCAAAAGAATGGTCCAGGGATTGAAAAATCTGGCAACATGAGGCCCACTCTTTCCAACAAATGGCCTATGGAGCATCTACACATGCTTTTTTCCCAAAATAATCTTTTCAAAAAAGTCAATCTTCCTCATTTGGGAGAGGAAGAGGGCCTTCAGAAGAAGTGCCATGTTCTTTCTAAAGGAATTTGAAAGACAGCATTTTGTGTGTGGATGCTCCACTTGTTCTTTCAGAAAAGAGTCTGATTTTTCCAAAAGGACTTGCTTGTGTAGACATGGCAAAAATGTGTGTTAAAATAGCCCTTGGCTATTTCAAAATACAGCATCTACACCCAGGAGAGCCTGTTTTGGATTAGAGCCCTTGGACACATTGGCTACGTCTACTCTAGCCCCAAACTTCTACACTAGCCCCGCGTTTTGAAATTGACGCGGCTCACCGCCGCGCGGCTCGTCCCGACGGGGCTGCTTTTCGAAAGGGCGCCGCCTAATTCGAAGTCCCCTTATTCCCATCTGCTCAATTTTGAAGCGCTGCGGCCGCCCGCATGCTAATGAAGCGCTGAATATGCATTTCAGCGCTTCATTAGTAAACTTCGAAATGGCCATTCGCGTGGCCATTTCGAAGTTTGGGGCTAGTGTAGACATGGCCATTGTAACTTATTCTGCAATAGCCCCTATTCCCTATCTACACAGCCCCTATTCTGAAATATCTATTTTGGAACATGCACTGTTCCTCACGGGGTACATCTATACTGCACGGTTCTTTCAAAAGAAGTTCCTTTGGAAGATCCCGTCCAAAAAAACCTTCTTTCTGAAGATAACAGACATACAGCCACAGCTGCTCTTTCAAAAGAATGGACCAGGAGGTGTCACAGATGGGGTTACATGGCCGGCAAGCCCTTCCAGGAGATCCAGCCACATGCTTCCTTAAAGGGCCCCTCCCAAACAACCACTCCCTGCTCACACTCAGGCCTTCTGAGCTGACCAAAACAAAGCAGAGTCAGTGCACGGACCACAATCTGTTAGGTCACAGCTATGTACCCACAGGACCTTACAGACTGGCAGCACATCCATGCCCTGATCAAGCTGCTGGTTGCTATCATCACAGCTGCCTGCCAGCTTCTCCAGTTGGAGAGACCTCCCACAGGGGCCGAGAAGCCCAACCCTGCAAAGCCCCCACCCCCACCCCCATGGGCAAGCAGGCACCTCTGGAGCTACCCTACAAGCTGAGACAGGTGGGAAAGGCTGGTGATGTGCTAGTGGGATGACATGCAGTGGTTCCTTCCACATGACAAAAGAGACAGTCCTGGTTCTGTACAGCTGTCTCTCCCCTGCTCTCTGATGTCAGGACACCCACATGCAGCCCGCCCTGCCCCTCAAGAAGCAAATAGGCATTGCAATGTGGAAGCTGGCCACCCCAGACAGCTGCTCCTCTGTGGAACATCCATTCCAGGTGGACAAGTCGACTGTCAGGAGCAAGGCTTGCTCAGCTTGCACACCCAGCATGGGGAGGGGGCTTTTGGACAACAGGGACCCTTAGGCTTTGGGTCAGAGGTGCAAGGTGGCAAGGCAGAGGGAGCAGGGAGGCCTATCACCCAGGGAACATGACACCCAACCCCCATACAGGCCCACTGCAAAAGGGGTGGCCTTACTGTTGGGGTGCCAAGAGGGGGCAGGAGAGCATTCATGAGTGTGTCCACTCTCTGCCCTGGGCATGTCATGAGGGCAATCAATGTCATCCTGCTCTGGAGGGTCATCCAAGTAAGTGACCTGAATGCAGCCATCACCAGGTTCACTGACCTTGGCTTTCCACACTGCATGGGTACAGTTGATGGCACCCAGATCACCATCTGTGCCCCAGACCACAGCATGTCCCACTATATCAATGACATGGACTACCACTTAAACAGTTAGGTGGGCTGGTCAGTTTGGGCCCATAATGTGTAGGTCTTCAACAACTCCAGCCTCTGCTGGAGCAGGGTGGTGGGGACCTACATCCACCAGTAGGATCTTGTGATTGAGGACATCATCATGCCATTGTGCATGGTGGGGGATGCAGCCTATCCCCTGTGGCCCTGGTTCATGTGGCTTTACATAGGTGATTCAGATGCCACCCAGGACCTGTTCAACAGACACCTCACCTGGGCACACTACCCAGTGACACAGTTCAGATACTTTCCTCCTGGGGTGGACAGCCAAGTCTGGCCCCAGGTACGAACAGCCAGCTGTAGCCCATCACCACCAAGCCCACTATGATGGAGTGTGGATCCCAGAGGCCCTCTGGGGGAGCTTCACCCATAGGTCCCAAAGATCCTCACCCAGGCACCCACTGCAGGGTCCTCCAGGCTTCAGACCTACCTCTTCCCCACCATGACCTCTCCCTCCCATCCATCCTGTACCACCACCCCACCATGACTCCTCCTTCCCTCCCACCCCTCACCACCCACTTCCCCCAATAAATAAAAGAAACTTTACTGCACCATAGAAACTTTTTGAAAAATGAAAACTATGCAAATAACTATGTGCAATGGTGAACAGGGTAACTATATACATTGGTGGAGCTTGGGACAGGGGTGGGGGGACCATGAGCCACAGTGGCTGTGGGGTCCTCTCCCACCCTGCGTTTAGGGTCACTGTCTGGGCTGGGATGAGGGATCACACAGGGGTGTGGCTGTGGGAGGGGTGCAGTGGACTTGGGCTCAGTGATGGGAGAATGGTTGGACCTGTGGGGGAGGAGGACTGGGGGATGGGCAGCTAAAGGGGTGGAGGGGCAATGCTTGTGTTGTGCAACTGGATTTTTATATTGGATATGGAAGCCATTTTATGTGTGCAGTGTAACTATCAGCCCCAAACATTGTTCTGGGAGTCCATGTGAGGTGTCTAATGGAAGCTGATGATGCACTGAATCTATGGATGCTATTTATTTATCTGTATCATGTTGGTAGGTAAAGCACTCACAGGCCTTCAGCGATCAGGCCCACCTGGGAAGTGATGGTGGGGGTGCCCCGGTCCTCTCTGTCACTGCTCCAGGGCTTCTTGGCTCAACTAGCTGTCCAGGGCTGGCTGGCCCCAGAGATGTGGTGGGGCTCACCCAGCCCTCAGAGGGTGCAGCTGTAAGGATGGAAGAGGACAGAGAGATGGTAGATCAATCCTACACCCCAGCCTCAGGGGGTGTGCCCCTACCCTCCATGGGCAACTGCCCCTATTTCACACACCCCACATTTGATGGCCCAGCCACCCTGGGGAATCCCAGGCACTGAGGGGTCCCCACATGGGTGGAGCACGCACCAGGTACAGTCTGGGTCTCTGCCCTGTACACCTCCCCATATGTGTGACTCAGAAGTGGGTGCTGTCACCTCTGGGCATGTCCATGACCAGGATCCATGGCTTTCCATGAGTGTATGGGCTTGGGCCAGTGTCTGTGTGGCTGGCCCACTTCCAGCTGTGGCAAGGGCAGGTGCCCCTCTGATGCCCTGGAGTGTGATACACACTGGGTACTTACCAGAGGGTCCCTCAAATAGGTCCAGTGTTGCCCAACTCAGTGTTGCCAGCTCAAGAATTCTGATGGCACAGTGGCCACCGGGGTCCCCTTGCTGCACTCAGCATTGGAGGGTGGCTGGCTCTCAGACATGGTGCAAATGTGCACTGTGGGGGGTGGCTGTGAGGGTGTGGTGCTGCTCAGCTCCACCCTTTCCTGTTTCCATGCTCTCAGCTTCCTGTCAGGGGGTCTTCAGGGCTCCCTGCACCTTTAAGGTGGCTGTACACAGGGAGCATAGGGCTCCAATAATGCTGGCCAGGGCACTTCCAAGCTTCATGCCATGCCTGTGCCATGGAGGACTCCTGTTTTTAAAAAAGGGCCCCTGGAGCATCTAAACACTTTTTTTTTTCAAAAGATTCTTTCAAAAAAGGTACTCTTCATCACCGTGGATCAGAAGAGGGCTGCTAGAAAAAGTGATACATTCTTTTGATTTAATATCAAAGCAAATCATTTTGTGTGTAGGTGCTCCACAGGCTTTTTCAAAAAATCTCTCTTGTATAGATGTAGCTGTAGAATGATGTTTACCAAATTCAAAATAAGCCATCTGCTGTTTTGAAATTATTTCGCGGTAGCAGTTGTGATGTGTAGACACTCACTGTTATTTCAGAATAGCGGCCATTGATCCGAAATAACTTTGCTGTGTTGCCACACCTGAGGATGTGAAAGTTATATGCGCTTTCACAGAGCTCTTGTGACCAGAGTTCTGCAAAAGCTTTAAGAAAAATCTGTTTGAAGTCCCTTCACCATTGTCTAAACCTTTTTAAATCCTCCACGTATTAAGAAAAGGCATGCTTCAGAGAATTGTCCTGAAAACTGGATCTTCCATTAGTCATATCTTCAAAATATAATAGGCAATATTTTTGGACATTCAGAGCAAATTGGGAGACCTCTTCCCTTCTCTTCACTTTCACACCAGCCTGAGTGCTCATGTAACTGAAAGATCAGTCAGTTAGAACTCCTTAATTGCACTTCATTCTCAACCTGGAAAATTCTAGGATTTAAAAATAAATAAATAAATAAATAAATAAAAATTAGGCCTCTAAGAAAACACTGGCACACACCCAAAATTATGCAGTGAGTTTCTGATGCTTCACAAGGCTTGTATCTTCACCTGTGAAATTAGTTTAGCAGTTGAGAGCCCTACGTTAAATAATGAAATCCAATTTTCCAAAATGAAATATATTGCATCATTCAGTGGAGGTGGATTAAAGAGATGATATTCAGGCTGCATTTCTGTGGCGTAAACAGACAAGTGGAAGATTTGTCAGAATATCTGTTGATGGTCTACATTTCTTAAATACAGGCCCTTGGGCTGCGTCTACACTAGCTGCCAGTTTTGAAGGGAGCATGGTAAGTAGGGTGTCAAGAAATTACTAATGAAGTGCTGCGGTGCATATTCAGGACTTCATTAAGCTAATTCTCCACCGCAGCAATTTCAAAGTGTAAAACTTTGAAGCGACGGCTCGCGTGTAGCTGCAGCTAACCTGCTGGTACTTCAAAGTGCCTCAAAATTTTGAGAAGTAAAGGGAGTAAAGGGACTTGAAAATAGCCTGGACACTTTGAAGTACCGGCAAGTTAGTCATGGCTACACACAAGCCAGCGCTTCGAAGTTTGCTGCTTTGAAGTTCCATGGGGGAGAATTAGCTTAATGAAGTGCTGCATATGCAGTGCAGCACTTCATTAATAATTTCCTGACACCTTACTTACCACGCTCCCGTCGAAGTTGGGAGCTAGTGTAGACACAGCCAGGATGTGATATATTGGCTATTTTCTTTCTTGCAAGCCTTCTATCACCCTAAATAGAAGTTGCACATATTGCAAACTAGTGTGATATCACATCAATCCCTGACATAATGTCTGGAAGTGGTTCTTTCTCGAAGTTGGTAATATAACAAAAACATGGCTACTTCCATGAGGTTAGTGCATGCCCCTACTAAGTAAACATTTGTTGGGGATGGGAAACATCTGTGGTAATTGATTCATCCCTTCCAACTACATTTTGGTTCTCATGGTATTACCAGGGAAATTGTGGGGAAGGGAATCATGTGTACCACGTGTTGTTGCACTATAACTAATAATAAAATTTGCATTATCATTTGTATATTCTATGGTGACATAGATTTAGACATTCACTAGTTTTTAACATTTTGAAGCAAAAGCAAAAGCAAAATTTTACAAAAAGAACTTACTGCTACTCCTTGAATCCTTTGTCTGTGTAAATTAGTTCTGTGGTCTCCTGAACTTGTCAGTAGTACAAAAACTGTTTTGTGGATGCCAGATCCAGTTGTACCATGTTATGCTAGTTATGACATTTGCCTGAAAATCACCACTACAATTACAGCTAAAATTACTACAGTTAATTCCATCACACTGTGCTTCATGAATTTCTTTTGCAATGCTGATTTATTATCCAAGTACAGAGGCATGGTTGTTATTTAAGATCTAACTTGCCTCACTGGTCACATTTGGAAGCTCTTCCTACAGCAAGATATAATTGTTGTTTAAGATCTAACTTGCCTCACTGGTCACATTTGGAAGCTGTTTCTGCCAGTACCAACTCTACTGCCTTCCTAGTAAATAATGCTCTGGCTCCCCTGAAATTGCTTCTGCTTCTCTGCATTCTCTGTGGACTCCTCTGGAATTAAACTAGGCTTTTGCTTTTTCCTGCTTTTAATTAAAACACTGTACTATAGAGTAACTTCTTTCAGTTCAGCAGCTTTCTTTGTCTGCTTATTTAGGTTACTTGAAAAGTTAATGAAATCCCTAATAGCAAGAGCAGGAGAAGGCATATGGTGAAGTGACATTCTAACCCCCATTTTGCCTTCAGTGTAAGAAAGATGAAAATCATGATGTCTGTAGTTGCAAAGAAACATCCAATTGCCTACAAAACAAGGTGTGCTAGAGCATACAAGTGTAAATCGATAATGTCTGCCATTGCACTTTCTGCATCCATAAACAAAAACAACATTACAAAGGCACAGGGTATGTGGCTACATTTAAGAATCGGTCTGAATTCTGATACTTTACCCCTTGGTTTTTACTCGTTTATAACTCAGAAGTAGAAAATTTGCTCTGCATTAAAATGCAGTTTTTTGGCAAAGTTTATTTCTCTTTCACTGTTGTACACACTATGGCTAGACTATCAGTTAAGATTTGTGGGCTTGCCTGTGAATGTACTTTCTTTCGTGAGGAGGCTAAAATCATAACTTTAGTCTTAAAGTAGTTTTATCACTGAATTCTGATATAATATCTAGTAAGTTGAGCATGAACATGCATCAACTAAACCTTTTCTCTGTAAACCTAACCTCGCACTTTTACAGCTGATGTCACTTGTTTATCACAAAAAAATTCCTGATGAGCAGTGACTATTTTTAATGTCATTTTTTCTCAAAATATTCCATCTTTGACATTTTTCACATCATGTTAAAATTTCAGTGGCCTATGTAATGCAGTAGGTTGGAGTGGTCTCTTCTGGTTTTTCAATCTATGACTCTATAAAATTTCCTGTGAAACTATTTTTCCAGAGTCTGATGGCTGGCAAGCAATGTATGTAAGAGCAGGTGTAATATTGTAGATAACTGCAAACTCATTGTTAGTAGGCTAACTTTTTCAACCTTTTAAAGTTGCATGAAGCCAAACTAGTAAATTACAAAACAATTGTTGTAAATGATTTGCAGTTCATATACTGTTGTGAGTCCTCGATTTTACAGAAGAAAATAAAAATCCCCAAAGCAGACCTTGATATCATGAATTAGACCTTTGTACAGCCAGCTGCCTACCCACCACTTCCTCACATCCCCTCTCACACTCTCTGGGATGGCTGTATATCTCCTGACCATCTATGGAGCTGCTATGTGCAGGGATGGCAGTGAGGCTCCTTTTCCTACTGAGAGCCCTGTCCTTCACCCACAGAGATGCAGCAGCTGTGTAGAAGGGCAGGGGAGAAGCCACCAATTCTGCTCTGTACTTTCCCTCTTGCGATGGGCAGCGGGGAAATGAGCAGAACTCTGCCCACAGCCCTGTACACTGTCACAGCAGCTCTGTGCAGGAGCTGACAGTTCTGCTCCTTTCCCTGCTGGTTCCTGTCCCCTTCATCTGCCATACCACCCCACCCCCACTTACCCAAGGTAACATGGGGTGGGGGAGGGGAAGATCACAGGGGGTGTCAGGCTCGGGGCAGGGTAGAGTCATATGAAGGCTCAAATGGGGAAGTCATGTGGCCCTCCCACTCCTGTACTGGCAAAGACTTTTGTTTACTTGCACCACAGGTCTTAGGTCTGGACCAATCTGTAAACCTTATGAAGCCAGGAAAGATGTGGAAATAACCTCAGATACAATAATCCTCTTTACTTGGACCAGATGTTGGCTGATTACCCCACCCTGAAATGCATCCCGCTCACTTGCCTGGGCAAGTGCTTCACCCTCATTAGTAATCAAAAACAACAAGAAGTCCTGTGGCACCTTATACACTAACAGACATTTTGGAGCATAAGCTTTCATGGGCAGAGACCCCCTTGATCAGATGCTTGAGTGGGGGTTCCAGAGAAGGGTCTATATATAGGCTTATATGTTCCTGTACCAAAAGTCTACCAAAAGGAGGCTGCCAGGCAATTCTGTAATACCTTTTATCCCCATGTTCTTTGTCGTTCCCACACCTGTCATCAACGTATTCCATTGTCTCTCTTCTCAATCTTCCTGCTTCCCCAATTGTCCCTGTGTTTTCTGCTCCTGCTGGTTCTTTTTCCCCCTCTCATTTGCTCCTTGGTATAGCATGGCAGTACAGGTTGAACCTCTTTAATCCAGAACTGTCTCATATGATGACATCCACACTCCTGCATGATTTTAGTTAGCTGGGCTACTACTACTTATAGGTGTGGCCAAGCGTCCTGTGGTCCCATAAAGTGTGTTTACAGCCACCAGTCCTGGCTCTCATGTGCTGTTGTTTACCTGTCATTTACCCCTAAATGTCTTCTAGGAGCACAGTAAGCACTGGAAGTGTTGGTACTGTTGCTAGGCAATATTGGCCTCCTGTGGCATCCCAAGGGTGCCAGATTAGAGATATTCAGCCTGTGGTCAATGATTAACTGTCTGTTCTTTACTCACTTGCAAATGTGGCTCATTGACCAGACCTTTCTTCCTTCAATCCATAGACTAAAGAGGCTCCATTCTTAGCTGTCCACTCTAAACACCACTATAATAAGCATATTAAATACTGGCAGTCCATCTCCCTGACATTGCGGGATTATTTCCCAGAGTGTTTTCTAATGCTCTGCTGAATTTATTTTAAACAGCTCAAGCAATGTAATAGCTTTATGTGTTAGGAATCTCCTTTTGTAAATGTAACTCATATCACCATCCTAAATAATTATCCTCCAGTCTTGAAGTTAATGCTGGAGAGTTTCAAAAGCACAAAAGGCAGCTCTCTCACTGAAAGTCACTCAGACATTGTAATAGACAAATATCTTTTCCCCCTTAGTCACTGTTTTCTCTTTGGCCCTAATTTAATCCATCAAAAACTCTAATTATTTGTATTGGTTTTATCTGGCCTTCCTCCAATCTTTTTGTATCTCTACATCAATGATGTCCCTAGAAATGGATGCCTGAGCCACTTACAGAGATCACTGTTAAGGTGCTGACACGTAACATTTAGTAGTGCTAGTCAACACGTTCTGAAAGACTGAAAAGTCACAATTTTAATAAAGATTTTAGTAAATTCAACCCATTCTATTTAAAAAGAGCCAGCAGTAGCATCATTTTGCAGATATCCTTTTCTTACCACTAAAAAGACAATGTTGAGATTTTGAAAATTTCATGAAATAATTAAAACAGTTTGGCTACCTCTACACTAGCACACTATGTTGAAGTAGCCTATTTCGACGTAAGAACATCGAAATAGGCTACTTCGACGCATATCATCTACACGTCCTCCAGGGCGGGTGCCATCAATGTTAAACGTCGAAGTAGCGACAAAGAACATTGAAAGGAGTCGCCCCGGAAGGAAATGCAGAGTGTCCACACACACAAGTGCTACCCATTGAAATAAGGGGTCAGCAAAGCCCCAAGCCGCTCCCTTAAAGGGTCCCTCCCAGACACACTTGGCCTGCACAGCACGAGATCCACAGAGCTGACAACCAGTTGCAGACCCTGTGAATGCAGCATGGACCCCCAGCAGCAGCAGCAGCAGCAGCCAGAAGCCCTGGGCTAAGGACTGCTGCATGCAGTGACCATAGAGCCCCGCAGGGGCTAGACAGAGCATCTCTCAACCCCTCAGCTGATGGCCGCCATGGAGGACCCCGCTATTTCGAAGTAGCGGGACGCGGATCGTCTACACACGCCCTACTTTGACATTGAGCGTCGAAGTAGGGCGCTATTCCCATCTTTGGATGGGAATAGCGATTTCGATGTCTTCCACCTAACGTTGATTTCAACGTCAAAATAGTACACGGCGCATAGAGACGTGATGCCTGTTATTTCAATGTTGTGCCAGCTACTTCGAAGTAGCCAGCTAGTGTAGACACACCATTTATGAAATAATTATTTGTTTTACACTTTGCAACCTGTTCTATTCCTTACCTGAGTGAAATATCATAGGCCTAGTGGTTAAATATTCTTACTTGTTTAGGTAAGCAGGACTTTTTTGGCTCATAATATCTGGAAAAAAAAAGTCAGTTATTTAAAAACGTTGTTCAGCTAGTTCAACAATCGGTCTGTAAAAACTGAGTATTTAGAGGAAGTATAAATAGCACTAGAGATGTTCACTCTGGGTTCCTAAATCAATCAATATAGGTAAGAACAGTGTTCTTTTGCCACTAGTTATTATTATCCTATTAAAATGATACAGCAATTAATTTTTATAGCCCAGTTTAGATCTGATTTTGGTGTTTATAATGATCCAAAAGGGCACTGTCTCATGTGCTCTGAACAAAAAGACTATCTTTCTTTAACTGCAAATTAATTAACTTTTTGTGCCTCAGGAAAATAAAGGGTTTGGCATTTTGACTAGTAGTTTTACAGGTACGAGCCTATTGAAAGGATTGGCTGAATCTAATATTTCTTAGTGCAAACTACCACAAAAGGTAATGGTAATATCACAATGTTAGTCCATCAGACAGGGAAATTACACCTTTGTAAATCCAGAAAACAGCTATGTAAACTATTGTTTTGCATGAATGCTTCAGAATCTCCCTCTCACTGGCAAATGGGCTTTCAAAGAGCCTGAAATTTATTTCTTTATTGATGACCTGTAATAATAAGGGACAGAGTGGCCAAAAATCAATGTTTTTTTTTAAAAAATGAAATGAAAAAATCTAAATAGATACTGAATTTCTCATTTAAAAATAACAGTTACAATTGCATCTAATCACAAACATGCTACTCATACACTTACAGTCTTATAAAATGAATAAATGGCTATAGTCTGTCCAGTCTAACTACTAGTTTTTGCTTGAAAATTCTAGGCTTTCATTTTATGCTGTTGAGCTAACTAAAAAGCAATACGTACAAAGACAAATACAGTGTGGGTAGGATTGTTTTTGTTCTGTGCTTGTATGGTGGTAGATCTTGTCCAAGTGCAGCAGAAGAGTTAGTTAAGACACTGTCTTAAAGACAAAAAGACAATACGTAGCAAAGGAGGGCCACAGCACAGAAGAGAACAGTAGAGTGAACTGGAAAGAAAAAGGAAAGACATCAATCAGCACACACACAGATTCCTATATTCACTCCACACTTTTGCCTCAGAAAAACTGTCATGACTTCTGAGTGTGAGAGGGACCCTACCTGCACATATTTTGAAAAAAAAAAATCATTCCCTGAATTAAAAAAAAGAAAATGTGTCCAAGGTAAGCAGTGCAAGAAGAAGATGCAGGACCTAGTGGCACAAATGAGAGATCATAAGGAAAACTGCTTACCGCGAGAAAGTGATGTGGATGAAGATGGGGGTATGTGTGAGTGGTTTGACTGGTTAGTGACTTAAATAATTCATTTTGCAATGCATCGTTCTTCAGGGTTCCCTCTATGTCTTTTAGTGTAAGTGTGATTTGACCTGTAAATTCTCAAGCTGTTTCTTCTGTTGGATGTTGCTATAAAAATTTAGCTTAGCTAACCCTTAGGGTTTACTTAATTAATTAATTAGAATAAATTACTCAAGTACATAATACAGAAAGCTGCAGTTAAGAGAAATCCAGTTGCCACTTGCCACTGTGTCATTTTCTCATTTTATATTATATACATGTCCTTTACTTTGGTGGAACATTATGACGACAGACCATAATGGTGATGACATAAATCTATTGTCTATTTTACTTCAGCATAGCAGTTATCCCAAGGGAACCCACTTGTATATTTTAAAAACCAAACTAACAAGCAAACAATCCAGAAGTGCCAGTAAGTTCAAGGGGCTTACTTCAAAATTAAGTGCACTCAAAGTGCAGTCATCTTAGCTATTTTGGTAACTTAGAATTGGATCTGCAACCTGCCTGAACAGAATAATAATAGAGTGAGAACAACTAAGAAGAACCACAATTCAAAATCATTTTTGCATTTTGTTTCAGAATCACATTTAAGTGTAAAGACCTAAGCTGCTTCTACACTACAAGCTACAATTGAATTTATTAAAATCGATTTATTAAAGCCGGATTTTATCCAGTTAATTTTGAGCAGCCTCACCTTCCCACATGCTCCCCACATTGCTGCCACACACAGGAAGCTTAAATCGACTGCTCTAGCAGTGTATTGTGCGAACTATCCCACAGTTCCCTGAAACCCTTAGCATTCTGGCTGTTTTCAGTGGTACAGCATGGGAAAAAATGCCCTGCAAATAGATGTGGTTATCTGACAACATCTTCCCACATTTCATTCCCCTCTTTCCCCCGTCGCGTTAAACAAATGTCCCTGTTTCCAGATTGGGTTCTGTCTTGCCTTTATAAGAGATGTGCTTTTTATATTTAAGGGAAGGGGATTGGAGGGGTAGTAAACATGTCCCAACTGATAGGTTTTTGAAAAAAGGATGCAAAAGCACTGGATCTTTACAGGCTTGGTCCTGAATTTAGACCTCCTGGCAAAGAAGACGCTTAAAAGGAGAATATGTTTAAGTGGACGCAGGTGCTCCACTGAAACTGCAATGAATCATTGATACAGTTATGTCTTGGGGTGGCAAAAAGACCCCCAGCTACAGCTAGCCCTAAAATCGTCACCACCCAGGGAGACATACCACCTGCCCTTATTAACAGCATGCCTAGGCTTTGATTATGTTTGAACATCCTGGAAAAGAAGACCCTAAGTAGACGTGGCTGCTCCACTTAAACTCCAATGATTCATTGAAACAGTTATGTCTTAGGGTGGCTAAAAGACCCTCAGCTACAGCCAGCCCTGAAAATCGTGATCACTCAGGGAGACATCTCCCAGGCAGCTGAAAGACCCCAGACTACAGACAGATTTGTAACTGCCAAAAAAGACCTGCAGAACAAGAATATTCTTCTCTGCAAGTTTTACTTTGAGAACTGTGGTAATTGTACAGCTACTGCATTGCATTCATTGAAACATGTACAGCTTGGGACAGCGACAAGACCCCTCGGCTACAGCCAGCACCTGAAAACTGTGACTCTCGAGTGAGACTTCCCCATGGCAACTAAAAGACCCCTGGTTACAGCCAGTACCCGAAAACTGTGATTCTCACCTTGTGCAAGTTGCCTGGCACCTTGTACAGAACATTATTTTATTGGTTCGGGGTCGAGCACATGATGCAGTTGGGTGCGTGAAAGTTCTGGATGCATGACGCCTCTCAGAGAGGGAAAGGAGGAGATGTGGGGGGTGGGGCAATATGTAAACAGATGAAAAGAAGTTTTTCATCCTATCAGACAAGCATGAACCCCACCCACAGCCTAGCTGACACATGATACAGGAGGGGAGGGGGCAGCAGCGGTTGATGCCAAGCAGTACAGAAAAAAAAAGGCAGCTAGCTGGTGTGTACACAGAACCACACACGCCACAGATGTGCTACTAGCAAAGAAAAAGAAAAATGATTTTTCAGCCACCAGCCTCCAGGTACCGAATTGTAAGTCTTCCTGTTGCCTAATTCCTCCATACCTGAGAGCAGTGGAGATGGAAGAAGCCAGAGTAGAGAACTGTGGGGCATTTTGGGGCACATACAGAGCATGTCTGGAAGCTAATGAATTCGATTTAAAGACATGGCACTTCCTCACTCCCCTTCATTCGTAATTTTAAATTCAAACTGAATGCTACACCTGTTAGGTTACTACAATATTACGATATCAATATTCTGCCAACGTTAATGCTCCATAAATTGAGCAAATGGAATTTACAGTGAGGTCAGGCACTTGGAAAAATCAGGCTAATTGACTTAAAATCAATATTATCTTGTATCTTGTAGACATAACCTAAAACTATCTGCCGCACTTCAGAGTTATCCATTAGTACTTTCAGTAGCAGTGCTGCAGATTAACATGTATCAGACAACAAAATGTCAGTAGCAAGCAAAAGATTTCAATCATCCAGTAAAAGTGCCACCTTGGATGGGTTTGTAGCAAGGACCATTAAATACCAACAAGACACCATAGATGAAAAGATTGCTTAATTCATTTATCTGCCATAAATTCTCCTTTTCACACTATTAACAATGAACGCCCTCATTGACATAGTTGAATCCTTATGGACAGTCTACAGTTGATCTGGTAGAGCAGACACTGATGGAAGGTTGCCAGATATCATGTAGCAACTTGAGAAGCAACTTGAACTGATATACTGAAGGAAATCCGCCAGTTTAAGCAAACTGGATGGATGGAGCAATGAAAACAAGGATGTGCCTTATGATGACAGAAGATGGGGTACGCAAATAACTTTGAGAACAGTATATACATTGGGTAAAGCTCCACACAACAGAATATTTGAAAGAAATGACAGTGAAAACTAATAAACAGAACTAAATTCAACTGCCAGATGTACAGTTTTGTCACAGACAGGCCGTGTCTACACTAGCCCCAAACTTCAAAATGGCCATGCAAATGGCCATTTTGAAGTTTACTAATGAAGCGCTGAAATGCATATTCAGCGCTTCATTAGCAAGCGGGTGGCAGCGGCGCTTCGAAATTGACGCGGCTCGCCACCGCATGACTCGTCCTGACGGGGCTCCTTTTCGAAAGGACCCACCTACTTTGAAGTCCTCTTATTCCCATGGACCATGTCTACACTAGCCCCAAACTTCGAAATGGCCATGCAAATGGCCATTTTGAAGTTTACTAATGAAGCGCTGAAATGCATATTCAGTGCTTCATTAGCATGCGGGCGGCTGTGGCGCTTCGAAATTGACGCGGCTCATCCCGACGGGGCTCCTTTTCGAAAGGACCCTGCCTACCTCGAAGTCCCCTTATTCCCATATGCTCATGGGAATAAGGGGACTTTGAAGTTGGCAGGGTCCTTTCGAAAAGGAGCCCTGTTGGGACGAGCTGCACGGTGGCGAGCCACACCAATTTCGAAGCGCCGCGGCTGCCCACATGCTAACGAAGCGCTGAATATGCATTTCAGCGCTTCATTAGTAAACTTCAAAATGGCCATTTGCATGGCCATTTCAAAGTTTGGGGCTAGTGTAGACACAGCCACAATGTGGTAAACATGGCAAAGACGAGAAGATACTTAGAAGAAGAAACAGAAGGATGTTCCTTAATAACCAATGGCTCCAGTGCCCATTTAATGTATTTTATTCAAAGACTCAAGTATAACTTTTCCAGGAATAAAAGAAAATGTAATTAAAGTCACAAAATATTTGTGTAATAACCATTCTGCTTCAGCTTCACTGAAGACAGCAGGAGGATCCAAGTTAATTCTCCCTCAAGATAGTTGACGGAATTCTGTGGTTGATTGTTTTGAACAATTTATTAAGAATTGGACTATTCTCATAAAATTTTGTGAAGAAAACCATGATTAAATAGATGGAAGTGTCTCATCCAAAGTACCTAACACTGGATTAAAGAAGAATGTAGAGGCTATGCTCAGTATGCTGAAACCCATTATCCACAGCCTTAAACAAGTTCAGAGAAATTGCTGCTGCAGTGCTGATGCTGCTGTCAAAATTTGGAAGACACTTCAAGAGACATTGTTGAAAGATGTACTTCAACAGAATGTTAATCTTCAAGCAATAAAGAAGCCAATGGATCGAATTCTAACTCCACCTCATTTTCTTGCAGACACTCTTACGGCCAGATATAAAGGAAGATGCCTAACTTCTGAAGATGCTGCTGTTGCTATTGCAGGGGCATCTCGTCAGTTATACAAAAACTAGGAAATTAAACAAAAATTAAAAGGCACAATGCCAAAAGTAAAATCCCACCAAAATGAATTGAAACTAGAAACTAGAAGCCCAACTTAAAAGTATACCACAAATTAAAAAAAAAATTAAAAAACAGCACAGTGGCTGAGTGTACACTGAGCCATAATTCTGGCAGCTTGATGCGAATGAGTGGTCTCGAATATTCATGTGGTTAATTTGCATATTCACATAAGATTGCCCTGCCACCAGAGGCTGCTGTAGGCAGAAAACAAGCAGTAGAAGTAGTTCTGCTGGCAACAACTCCCGTTGTTGGCAGCCCCTCATCCCTGCTTTTTCCAGGCATAAGGGGCTGCCAATAAAGGGCAATTTTGCCAGCAGAACCATGTCTATACTGTTTGTTTTCTGCCAGTAGGCTGATCTCACACAAATATTCAAATTAGCCATGCACATATGCAAAGGAGCAGCTCTTTGCATTTTCAAGAGCCCTCATTTGCATCACACTGCCAGCAGCATGGCTCAGTGCAGACACAGCCCTTAAGAGCAACAAAGACCTGCCACTGTGGCTTAATACCCAGGGAAAAGAAGCAGTGAGAGATAAAAAGGCATAATTTAAAAAGTAAAAGGTAAATTCCAGTGAGAAAAACGGGAAAGAGCATAAACTCTGTCAAGTTAAGTGTAAAAACATAAGAAAAGTCAAGAAGGAGTTTGAAAAGACAGCTATCCAAAAGTTTCAAAAAGTAATAGCAGAAAAAAATTTAAGTATGTCAAAAGCATGTGCCCTGCTAAGCAAACAGCGGGGCCACTGAATGATTGAGATGCTAAAGGGAGCACTCAAGGTTTTGAAACAAATTGATAATCTTAACAGTAATAAATTACCAGGACCAGACGGCATTCACCCAAGAGTTCCAAAAGAACTCAAATGTGAAATTGTCGAACTATTAACTTTGGTTTGAAACTCATCCTTCAAATCAACTTCTGTACCTAAGGACTGGAAAATAGCTAATCTGATACCAATATTGTAAAAGGGCTCCACAGGTGATCCTGGAAATAACAGACCCGCAAGTCTAACATCAGCACCGGATAAATTAGTTGAAATTAAAGTAAATAATAAAATTGTCAGAGAGATAGATGAGCATAATTTGTTGGGGGAAATGTCAAGATGGCATCTGTAAAGGAAAATCATACCCTACTAATTTGCTAGAGTTCTTTGAGGGGATCAATAAGAATGTGGACAAGGAGGATCTAGTGGATATAGTGTACTTAGATTTCCAGAAAGCCTTTGACAAAGTCCCTCAACAAAGTCTCTTAATTAAAGCAAGCTCTCATGGGCTAAGAGGAAAAGTCCTATCATGGATTGATAGATGATTAAAAGACAGAAAACAAAGAGTAGGAATAAATGGTAAGTTTTCAGAGTAAAGAGTGGTAACTATTGGTGTTCCCCAAGGGTCCATGCTGAGACCAATTGTAGCCAGACAGAATCCCCCTGCTCTACTCCATCTTGTCCCTCTTAGGTGCCTCAGAGCACAAAGGACAAAAGGAAACTGCACAGTCTTTGATGCCTGGGAGCACAGATGTGCTAATAGCAAGCACAGTCTTTGATGCCTCAGAGCACAGATGTGCTGCCTCATCACGACCCTGGATAACGGAAGAACACAGATAAGAGGGCTAACAGGCCAACCAATGACCAAAGGGCCTCAAACTGCCCTTGGCTGGTACTGATAATTGAGATGTCTACACATCGTCCCAGGAGAGGAATCTCACACCCATACGAAAAGAATGTTCTGTCTTAATGATTTAGTTATCTCTGTCTTACAAGTGTAAATTAACTCGCAACTCCCTTGTAAGAACTGGCTTCACAAAGGCAAACCAGTACAATTGGCATCTTCAGATAAGGAAGAGTGTACGTGACCCAAGGGGTATAAAGAAGGGTCCGGCAGCCCACTCTAACTGAGCTTCAATCACCTAAACCTACCGGTTGGGTAAGGTCATTGCCTCCCGAGGACCCAGGGAACGCACTCCTCGTACTCTTCTTCCCGAGGCATTGAGTGAACCACGCTGGCTACGCAGGAGTCGGAGGACACAGGGGTGAGAATTATACCTGCCGTGTACTTTTGTGCACTTTTAATAGTAAGAGCTCTGTAAGCTAAGGTGTTTTGTCCTTATAAGTGTAACTTGTAATCTAATTTGTATGCCATATGTATCATCCTACTAGTAGATAAGTAGATAGATCGATAACCTTGAAACCGCTAAGATTCTTATTTCTGCCTTTTAATAAATAGTAACCATTTAAGCTTCAGCCTGACTCCTTCCAGTTACTGTAACTCAGACGAACACAAACAAAGAACCTTAGCCAGTTTGGCTATATTAGCATGGTCAGTAGTAAGGTGCAGTGAGAGCTGAGCACTCAGTAGTGTCAACTCCACAGGACAGACTCCTGGGGCACCTGTCAGCCACCTCAGCTGTTTGCTGTGAAGGGACACTCTGTCCTAGCAGTTAAAGACTGGGGTGAAATAAGCTCTCTGCACCAACCTTTGGGGCATCTATCAGCCACCCTGGCTGCCCGCTGCAAAGGGACTGCCGGTCCTAGCAGTTAAAGACTCGAATGTAATAAGGCTCACAGACCACTCATTACCCGGCCATCAGCTAACACCAATCCTATTCAATCTATTCATAAATGATCTGGAAAAAAGGGTAAACAGTGAGGAGGCAAAATTTGCAGATGATACTAAACTGCTCGAGATAGTTACAACAAAGCAGACTGTGAAGAGCTTCAAAAAGAGCTCACAAAACTATGTGATTGGGCTACAAAATGGCTAATGAAACTTGATGTTGATAAATGTAAAGCAATGTGCCTTGGAAAAAATAGTCCCAACTATAAATATAAAATGAAGAGGACTAGCTTAGCTATAACCACTCAAGAAAGAGATCTTGGAGTCATTGTATATAGTTCCCTGAAAACATCCCCTCAATGTGCAGCAGCAGTCAAAAAGCAAACACATTGTTAGGAGGCATTAAAAAAGGATAGTGCATAAAACAGAAAATATCACATTGCCTCTGTGTAAATCCATGATAAGCCCAAATATTGAATACTGCATTCAGATGTGGTTGCCTCATCTCAAAAAAGATGTATTGGCATTGGAAAAGGTTCAGAAAAGGGCAACAAAAATTATTAGGAGCTTGGAATGGGTGCCATATGAAGAAAGATTAAAAAGGCTGGGATTTTTCAGCCTAGAAAGGAAGAGACTAAGTGGGGTAAATATGATAAAGGTCGATAAAATCATGACAGGTATGGAAAAAGTGAATAAGGAAAAGTTATTTACTTGTTCTCTGAACAAAAGAACTAGGGGTCACCAAATGAAATTTCTGGATAGCAGGTTTAAAACTAACAAAAGGAAATTGTTCTTCATGCAGTGCATGGTAGGCCAGCAGAACTCCTTTTTAGAGGATATTGTGAAGACCAAGACTTTAACAGCATTCAAAAAAAACTAGATAAATTCATGGAGGTTAGGCCCATCCATGGCTATTACCCAGGACAGATACAAATGGTGTCCCTAACATCCATTTTTCAGAGACTGGAAATGGCAGAAGAGGGATCACTCAATGACTACCTACTCTGTTTACTCCTTCTGGGGCATCTGGCATTGGCCACTGTCAGAATAGAGGATACTGGGCTAGGTGGACCTTTGGTCTGACCTAGTATGGGCTTTCTCATGTTTTTTTATGTTCTTATGCCCCTCAGAATAAATGTCAGGGCTGAAGCAAAACATTTAGGCTGTTTCTACACATGCCACTTTCTTTGAAAGTGGCATACTAATAAACAGCCCAAAAGATGCTATTGAGGCATGGATGCAAATTCCCCATGTCTCATTAGCATAAGGTCACATGATTTGGAGTCCAGAAGACATTCTTCCAGACTCCAAAACACCATTTAGAAGTGCGGCCCCTGGGAGGGGGGTCTTCCGGAAGGAAGTCCTTCTTCCGGAGGCACCTTCTTCCTGAAAATTTTTGGGACGAAGGGACCTCCGGAAGAAGAACTTCCTTCTGGGAGACCCCCCCAGGGGCCATGCTTCTACACGGTGTTTTGGAGTCCAGAAGAATGTCTTCCAGACTCCAAATCATGTGACCTTTTGCTAATGCGGCATGGGGAATTTGCATCTGCGCCTCATTAGTATATTTTGGGCCACTGATTAGTATATGTGTAGAAATGGCCTAAGTCATTACATGCTTACTGATAATGTTTTGAACAAAGTCACTCCCCTTAATTGTTGGAAAATATGAGCCAGACACCTTGAAACAGAATTCCTTCAGTTGCTAAGCTAACTTTTCACAGCAGTACCTTCCCTGTGCAGGCAGAGAGAAAATATAGTGAGCCCTTGATTTAATGGTCTAATGTGGGGAAGGGGTGTGCGTTAAACCCAAAGTCAATTAAATCAGAGGGCTTACTGCCCACCCACCCGCTGACAGACTCCCCCAGCTGCAGTCCCACCTCTCCTCCCCAAAAAAAATTCCTGCTACTCACCACTGGAAGTCTGGCCACTGGAGGAGCTGCTGGGACCTGCCAAAGCAGCTGGGGCCTAGTTGGAGGCTTCACTGTAGCTGGGGGTTCCACCACAGATGGGGGCCCCGCTGCAGTTGGGGGTCTGCTGTATGCAGCTGCGAGGGCCCTACCACAGCTAGGGGCTCTGCTGTGCATGACAGAAAGGACTCCGTCACTGCTGGGGGCTGCACCACATGCATCATCAAGTGCCCTGCTGCAGCCAGGAAGAGCCACTGCTGCTGTGGGAGGAGCATGTGGTGGCTCCACTAGTGGAAGCGGGGGCTCCTCCAGACAGCAGCGGCCAGAAGCAGTAAGTCCCTTATGTACTTTTGGGGAATGGGAGGGGAGGGATTTAGGATTCTACAGGCCCCGGTTAAGCGGATTTTGGGAACAACAGGGTCTATTGTTCTCAAAGTCGGCTAAATTGAGGCCTGCAAAACTGAGGGTTTACTGTGTTGTTATCGTTTGGTATTATTTACTCAAATGTGTTGAGAAGCACTAAGGCTGCGTTTGGACCTTATGTGGTATTTTGGGATAGAAAGGTACCTCCAAATAGCAAAGTCGCAGCTTATTCATCATCATCATCATCATCATCATCATCATCATCAATAACCGTGGGTTCAGCGCCTGTTAGTGTCTGATGCCTCTCTCACTATTTCCTTCCATCTTTCCCTATCCAGTGCGGAGTAGCTTAGTTTCTGTAGACTAGCTCCACACCAATCTTCTACATCATCTATCCATTCTCCGTGGGGTCTGCCTCTCCTATTCGAGCCATCCTTTATGCTGAGGGATAGTGATTTTAGGGCTCAGATGTAGGAGACAAAGGCAGAATTTTCTCCAGCACTGATCTTGAGGGGTTGCACTTTGTTCTTCTGCATGAGAGAAGAGTGCTCTGACCATTGGCCTATGGGATATTGTGGTATGAGATTTGTTCAATCTCTTCCACTGAAGCTGTTTCACTGCGTATAACTCGATAGTCAGTTCTGGGACTACTGTCTCTTACAGCCTAGGTAAGTAACTAACCTAACTGCCAGGCTTGGGGTTTAATCACTTTCTCACTTGCTCTTTCTCTCTGACTCATTGTCATTATGGATGAATATGAATTTCCACTGCAAATAATACTGAATAGTTAAGCTTGGCTCCACTACCATTGGTACCTCCTACTCCTCCAGCTGTTTTGTGAATCTAGTCCTTTAAAAATTCTCTGAACTACACATTTCAGGCTGTTCTAAAATAGGTTTATTGTTACATTTTCTGTTCTAGTTTGGGTAGCCTGCCTTTTTGTCCCAGAAATGCCAGTGAACCAAAATGCCAGTTATTTGCCTGTCTCTGTCAATTTCTTTTTAAAGTATTTCTTCAAAGGTAACTTGTACCTACATCTGGCAGAGTATACATCCTCTGCAATTCCAGAGCAGTCAAACTATATTGAACTTTATGTAGCTAACATTTTGCTCATTCATCTCACCAACCACCCACTTCCTGCATGAGAGACAGAATAGCCATTTTACAGATGCTGATTCCCTACTGTGATACAGGGGAATAAGGGGACACTATTTTCATCAATATTTTCCTTCATGAACATGGAGAATGGGCCCTATCTGTATTTTTATAATGAAAACACCATGTTTTATTGTAGTAAGGTCTACATGAGAAAAAAGGGGAAATTGTTTTATTGAAGTTTTATTTTTTAATTTTAAATTAAAAATTTCATGGAAATTAGAAACAATTTGTTAAGCTCTTCAGTTCACTGAAAAATTCACAACAATATCAATTTTCTCCTGGTTTTTAATTTTCAAGCTTCAAAGTTAAACATTGAAAATATTAAATTTAATAAATGTTAACTAGTTCAGACAACAGCAAAATGAACCTTTTCCATATTTGCTGGAAATAAAAGCCACTTTCCACCTTTCTAATATACTATCCATCTATTAATGTCATCTGGCTGCCGTTTTAGCAGCCTAAATCTATAAGGAAGTCTTGCCACTAAGATATGTTTACGGATGGGAAACCAATTTATGAAGCAACTACAAGCAAAACCTTAACAATACCAAAGAAACTCTTCTGTGGGCCAACACCCTCACCACTAAGTCCTGACCATGTGTGATAACCATTGACAACCTTCTCACTGGCACTGTCTCATAGAAGCTTGCCACAGAAATGTATTGTTTCAATTCATGTGACAAGCTTGTAGAAGCACTGATGATTCCCAGAGTGAGTATATTCGAAACAGCAAATAAACATTATGTATGAAGGTCCAAAATCATAAGTCTCATTTGGTGAGAAGGGTTCTTCCAGGTTTGAATCCAATGAATGTTTCATGTTTAATTCATAATAACCCAAGCTATGCAGGTTCCACAATAGCAAGGGGAGATTGTCAGTGAGCTGCCAACCTAGGAAGACTAAATGGACCTGGAAGATATGACTGGTGGAAATCTTACTCCACGAAATGCTCACCACCACAGCAGCACCATGAGAATAAAGTCCACTGTCACCTTCAATTACAATGCAGCTTCAGTGCCCCTTCTGACATCATATGGGTAGTGGTCCTCAAAGTTATAAAGGTGTGGATTACTTATCCCCCAACACTGAACATCTTCTCAAGCAAAAATTACATTATCCATTTAAAAAAAAATCCTAAAACATGTTTGGAGAATATTTGCTGAAAAAAAGGCTGTCAATGTGTACATGGGGAGTAATTTCAGCACAGTAGTGACAGTATCAGATGGGAGATCAAAACCTTTTTGTATCCTCAGGCCCTGGGGCAGTTGCTGCCTTTCCGCTTCCTCTTCTCCCTTTCCCTCCCTCACTGATGGGCCTGATCTCTGGAGTTTGCTGAAAAACAAAACAATGAAGAAATTCACTGTTTTGCCATTTATTTTTATTCTATAGTGTAACAAAAAAAAGGGCCACTGGTTAGGAAGAGCCAGAACAATATGTTATTATACCTGATTCAGAACAGGAGTTTGAATCTAGTTTTCCCCATGTTTGACGTGACTGCCCCTAATAACTTTGCTATACTATTATCCCAAAAAACATGCTCTTTTTCTTACTCTTGATTAATTGGGATTGTCTGATGAAAGGAATAAGACACAATTCTCACAAATTTACATTCTGCAGGTGTATCTTACAAAATCTGGAGAGAAAGAAGACAAATTAAAGGCTATTCAAACTCAGACTTCTGTCAGTGAATGATCTGACAATAGAAATATGCCATGTATTTCATAAACATCAACAAGTAAATAGAAGGTCTTCACAGAAGATGTTTTGTGAAACCCACATATTTTCAGGTAGGAGTGTAGCAGTCATATTGTCTTCAACTATGCTCCCTTCCAAAGTGGTTTGGGCTTAGATGGGAGCCTTATACAGAAAACTCAAATCTGAACTCAGGTTTCTATTTCATGAAAGATAAATGCATAATCTGTCACCTTGCCACCCAACCGTCAATTTTGCTGTTTCCTGTTCAGAAGCCAACAGCAGCTGATGTGATGGCAAAATTGAAGAGGTCATTGTAATCTCCCTATTAAAGTCAAATAAATGTGGAGTAATGGCAGGAAGAAAAACAATTCATCTTTCCTTTTCCAGCAGTGGAGCTGTTTTGTCACTTTCTGCCTAAAAGAGATGATGATGATGATGATCAGAAAAGTGAACCAAGAACAAGGGAAAACCCATCTATGTGTTCCTGTTTTGTGTCTGTCCTGAATGATAAATTATATCTAGAATGAACCTAATTATCCCGGTCATTTAGCTGATAGTCTTCACTGGTTCACTAAAAAGAACAAGCAGAAGAAAGCAAAATGGAATGAGGTGGGAAAAACAGAGCTGCAGCAAGCTGTTAGACAAAGATTCAAGGTCTGTGTTGTCCCTCTAAGGCTTGCTTGGAAGGAGCTTACAAACTCCTTGCCATTTGCCCATTAAGCTTAGCATGAAAAGCAAGTCCGAAGACTGTGAGTATTTAATGTTTATATTTGGAGATTGAACTGTTTCATTATGAATTCAGTTTGGTCTGGGAAAGCAAAGTGTGCAGTTAAAGTTGCAACAATAACAATGTTTGCTGCCTTTGGCGATTTCACATTTGCAGCTAATTAGTCTCTTTGAATAGGTTCATGTGGATTTTTAAGGGAAAATGCAGTTTGAGTCATAAGATCTTAACAGAGTAGTATGTTTTTGTTCAAACTTGCATTACATTAACCATTAGTATGCAATGGATGAGTGACAGTGGGCAGACTATTACCCCCGCATGGCTTACAGATGTACTGAACATAATATAGTATGTTGAAATGGTGAAATATTAATTGGAGCATCAGTGGAATTGAGTGGATCCACAGATCAGAGAATCATAGAATCACAGAGCCGGAAGGGACCTCAAGAGGTCATAGACTCCAGCCCCCTGCCCCAAGCAGGATCAACCCCAACTAAGTCATCCCAGCCATGATCATGTCAAGCTGGGACTTAAAAACCTCTAGAGATGGGGATTCCACCACCTCCCCAGGCAACGCATTCCAGTGCTTCTCCACCCTCCTGGTGAAGTAGTTTTTCCTAATATCCAACCTACTCCTCTCCTTCTGCTAATTCAGACCATTATGCCTTGTTCTGCTGTCTGTCACCACTGAGAAAAAATTGTCTCCATCTCTTTTAGAGCACCCCTTCAGGAAGTTGAAGGCTGCTATTAAATCACCCCTCTGTTTTCTCTTCTGTAAACTAAATTAGCCTAAATACCTCAGTCTCTCCTCATTGGTCATGTGCTACAGCCCCTTAATCATTTTTGTTGCCCTCCACTGAACCTGCTCCAGCACATCCACATCCTTTCTGTCCTGGGGGGCCCAAAACTGGATGCAATACTCCAGATGTGGCCTCACCAGTGCAGAATAGAGTGGAACAACAACTTCTCTAGATCTGCTCAAAATGCTCCTCTTAATCCACCCCAATATGCTATTGTCCTTCTTGGCTATTAAGGCACACTCTTTGCTCATATCTGACCTTTCATCCACTGTAATCCCTAGGTTCCTTACTGCTGTACAGCTACTTAGCCAGTTGGTCCCCAGCCTATAAAAATGCTGGGGACCAACCGGCTAAAACAAAGAAATCTGATGCGGTTTTCCTTGTTGAACTTCATCAGATTTCTTTGGCCCAATCCTCCAATTTATCCAGGTCACTCTGGATCCTACCTGTACCCTTCAACATATCTACCTCTCCCCCTAGCTCAGCGTCATCTGCAACTGTGCTGAAGATGCAATCCAGTCTCTCATTCAGGTCATTAATAAAGGTGTTGATTAACACTGGCCCCAGAACCAAGCCTTGGGGCACTCCACTGGAAGTAGACCACCATCCAGATATTGAGCCATTGACCTCTGCCTGTCGGGCCTGACTGTCAAGCCAGCTTTCTATCTGTCTTATAGTGCATGGATCCAATTCATGCTTCCTTAACTTATGGGCAAGAACGTTGTGAGAGACTGTGTCAAAAGCTTTATGGAAGTAAAGGTATATCACATCCACTGACTTCCCCATGTCCACAGAGCCAGTTACCTCATCGTAGAAGCTAATCAGATTGGTCAGGTAGGACTTGCCCATGGTGAATCCATGTTGTCTACTTTTGATCACTTTTCCCTCTTCCAAGTGCTCCAAAATGGATTCCTTGAGGATCCCTTCCATTATTTTCCCAACTACTGAGGGAAGGCTGACTGGTCTGTAGTTCCCTGGTTTGTCCTTATTTCCTTTTTTAAAGATGGTCACTACATCTACATTAGATTTATATTTTAACATCAAGACCTCTGAACAACAGCTGCTGAGAGTATGTTTTTCCATCTGGCAAGATTAAGGCCACAAGGTTTATATGAGCAAAGGCTCATCCTTAATCTAGTTTTTTTCATTCTCTCTGAGTTCAAGATTTCAGGGCTGTGGTTATGAATGACAAGATAGATAGAAATGAGGAAAAGACCTACATCATACTGTACAGAATGGCTTTAATTCACAGGCTTAAAGGTAACTCCCCAAAGGAATGATGAACTCAGTTGGTATTACTGTGAATTCCATAAGTACTTATGAAGCACTCTCATTCAGCATTAACTATGATCATTATTGCCCCATAATTTCTTTGGGTGCTAGTCATTTTTTACTTGGTTTTATCTCATTTTCAGTTGGCACTTTCTATATGTATTTCTCCTGGTAATTTAAATTTCTTATTCTAATTGGGTTGACTCATTTTCTAACTGGTTTTTCCAAGGGATAACTTAATTTCATTTGAGTTGTTATCAAAGGAAAGCATTTTCATTATACATTTACATCGTACTCATTAGAGATCATACATTGTTTAGTCTATAAACTAGCCAGAATTGTGACCTAAAAAGGAAAAGTTTCCAGAATTGTGACACACATCAGTTAATAGTGTTTTAATCAGGATAAGCTCCAATTCTGGTCAGCAGTAAGACAAGGTTCATCCATTCCCCATGCCATACAGAATATACTTGCCAATAGAGGAGCGTGAGAGGCACACTTGCCCCACACTGGACTCAGAAGTATTGACTCTACATTTTGGCCTAAGGTACGTTCAACTCTACTGGGCATAATCTAAATGCACCAGTATAAAATGGAGCAGCTCAGCTCCACTGGGGCTGACCGCTGGTGACGAAGGATGCATTCCACTGGCTCCATCCAAAGATGAGCTGAAGCCAGGGGCTGAAGGAACTGGAGACACCATGGCCCAGGCAGACACCAGGCTACCCACAAAAGCCCTGCCAAGACTGATGTTGCCAGAGACAGCAAAGTCTGGGGAATACAAGCACAGCTGAAACTCCCGGACTGAGGTATGGAGAAACACAGCAGGAAGCAGATCAGGGGAAACACACAGTGGCCCAGTTAGTGAACTGGAATATTGAGCCAATTTATTTCACTTGGACCCCACCACTTACTCAGTGGCAAACACTCCTACCACTACCAGGGCCTTGCTCTGGGGCTCAGTGGAATAGAAGGTCCTGGACCTCCTTACCTGTGCTCAAGTATACGACGGTAGCCATGTTAGTCTGTATCTGCAAAAACAACGAGAAGTTCTGTGGCACCTTATAGACTAACGGATATTTTGGAGCATAAGCTTTGGTTGGCAAAGACCCGCTTGGTAAAATGCATCAGCCTACATCATCACATTATACTACAAACAGGGGTACTTCACCCATTGCTGAAATGCATCCACCTCTGGTGAGAGAGATGAGAGAAGCTGTTTGACTACTGACATTGGTACTAGGTGAGCATATGGGGACTGGTAGGCATCTGATGAAGTGGGACTTTGCCCATGAAAGCTTATGCTCCCAAATATCTGTTAGTCTACAGCCACAGGACTTCTCGTTGTTTTTGCACATGTAAACTAACACAGCTATGTCTCTCATTTTTGAATAGGAATCTTCCCACGGGTATGAATGTGTGGCATCCTGAAAAATTTAGGTTGATTGGCATAAAGTCTTCATAAAATAATAACTTTTAGAACTAGAAGTTGAATTGGTCAGAATTTGTGTTTTGAAGTAGAAGCATGTCTTAATTCAGAAAAAGAAAGTTTAGGTGCTGTCTCAGTTCTGGCATAAACCTCAGGGTGTTAAAATTCAAATTGAACTCAAGTATACAGTTTTTGTAACCACCATGTATTTGCCACTCATTTTAGACTATTGGAAAAGCCTCCAGGAAGTATCACTCTCTTCCCGGGACTTCCTGAAGAGTGTCTGTTGGACAGGGCATATGATTGCTAAGGAAGAGGAGATGGTCTTGTGAGGACAGTAGGGATCCTGAGAAAAAAATCCCAGATTGCTATCTCGTTTCAGGGCTCAAGACTGAGGTTCAGATTGGGATAGAGCTATGGCACATCCTTATTACTGAGGGACAGCTGAGACTTATTCAGATTCCTAGAAAGACATGCAGTGAAGGGATGGGATGTTCAAGGAGCTCACAGTTGCCAGAGAATGGCAGGGATTAGGGAGGGCTCAACAGTCTCTCCCAGAAGATGTTTGCTTGGCCTGATGTGGTGGCAGTGTTCCCAGGGGAAAGGATATGCAGCAGCTCCCTCTGACCAGCTCCAAAAGGACTGGATAACAAGATTCTTGGAAGAGGAGACGGGATTGTCATTTGTAGTGACTCTGTTGATGAAGCTGAGCAAAATTTTGACCTCCTCTTCCTCCTCTTTCTCTTTGTCCTCCTTCTTCAAAACCAAATGTGAAGAAGGTGCTTTCGAAGTCCAGGGGTGGCCCTTTCAAAAGGCCCCCATCTACGTGGATGGCATGCATTTTGAAAGTGGCACTTTCAAAATGCACACAGCCACAAGTATGCTAATGAGGCACTGCATGTTCATGGGAGTGCCTCATTAGCATCTGCCCAAGTGGCTAATTAGCATGCCCCTTCTGAAAGGTGGGGCTAGTGTAGCCATGACCTAGCTGTGTCTACACTTGCCTCTTTCAAAAGAGGCATGAAAATGAAGGAAATTAAAAATGGAAATGAAGCTCTGTTTTACATATGAGGTGCCTCATTTGCATATGTAAATATGAAGAAGGGTTCTTTTGAAGATGGGTTTACTTTCGAAAGAACCCTGTCTACACTGCTTTTTTTCTTTCAAGAGAATCTCTTTCAAAAGAAAATTATGCAAATGAGGTGGCAGACATGTAAATCAGTGCCTCATTTGCATTTTCGTTTTCCTTCTTTTGCATGCCTCTTTTGAAAGAGGAATGCAAGTGTAGACACAGCTATATTGATTCTCAGGTTATACAGTATCAGTTACTACTTTTTATGGTCCTAGGATTCCTGAATCCTAACCCTTTTTAAAGAAGGTAAATCACTGTTCTTTTATGCATGAAGAGAGATCACTTAAATCAATGCTACTACACACTAGTTTAGTTACCATCAGTTAACGCTAGACTTTACACCTTTCAAAAATCACATATGCTCTGTCACAGAACATGTTTTCTACAATGGCATAACAAAAAAAGATGAAATAAATGCTTTGGAAGAACTTTGTTAGATTATGCATGAAACCTAAAAGTGAAGTTGATACACTTTTGATGTAAACTCTTCTAATATAATTCACCTACTTTAATAAAACACCATTTCTTCATTTGTCCATTTTATCATTATGACAAAATCTTGAGTGAGTCAAACAAATTCTTCTCTTTCACTCTTTCTTTTATTGGCCAGGTTCTGTTCTTTAACATTACTTTCAGACAGGTCTTATAACACACTGGCCATTGTGAAGCCCTTCAGTGGCATTTTGTGACATTTATAGATTTTTTTAATCAGGGCAAATGTTCACTTCTTCTCACCTGTATTTTTACATAACTAATTATGCAATCAGGTTCTCAAATATTCCTCATGTTCAATGTTTCATACAGTGGCATGAATCAGATTATAGTAACCAATGGAAAAATGTTCATAATACCCCTTCAACAGATTGCAGCTCTTATAGTTACCATAGAAACAATTCTAAAGTAGAAATAGCCTAGGAATTTGATAGTCTTTCTAATGGTAGTCAGTAGTATTAAAAACAAGGCATTAGCATTAGACAAAACACAGACACTTGCCTTTTTCTTGTCAGACAGCAACAACCAAGCTAATGGGTTATTTTGCAATATTGTCTCCATACCTATCTTCATCTCTCTTAATCCATTTTTAATTTAAATACATTTCCTGCAGAAATAAATTTGCCTTACATTTTGATAGCTAGAAAACTGTGCTGCGTGACAGAATTTTAAATGACCATTGTCCTGATGCTTCAGTTTTTATGCATGTACAATATCCATTTAATAAGGAAGGAAATGCTCATATTCAGCCAATGCATTCAAAGATCTGGCCAGGAGAATTTTGCCTGTGCAGCCATTAAAGACTTACCTTGGAAAGAACATTTTTAAAGGAGAGTATTCTCTGGCAGAGTGGGGCAGTTTAAATCCTTGATTTACACCAATTGACTCTAAAAAGAAGTTATTGAATTAAATCACCGTGGGGTTTTGCAAATAATTTGAAAGTCTGTGCCATTTCAGATTAAAATTTTAAATGCTATTGGGTTGGTATTTGTTTTCTGTTTTGTTGTCCTTTAGTTGGTGTTTTTTGTTTTTGTGTTTGTTTTTTCCTACTGGTGGAATACCATATTTGAACTTTACACAATTGCTATAAACAAAATACGGTGAATTCAAAATGAAGGCCTTGGTATAGCAAACTATGGAGCAGGTAAATAATTTTACTAAACTTTTAATAGGTCCAGTGATTTCAATGGGACTGCTCATGCTTCAAGTTAAGCAGTCACATACCTTTTTATAGAAGCCACAAAAGCTTTGTTACTTCAAAACACAATTTCTTACCAATAAAAGTATTTATATTTTCAATAAATTAACAGCCTTATTGCGGGAAAAAATATGTTCAACACCAAAGTATAAAAGGTGACTTGCATTTACCTCAACTAGCAAAGCTGGATGGAGGAGCATAATGTGAAAAAAGCATTTCAGTTTTCTTCGCCTCTGGATTTCAATATATTGATAATTGGATTTGGGTGCAAATATACAAAAGACTACTTACTAAAACTCATTGAAAATCAGATGGCTTTCTTGTGGAACATTCTGATAGCTTGATATTTATTTTCATCCTCAATTGGAATAAAAAATTGAAATATCTATTTTTTTACTAGAATGAAAAGTTCTGAAACATTTTGATTTGGGAATGTTCAAACTTTTTCTTTCACTTGTTTTCAGTCACACAGTCACACATTCCTAACTCATATCATTTTTGTTTTGGTTAGGTTTGTCATTAATCTGTCTCCCCCTGAGTTGCTATGGAGAGCCATCTGAATTATAGTTCAGATGCCCCATGTCTTCTTTTTGCAGTATGGGTCTGATCCTAACAACCAGGTTATTGCTCTGTAACAGAGTAGGCCTGCTCTTGGGTGCCTCTCTGGGGCCAAGGGCACCCCATGCAGTCCTGATCACTGTATTCTACGTCCTCAGGGTGGGGTCCAACACACCCTGCCCAAGTTGCAGTCAGTTCCTTTAACAAATGTGTGGCCAGACTCTGGCCACTGGGTCTAAGCCTTGCCCAGGTCAAAGCTCAGTGTTCACTCAGGCTGTCCAAATGTTGCTGGGCTCCCAGGCAGCATAGGCATCTGCCTAGGTCAAACTCCTATAAGGAACTGCCTGACCCTAGCCTAGAAGCTTCTTTTATATTGGCCTGCCAGCCCCTGATTGGTTGCCACTGAGACAGCTGCTCTATCCTCCCTGGAGGACCTCTTCTCTGCTCCTTGCTGCGTGTGGCAAGGCCTCTGTCCTCCTCTAGAGGCCTTCAGAGCTTAGTCCACCCCATCACAAGCTCCCACTGCACACCATAGCAGTTTAGTAAAGGGAAAACTGGTGCATCATAAAGGAGGTCTCTAATCAGAGAGCCTATGCTATATAAATTACTGGGGAGATGAGAAACCTGAATTCCTTACGTGCATCAATGGGTATTAGCCAAGATGGTCAGGAACACAACCTCATGTTCTGAATGTCCCTAAACCTTTCAGTGCAGAAAATGGGCCTGGATGACAGGGTATGGAGCACTTGATACATTGCCCTGATCCATTAGCTCCTTCTGAAGTATCTAGCATTGTCTACTGTCAGAAAAGAGGAAAGCGGACTAGGTGAACCTTTGATCTGACCCAGTATGGCCACTCTTATGGTCTTGCCTGAAGTTCCCATATGGACACTAGGGAAGGTCAGGTGTACAAAGGTTAGAGCTGAGCTGACACATTTCAATTAGAGCTGACAAGCTGAAATGTTTTGATTCAGGTAAAAAAAAAGAAAAGCGAAAATGTGGCAAAAATGAAAATTTCATGCAGAAAATATTGATTGTGGAAAAACTAATTTTTCTATGAAAAATTTCTGGCAGAAAATTCCCAACCATCCTTATTATTTGCTTACAAATTTTGTGTTTCAGCCAGTAATATTCTCACAGCAGGGATGCTGGTGAGACTCAGGATTTCCTTTTCATCATAGATTAACAGTGAATTTTGTCAGCAAAACAAAAAAAAAATATATATAAAATTTGAAATTCTACTACTAGCAAAGAATCAAGTGCAATATATACTCAGTGATTTAAGAATATAAAACAACAAAAATTAAGGCACTAGTAATACGTAAATTCAAAAGTCTGGTTTTAAATGTATTTTATTTTAATTACAAAATTTATGTATCCACCTGTTTTCTCTTCAGATATGGAATCCTGTTTTTCAGATATATGACAATGATACATCCATGATGTTGGAAGAAGACAAATATTTCTTTAACAGATATTTCTGATTGCCTTTCAAAGATTGAAAAAATAGCTGTTTGTTCTATAGGTATAGGTTTTATTCTGGGTCAGTTACATGGTGAGCTGGATGAATATTTTCAACCAAAACTCTAAATCTAGACTTTAAAATTATCAATTAGGGAGAATTGAATGGAAAATTATCCCTGCTGTGAAAAAAATGGCATCTTATTTCCAATCAGAATTTGTCTAGTGTCAACTTCCCACTACTGTTTCTTTGTTTTTTACCTTTTCCTGGAAATATTGAACAGCCCATTATTAAATATTTTTCCCATATGAGTTCTCACAAATGGTGATTAAGTCACTCTTACCCTTCTTTTTATTAAATTAAATATACTCCAGGAGCTCAATCACTAAAAGGCATTTTTCTAATCCTTTAATCATTCTCTTGGCTCTTCTCTGAGCCTTCATCAAAGTATTTCAAGTTTTGATTTTGCAGCTGTGACTGTGTCTGAGAGGAAGATTCTATTAACTTCTTTAAGAGTGGCATATATCTTCAGCAGCATCACAATCTCTTAATGCCCTGGGGGAGTTAAATAATTTTATATGATAAGCAGGGTTAATTTAAAAACATTTATTCACACTTCTTAGAATCGTACAATTGATTCTGTTCAGATTCATTTTGGCAGAACCCTGGGGATGTATTTCTTTTATTAGTTGTCAGCGGCATATGTTTTTGTTGATACTACAAATGTGCCTTGTACCATATATATTTTTTAAACACACATTTAAAAGACTTTTAATCTCAAATGCTGACTTTTTGGTAAAGGTCTAGGATGCATCCATTTTCACAGCTTTCAAATATGTTAGTCCCCTCTTCACAAATGCTGCTTGTCACTGTCTGCATATTAACTTTCCTCTTTGCCTTATGGAGGAAACAGTCATAGACAAGATATTCTTATGTGTTAGGATTTCCAAACTAGACATATAGCCTGATCGTAGGCTCATATTCTCAAGAAACTGTAAACAGGCTGAACCTCTCTAGTCCAGCACTCTTGGGACCTTACTGGTGCTGAATGAGAGAATTTGCCAAACCACATGTAAGGGGACTGTTAGCCCCTTACTGAAACTCACTGGAGGGAGTTTGGTTGGCTAGCTCCCAGTATTAAAAGGGGAAGAGTCCATGAGAGATCAGGGACCTGAGACTGACAGTGCCCCGGGGCAATCAAAAGAGGCCAACACTCCGGGCCAGCCAGATTGACCGATTGGACAGGCCAGTGAGAGAATTAGGAGGCCAGGTCCTGTCCTCTGTGTAAACTGCAATTTTTTTGGGACTGTCTGAGAAGAGGAAAGAGTCGGAGACACACACAGCCCAAGGAGTGCAAGCTGTGTTGAGACAGACCTGCAGCAGCAGAGCCAGAGGCCCCTACAGCCCAAAGAGTGAGGATCCTATGCTAAGAAGCAGACCTGCAGTGACCAGAGAGCCAAAGGGATCAGAGAAGCAATGCAAGGAGCTGGAGTCTGGCAAAGCAACACAGTCTGCAGCTGGGTGTGGTGAGCAGCTGGGACCAGCAAAAGGAGGCGAGAGGCTCAGGGCAGGGAGACACCACCAGCTAGGAGGCCTTGCAGGCCAGACTTGGAGAGGGATTGTAACTCCAAGTGGGAGAAGGGCCCTGCCACCTAGAGCCTGAACTTGTGTGGTCACTGCCTAAGCAAGCATGGTCAACCTGCAGCCCCAACACTGCAGCACAACCAGGACCTGAGAGAGAGCCCTGGGACTTATGAGGAACAGATTGTGAACTGTGCTTACACTCAGCGGACTGCTGGCTGTGATGTCCCCATTCCACAGAATGGGGCTACATGTTCTGTTGTAACCTTTCTCATTTTTCCTTATTCTTTTCTTTTTAATCAGTTGATGTTTAATAAAGTGTGCTTGCTTTGAACTGTATGTAATGATCAGTGGCTCGGTAAAGCAGCCATTGTGAAGAGAGAGCACCCTGGAGTGAGGAAACCAGAGCCCCTGCCCTAAGTGACTACAAGGCAGGGGTTTAGCCTTAGGAAACCTGGGCCCAGCCTTGTTGTGATTTCAAGGACTCTGCTACTCAGGAGAGTAGATTGGGAGCCCTCAGGGTTAGGGAGGCCATTGGGTAAAGGGAGTGGGAGCAGGACTGAGATCCTTCCACTGGTCCACTTCACTGGAGTAGTGTAGAAGCCAGAAAAGTTTCCCACAATAGCGGGACCATTCCTGCACTTACACACAGGAAGTCAATATTGGCTAGCAGCATTACCAACACTTCCACTGCTTACCCTGAGAAGATATTTAGGGGTGAATTCCAGCTAAATAACAGCACAGAACACTGACAGCCAGGGCTGGTGGCTGCAAACAAACTTTAAGGGAGCCATGAGAAACTTGGCCATATCTATGCTAAGTGGATATTGGTCTAACAGAAATCATGCCAGTCTATGGATGTTGTTGGACAACAAAGTGCTGGGTTTAAGAGATTCAACTGGTATTTCCTCTGTCTGTGTGAATGTTGCCCATGTGCAGCAATATCAGCATTCCCATGTTTTGTCCTTGTACTGCTTGCTGTAAGATGTAGCCCTCTTTGGTTTGTATTTTTGACATGTCATCTTTACACCCCTTTTCACGGCGTATGTCACATTGCAAGAGTGTTGTCTACTCTGTAATCCGAGTGCCACACACTTTGAACAGGAATTGTCTCACGAAGACTATTTGAGTTAGAGAAGCGAACATCATTGGCACTAGCAATAACTGTACAGGAGTTTTTCCAATCAGTCCTTGACCTACCATCCTTTGGAAAACTGCATCATTCTGATAAGTGCCAGTTCTTTGTCAGAGTCCTGTTTTATTTGCCGTTAAAATGATAGGTGGAGATACTCTTCCGCCTTTTCTGCACCACCTCCGTGCCTGATCTCTATCTTATTCAAAGTTGGAGAATAGAGGCCCGGGGACAGCTGAGCCTGTCCCTTCCTTACACACCCATTCCCCACATACACACATGGAACAGAGAGGAGTGGCAGTTATTAATACGTGATATTGGAAAAGTACTGGGGGAAGGGTGACTGACACAAGTGCTGCCTCTGTTTGTCCTCTGGAAGGGAGGAGCAGCATTGCTAGCATTAGCTGCTCCACAGTCATGAGTCAGAGACCCCAGAAGACCATGACATTGATGTACAAATCAAGTGCTTACAAAACTGAGAGTTTTTTCCTTGCCTTCTGGGTTGTGGCCGTTGAATCACACTTTCAAGCTTTTCTCCACAAACTTGAGGGCTAGATTTTTTTTTTAAGAAAAGCCTAATAAAATAACACAACCCCAGAAGCTGCGGCTGCAAGAAAAAGCACCAAATATCATGAGATTTGTCAACACTGGTTATGGTTAGAAGTTCTAACTTGGTAGCGTTCTTGCATACCACTGGCATTGCTGCTTCCGACCCTCAAATCCTCCCCAAGATTTTCACTGAGATGTTGACATTTTTTTGTTTGTGAAATCTATATTTTTGGAACTCTTGCTCCTTTGTCAGGTCTAGAAAGCTGATGTGTTGCCTAGAAACCCAGAGCTGTAAGTAATTTGTCACATTTGCATTCCTTCATCTCTCTCTCTCTCTCTCTCTCTCTCTCTCTTTTTCATTTGCCTTCTTTGGTTCAGGACAGAATGCTGCCTGCATATCCTGTCTCTGCAACTCACTTTTCCTCTGCCATATGGAAGAAGTGTTTTCAGTATATTCATCAAGGACTTTCCACACTTATATAGTGATTCTGATAAACATGGCCCCTTTATATCATGTACCAATGTGAGATTTAATGAAAATACAATTACAAGTTGAATTTCTCTAGTTCAGCATTCTCTAGCCTGGCAACATCTGTGGTCCAACACAGAGGTGTGAAATCTACAGCCCTGGAGCACCCATGGGGAAAAATTAGTGGGTGCACAGCACCAATCAGCCCCAAGCTCTGTCCCTTTTCTCCCCTTCCCCCCATGCCTCTCATGCACTGGCGGCTCCATGCCTACCAACACCTCCCTGTTCCTCCCAGAATTTCCAGAGTGCAGAGCCCCCACTTACCCCTGCCTGAACCCTCACTGCTTCAGGGTGGGACCACATCTGGTGCAGCTGTAGAGGCTTGGATCACGAACCAGAGCAGAGCCCTAGGGCCAGCCGCCAGGACTACAGGGGAGAGCAGTGGGGGTGGAAGCTATGGCCAGGGGATGGTGGCTGGAACCCTGGGTGATGTGACAGCAGCCAGGCCCTGGAGCCATTATCAGAGTTCCCAGGCAGGATGGAGGGTGGTCAGTGGCTGGGACCCCAGAAGCACAGGGCCATGTTGGGCACAAAGCCTGGGGTTTGGGCACAAAGCCTGGGGCTGCTGCAGCACCCTCTGAGCCCCTACTTCCTATGCCTATGGAGAGGTGCTCACACTCTGTATTGACCTCCCATGGGTTGACAAATTCTGTTTCAGCACCATTCTGATCCCAGGGATGCTGGACTAGAGAAGTTCAACCTGTATTTAGTTTGAAATCTCCTTGGGGTCAACAAGGCCTCGGGGTCTTGTCTAGGGTAATGGCATGGATATTCATTTTTATATGGCTTTCACTTACCAGCCTTCTCTTTTTAAAATTACTTTAATTAGATTCCCATATCCCTGTAGATTAAATACTGACATCTTTTTCACCAACCCTCTGTTGCCTTAAAATTGTTACACAACACTTTTCACTCACTGTATAATCAATGTTTTTAATAGGAATTATTCTTCTCTTCCCTTAACGAGACTCATTGCAGCACATCTTCTCATATTTTATTCTTCAGATTGATTGTAGAAAAATGGCCTTGTAATAATTCGTGGTTTCTTATTATATGTAATGACAGAAAGCAGGCAAATTATTTTTTTTTTAGTCCAGAGGGTTGCAGATAAGCTTTTACTCTCTTCCTTGAGGACTGCAGTAAAAGAAATGGAAATAAAGTGTGTAAATAAAGATGCAGAAAAAATGTAAGCACCCAAAGTGAAAATGGGAAATGATGACACTCTTGTGAAATAATACCCATAGGAATGTATGTTATCATAGGTACCCCTGTATTCATGTCCTGTGCATGACTGCAATCGTATGAAACACGCTGGTTATTAATATCATTGTTAAAGTCACTTCTTAATGATCTACATGGTTTTATGAATTCCGTATGTATGTATGTACCTCAACATGTTTAAGACAACATAGCCTAGCATAGATAAGGTTGTCTGTGACAGACAAAGGCATGTGAATTTACTTCTATTTACATACTAGCTGTAAACAAATTGATGGGGGCTATCCTCTTTCTGAGCTCCAGAAACAGAGAACTAACATGGCTCCTGCACCTATGAGAGACAAAAGACTGGATCCCCCAGAGGCCTTCCTGCCCTGTAAGACAAAGTCATCTCTTTGGGGATACAAGGAAAAGAGAGAGACTGAATCTTTATGCTAGACAAAGAAGCTCGACAAAGGAACCAGTTGATCTGATGTCTGGTCAGACCAGTCTGTAAAATGCTGGAAAAGAGAGTGTGGGTAAAATAGTCCGTGTTCACCATGATGTCATGTAAAATTCAAATGAGTGTTCACTTATCATTTTCAGGTAACTATCTGTACCTCTCTCTCTCTCACTTGGTATCAATCCATGTTCTTTTGTTTCTAAACTTGTTTTTCTTTCATCATAAATAATTATGGCAGTAAGTTCAGTATAGAATATGCTTCTAGAAAGCTAGTAGGTTGGAATGTTTTACTGTAAAAATGGTGAACATAACACTTTCTTTTTGATGGTCAACAGAGTGAGACAGCATGATTTTGGAGCAAATTTGAGACTTCAAGGACGCTAAGGTTGGCCTAACAGACAGTGCTGAGTGTGTGAATTTGCAGATGTGCCCTGGAGGCAGCAGATTGGGCACATTGCATGGCTGTGTTCAGCAGTTTACCACTTAATGGCAAGGCTCCCTGCCTATGGCCACACTAGCCTCTCCTTTCGGAAGGGGCATGATAATGAGGCACATTGGCAAACCTGTGAAAATCACTGCTGGGGGAAGACTGGTACAGACAGTCATGGGAAAGGTGTGGATTACAGCATGACCCAAACAGTGTGTTGCCTTTGAGAAACTCTGTCATAAATGTGAGGAAAACCATCATTTTGCAAAATGCAACAAAAACGCATGACCACAGAGGGCCCACCATCATCCTTTAAGAATGGAAAAGTGCAAACAACAAGAACAAAAGGTGCTGTGTTGGCCTCAGATTGATGACTGTATCACCAATGTGATAGGAAACTGCTTTTCATGCTCAAAATATAAGCCATGCCAACAGGCACAACCACTGAGACTTTCCCCAGTTCCACAAAAAGTTTAGTATAGGGGTGGGCAATAATTTTTGATGGGAGAGCACTCCAAGATTTTGATAAGTGGTCCAGGGCTGCACTTTTCTTTGGACAGGGAGTCAGGGTCTAGGATACAGACAGGGTGAAGAAGGGAGCTCAGGGTAAGGGACTGAAATTCAGGAGAGGGTGAGGAGTCTGAGAGGGAGCTTGGGTGAAGGGGGGGGGGTTGTGACCTCAGGCAGAGGTTTGGGGTGTAGGATCCAGGAGGGGATTTAGGTGCAGGAGAGGATTCTGGCCTGGGAGAAGAATCTAGGAGGAAGTGAAGGGTCTGCGAAGGAGTTGGGATGCAGGAGGAGGACTAAGCAGTTCCCAACCATCAGCACTCTAAGGCAGGCTTCCCAGCCTTCCGACAGACCCAGACCTAGCTTTTTGTGGTGAGGAGCAGGCTTTGCAGGCAGCCCCACCTCCAGGAAAAGCTCAGTCCTCCTATTGATCAGTTTCTAGCCAATGGAAGATGAAAAACTATGCTGCAGTGCCCCACCCAGCAACCTCTGCCAGCTCCCATTAGCCAGTTTCTGGCTAATGGAAGTAGAGAGACTTTGCTGAGGGTGGGGACAGCATGCAAAGATCTTCCCCCAGTCAGGGGTGAGATTAAATGGCTTGGTGAACTGGTTCTGGCCAGTGGGCCATATCTTGCCTGCTCTTGCCTTAGGAGAAGTCAGCATTGATTATTTATCTGGCAATCAAAGAGTTATTTAACAATCACAGATTATGATGTTTGTATTCAGAAATTTGCATATGTCACAATGCTAACAGTAAGTCAGTGCTGAAGGGAATCTTCTCCAGACGTTGAATTCCAAATCAAGGCTTTAGCAATGATGGGCTGCAATTTTCTAGCATAGATTTTAGGCAATTTGTCATAAATTGAGATTTTCATCACAAAACGTAAGATCCAGATGGTCCATCAAATGAAACTGTGGAAAGGTACTTTTGGATACAACACTCTGAAAAACTTTTGACTGTGAGGGGTGATTTGTATGAAGCATTACTGGTTTACCAAAGTCCATCTCTGGAGAATGGCTTTTCTCCAGGTCAGCTGTTGGTGGGAAGAAGGCTCAGATCTAATTTACCAATTACTGATAACTTGTTGAAATCTTTTAAGAATGAATCCATACATACGTTGAAAGACAATCAGACATAGAAGCAGAAATATTATTTTGAGAAAAAGGCCTGTGATATCTGTACTCTTAATCCCAGTGATAGTAAATGCCTAGAGAATCATACCTCTAATACTGGGGGGCCAGGTACATCATTAATGAACAGCTGCAATCAAGGTATTATGTGATCCAGGTAGACTGGGGGGGATGCAATTTGACATAATTGAAAGGATTTATAAATAATCCCAGGAAGTTCCAACACACTGACAGTTAAGGTGGACATTTGCATTTCCCATCTGACAGATCTTTAAACAATGCACAAAAGATAAATTGTCAAGGAACAAGAGAACTGCTCAGATTCTAATGAAAGGCTGATAGTCAGAGAACCAGAATGGTGGGTTACATGTCCTGAAAGACTCAGACTAATCTCTTTGGAGAAGGGTTATTGAGGTAAGGGAATAGTGGACACTCACTCAAGAGTGATGTGCTGGTATCCTCTCCTGTCTAGGTAGTTGACACACTGGGTTTATAGTCTCAGAGGGGTAGCCATGGGTGGAGGGCAGTTAGCTGGCTGGAGCATTGTGCCTGGCAGCAGGCTATGTGGCATCATGCGCTCCCTGCTGCCTGCTCACTCTCAGCTTCCTGCCTGAGGGTTGGTGGGAGCCTGCATCTTTAAATGTGGGTGGACATCAGAACCATAGAGCTCTTTTTATGCTGTGAGCAGCACCGCCAACCGCCAGCTGATTGGCTCCATGGAGGACTCCCTCTTTTGAAAGAGCCATCCACCGAGTGTCCACACTTGCTCTCTTTCAAAATAGCCTTTTGAAAGGGGGCACTCTTTCCACCACGGGAACAGAGGATCGACTTCAATGGAATGGCCTTGTTCTTTCGAAGTTAATTTTGCAAGACCACAGTGTGTGTGCAGATGCGCCTTAGGGAATTTCGAAAGAAGGCCTTTCAACCTCATTTTCGAATGTACTTGCTAGTATAGATGCCACCAAAATGTTTTGATTTCCTTGAGTATTTTTTAATAATAGCCATATGAATTGCCTGGAATCCATTTAACACTCTTCAACAAATATAGTAGGATTATAATTATGAGGGTATTTCAGAAGTGTACATGTCTTGCCACGACTGGGGAGTGCTTGTAGGTAGATTACACCAAAGGTATTTTCTAGATTTTGCTGCTGCTCTTATTTTTTATTTTATTGCACTTTAGAAACCTGACATTAACATTACTTTTTATTCATAACTATGTCTAATTATTATGGAATCTCTAGCAACACCAGCTCCTCTTACTTTAGCAGTTAGAGTGGTCTGAATTCCTGTTAGTCAATTGTCAATATGCATTGGTTTACGACAGATCCAAAAAATATCTACAACTCACAGAATCAACATGGACAACAATTTGTACAAAAAAAAAAAAACCATCAGAAATAAGTTCTGAAAAGACATTCAGGCTAACATTTTGATGACGCTGATTTGAAGGACAAAAGTCATCCTATTTTGGAATGGACACCTAAATTTTGGCACCTGTGAGCTGAACTAATGCTTAGCAAAGGAGTTTCACAGTATATTTAACTAAGTAAAATGTACATGGAAGTTTGTTATTTTTAGTCAAATTGTAGAGCTTTATCCAAAGCAAGTGCAAATACGAGTTATACAGGAAATATGCAAATAGTAATGTCTGTATTTCTTAAATAGATATATGTTTGTGTATTGGTAGAAAACTGGAATATTGTTATTCTATCTGCAGGAAGTTAACCTGCATGAAAGAACTATTGGTAAATGAACAAATAAGAAGATTCTAGGCACATCTGAGGTATTAAATATTAGTGGCATTAAAGTATTCATTTTTTAATCCATGGGATTAAGAACAGGGAATCATTTAAAAGTGTTCTTACTCTATAGCCACGTCTACACGAGCCGGCTACTTCGAAGTAGCTGCGCCAACTTCGAAATAGCGCCTGTCACGTCTACACATGGCGAGCGCTATTTCGAAGTTGAAATCGACTTAAGGCGGCGAAATGTCGAAGTCACTATCCCCATCAGGAGAAGGGAATAGCACCCTACTTCGACGTTGAACGTCGAAGTAGGGCACGTGTAGACAATCTGTGTCCCGCAACATCGAAATAGCGGTGTCCGCCATGGCGGCCATCAGCTGAGGGGTTGAGAGACGCTCTGTCCAGCCCCTGAGCTCTATGGTCGCTGCGTGCAGCAGCCCCTTTAAGCTCCCCGCCCCTGCGTTCCTGTGCAGGAAACTGAGAGCGTGTGCAAGCAGCAGCATTGCCAAGCGGCGAGCCAGCACGCCTCACAGCAGCCCCAACCCACCACCCTGCACTGATGGCCGCTAAGCAGCCCCCCAAGTGCCTCCAGGGCACCCCCTCCCAAGGGGAACCAGGGCTCCCAGGCTGGCAGCCAGCCGGGGAAGAGGCAGCGGGGCCCCTCCTGGACGGAGGCCAAGATGTGGGACCTGCTGGGGCTCTGGGGTGAGGAGGAGGTGCTCCAGGTAATGGGGAGCAAGAGGCGGAACGCAGATGCGTTCGCTCAGCTGGCCGAGGGCCTGGCTGCCTGGGGTCACCCTGCCCACACTCCTGACCATGTCAGGAGTAAGGTGAAGGAGCTACGTCAGGGTTATGCCCTGGCCTGGGATGCAGCCAGCCGATATGGGGCCGCCCCCACCACTTGCCCCTTTTACAGGGAGCTCAGGGCCATCCTGGGCCCCGGTACACCTCCTCCCGCCCCCGGCCACTCTTGACACCTCGGCCAACGAGCCCCAGCAGGCCCAGGAGATGGAATCTGCCCCGGAGGCAAGCCCTGCACCCCAGGGCCCCCCCCAGGAGTCCACCCCTGGGATGCCAGAGGAGGAGCAGGGGGACTCTTCCAGAGACGGGGGGCTCCACATCGCCCTCCCATCCCGGAGCTCCAGCAGGACGTCTGCCCAGTGGGTGTCCCCTGACCGTGGGAGCAGACCATCAGGTATGTACCCCCCCCCCAGTGCACACCCCCGGGGTTAAGGGGCGGGGACAACAGACATGACCAGGGCCCTTCACATGCCCAGATGACCATGGCCCCAAGGACATCAGTGGCATGTCCCTCAGAAGAGTGCATCACCCCCTGCCCCCCAGCAGGACAGCACCTTGCCCCATCCCTGGGGATGGGGGGAGCGGAACCTAGGGTCCCCTGTGGGGCGGGGGGTTTGGACACCCATCATCATCATCAGCATCTCCCGGGGACGGGGATGGGGAACCAGCAGCAGAGGGGTGGGGGGAGAAGGGCCACGGGTCAGGGCCCACACTAATGGCTGTCTCCACTCTTCTTCCCCCGTGTTCCACAGCTGCACCATCGGAGGGCCCGGAGAGTGCCGGCGAGGTGTCAGTTGTCCCAGAGAGCCCACCGGGGCCATCCCAGCAGGCCAGCCCCTCGGCGGAGCACTGACCAGCCCCAGGATGAGGCCAATGGCGGAGCCACCAGCAGAGGACGGCCACGGACCCCCAGCTGCTTGCGACCCTCCGGCGTCAGCTGGAGGTGTTGGAGCGGCGCCTGAGGGTGGAGGAGCAATGGCTGGAGCTACAAGAGTGAGTTCTGGCCTGGTGCCAGGAGGCTTGGGGGGCCTTCATGCGGACATTTGAGCACATCGTGGAACACCTGGCCCTCCATGCCGCACCTCCTGCCGCTACACCCACCCCTCCGACCGCTGCTCCGACAGCTGTCCCTCCACTGTCCACCATCCTGGGGCCTGCCACCGAGGGGTCCTGGGGCCTGCAGACACTGGCCGGCCGTATCTGCCGGTTCGCCCGGCCCCCACCCAGCCTTGGCCAGGGCTCTGGCCAAGGCGAGGGTCTCGCCCTCCAATCCCGGGTGCCGGACTTTAGGGGTGCGGGGCTGAGGACGTGCCCCCCCCTTTGTACATATCCCCCATTATTTTTATATAGTTTGTATTGGACCCCTGTTCTGCTATGGTACCTGCCCCCCATGTAAATAGTTCCCCCCTTTTTTTCTATCTATATCTATATATATATATATATATATATATATATATTATTAATAAGAACGAGATTGCACTGTTTGGTTTCAAACAACAGGTCCATTTATTTGCAAGAAAAGTTGGGGGGGTGTGCTCTTGGGTGCTCTGTGGTGTGGGCGTAGGGGCAGGGAGTGTTGTGGAGGATGGTGAGGTGCAGTGGGCGGCCTGCCGGCGTTCACCCCGCAGCCTGGTCAAAATGGGCTTCCAGGCCTCCCAGACCTGGATCCCCTTGGGGTCAACCTGGCAACTGGGGGCAGCGGGTGGCTGCACTTCGGCCCTGCCAGCCTTCACAGCCCAGCCCTGGAAGAAGGCCTCTCCCTTGCTCTCCACCAGGTTGTGGAGTGCGCTGCACGTGCCCACAACCTGGGGGATGTTGGTGGGGCCTGCATCCAGGCGGGTGAGGAGACACCTCCAGCACCTTTTGAGGCAGCTGAAAGTGCGCTCGACCACCTGGCGTGCATGGTTCAACTGCGTGTTGAACCGTTCCTGGCTGGCTGTGAGATGGCCTGTGTAAGGGTGCATGAGCCAGGGCCGGAGGGGGTACGCAGCATCTGCGACAACGCAGAGGGGCATGGTGGTGTCCCCCACAGGAATCTCCAGCTGGGGGATGTAGGTCCCCGCCTCCAGCCGGCAGCACAGGCCTGAATTCCTGAACACCCAGGCGTTGTGGGTGCTGCCAGGCCAGCCAACATAAATGTCCAGGAAGCGGCCCCGGCTGTCCACCAAGGCCTGGAGGACCACTGAATGGTATCCCTTCCTGTTGAGGAAGTGTCCTCCGCTGTGCTCTGGGGCATGGATGGGCATATGGGTCCAATCCAGAGCCCCAAGCAATTTGGGAAGCCCAGGCTGGCAAACCCCACGATGGCAGCATCTGGGTCCCCAAGCCGCAAGAGCCTGTGGAGGAGCAGGGCATTGATTGCGCGGACGACCTGCAGGGGAAGGACATGAGAGAGCACCAGTGAGGGGTGTGCAGGGTGTGTAAATACAATCTAAATTAGAGCTTCATGCAAAATAGCATATTTTACATAACGTGCTTGTATAAATAGTGAGACAATTAATATGGCTCCCTTGATTAATTCAGCGGACAGCATAGTCAGTTATGAATAATAATAGCAAAGTGTGTTTAGTCCATAAACACTGTTACATGCTATTGAATCCCGGCTGAAAACAATGGATTGTGTAGTATGCCCTGGGTGGAAGCTGGAGGCGTGTAGATAAGCATAGCGGTCCGTGGGTTTTCAGTTAGGGTGGTATTTATGTGACTGTTGCTTGTCTACACAGTAGTGTCCAGGAAGTAAATTTCTTGTGTAGACTGGTCCAGGCTAAGGTTGATGGTGGGGTGGAAACTGTTGAAATGACAATGAAACTCTTCAAGAGCCTCCTTTCCATGGGTCCATTGATGGCTGACCAGCCCAATTCTGGAGCTGCAGATCTTATCACAGAAGGGGCAGGTGTTGGTAGCTGTTGGAGGGGCACAGGGTAGTATTTTTACTCTCTTCCTGCTTCCCTTGTGTGCATTGCAACAGGCCCTGTCAAATTGAGTCATCCCCTCATGAATTACTTCTGTTCATCGGGGTAATCCTGGACAAGTTTCTCCCAAGTGTTGGTACCGATGCTTAGGGCGACCCAAATACAGGAAAGGGAGATATGGGGGCTGAGGGGCAGCTCCTCCAAGCACCAGGGAGCTGGGAAGGAGGTGCCAGCTGCCAGAAATCCCCAGGAGCCCCAGGGAAGCAGCAGCCCCTGGTACTCCCCAGGAAACCTGGGGAGGCAGCAGCTGCCCATACTCCCCCTTCTTTCCCTGAGGCTCAGGGAAGTGAATGGTGGGGGGACAGGCCAAATAGAGGAAAATGAGTCCCTTTTAAAATATAAATCGGGACACCTTTTTGGTGTCTCAAATACAGGACTGTGCCTCCCAATACGGACAGATGTTCACCCTACTGATGCTGCACTTTATTGTGTGTGCCTTCAGCATGTCCTTATTTCACTTCTGCTGGCCCCCAACATGACGCCTTGTGAAACAATTCTACATAGAACAATAACATCTTTTTTTTTATTTTCAATACTCGGTAATTATAGTTAACTTCTATACTTGTCAGGTTTTTTATTTAATTACCTAGGCTGTGGCTACACTACCTTCCCCTTTCAGAAGGGGAATGCAGATGTGGCCAACCTGAAATGCAAACGAATTATAGCATGATTTACATATAGTGTGTCTCATTTGTACAATGATGGCCACTTGCTGTTCTGAAAGAGCTGGTTTTTGGGGAAAAAAAGCAGTGTAGATGGACTTCCTCCAGAAACAAACCCCATTTTTGAAGGAACACTTCTTCCTGAAAAATATGAGGAAGGGGGTGATTTCAAAACCGGGTTTTCCTTTCAAAGGAACCCCATCTACATTGCTAGTTTTTTTTTTCTGAAAACAGCACTTCCAGAAGAGCGAGTGGCTACCATTATGCAACTGAGGTGCATGATATGTAAATCAGCACCTCATTTGCATTTCCAATTGGCACATTTGCATTCCCCTTCTGAAAAGGGGATTTAGGATAGCCACAGCCCTAGAGTATGTAAAGATACAGAATAGCTCCCTTTTATGACTAGGGCTTTCCAAATTACTATTGTTGGGTAATTGTGGGGGAATTTAGTTTGTTATAGAGAATGTGATGGATTAACCAAAAATTGAATATTATTTTTTAACTTATTTTGTGAATTTTGCTACAATTTCTTTATGCAAATGATCAAAGAACAGTTACAATTTTCTTAAACTGGTCATTGAAAATTGTTCCCTCAATAATTGCTAGAAGCAGTTCTATATTTTTAAATTACTAAGAAATAAATTAACTGCTGTGTTGGTTAATTTTCATTGGAAACACTGGTGTCACATATTACATACAGGTTGGATGGGTAAGGTCTTAGATTACTGGTGAAAATATTTGCATACCACATGCTCTGACATATTTTTTGTTAATATTTTCCACTCATTCCCTGACCAGAACGGTCTTGATAACTTTATCATCTTTCTGAGAATTCCCTTTTTACATTAGTTTTCAGTATAAAGCAGTCAGGCAGGCTTGTCACTCATGCTGCTACTAATAAAAGCGCTGGAAGAAAATGAAGCAAAATTTCATGAAAAAAATAAAAATAGGTAAAATTCTTTTAGCAATTAAACTTGCAGCAAACTTCAGCAGAGATTGACTACATTGAGCCTAAAATCTGCAAAGCATTTACACATATCCTGAAGATGTATAGGTCCATCACATTGACATTTTACAGCAAATCCCACCTACTGCACATATACTTTTTATTTTTAATTTGGTACTATTAATTTAATTAATTTCTTGCAAGCTACTTTATATTAATTTCAATTCATTTGATGTCAGATTGCTTAATTGGTGTAGGTCTTATTATTAGAATATATTGGGTAACTGCGTGTGCACAGCACGTGAAAGCAAAAATGCTATTATAAACATGTAAAGCCTTAAATTTCCTAACATGCCTGCCAATCTTCTATCACTCTGCATTCCCCAAAATTGAATCTGACTTGAATTGCTAATTGCATTTTAACTGGACTCTGTTCTAACTGAATAGTTAATGAAAACTAAGAAATGCTTGCATAAGATATTCCAAAGCTTAGCTGGACAAGTAATGTATGCTACATACTTGCATTAATGATCAGTGGTACATTACACCAGTATTTAATTTGGTCCAGACTTCATTCTGCCAATTTTTCTTTAATTAAATCAATATTTATTTAAAAAGGGATGTGAAGTTGAGACATGTGGCAGGTATACTTGGTTAGGCTTGTGTAATGTTGTGCCCTTTGCCATCACCTACTCTGATCAAATAAAATACTTTTGGTCAATATTTCAGGTGCAGATCCATGTGTAAGGGACCATTCTGAAGAATGTCTCGTGTTTTAATAAACTGTATATTCATTTTGGTATGTGTGTGGGGGGAAAGCCTGGGACTGGGAGAAGCTAATTAACCTTAAAATATTATCTGCTTACTTTGAACAACTGTTGCCTTAGGGCAGCCATATTGGTATGACAGAAGGTGGTGAAAGGAATGCAAGTCATAGCTTCACTTTGCTATTATCATTATGAGTAGGGACAAACTCTGCTCCTCTCTCAAGTCTCCCCTTTGAAGGGAAATTTCCCTAAATAAGAAAACAAGCAGGAATGCAAGATTTGGCCAACACTCATCAATGATTATACATGATTGTAGTTTACTGTGAAAAGGTTTCCAATAGCCAATGTCATTATGATACCATTTTGCTAATAATATTAAATATATCACTGATATATAACTCTATTTGATAACCCAAACAAAATGTGCCAAATAATGACATTTTATTGGCTGCAGTGTTTACTTTATCTGCAGGCCAATGGTTTAGGCTACCAGCAGCTTCCAGGATCACATTGCATACTAATTAGGTTTTCACTCTGTGCCAACCCTTTTAATATGTTTCCATGTTTGGGGGAGGTATTACACTAACTCATTATTCTCAATTAGGAGAAATGTCATTTGTCATATTACAAAATGAGGATAATCTGATGCAAATCAAAATTTAATAATCTCATTTTACTATTAAGTATATCACTGGGGAATGGAAATACACCAATAAGGTGGCTCAGCAATAATATAGGGGTTTTTATTGATTAAGAGAGCATGATTTACTTAATGTGTGAAATTAACTTGAGGGTCAGCAGATTAATGTGCTACTCAAATGCCCAACTATTTACTTTTGACTGTATTGCATCTTTAAAATCTACCTCAAAGACTAAGAGTTTAAAAAGTATATGGAATCTCATGAAAAATAGAACATTTTGTACTTCAAAATCCTTTATTTTGAAAAGTTTTGGTCAGAAGGCATAGGAATTTGTCAGTACATAGTATTTGAAATCACATGATGTTGCTTTGGAGTGTGGTGGTAATTTTACTGGAAGAACAATTAGGCTTTTTTTGAAGGCCATTGCAAAACTACCATTTATTTAAATGGAGACAATTGTAAATGCAAATGTAACCTTTGGGTGAGGTATAGGTTGAAGGTTGACATTGGTATGAGATTTAAGTAATTTTATTTTGAACATGTTATCAAACATTATAATATACAAAGAGACACAGGAACAAGAGATCAATGTGATCAGTTTTAAAATAAACCTTTTACGAGAACATAAAGAAAAGAATGTGAACATCACAGGTAATAAAGGTTAATGCAAACAGATAAGTAGTAAAAGATAAATATTTTCTGAGTGCTAACAATGGCATCATCATCAAAACCCCAAGAGCTCTTTCCAAGGGGCTGTGAAATATGCTGTCGTGCTTAATGAAAGAAACCCACTTAAACCATAGTTTTCATGCAAGAATATATCAAGTCAAGTATATTCAGTGGGACTGCATTTACACAAGCAAGGTCTTTCAAAAGAAAGAAGGGGACTCTTTGGAAAGTTCACGCAGAGCATCTACACACAAAATGTGTTCTTTTGGAAGTAAATTGAAAGAATGCAGAGCTCCTTTTGAAAGAATTCTTCCACTTCTGTTTCAGGAAGAATGCCTTCTTTTAAAAGCTTATTTTGAAAGAAAGTGTGAGTAGACACACCACGGGCCCTTCTTTCAAAAGAGGAGTTCTCTTTTCCAATCTCTGGTCCATTCTTTTGAAAGAGCAGAGGCTGCATGGACTTAGTCTATTGAAAGAGAATTTTTTCGGGAATAAGGGGCTGAAGACAGAGGGGGTGGTTTTGCCAGCAGAGGTATGTCTACACAGCGTGTTTAGTGCTGGCAGCAGCCTCTGTCGGCAGGGAGATCTTGCATGGCTATGCTAATTAGCCACATGATTATGCGATTGAGCAGCCATTTGCAATTGCAAGACTGCTCATTTCCAGGAAGCTGCCAGTACTACAGGTCCATGAAGACCCAGCCTTTGTGGTTTGGAGCAGTAACTTTAAATGTGGCTGGGGAGAAGCCTGTGTGTTGGAGTCACCCGTTTTGTCATCATCATAAGCATTTGCTCATATTTGACCAAGCAGCAAGTTTCTGAAAAAAACTTCAGTTTGCACTTGCTCAGCAGAGATTTGTTAGAAGTTAGCAGCTAAATTGTATATATGTTATATTCACTGTACATGTTCCAGTTCCACACAGTCATCCAGACTGCACCAAACAGCCCTACAAATTCACTGAATTTATACCAGACTAGGTATGTAGGGGCTCAGTCTGATTTCTCTGTAGTTGCTCCTTCTGACCAAAGGGTGCTACTATGACAACAGGTACAGGAACTAAGAGAAAAAAAGACATGCAATAGAGAAGACGGTAGCCTGACTCAAATGTAGAGGCGTGAGAAATAGGGGCCAGACCTAATTCATCCTAGGGTTCTGAGGGAGTTGGCCTATGTTGTTGATGAGCCCTTGGCCGTTATCTTTGAAAAGTCGTGGAGATTGGGAGAGATCCTGGATGATTGGAAAAAGGCAAATGTAGTGCCCATCTTTAAAAAAGGGAAGAAGGATGGTCCAGGGGACTATAGGCTGATCGGTCTTACATCAGTCCCTGGAAAAATCATGGAGGGGCTCCTCAAGGAAGCAAGTCATTCTGAGGCACTTGGAGGAGGGGAGAGTGATCAGGAAAAGTCAGCATGGATTCATGAAGGGCAAGTCATGCCTGACCAATCTGATTAGTTTCTATGATGAGATAACTGGCTCTGTGGATGGGGGAAAATCAATGGATGTGATTTATCTTGACTTTAGCAAAGCTTTTGATACGGCCTCCCACAATATTCTTGTCAGCAAGTTAAAGGAATGTGGATTGGATAAATGGACGGTAAGATGGATAGAAAGCTGGCTAGAAGGTCGGGCCCAGCGGCTAGTGATCAACGGCTCAATGTCGGGATGGTGGTCGGTTTCTAGTGGAGTGCCCCAAGGTTCAGTTCTGGGTCCAGTTCTGTTCAACATATTTATCAATGACGTGGATGAGGGGTTGGATTGCACCCTCAGCAAGTTTGCAGATGACACTCAGCTAGGGGGAGAGGTAGATACGCTGGAGGGTAGGGATAGGGTCTAGAGTGACTTAGACAAATTGGAAGACTGGGCTGCAAGAAATCTGATGAGGTTCAATAAGGACAAGTGAAGAGTCCTGCACTTGGGCCAGAAGAATCTCAAGCATTGTTACAGGCTGGGGTCCGACTGGCTCAGTAGTAGTTCTACAGAAAAGGACCTGGGAGTTGTAGTGGACAAGAAGCTGGACATGAGTCAACAGTGTGCCGTTGTAGCCAAGAAAGCTAATGGCATATTAGTTTGCATCAAGAGGAGCATTGCCAGTAGATCCAAATAAGTGATTGTTCCTCTTTATTCGGCTTTGGTGAGGCCGCATCTGGAGTACTGTGTCCAGTTCTGGGCCCCCAATTATAGGAAGGATGTGGATACACTGGAGAGGGTCCAGCGGAGGTCAATCAAAATAATTAGGGGTCTGGAGCATATGACTTATGAAGAATGGTTGAGGGAATTGGGACTGTTTATCTGCAGAAGAGAAGACTGAGGGGGGACTTGATAACTGCCTTCAACTTACTGAAGGGAAGTTGCAAAGAGGCTGGAAAGAGGCTGTTCACAGTGTTCATGGATGGCAGAACATGGAACAATGGTCTCTAGTTGCAGTTGGGAAGGTCCAGGTTGAACATTAGGAAAGACTTTTTCACTAGGAGAGTGGTGAAGCATTGGAATGTTCTACCCAGGGAAGTAGTGGAGTCTGCATCCCTGGAAGTGTTTAAGTCTCGCCTTGACAAAGCCCTGATTGGGCTGATCTGATGGTTTTGGTCCTGCTTAGAGCAGGGGGCTGGACTCGATGACTTTTTTAGGTCTCTTCCAGCTCTATTGTTCTACGATTCTATGATTCAAGTCCGATAGAGAGACAATAAGGATCTAGGGGAAGAAGGAGAAATTGTACAGGAGCAGAGGAGGGAAGGAACTGAGGTGGATAGGAACAGAGAGGGGCAGACATACATGCCAGACATGTACACGTTGGCTCTAAATATTCTCACACTGGTCATGATCAAAATTTGTAATCAATATAGTTTCATATTATGGAGTTTGTTTTATCAATTTACTTTTTTAAAATATTAGGTAAGAGAATCTGGTAAACTACATTAAAGGAATGTTAAGTTTGCAGACTCAAGCACTCCAAATTACATGTCAGAATTAAGGTTGCCTGTACAGTTTACATTTCATCCCTTTGTATGTATGTTTTGTGAAACATTTCTTAAATACATGATCACATACTAGCTTACTACTTTTTTGCTCCAGCACCCCGGTTTCCAGGCATGCATCAGAGTGGACTAATGAATGGAGCTGTTATCTGCAAGACCCTGGACTTATTTGTTGCAGAAGTGGGGAGATATACATAATAAAGGCAGTTGATACCACCTGGAGAAATTGATTCAGTCCCTGTCTGTGATAAAGAGTTTCTGTGTGAGATCAAGGACAAGACAATGAAATGAGGACAAGAAGCAATGGGCTTAAATTACAGCAAGGAAGGTTTAGGTTGGACTTTAGGAAATATTTCCTAACTTTCAGGGTGATTATGTACTGGAATAGATTGTCTAGGATGACTGTAGAATCTCCATCATTGCAGATATTTATGAACAGGTTGGAGAAATATTTAACAGGGATGATACAGATGGTGCCTTGTCCTGCTGTAAGGGCAGGAGAACAGACTTGATGATCTCTTGATGTCCCTTCCAGTTCTAATATTCTATGATTCTATTTCTGAACAGTCTCAGATTTCACGAAAATGTCTTGCTTCGACTCCAGAATCCCCTGTCTTAGTTGAAGCAGAAAATTTTCTGCATCCCAGGCCACCTAGGATGAGAAGGGCAAAAGAGGCAGTTTGCCCTCAGGCCCCCATTTGCAAGGGTTCCAAACCGAGTGGCCTTCAGAACTGGTACCCCTGGTTAGAGCATCACTTGGATTTGGTCAGCTGCCCCTCCATCTCCATCTATGGAAGAGCATCTGTGCTATATTCATGTGGCGTTGTGATTTCATGTTCAAGGTTGCAATCCCAGTCAAATATGTTCTGACTGCCCCTCCATTTCCATCCCTGAAGGGGTGGATGGGCCAAACCTGAATGGCACTCATTTCTGCTTTTGCCATTTGAAATGTTGGGAGGTTTGCTAGGTGATGCTGGCCAAGTTACTTAAACACATATATTCAGAGTTGGCAGCTAATTGTTCATTCCAATGATTTTGTAATGTTTGAATGTAGAACTTTCATATTCTTCCAATATAGTTTCGTTCAGTGAAATTTTATAGAAATACATGTAATTCAAACTGACTCTGCAATGCTCTGAAAATAGGGGTTTTCACCCCTTGGTTTAAATATTGGTCTGTTACATTAGATACTTACATATGATCAGTTTCTTCTAAAGTGAAATGCCAGGACTAAAACAGGTAGAATTTATGACAACAAGCACATTAGGTGCCAAACTACCAAAGTTTTAATACACATAGGAAACTTTTCACACTGTGGCCAGTCCTGGTGGTCGTGATTTCAGCTGACCATGAGATTACTCACACTGAGTAAAGCTTCAAACACATATATAGATCTCTACAGGATCAGTGCCTTAGACTGTAAATACCAATAATGAAATCTAAGCTATAGCCAGCAAGAATTTAAAAAATCTCTCTCTCTCTGCACATAAAATTATATGTGCTACATAAATTAGTTTAATAGAAAAGAGAATTACTGAATAATAAAACAAGCATTAAAGAAATTTTAAACAAACTCGGTATCTAGTACAAATTTTAAAAGAAGCCAGAAAATTTAAAATACTACTAAATCATAAAAAGCAGAAAACTATATATATGGCACACATTATTTAAAGTTGAAAGAAATATAAATGTGCCCACCAAATCAAATGCTGAAAATTGCAAAGCTGCCAAGACAATTTGAATAGACTTCTGAACCTGTTTTAGTGGAAAAAATGATTTATACTGCAGCCTTCTGACCTCAGCGATACAGGCTAATTAATTTTTGAAAATGGAGAAGTTCTACAAATATCTAATGAAAGATGGTCAAAAAAGGGGTCCAAATCCTGTCCTTCCTTATGTCTGTCTGGAACAGAGAACCTAGAAAGCTGTTGTTCCCCTGCCAACGACAGTCTGCCACAAGTAGGAGAGGGTATGAAACTGAGAAATGGGACAGTCCTTTGATCTGCCTTTCCCAAAAACATCAGGGGAGGTACATAGTGTGAACCATTGGGCTACTATTCATGTGACCTTCCCCCATCTAAGCCGGGGGAGACCACGATGAAGCAGAGCACCTGCCAGTGCACACATGATGACCTAAAGAAAGCTTGGGGCCCATATAGCGCCAGCCACTTATACCCTCAGCTAATGCCAGAACTAGAAGGAGGAGAAAAGGAAAGTCTGACTCACCTGGGAAATAGGGGTGAAAGAGCACTAGCTTACCCACCACGGTTATGTCTACACTAGAGAGTTTTGTCAACAAATCCAGGGGTTTGTCAACAAAATTCAGGGAGCTTCTACACATAAAATGTGTTTTGTTGACAGTCTGTCAACAAAACTCAGCACTTCCAGTGACAGCATTCGTCCCTCCGTGATGAGGAATAATGCCTTTGTCAACAGTTTCTGTCAACAAAAAAGTCATGTAGATGTTCTGGGTGGCCCTCTGTTGACAGACAAGGCTTCCGGTTCACTGGGCAGTCCTGTTTGCTCTGCTTCGTGTTGGCTATTCTGTTGAGAGAGTGGCCGGGCAGTCAACAGAGCAGATTGCTCTTTCAATCCATTTTTGTGTGCGGATGCAATCTGTCAACAGGCATTTTCCCATAAGATCTGTTCCAACAGTAACTTCTGTTGGCAGACCACTGTAGTGTAGATATAGCCCAAGGCAGCTACAAAGCATTGTTTCCCCAGCCATGAGAGACTCTGGAGGAGACCTAGGAACCTCCAGCTTTGAAGGCAACTGAGTGGGCAAAATCCACAGATATTGCAAGGCTCAGCTTCACCAACTTGGAGTTGCCCTGCCCAAAGAAGTCTGGAACTGCGATAAGGTGCCACTCAAGACCCCCAGAAGGAACATATGGGAAACAAGCCAAATAATTAAGTGGGCCACACCTCAAACACTGGTAGGAAGAGTCCAGGTAGGGTTGCCAACTGTCTAATCACACAAACAAACTCCCTGGCCCTGTTCTGTCACTTCCTGAGGTCCCTTTCATTCCATCCCCAGCTTATGGCACATGCCCTCCCTCTCCCACACCCTCACTCACTGTCTCTGGTCTGGGGCAGAAGGTGGAGGCCCTGGGCTGAGCCTGGGACAGGGGTTTGAGGAGCAAGAGTGGGCTCAGGGCTGGAGCAAGGGAAGGGGGCATGGAAGGGTGTTCAGGAAGATCCAGGGAGGGGTTCAGGACTAGGACAGAGATATAGGGTGTGGGAGTCTGGGATGCTGGTTCCAGGAGGAGGCTCAGGGTGGTGTCAGACGTCTGGGCTTCAGGAGAGGGCAAAGGGTGCAGGCTCTGGTCAGGTCATGCACACCTTGGCTGGCTCCCACGCAGCAGTGCAGCAGGGCTCCAGCAGGGTCCATACATGCCCCGTTCCCACTTGTCTCACAGAAGATGCTGGCATGTCCCTGTGGCAGAGGAGCTCCATGTGTTGCCCTTGTCTACAGGTGTAACCCACACACCTACTGGGTGTGGTTTACTTTCTCTTGTAGTGACATTTAGACCATTTACAAAGAGAAAAACAAACCTTTGCTACAGTCTTAGCTGAGAGGAGGCTGGCTTTTAGCTCAAACTGTAAAGGCTCATAGATTAAGATCCAGAGGACCCAGGTTTGGTTCCTCCTGTCAGCAGTTATGCTGTTTCTGACTTTGCGTGCGCATGTTGCTTCTACGGATCCAATTGGCTGCAATTCCTAGCCAGTAGAACCTGTGGAGTTGGTGCTTGGGCCAGGGGCAGCACATGGAGACCCCATCTCCCAAGGAGCTGGCCACTTCTGGTAGTGGTAGGCACCTTGTTTTAGCCTCTCTGCAGTAGCCTTTTAATGGTCTAAAATCTCCCAGATCGGCTTCTGTCTCCTCTGGAATACAGAGACTGATTTTTAGAGAATTTCAGTGAAACTGTGAGGTTTGCAAACCTTTAGCCCAGGGCAGTGAATTTAGAATCCATGTGCAGGGAAGAAGGTTGCCCCTTTTCAGGTGTTGACTGAAATGGTCCTGGCTCAGAATCCATTGAAGAGAGACAACACAGGTCCTTCTACCCTCTCTCCAGCAACAAGGTTTGAAGCCATGCATTGAAGCAGGGAGTAGGAAACCACACACTGTAACCAGTAGCTCCTCAAGCCCTTCTGTTGTGGAAATGATGAGGCAGATTATTTATGACTCTGATTCGTAATCTGTTTCTCAGGATGTTTCTGAGACAGTGCAAAACATAATACCCCAAACCCTGGGCTCCTGGCAAATCCCATGTTTGGACCCCTGTTCATATATTAAATTAATATCCACATGAGCATCTGTTTCTGCAAAAATGGACCACAGATAGCCACATCCACCGCTACAGATACCTATGGATACAAAACAGATATCTGCAAATTTTCAGAGTTCTGATACAAATTTTTGTATCTGCAACTCCATCCTTATCTGCAAAAATGAGCTTCGTACTTTTCATGGATACTGACATAAAGCAGATATCTGTGGATTTGTGGGGGTCTAGCCTCAACTTACTTAAAAATGTCCCTTTTAACTAAACAACCCACTGTTTGCCCCCACAAAATATTTACTTTGTCTTTGTGTGCCTTTGAACCATTCATGCTGGCTGTAATATCCGATAGGCTGCTGCTTTATTAACAGGGCTCTTTTCTCCATTGATTCAGTTCTTAATAAAACCATTCTGTCCAGCATATCACAACTACTGATTGTGACAATTAACTTAAATGTGTTCCAGAAAATCTCTCTGGATGTAAAAGGTACTAAAGCATAAATCAATCAGGCTCATAACGATGATTTATTAGCCTTCCCATAACCTCACTCACTTTGGACTCTTAATTATTTTTTCTGTCATGGATTATATGCTGCTATCATGTCCCCTGGATGAAAATCTGCCCAGGTCTCTACTTTATTCAGCAACGGAGATATCTTCTGATGGTGCCTGCCAGGAGCCTGGCTACACGTTTCAGAAAGAGACCGCAGTGAGAACACTCACCGAGTTCCAATTGGCGGTGGCAAGTACAGATTTGTAGAACACATCAGAAAATTTGTGCAGTGGTTTCACACAGCAGGAAATTGTGCAGGCATTTTTTTCCTTTGTCATGAATTCTGTGTGGATTTATACCCACATGTTAGTCTGAATGGCAGTATTTCTGATTGAATGTGCATGAAAACCATAACATTTCTTCTGATCTCAGACAACACCTTAAAAAATATCTTGCAGGCTTTAGTATGAAATGCCTGGGTGTTCAGCAACTCCAGCCTGTGCCAGAGGATGGAAGCAGGCACGTTCATCCCCTGCTGTGAGCTGGCAGTTGGATAAGTGCACATGCCACTGTGAATCATAAGGTTGTGGCCTACCCCCTCATGCCATGACTCATGAAGCCTTACACTGGCCAGCTGGACCCAAGCCAGGAACTCTAATGCCTACCTCATCCGGGCCCGGATACAGATTGAGTGCACCTTCGTTCACCTCAAGGCATGCTCTCAGTGCCTGCTCACCTGCCTGGATGTGTGGGAGCACAACATCCCCCAAACTGTGACTGTGCGTTGTGCCTTGCACAGCATAGTGGAGGGGAAGGGGGAAGCTTTCCCCCCAGGCCCAGGGAGTGGACGTAGGGCACGGGTATGAGCAGCCAGGCACAGCTCCCATCCACAAAGTCCATCAGGATGGGGTGAGGCTCTGGGAGACCCTGAGGGAGAGCTTCTCGCATAGCCCAATAACCCTCCCCAGCCCTCCCCCATTGGGGACCTCAGGCCCATATGTGTACCCGGGCCCCATGATGACCTCTCCCTTCACCACCTCACCCCTCCCCTTGCAGGTGAGAGGAACATCTAATTATTTTACTGAACCAAATAAAAACATGTAGAAAAGAAATGGTGCCTCCTCCTATCCTCTCCCCTCTGAGATTTCTGGGACTCCCCCGTGAGGCTGTGCCCCTGGCAGCAAGGTTGTGCAAGGGTGTAACAGCAGAGTCCCCTGGAGATGGGGCTTCCCCCCACCTCGCACTCCTGGCCCAGCTTCACAAGGGTCCCCTTTGGCAAGACACCCACACTCCTAGAGTAGGGAATGCAGCCTGAGAGTGCCTTACCTCCATGAGGAGGGTAGAAAAGATGGGCTTCCCCACACCAAACTGGTTTCCCACTGAGCAGTAGCTGTCAGGGGTGATGAGCATCCAGAAGGTGATTGTTACCCACTTCTCCACAGGGACGATGGGCCATGGCTGGGTGTCTTGTCTCCAGAAGGCAGAGCTGAGGCAGGCACAGCTCTCCAGGAAAATGGCCTTCCACATAAAGAAGTTCTGGACCCACTGACGGTCATCCCATTGCCCCATGCCCAGCTGCTCCCACTAGTCAGAAATGACGTGGATGTCTCCAGATCCACCTGTGCACCCAGGGGGGTGGGCATGAGTGTGACCATCCGGCAGCCACACCTTAAAAGAGGAAGAGGAGGATGGCCAGCAGGAGCTGCGGAAGTTGCTGAAGTACCTCTGTGTGGGGACAGCGTAAACTCGGGGCATGGAGGTAGGCACGCCTCGGCATGAGTAGGAAACAGGCACCTGGGGGGGCCCTTTAAGGGCGCATCTCATGGGGGCTCTCAGAAGGGATTGCTGGCCATGGGACCCTGTCTGGCAGTGATGTGGGGGTGCTGTTTCGTCACAGCAGCAGCTGTTTTGTCAAGAGAGCGTCCAGGCCGGGGTTAGCAACCTGCAGCTCTTTAGGGCAGCTCTGAGCACTGCCACCGCTGACTCCATGTGCAGCTCCGGAGGCTGTGGCTGCTTAAACAAAGCCCACAGTTAAAACTGCATTTATGGTTTTTGTTTAAGCAGTGATGGCCTCTGGAGCTGAGGAACAGTCAATTGCGGCAGCAGGGAAGACGGCAGGGCAGGAAATCCCAGAAGAGGAAGCCAGCCGGGCTCCACATGGGAGGGAGGGCTGAGGGGAGAGGCAGCCAAGCCTGCCCTGCCGCATCTGCACAGCTGCACCCAGGAGGAGGCAGCAGGAAGGAGCAGTGGGGGGGAGGTAGGGGGCTGCGGAGGAGCAATGGCAACCAGTGGAGATCATTGGCTGAGGCAAGTAAATCTTGGAGCTGACGGGGTTAAACCTGGGGTTGCGAGGTGGGGTTGGGGCTGAGGGGATTAAACATGGGGGGTAGGAGACGGTTTGTGGAGTGTGGGGTAAAGCTTGGGGATTTGAGGCTGAGGTGGATATAGCCTGGAGATGGGGATAACTTAAATTTCTAACTGGTACAAATCGTTGTGAGCGTGCTGTTCTTAAAATAGGGGTGACAAAAAGTGTGGTTTGATGTTACTTATTAAGGACTGTCTTGTATTCACACACATTTCAGCTCTTGAAGTACTGAGTTTGTAACTGAATTTGAAAAAAATTTCTCTTCTCACTATTTTGGTTGCAGACCCCTGGGCCAGGCAGTCCCCTGTGGACCGAGAGGACTGACAGAACAACCCGCTTCGCTGTCTGACTGCGACCTGTCAACAGAAATTTTGTCAGCAAATATCTTCAAATAAAAACGCGCGTCGACAGATCGCTCTAATCCAGGCATAGCCAGAGACTGGGAACAGTTTCAGCCATACAAAAGTGCACGGGACTGTCTCCCTCCAATGTTTGGCACATAGATGATAGAGATCCTGATACCACTACAATTAATGGAGATTGCTCTTAGCTTACACAGGGGTACGCAAAGGGCAGGCCCCCTCGGGGGGATTGGAATTTTGTAAGTGGGGCTCATCTGCTGGGTCTCAGGCTCCATCTCATTAAAAAAGTTGAAATATGTGACTATTTTTAGGTAGATGTAGTCACATTTATGTACCAATTAAGAATTTTGTTACATTCTACATACTTGTGTGTTCCAGAAGGTTTTTTGTTTTTGTTTTTTTTTTGCTAAGATGATAACCCTAAGTTAGACAAATTGAGGGGGACCAGCTAATTGCAGGGAAGAAAAGTTGGGCCCAACATAAAAAAGTTTTGCTCACCCCTGAGCTAAAGTGTCTCCTCTAGTTTGAGACCAGACAATAGTGAATTATGACCTCTGCTGACAACTGTGATTCATTTTGCTTTGTATATCCTGCCAGGAAATACTAGTAGACAGTAGTTTTTTATAATAATATTGTGTAATATATATATGGGAGAATACATGAATATAATTGAATGATTAGTTAAACAACTGTAACTCTGCCGGCCACCCTTCTCTGATTAGCAGGAAGAAACAGTCTTTTAGGCCATTGGTAGTAATACATCAGATAGACTGTTTGTATTTGTATCTGATGTCAAGATTGAAAGAGTGCGTCGACACTTGCATTCCTTTTTTGAAAGAGATATGCAAATGAGGTAAATTGAAAATGCAAATGAGGTATAAATTTGCATATTTGGTACCTCATTTGCATATTCTAATTTCGAAAGTGCTTCTTTCTAAAGAAGAAAGCCAGCACATATGCTGCTCTTTTGAAAGTAAAACCCATATTCAAAAGAATCCTTCTTCCCATTAAGTAAAGGGAAGAAGGATTCTTTCAAAGATGGGTTTACTTTTGAAAGAGCAGCATCTACACTGGCTTTCTTCTTTCGAAAGAAGCATTTTTTAAATTAGAATATGCAAATGAGGCATCAAGTACGCAAATGTATACCTCATTTGCATACCTCTTTTGAAAGAGGAATGAAAGTGTAGACGCACCCAAAGTGATCAGAAGGATCCCTGTGATTCATTAGGATCACACTCTTGCTCTGAGGAATAATGAGAGTATAGGTTGTGGTGTGAAAGAGAGATAATAAATAATTAAAAGTTTGTACTAACAAAATCTTGTATAAGAATTAGACTGCATTACTTACAAAGGCAGTTATGTCTGTCTGCATATGTGAGGCAATTACGTAGTTCTGGGGGAGAGGGAATGAAAGATCGAATGGGCAAGAAATGTGAGTGTTTAAAGAGAGAAAATTTAAAGGTTGCCTTACCAGATGGCTGAAGTGGGAGTTAAAGGCTTTAGAGCGATAAGACACTACCCAGAGGGCCCTGGGTAAAAGGGAGACTGGTTCAGGACAGATAGATGGCATTGGTCAAAGAACCCGTGACTTAAACAAGACACCACAGCTTGACACAGTCAGCGAGAAGAGGCATCAACTTGCTGACAATGAAAAACAACTTCCAGGTAAACAAATGTTACATGAACTGATTCTCACTGACTTAAGAGTTGACAAAGTGCAGTACACAGCACTGAATGGAAGAAAATTTCTATAAAAGATGGGTATCTTGCAGGGATCTCTTGGTCTCATCTTGTCAAGCTTGGAGCACTGGTAGACGTCCCAATTCTCGTTTGCTCACATCGAATCATCTGGCAAGTGACCAGATGCGAGCAACAGACTGGTAACTGTAACATCTCCAAGGCGGTTTGGATATGTGTGTGTATGTGAATGTGTAGGTATACTGCGCTATATACATAGGCTAGAATAATATTACCTTGTCAATAAATGTAATCTTTTGCCTTATCCCCTGAAAAAGATCCTGCCTGATCATTTAAGGTATAACATGCTGTGGCTGGCCCTTTAGCACAGCGTTGCTGCTGGCAGCGCTATGCTAATAACAGTTCTAGAAATTGCAAATAGAGGTCCATTTGCAAACTCACACAGCTACCTAGCATAAGCATACTTTTCAGGCATAAGAGACTGGTGACAGAGGGGAGTTTAGCCAGCAGAGGCACATCCACACAGCCTCTGTACAGCTGGCACACCCCTCTGCCGACAGTGAAATTTCGTGCGCTATGCTAATTAACCACGTGAGTTTGCACATCAAGCTCCATTTTGCAATTTCTAGAACTGGCAGCAGCATTTGCTAAATGGACGTATAGACATGGCCTGTAAGTGGATAAGTAGTAACTTTTGTGCTGCTTATCCATGTGAAGTCTTCTCACTCTATTCTGTAGTACCATTTGAAATGGTGAAGATAGCTACTGAACTGTCACGAATATTTCCAGGATGTCAGTCTCCATGTTGGTTACTAAATCAAATCCTTCCTTATTCTGCTTCTTGTGATCTTGAGGTGTCCCAAGCATTCCTTGTATGCAGAATATTGTGAAGAAAAAGATCAAGCCTGGTGCTCTTTTCTAGAAAAAGCCCATTAATTTTGCACAGCCTACCATGTAATCTCACTTTCATGGCTACTCTGCTCATTAATAGTTGTACTTTGCAATGGTGAACAAAATTCTATCTCTGAAAACCAGGTCTTGGAGATGAAAGAAAACACTTGTCCTCAAACTGTTGCACATATCTTCCTTTTCAGATTATATAGCAGTTGGCTAATTTAGTGTATTTTATATTCTTAATATATGTATATATATATATATAGAGAGAGAGAGAGAGAGAGAGTATTTTTAATGTATCTTAGTAATGTGGCATCTCTGTCTTTAGACTGATATAGAAGAATGTCTAGTACAGTTATGTAATATCTAAATTTAGAGTTACTCTTTAGTATATACAAGTATGGTTCCGAGGTTGTCATGCCAAGGGCGGTTGTGGGGATAAGCTCCCATAGCCTATAAAATTCCCTCAATGGCACACGTCTCAAATAGCCTCTGACAACCATGTCCAGCTCCTGGCCATCTCGTGTGGCTTAGTTTTTAAGCCTGGGGGAACCGTTTCTACTGACAGGAGAAGGGGCAAAAGGCGGCACACTGGCACCTTAAAACCAGTTGCTTCGGGCAGGTGAGGCTCGTTAGCCTTGGTCGGTCTCTCACCTAGGAGAAGGTAAACTCTGAAGTCAAACCCCTGCTACCTTGCGGTCACACCCATTCTAGGGAAGGCCTTCGGGAGTTAACCCTGAGCAAAGATCTGGAGTTGGAGACCCGAATGCAGCCTGATGTTACTTTTGACATCTTCCTGGCAACTCCTGCGATGCTGCTGATGCCAAACTGTACCGGCTTGCCGTTCCTTTGGATTCATCAGCAACATGGAGAGGGGGGATCTGCTACATGGGCAACAGCTCATCCTCCATACAAAATTTGCCCAGGCATGAGCCCTGGACAGGACACTCCAGCGTCGCCTCACAGCGTCGGCATAACACAGGAAGCAACAGTATACCAGTTATAAGTCATAGCTCGTTGGCGAAGAGCTTGACGCCAGGGGTTGCTTCTGATGGTGGGAGGGGTCATTGTAGCCTCACTGGACAGCTACCACCCACCTCAAACTGGGCAGCCCCTAGCCAATAAGGCGCTGTCTCGCCACAGTCCATTTGCTTCACTGGGTGCATGAAGCTTAGGGATCAATCCCAACAGGTGGTCTGAAATCTGTGCACCAAACAAAAAGAAAAAAATACAAAAGTGCCCGATTCTTAGACTGGGCACCTGGAATGTTAGAACCATGATAACTGGACTTTCAGACAACCTTGAAGACATAGATGATATCCGCAAGACAGTTGTTATTAACAACGAACTGAGACGGTTAAAAATGGACATTGTCACCCTTCAGGAGACAAGACTCTCATCTTCCGGCAGTCTAAAGGTGAAAGTTTCACTTTTTTCTGGATGGGAAAACCCCCTAGTGAGACCAAAGAACATGGCATGGATTTCGCAATCAAGAATAGTCTGATTGGCTCCATCACACCACCCACAGGGCGCTCGGAAAGGCTTATACAACTCCAGGTGCAAACATCTGCAGGCCTGACCAACATCATCAGTGCCTATGCTCCAACCTCTTCCCAAGAAGCTAAGGACAAGTTTTATGATGAGCTCAGCATTGCAATCGAAGAAATTCCAACTCGCGAGCCACTGATCATTCTTGGGGATTTTAACGCAAGTGTTGGTGCTGACCATTCCATCTGGCCCATGTGCTTAGGGCAATTCGGAGTTGGGAAGTTAAATGAGAATGGGCAGCGACTGCTGGAGCTTTGCTGCCAGCACAGTCTCTGTGTTACCAACACCTTTTTCAAGACCAAGCCCCAGCACAGTGTGTCATGGCATCATCCCAGGTCCAAACACTGGCACCAGCTGGATGTGATCTTTGTAAGGCGCGCCTGCATAGGCAACATCAAGCTGACTTGCAGCTATCATAGTGCAGACTGCGACTCTGACCATTCACTCGTTGCCAGAAGATCAGGCTTCAACCTCGGAGGCTGTATCGAACAAAGAATGCAGGTAGGCCATGAATCAACATCTGCATGACCAAAGACCCCGAGAGGGTTGCGCAGTTTACCTGTGCCCTCAATGCGGCCCTTCCTGGCCCAACCAGTGCAGATGCTAGCGGAAGGTGGGCATACCTTAGGGACACCATCTACAACACAGCGATGTCGACTTTTGGTAAGAAGCAGACAAAGTCAGCTGACTGGTTTGAAGCACACTCAGAAGAGCTGCTGCCCATGGTTGAGGAGAAGCGGCTCACGGCGACAACATACAAGACATCCCCTAGTGAGAGGGACTTGCAGATACTCAGGGCCACTTGTGGTAAAGTCCAAAGGACAGCCAGGCACTGTGCTAATGACTACTGGCTTCAGCGCTGCTCCAGAATCCACACCTGTGCAGACAATGGCAACATAAAGGGCATGTATGATGGAATCAGGGAAGCTATTGGCCCAATTCAAAATAAGATTGCTCCCCTGAAGGCACTCAATGGAGATATCCTTAAGGACTGCTCCAAATAGATGGAAAGGTGGGTGGAGCATTTCTCAGAGTTGTATGCTTCGGAGAACACTGTCACAGAAGCAGCACTGAATGCCATTAGGTGTCTTCCAATTTTGTCAGAACTCTACAATGTACCAACAGCGCTGGAGGTCAGCCAGGCACTTGACGCACTGGCAGTTGGGAAAGCCGCAGGTAAAGATGGCATTCCATCAGAAATTCTCAAGTGTGCTAAGAGCAGTCTGATTACAGAACTGCATGGGCTGCTGTGTCAGTGTTGGAAGGAGCGGAAAGTATCACAAGACATGAGAGATGCCAACATAGTCACTCTTTACAAGAACAAGGGTGACAGGAGCGACTGTAACAACTATTGTGGTATATCCCTCCTTAGTATTGTTGGAAAGCTCTTCGCCCAGGTAGTATTAGAGAGGCTCCAAGTCCTTGCAGAACGAGTCTACCCTGAGTCACAGTGCGGGTTTAGAGCTAAAAGATCTACCATTGATATGATATTTTCCCTTAGGCAGCTGCAGGAAAAGCGCAGGGAACAGCAAAGGCCATTATGCATTGCATTCATCGACCTAACCAAGGCTTTTGACCTCGTTAGCAGAAATGGTCTTTTTCAAATTCTGGAAGAGATTGGCTGTCCTCCCACTTGCTCAATGTTATCAAGTCTTTCCACAAGGACAGGAAGGGAGTCATTGTCTGTGATGGATCCACCTCCGAACCTTTCAGTATCCACAGTGGAGTGAAGCAGGGTTGCGTTCTGGCCCCTATACTTTTTGGAATATGTTTTTTCCATCCTGCTCAAATATGCCTTTGGTTCAGCCACAACAGGCATTTACCTTCACATGAGATCTGATGGCAAGCTCTTCCAGCTGTCTAGGCTAAAGGCAAGGACCAAAGTGCAAACAAGGTGCTTGCAAGACTTTCTCTTTGCGGATGATGCAGCTATTACAACTCATACACAGGAAGAACTGCAGCACTTCATGAATCGCTTTGTGGATGCCTGAAAAGAGTTTGGGCTTATCATCAATATCAAGAAAACACAAGTGAAGAGTCAGGACACTAACCATCCGCTTGCCATAAGCATCAAAGATCACCAGCTGGAATTTGCCCACAAGTTCATTTACCTGGGCTCCACAATATCCAACAACCTCTCCCTTGAAAGTGAGTTTAACAAACGTATCGGAATGGCTGCCACCACACTATCCAGGCTAACAAAAAGAGTATGGTCCGACAGGAAACTCACAGAGCACACCAAAGCACAAGTCTATAGAGCCTGCATACTGAGTACCCTCCTGTACGGCTGTGAAACTTGGACACTGAGCTCCAAGTATGAAAACAGGCTCTACTCATTTCATATGTGTTCCCTGAGATGCATCCTGGGAATCTCCTGGCAGGACAAGGTGACCAACAACACGGTGCTCGAATGAGCAGGGACTGCCACCATGCACACTTTGATCAAGCAGAGATGCCTGCGATGGCTAGGTCACATCTCCCGCATGCAGGACGGTCACATACCCAAGGATTTGCTCTATGGTGAACTGGCGACAGGGACCAGGCCTGTTGGAAGACCTCATCTCCGCTACAAAGATGTGTGCAAGCACGACTTGAAGGCTGTTAACATCAGCACTGCCTCCTGGGAGACACTCACCACCGATCAATGCCTGTGGAAGCAACGGGTGAAAAAAGGACTGTCCCACTATGAAGACAACCTCAGGCAACAAGCAGAAGAGAAAAGAACCCTGAGGAAGTCCCGCCCCCAGGCCATCAACCAGGGCTCAGTGTTCTCCTGTACCCTGTGCAGAAAAGACTGTCACTCAGGAATCGGACTTTACAGCCACACTAGGCACTGCTGTAGATCCAACCCTGGATGCAACAACACACCATAGTCCTCTGGGACTGACAGATGCCTAGCTACCTACCCAGATATACAAGTATGCAGCAAATTGAAAACTAATCACATTTCCAAGGTCACAGACTAAAAAGATCCAAATTAATTCTGGAGTGCAGTTTGGTTTATTTTATTGCACAGTTTTTAGATAAAAAATATAGAAAACAAGAAGTAACTACAGTGGTAAGTACCAAACACTATAGACACAATCAACTAATTCAAATCTTCTCTGATTACATTGTATTTTTAGTCTCACTAACTTCATGGGGAGTATCAAGTGCTCACTGTATACTCCACCACCAGAATGTTTCATAGATTTATATTTTTTGCTGTGGGTAATATACTGTTGGTCTTTTCTTTTCTAAATATGTCTTCAGAGCTGAGTATGATGATTTTGAAAGCTCTTTCTACATACACTTCCACTGAACTCATAACAGCTCCTAGTATGATCGTCGTAGGATAAAGAACCTATGAAAACAACTGGATGTTAGCACATATAACCCTTTTGTCAGCTATTGTCTTCATCAGCAAGGATCAGATTCAAATCATGAGGTTGATCCCCTCTGAAAACTAACAAGCAGTAGCAGCTTAAGCCTCCAGTTAGCATTTGCAGAATCTTTAAGATACCTTTCCTGGGCTACGTCTACACGTGCACCCAACTTCGAAATAGCTTATTTAGATGTTGCGACATCGAAATAGTCTATTTCGATGAATAACGTCTACACGTCCTCCAGGGCTGGCAACGTCGATGTTCAACTTCGACGTTGCTCAGCCCAACATCGAAATAGGCACAGCGAGGGAACGTCTACACGGCAAAGTAGCACACATCGAAATAAGGGAGCCAGGCACAGCTGCAGACAGGGTCACGGGGCGGACTCAACAGCAAGTCGCTCCCTTAAAGGGCCCCTCCCAGACACACTTTCATTAAACAGTGCAAGATACACAGAGCCAACAACTAGTTGCAGACCCTGTATATGCAGCACGGACCCCCAGCTGCAGCAGCAGCAGCCAGAAGCCCTGGGCTAAGGGCTGCTGCCCACGGTGACCACAGAGCCCCGCAAGGGCTGGAGAGAGAGTATCTCTCAACCCCCCAGCTGATGGCCGCCATGGAGGACCCCGCTATTTCGATGTTGCGGGACGCGGATCGTCTACACGTCCCTACTTCGATGTTGAACGTCGAAGTAGGGCGCTATTCCCATCCGCTCATGGGGTTAGCGACTTCGACGTCTCGCCGCCTAACGTCGATTTCAACTTCGAAATAGCGCCCAACACGTGTAGACGCGACGGGCGCTATTTCGAAGTTACTGCCGCTACTTCGAAGTAGCGTGCACGTGTAGACGCAGCCCTGGTGTCCCACTAGGTGATACCCTCTCCACTTGCAAATACTGAATCCAAGTGTGAAAAAAGGAAAACTTTATTAAGTAGAAAGGAAGGCCAACAGCAACTCGGGAAGACAGAAAACAAAACAATACTTCAGAATCTATGGAATAAGTTCATTAATTCATTTTCCCACCTGCTACAGTGAACCTCCAACAGGCAAATGCTGCCCCCTTCCTCGCCTCTGCAGGACCCCACTGTACCACCTGCTTGGCTTTGCTTGAGGTAGAAGACTTTTTCACCCTAAATTAGTGAGGACACAGATATGGATGTCTGTATAAGTTGCCTAAAGACAAAGATGTGACCTAGTGGAACCATTTTCATGTAAGAATTGCTTAAAAAGAAAATAAGTAGCATAATCTCTGAAGGGTATTAATCTTGAAAAGATTAGAAAGGCCTGATGTAATACACAATGCAATTAATGAAAGGTACTCTATGACTTCAATAGGAATCGAATCAGATCCTTAGAGTTTTAGGGTATTGCAGTAACTAACAAATATTTTATTTCTTTGTTAATTTAACTATGATTGTATTTTATTTATGACAGACTTCCTCATAATACTAATGGAGCTAAAAGTCAAAGCAATTGTTTTCAGGAACCAGGATTCAGAAGCCAGGACTAGTAACTCAGAGTAACAAATCTAAAAGCATAGGACCTGCACCTGGAAAGACATAGGTATCTGTTTTACTTCTTATATTATATTGTCCCATGGAACTCAACAGAACAACTCATATATTTAAAAATAAGCATTTCTTATTAGGAATTCGCTCTGTACAGTAAGGTATTCTTTTTATGTGGGACAAACCACTCCATAGTAGCTAAGTACATTTGCTTGTTAAAAATTAGCATTGTAAGACTCAGAGTTTGCAGGCGGATCTCATACAACTTCGCAGTCTTGTTGTGTTACCACCGGGGTCTGAGGCTTTTGACTAACAGAAACTATAGTTTTGGACCTGATCATGCATGTGAATTCAAAAAATACAGGCTTGGATTAACAGCTATGATGTTATAAAGTAAAAAGTTTAAACATGTCTAAAGCTATTTGACTTAATTATTGATCTGATACAAAGAAGAGGCCTTATATGTGTCCACTGAGGTACAACATATAAACTGTAATCAAACATATATTAGCTTCTATAGGAAGACATTTAAATATTAACTAGACAAACTTATTATTTTACTTTATGAAATCTATTCTGTTTGAGCAAATAGAGTGCAGTTCTGAACATACTGAGACTACATTGCTATGGGAACATGCAGAACCTTGAATAGCAGCTGGTGGCTGGAAGATAAAGATGGGAATAATGTTGACAAAAGAGGCAGCCATGAATGTGAAGCATTCAAGAAAGATGCAAAGGTTGTCCTCAGTTGGCAGTGCTGCTGCTGAAAACACTAAAGAGGAGCTTTTCATCAAAGACTTCTTAGGTCTGAAGTGGTGTTGTAACTTAAAACAGTTCAGGTATGTCAGCAATTAATCAGTGGCAACACTTGAGGAAGTGTGGAAGAGAACTTAGTCCTCAACTTACATGTAAGTGGTCCTTGTGGGAGGACTGATGTAAGCAGGATTAGAATGAGTTCTCCTCTGACAGCTATCTGGGATGGAGAGATACATCAGGTGATCAGCCATAACAAGTTCTCAGATGGCGATATAAGCTCTTCTTTTCGGAACAGGAGGTGAACTCACACAGATGTACCTTTAACCGTAGGTCCCCACTGATCAAGGACAACCGTGTGTTCTATGGTGAAGAAGGTGTGGTGGGGTATGACAGTGATGGTATGGTGAGGGAGCAAAGAAGAACAAAGAAAAGGAACTTTTGGTTGTTGAACTGAAGAGCACATTTCCTTTCTATTCTCAGAAGCTGTGCTTGTGAATGAGGAAGAACTGCTTCTGAAGTACCCAGGGATATAGCGTAATTTTCAGGTAATTATGTGGGGCTTATACCAGTTTTATGTTGCATTGTTGGAAAGATGCCTCAGGGTATTGAACCCAGCCCCAGCTGCAGCCAGCTCCACCTGGCAGAAGGGTTACAGTGATAATGTATTAGAAATTTGATGTTAAGTCTTATGGGATTATTACTCATACAGATACTGTCACACAATATTTATGCTTGTTACAAAGTTATGTTTTAATGGGTTAGCAAAACCTTTATTTTATACTAAAAATAATCTCATTGAAACAACACCAAAAAAAAAAAAATAAAAACCCCACGGGATATAAACTTTGAGATCAGTTTTAATTAGAAAAAGAGGTGTTATAAAAACTCACTGTTTTAAAACTACTAACTAGTCACTCTTCATTCCCCCTTTTCAAGAAAGCTAAATTTCTCCAGGACCATCCTTTGCTTACACGGTTGCTACCAATGTGCTGATTCCAAATATATAGCCAGTATATGTCAATATTATTTGACAAAATATCATTTTGTAACTCTTTAGTCATCATGGGAAACATGTGCCAACCTCAACCTGCAAAGTTTTAATTTGACTGCATATGAGCCATGACATGAACATCTGGAAGGGCAAAGAAAAAGGTAAGTAGAGATTACAATACTAAAAAGTGTGATAGCTTAGAGGTTAGTTCCCAGAGTTGTCAGAAAACATAGGTACAAAAATAATCTCTTCTAAGCGCTGTTGAAATCTCTGGACAGTTCACTACTCTTTCTGTAACTGCAGCTATAAAGCACATGCTAGGGGACAAGTAGATGAGATCTTATGAATACTCCTCTGTCCCTTTATTTTTTTTAATTAAAGAAGCAGAACACTTATTTCAGGGAGGGATAACTCAGTGATTACAGCGTTGGCCTTGTAAACTCAGGATTGTGAGTTCCCTCCTTGAGGGGGGATTTTCAAGGTTCTGGGGCAGGTTTGATCTATGATACTTTTACCTGTGGGCAGGGATAGCTCAGTGGTTAGTGCATTGGCCTTGTAAACCTAAGGTTGTGAGCTCAAACATTGAGAGGGCATTCCAATAGCCTAGGGCAGGTTAGATTTAAAATAAAAATGTCAGGGATGGTGATTGGCTCTGCTGTGAGTGTAGGGGACTGGACTTGATGACCTCTCAATGTCCCTTCCAGTTGTATGGTATGTGTATGTTTCTTAAGAAAGGCAATTGTCAGCCTGATGTATGAATTTGGCTGGAAGAAATAGGCCCAAAGAATAAAACAATTCACCATACAAACCTGGCCTGCTTATTCCTTACCTTTCATTAAAGACACCAAAAAGAAGAGAAAACAGCATATTTGAAATGCAAAGTATTAAATAGAATTTTCATTTTAACAATATTCCTTATTGACTTTCCCTTTAGCTGTGCACAGACTTTTATCAGGAGAATCCTTTGTTTAACATTATTTAGATGTATTACAAAGAGTAATAACTGTCCTTTTGGGTGGAAAAGAAAGACTAGTTGAAATGTTCTAAACCTATTGTTGATATTGTTAAGGTCCAATACTGCTTCCTGGAAGATGAAACAAACACAAACAAAAGAGGATAGAAAAGAACAGCAAAGATAAATAATACAGCTTCTTTTTGGTGCCAACTCGTACTTACAACCTCATTATTCCAGACAGAATTGTTGTTAAGACTGTACTATGTATCAGAGCGGGGCTGTTTAAAGCATTGTTTTTAAGCCGCCTTTCTGATCATGGACTCACAGCAAGACAGCCTTTGCTGTTAAATGCAAGCACTTATTATAATAGAGAAGGCAAAATGAGAGAGTCAGGAAAGGAAAATGGTAGAAGGTGGCAGAGGACATGGTGCTAGGAACATCAGGAACCAAAGTCTCTCACGCCAACTGGAATTCAGAATGCTTATTGGGTAACATTATAGTTTCCACACTCACCTTTCAGTGGGAAGGACTTTCAGTCCAGTGTCTACCACTTGCATGGAACTTACCTTCAGGTTAGGTTTTTCAATATCTTTGTTTCCTCCTTACTACCAGGGGAATGTGGGTGGAAATGAGGCTTATGCTACTTCTACATCAAGGGCAGTTTTTAGGAGATCCCAGGCTTTCCCAATGTTCTAGGCCCCAACCCAAAGTCCTATGACAGCTAACAGTGTCCCACGCTCAGAGTTGTCTCTCTGGCTTACTTCCCATCATGTCTCTTCCACCATGGATCCAAGTTAAATATAAAGTACAACAGGAAAAGATAACTAAACCTTAAACCCCAGTGGCGCTCATCAGGTAGTCATCTTCCCCACAGGGAGGCTACTTTAGCATCCTTGTTCAAGAGCCCTCTGGATAGGTTTGTATTCTCCTCCATCCTCTTCCTCCTCCTTCTGGGCTGAGTCTTCTTTTTAACTTTCCTCTGTGGTTGAAGCATGCACTGCAAATCTGCAGAAGCAACAGAACCAGAGGTGGGTATTGTCTTTTAACCCCTCTGAAGCTGCTCCCTACTGCAGAAACTCTACCTTGGCTTCAGGTGGATTTTTTCAGAATGATTGCTGCTCCCAAACATTTCACTACAGAACTCTCAAGCCTGACACAGGACAAGGAGTTATCTCCCTATACTCCCACATACACACGCACTCCCCCGCCCATACATGCATACTTAAAATGATAGCTTGCAAGTCCAACATGACCTACATCACAGTTACTATATAGTACATTCCGCTAAGGGGTGGTCAGCACTACTGTGAGAGTTTGATCTAAATTATACAACTTCAGTTATGTGGATAAAGTAGCTGAAGCAAACATACTTTGATCCACTTTCCGCAGTGGCTTCACTGTGGTGTGTTAACCATGGATGCTCTCCCCTCAGCTACCCTTCTCAGTGAGATGGGGTACCAGCGTCAACAGGAGAGTGATTGGTGGTCAATTTATTGCATCTATCTGGCTCCACTACTGCACTGTTGTTCCAGCCCTGTCAGTGTAGCTTAGTCCATGTATCTAGTTCTGAATTTGTTTCTGTACTGTTCAGAGAAGAGGTACATTACAGCCAGTTACAGTGCAAGCTTCTCCGCATTATGCCAACAAAACACCTTAGTCTTACTCTTGAAGGACCACCTCTAGGATCTAGAAGATAGTCCAATCTACATTTCTATGCAGTGCATGGCTTATCTGACAAGGCTAACCAGTTGTCAGTTACAACTGTTTAATAAGTAGGATTATAGTGTGCATGGTGAATTTAACCTAATTTTTGACTGGGCGAGTGACCAGGATATGCATCCTGATACTTTTTCCTCTTCAAATCAAAAGTTTTAAAACTACAGGTTGCACCTGCCTGGTCCAGCACCTGGACACTGGAGTGGTCCAGAACCAGAGATTTTGCCAGAACAATGCAGGTTAATGCTCCCCTAATGGATGCCAGCCCTACTCCCAGGTTCCCTTCCAGGCCATCGATCTATGTCTGTCTATTGTCCTTGGCCATTGTCCCTGCCCTGCAACTGCCAGTGGGTTCCCAACCCCACATGCAGCTCATGGCCCTCAGCCACTGACAGCCTCCCAGTTCCTGCTGAGGTGGCCAGGCCCCAGTTGCCAGCTATCCAACCACCAACTGTTTCATAGCCTCAGCGGCCTGGCATCAGCTGGTGATCCTGCTGTAGGCTTCCCAGTTGACCCCCACACCTGGTTATTGGTGCTCACTGGTTCTGTCACATACATTGTCCTGCCAGACCATAGAAGTTGCCGGACCAGAAAGTCATGGATATCAATGGTTCAGCTTGTACTTATTTTGGATATGATCCAATTCCTATGGAAGTCAATGGAAATCTTTAAATTCAGAGACATTTAGTCAGGCCTTTTCTTTAGGATAATGCTGATTTCAATGACTATGCATATATTTTCTTTTGAGTATGGAGCTTCATTGCACACATTGGAAACTTAGTCCTTTGAATATTTTGAACATTTATGTAATTTAGTATGTTCATTGAATAAATTAGCTTGTAAATAGCTCAAAATATAAAAAAATATTAAGCAGATTAGAAAATACAATGCATATTATTTGTTTTACCTAGCATTAGCTTATGAAGCTTTAATAAAGAAAGCTAATGAAAGATTTATATCCTTTGAGTCAACTTGCCTTGCATTAGGTGTGGAGTGATTTGAAGTAATTTGATGCTGTGAAGAGAAAAGACACAGCAAGCCCAAGACTGAAATAAACCTGATGAATTTTTGATGATTGATAGGGAAACTAATTTCTTGCTGTGACACTGCATTATCTCCAAAACCACTACCTGCATTTTAAATGTGCTTAATGATACCTATCATAATATTACACTACTGAGAGCTCTCTCTCAGAAGTTACTTTTTAAAGCTATTTTTAAACTTGTTTTTTAAAAAACGGTTATATTTTTTTCTTGTTCAAACTGCAGAAAAGAACAGTTTCTCCATAACTATATTTCACCTCTTTCCTGAGCTGGAGAGTTTTCATACAAACTGATCATGCATGGAGCAAATGTGTTCAGGATTGAAGAATCCTTAAATCCTCTTCGCCCCCAGGAAAAGTAACTGCTAGAGATTTAAGGTCTGTAACTTCAAAATATTCAAATGCTTTGTGGATTACATATTAAATAATCTTCAAGCATTCCCAACCATAGTGGGAATTTCCAAGCATTCCCAACAGAACTAATACATGCATGAGGTTCATCAGGGTTAGCCACTCACGGGCTGCCAGATGCTTTGTTTACCTGAGAATCTACAGGCATGGATGCTTGCAGCTCCCAGTGGCCTTTGTTCACTGTTTCCAGGAATTAGTAGCTTTGCCAGCACTGTTTCCTGGAGCTCCCATTGACCAGGAATGGTGAACTGCAGCCACTGGGAGCTGCAGGGTCAATGCTTACAGAGGCTGAGATAAACAAACCAGCCAGCATGCCAGAGGTTCTACACCCCTGGGATAAAGGATGAGTTAGAGCAGAGTTTGGGAATAAAGAGAGGAATAAAGAGGAATGAGTGGAGAAGAGGTGGATATTACATGGAATTAACAAGACAAACATGAAACAGCAGCTTGGTCAAATTGGATCACATTAAAGAGGGGCATTTGGCATCTGATGTTGCAAATGGATGTCTACTAGAATTAACAAAAGCACCTGAGCATCGTAGGTGCCTAAATCCAACAAAAGACAATGAGATATAAGTAACTATTCTAATTGGACATTTTGATAAACCCTTTCAGGTACCTACCTGCATCTTTAGGTGCCTAAATACCTTTTGCAAATCTGCCCCTTGGTTTTTATGTTGCTTTCTTTTTCCTCTGTCCTTAATTAATTTATATGTACACCAAGTTGTATATGAACAGTTCAAGACGTGGTTCAGCATACCAAAAAGTATTTGTCGACTATCTTGTTTGATGAATATTAGTTTATTCTGCAAATGAAACAATTATTGTCAGACATAGGATACTGCCCCATAATTCCATCTCTGTAAAAAGCAATAACAGCTTCTTTTAAAAAATCACAAAAACATGTCCCTTTTTTTAAATTTTAAGTCCTAGCTTCTAAGACCCCACGACTAGAGATTGGGAAGCCAGTAAATGTTAAAGCTGACAACTTGAAAGTGCTTTTCTGTGCTTGGCGCTCTGTCCTTGATCTGAATCCAACAGATGAATGAGCCTGGCAAGAAAGAGTTTTCAGAGATTATAATGGCAGCCTCAGGCAAAATCTGTGAATCCTTTATATGCACCTGAGTTGTCTCCTGAAAGTCATAAAACAGTTAGGGTACAAACAGTGAGACTGAAGCATGTCCTATGGCTATAGTATAATGACTGAAGGTTTTCTCTGGTATGTTCTTTGGTGCTACAGTTTAGCTTTTGGCTTACTCACATCTAGAAGAGCAACTTGAAAAAAAATAAATGCAAAAGAATGGTTTCAAAAGGGAAAAATGCATTTTTCCTAACGGCATGATATAATAATTTCATTGCAACTTGCATGCAATGGTAACTGTTGAGTTTAACTACACATCTGACATGACACAAAGTAATTTTTAAATACATTTGTATTTCCTGCTAGCTGTGAATCAGGTACAATGTGTTACTAATGTCAACTCTGGACTTAAACACCATGTTTTTTTTTCAAGAATGACAGTGCTCATGGACTGCAAAACCTTTTATTTACATTATTTGCAAGTAAAATGTACTTCTTGGGGGAAATGTAATAAATGGCCCTTGTTAAAAAATAAAATATTAGCATACAGACAGTAATACTCAGAGTAATAGCACTATTCTATTTGAAATGGGAATTTACACCCCTGTAGTGTGAACAGTGTACAGCACACACAAGCCCTCAATCACAATGGTTAGACAATTATGATGAAAAGTTTATTGTGAAAGTAATGTGTGATCACCTACAGAGCTTGTTAAATATACCTTTAGTTGGTGACATTTTTGTCATTTTTTAAGTCAAGTAATTTTGTGGCTTAATAGTGAGAGACTCTTGTTTTATAGCTGTTTATATGTTAGTAAAGCCGTGTCTACACGTGCTGGCTACTTCGAAGTAGCCGCGCCAACTTCGAAATAGCGCCCACCACGTCTACACGTGGCGAGTGCTATTTCGAAGTTGAAATCGATGTAAGGCGGCGAGACGTCGAAGTCGCTATCCCCATCAGGAGATGGGAATAGCGCCCTACTTCGACGTTCAACATCGAAGTAGGGCACGTGTAGACCATCCGCGTCCTGCAACATTGAAATAGCGAGGTCCGCCATGGCAGCCATCAGCTGAGGGGTTGAGAGACGCTCTGTCCAGCCCCTGAGCTCTATGGTCGCCGCGTGCAGCAGCCCCTTAAAGCTCCCCGCCCCTGCATTCCCGTGCAGGAAGCTGAGAGCGCGTGCAGGCGGCAGCACTGCCACACGGCCAGCCTGCATGCCCGCAGCAGCCTCATTCCACCACCCCCGCAGTGATGGCCGCTCACCAGCCCCCCAAGTGCCCCCAGGGCACCCCCCCCAAGGGGAGCCAGGGCTCCCAGCCAGCCAGCCTGCCAGGGAAGAGGCAGCGGGGCCCCTCCTGGATGGAGGCCGAGATCCGGGACCTGATGGGGCTCTTAGGCGAGGAGGAGGTGCTCCAGGTAATGGGGAGCAAGAGGCAGAAAGTGGATGCGTTCGCTCGGCTGGCCGAGGGCCTGGCTGCCCGGGGTCACCCTGCCCACACTCCTGACCACATCAGGAGTAAGGTTAAGGAGCTGCAGAAGGGTTACTCCCGGGCCCGGGATGCAGCCAGCCGATCTGGGGCCGCCCCCGCCACTTGCCCCTTTTACAGGGAGCTCAGGTCCATCCTGTGCCCCCGGTACACCTCCTCCCCCCCGGCCACTCTTGATACCTTGGCCGACGAGCCCCAGCAGGCCCCGGAGACAGAGTCCACCCCGGAGGCAAGCCCTGCACCCCAGGGTCCCCCCCAGGAGCCCATCCCTCGGCTGCTGGAGGAGGAGGAGGGGGACTCCTCCTCCAGTGATGGGGGGCTCCGGATCACCATCCCGTCCTGGAGCTCCAGCAGGGTGTCCGCCCAGAGGATGGTCCCCGACCGTGGGAGCGGACCATCAGGTATATATCCCCCCTGGTGCACACCCCCGGGGTTAAGGGGCAGGGACAAGAGACATGACCAGGGCCCTCCACATGCCCAGATGACCACAGCCACAAGGACAGCAGTGGCATGTCCATCAGAAGAGTGCATCAGCTCCTGCCCCCCAGCAGGACAGCGCCATGCCCCATCCCTGGGGAGGCGGGGAGCGGAACCTAGGGTCCCCCAGGTGGGGTGGGACACCCATCATCATCAGCAGCATCTCCCGGGGGCGGGGATGGGGAACCAGCAGCAGAGGGGTGGGGGGACAAGGGCCACAGTTCGGGGCCGACACTAACAGCTGTCTCCACTCTTCTTCCCCGCTGTGTTCCACAGCTGCACCATCGGAAGGCCTGGAGAGCGCCGACAAGGTGTCTGTGGTCCCGGAGAGCCCACCGGGGCCATCCCAGCAGGCCAGTCCCTCAGCAGAGCACCGACCAGCCTCAGGACAGGGCCAACGGCACAGCCACCAGAGGACGGCCACAGACCCCCAGCTGCTCGCGACCCTCCGGCATCAGCTGGAGGTGTTGGAGTGGCGCCTGCAGGTGGAGGAGCGGCGGCTAGAGCTCCAAGAGCGAGCGCTGGCCTGGCACCAGGAGGCATGTGGGGCCTTCATGCGCACATTTGAGCACATAGCAGAACACCTGGCCCCCCATGCCGCGCCGCCCGCTGCTCTGCCCGCTGCTCCACCCGCCACTCTGACTGCCGCTCTGACCGCTGTCCCACCGCTGTCCGCCACCCTGGGGCCTGCCACCAACGGGGACCTGGGGCCTGCAGACACCTTCCGGCCGTATCTGCTGGTTTGCCTGGCCCCCACCCAGCCTCGGCCAGGGCTCCGGCCAAGGCGAGGGTTGCGCCCTCCAACCCCGGGCACCAGACAGTAGGGGTGCGGGGCTGAGGACGTGGCTCCCCCTCCCCCTTTGTACATATCCCCCATTATTTGTATATAGTTTGTGTTGGACCCCTGGTCTATTATGGTACCTGACCCCCATGTAAATATTTCCCCCCCCTTTTTTTTCTATATATATATATATATTGTATTAATAAGACATTTCACTGTTTTTGGTTTCAAAAAACAGGTCCATTTATTTGCAAGAAAAGTGGGGGGGTGCTCGGGTGCTCTGTGGTGTGCGCGTGGGGGCAGGGAGTGTTGTGGAGAATCGGGGGGGGTGCAGTGGGTGGCCTGCCAGCATTCACCCCATGGCCTGGTTGAAATGGGCCCACAGGGCCTCCCAGACCCGGATTCCCTCGGGGTCCACCTGGCGACTGGGGGCAGCGGATGGCTGCATGTCGTCCCTGCCAGCCTCCGCAGCCCAGCCCTGGAAGAAGGCCTCTCCCTTGCTCTCCACCAGGTTGTGGAGTGCGCTGCACGCTCCCACAACCTGGGGGATGTTGGTGGGGCCTCCTTCAAGGTGGGTGAGGAGACACCTCCAGCGCCCTTTGAGGTGGCCAAAAGTGTGCTCGACCACCTGGCGCGCATGGTTCAACCGCGTGTTGAACCGCTCCTGGCTGGCTGTGAGATGTCCCGTGTAAGGGTGCATGAGCCAGGGCTGAGGGGGTACGCTGCGTCTGTGATGACGCAGAGGGGCATGGTGGTGTCCCCCACAGAGATCTCTCACTGGGGGATGTAGGTCCCACCTCCAGCCGGCGGCACAGGCCCAAATTTCTGAAGGCCCAGGCGTCGTGGGTGCTGCCAGGCCAGCCAACATAAATGTCCAGGAAGCAGCCTCGGCTGTCCACCAAGGCCTGGAGGACCACTGAATGGTAGCCCTTCTTGTTAAACAAGCGTCCTCCGCTGTGCCCTGGGGCATGGATAGGGATATGGGTCCCATCCAGAGCCCCAAAGCAATTTGGGAAGCCCAGGCTGGCAAACCCCGTGATGGCAGCATTCGGGTCCCCAAGCCGCACGAGCCTGTGGAGGAGCAGGGCACTGACTGTGCGGACAACCTGCAGGGGAAGGACATGACAGAGCACCAGTGAGGGGTGTGCAGGGTGTGTCTGGCCCTCCACCCCAGGGCTCCCCCCCACCAGGGCTCCTCCCCCCAAGTCCTCTTACCTCCATGAGGACAGCCCCGATGGTGGCCTTGCCCACGCTAAACTGCTGCCCTACGGATCGGTAGCTGTCTGGAGTGGCCAGCTTCCAGAAAGAGATGCCGACCAGTTTCTCGACCGTGAGGGCACATCGCATTGAAGTGTCCTGGTGCCATAAGGCAGGGGTGAGCCACTGGCAGAGCTCCAGGAATGTCTGCCGGCTCATCCAGAAGTTCTGGAGCCAGCACTCGTTGTCCCACTCGCTGAGCACCAGCCGCTCCCACCAGTCTGTACTCGTGGGGTAGCTCCACAGCCGGTGGCGTGTGTGGCGGAGGAGCGGGGTGTCAGAGGACAGCAGGGTCTGGGGTTGCTTCCTCCTCCCATGGGGGCAGCTCCTCTTCCATGAATAAAAGGTGGTCAGCTGCCTCCTGCTTAGCACTGAGCAGGACAAGCACTGCTCCTGCGGGGGAGGTGTGTGGACCTCTGGCTGCTGCTGCTGCTGCAGCTGCTGCTGCTGCTGCGGGTCCATACTGCTTCGACAGGGTGTGCATGCCTGTGGCTTTGCAGACCGCGTGCTGTGCAGGCTGAGTGTGTCTGGGAGGGGCCCTTTAAGGGAGCGGCTTGCTGTTGCCCCGGAAGTGCTAGTCCGCCCTGTGACCCTGTCTGCAGCTGTTCCTGGCACCCTTATTTCGATGTGGGCCACTTTGGCGTGTAGACACTCCCCTGCAGCGCCTACTTCAATGTAGTGCCACCCAACGTCGACGTTGAACGTCTACGGCACCAGCCCTGGAGGATGTGTAGACGCTATTCATCAAAATAGCTTATTTTGATTTCGCTACATTGAAATAAGCTATTTTGATGTAGCATCCCCGTGTAGATGTAGCTCAAATGGTTTACTCAACCAATAATAGATAGTTTGGGCAAATAATATTGTCAGATATTTGACTATCATTACCTGTAAGGATTAAGAGCAAAACCAAATACCTAAGATTGTTTCTAGCAAGTGCACATGGTAAAAGGTTGTTCCCATTGAGGCCAAAAATTTGAAAGGTGATTATTTTTAGAAGGTCTGTTTTCAAGTACCTAAACTGGGACAGCTTGGGGATAATGCTGCTTGCACTCTTTGTAAAACACTTTGGCTGTTTCTACACATGCCACTTTCTCTGAAAGCGGCATGCTAATAAACAGCACAAAATATGCTAATGAGGCAGAGATGTAAATTCCTGGCACCTCATTAGCATAAGGTCACATGTTTTGGAGTCCAGAAGATGCTCTTCCGGACTCCATAAACGGTGTGTAGAAGCACAGCCCCCAGGGGGTCTTCTGGAGGCAATTACTCCTTCTGGAGGCCCCATCTTCCTGAAAATTTTTAGGAAATTATGGTAATTATGGTATTTACCTTGTTGTTGTTTCAAAGTCTCTTCCTTTATAACTTTGAAATTGTTGAAAAGTCCTCTCTTTTACTGACTTTTTATTGACTATCTCACAATCAACAAAAATCTGTCACCTCTTGACATGCTCAAAATCTACCAAGCTTTACTTCTCAAAATGCTTGACTAACACTTCCCTATAGTCCAAGGGTGGACAATAAAATGATGGTGGTTCACGAGGGCCACCACTGCTATATTTACCTGGCAACATCTACACAATAGCAATCATTCAAAAGAAATTCTTCTGGAAGATCTCCTGAATAAAAATGTCTTTTGAAAGCGCACAGCCACACAGTCCCCACTCTTTCAAAGTTGGTACATCAGCACAGATGCCTCTACAGCTTGAGCTAACAGGCCATCTGGTTCTCAGTGTAGGCTGTAGAGGATACTTATTCTTTCTCTGTGGAGTTGTCTAGTTACCACTACATGGCACAGTAAACCACACCTAGGTGTGTGGGTTACATACACGTGTTTTTTTCCGAAAGAATCTTTTGGAAAAAGGCACTCTTCCTCATCTGGGGGAGGAAGAGGGCTGCTGGAAAAAGTGCCGTGTTCATTAGATTTCAGATCAAAAGAGCATATTTTGTGTGTAGACACTCAGCAGGTTCTTTCAGAAAAGGTTCATTTTTTTTTCAAAAGAACTGCTAGTATAGACACAGCCCCTTGTGTCTCCACAGTTAGGGGCGATTGCAGCTCCCGTTGGGTGTGGATCACCATTTACAGTCAATGAGACCTTTGGGGATCGGTATCCTGGTCCATGCCACTTTCTGCAGCTCCCACTGGCCGTAAACAGTGACACGTGGATAAAGGCAGCTGCAATTTCCCATACTTGTTGTATGCAGGTAAATGTAATGGCTACTGCTAATCCTTGGGGACCATATCTGGCCCACAGACCAGATTTACTCATCCTTGATATGGTCCTTCTTAGAGATTTTTTAATTTATTTCTTCCTCACTCCTGAGCATCCTCCCTTGTTTTCCGTAATTTTATGTTGAATTTTAATTTCAATATCAAATTCAATATTTTTAAGACAACACCCCAACATAAAAGTTATAATAAGCTTTTGCTTTTAAAAAGGCACTTTAGCTGTGTCTACATTACCCCTCCCTTTCAGAAGGGGTATTTGAATGACACAGATAGGAACTGGTTAATGAGGTGCTGATATGAATATTCAGTGCCTCATTAGCATAATGGCAGCCAGTCACGCTTCAGAAGTGTTGCTTTTGAAATGCAGATTGGTTGTATACACGTGGGCACTTTGTAATAAACCCCAGACTTTGAAATTCCCTTATTCACAAAATGAATTGGGAATAAGGGAATTTTGAAGTCTGGGTTTATTTTGAAATGCCTGCGTCTACACGGCAAATTTGAGTTTCAAAAGCAGCACTTTTGAAGCGTAATTGGCTGCCGTTATGCTAATGAGGCACTGAATATCATATCAGCATCTCATTAACCAGTTACAATCCATGTCATTTAAATACACCTTCTGAAAGGGAGGGGTAGTGTAGACATGACCTTTGTTTGCAAACTTTTTTTGTTCATTTTTTTTAGATGTTCAAATTTCTTTTGAAAGCCATAATGAATTCTTAACTTTCTCTAGCTGTACTGTGATACACACATAGATAAAGATTGTATTTTAATGTATGTAGGATGAAAAGACAATCTGAAGATGGACTCAAATTCAGATCTACACTAATTTCAAGAGTAGGCTCATAACAAGATTTCATGAAGCTGAACACATTACAAGGAAAATAAAAGAAGAGTAAGGATAAACAGCTTGACTGTAAACTGGTTATAATTCCAGTTGAGATTTTTCTCATCTACAATTTCAAATGATTTTTAAAAGTAGACAGAAAACCTCTATTTTCAGCCTAGCTTTTGCTCAAGTTTTTGTTTCATCTTCTTCTGTTACCTTATCTTCAGTTAAGTATTCTGCCATATCCTGAAGAGTGCATGTGAATGAATGAGAGATTCATCTACACACAAACCCACACACAACTTCATCCAACATTTAAAAATTGGCTAATTCTTGTGAGAAATTTCAATAAGGATATTTTTAAACAAAATTTATATTTCTCAAAGGAACTGTGGGGAAAAATAATGTTTGAATCTGGAAGCTTACTCTTTTTACATATTTTCATGGAAAATCCAAATAAAATTAGTCAGGTGTGAAATTTTGCAAAACACTAAGCAGTTCCTGATTACTTTTGTGTAACAAATTGCAAAAATTGATAATTGCTTCCTGGGAGTAACATGTCCAGTACATCATACTTACTGAAATGGTATTTCAGTTTGCAAGCTTTACTATTTAGGTCTTAAGGAGGATACACAGATAAGCCTCAGCCCTACAAATACTTAGACAAATAAATGCATATACAGTATGAAACTACTTTATCACTATTTTGCAAAAATGAAATGGAGAATTATTGTGTATGTCTGATTCAGTATAACTTTACTCAGCAGACCTTATGAAACTATCCCCTTACAAAATGAACCATTAATAGATTGTTCGTATTAAAAAAGTTGTTCAACGTTTTAAATTGTATTCAACCTTATTTTACCGCACCAAATTAAAACTGAGTTTGTTCGAGTGCTCCTCACTCAGAAGTTCACAAGGTATTTACATGCTTATAAACAAGGCCGTTTAGTAATGACAGCAAAAAGGAAATGCTCTAAGAGAGCATAGATAGCATTAGGGGTTAGTGGAAAACAGCTCCAATTCTGTGAAAATGTCTAGGTTTCAAAATTAGTTTTCATTCTGATGTGGACAGAAACTGAGATATGTGTGTGTGTGCGAGAAATAAGAAATTCTGCTGGTTGAAGTACTTGCCTGGGAGGCAGTGGGAGACTCACATTTAGATTCCTGCTCTGAATCTAAATTAGTTGCTCCAGTTGGATCTTCTCTGCTTTGTACAAATTATTAAATATTAAGTAAGCTGGATATACAGTCTCTGCAACCTAGTGACAATGGCACATAGCTAGGCTATAGGAGTCCCAATTGTGTCCCAAAATGACTTGAAATTAAGTCCCACAGCCATGAGAAGATCCCTAATTGCCTCAGTTTCTGTGGAGTGTCTCTTTCTCTGGCCAGACTTTTCACGCTGAACTCAAGAAGTTCTCCTGACAATGTCTGTATCGAAAAGTATTCATTGACATAGAGCATTTGATGGAATAGAAGGTTTTTTTTATTTGGAGAAAAGTTTAATATGAAAACTTTCTGACCAGTTCTAGAGAGTATGCACACTTTAGTAAAGGAAAAATATAGAGCAGTGCAGCTGTTCATAGCTGAATCTGTGTTCAGTAAAAAGGAATTTAAAATTAAAAAAATTAAAATGATTACTTAAAAATCAATAATTCCTAGCATATTTAGATTTCTAAAATTTATATTTTGTGCCACGTTTTTACACAGCTAAAAATCAAACATTTGTAAATTTCCATATTTTTTCCTTGATGTTCTAGATGTCCATTATGAACACAATTAATTAAATAAATGGAGGTAATAAAACAGACCAGCAAGAACGCACTACAGGTTGAATCTGTCTAGTCCAAAACTCTCTTATCTGGTAACTGCAACTGCTAAGGTTAAACCTTTCTAGTCCAGCAGTGTCAGGACCTGACTGGTGCCAAGTGAGAGAATTTGACAGACCATGGCTACGTCTACACGTGAACGCTACATCGAAATATTTCGATGTAGCGACATCAAAATAGGCTATTTCGATTAATAACGTCTACACGTCCTCCACGGCTGGCAACGTCGACGTTCAACATCGACGTTGCGCAGCACCACATCGAAATAGGCACTGCGAGGGAATGTCTACACGCCACAGTAGCACACATCGAAATAAGGGTGCCAGGCACAGCTGCAGACAGGGTCACAGGGCAGACTCAATAGCAAGCCGCTCCCTTAAAGGGCCCCTCCCAGACACAGTTGCACTAAACAACACAAGATCCACAGAGCCAACAACTGGTTGCAGACCCTGTGCATGCAGCATGGATCCCCAGCTGCAGCAGCAGCAGCCAGAAGCCCTGGGCTAAGGGCTGCTGCACACGGTGACCATAGAGCCCCGCAGGGGCTGGAGAGAGAGCGTCTCTCAACCCCTCAGCTGATGGCCGCCATGGAGGACCCTGCAATTTCGATGTTGTGGGACGCGCAATGACTACACGGTCCCTACTTCGACGTTGAATGTCGAAGTAGGGCGCTATTCCTATCCCCTCATGGGGTTAGCGGCTTCGACGTCTCGCCGCTTAACGTCGATGTTAACATCAAAATAGTGCCCAACACGTGTAGCCGTGACGGGCGCTATTTTGAAGTTAGTGCCGCTACTTCGAAGTAGCGTGCACGTGTAGACACGGCTCATGGGAGATCAATATTGTCTGGTAGCATTACCAACTGCTTACTGGGCTCTTAGAAGACATTTACAGGTAAATTACAGCTAAATAACAGCACAGAACATGGAAATCCAGGACTGGTGGCTGGAAACAAACTTTGTGGGACCACAGGAAACATGGGCATATCCTCATAAGTGGTAATCTGGCTAACTAAAAGCATGCCAGATTATGGATGTTACTGGGTAAGAGAGTACAGGATTAGAGACGTGCAACCTGTATTAAAAATTTGGATCTAAGCAGGATTCAAAAAGAGATCAGTTTTCTAGTTCTACATTTGATGTGGATGAAATCTGGTAAAAAAAGCAAATCATATGATATTCCAGCCCTCAATGACACGTTGGCTTTGTTGAATCCAAACCACACTGTTTAGTTTTCAAATGTGTTTATGGACTTTTCCTGAACTCCAGGCTGTTTGTTCTACAAATGTTTCTATTACACCCTATCTTAAATTCCCATCTGGTTTTGGGAAGAAGGGGTTTCTGAAATCAGGGGTGGGGGTTGTCTCAAAAGGTTCCTGGATACATGGGCGGCGTGCATTTTAAAACTGGCAGTTTCGAAGCTCATGCGGCCAACATGATGCTAGCGAGGCACTGCATATTCCTGGCAGTGTCTCATTTGCATATACCAAAGTGCCACATTACCATAGCCCCTTCAAAAGTTTAATAGAAAGACAATTTTCTGCCCATTAAAGAGAGTGAGGGGCATATTTTAAAAAAACTAGTGTGCAGCCAAGAGGCAGTTTTGCAGTAATATCAAAAATGTGTTTGATTATATACATACAGGACTCGACAATAAAAAGACTGAAACCATTGTGCATATTAGCTAAAATATAAACGTACATTTGAGTAACCTCTTGTATAACAATGACATTTGTAGCACTGACCAAAATCGTACATAATATTAACCACCTGTAACACAGAGATAGTAAACCTGGTTGGAAAAACTTTGGTGAAGCTGTTTTTCCATAGAAGATGCTGTTCAGTTTAAACCAGAATGTTTTTGTGGAATTGTGTTGACTTTGAATGCGGTTTGGAGGAAAAAGAGAAAAAATGACAATGTAAGTCTCATTTCAATACTTCTTGGGAAAATCATTTTGCTTGAAATTACTTTGTGTTTCATAGCAATAAAATGTATATAAGCTATACAAGTTTGTTTTATATGTCATAATATACATTTTTAAAGTCAAAATTGAAGTAAACTGTTTTGAGAAACAATTTTTGGAATTTTCTTTTGGAGAAATTTGAAAGGTTCAGGTTTCATTCTAATTGGACCTAAAACAGATTTTGAGATCTCAAAATCCTTTGCAAAACAGAATTTTCATCCTCTGCCCTGTCTAATAGATTATAAAGTAAGTGGTTCCAATAATCAAGCTCTAAGAATAGAAATACACTGTTACTAATTAACAATTAAGCACACAAATGAAAGTAAGACGAGTCATTGAAATACTGTTCCTGTCAAGCATACCATATGTTTTAAATAAGCTAGTAGTAACACTCATGATAAGTAAGCTAAAAAGGCAGAGAATAATTCTAACAATCAAGATGCCAGATGGTCCAGAATCAATAAACAGTGATTCCTTATAAAACATGATCAGCATTGTTTCACTGCCGTAAATCAGTCTAAAACCCAAGGCCTCATCTACGCTAGAAAATTCCTTCAACAAATCAGGCCCTTTTTTAAAGAACACGCAGAGCGCTGCACGCAAAATGCACACTTTTGATCTGAAATAGGAAGAACACAGATCTTCTTCCACAAGCCCTCTTGCACTCCTGGATCAGGAAAAACGTCTCCTTTCAAAATCTTCTTTTGAGAAAAAAGCATGTTTAGACACTCTGCAGGCCCTTTTTTCGAAAGAGCAGTCCCCATGTGATGGATTTTTTGATCCCTGGCCCATTCTTTTGAAAGAGTGGGGGCTGTATGGATGCTCTCTATTGAAAGCGCAGACTGATCTTTCGATCTGCCTTTTTGTGTGTGGACACACTCTTTCGAAATAAGTTTTTTCAGAAGATCTCTTCTGGAAGAACTTCTTTTGAAAGATTGCAGTAGTGCAAACGTTGTCTAAGAAAAATTCAGCAAAAGTCCCAAAAAAAGAAGGATCAATTATTGGAAAGTAGAAAACTTCGTTCAAAAATTACATTTTGAAAACAACTGAATGAAACTTGTGGGCTCTTTATAAAAATAATTTGTTTTCCCAGTTAGTAAAGTAGTTTCTTATTAATACGAATGAAAGAGGTCAGAGCACTGTTTCAATGTAGAGGAAATCATGCTGGATTAAGTAGGAAAGAAGAAATCAGTGGGCAGATTTGGTCACCAATAATTTATAAGAACTTTATTATCATCGCCAACACTAAACCTAAGGGCTGCTGCTACACTGCCCCTCCCTTTTAGAAGGGGGATGCAAATACAGCTGATTGGAAATGCAAATGCGGTACAGGTTTAAATATCTCACACCTCATTTGCATACTTACGTGGGATCTCGATTCCTCAAGAACTGATTTTGAAAGGCAAAATAGCCATGTAGACGGGGTTTCATTTGAAATGAAATCCCACTTTCTAAAGCACCTTTCTTCCTGAAACAAATTAGGAAGAGTGGTGCTTTTGAAAGCAGGGTTTCCTTTCAAATGAACCCCATCTACACAGCTGTTTTGGCTTTCAAAATCAGCTGTTCCAGAACCGAGATTCTTCATGAGTTAGCAAATGAGGTGCAAGATATTTAAATCTGTGCTTCATTTGCATTTCCAATTGGCTGTATTCTGAAAGGGTGGGGCAGTGTACCCACAGCCAAAGTGACATGTAAAGGAAGCCATACGTTTGTCGTGTAATGTAATCATAACGTTCATTTTCTGATAGGGATGCCAGCCAGCTGAGAGTGAATCATGATATCATTAACTTTAATTCTAAAATGTCAGCAGTGTGTTGACACTCCTGAGTATAAGTGTTAAAAAAGATATGATTCACTCTCTAGGATTAGAATTTTATCAGTTCTTGAAAAGAGGGAATCTGGATCTCCCTTGCTTTCGTAAAAACATTAGACAAATATTTTGTATGATAGTATAGGAAGGGCCAAATTGTTCCATTCCCTGTGCAAGGGACAGAGATAATTTTTGACAGAACCTTTGTCAACATATGACATTTTTTACGAATGTTTGTGAAAGATGCTCACAGTGACACATAGGAATTGGCTAGTCACAATTCTACCTGAGGCCCAGTTGATCCTATCAGAAAGGAAGATATGGAGCTGCACCAATCTATATTTAGAGCAAAGCTAAAAAAGTTATAAACTGCCCCTTAAACAGGTGCAGCTGTTTAAGTATGAGATGCCCACATCAAATTAAATACTCACTTTCATACTGTAATTTAATATACAATGCCCACAAACACACATCCCCCCACAACCTCTCTATGGAGAACATAGTAACAATGCAAAGTCAAATGCCAAAAATCTGCTACTGAGGTTGAATAATCAGGATTGCTGGATTGTGGTATCCTGTAAAATGCACTTCATGCCCATTTTCTCTTAATGCTTTTCTGGAACATGTCTGGAATAATGGAATGGATATAACAAGATCCCATGAAATCAATGATAGTCCAGAAAAGAGTATGTTAAGTATATGAAGAAAAAGTAGCAGTCACTCATAGAAATTATGGCAATTAGGGCAACACAAGATCTACTTCCAGGCCTCCACAGGCCTTGCTTGATAAGACATTGGATGAGGAGACCAATTTATTGTATCAAGAAAAAAATAGTGTCTCCCTGGGAATACTTAATATGCATGTGTCCATTCATATCTCACTGAAAGTCATTGGCAAGATGGCCACTGATTCAGTAAGTGCTGGATAGAGTCTCATGTCCTGCAACCATTAATGATGAAAAAGTGTTACCAGTCTACAAAAAGGAACTGAAAAACCCCTGACAAATAGAAGAGGTTGACTTGTCCCATGCTGATTCTTGGAAATAACTGACACAACAATGAAGACCTTAGGTAACCAAAGGAGCAAGTGCAAAATAGAGGTTGGCACACTATGGGCGTGTCTACACTAGCTGGCTACTTCAAAGTAGCTGGCACAATGTTGAAATAGTATGCGTCGCGTCTACATGAGCCATGAGCTATTTCAATGTTGAAATCAACGTTAGGTGGTGATACGTCGAAATCGCTATTCCTATCTGAAGAATAAGAACGTCGAAGTAGGGTGTGTGTAGACGATTCACGTCCTGCTACATTGAAATAGCGGGGTCCTCCATGGCAACCATCAGCTGAGGAGTTGAGAGATGCTCTGTCAAGCCCCTGTGGAGCTTTATGATTGCCTCATGCCTAAGGTCGATTTCAACGTTGAAATAGCACATGGCGCGTGTAGACGCAACGGGTGCTATTTCAATGTTGTGCTGGCTACTTCAAAGTAGCCAGCTAGTGTAGACGCATCCATAATGTAGCAAAAACATTTCCTTCTAGTCTAGGTTTGCCTGATTTTTTTTTCCATTGGAGTAGCTCATGAACTTCAAAATCTAATAGTTCCCTTTAGAGAAAGAATTTCAATCAGAGGTGAGACCTCAAAAGCTCCATTCTTAGTCACGAGAGAGACTGTAAATAACGTCAGAGGCTATATATTGGCATAAACTGGTGAAATTTGCATGCCACAGTGAGGAGATTAGAATTTATAGAAAGAAATGGATTAAGAAGTTACAAAATAAAACAGGTGCATCCTGCTTTTCCTTCTGTGACAGCATAAATAAACCCTGACAGGAAAGAAGCGGGTAAGCAGCAGCTCTGGGCCCAGCCAACTCAACTGAAAAGCTAAAGGAGGAGCCCATGCCTGCAGAGGTGAGCTAAGTTATGGAGATACACATCTCACAGAGCTAGAGGGGACCTTGGTAGATCAGGAGGTCCAGTCCCCCTGCTCCTGCCGGGAGGGCTGGGTGGACCTCTAGCTGCTGCTGCTGCTGCTGCTGGGGGTCCATGACTGCGGCGCCCGGGGTCTGTGTGCCTATGGCTCCTCAGACCGCGTGCTGTGCAGGCTGAGTGTGTCTGGGAGGGGCCCTTTAAGGGAGCGGCTAGCTGTTGCCCCGGAAGCGCTAGTCCGCCCTGTGACCCTGTCTGCAGCTGTGCCTGGCATCCCTATTTCGATGTGTGCTACTTGGGCGTGTAGACATTCCCTCACTGTGCCTATTTCGATGTTGGGCTGCGCAACGTCGAAGTTGAACATCGACGTTGCCGGCCCTGGAGGACGTGTAGACGCTATTCATCGAAATAGGCTACTTCGATATAGGCTTCACGTGTAGACGTAGCCTGAGAGAGCTACTCCCCTGGCCCTGTTGGCACCACTGCATGGACATAAAATGTGTGACCTGGCTGGAGTACTCAGTCACAGAAGGACCAGATCACCACAGGACCAGAGGGGCTAACAACAAGACTGCAGCCACACTAGCCCCTCCTTTCGGAGGTGCTATGGTAATGTGGCATTTCAGGATATGCTAGTGAGGTGTTGTCATGAATATGCAGTGCCTCATTAGCATAATGGCAGCCGCACGCACTTCGAAACTACCGGTTTCAAAACACAGCTGCCCATGTAGCCAGGGGCATTTCAAAACAGCCCCCTGATTTTGAAAGCCCCTTCTTCCCAAAACCAGATAGGAATAAGGGGCTTTTGAAATCAGGGGGTCATTTGCAAAGGCCCCACAGCTACGCAGGCACCTATGTTTTGAAACCAGCAGTTTCAAAGAGCGTGCGGCCACCATTATGCTAATGAGGCACTGCATATTCATGGAAGTGCCTCATTAGCATATCCCAAAGTGCCACATTCCCATAGCCCCTCCAAAAGGAGGGGCTTGGGTGTCCACCATCCAAGTGTACCAGGAGAGCATAGATCCTGCTGCACTCTGTTTAGCCATAATTTCTAAACCCCTGCCCTTCTACCTTTTCAGTATGTAAATTACACCAGTCAGTGATTACTGACAGGTGCAACATTTCTACCTATGAATGATCCCAAAGTTTTGACATATCCCATTCCACCTCATAAAAGCACATTTATCACAAGGAAACGGAACACTTTCAAAGAATATAGTTCTTTATTTTGAGATACAAGTTGTCTTAGATGGAGGGGAGGCAACAACATTCAGTATTTTCAAATGTGACTTAAGGTTTTGTTTCCATTGGGTGGGAGCTCGTACTAATACTAGAAGTTATTTAGCGGATTACCAATAATTCAAACTGTTTTGGCACAGAGGGTTTCTCATCTAATATTTTTGTATGAGCTCCTATAACTTTTTACCTGTCACTCAGAAAACATTTACATCCTCAGGATAGATTTTTCTTCACTGATCTGTACTGCAAATTCTTGATTTGCAGTGCGTCTGGCCAATACATATTCTGTGCATGGAACTCCCACTGATGTCAAAGAAAGTTTCATGCATGGAAATGAAGCAGAATAAATGAATGAAAGCGCCTCCATGTATGACGGGAGAAATTTGCCCTTGTTCTCGTATGAAATTGCAGCTACTCTCTATAGCTTTAACTAAAAATAATAATGGTCTTTTATGGCAACCAAAGGAAAAACAGACAGTTCTGACAAAGATGAAAAGATTCGGTCATTTAAGATGACTACACTTTTCTTAAAATGTATCTACATTAAACTCTTTCATCACTGGCAGCCCCGGGACTGGGAGGTTGCCCGATTGTCAAATATTCTGGATAATAAGCAGAACACCTAGCAATGCAAAACACTGAAAAAAAACCAAAATGAGATATTAAGAAACAAACAAAAATGTGTGCAGAGTACTTTATTTACCAACAACAGTAGTGTTGTACATTGTAAGCTTATAATGTATTTGCTGTATTTATTTGCATTTACTTTCACTATACTGTATTTATGTAAAATGTAACTAAAAGTTATTTACGGTTAACATGCTGGCTGTTTGAGAGTTCTGCAAAATAGAATGCTGGATATGAAAGAGTTTACTGTATTGTTTAGTTTTCTGAAAGAACAAAAATACATTGTTTGTCATCTGCATTATTTAAATTTAAAATTGAGTTTGCAATTGAAAAAAAAAGTATGCATGTAGTTTGATTTCTGACTCCAAGACCTACTCTCTATTTTTTAAAATAAAACACGATACTAGAAAATGAACACAAGGATATTTATAAAAAGTATAATGTGCTTTGTGTTTCATCTAAATGAGAATTAGGTCTAGCCTTCAGTTGTAGACTATACTGTTGTTGGTGCATTTATGATGGACATTATAAGATTTTCAGGCCTATTTAAAGCATAATGGGAATATTTCTGTCCTAAGATAAGCATATTACAAAGATGTTATCAAATAATAGTTGCTTCTGACTACACTAATGACCCTGCAATATAACAATCTGATTCTAATGACACCTCCCAGGGTCACTTCACAAAAAGTCTTTTTGCTTTTCGTGCGCAGGAATCAGGATTGTGTGTGTGTGTGTGTGTGTGTGTGTGCACGCACAGGGGCACGCATGTACTGAGTAATATTAACTTGGCACAGAAGGCTGCTGAACAGCAATTTTAGCTGAACTCTGTGACTCATGCAAATTAATTTATCTGTAGAGAATGTTTGACAGCCAGTCAATGTTCCTTAATTCCAAGAAACTTCTCAATTACGGAATGAGAATTTGGGTGCCCATGTTCTGTTGAGATATGCTGTGCCTTGCAGCTATTAAATGTGATAGTCTTTTACATTTTTGTATGAAATGTTTGTGAGGAATGTCCTCCATTTTCTCTCGTTATATCATCTAGCTATACAAATGAGCAAAACAGAAGACACTGCTAGGTTATCTAGTTCATTTCCCATTTCAAAAATTCCCATTGTAGTATTATTTTGGATTGGACACGAATACAACTTAATTCTCTCATTTTTTTTTTTTTTTTACGCTCAGCTAGGACAATCCACAACAGTGGTTCTCACCCTTTTCAGTAACAGGGCACACAGTCTTCGTAGAGAGGTTCAACATAGTAGTGAGTACAATAAGCTAAACAAGGATCAAATGCATTAACGTTTCAAATCCAACACAGAACACACCGTCTTAGACAGCGAGCACAGACGCATTTTCAAAATCTGCTCAACGCCATGTTAGTAATGTTGAGCAAATGAGTAACCACTGAAACTTTCACTGGCTACTCACTTACTCACAGTTGGGAGAGGTGGCTCCTGAAAGTAGGCTCCCCTGCCTGCCAGCCCAGTCGGGCCAGGATGCAGTATATAAACCATCTCAACTCCAACAGTCTCCCACGCTCCCTTCTTCTCCCCACCTTGTCACAGCAGGAAGTGGGGCTGGGCTCCCTGCCAGCTCATTCAGGCCAGGACGCAGCATTTCTGCTGCCTCCTGGTGTGAATGGCATCCCCCAGGGTCAGCATTTCCCCTCCCAGTGGCTCTGCAAAGAGCCACGACAGGGTTGCAGGGGGGCAAATTGATGAACCTTGAACCGCAGCTGGTGTGAGGTTGTCAGTTTCCCACCCCCAACTCGATGGCTTTGCAAAGGGCCACAGTGAGGGGAAATTGACAAAATTTCAAAGCACACTTGGACAATTCTCACAGTGTACCAGTGGGCTGCGGCAAACAGATTGAAAACTACTGATCTGTAAGACACTGAATTTTGACAGCATGAGAGTCTCAAGGTATAAGAATATATTCGTGAATTATTAATTTTATATTCTGTGATACTGGTAAATCAAGAGCTAGTTCTGGTCAAGCTGTAGCTGTTAGCTAAAAACTGACAAACTCATAGCTAGAAACAAAACCAACCCACCTAAATGTTAAGTTTAATACCTATTTTGAACAAAAATAAGAATGCATTTAGAGGTTACACTCTATGAAATGCCTGTAATTCACTGCATGCATTAATCTCCCTCATAATATCTGTATTTATTGCTACAAGAACATATGCAAGTTTTGCTTTATAACTTTGAACATTTTTGCTCTGAGCTTGTGAACCCAGCCACAGGAATCATCCCCCTTCCATCCCCATAATACAGGGAGGACCAGCAAAAATTAAGTGGACCAAGGCAAGTTTTGTCAATTTCTCCCATGGTTAATAATTGCAGAACACTTTCTTCCAGTGTCTTGAATATTGAAGTTGGGAAGTAAAATAGTTGATATGAACATTTTCCACCTATTTTCTGTTTTAACTCTCATTAGGCCAGAAACATTAAACTGTGAGAATATCCCGAGAGGGGTCTGGTCCTCCCTGCAAGATATTTTGAACTGATAAATTAACATAACTGACATTTTTAGTGGTAACTTATTTTTGTATCTGTATCTAATTACTTTAACCTGTAAATAACCCTAATTTCTTTTTCCTACTTAATAAACCTATAGGCTGCATCTACACTACATTCCCCTTTCAAAGAAGGAATGCAACTGAGAGAGATCTAAAATGCAAATGAAACACTGATTTATAAATCTCATGCCCCATTTGCGTAATCTCGCACAATCACGTTTCTGGAAGAGACTTTTCCAAAAGCAAAAACAAACCAGTAGATGGGGTTTCTTCAGAAAAAAATCAGTTTTCAAATGAACCCTTCTTCGTGAAACTAAATAGGCAGAAGGATTCTTTCAAAAATGGTTTGTTCTTTTTTTTCCCAAAGGAACCCTGCCTACATGGTTGTTTTTGCTTTTGGAAAAGTCGCATCTGGAAACGCGATTGTGTGAGATTATGCAAATGAGGCACAAGAGTTGTAAATCAGCACTTCATTTGCATTTTCAATCTCCCTCACTTGCATTCCCCTTTTGAAAGGGGAATGTAGTATAGCTGCAGCCATAAAGAGTTAATTAACTGATTGTCTCTAGGCGTCACCTTTGGAGTAATATATAGGGTATCTATTGACCTTGAATAAGTGACAGGTCTCTTGGAACTTGAAGTGACCTAAATATTCTGTGATTTTTGTTGGGGTGGGTCAGGGGAAGTGAAGTGACCATTTTCACTAAGTTCAGCTTGCAGGATAGACTGGACAGTCTAAGGGGATGGTCTGACGCCATGGTAACACTGTTCTAGAGATCCAGAATTTCACATCTGATACTGACTTGGTGAAATTAATTTATAGCAATTAATACCAGTTTCAGTTATCTCCATTCTTTGAGTCTGCCCTGGGGCAGGCACTCATGGTCACGAGCCATTCCACATATCTACAATACCAAGGCTACGACTAGACTGTAGCCATAGCTTGAAATAATGTATGATATTTGCACAAGGTATGTAATTATGTATATAATTTATTTCAAGCTCCTTTATTTTGAACTCCAAATGGCACTGATTTTTGAATTAAGGGGATATTTCAAGTTTTCTGCTACACCTTTCATGATAAAGGGTAGCGGAAATGGGATACTGAACTTGAAACTGCACCGCTATTTTGACTTCAGCATGCAGCCCTGAGGGTTGCTATTTTCAGCTACATTTGTATCCTGAAATAGCAACCACAGGTTAGACATAGGCTGCGTCTACACTACGAGATAAATTCAACATTTACTAAATTCAAATTTTTAACTTTGTTCTTATGAATTCAAATTTAAGTGTCTACAGTCCCCCTGTAAATTAGAGCCACTGTTTCTCCATATTAAGTTTCTATGTTCCCATTGCCTTATCCAAGTTCACGTGCGTGAGCAATGCACTGTGGGCACCTATCCCACAGTGTCTTATCCCTGGTTTCTTGTGGGTATTTTATGCCAGAATCCCAGAATGCAATGCACTGTCCAAGAATTCAGAGCACCCAGTAACTGTGTGTAGGGTGCGAGAAGAGTTTGTAACGGTCTCATGAGAGCAGATCGACCCCTCTGTGAATCCTCAGGAGAATCTAAACAGACCAGTCTGTGCAAGGTGAAAGCTGCAAACTGCCATGGGAACAGCTGCAGAATAAGCCGCGCTTGCCAAGATTTCAAGGCTACGCTGGCAGTAGGCCACAAGAGACAGTGATAAGAAATGCATAGGCAATTTTAGGCAATCTTATGTTAATGAGCTCAGCTTTATCAGCTAGTGTTAGGAGGCCTGTTACAGAGCCTCTCCCCGAGCGAAGCTCCGGCACGTCGGGTTTCCCCCCATGGGTGACTGCGGCGTCTCCGGGGCTCCCGTCGCGGGTGTCACGCGCTTTCAATAAACCAAATATAGCACTCTCCTTCTGGGTGCAGCCTCGTCTCTGGGGAACCCGAGCCTGGTTGGCTACAATTGGCGCAGCGAGCAGGGTTCTCCAGGTACGATGCCTTTTTGGTTGAAAGCGGGGGAGGCAGGGAAGCCAGCGCTGTCCCTGCAGCGCATAACAGGATAGCCCTCGACGGAGCGATGGGGGCTGGTAGCGCGGATGGTGGCCTGTTGGGCAGCCCCAGCGGACTGTCCGGAGTTGCAGGAGGTGGCAGGCATGACGCCGGTACAGCTACCTTCAACCCAGATGACAGCATGGCACCTCAACTCCTTGTCATCTTCCTGACTACCTCGCTGACCTCTGCCACACCTAAGCATCTCCTCAGGAATGCCATCCAGTCTATCGTCTCCACTGCTGGTGCCACGGATTGCTGGATGTGTACCCTGCTGAACTCCTCTACCAGATTGGGAATTGAGTTTGTCCCTCTGAACCTGAATGATTGGTGGGACAAGAGCAACATCTTCTGGTGGGGACCAGTCTGGTTTGATGACAGCAACATCCACTCCTACCTTTGCTGCGGCCCCTGGGGTTCATGCTGCGATAGGGTAAGCCCCTACCTGGATAAGGAATCTGGAAGTTCTGGTTCTGGTTCTGGTTTTGTTATCATACCCTGTAACAGGATGAGGTTTGCTGGAATTTGAGTCCTTGACAACCTTGTCGTCCCGGGTGCTGGGAGGGTGGAACTGAGTGTCTTGCTTGTAATTCCTTGGAGTGGAAGCCATCGCGTGCAAGGAAGCTCCAAGGTTAGGCTGGGCCCTTCTGTCCCGTCCTCCTAGCCAAGCTGGTGTGGGTAGAGGTAACCGGTTTGAACTTTCGTGGAACTGGGTGTCTTGCTTGTAATTCCTCGGAGTGGAAGCCATCGCGTGCGAGGAAGCTCCAAGGTTAAGCTGGGCCCTTCTGTCCCGTCCTCCCACCCAAGCTGGTGGGGGTAGAAGTAACTGGTTTGAACTTTCTGGATTAGACCATAATTCCCATCTGCCTTCCTGTCTAATTGTTCTCTGTCTGAGTGTCAGCAAGGGATGGGGTGGGTCACGGATACCTCTGAGCGTGCACATATGGGCATGGCCCAAGCAGCTACCCACTTCAAGTGGAAACACTACTTACAGCAGTGCATGCGCTTGGGAGCCCCCACACTTACTGTTCCACACACCCTTCTCCTGGGAACCATTATTTTTAACTTTGCTTTCACTGCTCTCATATGCTGTTGTCAAGTCTGTTCCACAGGTGCACACTGTGTTGCCAGAAGAGCATCAACCACCTCACTTGATTCCTGCTAGCCTCGGCGTTCACAAAGGGGTCGCGGGGAGGAGTGTAGGGTGCGAGAAGAGTTTGTAACGGTCTCATGAGAGCAGATCGACCCCTCTGTGAATCCTCAGGAGAATCTAAACAGACCAGTCTGTGCAAGGTGAAAGCTGCAAACTGCCATGGGAACAGCTGCAGAATAAGCCGCGCTTGCCAAGATTTCAAGGCTACGCTGGCAGTAGGCCACAAGAGACAGTGATAAGAAATGCATAGGCAATTTTAGGCAATCTTATGTTAATGAGCTCAGCTTTATCAGCTAGTGTTAGGAGGCCTGTTACAGAGCCTCTCCCCGAGCGAAGCTCCGGCACGTCGGGTTTCCCCCCATGGGTGACTGCGGCGTCTCCGGGGCTCCCGTCGCGGGTGTCACGCGCTTTCAATAAACCAAATATAGCACTCTCCTTCTGGGTGCAGCCTCGTCTCTGGGGAACCCGAGCCTGGTTGGCTACACTGTGACAACGAACTGGAAATCGTGCCATTATCTCTGGCACAGCTGTAGCTTAAGTATGGATCCCCAATTGTTTCAAGTCATTGCAGACACTTTTGCAGCAACTTCCCAGACCGTCACGCAATTTTGCTTCCTATTACAAAGTGCAGTGATGGATCAGTATGATGATGATGATGATGATGATGGTTTTGAGGAGCAAATATTTGTACCGCAGTCCAAGAACCCACAAATTCTGGCTGTCCTGCATGCATTGCTGACAGCAGAGCAGCAGTTTTGGAATCGTGAGACCAGGACACACTGGTGGGATCACATTGTTTTGGAGTCCTTGGGTGACAAGCAGTGGCTACAGAACTTTTGCATGTACAAGTCCACTATTATGGAACTTTGTGATGTGCTGGTGCCCACACTGAGACACAACAACACAAGGATGAAGCCAGCTTTAACAGTTCAGAAGCAAGTGGCAATCTCTCTGGGGAAGTTTGCAATGCCCAACAGTTACCGGTCAGTAGCTAATCAGTTTTGGGTGGGCACATCTACAGTGGAGTCCGTGGTGATGTAGGTGGCCCATACAATCTGTTGGCATCTCCTCAGGAAGACTGAGACCCTGGGAGATGTACAGGCCATAGTGGATGGCTTTGCTTCCCAGGGTTTTCCTAACTGTGGTGAGACAATTGATGGCATGCACATCTCCATCATGGTCCTGGACCCCCTGGCCTCTGAGTATATAAACTGAAAGGGGTACTTCTCCATGGGATTGCAGGGGTTGGTAGATCACAAATGTCATTTCACCAACAGCATGGTTGAGGAGAGTTCATAATGTATGCATTTTCAGAAATTCTGGGCTGTGTAGAAAGCTCACGGATGGGACTTATTTCCCAGACAGCAAAATCTAGATAGGTGACATGGAGATGCCTGTTGTAATATTAGGTGACCTTGCTTACCCTTGGCTTCCTTGCCTTTTGAAGCCCTACACAAGGACCCTGAACCACAACAAGGAAAACTTCAATCACAGACTCCGAAAGTGCAGAATGGTGGCGGAACACGGCTTTGGCCATTTAAAAGTGAGGTTCAGATCCTTATTGACTCTTTTGGACCTTTCTGAAATTAACATCTGCATTGTGATTACAACATGCATTATTTTGCACAACATTTGTGAATCCAGGCAGGAGAATTTCCCATCCACCTGGAATTCTGAAGCTGAGGCCATCAGCAGGGTTTACTAGCAGCTGCCTACATGGCCTTTCATCAATAACCATGAGAAGGGATCAGCAATAACAGATGCTTTAAAACACAGCTTCATGAATGATCTGTCACACACGACAGTGACGTATTTCTCTGTTGTAATACCACCCAAGCCCAACTCCCCACACTGCTTTCTGCTCCCCACCAAATGTGAACCAATTAATCAGGCCATGTCTTACACAAAGAATACTTTTAATTGGTCAGAGGAGCTAATTTGCAGTAAGTAGAATGTGTGTCAAGGGAGGGTTATTTTCCTAGAAAAGGACATCTCTGTGTTCAACTCTCCACCTACCCACCAACACCCTGTTCCATCCGCCTCCAGTCCTCTGAAGATTTTGATGTAGCAGCGAGCACCTGTGCTTTCAGCCCTCCACCAACCCAGCTGACCCTGTTCTGTCTGCTGCCAGTCCTCTGCGGACATTGGCATAGTGGCGGTCACCTGTGCTTTTAGCCCTCCACCCCCCCAGACCTGGCTCTCCCCAATGATTTGTGTACCCGACCATTCATGCATGCCAAGAATCACACTGAGCTCAAAAGAATGAGTTTATTTTGTGGGGAGGAGAGAATTAAGTGGCAGGGACAAGAAGCCTTGTTGGGGTGATGAATAACCTTTTGCAGTGGCTTATGGGGCTAGAGCAGTAGGCTGCCCTTGCCGTCCCTACTCACGCTCAGGTACCACAGTACTTGGGGGTAAGACCTGTCTTTAGGCAACTCTGGGCAGCCATCAGCGGAGCCTGCAGTGCTACATTGGGTGTCCTTCTGCAGCTGCAGCATGGAGCTCAGGACCTCTGTTTGGTCATTCACTGCCGTTAGAAGATTCACCACTTGCTCTTGCATTTTCTGCTGCTGCTCAGGCTCTAGTATCATACCACTGACCTGTACTTTGCCACCACTGAGCTGTGTCCCTTGTCATCTGACCAGTTTCTGACTCAGGCTTCTTCATGTGCTGCAGAATGAGATCCTGCTTGCACCTTTTTTCACTTCCTCACCCTAGCTCCCATGCCGTGAATGGCAGCTGTAACATAAGTGAAGTTCAAAATTAAGATACAATTCAGACAAAGAGCCTTACCATGGAATGAGTGGGTCTCTGTCTCTCTTATCAGAAAAGGTTTCTTTTTGCAAGGCCTCTTAGGGCTTAATAAGTATGGGATTTGAAGCGTGCATTGCGTAGTTCACCACTTACCATCATTTGCACAGAACATTTCGTTGTAGATATGGTGAACTATTGTCTGCTTTCTGGGGAAAGGGGATGAGCTGCAAAGTTAGTGAAACCATCTGGTGTCCTGGGCCAGGGAGAAACTTTATTCACCCAATCTTGGAGCAATCGTCCACAATGAGAAAGGCCCACAGACCTCAGCAGCTGTGTGGTGAGAAAGGATGATGGGGAAGGGTGTGATTCTAGCCACGTGGATAGCTGGGTGAAGAGGATCCCTGTAAAGTAAAAATCAATGCTGGGGCGAGGGGTGGTTTCATGACATCTGCCTGGCTAGGGGAATAAAGTGTTTCAGCAGTCACTGGAGAAGACTTCATCAGGGAAAAAAGGCCTTTTAAAAAAGGGCAAGCCTGTATGGGGAGGTGGGAGGGGTCGATTCCAGCCGTGTAGACAGCTGGGTGGGGAGGGATCCCTGTAAAGTGAAAAGAAATGCTGGTGGGGAAGGGACATGTGGGGGAAGAAGGCCCAGAGAGCTTGCAACCCACATGGGAGGGGGGCAAGTGCCCGCCAGCCATGTAGTATGGCAATGCACTCCAAGGAAATGCAAAAGGGCAGGAAGCCTGGAAAATTTGCCAAAGTGCTGTGTGGTGCCATGACACTACATTCCTAAATGGTTGCCTTGCATGGCAAGGTGTGCTGCTGTGGAAGCCAAAATAAGTCAGGCCTGCCCAAAAACCTTGTGAAAAAAATACAAGAGTGCTGGGATGAGGCCTTCAAGGAGATCTCTGAAAAGAAGCCCTCCATCCCCAGAAATATTAACATGTTATTCTGAGGGGCACAGGTCCGTAGAAAAGCTGTACCCATACCTATACGTATACCCACTGAGTGGCTTCCTGGACTTTGTCATACATCTGCTGGCATCCTTTCACCTTCACCCAACATTGTGTAGAGTCCTGGGAGTAACCTCTGTTGGTCATCTCACACAACATGGCATTGCAGAGGTCCACATTTCTCTTGGATGCCCCAAGTCTCTTCACCACTGATTAGTCTCTGCAAACTACAAGGAGATCCAGAATCTCCTGATGTGTCCACACTGGAGCTCTCTTGTGAGCCTGAGAACTATTAGTCAAAAGTGCTCATGATTGCAGGAGATGGCTGCCAATGAGACTGCTACCAATAAGGTTCAGTGCAATGCGATGGGTAAAACAACTTTTCCATTATGGGTGCCCTTCATATTTTCACACCTGGGTGCTGATGAATTCATATTCAAATTTAATCAAAAGTTCATGGGCTTCCTGTGACCTTCCTGTGCGCCTGGATGCACAGTAGTGGAGAAGAAAGTGGCCATACTTGGCGGGTAGCAGCATAGCTTTGTGGGATACATACAGGGCACTTCTGGAAGCTAATAAAGTCAATTTAAAGACATAGCTCTTCCATACTGGCTTTTACTCAAGATTTTAAATTCAAACTTGATGCTACACCCACCCACTTCTGATGATATTATGATATCAATATTATATCAATATTAAGGCTCCCTAAATTGAGCTAATGGTATTTACAGTGAAAACGGTCACATGGTAATATCAAACTAACTGCCTTACGTTCAAATGTATCTTGTAGTGTAGATGCAGCCATAGCCTAAATGTTGAAACCCATAAGGGATAACAGTATATTGGTGAATAATTTGTCAAGTTTACTTTTATTAATTTTGCTCTCATCCACTTCCCCGACATTTCAACATCCTAATAGGTCTTGCCTCTGTGTGTGTGTGTGTGTGTGTGTGTGTGTGTCTGTGAGAGAGAGAGAGAGAGAGAGTGCGCACTACATATAAGCTTTTCTAGAGCATTTATCACCACTGTATTTGAGCAAATCACAAACTTCAATGGAAGTATTAAATCAACCATCAGGCTCAGCTTTCTGCAAATAGGACACTACACATAAAAACCCCCTATCCTTCTGTGAGTTGTTCGCACCTGGGACTGGGTGGCCTAATGGCTAAGACCCCCAGCCAGGGCCTGTTGAGTGGGTCATCAGCCCCACCTGAGAGTCTATGGGTTAAGTTTGGGGCATGGCCCTGAGAATCTAGTTCCGCCTTTGGCAGGAGAGGGGTTCCCTGCAAGCAGGGGCTCCCCACTCCCCTCAAGCCTACAGGAAGGTCCTGGGCTGTGCCCTCCAGCAGCTGACCAGGTGGCAGCTCTGGTTTGGGGCCTGCTGCCTCAGAGCCAGCTCCTGCCTCTTGGCTAGTCAGCCTCAGACTGGGCTGGCTTCCTTCCCTTTATACCCCTTCAGGCCTGACACTGGCCACAGGTGAACCGGGGTGGGGCTGATTTGGCCAACAGGCCTTGTTTAATCCCTGCCTTGCCTGGCCTCCCTCTCACACTCTTACACCTTCTACTAGGATGCAGTTATTGCCTTAGGCATTGAGTGGGATTATGAACACAATAGCTGTGTCTACACGTGCACACTACTTCGAAGTAGCGGCACTAACTTCGAAATAGCACCCGTTGCAGCTACATGCGTCGGGCGCTATTTCGAAGTTAACTTCGACGTTAGGCGGTGAGATGCCGAAGTCGCTAACCTCATGAGGGGATCGGAATAGCGCCCTACTTCGACGTTGAACGTCGAAGTAGGGACCGTGTAGACGATCCGCGTCCCGCAACGTCGAAATTGCTGGGTCCTCCATGGCGGCCATCAGCTGGGGGGTTGAGAGATGCTCTCTCTCCAGCCCCTGCGGGGCTCTATGGTCACCGTGGGCAGCAGCCCTTAGCCCAGGGCTTCTGGCTGCTGCTGCCGCAGCTGGGGATCCATGCTGCATGCACAGGGTCTGCAACCAGTTGTCGGCTCTGTGGATCTTGTGTTGTTTAGTGCAACTGTGTTTGGGAGGGGCCCTTTAAGGGAGCGGCTTGCTGTTGAGTCCGCCCTGTGATCCTGTCTGCAGCTGTGCCTGGCACCCTTATTTCGATGTGTGCTACTTTGGCGTGTAGACGTACCCTCGCAGCGCCTATTTCAATGTGGTGCCGCGCAACGTCGAAGTTGAACATCGACGTTGCCAGACCTGGAGGACGTGTAGACGTTATTCATCGAAATAGCCTATTTCGATATTGCTACATCGAAATAAGCTATTTCGATGTTGGCTTCACGTGTAGACGTAGCCAATGTGTGCAGCGTTCACTTTTTATATTGTTCCTTGTACATACTTAAAGATGCTGAATTGTTTTTAAAAAAGGCAAATGCCCTCATTAAATTAGTATCCCTCTGAGATATGATAAATGACAACTTAGTTGCTTTTCCTAATTGGCCTATCTGCTTAAAAATTACAATAAAAATTTCAGTCCTGTAAACACAGAAACATATTATAGCCTTTAAATAAGCAAATGGTCCCATTGACTTGCATGGAATTAATCAAATGTTTAAAATTAAGTACCTCACAAGTGTTTGAAATATGAGGTCCTTATTCATGAGAGGTGGGAGAAGAAACAGGGTCTTTGCTCTCTACTAAATTACCATCTGCTTACAAATGAAATGCTTGTAACTCTTCACATCAACCTGCTATCTTCCTCCTTCAGTTCATCTTATTTAACATAGCATCTCAAAAAATTTTTAAATAAAACCTTACCACAATTAATGAAATATATTGCCTAAATTCAATACTCAAAGAAAGTTTAAATTGTGGTATTTTACTTGTCCTAATTAAAATTCAAATATTCATAAACCACCAAAGCACCAAAAATGCCCAACTTCCGACCAAAACCAACTCTAATTATATGCATCTAAATAAATGCAATCATGAGATGCAGTATACCATATGAAATGTATCATTAATGAACTAACTGAGTTTTAAAGAAATGAATCTAGATGACAGGCTGACTTGCCAAGAGGCAATGGTTCTTTTCTTAAAGGATTTGGAGGCAATAAGCACACAAATTGGTTGCAGGTTTAAAGATTTTATTAAGCAAATATCAGAGTAAAGTACAATGCTTACGTCCCCTCTGCTGCCAGGAACCCCCTGAAGGACAGCAGACGGACCCCAGTGGCCGGTATGTAGCACAGCCCATGGCTCCAGTCTACACCAAAGTTCTGATGTTAGGAATGTCCGTGACATTTATATACTATTGGATCTACATTAACTAACCTATTAGTTTGAGAACTCAACAAGATTGTTGATACATTGCATATTTTCCCAGGTCCGATAATTAGCTTGGGTGAGTAGCAAATAGTCATCATAGATAACTATGTGGTCATCCCAGACACTCCTGTACTCCCATACGAGCTGGATAGCCTTGGGACCTGTCCCAGACCTTGTTGAAGATAAACAGTGTATTTCTAAACTATCATCTTGAGCAAGCAGCTAACTATTTGAGAATGATGAAAAAACAAGGAAAAGCAAAAAGCACAAATGGCTGCCTAGGGCACCCGGGCCTGAAAAGAAGAATCAGGCATAAAATGGAATGACTGCTGTACACCATCTAGTTTCCTTGGAATCACAATTGTCTTCCACATTTCCACTACCAAGGAATAAACTGGAAGTTGAAGATTCTGATCCTCAATTCTGGATTCACTCAGTAGAGTGGAGAATCAAGCCCATAGAGACAGAAAAACTTACTATCCCTTGTTCAATAATTGCATCTGAAACCTGAAAGAACAACGAAGTGAGAGAAAAATAGTAATTGCTCATGTTTGTAATCATGTGAGCTTCACTAGATGCTGAATATTCCTAGGACTGAGACTGACTAAGTAGGGTCATTTATTTGTGTGGAGGTGACTGGACCCAGAAGGTGGAGGACACATACTATCCCCACCCCCTGCCCCAACCTACCCTGCCTAACTAATCTATAGCACAGCCCCTGCTGGTTCCCTCTCCTGGTGCTGCCAGTCCATGTGGCTGTTGAGTACGTTCTCCATATGCTCTTCACGTGCTCTCTGGCCAGCAGCTGCACGTGGGAGAAGGGCAGTTCAGCAGGGGGCATAAATATGGGACAGTTAGCCTCTTTGTTAAAATAAGTCAGGACACCTTCCGGGTGCCTAAAATATAGGACTGGCCTGGCCAGAATGGGGCCGATGGTCACCCTTATCTAAACTCACAACTTTTAAATTAGATTCTGGAGTGGAGTTCTATTGCACACTGCTCATTTCATGTCGAAATCAGTGGCTACAAAATAAACAGGCTTGTGTGTTTGTATATTTTGAAGCAAAGTGTTTTGATTAAAAATAGTACTGTTAATTACTCCCTACGGCAATTATTGAGGCTCCTCAAGGGTGGAATACACCATCACTTGGAGGCCAACACATTGGGCAGCTAGCCATGGTACATCCCAATAAACCCTCAGACACATTGCTAAATGACAGGGGTTTTTTCTAGGGCTAGTGGGAAAGGAAAGGTTGCAGATGCCCACTGTACACCCCTCTGCACTGGATCCCTGCCCAGCTGCTGCTGCTCCTCGGATACGTCCTGCACAGACCAGCACCCAACTGAAATGTCAGCCAGTCACAGACCCACACCTCTTGGCATAGATCTTCTCTATAATCCGTTCTGCTTTGCCATGCAGTTGTTGCTTCCCAACACAATTTAGCCACTTCCCAGTTCAGGATCTTTTCCCTTCCATTACCTGAGGAGGGGGCTGATGTACATGTAAAGTAGATCCCTGGGAAAGGGACAGATGGGACATGTAGTTCTTGCTTAGCACATTTATCACAGCACTTTACTATCTGAACTAAAGGTTCTCCGCTTTCACTGTGAATCCCATCAGTTAAAGATGTCAGGTCTGATTCACCATTGCTTTATACAGGTTTTATGCTGGAGTAATTCTGTTGATTTCAAAGGAGTTATACCAACATAAACTGGAACAGGCTACAGTGGATTGGACCATATATTTTCAACTAATTTGTTATATTTTAATACAAGCTCATACTTCTTCAACCAGATCAATACAGTTCCTTCAACATTATTGGATTTTTTGCTTCACAGCACATCTTGTCTACAGTTGAAGTATGAGTTGATCGTTCTATTTTTAAGAACAGTGAATCTTGTTCTAATGTCTTGTGGTTTCACCTGATGTACATGATTTCTTTATTCATGTCATTTTTTCAGAAGTACACAGAAGCTAAATTATAGTCAGAAAAAAATCAGAAAAAATAGTGAGAAAAAAATAGTGGGACCATATTCAATGTGACTATGGAAAAAATATTGTGATCCACCCAAAGTAATTTTTCTGCAGAATTTTCTTTCATGGAGAATTAAAAAAAAAATCAGTTTTCACTCCAGTCTTGGAAAAAGTCACATATCAAAATCCTTCAGGAAATGGGGCTTCTGTCCATCACACAGCCCTACTAAAGTTTGATGATATTGTTTAGTTTTGAACAAATATTAAGTGTATATTATTCATTTTTGCAAGAACCAACTTAGTGGAAATCTCTAAACAAGAGTGAAGCACAAACATTCTTGAGACTTCTCCAAGCCTTGCCTTTATTGAGTTAGAGAAAGGGAGTTTTATATACATCCACAAACACCCATTTCTCAGAACGTGTTTATTACAAATAACTTAATAAATTTTCTATTTTATTCTCTTTACTTCTCTAACACTTTCCAATTAAGAAGCAAAAACACTTGTGGTAAACTTCACAAGTAGAACTAGTACCCTTGATATTTTGCTTGTTTATAAAGAGTCATGCTTTTCTATGATGCTATACAACAAATTAGCAATATATACTATTTAGTAGAGCAATGACACAGGCCAACATGATGTGAATTACAATTTTGGTTTGTGTCAGCTTAATCTTGGTTCCCTCCCTCATGAAGAGAAATTAGATCTTACATTTAAACGCTGTTGTTTGTTGCTTTCCAGAGATTGTAAAATCCTTTGTCTTAGTATCTTAGTATCTTAGCAGAGGTACTTACTGTGACAATTGCTACCAAAGTGGCACCTTACCAAGGGCCTAAGGGGAGCAGGCACTTAAACTGCATGCATATTTATACAAACCATCATTTCTAAGTGGATTTGTATTCCACACACAATGCATTTAAAAAGAAAGTGGTTATATAATTAGGACATACATTTTACTAATCTTAGCACTCCCTCTCTTCTTAGAAGTTCCCATCTTTCCAATTTTCATTGTTTTGTTCTCTCTCCTGCCATCTTACTTTCTCTCAGACTGTTTTGTCTTTTGGCTCTCTCTTGCTCATTATTTCTACCTATCCACATTAATGTCTCCTGGAGATTAGATTTTAAGTAACATTTTGTTCATGAGGCTACTCATTGAGGTCAAATGGGCATAAGAAAACAGCATTAGTGCAAATGTTTACTGCCCTGTTTATTAAATATATTTACGCTTTATATTGGCATACTAAGTCCTGCATCTGGCTATTGAAAATCAGGCATTATGGTAGCAAGTCCATCAACTCCATGCAAAAAATACTATGCACAGGGTTTATTTGGCTGTGCTGTCACATCAGTTGGGACTTGCCGTTCCTCTGTCTGAGCAATTCTAGGGGAATCACTCCAAATTCTGATGCTTCATGAATAAGTATCACTGTTTATTCTTGCTTTGCCCATAGCCAAAGGCTTCCAACCATACCAAACAGTGCCTTTGTTCAACCTGTCATAGAAATTCTACCTCCCACTAGTATCACAATAGATCCATGCAAGGTGAAGGCACCCATAACCTTCTAGAACTCAGCAGCCTTGGAATGAAAACAGCAGTTATGTTAAACATAAGGTGACCTAAAAGAAGAAGAGCCAGAATCAGTATAAACTAGTATCTCATGATCTGAAAAGACTACAGTCCTAAACAGTGTCCATGCTCTTGATTTGGCAAATGTCTTCCACCTAAATTTCCCTGGAAAAATCCAGCCCACTACTCTCCAAATGGTGCCCAGTGGGGAAGGACATGAAGTCTCATGAACCTTGAACTAGGGCCTACAAATCCATAACTAGTGCTCATACAATGATCACAGAATCACAGAATCCCTGGGCTGGAAGGGACCTCAGGAGGTCATCTAGTCCAGCCCCCTGCTTCAAGCAGGATCAACCCCCACTAAGTCATCCCAGCCAGGACCTTGTCCAGCTGGGACTTAAAAACCTCAAGCAGCCCACCTGTGAAGAGTGTGGATTAGTGAAGCTTTAGCTCACAAAATCCCACATTTACTAAGCTCTTGACTGGTGAGCCATCCAATCCCACTGACTGGCTGGAACTCACTTCTTAAAGCAGAAAGAGTCACAAGAAGTTGCCTGGTCAACCAGTATTTTCCCTGGCTGTCTGACACTTTGGACCCTGACTACTGGTTCCTGTGCTCCTATCCCAGACCCCAGTCTGTTCCCAGTTCCTGCTTTCCTACCTCACTTCAGATCCCTGATACTATGCCCTACCTTTGATGCCGACTGCAGTTTTGACCTCTGGATTGACTTATGCCTCTTTCTTTGACCTTCGACTTGACTCCTGGTTCGGCCTCTGGTTCTAGGCTGATGACTCTAACCATTAAGAATGATTGCCCATGCCCCAGTCCCTACTGAAGTTTGTGAGTTCATTTTTTTTTAAGATTACTAAAATTGTATTTGCAATTTATTGCAAAGGTGCCTATAGCCCCAGACAGGTACTTTTTAATTAGCTTAATATACCTAAAGGAGAAATCTACCCCTTTAACTGTTAGAGCTAGATCTGTGCTGATTTTCTGCATGCTACAAAGTATGCAGTTTCCCAAGTGTTTGGGGTAAATATGTGAGTCATGAAGAGGGCTTGTTGTAGTTTCTGGTGGGTAGAGCCTAAAGTGTTACTATATATACTTATATGCCACCAGTAAATATTCTTTGAAGTGGGATAAGCAGTGTTTGAATTGATGATCCAGGTAGTATTTGAAACTTGAAAATTGGACCATGAGGTATTGGGAATGTATAAAAAATGTATAAATATGACTTTTTCAAGACAGTGTTAAAGTCAAATACCATGCCTCCATTCTACTTAAGTGCCTCAAAATATGAAAGCATGCAAAGCATAATGAAGATAATGAAATGACTAAATTGCAGCTATAGAGAAAATAAGAAGATTGTTTCAGTTTTTGAAAATAACAAGGAGATAGTGAAAAATTCTATGGGCATAAACAAAGTGACACTTTAAAACATTTGATTGAAACTACATAGAATATACGTTGAAGAATTTATCTGGCATTAATAAGGTTTTTATCATTTTATTATATTATACCGATTCTAATTTCAGCTCATCAGACTTCTTGTAATCAGACTGATAAGAACCTCTGTTCCCTTTTCAAATGGTTACTTCTACACACCTGGGCCCAAAAGTCAGACTTGTAAGGTACTGTTCACCTCCAGAGATTTGCTAAGTGCCTGCAACAGTTCCCTTCAGTGCCACTTGAAGATGTAGTCCATCACTCAGAATCAGGCCTTAAAAATGTGTCACCCACCAAACATCCTTAGAAAACAGCACCCTTATCCCTTCTATGGGCTTCATGAGACTTGACTTCTTTACCAGTTCCTAAGTCTTCGATAAATCTTCCTTAGATATATGTGATATAGATTTGCTTTTGAATATAATTGATAGCACTTTTGCCAACCGAAAAATGAATTAAATGTCTTATGAGCACGCTTCGATGGCCCCACTTGTCTATGCAAATTTCACAAGGGTTATTCCTGAAAGCACAATTCAGAGAATTCTTTTTTTCTATGAACTATGAAGTACAAGAAACAACTCCTTCAAAACAAACACCCCTTCTTGTAGTTTTTCTTTCTTACTGTGGCCCATTCAACAATCCTCTCTAATTTTCCATAAACTATCCATAGTTTCACTTTATCACAATTGTTTGCAATGGTACTTAATGGACTTACCTATTCCGTGCCATTTTCTTGCTGTAAATGAATCACCAAGCAATAACATCAATGACTATTCCTCAGAACAGTTAAATTACAAAGTAAGAAACAATAAAGTAGATAATGTCCTCTCTGGCCTCTATACAATCCGAGCTTATCTTGCTTATATCCGTTCAAAAATGTTGCTACAAATAACACTTCTCTTGTTTTGATCATCTCACCTTGGACTCCATGCCCTCTTCTGATGCCTCCTTCTTCACAGCAAAAGCCACAATTTACCTGTCTTCATTTTAAAGGCCCTCTACAGCTTTTCCCCTGCATGCATCAAGACATGTCATTGCTGTGGTTTTGAAAATGATGTCAGTCTTAATTGTTTATTGAGTAAAAAGAAATCCACTAAGCCACTTTATGCTATTTCCTGTGTTTCATATGACTGTGTAGACTTCTTTGTAACTAGCTGCGAGTTCATTTTTTATCCTCCTTTTGATTCCTCCTCCTTTTCTCCTGTGATACCTACAAAAACAAAATAACATCAAGGCAGCTGTTTTGACAATCGCTTAACAGGCTAAGAAGTGTTGCCACATTGTTTCTTTGCAGTACCCTATCTGTCTCCTATGTTCCCTGGTCTTTTTACTGTACTTAACTTGGGACCTCTTCTTGGCTGGAACCATCTCTTATGTTTGTATGCTGCCTAAGATAAAGAGGCCATGGACTCTTCTCACTAGTGTAATAGTTAATAATAAATTTAAATGGTAAAGCCAAATGTTCAGAAGTTAGGAAATGTACAGACTTTAATTCTGGTAACCTTAATTTATCTGCCATTTGCATATGCATTATGATTACATGACCTTTGCAGGCTTCAAGAACTTTTAATGACATTTATGTAATTTTATAAGTTTTTTTAAAAAAAAACAAATGTTGAAAAAAAAATCCATAGTGTCGAACCAAACTGATTCCCACTTGGTCATAAGCAGGATTTTGACTCTTGAGTTGACAGGTAGTAGCATTGAAATTACCACTGCATGGGGATGGAGACAAACACTTGCCCATGAAAACAAGCAGGCCTGCAGCACCTCTAAGACTAACCATTTTATTTATTGGGTATTGAACTGGTGAATAAGTCCGACTTCATCAGACTTGGGGCAAAAAAAAGAATCCAATTTTTGCTCCAAATCTGATTAAGTAAGTCTTACATATGAAAGCTCATTACCTAATAAATAAAATTGTTAAGTCTTTAAGGTACTAGAGGACTGCTTGTTTTTGGGAAGCTACAGACTAACACGGCTACCCCTCTGAGATGGATTGCCAGTGAGTTTCACAGCTATTTGCTAGATCAGAAGTGTGCAAAGGGATGGGTTCTCCCCCACAGTAGGGCACAACATTTTGTATGCGGGGCATAACACAATCAGTTTTCACGCTCCGCACAGCTTCTCCTGAGCAGCCTCTGCTGCTGTGTCACCAAGGGAAAAACCCTCCTGCACCACCGCTGGGCCAATCAGAGCTCACAGAGGGCTGTGAGACAAGCACCGGGGGCAGACAGCAACTTCCTGGCTTGATGAGGTACCCTCCTTGGGTCCTCCCATGCACACCACTACCCTTTCGGGGCACCCCCTGGAGCCTCTCAGCACCCCCTTCCCAGCATTCCATCCCCTTCCTGAGCACCCCCACATCCCTTCCTCAGGTCCTCCCACAGGTTGGGTATGGAGTGGCTATTTGCAAGGCCAAAAAGGGGGACAAGACCTAAAATGTTTGCTCGCCCCTGTGCTAAACAAGGAAATGTTGAAGAGTGGGACAGTGCCACGTCTCTAAGAAGAGTGTGGTATAATGCCTTACCTTTCCTCCAGCCTCTCTTCAGCTCCCTCCAACCCCCTTACACATCCTTCTGTCCTCTCCCGCAATTCCTCTGCCTTTGCTTTGAATCCCTCTCTGTCCTCTACACCTCTGGCTCTTATCTTACCCTGTTTCTGTATCACTTAGCTTTCTTCCACCACCATGGATTTAAATTAGGCTGAGTGTCCTTAATATAGCCTGGGAAACAGCAGGGGGAGAACTGAAAGCCCAGGAGAGATAGTTCTCCCCTTCTCAGTTCTGCTACCTAGCTCCATGAAGACTCTCATCAGCCGGGAAAAACATTTGCTCAAGAAAAGTCTTGTTTGGTCCCTGAACCTTGAGATGGAATATATACAGTGACTTTATGGCAGTGGTGGGCAACCTGCAGCTCCTGGACCACATGTGGCCCATCAGAGTTCTATGTGTGGCCCATGAGGCATTTTATTTACTACTTCCCCCATGCGGGGTCACCAGATTCTTCTGATTTCCATCACTGGGGCTGACAGCCCCCGTGAGCCCCTGGCACAGGGAAAGTATCCTGGCTTCATACCCCCCCAAAAGGGGCAGGACCGAAAGTAGAAGGGGTGGGGCTAACATCAGTCAGGCTTCAGTGCCATCTGGCCCACTTTTCTGCCCCCTCCAGTCCTCAAAGCCACACAGAGCAGTGCTCCAGCAGCCATTCGAAGGGGCTCAGTGCTCCACAGGCTACCTCTGCCACAGTAGATGTGGTGGTTGGAAGCATCTCCAAGCCCCTTTGGAATTGGGGCCCCAGTGCAACTGCTCCCCTCACCTCCCACCCATGCCAGTTGGCAGGCTTGGTTTCCATCTGTGTAGTTTTTTTTCCCCCTCCCAATTACTATTAAAGTGACATGCATATAGTGTAAGAGAATGTGAAGAGAGGTGCATGCTGATATCTGTATGCTGTATGCTTCCTCTGAGCCCAATCAAAGTGCTCCTATGGATCAAACGGCACACCCTGCAGACTCTATGCACACATACTCAATTAGCAAAATTACCCTTTCCTGGGAGACCATCTGGGTTATGACAATCTTGAGGGCCACTGAGATGAAGGGTGGGCCCACTCGCAGCTTTGTAGGGAGGGATAGCCCAGTGGTTTGAGCCCTGACCTGCTAAACCCAGGGTTGAGTTCAGCCCTTGAGGGGACCATTTAGGGATCTGGGCCAAATAAAGTTGGGGGTTAGAGGTAGCACAGTGGTTTGAGCATTGGCCTGCTAAACCCAGTATTGTGAGCTCAGTCCTTGAGGAGGCTGTTTGGGGCAAATAGACGTCAGTGGTGGTGCTTGGTCCTGCCAAGAGGGCTAGGGACTGGACTACCTCACCTCACAAGGTCCCCTCCAATTCTAGGAGATGTGTATCTCTAATTACACTTTTTTAGCTTAGGTTGGCCATTGTTCCTCTATAGGTATTACATAGAAACAGTACATAGGAACTGTGAAAAGCTGAAGCATATACAATTCTGATAGAATCTCAAGAGAATTTACCTGCCAAACTCTAGCAAGACTCTGTTCACCATTGTGAACCTAGATTTATCAAAAGTTTAAACATGGCCAGATGTGATGCAGATTTTCCCAAGGACAACAAACGATAGAATTCTGTAATTGAGGCAATTCCTCACACATTTCAAGTCACTGGACCAAAGCATATAGGTACTCAACAAAACAGCTGCATGAATTTTTAACATTATCTATCTAACATTTTCCTGCATCTTACTCTCAGAAATGATGAACCATGTCAGTTGAAACTTTCAAAGTGAAATTCAGCCTGAGGCAGATAGCCTTCATGGAAAAATATCAAATCAAACAGATAAATTTTGGCAAAACAAAAAGCTACTTCAAACTGAGTCTTGTTTTAATAGAAATTGTAAGGAAATTTTAACTATAGGCATCAGAACCTGTGCTACTTAGAATAACAATAATGAGGAAAAGGCTTAAGGATCCCCAGCTTGGAATAGAAAGGTTAACGGAATAGGATAATGAGACTGGAAGCAATCTTGGGCCCTTTCCTTTAAATAATCAGAGATGTTCTGATGAACTCTGGTTGTAGGGGAGAGCAAACTTTTCTAGATGGTAATACTTGTAAAAGAGTTGTTTTCTTGCAGTGTACGCATTGAATTGAATGGGACAAAAAATGTAACGTTTGGTTCAATTGATATCCAAACCAGTTAAACTTTGGAATATTTGGATTCAGTCATTTCATTGTCATCTGAAGGACATTATAATGTCTTGTACTTTGCTTTGTTCTTTTCTTAATTCTGATCACTATCCACTGACCTTAAGATCCACCTTCATTATAACATGATAATCAATTAGAGTTTGGGAAAGCAAAAGGCAGATTTTTCAGTGGGAAAAATGATTTTTGCTTTAGATAAAATTTATTACATTGATTCACACAAAAGTAGGTTATATGGCCTAGTACTGAAAATGAGGATTAAGCACATCACACTTATTTTGCTCACAGTGCAATTTTTCATTGCATACAATTTTGCCAGTCACTGGCAGCCTTTATCTAGATGTGTGTGGAAAAAGTCTTGCAGCTTATGCATGTTCATTTTTTTCTAGAATATTCGTTCAGTAAAAAGATATTCCACATATACTTGAGATGCGGGAACAATACTAAAATAAGACTAATCAAATTAATCAAAAAAGTGATCTAGAGCAGCGTTTCCCATTTTTATTTGGTCATGGAACCTGTTTAAACTTGAAAGAAATTTGTGGACTCCCTAGTAACAGACTTATACATGGCTTAATCCCTCTCAGTCCCAAACTCACCCGCCCATCCCAAGGATTCACCTGCCTCAGCCCTGACCAGCCCCTGGGACTAGCTCATCCACCAAAAGAGTCTCCCAGCCCAACCCTTCTTGAATAAACTCTGCCTGACTTAGCTCTTCCCGTTACCTCACCCAGCATGACAGATGAACCTACCTTAGCCACATCTGATCCTCCGACTCTAATCCCGAGGGCCAGATTTCATCGGCTGCCCTATGGCAACGAGAGAGGCCAGTTGCAGCCATTGAAAGGCAAGGACAATGCAGAAACTTGAGGATCTGTCTGGTTCCCCTTCCAGATAGCTGTTGGCTCTTCTTGTCCTGCCTCTGTTGCACATGCACCAGCCACTTTGCAAGTGAAGTGCTTTCTGCAGCTCCCTGCCCTGCCACTGCTTAAATAATAGAACTAAATTTGGTTGGTTTACGGGCCAGATCCTTCCCGCTGCTCTGCTGGCCATTAAATCAACTAAATTTAGTTCTACTGTTTCAGCAGTGGCAGGGCATGGAGCCACAAATGACTCCTTAGAGCCACATGTGGCTCTGGAGCTGCAGGATGCTGACCCCTGAAAATTTTCTCATGAAGCCCTTATTTTCACTTCAGAGAACCCCGGGGTTCCATGGAACACCATTTGGGAAACACTGATCGAGAGAAAAGGACTAGTGAAATAAGGGCACTCTTGCTCTAGTTTTCTATGAAAAAGCAGATATGCTATTTCAAAATACACTCTTTTAATGGGAAAAATGCATTTTTAATGAGTAAGAGTTCCATGTGAAAATAGCTGACAAACTCCCATCATGTTCACAATTACAGGAGTTCTACAAAATGTCCTTACCAACCGACAGGTGCTATGATTAGTGATTCTGGTAACAGCAAGGTAAACTCAGAATGGGGAAGCATGGAAATCCCATTGGGAATAAGGGAAAATTATAAAATCGTAGAAATATAGGGCAGGAAGGGTCCTCAAGAAATCGTTAAGTCCAGACCCATGTGTTGAGGAATCTCTAAATTAAATCTCCCTTGCTGCAGATTACATCCATTATTTCTTATCCTACCTTCAATGGTCATAAAGAACAATGTATGCCAGTCTGCTCTCTTTATCATATTTGAAAACCTACCAGGTTTCCCCCTCAGTCTTTTATTATCAAGCTTAACTACCTCCAGTTTTTATAAGGTCAGGTTTTGTTAACCTATTTTAATTTTTTTGCTTTCATCAAGACTCATTACAATTTGTACACATCCTTCCCAAAGCACAGTATCTGGGTCTGTGTGAAGTACTCCAGTTAGAGTTCATTAGTGGTGAATTAAGAAGGTTATTTACCTCCTTTTTCTTACATATCATTCTTCTTTTTAATAGACCTCACAATATTAGTCTACTTTACAATTATCCCACATTGTAGATTTATATTCTATTTATGAGCCATGGTAAACCACAGGTCCTTTTCAACAGTATTACTATCTTGCCATGTATTCCTTATTTTGTAGTCACTTGTCTGATTTTTCCTTCTGTTAAGAAAAGTACCACACTTATCATATTTCAATTTCATATTACTGAATTCATACCAGTTCTCGGACTGAATGAGGTCATTTTGAACGCTAATCCTTGCCTTCAAAGTATTTTTGACCCTTCCCAGATTGGTGGGACTGGAAGTATAGTCCTGAAACCAAAGTGGCAGCCACAGTGAATACATATAAATAAGTATATTGGGGCATGATGGTTTCTGTGATTTCTCCCCTTTCTCTACTGCCATCTCATGTACACTGCACCTCACCTCACTCATGTATACTGAAATGGGTTTGGAAGCACCACACCAACTTTTCATGCATTTATAGCCAATTAATTATGATAATTTGGTGGTCTTTGTATCAAATGAGTACTTTTTCCATAGTAAAATAAAGGTTAAGTGTTGTCCCACAACCCTTACAATGTTTGTTTTATTTACATCCCTGAAGCTTAGAATTGTGAACAGGCCACAGTTGTGTTGTACATCGCTTTTTTCTGAGGTTTTACTCAAGTACAATGGCCTAATAGATTGGCACTTTGTTTGTATGGTACAGTGCTTGAAATAATTTTTATAAGTTGCAAAATCAAGTGTACATCAAGTTTTGCGAGCCCTGGAATCCCAGTCGAGGGACTGGAATTTGAGAAGACAAATAGACATAGACATGGAATGGGAAAGGAATCGAAAATATTTGGAAGAAGCAAAGTGAGCAATAAGACAGCAGTAAATGCAAAGGAAAATGTGATTAATTAATTTAAAAACAAACAAAGAAAAGTGAAGTACAGAGGTTCTAATACAAAGGAAGGGAGCAGACTGAATAAAACTCAATGGAAACAGAAAATCAATATTAAGAAAGACCCATAACAAGGATGGCAGTTTAGAGTACAAATTCCTAAGACATTAAGGTGCTTTAAGAGCACCTGTTCACCTGAAAAATCAATGATTTGTGGTGGGAATGGTTTCTGGCTTTTCTCATATGTGTGAAAAATATTGAAAGATCTCAGTTTCCCCCTGAAGCAGAGCAGGATGATAAAAAAAAAATTGAAATTTTCACTGGATGGACAGATCATTTCCTGGTCAACTCTAGGACAAAATCACTTACTTGCTTTTGGATATCTGATCTGAAGTTTAATAATTAGTATTCTTATGGCTTTAACTTTGTCAGCTCCTCCATTAATCCCTGCAATATAACACCTCAATCAACATATCTGGTAGCTACATGTTGTACATAACTCAAGAGATTTAGGTTGGTGTTATCACACCTCTATGCTTTCCACTATGCTGATAAAATCAGCCAGGATGACTCTGTGTCTCCTTTCCCACCTCTGCCTTTTTGCAAGCACACATCGAACATCCTGTGCACCAGTCTCTCATTCTTTCTGTTTTCACATTTTCTCTGAAAACTCTCTTCTACATTACCCTCAAGATAAGAGTCAATCTTAAAATCACTATTGTTCAATTTATCCCTCTTGTGGCCTTCTCGGTGTGTACCCATGATATCTCCATTTGTCTTTTAGGATTAAACTCTCTTGGGGTAGGTAGCACCTTTATTCTGTGTTTTATACAGTGCTGAGCAGATTCCTAACACTTCAAAATTAATGAATAATAACACATAGTTTGAAACATGCTGAGTTCCTTTCTCAGACAAAGCACATCCAGATAAGGTGGGGGAGGGGCAGGGGAGTCTTATGAGCAGATATAAGTCATGTCCTCAGTTGTGATTGGCTAACAGTTGTGTATGGTGATTTGTAAAACTGATTATAGGTAGTGATAGATAATGCTTAATTTATTTCTCATGAGAGTGCAGCGCCAGGAGTCAAGGAAGAATCAGCCTACAAAAACATCACTTCATCATGCAGATAATTCACATCCACCTTCCTCTTCCTTTCAGTTGTATGGAAACATTTTAAAAATAATGTCCTTGAATAAGAACATCGCTGTGCTGATTCAAGGCTCTATTTAGCTGAAAATTATTCATGCCCAATAGAAATGACATTTTAGTTTCAGACTGCCAAAGTGAACTTTATTAGTATGTCATTAATCATTGTCTTGGAGGTGACACCTGGGGAAAATGATTTAGTGGAGATTAGAGTGCTCAAATGCAACACTGAAAATATCACATTTATTTCCAACATCAGTCAGTCAATGAAATACATTTTAGCAAAAAAATGACATTTATGTACATTTAAATTTCCTGGTAAGGCAATGCTTTGCTATCTAGTCACAAATATTATCTTGTTTTATTATTTTTGCATTTTATATTCAGTTTATGGTTTAAATAAGAACTAAGAATTGTTCCCAGTTTGAAAATGCAAAATTTGTGTTTATAAAACAGATGTTTGAAAGACAAATAAGATAAGGGCATAGAGATACAGAGACACTTTCATCAAGAACACAAGTATTTTAGAAACATCCATTTCTCTTAGATTTTCACCTACAACACCTGGTGTGTAGCTACTCTTCTACTTCAAATGATTTTAAAGCCCTCACTTCATTAAATGTGGCTTTTGCTTACCTTGTATGCACCAGAAAGCAGGCTTTTCTTTAAGAGAAAAACACACTTTGGTAATAGGCCCTATACTCTAGGGATATTGATCCCTACTATGTGACAATGGTAGAAATAACCTATCATCCCTGAGTCATGTAATGTATGTGGAATGAAGGACTCTGTCTCTTTGGGCTCCATTCACAAAGAACCTTAGGTGTGACAGTGTTGAACTTTCTAGCACCCCCTTCCTCTGTCTGTGGGGAACAGGGCTGTAAAGAAAACTCTGGTACCTCTCCTGGGGTACAGGATATTCTGGTATGCAACTTCCTGAGGGTTTGTTTTCTTACTTCATTTTGCATAGGTTGTTTAGAAGGAGGAGAGGGACCCTAAGAACATCGGCCCTGACCAAAGGGTGTAGCTAAATGGGCCACGTAGGAAGGTGTTCCAGGAACAACAATTAATGAATGTCTCTTTGAAGGTTCATTTTAAAGAGTTTGTTTTCATAGTAAAAAAGGTTGCTCTGTCTGAACCTTGACAGAAAATTCTCAAGATTATTTTTTGCCCAGAATAACATGCCTGAAAATTACTTGTGGGTACTGAGAAATTGCAGACAACTTCTATAGTGGTCTGAGGCAAAATGAACCTTGAGATAGCACAAACGTACTTAAAAAAAAAAGTATATATATTACAACCATTTACAAATGAAAAATACCTCACTCTAGGAGCTCACAATTTGAAATGCTAATGAGAGAACAATCATCTAAGATTAGATTAATGCTGTGCATGCTCTGTGCATATGTGCTGATGTGCATGCCTCTAGTCAAATGTGAAGGCAGTATCCAGAGTAAAGAGTGGAATACTTTTACAGAAAATATTAATCACAAGCAAATTGGACCCTTCAATTTTCAAAGTCAGTGATGCTATTAAATTTATAAAACATAAATTAATGTGATTTAGCTCTTTTAATATACAGGAAAAGTGAGAATGAGTGTCTGTGACATCAGTTTAAAAGGTGGGGGGGGAAAAACAAAACACAATGGAGGAAAAAAGGAAAAAGAACCACAAGCTAATCCCTCTAGTCAATATAGTATGAGCACACTGGACTCTAGGTATGTCTGCTTTACTCAAATAATAAAAATCTCACTCTAATGTCACACGCATCGGTAAACCATAATTTGGTGGGGATTGAATAACTATGGTATAGATGGAAATTGCATTGGGAGGAAGAATATTTTCCTTCCTGAGGATGGCTTAGCAAAGCACACAAATCTACTTTTCATGGTATTAAGAGCAGAGACATTGTCAGAAGTAAATATTTGTGCATGTCTGCTTTGGGAGTGCAGGGATCACTCAGCCAAACTCAATGAACTGGAAACTATAGGGTTTTATAGTTAAGCTACAGGGCTAGGCATCCAGAGTCTTGAGATTTTTTCAGCTCTGTAACCATTCTTCCAAAATGACCTAGAACACAACATTTTCAGCCAATGTGTGATGTTACAGCCACAGACGTTTATGTGGTATGTACAGAGGCATCACGCTAATTACACAGCATTTGGAGGTTTATGGAAAGCAGAAGCAGCCAGAAGGCTATTGGGGGAGTTCACATACCTTTTAACCTAGGATTAGTCACTCGCACAATTTAACACAAGGAAGCACATGTTCTCCTAATGATGTCCCCATTTCAGCTGGTGCTGAAGAAGCGTGCTTGCAAAGTAATAATTTTCCCTTTATCTTCCCCTCTATTCTTGTGTAATGTGGAGTTCTTAATTTCCACACTCACACCCTCCTACACAGGACCACACATACGAAACAGGTTTGTGGACTTGTGAACCCATAGAAGAGCATCTAGAATCCTGTTGTGCTGCAGATTCCTCATATGTAAAATGAAGATGACAAAGATTTCAAAGTTGTACAGATAAAATTCTTGGATGCAAGGTATTGTAGAAATACAAAATGTACTTAATGATGAGCTAAAGTAGGAGGGAAGAAAGTAAAGCTGGCTACACCAGAGGCTTACGAGATGATTGTAGCAAAAAAACCCAAAAACCCTTGTATGATACTTATGCCAAGATCTCATAATAATCCAGACTGATTATAAAAATGACCCTAATGAGCTCTCTTTTAAGGGAGCTGATGTTATTCATTGCATTTTAACAGCCCTAATGTGTATACCAGAATATCCTTTAATGACAGGAATGAATGCTTCCGGAAGCCAGTAGCAACAAAGGCCAATGAATTATGAATATCTGAAAGAATTGTAAGCATTAAGATATAAAACTGGACCAACTTTGCTTCAGATAAAGGTTAAGAATGAATTTACAATACCAGTATCTGAAATATGAAACTTTACGTGGATAGAGGCAGAAAGCTTGCATGACTACTATAGGTTGATACAGCAACAAGTAAAGGCTGAAAACTTCAGTTTAGTCAAAAGTAGGCTGAAATCATGAAAGGGTTCATTGTTCATTTTGGATACATCTACACTACAGTGCTACATCAAAGTAGCAGGCGCAACTTCAAAGTAGTGCACATCATGTCTACACATACCACACGCTACTTCGAAGTTGAAATTGATGTTAGGAGTGGTGACGTCAAAGCTGCTATTCCAATGAGACGATGGAAATAGGGCGCTACTTCAACATCTAACATCAAAAAATGACATGTGTAGATGCTCTGTGTCCTGATACTTTGAAATAGTGTGGTCCGCCATGGCGGCAATCATCTGGGATGTGGAGATGTACCATCCAGCCCCTGAGGGACTCTATGGTCTGTGTGCGCAGTGGCTCTTAAAGCCCCACAGACCTGGAAACCCCATGGCAGGAAGCTGAGATCATGCAGGCAGCAGCCATCACATGTGCTGTCCCTGCATGCCCCAGCCAGACCCCCAGCACCTGACAAAGACGGATGGCGACCGGGCAGCCAACCGAGTGCCCACAGGGCTCCCCTTCTGAGCCATCATAGAGCTCTCAAGTTTCCAGCTGGTGGGGCAGGAAGCGGGGAACCTCCTGAACCAACACTGAGCTCCATGACCTGTTGGGGCTTCAGGGCAAGGAGGAGGTGCTCCATGTAATGGGGAGCAATTGGCAGAATGTGGATGTTTTCACTCATCTGGCCAAGGTCCTGACCACCTAGGTTCTCCCTGCTCACACTCCTGACCATGTCAGGAGTAAGGTCAAGGAGCTGCAGCAGGGTGATGCCTGGGCACAGGACTCGACCAGCTGGTCAGTGGCTGCTCCCACCACTTGCCCCTATTACTGGGAGCTCAGGGCCATTCTGGGTACCTGGGACACCTCCTAACCCCTAGCCATCCTCGACACTGTGGCCAAGGAGCCCCAACAGGACGTGAAGTCAGAGTTGGGACTGGAGGCCAGCCCCATGCCCCAAGGGCCAGAACCAGAGCTGGACACTGAACCAGGGAAGTGGTTGAGCGAGGAGGGGGAGCTGGTGCTGGACCTCCCCTTCTGCAGCTACAGCCAGGAATCCACCCAACGGGCTTCCCCTGACCGCAGAGGTGGGTCCTCAGATACATACCCCACAAGGCACACACCCTTGGGGCCTGGGTGAGGGCACAATACATGACTGGGCCCCCTCACACCCCCAGCAGACCCTGGCTCACCAGGACCCAGGCAGACCATGGCCCCAGGACAGCAGCACAGCTGCCATTGCCTGTCAGCACCCGCAGACAGTGCCACACCCAGCCCCCGGGAGGAGGGCTGGGGGGGGCGGACAACACAAAGGGGCCACCCACAGGGACACCACATGCACTGATCAGGGACAGAGGACAGGGACCTGGCACCCATGGGGGCATGGGCCATGGGGCAGGGCTTAGTACTCATGGCTTTCCTCTTTCTTCCCCCATTTCTGCAGCCTCACCATCCAAGGGCCAGAAGAGTATGGCACCATCGCTCATCCCTGACAGTCCCCATGGGGAGAACTGGCATGAACCCTGAGGTGGCTGCTACCCTCTGGTGCCAGGCAGACATCGTGGAGTGGAGCCTGCAATTTGAGGAGCAAGAGGCCACCTGGTGCCAGGAGGCCTGGGACACCTTTACGGCCACATTTAACAGGGTGGCAGCCTCCTTTGAGGAGTTAGCAGCCTGGCTGCCACCTCCACTGCCCCCCCCCGCCACTGCTCCACCTACCAGTTCCCCAGGACAGGAGCCTGCTGGGGCCTATTGCTGGGCTGAGGACCCTCCCCGGCCATACATTCTGGTCCTCCCAGCTTCCAGGCATCCTTGCTGTGGACCTTGGACAAGGGGGAGCCTGCAACCCAGACCCGGTGGGCGTTGCGCATATCCACACTCACCCCAGAATGATGGGCCAATGGCCGGGCCTTCCACATGCTCCCTCTCCAGTAAATAATTATCTCCCCCTCCATGTATATAGTTGTGATACTTGTTTTTTTCCCAAAATAAGTACTCAACACAGTTCAATGGTTAACAATATAGTTACAGTTTTATTTTTCCCAAACACCTGTGTAATGTGTGCTCACTGGGGAGGCAGTGTGAGGGTGTTCGGGACAGTGTGCAGGAAGCCCACTGGGGGTGGCCAGGGTGTCGCTCACTGGGGCCCTTCATCAAAATATTGCTGCAGTGCCTCCCAAACCCAGACCCCCCCCCCGGTGGTCCCAGCAGCTAGGGGTGGCAGCTGCTGGGGGTAGCCCATTCTGGCCTCGACCACCCACCCCTGCATGAAGGCCTCCCCCTTACCCTCAACAAGGTTGTGGAGCATGCAGCAGGTGCCCACAACCTAGGGGATATTGGGAAGGCCAACATCCAGGCAGGCCAGGAGGCAGTGCCACCAGCCCATGAGATGTCCAAAGGTCCACTCAACCACCCGCTGGGCATGGTTCAGCTGAGCATTGTAGCACTCCTGACTGACAGTGAGGTGGCCCCTGTAGGGATGCATGAGCCAGGGCTGGAGCTGGTATGCTGCATCTGCCATGAGGCAGAAGGCCACAGAGGTGTCCCCCAGTACCATCTCCCTCAGGGGGGATATAGGTCCCTGCCTCCAGCCGCCGGCACAGGCCCAAGTTCTGGAACACACAGGCATCATGGGTGCAGCCAGGCCAGCCCACATACACATCCTGGAACTGGCCCCCAGCTGTCCACCATGGCCTGCAGGACCACCAAATGGTAGCCCTTCCTGTTTATAAAGCATCTGCCACTGTGCTTCAGGGTGCAGATAGGTATGTGGGTCCCATCAAGGGCCCTGAAGCAATTTGGGAACCCTTTTGTGACGAAGCCCATGACTGCCGTGTTCGGGTCCCCAGCTCAGATGACACTTTGGAGCAGTAGGGTGTTGAGTGCACGCACCACCTACAGGGCAGGGACATAGGCACCCATGAGGGTGAGTAGGATGCACCCACCTGCCCCTCACCCCAGCCCCTACCCTGGCCTCCCTCTCCACCCCACCCTCACCCCCCCGTGGGTGCATGCCTGGGCCTCCTTACCTCCATGACAACGTCCCCAGTTGTGGCCTTGCCCACACCAAATTGGTGTCCCACGGAGCAGTGGCAGTCTGGAGTGGTCAGTTCCCAGACAGCTATTGCAACCCTCTTCTCCATGGTGAGGGCACGCCACATCCAGGTCTCCTGGTGCCTCAGGGCAGGGGTCAGCCACTGGCAGAGCTCCAGGAATGTCTCCCACCTCATCCTGAAACTCCAGAGACACATGTCATTGTCCCACTTCCCCACAACTAGGTGCTCCCACCACTCAGAGCTGGTGGAGTGGAGCAACAGGTGGGGAAGTGGGGAACAGGAGAGTCTGATAGTCTGGGGTGTCCCATTCTGCCCCTGGGGAGGACTCCCTTTCCAGGAGCTGCTGGGTGGCCACCCGTACAGCTCTTTGCAGGGTGCCTGCTCCACAAGTGACAGCCTGTAGGTCATCGAGCTGCTGCTGCTGCTGCTGTGGGTCCTGTCTGCAGACACTCTGTCTGCGGGGCTTGTGGCAGCTCTGCAGGCCTCGTGCTGTGAAGGCTTAGTATGTTTGTCAGGGGCCCTTTAAAGCAGCAGCTTGCAGTTGCCTCAGATGTGCATCTCTGCCCTTTTACCCCATCCACGGGCTTTTGTGGCCCCTTTTTTTAAAAGGGGCTGCTTGTGTGTGTAGACACTCCCATTTGCCATCCTTATGATATGCCACTTTGCTATTTCGACATTGCACATCACTGGTGCCAGCCCTGGAAGGTGTATAGACACTACGGCGACATCTACACTAGCACACTACATCGAAGTAGCCTATTTTGAAGTAGTAGTAGTAGTCGGAATCCTTCGATACCGAGGGATCATGGGTTTGCACCCCAGTTGGACTGATTCGAGCAGCGTCTTCTGTGTCTGTGCAATCCAATCCTGGAGTGGCAGTCCTTTTCGCACTATGAGCAGCAGTAACCAGATGTCACTCTGGTATCACGGGCACAGATCTTCCTGAGGGCTCTCCTGTCTTCTGCTTCTTTCACCAAGGTAGTTTCATACATAGCAAGAGCTTCCTTCGCTCCCTTTTCCAGGCATGCCTGTCTGAGGCAAGTGAATGCCAGGTGTTCACACTGATAGAGAAAGCGCTGAGATCACACTAGCACGTGTCCTTGTAGCGCAATTTAGGTCGCCCTTTCGGCCTCTTTCCAGACGCCAGTTCGCCGAAGAGGAGGTCCTTTGGTATTCAGCCATCCATCACGCATGAGACATGGCCCAGCCAGCGCATACACCTCTGTTTGAGAAGGGTGAACACGGAGGCAGTGCCTGCCCTCTCAAGCACTGTGCTATTGGGGACCTGGTCCTGCCATGAGATACCGAGTATGCGCCTAAGTCAGCGCATGTGGACTGTGTTGAGCCACTGCTCTTGTTTTGAGTGCAAAGTCCATGTTTCACTGGCGTACAGCAGCGTGCTCAAAACACAGACTGTGTAGACCTGCACCTTGGTGTGTACAGTGAGTTTATTGTTAGCCCATACTCTCTTCATCAGCCTGGAGAACATTGTGGTGGCTCTTCCAATGTGCTTGTTGATCTCGCTATCAAGTGACAAGTTGTCCGAGATCGTCGAGCCTAGGTACACAAACTCATGGACAACTTCCAGTTCGTAGTCTACCACGTTGATAGATGGCTCATTACCCACGTTTTGGCCGATCACCTGGGTCTTCTTTAAGCTCATTGTGAAGCCAAATTTCGTACATGCATCCGCAAAGCGAGTTATGAGTGACTGTAGTTCCTGCTGAGTGTGAGCAGCAATAGCTTCATCATCAGCAAAAAGGAACTCCCTTAGATGCTTCGTAAGCACCCTGGTCTTCACTCTAAGCCTCGACAGTTTGAAGAGGTTGCCGTCCGTTCTCGTGCGGAGAGAGATGCCCTCTGTAGCAGTTCCGAAGGCATATTTGAGCAAAACTGCAAAGAAGATGCCGAACAGTGTTGGAGCCAGCACACACCCCAACTTCACTCCGCTGAGAATCTCAAAGGGTTCGGATGTGGATCCATTGTATACGACAGTCCCCTTCATGCCTTCATGGAAGGCCCTAATAATGCTGAGCAGAGTTGGGGTTCAGCCGATCTTAGCCAGAACATTTTGAAGTAAGAACATCGAAATAGGCTACTTCGACGCGTATCATCTACACGTCCTCTAGGGCTGGTGCCATTGACATTCAACGTCGAAGTAGCAACGGGGAACATGGAAAGGAGCTGCCTGGAAGGAAATGTGGAGCATCCACACACACAAGTGCTCCCCGTTGAAATTAGGAGCCAGCAAAGCCTGCAGACGGGGTCACAGGCTGGACTAGACCTTCTGGGGCAAGAGCAAGCCACTCCTTTAAAGGGCTCCTCCCAGACACACTTGGCCTGCACAGCACGAGGTCCACAGAGCCGACAACCAGTTGCAGACCCCGTGCACACAGCATGGACCCCCAGCTGCAGCAGCAGCCAGAAGTCCTGGGCTAAGGGTTGCTGCACGCGGTGACCATAGAGCCCTGCAGGTGCTGGACAGAGCGTCTCTCAACCCCTCAGCTGATGGCCGCCATGGAGGACCCTGCTATTTCGATGTAGTGGGACGCAGATCGTCTACACATGCCCTACTTCAACGATGAACGTCGAAGTAGGCCTCTATTCCCATCCTTAGATAGGAATAGCAATTTTGACATCTCGCCGCCTAATGTCTATTTCAACATTGAAATAGCACACGGCTCATGTAGACGAGACGCGTGCTATTTCAACGTTGTGCCAGCCACTTTGAAGCAGCTGGCTAGTGTAGAGGCACTCATTGTGTCAGACAAATGGCCCATCTAGCCCAGTCTTGGGTCTTCGCATAATGGCCAGTTCCAGAAGCTTCAGAGATAATGAAAAGAATGGGGAAATTATCAGGTGATCAATCCAGTGTCAGCCCGTCCAAATTTCTGGCAATCAGAAGCCTTATTTCAAAATAAATTATTCCAGAGGAGCTATTCTGAAATAACACAGCTACATACAAAGGCCACATCTACACTAGCAAATTCTTTCAAAATATTTTTCAAAAGAAGGGGCTCTTTCAAAATATCCAACAGAATGTCTACACTCATAAGGGGTTTTTCAGAAATTAAATCAAAAGAATGTGGCACTCCTTTTGCAAACACTCTTCCACTCCTTTTTCAGTAAGGCTGTTTCCACACATGCCACTTCAAAAGTGGCATGCTAATAAACAGCCCGAAATATGCTAATGAGGCACAGGTGCAATTTCCCGATGCCTCATTAGCATAAAGTTATGGGATTTGGAGTCTGGAAGATGTTTTTCCAGACTCCAAAACAACATGTAGAAGTGCGTCCCCTGGGGGGGGTCTTCTGGAAGGAAATCCTTCTTCCGGAGGCCCCTTCTTCCAGAAAATTTTTGGGAAGAAGGGGCCTCCAGAAGGAGGACCTCCTTCCAGAAGACCCCCCGGGGGCTGCGCTACTACATGGTGGTTTGGAGTCTGGAAGAGTGTCTTCTAGACTCCAAATCACGTGACCATATGCTAATGAGGCTCTGGGAATTTATATATGTGCCTCATTAGCATATTTGGGCTGTCTAGTTGCATGCCATTTTCTAGCATGTTGTTGTAGAAACAGCCTAAGAGAGCCTTCTTTTGAAGATTTTGAAAGAAAAAGTGTAGATGCTGCATGGGCCCTTTTTTTGAAAGAGCAGTCCTCGTGGTGCCAGACTTTTCAGTCCCTGGCTTGTTCTTTTGAAAGAGTTGGGGTGTGTGGATGCTCTGTTTTGAAAGAGCAGATCACTCTTTTGATCTGCTTTTTTGTGTGTGCACACTGTCTTTTGAAAGAAGTTATTTCAGAAGAGATCTTCTGGAAGGACTTCTTATGAAATATCTCTGTAGGGTAAATGTAGCCTATGCACATTTCAAAATATCACTTAGCTATTCAGAAATACAGCATCCACCCACATAGACCCAATTTCAAAATAGAGCCATTGAACATACTATAGCTTATTTTGAAATAGGCTCTATTCCCTGTCTTAACAACACCTATTTCAAAAGTTCTATTCCCTGTAGAATGAGGTTTACCAATTTCAAAATAAGCCAACTGCAATTTCAAAATAGCAGTTACATCATGTAGATGATAGGAGAGTTATTTTGAAACAACTTTGCTATGTAGACACACCCTTATTGGGAAGTAATAGCCTTTTGACAGGCCCTAAACCTCATGTTTTAATACATTACCTGCCTCTAAACTGCTTCCTTTACTAATGCTTCTCCCCCTCCTGCCTTGCCCAGGAGTCCAGTGTAACATTTTCATTCATTAAATTAAGTACATTGGGAGGCATGGTTAGCACTATTAACATAATGCATGGGTTGGATACAGCAGCTGACTTAGCCTACTTGGGCTCCTGAGCAAGCTAAGGGGGAGGAATTACTGTGGCCAGGCAGCCCTCAGTGCTGCCTGGAAAACACCATGCAGCTTCCCCGTCAGCCCTCAATGTCACCTGGAACACACCATGAGGCACGTCAGCAATGACTGAAAGGGCTGCCGAGACTTTTTTATTACTGGTTCTGGGGCAATTATCTCTCCCTGCACCCACCACCACATCTGTAGGCCTGTCTCTATTGCAGCAGATGATGGTCCAATAAAAGATATTGCCTCACCCACCTTTTTTCTCAAAGAATCTCTTTAATCATTAGCCGTATTTCCTTCTGAACTTTTCTTGCAGAGCTGAAAAAAGGAAAGTTAAAGAGCTTTCAATCAGTTTTACACTGTCCTCGCTACTTTCCTTTAAACTAGTCATCTTTTATATGTTTGCTGCTCTCAAAGGTATGAAATCTTGTTTACTGACAGGTTTCACTACCAACCACATTTGTCTCGTCAAGTTTCGAAGTTGAAAAGCAACAGCCACAAATGAAGTGGCAGTGGTGATTTATTATTGGCTTGCTACCTCTTATCTTGTATAATAGCTATGTCTAGCCTACATTGTTCTCTTTATGGCAAATGGCTTATGGCAGGTATTAGAAATGATCTTACCTACTGTTAAAGCCTTGCATATTTTTTATTTTTGTTTTTTTTAACCTTGTTGGTTTGCAGTGAAATAGCATTTTCATACTGTTATGGTCTATTATTAAATCTCTATTAATACATACTTCTGGATGGATCATAATTTTGATGATAGGAATTAGTTTTTTGATAATTTGGAAGCAAAACATTGCACTGTGGATGAATACTATATAATCTGCCAGTTAACATTGCAATCAATTATGATTTTTAAGAAACATGATGACTATTATTTTGTTTGTTATAGTTTTTTACAAAAACTGTCCGAAAATTAGCAGCTTACTTGCATTCTGGTGCTTCTAAGTCCAATTACATTACTTCAATAATTACAAATGTAAAATAAAATGACTTATATGCTAGAAATGTTATGGCAAAATTTTGTCAGGAATGAGTTTTTTTAATGGCTGAGTTAAACACTCATGACTATATTAGGACAATTCCTATATAGTTATGCTTTAAGAATCCTTACAGTAATTTTATTTGTGTTATTGTTCTACTATGCAAAAACTTCCATTAAAATAAACTATCATATTTTGGTACAAGCATATATAAACATATGATCCATGCCCTATGGGCTTACCAATATTATACAAGAGGAGTTGGGGAAAAAGACTAAAGAAGGGTGAAAGGGATAATACTACAGACACAAAGTGGATATTGGGATGACAGCCACAAAGCTTACTAATTCCTGCTTTTTTAATTTATTATCTACATCCAATCGTCGCCTACTTGTGTTCAGGTATTCTAAATCTTGGGACAAATGCATTGCTCAGACAATGCATTACAAAACAGAATAAAAGCTGTCTTACCCAGCTACTTGGAGATTCCCCAGACCTATGACCTCATATAATGCCAATGCCCTTTCTATCCCCAAAGTAGGGTATATGGCCAAAGAAGTGGGTGTGGCCAAGGAATCACTGCCACCTCCTTGTATCCCCTCTTCTTTCCCCCAGCCATGAACATGACTCACAGATGCATTTTCCCTGTTTAACTCAGCTGCTGAGATGAATTTGGGCCATACCTTTATTTCCGTATTTTAAAAACGTAATTGTAACTATGTTCCTGTCTCTTCTGTGAAAATATAATTAAGGTTGAGCTTTCTGTTTAGCTTCTCATCCTATGACTGTAAACACATTGTAGAACTGTGGGCAAGTCACTCTTACACAGCTATCTTTCAAAGCAGAGCCTCACTGTAAGGATAGTGTTTTATGATGGAAGCAGTGAGGGGGAAAAAAACCCCAAATGTCTTTATTAATACATGTTTTCACTTCCAAATTCAGTTTTCAGTTATACTGGTCTAAAACCCAAGTAGCTTCATATATGTCAATTTAATTATTCAGACTTTTCATGGGTGGAAGTGGCCTCAGAGCTTGGTCCACTGACCTTCCCTTTGTTCTGGACAGGCAAAAGCAGAAAGCAGAGACTTGGCAAATAATTAAAGGATGCTGTTTAAAAGTTGAATAAGTTATTATGGATCATTTTACTACCTTTAAAGTATAATTTCCTCCCTTTTGCTAATATCTCATCTGCACCACTGACTCTTTAAGTAGTGCCGTACCATTTGTAACCAGGCCTACATGCATCAAGAGCTCTGATTCCTTTACACAGCTTGCACCTTTCACCCCATTTTCTTGCATATGTTAAAACATGAGTGGAAGTTTTTTAGGGCACTTTTCCCCAGAGTAAGCAAACTAATAGAGTATACTGAGGAATAGGGAAAAAACAAACAAAAAAAACAAAAAAAAACCCCACACCTGTGCAATAAAAAGATAACAGCAGATCTCCCAAATGAATACAGAAAGGGAACCTCCTCAAAATTTTGGGGGAGATAACAGATGATGACCACAGTCACCAATCTGAAAGAACTGGGAGTGAGGGAGAGAGATTCTCCTAATCCTTTAGTAAATTACAGCACAAGATTCTGCTTTGTAAGTCAGAATGAAACATGACAGTAAAGAAAAAGCTGTTTTTAAAATATCACAGAACGGAGTAGTAGGAATCAGAAGGAAAAGCGTCATGCATCAGAGGGGAATTGTAAGAGGATGGAAGGTGTAAACTTAGTTAGGTGATAAGGGGTCAGTGCCCAGGTGTTCATTCTTTCTAATTTTAGATAATCACTTACCAGCAAACCCAATTATCAACTTGTTGAATTTTTTAGTAACTACTTTTTCAAAGTTTAATTTTAGCTTAGGAGTGTATGCATCAAAAGGCATTCAGACAGTTCAGGCTTCAGTGTGTAAATGGCTTGACACAGGATTGCAGGAATGTGATAAGTTAAAAAAAAGAGGGTGGGGACTGAACTTAAGAAGATGACTTTGAAAATATCCTTGAAATTCAAAGGGCTTCCAAGACTGAGCTGGGATATAACTGACTATAACATCCTTGTGCCAAACGTCATAGAGAACATTGTGTGTAATTTTTAACTCTTTTAATAATATTTAGAACAGAGAGCAAAAGGCTGATCTCAGGACTGAAATGTAAGCCTTACTTTTTTATGATAAAATTTTATTCAAATTTGTTTTTGTAATTGTGCAGACACTTACAAATATCCTGACTCCATTAAAGTAAATTATAGCTTTGTCTTTTACATCAGTATGGCCTGGGTTTTGTCATCATTGTTTTAAATAAAATCAGGCTATATACAAATAATTGTTGTTTTAATATGTGATATTTTAAATAGCATTATAACCCCCAAGCCTCTACTCATGTCCTGTATTAGACATAAAGGTGAGTTCATAAAATTAAAAGTCTCCATACTTTTTAAAAATTTGAAATAATAGAAAATTTCTGTCTTCACTTATCCATTCCTTCCAACACAAAGCACTGCAGGACTGTAGCGTATTAGGAGACCCTGTCAGAATACTTCATGAGGCAAACGAAGGTTTCTAGGGTCTAAGGAAAGTGATGGTCTTGCAGGATTGAAGTGCTGGGATAATGCTTGTTAGCTTTCCATCATAGTGCTGTGCTTTGAATTTTGGTTGTCTGGGAAGGAGTGTAATTCCCCACTGAAGCCACATAAACTGAAGTTAGCAGGTCTGTCATCAAGGTGCTTACGAAGCTTACGGAGAAATTCTTCTTTGTATTCGTGGCCTTCTAGTGAGCTGAATTACAGAAACTGAATCAGTCAGTGGGAATAATTTAGTTTTCAAATTTGTGAGCCATATGGGAAGTCATTCCATGGCATAATTACTAATAAATGAATATCTAATGGCTTATAAACAAGATAACAAGCTTACTGTTGTTTTATAGTCCACATGCTTATGCATAGTTACAGTTCCATTGCATTGATTTTTGCATGTGTTAACAAGAACGTTATGTTAAATACTTATAAGATACATATTTGTAATTACAATTTCTTACTTTAAAACATCATTACTGTATATGTATGTATATGCCTCAAAGTTGTGCCTAAAAATAGTTACTAAAGGCCAGTTTGTGAAGAACAATGTAAAGATTCTTAAAGAAACAGTCATTTCTCATATGACACCTTATTCAGATTAAGCTGTACTCGTTCCTTCTGTATAATGTAGTTCAGTGTTTCTTAAACTATATTCCATCGAATGCCAGTGTTCTGTGAGCAACTTGGGTGTGTGCCATGAGTGTCTGACACTTTTTTGATATTCTGTTCTGTTGGTATATATTTTCTGTTATTAAAACCAGATGTAATGTTACTTCTCCATTGGTACGATGTCTGATTAAATTACTTCATTTTGTGTTTGCTGTATTTTACTTTTTTTTTTTGGTGTGGCAACAATTTTTGATGAAAACTTTCATAGGTGTTCCACATAAAAAATCTATTGTTTGGTATTCTGTGTTCTCAAAAAGTTTAAGAAATACTGATGTTGTGCATTAATGCCATAAGCAATATGGAACTTTCACATTTAACTTTTGAGCATATTAATGATATGGAAGAGAGGCAAGATGACGCATGGCTATATTACTGCTGATGCACCATAGCACAACATAAATTAAATCTCAGGATAGAAAAAGAACACCCCAAAAAAACAAAATTATTGATAGCCTCCTCTGTCCTCATGTGAGAACATTTATTATTGAAATCTGAAATAGGTTTTGGAGCAAATACAGAACAGAAAGACACTTCCGTTCATATTTTATTTTTCTTTTTAGAGGCTTTGGGGCCTTCTGTTACAGTAACAGTCTGCAATCAAGGAGTAAATGAGTTGTTTTTTCAGAGTGAGAAACTTGTGGAAGTGCAGACTGTCCAGACTACTGACATCTAAGCAAAAGGGATGCACAATAACAGTGCATTTAGTTTTGTTTAAAGTAAAGGTAGCTAGTGTCTTAACAGGTTGGGGTGGAAAGTTTGAGTATAAACCTCCACGAACAATCACAGTCAGTTCAAGCACTAATACAGTCTGTAAGATCAGCCTCTGGGAGAGATTTTCAAAGCTATCTAGATGTCTCTTTGAAGCATTAGGTACCTAAATAGCTATGAAAATTTGGCTTTGCGTATAAATGTTTCTCAGTTGGGCTATATGCTAAATGTCCCCCCTTCACAACTGCCCTCAACTTTTCCAAGATCCAAAACTCACTATCTTTGCTTCAGTTGTTTTCTGGGTGTGCACAGACTCTTCCTCCTAGAGTTATATGCCCTGGAGTCTTTAGAGATACTGCAAGCACTGGACCCAAACCAGGCTATATGGAAGGCCGCTGCCCAGTTCTATACAGGGATTTCATAGCTGTAGGAGTGCTGAATAGTCCTGTCTTGACTCCCACCTCATTATCCTTTTATATATTGGTACACGCAAGTTACATATTATACTATGGATGTGGTTACTTACCAACCCTGTACCTTGTACCTGCTGGTTCAAATAAAATAACCCCGTACATTTGTCTGTCATCCTGTTCTTATCTCACTTAAGTTTAGGCATACCATGTCTCAGGGATGTGTTTATGCCCCTGCTTGAGAACTCGAGGTGTTCCCCCAATTCTCCAGGAATAGGTTTATATAGGTGCCCGATACTTAGTACTTCTTAGCTGTGCTTATATTTTAACATTCCTAGCTGTACCTTTGCCAAATTCATGTGCCAGATAGTGAACTTGTAAGCATCTGCTTTATTACAGCACATGACTTTTGCTTATAGCATGGTCACCTTTGCATATTGTGGTTCAGGTATTTGGTATTTCATAAGACCCTGTGCTCCAGGCTCTCTCTCTCTCAATCGCTCTCTCCACTACACTGTTAATTAGCAGTTAGGTATTTCAGATCATATTCTTCAGCAGGCGAACACATTCAGCAGAATATCACCCATGTAAGGGGAAGGAACTCATTACCTACCCAAAAAAGTGTGTGTATGGATTGTGGGCCTCACCTAGAATTATTTCCAAAGACTTTGCACTCCCTACCTGACACCTCTCTAATGATATTGGGGGGAATGTTTCCGGAAGGCAGAAGATGAACGTCAGGACACAGACTTCCAATCTTGAAAAGACAACTAAGATGAGTAAAAATTTGCAATTCTGGGGCTGAGACTAGAAAGGGGGTTGCTCGAATGAAGTCTGATACTCCAACTGAGCCACAGGGAATGGAAATGGTAGTCTGTGACATGGGAGGTCCCCAGGGAAGCCGGATGAGGTCACTCAGAGTACACAACAAGAAATGGAACGGCCAGTCCCATAAGCTGGTAGTTATTTTAATATTTGTATTCACCAAGCCAGAACCAAACAGCTTCTGTATCACCTTGTTGATCAATCAAAAGCTCAAACCATGCATCTCGCTTAAAATAAGGAGTTTTATGCCATCACCTAGACACCTCAGTCAAATAAAGTGCTACTAGTCTCAAAGGATTGGACACATTACCTTCCAGACCAATAAATATTTCAGATCTTATCGTCTTCATCATCATCAACAACCATGCGCTCAGTGTCTGTTGATGTCCGATGCCTACTTCTCTATTTCCTTCCATCTTTCCCTGTCCAGTGCAGAGTGGCTTAGTTTCTGTAGATTAGCTGAGCACCAATCTACTATACCATCTACCCATTCTCTGTGGGGTCTGCCTCTCCTATTCAAACCGTCCATTATGCCGAATACCAGTCCATCACACTTTCTCCACTGTATTTGATCATCTGTCCCATGATCTTCTCTTTTCCAGGGCTCTTGTCATTCTTTTGTTGTTTCACTGCTCTTTGTACTTCCTCCTTCGAAACATGGGTCTTGCTGTTGATGCTCGGCAAATATATCTTTTTCAATTCTTCAGTCAGTCCCTCTGAGACACTCAGGTCCAGCTGTGCTTTGTACAGATTGGTGCAATATCTCATCCATTGCTGCACAACCTTCTCCTTGTTCATGAGCACCTTGTTGCTCTCATCTTTGATTGCCATCTGCTTCAGCTGTCACTTCCTATTAATGTTCCTAATTATCTTGTACAACTCTCTGGTCTCACACTCTCCATAATACCTCTCTACCTTCACACTGTTCCTCTAACCATTTTGCCTTACCATTTTCAGCTGCTTTCCTTATCTCATTGTATTTCACTCTATATTGCTGTTCCACCCTCTCAGAAACATTCCTTCTGATCTTCACTGCTCTCTTCTCTTGGACCAATTTCAGTTTCTCCCATGTAATCCACTTCTTATTCATCTTTTCTTCCTCCAGAAGTCTACTCAATTGCCTTTTCTATTGCCATGGCTATCCCTTCAACCCTCTTATTTAGGTCTTTCTCTGTGGCTCCATTTCTCATCTTCTCTTTGAGTGCTGCTCTGTGCACATTCCCCATTTCTTCTTTGCCTAGCTTTGCCATGTCTCTTATTTTCTTAAACTGTGTTTTATACTTTCGTTTGAGTTTCATCTTCAAGTTTGTGATCACTAGACAGTGGCGCAAGTCTATAGCCACTCCTTAGAAAGCTCGGCACTTCTCTACTGATTTTACCCGTCTTCTTCTTATCAAGATCATATCTAACATGTTCTTGGACTTCCTGTCATTCAATTGCCATGTCCACTTCCTACAGTCCTTTTACTGGAATCTCATGTTGCAGATCCCCAACTCATACTCCATAGCAAACTTTAGTAGTTTCTTACCTTGTTCATTTCTTTCTCTGTATCTAAAGCTTCCCATGATTCTCTCCCAACCTTCATTATCTGTTCCAACCTTCACATTCCAATCTCATCTGATGATCAACACACCTCTCTTCAGATCTCCTCCAGAGTCTTTGTCAAGTCTTTATGTAATAGCTCAGTCTCTTCCTCCATACTGTCAGACATGGATGCATGCAATTGAATGACCAAGATTTTGAATGGTTTTGCTTCAAATCTCACTACCATCATTCTTGCACTCACTGGTTTGTATTCTAACAATGCTCCTCTAGCTCTTTTGCTAAGAAGGATTCCAACTCCTTCCTCATGCTTTGCTTTGTTCCACATGACTTCACAATGACACGTCTGTCCCAATGCCATCCAACGAATCTCTGCCAGTCCAAATATATTGCATCGGTATCTTCCATTTCTTTTTGAGGCAGTTCTAACTTTTCAGTCACCCATAGTGTTCAGATAGTCCAAATTCCAATTGATAATATTTGTACTAGTTGTAATTTTCTTTTGGTAGCCAACTTATTGATCCAATCCCGATATCTTGATTGGTGCCACAGACCTTGTTTATCTGGGTGACATCTGATCTGGCATCTGTTATCAGTTACTCATACTGCCGTCAGATTTCGTTCTTATTGGTGTTTCATGATCAGCATATGAACACTTATCTGACCAAATATCCTCCTTTACCCAGGTTTGGGATTGGAATGGAACCCCTGGAGGCTTCATGGTGGAGTTTTCAGATCTTACCCCAAACATATTTCTTATTTCTTTCCAATTCTTATTAACTGAACTAAGATTTATTTAAATGAAATAAGAGACACCATGGGTTAAAAGATTAGTATACATACTGGTATGAGTTCAAGTCTTGATGTTCAGTTACATAACAGAGATGGTGATCTTGTAGTTGCCAAGAGCTCTTTTAGATTTTAATCCATGGTCATAATCCAAAATCCATAACTAGGGTGATTCCAGCCACTGACTGGGACTTCAATCCTTGTGGCTTTGATTTCCCCAGTATGAAAAATCAAGCAGTTCTTAGACCCTAAGTCAGTGTGCATAAAAGGGGCACCAGGATATCCTGCAATCTTGTTTCTGATGGCCTGCAGCTTTCCCCAGAAGCACCCAAGCAGATAAAACTAGAAGGATCAGGACCCAAGGTCCTTATACATTTTCAGCCACCTCTTATCCTAGGAGAACGCAATAGTTTTTTTGACGTAACCTCAAGGTAATTTAAGATCAGGTAATTAATGTAGGTAATTTACCCATTAAGCAGTTTGTCACAAACTTTAAATAGACTTGTTGACAATGACATCACACAAAGATTCATCTAAATGTTAGCATTACCTTTTGATCTCAGAACCAACAATTATAGTGATAGGCAAGAACTCTGTTTAAATAGTTAGCAGCTATAACATACAGTAAAATCCTGGTAATCTGACCTCCAGTTACCCTACATTCTGTTTTGTAGGACACCACCCCACGTGGTGTCAGATAAAACAGAATGTTGGATAATGGGGGTCTAATAATCTCCCCCCAGCCTTGCAACCAGGAAAAGGTACCTGGCAGCCCTCCCTGGGAAGCTTCCCTCCCAGCTGGGGTTCAGCAGGAGTTATGCATCCTGGGGCTAGCATGGGCTGCATGCCCCGGGAAGCTTCCCCATGTTAGCTAGCATCCTGCCCTGGGCAGCCACCCATGAGTCCTGAAGAAAGGGCCCAGCAATTATCAGGCCTCCTTTCCATGCGTGTGTCCTCCGCTCCCCATTTATCCAACATATTGAGGTATTCGACCATCAGTTAGTCCTGATTATGTTGTATAGCTAGGGTGTTACTGTATAAATAAACACATAAACAGTATTACTTGTAATACAGTACAATACACTAACCCTAACAACAACTAATGATACAGGCTTGCATTTCAAATCTCTAGCCTAAGGATTATTTCACCTGTTCTGGCCACATGCCTTAGCAGCACAAGTTTTCTTGAAGCTATATAACAGTGGTTGCAGGCAGGCATGCCAATAGAGTGGGGTGAAAGGGGAAAGGGGGACAACTGCATAGGGGCCTGGCATTTCAAAGGGGCCCAGAGCCCCCAGCCACAGCTTTTGTCACAGTAGTAGTGGTAGTGACAAGGAGCTCCAAGCCCCTGTGAAACACTGTGGGGGCATCACTTTATGTAGCTTCTGAGAGCTGAGGTGATGCTAAGGGCTGACTGCCTATGGTCCTGCCCATTCTGCCCAAGACTCCATTCCTTCTGGGGGGCATGAAACCAGCCCAGCCTATATCTTGGTTTCAGGTCTGTGGTAGTGGTCGGGCCCTTTGAGTGCAACAATCATCTGTATGGCCACATTTTAATCAGAAAACATTACACAGTCTATAAGGAACTCTGCCACTGAAGCATCAAGACAGTTAAACCTGTTAAATAAGTTGCAAGAAAAAAATTGTGTGGGTAGTGGAAAATGAATGTTAGAAAGGCAGCAGCACTGGAATGATAATAGGAGAAGCTGAAAAAGTCCTAATTGCTACTATACAAAAACTGAATATCAAAGCCATGCGTGAGGTTTATTTGTTGTTGTTTTGGTGGAAAATTGGCTATATTTTCCACAGAACATTTTTTAATCTTCATTTGAAATTTCCCTGGGAAGTAACCCATTTCCTACCAGCTCCAGTCCTGAGGCTATGTCTACACTATGAGATAAATCTGATTTTATTAAAACTGATTTTGTAACACCGGGTTTTATAAATTCAAATTCGCGTATCCTCACATCCCCATTCGGTAAAATTGGGATCCTAATACTTAGGACCCTCATCAGGATGCTATGACAATTAATGAATCTACAAAGTTGTTTACCTTGTTCTGCTGTGGAGCACTTCTTTCTATTGTCTCAGTGGAGTGTGAGCCCCATCCATGCCCAAAGTTGATTTAGGGACTTGCTGGCAACCAAACAGGGAAATGAAGGGTTTCCCCTGGGTTCACCATATTTCCCTGAAAACTAGGTTCAGTATCTCCATTGTTTACTGGAGAGATAGCAACCTTCAATAAATTGTGTAAAAGATTGTGAATAATGCATTTGAACAGAAGTTTTGACATGTGGAATCAAATAAATTGATGAGATCAGAAAAGCTGAATGACATTAAACCAATGCCTTAGAAACTTATGACACAATGCAAGTATTCTCCACTTTTCTATAAGACATTATGGTAGCATGTACCTCATTTCCATCTGGTTTTGGGAAGAAGGGGCTTTCAAAATGAGGGGGTTGTTTCAAAAGCTCTCTGGCTACACAAGCAGCATGCATTTCTAAACCGGCAGTTTTGAAGCCCATGTGGCTGCCATTATGTTAATGAGGTTCTGCATATTCATGGAAGTGCCTTATTAGCATATTCTGAAGTGCCATATTACCATATCCCCTCTGAAAGGAAGGGTTAGTGTGGCCACAGTACAAAAGAAAGAAGGAGAAAAAAATCAGCAATTTTTGATAAACAATACTGAATAAGTGAATATGATTTTGCAGCACCTGCTCTTCCTCTTAACTCTCGATACCAATTTATATATGTGAGCTTTAAATTATCTTTTGGATTTGAGGTTTTTGTGACTTCATCCTAAACCTTTAAATGTTACGTGTTGCCCAGTCTAAATCAATTATTTAAGCATGCAGAGTAGATATCTGTAGCTTATGGAAATTTCAAGTATCTGAATGGGGCTCAGAGAAGTCTCTCAATCTTTTGTTTAACTACATGGTTTTAAAAATTGCAACTAGCACTATTTAATCCCTTACACACTGTGTTGTGAGCAGCTGCACCATGCCTTGATGGAGTACCATAAATTCAAATTAATTTATCCAAAATGAGTTACAAATTATTTTTGTAAACTACACATTGATCCTAAAGGGTTATTATACCCGCTGAACTGGATGTCATTTGTCCCATCTGCTATAGCAGATGCTTTATTCCTATCTGAATATTAAATCAATTTTGCAAGCAATTTTCATAATTGTAAAAAACCATGCAGAAAATGAAAGGAAGAAGATACACTTTTTGATTACTGGATGTATTGTCCTAACATATCACATGGCACTAAAATGTATTACAAATGCAAAATGTCACAAGTCAGATCATTCTAAAGAACACAATACAAATTAATTACCAAATGTATTCCTGTAAGTGATGATTTCCACTGCTGCATTTTTCCCTGTATGTCCTTGACGCTATGTTTTCAAGCAAAATAATATGTAATTATTCTAAATTGTGTTTTGGATTTATGACACAGATCTGTTGCCTTAGCTGGGCTGCACTTGTTGCTTTAATGACAATACCCTTCATTTTTGTTTTTATGAATTTTTACTGAAAATTTCCTGTGATGTAGAAAAAAAGCTATTATTTATATTTTTATGTTTTTTCACCCATATTATTGACCACATGAAAATATTAATTATGGTAAGAAAATCCACTATATGAGGTAATGTGTTGGTATTTAAAACTTAGCCTTCCATTTATATTTTGACTACTAAAGGAACATAATGCAGTGTAAGATTACACATATGTGCATCAGTGCTCAGGTTCTAAGAAAAGAAGTGCCAGAGCTCTCCAGCTCCAGATCCCCACCTGGACTGGGAAGAAGGGTCAGAAATACTCTTATTTTTGTCTATGTGTTTCTATAACCCTTAACTGCACCCTCCCCTCATATTAATTCTGAAATTTGCCTAGAAAAAAATGCATTGATTGTCACCAGTTTAATTTTTTTGTAATGTATACAAATAAAGCCTATGGACGTTTTAAACAAAACAAAAGACAAAACCGAAGACTTTGTGAGGGCCAGACACCATTTGGCTCTCAAATTAGTCTACAAAGTAGGGAAGACAGTTAATAAGTGTGTGAAGGAGCATGGCAGAAAAATCTGAGGGGGTAGAGCTGACAAAGGAGAGAAGCCATAAGCCTAGCAACTAGGAGGAGCTCATGGTGAGGGGACTGCAAACAGGGAAGTTTTAGATGCAGAGAAGGAGATCCCCAGGCTGAACAACTAAGGTGTGAGTACTAACTTTGGGCTGAGAGACTGTGTTTTCTTCTCTTTCAGGCGAGATCAGTTATATCACTTACTGGCCGTGTCTACTCTAGCCAAAAACTTCAAAATGGCCTTGCAAATGGCCATTTTGAAGTTTACTAATGAAGCGCTGAAATACATATTCAGCGCCTCATTAGCATGCGGGCAGCCGCAGAACTTAGAAATTGACATGGCTCGCCGCCGCGCAGCTCATCCAGACGGGACTTCTTTTCAAAAGGCCCCCGGCTACTTCGAAGTCCCCTTATTCCCATCTGCTCATAGGAATAAGGGGACTTTGAAGTTGGTGGGGTCCATTTGAAAAGGAGCCCCATCTGGATGAGCCGCACGGTGGCGAGCCGCATCAATTTTGAAGTTCCACGGCCGCCTGCATGCTAATGAGGTGCTGAATATGTATTTCAGCGCTTCATTAGTAAACTTCAAAATGGCTATTTGCATGGCCATTGCGAAGTTTTTGGCTAGTGTAGGTGTAGCCACTGTGTCAGTGGGACCATTTATCTGAAGTCTAAATGAGCCTTTCTTCCCTTGATCAGCCTCTGTCAGCCTTGTGATCACCCAACCCTTGCGTAGTTAATGAGGGGATGGGGCTGACCTACCAGACAAGGCTTTAAAGGCCAAGGGTTAAGCGACTAGCGGAGCTTGCAATCAAGGGAGTCTGAGAGGAGGAAAAGGAGATCCTCCCAGCTAATGAACAAAGGGTGAGTACTACTTTATGGCTAAGTGGAATTGATTCCTGATTTGCTCTTACTTGCCGCATAATCTAGTCCTTTGACAAAGTGGTATTGTTCGTGGTTATAGCTTCAGCCAGGAGGGTGTCTGAGCTGAGGGCCTTCCTGTCCAAATCCCTTATACTATTTTAGTAAGCACCAGACATCATTGCAGCCATACCTAGCTTTCCTCCCAAAAGGTAGCTTCACAATTTCATATGAATCAGGACATTTTTCTATTTTTTCCCCTACGCTGCCTATTAATAACCAAGACTGGATGCTCTGCTCCCTGGATGTCAGATGAATGTTAGCTGTTTACACTGAGTGGAAAAATCAACACAGCTCTTTTTTGCATTTGCTGAGTCGATGAGGGGGCTTGCACCAAATAATCTCATCATAGATCTTAGTCTGTATCAGGCTATGCTTAGGATCATAGGGCTGCAAGAGACCTCAGGAGGTCATCTGGCCAGCCCCCTGCTTCAGGCAGGATCAACCCCATCTAAGTCATCCCAGCCAGGACCTTGTCAAGCTGAGACTTAAAAATCTCCAGGGATAGAGAATCCACTACCTCTCTAAGCAATGCATTCCAGTGCTTCACCACACTCCTGATGAAGTAGTTTTTTTCTAATATCCAGCCTACTCCTCTCCTTCTGTAACTTCAGACCATTGCTCCTTGTTCTGCTATCTGTCACCACTGAGAACAATTTATCTCCATCCTCTTTAGAGTTCCCCTTCAGGAAGTTGAAGGCTGCTATCAAATCACCCCTCAGTCTTCTCTTCTGTAAACTGAAGAAGCCCCAATCTCTCAGCCTCTCCTCATAGGTCATGTGCTCAAGCTCCTTAATATTTTTTGTTGCCCTCCACTGAACCTGCTCGAGTACATCCACATCCTTTTGATACTGGGGTGCCCAAAACTGACACAACATTCCAGATGTGGCCTCACCAGTGCTGAATAGAGGGGAATAACCACTTTGCTAGGTCTGCTCACAATGCTTCTCCTAATGCACCCCAATATGCCATTAATCTTCTTGGCAACAAGGGCAGACTGTTTACTCATATCCAGCTTTTTATCCACCATAAGCCTAAGTCTCTTTCCACTGTACTGCTGCTGAGCCAGTCAGTTCCCAGCCTGTAACAATGCTTGGGATTGTTCTGTCCCAAGTGTAGGACTCTATACTTCTCCTTGCTGAACTGCAACAGATTTCTTTTGGCCCAATCCTCCAATTTATCTAAGTCACCCTGGATCCTATCTCTACCCTCCAATGTATCTGCCTCTCCCCGTCACTTAGTTTGGTCTGCAAACTTACCGAGGGTGCAAGCCAGTCCCTCATCCAGCTCATTAATAAAGCTGTTGAACAACACTGGCCCCAAAACCACTCCACTTGAAACCAACTGCCATCCAGATATTGAACCATTGACCACTACCTCTTGGGCCCAATCTTCAAGCCAGCTTTCTATCAATCTTGTAGCCCAAGGAGCCAATCCATACTTCCTCAGCTCATGGGCAAGAATGTTGTGGGAGACCATATCAAAAGCTTTGCTGACATCCAGGTATATCACATCCACTGACTTCCCCAGATTCACAGAGCCAGTTACCTCATCACAGAAGTTAATCAGATTGGTCAAGCAGGACTTGCCCTTGGTGAATCCATGTTGACTACTCGATCACTTTCCCTTCTTCCAAGTGCTCGAAAATGGATTTCTTGAGGATCCCCTCCATTATTTTCCCAGGAATTGAGGTAGGTGGACTGGTCTATAGTTTCCTACCTACTCCAGCATTAACAGCTCACTCCATGTGAGCACAGATTTTCTGGACAGCATTCCTGGAGCAGGTCCCCCTCGAGACATCTGCGCAGAAATGACATGGGCATCCAGATGTACCTTTATGTTGCACTATGACATTGATCAGCAGACTAGAGATAATACCGCATTTGGAAGAGCACTGCAGGAGTCTGCAACTCAATGAACTCTGACCATGCCTCCTGTGAGCTGCTTGGAAGTCACCGATTTGGAATCCACACAATACAATCTGAAAAAAATCTGAAAAAAAATACAGCTACAGAAGTTAAATATAATTAGAGATACACATCTCCTAGAACTGGAAGGGACCTCGGGAGGTCATCTAGTGCAGTCCCCTGCCCTCTTGGCAGAACCAAGCACCATCCCTGACATTTATTTGCTCCAATCCCTAAATAGCCACCTCAAGGACTGAACTCAACCCCAGGTTTAGCAGGCTAATGCTATTATGGCAACAAGGAACTGAAGAAATGTTGGGTTAGCAAAAACCTACATACACCTCCATGAAGGTAAAACTCCAGGGGGCTCCATACTGTACCAAAGGGTACCACTAGGGGAAAACCTCCTGCTGACAGTGCAGGTGATCTCCATCACAAGAAGGTGCATGTGCATGTTCTTTAAGAGGTGTTGCTGAAGAGTTACCAAAGGTAGGTAAGTGTTTCCCCACATTTGGATCATTCACCACTATGGACTTATTTTAGAAACTGCCCTACCAGATCAGACTAGAGGTCCTGTTAATTCAGTGTTTAGCTCCAGCAGTGGTCAGTACCAGATACTTCAGAGGAAGATATAACACATTCAGAATCTTGTAATAGCCAGAGGTGGGACAATCTCTCCTTCCTACTATTTGTCCACTAATCTCTAAAGCCGTGTCTACACTGCACTGCCCTTCTGGAAGAGGCATGCTAATGAGCACGATCAAAAATTTAAATGAAGCATATATTTACATATCCCATGGCACATTTGCATTCTCTAATGCAATCTCGCTTCTGGAAGAGACTTTTCCAGAAGCAAAAACATCTGTGTAGATGGGATTCCCTCAGAATAAGGCCCCCTTCCAGAAGAACCCTTATTCCTCAAAAATTTGCAAAATAAGGTTTCTTCCAGAAGCTGGGTTTCATTCCAAGGGAACTCTGTCTACACTGCTGTTTTTGCTTCTGGAACAGGCTCTTCCAGAAGTGAGATCGTATGAGAGTATGCGAATAAGGCATAGGATATGCAAATATGTGTCTCATTTGAATTTTCACTCTTGCTTATAAGCATGCCCCTTCTGGAAGTGTCATGCAATATAGATGTGGCCTAACAATGACAAACTCTGAAGTAAAACGAAAACGCAGCCCAATAGCACTTTAAAGACTAACAAAATAATTTATTAGGTGATGAGCTTTTGTTGGACAGACCCACTTCTTCAGACCATAGCCATACCAGAACAGACTCAATATTTAAGGGACAGAGAACCAAAAATAGTAATCAAGGTTGACAAATCAGAAAAATAAAGAAAATTCCCATCCCGGTTCAAACCACGTGTTAATGTGTCGAATTTGAATATAAAAGAGAGTTCAGCAGCCTCTCTTTCCAAACTGCTGTGAAAATTCCTCTTCAGTAAAACACAGACTTTCAGGTCATTAACAGAATGGCCCACTCCATTAAAGTTCTGTATGACAGGTTTGTGAATCAGGGATGGGAATTTTCTAGCTCATTATAGGGGCTCTTTTGCCTACTTGGCTTTATCTAATTCTTCACTCTCCCCCTCCACTTCTGCCCCTCTGCTCTCTGATTTGCTCACCTTGATAATATTTTTTCTGATTTGTCAACCTTGATTACTATTTTTGGTTCTCTGTGCCTTAAATATTGAATCTGTTCTGGTATGGATATGGTCTGAAAAAATGGATCTGTCCCACGAAAACTCATCACCTAATAGTAACAGGGAGTAAGCCGTGCTAGTCTATACACTATCAAAACAAAAAGCAGTCAAGTAGCACTTTAAAGACTAGCAAAATAGTTTATTAGGTGAGCTTTCGTGGGACAGACCCACTTCTTCAGACCATAGCCAGACCAGAACAGACTCAATATTTAAGACACAGAGAACCAAAAACAGTAAGCAAGGAGGACAAATCAGAAAAACATAATCTCTCTGATTTGCTCCCCTTGATTACCTTTTTCTGATTTGTCCTCCTTGCTTACTGTTTTTGGTTCTCTGTGTCTTAAATATTGAGTCTGTTCTGGTCTGGCTATGGTCTGAAGAAGTGGGTCTGTCCCACGAAAGCTCACCTAATAAACTATTTTGCTAGTCTTTAAAGTGCTACTTGACTGCTTTTTGTTTTCATCACCTAATAAATTATTTTGTTAGTCTTTAAAGTGCTACTGGACTGCTTTTTTGTTTTGATAGTATATAGACTAATACGGCTATCTGTGTTACTAAACTCTTAAGTTGACCCTTAAAATCCTTCCCAAAACTTTTATCATAATTCTATATATTCTTAATAGCTGTATAAATGTCCAGTCTTCCAGAGATGGACAGGCATTCCTGGATATTTTTAAGAGTGTGACATTTTTCCTTGTTTCTTACCATGGAAAAAAGTCAAAAGCTTGCAAATATTCACAAACAAAAATTCCCCACATTTTCTATTTTGCTTCAAAGCAAAATGTTTTTGTTTGATTATTTCAAATCAGCCACATCAGTTAAAATTTCAGATAGAAATTTTCAGTTTAAAATGTGCAAATAAAATATTTAGACAGTTCTGCAACTTCTTTATTTTTCTTTCCAGTTTGGAAAACTTGTTGAATCTGACACTTTCACAAACAGATTAGGTTTTGACAAATTAGTATTTGACATCTTCCTTCTCCCTTAAAACAATTAATCAAAAATTCTCAAGCAGCTCTACAATTCTCCAGCCAGTCAAATGTTCTGTGCTGTTCTCTAGCTTCAGAACAATGACTTTATGCTTTAATAATTCCATGGAATCTGAACAGGCTTCTCCCAAGTCTTGGTATGACCCTTTCAAATACTTATAAACTATAATCCAGTCCTCTCTCAGCCTTCAAAAAAAAGAAGAGAGAACATATTCAGCACTTGAAATCTCTAATAGACTTTCTAATCCCTAGATAAGCCTTTCAGTCCTTTTCTGAATCCTTTCGGTATTTGAATGTTCTTCAAACTCAGTGCCTATTACTCCACAATATTCTAAGTGTGATCATGTGGTAGGTTTATGATACAAAACCATTCTGCCCTTGGAATCATAACTAATCACTCTGTTTATACACACTAAAATCTTGCTAGGTTTTTTAGTCTATATCTATTATCAAATAACTGTCAAATAACCCTAACTCTGTGGTCTTTGTTACTTCCTTTGGCCGAACACAATTTTCTCTTCATGTTCGCTCATCTGAGATATGTTATCTTCCACCTCTGAACATTAAATTGTAATATATGGTATATGAATAAGATGATCTTAATATCTGTACACTAGATCACTACTTAGGAAGAAGGAATCATTCTTTATCATGTGGATAAAGAAGTGCCCCTGTGGTGTATTACATTTTCCTTACAATGGAATTTCTGCTTCCTGGAAATACAAGATGTGCGTTTTGGTTGTATCTGAACTTTGTGATAACCCTTACATTACCTATCATTTGAAGCCTTAATTATGACAAGGTATGACTATAGTATGGCCTGAAAATGTCCCCGGGTCAGTGTTTAGATTATTCATAAATTAGGGGCCAGAAGGGACAATTATGTTCCTGTATAAAAACATAGGCATTAGAACACAACTCTGTAACTTGAAAGTCAACTCAGAAATGTGCCAAGAAAAGAGTTTAGGAAAAACATGGAACTCTCCTGAAATCATATTTCACTGTACACTCTAGACTCAGATCATTTTTAAAACTTAGAGGTATCAATTTCTGCAGAAACCTAAATTGACTGATTTTATTGTTGAAACCCTGAACTCTTCACCAACTTGTTATCTTAATCTCCTGTGTCACATTTAAAATTTCATTTGTAAGTTTTGGAGTAGAAAGCTTTTGTATTATACATGCTGTGAAGTGCTCCACACAATCTTTTTCTGTAAAAGGGATAATTAGATGTATTCATCATGTTACATCTCACATTAGGTTGGACAAATCTTTCCATGAACAAATATTTTAAAAAATGGAGATGGTGCAGAAAAGAACCACAACGCAGTTTCAAGGGCTGGAGAAAAAGCTTTTCAGAGGGAGACTTAAACTAAACAAATTGAGCTCTTTATCAAAATGAAAGAATGAGAGTTGACTTGATTTGTGTCTAGAACCTTGTTGGAAAGAAAATACCGGGAGTACTAATGGTGTCTTTAATCTAGTGGAGACATGCATAACAAGAACAAATCACTGGAACATGAAGCCAGACAAGTTCAAACTAGACATAAGTGTCTCCCCCTACCCCCCAAACTGTGGTGGCAATAAACTGGAACGAAATACAATGCAAAGTAGTGGATACTCTCCCTACTGATGTCTTTACATCAACACTAGATGCCTTTAGACCCGAAACGTTGGGCCCATAGAAGGGTGACTGGGTGAAATATCATGATCTGCAATATACAGGAGGCCAGACTAAACGATGTAATGTTCCTTTCGGACCTAAATCTCAAATCTTTCAACCAAACATAGGACAGTTTTGTATCAATCACATGTGCAGGCAACTTTGAATTAAATTGACTTGAAACTAGTTAAGACTTGAATTGTTTCAACTGATATTCACTATGGCTACGTCTACACTTACGAAAAACTTTGAAATGGCCATGCTTAGGGCCAAATTGAAGAATACTATTGAGGCGCTGAAATGACTATTCAGCAGCTCATTAGCATGACGCCAGCTGCACCACTTCAAAATGCTGCATTTCGCTTGCGCATGGCTCGTCTACACGGGGGTCCTTTTTGAACTGATAGGAATAAAGGGCATTTGATGTTTGCAGGATCCTTTCAAAAAGGACCCCCATGTAGATGATCCAGGCGCAAGCAAAATGCAGCGCGCTGCGACCAGTGGCATGCTAATGAGGCGCTGAATATTCATATCAGCACCTCATTAGTATTCTTCGATTTGGCCATTGAAATGGCCTTTCAAAGTTTTATGTAAGTGTAGACGTGGCCTTTGAGTTTTTTTGGAGGTTTTTAGCTTGATGATGCCAGTGAAGACTGGAAACAAAGGGTAGAAACTTACACAGATAGCAACTGCAGATAATATCTCCATGAGACTTTAGCAAGCAAAGCCATTGAGTTTCATACGTCTCTTACCTAAAAGGAATCCACATCCAATCAGTTTTGCCTCACACAACAAGCTTGTTTTGAAGAGAAAAAATATTTACCAATTTCCTAATTTAACCAAATTGTTCCCCTTTTGCATGGCTCATTTTCTTCTGTAGGACACATATACTGTCCTTTTAGATAAATGGCAATTTTCCTTAGTCACACAGCATGTCAGGCAGCTTTAATACTAAAGGAAAATAACAAAGAGTGAACACACATTCTGTTCTGCCCATTGCTTAGTTATAATTTGAAATAAAAGTTCTACAAAACATCATGCATTACTAAATTTTTTCCACAAAGCTTAATAGCTGCATTTCTATCATCTTGCGTGAACGTCTCTTGTCAGTATACTCTTTTGCACACCATTTGTAGTTTCTTAAAATAATCAAATAACTGTAACATTGGGAAATGGTTTTTGCATTGTCAATCTTTTTTTCCCTTTAATTGTTTTGTGACATCCTAATTTACAGAGAATGTGTATCTTACATCTAAAATGCAAACTTTTACCTTCTGGATTTAAATGTATAAGAAAGTGAACTACTTTCTACCTTGTGATGAAAGCTAAATTGGTGATGAAAGCTCAAAGTCAAAGTGTTTATCCTCTGATAGCAGCAATGTATCCAACCATATCTTTTCCCAAAAGCTGAATTTCACTCTACTGTACAAGTTGAGTTAATTTTAACTTTGTTAAATCTAGACAAGATCTCAAAAGGATGATGCATATTTATTAAATGTTCGTCAGTGAACGCCATGGAAAGCAACAGAATACCTTGAAGGTGGTGGATAGTAAGATTATATACTGAGGGATACAAACAAGTGTTCGAACCTTCAGCATTCCTAAAGGCCGGTCTACCACCTGCAATCCAGCCAACCAGAGTGGCTACACTGTTAAAGAAGCAGAACTAGCAACCAGCCTGAGGTTGCATCTACACTACGAGATAATTCAAATTGAAGACTGTTAGATCAATATTACCATGAGACTGTCTTCATTTTAAATACCATTTGCTCAATTTAAGGTGCACTGATATAGATATTACAGTATTGTCAGAATCTGATGGGTGTAGTGTCAAGCTCAAATTCCAAAGTTCGATTAAAGGCCAGTGTGGAAGTGCCACATGTTAGAATTGATTTTATTAGCCTCCAGAGATGTCCCATATGTATTCCATAGTGCCTCCCAGTGATCCGCTCTGGCTGCTGCTTTCCAGGTGTGCAGGAATTAGGTAACAGGAAGACTGTGAATTTCAAATCAGGACCAGGAAGCCTGTGGCTGTGGGCTCATGTTTGTATGAAAGCTTGAGAAATGTCTTTCTTTCTTTGCTGTTAGTGCTGTGAGTGCATCTACCCATTACAAATAGTCCCTGCAGGGAGCTTGTGATTCTGTGTCTACACTTGGTATTTTTTTCTGTGCTGCCTGGCACCAGCCACTGTCCCATTGCACTATGTGGCAACAAGGCTATGGTTGGGGTTGTGCTTGCATAAAAGGCCAAGAAACTTCTTCTCAGTGGTTTACATTTGTGTGCAAACCTGTCTTCCTCTTCCACAGGTGCCACACAGTTGGGGTCTTTCCCACACTCAGCTACATCACATTGGTAGCCCCTAACCCAATGAATGGACGTGACCGCCATTCAGTGCTGACCGTGCTGCCAGGCAGTGCCATGTCCTAGCTTTTCTGCAGTTAGGGGTCCAAGGGAGGGAAAGAATTTGGGAGCTTGCATCCACTGGGAGGAAGGCTCCCCTGGAGGCTAAGATATTCGGGGGGGGAAATGTCAACTGGCCCCCACCAAAATATTTTGGGGCCTTTCTGCCATGAAGTGGGTGAGGGGAGAAGTCTCTCCTCAGGGCTAAGATATTCGGAGGCTCACTGCTGCTAGCGGGGAGTCTTCCCTGGTGACTAAGATATTCGTGGGCTTGTAGCAGCCAGGGGGATTCTCCCTGGTGACTAAAATATTCAGGGGCACTAATTCACCTGGCTTCCCACTGAAATCCCCCCAAACCCCAAGCAAGAGACCAGTAGGGCTTGCTGCCAGTGGTGGGAAGTCTCACCCACTGGCGAAGTTAGTCCTGGGAATCTACTTCAGCTAGTTTAAGATTTCAACTGGGTCTGTAGCCGCAGACCACAGCCTCTCACCCCTGCCAAAATATTTTCAGGGATTTGCTATCCATTGCAGACATCTGCTGGTTTGATATTTCTGATATATAATCTTTTTCCTAACATTTCCTTTCTGTCTTCATGTTTTGACCTCCCAAAACCATAGGGTGGAGCTCCAGTTGAAATTCCTGTTTCCCTTATAAGTTCAGTGTATGCGTTTTCACTGCCGTCCTCCATGTTAGCAATGCCTGTGCAGTGAAGAAGGAAGACAAAGATATTTTTTCCTAGACTTTTCTATCCTCTTTCTTCTAACTTTGAGAATACAGTCTGCCCCTGTTTTTTTTTTTTCAGGGATTGGAACCAATCACAGGAGGGGGGACACTGAGTGGATGGCCAGTTGAGAACACAGTCTGTGCACAGAAGCCTTATAGTGCACCTGAAAGCCAAAGACCCTCCCCTTAGCAACTCTCTTTTTTCATAATCTTCTCTTTCTTCAAGCTTTCCTAGGTCCCTTTCAGGATTGGATGCAAACACAGGATGGGGGACACTCAATGGATGGCCAGTTGAGAATTAAGTTACAGAAGAAAGAAATTCCTATTAACTTGTTTGCCATGTCTGTGGACGCCCTACTTTTTCTTCCTTTTGATGGGAAAAATGGATGTTTGATTTACACAGGAGGGGAATGAGTAAAATGCAACGTGGGAAAATGATGTCAAAGAAAAGTGAACATACCCAGAACGCTCTGGGGATGAGGGAACGGTGGAATAGGTTCCACAATGCACTATTTCAACAGTCAATGTTTGCCAATTGAGTGTGGCAAAAATAAGTCGACTTTGTGAGGAGTGCATGAGGAGATGTGGATAGTCAAAATTGAATTCATAAATTCTAGAGTTACAAGGTCGATATTAATAAATTCCATTTTATCTCGTAGTGTAGATGCAGCCTGAGTTTGAGGGTATGTGTACATGGCAGTTAAAAGCCCAAGGATGGTCCATATCAGCTGACTTAGCTTTCCAGGACTCAGACTACAGGGCTATTTAATTTCAATGTGGACATTCTGGCTTGGGCTGCAGCCTGAAGTCTGGGACCTGCCCATTTCCCAGATCCCAGTGCTTAGATTCCAAGCTAAGCCAAAAGTTTCCACTACAACGAAAAATCACCTGAGCTCACATCAGCTGTCATGGGCCAGCCACTGGTTTTTATTTACAGAGTATCCATACGTCAAGAGTTTCAGTCTTGTCCAGAGCTCACCCTGTGTGCAGCTCAGCTGTGCTGGCTAACATGATGCAGGAGACAAGGCAGCTTTTGGCTGTTTCCTAAGAAGGTAGGATGGTAAGTCGACAATATGTAGTAACTAATAACTTTAAAGTAATAACATTATCGTTCCATTACTCCAGTCCAGGAAAACTGGAGTGCTGCGTAAAGAAAAATAAAATGATGTGTGAGCCTGGCATGATACAAGTAACTTGCCTGATTTTTGGTAAGCTTAATTGGGAACGTTCATTGAAGGTTAATAAGGGTTTGACAAACCAGACGCTTGTGTTAGGAGGTCAATGCTAGCTAAAATAAGCAATAAGACTTGGTGGTAGGGACTATGTACGAGATAAATCTGGAATGAGGGAATAAACAGTTCTGTGGCATCTTTGAGAATAAAAATTAAATAGTTTGTGAGTTTTCATGCATAAAACCCACTTCATAAGATGAGCTTGATTTTTGTCCATTTATCCTTTGGCACAGAGGCTGTCTAGTTTGCTCCTCTGCCATATATATTGACCAAATCAGACAGCCTCTGTTCTAGAGGATAAATGGACATAAATCTGACATCAGGAATGGGAACACACACAAACCTATAGGGGAACATTTTAACCTCCCTATACATTCAATAATGGATTTAAAAGTAGACATTCTTTTATGAAAGAATTTTATCACCTAATTACAGTGGGAGACAGATGAACTGAAATTCATTTACAAATTTAACACTATCAACGTAGGCTTGAATATAGATTTAACTGGTTACCAAATAAAAAAGTAGTGTTCTACCTTTAATATTTGCATTTCTACATCACATACTGTTAATGACACATATCCAGACTGACTAATTGGTTTCATTCAACTGGTCCTGCTCTTGACAGGTATCTTCTTTTGCATTTTTTTTTTGCTATATATACCCTGCATTCTGTAATTTCTAGCTCTACTCATCTGCTGAAGTGGGTTTTACCCACAAAAGATCAGGACCTAAAAAGTTAATCTCTAAGGAGCCACGGGAATACTTGCAGTTTTTTAAAGTTACAAATTAACACAGCTACCCCTCTAAGACTGGGAGGTAAAGATCATGTTACATGTGAAAAGCACTTGTCCCCTGTTACCCCTCCTTTACTTATACTACATTTATGACACCACCATTTGGACAGAGGGTAAAGAGACCCTTGAACTCCACAGGGGTTTCAACAACCTTCATCCCACAATCAATCTCAGATTTGACCATTCCACAAGAAAGATTGATATCCTGGTCACCACAGTAGAAACTACTGGTAGTCAAATCAGTACCACTCTATACCAGAAACCCACTGACTGCTACCCTTACCTACACGCCTTCAGTTTCCATCCAGGACACATCACATGATCCATTGTTTATAGCCAAGCCTAAAATACAACCGTATCTGCTACAATCCTACTGACAGAGAAAAAACACTTCAAGATCTCTACCAGACATTCACAAAACTTTATTACCCATTGGAAGAAGTAAAGAAGCAGATTGACAGGGCCAAATGAATACCCAGAAGCCAGCTACTTCTAGATAAATCCAAGAGGGTTAGTTAATAACAGAACACTGCTTGTCATCATCTATAGCCCCCAAGTCAAACAACTCCAGCACATTATCAACAATCTACAACCTAACTTGGAACATGTTCTTCTACTCTCACAAGCCCTAGGTGACAGGCTTGTTATTTCCAACAGACAGCGACCCATCCTCAAGAAAATTCTCACTAGCAACCACGTGCCATGCTACAGAAATACTAACCCAAGAACTTTTTCTTGCAACAAACCCTGTTGCCAGCTCTGTCCACGTATTTATACTAGAGACACCATCACTGGAGCTAAGCACATCAGTCACACAATTGGGCCTCATATTCCTGCACTTCCACTAATATGATAGATGCCATCATGTGCCAGCAATGCCCATCTGCCATGTACATTGGACAAACTGGACAATCACTTTGCCAAAGAATGAATGGAACATAAATTAGACATTAGGAATCTGAGTATGTATAAACCAGTAAGTGAGCACTTTAACTTGGTAGGACACACTGTTAATGACTTAACGGTCTCTGTATTACAACAAAAAGATTTTAACACCAGATTACAAAGGCAGACATGTGAATTGGAATTCATTTTCAAGTCTGATACCAGTCTCTGTGGACTCAAAGATCTTAATTATCTTACACATTACAAGGACAATTCCCCACCTTTGATGTTCACGGTATTGGAAGACATCCCACTTAACAGACACTTTGCAGTGATTTTTTTCTCCTTCTCCCCATTGAGCTGATTCCTCAGTTTTGTTCTCAGTTTTTTTTTTCTCTCCAAAACTGAAAAAGTCGGTCACTCCCACAAAAGCTCATCCTCTCATCCTTTTTTTTTTTTTTTGTTTCATTTACAGTACAGGAATTGGTTCCTGTAGTAAGCAATTCAATCAAAAAATGTAAGTGTCATGTGTTCATACATATCTCATAGAACTGGAAGGGACCTCGAGAAGTCATCGAGTCCAGTCCCCTGCACTCACAGCAGGACCTATCACCGTCCCTGACACATTTTTAAAGTAAATGTAATGTATAAGATACTTTAAAGAGAGCTTGCCCATGTAACTTTTGGTGTGTGATATGCTCTATACCCACTCTCTATACCTGAGTCTGATCAACTCGGTGTTGCTTTGCTGTATGCCAAATAAAGGAACCTGAGTGACGAAAGCCAGCGTGAAACTGAGTCTTCTGACGCATTCTTCCAGAACTGGACAGGATGTTCTTCATAAGCTAAATGGGAAAGGTCTTGGAGAGAAACCCCACACAAAGCACAGAACAAAACTAAAATCACCATCATCAACTACCCTGGGCTCAGCGCCTGTTGGTGTCTGATGCCTCCCTCACTATTTCCTTCCCTGTCCAGTGCAGAGTGGCTTAGCTTCTGCAGACTAGCTGTGTGCCCATCTATTATGTCATCTACCCATTCTCTGTGGGGTCTGCTTCTTCTATTTGAGCTGTCCATTATGCTGAATACCAGGGTCTTGACTTTTCACTTATGGTTCATTCTGCAAAAATAAAATGCTGAAAGTTAAACAGAGGTGCATCATTATAGGAAAGCATATGAGGCGGGGCGTTTGCTCTGCTTATGAAGTGAGTATGTCCACAAAAGCAAAACAAAACAAATAGAAAAAAACAAAAAAAAATACAAGATAAATCCTAGTAACACACATTGATGAGTTTCATTAATGATTCCTTTTCCATTTTTAATTTGACAGACTTCACTGGTTAAGAAAATTGGAATCAATAGCCTTATCACAAGCAAATAATTGACATGTACAGTGCAGTCTTCAGCTGTAAAAGCTACTTGCTTTGCTCGTCACAGACTGGCCAGATATTAAATATCTTGCCATTCCACTTCTGCTTCTCCCCAAGCAAACTAATTTCTGGCAATTGCTGTGGAGATATTGTGGAGACCCTAGGCACTGACTGCCAGGGGACCAGCTCCCTCAAATCTCATGGTCCAATACAAAATGTCTGGGACAGTTTGGGAAATTTGTCTATGAACAACAACTGATTTGTACGAAATTGCTGAACTGTGGAATGCCTCAGCGTATACTAAATCTCAGCAGTATGACAACAGGATTTTCTAATCTACCTCCCAGACCAGGTCTAGGGAGGCCTGACAAAAGCAAGACTCCTAAACCTGAATAATCTTCTACTCATGTGGAAGCATCCTTGAACAATGAAATGGATGCAGCCCAGGGAAATTGAATCCCCACGAGGTGGTCTGCGGGGAGAGGGAATAATAGAAAATCCCCATCAGAAAATTAGCAGAAAAAACAGGTGTTGGAAGCTAATGTTGGAAAAGGGCAAACTTGCTGAGCTGCGGGCAAGATTTTTGAATACCATACCTGAAAAATCTAAGGGACACTTATAGTAGACGTCAGGGGAAAGGCCATGACCAGGAAACCTGAGCTGGAGTAGCGCGGTGCCGGAGAGGGAATATGGAACCCCCAAAAGGCACTGACCAAACTCCAGAAAAGGTCAGGAGTGGCGAGGGCCCGGATGGAGGGAACTGTATACGAGTGTTTTATTTGCCCCCAAGACCTGCGTGTCTTTGAGTAACGTGATTGGCTAAGAACCGCCACCCAGTCCCACTCTGCTCCCAGTTTTACCCCGGCCTCACCCCAGACACAGCTCCAGCTCTCATCCCCACCTGCAGCATCCACCCTGATCTGTGGCTCTGGTCCTGGCCCTCCCTGCAGCCCTAGTCACTGGCTGAAGTTCTGTTTCTGTCCTAGCTCTGCTTGCCCAGTCTTACCCCAAACTGCAGCCTGGGTGCCTTAAACCTTGTCCTCACCCCCCAACATCCAGCCAAGAGCCAGCTCATGGGCCCAGCTCCCAGGGAACAGGGGCAGGAAGACAGCAGATCGGAGTAAAGAGGGGACATGACCCTGAAAATGTGGGGATCACTAGTTAGGAATTCCTTTGCACAGGCTGTGGATTACTTGCCCCCAGTGCCATGCATCTCTAAAGGGCTACATATGAGCCAAAGCACTCACAAGGCTGGAGCCTGGGGAAAGTATTTGTGCAACAGGAGTGTCTTGGTGACTGGGGCAAGGAAAGTGGAAGGAATTTGAGTGTGACACTAGCTGACCAGGTGTCAGATCATATTAAGGCCCATAGATTTCAAACGAAGGCTGACAAATAGATAGCTGGAAACCAGTTTGGCTTGCCTGTGTGTTAGTGTTGTTAAAATAAGCATTAAGGTTTTAAAAATACATTTAGACATTATGAAATATTTGTCGGCGGTTGCATTTTTTACTCTCACTTATCCTCCTGTACTCCAGGTTATAAAATTATATTAAGGGTTTGCATATAATCCTCCATAACTGTGTAAATCAAACAGGAAAGGAGTATTAATTTAATGTAAAATGCTAGCTTCCTCTGGAACATGTTAGGTTACGCTCACCAAGAAGACCCATTGAAACAAACTCAGCCACTGTGAATCATCAAAGAAATGTGTTAACTGCATCCCCCACTTATGAAAGGACTTATCCTGTCTTCCAACAGTAGCCAGTGTCAGATGCCCCGGGGGGAATGAACAGAACAGGTAATCATCAACTGATCCCCCCTTTGCCTATTCCCAGCCCTGACAAACAAGATGGATCACTTCCTCCCTGAGATCCCTTTTTACCTTATGGGGCAAACTAAAGAACACAAAATGAAGTTTTCGACCTTCAGAACCAAGGGCAGTGTCTCCTTTGCAGGCTTTGTCAGGTCTCAGGCTACCAGCGTTCCGAGGCTGGGCTTCCTCAGAGCCAAAGTCTGTTGTCTCATACCACCTGCTATTCTGCTTTCCTTTTTAAACTCTACCTCCAGCTGGTGCAGGTGTTGCAGGTGCAGCAGACTGGGGACACCTGGGCTACATCTACATGGCATTCCTCTCACAAGAGAGAAATGCAAATGAGGGAACTCAACATGCAAATGAAGCACTTAATTAACAAATCTCATGCCTCATTTGCATAATCTTGCATGATCACGTTTTCGAGAGAGAATGTGGAATGATGTATACATGTGGCCCTGCTCTTTAAACAGTTGTTCTCCAGCATGGGATGTGTTTAACCCAAACCATTTATACTTCTGTTGTCATAGTTCAGTTTAAATATACACAGATAGCTCGTAAAAACGGAATTTTAAATAGAACTGCATCTTTAAAAAGTGAAGTGCTTTGCATTATTTGAACCCAGAAAACACAATTACTGCATCCTCCATTTAGCAGTGGGAGACGGTAGTAGAGCATGATAATGAGGGGAGGGCAAGGAGATAAATATAGAAAAAACTGCGAAGAAAGGAAGCAAAATTTGGTATAACTACATTTCCATCTGAAGGCCCAAGCCTGCATCACCCTTGCACTCAATGGTAAAAAGGCTGTAAAAACAATGTGGGATCAGCTCCTTAATGTATTTAAATACAGGGCCTGGAAATGTCCACTAAATAAAATGCACACCAGTTAAATTCAGTATGTAGTACATAATATGCTGTACAAGTAGGATCATTCTTGCCTGTTTACCATAGCTGCACAATGTGGCCAAGGTTTCTGATTTAATTTTGCCAGGAGCTCATTTGTGCTACTCCTTCACATGAAATAAATGCAAAGGCAATGTGATGCAAAGGCAAGACTGAGACTGGAGACTAGAAATTGCTCTTAGTTTCTCAGGCAAGTCACTTTCTTTTATGTCTCATTTCTCTTGCCTGTAAAAAAGAGGAAAATAAAGGCTGTCTCGCTGACTCTACAGAGCAGCTTGTGCGGATTAGTCCTTTGGAAATGTAAAAAATTATGTAATGTGTGAGACTTTTTTTTGTTACTAGCCACATGGCATTGCTGGAATAAATGGAAGCGAGCACTCTTCAGTGAGTATAATTTTAATAGCTTGACAAATACTTAAACAAAAAAGGTCAGCTTTTCCACTGATGTACTTTGGCGTCGTTCCCTTTAAATCAATGGAGTGATATTCATTTCTGCAAGCTGAAGAAGTGATAACTCTTGAAGTAAAATACAAACTGTGTTTTGAGTAACCTGCAAAAATCAGGCATATGCTGTCATTTTGCTCATGATAGCATTTTAAGTAACAAAGTAGAACCAGACTTATGGGCTTCACTTCGAAGCTTGACCTTGAAGGCAAGTTCGCACACCCACACCAAAGCTATCCAAGCACAAAACTCATTTTGTGTGAACATAGTGCAACCCAGCTGTGTGGTGTGTCTGCAGCCTTCTCCTGTTTATCCTCAGAGGTATTGCTCCTGCATTCTGTAAGGACACATGTTACCCACTTCTACAGAAACCCCTCCCAGTGCAGCAAACCCAGAGTGCTCATCAATATTTGATTTCATACATAAGAGTGTCATGTGGCACCTTATAGACTAACAGATTTATTAGAGCATAAGCATTCATGGGCAAAGACCCACTTTGTCATATGCATCTGATAAAGAAGGTCTTTGCCCACGAAAGCTTATGCTCCAAAAAATCTGTTAGTCTATAAGGTTCTACAGGACTTCTCATTGTTTTTGCAGACATGGACTAACACGCTACCCCTCTGATAAGAGTGTCAGTAGAGCACACAAAAATAAAATAGTCATCACAACTTCACAGAGTAATAAATCTGTATTGGGGCTTATTAGGTATGGAGAACTCAGGATAGATGACTATGGAAAAAAGGATCAGGATAATAACAGAATACATAAAGTCTATCCCTCCCACATTTACTGCCAGTACAAACTAATGTGTGCTCTCTCTTAGCCCCTGCTTAGGCATATAGTGAGCTAGGTTTAGTCTTTGATGGCTTGCTTAAAACATTTGTGACAGGATGTGATCACAGAAGACCCCTTGATATTGTTCCCCAGTGTGTTGATCATGCCACCAACACCTGCCTTCTTGCTCTCTTGGTACACCCCCGCCCCCCCCATATCTTGTCCAGCTGGACCAGAGCCTGTGGTCTCACCATGATAAGGCAAAGAGCTGGGGTTACTGTTCTCACTGCAGAGTAACGAAAACACTGACCCACTTCAGCTCTGGGAGGATTAAGTTCGAGGGAACAGCACCTAGAAAACCAGCTCCCAAAAGGGATCAAACACCAATAAATCCATCTCTCTCTGCAAAATTTTGCACAGAGAGGTCTCATCAGATAAGCTCCCTTTATAAACACAGACAGATCAAAGTAAGTCACTAAATTGAAAAGACAAAAAAAAATTGCTAATGCTAACTTTCCTAAGAGTCTTATTGTATACAGATTCTTATCCTAAAGAGCTGTTCTCATGTCAGGTATAATCTTCAAACCAGAGCTGCTCTATTTCTCTGATTTGGACCAGCTGCCTTTCAGAGGTCTTTGTTTCCTCTTAGGGTGTGTCAGGAAGCTTCCAAAGCACATTGAAGACAAAAGCTGGTATTTCCCATTGCTTAAATAGACTTTCTCACGTGATGGGAACACTTTGTTCTATAACCCTTCTCCACATGGAAAAACAATGGATCAAAATGATTTTCGGTACCAGGTGGTATGGTCACGTGTGGAAACTAGGACAAATTACAAAGGATGAATATAAGCAAGCAATACAGATATGCAGGGGAAAGATTAGAAAGGCAGAGGCACAAAATGAGCTCAAACTAGCTAGGAACATAAAGGTTAACAAGAAGTTATTCTATAAAGATATTAGAAGCAGGAGGAAGACCCAGGACAGGGTAGGTCCACTGTTTAGTGAGGAGGGAGAAATAATATCTGAAAACTTGGAAATTGTAGAGGCACTTAATGACTTCCTTGTTTAAGTCCTCAGCAAGAAGTCTGATAAAGGAATGCCTAACATAGTGAATGCTAGTGGGAAAGGGATAGGTTTAGAACATAAAATAAGAAAGAACAAGTTGAAAATTACTTAGAAAAGTTAGATGTCTGCAAGTCACCAGGGTTTGATGAAATGCATCCTAGAATACTCAGGGAGCTGATAGAGGAGATATATGAGCCTTTAGCTATATCTTTGAAAAGTCATGGAAGTCCATGATTCCAGAAGACTGGAAGAGGGCAAATACAGTGCCCATCTATAAAAAGGGGAATAAGAGCAACCCAGGGAATTACAGACCAGATAATGGAGCACGTAATTAAGGAATTCATCTGTAAAAAAACAGTGATAGGTAACAGCCAGCATGAATTTATAAAGAACAAATCATGCCAGACCAATCTGATAGCTTTCTTTGATAGGATAATAAGTCTTTCAGTTAAGGTAGAAGTGGTAAATGTGGTATGCCTAGATTTTAGTGGGGCATTTGATGTGGTCTCGCATGATCCTCTTATCAATAAACTGGGCAAATAAAACTTAGATGGAGCTACTATAAGGTGTGTGCATAATTGTCTGGATAACCATTCTCAGAGGGTAGTTAATGGTTCATAAGTATGCTGGTTGGGCATAACAAGTGGGATTCCACAGGGTCTGTTTTGGGACCATTTCGTTCAACATCTTCAGCAGCAATTTAGATACAACAAGAAGTCCTGTAGCACATTATAGGCTAATGATATTTTGGAGCATAAGCTTTTGTGGGCAACAATTTAGGTATTAGCATAGAAAGTACGCTTACTATATTTGCAGATGATACCAAGCCGGAAGGGGTTGCAATTGCTTTGGAGGATAGGGTCGTAATTCAAAATGATCTCGGCAAACTGGAGAAATGGTCTAAGGTAAATAGGATGACATTGCAAAGTACTCCACTTAGGAAGGAATGATCAGTTTCACACATACAGAATGAGAAGCGACTGTCTAGCAAGGAATACTGCAGAAAGGGATTTGGGGGTCATAGTGAACCACAAGCTAAATATGAGTCAACAGTGTGATGCTCTATCAAAAAAAGGAAAACATGATTCTTGGATGTATTAACAAGAATGTTGTCACCAAGACATGAGAAGTTATTCTTCCATTCTTCTCTGCACTGGTTAGGCCTCAATTGGAGTATTGTGTCCAGTTTTGGTCATCACATTTCTAGAAGGATGTGAAAAAATCAGAGAAAGTCCAGAGAAAAGCAACATGAATGACTAAAGTTCTAGGGAAGTTGAGCTATGAGGAAAGACTGAAGGAACTGGGCTTGTTTAGTTTAGAAAACAGAAGATTTAGCAAGGACATAAGAGTGGTTTTCAAGTACCCAAAAAAGTGTCACAAGGAGGAGGGAGAAAAATTGTTCTTCTTAGCATCTAAGGATAGGACAAAAAGCAATGGGCTTAAACTGCAGCAAGGAAGGTTTAGGTTGGACATTAGGAAAAAGTTCCTAACTGCCAGGGTGGTTAACCATTGGAATAAATTGCCTAGGGAGGCTGTGAAATCTCCATCACTGGAAATATTTAAGAGCAAGTTAGACAGACATTTATCAGGGATGGTCTAGATGGTACTTGGCTCTGCCTTGAGGGCGGGGGACTGCACTCAATGACCTCTCATGGACCATTCCAGTTCTAGTGTTCTATGATTCTGTGTCTTTGCAGCACCAACCACCTTCTAGACTTACAGAACAAACAAGGCTATTTATAATTCATTACACTGATCACTGATTCATTAGGGTTCTGGAGCACTAGTAATGGCTGTCATCAGCACATTTACAACTCTAAACCGACTTATAGTTCATATTTCTAACAACACAGAAAAATGATATATGCAGCAAAATAGATACAGATTCAGTAGATTGTACTGTTAAAATTGAAAGCTTACATGAGGTATTTTGTCCAAAACTTCTGTAAGGTAGGCATATTTATATTCATAAAGCATGTGGGGAACCATCACAACAATATTACAATAAACACACAGGATTGTCTGACAAAGTATCCACACTAAAGATGGTGAAATCTTCTTTGTGGCTGTCTGGTCAGCATTCCCATGTATAGTAAGTGGTTCTTGGTAAACTGATTTTGACTCTACTCAGACTCCTTGATTTCTGGCCTCTTCTAAAATGACTATAGATATTGGAGCTAGGTGTGCTGGGGTGCTGCTGAACCACCTATTTTGAAGTAGTTTCCATCATATCAAGTATTTACAGATTGTCTCAATGGCTCTCAGAACTTCCCATCCCTCCTTACAAATTTTTCCAGCACCCCTGGAAATGACTCTACTCAATAGTCCAGAAATTCCACAAGAGCTCAAAATATTTCCTTGGGTAGAAATGTGGAAGGTAGAAGGATCTTCTCTGGCAGTAAATCTTCTCCCATGCCATGGTCCTTTCGAAATACAGTCACAGACACAGTCAAAATTGCTAGTGTAAGCAAGCCTCTTCCTTTGCCTCTGAGTCTTGGCTTGTGATTGGTTATGGTAATGTTGCTTGTCTGTTCTGTGTTTGCCCTGGAAATAGGCAATCTGGAAAATGGAGTCCTGAACCTATGTACCCATTGCTGCTGTAGTGCAGGGGCAAGTCCCCTAGCAGCTCAGTATGGTATTTCAGAAGTATCTCTGCTAATGTGGTTACAGTAGAAATCATTGCTGGTAAAATGTGTAGCTGACACAAGGATTGCTGGAGTAGTAAATAAAGTGCTATAGAGAGCATGACCTGGACCTCATGGTAAACTGGACTTTAAGAACATGTTTATTATAGCGGGATGTGATGTCCCACATCCAGGAAAGAAGAATATCAGCCATATTTGTAGCATATACTGTAGGGCTGTAGGAAGTAGTGAGGTCACACTAGATAATCATAATGGTTGGCTGTTTCAGTTTTAAAATCTCTGATTCCATTAATCCAAGGAGTTTTGCAATTCTTGCAAGGCCTTTAATATGATCTTTATCCTGTTCACAAGACACTTAGTTATGAGCCCCTGTCTCATATCACCAATTCTATCACTGTTGTTTCCACTTAGCAGTATCTTCTGCTGGGGCTGGGTGCTGCCACATGGGTACTGCTTGACTTTTGAGAAGGGGTGATGAGGTGCTTAATCAACTCAGCAGAATAAACGGTAACCCATCTGTGCATATACACATTATTTCAGTTGAACCTCTCTCATCCAGCATGCTTGGGACTGGTGCTGGACAAGTTAATTTGCTGGACCATGGGAGGTCAATATTGTCTACCACATTAACAATGCGGCTTCTGCTTCCTAGGTTCTGAAAAGACATTTAGGGTAGATTACTGCTAAATAAGAGCACAGAACACTGAGGCTGCGTCTACACGTGCACGCTACTTCGAAGTAGCGGCAGTAACTTCGAAATAGCGCCCGTCACGTCTACACGTGTTGGGCGCTATTTCGAAGTTGAAATCGACGTTAGGCGGCGAGACGTCGAAGTCGCTAACCCCATGAGGGGATGGGAATAGCGCCCTACTTCGACGTTCAACATCGAAGTAGGGACGTGTAGACGATCCGCGTCCCGCAACATCGAAATAGCGGGGTCCTCCATGGCGGCCATCAGCTGGGGGGTTGAGAGATACTCTCTCTCCAGCCCTTGTGGGGCTCTGTGGTCACCGTGGGCAGCAGCCCTTAGCCCAGGGCTTCTGGCTGCTGCTGCTGCAGCTGGGGGTCCGTGCTGCATATACAGGGTCTGCAACTAGTTGTTGGCTCTGTGTATCTTGCACTGTTTAATGAAAGTGTGTCTGGGAGGGGCCCTTTAAGGGAGCGACTTGCTGTTGAGTCCGCCCCGTGACCCTGTCTGCAGCTGTGCCTGGCTCCCTTATTTCGATGTGTGCTACTTTGGCGTGTAGACGTTCCCTCGCTGTGCCTATTTCGATGTTGGGCTGAGCAACGTCGAAGTTGAACATCGACGTTGCCGGCCCTGGAGGACGTGTAGACGTTATTCATCGAAATAGGCTATTTCGATGTCGCTACTTCGAAATAAGCTATTTCGATGTAGCGTGCACGTGTAGACGTAGCCAGGAGCTGCGTCTACACGTGCACGCTACTTCGAAGTAGCGGCACCAACTTCGAAATAGCGCCCGTCGCGTCTACACGCGTCGGGCGCTATTTCGAAGTTAACTTCGATGTTAGGCGGCGAGACGTCGAAGTCGTTAACCTCATGAGGGCTACGTCTACACGTGCACCCAATTTCGAAATAGCTTATTTCGATGTTGCGACATCGAAATAGGCTATTTCGATGAATAACGTCTACACGTCCTCCAGGGCTGGCAACGTCGATGTTCAACTTCGACGTTGCGCGGCACCACATCGAAATAGGTGCTGCGAGGGAACGTCTACACACCAAAGTAGCACACATCGAAATAAGGGTGCCAGGCACAGCTGCAGACAGGGTCACAGGGCGGACTCAACAGCAAGCCGCTCCCTTAAAGGGCCCCTCCCAGACACAGTTGCACTAAACGACACAAGATACACAGAGCCGACAACTGATTGCAGACCCTGTGCCTGCAGCATGGATCCCCAGCTGCCGCAGCAGCAGCCAGAAGCCCTGGGCTAAGGGCTGCTGCCCACGGTGACCATAGAGCCCCGCAGGGGCTGGAGAGAGAGCATCTATCAACCCCCCAGCTGATGGCCGCCATGGAGGACCCGGCAATTTCGATGTTGTGGGACGCGGATCGTCTACACGGTCCCTACTTCGACGTTGAACGTCAAAGTAGGGTTCTATTCCGATCCCCTCATGAGGTTAGCAACTTCGACATCTCGCCACCTAACGTCGAAGTTAACTTCGAAATAGCGCCCCACGCGTGTAGCCGTGACGGGCGCTATTTCGAAGTTAGTGCCGCTACTTTGAAGTAGCGTGCACATGTAGACACAGCTAGGGTGTGTTTACACTCGCAAGTACATTTGAAATTACGATCGGAAGACCGAGTTCTTTCGAAAGAAGCCACGGAACATGTACACTGACACGGCGCTCTTTCAAAATTAACTTTGAAAGAACTCCCCCATTCTTTCGAAGTTGGTCCTCTGCTCCTGGGCTGGGAAAAGCGCCCTCTTTTGAAAGACAATTTCGAAAGAGAGGAAGTGTAGACTCCGCGGCCCACTTTTTCAAAAAAGCGGGTCCTCCATGGCCGCTATTAGATGGTAGGTGGCGGTGCTGCTCACAGCACAAGCATAGCTCAATGGCTCCAGTGTCTGGCCTCCTTTCAGCACGCAGGTTCCCAAAAGCCCTTAGGAAGGAAGCTGAGAGCATGCAGGCAGCAGGGAGCCCCTCCTGGACAGAGGCTGAGCTGCAGGACCTCTTCACCTGGTAGGAAGACAAGGAGGTCCTGCAGCAGACAGGGGTCTGGCACTGGAACACCACAGCATTCGAGCGCCTGGCCAAGGGCCTCACCGGCTGCGGTTACCCCACACGGACCCTGGACCAGGTGAGGTCCAAGGTCAAGGAGCTCCAGCAGGAGTACTGCTGGGCTCAGGACATGGTCAGGTGCTCAGGGGCAGCACCCACCAGTTGCTCCTACTTCCAAGAACTTGACTTCCTCCTTGGGACGAAGGAGGTGGGACCCCTGGCCATGTACCTGACACTGCCAACCCCCTGACTGAGCTGGAGGAGGTGGGGACAGGGAGTGGCCCAGAACACCGGCCACTCACAGGCACCCCCAATGGATCCCAAACACCCTCATCATCGACGTCTCCTCAGGCCCATCCAGCCTGAACCTCTCCGACTGCGCCTCACCCAAGATCCTGGAGGGACCCACAAGAATGTACCATGCACGCTGGTGGCTGCAGGGCCAGTGGAGGGGGCACACAGTCCTGCCCAGGGTGGCCACAACCCACCCACAGGGACATCAGCCCCAGGGCACATGAGGGCCAGACGGCCCCAACGCCCTGGCCTCACAGGGCTGAGGTGTGGCACCCAGCACCATGCAGGCCGGACTGTACCACAGGCCTCCAGGTCACGGAGGGACCGAGGGAGGCAGAAGAGATCCAGTACTCCTGCAACCCAGATGGGAAACCTACCGGGATGGGGTGGGAGGGACCAGGGAGGGTTCAGGGGGTCCCTCACCAGGACTAATGGCCCATTCGTCTCCCCTTTTGTCTCCACAGCTCCAGCAGCCAGTAGCTGGACCAGCCCCATGACAGGCCCGGGGGGTCCCACCACTGAGGGCGAGGGGGAGTGGCACAGGCCTTGGACAGGGACAGCACAGGGCCGCCGCCGGTCTCTCCTTCAGCACCATAAGGCTGGGGAGGAAGAGGCAGGGGACATGGCCCACATGACCACCTTCAGGGAGCTGATGGGTATTGTGTGGGAGTGGCTTGCCATGGAGCAGCAGGCATGGGACTGGGTGGGGTCCAACTTGGATGCCCTCACCCAGGCAGTGGTTGGCCACCTGGCCCCTGCCACTGCTCCACTACAGGTCACTCCCGCACCCAAACTTCCCATCGCCCACCCACCATCCCCCACGCCCCCCTCAGCTGTGCATCCCCCCTTCCAGCAGTTTCCCCCCAACCCAATCCCGCAACCCCCTGCCCCACCTACAATGCTCCACCCGAGGAGGCCGACTTCGAGGCTCTGATCCCTCCCCACCTCCCCACAGCCAGCCTCATCTGCCTGGCCCACACCCTGGTGGCCAGGGATGGCCAGGTGTTGGCTGAGCCCCCGGCCTCCCCCGACCCCATGCCAAGCCTGGCACAGGCGCAGGGACCGCGACCAAACCACTCCCCTACCTCCCTTTGTCACCGGCCCCCGCCCGGCCCCGGCGGGGCCCCTGGACTCGTGGAGGAAGGGGTGGGCATGGGCAATGGGGATCCTGGCCATTGAGACCCCTGGATGGGTGACCCCCCCCCAGCCCCCCAGCCACCCTCCCCGCTTCCATGTAAATAGTTCTCCACACTTACCCTCCCCCCACATGGATATAGTTTCCCCCTAGAAAGTGAGGGGCACAGTTCTTGAAGTAAATAGTTTATTTTTATTGTTTAACCTGTGTCCCCTGTGCATTGGTGCTGGTAGGTGTTTGTGTGTGGGTAGAATGCAGGTCGGGGGGGGAAGTGTGTGTGCAGGGTGTGGGGGGGTACTGTGCAGTGTGTGGGGGGGTTACCATGGCCCCCACTCAAAGGCCTGGCACAGGGCCTCCCTTACACACACCCCATCCTGCTGGGCCTGGTGGCACAGGGCGGCAGGGTGCTGTTCGTACCTGCGCCCCACCTCAACAGCCCACTTCTGCATATAGGCCTCGTGTTTCACCTCCACCGGGTTATAGAGGGTACAGCAGACCCTGACCACCACCGGGACGTTGGGGAGGCCCACCTTCAGCCTGGTGTAAAGGCATCTAAAACGGAATCACAGAATCATAGGGCTGGAAGGGACCTGAGGAGGTCATCTAGTCCAGCCCCTGCTTCAAGCAGGATCAACCCCTACTAAGTCATCCCAGCCAGGACCCTGTCCAGCTGGGACTTGAAAAACTCAAGGGATGGAGAATCCACCACCTCTATAGGCAACGCATTCCAATGCTTCACCACCCGCCTGGTGAAGAAGGTTTTCCCTAATATCTAACCTACACCTTTCCCTCTTCAACTTCTGACCATTACTCCTTGTTCTGCCATCTGACACCACTGAGAACAGTTTCTCACCCTCCTTTTTAGAGCTCCCCTTCAGGAAGTTGAAGGCTGCTATTAAATCACCTCTAAGTCTTCTCTTCTGTAAACTAAACAAACCCAAATCCCTCAGCCTATCCTCATAGGTCTTGTGCTCCAGACCCTTAATCATTTTTGTCACCCTTCGCTGAACCTGCTCTAGCAAATCCACAGCCTTTTTATATTGGGGGGCCCAAAACTGGACACAACATTCCAGATGTGGCCTCACCAGTGCCGAATAAAGAGGAATAACTATTTCTCTAGATCTGCTCAAAATGCTCCTCCTAATGCACCCCAGTATGCCGTTAGCTTTCTTGGCTACAAGGGTGCACTGTTTACTCATATCCAGCCTTTCATCCACCATAGCCCCTAGGTCCCTTTCCATCATACTGCTGCTCAGTCAGTCAATCCCCAGCCTGTAACAATGTTTGGGATTCTTCCGCCCCAGGTGCAGGACTCTACACTTCTCCTTATTGAACCGCATCAGATTTCTTTTGGCCCAATCCTCCAATTTATCCAGGTCCCTTTGGATTCTCTCTCTACCCTCCAACATATCTACCTCTCCCCCTAGTTTTGTGTCATCTGCAAACTTGCTGAGGGTGCAACCCAGTCCCTCATCCAGGTCATTAATAAAGATGTTGAATAACACCGGCCCTACAACCGAGCCTTGTGGCACTCTGCTTGAAACAGACCGCCATCCAGATATTGAGCCATTGACCACTACCCGTTGGGCCCGACCATCAAGCCAGCTTTCTATCCATCTTATAGTCCAAGGATCCAATCCATATTTCCTTAACTTCTGGACAAGAATGTTGTGGGAGACCGTAACAAAAGCCTTGCTGAAGTGAAGGTATATCACATCCACTGACTTCCTCATGTCCACAGCTTGTTACCTCGTCATAGAAGCTAATCAGATTGGTCAGGCAGGACTTGCCCCTGGTGAATCCATGTTGGCTACTTTTGATCACTTTCCCCTCTTCCAAGTGCTTCAAAATGGATTCCTTGAGGATTCCCTCCATTATTTTCCCAGGGATTGAGGTAAGGCTGACAGGTCTATAGTTCCCTGGATTGTCCTTCTTTCCTTTTTTAAAGATGGGCACTACGTTTGCCTTCTTCCAGTCATCCGGTATCTCCCCTGATCTCCAAGAGTCTTCAAGGATAATGGCCAAAGGTTCAGCAATGACCTCTGCCAATTCCCTCCATACCCTGGAGTGCATTAAATCCAGACCCATGGACTTGTGCACATCTAGTTTTTCTAGATAGCTCAGAACCTGTTCCTTCCCCACAGGTGTCTGCCCTCCATCTTCCCATACTGCATCATCTAGGACTATCATCGGGAAGTTGACTTTGTCTGTGAAGAATGAGGCAAAAAAAAAGCATTGAGTACTTCAGCTTTCCCTGCATCATCTGTCACTAGGTTACCTCCCTCATCCAGCAATGGTCCCACACCTTCTCTGATAACCCATTTATTGTTCACATGCCTGTAGCAACCCTTCTTGTTACTCTTCACATCCCTTGCCAGCTGCAGTTCCAATTGTGCTTTCGCTTTCCTGATTACTGTCCGGCATTCTCCAGCCATATGTTTATACTTCTCCTAAATCAGCTGTTCATGTTTCCATTTCTTGTATGCATCCTTTCTGAATTTAAGCTGACTAAGGATTTCTCTGTTAAGCCAAGCTGGTTGCCTACCATTTTTGCATTTCTTACTACGCAGTGGGATTGTTTGTTCCTGTGCCTTCAGTAAGACTTCTTGAAAATACTTCCAGTTCTCTTCAGCTCTTTTCCCCTTCATCTTCATTTCCCAAGGGATCCTGCTCATCCGGTCTCTTAGGGAGTCAAAGTCTGATCTTCTGAAATCAAGGGGCTGTATGTTACTGCTCACCCTTCTTCCTTTCGTCCGGATCCTGAAATCTACAATCTCATGGTCGCTGCAGCTGAGGTTCCCTCCCACTTCTATTTATTCTACTAGTTCTTCCCTGTTTGTGAGCAACAGGTCAAGTTGCGCATGGCCCCTGGTTGGTTCCTTCCACGCTTGTACCAAGAAGTTATCCCCAATAGTCTCCAAAAACTTCCTGGATTGTCTGTGTGCTGATGCATTGGTCTCCCAACAAATGTCTGGATGATTAAAGTCTCCCATGAGAACCAGGGCCTGTGATTTGGAAGCTTCACTAAGCTGCCTGAAGAAAGCCTCATCTATCTCCTCTCCCTGATATGGTGGCCTATAACAGACACCAACTACAACATCATCTCTGTTATTTCCACCTCTAAGCTTAACCCCGTGTTCTGGGCACGGTTCAGCCACTCCTTAAAAAGGTCCTGGCTCAGCTGAGTGTGCCTGCTGTATGGCCGCATCAGCCAAGCCTGCAGGGGGTAGGCCGCGTCCACCATGATGCAGGGCAGCATCGTTGTGTCCCCGATGGGGAGCTCCCCCCGGGGTACGAAGGTCCTCTTGGCCATACTACGTCCTAGCCCTCAGTTCCTGAACACCCTCGCGTTGTGGGCATGCCTGGACCAGCCCACGCAGATGTCCTGGAACCGGCCATTGGCATTGACCAGGGCCTGCAGGACCACCGAGTGGTAGCCCTTGCGATTCACATAGGCCCCCCAGCTATGCTACAGGGCCCAGATGGCAATGTGGGTTCCATCCAGGGCCCCAAAGCAGTTGAGGAAGCCCAGTGCCTGGAATCCCCGGATGGCATTGTCCAGGTTCCCCATGCACACCAGCTGCCTCAGGAGCACCTTGTTGATCACCTGGACAACCTGCAGGGCATGTGGGGGGTGCGCTCCCATATAAAAAGGGAAGAAGGAGGTTACTTTCAAAACAGCAGTGTCTACACTGGTTTTATTCTTTAGAAAGAAGCTATTTTGAAATAAGAATACACAAATGAGGTGTCAGATATGGAAATCTGCACCTCATTTGCATTTTCAATTTCCCTAATTTGCATACATTTTTCAAAAGAAGAATGCAAATGTAGACACAGCCATTTAGTAGATTATTTTCCATATTCATCACATTTATTAGTGGCAACACAGCACTTTTAAGCTTCAAATCTGTACTAATTAGGCAACCACAAAAGCTGGTAGTCCTATGTAAAATCTGGTTCATATTCACTTCCAGTCATTCAGAGTTATGGTGCATTTCACAAGCAAAGCCTACAAGTATATAAAAGTTCAGAGCATCTCCATCCTATTCACAAGTGAGCAAAGTGTCACAAAGTTATTAATATCTGATTTTGTTTTCTAATTACCCAAGTTCTTGCCCCAGATTGAGACAGTCCTTCAAATCCATTTAAATGTTCTCATGAAATGTGACTTTCTTTCCTCTTGAACCTTGTACTTGTGAAACTCACACACCTATGTATGATTAACTGTCCCATGTAGTGGTACCTAGGTCTCTTGACAGAGAAAGAATAAGTGTCCTCTACAACCTAACCTGAGAGCCACCTGGCTGTTAGCTCAAACTGTAGAGGCAACTGCACTAAGTTCCAGAGATCCCAGGTTGGAGTCTGCCTAGCCATGTCTACACTACACAAACAATTTCGAAGTTGGTTTGCTAAGCCAAGAGAAGTCACTATAACACTCCGAAGTGTTTAACATTTTCTAAATTGTAAACCACAATAAGCCCTTTCCTATATTTATGCCAGTTGTCTTGATGCATGCAAACAGCCTGCACTAGACTGGGATCAGAAACTCTATGTTTCTAAACTTTCTTAATACCTGTGCCTAAATGTGCTCCTTCCTTTTGAAAGGGGCAAGGTAATAAGCGGGTTCAAAAGATGCTAATGAGGTGCTGCAATGAATATGCAGCACCTCATCAGCATAATGGCGGCCACAGCGATTCAAAAGTGTGGCTTTTCAAATTGCATGCTGCCCATGGAGACAGGACCTTCCGAAAGGACCCCCCCCCAGGTTTTCAAAAGCCCTTCTTCCTCTCTGGTGATCAGAAGAAGGGCTTTCAAAACCGGGTGGGGGTCCTTTTGAAAGGTCCTGTCTCCACGGGTGGTGCGCAATTCAAAAAGCTGCACTTTCGAATCGCTGCAGCTGCCATTATGCTAACGAGTTGCTGAATATTCATTGCAGCATCTCATTAGCATCTTTTGAACCCGTTCATTAACATGTCCCTTTCAAAAGGAAGGGGCACGTGTAGACCCAGCCAATTTGTATAATAATGGAAACACCAATACACTAAACCCTCAAGTAAACACCTTCTATTCCCCCAGCTGCCCGCTCCCCCAACTTCCCTCCCAATTTACACAAACTTTGATTTACGTGGATGTTGCCCAGGACTCAACCTCTGTAGAAATCAAGGGAATACTGTAGTACTACAACTTTTTTGGTCAATAGTTTGTATTCTCTTAGTTTCAGGCTTCACTGCTGAATGTGGCTCATCCTTTTTTGTGTTTATGCTCTACTTTACAATAATTTGGTTTATGGAGGATAACCACAATTTAGTCTTAATTACAGAGAATGAAACACGTAATTTAAAGAGACAGGTTGTACGAAGGCTTTAAAATCTTTCTATCACACACAGATGCTCTTCTATCACAGAGGTTATGAAATAATCTTTATGAAAAATACTCATTTGACTGCAGCCAGAGTTTGAGCAAAATGACCCACTCTCTGGCTGCTGTGGATTAGACGTGTTTTCAGGCAGATTGGTTTTAAAAAAGATGCAAAACAGAATTCCTCTCCAGAATATCCTACTGACCATCTGCTGCTATTTTTATAACCAGATCATCAGATCCCTTAGCTCTCTGAAAAGGAAGGAAATGCGTTTGTGTGAAACTGTCCTTGGATCATTTCTGTTTGACGTGATTCTTTATTAACCTAATAACACTAATAATAATTCTTTATTAAAGTAATAATCAAAACAACATATTAAAGCCTATTTTTTAAAATACTACTGTTGCTTTATTTGTTTACTCTGCTGGGCAAAAAGATGCTGATTTTTCACATCACTGTAATGTGTTAATTTTCACTAACGAAAGCACTATACAAAAACAGGTGATTTATCGCTTTAAATTATCAGTGCTTAGACAAACAAAGCTTCCAGTCCTTGCATTTGTTCAAGATGAAGTACTGTAATGCATCTTTAATCGCAGTAGCTGCAACCTCATAATGTGGTTACACTGTAGTACATGCAACCTCAATTTAAATTAGAATCTGAATTCATGATTGTGTTTAATTAAGATTTATTTACATCTGAAGTCTTCCGATGATTCTTTCCAGGTTTGGGTATTTATAGAAAAATGGTACTTTGAAGCTTAATACCACAAATAGATATTTTAGAAGCATCACATTTAAAAAAAAATGTCAAACTGGAAATGATCATTGGAGCTCTTGATTCAAATTTGAAGCATTAATTTTATAAAATATGAAAAAACCCTCTATTTCTCCTACTGCTATTTAATGTCATGCTGATGGAAACAAAGCCTGCAATGTTAAAAGTATGTGCAAGGTACAATCTTTCTATCTGGCATAGCCTAGTGAATGGCTCCTTACTCTGGTAAGGTAGTTTTCCTAATTAAGGGGGAGATTTTTTAAAAACATATATTTACCTTATTTTTACTTAAAGCTTAGTGTTTTATTTTCTGTAAGTCTTTTTTATAGTTTCTAGAGAAAGATTCTGAATGCTATTATTATTCTTTATTTCATGCTAGTCAAAACCTGTGGCACTAGATATGAACTTTTCTAGGAACTCTACTTACATAGGCTACTTTTAGACTGTGTGTGTGTTTTGAAATCATTTACACAATTTGTGAAATGCAAATTGCATAAATTATTTTCATGCTGAGGGGTAGCAGAACCAGAATACCACATTTGAAATGGCAATTCTATTTCAAGTATGTGGAAAAGCAGCAGCATTCCTATTTCAGGATACCTCTGTATCCTGAAATCACTCTCACAGTCTAAACATAGTCATAAACACTGTCCTCGGAGCAATCTAAGGCTACAAATACACAGCAGCATTACTTTGAAATAATCCATTCTAGAATAGGTGTTCCAAAATAGCTTATTTCAAAATAACACAGCTACATACAAGAATGCTTTTTGTAATAGCACCCAGCTATTTTGAAATAGGTTGTCCAGATACATAGTGCCTATTTCAATACAGTGCTGTTGGATGCCATTATGCCTTATTTTGAAATAGTGCTATTCCAGCTATGTCTACTCGTGCATTCCTCTTTCAAAAGAGAAATGCAAATGAGGAAACCAAAAATGTATATCAGGCATTGATTTACATATCTTGTGCTTCATTTGCATATTTTTGGAAGAGATTGTTTTGAAAGAAAAAAAAGCAGTGTAGACAAAGATCTTTCAAAAATAAACCCCATATTCAAAAGAACCCTTCTTTCTGAAACAAAATAGGAAGAAGTGTTCTTTCAAAGATGGGATTTATTTTTGAAAGAGGCCCATCTGCACTGCTGTTTTTCTTTTGAAAGAATCCCTTCCAAAAAGAGATTGTGCAAATGAAGCACAGGATATGTAAATCAGTGCCTCATTTGCATTCCTCTTTCGAAATAGGAATGCAAGCGTAGTGTAGTCTGTATAACTTAACAGTGCCTATTTCGAAATAGCTATTTTGAAATAGGTATTATTCCTTCTGCAATGAGGTTTATGAAAATCAAAATAACGTGCCCTCTCTTTTGAATTTATTTCAAAATAGAATGTGCATAGTGTAGATGCTTGCAAAATTATTTCAAAACAATGGCTGTTATTTCAGAATAACTTTGCTTTGTTCTAAGTTCACTGAGAAAGAAAGTGAATGGGAAAGATACCTATTGACTTCAGTGGGCTTTGGATCAGGCTTTATGAAATAGGTGGGGAGAGAGAATCAAATGCATGTGATCTTTGTATACAGTTACTTATGTCAACTATCTCCACCTGCCCTTCAACAATAACACAGAACATATACCTAACCCATAAAGATGGCACTTTTCTTCTTAGCACTATGCAAGTGTATCCCAGTTAAGCCGAGATTTTGTTCAACTATCCCAACTGAGTAGCTAAGAATTTTCTTTGACTTTCAGGATTTAAATCTGTGAACTATGAGATATTTCACTTTACATTTCCTAACATACAGGCCAGTTCCTGCAGAAGTGAAGAAGAGGATGAGATAGTTCTAAGCCTGAGACTTTGTTATGTGTATTCAAATGTGTATGATTTTGGGCTGTCAAGACCACTGTGTCTGGAGGATCCCAAATATCTTATTTTGGTGTCGCTTTTTCCCTACGACATAAGAACTCATTTCTGTGTGGCTAGCTGGCTGGCCTGACAAGTCCTGAATGCAGGGTTTTACTGTATATCAAGGGGAGATACCAATATTTTGTGAAGTGTTTCAAGAACTACAGATGTGTTACATAAGAGCTAGGTGTAGTATTACTGATGCAGCTCTGAAACCCAATCAAACTGACAATAATTTTAACTAAAATGTCTAAAAATGACAATTATTATCCTTTCTTCTTTTCTCTTGTTGTGTTTCAGCTACTAGAGGCCTAAACTTATACAAAATTATAAACAAGGATATTGGTTGAAAATTTTCAAACAAAACATTTTTGTTGGATACCAAAAATGGTCATAGGAAAAAGACTATTCTGAGGAATCTTCTGATTTGTAGAAAATTTCAAAAAGTTTCAAGATTTTGAAACTTTCTATTTCAATGGTCTAGAAAAGTTTCAGTTTTCAGTTTGAAACCACTTTTAGTTTTGAAATATTAGTTGTAGCAAGGTTAGTTCCACTCCTGGGCCCCAGACTTCTGTTTTGTCCACAGTCCAGCAGAAGATTTGGGTCCCGTGATATGGGATCCTCTTGTCCATGCTGGGGTTTGGGCTTCTGTCCCTCAGCTAGAAGGGCATTGGTTAGGAGCTTCCTGGTCTACCTGGGCTGAGTAAACTGTCCTTCCCAGCCACTGGCTGACCTCTGAGGTTACCTGGGGAAGGAAGCCCAAGCACCCCTTGTGGGAGCTTCTCACCTCCCCTGCTGTCTCTGATAATGCTGGTGTTCTTATCTACTTTCTGATACAGATATGGTCTGAAGAAGTGGGTCTGTCCTATGAAAGCTCACCTAATAAATTATTTTGTGAGTCTTTAAAGTGCCATTTGACTACTTTTTTGTTTTTATCTACTTTCTGACTCTGTCCATATCTGTTCTAATCACCTCATCTCTCTCCAACCTCCTCTTCCACTCTCTCCATGCCTTCCCTACTGGGGGATGGGAAGGCGTTTTAAAAAGTCTGAGGCAGCCTCAGGTGGGATTAGCTGGCACAAACTGATTTATCGTAGCCTCTTCCACGCTGCTCCCACTCTGCCAGTGATAACTCCTCATTAGCCAGGGCCTTTTCTGCTTTTTAGAGATGCTTCTCTCCCCTTGTAAGCTAGCCCTCTGGCCTGACCTTATCACATAGGCTGCAGCCACAGTTGACCAAAATTTTGAAAGTGCCATGCTAATGGCCAAACTGGAGAATACTAATGAGGTGCTAAAATGAATAGTCAGTGCCTCATTAGCATGCTGCCGGCCGCAGCACTTCAAAAGTGCTGCGTTTCGATCATGCACAGCTTGGCTATACGGGGCCCTTTTCGAAAGCACCCTGCAAACAACGAAATCTCTTTATTTGTATCAGCTGAATTCTCTCCTGATAGTTATCCAGGAGGGGGATATACTCCAGGAACAAATAGTATTTACATGAATGCATCCCCCTTCTGTTTAAATATCCAGCAGCAGAGTGTTGTTGCTCAATGTAATCTACTTTGAGTTAAAAATCATTGTGGATATCACAGTGCCTTTGAGAACTGAACCCCAGTATTCCACAATACTTGATCTTGAAAGCTGGAGAAGTGTACCCCTCGGCTGTTACCTTGAGAATTACAGCCTATGAGCTTCAAACCACATGTCGATCACTGGAGCCCTGTGTGCATGGGACACAAATCACAAGTGAGTGCTGAGCGCATGTGGATTAAGACATTGCTATGCTTGACTGACCTGGCAACTCATGGTGTTGGACACCCTCAGGTGATCAAGGAACATCTACATAGCTGATATTACTAGACATCAGTATTGAAGAGGATTGCTGATGAGAACTGCAGTCAGGAAAGTAATGACAATATTTCCCTGATGGATTGGTTTTTCTAATGGACAGACGACCTTAAGTCTGACTTACAGAGGGACAATCTCCACACATTGATATAATTGCTTCCCCCAGCCAACTCTCCATAATTTTTCTTCCATGAGTTATGCACACAAATATTTGATTTAAATATCTAAATGATATTGATAAATTTACACACCTACATTTCAGTTATTGGTGATTATGTACTTTATATATCTGCTGCTTATATTCTGCAATTGTTGCATTTGGAGCCATAGTATTGTTGCAGAAATGCAACAGGAGAATATATTGTATGACACGTAAGCAAAACACGTAAGCAAAACTTTGATCTTCAGCTAACCCTAGGATGATGCCCAGAAATGCACTCTCCTTTTCTTCAACCCATGTACCTTTTAAACATGCTTTAATAAAAACAATTAAATTGAATGTAGGGTAGTGAAATGCTGTTATCAATGTGTTGTAATTATTGCAAGAATGAAAGGGAGCAAAAATGTGTTTAACCTGTTCCAAACAATGGAGGTCACCCTGAGCTGAAAGGGCTTGGAATACCAGGGCCTTGGGGTTGGGAGAGGAGCTCCCAAACCAGTTTAACCTGTTCCTCTCCAGCATTCAAAGAAAGAGCAAAATAGGATTCATTAGGAACCTCTTTGTTGTTTTAAAGGCTCAGTCAGAGCTTTCTAAGCACTAAAAATCACTGAGAGCTGAAATCACCTGAGGTGGGTGAGGGTTTCTTCCCAGACTGCAAAGAGCTGAAAATTTACTAAGAGACTGATATGCAGAAATGACAGCAGAGAGGCAGGTGGCAGCAGAAGGTGACTGATAGTCAGCTGGGTACAGAAGTAGCTGGTGAGGCAGGGAGCAGAAGGAGCAGTTGGTGGGACAGCTAGTGGAGAGGGATCATGGCTGGCAAGAAGGGCAGGCAGCAAGCAGTGGTGGCTCATGGGACAGCCAGCCAAAGCAAGTGTTCATATGGCAGAGTAAGCAAAGTGCCTTCTTTCCCACATAGGAGATGATGCACACAGATGCACCTCTGAACCCAGGGTCTTCTCTGACCAAGGACAACGAGTGTGAATGGAGTAATGACGAGGGGATAGAGAGGGAACACAGAAAAGGAACTTTTGGATATAGAACTCAAGAGCATAAGGTGGAAGGTACTGCCCCATACACTCTGTGGTGGGTATTCCCCTCAGTTTTATCATTAGGAATCGCATTTTTGGCATTTTCCCTATGAATGTTGGGGAATCTTCCTCCTTTCATTAATTTTTTTCTTCCTACATTCGGAATCTGTGCTTGTGGTTGAGGAACTAATGCCTCTCAGTGGCACCCATGGGTAATTTCCCAAGGTATCTGGATGGGGGCTTGAGCCAGTTCTGTGCGTATCTCTGGAAAGGAACCCTAGATATTAAAACTGACACTGGCTGCTTCTGGCTTCACCTGGTGGAAGGGTCACATTTGTTTATACTAAAAAAGTTTTAAAAAGTAAATACAAAACAAATGATTTTGAATCTTTTTTTAAAAAATGTTTAAATTGGCTTAATTTTAATTGTGTGGGGTTTTTTTTTCAGATTATTGGTCCTTGCAAACTGGATATTTTGACTCTCCATCCCAACTCAAGATGAGTAAATTTTTCAAAATCTCAAACTATTAAGGGACAAGATTTTTTTTCCCTGACCAGCTCTTTTAGATAGAATTATGCCACATCAACATGTATGCTCCTATCTCGCACATATAGCAAGACATGGGTGACGTCAGAGCTCCAAGAGTCAATAATATTGCACTTGGACTTTAAGTGGGTTTAGTGTCATATTACAAAGCAATTGAAATTATCAGAGCACAAGTGCTTCAGGTTTGTTCTTAACTTTCTCAGATATTATACTAGTATATTGAGGTTTATTCCACAAGGAAATATAATGAGAAAAACTAAAAGCTGTGGTCGCTCCATCAGTTTTTGTTAGTATTGCTGATAGTCATGGAGAAGAAAATCAATCTCTTCGCAGACGTTAATTTATTCTAATCCCTGAAATTTAAAGCTTGATTCAGTTCTCGATATAGGAACATCTCAGCTAAGACAAATATTAACATGGGAGTTAAAGGCATTTTAAAAGGAAAATTTTAAACATAATCTAATATTAACAAAAACGGGTTTTGAAAAATAGTGTGACAATCAGTACCAAACTGAGGTCATTCCAAATGCACAGAGTTTCTGAAAAACTCATTATGTCATGAAAATATTTCACATGATTACATAAATTTCTGAACTCGATTAAATTTCCATTCTATCTTTGAGCTCCTTGCAGGACGGGATAGATTTCATCTAGTGTTAGAAGTCACTGGCTGTGCCTTCAAATAAGAAAAAAAAGGCTTTCTTCTTATTATGAATTAGCTAAATTGAGGTAAAATCTTCCCGAAGACACAGCAGTTTATAATTTTCAGTTGAGCTAGCAGGTCAAATTAAAGACTGTAGCAAAACCTAATCTTTAACTTCATCTTGTAACTCATATGAAAATTCAAACCTGTTTTGTCCTCAGGAACATTTTACCTTAAATTAGCTACCTTGAGTTAGGAACAATCTGTTTGGTCTGAAGATATGTTTACATACTCAAGAGAAAACTGAGGCTGGCCTACACTATCTGACTCTGGTTACTGAAACTCAGGTTGTGAGGCTGTTTCCTTCCTGCTAGGATTTCTGGGCTTGGTCCTGAGCCTGAGCTCTCAGATCTCCCACATTCTGAAGATGAAGCCGTAAGATTTCCTGGGCATCTCTATTAAGCTGCATTCAAGAGGCTCAGCATTAGTCATATTGAATTGCTTCTTCAGATATATGCTGGAGGATGTGAGATATTTTCCCTTAAAAGGACAGTGGGGGCTGGCAATCTCTGTAAGATAAAAGGCATGGCTTCAATAATAGAATCCTGGGTCTTTTAGAGTTTATAGCAAAATTCCTATTGACTTCAGAAAGGCAAGATTTGACCTCAAAGCTTTAAATTAATAGAAGGGTATGTATAAAAAGAAGCTGTACCTATTTTCTTGAACCTGGTGGTATATGACAAGCAGTAGCAGGAGAGACAAGCATATAGAGAAATAATTAACAGGGAAAAATACTGTGAAGTATAAACACTACCTCACATTGCATTGAGAAATGAGGGAATTTACAGGTGGTAACCTTCCTGACTTCTCTTAACAAAACCCTTCCTGCTAAAGTAATATTGAGAAGCTTGTTTGTCAGAAGGTAATGACCTAAAAAAAGAGTAGACATTTTTAAAGAATGCCTGCTTTTCAGGTTGCTGAGCAGTGGTAGCTCCCTTTGACTTCAGCAGCAATGGCAGGTGCTCAGAATATCAGAAAAACAGTTTGCATAGTTAAGTGCCTATATATAAATTTAGATCCCCAACTTTAAGCCTTTAAGTTTGAAAATGTTGGCCTAAGTCACTCTACTGCATTAAACAGGCGTCAGGTAAATTGGTCGATACTTTAAGTGACATCTTGCAGAGGAACAGTTGAATCACATTAATTCAGAGTAGCTGTCCTGGTCTAGTTTCCTCGTAGGTCTTTCAAAAATAGCATCCTGTGTATCTTGAACCTTCATCTCAAACGATGACTAAATTACTAAACATAGAGATAATTTCTTTTAAATATATTTGAGAAGGCTTTATCCCAGAAATCTAAAGAAATGTTAAAAGGGAAAGACTGGAAAGGAAATGATTCAGCTACATTTCAGATATATTTTTCTGTGTACTCTGCTGAATCCACCTACCTCTTAGATTGGCATTAAAATCTCTCAGGTGATCATTGCATATTTGAGGAGCCACTGACAGGTAAATAAACTGAAAGCAACATCATGGTGTATTACATCACCTGAAAGAAGCAGTAGTAGGCAAGGAACTGAACCTCCTTGTGAGTTGGTGATGGTGTAAATCAGTAGCCCATACAAGTTTAGGCACATGTTATGATATAATTCAATGGTATTGCCAGGTGACACTAAGGCTACATCTACACTAGACTAAGAAAGTTGACTGCAGATACACAATTCTATCTGCGTCAATTGTGCAGCTAAAATTGACATAGCCGAGTTCAGCTAAGTTGTCAGTCTATGAAGGGGAAGCACAGGAGTACAAGGGTCAGCTGCAACCCCTGAGAGGTTGATTTCGCACATCCATAGTAGACACATGAAATTGAATCCTGGAAGCTCAACCCTGAGCAGGTCAGTCTTCTAGAGTAGTGTAGATGTAGCCTAAGATTCTGAGGGCTAATCTAAGCTCTAGGCCTAAATTTGAAGTTTAGATGCCATGTCTGAACTTGATTGCTTGTACAAACATTTAAATACTCAAATATGCATTTTAGGCACCTATGTGTTTTTGGCTGCTCTACTACAGCACAGGACACCTTAGGTTAGACACTGAGTCTGCAGATAACTTTCATAGGTCCAAATCTTGCAGTGGGCTCCAGTCCTACCTTTAATGGCGCTCGTACTCCTAATCATTTCAGCACTTTGGGAAAATTTCACCCTAAATTCCTTGTTTGTTAAGCCCTAACAAACAAGTTGTGCTGTAAGTTGCAAGTTGTGCTGTACTGACAAACTTCTGTACCTGAGCAGAGTTCTGTTGAAGGATTTGGGCCCCAAAATGTCTGAAAGGGATATTGCATGTTTAACTGGGTAAGAGTTATAATATCTAATCTATATACTGCTATAAAAGGAAAGGCAACCATCTGTCCTCTGTCTATCCATCCATCCCACTCTGGCTGGGTCCCCAGGGCTGGGATTGCTGGGGTTCCCATTACCCCAACCACATTCCAGAGGCTGGAGCTGCCAGTGGCGCTCTATGTCCTGGCCAGCTCCTGGCCCCAGGGATGCCAGGGTTCCCTGGCCCCGGCCAGGTCCCCAGAGCTGGGGATGCTTGGTGGAGCTCTGCACCCCCAGCTGGCTCCTGGCCCTGGGCCTGCCAGGGTTCTCCCAGTCCTGGCTGTATACCTGGGGCTGGAGCTGCCAGGCTTCCCCCAGCTCAGTCTCCACGACTGGAGATGCTGGTGGAGTTCTGCGCTCCTGCCAGGTCCCAGCCCCAAGGCTGTTGGGCTTCACCTGGCTCTGGCCAGATCCTCAGGGCTGGAGCTGCCAGCAAGCTCCCAGCTTGATAACTGCCACAAAGGGGCAGATCCTCCTAGTGAAAATAAAGAGCTGTGCAAGAAATTCAAGCTTAATTCCTTAAGACAGTCTCCAACTGTTAGAGATAAGGATGATGCCATCAGAGGGGCATAGTATTTCCTTTTGAGGCTTACTATGGATATCTTGTACCTTCCTTTCTGTCACCTGGTGATGGTCACCATTGGAGCTAGGATTTCAGACTATGCATGTGATTCCTTATGACAATTCTTGTTTCAAACTTAGTGTCTTACATAGAGTGGCTGGGACTTGTGAAATCAATGGGATTTGTATTCCTAAATTAAATAAAAAAGTTCCACCTGGAGGCCAAGACTTTTAAAAAAGGAAGAGTCTCAGAATAGGTTCCTAAATCCATTCTTAATTACCTGAGTAGGTAGCCTGATTTTCACAAGGGTTGAACACTCAGCACGGTCCAGCAATCTTGAGGATCAGGACACTTATTTCAGTGACTTAATACGGATTTAGAAGCACAACTTCAGAATTTTTGAAAATATTGTTGGGGGCAACCAGAAACAGAAAATGTGAAATGTTATCTGCATCTGTGTAGCGTTTCTGAGTGAAATTTTCTGTTGTTTGTTTGTTTTGGGAGCAGGGGTGGGCGGGAGTAGGGGAGAAGAGGTAAATTTATGGAAGCTAGGAAGGAGAAGGAAAAGGAAAGACGGAAAGGTCTCAACTGGTGTTGTAGCAATAGGAGAGTACTGGGTAAGCATCTCACAATATCAGAAGAGAATATAGGATTAGACAGTGAAAGCTGAGAAAAGAAATCTAATAAAAAATCCTACAGATACTGTGGTCCCATATATAACCTGACTTCATTTTTTGTTTTTGAAACTGCCTTTTATGTGCACGAAAATTCAAAGCAATAACAGTATCAAAACACAGGTGAGAGTGCTGAGCCTAATTCCCTCTTCCTGCATTTCTAAACCATTTAATGTATTTAAAACCTGAATGATTTCCATGTAATCTATTTTCTTTCAAAATAATTTAATATTTGATTATGTTCATGTAGAAGCAATATATTTTCTGCACCACCTTGTCACTAGTTGATTTTGATCCTACCTTTCTGCTTTATTGTTTTTTTGTTATTTAAATAACATTGATAATTGTTCCTTTATAAGCAAATTGTTGGTATAGAAACCATTTGAGGACATGGTTTTTATAGATTTTAGTGGTGCTAAATAATTTTTCTAATAACCTGACATGTAGATGTTTGAAATGTGTGTTTTTCCTGATAATTTTTTTGTCTTTTTTTTGTACTGATTTTCTCCCCAAGTTGATATGTATAGCTAAAATTGACTTGATTGTTTTTGACTAAAAAGTGTGTATTAAGATATTTCATTTTGTAGCAAGCATCCTTGGGCTTTATTCACTGTTCCTATGCGTCTGCAAACACTCCAGCCCATTCCAAAATGCATTAATGCAAGCAATCCCACTGACAGCTATGGGCCCGATTCACAGTTCAAATAACATTGCCTGACACAGCTCTGGCAGTACAGGAGGGACGTAAAATGGGAGTAAATTACATTCGCACTTACCTTTGCATGGAGTGAGTGGTGTAAAATGGCCTTAGTGTAAATCAGAATCAAGCCTTATGGGACTATTCACATAAGCAAAATTATACTGAAATAAAAAGGAAATGGGAAACAACTTAGTGTATACAGGCTCAAAGGTTTTGCATGGATCACTTATTGACATCAGAAGTAGTTTTCCAAGGGATTTGCAAGATGATGCTTTTTCTTTTCATGCTAGCATCAGCTGATTAATGTCCCAAAAGCTATGTGAATAGTGTTTGCTTATTAACTGCTATGCCAGAGGCAGGCCAGGGAGCACAGCATATTCCTTGCAGTAATAGGCCCCATAAAAATAAACCTAATCTTGCCAACCTTTAGTAGGTGAGAGATGTGAGAGAAATCAGACCTATGCTGGCTGTTTTGAATCTTTTTTTTAATGATAGGCTCATGAGCTTATATAAATACACATATTCTGCACTCAGGCAGAGAGGCACAGTTCTCTATGAAAAACAGTAAGGAAGTGGGGGAAGAAGTTTCCTGTGAGGGAGGGGGCCAGAAGGGAGGCATAGGAGGAGGACCAAGAGGAGCTACTGAAACTCAGTGACAGGAAGAGTCATGTGGCTCCAGGCTGTGAAGGGGCATCCCAGGAGTCCCTGCTGCTGTTCCTAAGACAGTTCTTCAGTTGCCTGGTGCCCTTTGCTCTACTCCCAGTTTAATGGTTTGCACCCTCTGTGCTGAGGCCATACCTGTTCCCACCAAGGTGCCAGTGCCACATTCCCTATCCTTCCCAGGCTGCTAACATGTGTATGCCTGCCCTTCCTGTAGGCCAAGTGTCTCCAGCAGGGACTGCAGTGACAGGAAGACAGGGAAATCATCTGGTCCCCAGGAGGTGGCCTAGTCTCTGCCTCAAAGTGGCTGCTCCAGCTCTCCTCTTTGGTTTCCCTCTTCAGTTCCATGAGACACATTGTCATGGAATTAAAATAAATCACTCCCTCCCCACTGAATATTTCCATTTCCCTCCTTACCCTCCCCTACTTTCAGCTTCCCCCATATGAACTGAAGGTCATAGGGTGACATCATCAATGAGAATTGTGAGCATTTAATTTAGAAAATAAAACTAACATAATTAGCCTCAGAAAAACTCATTATAACAATTTGAAGGGAGACAGGTGACATTTTGAGCTTCTAAAAGCTTGGTATTGTTTCTTTAACGTGGAAAGGGGCAGCTCCAGCATGCAAACAGAGAGAGGCTGCCCTTCTTTCATCTGTCCCTGCTGTGACACTTTTCCTTTCCTAACAATATGAAATCTATTCAAAGATTTTTTTTCTCTGTTGAATTAATTATTTAGCCATCATTGGCTATTCATAAATTGTTGAAAGCAACAGAGAGGCACTAAAGCAGAGCAATGATTACGTTCCAAAATTGCAGACATCTACTCAGTTCAGCAGTCATTAGTACATAAGGTTACGAGATGGAGAGAAGAGAGAGCTGGCAAAATGTAGGCTGAAGAATAGAATTTACCTCTCTGAAGTGTGTCTCTCATGAGGCATGATTCTGCAGGGAGCTGAGTGCCTTTTAGGGGAGGCCAAGTGCCCACAATGCCTTATGAAGGGCATGTGCACTAAGGAGGCTCAGTACCACTCTGGAGGTACTCAGCACCATGCAAGTTTCAAATATAATTTCTTCATTTCACACAAAGCAAGGATGCCTTCATTATTTGTTATTCTACATTACAAATTTCCCAAAGGCCTTTGGGTTACAAGCGGGTTTAATTACTAAAAATCCTTTTCAGCCTAGCTGGAATTGTTCACTTATGTCATTTGCTTTGGACAGAGTCCTATTAAGTGCTGAACGGTCTGAACTCCGGTGTCCACAGGAATTAAGGCTACTCCGTACCTTTTCGGGTGAAACTGTACTCTGCACCAAATACTTCCCTATGAAAATGTTGAAGCTCACCTCCTGCAATAAAGCTGGTCCAAATTTTTTCACAAAAGAGAAGAGGACTAATTGTGTAACATAGCTCTTTTTAAGACAGTTGATGTAGTTATCCAATATGATACACGTGGTCATCCCTCTGATATGCAAAGTATCCTCTATTCATAGATCTCGTCACCACCTCACTCATGGAAATGGTGGTTCAGCCATATTTGCTTAAGTGTTTCCTCTTTTCTCCTCACAAGGAGGGAGATCCATGAGAAGGGAGGTGACAGGTTGAGGGAAGAGAAGACAGGGTAAGAGGGACTCATCTTCTCTCCACTAGACTCATGTTTCTTATGGTGGGAAAAAATAATAGGCTGAGGTTGAATTCACTTTACACTGTCTTTACCTTTCATGGAGGATTCCACTGTATGAGGAGGTCCTTCAGCAGCCAGCATCTACAGTAGCTCTATTGCATGAGTTTTGGGAAACCAGTTTATTTGTAGACAGGCCTCACTGTGTGCTTCATGAGGATGGAAGGAAACAACTGGTGAAAAATCACCTCAAGGAGAATGTCATGGAAATTTCCTCCACCATGGTCTTCAAATAGGTTTCCCCACTGGAAGATGCAGTCAAGCCTAACAAAAAGTTAACATATTGTAGTTTGTATGATTGATAGTTAATTTATTAACTTCTTTACATAAATTGACCATTAATCTGATTATATGGTGATTATGAACAGCAAATTACATAACTGTTTTACATTATAGCACATTTGGAGGGACACTGGGTATACACTACAAAAAGAAAATCATTCTGTCAATTCAAATAAGCAGGAGGCAAGTTATATGCTTTAGGCAAAAGCAGCACAAAGAACATGGTGATGCTACAAAGCTTATAGAAATAACACATTAGTGACAGAAGCAGTAAAAACAGCAAGGCTTTTGTCACGGGGTCACTCATGTCAGCATCATCGCCACTCTTCTTTGGTACAAATAGAATTTATTGTGCAAAATTACCTTTAACCAGTGCAGTGTAGACCTATGTTCAAATTAATGAGATTTTTAATTTCCAATAAAAGTTCTTTCTCCAGTCATATTTTGATATCTTAAAAGATGAACAGAGAAAAGAAAAGAGAGTAGGAGAGAGAGGGAGTGAGAGAGAGAGAACGTAACATTTTATATTTGCTTTTTAAAGGAATATCTGTTTTATAGTCTTGAACCTTTTTTTTTTCAGTTTAGAATTAAACAGTTAAATCTTCCTCTTATAGGAGAGCTGCTCAATCAACCCATCATATAATGCAGTACACACAGGGCAAGTGAAAATTCATTACTTTCAGAAATTAGATACAAGGCCTTTATTAAACAGATTTTAACAAGATCTTTAGAATAGCATAATGAAGATGTGATCATCTGATGTGTGTTAGGAAAGGCTATTAAATAAGGCAGGCTCGATTTTCAAAACTGATTTTATCTTTATGACATTCTGCTCAGGATACACATAAACCATAAGCTGGTTTGTTACTCTACGCCTCAGCAAGTGACAGTTCTGATGTTGCTAAGCAGTTTGTCAGCTTCCTGGTACTCCGGCCTGTCTGCCTTGCCAGCATACTCCTCAAGACCTGCCAGTCTTAAGCTTGCCTTGTAGGTAACAATTAGTGAACTTCCGGAGCTTCTAAGAGACATTTCCCTGTGACACCCAGTCGCTTTCCTGGACCGTTAGAAAAGCTGTCTAAAGGGACAGCTCGCACCAGACTGGTTAGTGGAGGGATCACACTATACATCTGCATAATAGCACTGTCATGGTTTATAGTAAAACTAATAAAGTAGTTATGAACAAAAAGCAGAGGCATGTGTGATACTAACCAAGAGAAAAAGATTCAAACACACAGGACTTTTTCTGCGGTGGTACAGAGTACCTGCACCTCCGCTCCACTGTTCCCCCCAGTTGAGGTCCCCACCGCTGGGGCTGCTAGCGGGTCTCTGTGCCTCAGCCAGCTCACAAATGAGTGGCTGCTGAAGCGCCTGCTGGCTCCACAGCAGCACAGGGCTGGGAGCTGGAGCCTCCACAGCCTGCAGCAGGGCAGTGCCGGAGCCAGAACCCCTGCACCCTGCAGCAGCACGAGCCATCACTGGAGCCCCCACCACCTGCTGAAGCACAGCACGGAACTGCAGTCCCAGCTGCATCGCTAGTAGCCCCTGCCACAGAACTCTTGCAAGTTGTGGGGGCACAGGGAACCACCCTGGCTCCTTTAAAAAAAAAAGCACTGCAAATAGGGTTACAAATAAAACAAAACACACTTCCTAATGTCTCAAATTTAATTTGAACAGATTAAAATCTTTGCCTAAGCAGTTTGATCACTTGCATCTAGTTGACAGCATCTCTAGTTCTCCTGGTCACAGGATCCAAATTCTGTAGAAGATGCTGGTCACTATGTCCCCCTAAGTGATAAATTGTGAAAAGTAAGTGATGAATAGCATTTGTGCTCCTCTTATGTTACCCAAAGTCCATATTCTGAACCTCAAGAGTAAAGAAGGAATCCTGGGTTGTAGATTTTGTCCCCCGATGTGCTTTTCAGTTTGATTGTTTTTATCTTATATGTCAATTTACCGTTATTATCCCCTGGCTTGGTGAATGCAGCTAAATCCATATTTCTTTGTCTATTGCAAGCTGATTTATTATCTTCTCCCAGAACACTATTTAGGAACATAGTTTCAGCCCACATACATAATTATTTATGTACCACTTGCACATACATCAGACAACGATATGCCTGGGCAGCATTTCACCAGATTTCATATAGGACCATATCTGATGCACCACTGTAGTATTGTATCGTATGCAATCAATTTTTGCAGTTCAGACCCTCTGTTCTTCCACTGTGGTGTCTGGATTCTGATTGTCAAAAATCTTTTTAATGTCTTGTTCTTTCAGATTAGATGTTTCCCCCTCTCCAAAACTGAGAGTGAAGATTGCTTTTCCAGATGACACTTTGGTCTCTATTGGAATCAAAGAATTATTATTGTGCAGCGTAAATACAAATAAACATCTGTTTCTTTTGTCCTTGTGCTAGTAATTACCATGATATCAGGATGTAGATTTCTCATAGGAGACAGTCATACAATATTCTTACAAGTGTGGAAGTCAGATTTGCATTCTGAGATTGCTGAAGATTTTTTATTTTTAAACCAGCAGTCAGATAATCTATTTTCCAGAGAGGATTTAAAAAAAAAATCCAACAACTCCAAAATCTACATGCACACAAATCCCCAGATGTCATGCATTGCTATGTCTCAGACACTGTGAAAATGCCATAAAATATACTGGAAGGAGGGCTGTTCTGGAGATTAAAACACACATTATTTTGTATTCCTCCAGAACACCACAGTCTGCAACAGTGTTACTGTAATGCATTGGCTCCAGAACCATTCATTTAGTGGTCACTGAGCCAAATTACCTTTTTTGTTTTCCCCTTGCTTTCTACACTTTAAATGGTTTTGCCATATTGAGGGACTGTGCCTCTCAGATGCTAAGCAACTGTCACAAGATGCTGAACTCTGTCGACTTTTACTAGTATCCTTGCACAGTCAGCCCAGGAGTCAGCAGGAAAGGAGAGCTATTCTTTCATGTTAATAAAGTGTTTATTGCCAGATTTATTAGATCATAGCCAATGTTATCCAGGCTTCTTCTGGCTTCCCCCTTTTATTTAAATGCCCCATACTTTGTGTATTGCAGTTAATCTGATTTGGGGAAAGAACAATGGGAATATATGTACAGTCTCTTCCAAAGCTCACTGAAGTAAACAGAGAGACTCCAGTTGATGTGACTAGATTTTGGGGCAGGCTTATTGAGAATAACATTATGTATCTGCAAAGTATTCAAGTCAAGGCTGAGAGGAAGCTCAAAGGAAGCTGCTGCAAGATATTTGAAAAATATGTGTTTAAAATGAGCAATTTATCTCTTGAATTGGGCGGAGAAATACCAGCACAGCTTATTGTGCCATGTTTTTGGTACCCTACCTCATTCACTGTGACCTTTCTACTTCGTATAATATCTAGCAACACATGGCAGCTATTAAAGGGTAATGAGGGGCAGGTTATTGTAGTCAGGAAAGTACAGAGGGAGAACTTGGGCTAGAGGAGAGGTTGGATCTTAGAGATGTTAAGTGAGAAGGAGCTGCACTATTTAGACCTGGGTATAGAAAGAGGATGAAATCAACAGTAACACTGTAGTGTTACCATGAGGATGGCTGTGTTTTCCACAGATAATTTCTGAAAAAAGGCAAGATTAAGAGTTCACATTTGGCCCTGTTGAGCTCAAGCTGACGGGTGGACATCCACCAGCAGATGTTGACAGGAAAGAGATGTCAAAATTTTTAGTTTGGACATATATAGTCAATTCTGGAATGGAAAACCAAATCTGGAGGTAACAATTTAAAGATACATATTAAAAGAAATAAAATATCAATATAGCACAGAGTCTGAACCCCATCTCCAGCAATACTCTCTGAGCAAGGTGCACAGAGCAGCTCACCACTGATAGCATTATTAAAACAGCATTATGTCAACTATACACCAGTCATCTGACAGAGGGGCTACTTTAAGCAGCATAAGGACTAGTTCAGTTTTCTGTTGGAGTTCCTTCAGAATTCTTGGTTGAATATCATATGGTCCTGGTGACTTATTACTCTTTAATTTATGAATTTGTTCAAAAACCTGTGCTATTGACACCTTCATCAGGAACAGTAACTCAACTTTGTTACTTAAAAAGTATGGCTGAGGTTCTCCCACATATCCTTTGAACTGAACATCAATGCAGAGAATTCCTTTAGCTTCTTCACCACTATTCCATGTTCCTTGAATGTTCTTTTAGCACCTCATTCATCCAGTGACCCCACTGACATTTTGGAAGGCTTCCTGCTTTGAATGTACTTAAAAATATTGGAGTTAGTTTTTGTGTTCTTAGCTAGTTGTTCATGAAATTCTTTCATGGGCTGTCTTCTCGTTCTTTCACACTTGACTTTCCAGAATTAATGCTCCTTTTTATTTTCCTTGTAAGATGTGACTGCTAGTTTTAAAAAATGCCTTTTTTTGCTTCCAACCACTTTGTTTACTGTGCTGTGTAGCCACAGCATCAATATTTTGGTCCTTTCACTGGTATTTCATTTTCTGGCCTATATATTTAGTATGAGCTTCAGTCACGCTGTTTTTGAATAGCTTCCATGTAGATTGCAGGCATTTCATCCTGATGACTGTTACATTTTATTTCTGTTTAGCTAGCTTCCTCATTTTTGTATGGTTGCCTTTTTTGAAGTTAAACACTCTTGCGGTAAATTCCTTTGGCATTTCATTCCTTCCTGCCACCCCTAGGATATGAAATTACGTTTATTGAATTAGATTATCGTCACTGTTACCAAGTGGAATGGGCTGCAGCTTGCATAGGCTGGCACAGTTTGATTCATTTAAGCTTTTTTACTCGGTAATTCCTAACTTCCTTCACAAACTTCTTTCTTATTCTTATTCTTATTACTAGGATAATAAATAATTAATCCTCCCCAAGGGATATCTCCATCTAAATTGTGTACACCTCAGCACCTGTCAGCTTTCCCCAAACTTTAGTTTGAAAAACAATAAAAAATCCTCTACTCTTTTTAATTGTATATGCCACCAGTCATCTGAGTTTCAGTAGAGCCCATTTCTCCTCTATAGGATTCTTCTTTCCCAAAAGGTTTCTCAGTTCCTAGGAAATCTAAACCTCTCCTCCAAACAACACTGTCTTATTCACTCATTACAACTGTATAGTTCTGTCTGTCTTGGCCCTTTGGACATGGAAAAGGAATCATTTCAAGAATGCTACCATGGAAATCCTGGGCTAAAATCACATACCTAGCAGCCCAAACTCGGCCTCCATGACCTCTCCCCCACTATCTTTACTAGGTCACTGATACCTATGGCCAATACTGTAACTAGATAATTTTGCACCTGAGGCAAGAATATAAAATTGCTCCCCTTCATGTTGTAGGGTGTGTATGTCACATTATCGCCACCTTTACCTCTGCCCTGAATGCAGAGTTGGGCAGAGTTGGGTCACTGGACGATAGAGACATAAAAGGAGCAATCAAGGAAGATAATGCCATTGCGGGAAAACTAAATGATTTCTTTGCTTCAGTCTTCACGGCTGAGAATGTTAGAGAGATTCCCAAATCTGAGCCATCCTTTATAGGTGACAAATCTGAGGAACTGTCCCAGATTGAAGCGTCATTAGAGGAGGTTTTGGAACTAACTGATAAGCTAAGCAGTCACAAGTCTCCAGGACCGGATGGTATTCACCCAAGGGTTCTGAAAGAACTCAAATGTGAAATTGCGGAACTATTAATGGTGGTTTGTAACATATCCTTTAAATCAGATTTGGTACCCAATGATTGGAAGACAGCTAATATAACACCAATATTTTAAAAGGGCTCTAAAGGAGACCCTAGCAATTATAGACCGGTAAGTCTAATGTCAGTACCGGGCAAATCAGTAGAAACAATAGTAAAGAATAAAATTGTCAGACACGTAGAGGAATATGATTTGTACAGCAAAAGTCAACGTGGTTTCTGTAAAAGGAAGTTGTGTCTTACTAATCTATTAGAGTTCTTTGAAGGGGTAAACAAGCATGCAGACGGGGGAATCCAGTGGACATAGTCTACTTAGATTTCCAGAAAGTCTTTGACATGGTCCCTCACCAAAGGCTCTTATGTAAATTAGGTGGTCATGGCATAGGAGGAAAGATCCTTTCCTGGATTGGGAACTGATTAAAAGACAGGAAACAAAGGGTAGGAATAAATGGTAAATTTTCACAAAGGAAGGAGGTAACTAGTGGCGTTCCCCAAGGGTCAGTCCTGGGACCAATCTTATTCAACTTATTTGTTAAGGATCTAGAGAAAGGGGTAAGCAGTGATGTGGCAAAGTTTGCAGATGACACCAAACTGTTCAGGATGGTCAAAACCAAAGCAGACTGTGAAGAACTTCAAAAAGATCTCAGCAAACTGAGTGATTGGGCATCAAAATGGCAAATTAAATTTAATGCTGGTAAGTGTAAGGTAATGCACATTGGGAAAAATAACCCTAATTATACATACAATATGATGGGGTCAAATTTAGCTACAACAGATCAGGAAAGGGATCTTGGAATTATAGTGGATAGTTCTCTGAAAACATCCACACAGTGTGCATCGGCAGTCAGTAAAGCAAATAGGAATAAGTAAAAAAGGGATAGAAAATAAGACGAAGAATATCTTACTTCCCCTATATAAAACTATGGTACGCCCACATCTTGAGTACTGCGTGCAGATGTGGTCTCCTCACCTCAGAAAAGATATATTGGCATTAGAAAAGGTTCAGAAAAGGGCAACTAAAATGATTAAGGGTTTGGAACGGGTCCCATATGAGAAGAGGCTGGAGAGACCGGGACTTTTCAGTCTAGAAAAGAGGAGACTGAGGGGAGATATGATAGAGGTATATAAAATCATGAATGGTATGGAGAAAGTGAATACAGAAAAGTTATTTACTTGTTCCCATAATATAAGAACTAGAGGACACCAAATGAAATTAATGGGTAGCAGGTGCAAAACTAATAAAGAAAGTTTTTCTTCACACAGCACACAGTTAACCTGTGGAACTCCTTACCAGAGGATGCTGTGAAGGCCAGGACTCTAACAGAGTTTAAAAAAGAGCTCGATAAATATTTGGAGGTTAGATCCATAGACGGCTATTAGCAAGGGGTAAGGTTTGGTGCCTAGCCTTTTGTTGAAGGCGGGAGATGGATAGCAGGAGTCAAACTGCTTGATCATTGTCGTCGGTTCACCTCCTTTGGGGCACCTGGCACGGGCTACTGTCGGCAGACAGGATACTGGGCTAGATGGACCTTTGGTCTGACCCAGTATGGCCGTTCTTATGTTCTTCCAGAGAGTGGTGGCTGTTAGCTGGGCACCCAGCTCTGAAGGCGGCCCCCTTTCAGCAGCAGTGCAGAAGTAAGGGTGACAACAAAATATCATATCATGCCCTTCGTTAGTCTGTGTTTCAGCGAGGCTGTGTCTACACTGACAAAAAATTTTGAAATGGCCATGCAAATGGCCATTTCAAAGATTACTAATGAGGTGATGAAATGCATATTCAGTGCCTCACTAGCATGCTGCCAGCCACAGCTCTTCGAAATTGCTGCGTTTCGCTGCTGCGCGGCTCGCTCAGACAGGGGTCCTTTTTGAAAGGACCCTGCCAACTTCGAAATCCACTTATGAGCTCATAGGAATAAGGGGATTTTGAAGTTGGTGAGGTCCTTTCAAAAAGAACCCATCTGAACAAGTTGCGTGGGAGCAAAACGTGGCAATTTCGAAGAGCTGCGGCCAGCAGCATGCTAATGAAGCGCTGAATATGCATTTCAGTGCCTCATTAGTAATCTTCGAAATGGCCATTTCAAGGCCATTTTCAAGAGTTTTGTCAGTGCAGACATAGCCCTAGTGTAGGTTCTGCCTTCAGAGCTGGACTCCAGGTCAGGATCTGCCAAGGCTCAGCTCTGAAGGCAGTAGTGCCACCGGCAGCAGTGTAGAAGGGTCGCTTTATTACAACCTAAGATTCCTGAAAGCTCAGCAGCTTCCCATTAAGCATTGCTTTGGGATTTAGGGCTACACTGGAGAGAAATCTCTCTACTTAAGCCCTGAAACTGCCAAGGCTGGTGAAGAGGGGGGCACCCTTCCCCACGATCCACAGCTGGCAAGAGGAAAACCCCTTCCTGCCAGCCCCTACAGAAATCTGCCCAGGTAAACCTGAGCCCCAACCCTTGCCCTTCCTAGCCCTGAGCACCTTCCTGTTCCTCAAAACCCTAATTTTTAGCCCTACCCTAAAGCCCACATGCCTAGCCCAGAGCTCATTCCCAAACCCAAAGCCCCTCTCTTGCCCCCAAACTCCTCATCCCCAGAGTCACATCAAAGCCTGCACTCTCCCAGCCAGAGCTCTTGTATCCTAACCCTCTGCCACAACCCTGAGCTACCTCCCCTCCTTAGAACTCCTTGGCCTCATTCCCACTACATTCATGGTGTTATGTGCACCAATAAGTAGGTGATGTGTCACCCATCAGCTCCACAATGGAGGTGCATATAAAGAGAATTAATTCTGCTTGAGGTGGGAAAAATTAGCAGGGGAACATTGACTGCAACCATACCCTAATTAAAAAACATAGTAAGAGACCTTAAAAAGAGACACTATGGCTTAAGAAGCAGTGAGATAAAAAAAGGCATCCACTATGTTGATCAAAATGAACCATGAATTTGATAGTGCCCTAATAATAGTAGACATGCTAAAGCAGACAGCCATCCAGAGTCATCAGCATTTGGTAACTGTACTATACAATTGTGATTAGAGCAAATTCTAGTCTAAAACAATAAATCAATCCAGTGGCAACCAAAGTCCTTTTCCATTATGATCACCAGAAGACAGGTACTGGTGGCATCAGATAATTTCAACATTAGATAATTTGAGTAACATGAAAGATAGTGTAAATAAATTCAGAAGGAGTCACTATACTCTTACTATTGTGAGACCTCATGGTTTCCTTCTTTTGAGTTGGCATCAGCAGGCAGAGTACCTGGAATGTTATAGGTACAAGATCACATACGTGTTTTGCTGTTACTCTTACTGTAAGAAGAAAGAGAAAGGTCCATCTTGGTACTGCTGTGCTGCTGATTCCTGAAACTTTTGTCTGCTCATCTATGCAATAAGCACCCACTCTCCTGACCTTCTTTTCAGAGTTACTTCCTTGCTCCAGTAACCCTCCCTTCTGGGAGAAGCCACACCATTTAGGGGCTGTTTGTGGATGACCCACACCTACAGAGACCCAGCCAGCACAGTAATTTGGTTACATTAAAACAGCACTGCACTCCAGAAAGTAGGGTATTCAATTCATTCAAGAAAATGTATTCAGTTTTTAGTTGCAGATCAGACAGCATGAACAAAGAAAGAAAGTCCCCCATAAATGAACTGAAGAACAGAATAAGAGAAAAGAACCCAGAAAACCCTAAACATCACAATTTGGAATATAAAATAAAAAAAATGAAATTTCTGTGATGGATGAAGTTAAGTTTCTTGCACTGAGGCAAATACTGTTTTGGTTGTTTCCTCAGTCTAGGTTTGTAAATGAGAGACATCCACACAATGCATGTTCTACACCTCTATTTAGTATGTCAGGGAACAATACAAAAAAAAGCAGAAATTATTATAAGTTAAATTCATAAATTAAAACTTACCAGAATGAATATAAATAAATAAAAGGCACAATAAGTGGCTACATACCTGTTTCTGCTATGTAATTTTGGGAATTACATAGTGTATTGTTTGGAATCTTTACCTTTTTTTAACTCAAGCTGCATCTAGACTTACCTTCATGGTCAATGGCGGTTACGCAAGTTTTGGTACACCAAAAAATAGACTTTGCAGCCATTAACTTCTGTGCCTGTCTTCACGACAGACGGTTGACAGGAATATTCCTCCCATCAACCTTCCTTACTACCATATGGCTCAGGAGGAGTTCCAAGCTTGACGTTGATCCTGGAATGCGATGTTTCATGCATATTTGAAACAGCATCCTGGAAGATTGACCCAGAGCAGTCAATCTTCTCTGGTAAGTGTTGCTGTAGTCTCAGACTATTTAGAAAGGTTCCAAAGAATAAGCTTCTCAAAGGAGTACACTATTGTAACAATTCAATATATCTGACGTGTGAATTTCAACTTAATCTTGACGGGAGAGTTTACTTTGATGCCAGCGGAAAGCAAAACCAGTGAAATATTACAATAATTAAATGTACAACCATTTCCCATTTTAATTTACGTAGCCTTCCCACCCCCATTCCCCATACCTGCCCCTATCTTTCAGGACTTTGGAATCTCAGGAATTTTTAGCAACAAACACGGGAAGTAAATTTCTTTCTTCAGTCATTTCACTGTTTGCATTGCTGACAATAAACTGCAATTGGAAGTTGTTTGTGCCAGCTGATATCAATCTTTTCTTTGCTGATACCAAAGTATTAGTTTTCTCACAAGACTGAGGTATACAGCTGTCACAAATTCTTTTCTTGAAGTAAACAACTATGTGATGAAGCCTCCCACGGGGACAGAATTCCTCTAGGCATGAGAGGAGGAATTGTGAGCACCAGCCACCCCCCTGCTACCTGCTGGCCTGACAAACCCTGCCCTGCTCAGAGAAGAGGAGGAGGAAGAGCTATTGTTCCAGCTGGCTCAGGGTGGAGTCATTTCAGCATCCAGTGCAGCAGAGGAGTCAGCGTGGTGAACCTATGCCACTCAGGAGGCCACCCAGCAGGACTCGCCTGGCGGGGTCACCACCCCACACACCCGCTTCTGACCAGGCCTAACAAATCTGGTGCATGCCCACTGAGGGGAAAGGGAGGGGAATGCTTTACCTCATAGAAGACCTGCACCATCCACTGCTACCATCTCTTCTTGCCTCCACTTTCAGGTACTCACAGCAAACTGACATCACCCAGCAGAGACCGCAGGGAGTGAGCAGCTGATAGGTGATTAGGCCGTAGCCCCACCCAGCTATGCCCCACCCCTATCAGGGGCTTTATCTGTGCCCCCTCAGCCATGTGCCGGAGACAAGTGTGTCACTTACCTCACCCTTGTTACGGTCCTCTCTATAATTACACATTTCTCATGAAATCCACAGCCATCGTACCAAGCAGGCAATTTACTGTGGGGTTCTGGTCATCACCTATCCAGCTATCTCTACTTCTAATAATCAAATCTCCCATTAATTAACAATTAATCCGCCATTCTAAGAATCAGTCTTTAAGAGGGGTATCCTAAATGCAAGAGGATACCATGAGATCACCTGGAAAGAGTGCCCTAACTATGTTATTGTTTCCCTCTAGTCCATCTTGAGGTTCTCCTTCCCTAAGACTTTCATGCTCCTGAACAGCACAGAAGTTGTCAGACTGGAGGTGGAACCATGCTATTATGTCCCTGAAAGTTTTATTTTTGCATTGTTCTCTCTCAGTATCTCAGCTCAGCCTTTCTGGCCTCAAAAGCCTGCATTACGTCCTCAGGGACCACAAGGTACTTGCACGATAAGAATATGTACACCACCTGCCTACGAGGCAGGTGCAGTCAGTAAAATAAACTGATTGGGTCTCACTCTGCTGCTAGACTTTGCCTTCATCGTATTTACCGATGCGGGGATTTTGATTTATTTTTACTGGAGGGAGAAGGTGAGGTTTGATGGCTTAAGTTTATGTTGTTTATTGGGTGTATCTGCCTCTCCCACTTCCTCTCTAACCTCCCTTGCAAAACTCATTGTCACTCCTGTTTGCTAGCTTAGTTACTACTGTCTCACCAGATCATTACCCAATATATCAGTGGCAGTGCCTTATATTGCCATAACAGCTGTGCAATGAATATTTCACTGCCCAGCTCTCCTATTTAAACCCCATCTGCCCATTGCACTGTAGTTTTCCAAAAGAAAATTCTTGTTTGCCATATGTCATTAAGACTGGTTGTTTATCTTGTAGAAAAAATATTGTAAAGATTTCTTAGAAGAACTAAGCACCTTAAATTAAGGAATGATGTTTCCGAAAAACAAAACGTTTGTGATTCAGTGGAGGAAAGTGACATAGAATTAAATCAGATGATTAATAAGCCATTCTGTTTAACACCTTAAAAGGTTAATTATGTTTCCAAATTTAATTTCATAAATGTTGTTATAAACGTTAGTCAGAAATTAAAAGCAGCCACAATATTTACAAATCAAATGTTAAATTCTAATGAGAATATTAAAAATGCCAGGTATTGAATTATTATACTGCTTCAAAAGATGTCAGAAAAGTAAAGAACATTCAGGTTACTGTTCTTACTACTCTAAATTGTCAAATGTCATTATTGAAAACATAAAATTTCATTTCAGAAAACCTATTAGGTTAGATCCAGCAATAGCTATGAGCCAAGATGGTCAGGGTTATAACAGCAATCTCTGGGTATCCCTAAATCTCTAACTAATGGCAGATAAGAAAGATAAACAGGGATGGATATCTCTAAATTGCCCTGTTCTATATACACCCCTCAAAGCTCTTATACTGATGACTGTTGGAGACACAATACTGGGCTGGTGGATCATTGGTTTGACCCAATATAGCTCTTTTACATTCTTATGTTTATTTCTACATTTATGTTAATAAAATAGACTGTACTGGCTATCACCAATATATATTACAATAAGAAAAATTCTAATGCCGTTACTTTGGGAGATAGAGATAACAACCACTGGCCTGCCTAACACAGAAATGACAATGACCTAGCTTTACTGCAACTGAGAGCAAATTATCAGATCGGTGCCTTGCTGGATTTTATATATGTCATGAAATTCAGCTGAGAAAAAGTCACATGGAAATCTTAACATTGGTGTAATCCAGGGTCTGAATGAGCTCTTCTCTGTCATCTTCTTATGCTGTACCAACAGTTCCTAATCATCCTTTCCAGAAGAGGTCAATGAGGACTTCTGCTCAAGCAGGTGGCACTAAGTGGCACATTTTTATAAACTTTGGGCCTGAATTTAATAGAGGTTTTGAAGGCAATGAGAAAAGTCCTCCCAGAACTTATTTGTCAAATTCAAAGGGAATATTTTCTCTGAGAAAAGGGCATGAGAAGTATATTTTACATCAAAACATCAAACAAAGGATGAAAGGCTTAGCAGCAATAATTACATAAGATAATGTGGAATGGGCATGGTCCAATCTGCAGAGAAAATGGCAAAGGTAGACCACAAGGTAAAGATGCTGAGAATTCTATACTATTCAAATATATATACAGAATGACATGATAATGTAATAAATCAGAATGAAGTGACATTAATAACGGGGAAAGAAGAAAGCCAGGAGCCATAATTTGCCTCTTCTTATGAAAATACCTATGGATATACAGTGGTTTATTTTTTTTTAGGAAAAATGGTGGACATAGGGCACTGGGCAGGGCAGGCTGTGGGCTGAGAGAACAGGATGGAGGAGGGCACCAGGCAGGGGACTGGAGATGGGGAGCGCAGGGGCCAGGTAGGGAGCTGTGGCTAGGTGCTGTGGCAGGTTGGGGCACAGCAGAGTGTGAAGGGGGTGCAGCCACCTCCCGCTAAGCACTCCACAGGCACAGGGCACAGATGGCAGATTCCAGGCAGCCACCTTCTTGTGGGGCCAGAGGACTGCTGGCCCCTTTCCTCCACCCTTGGGCAAGTTGTTCCCCAGCTCCTGCCACAGCCAGCAGCCCCAGGGGTGCCTGGTGCCTCTCACCCACCACCAGGCTTTACCATTCCCCCCCATGGTCCCAACCTGCCATAGCCTCAACCCCCAGCCCCCCGCAGCTTGAACCCAACACCAAGCTTAACTCCCCTCTGTGGTCCCAAACCACTGCAGCCATAACTCCCCTGGTCCCCTGTGGCCCCAGCCTGCTGCCATGCTTAAAGCCCTTTAGCCCCCGCCATAGCCCCAACCTTCCACGAGGCTTAACCCCCCACCCCACAGCCTCAAACTGCCCCCCCACCTACCTCACATAACAGCGGCCGGTGGCTCCTCCACTCTCCCGCCTGAAGTGGCTCCAGCATGGTCCAGTCATGCGCAAGCTGCCCAGCATGTCTTCCAGCATGGCACAGCCCAGGCACACACGAGCTGCTCAGAGCAGCTCGTCATGTGGAGCTGCACCACGCCACGCCTCAGCCAGGGAGAAGAGGTGTCTGAATGCCATTCTGTGGCTTTCCAGCAAAAAAAAGCACTGAATATACAATTGAAGCATTACCTATCCATCCCCTACAAAATGATCAGTTTTACTAAATGACAAGGTGTTTTTGGTTAAAAGTTGACTTATTGATGCCCTTTGTGGTATTGTGACACCTGACCTCCTTGGCAAATTATTGAATTTTATATTTCACCTTACTATTCGAACTTTTTGTACTAATATGCAAATTATTTTTTCTGTTTTCATTTCAGGCTTCTACTACTGATTTTATAACCCTTAATTATCTGAAATAATTCCTTCCCCATCTTTTATGTTCCTATCTCTCCATTATTTATAGGTACTTACATTCATCCCCATCTTGCTTCAATTTCTCCCCTCTAGGCTAAACACTTTGTTAATGTGTCTTCATAAGTCATATCATCTAAACTTTTGTCATCTCTGTTACCCTTTTTTGGGTCCTCTCCAGTTCTTATATTTTGTTCTTTTTAAAGAAGATTCAGGGCCAGAGTACAGCACTCTAAATTCAGTATTACCAAGGCTGCATAGCGGAATTTTTACTTCATATGAAGATAAATTGCTAATGAATGGTAATTATGATTAAAATCTAAAAAAATTAACATAAATAGCAACCTTACAGTTCAATACAAATAGATTACCATGTCTGGTTTTAAGGTTCCCTCTAGTCCCTATGCTAAGTTTCCTCTCCACATTCTTTTTATTTTATTTCTGTTTTATGAGGGTGGTTTTTTTTCTTAAGATGGTTGATTTTTCTGTATTTTTGCAATTTAATTGTAATCGACCTCTCAGCCCATTGTCAAGGGTTTCTTTGAATGACATTCACCCTTCTCATAGAAAGCCCAAGTTATCATAGAATCATAGGGCTGGAAGGGACCTCAGGAGGTCATTTAGTCCAGCCCCCTGCTTCAAGTAGGATCAACCCCCACTAAGTCATCCCAGCCAAGACCTTGTCAAGCCAGGACTTAAAAACTTTGAGGGATGGAGAATTTACCACCTCTCCAGGCAACACATTCCAATGCTTCACCACCCTCCTGGGTAGGTATGAGTGTGGGGAGCTCAACACAAGAACTGGATCAGTATCCACTCACTTACATTGTCAATGAAGAGTTATATCAGACTGATTCCAAGTATGAATTACATTATGTGAGGTGAAGCCCACAGCTAAACCAAACTACCACTATGTGGAAATAGTGAGATAAAAATGGAAACTCAAGTAGAGATATTTGATCTGTAAAAGCTGGACAACCATTTTGTCATCAGCTGAAGTTGATATATACATAGGAGATCAACAGGGTTTTGTAACTGCCTTGTCCCAGAAGTAAAGCTGATAGGAACATGATGCTTCAAAATATGAGACAATTCAACAGGGCAGCAGCCCTCTTTTCAGAATTTTTATGTGTTGGGTGATTTGATGGGAGCCTGGTTCTAAAATGCCCTCTGTTTCAGAGGTGCCTGAGCACTATGAAAACCACTCTTTTCCCATCCAGTTTCCATACAAAAATCCTGTAGGATTTAAGTGGCATTAACACATAAGGGCTACATTAACAAAACTCTTGGAGTATCTACACACAAAGGCTACATCTATATAGAGCTCTGCCCAGTGACACTGCTGACAGAGATATGCAAAGTGAGCTTCTCGGGATTGCAAATGGCTACTCATTTGCATGCTTGCAAAGCTCATTACCATAGCCCCCCAAGAGTTCAGTGCTGGCAGAAGGAGGTGCCGGCACTGCAGAGGCCATGTGGATGTGCCTCTGCCAGCTAAACCCCGCCTCTGTCACCAGCCCATTATAGCTCAAATGTTTGGGGCATAAGGGACTGATGACAGAGGCGGGGTTTAACCAGAAGAGGCACGTCTACCCCCTTTTGCCAGCTCCAAACTCTCACATGACTATGGTAATGAGCTTTGGGAGTGTGCAAATAGGCAGCCATTTGCTAACCCGAGAACTTCACTTTGCATAGCTCTGCTGGCAGTGGAGCAGAGCAGGGCTCCATGTAGACCCAGCCAAAATGTGTTTTGTCAACAGGAACTGTTGACAAAAAAACCAAGTAGACACTCCAGGGGCCCTTTTATTGACAGAGTGGACCAAATTATCTATCTGCTTTTATTTGTAAACACGATCTGTCAACAGAAGTTTTGTTGGAACATCTCTTCTGACTAACTTCTGTAAACAGATGCTTCTAGTGTAGTCATAGCCAAAGAGTATGTAAGTAGTTTAAAGGCTGTATAACACAGTATTGTAAATCTGTATATAAGGCCAGAACACAGTGGTCTTTTCTGGGATGTGCAATGCAGGGACACTCAGGAAGCTTTATATTCCCGTGTTCCTTTGATAGCTTAGCTGGCAAAGTGGAGGACTGTAGGCTTCCTTCCCTGGCTAGCCTTAGGTTACTGGTTCAACTCTGGCTCAAAGGAGCTAGCTCAGCGAGGAAGGATTGCTCAGTGGTTTGCCTGTCAGTCTTCTAAACCCATGGTTATGGGCTCAATCCTTGAGGAGGCCATTTAGCTGTCTAGAGCAAGGAAATATTAAAATAATCTGTCAGGGATGGTGATAGGTCCTGTTGTGAATACAGGAGACTGGACTCCATGACCTCTCTAGGTCCCTGACAGCTCTGTGAGACATGTATATCACCATGGCTGTGTCTACACTAGCTCCCTACTTCGAAGGAAGCATGGTGAGTAGGGAGATGGGAGATTATTAATGAAGTGCTGTGGTGCATATGCAAAACTTCATTAAGCTAATTCTCCCCCGTGGCAATTTGGAAATGCTGGCTTGCATGTAGCCACAGCTAACCCGCCGGTAATTCAAAGTGTCTGGGTACCTTCAAAGTCCCTTTACTCCTCACAATTTATTACACGTGAGCCGGCACTTCAAAGTATAATGTACAGGGGAGAATTAGCTTAATGAAGTGCTGCCTATACACCTCAGCACTTCATTAATAATCTCCCAACACCCTACTTACCATGCTCCCTTCAAAATAGGGAGCTAGTGTAGGCACAGACCATATGTTTTATTTCAACCTCCAAAGCTGTGTATTGTGGCAGGGTATCCCCAGGTCTGCCCAGGGTCCCACACCTCTCCCTTCAACTGCATCTACCTCTGCCAATCAACTTTGGCAGTAAGACCAGCTGGGCATCATTAATTAATTGCCACCACTCCCTATTGCCTCCATCTGGGATCTTAACTGGCTCTTGCTCTTCTTCCCCTAGCCTAGACTGCATCATGAGCTGCCTTTCACCCTTCCACTGGTGTCTGTTGGCCTGACCCTGTTACAATATGCACTGCACACAACAGCAGTGTATGGCCTTCAGGGGCAGGAGGCCAAAAAGGCTGATCTTTATTAGCAATAAGTGACGTGGGCAAGCAGGCATTTGTTGAACATCCCAATGTTACAGGCAAAGGCTCAAGAGTTTGTCCATTAGCATCAGTGCCTCAGGTTAGATACCCAAGCCTCTGGCATAACATCAGACTATTCAGATCCCTCCTGAAACTACTGGCTCTTTCTCTCCATTTCCATTTATATTAATAGGAGTTGTGGAAAGAGCAGATATCTGGTCTCCTCCTCACTGGTCCAAATGCGGAGGACAGTAAACCGAGGAAGTCATGGTCCACCATCCTAATCAGTGCAGAACACTGCATACACTACCAGGTAGCACTGGGCTACAGATGACTGTTTACATGTCACAGATATGCATGCAGCTGGCTAATGACTGATTAGTATTTTTTGTTCACTTACTTGAATAAGCTGTGAAACTAAGCTACTATGCACAAAATTATATTCTTATTGCAATTCGCTTTGTATTCCCACCACCTTCCATTGTGCTCTACACCAACATGCCACCTTTTGTTCCTTCCTGTTTAGATGGTACCTTACTTGGGCCAGAAATTGTCTTTTGTTTTGTTTCTACAGAATGTGGCATATAAGAAGTCTGCCCTTTGACTGGGGCTTGTGACACTGCAGTAGCATGAAACAGTTATGATGATAATATACAAAGGACACAATAAGCCATGGCATTTAGCAGAAAATATATAGCATAGAAGCGTTTTAACTGAGAATAGGAGTACATTGATAAGAGCACAGGAATCCATCTCCAGCTACTCATAGTATTTATAATGGTCCTCACTGTGAACTCAACTGCACAAGTACTGATGAACACCATCGGCGCTTATTGCCTTCAATGAAAGCTGAAATACTCAGCCCTTTACAAATTTAAGTCCTGACTTAATTGTGAATGATTCTTTCTGCCAGTACTAGAGGCAAAGCCATAGACTAAAACAGTTGATCCAGTTCAAAACACAAGGAAATCTATGCTTGGAGCCTTTCACTGGCTTTATTTTCTCTTTTCTCCTCCACTAGGGGAAAGGTCACTCATCAGGAATGCTGCAAAGAGCTCCCTTTGAGCTCTCCTTTCCCAGTTTCCTCAAAGTTCTGCTCTGATGCTGTTTGTCATCTTTGTCCTCTTACTTCTTGTTCCTCCTCATCTTCCATTGGGCTTTGCATGAAGGTTAGGAGTAGCCAACTGCAAGAAAAACATTTTTGATTTCTGCGATGAGCAGTGACTGTGATGCTTCTGGCCAGTGTAATGCATATCCTAGGACAGAGCTATCATGATGGTGCAGCTCTGCAGCGGAGCACATTGGTAGAGCAGGAGCTTATGTAAACCCACACTCCTAGCGTTGTGGGATTGAAATACCTAGATGTAGCCAAAGTCTCCCCCTTACAAGCCAGCTTGCTCGCTGCCCCGCCCCCCACTGAGAAGCACACAGGGCACGGAAACGGCTGTTGACAGCACAGTCTTTGATGCCCTCATTGAGGCCCAGATGTGCTAGCTCATCGTGACCCCGAGAAGCAGAAAGTACAGATAGAAGGCTAACAGGCCAAAGTGTCAACATGAGAGGGGGGGGACCCTCAAGAAATCACCCCAGCTGGCATTGATCGATATGCTGCACACACACAACCATCCCAGAAGGGGAAGTGCCCCGCCCACACAAAAAGAATGTCCTGTACTCCTAAATTGCTTATCTCCTGTCTTACAAGTGCAAATTAAGTAAGAAATACCCTTGTAACAAACTGGCGTCACAAAGACAGACCAGTATGATCTGGCACCATAGATAAGAAAGAGAATACGTAACCCAAAAGGGGTATAAAAGATGGGTCCAGCAGAACTCTAACTTTGAGTGCATTCCACCAACTACCTGCTGGTCGGGTCAGGTGATTGCCTCCCGAGGTCCACAACTGGGGACGCCCAACCTCGTATTCGTCTTTCCGCGGAATTGAGTGACCGATCCGGCTTGGCTACGCTGGTATCGAGAGACGCAGAGAGGGTAAGATACACCCATGCTAGGTCTCCGACTTTTTGTGCACAGATAAAGAATTAGAGCTCTGTAACTAGATGTCGTTGTGTCAAGATATCATTGTGTTAGATGGTAACAGATATCTTTGTATTGGATTGTAACGTAACTTGTTAACACCTGTACTTTGCTAGCATATAAGAAATAAACAATAGCCTTTTGTAACTGCACGCTTATAACTGTAGCTTAAATAAACTTGTAACTAGTTAAGCTCTGAGCCTGACCCTGTTATCCTTTTGTCACTGCAACACAGCCGGCACAACAAAAAGAACTTTAACCATTTGGTTACTACAGCCTGGCCGTGGGTGAGAGTGCTAGGAGCTGCCTGCTCTAACAGTAAAAAAAACTGGGCTGTTTAGGACCCAGGGGAGTACCTCACCGCACATTACCCGGCCACTGGCTAACACTAGACCATTTACAGAGGGAAAGTTTAGTCTCCTCTACAGGCTTAGCTGAGCGGCAACTGGCCTCTTGCTCAGGCTATAGGAGCTCATGTGCTATGGTTCTAGAGATCCCAGGTTTGAGCCCACCTGTGGGAAATTACATGTGCACAGTGTGGCTATGGCTATACTATAATTCCCCTTTCAGAGGAGGAATGCAAATGAAGTCCTGATATACAAAATTTGTGCTTCATTGGCATAATCTTGTACAATATGTTTATGGAAGAGACTTTTCTGGAAGCAGAAATAGCCATGTAGACGTGGTTCCTTCAGAAAAAGAAATCTGTTTTCAAAAAAGCCCTTTTTCCTGAAAAGAAATAGGAGGAAGGGTTCTTTTGAAAACTTTCTTTTTTTCCTGAAGGAACCCTGTCTACACAGCTATTTCTGCTTTCAGAAAAGCCTCCGGAAACACAATCATGCAAGATTATGCAAATGAAGCTCACGATTTGTAAATCAGTGCTTCATTTGCATTTTCTATTTCCCTTATTTGCACTCGTCTTCCAAAAGGGAAATGTAGTGTAAAAGCAGTCTTTATGTGTACATTTTCTCAAATTGGTCAGTCTTCTTGGATATTTATTTCTACAATCACAATAAACTTTTCAAATGAGCCCAAAATAAGCAGGAAAGAATAAAAGGTAGTCTACTTTTAAAGAACTGCTACCTATTAAGCCTCTTGTTCTTGAGTTTTAGACTACCAGCTTTTGTGTCATAAATGTAATATTCATAAAGTGAACGGAACTATTAAAGAGCAAATTCAGATTCAGAAATGTTACAAATTATCATTTCAGACAGATGTGTTTGAATATCTCATTTCAATTTGTTTAAACTCACACTGCCAGTAAATGAATGATTAGATCCAAGAGCAAATAAAATAATGACTGAATTTTCCTCAATAAGATCAAAATCAGTAAGTATGAAATGAAGAATATTACTCCTTGTAATAGAATTTTAGACTCTGGTCCTATTTAGATATAAAATTTCAATTACAATGAACCCTATATATTAATACATTGTAGCAGATGTCAAGTATCTGTGCAAAATTAAATCATGAATATTTCTTTGGAAGTTATATGTTATTTTTGGTAGAGTTGAGATCTTCTGTAAGGCAAAAAGAAGAATGTGAGTTAGTAGTTTGCCCCCTTAATGTTAATCTAGGTCTTTTGGATTTTTAAAAAAATAGCTCTATTTTATATGGCAACAAACTCCTTGGAAACCTGCCAACCTCCAATTTGATTATTATTGGTATAATTGGATATTTGAAATTCTAAAAAATAGGGTCTCGCTTAAACTTCTGTTTGTGTGACTACATACAAAGTCAGAACCCCAGATATCAGTTTGTGCCGAGATTTATTTGCAAAATGAAAATGCTGAAATGTGATTGCTCATCACTAGTAGTTTTCTGTCTGCATAATTCATCATGGACCAAATCCTTGAGGCCATACTCTGGAAATATATTCACTGAAGCAGCAAAAAATGAGAGTTCATTTGTACCTTAGGGTATTGCTGTCCTACCCTGGTGGGAACATCTGAAGGCAGTAGGTGTATTCCCCAAATTGTCCAGAGTGCAGCAGATGGTTGTCTCCTGCCACTTTCCAGGAGTGCATGTGCTTCCCTCTACTGCTGAGTATCCCTGCTTCTTCTACGTACCCTTTGCAGTGGCTGGGCTTTGAAATGGATCTTTAATGACCGACAGATAAGTAGGTATTTACTGGTATCAGTGAAAATTGCGGAAGGTTGTAGCATGTCCATGCTTGGGGTGTACAATGCACTGCCTCAAGCTACTACTGGGTAAGCAAATATGCCTTCTGTGCCTAAGATAAGTGTGGTGGGTATATATCCTTCTCAAGAGTAAAAACTACCAGTCCTAGCAGACCTGTGAGGATAAATTGAGAACTTTGGGATATATTTCTCAAATGAAGGGGGAGGAGAGGATGTAATTTAAATGAAAATATTGACTAGAAAGAGAAGAGGGGAAACCTGTAGCACTGATTCATCCGGGACATTTGTAGATATTCCAGCCTTAAGAAGAAGGAGGGGAAACACACCAGAAAAAATCCACAACAGCTTGATTAAGGATCCAGTGAGCTTTGATCACATTTAAATTTGGTGTGGCCTCCTTTTGGAATGACAATATGGCTTGACATAATTTTAAGGGTTTGTTGTAAACATGCAGATTTTGTAATGTAAGGCTCTTTTACCATCAACCTCCATTAATTGGGATTCAAACTTTCCCCTGTGTTAATATAGGTCCTCAAAGAGCCAGAAGAAGACTGCAGAGAAGGAGAGGGGAATATGTCTTGTTACACATACCTATACAAAGAAAAGTGTGTTATCCTCTCAGGCTATGCCTACACTATGATATAAATTCAATTTTATAATGCTGGGTTTTATAAATTCAATTTTGATTATCCTCATCTCCCCACAAAGTCGAGTTAGTGCTGCCACACTGAATCGTCAAACATCAACTGCTGCAGCAGTGCATTGTTGGAACCTATCCCGCAGTTCCCTCAAGCCCGTAGCATTATGGGTTTTTATTCACTGGTGCAGTATGGGAAAAAATGCCTTACAAGTGGTTGTGGGTATGTGATGTCATCTTCCCACAGTGCATTGCCCTCATTCCCCTCCCTTGGAAAGCGAACAGTCATTTTCTCAGAAGGAAAGAAGGGAATCCCAGGTGAAAGAAAACCAAACAGGCTGGCTTCAGAAGGTGACTAAGTCATGTTAGCTGGTTGCTCAGCAACTTTTCCCCCATAGCAAGAACACCTTTAGTTATGACTTTTTGCCTGATCAACCAACTAGCATGCCAGGCAGGGCAACTCAGGGCAAAAGCATCCTGGCCTCTCAAAAATCAGTAAGAATAGTCTGAATTGAGTGAGGAGATTCAGCAACAATTAAGCAAAGGCTGGGGAATTTGAGAGCAACTAGACTGAGCAGAAAGGGTGACTAAATGGATGTTATTAAATCTGCCCAACCCCAGCATGGCCTCCAACTTGCCCTGCAAAAATAATAGGAGCTTCTTCTCAGCCTTTGTTTCCTTCCTCTCAGCCCTTTTATCTCTGTGTTACAGGGAGCTCCAACTATCACACTAATACAGTACTTACGGAAGCCTGAAGAATCAAAGATCTGCATGTTTATTTGTTGTAATCTCAGTTGCTCACTTACGAGAAATGGAATCACAAGGCATAGTTTGTTCAGCTATCTCCCATTTCCTCTGCCTGGGGTGCAAATCATAAGTTCAGAGAAGAAGTCTGAGGAAGGAGCCAAAGGAAGACCATATTGGCAGGAGTCTACTGCAAGAAGTGCAGAGCCTGCCAGTTAGTCCTGCTGCTGCTGGCTTTTCTCATATTTGGGGAAAGAGGAAGCAAGTAGGTTGCTTTGCTTTTTATCTCTAGGCCATAAGAGTGCTGGATCCAGGGTTGTGAGTTCAATCCTTGAGGGGACCACTTAGGCATCTGGGGCAAATAGATTAAAAAAAAATCTGTCAGGGATGATGACAGATCCTGCTGTGATGGCAGGGGACTGGACTTGATGACCTCTAAAGGTCTCTTCCAGTGCTATGAGATAAGTATAGTTCTGTATATATGAAATGGACTGAAGGTGGGAGAGTAAAAGGAGAACAGAATAGTGCAGAGCTTCAGGATTATCTCCACTGGCTGTTGTAAAAAGCAGCAGAGACAGCCTGTTGTGGTCATCTGGTGCTCGATGATGCTCAAAACTACCAAGGCAGGGATCTTCTACTGTAAAAGGGAATAAATAAAAGAAAATAGACTTTGGGCTGCAAAACAAGCTGAAGTACAGCATATGTCTTGTTATGCTCGTCCAGTTTAAATAAACAGGAATGAAGGTTAAAAATGAGTAGCTCAGTACGTTATACTGCATTGTTATTCAGTATTGGTTAAAACAGAACACTGAGTCAGTATTCTTGTGTTGTGTTCACACATCTGCCACTAAATCTCTATTGGACCTTAAAGCAAATATATTCCAACCTGAAGAATTAAAGGTAAGCACCATGGCTTATTTTTTCATGGGCACTAAGTTTAACAAATGCTTCAAGTCCTCTAGAAATCTGTCCTCCTTAAATTAGATATCTAAACATGGACTTAGGTATGTGATGAGTTAGAGAGGCCCTACTCTGGCAAAGAGGGGGTTAATGAGGCAGGTGCAAAAATGCCAACAACAGAATTAAGGATAGTCTGTGGAACCAGCTGGCCCTGCCCTGCTATCCTTGCAGCGAACATGGAGAGGGCATTTAAAAGGGGAAGACCGAGCTCAGCCTAGGCCTGAGTAGGAAAGCCTGACAGAAGAGAAGTCTGACTGCAATCCAGAGCCTGAGTTTACTCAGAATCTGGTTAACCCCTCCCTAAAAGGGACAACCAGATTTTGAGGGATTGGTGGATAGTTTTTAGACAAGTTCTAAATAGAAGGTATGGGTCCAACCAAATGTTGTTGAGTGACCATATTTTCAATTGTGGTTCTTTTGTATCCCTGATCTTCTCTTTGTGATATTCAGATCCAAAGGGGAATAGTGATATTTGTTTTGGCCAGATGGCCAATACACCACTACCTCACAATTCAGGAAGATCTGTCAGCAAAGACCTGCAGCTGGTTCTTTCTATCTTTCAATAAAGAGTGGATTTAATTTTCAACATTGAATTATAACCATAAATATTTATCTTAACTAATCTAAAACAGATTCTTTTTCTTTCTCTTGATGGTTTGCCATTAAAATGTGAAGAAATGGCAAATGATGAAAAAGAAAAAAAATCAAATGCCCAATGACACAGAAGGCTTTGGAAGTGGTGTTGATCCTTGCAGTTAGCACTATTTCAGGTCAATCAATTAAATTCTAGTTTCTTGGTAAAATTCTGACATTGTTTCCCTTGAAACAATATCTTACATGTACATGATAAGCTCACTAATCAGGGATGGTTAGAAAGACAGCAGCCCTAAAACACTGCAAGAGTCTTGACAGAAAGGCTGCATCTACCCTTCAGTCCCCTTTTGAAAGGAGAATGCAAATGAGACAATTTAAAATGCAAATGAAGCACTGATTTACAATCTTATGTTTTATTTGCATAATCTCACACGGTCTTTCTTGTGAGAGACTGCTTCCGAAACAATATCAGCAGTGTAGACGGAGTTATTGTGAATAAAAACCCAGTTTTTGAAAGAACTCTTCTTCCTAAAAAAAATTAGGAATACAGGTGCTTTCAAAAAAGGGATTTTTTTCAAAAGAACCCTGTCTACGATTTTGTTTTTGTTTCGAAAGCAGTCTCTTTCAGAAGCAAGATTGTGCAAGATTATGCAAATGAAGTGTGAGATTAGTAAATCAGTGCTTCATTTGTATTTTTGATTTGCCTCATTTGCATTCACCTCGTGAAAGGGGACTGTAGTGTACACATAGATGAATATTTTAAAGAAGAAACCACTGCTTCCATATTGAGAAATATATAGAACAAGATTTCATTTTGCATGGCTTCCTTTGTAGACCCCTTCTATCAGCGAGGGATTCAAATTCAAAGTTATTTTTGTGACTTCAAAGTCTCAGACTGATATGGAAAGATATGGTTAAGCTGTTTGTATGCAAATATGCAGCAATTAAGAACAAAAAAATTATTCCAGATTTCTTCTGTAGCTGTGACAACCTGCCTCCACTCTACTTTGTTTAGATAAATAAAAGCAAATGCTAATAAGAATGAAGTTTAACTTTTTTTTTTTTTTGCATTAGAAAATCTCTAGAAAGACAACATCATTAAAAGACAGAATTATTACTGGTCGGTGGTTTTTTTTTCCTATTAAAAGAAGATCTGTCTATGAAAAATAGCATGATAGTTTTATATTCAATTAACATTCCTTCATAAAGATTTTAGAATTCATTTGCCATGCAGCCTGGTGTGTTTCTTGAAAGTGAGTTCAAGCCTCAGGGCAGGCTTCAAGAAGCAGGGCAAAGGCCCCAAATTGGTTGTTATGTTCTATAATTACATTTCACCAACCTAATAACAAATATGAACTCCTAAAGCACTATACAGTCTTACCACAGCATTACAGAGAATCCCTTTGGGCACCCCACTAGTTTGTCTTGCCTAGGGTGACCACATTGCACTATGGCAAATACAAGACACTAGCCCCCAGGGATGGGAGAGATGCTGTCCCATGTCAGGGTTCCTCAGCGGTGGGGGCTGCTCCCCACTGTGAGGCACCAGGGATGGGGAGTGGAGGATGGGGACTTATCCATAGCTTTCCATTGTGAGGGCAGGGAATCTGGCAAGTGGCTGCTGAGCTGCAGAATGGGGCAACCACCCCACACAGGAACCTGCCTGCCACAGAAGCTGCCTCTTGGAGGTGCAGGAGCTGCCACCCCCAAGACACTGGGTGCTAGGGAACAGAAGACCTACAAAGTACAGGAGAATTTACCCATTTTCTTAAAAAAGTTGGGATACCTGTGAGGCAGCCAAAATAAGGGATTGTCCCATTAAAAATGGGATGGATGGTCACCCCACTCTTGCCATCCAAACAAGCTAGATTTAGCGATAGTTGATTACTTACATCAAAAACCACACCAAAATTGAGGTTACTTCCAGCTTCAAGAAACCAGTGACTCAGTCAGTATCTTAGAGCTTACACCAAAGACAGCTGATGTGGCCAATTCTATAGCAACTAACTAAGGATTATTAACTAGGAAAAAATAAATGAGGGAGGTATTTACAGATTCAAGAAGGCAAACATATGCACACAAAGGAGTTAGAGTGTGTGATTCTAAAAAGTGGCATAGTTGTAGTAGCCTGGCAGCACTGAATATCTTTTAGGGGTTAACCTAGGTTGACCCGGGGGATCTCTACTAATTTTTACTTCCTTCTTCCAGATTTTGAGCTGACGGGATGAGCCTTTGTGTATCAAATGTCTTCATGGGTGTAAAGGTGTAATTAAAAAAGTCTGTGCATTGTGATGTCCTACAATGGCCATTTAGGTTTAATAGACTTTTGGAAAAGCAGGAGATGTTGCCTTCTGACAGCTTGACATTATCAGGTCAATTTTTTGTTACCTGTAAAGGAAAAATGTTGATACTACCATATAGTATGTTATAAAGATATAATAAGTGAAACTGAAGCATGCAGCAACTTGCCAGGGTTTCATAAAGTCTAAACACCTTATTATAAGTTCAGTACCCATCCTCACCATACCAACACACAGCTGAAACAGACTGGTTTCCAGCAATTAATTTTTCAGTACTCAACTGAGGCTTAATGTCTTGGCAAGAGCTGACACCTCTTTTGCCAGGGTCACAGCATTGTTTAGGCATTCTTGATGCTATTTTTCATAGAAATTGGTGTTGGGGTGAAATTTTGGCCCTAACGAAGTTCATAGGCATTTTGCAGTAGATTATATGACCTTTGGTAAGTTACTTAACCTAATAGTAGACCTGGGTCAATACACTTTGATGTCTAAATCTCTAAGACATCTGAATAACTGCCCAGATTTTTAGAGGTTCTCAAAAATGGGATCCTCATGTGCTTAACATTTCTGGAAATTAGGGCACTTAGGCCCAGATCTCAAAGTTATTTAGATGCCTAATTTCTACTGCTTCCGTGAGAATTAAGACAGTGCATACCACTGAGAATCTTGACCTTAGAATGGAATCCAAAACCCACTAATGACAACAGACTTTTGATCAGGCCCTGGGTCACATGCTTGAATTGAGGTTTTAGTCTTTGAAAATGTTGACCCTTATTCTCTTGATTTACCCATGTGTAGAAAAGCAATTCACCCCACTGGATCACTACCTTGTCATGGTGGTGGGGGGGGCGCATGTGTCTCAGTGACCCCTACAGCTACATCAGTGAGAGCCTAGTGCTCCTGGTAGGGTCACCCATGCTAAACAGGTTGAAGGGTAGAGAGCAGAATAAGTGTGATACACTTGTCCTCCGCAGTGGGGGTTTGGCTCAGGGCTAAAAGCCTAGACAAGGAAAAGACAGAAACAGCAACAAAGAAATCTACAAATTTGTGTGGTGGTCTTCCTAAGTCTTCTATAGGGACCTGTATGACTAGCAGTAGTGAAAGCCATGAGGAAGCTACTACCATGATGATGAACACCAAAACAAAGACCAGAATTGGATTCTGGAATGTACAAACTATGTACAACACTGGCAAGCTAGCACAAATAGTCACCAAAATGAGATGATACAATCTACATGTCCTTAGTGCTAGCGAGAGTAGATGGACAGGATCAGAGAGCTTGAAGACTTCTGCAGGAGAAACAGTGCTCTATTCCAGAAGAGATGATGACCAGCATTATGAGGGAGTGGCCATCATCCTTAAGAAGGGGACTGAGAAATGCTTACTAGAGTGGAAACCTGTCAACAGCAGACTGATGAGGGTTAGAGTGAAAGGAAAACAAGTGAACCTGACCCTGATCCAGGTTTAGGCCCCAGCTAATGACAGTGGTGAAGAAATTAAAGGCACCTTCTATGAGCAGCTTCAGGTGGAAATGGAGTCTACATCGCACCATGACCTTATTATCATTATGGGTGATCTGAATGTCAAAGTGGCAAATGACAACACACAGTATGACAGGGCCATGGGCAGACATGGGTTTATCACCATGAATGACAATGGTGAGAAACTTGTAGGGTTTTGTTCTGTCAACAATCTGGTCATCGGAGGGACTCTCTTCCCACATGACAACATTCACAAGGTGACTTGGTGTTCACCAAACAGCAGAGATAAGAACCAAATCAACCATCTGATGATCAATGGTACATGGAGATGCTGCTTGCAAGATGTGAAAGTGAGAAGAGGAGCAGATGGTAGTGATCACCTAGTGATGGCACTTGTGAAACTCAAGCTGCGAAGAGCAGGCATTAAGACATGCATACAAAGATGCCTCAATGCTGAAAACTATGAAATGGCACCATGAAGACTGCCTTCACCATTCAACTGAGGAACAGATTCCAAACTTGTCAAGATTTAAGGGATGACGCACCTACCAGTATGACAGATAAAATCAACGTAGTATGGGAACAGTCTGCACAAAGAGCAACAAGGCTTGTCTGGGTTTCAAGGATAGGCAGAAGAGGAAGTGGTTCAAGCCTGATACATGGAAAGCCATCAAAGAGAGATAGGACATAAAGAAGAGACTGGTAGATGCTAAATCATCCAGAATTCAAGAAAGATACAAGCAGAATTACAGAGAGGCAAACTGAAAAGTGAAGAAGCTAGTGAGGGCGGACAAACGAGCTTTCATGGACAACCTTGCAACAAAAGCTGAAGATGCAGCTAATCAATGGGAATCAGGAAACATGCACAGAATCACCACGCTTGTTTGTGGGAAGTATCGTGGCAGGACAAGTGCACCTATCAAAGACAAACAAGGACAGTTATTGACAACAGAGAAAGACCAAGAAGCACACTGGACAGAACCTTTCAGAAAGGTTCTGAATAGACCACCACCTGAAGAAGAAACAGACATCCAGGAAGCTGAGGAGGAGCTTGATATTAACATTGATCCGCCAGAGAGAGAAGAAATCACTGCAGCCATCAAATTCCAAGAAAACCAGCAAAGCTCCAGGACCTGACAACCTGAACATGGAATTGTTTAAAGCAGACCCTGAACTTGCAGCCACCATTCTCCAACCATTGTTTACAGCAAATTGGGATGGACAACAGATACCCAAGGACTGGACCAAAAGAGTCATTGTCAAGATTTGCAAGAAAGGAGCACTCAAAGTCTGCAACAATTGCCACCTGATCACCCTTCTATCCATACCCAGCAAGATCCTAGCCAAGGTCATCATCCAGCAGATCTCAGATGCTGTCAAAAAGTCTCTGAGGAATGAACAAGTTGAAATTCACAGGGGAAGAGGATGTATAGACCATATTTTCATCCTGAGAAACATCACAGAGCAGTGGACAGAGTGGCTGACACAGTTGTACATAACCTGTGTTGACTTGAAGGCTTTTGACAGCTGGGACAAAGTCCCTTGTCAGCCTCTGTGGGTCCCTACGATTCCTGGCAGATCTGAGCTGCCTCAGAGACTCACGGAGGCCCCCCTTTTGCCAGGCCCTTCCAAAGGCAGGGGTCTCCACTTAGCGAGCCATCCTCATCATAGGCAGGACCAGTACAGGGAGAATAATACCAGTCCCCTTGCAGGCCCGCGCCTGCTCCAGTAAAGTGATCCCTCGGGGGAAGGGTGGGGGGAGTCCAGACCCACCCTCTACCCTGGATTCCGGCCCAGGGTCCCTATGAGAACAAGAGGCAACTGGCAGGACCTTTACCCCTGCCCCAAAGTAGTAGCCTCACCCTGGGCCACTTCGCCCACCACTTCCCCATGATAACTTTTTGCTGTGCTCGTGCTCGTGCTCGTGCTCCTCCCAAAACGTTCCCCCCTGCTACCAGACAGGGAGCCTTTTATAGGGAGCACAGGGCCTATCTAACCAATGAAGGTCTGGGCCTAGACAGGGAACAGAAACACTCTGTCCTCTAGGCTGCAGGGCTGCCACGTGGATCCCATTTGGGGAGTCCTGCAGTTGGAAGGTGAGGTGCTGGGGGGTGGGCAGCCTTTGGCTGCTTCAGGCCCCCCTGGGGCTGTCTTTTGGCCCCCCTTTCTGGGCCAGCTTCTCTTCCCCGCCTTGGGAAGGCTGCTTTCTTCTCCCCCTAACCCTGCCCCTCCCAGCTAGTTTTTTTCTGGAACTGCTGGGTGTGTGGTGTGTGGGGGTACTCCTGCTGCCTTGCCTTTTGGCGGGGAGGGGGTACTCCCCCTTTCCATCTTCTGGGGGGGGGGGAGTCTGCTGGCCCCTTACTGGGGCCCACTTTACCATCTACTGGCTGCTGCATCCCCGCTGCTTCAGAGGAGGTAAGGGGCTTTCTTGGGCGGCAGCTGGGCTTCCCTCCACAGCTTGCTCTGGAGTGGTTTGGGGAAGGGTGAATTTGGGTGGGGCCCCTCTCTGCCAGGGCTCCAGAGGGGTGGCTGCATAGTTAGGGGTGGGGTGCTAGGGTGTGGTCCCTGCCCCACCCCTGCAGCCACTGCCTCCTTTAACCACCCCCCAACACCCAGCTGCCGCCTGGGCCCTCTCCAACTGGGCCCCACCCTAACCATCTGCCCCTTCCTCCTTCCTGCATCTGTGTAGCTCTGCAGTAGCAGCTGCTGTGGGCCCTCCTTCAGGCACCCATGGGCACACCTTTCCCCTAACACCCCCTCCCCTTCCTGGTTAGCTCTGCCACCCCTCCTTCTTACCCTTCCCTTTGTGCCCACGCCCTGCCCCTTTTTTGTGTTTGTTAGGTGCCTGAGTCCCTCCCCTTCTCTCACACTCACCTCCCCACATCCCAGTGCAGTAGTAGGAGCCATTTACCATATTGGGCTGGGAGTTGTGGCCTTCTTGCATTCCCTTTCCTCCCTCTCTCCTCCTGCCCCACCCCCACCTGACCAGGTCCTCAGCCTGGCCAGTGGGGGAGGGGTAGCCACTTCCTCCCTCCCTTCTCCCTTCCTCCTCCCCTCCCCCACTCCTTCTTAAAGTGCCCTACCTCTATAAAACACCTTGCCCTGCGCCCCTCATCACGACCTTCACAACTGCTGGGGGGACATCTGGTGATGCCCCCCCTTCCACCCTTGAAATGGTGGCCCACTCATCCAGGGCTGCCAGGGATCTTTCCATTTCGTTGGTTGAGGGCACGGGCGTGGGCTTCGGGGCTCCTGCTGCCTCCGCCGCGGCGCCCTCCTCCAGTGACCCCGCCCCAAATCCACCCCCCCGAAAGGGCAGGAAGGGCGAGGGGACCAAAAAGGGCAAGAGCCCTGCCCAGAAGGCCAAACCTCCCGTGGCCGGGACCTCCACCCCAGCTGCCGAAACACCTGCTGCAGCTTCCCCCCATTACCACCCCCCTGTTCCCTCCACCGATCCTGGGAGCTTTGATCCCCCAGCCCCCAGGTCGTATGCCCAGGCGGAGGCAGCCGCCATGAATCCTGCTCCTTCCGCCTCCTCTCGGAATACCATCCCCGACAGTCGCGACCCCTTCCCTGCCCTCACCAGGAGGCACGGAGTCCGCTGCCTCATGGTGTCGGCCTCACCCCACGTTGAGACCTACATGCGGGTGTTGGCACGGGTGGTGGGGCCTGCGGCCATGGTGGCGGCCTCTCGAATGTTCTGGAAGATTGTCTTCTTCCTGGCATCAGAGGCCACCATGCAGGAGGCATTGGAGAGGGGCTTGGTGGTCGGGGGCATCCATGTGCCCCTGGAGCCACTCGAGGACCTGGGCGTACGGGTGGTTTTCTCCTCCATCCCTCCCTTCCTCCCCAGTTCCACCCTTCTGCCTTTCCTCACCTCTCTGGGCCAGCCCTTGTTGGTCCTGAGTCCCCTCCCTCTAGGCTGCAAAGACTCCTCAACAGCAATAGTGCAGATAGTCCGGTGTGGAGCACGCTAATGCACGCTTTCCTCTGTCGCTTCCAAGGGCTCTGATACGACCAGCAGCTCCTTTACTTGCCTCTGAGAGGCCATCTGTGAGACCTCTCAGAGCTGCCAGCCTTCCACCGGGACCTCCTCCGCACCTGGCGGCTGCTCGCAGTCTCCAGGTCCTTAGGGGCCACCGCAGGGGAAGACCTCCTCGCGGAGCCCCTGCTACACAACCCCTACCTCCATGTGCTGGTGGTGGAGTCCCCCCCGTGTGCCAGAGGCTGGTCCTCGGTGGAATCACCAGGGTCGGAGACCTCCTGGACTACGACTGGGGAGACTGGATGGAGGCCCCGGCGCTAGCCTGGTGCATGGGGCTCTCCACCCTATGTTCTCCCCAGCGCGTACTTGAGGAGGTGAAGGCCGCCTTGCCACCTGCTGCTCACGCCTACCTATGCCGGGTCCTGCGAGAGGGTGCACCCCACCCCCCTCTCACTCCTGGCCCTCCCGATCTCTCTGTGGGCCCCCAGCTCAGCGAGCCTTCCCGCCCCCTCCCCGGCATCATCCCAGCCGGCTGCACGCCTTGCAGCCAATCCCCTTTCGAACCGCGCCCCAACGTCATCTGTACACGCTTGTGCTTCACACACTCCACTTCCCCACCCTCACGTCCCGCCCAGATCACAAGTGGCGGGACCTTCTACCATCTTTGGAGGGTGGGGAGCCCCGGTGGGCCAGCCTCTATTCTACCCTGGTCCCATGGCCCGCCGGGGACATAAGCTGGAGAGTCCTTCATTGGGCGGTGAGCACGGGCGTGTACTTGGTGTGGTTCACCCCCCTCCCGGACACTTGTTTTTCTGTGGAGCGAGGGAGATCCTGGCGCACATTTACATTGAGTGCGCCAGGTTGCAGCCCCTCTTCCAGCTCCTCCAGAACCTCCTGCTGCACACTTTTCCCCACACCTTTTTATCCTTGCACACCCCATCCGTGGCCCCACTAAGTCACGGGACCTCCTTGTCAGCCTCCTCCTGGCTATGGATAAGGTAGCCATTTATAACTCTCAGGAAAGGAGGCTGGCAGGGGGAAGCCTGTGACTGTGGGGCCTATTTCCACTCCGCTCTCCACTCACGAATCCGAGCAGAGTTCCTTTGGGCAGCATCCACTGGCTCTCTCGACACCTTTGAGGGGCAGTGGGCGCTGTCCGGGGTTCTCTGCTCAGTGTCCCCTTCTGGTTCCCTTGTTTTAAACCTTTGACCTCCACTCCCGTCCCTGTTTTCTCTTTAGTTGTCCCCCGTACTTTGTTGGGGCCCTGTTTTTTTTTTAATGGGTTCCCTCTCCCTTTAAGAGGGGCCTTCTAGTCGTGGGTGGGCTGTGCCTGCCCACTCCCTAGCCTGCAAATAGAACCCAGTATACTGTCTTTCTAGAAGGCTCTGGAAGCTTCCAGGCAAGGGTCTACCGCTGGGTTTACCACACAGCATACACAAAGTCAGGATTTGGCGTATTCCGAGAGCCTATGGAATCCCTCTACAAGTGGTCCAGTTCATCAAGAGCTTTTACACCTACTTCACATGCAGAGTGGGATACTGCGATCTGTCTTTCGAAGTCAAGACCGGGATCAGACAGGAATGTGTCATGTCTGCACTACTCTTCAACTTGGTGATCGACTGGGTGATGCAGAGAACAACAGCAGATGCATCAAGGGGTATCAGATGGACACCCTTTTCCACATCGGAAGACTTTGTCTTTGCAGATGACCTTGCATTGCTTTCCCACACCCATCAACACATGCAGGAAAAGACACAATGCCTACACACCTTTGAACACCAGGTTGGACTAAAAGTTAATCAAAAAAAACCCCCAGAGATTGTGAGTCTTGATATAGATTCACCAGCACCAATCAAGATACATCATGGAGACTTACCCAGCATAGACAGCTTTATGTACTTAAGCAGCATCGTCCACCATAATGGAGGTACCAAGAACAACATCCAGAGCAGAAAAAGCAAGGCCAGAAATGGCCTCAGAAGTATGAACAATGTATGGAGATCTACACAGTACAGTGTCCACATCAAGCTTCAGCTGTACCAGAGCTGTGTCGTATCAACACTACTATACAGCTCAGAGTGCTAGCAGATGGCAGAGTGCAACCTTGCCAAGTTCTCATCTTTTCACACCACTGGCCTTTGCAAGATACTTTGCATCTTTTGGCCAAAGGCAGTCTCCATCCATGACCCGCTCCTGCAATGACACCGGGAGGATATAACCACTATCATCATGAGAAGACGCTGGAGATGGATAGGGCACGTGGCGAGAAGGGAGGCAAAAGCCATTGTAAAGATAGCACTTTAATGGACACCTAAAGAACAACAGAAATGTGGGAGGCCCAAGACAACATGCCAGTGTACTGTTGAGGCAGACATGAAGAGAATGAAATACTGCTGTGACACACTGGAGAAAATGGCCATAGACAGACAGTAATGGAGGACCTTCATTGCTGCCCTACACACCAGCGGGCATAATAGGCTTTCACTAACTAAGTAACTTACTAACTAAGAACAGCAATTGCTTCCACAGGAGCCATCTTTTCACTGAGAACTTTCAAAGAGGCTCCCCACCACACACCCCACACCCCTTTTGTATACATGCATATAGATATGCGTGAGCAGAAAGGAAGGTTTGTGATCACACACACCAGAAATTATGTGTTGTTATGTAATCTGGTTAATGATCTTTTGCTCATTTCTTGTGATTGTTCAGGTAGAGGTTAAAGATTCTATTACATCATCTATTCCATAGTTGAGAAAGTTTATCTGTCTCTTTGTTCAAGAACTGCTCCTAAACAGTAAGAGCTGTGCCCACTGCAGATGCAAGAGCATGGACAGGCACTTCTCACCTAGCCCCAACATGCTGTGGGGAGAGAGGGCTGGGGTTGTCCTCTCTTCCCAGAGCAGTCTGCATACTGAATCCTTCATCCCCAGCCTCACCGCAGAGCAATGATTTAAATGAAGAAAAACAAAATTTACTTGAGTTAAGGGCTCAAGCAATGCTGGGTAAATCTTCTAGTTGTTTATAAAGTACAGACTAACCCCAATATCTCTCTCTCAGTAAAAATAACTTTGAAGATTAATGTGAGCTATTGCTGAATACATATCTGCTCCCACAGTGATTGCATTGCTAGTCTCTTAGATTGTAAAATGCTTTAAGATACCCTGAATATGAAAGGTGCTATATAAATCCAAGTTCTAATCTATACCTCTATTCAAGTGAACATAAATCTAACCTCTGTGTACTGTAATTCACATACTGTAAAATGGCATTCTTCTGACTTCAATTTGTACTTGCTTTGTTCTAACACCACAATGAAATAGAAATATTAGCTGGGAGTTATTTTGGAAAACCAAGCAATGTCATAAAGAAAAAGTCTAGCTGGATGTTATGTGCAGTGCTATATAGCTTTGATGTCCCTTGACTGGATGGTGCATCTTCATTTCCACATAAATGAATACGTCTGGATACAGCCTTTTTGAACTCCTCTTGTGGCGTGGGGAATACTATATCCATACAAGAGAACTTGGAATCAGTAGCCAGGCATTTCTCATATCATAGTGTTTGAGTATTAAGGAGTAGACAAGTAATCTTCAACTGCCTGTGGAGCAGGCATGGAGTTAGGATTGAGGTGCAGGAAGCAGTCAGAGTGTGCATCTCCAGGCAGGCAGAGTACAGTAGATCAAATTCCCTTGATCACTTCAAAGAGGGACTGAAGGGATTGGGGCTCCGGGCCACTGAGAGACCTTCTCTGGCATTGAGGGGCTACATGATGTGGTGATACATCATACATCATACATACTAATACACGATGGCCATATCAATACCACCCTGTACCGTAAACCTACTAACCGCTATGCCTAGCTTCATGCCTCCAGCTTCCATCCCAGACACACCACACGATCCATTGTCTACAGCCAAGCACTAAGATATAACCGCATTTCCTCCAACCCCTCTGACAGAGACAAACACCTAGAGGATCTCTACCAAGCATTCTTGAAACTGCAATACCCACCTGAGGAAGTGAAAAAAACAGATCAACGGAGCCAGACGTGTGCCACGAAGCCTCTTACTGCAGGACAAGCCCAAGAGAGAAAGCGACAGAACACCACTAGCCATCACCTACAGTCCTCAGCTAAAACCTCTACAGCGCATCATCAGGGATTTACAACCCATCCTGGACAATGACCCCCACTTTCACAGGCCTTGGGAGGCAGACCAGTCCTTGCCCCCAGACAACCTGCCAACCTGAAGCAACTCCTAACCAGCAACTATACACCGGACCACAGTCACTCTAACTCAGGGACCGATCCCATGCAACAAACCTCGTTGCCAGCTCTGCCCACATATCTACACCGGCAACACCATTACAGGACCTAACCAGATCAGCCACACCATCGTGGGTTCATTCAGCTGCACATCTACCAATATAATTTATGCCATCAGGTGCCAGCAATGCCCCTCTGCTATATACATCGGACAAACTGGACAGTCTCTACGTAAAAGAATAAACACGCACAAATCAAACATCAGAAATGGCAATATACAAAAGCCCATAGGACAGCACTTCAATCTCCCAGGCCACACAGTAGCAAACTTAAAAGTAGCTATCTTACAGCAAAGAAATTTCAGGACCAGACTCCAAAGAGAAATTTCTGAGCTACAATTCATCTGCAAATTCGATGCCCTCAGCTCTGGCTTAAACAAAGACTGCGAATGGCTGGCTAAATACAGAAGCAGCTTCCCCTCCCTTGGTGTTCACACCTCCAGATCAACTGCTGGTAGTAAGCCTCACCCTTGCTGACTGAGCTAACCTTGTTATTCCCTCCCTTGCTCTGGCTTATTTATATCTGGCCCTGCAGATTTCCAAGACCGGCATCTGATGAAGTGAGTCTGTGCTCACGAAAGTTCACGCTCAAAACTTTTCTGTTAGTCTATAAGGTGCCACAAGACCCTTTGTTGCTGTTACAGATCCAGACTAACACAGCTACCCCTCCGATACATGATGTGATGAATGGCCCTGTAAGTATCAGTCAGCCAGCTGCCTTCTCTGGGGAACAGAGGTAGAGATTAGGGTTGCTGGCTAAAGTATGAATTACTCTGGGTTAATGAAAAGCGACCCTCAGGTAAAGCTGCACGTGTGTCTTTGGCCTGTGTTAGCAAGAGGGACTTGTTAGCTACCTGGGAAACTGGTTGCTGGTGATGAGGGCGGCCAATTTAATAGCTGCCATCTCCTTGTTGTAGGTGAGAGTGCACATATTGGTTCGACAGGCAGTATGGTTTCCTGGTAACCCAGAGTTGGGAGTGGACTTAGCAGAAGGCCTCCTCTAAAGAAGCTAAGGTATTGGTATGAGGCTCCTTATGTTTGCTACAGTGAGGAAATAACCTCTCTTAACCCTCACGAGAGGGAAGGTCAGCAGAGTCCCAGCAACCAGCTGTGGAACAGCTGCAGAGGGGTAAGAAATTGACAGCTGCCCTCCATCAGGTGAAAGCCATTAAGGAAGGAATAGTGACCTGCACCGTATGAGTTATTGCCAGAGATTTCCTAGAGGAATTAAGCAAATAAAGTTGCAGCCTAATTAAAGCTCATCTCCAGTGTCTTGTCTTCTTTAACATACAAGAAGCTGGCTACACAGCTCTTAACTCCCTTGATGGGCCTTGGCGGGAGAAAGAAACTGGCAGTGACATTTTTAAAAAAGCTGTTTTTTGTCTCTTACAGTGGTGGTGAGATTCACTATTTTAGTGACTAGTATTTTACGATGGCTTCATGGAATGGACCCAGCTTCATGGAATGGATTGTAATGTCTCAACGAATACAGCCATCAGGCCCATTGAGGTAGGGAGAGGGGGGAAAGGGAGCATTTGCCCTGTGGTCCAGCAATTCTAAGGGGTCTGGGGCTCCTGGCCACTGTTGCTGCTACTGACATTCACCATGGGGAAGATTCACAAAAGAATTCAGCGGAGGTAGCTGGAGCTGTGGCCCCCATTGAATTGCTGCTGGAGCATAAAGCCAGTTGCTCAGAGAGTCTCTGAGGGCTGTGGGGGCTGCAATGCTGTGGTCTAGGTGGCACTGAGGGCTGGTTACCCTGGCACCAACCCTTCCATCTGAGCACCTGCTCCTTCTGGGGGCTCAGAGCTGCCGCCTCCCTACCCATACCTTGCAAGCGGGCCTGCGATGGACGTTGGCCCCACTCACAGCCCATATACAGTATGATGATCAGTTAATGTTGATTTGATGATGGGTGGAGGCAAAATCATAATTAAATCTTTGAACAAGAAATCTAATATGGAAAGGCTATTACATGTACTTGATCTGAAAACCTGAGTTTCTGATGGAGGGTTTCATACAGCAAATTAGGATTTGGTAATTCATTTGACCCACACTTACCAATAGATCTAATAACTGAACTATTCATACCATTCCTTACTTATTTAGAACTAGTGCTGTAGTCATGTAGGTTTGTATTTCTTTGCTGCAGGAACTTGGGCTGAAATAATTAGCTTTAACAATACGTTATGATATTCTATTATTATCAATTGTGGTTTGGAAAAGCAGCCATTTCACCTAAGCAGCATATTAGTACTTTATTCATGGGCTATTGTAACTGAAAAGCCCCAATGACAGATAAAAAGTCTAGATTTTATTTCATTTTATTAAGTTAAAAGGCAGTGAAGCTAAAATGAGAAAAGGTCTAGTGCCAGATTACTAATTGCTGCTCTAATAGGTTAAACTGCTAATTTTATCGCCCTCTAATCAGAGATTGGCTGAAGATTGTTCTCATTTGTCATACCAGACCAAAGACCATATTAATTCAATACTGAGAATAAATCGCTAGAAACCATTTCTTCTTTTGAGGTAATTTAGCTAATAAAGTGGATTGCAAAAAAGATTTCTCCTATGCATCACTGAGAAGCAGCAGATATAGGACCCAGTCTCCAGCTGGAGTAAATGGGCATAGCTGCACTGAATCGGATGAGCTGAGCATCTGGTCTATAATGAGTAAATCTGTCAATTACTTCAATACCAATGTCAGTGCATTTCACTTTTGGTACCTTCAGGCACATTCGAAATTTAGTAACTGCAGAGTGTGCAAAGTAATCACCCTAAATCTTTAGGTCCAAATTCTGTGGTTATATGCAGCTGGTTCAGTCCCTTGCAAATCCACGGTGTTGCACAGGATACAAAATGGTGGAAGATTTTGAACTGTCAGAACATATGATCAGAGCTACACACACATTGGGTTTTCTTGGCAAATACTTAATGGTTTGATATGCACTTATTATTACTATTGCTTACAGTCAGTTACTTATATGGTGGTGATAGTGAAGGGCCCAAGTAGTGGATGATGGCTCCAGCTGTGCTGTGCATTGTACAAACACAGACCAAAACAATGTTCCATGCCTCAAGGAACTTACCAGCTAAGAATACAGTTCATTTGTAATATCTATTTATCTATACAAACACAATTAACAGTGTGGAATTTTCCAACAAATGATTAAAATGTGTGAATGAAGAACTACAAAGGCACAGAGTTTCATGACTGACTGTGTCACCGAATTTGTTTTTGTGTAATCAGCACAGAGAAATGGACCATCATCTATCAACATCTGCTGAAGGGATGCAAGAATATCCCTTCCATTCTTTTGTATTTTTCATTTGTTTCTTTTGCATCCAGTTGAAGGAGAAAAAAGAAAGAAAGCTGTTGGTATTTTGAGTGTACATCTTGTGTTTGTGATTTTAAAGAAATCAAATCCAGTATCTTAGCTTCTTTTAGGAGGCAAAAAAATGAATGATACAATCCCTGCCATCACAAATGCAATAGAAATGTATATGTCTGATAGATATTACACCAAATGGGATGTTTGCAATGTTATTTAACCACTATGCCTTTTTCAGTGTGGCCATTTTCAGACATTAACAATTTTCTGATACACAACAGTATGTTATGTTGCTTCACCGAATATGAGTTTACTGTTTGTGCCTTGAAATATCAAGCAGTAAAAAAGAGGGACATGGGTGACAGCGAGTGAGAAATACAGCCTTAATTCACCATACCTGGAGCAAATCCAAAGTAACTCAGTGTGTGTCCAGCTTTTATTACTATAGTTTTCAAAACATTCTTTCAAACAGGCAATTATATAAATACTCATCCTTGCTGTATGAACATTTCCATTTATGAGACCATGACTCAGATAATCATTTTACGGCTCAAACCACCAGGCTCAGATATTGCCTAGTGACAGGAAGATGATAGAATTTCCCCAATTATGTGTTTCCATTAATTTTTAATCTTTTCTTCTCTTAATTGTATCCTTAATTTACTCATTTCACCCCACTTGTGGTGCAATACAGAAATGAGAATCATTATTGACAAATCACAGTAACACCGCCACTTCAATTAAAAAAAAATTATCTGGATAACTAACCATGGTTTCATACTTTTCAAGTGTAAGTTATTATCAGTTGTTGGATTGACACTCCTTGTTTCATTAGGAGCAGGTGATGCTGTTTAGATGTGCAGACAGAGCTGGCAATGTGGTATGTTGCTGAGATGTGTACTTGGGTCAGTGTTTCTGTGGTATGCTGTGTGGCTGCTGGTGAGTATTTTCCTGAGGTTGGATGGCTGTCTGTAAGAAAGGATTGGCCTGTCACCCAAGATCTGTGAGCGTGATGGATCGTGTTCCAGTATAGTTTGTAGGTTGCCAATGATGGAGTGGAAGGGTTTAAAATGGGGACTATAGGTGATGAAAAGTGGAGTTCTGTTGTTTTCGTTGTTGTGTCTATTGCAAAGTAGGTGAGTTCTGGATACTCCTCTGGTTCTGTCAATCTGTTTCTTTACTTCTCCAGGTGGGTGATTAAGTTTTATGAATGATTGATAAAGATCTTACAGGTGTTTGTCTCTATCGGTAGGACTGAATCAGATATGGTTGTATCTTAGGGCTTGGCTGTATATAATGTATTTTGTGATGTGTCTTGGATACAAGCTGGAGGCATGTAGGTAAGAACAGTGATCACTGGATTTCTGGTATAGAATTGTATTAATGTGACCTTTGTTGTTTTACACCGTAGTAGTAGGCATCCTTCAGTCTGCATAGACTATGGATCGTGCCCTTTAAAGTTTCAATTGAGGACTTCATTTACAGCATCTATTGTGACTATGAAGACCCACACGAGAGTGACAGTCCTTGCTGCATCTCTTGCAGATGTAGTGGGTGTCTGGCAAGTCCTTATTGTGCTTTCTATGCTCTCGCTTCTCCTCTGCTAGCTGTCTGCTCTTCATCTCACCCTTCTGAAGGCCCTTGTGTAACCCCTGCCTCCATCTGCTGCAGTCGTCTGCTAGTTCTACCCAGTTGTCCAGCTCGATGTCTACCTCTCTGAGGTCTCTCTTGCAGACATCTTTGTAGCACAACTGGAGACATCCAGGAGGTCTTTTGCCAGAGGCTAGCTCACCATACAGGATGTCTTCTGGAATCCTTCCATCGTTCATCCTGTGGACGTGGCCAAGCCAGCGGAGTCGACGCTGCCTGAGGAGGGTGTGCATGGTTGGGATTCCAGTTTGCTCGAGGATGGCGGTGTTGGTCACTCTGTCCTTCCATGATATTCCAAGGATGCGCCTGAGGCAGCGCAAGTGGAAGATGTTCAGCCTCTTTTCCAGATGGGCATACAGGGTCCAAGTCTCGCTGCCATAAAGGAGGGTGCTGAGGATGCAGGCTCTGCAGGCTTGCATTTTGGTGTGAGTGTACAGCTTGTTGTTATTCCACACTCTCTTGCTGAGTCTGGACAGAGTTGTGGCCGCTTTTCTGATCCTCCTATTTAGCTCAGTGTCCAGTGACAGGGTGTCAGTGATGGTGGACCCGAGGTAAATGAACTCGTGGATGACCTCTAACGTATAGTTGTCAATGCTGATTGATGGGGATTCAGCAACATCCTGACCGAGTATGTTTGTCTTCTTTAGGCTGATGGTAAGCCCAAAGTCCTTGCATGCTTTGGAGAACTGATCCAGCAGTTTTTGAAGCTGGTCTTCTGTGTGAGACACTACAGCAGCATCGTCTGCAAACAGCATGTCTCTGATGAGGACTTCTCGCACCTTAGACTTAGCTTTCAGCCTTGCAAGGTTAAACAGTTTCCCATCAGATCTTGTGTGCAGCAAGATGCCCTCTGTTGATGATCCAAAGGCATGCTTCAGGAGGAGTGTGAAGAAAATCCCGAACAATGTTGGAGCAAGCACGCATCCTTGTTTGATGCCGCTCCTGATTCTGAAAGCTTCCGATAATGCGCCATCATATTGGATGGTTCCTCTCATGTCTTCGTGGAACGACTGGATCATCTTGAGTAACTGTGGAGGACAGCCTATCTTGTGGAGCAGTTTGAACAGACCATGGCTGCGTCTACACGTGCACGCTACTTCGAAGTAGCGGCAGTAACTTCGAAATAGCGCCCGTCACGTCTACACGTGTTGGGCGCTATTTCGAAGTTGAAATCGACGTTAGGCGGCGAGACGTCGAAGTCGCTAACCCCATGAGCGGATGGGAATAGCGCCCTACTTCGACGTTCAACATCGAAGTAGGGACGTGTAGACGATCCGCGTCCCGCAACATCGAAATAGCGGGGTCCTCCATGGCGGCCATCAGCTGGGGGGTTGAGAGATACTCTCTCTCCAGCCCTTGCGGGGCTCTGTGGTCACCGTGGGCAGCAGCCCTTAGCCCAGGGCTTCTGGCTGCTGCTGCTGCAGCTGGGGGTCCGTGCTGCATATACAGGGTCTGCAACTAGTTGTTGGCTCTGTGTATCTTGCACTGTTTAATGAAAGTGTGTCTGGGAGGGGCCCTTTAAGGGAGCGACTTGCTGTTGAGTCCGCCCCGTGACCCTGTCTGCAGCTGTGCCTGGCTCCCTTATTTCGATGTGTGCTACTTTGCCGTGTAGACGTTCCCTCGCTGTGCCTATTTCGATGTTGGGCTGAGCAACGTCGAAGTTGAACATCGACGTTGCCAGCCCTGGAGGACGTGTAGACGTTATTCATCGAAATAGACTATTTCGATATCGCAACATCGAAATAAGCTATTTCGAAGTTGGGTGCACGTGTAGACGTAGCCCATCCCTGCTCACCAAGTCAAAGGCCTTGGTCAGGTCGATGAAGGCTATGTAGAGTGGCTTCCCTCTGCTCCCTGCACTTCTCCTGCAGCTGCCTTAGAGAGAAGACCATGTCAACAGTAGACCTCTCTGCATGGAATCCGCACTGTGATTCAGGGTACACCCTCTCAGCAATCTTCTGGAGTCTGCCAAGGATGACGCGAGTGAACAGTTTACCAGTGATGCTTAGGAGGGAGATTCCACAGTAGTTGTTGCAGTCGCTTCTGTCTCCTTTGTTCTTATACAATGTTACAATGTTAGCGTCACACATATCCTGTGGAACCTCACCCTCTTTCCAGCGCAGGCACAGTAGCTCATGTAGGGGTTCCAGGAGTGTGTCCATGGCATATTTGATTACCTCTAGTGGTATACCATCCTGACCAGGGGCCTTTCCTGCTGCAATGCTGTTGATGGCTCTCTTCAGTTCATCCACAGTCGGTTCCTGATCCAGTTCGTCCATTACTGGTAGGAGCTCGACAGCATCGAGGGCTGCGTCAACCACAACGTTCTCACGTGAGTACAGCTCGGAGTAGTGCTCAACCCAGCGCTCCATCTGTTTGGCTTTGTCAGCAATGACTTCACCAGATTTGGATTTCAGAGGTGCCATCTTGTTCTGGGTGGGTCCTAATGCCTTCTTCATACCCTCGTACATTCCTCTGAGATTACCAAAGTCAGCACAGGTATGGATGCTGCTGCATAGCTGGAGCCAGTGGTTGTTGGCACAGCGCCTGACTGTCTGCTGTACTGTTCTTCTGGCCTCTCTAAGTGCTTGCTGGGTACTCTGGCTCGGTGAGTGTTTGTACTCCAGGAGTGCAGCGCGCTTCTTTTCAATGACTGGAATCATCTCATCGGAGTTAGCTTCAAACCAGTCGTTCATGTTTCTAGCTCTTCTTCCAAACACTGACAAGGCCGTGTTGTAAACTGTATCCCTCAGATGTTGCCATTTGGATGTCACATCGGCACCCCCAGGCCCGCTGCGCAGATTTTCCTGGAGGGTCTCTCTGAACTTTTCAGTTTTCTCCGAGTTTGCCATCTTTCTGGCATCAATGCGGGGCCTTCTAGCAGGTTTAGAGCAGTACAGCTTCCTTGGTCTCAGCTTGAGCTTGGAGCAAAACTAGCGAGTGATCTGTATCACAGTCAGCACTATGATAGCTGCGTGTCAGAAGGACGTTTCTGAGGTTATTATGCCTAGTGATGACCACGTCTAGTTGATGCCAGTGCTTCGAGCGTGGGTGTCTCCACAACACTCTGTGCTTTGGCTTCGTTTGGAAGAATGTGTTTGTGATGCACAGATTGTGGTACATGCACAGTTCAAGGAGATGCTGTCCATTGTCATTCATTTTTCCCACACTGAAGTGTCCTAAGCAGGAAGACCATGAGGCCCAATCAGCTCCAACTCTTGCATTGAAGTCACCCAAGATGTACAGTTCTTCACAAACAGGTATTTGCACTACAGCAGCACTAAGCACGTCATAGAACTTGTCTTTTACTTCTGGTGTGGCGTACAGGGTTGGAGCCAAAGCACTGATCAGGTGGACAGGACCGGCGCAAGTTTGAAGCGTGATCCGAAGGAGTCTTTCTGATCCGCCCATGACTAAATCCACCATTTGTAGAAGGGTGTTTCTGACAGCAAAGCCAATACCATGCTCTCTGGATTCTTCTTGGGCTTTACCCTGCCAGAAAAAGGTGTAGTCCTTTTCCTTTAGAGATCCCAAATCTGCAAGTCACGTCTCTTGCAGTGCAGCGATATCAACTCGGAGCCTCTTCAGTTCCTTGTTGATGACAGCGGTCTTTCGGGTGTCACTGATGGCCTGAAGGTCTTCGGTCAAGCCGGTCAGCATGGTCCACACGTTCCAGCAAGCAAGCTTAAATTGTTGATGTTTCTCATTTCTTGTTGATTTTCTTATTGGTTTGCCTGGTGCCCAAATTTCAGTCACTTGTCAGGTTCAGGAACCTTAAGCCTCACTCACCCAGCGAGGCAGGTGAACTGTGGCGGGACAGTACCCTATTGGCTGGGGGCTGCCCAGCTTGAGGCGGGTGGTGACTGTCCAGTGAGATGCGAGGATCTCTCCCACCATCGAAGGCAACCCCTGGTGCTCGTTCTCTACGCCAATCGAGCAAGAGCTTATAACCAGTATCTGTTGCCTCCCGTGTTGATGCAACTCTGTTCGGCGATGCCGGAGTACCTCTCCGGGAGCGAGCCTGGGCACTTATTATGGAGACACTGGGCTGCCCAGACACCAGTGTCCCCCTCTCGGCTTTACTGATATAGTCCAAAGGAGAGGATAACCTCTACGTCTGGTATCAGCTCAGCTGCAGGAGTTGCTGGGACAGTGCCAGAAGTTGACACCGAACCGCCTTTGGACTCCACTCCAGATTTTCTGTCAGGGTTTACTCCCTTAGCCTTTCTCCTTCCCAGGATAACCCACAAGGCAGTGGGGTGTGGAGAATGTGGTTAAGGATCCCACTACTTCATACCTCTCTGTCACCACGAGTGTTTTACACTGTAGGATCCAAGAAATGTATCTCTTGTGTGTAATGATCCAGGCTGAGACTGATGGTGGGGTGGAAATTGTTGAACTCCTTGTGGAATTCTTCAACAGTCCCCTACCATGGGTCCATATGATGATGTCATCAATGTAGTGTAAGTAGAAGATGGGAGCTGAGGAAACGTTCTCAGTCAGCCACAAAATATCTTTACCATATCAAAACAGTGGTAGAATGGGGCTCTGCATTTTTTAACTTTGACAATGTTTAAACAATAAGGTATAATCATTCTCTTGACATTCCTGCTCTCCTTCTACACAAACTGAAAGATACAAAATATCCTGATAATAGCAGGTCTAAATTTTATGGGAAATCCTTAGCATTGTCACCTGCTGGACTATAATTATTTCTATGTGACAGAGGTGCACTTAGATTATTCTGTCCATTAAAATCATACGAAAAAATCATTTAATTTGATTTGCTAGTGGTGGAGAAACAGACAAACCAGCTGGAATTACATCTTCTTGAAGTAACCTAACAAACTGTAAATTGGGTTTGGTCTACATGCTGTTACAGCACGGTTTGAACTCTATTAGTTGATTTTTCCTAATCGACTCTCATACAGTTTTATTATATTTGCTGGTTGCTATTATAGAGACATGCCCATATATAGTATTATATTTATACATTACATACTCATGAGCAAATATACAAAAAGGAGAGCTGCTGGTTTATTTCCCCCCAGAATATGAAACAACAGATTGCTTTATGTGCAACCTCAAATAGGGTCTGGCAGCCTTATTCTGTCTTCACAGTGTGATGTTTATCTTGGCAGCTTAATTCACAGATGTCATCCTACCTAGGTTCATGGTTCCTGTATTTCAAATAAAAACATAAACTACAATCCACATTTATTAATAAATCTAAGCTAATTATATGTTGAGAAAACTAATATATTTTCAAAGATTATGGCACTGAATTGTTTTGCTTTGTTATCCAATGCAAAGAACGAAAATTGGCACTAGTTAATTGGTTTCATGTCTGAGAATTGCCTCTAGCAGGTCAAGTCAGAATTTGCAGTGGCACTGCATTTCCAATATTTCTGAGGTTTAAAATAGCACAAGAAATTATAGCCTTGGGCTATTTGTGTCCTTTGGCAAAAGAAGTTCATTTAATGAAATTACTTATCTCACGCATTCAGAGAGAGAAAGACAGATAGAGAGACATCCGTTTCCAAATTATTTATTTAAAAGAAAAAAAAGAAGGCCAGATTGCATAATGAAAGCCTGCCTTATGAGAAACTGCCAAAGGAGGTTTGTGTGATTAGTGAGAGGTCACAAAGAAAACCTCTCTAGTGTACTCGCTGTCAAATCTTCAGCACCCCAACTATATAAAGGTCACAGTTTCTGGGTTAATAAACTAAAAAATGTCACCAGCTTTCAGTAGCTTTGAAGTCACTCAGAATGTTAAGGGTGAGAGTAAAATGAATCTAATAGATAATCAAACCAGCAAACACTCAACCTTGATAACAGGATTTTAATTTTCTACAACAGACATTAAAACATATCAGTCTCATGGCTGGGCTCATGCTATGTACACTAGGGTGAACAGACATGCATTGTTTATGTTGGATTACATAGAAATTGACTGAAGTAGCTACTTAACCACATCTTAGGTGCCCCTATTGACAGCACCTTGAGTGCCCTCCTACAGCCAAGTTTCTCCCACTTTTCCACCTCTGTTAGCTGAGACTGGCCCCTTCTGTAATAGTCCTAGATTGCTTGGCTCCGGGTAGGCAGGTATCAGTAGTGAATTACTGGGAAAAGCAACCACCTTTCACTCCCCACAAAGGGGGCTGAGGAAAGGGCAGTGGAAACAAAGACCAACCCCATGGCCCTTAGTTCCTCACACATTAGGCCAATTTACGTAGGGTAATCTGCAGGTACCCAACAGTCAAGCTGAATAAGGAAATCCTCCAGCTCGAATTACAAGGAAGGAAGCCCTCTCAGCTTCACCTGTCCCCAGATAAATTACTACAGGTTGAACCTCTCTAATTTGGAGCTCTCTCATTGGGCAATATCTGTAATCCAGCATGATTTTAGTTAACCAAATAACCACTTATCATGGGTGTGGCCAAGTTTCCTGTAGTCCCATAAAGTTTATTTACAGGCACTAGTTCTGGCTCTCAGTGTTTCGTGGTGTAATTTAGCTGTAATTAACCCCTAAATGTCTTCTAATAGCTCAGTAAGCAGTAGAAGTGTTGGTAATGCTGCTAGACAATATTGACCTCCTGTGGTCCAACATTGCCTATTGGACTGGCAGTGACAAATAGATTAGAGGAATTTTGTCTGAGACAACTCACCCTTTTAAGTGGGTTCTCTTTTCACCTGAGCAAAGGAAGTGGCACATAATAAAGATGGAATAAAGGGACATGGAGAGTGATGACTAGAGAGAGGATCTGGGAAGTGGTTTGGGCAGTTAGGAGAGAGAAATGTAGGAGCAGCTTGGCCGGATGGTAATTTTGAGCTGAATGTTATTAAACAACCATTAAGAAAAGAACAAAGCCAAACTGCAAGAAGAGACAGATACAAGGGTACAATAAGATAACCACTGTTAGGAGCTCATATACCTGCACATCCATTAATGTGATATATACCATCATGTATAAGCAGTACCCCTCTGTCATTTACATTGGACAGACTGGACACACTCTGCACCAAAGGGTGAATGGACATAAATCTGACATCAGGAACTGGAATACACACAAACCTGTAGAAGAACACTTCAACCTCCCTGGATATTCAATAATGGATTTAAAAGTAGCCATTCTCCTACAAAAGAATTTTGCCACAAGATTACAGCGGGAGAAATCTGAATTGGAATTCGTTTGGAAATGAGACACATTTAAATAAGGCCTTCACAGAGATTTCAATTATCTTACACATTACAAGGGCAATGTTCACAGGAATGATATACATCCTATTTAACTTAATTTGCACCATGTACTGGTCCTGCTAGTGGCAGGTAACCCCCTTTTTTTTCTTCTCTCTGCCTCCACCTCCCTTCTATATAAACCCTGGATTCTAATTGTCTACTCCAGTCATCAGAAGAAATGAGTCTTACCACAAAAACTCATGACCTAATAAATTTGTTAGCTTTTAAGGTGCTACACAACTGCTAGTAATTTGTGAAGCTTTAGGCCAACATGGCTATCCTGCTGATACGAGTAAAAGACACTATAAGTTGAATAAAATCTGCCTTGGTGACCTGGTTCCATCAATACTGTTACAGGATTGTCTCATGTGGCAGGACTGCCTTTGAAAAAAACAGGTGCTTTCTCCCTCCATGGTTAAATCAATATTTTATTTGTCTTTCCCTAAAATGGAAAAGAACATTAACAAACTTTTCAAACAAAACACTCAAAGTAAAAATTCTAGTTTCCCACGTGGGATTTTCAGCCTTTAGTCCTTCACAGGGTAACCTTCACACAAGAAAAGTTTAATTATCCCAACATGCAGGTGCAGGATGCCTGTTGCTTACAGCATTAAGAATTGGTAAACTAGTCAGTTTTCTCCTTTCCTTATTTTCCCCAGACTCTGCTTTTCCTCAAGAAACCTCACTTGGCCTTTCAGGATGAAATTAGGATATATACATTTATGTCTTTTCTGACCAATTAACAAGATAACCCTACTGATTCCCAAGTGTCAGCACTCTGGCTATGTCTGCACTAGAGCAATCTGTTGACAGACTTTACTGGAAGATGGCTTCTGACAAAACTTCTGTCAACAGATTGCTGCCAGACTGCAAAGTGGACTGCAAGAGCGATCTGCTCTGTTGACAGAGAGCGACCAGACTGCCCAGCCACTCTCAGCAAAATGGCCAACTGGAAGCACAGCACACAGAGCTGGCTGGTGTCCCAAAAGCCCTGTCTGTTGTCAGAAGGCCCTACTGAATGTCCAGTCTGGCTTTCTGTCAACAGATCTCTGTTGATAGAGGCTTCTGCCTCATGGGGGAGAAGCAGAACGCTGTTGACAAAAGTGCACTGTTCTGTCGATTTGCTGTTGACAGAACACCTTGGTAATGTGGATGCTCCATGGGTTTTGTTGAGCAAACTGGTGTTTTCTCAGCAAAACTCTCTAGTGTAGACATAGATTCTGAGCGCTGATTTCATTTCCAATAGAAAGTGAAGACTTACTCAGGGAACATAAAATAGGGTCAGGGTAAGAGGGGAAACCAGATCCTTCATACTCCATTTATGTCATATTCACTCACTTAATCATGCCACATGTAACATAAGAATTTTATAAACTGTTGAACTTCTAAAAGGTAAGGATGAGAAAATCTCCCCCGATATATGTCACCCCACTAAGCAGCAGATCACCCTGTCACAAGCAGCAATGTGGAAGTACTGTGCTAGAATGGAGTATAAGTCCTGAAGCAGGGACAGATGAAGGAGAAGGATGGAAATGTTCAATCCCATGGTTCAGTGCTCTCTTAAACTCACAGCAATGTAAGATTGAAAATGCAAGCTAAGTTTACAAATGTACACAAAAGGTCAATGCTATGGCCTGTGAGAAATATGTTGGGGTGGGGAGGGGAGAAGGAAATGGGGGTGGACTTGCACATATACCTAAGATGAATCAATGGAAGAATGCCACAGTAAGTCAACATGCCACACATGGGGGTGGGAGCATACACTGGAGTAAAGAGGTTCAGATAGAAATAATTTATGTGAAAGACTGCAAGCATTTTCTGACTATGTCCACTCCCTGTTCTACAATTCACTTATCATATGGAACTGAAAATAAATATGACATGATGCAATTTCTGAGCCACTGCTGTTTTTCCATTGGAAGACCCAGATTGTTACGGGGATTTGCACCTATCCTGTAGCAGCCACTGTTCAAGGCCAAGAGAGTCTCAGTCACAGTGCTGTTCCTGTGCCAGAATATGTGGAGTAGCAGGTCAAGCAGAGCCTCATCTGTTCTAAATTGTCAGAACTTCCAGGTCTTAAGTAGAGCAACAGCAATTTCTACCAGCTGAGTAGATTCCTTCATGTTCTGGGAAGCAGAGGCTATGCCATCCCAAAAGACAGTGAAGTACCCACCAGTTTATTGTTGTTTTGGTTGGGGTTTTTTTTTTGTTTGTTTATTTGTTTTTTGCATGCTAGGGAACATAGGGGATAGTGTAGCTTTGCAGCACCCAAAACTAGGGTCCTGTTCCTTAAAGACAAAACTTGGCCTAAATCAAATGGTAACATCTGATGCTATTTTTGCGATAATCTGGACATCAGATCAGGCATGGCATAGCAGTTTGTGCTGTCATAGCTTAATGTTCCTTCTCCTGATTCCTCTATATTGCAAAGAGAGATATTAGCCTGCTTAGAATTACAAAGACTGATAACAATCAGATGCTGACTGAATGTAGGCAGATTGTTGGTTGGTATGCCACACTCTCTGTGGCCCAATAATGCCAAAATACTTTCTGCTGGCTTGGCGTGGAAAGGTGCCCTATCATGGGGGTTGGAATAAGAAAGCTCCCCAGAACCCTTGCACGAAGTGTTAAAGAGTACCTGGCTGAGAGCTCTTTGGAGATGTGCAGGGAGGATCAGTGCTCTATCACAAGACACATTAACAACTTGTTCCAGGGGGCCTGTGCTCTCTAGGTTCAATTCCCACCACAGATTACCCCTTTACCCACATATAGCATAATTAAAAATGAGAACTCATCAGAGGTGCCTTTCCCAACATCAGGGTCTGGCTGCAGGGAGGGGATCAGATCTACAGTTAAAAAAAAAATCCTCCTGGATGTCAGTGAGATCAGCTGCTCTATTTGGCTACTGACCTATTTTGTCATCCTCCTCTTCCTCATCCTCTATGTCTTCCATGCTATTGTCGGAAGCTGCTTGAAGAATCTCTTGGGAAGTATCTACTGACTGTTTGGGTACAGTGGTTGGGTCCCCCATTAGAATCCCATGCAGCTTCTCATGCAGCATGTTTGTGGTAATGAACCAATGATCCAGAATAGCCGTCTGGTTCCTTTGTTTTCTGATATGCCTGCTTAATCTCCTTTATTTGCACACAGCACTGCTGGGCATCCCTGGTGTATCCTTTTTCCACCATGCCCTGTGAGATCTTGCCATAGATGTCTGCATTTCTTTTGTAGCTTTGTAGTTCTGCCAGCACAGTTTCACTCCCTCCCCACAAAACAATGAGATCTCCTGTGTGCTCCATGCTGGAGCTTGTCTATGATGCTTGGAATTCATGGCCAGATGTGCTGCTGAGGTATGCTGCATGCTCCACTCACCATGCTGGCCAAACAGATGAAGTTCAAACTTTCCTGGGCCTTTCCCTGCACAACTGGAGAGCTACAGAGCTGAAAGTAGTGGCCAGAGTGATCTCATTGGGGCAGTGTGGAACACCTCATGGAGGACAAGAAAGTCAAATTTCATACTATGTTCAAGTCGCCCGTGCAAGGTTGATTTTGGTGTTACTCCTTATGAAAAGCAGAAGTGCAAAAGTTAACCTTAGGAGCCCTTAAAGTCAGCAAAAAGATTCTGTAGCATGGACTAATAGCTTAGAAAACTGACCTAACTCATCTAAGTTTGACTTAACCTCCTACTATAGACCAGGCCTTAGTAACAGCTGCTTTTCTTAGACCAGTGGTCTGCAACCTGTGGCTCTAAAGCCACATGTGGCTCTTTAAGGACTTCTCTGTTGCCCCAATGCTTTAAGAGTAAAGGAAAAAAAACACCCTCCTGATTATTTTTGATAAATGGTGAACATCTAAAAGCCCAACAATGAACAACTCCTATCTAAATACCAAATGATATGTGATCTTGAAATGCTGGATAACTCCTCCTTTAATGTGTGTAGTGCATTGTGGGTTATGACATCATATCTGTATTTTGATCATGTTACTAATAAGGTCTTGATTTAGAAAAGGAAAAGGAAGCTTGTGACATTCCTGTTGTGTCTGGCAACACACATTTTAAGAAAGAAAAGTGAAATTAAACATGAAGTAAAATTGGCAGAATTCAAGTAGGTAGGAGTGAAAGTCAGGAAGACAGTGGTACAAACCCACACATGTAAAGTGTGAGGAAATAGAATGTGTAAAACGTTTATTAACATCCTCAGTAAATATGTGTTGCATTATGAACCATTGTGTAGGCTCTGGTCTTAAAATAGGGGCTATAAATAGTATGGATTGACACCATTTATGAAGAACCATCTTGTACTCACATGAATTGCAGCTCTTGAATGACTGAGTTTCAAAAAAGAAAAAAATCACTCTTCTTGCTTCTTTGGTTGCCGACCCTTGTCTTAGACTATACTGTGTCCTCAGTAGCCCTGGTTGAGAAAGAGAAACAAAATAATGAAAGCAAGGGGTGGGACTATGCTCTTGTTCAGCACTGGTCAGGTTCCAAGGGTGCCAGACTAGAAAGGTTCAACCTGTTTCTATATCTATATCTATATCTATATCTATATCATCTATGACAGAGAGAGAGCTCTGTTAGTCTGTATTTTATCAAAAGAAAAAAGCTGTCATGTAGCACTTTAAAGACTAGCAAAATAATTTATTAGGTGATTAGCTTTTGTGGGACAGATCCACGTCTTCAGATCATACTCTTACCAGAACAGACTCAATATGTAAAGCACAGAGGTCCAAAAACTGTTTTCAAGGTTGACAAATCAGAAAAAAATTGTTACCAAGGTTAGAACTCTATGCGGACTGCCCCGATGGCCGTAGTGAAAGTCTGGATTTCTACATTCAGTGCTTTCGCACTGTGCTCAGGCTGACATTTTAGGCAAACACCACCAAATGAGATACCATCTCAACTATGCTGAATGCTATGCTGTCCAGAGTCTTTAAAGCACTACATGACTGCTGTTTTGTTTTTATATCCATACTTATATCTATAGTTTTCAAAATGTCAATCTTTACATTTTCGTATTGTCTAGCTGCATTACCAACACTTTCACTGCTTACTGGGCTCTTAGAAGATAGTTAGGGGTAAATTAAAGCAAAATAACAGCACAGGATACTGAGAGCCAACACTTGTGGCTGTAAAGGACCACAGGAAACTTGGCCACACTGATGGTAAGTGGTCATCCAGCTAACTAAAATAATGCCAAATTACAGCTGTTGCTATATATATATATGCTCCGTGTTTCCCTTCCTCACTGAACTGCTGTAGTCTGGCACTCTGTCATCCAGCAACAGCTGTAATCTGGCCTTATTTTAGTCAGCCGGATGACCACTTACCTTAGGTGTGGCCAAGATTCCTGTGGTCCCATAAAATTTGTTTACAGCCACCAGTCTTGGCTTTCAGTGTTCTGTGCTCTTACGTAGCTGCAATTTACCCCTAAATATCTTCTAAGAGCCCAGTAAGCAGTGAGAGTGTTGGTAATGAAGCTAGACAATATTTAGCTCCCTTGACCGGGCAAATTCGCTTGCTCAGTACCAGCCAAATCATGACGGTGCTGCTTTATAGAGATTCACCCTATGTATCTATATCTCTAGTTTTCAAAATATTAATGTTTACATTTTCTCTTCTCCATCCTTTTTATAGTCCATGCATGAAAATGATAGGATACAGTGAGCTTGGGATACTTGTGGTGCAAAGTTAGAAGGTCTACCTCTTTATTTTAAATTATACCCTATTCATGTCTAATAACCTCTGAGCTAAAAAGGACAATGCACACTAAAGAGTAGGCAAGTGAATGAACTAATTGATATAACAGAAAACAAGGCTTTAGATAACCCTCTTTGAACAAAGAATATTGAATTCAATCTTGAATCTCTCTCTGGATGGTAATATTGAGACCACAAGTGGCTATGAAATATGCTGAGTTGAGGTACTGAATTCCAGAGCAACTGCAGTTCATTCAGTACATTATGAGGAAGATCTACACAAATGAATTACAATAATAGTAACTTGGCATAATGAAATCAAGGATAGATGATCCTGCTGATCATTTTTAGTACATTCACTTCTATTAGAATTACATGCTGTCCTGTAGCAACTTAAAGGATAATAAGGCTACATCTACACTAGCACATTACATCAAAGTAGCCTATTTTGAAGTAAGAACATTGAAATAGGCTACTTCGACAATTATCATCTACACATCCTCCAGGGCTGCCAACGTCGACGTTCAATGTCGAAGTAGCGATGGGGAACGTCGAAAGGAGCTGCCCTGCAAGGAAATGCAGAGCGTCCACACACACAAGCACCCTCTTTGGAAATAAGGGGCCAGGAAAGACCGTGGACCGGGTCACAGAGCACACTAGCACTTCTGGGGCAGCTGCAAGCCGCTCCTTTAAAGGGCCCCTCCCAGACACACCCGGCCTGCCCAGCACGAGGTCTGCAGAGCAGTAGCCACTCTCTCGCAGACCAAGTCACGGCAGATAAGGACACCCAGCAGCAGCTGCAGCAGCAGCAGCAGCAGCAGCAGGAAGCGGAGGCCCTCCAGGTAGTCATCCAGGGGGAAAGCACCCTGCTAGGTGCTGCCTAGGAGGCTGCCCAGTGGCTCCTGCCAGAGAAGCCCACCCCGGAGGCAGACAGGGATGCCCCTGGCCACCAGGCTCCCCTCTTTCTCCCTCACTGGCTGCTCCCCCGCTTCTGGAGCTACCACACCAGCTCTGAGTGGTGGGAGCAGCTCGTCATGCGGGACTGGGATGATGATATGTGGCTCCGGAACTTCCGCATGCACCAGCAGACCTTTCTCGAGCTCTGCCAGTGGCTCACCCCAGCACTGAGGCACCACGACACCCGGATGCGGCACACCCTTCCCGTCGAGAGGAGGGTCACACTAGCTGTCTGGAAGCTGGCCACTCCAGACAGCTATCGCTCCATGGGACACCAATTTGGAGTGGGAAAGGCCATGGTCAGGGCCGTCATCATGGAGGTAAGGAGGCCTGGGCATGCACCCATTGGGGGGGCGGGGGGGCCAGGTGTGGGCTTGGGGAGGGAGGAGCCAGGTGCGGGGCTGGAAAGGGAGGGGTACCGGGGAGGGACAGGCTGAGCAAGTGAGGTGCCCGGGGAGGTGCCTGGGAGGGGGGCCTGGGGGAAGGGCCCTGGGGCACCCTGCACAGCCTCATGGGCACCTGTGTTCCCTCCCAACAGGTGGTCTGTGTGCTTAACTCCATGTTGCTCCAGAGCGTCGTCCGACTCAGGGACCTGGACGCAGCTGTCACTGAATTCACCTCCATGGGGTTCCCAAACTTCTTCAGGGCCCTGGATGGGACCCACATCCCCATCCGCGCCCCGGACAACAGCGGAGGAAGATACATCAACTGCAGGGGCTACTGCTCCGTAGTCCTGCAGGCCATGGTGGACAGTCGGGGCCACTTCCAGGACGTGTACACGGGCTGGCCCGGCTGCACACATGTTGCCTGTGTTTTTAGAAACTCGGGTCTGTGCCGCCAGCTGGAGGCAAGGACCTACATCCCCCAGAGGGAGATCCCTCTTAGGGATGCCTCCGTGCCCCTCTGCCTCATGGCGGATGCGGCCTACCCCGCCCAGCCCTGGCTCACGCGCCCGTACACCAGCCACCTCAATGCCAGCCAGGAGAGGTTCAATGCCCACCTGAACCATGCCCTCCAGGTGGTGGAGAGAACATTTGGCTGTCTGAAGGGCCGCTGGTGGTGTCTCCTTGCCCGACTGGACGTCAGCCTCTAGAACATCCCCCAGGTTGTGGGCGCATGCTGCACGCTCCACAACATCATTGAGAGCAAGGAGGAGGCTTTTGTCCAGGGGTGGGCAGTTGATGCCGGCACGGGCTTCCCTCAGCCGGCCACCGCATTCAGCCACCAGGGCCACCATGAAGGGGTACGGGTCCACGAGGCACTGCGGGCGCACTTCGATCAGGGAGACCCCCTGAGCACCTCCCTGGCCTTCCCCAGAAGACCCCACCCCACACACACACAGCCCGCACTGCCGGCACACCGCCCCCAACACCCGCACGCCACCCCCACAACAAGCACACGCCTCCAGCTTTTTGGAAAATAAAACCTTTTTTTTTTAACCAGATGACTTCTTTGATTCAACAAAGAAACTGCAACTAATCCACAAAAAGGGGAACAACTATATACAAAAAGGGGGACAATTATATACATGGGCCAACAGCCGAGCCGTCTGCCGGTCCCCCATCAGTCTGGGGTGGGGATAGAGGGGAGCGAGCCCCGGTGGGTATGGCTCCCAACCCCCCCTCCCCATGTCCATGATCCCTGGTGTGTCTGGCTGGGGGCTGGGAGGACTGGCAGGTATGGCCAGGATACCTGCACTGGCCAGTCTTCAGCTCCAGTGGGCTCTGTGGAGCTTGCTGGAGGTGGGGCGGCGGGGAGGGTGGCCCGGGGGGCAGTGGGGGGTGGGACCCAGATGACGGCCTCCCAGATCGACTTGGATATGTCCCTGAAAACCCCCATAAGCCACGTCTACACGTGCACGCTGCTTCTAAGTAGTGGCACCAACTTCAAAATAGCGCCCATCGCGGCTACACGTGTTGGGCGCTATTTCGAAGTTAACATCGACGTTAGGCGGCGAGATGTCGAAGTCGCTAACCCCATGAGGGGATGGGAATAGTGCCCTACCTCGACATTCAACGTCGAAGTAGGGAACGTGTAGTCGTTGCATTTCCCTCAACATCGAAATTGCGGGGTCCTCCATGGCAGCCATCAGCTGAGGGGTTGAGAGACACTCTCTCCAGCCCCTGAGCTCAATGGTGGCCGTGTGGAGCAGTCCCTTAAAGGTCCCCGCCCCCGCCTTCCTGTGCAGGAAGCTGAGAGAGCGTGCAGGCAGCAGCAGTAACATGCGGCTAGCCTGCATGCTCCTCTGCAGCCACACACACCCCCACCTGCCGTGATGGCAGCCCACCAGCCCCTCCAGCATCCCCAGGGGACCCCCCCCAAGGGGAGCCAGGGCTCACAGCCCAGCAGCCAGGTGGGGAAGCGGCAGCGGGGCCCCTCCTGGACGGAGGCCGAGCTTTGGGACCTGATGGGGCTCTGGAGCGAGAAGGAGGTGCACCAGGTAATGGGGAGCAAGAGGCAGAATGTGGATGCGTTCGCTCGGCTGGCTGACGGCCTGGCTACCTGGGGTCACCCTGCCCGCACTCCGGATCATGTCCGGAGTAAAGTGAAGGAGCTGCGGCAGGGTTACGCCCGGGCCCGGGATGCGGCCAACTGATCTGGGGCCGCCCCCCGTCACTTGCCTCTTTTACAGGGAGCTCAGCGCCATCCTGGGCCCCCGGCACACCTCCTCCCCTCCGGCCACTCTTGATACCTCGGCCGAGGAGCCCCAGCAGGCCCCGGAGGCGGAGTCCTCTCCGGAGGCAAGTCCCGCACCCCGGGGGCCCCCCCAGGAGCCCACCCGCGGGGCACCGGAGGAGGAGGAGGAGGAGAGGAACTCCTCTTCCAGTGACGCTGGCCTCCACATCATCCTCCCATCCAGGAGCTCCAGCCGGGCGTCCGCCCCCTGGGTGTCCCCCGACCGTGGGAGTGGACCGTCAGGTATGTAACCCCCCGGTGCACACCCCCGGGGTTGAGGGGCGGGGGTAACAGATATGGCCAGGGCCCTCCACATGCCCAGATGACCATGGCCCCAAGGACAGCAGTGACATGTCCCTCAGAAGAGTGCATCAGCCCCTGCCCCCCGCCAGCATGACAGTGCCATGCCCCATCCCCAGGCTGGGGGGAGCAGAACCTCTAGGGTCCCCCGGGGGAGCGGGGTGGGACACCCAGCAGCAGCAGCAGCAGCAGCAGCATGTGGTGGAGTGGGGGGAGTGCAAATGCGAGACTCAGGCTAGATATGAGAAACAAGCTGAATAGCTCCCAGTGGCTAAGGATGATCCTGGGGCTACAACTGGCAGGTTACACCTCTGCCCTGAACAAAGAGGAGGGAGGAGCCGAGCTGGCTTTGAATCAGGGGTGGCAGTTAGAGGCTAGGGGAAGGGAGAGCTAGAAGGCAGCCAGCCTGAGGAGGGGGAAAGCTACACCCCAGAGGGGCACCCCTCGAGGTCTTCTCCCCAGGATGGGTTGGAAGGACCGTCTCTGACTGCTGTACTGTCGCTTCTGTGAGAAACTGGGCATCTGTTGCCTAATAAACCTCCTGTTGTACCTGCTGAGTGAGAGTCACTCCTGCCAGCGGACGGGGTGTGAAGGAGTTTTGCCTTCTCCCTCCTACATGTTTCCCAGGCCTGGCTGGGCTCTTGGCATCTAGGCGGAACACCTGCTCTCGTGTAGGCAAGCCGCCGGGAGCTGTGTTGTTTTGAGTAGGTGTTTTTGAGAGTTCATGTTCAAGGACTGGGAGGATTGATGTGGCTTTTTTAGAGATAGGAGTGCTGAGCCAGTTATTGTAGCTGACTGCTTTTCTCATAATAATGTGCTCTCACTTGGTTATGAAAGCTGTGAGAATAATAAACTTAGGGCCTTCAGACTATAGAACTGTTGGCCCCCTGCTGTCTATGTTCATCTTTGTCTTTCATCCTTCGCGGTATCGCACCTCTGGGACCTGTCACTAAAAAGAAATCCAACATCTGGCGCCTGAACAGGGACACGGAGGTGAGAAGCGTCCATGCGGCGAGGAAGGTGTATCAATACTGGAGGGACCGAAGAGAATTTCTAGACCGGGTGAGTCAGACCTTCGGGATTTGGGCAGGGTTAAGATGGGGAATTCCCCATCTTCTTACTCCTCTTATATTGAATTGCCTTCAGACTATAGAACTGTTGGCCCCCTGCTGTCTATGTTTGTCTTTGTCTTTCATCCTTCGCGGTATCGCACCTCTGGGACCTGTCACTAAAAAGAAATACAACAGGGGTGCAGTGCAGGGGGACCCCAGAACCCCATCACAGCAGCATCTCCTGGTGACGGGGATGGGGAACCTGCAGCAGAGGGGTGGGGGGACAAAGGCCACGGCTCAGGGCCCACACTAACGGCTGTCTCCACTCTTCTTCCCCCCCTCCTGTGTTCTGCAGCTGCACCATCGGAAGGACTGGAGAGCGCTGGCAAGGCGTCAGTGGTCCCAGAAAGCCCTCTGGGGCCATTACTCCAGGCCAGCCCCTCGGCAGAGCACCGAGCAGCCCCATGGTGGGGAAGACGGCGGACACAGCACCACCAGCCGATGGCGACGGACCCCCAGCTGCTGGCCCTCCACCTTCGGCAGCTGGAGGTCACCGAGCAGTGGCTGCGGGTGGAGGAATGCCGCCTCTACCTGCAGGAGCAGGAGCTGGCCTGGCGCCAGGAGGCATGGGGGGCCTATATGCGGACCCTCAACTGTATCGCGGACTCCCTGGCCCCCCAGGCCGCACTGGCCGCCGCAGCTCCCGCCCTGCCTGCTCCACCTGCTGCTCCACCAGCTGCTCCAGCTGCTGCGCCGTCCACCATTACACCGCCACCCGCCACCAAGGGCCATTCCGCCGAGGGGGACCTGGGGCCAGCTCACACTCGCCGGCCGTGTCTCCAAGTCCGCCCGGCCCCCAGCCAGCCCCGGCCAGGGCTGCGGCCGAGGCGGGGATCCCAGCCGCCCACCCCCAGCGCTGGACTGTAGGGGCGTGGGGCCCAGGACGTGGCCCCCACTTCCCCTTTGTATATATTCCCCCCAGTTTATTGTTATTTTGTTGTAAATAGTTTGTATTTGTGACCCATTACTATGCTGATCCTTACCCCCCATGTAAATAGTTCTCCCCTTCCTTGTCTTCCCCTTTCATGTTATCCCGATTTTTATAATGTATATATATTTATCAGTTAGATAACATAGTTTGTCTTGTTCATAATAATAATAATAATAAGAGTTCCAGTAAAGATGTTTGAGTTGACAAACAACTGTCTGCTTTTATTTTTACAAGAAAAGTTGGGGGGGTTGTTAGCCGGTGGCCAGGTAATGTACGGTGAGGTACTCCCCTGGGTCCTAAACAACCCAGTTTTTTACTGTTAGAGCAGGGAGCTCCTGGCACTCTCACCTACGGCCAGGCTGTGGTAACCAAACGGTTAAAGTTCTTTTTGTTGTGCCGGCTGTGTTGCACTGACAAAAGGATAATAGGGTCAGGCTTAGATCTTAACTAGTTACAAGTTTATTAAGCTACAGTTATAAGCGTGTGGTTACAAAGGCTATTGTTTACTTCTTATATGCTAGCAAAGTACAGGTGTTAACAGGTTATGTTACAATCCAATACAAAGATATCTGTTATCATCTAACACAATGATATCTTGATACAATGACGTCTAGTTACAGAGCTCTAATTCTTTAGCTGCGCACAAAAAAACGGAGACCTAGCATGGGTATATCTTACCCTCTCTGCGTCTCTCGATACCAGCGTAGCCAAGCCGGATCGGTCACTCAATTCCGCAGAAAGACGAATACGAGGTTGGGCGTCCCCAGTTGTGGACCTCGGGAGGCAATCACCTGACCCGACCAGCAGGTAGTTGGTGGAATGCACTCAAAGTTAGAGTTCTGCTGGGCCCACCTTTTATACCTCTTTTTTGGGTTACGTATTCTCTTTCTTATCTAAGGTGCCAGATCACTCTGGTCTGTCTTTGTGACGCCAGTTTCTTACAAGGGCATTTCTTACTTAGTTTGCACTTGTAAGACAGGAGGTAAGCAATTTGAGAGTACAGGACATTCTTTTTGTGTGGGCGGAGATTTCCCCTTCTGGGGTGGTTGTGTGTGTGCATCATATCCATCAATGCCAGCTGGGGTGATTTCCTGAGGGTCCCCCCATCTCTCTTGTTGACAATTTGGCCTGTTAGCCTTCTATCTGTACTTTCTGCTTCTCAGGGTCACGATAAGCTAGCACATCTGGGCATCAATGAGGGCATCAAAGACTGTGCTGTCAGCAGCCGTTTCCGTGCCCTGTGTGCTCCTCAGTGGGGGCGGGGGCAGCGAGCAAGCTGGCTTGTAAGGGGGAGACAATGTCTGGCTACAGGGGTGTGCTCTTGGGTGCTCTGTGGTGTGGGCGTAGGGGCAGGGAGTGCTGTGGAGGAAGGGGGTTGCAGTGGGGGGCCTGCCAGCGTTCACCCTGCGGCCTCATCGAACTGGGTCCACAGGGCCTCCCAGACCCGGGTCCCTTCGGGGTCCACCTGGCGACTGGGGGAAGCGGGTGGCTGCACATCAGCCCTGCTGGCCTCCACAGCCCAGCCCTGAAAGAAGGCCTCCCCCTTGCTCTCCACCAGGTTGTGTAGGGCGCTGCACGCACCCACAATCTGGGGGATGTTGGTGGGGCCTGCATCAAGGCGGGTGAGGAGACACCTCCAGCGCCCTTTGAGGCGCCCAAATGTGCGTTCCACCACCTGGCGCGCATGGTTCAGGCGCTGGTTGAAGCACTCCTGGGTGGCAGACAGATGGCCTGTGTACAGGTGCATGAGCCAGGGCCGGAGGGGGTATGCCGTATCCGCGATGATGCAGAGGGGCATGGTGGTGTCCCCCACAGGGATCTCCCGCTGGGGGATGTAGGTCCCCGCCTCCAGCCGGCAGCACAGGCCCAAATTCCTGAACACCCAGGCGTCGTGGGTGCTGCCAGGCCAGCCCACATAAATGTCCAGGAAACAGCCCCAGCTGTCCACCAAGGCCTGGAGGACCACTGAGTGGTAGCCCTTCCGGTTTATGTAGCATCCTCCACTGTGTTCTGGGGCGCGGATGGGGATGGGAGTCCCATCCAGAGCCCCGAAGCAATTGGGGAAGCCCAGGGTGGCAAAGCCCACGATGGCGGCATCCGGGTCCCCAAGCCTCACGAGCCTGTGGAGGAGCAGGGCATTGATGGCGTGGATGACCTGCAGGGGAAGCACATGGGAGAGCACCATTGAGGGGTGTGCAGGGTGCGTGTGGCCCTCCCCTGCGTGTGGCCCTCCCCCTCCCCTCCCCTCCCCTGCCAGGGCTGCCTCCCCCTCCCCCTGTGGGTCCTCTTACCTCCATGAGGACAGCCCCGACGGTGGCCTTGCCGACGCCAAACTGCTGGCCCACGGATCGGTAGCTGTCTGGAGTGGCCAGCTTCCAGACAGCGATGCCGACCCGTTTCTCGACACTGAGGGCATGCCACATTGCAGTGTCCTGCTGCCTCAGTGCAGGGGTGAGCCACTGGCGTAGCTCCAGAAATGTCTGCCGGCTCATGCAAAAGTTCTGGAGCCAGCGGTCGTCGTCCCACTCTCCAAGCACCAGCCGCTCCCACCAGTCGGTGCTGGTGGGGTAGCTCCACAGCCGGCGGCGTGTGCGGCGTGGGGGGTGGCAGGGTGCTGCAGGGTTGTGGGTTGAGTCCTCCTCCCCTGTGGGCAGCTCCTCCTCTATGGCAAGGAGGTGCTCAGCTGCCTCCTGCATGGCATCGAGCAGGGCGAGCACTGCTCCTGCAGGGGCGGCTGTGTGGACCTCTGGCTGCTGCTGCTGCTGCTGCTGCTGCTGCTGCTGCTGCTGCTTCTGCTGCTGCTGCTGCTGGGGGTCCATGACTGTGGCGCCCGGGGTCTGTGTGCCTATGGCTCTGCAGATCGCGTGCTGTGCAGGCTGCGTGTGTCTGGGAGGGGCCCTTTAAGGGATCGGCTAGCTGTTGCCCCGGAAGCGCTAGTCCACCCTGTGACCCTGTCTGCAGCTGTTCCTGGCACCCTTATTTCGATGTGTGCTACTTTGGCGTGTAGACGTTCCCTCGCAGTGACTATTTCGATGTGGTGCTGCGCAACGTCGACGTTGAACTTCGACGTTGCCAGCCCTGGAGGATGTGTAGACATTATTCATCGAAATAGCCTATTTCGATGTCACTACATTGAAATAAGCTACTTCGATGTAGCATTCACGTGTAGACGTAGCTATAAAGTCCTCCCATGCCGCCCACCGCCGGGTGGACTCCTCCCGCTCGAAACGGAGTCTTTCCTCCACCACCTCCGTCTGCCACTGGAGAGCTGCCAGGAGCTGAGGATCCACCGGGGCCATCTCCAGAGTCCGGCAGTGGCAGGACCGTCCCTCTGGCCTTGGGGGTGTCTCCGGGCACTGGTGGTGGCTGGCCTCCGGCAGGCTGTCAGGGACAACAGAGGGTGCCTGGCTGCCTGGGGCATCAGATGCTGCAGCTGGACAGAGAGAGAGAGGGAGGGGAAAGCTGTTAGTACAGTGCCCTGGCCTGTTGCCCGTTCTCCCCGCCCCCTCTTGGGTGCTGGGTCTCCATCCCCGTTGGTGGGTTTGATGTCCCTGTTGGCTGTGGCCATGGCATTCTCCCCCCACCCCCGGGGTCAAGATTGAGTTCTGTCCATGGGTACGGGTGCTGACAGGTGCTGATGGCTGTGCTGCCATCCTGGGACTGTACTGTGGCTGGGCATTCATGGGTTGGGGTCCGCTGGGGGTGTGTGAGGCTCCCGGTCGTGGCTGGTGCCCCTGCCCTGTGGCCCATGGGTGTGTGCACTGTAGGGTACGTACCTGACCGTCCATTGCCGAGGTCAGGGGAAGCCCGGTGGGTGGATGCCCGGCTCGTGCTCCGGGAGGGGAGGTTGCTGAGGAGCCCCCTCTCCTCACTGCTGGACTTCTCCGCTGTCCTGAGGGGGGGATCCTCGGGTGGGCCCCAGGGTGCAGGGCTGGCCTCTGGGCTGGACTCCGGCTCCGAGGACTGCTGGGGCTCGTCAGCTGTGGTGTCAAGGGTGGCCGGGGGGTAGGAGGTGGCCCAGGAGGGCCCTGAGCTCCCTGTAATAGGGGCAAGTGGCGGGGGCAGCCCCAGACTGGCTGGCCGAGTCCCGGGCCCTGGCATACCCCTGCCGCAGCTCCTTCACCTTACTCCAGACGTGATCCGGAGTGCGGGCAGGGTGACCCTGGGCAGCCAGGCCCTTGGCCAGTTGGGCGAATGCTTCTGCATTCCACCGCTTGCTCCCCATCACGTGGAGTACCTCCTCCTCACCCCAGAGACCCAGCAGGTCTCAGAGCTCGGCCTCCGACCAGGAGGGGCCCCGCGTCCTTTTGGCCCCCCACCTGGCTGCTGGGAGTGCCTGGGTCCCCTCAGGAGGGGAGCCCTGGGGGCTCTCGGGGGGCTGGCTTGAGGCCATAGATGAAGGCAGTGGGGATCGGGGCCTCTGAGAAACGTGCAGGGCTAGCATGTGCCTGTGCTGCTGCCTGCACACTCTCAGCTTCCTGCCACAGGAAATCCGGGTCCATGGTGCCTTTAAGGCTGCTGTGCGCAGGGACCATAGAGCCCTGCAGGGGCTGGACAGAGCGTCTCAACCCCTCGGCTGATGGCCGCCATGGAGGACCCCGCAATTTTGAAGTAGTGGGATGCAGATTGTCTACACACACCCTACTTCGATGTTGAACGTCGAAGTAGGGTGCTATTCCCATCCGAGGATGGGAATAGTGACTTCGACGTCTCGCCACCTAACGTCAATTTCAACGTAGAAATAGCACCTGGCAATGTTGTGCTGGCTACTTCGAAGTACTTCGAAGTAGCCGGCTAGTGTAGACACACCCTAAGTATATTAGGTAATGAGCTTTCATGGGTATGCCCCATTTCTTAAGATTACTAGAGTAGACATGCTGAATTTAACACCTTTTTGAAGGAAGACAGTTGCTGCTTGCGATGAAAACATGCAGCAGAGTCAGGTAGAACTTAACAGATAACAGACTAGTTGTTTCATATAGCAGCAACCCATTCTATTTGGTTGGATTTGACTTGATAGTTAGCACCCTCTATGGTGGTATACTGTGGTATTTGTGTTCTCCTCTGCTGCAATTACATGGAATACCACAACTATCTTTGCAAAGGTAAATGTCACAGTGTGGTAAATATCAGAATTTTAAAGGTAGTCCCTGTACCTCAAACCTATTCGGGCCTAGGCTTCTGCTTCTTTTTTGTATTCAAAGGATAGTAAGTGCTGGTTTGGAATGGATGATTCATAGAGCTTTGGGATTTAGGATCGCTAAACTCCTTTTAGGCGTCCAGTGACTAAACTGCAAGATCCCGCCCCAGTATTCCATACTTCTAAATTACCAGAATGTTTGAAATGTGTCTTAGCATTCCTTTGTCTCTTTGGCTAGCTCTTTTCCTTCATTAACACTTGACAGTTTAAGTTGGTGGACAACTCCTGGAAAGTGTGTAGGGCCCTTTAAGGTAAGTGCTTATATCCTCCCCTGCCCACACGCACACTTTTTAAAAAATGAACTATTATCCTTGGTATGGAGTGAGACGAGAAATGAGCTGGGTACTAAGCTTCAGTTGTAAACATAAGAATTTTCACTTTCTATTTTAATGGAAATTACTTAACAGTGTAAAATTAAATGCTTTTTGCAGATTTATGATTATTAAAGATGGATAGTGGGTGTAAATCTTTAGGCAGTTAAGCACTATTTTCTATGAAAAAAGATGAAATTAAAGTACAAGAATAATGTTTAAACCAATTTTTATGCCCTGCTATTAATCATTGTTAGTAGAAACTATCACACTTTAAATGGATCATATATACTGAATAAAATGCTTTGAAGAATTGAATTAATCTATTAGATTTCAGAGACTGAACCCTGAAATGGAAGAGTTCTCTAAATCTCTGTAACAGTTACAAAAGCAATAAAACTAACTGTTTTCTTCTCTTGAAGAACTAGTTTTATGCGGTTTTGAAGATTTGGTCACAGCTCAAAATATGATCATCACGGCTTTCACATCTCTGTGTGCATGGTAAACCTTAAAAGTATCCCTGTTAAATTACAGCTAACAAATCTGATGTACTTACAAAGCCATCTTGTCAGAACATAATAGCAACAAGGTGGTAGTTTAATATTTAAAGCCACTCATGTTTGAAAGGGGAAATAAAAGGAGATAGTAAAGTAGAACATTATAAATAAAATTCAAGCACACTACAATCTCCAAAATATCTTTCTACAGCACAGAGTGGGAGCAGAGGCACCAACAGGTGTGGACGCCATGGAAGGCACACAGCTGATAAGAGTCTCATGTCATATTTTAAAATGTGTGGTTGAAAAGGTCAATAGAATGAACCACAATCAAAGTCAAGAGGAACCAGTGGCAGAGTTGGTGGACTGAATTCTGAAGGTGGTATGAGTTGCATAGCCAGGCAGAAAATGAAGTTATAGTAGGGATCACCTTCAAAAGGAGTAGTTAGAAGGAAGTAAGTAGAATGAACAGCATACACTGACTGACCAATGGGGCCCATGTGTGCTCATGTGCTATCAGCTCATGGTCAAAGGCATAGTGATGGCACTCCCTGCAACTTATTCATAGAGTTTTCATGTTCTGAGTCTCCATCATACCCTGAACAAGAGGTGTGCAAAGTGGGAGGCAGGTCCTATCGGGAAGCGTGAAATTTTTTAAGGGGGCACAGTATGATCAGCTGCTGGGTCTCAGGCTCATCCAGCTCAGTAAAAATGTTGAAATATGTGACTGCTCTGATGTGTGTGTACTCACATTTTTATACCACATAATAAAGTTTTTACATTTTGCATATTTTTCTTATAAATGCAGAAAGCTTTTTTTTCCATAGGAACATAACTGAAATTTCCACCAGTTTGGATTACATTGGACAGGTTTGGGGGCCTTGCTAATTGCAGGGATGGAAAATGGGGCCTGACATAAAAATTTGCTCACCCTGGCCTGTATTACCACTGAATAAGGACTGCTAGTAATTTTCTTTTGCATTCCCTCTGTCTTTAAATGGCCCAGGACCATGACACTGTAAGTATTTTAACTCTGTGACTCTTATGAGTCTCTAAAAAGTATGAAACAAGACTATTTTAAACAGATAACATTGTGGAGTTAGCCTGGGGAAAGAACCGTTATCTCATTCTCTATGAGGCACTATTGATTTCTCTAATTCTTTAGGCTCTTCTCATTCACAAATATTTGAGTCATTATCAAGCTAGTTCCCAATTACAGAATAAAATATCAAACAAGATATATAAAAGTTATTAAACTCCCCAAAGAGTTAAAAAGGCTGATGTAACTTTAGAACCTAAGTCTTTGTTTGCACTACATAGCTCTTAACAACATGGTAATATTGCCCTCGCCATGTTGTCAAGTCAAGCTGTATAAACACTTTTGCCATTTGGGAGGCCGGGGGAGATAGTTAAGCACCTATGAATGACAAAAGCTTTGCTGTGCACTTGCCAGTGTTGACAAAGCTTAACTCTCATTAAAAACCAATGAAACTTACACATTTTCTGAAGTGCCAACAGTTTACAAAAATGAACAAGGACTATGGCGTTATGTCTACACAAGAGGGCTTTCCTGATAAAACGGGGCTTTTGTCAGAAAAGTCCCTGGAGCATCTACATGCAAAATTCAGTTTGTTGACAGACTTGAGAAAACCCAGCACATCCACCAGCAGCGTTTTGTTTCTCTGTGTTCAGGAATAATGCCTTTGTTGACTGTTTTCTATTGTCCAAAATGCTGTGTAGATGCACCTGGAGGCCCTCTGTCAACATATGGGGCTTCCGTTTCTCTGGGCAGCCCTGTCTGCTGAGCTTCTGGTTGGCTGTTCTTCTCGAGAGAGCAGCCAGATAGTCTGGCTGCTCTCTGTCCACACAGTGGATCTCTCTTTCGATCTGCTTTTGTGTGTGGATGTGATCTGTTGAGAGAAGTTTTGCTGGAAGATCTCTTCTGACAGTAACTTCTGTCGACAGATCACTGTAGTGTAGGTATAGTCTGGGCATTCAGGCACTTACAAGGGAAGTCAAGAGGCTGCCAAAAAAGGAAATACACATGGATATTTATAATGTTCCATGTCTTGTGATTTTCAGGACAATTCTCACAGGAGCCCAGGGAAGGGAAGGGAGAGGGGTGGTCGGGCATGGCACAAGCTCCCACCTGACATCATATCAGATTATGTTTTCAGATATACATTGATGTTTAAAGAAAGAACCGGATGTGTATGTTCTGTTTGAACATCTCCCTCTTTGTCCTTCTTGTTTCCCAGAGATGCTCTTCCATGAAATTACTTTCTGTGTTGTAAAACTTATCTCATCTACTGTCAATGTATCTCCCTAATGTCTGGCCTTCACTTATGTTTTGTAGCAGTGTGCTCAACAGTGGCCTTGTTAACCACTGCTCCACACACACCCTGCCTGTCCCCCACCCCCACCTTCAGATGTTAGACTGACACAGATCCACAGGAGAAAGGGGTGTGGGAAGATATGTTCCTACAGCACTTGCAAGCTGCCTGCATGGACAGGGCACTGTTAAATGCATGGAGTAGAGCCATACTGGAGGAGAGGAGGTGGATCAGGAGGACAGAAGAGCACTCGAAGAGAATGAACTCCAGACCCTAGAGGAGATGTTGCATCTGATGAGGCAGCAAACAGAGTTCCTGAGGTGCCTGGTACAGAAGGTCCACTGCAGCCCATGATGAACCACATGTCCTCCTCACCGTGTTCCCTCCCCTTCCCCATCACCACCCCAGGAGGTGAGTCAAGAGCAGCCTAGAATTCCATTCCCAGGGATGCTTCTGAGAGCAGAAGGATGACATTCCCCCACCTGTGACGGCAAAACATCTCTTGCCTTTGCTCACCCACCTCCAAAGCCCCTGACATGAATTCATTTACTGGCCCCTAAATAGAAATGAGTAAGCTCACTATAAGTGTCCTTATTCCTGTGTTGCAGGGAGGAGGGAAGCGGGTGCTCACTGCAGTCCAGGCTGCCTGTGCATGGCTTCATGAGCCAAACAAGCAAGGGGTGAGCTGGATCTCCCAGGATCACTACTGGCATCTCCACATCTCCAGTGGTGAATTTCTGGTCTGGGAAGAAAGTTCAATTCCGAAGTTTTCTGAATAGACCACATTTCCTAAATACGTGCACGTCATGCCCCTTTCCACAGTATCCCAGGCTGATGTTGGTGAAAGGACCCTTGTGATACACCAACGCTTGCAACACCATGGACAAGTACCCCAATTTATGTACTCTTTGGCAAGGTGGTCTGCTGCCAAGATAGAGACGTGCATTCCATCTATCTCCCCATCACAGTTAGGGAATCCTATCACAGCGAAACCATCTCCTATGTCCTGCACATTTTCCAGAGTCACTGCCCTTTTTCAGCAGAAGGATATTGTTTCCTTGGCTGTCTGGATCACAGCCTCCCCCACTGTAGATTTGCCCACTTTGAATTGATTGTCCACTGACCGGTAGCTGTCTGGCATTGCAAGCTCCCACAGAACTGTTGCCACTCACTTCTGAACTGTCATAGCAGGTCTCATTTCACTATGGCAGCGCTTCAGGGCAGGGGAAAGCAATTCTCACAGTTCCATGAAAGTGGCCTTCAGCATGCATAAGTTTTGTAGTCACTGCTGATCATCCCATACCTGAAGAACAATGCAGACCTATCAGTCTGAGCTTGTTTCAAGGCACCAGAATCAGCAACCCACTGTGCACAAAGCATTGAGTACAGACAGCATCTCCCCATTCCTCCTCTCCAGTGTTTCAAATTTCTGTATTTCCATGTCCTTCCGAGAGTCCTCAGTGCTCTAAAGGCTGCCTAAGTTCTACACATACTGCAGTATAACGTGTGGGGTGCTCATAATACTTGCCACAACAGTTTGAAGCTGGACGTGTTCCATGCTAGCCTTGCAATGACATCTGTGCGGATATGAAAAAGGGCACAAAAACACTTTTTTGCTGTTGCTTTGCAAGGGAAGGGGGAGGAGGGAAATGCACTATGGGAGGCTGACAACACACACCCAGAAATACCCACAGCACATTTTTGTCCCATCAGACACTGTGAGCTTGACCCATAATGCAAGGGGGAAGAAGGAACTGTGGGACAGGTAGCCACAGTGCAATTCGGACAAAATCAAGATTCCCATCCTAATGGGGATGCATTCCATTGACTTCATGTGCCATGTGGACATGCATCTTCAATTTTACAGAATTGGGGGCTATATAATCAAACTTAACAAATTCAATCTAATTTCATAGGGTAAACATACCCTCAGATCCTAATCCAGTGTCTTCTTATTAAACATCGTGGTTATTTTATGACTAAGTTGAGTGCAAGACTGGGTCACTAGGGCTCAGTTCCCTTTCGATATTGATAAATGAGTGGATTAATTAGATAGACACAGAAAGAAAAACAACACCTATGCTGGAGATGAGTGATTGTCAAGAATTCGTGATCTTCTTCTTGGATTTATAAAACTAATTCAAATTCTGAAACAATTTTTTTCTGTAACTGTGTCAGGGTCATCTGTCATCCCAGGCAGCAGCATTTAGTAGTCATACCACCCAGCTACCTGGTTTGACCCTTTCAGCTTCTGAGAGATCCATAAAATGAGACATGGTGACCTGATGAATCAAAGGTGTTAACCCCCAAATCATACTGCAGGCAGCCTAATAATGGTCTACCTACATGGATAGCTTGATCTTCAATTTGTTTCATTTTGATAGAGAATGGTCCAACCTACAGAAAATGCCAGGGTTTTGCCCAGGGTATCCCTCCCAGCTAGGGAGAACTCCCTAGAACAGACTACTTCTGTTAAACCTTGGGGAAACATGGGTAGAGCCTTCCACTCAAAGACTGATGCAAGCAGTAATTCTTCAAAAATAAAAATAGCCTTTACTTAATATGTGATGTTCTAATACAGTAAATCTAAAAACCTAATACGTTTATGAAACCCTAGCAGATCTAAATCCTACATTAAAGGAATAAACCACATTTTCTTAACAAAAGCATTCAATTTGGTTAGCATAGATGCACGTTAAAGTATCCATAATTGCAATATTCTACCACTGGAAAATAGTTGTAAGTGGTTATATGCCATATGTGAAGGCCATTCACAGACAGCAAACTGACAGGATCTTCTTAAACATTAAAGATGATACCCATAACAACAAATCATGCTTATCGAATCATCCAGCTTTATTATCTCAAATATACATGTTCATACATTTTACTTATTCCATATGTGACAGTCCTCATGCTCACTTATTTACAGTCTTCTAACCCCTCTGTGACATCAAAGTTTTTCTGCCGTGTCTACCATTGCTACAATTATTTTGTCATAGGCTCTTCCCTCTGTGATTTCAGCTCTTATCTTTCAACTTCTGCTCTCTTCTGATGAGTCTCCTAATGTCCACTCCCACCACTGCCTACCACTCACATGGACTAAAAGAGATTTTAATCTATTCTGGTAATTTTTACAATACTAACCCTTTCCAGTAATCAGGTTTAAGACCTCTATCTGTCAATCAAAAATGGACCTGATTGAAGACCTGTGCCTTAGACTCTGGATCTAATTGAAGACCTGTGTTATGCTTAACCGAGCCTTTCCTTCAGATTTTGGAGTGACCTCTGTTTCACTTCAGCCTTCCTTCTTTGGCCTAAGCTCTCCCAGACCTCCATTTTGGATTTCTCTGTGCCTGCTTGCAACCACCATCTTATAATCACCAGCCATAACAATCAAAACTAACTTTATTATTTACTTAAATCCTTATAGTTATCAAACAAATTATACGCTTTTATATACCTTAACATGGTTCACTGATCCCACTGCCTAACACTAAGTCAAACAAGCCCAAATCTTGAACCCATTTTCTCCCCGCTTCAGCTAATTGTGACAGTGAGGACTTGTAGTGCTGGGCCATGCTTCTGTATTTCCACCAATTACAGAGATGCTGAAAACTCTTCTGTATACTAACAGGAATAAAGAGGAAATGGCCCTGGGAATGAATAGTGCTTGGAAAGGGTACCCTCTCACCTAACCAATTGGGATGGAGTTGTGGGGAGAAGACCAACATAAAGGCTGCTAACTCCTTCACAAGGGTGTTTTAGCTGACAGAAAACTGGCCAGCTAAACACATAACATTGGAAGACAGTGTTCAGGTGAAATGACCTGACAAAGCCTTGCAAATGATTATTCTAAGGCAAGAGGCCAGAGACACAAACCTCAGATACAGGAGGAAGACTGAGGAGGGCTGCCATTTGGAAAAGGGAAATATTGCCCATCCTCAAGAGGGGAGTCAGATGAATTCCTCAGGCCATAACCTGGTTGATACAGAGAGGACTAGAAGAAGTATAGAAAATGCCTTTGGCTAAGAAGCTGTAAAAAGGTGGGGATAGCAGCAATTCACCTGCGCTGCAGGAAATGCTGTCAAAGCAGAAGGGTGGAGGAAGCGCTCCTGATCTGACTAAAAGAGGGACCCTGTGTTGGAAACCTGAAGAGAGGGTAGATGTGGATTCTCCTGTCCTTTCCCACATTAAAGGGGAGGGATGATGGAGGCTGAATCTTTGTGCCCCTGAAGAGTTGAAGACCAGGCTTAGATGTATTTGGACATTAGAATTTCTTGGTTTATATTTCTGTTATTCCCAAGAAGGGAATGAACTACAGATCCTAAATGGAGTGAAAGGCCACATAAAGCAAACTGTTGGAGAACCTCAATGAGTAAAGTGTATTTGAAACCGAAACAATCCTTGCAACACTGCTCCTGGACACTGAGAGGCACTCTGGAAATGAAAGGCTAAATTACAAATTCTAACTCATTTCCCCAGCCAGGGGGTAACTTAACTTTTTTTAATCGATTTTTCTAGCTAAGGGGAACCTCCCTTTCCAGAAGAAGCTCACTCCATCTGTGCAAATCACTTTTGTGGAAAGATTTCAAAAGGCTGGAATCCAAAAAAATAATACTCTGTAAATAGATATTCTCATAAAATTGCAACTGTGATGGAGCCCCCCACAGGTTTTATGGAAAATGGGTTATGAATATGAATACGCATAACTCAGAGATGCTTGGACAAAATGTGTCTGTAACCTAATATTTTAATGTTATAATCAGCAAAATCAATGTCCTCCAGCTGTTTAAAAAGTGTCCACTGCATACCTCGTTGATGGACATCTGTTGTCCTGTTCATAATCCAGTCCATCGTGATCAAGAACAGGAAAGGTGACAATAGGAATCCTTGTCACTATCCTGAGAGTATGCTGAAGGATTCTGTCAAGACACCATTGTGAACAGCTTGGTATATCAAGGGGTTCATACATTGAATGACTCAAGTTAATAATTCTGGATGGGATGCCATAGTGTTGAGGCAGTATCTATGAACTCTGTCAAAGGCTTTTTCAAAGTCTATTCAGGTTATATATAGGGGGAGTTCCACTCAAGCGACTGTTTTATGATCACTCTGAGAGCTGCTGTTTGGTCAGTACAGAATCTCTTGCTTCGGAAGCTGGCGTGTTCTTCCCTGAGCTGTCTATCTATTACTGTCTTTGTTCTCTCCAAGAGAATCCTACTGAATACTTTTCCTGGAATAGACAGTAATGTGATATCCCCTCTAGTTCTTGCATTCCTTCAGGTTGCCTTTCTTTGGAAGCTTGATAAGGTAGCCATGTTTCCAGTCTTGTGGGATGTCTAAAGTGTTCCTAATTTTCCCAAATACATTATACACCATGTTCGCTACATCTACACTATCCCAAAACTTCAAAATGGTGATGCAAATGACCATTTTGAAGTTTACTAATGAAGTGCTGAAATAGTCAGCACCTCATTAGAATGCCGGCGGCCATGGCACTTCGAAATTGCTGCGGCTCGCCACTGCCCAGCTTGTCCAGACAGGGGTCCTTTTTGAAAGGACCCCAGCAACTTCGAAATTGCCTTATTCCTTCCAGCAGATCTGGGGATTTCGACGTTGCCGGGGTCCTTTCGAAAAGGACCCCCATCTGGATGAGCCACGTGGTGGCGAGCCACGGCAATTTTGAAGTGCCGTGGCCGCTGGCATTCTAATGAGGTGCTGAATATGTATTTCAGAGCTTCATTAGTAAACTTCAAAATGGCCATTTGCATGGCCATTTCAAAGTTTTGGGATAGTGTAGACATGGCCGTGGATTGATGTCTCATTACCTGCCTTGATTGCTTCTGTGGGGATGTTGTCTGGACCAGGTGCTGTTCCAATTTTCAGATGGGCAGTTGTTTTTCTGATTTCGTCTTTTGTAGGTCTGCTGCTGCTAATTTGAAGTGGTATATTTCCAGATGGTAACTCAGGAGGTTCCATGTGGGCAATGTGATTCAGTAACTCCTCAAAGTGTTCCTTCCATCTACTGAGCTGCTCACATGGGTTTGTTAGCACACGCCTCTCCTTATCTTTTACTGGCTGATCCACTGTACTCCATGACGCAGCTACCTTCCGTGTCATGTTATACATCTCTTTCTAATTCCTCTATCCTGCAGCTTGTTCAGCTTGTTGTGTAAGGTCTTCCACAAAGTTCTTCTTGAGCTATTTTACAGCCTTTTTAACAGGTACTTTAAGCTTGTACTGTTTCATCTCCAGTGCAATCTGTACTGTCTTCCCCACTTGATACATGGTGCAAACATTCCATGTACCAAATTGGGTGGCTGTCCTGGTTGAGAGACGAGTCATCTGCAGGGCAGCTTCCTTTCAGCTTTCCCCACCGTGCTTCATATTCAATTCAAGCAGATTGCCAACTCCTCCCAAGACTTCTGTAGTTGTAACTTTCTTTTTAGATGTTTCTGTAACTTTTGGTTTTTTGTTTTTTTTTATGGATAAGGTTGTTAACCCTGAGCCGACCCCTTTTACCGTGCGGAGGGGTAGGAACCCTAAGCTAACCCATTTTACCTGAGCAGGGCTACCACTGTGCATATCTCCCTTTTGCTGATAAAGAGTACTTACTTAATGAGACTTCCTTGTGTAGATCTTTTGCACAGAGGGAGATGGATTTATTTGGGGTTTTAATCCCTTCTGGGTGTTGATTTCCTGGGTCCTTTGCCCTAGAACTGAACCTACCCAAAGCTGTGCTTTATCAGTGTCTGCATTGCTCTGCAGGGGGGCAATAACTCCAACTCTGTGGCTTGACTGCGGAGACTAGAGGGTCTGGCTCAGCAGGCCAGAGTGGTGGGGAGCCCCAGGGAGTAAGAAAATGGATATCAGTGGCCTGATCAGCACACCAGGGACCACCGCAGGGGGCTCTGTGTGACTGCACCACATCAGAGTAACTTTGCTGCCTTATTGGGAACAGATGATGGTGGACATGTTTTAGAATTTGAGAGATATATCGAGGCATTCTCTATATTGATGCTTGGTGATACAAAAAGAGATTTTTCCTTTTTCCATGGCACAAGTTATTAAAAATTAGTGACATATGAACCCTTAATTCTAAGAAAATGAAAGATGGTCCTAATTTTTCAACACTGCATCAGTTGTCCCTGTGGTTTCATGCTAACTAGTAGTATATTCTACAACCATTCCTGTTGCTGAGAGTAAAGGAGTTAGTAGATTTCAGAGAGGTGAATAATAACATGGATGTATATAATGGCCTTCAGTAGTGTTAGGAGCTGAACTACTTACACAGTGAGATTTACATAGCCATATAACTTACACAAATGTTAGTGTGTGTGGAGCTGTTTTTCAAATTCTAGTGGAGAGTAGATTTAATATTATTTTCCACACAGTCTCCCAGTGGACAATCAAGGATATATTTTCTGGCTCGTGAACTTCAGATAAAATATTTTTTTTTTCTTCAAAAGTCTCATTATTTTCCTGACCAGTCTATTGCTAGTACCTGAGCTCTAGTGAGATCAATGATGACTACTTTAACTCCATCCAAACTGATTCTGTAATCCATAAATGTCTCTTTAGTTGTGATACATTCCATCATTGTCAGGGGTAATGTCTCCCTGCTGCTGCTAAGATTCAGTCTGTATAAATGTTTTTTGTTTGTTTGTTTGGTTTGTTTGTTTGTTTTAATTCCAACCAATTTTTGCCAGTGCACATTAAACTTGATCCAATGCTATATACTGTTGCATCCTATTGAGCATAAAAAACATTAAAATGCAAAAACTATGTTCTGAGTAAGTTTTCTTGTAGAAAATCAAGGAATATTTTTGTTCTATCATGATCAGTGAAAGAAGTTATATAGAGAGCAGTAAAGTTAAGTAGGGGAGGAACAGCTCAACAGTTTGAGCATTGGCCTGTTAATCCCAGAGTTGTGAGATCAAGTCTTGCGGAGGCTGTTTAGAGATTGGGGCAAATAGATGCCAGACACGGTGCTTAGTCCTACCAAGAGGGCAGGGGACTAGACTAGATAACTTCCCAAGGTCCCTTCCAGTTTTAGAAGATGTGTATCTCCATTTTATTTTTTCTTTAACAAGAAGTATAAGTTCAGAGGTTTTTGAACTCTTTTATAATATACCACTTCTAAAACATACAACTATAGAGCCCATGTCTTTACCAAATGCCAATTTAAGTAATTATATTCTCCTTAACTATAATTTCCCATGTAGTTTCATTTAGATTATTACCTAGATTTTTTCCCCACAATCTCTCATTATTATTTTGTATGGTTGAAGAGCAAGGTATTTACCAGTGCCAAGATCATCTTAGTAGAGGCAGCACTTTAAGAGTGGAGTGAATGAAATTATTCAGAAATAGAAATACAAATGAATCAGATAATGCTCAAATGCAGCAGCCATATATTGCTATCCACAGAACTTTAGTAGGATTATAATCCAAATGTAAATAATAAACTACTCAATTATTAATAGTCGCATATGACAGATGCGTATGTCAAAGAAACTGTACTAATTAGTACACAGCAGTATGGGAGGGATTAATGCTAACAAAGATTGCTCTTATCTTCAGGTGCCACCTTTACAAGTCATTGTTGAGACTCTGTCTGGGTCTACACTCACCTTGAATATCTATGGCCGCTATGCAATTTTGGGTATCCAAGTTACATACCAAAAACAATTTAGCAGACAGCAATATGCATTCCTGTCCTCACGGCAGAATGCTGACAGGGGTGCTCCTCCCATTGGCAGTCTTATGCGGCTCACAAGGAGTTCTGGGGTTGACATTGACCCCAGAATGCACAATTTGCACATACACGAAACAGAACCCTGGAAGATTGAACCTAAGTGTTTGATCTTCGAAGGGAAGTGTAGACCCAACCTCTGTCAGGCATAAGGCACTGCAGTTATATCTTGGTCAGTGTCCTGGCAGGCTAATTAATGCCACTGGGCTGAATCAGCCAGTGTTTGTCATCCATGGACTGGGGCTGGTTGCTGGGATGTCCCTGACACAACTGAGGCAGGCAACAAGCTGGTCCCAGGTATCAAAAAGTTGAGGAAACACTGAGCTATGCCATCTGACGGAACATCCCCATTTGATTGTCTAGAAAAATTGGTCTTAAGATCAGCTCTCAAATAGTTCCCAGCCCTGCTCCTGCCTTGCCTTCCTCCAGGTAACCTGGCTGAGACCCAGGGCTCTGATTCATGATTTTTTCATCTGACCCTTGACTCCAACTCTGGATTCCAATTCTGGTTCTCTCCCTGGGCTCCTTATTCCTGGCTGACTCATGCTCCATCCACTGGGTATAGTTGCCTTTTCTCTGGTCACTGATAGCCACATTGGTACTCTAGTTGGGGACACTGATGATGCTTTATTTTCTGGATGTGTGTCTACATAGCAAAGTTATTTAGAAATAAGAGCTGTTATTCTGAAATAACTTGCTAATGTCTACACTATGCAACTGCTATTTAGAAATATTTTCAAGATAACAGTTGGCTTATTTTGAAATAGGTAAATCTCATTGCACAAGAAATAGTGCCTATTTTCTAATAGCAATTTCAAAATGAGGGATGTGTAGACAGAGAATAAAGCCTATTTTGAACCAAAACATAGTGCATCCATTGAATATTTCAAAATAGGCTCTATTGTGTGTAGCTAGCTGAGGGCTATTTTGAAATGCATTGAAATGCTATTTTGAAATAGCAGTGTTATTTCAAAATAAGCTATTCCAGAAAATCTCTTCCAGACTAGCTGATTTTGAAATAATGCTGTAGTATAGACATACCCTGGATGAACAGCCAACTTCTGTCTCCAGCTATGAATATGCCAAACCACATAAGTGCTTTTGTACAATTTTAGAAAAGAAGTAGATAAACTAGGCACATACAATTTTGCTGTGAATGTAGATATGTCACATCTAAAAACTCTGCATGTTTATTGAAACTGTATTCCAGCCTCAGTTTGATCTAAGTAGCTTTGTCCTGGAAAATCTTCAAAAGCTTGGGACTTCTTGATGAAATATTTATTATGAATGGAAAGCTGAAAAGTCACTGTTTTCGTTCTTTGGAGATAGATGAGGATAATAAGAAGTTGGAGGCAACATTACCTACTGCGTGGGACTTTGGGAAACAGAATTTCAAGGTTAGAAGGGACCACAAGAGTTATCTAGTAACTCCCTGTCAAGATGGAAGATTTGTTTCAGCATTGTGCTCTATTTTAAACTGTAGTATAAATGAGAGTTAATGTAATTTTTCATACAGTTTCCCAGTGGACAAATAAGGACATTTTTCTGTCTTGTGAGCTTTAAACAAAAATTTGCAAAAGTCTCATTATTTTTTTCTGACCAGTCTGTTGATGGGCTCTGAGTGGTAGTATGATGATCAATGATGATCACATTTAAGAGTGTGGTTCTCAAATCTTTATCTCTTTTCCTTGTTCTCATTACTGGAGTACAAATGTGTATTGGTCAGAATTTTTTCACTATACTCGTAGAATCTAGTTTAAAGCTCTTTTTTATCGGGTTAGCCAGATGATATCCAAAGAGCATCTTCCCCGGAATGGATAGATGGAGCCCATTCCAGCACAATAATCCTCTTTCCTGGCACTTCTAATAATTGTAAGGAAGCCAAAGCTCTCTCACCAACATCACCTGCATAGCTGTACATTTACTTCCAAAACTCAACACTCCCCGCCAGGGCCTTTTCCTTCAACAGGGACAATAGATAAAAACTTGGTGCTACTTCTGGCTCTACCACTAGCTTGCTGTGTGTCATTGGGCAAGTTCTCATAACTTTGTGTCTCAGTTTTCCTGCCTGGGAATCGGGATAGATACTCGAGGGGAAAGATGGTTCAGTGGCTAAGCTATAGCACAGTACTTGGGAGAATACTTTGCTACAGACGTCTTGCGTGACATTGGGCCTATCTATGCCCCTCTTTCCTATCTGTGAAAATGAAAAAAGGAGCACTTCCCTAACTGAAATGGGTAATGTGAAACACTCAGATATGGTAACTGGGGGACTCCTATAACTATCTTAGGCTGCATCTACACTACAAGATAAAATCAATTTTATTAAAATCTATTTCTTAATGCTGGGTTTTATCCATTCAATTTTCAGCATCTTCACCTTCCCACATGCTCCCCACAAAATCCACTTACTGCGGCCACACACAAGTAGCTTAAATCGAGCTTAATTCGAGTGTTGCTGCAGTGTATTGTGGGAACCTATCCCACAGTTCCCTGAGCCCCATTGCATTGTGGTCTCACAAGTAGTTGTGGGTATATGATGCCATCTTCCCAGATTTCATTCCTCTCTTTCCCCTGCCATGTTAAGTATGTTTAAGTAGACATAGGAGCTACACTGAAACATTCACACCTCCTGAGAAAGACGATTCTAAGTAGACATGGGTACTACAATGAAACTGTATGAAACATCAGTAACGGCCGAGGGCAGCTTAAAGACAATACACTGTTGACATCCACGAAAATTGTGAGCACCTACAGAGGCCCTTTCAGGAACTTTTATCTGGATTGAGGCCTCCTACCAAAGAAAACCCTTATGTCTAAGTAGATGCGGTTGCTGCAGTGAAACACAAATGTTTTATCAGGCTAAAAGACCCCAGGCTAAAGCCAGGTTTGCACCTAGAAAAGAAGATGCTTAGGTGAAGAATATTCCCCACTGCAAGCCTCGCTTTGACAGCTGCGGTAATTGTATAGCTAATAGATTGCCTTCGCTGAAACATGTGGTTTGGGGCAGCTAAAAGACCCTCAGCTACAAGAGAAGTCCCTGGGCGGCTAAAATAACCCCTGTTAAAGCCAGCCCCTGAAAATCATGACCACCAAAGGAGATGTCCCCCGGGCAGCTAAAAGAGCCCTGGCTTCAGCCAGACCCTTAAAATCATGACTGCCAAGGGAGACGACCCCCGGGCAGCTACTAGACCCCCAGCTATAGCCAGCCCCCTAAAATTGTGACCCTCACCATACACAATCTGCCTGGCACCTTGTGCAGCACGTCCTTTCCCTGGTTCGGAGTCAAGTCACATGATGTGGCTGGGCACCGGAATGTTCCAGACTGTGTGGAGCCTCTGGGGGGAGGTAATAGAGGGATTGAGGGAGTCAGCATAACATGTAAATGGCTGAAAGAAGTTTCTCATACTACCAGGCAAGCACGACCCCCACCCACAGACTAGCTGATACATGGTACGGGGGACCAGCAGCTGGCACCAGCCAGCACAGGCAGGTAACAGGAGTATACACAGAAGCACAGACCCCACAGTTGTGCTCCTAGCAAAGAAAAAGAACAAAGATTTGTGAGCCTCTCATGCCCCTACAGCCAAGGGCTTGCAGGTGCCAAATTGTAACTGTCTTCCTGTTGCCTAATTCCTCTGCAATTGAGAGCAGTGTAGATATAAGAAGCCAGAACGGAGAATTGTGGTGCATTGTGGGGCACATACAGAACATCTGTGGAGGCTAATGAATTCAAAGACATGCCACATTCTCACTAACCTTCATTCGGAATTTTAAATTCGAATTGAACGCTGCACCTGTCAGGTTACTACGATTTTAGAATTTCGATATCACGTCAATTTTTATGGTCCATAAATCAAGCTAATGGAATTTACAGTGAGGACAGGCACTTGGAAAAATCAGGCTAACTGACTTAAAATTGATTTTATCTCATAGTGTAGATGCAGCCTAAGGCAGGCCAATGCATCTACTTGATGGGTCAGGTGGCATAGAAGGAGGGAGACAAACTCCAAAGTTACATAGTACCCAGAGGCAGAGACCTCATCGGGGGTGAGCAAAGTCCCTGCTCTACAAGCTTGGCTCAGCACTGATTAGCTTTCAGCTCACCTGGTAGAGTGCAGCATTTAAGACCCTATGCTCACAGGTTCTATACCTGGGTCTGTCAGCCTTACAAACAAAACAGATGCACAGAGAGCAAGTGTGATGTCTTTGTTGTTACGATAGTGAATTGTTTACTTGATTAAACTCTTCTAATCCCAGTTCAGTAATTTACAGTCTCCCAGCTATGTGCATGATTGGAAGTGATTCCAGAAATCACTGCTGTCAACATTTCTTGAGTTAGTAAGTTTTCAGTGAGCAGTTCTTGTCTGTGCTGTTTACCATTTGCATTGTATTTGTTAGTTTATCTTACACATGGATCACATCATATTGTTTCTGTGTCCTCATTGGAGAGGTGCAGGTAACCCACTCTCAGCATCCTCACTTTCACACATAATCTCTGCACCCTGTTGCCATCTAAAAAGATGTCCAGAATGTCTAATTGTTAGAAGCAAGTTTTCTTTGCACACACTTCTGTGTTGGAATGTTGTGAATATTGGTTACAGCTGGGATAAAAATTTGTTTCACTTTCACTTGGCAGCTCACTTACAATGGGGGAACTGGGACAAGGCTCCTCTGGTCACACCTGGACATAGGAACTGGAAAAGTACGATTTCCTACTTAGGCTTGTGGAGTGTGTGAGCCTCCAAGATGGGTATTTGTACCATAGCTGCCTAAGTGCCTGGAGCTCAGGGTGAAATTCCTGGCTTGGGAAAACACAAAAACCAGCAGTGGAATCATGGTAGCAGGACAATGGCATGCAATAGCTGCCCTGAATTCAGACTCTTGGAATCTGTGCAAGTAGGTACTTGGGGGAGCTAGCCTGATGCTACTCACCGGTGCTTGTGCTGCCATGGTCAGACTACTATTTTTTAGCTTGCTGGTTGGCTAATGTGTGCATGTCTACACAAGCTAGGAGATACATCCTCCCGCAGCTCTGCATGGATGGAGCTTTTTTTGCTTGGCTGAAAACACTGAGGAATAGTACCAGAAATCTGTTTGGTGCACCTATTCCTGGGAAACATCTGCTCAAGTTTGCAAGTCATGGGTGACTGGATAGTTTGATAGCTTAGGTGAATATACAGGACCCTTTGCTTTGTTCAGAAACAGAGACAGAATGAGGAGGCAGCGTGGGAGAAAAGTGACTTTATGCCATCATTCTTGCTTGCCAGTCCTGGAGCCAGGAGGCATCTCATAAGCCCCAGTCCAACATAGATTCAGGGAACTCAAGATCAACTAAAATGCATCATTCCTCTGGCCCCACCTCTTATCCTGGCCACACCCCTTACACTAGAACATTGGGAACTACTGTTGTATTTCTGATGCCATATCTGGAAATAATCTCTAAAACAGGGAAAGCCTTTAGGAGATCAGTTAAGGCACCTTTAAGTACAATTTCTACCACCGATATGGCAAAAAGGGCATTAATTCGACCAAGGATCTGGCCCCTGCACTTTTGAAAGCTTAATTCAAACCATTTCTGAATCTTCTGACGTTTACCCGTTATGGGACAACATATTCTGAATGAGTAGTGGTCATTAAAATAATACTGCATGTGCAATGTTTTCCATTCTGCACAATTGGCTATGTCAGAACAATTGTTTCATACCTTTAAGCCCTTCATAATTACTATTGTAGAAATCCATGCTAAAAAAAAAACATCCTTAAATCACATTGTCCCCTCATCTCCCATAACCACTTCTTGGTGGGGAAAATGACTAAAATGAACAGATCCTCAGCCTGGCCCTCTCTTAGATCAGAGATTGATGAGAATTGATTTAAATTCTCCAGCTCTCGTCTCCTACACAGTTTTGATATTTTTTCATGGAAAATATTCCCTTCTAGCTTTTTCTCTCCACTCAACACTAGTTGGAGCTTAAAGTCAGATAATCTTCAGAGAAGCATTGCTTTTTGTGGAGTGTGTCTGAAGAGAATATGAGAAATATTTAAGGTTCCTGCATCTCTCTCACTTGCCACCATAATCCCTGTCACTCAGTGGAGGAATACACTCAGTTCTAACTGTAAAAATACGCTGTTAGATAGTTGGGTATCAGTTTTTATAACATAGAAATGACAGCTTGGTTTAGACCAAGTATTGTCTCAGTGACATTTAGATCTACTTTTATGGGGGGGGGAGGGAACTGTAGATGAAAGAGAGGCATATGAAAAGGAATTGGGAACACCTACTTTTGCTGTGTTCAGCCAGAGATGGCACTTTAATTTAGAGTTAAGAGTTGCTTGGATTTATTTTCTCAGCACACTGGACACTCAAGCAGAAAGACTCCAAGAAACAATCACATCCATCTGCCAAGCATTGATATAGCCATGGCAGTGAATACCGATAAACACAGAGATAGATGTTAAGTGTCAGTCTGTAACTTTATTAAAGTTAAGACAGGGAAGGGGAGATATGAGGGATGAATTCCCATATCAACCATACTTTCACTTACCAGCCATTTGGGTGGTTCCAGGATAGGTTTCCTGGTGGGCTCCTACCATGACCCATATAATCCATAACTTGGAGTATACTCTCCTCAGACTGCCCCTATGACTAAGCTCATCCTTCTGAATAAAGGGGTGAGGGGTATACAAATTAAGGACCTTTGCCCATGAAGTTCCCAAGGTATTTCCTCGTCCCAGGAGCAAAAAGTCCATTAGTAAAATTGCAGGGAATTTTTATTTCTGGGGATAGATCCTATATCCTTTCAATTGAAATAGAAACCATCCACAAAAGGCAATGATTTGACATCTTTATCACGTACTATCACTAATTATTAAATCCAGCTCCTATTTAGGATGCTCTAAGGCAGTGGTACCCAAACTATGGGACTGTGTGGAGAAATGTTCAAGTAGCACATGGGGGAAGGGGAGGCAGGTCAGCCAACAGGGATGGGAGGATGGGGAGGCAGCACCAGCAAGCTTTGCTCTGCTCCTGTCCAGTGCCAGTCCCAGCAGCAGCCCTTATCTGCCCCCAGCTCAGCTCCAGCTGCAGCTCTATTCTGCCCATTCAGCACTACTCAACTGTCCATCCGTCTCTAGCCCCAGCGGCAGCTTCAATCCACCCACTGATCTACCCGCAGACCATCTCTGTCCACATTTCTTCTCTGCTCCCAAACTGCAGCTCCTCCCCACAGCTGGTTTGACTCCAGCTCTGCCTTCAGCCCAAGTTCTCCTACTGAGCCAACTGTGCAATAACGGGGAAGGGGGAGGCACAGACATTAGTACTGGTAAAAGGTGGGGGAGGGGGCAGGAATTTGGTGCCACAGCTGTAAAGAACGTGGAAAAACTCTCCCAACTTCTGACAATTTGGTCCTCGTTGGAGAAAAAAAAATCCACTGACCCTCCAACAGGCTCTCATTCAGACTTGCAGCATCAGTAGAACTTTACTGAATCTGCCAGTATTGGGTTGGGCGAGTGGAGCTAATGCAACAGAGCAAAAAGAAGCCATATGCGACCAAGGGTAGGTTTTGAATTAAAGTCTGGGAAAAGAGAGACCAATGAGCTCCCATCCTCCCCAGACTAGCCAGTCAGTGTCTAGAGACTATAGGGGAAGGGCACCCTGCATCTCCTAAGAATGTATTTTCCTCCTGCTCAATCACTGCACTTCTCATGAAGTTTCCTGCCTGTGGAAGCAGGTAGGTGGCATTAGTTTATTGTCCTCATGGTACTGACCCACAGTAATAAACTCCCTTGCATGCCCAGTTTAATTCTGTCAGTATTACCACCCTCTGTATGTACAGCAAAGAAATGAAAATCACACCACAATGTGCATTTGACCTTCCAAAGCCTCATTAATTAGTAATTTTGTGACAATTATAATCTGCTTCCAAAGCCTGATAGGACTGTTGTGCTCATCTTTTCTAAACTCCTGTATAACACAGGCTATGGAGCTTCCCCAGTATAATTCCTAGAGCATATTTTATAAAAAAGTAACCAATTTTATTTAAAAATTGTCAGTGATGCAGAATTCACGACCCTGGATAATTTTTCCCTACAGTTAATTACTCAACATTAAAAATGATCACTTGATTTCCAAACTGAATTTGTCTAGGTTCTTGTCCTAGCTTTGGGATCATTTTATATACCTTTCTCTGCTAGATTGTTATATTGATAGCCCATTGTTATATATATTTTTCTCATATAGATTCTTATGGACTGTAAATCATGTGACCCTTTAACTTTGTTAAGCTAAATGGATGGACTTAACGCATCAATGATTCCATCACTCTGAGACACGTTTTCTAATTCTTTAATCATTCTTATGGTGCCTCTCCCAAACAGTTGGGCAGCAGAACAGATTATTTTATTTGACACTGGTGTGACTGCTGCTGGAATGTTGAGGCGAAATAATCTCTCTACTATTGATGAAGGTTCCCCTGTTTATGCAAGCCACTTTAGTGCTTTTGACCACAACATTATATTGGGAGTTTATGTTGAGCTTATTCCTCACCATGCCACCCAAACCTTTTACAGAGACACTGCCTGCCAGGATGGAGTCTTCCATCCCATGAGTAGGACTTTCATTCTTTATTCCTAAATGCATACATTATCCACACAAAATGCTTATGGGTTGCTTGTGCCCATGGTACTAAACAATCCAGATCACTGTATGTCAGTGACTTGTTCTCTTCATGGTTTATCACTGCCCTGAAATCTGTGCATCACCTTCAAACTTTCTCAGCCATTTCATTTTTTCCAGGTCATGTTTAAAAATATAAATTAGAATAAGGCCAAGAACTGATACCTGCAGGATCCCATGGGAAACACACATTGGAGATGAAAACAAAAAGCAGTCCAGTAGCACTTTAAAGACTAACAAAATAATGTATTAGGTGATGAGCTTTGGTGGGACAGACCCACTTCTTCAGATCGTAGCCATACCGGAACAGACTCAATATTTAAGGCACAGAGAACCAAAAATAGCAATCAAGGTTGACAAATCAGAAAAATATTATCAAGGTGAGCAAATCGGAGAGTAGAGGGGCAGAAGAGGATGGGGAGAGTCAAGAATTTGATAAAGCAAAGTATGCAAAAGAGCCCCTATAATGCTTGGCTTTATCTAATTCTTGACTCCTCCCCACCGCCCCTTCTGTCCCTCTACTCTCCGATTTGCTCACCTTGATAATATTTTTCTGATTTGTCAACCTTGATTACTATTTTTGGTTCTCTGTACCTTAAATATTGAGTCTGTTCCGGTATGGCTATAATCTGAAGAAGTGGGTCTGTCCCACGAAAGCTCATCACCTAATAAATTATTTTGTTAGCCTTTAAAGTGCTACTGGACTACTTTGTTTTGATAGCATATAGACTAGCAAAGCTATCTCTCTGTTACATTGGAGATGATGTTTCATCTACAACTATATGTTGAAACTTATCAATTAAACTATTTTAATCCATTTAATGTGTGCCATATTTATAACATAGCATGCTAGTTTTTTTTTAATCAAAATGCCATGTTGAACCAAATCCAATGTCTTACAGAAATAAAAATATATTATGTCAACATTGTATTACTTTATCAGTCAAACTTCTAACCTTATAAAAATCAAGATTGTTCAACAGAATCTATCTTGCATAAATCCATGTTGATGTGCATTAATTACATTGTACCTCTTTAGTTCTATATTAATGAAGTCGGATATCCATGACACCATTATTTTTTCTGTGATTAATGTTAGATTGATGGGCCTATAATTACTCAGGTAATCCCATCTTCCTTTTTTACAAATTGATATAACTTTAGCTGTTTTTCTGGAACTTCCCCTATGTTCTAGAACTTACTGAATATCTACATTAATGCCCACAAAACTCCTCAGCCCTGTCTTTTAAAAGCATTAATTTCCAAGCTATCTGTACCAGGTTTTCTACATACTTTAGAGATACTAGAGGCATGGAAATAATAGAATCACATTATTGGAAGACTGTAGCATCTGTTTTTCTCCAAATACAGCACAGAAAAAATGACTGAATATTCCTGCTTTTTTGCATCATTATTAATAATGTTACCTTATAGTAATGTACTAATACCATTATCAGAATTCTTTTATTTTCCTAAAATATTTTTTAAATGTTAAAACTCACCTCTGCTGCCATACTTTTTCCTTGTCAGTTTCCTGAAAATCCTAACTTTTGTTTTATAGTCATTACTATTACCCTGGCTCTATTCAAGTTGTTGTACACTTTTATTTTTTTCTATCAGCCTTCATTCTTTTCTAAATGAGTTTCTTTAAAACAAAGAACAAAAGAAACAAACAAAAAACCCACACAATATAGCCTGATTTGTGGCTTTTTGGGGACTCTGGTAAGAGGTTTTTAATTAATTTGCAATTGCAATTATCATTTTCTAATGTAATTCTTCCTCCCAGCTGATCTGACTCATACCTGGTTTTAGCTTTGTGAAACTGACACTTTTAAATCACTCTCTCTCTGTGTAATGTATAAAAAATTATCACTGATTGATGGACTATTTCTACATTACATGCTCCAGGCATGACCACTTGCATTGTGCTATTATTAATTTCTAGTTGTAGTCATAGTTCCTCTTTGGCTACGTCTACACGTGAAGCCTACATCGAAGTAGCCTATTTCGATGTGGCGACATCGAAATACGCTATTTCGATGAATAACGTCTACACGTCCTCCAGGGCTGGCAACGTCGATGTTCAACATCGACGTTGCGCAGCACCACATCGAAATAGGCGCAGCGAGGGAACGTCTACACGCCACAGTAGCACACATCGAAATAAGGGTGCCAGGCACAGCTGCAGACAGGGTCACAGGGCGGACTCAACAGCCAGCCGCTCCCTTAAAGGGCCCCTCCCAGACACACTTGCACTAAACAGCACAAGATACACAGAGCCGACAACGAGTTGCAGACCCTGTGCATGCAGCATGAATCCCCCACTGCAGCAGCAGCAGCCAGAAGCCCTGGGCTAAGGGCTGCTGCACACAGTGACCATAGAGCCCCGCACGGGCTGGAGAGACAGCATCTCTCAACCCCCCAGCTGATGGCTGCCATGGAGGACCCGGCAATTTCGACATTGCGGGACGCGGATCCTCTACACTGTCCCTACTTCGACGTTGAACGTCGAAGTAGGGCGCTATTCCTATCTCCTCATGAGGTTAGCGACTTCGACGTCTTGCCGCCTAACATCGAAGTTAACTTCGAAATAGCGCCCGACGCGTCTACACGCGATGGGCGCTATTTCGAAGTCGGTGCCGCTACTTCGAAGTAGCGTGCACGTGTAGACGCAGCTTTTATCTGTTAGGGAAAATGTTAATATAGCTACTATAGCACCATGCAGATTGCAATTATTTTTGAGTTAGGAAAATGTCTTCTATAAAGTTCAGAAGTTCCAATGACGTTTTATTGGCAGCATGACACCTCCAGGTTTGTCAGTCACTGAGCATTACACAGTTTTCCCTCTCCCCTTTCACATTATTCAGTAGATAAATAAGGACATAGTCATCCTTTTCCCTGCTGTGATTTAGTGGTCTATAACAGACACCAACTAATGCCCCATCCTGTGATTTATCTGTTAATATCCAAACAGATCCATAAGTACTGAAGAGTTTTTGAAGTTATCAGTGACTCAGACAGGTATTGCCATTTTTGATGGAGAGCCATTCCCCCTGCCCTTTTGTCCACTTGAACCTTCTTAAATAGCTTATTACAATTGATCTTGACATTCCAGTCATGCATCTCTTCCCACCAGGTTTCAGTGCTATAAACTGAATGAGCAGTTCCAGTGTCAGGCATCTAGCATTGATGTACATGCAATTAAAACATTTCTTCTGCCGTTCCTTGATTGATGGTTTTGTTTTGATTTGCTATGCACAACACCTCACTCTTGTGCTGAGTGCCCACATCTCTCTCTTTTTACCCTTCCCTTTTGCTTTTAGTTTAACTTTCTTCTGACAACTCTAGTCAGATGGTCCCTCAGGAGATTGATCATATTTTTTTCCTGGAAAGAGAGAACTTTATAGCATGGATGGCAATTACCCTGATAAAATAGGGACCAACGTTCCACAGAATCTTCTGCTAACACACTAATAACAACCAGCTGTTCACTTCCGGAGGTCTTTTGATTCTTCCTGGAACAGAGAAGATCTCAGAGAATCACTTGGATGTGCTTTTTCAACACACTTCTCAGTTTCCCTGAAGCCATCTATATGCGAGAAATCCCCGATGCTGTGTCATTAGTGGCAATATGGACTATCATCAACAGATCTTTCCCCATTGGATACGCTTCTAAAGTCAGTTTCAGTGTTGTCTCATGTATTGGCTCCCAGAAGGCAGCACACTTTCCTGTTGTCTGCCTGTACCTTGCAGAATATTCTGTTGATACTTCTGAGTATTGAATTTCCATCTAGGATCAACTGTCTTTCTTAAGTAATTGTGGGACTTTTTTATGAGCAAGTTTTATTTTCTTAAAGGTTGGACCAAGCTTCTGTCCACATGTGCCCTGTACATCTTTCTGTTCCCTGGGACCTCCAGGGTCGTGAGACATATGTTGCAAACATATGTTGCATATGTTTCTACATTAAAAGCCTGAATTTCTCAAGGTCTTTTTCACTCTGGTGGCCACAGACATCTTTTCTCATCTGTCTCCAGGCATGTAGAAGTCTGCTGTGACCACTGGCCTCCTCTCAGTTCCTCTGTCTGATTCTTTTATGGCCGCACTCATTCATCCTTGTACATGAGGAACTGGAGTTTCCTGAATCCAATTGTTTACAAATTCCTCCATTTTTTTTATGAATCTTTGTAGCATGTCTGCTTGATCCTCCACTCCAATATTCTTTTCCTCCACCACAGCCACCCTCTTGCATATTACGCTTATAAAATCCCTTCTGTTATCCAGCATAAAAGAGAACATACATCTCTTTCCCATTACCACATAACTATTGCTAACCATCTTTCAGGGGCATCAGTTGAGGTAAGGACGGGTGTGGGGGAGGGCGAGGAAATTGCTTGCTAGGTCCGTAGCCACCCTGAAGTTTGAGCCCATGAATTTCATACTTGATGTCTACTTAAAGTTCATGTCCTAGCTACTGGCACAGGCTTGGTCTACATTAGCCCTTACAGTCGACTGCAGATATGCAATTCTAGCTATGGCAATTGTGTAGCTACAATTGATGTATCTGCAGTTGACTGTAAGGTCTGTCCTCACTGAGGGAGGTTGAAGGGAGAAGGAGTACAGGGGTTTGTTTTTAAGCAGACTGAGGCAGGAGGGTTAAGGTAACAAAAGGCTTCTCACTGAAGTAATTGAGGGATCCTTAGATGATCATGGAAACATTAACAGGTTCTCCACTTAAATGATTAGAAACAAAGGGTAGTAATAAATAATGATGTGCTCCAGGGATCTATATTGAGATCAGGGCTGTTCAACTTAGTCATTAAAGGTAACAGTCTGTTAGTCCGTAGTCTCAAACAAACAAACAAGCAGTCATGTAGTACTTTAAAGACTAGCAAAATAATTTATTAGGTGGTGACCTTTCGTGGGGCAGACCCTCTTTTTTCAGATCTGGAGATAGTGCTGTACCAGAAGTGTGCTGCACTATCTCCAGATATGAAGAAGTGGGTCTGCCCCACAAAAGCTCATCACCTAATTAATTATTTTGTTGGTCTTTAAAGTGCTAAATGACTGCTTGTCTGTTTCATTCATCAACGATCTTGAAAAAGGAGTAAGCATTAAGGTAGCAAAATTAGCGTATGATACAAAATTACCCAAAAGAGTTAAGTCCAAGCTCACTGCAGAGCATTACAAAGGGATCTCACAAAACTGGGTGACTGGGCAACACAAGATCAGATGGAATTCAAGTTTGACACATCCAAAATAATACACATGGAAAAATATACTCACAACTATACATACAAAATGATGGGGTCTAAATTAGCTGTTACTAGTGAAGAAAGATCTTGGAATCGTGGATAATTTTCCGAGAACATCTGCTAAAAAGCTACCATAATTATGAAATCATTAGGAAAATAATAGATAAGACAGAAAATATGTTACCTCTATATAAGGTCATGGTACATCCACATCTTGAAAACCACATGCAGATCTGGTCACCCCCTTCAAAAATATTGATTTAGAAAGGGTACAGAGAAGGTCAACAGAAATGACCAGGAGTAAGAAACAGCTTCCACATGAGGAAAGGTTAAAAAGACAGATTTTTAGATTATAACAAAAAATAACTAAAGGGTGGATGTGTATGTTACAGGCCTAAAAAATTATAAATGGTGTTGAAAAATTGAAAAAGAAATGTTTTCTAATCTTGCAAAGACATAACACAAGAAAGTCAACCAATTAAATTTAGACAAGAGCATTTAAAAAAGAAATTTATTTATGGTCAGCCCATGGAACTCTTTGCCAGTGGATGGTGGAAAGGCCTAAAACTATAACTGGATTCCAATAAGAATGAAATAAATTCAAGGACAGATCAATCAATGGCTACTAGCCAGAATGAGCAGGGAGGATGTCTGTAGCCTCTGTTTCCCAGAAACTGGGAATGGGCTACAGGGGATGGATCACTTGATGATTACCTGTTCTGTTCATTCTTTCTGAAGCACCTGGAATTGTCCATGATTGGAAGACAGGATACTGAGCTAGATGGCCATTTTTCTGAACCAGTATGGCCATTCCAACATTTTTATATAGAACCCAGATGCACCTGCTCCCTGCTGTCACCTGCTAGATCCTGCTCCCCTCCCAGAGCAGAGATGGAGCCAAAAAGTCCTGAAAATCTTTCTTTCTTTCTTTCTTTCTTCCACAGAGTTGGCAACAAAGTAAGAATACAGATTAAAAATTTAAACCTGACAAGTGATTTGCCACTAAAAAGTCAGACCGTGTTAATGTTAGTGCTGAGAGGATTTAATTTTCATTTAATTTTCTTTGGCTACATCTGCATTAGCACACTACGTCGAAGTAGCTTATTTCAATGTAAGAACATTGAAATAGGCTACTTTGATGCATATTGTCTACACATCCTCCAGGGCTGGTGCCATCGACGTTCAATGTTGAAGTAGCAACGGAGAACATCGAAAGGAGCCGCCCCGGAAGGAAATACAGAGTGTCCACACACACAAGCGCTCCCCGTCGAAATAAGGGGCCAGCAAAGCCCCAAGCTGCTCCCTTAAAGGGCCCCTCCCAGACACATTTGCCCTGCACAGCATGAGATCCACAGAGCTGACAACCAGTTGCAGACCCTGTGCATGCAGGATGGACCCCCAGCTGCAGCAGCAGCAGCAGCAGCCAGAAGCCCTGGGCTAAGGGCTGCTGCACGGGGTGACCATAAAGCCCCAAAGGGGCTGGACAGAGCGTCTCTCAGCCCCTCAGCTGATGGCCACCATGGCGGACCCCGCTATTTCGATGTTGCGGGACGTGGATCATCTACACACGCCCTATTTCGACATTGAATGTCGAAGTAGGGCGCTATTCCCATCTTCGGATAGGAATAGTGATTTTGACATCTCACCACCTAACGTCGATTTCAGCATCGAAATAGCTCAACGTTGTGCCAGCTACTTTGAAGTAGACGGCTAGTGTAGACACACCCTTTATGTTATACAGTAAAAAGACACACTGCTCCTGTCTGCTAATTGCTAAGTCACCAGTCAAAAGACTAGATTCTCAGGTGCATTAGTAGCCCATGGATAGAGGAGGTATGTGTGTTTTTGGGGGAGGAGATGTATCATCTAGGGGTTTCTTCCCCACAGGAGTCATCCGCATCTTAGGATTTGGCCATATGGGTCATCTCATCTCTCCCACCACCCACAGTCCCAGGTTGATTTGCTTTTTGACTTTTACTGAGCATGCCCAATAACACTGCTGAAGCCTCTATTTTAACTCTGTTCCCCATGCCCTCACTTGCCCCCTCCACTACTGTGGCATGCACGGGTGCCTCCACTACCAGATTCTAGAATTACACCACTAACATCTTGATATCACACAAAGGCTACATCTACACGTGCCCCAAACTTCGAAATGGCCACGCAAATGGCCATTTCGAAGTTTACTAATGAAGCACTGAAATGCATGTTCAGCTCTTCATTAGCATGCGGGCGGCCGTGGTGCTTCAAAATTGATGCGGCTTGCCGCTGCGCATCTCGTCTAGACGGGGCTCCTTTTTGAAAGGACCCCGCCTACTTCGAAGTCCCCTTATTCCCATGAACTCATAGAAATAAGCGGACTTCGAAGTAGCCGGAGTCCTTTCGAAAAGGCGCCCCGTCTGGATGAGACGCGTGGCGGCAAGCTGCGTCAATTTCGAAGCGCTGCGGCCACCCGCATGCTAATGAAGCGCTGAATATACATTTCAGCGCTTCATTAGTAAACTTCGAAATGGCTGTTTGCGTGGCCATTTCAAAGTATGGGGAACGTGTAGACACGGCCAACGTTGATTACTTAATCACTATATCTTAGGCTATACCTATACTACACCAAGAAAGCTGACCACAGATACACCGTTCTAGCTCAGCCAATTGGATAGCTAAAAATCAATACATCAGCACTTGGCTAACTTGTCTGTCTATGCAAGAGAAGGTCAATGGGACAGTTTCTCCCTTCACCCTCCCTTACTCCTCATGTCTTGTGCATCCAAACTAGATTGGGTCAATCTTCCATGGTAGTGTAGATAGACTCTTAAATTATGAACAGTTTCATCTTTCCCTGCATCATGTACAGAGAATGGTAATGAAAATGTGTGTCTAGTGGAACACAAATAACTGCACGCCTCTAAAAATTAGTTTTAAAAATATTCTGGTTGCTAATGGTTGTATTGTTGCCACAATTTTTTATTTATAGACTTGAGGAACATATTTTGTGAATGAATCCTCTCATGGCACGTAGACAGGTTGTTCTTGTCCCCACCTGGAAAAAAAAAGTCACTTCTGGATGGACTGTGAGATTCCAAAGTTGTGTATGCATTTTTGGTGGTGTTTTTTATCTGATAAAAATTCATGTAATGCTGATTATAATAAACAAAGTGATATATGCCTGTGAGGCAAACAGAAATAAGGGGCGGGGGGTGGTTTTGTATTTAAAAGGGATTTCTGAAATAAGGATTTCTGTTCATCTTCTGCAGCACATTTACATGCTCCAAATTGTTGTCCTCTGGGTTATTTTTGAAAATTTACAGCAATATTAAGACAGACTTGGTAGACAATATCTGAAGCTGAGGCTGTGATGAACTCACTAATAATGATACCTTTACCAGCACCTTTTATGTAATTGATCTCAATGTTCTGCAAACAATTTCATGGTGAGGTATTACCAATGAATAAATTGTATCACAGGAATTACTTTCAAACAGAAAATGAAAACATTTTTATGGTGACTACTCTGAATGATTTGCTGATGACTAGAGTGTGAAAGTATGGAGAGAATCTGTGACTAACCCAGAAATAGAAGTCCGGACTCCAGATTCACAGCCCCTTGTTCTAAATAGTTTGTATCACTAACCAACACAAAATTGTCTAACTAGTAAACACCACAAAAATCAAGATTCTGATTAAAAAATCCTGCCCAAGTGACTGATTGAATTCAAGATTGTGGGCTGCTTAATCTTTGCTAGAATCAGTAATATGCTGGAGTTGTGAATCAGTTGGAATTGGCTCTGTATTGAATATCTAAGATTTCTAGCTGTTTTATTCTTTCAGAAATTATATGGTTTGCCCCCTACATCTGCAAAAGCTTTTATTTCCATTCCATTGGCTCTGATGAGCAGATAGGGTGTAATACTGAACCATCTCAGCTCATTAGCAGTTTTCCTTCTTTTTGAAGATAACATTGGAGAGATGAGGGTCAAAGGAATTATAAATAATCCTCTTTTCCAAAGGCACCAGAAAAAGCATGATTCTCATACTCTGTAATTTGAATTGTTCCTGTGTGACAGCTTCATTGTCAGAGTCTTGACCTGAGCCTAAGGCTCTTCATCCAGATGATGTAAAATAATTGAGCATTAGGTACTAACAAGTCTGCAATCTTGAAGAATCTGTAAGTTTCCCATATTGTCTTATTATATTCTATTATGTCTGGGAGATAATGAAGTCTATAATTATAACTTCTTTGTATTAGTGCTTAAACTGATTGTCATTTTTTGCTGAGATAGTAACCACTGGATTTTCTGGTTTTCAGGTCTCAGGGAGGGAGTTTGAAACTAACATTACGTAAGTGCTGGAGTCTTAAAGTTTTAAATAAACCTTACACAGTTCATGTTACCTATATGACTGTGCTATTTCTTCTGCAAGGTTTTACTTTTAGATGTTTAAGTAAGTAATTATTCTCCCATGATGGTACTATACTTCAACCCTTTTACTCCACATGGAGCATAGCTCATCTTACGAGTCTCCTCCACTTATGCAGTCTGGAAATGGTTAAGAGTATATTGGACACAATCACAATGCTCCCAATTTCAGATTAATTCCTGGCTGTTACTACGGCCTCTGACTATGTTGGAGGAGAAGAAGATGTTGCCATCCATCCTCTTATACGTGACTTGGAATCTGATGGACCTTTCATGGTCACAAGTTGCATCTATTCATATTTGTCCATAATTATCAACAATAACATACTTTGTAAATTGAGAACACTAAATATTAAATCTATTATTTCCAAACTTCCTGTTCACTCCTAGCCATTTGTGATAGCTATGCAAGTCTGTTCCCTGACACACATTAAATAAGTTCAAGAACAACAAGAAGTCCTGTGGCGCCTTCTAGACTAACGGATATTTTGGAGCATATTTTGTGGGCAAAGACTTTTCATGCATTTCATCAGATGCATGAGTCTGGGTCTTTGCCCACAAAAGCTTACACTCCGAAATATCTGTTAGTCTATAAGGGCCGCGTCTACACGTGACGGCTACTTCGAAGTAGCGGTGCCAACTTCGAAATAGCGCCCGTCACAGCTACACATGTTGGGTGCTATTTCGAAGTTGACATCAACGTAAGGCAGCAAGACGTCGAAGTCGCTACCCCCATCAGGAGATGGGAATAGCGCCCTACTTCAACGTTGAAGTAGGGAACGTGTAGTTGTTGCGCGTCCCGCAACATCGAAATAGTGGGGTCCGCCATGGCAGCCATCAGCTGAGGGGTTGAGAGACGCTCTGCCCAGCCCCTGAGCTCGATGGTCGCCGCATGCAGCAGCCCCTTAAAGCTCCCCACCCCCCTGCCTTCCTGTGCAGGAAGCTGAAAGAGTGTGCAGGCGGCAGCCCAGCCACGCGGCTAGCCTGCACGCTCTTCTGAAACCAGAAAAACCCCCTAGCGCTGCGATGGCTGCCCCCCAGCCCCCTAAGTGCCCACCGGACGGCGACAGACCCCCAGCTGCTGGCCATCCATCAGCAGCAGCTGGAGGTCGCCGAGCAGTGGCTTTGGGTGGAGGAGCGGCACCTCCAACTCCAGGAGCAGGTGCTGGCCTGGCGCCAGGAGGCATGGGGGACCTTTATGAGGACATTCGACCGTATCGCGGACTACCTGACCCCCCATGCCTCACCAGCTGCCACTGTGCCCGCCCTGCCTGCTCCACCTGCTGCTCCATCCGCTGCGCCATCTGCTGTCGCACCGCCACCCGCCACTGAGGGCCCTTCCGCCAAGGGGGACCTGGGGCCAGCTGACACCCGCTGGCCTTATCTCCCGGTCCAACCGGCCCCCAGCCAGCCCCGACCAGGGCTGAGGCCGAGGCGTGGGTCGCGGCCACCCACCCCCAGCGCTGGACATTAGGGGGTGTGGGGCCCAGGACGTGCCCCCCCCTTTGTATATATCCCCTTCAGTTTAATCTTCTTTTGTAAATAGTTGCTATTAGACCCCTGTTGTTATGCTGATCCCTGCCCCCCATGTTCATAGTTCTCCCCTTCCTTGTCTTCCCCTTTCATCTTATCTTATTTATAATACATATATATAATTTTGATTTTGCCTGTAAATAGTTAGTCATGATAATAATAATAAGAGTTCAACAGATATTTGATTTGACGAACAAATGTCTGCTTTTATTTACAAGAAAAGTCGGGGGGGTGTGCTCTCGGGTGCTCTGTGGTGTGGGCGTAGGGGCAGGGAGTGTTGTGGAGGATGGGGGGGTGCAGTGGGGAGTCTGCCAGCGGTCACCCCGCAGCCTTGTCGAACTGGGCCCGCAGGGCCTCCCGGACCCGGGTCCCTTCGGGGTCCACCTGGCGACTGGGGGCAGCAGGTGGCTGCACATCGGCCCTGCCGGCCTCCACAGCCCAGCCCTGAAAGAAGGCTCCCCTCTTCCTCTCCACCAGGTTGTGTAGGGCGCTGCACGCGCCCACAATCTGGGGGATGTTGGTGGGGCCCGCATCAAGGCGGGTGAGGAGACACCTCCAGCGCCCCTTGAGGCGGCCAAATGTGTGCTCCACCACCTGGCGCGCGTGGTTCAGGTGCATGTTGAAGCGCTCCTGGCTGGCTGACAGGTGGCCCATGTACGGGTGCATGAGCCAGAGCCTGAGGGGGTATGCCGCATCTGCGATGACGCAGAGGGTCATGGTGGGGTCCCCCACAGGGATCTCCTGCTGGGGGATGTAGGTCCCCGCCTCCAGCCGGCGGCACAGGCCCGAGTTCTGGAATACCTGGGCGTCATGGGTGCTGCCAGGCCAGCCCACATAAATGTCCAGAAAACGGCCCCGGCTGTCTACCAAGGCCTGGAGGACCACAGAATGGTAGCCCTTCCTGTTTAGGTACCATCCTCCACTATGCTCCGGGGTGCGTATGGGAATGTGGGTCCCATCCAGAGCCCCGAAGCAACTGGGGAAGCCCAGGGTGGCAAAGCCCGCGATGGCGGCATCTGGGTCCCCAAGCCTCATGAGCCTGTGGAGGAGCAGGGCGTTGATGGCGCGGACAACCTGCAGGGGAAGCACATGGGAAAGCACCAATGAGGGGTGTGCAGGGTGTGTGTGGCCCTCCCCTGCCAGGGCTCCCCTCCCCTCCCCTCCCCTGCCAGGGCTGCCTCCCCCTCCCCCCATGGGTCCTCTTACCTCCATGAGGACAGCCCCGACGGTGGCCTTGCCAATGCCAAACTGCTGGCCCATGGATCGGTAGCTGTCTGGAGTGGCCAGCTTCCAGACAGCGATGCCGACCCGTTTCTCCACAGTGAGGGCATGCCGCATGGCAGTGTCCTGGTGCCTCAGTGCGGGGGTGAGCCACTGGCATAGCTCCAGAAATGTCTGCCAGCTCATGCGAAAGTTCTGGAGCCAGCGGTCTTCGTCCCACTCTCCGAGCACCAGCCGCTCCCACCAGTCGGTGCTGGTGGGGTAGCTCCACAGCTGGCGGCGTATGAGGTGGGGTGCTGCAGGGTTGGGGGTTGCGTCCTCCTCCCCTGCGGGCAGCTCCTCCTCTGTGGCAAGGATATGCTCAGTTTCCTCCTGCATGGCATGGAGCAGGGCGAGCACTGCTCCTACAGGGGTGGGTGTGTAGACCTCTGGCTGCTGCTGCTGCTGGGGGTCCATGACTGCTTCGCTCGAGGTGTGCATGCCCATGGCTCTGCAGACCGCGTGCTGTGCAGGCTGCATGTGTCTGGGAGGGGCCCTTTAAGGGAGCGGCTAGCTGTTGCCCCGGAAGTGCTAGTCTGCCCTGTGACCCTATCTGCAGCTGTTCCTGCCACCCTCATTTCGATGTGTGCTACTTTGGCGTGTAGACGTTCCCTCACAGTGCCTATTTCGATGTGGTGCTTCCCAACGTCGACGTTGAACGTCGACGGCACCAGCCCTGGAGGATGTGTTGACGTTATTCATTGAAATAGCCTATTTCGACGTAGCGTGCACGTGTAGACGTAGCCAAGGTGCCACAGGACTTCTTGTTGTTCTCAAAGATACAGACTAACACGGCTACCTCTGTGATTAGATATGTTACAGCTCTCTGTGTTCTAGACAGGACTATTAAGTTCTAGCTCTAAAATCATTATTCGGCTTATAGTTTGTGTTGTAAATATTGTTGTCTTTTTACCTTCTAGAGGATGTCGTAGAAAAATTAAAGTCAAATCCTAAAATGCAGATGACTCCTGGGGGAAAGAAACCCTTAGATGATTTTACTTCTGAGAGTCTTAATATAGAGAAGGCCATATTCTGCATCAAAATGTATTGAGAAATTAGCTCCTAGGAAGACCTCATTATGACTGTTTCTACACAGGCCACTTTCTCTGAAAAAGAGAAAGTGGAATGTATAGAAACAGCCTATGAGATTTGAATATGTTAACATGCTTATGTAGAAATGTATGTGACACTTTTGGCATCACTCCTTTTCTGAACTCCAGAAAAAAAGGCTCAAGCTCACAATACTTATGGCTTTTATCTAATGCAGACCCTATTTAGTGGTACTATCTTTTTACATTTCTAAGACACCAATATGTTAAGTATAGTTAGTGCCTGTGAGGCAGGATCAAATTCAAGGTAACGGCTAAGTGAAGATCATGATTCTAAGCTGGCTTTAACAAGCCAGTATAAGCTCCGAGACATGGCAGGAGTCCAACTGTATTTAGGATATTGAATAGTACGGGTGTTCACAATGATCAGAGTATCATGAATGGCAGGATCTCCAGGTAGCAGGAAGAAAAGAACAGCAAGTAGCACAGAATTAAGTACAAGGATTTATTTTTCTTGTTAGATAAGACAGATTTAAATAGGTATGTGCAAAAACTCTAGGCTAAATTGTTAGGTGGAGAATTTAATCTGAGATGGACAAGGCGGCACTGGGACCCGTAACAAAAGTAGTCCTCTAGCCCAGGTGTTACTGCATTCCAGTATCTATCACCTGGCAACTATTATCTCAACCAATAAAGAAAGGAAACAGTAGTATGTAAACTGAGCAGGGAGCTTTTTATTTACAAAGAGATATCTTACAGTGAAATACAGAACAGACCAGAAAAGAGAGAGAAACAATAAACTAACACAAACCCTACAAACCATAACAATCATTTCCCCAAAACAAATACCGGCATATGCTAAGCACACTTATATTAACCTTCTTCCCAGTTCCTGTTGGTTGTCTAGGACCTTCAACCTTTGGACTAATTTTAAGTCTGCATGGAGGAGTATGAGGGCAATCCTTTGATGGTGAGCAGATAGTAAGATGATCACAGCTGACGGATGTCACGAGTGGCAATGGATCTCAAGGCGTCGAGCAATGGATGTTGATAGGAGTCCTGCAGTGGCTGCTGGTGTTCTTTCTTGATCTAAGCCTGCGCCACACTGCCACTTGGATGGGCAGTACTGCAGAATGGTCAGTGCTGGCCTTATATTTCCTGTGTGACGGGAAAATCTTATGTAACCATGCCCCTGCAAGGAAACCCCTTAGGGGTCTCTGATGGCAACAAAAAGGGTGGGGAAAATCTGCTGGGTCAGAATGACTCAGCATAATCCCGACTCCATTTTGAGACACCATATAAAATAAGGGCTATACTTGAGACACGTGACTGCCCTCCATTTTGAGGCATTTGTAGTCCTTTAAGTATTTCAGGTTTCACTCCCAACAAAATCCACCTTGTAACATGGTGAAGCACTGAAAGAGAAAGAAGGGTGTGGAAGTCACTGTCTTTCCCCAACAAATCACCTACTTAAGGACATGACAGAATTTCAAACAGAAGCACTCTAGAGATCTATGATCTGATTGCTGGGATTGGCCCACACACCACAGTCACAAGTGGGGCCAATATGGCCTCACTCCAGCTGTCTTCAGGTGTGCAGTACCTACTGTCCAGGCCTATACACCAGTCCCTTTTAAGCATCCTTACCCCTTTGAGTATAAATTTGAAAAGAAATGGGGAGAAGGTGAGACGAAGAAGGAAAGTGGGGCTCCAACAATAAGCATTAAGAAACAACTAGCTTGTTTCCACATGATGGCTATGTCTACACTAGGACACAACATCAAAGTAGCCTATTTTGAAGAACTTTGAAATACGCTACTTTGACAATAATCATCTAGACGTCCTCCAGGGCTGGCAACGTCGATGTTCAACGTCAAAGTAGCCCTGGAGAACATCGAAAAGAGCTGCCCCGGAAGGACACGTGGAGCGTCCACACACACAAGCCCCCTCTTTTGAGATAAGGGGCCAGGAAAGCCCACTGACTGGGTCACAGAGCACACTAGCCCTTCCGGGGCAGCTGCAAGCCGCTCTCTTAAAGGGCCCCTCCCAGACACTCTCGGCCTGCACTGCATGAGCAGCCGTGCGTTGGTGATACAAGCCTCGCAGACCTCGAGCCTGCAGACATGGATGTCCAGCAGCAGCTGGAAGCCCTACAAGACACCTCCCGCGGCGCAGGCACCCTTCTAGATGCTGCCTGGGAAGCCGCCCAGCAGCTTCGGGAATGGGAGCCCTCCCCAGGAGCACCAGGAGACGCCCCCGACCATCGGTCCCTCCTCACCCTCCCCCGCCGGGTGCCCCGCCGACTCTGGAGCTACTCCTCCAGCACCGAGTGGTGGGAGCACCTGGTTATGGGGGAATGGAATGATGACCAGTGGCTGTGGAACTTCTGCATGAGCCGGCAGACCTTCATGGAGCTCTGCCAGTGGCTCGCCCCCGCACTGGGGCACCTTGACACCCGGATGCGGAGCGCCCTCGCCGTCAAGAAGAGGGTCGCAATAGCTGTCTGGAAGCTGGTCACTCCAGATAGCTACTGCTCCGTAGGACAGCAGTTTGGAGTGAGAAAGGCCACAGTGGGGACTGTCCTCATGGGGGTAAGGAGGCCTGGGGCTGAACCCCCTGCTGGGGAGTGGGGCCTGGGAAGGGGGGCCTAGGTGAGGGGGGCCATGGAGGGGGGCCTAGGTGAGGGGGTCACACTCTGCAAACCCTCACAGGCACCTATGTTCCCTCCCCACAGGTGGTGCGTGCACTCAATGCCCTGCTGCTGAAGAGGGTCGTCCGAGTTGGGGACCTGGACGTGGCCATCGAGGGATTCGCCACCATGGAATTCCCCAACTGCTTTGGAGCCCTTGATGGGACCCACATCCCCATCCGCACCCCAGATCACAGTGGTGGCCGCTACGTCAACTGGAAGGGCTACCACTCTGTGGTCCTGCAGGCCATTGTCGACAGCCGTGGCCTTTTCTAGGACATCTATGTGAGCTGGCCCGGCTCTGCCCACGACGCCCATGTTTTCCAGAATTTGGGACTGTGCCGCCGACTGCAGGTAGGGACCTACATCCCCCAAAGGGAGATCCCTCTGGGGGATACTACCACCGTACCCCTCTGCCTTGTGGGGGATACGGCATACCCCCTCCAGCCCTGGCTTATGCGGCCCAATACAGGCCACCTCTCTGATAGCCAGGAGCACTACAACGCCCGACTCAACCATGACCAACAAGTGGTTGAGCGAGCCTTCGGGCGCCTGAAAGGCCGCTGGCGTTGCCTCCAGGCACGCCTAGACCTGGGCCTCCCAAACATCCCCCAGGTTGTGGGGGCCTGATGCACACTCCACAAACTGGTGGAAAGCAAGGGGGAGGCCTTCGTGCAGGGGTGGGCACAGGAGGCTGCAACAGCCTACCCCCAGCCAGCCACTGCCCCGAGCCACCAGGCCCACCAGGACAGGGTCCTGGTCCGGGAGGCCCTAAAGGAGTACTTTGAACAGTGGGGCCAGTGAGCGACCCCCCGGCCATCCCTGCACCCCGTCTCAGCACCCACAACTCACCCTCACCAAAAGCACACGGACACAGGTTTTTGGAAAAATAAAACTATCATTATTTACAACAACAAAAATGTCGCCTCTTTTCAGCAAATAATATTAGCAAACATAAAACAGATTCAATGAAAATAATAACTATATACAATTGGGGACATCTCTAAAAACTATTATGGGAGGGTCAACTATAAATAACTGTATGGAGGGGTGGGGACAACTATGTACAGGGGTGAGATGTTGGCATGCCACACATCGGCCCATCATTCTGGGGCGGGGGTGGAAGGGCGCGAGCCCCGCCACGTTCGCCTGGCCATTCCCTCTCTCAACCTGGGTCCCGGCGAGGCTGGCTGGGGGCCGGGAGCACAGGGAAGTATGGCCGAGCAGGTCCTCGGCCCCAGCTGGCTCCTGCTCTGAGGAGCTGGTGGGTGGGGCAGCAGGTGGGACATCAGGCAGGACAGCAGGAGGGACATCAGGCGGGACAGCGGGGAGGACAGCACGAAGGACATCGGGGGGAGGTAGACAAGCCACCAGCTCCTCAAACGTATTGGCCACCCAGTTGAATGTGGCCATGAATTCCCGCCAGGCCTCCCAGCGCCAGGCGGCCTCCTGCTCGTTGAATTGGAGCCTCTGCTGCATGAGGTCCGCCTGGCACCGGAGGGCCACAGCCACCTCTGGGTCATAGATGGTGGTGCGGCGGTGTCCTCGGTGGGGGTGGGGCTGTCCTGGGGCAGGTGGTGACCCCGGGAGTTGGTGCCCCGGTGGTCTGGGAGGGCTGTCGGGGACCACGGATGCTGCGGCTGCAGAAATAGGGGGAAAGGGGGAAGGGAGGTCGTGAGTACCCAGCTTTGACCTGTGGCCCACCCCCCATTCCCCCAAGGGCCTGTGTCCCCCCCATCCATCTCCCATTGGTGCATGCAGTGATCCTGTGGGTGGCCCTCTCCAGTGGTCCGCCCCTCTCCCCTTCCAGTGGGGGAGGGGCACGGCATTGTCCATAGGTGGAGGTGCTGCTGGGCACTGGTGGCTGTGGCACCATCCCTGTGCTGTGGATTGCCTGGGCCATGTCAGGCTGGGGTGTTGTGGGGATGTAGGGGGCCCCCGGTCAAGTGGTGCCCCCGCCCCATGCTCAGGGGGTCTGTGCCCTGTGGGGTACATACCTGACGGTGCACTGCCAGGCTCCGGAGATGCCCATGCAGTGGACACCTGGCTGGAGCTGCGGGACGGGATGTCCAGCACAAGCTCCCCCTCCTCACTGGACCACTCAGTGGCTGGGGTGGAGGGTCCCGGCTCTAGCCGTTGGGGAGGCAGGGCTGACCTCTGGACCTGACACTGTCTCCGAGGCCAGCTGGGGCTCATCGGCCATGATGTCAAGGGTGGCTGGCGGGGAGGAGGTGCCCCGGGAGCCCAGGATAGCCCTGAGCTCCTGGTAATAGGGGCAAGCGGTGGGGGCAGCCCCAGACCGGCTGGCCGAGTCCTGGGCCTGGGCGTAACCCTGCCACAACTCTTTGACTTTACTCCTGACGTGGTCAGGCATGCAGGCAGGGTGACCCCGGGCAGCCAGGCCCTCGGCCAGCCAGGCGAACGCCTCCATGTTCAGCCGCTTGCTCCCCATGATGTGCAGCACCTCCTCCTCACCCCAGAGCCCCAGCAGGTCTCGGAGTTCAAGGTCAGTCCAGGAGGGGCCCCGCTTCCTACCCCACTGGCTGGAGGCCTGGGAGCCCTGGGATGGCCCGGAGGGGGAGCTCTGGGGGTGCTCTGGAGGCTGGCTGGCTGCCATGGTGTCCATCTGGCTGTGCAGGGACACCTTCTGGAAGGGCTGCTGCGCACACGCTGCCAGCTTCCTGCTACGGGGTTTCTGGGCCCCTGCGGCTTTAAAAGCTGCTGAGTGCAGAGATCATAGAGCCCTGAAGGGACTGGACAGAGCGTCTCAACCCCTCAGCTGATTGCCGCCATGGAGGACCCCGCTATTTTGAAGTATTGGGACGCGGATCGTCTACACACACCCTACTTCAACGTTGAACGTCGAAATAGGGCGCTATTCCCATCTTCTGATGGGAATAGCGATTTCGGCATCTCGCCGCTTAACTTTGATTTAAACGTCAAAATAGCACACAGTGCGTGTAGACGCGACGCGTGCTATTTTGATGTTGCACCGGCTACTTCGAAGTAGCCGGCTAGTGTACACGTAGCCAATGAGAAATTTTGTTTTTAGAGTGAAGTAGCCTCTCAGACTTCATTAATGGCATCCACAGTGCAGGCAATGCATAGGGTGAGCATTAATCTTTGGGAACATTGGTTCATGTACCATCAACTCTGCTTCATAAAACTCATCTGCCCACGTAGGTAAGTATACACGTTAGGAACATAAAGCCTTAGTACAATGGAAGCTAAACTGCTGTACTCACCTACAAACAACTCAGAAATCAGCATGTCCAATTTCTGGCCCTACCACAGTAAACCAATGTTAGGGGACGAATAAGATTCTGTTACTGCAATCATTACACTTCTGTAGACCAGTGGGTCTCAAACTTTTTGAAGTGTTGCCCCTTCTGCACAGTAGGCCTATGAGTGTGACCTCCCCACCCCCACTTTATAAATGACAAACATTTTATATATTTAACACTATTATAAATATGGAAAGCAAGTGGGATTTGGGGATAGAGGCTGACAGCTTATGACCCACCCACCATAATAATACTTCAGTCAGTGGCATTCCAGTTTGGGGTTTCTGCTGTATATACTCATTTAATCTAATATCAATGACGAGGGGTGGGAATTCATTTGGACATCAGCAATGAAAAAAAATAAAAAAAAAAAAACAGCAAAACCCAAGCAATTCTGTAGCATCTTAAAGAAAAACAATGTTATTTGTTAGGGGGTAAGACCCACTTCAGATTTGTGATGAAGTGGGTTTTACCCATGAAATACCTTCATCTAATAAATAAATATGTTAGTTGTTAAGGTGCTACAGGACACCTTGGCTTTAGCAAAACCTTGGATACAGTCCCCCCACAGTATCCTTGCCAGCAAGTTAAAGAAATATTACCAGGATAAATGGACTGTAAAGTGGGTAGAAAGATGGTTAGATCAGAAGGCTCAACGGGTAGTGGACAATAGCTCAATGTCTGGTTGGTGGTCAGTTTCAAGTGGATAGCCTCAAGGGCCAGTTATGAGGCCTGTTTTGTTCAATATCTTCATTAATTACCTGAAGGAGGGGAGGGATTTTACCCTCAGCAACTTGGTGAATGATACCAAGGTAGGGGAAGAGGTTGATACATTGGAGGGTAGGGATAGGGGTCCAGAGTGACCTAGTCAAATTGAAGGACTGGGCCAAAAAAAATATTATGAAGTTCAACAAGGACAAGTGCAGAGTCTTGCAATTGGGATGGAGAAATCCAAGCACTGCTAGAGGCTGAGGAATGACTGGCTAAGTAGCAGTGCAGAGCAAAGGACCTAGGGATTATAGTGGATAAAAAGCTGGATATGAGTCAACAGTGTGCCCCTGTAGCCAGGAAGGCTAATGCCCTGTTAGGGTGGATTAGGAGGGGCATTTCCAACAGATTTCAGGAAATTACTATTCCCCTTTATTCAACACTGGTGAAGGATGTGGACACATTGGAAAGAAGCCAGTGGAGGGCAACAAATATGATTTAGGGGCTGGAACACATGATTTATAAGAAGAGGCTGAAGGATTTGGCTTATTTAGTCTAGAGAACAGAAAAGTGAGGAATTTGATAGCAGCCTTCAGCTATCTGAAGTGGGGGTTCTAAGGAGGATGCAGAGAGGCTATTCTCAGTGGTGACAGATGACAGAATTAGAAGCAATGTATTTCAAATTTCAGTACAGGAGGTCTAGGTTGGATATTAGGAAAAACTATTTCACCAGGAGGGTGAGGAAGCACTGTAATGGGTTACCTAGATAGGTGGTGAAATCACATCTGCAGAGGTTTTTGGCTACGTCTACACGTGAAGCCTACATCGAAGTAGCCTATTTCGATGTGGCGACATCGAAATAGGCTATTTCGATGAATGATGTCTACACGTCCTCCAGGGCTGGCAACGTCGATGTTCAACATCGACGTTGCGCAGCACCACATCGAAATAGGCGCAGCGAGGGAACGTCTACACGCCACAGTAGCACACATCGAAATAAGGGTGCCAGGCACAGCTGCAGACAGGGTCACAGGGCGGACTCAACAGCCAGCCGCTCCCTTAAAGGGCCCCTCCCAGACACACTTGCACTAAACAGCACAAGATACACAGAGCCGACAACGAGTTGCAGACCCTGTGCATGCAGCATGAATCCCCCGCTGCAGCAGCAGCAGCCAGAAGCCCTGGGCTAAGGGCTGCTGCACACGGTGACCATAGAGCCCCGCACGGGCTGGAGAGACAGCGTCTCTCAACCCCCCAGCTGATGGCTGCCATGGAGGACCCGGCAATTTCGACGTTGCGGGACGCGGATCGTCTACACTGTCCCTACTTTGACGTTGAACATCGAAGTAGGGCGCTATTCCTATCTCCTCATGAGGTTAGCGACTTCGACGTCTCGCCGCCTAACGTCGAAGTTAACTTCGAAATAGCGCCCGACGCGTGTAGACGTGACGGGCGCTATTTCGAAGTTGGTGCCGCTACTTCGAAGTAGCGTGCACGTGTAGACGCAGCTTTTATGTCCTGGCTTGACAAACATCTGGCTGGGTTGATTTAGATGGCATTGCTCATGCTTTTAGCAGAGGGTTGGATGTGATGACCTCCTGAGGTCTCTTCTAGCCCTATGAGTCTAACACTGGAACTTTGCAGCCTGGAAATGAAACAAGAAAAGGGGAAATATGATAGAAGTCTATACAATCAGACTGGTATGGAAATAGTGAATAAAGAAGTGTTACTTACTCCTTCCCATAACACAGGATCCAGGGGTCAGACAGGCTATGGCTACACTGCCCCTCCCTTTCAGAAGGGGCATGCAAATGCAGCTGATCAGAAATGCAAATAAGGTGCAGACTTAAATATCTCACACTTCATTTGTAGACTTGTGCAGGATCTTGATCCCAGAACAGCTAATTTCAAAAGCCAAAACAGCCATGTAGAGGGGGTTCATTTGAAAAGAAACCGCACTTTTGAAAGCACCTTTCTTCCTGAAAAATAAAATTAGGAAGGGTGCTTTCGAAAGCAGGGTTTCCTTTTGAATGATCCCCATCTATACAATTGTTTTGGCTTTCAAAATCAGCTGTTCAGGAATCAAGATCCCATGTGAGTATGCAAATAAGGTGCAACATATTTAAATCTGCACCTCATTTGCATTTCTGATTGACTGCATTTGCATACCCCTTCCAAAAGGGAGGGGCAGTATAGCCACAGCCCAAATGAAATAGCTAATATTAGCTGAAAGCCAATATTATGCAATAGTGTCATGTGTGATCAGACATACTCATATTTTTTAGAGTCTTTTTTTCTCTCCACTACTGGAAATAGAGAGCTTTTTAACTCCATCTGAATATAACGAAGGAGTTTGCAGGTATCAATTTTTTCAGTATAACTCTTTTGGCCACGAAGAGAATGGCTACACAGTAGCTCTGTTCTGAAATAAGATCCTCTGGAACAGTGATTGCGAAATAACTATTTCAAAAGAGGGCTGCTACACACAAAAATGTTTTTCAAAATAGCACTTAGCTACTTCAAAATACATAGTCTGCACACATAGTGCCTATTTTGAAATAGCGCCTATTTCAAAATAGAAGCTGTTAAGACAGGCTGTGTCTACACAGCATTCCATTTTTGGAGGAGGAATGCAGATGAGGGAGATCAAAAATGCAAATGAGGCACTGATTTACAAATCTTTCCCTTAATTTACATAATCTAGTGCAACTGTGTTTCCAGGAGAGACTTTTCTGAAAATAAAAAAACAGCCGTGTAGATGGGGTTCCTTCAGAAAAAAACCCACTTTCAAAAGAACATTTATTCCTGAAATGAATGAGAAATAAGGATTCTTTCAAAAACAGTTGTTGTTTTTTGCCCCCCAAATGTCATGAAATCAATAGGAACATTTCCATTGACTTCAGTGGATCTTGATTCATGTGAGGATACTTTCATTAAACTCACATGCATTGAGGTAAGCTTATGTATTGACTATATCCAGGCCATGCAGACCATGCATTGATGTTCAAATCCTGCAGTGCTTGGCCATTTGTTGACAACACTTGAATGTTATTTAGGTGTGACTCGTACCGGACTTCACATGAATAGGGATATTTGGCTTCAGTTTTCAAGTTTGGCCTGCAAAAGGATAAGTGGTTTATCTGGGATTTTGTTTATTTGAACAGTTCCAGGTACAGAAAGGAGGAGTGACAAGGGATGGAGGGGAGAGAGATTACTACATGCCTAATTGTTTCATTGTTTGTTTTCCATTATGTATGTTTGATATTTAAGGCTCAAATCCTTTTGCCAGTTCTGACATTTGGGCCGTGTCTACACTAGCCCCAAACTTCGAAACGGCCATTTGCATGGCCGTTTCGAAGTTTACTAATGAAGCACTGAAATACATATGCAGTGCTTCATTAGCATGCAGGCGGCCGCGGCACTTCGAAATTGACGTGCCTCGCCACCGCGCAGCTTGTCCCGACGGGGCTCCTTTTCGAAAGGACACCGCTTACTTCGAAGTCCCCTTATTCCTATGAGCAGATGGGAATAAGGGGACTTCGAAGTAGGCGGGGTCCTTTCGAAAAGGAGCCCCATCAGGACGAGCCACGCGGCGGCGAGGCGCATCAATTTCGAAGTGCCGCGGCCGCCCACATGCTAATGAAGCGCTGCATATGTGTTTCAGCGTTTCATGAGTAAACTTTGAAATGGCCACCTGCATGGCCATTTCAAAGTTTGGGGCTAGTGTAGACACGGCCTTGCTGTCTGAATTTAATTTGCAGTCGCAATTTATGTACAAAATATTCTGACAACAATCTCGTAGATAACCTTTTTTTAAAAAAAACATAATGCTTATTTTTTCATTTCATTATCATAAAGAGCAAAAACCCCTGAAACAAAAAATCATTAATATTCATTTGCAATAAGTTCATTTTCTTTAATAACTGTGGTTAGAAAGAGAATACAAGAGAAGAGAAATCAGCTTAATGCTTTGAATTACCCGTTCAATCTAAGTCTCAAAGAACACAGGGAAAAAGAATTTAGCCTTGCTATCAAAACAGAAACCTGGCAGGAAATGTGGCTTAATGAAGAAGGCACTTACAGTTCATTATGATTGCAGTTCTTCCAGAACAAGATATTAAACTGGTATCAATGGCAGCCAGTCCTGTAATAAACTTGCTAAAGGGTCTTAAACTAAAAAGTTCAAGGCTAGATTGCATCTCTAAACAGTCACATGCTATCATTTCACACATCATTTTTGCCTGTGCATGTATTCTGGAATGTCATAGTCAGTGTTCTCTTAAAAACTTCTTTTTGCTATCTTTCCTATAGCTAAGTACTTTGGGACCTGGCTCCCTTCTCCTGTTAAGAACTGATTTAAAATAACATTTTTTCATATTTGTTTCCAGTGAACAAATTCCCTGCCCCACAAAAAACTCCAGTAAAGTGCACGAAGAGCAAGTCATTACAAGCAAACTTACTGGCAAATATGCCACTACAACTTAAAAGAGTAAGTGGAAGAGTTTCATCGTAGGAAATCACAGCAAGATCCAGTAGACTTTCTTTTAATCCAGTCCAATAACCAATTTTTTCTACAGTTCTGGTGCGACAATAGTTGCTCATGCTAATTACAACAGAAGTCACTCTGTATTACCCTAAGGGGCACTATTAACCAGCGACCCTTTCAAACTTGAGAGCAAAATAGTGCAAACTGCAATTAATTATACCTTGATCAGGGCTGTCCCTAGAAGTTGTGGTGCCCTACGCATCTTGAGCTCCTGCACACACACCTTGCAGGCAGGGGGAGCTGATCTGCAGGGGAAGGCAGGGGGGTTGTGCTCAGGGATACAGATGCAGAAGCTGTGGGGGGCAGGCCTGGAGCCATGACACAGGGGACACAGGAGAAGGGATGGAACCACCCTCAGCTCTCACTGGGACGAGGTTGCTCCACTTTCTGACACCTCTGATGAGTGCGGAGTCAGGCCCAAACCCTGTTGCCAGCGCCAAACCCCCTGCTAGTCCCCTGGCCAGGTTGCTCAGGGAGGGGGAGGCTTGGGGAGAAGGGGTGGGGGCACAGCAGGGGTGAGAAATGGCAAGGTGAGGGGGTTGTGCCACACCCTGCACCTGCCTACAGACAGATCTTGTAGGCACAGCCCATGGTGTTGGGGAGACAGCTGGGGATGCAACTGGCTGCTGGAGCTCATGCCATTGCATATGTGTCTGCCCAGGACACCACAAAATTTGGCCAATCTGATGTCCCAGATTTCATGGTGCCCTACGTGGCTGCATATTTTGCACATTGGTAGGCTAGGCCTTTCCTTTATAGGCTTGTGTATTCCTGGTTTGTTGTGAAGCTAAGCGTTTGTGGCATGAAGCTCCCAATGCTGCATTCTCCTTTACAACCAGGAACTACAAAAGTAAATGTCAATTTATTTGAACAGTCATGAATTGCAGTAGGCACTATTGTGCTGAAGACAATAAAGGTCACCTTGGATATGGTTAGAGGTCATCGTATGTGTGTAGCTTAAAATGACCTAAAAATAAAAACAGAATTGTTTGGACAAATATCACGTAAGAGGAAAAGTGAGTAGCTAAGAATACAAAGCACTCTTGGAGAAGGGCTTGTCATACAAGCTCACATCTATAAAACACCCTTATTTGTGTGCATTTTTTCCCCAGAAGCATTTCTTTATAAACTACATATTGTCATTTTCACAAAATGTTCATGTCCTAAAAGCCTTTGACAAATCTTTCAGCTGTAATAAATAACAATCAGCAGATGCAGCTAAAAATATCCACCCACTATTTCCACTCTGTAGCTAACTGCATACTAATACAGTACAATTACTACGTAAGCTAAACAACCTGCATGCTTCATACAATTATTTTGATTCTTATTTTTTAACTAGCAAATTGACCCAGCATTTCTTGGGTATTTAAATGAAGTTAGGGTTTTCTCTGATTCTAAAATAAACGGAAAATGTATATGGTTTATGCAAGTGATTGTATTTCTGGAAAATGAAGGAAAAAAGTTTGTATTAATGAAAATCAGAGTCATTCAGAGATTATGCAGAGCTTGTCAGTAGACAACATTTGCAGTCTTTTGCAAGACTACGGGGGGGGCAGATGAGTGTTGGAGTGGGAGCGCTGACCGTAAGGGGTGGGTGGTGTAGGAGTGACTTCACGGGGGCTGGGAGAGATGGGGAGTCATGGAAAGAAACGGTGCAGGGTGCTTCAGTGAGGGCACAGGGTGGGGGGTAAGGACAGAGGGCTTGTGTGGTGAGGGTAGACGGCAGGGATGGACAGGGGCTTGGGTGTTCAGCACTCAGGACAGGGAATGGTGGGTGCTGGAGTAAAGGCAAGGTGATGGAGACATGGAGTATAGCATTTGGTGTGAGTGTGGTGGGAGGCATTGGGTAGGAGACAGAGGTGTAAATGTCACAAAAATGTAAAGTTTAAAGTCCACAGCGTTGGACATTTGCATACAGTGTATATATAATAGAGCAAAAGACAAATGTGAGAACACATTGCCAACATCTACATAAAAAGCTTCTGTCAACAGAAGTGACTACCAAAAGGGATTTCCTGAAAAATCTTCTGTCGACAGACTGAGTCCACACACAAAAGCAGATTGAAAGAGCAATCCATTCTGTCTACAGAGAGTAGCCAGGCTGCCTGGTCTTCTCTCAACAGAACTGCCGACTGGAAGCTCTACAAGCAGAGCCAGAAGACCTGTCTGTCGACAAAAGAGCCCTGAAGCATCTACACAGCTGTTTTCTTGACTGTCAAGAGAGGTGTTATAACCGAACAGGGGGGAGGTATAATGCTGCCAGTGGATGTGTTGGGATTTGTTGACAAACTGCCAACAAAGCACATTTTGCATGTAGATGCTCTGCATGTAAATGCCAGAAAAAGCCTCTTGTGTAGGCGTAGCCACAATGTATAATTTCCTCTGATTATTATGAGATTCAAGTTATAATAATTACAAAATAAATGGGGTAAAGGTGTAACTGATTGCTGGAATAACATGTTTCCTGCTCATTGTTATTAATAAAGGGGCATGGAAAAGCAATCTAAATTGTATTTGCCTGGTTAATTTTCCCAAGAGATGCTATATAATCTATGTTTTATAAACCAGAAGATATAAGGAATATTTCATTAACTAACCAAACTGAATTTAGTAAGGTAAAGTAACAAAAGCAATGTTTTTTATTGCACCCTTTGAAAACAATGGTAACTCTTAAATTACTTTCCCAGAGAAGAATGAGGCCTGTGATAGCAAACTTCCTTCAACTAGAGCTAGTTTATCTGAACTGAAAGGAACATTAATGAGAAATTATTAAGATTGCCCCTCTTCAAAATGAACATTCTTATGGCATGCCTGAATCTGTCTATAATCAGAAAATTATCCCTTCAAGTCACCATTTGACATGCTGTTACCTATGAATAATGAATTTTACATAAAATTTGAAATTCTGGAGTGAATTGGGGGTTAATTTCTATCGATTTTGAATGTGACATTAGCTTTCAGTTCTGTAAGGTAACCCAGTCCTTCACTAGAGCAGGTGCTTATCTTATAGGAATGTCCAAACTTTTAAAAATTTCTTTCTAGAAATTAGAAAGACAGCATGGATGTAATAAAACATTTTATTGGACTCACTTCTGTTGGTGGGAGATGAGTTTTTGAGCTACACAGAGGTCTTCCCAAGTTGGTCTAAAAAAGATATTACCTGACCTGAGAACAGCATGGCTGCAACGATGCTTCAGACAATCCTAGAGTCTGTGAGATAAAACATTCAAGGGAAGTTTTAATATGTGACAAATATTTCTTAATTACATGTTGCAGTGGATGATTACAACATTTAAATCCATACTGTAAAATATGAAATTAACACATCGGTCTTTTTTCATGCTTCCATTAAATAGGGCTGTTTTAAACACAATTAAATTTACCTTGCTTGCCTGGGTCATGTTGGGATTAATGTCAATATATAAAGAATTAGAATGATGAATATACAGTGTATTCATGGTATTCAAATCAGAGAGTACATTTCATAATAGTATCAATTACAGTTGTGTAAAAAAATTCAGCTGGAGCTATGAACTCACTCCAAATCAGGATCAGCTCTGACTCTGTGTTCTCAGACAACCAGCCCAGCTCTGTGAATATTAGCAGACCTTGCATGAAGCAGTTGAAAAGCAAGGGAATCTCCTCAGATCTCCCCTACTACACAGCCATGGTTCTTAAATGTTTTGCCCAGAGTATTATATACTCAGCTGAGGAGATAGAGGGAGAAATATAGAATTTAGAACTGTATTAAAGTCTTCTCCATAACTAGTATTTTTCTTTGCCATTTGTCCCATTTGCTCTTGACAACTTAGTTAGATGCTCATTTTGAAGGGTTGGACAAAAGTCAATCCCAGCTCCATGCCGAGTGGGGACACAGGGCTTAGATGGAAGGACTAGCAAGGCTCAGTCAAGCTGCAATGCTGGACTCAGCCATAGGAAGGAATCAGGGTGCCCCATGAAGAGATTGTGGAGCTTGGACAAGTGACTCAGGCCAACCATGTGGCAGGGGTGTGTCTTGGATGAGCCCTACACAGTGTTTGATTTTCAATTTGGGACATATGGTCACCTTAGCACATTTATTAGTAGTCTAAGCAAAGAGACAAAAAGCTGACTGACCTGCAAACTTGGACTATGCCTTTGGAGGTAAGGGTTCGAATACATTTGGCAAGTCAGTCACAGAAGCAGAAGGACAGGCCAGTGCTATCTGGCTCATTGGAGAACTTCATTTTTGTGGAACCTTTCTCAAAAACTGAAAGTAAAATAAAAAATCTGAATGTGAGCTCAGCTTCAGAACACTTTCACTTTTTTAACCTTGAATGAATTGCCATTTAACTCCTAGTATTTAATATTTTATATAGTTCACATTTTTTGATCCTCTCTACAGCTATTTATTCAGCACCCAAAAAAAACAGCCTAAAAAAACCCCAAACATTTTCAGCCAGTGACAAAAATGGGAGGTGTGTACTTCTAATTGTCAAAGTCTGGCACAGACCACTGACAGATAAGGGTGGGGAGAATAGGAGGCAGTTGCAGCAGCAGTGGTGGCCAGAACCCTGAGTCCTTTAAATCACTGTGGGAGAACCAGAGCACCTCACTGCATGGCTCTGAGAATTACCTATCCCCATTTGGCTCTCAGGTGGAGCTGAGTCTAGCTACCTATCCCCATCCCTTCAACCTAAGGCCCTGCCCCTTCTGGGGTGTGAAGCCAGCCCCATCCATACACACCTTGCTCAGGGGGCTGCCAAAACTGGTGGCACCCCTATGTAGACATATCCTGTGATTGTATGACACAGGACATGTTCTGCTCCATGTGTTCAGTTTGCTTCTGTTTCTCCCACTGTTGTTATGCTAATAACAATATCCCTGCTTCACTTCACATGGTATCTGTTCTCTTTAGTGAGAAATCCTCAGTGCTTGTTGTGTAGATGGATAAATTAAGCAAAAGTAAGCCCACCAGAATATAGTTGGGAAGTGCATTTGGGATTAATATATTCAGTCTGTGATTAAATGAATGAGTATGTCTGATAGCAAGAGAGAATGTAATCAGCTGACTGCAGGGATACAAAGAAGCTGTGCTAATCCAGTGCTGACAGTGAGGATTACAATAGGGTACTAAAATAGTTAATGTGGCATCATAATGTGATTTTTGAGAATTGGATAATTTTTCCTTTCTTGTCCTCCTCTCTAGAACCTGTGCTGCCTCGGTACTTTAATTAATTTAGAAGAGCACTACTAGTAATTACTAGTAAGTTCTATGCAAGATGTACGTGCAAGAAGAGGGGCGGATGTGGGATCCGACCACCACCTTGTCTTAGCAAAGTTCAAGCTGCAACTGAAAAAGCACCACATGTGAGTAAACAGGTCAGGGCCGAGATATAACACAGAACTCCTGAGAGATCAGGAAACAAAAATCACAATTCCAGTTAGAACTGTTAAACAGATATACAGTCCTTAGAGATCTAAGATCAGAAGATGTAGCGGTAGAGCAAGTATGGGAAAGCTCTAAATCAGCATGCAAAGAAGCTTGTGAGAAAATCCTGGGCAAAAGAACAAGACAACACAAAGAACAGATATCACCAGATACTCTAAGGAAGATAAAGGATAGAAAAGGCAAGAAGGCAGTTGTCAACAGCAGCAAGACAGCTATAAAGGCAGAAGCGCTGCAATTGTATGCAAAAGCTAACAAGGAAGTGAAGAAAAGTATAAAGAGGGATAAAAAGAACTTCATGGAAGCACTAGCACAACAAGCCCAGCAAGCCGTAGACCAGAAGAATCTAAAAGAACTGTATAATATCACAAGGAAGATAGCAGGTGCAAGACGGACAGTAGATCGTCCCGTGAAAGACAAGGATGGGAGAGTCTTGTCAAATCTAGCCGAACAACTTACTCGATGGAAAGAACATTTCGAGGATCTCTTAAACTGCTCAGCACCAATAGATCCACCAGACTTACCCTCAGCTCCAATACCACTACCAATAAATACAGACAGACCAACTAAGGAGGAGATAAGGAAGGCCGTTTCTCTCCTGAAAAGTGGAAAAGCTCCAGGGCCAGACTGCATCCCCTCAGAAGCAGTGAAGGTGGACCTTCAAACCTCCACAGACATGCTGTACGAACTTTTGGCAGAATATGGGACACTGAGGAAATACCACAAGACTGGAAACATGGACATATAATTAAAATACCCAAGAAAGGAAGTTTGAATGAATGCAGAAACTGGAGAGGTATCACTCTGCTGTCTATTCCTGGGAAAGTCTTTAACAGGATCCTGTTGGAGAGAATGCAAGCAGAGATTGACAGGCTGTTGAGGGATGAACAAGCTGGTTTTCGGAGTGAGACATCATGTGTAGACCAGATAACAACCTTGAGGATCATCACAGAACAGTCATTGGAATGGAACTCCCCACTGTATATAACTTTCATAAACCTTGAACAGGCCTTTGATAGTGTAGACAGAAATACACTGTGGAGACTGCTGCAGTATCATGGCATTCCCCAGAAGATCACTAATCTCATTCGAGCCAATTACAAACCCTCCACTTGCCAGGTTGTACATAATGGCACTCTGACAGAATCTTTCACTATCCGAACAGGTGTGAGACAGGGATGTCTACTCTCACCATTCGTTTTCCTTATAGTTATGGATTGGATTATGCTAAAAACTACAAGCAGACACCTGAGAGGTGTTCAGTGGACCTTTGCTCGTCAATTAGAGGATATTGATTTTGCTGATGACATTGCTCTCCTGGCACATCGGCATGAGCATATGGACAGCAAAGTTGCAGCACTGGATAGTGCTGCCTCAAAGGCAGGCCTGAAAATCAGTAGATGTAAAACTAGAACTATGAGGGTCAACCACACTAAACAAGACAACATCACTTTAGAGGGAGAGACCCTCGAAGACATTGAACAATTTACTTATCTAGGTAGTGTTGTGAATAAAAATGTTGTTACTGACCTAGACATCAAATCCAGGATTGGCAAAGCCACATCAGCATTTCAAAGTCTGTGGCCAGTATGGAGATCACGCAACATCTCTGTCGAAAGAAAGCTGAGAATCTTCAATTCAAATGTAAACTCCGTCCTGGTGTATGCCTGTGAATCATGGCGCAGCACAAAGTCCTCAGCGCACAAACTGCAGACGTTTTTGATTAGATGCCTGAAGTACATATTACAAATAAGATGGCAAGACAAAGTCACAAATGAACATTTGAGGACACGAACAGGCCAAGAGTCAGTGGGGATCCAAATACAAAGGAGAAAATGGGGATGGCTGGGACATACTTTGAGGAAATGCTCATCCAGCATTGCTCAACACGCCCTAAAATGGAATCCTCAGGGGAAACGCAGCCGAGGAAGACCCTGAATAACATGGAGGAGATCTAAAGTCACGGAAGCACAAGGACTGGGATACTCATGGGGCCAGATTGAAGCCATTGCCCAAGATAGAACCAGGTGGAGGAGCCTTGTGGATGACCTATGCCCCACTTGGGGTTCACGGGTTTAACTAACTAGTAATTATTGCGGTTCATAGATAATACCAGAAGGGACATGGTAATCCTCTAGTCCAGGAGTGGGGATCTGCTGCTTGCAGCTCCCATTGGCTGGGAATGGTGAAACACAGCCACTGGGTGTCCTGGGTCTCCATGGGTGCATACCCTCTGGTAAACAAAGCACCTGGCAGCTTGCCAGCAGCTAACCATGATGAACTGCATGCAGCCTGTGTACCAGAGGTTCCCCACCCCGCTCTAGTCTGACCTCCTATGTAAGGCAGGCTATAATATTTCTCTGAATTAAGTTCTGCTTGAACTAGAGCATAACATCTTGAGTAACATCCAATCTTGCTTTAAAAATTCCTTATCGTGGACAATCAACAACAAACCTTCATGCAATTTACCTTGAATTCATTGCCCTCACTGTTAAAAACGTGCATGCCTCTTCTAATCTGAATTTGTCTGGCTTCAATTTACATAACAAGGTCCAATGGCTGCAGTTGTCTGCTAGATCAATGTAAGGTCAATATAGACCTCTTATTATATTCATTCTTATTTCTGGGTGCTTAGAGACTGGGCAAGAGCCACCCCTTCACCTTGTCCTTGGGAGCCTAAAACAGACTGACCTCTGAGTCTGTCACTATGGCTACGTCTACACGTGAAGCCAACATCGAAATAGCTTATTTCGATGAGTAACGTCTACACGTCCTCCAGGGCTGGCAACGTCGATGTTCAACTTTGACGTTGCGCGGCACCACATCGAAATAGGCGCTGCGAGGGAATGTCTACACGCCAAAGTAGCACACATCGAAATAAGGGTGCCAGGCACAGCTGCAGACAAGGTCACAGGGCGGACTCAACAGCAAGCCGCTCCCTTAAAGGGCCCCTCCCAGACACAGTTGCACTAAACAACACAAGATACACAGAGCCTACAACTGGTTGCAGACCCTGTGCCTGCAGCATGGATCCCCAGCTGCCGCAGCAGCAGCCAGAAGCCCTGGGCTAAGGGCTGCTGCCTACGGTGACCATAGAGCCCCGCAGGGGCTGGAGAGAGAGCATCTCTCAACCCCTCAGCTGATGGCCGCCATGGCGGACCCCGCAATTTCGAAGTTGCGGGACACGCAACGACTACACGGTCCCTACTTCGACGTTGAACGTCGAAGTAGGGTGCTATTCCTATCCCCTCATGGGGTTAGCGACTTCGACATCTCGCCGCCTAACGTTGAAGTTAACTTCGAAATAGCGCCTGGCGCGTGTAGCCGTGACGGGCGCTATTTCGAGTTAGTGCTGCTACTTCGAAGTAGCGTGCACGTGTAGACACGGCTTATAAGGCATGAGTTTCAATCCTTTAATTTTTCTTGTGGCTCTTCTCTGAACTTCTTCTGATTTCCCAACATCTTTCTTGAATTGTGGGCACCAAAACTGGACACAGTGTTCCAGCAGCCAATGCCTCAGAACCAAATACAAAGTAATATAATCTCCCTATTCCCACTTGACATTTCCATCTTTATACATGCACAAATTACATTAGGCCTCTGGGTCATTGCATTGCACTGGAAGCTGTGGGTTGGAAGAAATTCCCTCAGCTACACATATTTGAATCCAGCAGGTGTAACAGCCATCCTTCCATAAGTATATACAAATAAGCACCTCTGTGGAACAAGAGCAAATCATTACACAAAGCACAGGGCACATGAAAGCCTGTTCAGATGCCTGAGCTCTATGAGAAGCAGAGTTTCACTTTGGGCTGAATATAATTATAAAAGCCTGGGTAATGACTGACTGAGCTGTATGGGTACATGACAAAGGGAGATGCACTAGCAGCATGACCCTAAGAGAATGCTTAAAGTGAGTGCTTTTGAGTAGATTTTGTCTGGGAAAAGAAACTTGGGATGTTAAGAAAGGAAACAGTTTCCTGTCTGAGTCTTACAGTGTTCAGGAAAATAGGACTTTGAAGCTATCTTGCATATTTACAAAGGATGTGCCCAAAGAAATATGTCTCTCTCAGTGTCAGCTCCTACCTGGGAAAAAGAGCTCAAATGCAGGTTAACCATCCTGTTCAAAAGGGGTGTATTATTTTATTATTGATTTTTGAAAGGGTGACCATCTGCCCCATATTGGGAGGACAGTCCCATAGTTGGGATACCAAAAAGGCATCCCAACTTATTTTTCAAAAGGGACAAATTGTCCCACTAGGCCCTGGGCAGCTGAAGGTGGGGCTGGGAGTGCCCACAGCTGCCGCTTTCCTGGGGCTATGGGGCCGGGAGCACCCAAGCCTGCCGCTGCTGCCCTGGGGCTTGGTAAAGCTGGGTGGAGCTGCCCCTCCCCTCCATCTCCCATATTTGGGACACGGAGATATGGTTGCCCTGATTTTTGAGCAATGCTCAGCACTCTTTAATTTCAACGAACATATGCTGCCATCACAAAAGATATCACAATCAAAAGACTAGCATTAAAAGAAAACATTTGACAGGTGTTTTATTGACAACTTGTTCTACTGTGATGGCAGCATGTGATCCTCTCCCTCCCTTTACCTCCACTGTACACATTTTTGCCAGCAGATGGTTCTCTGCCTTTTCTCAGCTGAGTGATCTCACCCAAACACATTAGCACTCTTACTCACCTATTCCTCACAAGAGGTGCATATATTTACCCATTATAATCTTAAAGTGTTAAATGAGCGATAACTTTAAAAAACAACCCACTTCTAAAAATCAAAGGCCCGTAATTTAAATTAAATAGTTCCACAATTGTGTATTTGTTATTTATTACTAAACTTAATCCATGTTAATCCCTGTGGAATATTTACAATACATATACTTTATGCCCTGACTTGGCATAGGGCTAATATGCCAATTTTACCTTTACTTTTGCTAAATCATGCCATTATATCCTCCGTAGAATATCTGATAATGTGGTATAAAGGAACACCTGCTGGATTTTGGAGGGGACCAGATTACTCAAGACTGACAAATACAACTGTAAATTATACTGGTAGTACAATATTACAGTTCCATACCGTTATGTACGCTGTATATTCTGCATACTTTATAAGTTATATATTTTAGCTAGGCATGGATTCAAATGGTATTCACAAGGGCACCATACTTGTATCTGTCTTATTTAAAAGTACTTCTCTAGCTTTTATACCCAGCTCATATTTTTGAGACTAACTCAGCAGCAGGCAATAAACCAGATGTGATTTGTCAGGATTAGCCCCTGTGAGGCTACTGGTGCTTTATCTGCACATCTGCATGTACAGCTACTTGCAGCTCCCATTGGAAACTGGGAGAAGGGGCGCAGAAAGGAACACCACTTCCCATTGGACAAGAATGGCAATCTGTGATCAATGGGACCTGCAAGCAGCTATACCTGCAGAGGCACAAGTGAATAAAGTGGTGGTGGCCCACCAGGGCCTAACCCTGACAAACAGCATCCAATCTATGGACCGTTTATTGCCCACCCCAGCCTAACTAATAATGGCCATAGCTGTGAAAGGTGTGAGGTGCCCATTTCAATCCAATTAACCATTGGAACAACTAACTAAGGGTTGGGGACAATTCTCCATCACCAATCATTTTTAAATCAAAATAGGGTGCTTATCTAAATTATTTTGGGGAAGTTCTATGGCCTGTGATGCAGAGGAGGTCAGACTTAATGATCACAATGGACTCTTCTGGCCTTGGAATCTTTTAATCAGAGGATCCTATATGGCTCAAATCGTAGAAGAGCTAATATTAATTTACATAAAGGTTTCAAAGATGGAGTCTTATGCAGCATCCAGCGATACATAGTTTTTCTTGGATATTATTCTTGTTTTCTGTAGCATGTATTTCTTTCCAGTAATGATTGGTAGGCAGGACCATAGGGCATGATAAAACGTTCCCCGTAGGTCTTCCAGCATTGATGAGGGGCTGAACCTGAAGTTTTGTATAATTTATAATGTATGCCAACTAAACTAAATTGTCTTGCATTGAATTTCCATAAAATTACAGGACGTAAAACATGCTTTCTATCGATTTCAATGGGAATTGGATAGGTCACTCAGCTTCTTCAGCAAGATGCAAAAAGTTCCACAGCAATGTACATTTGTTGGACAAATGCAATGTATTTTTACGTTGAAAGTTTCCTGAGCTGCTACTACAAAAATAGTCAACTTGAGAAGCACAGTAAGGTCTCAGAGTACGGGACCCCACTCTTAAGCACCTCACCCCAATTCCTATTGTTAACCGTGTACCGTGATTTCCAGTTCTGCTTAACTCGCTCCCCCTGTCCTGGCTCAACCACCCGCAGCGCCGCACGGCACCACAGCAGCTTCCCCCGCAGCTCCACTCACCACCTGCCCGCAGCCCCCACTCGCCCATGCCTGGCTCTGGCTTACCACCGCTCGCACGCAGCTCCGGCTCACCCCGCAGCCCCCGGCCCGGTTTAAACCGCCCTCGAGCGGCTCTAGTTCAAGCCACCGCCCTGTGCGGCTCCCATGCAACCACGCTACCGGCTCACAAGCCACCCGCCTCCCCCCACGGCTCTGGTACAACCCCCTTGGCTCACAAACCGCCCACTTTGCCCCCCCCACCCCGCGCGGCTCCGCTGGAAGCCCCCCTGGTTCACAAGCCACCCACCCGCCTCCCTCCCCACCCCCACAGCTCCAGTGCAATCCCTCGGCTCCCATGCCCGCCTGCCCAGTCAGCCACCCACCCCATGCAACTCCGGTTCAACCCCCCTCCCCCCAGCCAGCTCACTACCCACGCACGGCTCTGGTTCCAGCTCAACCCCTTGCACCCCAGCTCACCACCTGAGCGCAGATCCAACTCAACTCCACCCCTAGCCCAACCCACCACCAGGCTTAACCTTCCCCAGCTGCCACCCCTAGCCCAGGACTTACCTTTCTGCTGCTTCCCCGGCTGCAGAACATGTGTTCTGCCTGGGAAAAAGCCAGACCCCACTCACCCGAAATCCGGGTTTACATGAGGGTGTGTGGAACATAATCCTTATGTACTCTGAGACCTTACTGTACATGCCAAAGTCTACATTGCTTTACACCACAGACTTATAGTAGATAATATAGACTTTTAGTTTTGTAGATTTCTGTTATGCTACTATAGACTCTGTTAAGACTTTCTGCTGGGTAACATACATTCCTTATTACTCTGTTCACTCTCTAATATGTTAAATTGTAACACACATTCTTTGTTCTTGCCATGCTTCAGTTGTGTAAATGTGTGCCTGTGTGTGTGAATGAGAGAAAGAATGGATACGAAAGGACCTTCAACACCCAGAGGATCAGAGATGGAGCCGAGGGCTCGGGGCAAACCAACACAAGGCAGATTGACTATCTCAAAACTGGAGGCAAGCACACCTTTGATGAGGAACTTGTAGTACCCAGAGGCACTGAGACCTTATCTGGGGTGAGTAAAGTCTCTGCTCTACAGCTGCAACTGAGCACCAGTTTGCCGTTAGTTCACATAGTAGGGTGCAGGGCTTTAGACCTTATGATGGTAGGTTCTGTTCCTGGTGCTGGCAACCCAAGTCAGTCGGTATTGCAAATGGATAAGAACTTTTCCAGACAACAAAGTTGGAGAAGACTAGATGAGGACTTTCCCAAGAGAGCAACGCTTTTCTGCCATCAGCATGCAAGGCAACACCCAGATGAGGTTGCACCCAGAAGGTCTGCTGGAAATGCTGGGAACCGTTGGACTGTTTGAAATGCTGAGCAATTGAGTAAGTCCTGATAAAGTGAAACACATGCACTTGTATGAGGGAAAACCCCATAAAGAATGGGGTGTTTTGTCTTAATCTTTGGTTTCTGTCCTGCTGCAATGTGGAGCACCAGTCAAGACAGAAAGAACTCGGCTCACCGCCCACATTCCTGATCTATCTGGCCAGTAGGTCAGGATGGGCAACAGACTGGTAAGTATAACATCAGAAGGATGTGTGTGTATGTGTCTGAAAGTAAATTCTGCTTTGCCTGTATTTTTAATAAATGTGGCATGGTGCCTTACCCCCCTGAAAAAGATCCTATATGCTTCTTTTAAGCATAAAACCTATTGCAATTCTACTGAGGTCTGCAAGGCCACACAGGGTTTAGGTCAGCTCATAAATTGACCTTTTCCATCTATAAATTCTGCCACTACATATAATATCTGATTACTGTAATTTGCAAGCCATAGGGAAAAATGACTCTGTTCTTCCTTTTGTTTTCTTTCTGCATTTAATACTACTTCACATATAGTCATTCCCCCTGGTTTTGTTGATGCAGATAGAACCTGTGTTCTTTGGTGCAGTGAACAAAGAGATCTGGGGATTAGTGTATTACCCCAAAAATGGAGCCTGGTCCTGTGCTGTAATATAAATAATGGCAATGGCTAGTAGTACTTTTCCTCTCATGTACAATTATGACAATATTGCACTCAGACAGTTCTGAAAAGAGTACACATGCACTCTCATCCCCAAGCCCTACTTGATGTTTATCTGTAACAGAAGCAGCAGAAATGAAAATGGAAAGACGGCAGGCAATAATCGGACATATGTGCACTTAGAAAGGTTGAAAAGAGAGAAGGACTGTTAGGTCCAAACATGTTTGCTGTTGTTGCTAATGGATTTACCCACTTTTCCCTCCCTAGTTTCTTATAAACATAAGGAGGGGTGCAGAAATACCTCCATGAAAAAGTTCAAAAATGATTTTTTATATGATCAGCATACGAAATTTAAAGTGTGAGTTATCAGAAACATGACATCCGAAATTAGTGAATATATAGATAATAGTGGTGTCCCTTTATGTCTGCAGGGGTAACGACACATTCAGGAGAACAGCTGGTCCATCTCATAACTTGTAAATTCACATTAAGGAGATCATTGGCATGAAGTCTCAGTTGATCTAATTTTCTTGGTATTTTTCTTTTGTAATACCACAGAGGAAAACAGCTGTAGAGAAGATGGTGTGGTGATATAACAAAATGCCTTTTTTAAGGTAGATATGGAAAATTTAACTGACCATACAGATTTTTTTCTAGTCTTTAATCCCAGACTAACCCGTAACTTCCCTCTATGAAATAGAAACTCCATGGTCACCTTAATCTTAGAAGATATGGTACCAGACCTTCAAGGCCTGTCTCACATATTTAGGTTGGTTGAAGCAAATGCTCTTATTACTCCCCTCTTGATATTCATCAGTTCCCTGTTAAAATATCAGGACATATAAGTCTCAGAGAAGTAGCCGTGTTAGTCTGTATCTTCACAAAAAAACAAACAAATAAAAACCAGTCCTGTAGCACTTTGAAGACTAATAATATTATTTATTAGGTGATGAGCTTTCTTGGGAAAGACCCACATTTTCACAATAACAAATTTATTATTACTATTTTCATCCAGATCTGAAGAAGTGGGTCTTTCCCATGAAAGCTCATCACCTAATAAATAACTTTGCTAGCCTTTAAGATGCTACAGGACTGCTTTTTTGTTTCAGGACACACAGAGCTTTCTTGGTAAGTCATTCACATATCAAAGTCATTTTAACCCTTGCTTACTTTTTCTCTGTGCTAATATATTCCTCAGGCTCCTCCCACAACAGGGCAACTATATATCCCTCATACTGATGTAGCTGCCCCAGGCAGACTTGAACTTGAGACCCTACCAGCTTAATGCAGGCTCCTCTGCAGTTTAAGCTAAATACCAGCTGTTGCTCAGCTTAAACTATAGAGGTTACATATTCTTTTTACATGTTGTGGTCTAGGTACCATGACATGGAACAGTTAGTCAAAAATAGATGTGTAGGTTACACTGACAGTATCAAGCAAGTACTCAATGAAGCTGTCAATAATTTTGAATGAGAAATGTGCTTAAGAAAGATCCTGAGAAAGATTTTAGCTCATGTAAATTGGTGTTTCGCTGAAGTCAATAAAGAGGTTAATTTCTGCTGCCTGGGAGTTTGGTTTATGATATCATATGTACAGATGGGTAAAAACTCACTGAATAAATAACTCATGTACTCTGAGGCCAGCATTCACACCTACACTTCATCTGTGTTTCAGCTCTGCTGCAGTGAGCAAGTCCTGTCTCCCAAAAATTTCGTATGTTGTTCCAGTTGATTTCAATTATCTCCCAGCTGTCAAGAACAAACCCTTGCATAGTTACTAGAAATCAATGTACGTTTGATACTATCAGGACACTTCAGCAAAATATGCCCTCCGGCCTCCTTCTGAGAAGCAGACCTGTAGAGTCCCTCACCCTGCTGCACAGCACAGGAGTGAAGATGAGTAAGAGAAAAGCTGTACAGAGGCCCAAGGATGTGCACAATATTCATTTGCAGTCAATCAGCATTTTGCTCTTCAGAGTTTGATTGGTACAGCTAGACAGGAAGTGTGGTCCACAATTCCCTCTCTCCTTGGAAGATTTTTTTTTGTTAATTACTATTGCAGAAAGAAGGAGTCAGGTTGTGGTTTGAGTTCAGTTCTAACTTCCCTTTTAACTTCCCATTCCCAGTGAGGTTAACAGTAATTGATAGATAGCTGCACTTAGCCTTGTTTCTCTGTGTATGGATTCTTGGTCCTCAGCTAGCAAGCAACATCCTGCACAATTGCACAGGGACGGTGACAGTTTGTAGGGGTGGGGCAAAACCACCCTACTCCTTGTGGTGAATCTTGGTGGGTAGGAATGGATAGCAGAAGAGTGTAAATTCAGTAAAAAAGAAACTTGACATTGATTGGATAACAGTTCAGCCACCTCAAAGAAGTTGTTTAGCTTTAGAAGCCATAAATCATGTACACATGAACTAGTATGACAATATCTCATTGGGCCAAATATGGGATACGGGGGAATGATGCCATCCCAGCCAAAATGGGATGGATGGTTACCCTACATGGGAGTCAGGGGGTGGCTGCCCTCTGGGGGCTGCCATCCTGCTGTGGGTTCTGTGGGGATGGGTGGAGCTGCAGTTCTCAGCTTCCCCATGACTTGGGGCACCGGAAACAGGGCTGCCGTCCTACCAGAAAAGCTTCTGGCTTCCATCAACTGCGAAAAGCTGGGTGGAAGCCACACTGATCCAACTCCAGGCTCCCACCAGCTGGGGGAAGCTGGGTGGCAGCCTCACGTATCCAGCTCCCACCTCCCCCGACAGGGGGAAGATGGGTAACAGCCAGGTGGCAGCTACACAGGTCTGGCTACTGGCTCCCCACAGCCAGGGGGGAAGTCAGGGAGCAGCCATTTGGGTCTGGCTCCCAGTTCCCTCAGGCAGGAAAAGCCAGGGGGCAGCTGCATTGGTCTGGTTCCTCCCAGGTGGGGGAATCTAGGGAGCAGCTGCACCGTGGTGCAGTTTCAGCTCCCAGTTCCCCAAGCTGTGGAAGCCAGAACTGGGGGCAGCCACCTACACTCCTAAAAGAGTGGAGTACACCTTTGGCAAAATAAATTGGGATGCCAGAATGGCACCTGAAATGTGGGGCTGTCCCACCCAAAATGGAGTGGATGGTCACCTTAACATGACTACAACTGCACACCACAAAAGAACAGAACCTCAGATGGTGAATCAAACCTTTCATGGAAGAAACTAGCCAGAATAGTACACCAGACTTACAGATCCTTCCACCATAGCTATATTGAGAGTCCTCTGAACCAAAGGATACAATTACTCCATTGACATCAACAGAAATTTTGCTATTAACTTCAACAGGACTAAAATTTCACCAGAGTATTATATACAGATGTTGTCTATATATATTCCAAACTTATGACCTACGTTTTCAGAATAAATGCACAAGGATGCTTATTTGTACAAACAGTAATGTGCATGGAAATCAGATGTATGGCTGTAAAGTCTTCTGATTTTACATAAACTGTTCTACATTTTTCTGTAATATGTTAATGCTGTTTTGGGAATGGGGAGAACTGATGATGAATTCATTGATGATGAGTTGAGCCATTTCTCTACCCCCCCTCCCCACACACACATTGCTTTTAATATATTGTCAAAATCTGTCAAAAATTCTGACAGGTAACAATAAAGACATTTGGAAGAGGAGGAGTACAGTAATTTGTATTAAAAATGTGTAGTTACTAATCAAGAACTTCTAACACTATTTTTACAAACTGAGTCCCATCTTGCACAAGTGCATGCAACATGCTTAGTCTTACACACTGCAATTCCATTGGGACTATTCATAATGAGAAAAGTTAATTACATCATGCTGTCACAGCAAGCTATGTGTCTGTCTCCGTCCTGAGCTCTGAGTGCACCTTTCAGGTCTGGTGCAGTGGAATTCCATAATTCCCCCACTCTTAGACAAGGCTCGGGGTTACAGTAGTATGTGTAGCAATCATGCATACCCAACAAATCCAGCCGGATTCAGGAACATAGGGGATAGAGTCACCGTGTGGCCAGGTTTTCCATGGTTGTCTCTTCCAAGGTAGCTGTTACAGAAAGTCGGTAAGTCTTCCTAGGACATTTAAAATCCCAGTTTTTGTCACCACCTGTTCCTCAGCCTGCGTTTACCTCTTGGTTTCCTCTCCATACACGGGGCTGCTCTTGGTCCTGCTGAGTCGCTGCCCCAGAATGACAGGGAGAATGGTTCACCTTGGAGGGTTAGGTTTGACATTGCCTGGGGTAGAGGCCAGAGCTGTAGAAGGCTGGGCATTCTCCTTGGGTGAGAGTTGCGGAGAGAGACACAAGGATGATTAAAGGCTTTGCAGAAGGGAAGTGGGGCCTGGGCCTGGTATGAGGGCCTTATATTTGTCTTGGCACCCTCTCCTCATGCTTCTCCGTGTGCAAGGTCATGCTCCTCTTGTTGGTCCTAATTGTCCTCCCCCATCCCCTTCTTTTAGTGCTTTGAAAGTGGCAGTCCTGCTCTGAGTACCTGTGACTAGTAGTAAATGAAGTGATTAGGCAGCTTCTAATAGAAACAATAAAAAATAGTGCCTACATTGCACACTCACCAGCTCAGTTAGACAGATATGCGCTAGCTCTGCTCAGTCTAGAATGCTGAAAATAGCAGTGTCAGTGCACATTGCACATAGCTGACCTACTCAGTTCTAATAATAATAACAACATGTTCTGACATGTTTTGCAAGTCAGAAGAATGGTCAGACCAAAGGTCCATCTAGCCCAGCATCCTGTGTTCCAACAGCAGCCAATGCCAGGTGCCCCAGATGGCTCAGGCTAACCACCCAACCATGTAGACAGGGGAGCTGGGCAGCTACCCAAGCTGCTGCTCAATATATCCCTCTGTTATTTTTAGCATGCTAGCTCAAGAAGAATTAGCATGTGTCTATGTGCGCCAAGAAGCACCTGTCTAGCTGCAGTGTGCATGTGCGGATAGTGAGAACAACGTATTAAAAAACAAAACAAGGCAAACATTCATTATAGCTGCAGGAGCACCATTTCAAATTTTGGGTAACAGTGCACCTCTAACCATGATTCCCCAGGGTCTATTTAGGCACTTGAAAATTCTGGTTTTCTGACAGATAATTTAGCAGTTGGCTGACAGGAGCCCTGTATCTAATTCCTGTATAGGAGAAAAACAATTAGACCCATTCAGCTCTAATAATTTACTATATAGTAATAATTTATTATAACATGTTCTGCTATCCTTTGGCAAGTCAGAAGAATGGCCATACTGAGTCAGACTAAAGATCCATCTATCCCAGCAGCAGCCAGCGTCTTCTGACAGCAGCCAGCATCTGGTGCCCCAGAAGGAACGAACAGAAGAGGTAATCATTAAGTGATCAGTCTTTGCCACCCATTCCCAGCTTCTAACAAATGGAGGACAGGAACACCATCTCTGCCCATCCTGGCTTTTTTGAACCTGTTCTAGTCTTGGCCTTCACAAACTCCTCTGGCGTGGAGTTCCACAGGTTGACCATGCATTGTGTAAAAAAGTGCTCTCTTTTGTTTGTTTAAATCTGCTACCTTTTTATATGAATTTGGTGAATCCTGGTTCTTGTGTTATGGAAAAGAGTAAATAACACTTTTTTATTCATTTTCTCCACATCAGTCATGATTTTATCCTCCCTTGGTATTCTCCGTCTTATCTATCCCTTTTTCAATGACAAAACAAAGTAAGGTATTAAACAAAATAAAACATGCCAGCTAAGCCTAACGCTCTAAGAAATTTGTTACACACAATTTCTTACCTCATCAGTAGTTCTAAAAATCTTTTCTCACAAGCTGGGAAGCCTGCCAGCTTGGGCCTGACCCTTCCTCAATCCAGTCTTAGGTATTTTCAGTAAAACAAAGAAGCAGAAATATAGAACTTTCAAGACTAGCAAAATAATTTATTCTGTGATGAGCTTTCATGGGCCAGACTCACTTCAGATCAATTTCATTTCCAATACAGACTGACATTCATAAGTACAAAGAACAGCAATAAAAAATGCAGTAAAAACTGACAAATCAAATAGGATTGAAGGAAGGGGGTGAGGGGATGTTAATTGTCCTGTCTGAGACAAATATGAGCATCAAAGGAAGGGAAGTAGTCCTTGTAATGAGTGAGGTAGTTCATGTCTCTGTTCATACCATGGATTTTCAGTAGCTATCTTGGGGCAAATAGGGGTGTTGTGAGATCTACTGTTTGGTTTCCTATTTTAAATCTCATTTACCAAAGGCAGGAATCCTTACCATTCAGTTTACATTTTTTTCACACTTCCAGTGGAGGAGTACAGCATCCAAAATAGATCCCAGCATCAGGTGACCTGGCCATTTGTCTTGGGAGGACCAACCATAGTCCAGGCTTACAGAAAAACAAGAGTACTACAAGATCACTGTCCGGAGTACTGGATCATGAAGTTCATTGAGTACTACTAATGGCCTTCACTTAGCATGTCTAGATTCGTAAACTGGTTTACACTTCATATTTCTAATTTCAGATAGAAAAATGATACATGCACACAAATAGAATTAACCATTCAGCAGATTATAATTTTAAATTATTGTATATTGCATAAAACATTTTCCAGTTATGCATAAGCATATTTTCATAAAGAATAAGCAATGCAATATCACACCACTATTTGCTTCTCTCCATTTTCACCACTTATTCCTATCCTTTCTTTCCTATCTTTTGACTGGAGTAACTGACAATGCCTTCAGGCTCATCTAATGATTTTTAGTTCACTTGAATGACAAGCCTTTTGTTATCTTATCACCCTGTCTCTGTTTATAAACAAACTCCCTGCCTGGAAGGATGTGCTGATCCCTGTTTCTGAATTCATCATATATCACACCTAGGCTGTATTGCAAGTAAGAAATCTATCTGGGGCTCACGTGATTAGATCACCAGTAAGAGAATTCAGGGTGGATGTAGAAAGCGGGGTTAGAGCCTCTTCAGCCCTGCAAATGATTCCCCTGTACATGTATTTCTGCTTGATGGTACCCAAGACAGGCCTAGCTTGTTAATGCATCTGTGTGAAAAGTACATTTAACTCACTGTACTCACTTGGATCTTGCTATTTCCCTGGTTGTTTTCCTTCATAATCATCATCATCAACCACCATGGGCTTAGCACCTGTTGGTGTCCAATGCCTCCCTTACTATTTCCTTCCATCTTTCCCTGTCCAGTGCAGAGTGGCATAGTTTCCATAGACTAGTTCCACACCAATCTACAATATCATCTTCTCATTCTCTGTGGGGTCTGCCTGTCCTATTTGAACTGTCCATTATGCCAAATACCAGGATCTTAAATATTCACTCATAGTTCGCTTTGCAGGTATACCTGAATAGCTGTAGCTTCCATTGTATAACCTTCTGCAGGAGGTTCTCTTTCAGTTGTATCTTCTATACATTTCCTTGTTGGTGACCTTTTGCATCCATCCTATTCTCAGGATCTTTCTATAATAATTCCTTTTGAATGCCAACATCCTTCTCTTCAAATCTTTTGTTATCATCCATGTCTCATGACCATACAACATGCTGCTGAATACGTTTTCAAGATGCTCAGCTTTGCTCCTAAGCTAATTGTTTTGCTTACCCAGATCTTATCCATCACCTTCAAACTCACTCTTGCTTTCTCTATTCTAGTCACGATTTCCTTCTTACAGTCTGGATCGTATATTATGCTGCTCCCCAGATACATGAACTTCTCTATGTTCTGTAGTTAAATCCCATCTACACTGATCTTCCTTCCCAATTCCTTACCTTCAAATACCATTGCTTTTATTTTATCAATGTTCATAATCAGCCCGTACCACTTCCCTTCCTCATTTAGCATCTGCACTGTTCTCACTCAGGCTGCTTCTACACTAGCACACTAAGTCAAAGTAGCCTATTTTGAAGTAACAGAGAGTAAGCCGTGCTAGTCTATACACTATCAAAACAAAAAGCAGTCAAGTAGCACTTTAAAGACTGAGTCTGTTCTGGTCTGGCTATGGTCTGAAGAAGTGGGTCTGTCCCACGAAAGCTCACCTAATAAACTATTTTGCTAGTCTTTAAAGTGCTACTTGACTGCTTTTTGTTTTGATTTTGAAGAAAGGACATTGTAATAGGCTACTTCGATGCATATCACCTACACGTCCTCCAGGGCTGGTGCTGTCGACGTTCAATGTCGAAGTAGCAATGGGGAACATCGAAAGGAGCCACCCCGGAAGGAAACATGGAGCGTCCACACACATAAGTGCTCCCTGTCAAAATATGGGGCTAGGAAAGCCCGTGGACTGGGTCACAGGCTGGACTAGCCCTTCCGGGTCAAAAACAAGCTTCTCCTTTAAAGGCCCCCTCCAAGACACACTGGCCTGCACAGTACGAGGTCCGCAGAGTACTCTCCACACTCTTGCAGACCAAGTCACAGCAGCTATGGACCCCCCAGCAGCAGCAGCAGGAAAAGGAGGAAGAGGAAGACTCAGCCACCCAGTCCAGGGCCACCCCCACTGCTTGTCCCTATTACAGGGAGCTCAGGGCCATCTTTAGTCAGCTTAAACTCAAAAAGGATGCATACAAGAAATGGAAATGTAGACAGTTGACTAAGGAGGAGTATAAACATACGGCTGGAGAATGCTGGTAAGTAATCAAGAAAGTGAAAGCACAATTGGAACTGTAGCTGGCAAGGTATGTGAAGAGTAACGAGAAGGGTTGCTACAGGCATATTAACAATAAACAGGTTATCAGAGAAGGTGGGGGGCCATTACTGGATGAGGGAGGTAACCTACTGGCAGATGATGTAGGAAAAGCTGAAGTACTGAATGCTTTTTTTGCCTCAGTTTTCACGGACAAATTGAACTTCCACATGATGGTCCTAGACCATGCAGTATGGGAACGTGGAGGGCAGCCATCTCTGGGGAAGGAATAAGTTCTGAGCTATCTAGAAAAACTAGATGTGCACAAATCCATGGGTCTGGATTTGATGCACCCAAGGGTACTGAGAGAATTAGCAGAGGTCATTGTTGAATCTTTGGCCATTATCTTAGAAGATTCTTGGAGATCAGGGGAGATACTGGATGACTGGAAAAAGGGAAACATAGTGCCCATCTTTAAAAAGGGAAAGAAGGATAATCCAGAGAGCTATAGACTGGTCAGCCTTACCTCAATCCCTGGGAAAATAATGGAGGGCATTCTCAAGGAATCCATTTTGGAGAACTTGGAAGAGGGGAAAGTGGTCTAAAGTAGCTTACATGGATTCACGAGGGGCAAGTCCTGCCTGACCAATCTGATTGGCTTCTATGATGAGCTAACTGGCTCTGTGGACATGGGAAAGTCAATGGATGTGATATACCTTGACTTCAGCAAGCTTTTAATACCGTCTCCCACAACATTCTTGTCCATAAGTTAGGGAAATTTGGATTGGATCCTTGGACAATAAAATGGATAGAAAGCTGGCTTGATGGTCAGGCCCAATGGGTAGTGGTCAATGGCTCAATATCTGGATGGTGGTCGGTTTCAAGCGGAGTGTCCCAAAGCTCGGTTCTGGGGCAGGTGTTATTCAACATCTTTATTAATGACCTGGATGAGGGATGGGATTGCACCCTCAGTAAGCTTGTGGATGACACAAAACTAGGGGGAGAGGTAGGTACATTGGAGGGCACAGAGAGAATACAGAGTGACCTGGATAAATTGGAGGATTGGGCCAAAAGAAATCTGTTGCGGTTCAACAAGGAGAAGTGTAGAGTCTTGCACCTGGGGCAGAAGAATTCCAAGCATTGTTATAGGCTGTGGACCAACTGGCTCAGCAGCAGTACGATGGAAAAGGACCTAGGAGTTATGGTGGATGAAAGCCTGGATATGAGTAAACAGTGCGCCCTTGTAATCAAGAAGGTTAATGGCATACTAGGGCTCATTAGGAGGAGCATTTTGAGCAGATCTAGAGAAGTAGTTATTTCTCTCTATTTGGCAGTGGTGACGCCACACCTGGAACATTGTGTCCAGTTTTGGGGCCCACCCGCTCAGTATAAAAAGGATGTGGATTTGCTGGAGCAGGTTCAGCAAAGGGTAACAAAAATGGTTAATGTGCTGGAGCACAAGACCTATGAGGAGAGGCTGAGGGATCTGGGCTTATTTAGTTTACAAAAGGGAAGACGTAGAGGTGATTTAATAACAGCCTTCAACTTACTAAAGGGGAGCTCTAAAGAGGAGGGTGACAAACTGTTCTTGGTGGTGTCAGATGGTAGAACAAGGATTAATGGCCTGAAATTGAAGAGGGAGAGGTGTAGGTTAGATATTAGGAAAAACTACCTCACCTGGAGGGTGGTGAGGCATTGGACCACATTGCCTAGAGAGGTGGTGGATTCTCCATCCCTCGAGGTTTTTAAGTCCTGGCTTGACAAGGTCCTGGCTGGGATGACTTAGTGGGGTTTGATCCTGCTTGAAGCAGGGGTCTGGACTAGATGACCTCCTACAATCCCTTCCAGCCCTATGATTTTGTGATTCTGTGAAGTCATCAAGTTCAGTCTCCTGCTTTCACAGCAGGACCTATCACCATCCCTGACAGATTTTTTTTTAAATCTAACCTACCCAGGTCCCTTGAAAGGCCCCCTCAAGGACTGAGTTCTTAACTCAGGATTTACAAAGCCAATGCTCTAACCACTGAGCTGTAAACATCCCAAAGCCTAGTCAACGTCCAGGATTGGTAAAGTATTACACAGCAGCTTCATGTCATAGAATCATGGAATCATAGGGCTGCAAGGAACCTCAGGAAATCACTGAGTCCAGCCCCCTGGACTTGTTCACAAATTTCTGTGCTATCATAAATATGACTGTCCTAAGAATGTAAATTTTCCAGAAACAGCATTTACTAAATGAATGTATGATCAATGCTTTACAATTTAAACATGTGATTTTGTATTTAGGAAAAAGGTTAGGAGAACCTAGTTTTAAAATGGATTTGACCATTATTTTTAACTTCTCTCTGCTATTCCACACAATATTTAAACTCTAATTTCTCATACAAGCTACAGGCATTTTAATACTTCCACATCTCTGCAATTAACACTGCTCAGTTTCATTTACAAAGGAGGTAAAAGTAACAGTATAGTAGAGAACAGTATTTGCTACCATCTTTACATGCTCGTGCAGTGGGAATAGGATTAAACAATGCTTTATTTTCCAAAAATGATTTGAAATGGAACGGCTAAAATGAAGAAGTTTAAAATCATTTAACTAAATGATTAAATCCTCCCCAACCACCATATGAATTAAAAAAAAAACATCTACACAGGTTTAATTAAAGCCAAGATGGTGATTGTAACCATGCATGACTCACCACCACAGCATTGCCTCTGATCCCTCAGGAATTAGTTCAATCCAAGTTCCAGAGTCCTCTCTTCTGGGCAACATCTCGCTCGCTGTTACCTATTTGTTCTCCGCTACCCATTATCAGGACCCACATCCCTCCCAGACCACAGTGTCCTTCCCTCAGGATACGCCTCACACTCTCTGGGGTCCTCCTTTCCCAGGGAACTCCAACCCCCTATACCACCTTGCCTCTATAACCCACTGCTAGTCATCATCTAGCCTCTTATCTTAGGAGGTAACTGCAGCCTGAAATGACTGCAAGGGGTTTGGACTTTTTGCCTTCCCTACCCTGGCTGCTTCTCTGCAGCCCTAGCCTCCTTGAGTCTTGTCTCAGGCCCTTGCCTGGCCAGAGCTCGCCAACTCTGCCTACATTTCTCCAGCAGTACTCTGCCACAGGAAGCCTCTGTAATTTCCCTGACAGCCAGGTCCCTCCTGCTCCACATCTGGAGAAACAGTCTGCTCACCTCCTCTCCCAGAGCCCCTATTTATACAGCTCCTGGTGAGCCCTAATTGACAGTTAATTGCCTCAGCTGCTGACTCCACAGCCTCAGTCCTCTCCCAGGACTGGGTTTAACCCTTTATCCTCCTGGAGTGCAGTGACCACCCTGCTCCAGTGACATAGCATGGCATAATGCAATGGGAGAAGAAGCTGTATGCTCATAATGCTTAATTGTTTTAAAAAGAATCGCTGTATGAGGGACAACTGAGTTGTGGGTCTGAGAGGAAATCAGGGAATTAGGATTTGCAGTATTTTATCAGGTCTACCTGGATTTGACTCACTCTTGGCAAATCATCTAGGCCTTCTAACCCAGTAACCCAGTTGTAAATTTGGAGTTCTAATTTAGGTCGAACCTCTCTAGTCCAGTACCCTTGGGAAATGACTTGTGTCAGATGAGAGAATTTGCCAGGCCATGGGGAGGTCAATATCATCTAACACATTACCAACACTTCCATTGTTTACTGGGCTCTTAGAAGACATGTAGGGGTAAATTATAACTAAATAACAGCACAGAACACTGAGAACCAGGACTGTTGGCTGTAAACAAACTTTATGGGACCATGGGAAAGTTGGCCACACCTATGATACGTGGTTGTCCAGGTGACTAAAATCATGCTGGATTACAGATGTTGCCAGAAAAGAGAGTTTGTGGTTTAAAGAACTTCAACCTGTATTATTGCAAAGAGTAATAATAATAATACTCAGGTCTCAGTGAGTGATCATTTGAATCATCTTCAACTGAAAAGCTGTGAAAGAGTGTCCGTAATCTTAATCTGAAACCCATTGAAGTCAGCGGAAGTGGCTTCAAATCCCATTACCAAATCCATGAGCTGTTTTCTGTGGGTCCTTTGCTTGGCCCCACCCATGATAAGTGGTTGTCCAGTTAACTAAAATCATGCCGGATTGTGAATGTTGCCGAATGAGAGAATTCTGGATTAGAGAGGTTCAACCTGTAGTTAATGTATAGGAGAAGCTGAGAAGGTAGCTAACTGCAGTTTATCAAGCCTTTTGAAAAAAATAGCATGATCATGTTTACAGTATTATTTTCTATCTATTCCATAACATTGATTTACTTTTTAATTTCTGATGATTATTGAACAGAAATTTTTACCGAGGTGTTCACAATGACATGCAGGTCTTTCTGTCATATTTTTTGTCCTGTTGTTTGTCCTGTTGTTCTAGTATCACTTAGGCTACATTTCTACTGCAGAATTATTTTGAGATAACAGGTATTATTTTGAAATACATTTGCTAGCATCTAAGCCGCACATGGAGTATTTTGAAATAAATTCAAAATAGCAGATCTGTTATTGCAAAATTAATAACCTTCATTGACAGTGGAAAAAAACCGATGTCAACATAGATACTTCAGAATAGGTGCTATTAAGACACAGAATAGCACCATTTCAAAATAAACCATAATAGCAGCCAATGACGCTATTTCTAAATCATGCTAAAAGTCTGGAAATACTATTTCAATATATCTGCTTGCTATTTGGAAATGCATTTTGGCTTTGTCTATACTAGCACTGCACTTTCAAAAGAAGCATGCATATAAGGAAATTGAAAATACAAATGAGGTGCAGATTTACATTTCTGGTGCCTTATTTGCATATTCTCCTTTCAAAAGAGCTTCTTTCAAAAGGAATAAGCAGTGTAAACATGGCTCTTTTGAAAGTAAAACCCATTTTCAAAAGAAACTTATTACTAAAAAAAATAGAAGTAAGGTTCTTTCGAAAATGGCATTTACTTTTGAAAGAACAGCACCTACACTGCTTTTTTTCTTTTGAAATGAGAATATGCAAATGAGGTGCCACATATGTAAATCTGTACCTCAGTTGCATTTTTGATTTTCTCATTTGTATGCCTCTTTTGAAAGTGCAATGCTGGTGTAGACATAACCAAAGCGTACAGCTGTGTTATTTCAAAATAGCTCTTTCAAAATATCTTGTTTCAAAATACCTCTGTAGTGTAGCCATAGCCTTACAAAATTTGATTGATGATACCTATCTGGGAAGGGTCACAAGTTCTTGGGAGGACAGGATTATAATTCAGAATTATCTGGACAAACTGGAGAAATGGTCTCAGGTAAATATGATGAAATTGAAGAAAGCCAAATGCAAACTATTCCAAGTAGGAGTAGTTGCAAACATACAAAATGGAAAATAACTGCTTAGCAAGGAGTAGTATCAAAAGAACTCCAGAAAAGAACAACAGAAATTCTTAAAGATCTAGAAAATATGACCTATGAGGGAAGAGTGAAATAACTGGGTTTGTTTAGTCTGAAAAAGACAAGACTGAGAGGGAACAGGATAATAACTTTCAACTATCTAAAATGTTGTTACAAGGAGGGAGAAAACTTATTCTTTTTAACCTATGATGATAAGACAGGAAGCAATGGGCGTAAACTGCAACAATGAATGTCAGGATGGATAATAGGAAGGCTTTCTAACTATCAAGATGGTTAACCACTGAAATAAATTGCCTAGGGAGGTTATGGCATCTCTATCACTGGAGATTTTTGAGAGTAGGATAAAAAAAACCACCATTCAGGGATGGTCTAGATAGTGTTTGCTCCTGCCATGAGTTCAGGGGACTGGATTTAATGACCTCTTGAGATTCTTTCCAATACTACGATTCTATGATTCAATCTGATTTCCAAAGATAATGGGCAGGGGACCCTTCATTACACAAGATTCTTCACCTTCAATGCTGTAAAAATGATCAGCGTTTCCTTTGCCAAAGTAAGTCCTGTTTGAAGGAGATGCTATGCTCTCAAGATAGAAAGCTGATGGTTTTCATTTTGCCAATGAGGTTAGGCATAGAGGAGGTCTCAACCACCCACCACTTAGTAGGCTGTACAGAGGTGGCTGTAGTTGATGAAGAACCCTTCAGATTTCTCCACGAGAGGTTCAAGGGTGACGTCCTGGGGAAAGTGCTGCTTAGTGTCATGACTAAGCAGGGTAGATGAGGAGAAATATTAACATAGGCAGCAAGTCAGTATTTTTAATCTTCAGGCCTCATTCATTTTGTGAATAAAAAGCTCCCACAGAAGGCAGAGTGCATTCCAGGAGAGCTGTCAGAACAATGGATTTTAGTACAGCAGTGGGAATGATGGATTTTCAGGAGCAGGGAGAGGTTGTTGGCAATTTTTAAAAATTGGTGACTGGAGAAGAGGGAATAGAAGAATATTTTTGGTTTGAGCATTGGCCTGCTAAACCCAGGTTTGTGAGTTCAGTTATTGAGGAGGCCATGTAGCAGTCATGGGCAAATAAGTTAAAAAAACATCTGTCAGGGATGGTGCTTGGTCTGGCCAAGAGGACAGCGGACTGGACTTGATGACCTCTTGAGGTCCCTTCCAGCTCTATGAGATATGCATATATGTATTTTGGATGAGACCAGAACAACAGAATTTTTTGACAAATCAAAAAGTCACCCTTTTCCACAAGACATTTGAAGTTTTAATGTGATTTCAACCACTTTTTAACATTTTAAATAAAACTGAAGGAAATCTTGGAACAAAAATCTGTTTAAAATCCTAATCACGAGATTTCATTCTGAAATAGTAAAAATAAAGCATATCAACTTTTCATCATCTCTTCTGACCCCCACAAGCACTCTAAATCAGCAAAAATGACATAAATTTGCTAAATGTTTCAGTGTTAAATACCTTGCACTTTCAGCTGAAAAACGTTTTGGAATCAAAATTTCAACCAGTTCTATGGAAATGTTTTGTCCCCTTCTTCTCTCCTGTACTTCACTTTTCTAATGTTCCTGAGGTGGCAGACAGTGACTGGGAAGACAGCAGGTCTTGCAGGATTGAGGCACTCTCCATCTGGCTCTGAAAGTTCTTCTGTCATAGCTGAGAGCTCAGATGACAGCTATATTGTAGAAGAGTCCTGGCCCAACGTGAAGACAAACACTACATACCAAATGTAAATAATAGGAGGCTGATGGCACTGACAGTAAATGCCACTGCAAAGTTCATATCTGATGGGAGGAGGAACACTTACAAATAACTGAGTGCTATTATTTTAATAATTTGGAGTATTTTTGTTGCAGTTGTGTCTAAGCAGGTTCCCATATTACTAAGTATTGCACAAATAAACAGCACAGTGAAGATCCTTGATAAAGTGCACACGCAATCTGGGATTTAGGCTACATCTACATTACAAGAAAAATTTGAATGTATTAAAATTGTTTCATTTAACACTGTGTTTTATAAATTCAAATTTGAGTATCCTCACCTTCCCACAGGTGCCCCACAAAGTCAACTTGTTGATGCCACACTCAATCGCCAAGCATTAATTGCTGCAGGAATGCATTGTGGGAACCTACCCTACAGTTCCTTCAGCCCCATAGCATTATGGGTATTTTCACCGGTGCTGCATTGGGAAAAAAGCCTCACAAGTGTTTGTGGATATGTGATGTTATCTTCCCACATTGCATTGTTCTCATTCCTCTCCCAAGTAAAGCAAACAGCTGTTTTTTTCCTGGAGGAAGGAAGGAAAAGTAGGGCATCAACAAAGATCGCCAAATTAACTGAAATCTCATGCTTCTATAATTGAATTGTTTTTTATAACTGTAATTGTAACTGAATTAATAAAAATTTTACAAACAGCAGCAGAATAAGCTGACAGGAATAAAGGGAATTTGAAATGTGCGGGGTCCTTTCAAAAAGGACCCCCTGTAGCCACGCCAAGCTGCATGCCTTGGAAAACAGCACTTTCGAAGTGCCACAGCCACCCACATGCTAATATTAATGAGGTGCTGAATATTCAGTTCAGCATCTCATTAGTAATCTTCAATTTGGTCATTAGCATGGCCATTTCAAAGTTTTGTCCAAGCATGGTCACAGCCTATCTGAACTGAATGCTTGTTGAACTTATTCATCAATTTTTAATTCATCTAAGTCTTTTCTGAGCAATATGAGCATGGGAAACCCCTCTAGGTAGTTAACACAATTTCTTCTGTACTCAACCATTTAAAAGCAGCATATTTCCTATGATAATAACTGGCTATGCTTCCCCTTGCCAAGAGAATTGGGAAGACTTCATTACATTCAGTATTTCTACCTATAGCAGCTATTACCAGCTCAGCACTATTTGTGCTGACTCACCTAAAAGCACACAGCTAAAAGCATCAATCTTCCTCCAGAAGTTTGTTTGAGAGTGATGCTATATCAGACACAGGAGCAAAGTCAGCTGAAAACCTGCAGTCTAATTCTTTAAAAGGAAATTAAAAAATCAATTCTTGTAATTTCTCATTATTTATGGAGTAAACACTAACACTGCAATCCTCCTGTCTTTTTGTGATGGAACAGATTTAGAGTACTTCTTGATGCTAAATGCCTTCCATATGGAAATGTAGTATAGTGGACTGTGTTCTCCATTTAAATCCTTGGACTTAATCCCTGCCACTGTCCTGCTTATATTGCCAATTTTTGTTGTAAGAACCAGCTAAGGGAAGGAAAAAGGCAATAAGAACTGAAATACATTGATTACTATGTCTCTTTTCTCTAAAGTTCTGTGCCGTGAGATACATCACAGACTCACTTGACAAGTAATTTTCTTTAATTTTAAAAAGTTAGAGTATTTCTCCAGTACTTCGCTTTACTGTAAATCATCACCTCAGTAGCTTTAGGGTATGTTATAACTACATGGCAAAATGTTGCACATATACACTTTCTAGCTATCATTCCATAGCTCCTGTGTTACTTCCAGTAGGCATCCTTCAGTCTGCATAGACTATGGAACACGCCCTTTATAGTTTCAATTGAGGACTCCATTTACAGCGTCTACTGTGACTATGAAGGCCCACACGAGAGTGACAGTCCTTGCTGCATCTGTTGCAGATGTGGTGGGTGCCTGGCAAGTCCTTATTGTGCTTTCTGTGCACTCGCTTCTCCTCTGCTAGCTGTCTGATCTTCATCTCGCCCTTCTGAAGGCTCTTGTGTAACCCCTGCCTCCATCTGCTGCGGTCGTCTGCTAGATCTTCCCAGTTGTCCAGCTTGATGTCTACCTCTCTGAGGTCTTTCTTGCAGACATCTTTGTAGCGCAACTGGGGGCGTCCAGGAGGTCTTTTGCCAGAGGCTAGCTCACCATACAGGATGTCTTTTGGAATCCTTCCGTCGTTCATCCTGTGGACATGGCCAAGCCAGCGGAGCCGACGCTGCCTGAGGAGGGTGTGCATGGTTGGGATTCCAGCTTGCTCGAGGATGGCGGTGTTGGTCACTCTGTCCTTCCACGATATTCCAAGGATGCGCCTGAGGCAGCGCAAGTGGAAGATGTTCAGCCTCTTTTCCTGGTGGGCATGCAGGGTCCAAGTCTCGCTGCCATAAAGGAGGGTGCTGAGGATGCAGGCTCTGTAGACTTGCATTTTGGTGTGAGTGTACAGCTTGTTGTTATTCCACACTCTCTTGCTGAGTCTGGACAGAGTTGTGGCTGCTTTTCCGATCCTCCTATTTAGCTCAGTGTCCAATGACAGGGTGTCAGTGGTGGTGGACCCGAGGTAAACGAACTCGTGGACGACCTCTAGCGTATAGTTGTTAATGCTGATTGATGGGGATTTAGCAACATCCTGACCGAGTACGTTTGTCTTCTTTAGGCTGATGGTAAGCCCAAAGTCCTTGCACTCTTTGGAGAACTGATCCAGCAGTTTTTGAAGCTAGTCTTCTGTGTGAGACACGACAGCAGCATCGTCTGCGAACAGCATGTCTCTGATGAGGACTTCCCTCACCTTAAACTTAGCTTTCAGCCTTGCAAGGTTAAACAGTTTCCCATCAGATCTTGTGTGCAGCAAGATGCCCTCTGTCACTGTAAATGAAAGCAAGCCTGGATGTACCATGAAAAAAAAAGAACACCATAAATAAAACATTTTGGAAATTAACTAAACAAAAGGGAAATGCAGTAATACAGGTTCAACCTCCCAAAACCAGAATTCTTTCAGCAGGCGTCATCCATCATCCAGCATGACCACGGATGTTACTGGACCAAAGACCCAGACTGGCAGGCTATTAGAGGGAGGGCAAGCCAGAGCTCGATGATACAGGGAACTTGGCCACCCTGAGCAAAGGATCCAGCAGGGTTTGTATCGCCATCTGGAGCCTGTCACCAGGGGAGGGGGGGCACACCAGCAATGTGGCCAGGGTTGATCTTTGTGCCTGCTGGGCCACAGCTGTATCAGCAGTCCAGCTGGTGTCACAGGAAGCCCTAGATGTAAGGCTGGGGCTGGAGCTGGTGCCCTGGCAAGGACTGGAGCCAGCCTCCACCGAGCTGGGACAGGGACTGCACCGTCAGTGCATGGCTATGGCCATGGACATGTCCACCATCTGCAGGCCCAGGGTCACACCGGCACTCTCCAGAAGAAAGCCTCCAGATCCAGAGCCAGCACTCATGGGGACAGAAAGCCCAGCAGAGCTTATGTCCCCAGCCAGAGCCAGCCTCCACAGGGCTGGGGCCAAACCAGCAGCATGGCCAGGGCTTACCCTGGCACCTGCTGGGCTGTGGCTGTCACAGGGCCACAGCTAGCCCTGGTGACTGGGCCCAGACCAGAGCCAGAACCCTGGTCAGGGCTGGAGCCAGCTGGCAGTCCATTCAGGGCCAGCCATATCCAGCACCCATGGGTCCAGGGCCAGAGCCACCACCTGTACTAGTGGGTCCAGGGCTAGAGCCAGCAGCAACACCTGCAGGGGCATGTCCAGTAGCTTGTCAGGAACCAGCCTCCACATCCAACAGCCTGAGCATGGTGGTCAGTGTCAACCCGAGGTGTGGGCAGGAGGTAAAGGAGCCATGGGGCTGGATACAGGAGGGAGAGGGCAAAAGTGGAACTGGCAGCAGGGAGGAGCAGCAGACTGGTGGCTGTAGGCAGGCAAGCTCCCTTCATATGGCAAATTCCCTCGTCCGGGACCAGTCAGGTCCCCAGGGTGCCGGATGAGGGAGATGCAGAGTCCGTTTTCTGATTCTGCCCATATTCAGTGTAGTGATGTTGACCCACCGGGTAGTGCCTCCAGCTGATCACACTTGTAATTAGTTCTGTCTGTTGGAGCGTGCTGCCTTCTGGTCAATGTCTCACCCACTGTTACTCTGCTACACTCTCTCCACCATCTGTAGCCGAACCCACATCACCCCATACCAGGGACTACACTGATGCACCACCGGCCTTGCACACGCACCCCATCACCAGCCATTGGATCTTAGTAGGCATTACTGGTGTGTGGGCAGCTGGTGAGCAAGGATCCAGCTAGATGCAGGACCCACCAGTACTGATGGGACGGGAGAGATAGAGAACATGGGTCCGAAAATAGGGACACCTGCAGGAAGGCTTAAATATGGAAATGACCCTTTAAAAGTGGGACATCTGGTCATCCTATCTGTACATGACTGAGAGTGATAGAATCAGACCCAAAACATTTAAACTAAGATGAAGGAGAAGTGTGGAGAAAGTAAACATTACACCCAAGAAGGCAACTATAGTTTATGACACTTACAGAATGATGATTTATAAGAACTCAGTACCCACTAGTCCACAGGAACAGCGTTGTTTAGGTAAGAGAAGCATGAATATTTTCCAAGAAAGCTGTTCTGAGAAGTCAACATGTTTTTGAACTGATGAAATGTTTGTACAATGAAAGCAATCCTGTACAGGTATTTCTCAACCAAAGCCTGTGTCTGTCATGTCTGTTTGAGCTCAGCCAATGTTTTCTCAGGAGCCTAGATGGTGCACTGTACAAGCAGCCTAGGTGGGAGAAGGTGACTCACTCTATACACAGAGTACTGCCCATTCACGGGTGCACTGATAGAGTTATGTGACTGGCACATGGTAGTGCAGAACCAAGGTTCCTCCAGTTCTGATCCAGTCACATGTGATCCCTCCACATGGTATGAAATGAGGAAATGGGAGCTCTACTGAGTCTGATTCATTTGCTATGCAGCTACCTATGATGTGCCTTCTTATGCCCTTAGGCCACTGCACCAGCCAGCCCACAGTATGGTCCTTAACCTTTTAATTCTTTGGGGAATAAGGAACTTATTTTCTCTTATGTAAAACATAGCATAATGTTAGGTGCTAGATAAGTGAAAATAATGAAGGAGGAAGGAGAAGCCTTCTCTCTGTAAGTAAATGCACTGCAGTGCAGATGGTTGCAGGTGAGCATATCACCAGGTAAGTGGGAGCTCCTTGGTAATATAATCTCTTCTTTCAGTTCCATCTGCTACTTGCCTTATCACACCCATCCTGTTGCCATGTTCCACCCGTATCCCTTGTGTCCACTAGAAGTCCTGTGATTCCTGCTTATTCTATTAAATAAGATCATTTCACTGTCAATTTATTCCTGTCTTCTTCACCCGTCTCTCTGTTGTAGCAATTGCTTCTCGTCATATGCTAAGACCGGAAGCTATTTAGGTCAGGGATTACACTGTGAAAAAGATAAAGAAAAGAAAAACCATGAGCATACAAGCAACTAGTTCAGTGGGCATTGTTCCAATGTGGCCTCTTAGGATAGAATTTTCAGGATGGCATCACACCCACAATAGGAGCAAGCTTTCAAAAGAGCTCAACAACCAGCAGCTCCCATTAAGAGCTGCTGTTTGCTGAACACTTCTGAAAGTTAGGTCACTTCATTTAGATTTCCAAATAGAATCTGAATCCTTTTGAAACCCAAATATAAGACAAATAAGGGTGTATCTTCTAAATCATAATGACCCTAAATTCTTCAGCTAAGTCACTGGGTTTTTTTTGGTTTTGTTTTTTCTTTTGCCATACCCTTCCTGTATCCTTCATCAAACTGGAAAATAACATCCTGAAATGCAGCGGAAAAAATCATAAAAGGGAAGTGTTACTAAAATGAGTAAGAATTTATGCTGCAATATGCAATTCAATAAAAATCCTACTGTTCTAACGTCTTCCTCCCCATCTCACATGCCCATCAAATTTCCAGTATGCTGAAGAAATCATCCTCACTCACTGAAATGTGGGAACTCTCTCACAGAATTCAAAGGTTACCAATACAACAGGAATTGTTTTAAATGTCAAATTATTTTCAGAAAACTTTTTTTTCACTTACATAGAAAGAAATGTAAATGACTTTAAAACAAAATGTGCTCATTAGCCAAGAAAACCAAAGCAAAACAACAAAACCAAAAGCCATTATTGAAATATAGTGACTGTGCCTACTTGAAGAAAGGTGTTTTCTATCACTCTTGGTCAAACTAACAGCAAAGTGCAGAGAGAAGGCAAAAATAATCAGCAAAGGATTGACTGTAATGAAGAAAATAATATTCTACTTATGGAACGTATTAACAGGGTTGGCTCAATGTGTGAATAATCTCACATCTGTGTCGTGATGGAAAATATAACCTTTTGCAAGGTTTATGTAATGTAACTTCAGATAGCGACAATGAACTGCTGGAATTTCTATGGCTCAAATTGTCCATTCTAGATTCACAGACAAACGGGATGAAACCCCAGTGAATCCCAGATTAGAAGGCTGGGAGCCAGGGACCTTATCAGAGAATGGGGGACAGAACTGGGAGATCCACATTGTCCCCCACCAGGTTCAGATGGATTCCCAACAAAAACTAATATAGAAAAGGTCAATGATAACATTTGCACAGTGCTTTTTTTGTGCCAGTACTTGCTGATAACGAGCTGAGGAGTCGGGGCAGAGAGCTGGATGAATACCAGCTCCTCTTTAAAAAAAAAAACAAAAAAACAAAAACACTGAATTTGCATGCAGCTTATGAGTGATAACTCCACCATGAAGCCACTGAAAGCTCCAAGCCAGTCCCAAGCCTGGATGAAGGAGGAGGGTTGGTCAGATGTGTGTCAATGCGCTGACTGTCAAATAACAATACGAATGAAATCTGATGCCAGTACAACCAAACATTAAAAGATGCTGGCTAGGACGTCACCTGGATAAACAAGGTCTGTGATACCAATTGAGTGATCAGGATTGGGTCAATAAGTTGGCTACCAAAAGAAAATTACACATAACACATATGCTATCCACTGGAACATGGAACGTCTGAACACTGTGGGCAACTGGAAAATTAGAGCTGCTTCGGAAGGAAATGGAGAGATATCGATGTGATATTCTTGGACTGGAAGAGATGCGTTGGATAGGATCAGGAGAGATATGCAGTTGCGAAGTCATTTGTCAGGAAACGAAATGAAGCATGAAGCAGGAGTTGGATTCCTTCTTAGCAAAACAGCTAGAAGAGCATTATTAGGATACAAACCAGTGAGTGCAAGAATGATGATCTCGCAATTTGAAGCAAAACTGTTCAACATCTCAGTCATTCAGGTGTATGAACCCACGTCAGACGGTATGGAGGAAGAGACTGAGCTATTTTATAAAAACTTGACAAAGACGGTGGAGGAGATACTGAAGAAAGATGTGTTGATCATCGGAGGAGATTGGAATGCGAAGGTTGGAACAGATAATGAAGGTTGGGAGACAGTCATGGGAAGGTTTGGATATGGAGAAAGACATGAACGAGGTGAGAAACTGTTAGAGTTGGCTGCAGAGCATGAGATGGTGATTTGCAACACGAGATTCCAACAAAAGGACTGTAGGAAGTGGACATGGAGATCGAATGACAGGAAGTCCAAGAACATGATGGATATGATTTTGATAAGAACAAGATGGATAACATCAGTACAGCAGTGCCGAACTTTCCAAGGAGCGGATGTAGACTCAGACCACAGTCTAGTGATCGCAAACATCAAGATAAAACTCAAAAGAAAATGTAAGACAGAGTTTAAGAAAAGAAGAGATGTGGTGAGGCTATGTGAGGAAGAAACAGGAAATGCATACAGAACAGCGCTCGAAGAGAAGTTTAAGAATATCACCACAGAGAAAGACCTATATAAGAGAGTGGCAGGGATAGCCATCACTATAGAAGAGGCAAATGAACAGACTGTTCCAGAAGAAGAAAAGATCAATAAGAAGTGGATTACCCAGAAGACACTGAAGTTGGTTCAAGAGAAAAGAGTGTTGAAGATCAGAAGAGATGTTTCTGAGATGGCAGAACACCAATATAGGATGAAATGCAATGGGGTAAAGAAAGCGGCCAGAAAGGATAAGGAGAAATGGTTAGAGGAGCAATGTGAAGATATTGAGAGGTATTACAGTGAACATAAGGCCAGGGAGGTGTATAAGAGAGTTAGGAATATTAAAAGGAAATGTCAACCGAATAAGATGACGATCAAAGATGAGAACGAAGAAGTGCTCATGAACTGGGAGAAGATTGTGCAGCGATGGATGAGATATTGCACTGATCTATACAAAGCACAGTTGGACCTGAGTGTCTCAGAGAGACTGATTGAAGAATTGAAAGAGATATCTCCCCCGAGCATCGAGAGCGAGACCGATATTTCAAAGGAGGAAGTAGAAAAAGTAGTGAAACAACTAAAGAACAACCAGAGCCCTGGAAATGATAAGATCAAGGGAGAGATGATCGACTATGGTGGAGAAAGCGTGATTCGGGAAATATACCGACTATGTAATAGAGCATGGAAAGAAGGGAAGGCACCTAATGAATGGACAAGATCTGTGCTAGTGACAATACCCTAGAAAGGAAGTACATTGGAGTGCAAGAACTACAGAACGATTGCCCTAACAAGTCATCTAGGTAAGGTGCTGATGATGATACTGACAGAGAGATTAAGATCAGAGATAGAAGAACATATAGGAGATGAGCAAGCAGGGTTCAGAAAAGACAGAAGTACCATACAGCAGATATTGGCACTAAGACTGTTAGTGGAGAAAGCTCGATGAAAGAACACGAATGTACACACTTGCTTCGTCGATTTTCAAAAGGCATTTGACAGTATAGATCAGAAAGTGACCTGGGTGGTTTTGGAGTCATACGGAGTGAATAGCAGACTAACATGGTTGTTGAAAGATATCAATGATAATGCAGAGGCAGTGGTGAGAACATGCGGGGAGTTGGGAAGTTGATTTAAAACAAGTAGAGGTATGAGACAAGGAGATCCAATATTGCCAAGCATCTTCGTCGTACATCTGGAGAGAGCGATGGACAAGATCAAGGAAGAGGTAGAAGGGATATCTATGCATGGGAAAAGAATTAACAACTTGAGGGTCGCGGATGATATAGTTATCAATGAGGAAGATGAGGAGAAGCTAGCGAAAATGGTGCACGTGTTAAATGAAGAAGGGAAGCGGTACGGACTGATTAGGGATAAAACAAAAACAATGGTATTTGGAGATAAGGAAATAGGAAGGAAGATCAGCGTGGATAGTATTGGACTAGAAAATGTAGAGAAGTTCACATATCTGGGGAGCAACATAACGTATGATCTAGGCTGTAAGAAGGAAATAGCGACTAGAATAGCGAAAGCAAGAGCGAGTTTGAAGGTGATGGATAAGATCTGGAAAAGCAAAGCAATTAGCTTAAGAACGAAGCTGGGTGTCTTGAAAATGTGTGTATTCAGCAGCATGTTGTACGGATGTGAGATATGGGTGATAACGAAAGATTCGAAAAGAAGAATATTGGCGTTCGAAAGGAGTTGTTATAGAAAGATTCTGAGAATAGGATGGATGCAGAAGGTCACCAGTGAAGAATTATATAGGAAGATACAGCTGAAAGAGAACCTGCTGCAGAAGGTTACAAAATGGAAGCTACAACTATTTGGAGATATCTGCAGAATGAACGATGAATGAAAAATTAAGACCCTAGTATTCAGCATAATGGATGGTTTGAACAGGAGAGGCAGACTCCACAGAGAATGGATAGATGATGTAGTGGATTGGTGCAGAGCTAGTCTACAGAAACTAAGCCACTCTGCACTGGATAGGGGAAGATGGAAGGAAATAGTGAGAGAGGCATCAGACACCAACGGGTGCTGAGCCCACAATTATTGATGATGATGATCATGAGTGATCCAGGGGAGTGCCATGAGGACCAGCCAGCAGGAGAGTTAAGGAGAAGAGAGGTGACCTAGAGTTACTGCAGAGGCACAGGATTTCAGCTGACAGACATGGATTCTAACAGATCCTGGTTCTCCTGTATTTGGGAAGCAAACCTTTGAATTGTTCCGCAGAAGAAAACATATCTCATTCTAGCTCCCTGGATCATTTCCTGTCCTGTGCATTGGTTTTTATGACATATTAGGACCAAGTTTGTATTTTTCTAGCTATTTATAAAAATAGTCACATGAATAACAATATACTTTGTGACGTGCTACTGTCCTGCAGACTAAAAATTCCAGCATTCATAAATGTGATTTGCTGCTTTGCAAGGTAAATTCTGTACAATATCATCCCATTCTCTATATAACCCCCTGACCCAACAAATCTCCTTAACTGCAAGCCAGGTAAAATGTTGATTATCCATAACTTGTGTTTCTATGAAAAATGATTTACTTTATCTCTTCATTGCTTTTTAAGGTATGTTATTTATTGTTCTCATTCTCTGCAGTGCAAGTTGATGGATGGTATAAACTATACCGATATGTTTGTGATTGGCAGAAGAGAAACTCCCTGCTAAGAATGCTTTGATTAACTTTCGCTTACAATCTTGTCTCTTTAGATTTGAGCTTTAGTCTCAAAAATATTAATCCTTTAGTCCAAGGAAAGCAAATTGCCATGGTTATTTTTAATAATGAAACACCACAGTTTAATAATATTGTTCATTTCATTTTAGATGAAAGAATTGCTTAGCAAGTAAAAGGGTTTTTGAGTTTTGTTATGTATTTTCAGTTGCTCTTCCTAAGTTTCAAGCATTCAAAGTAAGTTGTCCCAGGTATGCAGGAAGCATGACAAAAAGCAGGGGGTGTGATGTAATCAGGCCACAATTTAAATAATCTGGGAACTGTCAGGCAATAACTCACACACAGAACCAGCTTCTTCTGATTTTTTCCTCACTGATCTCCAGCTGTTTGGAGAAGGCTGCCCCTCAAATCACAGAATCACAGGGCTGGAAGGGACCTCAGGAGGTCATCTAGTCCAGCCCCCTGCTTCAAGCAGGATCAACCCCTACTAAGTCATCCCAGCCAGGACCTTGTCCAGCCGGGACTTAAAAACCTCAAGGGATGGAGAATCCACCACCTCAAATTTTGTCCCAGCCTACTGATAGGACCACACTGGCCTACCCTTGCATGAGAGTTAAGGGGCTGAGGAAAGGAAAGGGACTGTTTCCTCTCTGTACCAGCCATTAGGAGTAGAGCTGTATGAAGTTTTTTTACCAAAATGCACATTTGATGGTCATTAAAACTTTTTGTAAATTCATGGTTAGTTTCAGAAAGTTGTTTCAGCTGGTGGTTGGGGGGTGGTTGTCCTGGTTTTGAAATAAATCAAGATACATTTTTGAAAAGAAACACTATGGTTGTGTCTACACATGACCCTTCCTTTCGAAAGGGGCATGTTAATGAGCGGGTTCGAAAGATGCTAATGAGGCACTGCAGTGAATATGCAGCGCCTCATTAGCATAAAGGTGGCCACAGTGATTCAAAAGTGCGACTTTTTGAATCGCGTACCGCCCATAGAGGACAGGACCTTCCGAAAGGACCCTCCCAGTTTTCGAAAGCCCTTCTTCCTATCATTTTCGAATAACCACAGCCGCCGTTATGCTAATGAGGTGCTGCATATTTATTGCAGCGCCTCATTAGCATCTGTCAAACCCACTCATTAACATGCCCCTTTGAAAACGAAGGGGCACGTGTAGACACAGCCTATGGCATTTTTTAGTATTATTTTTCACAATGATTTTTTTTCACAATTTCCTTTAATTTTATTTAAAAATAATTCAAAAAGTTAAATGTTCACTTTCCAGATATCTAGAGAAGTTGAATGGATCACCTGTCTCTGCACAGCATATTTGTCAGTTGGGGAGCTATTGGGCTGAGAAGTACTGTGCAGCTCTTCAAGGAGATAATGTACTTAAACAAGTAACCGTATTTTTAAGAGGACTATTCAACACACTGGGTGCTCTAAAATGCTGTATGCAAACAGGTGACCCATGTTTCCAATAGTAGCCCATGTTTTACATTTGAGATTACTTTGAGGGTTTTCCAGAATTTCCCCTTGATTTGTATTCCATTTGACTCCCCGCTACTTTGTGTTCAATGTTGCACGTAATTTGTCTGTAAACAAAGGTTATTTTTACTTATAATGTATGGAGACAGAAAACACTCTCTTTGAATGTCTACTTGGAGTTTTCAGTGGAGACCTCCAAATCCGTATTGTGATGGATGCCATAGGCTGAGTACTCTCTTGGCATTAAGCTACTCTTTATGTTGATGTTTATTCCATGGACTGCAGGGAAGTTGCACTGTTGTAAAACTGGGTTAATGCTGATGCGAATCAAATCCCCTTCCTGAATTTGTCTCTAGTTATAACTAGGGCTAGGATTGTGTCATGGAGGTCTTACAAGTCAAAGAATCCACGATTGAGCCCACAGCAGCTGGGAGCTGCAAAGACCCCCTACTGCCTGTGGTGGCTGGAAAGTCTGAGACCCTGAGCACTACCTGCTTCAGGCAGAGAAGGGAGTGATCCAGGAGTTCCTGACCACTGTGGGTGGCAAGGGTGCCCTGACTACCACAGGCCATGGCAATGACCCACAGCTCAGAGCCACAGACACAGGGGGTACTCCACAATGACCAGCTGGGCCCCAGGTGGGATCCTGCATCTCCCCACTTTGCCCTGCACATTTTTAGTAAAACTCATGGCTACGTTACAGTCTTCTATAAGTTTTGGCATGACAAAATCCTAGCCTTAGTTTTAGCCATTTGTGGGTTTGTAGCTATACAATAGTTAATTTTTGTACTGCTGAAAAGTTATATTTTTCTATGAATAAATCTTTATTAAACAGTTCAATTTCTCCCCCACCCCATGGTTTAAATATCACAGGTTTAACACCTGGTGGCTATGTCTGAATGCAGTGGTATGTTAGATAGATGGAATTTCCCTGAATTATATCCTCCATCTCACAAACCTCATTCAATATTTTAATTACGTGTGCGTGTGCATCCAATTTTAGGTTGCATATGTCAAATGGCCCTTAGAGGTATCTGTCTTGCAATCATGTGATTTCATTAACATTGTTGTTCTCTGAGTCCAACCACAGGTAAAATGTTGAACCTGATCCTATTTCTAATGGAATAAACACAAGTTATGCCATTCACTTCTAGAGAAACAGCCTGGGTTCCTACCATATATATATAATTGTTTAGGGCTACGTCTATACGGGGATGCTACATTGCAATAGCTTATTTTGATGCAGTGAAATCGAAATAAGCTATTTTGATGAATAGCGTCTACAAGTCCTCCAGGGCTGGTGCTGTCAACGTTCAATGTCGACGTTGGGCAGCACTACATCGAAGTAGGCACTGCAGGGGAGCGTCTACAAACCTAAGTGGCCCAAATTGAAATAAGGGTGCCAGGAACAGCTGCAGACAGGGTCACAGGGCAGACTAGCACTTCCAGGGCAACAGCAAGCCGCTCCCTTAAAAGGCCCCTTCCAGACACATGCAGCCTGCACAGCATGCGGTCTGCAGAGCCACAAGCACGCACACCCCGTGGAAGCAGCATGGACCTCCAGCAGCAGCAGCAGCCAGAGGTCCACACACCCGCCCCTGGAGGAGCAGTGTTTGCCCTGCTTAGTGCCATGCAGGATGCAGCTGACCATCTTTTATTTGAGGAAGATGAGCTGCCCCCAGGGGATGAGGAAACAGCCTCAGACCTTGCTGCCCTCCCAGCCTCCCCTGCCCCCCAGCCACACACACCGCCAGCTGTGGAGCTACCCCACGAGCACGGACTGGTGGGAGCGGCTGGTGCTCGGCGAGTGGGACAACGACCGCTGGCTCTGGAATTTCTGGATGAGCCGGCAGACATTCCTGAAGCTCTGCAAGTGGCTCACCCCTGCCTTACGGCACCAGGACACCTCCATACGATGAGCCCTCACCATCAAGAAACGGGTGGGCATCGCTGTCTGGAAGCTGGCCACTCCAGACAGCTACCGATCCATAGGGCAGCAGTTAGGCGTGGGCAAGGCCACCATCGGGGCTGTCCTCATAGAGGTAAGAGGACCTGGGAGGGGGGGAGCCGGGGGGGGGGGAGCCCTGTGGGGTGGAGCCCTCAGGGGGAGGTGGAGGAGCCCAGGGGTGGAGGGCCAGACACACCCTGCACACCCCTCACCAGTGCTCCGTCATGTCCTTCCCCTGCAGGTCGTCCGCGCAATCAATGCCTTGTTCCTCCACAGGCTCGTGTGGCCTGGGGACCCGGATGCTGCCATTGCGGGGTTTGCCAGTCTGGGCTTCCCAAATTGCTTTGGGGCTCTGGATGGGACCCATATCCCCATCCATGCCTGTAGCCAGACAGCCAGCCCCCTCTCAGAGCAGCATTGCTGGGAAAACAAGGGAGCCAAGACAACAGGGCACTTAATGTAAATTCCAGCACAGCCTTTGAGGCTGTGAGAAAGCACAGGTGCTGCTACAATGTGCCTCTGGGAACATATACAACGATTAGGCTCACAACAGACAGAGGAGCTGTGACAGACATGGCTCTTAGCCCCTACTAATAACTTGATGCACACACACTAACATCCCAGGTGGGAAATATTTACCCTAATAAAAAGGAATGTCCAGTAGTCGAAACTTATTGTTCCTCTCCCTTGCAAGGGTAAATTAAGTTCACACTACTCTTGCAAGAGCTGGCGTCACCCAGACAGACCAGCCCCAATTTGGCATAAGAAAGGAGAAAGAGAATACAGGACTACAGAGGTATAAGTATGGGACCAACAGCACCATAATTTTTGAGTGCTTTTCACTATCTATCTGCTGGTCAGATAAGTGACAGCCTCCCAAGGCTTATGCAGCAAAAGGGGTCCCTAAGCCTTGTCCCTTATTCGTCTTTCCGCGGAATTGAGTGACCGATCCTGGCTTAGCAACGCTGGAATCGAGAGATGCAAGGAGGGTAAGAAGCGCCCACACCTGATCTCCTATCTTTAGTGTACACATATTTTGAAATAGAGCTCTGTACTTTGTTTTTTTTCCCCCCTCTTCTTTGGGATCGTGGCTTCAGTTTTGTAACTTGATTGTGTGTGTAACATCTATACATTTAAATAAGTAGGCACTAGCAATTTTGTAACCGCATGATTAGAATCTAGTTTAATAAATGTTGGTGACCGTTTATGCACAAGCCTGACTGTTGTTTCCCTGGGTTACTGTAAAGCAGCCAACACAATCAAAGAACCTCAGCCGTTTTTGGCTATAAAGCCTGGCCATTAGGTGAGAGTACTAAGAGCCTAGCGTTGAGTTGTGCTGCCTCCATGGGGCAAACTCTTGGGGTGCCTGTCAGTCAATCCTGACTGCCTGCCGTGAAAGGATAGTGAGTCCTAGCGGCTGAAGTCACGGATGGTGTGAAACGGGCATAGCTGGCACCTCACCAAACATCCTTGGCCATCAGCTAACAATGCCCCAGAGCACAGTGGAGGACGCTTCCTCAATAGGAAGGGATACCATTCCATGGTCCTCCAGGCCTTGGTGGACAGCCGGGGCCGCTTCCTGGACATTTATGTTGGCTGGCCTGGCAGCACCCACAATGCCCGGATGTTCAGAAATTCAGGCCTGTACCGCCGGCTGGAGGCGGGTACCTACATCCCCCAGCAGGAGATCCCTGTGGGGGACACTACCATGCCCCTCTGCATCGTCGCAGACGCAGCGTACCCCCTCCGGCCCTGGCTCACGCACCCCTACACGGGCCATGTCACAGCCAGCCAGGACCGGTTCAACACGTGCTTGAACCATGCGCGCCAGGTGGTCGAGCGCACTTTTGGCCGCCTCAAAGGGCGCTGGAGATGTCTCCTCACCTGCCTGGATAAAGGCCTCACCAACATCCCCCAGGTTGTAGGTACACGCAGCGCACTCCACAACCTGGTGGAGAGCAAGGGAGAGGCCTTCTTCCTGGGCTGGGCTGTGGAGGCTGGCAGGGCCGATGTCCAGCCACCCGCTGCCCCCAGTCTCCAGGTTGACCCTGAGGGGATCCGGGTCCAGGAGGCCCTGTGGGCCCATTTTGACCAGGCTGCGGGGTGAACGCTGGCAGGGCCAGCTGTGGATGAGCCACCCACTGCACCCCCCATCCTCCACAACACTCCCTGCCCCCACGCCCACACTACAGAGCACCCAAGAGCACACACCCCCACACTTTTCTTTGAAATAAATGGAAATGTTGTTTCAAACAAAACAGTGCAACCTTATTATTAACAGAAGAAAAGGGGGGAACTATATACATGGGGGGCAGCTACTAAAACAGGGGTCCAACAAAAACTATTTACAAATGGGGAAATATGTACAAAGGGGGGGCCATGTCCTCAGCCCCGCACCCTAATGTCCAGCGCCCGGTGTTGGGGGGCGCGACCCACGTCTCAGCTGGAGCCCTGGTCGAGGCTGGGTGGGAGCCGGAAGAACCAGCAAATACGGCCGGCCGGTGTCCGCAGGTCCATGGTCCCCCGCGGTGGCAGGCCCCAGGGTGGCAGATGGTGGAGGGACGGCGGGCAGAGCGGCGGGCAGTGAAGCAGGGGGGGCCAGGTGCTGCGCAATGCGGTCGAAAGTGTGCATGAAGGCCCCCCAAGCCTCCTGGTGCCAGGCCAGCACTCGCTCCTGAAGCTCTAGCTGCCGCTTCTGCACCCACAGGTGCTGCTCCGACACCTCCAGCTGATGGCAGAGGGTCGCGAGCAGCTGGGGGTCCATGGCAGTCCACAGGTGGCTCCTCTGTCGGCCTTGTCCTGGGGCTGGTTGGTGCTCCGCCGAGGGGCTGGCCTGCTGGGATGGCCCTGGTGGGCTCTCCAGGACCACAGACACCTCACTGGCGCTCTCCGGGCACTCTGATGGTGCAGCTGCGGAACACGGTGGAAGAAGAGTGGAGACAGCTGTTAGTGTGGGCCGTGACCCATGGCCCTTGTCCCCCCACCCCTATGCTGCTGGTTCCCCATCCCCGTCCCCCAGAGATGCTGCTGCTGCTGATGGGTGTCCCACCCCCCCCAGGGGACCCTAGGTTCCGCTCCCCCCATCCCCAGGGATGGGGCATGGCGCTGTCCTGCTTGGGGGCAGGGGCTGATGCACTCTTCTGAGGGACATGCCGCTGCTGTCCTTGGGGCCATGGTCATCTGGGTGTGTGGAGGGCCCTGGTCATGTCTCTTGTCCCCACCCCTTAACCACGGGGATGTGCACCAGGGGGGTACATACCTGATGGTCCTCTCCCACGTTCGGGGGACACCCATTGGGCGGACGCCCTGCTGGAGCTGCAGGACGGGAGGGCAATGCAGAGCCCCTGTCACTGGAGGACTCCCCCTCCTCCTCCTCTGGTGTCCCAGGTGTGGGCTCCTGGGGGGGTCCCTGGGGTGCAGGGCTTGCCTCCGGGGCAGACTCCATCTCCGGGGCCTGCTGGGGCTCGTCGGCCGAGGTGTCAAGAGTGGCCGGGGGCAGAAGGTGTACTGGGGGCCCAGGATGGCCCTGAGCTCCCTGTAAAAGGGGCAAGTGGCGGGGGCGGCTCCAGATCGGCTGGCCGCATCCCTGGCCCGGGCCTAACCCTGCTGCAGCTCCTTGACCTTACTCCTGACGTGGTCAGGAGTGCGGGCAGGGTGACCACGGACAGCCAGGCCCTCGGCCAGCCGAGCGAACGCATCCACGTTCTGCCTCTTGCTCCCCATTACCTGGAGCACCTTCTCCTCACTCCAGAGCCCCAGCAGGTTCCGGATCTTGGCCTTATCCAGGAGGGGCCCCACTGCGTCTTCCCCGGCTGGCTGCCAGCCTGGGAGCCATGGGTCCCCTTGGAGGGGGTGCCCTGGGGGCGCTTGGGGGGCTGGATGGATGCCATGGGGTGCAGGGTGATGGGCTGCGGCTGGCGAGGGATGTGCAGGCTGAGCATGTGGCTGTGCTGCTGCCTGCACGAGCTCTCAGCTTCCTGCACAGGAAATAAGGAGGCTGGGAGCTTTAAGGGGCTGCTGCACGTGGCGACCATAGAGCTCAGGGGATGGAGAGGGCGTCTCTTAACCCCTCAGCTGATGGCCGCCATGGAGGACCCTGCTATTTCGATGTTGCGGGATGCGGATCGTCTACACGTGCCCTACTTTGACCTTCAATGTTGAAATAGGGCACTACTCCCATCTCCTGATGGGGATCGCGACTTCGACGTCTCGCCACCTTATGTCGATTTCAACTTTGAAATAACGCTGTTTCGAAGTTGGCATGGCTACTTTGAAGTAGCCGGCTCGTGTAGACGCAGCTTAGAACTTGTATATACTGGTCCAATAGAATACCTAATATGTAAACCTAAATCACCCTAACTCACTGTCATCCGTTTCCAAGTTGATTCATTTAACTGAGTAAATACATTCAAAGATGATTTTGGCCCCAGCCCTTCAAGATACTTTAACTCTCTACATCTGAATAGTTCCATTGACTTCAGAGGCATAGAAGCTCTGGACTTGCTAAGTGTTTTATACAACTTCTTTTGGTTTGAAGGGGTAAATCAAGTCATTAAGCTCAGAAGGAAATGAAAGATTAAGTCTATGGTGGATGCTCAGGCAATAATACAAAGGGAACAATGTAAACTTCTAGATAGACATAATTTATCTTTTGAAATTCCTCTGTGGTTCACTGTATTTCATGGGTAATATTTTAGGGCTTTTTAAAAGAAGTTTGCACTAACCCAGATATTTATAGCTCATTTCTACTTTTTTTCAATGAAAGTAAAGCCATGGGATTATACAATACAACCATTTTTTTTACTAGATGTATGAGTATGGCTACCCTTCTTCCTCTGACAAGAATGTGACACCCAAACTGTCCAAAATAGTGTAATACTACTGTGTATTAGGTGTACTAGTCTCTTATAAACCAATCAGAATGAATTGTTAGAGATTTTAGTATTTTGATCTCTCTAACAAGAACCAGAGAAACTAGGTTTCTCTGTCATTTGCAGTGAGAAGGATCTTTGCCTAGCTCGCAAAAGGAGGATATATGGGAAAGATCAAGTCCTGGCAGGAGGGACACTGAAATGAGAGCATAATTGAGTACCCTTTTTGTCACCAATCTGTGAATATCATTTACAAATAAGTTGAAGATGTTATTGGGATATCTGGCCAACTTGTGACTCTCATATTCTTCAGTGAGGACATTACCTCCAACCGTGCTTCACCAATTATCTCTGCTTCTAGTCATGCTCTGATTTCTCCATTAAGTCTAGAAATTTCCAATTTCACCAGATAATTACTAATTTATATAGGTCATGGGATACATTATTCTGATAAAGGTAATAGACTGCAGAAATCTATCATCTGTGAGTCATTTGTGAGTTCTGTTTCAGTTTATGCTTTTTTAATGCTTTTTGCTCTATCTTGCACATGGATTCTGGTGACACAAACACTGAATTAGATTTTGGATAAGTGATGTAGCCAGTCTTCCACAAGAGCAGCATCTATAGTTGCCAAATGCATCAATCCAACATCAAGATGACAAAGAGAGCATTCCATAATAAGGTAGAATGTTCTTTATTCTTGAGTTCCACGAGAGTAGAAGTTAAGAAGTAAGTTAAACTGCCCATGACTACACTCTATCCTGTTGTGACAAAGAAAGAGCTTTTGGTTGATATGGTTGTTCTGAGGGACCTGTGAGAGCTGATACAAAGAGAGTAGGGACAAAGATCTGGGCTGACTGTCTCTGCTTTCTAATGATTCCAACATAGTCATTCAAGCCAATACACAAACACTTCCATCTTCCTTTCCAGTACCATCTTGATCCATATTATTTTACCCTTTTCAAAATTCCCGTAACTATATTTGCAAGAAATAACAGCTCTAACTTTGCTTCATCTAAATATATTTTCTGCCTTGAAGATTCAGAGAGTGGCACATCTTTGCTGCTTGATACATCAGGCCTAATTCTGACAATTGGATTCAAAATTTCCATTCACTTGAGAGAGATAAGCAACAGGCACTTCAAAATACAATTTTTTAATTTTTTTTCTGTTATACGGTCATGTTTTCAAAAAACGTTTAAACAATTTTTAATCATTGCACTAGCCATCAGTTACGTAGTTATTCAGAGCAGTTTAATTGTACTTGAGATAGTATACAATATGCACAATGGGGAGAATCTAATCTCAATTGGACTGGAGTAAAATCCAAGTGGCTCTACTGAGTTCAGTATCACTGAAACTAGACTCTTGTCCAGTAGGATTTAAGCATGTACAACTACAGTTCTACATTTTTGCCTTTTTTTAATGAAAATGCATTGAAGTCAAATATTAGAGGTTTTATTTTGACTTAATTTTAAGAAAATATTCTTCTCTTTTTTATCGCTTTCCACACCGTGTCTTGTCTCTCCTAAGGAGAACCAACAGCATTTTATTATAATATTTCTAAGTTATTCTTCCTTATTTCTGAGTTATTCTTCCCTAAGTCTTCTCTTACTTTCCAAAATTTTTGGGCTTACCAGCCTTCCAACTACCTAATCATAGGAAACAATTATGGACTATTTTCTGTAGTCCAAACACACCTGCCTTCTCCCAGGGGTTGAGTACAGCCTGTTTTCCTGCCTTCTGTTGCCAGGATCCTGGCTTATATAGGCCCCACCTTTCCCTGCTCAGCCGAGTCTCATGTTTAATCAATCAAATCCTGTTCTATCACTCCTCCTGCAGTTGCAGCCTGGACAATTAATTGGGCCAACCTTAATGTATCAGGCCCAGTGATGGGAGTACACCTCACCACAGAGCCATAAACATTGAGGTTCAGTGTAAAGCATCCCAGGGTCCTTCTGATTTTCCTAAAAGCCAATCTACCTTCTTGCCAGGCCCTGGACAGAAAGTCACCTTACCTATGACTGCTACTCCCATGCTTAGACCAGTTCAGCTGGACCACAGAATCCAGACTCTTTTGTTTTCTTGTTTCTGTCCTCAGAGTTGTTCAATGCGTTTTTGTTTGATCTTTGTGTCTTGAATACTAAGCTCCTTGTGGCAGGGATGGTATCTTAATTATCGTATTTGTTTTGCACAGTATAAACCTCATATGTGACACTTCACAGGTAATTATAGGTAGCCTTTTCTCACTTGAGATTGTCTGTTTCTATAGACATTAAGGGACAAGGAAGCCATCAAAAAATCAAAATGTTTTTTGCTCCTGAGATTTTTGACCAAGATGATTCTTTTTCAGGTCTGATAAAGATTCTAATTTGATACCTAATTCAATCTCAGGGGTTTTTTTTGTTTGGTTTTAATGGAAACCCCATAGCCTACTTCATCTTATATGCCCATAGCTTTCTTCTTCTTTACTTTTATGAATTCTCTTTTCCTTTGTATGCCTAAGGTGTAAGCAGGGTAATAGGACGATATAGATGAATTGTAATGCAGATCTAGTTGCTTTCTTACCAGTTAAAATATGCTCATATGCATGCTCTCTCTCGCTCTCGCTCTTAAATTCAGGCATCTGAACAACAAAGTCCTTAGCAAAGTGCCATATGGTAGGCATAGAGCTTTCTCACTGTATTTCCCTTCATTTTTCTCTTGAACAAAATCTCATGATAGGTGTTTAAAACAATTTTCTATTTTGCATTTTTGCACACCCTTTAAGGAGTCCCACCCAGCTGAGATTATTTTTCTGTGACCTGTTTTCTAAATCATCCACTTTGTTGAGGCAGCAGATTACTTTTTGTTCTCTTATTAACTGTTCCCAGCTGGTGAATGTGGTTTTGATCTCTTCTGCTTATCATAGGATATTCTACAGTACTCATCACTGCAACTTCTAAGCATTTTCCCTAATGCAAGATTTGGCAAATGAATCTGAACACTATTTTGTGCACATTTGTTGATTTACTCAGCTAGTCTGATACCAAATTTGGTTCTTTTTTTAAAAAAAATATAGTTTAATTTTTTTAGTATTTTACATGGTTTCTTTCATGTCCAAATCTAGAGTTAGCCGCCTTTCTTGTCCCCGCTTCACTTACAAAGCTCTATGTAGAGTTACTTTTGTTGAAAGAGAATTTTGAGTTATTGCTTGTTCTTCCTCCTCCTTTCTGGCAGCCATCTTGTTCATTGAATGATTAGTCCCACAGTGGACTAGATTCCATTCCTGTTAAATTAAAAGGCATTTATTATAAAGTTCAATGGCAATGATGATATTATATTCAAGATGCCTACCACTATACCACTGGAGTCAATGGGAATTTTGTCATTAACGTCTACAGAAGCAAGGGCAAGATAGGCAACCAATCTTCTAAATATAATCAAGCTTTTATTGCTTGAGGGAGACTTTTTGAAGACTGCTACCAAACAACGGACATCTAATTGACACATATAAAAGGGGAGTATTCCATGTTCTATGAACACTGATGTTTGATGCTCTCTAGGGCTACATCTGCACTAGGAAGTTATTTTGAAATAAAATACTTCAAAGAAGCTATTTTGAAATGTCTTATTTCAAATTAAAGCTTCTACGCATAAGCTGTGTTTACACTAGCACCCCCCTTTCAAACGGGGATGCTAATGAGACACTTTGGGATATGCTAATGAGGCGCAGCAATGACTATACAGCACTTCATTAGTATAATGGTGACCTTGGCACTCAGTTATAGAAATAATGGAATTTCGAAATGTGCAGGGTACTTTCCAAAAGGAGCCCTTGAAGACGAGCCGTGCACGATCAAAAGTGGCACTTTCGAAGTGCCGCGGTTTCCATTATGCTAATGAGGCACTGCATATTCATTGCAGTGCCTCATTAGCATATCCCAAACTGTCTCGTTAGTATCCCCCTTTCAAAAAGGGAGTGCTGGTGTAGACAAAGCCATAAAGGCTATGTCTACACTAAAGCAATCTTTCAAAAAATGATCTTCTGAAAGCTATCTTCCATAAGATCTCCTTTCAAAAGAGCATATCCACACTCGTAAAAGCAGATCAAAAGATAAATCCATTCTTTCAAAAGAATGGACCAGGGATCAAAAAATCTGCTGCCATGAGAACTGCTCTTTAGAAAAAGGGGGCTGCAGAGCATCTACATAAGGTTTTTTTGGTTGTTTTTTTGGTTGTTTTTCTATTTTAAAGAAGAAGCTTTCAAAAGGAGATGTTCTTCCTGATCTGGAAGCAGAAGAGGGCTTCTGGACGAAGAGCCACTTTTTTCAATTTTCGATTGAAAGAGTATTTTGTGTGTGAATGCTCCATGTGTTCTTTGAAAAAGGGCCTGACTTTCCAAAAGAACTTCCTAGTGTAGAAGTGGCAATTATGCATTTTGAAATGGCACCAAGCTATTTCAAAATAGCTTTCCAGACACACAAGCTGCATCTACACTAGAGAGTATTTTTGAAATTTCGTAGCTGCTTTCAAAAGACGGCACGGAGCATCTACACACACAGCGCTCTCTTTCGAAAGAAAATCTAAGGAATGAGCCCCAGCTTCTGATATCACTCTTCCTAAATGGAAATAGGAAAAGCCCCCACTCTTTCAAAAGAAAACATGTAGATGCTCCGCAATCCACCCTTTCGAAAAAGTGGGTCTGCCATGGTGCTGGCCAGATGTGACGCAGAGAGATGCTGCCCAGCACCTGCAGGGCTCTATGGTCCCTGCATGCAGCAGTCCTTAAAGACACATGGCCCCAGAAACCCTGTTGCAGGAAGCTGAGAGTGTGCAGGCAGCAGCCATTGCCCATTCTGCCTCTGCAGACCCCAGTGAGACCCCCAGTAGCTCCTGGAGCACCATGGCCAGCAGCCAGACACATGAGGAGCCTAGGGCCCCCCCTCTAAGCATGCCCAGGGCTTGTAGGAATGCAGTCAGCCTGGCAAAAAGCAGGCCCCTCCTGGACTAAGAATGAATTCAGGGACCTCCTGGGCCTGTGGCAGGAGGAAGAGATCCTCCAGAAAATTGACAAAAAGTGGCATAATGTGACCACTTTTGCCCTGATGGCCAAGGGTCTGTTCTCCTGGGGCCACCCTGTCCACACTCCTGACCAGGTCTTCAATAAGGTCAAAGAGCTGCAGCAGGGATATGCCTGGGCCAGGGACTTGGCCAGTTGGTCAGGGGCAGGGCCCACATCCTGCCTTTTTTATAAGGAACTACAGAGCCTCCTCAGCTCCAGGAACATCAACTCCCCACCCGCCATCCTGGATACCACTGCTGATGAATCTGCCCCAGGGATGACCAGGAGCCAAGACCCACAGCCAGCCCCACCACACTGGCACCAGAGCCATAGTCAGCTCCAGAGCAGTTCAGTAATGATGGGGACGTACCCATTGATCTCCCCTCCCAGTCCTCCATCTGTTCCTCTGCCAGTTTGGCATCCCCTGACCTGGGCGGTGGACCCTCTGGTAAATATACAACAGGGTGCAAGCTGTGGATCATGTGGCAGGGGCTCAATACCCACCAGAGAGCCCACCACCACCACCTACACACCCTGGCTGGCCACAGTCCAGCTGGATGTGGCCCTCGGGATGGTGTCATGGCTGCCATGGCCTTCAGCACCTGTTCTCATGGATAGCACTGTTGCTGGCTCCTGGGGGCAGACAGTAGCCAAGACCAGACCCCCAAGGGCCACCCTGCCATCAGACAGGGGTTGGGGACCTGCTGCCTGTGGGGAGAAGTGGGGTGTGTCCCACAGGGCTGGGGTTTGGGACTCATGGCCTGTCCCTCTCTTCTCTTCCATTCCTGCCTCTGTGCTATCAGAGGGCCAAGAGAGACATGCACCCTCCATGGTCCTGGACAGCCCCCTGGAGGCAAGGGATAGGGACTGGGCAGCCCCACCACTGGCACCAGGGCATCCCCACTCCATGAGAGGCCAGAGGCAGAGCACGGACAACATCCACCTTGCTGTATCCCTCTGGCACCAGGTCAAGGTTGTGGAGCAGCTTCTCCACCTGAAGGAGACCGAGGCGACCCGACAGCAGGTGGCCTGGGGGCTCTGATGAAGACCTTCAGGGACATTGTGGGCACCTTCTGGGAGCTCCTGGCCCAGCTGCTCTCCCCGCTGCCCCTCCTGCTGCTCCTCCCACTGCAGCTCCTCCTGCTAGCCCACATGAAGAGGTCCCCATTAAAGTCTGAGCCCCTTGCCAATGTGGAGCCCTGACCCTACCTCCCCCATCCCATCCCAGCCCCACTAGGGACCCCAAACCAGGCAAGGCTGTAGATCCCAGGGATGGCGTGGCTCAAGGCCCTCCACCCCTTCCCTGCAATAAGGCCCCCCATGAGGTGCACCCATGTCCCCTGCCCTAATGTAAATAGTATGTCCCCCTTCCCCATGTGTATATACTTATATGATTCTGTTTTATGTTGTTGTTAGTAACTGCAGAGTTTTGTTAAACAGAATATACTTTATTTTCTCCACATCTCCTGTGTTCTGTGTGCTTGGGAGGATGGAGGGGTGGTGGAGGGGAGCGTGGGGGGTGATGAAGGGGAGTGTGCAGGTTACCTGCTGGGGGTGGCTAAGGCAGTGTGATATCAGTGGGGTTCCTGAGCAAAGTGCTCATGAAGGGCCTCCTGTATGTGGACGCTGTTTTGGTGGAACTGGTGGCTAGGGGCAGTGGCCACCTATTGGTAGCCTGACCCAGAACTGGCTGCCCATCCCTGAATGAATGCCTCCCCCTTACTCTCCACAATATTGTGGAGAGTGCAGCAGGCTCCCACCACATGGGGAATGTTCAGAAGGCCCACCTCCAGGCAAGCCAGGATACTGTACCACTGGCCCTTCAACCATCCAAATGTATGCTCCACCAAGATTTGGGCATGGTTTAGCCGGGCTTTGAAGAGCTCCTAGCTAGGGTTGGGTGGCGCATATAGGGCCGCATGAGCCAGACCATGAGGGAATCGGTGGTATCTGCCACTATGTACAAGGGCACCTTTGTGTCCCTGAGTGGTACCTCCCTCTGGGGTTTGTAAGTCCCTGCCTTCATGCGGTGGCACAGCCCAGAGCTTCTACGCACCTGCACATCATGGGTGCGGCCAGGCCAGCCTACATAAATTCCTGGAACTCACCCCTGCTATCCACTAGGGCCTGGAGCACCACAGAGTGGTACCTTGTTCTGTTTATGTAGTTGCTCCTGCTGTGTTCTGGAATATGGGTCCCGTCCAGGGTGCTGAAAGAGTTCAGGAACCTGAGTGCTGCAAAGCCAGTGATGGCCACATCCAGGTCCTCCACACGGATTACCCTTTGCAGTATCATGGCATGGCATGGCATGTTCTGTGCACAGACCACCTGTATGAGAGGGAGGACACATGCCCCCATGAGGGCATGCGGGGACTCCCAGGGTCCCTGCCTCCTAGTCCCTTTCCTGGGTTCCCCCTCCTCCTGGCGGGTGTGTAGGCTAAAGTTGCCTTATCGGCATGATGATGGCCCCAGCTGTGGCCTTGCCCACACCAAACTTGTGGCTGATGGAGTGGTAGCTATCCAGAGTGACCAGTTTCCAGACAGCTATTGAGACCCTCTTTTTGACAGGAAGGGTGTGCTGCATCTTTGTGTCCTGATGCCACAGCACAGGGGCTAGCCACTGACAAAGCTCCAGGAACATCTGTTGCTTCATCCGAAAATTCTGGAGCCACCTGTTGTCATCCCATTCCCCCATGACCAGCCACTCCCACCACTCAGAGCTACTGGTGTAGCTTCAGACTCAGTGTAGAACCCAGGAGGGTGGTCACCAGAGGAGTCACAGGTCCAGGGGTTCCATGGCTGTGATGGGGACATGACCCCCAGCAGGAGATGGAGGGCAGCCACCACTGGTGAGGACAGAAGGGCGGTTACACCACTGTCAATGGCCGGAAGCAGCTTAAGACCTTTGTGCCTTGTCTGCACTAGCATCTTCTAGGCTCTTGGCAGCTCCGCAGGCCTCATGCTGTGAAGGGCGAGGCTGTGCGGGAAGGGCCATTTAAGAGGGTGACCACTGCAGGCCTAGAAGGGCTTATCTGCCATGCAATTCCATCCGCAGCATTTCCTGGCCCTTTCTTTCAAAAGGGCCCTTGAGACAGTGTAAATACTCTCTTTGGAAAGAGCACCTCACCCTTTCAAAAAGATGGATCAGAAGTGCCAGCTTGTGCTTATGCATGGACATTGTACTTCAAAAGACAAATTTTGATTCATTGTTTTCAAAAAGGCACCTTTCAAAATCACACCCTAGTGTAGATGTAGCTATAGTGCATCGTTCAAAATAGTGCCATTGGATGCCATTATGGCTTATTTTGAAATAGCACTGTTTCATTCTATTTTGACCTTATAGCCTATTTCAAAATAGGTGTTATTTCTCCTGCAATGAGGTTTACCAATTTCAATATAATGCATCCACTATTTTGAATTTATTTTGGAAGAGCTTGTGCATAGTGTAGATGACAGCAAATTTATTTCTAAATAATGGCTGTTATTTCAAAATTACACTGTAGTGTGGACGTAGCCTAGACGGCTAGTCCACAAACATATTAGCTTACCAATGCTCAAAAGAATGGTGTGCTTCCATTTATGGGTGCACATCTTGAGATATATTAAAATGGGGCCACACACAAATGAGAAAAAAAAAAGCCTCACTGACCTAGCCCCCAAGTGAGAAGTAAAGAAAAAAATGCTCACAGATGAGGTCCCCAACTGACAGACAGGAAAATAAAAGACACATCATTCCCCTCAAGTTACAGCTCCAAGAGTAGGGGAGGAAGGGCTCTGAGGCTCAGGCTTATCACAAGGTCCAAATTAACTCTTCTGGGGGCCCAGGGCTACTAGATTTTATGGGACCACCTAGGATCTGGAGGGGGCCGAAAAATGAGGTGTATAATGTGTAGGAGCTGGATCGAGGTTGGGGTATGAATTCTATGCAAGAGTTACTGTGCAGGAATGGGCTGGGGGTGGGTGGTATGAGCAGGAAGTAGGGTACTGGAACAGGGTAGTGGTCAAGGTGTGGGAGGAAGGGTGTAGGAGTGCGCTAAGCATGAGGGTGTGAGGCCTGAGCAGGGGAGAGGGAGCAAGAGTGGGTTGGGGTGGGAGAGCAGTGATGGGCAGGGAGAATCCTGAGTCTCATGGACCAGATCAAGGCAAGACATGGAGCAGCTCCACTCCACAGACTGTAGGTTCCTCATCCCTGTATTAAATAGTAACAGAGAGGAAGCCGTGCTAGTCTATACACTATCAAAACAAAAAGCAGTCAAGTAGCACTTTAAAGACTAGCAAGATAGTTTATTAGGTGAGCTTTCGTGGGACAGACCCACTTCTTCAGACCATAGCCAGACCAGAACAGACTCAATATTTAAGGCACAGAGAACCAAAAACAGTAAGCAAGGAGGACAAATCAGAAAAAGATAATCGAGGTGAGCAAATCAGAGAGTGGAGGGGTGGGGGGGAAGGTCAAGAATTAGATTGAGCCAAGTATGCAGACGAGCCCCTATAGTGACTCAGAAAGTTCCCATCACGATTTAAACCATGTGTTAATGCGTCAAATTTGAATATAAAAGCCAGCTTGGCTGCTTCACTTTCCAGAACGGTGCAATAATTCTTCTTCAGTAACAAACATACCTTTAGGTCATTGACAGAATGCCCCATTCCATTAAAATGTTGACTAACTGGTTTGTGGATCTGGAGTGTTTTGATGTCTGTTTTGTGCCCATTGACCCTTTGTCTAAGGGAGTTAGAAGTCTGTCCAATATACAAAGCATCTGGGCATTGTTGGCACATGATGGCATATATGATGTTAGTAGAGGAGCATGAGAAAGTGCCCGTGATTCTGTGAGTAACCTGGTTAGGTTCAGTGATGGTATTTCCAGAGACGATATGTGGACAAAGCTGGCAGCAGGCTTTGTTACAGGGAAAGGTTCCAGGGAGTGGTGTTCCTGAGGTATAGACTGTGGCTGTTAGTGAGGATCCTCATGAGGTTGGGAGGTTGTCTGTAGGAGAGAACAGGCATGTCACACAGGGCCTTCTGGAGTGTAGCATCCTGATTAAGGATAGGTTGTAGGTCTTTAATAATTTGTTGCAGTGGTCTGAGTTGGGGGCTGTACGTGATGACCAGTGGTGTTCTGTTCTTGGCTTTTTTGGGCCGATCTTGGAGTAGCTGGTCTCTGGGTATTCGTCTGGCCCTGTCCATTTGTTTTTTTTTGCTTCTCCTGGTGGGTAATTCAGGTTTATGAATATTTGGTAAAGTTCTTGTAGTTTTTGGTCTCTGTCAGTTGGATCAGAGCAAATGTGATTGTACCTAAGAGCTTGACTGTAAACAATGGATCTAGTCACTTGTGTAGGATGGAAACTGGAAGGGTGTAGATAAATATAGTGATCAGTAGGTTTTCGGTACAGTGTGGTACTGATCAGGCCATCCTTGATTAGTACTGTAGTGTCCAGGAAATGTATCTCTTGCATGTTGTAATCAAGGCATAAGTTGATGGTGGGGTGTAGATTGTTAAAGTCTCTGTGGAATTCTTCTAGAGCCTCGGTACCATGGGTCCAAATCATAAAGATGTCATCAATGTATCTTAAGTAGAGGAGTGGCAATAGGGGATGAGAACTGAGGAATCGTTGTTCCAGGTTCAACATTTTAATGGAATGGGGCATTCTGTCAATGACCTAAAGGTATGTGTGTTACTGAAGAAGAATTATTGCACCGTTCTGGAAAGTGAAGCAGCCAAGCTGGCTTTTATATTCAAATTTGACACATTAACACATGGTTTAAATCGTGATGGGAACTTTCTGAGTCACTATAGGGGCTCGTCTGCATACTTGGCTCAATCTAATTCTTGACCTTCCCCCCCACCCCTCCACTCTCTGATTTGCTCACCTCGATTATCTTTTTCTGATTTGTCCTCCTTGCTTACTGTTTTTGGTTCTCTGTGCCTTAAATATTGAGTCTGTTCTGGTCTGGCTATGGTCTGAAGAAGTGGGTCTGTCCCACGAAAGCTCACCTAATAAACTATCTTGCTAGTCTTTAAAGTGCTACTTGACTGCCCTGTATTAAAGGAATCCAATTTTCAGCTATGTGCTCAGCATTTCAGAAGAATTAGACCCATCTAGGGAGTCTTAATCTGTATACTCACTAAGTGGGGTATCAAACATTTACTAACAGCAACGAAGGGTCCTGTGGCACCTTATAGAATAACCGAAAAGTTTTGAGCATGAGCTTTCGTGAGCACAGACTCACTTCATCAGATGCATCTGATGAAGTGAGTCTGTGCTCACGAAAGCTCATGCTCAAAACTTTTCGGTTAGTCTATAAGGTGCCACAGGACCCTTCATTGCTGTTACAGATCCATACTAACACGGCTACCCCTCCGATACTAAACATTTACTAGTCACTTTTGAAAATCTTAGCATTAGCTATTAATCAGTTTGGTGAAAAACTGTAACAGCCCAAAACTCAGATCACCTTCATAAAAAATTGAAAACCTGTAGTAAAACTGGTACTAGTTCAGAGTGAACAAGAAATAATCCATGAAAAGGCATAATTTGGTGGGTTTGGCTGCTATGAAGTCCTTCCTCACTCTTCTCTTCTGCAGACCTACTTACTTAAGCCCTTGTACTCCGAGTGGCACATAGGTCATCAACAAGTCTCCACTTCTCTCTGTCTTGGGACAAAACTTCCAGTTGACTCCAGGAGTATCCCAGTTGTTATCCTTCAATCTCAGTAGATCTTCTCCTTGTTCTCCGAGGTCTTCCTCTATGCATTTTCCTTGTGGGTTCAATCTGAGAGTTTGAAGGACTATGCTGGATGATAGTTTTCCAGCATGTGGCCAAGCCATCCCCACTTCTGCAGACTAAACAAGCCTCTCCAATGCATCCATATCCTTTTTTTAGTGTGGGGCCTAGAACTGGAAGCAATACTCCAAATGTGGCCTCACAAATGCCTGCCATTAGCCTTCTTAACTAAAAGGACATACTGTTTATTGATCTTGGGTTCTTATCCACTGTAATCCCCAGGTCCTTTTCTGCAGAACTTTGGCTTAACCTGTAACAATGATTGGGATTCTTCTGGCCCCCTGTGCAGGACTCTGTACTTGTCCTTTTTGAACCTCATCAGATTTCCTTTGACCAGATCTTTCAATTTGTCATGGTCCTTCTGGACCCTATCCCTACCCTCCAATGTATCTACCTCTGCCCCAGCTTAGTGTTATACACAAAGTTGCGGAGGGTGCTGAGGGTGCAGTCTACCCCCTCATCCCAGTCATTAATAAAGCTGTTGAAGAAAACGAGCCTTAGAACTGATCCTTGGGGCACTCAACTTAAAACTGACTGCCAACCAGTCATTGAGATATGGGTCACTCCTCATGGAGTCTGACAATATAACTAGCTTTCCACCCAACTTACAATCCATTTATGTAGTCCATACTTGCATAACTTACAGGCAAGAATTATGTGGGAGATCATATCAAAAGCTTTCCTAAAGTCAAGGTTTATCACATCCACTGACTTCTATATGGGCACAGAGCCAGTTAGCTCATCATAGAAGGCATTCAGGTTGGTCAGGCATGATTTGCTCCTGATGAATCTAGGTTGACTATTCCTCATCCCTTTCCTCTCTTCCAAGAGTTTCAGAAATTCATGGACTGATTTTTGATCCTCTGTTTTCGATATGAAATTAGGCTGAAGGAACACACTGATTTCCAAAAAATCTTTTCCTGCCCTGTGGAATCATACTATGGATTTTCAAAATAAAGACTGGACTTGTTTACTTGATTGCTGAAGTTTTAATGGGAAGTCTGCTGTTAGGATTTTTTCATTCATATTCAAGAAGCGTGTCCATTTTTTTTCTATTAACTTCTTGCATTGTGAAGTTCAAAATAGCAAAACGCTAATACTTGATGAAATACTTTCAGTTTCTCAGTGGGCTGCTGCCTTATTGTGTTGTTGAATAATGTGATATGTGTTATGCCACATCATCATCATCATCATGATCCTCAACAGTCATTAGCTCAGTGTCTGTTGGTGTCTGATGTGTCTCTCACTATTTCCTTCCATCTTTCCCTGTCCAGTGCAGAGAGGCATAGTTTCCATAGACTGGCCCTGCACCAATCTATTGTATAATCTACCTATTCTCTGTTGGGTGTGCCTCTCCTTTTTGAACCATCCGTTATGCCAGATACCAAGGTCTTGATTTTTCATTCATCGTTCATTCTGCAGATATGCCCATATAGCTGTAACTTCTGTTGTATAACCTTCTTCAGTAGATTCTCTTTTGGCTGCAGCTTCCTATATAATTCCTCGTTGGTGACATTCTGCATCCATCCTATCCTCAGGATCTTTCTATAACAGCTGCTCTTCAACATTAATATTCTTCTCTTCGAATCTTGTGTTATCACCCATGTCTCACATCCATACAACATGCTGCTGAATACATGTTTTCAAGATGTTCAGCTTCATTCCTAAGCTAATTGCTTTGCCTTTCCAGATTTTATCCATCACCTTCAAACTTGCTCTTACTTTTGCTATTTGAGTCACCATTTTCTTCTTACAGTCTAGATCATATGTTATGTTGCTCCTCAAATATGTGGACTTATCTCCATTCTCTAGTTCAATCCCATCTACACTGGTCTTCCTTCCTATTTCCTTATCTCCAAATACCATTATTTTTGTTTTATCAATGTTCGTAATCAGTCCGTACTGCTTACCTTACTCATTTAGCCCCAGCACCATTTTCTCTAGCTTCTCCTCATCTTCCTCAGTGATAACTGTATCATCTGTGAATCTCAAGTTGTTACTTCTTTTCCAATGCACAGATACCCTTCTACCTCTTCCTTTATCTTGTCTATCACTCTCTCTAGGGGCGTGATGACGATACTCAGCAATATCGGATCTCCTTATCTCATACCTCTACTTATTCTAAACCAACTTCTCAACTCCCTGCATGTTACCACCAGGTTATCACCCTGTATAATATCCACATTGTCACTGATATCATTCAACATACATATCAGTCTGCTATCCACTCCATACAACTCCAACACGGCCCTGGTCACTTTCTGATCTATACTGTCAAATGCCTTCTGAAAATTGATGAAGCAAGTGTAGATGTTCTTGTTCTTTCAACAAGCTTTCTCCATTGTCAATCTTAGGGCCAAAATCTGCTGTACAGTACTTCTATCTTTCCTGAACCCCGCTTACTTATCTGCTAGATGATCTTCTATTTGCAATCTTAGTCTCTCCGTTAGTATCATCACTGGCACCTTGCCTAGATGACGTGTTAGGGCAATTGTTCTGTAGTTCTTGTACCCAATGTACTTCCTTTCTTGGGTATTGTCACCAGCATGGGTCATGTCCATTCGTTAGGTGCCTTCCCTTCCTTCCATGTAGTATTACATAGTTGGTATATTTCCTGAATTGTACTCTCTACCATATTTGATCTTCTCTCCCATGATCTTATCATTTCCAAGACTCTTGTTGTTCTTTAGTCATTTCACTACTTTTTCTACTTTCTCCTTCGAAATATTAGTCTTGCTCTGGATGCTCTGTGGAGATATTTCTTTTAGTTCTTGATCAGTCTCTCTGATACTGTGGTCCGAGTCTTTATGTGCTCCTTCGAAAGTTCAGCACTGATGTACTGATGTTACCCATGTCCTTACTAAAATCATATCTATCATGTTCTTGGACTTCCTGTCATTCGATCACCATGTCCACTTCCTACAGTCCTTTTATTGGAATCTTGTGTTGCAGGTCACCATCTCATGCTCCGTAGCAAACTCTAGTAGTTTCTCAACTCATTTGTTTCTTTCTCCGTATCCAAACCTTCCCATGACTCTCTCCCAACCTTCGTTATGTGTTCCAACCTTCACATTTCAATTTCCTTCAATGATCAACACATCTCTTTGGTATCTCCTCCAGCAGCTTTTCAAGTCTTTATAGGGTGGCTCAATCGCTTCCTCCATGCAGTTAGATGAGGGTACATACAGCTGAATGACCAAGATGTTGAATGGTTTTGCTTCGAATCTCGCTACCATCATTCTTGCACTCACCGGTTTGTATCCTAATAATGCTCCTCTAGTTCTTTTGCTAGGAAGGAATCTGACTCCTGCCTCATGCTTCATTTCATTCCCTGGCCAAATGATTTTGCAACCACACATCTGTCCCAATGTTCTCCAGTGCATCTCAACCAGTCCAAGTATATCGCATCAGTATCTCTCCATCTCCTTTCAAAACAGCTCCAATTTTCCAGTTGCCCACCGTGTTTGGACGTCCCATGTTCCAATAAATAGCATATGTGTAAGCTATAATTTTCTTTCAGTAGCCAACTTTTCAACCCAAACCCGATCACTCGATTGGTGTTGCGGTCTTTGTTTATCCGGGCAAGGTCCAAGCCAGCATCTTTTATAATTTAGTCGCACTGGCATCAGATTTCATTAATATCATTGGTTCATGGTCAGCACATCGTCACTCATTTGACCAACCCTCCTCCTTTCTCCAGGCTTGGGACTGGCATGGAACTGCTGGAGGCTTCATGGGCTGTGTGTACACTACAAAATAACTTCAAAGTTGCTTACTTCGAAGAACAACTTTGAAGTAAGCAACTTCGAAGCAGAGCGTCCACACACAAAATGCACACTCCCTTACTTCAAAGTCGGCTTTCCCCTACTTCGAAGTTAAACATCCACACACAACTACTCCCTACTTCGAAGTAAGGAGACAGGAAATGATGAAGGCATGGGGTCGCATGGCCCCTCGCAGCACCCACAGCCCGCATGTGCTCAAGGTTGACAGACGAAGACAGCAGCATCAAGTACACAGGGAAACAGCCAGAGACCATGCCAGCTGCCCCCCTTGGCAAGGATGATGCCATCACAGTCCTGCTCAGCCTGCTGGCCGTGCTGCTCACCATGCAGCATCAGCACCACAAACGGCTCGCTCTCATGGGACCCGGCCTTAAGGCCCTTACCACCCTCATGCTGCCCCTTCCCCATTCCCCTCCATCCAAAGCCAGGGGGCATATGCCACCAGCACTGAATGGTGGGACCAGCTGGTGCTGGAGGACTGCGATGATGAGCGGTGGCTCAGGAATTTCAGGATGACCCAGCAGACATTCGAGGACCTCTGCCATTGGCTCGCCCCAGTCCTCCAGCACCGGGACACCTGTATGTGGCCAGCGCTCCCAGTGCAGAAGAGGGTGGCCATTGCACTATGGCAGCTGGCCACTCCCGACGGACACAAATCCCTCAGCCACCAATTTGGCATAGGCAAGGCCACCATCAGAGCAATGCTGAAGGAGGTATGGCCAGCCCTCACCATGAACCCACCCCAGGGAGTGGGTGACCAGGCAGGGGGCTCCCAGTGGGGGGCACGGGGTCGGGGCTCCTGGTGGAGGGTGGGGGGCCCCCAGTCCAGTGGTCACGGACATCCCTTCCTTCCCCCCACATGTTGTCCAAGTCATCAACACAGTGCTCCTGCTGGGTTCGCAGACCTGGGCTTCCCCATCTGTTTTGGAGCCCTGGACGGGACACATATTGCTATCTGGGCTCCGGACCACAGTGGGGGCACCTACATAAACAGGAAGGGGTACCGCTCGTGGTACTCCAGGCCCTGGTGAATGCAAGGGGCAATTTTCTAGACATGTGTGTGCAATGGCTGGGCAGGGCCCACGATGCCTGGGTGTTCCGGAATTCATGGCTGGGATGCTGGATGCAGGAGGGCACGTATGTATGTACCTGTTGCACCCACAGCTCATGTGACCCTATACCAGCCACACCACACCAGCCCAGGGCATCTTAATGGTTGCCTCAACCATGCCAGGGGCACAGTTGAGCGGGCATTCAGGAGGCTGAAGGGGAGGTTTTGCTGTCAACCTCCCGAACACCCCCGCAGTCATTGCTGCCTGCTGTACCCTCCACAACATTATGGAAGGCCGCTGGGCACCCTTCATGCAGGGCTGGGCCACGGACCAGGGGGCTGGCTATGAGCAGCTGCCTGCTGCCCTGTGCCATGAGGCACAGCGGGATGGGGTCAGGGTCCAGGATGCTCTGTGCTGGGCCTTCACACAGGGCCAGCCCTGACTTCCCCAGCCACACATGACACTATCCTGCACCCCTCACATACACCCCACCCCCACCCCTCCAAGGAAGCACCAGGGACACGGGCTAGCGTGGGAACAGGAAGCTTTAATGGGGGAAATAAACTAACATACAACACTGAAAGGAATGTGAAAACTTTTGTGCGCATGGGGGAACTGGTTGTCAGGGACAGGCAGGGGCTTGGGTGGGGGACAGGACTGGAGAGCGGGGCTAAGACGGGTGTTGGGTCAGTTGGTTTGAGGCATGGGAGGCTGGGAGCCATGTCAGCCACGGCCACTCCTACCGCTCCGGGACCAGGCTCCCCTGCAGGGTTGTGACAGGGCTGGGATCATGGGGAGGTAGGACTGAGGTGGGGGGGTGCTGTGGGCTCTGTCCCCATGGGGTAGACAGGAGGGGGCACTGGGGCTGGGCCAGGAGTGCCGCCTCCATCAACAGCCACCGGGCCAGCTCAAGCTGCTCAGCTGGCAACAGGTCTGCCACACACTGTTCAGCAGCTGGAAGGGTGGCTGCGGCTGGAGGGGCGGCCATAGTTGGAGGGGTGGCCATGGGACAGGCTGGTGAGGGGAGACTGGGCGAGGCAGCCAGCCAAGGCCTGGAGCATGGCATCCATGATTTTGGCCAGCCCCACCCCCACGTCCCACTCCACCTCCAGCCATTCCCGCAGCATGCCGGTCAGCTCTCGCATGACTGCCCAGTGGGCGGCTGCCTCCTCATCCACTGTCTCCGAGGGGCCCATCCAGTGCCATGGGAGGATGTGGGCTGGGGCGATCGGGTGGTCTCCTGGCCTTCCACAACCGTGGTCCACTCAGGACTGCAGGGATGGCTGGCTGGTGAAGGACCTTTGGCGACAGGAAGGGACAAGTGGACGGACCGTGAGTGCTGGCTCCCCACAGTGGGGGCTGGATTTCCTGTTCCCTTGCCCCCTGCCCTGTCTCCCTGCCGCCTGATGGCCCGTAGGATCCCAGATGCCCAGGGGTTCCTGCTTGGCAAGGATCAGCCTGTTTTCCCCCAGCCCCCATCCTCAGGTGTGTGGACTGTGGAGCTATTCTTGGAGGGGCCCCATCCCCATCCCTTGCGATGTCCCACTCACCCCAAACATACCGGCTGTGACCTCCTGGGGCTTAGGCGAGGCCCAGCGCGATGATACCCAGCTCAGTGTTCCGGAGGGGAGGGTGATGGTGAGGGTCCTATCACCAGAGCCCCCATCATGGCCCTCAGTCTCAGTGGGCTGGTCTCCACATGAGGGGGCTGGTGGTGCCGGAGGGGCCTGCCTCCTCGCTGCTGTCCATGGGGTGGGGGGGTGGGGCGGAACAGAGGTGTCCACCATGTGCTCTGGGCTGGCCACCTCCCTTGGGCCCAGGAGCCTGTGCAGCTCCTGATAGTGGGGACAGTGGATGGGCTGTGTCCCCAACTGGCTGACAGCATCACAGGCCTTGATATATGCCTGGCGCAGCTCCTTTACTTTAATTCGGATGCTGCTACCAGGCTGGTCGGGGTGTCCACAGGTGGCGAGACCACTGGCCAGCCAGTCAAATGCCTCAGCATTGTGCTGGCAGGTTCCGACTTGCCGCAGGACCTCCTCCTGCCCCCACAGAGCAAGGAAGTCCGTAAGCTCTGCCTCTGTCCAGGGGGGTCATCTCCTGGTGATACCCTTGCCTGTTCCCTGTGATTCCTGGGACCCCTCCTGTGGAGCCCCTCGAGGGGGAGGCGGGTCTTGTCTTGCAGCCATGGTGGGTAGGAGCTACGGAGGCTGGTGGGTGCTTCTAGCAGGGGCAGTCCAGGGCAGAGCTTGTTCTGCCCCTGCTTGTGGCACGCTGTCAGCTTCCTGCCTGGCGTTGCCAGGGAGCTGCTTCCTTTAAGGCAGCCATCAGGGACCACAGAATCCTGCCTGGGTTGGCCAGACTGTCTCCATCCTCCGAGGGGACCCCTCCTTGGAGGACTCCTTACTTCGAAGTAAGGAGTGCAGAGCATCTACACACATTAACTTCACAGTGACAGGTTGAAGTAAGCCACTGCTCCATTCCCAGGAATGGAGTAGTGACTTCGAAGTTAGCCTCCCTTACTTCGATGTTAACTTCGAAGTAAGGAAAAGCACATGTAGGCCGTGTCTACACGTGCCCCAAACTTCGAAATGACCATGCAAATGGCCATTTCAAAGTTTACTAATGAAGCGCTGAAATGCATATTCAGCGCTTCATTAGCATGCAAGCGGCAGCGGCACTTCGAAATTGACGCGCCTTGCCGCCGCGTGGCGCGTCCAGACGGGGCTCCTTTTCGAAAGGACGCCACCTTCTTCGAAGTCCCCTTATTCCCATGAGCTCATGGGAATAAGGGGACTTCGAAGTAGGCGGGGCCCTTTCGAAAAGGAGCCCCGTCTGGACGCGCCGCGTGGCGGCAAGGCGCGTCAATTTCGAAGCGCCGCTGCTGCCCGCATGCTAATGAAGCGCTGAATATGCATTTCAGCGCTTCATTAGTAAACTTCGAACTCGAAGTTTGGGGCACGTGTAGACGTAGCCGTAGACACTCTGCAGGCTACTTTGGAGTAGCCCCTTACTTCGAAATTAACTTCAAATTTAATTTATAGTGTAGACACAGCCATGGTGGAGTTAGTTATGCCATAACCATGTTCATCAGGTATAAAAAAAAAAAACAGACCAGGTCTCAAATAAAATAGTTTATACATAACTAATGTTATAGGCATCAATGTTAAAGAAAGCGATATTGAAAGAAAAGAATGACTTTTAAAAATATGTGTGTTTTGAGATGTTATTCTTTCTGGTTATGCTTTTCAGATATAGGTCATAAGTTTCTCTACATCACTATAATAATACAAATTGGTCAATTTTACATTATTCAATAAACATGCCTGTCCAATAAAAAGGCTACTATTATCCCTGAAGGAGATCTGAATTATTTGTTTTCAGTGTGCATTGCTGATGAAACATGACTAAAATTTAGAATGAATGAATGGATTCAATAATGTTTTTCATTACTTTTCTCTTGCTTTCATTTTTATGGATCATTTGAGGCTTATATATAAATTTGCTTACCCACTGCTACCAAGGCATTGCAAAGGTGTCAGAAATGTGAGCAACCCACAAACACGCAGCTGATTTGCATGTGTAAATCATTCAGGTGTTTTCACAAAACAGGTAATGGCAATTATTCCACTTATTGCATCTGAGAAGTCCAGAGTATAATGTGCTCAAATGAGAAAGAAAATAAGGAGGGTGCAAAGGCAGGCAATGATAAATAGAAAATTATTAGTTTCCAGAGGTAATCCATAAACAAGAAAGAATCATCTTGTGGACTCAAAAAAATCCAGATTCAATTGCTGGCTGTGCCACAGATATTCTGCATGAGCTTGATTAATTTATTTTACACTCTCTGTATCTTGGTTGCTTATATGTGGAAGGAGGATGGAATATTCTTCTTTTTACTATTTTTCTTTCCACTGTTCTTCTTCCCTAGTTGGTCATAACTTCTTCAAGGATTGTCTCTTACTAAATATTTACACATCATCTTGCACAGTGGAGCTTGATGTTGATTGAGATCTAAATGTGACAGTCATACAAATTAATAAGAATAATAGCAGCCAAAAAAAAAGTATAGAAAATAATGAAAAATAAAGAGAAAAATAAATAGGGTGCTTTTAGTTTCCTTTAACCATAATAAAAGGACACAGTCAATGAATGGTAGCAAACTGAACGCTATGAAAGGAAATACTTTTTTACAGTTATCCTGTGAGATTCATTAAGATTTGTTTTTAATTGGACACACGTGGATAATGAGAATATTCACAGTGACAATGGATAGGGTTATAAAAATTGGAATGTTAGAGCACATGATGAAGAAACTTCCCTTATGGGCAGGTTGATTTCATAATTGTACATTCTGGGGGTTCTTTCACCTTCCCTCTAGCCAATGGTGGAAAGAGGATGCTGTACTAAATGGCCTGCAGTTCTCATCCAGTAATTTCCATTTCTTACATTTTTATTCAAAATAAAGGGCCAAATTCCACTCTCAGGCTACATCTACACTACAGAGATCTTTTGTAAGAAGCTCTGAAAGAACTTCTTTCAAAAGAGTGTGTCCACACACACAAAAGAGCGGATCAAAAGCGTGATCTTCTCTTTCAAAAGAGCACTCACAGGCTCTTTCTACACATGCCACTTTCTCCGAAAGAAGCATGCTAATAAACAGCCCAAAATATGCTAAGATGTATATGTAAATGCCCGGCACCTCATTAGCATAAGGTCACGTGATCTGGAGTTGGGGGGAGTGTCTGTATGCTAATGAGGACGTGAAGAAGACGTGACTGTATGCTAATGAGGTGTTGGGAATTAACATAAGTGCCTCATTAGCATAGTTGGGGCTGTTTAGAAAGTGGCATGTGTAGAAACAGCCACATAGTGCCCACTCTTTTGAAAGAATGGGCCAGGGATCGAAAACGAAGACTGGTTTTTCAAAAGAAAGGTCCTGTGGAGCATCTATACACATTTTCTTTTGAAAGAAGCTTTCAAAAGGAGGTGTTCTTCCTGAAACTGGAAAGGAAGAGCAATTTCAAAAGGAGAGCCACATTCTTTCAATTTACTTTAGAAAGAACTCTTGTAAGGGTAGACGCCCTATGAGCTCTTTCAAAAGGGCCCCCTTCTTTCAAAAAATCTTTTGAAAGAACTTGCTAGTGTAGACACAGCCTCACTTTTATTAGCATTGCTCTGGAATAAGTCAGCTATCATGAATGAAGTTTATATTTACATCATCTTGAGAATATTCTGAGGTTTTTATTGTGGATTAATGTGCTTAAACAATTACTAAATATTGACATCCATTCAGGGCTCAACTTTCAGTTTACATGATAAATGCATAGAGGTCTGCTAAACCTCTGCTGAGACCTCAGTACCATATGCAGCTTCCTGCTCTATGCTTTCAAATGGATTCCTGCTGTGGGTAGTTCCAGGGACAGGAGGCATTCAGAGGAACTGGAAACACTCTGCTAGCAAAACACTTCAGCAATTATGGCTTCTCTCCCTTGGGTAAAACCCCCGAGCTGTGCAAATTTAAGGTGCTGAATCCTTACCCTCTTGCAAGGAAAAACCTATATCCCAATGAATGAAATCCGTGAATGTTCCATGAGCTGAAGCTTGGGGTGTTTCCTCTCCCACTTACTAGAAGTAACTAGAGCTGGGAATGAAACAATTTTTTCCCATCCTGGAAATGTTTTTGAGATAAAATATCCCTTCCTAATTTGGGACTGAAAGGGCCACTTTGAAAATGTTTGTGGAACTAAACTCTTGCAATACTTCCTCTGTTGTCCAGTTAACAAAAGTTTGACCACTTTTCTGCTGTGATTCAGTAGCGGGGAATCAACGAAACTGTTAACAATATGACTATTTAAGCCTGTAGCTGCCATGATTTCTGTTGTCCCAGGCTCCATGGCAGCCCATCTGTCTGGCTGCAAAGAATGCAGGGATCCTGAAGTACCTAGGTTCCCTGTTGCCTGTCTGATAGGCTGAAGTCGGGGGTGGGGGCAGAATCTGAATCCTGGAAGATCTGGAATTGCCAGCTCCTGAGCTCCAAGGCTTCTGACACAGCAGACTGCTAGAGAACAAGCAGGTGGATTGGTGTGAAACCAGGAAAGTTTCTTATGAAAACCTACAAATTCCAATTTATCAAACTGCTCTGTCAAAATGTTTCTGACCACCTCTAGATACAGTCTGTTACTGGGAAGGATGAGTCTCTATGGCTACGTCTACACTAGGACGCAACGTCGAAGTAGGCTACTTCAAAATAACGACATTGAAATAGGCTACTTTGACTTGTATCATCCACACATCCTCCAGGGCTGGTGCTGTCTATGTTCAACATCAAAGTAGTGACGCGGAATGTTAAAAGGGGCCGCCCCAGAAGGAAAAGCAGAGCGTCCACACACACAAGCACCCCCCTTCGAAATAAAGGGCCCACAAACAGGGCCACAGGACAGACTAGCCCTTTCAGGGCAACAGTGTGCTGCTCCCTGAGAGGGCCCCTCCCAGACAAACTTGGCCTGCATTGCACGAGCCCTGTGTTGGTGATACAAGCCTCGTAGACCTCAAGCCGACAGACATGGACATCCAGCAGCAGCTGGAAGCCCTCCAAGGCACCTCATGCGGGGCAGGCGCCCTGCTAGATGTTGCATGGGCAGCAGCCCAGCAGCTCCTGGCAGGGGAGCCCTCCCCAGGGGCACAAGGTGATGCCCCAGACCATCAGGCCCTCCTGCTCATCGCCCACCAGGTGCCCCACCGGCTCTGGAGCTACCCCATCAGGACTGAGTGGTGGGAGCACCTAGTCATGGGGGAATGGGATGATGACCGCTGGCTGCGGAACTTCTGCATGAGCCAGCAGACCTTCATGGAGCTCTGCCAGTGGCTCACCCTGCCTTGAGGCACCAGGACACCCAGATGTGGTGTGTTCTCACCCTCGAGAAAAGGGTCACAATAGCTGCCTGGAAGCTGGCCACTTCAGACAGCTACCGCCCCATGGGCCATCAGTTTGGCGTTGTCAAGGCCACAGTCGGGGCTGTCATGATGGAGGTAAGAAGGAGGCCTGGACCTGCACCCACTGGGGTGTGAGGGGCCCAGGTGGGGGGCCGGGTTGGGGGAGGGCACACTCTGCATACCCTCACAGGCTCCCATGTCCCCTCCCAGCAGGTGGTGTGTGCGCTCAGTGCCCTGCTGCTGCAGAGGGTCATGTGAGTTGGGGACCTGGATGTGGCCATCACAGGATTTGCCGCCATGGAATTCTCTTACTGCTTGGGGGCCTGTGATGAGACCCACATCCGCATCTGCACCCCAGACCACACTGGCAGGCACTATATCAACAGGAAGGGCTATCACTCCATGGTCCTGCAGTCCATGGTGGACAGCCGTAGTTGCTTCCAGGATGCATACGTGGGCTGGCCTGGCTGTACCCATGATGCTCGTGTGTTCCACAATTTGGGACTATGCCGCCGGCTGGAGGCGGGGACCTACATCCCCCAGAGGGAGATCCCTCTGTAGAACACCACCACACCCCTCTGCCTTATGGTGGATGCAGCCTACTCCCTCCAGTCCTGTCTTATGCGATCCTACACAGTCCACCTCAATGCCAGCCAGGAGCGCTACAAGACCCAACTGAACCACACCCGCCAAGTGGTTGAGTGGGCCTTAGCGTGCCTGAGGGGCTGGTGGCATTGCCTCCTGGCCCACCTGGCTGTGGGCCTCCCAAACATCCCCCACGTTGTAGGTGTCTGCTACATGCTCCACAACCTGGCGGAAAGCAAGGGGGAGGACTTTGTGCAGGGCTGGGTGCTGGAAGCCGGAACAAGCTACCCCCAGCCAGCCGCTGCCCCTAACCGCCAGGCCAACCAGGATGGGGTTCGGGTCTGGAAGGCCCTGCAGAAGTACTTTGGCCAGGGGGCCAAGTGAGTGTCACCCAGGGCATCCCTGGTGGATCCCCTGTACACTGCTCTTAGCACCTGTACACCACCCCCACCGAAAGCACATGGGACATGGGGTTTATGAAAAATAAAACTGCTTCATTGCTAAATAACCAAAAACCTTGCCTCTGAGCAAATAAAACTAATAACAAACAGCATCATAAAAATAACTATATATGAGGGGGACCACTTTACACCACAGGGGAGATGTGGGAAGGCCAGCCATCGGCCCATCATTCCAGGGTGGAGGTGGATGGGTGCGACCCCCACCATGCCTGGGTGGCTGGTCCCCACCTCAGCCGGGGTCCCCAGCGAGGTTGGCTGGGGGCAAGGAGAATGGGAAGGTAAGGCTGGGGCAGGTCCTTGGCCCGGTCGTTGGCCCCAGTGGGCTCTTGCCCTGTGGAGCTGGTAGGTGGGGCAACAGGCGGGATGTCAGGCAGGGCAGCAAGTGGGACATCAGGTGGGGCAACAGGTGGGACTTCAGGCAGGGTGGCATGAAGGGCATTACAGAGGGCAAAGAGGGGCAGCCAGGCCACCAGTTCCTCAAAGGTAGAGGCCATGCGATTGAAGGTTGCCATAAAGTCCCCCCAGGCCTCCCGATGCCAGGTGGCCTCCCGCTCCTCAAAGTGAAGCCTCTGCTCCATGATGTCTGCCTGGTGCTGGAAGGCAGAGGCCACCTCAGGGTCGTGGTGGTAAACCTCTGGCCCTGGCAGGGGTGGGCCAGGCCCAGTGCCAGCAGTGCTGTCAGGCGATGATAGTCTGGGGATCTTGGGGGGCTGTCCAGGACCACAGATGGTGCAATTCTGTCCTGGCTCTCTGATGATGCAACTGCGGAAACAGGGGGGAAGGAGGGAGGGAGGCCGTGAGTACCAACCCCTGACCTGTGGCCCACCCACGCCCATCCCCCTATGGGTGTCTGGTCCCCATCCTCCATCCCCCATTGGTGCATGCAGTGGCCCTGTGGGTGGCCCCTTCCAGTGGTCCACCTCCTCCCACGAGGGGTGGGGCACAGGACTGTTCATGGGTAAGGGTGCTGATGGGCACTGGTGGCCATTGCACCATCCCTGAGCCATGGTCTGCCCAGACCCTGGCAGGCTGCAATCTGCTCAGGATGCGGGGGAGCTCCCAGTCATGTGATGCCCCTACCCCATGCCCTGGGGCTGTGTGCCCTGTGGGGTAAGTACCCAGCACTCCACCACCATGGTCGGGGAAGCCCGTCAGGTGGAGTCGTGGCTGAAGCTGCTGGAGGCGATGTCCAGCACCAGCTCCCCCTCCTCGCTGGACCACTCCATGGCCCAGGTAGATGGTCCTGGTTCTGGTTCTGGGGGTGCAGGGTTGGGCTCCGGACCCAACTCTGGCTCCAAGGCCTGCTGGGGCTCCTCAACCATGGTGTCTAGGGTGGCCATGGGGAATGAGGTGTCCTGGGGGCCCAAGATAACCCTGAGATCCTGGTAATAGGGACAAGTTGAGGGGGCAGCCCCAGACTGGCTGGCCGAGTCCCGTGCCCGGGCATAACCCTACTGCAACTCCTTGACCTTACTCCTGATAAGGTCAGGAGTGCGGGCAGGGTAACCCCCAGCGGTGAGGCCCTTGGCCAGCTGGACAAATGCCTCCGTGTTCTACCACTTGCTCCCCATTATGTGGAGCACCTCCTCCTCACCCCAGTGCTCCAGCAGGTTACGGAGCTCAGAGTTGGTTCAGGGCAGGCCCTGCTTCCTGCCCCAGTGTCTGGAGGCCTGGGAGCCCTGTGATGGCCTGGGGGGGAGCCCTGGGGGAGCTCGGGGGGCTGGCTTGCTCCCATTGCTGTCTCTGGGCCGTGCAGGGGTGCCTCATGGCATGGCTGCTGCCTGCATGGTCTCAGCTTCATGCTATGGGTTTCCAGGTCCATGCGGTTTTAAGAACCGCTGGGTGCAGAGATCATAGAGCACTACAGGAGCTGGACATCACGTCTCTGCCTAACAGCTGATTGCCACCATGGTGGACCCCACTATTTCGAAGTAACAGGATGCGGAATGCCTCCTACATCGAGTTATTTTGAATTTGGGCTTGCTACTTCAACGTTGCATGCTAGGGTAGACACACCTTGGCTACGTCTACACGTGCCCCAAACTTCAAAATGGCCATGCAAATGGCCATTTCGAAGTTTACTAATGAAGCGCTGAAATGCATATTCAGCGCTTCATTAGCATGCGGGCGGCAGCCGCACTTCTAAATTGACGCTCCTTGCCGCCGCACGGCGCGTCCAGACAGGGCTCCTTTTCGAAAGGACGCCGCCTACTTCGAAGTCCCCTTATTCCAATGAGCTCATGGGAATAAGGGGACTTCGAAGTAGGAGGCTTCCTTTCGAAAAGGAGCCCCGTCTGGACGCGACGCGCGGCGGCAAGGAGCGTCAATTTCGAAGCGCGGCTGCCGCCCGCATGCTAATGAAGCACTGAATATGCATTTCAGTGCTTCATTAGTAAACTTCGAAATGGCCATTTGCATGGCCATTTCGAAGTTTGGGGCACGTGTAGACACGGCCCTTATGTGTTTAATCTGATCAATTTCAAAAGATATGGCATATGAGAAGCATAAGGACTGAAAACTCTCCAAAGACTGCCAAAAGGTCAGATTCTATGAAGACATTGTTAGTCAAGAAATTTGGTTATGTCAGCTTTTTCTTACAAACTTTCTGTTTTTGTTAATTTTGGCAGACTGGGCAGCTTGTAATAACAATTGCTCATGAGCCGCATGGTGGTATGAAAAGAATGGATGTACCAAAAGTGACCTAAACTTTTTGAAGGGTCAAAATATGTTTCATCTGAAAGAAAAGTTCAGTATAAATAAACTCATATGAATATTTGATTTGTTGTTGGGTTGCTGAACCTGTGGCTATATGCAGTTATCTTTTTGAACAGCAATGCCATTTGTGATATGTGCCAGTGGCTAAAAGACTGTAAATTCAGTTTTTAACCCACTTAAAAATGATTAGAGGTGCAGCTTTCTTATATAAACCCCAATCCAGCAATGATTACTGTTTATATTGCAACTCAACACAATATTACCTGAACACCTACCTTATAAAATAATTAGCGAGAGGAAAAGGGCTAACAGAATTCCAGGAATCCATAGATCAGTGCTGCAGGCCCCTTTATTTAAAAGTGGATATATTAAAAATATTTATTTTGATTTGTAATCCTAACACTGCTCTAGTATAATCTGAGGGTGGATGGTTAAATAATGAAGAAGAGCGGATTACAATCTTATCTAATGATCTTGGATAAAATGAATGGAAATAGAGAATGCACCCTTTTAGGGTATCTTTCAAAGCCCATCATACCACAAGTGAGAACTACCACTGTGGCTGCCTCTACACTATGAGATAAATTCAAATTTAAGGCAGTTGGCTAGATATTACCACGTGACTGTCTTCACTGTAAATACCCTTGGCTCGATTCAAGGAGCACTAATAACGATATCATAATATTGTCAGTACCTGCTGGATGTAGTGACAAGCTTGAATTCAAAAGTTTGATTAAAGGCCAGCGTGGAAGCACCACATGTTAAAATTAAATTTATTAGCTTCCAGAGGTATCCCATATGTAACCCACAATGGCCCCCACAGTGCTCGGCTCTGGCTGCTTCTCTCCAGGTATGCAGGAGTCAGGTAACAAGAAGATCATGAATTTCAAATCTAGACCAGAAAGCCTGTGGCTGTGGGCTACTGTTTGTGCGAGAGGCTGAGAACTATCTTTCTTTCTTTGCTATTAGCGCTGTGAGTGCACCTACCCACTACAAATAGGCCGAGCACAGAGTTTGTGGTTCTGTCTCTACACTTGGTATTCTTTTTTCGCTGCTGACTGGCACCAGCCACTGCCCCGCTGCACCACGTGGCAACAAGGCTGTTGTGGGGGTCGTTCTTGCATAAGAGGATGAAAAACTTCTTCTCAGCAGTTTACATTTGTGCACGAACCTCCCTCCCACCCCCACAGGCATCACGCAGTCCAGGTCTTTCCTGTGCTCAGGCACATCACATGGGTACCTCCAACCCAATAAAAAGGCGTGCCTGCCATTCAGTGCAGACCATGCTGCCAGGCATCACCATGTCCTGGCTTGGGCACTGTTAGGGCTCCAAGGGTTGGAAAGAATTTGGGGGGCTTGCAGCCACTGGGGGGGAGGTCTCCCCCAGCAGCTAAGATTTTTAGGGGTTTCCTGCCACACAGGGCGACTGCTTCAACTGGCCCCCTCCCCTAAATGTACACGTGGAGGCTTGGTGCTGCTGGGTGAAGTCTCCACCAGCGGCAAAGGTTTTCAGACCCTTTCTGCTGCATGGACTGAGTATTTCAACTGCCCCCCTACTGAAATCCCCCTTTGCCCCACTTCCCAGCAAGGACCGGGTGGGGGGCTTGCTGCCACTGGCGGGGAAGTGTCACCTAGGGGCTACGATATTCCATGGTTTGCTGCCACCGGGGGAGATTCTCCCCCAGTGGCCAAGATTTTCAAGGGCTGGGGAACATTTCAACCGGCTCTGCAGCCACAGACCACAGAATCCCTCTGCCAAAAATATTTTTGGGGCTTGCTGCCCATTGCAAACATCTGCTGCTTTTTGCAAAATCTTTGACATTTCATTTATAAAATCTTTTTCCTAACCTTTCCTATCCTCTTTCTACATGCTTTGCCCCCCAGAAAACACAGGAATAGTGGGTGGAGAACCAGTTGAGATTCCTGTTTCTGTTATAAGATCAGTGTATGAGATTTCACTGCCATCATGTTTTGGAAAGACAATATAGAAATTTTATATAGAAATATACCTGTGTCATAGAACTGTAAGGGACCTTGATAGATCACCAAGTCCAGTCCCCTGCATTCACAACATTCCACTTCCAAGATTTTCAGGGGCTTGCTGCCATCCTCCATGTTTCTGCGTAGTGAAGAGGGAAGACAAAAATCTTTTTTTTCTAGACTTTACTATTCTCTTTCTTCTAACAGAGAAGCCAAATGCCCTCCGCTCGGCAGCCCTGTTTCTTTCAATAACTACTCTCATCTCTTTCTTCATGCTTTTCCTTGTCCTTGTGTCATTTTCAGGGATCAGATGCAATCACTGGATGGGGGACACTCTGTGGATGGCAAGTTGAGAAGACACATCCTTGCTGATTTTTATTAAATCCTTGATAATTCATTTACACAAGAAAGAGATTTGCTATATTTGTTGACCCCCTACTTTTCCTTCCTTCCAGCTGGAAAAATGGATGTCTGCTTAACATGGGAAGGAGATGAGGGCAATTCAATGTGGGAAGATGATGTCAAAGACCAGCAAACATACCCAGAATACTACAGGGATGAAGGAACTGCAGGATAGGTTCCCACAATGCACTGATGCAACAGTTGATGTTTACTATTTGAGCGTGGCAGCCATAAATCAACTTTGTGAGGAGCACATGAGGCGGTGAGCATAGTAAAATTTGAATTTATAAAATACAGCGTTATAAAATTGATTTTATCTCCTAGTGTAGACCTAGCATCTGAAGCCCAAATTGTGCTTCAGACTCTGCTTTGCACCACGTGTGTGTAAGTCTTGAGGAAAAGGATCATCACTTAACATATACTAGGCCTCAAAGGTAAACAAATTTTATTCACGCATTCCAGCCAGCCCCTGTTGTCAGCAGCTCGTATTTTAAATTATAGGTAAGATAAAAATCACTATGCAACATGCATAAGCAAATAAATCTGTCTGTGTGTAGCCTCTAAGTTTTGTCATATTTATGAAGCTTTAATAGAAAAACACATCAATGGCACAGACATGCACCATTTTGCTTTGTCTTTTTCGGTTTTAAACTTAAAAGAGTAAAAGGGGAGGAGAAAAGAAGAATTTTCCCTGCTTGACTTGCATAAAAGTTCATTTTTTTCTTCCAACTCATGTACATGTGAGACTAATTATAGTGTTCTTCTTGGATTTGTTCTTGGCATTAATCAAACTGTTCTAGCCCTGCTGTTTGTGAATTCTTTTAATCTTATTTTGGCATAAGCTAAAACCTTAATGGTATACCTAGATCAGAAAATTCAGTTCTTTTTAGTGCTCTATTCAAACCTATGCAAGGTCCTTTAGAGACATTAGGTCACTAGTTCCAGAGTGGAGATACCTGAAGTGATTTAAGCTCCTAAATCCCACTTACAATAGCTACTCAAGCACTAAACATGAAGATAGGTGACTAGTGGGATTTTCAAAAGCACCTTTAGGTAACTAAATACCTTTAAATATTTTTGGATATTCAGGATCCCAAATCTCTTTTGTGCATATTTGTTCTTGCAGTGACAGATATAAAACAATTATTGCAATAATAGGAAAATGAGACTATAAAGCTGGTGAAATTAGCAAGAAAACTGGCAGGCAGCTGGAATACCTCAAACTGCTTATTAAAATTGAATAGCTGTTAGATTGAAAGTGTCTTCTTAATATTCAAGCAAATCAGGGATTATAAACAAAACAAAATAACAACAACAAAAATACCCAGTTACTTCCAAATGGTTCTCCATCTGCAATGCCCCAAATAGCATAATCAGAGCTGTCTAAAATTAATTCAAATTTTGATGAAAACTTCAATCCAAGTATCAAATTTTGAATGTTGTTAAAAAATTTACAAACTTTAATATTTTTCCTGGTTTTTTCAACCAGTTCTAGACGTAAATTTTCAGCCAGATGGCTATCTACACCAGAAGGCTGGGCTGTGAAAGACCAGGTCATATTTATGGCTTTATTAAAAATACATTTCCTAGTTTATTCAAGAGCTTCTTATCATGTGAAATTTTATGCTGAGCTGCCAAATAGTTTGCATTTAACTTATGTTTTGTCTTTCTTATTGTTGCTGTTTTTGTTACTTAAGTGCATTTATAACTGCAGTATCTATTATGATACACATTGAGATTATTTCAATTTGCCACTTAGTTTTTCAGAGGGAACATTTTACAAAATGTTTTTCAAATATCTATTTTTTTTTCAATTAAAGACTATAACTAACAACTTACAGTAAAATGTTAGCAATTACTTCTTGTTGGGTTAAAAAAATGCACTTTTTGAAAACCAAAAATGATATTTTTTTACATTGGAGGAATAGGAGGGGGAAAATGTTTTGATTTTATTTGTTGGAAAACTGGGAACTTTCAGCAAATATGAAACACTGTGGTTAAGGAAGCACTTTTAATCCAAAAGCATTTGAATAAAAAAGTTTTTCTACCTGTTACTAACACTTTAATAAATTATAATAGATCCCCCCACCACCTTACAGTCTAGTTTATGATATATCAATTACATTTTAGGAGGCATTGATTTTGCAGAAGTATAGACATATTTTCCAAAGACTTATATGTTATCTTGGGCTTAATGCTGTTTCCCACTACATCAGTGTAAATATGAACTGATCCCTTTGACTGTTAGATGGAAAACCTGGGTGAGGGCTCAGGATCTACAACTTTGGAAGTGGTGGACTGGAAATATGAGGAATGTCACCGTTTTATTTTGTGCTGTCGCCCCCCCCCCCCCAACACACCTTCCCCCTGTACACTGGAAAGTAAGGAACAGTGAAATCCACAGAAATACTTGGCCTTGATGGCTGTGGGTGGTCCATGTCTCACCGCTGGGTTCTTAAAGCTTGGCTGAATACCAACTCAGTTGTGTCTTTCCTTTGACTTCACTAGGCTTTCAATTAGTCCCTTAAGTCAACTGTAAAGCTTGAAGAGAGCTGCTGAAGGGAGAACAGAGGACAATGGAATAGCTTGTGGGGAAGCGGAAGCTAGCCTGGGACCTAGGACCTCCATGGAACTGGGATGATTTTCTAGTTCGGGTGGATGAACTTTTTGCCTCTTCAGCAGTGGAAAAATTACACAAAACAAACAGAAGATTACAAAAAAAAAACCCTACTATATTAGTTAACAACCGGATTTTCAAAGTCTGACTACCTTTCCTGTAGATCTTCTGGTAGGTAGACAGTGTTGCAAAGCACAGTAAGAAGCATCTATTTAAATAATTATGCCCTATGTCACTATATTTCTTATTACGCCACTGGGGATGCTTGCCCTATTGCTCCCATCCTTTGTTAATGTGGAAATGAAGTTTTTGTTGTAGTTTTGAGGACTGTTCAACAGTATCTACTTAGTGGCACTCCTCCTTAAGACTTGAAAAAAAATTAATAGTATTGGAAAAAGTATGGTAACTTCAGTTTCTGGTATTTTTATGTAAGGTTGGTAGTGACAAAGGGTTTTTAGACATGCTGAATTATATATACGTACATACATACATACATACTTCAGGATAAGTTGGGAAATGCCTTCATGTGAATCCCATTTGAATGAGCTTGGAAAGGAGCAAGACCGAGGCAGCTTTGTGCAGGTTCACTGGCAGAAATGTAGATACCTAGGGGACTTTGTTCGCATAAACTTAAATGCCATAATAATTAAGGTGCCAACAGAATTAAAGAGTTGCTGAGCAGGGGTTTTGGGGTTCTAAATATTGGATTTATGCACTTTAAGCATCAGTGATGTACACTACTCTCTTTGGAGATGCGGCTGCTAATTACCTTTTGTTTTAATTTAGCTTTTCATCTGAGATTTGCAGCAAGGTTGGGAACAGTTTTTTCTAAACCATCATACTGCCTCTTTTAGGTTTTAGAAGGGCTACTTTTAATCATTTTCATGGCAAAATAACTCACCCACCCTGACTTTCTAATGCTTGGACTAAAATCTCAGACCCCTAGGTTGTTATGTCAGGAGACAATGTCATCATGTTGTGACATAAAGAGTACCACCTTAGGACTATATATGATCTGACTGAGTTCTGATGACTGCTACCCTCCATGATAAAGTCTGGTGAATGCTACAATATGCACATATTTATAGGTTTTTGGCTCATTTGTGTCTGCAAATTACTCTTCAGGATGATAAACCATTCCGTTGAGAAAGGAACATCAGGAAAAAAAAGTAGATAGGAAATTATACACTGTGACCATGACCATAAAACCTATCAACATGCTGCTGGGCTGTGCATCATGGGGTGAGTTGATGTGGGGGAGTAGATGGCAATTAGTGGAAATGTCCTGGAAAGTCTAGTAATCCCACCTCTTCACCAGGAGGACAAAAGCAGTGCCAGGGAAATTCATATGAATGAAGGAAAAAGAAGAGGTAATTCTGGGCAATATCCCTAGGGACAGCAGTGGTTTGTTTAATATTACCATGCATGCTCTTAAAAAGTCAATACTCTTTTACAGTTTTCATTGCCCAAATATGCATCACTGCACATTATTTAGACCCTGTGACAGAAGGACTTTGCAAGATAACAGCTTGCAACCACAATGAAGCTATAAATTACAGCTGAACCTGAGTTTTTCTTTTGTTAATATAAACGTCAACCTTTGTTATTAACTCACAGTTGCCACAGCAGGTTCCAAGTTTATGTAATGAATTTCCTAAGGCCTTAAACTAGAGATCAATATAGATTAGACACAAATTAGTCAATTAAAAGAAACTAGATCTCAAAAGTCATCTTGCTAAGATTAAAATATAGTGTGTCCAAACTTATCTTTGTACCTAACAATAGACAGAATGAAAACTGAAAGGTAGAAAATATGTAATTTGCTTTTTGCCATTTATGCTATTTTGTTTTACTTTTTACATTACTCCCTGGGGCTGCCCTGGCCATTGATTCCCAGGATGACTTCTATAGCTTCACAGAGACTTTCTGAAGTCAATGTCATTTCAAGTGGGTTTTGGGGAGTATGTCTGCGCAGACCTTGCCTCAGTCTTGAAGCCTAAAGCCTGCACCAAGCAAAACTTTGTTTAATTTTTGGTACTGGGAGACCCCAGTCCAGGAAGGCGTCCCTGGTGAAGAAAGTACTCAAGAACAAGCTTAAGTGCTGTCCAAAGGAGGGAGGGTATTAGAAAGCATCTATATCAGGGATTTCCTGAACTGGAGGTTGGTATTCATTACAATGAAGACAAATGTGTATATTTTTTTCCATACTGTGTGTATTCAAGCAACTGGAATTGAAAAACTACAATATAGGATTACATACCTTTAAGAAACCATTTATATTGAAATTTAAAAACATGAAAATCATGTTCCCGCTTTTTATTTATGTTGTCTTAATTTTTAAATGCCCTTTCTTATCCATTATCTTGTGCCAAGACCAAGTTTTGAGCTTCATAACTGTGCATCAGATATATCCCTAGAATTAGCTCAATTGCATGCTCTGTTTCACAGGAGAATTTGCTCTCTACTCACTTCTCCTTTTCTTGTCAACTTTGTCCACATACCTATTCTGGAGATACCATCACTGGACCTCACTAGGTTATTCACAGAATCACGGGCACATTCTCATGTTCCTCAACTAATATCATACATGCCATCATGTGCCAACAATGCCCAGATGCTTTGTATATTGGACAGACTTCAAACTCTCTTAGGCAAAGGATTAATGGGCATCAAACAGACATAAAAACACTCCTGATTCACAAACCTGTCAGCCAGCACTTTAATGGAGTGGGCCATTCTGTTAATGAACTTCTCAACAGCCTCTCTTTCCAAACATCTGTTACTCTCTTTTGTATTCAAATTCAACATATTGGCTACGTCTACACTAGCACAGTACGTCGAAGTAGCCTACTTTGAAGTAAGAACATTGAAATAGGCTACTTCAATGCATATCATCTACACGTCCTCCAGGGCTGGTGCCTTTGATGTTCAACGTCGAAGTAGCAATGGGGAATGTCGAAAGGAGCTGCCCTGGAAGGAAATGTGGAGCATCCACACACACAAGCGCTCCCCATCGAAATAAGGGGCCAGGAAAGCCCGCGGACGGGGTCACAGGCTGGACTAGCCCTTCCAGGACAACAGCAAGCCACTCCCTTAAAGGGTCCCTCCCAGACACTACCAGCCTGCACAGCACAAGGTCTGCAGAGTGCTAGCCACATTCTCGCAGACCGATGCACAGCAGCTATGGACTCGCAGCAGCAGCAGCAGCAGGCGCAGCAGCTGGAAGCCCTCTACATAGTCACCCAGGGAGCAGGTGCCCTGCTAGGTGCTGCATGGGAGGCCGCCCAGCAGCTCCTGGCAGAGGAACCTTCCCATGGGGCAGACGAGGATGCCCCTGACCACCGGGCTCTCCGCTTCCTCCCCCTCTGGTTGCTCCACTGCCTCTGGACATACCCCACCAGCTCTGAGTGGTGGGAGCAGCTGGTCATGGGGGAGTGGGATGAAGACCAGTGGCAGCAGAACTTCTGTATGCGCCAGCAGACCTTCCTGGAGCGCTGCCAGTGGCTCACCCCCACACTGAGGCACCAGGACACACGGATGTGGTGCACCCTCTCCAGTGAGAAGAGGGTCACAATAGCCATCTGGAAACTGGCCACTCCAGACAGCTATCACTCTGCGGGACACCAGTTTGGAACGGGAAAGGCCACAGTTGGGGCTGTCATCATGGATGTAAGGAGGCCCGGGCACGCACCCACTGGGGGGGGTAGGGGGCTGGGGGCCCGGGTGTGGGGATGGGGAGGGAGGGGTGCTGGGGAGGAAGGAGCTGGGTGTGGGGCTGAGGAGGGAGGGGCTGGGTGTGGGGCTGAAGAGGTAGGGGTGCCGGGGAGAGAGGGGCTGGGCAGAGGGATACCCGGGGAGGTGCCTGGGAGCGGGGCCTGGGGGAAGGGGCCTGGGGCACCCTGCACGCCCTCATAGGCACTTGTGTTCCCTCCCCACAGGTGGTCCATGTGTTCAATGCCATGCTGCTCCAGAGGGTCGTCTGACTCGGTGACCTGGATGCAGCCATCACCGGATTTGCTGCCATGGGGTTCCCGACCTGCTTCGGGTCCCACATCCCCATCCCTGCCCCGGACCACAGTGGGGGAAGATACATCAACCACAGGGGCTACCACTCCGTGGTCCTCCAAGCTATGGTGGACAGCCAGGGCCACTTCCAGGATGTCTCCATGGGCTGGCCCAGCTGCACATATGATGCCCGTGTCTTCCGGAACTCAGGCCTGTGCCGCTGGCTGGAGGCAGGGACCTACATCCCCCAGAGGGAAATCTCTCTGGGGGACGCCACTGTGCCCCTCTGCCTCATGGCAGACGTGGCCTACCCCCTCCAGCCCTGGCTCATGTGCCCGTATACCAGCTGCCTCAATGCCAGCCAGAAGCAGTTCAACGCCTGCCTGAAACATGCCCGCCAGGTGGTGGAGAGAACCTTCAGCTACCTGAAGGGCTGCTGGCAGTGCCTCCTTGCCTGCCTGGATATCGGCCTCCAGAACATCCCCCAGTTTGTGGATGCATGCTTCACACTGCACAACATTGTGGAGAGCATGGGGGAGACCTTCATCCAGGGGCGGGCAGTCGACGCCGGCACGGGCTTCCCCCAGCCGACTGCCGCACCCAGTCGCCAGGCCCATCACGAGGGGGTACAGGTCTGCGAGGCCCTGCAGGCCCATTTTGATCAGGGAGACTGCTAAGCACCTCCCTGGCCTTCCCTGGAGGGTCCCACACACACCTTCCGCACTGCTCACACACCATCCCCCCCAACAAGCACACATTTCAGGTTCTTTGGAAAATACAATTGTGAATTATTGAAAACTGGTAACTGTGTTATGTGCACAACCAAAACTGCAACCAATATACAAAGGAGGACAACTATACACAAGGGGGACAACTATACACAAATGGGGGCTCAGAGAATGGTTTGGCCATCAGCCCATCAGTCTGTGGTGGGTATAGAGGGGCGCAACCCCTGGTGGGTACGGGTCACGACCCCCCCATTGTCGGCGGTCCCTGGCACAGTTTGCTGGGGGCCGGGAGGACTGACAGGTACATCCAAGATGACTCCACCGGACAGTCTTCAGCCCCAGTGGGCTCTGGTCTTGGAGGGCTGGCAGGCAGCATGGGAGGCAGCACAGCAGGTGGGGCGCCAGGTAGCGAGGCAGGAGGCACAGCAGGTGGGGTGGCAGGCGGCATGGCAGGTGGGGTGGAAGGGGGCATGGTAGGCAGCGTGGCAGGGGGCAAGACAGTTTGGGTGGCGGGGGAGCATTGGGTGGAGCAGCAGGGAGTGTGGCGGGGGGGCAGTGGGGGGCGGGAGCCAGGCGACAGCCTCCCAGATCGACTCGGCCATGTCCCAGAATACCCCCATGAATTTCTGCCATGCCACCCAGTGCTGGGTGGACTCCTCCCGGTCAAACTGGAGTCTCTCCTTGGCCACCTCCGTCTGCTCCCGGAGAGCCGCCAGGAGCTGAGGTCCATGGGGGCCATCCCCCGGGTCTGGCAGTGTCGTGACCGTCCCGCTGTCCTTGGGGGTGTCCCCGGGTGCTGGTGGTGGCTGACCTCTGGTGGGCTGTCAGGGACAATGGAGGGTGCCTGGCTGCCTGGGGTGTCGGATGGTGCAGCTGCAGAGGAGGGAGAGAGGGTGGCGATGGCTGTTAGTACTGTGCCCTGACCCATGGCTCGTTCCCCCCACTCCTCCTTGGGTTCTGGGTCTCCGTCCCCATCGGTGGGTGTGATGTCCCTGTTGGGCATCCCCATTGCATGGTCTGCCCATCCCTGGGGTTAGGGCACAGTGCTGTCCATGGGTGTGGGTGCTGATAGGTACTTATGGCCATGCCACTGTCCTGGAACCATGCTGCGGCTGGGCAGTTGCGGTTTGGGGTCCACTGGGGGTGTGTGAGGCTCCCAATAGTGTATGGTGCCCCCCCGTGGCCCGGGGGTGTGTGCCTTGTGGGGTACATACCTAACCATCCATTGCCGCGGTCATGGTAACCCCGGTGGGTGGAGGCCTGGCTGGTGCTCCGGGAGGGGAGGTCTGTGAGCAGCCCCCACTCCTCTCTGCTGGATCCCTCCTCCGCTGTCCTGAGGGATCCAGCTTTGAGTCCTGCTGGGGCTCATCGGCCATGGTGTCAAGGGTGGCCAGGGGGGAGGAGGTGTCCAGGGGACCCAGGATGGCCCTGAGCTCCCTGTAATAGGGGCAAGCAGTGGGGGCGAGAGGCTGGCCGAGTCCTGGGCCCGGGCATAACCCTGCCACAACTCCTTCACTTTGCTCTGAACATGATCCGGAGTGTGGGCAGGGTGATCGCAGGCGGCCAGGCCCTCAGCCAGTCAGACGAACACTTCTGCATTCCGCCGCTTGCTCCCCATCACATGAAGCACCTCCTCCTCACCCCAGAGCCCCAGCAGGTCTTGAAGCTTGGCCTCCAACCAGGAGGGGCCCCACCTCTTTTTGGCCCCTGCTTGGCTGCCAGGGGTGCCTGGGTCCCTTCACTCTGTGAAGACATGGCAAAATTGATCTCTCTGGGCTCAGCTGTTGAACCTGGTACCTGTGTGGCATAAGAGATATTAGTGTGAGCCCAAAGACCCCCTATTTATGCCAGGGAAAAAAGGTGATCCTGATACATCTATGCTAATGGTGTAGCTAGAATTGTATATCTGGGCTCAGTTTTGTTCCCTACTGGAGACCAGGCCTAACACTAACATCCCTTGCCAGAGGATGTTGTGAGGACCAGGACTTTACCAGGGTTCAACAAAGAAATAGTCAAGTTCATGGAGGTTGGGTCCATCAATGGCTATTATCCAAGATGGGTAGGAATGGTGTCCCTAGTCTCTGTTTGTCAGACTCAGGAAATGTGTGACAGGAGCAAGATCACTTGATGATTAACTGTTCTGTTCACTCCTTCTGGGTCATCTGGTATTGGCCACTGTCAGAAGAAAGGATACTGGGTTAGATGGACCTTTGGTCTGACCCAGTATGGCCTTTCTTATGTTCCTAAGGTCCTGGACCATGGTCACACAAAGGAAATCTGTGACAGACCTGAGAATTGAAGGTGGATGTTTGAAGGCTCAGGCTCATGTCCTAACCACTGACCCATTCTTCTAACAAACAACCTTATTGTTTTTCTTTCCTTTCCCAGTAACTTTTTCAGATCTAGTGCAACTGATTTAGTTTTCTGTAGAATGCTATAAATCAGCAATAACTCTGGTGAAGTCAATAGAGTGAACCGAGTATACAAATAATAAATGAGAATAAACAAAATTCCATAATATTTTCATTCTTTTAATGAAAAATAATTTTCCATAAAGGACTTTCCTCTCAGAATCATTTGTAACTTTACAAAATAACCATTGGATCTTAAAGCTGGGAACAGCTAAACAGCACTGACACTTTTTCTGGTTATTTATCTTGAACATTTTCTCTGGGGAATCTTGTTGAAGGACACCAAGTCTGAGCTGTTGTAAACAGGTTGGTTTACACTTAGCTCACAGACAGTGGCATTTAACGGGAGAAGGCAGAGGAATAAAAACCAAAATATAATGAAAAAGATAACAGAGAAAATATCAACAGAGATAGCAAAACAAGAGATGAACATGATTTTGAAAGGGAAGAAAAAGAAAGAAAGAAAGAAAGAAAGAAAGAAAGAAAGACCTGATTTTTGTACTGCCTTGCTAGTCATTTATGCCTGTTACAAAGTGAGTCTAAAATGTTTCTCTTCAGGGACTAGCACTGGTGTGAATGCCCACAAAGACCAACAAATTATACTGGACTGATTTGTTGTTCATTTAAAATAGTATTAAGGTGAAGCACTGAATGAAGAATATTCTCTACCTTTACCAGCACTAAATTCACTACAAACAAACAGAAAACCCCAGACTCAACACCAGTTCCTGACAGAGTATGTCACATTCCATCATCATCCATATCTCCTGTTATCTGAAGTCTACTGTGATGTGGTGACAGATTAGAAGCTGGTTCTAATAGTCAGCTGTCAGTTGCATTAAAGGAAACTACCAAGCAATATTTTAGGCTAATAAAATTTTTACTTTTTTGTAGTAATTTAAAGTGAAGAATTGTTGTCCCTGTACCACTCTCCTTCCTAAAGAAGGATGGTTGTCAGGCACAATTCTCCAGAAGACAAGAATTACTTAACCCTCGTTATAGAGTATTGTTTCATGAGGATTAGTGGAAAAAGAGTCATGAAAATTAGACATTGAGGTGGAGACTTTGGAATCAAATCCATCAGCAGTTAATATATTCAAGATATCTCTTACCCAGAGTACATGCATAATTGGTGTTCCTCAAAAAATACGTTTAGATAAGCCTGGTATTTGTAGAAATGGACATCATTGCTCTGCAAGTGTGGGGTTTAAACCTTTTAACTACATTGGTACACAGACTGCCCTTTTGTTACCCACATGGAACCGATCGACTGTGCCTTCCTCTCCACAGGGAAACTGGAATAAGATACGTCTGTACCAGTAACCTCACTTATTCTGGACCAAAGGGAGCTGTCCGCAGGTCCCATGGGCAGTTTGCAGACAGACCTAGTTTCCAACCAATCATAATAGCACAGTTGTGAGATCTGTCCCTTTAGTTTCAATAGGATTATTATGTGATGAAAAGTTATAGCACTGAGCCCTCAAGATGAGGCTTGTTTATTGCAGCAAGTATCTTTGCCACCAGTCTGAGCAATGTAGTAAGAGGTTGACCATACCTCTGCCACTTAATGTGACACCAATCCTTTATTTCCCTCTTGATGTTTTTTTGATTGTTTAATGGCAGTTTTATGCCTCCCTTCAGCTAGAAGTACCATACCATGGTAAATTAACTTAAAGTAAATTAAGGAAATAATCAGAGCATCAGGAAGTCAAACGTGTCCCTCACTATACTCAGATCTCTTCAGGTTTGCTTTACAGAGTTTCAGATGTAACTCAACCTGCATCATTTTAACACAAATATTACAACCTTTTTCATGTAGATGGGCTCAGATTGCTTTACTGTACCATCCTCCCGCCTCTGCCACCCCATCACTTAAGGAAAGAAAGAGGTGTTATATGTCTTTCAATGAAAACTGGCTTCTGAATGTTTCTTATCCATCTTCTTTGAGGATTTTTCCATTGGGCACAGTAGTATTTCATAAGCATTCACTGCTAGGGGTTCCAAAGAAATGTCATCCATAACACTCTGTCCTATATTGCAGTGCACAGACTTCTTTCTAGTCATATTTTAGTTGCCATTTCAGTAAGTTTCTCCTGACTCGTTGTTGAGATGATTTCAGCAAGTGAATGAAAGAGCCCCAACGTCTTTGTGCTACCATCCATCACCTTGAACTTCCACATATCACAGACAGAAGAATGTCTCAAAAACAGATTTAGTAGCAGGACAGAGAATGTGAGGGATGACTCTCCTGGATTTGAGCACAGGAAAAAGAGTGTATAGATTTCTGAGTTGTAAGTCACAATCCAAGAATCCTGAATCCTTCAGAGTGTAGCACGTGCTTTGACGACACGTACTTTGACTATTACACAGGGGTTGATGGGTCTGTCTCTCTGCAGGAGGGGACGGGTCAAGACCCATTTCTGTGGGCTACTTCCTATTAAAGTCTCTTTAATCTGGGGCTGGCTCCAATAGTTCCGTTACCACATTGGTGGGGTTTAACTGCAAGTTCCCCTGTCAGTGAAAGGCTCACTTACATCTAGTAGCTGCCCTGGCTGGCACATGGCTGGGCCATCCCTTCGGGAAGGCAAACAAAGAGCTCCTGCTGCCTTACCAATCAGCCCTCAACTGGCCCAGGCTCCCTTTTCTTCAGCCCCCTCTCAGCCTGGCTGAGCAGAACTGGTTGAGCCCACATGTTTTCTTTAAACTCTGTTGTGCCAGGCAGCAGTGTCTCTGCTCCTTCACAAATCCAGATAGCTCTGGTTACTTCAAACAGTGCTCCTCACCCTTCTTGGAAACTGACGTCAGACAGTTATAGAAATCATTGTTCTTTTCAAGCTATATAGCAAAATTACTAAATGAGAAAAAAAGGACAAAGAAAGCTGATTTATTTAATTTATGAATGGATCACAATGTATACTATTTAGAAGCTCTAAACATACCTTTACCAAAGTATTTGTGTAAGGCTGGGGAAAAGAGCTCATGAGTCCAGGAGTAATATTACATACAGTTATATAGAAGCTGAAATTAAATTCAAGTCTTTGATCCCTACAAAATCCTTGTTGTCTGAAGAAATTAAAAGAGGAGCAGCCTTCTGCATTGACATTGGGGGAGAAAGAACATACAGAAGTAGGAAGGATATGTGTGTGGAGAAGACAACTGGATCCTTTCTTATGGACTACGTCTACACCAGAAGCCTCTCTTGACAGAAGTCACTGTAGGAAGAGATTTCCTGGCAAAACTTCTGTCAACAGATGGCATCTACACATAAAAGCAGATCAAAAGAGCAATCCTTTCTGTCAACAGAGAGCAGCCAGACTGCTTGGCCATCTCTCAACAAAACGGCTGACCAGAAGTTCTACAAACAGGGCTTCCCAGTGAACTGGAAGCTATGTCTGTTCATGAAAGGGCCCCAGAACACCTACGAGACTGTTTTGTTGATAGAAAACTGTCAAGAGAGGCATTATACCTGATAGGGGAGAGGTATAACACTGCTGGAGGAGGTGTCGGGTTTTGATGACAAACTGTCAACAAAGCGCATTTTGGATGTAGAAACTCCACAGATTTCCCCTACAAAAGCCCAGTTTTTCCAGGAAAACCCGGCCCTCTCAACAAACAGAGCTTCTAGTTCACTGGGTAGCCCTGTTTTATTTCCATTTTGAGGCATGTATAAGTTAAAATGTTGAAGGAAATTTCAAAATAGTCACTTCAAACTGAAAAATAGAGTCATTTCATTTTGAAAATACCAGAAAGAAAGAGTTTTATTTTTATAGCATTTTTAATTTACCCTCTTCACAGAAGAATTTGGTGAAATGGATGTGACTTTACAAAATGTCAGTTGATTCAAATAATCAGTTATGATTACAAATAGTATTTTGGCCAACATTATTTCACCCTACTTAAAACAATCAGTAAATAATACATACGTGTTATAGTCTTTCATTCTACCCTGGCTTTGAGTTATGCAAGTTGGCAGGTCATTTCTATTATTATCAGCAATCGGTGGTAGAAAGACATTATACTATTGGCTTTGGCCAAGTGTTCAGAAATCAGGGTGACAAAGGTGGGGAAATATTAGAATAAACAAGAACCATTTTGTGATCAGAAGCAGGAACTTGCATTTTCCACATCATGGTGATACTTTCCTCAGAGTTATTTAGGTAACACTTTTGGCAAAGCTGTGTACAGTAGAATTTAGTTTCTGCATGCTTTGAAAGAGGGTGTGATTGACATCTTACAAGCACCCCATGGTTCAGCATACGCCTGCCCACAGTCTTCTCATTTTTCTCGGCTCATGGTACCTCCTTTCATAAGCTGCACTTGTCAAGTGTGGAGGGGGGGAGGACAGACTTTCTGGGCCCTCTGGCAGTGTGGAAAGGTTCCATGTTGCTGAAAGGGGCAGGCCTTCAGGGAGACTGGGGGCACTAGGGGTAGTCATATTCTCAGAGCTGCCCTCAGCAAGCTGTACCCTGCTCTGGCAGTGATTTAAAGGGCCCAGGTCGCTGGATGCCAATTCTCCTGGGATAGTGGTGGCAGCAGCCAAAAGCCCTGGGCCCTCTCGAATTTCTTGGTTCCTGGGAAACTGTCCCCTTTGTTCCCTCTTATTGGCAGACCTGCAGGTGGGTCTTTGATGACTCATCCCTCCATCCAAGTCATGCACAGCCCTTGTGCAAGCAAGCAAACCCCTTCTGGGATATAAGTTTAAAATGTCCTGTAGCTGTCCACAGGTTCAGTCCTTTAAACAGTACAACTGTGCTCATCAATGCACCCCTCTGTTGGAAATGTCTCCTGCTTCCTGCCCTGTTTCAGTATCTTATTTGACCAGTTTATGTGCAAAGGTTCCTCCCTGGAAACTCTTCACGTTTAGTCACCCAATCTCCAGTTCTTAAACTCTGTCTTTCTCAGTTCAGTCCCATCTGTGGGGTGGCAACAGGCCTATGTACAGTCTTTTCCATAGGCCAATGTAAACTCCCTTCTCCAGGGCACAACCTATTTTCCAGTGGCTGTTTGTGTTGTACTAGGGGGACAGGGGAGGATCTGGACCCAATACTCCAAGTTCCAGATTTGTGATGCTGTAAGTAGTAGTCATGTTCTATGCTGCTTTAAGTACCTTCATTTCCTGGGACAATTTCCCCATAGTCCATCTAAACTGAGCCCTGGTAGCCAGTCAGAAGCTAGCCTCAAGTTTCCCCAGTCCCTGTCAGCAACAACTTGCCTTAGCCCTTTCAGCCAGGCAGAAACACTACTTTTTACCCCAAGTCTTGACACACTGATTTTCCTGAACTATATGATGCTTGAAATGAGCTGTCCATGGTCCTGCTCTGGGAACCAAGTATTTCATCTCCAAGCTTCAGGCAGTAACTGACTGCTTTGTCTCAGCTGTTTCCCTTTATATGGTCCTTCTGGCTCCTGATTCCCTGGTCCAAGAGCATCTCTGCTTGGCTGCTTCTCTTGCAATCAGTTTAGGCCATCTGAAGGACTTATCTGCTGTTTTATGGAGTGGAATGAGGCAGAGCTGTGAGACTTTAAGCAGTGAGCCACTGGACCTAATCCTAGATGTCTTAATAACATGCATTAAAATCCAGATGATTCACAACATTTTTGTGGATGCAAGGCACTTTAACATGAATTAATTCAACCTGCAATAAATATAAAGTATACACAAGCTCTAAATCAGGAAAATAAGTATTCCAAAAATTATATTAATAAGGATATACCTTGTAATAATAAGTAGTGATGTTATAGGAAATGTAAAGGTAATCAAGACATTTTCCTAATTCATCACTTTGCCCATGTTAGCCATCTCTTTGCATCCCTTCACTAGTACTCTCTTCTTCATTATACCATCCACAAGCTACTTTCACTTTCAAGGCCACTATCCCCAGCTTTTTATCTCCTGGATGCTATTCATACATCTATATACCATCTGATGCCATCCTTCATTGTCCTCTTTCACATTCCCAAGCATGAACAGGCTTTTAATTTTGCCCATACCCCCTGCACACATGCAAGAAATTCCCTGTAGTCACCCATAAAGCATCTCTTTGTCCTACTTCCAATACAATCGTATATCTTGTAGTGGTCAATTGTGAAATAACTTTGTACATGAAAGCCTTAGGATGATGAGGCATGCACACCACCCCACATATCTAATAACCCAGGAACAACTGTCAGGGAAAAACTACCAAACAAGATAAGTAGTGGCATTGAAGCAGAACAATATGTAGATAAAGATGAGAGGAAGTGCACAAATATGCAACAATCTTGTGTGGTAAACATGTAAGCAAAACCAATAACAGATCAATAACTGACAGCCAAGGAAAAACCATAAATGGTAATGAATGACCTAATGGAACTGTATAATGAGGTAGGAAAATTGTATATAACCAACACAGAAAACAATGCAATTTGGACCTCACCAATGGGCCATGGTGCCAGTGCCTCAGAAGATTAGAGAACTCCCGCTCGTCCGCAGCTGACTGGTGTCCCCAGCTTGCTGAAAGGATGTGAGATGCCACTTGCCTGTCATGCTTTTGCTTTTTAGTTAAGGGTTTATTGCTGAAGCCGGTCAGGGCAATAAACTGCTTGTGGTTAACAGATATCTTGCCAGCATGTTTTGTACTCAGAGAAACCAGTGTTGAACCTGAGATAACCTTTTACTGCAACAATTGGCACAGTGAGTAGGGTTCTCTTAGTACATCTTGCTCAGCATGTGGAAAAAAGGAAAGCAGAATGGCAAGGGAGAAGATAAGGTAGAATGATGAATTTCAAGCTGGCCATGAACATCAGCCTGGGATTTGGTTGCTGAGTTTTGGTATGATGTAACTCCTGTCATGCAGTTTGCTAACTGATGGGGTCAGTCCTACTGGTACCTAAAAGGGGCTGGAGGCATTGGAAATGCAAAAGAAGGATAAAGGGGTGCATCAGTTGGATGGATACTCCTAAGCACACTCCGTTATGTATGTGAAGAAAAGGAGGGGTTACAGCAGGAAGTGGCACAGCTTAAGGAGGTAACAGTCAATAATTCACTGGAAAGTGCTAATCCTGTGTGCAGGGCAGCAAACAAGCTAAACAGATAACATTTCTTCTTTAACTGATTGAAAACAGCTGTTACAAACTTGCAAAGAAGAGAAAAAATGTGCATGCCATCCCTTGTTGCAAAGCAACAGACTGCCATTGTGATAATGCGGGGAGAAATTAGATAGATACAGAAACGGTAGCCATAACAGAGCTGCGGGGTGGTACATGGAGGGTATATGAAATGACCCAGGTAAAGTCTCCTCCACTGACCCACGGGTAACTGCATGACAATTATCAGAGAGGTAGCCGTGTTAGTCTGGATCTGTAACAGCAACGAAGGGTCTTGTGGCACCTTATAGACTAACAGAAAAGTTTTGAGCATGAGCTTTCGTGAGCACAGACTCACTTCATCAGATGCTGGTCTTGGAAATCATTTCCAAGACCAGCATCTGATGAAGTGAGTCTGTGCTCACGAAAGCTCATGCTCAAAATTTTTCTGTTAGTCTATAAGGTGCCACAGGACCCTTCGTTGCTGCATGACAGTTGTCACCTTAAGATAAAAACCAGGATTTGGAAAAATATCTTCCAAAACCTAGCCCAATTCCTGGTAAAATAGGAAGCATGTCTGGTGAAGGAGAGAGTCAGCCTCCTCACAGTTACCACCCCAACTTACTCCTGAAGGCTCCCACATAAATTGACTATGAAAAATATGTAGCATACTGCCCAGGAGAAACGGGATGTCTTCAAAGAACTGATTTCAAAGAGGGAATACAGTAACAAAATGTTTGAAAATAAGTCAAGAGCACCTCGAGCAAGAGGGCTAACAGACAGACTCAATCACAGAATCACAGGGCTGGAAGGGACCTCAGGAGGTCATGTAGTCCAGCCCCCTGCTTCAACCCCCATTAAGTCATCCGAGCCAGGACCTTGTCCAGCCGGGACTTAAAAACCTCAAGAGATGGAGAATCCACCACCTCTCTAGGCAACGTATTCCAATGCTTCACCACCCGCCTGGTGAAGTAGTTTTTCCTAATATCTAACCTACACCTTTCCCTCTTCAACTTCTGACCATTACTCCTTGTTCTGCCATCTGACACCACTGACAACAGTTTCTCACCCTCCTTTTTAGAGCTCCCCTTCAGGAAGTTGAAGGCTGCTATTAAATCACCTCTAAGTCTACTCTTCTGTAAACTATACAAACCCAAATCCCTCAGCCTATCCTCATAAGTCTTGTGCTCCAGACCCTTAATCATTTTTGTTGCCCTTCACTGAACCTGCTCCAGCAAATCCACATCCTTTTTATACTGGGGGGCCCAAAACTGGACACAATATTCCAGATGTGGCCTCACCAGTGCCGAATAAAGAGGAATAACTACTTCTCTAGATCTGCTCAAAATGCTCCTCCTAAGGCACCCTACTATGCCGTTAGCCTTCTCGGCTACAAGGGCGCACTGTTTATTTATATCCAGCCTTTCATCCACCATAACCCCTAGGTCCCTTTCCATCATACTGCTGCTGAGTCAGTCGGTCCCCAGCCTGTAACGATGTTTGGGATTCTTCTGCCCCAGGTGCAGGACTCTACACTTGTCCTTACTGAACCACATCAGATTTCTTTTGGCCCAGTCCTCCTTTATCCAGGTCCCTCTGGATTCTCTCTATACCCTCCAATGTATCTACCGCTCTGCCTAGTTTTGTGTCATCCGCAAACTTGCTGAGCGTGCAATCCAGTCCCTCATCCAGGTCATTAATAAAGATGTTGAATAACACCGGCCCCAGAACCGAGCCTTGTGGCACTCCACTTGAAACAGACCACCATCCAGATATTGAGCAATTGAACAGTACCCGTTGGGCCCGACCATCAAGCCAGCTTTCTATCCATCTTCTAGTCCAAGGATCCAATCCATATTTCCTTAACTTATGCACAAGAATGTTGTGGGAGACCGTATCAAAAGCCTTGCTGAAGTCAAGGTATATCACATCCACTGACTTCCCCATGTCCACAGAGCTTGTTACCTTGTCATAGAAGCTAATCAGATTGGTGAGGCAGGACTTGCCCCTGGTGAATCCATGTTGGCTACTTTTGATCACTTTCCCCTCTTCCAAGTGCTCCAAAATGGATTCCTTGAGGATTCCCTCCATTATTTTCCCAGGGACTGAGGTAAGGCTGACGGGTCTATAGTTCCCTGGATTGTCCTTCTTTCCTTTTTTAAAGACAGGCACTACGTTTGCCTTCCTCCAGTCATCTGGTATCTCCCCTGAGCTCCAAGAGTCTTCAAGGATAAAATGTTTAAAAGTAACAAATTAAGCAATGTTGGTTCCCCTCCCTGTAAGATTTTAATGAGTTTTGGCATGCTTGCATGAATGTGCACAACTATTAAAGGCATTAGAAGTTAATACTGCCCAGGAACCAATGTTACACGGACTTTATTGGACTCATCAGCCATACTCTGAATCTGAATAATAATGTGCTCAAATGGTTAAATGTGCAGCTCAAAAAGTATGCATGATTAGCAAAGATCTAAGAAGTCAGCAGGAAAAAATGTGTTTCAGCAAGCGAAGGCAGCAGTAGCTACTGTTCTACACATGGGACCATGGGAACCAGGTTGTGTAGAATTGCAGGTCTCCAGGCAGGGAAACCTCTGGGATTCTGGAGTAAGACCTGAAGGGGGGCAGAGTTAACTCTACTCCCATTGAGAAACAGGTGCTGGCTTGTTATGTGGCATTGCTGGATACTGAACATGTCACTCAGAAATGGCAGGTGTTGCTGCACACTGAGCTCCCTATCATGAGCTGGGTGTGAGATACAGCAACTCTACAGCTGGGATGAGCTGTGCCCAGCATTCTCTTAAAGTGGAAATGGTGTATTCGGGAGAGAGTGAAGCCTGGACCGTGTGGGTTTCTCATTTGCATGAGCTGGTAGCACAGCTCCCAGAGGGACATAAGGTTGACCAACACAGCCAGCAGCAGCTACTTCCACTGTGAGAGATAGCAATATGGACCCCCCTTTACGCTACTCTGACCCATGACCAAAAACAGTTTGCCGCCTAGTACACTGATGGATCTGCCTGATGTGTGGAGGGTGCCCAGAAGTGGTGAGCTGCTGCTTTACAGCAGACTCGGAGCATACAGATAACAAAAGAAGGCACAGGGGGATCTAGTCATCTAGCTGCGCTAGTAGTCATACATTTTGCATGTAAACAAGCCATAGAGAAGGGGACAAAAAGTGCCTCCTTTAACTGACTCCTGGGCAGTAGCTAATGGTCTGGCCATTTGGTCAGGTCACTGGGTTCAGAACAATTGGAAAATCCATGGACATCCAGTCTGGGGTGCCACCATCTGGCAGGAATTGTGGGACCTCTGCCATCACATAGAGACACAGGCAGCCCATATACGTGCCCACACATGAAAACCAGGACAGGAAGCAAAGCTAAATGAAGCTGTGGATGTTCTAGCAGCTGTGTTTTCAGTAACAGCTGCATCCAATCAAACTAAACTATCCCTCCTGGCCACCTGGGCACCTCAGCAGTCAGGACATGCAGAGGTGGAAGCCAGTACTGGGGCAAGCCTGCTGTAACCTGAACTCGCATTTAATGCAAGGTAGTACCCTTCATAAGTGCTCCAAAGGACAAGGTGGCCATAGTGCTCCACTCCCTGCTGGAGATGCACCTAAGGAGCTAGAGGGGTTCTGTTAGTCGGTCTGGATACTGTCCCGACCTGGAGACTCCACTCCTTTGGAGGCTGCAGAAACCAAGCCCCAAGGCCCAGGGACTATATGATGGGTGCTCCCTGCTAATGCTGTTGCTTTACAAATTCTTCCTCAGGCATGTTTGCACATGCTAGAATAAGCCACAAGCATGCGGTTGTCATGGTGGGCACTCCTGCTTCCCAGTTTGCTGTCAGCCTACCCCTGAGGATGGTGGAAATCAACAGTCCAGCTGGAAAAGTCCTCCCAGACCTGGCCAAGTGGGTAATGCCCCTTGTTCACTCAAGTGTGATTTGTACCTGAATACCTAATTCTCCAGTCCTGGAATGCCAGTATGAGTGCCATGGTAATGAAGCAATTCAAAGCAAGCTAATGAGGCACTAATGTGCATATTCAGCACCTCATTAGCATAACAAGAGCCACATGAACAGACTTCACATTGCAGATTGACAGTGAAGTTGGGGGGCAGCTTCGAAATAAGTGCCTCACTTTGAAATTCCCTTACTCCCACATAACTGGATCAGAGCCTGTTTGTGCGGCTGCTATTATGCTAATGAGGTGCTGAATATGCATGTTAGCACCTCATTAGCCTGCTTTGAATTGCCTCCTTACAACGGCACCTCCAACAGAAGAATGGTAGTGTAGTAGCAGCCAACAGTGAGATGAGATGCATGGAAATGAGGTAACCAGCCAAGGTGGTTTCTACATCCTCAGTGCCACAGACAGACTGCGGGTAACATTTGTGTTAATACTTATAGGGGTGGTGAGCACTAATGATTGTGACTCACGGAGGCAACCACATCCAGTTAGCACCTGGGAAAGTTTGGGGTGAAACCTCCTATTAGGACCACACTGACATCCCCAAGCCTAATCAGGGACAGAGGCTGGTATATAAATCAGGGGAAAGCCTCACCTTCTGGGTATCTATTGGCCAGACCACCATGCATCCCTTACCCTCAGTTGTAGGGGCTAGAACACCAAAATCTTTGTTGTTTTCCCTAGCACCTTCTTTGAATGACACACCTACATAGAAGGGAAACAAACATCACACTTTTATACCCATGGTGTAAATGACAGGCCCTCCCCATTTTGTCTGCCCGGCTAGGTGTTCCCCAGGGTGCTAGGCAGAAGCAGGATGTAGGGACTGTTTTAGGCCCACTAGGGACTGCAGGTGGCTTGTCATAATGCCATGGACCTTGAAGTGGTTTGCAATAAGCTGGCCATGATGGGACAACTTATGACCCAGGCCACACAGGGCCAGGTACAGGGTAATCCTCTTTACCAGGAAGCCTGAGTCTGCACCCTTGAAATAGCTAAAATGCCTCTGCTCCAAGTGTCACAGATTTTGGAGGCATTAGTACAGGGAGCAGTTAATCTAACATGAAACAGCCTCAGACGTCACTTGTACCACTATTCAAATATTTGTTATAACCCAAAATGAATATGAGTCATTTTGGGTAAGGTCAGGTAGCCCTGAGGTAATCTCCACAGCATAAAATGAATGGTGCCCATAGTGTAAACCTCACTTTGTTAAAATAATCTCCTCAGGAATCATATGACCCTTGAGGGGGTATGTCCATCTTAGAAATGTTTCCTGTAATTAAGCTGTCCTCCCTGTGTATGACTACACCTCAATCCCTGTTATACTAGAACACCTGGTTTGGATGCCCTGAAGCCCAGCTTGCTGGATTGCCCAGGAAGGGCAATTATTAGACCACCAAGGCTGAGAACACTGGGCTCAAAATGAGTGAATGTGTCCTTTTAAACACCAAATTTTGGACCCCCACAGATTAGAGACCGTCACTGTGGGAGAATGTGTTATGGTTGGTGTATTTAATCAGACCACTGTAGTGCTCACTAACCATGTGGGGCGCCTATGTATAGTCTCTGCTATCACTGTTATCTGGAGTGATCCAACACCCAGTCAACCCCCTGTCCATGAATGCAGAAGTAAAGTCTCTGCCCAAGAGGTTGGGAGGTCACATTTATGCCAGACCGGTATACCAGCAATCTCAGGCTCTGGCCAAAATGTTCCCCCTAAATTGTACTCTGCCTCTGGGGCCAAAGTGGGAAACTGTGTGGGACCAAATCCAAACCCTTAACAAAATGATACAGAATTATAAGGGAGCCCTTGCAAAAATAAAAAAGCATCCAGCCTCCATATAATACACCAAAATGGAAAACTCCTTAAACTCACAGCAGAACTAGAATCAGTGTCAGGCTACCACTGCTACAATATTTGTCTGGGTACAACCCCTCCTGGATGGGCATATTTAACCTGGTCCTTCATCCAAGTGTTATTGTACTAGTAGGTTTTGTATTAGTTTGCTTTGTAAACATTGTGCTAACATGGAAAGTACATTGTCTGGCCCACCGCATGGCACTCCTGGCTCAACAGGTGCAATGCCAGGTCATCTTAGGATGACTGGCACCCCAGTCAGAGTACAATGGGTGAGATACGTCACCACATCACACAAGGGTGGAATGCAGTGGTCAGTTGTGGAAGAACTTTGTATGTGAAACCTTAAGGGTGATGAGGCACCACCCCCCCCGCACCAAGTCTAATGAGTCAGGAACAAGCCGCAGGGGAAAACTACCACACAAGACAAGTAGTGGCATTGTAGCAGAACAGTTTGTAGATAGAGATAAGAGGAAGGGCACAGACATGCAACAATCTTGTTTGATGAGATGTGATAAACAAGTAAGCAGGGTTAAAGAGCAAGAAATAACAGAACTAATAACAGATCAATAACTGACAGCTAAGGAAATACCAAAAATGGTAATGAGTGACCTAATGGAACTGTATAATGGGACAGACAAACTGCATATAACCAACACAGAAACTAATGCAATTTGGACCTCACTGGTGGACCATGGCACCAGTGCCTCGAAGACTAGAGAACTCCCACTCAGCCACAGCTGACCAGGGTCTTCAGCTTGCCAAAGGGACAAGAGATGCCTCTTTCCTATCATGCTTTTGCCTTTTAATTAAGGATTTATTGCTAAAGCCATTCAGGGCAATGAACTGCTTGTGGGTAACAGGCATCTTGTCAGTGTGTTTTGTACTCAGAGAACCCAGTATCGAACCTGAGATAACTTTTGACTACAACAAATCTCTCCTTTGCCATGGTACCTAAACCTACCCCAATACCGTACAACACTTAGGCGCTGAAATCAACGCATATCATGTTGACCAATATTGTTTCCTTATGTGGACTAAGATGGTATTCACTTTTGGGGTTGACGTCTCTTTGATTTGTATTCAAACAGGGCTTTGAACAATGGCTTTGTCCATGGCTAGTGTTCTCAGATGGTGCTGCAAGAAATAGTTTCTCTGAATTGTGGGGAAGTAGTATTCATAACAGACATAAATAAATTGTTGTTTTTTATTGACTATTAAAGAGAGCTAAGGCCAGACCCATACCCTGTTTATTCTTTATGCCATTAAAGAGAAATACTGAATAATAAGCAGAGAGAGAGAGAGAGAGAGAGATGGAGACGGAATCAGAGACAGAGAGACTATGTATATTTGATGGTAAATAGATTCTATAATTTAGCTGGAAGATTTTGATTGCAGCCATCTGGGAGCCCTAATCTTCTATTATAGGATACATGTGTATCTCACAGCAGTTTTTTTAAAGTGTCTAAGGATAAAATGCTCACCAAACTTTTCCATTTTCTTTAAACTAGCAGATTTACCACGTGTTGCTTGGATCCTTAACTCAATTAAGTTGTTTTTTTTTAAATAAAAGGAAAATGTACATGCTTTCTTTAAATGGTTTTATTTTTCAAAAATAGTATGTTTTTAGGAAGTTTTTTTCCATTTAATTTTTTAAATTACTTTTTAAATGGAAATTCCATCAACTATAGTTTTTCATCCCTATAAATTCTATCATTTGCTATATTTTAACAAGAACAGTGATAAACAATTTGGTTCCAGTAACATTTTCTTTTACTTTTCAAAACTTAAGCATTATTTTAGCTGTGCAAAACAGAGCACTCCAAATTTCCCTGCTTTAGCTCTTTTTTTTTTGTGTGTGAGGCTTATTTAGAAGCAATTTTTTCCAGGTTCATCTGGTTTTTCTGGCTCATCTTGTCTCAGTTTCTTTCAACATTCTCTCAAGTATGTCAGGTTTGAGGACGGAACTCGGTTTGACTATTCTGTCTCTTTTTCTGTTTGGTTTTATGAGAAGCACTCTAAGCATGTTGGCTATGTCTACACGAGAATCATCTGTCTACAGAAGTTACTGTCAGAAGAGATGTTCCAACAAAACTTCTGTCGACAGATCATTTCTGTGCATAAAAGCAGATTGGTATTTTGATACACTTTGTCAACAAAAATGCCCCCCAGTGTGTCTACACAGCTTTTTTGTCAACAGTTTCTGTCGACAAAATGCATTTTATGTGTAAACAATCCATGGCTACGTCTACACGTGCACCCTACATCAAAGTAGCTTATTTTGATGTTGCGACATCGAAATAGGCTATTTCGATGAATAACGTCTACACGTCCTCCAGGGCCGGCAACGTCGATGTTCAACTTCGACATTGCGCAGCCCGACATCGAAACAGGCGCAGCGAGGGAACGTCTACATGTCAAAGTAGCACACATCGAAATAGGGATGCCAGGCACAGCTGCAGACAGGGTCAACGGGCGGACTAGCGCTTCCGGGGCAACAGCTAGCCGCTCCCTTAAAGGGCCCCTCCCACATACACTCAGCCTGCACAGCACGCGGTCTGACGAGCCATATAGGCACACAGACCCCGAGCGCCGCAGTCATGGACCCCCAGCAGCAGCAGCAGCAGCAGCAGCTAGAGGTCCACCCAGCCCTCCCGGCAGGAACAGGGCTTGCCCTGGCTCTTGTCATGTTGGGGGCAGCTGAGCACCTTCTTGCCCCAGGGGAGGACATGCCCCCAGGGCAGCAGGGCTCAGCCCCTCCCCCTGCACCACCCCGCTCCACCCGCCGCCTCACACGCTGGCGGCTGTGGAGCTACCCCACCAGCACCGACTGGTGGGAGCGGCTGGTGCTTGGGGAGTGGGACGACGACCACTGGGTCCGCCACTTCAGGATGACCCGACAGACATTCCTGGAGCTGTGCCAGTGGCTCAGCCCCGCACTCAGGCACCGGGACACTGCCATGCGGCGTGCCCTCCCTGTGGAGAAACGGGTCGGCATCGCTGTCTGGAAGCTGGCCACTCCGGACAGCTACCGATCCGTGGGGCAGCAGTTTGGCGTCGGAAAGGCCACCGTCGGGGCTGTCTTCATGGAGGTAAGAGAACCCACAGGGGGAGGCCAGGGCAGGCCAGGGGGACCAGGGCAGAGCAGGGGGGCCAGGGCAGGGCAGGGCAGGGCAGGCCAGGGCAGGGCAGGGCAGGGCAGAGCAGGGCAGGGGGGCCAGGGCAGGGCAGGGCAGGGTAGGGGAGCCAGGGCAGGGGGGCCAGGGCAGGGCAGGCCAGGGGGGCCAGGGCAGAGCAGGGCAGGGTAGGGGAGCCAGGGCAGGGCAGGCCAGGGGGGCCAGGGCAGAGCAAGGCAGGGGGGCCAGGGCAGGGCAGGGCAGGGTAGGGGAGCCAGGGCAGGGCAGGGCAGGGCAGGGCAGGGCAGGGCAGGGGGGCCAGGGCAGGGGAGCCAGGGCAGAGGGGCCAGGGCAGGGCAGGGCAGGGCAGAGCAGAGCAGGGGGGCCAGGGCAGGGCAGGCCAGGGGGGCCAGGGCAGGGCAGGGCAGGGCAGACCAGGGCAGGGGGGCCAGGGCAGAGCAGGGCAGGGAGGCCAGGGCAGGGGAGCCAGGGCAGGGGGGCCAGGGCAGGGCAGGCCAGGGGGGCCAGGGCAGAGCAGGGCAGGGGGGCCAGGGCAGGGCAGGGCCACGCACACCCTGCTCACCCCTCATTGGGGCTGTCCCATGTGCTTTCTCTGCAGGTCATGCGTGCCATCAACTCCATGCTCCTGCACAGGCTCGTGAGGCTGGGGGACCCACATGCCACTGTCGCCGCCTTTGCCACCCTGGGCTTCCCCAACTGCTTCGGGGCTCTGGATGGGACTCACATCCCCATCCGCGCCCCGGACCACAGTGGAGGCCGATACCTCAACCAGAAGGGCTACCATTCAGTTGTCCTGCAGGCCTTGGTGGACAGCCGGGGACGGTTCCAGGACATTTACGTGGGCTGGCCTGGCAGCACCCACGACGCCCGAGTGTTCCGGAACTTGGGCCTGTGCCGCCGGCTGGAGGCGGGGACCTACATCCCCCAGCGGGAGATCCCTCTGGGGGACACCACCATGCCCTTCTGCATCATCGCGGATGCGGCCTACCCCCTCCGGCCGTGGCTCATGCGCCCCTACACGGGCCACCTCTCCGCCAGCCAGGAGCGCTTCAACGAGCCCCTGAACCGTGCGCACCAGGTGGTGGAGCGCTCATTTGGCCGCCTCAAGGGACGATGGCGATGTCTCCTCACCCGCCTGGATGCCAGCCCCAACAACATCCCCCAGATTGTGGGTGCCTGCTGCGCCCTGCACAACCTCGTGGAGAGCAAGGGGGAGAGCTTTCTTCAGGGCTGGGCCGCCGAGGCCGGCAGGGCACACCTCCAGCCACCTGCTGCCCCCAGTCGGCAGGTGGACCCCAAGGGGACCCGGGTCCGGGAGGCCCTGCGGGCCCACTTCGACCAACAGGCCGCGGGGTGAACTCTGCCCAGGCCCCCTACTGCCCGCCCCTTCCTCCCCCACACTCCTGCCCCAACGCCCACACCACCATGGAGCACCCCACCGCCCCCCCCCCACTTGTCCAGGAGAAATGACAGCACGAACTTGTGGGTGAACGTAAACGTTTTTTTTGGTCCTCACAAATTTTTTTTTTTTTTAAATAAAAAAATATATATATGTGAAACAGAAACCAAAAAGGAGGGACAAACATTCAACAAAACCAAGATGGGCACAAATAAAACTATGTACAACAATAAAAATGAAAGCACTGTGCGCCATCAAAAGAAAAACAAAAAGCAGGGAGGAGAACGGGGAGAACTATGTACAGGGGGGGACGGGGCAAACAGGGGAAACACCCACACCACCCACCCAGTCCCCAAAGTCTGTCCAACAAGGGGGGGGGGCACGTCCCGGGCCCCTCGCCCCTACAGCCCAGCAGTGGGCGTGCCCGGCTGGGAGCTCCGCCGGGCCTGCAGTTTGGTGCGCGGCTGGGTGGGAGCGGGCTCCACCGGAAGGTAGCGGCGCCGGCGAGTCGCAGGTGGCTCCAGGGGTCCCTCGGCGTGGTGGCCCTCGCGGGGAGGTGGTGGGGCGACGGCGGACGGCCCGGCGACGGCTGGAGCAGCCGGTTGTGGGGCTGCAGGAGCGGGTATGGCGGGCGGTGGCGCGGCTGGCACGGCATGGGGGGCCAGGGAATAAATCATTCGATTGATGGTATCCAGAAAGGCGCCCCATGCCTCTCTGCACCAGGCCAGCGCCTGCTCCTGCAGCCGGAGGTGCTGCTCCGAGACCTCCAGCTGCCGGCGGAGGATGGCCAGCAGCTGGGGGTCTGTGGCCTCCGCCGGTAGCAGGCGCGGGGTCCGCTGTCTGGCCCTCTGCGGGGCTGGTCGTTCCTCAGCCGAGGGGCTGCCCTGGAGCGAGGGTCCCGGAGGGGTCTCTGGGACGACCGATGCCTCGCCGGCGCTCTCTTCCGGTCCTTCGGATGGTGCAGGTGCAGGTGCAGGACACAGGAGAGGAGGGGGGAAAGAAGAATGGAGACAGGCGTTAGTCTGGGCCCCGAGCCGTGGCCTTTGTCCCCCCCGCCCTGTGCTGCAGGTTCCCCATCCCCGTCCCCGGGAGATGCTGCTGTGATGGATGGGGTTCAGGGGTCCCCCTGCCCTGCACCCCGTCCCCTGGTGGGAGCGACTCTCACTTCACCCCGCAGGGTCTGAGAGCAGGAGAGGTTTCTTAGGCCACAGATGGCCAGTTTCTGGCAGGAGTGACAGCACCAGCTGTCGGAAGAGATAGTCCTTCCAACCCGTCGTGGGGAGAAGACCCCAAGGGGGGCCCCTCTGGGATGCAGCTTTCCCCCTCCTCAGGCTGGCTGCCTACCAGCTCTCCCTTCCCCTAGCCTCTACCTGTGGCCCCCACCCTCGCCCCCCAATTCCAAGCCAGCTCGGCTCCTCCCTCCTGTTTGTTCAGGGCAGAGGTGTCACCTGCCAGCTGTAGCGCCAGGATCCTCCTTTGGCCCTGGGAGCTCCTCGGCTCGGGTGGCTCATGTGTAGCCTGAGTCTCCCTTTGGCACTCCCCCCACTCCATCGCATGCTGCTGCTGCGGGGTGTCCCACCCCCTCCACCCGGGGGCCCCTCGAGGTTCCACTCCCCACTGGCCCGGGGATGGGGCATGGCACTGTCATGCAGGGTGGCGGGGGGCAGGGGCTGATGGCTGCAGTGCTGTGAGGGCCATGGCCCTGGTGTCCTTGGGGCCATGGCCATGTGAGCGTGTGGGGGGCCCTGGACACATCTCTGTTACCCCCGCCCCTCAAGCCCCGGGGTGTCCACCAGAGAGGGGTACCTACCTGTGGGTCCGCTCCCATGGTCCGGAGATCCCTGGGGGTCGGAGGCCCTGCTGCTGCTCCGGGATGGCAGGAGGAGGATCTGCAGGCTGGAATCAGTGGAGGAGGAGCCCCCCTCCTCCTCCTCCTCCTCCTCCTGCCACGATGTCCCAGGGATGGCCTCCGGGGGGGGCCCCCGGGGTGCGGGGCTTACCTCCGGGGCGGAGCCCGGCTGCAGGGCCTGCTCAGGCTCGTCAGCCGAGGTGTCAAGGGTGGCCGGAGGGGAGGAGGTGTGCCGGGAGCCCAGGATGTCCCTGAGCTCCCTGTAAAAGGGGCAAGTGACGGGGGCGGCCCCAGATCGGCTGGCCGCATCCCGGGCCCGGGCGTAACCCTGCCGCAGCTCCTTGACCTTACTCCGGACATGGTCCGGAGTGCGGGCAGGGTGACCCCGGGCAGCCAGGCCGTCGGCCAGCCGAGCGAACGCATCCGCGTTCCGCCTCTTGCTCCCCATTACCTGGAGCACCTCCTCCTCGCTCCAGAGCCCCAGCAGGTCCCGCAGCTTGGCCTCCGTCCAGGAGGGGCCCCACTGCCGCTTCCCAGACTGCCTGGCCCTCTGGCTGGGCTGGCTGCCCTGGCTCCCCTTGGGGGGTGTCCCCTGGGGGCGCTGGGGGGGCTGCTGGGCAGCCATGGCTGCTGTCAGGGGCTGAGGGCTGTGCAGGCTCACCGCCGCGTGTGCAGGCAGGAGCCTGCACGTTGCCTCAGCCTCCTGCAGTCAGGACGGGGGAGGGGACCTTTAAGGGGCCGCTCCACGCGGCCACCAGTGAGCTGCGGGTCTGGAGAGAGCCTCTCTCAACCCTCCAGCTGATGGCCGCCATGGAGGACCCGTCAATTTCGACGTTGCGGGACGCGGATCGTCTACAGTGTCCCTACTTCGACGTTGAACGTCGAAGTAGGGCGCTATTCCTATCTCCTCATGAGGTTAGCGACTTCGACGTCTCGCCGCCTAACGTCGAAGTTAACTTCGAAATAGCGCCCGACGCGTGTAGACGTGACGGGCGCTATTTCGAAGTTAGTGCCGCTACTTCAAAGTAGCGTGCACGTGTAGACGCAGCTCATGAGTTTGTCCCAATTCCTTTTGGAATAAGGGAATTTTGAAGTATAGCACTTGTTTTGAAGCACCCATGTCTATACAGCCAGTTTGTGTGTTGAAAGCAGGATTTCGAAGCACAACTGGCTGCCCTTATGCTAATGAGGTGCTGAATATGCATGCCAGTGCCTCCTTAACCTGTTCCGAAGTGCCTCACTAACATGCCCCTTCCAAAAGGGAGCGGCATGTGTGCACACGGCAGCTGTGTCCACTGAAGTTTGAAACATGACATTTTAAATGTATTTTACATTATTGAAATAAGAACCAATATAATCTTTCTGTTTGTTTGGATGATTCAAATGTATCAGCAAAATAAGAAACCCAGATAAGAACAAGGACACTGCTCATTCTGCTACTTAGAACATCTAACTTTGGATTTGTATTGCACTGCTGAATCAGTTAATGAGTTCAATAATAGTGGTCTGGATTCAGTGTTGTCTGTATGTGGTTTTTAAAGAATAAATTATGAATAATTTATAAACATGAAAATTAACCAGTGAACTCTAATTTTAAGGTCTGTGGTTGAAGAGAAACAAAATCTTTCCACGGTTGAATGCTGTAAGTCTGTGACTTTTAATAATTATTCAGGGCCTAAAATTGTATGTCTGATTCAAAATAAACAAAGTCCTAATTAAGAAGAAATGTTCCCTTGACTGGGCAGAGTATAAATGAGTGAAATACACATGCGTATTTAATATGGCCATGAGGAGAAAATACATTTTGATATACCTTTCACATCATAATACATTCTGAATCTTTTCAGTTGATGACTTTTAAATTGTAAATTATATAAAAAGTAGCAGCAAAGTATTTCCTATGCAGCTAACATTACAATTCTGTTATTGTTTTATTTTCATCTGCATTTTAAGTTGCACATTTTTGTTGATGATCTTATAATTATCAGCTTGTGGACGGACTGGGGTTACTACAGTTGCGGCATTGGATCCTGCCTAAAATAAGAGGGTTTCTTAGAATTAGTTTGGCTACGTCTATGCTTGCTCCCGTCTTCGAAGTGGGCTTGGTAATCAGGTGATGGGAGATTACTAATGAAATGCTGGAATAAATATGCAGCTTTTCATTAGGCTAATTCCCCTGTACAGCAGCTTCCAAGTGTCAAACTTCGAAATGCCAACATGCCGTGTAGCCTCAGGCACTTCGAAATGTCCGCAGTACGCAGCATGACAGCACTTTGAAGTTTGACACTTTGAAGTAGCAGTGGGGGAGAATTTGCCTAATGAAATACTGCATATGCATTGCAGAACTTCATTAGTAATCTCCCATCACCCTAATTACCATGCCCCCTTCAAAGAAGGGGGCAAGTGTAGACGCAACCTTTATGTAGCAATTTTTCCTTCCGATTCCTTGCTTTTTGACTATCTATTTGGGACAAGAGGCCTAGGAGTAGTTTTACTTACAGGAGCCTGATCCTGTGTTTGAGTGCTTGAAGGCAAAACTCCCACTAGCAGGAATAGCAGCGGAGCCCAAATTCCGATCTCAGAAATACCCGTAATAATTTCTGCTCTTGGAGATTATGGTCCACATTCCAATTTGACTTCTAATTGGTGTAAGCCCGTTTAATGGCACTGACTGAATTGGGGTTATTCTAGTTTCAAGATAGTGTAACTTAAATCAGAATCTCAGTCACTGTCTGTTGTCTGAAATATAAAAGGAAATTCTTGATCGCACGTGGTCTTAGAATCCACAGTACTTTTCGAAACACTAGGTGCAGTAATTCCAGTGGTGGGCCAATTCTAGATCATGCAATATGTCTGCCCCTTTCATTTTTGTCTGACATTTTTTAATTTCTCTCTTTTACTTCTGAGTAGTGTTGTAAGTAGATATAAACACTTACCTCAGTGTGATATCTGAGATATTACCACACACCACCTAGAAGAGGAATAGGGTGGTGATTTTTGTTTACTGCAATGCAGTAACTAACATTAAATGTAGATCCTCGAAAGTTGACCAGTGTGTGTGTATGAGTGAATATGTATGTGTCTATGTGGATAAAAATAACACAGCAATGGTTTTATTCCATAATAGCCAAGGCTAAAACTAAAATAATGAAACCAAAGGGCATCTTTAAAGCTTTTGTTGTTGTTTTTACAGAAAATATAACATACAAAAAACCATATATAAATACTTGCATAAGACTGAAATAACATACATAGTAAAATTCTAGTGGATGTTTAATGGAATAGTTATGATGATTTTTTATGAATTTTTTCAGCAATTCTACCTGACTTTCTCGTTTTTATTTATGTTTTTACCAACATAAGAAGAAAACAAAACTATGTAACTAGAAAATACATAGTTGCTATTCTGAACAATTCCCAATAGGAAAAAGAGAGACATTTTTCAAAAGAAGTTTTAAAATGCTTAAACAGCTAAAAAGTGTCCAAAATGTTTCCATGTAGAATTTAAGACTACTTCAATTCTGTTACTCTTCAGTGCTGCAGATTAACTGACAATGGCATGGCTCTCACACTATTTATAACATTCTGAGATCATTATTTCATTGAAGAAGACAGATGAGCCTCTTCTGATTGTGGAACTTACAGATGGTATTTCTTTTATCATTAATAAGGTTTAACTAAAATATAATATAAGGATGTTCTCCTGTAACCTAGTGCAGGGGTCAGCAAACGTTTTATGCCAGGCCTCCCTTTTCAGCCCTACAATCAGCTGGGCCCTCTCCCACCTGTGGGAGGACCACAAAAATCCCTTTTTTATGGGGGTGGGGGCACTCAGGAAAGGGGTGGGACTATTAGGAAGGGGTTGCAGTGAAGATCCAAGGGGTGCCCTGGGGATGCTTATGGGGAGGACCCCAGGAGTGTACCAAGGAGGGATCTCAGAAGAATACCTTATCAAGCCAGTAACTCACCAGCTGATCCTGTCACTTTTCTCAGGGTTTCTGCACATTCTGATTGGCTCAGGGACAGTAGAAAGGGATCTTCACAAGGCCACTGACCCATGACAAGCTTTCAGGAGGCAAAGGATGGCGTCTGTGGGCAGAGAGGGTACTAGAAATGAAGCCATCTCTCTGCTGGTAGAGGGCAGGAGGCAGGAGGCAGGCAGCGAGCACTTCACACAGGACAGGTGACCGGAATGTGGCTGCAAGAGGCTGCAGAAGGCCCCCAGTTGGTGGGGGGAGCCAACTGCAAAACACAGAAAGACCTCCGTCAGATACAAGACAGCTGGTGGGAGAGCAAAGCCAAAGAAATTGAGCACTATCCTGAGACCCAAAACTCAAAGATATTCTTTAGTGCTATTAAGACTGTCTATGGACCTTCTAAACCAAGGACAATGAACGATGGTGAGAACGCTTTAGCAACTTCCTTAACAGACCATCGACCGTGAATAACAACATCCTCAATGAAATTCCGCAACAACCCATCCTGACAGATCTTGACTTTCTGCACACTATAGATGAGATTAAGAAAGCTGTTAGCCAAATGAGTTCAGGAAAAGCTCCTGGAAAAGATGGGATTCCAGCAGAGATTTATAAAGCAGCAAGTCCAGCAGCACTAGCAGCGTTCCATAGCGTGATCATCAGCATCTGGGAGGACGAAAACATACCACAGGACCTCCGCGATACTATTATTGTCTCCCTTTTCAAGAATAAAGGCAGCAAAGCAGAATGTGGAAACTACAGAGGCATATCCGTCCCCTCCGTTGGAGGGAAGATCATCGCCTGCATCATCTTGAACCGCCTAATAGCCAGTATTTCCAAGGCAAATCTACCTGAAAGTCAATGTGGTTTTCGACCTGGCCGGAGCACAGCCAATATGGTGTTTGCTGTCAGACAAATACAAGAAAAGTGCATTGAACAGAACATGCACCTGTATGCTGTCTTCATAGATCTGACAAAGGTATTTGATACTGTCAACAGGGAAGCCCTTTGGACCATTGTAATACGACTTGGCTGCCCAAGAAAATTTGTCCAGATTATACGCCTTTTCCATGACGACATGACAGGCGAAGTACTGTCTGATGGAGCCACATCAGCCCCCTTCAACATCACCAACGGCGTGAAACAAGGATGTGTTCTTGCTCCTGTCTTATTTAACCTGTTCTTTGCATGCGTCCTTAACCATGCAATGAAAGATCTGGACTGAGGTATATACTTGAAATACCGACATGATGGTTCACCTTTTGACCTCTGTCGCCTTAACGCAAAGACTAAGACAGTGCTGAAATTCCTTTCTGAGGCACTCTTTGCTGATGACTGTGCCCTTATGGCTCACACTGAGAACAATCTTCAGCACATTGTCAACAAGTTTGCTGAGGCCTCACAACTTTTTGGACTATCTATCAGCCTTGGAAAGACAGAAGTTCTCCATCAACCTGCACCTGTATCAAATGCTCCTGTCCCAAGTATCTCCATTGATGGCACTCATCTTAAAGTAGTGGAGAACTTTAAATAGCTGGGTAGTGTCATATCCAGTGATGGATCACTGGATAATGAGATCAATGCGCAAATATCCAAAGTGAGCCAGTAACTTGGTTGTCTGCGTGTCAAAGTTCTAAACCGCTATAACATCCGAATGTCAACAAAACTGCTTGTGTACAGAGCTGTTGTTCTCTCATCTCTGTTGTACGGGTGTGAAACATGGACACTATATAGGCGTCACATCAAGCAGCTCGAAGTATTCCACATGTGCTGCCTCTGTAACATCATGAAGATCCGCTGGAAAGACAAAGTGCCCAATCTTGAGGTCCTCGAGAGAGCCCAGATGACAAGCATCAAAACGATGATTATGAAGTCACAACTACATGCACCTCTAGAATTGGCTTATACAGTCACCAGAGGGCACACCATAAGACCAATAACAGATGATCTGCACAGATATGTCATCTTTGGATGGATGGACTACCATTATTATGTATAATTTCATTCTGCTTCAACAACAAAAATATTATTGAGGGTTTTCAAGTTTTTTCCCTGCTATAGAGATACAATTAATTTGTAATGTTCTGTGAAGTCTGAGTCATGTATGTCAAGTTTAACTCCAGTATCCTGTACAATTTTTCAATTAATATTTGACCTAGACTCGTTCCCTAGAAAAAAAAGGCATAAAATAATTATATAACTCAACCCACATTTGCTTATAGTGTAAATATAATGAAAGAACAAGGAATCAACTGCAATTAATCCTCAAGTGAGCAACAGACAGAGTGAAGAGGACCATTTATAATAAATTGGTAAGCAATGTTAGTGATGAGTAAGTTTTAGTTTTCTAGAATTTTTTTTCCTGAATTTTAGAGTTCAGGAAACAACAGCCCTCATGACTTAACATCAGACCAGCCATACTGAGTCAGAAAAAAGGTCCATCTAGTCCAGTATCCTGTATCCAGCAGAAAGAACAGAAGAGGTGATCATCAAGTGGATCTCTCCCCTGTCACATATTCCAAACCTCTGACAAGTGGAGGCTAGGGTCATTTCCTACACATCTTGGCTAATAGCCATTGATGGACCTGTCCTTCATGAATTTATCTAACTCTGTTTAATACAGATTGAACCTCTCTTGTCTGGCACCCTCGGGACCTGACTGGTGCCAAATGAGAAAATTTGCTGAACCATGGAAGGTCAATATCATCTAGCACATTACCAACACTTTCACTGCTTACTGGGCTCTTAGAAGACACGCAGGGGTAAATTATAACTAAATAACAGCACAGAACACTGAGAGCCAGGTCTGTTGGCTGTAAACACAATTTACAGGACCACAGAAAAGTTGGCCACATCCGTGATAAGTGGCTGTCCAGCTGACTAAAATCATGCTGGATTACAGATGTTGCTGGATAAAAGAGTTCTGCTTTAGAGAGGTACAGCCTGTATTATTGCAAACAGTAATAATAATAAATACTTAGCTCTCAGACAATGATCATTTGAATCATCTTCAACTGAAGAGCTGTGAAAAAATGTCCACAATCTTAATCCAAAATTCACTGAAGTCAATTGAAGTGGCTCCAGATCCCATTACCAAATCCATGAGCTAGTTACTTTTTCTGTAGGACCTGTGCTCATTTCCAGAGGCAGTATGTAGACAGCGATATTCTAGCTAACTGTGTTTAAAAAAGAGAATTTGATATAATTCATATTGAGTTAATACAGGGTTTGCAAGGAAGAGTGAATTGATTTATCATTTTTCATTGTCTTGCTTTGTTCTCTCACTAAAGGAATGAATTCATGCAAGTAGAGAAAATTCATTTGTATAAGGATTCTTAATCATATATATAATATTATTTTCTCTTTTTCTTAAGCAAAACACATTTTCTATTTAAAATTAATCTCTTATTTTGGAATGCTTATTTCAGCAGGGATCTTCTATTCAGCCATAATTAAGGCCATATCAAGACTGTGGTTGCTATTTCGTGATACAAATGTATCCCGAAATAGCAACCATGTGACTGAACCCTGCTCTGGAACTAGCAGCACTTTTCAAGCATGATATTTCATTTTTTCTACCCTTTGTCATGAGAGAGATATCAGAAATTTCAAAATAGCCATTTATTTAAACTTCAGTGCCATTTGGATGGCATCAAGTTCAAAATAAGTTAACTCAAAATAATGTACTTCATTTGTGTTGCGCAAATTGCGTTAAGTTCTTTCTAGTTGTGGCTACAGTTTAGCCATAGTCTAACTGAAAAAAATGTCCTAACCTGAAATGTTAAAAATTAAAAGTGATCAAGTCTGCCATTTCTATTATTAGGTAATGTATATTTTATTTCTTCCCATGAAAACACTGGACTTGACAAAAGCATGAGGAAAGTATTTAAGCCTGAGGGAAAGAACGTTAAAGCTATCACTTCAACTCATGTGGTCAAAGGTTTTTTTCCCGTGACACTTTGCCCTTAATTCACTTTAACTTCAATTTTGCTGCTTTTTATTGGTTTATGTCACATTGTTAACATTATTTAAAGATATCTCTCTGTATTTAAGTAAGGAATAATGACTGTCACTAGGCATTCTTAGCTATTAATGACTGGTTGGCAAAAGCTGAGTGTTGGAATTACAGCTAAGCTTGTATGATATACAAGGAACTTGGAATAATGCGATAAAGAAGGGATCCTAAAGAGAACAGATTGTATTAACATCATTTAGATAATCCTCGTGCATTGAGGCACTCGCCTGAGATGAGTCCAGGCACTTTACTTTGTGCACTTAACCAGTCACAAAGACTTTATATAACCTAGCTTTGTTTTCTCAATATGTCTCACTGCAGCTCTAGCTCCAGTGTAGTTCTATCAGTAGTTGTAATGGTTGGAGGTCTGGTATGAGTCAAGCACCATCATTAGAACAAGCATGGTAGATAACTCTACTCTGAAGGGGTCTTCCTCACATAGGCTGTGGCCACACTAGCCCTTCCTTTCGGAGGGGTTATGGTAATGTGGCACTTCAGGATATGCTAATGAGGTGCTTCCATGAATATGCAGCACCTTGTTAGCATAATGGTGGCCTTGCATGCTTTGAAACTGCTGGTTTCAAAATGCAGCCATGCATGTAGCCAGGGGTTCTTTTGAAATAAGAACATAAGAATGGCCATACTGGGTCAGCCCAAAGGTCCATCCAGCCCAGTAGCCTGTCTGCCGACAGTAGCCAATGCCAGGTGCCCCAGATGGGGTGGACTGAAGACAATGATCAAGAGATTTGTCTCCTGCCATCCATCTCCAGCTTCTGACAATCAGAGGCCAGGGACACCATTCTTACCCTTGGCTAATAGCCTTCTATGGACCTAACCTCCACGAATTTATCTAGCTCTTTCTTAAATTCTCTTATAGTCCTACCTTCACAGTCTCCTCTGGCAAGGAGTTCCACAGGTTATGCGCTGAGTGAAGAAGAACTTTTTTTACTAATTTTAACCTGCTACCTGTTAATTTCATCTGGTGTCCTCTAGTTCTTGTATTGTGGGCACAAGTAAATAACTTCTCCTTAGTCACCCTCTCCACACCTGTCATAATTTTATATACATCTATCATGTCCCCCCTCAGTTTCCACTTATCTAAACTGAAAAGTCCCCAATCTTTTTAGCCTCTGATCATATGGAGCCTGTTCCAAGCCCCTAATCATTTTAGTTGCCCTTTTCTGAACCTTTTCCAGTGCCAGGATATCTTTTTTTAGGTGAGGAGACCACATCTGTACACAGTATTCAAAATGTGGGTGTACCTTAGATTTATATAGGGGCAGTAAGATACTCCTTGTCTTATTTTTTTATCCCTTTTTTAATAATACCTAACGTCCTATTTGCCTTTTTGACTGCCTCTGCACACTGCATGGATGTTTTCAAGGAACTATCCACAATAACTCCAAGATCTCTTTCCTGATTAGTTTTAGCTAACTTAGCCTCCACCGTATTGTAAGTATAGTTGGGGTTATTTTTTCCAATGTGCATTACCTTACACTTATCCACATTAAATTTCATTTGGCATTTTGTTGCCCAATCACTCAGTTTGACGAGATGTTTCTGAAGTTCTTCATAGTCTGCCTTTGTCTTGACTATCTTGAACAGTTTAGTGTCATCTGCAAACTTTGGCACCTCACTGCTCACTCCCTTCTCCAGATCATTCAAGAATAAGTTGAAAAGGATTTGTCCTAGGAATGACCCTTGGGGGACACCACTAGTTACCCCTCTCCTTTAGGAAAATTTACCATTTATGCCCACCCTCTGTTTCCTGTCTTTTAAGCAGTTCTCAGTGCATGAAATGACCTTCCCTCTTATCCCATGACAACTTAATTTACATAAGAGCCTTTGATGAGGTAACTTGTCAAAGGCTTTCTGGAAATCTAAGTATACTATATCCACTGGATCTCCACTGTCTGAATGTTAGTTAACCCCTTCAAAGAAAGCTAACAGATTAGTAAGAGATGATTTCCCTCTGCAGAAACCATGTTGACTTTTTTCCATCAAATTATGTTCTTCCACGTGCCCGACAATTTTATTCTTTACTATTGTTTCAACTAATTTGCCCAGAACCGACGTTAGACTTACCAGTCTGTAACTGCCATGGTCACCTCTAGAGACCTTTTTAATATTGATGTCACATTAGCTGTCTTCCAGTCATTAGGTACAGAAGCTGATCCAAAGCACAGGTTACAAACTATGCTAATAGTGGTGCAATTTCCCATTTGGGTTCTTTCTTTCATGGACCCCTGATTTTGAAAACCCCTTGCACCCCTCTGGTTTTGGGAATAAGAGGCTTTCAAACTCAGGAGTCTGTTTCAAAAGACTCCCTGATTACACGGGCAGCTGCGTTTCGAGACTGGCAGTGTTGAAGTATGTGTGGCTGCCATTATGCTAATAAGGTGCTGAATATTCATGGCAGACCTTCATTAGCATATCCTGAAGTGCCATATTACAATAGCCCCTCTGAAAGGAGGGGCTATTGTGGCCACAGCCATAATGATTAAAACACCAGCTACTGCCACCTTGTCAACATTAGCTATCTCACCATTGCCAGGACAGGTAGAGATATGCCAGTGGTAAGACAATGGAGAGGGATTTTTTTGTTTGTTTGTTTGTTTTGTTTTTTTAAAGACAGTTGAGACAAAACCAAAGTGCAAGTGATTGGGAAACATTTTAGCTCTTAATAAATTGACTATAGGAACATTGTGTAATGATGCTCTCACAATGTAAGGATGTGGCCTGGTTAATATTTGGATGGTGTACCTCTGTGCAGAAACAATATGGTCACTCATAGAGGAAATGTCCATATTCTTTGTTTGATACAGCTTGTTCCTTAGCTAGTATGTCAGCATGGAAAGAACCATATCCTCACCCTTTCTTGCTGCTCACTTAATCATAAGGACTACTGTTGTTCCTGGCCTTTGTTCACAGAAGATCCATTGTGCTGTTCTATTCCATTTCCATCCCTACTAATCCTAGGACATGGCCAATGCCTTCTAATGGGCTAATTCCAGGTGATACCTTCTAGAAAAGTTTTTCAGAATTTCATTCAATGTCCAAGACTGTAGTACTCTTAGAACTATTTTATAGTATTTGACATTATTAAAAAATCCTGTTTGGTCCAAAAAATTAAAAAATGAGATTAATATATAGGATTTTGCATTAACTTCTGTAAAACCCTCTCTTGAGGTCCATAGGACCCTTTTGGTTTCATTCCTATTAATTTTTTTAGCATTTCTGTATAGAGCATCATTTCTGATCTGTAATGACTCTAGTCACTTCCTCTCCATTAATGGCTGCATGTAATTAAGCAGAAATGGAAACCCCTTTTTTTAGAACAGTCGAAAGAAAGGAACAGGGAGTGACGAGGGAACATTACTTACTGTTCCCTGAATTTACAGCCTAGCAGCTAGAGAGAATCTGAGTCCTGCAGGAAGTGGAGTAAAGGACACCGGTAAGATTGTGCTGCTGGGCCAGCCAGAATACACCTGACTTTTTTGCTCCCGCCTGTTGGTGGCCTTGCCAGTATGGTCCAGAAGCTCTTCTGCAGCAACAAAATTAAAGCACTACTATGGCAGCAGTTCTGGACCCTATCAGCAGTGCTTCCAACAGGCAGGAGCAAAAGAGGCAGCTACATTGGGGCTGTGGATTTAAAAGGGCTGCTAGCCAAGATGCTCAGGAATACATCCCTATGATTCAAGTGTCCTACACCTCTCAAATTGAGAAGCTGGGACTGGGCAACTGGGGAGTGATCACTCAAAATTACCTTGTTTTCTTGATTCCCTCTCAAGAATCTGGGACTGGGCATTGTCAGAAGATGGCACATTAGGATAGATGGCCCAGTGGCCTGACCTAATGCAGCTGTACTCATAGTCTTATGTGAAGATGACTTTTGCTGATGGCACCAGTCCACTGCCTTTGTGACACGCTGCTACTGTTACCAAACTTCTATATCACATGACCCTGTGGATGGGGGAAATTAGGCGGAGATAGTGCTTCCACTCTTCAGGTCTGACAGGATGGATCTACCTATTCAATTACACTACTGGTGGTCATATGGAACTTATTGCAAAGGCAGCAATTTTTAGTTATTGGATGTTAGCTACTGGATTCAACTTACCTCATTTCTCTCTGTAGTTTCAACTGCACAGGGTAATCCACTTAATTCATCTTCCTATATGTTATGTAGTCTTTCTCTGTGATATTATACCCCTGGGGATTTTGAGCAATGGATGAATTGCCAGTAAAATGTAGGTCAATGTACTCCCAGGCTGTGCAGCTCAGAGGAGGGCAGAGCTGAGATAGGGCCATGTAAAGAGGAAAGTAACTTTCTGGAATGCACTCTTTATCCAAGTACCACCTATCTCATCACTGTGAAACTTCATCATGTCCCCAGAAATGTGTGGAGTCAGGAATGTTTGGGGACGATTTCAACTCCTACTAGTAAGAGATGAGTCTGTGATTCAGTTTGCACTTCGCCACCAGATGGAGAGAAAGATGTTGGGAGGTTTAACTGAGCTCCTCATATTTAATATAAGCTATAGTCAAGTTTCTCTTCCCCATGGACTGAGTCTTGATGTGGCTTGGGTGTTCCAACTACTCTGGGAGGTAGGCAAGCAGAAGTTTTAGTTCCAGGAAACAGTATGCGAGGCAGTAATAGCAGAATCATGTTCATATCCTAAGAAACATCTGAAGACACAGAAATGAACTAGTTTCAGACATTCTTTTCGGACCTGCAAACTTTCACTGACACTAATGCAACAGACAAGTTTTTATCACAAAACTCAGAATCAAAAGAAGACTGTGTGTCCTGTAACATGGAAGACTTATGTAAATACTATCTGTTATTTAAGTGCAAGGCATTTACCCTACTTTAAGTCCCACTACTAGCTTTTGATCATCTAAAACGTAATATATGTCCTTTTATACCTGTGTGTGAATCCCATTGATCTCTGTGAAAATTTCATGAGCAGATACAGAGTGATATACTTCTCTAAATGTCCTTGGGATAGTTGAGAGGCCAAGTATCATTAGATTATTTTTCATGAAAGTGATTTCCTAGTGAAACTTCTGATACGAATAATTTATCGATATACTCAAAAAACTGACACAGCTCAGGTCTATTTCTGTCATAAAATCTCCTTGACAGAGAATTATTTTTAAGTCTTTCAAACTGTCCATTCTGAATTACTTCACTTTTAGAAATGTGTTTAAGCAATTTAAATATAATACAGAATAATGATTTCATGAGGACTTGTGGATGAACATCATGACCTCAACCATCCATTTTAGCAATATGAGTGACGTTCTGTACAACCTTCAAGGTGAGGCACCGCAATTTAGTGTTCTCTTTATCTCCATGTTTAAATTTCCAGAGTCTTTCTTTAATCTAAAAATCTTGGAAGCTCTGTCTTTACTGATTTCTTTATAAAAATAAGTTTAAGCGTCTAACTTGCAGGTTATTAATGAAAATTGAGATTTTAACCTTCTCACAGTGCTACAGCAAAATTTGGATCATCTCATTTGGGTTGCTTAATCAAAGCTGAAATTATCCAGGGGAAAAGATGTTCGTTCCTTCACAATAAGTCCAAAGATTTCAGAACTAAAACAGAATTCTAATCTTAGCCTTCCATGGAGTTACTCCTGATGTACAGAAACAGACTGGAAAGGAGATACAGGACAAAAAGCAATATATCCTGTGTATGTCTACACAGTGGAGGATTTGGTGTAGGAAATCATCAAAATGAATTTACTACTTGGTTAAAAACTACCATTGTGTATTAATTATTATTGCTCTATTTTATGACAAAGGTGCCTTCCTTCTACTACCTCCAAACATAAGTCTGCTATCCCCTTTGACGCAAGTCATTAGCTAAGGTTAGGGATCATATGAGATGTTTCCATTACAGTATATTTATTTATAAAGAAAGTACAGAAAGTTTTGTTTCCCTGAACACAGCAGGAATCAAACAGGAGGCAGTTTTGTTGTTCACTGTTCCAAGCCTCTTTCTGTTCATCGCTTTGCCCAAAATTTCTTGTATCTTTTCATCACTGTCATACTACAGGTATTTCTCTATCTGTCCCAGGGGCTTCCTTGTTGCCCATTCTGTCCTTAAACATTATCCCAACCTTCTTGTGTTTGCACTAAGCCCCTTTTCATACCCCTACTCTGGGAGTGAACAATAAGCAGCCTGTGGGACAAATGCAATTCACCAGAGAGCCCCTGGTAGGCCACTAGATGCTTTATTTACCCATGCTACAGGTACAACAGCTTGCAGCTCCCACTGGCTGCAGCTTGCCTTTCCCAGCCAATCAGTACTTCATGAAGTGGCATAGTCTGGGACACCACTTCCCACAGCTCCTTTTGGCCATGAATGTAAAACTGTGGCTATTGGGAGATAGAAGTGTCCGATGCACAGGTAAATAAAGTGTCCAGCAGCTTGCCAGGAACTAACCTTGGTGAACTGCATCCAGCCCAAAAGCAACTTATTGTCCACCTCTGCCCTAATCCCATGTAGTTCAGATTCCCTGTCTGGCCTTGTTTACGGCCATTGTTTTGGATGGCTGCTCCAAGTATTTCAACTACCTGTACAATAAAAGAACTTAAAGCTATGTCTACACTAGCCAAAAACTTCGAAATGGCCATGCAAATGGCCATTTTGAAATATACTAATGAAGCGCTGAAATACATATTCAGCGCCTCATTAGCATGCGGGCGGCCACATCACTTTGAAATTGACACGACTTGCCGCCGCACAGCTTGTCCAGACGGGGCTCCTTTTCGAAACGACCCTGGCTACTTCGAAGTCCCCTTATTCCCATCTGCTCGTAGGAATAAGGGGACTTCTAAGTAGCCGGGGTCCTTTTGAAAAAGAGCCATGTCTGGATGAGCCACGTCAATTTCGAAGTGCCGTGGCCACCCGCATGCTAATGAGGTGCTGAATATGTATTTCAGTGCTTCATTAATATATTTCAAATTGGCCATTTGCATGGCCATTTCAAAGTTTTTGGGTAGCGTAGACACAGCCAAAGTGTGTTTTTCCATGTATTCTGAGTGAAGGGCGGCAGTTACACCCAGACATTTCAACGAGGTCACCCAAAATAGAACCCTAAATCATGGGCCAAATTTTGAAATGTGTATGCACTTGATTTTTCTCAAAAGGAAGTTAGGCTTTAGAAACGTGATATGTTGCACACATACTAATGATGCATGGCTTCTGTGAGCCCAATCTCTTCAGAAAATATGGGCCAACTTATCCATAGAAATATGACCAACGCGTTCTCTTAGAGCATGCAAAATAAACAATTATAAAACCTGCAGCAGGAATATAAACAATCAAAACTGTATATAACTGTCAACTGTCCCCATCGACCCTTCTAATTAGCCATAAATAGTTGGCTCATGTCACAGTACAGCAAAACTGAAGCTTACGCTTAACTTTTGATTGAATTCAGGTATTGTCTTTTTACCCTGGCTTTACAGTGCCCAGCCCACTGGTTGCCCAATCCTGACAAGACACTGGAATCTTTATATGAGTATTTACTAATGATAATAACTTAGGGATCTGAGAAGTCCCATTGAAACACATGTTTAAGCCCTTTGCTGGACAAGGGCCTAATATTTTCTTCTGAACTTTGTTGCCAGAGCTGTGGGTGTTTTAGTTTTCAGCAACAATTTTCCTGTCCCTTAAGTCCATCTTCAGCAGATAGAGAACTTTGCTTAATGTATGTCAGACAGTCTCACGTAAATGACACCATGCAAATGTTTTGAAAGGAATGCCTTTAACTATTACTGATCTGTTCTTATTTCTGCTCTAAGTGATAAGCAAACTCTCCCCTATCCAAGCACCATAGGCTTAACTTATTTAATTGGACTCTGAGCCTAATTTATCACGTAAATGTCTATTGTACATCTTTATCAGAACTGCCTTTTTTATATTTCCCATGACTCTCATACTCTTGAAGTTCTGCCGGGTTCTCATTTCTTCAGTATATCGTATATTGTTGATTTTTATTTTATGCCTGCTGTTTTGCATACAATTACTCTTCCTGCAGCTCTGTGAAAGATCTACGAGGCAAATGATTTTACCTGTCACCTTTCAGTGCCTCACAGATCCACTGCAGATTGGAAGCTGAGCTCCAGCGAACCTTACTTCTGAAATGCTTGTATCTGAGCTAGCGCACTGTTCCTGAGCATTCATACCAGGTGCTTCTGTTTCATTGTGTGGCTCCATAAAACAAAAGGACCATTTAAAATTTTAGTTTGCTGCTGTATGGCTTGCAGTGCTACAAATAAGAAACATAAAAGAAAAACTGTTTCATATATATGCTAACAACAGTGCTGCTGTGCTAAAGACAACTGAACCATAGAGGTCTGCATTTATTATTGAGAACAACAAGAAGTCTTGTGGTACCTTATAGACTAACAGATATTTTGGAGCATAAGCTTTTGTGGGCAAAGACCTGCTTCATCAGATGCATGAGTGGGGGGTGGTTTCAGAGGGGTATTTAAACAGTGGGGTCCCAGTAAGAGGGAGGGCCAGAGCTGACAAGGTCTATTTTTCAGAGTCTAATGGGGCTCACCAAGGCTCACACACCCCTGTCTGATCTGACTTGTTTTTTCCTCTTTTGCTAAGTACTGTTGATACTGGGCCATTTCCACCTTGCTGAATAGACCTTGTCAGCTCTGGCCTCCCTCTTACTGGGACCCCACTCTTTAAATATCCCTCTGAAACCACCCCGCCCCACATTCATGCATCTGATGAAGCGGGTCTTTGCCCACGAAAGCCTATGCTCCAAAATATCTGTTAGTCTATAAGGATCCACAAGACTTCTTGTTGTTCTCGAAGCTACAGACTAACATGGCTACCTCTCTGATACTTGTATTTATTACATTTAACCACCAGAAGTTTACATTAAGGGTTAGCTTTTGAGACATGTTTGCATGTAGTTAGGGATCACATGAACTAACATCTTAGATGTATGTATGACTACCACTGAAGTGAATAATCTCAAGAGGTAGCTGTGTTAGACTGTATCTTCACAAATAACAAGAAATTCTGCAGCACCTTAGAGATTAACACATTTATTAGGCCAGGAGCTTTTGTAAGTAAAATCCACTTCCTACATGAGGGTAGTGGGTATTGCCCACAGAAGTTCATGACCTAATAAATTTGTTAGTCTCTAAGGCTCTGTCTACATGACAGCCTAACCTCAAAATAATCTACACATTGTGCACTATGCAAATTGCATAACTTTTTTCAAGTCAATTTTGAATTAGGCTACACTACATAACTAGTGGCACATGCTGAAATAAAGTTCTGAAATGCCAAATTAAAGTTCTATTTCAAAGCATCCCTGTATTCATCCTTGCAAGGAGTGGTACAGGGATGCTGGAGTAGCGGGCCCATTATCTCAAAAACTGTTTTGAGACAACAGGCACATTTCTTCCAAGCAAACAGCTATTTTGGGATCCTGCCATATCCAGAAATAGCGCCTACCATGTATACATAGCATAAGGCGCCACAGGAATGCTTGTTATTACTCAGGCAGCTTGGTGCACTGGGAGTGTTTTTTATAGTAGATATGTGTGAGGGCATATGAAAGATTCATATAGGTGGACTCTGTTCAGGCTGTAAAACACACCCAAGGTATGAGCTATTTGGAGCAAGAGCTTTCCATGAAGGCCTAAGCATGTACCACCCAGTATAGGTACTATGACTGATATTTCTTACATGTATACATTCAAAACTTTAGCAGTTTCTTACATGTTCTTGCAAACTTAAATATTTTGTAATACTGCTACCTTATATGTTAAGCAGGTCGTTTTTTAAACTACTGACTGATAGTTAATGGCTATGAGCAGTTAGCCTGAAACTCTCTTAAAACAAAGAAACTTTGGCACAGTGTAATTCTGATGCTGAGATATGTATTAGACCTTGGCGAAATCTTGACTGCTTTGAAGTCAAAAGTGAAATGCCCATTATTCCATGAAGGCAGGAATCAAACACAGAATTTAAACTTATTTCATATTTATGCTAGCATTTCTCTTTTCTTTCACTTTTTGTCAAGGTTACCTCATCCTGAATTTAGAGAGAAGTCTAAAAAATAAGGCACTTACCTAAATATCCGCAACAGCAAAACACATGATAGAGTGCTAAGGCATGAATATTTATAGATGTAGGTAGTTGGAACATTTTTGACTAACTATTTTTTTGTCATAATATTCTATTCCATGAAAGCTAAAATATTTTGTGGAGATGTATCAGTTTCTAAACCTCTTTAAAAGCAAGAATTTTTCTGTGGTGTAGGGTAGATTCTGAAGACACACTCACAAAGAACACCAAATTAAAAATAATTTATTTTCAATTTGAAAACAAAAAGCAAACAAAACTTTAAGCCCTCAAAAGTTGTTCTTACATGGAATTGTCATTCTGCAGCTAGTACTATTTATTGGCGTTTCTGTAGAATGACTTGCTTAATTCACTATCCACAACTACTGATGATCCAAAAATCATCCCCATAAATCTTTGTAACAAGCCAGTGTACCACATATTCTCACTCACATGCATACATTTTGCAGAGACCACAGAGAAGAACCAAAGAGCATTATTTTGTTTCAAAGAATCGTCACTTGTTTTTCTTTGTTTGTTTGTTTGTTTGTTTGTTTGTTGTCCTGAAAAAGGGACCAGATTCTATTCTTCATTAAAGCCAGTGAAACTAAAAGGAGAACTTGTCCAGTATGGAAGTCAATCCTTGCAAAGTCTTAAAAGTTAAGTTTTAAGTCTAGGTGGTAACAAAAAAAAAATATGTCAAGCTTCAGATTGTGAAAATTACAAAAAATCCAACATCCATTGGATACAGTAACCAGTCACATAATTTTTTATACATATCTTAAATATTTCCCTGTTTTTATTATATTCATGAATAGCAAAACATTCCTAAAATTTAACAGGGAATCCGTCTGTTTCCCTCTCACTGAAATGAATCTGTATTTGTTTTATGAAGTGGATATTTACCATCTGGTGCCCAGAGTTGTGTAAAGATAAGCATATTTAGTATGCATATTGACATCCATAATTTGCAAGCCAGGAGGTGTGTATACTCTCAATAATTGTTGCTTATTTGCAGGAAATGTATTTAGGGGAAAAAGATCTGGGGATTATATTTTTAATTACCTAATAATAATGGAAGAAGGTGATTTAATTGAAGAATTATGTATGAGATTTCTAAAATAGAGAACAGTGATCATAGATAAATGTAACATAGGCATATGGTAGATTTATATATTTTCAAGCTCATATTGGGATTTAGACACAATATTTCCATTAAAATGTATGGCAATTATTGATATAAATTCCCTAGGTTTCAAAATCTCAGTTCAAGTTTATAAGATTTACAATTTTATGAGATAACGTAATAACAGTAATGAAAGTGATATGTTGTCTGTTATCCATCCATAAACAGAACTGAACAAAATATTGTATTAACCTTATGTGTTGGGAGGGGCAAGCATTGGGCCACCTTAATATTTCAACCTACTGTGCAGATCCGACAAGAAATGAGTCAGCAAAATCTGAGATGGTGGAGGAAATGTCAGAAAATACCAGTACCAGTTCTATGGCTCCCTATCTCTTTCCACAGGAACTTTTCAGGATCCTCTCCAGCAATAAAAGCACAGCTGGTTTATTGCCTGGTGGCCATTATCTGACTTCCAGAATCTGCAATAGGAGCCACACAGCCAACAGAAGTCAACACTGGCTCAGTCAATACTGTCTAAAGTACGTTCTCTCTATTAAACTGAGTATAGTCTGTGGAAAGAGGAGGAATATACTGAACAGCCCATCAAAATTAATGGGAGTCTTGCACTGGATCTTCCTAAAAAGAACCTCCATACTTTAGGAGACCACTGAAACAATGGTTAGCACCAAGCTGAATGAAAGCCAATGAGACAATTTCCTCTTACCAAGGCTCAGGAAGTATGTGAAAAATGTCTTGAACAAGACATTAGGCTTTAGAAATGAGAACATTGAGTCCTAATCCAGTAGAATAATAATAATAAAAAAAAAAAGGTTTGGTAACTGAAACAGCTGTCAGCAAAATGTGATTTTAAAATTAGAAAACTAAATTCTAAAATATTGTTTTTATAGATTTTCATGGACCCCTAATTGTTATAAACTTAGTTAGGACTTTGTCTTTTGCAGTGTCCAAGGTTTCAGTTTGGACCAAGAATGTTTTTGGATAATTTATTAAACTGTATTTTCTTTCAAAATCTGTTGAAGGCAAATGAATTCAATCTAATTCTCAGTTTAATTGTATTTTATATTTGTCTTGCAACAGAAATCCATCCATGTCTGGATACTTTTAGCCATAGAGGTACATGGTAGTGTGTATCTGAATTGTCATTATCTGCTTGCAGAATTTAACTAATCTTAGGGAAAACTCCTTAAGGAACAATTACCATTGTCAGTCTTATCCAGCTCATCTAATGGAACAGTTAAACCCAGTAACAGTTATACTGTGATATGCAAGCTTTATTAACGTTTTCCATACTACCTTTTACTAGAATGACTGAAAAGTAAATCTGTTTAGGGTGCAGAGTATCTGTCTGCAGTCTCCAAAGTGTTAATAAGATTGCTCTCAAAATGTAAATATATTCTTGCTTTTAATTAAATGAAAATCTTGAGATGAGCCACAATTCTTTATAACAATAGTGGGAATGTCTGATGTAAGGGGTTTTCTTGTTTTTGATTTAATACACCTTTGAGTTGCATATAAAGAAGTTATCAGACCCATTTCTGATCCAAGATACAGATATACTACACATCAGACTTGAGCAAAGTAGTTGAGGATTTTCACAGCTCAACAACTGTGGCATTCCAGAAGGCTTGAATGTTGTAGGCAACAAGATTTTCACACAGAGAATTTCCTATCTAGCTTATGGCATTGAATTGGTCATGGGAAACTGAATCCTATCTTTCTTTGGAACCTGTGTGATATCTGAGACTTTACTCAGTTTCAATAAAATCTGCATCTGAATGTAATATTGAAATCATTATATGACCCAGAAGCAGCAAATTATCAGCATTCCTGTGTTCATTATTATTAAAAAGAAAGAGACAGCTACTGTTTCTCTAATATAACATTTGAAATGGTCGTTGTCCTGGCACGTGGTATTGGGAGCTGGCAAATTAAAAAATGACTGTGCTAAATATAAAAAATGAATTGGTGGCCAACTCGTAAGTTATGGTGTTTCACAACTAAATACCTTTCCTTCCCTGCTGCTAATACTACTTCCTCAACTTGTAAAGTACCTTCCACGTAGGTGAGTCCCACACTACATCAATTTTTTTAGGATGCTAAGAAACAAGGATGAGGTACTTCCAAGAGAATAGAGAAAAATCCACTTTCAAAATATCACCTGTGAGCAAAGATGACCAAGGGATGATTCATGAGTAATTTTGTTTTGTAGTTTTGGAAGAGAATCTTTATATTCATAGATTTTCAAGTTACTTATACAGAAAGCGACATCTTACTAGAAATACTACTATATTATACATTGAAGAATGTATTTTAAGCTTGAGGTCACTGTTTGTCTTTGTTCAATGAGCTTCAGACTGGTTTGGGGCTAGCTAATCAAAACTGTGATCTGTCTCATCCCTTGATGTCTTGCACTGTCTTGCTTTTTTTTTTTTAAGCTACGTTATATACTTTTCAGCTGAGTATGGGCTAGTGATGCTTTTTCTCCCTTCACTTGTCACTAAGACAGAACAAAATGTTTTTGTTTGTACATTTGTTTGAGTGGAGGGGTTGAAGATGGAAAAAATGTCAGATGCCATATTGGGTCACACCATAGTCCAGCTTGCCCAATATCCTGTTTACAACAGTGGCCCATACTAGAACTGCAAGATGAAAGTACAGAACTGGGAGATTTTGGGGTGATCTGCTTCTCTTTTCCACTCTCAGCTTCTGGTAGTCAGAAGTATAGGATCATTCAGAGCATGGAACTGTTATTGGCCATTGATGATCCTCTTCTCCATGAACTTATCCAGTCCTTTTGAACAAGTTATACTTTTGCCCATCACAACATCCAATGATAATGAATTGCACAGATCAGCTGTGAATTGTGTGAAAAGTACTCCCTCTGTTTGTAGCACACCTGTTTATTAATTTCATTGGGTTATTCCCTGGCATTTTTTGTAGTTGGTGAAAAAGTACATGGGGCTTCTCTATTCGTTTTTCCACAGCATTCATGATTTTATAGTCCTCTGTCCTGTCATCATCTCTTTTCTGAGGTGAACTATCATGTTAGTCTGTATTTAAGGTGTGTATATATTATTAATTTATAGAGTAGCATTATGATATTTTTTCATATTTTCCCTCCATTCCTAGTAGGCCCTACCATACTGCTAGCATTTTTGGCCACTGCTGTGCCTTTAGTAGAAGTTGTTAGAGATATATCCATGGTGACCTCAAGATCTATTTCTTGGTGGTAATAGCTCATTTAGTACCATCCATTAGAAATAAGAATCTCAGCTACATGTATACACTAATTTGAATGTATTAACATTGAATTTCATCTACTACTTTGTGGCCCATTTATCCAGTATAGTGAGCTCTCTCTGGCTACGTCTACATGTGAACGCTACATCGAAATAGCTATTTCGATGAATAACGTCTACACGTCCTCCAGGGCTGGCAACGTCGACGTTGGGCAGCACCACATCGAAATAGGTGCTGCGAGGGAATGTCTACACGCCCAAGTAGCACACATCGAAATAAGGGTGCCAGGAACAGCTGCAGACAGGGTCACAGGGCGGACTCAACAGCAAGCCGCTCCCTTAAAGGGCCCCTCCCAGACACACTTGCACTAAACAACACAAGATCCACAGAGCCGACAACTGGTTGCAGACCCTGTGCATGCAGCATGGATCCCCAGCTTCAGCAGCAGCAGCCAGAAGCCCTGGGCTAAGGGCTGCTGCCCACGGTGACCATAGATCCCTGCAGGGGCTGGAGAGAGAGCGTCTCTCAACCCCTCAGCTGATGGCCGCCATGGCGGACCCAGCAATTTCGAAGTTGTGGTACGCGCAACGACTACACGTTCCCTACTTCGACGTTGAACGTCGAAGTAGGGCGCTATTCCCATCCCCTCATGGGGTTAGCGACTTCGACGTCTCGCCGCCTAACGTTGATGTTAACATTGAATTAGCGCCCAACACGTGTAGCCATGACGGGCGCTATTTCGAAGTTAGTGCCGCTACTTCGAAGTAGCGTGCACGTGTAGACATGGTTTCTATGTTGAATAGCACAGGTCCCACTACTGACCTTTGGCAGATCTTGTTGTTCACCTCTCCACTGTGAAAACTGACCTTTTATTCCTACCTTTTGTTTCTTGTTTTTCAGTCAGCGACTTATCCATGAGAAGCACTTTCCTTTTATCCCAGGGCTATTTAGTATCTTTAGCAGCTTTTGGTGAGGAACCTTGTCAAAAACATTCTGAAAATCTGATTACAATATTAGTGAACAAATCAGCCTTTTCTGAGTGGCTCTTAACTCCCTCAGCAAATTCTAATAGATAGGAAAGACATGACTTCACTCTACAAAAATCATGTTGACACTTCCCTCAACTAACCATGTTTTCTTTCTTTCTTTTCCTTACTATAGTTTCTACCAATTTGCCTGGTACTGAAGATCTGCTCTGGAGTCCTTTCTAAAATCGGGTGTTTTATTACCTTTCAGTGATCTGCCACAGAGGCTGACTACAGTGATAGGTTACATAGGCTACGTCTACATGTGAAGCCAACATCGAAATAGCTTATTTTGATGTTGCGACATCGAAATAGGCTATTTCGATGAATAACGTCTACACGTCCTCCAGGGCCGGCAATGTCGATGTTCAACTTCGACGTTGCTCAGCCCAACATCGAAATAGGCGCAGCGAGGGAACGTCTACACGCCCAAGTAGCACACATCGAAATAGGGATGCCAGGCACAGCTGCAGAGAGGGTCAACGGGCGGACTAGCGCTTCCGGGGCAACAGCTAGCCGCTCCCTTAAAGGGCCCCTCCCACATACACTCAGCCTGCACAGCACGCGGTCTGAGGAGCCATAGGCACACAGACCCCGGGCGCCGCAGTCATGGACCCCCAGCAGCAGCAGCAGCAGCTAGAGGTCCACCCAGCCCTCCCGGCAGAAGCAGGGCTTGCCCTGGCCCATGCCATGTGGGAGGCAGCTGAGTACCTTCTTGCCCCAGGGGAGGAGATGCCCCCAGGGCAGCAGGGCTCAACCCCTACCCCTGCAGCATCCCGCTCCACCCCCCGCCTCACACGCCGGCGGCTGTGGAGCTACCCCACCAGCATCGACTGGTGGGAGCGGCTGGTGCTTGGGGAGTGGGACGACGACCACTGGCTCAGGAACTTCAGGATGAGCCGGCAGACATTCCTGGAGCTGTGCCAGTGGCTCAACCCTGCACTCAGGCACCGGGCCACCGCCATGCGGCGTGCCCTCCCTGTGGAGAAACGGGTCGGCATCGCTGTCTGGAAGCTGGCCACCCCGGACAGCTACCGATCCATGGGGCAGCAGTTTGGTGTCGGAAAGGCCACCGTCGGGGCTGTCTTAATGGAGGTAAGAGAACCCACAGGGGGAGGCCAGGCCAGGGCAGGGGGGCCAGGGCAGAGCAGGGGGGCCAGGGCAGGGCAGGGCAGGGCCACGCACACCCTGCTCACCCCTCATTGGGGCTGTCCCATGTGCTTTCTCTGCAGGTTGTGCGTGCCATCAACGCCATGCTCCTGCACAGGCTCATGAGGCTGGGGGACCCACATGCCACTGTCGCCGCCTTTGCCACCCTGGGCTTCCCCAACTGCTTCGGGGCTCTGGATGGGACTCACATCCCCATCCGCGCCCCGCACCACAATGGAGGACGATACCTCAATCGAAAGGGCTACCATTCAGTCGTCCTGCAGGCCTTGGTGGACAGCCGGGGACGTTTCCAGGACATTTACGTGGGCTGGACTGGCAGCACCCACGACGCCCGGGTTTTTCGGAACTCGGGCCTGTGCCGCCGGCTGGAGGCGGGGACCTACATCCCCCAGCGGGAGATCCCTCTGGGGGACACCACTATGCCCTTCTGCGTCATCACAGATGCGGCCTGCCCCCTCCGGCCGTGGCTCATGCACCCCTACACGGGCCATCTCTCCGCTAGCCAGGAGCGCTTCAACGAGCGCCTGAACCGTGCGCGCCAGGTGGTGGAGCGCTCATTTGGCCGTCTCAAGGGACGCTGGCGATGTCTCCTGACCCGCCTGGATGCGGGCCCCAACAACATCCCCCAGATTGTGGGTGCCTGCTGCGCCCTGCACAATTTGGTCGAGAGCAAGGGGGAGAGCTTTCTGCAGGGCTGGGCCGCCGAGGCCGGCAGGGCACACGTGCAGCCACCTGCTGCCCCCAGTCGGCAGGTGGACCCCGAGGGGACCCGGGTCCGGGAGGCCCTGCGGGCCCACTTCGACCAACAGGCCGCGGGGTGAACTCTGCCCAGGCCCCCTACTGCCCGCCCCTTCCTCCCCCACACTCCTGCCCCAACGCCCACACCATGGAGCACCCCACCGCCCCCCCCCACTTGTCCTGGACAAATGACAGCATGAACTTGTGGCTGAACGTAAACTTTTTTTTTGTCTTTCAGAAACTTTTTTTTTTTTTCAATAAATATGTCAAACACAAACCAAAAAGTAGGGACAAAAGTTCAACCAAAGCAAGATGTGCACAAATAAAACAATACAACAACAAAGCAAACAAGTGTGCACCATCAACCAAAAAGAAATCCAGGGAGGAGAACGGGGAGAACTATTTACGTGGGGGGGACGGGGCAAACGGGGGCACAAAAAAAAACAGTCCAACTATATACACAACAACAAGGGGGGGGCCACGTCCCGGGCCCCTCGCCCCTAGAGCACAGCACTGGGCATGCCCGGCCGGGAGCCCCGCCGTGCCTGCAGTCTGGTCCGCGGCTGGGTGGGAGCGGGCTGGACCGGAAGGTATCGGTGCCGGCGAGTCTCAGGTGGCTCCAGGGGTCCCTCGGCGCTGTGGCCCTTGCGGGTGGGTGGTGGGGTGACGGCGGACGGCCCGGCGACGGCCGGAGCAGCTGGTGGTGGGGCTGCAGGAGCGGGCGGGGCGGGCGATGGCTGGGCCGGCACGGCATGGGGGGTCAGGTATTCAACCAGGCGGTTAAATGTCTGGATATAGGCCCCCCATGCCTCCTGGCGCCAGGCCAGGGCCCGCTCCTGCAGCTGGAGGTGCTGCTCCGACACCTCCAGCTGCCGGCGGAGGATGGCCAGCATCTGGGGGTCCGTGGCCGTCACCGGTAGTAGGCGCGGGGTCCGCCGTCTTGCCCTCCGCGGGGCCGGTGGTTCCTCGGCCGAGGGGCTGCCCTGGAACGATGGTCCCGGAGGGCTCTCCGGGACAACTGAGGCATCGCCGGCGCTCTCTTCCGGTCCTTCTGATGGTGCAGGTGCAGGTGCAGGACACAGGAGAGGAGGGGGGAAAGAAGAATGGAGACAGGCGTTGGTGTGGGCCCCGAGCCATGGCCTCTGTCCCCCCAGCCCTGTGCTGCAGGTTCCCCATCCCCGTCCCCGGGAGATGCTGCTGTGATGGACGGGGTTCAGGGGTCCCCCTGCCCTGCACCCCGTCCCCTGGTGGGAGTGACTCTCACTTCAGCCCGCAGGGTCTGAGAGCAGGAGAGGTTTCTTAGGCCACAGATGGCCAGTTTCTGCCAGGAGTGACAGCACCAGCTGTCGGAAGAGACAGTCCTTCCAACCCGTCGTGGGGAGAAAACCCCAAGGGGGACCCCTCTGGGATGCAGCTTTCCCCCTCCTCAGGCTGGCTGCCTACCAGCTCTCCCTTTCCCTAGCCTCTTCCTGTGGCCCCCGCCCTCGCCCCCCAATTCCAAGCCAGCTCGGCTCCTCCCTCCTGTTGGTTCAGGGCAGAGGTGTCACCTGCCAGCTGTAGCGCCAGGATCCTCCTTTGGCCCAGGGAGCTCTTCGGCTCTTGTTGCTCATATGTAGCCTGAGTCTCCCTTTGGCACTCCCCCGACTCCATCACATGCTGCTGCTGCGGGGCGTCCCACCCCCTCCGGCCGGGGGCCCCTCGAGGTTCCGCTCCCCCCTGCCCCAGGGATGGGGCATGGCACTGTCATGCAGGGTGCGGGGGGGCACGGGCTGATGGCTGCAGTGCTGTGAGGGCCATGGCCCTGGTGTCCTTGGGGCCATGGCCATGTGAGCGTGTGGGGGGCCCTGGACACATCTCTGTTACCCCCGCCCCTCAAGCCCCGGGGTGTCCACCAGAGAGGGGTGTGGGTCCACCAGAGAGGGACCTGTGGGTCCGCTCCACCAGTCCGGAGATACCCGGGGGTCGGAGGCCCTGCTGCTGCTCCGGGATGGCAGGAGGAGGATCTGCAGGCTGGATTCTGCGGAGGAGGAGCCCCCCTCCTCCTCCTCCTCCTCCTTCTGCCATGATGTCCCGGGGATGGCCTCCGGGGGGGGCCCCCGGGGTGCGGGGCTTGCCTCCGGGGCAGACTCCGTCTGCAGGGCCTGCTGGGCCTCGTCAGCCGAGGTGTCAAGGGTGGCCGGAGGGGAGGAGGTGTGCCGGGAGCCCAGGATGTCCCTGAGCTCCCTGTAAAAGGGGCAAGTGACGGGGGCGGCCCCAGATCGGCTGGCCGCATCCCGGGCCCGGGCGTAACCCTGCCGCAGCTCCTTGACTTTACTCCGGACATGGTCCGGAGTGCGGGCAGGGTGACCCCGGGCAGCCAGGCCGTCGGCCAGCCGAGTGAACGCATCCGCGTTCCGCCTCTTGCTCCCCATTATCTGGAGCACCTCCTCCTCGCTCCAGAGCCCCAGCAGGTCCCGCAGCTCGACCTCCATCCAGGAGGGGCCCCGCTGCCGCTTCCCAGACTGGCTGGCCCTCTGGCTGGGCTGGCTGCCCTGGCTCCCCTTGGGGGGGTCCCCTGGGGGTGCTGGGGGGGCTGCTGGGCAGCCATCGCCGCTGTGTGGTGGGCTGAGGGCTGTGCAGGCTGCAGCCTGCACGTTGCCTCAGCTTCCTGCAGAGTCAGGGCAGGGGAGGGGACCTTTAAGGGGCCGCTCCACGCGGCCACCAGTGAGCTGAGGTGCTGGAGATAGCGTCTCTCAACCCCCCAGCTGATGGCCGCCATGGAGGACCCGGCAATTTTGACGTTGCGGGACGCGGATCGTCTACACTGTCCCTACTTCGACGTTGAACGTCGAAGTAGGGCGCTATTCCTATCCCCTCATGGGGTTAGCGACTTCGACGTCTCGCCGCCTAACATCGAAGTTAACTTCGAAGTAGCGTGCACGTGTAGACACAGCTATACTGAAATAAGTAGTTCTGAAATTTCATGTTTGACTCCCTTCAGAACTCTTGGGTGCAAGACTTATTACTGCTTAGTTTATTAATTTGTTCTAAATGTATTCCAAAGGTTTCCCATAATTTAAATATTTTTGAGACCAGCATGCTGGATCTATAAAACTAACACAAGCAAATGATGTCTGTGGTGACCTATTTGCCCACCCCCCTCTAGCTGATATTGAACTAAATTGTGTTCATTATATTGCTGATTACTAGATATGCAAAGACGTGATTATGTTCAACAGAAATTTGCCTCTTGGTGGAAAGGGAGTGAAGGCACTCACAATATACAAGACATCTGCTTAGAAGTCATCTATTCTTTGAAATTCTGTTTTTTATTTTTCTTTATGTGCTGTGACTTGCCTATTCCTGTACAATTAGAGCTACATAGAGAATAGCAATTTGGCTTTTAGCTCTGCCTGCTTTTTTGAGTATTTGCAATTTGTTTTCACAGTTGGACATAGATCACTGTATTTCTGTTAGCATTGAAGGGCACTATGAAAATCCCATCTTTGAATGCTGCATTGTTGAAGGAGCTGTTCAAATGATTTCAGGTCCATACAAGCTTATCTATTTATGTGAATTCATTTCATTCCCATCCAACATTGGTTTTACAGAGAGTCAAAGAAGTCTGAAGCGTTCAGAAATGTCTACTTGCTATACTAGGATATTTTGCCAGCAATTTATTTTAAAGTGCTTTTAAATTAAGGGACTTTTAACTATACGTTAGTGTGATTTTTTTATTCTGATGCCTGTGAAGGAAATTTTAAAGTGGATCCAGATCCTCAGTCATATTTAGATGCATAGCATTAGGACCTTAAATAGTTTTAGAGGATTTTTGTCTTAGGCACTATCTTAAAATGGGACTTAGACTCTTGTCACTAAGGCATTTTTGAAATTTTTACTCCCCATGACTTAGTTTTCCATCTATAAAAATGGCAGTGATGTTACCTCCTTTCTCACTTTGTCTATCTTACCTTTTTGGATCCTAACCATTCTTGAGACAGGGATTTTCATTTTTATATGGATATATATGTTGAGCACAGTGGGTTCCAATTTTAATTGGAAGACTCTAGGCCAGAACTGCGCAACCAAAAATAGAGATTGGACCTCATGAATGGTCCTATTTCACCTCAGCAAAGCAGCTGATTTGCAGCTTTCCAGCTCTGGAAGGGAGGAGCAGGGGTGAAGTGCTAATCAGGCAAATTGTGGTGCTCTGAAATTGGTGAGAGGGGTAGGAAGGAGTAGGAAGTTCTGGGCTCTGGTGCCCTGCTGTGCAAGAAGCACTGGGGAGCATACATGGTGTCTGTGGGCTGCAGGTACACCCACATTATTCTAGGTATTGCTGTGATGTAAGAGCCTGAGCTTGAAGAGTTATGCTAATTGATAGATTTTGAGGCTAGAAGGGCCCCTTGTGATTGTATAGTCTGATCTCTTGTAAACCGCAAGCCATAGAACTTCCTCAAAATAAATCCTACAGCAGATCTTTTGGAAAACAGCACTGAATCTCAACTGAGAATGGTCATGGATGGAGAATCCACCATGACTCGTAACCTGTTTGAACAATTAACTCTTCACCCTGTTAAAAATGTATTCCTCATTTCCCATCAGTCATATGAATCCCAATCACAAGACTGGGCTATGCCTTTCTCTGCTAAACTGAAGAGCTATTTTTTAAAAATTTCTTCCCCAGGTGGTTTCTTTCAGGCTGCAATCAAGTCATCTCTGATCTTCTCTCTGTTAACGTAAATAAAGACTGAGGTGCTTGAGTCTGTCATCTTCAGACATTTTTCTATTCACCATTTTTGTGGCTCTTCTCTGAACCTCTCCAATATAGCAACATCCTTCTTGAATTGTGAACACTGTCACTAGACATAGAATTCCAGCAAAAGTCATACCAGAGGGAAAAAAAGACAAAACAATTTCTCTACTTCTACCAGAGATTCCCCTGTTTACCCATCCCCTGCTTATTGCATTAGCCTTTCTGGACACAGCATCATGATGGGTGCTCATGGCCCACTGAAGGTCCACCATGACCCTCAAATCCTTTTCAGAGTCACTGTCTCCAAGGAAAAAGTCTGCTATCCTGTAAATTATTACCTTCATTTTTTTGTTTGTAGATTGATATACTTGCACTTAGCTTTGTTAAAACATAATATTATTTTCTTGCACCTAGTTTACCATATAATCCAGATCAATCTGTATTGGTGACCTGTCTTCTTGATTATTTACCACCCCTCCAATTTTGGTGTCATCTTCAAACTTTGAATTAGCATATAGTCCACAACCAGTCCTTGCAGAACCCCATTCAAAACATACCCCTGTAGCCAACCAGGCTCGGGTTCCCCAGAAACGAGGCTGCACCCAGAAGGCTAGTGCTATATTTGGTTTATTGAAAGCACGTGACACCCACAATGGGAGCCCCGGAGACGCCGCAGTCACCAGTGGGGGAAAACCCGACACGTTGGAGCTTTGCTCAGGGAGAGGCTCTGTAACAGGCCTCCTAACACTGGCTGATAAAGCTCAACTCATTAACATAAGATTGCCTATGCATTCCTTATCACTATTTCTTGTGGCCTACTGCCAGCGTAGCCTTGAAGTCTTGGCAAGTTCGCCTTGTTTTGCAGTAGTTCCCATGGCAGGGTTAGTTATTTTGCAGCTTTTTACCTTGTACAGACTGGTCTGTTTAGATTCTCCTGAGGATTCACAGAGGGGTCGGAGTGCACTCTCGACCATTACAATGTCTTCTCGCACCCTACAACCCCTATCACGGTTTCCCATTTATTATAACATTCTGTGTCCCAGCGATTGGCCAAATTTTAATTCATTTAATGTATGTTATGTTAATTTCATCTCTTTTAAATTTCAAATCAAAATATAATGCAATACCACAGCAAATTCCTTGAAGAATGTTAAATATATTACATCAACATTGTAATATGTTAGAAAAAATTACAATCAAACTTGAAATATGTTAGAAAAAATATCCAGCCAGTTAGAAAGGATCTGTTTTTATAAACCTATGAAGATTAATATTAAATGTATTACTTTCCTTATTTTTTTCTTAATCCAGTCTGGTATGAGCCACTCATTATGTTGCCTGAGTTGGACGTCAGATTGACAGACCTATACTTACCCTGGGTATGCCATTTATCCTTTTAAAATACTGTCACAACATTGGCTTTCTCCAAGCCCTCTGGAACGTTCCCAAAGTTCTGTATGTTCTATATGCCTATCATACAATCTAATCACTATTTGCATGTATATTGTTAATAAATGCATACACATTAAATTAATAGCTTTAATGCAAGAGTGGGTGACTTAAATATGTTGTTAGTAGGACCAGCAACAATTGAATGACCATTCTGCAGAAAATACTGAGATACACACATTTGATTTCATCCCAATTTAGGGAGCAGATGCTGATTTACTTCTCAGAGCGAAACATTCTGAAAAATTGTATTAAGAAATTATAAAACAGTTATTTTCAACATTCTTCAATCAACCACACTACTCAGTCAGACAAAAATCTGCATTGCACCAAGGGATATATATCTTGACCAACCTACAGTAGACAATGGAAGCATAAACTACAACTCCCTTGCGGCAATGTGTCACATTAGGAAATTGAGGTTTAATATTGCTCTGACTTAATACAATTGTGTTGTGTTAATTCAACAATGAAAATATTTTGGTATGAGTACAGCTAACACAATATATACTTTTCTAATTTTCAGAATGGAATATGGAAATATGTAAAGTTTTGGTTTTGCTGAAACTAATTTTCCATCAGATACTCTGGAAAATCCCTGACCAGCTCTAGTCATTGTCCAATGGGTCTTAAATAGTTGCTATTATTATTTAGGTTTTAATTAATATGACATTGTAGAGTCATTTAACTTTAAAATTAATCACTGTAATTGATAAAACATTTAAACTTGTTTATAACAAAAGCTATGAAGTGAATGGATGTTGTAAGTAAGTGGAATTATGAACTCAGTTATAATATATCATAAAATACAATCCACTAATATTGATGCTTGATTACTTGCAGTGGGATTCTGGAAGGGAAAACAGTGGTGTGTGTTCATGGATCATGCTTTTAGATTTTTGAGGTTATTGTTAAAATTTTCAAAAGTACAAAAAGCAATTCAAGAACTTAAACCCCACTGAATTTCACTAGGCGTTAGGTGCTTATGAAAATTTTATCCAATGTTCACTGTCTTTGAAAATACATTCTGAAGAAGCCAGGGGCCCTAATTTTTAAGGACAGAATGGGCTAGTTTATTTGTTATAGCTTTTCATTAAGAGTAATTTAAATAAACTATGCTGGAGAAAAGAAACTTCCTACCTAATACAAGTCCTTTTGGATCCCAGAGATTACACTCACGGACTCTTTGTCTGTTTCATAATATGCTATATGTTGAGTCCATTGTTGAGATTATATAATCTAAGTATGTTTTGCTCTAGTACACTAATCCAAATTTTAAAGTCTTCGTGAAAGCAGAAATTACACTAGTATGGACAGATTGTATTGTTACATATACATTGATTTAGAAATCACGGTTATACAAATAGTATTCTATTTATTTGTATAATTTACAAATGACTGCTGAGATTCACTGCAATAAATTCCTTTGATTTCACTTTTATGTGCATTATATATTTTTTATAAATATGATCAACAAAATGTTAATGTAATAGTTTAATAGAAGTTTAAATCTAATGTCAGCATGGATAAATAAAATGGATTTGTATGTAACAAATTTTGTGCTCTCACCAAAACAATGTGCCATAACAACTATCAGCAAAAAGAGCACTTTGCTTATTTTGCAACTACCAAACTACCAGATGAATTCTATTACTACTGTTGGACCTACTTATCTGTAAGTCTCCATTGATATATTTAAAGCTATTTGCCTGCTCTGAAAGGGCTTGTCTGCATAGAACTTTTCTCCTGGCAGGTACACGGTAATGAGCAGTCTCACAATTGCAAATGGCTGCTCATTGGCATAATCATTCATCTAATTAGCATAGCTGCACAAGATGTCACTGCTGACAGAAGCTGCTGCCTGCACTAAACAGGCCATGTGGATGTGCCTCTACCAGCTAAAACCCCGTCCGTCGCCAGACCCTTTTGCCTGAAAAAATTCCGGCATAAGGCGCTGGCAACAGAAGTGGGGTTTGCTAATGAGCAACCATTTGCAAATGCAAGACTGCTTATTAGCATGGGGCTGCCAGGAGAACAGCTCTGTGTAGACATGCCCAAAGTGGAGAATGCTACAGCTAAGAATATCTGTAGTATTTAACCCTCAAGAAAATACAGTCGAACTTCCACAACAGAGAAGAATATGTAATAACTGGTTAATGTGGGTAAGAGAAGGCTATCTCTTTACTCTGATCCTGAAGTTTTATGAAAAATGTATCTACATGTATATTAGGCATAGTTGTTAACTAAGGGCTTGCCTATACTACACAGAAGATTGACCTAGTCAGGGTCAAACTTCTGGAGTTCAATTTCACACTTCTAGTAGAGAGGCAAAATTGACCTGTCTGGGGTCAGCAGCTGACACCATGTTTCTCACTATCACTATCACTATTGCAAGGGGTAAGGGAGGTCAAGAGAGGAAATGCTCCCATTGACCTCCCTCAGTGAAGACAGTCAGGTAGGTCAATTTCCAGTATGTCAATTCTACCTATGAAATTGCTATAGTGAGAATTGAAAATCCGAAATCGACTTATTCTGCTAGGGTAGACCAGGATTATCATTTCAGATTTCCCAGTGTGCTGATTATGCCACTGACACCATCCTCTCTTGGGCTACCCATCACCCAGAGCTGCTGGGCCAGATCCTCTGGTGTCCTGCAGCCAAGGCACAGAATTGGGGTTAGCACCCTCCTGCAGAGTAATGAAGACACTGATTACCACAGTATGCAGTGGCAAGGCACAGAACCTGGGAAAGCAACCCCCAAACAGGGTCAAAACCCCAACTAAATCCATCTCTCTGTGTGTAAAAGATTTTCACTGAGTTCATCAGGTAAGCCTCTTTATCAATGAAAGGAAGATTTGCACCATGGTAGCCCTCCCCAGGTAAGAATTGCTTATATTGGGCTTGATTACAAACAAAAGAGTTTTAATTAAGCAGCATAGTAGGATTTAAATGGTTATAAGTAATAACAGGGAGATAAAAGTGGGAAAGCAAATTAAAATAAAGAAAATGCCTAGCTACTTCTATTCCACTAAGAATCCAGTTACAGATGAGTCCTTACCCTAAGCAGCTGCTCTTAAATCAGGAGAAAGCTTCAAATCAGAAATGATCTTATCCTGACCTGGGTGTCCAGTTCACTGTAAAGTTCTCTATTTCTTCTCAGGGTATGTCAGGCAGGTTCTAAATGAGGCTGAAGACAAAGAAGCTTAAAAATTCCCTTTGATTAAATAGGGCTTCCTCCTTGGGTGGGAAATCTTTTTTTTCAACATATGACCCTGATGGAAAATGACTGAATTACAAGATGTCAGCCTGTACCAGATGACATGGTCACATGGCTTTCTAGCGCAAGCCACCTCTTAAAATTACAGGACATGCAAGGTTATTTACAAGTCATTAAGGTGATAACTCAGTCATTAGGAATGATAATCCATTCATTGGGGACGTTCCAGGAGCACCAGTAATGGCTTTGCATTGAAGAATGGTACATGCACAAACATATGATATACTGATTCAGCAGTTTGTGACATTAAAATGATAGGATGCAAGGTTTATTTTCTCCAAAGCATTCCCAAATTATTCATATTTATATTTATAACCCATTTTCCATGAAACATGTTTTTTTTTGTTAACCACAGACAGAAAAGGAGCTTGCAGTAGATATGCAAACTTGAAATGTTCTAGGACAATTAAATTTGCCAAAAACATCAAAAATGAATATTGGAAGAAACCAGCAATCTGTTTGTCTGAAATAGTTGATCATTTTAGCAGAATAATGTAGCTGGATATCAAAGATGCTAAAGAGGAAAAATACTTATTAGGTAATATATCCACGTGTTGCTGTTCCCTAGAGTATTTTCTCCAGGGAATAATTCAGTCCATTTTATTGCAACCTGAGGTTACCACTGCTTTCTGTACTATTACTCAGCACATTAGGAAGATTCACGCCATTATGAACATTTTCCTGATTCTTTCCCCAGCCAGATATTTCTCTTTCCTTAATTGCTTCCCACAATTCAGCTCTAACCCCAGAACTGATAGCAAACCACTAGTAATGGCGAATATGAAGTAGCAATCAGCAAAGAAGAGCAGGAGAAAGAGAGAGGAATCCTCACCCTTTACTTTTCCCTCTTCAGTCCCTGAAACAAGGATATGAATATCTTTGTTTCAAGGAAGCTACAGTAAGGTCCATCAATGGCAGGCAAGGTGGCAAGTGCACAAGGACCTGGCATTTCAAATGGTCCCAGAGCTCTGTCTGAGGGCTCTGCTAGTTCAGCAGTGGGGGCAGCCAGAGCTGTGGACCCCTCTGAAGTGATGCATCCGTGCTTCCCTGCAAAGCTGTGGGAGACCCAGTGCAATGGTCTGGGTGGTGCTAAGGGCTGACAGCCCTTGGCCCCATTCCTTTCATCATTGGCCATGCCTTTTCAGGGCATGGAACTAGTTCCCTCTTCTAATTTGCCCTGGGGCATGTGGTGGCTATACTCTTTAACTGATTTTTCCATACTTATTGGGAAAAAGATATTAAAATAGCTTAGAAAATGAAATTATATTTTAACTACAATGCTCTAGTTTTCTCTTCAAAAATATGTCTTTAAAATGATCACGAAACAGCACCTGTTAATTTGGCATTCCAGAACTGATAGAATAGGGGGCCCAGATCCTACAAAGATTTATGACTGTCCTTTATTTTACATACTGTGAGTAGTTCCAGTGATTTCACTGGGACTATTCTCAGTGAATAAAATTAAACATATGCATCAGAAGTTTCCACAGGATGAAGATTCTGGTTTGTTCTGTGAGCTGTGCACAGTCTGTTTATTTTTCCTGTTCCCTGTTATATTTGTCCTTAACAGTATATTAAACTCTGATACATGAGGAAGAAATGTGAACCTAAGGCATTTTTTTTTTAAGTTTTGAATTGGGATAAAATCCTGATTTACTGAGAATAAGCACATGAACAAATTAAAATTATAGGCTTTTAATTTATTGAAAAGGTAAAATAACTTATGGACATGGAGCAACCAAAAATGAATACTTTATAAAAAGATCCATATATTTATGTATTATTATTTATCCATATTTTACTATAAAACCTATTATTGTTATGGGTTAAATATAAATACTTTAATGCATTAATCCCCCACAGGATAAAATAATATAGACAACTGTAAAATCCTATTATCATGTCACCAAAGCATATATTTTTCAACCCTTTACTTTGAAGCATCAACATGTACTGAAATTATTTCTAGCTAAACCATTCTGGAAGAAACTTCCTAAGTGATATCCAGTTAAAACTGTATTAAAGGTCACCCTTATTTGAAATGTTAACTAATCCACAGCGTAAAGTTCTATACCTTCCAAACTGATTATTTATAAATGGTATTTTAAGCCAGAAAGTAGGTAAGATGCTGACTCAGCTGTCTATCCTTCCATATTCAGCTAAATATCTCAGCATATTATGGGCATTTGAAACTAGTAGGCAGCATGGATGAAAATGATTGTGAAATGGTAAAGTTCATAATTCTAAGGAATGGTATGAGCAAAATAGAGACAATGAATTTCAAGACGTCAGATATTAGCAAACTCAGGGAGATTGTAAGTAAGAGTCCATGGGAAGCAAATCTAAAAGGAAGAACAAATGAAGACAGTTGGCAGTTTTCTTTTCAAATAGGCATTATTAAAAGCACAAGAACAAACTGTCACACAGCACAAGAAAGATAAGAAATATGATGATAGACCATCCTGGCTTAAGCAATCACCATCTAAACATCATAAGAATCCCACAAAAGTGGAAACTAGGTCAACTGACAAAGGATGAACAGAACCAAGTAAGTAGAAACATAATTAGACAGGCAAAGGCACATAATGAGATCAAACTAGCTAGAGATAAAAAAGGCAATGAGAAAACATTATACAAATACATTAGAAGCAAGATCAAGACTAAGAGAGGACCCATCTCTCAATGGTGCTGGGAGGGGAACAATAAGAGAAAATAAGAAAATGGCAGAAATACTAAATGATGCCTCTGTTTTAGTTTTCTCCAAGAAGTTTGGTGTCATATGGATGTCTAATATAATGATTTCAGGTGAAAGTGAGGTAGGCTCTCAGGCTAAAATAGGGAAAGAATAAATTAAAAATTTGGTTAGATATGTTAGATATCCTCAAGTCGCTAGAGCCTGATGAAGAACTTTATAGAATACTCAAAGAGTTAACCAAGGGGGTATCTGAGCCATTAGGAATTATCTTTGAAGAGTCATAGAAGGTGGGGTAGATTCCAGAAGAAAGGAAGAGGGCAAATATAGTGCTGATCCATTGAAAGGGAAATAAGGACAACTCAGAGAACTACAGAGCATTCAGGTTAAATTCTGTGCCAGGAAAAAAAAGGAGAAAATAATTAAGGAACTCATTTGCAAACATATAGAAAATAATAAGGTGATAAGTAATAGTCAGCAAGGACTTGTCAAGAACAAATCATGTCAAAATAACTTGATAACTTTCTTTCATAGACTTTACTATAGCTTTTGATATAGTTTTGCACAACTATTTCATTAACAAACTAGGGACATACAAGATAGATGGGTCTGTTATAAGGTGGGTGAATAACTGTCTGGATAATCACATCCAGAGGGTGGTTATCAGTGATTCACAGTCATGCTAAAAGGGCATGAGTGGTGTTACACAGGGATCAGTTCTGGGTCCAGGTCTAGTCGGTATCTTCATCAATGATTTAGACAATGGCATAGAGTTCACTTATAAGTGTGCAGATGGTTCCAAGCTGGGAGGGGTTGCACATTCTTTGGAAGATTGGATGCTAATAAACTGTTATCTGGTAAAGGGGAGAAATAGTCTGAGATAAATAGCATGAACAGTTCCTACATTCCACTTAAGGCTAAATGAAGAATTTCCTTTTATCTTGCGGGTTCCACGCTGCTCCAGGAAGTAGTCATTTACGGTGCCCTCCATCCAAACCTGGATGACATATTCCCAGTCAATAAGGGGATAGTTAAAATTCCCCATAATTATTGGCTTTTCTATATTTATAGCCTCTCTAACTTCACTGAGAGCTTCACCCTCACCAATCTTGTCCTGTGTTGGCAGTATATCCCCACTGCTATTTTTTGTAAACACATGGAACTTCTGTCTGCAAAGATTCTACGGTACTCTTTGATTCGCTTAAGATTTTTATTATATTTTACCCTATAATTTTTCACATAATGCCACTCCACCACCAGCATGACCTATTTTGTCATTTTTATATATTTTGTATGCACCTAATTCTGAGTCTCATTCATTATCAACATTCCACCAGGTTTCTGTGATGCCTGTTGTGATATTGCATCCCATATTCATCATACTGTTATTAGTGTATGGTTATGACATAGTTATAATACATCTAGTACAAAGCATGTTAGTTGAGATACCTATGGAAAAGTTATGATTTGTTGAATGTCATTGTCTTTTTTGTATGCAATTATCATTTTTGTACCTGAAGTTATAAATATTGACTATGTATCTGTGTTTCAAATGACACCTTGATGATGCTCATTAGGCAAAATGCTTACAGTCTGGACAGCTGATTATGAAGAGTCTATTTGAGGTAATGGGCTATTAGGGGAAACAATAGGCCTTGGAATATGCCTGCTTGTTCAGCTCCAATAAACCCATCACACCGCCTGCAGATTGGATTCTGAACTGTTATTTTCTGGTGACCAGTGTCTGGGAACTGAAAGGAAGGAGGGAACTGGACCCCTATCAACAGCTTGTATCATCAGTCAGGGTGATACACTGCTGATTCAAATCCCATCTAGTATATTAGGCATATGTGATGGCATGCATCGGCCACTCATGAGTACAGCGAGAGCTAACACCATTGTTTGGGCTGAAGAGGCATTGCCTCCCGTGGCCCTGCTGGGCATGTTTCCACTGGAGATTAGATATAAAAGGGAGAAGATCAACTAATGCAGGGCTGACTGCCAGAGGGGAAGGACCTTGGACAGAGGCTTGAGCTGCAGAGCCATCATGGACTTTGCCTGCAGGAATCAGAGACCATGAGAGCCAGACTGGAGGGCTTTTAAGTAAAGATTGAAGAAAGCACACAGCTAGAGAGATGTCTCTTTAAAATATTGCAAAGCTTTATTTTTCACACATGATCATGTTCCCTCAGAAAGCACGCAAGGAAGACTCTGCAAAGGAGTGCACAATGCTGGAACAGCAAAAGCAGAAGATTTGAAGGTGATCTCAAGTGATGTAGGAAGAAGCAGTTTTGTTTTCTGAGATTCACTCCCCACAATCCTGACTTTGCAAGTGGTGTATCCATAATCAAAACAAGCCGGTCAGTAGTAGAGGGAAACACTGAATTTCAGTTCAGAAGAAAATGTTTTAAAATGTGGTGCCTAATTGATATCTCCCATTTTTAACCAATTTTACAGTTGAAAGGAGTATGGCTTTCGCTGCTGATGACATGGCCAACTGTTTTGTCTCTCTTCCGGTTGCATTCCTTGCTTTTCCTTGGTCAAGGCGGCATGCAAAGCAATGCAATTTTTCACAGGCTGCATCTACACTATGAGATAAATTTGAATGTAATTCAGTTAGCTTCAGTTGACTGTCTTCACTGTAAAGACCATTAGCTGGATTTTGGGTGCACTAATCTCAAGATTACAAAATCGCAGTTACCTGATGGGTATAGCATCAACTTGGAATTCAGAAGTTGGATTAAATGCAAGTGTGGAAGTGCCATGTCTTAAAATCGAATTTATTAGCCTTCAGAGGTGTCTCGTATGTAACCCATGATGCCCATCTCACTGCTATGCTCTGGCTGCTGCTCTCCAGTCACAGGAACAGCCTGATTTTCCAAGTGGGAGCAGTGAGCCTTTAGCTGTGGGCTCATGTTAGTTTTTGACATTGAGAAATGGCTTCTTTCTTTCTGTGCTGTTAGTGAGGTGCACACATCTACCCATTCAAATAACTCCTGCAGGGAGTTCACAACTCTGTCTGTACACTTACCATTTTTTTCTGTGCTGTCTGGTGCCAGCCCCTTCCCACTGTGCCACATGTTAGCAAGGCTATGCTGGGGGTCGTGCTTGCATAACACACCGGTAAATTTCTTCTCAGTGGTTTACATTTGTGTGCGAACCCCCTTTCCTCCCCCACAAGTGCCATGCATTCTGAGTCTTTCACGTGCTCAGGCACAGTATGTGGGTAGCCCCCAGTCTAACCCAATAAAAGTCTCGCCCCGGCGGTTAAGATACTAGGGGCTTTTCTGCTGCTGGGGGGAAGTCTCCCCCCAGTGGTTAAGGTACAGGTTGATTTGCTGTCACCATGGGGAAGGAAGAGCTCAACTGGTCTTCCAGTGACACTACCACTCCACATGGCCCATACTTGGGCCTGCTGCTTCTGCCAAGGAAAAGTCTCCCACTGCGGGTAAGGAGATTTCTGCTGAGGGGGGCAAATACTTCAACTGGTCATCCAGTGACACCCCCAACCTTGGCCCATACCTGGGTTTGCTGCCACAGGGGGTAAACCAATCATTCTTTTTTCTATGGTGATGGGAGGTGGGCTGGATGGCCAGTTGAGAATACAGTTGCTGCACCCATGGTGGCAATGTAATGTGTGGGGAAACCAAAAATTCTTTCTTCTAATTTTGAATGTCTTCTGCATTATTTCCAGTGGATCGACATATTTTCAGGGTTTGGGAGGGGAATAATGAAAATGCAATGGGGGAAGATGATGTCAATACCAGCGAGCACACCCAGAATGCTACGGGGATGAGGGAACTGTAGGATAGCTTCCCACAATGCATTACTGCAACAGTCAATGTTAGCCAATGTGTGTGTGGCAGCAATGACTCAACTCTGTTGGGAGCATGGTGTGAAGTGAGGATGGTGAAAATCAAACTTATAAATTCAAAAATTAGAAAATCGATATAAATAAATTCAAATTTATCTTGTAGTGTAGGAACAGCCACAGCCCACTATTGCTAATCCTTCATGGGCCCAGTTCTTTCTGCCACTGCTTTGGTAACAACACCAAAAAAGATTTTGAATAGCTCTTTCAGCTGAATTCAGTGAATAAAGGGACAAAAAAATAGTGTATATTCCTGCAGCCCCTGGGATGATCATCATCATGAAGACAACTGTTTTCAAAGGTCTAAAGAATAGATGCTCAGAAAAAGAAAAAAAAGCTTTGTCCTTCTCATCCCAGTGGAACTCTATATATTGCATAAGGCAAATACCACATCTGGCAGCTGGCAAATATCTGTCGCTTTTTAATTATGGGTATTTTTACTAACAGGAGAAGACTGATTGCAGCATGTACTCCTAACTAAGTGAATTTAAAAATAAATGGTAATGTGCAGAACTCAGAAATGCTTGTAAGAGTAATTTGGTGCGTGTAATACTCCCACAACTGTAAAACATATTCACATTTTAGCTGATAAATCTAAATCTCTTGGCTATGCAAAACTGGATTTGGAAATCTCAGAGGATTAGCCTCTCTCGTAAGAAGAATCTCAACACTTTCCAGCCAAGGATGAACCTAGAAAAGCCAATTTAAAAACAAAATAAAATAGCACGTATTGGTGTGCAGGTTGAGGAACTTGCATGCAGTACTCCCTGCTAAAAAAGGTGCCTCACAGGTTAAATCAAAGGATTTGTTCATAGAACTCACATGAAAGACAAAATGCTGACACAGACAGACTATGTCTACACTGAGCCCTAATGTCAGCAGTTCGATGCAAATAAGAAGTCTCAAAAATGCAAACTGGAGGCTTGTTTGCATATTTGCATTACAAATGTGCATAGTCATGATGCTAATTTTCATATTCATGGCAGAAATCAAGAAGTGTATACATGGTTCTGCTGGAAAAAGAACAACTCTTTATCAACAGCCCTTTATGCTTGATTTCAGCTGTGAATATGCAAATTAGCCTCATGAATGTGCATATTAACCATGCAAGTATGCAAATGAGCCATACTTTTGCATTTTTGAGGCTGCTTATTTGCATCAAACTGCTGGTACTAGGGCTCAGTGTAGGCACAGCCACAGAGTCTTCAGAAGACAACGGAGAAAGTGATTATTTCGGAGCAGCCCTTAATTATTTCCATACTGGGTAAGGATTGCTAATGCTTTCCAAGGTTCAATCTAATATCAAAGGTGGTCCTAAGCTTTAAAGACAAAATTCTCAGGAAGATGGGAGGACTGCTCAGGAAGTGAGAGGCATCCAAAGAGAAACAGATATGTCTCAATTATGCCTAGGCGCAAGCAAGAGCTAACAGGATTTGTGCTAGCTTACTAACAACAGTAGCGTGGATGTTATGGCTCAGGTAGAGGCTAGTTACCTGAGTTCAAGTGCATAATACCCCTTGGTCTGATTATGGGGTGTCTAGCCCGAGGCACTGCCACAACATCCACAGAGATATTTTTAGCACACAAGCCCAAGCCCCACTAGTGCAAGTCTGTCTACCTGACCTGACCTGAAGAGTAGATATACTCAATGAAAACACACAGCAAGCAGAAGAGCCTCCTTCTGCTAGCTAGGGATGGAGATCCCTCCAGCCAAGGTAAGATGCAGGAAGCCAGGCCTTTTTACTAGAGGGGTGCACTTAAGGGCTGTGGCCACACTTGGCCAAACCTTCGAAATGGCCATGCTAATGGACAAATCGAAGATCACTAATGAGGCCCTGAATGGAATATTCAGAGTCTCATTAGCATTCACATGCTTCCATTTGCGGCACTTCAAAAGCACTGCTTTTGAACAAGCGTGGCTCAGTACAGCTTCAAGGGGGCCCTTTTCGAAAGGACCCCGCACATTTCAAAATCCCCTTATTCCTCTCAGCTGATAGGAATAAGGGGATTTCAAAATGTGGGGGGGCCTTTCGAAAAGGACCCCCGTGTAGCTGTGCCGAGCTGTGAGCAGTTGAAAGTGGTGCTTTCGAAGCGCTGTGGCTGGAAATGTGCGAATGCTAATGAGGTGCTGAATATTCAATTCAGGGCCTCATTAGTATTCTTCAATTAGGTCATTAGCATGGCCATTTTGAAGGTTTGGCCAAGTGTGGCCACAGCCAAGGTGTATAAAAAAGGGGCAAAACACATACCCCACTAACATGAGAATAAGTAACAGTCTTTTAGGCATGCAATAAAAAGCTGTTATACCAGTCACATGTGAGTATAGGGCCAGAAAATCTGAATTAGTTCACATAAGTCTGGAGTATTTAACATCAGTAATGTAAAGCTCTCCACGGCTAACTCCGGATACAATCATAGAGAACATCATCCAAAAATAGCAAATTAATAGTACACCAAAAATGTATTCCCTAAAACTGAATCACTTATTAATAACCCATTTTCAAAACCTGCCTTTGTTTGTACATCATTTCTCCCTTCTCTGGTTTCATGTTTTCCTCTAAGTCGACTCTGAAGCCTGCTATTGCATTAGTCTTACATATTGTTCTTTCCAGCACAATTCTGCTAACTTTCCTGTTCTTGAGGAGTCTTTACTCATGTGAGTGCTCTCCGTTCAATCAATATTGAAAACAACTATTAATCCCACCCAAATCTATATTTTTAGAAAGGAACAAAAAAGCCAAGATTTTCAAAAATAGGAGCTTAAAATAAGTTTCTTAAATGTATGTTCAGTCGTTAAATAACGTTTGACATTTGAAAGCTTGGAGCACCCTGAAGCTCCCACTGACCTCATTGGTCCTTTGGAAAATCAGACCACTTATTTAGGAGAGTAGCTATGATTTTATGGAGTTAACAGGAGATTAGTAGAGGTAAAGTCCCTGGTGGTGTAGACTGCAGCAGTGCCGCAGAAGAAAGAAAGGCTGCACCAGAAGAGTCTGATCCTTATTTTTTAAAATCTTGCCATTGTGTTCCAGGTCCTAGAACCTGAGCTGATGAACAGCCTGATTGTATAAGAGTTTCTTACAGTGGTGTTGTGTCCATAGGACAGGTCTGGACTACTGCTTAGGATGATATAATTTACATCACTCAGGGGTGTGAAAACACCATCCCTTGAGTATCACAAGTTATAATGACCCGAGTGCTGCCCACACTGGTGCTATCAGTGGCAGGCACCTTCCCAATGCCTCATCTTCTGCCTCTTGCAGATGTTGGGTGGTTATGCCACGGAGAGAGCTATGTCAATACAGAGCATCTTCACCCGAGGCGCTACAGTGGGGAGGATGCAGTGGTGCAACAGTGATGATGTAGTGCTTCCATTTACACCAGCTGTGTGAGAAAAGGCTGCCCAGGCTTTTCGTAGTGCGCAACATGTGCCAGTCAATGTTCATTTCTAAGAATATCAGTAATCTTTTCATTAACTGCAGACATACCTGTCTAGGGTGACCATATTTCCCTAGGCCAAACATGGGACACTCTGGGGTGGGGAGCGGGGGTGGCTCCCTCGCTGCAGCTTCCAAACAGGTGCAGTTCCCTGGTTGCCCCATGACACAGGGTGTCAGACAGGGCTGCCATCCCACAGGGGAGCTCCCCAGTTGCAGGGACAGTTACCCTGTGGAAGGTGGGCGGTTCACTGGCTGCTCCACACTGCCAGGATTGGGGAATGCTGCAGGGATGCTTCCTAGCTCCAGCAGTGGCTGCCCTGAGTGGGCTGCAACCACGTGTCAGAGGACAGTCCCTGGTTGCAGGGGGCATCTGTGACTCCCAGCTGCCCCACGCCTCCAGGCACTAGCAATGGCACTACTGCCTGCTGGGGATCTCCCTGTGTGCCCCATGCCTCTGGGTGATGGTGATGGGGCTGCTGCCCCGCAGGAGAGTTCTCCAGCTGCAGGGGCTTCCTAGATGCAGAGGTGGCTTCGCTGGGGCTGGGGGGGCGGTTATATGTGGGGCTGCCCTGTGGCAGGGAACAGGCTGCCTTCTGGCAGTGGTCTCCTCAGCTGCAGGGGGCAGCTGCTTCCCAGAGGGGCTGCCCAGCACTGCTGGGTCACCCAGTCCCCCTTAAAATCTTAGAGTGGTGACAAACCACACTACCCTACCTCTCAACACACCCTGCCTTACCCCTGTGGCAGGGTCCTGGCTCCCTCTCTGGTTGCTGCCTGGACTGGCCAGTCAGTACATGCTGTCCGGACAGCTTCTGGTTGATTTTACCTGCAGCTGCACTGACTTGGAGACAGGGCAGTTAAACAGGGCAGTGAATATATGGGACAATTAGCTTTTTTATTTAAAAAAGTGGGGTGTGCCTGCCTAAAACACAGAACTGTCCCAGTGAAAATGGGACAGATGGTCACCAGCCCAGGTCTCGATAGGTACTGAGCAGTCACAACAGCCATGTCAGCATGTAGACAGTGTAAGTCTTAGGCAATTGGACAATCATGATGACTCCAGTAGAACTAAAATTATTCTCAAAATGGTGCTTTCACATCAGGATCTTTATAATTCTGGTGCTGGGTGTAACCTTGCCCCAGTTTTTTATTTGTCTGGATCCTCATCACTTTTCAGAAGATAATTTTCTTCTGATCAGCCTTCAAAACTTGAGTTTCAAGAATAGATCCCTCTAGCTCAATACAGTTTTTTGAAGCTTATCTTGGAATATAAGCAGGCACTTGCCACCTTACGTTCTTCACATTCTGCAAGATAATTTACCACAATTTTCTCTCTGATCCGTTTTGTTCTTCTCTTCTTTGTTATTCTTGGAGGTACACTACTGACTGTCAGCAGGTGGTCCACTTTTGAGAAATTTCTTATGAATTCTTCCTGTAGTAAGGGCTCATCAAAGTCCAGAAGTCCTGTGCAGTCTGGTCAGCAGCACTTTTGTGAAAACCACATGTAACATCGACAGCAGGCCTAGGGATAATTCATGTTTCCTTTCTTTTTCATTCATACCAGTATTGCTGTTGTCTGACTGGATCACACCGAATTCTTCCAGACTATTGTAAAAAGGAATAGAGTACAACATTTTGAATAATATATAAGACTACAAAATCACAAAGTTTACACTTCAGATTGGAGTAGGGCAAATTCTTTTAACCTCATTTCATACACAATGCTATTCTCAATTTGGTTTGCAAGTTCAGTATTTAGGTTTCTCTCATGTGTTTTGGGAGACACTGGCTGTGTCTACACTACAAAAATAATTTCAAAGTTGCTTACTTCAAAGTACGACTTTGAAGTAAGCAACTTCAATGTTGAGCATCTACACACAACCTACTTCAAACTTAAACTTCAAAGTAGGGCAGTACTGTATTCCCAGGAATGGAGTAAGGACTGCAGAGTTGGACTCCCTAATTCGAAGTTAACTTCAAAGTAAATGAAAAATGTGTGTAGACTCTCTGTTGGCTACTTCAAAGTTAGTTCCTAGTGTAGATGCACTCATCTTGTCCCAAGTCAACTTCAGGATGGAGAGAAGAAGAAAGCCAATGTGTGAAGCCATTTTACCTCTGTGCTATCTCCTTACCCGTACCAAGCATAAGCAGCTGAGGATTTGTCACATGTAAGTGCTCTAGCAGTCAATGTCTGACGTCTAGCGTTTATTCCAACGTCTATACTGTTTGGTGGACGTGGTATCAAATTCACATAGCAGATATTTGTGTGAAATACAAAATTCTTATGGCTGATGATCAAAATGATTAATCTTTATCAAATGTGTGATTACATTTCTCTCAGTTATCTTGCTGTGTTCAACAAAATTCCATTTGTTGAAGGAACATGTTTTGACTAGAGATTTAGCATTTTGTTAGTCTGCCTGAACTCTTTAGCATCCAAAATAGCAATATTTGTATGCCACAGTTGTTCCTGTGCCTGAAGTGTTTATTAATTCCACTGAAAACTGATAGAAGTTTCCTTTTATAAAGAAAAACATATCAGGTTGCCTAATGGCTAAATAAGAAGCTTTAAATATTTGTGATGTCTTCGGAGAATGCAGTATTTCGAAATTCCATGGAGACAACTTCTGCAGAATTATTTATTACTACTTCATCTGTTTCACACAAGCTACACAAGACTCAGACAACTGCGCCCAAGGCTAAAACCCTCCAAACTATATGTTTTCCTGGGGGAATCACATTTAAGTTCAACCTTGCCAATTTTGTAAGTCTCTAACTTTTTATCAGGCCAATGGAGTATTCAATATGACTATTAAGACACTTTTAGGAATTCCACTAACCGTTGCAAATATTATATGCACAAATAAAAGATGAGATTTCCTAAAAACAATTCAGCAACATACAACTCACCATGAAACAACTGAAACATAAAGATGCAAACATCAAAGACACAAATGAAGATTTAAACAGTTAAAAAGCTTTTTCTGAAACTTATTCTAGGAAGACTCAAAACATGAAAAGCACTTGGCAGGGCAGAAAAGGTAATCAGTGGCCACATAGGAATATTTGTGGAGTTCACTGTAAGTGGGAAAAAATAACTCCTATCCATTCCAATTTATTTTATTCCTTCTCTTTCATCGCACGCTATCCCCTTTTTACAGGACTTCCTATTTGTCTTTCCTTTCCCTTTGCTGAAACATGGAGTTTGTCCATTACTCATCCTCTGCCTACCGATGGTGTTCCTGAAAGCAGTCTTGAGGTGAAATCTTTGCCCTACTGAAGTGACTGGACATTTTATAATTGACTTCAACAGGATTTCACCTCTTCAGGCATAGAATCTTCTGTATGACCTTCCACTAGTGTTGGTCCCAGAAAACATAGAATCTATGCCTACTTAACTTAAACTCCGCGGAGGAGTTCCAGTAGCACACGTCTTCTGGCCAACCACTTCTTGCAGTTGAATTCATTGCAATCCTCATGCTGCTCTGAACCATGACATTCAGCTTTTCCCAAATTTTTTTAACTGGAAAAAAGGAGTGTATGAATTCAAAGAGAGGGAAGGAATACAGACAAAACAGGAGGCAGACTTAGCAGGCACAATACATGAGCCTTTCAGAGGAAGTGCACTCGTATATTGTAAAGCTTTGGGCAGGTGTTTTGGGGAGGGATATTGTTTGTTGTTTTTTGGTAAAAGCAGGTGGAGAGGAGGCCCATAGCTACCCACCTGACCTTTCATAAAATTTTATTAAAATATGGTATCAGTTTGAATTTTCTGTTTTCAAAAAATCTTGCTATAGCATTATTACTGTGGACAGTTTGACTTCCAAGGTAAGGTTTGATTGTATCTGTATAAGACCACACTCCTTCATAGGTATATCCTGTGGCAGAAGCAGATGATGCATGAGCATGTGTGTTCCAAAGGGCAGGGCCATATTACTGCTTGCAAATGGGAAAGTGCGTCTTCATGGACCAGTTTAACTTAAGAGTAGCTTTGGCAGGTGGGAGCCAGAGGCAAAGGGAAAGAAAAGTTGTCACTGACTGCTGCACTACCTGCTGCATGAGTCAATCACTCTGACACAAAACTCACACCAGCTGAGCCTTCATTTGTGATAGTCTGGGGAAACTGCAAGCTTTGTGACTAGGTCTATGCCACTGATAAGGTTTCCTTATGCTTCTGGGATGGAAAAAAATGCTATTAAGCCCGAATGCTGACGCACTTCGTCTCTTCAAACTTGTATCAGTTTGGCTTCGGGCTTAGGTGAAATGGCAAGATGTCAGACTTTGCCACTTCTTCTCTGAACTGGGTTGAGCAGAATATTGGAGCCGTTGAAGACTAAGCCCCTCCCTGGTTAGGTCATAGAGCAGAGATGGGCAACCACCAGTAGTGGATGGGCCACATGAGTGGCCCTCCTTCATCTCGGTGGGCTGCAGCAGCCTGCAGCCCACAGTGGTTCTCCCTGCGTCCCTCCTGTCTACTCCCCTTCCCCACTCATCTCTCACACTGGGGTACTGGAGTCCTGCACTTATCTGCTCCCCGACTCCCTTCCAGTACTTTCAGAGTGTTGATCCCAGATCTTCCCCTCCCTCCCGCAGCTGGAATGCCATGAACAGTTGATTCACAGCCTTCCAGCTCTGGAAGGACGGGGAGGGGGATAGAGCAAAAAGCAGGTGATTCACAGTTCCTCCAAAACCACTGGGAGTGAAGGCAAAATGCAGGCTCTGGTGGTCTGGGTGCAACAGGTATGTGAGGGAGGGTAGCAGTCAGCAGGTCTCTGGGCTGCTAGTGGAGACTGAGTGGGCCACAAGTGGCCCATGGGCTGCAGATTGCCCACCACTGTCACAGTGTCACACACGTCTTGGGGAATAAGAGTAGGGTGAAAGAGTGGGTCTAGGAAGAGGCGACAAGAAACAAAAGTAAGTGTATGTGTTTGCTCTGCTACTAGTAAGAGAACTGGGGTAAAAGATGAGAGGATCATTGGGAAAACTGATAGATTCATCCATCATCCAGAATATTTTTGAACTGGCCATTGTTGGATATGCAGAAGTCACTTGCATAAATTGTTGGTTCCTTTTTATACATTATTGTAACATTTGGGACCTACCCATGCATCCTTGTGTATGTGACTAAGTAGCACATATTTACTGAAAATTATATAAGACCAAAATATGTGCATGCTCCAATCTTTGACACACTTTTGTTAGGCCTAATTTTCATAGACTAAAACGTGCCACAGGTCACATAAGAAGCCATAATCTCCCAGGGATTTTATCATGTACTTGTTTGTAGAAGACAGAAATGTTGTATTAGCAGGTTTTCACTTCTGGTTTCTGAAATGGCTATAGCATAGCTGAGCTATTAGCAACAGGGAATCTTTTCTGAAAGTGATCAGTCACCATGGAGATATTTCAAATATGCTAAAAGTGGAACTAAAAGGTAAGCATATTACAGAGGGGTCTGTGTTTTAACTTTTTAATTACTCATTCCTTGGCATCTTCTAATGTACTTAAGTAACGGCTTTGAATCATGATAGACACTTTTTTCTTCCGCCTATTGTCATTTTAAAAGAAATGCTCAGAAGTGTCATGGAGTGTTACCAAGTTATTTACAAAGCATGGGGAAGAGGTTACTTTTAAGTGCACAGACAAGAGATCCTTGTTCCTGAGACTGACAGCAAAGGTTGTCTTTGTCATTCTGATTAGCTAGAATCATTATCTGCTCACACTATAAATTTTCAGCAGCTGTGAGATCATGATGAAAGTTGATATTATATGGCATCTAACCTACTGACTTCCAACCCTTCTTGTTAGGAAGTTAGGGTATAGCTAAGCACTCTATTTATATGAAGGATAATGTTAAACCATTAATCTGAACAGCTGACACTGTATGTGGTACATAATTATTGTTAATATTTATAGCACTTTATTTACATACATTGCATTTTTATTAGTTTTGCTATGCTTAATAAGAAAATATCTAAAATAGTTCTGATAACAGAATAATAGAGAGCAAGCTTTCTGTCAAAATTAACAATTCGTCTTTTTAATATGTCACAGAGCTGTAGTCTGTCAAATATATATCTATTTATGTAGAGGGAAGAGGTTCTTGGAAGGGAAAAGCGTGAAATGTATTCTAGAAATAAGGATTGTTCCCAGGGTAGGGATTCAGGTGATATAAGTCAACATAGCTCTATTAATTTCCTATGAAATATGCTAGCTGAGGATCTGGCCTTTAGACTGAAATCTTCTGAGTGACTTCATTGGCAAAGGTTATGTCTATACTACAGCGATCCTTCAAAAGAAGTTCTTCTGGGAGATCTCTTACCAAAAAAAAAAAATTCTATCAAAATATTACTGCCACACACGAAGTGGACTGAAAAAATCAATCTGCTGTATCGATAGAGAGTGGCCACACAACCCTGGCTGCTTTTTCGAAAGAACAGGACAGAAAACACAACAGATGGGGTTTCGTGGCTGGCAAGCCCTTCCAAGAGCTCCAGCCTGGCTCTCACTTAAAGGACCCCTCCCAAACACACACAGCCCCGCACATGCTGAAGCCTTCCTTGCTGTGCAAAGCACAGCCACGCCAGTGCAGTGACCAGAAGCTGACAGCTGATATCTACTGACCCACAGCAGTTCCCAGGCTGGCACTGGATCCACGCTGTGGTTGGGCTGCTAGCCACAGTGACTTTGGCCACCCTGCATCTCCTCCGGTGGGAGAGACCTCCCACTGGGGCTGAGGAGCCCAACCCCCGCATGGTTCCAGCCACGAATCCCCCGCCCCGGGTGATCGGATGGGTTTGGAGCTACCCTACCAGTTCAGACTGGGGGAGGGATTGGCTGGTGTTGGGTGGGTGGGATGATGTGCAGTGGCTCCAGAATGCCTGCATGAGTAAGGAGATGTTTCTGGAGCTCTGCACCTGACTCACCCTCACCCTCTGACACTAGGACACCTGCATGCATCCCGTTTTCCCCCTCAAGAAGTGGATCACCGTCAAGTTGTGCACGATGGCCACCCTAAACAGCTACTGGTCCATGGAACACCATTTTAGGGTGAGCCAGTCAACCATTGGGGCTGTCCTCATGGAAGTAAGGCAAGCTTGGGTTGCAGACCTGCCACAGGGAGAGGGGAGGGGGCTCCCAGGCAAGGGAGACCCTCAGAAATGAGGGTCGGGGTGCAAGGGGTTGGGTCAGGGGTCAGGGAGGCCTATGCCCAGGGAAAGGTGCCACCCCACACCCACACAGGCCTGCTGCTGGAGGGGTGGCCTTGCAGTGGGGAGGTGCCTGGAGGGCTCAGAGGCAGAGAAGGGTGCCAGGAGGTGGCAAGGGAGCCTGATGGGGCACAGGGACACCCCTTCATGCACTCATGAGTGTGTTCCCTCTCCATCCTGTGAGGTCGTGAGGGCAATCAACATTCTGCTGCTCTGGATGGTCATCTGCATCAGGGACCTGGGGGCGGCCATCTCTGCATTCACCACCCTCAGTATACAGTGTCCAAGACCAACTATTTACAGTGGTGGGGGAGCTCTGGACAGGGGGTCACCTCAACTTGGAAGGGGAAGGCTTGGGACAGGGTTTGGGGCATCGATTCTCAGAGGAGGTGGCTACAGGATCCCCTTCTGCCCCAGGTTTGAGGTCCCTGTCAAGGCTGTGATGAGGCCTGGAGCATGTGGGGCATGGGCATTGGAAGAGATGCAGCAGGCTTGGGCTCAGGGGCAGGGAGAGAAGGAGGATGGGGGTGGAGGGAGACTGGAAAGCATGGGGCTGGCATGGCAGGGCCCTCCATGGCCATCAGCCAGCAGATAAAGCCCATCATGAAGCCCTGGGGGAGTTCAGGTGGAAGAAGGGCCTCAAGGTTCAGCAGGGAGAGCAGCAGCAGGTGGGTGGGCCAACAGGTCTCTGAGAATGGTGATTGTCTGCAGGTGAGATATCAGCTCAGCCCAAACCTCCTTCTGCCACATCTGGTCCACCTCCTCCACCCACAGCCACCACTCCCCCAACTCATTCTGGCACCTGAGGGCAGCCATGTAGTCTGAGGTATAGTCCTAGACATGCCAATGGGCCCTCCAGGTGCAGGACCACCTAAGCACTGGTGGTGGTGGTGCCCTGACCCTCTCCTCCACGGTTCCTGGACTTTGCAGTGCCAAAAGCTGGATGGGGCTGGCCTGCTGCAGTGGTGTGGTGGGGTTTTCCTGGCTCTTGGATGGTGCATCTGTAAGGATGGAAGAGGAGAGAGTGACAGTAAATTAGTCCTGCACCATAGCCCCTAGGTTTGCACCCTCTGACCCAAGTGGGCAGCAGCACCCTGTCCAGTGGTCCTGGGGGATCCCAGGCACTAAGGGGTCCCCTCATAGGTGAGGCATTCATGGGGCACAGTCTGGGCTTCCCTCCCACCCCTTCCCTGTGTGCACGGTTCGTGGAGATATCTGTGGAAATGGGTGCTGACTGTCACCAGTGGGCATGTCCACAAGCTGGAAGCCATGGCCTTCTGGGGTGTGGCTGGGCTGGGGCCAGTGGCTGTTTGGCTGGCCTGCTTCCAGCCATGGCAGAATCAGGCAAGCCCGTCCCCATGTCCAGTGGTGAGCAACACATGGGGTACTTCCTGTGTGGGGATGCCCTGCTTGATGTGGCCTAGCTGAAGGAAGCTGAGGCCATGATGATTACAAGGGTCATTACTGGACTCTGGGTCTGAGGGCAGCTCTGGCTCCAGCTCCAGCTCTAGCTCCACCAGGTTGGTCTGGCTGGATATGCCTGGCTGCTCTTCCTCTGCCTTGGGATCTGGCCTCATCAATGAGGGGGACCTCCACTGCTTTGTCCAGGAGAGAGCTGGAGCTGGGGAGATCAGTCCTCACCCTCCAGGAGGCTGTGGAGCTCCTAATGATTGGAACAGGTGAAGGGTCCTGCCTTTGACTTCCTGCTCACACCCCTGGCACTGACGTACGCTTCCTACAGTTCTTTAACTTTGGAGTGGACCTGCTTCAGTGTCTGGGCAGGGTGTCCACATGTTGCCAAGCCAGTGTCAAGGTGAGCAAAGGCGGGAGCATTCAATCTTTTGCAGGTGCTCTCCTTCAAGATGACCTCATCTCCCCAGAAGCTCATGAGGTTCCACAGCTCAGGATCAGTCCAAGATGGGGCCCTGCATTTTGTACCTGGTAGGGGGCTGCTGGCAGCTCCCTGGAGGATCACAGTAGTGCTTGTGGTCAGCCATGCTGGCTCTCTGCTCACTGGGGTCGTTTCTACACAGGCCATTTTCTTCGAAAGTGGCATAGTAATACATGCCCCGAAATATGCTAATGAGGCACGGAAGCAAATTCCCTGTGCAAATTAGTATAATGTCATGTGATTTGGAGTCCAGAAGACCGTTCTTCCAGACTCCAAAATGCCGTTGACAAGCGTGGCCCCCGGGGGAGCTTCTGGAAGGAAGTCCTTCTTCTGGAGGCCCCTTCTTCCTGAATTTTTTTGGGAAGAAGGGGCCTCCGGAAGAAAGACTTCCTTCTGGAAGCTCCCCCAGGGGCTGCGCTTCTAAATAGCATTTTGGAGTCTGGAAGAACGGTCTTCCGGACTCCAAATCACATGACCGTATGCTAATGAGGCATGGGGAATTTGCATCCATGCCTCATTAGCATATTTCAGGCCATGTATTACCATGCCACTTTCAAAAGTGGCCTATGTAGAAACGGCCTGGGTGTGGCCATGAGGGTGTGGAGGGTGCATGTATTGCCTGCACTCCAGTCACACTCTCAGCTTCCTGCCAATGGGTTTCTGGAGCTCACTATGCCTGATTTTGAAAGGAGAGTCACATTCTTTCGATTTAATTTTGAAAAAATGTTTTTTGTGTGTAGATGCTCCATGGGCTTTTTCAAATGAAACCTCTTCTTTCAAAATCTTTTGAAAGAACTTACTAGTGTAGACACAGCCTTTATGTGCAGAAGCATAGTGGGATTTGTTCCAAAGAGCCCTGGCTCTTTTAGAAAATCTTGCTGGTGTAAATGTGGCCAAAGAGTTTTTCCTTGATTCCCTGTGTGAAAATCAGACACAATAGTAGGCTTGTTTGAAGTTTAAACATAGGAGACTATAGCCGCATCTACACGTGCACGCTACTTCGAAGTAGCGGTGCCAACTTCGAAATAGCGCCCGTCACGGCTACACGAGTTGGGCGCTATTTCGATGTTAACATCAACGTTAGGCGGCGAGACGTCGAAGTCGCTAACCCCATGAGGGTTAACCCTATGGGAATAGCGCCCTACTTCGACGTTCAACGTCGAAGTAGGGAACGTGTAGACGATCCATGTCCTGCAACATTGAAATAGCGGGGTGCTCCATGGCGGCCATCAGCTGAGGGGTTGAGAGACGCTCTCTCTCCAGCCCCTGCTGGGCTCTATGGTAATCGCGTGCAGCAGCCCTTAGCCCAGGGCTTCTGGCTGCTGCTGCTGCAGCTGGGGATCCATGCTGCATGCACAGGGTCTGCAACTAGTTGTCGGCTCTGTGGATCTTGTGTTGTTTAGTGCAACTGTGTCTGGGAGGGGCCCTTTAAGGGAGTGGCTTGCTGTTGAGTCCGCCCTGTGACCCTGTCTGCAGCTGTTCCTGGCACCCTTATTTCGATATGTGCTACTTTGGCATGTAGACGTTCCCTCGCAGCACCTATTTCGATGTGGTGCTGTCCAACGTCAACGTTCAACATCGACGTTGCCAGCCCTGGAGGACGTGTAGACACTATTCATCGAAATAGCTTATTTCGATGTCGCTACATCAAAATAAGCTATTTCGATGTAGCGTGCACGTGTAGACGTAGCCTATCCAGGAAAAAAATCTTACACGGAAAAATATCTTCAAATGGTGGAACAATTTGAAAAATCATTTCAAACCTAATAAAATGGCTGTATGTGCCTTCTCTACTCTGTGCTGATTTTATTTCAGCTAGAGTTTTGTGTCCAGTTCTGGGCACTACATTTCAGGAAAGATATGGACAAATGAGAGAAAGTCCAGAGAAGAGTAACAAAAATGATAAAATGTCTGTCAAACTTGACCTATAAGGGAAGACTGAAAAAAAATTGGTGTGTTTATTCTGGAAAAGAGAAGACTGAGAGGGGTCATGATAACTGTTTAAAAGGTTATAAAAGGTTGTTGCGATAAGATGATAGAAAAATGATTCTCCTTTACCTCTGACGATAGGTCAGGAAGCAATAGGCTAAAATTGAAGCACGGAAGATATAGATTGGACATTAGATAAAACTACCTATCCAGGTGGTTAAGCAATGAAATATATTGCCTAGGGAGATTTGGAACCTCCATCATTGGAGATTTTTGTCATGTAACATGCCAGAAGGCCTCAGAGAGCAGGAGTGGGAACTTCCATTCCTATAATACAACTATGTTCCCATCCCTATGTTACAGCCTTATACCCTGCAGACGTAAACATCAGATAGCCTTATAAGCACTGACACCTGCATTTAGACATGGGAGCCTAGAGAAACCTGTAACCAGGGAAACCTTGGTTTCGGCCCCATGAGAATTTTAAAAGTGGAGTATAGCCAGTATGAGCACATGCAGTAAACAGCCAAGGGATAAAATTACTTTAGGATCCTGTCCCTAGATGAGTTTCACTGGGGATTCTTGGCCTCCGGGGGGGGCCTCAGACTTTGCCCCCAGCCGGAGTCATGTCCGCCACACTCCTGATGTGAGGCACTTTGAGACTGGAACTCCCCACAGAAGAAGGGACATAGGCATACCAAAACGCTTCTTCTCCAGTCATACACATTCCTGTTTTGCTTTGATTGCCAAAGTGCACCTTGTGAATAATCTGTAGTATCTTGGAGTAGGTAAGCTTAATAAAGTACAGTGATCCTTGATGGCCTCTGTGTTGAAATTAATTCCATAATCCTGTCCGTCCTTGGCCTTGTGAGCTCACAATTTTAAGAGCAGGTTAGACACACCTGTCTGGAACAGTCTAAATAATATTTAGCCCTGCCATGAATGCAGGGGACTGAACTAGATAACCTCTGAAGATCCCTTCCAGTACTATAAGGGATTATTCTCTAAGAAGGGTGTCCATATACAATTGTATAGAAGAATGTCAGTTCCAAACAGGCAATATGGGGGCTTGGTCCCACACCCCATGAAATCAGTAGGGATCTTTCCATTCATTGCAATGGGCACTGTAGCGGGCTTCTCACCCAGAAGGACTGCACCCAGCTCTACCAGAACTGGCATTTGGGAGCTTCTTTCTTCTAGCAGAGCAGAAACAACGAACAAAGCAAAGGTGATCTTTGTATGAAAGGCAGTCTATAAAGGTCAGACATTTTAATTATTTTTCCACTGCATTATTGAATCCACATTTTTATTTGCCAACAGAGTTCTTAAAATCAAGAAACTGGCTCTTGTTCAATGAAACTTTGGAACATTAATTACTCAGAATTTTCAGGCTGTATCGTTTATGTCGTATGTAGTGCTTCCCAGAGCATGCTTAGAGGCGTAGAGATTGCAAACGCGTTTATGTCGTATGTAGTGCTTCCCAGAGCACACTTAGAGGTGTAGAGATTGCAAACACGTTTATGTCGTATGTAGTGCTTCCCAGAGCACGCTTAGAGGCGTAGAGATTGCAAACTCGTTTATGTCGTATGTAGTGCTTCCCGGAGCACGCTTAGAGGCGTAGAGATTGCAAACTCGTTTATGTCGTATGTAGTGCTTCCCGGAGCACGCTTAGAGGCGTAGAGATTGCAAACTTGTTTATGTCGTATGTAGTGCTTCCCGGAGCACGCTTAGAGGCGTAGAGATTGCAAACGCGTTTATGTCGTATGTAGTGCTTCCCGGAGCACGCTTAGAGGCGTAGAGATTGCAAACGCGTTTATGTCGTATGTAGTGCTTCCCGGAGCACCCTTAGAGGCGTAGAGATTGCAAACGCGTTTATGTCGTATGTAGTGCTTCCCGGAGCACGCTTAGAGGCGTAGAGATTGCAAACGTGTTTATGTCGTATGTAGTGCTTCCCGGAGCACGCTTAGAGGCGTAGAGATTGCAAACTTGTTTATGTCGTATGTAGTGCTTCCCGGAGCACGCTTAGAGGCGTAGAGATTGCAAACGCGTTTATGTCGTATGTAGTGCTTCCCGGAGCACCCTTAGAGGCGTAGAGATTGCAAACGCGTTTATGTCGTATGTAGTGCTTCCCGGAGCACGCTTAGAGGCGTAGAGATTGCAAACGCGTTTATGTCGTATGTAGTGCTTCCCGGAGCACGCTTAGAGGCGTAGAGATTGCAAACGCGTTTATGTCGTATGTAGTGCTTCCCGGAGCACGCTTAGAGGCGTAGAGATTGTAAACTCGCTTTTAGGAGAGAAAGAAAAGATACTAACATCAACATTTTTAATCAAAAAATGGAAATTTAAAATAAAATCATACCACACTAAGGCTGCACTGGGATTTTTATATATGTATATATATATATATAGAGAGAGAGAGAGAGAGAGAGAGAGAGTGTACATGCATTAGTCTTACATTAATACATTATTATTTTTATTATTATTATTATTATTATTATTATTATTATTGTACTACTTCCTTCTGTATAACAGTTCCATAAAAACAATGCAGTTTTTCATTGACAACAAGTAACTAATTATTACTGCTCTTGCTTGCACTGTCTGAGCGCTTTTTTGTTGTTGTTTTTGTTCCTTTTTAACTAGTTCTTGTGTTTAGTACAAACCCAGAGGAAATACTTGCTATATTTAGGTCACATTCTAAAAAGAAGGATATGTTATTAATATTCATTGAACCACACTAATTTTCTGGGTGGAAGATGATTTAAGGTAGTATTAGATTACAGGTCATTCTGATGCAGTCCTCTTGCTTTCCAATTAATTTCTTTCAGAGATTTTTGAAAACGAGGAAAATTGTGAGCTCCCCTGCCCTGCATGTGTGTGTGTTTGTGTGTGTGTGTGTTTGTGCGTGTGTGCATACATAACACACACACGGACAGATAGACCAGAACTTCAGCTGGAGTAAACTGACCTAGCGACACTGAAATAACTGGATTTGCATTGAATTACATCAGCTGCAGATCTGATCTGTATTTTCTGTCTGTAACAACATCTCTGATTTGCTTTTGACCATAACCATCTGTCAGAGGAAATACCTGTATTGCAAGAGTACCATTGATAAATCTCTCTTAAAAACAGAAGTGTGTCTAAGTTTGTGGGGGAAAGATGACACAAGACCTGAGGTAAGTGGGGAAGGAGGAGGGAGCAATTAAGCAGGTTTTCTGTGTGAAGAGGAGAAAGTGGCCAATCAGCCACTTCTCTAAGATGCTTATGCAATAATGCCAGAAGCCAAGGGAACAAACAGGAAGAATTAGAGGCCCTGGCACAGTCAAAGAAGTATGAGGTGATTGGAATAATTGAGACTTGGTAGGACAATTTGCATAACTGCAGCATGGTCATGGAAGGTTATAACTGTTTAGGAATGACAGACAGGGGAGAAAAGGAGGAGCTGCACTCTATATGAGGGAGCAGTATGATTACTCAGAGCTCCAGTATAAGGAGGGAGTAAATCCAGTTAAGTGTCTCTGGGTTAAGCTTAGAGGTGGAAGTAACAGAGATGGTGTTGTAGTTGATGTCTGCTATAGACCGCCAGATCAGGGAGATGAGGTGGATGAGGCTTTCTTCAGGCAGCTAAGTGAAACTTCCAAATCACAGGCCCTGGTTCTCATGGGAGAAATAAATCATTCGGACATTTTTTGAGATACCAATACAGCAGCACACAGACAATCCAGGAAGTTTCTGGAGAATGTTTTTGGAGATAACTTCTTGGTACAAGTGCTGAAGGAACAAACCAGGGGCCATGCGCAACTTGACCTGCTGTTTACAAACAGGGAAGAAATAGTAGGAGAAAGAGAAGTGGGTGGAAACATGGGCTGCAACGACCGTGAGATTGTAGATTTCAGGACCTGGACAAAAGGAAGAAGGGTGAGCAGTAACATACAGACCCTTGATTTCAAAAGAGCAGACTTTGACTCCCTGAGAGAACTGATGAGCAGGATCCCTTGGGAAACGAAGATGAAGGGGAAAGGAGTTCAAGAGAACTGGCAGTATTTTAAAGAAGTCTTACTGAAGGCACAGGAACAAACCATCCCACTGCATAGTAAGAAATGCAAACATGGTAGGCAACCACCTTGGATTAACAGGGAAATCCTTAGTCAGCTTAAATTAAAAAAGGATATATACAAGAAATGGAAACACGGACAGTTGACTAAGGAGGAGTATAAACATATGGCTGGAGAATGCCAGGTAGTCATCAGGAAAGCGAAACCATGATTGGAACTGCAGCTGGCAAGGGATGTGAAGAGTAACAAGAAGGGTTTCTACAGGAATGTTAATAAACAGGTTATCAAAGAAGGTGTGAGCCTGCTACTGGATGAGAGAGATAACTTAGTGACAGATTATGTAGGAAAAGCTGAAGTACTCAATGCTTTTTTTGCCTCAGTCTTCACGAACAAAGTCAACTCCCACACAACGTTCCTAGACAATGCAGTAGGGGAAGGTGGAAGGCAGCCAAGTGTGAGGAAGGAACACGTTCTGAGCTATCTAGAAAAACTAGGTGTACACAAATCCATGGGTCTGGATTTAATGTATCCAAGGATACTGAGGGAATTGGCAGATGTCATTGCCGAACCATTATCTTTGAAGACTCTAGGAGATCACGGGAGATACCAGATGACTGGAAAAAGGCAAACATAGTGCCCATCTTTGAAAAAGGAAAGAACAACAATCCAGGAAATGATAGACCAGTCAGTCTTACCTCAATCCCTGGGAAAATAATGGAGGACATCCTCAAGGAATCCATTTTGGAGCACTTGGAAGAGGGGAAAGTGATCAAAAATACCCAACATGGATTCACCAGGGACAGGTCCTGCCTGACCAGTCTGATTAGCTTCTATGACAAGGTAACAGGCTCTGTGGACATGGGGAAGCCAGTGGATGTGATACACCTTGACTTCAGCAAAGCTTTTGATATGGTCTCCCACAACATTCTTGTCCATAAGTTAAGGAAATATGGATTGAATCCTTGGACTATAAGATGGATGGAAAGCTGGCTTGACAGTTGGGCCAGCGGATAGTGGTCAATGGCTCAGTATCTTGATGGCAGTCAGTTTCAAGCAGAGAGCTGCAAAGCTAGGTTCTGAGGCCAGTGTTGTTCAATATCTTTATTAATGACCTGGATGAGGGACTGGATTGCACCCTCAGCAAGTTTGCAAATGACACAAAACTAGGGGGAGATGTAGATACATTGGAGGGTAGAAAGAGAATCCAGAGGGACCTGGATAAATTGGAGGACTGGGCCGAAAGAAATCTGATGCGGTTCAACAAGGAGAAGTATAGAGTCCTGCACCTGTGGCAGAAGAATCCCAGGCATTGTTATAGGCTGGGGATCTACTGGCTCAGCAGCACTATGACGGAAAGGCACCTATGGGTTTTGGTGGATGAAAGACTGGATATGAGTACACAGTGTGCCCTTGTAGCAAAGAAGGCTAATGGCATACTAGGGTGCATTATGAGGAGCATTTTGAGCAGATCTAGAGAAGTAGTTGTTCCCTTCTATTCGGCACTGGTGAGGCCACATCTGGAATATTGTGTCCAGTTTTGGGCCCCCCAATATAAAAAGGATGTGGATGTGCTGGAGCAGGTTCTAAGAAAGGCAATAAAAATGATTAAGGGGCTGGAGCACAAGACCTATGAGGATAGGCTGAGGGATTTGGGCTTGTTTAGTTTACAGAAGAGAAGACCTGGGGCTGATTTAGTAGCAGCATTCAACTTCCTGAAGGGGAGCTCTAAAAAGGAGGGTGAGAAACTGTTCTCAGTGGTGTCAGACGGCAGAACAAGGAGTAATGATGTGAATTTGAAGAGGGAGAAGTGTAGGTTAGATATTAGGAAAAACTACTTCACCAGGAGGGTGGTGAAGCACTGGAATGCGTTGCCTAGACAGGTGGTGGATTCTCCATCCCTCAAGGTTTTTAAGTCCTGGCTTGACAAGGTTCTGGCTGGGATGACTTAGTGGGGGTTGATCCTGCTTGAAGCAGGGGGCTGGACTAGATGACCTCCTGAGGTCCCTTCCAGCCCTACGATTCTATGATTCTATGAAAAGCTACATGTATACGTTAATCAAATGATAAAATGCTAAGAAATAATGATTCCCAATCCGAAACCACCCACTGAAAGTAGTCCTAAGTATAATAAATGGATAGGCCTTACATTTTCTGAAGTTCAGCAAAGCTCTCTGTGCCAAAGACATGTAGAAATCAAACTTCAGAGCTGAAAGCCCCCACTAAGAATGCCTTCCCTGTCTCACTCTCAAGGAATGGTTCAGAGACTTCCACCGCAAGCATCCTGATTCCTTTCAACTAACAAATTACACCATGCATGGGAACCTGATGCTCTCCCACTTAAAATAACAGGTCTTCTGCCGCAGATTTCTCTGGGGAGTCGGACAAGACCCATGATCTCTGTAATATAAAGAATCCAATTTTTGAAAGGCTTTATGGCTCAAAGTGAGCATGCTGAATTCTCCTTCATTTGATTGGAGCTCTTTCCCATCTTTCCACCCTATGCAGACCACATGGGAGGGCTGATTATTTACACATAAAAGGGACTGAGTTGTTTCTGGAGTGGTAGCAGACATAGCAGAAATACGAGGAAGGATACATTAACGTTGGCTCTCCCATCCTCAGTTCCTGATGGGTTTTTGCAATCAAAAGCATTTGTTTTATTTTTCAAGCTGTAGCAATATCCCTCACATTCCATTTCAGGTTGCACTCCACTGGTAGAGAAGTGATGTCACAGAGGATTCCAACAAGAGGACTAACATATATAGTTAAGCTACATTGTTCATAGATTATTCCTTTAATAACACATTTTATCACCTCTTAGCACTTGCTGGAAACTCCTTATTCTCATCTGAACTTATGACTTGAGCTGACCTTGAGGTTAGCATGCCAAAAGTGAGCAGTTACAGTACATCTTAACCATGATGCTACAAAAGAGCCAAGGGTGCATAGGTCAGAAAAGTGCATATACTAATGTCTTAACATTTTAAATATTTCTTTTAAAGTACGCTGAAATATTTACAGCATTCTACTAAAGCAGTTTGACTTGAAGAATGGCCAGAATTATTATTTTTCCTTTTCCTTAATTTTTGGTTAGTCTCCAAGCCAAGTGGAATGTTATAAATACTTCAGTGTGTTTTAAAATGGGTAATAAAATGTGATGAATTTTGCTTCTGGTCCAATCTGAGTTGTGCATCATTTGTCCTTCTGTAACATCTTCACTAGGATGTAGTTCAAATGGCATTCTTTAGCTTGCCAACCTCAAGATCAACCCAACTTAAAATTTATGACATGCGAACACGTATCAATAGCTCATAAAATGTGTTGTGAACAAGAAGATTAGGGACCAAGATGCAAACTTAACAGTGTGATAGTGTCAGTCCTGACACTAAATCCTTAATAGACATTAAGAGCAGAACATAGGAGAGCTTATCCATCAGATTTGGATTGCACTGCATCACTTACGTTAATGAAATTCATGTAATCATAGCATTGAGGAACCTCAGTATGTCATCTAGCCCAGTCCTCTGAATTAGGCAAAGCTAAGTGTTATCTATCTCACACTGGTAGGTGTTTGTCTAATCTGTTCTTTAAAAACCCTACACTGATGTTGATTCCAGAACCCCCTCATTTAAACTTCACTGAAAGTAAGGCGGTTTTATTAAATTGTAACTCATACACCCACTGTGTGTGGTTCACTGTCCCATGTAGTGGTACTTAAACAACTTAGAGAGAGCAAGAGTGAGTCTACTCTGCAGCCTTAGCTGAGCAGCAGCTGGCTTTTAGCTTGAGCTATAGAAGCTCATACACTAAGCTCCAGAGGTCCCAGGTTCAAATTCACCTATTCTGTAGTTACATAATGTCTCATCTAAATCTGCCTTGCTGCAATTTAAGCCCATTACTCTTGTTCTGTCCTCAGTGGACAAGAAGAACAATTGGCCACCATCTTCTTATCATGTCCTTCCTCAGTCTTCTATTCTTCAGATTAAACAAACCCAATTTTTCAGTACTTCCCAATAGGCCATAATTTCTAGCCCTTTAATCAATTTTATTTCTTTCTTCTAGACTTTCTGCAGTTTGTCCTCATAATTCTCATGGGTTATGGCTACACTAGAAGCGTCTGTCAACAGATGTTTCTGTTAGAAGAGATTGTCTAACAAAAGGTCTATTGACAAAATACTGCCATGCACTACAGAGGATCAAAAGAGTGATCCGCGCTGTCAACAGAGTTGCTGGACTGCCCAGACACTCTCTCAACAAAACAGCCATCCAGAAGAACAGCAGACAGGGCTTCCCAGTGTCCTGGAAGCCCCACCTGTTGCCAGAAGGCCCTCCCAGAGCATTCCCCCGGAGCTTTTTTGTTCACAGAATCTGTCAACAAAGGCATTCTTCCTCGTCTGGGCGTGGCAGAAGGTTGTTGGCAGAAGTGCCGAGTTTTGTCTGCAGACTGTAACAAAATGCACTTTGTTTGTGGGCATGTGGTGGCTTTGTCAACAAAACTCTGGTTTTGTTGAAAAAGCTTGTTAGTGTAGTGGTAGCCAAAATGTATTGGCCAGAGAACTAATTCAGCAATGGCCTTGTCAGTGCTGAATAGAGGGGAAGAATAACTTATGTCTTGCTTGAAATAGTTTGCATTTGTGCTGTTAATATTGTATCTTTAAAAATGTCCAACTCTTTTGAACTCTTTTTTCTTCCTTTAGACTTAATTCTCACAATATCCTACTTTCTAAATCTCTAACTTTACTAAACTTGGCCTTCTTGATCTCCATTGCTTTTATTCTCATGTTTTCCCTCTCTCCATTTCTTAGAATCATTTACCCTATGATTTCATCATCACTTCTCCCAAGCTGCCTTGCATCTTCAGATTTGGCACTAACTCCTACCCTGTTTTTCAGAATACAGTCCAGAAAGCATATCTCTTGATCACTTTCTCCACCTTCTGTAATTAAAAGCTGTCCCCACTATTTCTGAAAACTTCAAATCTGTGCTTTGATGAATCATTTCCTCAATGGATGTCTGGATAGCTGTAGTCCCCCATCATCACCAAGTCCTTTATTCTGAATGATTCTGCTATTTTTAAAAAAAAACCTCATCCATCTCTTATTCCTCATTAGGTAGTTTAGGATAGACACCTACTATGACATCATGTATGTTTTTTACCCTTTCTGTCTGTAACCAGAGACTTTCAACAGCTCTGCCTCCCACTTCTGTCTCAACCTCTGTGCAAAATGTAAACAAATTAACATGCAAGGTAATATGTCCTCCATTTTGTCTCTGTTTGTTCTTCCTCAACAAGCCATGGACTTCTAGACCAATATTCCCAGCATGTATATTACCCTACTATGTTTCTGTGATGTGAATTGTATTGTAATTGTGGTTATTTATTAGTAATTCTAATTATTCCTGTCTATTTCACTTTCTTCTTGCATTAGTACACAAAGATCTATGATGTTTATGAGATTTCTTCTCTGTTACTCGCATCAATCCTCTGATCATGTCATTGCCCATGTCCCCCACCCTCCCCCAGCCCCAGTTCTATCCCTTAACCAGGTCTCTACATTTTGGATTTTCCTGTGAGCTTTTATATCATACCGCCCATGAAATCTAATCTAAAGCCCACATCACTACATTAGCCAGTCTGTATCTGAAGATATTCTACTGCCTTCTTGAAAGACGGCCCCTTCTTGGAATAGGAACCTGTGGTCATAGAAGCCAAAACCTTTCTGATGATGCCATCTGCACAGCTATTCATTCACCCCAGGATGTGTCCACGTCTGCCTGGCCCTTACCCCTAAATAATAAAATAAAAATGGTCATACAGGGTAAGACCAAAGGTCCATCTAGCTGAATATCCTGTCTTCTGACAATAGACAATTCCAAGTGCTGCAGAGAGAATAACCAAAACAGCCAACTGACTGATCCATCCCTGTCATCCATTCCCAACTTCTGGTATACCATCCTTGCCCATTGATGGATCTATCCTTCACTTTTTTACCCTTGTTATGGTCTTGGCCATCACAACAGCCTATGGCAAATAGTTCCACAGGGTTGACTGTGTTACCTGAAGAAATACTTCCTTTTGTTTGTATTAAACCTGCTGCCTACTAATTTCATGTGGTGACTTCTAGTTCTTGTGTTATGAGAAGGAGTAAATAACACTTCCTTTTTTTACTTTCTCCAGATGATTGAGGTCATGATTTTGTAGACCTTTATCATATACCCCTTAAGTTATCTCTTTTCCAAGCTGAAAAAGTTCTTGTTTTATTAATCTCCTCTGAAATAGAAGCTGTTCCATACTCCTAATCATCTCTTGCTGTTTTCTGAACATTTTCCGGTTCCAATGTATCTTTTTTGAAATGAGGTGACCACGTCTGCACATAGTATTCAAGATGTGAGCATGCCAGGGACTTATATAGAGCCAATGCAATATTTTCTACCTTATTATTTGCTTTGCTCTTTATGATTCCATTGATCAGAAAGATGAATGAGAACACTACCTGTGCCCCCAGTTCCTTTGCCCCCATTTGCATCCCTGTAGTCAATTCTGACTTTCCCGGGATCATACTTTGCAGTATAATTAGTGTCCTTGTTGATGCAAAGTATGGAGTAGTAGTCAGAGTGCCAGATGACCCTCAGCAATACTTCCATAATGTTTCAAACATAGCCCTTGAAAGGCAACACACAGTCCAGCATGCCAGGATCAGTCCTCCAGATGGTGCTTCTGTCTCCTTGCGAAGGAAGTCACTGAGCAGAGCTACCCTTAGTTTCCTCTTAGGAGAAGGATCTGCAATCATTCTAGCCTTGGGGCTACATGGTTTATCTACTTCCACATTTGGAGAGGTTCTTCATCCAACACTGGCAGGTCAGCATACCATCTTTATCTCTATAGATGGTGAGTAGGGAGCAGTATTGAACCAGAGTCATTTGCCATAAGTAACTAGCAGTCTGTGAAGGAACTGTTTCCTTCACCTTTAATGGGAATATTACACTCCTATCTAACTGAATTTCTTCCTCAATCTTGAAGGCCTCCCTATGCAAGCTGTCAATGAATTCCTTCTGACCAGGGCCTTGACTTTTTGTTTGTCATTCGTTCTGCAGAAATGCCCGAATAGCTGTAGTTCTGTTGTATAACTTTCTGCAGTAGGTTCCCTTTCAGCTATATCTTATATATATAATTCCTCACTGGTGACCTTCTGCATTCATCCTATTCTCAGGATCTTTCTATAACAACTCCTTTCAAATGCCAATATCCTTCTCTTCAAATCTTTCATTATCACCCATGTCTCACATCTGTACAACATAATGAGGAATACACACATTTTCAAGATGCTCAGCTTCATCCTAAGCTAATCACTTTGCTTTTCCAGGTCTTATCCATCACCTTCAAACTCACTCTTGCTTTCATTATTCTAGTCACTATATCCTTCTTATAATCTAGACCATGTGTCATGTTACTCCCTAAATAAGTGAACATCTCTACATTCCCTAATTCGATTCCATCTACACTGATCTTCCTTTCTATTTCCTTGTTGCCAAATACCATTGTCTTTGTATTGTCAATGTTCATAATCAGTCCTTACCACATCTCTTCCTCATTTAACATTTGCACCTTTTTCACTAGATACCCTTCATCTTCCTCAATTATAACTATATCATCCGCAAACCTCCAGTTGTTAATGCTCATCCCATGCACTGATATCCCTCCGACCTCTTCCTTGAACTTGTCCATCTCTCTCTTTAGGTGCATGATGAAGATACTCGTTGATATCGGATCTCCTTGTCTTACACCTCTACTTGTTCTAAACCAACTTCCCAACCCTCTGCACATTCTCACCACTGCCTCCACATTTTTGATGATATCCTTCAACAACTGTATCACTCTGCTATCCACTCCATAGGACTCCAACACTGCCCAAGTTACTTTCTGATCTACACTGTCAAATGCCTTCTGAAAATTAATGAAGCAATTGTAGATGCACTCGTTCTTTCATTGAGCTTTCTCCACTATCAATCTGAGTGCTAATATCTGCTGTATGGTACTTCTGTCTTTCCTGAATCCCTCTTGGTCATCTGCAAGATGTTCTCCTATCTGTGATCTCAGTCTCTCCATAAGTATCACCATAAGTACTTTGCCTAGATAACTCATTAGGGCAATCATTCTGTAGTTCTTGCACTCCAAACACACTTTCTTTCTTGTATATTGTCACTAGCACAGATCTTGTCCCTTCCCCAGGTGCCTTCCCTTCTTTCCACACTATATTACATACTCAGTGTATTTCCTGAATCATGCTTTCTCCACTGTATTTGATCATCTCTCCCATTATCTTATCCTTTCCAGGGCTCTTATTGTTCTTTAGTCATTTCACTGCTCTTTTACTTCCTCATTCAAAACGTCAGTCCCTGTCTTGATGCTCAGTGGTGATATATCTTTCAGTTCTTCGATCAGTCTCTCTGAGTCACTCAGGTCCAACTGTGCTTTGTGCAGAACAATGCAATATCTCATCCATCGTTGCACAACCCTCTCTTTGTTCATGAGCACCTCGTAATTCTCATCTTTGATCACCATCTGCGTCATCTGCCACTTCCTATTAATATTTCTGATCAGCTTATATACCTCTCTGATCTTACACTGGCTGTAATACCTCTCTATAGCTTCACACTGCTTCTCTAATCATTTCATCTTATCCATTCCTGCTGCTTTGCTTACCTCGTTGCATTTCAAGCTATATTGCTGTTCCACTGTCTTGGAAATATCCCTTCTGATCTTCAACACTCTCTTTTCTTGGACCAACTTCAGCATCTACTACGTAATCCACTTCTTACTGATCTCTTCTTCAGGAGCCATCTGCTCAGTTGCCTCTTCTACCACCATGGTAAGCCCTTGACTCTCTTATCTAGGTCTTTCTCTGTGCCCACATTCCTGATCTTCTCTTTGAGCATTGCTCCGTACACTTTCCCTATTTCTTTCTCACCTAGACTCACCACGTCTCTTTGTTTCTTTAACTGTGTACTGGCATCAGACATCATTTGTATTGTTGTTTTGTGATCAGCACATTGACACTCATCTGACCAACCGTCCCCCTTTGTCCAGGCATGGGACTGGCATGGAACCCTCAGAGGTTTCATGGGGGAGTTAGCTGCCTGATCCTAATATCTAAATTCAGCTGAACACATTAGAGAAGGAAGATGTTCTCCTATCTCCGACTCTAGTCAATAGCCCAAATCAGGAAACAATAGAACTGTTTCTCAGCTACTTCAAAAGATGTGCTAAAAATGCACTTGCAATAAAGTAAGCATGAAGAAAATCTATGGATAAAGTTGCAACTTTAGAATTTTTGCCCTCATTGTAAATTATATGTCAAAACTAGGCTAAATACACCATTAGTGTATTGGTTCTGTAGAAGTCAATGGTGATTTGGAATAAATCTTCAGGCAGACATTGAGGGTAATAGCAAATTAAAGAGTACGATTTGAAGTTTGTTGCAAAAAAGTAAAATTTGACAAATGTCCATCACATCCACATTTTGCCATTAGTCACTCAGACTCTGTGTTGTGGCCCACTTTCAAAGTAAACCAAAATAGTAGTTTATTTATTGTCATGATTAAGAGATGATGAAATATACGCATTAGTTATTGTACTGTCAGAAGAACTGATGAGGTAAACACGTTATTAAAAAAGTAGCTGTATAGCCAAGTCATAAACAACAAGTTTCTTGTCATGAATCATAGCTATTATATTTTCAACAGACAAAGATGTTTTACAAAAATAGTTGTTTAGTCTTTCACATTTACTGGGATCTTAAGCACAGTGACAGACATACAGGGTTTTATTTGCATATATTTATTTTATATGCAATCCAAACTCCATGAAAAATTGCTTCTAGTTTATTGCTCCACACTTTGACCATTTCAAAATCAATATACTTGCATACCTGACTAAATGATGCTTTAAAACTCGTTAACTGATGTATGCTCAGATTTAGTAATGTAATGTGTATCAGGAATTATTAGCCAATTTTAGGAAAAGCCAAGTATATGAGAAATAATACACACTGGGCCAAATCATGAACTTCTTACTCAGGCAAACTTTCACACTGGCTTTTAAAGAGAAATGTATCCTGAGTAAGATTTACTTTTTCAGGCCCTCTAAGAACTGTTGTACTAGAAGGAAAAGCTGGGACTGGGCCTGAGGACATCTAGGTTCCAGTTTCTGGCACTGTCACAAAAGTCTTGTCTGACCTTGGACAAATTACTTAATCTCTTTGGACATGATCAAAAGCCCAGCAAAGTCAATGAAAGTCTTCAATAAGGTTTGGTCAAGTCTTCTGTGCCTTAATTGCTCCACTGTAAAATGGGGATAATTATACTTTCCAATCTGATGGAATGTGCAAAGTGAGAATAAATTGATTCATGCTTGTGACGTGCTCAAGTACTCAGGTCCTGAAGGCCATATTAGTACTGACACACATAAAAGCCTTTATTTCCTTCAATGGCTGAAAATGCAAAAGTGCATAGGGCCTTGTTATATCATCATTTGTGCTCAGGTACCTTAATTACTTCCAGGTTAATATGTCATGCTCCAAGAGTTTATCACACTCGTGCTCATGAATGCCATTTTTTCCCAAAGACAGCTGAATGAATTACCTGAATGAACTAGTTCAGACTAGTGCTGTCTGAAAAATGGAAATCCCTTCCCCCAAATTTTGTCCTTGTGTTTTTGAAAAAAAAAATTTCCAGAATTGAGATTAAAAAGTCACACTTTTTTTAACATGTGTGCACCTGTGTGTGTGAAGGGATTTCTAGAAAAAATCACATTTTAAGAGAAAAGAAAGTAAGTTTTTCATTTTGCTACATCTTAACTAGCCATATGCTGAACTGGCCAGCTCCCCTGCTATCCAATTTCACGGGCTTCCCAGGAGCCCAGGAAGGCAGCTAGCTGGGGAACCAGCAGTCTGAAAAGACCAGGGAGACTGATAAAGAGTTGGAGATCCAGGAGCTGGTCAAGCAGATTGGTAAACCAGCAGAACAATCAGGTTTCCTCTGGAAGTTTTGAAGGAATCGATAATGTTATCAAAATGTTTCTAATTCACTGAACAGGCATTTTCTGACAGAAAACTCTTCTCTCGCAGAATCACTTAACAGGTGTAGTTTAAAATAAACAGGAAATAAACAAGACCTTTGTCCTTTCCTAGAAACCAACCAAAAAAAACTGGTTTGAAGATGTATATGACCTGGAAACTCCTTCCTAAGATTAATCACCTCAGGCTCACACAAAGGTCTTAGTCTTATGGAGGAGATAATGGAAAGGGACTTCATGAATTTCCTGTGTACTGTAATCTCTAAAACTAGGCCAGTCTAGTTCTTTCCCTCTCTCTTCAGATTAGACATCTCCAACCTCTGTCCAGGAGAGTCCTGGGTGCTACTGTAACCTTCAGAGGAGCAATACCACTGTCATTGTGTGGCATGAGGGAAGTCCATCCTCCCCTGGGCAAAGCCCATTTGCTGAATTACTGCACATTGCAGAGATTGTAGCATGAGTCAAATTTTCTGTGAATGTTCAAGTCAATTCCTACTGATTTCATCCTACATTATGGTTTCAGTATGGGAGGAGTGGCAGTGTGGCTATCAAAGAGCTGTTACTCCCCTCCTTCAGGACTGGGTGTGAAGACTTGTCATCTATAGCTCTGTCTGCATTCTGGGACCATGACTATGGGCAGCAGTGGAGCCTCTTCTTGCTTCCCTCTATTATGCTTCTTGCATAAAACCCCACTATCAACTGCAGAGTGTTGTGGGGTATGATAATGTGGCATTCTCCTTGCTTGAGGAGGCTTTTCTCTCACAATGGAACAGACCTAGTGAAGTGAGCTGCTGTACCTCGTCTCCCTTTCAGGGTAATGACACCTACAATGTTTTCCAGAAAGGTCTTCAGCAACAGCACAATCCAAGGGAGGCAGCCAGAAGAAGCAGACTTCGCAAGACACTCTCCTGTCTAGAAGTTAAAAAGCAGAGACCTGGTTTTGGTTTTTTGGTTGTTCTCATTTTCCTTACAATTTGGAAGGGACAGAATGGATATGATGTTTTTAAAGTGGTGCTTGGCTGGGGACCAGCCCAATGCTGATCCAAAATCACTTGCCTATAGCTGGTTATCCTGATAAGACCAGATCTCAGTTTCACTGAAATCAGTTTCAAAGGCCCCATTAACTTTAGCAGAATGAGCTGACTCAGCTTTAAACACCCTTGCAAAATCATCTGACCCAGCTTAATTTAGACACCAAAATCACATTCGTGTAAGGTATTGCTTTAGGTAATGTTCACTCATTTTTCATCCTAAACCACCTTGCATTGTCAGTGTGCATCATTAAGCAATTACCATGTTTCACTCCATTTCACTACATTCCCGTGTTTGGATGAAGTGAGTCACATAAGTATAGTTTAAACAACTCTCTGAGGTTTCTAAACCACTCAAAGATCATTCTGCATAAAGATAGCCATGTAAGTCATTGTTCAACAGTTGTGTATTCATGATACAGTGGATCACTTGGGACCCTTTTGATGGTTTGCTTATAGTGATAACGTTCAATGATCATTTAAAACGTTGCCTTTCCATAATACCTCTCATCTAAGTATTTCAAAGTACTTTTAAGTATCTGCTAATAAAGTCTACCTGTAAGGCATTTTAAGCATTGTATCTATTTTACATGTACAGTAAATTGAGTTACAAAGAAATTAAATTAATTGCCCAGTGACACTTTGCTAATCAGTAGCAGAGTTAGGACTATCCCTTCAGTCATGTCTAATGTACTTGTAACCCAGTGGCCATTGTGTGGTGTCTATCCCATTCTCCACCCACAAAGGATGAGATTATCTTCAATCCCCATGTCCAGATCATGGATCTTTAGCTCAAGCTGTTGAAATGTATGTTTTCATCTCTAGAAATCTCTGGCCCAAGCTGTTGTTAGTCCAGATGGTAGTTATCACGTAGCCATCTAACTGTAAGAGAATGGCCTGGAAATAAAGTGTGCATCCCTAAAAGTCTAATATGGATGAATGGGTCTCACATTATAAAGTAGACCTCTTAATTAGCATCAAACTCCTCCCTTCCAGACAACATTCTCCCTTTCCCTTGTCTTGCTACCCTTCAGTTGCAAGACTTTTACATAGAACATCTAGAAGGTGAACAATTTATTTTTACTTAAGACCTATTAAATAAGCCCTCATCTTCTACTTGAGAACTACACTTATTTTTTGGTGCTGAACAGGGATGATGCCCCAGTTCAGTAGCACTGTGAAAACATATCTGGACTCAAGTACTAATTCTCACGGGTACGAGGCAACCAGCAGCTTGGCGGAGAGTTAGCAGGAAACCCTGCACCAGCTTCCCATATTGAAGTCTCTCAAGAAGTGAACCTAAGAGTGGAGACACCAGCAGTACAAACACGGGCCCTGGGAGGGGCATCCACTTCAAGACAAGAGTGGGATTCCTAGCAAGGGCAGCCCCCACTTGATATTGCCCCATGAAAAAGGTCAGTTGTACTCAGGGCAGGAAAAGAGGCTTGTAAAGACAAAAGTGGATTGCACCCATTTCTGCATTGCATATGTGACCTTGGCAAACACTAGGATTATTGGTTTTGCAGCTGGCATGGCAGGATGAGATTGGTAATTCTATTCCTAAACACATAATCGGGAAAGGAGCTGTGCTTGCAAAGAGTTTTTATCTGCCTGGCTGCTCCCTCATGGCAACTTCAACTTTTGCCATTCTACAATCTCTCTGGAATTGCTGCCACTCCAATGGAAGAATACATTAACTTTTGGCCATCTGAACACTTGCAGAAGATAAACTGTAGCAGATTAAGCTCTTTGAGAGGCATCTCAGTTTGGGGATAATTTTAGTATAAGGCCTGGTCTACACTAGGGCCATGGTTACACTAGCACCCCTTTCAAAAGAGGGATGCTCATGAGCCACTTCAGCAGATGCTAATGAGGTGCTTCCATGCGTATGCAGTGCCTCATTAGCATCTGCTGAAGTGGTTCATTAGCATCCTCCTTTTGAAAGGAGAGTGCTAGTGTAGCCACAGCCTAGGAGATTAGGTTGAATTTATGTTTCTTAGGTCATTTTCTAAACAGTCAGTCCACACTACAGGGTCCATTCCATTAACTTTAAGGGCTTCCAAGGTCAACTTTTGTACTGATTTTCACAGAACTAATGCTAAAGTCAATCTTGCATGGTCAATTTTAGGGTAATACAGCTGAGCAATTGTGAAATTCAATGTTTTTCATCTCCTGGAGGTCTCCCAGAGTGCCCCAATGTGGCCAGTATGGCCACTTGCAGCTCCACTGCTCTCCAGAGCTGTGTCTACACGTGCATGCTACTTCGAAGTAACGGCACTAACTTCGAAATAGCGCCCGTCGTGGCTACACGCGTCGGGCGCTATTTCGAAGTTAACTTCGACGTTAGGCGGCGAGACGTCGAAGTCGCTAACCCCATGAGGGAATATGAATAGCGCCCTACTTCGACGTTCAACGTCGAAGTAGGGACAGTGTAGACGATCCGCGTGCCGCAACGTCGAAATTGCCGGGTCCTCCATGGCGGCCATCAGCTGGGGGGTTGAGAGACGCTCTCTCCAGCCCCTCAGCTCACTGGTGGCCGCGTGGAGCGGCCCCTTAAAGGTCCCCTCCCCCTCCCTGCCTCTGCAGGAAGCTGAGGGAACGTGCAGGCTGCAGCCTGCACACGCGGCCAGCCTGCACCACCCTCAGCCCCTGAGAACTGCGATGGCCGCCCGGCAGCCCCCCCAGCGCCCCCAGGGGACCCCCCCCAAGGGGAGCCAGGGCAGCCAGCCCAGCCAGAGGGCCAGCCAGGCTGGGAAGCGGCAGCGGGGCCCCTCCTCGACGGAGGCTGAGCTGCAGGACCTGCTGGGGCTCTGGAGCGAGGAGGAGGTGCTCCAGGAAATGGGGAGCAAGAGGCGGAACGCGGATGCGTTCGCTCGGCTGGCCGATGGCCTGGCTGCCTGGGGTCACCCTGCCCGCACTCCTGACCACATTAGGAGTAAGATGAAGGAGCTGCGGCAGGGTTACGCCCGGGCCCGGGATGCGGCCAGCCGATCTGGGGCCGCCCCCGTCACTTGCCCCTTTTACAGGGAGCTCAGGGACATCCTGGGCTCCCGGCACACCTCCTCCCCTCCGGCCACCCTTGACACCTCGGCTGACGAGCCCCAGCAGGCCCTGCAGCCGGAGTCCGCCCCGGAGGCAAGCCCCGCACCCCGGGGACCCCCCCCGGAGGCCATCCCCGGGACATCACAGCAGGAGGAGGAGGAGGAGGAGGAGGAGGGGGGCTCCTCCTCCGGAGAATCCAGCTTGCAGATCCTCCTCCTGCCATCCCGGAGCAGCAGCAGGGCCTCCGACCCCCGGGGATCTCCGGACCGTGGGAGTGGACCGACAGGTAGCTACCCCTCTCTGGTGGACACCCCTGGGCTTGAGGGGCGGGGGTAAGAGATATGTGTCCAGGGCCCCCCACATGCTCACATGGCCATGGCCCCAAGGACACCAGGGCCATGGCCCTCACAGCACTGCAGCCATCAGCCCATGCCCACCCCCCCCCGCATGACAGTGCCATGCCCCATCCCTGGGCCAGAGGGGAGCAGAACCTCGAGGGGCCCCCGGGAGGAGAGGGTGGGACACCCCGCAGCAGCAGCATGTGATGGAGTGGGGGGAGTGCCAAAGGGAGACTCAGGATACATATGAGCCACAAGAGCCGAAGAGCTCTCAGGGCCAAAGGAGGATCCTGGCGCTACAGCTGGCAGGTGACACCTCTGCCCTGAACAAACAGGAGGGAGGAGCCGAGGTGGCTTGGAATTGAGGGGCGAGGGCGGGGGCCACAGGTAGAGGCTAGGGGAAGGGAGAGCTTGTAGGCAGCCAGCCTGAGGAGGGGGAAAGCTGCATCCCAGAGGGGCCCCCCTTAGGGTCTTCTCCCCACGACGGGTTGGAAGGACTGTCTCTTCCGACAGCTGGTGCTGTCACTCCTGCCAGAAACTGGCCATCTGTGGCCTAAGAAACCTCTCCTGCTCTCAGACCCTGTGGGGTGAAGTGAGAGTCGCTCCCACCAGGGAACGGGGTGCAGGGCAGGGGGACCCCTGAACCCCATCCATCACAGCAGCATCTCCCGGGGACAGGGATGGGGAACCTGCAGCACAGGGCTGGGGGGACAAAGGCCACGGCTCGGGGCCCACACTAACGCCTGTCTCCATTCTTCTTCCCCCGCTCCTCTCCTGTGTCCTGCACCTGCACCATCAGAAGGACCGGAAGAGAGCGCCGGCGAGGCGTCAGTTGTCCCGGAGAGCCCTCCGGGACCATCGCTCCAGGGCAGCCCCTCGGCCAAGGACTGAACGGCCCAGCGGTGGGCTAGACGGCGGACCCCCGCGCCTCCAACCGCCGACGGCGACGGACCCCCAGCTGCTGGCCATCCTCCGTCGGCAGCTGGAGGTCGCGGAGCAGCACCTCCAGCTGCAGGAGCGGGCGCTGGCCTGGTGCCAGGAGGCATGGGGGGCCTATATGCAGACATTTAACCGCCTGGTGGACTACCTGGCCCCCCATGCCGCGCCGGCCGACCCATCGCCCGCCCTGCCCGCTCCTGCAGCCCCACCACCAGCTGCTCCGCCCATCGCCGGCCCATCCGCCATCGCCCCGCCACCCACCCGCGAGGGCCAGAGCGCCGAGGGACCCCTGGAGCCACCTGACACTCGCTGGCCCCCATACCTTCCGGTCCAGCCCGCTCCCACCCAGCCACGGACCAGGCTGCGAGCGCGGCGGGGCTCCCGGCCGGCCACGCCCAGTGCCGGGCTATAGGGGCGAGGGGCCCGGGACGTGGCCCCCCCCCTTGTATATAGTTGGACCCTGTTTTTTTGGTCCCCTCGTTTGCCCCGTCCCCCCCATGTAAATAGTTCTCCCCTTTCTCCTCCCTGGTTTTCTTTTTATTATTTATGGCACACAGTTGTTTCTTTGGATTGTTTTATTTTTGTACATATTGCTTTTGTTGAACGTTTGTACCTAGTTTTCTGTTTGTGGTTCACATATTTATTTACATCCAAAAAAAAAAAGGTTCGGAAAGAAAAAAAAAATTTACGTTCAGCCACAAGTGCGTGCTGTCATTTGTCCAGGACAAGTGGGACGGGGGGGGCGGTGGGGTGCTCCATGGTGTGGGCGTTGGGGCAGGAGTGTGGGGGAGGAAGGGGCGGGCAGTAGGGGGCCTGGGCAGAGTTCACCCCGCGGCCTGTTGGTCGAAGTGGGCCCGCAGGGCCTCCCGGAACTGGGTCCCCTCGGGGTCCACCTGCCGACTGGGGGCAGCAGGTGGCTGGACGTGTGCCCTGCCAGCCTCCGCAGCCCAGCCCTGCAGAAAGGTCTCCCCCTTGCTCTCGACCAAATTGTGCAGGGCGCAGCAGGCACCCACAATCTGGGGGATGTTGTTGGGGCCCGCATCCAGGCGGGTCAGGAGACATCTCCAGCATCCCTTCAGGCGGCCAAATAAGCGCTCCACCACCTGGCGCGCGTGGTTCAGGCGCTCGTTGAAGCGCTCCTGGCTAGCGGAGAGATGGCCCGTGTAGGGGTGCATGAGCCAGGGCAGGAGGGGGTAGGCCGCATCTGCGATGACGCAGAAGGGCATGGTGGTGTCCCCCAGAGGGATCTCCCACTGGGGGATGTAGGTCCCCGCCTCCAGCCGGCGGCACAGGCCCAAGTTCCGGAAAACCCAGGCGTCGTGGGTGCTGCCAGGCCAGCCCACGTAAATGTCCTGGAAACGTCCCCGGCTGTCCACCAAGGCCTGCAGGACGACAGAATAGTAGCCCTTGCGATTGAGGTATCGTCCGCCACTGTGATGCGGGGCACGGATGGGGATGTGAGTCCCATCCAGAGCCCCGAAGCAGTTGGGGAAGCCCAGGGTGGCAAAGGCGGCGATGGTGGCATCTGGGTCCCCCAGCCTCACGAGCCTGTGCAGGAGCATGGCGTTGATGGCACGCACAACCTGCAGAGAAAGCACATGGGACAGCCCCAATGAGGGGTGAGCAGGGTGTGCGTGGCCCTGCCCTGCCCTGCCCTGCCCTGCTCTGGCCCCCCTGCCCTGGCCCCCCTGCCCTGCTCTGGCCCCCCTGCCCTGCCCTGCCCTGCCCTGCCCTGCCCTGCCCTGTCCTGCCCTGCTCTGGCCCCCCTGCCCTGGCCCCCCTGCCCTGCTCTGGCCCCCTGCCCTGGCCTCCCTGCCCTGCTCTGGCCCCCCTGCTCTGGCCCCCCTGCCCTGCCCTGCCCTGCTCTGGGCCCCCTGCCCTGGCCCCCCTGCCCTGCTCTGGCCCCCCTGCCCTGCCCTGCCCTCCCCCCGTGGGTTCGCTTACCTCCATGAAGACAGCCCCGACGGTGGCCTTGCCGACACCAAACTGCTGTCCCACGGATCGGTAGCTGTCCGGAGTGGCCAGCTTCCAGACAGCGATGCCGACCCGTTTCTGCACTGTGAGGGCACGCTGCATGGCAGTGTCCTGGTGCCTGAGTGTGGGGGTGAGCCACTGGCACAGCTCCAGGAATGTCTGCCGGCTCATCCTGAAGTTCCTGAGCCAGTGGTCGTCGTCCCACTCCCCAAGCACCAGCCGCTCCCACCAGTCGGTGCTGGTGGGGTAGCTCCACAGCCGCCGGCGTGTGAGGCGGGGGGTGGAGCGGGGTGCTGCAGGGGTAGGGGTTGAGCCCTGCTGCCCTGGGGGCATCTCCTCCCCTGGGGCAAGGAGGTGCTCAGCTGCCTCCCGCATGGCATGGGTCAGGGCAAGACCTGCTCCTGCCGGGAGGGCTGGGTGGACCTCTAGCTGCTGCTGCTGCTGCTGCTGCTGCTGCTGGGGGTCCATGACTGCAGCGCCCGGGGTCTGTGTGCCTATGGCTCCTCAGACCGCGTGCTGTGCAGGCTGAGTGTATGTGGGAGGGGCCCTTTAAGGGAGCGGCTAGCTGTTGCCCCGGAAGCGCTAGTCCGCCCTGTGACCCTGTGTGCAGCTGTGCCTGGCAGCCCTATTTCGATGTGTGCTACTTTGGCGTGTAGACGTTCCCCCGCAGCGCCTATTTCGATGTTGGGCTGTGCAACGTCAAAGTTGCCGGCCCTGGAGGACGTGTAGACGCTATTCATCGAAATAGCCTATTTTGATGTCGCAACATCGAAATAGACTACTTCGATGTAGGCTTCACGTATAGACGTAGCCCAGGTGTGCAGGAAACATCCAAGGAAAGTTTGAGTTTCATTGCCTGTTCAGCCAGCGTGGTGAGCAGAGCAGGCAGCACATCCCAGCAGAACATCTGGCCATGAATTTCCAGAGTAGCAGATGAGGTCCAGCCTGGAGTGTGCAGGAGATCTTGGACCTCATTGCTGGGCGGAAGGGGGAGATGAAGTGCTGGCAGAACTACAAAGCATCAAAAGAAAAGTAGATGTCTATGCCAAGATCTCACAGGGCATGGTAGAAAAAGGGTACACCAGGGACACTCAGCAGTGCCCTGTGAAAATAAAGGAGCACAAGCAGGGGTACCAGAGGACAAAGGAAACAAGTGGATGTCTTGGTTCATTTCTCCAAACCTACTGCTTCTGTGAGCAGCTGCATGGGATTCTGTGGGGGGTGGGGGGATAGGAAACCTAACACTGACCACAAACGGTCCATGGATACCTCCTAGGAGATTCCTCAGGCTGCTTCTGACAACTGCAAGGAAGTCACGGAAGAGGAAGAGGATGACAAAGGTCAGCAGGTGAAGAGAGTCGCTGGTCTCACTGACAACCAGGAACTTTTTTTTTTAACTTTGTATCTCAACCCCTCCCCCTCCGATGCTTCACAGATGGACCCTGACGGCAGTGAGGGCACCTCTGGTAAGTTTTCATTTTTTAAGCATTCTACAAGTGGGTTAAGGCAATTGGGTGACCTGTGGCGGCACCTAGGCGCTCCCAGGGCCCCCAGAAAAACTTGTTAATGTGTCTGGGGATGGAACACAGATCCTCCCTGCACAGCTCCGTAAAGCTCTCAGACAAGTAGTCTTTAATTCTTCCCTTGAGGTTTTTGGGGAGGCCTGTCCTATGCCAACCTACACTATAGGACACCTTTCCTTGCCAAGCCACCAGTAAGTAATCTGATGTCATTGCACTACAAAGCAATTCAGCAAACTGACTAGCCTTTTGCCCACATTCAGTCAGTACCCATTCCTTACCAATGTGTATTATTCTAAGGAGGCTAATATCTCTCTTTGTAAGCATAGAGGAAGGAAGGGAAGGAGCATTAAGCTATGATAGCACAATCTGGTCTGCGATGCCTGGACCAACTCCCTCCTCTACTTTCCCCTGTCTCCGGAAGGAAGGGAAACTTACTGTCCTAGCCAAAGGGTGGGAGCTTGCAGCTACCATGAGAGCTAAACATACCCTCTAGTGGAAGCTGCACTACCTTGCCTGCAGTCCTTTCCTCCCTTCCTTTCCTTGGGCCTCTATGGGGAAGGGAAAAGCTCAGTGACACAGCAAAGTGGGAAGGGGAAACATGCAGTGACTGCCACTGACACAGCCTCCAGTTCCTGCCCCCACCCCCCAGCTGCAGTGTGCACAGCTGCAGAAACTGCTTTTGGAACAGCAAGCTTGAAAACATGCCCCAATGTGTGCCTTAAGATGACTAGAAGCAAACCAAGTCAAGAAGGCCTTTCAAGATCTCTGTGTAGTACTTGCTATGCAGGGGATGCTTAAAAGCCAAAAAAATATACTTGCACATAATACATCCCTATTTTTTGCCACAGCAGCTCTCTCCTGAAATTTGTTTGTGTGTTGCAAAACTCATCTACAGTATATGTCCCCTAATGTTTGGCCTTCACTTATGATTTGTGGCAGTGTGCTCAACAGTGGGCTCATTGATCACCTCTCCCCCTCTCCTTCCCTATCGCCAGCTATTAGACTGGCACATATAGGAAGGAGAAAACAAAAGTGGGAAGATGTGTTCCTAGAGAACATGCAAGCTACCCACCAGGACAAGGCACAATTAAATGCATGGTTGAGAACCATGCTGGAGGAGAGGAGAGAGGATTGGGATGACAGGTGAGTGGATTGGAGGCAAATTCTTGGAGAGCACGAAGTCTAGCCCCAGGAGGAGAAGTTGCAGCTGATAAGGCAGCAAATGGAACTCCTGATGTGCCTGGTACAGGAGCACAGAGGCCCACTGCGATGGCAGACTGCCTCTTGCCCTGCCTTATTCAACCCCCAAAGCCCCTGCCATGAACTCCTTTATGAAATAAAAAACAAATAAACTTGCTAAAACAGTGTCTTCATTACTTCTGTTGCCCAGGGTGGGGAGGAAGGTTTTACAGGTTTTAAAGACCAGCACTCATCATAAAGTGAACACATCTTTAAGAGCAACATCCACAGCTGTCGTGTCATTATTTGGTGATTCATAAAGCCTTTTCAAAGCCTCCCTGATTAGCCTCCCAACTCTGTGTTCTCCTTATTGCCCTGGTGTCTGGTTCCTCAAAATTAGTGGCCAGGTGATCTGCCTCAGCCCTCCAGCCTCGCATGAAAATTTCTCTCTTATTCTCACATAAGTTATGGAGCAAACATCAGGCTGGCACCATGAGGGGAATATTGCCTTCACTGAGGTCTAACTGAGTCAGAAGGTGCTGTACAAGGCTTTTAAATGACCAAATGCCCATTCTACTACTATTTTGCACTTGCTCAGACTGTAGCTGAACTGCTCCAGACTGCAGTCCAGCCTGCCTGTGTATTGCTTCATGAGCCAAAGGAGCAAGGGCCAAGTTGGATCTCCCAGGATCACAACTGGCATTTCCATGTCTCCAATGGTGACTTTATGGTCTGGGAAGAAAGTTCCATTCTGCAGCTTTCTGAACAGACCAGAGTTCCTAAAGTTATTCACCTCATGCCCCTTTCCCAAATGTCCCATATTGATGTCAGTGAAACAGCCCTCGTGCCTGCAACACCATGGAGAAGTACCCCCTGTGGTACTCTGTACTCTGTTCACCTATTCCCCTTCTCTCTGGCATTCATGATTTTATAGACCTCTATCCTATTCAATCTCAACCATCTGTTTTCTAGGAGCAAATGGTCCCAGTCTTGTTCGGTTCTCCTCACATGGAAGCAGTTGGTGCCCCTAATAATTTTTGTTGCCTATCTCCGTACTTTTATTCTTTTTAAACTATATGTTTTCAGGTGGGGTTATTAGAACAAAATACAGTATTCAAGGTGTGGCATTATGATAGTTTATGTCATATTACCTCTTCCCTTCCTAATGGTGCCTAACATTCTGTTGACTTTGTTTTTTTTGAATATGGCTACAGATTGAGGAAATACCTAATGACTCCACAATCTCTTTCTTGAGTACTAACAACTAATTTTGACCCATTCATTTTGTATGTATGGCTCAGATTGTGTTTTTCAAAGTGTATTATTTTGCATTTATCAACTCTGAATTTTATTAACTATTTTTTGCTCCGTCACCCCGTTCGGTAAGGTACCTTTGTACCTCTTTGCCATCTGCTCTGAACAATCACTGAAAAACTGACCTTTTATTCCTAACCTTTGCCTCCTATCTTTTCACCAGTTACTGGTCTATAGACCTTATGTCTCAGATTTTATGACTCATGGTGACTATTTTATTAAAAGTACTCTCTTCTCTCACTAAATTATGTAAGATACTTGGGTCCATGCTGGATAGTTGCAACTCTATGGGCAGCCAAACAATTATGCGTCTGATCTTAGAAATTGATTTTTTTAGATACACTCCTGTCACTTGCTGCCAAAATCCTTACTGTTCAGATGTTCACGGAGGACTAAGTTAGAAAATATTGAACCATAGAAACATCATCTTAAAATTTCTAACTATCTGTTGTAGTAGGAGGAGGAGGTTGAGAAAGAAATTACGTTGGAATAACTATGACGAAGGTTTTGCTTGTGATGGTTGTCAGTCTGCTTATTTTTTATTCTCTTTTTCAGGGTATACTTGGTACTTATTTTTTCTCTAGACATGCAGAATATATTTTTCTCAGTTAAGAAATATAGGTCTATCTTCTTCTGAAGGAAAACATCTTCTCTTCAATTGAATTTTGAATGGCATTTCCAACAAATGTCTCAGATGAAAAATACATTTTCACCATGGGCAATTAATTCATCTTGGATTTAGAGCTCTGTTTTATCTCTGGCAGTCTTATTCAACTATAATTTTCCATCTGACACCAGCTACAGTACTGTTCATCTAAAGGGATTCAGTCAAGACAACGACCATATATATAATCTTCTCTTATGTATATTATGAATCATATAGTTCAGTAAACCAAATACTTTTTAAACATTTATTTTTATTGTGTATGTTATTTTTTCTTTGCTTTCAGCACTTCATCCACCCTGGAATATTAACCTACTTTGTTCATTTCACTTATTTTATAATCAGATTCTCTTTCCTTTCTCCTGGCCAGATCCACAAATTTTATGCTGCATTGTGCAGCCTGACTGGTGCAAAACAAACAGGGAATGACGTGTTCTTTTAGTCAATTTTTTAATAGGAAAATATATCATTAATACCAAGATGGCTCCCAAGGATTAACTGAAATTCTGTGATATGCTTTTCTGGAAACAAAGCACCACAATAAAGGGAAATTGGTGATGACAATGGCTATGTCTACATTAGCCCCTGCCTGTCGAAAGGAGGATGCTAATGAGACACTTCAGGATATGCCAATGAGGTGCTACAAGGAATATGCAGCACCTCATTAGCATAGTGGCGCCGCTTTTGATCGCACGCAGCTCGTTTACATGGTGACCTTTTTGAAAGAACCCCACACACTTCAAAATCCCCTTATTGCTATTTGGTTATAGGAATAAGGGGATTTCGAAGTGTGTGGGGTCCTTTCGAAATAGATGAGCCGTGAGCTATCTGAAGCAGCACTTTCAAAGTGCCACGTCTGCCATTATGCTAATGAGGTGCTGCAATGAATATGCAGCACCTCTTTAGCATAACCCACAGTGTCTCATTAGAATCCCCCCCTTTCGAAAGGTGGGGGCTAGTGTATACATAGCCAATATGAATTTTCTGCTGGAACACTGAGCACACTCACACAAAAACACACACACACACACACACATTCATGCATACACACACAGAAATCAGTCAGCCCTATCGTGGAAGTGACCAGAGCTGTTATTCATCTTTATATACTGCAGTGTGAATGTAGATTATAAAATCTCTGTTATAATACATTCCGGAGTAACCTCCCTTGTTGGCACACTTTAAAAATGATATTCCAGGTTTCAATAAAAATCTCCATGTTGTGGTAATGCTACAAAAGGATTTGTCTGAATAATTTTGTTTTGTGTAAAAGCATGCTATTTAGAGTGCTATAATTTTCCATTCACAGAAGTGTGTGTTACAAATTGGTGGCAATAAATATGCCAAGACACATGCTCTTTCGCTCCACACACACGCACACACACACACACACGAAAGCACATCAACACAAGGATTGAATCATGAAAATAAAATAAAATAAAATGTGCAAGAGCTGCTTTCTAATCACTCCCCTAACTTCCAATCAGAAGAGAATGCAGGAATTGTTTGAATTCTAGCACTTACCATTAAAGTGCATTCCTGGAGATTTCTATACTAGGAATAAACTTTAAAAATGGGAGTCTTAGAGCCTGATCATGCAGATCGTTTTAATCATATAAGGAATCAGACTGAATTAAAGGAAAGTGAATATGTACCCCAGGGTTGTGGGATTGGTACCTTCATTCAGTGAAGTTACATAATGTTCTGCTAGCTAGTGGTCTGCAGTCTGTGCAGCACTCTGATTTACTGTGCAACTTGATGGTGTCGAACATAATAATCTATCATGACTTGGCACATTCTCACAGTATATGTAATGAAGGGGCTTGTGATATTGTGGAATATAAGACATTTTGTTACCATCAATTGATCTTTGTAAATTCGGGTGATTTGTCTTCATTGTGAATGGTAGCGTTTTACAAGACTGCAGGCTGAAATGCCAACTGTTTTTTTTTCCTCATGTTGTTGTATCAAATACAGTATCGACTGTATCTTTCTGATATCCTCATGTTGTAAATCTAACAAACACATATTTTAATTGAATTTCAAAGGCCATTAAATTACAGCAATCTGTACAGTGCCTCTTCAGGCAATTTTTAACTATATGTTTTGAATACATTCAATATTGTAGGTACATCAGTGATGTTTTCTATGTCATCTTACTGAAGGTACTAGAATCTTTGGTATTGTTCCCATTTCCCCAAATTGGCTGAACTAGGATCAATGTTCTGGATGCACTTAAAATTTGTTGTTGTTAATAAATACATTTAAGATGTGTTATTTTTAGTAAAACACTTTCAATTTTCGTTCCCATGCATGTGATTATCTAATATTAATTTTGTTTCCTAGAGTCTCCTAAGTTATTAGCATATTTTGGAGGAAAAATACCCCCTATTAATTCATAAGGAATATTAGTGGGAAAATGTAACACATCCAATGCAGTCAGCCATTTAGAACTGCTTACGTTATACTCCCCTAACATATTTATAAAGCAAGGTGAATTTTCTGTATTTGATCGTAATTTGTGCAAGTAATTTTTAAGTTTTAAGTTTTAATTTAATAATCAAGAAACCTTGTTACAGACTCAAAGCTGAAAAGCATTAAAAAGGGTAATGCAGACTGGGAAACAAAGATACCTGTGCATAGAAATGGATGGGTGCATGAGGGACCCAAACCAAACCAATAGATCAGAGGAACCAGAATGACTACAAATAAGTTGACACTGCTTGCACTAGGTAGCTGGTGGAGGCCATGGGAGGCTATGGGAGGAGGAGGAGAGACAGGCACAGGCAGAAGCAAACTTTGTTCAGAGAGAAGTGTTTCAGCTGTGAGGTAAATAAATGCATTCATGAAGTGAGTACGTGTTGAGAAAATACTAGCAGAAGGGAAAAACAAGAGAGAGACCTCAGGGTTCAGTAGTTCCAAGGCACTTAAGCAAAGGCTTCTAGGTAGCCAGCAGCAGAAGTTGGAGCTTTTATAAGAAGGATGATCACTGAATTCAACTAGATTTCCTGCTAATCAAAAGGAAAATGTTCGTTATAGATATATTGCTCTAATATTATAAAAATGTGGTTTCTATTCTTAGCTATACGCGCACACGTACACACACACACCTTGATCTGTGGAGGGTCTTCCACCTCAAATGTGGTTTTCAACAACCATCTGGTTCCTCTGATCTCTTGGTTTGCTTTCAGTCCCTCATGCACCCATCCATTTCTTTGCATATGTATCTTTGTTTCCCTATCTGCATTACCCTTATTAATGTTTCTTAGCTTTGACTCTCCTAAAAGCCACTGAGTATCCCACTGAGTATCCCACTGATTCACCACCACCATCCCAAATCCCTTATATTTGAAATATTTAGGGTCTTCATGAGCAAAGTATGAACTATGAAAGAAAAGTATGAACTATGCACAAAGTTGTGTACTATTTGTGTTTCATAGAATTAGTAAGAAATAATCCCAGCATTTCTGATTTTTTGTAACACCTAGTATTGCCACTGAATTTGCGTTTATATGTGAGAATAATTGAGTTGCTGGAAGTAGCGCCATAATGTCTGTTTGTTGAAAGAAACTTTATCTCTATAAAACTGACACTTGTGATACAAGATTGAATTGAAAGTTGCACAGTTTTAGGCTTTCTGCTCTTTCTTTAGTTCAGAGATACTATTTTAAATATAAAAGCTTTATTTATTCTATTCACTGATGTGATGTGTATAGTTTACTTACACTCTTCCCTTCTAGGCTGCTGCCTGATTTTGGTGAGGGTAGCCTAAAATGCAACAGTTGAATATGGAGTCCTGTTTAGTTCTGGACTAGTAAGGCATGCATTACCCTATGTTGTGCTTCTTTATTTTCTTTGCCTAGTGGATAATAACTGTAACTGCAGCAGTAATAAGGATTACCATGCAGTTTAATGTGAGGCAGCCTGCTGAACTTTCATGACCTACCAGCATTCTCACAACACATTTAATGAAGGGATCTGCAACAAAGTGCAAGATAAGCCATTTTCTTCCCATCAGTTGATCCTTGAACTTCTTGGTGATTTGTCTTTAAAGAATCTTTCAGCATTTTACCAAGCTTCAGGCAAAACTGCCAACAGATTCTCTCCCGTTAATTATAGGATGCCTGAAGTCAGATAAAAAGACAAACACAACAGATGATGTGTAATCAGAAATCATATGTTGGCCTCAAGGAAGAAGAAACAAAGCTGATTATAATGGTGTTATATTTTATCAATGATCAAGGATTATGGTAGAAACAAATATATGCAATGTCTCAATATTTTTCTTAATTGTGTTTTTCAGATTTGGCAATCAACAACAAAATAAATATCACTGAAAAGGTAATGTAATGTTTTTTTTTCTATCAATGCTGTGGAGAAGCAGAAAGTGTAGGTCAATTGAGGACTTAAGTGGGGTCTAAACCTTGCGCAGACTGTCTGCACTGGGGTGAATTTCACCAACCTGAGCATATATTGCAAATATGTAACTTTTGGGTCAGGTGTCTTTAGCAGTTGTAAGGGTCAGAGTGGTTCAGATGGTGTCTAGAGAGATATCTATCCTGCTACTTCAAGTGTGCATCTCAGTCTAGGTACAAAGACTTGCAGTAGCTCCCCACTCATGGTAGTATGCTAAGAAAATTAGCATGGACATTGTGCAATGTGCAATAGATGGCAACTTGGGCTGATTGTTTGAGCTCCAGCCCATGGAAGCTCAGATCTACAGTGGGGGCCATGGAGGTGCAGGTAGCTAGAGATCTCCATCAGCATCTCTTGAGGAGAACCATGACCCTAGGCAATGTATAGCCATAGTGGATGGCTTTGCTGCCCTGGGTTTTCCTGACTGAAGTGGGGAAATAGATGGCACATGCATCCCTATCATGGCCCCTGCCCACCTGGCCTATGAGCATATAAAAGGAAAGGTGTACTTCTCAATGTTGTTGCAGGTGTTGGTACATGACAAAGGTCATACTGGCTACGTCTACACGTGCAGCCAACATCGAAATAGCTTATTTCGATGAATAACATCTACACGTCCTCCAGGGCCAGCAACGTCGATGTTCAACTTCGACGTTGCTCAGCCCAACATCGAAATAGGCGCAGCGAGGGAACGTCTACACGTCAAAGTAGCACACATCGAAATAGGGATGCCAGGCACAGCTGCAGACAGGGTCACAGGGCGGACTCAACAGCAAGCCGCTCCCTTAAAGGGCCCCTCCCAGACACAGTTGCACTAAACAACACAAGATACACAGAGCTGACAACTGGTTGCAGACCCTGTGCCTGCAGCATAGATCCCCAGCTGCCGCAGAAGCAGCCAGAATCCCTGGGCTAAGGGCTGCTGCCCACGGTGACCATAGAGCCCCGCAGGGGCTGGAGAGAGAGCATCTCTCAACCCCCCAGCTGATGGCCGCCATGGAGGACCCAGCAATTTCGACGTTGCGGGACGCGGATCGTCTACACGGTCCCTACTTCGACGTTGAACGTCGAAGTAGGGCGCTATTCCTATCTCCTCATGAGGTTAGCGACTTCGACGTCTCGCCGCCTAACGTCGAAGTTAACTTTGAAATAGCGCCTGACGCGTGTAGACGCGACGGGCGCTATTTCGAAGTTGGTGCTGCTACTTCGAAGTAGCGTGCACGTGTAGACGCAGCTACTGACTTTAGTGTGGGATGGTCAGGGAAGGATCACAACACATGCATCTTTAGAAATTCTGGGCTGTACAGAAAGTTCCCAGATGGGACTTTTTTCCCAGACCAGAACATCAAGATTGGTGATATGGAGATGCCTCCTGTCACATTGGGTGACGCTGCTTACTGTCTGCTTCCTTGTCTCACAGGGACCCTGGACTGTGGTCAGGATAAGTTCCATGTCAGACTCAGAAAGTGCAGAATGGTCTTTGACCATTTTAAAGTGAGGTTCAGGTGCCTATTGACGTTTTTGGACCTCTCAGAAACTAATGTCTCCACCATCATTACAGCATGTTGTGTTTTGCATAACATTTGTGAATCCAAGAGGGAGACTTTTATGAACGTCTGGAGTTCGAAGGCTGAAGCCATGAGCAGACCTTATTCACAGGCACCTACAAGGCTGCTCTCCAGTAACCATGCTAATGCTGCAGCAATCAGGGAGGCTTTGAAACATAGCTTCATGAATTATCTGCCAGACATATGACAGTGTTGTATTTTTCTGTTTTAATACCACCCACTACTCCCCAAAATGATTTGTGCTGCCCACCAAATGTGACCCAATAAATCTCACCGTGACTTTCACAAAAAGAATGCTGTTACTTGGTGGGAGGGGTTAAGTTATGGGAAGAAGACTGGAGGTGAAGGGATGGTTATTTTCCAAAATAGAGCTGAGCAGGTGTGCTATCAGTCTTGGTCCCTCCATCCCCACCTGGGTCACTGTGCTGTGAATTCTCTGCAGATCTTGGCTGTCCTCCATGAGTGCTCACAGTGATTTGTGCACCCCAACACACATGGGGTGTGTTGGGGGAGACACACACCAAAAAATCACACTGAAGTTATCATAAAAAGAATACTTTGATATATTGGGAGAGAGGGTTAAGCGTCATGGAAAATAAGCATTGTCAAGGGTGGAGGAACAGCCTTTTGGAGTGCCTGTTGGAGATAGAGTGTCAGGCTGTTGCCCTCATTCCCCACGTTTGGGGGCCATGATGACAGGGGGTGGGTGACCTGAATTCAGGAGCATCTGGGCAGCAGAGAACAGAGCCCCAGCCCCTCTGCATCTCTAGCATGGAGCTCAGGACCTTCGTTCGGTTGCTCACTGTCATTATTAGCTTTGCTGTGTCCTCCTTTAGGTGCGCCAATTACTCTCTCTGGGACTCAAGCATATTCTGCCATATTTGGTGGAGTATGCTGCCACTGTGCTTGTCTCTTTTGCTTTCAGTGGTTTCACCTTGAGCAGTGTGCTGCAGGATAAGATCCTGCTTGGACCTTTTGTGCTTCCTGACCCTGTTTCTTATGCTGGAGATGCCTGCTGGAAAGTGAAGTTCAATATTTAGATGCAATTCACACAAAGCACTTACCCATGACATGAAGGTGTGTCTGTCTATACTATCATTATAATTTTCTTTTTGCAAGGCTGCTTAAGGCTTCTTATGGATGGGATTCAAAGCACGCATTGCACAAGCCCTCATTTATCCAGACCATTTCCTTGTGGACACGGTAAGCAATTGTCTCCTTTACCAAGTGGGTGGGAGCAAACCAGGGGAATCAGGACAGTGTTCTGAAGCAGGGGAAAGATAGTCTTCAGAAATCTTCCTCATGGAGCTGGGTCTGCAGAGCCTGGAAGCTGTGTGGTGAGGCCAAGGGTGAAGAGGGGTTTGATTCCAGTTGCATGGAAAGCAGGGTGGGGATGGATCCCTGAAAAGTGAAAAGAAATGCCAGGGGAAGAGAAGTTCTCCAGCTGCCTGCCAGGGTATGGAAAAATACTTTCTTGGCAGTCCTGGGAGCTGCTCTAAGCAGGGAATGAAAGGCCATAAAAAGGAGAGCAAGCATCTGTGCTGTACATGCCAGCTAGTGGAAGCAGGGTCCACAGCCAAATGACGAGGGAAGGGGTGGAGATGGGTTTGGTTCCAGCCGCATGGACAGCAAGGTGGGGAGGGATCCCTGAAGAGTGAAAAGAAATGTGGGGGAAAAGGGACTTGGGAGGGGAGAAAGGATGGAGACCCTGCCAGCTGCATGGGGGAATGGGGAGAATGAGCACCCGCCAGCCACATGGGGCAGCAACACACTCCAGGGAAATGTAAAAGGGCAGAGAGCATTGCAAAGATACGTAATCCAAATTCTCATGCTTCTTTAGGTTGCCAAAGAAGACATCACCCTCCTAAAACTAACAGCCAGGGAAAAAGAAGAACTGATTATCCTGTGTAACCACAGTCCTGGAGAATTTGCAAAAATGCTGTGTGCACCATGCTACCAGATCACTATCTGGTTGCCTTCCATGGCAAGGTGTTCTACCATGGGAGCCGCTCTAAGACAGGCATACCCAAAAACCTGGTGCAAAAAAAACAAGTGCCTGGATGAAGCCTTCAAGGAGATCTCCAAAAAAGGATAAGCGCTCGATCCCCAGAAATATTAGCCCACTGTTCTGAGGGATGCAGTTCCATAGAAGACCTATACCTGTTCCCATATCTACACCTATACCCAGCCATAACCCACCTAGCATTCAGAAAAAAATATTCACCAGAACAGCTGGGGCTCAGGGACTGGCACAGAGGGGACCAGAGTACAGGGGAACAACATAAAGGGGACCAGTTCCAGGTCTATAGGAAAGAGCTCCAGGCTGTCAGAAACAGCTTCCACAGGTCCCTGGTGGTTGCCACCATTCTTCTCTCCATTGGCCTCTTCCTCTTGGCCTACCATTTCCTCTCAGCTCACCCTGGACTCCAGACCAGGGCCTCCACAAGCTTTGAAATGAAGAGTGGTCAATGTGGTCAGGTCCTCCTAGAAAGCACATGCAGCTGCTCATAATAGCAGCAGGTCTTTGGAGAGTACCGGACCACTGGTTGGCTTCCTGGTCTTTGTGATAGGCCACCCAGAGTTCTTTCACCTTCATTTGGCACTGTGTATAGTCCCAGGACTGACCTCTGGCAATCATCAACTGCAACATCTTATCATATATGAGAGTGTTTCTCTTGGATGCCTGAAGTCTGCTTGCCGCTTATTCCTCTCTCCAGACTGCAAGAAGATCCAGAATCTCCTGATGACTCCATGCTGGAGCTCTCTTGTGACCCTGAGAACTATTAGGCGGATCACTTGCCTGAATGCTCATGACTGCAAGAGATGGCTACCAGTGCCATGTGATGGCTACCAATGTGGTGCGATGCAATGGGTAAAACAAATTCTAGTTTCTGGGAGTAACTTATATTTCCAGGGGCTGCAGGTGATGAATTCAAATTTACAGGCTTCCTGTGACCTACTTCCTGCACACCTGGAAAGCAGTGGAGATTGAAGCAGCCATACATAGTGGGTAACTGTGCAGTTTTGTGGGATACATACGGGACACTTCTGGAGGGCAATAAATTCGATTTTAAGACATGGTGCTTCCACACCGGTCTTTATTCAAACTTTTAAATTTGAACTTGATGCTACATCCAGCCAGTTTCAGAGATGTTATGATATTGATATTAATGCTTCCTAAATCGAGCTAATGGTATTTACAATGAAAACAGTCACGTTGTAATATTGAACGAACTGCCTTAAATTCCAATTTGTCTCATAGAGTAGATGCAGCTTTATTTTCTCTGGGGATATTAGGTTTGGTCTACAAGGAGCTGCTCTCCCAGCAGCTCCATGCTAATGAGCAGTCTCACAATTGCAAATGGATGCTCATTAGCATATTCCCATGGCTCATTAGCATAGCTGTGCAAGATCTTGCTCTCGGCAGAGGTGGGTGCTGGCAGTAAAGAGGCCGTGTGGCTGTGCTTCTGCCGGAAAAAAAATCCTGTGTCACCAGGCCTTTATGCGTGCTCTTGTGTGACTATGCTAATGAGCTGTGGGAATATGTTAATGAGCAGCCATTTGCAGTTACAAGACTGCTCATTAGCATGGAGCCATTGAGAGAGGAGCTCTTTGTAGACCCAGCCCTACTGTTTTGTACTGCTACCCATCATCACACTATCTGAGCAACTTCCACATAACATTGAAAATGAGGTCCAAGGTGTACTCCATGAAGTTCAGTTCTTCTTCATGAACGGAAGGTAAACTACTGACATTCCTAAAAAGCAGAGTAGTTATTTTAAAATATAGCTTATAGGCAGCCAAGGATTTATAGTTAGGTATGAAGTTGTATACTATACATTTATTCTGCACCAGTAGGTTCTGTGGCTTGATACAAGATGTGACACGGAGTAAGAGACATTAACTAGCAAATCAGGTAAATGATAGACATTGATTTTCATGGCTCCTGTCAAGACAATATCTGGTATTTTGTAGATTTTTTGATTTGTTGAAGTTAGTTTAAAGAATCAAAGAACAATTTTGTGAAAGCTACACGCCACAAAATAAAAAATCCTTAGATTGCTCTCAAATTCCAGCAAATAGTCTCCTTTTTTAACAGAAATCATGCGCTAGTGAAATCTGTTCAGTCTCGTGCTTTTTAATTCACTCATTTTCTGACTTTGGATAAATCACATATATTTTCTGTGCCTCAGATTCTCCTATAAAATAAGCATAATAATATTTGTAATTCCTGCTTCCTAGGGAAGTTGTTATGTGGATTAATTAGCTCATGTTTATACAGCACTTTGAAAATTGTACATTGGTACACTAGTACCAACTATTATTATTATGAAACCTATTAAAACACAATGCATTGATCAATCAGCTCATATCAAAGAACATGTAGCTGCAAAAGATGTAATTAAAATTTGATAAACAGAATTACTGAAAATACATGAATTTCTGCACCACTTTTCCCTTTAAATATGCAGAGCTTTCTCTGTTTGTCACTATGCCCTATATTCCTTACGTCACAGACCAAGCAGCAAGAGATTTGAAGAAAGCCAAAATTTTCTTTATTTGAGAGCTCATTAAGTAGACTGAAAGACCTGTTCTACAAGAACTAATGGTTGCTATATAAAATGCCACATGAATGCCATCCAATGTATATTGGCCTATGTTTGTGGAGCTCATTAATGTAAACTGCAATTAATATTTTACCTAAAAGTAAGACTACATCATTTCTCCCAAACAACAATTAAATGGGATGATTTGCTGATTTGCATTTTGAAGCTTTCTAACCACTGCAAGAGCTTACATGAAAATCTGACATTTAGGACGTAATTGTAAATAAGATCTCAACTTCTAAATCACATAATAGCAATCCTGTCTCTTACACAATCACAATGAAGCATCTTTTGGATGCGTAGCAACTGTACATTCTTTGATCTCAATTGATAGATGTACTATTCTGTATGTGTGAGTTTGCTCATGATACCCTAGTTGCTACTACTACTACTATTGCTACTAGTACATTATGACTTTCTAATATTTTCTGTTACAAACTGCAATCATTAGCACAAAAACAGAATCATTAGCAAAAAATCCTGATATAAAAACATTTAAAAACAAAATAATTTAAAAAAAAAGTTAAAATTGACCATCATTAGCAAAACATTCCACCCCCCAAAATTATTTTATGTTAAGAGTCATAGTGTTACCATCAGGTTCAGATTGAGCCCTTACAGTCAGCCTTGAGTTTAGAACTATGAGACACTACTCTTTCCAAAAATAATGCCATAAATAGCTGTACCATCAAGATCCCATGCTGAGATAGAATTCCTCCAGAAACTGAGTACGGGAAAGTATTCTGCATCATCCTTCCACCAGAAACAACTTCTCTGGATTAGGACCATTGCTCTACTTACTCTCTCACCTAGCCACCCATTTGCTCCTAGGAGAAAGAAAGTTTTGGGTAGGCTGTATTTTCCCATTTTGTCCCCCTATCCCAGGCATCTGGTCAGGTCATGAGATCTGATTAGGTGTTAGACAGCTGCACTGGTGAAGCGTGGAGATTTGAATCTACAGAACATTACTCACCTACACGGTCACATAGGGCCAAAGGAAAAAAAATCACATTATTTCTGATTAGACAAAATAAAGGATAAACTATTGATTTCTAATGTGAAAACATGAATCAGATCCCCACATATCACTATTTTGCCTGCTCATCCAACTACCTAAAAATATCATTAGCTCATCCTTATAGTATTCTTCCTTTGTTTTCTCATTCCTTCTACCAATAGGTATATATCATCTATCTATGCATGTATACATTGATCTAGATATGCATCTGTTCCCTTTATCTTTTACGTGTGTAATTATATAATGAATTAAAATGGAGTCTTAAAATTAAATATCTCTAAACCAATAAAAGGTAAATCAAAAGTTAAAATTATGGCAATAAAAATAAAATATTCTATAGGACCTCTCATTCTTTGTCATTGTTTCATGTGTTAATTCTTCTCCCAATGCATTTCTTTAGTCTCTTTGATTAGGAATTCATCTACATCAGGTTTCTTTTCTCGCTCTACCTCATGAATACATCTTGTAGTGTTGGATTCTCTGGATAGTGTGTCTAATCTAATATGCTATTTTAAAATCCCTTTTCTATATAAAGTCCATACAACCGGCTGTCCTGAATGTCCCCGTTTCCTAGGTGAAGTTCTAAAGTTTAACTGTTAAATAGGTCTCTATTTTCAGCCACTAAAGAAAGCGTATAACATTGCAGAGATGAATAGCCCCATAATGTTCAATAGCACTATTCAAATAAATAACATATCTGTGGAAGTGTTTGCAGGATCAGAGTCTCAATTTGTGGTACATCTTTATCAGTACATGGATATATTTTTAAAAGAAAATCCTCTTCTGAGTTTCCTTTGATAAACAAAGTTGTGCATTCCTGGACATGGGTCCACATTGTAATGATTCTGAGGTTTGCTTTTACATGTTCAGTAACACAAAACTACTTTGAAATGGAGATAAATTTGAGATTATGAATCAGTAATTTAAAGTAAAATACATTTTGGTGTGAAATATTTATCCTCAGAAGAAGCATTTTAAATTTAGGAAATTCAGTTATTGTTATCCTAAAAACAAATTCCAAATAAGACAGGGAAATAAACAGATAAGGCACTAAAAATCCATAACTCTTCCCCTGTAGGGACAAAATGCATTAACTATGCAATTATGCAATTTCTTTGGTCTTTGATGCCAGAATGGATTATATTTGATAAACATTTTTCCACCTCCTTTGCCCCATTTGTTCTTGCAAATATTCAACAGATTGCATATGCAATTTTGAGCGTGCGTGTAGAGAAGACATACTCTACAAATTACCCAATGAAGAATAATTTTAAAACTTTTTGAATTTCTTATTCCTTGAAAATTGTGTTTAATATCAATGGGAAGTTTTACTGAAGGAAAGTAAAATGAGTCTCCTATTTATCTCTTACAATGTCTGTCAGGTCACTCTGAATTCTTTGTTTTTCAACCCTTATATTCCCAGTGTTTTTCCACAGTTTACAAATTTGAAACCTGATTTTTGGCTGCTGTATGCTGCATTTCTTTTAACCCTCATAAAATATTTTAAATGTATTTTACATAGTATTTGACATAAGATATAACCAGAACAGTATTCTCTTCTTTGATTTATATTGTATTCCTCTACCAATATAATTTAGCATCCTGTTTGCCTTCCTCTCTACAGCTGAATATTAGGTTGAAAATTTTATGGATTTTTCTATAATAGCTCCTTAATCCCTTTTCTAATAAGTATTCTGAAGTATCTCTCTACTACATAGATAGTATTCTCATTGAATTTTGAGTCTAAAATGTGTTATTGAACTTACAGTTTATTTGAACTAGATTTAACATTCCTTCATCTGGGCATTTGAGGAGTCTAAAACCTTCAGCACAACCTACTCTTTCTTTCCCATGTATATCTATAATATACAAGGACTTTTGCAGTACTTACCAAAAGACAAAAACAAAATGTAACAAAAAATCTCAGACATTCATCTCATTAGTCATTTGGGGGGAAAAATCAGGAGGGCGTAAATCAGTTTATATCTGAAGCCCTATTTGCAAAAGTTTCTTAGGCACCTAAGGCCAGATTTATGGGCATGTAAGTGCCTAACTCCCATTGATTGGGGGGGGGCAATTTATTCCATTACTTAACCACACTGAAAGCTAGCCCATTTTTCCTAATACCCTGACCTAAGCCTCCCTTTTTGCAGTTTGAACACATGGCTTCTTATCCTATCATCAGAGATTGAGAGGAATACTTTTTTTCCCTGCTACTTGTAGCAACCCTTTAGGTACTTGAAAGCTGTCATCGTGTCCCCTCTCAGTCATGTCTTTTCCAGAATAAACAAACCCAGTTCTTTCACTCTTACCTCACAGGTCATGTTTTCTAGAACATACATTACTTTTGTTGCTCTTCTCTGGATTTTTATTTTAATTTACCCATGTCTTTCCTGAAACGTATCACCCAGAAGTGAACACAATACTCCAGTTGATGCCTAATCAGCATTGAGTAGAGTAGAAGAACTACTTCTAGTGTGTTGCCTTATAATACATCACAGGATGATGTTTTCTTTTGTGCAAGAGTGTCACACTGTTGATTCATATTTAGCTTGTAATCCACTGTGACCCCCAGTTCTCTTTTCATACTACTCCTTCCTAAGCAAACATTTTCCATATTTTACATGTGCAATTGATTGCTTCTTCCTAAGTGCATTTGTCCTTATTGAATTTCATGCTGTTTACCTCAGACAATTTCTCCAGTTTCTCTAGATCATTTCGAACTATAATCCTATTGTCCACCAAAACACTTCCAAACCCCTCCAAGACTGGTATGATCTGTAAATATTTTAAATGTATTCTCTGTGCCATTATCTAAATAGTTCATGAAGATATTGAACTGATCCCTGCATAACCCCACTCTTTATGCCCTTCCAGCATGACTCTGAATCACTGATAACTACTGTCTGGGAACAGTTATCTGACCATTTATGCACCTGCCTTACAGTACTTCCATCTAGACTGAATTTCCGTAGTTTGTTCATGAGAATACATGTTCATGGGAATACATTAAATACATATTTAATGCCTTACATATCTAAAGTCCAGAAATAGCACATGTATACCTTTCATCTTATCCACAAGGTTTGTTACCGTGTGAAAGAAAGTTATCAGGCTGATGTGACATGATTTTTTCTTGACAAATCCATGCTGACTCATCACCTTCTAGATGTTTGCAAATTGATTCCTTAATTATTTGTGCTATTATCTTTCCTATTACAGATGTTAACCTGACTGGTCTGTAATTTCCATGGTTATCCTTATGTCCTTTTTTATAGATGGATTATATAAATATATATGTTATATATGTAAATTATATTTGCTATTTCCCATCTTTTGGAATTCCCCCCCCCCCCAAATTCCATGGCTTTTCAAAAATAATAGATAATGGCTCAGAAATCTCTTCAGTCAGTTCCTTGAGTATTCTAAGATGTATTTCCTCAGGCCCTGGTGATTTGAATGGATCTATCTTGTCTAAGTATTTTAATTTGTTTTGTTCACTGTTTTAGCTACTGTACCTACCCCATGTCATTTCTGAGCAGTGTGTGTGTGGGAGGAGAATCATACTGGTATCTCTCCAGAAGAATGATAGCATACCTTTCCCAAATTGATATGATTAAGTAACTCTTATTTCTGTTATTTGTTCCTTTCCCCAAGCAGCGGCCTTGAGCATGGATAAATTGCAAGAAAGAGTGGAGTATAGCATAGTCGTAGATCAGCTCACCAGATACATGCACATGTGCAGACTCCCCACAAGCAAATCAAGCTCTGTTGAAGCCATGGGCTGGTTTCTAATAAAAGACTTGAGTCTACATCCCATTCTGGTTTAAGTGGAAGTCTTGCCTAAATGCTACAAGATTGGACAACAGATTTGGCTAATGTTTCCACATCATAAAATATTTGCAACATTATATTAGTTGCAGATGATGCAGCACACATCAGAATGTAAAAAATGAAGCACTACTTATTTCCAATTTATAAGAATTCTGGTAGCAGGCTAGCATTAATCACATGCTACTTTGGGAGAAAGAATGTAATTATAGAAATTAAAAATGGAAATAAATCTATATTAGTTCATCCATCCCATTCCCCTGCCAGTGCAGATTTTTTCCCCTTGCAGTATATCCTGTGCTTTATCCAATTAATTTTAAATATCTGAAGTGAATGTACTGTCACCAGTCCCTTTAGTAGCGTATAAATTGTGTGAAATTAATATTACTGTTAGGAAATTTTCTAAACTTGTGCTATATATTTATTAGTAAACACACAGTCTTAATTTCTTTGCTCAATTTCATCCTATTACTCTGAAATAACTCTTTGTATTCTTTACGAGGTGTTTATATCATCTCAGTACTTCCAGATCCTTCAACTTGATCTTCCATCACTCGACTGTTTCCAACAAAATAATAGCACAAAAAGAGTAAAGAAAAAAACCAATAACTTCGGGTGTCAGAGCACGAATCTTTATTTTCAGCTCCGTTCCAGTGAGTTCATGTACCCTGAGAGTTGCTTTCCTTTCAGTTCTTTCATACCCAAAATCTGGAAGTGAAACTCAGCCAGAACTGTTGAGTTTTGTCTGGTTTCCAGTGAATATTAAGTACCAGACTAAGTTTTACTGGAATTTCAACACTGGCTCACTGAAAGCTAAAGAAAACTTGAACCAACCTTTCAGCAAAATTGCTTCTAGGTTTGTAATAATTCTCTAAGAGCAATTACTATAAGCCCTTTTACTACCATGGTCTGTCAGATTTGAGCTGCATGCTACCATCTGCTTTGTAAAGAAACTCCAGGGAAAATGATGTCTGGTAGGTGATGTTAAAGTAAGGCATGAGATCTTAATGGCCGGATCTTGCTTCTGTGAAGGTTTTTGCTGAGTCCTCCCGCCCCCAAAGCTATATAATTCTTTTTCACACCATTGAACAAGACAAGCATTGTTTGGGCAGAAAGATCAGATAGTGTGAAATTTGCATATTACTGGAAAATTCATCAGACACAGACACCAATAAATGACCTAGGGAATACTTTCAAGGAGTTTATTTCTTCGACAAATTTAATTTAGCATGCGAACCATAAAGGGACAGATTTTTAAAAGAATTCATGACGAGATTTTGAAATGTTCAGCATTCACAACAGGGACAGATCTCCAAATGAGCTCTGTTCCCATCTAAGCAAATAAATTAAGGACTGGATTTTCAGGACCCAGAGGCTAGGTTTTCACACTAATGGTCAAAATTTTGAAAGAACACAGCACTCAGACTGCTCAGCACTTTTGTAAGTCTTGCCTATTATTCTGGTGCATAAGGCAGAGAAGGTCTGTCTTAAAATATATTCCCAATTGTGGATTATGTGCTCTTAAAATCTGTCCCAAACACTTACAAAATATTTTAAAGGCCTGCAGGCTGACACTTTTTTGTCCTCTTGTTATCCTACCCCTTTTTAGTAGGGGGTAAATTTGTACCTGTGTGCTCTACAATGTGAGAGAATGAAACAAATATGCAATATACTTTGAATTAAAAAAAAAATATTTTCTTACAGATATTTATTGTAATGTTGCAAATCGATTCTCATCCCTTCCCTTTCAGCATTGTAGGTTTTTTTTAATTTTTCCTTAAGACCAGCCTAGACAAATGAAGAAAAACATGCAGCTTTGGCTGTATTGTCGACGCTGTTATGATTCAACAGGGAACTTATCTTAATGTCTATTTGTCCATTTAGATGTTCATTTGATTAATTGATGAGCACTTTGAAGTAGTTACACCCAGAAGTGTACAGACTAATTATTTACATATCTAGGGAGAATACTTAAGGTCTTACTCCGTTTCCTGTGTAAATTTTAGTTGAAATTAATAGTTTGAAAATGTAGAGGTGCAGTTCCCAGACCTGTCAGCTCCATACATATTTGCATGGATGGTTAAGTCAGTGAGGAGGACTATTGCCTATGAAAACATTTTCTTTTGCCTGCCTTTTCCCATTCACCTGCCACCTAGTGAAAAGTAACCAAATAGAGCTGCTGACTGTGGTGAAGGAACTTGCTAGTTCCCCAGTATTACAAACATGATTTAGTGAGTTTCACAATATTTGGTGTTTACAATTGAAGATCCATATTCTGGAGCCATGTGTTGCTGTGAGAATCTCAGCTTTTATGGGAAAAGCCCACAGTAAGAATCTAGTCTTCTTGGTTTTGGAGAAAAGCTTGAGAACATGAATACTCAGACAGGTAAGCGTGGCACACCAAGAGTGAATAAAAAGAACCCACCTTTGTTTATTATTAAAATTCTCATGACTTTGAGCCAAATTCCTCATTCTGAGGATCCCAAGTCATGATTAGAGCTGGTCTACAGACCAAATGTAATGGCAGCCCAAAATCAAAACAAATTTGAACTTCCAGATTGCGCCATGAAATAAATATCCTGGAAATCAGCATTTTCACCTTATTGAAATGTTAACTTTCCACACATTTTAAAACCCTTCACCTTGATATGGTTGAAGAATTTTCTATTGACTTAATTCTTTCCCATGTAGGCTACATCTATACTAGCCCCAAACTTCGAAATGGCCATGCAAATGGCCATTTCAAAGTTTACTAATGAAGCGCTGAAATACATATTCAGTGCCTCATTAGCATGTGGGTGGCCGTGGCACTTCGAAATTGATGCAGCTCGCCACCGCATGGCTCGTCCAGACGGGGCTCCTTTTCGAAAGGACCCCACCTACTTTGAAGTCCCCTTATTCCTATGAGCAGATGGGAATAAGGGGACTTCGAAGTCGGCAGGGTCCTTTCGAAAAGAAGCCCCGTCTGGACGAGCCGCGTGGTGGCGAGCTGCATCAATTTCGAAGTGCCACGGCCGCCCACATACTAATGAGGCGCTGAATACGTATTTCAACGCTTCATTAGTAAACTTCAACATGGCCATTTGCATGGCCATGTCGAAGTTTGGGGCTAGTGTAGACACAGGCGTAGTGTAGTATAAGAAAGTAGATACTTAATGGTCTGATCATGTCCTGCAATAAAGGTGCAATAACTGTGTTGAATTCAACATATTCCCTTTTTTTTTATTTTATTAACTCAGCCTGTTCTGGTGGAAAACAGTCTAGTCAGAAAGCTTTCGCTCATCTCTACCCATGAATTCTGAATGCTTGGAATTGGTAACAATGACCTCAGAATGTGCAGAAGACAAAAGCCTCTCCCATGCAGTCCTGAAAATACAGACCTGAAATGTGGTTGCAGCACTCAGTCCTTCTGTTAGTTCTTGAGGAGGGGATAAGAATCTCACTGTTGCTGCTTCTCCTCAGCCAGATTCTGGGAAGATGAGATGGAAGAGAATCTTGTTGGTGCTGCTACCTGTCTGGTAAATCTAGAATTAAGGTGATTTCCTTTTTCTCAGTCCTGGGAGGATGAGTTTAGGATCCCACTACTGTTGTTGCCATCACATATCTGAGAATAGAATGAAGATTTTGATGATGACACTTTTCCAGTCCTGGAAGAGGGGGAATAAGGATCCCCTGTTCCTGAGGGCAGAGGAATGGTGGGTATTTGGAAAAGAAGTGTACCACCTCCCATTGCCTCAGAATTCTTAAAGGGAAGAGAAAGTTGTTAAAAAATGAAAATGCTGGTGAGTTTTGAGTGATACTCAAGTGAGGCTTGGTGAGTGGCATTTTAGTGAAATGTTCCATCCCCTTTCAGATTTATATATTCATAGCTATACAAATCTTTATTCTTTTTGTACAAATGTGTCACTTACGAGTTTTTGATTTGAGGGTGCTAGGATCATGGACCAGAAGGAATGAACTGACTGCAGAGTACATAACCTGCCATCAATATGTTCTATGGTACAGCAGCACTGGTTTAAACAAAAGCAGACGGAGCAATTGTTTTACATTTTTTTGTTTCATTTCAAATGTGGAAAGATTTAAAAAGTTGAAATTGTCCAAGCAGCAGTTTCAATCTGATTTACTTTATATAGCATAAGTTCTGTACTAAATTAGAGTTGTGCTAAATTTCTACATATATATTCACCTATAAGTAAATCTAATGAATCAGAAACCAATGCCCCAACCTGCTGCACACACACAAAACACCATTAAATTACAGGATCAGACCTTCCATTGTTATTGATACAGTTATTCAGCTGCCTCTGTTTCATCTTAATGATATCTTTGTTCAAACTTTTAAAGTGGTGCACAGAGTGACTTGGTTAATTTATCTGTCTACTTTTACCATGTGCATTTAAAACTTACAAAGCAGTTATGCTTTAGAATATGTTTGATTTTCTGACTGAAAACCATTCTATATATTGTACCAGTTATTGCTTTTGGGGCTATTATCCAGAAGGGATTATTAACATTGCTACCCAGAGATACTGTAAACAAGAAAAAATACAGTCCTTTATTCCATTACTCTAATTTACATTATAAACAGAGGAGTTGTAGAGAACAGGCATCAAGTTTGAAGTTGAGTCTTGGTAGCATCAGGTACTTATTTCATGTTACTGCTATCATAATGTTTAATTTTATATCAGATTAGAAGATGGATATGGTCTGTATTATTCTGGCCCTGAAATAGAATGCATCTGACAGAAAAATGAGGTATATCCACAAGATTATATGCTCGCCAATTCCACTGATACAAAGAGAAGGGTAGCTATATTTTACTCATATTTATTGCCCCCTTTAGGCTTAAAACTAATAAACACTTTTACTTTCTTGAGTGCTTTACATTTACGAATTCTAATTTTGTTCTTCTTTCCTTTGAAATGTTATGTAGCCAAATTCTGAAAATTGGCACTCAGATCTTAAATTCAATCAAATGTTTTTTATTTAGAATATTACTCACCTATAAAAACTCATATTTCTCATTTAGTGATTTACTTGGTCATTTACAAAAAATCAGTTTTCTATTTATTTAAATAATGTATCTGGATTTTTTTTGTTTCTTCACACATTCCATTTCTCTCTTTAATTAAGTTAGCCATTTATGTGGTCATCATGCTCCTGTACCACTTAATCTACATTCGAGAGCTACGTTCCACCATAAACTAATGCTTCACAGAGTACAAAGCCAGAAAAGATCAGTGTGATCATCTAATCTGGTTCCCTATATAGCACTGGTCATAGAATTTCCTTGAATAACTGAACTAGACATATATTTTAGAATGATATCCCAGCACATGTACAATGAAGATGTAGATCTCCTATTTCTTCAAGAGGCCTCTGCACAGTTGTGCTCTTTAGATGCCTAGACAGTGTATCTTGGAGTGGCCAAACCTTTTACTATCAGTGTCAATGGTAATGCTGTCATGCCCTCCACCTCTCTCTTTGCAATTCCAAATAGTTGGAGAAGGAGGCTTTAAGAGGAAGTTTGCTGCACCAACCACTTAATTTGTTTTCATAACAGGTAGACCAGGAACCTCCCCAAGTCCTCAGACCCCGATTTATCAGAATGGGTCGTGTCCAATGTTTCTGTCTTCTTAATGTAGAGAGTTCTTTCTTCTTTCTTGTTCCCCTCACCCCAAGGATCTTAGTGCACTGACACAGGTCCTTGATCCTGCTGTGTTGTGACCAAAGAGAGTTGCTGTCTATCCTGCTTTGGATGAAAATGTGCATTACTTGGCCTGCTTTGGAGAAAGTTATTTGCCTTTTCATTACTCCATATGCAGCAACTTCATCTACAGGGCCAGAAATATTCTTCAGGCTCATCTCCGAGCGATTATTGCCCAAAGCACTAGCAGCTAATTCTTCTATCTCCACAACACTGGGACCATAAGTGTTGGGAGACAAGCATCAGCTACAAGCCCTGAGGAAGAAGGGGAGGTTAGAAAGCTGGTGAAGTACTTGACTGGAAGCAAATCTAAGGGACCATCATTCTGAATCATCAAAGATCAGATACGACATACTGATAAACATTTAGCCTGAGAGGTCTCTGCCTCAGCTGAAAGAGACTGTCCTAGAGAACATGATCCTCAGAATCTGGTACTTCTCTTTCCAGACACTAAAGTGCAAATGTGTACAGATAAGGCTCCAATCAGGGAAGCTGACACCATGACAGGGATCCACACCGTGACATGATTCTGAGGCTATTGCTTCCATTACTGAAAAGGTCCCTGGTGTTTCCTTGGAGTTGTTATTCATATTGGATGCACAACACTATGCAGGTTCAGGTTCTCCTCCTTGAACCCTTTGACTACCCTATTGAGACTTTCCTTTGGATCAGAAAGTCCCTCATGCAGCAATGTTTACATTATCCTCTGTGCTTAGTGATAAAGGAAAGACAAGTAAAGTGATTGGATTGATTCTTCCTTCTCTAAAAAAGAAAATTATCCTTATAAGGCTAAATGGTCTCCATAACTATGCAAACCTCTCAGGAGACCCTAAACCCTAGAAACCTATGTCTCACCTCTTTTTGCTTCTAACTTAACTAAGTCATTGTGGTCAACCTTGGAAAACGCCTCAAACTGAAACTCAGATGTGGAATTGGATCATGATAGGATTGATAGCTATCCAAATCCTTCCTTTCCATGAGAAGGAAACATGGAACTTAGACTATGTCTATACTATGAGATAAAATTGATTTTAAGGCATCTAGCCCGATGTTAGCAAGTACCTGTCTTCACTGTAAATTCCATTCACTCGATTTATGGAGCACTAAAATCGATGTAATATCGATATCATAATATTGTCATAACCTGACAGGTGTAGCGTTCAGGTTGAATCTAAAATTCCGAATGAAGGGTAGTGAGGAAGATCATTGTCTTTAGATTGAATTCATTATCCTCCAAAGATGTCCCATATGCGCCCCACAATGCTCCACAGTTCTGCACTCTTGGCCTTTTCCTTCTCTACTGCTCTCAGGTGCACAGGAATTAAGCAACAAGAAGACCATTTCAGTGTTGATAAGTGCAAAGTAATACACATTGAAAAACCCAATTACAACTATACATACAAAATGATAGAGGCCAAATTAGCTGTTACCACTCAAGAAAGAAATATTGGAGTTATTGTGGATAGTTCTCTGGAAACATCTGTTAAGTGTGCAGCAGCAGTCAAAAAAGCTAATAGTGATAGGAACCATTAAAAAACAAAGAAAGAACAAAACATAAAATACCATAATGCCTCTTTGTAAATCCGGGGCATGCTAACATCTTTAATACTACGTGCGGATTTGGTCACCCCATATTAAAAAGATATGGTAGAATTGGATCAGGTGCAGAAAAGGACAACACAAATGATTAATGCAAGGAATGTCTTCCATATGAGGAGAGATTAAAAACAACTGGGATGTCTCACTGAATAGTTCAAGGGAAATACCATTACAACATTCATCATCTTCCACTTTAGGTGCCAGTTGCATTTCTTTGACCTGGTCTTCTCTAACCAACCTATGGCCATGTGTATTTTATTTCATATCTGAATTATTTTGCACAGTATGAAACCCTTGCCAAGACACAACACTCCACTGCACATATTTCTCCCCTGAACAGGTGATAGAAGAACAATTACCTGAGAGATATTACTCGCATCAGCTAATTCACGGTTGGAAGGCACTCAGCTACTATGGCGATGACCATGAGATGAGAACCAGCATACATGTCAGTCATAGGCATTTACCAAAACTGTTTGAAACCTTGAATATGTATAGAACTGCAATCTTTTAAATTGTCCTTATCTCCTTGAGTACTGGTATCAGGATTTTCACAAATAATGAGTACCTGGTAATACAAAGTGTATAACCTTTACTAATATGGGCTGTGCAGCCACCAACATCAGAATATAAGAGAATATCATATCAAAGCAGTTTATATTTCTGACTATAATATATTGGAATATAAGCCAATCACATTAAAGCACCAAGTTACTTTCAAATATAATTGCTTACAAAAGGCAATGTCCACTCATCTTCGTGATTGCTGATGTCCAAATGAGTATGGAAAATCCCTTGAAGGGAACAAAGGAGCTTCATTTCTGCACAGTAACTTCATAAATCTATTCCTGATTATTCTCACAGTGCTGCCTAAGAAACAGAGTGATATGTTCTGCAGAACTTGCATTTTATATTAGAGTGTTATCATTGTGATCATAGACACAGGTGGGAACTACTGAGGTTCACTTCACTGTTTGGTCATCTGAATTGGTCAAGAAACACCATTTTACTACACAGAAGGGCTATGAAACATCATTATACTACACAGAAAGGCTATGTCTACACAACATTCCTCTTATGAGAGAGGAATGCAAATGAGGGAACCCGACATTGCAAACGAAGCGCTAATTTACAAATCTTTTACTTCATTTACATAATCTTGCATGATCGCAATATCAGGAGAGATTTTGGGGGAAAAAACAGCCGTGTAGATGGGGTTCTGTCAGTGAAAACCCCCTTCATCAACAGACCCTTAGACCTCACTTTTTTCAGGGATAGAAGGCTGTTGATGAAGGGGGGTTTTGCTGACAGAACCCCGTCTACATGAATGTTTTTTTCACCAAAATCTATCCCAACAGTGATCACATGAGATTATGCAAATGAATCATGAGATTTGTAAATCAGTGCTTCATTTGCAATGTCGAGTTCCCTTATTTGCGTTCCTCTCTCACGACAGGAATGCCATGTAGACGTAGCCAAGGTGAAATTCACTTTCATGCAGAGGCCTAGCCAAAGACCTTAAGATCCACCGAAACGCCTTTCTGAGGGCTTTAATTTCAGTTTAATGGTGCCTAAACATTGATTTATTCTTCTGTGCAGGAGTGTATCTCACTTCACATGAAAAATGTTATGCACATAGCACTTTCCCTCAGTGAAATTTAACCTGTTTAACAAACAGTAATGAATTGAGTCTCATCATTCTGCTCCTTGGGAGGACTGCATTAGTGCTTTCTTTCAAGTTATTTTAATATGGAAGCCTAAACAATTAACAATAATTTTATATAACAAGAGTTATTATATGTATAATTCAGGAGAAAACCAATTAAGTCTGCCATATAATGAGTAATGATGCTGAAATAAGAAATCAATTTCCATATAATTTGGAAGGTGCAGTACCATAAATTCTACATCTAGGATCAATAATTGGCAATAAAATATCAACCCATAATTCTCCAACTTCCACAGGCAAACTGCACATTAACATAAAAATAAAACTTCAAGTTTGAGTTTACACTCTACACAGTATGATCCACATGGTCAAAAAATGTGATGGATCCAATGAAATTTGCCATCTAGAATCAGTCCAACAGACCTAAAAAGGCATGAACAGACACCTTATATCCCTTCTGGGACCCATGAAGGGCTCCCCACAGGGCTCAAGCTTCAGAAGGAAGGAGCAGTGGGACAGAGTAAAGTCAGGAGAGACACTGAATGTCAAGTTAAGTCTCAGCCGTATGGGGAACATGCTAAGGAGTAAAGATGATTTCCGTCACATGGTGGGGCACCTTCTTATCTACACACACACTATTTTAGATGAGTTCTATGGTAACCTAAGCCAAGAGAAATACAGAGGACTTGGAAGCACCAGAAAATCACTTAGCTTACATTTGAATGGTCCTGATCAGAGGAGAATCCTAAAATCTGGAGGATTGAATCCCTTTGTCTGAGTATGTATACACGTGTAGGAAAGTCCAATAGCCTACAATGGAATTTGGAGAAAGCACCATAAAGTTCCCCTGTAACAAGGAAATTCTATTGCCTGTGTTAAGAAGAAGCTAGAGTAGATGAAGACAGGCTCCCCATTTCTCTCCAGAAAAACACTGACTGCTAAACCTTCTTGATGACTTAAGCAGAACACAGTTCTACCAAGGTATCTTCACAACATGTGTTTATAGTTTGCCTCCTTGAACTTCAGATACAGTACAACCATATTGCAGCAGTTATGAGGAATACTTTCCTGCTTCCTGGGTTATTTTTTTATACAGTATGCTTGCCTTCTGGAGTCTCCAGCTAGTGAGCTAATTTCCTCATTAATTCATCATGTGAAAGGCACCTACTTACCCATAACACCTCACATGATAGGTGCATCGCTCTCAGTTGATTGATTATCAAACTATAGGCACTGATTTCTGCTTTAGCCAAGGGGTGCTGGACCCACCTTCCACCTCAGGCCCTGCCCTCATTTCATTTCTTCTCCTAAGTCCCTGGCCCTGCCCCACCTCCTTCCCACTGCTTCTCTGACCCTTCCCTCTTCTCATTGCACCCCTTCTCCCAACCCCCCCAGCTCTCCTGTTCCTGCCCCTGCCCCATGTCCTCCCCTGGGTACCACATCCCCACTCTTCCCCCACTTCCTGAAGTTTCCTGAATGCCACAGATCAGCTGTTCTCAGCACTCCAGAAGAAGAGGGAGGGTCGGGGAGGAGATGGTCAGCTGGGCCAGCAGCAGTTGAGAGGTGTGGGGATAAGGCGAGCAGAGAGGGCACCTTGTCCCTAGTTGGTACTCAGTGCTCACCATTTTGCTCCTTGGGTGCTCCAGCCTGTGAGAGCTTATGCAATCATGCCTATGTGTCAAAATATATGTGTATGATGTTAGCACTTAGTTGGAGTTCTGCTGATCAGCTAACCACATTGTGACTCTGTCTGCTGAGCAGAGCTTCAGTGTCTTGTAATCTCACTGACTTAATAAAAGAGCTTATTGAAATTTCAGAACCAGTTGCCTCAGACCTGATGGGTAGGAGGAGGCAGCCCAAGACATTGTAGCCACCCACTGGGGAAAGATAAAGCAGAAGGCCCTAACATTTCTTGGTGCTGAAACCTGGGATGCTTTCTATTGATCCAAATAAGCATGCTTTCCGTTCTGGTGGAGAACAATGGAAGGGTTTAAATTTTCAAGTTGGCCCTAGAAGTGTGGATGCAACAGAAAGGGAACCCTTTTGGGTTTCCTCAACACACTATGGTATAAGGTTGAAAGATTTTTTTAAATAGAGCCCTGAGGCTAAAAAACAAAAGTAGGAACGGTGCATGAGTATCCTTCTGCAAGGTCTGACGCTGTGAATTCAGGCCTTGGCTCAGAAAAATAATACTTTTCTGACATGTGATGATAAACTGAAAATGCAGTTAGCAGGTACCATTGAGAAGAAGGACATGTGTAAGTTATATGTTGTATCTTGGGCAGCGAGGAGGAACATGAGAAAGTAGTGGCATGGGTCTGAATGTAGACTTAGCTTATGATCTTCTATGACAAACTCAGACAGGAGATGGAGGATTTATTACCACAGAAGCCAGGACAAGACCAGTTAAAAGCTCTTACTGGTTGTCCTTCAGTTGATTAAGAAAGGGTGAAATAAATAGTCCAGGGGTTGCTAAATCTGTGCACCTGCAACAAATTGAACAGTAGACACACAGATATTAAAAATTTCCTGATAGGGTGAGAACTAGCTCCAGAACTCTGGTTTTCAGTGCCCAGGGGGGCAATAACACCTTTAACAGAGATCCTGAAAACTTTGGAAGACAGAGGTATAATAACTTGAAGAGGGGGCTGGGATAAGGGGGCAAACTTGGAGGTGGGGCCAGGATGGGAGATTGAACTTGGGGGGGACAGGATGGGGAGGGGCTGGGAAGGAAGGGCTCAATCACCCACCGGCATGGAGGGCCAGGAGCCATAGCAGCTGTGGCTGCCTCTACTGCCCCAGGTCTGGGGCCCCTGCATAGCTGGAATGGGGATAGGACCATAGGGAGGGAGGGGTGGGGTGGGGGAACCAGGGTCTTGGCCTCCTCAGGGTGTGTAGGGGGCACTGTTGGGCTACAGGTGGTGCACCCACCCTGACCAGAAGCCAATGGACCAGTTCAAGGTGGGAGGGCAGGACTGGTCTGCCAGGATGTGGGTGGCTACAGGAGCGGCAGTTGCAGGAGAGTGGTTGCAGGAGGGGTGGCTGTGGGGGAGGGGCAGGACAGTGCAGGGCTGGGCTGGTGAGGGAGAGGGAGAGGGAGGCTGGGCAATGTGGGTGGCCACAGCCTGGGCCAGCGTGCCCAGGCTGCCAGCCAGCTGCACCCACACATCTGGCTCCAGAGCCAGCCAGCCCCAGAGCACACCAGTCATCTCTTCCATGACCGCCTAGCTGGTGGCCACCTCCTCATCCTGCCATCACGGTCTTCGAGTTGCCCAGCTGCAGCCACTCGGAGATGCTAGCTGGGGTGATGGGGTGGACTCCCAGCTCCCTGCAGCTGCAGTCCAGTTGGATGGGCTGGGGCAACTCCCATATGGAGGACCTGTGGAGACAGAAGAGGACAGGAGGATGGCCCGTGAGTGTTGTGTCCCAGCTCTGGGGGCCAGGGCCCCCACTCCACTGGCCTCCAACCACTCTTCTGCTGTCCAATGGCCCGGGAGCCCCATGGGATCCTGATGCCAAGGGTTTCCTACGTGGTGAGGGTCGGGCCATGTTCAGTGTCCCCCCCATCTTTCCCCAGGCATGAGGGCTACAAGGCTATTCCCGGGGTAGGGGCATCTCCAGGCTCTGTGACATACCATGCTCCCCATACCTACCTGCTGCAACCTCCAGGAGCTCAGGCAATGCTCAGGTGGAGGAGACCTGGCTAGTCATGCCAGAGGGGAAGGTGATGATGATGGTCCTCTCACTGGACCCCTTGTCATTGCTCTCTGTCTCAGTAGGCAGGTCCCTGCACATGGGACTGATGGTGCTGGGGCCCACCTCCCTGTCAGTGTCCATGGGGGAGGGAGGCAGCAGTGTCCACCCGGTGTTGTGGGGCACACATCTCTCTTGGCCCCAGTAACAGATACATCTCCCTGTAGTGGGGTAGTGGGCTGGCTGTGCCCCCAATTGGCTCAGAGCATCTCAGGCTTTGCAGTATGCCTGCTGCATCTCCTTCACCTTGGCCCTCACACTGTCCCCAGTGTGGCTGGCGTGGTCTTGGGTGGCCAGCCTGTCAAAAGCCACCCTGGCCAGCTGTCAAAGGCCTCAGCATTCGGGTGCTGGCTTGCCAAATGACTTCCTCCTCCCCCTATAGAGCAAGGAGATCCTTCACTTCCCCCTCACTCTAAGAGAGGCCCCTCTGGGCATGTGCCTTATCCAGGCACTGTGATCCCTCTGAGGTATCATCCAGGGCCTCCAGGAGGGCAGAGGTGTCCTCCCATCTTGCCATGGTTGGCAGGGGTGCGGATGCTGGCTGGTGCATCGAGCTGGGAGCCCATGCTGCCCTGCTTGTGGCATGCTCTCAGCTTTCTGCCTGGGGTTTCTAGGGAGCTGCTTCCTGTCAGGCAGCCGGCAGGGACCATAGAGCCCTGCCTAGGGTGGCCAGAGTGTCCCTGTGCTCCAGAGGTGCCACCACCATAGTGGACCCCTTACTTCAAAGTAGTGAGTGTAGAGCGTCTACACACACCCTACTTCAAAGTTAAACTTCGAAGTAGGGCACTACTCCATTCCTGGGAATAGAGTAAGGACTTCAACGTTAGCCTCCCTTACTTAGAAGTTAACTCTGAAGGAAGGGAAAGTGTGTATAGACACTCTGCAGGCTACTTCAAAGTAGCCCCTTATTTCTAAGTTAACTTCCAAATAAGATCCTAGTGTAGCCGCACCCATTGTGTTGAATCAAAAGAACATAGTTTAGATCATGAAAACTTCAAAAGAAATTTGAAATGTGAATTAATTTGTTAAATAAAGTAAAAGCCAGTGAAACAAATTATAAATAGGACCTGAAATGAACCCTAATCCTAAGAAATATTCTCCCTTGAGGACTGATGAGGCAACAAGGAGTAAAATCCTGAAAAAATGGGAGCAACCTGAGACAGGCCCAGTTATTGGGAAGAGAAAGAAAAGAAGCGGAAAGGTAAGCTGCACTGATAGCACAAGAACAGGATGTGGCCAGTAAAGTAAATGTAGCTTCAGGCTGTCAATCAGTGTTTGTTGGGTGACCTTTAGAGTTATGAACATGTACAGAAGGGACTCCTGATCTGAGGAGACGGCAATGTGCCAAAATACTTGGCACTCTACCAAGATAAATTGAGTAAAGCTTATGGTTATGACTGATGGTGCAGCCAGACTATGGTAATGTGGAATTCAGACTATTTCTTATGGCCAGTATTCGTGTGAAAGGCACCCAGAGGAGAAAGAGAGAGTGGCCCCAAAGAGTCCAGTCTCAGCTGCTGACAGTCAGAGAGCAGTAGCACCCTAATTGACAATGCTCATTAGGTGGTACAAGGCAAGTAACACCTGATTAATTTGAAAGGGGAAACAATTTTTGCTCAGTTTTTAAACCTACCTGTTCATTTTTGAAGACACTGGTTTAACAATAATGTCCATCAAAAATTAAAGAAAAGATCTCGTGAATAACCCATTATCCTGCCTCTTTTAGCAGGCTGATCTGATGGGTTTGGTCCTGCGTAGGGAGGGGGCTGGACTTGATAGCTTTTTTAGGTCTCTTCGGCTACGTCTACACGTGCATGCTACATCGAAATAGTCTACATCGAAATAGTCTATTTCGATGAATAACGTCTACATGTCCTTCAGGGCTGGCAACGTCGACGTTCAACTTCAACGTTGGGCAGCACCACATCGAAATAGGCGCTGCGAGGGAACGTCTACACGCCAAAGTAGCACACATCGAAATAAGGGTGCCAGGAACAGCTGCAGACAGGGTCACAGGGCGGACTCAACAGCAAGCCGCTCCCTTAAAGGGCCCCTCCCAGACACAGTTGCACTAAACAACACAAGATCCACAGAGCCAACAACTGGTTGCAGACCCTGTGCATGCAGCATGGATCCCCAGCTGCCGCAGCAGCAGCCAGAAGACCTGGGCTAAGGGCTGCTGCACACGATGACCATAGAGCCCCGCAGGGGCTGGAGAGAGAGCGTCTCTCAACCCCTCAGCTGATGGCCGCCATGGTGGACCCCGCTATTTCGATGGTGCGGGATGCAGATCATCTACACATGCCCTACTTCGACGTTCAACTTCGAAGTAGGGCGCTATTCCTAATGAGGTTAGTGACTTCGACGTCTCGCCACCTAACGTCGATTTCAACTTCGAAATAACACCCAACACGTGTAGCCGTGACGGGCGCTATTTCGAAGTTGGCGCCGCTACTTTGAAGTAGCATGCACGTGTAGACACGGCCTTCCAGCTCTGTTGTTCTATGAGTCTATGATTCTAAGGCTAGAAATCTCCCAAACTGACAAAATGGCTGAAAAGCAGGAAAACCAACATTACATTTTCTCGCTTTCTAAGTTCACAGGTCCAGCTGTCTCCCCTTTACCGTATTTAAACTGTTCAGGCCTTCTCTTTTCCAAAAGTGGAAAAGGAGATCAATTCAATTTATTTTTTCCACTGGTCACCTTTAAGAAAGTGAATGTTTCCACTGAATAGGTCAGTAATTTGGCTTCTAACATGTAAAAAAGGGACACCAGAGAGCAAAACCCATTTACAAGATTGACTAGTCTTCTGCATTAGCAGGAAGACATGTTTTTATTACCCTAGGTGCAAAAGATAGATACAGATAAGGGAAATGTGTTAAAGAGTCCTTCTTGTCATGCATATAAGATACCAAACAGGGCTGTTACCAGTTAAGCAGATTGCCATTTGGGAATAAATATTCCAGTGTTATATACTAGCCGAAGACAAATTAAATATGTGGTTTTGTTCCTTGAATATGTACAACTGCTGATGACATGATTATTGTTGCTGCTTATGAGACTAAGCACAATAGCCCACTACCAAATGTTGCAGTTTATGAGACTAAGCATGACAGCCCACTAACAAATGTAATTCAGAAAACCAGAAAAAAGCATTAGGTTGATTATAGAGGATATACAGAAAAAAATGTAGCTAAGGAAAAGCATATGTCTGATGTACTGATTTCACAAAGAACTGGACCTGATAAACTGAAGGTTAGAGCTATAACTCAAAGGTTGGCTCTTGAATATAAAAAGGCTCTTCTGTGAATGCTAGATATGATCAAGTGTCTAATCCAGCAATTCATTCACCTACTGTATCACTACACCTATTTAAACAGAAGCTATGGGGTCACTATGGCAGCAAGAAGGTACTCCAACAGCATGTATAAAGGATACATTTACTACTTCAATTGTATTTTAACCTGCATCTTCAGCAATGATCAGGATACTGGCTTTGCAAATTTGAAAAAATAGCTTGGGGCAATGATTTGCATTGCCAAAATGTTCAATCAATGTGTTTGAAGCCCCTGCCAGTGCAAAAATTTTATTCCACTAACAAAACTATAACTGATTAGTAACATTTATTCTGGGTAAAGAATTGCCTGTCAGCGATGCTTTATCCAGAGCAGTTGGAGATTGTCGTGATCAGGTACTGGAAACAATCACCATGGAAAGAGTAGTTTATTTCATAGGAACAATGGAGATGAGAAATAGTCCCTAGCTGGAAACTCTGCATGGTTGAGATACAGTGTCAAACTGTCTTGTGGGTTGCAAATACTTGGCACTAAGATAAAGAGAAACCTGGAAGAAGTAAACTGGAAATAGGTGCAATACATGTATTTATACAGATGCTAAAATGTAACTAACATGACAGATACAAACAAGTATATCAGACACACTAATTATTTTGGTCTGTGAGGGATTAGCTGAGGATAGTTTAGAGTTAGTGACTGACAAAGTGTTTGTCCCATGGAAAGCTAGGGAATAAATATTCAAACATCTGAACAAAAGCAATTGGAATGTTTGCAGGCCTACCATTAGGGCTTTTCCAATTTATACCAAGGCAGACCCTGCCCCCTTCCACTCTTCTTCCCTCTGAGGCCCAGCCCTGCCAAGGCTAGAGTAGAGCCAGGTTGCAAACCCCAGACTGCTGTGGAATCCATATGGATCCTCCACCTGTCCATGGGGCAGGGAACTCAGAACAACCCTCTGCCTGTGTTTCTGCCTCTGAAGCTGTCAGCCCAACCCAGGGCAACTTGGTAGCAGACGGTTGCACAGACAGCTGTGGGGAGCAGGCCTATCCACCTGCCCTGGGCAAAGGGTCCAGCGAGAGGAGAAATGGACAGGGGGCTTCTTTTGACCCTAAGTGTGTTGCAGAGATGTGGACTTCCCAGCTCCACTCCAGCTTCTGTCTTGCCTGGCTTTGGGGCATTGTTAGGGTGGGAAGGGAAAGGAGGGCCAGAGGGTGGGCTCTAGCCCAACCTCTTTTGGAAAGAGTCTGCGATTTTTTTTTATCATGATAGACCTTTATTTCTGAACAGAAAGTACATGCAGCTATAAGATAACATGCAACATAGGTGTGTGCTATGACTGGGCCCCTACTGGACTTCTTTGTTTCTGCCACAGTCGGAAGTAAGTCACATAAAATCAAACCCTGCATCTAGAAAGGACAGGAAGTGTGGGCTTCTGGAGGATTTGCTGTCTAGCACAGTATTTGCAAACTCTTCTCGCAGAATGTGGTCCTATTTGTATTATATAAATTGTACGAAAAATCTAGACACTAATCTGTACAATTTCTGCTTTGTAGAGCACATCATATGTGTAGGTTTAGCAAAATTTAGGTTTATGTTTTTATCGTTTTGATAACAGCATTTATTTGAAACAATTTTCCTATTTTAATTAATTTTTAAATGTTTACGGTTTCAGGAAATTGTGGGGGTTCTGTGGAACAGATAATTTCACAGCAGCAGACAACGATATTCATGGAATCATAGGGCTAGAAGGGACCTCAGGAGGTCATCGAGACCAGTCTCCTGCCCAAAGCAGGATCAACCCCACCTAAGTCATCCCAGCCAGAACTTTGTCAAGCTGGGACTTAAAAACCTCTAGTGATGGAGCTTCCACCACCTCTCTGTGTAAAGCATTCCAGTGCTTCACCACCCTCCTGGTGAAACAGTTTTTCCTAATATCCAACCTACACCTCCCCTACTGTAATTTGAGACCATCACTCCTTGTTCTGCTATCTTACACCACTGAGAACTGCCTCTCTCCATCCTAAATGTAGCACTTTAAAGACTAACAAAACGATTTATTCAGTGATGAGCTTTCGTGGGACAGACCAACTTCATGAGATCAGTCACATTTCCAATATAGACTGACATTTATAAGTAAAAATAACCAAACAAACAAACAAATAAATAAATAAATAATTCTCATAAAAACTGACAATCAAATACATATGATTTGTCAGTCTTTATTGCATTTTTATTTGTTTGTTTATTTTATTTGGTCCTCTGTCCTCCATAGAGCCAGTTACCTCATCATAGAAGCTAATCAGATTGGTCAGACATGACTTACCCTTGGTGAACCCACTTGGACTATTCCTGATCTCTTTCCCCTCTTCCAGGTACTTCAGAATGGATTCCTTGAGGATCCCATCAATGATTTTTCCAGGGACTGAAGTAAGGCTGACTAATAAGACTACCCAACAATTGTTCTCATCAAACTGCTATAGTAAGCTGTGATAAAGTTATTTTCATGACCTCAGTTTTAATTTGTTTGCGAGTCTTATCCACATAGCAGCACAATCCATAGTCCTTTAATCGAGGTTATTGAGTTGATATGAATTTTCCCATGAGCAGTGAAGGATTGCGGACTAACTGGACATTAAGAAACAAAACGATATATCAAGCCTTCGATGTTGGTTTTTATCAATAAGCATGCAGAAATTTAGCAAGCAAAAGCCAGTAACATGGATTAAGGATTGTGAATCCTAGTCCAAGTTTAAGCAAGGGAGCTTCACCCCGTTAATACATCACATCAGTTGTGGCAGACAGAATTTCTGATGCTGCAGCTCGATCTGCAGGAGCAAAACCCTGGGCCAGTTTAATCTGGGACGGAGTCACACATATATCTAATTGCAGGATCTGGGCCATACTATGCAGTATATTGTAATGACATTGATTTACCCCTGCTGATTGAGCAGCACATGAATATGATGTTAAGTCTTTGTGCAGATTTGCTTGCCTTTTTTATATATATAAATAAACTAAAATCATAATTCAGGTTAGGTCGTCCACAATGGAGGCATAGTTAGGTAGTGTGAAATATAGCACCCTCTTCTGACAATGTACTTACGAGTTTATTTCTATTTTCAGGATTAACATTTGTCCAAGGAGGCTTTGTTTCTAATTTTCTTTGGGAGGGATCATGGTCTGCCACTTCCTGTTGGCAGCTGGATGCAGTTAATATCAGAATATTTTTTTTTAATCTTAAAAGACTACCAATTTACTTCATAATTTAAGACTATATAGTAGAACCCCAAGATATGTGCATTCAAGTTGCATGTGTTTCGGGTTAATGCTACTCTGAGTGGCAGGGAGCTGGTGCCTTGCTCCAGGATGCCTGCCACTCAAGGGAGCAGGGAAATTGACCAGCACAACAGCACTGGTCAGTTTCCTGCTCCCATGCATGGGGGGCAGCCGGGAGCCAGGCACCAACTCCCTCCCATTCAGAGGATCTGGGAAACTGACCAGTGCTGCTGCTGACTGAGCTGGGTGGGGAAGGGGGACTGCATTCAATATTTTCAACAGTACCTTGCAGAAATAAACCCTAATCATATGGATAAAGCAACAATAAGGATGAAACCCGCCCTGCGAGTGAAAGGCTTAAAAAATCTGGGCATGTTTATGTAGCCCACACACAGCTCCTTCTCTGCTTCTATTCTACATGTAGGTGTGGGTCACTGTCCCATGTAATGACACCTAGACAATTTACACAGAAAAAGAATAAGTCTGCTCAACAACCTTAGCTGAGAGCTGGTAGACTTTTAGCTCAAACTGCAAAGGCTCATGCATTAAGCTCCAGAGGTCCCAGTGTCAAGTCTGCCTGTGGGCAGTTACATTTAATCTTGAGAAAAGAAGCCAGATGGGGGATTGATAACAGCCCTTAGATATGCTAAGGTTTGCTAAAGTGATTATGATCAGTTGTTTTCCATGTCCACTCAGCACAGGACAAATAGAAACTGGCTGTGCCTGCAGCAAAGCAGTATGGCTTTCTCATGTGCAATCCAGACAAGTAAGGGGATGTCACTCTTGTCATAACAATCTCAGTAACACACAATGCTTTGCTGTAATGGCCATTCTTGTGGTCTTATGCTGTTGTACATCCCATCTGAGCTGCTCACAAATAACTTTAAGTTAAGCAGGTGTCACCCCTGGATGCCTCTGAGAGGCAATATTTCCCCACTTGCGACCACAGAGTCTGAGTTTGAAAACAAACTTTTAGTAACAGGGATGGAAGTAATTTGGCATTAATTTGGGAAAGGACCACACCTAGGATTCATAAGCATAAGCCAGCATGCTGGCAAGTAAAGAGGCACCTTATTTACTCCGCTGGTCTTGCACCATCCATATGCTTACTGCTCTCTGCCATCGTCCGGCTGGCTGTTCACCGTATTTCTCTGCCAACACTGTGCTGGCCACTCATCACATCTCTTTGCCACCTCTTTGCTGGCCTGTTGTTGCATCTCTTCACCACTGCCCTCCTGGCTGTCAGACATCTGCTGCCATTTGCTTTTCAGCTGTGACTTATGCCCATCAGTCTCAAGTGATTTCAGCTCCCAGTGATTTCAATTCCAAGCAAGCAGGATACAGGAAATACCTCTCCAACACAAGAGGACATTTAGGGTGAGTCTTCACTATGGGGAAAATTGACACTGCTGTGGTTGGTCTTTCTGAGTTCAATTTAGCACGTCTGGCAGGGAACTCACAGGGTACCTCCATTAGTGCTGATACTCCTGCTCCTTGTGAGGAGTAAGGGAAGTCAACAGGAGATAGACCCTGCTTAGCATGAGCCCTTCCCTTTACAACAGATTTAGCATAGTCCTACTTTTTTGTATCCTCGCGAAATTACAGCCCGTGGCGCCCCTACTTCAGCTACTCCTACGTGTAATACAAATATAGCTGGTGCTGAGTCATTAACTACCATGAACTAAAGCTGACTTGCTTTAGGTGTTGGCTGGTTGGGTTTTCAGGATGCCAGAGTTGTGAGCGTCTTTTCTATGTCAAAAAGGCATTTTTGCAGAGGAAAATTTTGTGGTATTTCTCAAAGATGGCACTGCCTTGGAATTGCCTAACCTACAGCACTAATCACCTTCTCTGGCCTAAGGGAAAGGCTGTTATCTCACACTGGGGAATGGGCTGCAGGGCCACGCTCACTTGCCTGGCTTTCTCTCTGGGAACACGGGATAGCCCTTGCCCCATTTTATACCCACAGGACGATTGAAGTTGGGGACACATGCCAGGTCCAGAGGCTCTGCCAGAGGGGTGAGCTACTGGCTTGAATGTTGCTGTGCTAATTTATACCAGCTGAAACATCTGTCCCTACAGGCTTAGAGTATTTTCACACATGCTTACAAATGTTTGCGTATATCTATTGGTTACCATTCAGCAGGGCTTTTCCATAAAGAAAGCAACTCTCTCAGGCACTGCATAAGGTATCAAAACAAAAAGCAGTCAAGCAGCACTTTATAGTAGGCATCCTTCAGTCTGCATAGACTATGGATCGCGCCCTTTAAAGTTTCAATTGAGGACTTCATTTACAGTGTCTATTGTGACTATGAAGACCCACACGGGAGTGACAGTCCTTGCTGCATCTCTTGCAGATGTAGTGGGTGTCTGGCAAGTCCTTATTGTGCTTTCTGTGCGCTCGCTTCTCCTCTGCTAGCTGTCTGATCTTCATCTCACCCTTCTGAAGACCCTTGTGTAACCCCTGCCTCCATCTGCTGCGGTCGTCTGCTAGTTCCTCCCAGTTGTCCAGCTCGATGCCTACCTCTCTGAGGTCTCTCTTGCAGACATCTTTGTAGCGCATCTGGGGGCGTCCGGGAGGTCTTTTGCCAGAGGCTAGCTCACCATACAGGATGTCTTTTGGAATCCTTCCATCGTTCATCCTGTGGACGTGGCCAAGCCAGCGGAGCAGACATTGCCTGAGGAGGGTGTGCATAGCTGGGATTCCAGCTTGCTCAAGGACGGCGGTGTTGGTCACTCTGTCCTTCCACAATATTCCAAGGATGCGCCTGAGGCAGCACAAGTGGAAGACGTTCAGCCTCTTTTCCTGACGGGCATACAGGGTCCAAGTCTCGCTGCCAAAAAGGAGGATGCTGAGTGTGCAGGCTCTGTAGACTTGCATTTTGGTGTGAGTGTACAGCTTGTTGTTATTCCACACTCTCTTGCTGAGTCTGGACAGAGTTGTGGCTGCTTTTCCGATCCTCCTATTTAGCTCAGTGTCCAATGACAGGGTGTCAGTGATGGTGGACCCCAGGTAAACGAACTTGTGGACGACCTCTAACGTATAGTTGTCAATGCTGATTGATGGGGATTCAGCAACATCCTGACCGAGTACGCTTGTCTTCTTTAGGCTGATGGTAAGCCCAAAGTCCTTGCACGCTTTGGAGAACTGATCCAGCAGTTTTTGAAGCTGGTCTTCCGTGTGAGACACTACAACAGCATCGTCTGTGAACAGCATGCTTCTGATGAGGACTTCTTGCACCTTAGACTTAGCTTTCAGCCTTGCAAGGTTAAACAGTTTGCCATCAGATCTTGTGTGCAGCAAGATGCCCTCTGTTGAAGATCCAAAGGCATGCTTCAGGAGGAGTGTGAAGATGATCCCGAACAATGTTGGAGCAAGCACGCATCCTTGTTTGACGCCGCTCCTGATTCTGACCCTGTAAGCCACACCAGAAGTAAAAGACAAGTTCTATGACATGCTTAGTGCTTAGGTAGCACAAATACCTGCTCATGAGCAACTGTACATCTTGGGTGACTTCAATGCAAGAGTTGGAGCTGATTGGGCCTCATGGCCTTCCTGCTTAGGACAATTCGGTGTGGGAAAAATGAATGACAATGGACAGCGTCTCCTTGAACTGTGCATGTACCACAATCTGTGCATCACAAACACATTCTTCCAAACGAAGCCACAGCACAGGATGTAGTGGAGACACCCATGCTTGAAGCACTGGTATCAACTAGATGTGGTCATCACTAGGCATAATAACCTCAAAAACGTCCGTCTGACACGCAGCTATCAGTGCTGACTGTGATACAGATCACTCGCTAGTTTGCTCCAAGATCAAGCTGAGACCCAAGAAGCTGAACCGCTCTAAACCTGCTGGAAGGCCCTGCATCGACGCCAGAAAGACGGCAAACTCGGAGAAAGCTGAAAAGTTCAGAGAGACCCTCCAGGAAAATCTGCGCAGCAGCCCTGGGGGTGCCGATGTGACATCCAAATGGCAACATCTGAGGGATACAGTTTATAACACGGCCTTGTTGGTGTTTGGAAGAAGAGCTAGAAACACGAATGACTGGTTCGAAGCTAACTCTGATGAGATGATTCCAGTCATTGAAAAGAAGCGCGCTGCACTCCTGGAGTACAAACGCTCACCGAGCCAGAGTACCCAGCAAGCACTTAGAGAGGCCAGAAGAACAGTACAGCAGACAGCCAGGCACTGTGCCAACAACCACTGGCTCCAGCTATGCAGCAGCATCCAGACCTGTGCCGACTTTGGTAATCTCAGAGGAATGTACGAGGGTATGAGGAAGGCATTAGGACCCACCCAGAACAAGATGGCACCTCTGAAATCCAAATCTGGTGAAGTCATTGCTGACAAAGCCAAACAGATGGAGTGCTGGGCTGAGCACTACTCCGAGCTGTACTCACGAGAGAATGTTGTGGTTGACGCAGCCCTCGATGCCGTCGAGCTCCTACCAGTAATGGACAAACTGGATCAAGAACTGACTGTGGATGAACTGAAGAGAGCCATCGACAGCATTGCAGCAGGAAAGGCCCCTGGTCAGGATGGTATACCACCAGAGGTAATCAAATGCGCCGCGGACACACTCCTAGAACCTCTACATGAGCTACTGTGCCTGTGCTGGAAAGAGGGTGAGGTTCCAGAGGATATGCGTGACGCTAACATTGTAACGTTGTATAAGAACAAAGGAGACAGAAGCGACTGCAACAACTACCATGGAATCTCCCTCCTAAGCGTCACTGGTAAACTGTTCGCTCGCGTCATCCTTGGCAGACTCCAGAAGATTGCTGAGAGGGTGTACCTCGAATCGCAGTGCAGATTCCGTGCAGAAAGGTCTACCGTTGACATGGTCTTCTCTCTAAGGCAGCTGCAGGAGAAGTGCAGGGAGCAGAGAAAGCCACTCTACATAGCCTTCATCAACCTGACCAAGGCCTTTGACTTGGTCAGCAGGGATGGTCTGTTCAAACTGCTCCACAAGATAGGCTGTCCTCCACGGTTACTCAAGATGATCCAGTTGTTCCACGAAGACATGAGAGGAAGTAGCACTTTGAAGACGAGCAAAATGGTTTATTAGGTGAGCTTTCGTGGGACAGACCCACTTCTTCAGACCATAGCCAGACCAGAACAGACTCAATATTTAAGGCACAGAGAACCAAAAACAGTAAGCAAGGAGGACAAATCAGAAAAAGATAATCAAGGTGAGCAAATCAGAGAGTGGAGGGGTCGGGGGGAAGGTCAAGAATTAGATTGAGCCAAGTATGCAGACAAGCCCCTATAGTGACTCAGAAAGTTCCCATCACAATTTAAACCATGTGTTAATGTGCCGAATTTGAATATAAAATAAACCAGTTTGCTAGTCTTTAAAGTGCTACTTAACTGCTTTTGGTTTTGGTAGTGTGTAGACTAGCACGGCTTCCCCTCTCTTACTATTCAACATGCATAAGGTAAGTGATACTTGGACACAGTTGGGAAGGTCCCATCATTCCCTAGAATCCATCTGCCTCATGTGACACTAGGAAAAGAAGTAACAGACTAAGGCCTTACTTTCAGAAATATTGGTCCCTCAGACCTCCATCTGAACTTGATGGAAGTTGCAGGTGCTCTGCAGCTCAGAAGGATCAGATCCCACGTTCAGTGTAGTCCTCTTACCAAAAAGGCAAATCCTTATCTGGTAACTCTTAATTTTTTAATTCAATTTAATTTTCAAGAATCAAAGCCATTACAGTCGTGACTGCTGTCTCTTGAATAGTATTCATATTTCTCCCAGCACGTTATCCCATTTGTGTTGAACAAGTGACATACACTCCCCAATACAAGAATCTCCATCATTACTTTTCTCTCTATCACACAAAGTAAATATGTGTACTCCGCAACAAGTACATTCTGTCAGTAGTTCAGCCCACTATGTTCACTGTTTAACACTCAGCATGATTCATTTGAGGTTGCCCAAATCTTTAATGTAATAACTGTGTTTAGTCTTGGCAATTGATTCCATATCCTTTTCCTCAAATGAGCAAATATAACTTGTAGGGAAAATACATTTGGGAAATTGCTCACACCTAACTGGCAGGAACAGCTGGCTTAGCAGATGTTTGCTACATGACACAACACCTGTGTTTGTGAAGACAGATTCACTGCTGGAGCCTATGTAAGTAGATATCTCTGAACCCCTTCAGCAGTTCCTTGTGCTAGAAAGTAGCTTACAAGTCTATTCTTGTGGGCATTAGTCAGGGTGCTGCTTCTCTTGCTTTCAGAAAAATGTGCATGCAGCTGTAACTAAATACTTTCCCCTTTGCCTTCTGATCTTTCTCTGCATCTCACAATCAAAAGTAGTAAATATGTGAAGACCACAACCCTCCTGATATCACAGTGGTTTATGTACTGTTCACTGAACTGCCCATTGCAAATAACTCTAAATTACCTTTCTGAGATGCTGTTTTAGATTGTTTGCACATACAGTAATTTGATATATGGTTTTATTCTAGACCAATATTCATCTGGCTTTTGAAATGGGAATTTTTCAACGGAAGAACACAGTTCAATGGACACTTTTCCTCACATCCCTCTCTTCTTTCCATCTTAGGAATATCAAGACACAAGGGGAACTCTACAGCGTCTTCCACACCTCTAGCAAGAGCTGCTTTTCTCCTTGTACTCAGCTTAATTCCAAATCAAAACTCCTATTTATAGATGCTAAATGACTTTCAATGTGTCTCCCCATCGGTCTGGGGAGCTGTTGCTTATTGACCAGAGCAAAAATCTGAGGAAATGGTAAGCTGCTGTGGCTGGGGTCAGCATGCTGGAACATGGAACCTTGGAACAGGAACAAAGACAGGAACAAAAGACAAAGACTTTCTCCAGGATGGACACTGCTAGGCCCCTTTTATAGTTTTCTCCCATGGAGGGAAAAAGCCCTTTCTTCTTCCCATCAGGCACCGGAGTGTTCAAATCACCTGACTCAGGTAAGCTGTTGTGGCAAACTGCTATTGAATGAATTCCAGACAATCCCAAATTTCTATGTGTATTAGCCACCTAGGCCTTTGTTTTAGTCCAACATCCAGGCTGGAGCGGCCACCAACCACACCTTCCACTGTATATCTTAGCACTAAAGTATTGCTGGTACAACTACAGAGATAAAATGTATAATGCTACTTTCAAACTTGGCACAGGTGTATAAGTAACATACATAGAGGGAATCCTCAGCTTTCACTAAACACCTCACATGGTTCCCCAGCAGAATATTTAGTGTCAATAGATACAATAAACACATTAAATGGCTTCCATATCCAATATAAAAATCCAGTCACATGACATCTTCCTAACTGTGAGGGTCATTAAGTAATGGAATAAATTGTCTAGGAGGGTTGTAGGATCTCTATCACCGGAGAGTTTTAGGAGACGGTTAGACAAACACTTTTCAGGGATGGTCTAGATGCTGCTTGGTCCTGCCATGAGTGCAGGGGACTGGACTTGATGACCTCTTGAGGTTCCATACAGTCTTATGAGTATATGAGATAAGTTATTCAGAACACTCAGATGTTGCAATAATAGTGATTACAGATTTAGGGGGACACTTCTTCCAGGACCTTAATTCTGCCCAATCTGATCATTTCCTAAAAGTGTCTGCCAGCCCTACTGGGAAGAGAGAAAAATTGTTAAAGTGATACATTACATACATCAATTACAATTATTGATGCAGGTCAACAATGTTATATGCTGATTTCTTGAAAGTCTCTGAAAACACACTCCATAAGGGGTGTGACCCCAGGTCACATTGGCTTAGTTCATGGAGCCTGAAGAAATGAAGACTGGAACCTTGAATTGGAACCAAGATGGTCACTCCCAGGGCCATCTCATAGTTTTTCAAGTGGAGGGGAAAAGACCTTTATTTTTCCCAAAGGCCCTTGAGGGTCAGGGTCACCTGACTCAGGTAAGCCATTGTGGCAAATTCCAATTGGTCGCTAGTTTTGCTAGCATGTTCCAGTCCACTTACATAATATCTGGAATGAATGTCTGGACATCTGATTTCAATCCCACTGCTTAGCCCAGGTCATCTGACCGGTTTGGCTGGTATAGGTGACGAGTCCCAAATTCCTGAGATGAATATTCAGAGTCTGAGCCTTTTGTTTAGTTCATAAATGGCTTCCATATTCAATTTCAAAATCCAGTAACATCACAGACATCCCTGACCATGAGCTCCCACTGGGGGATGTAAATCTCCGCCTCCATTCTCCAGCAGAAGCTGAATTGTGGAAGACCTGTGTGTCATGGGCCCAGCCTGACCAGCCCATGTAAATGTTCGTGCCCTTATGGTCCACCAGCACCTGCAGTACCACCAAATGGTAGCCCTTCCAATTGATGTAGTGGCCAGTGCTGTAGTCTGGGGCTTGGATGGTGGTATGCATCTCATTGGTTATGCCAAAGCTGTGGGGGAAGCCAAGGGTGGCGAACCCTGTGATGGCTACATCCAGGTTCCCAGGTCTTTGATGCAGACAACCCTCTGGAGTGGCACTTGGTTGATCACCATCATGACCTGCAGGGGACAGAGATCAAACAAGCTCATGACTGCATGAAGGAGTGCCTCTGGCTCCGGCAGGCTCCTCTACCCGCTCCCAGCCCCCTTCTTGCCCCAGATCCTCCAGGCACACCACACACACAAGGCCAGCCTTTTGGCAGCAGGCCTGTGTAAGGGTGGGGCATCACGGTCTCCTGGCACTCCACTTCCCCACCCCCTCAACTAGCCCCCTTGCACCCTCAGCCCAGCCCCCAAGGGTACAGGGCCAGCAAGCAGAGTGTGCCTTACCTCAAGGAGGACAGCTCTGATGATCAACTTGCCCACCCCAATCTGCTGCCACACAGAGCAGTAGCTCTCAGGGTGGTGAGCTTCCAAATGCAATGGCCACGTACTTCTCCATGGTCAGATTGGACCACATGTGGGTGCCCTGGAGTTGGAGGGTGGACACAAGACAGATGCATAGCTCCATGAATCCTTCTTTCCACATACAGAATATCTGCAAGCACCACACATCATCCCACTTGCCCAGGACCAGAGAGTCCCACCAGTTGGGGCTGTGTGGCCTCTCTCTTTCAAAAGAGCCGATCGAGTTTTTCATGTGCTTATTATGTGTTAATGCTATCTTCCAGAAAAATCTTCTTTTGAAAGTTCGCTGTAGTGTTGACGTAGCCTGTGGGTGGATAGAAGGGTAAATAACCAAACTTCCAAAGAAAATGTGTTAATATTCTTAAAAGGATCCCGGCCTGTACAGAAGTTATTCACGAGAAACCAATAAATATATGTTCAGAATTAAATGCCGCTATTTAGGGAAGAAATATCTTTCCTCAGAATGAAATTAAATGTCTTTCCAAAGTCCTTAGCGTTAACTTCCATCTCGCTAACAGAACATAATACATCACAAATGAAAAATGACATTAAGGTGCCTGTAAAACTGCAGAACTCTTTTCAGATCAATGAGACCCTTAACCCCATTAAAATTGTCCATGATTCTTTTAAAGACTTCAGCTTCTAAAATATATTAACTCATTCTGATGATGAAAATGCTGTCTTGAACATTTTCCTCCTATCTCTTTATAGACAGAAACAGGTTGATTGTTAACCACTATCTATACTTTTGATGATGGCTCCAAACAAGAAAGAATGTCATTCCATTCATTCTGACATTGCTTTCTGGTATCATTAGAACAGATAACAAAAGAGATGTACTATTTACCTGGAAAAGCGATAAGTATGGCAAGGGATACACAGGCAGCTCAGTGATATGACTAAAGCATGTGCATGTATTTCACAATCTAAAATCACAAAGTTATGAAATACTGATAGGACTTGAGAGAAATTGACGATGGCCTAGAGGTTGGGGCTTTTCAATGGGGGATGAGAGTGTCTCCCTGATCCAGTGCCTCCCTGAGCTTTTTATGCAAACTGAGATAAACTTCAGTGGGGGAGACTGGGAAAGACCCTGCCCAGAATACAGGGTGTTTGTAAGCAGCCTGGCAACGGGAAGGGGTAGGGGGGCATAAGACAGGGTCCAGCAATTCAAAAGGGCCTGGAGTTCTTCCAAGAGGGCAGGAGACTGGACTCAACGACCTCACAAGATCTCTTCCAGTTCCGTAAGATGTATACCTCCACTGCTGGAGCACTGTGCCACACACTGTTATCAGCACTAAGGACTGGGGCTAGGGGTGGCATGGTGTGCTCTGGGCAGCACTGTGGGCTGGCTGCCCTGGGCTCTGCCCCTTCTGTGAGCATGAAGCCAGCTCCCTTCCCCAACCCCACCTTGCCCAGGGGCCTACGGAGGCTGTCAGCTCCCGCTTATAAAGATTAATTACTTGCAAGCATTTTGAAGATAAAAGTGCCACGTGGAACAAATGTAAAGTATAATTAGAATTTGGGCCTGGGAAAGAACAGAAGTGAAAGAAGAAGAAAGGAAAGGAAATAGTCCAACAGCAGCTAGAACACAAGAAGCAGAGACCTTAGACTGGAAAGTAATTTTTGCTCCCATTTGAATTTTGGCAATTAGATTACTGGTTAAAGTTTCCTTCTACATTCCCACTGTATGCATATCTACCCACTGACCCACTGTTCTCTGTCTGGAATCTCCGTATCAGTTATCCCACGTCTGTATCATCAGTGTTGAGTTCTACTTTGATAACAAGCACAAAGGGCCAAAGTTTTTCCCTTGAAATGATGTGTAGGGACAATGCCTGTCCTCAGTTGTCCATATGTAACTCCCCCCTGGACTAGAACCAGTCCCTTTTGCAGCCACACCATAATGAACTTTCTGCACGGCATGTTAGAGCCGTATTTCAGTCCTTTAATATCTGATTCTAGCGCTTAACCTAAGTATCCCATATTTTCTGCACACACTGACATGTTTGAAAGGCTTTGAAGCTGGATACGAAGTGTGAGGAACTCCATATAACTCACTGTCTCTCATAAGCAAAAAAATATTTCAAATGAAATCCAACTTTCCTAAGTAAAATAATCAAAATATGTTATTCCACTCAAAAATTGTGGGAAAATCGCCTGTGGTGTGGATTTATTTTCTGGCCTTCATCATAAGTTGAGCCCTACCAAATTCACGAATTTGCAAGATGTATCACAGCTGGTGAAGTCTGGTGTCTTCCTTTGAAATCTAGCCTTTTGTGTGCGTCTACCACATACAGATTTCACAGGGGATACCAGTGTTTCCCAGATTACATTCATGAGTCCTGCTTCAAAAAGGAGTTTCAGGATCACAAAGGTTGTGATGGTAATACTATTGCCACCATTACTTTTAGACTGCGTTCAGAGCTGGGTAACTGGAGCAGTAGTTACAGTGTTGGCCAGGTACGCAGCTCTCCAGGAGCAGCAATGCAGAAGTAAGGCTGGCAATACCATACTCATGTCACACTTATTGCTGTACTGCTGCTTTCAGAGCAGGGCAGCCAGAGAGTGGTAGCTGCTGACAAAGGGCCCGGCTCTTCAGGCAGCAGCTCAGAAGTAGGGCTGGCAATACCATACCATATCACCCTTATATCTGCACTGCCGGTGGTGGTGGTGGCTTTGCTTTCAGAGTTCAATTCCTAGCCAGCAGCTATGACTCTCTAGTAGCTGAGCTCTAAAAGCAATGCTGCTGCCAGCAACTGGACTGACGTAAGGGTAGCAACACCCCAATCCCCATGCAATAGCTTTGTGACACCCACACATTCCTTTTATAACTCAGGTCCACCACAATTACAACACTTTGAAATTTAAAATTGAAACATCTGAAATCATAAAATTTATCATTTTTAAAATCGTGTGATCATTAAATTGACCAAAATGGACCATGGATTTGAAGGGCCATAATTAGAGACAGGATAAGGTTGCATAATCATAATACCTCTGTCATGTGGCAGGAGTCAGTATCTGCTGACTCCAAAGTTTGTTGCATTACTCATCTAACTTGCCTTGCAAGATGCTACCTGCAGCAGGAATAGAACTTCTCAATGGCCTTGCTATTATTTAGTGCTAAGCCTTAGAGCCCACCCCATCCCCACTCTACCCTAAAAGAGTACTTAGAAAGCTAAATATTCATATTTCTCAGATTTAATTTTTATTTCAGAAGCTTTACTCATTCTCCCTCCACACACATATACTATTACCCACACAAAAAATACTCCTGGGAAACATTCAACCATCCAAAAAAACCCCAACTCACAGAAACAGTGGTTGAGGGGAAACAAAAAAAAGACATCCAGTTTTACAGAAACTTGAGGAGCAAAAATAGCCAAAGAAGCCTCTGACTGTCTGCCCAAGCACTGAGAAATCTGTCATGGCCTATGACATGTACTCATAGGTTCCCAAATAGGTCAGGCATTTTAGTATTGGCCCACTCAAGTACCCAAAACTGGTCTAAAGTTAAATGCTGTCAGTGTTCGAGCAGTAACAGAGAGGTAGCCATGTTAGTCTGTATACTAACAAAAGAAAAAAGCAGTCATGTACACTTTAAAGACTAATAAAATACTTTTATAATATTATTTTGTTAGTCTTTAAAGAGCTACATGACTGTCATTTTGTTATGTTGGAATGCAAACTAACGAGGCTACCTCTCTGTTACTATTCAACATCCAAGGCACTATATTTTGCTGTTTGGGATGGAGGTCAATCAATTCTATGTACTTAATTGTTGGTCTTTAAAGTGCTACATGACTGCTTTTTTTGTGCTGTTTGTGCAAACAGCTAATGTGCTTGGAGAAAACCATAGTAGATATGAAAAATACATTTATGAATGTATTCTGATAAGTTATTGTTTAAGAAAGACTGGTGCTATGGGGGAGAGGTTAAAAAAAAAAGATTCAGTGGATTAAAATCTAGGAATTCAATCTGTTCACAGAAGACACTGTTGAAAGGCATCCTCTGACAAAGCTTCTGTCGAAAGATTGTAGCCACACACAAAAGTGGATCGAAAAAGCGATCCACTCTGTCAATAGAGAGCAGCCAGGCTGCCCAGCCACTCTCTCAACAGAATGACCAGCCAGAAGCCCAGCAGACAGAACTGCCTGATGATCTGGAAACCTTGGTTGTCAACAGGGGACCTCTTGGAGAATTCACACAGCTTTTTTGGTGACAGATTCTGCTGAGAAAGGTGTCCTGTCTCATGAGGGAGAAGCAGAAGGCAGTCGACAAAAGTGCCAAGTTCTGTTGCCAGTATGTCAACGGAAGACATTTTTAGTGTGGACACTCCATAGGTTTTGTAGGCATTGAGTGCTGAAAATTCTGATCTTAACATTGTCTTCAGATGCAACTGGGGGCACCCAGTTCTTCAAAGAATTATGTCTTTTATGGAGGACATAAAAGAAATGGTAGCACCATCCAAGGCTAGGCTGACATTACTCAAACACAGGGTTTGTGACTGGCAACCTATTCAAAAACAGACAAATAAAAGAGCTGTAAAATTATATCCAAAGTGAAATCAGTGCCTTCCATTTAAAGTACAATATAGTCTGGTAAATAATTAACACATTCTGAAGCTTACTTTGGCTGATAGCTGTATTGACACAAAATAAGGTGGCAGTGATTGTGCCAAATAAATAGAAAAGTGCAGTGTCTTTCTGGCGATGCCAAATATTTTAGCAATATTTTGAAAAACCCAAATGGAATTGTATTTTTTTTGTTTGTTTGTTTTTTTGTCAGGGAGGCACAGCCTCACTGTAAAATATAAATCAGCTCACTGCAGATAGAAGACGCAACAGTAAAGATGAAGCTCTGATCTGATTTATTTGCTCCTGCTACAATGCAGGGGTTGGATTTAATGAACTCTTGAGGTTCCTCCAAGCCTCACACTTTTATAATTTTATGGTGATGCTAATATTGTTTTTCAAATGTGTTCCATTAAAAAGCAGCTGTGAAACTGGACTAACTGGAAAATAAATGTGATTGTAATAATATCTATATCTTTTATGCTGCAAAGTGCTTTCTTCAACACATCTGAACCTTTCAAAACCAGGAAGCATGCATAGTCAAGGAAAACACAATTAAGAAAGTTTTTAAAAGCTAATGTTTTTAAACATGAACTATAATACACATGGAATAAACTGCCAAAAAGTAGACAGAAGTATGCAATGCCAAAAATTTGATTCCAGGTGGGACAGTCTTTACACAAAGTAAATTTGAACAAATTATGTTTACTATTCTAGGAAATGTGAATGGAAAAATATATGAATGGAAAAATCAATCAAGCAAAAGATGGCTGGGACTGGGTCAGAAGATTGGCAAAAAGGTATAGCACAGAACCTGTCATTTGTATCTTGCTGGTTCAAATCTGGAACAGATCAGAAGTAACTGAGGTCATTATCACCTGAAAAGTGATTGGGCTGGGGGTCTCAGTGCCATTGTTTATACACTAATGGCCACCCTGTTTGGCAGAGAATCTAAGGACCAAAGGAGTACAGCTTTGTATCAAGAAGCTGTGCTCCATGTTGAACCACCACTGTGGGCACATCAAGAAAACTTGTGCTGCTGCCCTTGCCGTCTCCATTCTGTGGTTATGTAAATAAAATGAAGGGCTGTAAATCCAATACCCTTACAGAGAGCTAGCTTCTCTTATTTGAAAATGGAACAAGCTCATGATGAGTAGGACTTCAGTAGACACTCTAGCAATGTGACTTCCTCATCAGAGACCTAATGAACCATTTGTAGGATTGAACTGGCACTTGAGACAGTCTTGCCACCTGTTGCTGACTATGCAGACAATAAAAAAGGGTGATGATAAAAAGGATGTTTATGTTAATGATGTTAACATTTTCAGTCTCTGTAAATGACAGAAAGGCATAATGATCTGCCTGTAATAGCAATAGGTAGAACTATTGTTACCTTGCTTCCTCCAACGAGTTCTTAAATACCTGTGGATGCTCCAAATTAGTGGGAATCTAATGCATTATATTAGCCACCACCCCAACACCACCGCACAGCATTAGCATTCCTAGAAAATATTATTTCCACCTACCACACAACCTATTTCAAGAAGAGTACCCTTTTCTGAGGTGGAACTTCCTACGTTGACAACAAAAATGATGGAAGTAGATAAAACAAAGGAAACATCAGATCTATAATACATGTGACCAACTTCATGGTCAGAAGCAGTGCTTTTTTGTATATGTAAAATAAAAAAAAAGACAAGCCAGTACTCAGTTGGGTCCCTGCCCTGTCCTCCCAGCCAGTCCCATGACTGGGGCTGATGAAGTGCCAGTACTCAGTACCAGCAGATACCAGCACAAAAATACACTGGCCAGAAGTATGTGTCCACCTAAAACTGAATATGCTCAGGTGATTTCTAAGCTTAGGGTGGTGAGTGTATTTGTAGACAAATTGCTATGCCTCATATTTTCAAGGGATAATACTGTCGAGGCAAACGCAGAGTTCTGCCGCAACCCCTTCTGTCAACAAAACTCTCCAGCGTAGACACAGCCCATGGCTGCATCTCCATGGGCAGCCTCTGTCAACAGAAGAGCCCCTGTGTTGACAGAACACCCTGAGCAGCTACCCAGCTAAAGCGCGCTCGCAATAGTTTGTCGACAGAATTCAGCTGTTCTGTCAGAAGTGTTATAGCTCTCCCTGTTATACCTCTCTCCATTCAGGTATAAAGCCCTTGCAGACAATATTCTGACAACAGAATGCCCATGTAGACAGTTCTGTCTACAGAGATTATCCGCCATGTCAGCTGGCAGCTGCAGCTGGGAGACGCCCTCTCCACAGCCAGTGGGTCTCTATGGTTATTGCATCCACCTGTCCTTAAAGCAACAGGGCTCCAAGAAGCCCCATGAAGGAAGCTGGGGGCATGGCCACATGCTGGGAGCATGTGCCCAGTCCCATGCTCCATCAGCCACCCCCTAGCCATTAGAAACATAACACACACTGCCAGGGACGACCCTGGATCCTCCCAGGGCCCCACGAGCCATCCCAGGAACTTCCAGTGGGACCTGCAAGTGGGACCCTCCTGGTCCAGCACCAAGGTCTGGGACCTGCTAGCCCTCTGGGCGGATGAGCTGCTCATCTTGGACCCCAGCACCAAGTGCAGGAATGCCCCCCAGTACGGCCACATCACTGAAGCCGCGTCATAGTATGGGCACCCTGCACACACACCCTCCAACAGATGTGTGCCAAAATCAAGGAGCTGCGCCAGGCCAAAACTCAGATTTATGTGTATGTTTAGTTATGTGGAAACCTAAGGTTCCTAGACACTTAATAATCTGTTAAGATTACACTACCCACAGTTAAACTACTTTGCCTAGCAATTTCCTTCCTGTTTTGAAACCTGTCCTCTTTGTTACTCCCCTATTAAACATGCAGCTATTTTTTTCTAAATCTGTTTGGAAGGGTAAACACTAAATCACTTAGACTGCAATCTACATGATCATATCTAATGAAGCAGCACACTGTCTGGAAGATAATTAAACCATAAAAACAAATGTTAAAATATATGTTAGTCAGAGAACAGTCCTGTAACTGACTGTTAAAGCATCACACAGCCAAGCAAAACTCCACAGAGATTTCAATGTGAAGTAAATAGTGAAGGTCCTGCTGGAAGAAAGGGCATTAACCTTAAAGCAAGAACTGTCCTTAATATGATGAAAGTGAAAACCATGGGTAAAAGGTGAGGGGGGTCAGTAAAATGTAGGATAGATGGAAAAGCAAAAATCAGGTGTATTTTCTAACGTACAGACAGTTTTTTGAATCAACGCACCAAGCACAAGTAGCAAATGAGAGCAATGAATGTCTGCACCCAGAGGGACAAATAGGAATGAGACCGGAAGCTGAAATACAGTAGCAAAAAGTAATGTTTTTCTCTGAAGTAGTGGGAATTTCAGAAGGTGGCACACAATCTCCAATAAAGTGTATGGCTAGTGAATTTCAACACAGGAGATAAACAGTCCACTAATCATAAGGGGCATCATACACATTGACATAAATAGTAACAAAAAAACTAATAATTTTGAAAGTACTAGCAGAGATCTCTAAACAGTGTCATGTACCTACTTCAATTACCATTCATACAGCAAAGTCACGTCCAGTTGAGGAGTCCTTGTACATCAAAATTTTTGCATCCTTGATTATACTAATAAGACTCAACTATGGGTTGAATCTCTCTGATCCAGAATGCTCTCATTCAGCAAACTCCGTAATCCATCATGATTTTAGTTAGCCGGATGACCACTTGTCATGGGTGCGGCCAAGTTTCTCATGGTCCCATAAAGTTTCTTTACAGCCACCAGTCCTGGCTCTGTGTTCTGTGTTGTCATTTAGCTGTAATTAACCCCTAAATGTCTTTTAAGAGCTCAGTAAGCAGCGGCAGTGTTGGAAATGCTGCTGGACAATATTGACCTCCTATGGTCTGGCAAATTTTCCCATTCAGCAGCAGTCAGGTCCCAAGAGTACTGGACTAAAGATATTTAACCTGTAGAAAGAGAGAGCCTTAATTACAACATCATTGTACTTGTGTCCTGTGAAAGTTTTTTATCACCATCATCATCATCGTCACCATCACCATCATCACCATCGTCATCATCACCATCATCACCATCAATAACCGTGGGCTCAGCACCTGTTGGTGTCTGATGCCTCTCTCACTGTTTCCTTCCATCTTTCCCTGTCCAGTGCAGAGTGGCTTAGTTTCTGTAGACTAGCTCTGCACCAATCCACTACATCATCTATCCATTCTCTGTGGGGTCTGCCTCTCCTATTCAAACCATCCATTATGCCGAATACCAGGGTCTTGATTTTTCGTTCGTCGTTCATTCTGCAAATATGTCCAAATAGTTGTAGCTTCCGTTTTATCACCTTCTACAGCAAGAAATTTTTTGGGCTCATCTTACTTATTATGTTTTCCCCCCGATTATGTTGGAAACAAAATGATGGCAAGTGAAAGTAGAGATTAGCCCATTACTCTGTATGTTTCCATTCCAAAGCTTGTTAATTTTCTTTCTCCTTTGTCAGTTTTAATTTGTCACTCAAACAAAAATGTAATAATTGCCCCAGTGTTTAGGTTCTATTACATAGTCAAAGTTTTACTAGAAGTATAAAATTGCTTTTTACATTCTACTGACACTAGTTAATAGATTACAAAGTAACACATGTTGAGACAAGGTTTCTGACATGTCAAATTAAATCAAAATCAAAATTAGCTCAATCCCAGTTTACTGCTGATGTTCTCCAGCACTGGATCATGTAGTAATGATAAACGTTCTCTTTATGAAATGTAGGAAGGAGATTGAAATATCCCCACTGAAAACTAAATTGAGTGAATTTTAAGCAATGATTTTTAGACTCAAACTCTCAAACTGCATTGTTTTAAAAAGCACTGTTTTCTTAGTTAAATAATTTGTAATGCACCTGTCTGTCAAATTAACAAAACAAAACAACAGTCATGAGGACAGACCCACTTCTTCAGATCTATAGAATTTCCAGATGAAACCCCGCTATGTAGTACAGAGGTCCAAAAAAAATAATTGCAATAAAAACTGACAAACCAGATACATAGGACTGAAGGAGGAGGAGTGAGAGGTGGGGGATGTTAAGTGTCTTGAGTGACATAATTACAAACATGAGAGGAAGGGAAGCAAACTCCCCACCTGACACTGTCCCCAGAGCGGGTCGCTCCCAGCATGCACTGGGCACTTGGAGCCAGAAGCGAGAGCCCCTCAGGGCTCGCCCCCCCGCCTCACCGGGTAAGTGAAAAAACGATAAGAGTGGTGGTATTTCACCGGCGGCCCGGGGGCCTCCCACTTATTCTACACCTCTCATGTCTCTTCACAGTGCCAGACTAGAGTCAAGCTCAACAGGGTCTTCTTTCCCCGCTGATTCTGCCAAGCCCGTTCCCTTGGCTGTGGTTTCAGTAGATAGTAGGTAGGGACAGTGGGAATCTCGTTCATCCATTCATGCGCGTCACTAATTAGATGACGAGACATTTGGCTATTTTGAAACCCACGCGGGTTCTGTTTTGAGTTATTTGGGGTGTTCTAAACCCCGGGTGGCCCGTCCAACCCTGTGTCTCATCCAGTGAACGCGGTCATGAATTAGTTTAATCATTACGAGGTTCCCAGCTGTCGTGTTTGAGGCCCTTCGGGCTTGGCCTCAGCGGGGTTTGGGGTATTTTTGCCAATGTTGGCAAAGATATTGATGACATCGGTCTAGTACAGGAGAGCCCTCCTGCTGAAGAGCCAGGCGACTCTTCCCATCTCATAATTGGGTAGGCCAAGTGCGGTTAGCACTCTGTCGTTTATTACCAGCCATTTTCCTCTGGCTCCCAGTGGGAAGCCAAAGTATTGTACATTCGTGGCACCGGTTAGTTCGTGGATGAGGTCCGACAAGGATCGGTAGTGTCGAACTTTTTCGGCTGCCGCGTCCTCAAATATTCTTTTTTTGTATTCGAAGCGAACCGTCACATCGACCACCAGGGCTGTTCCTTCTTTGACAAAGATGAGGTCGGGTTTGCGCAGTTCGTTGTCCACAGTATGCAGGTGTGGTTCACGGAAGACTGACCATTCGCATTTGCGCGCTTCAGAGGCCAGCACGTCGCAGAGTTTGTTATGGCGACGGATCCGGGCATCTTGTACTGCTGGACATTGTCCCAGGATGTGAGATAGGGACTCGTAGGTGGCAGAACAGTGTCTGCACTGCACAATGTACCGATCTTTGCCACGCCCTAGGTATTCCCTGGTGGGATAGACATTGGCTCGCAGTTTGAGAGCGGTTAGGAACTGGCGTTCAGAGAACCCTCGATGGTGTCTCAACCAATCATTGCTGATCGGCTCGTTTTGAAAGTGTAGAGCAGTCAAGTAGCACTTTAAAGACTAGCAAAATAGTTTATTAGGTGAGCTTTCGAGGGACAGACCCACTTCTTCAGACCATAGCCAGACCAGAACAGACTCCATATTTAAGGCACAGAGAACCAAAAACAGTAAGCAAGGAGGACAAATCAGAAAAAGATAATCAAGGTGAGCAAATCAGAGAGTGTGATAATTGCTGTCTTTGTTCATACCAAGTGTTAATGTGTCAAATTTGAATATGAACCCCAGTTCACAGATCTTCCTATGGTAATCTGTTTTTAAAATCTCTTTGTTGTAGGATGTATATTCCCAGGTCTTTAACAGGAGAGATTTAATAGGGAGATTTGTGAACTGGGGCTCATATTCAAATTCGACACATTAACACTTGGTATGAACAAAGACAGAAATTTTCTCACGCGTTACAAAGACTTCTTCCCTTCCTCTAATGTTCGCAATTATTTCAGTCAAAACACTTAACATCTCCCACACCACTCACCACCCTCCTGCAGTCATATGTATTTCATTTGTCAGTTTTTATTGCATTTTTTTGGACCTCTGTCTGGACCTGAAATGCTATTGATCTGAAGAAATGGGTCTGTCCCATGAAAGCTCTGCACCTAATACATCATTTTGTTAGTCTTTAAAGTGCTACATGACTGCTGTTTTGTTTTGTTAAAGTACACACTAACATGGCTACCTCTCTGTCTGTCACATTAAGTCTTTCACAGGATTAGACACCAAAACTATCAAAGTCATTTTAAACTTCAGTACTTGTCTTGGGCAGTTTCCTACATTACTCATAAAAATAGTTCAAAGCCTGCTTTCATTCAGCCTCTTACAGCTATTAAAAATGGAACATATAATTCACAGTCTGACATTCTTTCAGAAAAGAAATCAGGAGTAGGCAGACAACATGCTTTGTAGAGGGTCACCAGACTGCATTCCAGGGCCAATTCACATGGATGTGAAAAACAACATGCTGCCTTTGTGAAATAATTAACAGATTTTGAAGCTCACTTTGGCTGGCAGCTCAAGAGGCTTTGGCAATCCCTTACTGTTGTATTAGCCTTATTTGGCTGTTGTGGTTCTTGTTGTTGTTGTTTTTGTTTCTTTAGATATTTGGCTGTAATCTTCCATAGCTGATATTAGCTTTATTCATGATACCAAATGTCAGCCCATTGCTATTCCTTATGCTTCTTAATTAAACTACTTCAATAACAGACACTCAATAAATCAATAAAATGGATAGAATAAATTAGTGTAAATACCAACAAAATGTCAGAGCAACAGGGAGTTTTAAAATTATTAAACGAGCAATAAAGCAAGTACTAGTACAAACCTAGTTATGCATTGTTTGCTTTGATACTCTATAGAATGTATTTCTGTAAAATAAATGCATATGCAATAGTTTATGGTATATAGGCCTATGTCAATATAGATAGCCTTAGAATCAGCTAAACTGGACTACCTATTGGAGCAATTTATACCCTTCAGAGACTTCCAGTTATCTGCATGTTCCCAGTTATGAGGGAGAGAAAAAAACTCCTAAAATCTCCCCATCTCTTCAAAACTTATCAGCTGGGTCTACAAGGCATGGCTTTCCTAGTAGGTCCATGCTATTGAGCAGCCTTGAAATTGCAAATGGCTGCTCATTAGCATGGCCCCATGGCTCATTAGCATAGCCATGCAAGAGCTTGGTCTCAACAGAGCGAGATGCCGGCACTAAAGAGGCCGTATGGACATGCTCCTGCCAGCAAAAAGCCCCTCTGTCGACAGCCCCTTATGCCTGAATATTTTGCTGGTGACAGAGGGGCTGTTTGCTGGCACGAGCACAACCACATGGCCTCTTTGGTGCCGACACCCCCATGCCGAGACCAAGCTCTCACACAGCTATGCTAATGAGCCACGGGACCGTGCCAATGAGAAAGCCGTGCTATGTAGACCCAGCCATAGAATTTCATAGTGATGAAAACAATGGGATTCCATAACAAGTACTTTAAAATGTGCCGTGCTGATGGGATAATTTGGGGAATAAATGTGCACAAGTTACAAATTTTGAGCATGATTATGAATTCTCTGTATATATTTTTACCAAGCTGTGCAGTTTTACTTCCTTCCTTTTTGCCTTTGTACCTCTGTGTTGGACTGACATTCCAAAGGGTAGTGTTCAGTGCTCTCCATATAGTCACATTAACTCAGGATGGTCCTCTATTACAACATAAGAATCCTAGACAATAGACTGGCTCACACCCAGGACACCTGGTTTGTCATGGGGGAGATTGCCTACCAATAAATTTAGCTAGTAAAGGTCTGGAATCACTGGAAGTAGTGATCTAGGAATCACCTGACTGAGGACCTGACAGTTTATAAAAGGACTCACTGTGGAAAGACTGAGAGAGTCACACAGGAAATTGGGCAGTAGGAAGAAAGGAGACAGACCAGTCAAGATCACAGGAAGTGATGGAAGAAGGCTCCATATTTCAGAACTCAACCCATACACTGTAACAGAAGATCTCTTGACCGTCCAAAACGATTGTGACTCCAACCCACAAAATTAGCAGGAACAGTGAGGCTGGGAAATGCATGTATGGTTTATTATGTCTGGGTATTTCTTGGACTATTAAAGAAAGAACAGTAGTGTTCAGAATCTTGTGCAAAGTGTATGTGTGTGTATATATTGAGCATAAATACTTTATCATTTCTACCTTTAAATAGGTAGATAGATGAGGAATATTTATCTGAAGGCCCATGTGTGGGGGAAGTGTGTGATGCATCTTGATCAGTGGAATTGGAGTCAGAGTATATATACCCTGGGGAGACTTTTGTTGAGGGGCTACTAGAGAAGAGGGAACAGGCAAGTGAGGCTTGAAGTAACTCAGCCACATGGGCCATTTGTAGTGTTTATGCAAGCTCCACTTACCCATACCAATCTGCATTCAGCTTCATTCTTTGAGAATAAAGCATGTAAGAGGATCTGTGTAAACACAGGGGGAAATCATAACACTGGTTCTAAGTCCTGAGGGAGAAATTGTTTGGACTAAACTCTTGGGCGTTGTCTACACTAACCCTCTTCTCCCAGCAGTTGAGCTAAACTACACAACTTCAGCTATGCAAATGGCATAGCTGAAATCAACACACTTACTGTGGTGTGTTCTGCGCGGCAAGGTCAGCAAGGGCTATTCTCCCATGGACTCTGGCTATTCTTCTCATCCTGGTGGAGTGCAGGAGTCAACAGGAGAGCACACAGAGATTGACTTATGGCATCTAAGCAGATGGGATAAATTGACAGCCGGCGGATTGATCACTGAAACACTGATTCACCACATAGTGGAGACAAACCCTTAGGAAGAGATGCCACAAAAAAGAACTGCTCCCCAAGAGTGCACTCAACAGCCCTAAGAAGTGAACAGTGTTTCGGCTTCCTTCAGATTCTGTATCCCTTCACAGCTAGGGTTACTATACTCAACCTTTCAAAAAAAAAGGACACCCTTGAGCAAGAGCATATCTGTCTCAATATCTGCTAACTCACATTGTATTAATGTACTGTGTATACTATAACCCCTTAATACAACGTGAGTTGGTAGATACTGATACACATGCACCCCCTGTAAGGGTGATCCTCTTTTGATATGGTAATCCTATTCACAACAGAGTGGTGAGTGGACAAGTGGGGGATGCCTGGCTGTAGCTATGACACCTAGAATGTCTAATGTGCCAGATCAGCCTGTGATGGTGGCTAGGTTGGTGTAGACAGGAATAGGCATAATAGTGTTACAATACTCACATGGGATGGAGGAGTCTCAGGTGTCAGTACATCATATGAATCAAACAGAGAAGGGACTTGAACTTTGGTTCTGAGTTTTGATAAGAAAGACATTTGAACTTATGGAAAAATGTTGCTGAAAACTGACTCGTTTCCACAACAAAAATAAAATTAAATTAAATTAAAATAAAAATATGTTTTCACAGTTAGCATATTCTGATGAAAAAACACAGAGCTGAAAAACTTCTGACTAATTTGCCATGGAAAGATTATTTTAAAGTGATGGTATTTAGGACCTGAAATATCTATGCTATGGGCCTGGACCTGGGAGCCTAACCCTCTCCTGCCTCCCTGGAAGTCAGAATACATTATGCATTCCTATTCATTTCACTCATTCCTGTTTTTATAACGATGTTGCTCCACTGGCTTGAGTTAAATTACTCCTGATTTATATGGGCATAAATGGGAACAAGATCAGAAGAATAAGAAAGTGAATATTTCCAAAACCAACAGCAATAATCCGCAGAAATTACAAATTCAGGGTATTTTGTAGTAATTAAAACTCAGTTTATTAGAGAAAAAGGAGAAAAATCTACAAACATACAAACATAGATACCCTCTATGCTGTGAAAAAACGTAATAAACTATTACATATCACTTAGCAGAAAGCTGCAAAGCAGGAATAAAAGCTTATACGGCAGAAAGGTCAGTGTTTTGTTTATCAGTAGCACATTGTCTCAGTATGTCACAAGGGTCAGTGAGTGTCTTGTCAGTCCACTTTGCATAATTATAAAACTTTCATCTATACACACTAATTTACAGGGACTGGGTTCATATGTGAAACCCCATCATTAGGATGAGGGACATTGTGACATTCTTTAATTCAAACTTCCTTATAAAATTACCAGTTACAACATTTTAATTAAGTTTGTGGTTCAGAAAAGTATCCCAATTTGTGTTTGAGGTATACTGAGCATAGCAAAGGTTATTGCTTGTTACAGAGAGTTCTTTTGATCTTCTATAAGAGGTTGGTGAATATTCAACTAAAGAAATTCAACCGAGAGTGTCACATTTTAATTTTCTCTACATCCCAGCAATATTTTAATTATAGGGAATATCTCACACCAGTACAATTTTCCAAACTAGAACACGTTCAAATGGGACAATTGGTAATATCTTGGCAACATACCCTATGAGGGTAGAAACATTTCGTATGTCTACTCTTAAAATGCTACAGTGGCACAGAACAGTAGTACTTCAGTATAGACACTACTAAAGGGATGGGAAGCATTCTCCCTGCTCTTTGCTTAATCCACGTCCTTGAAAGGCCATAGCTAGGCAGACAGAAAATTTCTCCCATCAGCCTAGTACTATTTATGTGGGGGAAGAGGAGTTAGGCTGGTATAGCTACATGTCTCAGAGATATGGATTTCTCACAGATCAAGAGATGTAGCTATGTCAGCGCAATTTTCAACAAAGCCCAGCTCTTAAATGGTTTCTGGGCAGTATTTCCTTTTTGTCACAGTCTCTTAGAATGTTAATAAACTTTGTCCGCATCGAAGGACCATAGTTCCCCGCTTATTTAGCACCTGAATCAGCAAGGTACTCAGCCGCATGGTTAACTATATACAAAAGTGGATCTGCTGAGTTCAATTGGACTACAAGTGTGCATAAAAATAGTTACATGTGAAAGTGTTTTGTTGAACAGGTTCCTTAGAGTGATGTCTAGCCACAAAAATAGTCCCTGGGCTAAGTTAAGTGTAAGCTGAATGGCTGTTTGGCCCCCCAGCAGGCTATCGAGGACCACAGTGGGGAGGACAGGCACCTCTCAATCAATTCAGCCCTGCCCTTCCCTCAGCTGCCACAGTCATCAAGGAGCGGTCCTCCCTGGCCCAGCCCTCCTGAAGCTGCCACTACCGTGAGAGGTGCCTCCAGGATCAAGCCCTGACAGACTAGCAATTAGCATAATCTTATTTGAACACCGGGCCTGATTTACAAGCCTCAGCATTTCTCCTCTTTTTAAAGATGTTGTTTTGTACTTCCAAATAATGGAACCTAGAGGTGTGTGCATATTGGTAGAGGTGTATATTGGCACAATATAACCATTTAAGTATTTGTCTGAAGAATATTTGCACTTGTAATGAATTATCAAAACAAAAAGCAGTCAAGTAGCACTGTAAAGACTAGCAAAATAGTTTATTAGGTGAGCTTTCGTGGGACAGACCCACTTCCTCAGACCATAGCCAGACCAGAACAGACTCCACATTTAAGGCACAGAGAACCAAAAACAGGAAGCCAAGAGGACAAATCAGAAAAAGATAATCAAGGTGAGCAAATCACAGAGTGGAGGGGTGGGGGGGAGGTCAAGAATTGGATTAAGCCAAGTATGCAGACGAGCCCCTATAGTGACTCAGAAAGTTCCCGTCCCGGTTTAAACCATGTGTTAATGTGCTGAATTTGAATATCAGCACATTAAAACATGGTTTAAACCAGAATGGGAACTTTCTGAGTCACTATAGGGACTCGTCTGCATACTTGGCTTAATCTAATTCTTGACCTCCCCCGCAACACCTCCTCTCTCTGATTTGCTCACCTTGATTATCTTTTTCTGATTTGTCCTCCTTGCTTCCTGTTTTTGGTTCTCTGTGCCTTAAATATTGAGTCTGTTCCGGTCTGAGGAAGTGGGTCTGTCCCACGAAAGCTCACCTAATAAACTATTTTGCTAATCTTTAAAGTGCTACTTGACTGCTTTTTGTTTTGATAGTGTATAGACTAGCACAGCTTCCTCTCTGTTACTATTGTAATGAATTGTGCATGTAATAATTCATGCTCAGTTAGGTGTTCATGCTAAATTACAAAAACAAAAAAGGTCATTTCTTATAATCTGGAACATGATATTACAGTCACTATATTTCTTACAACTACTGGCTTGTCAGAATATTAAAAATACCTGACACCTACATGCATACAGGAGTGTATGTTTTATACTGATAAAATAAAGGTTAATGCAACTTCTAGCTTTGTTAGCTGAAGTGAATTTGTCTGTAGGAGGATGCCTTTGTTACTCCCTATAAGAACAAGTAATATACTGATCTGAACAGAGATAGGACAAAGATATTTGCTAAAAGTACCCACAGAAGCCAAAAGACAATCTGCATTCACATTTATGTTGGATAAAGAGTTCCTGTAGCTGTAAGTCTCAGCTGGTTGTGCTCAGAATGAGAATATTTTTTAAAAAAATGAGAATTTTGAGGGGAAGAATAAAAAGGCTCAGAAATCTTCAGTAAGGAAGATTCAGAAAGAAGCAGAAACAAGGTGCTGTATCATAGTGAGAAAAAGAAGAGAAGCCAAATGCATGAAAGGGGATCTAAGGGCGCCTTAAGCAAACTGTAGCTTCCAGCTCCATTGAATTCCTGCACTCAGCTACAAAGGAAAACATGAGGAGGAAAAAAAAAAGAAACGAGGAAATTAAGTGATGGGAATAACTCTTTTTGTAAAGGCTGAGAATTGATGATTCAGCGCTTTTGAAAAAGAAAAGCCTTTTGGTGAAGCAGGCATGGGGAGACGGGGAAGGGACCAGAGAGAAGACTTACATTTGGATAATGGAACAAAAAAGCAGTCCACTAGCACTTAAAAGACTAACAGAATAATTGATTAGATTATGAGGCTTCGTGAGACAGACCCACTTCTTCAGATCATGTCCATGATTTGGACTGATGCCATAGAGACTAAATGAATTCCACAGAGACTTTAACAATCTGCACCCCACCGTCAACTTATTCCTCGACTACTCCACATGACAGATACATTTTCTGGACACTACACTACAAATCAAGGATGGCCTGATCAGTAGCACACTCTACTGGAAACCCACTGTTCTCTGTACTTACCTACACCCTTCTAGCTTCCATCCTGCAAACTTAACTAGATCCATTGTTTACAGTCAAGCCCATAGGTACAATCACATTTGCTCTGATCCTACTGACAGAGACTGAAAACTACAAGATCATTGCCAAATATTCATAAACCTGAATTACCCACCAGGAGAAATAAAAAAACAAATCGACAAAGCCAGATGAATACCCAGAGACCAGCTACTCCAAGATAGGCCCAAAAAAGCCAAGAACAGAACGCCATTGGTCATCACCTACAGCCCCCAACTCCAACCACTGCCACACATTATTAAAGACCTACAACCTATCCTTAATCAAGATGCCACACTCCAGAAGGCGCTAGATGATAGGATTCTTCTTTCCTACAGACAGTCTCCCAACCTTATGAGGATTCTCGCCCACAACCACAGTTTATACCACCAGAACACCAGTCCTAGAACTTTTCCCTACAACAAAGCCCATTGCTAGCTTTGTCCACATATCTGTTCTGGAGATATCATCACTGGACCTAACCAGGTTATTCACAGAATCACGGGTACTTTCTCATGTTCCTCAACTAACATCATATATGCCGTCATGTTCCAACAATGCCCAGATGCTTTGTATATTGGACAGACTTCAAACTCTTTTAGACAAAGAATTAATAGGCACAAAACAGACATAAAAACACTCCTGATCCACAAACTGGCTAGCCAGCATTTTAGTGGAGTGGGCCATTCTGTTAATGACCTGAAGGTTTACGTCTTACTGAAGAGGAATTTTCCCACTACTTTGGACAGAAAGCCTGCTGAATTATCTTTTATATTCAAATTTGACACATTAACACGTGGTTTGAACCTGGATGGGAATTTTTAGGTCATTATAAGGGCTCTTTTGCATACTTGGCTTAAACTAATTCTTGATTCCCCCCCACCTTCTGCCCCTCTACTCTCTGATTTCCTCACCTTGATAATATTTTTCTGATTTCTCAACTTTGATTACTATTTTTGGTTCTGTATGCCTTAAATATTGAATCTGTTCTGATATGGCTATAGTCTGAAGAAGTGGGTCTGTCCCACAAAAGCTCACCTAACAAATTATTTTGTTAGTCTTTAAAGTGCTACTGGACTGCTTTTTTGCTATGATAGTATATAGACTAGCATGGCTTTCTCTTTGTTACAATTTGAATAATGGGTATGGGAAGGGGAGAAGAGATGAGAGAGAGGGAGAAATGGAGAGTCACCTGCAACTTCCTATTCATTAGGAGGCCCATGGGTGCCCTTCCCTGTCCCAAAAGTGGACAGCACCAACTAAGTTTGGGCATGGCTATGGTCATAGATGTCTCTATGAAATTGGGCAGACAGGCATCTGGTTTTCTGGAATGCCTGGTTGAAAGGGTCTTCACAGTTCTGGTCAGCACTGTGGTCAGTGGCACATTGGGGCTAATGGCTAAGGTAGCCTGATGCTCCCTACCTCCCCTAACTTTGCAAGGCTCCTGAAAGGGTCTGGCATGTCCCCACTGCTTGTAGGTATATGGGGAGGACCTAGGGAGGCTCTACATGCTGCCTCTGCCACAATTACCACTTCTGCAGTGTCTATTAGGGATCCCCAACAAATGGTAGCTGTGGGGTAGTGCCTACAGGTATGGGGAGCACTCTGAGCCTTCCTGGGCCCCTGCCTAAAAGCTGCAGGAACCTGAGAGCTGTTTCTCTTCAGGGAGCCACCATAGGCAAATGCTGCCTGGACCTACAACCCTCACACTTAACAGCTCTGAGCTCCTTCCTGCACCCAGAGCCTGTTTCCCTGTGCACATCAACCCCCTGCCTCACACCTGAGCCCCCTCCTGCACCCAAACTCCCTCCCAGAGCTTGCACCCCCTGCTGTACTCCAAAACCCTTGGTCCCAGCCCAAACCCACCTCTTTCACCCCAAGTCCCTTATCTCTGGTCCCACCTCAGCACCCACGCCTCCAGGCATAGCCCTAACCTTCTCCCACACCTCAGCCCTCTGCCCCAGGCTGGCCAAAGTGAGGAAAGAGGAAGTGGGATGAAGTGAGGGGCTAGGACCTCTGGGAAGGGGAGGAAACGGGGTGGGGCCTTACAGAAGGGACAGAGCAGGAGACAAGACAAAGGTGGGTTTGTGCATTCGGAAAGTTGGTAACTCAAGTCTTGGAGTGATTTCTGTGGAGTTCCTTGCAGAACTTAAAGCCCTCTTCCTCTGCAAAAACCACTGAGACATTGTCACCCGTGATGGTTAGGGTTGCCAATTTTGGTTGGATGTATTCCTGGAGATTTCACCTCACTACATAGTCTTTAATTAAAAATTCGTGTTTAATTCCTAGATACTTCAGGACAATCCTGGAGAGTGGGCAACCCCATGCTGGCACAGAGATGCAGTTATTACTAATGAAAGTGAATCTGGCCCTACAACTTTCCTGATGAGTTGAACACGTGTGGGATAAGATCAAAGCAGTTCCTTTACAACCCATTAGAAAGTAGTTTCCTGTTTCCAAGACATGCAATAGGTGACCAAACCTGAACCTGAACCTACATATTGCCCTGGGTTATGAATTTCACATTCCTTGAAGAATAGTGAGCCACCAAAGCAAGGTCATGGTAATTTTGAAGAAGCAGTGAAAATAAAACACTTCTTTGTACCCAAATTTCCTAAGAATAGTAGTTTGTTCTCTGACACTTAGATCACAAACCAGTTGGAGAAGCCAGGCTGTTTTTTGAACTTTGAGTCATTTGACCCATATAATCTCCAAACCCTACAAAATTAAGAGACAGATTTGCAGTAGTCTGAGAAATTATTGTCTGACTCTACAGATATATAATGGTTCTGTGTTTTTAAAAAGGTATGTAGAATAGAAACTCTGTGATATTACATGCAAATATTTTACGTAAACCAAAATATATTGGTTGTTAGAGCAACTGAAATACAGGTGCATCAAAGGAGCAAACACAGTCTCAATATCAAGCCTATTTTTCATTTAAGAAAATGTCCTGAAAGCCCTTGAGTTTAGACAATCTTGCATCAGCCTGCTGCCTGCAGCACTCCCCTGGGCCAGCATTTCTGATGCTCTGAGCTTCCGATCTATGGTAACCACTAAATCATATCACAAGCACAAGCTTTTCTTGCATACTCATAAAAATTGTATATGCTGCACTATAGAGTTCCACATATCTAGCAAAGATTCAATCTTATGTTATCTATGTTGTACACTTCCTCAAGAAGCAATACAAACATTCCCTGACATCTACACAATGACGTCTACACAAAAATCTCACAGTGCACTGCAACATCCAAAGTTAGAACTACGGGTGAAGGACAGTTGAAATTTCAGGTAAGAATGAGTTTTAAAAAAACAGGACAAATTTCCAAAGGTAAGCAACTCATTTGTACTGGTAATGCTGCTGAAAGTGTGCCACAATACAAACCCATGTAATATGATGGGGTTTCTGGGCACAGGGTAAAAGAACCAACCCTGGCATATTTACCTAAATCTGGGCCAGTTATAGCCCCCTGTGATTTCTTTCTCACTAAGACAAATCCAACCAGCCACAAAAGTACCCACTGGCCAGGCAGAAGCTATACAAGCAAACCCACAGATTTCCCAGCTGCTACAAAAGCCCAGACCAACAGCCACCTACTCAGGTGAGAGGTTCTGAAAGCCTATTTCACCAACTCCACACAGATTCTTCCGGGCCTCAGAGGTGCCAGCTACAGTCCCACGTCAACATATATTCGGATTTTACCCAAATCAGCATGCCAATGCCAGTCTTTCAGATCTAAAATCTAAAGGTTTATTGACAAAGAAAGAAAGAACAGGTTGAGAGAAAAATGTTTAAAGTGATATGTTGCAATTATTGACGCAGGCCAGCAATGTTACCTGTTGATTCTTGAAAGTCTCTGACAGTACAGGCCATGGGATTGTCTACGCTACCACCCTCTTTGAAGGGAGGATGGTATGTAAGGTGTTGGGAGTTTACTAATGAAGTGCTGCGCTTCATTCCCACCCGCGGCAACTTCGAAGTTTTAAACTTCAAAGTACCGGCTCACATAGTGTCTTTAAAACTTCGAAGTTGCCGTGGGGGTGGAATTTGCTTAATGAAGTTCTCCATATGAAGTGCCACACTTCATTAGTAAACTCCCAACACCCTACTTACCATCCTCCCTTCGAAGGAGGGTGGTAGTGTAGACAAGCCCCATAAGGGGTATGATTCCATGGCCGTGTCTACACTAGCAGACATGCATATTCAGCACCTCATTAGCATGTCGCCGGCTGCAGCTCTTCAAAATTTCCACATTTTACTCCTGCACAGCTCATCCAGACGGGGCTCCTTTCTGCAAGGACCCTGGGAACTATCAGCCAATAGGAATAAGGGGATTTTGAAGTTCCTGGGGTCCTTTCAAAAAGGACACCCATCTGGACGAGGTGTCTGGCGCAAAGAGTGGCAATTTCGAAGAGCCGCCACTGGCAGCATGCTAATGAGGTACTGAGTATGTATTTCAGTGCCTCATTAGTAATCTTCAAAATGGCCATTTGCATGGCCATTTCGAAGATTTGTGCTAGTGTAGACATAGCCCAGGTTACATAGTCTTAGGCGCTGGAGAACTGGATCAATAGAATGCTGGATCCTTGCAGTCTGGAACACTGAATTCTGGAACTGAATCCAAGACAGTCTCTGCCAGGGCCATCTTATAGTTTTCCTAGTGGAGGGAAAAAGTTCTGCCTTTTTCCCATAGGCCCTTGTGTGTCAGGGGCCTTGTCTACACTAGCCCCAAACTAGTGAAATACATATTCAGCACCTCATCAGCATGCGGGCGGCCACGGCACTTCGAAATTGACACGGCTCGCCGCCACGTGGCTCATCCCGACGGGGCTCCTTTTCGAAAGGACCCCGCCTACTTCGAAGTCCGCTTATTCCTGTGAGCAGATGGGAATAACGGGACTTCGAAGTAGGCGGGGTCCTTTCGAAAAGGAGCCCCGTCGGGACGAGCCGCGCGGTGGCGAGCCACGTCAATTTTGAAGTGCCGCGGCCGCCTGCACACTAATAAGGAGCTAAATATATATTTCAGCGCTTCATTAGTAAACTTCGAAATGGCCATTTACATGGACATTTCAAAGTTTGGGGCTAGTGTAGACACGGCCAGGGTCATCTGACCCAGGTAGGCTGCTGTGGCACTCTAACATTGGATGCATTCCAGGTGACAGTCCCAAATTCCTAAGTTATGTATTGGACATCTGGGAATCTGTGCCTTTGTTTAGCCCATCACCCTGGCTGGGGAGGTGATCATACCTCCTACTGTGAAGCTCATCACTAAAATATTTCTAATATAGCTATAGAGACAAAAATCTATAACTTCACATACAAACATGGCACAGACATACAAGTAACACAGACAGATTCCAGGCATTACCTGCTTTCATTAGACACCTTAGTTGGCCCACCTAGCACAAGATTTGGTGCCACTATGTACAAGGGTGAGAGAAGGTCTTCAATTTAAAAATCCAATAATGTCACAGTTCTGCACCAAGAATTTATACAAACCAAGTGAGGTAGGTTGCTGAGAGGACCATGGTTTTTTTTTTCCACTCACCTACCCATGGGTGACAGCAGCTAAGCAGAACTGCTGTGGAAAGAAGGTGGTGCTGTCTTCTCTGCAGGATTCAATACCAGTATCCCATAGAAGTTCAGGGGAGGAGGAAGCAGAAAGAGTCTAGCCAGAGACTGTCACCTAAGGGTTATTTTAGCCCTTCTTGTCCCCCAGTCCTCAGCAATGGGATGACTCTCTGCTTTACCCTCCTCACCTCTGCCTTTTGCCTCCCTGCAACAAAGGGCCCCGTGAGAGAGACAAAAGGACCCTGCTGCTTCTCCCACAAGCCAAAGAGAAGGTTAGAAGAGCCCCCAGGGCTGCAGGAAGATCAGAGGTGAAGCTGTGGAGAGAGAATAGATGTAACAGAATTGTTGTGGGGGCTGAAAGAGGCAGGAGCAAACCTGGTGCATGGAGTTAGGAGACAGGATTGATTTGGGGGTGGGGGCAGAATTAATTGCTGGACAGGGGAAGGGCAGAAGAGTGTGAGGACAGATCCTACTTTTTAAGACTACTTTAAGCATTGACTTGTGGCAGATGTGCATGTAGCAACTGTAGTTATCTAGTTTATGAGCATAAACACACATTTGTATGTCTGCTGTGATATAGCGTAATAGCCCTCCTCTTGGAAACTGGAAGGGATCTAGCTATATCTCCAAGGGAACGAACAACTTCCATTTCAAACAAAAGAGAGAAATGTGCAGAAATGGATCCTTTTCATCCTAGAAATATGTGGTCTGAATTGCTGGTTAGTAAACAGGTCTGTAAGATTGAAAACTGCATAGAAATCTCCTTTGCAATGATGGATCCTCTGTGGTTGTTATCTGTTATCTGGGACTTTCTGAGGGAAGAAAGAGATAAGGTGAATAGTGAGAATTGCCAAACTACCTGAACAGATACTCAGAGGATATGCGCACATGGATATTTGGGTGTGTACAAACACATTTTGAAAGGACAGTGACAGCATGCACAAGTATGGATGCAGTGAATCAATTTAACAGTCCAGCTTTGAAAATGTGGTACAAACTCTCAAAAATATATTCTTACTTTGTTCAGTACATGTCAAAGTCTTACAAAGACTTAAAGGATCCGTATAAAGACATGATTTCGAATTAAAGTCACGAACGGAACAAAAGCACACAGAAAATAAATCTGACAAAGTGGGTCTTTGCCCACGAAAGCTTATGCTCTGATAAATCGCCCAGTCTATAAAGTGCCACTGAATGGCCACAGGTTGCCACATGTTTCTCAGTAGTTGCATTCCTTTATCACCTAACACTTGGACTGTAGCCGCACTAGCAAGAGATGTCAAAAAGGGTAATCCCGATCCATTACTTTGAAAAGAGTTGTTTCGATATGAAGCAAATACATGCAAAATGCGGATGGAAGTTGTGATCTGCAACATTGAAGAGACCCCCCACGCCCATCCTTTCAAAAGGGAATGACTACACAGCACAGAGCCTCCTCTTGAAATAACGGGGCAGGAAATGGCAAGGGATGGGTCAAGTGGACAACAAGCTCCTCCTGGATCACAGGCCAGCTGCCTCCTTAAGGAGCCCCTCTCAAACAAACCGCCCCCCGACCCCATACACATGCTGAGGGCTCAGGCTGCTTGCCTGAGATAGAGGAGCTGGTCCGCAGGTGGCGGGCACTGCCTCTGACTGCCTGGCTGAGTCCTTGGCCTTTGCATACCCCTCGCATAACTCTTTCACTTTCGAGCACACCTGGTTGGGGGCTTGGGTGTGTGTGGACCCTTGCAACCAAGGTGTTGACCAGCTGGGTGAATGTGGCTGCATTCCGCTTCTGCCCCTCCATCCTCTGCAGGACGTCCTTGTCCCCCCAGATGGCCAGCAGGTCCAGGACCTCGGCCTCCAGCCACAGGGTGCCCCTTCTCTTTAGCAGCTGCCCAGGGTCCCGGGAGCCCTGCCTCCCGGTACTTTGGGATCCCTAGAGCTACTGGGAGTGGTTTTCTGCTGGGCATGGCTCTGGCCATCTGGTTTTCTGGTGTTCTAGGGGTGCTTGAAGGTGTTCTGGGTGGAGCACATGCTCCCATGGCTGCCAGCACACTTTCAGCTTCCTGCATGGGATTTCTGTGTTCCTGCAGCTCTAAGTTAGGTAGAACTGACAGCCATAGAACCCTAGGTGCTATCCAGGGTGTCTCTGTGCTCCGGGGTGGGGCCAGCACCATGGAGGACTTGTGATTTTGAAATGGCGGCCAGGGGAGCGGCTACACATGTTTTGTTTTGAAAACAAAGTCAAATTGAGGCATTGTTCCTGAGACGGGAGGGGAACAATGCTTTCAAAATGACCACCTTTCTATTTCGAAGTTGATTTTGAAATGAGCGACTTGTATGTAGTCACTCTGCTGCTCATTTCGAAATCTTCCCTCCTTTCAAAAACACTTTCAAAGTTAGTGCACAGTGCGGCCACAGTCTTATACTCCCATTCCCTTCATCTGGCTAGGTGGGTTAAAACTGGTTCAGTTGAGGCTGACGACTAATCCATTTAAAGGGCTAGTGACATAGAGGAGTCTTTTAAAACCTCACCATCTAGCTTAAAATAAATTACCCCAAATTAGGTGGACCCAATGAACTTGGGAAGAATGAACAGACAGGAAACGGTTACAAAGAAATCAGCAAATGCTTGGTTTAATAGTGTTAACATTTTTCTGCCTGCAATTCTTGTTTCACAAATAAGTTACTGCATGGCACTTTGGTATTTTAATGATTTATTTTCTAAAAAACTGTGAGAAGTCCTGTGGAGTTTGGCCAAAGGGCTAAGTCATCGCTGTGGCCTAACAGCCCTTGGAGTTTTCACCATATGGCATCATCTTTAATTAAAATTTATTCTTAATATGTGGTGACTCCAGGACAATCCTGGATGATTAGAACCCCAACATCTGAGGAGAACTGGGGTGCCAGGTGGGTCTGAAGCCAGGGCAAGTAAAACCTTGCCCCCCTAGGATAGGTGAAAATACATATGGTAGAGTTTCATTTCACCATTACCACCACCACCACCAGCAACAACAACAACAAAATGACTGAAAGAGTACAGCCAGCACCAGTTTCTGTGGCTGCTTTGTTGTTCCACTGGATAAAAACACATATGAGGATGGAAGGAAGGAACGAAGGAACGGCAATCTCATTTGTTCTGAGCACGCTCAACTACTTCCACAGTATTTGGCCAGTGCAAACTGCAAACAACTGGTATTATTTTACTATTCCAGTTTGGTGGCAGTTACTAATGTATCTGACAATATAAAGCTGTTTGCGATTTGGCAGCAGATTTTGCTAGTGCATATCTGTTTCTTGCTCCGTTTGTCTGTCTATGCTACAGGAAATTCTTTCTACTCACACTGTTGCCCCTCTGCTGATAGATAGCAGATCTCTGGGACTTGCAGGTCAGCTTCTAACTGAAGAAGAATCAATGAGCTTTGCGTACACTTCATTCTTAGAGTGACTTATTTTACACTGCACACAGCAGTTCTTGGGCAGTGGGGTCACAAATAATCCAGATGCAATCCCTTCTTTAATTTATTTCAGCCGGTTCATCCAGGGAACAACTCAACCTCAAGCATTGACTCTTGCTGGAGATTCTTGCTACAGCATCTCTCAAAAGGAAAGGTATAAAACAAGAATACAATAACAGCATTTCCTCAAAGACTAAACAATGTGCTCATGCCCATAAAACCTAGAATATCTGTGTAACCATGGCACTTAGTGACTTCTATCATAAGAATAAATATTAATAAATAATATAAATCATATATTTAATATTAACTATTACTCCCATTAATCCCATAATTTTCCTAAATGTAAAATGGGATATAACTGTGACTTGAGAAATGATGAGCAGTTAATGGGAACTGCAGGGCTGATTATAATCTGTGACATTAATTAAGTATATTTGGGCTACGTCTACACATGAAACCTACATCGAAATAGCTTATTTCGATGTAGCAACATCGAAATAGTCTATTTCGATGAATAACGTCTACACGTCCTCCAGGGCTGGCAACGTCGATGTTCAACTTCGACGTTGCGCGGCACCACATCGAAATAGGCGCAGCGAGGGAACGTCTACATGCCAAAGTAGCACACATCGAAATAAGGGTGCCAGGCACAGCTGCAGACAGAGTCACAGGGCAGACTCAACAGCAAGCCGCTCCCTTAAAGGGCCCCTTCCAGACACAGTTGCACTAAACAACACAAGATCCACAGAGCTGACAACTGGTTGCAGACCCTGTGCATGCAGCATGGATCCCCAGCTGCCGCAGCAGCAGCCAGAAGCCCTGGGCTAAGGGCTGCTGCCCACGGTGACCATAGAGCCCCGCAGGGGCTCGAGAGAGAACGTCTCTCAACCCCTCAGCTGATGGTCACCATGGCAGACCCCGCTATTTCGAAGTTGCGGGACGCGCAACGACTACACGGTCCCTACTTCAACGTTGAACATCGAAGTAGGGCGCTATTCCTATCCCCTCATGAGGTCAGCGACTTCGACGTCTCGCCGCCTAACGTCGAAGTTAACTTCGAAATAGCACCCCGCGCGTGTAGCCGTGACGGGCGCTATTTCGAAGTTAGTGCCGCTACTTCAAAGTAGCGTGCACGTGTAGACACGGCTTTGCTGTCCAGTGATTAAACTGAATGTCTGATCCAAAATCTATGGAAGCCAGTGGAAAAGTTCCCATTTTTAATGGGTTTTGGGTTAAACTTTAAGTTCAGGTCCCTAATTTGATCCCTGAATCCTTGGAAGCTAAGATAGAAGTGTCAGAGAGACACCACTTAGGCTGTGGGCTGTGTTTGTGTGTATGTCAATGCTTCTTAAGCGCTCGGGCTACACCTACACTGCAGCGATCTGTCAACAGAAGTTACTGTTGGAAGACAGAGTCCTGCAAAACGTCTATTGACATGTCACATCCACACAAATGCAGACTGAAAGAGCAATGCACCCTGTCAACAGAGAGCAGTCAGACTGCTGGCCGCTCTCTTGTGAGAATGGCTAACCGGAAGCTCAGCAAACTGGGCTGCCCAGTGAACGGAAAGCTCTGTCTGTTGACAAAGGGCCCCTCCAGAGTGTCCACAAAGATTTTTTGTTGACAGAAACTGTTGAAAAGGCATTATTCCTCACCACAGAGATGCAGAACACTGTTGGTGGAAGTGCCAACTTTTGTCGACAGACTGTCAACAAAATGCATTTTGTGTGTAGATGCTCTGCAAGTTACGTAGACAAAATGCTGTTTTTGTTGACAAAACTCTCTGGTGTAGACATAGCCTCTGGATCCTTCTGATACTTCTATAGGGTTTTATTAAAATATGCTGCAGCTGCCACCTGTGTCCTGATTCATCCTTCACTTTGTGCAGTCGTTTAACCTAGAGCAAAGTGAATGTAAAATGTTGCCAAATCAGGAAGGTGCCATTTAACTCCCATTTTGTACCATCATAAATTACTATACCAGGTGCAAGGCAATGGGAAATAAATTTCCTAGCCCATTTGAGGCAGGTTGCTGGAATACATGTGGGTTTTAGATAAAGAGGTGGTTTTGGAACTCCAAGTGCTACTCTGGTGAATCAGGAGGATAAATCATTCACTTTGTTTTTCCTTCTCTTACGCAGAATGAGTTGTTCTTTTGCCAGTCACTTCCTGGGACAGTTATAAAAGCAAAATTAGAAAGAAACTGTGGGGGCTTGCACCTTCTTTCTTGAAATTATTCCCCACCAGTCAAAGTTAGTATAGCAGCTTGGCCAACTCTGCTTCTTTCTTTAGCAGTCTCAGGTTCCGTTACTTATCTATGAGTTAGTTAAGCACTTTTATCCTCCCTTTACAGATACAGACTGATGGCACACTGATCTCTTAAGCTAAGTCTACACTGCAGAGCTATTCTGGGATACCAAGGCATCCCAAAATGGCTACTCTGTGTCTATGAAGTGCGCCCAGCATTTTGAAATATTCTAAATAATGAGTGTGCTATTTTGGCATCCCTGTACACCTCTTTGAAAGAGGAGTAAGGGGATAGCCTTGAAATAGTGCAGTGTCCTTTGAAATTTGTCACTGTGTACACAGTGCCAAATGCCAAAAAATAGCCTACATTGAAATATACTTGGAATAGGACATGCAATAGGCATAACACAAATTACATATCTTATTTCAAGTTTAGGGCTTAGTGTAGCCGTAGCCTTAGGGTACGTCTACACAGCAGTCTTATTCTGAAATGAGCAATTTCAGAATAGCTACTTCAAAATAATGCCTCTACACACAAAGGCTACATCTACACAACAGCATTCTTTTGAAAGGTGATCTTCTGGAAGGTATCTTCCGGAAGATCACCTTTTGAAAGAGTACATCTACACACAAAAGTGGATTGAGCCTTCAGTCTACTCTTTCAAAAGAAAGCATCCACACAGCCCATGGTGTGCTTTCAAAGGGCTGGGCCAGGAAAAGCTGTGGTCAAGGTTGCATGGCAGACAAGCCCTTCCTAGCCCCAAAGACAGCTGCTCCCTCCCAAGCACCCTTGCTCTGCACACACTGAAGTCTGCTTTGCCACACACGGCACTGCAGACCCAGTGCACAGAGTGAAGCCATTATGGAAACCCCATGGATCCCCAGCAGCTCCCCGACAGGGACATCTCTGATGCCCTGGTCTGCCTGCTGGCCCCAGTGGTGCTTGCCACCCTGTACCTCCTCCACCTGTTGACCCCTCCAGGCACAGTTCTGAAGGCCCTCTCCATGGGGTATCATCCACGCCCCATTCCCATGCAATCCAGCAGCCCTGGAGCTACTCCACCAGTACTGAGTGATGGGCCCAGCTCGTGATAGGCGAGTGAGACCATGACCACTGGCTCCAGAACTTCTGGATGACAGAGCATATGTTTCTGGAGCTATGTCATCAGCTCTCCCCTGCTCTTCAGTCCCAGAACAACTGTATGTGGCCCACGGTACCCCTGGAGAAGAGGATCACCATCGCAATATTGAAGCTAGCCACCCCAGACACCACCGGTCAGTTGGGCACCAGTTCATAGTGGACAAGGCAATTATCGGGGCCATCCTCATGGAGATAAGGCATGCTCAGGTCACACACCCACAACAGGGAGAGGGGAGAGGGTTCCGGGGCAAGGTGGGCCCTCAGGGACCAGGAAGGGGGGCTCTGGAGAGGACCAGGGAGATCAAGAGATAGGAATAAGGGGATTTCAAAGTTGGTGGGGTCCTTTCGAAAAGGACTCCCATCAGGACGAGCTGCGCAGCAGAGAGTCGCGGTAATTTCCAAGTGCTGTGGCCACTCACATGCTAGTGAGGCGCTGAATATGTATTTCAGCGCTTCATTAGTAATCTTCGAAATGGCCATTTGCATGACCATTTCGAAGTATTGGGCTAATGTAGACATTGGTTTAGAGTGTGAAATTGATGCTGTCTATGTAGTAGATTGTTCAGTGCTGGGTTAGTAGTTTAGTCTCTTTCACACGTAACAATCAACTGCCAGATGAGACCTGATCAATGACCGTGGAACGAGCTGAGCAAACCTCAGAATCAAGGCCTGCATGAATTGCTAGTAGAATATTCTGCCAACAGTTACTGCAATTTTCTGGAGTGTTTTTTACATTTTCCCTCTGGCTTTATTTATATGTCTGGGCAGCAATTTTAAAATGAGAATGCTTAATATGATACCAGTGAAGCAGCTGCAGAGTATTTTTCTGAAAACTTAAGAACATGAGCTCCCACTGTGTCACCTTGTCTACCCTGGTGGTAATTGTCTCAAAGAATATCATCAACCTAGTCAGGCATGATCCTTTCATGAACCATACTGACAACCCTTAATCAGACAGCTTTCCTTATGCATCTCTTCCTCTTTGATCCTGAAGTTTTTAAAACTTTCCATCAGTGATGTTAAACTATTTGCCTTGTAATTTCTGTATGTGTCTCAAAGAAGGTGCCATGGGGGAGGGGAAAAGTTCAGTGGTTTGAGGATTGGCCTGCTAAACCCAGAGTTGTTAGCTCAAGCCTTGAGGGAGCTATTCAGGGACCTAGGGCATGGGGAGGGGGGGAAGATATGGTGCTTGATGCTGCTAAGAGGGCAGGGACCTGGATTCAATGACCTCCCAAAGTCCCTTCTAGTTCTATGATATGGGTATCTCCAAACCTAACAGGTACTTCTGATAATTAATTTCTTGTCACTAAAATATCAATCTGTTCTTTGCAATGTTGTATCAATGCATATTAATCTCTAACTCTGTTTTTTATACATTTGGGAGCTACTCACATACTATGCCTATGGGAGACACACCAAGTAGGATCAAGCATTAAGGAGTAGAGCAAATTAATACATTTTAAATATTGCATATTTTTTGGGTTCCCAGATTATTGCCTGAGCACCAGTGCCAGATTTTGGTCTACATCCTGTGAGGGGCCTTAGGGGTTGAGGGTGCAAGTGAGCAGAAAGACGGGCTGTAAGGCAGGACAGAAATAGGCATAAGCCCTAGGGAATGTAGCATACTGCGCAATGCACCTTTAAACATGGCAATAAAAGATGCAGCTTAGAGTGCCACAAAACATGCTAGATTCTATCAGGTGCATGACAAAGCAAGAAGCTTGCCATGCCCCTACTGCATCTAGCCAGTTAATGTTGTAGAATAGCTCTGGATGTGCATTATCCTGTTCCTCTGACAATTTGGTGTGAATCCACAATAAGCAACTTGCTGTTATCAATCAGCTGCACACTGCCTAATGTAAGATTCTTTTTTTTTTCAAACATGGGCTCCATTTTGCAAAAATATATCAATCTGCCTGTAATTTGCCAAGAAACCTTCCTGATACATAGCAGAAACTCCCTGTAAAAAGGTAGTCCAGGCTTGTTTGAGTGGGCTGTAGGATCACACAACTAATGATCATACTATGAAATTTTGCATACAGCACTGCAGTTTGAAATTTCATGTGCACCTGTTGCTAAGGACTCCGACTCATCTGTTGAAGGGTGGCAGAGTTACTAGTACTGGAGACGTCATTACAAATATTCTGAACAGCGATACTGGGTCAGCACAGTGGTCCAGCTAGACCAGAGTCATGGAGTATGACAGTGGCCAGAGTAAGATGCCTCAGAGAGGATGGACAGAGCAGAATAATTTCAAGTGATTCATCCCCTGTCCAAGCTGGATGGATGTTTACTGAACATGAGGTTGAAGCCCTGGCCATCTTGGCTAATAGCCCCTGTTGGACTTATCATTCATGAAATTGTCCAATTCTTTTTGGAATCCAGGTATACTGTTGGCCTTCAGAATATCCCATGGCAGCAAGTTCCACAGCTTGTCTGTGCATTGTGTGAAGAAGTTATTCCTTTGGGAGCGGGAGGGGGTTTAATAGCTGCCTATTAATATCATTGGTTCTTGTGTTAAGTAAAAGGGGTAAATATTATCCTATTCATTTTCTCCATACTATTCCTTTTAGACTGTTATAATAATTTCACCGTAATCATCTCTTTTCTAAAGTTCACAGTCCCAGTCTTTTTAATCTGTCCTCATATGGAAGATGGTCATTTTTGTTGTCCTTCTCTGTACCTTTTGGAATTCTAATATACCCTTTTAGAAAAGGCAGTCAACATTGCAATTAGCATTTAAAGTGTGGTAATATCATGGAATTATTCAGTGACATATTTTCTTTTTGATCTATTCTTTTTAATTCTGTTACTTTTTAGTTGCCACAGCATTGTGACCAGATGTTTTCAGAGGATTATTGATCTTTAGTAGGATATAAGTCAAATATTTTAGGTTTCAAGTATTGGAGGGGTAGCCGTGTTAGTCTGGATCTGTAATAGCAACGAAGGGTCTTGTGGCACCTTATAGACTAACAGAAAAGTTTTGAGCATGAGCTTTCGTGAGCACAGACTCACTTCATCAGATGCATCTGATGAAGTGAGTCTGTGCTCACGAAAGCTCATGCTCAAAACTTTTCTGTTAGTCTGTAAGGTGCCACAGGACCCTTCGTTGATATTTTAGGTTTGTATTTAAAATGTTCAATGGTGATAAATTCAGAAATAACCCCAACTATACATACAAAATGATGGGACCTAAATTACCTGTTACCACTCAGGAAAGAAATTTTAGAGAAATTGGAATAATCCATAATTATAGTGCCCATTTACTGTCTCATAATTTTTGTCAGTGCTGTATAGAATAATATCATCTTAATGAAATTCAGTGAAACTGGTCAAAACTTGTAATGTGGAGGCGACATGTTCGTTTACAGTTAGGGATTCTTTCTTCTTTATTTCACAAGAATTAATTCAGCAAAGTCCTGTGGTTTGTGTTATAGAGGAGGGCAGACTAAATTATCAGGGATCCTCCTGAGCTCATAATCTATGAAAATTAGTCACTGTGTTTATTTTTACAGTTGGCCACATTTAATAAAATATTACAGGCTTCCCACAAAAATGGTACAAATACAGATTTACTGATATATAACAGCTTATTGATTTCAGATCTTGTGGTGTAAGAGTTGGATGTTCCATTGCTCTGCACATATAAGTACAGTTTGAATTAATGGAAATCACACAGGTGCATTGAAAGGAAGATATACCTTTAATTTACTCAGATTGAGCTGTGTAATCTTGCAAACCCAATGACATAAGGCAAGTGAATCAGACTGTGCAACAGTGGTAACTAGTTTGTTAGTAACTGCTTGACTCCGTTTTTGCCTTTAGAGTTCAATGGTTACTATAAAACAGTAAAGTAAGAAGCTAATCTTTCTGACCAACCAACCCAAGCTTTCATACTGACATTAAAACTAAACCATCTTTGCAGAAGAAGAGAAAAGCATTTACATGTGTCAATCTGCCTTTTGAATTTTAGTTATTATTTTGAGTTTTTTTACAGAAAGTCTTAACCATTTTCACCACTAGTTAAAGTTTACAGCCATTGGCTGTGTCTACACTACAGCTCCTTTTTGAAAGGGCCCCCCCCCAACTCCAAGCCTCGGCCTGCACACACTGAAGGCCAGCTACCTGTCCCCAGTCATGTAGACCAATGGGGAGCAGAGGAGGCACCCTGGGCCCCCAAGGATCTTGAGCAGCCCTCCTCCCCAAGGCTGGGGCCAGCACACTGGCCATGGTCCTGGCTGCTGTGCATCAGCAGCTCCAGGTGGCCACCCTACTAGCCACCCTCTTGGAGGCTGTCCTCAGGGCGCAACGTCCTTACCCAATCCTCCAGGTCAGTGTCTTTTGATGGGATGGAGGCCGGGGGCTCGTGAGGGGATGGCAGCTAGGGCCAGGTGGCCCACCACAGCCTGGGTCAGGGCACCCAGATTTGCCACAACCTGGTCCCAGGCCTGCCACTCCATGGCAAGCCAGTCCCACAGCATGCCGGTGAGGTCCCACGGGGCTGCGGTGTGAGCAGTGTCCCCTGCCTCCTCCTCTGCACCCTGGTAGTTCCAGCATATGGCCCAACAGCAAACCCGAGCAGGGACTGTGCAGAGTCCGGGCCATCGCCCCTTGCCCTCGGTGGTAGGGCTGGTCTAGCTGCTGGCTGCAGGAGCTGTGGAGACAGAAAGGGAAAGGGGAAAGGGCCATTAGTCCTGGACACTGGCCCTCATTTTCCCATCCATTCCCCACCATCCTGGGCATCCCACAATGCCCATGTCCCACTGTACCCCACATGGGTGCCACAGGCATGCAATCCCGCCCACCGTTCCCCCGATCCCTCCGTGGCCAGCTGGCCCATGGTGCTGTCCTGGCTGTGTGGTGCTGAGTGCTGCACATCAGCCCCCTGGGACACAGGGAGCATAGCCATCTGGGGTCCACATGCACCAGGGCTGGCGGCCGTGTGGGAGGCCTGTGGCCACCTTGGGTGGGACCTGTCTCCCCCTCCTCAGGCCCTGGGGCAGCTGGCATGCACACCACCTACCTGTGGGTCCCTCCAGGAAGTTGGGTGAGGCATGGGCAGATGGGCCCTGGCTGGATGACCCAGACGGGATGATGACAAGGGCCCCCTTGCTTGAGCCCTCATCATCACTGGTGTGGTCCATTTAGCGTGCCATCCACAGGCGCCTAGTGCTGCCTGCCAGTCCCAGGTATTCCTTACACTCCGTGGCCATCTCCATTTCAGGCTCAGGTTTTGCTGTATCCACCATGACAACCAGGGGACCGGCCTCCTTGGGCCCCAGGAGGCGGTGGAGCTCCTTATTGCAGGGGCAGCTTGTGGGAGCTGCCTCCAACCGCCTGGCTGCATCCCAGGCCTTGCAATAGCCCTGGTGTAATTCTTTAACTTTTGACCACACCTGGTCTGGAGTGTGGGTGGAGTGGCCCAAGCTGATCAGGCCCTCGGACAACCACTCAAAGGCCATGGTGTTGTGGCTCCGGGCCCCGGTTTGGTGGAGGACCTCCTCATCCTCCCACAGGGAGAAGAGGTCCTGGAGCTCGGCCTCCATCCAGGAGGGGGCCCAGAGCTTCAGGGCCTGGCTCGCCTCCTGTGAGGGCTCTCCACTGTCCTTGGGGCACCCCTGGGGTGGGCAGGGATTCAGGATGCTGGTCATGGGGCCAGGGAGGGCAACTAGCTGTCTGGGGTGTTGTTTCAGGAAGCAGCCTGTGCAGCAGTGTTGGCTCCCTGCTGCCTGAGTGCTCTCAGCTTCCCGCCTGAGATTCGTGGGAGCCTGCATCTTTAAACACAGCAGGACGCTGGAGCTGTAGAGCTCCGCTTTTGCTGAGAGTTATGCTTCCATCTGCCAGCTGATTGGCACCATGGAGGACTCCCTCTTTCAAAATAGCTGTCTGTGGAGTGTCTACACTTGCTGTCTTTTGAAATAATTTTTCAAAGTGGGCTGCTCTTCCCACCGTGGGAATGGAGGCCCAACTTTGACAGAACGGCCCCTATACTTTCGATGTTAATTTCGAAAGATTGCAGGGTGTGTGTAGACACTTCGTGGGTTATTTCCAAAGAGGCCATCTTCTGACCTCAATTTCAAATGTACTTGCTCGTATCAATGCAGCCGTGGTGTATCTACTGATTCGTTATTAGAGCATATACAAGAGCTGTGCATTGCCATTTTTTCTTTAATAACTAAACTTTTCCTCTGTCTGCCCTGCCACTAAACTTCTCTGTTTTTGGCAAGTAACATATTTTGATGGCTTTTATGCGATCTTCACTCCAGACATGGGATTTCAATAGACATGTACATGTTTTCTGGACAGATGGAAAAGTTTTTGGTTTTTGGTTTTTTGTTTGTTTTTTTCTGTTCAGAAAGTAACATTTCAGTGCTCCTTCACACCTGCTAAAGTATGTATAAAATGAAAGTAAAATCTACTTTCCAAAAAAAAAATGGATCCAGGTACTTACTTGCTTTCAGAAGGTAATGGTCAGCCCTAACAGTGGGCATTTATTATTCAACTGCTTTAATATATAATCAGATAAAAATAGATGATGGCCTGTGGCAACTGAGCCCACTCTGCTGGCCAAGCAGAGCAGATGCCAGTTAATTGAACTTTCCAGGGATCCAAACTGCAGATAACCTGGCTTTGAGTTTATTTAAGAGCAGGTTAAACAAACACCTGTTGGCAGACCCATCAAAGTGGGAATCAAAGGGGAAAATTGCCCCGGGCCCTTTCAAAATGCCACAACAGCGCTATGTGCTACTCCATATGGTGCTCTGAAGTTGCATGAGGGGGGCCCAAAGCTAACTGCCTTAAGCCTCCCTTTCACCATTGTCCCTGCCCTTGGGCCCCCTAATACCTTGCCCCCAGGTCTGTAGTGGTTGGCACCCCTGCTGCCTGTCACAGGTGGTCTAGATGGAGCTTGGTCTTGCCATGAGTGCAGGGGACTGGACTTGATGACATCTTCAGGTTCCCTGCAGGTCGATAGCTCTATGATTTCATGATTCTATCCTCCATTCCATTCTATGTCCTGCATATGCAAATACATGCTTTTACCTGTCAACTCTGAATTTATGAAGTTTTCTTTACAATTATCTGGTACTATGAATTTAATTGTTATTCCTCTTACTTCAGCATTCTCAAATGAATGTACACTGATGTAATGCACCGAGAATTTTTAATAGTCCTTTATGATCTGTACACCAGTTTCTTCACCTTCTGTATCTATTTTAATTAATTTTTGTTTTCTTTAACACAAATGTGCACCCACTTCATATTACAAGAAACAAGCAACATAACTTTTCAATCATTTATTAATTTACATTCACTGATTCACAGTTGCAGTTGTTATTTTCATTTGCATGTATCAAAAGTGGTGTCAGGTGAGGTAATGCAGATTTTATCCCCCTTAGACTATATCGGTATTTACGCTTTTTATTCTCCATCAATGCATCAGATATTTGGGCTGATGAAGGCCTATGTTTATGACAGTGCCAAATCAGAAATGGAAAGAAGTTCCTGGCTTCAAATACTCGCTCTTCAATCTATTCTTAAATGGCAGGCTGGCTCAAGGAGGCACTCTTTGTTGTGAAAGTGAATTCTTCAAGAAGCAACTTATACCTTTACTATTGGATACTGGGTCCAGCATAAACTCAAGGATGCCGAGCCTCTGGCTTAGCCCTCCAAACCAAAAGGCCACATTCCTTTGTCTTAGATGAGCTATTCATAGAAGTGTCCCATTCCATGTTGAATGTTTGCAGATATATATATATATATATATATATATATATATATATATATATATATATATATATATATATATATATATATGGGATTGGTGTAATCCCTTATTCCATCTCCATCTCTAGCAGCACAGAAACTATAAAAGGAAAGATCAAAGATCTATCTACCCCAGTACTTTATCTCAGACAGTGGTCAGCACAACACAATTAAGAGGAAGATACAAGAGCTTCAGTAATGGGCAACTGCAGAGTGGTAAGCATATTTCCTCTTAATCCCAGCAGGCAGTGCTTGTTTTTTGGTGTGGCGCAAGTGGCTTGTTAACCGTTAGGCTTTTATCCTATCCAGTGTGTAACTCTGGATATTCATACTACCCATATAAATGCCTATTCTTATTAATTTTGTAGAGCTTTGGACTAGATAATATATTGTGACAATGAGTGCTGCCTCACAGCTATGTATTGTACACATAAAAATGTGCTTCAGTTACACTGACTGTCCAGTTATATTGATACGAAAGGGGAAAACTAATTTTCCAATTTACATTCTCTAAGGTATTCATTGTTTATATAACTCTGTCCTGTTACTTTTTATTAATCTCCACTCTAAATGTCCTCAGTGTTTATAGTTTCTCCCGCTAGGAAAGTATCACAGAGGTAGCCATGTTAGTCTGTATCTTCGAGAACAACAAGAAGTCCTGTGGCACCTTATAGACTATTAGGCTGTTAGTCTATAAGGTGCCACAGGACTTCTTGTTGTTCCTGCAAGGAAAAACTGTCTATGCGCTTTTGATCACTCAGGATCAGAAAAAAAAAAGTCACAAAAGTCAATGGAAAGTCTCCCATTGGTCTCAGTGAAATCAGTTTTTTTAGATTCTTTCTATTTCTTCCTGACATGGGTGAGCACAGAGAAGAGAGTTCAAGGTAAGGGATGCACTATCCGTGATGAAATGTTATTGTAGCAGGGTAGCTGCTTACTAAACCCCTTCTCATAATCACAGGTCATTCTGCCAGCACCATGTACCTTGAGCACGTCAGACAATATCTCTTACAACTTACAATACCCCATTCCTGGTAGGTTTAATATCACATAAAGTTCACATAGTCCTCAGACTCCTTAATCAACAAATATTCCAAACAACCTTCAGTGAGCCCTCAACATAAAAGCCCATCACCATAATTCAGTCATTCCTCTTTAGCTCCAGTTCCTCAGATAACCAAGAGGTCACCAATCTGTTTCCTCCCCCAAAACTACCAATGCCAGTACTTTCTATCTGGAGCCTTGATCTTGTCTTTCTTCTCTTTCAGTATTTTCCTTGCTCTGACAAGCACTACAAAAATTGCCAGAAGTTATGTATTTTTCCCTGTATGGTAGCTGTGTGGTGATCATTAATAACATTAGGCATCAAGATCTAAGTGGAATCCTATCTCTTATTACATATTCAGGTAAGATATCTTTTCAAATAGTGTTAGCTCCTAATTGTCTAAATTAAAGGGGTGAAGTCAAACTTCAATCCCTTTTCATTCCATTTTCCTCCCCATAACCGCCCAGGACAAAATGTAAAGCAACAGCATCCAGACCACACCTCACGGTCTGCGTGCAGGCTTCAAAGTGAGCTGCTGCCAGGCTGCCAGATGGGTTCTTGCCTCCTCAGGTACAGCCATTTGTAGCTCCCATTCACTGCAGGTCTCCATTCCCAGCCATTAGGAGCTGCAGAAACTTGCTGGACACCACTTCCTGCACTTCCATTGGACGGGAATGGCAAACCATAGCCTGTGGAAGCAGGGCCATTGTATCTGCAGACAGAAGGTAAACAACCTGTCCTGTTTGATGGCCGATCAAAAATACTTTCCCAAACTGTGTTCTGTGGAACACTGGTGTTCCATGAGATCGAATAGATGTTCTGTAAAAAAAAAAAAAAGTGATGTTAGCGATATTTTTCCTTCTGAAATATTAAATATAAAATTATGTGTGTATCAAAAACACTAACATATTTGAATAGGATTTAGATTGTAGGTATTTTAATATTTATAGCTCATTCGTAATAATATAGTAATTATGCAACTTGTGGCAAAACAATCAAAGTCAATTTGGATTGTTTCAGCATGGGGAGTGTTCAGAGATATCATATGATGCTGCACTTGATATGAGGATACAATTCTTCAGCATTGTTCCTAATATTAGGTGTATTTTTATCAAAAGATGCAAAAACACTCATGCCATTTAAAAAAACCCTATCAATTGGTACTCATTTTTATTTTCCAGTTCTCTTCTGTAAACTTAACAAATTTAAAACCCACAAAATTTAAAAGTATTTTTCCCAGCTTATTTGTTTTGCATTTCTTTTCCATAAAGATTTTTTAAGCTTTAAGGAAGGACAGTCCTTTTCTGAACAATATTGTCCTTCCTATTTTTGTACAAAAGCATGACAGTAGCCATCCTTCTTTTGGCTGTTATATTGATGTTTTCTTTTGGATTTGTACTTCGTTTTTATATTTTATACTTAATTATGGGGTTGTTAACTGTGCTTCTATCAGAAGGCCATTGGCTGTTCATTCATATGATTTTCTCATTTTTTTGGTCGAAAAGATATCGAAAAATTCTTTTAAATGAACTTTTGAGCATCCCATGGGCACTATTTAAGTATGAAACACTCCCCCCCACACATCTTCTGACCAGCATGTATGTGTTCTGCCAATATATCCCAAGACCAAGAGTGTTCTGTGGCCACATTAGTTTGGGAAATGCTGCTCTAGAATGATACAAGATGGTATAGTCAATTGGTTGATTTCATTCTTTCTTAGCAGCAGCATTCCACATGTCACTCTTTCTGTCACTGCTGGGTCAAAAGCCTATCAGAAAAACCTGCTATTATACTCACTTGAACATAGATTTAATTGCTTCTTTACACATTACACATACTCTAAAATAATCTCTAACCTTATTAATTTTTCCGAGAATAATGTAACAAGAGTGTCATGTACTAGTTCAAGTTTAGCTCATACTTAGAGAGTAGAATTATTTTATTCCAAAGTGCTCATTGTTGGCTTAATTCTGCTCTCTTTTAAACCAGTGGATGTTTTATCATTGACTTCAGTGGGAACAGAGTAAGGCCAACTCAGTGAGCACTCCTGAAATCCCAACTATTAATTAAAATGACTTATATTTGTATTTGTTCTATAAGCCTCTTTATTTGCTTATTTTCTATGCCTTTTTCATTTTTCTCTGTATATTTATAAAAGGGTTTCCATTTTTATAAACAACAAAAAGTCCTGTGGCACCTTATTCAATAATCTTGTTGGTTTTGAAGATACAGACTAACTCAACTACCCCTCTGATATTAGTTTCCATTTTAATATACAGTAGGGTCTCAACATTCAGAAGGGTTCCATGTTTAGAAACCTCATGAATGTTGAATTTTGCAAATATGGCTCCTGGTGCACCTGCCTGGGGACCCAGGGAAGGGGCAGCGGCCATCTCTTCTACCCAGAGCCCCAGGCGAAGCAGCAGCTGCCAGCGCTCCTGCCCAGAGTCCTGGGGGAACTAGCCGCTCAGCCTCTCACAAATAATTGAATTTGCAAACATTAAGTTTGCGAATCTTGAGATCTTACTGTAGCCACTTGTTTTTTTTCACTTTGAATCAAACAAACTGCTGCCTTCACCCATCATTTATGTTTATGTGTTTATTAATTGCTTTTTCTAAAATATTGTATATTTTGCTGTATTGTCTCTTTCACTAAATTCAGGAATCAGAAGTCCCACCTGTCTGCTCACACCCTCCACAGCTTCTCCCACCAAAGCTCCACAATTCTTGGCCTACCCTCTTATTTCTCAGCATTGCCCCAGTGCACCAGCTGCCCTGGCTTCATTAACCTTCCTGTACCCTGCATCTTACTCTGCCACACAACCCTTTTCCCCCTTCAATCCCCTCTTGCCCACACTCCTGAACAATTGATATGTGAATTGTCCCTGCAAGAGGTGCATTGAGCTGCTATGCTTCAGAGCACACAGAGTGCAATGTAAGCCCAATGAATGGAAGTCAACTTTTTGTTTAGCTTCAGAGCAAGTGGGTGTGGTAAAGGAAATTAAAAGCTCATCATCAAAGTCTGATATCCAAGACTGGGAAGGAACGGCACTTGAATTAGAAAAGTCTCCTCCTTCACCTAACCCAGTAAAGCAATTCTCCTAAGAGAGAAGGGGTGCAGTAAAACTGTATTAGAAAGGAACATTGTATTGTACTGCTCAAGATTCAACATGCCCAGCTGCAGCCAGTGCTCCAGACTCATCAGCAGAAGTGGGGCTCAGGGGCCCTGCAAAGACATTGAGCCTCAGAGTCACTACAGAAGAAAGACCAACAAACTTTCCAGTGCTTTTCAGATGCAAAGAGTCCAGCTGTTTGTCTCTGCCAACTCCCCACAGATCCTAGTGAGGAGTCTATTCCATTGCACTGCATCTCCTCATCCTCCTTGCCCCCAGAGGGCTCCATGTCCCCTGGGCATGGGCAGCTTCTCCTCACATTAGGAGGCATGGTACACAGAGGCCGTTGGACCTGGACAGAAAGACCTTCCAATCCCAGGGAAGACGGACCAGCCACCCAATGCGGGCTATAGAGCAGAAAAGCAGCAACCAAGCTGTGGTGGGTGGTAGGAGCTGCCTCTGGGCTGTATATAAACTATACAGATTCCTGGTGGCTGAGGAGGTGGTATCTGATATTCAGCTTGCTGGGTTCATCAGTAATCACCCTGGACTCCAGAGTGTGCATATATTACCTCATCAGCCTCTATGGAACCTGCATGAGGCATAGTAACAACTTTCTCCAACCGGAGCCCAGATGTGGAAATCATCAAAACCCACACTACTAAGCCAGTGGCAGAAGCAGAGCCAGAGAAGGCTCAGGCCTCCCTGGCCTATTATACCCACAGTACGTGGTGTCAGGGAGCTGCCAGAGAATTTCCTCATTGCCTCCCCCATGCTGGAACTCACCATCCATATAGCTCTTTATGGCATAGAAGGGGCATGTGTTTATGTACTGTGCACACCACCAAAAAGAGTGTGAAGTGTAGCTATGCCCTAGAATGCTACAAAGAACTGCTGCTAACACCACCCACTTAATGGACACGTCCCATAGAGCACCAGCTAGTCAGCAGTGCCAACAGCCGCCTGGGGTCTGAGGGCAATCCCCAGGAGGGCCAGGGCCAATGGTGGAAGGGACAGGGCTTAGGGCAGTCAGCTCTGGCCACCACCAGCATACATGCAGCAGTGACACAGTGTTCTGTAGCATGTCAAAGAGGCCCAGAGCTGAGGCCAATGCCACCACTACTGAGGCAGCAGCTGAAGCTCCAGGTCCCTTTGAAATGCCAGGCCTCAGGGCAACTGCCCCCTTTGCTCTCCCACACCTCCCGTCAGTGGGCCTGCAGTCAGTGTATTCATATGTACCTGGGGAGCCACTATCAGTAGCACCAAAAGAAGTACAGGCCTGTTTAAAGAAACAGCAGCTTATTTTTATTAAGTGCGCCTTTGGCTCCTGGGCCCAGCAGTCCTAAAACACTTCCTCACCTGATCAATTTTCCCCAAGCTCTCCCTGCTGTACTCTCAGTCAAAGGCTTTCCAAGGTTATTTTGCGTGGCGATCATTAATACTGAACTGCAACTTGCACCATTTATTACATCAGCAGGAGGGGGCGTTGAATAACAGCTCACTTCTATAAAATAAGTAAAACTATTCATAGTTACAGAGAAAAGATCAGGCATAAAATCCCTTTCTTTGGTAAAACTAGTCTCTGGAGAAGAGGAAAAGATATTTCAACAGGTCTTCTCAGAAAAGGTCAAGTTGATTTTTTACCAGTGTGTTTCAAGGTGAAAGTAAGTCCTTGTCAAATATGTGTGGTAGTTGAAGACGAGAAAGAGAATGATTAATAGTGCTAGAAAAAGTTCAAATAGCCTTGGTGCCAAATATAGAATAATGCCTCTGAACTCTGCATTGATAAAGAAAATATTTACATATAGCTACACAGCTTCATTTTATTTACACTGTTTTAGTCAAGGTTTCCTCAAGTCTTCTGTTACGTCGGCATGAGAAGGTTTTGTAGAGAAAACTGGGCTTTTATCGACAAAACCTGCAGAGTGCCTGCACACAAAAAGGGTTTTGTTGAAAGTCTGTCAACAAAACTCAGGACTTCCACCAACAGCATTCTGCCCCTCCGGATGAGGAAGAATGCCTTTGTCAACAGTTTCTGTCGACAAATCTTAAATGTATTTAAGTAGCCTAGGATAAGTAAGTTGATGATTTCCCCAAGTCTTCTGTGTCCTATCCAGAATCCGCAGAAGATTCTGGCTGAGCAGGAAGCCAGTCTATTCACTGAAAGGTCAGTTGGCTACAGAGACCCATTATCAGACAGAGAACAGAAGGGAAAAAAAAACAAACCATAGGAATGTTGCGCGCGCACACACACACACACACACACACAAAATAAATAAAAGAGCACATGAGATGCCAGAGTTTGGAAACACAATCTCTCATTATAAATTTACCCCCTCTCCTTCATACCATTCCTACACAGAGGTTGAACTTTTCTAGTCTGACACTTTCTAGTCCAGGAATACCTGCGGTTTGGCATGAATTTAGTTATCTGGCTGTTCACTTTTCATGGGGGGAGACCAAATTTCCCGTGGTCCCACAAAGATTGTTTCCAGCCATCAGCCCTGGTGCTCAGGATTCTGTGCTGATGCTTAGCTCTAATTTACCCACTAAAGGTTTTCTAAGAGCCCAATAAGCAGTGAAAGTTTTGGTAATGCTGCTAAACAATATTAACCTCTTGTAGGCTACGTCTACACGTGCAGCCAACATCGAAATAGCTTATTTCGATGTTGCGACATCGAAATAGTCTATTTCGATGAATAACGTCTACACATCCTCCAGGGCCAGCAACGTCGATGTTCAACTTCGACGTTGCTCAGCCCAACATCGAAATAGGCGCAGCAAGGGAACGTCTACACGTCAAAGTAGCACACATCGAAATAGGGATGCCAGGCACAGCTGCAGACAGGGTCACAGGGCGGACTCAACAGCAAGCCGCTCCCTTAAAGGGCCCCTCCCAGACACAGTTGCACTAAACAACACAAGATACACAGAGCTGACAACTGGTTGCAGACCCTGTGCCTGCAGCATAGATCCCCAGCTGCCGCAGAAGCAGCCAGAAGCCCTGGGCTAAGGGCTGCTGCCCACGGTGACCATAGAGCCCCGCAGGGGCTGGAGAGAGAGCATCTCTCAACCCCCCAGCTGATGGCCGCCATGGAGGACCCAGCAATTTCGACGTTGCGGGACGCGGATCGTCTACACGGTCCCTACTTCGACGTTGAACGTCGAAGTAGGGCGCTATTCCTATCTCCTCATTTAACTTAACGTCGAAGTTGGTGCCGCTACTTCGAAGTAGCGTGCACGTGTAGACGCAGCTGTAGTTCGACAAATTTTCTGATTCAGGACCAGTCAGGTCCCAAAGGTGCCAGACTAGGGAGGTTCAACACATACCTGCTACATTGCAGAAAATTTCATAGCACAGAACAACTTGACTGGATGTGGTTAGTAGATAGGAAAAAGGTATAATCGCTGGAGATTTCTCAGAGCAATGTGTAAAAATTAGATAACTGTGTTAATAAATGTCCAACATGGGATAAACACAATAGTGGTCTTTAAAGAAAGCTGCATCCTGTTTTCCCACTGAGTGTTGCTGACTAGAAAAGCATTTTATTTTGCTAACTATTGAGTTGATATGAAAATGCACCCACAGAGAGGCTCAAAAGAAACATGAATCGCACTTGTAAAGTCTGCCTGAAACCTGACTCTAGGTATAAAGGGATTGTCAGATGCATACTGCCCACGATTCCGATGGTAAAGAAGAGCAAAGGGCAGTATATATGAGTATCAAGTACTTATGTTCCAGCTACGGACTGACTACAGCACTTACACACCTTTCATAAAAATGTTCTTTAGTGCTCTCCAAGGCTACGCCTCAACTACAGAAATAAGTCAATTTCAGATACAAAATTAGAGCTATGACATTTGCATACCTGGAATCAACATATCAGAATCAACATATTTCCCTAATATAAACCTACCCTCTATAGTCTCCTGTTGATTTCCCTTACTCCACGCAATAGCATGGAGTACAGCAGTTGACTGCTGACCCCAGAGAGATCCATTTCGTTATGTCTTAACCAGACATGCAAAATCAAACTCCGGACGACTGACCCTGACCAGGTCAATCTTCCGCTGAGACAAGCCCCAAGTGTGGCTGGAGTTCATGTAAGTAAGAATTTTACACACAATGCCAATAACACAATTTAGAATTTTATTACATCCTGACCTTTAGGTTCTACATTCCCACCATTTACAGTATTTACACTAGCACTCTAGCTGTGTCTATACAGCCCCTCCCTTTCAGAAGTGGCATGCAAATACAGCTGATCAGAAATGTAAGTGAGGTGCAGATTTAAATATCTCATGCCTCATTTTTATATGCCTGAATGATATGGCTTCTGGAATGATCATTTCTGGAAGCCAAAGCAGCTTTGTGGATGGGGTTCCTTTGAAAGAAAACCCCCCTTTCAAAAGCACTCTTCTTCCTACTTTTTTTCCAGGAAGAAAGGTGCCTTCGAAAGGTGAGTTTCCTTTTGAAGGAACCCCCTCCACACATGGCTGCTTTGGCTTCTGGAAACGGCTCTTCCGGAAGCCAGATCACATGAGAATATGCAAATGAGGCATGAGATGTTTCAATCCATGCCTCATTTGCATTTCAATTGGTCATATTTGCATGCCTCTTCCAAAAGGGGCTATGTCTTTGAAGTTCAGTAAATATCAGTCTGTTAAGTGTCTCTGACTTGTTCTGGTTTTCTGATTACATGTCCACTGGACGAAGCCCTTAAAGCACATGCCTAGCTTCAGGTGTATATATAGTGCCATTGGTTTCAGTGGGACTATTCAGATCTTTAATGTTAAGTCCATGCCTTAAGCTGTTTGCTCAATTTAAATCAGAGTGCTCAACGTTTTGGAGGTCTGACCCCTTTTATCTGTGTTATTGAATTCATCATGTGTGTAAGTTTAATGTATGTGTTTTTGGCACTCTCAAACACAGTTTTTGAAATGCTGGGTGTATGTCATCCTGCATTTCTTTGCAACGTGTTCCTGAAATGTTTTAATACAATCAGCATCATCCAGATTGCTTAGCTATGGCTGTTGACAACAGCCATCACGCAGCCAAATAAAGAATTATTTCTCAAAAGCTCTTGAATTAGTATATATCTCTGTCCACCTGTTTCAGTATGAAATAAAGATATCAAACTATCAGTTTATCCATATGTATTTCTCATTTAGACTTCACTCCGTTGAGCAAAAGAAATCCAATGTGTGAAGCTAATGTTTTTTTCAGAAAAACCTTCTTCTACCTGCAGAGCTAATCTCCCATTTGAAATTCAGAATGAAGTCTACTTTATTTGCTGTTTGTGGGGGTTTTCCAGTTTCATGATTGGAAAATAAAACTAATCCTGTTATGACAGCATGCCTTAATATCTATTTAGTTTTCATCAGTCCCTCAAAATCATCTTGCACAGCAGTTTAATTTAAGGATGGAATGCACTGAGGAAGGGCCCTTGGCTAAACCAAATAATATGAGAATGGAATCATTTTCCTGGCTTGGTTAGCAAGTGTGTTTATTGTTATATGACATCATTCATCTGGTTTAATTTATACTGACCATTTGCTGTACATGTTGTGCGGATTGCACTCAAATTTCTTCACAAGGATATTTGTTCATAATGGAGAAATAGCTTTGTAAATATAGTAGGGATCTAGACACCATGATTTATATAGTCTTCTTTGTAATCCTAACAGTGATTCCATGGGTTGTGTCACATAAACACACTGGGGTGCAAAGGATAACTGCAATGCCAAAAAGACTGAAGCTGTTACACATTAATGGAGCAGAGTAAGAAAAAACATATTTGCGTAGGTGCTGGAAGCAGTAGTACAGGATGTGGGGGGAGGATGCTGTGGTATCTCCTGTCAAGATGTGGTTCCCATTATAAAAAAACAAGCAGCCCTATAACATCTTAAAGACTAACAAATATATTTATTAGCTAATTAGCTTTTTTGGGTAAAACCTACTTCTTCAGATTCTCAGATTAGAATCCAGTGTTTATATAGCAAGGAGAGGAGGAAGGAGGCTGGGAAAAAAAGTGTGTGTGTGTGGGAGAGTTATCTACCATTAATAAGATGGGTGGAGGAAGTCTCTCCGACAGACAGCTACCCATTTCTACGAATATCAAAGGTGGGGAAATTGTCCTTGTAATGCATAAGGTAATTGAGATCTCTGTTAAGCCAGAGGTTAAATGTGTAAAACTTGCAAATTCATTCCAAATTAGATGCCTCCCTCTGTAATCTTGTGGTAAAATCTTTTTGTATGGCTACTTTCAAATCCTTTAATGAATGTCCCAGGGAGTTCAAACTGTTCCCCGGTAGGTTTGTGTGCTCCGATTCCTGATGTCAAATTTAGGTCCATTCATCCTTTGGTGGAGAGACTGTTCCAGTTTGCCTAATGTACATGGCAGAGGGGCATTTGTTGCAGGGATATGTTCCCGGGTTAGTGTTTCTGTGATGGGATGTGTGGCTGCTAGTGAGTATTTTGACCCACTGCCTTGTGGATTATCCTGGGAAGGAGCAAGGCTAAGGGAGTAAACCCTGACAGAAAATCTGGAGGGGAGTCCTAAGGCGGTTCTGTGCCAACTTCTGGCATTGACCTGGCAACTCCTGCAGCTGAGCTGGTACCAGACGTAGAGGTTATCCTCTCCTTTGGACTGTATCAGTAAAGCCGAGAGGGGGACACTGACGTCTGGGCAGCCCAGGGTCCCAAAAATGTTGCCCAGGCTTGCGCCTGGAGAGATACTCCAGCATCGCTTAACAGCATTAAGCCAACACGGGGATTAAAATACCGGTTATAAGCTCTTGCTCGACTGGCGTAGAGAACGAGCGCCGGGGGTTGCCTTCGACAGTGGGAGAGATCATCGCATCTCACTGGACAGTCACTGCCCGCCTCAAGCTGGGCAGCCCCCAGCCAGAAGGGTACTGTCCCACCACAGTTCACCTGCCTCAGTGGGTGCGTGAGGCTTAAGGTTCCCAAACCTGACAAGTGGCTGAAATTTGAGCACCAGGCAAACCAAAAAGAAAATCAACAAGAAAAGGAAACCATCAAAGTTTTAAGCTTGCTTGCTAGAATGTGCGGACCATGCTGACCAGTTTGACTGAAGATCTTCAGGACATCAGCGACACCCGAAAGACCGCTGTCATCAATGAAGAACTGAAGAGGCTCCAAGTTGACATTGCTGCTCTGCAAGAGACACGACTCGCAGATTCAGGATCTCTAAAGGAAAAGGACTTTGTATCTGAGGGATACAAAGGAAAAGGACTACACCTTTTTCTGGCAGGGTAAAGCCCCAGATGAACCCAGGGAGCAAGGTGTTGGCTTTGCTATCAGAAACACCCTTTTACAAATGGTGGAATTAGCCATGGGCGGATCAGAAAGACTCCTTCAGGTCATACTTCAAACTCGCGCCAGTCCTGTCCACCTGATCGGCGCCTATGCTCCAACCCTGTACGCCACACCAGAAGTAAAAAAGTTCTATGACGTGCTTAGTGCTGCCATAGTGCAAATACCTGCTCGCTAACAACTGTACATTTTGGGTGACTTCAGTGCAAGAGTTGGAGCCGATCGTAACTCATGGCCTTCCTGCTTAGGCCACTTCAGTGTGGGAAAAATGAATGAAAACGGACAACGTCTTCTTGAACTTTTGCACATACCGCAATCTGTGCATCACAAACACATTTTTCCAGACCAAACCACAGCACAGAGTGTCATGGAGACACCCACGCTCAAAACACTGGCATCAACTAGAAGTGGACATCACTAGACGTGATAACCTCAAAAATGTCCTTCTGACATGCAGCTATCATAGTGCCCACTGAGGTACAGATCACTCGCTAGTTTGCTCCAAACTCAAGGTGAGATCCAAGAAGCTGTACCACTGTAAACCAACTGGAAGGCCCTGCATTGATGCCAGAAAGACAGCAAACTCAGAGAGAGCCGAAAAGTTCAGAGTGACCCTCGAGAAGAATCTGCGCAGCAGCCCTGGGGATGCCGATGTGACATCCAGATGGCAGCATCTGAGGGATACAATTTACAACATGGCCTTGTTGGTGTTTGGAAGAAGAGCTAGAAACACAAATGACTTGCCATAGAAAAGAAGCGCGCTGCACTCCTGGAGTACAAACGCTCACCGAGCCAGAGTACCCTGCAAGCACTCAGAGCAGCCAGAAAAACAGTACAGCAGACAGCCAGGTGCTGTTCCAACAACTACTGGCTCGAGCTATGCAGCAGCATCCAGACCAGTGCTGACTCTGGTAATCTCAGGGGAATGTATGAGGGCATCAAGAAGGCATTAGGACCCACCCAGAACAAGATGGCACCTCTGAAATCCAAATCTGGTGACGTCATCACTGACAAAGCTAAACAGATGGAGCACTGGGTTGAGCACTACTCTGAGCTGTACTCACGCGAGAACATTGTGGTTGATACAGCCCTCGATGCTGTTGAGCTCCTACCAGTAATGGACGAACTGGATCAGGAACCAAATGTGGATGAACTGAAGAAAGCCATCAACAGCATTGCAGTAGGAAAGACCCCAGGCCAGGATGGTATACCACCAGAGGTAATCAAGTGTGCCATGGACACCCTCCTGGAACCCCTACATGAGCTACTGTGCCTGTGCTGGAGAGAGGGAGAGGTTCCACAGGATATGCACGACACTAACATTGTAACCTTGTATAAGAACAAAGGAGACAGAAGTGATTGCAACAATTACTGTGGAATCTCCCTCCTAAGCATCACTGGTAAATTGTTTGCTCGCGTCATCCTTGGCAGACTCCAGAAGATTGCTGAGAGGGTGTATCCCAAATCACAGTGCAGATTCCATGCAGAGAGATCTACCATTGACATAGTCTTCTCTCTGAGGCAGCTGCAGGAGAAATGCAGGGAGCAGAGGAAGCCACTCTATATTGCCTTCATCGACCTGACCAAGGCCTTCGACTTGGTCAGCAGGGATGGTCTGTTCAAACTGCTCCACAAGATAGGCTGTCCACCACGGCTACTCAAGATGATCCAGTCTTTCCATGAAGACATGAGAGGAACCATCCAATATGACAGCACATTATCGGATGTTTTCAGCATCAGGAGCAGTGTCAAACAAGGATGCGTCCTTGCTCCGACATTGTATGGGATCTTCTTCGCACACCTCCTTAAACACGCCTTTGGATCTTCAACAGAGGGCATCTTTTTGCACACAAGATCTGAAGGGAAACTGTTTAATCTTGCAAGGCTGAAAGCTAAATCTAAGGTGTGGGAAGCCCTCATCAGAGATATGCTGTTCGCAGATGCTGCTGCTGTAGTGTTCACACAGAAGACCAGCTTCAGAAACTGCTGGATAGGTTCTCAAAAGCGTGCAAGGACTTCAGGTTTTCCATCAGCCTAAAGAAGACAAATGTATTTGCTCAGGACGTTGCTGACCTCCATCAATCAGCATTGACAACTATACGTTAGAGGTCGTCTACGAGTTCGTTTACCTTGGGTCCACCATCACTGACACCCTGTCATTGGACACTGAGCTAAATAGGAGGATTGGTAAAGCAGCCACAACTCTGTCCAGACTCAGCAAGAGAGTGTGGAATAACATCAAGTTGTACACCCACACCAAAATGCAAGTCTACAGAGCCTGCATCCTCAGCACCCTCCTTTACGACAGTGAGTCTTGGACCCTGTACGCTCACCAGGAAAAGAGGCTGAACGTCTTCCACTTGCGCTGCCTCAGGCGCATCCTTAGAATATCGTGGAAGGACAGACAATACCGCCGTCCTTGAGCAAGCTGGAATCCCAACCATGCACACCCTCCTCAGGCAGCGGCGGCTCCGCTGGCTTGGCCATGTCCACAGGATGAACGATGGAAGGATCCCAAAGACGTCCTGTATGGTGAGCTAGTGTCTGGCAGAAGACCTCCCAGATGCCCCCAGTTGCTCTACAAAGATGTTTGCAAGAGGGACCTCAGAAAGGTAGACATAGAGCCAGACAGCTGGGAGGAGCTGGCAGACGATCGCAGCAGATGGAGGCAGAAGCTACACAAGGGCCTTCAGAAGGGTGAGATGAGGATCAGACAGCTAGCAGAGGAGAAGTGAACCCACAGAAAGCACAGTAACGACCTGCCAGACACCCATTACACATGCAACAGATGCAGCAAGGACTGTCACTCTTGTGCAGGCCTTCACAGTCACAGTCAACGCTGCAGATGATGATTCCAAAAGGAACTACGAAGGGCGCGATCCATAGTCTACGTAGACTGAAGGATGCCTACTACTACTAGTGAGTATTTTCTTGAGGCTGGATGGCTGGCTGTAGGAGAGCTTTCTTCCAGTGGTCCTGTTAGTGACAGGTGACCCTGCCCCTCGTTTTCTTTCTTCATTCCATCCCCCACACCTCCCTGCTACATAAACTCTGGCTTCGTGTTATCTACTCCAATCTGCAATCTTCGTTGTCCTACCCGCAAAAACTCATTACATAATAAATAAATGTGTTTGTCTTTAAGGTGCTACAGGACTGCTTGTTTTTTATAAAGCTATAGACTAAATCTTCTAAGACTGGTTTTCTTATACGCAAGGTTTACAGTTTGGTTCAAAGGCTCTCACTACCCCCACTACAAAATTTGTCCAGAACCCCTGAATATTTGTGTTCTCAGAAGTAGCATTTACAATACCTTTAAAATGGGAAGTGTGTCCCCCCCATGCTGACATGGATACCTTTTCCTTTTCTTCTCTCACCTCACACTTGTGCACACATGCACAGTAGATATAACTTGGATCCCACATTTTGTTCTCCTCATTTTTTAGCAAAGGTAAGATTTTTAAATTCCTAATTTTTGCTCCCATTTGTTTAGAAGGCAAAATAGCATTTTTGTTGAAAGGAATCAAGAACATTGTTCCTTCATTTCCTTTCATCTGGATGATCCAGTTTTTAAGGAAAGAAAGTTTATAAAAACAGACCTTGACAATGATTGGCATTCCTATTGGTTTTGTTTAATGAATGAAATTGGTTTTTCTTTCATAGATCCCAAGGCCAGAAGGGAGGACTGCGATCACCTAGTCTGACCTCCCATTCCTCACAGACCACAGAACTTCCCCGAAATAATTACTAGAGCAGATCTAATAGAAAAATATTGAGTATTGATTTAATAATTGCCAGTGATGGATAATCCACTGCAACCTTTGGTAAATTGTTTCAGTGACTAATTACCCTCACTTAAAAAATTATGCCATATTTCCAGTCCAAATGTGTCTAAGATCAATTTCAGGATTTTTCATTTTCTTCTTTAAGAAGCATTTATATAAGTGGTTTTATTTTTATTTTAAATCATGTCTCAGATACTTGGCCCATGAAACAGAAACCAAATTGAATCTATTGATAGCCGCTTATTCTTTTGCTAAATAAAGAATTGCATAAAGCACAAGACAACCAAACGATGCATTACTTCCATATAGCTGTCTATGGCTTTCTAATTGATTAAATGAAGGCAAAAATGTGAATGCTCGATCCAGGGTTTCTTTACAGAACACTGGCTAGCCTTACTTTCTCAAATCAACATCCTTGACTTCATTTTCTCTGGCTTTGAAAATTTCTTTTTAAAAATGTTGATGCTGGCATCCCCTTACATATTATGTACAGTAACATAGGCAAATATCCCTTTTTATAGTCCAGGACTTAATGCTTTGTTAAATTCAATTTTAAGCAGGCCACAGAAAAAAGAAAAAAGCTGTCATAGAACTCTCCTATAGAAATGACATTTACCAACACAACATATTCACCATGGTTGGGTCTACACGTGTCCCTTCCTTTCGAAAGGGGCATGTTAATGAGCGGGTTCAAAAGATGCTAATGAGGCGCTGCAATGAATATGCAGTGCCTCATTCACATAATGGCGGCTGCGGTGATTCAAAAGTGCAGCTTTTCAAATCACGCACCACCCGTGGAGATGGGACCTTCTGAAAGGACCCCCCCAGTTTTTGAAAGCCATTCTTCCTATCTGGTGATCAGAAGAAGGGCTTTCAAAAACTGGGGGGGGTCCTTTCAGAAGGTCCCGTCTCTATAGGCAGCACGTGATTCGAAAAGCCGCACTTTTGAATCACCACGGCCACCATTATGCTAATGAGGTGCTGCATATTCATTGCAGCTCCTTATTAGGATCTTTCAAACCCACTCATTAACATGCCCCTTTTGAAAGGAAGGGGCTTGTGTAGACACTGGGCATGTGAAGAAACATTTCAATGGTACACCTTAGCTCGGTCCACACGTGAGCACCCTTTTGAAAGGGCGAAAATCAACATTCAGCAGTCAAAATAGCAGCCGTTGAAAGGGAGTGACCATGCACCAATAGTGGATAGACAGGTCAATCCGCCCTTTCAAAGGGCTGCCGTGGTCTTTCGAAAGGGTGTGTCCATATGGCTCCAAGCTCTCCTTCAAAAGAAGAAAGGCAGGAAATGCCACGGATGGGGGTCCCATGGCCAACATGCCCTTCTGGGGCCACAGCCAGACACTCCCTTAAAGAGACCCTCCCTCAGTCCTTCCCCTCACATGAGCTGAGTGCTGCTGGGTTCCCCTCTGGGTGCCCTGGAGCATCTGGACCCACCCCAGCAGCACCAAGTGGTGGAAGTTCCTCGTGCTGGGGCAATGGGGCGAAGAAAGGTGGCTGCAGAACTTCTGCATGTTGAGACAGACCTTCCAGGAGATCTCTTCACTCCAGCACCAGGACACCTGCATGTGGCCCTCTCTCACCCTGGAGAAACAGGTTGTCATTGCCATCTGGAAACTGGCCACCCTGGACTCCTACCGCTCTGTGGGACAACAGTTTGGGGTGGGCAAGGCCACTGTTGGGGCTGTACTTATGGAGAAATGTGCTAGAGGAAACCTAAGATGCAGGGGGCAGGATGGGAGGGGGCGGGGCAAGATGGGGATGGGGTGGGGGGGGCAGCCCACTGCACCCACACAACAGCAAATGTCCCCTTCCCCTGCATTCAGGTCATCAGAGCCATCACCGCAATGCTGGTGCACAGGGTCATCTGCCTGGGGGATCAGGATACCACCATTGCGGACATCCAGGACTTGGGCTTTCAAAACTGCTTTGGCACACACATCCCCATCCACACCCCACCACACAGCTCTGGCCAGTACGTCAACAGGAAAGGCTACCATTCGGTTGAGCTCAGGCCCTGGTGGATGCTCAGAGCCAGTTCACGGACATCTACGTGGGATGGGCTGGCCACACTCATGACACCTGGGTCTTTTCAAACTCCAGGCTCTGCTTGTGCATGGGGGCCATGATGGGTTCATGCCCCAGTGGGAGATCCTAGTGGGGGGATGCCAGCATACCACTCTGTATGGTGGCAGAAGTGGCATACTCCCTCCAGCCATGGCTCATGCGGCCATACACGGGACACCTCGACCTGACCTGGGAGGCATTCCACCAGTGCCTCAACCACGCCCACAATGTCGTGAAGTGGGCCTTCGGGTGCCTTAAGGGGTGGCGGAGGTGCCTCTACAAACCATTGGAAGTTGGGTCCTCAACATGCCCCAGGTGGTGGGAACCTGATGAGCCTCCATAATGCTGTGGAGGGAAAGGGGGATGCCTATGTCCATGGCGGGGGGGCAATGCATCTGGCGCTGGCTATGAACAGCCAGGCACTGCCCCATCCACCAGTCCCACCAGGACAGCCACCACATTAAGGAGGCCCTCAGGCAGGCCTTTGCAGATGGCTGCCTGTGACCCGTACCCACAACCACCCCCATGCACATCTGCTACCCATAGCCGCCAGCACCACCACCCCAACTGCCACCCCACTGCATCACCACACCTGCACATCTGCCACCCACAATCCCTCCCCAAGGAGCACAGCATGAAGAGGCATATAGGAAATAAACATTTATCTAGAATGGGATGGTATGTGGAATTATGTACAGGTGGGGGGGCTGGGTGTGTAAGGGGGGGCACCTAAACTGGAGGGGGTGGAGGGGCTCATTCTGGGGCCAGGTTAGTAGGCTACAAGCCCCATCAGCCCCTAGATCCCCTGCCTCCCCAAGCGCATGGTCCCTGGCAGAGAGGGAATGATGCGGGGAGCACCAGAAGGTAAGGCCGGGGGGCTCGGTGGGGGCAGCGGGAACAGGCTTGGCAGGGGGACTTGCCAGGGGACCAGGAGGTGGGTGCTATTGGCTGCATGCTCCTGAAGCATCTGGCCAATGCCCTCTAGGGTGTGCAGCAGTCTCTCCCACACTGCCTTTCACCACTCCAGCTCGGCCTCTGCAAGTCATAGGTGCCACTCAGCCACCTCAGTCTGGCAGTGGCTGACTGGGTCCTCCTCGGCCTGGTGGTGGGCCTGCTGGCTGTGGCCCCAACAGCATGCGGTGTGGGGTGGTGCCTGACTGCCTCTGACTTCTGCCAGGAGCTCTTGGGGGGCAGTGACAGCGCTGGGCTCTCCTGGCCCACAGATGGTGCAGCTGTATGGAGAGTGGGACAGAGTGTCAGTAATGTGCCATGGCCAGGGGAGGTCTGGCTGCAGGCCACTCCCCCTCCTGAAGCCCTCCCCTGGGGCACCCACCTCTCCCAATGAGTCACCCCCCAATGGGCTGGGCATCCTATCTGCTGGTGATGCAGCTGGGGGCCTCTCATGTAGGCGGACCTTCCCAGCCCGTGGTGCACAGTCCCTCACTGCTGTCCAGCACCAACTGGCTGCCACTCTGCAGGCAGCTCGCAGCACTTTCCACTGGGGCCGGGTGCTGGGCCTTTCTGGTGGGGCACCATGGGGTGCAGTGTACCATGGTGGGCTGGCATGTGTCTGGCCTGGGACCACTGGACATGTGTGCAGCTGCTGCCTGGTGTGTATCCCCCACCCTACTGAGCAGGTGTGTGTCCTGCCATGTACGTACCAGAGGATCTCTCGGCGACATCGGGGGATGCCCAGCTCCAGGTCACCTGGCTGGATGAATGGGAGGGGATATAGATGGTGAAGGCCTCCTCCTCGCTTGTCTACTTCGTGGTGCCCGCACCCTTCTGGGTCCCTGGTCTAGGCTGCTCCTCCACCTTCAGCTGCAGCTCATCAGCCAATGTGCAGGGAGCTGTCCTGGGGCTCAGGATGCCCTGGAGCTCCCAGAAGTAGGGGCAGGTGGCTGCGGCTGCCCTGGAGCAGCTGGCTGGGTCCCTGGCCCAGGCATAGCCCTGCTGCAGCTCCTTCACCATGGAGCGTACCTGTTCCGTGGTATACTCCTGGGTGGCCCCTTGTGAGGAGGTCCTGGGCCAGGTGGACGAATGCTGTGGCATTGTACCACTTCACTCCTTACTTGTGGAGGACTTCCTCCTCTTTCCAGAGGCCCAGGAGATCCCACAGCTCCCACTCCGTCCAGGAGGGGGCCCTTCCCCCCCCGGCCCCCGAACCCTGGGACCCCTGAGAGGGCTTGTGGGGGAATCATGGGGTTTGCATGCGGGCTGGCTGCTGGCCATGGTTTTGGTGCTGGGAGGCTAGAACATGTGCAGAGGATGCTCCCAGAACACTCTCAGCTTCCTTCCACTAGGTTCCTGCATGTGTGCTGCTTTAAGGCGGCCAGAGACAGGGGTCATAGAGCCCCACTGCTGCTGGCTGGAGCAGCCCCATGCTCCAGCTGACTGGTGCCATGGCAGACCCCTCTTTCAAAGCAGCAGGATGTGGAGCGTCTACACATGTGATCTTTCTATTTAGTTTTTCGAAAGAGGACAATTTTCCTGACACAGGATCGAAGCCTGGATTTCAATGTCTGTGCCCCGTTACTTTGATTTTCTTTTGAAAGACAGTGTTCCATGTGTGGACACTCCTCCTGTTTTTTCGAAAGAGGGTCACTTATTTTGACATTTTGTGCATGTGCAGACCCAGCTCTTGAGTAATGGCAATATCAAAAGACAATGACTATCATATGAATAGCAGACTGGCCATACAGATATTGACACTGGCAGTCTTACGAGGGTAATATTGTACATTAGAATCAATTGTTCTCACCTAATATTACTGTCAAGGCTCTTCCCCACTCTGGTGCTCCAAGTGCAGAAGGTGGGGGTCTGCAAGAGGCTTTAAAAATATCCTGCCACTAAAGGCTTGTGTTAAAGCTCCCCAAGGTCACAGTTTCTCTGACCTTGGATTAATACTGCTGCCACCACCCAAGTGCAAAAAGTCCTTTGAGAACCGAGGCAGACATACTTGGGAATTCCTTCCTGTGGATACCCTCAAGCTCTTTTGACCCTCTTTCTGGAGAGAGCTTGAAAACTGTAATTTCTGCTTGTAGCTGAGCTGTGCAGTCTTAGGCCCATGCACAGAAACTCCCACTCTTTAGAACGTAAGAATCAGATCGCAATCTTGAGGGTGAGTTTATTAACAAAACAAAGAAAACACACGGTGAAACATTACTTGGCTGCTGTGTGTTACAGAGCAACAGAGAAAAAAGATTAAAACACAGTGAATTGCTTCCCTGGGATTCAATTTGGAAAGTTACAATATAAAGGGGTAGTTACACGTGCTCAGAATAGAGAAGTCCAACAAACCCCTCCACCCTGCAAAAACAGAAAATAACTTGATTGCATCTGACTAAACAATCCCTGTTCTACTCATACATCTGTGCTTTCAAGACGTTGTCCTTCCCTAGGCATGGATATAGCTGGATACTCCATGCCTGGCTTCCTGGCTTAATTCACAACAGCAGGAACAGGAAGGTCACTGATTTCAATAAAAAAGTTCACACTATTTCCATTGGCTCTCCTGGCCTCCTGCCAACTCACTTCCTGATTCCCTAGCATTCCTGGGCAGTCTGTAGAACCCACTGTCTACGATTTTGACTCTTACAAGCAGTGGTTTTTTACTTTATTTTTTCTTGTACAAAAAAAGAGGAGCTGGTACTTAGCTGGCTCCCTGCCCCCTCCACAGCCAATCCAGAGGCTGGGGTTGCCAAGGCTCTGCTTACAGGTAAGACAATTAGGCTAGGTCCAAAAAGTTAACGATTGAGAGAGACTTCAGTTAACTGAATGGTTGGAATGTCCAGAAAATGGTATTACCCTTTCCCCATTCATCACAAATATTAATTCATTACACCTCCTATAGGCTGATCAGGAAGCATTCATCAATCAAGATTATGCTGATTGACATTGCCTTGCTTGTGGTGCAGCCAGAGAATTTGAGCCCTGCTAGTCACGGGTTGCAAGACCCTGCCCACCCCATGGGGTTGAACATCTTATGGCAGAAGAGCAAGGTCCAGAACCTCAGCAGTGACCAGCAGAACCCCTGATGCAGATGGGTATCAAACATCATGATGAGGTCTATGATCAGGTGACTTTCCCACCAGTATCAAAACAGACTTCATACATGCGTTATAGGTCCAAACACCCCTCTCCCTAGCGTTTGGCATTATTAATAGCAAAGGAACCACACAAAATCTATTCCAAGACTCCTCCCTAGGTTTGGCTGTATCTGTAGTTCTTAGCTCAAGGCTGCTCGGCTCCCCTACTGGTCTAAGATCCAAGATCTTGCTGTGAAAGAACAAAGAGAGGACGGCAATTAGACTGAGAAATGAGATGCAATTTGTGGTTTACAGGTTAGGTGATAGGAAGGCAGAAAGATCAGTAGGAAAATGATACAAATGGCTTGCATCAATAGAGGGACTGAATACTAAAACAAGAAGGTGATATATTCTGTTACTATATTTGGCACTTGTTGAAGCCCCATTGTAAAACTGAACAGGATTAAATGGCGTTTACATAATTATGGTAGTGACACCTGGCTTTGCTTTTGAAGAAGGAAAATCCGGGGGTATGGTGAAAACCTAGAAAGAAGAGAGTAGACAAAGCAAAGGGGTGGAAGCTGTTTTATTGCTATGGACTTTACCTCTGCTAATATATCTTGTATTCTGATAAGGCAGTATGATTCCTCACAGTTTTAGCAAAATTATATCTAGCAAATATAAGACACTAGACTGCAAGTCAAGTAAATTTAACAACCTGCAAAGTGAAATATTCTGAAATACACTGCCTGGAATACCATCTTGTTTTTATTACGTTTACATACAAATGTAGGGAAGATGGTGTATATACTGGACATGATAGTGGTAGAGCCAGCTCACGAGAATTTAAGCAATATAGGGGATTTAACTCATAAATAGAACATTGACTGGCTGTTACTAGTATTCTATTTATGCCCATACTACTAAAGTAATTTGATAAATCAGTATACATTTAGCATCATTGGAATAAAAAGCCGGCCCTCAGCTGATGTAAACTGACATAGGTCCACTGTCTTCAATGGATGTGTATTGCTTTACACCAGCTGAGAATCTTCCCCCACTTTCTCCATCTCTCTCTCTCTCTCTGTCATTTGAGACAGCAATTGACATATGGGGAGCAGGTCATTGATTGACAGAAGCAGTGATAATGAAAGGCTAAAATCAGACAACACAAAATAAAAATGAAAAGAGTTAAAATGAGCAAATAGAAAGAGAAGTTAAGTCCATTTTCAGTGCCTATACTCCTGTAATTCCTGCTTCATTTGTGAAGAGGCAGTTCTTAATAATCTCAGCATCTGCAGATCACCACACTCTTAAATAGTAGAGTTCTTTTTTTGACCTCTTACATCTAAAACCAGGTTGTTAAAATTTTACAAATGTGGAATGCTGCTGAAATTGGTCTTTATTTTGGTTGGAAACCTGGCTGATTTCTGGAATTCCCTATTTTCAGTAATTGTAAACCTGGTAGACTTAACTAGCAAACTAGTAAAGTCTGACTGAGCCCTCCAGCTTGCTGTTTAAACAAAGGATTGTAGCTCTCAGGGCTCTGAGATTTCCCCACTGGCCTCCCAGCTACTGGCTGCAGTTTGTCTCACCAGAAGCAAAGTTTTGCCCAGACCACCTCAGGCTGCTGGAGTATTTGTTACTGGGCTGTCTGCAGCTGCTTCTCTTCCTTCGGCTGGGCTGCTTCTGGAGAGAGATGCTCTCTCTCTCTCTCTCTGAATACTTGACTACTCTTCAATTAACAATTGTTGACTAACACAATTGAAAATTCTAATGAAGACAGGGACACAATTGCATCAGCAGCTCATAGCTAAGCACGGAACCTATTAAATAATATTGCCCTCATTTATGCTAGAGTTTTCAGTTTGTTGAAGCAACAATTGTCTTGAAGTGTCAGCAGGCTTTGAAATATCTGGATCCAATCCAGAGGGGACTCTGAGTATTAAAGAAAGGTCCTTGTATTGGATTGTGTCTTCAATGGAGAACTGTCCTGGAGAGCGAAGCATTACAATAATATGCTCTCAGTAACCCGTGTTGCTAACCAGACAGGCTGCTAGTTTTATATTAGCTGGAACTTTTCCAGGAATGTGGCTTAATTCCTTGATAAAATGGACTGGAAAAGTCAACAGAGGTCATGAATGTGCAGCACATTGAGTCCAGGTCTGAGTGCTGTGGCATAGGATGTGAGCTTCTGGCTAGTCACAGGTGACAGTGGAAGTTTTGCAGAACTTGAGTCCAATAATTGATACCACATTTAGAGAGTTCATAGTGTCTTATATGTGGGTGTTTTAATCAGGAACGTGTATTTCCCTTAACAGATTGCATTTCAAAATAACTGAAACAGTACTCAAAGGAATAGCAAACTGATGAGCATTCATTAGTTAGGCAGAGTGACAAGCAGCAAGCTATTTTTATAATGACGAGCATAAGGGCAAGTTGTGAATGAAAGTCACAGAAACTAATCTATATGAATTATTTAAAATGAGATCAGATCAAATGTAAATCATCCACTGTGCTGTATAATGCTGAAGACTAGTTGGTTTTATTCACTATTAATTTCCAACGTACTGCATGTATTTAAAATTGTATTTTCTTCCATAGATTAGTAGATCCAATTGAACTGTGAGCAAAGATGCGCCTTTTGTCTCCTTATCACTTAGACACTGTGGTAATTGACCCCATAGAAATCTGCATGACAGAAAATAATAAGACAAGAATAAATGCTTCTCCATTAACTGTTTAATCAGAGGTGCTAGAAGTGATTCAATCAACACTTGTCCTGCTGGGCCACTTTCAGAAGTACTTTTCTCTGCCCATCCAGCCATTGAGATAGTGGCTTCTATCTGATCCCATACACATTATTGGCAGACAAGATTTGTTCTGTTAGGAGACCTGCACTCATGTTTACAGAATTCTGGTACAATACTGTTCTGTTATACCTTATATTCTTTCATAACTTATGCTGGTGCATGGGATATGTCCTCACAAGGATCGTGTCTACACTAGCAGGGTCTTTCAGAAAATCAGGCCCTTCTTCGAATGAACACACAGGGCATCCACACACAAAATGCTCTCCTTTCATCCAAAATTGAAAGAATGAGGCTCTTCTTCTGGAACCTGTCTTCCACTCTCGGATCAAGAAGAGCAGCTCCTTTTGGAAGCTTCCTTCAAAACAAAGCATGTGTAGATGCTGCACGGGCCCTTTTTTCAAAAGCTCAGTCCTCATGGAGCCAGATTTTTCAATCCTTGGCCCATTTGTTCGAAAGAGTGCGGGCTGTAGGGGCGCTCTCTATTGAAAGAGTACATTGATCTTTCCATCAGCTTTTTTCCATATGCATGCACTCTTTCAAAAGATGATCATCCAGAAGACTTCTTCTGGAAGACCATCTTTCAAAGGATCGCTGTCATGTAGATGCAGCCCAGGAGCACTTTGGCAGTTTGACAGTGTACTATTCTGGCAAAAGACCCTGGTGTGTACAACAAGAATGAGAAAGCTTTGCTCTGTGCAGATATAGTAACCCCATGGGAAACACAATGTAGAGCACAGTTTGACAGAGCTTACTTCTGTCACCAGTTAGACCGGGTTTTAAGAGCCAGTTATGGCACTTATGACTGACTGAATGTCTACAGCCTGGAGGAAAGGGAGGTAGGAAGTTTGGCATCTAAGCCATACCTGGAACTGAGGAGTTGGGTAGGGGAGTCAGTAAGAAAAGAGACTACAGAAGAGATAGCGTACTGTAGAGATAAACTCATGGGAATTGGTCAGAGTCAGCTGAGATATCCTGCAATAGGGCATAAGCAGGCAAAAAGCCTGCTGGGAAGATCTGCAGGAAGCTTGTCAGACTCCTCTGAGGGAAGATAAGGTTAATGAAAGTACTTTAATGGAGCCTGAAAAGCGGGGGAGTTTTATTAATTCAGCAGAGAAGGGCAAGGCAAATGGCCAATAGACAGCACTGGAGATAAAAGTCCCTGTCAGCATTGCACTTGGACACAAGGAAGTGTTGCAGCATAGCTGGATTTACACCATGGATGCCTGCTGGCAGAGCTTTGCTGCTGAGTGCTCACACCTCTTCACATGGCTGACCAACGTAGCATTACCAGCAGATGTGGCCAAGTTTTCCACGGTCCCATAAAGTTTGTTTACAGCCACCAGTCCTGGCTCTTTGTTCTGTGCTGTTATTTAGCTGTAATTTACCCCTAAATGTCTTCTAAGGGCCCAATAAGCAGTGGAAGTGCTACAACATATTGACTTCCTGTCATCTGGCAAATTCTCTCATCCAGCACCAGTCAGGTCCCAAGGGTGCTGGACAAGAGGTTCAACCTGTACTTACAGACTCAGAAAGATCAGGCTGCCTGATTTTACCCTCTATTTCCACTTTCCATCAACAATATTCTTTAAAACCAAGAAACCTAGAAATTTGCTTCTGCAACATTAAATATTACTGCACATTGCTTCAGTAAGGAAGGGATTCTACAACTAGTGTTAAAGTAGTGGAGCCTGGCCATTGTTCAATGAATTATTCACTGCTCACAATGCGTATGATCGATATTCTCTTTGTTTATCCTTTGTTCTCAGTCTCATTGGTTATTATTGCTAATTTTTTTTTTCTCTGAGTCTTGCATAACATTCTAATTTTTTGTTATTATGTTTTCAAATAGAAATCCAAACATAATTATTTAAATTTCAGCCATTTTGGAGTTATTACTTACCTACTCACCTTTCGCATTTTTTCTGGCAGTTCTATCTTTCCATAATGTTCTTTTTTTTCTGAATACAACCTTTCTTATTTCCTTTAACTCCATTATCTGGCATAATTTAATCTTGCATTTTAGCATGCCTTATTTTATATTTGTACTCCTTGACAACCAGTTTCTATCTCTTTCTTCCAATCTCCCCACTCTTCCATCTGCATTTCAGTTCTTTCATTTGCCTTCCTCTCACTAACATAGCTTGCTAAAATATTCATCTGGTTTCAGTGATGTTTTGGGGCCTCCAGTATTATATCTTTCTTTAAAAGTCTTCCTTTTCTCTACCACTTGTCTCACTAATAGTGTCCATTTTACACAGGGGTCATATTTCTTGGTATGGCTATTCATTCATGTAGCCTGTCTTTGTGCTTTAGATCCAATTAGTTTGTCCCCCAGCTGTTCTAAATAGGTCTGCACTTTTCTTCGGCAGATCTCTTTTCACTTCCATTCTAAGCATAGCTCTGATACCACACTATTAATTTATATTTTATATTTGGTCCATAAGGGCCAAATCCTGTCTGCACCTCTCTGGCTGAGTTGCACTGAGTGTAGAGAGAATGGCTTAGCAGGGAGTGTGTGACATGAAGCCTTGCTCTGTTGAAATTCTCTCTCCAGGTGTTTGAGAGCACTGTGGGCTGGGCTAGGATCTTCTGATCCTCCACTGAGTAGCTGTACTAAAACTGCATCTTTATAGCAGCTGCACAGCCACTGCAGGATTCCTGCCTCTTTTCTCCAATAATTGTTCTTCATGCTCTAGCTGGCTGCTTATGCTCAGCACTAGAACAGGCTTTGTCTTTGAGGTTCTGGTCTTGGCTTCATTTGAAATCAACAGAAATTTGGTTGTGAACTTCAGTGGGAGATGGACTGGGTCCCAAGGGCCTTGCTTCCCCATTCGCTGTTTAACTATTACAATGAGTAGGTTCCTCATCCAATGTATTCTCCATCATGGTAATCATTCTGCTATTATATTTACCTGAAAACTATCCTTTGGAAATTTCTGTTACAGTCACAGAGAACAAGGTTAAGTATCTGATCCCTCTGTTTCATCTTCACAAACATTTTTCATTTTGACGTTTCATAATGATGAGACCATTAATGGACTAATTGTTTGCTAAATTTCTTTCTCTACGTTAGGGGAGTGGGAGTTCATCTTCAGAAATTTCTGCATACAAGAAAGCCTTAATCTGATATATGTCATGCTTTACATTTCACATACATAAAATGCAAAGGAATCCAACTGCAGGGAGAAGCTAAACATTTCTGGTGAAAACGTTGAGTTGATAATTACTCTTTTTTTTTTCATGTTTATTTTTACTTCTGACAATGAACTTCTTGAAAACAGACATGCAAAATAATCCTAATGCAACCCATAGTTTTGTGCATAAGCTGGTATGATACAGTCAAAATGTTACAGACATTTTCATGTTTCTCTTCAAATGACTGTAAAGGACATAAACAATCAACAGCCTCATCTCCAGTGATAAACCACTTCAGAAAGGTAAGATTTTAATCTGTCCTCAAACGATGAGAGTTGCACTTGCAAATGGAGTGCTCTGTGGTGAATCAAATGGTACAAACTCCCTCCCTGTTCCAGAGAAATGTAGTGCCCTTGTGTGGACAATCTACCAAATTCAATATAGCTGTAAGCAAAGCCAAGTCTACTAAGTTCAATTGACTTGTGCTGCTTCTTGCCAGTGGTGAATTTGTGCAATATTATTTTTTATATCAGAAAGTTAATAGCCATTAAATGAATTCAGGAGCAAAATGATTTCTTGGGCCATTTTAAGATTAGATAGATAGGTAGGTAGGTAGATAGATAGATAGGTTAAGGTGGGGAGTTGGAAGCTATGTAATAGTCAAAAAAGGGCCAACATATTTAAACTTAAATTTCCATTTATGGTTTGGTTTTGTTTTGTTTTGCAATTTATTAATGTTCCTAGAGTATTAATAGCTGCTTCTTTGAAGGTATGGGACTTCAAGGCTGCATCTACACTAGCAAGTTCTTTTGAAATATTTTTCAAAAGAAGGGGGATCTTTTGAAAGAGCCCATGGACTATCTACACACAAAAAGCATTCTTTCTAAAGTAAATTGAAAGACTGTGATGATCATTTCAAAATTACTTTTCCTTTTCCGTTTCAGAAAGAAAGCCCCCTTTCAAATCTTCTTTTGAAAGAGAATATGCGTAGACGTTCCGCAGGGCCCTTCTTTGTAAAAAACTGTCTTCATTTTGGCAATTCCTACACATGCTTTTTTGGAAGAAGGGCCCCCAGTGGCCACACTTCTACATGTTGTTTTAGAGTCCAGAAGAGCATCTTCCAGACTCCAAATCATGTGACCTTATGCTAATGAGGCAAAGGGAATTTGCATCCATGCCTCATTAGCATATTTCAGGCCTTTTATTAGTGTGGCACGTGTAGAAACGGCCTTTCAGTCCCTGGCCTGTTTTTTCGAAAGAGTGGGGGCTGCGTGGATGCTCTCTTTTGAAAGAGCAGATCACTCTTTTGATCCGCTTTTTTGTGTATGGACGCACTCTTTCTAACGAAGTTCTTTTGGAAGAGATCTTCCTGAAGATCTTCTTTTGAAAGATCTCTGTAGTGTAGATGTAGCCCAAGTGTGTACACTAATATCTGATTAGAAAACCCTCCTTATAAAGTTATGTGTTACAACGCTACAGCATTCAAGTGAATTTCACATAAAATAGCTGCCTTTTAAAGGCCTGTTCTGAGGTCAAACTGAAATCAGAGAGAGTCTTTCCATTGACCACAGTGATCAAAGAATCCAAGAAAGAAACAACGTGTTCTACAGCAAACACAGACTTAATGAAAAAAACATCTGCCTCAAGTACTTAAAGGTATAAAACACCTCTTATCTAGCCTTAAAACAACTGAAGTTTCTTTATTAATTTTATGTATTTTCCAAAATAAGGTATTTGTCCTTTAAATGAGTAAGAAGCATGTATGGAAGATGTAGAAACAGCTTGAAATATCTATTCATTTCAACCTAATGTTCATAAGCAAATTTACAAAATAATTTGAAAGGGAAGAGGAGGGAGGAGAAATAATTAGCATACATATCTTGTAACTCAGTTATCCAACTGAGAATGAATGATAAAATTATCCAGCATTTCACTTTAGAATTTCTGAGATATTTATAATTCAGAAACACTACAAGTGAAAGAGAAGATAAGATAATTATAAAACACTCCAATTATATATTCCTATCTTAACATTTTTACCAAAATGGTCAGCATCTGAATCCTGACTAAATATTGTTGGGGACTTTGCACTCTTTAAAAAGCAGATCATCTGAATTTTAAGACATACCTAGTCCCCTGATGTCCCACTAAATGTGTAGGTCAAAGAAGAGTGATGGCTGATTCTATACTTTTCAAGTCTTCCCAACAAAGAAACAAATCCCTTCTGTTCTGAGTTGATTTAGAGTGTGAGAAAAATGTGTTGACCTTTTAGATAAGCCTCTGGCACACAAGGATACACACAATACACCAATGTTTAGTTCAGGCACAAGAATTTGATTCTGATCTCATTAACCTCCTTGTAATTCCAAGGTAACTCTATTGAAATCAGTGGAATCAGTGTGAGTCTAAAAATCAGACCCCAATCCTTCTCCCACTGAATTTCGCAGGCATTTTATTACTGACTGCAGTGAGACAATACTTAGGTCTTTAAACATATAAGCATATGGGTAAGCACTATAGCTGCTAAGATCATACTGGCTAGGTCAGTCTAAAACATTGCATGAAAATGACTCACCACCTTTTTACCCTATAGGTGAATTGGACCCAGGACTGCATCCTTTTCTTTTCTTTCTCCATAATGCTTTATTCTCTGGGTGTATTTTCTTTCTTTGTGGCTTTGTAATGCAGAAGATTAAGACTATGGTGACATGAGCTGCTGCTGATAGTGCTGGGGATGTCTCTTCATTTTCTTTGGAAAGTGTCACAGAATCTAATGCCATGGTAAGAAGCATGGCTATTGCTCTTGACCTACTTTGCGCTATATGCCAGATCAGGGGTCAGCTACCTGCAGCTCCAGAGCGCACACGGCTCTTTAAGGACCTACTTGCAACTTCAAGAGCTGCTACCACTGACTCCAATGGCAGATCCAGAGTCAGCCACCACTTAAACGGAATTTATTTATTTAAAAATAAACTGTGTTTAAGCGGGAGCAGCTCCAGAGCCGCTGAGAAGTCAGGGGTGGCAGGGCAGGGAGCCCAGAAGTGAAAGATGTCCAGGGAGGGAGCTGCCCCACGTGGGCAGAAGTCAGCCAGCAGGAGAGCTTGGGGGAGGGGCAGCTGAGTCTGCCCCTGTTGGACCCATGCAGCCTCACAGCCCACCAAGAAGGAGGAGGAGGAGGAGACGGCAGTGGCGGTGAGCAGCGAGGGAGGCCGCGGACACAGTGGAACTGTGCACTGAGTTGATTTAATCCTAGGGGCAGGGGGGGCTTGGGGTTCAGAGGGGTTAAGCCTGGGGGTGGGGTGGGATTGTGGGATGTGGGGTAAAGCCTGGGGATAGGAGGGTGGATTTGGGGGCTGTAGCAGGTAAAGCCTGGAGATAGGGATAACTTAACTTTCTAAAGCCGTGTCTACACGTGCACGCTACTTCGAAGTAGCGGCACTAACTTCGAAATAGCGCCCGTCACGGCTACACGTGTTGGGTGCTATTTTGACGTTAACATCGCCGTTAGGCGGCAAGACATCGAAGCCGCTAACCCCATGAGGGGATGGGAATAGCGCCCTACTTCGAAGTTGAACGTCGAAGTAGGGCACGTGTAGATGATCCGCGTCCCGCAACATCGAAATAGCGGGGTCCGCCATGGTGGCCATCAGCCGAGGGGTTGAGAGACGCTCTCTCTCCGCCCCTGCGGGGCTCTATGGTCACCGTGTGCAGCAGCCCTTAGCCCAGGGCTTCTGGCTGCTGCTGCTGCAGCTGGGGATCCATGCTGCATGCACAGGGTCTGCAACCAGTTGTCGGCTCTGTGGATCTTGTGTTGTTTAGTGCAAGTGTGTCTGGGAGGGGCCCTTTAAGGGAGCGGCTTGCTGTTGAGTCCGCCCTGTGACCCTGTCTGCAGCTGTGCCTGGCACCCTTATTTCAATGTGTGCTACTTTGGCATGTAGACGTTCCCTCACAGCGCCTATTTCGATCTGGTGCTGTGCAACGTCGATGTTGAACGTCGAAGTTGCCAGCCCTGGAGGATGTGTAGATGTTATTCATCGAAATAGCCTATTTCGATGTCGCTACATCAAAATAAGCTACTTCGATGTAGGCTTCACGTGTAGACGTAGCCTGACTGGTATAAATAATTACGTATGCACCTGTGCTGTTATTAAAATAGGGGTGATAAAAAGCATGTTTTGAAGTTATTTATTAAGGACTGTCTCATATTCACATGCATTGAGGCTCTTGAAGAATTGATTTTGCAACTGCATTTGAAAAAATGGCTCTTTTCATGATTTTGGTTGCAGACCCCTGTGCTAGATGGTAGCAGTTGTCTATTTTATTCTTCATTGTCACAACCAGGATCCTTTCCTGAGCAAATGAATAGGAAATGCATGCCGGTTTGTCCCAGCTATACTGGGGGTCTGGGGTCTGGTGGAGTCTTGAGGAGGAGGAGTGGTGCCATAAATGGGGTTGACGCTCCTCACAAGTTGTCCTCCTTCCTGTCAGGGTCCACTCCAGCACATGTAAGTGACGTGACACTTGGAATTGTGCTGCAAGATGGGACCCTTACTAGCTTTTTTGAATTGTCTGATTGCATTTTGATATTACTTTTGAGCTTCAAATGGCCATGTTGTAAAACAAGAGGTATAAATGCCAGACAAATCAAAACTGTTGAAATGAAACTAACAGTATAGACCCAGCCAATGTGATAATACCAGATTTGCGTCAACATCCATGAGACTAGTAGGTTCAGATGGTGCACTGTACTGCACCTGAAACTGTTTGGAAGTTAACAGGAGAGGTGTGATCATAAGCAACAAAGAAACATTTCAGTATTAGATTCCTTCCTTCCTATCCATATTTAATAATGTATACAACAAAATGATTTAAAGCAGAGTTTCTCAAAGTGTGGTCTGTGGTCCAGTACCAGTCCTTGGAACAAAAAAACACCAGTCTTTAGAAAATATATAAATTATCACTATGTACTATTATTATTGTGAATAAATAATAAACTGCGAAAATGTATTCATTTTTCATTTTTTTTTAATATGCATTGATATTTTGCGGCTGCAAAATTTATACTGAAAAAAATTGGTCCCAACTACATAAAGTTTGGGAAACCCTGATTTAAAGGGTCAAGTGTGATTTAAAAATAGAGCTACAGAGAGAGGATTAACGTGAGTTTTTCATCCTTTGTCTTTGGAGCTTTGCAAAAATGGTCTTTGAAAAACATATGTAGTTTTCTTGATTTTTCTCTTCAATCACGATTAATCATAGATAGTAGAGATTGCCCTAGGGACTTTGTGTAGCTCCGTGCCAATTCCATTTTTTCCTGATCATATCTTCAGTGCTTTGTATAGCCCAGTTCTAAATGACTAATGTGCTTCCATGACTTCTTTAGGAAGATTATTCCACAACCCAGCAGACTTCTTAAATAAGTTTTTCTTCATATGTGGCCTACCTTTTCCCTCTCTTATTTCCATTTCATTAACCCTTGCTACTGTATTACTCCTTTAAGACTTCAGACAATTTCTTCTTCTACAGGATGTTTACAACCTTCAAACACAAAAGCAATTACAAAGTTCCTCCACTAAGTCATCAATTAACTAAGCCAGACATCCTTAGTTCTCTTATTCTTTCCTCCTAGTTACTCGTTCCAATTCCTTAGTCATGTTTGGTTTTTTTTTAATTCTTTAATGTCTTTCCTTTAAATTTATGTTGAGGTGCCAAGAACTAAATGCATCATTTCCAGAGCCCTCCAGAAGGAGTGTCCCATTATCTGATGCCTGTATCAGTCTACAAATGATCTTGTTTGTAAAGACATTGTCTTCAACCTGTTACTTTGAGGCTATATATCTGGGGCTCAGCATGGGTCCATGTCTCAGAGATGATGTGGGATTGTTAGAACCAGCACAGTTCTATAAGAGATTTACAAGAATATTTCCACTGGTGCCTGAAATGCTCTGTGGGCCTGATTGTGATCCAGCCAATGCACTTAGGAACAGTAGCAGAGTAAAGAGTCCTCTTTGTGGAGACTTACTTCTGTGGGGCTCCTGTTCTGTTTTGTTTGTTTGATTGTTTGCTTGCTTGCTTTTTTAATGCATGATCTTCTCTTACACTGCATTTCTTATAGTGCCATCTAGTAACACATTAACTGATTAGATAGATTAAAAATGACACAAATAACAACCAGTCCTGTGGCACCTTAGAGACACTAACAAATTTATTAGGTCATGAACTTTTGTGGCACTTTCTCAGATGAAAAAGTGACAGGAATTAGTCTCATTGCAGGAGAAAGAATTGTCAGATAAGTGTTTGTTTGTTTGTTTGTTTGTTTTTGTTCTAAGTTGCATGTGCATTCTACTGTGAGTTTGTGTTAGTAAAGGCAAAGCTTGCAGAACTAGCCCAAAAAAAAAAAAAGCAAAAAAACAAAAAACCCTGATTTTCAAAAACCCTTTGAAAGAAGGGAGAAACATTTCACAATAGATTTTCTTACAGGCTGTGGTGCTTGCTCATGGAACACAGCGGGAGAAGTGAAGAAGTGGTCAGGGAAAGGTAGGAAGTAGGCTGAGCCAGCTCTTTAAGGCAGTACTCTTGGACAGATACACAGCTGGCAGATCACATCTGTTTCTGTCTCATCCTCCTCCCACACTCAGCAAGGTGGGAGATGGGAACCTTTTGGGATAAGTTAGATTCCTGATCTGCTTCTGGGCAATGTAACTGTGCTGCCCTGTGTACAACACTTAGAATCACAGAACACTATAACTGGAAAGGACCTTGAGAGGTCATCAAGTCCTGTTCCCTGCCCTCTCAGCAAGACCAAGCATCTAAACCATCCCCAATAGGTATCTATCTAACCTGCTGTTAAAAATCTCTAGCGATGGAGATTCCCTAAGTAGTTTATTCCAGTGTTTAACCAACCTGACAGTTGTTGTTCCTAATGTCTAATCTAAACCTCCCTTGATGCAGTTTAAGCCCATTGCTCCTGGTTCTATCCTCAGAGGCCAAGAAAAGCAATTTTTTTCCCTCCTCCTTGTAACCCACTTTAATGTACTTGAAAACCACTATCACGCCCCCTCTAACTCTTCTCTTTTCTAAACTAAATAAGCCCAGTTCTTTCAGTCTTCCCACGTAGCTCATGTTCTCTAGAGCTTTAATCATTCTTGTTGCTCTTAGCTGGACCTTCTCCAATTTCTCCACATCTTTCTTGAAATATGGTGCTCAGAATGTGACACAGTACTCCAACTGAGACCTAATTAGTGCAGAGTAGAGCAGAAGAGTGATTTCTCGTGTCTTGCTCACTACAGTCCTGTTAATGCGTCCCAGAATCTTGTTTGTTCTTTTTGCAACAGCATCACACTGTTGACTCAGGCTTACTTTGTGGTCCACTATGAACCCTAAATCCCTCTCCACAGTAATCCTTCCTAGACAGTAGTTTCCCGTTCTATACATATGAAGCTGATTGTAACTTCCTAAGTGGAGTACTTTACATTTGTCTTTATTATACTTCATCCTGTTTATCTCAGGTCATTTCTCCAGGTTGTCCAGATCATTTTGAGTTGTGACCCTATCTTTCAAAACAGTTTGCAACCCCCATCTGCAAACTTAGTAAGCATACTCTATATGCCAATAACTAAATCATTGATGAAGATATTGAACAGAACTGGTCCCAAAACAGATTCCTGCAGAACCCCACTTGTTATGACCTTCCAACATGACTGTGAACTGTTAATAACTACTCTTGGAGAATGGTTATCCACCCAGTTATGCACCCACCTGATAGGCTACGTCTACACTAGACCCAAACTTTGAAATGGCCATGCAAATGGCCATTTAGAAGTTTACTAATGAAGCGCTGAAATGCATATTCAGCACTTCATTAGCATGCGGGCGGCTGCGGCACTTCGAAATTTACGCGCCTCGCCACCGCACGGCTCATCCCGACGGGGCTCCTTTGCGAAAGGACCCCGCCTACTTCGAAGTCCCCTTATTCCCATGAGCTGATGGGAATAAGGGGACTTCGAAGTAGGCGGGGTCCTTTCAAAAAAGAGCCTCGTCGGGACGAGCCGCGCGGCGGTGAGCCACATCAATTTCGAAGTGCCGCTGCCGCCCGCATGCTAATGAAGCGCTGAATATGCATTTCAGTGCTTCATTAGCAAACTTCAAAATGGCCATTTGCGTGGCCATTTCGAAGTTTGGGGCTAATGTAGACACGGCCATAGTGACCTCATCTCAGTTGTATTTGCCCAATTTATTGACAAGTAGATCATGTGAGACTGTGTCAAAAGCCTTACTAAAGTCTAGGTATACCATATCCACTGCTTTCCCCTTATCCACAAGACTTATTATTGTGTCAAAAAAGCTATCAGATTGGTCTGGCATGATTAGTTCTTTACAAATCCATGCTGGCTGTTACCTATCACCTTATTTTCTTCCAGATGTTTGCAGATGAATTCCTTAATTATTTGCTCCATTATCTTTCCCAGCACAGAAGTTGAACTGACAGGTCTGGTAGTTTCCTGGGTTGTTCTTTTTTCCTTTTTTATAGACGGGCACTATATTTGCCATTTTCCAGTCTTCTGGAATCTCTCCCGACTTCCAGGACTTTTGAAAGATGATAGCTAAAGACTCAGAAATCTCCTTTATCAACTCCTTCAGTATTATAAGATGCATTTCACCAGTCCCTGGTGACTTGCAGAAATCTAACTTTTCTAAGTAATTTTTAACTTGTTCTTTTTTTTTTTATTTTATCCTCTAAACCTACCCACTTCCCAGTAGCATGCATTATGTTAGGCATTTCTGCATTGGCCTTCTTGGTGAAGATCAAAACAAAGGCATCATTAAGCACCTCTGCCATTTCCAAGTTTCCTGATATTGTTTATCCCTCCTCAATGAGTAGTGGGCCTACCCTGTCCTTGGTCTTCCTCTTGCTTCTAATATATTTATAGAATGACTTCTTATTACACCTTATGTCTGTAGCTAGTTTAAGCTCATTTTGTGCCTTGGCCTTTCTAATCTTGCCACTGCATACATGTATTGCTTGCTTATATTCATCCTTCGTAATTTCTCCTAATTTCCACTTTTTATATGACTCCTTTTTGATTTTGAGATCCTGCATGATCTCCTGGCTAAGCCAAGGCAGTCTTTCACCATACTTCCTATTTTTCCTATGCAGCAGTATAGCTTGCTTTTGGGCCCTTAATAATGTCCCTTTGAAAAACTGACAACTCTTTTCAGTTGTTTTTTCTCTCAGTCTTGCTTCCCATGGGACCTTACCTACCAGCTGTCTGAGTTTACCAAAATTTGCTTTCCTGAAATTCATTGTCTCTATTTTGCTGTTCTCCCTTTCACTCTTGCTTAGAATCATGAACTCTATGACTTCACGGTCACTTTCTCCCAAGCTACCTTCCACTTTCAAATTCTCAATGAGCTCCTCCATATTTGTTAAAATCAGATCTAGAACTTCTTCCCCCCAGTAGCTTTTTCCACCTTCTGAAATAAAAAAAATTATCATCCATTCAGTCCAAGAACTTTCTGGATAGTCTGTGCCTCTCTGTGTTAGTTTCCCAACATATTTCAGGACAGTTGAAGTCACCCATCACCACCAAATCCTGTGTTTTAGATTTTGCTAGTTGTTTAGAAAAAGCCTCATATACCTCTCCTAACTGGCAAGGTGGTCTGTAGCAGATCCCCTAATATGACATCCATCATCCTTATTTTTTACCTCTTTTAACCTAACCCAGAGACTCTGAACATCTTTGTCTCCTGCATCCATCTCCACTTCAGTCCAGGTGTGCATAGTTTTAATATATAAGTCAATACCTCCTCCCTGTTTACTCTGCCTGTCCTTCCTGAGTAAGTTGTGCCCTTCCATACCAATATTCCAATCATGTGTATTATCCTACCAAGTATGTCGTAGTTGTGTTTTTTATTATTATGATTTCAAGTTCTTCCTGCTTATTGCCCATGCTCCTTGCATTTGTATATAGGCATCTAAGATATTGATTTCCTTTTGCCTCCCAATTCTGCCTTGTCCCTCTTTTTTCTCTGCTATTATAGCCCATGATCCCTCCCATTTCCAGCTCAACTCCCAGGTCTCCAGGTTTTGTACTTATCTGTGGGCTTTGGTCACCCGTCCCTGCTGAACTGAGTTTAAAGCCCTTCTCATGAGGTTAGCCAGTCTCAATCTAAATACATTCTCCCCCTTCCTCAAAAGGTGAATTCCATCCCTGCTTAGAATCCTGTGATCAAGGAAGTCAAAGCACTCCTGGTGACACCATACTCACAGCCAGGCATTCACCACCAGGATGCACCTGTCTCTGTGTGGGCCCCAACCTTTGACAAGAAGAATTGAGGAAAACACCTCCTGTGCCCCCGCAACGCCTTCATCCTTACTCTTAGAGGCCTATAGTCATGCTTGATCTGCTCAAGGTTGTACCCTGCACTATCATTCATGCTGACATGGATGAGTAACATGGGGTAGAGTCAGAAGAGTGGATAATCCTTAACAACGCCTCCATAATGTCTCAGATACAGGGTCCTGGCAGGCAGCATACCTCCTGGGACTACATGTCAGGGCAAGAGATGGGCCTCCATTGCCTTCAGAAGAAAGTCTCCAACCACCACTACCCTACATTACGTATGGTATAGCAAATGATTAACCTTGAGCTGTGCAGGGAGTTCTGACTCAACAGAATGGAGTCAACAGGCTACCCCCTTGTCTTTCCAACCAAACAGAAAGGGAACACAACAGAAAATCATCCTGATGACCGGGAGTCAGTGTAAATATTTAGTAGACCTAAGTACAGCAGATGGGAGGATTTGCCTTCCCCGTGAAGTCCCTTCACAGATTATTTCCACCCTACCTGTTACATATATACATCATGTAGATATCACTCAGTGCCTCCTTTCTGACAATGATGCTGGTCTTTAATGTCCTGTTTCATATTATTGTCCAAGATGCACTCTCCCACTTTCTGCCACTGTTCTCCTTATCTTTAGGCAGAGCTTCATGTAAATAGTCTCACCAACACCTCATTCTTGCCTTTCAACTCCTTCATTCAAACACTTCTTCTCTGATGCCCACAAAAATAGGTACAATGATTACACAACTAGGCTACATCTATACAGAGCCATGCTGCCAGCAGAGTGATGCAAAGGCGGGCTCTCAGAAATGTAAACTGTTGCTCAACTGCATAGTTGTGCAGCTAATTTGTATACTCCTGCAGGATCATCCTGCCGGCAGAGGTTGTTATCATCAGAAAATGTGCCATGTAGACATGGCTCTGTCGGTGAAAACCCCCTTTGTGAGCAGCTCCTTAAACCTGGAAAGAATAAGGGATAAGGGGCTGCCAACAAAGGGGTTTTTTGCCAACAGAACCACATCTAAGCAGCACATTTTCTGATGACAGCAGGCTCTGCCAGCAGAGTGATCCCACCAGAGTATGCAAATTATCTGCACAACTATGTATATGAGCAGCCATTTGCATTTTTGAGAGCCCCCCTTGCATCACACTGCTGGCAGCATGGCTCCGTGTAGTCACAGCCTAGCTAGTGTTTTGTGATCACTACCTATGCTGACTTGCGGCATCTCATTTTCTTGTATTCCCCCTAAGTCTGTCTTGTCGCTACCTGTTTTTTCTTATCTTTGACTTAGGTCCCAGTTTTGTGCTTCACTTCGATAGTCCCAAAGATTTCAATGGGACTACTCCATAATAATAAAGTTAAGCAAGTGCATAAATAGTTGCAGGACTTTTAGGATTATGTGGAAGATCCTCAGAGCAAGTATTGTCTTTGCTGTGTGTATGGTACATAGTACAATGGGGCTTTAGCCTCTAAGCACAACTATCATATAAAGGTAGTAAATTGTGATGTTGCGTGTTAGGATTTTGTGCTCGAGAATTGCAATTAATCAATGTTGCTGTCATGATGACATAATACCACAGTACAACTAGACATCTCCCTGTAATTCTTTTTGTAGCTCCATTCACTGACAAAGGGGCTCGCCAGTTCTGCAGGGCAAACAAATGAATTCCACTAACTTTGTCTTTCAGAAAAATCTGGATGAAACAGATTAACATTTGTTTTCAATTCCCAAGAGATGAGAACTCCATTGCCAAATAAAAAAGGTTGATAAGTATAAGCAAGAACTGTCATTGAAATAAAGCTATTATATATTTGAGGAAAAAATACAAAACATTGTCTAAAAGGTCTAACAACAGTAGAATTTACCCATACTAGAGTCATGCTTTTGTGTCTAAAGACCCAGTAGTACACATGTTCATTTATTTTTATTCCATTCTCTCCAGATATTCAACTCATGAAAAGTAACAGTTCGGGTAGAACCTGTGTCCCTTTCATTCATTTCCAAAGGACTGCCACCTCACACACTTCTGTCTTTAGATAGGAAAGATATTCATTTACTTAAGGGTTATTATATTTGTACTCCATTTCCCTTTCCCTAAATTCCAGCTGGAACTTGTCAGTCATTATGAACAGCCTGTTAAATCTCATGCCTGCAGCAGCTCTTAGCCAACATTTCTGAATAAAATAGAGTTCAACACCATTATTTTCTACCAGGAATTTAACTTTTGAAATATGGAGCATAAAATATTCAAAGGGCCTTCTAGCTTAGTGTTCTGTCATCAGGAGAAGCCTCTATTAGAATCTTCAAAGCAAGTTGAGTGGATGGGATGAAACATGATGCTTTTCTTATGCAATGCTCAGTATTATACTGTAGGGGTAATATTTCTACCTGATCATCAATTTATTTCCTGTATAATTAGATCTGCTAACCCTTGTAAGAGCTCATGCACTCACTGCCACACTGCCTCCTGCTGGTCACTCTGGGAATGAGCTCTGACTTTCAACAGGGCTCCCTCTTCTGGCCAGTCTCACTTTTTATTGCTCCATTCTCTCCACCCTCTGGCTCTGGACCCACACTGCTCTCAGGACCATGGCGTCCTCTTTAGAACACTGCTTTCCAATAGTGCACTCTACTCTGGTCTCTTTCTCCATTGTGGGGGTGTAAGCAGTCCTCAGTCCCACACTGCCACCATTGCCAGAGTCAGCCAAGGTCTAGCCCCTCACCTCAGGGACAGCTACTGTGCATATAGGCCATGCTCCACGGGTGTCTAGATATAGTGCAAGGGAGACAGGGAGGACCCAGGCCCACCCACTACTCTGGGTCCCAACTCAGAAACCTTCTGGCAGTAGCCTGGTGGAGCCCTTCTTCAATCTGGACTTCTGCCTTCCTTTTCCTGGGCCACTTCCCCATGACCCTGCACTTTCTTGTACCAAGTCCATAGCTTGGGAGATGACAGGCTGAAACTTCTCTCTAGCTCCCCTGAACCACCCAGCACTTTTCTGTCCAAGGTGATTCCTCTCTGTGGTGTTCCTTACTGAAGAAATGGCGTGATTGTCCAGAAGCACCTATGAGTATGTGTGGACATTCTGTTATTGTTTCGCACTGCAGTGTTTTAAAATTAAGACAAAATGTGCTTGCATAGGAAGAGCTGTTGGGTGACTTAATTGTGGCAATTACAGTGTGTGCAGCCTTAAATGGGAGAAACAAAGCAGCTTTGCTTAGGCTGTCTGTCTTTTGTTGGATGTATCAGGGAACAGGCAGGTCGCGGTGCAGCTTGGCAATACCCCAGTCAGGAGAGAGAGAGAGTGGTACATATCTACCCAAGAGAAGGGAGGGCTGACACATGGAGTGTTTGCCCTTGCTGGTCCATAGATAGGAAATGTAGGTCCAAATCTCCTTAACTGTGATGAGCTGAGCTCATGTTGCCAAGATCAATACGGGTATGAGAGGAGACTAAACGTGTTGAATTTAATCAGGGAGGCAGCATCATTGACTGAACTGGGCATCAGGAGACTTAAGGTATATTTCTGGCTGCTTTGGTGACCCACTTCCAGGGGAAGGAGGCAGGGAAGAGGCCAAGTGGGGACTTGAAGGGGGTGGGGTGAGGACAGCACCTGAAACAGAAGGGAACATCAAGAAGCCACTGGCAGAATGAGAAGCAAGGGCATGTTTAAACCAAGGGCATGTTTGAGGTGTGTGCTGATTGCGCACAGCGTTGTGAGACCCCTGTGTTCCTTCCACTTCTTTATGCTATTTTTGCCAGTAGTTTAATTTGTCCCTAATAATGGATCACCTTGTGTTGGAAAGGCCTGGTAGAAGGAGAATCAGGTGCAATGTTTAAGGCGCGTGCCCAGTTTCGATCTTGAGACCCACTGAGATGGACAAGTGACTCATGCAGCTCGTTCATTAGTCTGGCATTGCTTTAAGAGCTTGGTGGGGAGGGATAGTTCAGTGGTTTGAACATGAGCCTGCTAAATCCACGGTTGTGAGCTCACTTCTTGAGGGGGATGTTTAGGGATCTGCGGCAAAGAGGCTAATTTAAAAATAAAAAGGTGGGGGCACTTGGTTCTACCAAAAGGGCAGGGGACTGGACTCAATAACTTCCCACAGTCCCTTCCAGCTCTATGAGATGGGTAAGTCTGCATATATTCTCAAGTGGTAATAACTACTTTAGACCTCATAATTTTGCATATATAGCTGAGATTCTGTTTTCTAAGCACATTAATTTTCAGTTATAACATTGTTTTTCATCTCCCAGTTTGCTGCCCACTCAGTTCTGTGAAATCCCTTCGTAAGTTAGTGTTGTAATTTTGAACTTAACTCTCTTAAGTAATTTTGTGTCATCTGCAAACTTTGCAGTGATCACTTCGGGATATGCTGACAGCAACAGTCCCAAGATAGCTCTTTTTGAGGGTGGGGAGGGCAGGAACATTTCCAATCAAACTTCTCTCCATTGTGAAAACTGAGCGTGCATTCCTGCCTTTGTTTTCCTGTATTTTAATCAGTTCCTGATCTGTGCGAGGAGCTTCCCTCTTATATTGTGAGGTCTTACTCTGCATGACAGCCATTGGTGAGAGACTTTGTCAAAGCTAATGCTTTATCCTTGCTGGCCAGAGCAAGAGTGAGCTTATCCCTGTCTTGCAGTCATTTTAGAAGGCCCCACCTAACCCTGATTGGTTGTCTCCTTCTGTGCCATGATTGTTTGGGTTTGTGCAGGCTCCCTTCAGCCTGCTTTAATCCCTTCCAGGGGGAGTGGACTAACTCCACTACAATCCTAATAAATGTATTCTGCCTAATAACTGTATTCTGCAGATGTTAGGCTATCCTGGTTTATATCTAATTACTCATTTTATTAATACCCTGAAGCTAATTATTTCTTAATAACAAAAACCTTTCTGAATGTTTCCTTACCATCAATACTCTGCCACATTTTATACCAGTTTTTCTTGTTCTTTTAGAGCATTTTTTTCAATTGGTTTTAGGCTATTATTAACTTTCCGGTTCAGGTAATAAGATAGCATGGGAAGAGTTGAGAAAATGACATTTTGTTTGTAGTGGTAGAGTCTCAGTTTTCCTAACCAAATTAAAAACATAACTGTTCTATTTGCACATAAAGAAAATATACAACTGACATCCTGACGAATTTCTACATGAAGATGCTTTCAGGACTGGGATCACCATTACCACCCACTTTCTTAAGTCAGTCTTCTGAAGAGATGTTTTGCAACAGAGTGGCTGAATGACTACAGCCTGGGGCATTTACATGGTGAATAACTAATAATAATATCCTCATTTCATATTTCATTTTTCTGCATTGGAGATTATGCATAGGCTACATTGACAGTAAGATATCAATTCAACACCAAATAAATGTTACTATAGTTCATGATAAGTGCATCTGGTAGTGAAATGCAGGATTACAGGGTCAGAAAATACCTTGTAGTTTTGATGGGTTGTTTATTTTCACAGGGTTTTGTGTGGTTCATGAAGGCTCCTTTTCACTAATTTCTAGTCATTTTTTCATCCATTGAATTAACTTTTCAAAATATTTTAAATGCAGCTTCAAAACTTGCCACAGATGCTGAACAGCTCCTTCTACACATCGGTTTACTGCATATCTCGGGGATGGGCATCCAAGGCCCTCAAAGGGCAAGCTACGACCTGGGTGCTCTTCACCACATCATCCATCTGAAGACCTGTCGGGCTTCCCTGGCATAATGTGATCCCTGTTGGCATTGTTTTAAGTGATGGCTATTCTTCTGAATAAAGCTCCTCAAAGGGAGAGTGGGAGCAATTTCAAACAAGGATTTCAAAGGTGTGTGGTGTCTGAAGGAGACTGCCGCCTGGGTGAAGATGTACTATAAACTCTGTGGATACCCTTGATTTTTGGAGTTGCCCCATTCCCCACAAGTTTAGGAGGAGAAATTCCTTGCCTCTTTCCTGGGAGAGTGGGTGGGAGGAAAAAGGAGGAAAACTCTATTGCTTGTCAACAGACATAAGAAAGAGCAACTTTAGTTTCCTGGTCCTGCATTATAAAATACTGGTAAGCAATACTTACAAGCAGCCACTTCCCTAGGAACCTGTCTTTGGCAAGGTGCTGGCCCAAATTATCTGGTCAACAAAAGGTTCAATGTATGTCTATGTCCCATATGCTAGAAGACAAAAAACAAACATGCTTTGTGGATTGTAAGGCTAATATGTTGTGTAATCCGTAGTCCAAAGAATGCTTTGGTGTCATAATATTCTGTTTTCACCATGTGTCTTCAAGTTACTAATCTTTCATCTTCTCTACATAAAAGCATATGGAGCAGCACAGACTTTTAGATAATGTCCTTCCCATTGGTTCCTCAGACCACCTCTTATTATTTATTTTTATTTCTTTATATTGATTCTAATAAACTTCACAGTGCTGCTGCTCATAAAACAGTTCCTTCAGCAATGCTCTATGAATTCAAACTAACCTGATATTTGCTGTCTTGTGACAGATTCAGGGTGGTTCATAACACTGGAATGGAATTAACTATACTAAACATCTGTATTCCAGATTATTAGTTCATGGAGTGGACACAGAACACCCATCCAGAATTTACCAACTTGTGTGTTACAATACATTCATGTTGTCTTTACTTCTCTAGATCTAGTTTCTGTGGCAGATTCTCTCAAGCATGCAAAATCTGATCAGTGCAGGAGAATCCTTTGGGGTTTGCTGTGGGCCAATCTGCACTGGCTCTAGCCTTGGCCCTCTCCTTAGTGCCAGCATGCATTACGATAGCCTAGGGGAGTTATGCTAGCTAAGGATTGGTGCCATCAAGCCCTTCCCTGCCTCTGATTCAGTTCTACCTTCCCCTGACATGTCTGATGTGCTATGGGCATAGTGCGTCTAGCCCCTGGTTCTACCAACTGAGAATTCCCCTGAGCTTCATCTTCCCTAGCTGGCACAGCACAGAATCTCAGCCAACATCTTTCCAGCAGCCCTTTGAAGAGGAGAAGGGACTCAGGTGTTGGGGGAAGATTATACTGTGAAATTTAATCATTATACAAACCCATCACAAGGATGGGATGAGTATTGAGTTAAATTAGGTTTAAATATGTGGGCATGAAGTTTTTTTGTTCTCTATGCTGTCTGAGGCTCAGTACAGAGCAAAACATCCAGCTGAATTAAAGTTGTTGGTATTGCAAAATACAGTTGGTTAGAAATGCAGTAGAGACAAAGGAGAGAGTAATTTAATTTGTCTGAGAAAACACAATCAAAGGTCATTTTTTTCTGGCTGTAAAAGTACGCTCATTGAATTTGTCAACTGAATATAACACCTTATGTGTTTTGAAAGATGAGAAAAGCGGTTTCTCTGAGAATAAATGGAGTGTAAGTGATTCTTCTGCTTGTTTAAGTGCTGTTTGTTATTTTGCTAAGCTTATGAGAAACGTGTGGCGAAATTGAGGGCGAGAATGCCAGGCTTTTAAGGTGTGGTGTCATTTACATACTGCACACTGGGTACTTTCACCTGAGTGAAGCGTTATTAATACAGCCCACTCATTTTTGCAAGTGTATAGACTCTAGCCTCCATGTAATACTATCAAATGTGCAGTGCATCTTGGGAGGAAAGAAGGCATGTTCCACCCTGGTCAAAAGATAAAAGTATGGAATTATTCTGCCACCACTGCCATCATGGGAAGTTGGGAAGCTTCTGTTTCGCTCATACATCCTAAGGAGACTGGCCAGTTTTCCTTACAGCCTGATTTTAAGAGTTACACTTCTTCTATTCAAGATCCTCAAACAGGAGGAAAAGAGAAGTCACACAAGACTGGCAAAACACACCAATTGTTTGTTGGGTGTTTTGTTCACTCCACAAGCAAACACATCCATTAGTGATGCTGTAGTGGAATCACTGCTCTTTGTGGGGGACTCTGGCCTCAAGTCTCATCTAACTGTACTCTCCCCCTGCCATCTCTTTGGCTCATGGGCAAAGGTAGCAGTATATCATATCTACGCTCTTCCCAGGCTGCTTGGAACTGAATCAGCACCTGGTGTGAATTAGAGCAGCCAGACATGCAATGGTATCGTCAAAGGAATGATGTAGTGGAGATTATCTCACTTTAAGTTTGAGATGAGGATCTGGTACACACATGGGATGAGCTGATTTCAAGCTGGAAGTGACTTAATTACAGTGTATAAGTTACTTCTAATTGAGAAGACACTGGGTGCTAAAGGACTCTTTAATGTAGGTGAGAAAGATAAGAACCAATAGGTAAAAGCCAGACTCTTGAAATTAGAAACAAGGCATACATTTTTAACCATGAGGATGATTAAATAATTGCCAAAACCTACCAATGGAGGTGGTGGATTTTTCCTCTTGAAATCTTCAATTCAACATGATGTTTTTCTAGACAAAAGACTTTAGTAAAAAAATCACACTTTAGACTCATTTATGGGCAACTAGGTAAAATGGAATGGCCAGTGATATAAGAGGCCAGAGTAGATGATCTCGTGGCCCCTTCTGCCCTCAAGACTATGACTGCTTTGAATATCTGGTTTTTGGTTTCTAGTTTTGAGGTAGTAAGTGATTGAAGGTCTGTGGCCATCGCCAACTCTTAGTGAAAAGTCATAGATAATATACATAGGTTTTCTTTCCCTTAGCTATCATTCACACCATAGAACTACACCATGGTAGTCTATTCTTTACATTCCAGAAAGGAGATGCTCTGATTGCCTGACATGTTCTGGCCTCAAAACACACTAATGCACAGCAGGAGAAACATCAGCATTTCAGGCTATGCTCTGAAGTGATACTGGTTCACTGAGTGGAAATGGCTACTGGCTTTATTCTTCTGATGGGCATGAATAAAATACCTGAATCTAAACATTCTGGAACTTTGCATTTTTAAGGTGAATTGACATTTAAGCTACACAGCTTGCTCCTTTCTTTATAATAGAACAGAAACCACAGATTTGTGTGTCCCAAAACTTTCAGGAGATGGAGATATGGGCCTAAACTTTGCAGCTCGAGTCCATCTGTAATGTTAGAGGGCTGCACTATTTAGCAGCTCCCCTCCTCCAGGGAAGGTTTTCTTTCTGATTATCTATATGTGGCCCCTTTTCATCTCAAGAGATGGTGGTTAGCCGTGGGCAGTGTTTGAGTCCGCAGCTTATCTGTCCAACATTGGATGTGCATGGTCAATTGCAATAACCACGTCAGTCTATTTCCAAATTCTGGAGTCTGAGAGTTTTTCGTTCTAAGATGAAGTTCTTTGGCATTGCTTACTCATGTACTATCAAAGGATGACATGCCTGTTTTAGCAACCGTCACCAGGTATTTTGATCTGATGATGTAGATTCCCAGGATTTTGGATCAAAGTTGAATTTTTTCATGGCATTTTTGCCTGTATCCTTGCATCTTAGCTTTGGTCTTCCTCTTCTTCTCAGCCCACATGACCGTTCACTGAAGAGGATTTCTTTGGGAAGACATTTGTCACCCATTCTTCTCACGTGACAAAGCCATCATAGCCTTCTGTTGTTGAGGATCGCTATGAGTCTGGGTATGCCAGATCTTGACAGGACATCTGCATTTGAAACTTTATCTTGCCAGTTGACATTCATAACTCTGAGGAGGCAGCGAAGATGGAAGCTGTTCCATTTTATCTCCTGGTTCGAGTAGGTGGCCATGCCTCAGAACCATACTGTGGCATCTTAGAGACTAACAAATGTACTAGGTCATGAACTCTTGTGGGTAAAACTCACTTCATCAGATAACTTGGAGTGGAAATTTTAGAATACAGGATATATATAAGAGCAACAGAAGTCACCTGTTAATTATAAGACCATTGCTAATGAAGCTAATTAATTCAGGCTGGATGAGTCTCATTCACAGTGGGTGATGTAGAAATGCAAATATCAAAGGCAGGGAAATTGCTGAAACATTGTGTTATGGTGGACAAGAGTTAACTTTGTTTCCCTGCTGAGATCATGCAATCAGTGTACCATACGTTGTCACATTACAACTGATTGATTTGCTTTAAGGAATGTATCTTGAGCCATGAGATCAACACAATTACAGCACCCGCATTGAACTTAATCAGATATAGATCCCATGTTTGAAAAGTACTTAATTTAAGAAATACCAGCTATTTTGCATGTATTCATTAAATAATTGGCAAAAAAAAAAAAACCCTAACGTGATTAAAACTAGCCTTCAGTAATTTTCCATTTAAGGACTAGTCCTTTCAGGCATAGTCATAAGATAAAAGCATACATTACCACAGCTTTTAATACATACAGAAGCAGTGTCATGCTACAATTTACAAGGAACTGAATAATGTGATGTCATTAGGGAAAGAAATACTTTAAATGGTTCGATTTCTACATAATTGTGAAATCCTATTAGGGGAAAAAGACAAAAAGGAATACTGTTCTGTAATACTGTAATTTTTATTTTAACCATTGTAATGCTTTAGTTTTAGAAAGTAATCTGATATTCAAGAAGCCTCAGAATTTGCTCCAGAGTTGTAGGATAGTAAGTTATTGAATAAAACTTGCTCTCGTAGTCCCATTGGTTCGGGATCATAGGATATATGGTATTGGATCAGACATCAGGTCCAGATAGTCCAATATCCTGACCGTGATTTAGCTCAGCACAGATGCTTTAAAGGGAGGTGAGTGATATCCTGCAGTAGGTAGGTATGAGACAACAGGTGCTTATTTACATGTTAAAATTTACAAATGGTGGCCCGTCACATCTGTTGGTCATAAGAGCTGGCGCAGGGGGGAGGGGGAGGGAAAGACAGAGAGAGAGAGAGATTAAAAAGAAAAATGGTGGTTTAGATTTAGAAACCCTAGGCACATTTAACCGAGTAAATACACAAAATCTTAACCAAGTATAAAATACATTGTATGCAGTAGAAATATTTAAAGAAGTCCCCCTAATAAACCTCATGGCATTCAAAATAATCTCTGTCTTGGCTTCCCCACTCCATAGGATCACTCCATGGAAGATACCATTGCTTGGCTTCACAACTATGCACACACAAAAGAAATAAACTTGCTGTGTACTCATACCCAGCACCCAAGAAAAGACTGGGGGAACAGATGACTGTGTTGTGAGGTATGTTAATTCGGGGGGGGAGCACGTCTGCTCATTGAGAACACATTTTCCCAGCCCTGCTGTAGTTAAATCAAGTAACTGCTTGTCTGAGCATCAAAGATGATCACGGGTATAACAGAATTGTGTAGAAAGACAGCCAACTAGAGACTTGCTACTTAGGACCCAAAACATTTAACTATATGTGTTTTGTGAATGTTAAATCAAGGGTAGGTTCACTATTCCACTGGTTTCTTCGTACTTCTAGAGCTGAATGGACAATTAGCCTTTCAGCATACTTAGCCCTCTTTTTCTTTGTGTACAGATGTGAATTTTATAATTTGTTGACCATTCAAATGTTTTATGTGAACCAAATAAGGCCCCTGGATTGCTCCTGAAGCATTCACTGAAAGTATTTCTTTCATTATTCAACACGCTAATTAAGCATTTTAGTTGTGTGATTAGGATCACAGTCAAATGCTGTTGTTTGTTTCCTGATTTGAGGACTTAAACATTCTTCATTTTTCTACTTCCCACTGAAGGGAATTTCATATTTGACTGATGGAATTTCCCATTTTTTTTCTGACCTAAACTTCTGTCATTTGAATATTTCTGAAAAATGGAACTATAAGGTATGTATACACAGTCAAACCAGAACTGTACATCAAAAATTTTTGTTTATATTTGACCAGCTCTAGTTACACTTTCTAATGGTCTGTTAAGAGTCAAAGGTAATATCTGTTCCAACATAGCTTGGAAACACTTTTTAACGAAACATGAAAGTTATGTGACCTTTTCATTATGTTTCCAAAGCATGCTCTAACATTGAAGGTACACCAACATGTAAAACTACTGAAATGGTTTAATTAAAATGCTTCAAAATGAGGGGACATTAATTTTTAATAATTTCCTGATGTGAAGGTTTTTTGAACATGCGAAAGTCTATAAGTGGGAATGAAGCTACTCGTCTCCCTTAAAGCTTATGATTATTCTTTATCTTGCAGTATAAGATTTTAGTATCCCAATAGGTGGCTGTCAGTTGAAAGAATGAATTCAGACAGCAGTTGGACTGTACTGTTCATTGAGACATTTTTATATAGTCACAGTACCTCTTATATGTTGAAAAAAGCTTCAAAAATTGTTTTGAGAGAAGTTTAATATATTTTGTTCTTTGAAACTGTCACAGACAAAATGGAAAAAAAATCTTACACTGATTTTTTTAAATGCCTGAAATGTTTTGAAATACTCAGACAGTGCTATAAAAGTACGAAGTAGGATTTATTATTATGATAATAGCAAGGGAAAGATGGTTGTGCGGCTTGATAATCGTTCCTTTTTTCATGTCATCATCCACCTGAGAGCCTGAAGGCTCATTACAAACATTAATTAATTGAGTAGTCTCACAATTTACAGATGAGGATACTGTGGCACAGAGTGTATATGATTTGTTATGAGTGACAATATTGGATTTCTAATAACCAGTCCCATATCAGAATCACAATACAATCTTTTATTTCCTTCTCTTAGGTGGGAGAATTTCAAAGAATACTGAGAGAAACATAATATTTACAAGTAGCAGATGGGGCGAAAACAGAAAATAGATAATAGGCCTTAACATGGCAGACTTCAGCAAACTCCGAGAATTGGTAGGAAAGATCCTATGGGAAGCAAGTTCAGGGTGAAAAGTAGTTCAGGAGAGGTCATAGGTTTTTTAAGAGACAGAGGGCAAAAGAGCAAACTATCACAGTGGAAAGAAAGGTAGGAAATATGGTAAGAGAACTCCCTAGCATAACAAGTGGATCTTCACAAATCAGCAACTCAAAAAAGAGAGGAATACAAAAAGTGAAACTAGGTTAAACTGTGAAGGATGAATATATATTAAAAAAATAAAGTAGACAGAAGTAGAAAGGGGAAGGCACAAAATGAAATTAAACTAGCCAGGGACATAAATTATAAGAAGAAAATATGTTATAAATATTTCAGAAGCAAGAGGAAGATTGAGGACAAGAAAGGCTCATTACTCAATAAGGAGGATAAGACAACATAAAATGCACCAATGACTGATGGGTTCAATGCCTTTTTGTTTCAGTTTTCACAAAAAAAAATAAATGTGTGAATGACATATGGTCTGAGGCAAAAATAGGGAAAGAACAAGTTAAGAATTACTTGCACCAGTTATATGTTTTCTAGTGAAGTGAAACTTGAGGGTATGCAAAATAAACCAGACTCCTGGAAAGGGTGCAATAGTTAGAAGAGTTTGAGAGCTCTGATCTAGAAAACATGATGGAGAAGGAAAGATTGAAGTTTGTTTTTCCTGGAGAGGAGAAAATTGAAGAGGGGCACCACAGTCTTCAAGAACATAATTTTTATAAAGAGAATAGTAATACATTATTCTTTTTATCTACAGGGAACAGAGCAAGCAATAATTAGTTTAAATGGAGTCAACAGAGATTTAGGGTATTAATTTGGGAGAAAAAAATACTTCCTAACTGTCCAGGCGAATAAGCATTGGAACAAATTAACTGGGGAAGTTGTGGAATCGCCATCACAGAAGATTTTAAGGACAGGTTAGACAACGGCTTATCAAGGATAGTCCAGATATTATTTAGTCCTGTCTCAGTGAAGGGAACTGAAGTCTCTTAGGGCTTTTCTATATTACCTCCCTACTTTGAAGAGAGGATGGTAAGTAGGGTGTCGGGAGATTGTTAATGAAGTGCTACGCTGCATATACAGCACTTCATTAAGCTAATTCTTCCTCATGGCAACTCCAAAGTTTTAAACTTGAAAGTGCCAGCTTGCATGTAGCCGTGGCTAACCTGCTGGTACTTTGAAGTACCTGGGCAACTTTAAAGTCCCTTTACTCCGGCACATCGAAGTTTAAAATTTTGGAGTTCCACGGGGGAAAATTAGTTTAATGAAGTGCTGCATATGCAGCATAGCACTTCATTAATAATATCCCATCACCCTAATTACCATGCTCCCTTCAAAGTAGGGAGGTAGTGTAGACAAGCCCTTAGAGTGCGTCTACACTAGGAAGTTAGGCACTACATCAAAGTAGACAGCAGACAGTCTACACACATTTTACCTTACTTCAAAGTTAACTTCAAAGTAGGCAGCCCAACTTTGAAGTCTTTACTCCATTTCTGGGAATGGAGAAGTGCCCTACTTCAAAGTTTAACTTCGATGCAGGGTGTATGTAGACCCTCTGCTTCTAAGTTGCTTATTTCAAAGTTGCACTTCAAAGTGGGCAACTTCAAAGTTATTTTTGTAGTGTAGACACATCTTAAAGTCCCCTATTTCAATGATTTTGTGCACAGTTGGGATTAGCATTCTCGTTCTTCTGTTCCAAAAACACTGACCTATACTGCTTGAACTGAAATGAAACATTGCAGCTATTAGCAGCAATAGGTTCCTGTAGCCAGACAAAGTCTCCCCCTTACAAGCCAGCTTGCTCGCTGACCCCCCCAATGGGGAGCACACAGGGCACGGAAACGGCTGCAGACAGCACAGTCTTTGATGCCCTCATTAGCTGTGTCTACACGTGCATGCTACTTCGAAGTAGCGGCACTAACTTCGAAATAGCGCCCGTCGCGGCTACACGCGTCGGGCGCTATTTCGAAGTTAACTTCGACGTTAGGCGGCGAGACGTCGAAGTCCCTAACCTCATGAGGGGATCGGAATAGCGCCCTACTTCGACATTCAACGTCGAAGTAGGGACCATGTAGACGATCCGCGTCCCGCAACGTCGAAATTGCCGGGTCCTCCATGGAGGCCATCAGCTGGGGGGTTGAGAGACGCTCTCTCCAGCCCCTCAGCTCACTGGTGGCCGCATGGAGCGGCCCCTTAAAGGTCCCCTCCCCCTCCCTTCCTGTGCAGGAAGCTGAGGGAACGTGCAGGCTGCAGCCTGCACATGCGGCCAGCCTGCACCACCCTCAGCCCCACAGAGCTGCGATGGCTGCCCAGCAGCCCCCCCAGCGCCCCCAGGGGATCCCCCCCAAGGGGAGCCAGGGCAGCCAGGGCTCGCGGGCTGGCAGCCAGGCTGGCAAGCGGCAGCGGGGCCCCTCCTGGACGGAGGCTGAGCTGCGGGACCTGCTGGGGCTCTGGAGCGAGGAGGAGGTGCTCCAGGTAATGGGGAGCAAGAGGCGGAATGCGGATGTGTTCGCTCGGCTGGCCGACGGCCTGGCTGCCCGGGGTGACCCTGCCCGCACTCCTGACCACGTCAGGAGTAAGGTCAAGGAGCTGCGGCAGGGTTACTCCTGGGCCCGGGATGCGGCCAGCCGATCTGGGGCCGCCCCCGTCACTTGCCCCTTTTACAGGGAGCTCAGGGACATCCTGGGCTCCCGGCACACCTCCTCCCCTCCGGCCACCCTTTACACCTCGGCTGACGAGCCCCAGCAGGCCCTGCAGACGGAGTCCGCCGCGGAGGCAAGCCCCGCACCCCGGGCCCCCCCCCCGGAGGCCACCCCTGGGACATCGCGGCAGGAGGAGGAGGAGGAGGAGTAGGGGGGCTCCTCCTCCACAGAATCCAGCCTGCAGATCCTCCTCCTGCCATCCCGGAGCAGCAGCAGGGCCTCCGACCCCCGGGGATCTCCGGACCGTGGGAGCAGACCGACAGGTAGGTACCCCCCTCCGGTGGACACCCCTGGGCTTGAGGGGCGGGGGTAAGAGATATGTGTCCAGGGACCCCCACATGCTCACATGGCCATGGCCCCAAGGACACCAGGGCCATGGCCCTCACAGCACTGCATCCATCAGCCCCTGCCCCCGCCCACCCCGCATGACAGTGCCATGGCCCATCTCCGGGCCAGAGGGGAGCGGAACCTCGAGGGGCCCCCGGGAGGAGGGGGTGGGACACCCCGCAGCAGCAGCATGTGATGGAGTGGGGGGAGTGCCAAAGGGAGACTCAGGCTACATATGAGCAACAAGAGCCGAATAGCTCCCAGGGGCAAAGGAGGATCCTGGGGCTACAGCTGGCAGGTGACACCTCTGCCCTGAACAAACAGGAGGGAGGAGCTGAGCTGGCTTGGAATTGGGGGGCTAGGGCGGGGCCCACAGGTAGAGGCTAGGAGAAGGGAGAGCTGGAAGGCAGCCAGCCTGAGGAGGGGGAAAGCTGCATCCCCGAGGGGCACCCCTTGGGGTCTTCTCCCTACGACGGGTTGGAAGGACTGTCTCTTCCGACAGCTGGTGCTGTCACTCCTGGCAGAAACTGGGCATCTGTGGCCTAAGAAACCTCTCCTGCTCTCAGACCCTGCGGGGTGAAGTGAGAGTCGCTCCCACCAGGGGACGGGGTGCAGGGCCGGGGGACCCCTGAACCTCATCCATCACAGCAGCATCTCCCGGGGATGGGGATGGGGAACCTGCAGCACAGGGCTGGGGGGACAAAGGCCACAGCTCGGCGCCCACACTAACGCCTGTCTCCATTCTTCTTCCCACCCTCCTCTCCTGTGTCCTGCACCTGCACCATCAGAAGGACTGGAAGAGAGCGCCGGCAAGGCGTCAGTCGTCCCGGAGAGCCCTCCAGGACCATCGCTGCAGGGCAGCCCCTCGGCCGAGGACCGACCGGCCCCACGGCGGGCTAGACGGCGGACCCTGCGCCTCCAACCGCCGATGGCGACGGACCCCCAGCTGCTGGCCATCCACCGTCGGCAGCTGGAGGTCGCGGAGCAGCACCTCCAGCTGCAGGAGCAGGTGCTGGCCTGGCGCCAGGAGGCATGGGGGGCCTACATGGACACATTTAATCGCCTGGTGGACTACCTGGCCCCCCCATGCCGCGCCTGCCGCAACATCGCCCGCCCTGCCTGCTCCTGCAGCCCCACCACCAGCTGCTCCGCCTGTCGCCGTCCCATCCGCCGTCGCCCCGCCACCGACCGGCGAGGGCCGGAGCGCCGAGGGACCCCTGGAGCCACCTGACACTCGCTGGCCACCATACCTTCCGGTCCAGCCCGCTCCCACCCAGCCACGGACCAGGCTGCGAGCGCGGCGGGGCTCCCGGCCGGCAATGCCCAGTGCCGGGCTATAGGGGCGAGGGGCCCGGGACGTGCCCCCCCCCTTGTATATAGTTGGACCCTGTTGTTTTCGGCCCCCCGTTTGCCCCGTCCCCGCCATGTAAGTAGTTCTCCCCTTTATCCTCCCTGGTTTTCTTTTTATTATGGCGGACAGTTGTTTCTTTGAATTGTTTTATTTTTGTACATATTGCTTTTGTTGAACGTTTGTACCTAGTTTTTGGTTTGTGGTTCACATATTTATTTACATAAAAAAAAAAAGTTTCGGAAAGAAAAAAATAAGGTTCGGAAAGAAAAAAAAAAGTTTACGTTCAGCCACAAGTGCGTGCTGTCATTTGTCCAGGACAAGTTGGGGGGGGCGGTGGGGTGCTCCCTGGTGTGGGCGTTGGGGCAGGAGTGTGGGGGAGGAAGGGGCGGGCAGTAGGGGGCCTGGGCAGAGTTCACCCCGTGGCCTGTTCATCAAAGTGGGCCCGCGGGGCCTCCCGGACCCGGGTCCCCTCGGGGTCCACCTGCCAACTGGGGGCAGCAGGTGGCTGGACGTGTGCCCAGGTGGCCTCCGCAGCCCAGCCCTGGAAAAAGGTCTCCCCCTTGCTCTAGACCAAATTGTGCAGGGCGCAGCAGGCACCCACAATCTGGGGGATGTTGTTGGGGCCCGCATCCAGGCAGGTCAGGAGACATCTCCAGCGTCCCTTCAGGCGGCCAAATGAGCGCTCCACCCCCTGGCGCGCGTGGTTCAGGCGCTCGTTGAAGCGCTCCTGGCTAGCGGAGAGATGGCCCCTGTAGGGGTGCATGAGCCACGGCCGGAGGGGGTATGCCGCATCTGCGATGACGCAGAAGGGCATGGTGGTGTCCCCCAGAGGGATCTCCCGCTGGGGGATGTAGGTCCCCGCCTCCAGCCGGCGGCACAGGCCCGAGTTCCGGAAAACCCGGGCGTCGTGGGTGCTGCCAGGCCAGCCCACGTAAATGTCCTGGAAACGTCCCCGGCTGTCCACCAAGGCCTGCAGAACGACAGAATGGTAGCCCTTTCGATTGAGGTATCGTCCTCCACTGTGATGCGGGGCGCGGATGGGGATGTGAGTCCCATCCAGAGCCCCGAAGCAGTTGGGGAAGCCCAGGGTGGCAAAGGCGGCGATGGTGGCATCTGGGTCCCCCAGCCTCACGAGCCTGTGCAGGAGCATGGCGCTGATGGCACACACAACCTGCAGAGAAAGCACATGGGACAGCACCAATGAGGGGTGAGCAGGGTGTGCGTGGCCCTGCCCTGCTCTGGCCCCCCTGCCCTGGCCCCCATGCCCTGCCCTGCCCTGCCCTGCCCTGCCCTGGCCTCCCCTCCCCTGCCCTGCCCTCTCCCCGTGGGTTCTCTTACCTCCATGAAGACAGCCCCGACGGTGGCCTTGCCGACACCAAACTTCTGTCCCACGGATCGGTAGCTGTCCGGAGTGGCCAGCTTCCAGACAGCGATGCCGACCCGTTTCTGCACTGTGAGGGCACACCGCATGGCAGTGTCCTGGTGCCTGAGTGTGGGGGGTGAGCCACTGGCACAGCTCCAGGAATGTCTGCCGGGTCATCCTGAAGTTCCTGAGCCAGTGGTCGTCGTCCCAGCTCCCCAAGCACCAGCCGCTCCCACCAGTCCGTGCTGGTGGGGTAGCTCCACAGCCGCCGGCGTGTGAGGCGGGGGGTGGGGCAGGGTGCTGCAGGGGTAGGAGTTGAGCCCTGCTGCCCTGGGGGCATCTCCTCCCCTGGGGGAAGGAGGTGCTCAGCTGCCTCCCACATGGCATGGGTCAGGGCAAGCCCTGCTGCTGCCGGGAGGGCTGGGTGGACCTCTAGCTGCTGCTGCTGCTGCTGCTGCTGCTGCTGCTGCTGCTGCTGCTGCTGCTGCTGCTTCTGGGGGTCCATGACTGCGGCGCCCGGGGTCTGTGTGCCTATGGCTCCTCAGACCTCGTGCTGTGCAGGCTGAGTGTGTCTGGGAGGGGCCCTTTAAGGGAGCGGCTAGCTGTTGCCCCGGAAGCGCTAGTCCGCCCTGTGACCCTGTCTGCAGCTGTGCCTGGCATCCCTATTTCGATGTGTGCTACTTGGGCGTGTAGACGTTCCCTCGCTGCGCCTATTTCGATGTTGGGCTGAGCAACGTCGAAGTTGAACATCGACGTTGCCGGCCCTGGAGGACGTGTAGATGCTATTCATCGAAATAGCCTATTTCGATGTCGCCACATCGAAATAGGCTACTTCGATGTAGGCTTCACGTGTAGACGTAGCCATTGAGGCCCAGATGTGCTAGCTTATCATGACCCTGAGGAGCAGAAAAGTACAGATAGAAGGCTAACAGGCCAAACTGTCAACAAGAGAGGGGGGGACCCTCAAGAAATCACCCCAGCTGGCATTGATCAATATGATGACCACACAACCACCCCAGAAGGGGAAGTCCCCCGCCCACACAAAAAGAGTGTCCTGTACTCTCAAATTGCTTATCTCCTGTCTTACAAGTGCAAATTAAGTAAGAAATGCCCTTGTAACAAACTGGCGTCACAAAGACCGACCAGTATGATCTGGCACCATAGATAAGAAAGAGAATACGTAACCCAGAGGCGTATAAAAGATGGGTCCAGCAGAACTCTAACTTTGAGTACATTCCACCAACTACCTGCTGGTCGGGTCAGGTGATTGCCTCCCGAGGTCCACAACTGGGGACGCCCAACCTCGTGTTTGTCTTTCCGCGGAATTGAGTGACCGATCCAGCTTGGCTACGCTGGTATCCGGAGATGCAGAGAGGGTAAGATACACCCATGCTAGGTCTCCAACTTTTTTGTGCACAGCTAAAGAATTAGAGCTCTGTAACTAGATATCATTGTGTCAAGATATCATTGTGTTAGATGGTAACAGATATCTTTGTATTGGATTGTAACGTAACTTGTTAACACCTGTACTTTGCTAGCATATAAGAAGTAAACAATAGCCTTTTGTAACCGCACGCTTATAACTGTAGCTTAATAAACTTGTAACTAGTTAAGCTCTGAGCCTGACCCGGGTATCCTTTTGTCACTACAACACAGCCGGCACAATAAAAAGAACTTTAACCATTTGGTTACTACAGCCTGGCCGTGGGTGAGTGCTAGGAGCTGCCTGCTCTAACAGTAAAAAACTGGGTTGTTTAGGACCCAGGGGAGTACCTCACCGCACATTACCCAGCCACCGGCTAACAGTTCCTTATCCTTCCCCAACTGACTACATTATAGAATCAAAGTCCCACTGGTAATACTAAACTCTGCAGAGGATACAGTGGGTATGGGACTATAATGTCCCTTCTTTTTACTCTGTTGAGAAGATAAAGCAGAAACATGGAACAAATATTGCATCTCCAAAACTGAGGTGTGAAGAGTTCTGGCACCTTGCCTCCTCTGCGCTCCGTGTGATCTTCAGTGCAACGTTCTTCACACACAGTGTACAGCTATAGTGCATCCTATGTTTATGCAGTGATAATGTTGCAAAGTAAAAAATAAAATTGAAAAAAAATCGTAAAATGTGAATGTTAAAATTTCTAGACTATTAACTCAGCCATGCCGTACTTCCTCAATGGTTTATAGTCTACACATAGCAACATTAACCAAAATACAGTAAGCTGCCCATTTAATGAGAAAAGAGGATTTATATGCATCAAGTAAGTGCCATAAGGTATAGTCAAGGTTGCTTTTGTAATCTTAGATTTTTCTGGTTCCTGACTTCTTAAATTTTAGCTGATTATCTTAACGTTCCTTTGACTTTGACTTTTAATGAACTGCAGATATACATAAAAGTGTTTATCTGACCACCATGCATAGTTCTAACTTCCACTGGCGTTGCTATGCACACTGAAAGGTCAGGATTTGAATAATTTATAAAGGGGAAAGAAAAATGAACGACCAACATATCAGACTAAAACAAGTGTATGGGTTCTGTAGGACCGAAGGGATAGTAATGAGATATGAAGCCTTTCAGCTATCATGTCTAATCAGCTGCCTAATCTGGTTAATGCATCTCTGTAATCCCTTTAAAACACACCTCCCAAATACATGATCAACCATTTCTGTAAAAAAGCTTTTATAAGAATTATATGTGTCAGCCTCCATTTTTTTGTTTTTTCAAAAAAAGCACTTACCTTTTCAGGCCACGTAGGTTACAGTTTTGAAAGCATGATTTTTGAATATGTATTCTAACAGCCTTGTTTCAGATTTGTAGTTAAATTTAGAAATAAGAACCTTAGACAGGCTGCATCTCCACTACATTCCGTTCCTTTCAAATGAACTCTGTCTACACTGCCTTTTTTTCCCCAAAAAAGCACTTCCAAAACAGCAAGTGGCCACTATCATGCAACTGAGGCACACAAGATGTAAATTAGCACCTCATTTGCATTCCCAATTGGCTGCGTTTGCATTCCCCTTCCAAAAGGGGAATCTAGTGTAGATGAAGCCTTTGTTCTAGAAATAGCAACTGTCAGTAAACCACAATTGAAGCAAATGACAATGTCTTTCATGAGACCCTACCTATTGGCCACTGAACACTTCTGCAAAATGATTTGAATCATCCCTTTTAAAAAGGGGATGTGGCAGAAGAAATGAACTACAAGTTGGAGATCCTGAAGCAAATGCAGACCAGTTCTTATGGTACATCATTACCAGCCTGCTTTTAATAAAGTTTGAGAGCTCTAAATTTCACCTCACAGTTGGCATTCATATATATTTTACTGTTATTGCCTTTCATTAGCCAAGTAAAGATAACTGATGGGTTTTAACATAGTGGCTTGATAGATTTGGAAGCTGTCTATCTTTAACAATGAGTTCTATTATTTTTGTGTCTGTACTCTAATTTATGCAGATTTTTATGTTAGATCAAATGATTTTCTAGTGTACTTAAAATATAAATCAGCAAGGGTCAGATTCCACTATGCTTACCCATGCTGAGCAATAATTCGTTCGTCAAGTAGCTTAAGTGGCATAAGTGAGGCTACTGAGGAAGAATGGGAAAATCAGTCCTAAGTGAGTTATCTGTTGTCGAAAAATCCTCCAATGTCAGAGCGATCACTGTATCACTTAGCTTAACATTTGTGCTACTCATCCAATCCCATTTTGAATAGTCAGTGAGGTGAGAGGGTTTGCTTTGTTAGTCCATCATGTGTGTGAAGACAAATGGTGGATTAAAAAACTAAACTGAAGAGCAATACCAAGAGTAAGAGTAATTAATACTTTAAAACAGGCAAAGATGAAAAATAAACTGAAGAGACATTAATATAATGTACAAAATGGAAACAGGCAAAAGTGATGAAAAACAACCAATTGACAACGGCAGTTATGATGATTAGGAAACCAGCCTAAAACAAAACACAAAAAAAGTGACAGGATCATAACATGTACCTATCAGTCACCCTGCTCGCTCTGCATGTGCATTGTACCTCCACCCATTACCATGTGTTTGGTTTTTGTCTTTTTTAGACCCCCAATTCTGCAACTGCCTTCAAGGTCCGTTAGCACAGAACAATTACCAGTATGTGGTGGTCAGTTGTAGGTCCCATGGAGCAGATTATATCTTATTATGCCTCTGTACAGAGCCTGACACAATAATTGGTTCCTCACGATCAATTTATCATACCAAGGCGTTGACACTTCATAACATCCGTTTTAGGAATTTAAAATGCTGGACATCAGTTTGGCTATGAAGCTTCTTGGGAAATTAAACAAATAATCCCAATGAGCTCCAAATATTTTATAAATAAAAGGTTGATGACTGCTTGGACAGAAGAAGCATTGTACATTTTGTAAGGTTATATGATAGGGAGCAAAACCAATGATCACACGAAAATAATCCGTAATAGTTACAAAGTTAAAATTCCACTAGCCAGTAGCCATCACCTCCAACTCCATGCTGAGAATGTTCTAAAATATAGATTTTGAGGTATGCAAGTTAAAAATTAAGCAAGTATTTTTGCCTTAGAAAATTATACATGCCTACATGAGATATTTCTGAGTAAATTCTGTGCTATTAATCCCTCAGCATGCACAGGTTCTCTTCAAACAGTTCACATGGCTTTACCAGACCTATAATGCTTTTGTTTTTCCAGTCTGCCAGTTGTGCCAAATCTTATACTGGCTTAGGGTTTACTTCATATATTGCACTGAAACACAGCTGCCCTACTGTAGTGAAGATGCGACTATGCTGACAGGATTGCTTTTCTTGTCAGCATGGCTAATCCACCACCCAGGAGACAGCTGCTGTGTCTGTGAGAGAGATTCTTCTGTCAACATAGTGTTCTACACTGGGGATTCAGTCAGAGTAACTACATTGCTTGGGAATATAGATTCCCCTAAATAGAGCAGTCATAACAATCAATGTCTGTAATGCAGACCTGGTCTTAGTGATATGAACAAAGCAGTTTATTTACATAATATAATGTGGCCATGAAATTTATTATCTCTTGAATTCTGAACTAAGATTTTGAACTGTACACTGCCCAATGTGAAAGACTAGTGTACTGACTCAGTGTGTCATTATCCCTGACTCTTTATCAGGTTCAGAATCACTTACTACTAGGATTTTTTCAGACTTCTGGAGAAAATACTTTGAAAGTCTTGCTGAAGAGGGAAGGGGTGAGCAGAGAAGAATGAACTATGTTAACTGCAGTGCTTTTCTTTTTTTTTGAAAAAAAAAAGGGTGCTGGAAGCCAAGTCTGATGATTCCTCATAGGGGTTAGGGTGTTCAACTTTAATACTCCAGTCCCTGCCCAGAACTGGTGGTAAAAAAATGTTTCTGGTGTTCTAATGGAAAAAAGGCGCCAGAACTCCATTCTGGTGTGTTCCGCCAGAAAAAAAGCCCTGGCTAACTGGGAACCAAAATCATTTACATTAATTTAGCTAGCAGTGCTCTTGCATCCCTCTGCTGTACACAGCTGTGTTTTTCATATATTCTGCTAATCTCTGCACAAAACCCAAAGGGAAAATTTCAGTGACTAAGGCTACGTCTACACGTGAAGCCAACATCGAAATAGCTTATTTCGATGTAGCAACATCGAAATAGGCTATTTCGATGAGTAACGTCTACACGTCCTCCAGGGCTGGCAACGTCGATGTTCAACTTCGACGTTGCGCGGCACCACATCGAAATAGGCGCTGCGAGGGTACGTCTACACGCCAAAGTAGCACACATCGAAATAAGGGTGCCAGGCACAGCTGCAGACAGGTTCACAGGGCGGACTCAACAGCAAGCCGCTCCCTTAAAGGGCCCCTCCCAGACACACTTGCACTAAACAACACAAGATACACAGAGCTGACAACTGGTTGCAGACCCTGTGCCTGCAGCATGGATCCCCAGCTGCCGCAGCAGCAGCCAAAAGCCCTGGGCTAAGGGCTGCTGCCCACGGTGACCACAGAGCCCCGCAGGGGCTGGAGAGAGAGCATCTCTCAACCCCCCAGCTGATGGCCGCCATGGAGGACCCGGCAATTTCGACGTTGAGGGACGCGGATCGTCTACACGGTCCCTACTTCGACGTTGAACGTCGAAGTAGGGCGCTATTCCGATCCCCTCATGAGGTTAGCGACTTCGACGTCTCGCCGCCTAACGTCGAAGTTAACTTCGAAATAGCGCCCGACGCGTGTAGCCGCGACGGGCGCTATTTCGAAGTTAGTGCCGCTACTTCGAAGTAGCGTGCACGTGTAGACACAGCTTTGGAGACTTATGTGAAATTCAGAGGGTAATTTCAGTTCAATTTCTAGTGGTTAGGCATTTGCATCACAGAATCAGTTCTCCTTGTGCCACTGGTGAGTGCTGTCTCAGCACAAATGATGAAGATTTTATGTGTATGTACATCACGATATTCTACCCAACATCTGGGGACCTACGTGTGACCACTTAATGGGTGCCAACATAAAAACATCTTGCTAATGGCCATCTGAAAATAATAAGATGACATTCATCTGACAGTTTGAGTCTTTGCCCATGAAAGCTTATGCTCAGGAATGAGATGGCAGCATAGCAGAACATTGTGGGGAAGTCTGCACTATCAAAAGCAGAAAATCATTTTCAAATAATAAGTGTGTGACTGGCTGTCTTGTAGATTTGCTTCAGATAGAACGTGCTTTTTTAAGAATACTCAAGTGAATGAGAAGTAAAGGTGGGAGGCTAATCCAGGATCACTCTCAATAGCCAACAGCACAAACTGGTTCCTGCAAAATTTCAAATTTCCAAAATCAGAACTATACAAAGCACCTACATTGTCAGTAGGGACTAGAGGACACTAGGAAACCATTTCCTGTTATTTTCAGAAAAAACAACAAGAAGTCCTGTGGCATCTTATAGACAAACATGTTTATTGGAGCATAAGCTTTCATGGGCAAAGACCCACTTCGTCAGATGCATGTCATCTTATTCTTTTCAAATGGCCATTGGCATGATCCTATTGTGTCAGCACCCATTAAGCGGTCACATCTAGGTCCCTCTGTAACTCGAAGCCAACCCTACATGCAACATGTTGAGCAGATCCCTTTTCAAACTCCCTTATGACTATGTTCTCTCTTGTATGTATACATTACATGTGCCATTGGTTTTACTCTGCCTGCAACTGCCTCCAGTACTTTAGCAGTTTGGTCTTCATAGCTTCTAATGACCTTCTTGGAGACAGAGGAGTTACGGAATTCAGTCTCAGCCCTGCTCTGGCTAACAAACTAAAGATTCCTGGAAGAAAAAGTTGTATGCAGACATCACATTCTGTAATTTATATTGTACAAAGAGTTTCACATTTATGATATTTAGTTCAAAAAAGAGATGCAACAATGATACTGAAATAGGATACCAACGAATCAATCACAGTTCAGATTGTTCAATCACCCATCAAAACCCATCACCCATCAAAACTAAGTAAGTATGCATTAAGAAGTCCAAGCAAACCTAAACAATAAATCAGATTTTACGCGTGGGGAGTTTGTGACTTGGTTCAGGCGACAGATGATTTTGGTGCCACAGCTAAAATTAAAATCTTGGGAATTTCAGACTTGCACTCTACCCTCCAGTCAGTCCAATGAATCACGTCTTTAATACATGATTAACTTGAAGAGAAAATTTTAATTTTTCTGGTGCCATAAGGGAAATTTGAGAGTCTGGTAAATCAAGATAATTGAGGGAAGGGATGTAACATCAGAATGAAGACAACACACATGAGCAATCATCAGCTGGTATCAACACTGAATCTCTCTAATATGGGTTCTCTTGGCTGACTGCTTCATGCCAAATGTTTCAGGTGTAATTCCAAACCCAGTATCATTTCACTAAGACCCTTCAGCTTTCATATGAGCAGACAGTCCCACAGAAATCTGTGTACAGACATGGAATGTTTTACACTGTATGTTTTTCTCCCGTAATATGTGATTAAGCAATGGAAAGTCAATTCCTCATTGGACCAACTTCATTGTTTACCTTATGGGAGCACGGTGTTTTTCTTTTTAGCCAACTGATCATCAGCCTGACTACCTCAGAGTTCTTTCATTTTTAAATGAATCTCTGTGTAAACCAACACAAAATTTATTTAGGTACCTTTTTAATATATTGAGGCCCAAATAAGAACTAATCATAAATACTACTGGTCTAACCCAACTCCCACTGAAATCAATGGGGATAATTCAAATTCACTTCAGTGGGAGGTGGAATGACCCTCAGTCTGATAGTTTCTGTCCAGAGGCTGTGGTTACACTAGCAAGTTTTGCCAGCAAAACCCTAGTTTTGTCAACAAAACTTGTGGAGTGTGCACACACAAAATTGGACAGAACGCTGCTGTCGACAGAAGACCTGTGTGGACACTCTGGGAGGGCCTTCTTTCAGAGGACAGGGCATCCACAACAATGGGCAGCCCTGTCTGCTGTGCTTCTGTGTGCCTGTTTTGTTGAGAGAGTAGCCAGGCAGTCCAACTGCTTTGTCGACAAAGCTGAATGCTCTCCTATTTTGCTTTTGTGTGTGGTTGCCCTCTGTAAACAGAAGTTTTGTCAGAAAATCTCTCCCAACAGTAAATTCTGTTGACAGAGCGCTGTAGTGTAACCGTAGCCTAAGATTTTGAGTTTAGACTCTTTCCTGAAATTTACACAAAAATATGTTTTCAGGCATTAAAGTTACTTTTACACTTCTTATTTAACTCAACCATTCTTAAGAGTTTGTTGATGTGTTTGCTTTTGTGTTTTTTTTTTAATTTGCCTGGCTACGATCAGTGAAGAAAAACATTAGACTTACATACATGAGATATGATTGTATTACTTGCTACATCTTACTGTTGCTGAAAGTAATTTAGGAAATGATTGAAAAAAATTGTCTATGAAGTATTAATTCTGGGGAAATTACAAAGATGCTGTCAAACATATTTCAGTGAGCAGTAAATGAACCCTGCTTGCACCATAAATCATTAATGCTTAATCACCAGCCAATGCCTCAATAAGCTCACTGGCATGGAAACTGTAAGATACTCAAAGGGTAGTTCTAGCAAATCTGGCATGCATGGTTGGCTTGTGTGCTTAATTATTGTTTATGCATCGTCAGTATCCAAGCATTTGTATATAATAAATAGAACACTGTCACAGTGTCCAGATGGCTTTAGATTCAAGGCCTAGGGAGTATGTTTGAAGATTACAGGCCTGATTTACTAACAATTTGTACCAGTTCAGTTGTGGGAAATCATGCTAATGGCATGTGTTTTAGGGATTGCATCAGTGCAAAAATAAATGCACTATTAACGATTATTCAAAAAGTCATTTAATCCTCTATTTAGCTACCCTTCAGAGGACATGTAATGATTTGGTGGTTTAGAGAGCATAGGGGTGAGGGAAAACCAGCTATGTTTATGCACAGTGTCCAGTTGATTCAAGCAGAAAAATTCTGAGCCTGAGTTTATATAGTTTTTTGTATTACCAGAGTGCCTATGTTGTCATATCATAGGGCCATTACCAAAGCACTGCAACTGACATATATACAATTAACTATTTGAGTAAATGGTAATAAGGTATCCTGATTCATGCTGCATTCAGTTCAGATTCAGGATAAGATGAATCAGATCATGGACTCAAGCATGATAAGAGACTTTTAACGTAAAGCATCGGGTACAGATAGTTATAGATGAACCTGGCATTAAGTTGATTGTTATTTTTCATATATCAGTAGATGTTTATTCTAAGTAGTTCTTATTTTTAATGAATTAAAATTTTCACAGTTGCAGGAAATTATGGGCAGGAGTCATCAAGAAGGAAAGGATCACGTGATTACTTAACGGTAGCAGGTACCTGATGTTCAAAAAATTAAAGCTTTCTAAATATTGAAACACCAATTGTCAAATTCACAAGTAAGTATCACGAAAAAAACAAAACTCTAAGGTGTTCTCCAGAAGCATCTTTCATTCTTTGCCTATCTGTAAATATGTATTATTAATGGAAATATTATTCCAATGGTTCATGGCTATACCGTGACTTCAACATTTACTGTTGTTAGCTAGTAATTAATAACCCTTCCAAGCCTCATAATAGATAATAGAAGGTAAAATAATTTCCTCATGCTTGGATTTGTCATGCACAAAAACTGGAATGCATACTCTACTAGTATGCCTTAAAGAGAGTGTGCACCCAAGTGCAAACAGTCTGTTACTCTTAAATTCTGCTTCAGACTGAAGCACTAAATGATAACAATCTCAGCAGCTGGAAATAGAGGCACCCCTCGTAACAGGGCACAGACAGCCCCCTTAAACTTTGGCCACTTCTGTACCTACAAACAAGCCAGAATTCTCTTTTCTAGTGCAATTACCTGTGCTCTTTACTGAGAATGTCAGTTCATACCATCTTCTATTTACAAAGCTTCAGACCTGCAGCCTCAGGCTATGTCTAGATGGCAGGCACTACTTTGGGATACAGTGGTGTCTCGAAATAGCTGCCAGTGTCTATGCAACGTGGCCTCTTGTCTCAATAAAGCTTTCGAGACAATGCCCGTGCTATTCCAGCATCCCTGTACTCCTCATTGCTTGGGGACTACAGGGATGCATTGAAGTAGGGCTTGAATTTGACATGTGGCACCATTTAGACAGCACCACATGCTGAAATAGCCTATTTTGACAATGACTCAAAACGAGAATGCAATATGCCTAGCGCAAATTACTTAGCTTATTTCAAGCTTATGGTACCATCTAAACATAGCCTCAAAGACCACTAACTTCTGTAACTACAAAGGGAGCCCAGCTTTCCACTTCCTGGCTCCTCCCCTTCTGCTTTCTACCTGCCAGCCATATGTAGCACTCCAACTAATGAGGCTAGCAGCTGTTCCCCATTTGCCCCTTCATCTTGGGCTTATTCAGCCAGCTCCTATTAACCCTTCTTGATGGAGCTGGCATGACAGAGCTCTGGTTCAGGTTTCCTAGACATCAGCCTGTCCCACTCCTAGATTAAAATGGACAGCACAGGAAACAGAATAATACATCTCCTTTGAAGAAATGTAACTACAAACCCCACACCTAAGAAATGTGTGCATTTTGGACAAAAACCAATGACCAATTCTTTTTCTAATGGTGGTTAAGGTTAAATTATCTGCACCAGTATAACCAAACTATTGCCTATTTTAATTCCAGGGAATCTCTCACAAACTAGTAGTTTTTATCAGAATGGCAGAGCTTTTGAAATGTTGTTCTTACAGAGCGAGCAATGAATGCCCAGCCGTGTGGTCATGAAAATGATAGCCATTATGCTGAACCACCGTGGTGTGAAGACCATTGTGGCAACTATAATCCCTTCACCTATGTTGTCTCTCATCGCCTGACACCAACACTATTACAATAACTACAAACAGTCGCAGTGTTTCCACAGTGGTCACTACAGTTCATTTTGTTTGTGAAGAGTTTGTCTGTTTGAGTAACATTCGTGTAGCCAAAATGGGGAAAATCTCTGAAACTAATAACACACTTGAAAATGAAATTAACAATAAAAGCAACCACTGTGCTATAAATTCTGCAACTTAGGAAACCCAGTAATAAGAAATAAAAAGCAAGGATAGTATATTACAAAATGTATTTTTCTTTGATTTTTTAACAAATGCAGTCTTGTTTCAGTTATTAATGTTCAGGTTACAACAATGTAGCATGGCATACTTTGACTATGTCTACACTACAAAAATAACTTCTAAGTAAGCAGCTTTGAAGTTGAGTGTCTACACACACCCTACTTAGAAGTCCAACTTTGAAGAAGGGCACTTCTCCATTCCCAGGAATACAGTAAGGACTTTGAAGCTGGGCTTCCTTAACTTTGAAGGGAAAAATGTGTGTAGACTGTCTCTGGCTACTTTGATGTAGTGCCTAACTTCGAAGCTAACTTCATGGTTAGTTCCTAGTATAGACGCACCCTTTGTGAAAGAAAGTCTTAGTACTATAAAATCCTGCTATAAAATCTTTGGTTAGAAGTGAGGAGAGACCAATGGTTTTCATATGGGAGTTAGGGGCTATGAGGACTAGTGAAGTACTGATCAGTGAGGGTCTAGTATATTAGCAACCAAGAATATCTTGTGTCATTAGGGTCTTGGGGATCATTTAAACATAGTCTGTACAGAGTAGGCATGGTTAAAATTGATTCTTTTTCCAATGTAAACATTTCTTACCCCTTGAAGTCCTCAGAGTTTATTTCTGCCTCACTTAAAATTTGGAATTTTAGGTGGTGGTCCAAAGAATTTTCCCCTTCAAAATTATCAGAGACTATGAAAAAGCCACTTTTGAGATATGTGGCCAGGATAAAAAAAAAAAAAAGATGTTTTAAAGGCTCTTCAGGACTTACCTGAGATTTATTTGGAAATCTTCAATGATTTTGAAAGTGAGAGAGCCACTTTGGGAGTTAATCACTACTGAATTAGGTACAACAGAAGGGTTAGCTGAATTCAGACATACCAACATGGTGCCAAATAAGCAAATATGCTTTCATTTTTAAAAAACCCTCTATCCTGCAAAGGCAGGCTTCAGATTATGACCTAATTGCAAGGGACAGTTATTTTTCTTGAAGTGATTTTTCCCACAATTAAGTGGAGGAGGAATCACAATACTTTCAAAGCCTTCTTCCCACCTCTCCTCTTGCCTGATGCTTTACACTAATAGAGCTACTCACTCAGTTGCCTACTGTTGCAATATTTTCCTTGCGCTATCCCAGGGAAAAATAATACTATGGCTACGTCCACACTTAGTAAAAATTTTGAAATGGCCATGCAAATGGCCAAATGGAAGAATACTAACAATGTGCTGAATGCCTATTCAGAGCCTCATTAGTATGCTGGCAGCCACGGCACTTCAAAAGTGCCACGGTTCACTCCCACGCAGATCGTCTACACGGGGGTCCTTTTCAAAAGGCTCCCCACCAACATCGAAAGCTCCTTATTTCTATGAGCATCTGCAGACTGGCTTGTGGTGCCCTTCCAGGTGGTTCCCTCCTATAACCTCTGCTCCTCACTCTTCAGTGAATGGAGTAACTTAACATTTACACAGCCAACATGAGCAACATGAGCAATATGTGGGCCTGACAATGCCAGACGTACATCCTTAGGAAAATCCCTGGTACGTTTGCATTTCTGACCATCTTACATGTGCCAACATAAACTCAACCATAAATATAATATACTCATCCCTCATTTAAAGAGTACTTTACTAATGAGTACTCGCTAAAATGAGGAACATATATACCTATCTTTATGCACTAAATGAGCAAACTTCTGCTCCTTATATGAGCGGGGCCCCTGGCTGAGAGGGGCAGGGAGACCCACAGCCCCGTGGCTGGCTGAGCTCCAGCCGTGGGGTCCCTGGCTGGGGTGTGGGAAGACCCACAGGCCTGCGGCTGGAGTCTTTTCCCTCCCTTCCCTCAGACATGCGGCTGTCTGACAGCCCTGCAGCTGGAAGTAGAGAGGGAGAAGGCTCTTAGGCTGGTTCCCTCCCCTGTGCTGGTGGGAAAGTGAAACTGACCAGCCATGAGCTGATCCATTTCCAGGTACTGCAAGCCTTGGGGAGACTGGAACCAGACTGCCCCTGGTTCCCAGCTCCTGCCACCCTGGGAGCCAGGAAACTGACCAGCCATGGTGGTTCCTGGATCCCCTCACCTTGCAGGAAAACTCAAGTTATGCAGGGTTTCAGGAACAACTCCTAGGTAACTCGAGGTATTAGTCTCACACCTGCCTGCCCCACAGACCTCACCCTGGGCCAGGTTTTAACTCCCCTTAAGGTCCCAAACTGCCCCCATCCTTAGACCCCCTCCAGCCGCCCCAAAATGCCCCCAGCCTTAGACTCCCCAAGAAACCCCAAATCGCCCCAGCATTAGACTTCCCCAGCAACCCCAAACCACTCCAGAATTCAACTCTCCCTGCAGTCCCAAACTGCCCCCAGCCTTACACCCCTCCCAGCAGTCCCAAACTTCCCCAGTCTTAGATTTCCCTTGCATCCCTCAACAGCCCCAGTCTTAGACACTCCTCCACCCACAGCCTCTTCACTGGGGCTGCTAGGCTGGGTGGCTCCCCCACTCCTTCTGCTCCCAGCAATTAGCTCAAGTGGTAAGTTTTCAGCACCTAGGCATAAGATAATTGCTATCCCTAGTGATAGAGATAGCTGCCCTCTCCAGCAGATATCGCTAGTGATAGATATCTGCCTGAGGCAGCAGTGTTAAGAAATTGCAAATGGCTTCTTTAACAGCCATGTGCAGGTAGGAACTGCCCAGCTGGTGACCTCTCACAAATCTAATGGGACCCATATATATCTACATACGTACACTACTTCCTATTTCTGGTGCCAAACTATTCAAATACATCAGAAAAGCATCTAAACTCAAATGGTTTATGTCAAGTTACAAGCACTTAGAACAAACTGGAGACTTTTACATGTATTTTAATGGGAATTCAAAAAAGAGATAGCCATGCTAGTCTATATACTATCAAAACAAAAAAAGCAGTCCAGGAGCACTTTAAAGACTAACAAAATAATTTATTAGGTGACAAGCTTTCATGGGACAGACCCACACCTGTCCCACGAAAGCTCATGATCTCATAAATTATTTTGTTAGTCTTTAAAGTGCTACTGGACTGCTTTTTTGTTTTAATGGGAATTTAGTGTTGCTATCATGAGTTTTCACCTGTGAGCAGAAATTTAGGAACCCATTGTCCTCTTATAGTGAGGGATGAGTGTAAACACTTTTCACTTACCAGCTGTGAGAGAGTTTACATCAGCACGGGGTTCCAGTCTGGGTCATCTGGGACCAACATTGGGGTAGTGGACTGGTGGTAGGACTGTAGGTTTGCACAAGTCCTGGACCTCTGGGGAGCAGGCAGGCTCACAAGCTCTGGAAGGTGAGGTGCCTCTGAGCAGCGGGCAGACAGCAGGCCTGCAGACTCCAGTGGGGCAGGTGCCTCTGGGTAGCAGGCAGCCAGCAGGCTGACAGGCTCGGGCGGGTTGAGGAACTACAGGTAGCTGGCAGATGGAACGTTTTTAGAATCTGGCAGGTCATGTCCTTCACAGTAGCAGGTCCACAGAGAACCCCTGGGTAGTGTGAAAGTGGCAGGCTCAGACATGCTTATGGGATCCTGGCTGGCTGACTAGTGGGCCGTCTGGTCGGTCAGTCAACCTGGTGCAGGACCTTCGGCTCCTGATCCCAGGAGCCCGACAGGCCCCTCTGCTCAGCTCAGAGAGTGCCATTTTAATGAGCCCTGAGCCCCACCTCAGGCATTTCCTGCCTCCCATGTCCATCTCTGGGGGGAGGAGGCAGGAGTCAGGTGCCCTGGGCCCACCCACCAAGGCCTCTGGGAGGCTTCCCACACCACATCACTATGTAGCCTAACATGTTCATTGTTATGTGACCTTGGTAAGCCAGTGAAATCACTGATTTCATAAAATGGATTTTCTCCTATGAAATGTGCAGAGCTTTTTGCTGTAACTATACAGTATGATAAAAAAGACAGCAACATTGCATTTCAGACGGTGGTGTTGAATTGTTTTCTAGGGGCCCGTTCCAATAGTCTTTTCGCGGAACTGCCCACTAAAATCAATAGGAACTATGTAATGGCTGCAGGATTTGTACATTTGTAGCACAGCAAGTTCAGACCTGAACCAACTAATTGATTTATTCTTAGTTTCCTGCCATCTAGTTCTCACCCCTTTGGCCAAATTCTACTTTTGTTTATGCTAATAACCTCAATACATCCAAATCAATTATTACAGATTTACTCTGGTATTAACAGGAGCAGAATTTTTCTGCATAAACAGTTAAATATCCGTATACTTGATTTTCAAACTGTCTTGATTTTTTGCTGGCATATTTTTGTAATTGCAATTAATTGTACTCAACTCAGTCCTGCTCTTTTCCAGTGGTTGACTGCACTCATGAAAACGGAGGTTTCACTTGAAAATAAGTAACGTTGTATTTTAATTAATTTTCAAATGTGTGTGTTACTAGTAAAGCATTCTGCAACCAAAAGTCATTGATAATTTTTCTCCAGCTACTTCTGTATGTGCCATTTTACCTACAACATCATCTTGCCTAAAGCCTGGTGAACTCTGGGAAAATGTAATCATGATTTGATCTAATCTTACTGATATGGTTTCTTTTAAAATTTGCTTCTCCACTGTCAGATACCAATTTCTGTCTCTGAATGTTTGAATAGGGACTTTTATTAATGTGAATACAGGCATTATTGTGGAAATGAAGAGTGCTTTATATTAGATGAGCTTGCCCAAATACATTCTTTGTGCATGTGTAACTGATATTACAGGAGGAGCTGATAGGGTCACTGATAATTAAGGCTGCCTGATATTTCTTATTGTAAGTCGCTATTTGAATGTAATTGTACCTTTGCCAAAAACTAACCATTAGGCTGAATTTTCCTTGCCAGGGGTCTGTTTCAGGACATTTTTAATTGAAATAATTCAGCTGTCTGCAGGTGGGGAGTGGGACAAGACTATGTTTTGCCCGCGTTTAAAACAGCAACAACAACAACTCCAGCAACTTTTCCTTTGAGAAGCTCTAGCCACCAAATGTTTTGGAGCCGTCTTGACCTTGGCAGACAAGTTGTACTCATCTCAGAGATGTGCTTTATCCTGGCCTCACAAAAATCTGCTAAATTTGTCCAAGTTATGACCCTTTATAAAAAAAAAAATCAGCTTGCACACATTCGATAAAGGCTTGTTAGAGCTTTGAAGATAAATTCTCAGAAGATGGTAGTTTCACTTAATTTCACTAAGCACTCCCAGGGCTGTGTAGACTGAAAAAGTACTTCTCCCGCAATTGTTTCATCTTCTGCCAGAGTCACGAGAGCTGAGAGAAGAAGATTATTTCCTTGTGCTTTGACTGCTACCTGCTGGCATTCAGGCAGCATGTAGGGAGAAACCACCTTTCCTGAATGTCGAAAAGGCAAGAGACAGATCTTGAGGCAGGGGAAGAGATAGAGAAAAGGAGACTGGGGGATCAGGATGGAGGTTAGAATTGGAGATTGCTGATTCAATGGGATTGGGGGGCAGGGACTGGGAGACATAGGGAGTCAGGTGGAGACTGGGATCTGGAGAGAAATGGACCAGTAAGGATGGTAGGTGGAAAAACTAGGACTGCCTGAAGAAAGGGGGCAGAGAAACAGTGGGAAAATATCAACAATGCACACAGCGCAAAATGGCCCAGATGACTCCAAAATTTTCAGATAACCAAGCATTCAGGTAAATTTAGAGCTGCTTACTGTATAGAAGGCAGTACAATAAACTCTGTTTTATCTGGTATTCGACCAACTAGAACTCTCAAATACCCAGCAGAACTCTCAAAGCCTGAGCCACAATGCCAATTCCCCTTCTTACTATGCCAGAGAGTAGAAGTGAGTGTGCAAGCAACACCCCACCCCTCAGGGGCTGTCCCTTGGTCTCAACAAAGATATCAATTACCTTACACATTACAAGGACAGTTTCCCCGTCTTTGTAGAGATCTCAGGCAAACCACTTAATAGACACTTGCTATAAGTACTTTTCTTCCCCTTCTCCCCCCTTTCACCCCTTCCTTCTGTCCTGTGTAGCTGATTTGTCAGTTTTTATTTCATTTTTTCTGTTAAATTCTTGTCATGCCCATTTATTTTTATCAGAATTTTGCAGATCTGAAGAAGTGGGTCTGTCCCATGAAAATTCATCACCTATTATATTATTTTGTTAGTTTTAAAGTGCTACAGGACTGCTTGTTTGTTTTGTGAAGATACAGACTAACATGTCTCTCTCTCTAAAGCCGTGTCTACACGTGCACGCTACTTCGAAGTAGTGGCACTAACTTCGAAATAGCGCCCGTCACGGCTACACGCGCCGGGCGCTATTTCGAAGTTAACTTCGACGTTAGGCGGCGAGACGTCGAAGTCGCTAACCCCATGAGGGGATAGGAATAGCGCCCTACTTTGACGTTCAACGTCGAAGTAGGGACCGTGTAGTCGTTGCGCGTCCCGCAACTTCGAAATAGCGGGGTCTGCCATGGCAGCCATCAGCTGGGGGGTTGAGAGATGCTCTCTCTCCAGCCCCTGCGGGGCTCTATGGTCACCGTGGGCAGCAGCCCTTAGCCCAGGGCTTCTGGCTGCTGCTGCGGCAGCTGGGGATCCATGCTGCAGGCACAGGGTCTGCAACCAATTGTAGGCTCTGTGTATCTTGTGTTGTTTAGTGCAAGTGTGTCTGGGAGGGGCCCTTTAAGGGAGCGGCTTGCTGTTGAGTCTGCCCTGTGACCCTGTCTGCAGCTGTGCCTGGCACCCTTATTTCGATGTGTGCTACTTTGGCGTGTAGACGTTCCCTCGCAGCGCCTATTTCGATGTGGTGCCGCGCAACGTCGAAGTTGAACATCGACGTTGCCAGCCCTGGAGGACGTGTAGACATTACTCATCGAAATAGCCTATTTTGATGTTGCTACATTGAAATAAGCTATTTCGATGTTGGCTTCACGTGTAGACGTAGCCTAAATGTCCACTTACAGCTTGGAGTCATGTGTGCTATGAGAGAATGAATGGCAGCACTTTGGGTATCAGGCCCTGCCCTGTGGTTGTCCTGGCTTGGCGGTCAGGCTGCCAATCCTGGGTTGTGGCTGGACATGGCCAGTCAGTGAAGGTTTTTTATGTTGGTGAGCTCCTTATCCTGCTGGTCACTGGGAGGAGTAAGGTCATAGGCTGCCAAGCTCTGTGGTGGGAGAGGAGCATTGACTAGAGATGCTGCCGTGGATACAACTTGTTCCACAACCTGTACTTTGCAGTGGACATAAGTTTGCAATCTTGAAACCACGTTATGAATACTGCTGTATTCTGTCCTTGCCAATGTATTGCTCATGAATTCTCAGGGCTATAAAGAGGATGATGTGGATTTAGATAACTATGGTGTTGGATAGAGAGAATTCAGGTAACAGAGGCACAAAGGGGCTGAATTGAAGTTGCATTAGTAACCTTAATTCTGGCACTTTTAAATTTAAGAATACTTAATTTTGCAAACTTCATATTCTTTTAACATTGTTTTTATGGGTAATAGGTGTATTTGCATAGTCGCACAGTGGGAATGTGGCAAGAAGAAAAAATGTAAAGTTGGCTAGACAGCTAATAAATCTTGTTTAGAGCTTTATTTCCCTTGCTCAGAAGGAACCTAGCCATGTTGAAATCTGGGCTCTGTGTACGAAGCCAAATAGAATGCTTGCTCAACAGCAAAAGACAGGCAGAGAAAGATGCAAAATTTCCCAGGCTGACCTATCCCCTGTGGATTGCTGCTTAAAGTGCTCCTGCCTTCTCCCTGAAACATTCAGCACACACTCTAACAAAGGAAGAGAAAGAAACCCATTGTATTCACATGAATAACAGCATTGCCTTACATGTAAAAAAATGACTACTCCAAAGAGTACGTGCAATCAACTTTTAGTGAAGAAAAAAAGCATAAAAATATATCATTCACCAAACAAACCTCAGTAAGCAACAAACTTGAAGGGGAAATGGGAGCCAACTCTTACAGCTCTTATGAGTAAATTTGAGATTAGTACTGTAGCGAATTCTAGCCTTTTCTGCAGAGGGATTTCCTCTGTTGGCCACAATTTAAAAGGCTTCTTGTGAATGTGTCCTTATGCAGTAATTCCAATCTTTTCCTGTAAGCACAGGCACCAAACCACAACAGTTAAAGATGCTGCAGAAATAAATTTGCTTCAGGAATCTGTCTGAGGCTGTCATATTTTTAACGTTGTTATCTTATATTTTGATAAGGTGTATCAGAAGTCCAATGTATTCTTGTTTCCTTGTGACATTGTGCTTTGATATCGAAGCAAAGCTGAGGAGATAGTTGCATAAATGTTGTCAAGGGGAATTAATGGGAAAATATCTCACTGGCTTTACTTTGAATAAAATAAGCAGTTGTATTTAGCTAAAAATAAAGGTTTAACATTATTTTGGCAACAAGAGGTACCATTATTTTAATACATCCAGAGATAATACTGTGCTCTCTCTGAACAACTAGTAAATTTATTAAGAATTGCCTACAAATATTGGCATTTGTAAGATGTAAAAGGATATTTTTTATTTAAAAAGAACCAAAACACGTTCATTTATCTCCTTTTGCACCTTACCTTGGATGATGTTATATGGTAATAGTATCCAAATGGTTTTATATTACAAAGGCTATAAATGCTGCAATAATAAAATTAATAGGATAATTCTAAGGTGTCATTCTGAAATACTAATTAAAGCAATTGTTGAACTGAAATGGTTGAGCCTGTTTATAGGAAATAAATCTACAGATAGTACTGTATAAACATGTTAAGAATTGTTTTTCAAATAGATTTCTGTGGTGTTGATGACTACTCAGGAACTGGAAGGTAATAATAATTATGAATAGTTTCTTATTTCTTGCCTCTTATCTATCTGGGGTCAGCAACTTTTATAGCCTTCTTCCAAAACACATGGTCATACACGAGGCTAGCATGTAGATTGGTCTCTCTGGGGTCCACTAATATCTGCCCCATCTTCATTGTCTTCCGTCCACAACCATTGTAAGGACCATTCTACCAATAATACTCTCAGGATTCTGGAAACAGCTGCCCACACCTGTTTTCCGTACATTAGGATGAGTTGAATTACAGTTTTATACATTTTACCTTTTAACTTTACTGGCATATTTTTGTCACAAAGAGCTGGGGTCGTTGCCTATTATATGTATGCTGCCAGACATCACTTAGGATGTCACTTTGCAGAAACACCCCAATCCATAGGTTTGGAGCAGCCACCTAGGCCCCACACTTTGAGGTGACCTGCAGGGCTCAGAACAGCCTGCAGGATTTCCAGGAAGGGTTGGCAAAGGCAGCAGGGACAGGTCATCCCTGCATTCTTCAGCAGCAGTGGGAGCTGTGGGAAGTGGAACGATTCTGCCCCAGCTTGTTCTGCTCTGCCACCTCCCTTGCAGGATACTCTGTTTCACCACCAAGGTGGAAATTGGAATGCCCAGGCGCAGCCTGCTCTACTCCATTGAGTGACACAGTGAGGAAACAGACCCTGGGGACTGCAACAGGCTGGAGCCAGGTCACTCAGCTTCCCACTGCCACAGTGGTTGTGGGGGCGGGTGTTAACCACTGCTGCTAGTGCTTGGCCCACTCTTAATCCCCTGGGTGGCATCACTCAAGGGAAAGGCTTGAGGAAAGGGGCAGAAGGGAGGCCAAAAGGGGCAGATCAGTGGCAGAGAGGTGGGGTATGGAGAGGCAGGGCTAGGTGGAAGGGGTGGAATTGAGCAAAGGTGAGGGCAAACCAGGGGCAAGAAGAGGTGAGGAAGGGGTAGGGCCAGGAGTGGAGAGGGGTTTTTTCCTAGGCTCCACATCCCCCTTGTCAACCAGAACTCATGCCAGGAATTTAAATTCTCTCAGTCTAAACCTGTGATATTCTTTAGGATGAGTCCTCAGCCCTGAGTTATCATAGCTGGGTCTACCGACATTTAAACTATGTGGCAACTGTTCAGAGTTGGCTTGCACATCCTCATAATCTTCTCCACATACCTTTAATCATTAATGAACTACAGGTTCCAAGGTGTCTCCCTTCTTGGCATTGTCACTTACCACATCTGTGAAAACCACAGACAAAAAGGATTCCTTGCTGAAATTCTCTACTGCAGCCCCATTTAGCTTTGACTGTGACAGTGATTTCTTTATGTGTATCCTGGATATGATGGAAATAGTCTTCTGACAAACCTCTCTGAGGAAAAGCCACCAATTAATTTTCTTAGTACATGAATGTAAGCATTTTCTAGATCTTCAGAGACCATCCCAATTCCCACCTCTTCTCTGAACATCTGCATGAGGCTATGTAGTGCAAATATGCTGTCAATTGTACACCTTTCAGCATGAATCCCTACTGAGTCTTCCAAAGGTCAAATACTCCAAGCAAATTCTTTTCAGTAATCTTGCCCCATACTTTCATAGCATGTGACATCATCTTAAATGGGTGACAATCAGCACACCATGTAATATTTCCTTTATGTTAAAAATAGACACTGCAAAACTTCTGTGATATCCATCTACCAGTGTCTCGTTCTTAAAAATGTCTTGAAATAGACTTATAAGATACTTGATGGCTTTCCTTCCCAAGGATATGAGCAAATCCACTGGTACTTCATATGACCCAGAAGCTTTTTTATTAATAGCTACATTTATCTATAACCTTCCCCCTTTAACCACATATTAAGTGCACCGTCCAATCTAATAAAACAAATTAAATAAAATTAAAACATAAAAACTCATCATCTGAAATATGAGCACTGGTATTACTTATGCGGGACTTAACATTTTCAAAGCACGTGCAGGCATTAATTCTTTCTTGTAACACTGCTCAGAGATAGGAATTATGTACTGTTAATTAATACTCCCTTTCATTAAATAAGGAAACTGAGGCAGGAAGAATTGAATTGACTCACCAAAGACCTCCATTTGAGTCAATGGCAGAACTAGGCTTAGGTCTCCAACTCATTACTATTTTCTCTTTCACATAATAGAAGAAACAATGGTCACCTGATGAAATTTATAGGCAGCAGGTTTAAAACATAATGAAGAATGTCTACACACAACTCACAGTCAGCCTGTGGAACTTGCTTCTACGGGAGATTATGAAGAGATGCAACCCCATGCTTTGGATGGCCCAAACTCTGAGTGCCAGAAGCTGGGAGTGAACAGCAGGGAAGGTATCACTCAGTGAACACCTATTGTGTTAATTCACTTTTAAGCACTTGGCATTGGCCGCTGTCTGAACACAGGATATGGAGACAGGTGGCTCACTGGTCTGATCCAGTATGGCCATTCTTATGGTCCTATGTACTGGGGGCTCATGGTATCTGTATGATTTTCCCTGAGTAAGTCTCCAATATCAATTGGTCCTACACCCACCAGATTTTAAAATTCAGCTCTGGCAACATGTTTCAATTTGCAGCTCTGTGTGGCGCTAATGAGAGAACAGGGCAGAAGTAGAAAAAATAGGGTTGTTCAAATGGTGATAACCATACATTCTGCTTTATGGTGATTATAGGACTATAATAATTAAGCCTTATGGTCATGAAGGCATTTATGATGCTTATGTGATACTGGTAGAAAAGGCACCAGAGTGAAACTGAAAAAAAAAATAAGATTTGATTGCATCTCACAGACTTCTTATTGAAAAGGCCTGATTAAAAGTTATTTATTACAATTTACACAGTATCAAAAAAGCATGCTAGGTAGCTTTACAGACAAATGTTAAATGGCATCATCCCTACCCTAAAGAGTTCATAGTCTACTTTTTCACAGATTCTAAGGACTAAAGACACCATAACCATGATCTGCTTACCTTCTTATGTAACACAGAACTTAGAATATCACCCAGTAAATTTCACATCAATCCCATACATTTGATTTGAGCCATAGCATGTCCATTAGAGAGGTGTCCATTCTTGGTTTAAAGACTTCCACTGATGTAGAATTCATCATGTCCCTAAGTAAGTTGTTTCGATGATTAGTTACCCTCACTCTTAAAGAGTTTTGCCCTACTTCTATTCTGAATTTGTCAAGTTAAGCTTCCAGGCACTGAATCTCATTATGCTTTTTCCTGCTGAATTAAAGAGTAATTCTACTACCAGAAATCTCTTTCTCACCGAAGTATTTACTGACTATGATCGAGTCATTTCCTAACATTTTCTTCAATAAACTAAATAGACTGAGCTTTTTAAGTATCTAAATGCCTGTTTTCCAGATCTTCAAACATTATTGTAACTTTTTTGATGCTATTCCCACTTTTCTGAGGTCTGTTTTGAAATGCGGACAGTAGAGTTGAACACAATAGTTCAGATTGTTCTTGCTACAGAGGCAATGCCACCTTCCTACTCCTGCTTGATAGTTCTCTTCCAATATAGCAAAGGATCAGGTTCACCTTGTTAGCCACACCATCACATCAGGAGATCATGTTCTGTTTGTTATCAACAAATTCCCTTAAACTTTTTTTCAGAATCACTTCATTCCACATTAAAAGAAGTCACATACAGGTGTCTGCATGTGTATACTACTCTCCTAAACTTAAGCCCTATAGCGAATGGTAAATGGCAATGGGAACATGACTGTGAAATCTGGAAGCTTTTAGTCATGAAACAACATGTAGGCAGTGGATGTATGTATCAGTCATTCTGTTTTGAGGACTGAGGTGGTAGAATGGTCCGGCTGCTAAGCAGCCATATGTAGGATCCATTCTGCTCACCCCACATAGGGAAGGGGCTAGAAAAGGTGCCCTAAACATAATCCACCTCAATCCCCCTGACTATTGGCTTGCAGTGGGTTCACCTCAATGAAGTTGAAATTGCACAGTAAACTTTGGAACATGGAATACTTGGGTTCTAATGGACAACCCAAACAGTGAGTGACCCAAAAGATGCATGGCAATTATTGCTTGTGCGCTGCAATAATTCAACATTGATATTGCTGCCCTGGCAGAAACATGTAGACCAGAAGAAGGACACCTAAGAGAAGAAGGCAGAGGGTGCACATTTTGCTGGAAAGGAACCCCAAACAAAGAAAAACAAATTAATGGAGCAGGATTTGCCATCAAAAATGAACTGACAAAGATCCTATCTGAAGTCCCTGTCAGCATCATAGAGCATCTTGTGACTTTCCGATTGAAGCTTGCCAAAAACCAACAGGCAACTGCATCAGTGTTTATGCACCAACTCTAGATGCCAAACATGATGTGAAGTAGAAATTCTACGCCCAACTGGACATACTCCTGAAAGACATACCCAAAGAAGACAAGATTGTTCTCTTAGGGGATTTCAATGCCAGGGTCAGAAGAGATGCAGATCTCTGGCAGACTACCATTGGGAAATAAGGAGTTGGCAACAGCAACTCAGGTGGAGTGCTCCTCCTTACAAAATGTGACAAACATGAGCTAGTCACCATGAATGCTCTGTTCTGCCAGAAAAACAAATTTAAGACCTCATTGCAACATCCTCAGTCAAAGCACAGGCACCTCATAGACTACGTCATCATCCACACTCAGGATCGGTGTGACTTCATTCTCACATGTGCAATGACTAGTGCTGATGAATGCTGGACCAATCACCACCTTATTTGATCCACATTGGTGATTAGGATTGTCACCAAATGGAGAAGTCAGAGGAAACATATCCTGTGAAAGATCAATGTACAAGGCTTGAAGGATCCCATCAGATGAAGTGACTTCCAGTTAGTGCTCCAAAGGAAACTGATGATTGTACAGCCTGAAGATGTAGAAGAACACTGGTGTCAATTGAAAAATGTCATCATTGGAGCCTGTGGAGAAACCATTGGCTACCAGACCAGGAAGCATCAGGACTGGTTTGATGAGAATGATGTGGAAATTGAACACCTGATTGAGGCAAAATGGAAAGCCTTTAGGGCCTGGCAATGTGACGTCAATTGCATGATGAAGAGAGAAGTGCATGCCAAGGCCAAAGCAGAAGTGCAATGTAAAACAAGGTCTCTGAAAAACCGGTGGTGGACTGAGAAGACAAAAGAATTCCAGCATCTTGCAAACATCAATGATAAAAGAAGTTTCTTCAATGCTGCCAAACCCGTTTATGGACCAAGAAACCATGGACTCAATCCCCTGAGATCAACGGATGGTACCCAACTCTTGAAAGACAATGAAGCCATTGCTTCTCACTAGAGGGAGCACGATAATGAGCTCTTGAACCACCCTCCACCGTGGTCCTAGAATCTCTTGACCAAATCCCTCAGAGGCCACCTAGAGATGATCTTGCAACACTTCCTACCTGAGTGAGGTCCAAGCTACCATCAAAGTGATGAAGTGCAACAAGGCAACCAGACCAGATGGAATCTCCTCCAAAGTCTTCAGATAAGGTTTCCCAAATCTCGACAAACAGCTTCAAATCCTGATTCTCAAGATCTGGGACAGGGAGCAGATGCCACAAGATTTCAGAGACATACTGATTATCAGTCTTTTCAAGAAGGGTGACAAGTCGGACTGTGGAAACTATCCTGGCATCTCCCTCCTGGCAACAGCAGAGAAAATCTTAGCTAGAATCCTTGCAGACTGACTCCTGCCACTCTCCTGAGAAATTCTCCCAGAATCTCAGTGTGACTTCTGACCCTTCTGAGGAACAGTGGACATGATCGTTACTGCCCATCAATTGCAAGAAAAATGTCATTAGCACAACCAAGCCTTACATATGACTTTCATCGACCTGACCAAAGCAGTCAACTCAGTCAATCATAGCGCCCTGGGGACTATCTTCTCAAAGACTGGATTCCCCAAAAACTTCATTAGCATTTTAAGGCTGCTTCATGACAACATGACTGCCACAGTATTCAGCAACAATGGATCCCAAAGTGACCCCTTTGAAGTCAAAATGGGAGTGAAGCAAGGCTACATCATTGCTCCATCACGGTTCTATGTTTTCATTACCATGACCCTTCACCTCATTGATGGCAAGCTTCCAGATGGTGTGAAGACTGTCTATAGAATGAATGGGAAGCTTTTCAGCCTCAGGAGACTGAAGGCTAAAAGCAAGGAGACTGAAGGCTAAAAGCAAGACTTCCACAACCTCCATCATGTAGCTACAGATGACAGTATGGTTGTGCTTTCTCCCAGAGCCCTTCAGACCATCTTATGTGCCTTTGCTGAAGCATACAACATTCTTGGCCTCACACTGAACATCAAAAAGACCAAAGTGTTCACCAACGTTCACCAACAGGACAATCTCAGGCACCTTCTATTGAAGTCAATGGAGAACTGCTGGAAAATGTGGAGCACTTTCCATAGCTTTTTTCCATAGTCATTTTTCCACTAAAGTCAGCATTGATGAAGAAATCCACCATCATCTGAGCCACGCAAGTCCTGCTTTTTCCTGCCTGAGACAAAGGGTCTTTGAGAACAGGGAGGTCTATCCCAAGAAAAGCTCCTTGTATACCATTAATTGGTTGTTCCAGTGCTATTATATGCATGTGAAACCTGGACAGTAAACAAGCATCATTTGAAGGCACTTAAATAATATCTTCCATGCTGCTTCAGGAGAATCCTATATATCTCTTGGGAGGATAGGCACATGAACACTAGCATCTTGGACGATTCAAACATGACCAGCATTGAAGCCATTATCATTCATCAACAACTTCATTGGACTGGTCTCATGGTTCATATGTCTGATCAGTGCCTCCCAAAACAGATTCTGTTTTCTGAATTGGAGGAAGGACAGAGGAGCATTTGGGGGCCAGTGGAAGCAATATAAGGATGTGCTGAAAGTACACATGAAAAAGTGCAGCATTGGTGTCAACACTTGGGAGAGCCTTGCCCAAGACCATCCTCAGTGGAGAACAGTAATTTATGAGGGGGTGGCGCAATTTGAGAGGTCCTGCCGCAGTGCAAATGAGGGGAAGTGGAGAAGAAGAAAAGAGCATCAAAAACTGTCCCATGCCCCTCCAACAGCTACCAACACCTGCGTCTTCTGTGATAAGATCTGCAGGTCCAGAATTGGGCTGATCAGCCATCAATAGACTAAATAGGAGCGTGACATGAAGTCCTACTTGTTATCAAGTGACTGCCAAGAAGAAGAAGAAGGAATGTCTAGGAGCCTGGAGATGAATAAGGTGTTTTGAGCCATTCTCAGTTAGGGAAGGTAGAGGTCTTTTTCGAGGCTGAGGGAGACAAAAAAGCCTATAATAGTTAAACTCATTGGAGCTGCGTCTACACGTGCACGCTACTTCGAAGTAGCGGCACCAACTTCGAAATAGCGCCCGTCGCATCTACATGCGTCGGGCGCTATTTCGAAGTTAACTTCGACGTTAGGCGGCGAGACGTCGAAGTCGCTAACCTCATGAGGAGATAGGAATAGCGCCCTACTTCGACGTTCAACGTCGAAGTAGGGACCGTGTAGACGATCCGCGTCCCGCAACGTCGAAATTGCCGGGTCCTCCATGGCGGCCATCAGCTGGGGGGTTGAGAGATGCTCTCTCTCCAGCCCCTGCAGGGCTCTATGGTCACCGTGGGCAGCAGCCCTTAGCCCAGGGCTTCTGGCTGCTTCTGCGGCAGCTGGGGATCTATGCTGCAGACACAGGGTCTGCAACCAGTTGTCAGCTCTGTGTATCTTGTGTTGTTTAGTGCAACTGTGTCTGGGAGGGGCCCTTTAAGGGAGCGGCTAGCTGTTGAGTCCGCCCTGTGACCCTGTCTGCAGCTGTGCCTGGCATCCCTATTTCGATGTGTGCTACTTTGACGTGTAGACGTTCCCTCGCTGCGCTTATTTCGATGTTGGGCTGAGCAACGTCGAAGTTGAACATCGACGTTGCCAGCCCTGGAGGACGTGTAGACTTTATTCATCGAAATAGCCTATTTCGATGTTGGCTGCACATGTAGACGTAGCCTGGATGCCCAAGGAAAGGAGGAAACACCTGGTATGGCTAAAACTGGGGAATACATATGATTACCAGAGACCCCTGGAATGGAGGCCATGAAACAAAGGAAAAGATTGAGGGACTGTTTGTTTGCCTTGTATTTGCTTGGACAGTATACCTACTTAAGAAGACTGGGTCCAGGGGTGGATGTTTGGAAGTTGGGGAGAAGTCCTGCCATGTCAGAATGAAGTTTAAAGATGCACCTGTATAATTTTGAGAACAAACTGAAATTCTCTACAGATGTGGAGAAAATCATCTGACAGAACATAAAAGGAAGATGAGGTATAATCTGATCAGTCAGTGCAGTTAAGTATGTTGCCAGAAATGAAAAAGGGTATGTTGAATCAGGTTGTGGAAAAAATGTTATAGGCCTGTTCTGTAATAATAATGATGATTTATTACTTACAGTAGCATTTACATAACCTTTAAGACAGAAGCTTTTAATATATTGAAATAAATAAATAAATATAAGTGAGTATTATGTCATACTCTAAAGGTTGGAAAATATTTATGAGCTGAAGAAATCGCTAAGATGTACATTGTGGAAGTTTTATATGAAAATGACACTTTCAAGGACAAGATAACTAACTATGAATTCTGCAACTGCTAATGGATGGTTTATACAGTGCATAATGACAAGAGGTCATACAGATGACCACAAATAAAATTGAAAATCCTATCAGGACAAGCAGCAAAAGGACAATATATCAGAGTCAAAATATATCAGTACTTATTCACAGAGACAGTTACAGTGACTTCAGTGGGACTATTTGTGTAGTGGCTACAGAAAGATGGCCAAAATTGTTTATGGATGGAAAATATATGGGTTTTTTTCCTTAATATTCCAGCATTATACAGAAAATGGGAAAGAAGGGTTATAATAAAGGATGGGCTCAAGCCATAATGCTCAGATCTGGAGCTGTATATTCCCAATACCTGGACATATTTTGATCCTATCTAAAATCCTAGGAGGGAAGATTCTTTACAAAATAGACACTGTCCACTGGCTTATTCTGGTGTCCAGAAAGCCAAGATTTTCTAGTGCAGTTTATTAAGAGGCTGTGAAAACTAATGCTGAACTTCCCAAGATTTATTGTGCTAGGAAGCCTCAAATGCCACGTTGACAACGTCCTTGATAAAATGGACCCAAATCTCTGTTTTACACTTAACAGTTCTGTTTCCCTTAATTGATTAACCTGAACCCATGGGAATGCCAACATCACCTCTCTCGTCTACTGTTTACTTCCTTTAGACTGAGATCAGAACATTTTGTTTCCAGGCTAGAAACAATCAGAATGACTAAAACCTGGACCTTCAGGGAGTGAAATTCCAAAACATCCCATTAAGTAGCAGCAGCAGCTCACCAGAAGGCTGTGGTATTAAAGAACATAGCAACTCATTCAGTCCTGCATGTAACAACAGCTTTTGACAGTCTAGTACTAAAACAACTTTGAGGTTTCTGATTACCTGTGACAGAAGAAAGCAAAACTGAGCACTGGTAGTGGAAAACAAGTGCAGACTCAGGCTCTGACGTGAGATTTTTTTTGAGCATATGGTCATAAAAGTGTCAAATAAATCTCACCTCTCTTCTACTGTCACAGCAGTTAAATGTTACCATCGGAACTTGTCTGGACCATGAATCTTTGTTTATATCCAAGATATTCACCCAGCTCTAAAAGTCAGCATTTCCCCTTATGAAGAACTATCAGCTTGAGTCCCAAAGAAATTCACTCAGATCTGAGAGGGTCTCTAAGAAACCAGGTGCCGTCAACTGGTGATGAGCCCAGTAAAATATCTTTCCTCTCAGCTGAGCCCATTTAAAGCTCTTCAGGCAACAAGTCATCACTTGGGGCTCTGAGTCCATTATTTGTCCTGGGAAAATTTGTGTAGATATCCTTCATTACTAAACTAAGTGATAAAGCCTCCAAAGATCTCTTTCAACACCATTCAGTTACTGCCAGTTTCCTGGGCTCTCTCCCAGTCATGCTTCAGCTTGAGACATGGAAATTATGATGAATTACTTACAGTAGCATTTACATAACCTTTAAGACAGAGGCTTTTAACATATTGAAATAAATAAATATTGAGATAGAGTCTCATTTTGGTTATAGAAAAAGGTGATTAACCATGTGATCCTACTGTCTTTCCTCAAATACATAGCAGAGTGGGCAGGATTAATCTGCAACTGTGTAAGTCATTCCTCTTTGACAGCATTGAGTCATGATGGTGAATGCTCTTCAGCATTCTGTGCTCTCACCTGAATGGTTCCACAAGGACCCAGTATTTTCCCCATCTAGTAAAATATCTGTATAAAGCCATAAAGTGAGAATGTCAAACAGCAGTATGCAACCCACACCCAAGCGTACATCACCTTCACATCACATGCAATCAGCCCCATCTCCCTGCTACAGGAGCCTGAGTTAGCAACTTCAGGAGTAAGAGCAGCAGGCTGAAGATTAATCCTAATAAGGCTGAGATCATGTTCTTGGGAGATGGAGCACCTCAAAGAACTACCAGTTCAATAACTCCTTTCCATGGACCCTTAAGAAGCTCTCATGTTTTCCTCTATATTTTACTGCTTATGGATAGCCACATGGTCACAAGCACATAAAGACAAACACAAATTCCTTCTCCATCTATGATGGGCAAGCAGATTATGCCTGCCACCTGTCTGAGTTGGAGATAAATTAAAAAAAAAAAAGGACTACTGTGATAACAATCTTGATCCAGTGACCAAAAAGGAGCTGATGTCGGTTTAATACAACACTTATCCACTCAGCATTACAGACCCAATCAAGTTAGAGCTCTGCTCCTTATTGGTCATCTGTGGAAAAACAGTTTAAATTCAAGAGGCCTGCCTTTCCAACACTGTGTATACAGTTGGAATAAAGTTCTCAAGGACAGCCCTGGGCTTCATGGTCATGGCATCCCACAACACCTCTTTTTAACAATGATGCTGAAAAACCCAAAAGGCAGGTTAAGAGTACAATACAGAGCATTTTGAAGGATGTGCTCATGAATCTGGAACTTGCTTCTAGAAGTGATGAGGATGGTCATGAACTGCAGTATTATCGGAACAAAATACAAACTCTTTTCTTTGAATTGGTGTGCCCACCATAGCCCAACCAACCAGAAAAATCTAGTCTCTTGAGATGGAAATTCATACACAATGAATGATTTAGGCCGTGTCTACACTAGCCCCGAACTTCGAAATGGCCATGCAAATGGCCATTTTGAAGTTTATTAATGCAGCGCTGAAATACATATTCAGCACCTCATTAGCATGTGGGCGGCCATGGCACTTTGAAATTGACGCGGCTCACCGCCGCGCGGCTTGTCCCAACAGGGCTCCTTTTCGAAAGGACCCCGCCTACTTCAAAGTCCCATTATTTCCATCTGCTCACAGGAGTAAGGGGACTTTGAAGTAGGCGGGGTCCTTTCAAAAAGGAGCCCTCTTGGGACGAGCCGCATGGCGGTGAGCCACGTCAATTTCAAAGTGCAGCGGCCGCCTGCATGCTAATGAGGCGCTGAATATGTATTTCAGCGCTTCATTAGTAAACTTCGAAATGGCCATTTGCATGGCCATTTCGAAGTTTGGGGCTAGTGTAGACATAGCCTTAGTGTGGTATTTAAATAGCATAGCATTGATGATAGGTGCTGAAAATGACCCACAATGGCTACGTCTACACGTGCACCCTACATCGAAGTAGCTTATTTCGATGTTGCGACATCGAAATAGGCTATTTCAATGAATAACGTCTACACGTCCTCCAGGGCCGGCAACGTCGATGTTCAACTTCGACGTTGCGCAGTCCGACATCGAAATAGGCGCAGCGAGGGAACGTCTACACGTCAAAGTAGCACACATCGAAATAGGGATGCCAGGCACAGCTGCAGACAGGGTCAACGGGCGGACTAGCGCTTCCGGGGCAACAGCTAGCCGCTCCCTTAAAGGGCCCCTCCCACATACACTCAGCCTGCACAGCACGCGGTCTGACGAGCCATATAGGCACACAGACCCAGAGCGCCGCAGTCATGGACCCCCAGCAGCAGCAGCAGCAGCTAGAGGTCCACCCAGCCCTCCCGGCAGGAACAGGGCTTGCCCTGGCTCTTGTCATGTTGGGGGCAGCTGAGTACCTTCTTACGCCAGGGGAGGATATGCCCCCAGGGCAGCAGGGCTCAGCCCCTCCCCCTGAAGCACCCTGCTCCACCCCCCGCCTCACACGCCGGCGGCTGTGGAGCTACCCCACCAGCACCAACTGGTGGGAGCGGCTGGTGCTTGGGGAGTGGGACAACGACCACTGGGTTCGCCACTTCAGGATGACCCGACAGACATTCCTGGAGCTGTGCCAGTGGCTCACCCCCGCACTCAGGCACTGGGACACTGCCATGCGGCGTGCCCTCCCTGTGGAGAAACGGGTCGGCATCGCTGTCTGGAAGCTGGCCACTCCGGACAGCTACCGATCCGTGGGGCAGCAGTTTGGCGTCGGAAAGGCCACCGTCGGGGCTGTCTTCATGGAGGTAAGAGAACCCACAGGGGGAGGCCAGGGCAGGCCAGGGGGGCCAGGGCAGAGCAGGGGGGCCAGGGCAGGGCAGGGCAGGGGAGGCCAGGGCAGGGCAGGGCAGGGTAGGGGAGCCAGGGCAGGGCAGAGCAGGGCAGGGGGGCCAGGCCAGGGCAGGCCAGGGGGGCCAGGGCAGAGCAGGGCAGGGTAGGGGAGCCAGGGCAGGGCAGGCCAGGGGGGCCAGGGCAGAGCAGGGCAGGAGGGGCAGGGCAGGGCAGGGCAGGGCCATGCACACCCTGCTCACCCCTCATTGGGGCTGTCCCATGTGCTTTCTCTGCAGGTCGTGCGTGCCATCAACTCCATGCTCCTGCACAGGCTCGTGAGGCTGGGGGACCCACGTGCTACTGTCGCCGCCTTTGCCACCCTGGGCTTCCCCAACTGCTTCGGGGCTCTGGATGGGACTCACATCCCCATCCGCGTCCCGGACCACAGTGGAGGCCGATACCTCAACCGGAAGGGCTACCATTCAGTCGTCCTGCAGGCCTTGGTGGACAGCCGGGGACGGTTCCAGGACATTTACGTGGGCTGGCCTGGCAGCACCCACAACACCTGGGTGTTCCGGAACTCGGGCCTGTGCCGCCGGCTGGAGGCAGGGACCTACATCCCCCAGCGGGAGATCCCTCTGGGGGACACCACCATGCCCTTCTGCATCATCGCGGATGCGGCCTACCCCCTCCGGCCGTGGCTCATGAGCCCCTACACGGGCCACCTCTCCGCCAGCCAGGAGCGCTTCAACGAGCGCCTGAACCGTGCACGCCAGGTGGTGGAGCACTCATTTGGCCGCCTCAACGGACGATGGCGATGTCTCCTCACCCGCCTGGATGCCAGCCCCAACAACATCCCCCAGATTGTGGGTGTCTGCTGCGCCCTGCACAACCTCGTGGAGAGCAAGGGGGAGAGCTTTCTTCAGGGCTGGGCCGCCGAGGCCGGCAGGGCACACCTCCAGCCACCTGCTGCCCCCAGTCGGCAGGTGGACCCAGAGGGGACCCGGGTCCGGGAGGCCCTGCGGGCCCACTTCGACGACCAGGCCGCGGGGTGAACTCTGCCCAGGCCCCCTACTGCCCGCCCCTTCCTCCTCCACAGTCCTGCCCCAACGCCCACACCATGGAGCACCCCACCGCCCCCCCACACTTGTCCAGGAGAAATGACAGCACGAACTTGTGGGTGAACGTAAATGTTTTTTTTGTCCTCACGAATTTTTTTTTTTTTAAATAAAAAAATATATATATGTGAAACAGAAACCAAAAAGGAGGGACAAACATTCAACAGAACCAAGATGGGCACGAATAAAACTATGTACAACAATAAAAATGAAAGCACTGTGAGCCATCAAAAGAAAAACAAAAAGCAGGGAGGAGAACGGGGAGAACTATGTACAGGGGGGGACGGGGCAAACAGGGGAAACACCCACACCACCCACCCAGTCCCCAAAGTCTGTCCAACAAGGGGGGGGGCCACGTCCCGGGCCCCTCGCCCCTATAGCCCAGCAGTGGGCGTGCCCGGCCGGGAGCTCCGCCGGGCCTGCAGTCTGGTGCGCGGCTGGGTGGGAGCGGGCTCCACCGGAAGGTAGCAGCGCCGGCGAGTCTCGGGTGGCTCCAGGGGTCCCTCGGCGCGGTGGCCCTCGCGGGGAGGTGGTGGGGTGACGGCGGACGGCCCGGCGACGGCTGGAGCAGCCGGTGGTGGGGCTGCAGGAGCGGGCATGGCGGGCGGTGGCGCGGCCGGCGCGGCATGGGGGGCCAGGGAATCAATCAGCCGATTGATGGTATCCAGAAAGGCCCCCCATGCCTCTCTGTGCCAGGCCAGCGCCTGCTCCTGCAGCCGGAGGTGCTGCTCCGAGACCTCCAGCTGCTGGCGGAGGATGGCCAGCAGCTGGGGGTCTGTGGCCGCCGCCGGTAGCAGGCGCGGGGTCCGCCGTCTGGCCCTCCGCGGGGCCGGTGGTTCCTCGGCCGAGGGGCTGCCCTGGAGCGAGGGTCCCGGAGGGGTCTCCGGGACGACCGATGCCTCGCCGGCGCTCTCTTCTGGTCCTTCGGATGGTGCAGGTGCAGGTGCAGGACACAGGAGAGGAGGGGGGAAGAAGAATGGAGACAGGCGTTAGTGTGGGCCCCGAGCCGTGGCCTTTGTCCCCCCCGCCCTGTGCTGCAGGTTCCCCATCCCCGTCCCCGGGAGATGCTGCTGTGATGGATGGGGTTCAGGGGTCCCCCTGCCCTGCAGCCCGTCCCCTGGTGGGAGCGACTCTCACTTCACCCCGCAGGGTCTGAGAGCAGGAGAGGTTTCTTAGGCCACAGATGGCCAGTTTCTGGCAGGAGTGACAGCACCAGCTGTCAGAAGAGACAGTCCTTCCAACCCGTCGTGGGGAGAAGACCCCAAGGGGGGCCCCTCTGGGATGCAGCTTTCCCCCTCCTCTGGCTGGCTGCCTACCAGCTCTCCCTTCCCCTAGCCTCTACCTGTGGCCCCTGCCCTCGCCCCCCAATTCCAAGCCAGCTCGGCTCCTCCCTCCTGTTTGTTCAGGGCAGAGGTGTCACCTGCCAGCTGTAGCGCCAGGATCCTCCTTTGTCCCTGGGAGCTCCTCGGCTTGGGTGGCTCATATGTAGGCTGAGTCTCCCTTTGGCACTCCCCCCACTCCATCGCATGCTGCTGCTGCGGGGTGTCCCACCCCCTCCGCCCGGGGGCCCCTCGAGGTTCCGCTCCCCCCCTGGCCCGGGGATGGGGCATGGCACTGTCATGCAGGGTGGCGGGGGGCAGGGGCTGATGGCTGCAGTGCTGTGAGGGCCATGGCCCTGGTGTCCTTGGGGCCATGGCCATGTGAGCGTGTGGGGGGCCCTGGACACATCTCTGTTCCCCCCGCCCCTCAAGCCCCGGGGTGTCCACCAGAGAGGGGTACCTACCTGTGGGTCCGCTCCCACGGTCCGGAGATCCCCGGGGGTCGGAGGCCCTGCTGCTGCTCCGGGATGGCAGGAGGAGGATCTGCAGGCTGGAATCGGTGGAGGAGGAGCCCCCCTCCTCCTCCTCCTCCTCCTCCTGCCGCGATGTCCCGGGGCTTACCTCCGGGGCAGAGCCCGGCTGCAGGGCCTGCTCGGGCTCGTCAGCCGAGGTGTCAAGGGTGGCCGGAGGGGAGGAGGTGTGCCGGGAGCCCAGGATGTCCCTGAGCTCCCTGTAAAAGGGGCAAGTGACGGGGGCGGCCCCAGATCGGCTGGCCGCATCCCGGGCCCGGGCGTAACCCTGCCGCAGCTCCTTCACCTTACTCCGGACATGGTCCGGAGTGCGGGCAGGGTGACCCCGGGCAGCCAGGCCGTCGGCCAGCCGAGCGAACGCATCCGCGTTCCGCCTCTTGCTCCCCATTACCTGGAGCACCTCCTCCTCGCTCCAGAGCCCCAGGAGGTCCCGCATCTCGGCCTCCGTCCAAGAGGGGCCCCGCTGCCGCTTCCCAGACTGCGTGGCCCTCTGGCTGCCCTGGCTGCTGTGGCTGCCCTTGGGGGGGGTCCCCTGGGGGCGCTGGGGGTGCTGCTGGGCAGCCATGGCTGCTGTCAGGGGCTGAGGGCTGTGCAGGCTCGCCGCCGCGTGTGCAGGCAGGAGCCTGCATGTTGCCTCAGCCTCCTGCAGTCAGGGCGGGGGAGGGGACCTTTAAGGGGCCGCTCCACGCGGCCACCAGTGAGCTGCGGGGCTGGAGAGAGCGTCTCTCAGCCCCCCAGCTGATGGCCGCCATGGAGGACCCGTCAATTTCGACGTTGCGGGACGTGGATCGTCTACACTGTCCCTACTTCGACGTTGAACGTCGAAGTAGGGCGCTATTCCTATCTCCTCATGAGGTTAGCGACTTCGACGTCTCGCCGCCTAACGTCGAAGTTAACTTCGAAATAGCGCCCGACGCGTGTAGACGTGACGGGCGCTATTTCGAAGTTAGTGCCGCTACTTCGAAGTAGCGTGCACGTGTAGACGCAGCTAATGTGAGGTTCACAATGTTGGCTTGGGCTGTTCTAACCTTAGGAGCCAGTCACAAAGATCACACTTTTTCAGAAGTTGAAAGTTATTAGCTACGTCTACACGGGGATGCTACGTCGAAATAGCTTATTTCAATGTAGTGAAATCGAAATAAGCTATTTCGATTAATAGCGTCTACACGTCCTCCAGGTCTGGTGCCGTCGATGTTCAACGTCGACGTTGGGCAGCACTACATCGAAGTAGGCGCTGCAGGGGAGCGTCTACACACGAAAGCAGCCCACATCGAAATAAGGGTGTCAGGAACAGCTGCAGACAGGGTCTCAGGGCGGACAAGCACTTCCCGGGCAACAGCAAGCCGCTCCTTTAAAGGGCCCCTCCCAGACATACCTGCACTAAACAGCACAAGATCCACAGAGCCGACAACTGGTTGCAGACCCTGTGCATGCAGCATGGATCCCCAGCTGCAGCAGCAGCAGCCAGAAGCCCTGGGCTAAGGGCTGCTGCACACGGTGCCCATAGAGCCCCGCAGCATCTCTCAACCCCTCAGCTGATGGCCACCATGGCAGACGTTCAACTTCGAAGTAGGGCACTATTCCCATTTCCTGTTAAGGATAGCGACTTCGACGTCTTGCTGCCTTACGTCGATTTCAACTTCGAAATAGCGCTCACCACGTGTAGATGTGGTGGGCGCTATTTTGAAGTTGGCACGGCTACTTCAAAGTAGCCGGCTAGTGTAGACATGGCTATTCAGGAGTGCGTCTACACGAGCCAGCTACTTTGAAGTAGCCAGCACAACGTCGAAATAGCACATTGTGTCTACACGCACCATGTGCTATTTTGACGTTGAAATCGACATTAGGCGGTGAGACGTCAAAATCGCTATTCCCATCAGAAGATGGGAATAGTGCCCTACTTTGATGTTCAACATCGAAGTAGGGTGTGTGTAGACGATCCGCGTCCTGCTACGTCGAAATAGTGGGGTCCTCCATGGCTGCCATCAGATGAGGGGTTGAAAGATGCTCTGTCCAGCCCCTGCGGGGCTCTGTGGTCACCGTGTGCAGCAGCCCTTAGCCCAGGGCTTCTGGCTGCTGCTGCTGCAGCTGGGGGGTCTGGCTGGTTGTTAGCTCTGTGGATGTTGTGCTGTGCAGGGCAAATGTGTCTGGTAGGGGCCCTTTAAGGGAGCGGCTTGGGGCTTTGCTGGCCCCTTATTTCAACAGGGAGCACTTGTGTGTGTGGATGCTCCGCATTTCCTTCCAGGGTGGCTCCTTTCGATGTTCCCCGTCACTACAACGTTGATGGCACCAGCCCTGGAGGACGTGTAGACGACACACATTGAAGTAGCCTATTTCGATGTACTTTGAAATAGGCTACTTCGATGTAGTGTGCTAGTGTAGACATAGCCCAGATCTGGCATTTTAGTTTGTGCCTTTCTCTATTTGTAAGAAATGTAAAAGCTGATATATTACTTTTTTCATCATGGAGTCAAACACCAAAAACATACAGGAGTTTTAGCATTCATCTGTTTTTATTTGCATTCTATCTTTTTAACTGACTGTGGCAGCAGTGTTGTACACGATGTCAGCTGGGAAATCTAACATGAGAAAAAGAACATGTTCCAGAACTACAAAGATTCTTAAATATGAAACATTCATTTTTTTTCTTTAGAAAGCCAAATATGTCCCTCTTTAATATGATACAGATGTTATCAAGAAATATGAGCATTCAGGAAGATTTCCCCAAAAAGTTATGTATTTTCTTCTGTAGCATCTGTCAAGGTTTCTCTGAACAGGAACCAATAATAAGGATTATCAAAGTTAGATTTGTTTTAACTACATATCTTAATTTACATCCAGTTTTAACACTTTTTCTATTTTAGGTGGTAGGAGCCATGGACTTCAGTATCTCTGGGGCAAGTCTGAAGAAATCACATCACTTGTATTTAGCAGACCTGGTTGGTTCTCATCCTGCAAGAGTTTTAAGATTCCATACTGTGCTGAATGATTATATAAAATCAAAATCTTTAAAAATTTCACAAATCAATAATTGGGTGGGTGGAAGATGGATCAAGTCAAAAAAATTTAAACTTTTTGTTTTGATTTCAACTTTTGACTCTTTTTATTATACGTGAACATACAATTCAATTTAAATAATTTTGACTAAAAAGTGAAACTTCTCTGGTTAAAACATTGAAACAGCACATTTCAACAATTTTGTAGCTTTGTTTTTCAATGTTTCAAATGGTGATATGAATCAAAACTGACTCTTTTAGCTTTGACAAATGAGTGGTTTCAAACTATGACCCACACTTTGTTGGAATATTCCCCACCAGACTCAAACATTTTGTTCCCAAGTGTTTCCTTTATTGGTGTCCTTGCCTGTTACAAAAAGTCAGAACAGATATTGATGCACTGGTTTATTATATTCATAGATAACACGGAGTAAGGGCGATGTGTCTGAGAAACATAATGCCCTTCAAAGCAAATGGGAAGTTTATATTAGAAAAATCTAAAAAAATTTGTAGGTTTATCAAGACATCTGATGACAATGCCTATCAACAATGACAAAGTGAGATCACACAGTAAAAGACACAATTATTAATATAAGTTGAAGTATGTGAATTGTGTATTTTTGTTTGTTTGCTCATCCTTCAAGTTGAGAGATGACCAAGTCATCACTGGTAGTTTTGGTTTCTGTGGACACGATTGTCTGAATAGGCTAACTGCAGTTTTGAACAGAGTGTGGCATTTAGATTTGCAAAACTAATGGTTGAGCAACAAGGCAGATGAGATTCACTCCTATGAAAACAAGAATAATACAAAGAACATCTATGATGCTTTGAGGACAATCTATGGGACATGGTCGTCAGGAACATCTCCAATACTGAATGCTGATTGCACTAAACTGCTAGCCAACAATGAAACGTAACCAACTTTACAGAGTCATTTTGACAATATCCTCAACCGATAATCATTTTTAATGAGGAGGCAACTGATTGATTGCCCCAGTCTGATATCAACATATCGCTTGCTGACTCCCCATTGCTGACTGAAACTGCAAAAAAGATTTACTTGCTGTCAAAAGGCAAAACATGTAGAGCACATGTTAAACCAGCAGAGGCGTACAAGGCCAGGGGACTGCATGTGGCTCTGAAACTGGCATTGGGTATCATATATATTGTATACTCTAGCTGTGTTTCCTTGTGAGAATACTTAAGAAGTTAATTGTAGTATGCCATTTCCTATGGGTAAGTCAGTAAGCACACAAGAAGGAGGAAAGGGTAATGATATTAAATATTTTGTATGGAATCCTACCTGGAGAAGGGTTAACTGGATCTTTGCTGAATAGTCAACTACCTCAATATTTGGAAGCTGAGGTAAGATAAACTTAGACAAGAAATAAAGTTAAAAATGTATGGGGTATTTAACAATTTAAACAACTTATACATGGAAGCTGTGGTGTATCTGTTGCTTTAAGTCAACACTCCATAGCTGTCTTTCTTAAAGATATACTGTTGTTTTAACTGGAAGTTATTAGGTGACCTTTTATGATCTGTGTAATGAAGATGGTAAGACTAGATGATAACAGTTCTGTTCTGCCTCCTAATCTGTCATTGGCTTCAAGTGGGAGACACGGTGTTCAGCATCCCTGAAAAGTCTATTGATGGGTATCTACCTTAATGATCTGTTAACATAAAAGTGTTGAGGCCTTGGGACAAATTATGGCTTAATGAGTGTGTCAAGGGTGGGAATGCACTGCACATATTAAAGGGGTCACAAGCGGTTCAAGATCACATATCTTTCTATTTAGATATGAATTGTTCATTGTTGGGCTTTTAGACATATACTGTTTATTGAAAATAATCAGGAGAGTTTTCTGTTTTACTTTGCAATTATAGTTGGGGAAAGGGAGCCACAAAGAAGTTCTTAAAAAGCCAGGGCTGCAGACCCCTGCCAGCTGTGCTAGCTGGGAAGCAGGGCCAAGCTTCCTGTTGATGTCCAGTGATTTACCAGCTTCCCTTTGCTCTGTCCATCTAAGCTTTTCTGACTACTTGGAAGCTAATACAATTTTTGAAAAATATAACTTACAGTGTCTATTTTTGTTACAATTGCATGATGTAAAGATCCCCTGAAACCTGCACTGCACTCTCTTTACATTACAATTGAAAAAAACATCACTGGCTTCAAACATCTCATTCTGAAATCATTTTTGTGATTATAGTACATTCTTGCTATATGTATATCAAAATTGATTTACCCTTGTTATGTTGTTTTCATAGATGTCAAGTAACATTATTTGCTTTCTGTAATCTTTCGCTGCAATGTAGTCTCCATAAATTTACATCTAAATCAGTTTGTCATTGTAGCAATTCACTGTAATGAAGCCTCCACATAGCTCCAGTGAGATCATTCTGACATTGTCACGAAGTAGCTGCAGACTTATATGAAAACTGATTTCCGGGGCCCGGAGAGCCCCAGCTGCCACTTCCCCAGAGCTCCGGGGCCGGGACTGCCCATGGCTGCCCCTTTCCGTGGGATCTGGGCAAGAAGTGCCTGCAGCTGCCACTTCCCTGGGGCTTGGTGCAGCTGGGTGGAGCCGTGTCCTCCCCCGCCAGTGGAGAGGTAAGCCAGAGCTGCGTGCAAGTTGTGAGCAGGGCTAGGGGTGGTACTGAGCCGGGGCCACGTAGGGCTGCAGGGGTTGAGCCGGGGGGAGCAGGATTTTGAGTTGCACTTAACTCGCATTAATGTGAGTTAGGCACAACTCAAAATCATGCATTTTGAGGGTTTATTGTGTAGGAGCACTGGAAACTTTAAAACACAAGAAAATGGACAAAGTGAACTTCAGCCCTGGAAGTACAAGGAAGGTTGCAGGGAAAGATTTCCAAATTATTATTTATGGAACTATTTCCCCAGTTTGCACACTACAGTGCTAACTTCTCATATTAACATAGCTAAGAAAAGCTTTACCAAAAATATGAAGACAAAGTGAAAGGAATTGGGATCTCTGACACAGCCCATAATTTCCTGTGGAGATAGATAGATAGATACATAGATAGATAGATAGATGTTAACATTTTACTCTGGATAAAAGTATACAACGTCACATATGCTAAGAATTCGGAACTTAGGCCAAGAGATGCAGAATTGTTCAAAGATGTCTAATGAATAACAAACAAGCCATTTGATATACATGTATGTAGAAAGAATAACCGCTCAAAAGTTTCTAATATCAATTATCAACAACTATGGCAGAGCTACTTCAGGCAAAGTACAGATTCTGCATTAAAAACATGAAAGCATGGGAGTCCTGTTGTGCAGTAAAACCTGCATGCTCAAGCAATGTTATTTTTTTCATAATGTATTATGACCTTTGCGGTCACTATTGCACTGAGTCTGTGAAATAATAAAAATTAACAGCAAAAAAAAAAATCCAAGAGACATGTTAGCTTAGTAGCATACATGGGTAATCAATTAGTGATTCAGCCCATGGTGTTTCATATGAGTTAGGAGTCACAATCTCCAACCTTTAAATGTGGGCAGGGGGATTGTCTGAGTGCTGTGGTGGGAGTGAAGCTAAGAGCTGACTAGCCTAGACTCTGCCCTTTCTGCCCTGGGTCACGTCCCTTCTGGGAGTGTAGAGCCACCTCCCCAACTCTGTTCCCCAAGGCCCATGGTTGCTGTTGGCCCCCGCTGCTTCAGACTATTTCTCAACTTTGTCCAAATAATTCTGTATATAACCCCTGCATAACCTCCAAAGTACCTGGAATCGTCTGTAGATCTTAGAAATATATTCTTTATGCCACAATTTAGCTCATTGATGAAGATACTGAATAGAAGAGGAACAGAACTGATCCCTGTGGAACTCGATTCATCATACCCCTCTAGAATGGCTATGAACCACTGATAATTGCTCTCTGGGAATCATTACCCAACCATTTGTGAACCCACCTTACAGTAGTCCCATCTAGGTTTCATTTCTCAGTTTGTTAATGAGAAAGTCATGCAAGACTTTATCAAATGCCTCACTAAAATCTATATACATCAATCTACTGCTTCCCCCATATCCATAAGGCTTGGTACTTTGTCAAAGAAATCTATCAGGTTGGTTTGACACAATTGGTTCTTGACAAAAGTATGATCTTACATGAAATGTTAACTTCTAGATGTGTGCATTGCACATAGCAGCTTGCTGCTCTTCCTGTCAGATGACACAGCTGCCCCAAGGTATCATGTGATTGAGTCCTGACTCACAGACTGGCTACTGTGATACATCTGATCAATGAAGCACCTCAGGTTGAGAGCTAAGGCTGTCATCATCGGCTCTGCTTGGAGAATTACCTCAAGACTGGCAGAGAAATTTTGGTTCACCAAAAAAACTCATGTGATTTCTTACATTACAGCTGTGGTCACACTCGTCATTAATATTGTTGTGAAATTATATTTATGGATACTATGTAAATATATGCAGCCATTATTTTGAAATAACTTTACAAGCATCTACTCTACATACATGCTATTTTGAAATAAAATTGAAACAGCAGATGCATTATTTTGAAAATGGTAAACCTCATTCCATGAAGAATAATGCGTATTTCAAAATAGGTATTCTAAAATATAGAGAAGTTACTCACCGTAGTAACGGTGGTTCTTCGAGATGTGTCCCCGTGGGTGCTCCACCATAGGTGACGGCTTGGCCGGCGCCGCAGATCGGATCTTCCAAGCAGTTTCTGCCGGACCGCGCATGCGCCGGCGCGCACCGCTCCCTGGCGCGCTCCTGGCCATGTGCGCGATCCGGTCCCCGCCAGTTCCTCGACCAACCGCCTCGGTTGCCCCTGCAAAACACTAACAGAGATCCGAAGCGGGGAGGATGGGCGGGTAGTGGAGCACCCACGGGGACACATCTCGAAGAACCACCGTTACTACGGTGAGTAACTTCTCTTTCTTCTTCGAGTGTCCCCGTGGGTGCTCCACCATAGGTGACTACCCAGCAGTAACCCAGATAGGTGGTGGGTAATCGGATTATGTGCAGCTGGTCCCCGAGAGGACCGCTGCAGAGAGACGGGTATCCTCTTGGAATACCCTGTGAAGGGCGTAATGTTTGGCGAACGTGTCGTAGGATGACCAGGTCGCCGCTCTGCAAATGTCTTTCAATGCAACGCCCTTGAAAAAGGCTGTTGATGCTGCCACCACCCTGGTGGAATGAGCCCTGGGAGTGGCCGACAAAGGAGTCTTTCTGAGCTCGTAGCACATTTTTATGCAGGATACAATGTGCTTTGAGATTCTCTGCGATGAGAGACCTTCTCCTTTAGATTTGGGAGCGAGGGAGACCAAGAGTCTATCCGTTTTTCGGAAGGACTTGGTCCTGTCTACGTAGAAGGCTAGCGCCCTCCTCACATCCAGGAGGTGTAGGCGCGCCTCTTCGCTGGAGTTATGAGGCTTTGGATAGAACGAGGGTAGAACAATAGGTTCATTGATGTGAAACTCGGAAGAAACTTTGGGAACAAAGGCTGGATGCAGCCGTATGGTTACCGCCTCCTTGGAAAAGACAGTGCAGGGTGGCGTTGCCATGACTGCCGCAAGCTCGCTCACCCGACGGGCTGACGTAATTGCAAGAAGAAAGGTCGTCTTTACTGTAAGGAGGCGAAGGGGAACCGTGGCCAAGGGCTCGAACGGTGGTCCCATGAGTGTGGTAAGCACCAGGTCCAAGCTCCACGAAGGTGGAATCGGTTTCCGAGGGGGGTATAGGTTTACCAACCCTTTGAGGAACCTGGTAACCATAGGGTGGGCGAACACCGTGTGCCCTCCCTCCTCATGTCTGAACGCCGAGATGGCGGCAAGGTGGACCTTTAACGAGGATAGCGAGAGTCCTGCTCTCTTGAGGTCCAGTAAATACTCTAGAATTGTAGGTATAGGCACCGAAAGGGGGGCCAGCTGCTTGGTAGAACACCAAGCCATGAAGCGAGTCCATTTTTGTTTGTAGGTTTTCCTAGTGGAAGTCCTCCTGCTACTTTCTAGGACTTGCTGTACTTCCACTGTGCATGTGCTCTCTAGGGAGCTGAGCCATGGATTAGCCACGCTTGCAGTCGCAGGCTTTGGGGGTGCGGATGCACTATGGACCCCTGGGCTTGCGTGAGCAGATCCGGCACCACCGGAAGAGGCATCGGTGGGCGGTCCGACAGGCGCAGGAGTAGGGGGAACCATGGTTGGCGATCCCATGTTGGGACTATCAGGATCATCCGAGCCTTGTCTCTCCTGGCTTTTTGCAGAACCTTGTGGATCAGCACTGCGGGGGGAAACGCGTAAAGCAGGGGGCCTCCCCACGGGATCGCGAACGCGTCCCCCAGGGACCCCCGGCCCAGCCCTGCTCTGGAGGAGAATTGTGGGCACTGTTTGTTGTGCTGAGTGGCAAACAGATCTATTTGGGGAAACCCCCATGCGTGGAAAATTGGCCGTAGTAGATCGGGACGGATCTGCCACTCGTGGGTGAGCGCAAAACGTCTGCTCAACTGGTCTGCCTTCACGTTGTGCGTGCCCGGCAAGTAGGAGGCTCTCAGGATTATATCGTGGGCGATGCACCAGTTCCATAGGCGGATTGCTTCCGCGCATAAGGTACGGGATCGAGCTCCTCCTTGCCTGTTTATGTAAAACATGGTGGAGGTATTGTCTGTACTGATCCCGACGACTTTGCCTTGTATACGGTCTCGAAAGTGTTTGCAGGCGTTGAACACTGCTCTGAGCTCTAAAACATTGATATGTAGAGACTGTTCCGTGGGTGACCACAGTCCTTGAGCCACCTCTTCGCCCATGTGCGCTCCCCACCCTATGAGGGAGGCATCCGTAGTGAGGAAAACCGATATTTGCGGCTGATGGAAGGGTACCCCTGTTAGCAAGTTCCCTGGGTTTACCCACCATTGCAGGGATTCGCGCACCCCAGGTGGGGGCGACACCACCCTGTGAACGGTGTGTACTGCCGGCTTGTATACACTTGCCAGCCAATGTTGCATGCCGCGCATGTGCAACCTGGCGTTCTGTACCACAAACATAGCCGCTGCCATGTGGCCCAGCAGCTGCAAGCACGTCAAGACCGGCACCGTAGGGCTGAAGGTGATGACCTGCACGAGGGAACCGATGGCTCGAAAACGAGCCTCTGGTAGGTATACTCTCGCCGAGACCGAGTTTATGCGAGCCCCTATGAACTCTATGTCCTGTGAGGGGTCTATCTTTGATTTTGCCAGATTGATAACCAGGCCAAGTGAGGAGAACGTGTTTGCTGTGACGCGTATCATGCGGAGAACCTCAATTTTCGAGGTCCCTTTGAGCAGGCAGTCGTCCAGATACGGGAAAATAAACACCCCCTGTCTGTGCAGGTAGGCTGACACCACTGCCAAGGTCTTGGTGAAGACTCTGGGGGCCGAGGAAAGGCCAAACGGCAGGACCTTGTATTGGAAGTGTTCGTTGCCCACCATGAACCGGAGAAAACGTCGGTGAGCCGGATGAATGGTTATGTGGAAGTACGCGTCTTGTAGATCGAGGGCTGCGAACCAGTCTCCATCGTCCAGTGCTGTAAGGATGGAGGCAATAGTGATCATCCGAAAACGTTGCTTGCGCAGATACCTGTTGAGGTCACGAAGGTCTAAGATGGGCCTCCAGCCTCCTGTCTTTTTCTCCGTCAGGAAATACCGAGAGTAGAACCCTTTCCCTTGCAGTTGCTCCGGCACCTTTTCCACCGCCCCTATGAACTCTAGGTGGGCCACCTCCTGCCTGAGCCTGGCTACATGGGAGGCCTCCTGGGGGTGGGGCTTGGGTGGGGGTCGCGGCGGCGGGAGCGACTGGAAGGGGATGGCGTACCCCGTGGCTATGATCTCCAGCACCCATTTGTCTGTGGTGATCCTTTGCCACTGGTCGTAGAATGGTCGGAGGCGATGGTGAAAAAGTCGTTTCGGATGATCTTGTGCAATGGTGGTGATGGCGCAGCCCTGGATTTGTATGTCAAACTTGTGGCCTTTGGCCCCGCCCCGAGGATGGACGGCCCTGTTGTGAGCGTCGCCTGGGGGTTCTGTACTGCTGGTGCTGCTGATGCCGCCCTTGCTCGTAACCCCTGTGATACTGGGGGCGCTGTTGCTGGTATTGGTACCGCCTTTGCTGTGGGTAGTACCTTTTCTTTGAGTATGGAGGGGTGTAAATCCCCAGGGTCCTGAGTGTGGCTCTTGAATCTTTACTGGAATGAAGGACCGAGTCAGTTGATTCAGCAAACAGCTTCTGCAAGTCGAAGGGAAGGTCGATTATCTTCGCCTGCAGATCTCTCGGTATGCCCGAGGTCTGGAGCCAGGACTCCCGTCGCATCACCACTGCAGTTGCTGTGGAACGTGCTGCCGTGTCCGCAACGTCCAAAGCAATCTGAACTTCCATCCTCGCAGCCGCGTAGCCCTCTTGCACTATGGCCTTGAGGACCGGCTTTTTGTCCTCTGGAAGCGAGTCCATGAGGGAAGTTAATCTGGCATAGTTGTCGAAATTATGGTTCGCCAAGTGCGCTGCATAATTTGCCATTCGCAAGGTTAAAGTGGAGGAGGAGTAGACCTTTCTGCCGAACAGCTCTAGCTTCTTGGCATCTTTGTCCGTTCCCCCTGTTTTAAATTGAGATGTTTTTAATCTTTGCTGCGAGGACTCCACCACCAAGGAGTTTGGCTGGGGGTGGCTAAACAAGAACTCCATGCCCTTCGCCGGCACGAAGTATTTCTTATCCGCTCTCTTTTGGACAGGCGGAATAGTTGCCGGGGTCTGCCATATGGTAGTGGCGGACTCCAAGATCGCTTCATCAAGCGGGATTGCTACTCTGGAGGAGGCCGGGGAGCTCAAATTTTTAAGGAGCTTATGATGTTTCTCTTGCACTTGTGCTGTCTGGATGCCTTGCGTGAAAGCTACCCTCTTAAACAGCTCCTGAAACTGTTTGAGATCGTCCTTGGGATGGACGTCCCCTAAGGCCGTGGCCTCATCCGGGGAGGAAAACGAGGAACCGCTGGGGTACATTTCTTTGGACCCTTCCAGTTCTTGATGGTGATGGTGCGCCCTCTCGCTGGAGGTTTGCGAGGGAAAATCTCGTGGGTCCACGGCCAGTCCCCCCTGGGATGCTTGAGTCTCCGTCCCCGATCGCGATTGCCCTCAGGGGTACGAGGTAGTATGTGGGGATCTCTCCCTGGTAGATTGCCGATGGTGTCCATGCCCCGCGTGGTAGGGACGACCATGGCAGTATAGGCACTGTTCCTGGGAAGGTGACCTTGACCATTCCGTTTGCACGTACCCTGTGTGTCTGGGAGAGGGGGATCGTCGAGACACTGGAGAGAGCGATTTTGCATAATAGTCCAGCGATTCAAATCCCAGGAAGGGCGAGGGTGGTGCCAGCCATGGGGAGGCTGATTGCAGGAAAGGAGAAGGGGGCTCCGGGTAGGCTAGGGGGGGCCCCTGCCTCTGGTTGGAGTCTGCAACATGAGCGGAGGGCTGTGAGAAAAGAGCTCCACAGCCCTGTCTGGAGAGGGGCTGCAGTGCCTCCTCTTGTGTGCAGCCTTCCCCCTCCCTTGAGGAGGTAACTCCGCCCCCTGATGGGCGGGGGATCCCGGCCCCGTCGGCACCGTGCTAGGCACGCTCGAGGGCGGTGCCGCACGTGCGGAGTCCTTCTGCGCCTGCAGGCTACGTGCCTGCGCGCTCTGCACCGCCGGTTCCCTGGGGGTCGGTGCCGCTGCCTGCGGTGCCGCTGGTACCGGCGCTTGCTTAGCCGCCGCCCTGCCTGCGGTGCGGGGCGGCTGGCTGATCATCGGAGGCTGAGCCGCTTCCACGTGGCTCTCCGTGCCGCCGCCGATCAGCTGTTGCTGCGGCTGGGGGCTGCTCGCTCCTCCCGTCCCGCTCACTGTTGCTGCCGGCAGGGATCGGGTTGGAGAAACTTTCCTCCGTTTTTGCGCTGATGGAGTGAGGGAGGCAGCTTTCCTTCTAAGGGCCCCGGAGGGTCCCTCCTGCTGCGGCCGCTCCGGCACGTCTGGCTGGAGGGCCTTGTCAAGAAGCAGCAGTTTAATTCTCATCTCCCTGTCTCTCCGTGCTCTGGTCGTTAATTTTGCACAGAAGGCGCATTTTTGTGCCACATGGGACTCCCCCAGGCACCTTATGCATAGACTGTGCCCATCGGACACTGGCATTGCCTCTCGGCAGGACTCACATTTTTTAAAGCCTGAGGAGGACATTGTTGGTGAGTCTTTGAGTTTGTTTGTGGGTACTTAGCACTTCTTTGTGCTGTTTCCCCGTCCGATGGCCTGCCTCCGCAGGAGGGCTGATGGCCCTAGCTCCCGGCCTCCGGCGCTTGTTACTGGGACTGGCTTGAGCTGTCCCTCCGTAGCTTGTTTGTTGTTTGTTTTTTTTTTGTTTTGTTTTTTTTTTACAAAATAACAACCGGTTACTTATGGTATCCTAAAGAACTGAAAAACTTTAAAGAGAAAACAAATAAAGGCATTGAATACGCTATGTGGCTTTAGCCTAGTTGGATTCCGTCTGCAGCCGACGGCGGTTAAGAGGAACTGGCGGGGACCGGATCGCGCACATGGCCAGGAGCGCGCCAGGGAGCGGCGCGCGCCGGCGCATGCGCAGTCCGGCAGAAACTGCTTGGAAGATCTGATCTGCGGCGCCGGCCAAGCCGTCACCTATGGTGGAGCACCCACGGGGACACTCGAAGAAGAACTTATTTTGAGGTATCTTTGTAGTGTAGATGTAGCCAGAGAGTTCCGTAGCTAAGGAAATGAACATGGCAAAGGGGCTTGTAAGGGACTCAGAGACTGGGGTATACCTATATTTAACTTGCAAGGCAAGTTGAGGATTGCCATAGCTGAGGAGAACTCTTCAGTGGCTGATAGAATCATGGCAATAAAGAACTGACTTCCAAATGAACACAAGCAAGACTCCCTGTTGCTAAGTGAAGGAGGTACGAAGGTGACGTACACTACTGACTACTTCAAGACCTGTTATAGCATGGCTCCCATTAATTTCTATTTTATCAAATTGGGATTTATGGCTATGAACCAGAGTTTGTATTGTTTGACTCCCCTTATGCCTACCATTCTTTCATCTATCACCTACATTATATTATTTGTCATAGGTATGAAAAAAATTGAAAAACTAGACTGAAAGATCACACTGATTTGCACATTATGGGTCATTGATACATAAGCACCCAGGCCTGCAATAAGGAAATGAATATGCATTCTCCCTTAGATCAAAGTTAAAGCTCTGATATTCGTTTAACATTGTACAGAGTAGGATTGATGTCCAGACTCAACTTTCAAGACCACATGGTTCCTGAAGACATTTGAACTTGGGGACTTTCTGAACTAACAACTCTGCGCAACTCTTAAAATAACTGTGCTTTAAGCAGTTAAATTGAAGACAAGATCCCAAGAAGTACAGGTACTAAACCAACTATTTCCTGATGGAAGAACAAAGGCACTTTAGCTGAGGCTTCTATAAGAGAAATTTGCCTGCACACATTGAAGTCAATGGAAGTTATGACCACCTTTACTATTAGCTTAGTTGTTACCTATTTCAATAAACAGAACCTGTGTGAGTATTATTGATTGTCAGTAATAATGTTATATATGAATGCTGCCCATTGGTTTAATATGTTCGAATGACCAATGGCATGTAATATTCTATGGAGTAAGAGATGTAAATATTTAATATTCAGTCCTACTGAAATCAAAGATACTATGTCCCCTGCCTTTACTGGGGCCATAATTTCTTTATGTCTGATCAAACTAATTAGATGTTCTATTTCAATTTTTGTGGTAGCCTGAAGCATATTAACATTTTGTTATGAAATCTGAAGTTTTTATATGTGGTGTGGAAAAGGACTTGCCACTTCTTTTTAATGTCTACCTTTTGATTTGTTAGTCAGGAAGGTTACATCTACACATTCAAATAATGGGAACAATATTTCACTATCTGTGCAGATCTGTGCCTCATTGCAGCAGCAGAAGGAGCAGGGATCAAGTGTGTTCAGGCATTGTTACCATCATGTCTTCTTTTAATCTTGAACATGGTTGACATTACAATGACAATGATGCCTGAACACTATCTATATTTCAGCTTCAGCCATCACTAGCACTGTTAGGGTTGTGTTATTGATGAATTAGAGGTGCCATTTAAACTATGGCATTAAGCAATGCCAAATATTCAATGTTTATTAGTGTAAGGAACTGTAATTGTAATTCCTTTTGATAGATTAAAATATCATAGCCCCTTCCTATAACATGTGACTCTCAAGTTATCTAAATTAGGCAAGCCATCTGCTGCAAGCTACAGGAATGAGTTCTTTAGAAATGTGTATGGTAGCTAATGAAATGAAAGAAGAACAATGATTAGTAGAACATAAATGATAGGTTAGTTGATAAAAACCACTCTCCTCACAGTGACTGAGGAGGCATTTGATCCTCCCACTTAGCCTGAGCTCCCTTCTGCTATGTCCTATGTTTAAATGTGGGCATGGTCCAATACTGAATCTACAGGAAGGTTCTTGGATTGGGTCATCATAGCAATGTTCATCTTGGTATGATAAGAAATCTTGATTTCCAGCTTTGTTATCATCTCTCTCATCTGTCTGTCCCACTGACTACATTATTAGAGACCACTCTTACCTTGCAATCCAGAACGGAAAAATTAAAACCCAGCAAGGGTAAAGAAATTAGGTTGTTTGTTGTAAAAGGCTGGTTTTCACTCCATTATCCCCAAGAGATCTTCTGAGAAATGAGGAACAGTCCTGCATAGATTCAAGACCTCTTCTCCCTTCTTCTTTGAGAATGACTAGGTAAGTACATACACAAGGAAGGTTGCACCAGTGCAATTTAATGAACCTATTTTTGACCAAATAGATTATTATAGTAACTTCAACTTTTTTTTTCTTTATAATGGGCCTGCTCTTGTGCCTACTAAATTCCTCTCTAGGTTTGCTAATGACTTAAGGAAAGCAGTATCAAACCCAGTAGCTATCAGCATTGTTGCATTACTGTTGCTCATCTCTTGAGGGACTCACTGTTTACAAGTACATATTTATGATATCTAATAATTTCTTTAGATAAAACAAAACCCTGTAGTTCTCCCAAACTCCTTGTAGACCTTGGTCTCTCAGGCTATGTCTCCATGACAGCATTATTTCAAAATAATATATTTCAAAATGGCTACTTCAAAATATCTTATTTCAAAATAACACAACCACATGCAAAAGGCATTTTGAAATAGTACCCAGGTATTTAAAAATAGCATTTTTGGACACACAGCACTATTTTGAAATAGTGAATTGTGAATTTTGAATTAGAGCCCATTGTGGCTTATTTTGAAATAGCACTATTTCAGGTCTTTATAGATCCTATTTCAAAATAGGTGTTATTCCTCATAGAATGATGTTTACTAGAATTGAAATTACACAGCTGCTATTTCAATTTTATTTTGAAATAGTGTGCATGTCATTTAGATACTGCCAAAGTTATTTCAAAATAAATTTGCCATGTAGATGTAGCCTTATAGGACACTGTATCTGAAAGACATTCTTCTGCAAATTCACCTGTGGAGAATACAGTTGTATAAAAATTGAACTTTGAATTTAATAGCAAACAATATTTTATAACTTCCATTTTTACTTTGACACTTTGTTCTTAGGAAAGGACTCATCATGGTAAGATGGCCAGGCTGAATGCCAGCATGCCTTGTGTGACGCAAGTATTGAATGTCGATTGTGTTTTAACTTGAGTCATACAGAAGTATTTCTAATATTACTTGCATTCTGGCACTTTTTTTGTCCTATTTTTCTTATACCCTCCCTCCTATGTGCTGAGTGTTTATATATGTAAGAGATCTATTATAAAAATGATAAATAGAAACACCAGCAGCATAAAATTCCGCTATGCCACTCTATTTTGGTGATCTGTAAGAGTTTACAGATGTTAAATTAATTACAGAAACATTGAGTATTATAAGGAATGCCACAGGTTACATGGTTCAAATGAAACTTGCTCATGTGAACAAGGATAAATTTATTGTGGTTTACTCCTTCAGTAGAAGAGTGAGAAGAGTAAAGACAATAATTTTCTAATATTTTAACAGTACAGAATAGCACAATGTTAAATTATTGTTATTTTGTAGATGGCGATAGTGATTAAGGCCGGGTGCAACCTACAAGAAGAGCATTCATTTTGTATCTAAAGGTTGAGCATTATTGATAGCTAAAGGCTCAGACTCCTTGACTGAAATAACTGAATTCTGTGGGCAGCTACCGGGTAGCCTTACATATGATCTCAATCTCTCCCCCTATGTTCTTCTTCTGTATCCAGTAACGTTACCAAGCTCTAAAAATTAGGGTTAGGTAATTATTAATATATGAAAATGAGTCCTGTATGAATGACAGTAAATAGAACATTTATGTTCAATGAATCAGATATATTATTAAAACAAAGACCTTTATTTGGCTGCAATAAACCAAATTCTGCTCTCATTTTTACCAATATAAACCCAGAGTAACTCCACTTAGTGACATGCAGCTTAATAAAATGGGTAATTCAAAAGTTTACAGAAATGTCATTTATGGATCAGCTATTACTTCACACCACCTGATAAAATAAGGAGATAATAATCTTGTAAATTAATCTGCAAAACAGAAGTATATATTTTTCCAGAATGACATTTCAGAATAAAGATTAATGCAAAGCATGCAAAACTTGGTCAAAGTAAATTTCTTGAGAGTCAGTTCAGATGATTTCTTCTGGTTAATAATTCAAAGTATATATTTTCAAAATCTTAAACTACATTGATTTTAACGACACTTATTCAGAATGCATCTACTCACTCCACACATATTCAAAACAAGTCCAAACAGGTGTGCCACACAACAGGTCAGAATGCACCAGCAGGAAGCATTGATTTATGCCTATATACTATTTGCCAGCAGACTGCAGTTTCAAATTTTACTTTTCATAATGCCCTTTTTGTTCCCCCAAACCAGATTATAAAAAAACAAACCCTTTGTAAATGCTCCCTGACAGAATTTAAATAAAACCAAGACACCTCTCTTTTTTTTGGCATCTCCTGTATAAAAAATTCTCCAGTCATCGAAGAAGTACAGACTGCTTTTGCCATGAAAAATGTCTGCAGCAAACTCCAAATAAAGGCTTGTTCATTTAAAATAAACTTGAATAAAAGCAACGTCAGATCATATTTTTAATAAAAAATAATGTAAACAAAGGTGACTGTAGACAAATGAGCCTAAACTAAATTGTTTTCCTGTGCACTGCTTTGTCTCAGCCAGACACTGTTTCCCAAAGCCTAGAATTTCAAGCATTGATCTAGACATATCAGAGTTTTCTTTGATCACTTTTGCATGACACAGTAATATTCTATACACAGAGGATAAATAGTCACCTCTTGAATACCATCTTTCAAAGGTTTTAAAGGCCATGCTAATGTAACTGATTTATTGGTGAATTTTATAAGGGGAAATATGTATACTATTTAACTGTAACTAAAATATTGGCTTTTTAATTTTGTTGTAGATAAATAAATATGATAGGTCCGCATCACAGAGTCTGTGTTGAGTCAAAGTCAGAGTTCTATGATTTTGATCATTGTTCTTTCAACTGATTATACAGCTTGGCTGCTTCAGAGTCCTCCTTCTGGATCTGTAAGTTTTTTAGCACTAATCTCAAGATCTTAAATCCTAAACTCTGACAGCACCTTTGGACTAGTGAAGGAGTTCTCAAATTTATTGCACCATGGTCAGTCAGAAGGTGACAACACAGATTGCTTCATGACCCCTTGAGGACGGACCAAAGCCTGAGCCTGCTCAAGACCCTCTGCACCATAGGAACAAAGCACAAGTCTTACCTGCTCTGGGCAGGAGATCTGCAACTGGAGTCCTGCAACCCCAGGCTGAAGTCCTCAATTTTTGGCTTTGGCACTGGGGCTCAGGATTCAGCTCTGGCCCCCTAGCAAGTCTAGGCCAGCCCTACTGACCTCATTCAAAGGGGGCTGCAACACAATTTAGAGCACTGATCCAAAGACTGAGAATCTCTGGACTAGTGAAACATCAGGGGTGTGCCTATACTAGCCACCTACTTTGAAGTAGCTGGCGCAACATCAATATAGTATGTATTGTGTCTACACGCACCGTGTGCTATTTTGACGTTGAAATCGACGTTAGGCAGCAAGATGTCGAAATTGCTATTCCTATCCTGTCGATTTGTTTTTTTATTTCTCCTGCTGGGTAATTCAGGTTTATGTTTGTACAGATCTTGTAGTTTTTGGTCTTTGTCAGTAGGATCAGAGCAAATGCGATTGTACCTAAGGGCTTAACTGTAAACAATACATCTAGTTATGTGTGCAGGATGGAAGCAAGAAGCATGTAGACAGAGACTTTAACAATCTGCACCCCACCATCAACTTATGTCTCGACTACTCCAGGCAAGAGATATATTTCCTGGACACTACAGTACAAATCAAGGATGGCCTGATTGGTACCACACGCTACTGGAAACCCACTGATCGCTATACTTACCTACACACTTCTAGTTTCCATCATGCAAACATAACTACATCCATTGTTTACAGTCAAGCCCTTAGGTACAATAGCATTTGCTCTGATCCCACTGACAGAGACCGAAAACTACAAGATCTTTACTAAATATTCATAAACCTGAATTACCCACCAGGAGAAATAAAAAAAAATAAATTGACAGGGCCAGACAAATATCCAGAGACCAGCTACTCCAAGATAGGTCAAAAAAAGCCAAGAACAGAACACCACTGGTCATTACCTACAGCTCCCAACTCAAACCACTGCAACACATTGTTAAAGACCTACAACCTATCCTTAATCAGGATGCCACACTCCAGAAGGCCCTAGGTGATAGGCCTGTTCTCTCCTACAGACAACCTGTGGAAGATTGAGTGTGGAGATGGAGGGAAATACCAGAATCTAAACAAGTGCCTAGCATTTGTCAGAATAGTCTGGCAGGGCACAGAAATATAGTACACAGCCTTCTATATGCTGAAGAGTTGTCTAACATTTGGTGGCAGTACACAGAATCTTAAAAACAATGAGAAGTTCTGTGGCACCTTATAGACTAACATCTAACAGATATTTTAGAGCATAAGCTTAAGACCCGCTTTGTCAGATGCATGTAGTGAAAATTCCAGAGGTCTAATTATACAGGCTCATGAAAGGGAGGGAGTCCCAGTCAAGAGGAACGCCAGAGTTGACAAGGTTAATTCATAAATACATAAATAAATAAATAAATTTGTCATTCTTTAAAATGTTACATGACTGCTGGTTTGTTTTGTGAGGTCAATTCAGTCAGGGAGGGTGTAGCCCACTTCCAGCAGCTAATGTGGAGGTGTGAACACCAAGAAAGGAGAAACTGCTTTTGTAGTTGGCCGACCACTCCCAGTCTCAGTTCAATCCTTTATTGATGGTGTCATATTTGCAAATTAACTGTAGCTCTACAGTTTCTCTTTGGAGTCTGTTTTTGAAGTTTTTCTTGTTGCAGGATAGCTACTTTGAAATCAGTTACTGAGTGTTCAAGATGGTTGAAGTGTTCTCCTACAAGTTTTTGTAGTTACCATTCCTGATATCTCATTTATGTCCATCTATTCTTAACATAGAGACTGTTCAGTTTGGCCAATGTATATGGCAGAGGCACATGATGGCATATAGTGTGATAGGAGATGTGCAAGTGAATGAGCCCTTGATGGTGTGGTTGATGTGGTTAGTTCCTGATGATATCGCTGGTGTAGATATGTGGACTGAGTTAGCACTGAGGTTTGTTGCAGGTACTGGCTCCTGAGTAGAGTTACTTTTGTGTGGGCTATAGCTGCTGGTGAGAATTTGTTTCAGGTTGGTGGTCTGTCTGTAGGTAAAGACTGGCCTACCTCCCAAGGTCTGTAAGACTGGGGGATCATTGCCCAGAATAGGTTGTAGATCACTGATGATGTGCTGGAGAGGTTTTAGTTGGGGGCTGTATGTGATGGCCAATGGTGTTCTGTTATTTTCCTTGTTGGTGCTGTATTGTAGCTGGTGGCTTGTGGGTATTCTGTCAATCTGTTTCTTGACTTCCTTAGGTGGGTATTTTACTTTTAGGGAAGCTTAGTAAAGGTCTTATAGGTGTTTGTCTCTGAGGCATTGGAGCAAATGCAGTTGTACCTTAGTGCTTGCTTGTATACAATCGATCATGTGGTGTGTCCTGGATGGAAGCTGTAGGCATGTAGATAAGCATAGTGATGCATGGTGTTCTGGTATAGGGTGGTGTTTATGTCACTATCACTTATTTGCACTGTAGTGTCCAGGAAGTATATCTCTTTTGTGGACTGGTGCAGGCTGAAATTGATGGTAGGGAGGAAACTGCTAAAATCACGGTGGAACTCTTCAACAGCCTCCTTCCCATGGGTCCAGATGATGAAGATGTCATCAATGTAGTCCAAGTAGAGAAGGGGCACTAGGGGATGAGAGCTGAGGAAGCATTGTTCCAGGTCAGCCGTAAAAATGTTGGCATACTGTGGGGCCATATGGGTCCCCATAGTTGTACTTCTCATATGAAGGTGTAAATTGTCTTCAAATCTGAAATAGTTGTGGGTGAGGACAAAGTTACAAAGCTCTGCCACAACCTGTGCCTTGGCATCATCAGGGATACTGTTCCTAACAGCTTGAAGTCCATCTTCGTATGGGATATTGGTGTAAAGGACTTCTACCTCCTTTACATCTTAAAGAATTACACATTTACCAAAGGCATCAATTGAATTTATTCACACAAATGGGAAATATACTGCACACAGGGGAATTGTACATTTCTCCAGCTCTACAAAGATTTATTCATCTGTGTATAAATAGCTAAAATTATTTGTGAAGCCAACAGATGTGCAAGCCAAAACTCCACCTCCACAGAGAAGCCAGCAACAGAATGGTGCATTTCCCATGCATGTTAACTTCAGATTTTGTCAGCTGACTCACACAGAATTCAACTAGATTGCAGAATAATTTTCTATTATTATTAATCCAGGCTCAAATTCTGAGACCTATAGATATACTTGAAAGGCACTGTATAAAGTATACAAATCATATCTGCCCTCAGAAAAGAGGAGAGAAAAGAAAACTCTAGTGTATGTATATATCACAAAAAAAGTAATACTTTAAGGTGATCAGATGACATGGGAATGAGTGTTAGAGGTAGATATTTACAGACAAAGCAGAATAAATAGATAGAATGAACTTCCTTTTCCTTGTGAACTTTTCAACCCACTTATCCACTCTACTTCCACCCCTTGCACAGCACAGAAACTGCACTTACGAGAGACACCAATGACCCCTTCTTGAAACATTATCAAGCAAAGGCATAGCCATTGTGGAAAGTTATCCCCTTAATGCCTCTGGCTTTTACTATTCCATTGATGTACCCCACAGTACAGCTTCAAGTTTGTGAATTTTGACATTGCTTCCATTGTCTGCCAACTTGTTGGTTATAAGTTTGGACACAACGCCTTCTGTTCACTCTCACAAGAGCTTTCTACTTCCACTCATGACATTTTCCTTCCTATATAAGGCTTTTCACTTTCTTGGCTCTCATTGTATTACTCTGGTGACTCATCCTACTTGAGGCCACTCTCCATCTGTGTCTCTTGGGACTCTCCCTTTCATCCTCTTCTCTGACTTCTGTTATTTAGTTAATTTTGTTCTCTGATATATCTTCAAAATATATCTACAAATATGCACCTTTCCTACTATAGGAGTGTGTTCATACCTCCCTTTCAAATCACTTCAAGAGCTGCTGCTTGCCTTCCACATCAAAGTCAAGTTCCTTGCTCTCATCTCCAGTGCCATTCATAATTTAAATTCCTATTTATGTCTCTTTTTAATTTTCAGTTTTTATTTTTTTTCTTTCCACCCAAATTTCATGCCTGCCTTTTTTGTATTGAATGGAAGAATGTAGTGAATGGAATGGAAGAGAGACACGTTTGTTGGTCCAATAAAATGCATTTCCTCAGCCACTTCATCACTCTAATATCCCGGGACTGACATGACTACAACCACACTGAATGCATTTTTCCCTAGCAGCTCTGTCACCCATCTGCTTCTTTTCCTTCAGATCCCTTCTTTAATTTACTAATTCCGCAAACCCATAAACCTTTCAAAGAAACAAGTCAGTTTTTTAAAAATGTGGAACGTGCCAGTGGTGCCTATCATAGTGGCTCCTTTACTGTTCTTACACTGACCCTATCCTCTTTCTGTCACTCATGTTTTTCTGTTGAAATTGTAAACTCATTTAAAAACCAGTGAACTTGTCATCTGCCACAGTGATGAACTGGCAAATCCACTATTGGCTATGTGGACATAATAATCCATATTTTTAAAAAAATCATCCACACAGCTAGATGTGGCTGCAGAGCTCAAGATGATCTCTGCCAAATCTAGAACCCTTGTCCACAAACTCTTACTCAGGTAAGTAGTACTTACAAGTACATGCCCTTAAAATTCAGTGTTACCATTTATACAATCATAAACCTGGTGGCAACTTTGAGAGGTCTTCTATTTCAGTCCCTCACCCTCAAGGCAGGGCTCTAATATCTAGACCATCCATGACAGGTGTTTGTCTAACCTGCTCTTAAAATTTCCAGTGACAGATATTTCAAAATGTCCCTAGGCAGTTTATTCCAGTGCTTAACCAGTCTTGCGTAAAGACTATTTAGAGGAGTATTTTTAGGATTGGATTTCCCAGCTTGTTTTAGCAGAAGGAATTTTTCATTCATGTAGATTTAATCAATATAAATGTTCTTCTATTTATATGATCACTATTTTTAAAGATACAAAGTGAAAGAATGTGGAAATGTAAAACTTCACTTATCGTTTGACAAATTCTCTTTTTGTTTGATGTAGCATAGTGAAATTTATCTTGATATGTATAATAAAAGTATGTGGTTTTATTGTGGAAAAACTTTCATATCAGGTAATATCCATAGTATACTTCATATAGGCTGAAAATTACAGCATGTTGACAGGGTGGAAATGTTATTCTCTTGTGACATATGAGGATCATATTTACAGTATGCAGATTTATCTGGTGCCACAATTACGTGAATAGTTATGTTCTAATTACCATCTTAGAAACCATCAATAATTTGGGCTTCTAGCTTCATGTTTAAAATATCATTAATGCCTAATTTGGCAACGTTCTGACTGGTTCTTTTTCTTTTCTTTTCTTTTTGTCATCCTCATTTACATAAATGATCATTGGAACCCACTGAATCCAGCTGATTTTATGTTAGTCTTTCTGTGCTGTAATGCAAGTATCTTCCACCATCATAACAGACCAGAAAATATATTCTGCTTTTTGAACAGATGCATAAACAGACTGTAGAAATGAAAAGAATATGACATAAATGCATTTTAACACAACTTGCAATCGTCTTGTGGAATACAGAGGGAGAAAATATGAGGCTAACATTAAAAGAAAAAAAACCCTTGTCTGATCTTATATCATTGCTCTCAAAGCATAGTTGTTAACATCCCTCATAATCAACCACTAAATTACTTTCTTTTTAACCTTCCTGTAATTTAGTTGATGTCATCTGTCTACAATTTCTTTGATATTGATTTAATTTAGCATGGAGGGACTGTGCTATGCTGTTGGCATTGTCAATATCACTGGGAGTGACTCACTTTGTGGAAACCCATGTCCAAAACTTACTATTTTTCAAATTTTAGTTTTATATAATAGTGCAAAACAGAATCAAATAAATTAAACTTTAGATTTTTATTACAGCTTTGTGCACATGAAGCTATGACTGAGACCTAGTGTTGTTCCTGTCATAAACTTCTGTATTCAGGGTCAATAATTGTTGTATAAAACCAGTAAAGCCAGATGTGAGTTCTGTAACTTTCAGTCATCATTGGTTTTAAGTCCTATAAGTTTCCGTAAGCTTTCTAGCAGTGATTTAATGTATAACTTTTGAGCTATATAACATCCCCATCAGTATAAGGGAGTGTGAATTTCTGTAAGATATAATGTAGCTAAGATACCATATTTTAGCATCTGTATAACACTATAATAAGTATGTTGGTAATAAGTCTTGTAGCCTTTTTTTATAGTTTTAGCTTTGTTCTACATAGTTACAGTAATCCCCTGAGATATGCACATTCAAAATGTGTGCATCTCACATTCATGCAAGAGGGATTTGGGGGGGCAGTGCCGTGGGGGGAGGGGGTGGTGACACCCGCAGCCTCATGGCTGGGGGCCATGAGGGCAGTGCCCAGCTGGCAGAGCCAGCTGTGGGGTCCCTGGCTGGAGGCTGGGGACACCCCACAGCCTCACTACTGGTGCTTTCTCCCTCCCCTCCCCCAATCATGTGGCTATCTGACAGGCATACAACTAAGGGAAGGGAGGGAGAAGGCTCTTAGCCTGATTCCTGGCTCCATGCTTGTGGGAACCAAGAAGCTGATCAGCCATGAGCTGGTCAGTTTACCAGGTCCTGCAAGCCACGGAGAGACTGGAACCAGGCTGCAGACCTGGTTCCTGTCTCCCTACCCCACAACTTGCACAAAAACTTGACTTACGTGGGGGTTGCGGAAACACAACCCCTGCATAACTTGAGGGTTTACTGTATATTTTGTTTGTAAGTGAGGAAAGTGTGAATGTGGGTGTGTGTGTGCGATGCAGTCAGTCACTGAAGCCAGCCTGTCTGGACAATCAGCTGCCAGCAGTGCCTTGATGGCCAGAGAATAATAGGAGCTGAGCCCTACAAAACAACCCAGCTGAGAAAGAGAAAAAGGCCCCATCAAGAGAAGATCAAAGTCCCATCTGCTGTTAGCTGAAGGTCCATGGACAGGCAGAATCTGGCAGTGGTGATGACTCATGGTCATACAGCACACTGGGATACAACATGACCTACGGTCTGAAAGATAAAAGAGTGTGCAAAGGTTGGGGGTTCTTCTTGCCATCACTGCTCTGCAGGAGTTAGTCTTGGCTGGCTGGGGAAGCAGGAGGAAACCCAGGGCCTGTCTGTGGGCCCCTCCTCCCCCCTGCAATGGATGATACTGACTGCTGCTTAGTGGTTGATTGTGAGGGATGTTAACAACTATGCTTTGAGAGCAATGATAAAAGATCAGACAAGACAGCACAAGCTGAGAAGAGAGTAAGCTGACAAGGGGATCATGTGATCAGCTTGCCACCTAGGATTCCTGACTGCAGACAGACCACTGGACCCACTACGCCTTGGCTTCCTCTGCTGTTTCTATGCAGCTCTTGGCCTGCATGAGTTCATCTGTGTAAGTCTATGAGTGCAGCAGAGTATGAGTGGATGTGGGTGTGTGCTTGAAAGCTACGTCTTCTTTTTCCTTTAATCCAACAGTGGCATTTAATAAAATACACGAGTGTTACCCTGAGGCGGTCTTCAGTGGAAATAAGGTAACAATATTCACCTGTCCTAAAGCTCCTGGCTGGTCACAGTCTTCCTTCCTGTGAATACCACAAGCTGTGCAAGACCAGTTCCATTTCCAAAACATCCTACAAGGTCCGTGAAAGGAGAAGCCTACTCCTATGAATGAGAAGAGATCAGTGTTTGGGAAAGATGCCTGAACTGAACACTGTTTAAGGTGCACTGGAGCTGCTCCACATTTCTTCAGAGAAATGGGGAGAACCTGCCTCCTATAGCAAAATCCAATTTTCTTCCTTTTCCCCCTTTTTACACTTTGTGGTGTATTTTTCAGAGAAGTACAAATTATCTAAGGATTTTCTATTCACTTAATGTTGCCATATTGTTTCCATTTCACTGCCTAAGAACATAAGAATGGCCATAATGGGTCAGGTTTATCTAGCCCAGTATCCTGTCTTCTGATAGTGGCCAGTGCCACATACCCCAGAAAGAATGAACAGAACTGGTAATCATCAGGTGATCCATCCCCAGTTGCCTGTTCTCAGTTTGGACAAACAGTGGCAACAGAAACCTGATTTAAAACCAAGGCCCAAGATAATTCATATATCCCAGAAATGGTGAGTTTCACCTTGTCACTTGCATTAAGAAAGTTCCTGAACATCCCATGGAAAACAGACATCTCCAGTGAGGAGTGTTTCCTTGCTTGGACTGCATTTTCCATCTCCTTTTCTCTTGGTCTTCCATGTAAGAGATGTGCTTGCTGTAAGAACTGGTGACCTGGTATGTCAAAAATATTCCTGGTAAGTCATCTGCAAATGTCACAGGATTCATGAAACTTCATTTGAGATTTTGAAGACTCAATAACTAGCAGAGGCTTGGTCATGGGGGTATAAGAGTTCTGTGGAGAACATGGCTGCTCAGTCTTGGCAATGGAAATGTAGATGTCATTCTGTACACGGTGAAAGGCCTTTCTGTGTTTCTCCTCTTTATCTTCATAGAGAATCTGTGCTGCTGACCCATGCCACATAAATACTAGCTGCCTTGAACCATCCCCGTGATACAGAACCTGTTCCTCCCTGGCTACAACAATGTGAACAGAAGTGCCAGGTTTTACTGCTTGTGAGGTGCTCACCTCTGGCAGGTAGCACTTAGACCGTCTTAATGCATGCTGGAGACATGGTGGCCATCTTTGCTCCATTGCTGTGACTCAAACGATCCTGGGAAAACTTTCTCACTTAGAATGAGAACATAAGAGGGATGTACCTGAGGTAGGACCTGCTTCTGCCTCTTTGCAGATTCCTAAGAGAAAACATGAATATCTAGACATGAGTTCTTTTCACTAACATGAATCTGATTTGGTGGCAGGTGCCAATGTTAAGCTAAGCACAACTGGTTGTCAATTAAGTGCCTTTTTCATGCACTACCATGATAGAGTGAAACTTTTGCAAGACAGGTGTGGATATGAGGTGTGGATGGAAGTCTGTGGTAGCTACCAAAAGGAGAGGAAGTCTGTAAAGATCTGTAGACTATATTCGAAATAGATTTAGTTTGGAAACAGCCAAATTATAAATAATGCTGAATGTGCATTTAGCTTCTGCAGGACTCACACGTATTTTTCATAATTCATGCTGATATGTATTTTTATTCCTTATGATTAGATTGTGCCCTTGGGAACATGTTTGCATAAGAATTAGTGTGTAAGCTAATTCGGGAAGACATCTCTAATGCATAGTTCCGCCAGCTTTTCTCTTTTTTCTGCTGGGGAAGTGAAGTGTGCTGCACTAGTCGTCTATAAACTTCAGGAAATTTCTGTTTGCTCACAAGAAGCAGCAGCAGCAGCAGCAGCAGCAGTTCAGCAGCTTTGTTCTGCTTGGGATCCAAACTCACGATCTGGTTAGCCCTTTTGGGGCTGCAGCTGGGAAAGGGAGACATCTAGTCAGGACTGTTTTTCTAGACTGGTCCTTCTCATGACAGTGAGATTCCAGAAGACTTGGTATTTGGGAGGGGCTATGGAAGAAACAAAAGGGAAGGTGATATTTAGTACAAAGGGGCAAGATGATTTAAAAGATGTTACTTAGCAAGTTCATGTACATTCTGGAGTACTGGAGGCAAGTTCTGATCTCAGCTAGGAGAACATAATTTTAGAGTGACCCCCCTCCTGTCAGAGGAAGTATCCTTGTATTTATTCTGGGCAAGCTGAAAGTCAGACCCAAGCATCAGCCTATCTTTTCAATTCGCTAAATACAAATTATATTTTCCACTATCAAAAGATAAAATTATTATAATTATGTTAAATTATATATTATCATTTGACTTTGAAAGACTTTCAGTTCTGCTTTTTGTCCAGTGCTCCAGACTTGGTAATTTGCCTTGTTTTATGCATTCTTGTTTTTCTCAAGAGCTTCCCATGAACTAACAACATATTAAAAATCCACTCCCCTACAGTCATACTGCCACAGACTGTGATATGTCAGATCTCTTAAACTTAAGCAAGATTAGCTCTTGTCAGCACTTAGCCTGGAGAGATAAAAAAAGGAAAATTCCGTGATTCTATGTGAGGTATGTATACATGTGAATGTATGACTGTACATCACACATACACACAACCCTTTGTTAAAAGAACATTAAGGCTGCAAACTCAAACTCTCAGAAGTTAGGAAATATTAGAATTCAGGTTGCCTGTTCCTCTTTATTTAGGCCCCTTGCTCATATTCAGTATCAGATAGTCTTTACTTGATTTCATACTGTTTTCTCCAATGGATTCCTGACTTGGTCAGTGGACAGAATGAACAGTGTTCTGCTGATGAATGAAATGGGGCGAGTAAAGGAAGGTGCTGCATGTGTAGAAGTTGAAAGATGTATAGTTGGTGAGGCAGGGAACTGCAAGAAATGAAAGTATGTCAGTTGAATGTTGTGTTGGAGATTTAGATTCTGTCCCTACCTCTGCCACAAAGGTCCTGTGTGATGTTAGACTGTCATTTAAACAAAATCTTTCAGAGGTAGTCTCTAATTGTGTGTCCCTCATTTTCTGGGTGTCCAAATGGAGACTTTGCAATGTGATTCTCAGAAGGGCTGAGCACATTTTCATTCTCTCTCTTTCTATTTTCTCTCTCTCTCCACTATCCTAATCCCAGAGTCCTTTCACTTATGTCTCCAGAATCCTTAAAGATTCATAGATTGCAAGGCCAGAAAGACTACTATGATCATCTAGTCTGTCCTCCTGTATAACAGAGGCCATAGGACTTCCCTGAATTAATTCTTGCTTGAACTGGAGAATATCTTTAAACAAAAGAATTCCAATTATTTTATTTTTTCTGCTATCCTAGACTAACAGATGCATTCTCTCTTCATCTAGTTCCTGACCTTCCAGGTGCGCTCTCAGACTCCATGCCTGACTGGCCCCTTGAATGCTAGGCTGTCTCTCTCTGGGTCCCTCTGGATGCTTTACTGTGTCTCGTATGACGTCTTCACATTTTTACAGCTCCAGTCATCAAGCCATCAGATACCCCTAGCTTGACACATTGCAGCTTTTAATTTTTTTTTAATACCATGTTTAGAACTGTCTTTACATGGCGAGACATGCCATGAAGAAAATTACTGCATAATAGCAGATGGCGCACATCACTGAATTTTCTCACATGCAGCTATATCTCACACTGTACAGACTTAGTTATTGCAAAACTCGCAAAAAGTGCTACCTTTATTTATTAGTTCCATTTGTTAACTAACCCTTCCAACTAGAGAACAATTTAAACCAGCAAAAAACAATGTTTTGCAGTCAAGAGGACACTTTAAACAGTATTAATGAACTACAGGAGTATGGGCTCTTTTTCTGGAGCTTCAAAAGAGTTGACTTTTATTACATATAGATGTCACTGGTCACTTTTGGTTTGCTATAAGATTATATACTGTATGAAGTTAAATGTGGGGGAATGTATAATAAACAATTCTAATAAAGTATCATATCCAGTACGTACTTTGACAGTAAGGTGATTACCTTAAAGATCACGATATTCAAGTAGTAAAAAGAATGAAAGCAAAACATCAGGCCACTTCCCTCCCAATCCCCACCCAACACTTCCGTCCTGATCCCCACCCAAACAATATGGGTGCTTCTACACTAGCAAGTACATTCAAAAGCCAGCTCGGAAGACCAAGTTCTTTCAAAAGAACCTGCGGAGCGTCTACACATACACGGCGCTCATTGGAAATTAACTTCAAAAGAACTCCCCTGCTCTTTCAAAGTCAGTCCTCCCTTCCTGGCATGGAAAGAGTGCCCTCCTTCAAAAGATTATTTCAAAAGAGAGGAAGTGTCGACGTTCTGCGGCCCACTGTTTTGAAAGAAAGTGGACTCCATGGCTGTGATCAGCTGGCAGGCGGTGCTGCTCACAGCACAGATGGAGCTCTATGGCTCCAGCGTCCATCTGTGTTTCAGCACACAGGCTCCCAGAAGCCCTCAGGCAGGAAGCTGAGAGTGTGCAGGCAGCAGGGAGCCCACGCTGCTGCTGCACAGCCTGCTCCCTGCGACAACGCTTCAGCCGGTCCAGTGCCCCCTCGGCACCATGGCCAACGCCTCTGACCCCTGCCTACCCCAAGGGCCCCCCAAGGACATTGTGGAGCCCTTCCAGGAGGGGAGCCAGCCCCCTAAGCACCTAGCCCCCTCCTGGATGGATGCTGAGCTGCGGGACCTCCTTGTCCTCTGGGCAGGTGAGGAGGCCCTGCACCAGATGTGGGTCCGGTGCAGGAACATGGCAGCATTCCAGTGCCTCACCATGGACCTCACCGGCTGGGGTCACCCCACCCAGACCCTGGACCAGGTGAGGTCCAAGGTGAAGGAGCTGCGCCAGGGATACTGCTGGGCCTGGGACACTGCCAGGTGGTCAGGGCAGCACCCACCAGCTGCCCCTACTACCAAGAACTGGACTATCTCCTTGGGACCAAGCAGGCTTGACCCCCGGATGTGCTGCTGGACACTGCAGTCCTGGGGGTGGAGCAGGACCATGAGATGGGGACCGAAGGGGAGGACCGTCCCAGACCTGCGGCCAACAGCAGGTGCCCATGGAGGCTGGATACCACCAGCAATGATGAGGGCTCAAGCGAGGGGACCCTCGTCATTGATGTCCTGTCCGGGCCATCCAGCCAGGCCCCATCCATCCACACCTCGCTCGACTTCCTGGAGGGACCCATAGGTAGGTGGTCCACACACCAGCCACCCCAGGGACTGGGGAGGGGGCGTTTGGCCCTGCCCTGGGTGGCCGCAGCCCTCCCACATGCCCGCCACCCCGGGGCCTATGGACCCCAGACAGCTGCATTCCCCGGGGCTGGGCAGGGGGCCGATGTGCAGCACTCAGCACCACGTAGGCGGAACAGCACCATAGGCTGGCTGGCTGTGGAGGGACCAGGCAGGTGGCTTGGAACAGCCCGCATCCTTGGCACCCACACAGGGAACCCTGGGACACAGGCTTTGAAGGGCAACCCGGGGGGCACAAGAATCTGTGCCTGGGACTAATCCCTCCCCCGACTCTCCCCTTTTGTCTCCACAGATACCGTAGCCAGCGGCTGGACCAGCTCGACCACTGAAGGTGAGGGGGAGCAGCCCGGACGCCATGCTGTCCCTGAGCGAGCCCACCCCCGGGCCATCCGTTGGCACCACTGGGGTGGGGAGGAGGAAACGGGGGATGATGCCCGTATCGCAGCACTGTGGCACCTTTCTGGTGTGCTGCGGGAGTGGCTGGCCATGGAGCGGCAGGCCTGGGACCAGGTGGCAGCCAACCTGGACACCCCGACCCAGACCATGGCCAGCCATCTGGACCCAACTGCCACCCCATTACCATCCACTCCTGCAGCCGTTCTTCCCGCCCCCACCCCACCATCCCCCGTCCGCCCATTTCCCATCCACCCTCCCACCTCCATCCCAACCTCCCTGGTCCCCTGGTCAGCCTCCCACCTTCCATTCTCGCCCCCCCCAGTCTGCCCTCCGACCCCACCCACCAGTCCCCCATAGTGCCCCTTGCTGGGGGGCTCCCTGACCTCTGCTCTCCACATGTGGTATGGGTGTGACCCAGCCATGCCTTACTGCATTGAGGATGGCCCTGACAGTGGTCCTGTCCACCCTGAACTGGTGGCCAACAGATCGGTGACTGTCTGGGGTGGCCAGCTTCCACAGGACGATGGCCATCCTTTTCTGCAGGGGGAGCGCCAGCCTTATGAGGGTGTCCTGGTGCTAGAGGACTGGGGTCAGCCAGTGGTGCAGCTCCAGGAATGTCCCCTTGGTCATCCTGAAGTTCTGTAGCCACCAGTCATTGCCCCAGTCCTCCAGCTCCAGCCAGTCCCACCAGTCACTGCTTGAGGGGAAGCTCCAGAAGCAGTGGTTGACCGGCGGGACCGGCTGGGGACATTGCACCCTGAGGATGGCCTCTGGGAGGCCTGCTAGTAGAGTGGCCACCCAGAGCTGCTGCAGCACAGTGGCCAGGACTGCAGCCAGTGTGCTGGCCACAGCCTCAATGTCAGGAGGATGCTGCTCAGGGTCCACGGGGGCCTGGCATGTCTCCTCCACTCTCTCTCTCTCTCGATGTGCCTGGGTGTGCAGACCAAGGCCTGTGGGGGGGAGCCTTTAAGGGGATGGCAGGCGGTGGTCCCAGAAGGGCTCGTCCACCATGTGACCTTGCCCATGGTGCTTCCTGACCCTGTTCTTTCAAAAGAGCGCCCTAACATGTGTGGATGCTCTCTTTTGAAATCGCACTGGGGCCTTTTCAAAATAACGGATCAGATGTTCCGTCGCTGCTGTTGTGTGCGGACGCTCCATTTCGAAAGATGTTCTTTCGAAACAGAGCTGTAGTGTAGATGCACCCTATGAGTTAAAATTGAAAAAGGGATATTTGATTAAATTATTTTTATTCATTTTACTCATAGTGTAGATGCAGCATTCATATATTTCATTTGTCCTAGTTTACAGCAGTTACCTTTTGCTTTTTACTTCCTCTGTCAGCTATTATTGGATTTTTTTAAATATACATTGTGCTTGTCTTGGAAGTTTCAGTTGCAAGGGAGGTGATAGAAAAAGTGAGCCAGTCTGACTATATATAAAAATACAGTGTCTTTGAAAAAGGCAATGGAAAGGAAGTAGGAGGGGAAGGAGTGCTAAAAATTCTGTGAATATAAAAGGAAATGGAGAAGGAATAAAAACAGAATGAAAATCTTAGAAAAGGAGACTAATGTGAAAAAGATAGGGGTAAAAGGGAAGAGTGAAAAATTCGAGAAGATGCTTAATATTTGTAGGTTTTGAGGCTTCAGTAATGACTCAAGACACATCAGTCTTTCAATCCTAATGATATATTTTTAAATATGAAATAAATGAGTTTGGCAGTCTCCAAGGCTATGTCTAGATTAGAGGGGTTTGTCAGCAAAATGGATATTTTGTCGACAAAACCTGTGGATCATCCAAATTTTCAAATTCCCAGTAAGTCGACAGAATGCAGCACTTATGTTGACAGATGTACCCTGCTTGCCACGAGGAAGAATCCCTCTGTCAACAGAGAGTTGTCAACAAAAAGCTAGTCTGGACGTTCCACGGGGGGTCTTCTGTTGACAGAAAGGGCTTCTGGGACACCGGGCAACCCTATCTGCCTTACTTCTTGTTGGCTTGCTATTCAGAACTGTACTTTGCAGATTTTTGAGAAGCCTATGTTATTTAGTGTCCTTCAAATGTTGTCCTACAAATGCAATAACAGGTTCACTGAGGCAATTCCTTTTTTATTTAATTGTTGCTGTTTTAGTCAATTCTCAATCCTCAGTCTTTACTGTAGCTGTGAAAATCATGCTGGCTGATCTTATAGCCCGCTAGCTGTTGACTGGTCATATGCTCCTTGAACAATGCCAAGTGAACAACTAAGACAGGATTGGGCCTAAAATCTTTGAAAAAGAAGACATTTAAAAACAATCAGGATACCCTGCCTGTAGAAAAGTGGTGATAGACAATACCTTGCTATTTAGGGCCAAGTCCTCCAAGATGATGAGACATGCTCACCAAAATGTTGAAAATCAAATTGCTAATACTGGCTGGGTACTCAGGCCCTGTGTAGAGAAGCTGCTATATATTGAAAAAGAATATGCATGGTGCTGAGCAACATGAGCAAAGCCCTAACCAGCAGACATTCACTAACAGCAGCATCAGCAGGAAGGGAGGAGAATTGTTATGGAAGGGGGGATAGACAGTAGACCAATGTCAGCAAACTGGAGGGTAGGCTCCCTCAGAGTATGGGGCATGAAATTTCATAAGAGGGAACCCCACCATCACCTGCTGGATCTCAGGCTCGTCCATCTAATTAAATATGTTGAAATATAATTGTTTTTATGAATGTGCCTTCACATTTATATGCCATTTAATAAAGCTTTTATATTCTACACACTTCTTTTCTTACACATGCCAAAATTTCAGGTGAATGTGAGTGTGTGTGGGGGGGCGGGGGTGCTGCTAACTACAGGGATGAAAAGTAGGGCCTGACGTAAAAATTTGCTCACACCTGCAGTAGACCACAGGCCAAGCATAGAGTTTTAAACACAATCCACTGAATATAGACTATGAGCATAGTGGAAATCTCTAAATTCACTTATTTCTGTATGCAGAGGGGAGAGGGGGTACTCAGGGGTACATACAAAGAGAGCGACAGCTTGCACTGAATCATCAGCAGGACTGATGAGCCATGTTTTAATTCTTTCCATCCATGCGTGGAATAAATTTTAAGTGAACTGAGGCATGTGTGGATGTGTACCACCAGTAGAAAAACACGTGCTGTGCCCAGGGGTACTCTGCTAATCAGCTGGGTGGCATCTGAATCTCTCCCTGGGAGCCATCCAAACACTCAGTTTACAGGAAACATTGCTGCTGACTAGTATAGTCAAGTTGGTTTACAAGGATATTAGCTACAAAGCACTGAGCAGCCAATTGTGAGAAACAGTGTTTCATGAGATACCTTAGAGGTATCTCTGTCAGTGGCCAAGGCATGGGTGTGTAAGAGCTTATGCTGGCTTCTATTCTTAGTTACTTGTAAGTGCAGCATTTATAATACTTCAGTGAGACTCTATGGCTCGTCAGTGGAGTCAATGAAAATCCTAAAAATGGCAACTAGACAAAGAATTTGCTTGCAGTAAATTGTATTTAGATACCTATGCACTGGCCATTACTTCAGTAATGCCCCCTATTCCTTCTCTTCCAACTGGATGTGCAGGAGTACAGACTCGCTCACATTGCTGAGCACAGTACACATGTCTGCATACCAAACAGATCTCTGTGCTGGCGCTGAGCTCTCACTCTTCTCTGCATACTTTTCAGTGGCAATCAGCAGTCTGTTGGTCTAGAAGTAATAGTTTACGGGCCGATGCTTCAGAACTGCTCCTGAGAGAAACTGATTGTGAGGGGAAGCCAACAGGGCCACTGACTTGACACCAAAATGTTTCCTATGTTTTCACGAAAACAGCATTCCTACCAATCTGTTGCTCACAGCCTCATTCTGGGCACAGTGTTCTAACCAGATAGCCTGTACAATTCACTCCCCACAGTGTACTCTTCATTGGATTAGCAATAGAAAGGTGCCATCCTTTTAGTGGATCATTGCCATTATCGCCTAACTCTCCTCTAAATGGCTGTGTCTACACTACAAATTAAATTAAGTAAGGAAGCAACCTCAAAGTAGAGCATCCACACGCAAAATGCACCCTTCCTTACTTCGAAGTAGGCTTTCCCCTACTTCAAAGTTAAATGTCTACACGCAAATACTCCCTACTTTGAAGTAAGGGGACAGAAAATGATGAAGGTATGGAGTCGCACGGCCGAAAAGCCCTTCCGGGCTCGCAGTCAGCCATCCCCTTAAAGGGCCCCTCCCAGCACCCACAGCCCGCATGTGCTCAAGGCTGACAGGCTGAAGACAGCAGCAGCATGTACACAGGGGAAGAGCTGTAGACCATGCCAGCTCCCTGCCTCAATGAGGACAATGCCCTCACAGTCCTGCTCAGCCTGCTGGCCACCCTCACGCTGCCCCTCCCTCATTCCCCCCTAAGCCAGAGCCAGTGGGCATACGCCACCAGCACTGAATGGTGGGACCGGCTGGTGCTGGAGGACTGGTACGATGACCAGTGGCTGAGAAATTTCAGGATGACCCAGCAGACATCCGAGGATCTCTCCCACTAGCTCGCCCCAGTCCTCCAGCACCGGGACACCTGTATGTGTCCATTGCTCCCGGTGCAGAAGAGGGTGGCCATCACACTATGGCAGCTGGCCACCCCCCACAGCCACAGATCCATCGGCGACCAATTTGGCGTAGGCAAGGCCACCGTCGGAGCAGTGCTGAAGGAGGGATGGCCAGCCCCATGATGGACCCACCCCAGGGAGGGGGTGACCAGGCAGGGAGCTCCCACTGGGGGGCAGGGGGCACCCAGTGGGGGGTGTGGGGTCCCCAGTCTTGTGGTCATGGACGTCCCCCCCTTCCCCCTACAGGTCGTCCAAGCCATCAACACAGTGCTCCTGTGATGTGTCGTGACCTTGGGGGACCTGGATACACCCTTGCTGGGTTTGCGGACCTGGGCTTCCCCATCTGTTTTGGAGCCCTGGATGGGCCGCATGTTGCGATCTGGGCTCCAGACCACAGCGGGGGCACCTACATAAACAGGAAGGGGTGTCACTCAGTGGTACTCCAGTCCCTGATGGACACGAGGGGCCGTTTCCTGGACATGTGTGTGGGGTGGCTGGGCAGGGCCCACGATGCCTGGGTGTTCCGGAATTCGTGGCTGGGACGCCGGATGCAGAAGGGCACGTATGTCCCCCCATGGGAGCTGCTGCTCGGGGACATCACGATGCCCCCCTGCATCATGGCTGACTCCGCGTACCCACTGCACCTGTGGCTCATATGGCCCTATACCAGACACACTACACCATCCCAGGACATCTTTAACGGTCACCTCAACCATGCCAGGGGCACAGTCGAGCAGACATTCAGGAGGCTGAAGGGGAGGTTTCGCTGCCTCCTCACTAGGCTGGATGTCTGCCTCCTGAATGTCCCCGTGGTCACTGCTGCCTGCTGTGCCCTCCATGACCTTGTGGAGGGTCACTGGGAACCCTTCATGCACAGCTGGGAGGCGGACCAGGGGGTCGGCTATGAGCAGCCACCCGCTGCCCTGTGCTGTGATGCACAGCGGGATGGGGGTCAGGGTCTGGGATGCACTACCTGGGGTTGCCAGGGAGCTGATGCCTTTAAGGCAGCCGGCAGGGACCATGGAGCCCTGCCTGGGCTGGCCAAACTGTCTCCATCCTCCGGGGGGGGGGCCCTCCTTGGAGGACTCCTTACTTCAAAGTAAGGAGTGCAGAGCGTCTACACACATTAACTTCGAAATTACAGGTCAAAGTAAGCCACTACCCCATTCCTGGGAATGGAGTAGTGACTTCAAAGTTAGCCTCCCTTACTTTGATGTTAACCTCAAAGTAAGGAAAAGCGTGTGTAGACGCTCTACAGGCTACTTCGAAGTAGCCTCTTACTTTAAAGTTAACTTTGAAATTAATTTGTAGTGTAGACACAGCCAATGTCTGCAGGGTCAATCCTTTGGGGACTTCAGAGTTCATTTTCTAATTGCTCACAACCTTCACCAAACTCGGATGTGAAAATTTTCCCATAATTTCTGAGCTTCCTCTCCTATAGAATAGGGCACAACACATTCCTAGGACATTAAACCACCACTTAATAATATGGTTTTTAAGGAGCTCAAGGTACAGATTCTACACTGTGTATTATAATCACATTTTGCTCAGTTTCAATGTACCAAATGATTATGCCAAAATGAGTATAGGAAAAAAATACATATTCCCTTAATATCTAAGGTCTTGTAATCCACCTGATAAATAATGTGTACTACAATGAATAAAATATATATTCAAAAACTATGTACTCTAACCAAATTTCTAAATGTCTGCGTGTGGTCCAGATTTACCAGTAAGCACTGTAATGGTTTATTGGACAATTAATATATTCACTTACATGAAATAATGTATTTTTTCTTATTTGCATGGAAATACAGATATATCCAAGTATCTGTTTAATAAACAAGGGTGGAAATGGGGGAAAGAAAGGCTTCATAATACTTGAAGTTCAATCCTGCATAAATATGAAGAATTGAGACTTTAGTCTTCAATTTGTTCAGTGTATTTCATGCAATGCCTACTACTAATGAGAATTTAGTATGTTCATCATAAAAAAAAAATCTCATACATACTGAATGTCTAGGCTTTTGATATTTTGTACCAAAATCATGGCTGATTTGTTAGTTACAATAGATACCAATTTTTGCTTCCTCAAGGCTTTCTATATCCATAAGAATCCCTTAATATATTTCCACTTTATAACTACCTATGAATTCTGAAATGCACAGCCCTACTGCTGAGAGCCAAATTCAGTGATAAAGGGTTGCTGGAAGCAGTGTGAAAAGTCAGAAAAAATCCAAAGCACAATATAAAACTAAAACAACCAAAAGTAGCAGTTGTTTTATTTTACATTTTTTTTTAACTCCAGACTTTATTTTTTATTCTCATTTTTTATATGGAGAACTGGCATTTTTAAAAGCAGTTGAGAGAAGGGAAGAAATAGAAAGGGAAATCTATGTCTGCCAAAAAGACTGGGGGACAGGTACAGGGATGGAATGAAAGAAACTGGAGTGATTTACGCATGAACAGAAGGTACTGGACTGAGAGAGGGAGAAGAGAAAGGTGAGATATCAGCAATCCTTTAGTCAGAGGGACAGCATATCACTGAGCAGGGCCATCATTTTTTGGGGAACACACTCATTGTAGCTTCTGAGTCCTTATTTGCTAAGAGACAAGGACACATGTAATATGACTAAACAGAATGTTTTTCAAAGCTCTTCCTAGAATATCCAGCTGTGCAAATTAAATTTACTGAGACGAGTGGGAAGGGCAGAATGGCTTCTGTGCTGATGGAGCAACTCAGATAGTTCTCTCAAGTTATGTCTACACTAGAGAGTTTTGTTGTCAAAATGGTTACTCTGTCAACAACCCACAGAGTGTCCAGATTCCCAAGGGCAATAAATCGATAGTAAGTAGACAGAACGCAGCACTTTAGTCAATAGCTGTATCCTGCTTGCCCATGAGGAAGAACGCCTCTGTCAACAGAGAGCTGTTGACAAAAAGCCAGTATGGACATTCCAGGGGGACCTTTGGTGGACAAATAGGACTTCTGAAACACTGATCAGCCCTGTCTGCTGTGTTTCCAGTTGGCTGGTTTGCCTATAGTGCTGGCGTACAGTCCAGCTGATGGCAACAGAGAGGATTGTTCTTCGATCTGCCCCAAGGTCTGGCCGCAATCTGTCGACAGAAGGTTTGTTGGAAGATATGCTCCAAGAAAAACTTATGCTGGCAAATCCCTCTAGTCTAGACATAACCTCACTGAATGGATCCAACATAACAACAAAGAAAGGTTGTGAGGGCAGATGTGTTTTCACTGCTTTATTCTGTTGAACAGAAAAAAGTATTTGACAAATGTGACAGCTCTCTCTTAAACTAGTAGAACAGGGAAATACCAAAGGATGGAGTGGGGTGGGGGTATGAGGGGTTCAAAAAGGAGCAAGGAAGAAAAAGAGGGGGAAAGGTTAATCATATTATACAAGAATAGCAAGTGAATGCTGAACAAACAATAAAGGAAAAGGAGAATTTTCTGGATAGTGCAATCCATTTTTGCTTCTTGTGATGGAGAATGTATGATCTCAAATGGATTTATTTCACACAAATGTCTTATTATTTATCTTCTTTCTGTGTAATCAAGAAGGCCTTAGATTCATTAGGTAAATATTCAAGAATATTGTATAGATAGTTTTAAATATTTTCCACAGTTTATGACATTACAAGTATTTTCTTGATCAGAAAATTGGAGCCAAAATATTTAAGACACAGAATTTACTAATGAGATGGTTTAGTTGAATAGAAATGAGGCTTTGAAAATCCCGTTCAAAGGAGGTCCTACTTCTAATTGTAATCCCACCAAAGGGTACTTCTACTCCCAGCAGACTTCTACATGCAACTGCAATGTTTGTTGATAAGGGGGAAAATATGAAAGATGAGCTAAATTCATGAGTAGAAGGTGGAGATGAGCCCCTGGCTCTATCCCATCCACCCCTACCCCTGTGGCTGGACCCCTGAGACCCCTGGTTCCCCACAGCCAGGGCCTCAAGATCCCTGCCACCCCTACCACACCTTGTCTGGACAGCCGTGTCTACACGTGCACGCTACTTCGGAGTAGTGGCACTAACTTCGAAATAGCGCCCGTCATGGCTACACGTGTTGGGCGCTATTTCGATGTTAACATCGACGTTAGGCGGCAAGACGTCGAAGCCGCTAACCCCACGAGGGGATGGGAATAGCGCCCTACTTCGAAGTTGAACGTCGAAGTATGGCACGTATAGACAATCCGCGTCCCGCAACATCGAAATAGCGGGGTCCGCCATGGTGGCCATCAGCTGAGGGGTTGAGAGACGCTCTCTCTCCAGCCCCTGCGGTGCTCTATGGTCACTGTGTGCAGCAGCCCTTAGCCCAGGGCTTCTGGCTGCTGCTGCTGCAGCTGGGGATCCATGCTGCATGCACAGGGTCTGCAACCAGTTGTCGGCTCTGTGGATCTTGTGTTGTTTAGTGCAAGTGTGTCTGGGAGGGGCCCTTTAAGGGAGCGGCTTGCTGTTGAGTCCGCCCTGTGACCCTGTCTGCAGCTGTGCCTGGCACCCTTATTTCGATGTGTGCTACTTTGGCGTGTAGACGTTCCCTCACAGCGCCTATTTCGATGTGGTGCTGTGCAACATCGATGTTGAACGTCGACGTTGCCAGCCCTGGAGGACGTGTAGACATTATTCATCGAAATAGCCTATTCCGATGTCGCTACATCGAAATAAGCTACTTCGATGTAGGCTTCACGTGTAGACGTAGCCGACAAGCCCCAGGCCAGCCTCAGCCATGCCTCTCTCAGATCCAGAACTTGCACAGGGTATAATAAGGCAAAAACTTTCCCCTCCACTCTCACAAATGGGAGTCCAGCAGTCAGTAGTACTTGGCAGACAGAATTTCCCTTGTGCTCTAATCCGTGCCACCTATGGTTTGATTATTACAAAAAAAATGCAATGCATCCATAAAAATGGCTTATACCATTTTAGGATGCATTAGGCAAGGCGTTTTCCATGGAGATAGGCCAGTGTTAGTGCATTATACAAGGTACTGGTGAGACTTCATCTGGAATACTGAATGCAATCCAGGTCTCCCTTGTTTAAGTAAAAATCATTCAAACCTGAACAAGTTCAGAGAAGAGCTACTAGGATGATCAGAGTAATGGAGGGGCCACTGTATTACAGAAATGCTAAAGAAGCACTCCAGCATGATAAGGCCATTGAAGAGGACCTAACAAATTCTTTGCATCTGCCTTCACAACTGTAGATGGGAGGAAGATCCCCAAACCTGAGCCAGTCTTCTTAGGTGACAAAGCTGAGGAACTGTCCCAGATTGAGGTGTCATTTGAGCAGATTTTGGAACAAACTTATAAACGAAACAATAATAAAAATAAATAATGCCAGGATCAGATGTAATCGCCCAAGAGTTCTGAAGGAATTCTAATGTGAAATTACAGAACTACTAACTGCAGTTTGTAACCTATCATTTAAATCAGCTTCTGTACTAAATAACTGGAGAACAGGTCATGTGACACCTATTTTTTAAAAGGGCTCTAGATGTGATCACAGGAATTACAGACTGGTAAATACAACTTCAATACCAGGCAAACTGGCTGAAACTATATAGCAAAACAAAATTGTCAGACATGTGGATTAATGTAATTTGTTGGGGGAAGAGACAGCATGGTTTTGCAAAGGGAAATTGCGCCTCAACAGTCTATTAGAATTATTTGGTGGGGGGGTCAACTACCACGTAGACAAGGAGTATCCACTGGATATAGTGTACTTAGATTTTTCAGAAAGCCTCTGACCAGATCCCTTACCAAAGGCTGTTAAGAAAAGTCATGTAATAAAAAGGAAGGTCCTCTCATGGACTGATATTGAGATTAAAAGATAGAAAACGAAAGGTAAGAATAAAATGTCAGTTTTCAGAATGAAGAGAGTTAAATAGTAGCATAAACCAGGTGTCTGTATTGAGATCAGTCATATTCAACATATTCAAATAATCTGGAAAAGAGGTAAAGAGTGAGGTGGCACAATTTACAGATGATACAAAATTATTAAACATAGTTAAGTCCCAGACAGAAAGCAAAAAGCTAAAAAAGGATCTCTGAAAACTTGATGACTGGGCAAGAAAATGGCAGATGAAATTTAATGCTGATAAGTGCCAAGTTATGCACATTTGAAAACATAATCCCAATTATACATATCAAATGATAGGGTCTAAATTAGCCATTACCACTCAAGAAAGAGGTCATTTTGCACCATTCTCTGGAAATATCCACTCACTGTGCAGCAGGAGTCTAAAAAGTAAACAGGATGTTCATAATCATTAAGAAAGGGATACAAAATAAGACAGAAGTCAGACAGCTCTGAGCCTGGGTCCAGAAGTTCTCACACAACCTCTGCCCCTCTCCAAGTTACAGGTGTTTTCAAGTACCTCTTTGGGATGAGGAGACAGAGGTAAATGGAGCTGATGACTATCCTTATTTTCCTGTGCTGCCATACACAGAATTTCCATAAGGCATGAATCCTTTGTCTGATTCCCCTATGTCCAATGTTCCCTCTAACTTTTTCCATCTGTGTGCAGAATAAATTTTATGTGCACCAAGATGTGCAGATGTGCACAACCAATAGGAACACAAGCTGCTGGGCAGCACCTGAACCTATTCTGGACAGCCGTCCAAGTACTCAGCTTTCAAGGAACACACCCCATATCCCTTTGGAACAGTTTAGCAGTCCAAGATGCAAGTTAGCATCAGGTGACCAGGTCACCTGACTCCCTTCACCCTTAACTAATAGCATTATGTAATGTCCACAGGAAGGACAAACCTATTCAGTTTCATCGCACTAGCTGATGGGCCATTAGTCCTGCCTGGCCTTTCTACTGTAGCATCTGAAATATCAGCAGTGGGAATTCCCAAAGCAGCAAATATGAAATGTAGATCAAAAAACACATGCGTACAAATGGCATAATCATATTTAGTAAATCACAGCCTTACATGGAAAATAAATCACATCCGTTATGTTATATTCATATGGAAAGGTACATCGGTGCTGTAAATGCCAAAACTATAACAGGGTTCAGAAAGAACTATATAACTTCATGGAGGATAGATTCACCAATGGCTATTAGCCAGGATGGGCAGGGATGGTGTCCCTAGTCTCTTTTTGCCAGAAACTGGAAATGGGTGACCAGAAATGAATCACCTGATGATTACCAGATCTGTTCATTCCCTCTGAAGCATTTGGCATTCCCCACTGCTGGAAGACAGGACGCTGAGCTGTGTGGGCCTTTATTCTGACCCAGTATGTCTGTTATTGGGCGCGTCTACACTAGCCGGCTACTTCGAAGTAGCCAGCACAATGTCGAAATAGCACGCGTTGCGTCTACACACACCGTGTGCTATTTTGACGTTGAAATCGACGTTAGGCGGCTAGACATCGAAATTGCTATTCCCATCTCTGAAGATGGGAATAGCGCCCTACTTTGATGCTGAACATCGAAGTAGGGCGTGTGTAGATGATCCACGCCTTGCTACTTCAAAATAGCAGGGTCCTCCATGGTGGTCATCAGCTGAGGGGTTGAGAGACGCTCTGTCCAGCCCCTGTGGGGCTCTGTGGTCACTGTGCGCAGCAGCCCTTAGCCCAGGGCTTCTGGCTGCTGCTACTGCTGCAGCTGGGGGTCCATGCTGCGTTCACAGGATCTGCAACCGTTTGTTGGCTCTGTGGATCTCGTGCTGTGCAGCCCAAGTGTGTCTGGGAGGGGCCCTTTAAGGGAGCGGCTCAGGGCTTTGCTGGCCCCTTATTTTGACAGGGAGCACTTGTGTGTGTGGACGCTCCGCATTTCCTTCCAGGGCGGCTGCTTTCGACGTTCTCCGTCGCTACTTTGACATCGAACGTCAATGGCACCAGCCCTGGCGGATGTGTAGACGATACACGTTGAAGTAGCCTATTTTGATGTTCTTACTTCGAAATAGGCTACTTCGACGTAGTGTGCTACTGTAGATGTAGCCCTTATGTTTCTTATGAGAAACTACCTTATAAGAAGAGTCTGGCTTGTTTAGCCCAACCAAAGGAAAGTTGAAGAGAGATATACTTGCTCTCTACAAATATATCCAAGGCATGAACATCAGGGAAGTAGAGGAGCTCTTTGAGTTAAAGACCTATGTTTAGGCTTGACATTAGATGTTGATTTCTAATTATCAGAAGAGTGACATTTTGGAAGAGCCTTATAGGAGAGCAGTGGGTGCAAAAAACCTAATTGGTTCCAAGACTGAGCTTAGTAAGTTTATGGAGGGGATTGTATGACAAGATTTATCATACTGCCTACGTCTACACGAGCCCCAAACTTCGAAATGGCCACACAAATGGTCATTTCGAAGCTTACTAATGAAGTGCTGAATATGCATTTCAGCGCTTCATTAGCATGCGGGCGGCCGCGGCACTTCGAAATTGATGCGCCTCGCCGCCGCGCATCTCATCCCGACTGGGCTCCTTTTCGAAAGGACTCCGCCTACTTCGAAGTCCCCTTATTCCCATCAGCTCATTTGCGTGGTCATTTCGAAGTTTGGGGCTCGTGTAGACACGGACACTGCCACCAACAGCCCAGTCACCACTGCTATTAGTAAATATCACCAAAAGCCAGAGATGGGACAGTAGATTTGGAAGACTCTGAGTTATCACAGAGAATTATTTCCCAGGCATGTGGCTGATTGGTTTTTCCCACATGCAGAGAGGCTCACTGATCCTCAGATTTGGGGTAAAAGTGACAGAGACCTGGGGAAGAGGGGGGTCCCCGACCTCTGCAGAAGAAGTGGAAATTTTTGTGGGGAGGAACACTGACCACATGCCCTACCCCACTCATGTTCCTCTCTTTACTTTTGCTGCTCTGCCCATGCCCCTTCTCCTGCCACACCTGCTCTGCCCATACTCCACTCCTTCCCCACCAATGCCCCTCCTGACCCTGCTCCATCCATTCCCCACCTTCCTCTTCCTGCAGAAGCACCATGTCCCATGAGTTGGGGACAGTCCGCCTCCCCCCTGGCCCCACCCCTGGAACAGCATGGCCCAAGAGTATGACCAGTGAGCTTGCTCTTGGGGTATGCTGATCCGGGGAGGGGGTGTGGGGACTGCCCCCACACTCATTGGAATTAGTGCCAACCTGATGGTTGTCGGGGATTTTTATCTCTAGGACATAACCGCCTCCGTGTGTCAGGGAAAACAAACCTCTGGCTGAGGTAAAATCTATGCGGGTACATGGAAAACTTAAAATGTCACAGGCTGCCATTTTGCTGCAGCACCAACGGCCATTTTGAGGCAGTTGGTTTCCCAGGTAACCTGAACTCATGGAGCTTGGAGCTAGGATCAAAATGGTGTCCTCCGATTGGCCGAAGGGGGAGAGTTTCTAGAACCTTCGGCTGAAAGGAGGACCTTATTGAAAACTGCAACACAGGATCAAGAATATTAAAATTACCTTGTAAATAATCATGAGAACTTCCTATAAATTCTGAGCCCCCAGCTCAGTCTAGGAGGAGAAGTCCCTGCCCCTTGGCGAGCAGAAGGAAAGCACAGAGAGCTGACAATCACTGTACCTGCAGCCTCCCTCAGGGGGAGCTGCCTCAGAGCTGACAATCACTGTATGGGCAGTCTCCCTCAGGGGGAGCTGCTTAAGAGCTGATCACTGCAGCTGCGGCTTCCCTCAGGGGAAGGGCCTAGGCAGCTGTGAAGCGGTGCCATCGTACAAGCACCCCCACGTTCCCTAGCCTCGCGTTTGCATCGAGGAGCAGCAAGTGGGTCTCCAGGCATACTCACTGGCTGGCGAACTGGCCCATGGCGCCGGCTACGGGTACTGCATACCCGGTGAGGAAACCGGGGGCCCACCAACGTCATCCAGCCTTCCTTGCTCCTCCGGCAGCTCCACCGCCTGTGCATTTACCTCAACGACCTTGCAACCAGACTTGACTACTGGATACAACCTTCTTTACCGAATTCGACTACCGGACACTACCTTCTTTACCGGCTTTGACAACTGGACGCGACCACTCACCTGATCTTAACACGTAACTAAACTAAACAACCCTCATTTAAATTCACCTGGGATATCGGGGTCCCCATTGGGGAAGCAAGGGGTAGCTTCCTTTGCTGCGCGGCAGGCTGACGAGCCGACCGCAGTCCCTGAGGGTCTGACCCCTTGAGGGCCGGGCCTAAACTCCCGGGAAAATTGTACTTGGTCAATACTGTACTTGTATATAGTTATTATTAATTGCTTGTTATTTCCTAGTTAATGATAGTTAAGTAGTATAGTTAATGGTTAAGTAAAATATTGATTTCCCTAGCCCAACCTAATTTCTTGGACTTGCTCACTACGTGACTGCAGGTAGGAAGTGGTACCACCTACCCGCCCTTTCATACTGGTATGGATACGTCCTTCCGGGAAAAGGCTGGATACATCCGGCCACTTGGGTCGGGAGTAGTGCCCCGGCCTGAAAGCGCAGTTTGATAGTCCAAGGATACTTTTGATTAATTTATGTTCGTGGTGTAGTGTAATATATTTCTATAGATGTAGTTTGTGAAAATTAATTTAGTGATAAGTTATCTGGTTCTCTGTCCTTTTAATAAATTTCCTCCGTTTCGCTTCCTTTAATTGGTGTTGTCCCTTTCTCTCCCTCTCGCTCTCTGTCGCCGGCCTCTGCGTGCTGGGGTGGGGCTAAGTGAGATATAGGAGGTCCCGTGCAACACCCCAAGTTCTCTCACCTGTCTGGAGAGCGGGGGCGGGTCCGCAGTTTGTACCATCGTCCCTCCTTGGGGGAAAAGGCTCTCGGGGTCCCGAACAAACCGTGCGGGCGGTGAGGCTCTTTTAAGCACCCGCTTCCGCTTTTTGCCCACCAGTCCCTGGCGTGACAATGGTGAGAGTGTGAGAGCGATGCTGGGGGTGCATGTGGACCTCCACACACTGCTTATGCTCTGCTGTGGGGAACACAGGTCATTTGATGGTTTAAACTAGAATAAATGGTGGCCATTATGTAATTTGAAGGCTTTAAATCAATTTTTGAGGACTGCAGTCACAAGTTATGAGTGTATTAGAGGTGTAGATGGGTGACGTTTTGTGACCTCCAATCTCCGGGTCAGATGAGATGACCATGCTGATCCCTTCTGAACTCAAAGTCTGAGTCACAAAACAAAAACAAATAAACAAACAAAACACCAACAAACAAATACCACCATACACAGCTTTTATACAGGTTTAAGTGTGAGTGACGTCTGGGATATTTCTTGCTTAGTTTATAACGATGGTGTCCAATTCAGAACACCAAGACTCTGACCACACTTGGTCAAAATTTCAAAATGGCCATGCTAACGGCCAAACTGAAGAATACTAATGAGGCACTGTAATGAATATTCAGCACCTCATTAGCATGCTGTTGTCTGTGGCACTTTCAAAGTGCCGCATTTCGCTTGTGCGCGGCTCGCCTACGTGGGGCCCTTTTCGAAAGGACACTGGAAACATTGAAATCCCCTTATTCCTATCAGCTGATTTCGATGCTTGCAGGGTCCTTTTGAAAAGGACCCCGGGGTAGATGAGCTGCATGCAAGCAAAATGCAGCACTTTTGAAGTGCCATGGCTGGCAGCATGCTAATGAGGTGCTGAATATTCATTTCGGCATCTCATTAGTATCCTCCAATTTGGCCATTAGCATGGCCATTTCAAGCTTTTTCTAAGTGTAGACGTACTCTGAGAATCTAAGTGACTAACCTGAGAGTCACTCCTGACTGATTTAGGGCCCCTTTCACTCAGACAAAACCTCAGGTGAGTGAGGAGCACAGGATGGGCTCCTTGATGACTGCAAATGCCCCTTCTAGATCAGCGTTTCTTAAACTACATTCTGCAGAACACCAGTGATCTGTGAACAATTCACAGGTGTGCCATGAGCATTTGGAAAACTACACTCATGGCACATATTTTATGTAATTAGAACCAGATACAATGTTACTACTTCACTGCTGTGACACCTGATTAAGGTACTTTATTTTGGTTTTGCTGTATGTTTGTTTTGGTCAGATGTTTTATTTTTTGTTGAAGAAAATGTTCATAGGTGTACCACACAAAAAATATTATTGTTGGGTGTTCCCTGGTCTCAAAAAGTGTAAGAAACACTGTTCGAGAAAACACAGGGTGTTATTAAACGTGGCCAAGGATAGCTGCTGAGAACAACAGGCTCACCTACCATCCAGCTGAAAGAGTTAACCTGCTGAGAAACTGGTCGTCTGCGTGATGATGCATGGCTGCTTCTCCGGCTCAGCTGCCTGCAAAGCGCTCTCCCCAGAGCAGCTCTTCTAGAGTCACTTGTTCGACTTAAACCTCTGCCAATAACTTTGTCATTAAAAACAACAGCCCCCCCCCCCCATCCCACCCCACCGAGGCAAACGCTGAGCAGAGGCCAGGGAAGCAACACAGAGCAGAGAAATAAATAATGGACTCGTCTCCCACCACTTTCCAGTTTCGGTCCAGATGTAAAGGCGAGCGGGTGCTGCCCAGATCGCTCGGGCCACGCTCGGCTCGGGGTTCGCACCTGGCCGCAGCACCTCCAGCCCCTCCAGAAAGTGCACGTGCGGACCACTCCGCCCCTCGGGCAGCGGCAGGAGGCGCTGGAGCGGAGCTGGCTCGCGCTGGCACTTGCCACCCAGCCCGACAACTAAGCCAGGGGAAGGGGATACTGATGGGGCAGGTAAAGCCCTTCGGCGGCGGGAGGACACCGCGAGCAGCAGCGGTAACTTGCAAGGCGGCAAGTTGTGGCCCCGCCGCCCGCCCGCTTCCAACTCCCCTCTGCCTCTCTCGCTCGCACTCCTGGGCGCGCGCGCGCGCGCGTGTGTGGTTGCGGGGCGGGGAAGGGTGGTCGGTGGGCGCGCGCGGCGCGGGAGCCACAAGCACCTGCTCTGCTCCCGCCGCCGCCGCCGCGGGCTGCCCAAGGTGCCGGCTCCCGCCTCTGGCCGCGGGCTGCAGCCTCGCGCTCGCTTCTCCCGCCGCCGCGGGAGCGAACTGGGCCGCTCCGGCGGGGCGACCCCCTTCCCCCGCCGGCGAGTCAGCCGGGCTGCGGATCACGTGTCAGCTGCCTGAGGCAGAGACTAGAGAGGCGGGAGGGGGGAAGCGCCTCATTCCTTCTTCCACCGCCATACTGTATTTTGTAGTAACTCATTTTTATTCCTCTCTTTTACTCCCGCTCGGTGAGTACCTTTCCGCTGGCATTCTTGTCCTCCTTTTTGTCCTGTTTTTTTTCCTCTTCCTTTTTTATTTTTCTTCCTTTTTTTCTTCCTCTTTGATTATTGTTTCCCGGGCTTTGCTCCTTTTTTCTGATGACAAGTTTTTGGGGTTTGTTTTTGTTTTTTGTTTTTTTCCTCTTCTTCTTCTTAGCATGCGATGGTTACTAAACTGTGAGCCAAAGGTGCTGCTGGGGCTGGGAGTCACTGGGAATTGAGCAAGGCAATGCAATTTAAGACTTAACCAGTCCAGCCACAAGAGAGAGAGATTGACTAGCTCTAGATATGCAACTGGTTTTGTTAAGGCGCGAGAACGGAAAGCAGTGTGAAATAGGATGCGGGTTTTTTAAAGCAAATACGAGAAAGGCGCGTTTCTAACTCTTCTGCAGAGGATTTTTCCAAACGTGGTTCGGATTTTTTTTTTTTAATTTTATTTTTTATTTTTTGTCTAGCGATGTGAATGGCAAATGCATTTTACAGCAGTGTTTACAAAGAGTTTGCGATCTTGCAATACTGGCGCAGGCCACTGAGCAAGATGTTAATTTTATTATTTTTGGTGGTGGTTGCCTTTTTTGACGTTCGGTGCAATCAGCGGCTTTTTTTTTTTTTTGCTTTTTTTTCTTTGATGCCCGTTTATAACGTGAAACTTTTCTTGCAGCTTGTTAGAGTTGAGCCTTTTTAAATACTTTTTTCTCCTTTAAAAAGCCAAAGCAATGATCGTTACTTTTGTACATTACTCTTTTTTATTCTTTTACCGAGATAATTTTATTATGATTATTATCATGATGATGATAGATGTGCACATATATACAAATAAATACATTTTAAAATGATGGCAGTGGAAGGTTTTCCTGGAGAATGAAGTGCGGTTTGGTTTCCTTGTCAACGGAAGATGAAGTGAACAACTGAACATCTCCCCAGTGCAGGTACTTCATCTCCTTGTAGGCGTTTCCACTCTTTGTAAATTACGTTACGAGAATAATAATAATTCTTATTAATAATAACAGAGATCTCTCGATCCCCAGCTAAATATGAGTCCTCAAGACGGCACTAAATTCTCCGCCTCTTGATCGCTGGGATGTGTCCAAAATACTGCACTAATTGAGCCCAGGTCGGTTAAACTGCGTGTGATAGTTTATGTATTAGCCTAGGCATGCGGGTAGCTAGCTGACAACCCTGAATAAAACCGGGAGGTGCAAGTTATGAGCAGGGAGCTGCTAGTGCTTACAAATAACGGGGCTGGATTGTGAATAAAAAGTGTGTGTGTGTGTGTGTGTAATAAACGCCCATTATAAAATCTTAAGTGGCTGTGAGAGAGACAGCAGCAGCAATCCGTCAGAGGGACTGGCTCACTGCCATATGAGCCTGACATGTATACCAAATCCCTAAGGATACCAAACCCCTTAATTCCTGTTTCTACTCCTCTTCTTAACAAGGAGTAATCAAGGCAGCACGCAGGTTGTTTGGGTCAGATTTAGATAACTGGGATGACGATTCATTATAAGCAGATGCATAGTTTGAGGTGTTTCCTTTTGTTTTGGTGATTATTAATGTCACTCTCTGCTAGGGAATCATTTCCTTTCCTGACAGTCACTGGGAGTTCCAGATTAGAGAAGAAACTGTTACTTTGCTATAATAGTGCTAAGCTACTTAATAGTGCCTAAACTGTTCCTGATTTAGAGACATGATGTTGGTGCATTAAATAATGATCTGGAAAGCTTTTTTTTTTCTCCAATTTACAGCTTTTCCAGAAACAGACAGAAATGAATATTTTATTGAAGTTGAGGTGCTGAATGCTTGGATCCACAGTATTATGGATGGTTGGCTTTATTGTGATGGTGCTGTTTAGTGTATTCTCTGTGAACAGATTTCAGGGATATTTGGTCATAAAAATCTGCTCTGTATTTAAGCATTGAAAACAAAGTGTCTGTTAGGGAATACTTTTTTTCTAGATATAAAGAGAAATGGTTTGCCTATTTTTCTTTATGGGACTACAAATGCATATGGAAGTTAGGAATTTCATACACTTATTTATTTTCTTGGAACTCACAAATATTTTGCACTTTTAAAATGAGAGGATTTTATCCAAAGTCTGTAGTGTGCACTCACTCTGTTGCATATGTTACAAAACAACCCCCCTCCGAAATCTTAATTATATGCTGTAGAAAAGTAGCTCTTATACATTGCTGGTGGGTTGTTAAAACAACATGAGAAACAACGAACATGTAGTAAATTTTCAATTTAGTCAGTAATCCATCTTTCAAAAATCGCTATATATTTATATAATAGATTATAATACTTTCTTTGGATTAATTACAATTCACCGAGTGGGGGAGTGTCAGTAATGCCCATTTTAAGAAGTCCTAGACCTCTGCCTTTATTTAGGACTGGAAGGATTTGATTTTTATTGGTTTTCATTAGCATATGCACATTTCACCATACAAACACAAATTGGTGAAAAATATTTCCATTTATGATCATCTAAATCTGCAGATATGTAAGAAAACTGCTGCTTGAGAACTTTTTAGAGCTTGATTTAAGACTATTTAGTTTGTACATTTTGAAATGTGATGTTGACAAGTTGTGTTTTAACGGGGCTTTAACTTTTTGAATCTCAACATTTATTTATCATTAAATGATTATTGTCTGATCTCTCCATCATTTGACACTGCCATAAATTAGTGAAACTCTAAAATGTAAATACATTTAAAAATATAAAATATGAATGATATTCTCTACTAAAGTTATATTAAATTGCATCCTGCTAAGCCTATTTATGTAGTCGTAATTCAGATTGAAAGGAATCTGTAAGAACAAAATACTGATCAGCATTCTAAACATTACTTTCACCCCTAGTTTTGAATTATATGTTTTCTGTTTTGTTTTGTAAAATTGAGGGGAATGGCAACAAACACAGAATTCTTAGTGTAGGTAAGGTGTTTTAAACAAAAATCAGGCAAATAATTCCTGGACTGACATTTCTTTATCTTGTGTGTTTTTCTGAGAAGAAGTGACATAGCAGTAATTTGCAAAAGTAGTTGCCATATGTAATATCCTGGTCACTTAATCCTTCCTTTAAGTCCATGATATAAAGTTTTAGAGGATCACTATTATGCACATGGAAGGGAAGTGTACAAAATACCCATTGCATGTGCACAGGTCAGGAAGTGATATGCACACATACCTTTCATGTGCACAATTTGAGGTTGTAATGAGTGTTTTGCATGTACAACGTGGTTATGCACAAAATTGCATATGTACTTCTAAGGCCACGGGGCTCACTTTGGTAAAGAGGACATTATTCGGCTCTGTACATGCTACAACAACTACATACACAGCACAACTTAATTGAGAATGTTGTATCAAGCTCTATTTAAAATTTCCATGCTTCTGCTGGTTTATGTCATAATTTAATGTTATTGAAAATGGGACTATGTGTGTTAATTTGTGTTCCTGCTTGGAAACCCAGCATTATAAATGTTATACAAGATTAGCAATTGTTTTATGTTCAACATATCGAATTTAATAAATAATAAAGTGGAAAAGTTTAAAAATGGACATCTGCTGAGCTGTGTGATTAATTTTACCATAATATTTGCGGCATTCCCTATGTTTGTAATGAGACATACTGCTACGACCATAGTAATTTTGACTTCTACAAGTGGTCCAGGTTTGAATACTGTATTAGCTACTTTCTATTTTAAATTTTTCTTCTGGTATTAAAAGAGAGGTATGAGAGAGAGTTAACCACCCCTCACAGAAATTTGTAAACTGAAGAGACTGGAAAGCAATTGTTGTTTTGTTTTTCATCCAAATATGTTCTAAGTACATAGTGAATGAAGGACCAGTGCACAATCTGACTTTACAGGATGCTCAGTGCCCTCATCTCTGGATGAGCAGTGAGTCATAAGTACTGTAAGCAATACACAGGATATTAGCCATTCGAGGGCCTTGAACAGATGACAGAAGCAAATAGTCATTTCCCCATATCCCAGTGCTGGTGAAGGTTTTTTTCCCACCACGACTCTTCTATTTCCAGTATCTAAGTGTTTTTTATTCTCCGCTTCCTTCTTTTTATAATGCCAAGACCCTTTGAATATCATATTGGCCAGTATACATTATCATAATCACCACCTTAAATTTAGCATGATAATGACAATTTCCTGCTTACTTTTAAAACAGTTTTTTCTAATTAAAGTTCCTCCCTCCCCAGGGTACTTTATTTCCTAGACTCTGTTCTTCTAAGTCATTATTCTAAAAGCGGTATTTACGATTAGCCCTATAGAGGCTAGTTCTGCCTTATAGCAATTTCCCCCCGCCACTTTTAACTCAAGCCAACCATCAAAAAGTTCCTAAACAAAAGAGTACTATGCATAAATTGTCCAAGATATTTAAGGGCCTGATTCTGCCTTCATATATGCGTGTATAATTCCTATTGACCTCTTTGGCACTTAAACTGCCCCAGGACATAGATGAGTCCGTCTTGTTTTTAATTAAAGTTGGATTTTCTGAACCCAGATTGGAAGTGGCCTGTTTCCTAATAAAAAACACTCATCTGTGACCCTGGAAATGTGGGACCCCAGTGGAATAGATTGTACAGCCTTCTTCAAGATTAGGTCTGACATAAGAAAACAAAATATTATCTAAATAAGTGGGCATAATCCTTATGACACCAGTTTATTTATCTGCTGAAATTCGTTTATGATTTTTGAACAATTGCTATTATAAGATAGTTTTTAAATGATTCTTTTGGGTTCCAACACTGTTGATGGTGAAAAAGAATGAGGAAAGTTTGGAGAGATGTTTTATAGATCATAACTTTTTGGTTATGGTCTGTAAAATATTATATAAAATATAAAAGCTCAGTAGAGTTTGTAAGAGATATCTTACATAAAGGATGGCCATGCATTTTTATTGCTTTGTGTATCTGTAAACAAGTCATTATTCAGAACACTAGCCCTGATCATTCAAACACACAGGAGTATATTACAGAGGTGAGTAGTCAGTTGCACACTTGTGTGAATCTTTGCAAGATTAGGATTCAGAATGAAGAACACTGCACATTAGAGGTGATGCAAATCTCAGCACTATAGTATGCAAAGTTGGACATCGGTATAGATTTGTTGGGTCACAGGTACAGATTCAAAATATAGTTGTTCACACTGTATCTTTGCTTTGTGTTGGTTTTTGCTTTGAGTGACCATTGATACTTGCTCTTTTGTTCAACAGTGCATAAATTCAGTTATTTTTCAACTGATATGTTGTTCAGTAACATTTAAACCAATCTCATTATTTTTTCATCTAAAAAAATTGAGGGAGTATTTCAAACTCATTCATCTCTTTGTTGATCTTTCTTATCCAGCTGAATAGATTGCATCACTTTAATTCATGATTATTTTCTTGCCATTTAGAAATGTAGTTTCAATTTTAATAATTTTCTTATTGATTTTGGATCACTTTTCTGGGAAATGTTATTTTTGAACAATTGGGTGTGATTGTCTGACTCGATGAGTCATGCACCAGAAATTAAAACAAATAATTAAATTGCCCTTTCAAATTACTAAGCAAATTTCAGGTTGCTAGGTACTAATACGATTAATTTGTTTTATTACTGTTAAAGCCTGAAATGTATTTAAAATTAATGTATATAATTATAGGTGATGTTTAACTAATCAGTTAACCCCTATTCCTTACATAGTTATTATGCCAATATTTTTCTTTTTAGAGAAATAGTATCTGTTTGGTTACTCACTCCTAGTTTGCACACTTTAGCATGAAAAGTTGATTGATGGCTAAAATTAAATAGAAAACTGCAATCTTAACTCCGTGTGGTTTCCTCTGGTTGGAGAGTTTGTACCTATTGCAGTAGGGGCAGAGGCTGAGGTTTCGAACCTCAGGATACACAAAAATTTCTACGGGTTATATTATAGATATCAAGATTTGCACTGGGGATTAGGATGCTCAACCAGAAAGACAGACCTTCTATTGTTCTCTCTCTCTCTCTCTCTCTCTCTCTCTCTGTCATACTGGATGTCCCCTTGGTCTTCCCTCTAATTGGACTTATTTTAGAGTCAATCTGTCATGTCAGGCATAGGGGGAGTTGACCTGTTTGAGATCTGAGCAGTATGCCTCAACCTGTGTGTCATGGCACACTGGTGTGCTATGAAGTGGCACTTGGTGTGCCTCAGAGCTGCACTCTGGGACTGCTGTCTGCCTCTCTGTTCATGCGCTGTGCCACATGGGAGAAGCACTTGGATGTGGTGGCAGCTCTGGTGAGTCACTGGCTTTGAATTAGACTGGGGTGGCGGGGAGAAATGGGTGCCTGGCTCTACGGGAGAGGTGGGGATTGGGTTATAGTGGAGAACTACGGGCTCCTGGTTCTGGGGAAGGGGGCGGGATTGGGTTAGAGTGGTGGGGCTGGGGGGCATTTCCTGGCTCTGGGGAAGTGAGAGGGGACTGGGTGAAATTATAATGAGTGCTGAAGGGTGCCATGAGGTGATAAAGATTGCTGAACACTGCTCTGGAAGCTGTTGTGAGATAAATAATAAGTTGGCCATAAATCTAGCCACTGAGGCATTTGAAGGAGCAGACGTGGAACACTTGGAAATTAGTCCTCTTCACGGGGATGGTACTAGAAAAAAATAGTGCTTTTTTTCTCTTGCTTCCCAGTCATGAGCCTTTCCCCAAAATCCGTTGTGTCCTGGTTAGATAAAGTTTGTGTAGAGCAAGGTTGGGAAATCTTACTTCTATCAGGGTCATTGACCCACAGATAAAATCAGTCAGGGGCCACATACAGCACCATGGTGGTGGGAGGGAACAGAAGCTTGAGACTTCCCCCTAGCTTCGAGGGTGGGGCCATAAATGAGAGGCTCAGGGTGCAGGAAAGGGCTTCTACCTGGGGAAGGGACAGAGGAAGTGAAGGTTCCAAACAGCATGCAGGCTCTGAAGTGAGGATGGGGATGGGATAGGAATGGGCATGTGGGAGAAGTTTTGGGATCCAAGTTGTGCTAGGGAGTTTGGGGGTGGGCAGGGACTCATGGTTGGGGTTTGGAGGGTCCTGCAGGGAGTTGTGATGCAGGAAGGGTTCCAACTTGGGGCAAGCATTTGGGATGTGGGAGGGGTTGGGGGTGCAGGCTCCAGCTGGGCAGCACTTACCTCAGGCCACTCCCTGTCAGCAGTGCAGTGGGGCTAAGGTAGGCTCCCAACCTGCCCTGGCTCCTGTATGGTTCCTGTAAGCAGCCACTCTGTACAGTGCTGATGCAGAGAGGCCAAGAGGTTCTGCAAAGTGCATGTTGCCTGAGCCTGCAGGTGCTGATTGTGAAGCTCCCATTGACTGCATTTCCTGGTCAGTGAGAGCCAGGGAGCCAGCACTGGGGAGAAGGGTAGCACACTGGGCTTTCTTGATCACCTTTCCACAGAAAGGCCATAGGATCATGCTAGCAGGTTGAGGCCCCTAGCTTCAGCCCGGTGGGGTCTGCTGAGTCTTGGGGCTTCCAGCCCATGGTACGAAAACTTGCTGCAGGATGGATGAAATGATGCATCAGCCTTTAAAGATTAGTACTTCCCCCATTAAACTGCATTCCAATGAATCAGTGCAGCAATGTGACAAGCCAGAGTGTAGCGGCAGTGTGGAACAGACCGGAGGATCAAAAAGCAGCATATATCCAATAGAACCTTGACGCTGTGAGGCAGTTTGATGAAAGCAAGCCCCAGGTTTCTGGAAGTATGCCCATGCCGCCCCTGGGAGCAAGCCTTGAGACAGACTCAGACTAGCAGGGCTTCAGCTACCGTGCTAAAAATAGTAGTATGGACACACTGCCACGGTGTCAGATGGGTTCGAGAGGAGCCTAGACTCCATGCTGTCATTTTTAGCATGTTAACTCCAGACCTGCTGTCACAAGCCTGTCTCCTTTGGCTGGGAGCCTCACTCCCAGTTGCCATGTAAACATATTTTGAATGTTTCTGTGAGTGAGAAATATTATTGCAATCTTAATTTGGTTGAATCACATTCTGTTTTTTTTTCTTTTAGATCATTATGGTGGTTGCACACCGGGTCTGTATAGCATAAGTTTAAGAAAAAGGAGATAATTGGCCAAAATGAAATATTAGAGGGATTTTTACATGATTATAACATCTGGATTTGTTCTGTAGAGCAACATTTACACTGATGACACTCAAAGCCAAAGACGTCCCACTGTAAGCTAGAAGCTTCACATACATATTCAGTGGCTGATGTATCAGGTGAAACAGGTTAAGGTGTAAACTCCAAAATGGTGGTGCTCTGTTTTGAGGCTATCTATTGTATATAGTGTTTTTTTATGGTGCTTCAAAGTATTTTAGATTTATGAATCCAATCTTCTGAAAGCCATTCTGATTTGTTTTAACTGGCCTGTTTAAGAATATGGTTTAGTATTTAAAATATGTAAACGTTTGCCCCATACTAAGCATTTGCTTAATCTCAGCAATAGCGATGAATTAAATCTACCGAAAAGGTAATTCATGAGTTTGGCACAACTGTATCAAATGTCTGGAGAATCGCGCAAAGCATCATCCAAAGAGGTGCTGAGCACCTGCAGTTCTCACTGAGCCTGGTGGGAATTATGACTGTTCAGCACCATGTGTTGCATGGTATATAGTAAGCATAGCATCATGCTTCTAATGCTTTCCAGTACCCAGTCTGTAAAATAAAAAAGCTTCTTATGAGAGAAAAGAAGGAAATTCTCCCAAATTAGAATATTGAAAGGCTTTTATTTAAATATTAAAAAAACACTGTTTAACACTGAAAAAATGCTCTGTGCAAACAGTCATTGTACACACTTTGTAATACTATGTGGTTACCATGCAGAGACAATTAAAAAACAACTCACATTCAGGTGCCTACAAAAAGACTTGATTATCTCATGTTGTGTAATCTTTAAGGGTCCAGTTCTGATCTGGAGATTTCCATTGATTTAACCAGGGTAGGCTAAGACTCTAAGTAAGAAATTCTGCTAGTGAGGTCAGTTTTCATTATTCTCTGGGTAAATATAGGTCAACTTTTTAAAATGCTGGAGTGAGAGAGGGGAATCATTTTCCTCACTGTTGATTCTGTTTTCCTTCATCATGCAAAACTTCCATTGATTAAAATGGAACAACTGCAAAACCGTATCCTCCAGATGTGTGCACATAAATCTTATAAACCATTAATGAGAGTTATGCCCTTTGAAAAGGAAATTACCCTGAATTGTTGATGTTACAGTCTGATTTTTTGCCAGGGGAGATGATTCTTTATTGTAACAGCTCCTATTGTTAATTATTATTATTATTTATTTTATTTCATGAGAGTAGCATGCAGGGGCTGCTGTAATCAGGATGGGTACCGCGGGATAATGCACACATAAATACAAAGATATTGAGTAAAATTCTAGCCCCATTTAAGACAAGGGCAAGGAAATCTTAAAATTTTCCATATAAACTGTGCTCACTGAAGCTCTGTGTGGCAGTGCCTTAGCTGACTGCCTAGAAGAAAAGGGTTTCTTGCCCCTTTAAGGAATCCCCTTACAATTGTGTATACAAGGGTAGAAGAGTGAAGTGTACAGGGCTGAATCAAAGAACAGGTGGTTGCTGGAACAAGGTTGTGTGCTGAAGGGACTACTACCTTTCTTGCTGTGGGAAAAGTAGTGGTGTGCGGTCCCAGAGTAGTCCTCTTTGGAAACTTAAGCTTCTGGCTAAATGAAATCTTCTGCTAAAATACCTTCTTTTTGTGTGAAATTTCAGGTCTTGTCAATATATTTTGGCCAAAATCTGGAATAATTTTGGGGTTTGAGTTTTTCGTGAGCATTCAAAATAATTGGAAAATTTTGATTAAAAAAAAAAGAAATTTCCACAAGAGAGGGGCAAAATAAACCCAGCTAGCCAATGGCTAACCTTTAATTTAATCTCAGTGAAATGAGGATTTCTTTAATTGTCCTCCCCTGAAGAGTTTATAAACAAAGGCCCTGATAATGCCATTAGTTACACTACCTGTGAGCCTGCACAAAATTCCATTTGCTTCCTCTGTTGGATACAAACTGTCACCTGCAGGGCACTCACAGTGCCTGAGAAAAGAGCAAAGTACAAAGGTTGTGGAAGAGGAGTACAACTGGATATACGCTATTTGGATATAATGATGCAGTCATGATTTTGAAACATTATGAATAAAGTAAGTGGGAAAAATCCCTCTCCCCAACTGACTTAGTTATCATATAATTGCTCATTTCAATGAATTCCTAGAATATTACTGACAATTGATTTTTCAAAGTCCATTGGCAGAAGTGGAGGATTTAGATCAGTATCCAATAGGGAACTTTAGAGCTTGAGTTATGTCATGCTAGAGTGTACTTGTAATGAGTACCACTAATTGTCATAGCATGGGTTGAATCTCTCTAGTCCAGCATCCTTGGGACCTGACCAGAGCCAAACAAGAGAATTTGCTGGATCATGAGAGGTCAATGTTGTCTAGCAGAATTACCAACACTTGCTTACTGTTCTTTTAGGAGATTTTTAGGGGTAAACTAGAGCTAAATAACAGCACAGAACACTGACAGCTAGACTGGTGGCTGTAAACAAACTTTATGGGACCATAGGAAATTTGGCCACACCCATTATAAGTGGTCATTCAGCTAACTGACCTCAAGCCATGTTATAGATGTTGCTGGATAAGAGAGTGCCAGACTAGAGAGATTCAAACTGTATGATGTCATAATCTATTGTAGAACAGTGTGAATTGAATCAAATTAGAAATAGCAGTGAGATCATCAGCAACAAGATGAGGTGTGACAAAAAATAATGAGCTATTATATCTCACAGATAATATGAGGTTCTGTTTGATTGAAAGAGTTTGGTGATTTCTGTATGGTGTCTGCAATGACTTTTTACAGGATATAAAACTATGTAAGTAGAATGAGATTTATGGAGAGTTTTGGGAATTCGTCAATGCAAATTTCTGTAGGGTGCCTGAATTGGTCACACTTTTCAGCTGTCATCACCATTATGTAATTGTGCAATTATACTGCCTAGTCCAAAGTTCTATAAGAGGAAACCTGAATCAAGCTGGTAAATATATATAGTTGAGCATGATACGAACAAGTACAAAGCACAATATGTCATGAGCTAATTCCCAAAATAGCATTGTGTTATTTAAGTTCTAAAATAAGGCATAGCCAGTGTAACATAATGGACATGTTACAATGGTATGCATTGTCAGAAATCTGATTGATTAATAAGACTCGAGCCATAGGTTGGAGCTCATGGTGTAAAACATTCACATAACCATTTCCTATGGGCACTAGGGTGTATAGTTACAATATCATGTATGCATTTCACCAGATTAAGAGGCACTTGGCCTTCATATTTATTCCTTACAATCTCGCTCTCTCTCTGTATATATATCTATCTATATACCTTAAGGTTTTGTACTGCCTATTGAAATACTAGTATCTGACCATGTCTCACTTAAAATAGCCTGGTAATAACTTAGTCGTTGGTGGAATTCATGGTGTCTCTGGCTTGTCTTCCTTTTGTACATTGTGTACCGAAGGCACCATGGCTGGACACCATGCCAATATATCTATTGCTAACACATCTAATACCATACATGAGTTAGAAACAAAATGGTTGTTATTGGAATATAAAGAGCATGTGGCATAATGCATTTTCAGCATGGGAAAGTATACAGCTGCTGACTGAACTACTAGGTAATATGCTACATGAGCCAAATTCTGCCCTCATATGTCATAATGCTCCTGCCACTGTGTGGGTAGAAGTAATCATTAGGGCTTTGGGAGGATGCAAGGGTTTGTCTGTGCGGATGAACTTGCAGCATAAGTGCTAATGATCTGATTCAGGACAGCAGTTAGAGCAAAAAGCTTAAGTGCTATTTTGAAATGGGATATTTTCTTGAATTGCGGCCAAAGAGAGTAAGCAGCATGGTCTGGCACACCACAACAGAAATTTTAAAATGGGTTCAGAAATTCCTGCTACTTGGTTAAAGTAATAATGAATCTTGTAACACTAACCAGAACCACTGAGTTACAGGAGAAACTATTTTCATTGCCTAAAAAATGCCATTTTTCGGAAGGAGAAAGATGCATTAGGAACTGTTCTTTTATTTAACTGCAATTCTGAACCCATTTTATCTTTTCTTTGTAATTTTCTTTTTGTTTCAGACTTGCTGGACCTTCCCTCCTGCTCTGGACCTTTCCCCTGGTGCCGGCACAGCTCAGAAGGATGAAAGAGAACAGAAGCAATAGGAGAGGGATGGAAGAGGGGAGAGGAGTAAAAGGAGGAGGAGGGCAGCAATTGAGATGGATAAAAATACAGCAGAGTTTCAGTTAAAGCTCAAACAATGGGATGTTTATAAAGTCCCCTCCTACTGACCTTTCCTTCTGGGTCATTACCCTCCCCCTCTCTGTCACGTTAGCTGTGGGGTGCTTTCCTCATCACTTCAGTGCCAGCTGCCTCACTTTTAACTTTCACTTTTTATTATCTGCAACCAAACAAACAACAAACTTCCAGAAGGCAACACCCTGCCCACAAACCTCATTTCCAGCGTGGTGGAGCTTTTGTGATTTTTTTTTTTTAACAAAATACTATTATAATGTTAAGTATGTAATCAATAGGGGCATTAGCATGTTTAAGGAGTTTTCCTGTGAGTTAAGTTGGGACCAGATTTGCATTTGTCTATCTAGCATATTGTTATTAAAGGTTGCTACTCCATGGTCTGGCACCCTCAGGACCTGAGCAATCCTGGATGAGGTGTTTTGCTATACCGGGTAAGGTCAATTCCCTCAGGGCTTCCGTCCTGACTGCCTGTCCCAGCCACTTTCCAGACTTCCCGCTGGCTACCCAGCTGCCGCAGCTTCCTGGCTGGCTCTCTGGTTCCCTAGCCACTCCTGGGCCCCATGGCTTCCCAGCCCTGTGGCTCCCCAGATGGCTCCTGGGTGGCTCTCTGGTCCTGCAACTTCCCAGTTCCACAGCTCCCTGGCTGGCTGCTGGCCCTGCACTTCCCTGGCTGGCTTCCTACCAGCTTCCCATCCCTGCTGCTCTGTGGCCAGCTCCCCAGCCAGCGGTGTGCTGCCGCTCACTGCTTATTCTCCAATCACTAGGGCCTACCTGATTTTTTTCCCCTTCCTGTTCCGCCTCCTGCGAGGGGTTGGTGGGGGCCCCAGCAGCGGCTCTGGCCCCAGCCCTTTGCTCCAGCAGGGGCTCTGTGCCCCCTTTAGCCCCTCCTCCTTGTGCTGCAGCAGGGCTTGCAGGGGCCTCAGTTCTGGCCTGGGCAGACTGACAGCCACTTCTCTGACCTCTGTACCTGTCCTTCTAATGCAGGTCTAGCCCCAGCCCTGGGACTCTCTGTTCCTGCAATATCTGTTGTCATGCCAGACCACAGATGTTGCCAGACAAGAGAAAAATGGATTTAAGCGGTTGAGCCCATAGTATGAGGAGTTCCACTGAAGTTAAAGAGACAAATACAAAAGAACATACGAGTGACCCCACTGGGTCAGACCAGTGGTGCATCTAGTCTGGAATCCTGGCTTGAGAAAGGGCCCAGTGCCAGATGCTTCAAAGAGGTTGAACAGGGAAATCATTTCCTTCCTGCACTAGTAGTGAGGCTGGCACAGGGACTTAGATAGTGCCATCGCTATTTCAAAACAGCCATGAACAGGCTCAATTCCTAGCACAGTCTTGGGCAGCCCACAGGGCTATCTTAAATCTCATAAGTCTTAAAATGTGTGCAACTGCAGGGATGCAGAACTGTGGTGCTGAAACGAGTGCATAGCCATGCCTCCTCCCATTGTGACATGCACATTCCACTTCAGGTCCACCCCTGTCTGGAATGCCTCCTACCTAACAGGGCTGTTTCAGGAGAGATCACAATATCGGTGGAGACAGTTCTTGGCCGACAATACTCCTAAAATGGGTATTTGCTGGGTGGAGGGAAAGGGACTTACATCTGCCTTATGGCCCTTTTGTAACAGACTAGCTACAGTAATAATTTTGGGCAACAATTTTGGATGGAAAGCCATACCAAGAATTTCGTAAGTGGTCAAAGGCTGCACTCTTCCATGATATTAATGGAGAAGGTGCAGGGACTGGGATGGAGGTTGGATACTGAAGGGAGCATGGGGTAAGGGATTGGGGTACAGGAGGGACTGTGGGGTCTGGGAGGGAATTTTGGTGACCTGGGGCAGGGTACTAGGGTGCAGGTGTTTGGATTGTGACATAGGGCAGGGGTGGGTTGTGACCGGGAGTGGGAGATTGGGGTGCAGGATCTGAGAGGGAGTATGGGAGCAGGAGGGAGGCAGACAGTTTGGCTTATGTGGCGTGAGGGGAAATAGAGAGGGGCTGGGGTGCCAGAGGCAGGCTCTTGCTGGGAGACTTAGCTGGGTGGCTCAGTAGGTTTCTCAGGCAGGCTCTCTGCCTGCCCAGCTATGGCAGGGGCCATATGCACTTGTGAGTAGGTAGAAGCCTGAGAGGTGGGAGAGGGGTGCTTCATGCATTGCCCATGCTTCAAACAGGCAGCTCCCATTGGCCAGCAACCAGCCAATGGGATTATGTTGTGGGGGCAGGGGCAGCATACGAAGCCTTGTCCCCACCCTGGCTCACAGCTGTTGAAATACAAAAAGGGCCCTGAAGCCACTTTTCTGAATGGCATAGTGATGATTGGACAGGGTAGGCAGGGAGCCTGCCTGAGGCTTCCCCCTGTGTCCATGGGCTGGATCTGGCAGCTTGGCAGGCCGTATGTGGCCCACAGGTCATATTTTGTCCAACCCTAACTAGCATAAAGGGGCCATGGGTCAGGCATTGAACAGCTTCCAAAACCAACCTATAGTAGCACTTTGTCGGCTTAATCTTTTATACTGGAAGTGATAAAAAATCCTGATGTATTTCAAATAAAAATTGAATGTGATTGTCAGTTAAGTTTTTTTCTTCTTCTTCACATCTAGCCCAGCAGATGCTGGTAGAACAGGTCTAGAGCAGAGTGGTCAGGTCTGAAAACCTAAAAGGAATGTTCATAATAAGCAAGCAAACAATTTTTAATAATAATGTGTGTGCACATGTCCACATTAATAAAAGTTTGAGAGAATAGTAACTTCTTTTCGTGAATTTATTAAAATATTAGCGTTTTTTCATTTTATAATTTCTACTTACACTGTAAACAGGGATTGTTGTCTCACACGACTTCATATTACATATAATATTCATGGATAATATATGCTCTATAAATATAGCATGTTAGTCTTACTGCTTAATTGTTTCCTTAATTGTATATTATACTACTAAATCTCATTGACAGTAGATCAGTATGGCAAAATTGTCAAAATCCTATCTGCTTTATACATACAAGTAGTTGTTCTGAAGTCAGTAATCTTATTGAACTCAATGTGACTGCCCAGATACGTAAGATAAAGATTTGATCCATGGGGCCTGATGCAAAAGCTTTTGAAGTCTGTGGGGAATCTCCCATTATTTCAGTAGGCCTTGGTCCTGATGTCCCCCTGCAGTATCTGCAGTGTTTTAAGTTTTGTTATGTAACTTTCAACTTCTATGTGTGTGATTCCCTTCCCATTACATAGACTTTAGGGGCCAGATGCTGCTCTCATTGGCCATGTCTACATGGCCCCGTAGCATAGTGTTGCTGCTGGCAGCGCTGTGCTAATTAGGTTTCTAGAAATCACAAATGGTTCCCCATTTGCATAGTTGTGTGTGATTTCACTCTTGGCAAAGGGGGCTGCCAGTAGTGAAGAGGCTGTGTGGCCTGAATTTTTCAGCAATAAGGGACTGGTGACAGAGTGGGGTTTAGCTGGCAGGGGCACGCCCATACGGCCTTTTTACTGCTGGCAGCCCCCTCTGCTGAGACCGAAATCTCATGTGTCCATGCTAATTAGCTGCAATTTCTAGGAACCTCATTAGCATAGCACTGCTGGTTGCAGTGCTATGCTCTGGAGCTGTGTAGACATGGCTATTTATAGCTGTATGACACTTTGACATCAATGAATTGACTTCAGTGAGTTTGCACTCAGAACACAATTTGTCCTGAAAGCACTATCAAATTTGGCTTGCCATCAGTCATTTTTCAAGATGGTATCGCATGCTGTAAATGTCAAAATATAATAAATAAAATATAATTTTCATTGTACCTTCTCATTGTAGCATAAACACACATGTTACGTGTGTCTAAATAACAGTATCCAAGCAGATGATGCTATTTCCAGTGAAGTCTATGAGAATTTTCTTATTGATTGCACTGGGAACAAGATCAGGCATCGGTTTTCTAATATGGTAGGATGTGGTTTGCATACAAATACAGTATAATGTACTATCAGTAAAATGGACAATATGATATTGGATGAATCAGTAGTTCCCTAGGTAGAAAAATAGAAATGAGATTTAATTAAATACACATACTGTTCTTGCTGCTAATTAATGATATGGTGCAAACTTTGTCCAATATGCTAAAAGTACAGTTGAGTAAGATGTTATTTGCTAATCAGTAAAACAGAGTAAAGCTTTTCAGTCCAGTTATGAGGTCAGTTTTTTGCTAAGTAACATAAATATTAGCACAAAGCCCAAAGTTCTATGAAACACTGAGTAGTATTTACTAATAATCATAATTATAATGATTGGTATCATGGAGAGAAATCTACAATATGCTGTCTTAGAATGCTGTAAAAAGGGATAACATTCTCAGTGCTTATAACTTTTAAAAACCATTTTTGGGTTGCCCACATATCTGACTCAGGATGAGGTGTTTTGGAACATTTTAGCAAATATGAAATTGGTTAATTTCCCAGAATGAAACAAGTGAAAAACATACTCTTTTTGCCTATTTTAATTATTGCTATTTCTTTAAATGAAAATATGCATATATCTATAGTTACTTATGTATGGAAATATTATTTTCCATATGCAATACCTATTTTCCATGCAAAGATTCTGGCTCTGTACACATAGAGCTTGTCTACACTACCTTCCTACTTCGAAGGGAGAATGGTAAGTAGGGTGTTGGGAGATTATTAATGAAGTGCTGTGCTTCATATGCAGCACTTTGTTAAGCTAATTCTCCCCTGCAACAACTCTGAAGTGTTAAACTTTGAAGTGCTGGCACACGTGTAGCCTGGGCTAACCCTCCAGAACTTCAAAGTGCCTGGGCAACATCGAAGTCTCTTTACTCCTCAAAATCAAAGTCACTTCGAAGTACCGTCGGGTTAGCTGCAACTACACGCATGCCGGCACTTCAAAGTTTAACACTTTGGAGTTGCCGCAGAGGAGAATTAGTTTAATGAAATGCTGCATATGCAGCACAGCTCTCCATTCATCTCCTGACACCCTACTTACCATCCTCCCTTCGAAGTAGGGAGGTAGAGTAGACAAGCCCATAGTCACATCTGTGCATACACAGGTGTACAGTTTTGGGAGATGCAATTATGGTGAAAATGTGCTTTGCAATATTTTACTTTTTAAAGACTTCCTAGGAATTCTTATGGTTATGGCCTTCTTAATGCACATTTATGATATTCTTATTTTGGTCACATGCCACCCAAGGCATTTTGTGCCTACACAAAGAAGATTCACATGACTGAGGGGAGTCATACCTGCCAGATATTTGCCTTGATCCTGGTCAAAAATATGGGATGCAGAGCAAATTAACTGATAATTCTACAACATTGTATCTGTCCCAGGATGACAAAGTCAAGATAGGACCTGTAACTGTGAACACAAACCCTTCTCTATTTTTATTTTTGAGTTCTTGAGAAAGTCTTAAGCGTGTAAGTTCTTGTTAAGTCAGGACATGATAGCAGATTTGCCATTTGCTAACCTATGCATGAACGTGGTGCTGGACAGACCTGGGAACTCTTGGAGGGATATAAAACTGATATTTTCTACTGCTATATTCCACATCTACCAAATAGAAACAATATTACCTAATTTACTGAGAGTTGTGCTGAGTGTCAGAGCCTCCAATAACTTCTTCAGTCCAAATATCACCGGGATTTGAATCAAAGCCAAATTCACTTAAGAATTGCCGAGTGGATTTTTATGAAAAACTAAGAGACAATGCTTCTACTGCTTCTACTGCTTATATTCAGCCCAATATATAATTTTACAGCCAAATAATAAGCTTCAATAAAAAATGCTGAGAAACCATTGTTTGTGGAGATATGAACAACAGAAACGTATTTTAAAAGTGATAATGGAAAACATCTTTAAACATGCTTTTGAGCTCTCCAATACCTTTGAGCTCAGTTCAACCTTTTAAAAAAAGTGTCTTCTTTATTAATAGAATAATAACACTAGATTTCAAAGCAGACAGAACAGAAACAGATATCAAAAGCAAGTTAACAAATCGTGAAATTACCACAGTGAAGTCTGCAGAAAAGTCATACAGAAACTGTGTAGGTAAAGGTTTAAATAGACATGTAACTAATTTAGCTTTTTAAATAATGAGCTGATTTTGAATGCAAGTGGCTTTCACGTACACAGTAACAGAAAAGCTACTGGAGAGCTGAGAAATATAAGTAAAAGCTTTGTTATTCTGGATATGCTAAAGTCATAATTCGTCAGCAGCAAAGGTTGCAGCTTTTAGATATGAATCGAAAAGGAAAATTACGTGTACCCAAATTTCAGTTGATACATATTGTGTACTAATAATAAATTACTTGTGGTTGAGAATTAATGCACAAATATTTGTATAACTGTCCATGTGAAATGTTATGCAAGTTTTTATATCTGGCTTAAAAACACCGTTCATTTGTATATCTACTTTCCACCCAAAGGATCCGAAAGTGCTTTGGAATCCTACATATATAACACTGTAGCACTCCCTACAATATATAAGACTTCCATATGTAGGGAGTACCATAGTGGTGACTAGGGCCCTACCAAATTCACCATCCATTTTGATCAATGTCATGGTCATATGATTTTAGTTATTTAAGTCTGGAATATCATGGCATTGTAACTGTAGAGTGCCTGACTCAAAAAAAGGATTTAGGTGGGCCACAAAATTGTTGTATGGGGGGTTATGGTACAGCTGGTGGTGGCTGGATTGCCTTCAGAGCTGGGGCTGTAGAACAGCAGCTGCTGGCGAGAAGCTCAGCTCTGAAGGCAGAGCTGCGGCCAGCAGAAGTAAAGAGGCAAGGATGTTGTGGTCTGGGATTTCTACCCATATGGTTTGCTGCTTTCAGAACTGGATGCTTGGACAGCTCAGAAGGTAGCAGTACAGAAGTAGGTGTGGCATGTTACTGTATTGCGACCCTTCAGCACTGCTGCTGGGCAGGGATGCTACCTTCAGAACTGCGTGTTCGGCCAACAGCTGCTGCTCTCCGGCTGCACCATTCTGACAGGAGCATAGAAGTAAGGCTGGCAGTATTGTGATTCACCCCTCCAAAATAACCTTGTGGTCCTCCTGCAACTTCCTTTTAGGTCAGAACCCTCATTTGAGAAATGCTGGTCTCCCTTTTTGAAATCTGAATAGTGTAGGATAAAAGCACCAAAATGTCCACATTTCATGTGGGGATACCAGATTTCATGTTTCATAATGCATTTTTCATAGCCGTGAATTTCGTAGGGCTCTAGTGATGGTTGTAGATAAGATTGTATAACAGTTTATGTTCTTTACCAGCGTTTGTAACGTAAAACCACTGACTTTTCTAGGTGACTTAATGATGAGTTCCATCCTGGAAATGTTTTTTTTTTAGTATTTAGGGACACATTGTGAATTTAAAGGATTTCCTTTTCTCCATTATTAAAAATAACAACAAACTAGCAATTTTTTATTGAGTAGACCTACATTTAGATATACTGATGTTTGAAATAGGATGCTTGACAGGAGACTACCCCCATAGGGTAGTGGTCGTCCTTGTTTCAAAGGAAATGGGTTTAGATTATATGGCCTTGAAATCATATACTGAGTATATGTAATAAGCGAGCTTAAGTGTTACTAAATTGTTAGGAACAAGTTCCTGTTTATTCATGACTTTAGCTACATAGTGAACACTCCAGTCACACTGGAGATTAATCAGGAGAGCTGCAGGGAATATAAGTCCTCAAGACCTAGTGAATTGGATGGAGATTGAGGAAGGGCTTCTATAGGTTTTGTAAAGTGTAGTGAAGAGAGCCTTGTGCCAGTACAGCTTAGAAACTCTGCTGTTGGAAAGGCTCAAAAACGATCCTCAATTGTAAACTGATTTCAGTTCCTATTTAAGGAACTCTGCTGCAGATTTTCTAAGATGTGACTGTTGTGAGCAGGAGTAGTATGTGATCTCATAATTAAAGATTGCACAAAACTCACAAACCACCATTCTTTCCAGGATGGTACATAGTTACTATTTAGCAGATCACAAAGCTACCCAACACTTCAGGGAAAGAAGTGAAGAATAATTATCCAGCTGAATAATACCAGTGGTTTTAAAACTCCTGTGAAAGTTAATTTCTCCAACAATAGCATGCTATCTAGCTATGTATTAAAGAATGGCTTTGGTACTTATTCAAAAGAAAGATTGACCTCTACTAAATCAACATAACTACTTCCTGTATTACAACCCAGCACATCCAATTTTTAACCAAGGTCAGGCTTGAATAGCTAATGAAATCTTTTGAGATTATAGTCAGAATTGGCTGGTATATATAGCCACCTGGCAACCTACACTTATATGCAAATTTGTTTGGCAGAAATAGTTAGAATTTCCCAGAATCCAGACTGCATTGAAAATAAAACCCTCCTGCAAAATAAATCAAACTAAAATGTTCTATTAGCTATTTAGAGAAACAACAATATAATAACAATGATGGCTTCATGGAAGTGTTTTGCAGAGTGGTGTGGGTGTGTGTGTGTAATGGGATGGAAAAGTCACCGAAAGAATGTTTTAAAATTAAGCAATTTTAAAGTGCAAAAAAGTTTATTTTTACCTAGTGATTTGAGGTCCAATATTTGGAGTGTTGCAGGTTGTTTCTGTTAGGAGGAGAAATGGGCGATGAAGTCAGACACTAATGATGCAGTACTAATTGTTTACCAACAATTTACACATAGTTGTGTTTTCATGAACACAGTAGGAACCAAACAAGGGAAAACCATACCTTTTGTGAAGTTCTGAGCTTCTTTGAGACAGCACTCTGCCCAAAACACTTTCCTTTTAGCTTTTTCTCAGGATCAAATTACAAGGTGTTCCTTAGTTGTTCCTGGGGCTTCCTTTCTGTTTTCTTTGCCTGCCTCTTAGGGTTCTTGCTGCTTTCTCTATCACCCACATGCAGTTCCATCAAACAGTGCCCCCTCCTGTGTTTACATTCAAACCACCAGTGAAACTAATCTTCCCACATAGTTCAGATTCTTGACCAGCCATGGGCATGGCCTGTGCTCTGGATGAGAGCTCCTACTGTTTCAGCCTATGTTACTCCATAAAGAAGCTTAACTGTTTTATATATTTATCCTAAATAAAAGGAAAATGTTACTCAGTCACCCATCAGGTTTTCTCCAGCTGCCAGCATAGAAGTGTAATTCCCCTGAAAAATGGTGCTGCGTGTTGTGCTATGTATTGGTATATACGTATTAGCTTCCCCTCCCAGCCCATACATCTCTATGCTGGGCACAAGTACTGGTAGATATTCTAAGGGTATGTCTACACTTTGGAATAAAGTCAAATGAATTGAAGTTGACTTTTTAACACTGGGTTTTATAAAGTTGAATTTGAGTGTCTGAAACTGCTCATAAAGTCAATTTAGTGCGTCCCCACCAGACTCCCATAGCTTGATTGTGGCAGCAGTGCATTGTGGGCACCTATCCCACAGTTCTTGCAGACCCACTGTAGTTTGGGAATCTGTGCCAGTGTCTTCTGGGAAATAAAGTTGCTGCAAGTTGCTCTGGGTTTCTGATGTCATCATTCCAGAATGCATTTCCCTCACTTTCCAATTCCCACTGAAAAGAAATAGTAAAGGGAATTTTCATGTGGCTTTTACATTGACTTCCATGTAACATTACAAAAAATTGCAAGGATCCTAAGACACTTCAATGTTTGATGCAATGTTTTGTGATGACTTCCCATACTACGATGCAGTATACTCTGAATGTAATGCCCGTACACTACCAGAGAATTGATGTTGGGGGCACTAACACACATGAAGGTCTGGAGAATAGCATTGCGGAGTTGTTGCCCACACTTAGGCCGTTTCTACACAGACCACTTTCTTTGAAAGTGGCATGGTAATACACGGCCCGAAATATGCTAATGAGGCAAGGATGCAAATTCCCCAAGCCTCATTAGCATATGGTCACATCATTTGGAATCCGGAAGACCGTTCTTCTGGACTCCAAAATGTCATTTGGCAGCGCGGCTCCTGGGGGGTCTTCCAGAAGGAAGTCCTTCTTCCGGAGGCCCCTTCTTCCCAAAATTTTTTGGGAAGAAGGGGCCTCCGGAAGAAGGACTTCCTTCTGGAAGCTCCCCAGGGGCCGCGCTTCTACACTGCGTTGTGGAGTCCGGAAGAAGGGTTTTCCGGACTCCAAATGACATGACCGTATGCTAATGAGGCTCGGGGAATTTGCATCCATGCCTCATTAGCATATTTTGGACCGTGTATTACCACGCCACTTTCAAAGAAAGTGGCCTGTGTAGAAATGGCCTTAGAGTCACTTCTCATCATGGAGCACAGGTTCTGGACCTGCAAAACCAGCTCAGACTGGTGGGATCTTATCATTTTGCAGTCACAGGATGATCAGCAGTGGCTGCAAAACTTCCGCATGCATAAGGCCGTTTTCATGGAACTTTGTGAAGTGCTGTCTCCAGCCCTGAAGTGCAGCAACACCAGAATGAAACCTGCTTTAACAGTTGAGAAGTGTGTGGCAATCGCCCTGTGAAAGTTAGCAATGCCAGGCAGCTATCAGTCAGTGGGAAATCAATTTAGAGTCAGCAAATCTACAGTGGGGGCTGTTGTCATCCATGTTGCCAAGGCGACCAATAAGCTTCTCTTGTGAAAGACAGTGACTCTGGGGAATGTGCAAGACATAGTGGATGAATTTGCTGCCATGGTATTCCCTATTTGTGGTTGGGCCATAGATGGAACGCACATCCCCATTCTGGCACTGGACCACCAGGCCTCAGAATACATTAACTGCAAGGGGTACTGCTCTATGGTGATGCATGCATTTGGGGATCACAAAGGTTGTTTCACCAGCATTGAAGTGGCATGGTCGGGAAGGGTGCATGATACATGAATCTTTAAGAATTCTGGTCTGTTTATAAGGCTCCAGAGTGGAACTCTCTTCCCAGAACAGAAAATGAACACTGGCAAGGCGGGGTGGTGGTGGTGGAAATGCCCATAGTGATTCGTGGTGACCCTGCTTACCCCTTGTTCCCTTGACTCATGAAGCCACACTGTACTCCAATAAGGAGCTCTTCAACTGCAGGCTGAGCAGGTGCACTAGGTTTTTCCTCCACAATCTCAGCTCAACTTTTTCCTTTGCTGCCACTTCAGAATAATTCTCCATCATTTTTCTTGCTTGACTTCTTCCTACTCTATATTTGTGGCAACCTCATTTCTGGGAGACTGGGGCCTCTTCTTCTGTTTTTAAAATTGCTTCCTGAAAAAAAATGAACATAGAAATATCAAGGGCATTGTCAATAGCAACATTTTTATCTTTACTCGGAACAATGAGTATATTGACCAAATGAATGGTTGTCTCAATGGAAGAACATATTGCAACTGCTCAGTCACTCTGTGGACTCTTAAGGCTGAAGAATGTATGATTCCAAGCAGAATGATTTGAACTCTTCTGCAGCTGACATTTACCTTCAACATAATTGTAATATTTGGTTCATGGGGAAAAAAAAAATTGCTGCATGTCTGATCAGCCACTGGTGAGGCCATGAAGAGTGGTGGGGTGGCCTGCTGCATGGGCTGCTTAAAGCAGCGCCTTGATTTAAAAGCAGGCTGCTCCAGGAGTTAAAAAATCATTAAAAGTCAATGCAGGTGTGCATATGAACCAGCGCAGGGTCCGATTATCTGCCAGTCCACGGGGCGGGGGGGGGAAGGGGCCGGGGTCTGTGAGGCTGCTTGTTACAGTCAAAAGTTATCTCAGGTTTGACACTGGATTCTCTGAATACGAAACACACTGACAAGGTATCTGCTAATCACAAGCAGTTTATTGCCCTGACCGGCTTTAGCAATAAACCCTTAACTAAAAATCAAAAGCATGGTAGGAAAGTGGTGTCTCACATTCCTTTGGCAAGCTGGGGACCCCAATCAGCTGAGGATGAGTAGGAGTTCTCTAGTCTTCTGAGGCACTGGCACTGAATTGCATTGGTTTCCGTGTTGGTTGGTTTTTCTGCCTCATTATACAGTTCCATTAGGTCACTCATTACCATTTATGATATTCGCTTAGCTGTCAGTTGTTCTGTTATTGGTTCTCTTACTTCTTGTTCCTTAACCCTGCTTAGGTGTTTACCATATGTAATCATACAAGATAGTTGCATGTCTGTTCCCTTCCTCTTATCTCTATCTACAAATTGTTCTGCTACAATGCCACCGCTTATCTTGTTTGGTAGTTTTCCCCTGAGGCTTGTTCCTGGATCATTAGACTTGTGTTGGGGGGTATGTGCCCCATCACCCCTAAGCTTTCACTTACAAAATTCTTCTGCAATTGACCACTACACTTCTCCAGGAGTTAAAAAAATTGTTAAAAGTCCCCAGCCCAGGTATATGCGTGGCCTGCCACGCCAGGATTTAAATGCCAGTCAGGCTGCATGAGTTTCCTCTTTATTGGGTGGGTCACAGGTGAAAAATCATGAATGACTCATGAAACTTCCTATGTATCCTAGGTTGTCAAAGGAAACATCAGCCTCCTCAGCGTAAGAAAAAGGGGTAAGGAAAGACTACTTGTTATGTCCGGGTACAGTGCTGGAAAACTTGCAAAAATGCTCTGTGGGGCTTGGTGCAGTAAGATATCTTACTGTGGAAGCAGGAACATGCCAGGTATCCTCAAAAATGTTATGAGAAGAAACCAAAAATGCCTGTCTAAGACCTTCAGTGAGATGTCCAAAGCAGGATCAGCTCTCCATCACCAGAAATATCAATAAGGTGTTCTAAGGCATAGATCTCCTCCCCACCGTTGCCACATATTATCAGTAGAAAAAAACTCACCAGAAGTGCCCTCTCCAGCATCCCAGTTTTCCTCCAAAGCCTTGTCCTGAGATGAGTGGTGAGCTTCGAGTCAAGAAATAGCTGCTGGCTTGCAGGAACTGCTTCAGCACTTGACTGGACCCCACTGTCATCTACTCCTTCCTTGGTCAGGAAATCATTTTGGGGTTTTTTCCCCTTTACCAGGTGAAAGCTTTGAAAATAAAATACCCCTTGCATGAGAGTCTCTTTGATTGTACCAAAGATGGGAATAACTGTCCTTTTGGGTGAAAAAAGAGAATCTAGTTGAGATGACCTGGAGATGTTGCTGTTTCTGGTGTTGTTAGAATCTAAAACTGCACTTGGTAAGGATAGAAAAAAGGAGTAAGTTGATGGGTTGGAGCTGTTGCAGCTGTTGTTAAAATCTGATCCTCTGACAGAGTCTGCGACATTGTTTGATTCCCTCTCTGGTTTGATTAGGTACAAGGGCATCCAACCTTTTTTCTTCAGCGGCCACATGGCAATTTTTTACATGTTCCAGGGGGGCTGAACACAAAATAGCCCCAAACCGCCCCCTTGGGCTTAAGTCTCCCTGCTGCCCCAAACCATCTCCCTTCCCCAAGCCCCCAGCCTTAAACCCCCTGCAGCCCCAAACCACCCCCAGCCTAAGACCTCCCACAGTCCCAGACTTCCCCAAGCCCCCAGCCTTAATTTCCCTGACACAGCCCCAAACTGCTCTGCTGCTGGCCCTTCACCCCAGCTGTGGCTGTGCCCCCCGGGGCTGGTGGTGGCTAAGTGCTCTGGCTGCCAGGGTTCTGCCACCAGCCCTGTACCCCGGCCAGGTCTCTGTCCCCCAGGGCCAGCAGCAGCTCTGTGCCCCAGCCACTGGGGCTTTATGGCAGTCAGCTCCATGGCAGCCAGCCCCTCAGAAGCTGGCCAAGCAATCTGGATAGAAAGGCTCTGTGGGCCGGATTCTGGCCTGTGGGCTACCTGTTGGGCACCTGTTAGCCGGCGGCCACGTAATGTGCGGTGAGGTACTCCCCTGGGTTCTAAACAACCCAGTTTTTTACTGTCAGAGCAGGCAGCTCCTAGCACACTCACCCACGGCCAGGCTGTAGTAACCAAACAGTTAAAGTTCTTTTTTGTTGTGCCGGCTGTGTTGCAGTGACAAAAGGGTTAACAAAATGGTTAGGCTTGGATCTTAACTAGTTACAAGTTTATTAAGCTACAGTTATAAGCATGCGGTTACAAAAGGCTATTTTTTACTTCTTATATGCTAGCAAAGTACAGGTGTTTACAAGTTACGTTACAATCCAATACAAAGATATCTGTTACCATCTAACACAATGATATCTTGATACTAGTTACAGAGCTCTAATTCTTTAGCTGTGCACAAAAAAAGTCAGAGACCTAGCATGGGTGTATCTTACCCTCTCTGCGTCTCTCGATACCAGCGTAGCCAAGCCGGATCGGTCACTCAATTCCGCGGAAAGGCGAATACGAAGTTGGGCGTCCCCAGTAGTGGACCTCGGGAGGCAATCACCTGACCCGACCAGCAGGAAGTTGGTGGAATGCACTCAAAGTTAGAGTTCTGCTGGACCCATCTTTTATACCCCTTTTGGGTTACGTATTCTCTTTCTTATCTATGGTGCCAGATCATACTGGTCTGTCTTTGTGACTCCAGTTTGTTACAAGGGCATTTCTACTTAGTTTGCACTTGTAAGACAAGGGATAAACAATTTAGGAGTACAGGACATTCTTTTGTGTGGGCGGGGCACGTCCCCTTCTGGGTGATTGTGTGTGTGCATCATATTGATCAATGCCAGCTGGGGTGATTTCTGAGGGTTCCCCCCCCCTCTCATGTTGACAGTCTGGCCTGTTAGCCTTCTAGCTGTACTTTCTGCTTCTCAGGGTCACGATAAGCCAGCATATCTGGGCCTCAATGAGGGCATCAAAGACTGTGCTGTCAGCAGCCATTTCTGTGCCCTGTGTGCTTCTCAGTGGGGCGGGGGGGGCAACGAGCAAGCTGGCTTGTAAGGGGGAGACTCTGTCTGGCTACAGCACCCCAGGAGGACGTTTCTCAGAATTAGGATATGAAGGCCCTTGGATAGGAGATGGTAACAGTGGCAGTCATGATGGTGAGGCTGGTTTCCGTAACCTCTGTTCGTCATATTTTCCCCATCAAAGTGTCTTTAACACACTGGGAAAATGTTCACAAGTTCAGGCTATGAGACATTTTTAAACACCATTATCAGATCCTGAGCTGGTATAGATCAGTGTATTCCTATTAATTTAATTGTAGCTGTATTGATTTACAGCTGCTGAGGATCCATCCTCATAACTTATGCACATGAAATTTTTCATTTTTTTGGTGGTGGGGGTGGGTTGTTTGGGCTTCTAATAGGGAGCTAACCTCAATCTTAACTGTGGAGTGGCTACTTTTTTGTGTAATACCATCTCTTACTATGACACATGTCAGTGAGGGGGAGAGAAAGGGGGTGGGGGAGAGAGAGAGAGAGAGAGAGAGAATGAGAGATGTGGTGACCACTAAATGCACGCAGGGATCTAGGAAGACATCCTTGCAGTGAAATCCATCCTGCTGTATAGCCTGCCTTTTGCAGTTTGAAAATGGCTTCAGAGAGTACATTATTAATGGGGATAGAATGGTCAAAATGTCAGCTGCTGATGAAGAGGGCACCAACTTGCACATTTTTAAGTCCATTCTGTTACATTTCATTGCAGAAAAAATCCATCTTGAGGCTTGAGTGGTGTATTGATTATAATCAGTAACACATTTTATATAAGCTAAGGCTTACCCTCCTTAGCAGGAATTGTGCTGACAAAGAGAGTATATTAATGGATTCTAGAGATTGTTGGCATGTGAATACACCAGCTACAGACACACTGAAGACTTGTGTGACTTGTTCTGTTCACAAAGGAAAATGGTTTATTCAGTCACTTGGCAGTATAATTTTATGTTATTTTTTTTTCAGTATTACTTTTTATACTGTTAAGTCTTAGAACTGGTTAAATAACACAAGAAACAAAATTATCCAATTGCTGGAGATCTATTCTGCTTTGTCCCAATAATTACATTTAGGACACATGATGTTTTCGCCTCAAAGCTAAGAATCAACATCTTTGTGTATGGGCTGAAGGATCAAGCATCATGTAATAGTATTCCTAGCTGCAGGATGCAAAATTTTACTAATATTGAGAAAACTTGGTTTATTTTCACTATAAAAACCAGAATAGTACCTAAACATGAATATTGAGTATGCATATTTTTAAAAAAAGTTTTAAGAAGATAATGATACAATAGAAATAATATTATAACAGCACATTTTTTCCTGTTCCATGTTTTAAAACTAGTCCTTTTGTTCAGTTACTTTGTGTACTGAGCTGGCTGAAATGTTTGCCATGTTGCTTAACTTATTTGAACATCAACTTTCCATTTTGTAAAATGGAGTAAATTACTTGCTGTGGTTAAAAACTGAAAACATATTTAAGATGTATGAGGTGTAGCAAAGTAAAGTATGTTATTTAGAGGAAGGGAAGAACTCTGATCCTGAGGATGATGTAGTGGACAAGGAAGTAAGATGACACAGGGCTGTGCTACACCTTGTGTCAGTTTGCACAACTAATTTAGCCATTCTGAGCCAGTGTGTATTTGAATAATTGGAATAATGGTACTTTCTTCTTGGATTGAGGGAGGATAACCAATACTGTCATAGGTTATGACTACATTAGAGAGTTTTGTAGACAAATCCTAGGTTTTGTAGACAAAGCTCATGGAGTGTCTACACACAAAATGCATTTTGTTGACAAACTGTTGACTGTATGTAGATGCTCGGGGGGGGCGGGGCTTTTGTTAGCAGAGTAGATAAAAAGATTGATCTGCTTTTATGTGTAGACAGAATCTGTTGACAAAAGGTTTGTCAGAACATCTCTTCTGACAATAACTTAGCAGACAGATGTGTTTAGTGTAGATGTAGCCTTAATGTTTTGTATATGTGTAAACAATATGTAATATTAAGTCATAGCTGTGAAAATTGTATTCACATTAATTTGGGAGACACCAGCTTCTTGGCATCTTTTTTGAAAGGTATGAATGTGAATGCTCAAGCAAAAACCAATATTTCCATATGTTAGAAACCATCCAGAAAATGAAAGAAATGTATGAAATGTGGCAAAATTGCTCCTGTTTAATAGAAACTCGGGGAATTCGAAAAATAGTCAAATTGTTTTTAGAAAAAAATTCACTATGAGTATCTCATTCAACTTAATAAGCATTGAAAACTCTTCAGAGCCAGATGACCTCTGATTACTATAAGGCCCAAAAGGTTGGGGAGGTGGGGTGGAGATAAAAATGTCTGCATGCCTGCTTTGCACTCCCCTAACTCCTCAGAGCTGTAGGAAGATGACACAGCTTTTGTCAGCATATGAGAACCCTAAGGAGCTCTGTTACATGGAGCACACTCCCACACACATCTCCTTTTGCCTCTGGTGTGCCTGTGCCGGAGATGGTGGTACAGAACAAATTATGTCAGCCAGAAATTCTGCTCTGCTGGAGGAATCCTCAAATGGTTCGGGGATCTTTGCATCCTCTTTGCATTGCCTGAGTGGTGCAAAAGGGCTGGAACATGGGCAGTATTTGGCTCAGAATAACCTACCTTAAATAGCTCTAAAATTGTCACAGAAAGGTAGCTGTGTTAGTCTGTATCTTCACAAAACAAAAAAGCAGTCCTAAAGCACTTTAAAGACTAACAACATGATTTATTAGGTGATGAGCTTTCGTGGCACAGACCAACATCTGACAAAACAGGTCTTTGCCCATGAAAGCTTATGCTCTAATAAATCTGCTGGTGTACAAAGTGCCACAGGACTTCTCATTGTTTTTATTTATAATAATTCCTACAAATATTTTGTTCAGCCTTTATTTTCAGGGGTTCATAGCCTCAATATTTCAGTTTGAATTTTGGGTCCTCGTTAACCCCCCAAAATTTAAAATGCAGCTACCTAACATCTTCTAAATTTTAATAGGTTTAACTGTGAAACTATAGATTGACCCAGTGTGAAACCTGGAACAGGTTTGTGAACCTTTGTGATTCTTCTCATGAACTTAACCTGTATTCTCTATGCCTCAGTTTTCACACATGTGAAATAGGAGTACAGCTATTTCTCCTCACAGGTCATATTTGCAGAGTAATTAAGATAATGATGATGATTTATATATATTTTTATTATCTTCCATCTTCTCAGAGCTTAAGAGCAAACTTGCTGACAACACCTCTGGCTTTATCAATTACCAGGCTTGCCAGGACAGAAAGGTCTAAAAGGTCTGAATCTACTATGTATAAACATTGCAAAATATATCTAGCAACCCGTTTTGAATGATGCATTCAATTGAAGGGCAGTCTAGATAATGCAAAAGGAAATTTCATGGGCTGAGCATGAGGGACAACTTTCTTTTTTGTTATCTTCTCATTCTTCCATCTTTTCAACAAAGTAGTACTCAGACATAGCTGTATTCTTCCTTATGTTAGCATCAGTTAAAAAGGGAAAAATGTTGCCTATTTGTCAGGGTTACTTTCTCCAGAACAATAGGCTGGACCCAGGTTTGGCAGATTAGTTTATGTAAATAAATACAGTGGTTTTGACATTTTATACAGAGGATAATGTTTAACAGATGGGTCAATGATTTATTATTACATTGGAATTTAATATTTCTGAATGACATTTTTAATTTAGTTTACAATTTGGAATGAAACAAAATAACAGTAATGTAGCACTTTAAAGACTAACAAAATGATTTATTAGGTGATGAGCTTTCATGGGAGAGACCCACTTCTTCAGATCATGAATCATTCTACTAAGATTCTTTGAGGATGGATTTGTCTCCGACTGGTTGGCTCTGAACAACCTCAGTCACCAGAAACAGGAGACTACCATCATGAAAGGATTGATGGATTTGGTTGATTAGAAAAAAGAAAATGACAGGTGATCAAAATTTTCATAGCTGCATAATTAAGCTGAACTGCTGAAGAAACAAAGCACCATATTTTGTCACTGGAGGTAGCTCTTTATGAGATGATGACTAATCACTGATCTTTGCTCTCTACCTGTGGAACAGTTGTTCTGGGAGAGAAGTGTAATTTGCTTCTTTCTTATTAATGTGGTGAGTTAAAGTATATTTTAGAAAACACAATTCTTTTAAAATAGGTGATTTAACAATGCATTTTCCCTTTATTCTAAGAAGGTGGTTATCAATCCACTCTACTTTTAGCTGTTTTTTATTAGCTTCAGGAGCATGTTTTATTTGGAGTGAATGAATGACCCCTTACCAACAGATAGCTGTAAATACATGAAAAGCTGAAGTTTTTTGAGGCATGACTCCAAATGCCACTGCAAAATCAATAATAAAAATCAATACTTTGAATGTGCTGTACTTTGCTTAATCATTTTTTAAAATTATTTCAGTGCAACATAGTGGGACAGATCTGAATGGAGAAAATTGGCTCAGATCCATTGGCTGCAGTGGGATTGCACTGGTTTATACCTTGCTCTAGATCTGGTCCACTATCTTCACTGATGCACTATGAAACTACATTTAATACCATTTCAACCCATGCAGTTATATATTGGTGCAGAATATTCTTCAAAATCTCAATGGCAGGCCACATGTAAATGAATTCTTTACTGGGTGATTCTTTGAACTTGTCTACATTCTAAGTGCTGCAGCATTTTGTTGTAGCACAGGGGTTGGGGGTGCAGTATGATTGGCTGGTGGGCATCAGGCTCATCCATCTCATTAAAAATATTGAATTACATTACTCTTTTTATGTACGTGTATTCACATTTGAATACCAATTAATGTTTTTACATTCTACACACTTACTGTCTTACACATACCAAAAGGTTTCTTTTCATATGAACATAACCAAAATTTTCATCAGTTTGGATTACATTAGACAGACTGGGAGGAGGGAGGCAGCTAAAAATGGGGCCCAGAGTAAAAAGTTCTCTTACTCTTGCTGTAGCATGTAGTGAATATCATTCTCCCATCAGTGTCAGCAATCTTCCTTCTCAAGGTGTGGTAGCTAGGTTGATGGAACAATTTCCCATTAACCTAAGTCTGTCTGTATTGGGGAGTTAAGTTCATTTAACTGAATCATTCTAAGGTAAAGCTGTTTGACACCCCTACTATGTAATTGAACTAACCTAATTTCATAGGTTAAACCAGGCCTTATTGAATTAGCCAGTGTACACGCAATCACTTTAGAAGAAAGAAAACTAATACATAGCTTCCCAAATATACTTTATGTGTTTGTTTAATGTGTGCAGTTCAGCTTTAATGATTCATAATAACACATCATATAGGTAAATGTTCTGAAGAATATTTTGTAAAAGTACAAAGTCTTAGTAGGATTAGACATCAATGCAGGGCTCTGCTCCTATAACATTGCTAATAAGGGGAGAGAATTATTGGAGCAGTTTATCTAAAGCTTACTCAGTATGCATAGTGCTCACTCATACAAGTAGTTGCATTATCGTTAGTGGAAGTATTTCTTTGTGTAGGTGATATCCCTTGTTAGGACTGCACAAGTGGGTCCTATGTTTCACATGGATTACATTCTCTGGCATACGTTGTGAGATGTATTTTTAGAAATGCTGAGTATTTGCATCTCCTATTAACTTCAAATGAAGTGGAGGATGCTCAGCACCTCCGACAATTATGTCCTGATTTGCAAATGGGCAATTAAAATATTTTACGTTATTTTATCAAATTAATGTTGGTGTGAGAACCTCTACTTTCTCAGTTACTGACTTCAGATATACGAAAATGTAGCCATCATATTTAATTAATATAATTATTTGCATTTAATATATATCAGTTTGGTCCTGCAGTTCTTATTCAGGGAAGACTCCCATTAGAGCTAATGACAGTTTTGTGTGAGTAAAAAGTTCAGGTTGGTGCCCTCCATTAGTGTATCTTTTCTAAGGTAAATAATCTGACTGTTGTTGCTTCTAGAATGATCATTCTGTTTAATTTCTTACTGTACTTTGCTTTGTCTTTAGCTGATTTGCTCTACTCTGTCTGTGACACCTTATTTATTATCAGTTGGCACAACCTGTATCTGGTACCTCTACGAATTACTGTGCAGATTATACCAGATTAGGTCATACGGCAAATTTTACCTTTGAATGAAAAAGATAAAAAGGCCACTTATTGCAACATACAAATCAACTTTGAATCTAGCTCTCATTTTCATACAAAAAAACAATATGACTTCCTATACTTAACATACTAGGTGTCCTCTAGTCAGATACATTTTGTCAAACTTCATTTATAATTTTCAGGCAGATTTCTATGGGAATTATAAAGAATATTCTGCCAAAGTACATTTCTTGCTTGAATTTAGATAAATTTAGTGGTTGAATTAGACATTGTGATAATCTTTGGATGAGACTTCATCCACATTTATTAATTAAAATAATTGTTAATAGGGTGCATTTCCTTATTTTTGTATTCATAAAAAAAGATCAGGAGAATTCTGTTTACAAGTCAAAGACACTAAGTGTCTATAGATTTTAAGTGTATTTTTATTTAATTAATTTGTGTCAGTTGTTTTTCCTGCTACCTCTTTAGATTTTCTCTATTCTGTAAAAGATTATCAGTATAGATGATTTGTATTCATAGTAAAGACAACACCAATCAACATTACACCCACATCTAGAGGACTGTGTCAGTTAAATCATACCAGGAGGCAGTGCTTAGCCTTTCTGCACTTGGAGGAGAAATTGGGTTGTGATTTAAATGATGCAATTCTGTGGTCTGAAAGGTCAATGACTGACAAAAAGGGGATTTAGTTATATGTTCCAACATCATTACAGTATTACAAAGTATATGAATATATGTATCATGAATAGATATTATTTCCCTAATGTTATCTTAAGTTTGTGAAATATATTCCTCCATTGCATTTGGAATACTGGCACTCAAATTTCTGAAAATGTATCAACATATACTGGGGGGGGCAGTAAATGTAAGTTTTCATTTAATTAAGACTGGTTTCTGCACTTAATTTCTGATTTACTAGAGAAGCAAAACTCGGGTCAGTCAAGGGCCAGTCTGCTAGTATATGAGGAGACCTTATCCTTTTGATAAGTTAAAACTCAATGGCTCCTTGGCTGTTGCTGGGGAATACGCAGCCAGCGTGTGCTCTGTTTTAAAAGTAGCTACCTTTGTATTCCCTGAAGATAAACCAGCTGAATGCTAAAGACTACAAGAAATTACACTAGCTCCCAGTTACCAAGGATCTGTTCCCACACTCAGATTGCAGGTGTGCTGGGAAGTCTGTGTCACATCCCATTTCCCATGGCCCCAGTGCTGGTGCTAGCTTCAAGAAGAGAGACTGGTGTAGTGTCTGCTTTGCCAACTCTGCAGAGTCTTGCTACACTGCAGCAAATATGGCTTGGTATGTTGAAGAGCCGTTTTGCAGTGCTGGTACAGTACAAAGCAACTAGGATGCAGCTGTGGAGTACATATTTCTGATGTAAGTGAATATTTATTCACAGTTTTAAGAAGATGTCTTACAAAGGCAGCAATACTAAAATTTTGAGAGAGGACGAAAATGTGGCTTCATTGAAATCAATGGCAGAACTCCCTTCAACTTCAATTGGGCCAAGGTTTTGCATAGAGTAGTTTACAGTGACCTTCCTCAATGAAGCTGCTTTCTTTTTGATCCTGCTTTTTTAGGCCCCATGCAATGACAGCACCATTAGCCAAATTCTTCCTTGTTCAAAGCCAAAGTCCCTAGGCTTTATGTAAGGCTTCTCTGCAAAACTACTGAGGAAGAGACCCTCCCTGAAGGCCAGGGAGTGTTAGCAGCTTCCCCTGCTTTATTGCAACATGTGGTTTTATAGGAAGAGGGATGGTTTGGCCTACTGTGCAGAATTAATTGGCATTTTGTTTTCTATTGTAACTGAATATATCATTGCTTATTGATGTGCTTATTGAGGAGTCAAGAATCCCTAAGCAACTCCTGTACGTTGAACTCTTCCAGGGCAAAAGAATTAAGGTAGGCCTCACAAGAGGTATAAAGACTATGTGAAGACCAACATTGCTCATGTTGGATTAAAGCCAAAGCAGCTAGAGCAGCATGTAGAAGACAGAACAGGCTGGCGTGCTCTCGTATGACACGTATATAACAACTTGGAAGGGCAGCGATGCATACGCCTGATCGATGCTCATGAGAGGAGGAAAGCAACAGCAGCAGCTGCACCGACAGAGCCAGGGCAATTCCTTTGCCCCTGCTGTGAATGCCCATGCTGTTCAAGGCTTGGACTCCTCAGCCACATGGGAGTCTACAACCAATGACCCTGTGCCAACTCAAGACGTCATCATCAGACATGACAGACTACCAAGATTGATGTGCTTCTCTGAAACATAGTATTACAATTACTTAAGTGAGGAATTCAATCACGATGATGCATCTTATGTTTCAGTATGGGCTGGAGGCTTTAATCTCAAGTCCTTATTCAGGCAAAATTCCCCGAAACTTTAATGGAGCCTTGACTGAGTACCAAAGTAACCTAAATGCAGATGCAAAAATGCAACGTGAGGGCAGAGGGCAAGTTGCACAAAGGAATTTTCAGCTCTGAATCACTTTATGTCTTTCATATAGTAGTTCGGGGGAGGGGGAGAGTTAGAGGATAAGTGGTTTGGAATTATGATTATCCTGTTTCCACCTGCACAAAAAAAGTCAACAACCCAAAAAAAAAAAAACCAAAACAAAATAAAAAAAAAACAAAACCCATATAGTAGGCAAGAGTAAGCTGTTATTACAGCTATGAGACTGTAGCAGCTTTGGTGTAACTACAGTGCTTTTATATAGCCAGTGAGTTTATTCTGTTTCCACCAACCCTCTGAAAATTCCTGGTGCAAACAGTGGTTATTTAGACTTTGTTTGGTGGGCTGACTGATTCTGAGTGATACATGTAGGATTCAGCAACTATTAGCAACTGACCAAAACTAGGTTTCTGATGGATCTTGTGTGTGGTTTGAAAACTTATATTCCAAGTGTGACAAGCTGTTTGACCATCCCTAAAGGGTCGTGTTCTTCCAGGCGTCTCCTTGTGGGCCTCAAAGACTCGGGGATGCCCCCTTTGTTGCCCTGGGACTTCCTGGAGGCAAGGGTCTCCCTTTACTGAGCCATGTAGTACATAGGCCAGTCTGAATTTAGGGTGGAGGAGGTTCCCTTCTCCTCCTGCTTCAAGCTGTTCTGGCCCTACACCAGTTGGTCAGCCCTTCCAAGGTGGAAGGGGGGAGTCCAGTCCCACCCAGTGCTCTGGACACCGGCCCAGGCACCCTAGGCAGGGAGGGAGCCAGTGGAGCTTTTTGCCCCTGCTCCATACCAGATTTCTCTCCCTGGGCCTTTTCACCCCACCACCAAATTCTGAGACCTTTCCACAGTACCATGTCACTGTGCTTGTGCTTGTGCTTGTGCTTGTGGTCAGGTCAGGTCAGGTCAGGTCAGGTCAGGTCAGGTCAGGTCAGGTCAGGTCAGGTCAGGTCCAGCCTTGCTCTCTCTGGGCACCACACTCCCTACCCTCCTGCTGCCTGAGAAGAGCCTTTTATAGAAGAGCCTGAGAGACTTGGTTAGTCCCAGGTGCTTCCACTCCAGCCTGATGCTGGTTGCCCCTGATGAGCCACAGCTGCCTATGCAGCCTGCGGGACTGTGCTCTCTGGGAACTTACAAGGGGAACAGAAAGGGCCTCCCCCAATGCCCAAAATGTTCCCCTTCCCCCAGGCACCTGTTGGCTGCAGACTGTGATCTGCCACATAAGTAAAAATAGCGAAAAGGTTGGGAACCACTGTAGCAATGAATTCTTGTAGAACATAGTTCCACATAGCACATGGTAAAAGTGACCATGAAAGGTAGTCAGTGCTTGAGCTTCTGATCTTTCCCTTTTTAAAATACATTGAAAGCATTTTTTCTTATGGGTTGGAGAGCATTCAAAACAAAAAAGCAGTCCGGTAGCACTTGAAAGAGCAACAAAATAATTTATTAGGTGATGAGCTTTTGTGGGACAGACCACTTCTTGGGTTTGAGTTCAGGTTTCAGTTGTGCTCTCAAAGTTTGGAGATCTATCATTTTTGAGTTCCCAGTTTAAGACTTAGGATTCAAGATAGGAATCCAAAAACTGAGACACCTGTAACCCAAGGATCTCTTGATGCAAACGTCCAGAGGACACAAGTATATGTAGGGGTACAGGGATTCTGTCAGTTCACCAAAAGAATGTCATGTAAAGTCTCTTCTGACATCTTTGGTTTTCATAATCATTGTGAGATGTATGTACAGAAAATGTTTATAGATTTCTACTAAAGATCTCTAGATCTGAGACTTAAGTCATCAAAAGGCAGGAGGGAAGAGATGCTTATCTTATTCTGGCTGGTGGTATGCAAATTAAGTATAGTTAAAAAGAAATGTCTAGTAAACCCTAAACAAATGCTAGTCAATAGGTTTAGAGGGCTGGAATAGAAAGCAAACAGACAAACAAACAAATAAACAAATAAAAAAAACAGCAGCAGTTATGCTGTCAAAGGGTAATTCAGAGAGAATTAGAAACTGTATCTGGGGTAGAGAAGAACACCCAGATATTCTTTGAGTTGTGAGGACAAACCGTCAGCTGGCTTGATTTTAGGAGAAAAGGTTTCAGGCAAATTGACTGAAAATGCTGGGGAAAGAGCTTGTGGTAATCTATCCCATATAGGCAATTGCCTTGTTAGTTAAATGTAATGATTTTGTTTCATAGGTCACCATTTGTTTCCAATATTCTCTCCATCAGCTGAAAAATAATAATAATAATAAAAACATGTTGTTGTTTTCCATTATATAAAAATGTTTTGTGGTAAGCAATGTAGTGATCCTAAGTTGCACCTTACAAGTTTGTGTGTGCTATTCATTTATAGTGGATCTAAGAATTCTATTAGATTAGGGCTACAGTGTAGCCCTAGCTTGAAATAAATTATGCAATTTGCACAACACATAAATGGTAAATTTTCACAATGGAGCGGGGTAACTAGTGGTGTTCCCCAGGGGTCAGTCCTGGGACCGATCCTGTTCAACTTGTTCATCAATGATCTAGAAAATGAGGTAAGCAGTGAGGTGGCAAAGTTTGCAGATGACACCAAGTTGTTCAGGACAGTCAAAACCAAAAGGGATTGTGAAGAACTACAAAAAGATCTCAGCAAACTGAGTGATTGGGCAGCAAAATGGCAAATGAAATTTAATGTGGGTAAGTGTAAGGTAATGCATGTTGGAAAAAATAACCCAAATTACACGTACTACATGATGGGGTCAAATTTAGCTACGACAGATCAGGAAAGGGATCTTGGAGTTATAGTGGATAGTTCTCTGAAGACATCCACACAATGTGCAGCGGCAGTTAGTAAGGCAAATAGGATGTTAGGAATTATTAAAAAAGGGATAGATAATAAGACAAAAGATATCATACTTCCCCTATATAAAACTATGGTACGCCCACATCTTGAGTACTGCGTGCAGATGTGGTCTCCTCACCTCAAAAAAGATATATTGGCATTAGAAAAGGTTCAGAAAAGGGCGACTAAGATGATTAGGGGCTTGGAACGGGTCCCATATGGGGAGACGCTAGAGAGACTGGGACTTTTCAGTTTGGAAAAGAGGCGATTGAGGGGTGATATGATAGAGGTATATAAAATCATGAATGGTGTGGAGAAAGTGAATATAGAAAAATTATTTACCTTTTCCCATAATACAAGAACTAGGGGACACCAAATGAAATTGATGGGTAGTAGGTTCAAAACTAATAAAAGGAAATTTTCCTTCACACAGCGCACAGTCAACCTGTGGAACTCCTTGCCCGAGGAGGCTGTGAAGGCCAGGGCTCTATTAGGGTTTAAAAAGGAGCTTGATAAATTTTTGCAGGTTAGGTCCATAAATGGCTATTAGCCAGGGATAAAGTATGGTGCCCTAGCCTTCAGAACAAAGGCAGGAGATGGATGGCAGTAGATAAATCACTTGATCATTGTCTTCTGTTCTCCTTCTCTGGGGCACCTGGCATTGGCCACCGTCGGCAGATGGGATGCTGGGCTGGATGGACCTTTGGTCTGACCCAGTATGGCCATTCTTATGTTCTTATGTTCTTATTGCACAACTTATTTCAAAACATCTTATTTCAAACCCAGTGCAGGCTACTCAGCATCAGAGTTCCAAGCAAGTGCTTATTTCGAACATCCTGGTAACCCTCATATGACAAGCGTTAGCGGGAACAAAATAGTGTGGTCAAAATAGCCTTGCTATTTTGAGTCTGGTGTTTGGCCATGAAGTTTCTATTTTGGGATACAAATGTATCCTGAAATGGAAATAATAGTGTAGCTTTAGCCTTACTGTTCAGTAGAATGAGGAGCTAAGCACTCCAGAGGGGGATGTTGGGGTGGGCTGGAGGTTAGTGTAGGCTAGTTGCTAGCCTGTACAGGGAGAGCTGGGTATGGGAGGCAGAGGTTGGTATTTTCAGGGAGCTGCTCCAGTGCAGGCACAGATAAGAGTTACTGTAAAGGCACATGGTGATAATGAAGTGTTCCTCACCACCTTAAGTAGCCCTGGGAAGAATCCCAATGCCACAAGTTAGTGAATATTTTTGAAAAGGTAGGAATTAATAATTTTGAAACATTTCAAATTGTAATTTTAAGGGTCAGATAGCTTTTATACTCAATAAGTTATTTTATATTGCAAATCATGCCCTGCAGGTATTTTTTTTCTCCTGCAATGCAAGTGAAAAACAGTGAAATTGTTCTTACAAAATTAAATCACTTCTAGATGAGTTACTTTAGGCATGGGTGGGGGAAGCAGTTGCTGAACTGCTAACCCCCAAACCAAAACCATTCAAGGCAAGTACTGACACATTTTGGCTATTGCAACACTAGAAGTCAAAGCTTGAAAAAGTGGTTAGTCTCTTTTAAAACAGATGCCTGCTTATGACTGAGGACAGATTAGCCTCTGAGCCTGAACAGTTTCTTTTATCATTAGTATGCAAATCTGATCTGCTTCAGGGTTCTTCCTCTTTCTAAAATTACAATCCATTCAGTCTTTCCCAGTGAATAATCTTGCCCAAGAGGTTTATTTTGCATACCTGTGTACTATGAATGGCAATTTTCAAAATCTCCTCTGCTGTTTTAGGTCACTAAGATGTTCATTTAGTATATTTAAAGGAAATAATGTCCCAAATACAAACCTGATAATTTAAAGATTAAATGTCTGTTACCCCCACAAGAAAACTGTGTTTATACCATTTTTGTGTAAGTGTATTTATTTATTTAATAAACATCCACTTGCATGGAGCAACAGGCAAGATTGGGACTTTCGATCAGTGAAGGGCAACCCAGGTTAGTATGTGTACTGCAGAGTGGCCCTCATTCTTCTCAGTGATCTGCAAGATTGTCATAAGCAAGACAGCCTCCCAGTATAAGGTGCTTTTGCTAACTGGGCTTATGTACCAACAATTTACAGAGTGCATTGACTCTGAACCATAGGAGGGAGCACAAAGTTTTCACAATGCTGCGTGCAGTCAGCATGTAACTCACTTCTCGTGCCTTTGCTTTAAACGTGTGTCACTTTTGTAATACAGGTAAGCAGAGAGGGGAGGGCAAAACAATGTCAAAAAAACCAAGCAGATTTCAGCAACCCTTTGTAAGGACAATGGTAAACAAAATGTCTCATGGGCCGAAAAAAATTCCCAATGGGCCACGTGCAGCCCTTGGGCCACAGGATTGCTGCCACTGCTTTAGATAGTATGCTGTCATGGGTAACAACCACATCTGTCCTCATTCTGTGTGGCAGAGAGCACTCTTTGATGTATTGCGTGTCAGCACCCCAGTGAAATCAGATTCATATATAAGGGGCAAATTTCTCATCTGACTTGTACTAATAGTCTCTTTCACACACTCAATTTATTCTGCGTATGAAATTCTCAGTTCAGCATGGTCTAGTATTTAGAGCAGGGGACTGGAATTCAGGAGACCTGCCATCTATTTCTCATTTTTTCCAGTGGCTTGCTGTGTCTGACCTTGTGCAAGTCTAACGGTCTGTCTAGGCTTTGTTTTTTCCTGTGTGTAAAATGGGGAGAATTTGGAAAAAATGAGTATGTAGCACATTGGAGATTTTCAGATGAAAGGTGCTTTTACAATATAAACCATTATTGTTGTTCTCTTATTGGCCACTGGGAGTTTTGTATGGAATAAGTGCATTTTATGCTGCAGAGATTTACAGTGCTTATCATAGAGGAGAAATTTGCCCTAGGTATTAATAGAACTAGTATGTAAAAGAGAGTTGTGGAAAAATAGATAATGCAAAAAGATATTTAAAGTATATTTTTACCATTATTTTTTATGAGTTTGTCCGAGTGTTGGAGATCTGCTGAAAAATTGCTGCTGTGAGCCTTTTGGCAGGGAATATTTTAGAAAGATACTTCCTCCTGTAGGGAATCTTAAAATCTTCAGGGTTTCTTTGTTAGACCTCCCAATACAAATTCAATACATTGGAGCAGACAGGATGGATAGAATTTAAAATCAAAAAGATTTAACTCAGTGTTTCTTATGTATGGATTTAAATTACTTAAATTTAATCATGCTTTGCATTTGTATACTTTAGTTATTTTCCTAAGCAGTAGTTATCATATTGATTTGCAATTAAGCATAGCTTTTACACTAATTTTGGTGCTTCTTTATCTAGCCATGGAGATATGCTATATCTATAAATGTGTAAGCAATTAGATGACTTAATTTACATTTAATTCAGATTCAGTTATCACATTTTGTACTAGAAAATGATACATTTCTTGTATGCTAAATTTTTTAGGGCTTGTCTACATTTAACCAGTGATCAGCTCTCTGGAGATGAATCTCCTGGGGGTTGATTTAGCAGGTCTAGTAGAAATGAGAGAAACTGACTGCTTGTTGCTCTCTTGTGGACCCCAGTACTCCCTTGAGGAATGAGGGAGGTGGATGGGAGAGTTTCTTCTGTCAACGTCCTACTGTGGGGATGCCACAGAAATTCAGCTTAAAGCGTATTTACTCGAGTTATGCAATTCACATAGCTGGAGTTGTGTATCTCTTAAGCTGACCTTCTCCCTAAGTGTAGACCAGCTCTAATGGGTGATTTGTATCAAGCTCAATTTGGACGGAAATTCAAATTGAATTAAAAATGCACTTATCAGAATGTTATTTATCATGTAATATTACCTTAAATGTACTGGAATAGAGAAGAAAAATGTTTATCGAAATATCTTTTGCTTTTAATATAGACTTATTAATCCAAGTATTATCTACAGTTAGTGACTTGAGCTGATTGGAAACAATCATCATATCCTTCAATGTTTTAGAACCAGTAGATCCCAATTTCTTACCTACAGTTTCTATTCATAAATTGAAAGTTTGTTTTTTCTTTTATCCTACTTTTTCATCTCCTTGTTAATTTATTAACTTTGAATGAACTAATCATCGAAGTGAACTAGTTGAACAAAAAAGAAATGAAAAATAAATTTTCTTTCTGTCCTAAGAGAGGAAGCGACTTCTGTCAATAGCTGCTTTAGAAATTCAACAAATTCTGACTCCTGGTGCTAAGCCTATGCCTTCTCTCAGTTTAGTGCTTTACCTTTCATTAAAACTTGGCAGCAAATATATACTACTTTGTGTTTTTTCATTAATTAAACATTTTAATCTATTAAAATAATTTAGGCCAGAACATAACTTGAGAATTACAAATTATAAAAATTAGTTTTATAGCATCATATTGTGTCACTCTTATTGTAGAACCTGCAACTTCATTATATCCAAATGCTGAAGCCATTTGTAATATGTTAAAATGCCACTGAGCCTATGAAACAATGGCCGTGTCTACACGTGCCCCAAACTTCATTTCAAAGTTTACTAATGAAGCGCTGAAATGCATATTCAGCACTTCATTAGCATGCGGGCGGCAGCGGCACTTCGAAATTGACGCGGCTTGCCACCGCGCGTCTCGTCCAGAAGGGGCTCCTTTTCAAAAGGACCCCTCCTACTTCGAAGTCCCCTTATTCCCATCAGCTCATGGGAGTAAGGGGACTTCGAAGTAGGCGGAGTCCTTTCAAAAAGGAGCCCCGTCTGGATGAGACGTGTGGCGGCAAGCCGCGTCAATTTCGAAGCGCCGCTGCCGCCCGCATGCTAATGAAGCGCTGAATATGCATTTCAGCGCTTCATTAGTAAACTTCGAAATGGCCATTTGCGTGGCCATTTCGAAGTTTGGGGCACGTGTAGACGTAGCAGTAATAGAAAGAAGGGGAAATAGATTAAAGGTGAATTATGGGCAAAAGGGAGACTCCCACAACAGTGAAGGAGGAGAGAGCCTTTCAAATGAGCACTTTTTGTCAGGGCCTTACTACCATTAGATTTGGAATAGGAGAGAATCAACAGCCCACTTAAAAGTTTGCCTTTGCTAGCATTTTTGGTTGACTCCTTTCTTCCAATGAAGTTAAGTATTAGCACAGCTTCTGTGAAGTTTTACTAAATAGCATATTCAAAGTTGATAGTGACAGAAATGAGGGGTCTGATACTGTCCCGTATATGTGTGGTGTTTGAGCTCCCAGAATTCAGTCTCACAAATCCCAAATGTGGAATGGATTTGTTTTCCCCTATCATTAAATCAGTAGGCAACCCATGTGTGACTGGCTTACATGGCCATCTGGCTTTAGTGCCTACCTGAAGACCTGTTAAGTTTAAACTGCGGGCCTTCAGATGGCAAATTAATCCTGTGGCATTTTAACTGGTCAGCTCTTGCTTCTCCTGTATAACCCCTTCTATCTACCATGTTCAATAATGCCTCACAAGCAATTGGGCTTTTTCCAAGTCTGGGCTTTAGCTAAGCCAAGGTAAAGTTTCTACATAAACATGCAATAAAACTGTAATGAATCCGTTGTCTCTGGAATGCTGAACAGCATGGGTTTAGTTACTGAAACCTCATATATAAATGCTGTATTCAAGCAGAGTTCCCCTGTCACACTTGGCTACTAAGTTCACTGGCATCTCATAACTGCACATGCAGGTGAGCTGTATAATGTTAATGGAGACTTTACTGCCAGGTTCTGTCCCAGATTAACACTGTAATAAACATAAAGCATACCAATAACAGTTTTATGGGAAACTATACACAGGTGTTCTAGCACCGAAAACTTACAATCTACTGATCAGACATTAGGAATGTATTAGGACAATTTTGATACCAGTCACTTGAACATACTAGAGTTTTGGTTCAAATGATACTGCTTATATAATGAGAGGAGATTCTGGTTTCAGATTGTTTCTTCACGAGAACAGTGGATTCATATTGTTCTGTGAAGAGTTAAGCTTAGGAGAGACCATAAAGTGGCCACACATCATGTTAGACTATGCCTCCTTTCCCTTTCACGCACAGGTGGATGGGCAGGGAGAGAGAGAGAGAGAAGTTGTGTCATGAAGCTGGTTCACTATGCAGACTAGACATAAAGCGAGACCAGATGCTAGAGTGGCAGGCAGTGATCAATATCATTTGCTTTTCCCCCTTGCTCTTAAATTTATTTGTTCTCCTGTAATAATCTTGTTTTCACATGTCAATTAATAAGCCATGTTCCAAAAATAAAAACAAGGAAATATAAGTCTGCCATCAAAATCAAATTGTAAGAAAAATGGGAAAAAAATCCCTTTCATATGGATGCTGAAGTTGAAGATTTTTATGTTCACTCTTACTTTCAAAAGAGCACAACAAATAGAAGAGTTTAAATAAAAGTGCTCACAGTTACAATTTAATAGAGTCCCTCATTCTCTTCATAGGAGAGTGTAGGGCAGGGGTGAGCAATAATTTTTGATGGGGGGCACTCCAAGAATTTTTGAAAGTGTTCAAGGCCTGTCCACATCCATGATATTAATGGAGGAGGTGTGAGGTCTGGGATGAATACTTGGTGCAGAAGGTAGTTTGGGTAAGGGATTGGGTGCAGGAGGGGTTCTGGGGTCTGAGCTGGAGTTTGGGCAAAGGAGGTGGGTGTGGCCTGGGACAGCAGACTGGGTTGTAGGAGCGGGTACAGGGGTTTTGGCCAGTGTTCTCTATTTTTCCATCCGTGGGCAGAATAAATTTTATTATGTACACTGAAGCATGTGTGGATATGCACCACCAATAGACACACACTGCCGGCTGTGGGCACTCTGGTAATCAGATGAGTGGCACCTGAATTTCTCCTGGGTGGCTGCCAAAGCACATATCTTACAGACAAGACTGGCTTAAGCTGTGACCTAGGGCAGGATGAGGTTGTGACCAAGGATACGTGGTCTGTGGGTTAGATCTGGTGGCTTGGCAGGCTGGATCTGGTCCTCAGGCCATATCTTGCCTGCCTCTGGTGTAAGTAAGTTTGATGGATTTTACCAGAGAATCTCAGCCAAAGAATTGTCTATCCCCTCCAAGATTGCTCTGAAAGTCTCTAGTTGTTGGGCAGGCAGACTTTCAAACCAGAGTCTAGTGACTGAGCCTGTGCACATGCACATGTGCCTGTTGCTTCCATAAGGGTCAGCATAAGGCAAATACATCATTTAAATTTCAATTAAGATAATTTAAGGGGTACAGTGAAGGCCAAGGGATGTTTTCACACACAGGACCCTAAGGTAGAAGCCACTCTTAAATCGGGCTCTCTTAAACATCCAGAAAGACTTTCAGCTTCCTGATTTGCACTTGCAAATGCTGATTTGAGCAAGAAAACACAAGTTTTTGCCAAGATATATGCTTTTGAAATTGTGAATCATATATTTGTCCATCTTACCAGCAGTCCATTTCCACTTAAACAGTTACCTTGGACTCTGGTATTATTTTTAAACCCACGATCAGAACAGTTAACACATCTTTAGCTTTATCCCTGTTTATTTTTTTGTGTTAGCCAAATTCATGTGTATGCACAGATATGTCAAAGGCAGCACTTTCAGACCTTGTTTTGCTTTTTCATGCCTTGGGTTGTTGTGTAAATATAATCTCATTTTATAAAATATGTATAATAAACAGGGTTTGAAATTCATTAAACAATTTAGCTTTGCCCGAACTATTAATCTCAGCAGCCATGTATTGGTTTGAATGCTTGAAAGCAATGGAGATTATCCCTTAATTAATTCTATTGAGGGATTCTGCTGCCATCATCAACCACAATAAGGCTTCATAAATTAATTTTGTAAGGAATATATAATACTTTTTATTTAAAAATTAGAAGTAATACTGGAAAGTATATGTAACAAAAGGTAATTTTTACATGTATGTCTCTGGCATATGCTAATTAAAAAGTTACACCTTTTTGTAGTACAGGTTGAACCTCTATAATTCAGATCTTTTTCGTCTGGCAAACTCTGTAATCTGGTATGATTTCAGTTAGGTGGATGACTGCTTGTCATGAATGTCGCCGTGTTTTCCGTGGTCCCATAAAGTTTGTTTACAGCCTCCATTCCTGTGTCTCAGTGTTCTCTGCTGTTATTTAGCTGTAATTTACCCCATATATCTTCTAAGAGCCCAGTAAGCAGTGGACATATTGGTAGTATGGTAAACAATATTGACCGCCTGTGTTCTGGCAAATCCCCAATATGCTCCAATATGATTTATAGATTATGAAGATCTGCATAGTATCAGATCAACACCACTTCCTCTCTTTCCCCCTTACTCCCTCACACCTAGCTGTTACCTGCAAAACCGTGCCCCCCTCTCTTCAGCAGAAATGCCTCAGCTTCATCACCATGACTATTTCACATGCTTAGATGAACAGGCAAATTTATTCCAGAAGAAGCAAAATACATCTTGTGAGCAGCATGTGTGTTTACATTCTGACTATTTAACTACCATTTTTCAGATTAAATCCATGTTGTTTACATACGTTCCACTAACATATTGTAGAAATAGTCTGAGCCAAAACCCCACAGAAGAGTAAAACTCCATTGACTCTAATGGGGTTGGGATCAGATGCTTAATGCTGGTCTGGGAAAGAAATTTGTAGTGATGCAAGACCTTTGAGTTCACCAATGGCAATAGAAATAGGTCATAGAAACATGTCTATGTGGTTTACTAGCTGGAATGTTAAATTATGTTAATCCATCTGATGATGTTATGGGAGATAAGACCAAGTCATACTTGACTAAAGAAAACTAAGACATGAATTTAAGCCTATTGATCAAATTGGTTATGAAGAGACAAGAAACAAACAACTATTAATATTGTTTTGATTCTATATTTAATTGTTTAATAGAATCTTTATATGTTAATTATATTTATATATCACAGTAAACCTGAATGCCTTTTGGCCTCTAGTCAATAAAAAGGCTTTAATATTCACCTGAATATACATATATGTAGAATTTGTAACTGGAGATTTGTACATGGGAATCAAAGAACACTAAGTATTGTGTTCTAAAACAAAGTTCATGTCTTAAAGGCTTATATCATGGTTTCCTAAACCAGGGGACATGTCCCCCTTGAGGAGGCGTGAAGAAATTCCGGGGGGGGCATAAGGTGACCCAACCCTCTCATCTTCCCTCTCCCACCACCCCAAGAAAGAGTTGGCCTTTGTTTCTGGCTCTCAGCCCCTGCCATTTCACATGGGTGACCCGGTGCAGCCGCTATAGAAAGCAGGCAGCTGGCAAAGGCCCACATGGAGCTAGTTGCTTCCTGCAAAGGTGAGCAAGTGTGGGTGGGGGAGAGGAGGAGGATGGGGTTAGATGGTGGCTGGTGGTGCCTGGCTTTGGGGAAGGGGAGGGGCGCTGGCGGGCAGCCCTGGTAGTACAGGGCTCTGGCAGCTGGCCAGCTTGTGTTGCACCAGGCACCCACAAGGTGGAGCATGTGCCATTAGCCTGGATGGTCCATAGTCGGTCTCCTAGGATTTCCCAACTTATGAAGAAAATGCAGCAGCATCTGTCACATTAAATTCATTTGTTTGTGATGTTAAATTATGTATTTATTAAACTTTTGGGCCAAGAAAAACTATTTGTGCTTAGTTTTAATTTTAAATAACATTTTTGTATCAAGATTTTGTTTAAGTTTCCAATTGATTTTTTTGTTAAAAGTGGGGTTGGATGATGGTAAAGAAGAGGTGGGAGGCATGAGGGTTTCTAAAAATCAAAGGGGGGCATGATGCTGAAAAGTTTGGGAACCAATGGTTTATATGAATAGCAGGGAATGTACGTATCTTAGATTGTGCAGAGTCCTGTGAATGTGCTCTCACTGTTGTAACCTTTTTACAGTTGTCTTGCTTCTTTCTAAGAGGAAGGATGAGTTTTTTTAAGAAAATGTTTAATGTGATAGGTTTTTTACCAGTTAGCTCAAGGGGTTGATGTGGGAGGGTGGGTATGATACACAGATTCAAGAAAAGTCTCGATTTTCATTTAATTGTTCTCTTATAATTTACTTTCCCAATGCTAAATACAAATTTCCCTTGATATCTTATTCTGGAACTAATGTGATAATTGCTGTTCTTGAAACTAACCCTCTTTCTTCAAAAGATAATTCATAGAGTTCTCACAGTTGGCAAGTTTGGGTAATATGACTCATTTGTTGATACTGTTGGTATTAGTATATTTAGGCTTCACAGAATACAATTGTTCAGGATTTTGACAATTTTTGTAATTTAAATTTTCTCACTTGCAGGAAGTTGTGTAGGGGGTTTTCAGACAATAATTATTTAACAACAAAACAGATGGTCAACATATATCAGAATTTTAACCTTAAGTCATATGGAGCTCTCAAGCAGTGTTTTCCTTACTTTGACTATCTGCACATCTAAATTATTATTGATCGAAATATTTTCCTTGGTTTGTGTGTATAGTAAAATTGATATTTACCAGTTAAAATCCAATCCTTCCAGGCCTAGCTGTATGTGATCCACGGTACTGATTCTCTGGAATTTGTGCATCCATAACTTCTGGCTTTAGTGGAAGCTGAATATGCAAAATTGATGAAATCCCTGGATCTTGGAAGTATATTGCTATCTGTGCTAGACCTCCCAGCTTGGATGTTCTGTAGAACCTATGTCAGACTATGACCATAAGATGCATAAAGTAAAAGCAAGAGCCCTTCCAACAGATAACCTGGAAAATAAGACATAAATATATTATATCAGAAGGCCATTGAAAATTAAACTAAATCTAGAGTGTCTTTTTCTGCCCCTTTGGAATTATCAAGGTAAAGACCCAAATGCTTAGTGGGTAGCTCCACTCATTTCAATGGAAGTTCGTTCATTTACACAGATGGTCCAAACAGGAGGCAGTCTGAGAGGAAGGACACCCAACTTCTTAATCCTTGTACTGTCCTTGAGCGAGAAGATGTATAAAAATAGACTTTCAAGGATTTGTGGTGGTGATTTACACTTTTGCGCACTTTTTTGATAAAATAGAAGAAAACGTCTGCCTGCCAAACAGCAGATCCAAGAGCTCTCTAGCTGCTTAATCTTTCATAGATAGCAAGAAATCTGTGATGAGTTAAGATGTGGCACTCTCCAAAATAGAAGCCTCTGATGCGCCGATGTTGCTCTCTGTTTTCTGAAGACTTTATTTTTAAATGTTGCCATATATCAGTACTTTCTGAATTGATCCATGACAAAAGGAGATGCAGAAATGCTGTATGTATCTCTTAGTAATATTTTTCTTCATGAAATCATTTTAGTGATGGAAAAATTTTAAGGGTGTTTCTGTTTAGTGATTTACCCTTTCTCTACTGAAACGATTATTTATCTGAGATTGTACCAGGACAGTATAAGCAGGCAGTATTCTCACCTGGATCTGGGAAGAGTTCATACACTCCATGTGTAGAGCAAACCCTGATACCCCTTGAGCATCACTTTAGTAACATGAACAATGTAGCAGAAATGCTTCCCCCAGGCTTGACTATGCCTAGGTTTCTTTTTATTGTACCTTTCTTTCCCTGTTCATAGCTTTCTCCCTGCAGACAGGTGCTCCAAACTTACTCACATGCAGGATGGAGTTAATGAATCACCTGACACAATTGTCAGAGGGGTAGCCATGTTAGTCTGTATCTTCAAAAACAACAAGAAATCCTGTGGCACCTTATAGACTAACAGATATTTTGGATCATAAACTTTCATGGGGAAAGTGTACAGTCCTACACTTGGGATGGGAGAATCCCAAGCATTGTTATAGGCTGAGTACTGGCTAAGCAGCAGTATAGCAGAAAAGGACCTCTAGGGGTTATGGTGGATGGAAGGCTGGATATGAATAAATAGTGTGCTCTTTTAGCCAAGAAGGCTAACAGCATATTAGGGTGCATTAGGGGGAGCATTGCAAGCAGATCTAGAGAAGTGTTTGTTTCCCTCTATTTGGCACTATTGAGGCCACATCTGGAATATTGTGTCCAGTTTTGGGCCCCCTGGCATAAAAAGGATGTGGATGTGCTGGATCATGTTCAGTGGAGGGTAACAAAAATGATTAATGGGCTGGAGCCATGACCTATGAGGAGAGGCTGAGGAATTTGGGCTTATTTAGTTTAGAGAAGAGAAGACTGAGGGTTGATTTAATAGCAGCCTTCAATTTACAGAAGGGGAGCTCTAAGCTGTTCTCAGTGGTGACATATGGCAGAACAAGGAGCAATAGTCTGAAGTTACAGAAGGAGAGAAGTAGTGAAACACTGGAATGCGTTGCCTAGAGAGATTGTGTATTCTCCATCCCTAGAGGCTTTTAAGTCCCGGCTTCACAGGATCATGGCTGGGATGACTTAGTGGGGTTGATCCTGCTTGAAGCAGGGGGCTGGACTAGATGACCTCCTGAAGTCCCTTCCAGCCCTATGATTCTAAGATGAGTCAACAGAAGGACCTAGCATTCCTGTTATATGCAGAAACTACGTAAATCCCAAACCTGTTGTGTCTTTTCTGCTCTCTTTGCAGTGTAAATGTTGTGCCAGTGACTGATGAGCTGTGTTCCCTTTTTAAGATTTAGTGGTACAATTTTTCTTTCCTTTTCTACCAACTATCATAAGGATATAACAATTACCATGTTGGATTAGACCAGTGACCCATGTAGTCCAGTATCTTGTCTTCTGACAGTCAGATGCTTCAGAAATTCTGAACAAATTTGTCAAATAATCAGTCCCCTTTTACCCAGTGCCAGCTTCTGCAGGCAGAAATTTAGGGATACTTAAAAGACAGGGTTGTATCCCTGCCATCTTGGCTAGTAGCCATTGATGGGTGTTTGTTTTATAACTTATTTAATATTTTTCTGAACTCAGTTATACTTTTGGCCTTCACAGTATCCCCTGGCAGTGAGTTCCCTGGACTGACTGTGTGTTGTATGAAAAAGTATTTCCTTATATTTGTTTTAAAATCTGTTTTTTATTACCTGAACTGGGTGATCCCATGTTCTTATATTACATCATGGTACGAAAGGATGCGTCTTTAATCACTTTCTACATAACTTTTGTTATTTGATAAACCTCACTCAGATCACTTCTTAGATCTGTTTTTCCAACATGAAAAATCCCAGTCTTTTAAATCTCTCCTCAGGTGGAAGCACTTCCATACCCTTAATAATTTTTATTGCCTGCCTCTGTAGCTTTTCCAGTTCTAGTATATCTCTCTTCTATATCTCTCTTCTATCAGAAATGCATGCAGATACTCAAGGTGTGGGTGTACCAGGTATTTATAAAGTAGCATTACATCTGCTATCTCATTTTCTATCCCTTTCCTAGTGATTCATAACATTCTTTAGCTTTACTGACTGCTTCTGAGAACTGAGCAGATGTTTTCAGAGGACTATCGACAGTGACTCCAGGATCTTCCTTCAGTGGTAGCAGCTAATTTAGAATCCATCATTTTGAATGTATAATTGGAATTATGTTTTCCTATGTCAATAAATGCAAAGTAAAGGACATTGAATTTGTCTGGCATTTTGTTGCACAGTCATTCACTTCTGTGAAAGCTTTTTGAAGTGCTGGGTTGTCAATTTTAAACTTAGAAGATACTCAGGTTATCTTCTGCAAACTTTGTCACATTACTTTTTGCCCGACTTTCTAGATCATTTGAGTATGTTGAACAGCAATGATTTTAGTTCAGATCCTTGGGAGACCCCAGTGTTTATCTCTTTCTGACCATTTATTCCTATCCTTTGTTTCTTATCTTTCAACCAGTTACTGATCCATTAGAGAACCTTCCCTCTTAAGTGAAGTACACAGGCATGGCATAAGTGACTTTGGTGAGTGACCTTGTCAAAGGTTTTCTGAAAGCCCAGGTGTGCTATAGCCTCTGGATCACTTTTGTTTACATGATTTCTGATGCCTTCAAAGAGTTCTGATAGGTTGGTGAGGCATGATTTCCCTTTACAGAAGCCAAGTTTACTCTCTGCCAACTCTCTGTTGTTCATCCTGTATATCTTATTCTATTCTTTACTGTAGTTTCAACCAGTTTGCCTGGTACTGAAATTAGGCTTACCATCTTCTGCCAGGATCACCTCAGAGACCTTTCTTAAAAAATTGGCATCAGAGTAGCTGTCTGCCAGTTGTCTGGTGCAGAGACTGATTTCCGGGGTAGATTACACACCAAGGCATAGGTACTGTGGGAGAGGCATGTGCAAGTCTGCACCCACCATCTTGAAGTAGAAGTAAAGAACCAAATGCATGATTTCATCAAAGTCTCCAGAAAAATTGTCCCAGCACCTTTGTACTAAAATCAGTAATTCTGCAATTTCATATTTGAGGTCCTTCACAATTCTGGGATGAATGCCACCTAGTTCTGGCGATTTGTTAGTTCCAATATGTATCAACTTGTTACAAATCCACCTTTATTGAAACTTCAATCTAGATGGCTCCTACAATTTGTCACTCAAAAAGAATGGCTTGGGTGTGGGAACCTCCCTCCCCTCTTCTGCAGTAAAGTCCAGTGCAAAGAAATCATTTCCCGTCTCCACAACAGCCTTGTTTTCCTTTAGTGCTCCTTTAGCATGTTGATTGTCCCATGACTCCATTGATCATTTGTATTCCTATTTCTGATGTTCTTTAAAAAGTTGCTGGTTTTGTGTCTTATTTTCAAGTAGCTTTTTTTTTTACCTGCCTTGCTACTGTCTATTATGATACTCGACCTTATCTACTCTATCTACGCTTAATTGCTACATTTGCCTTGTATTCCTATGTGTTGACTGTCAGATTTCCTTGATGATCTGCTTGTCAATAAGCAAGATTCATGGGTTGTTAGGTGACATTATAGCTATCTAATAGGGTCACAGTCTAAACTGTAATGAGCATAAACCTTTTGTTCAGGTATTTTGTTGTGGAACATTTTACCTTTGTAACTTTGCAATTTGGAGGTCTAAAATCCAAACAGGAAATATTAGATTCATTATTAAATGAATCACAATGAAACCAATTATGAATGACAAAATGAGGCAGATCCCATCCTTGCTTGTATCCTAGCAGTTTAATGAGTGAGCCTCTGAAAGAGGATTATCTCTGTAAGTCTGTTTAGAAAAGTCATAAGACTGTATTAAACAGAAGCATACTGGGGTTAGACCTTTCTTTTCCTTGTGGATTGTACTACTTCTCTGTCCTATGTTAAGCATTGTATTGACATGTTTTTAAAAGTTTAATTTGTTTAATGTTGAGGCAATTATTTCCTGCTTACAATCCATATTCATTTGTGTTCTGTGTACCAGAATATGCCTTTGCTGCCCAGCTGTAAAGTATTGTTGCAAGCTGAAACCTGCCAAACAAGGTCACTGTAGCTTTATTTTCCTTTGAAGGTTTTGTTCTGAGCTAATTTAGTGCTTGTGAAAAGTCAGACTGACAATATGCTGGAAACCAAAGTCATCATTTACCTACAGAAAAACTGCAGTACATGCAATGTTACTGCAGGTTTCTCGATATTGCTCTCATAACCCAGCAATTGCCCAGGAATACTGAAAGGAGCAGAGGAGAAAATTCTTAAAACCATATCAAATCTGCAACTTTATTATTAGATTTCTAGGACTACCTGGTAGATAAAAGCATGTAACTCCATAGTGATTCAATGGCTGTGTCTACACGTGCCCCAAACTTCGAAATGGCCATGCAAATGGCCATTTCGAAGTTTACTAATGAAGCGCTGAAATGCATATTCAGCGCTTCATCAGCATGCGGGCGGCAGCAGCGCTTCGAAATTTATGCGCCTTGCCGCCGCGCGGCGCGTCCAGACGGGGCTCCTTTTCGAAAGCACACCACCTACTTCGAAGTCCCCTTATTCCCGTGAGCTCATGGGAATAAGGGGACTTCGAAGAAGGTGGCGTCCTTTCGAAAAGGAGCCCCGTCTGGACGTGCCACGCGGCTGCAAGGCTCGTCAATTTCGAAGCGCTGCTGCCGCCCGCATGCTAATGAAGCGCTGAATATGCATTTCAGCACTTCATTAGTAAACTTCGAAATGGACATTTGCATGGCCATTTTGAAGTTTGGGGCACGTGTAGACGTAGCCTATATGTCCTGGTCCAGACAACACTTTCTTGGACCTTATCCTTCTGCTCCCCTCCAAAGTAGATCTGAGGTGGACTATGAGGAAAGGTGGTTAGATCCCTGCTTCATCCCACCACCTCTATTTTAAGAAACACTTAACATTTAAGCTTTTACCAAGCCTTTATCTGTTAACCATCTCCCTTCCCTGTGGAGTGCCTGCACCAGTAATTAGCTTGGCTGCCTGTCCCCCAAAACCCAGTTGTGTTACTGGACATCTCCTAACACCCACTTTTTTATCTACCAGTAAGGTATCTGCACGCAAGGCTGACAGATGAATCCCAACTTTTGAAATAACTCTGGTACCCCACAAGCTATACCAGGGCATGAAATTACCACCCCTCTTGCAGCCCCCAAGAATTTTGCCACCTCCCTGTTCACATACCTCCTCACCTTGCCATCCACATTAGGTTCACACTTCCCTGCCCAACCCCACATTGAGACATTGGATTTCTGCCTGCATCCACACCTGCTATACCATCCACAATAGGCCTCTGCCAGGCAACACTACCACCCACTCCACTATGGCTGTGTCCTCTACCACCACCTTTCTTAACAGCATGCCCCTTTCAGACATTTGCAACATGACCACCTGGTCTTCAAGCAACAACTTTGCACACTTTTATGCTCTTTCATCCTCTGTCGCTTCTCCCATGCTAGTGGGACAGGCAGTACTGTTAACTCTGTGACTGTGCTCCAAACCCACCTCCATGGCATGACTACTGCTTTATAGTCATGCAGAGTGGAGCACCCAGGGGGACACTGCTGGAAGAAAAAGAGGAAGTTACTCACCTTTTGCAGTAATGACAGTTCTTTGAGATGTGTATCCCCACGGGGTGCTCTATTAACCCCTCTCCTTCCCTTGCTTTGGAGTCTCATGCTTTACTAGCAAAAGTAGGGAAGGAACAGCAGGGTTCTGTGCTGCATGAGTGCCAAAACACAAGGCGGCACCATGGTGCATGCACTGTGTAGGAAAGCACAACTTGAAAAGATCTCTGGTTGCCAGTGTGAGGACGCACCTCCACCCAGAGTGGAGCACCCCTGGGGGACACACATCTCAAAGAACCATTGTTACTGCACAAGGTGAGTAATTTCCTCTTACCACATTTGGATATGGGAAAGTATGCACTTGAAAGACACATTTTTTAAATTATTTTCACTTGTCCTTCCTTTTACCTTTTAGTATTTCAGTTGATCTGTAATCTTTTACTACGAATTTATCAAGGCAAAGGTCTTTCTATATGGAAACATTTACAGGTTTGGGGAGAAAATAATTCCTAGAAAAAAGGAACAATGCAATGGCTCTATATTATATGTTGTCAGTATAAATAGCCCTCTTTTATCTAAGTTCAGCCTCTGAGATCTTCAAATATATATCCATCCTTTTGATAAGGGAGCACTGATTTTACACTGAATGGTCTTACTCTTAACAAAGATGACAGAGCTGGGAACCTTACTGCGAGTTGGTAGATCATTAACCTTTTTGCCATTAGTCTACCCTCTATATTGCTTGTGTTTCTGTGATCCACTAATAGTCCCTTAAATCAGTGGCATATTTGGAATTGCTAGGTACATTTCGGAGCACGTGTCTTATAGCCCTGGAGCATTGCAGCCATTAAACTCATAATGCTCATCCAAAAAAAGTGCAACGTTTTAATACTAGCTTTACTAGAGGGTTTTAGAGGACTATAAGATATGAGCCTCCTTTATTTATATTTAACATGTAATTTATTTCTACAAGTGTCACTTTTTCAAGTAACAATCTAAATTGACATTTTGATAACCTACCCAGGGACCAATTTTGCAATGGTAACACGTGGTGAGCTTTCATACTGGGCACTGGCCCTTCATAAAAACTTCAGGACCTTGCCCAAAATATAATCTTTCATTTAAACATTTCTTCATTTAAATGTGTAGGGTCTGATTCTCTGTACACTAATTTTATCCTGGTGGAACTGAATATACACTTACTCCAGTGGCATCACTACTGATTTTCATTGGTGTAAATGAGAGGTGATTCAGACTCAGTTTGAAACATTTCTTTTAACATGTGTAAATGCCAAAGTAGGTGAGTCTGAATTACAGCTATAATCATTGTCTATGGTATAATTTTTTTTTACTTCCTATTTATAATATAGATTTCCTGTTCATTTTGTAAAGGTTCTTAGAATTACATCTGATTTATTTGTCTGACTAAATATCTAATTTTTGTGTTTCCTGCATTATATTTTCAATATATACTGCATACAGAGCTTCCACTGAAATTTATTATACTGATCAAAATGCAGCATCATTCCCTCATTAAACTAGAATTTAAGTACAACAGTTAAAAGAAGTACTTTGCAAATGGGCATCACATACTGATAAAAATTAAGTAATTTTAATGGAAACGGCTTGTGGAGTATTTGTGTGTATTATAGGTTGGGCAAGCACAGATAAAAATAGTTACAGTTGCCCCATGCTCACTGTGATAAGACTCTACTTCCATTGCATATAACTTATCCAGATGTAAATTTTTCAGGCCAGTTACCTGCCTCAGGTTGTTTTTCTTTTTTTTTTTTTAAAAAGAGTTGGACAGAAAAGTTCATCTATTTCTTAAGAGAAGAAAGGGAAGGGATTAAGATAGGGAAAAAGACATTCTTTTTTGCTCAAGTTAACCAAGTTTTTTTGTTTTGTTTTTTTAATACCCGTATAGTTGGGAAGCTTAAGCTCCCCTTGCTTTTGAGCGTGGACTTGAAATGTGGCCTGGGGTCATCCTAGGGTCAGGGATGTGCCTTTTGCCATTCCTGTGAAAATCCAGACACCTTAGTCCAATTTGTAGCCTTTTAAAAATGTTAGCATGTGCTTAGTAGGGACTTGGAGCATGCTTCATCCCCTCGCAGCTCCTAAGTGCTGACTAAAACTGAGCATGCTCTATTCTTTGAGTACTTGGCTATGTACCATGCTGGGGATGCAAAGGCTGACAGGATTCTCCTTGCAATTGTGCCTTCTGATGCTGGAGACCCCTGTGGTGTTGGGCACTGACAGCGCGGGCAGAATCGCGGGGGAGAAACGACCCCCCGCTGACCCCGCACCAGCAATCCGTCGGATCCCTCACGGGGCTTCGAGCGAGGACACAGAGGAGTCGGCAGCAGGCCCCACCAACTGGCGGTGTGCCGCTCCGCCCCTCTGCAGACCAACCCCACCCACCTCCGGCAGGGGGCCTAGAGCGCAGTTCAGTGTAAGTGGGAGAGACTGGGGGAGAAGCTGACCACTGGCAGAGCAAGAGCTGGCAAGGGGTTGCCTGTGGCAAGGGTGAGACGAGGAGGAGAAAGTGGATTTTAAAACAACAACTGTATTTATTAACACTAACAAACAACACAAACAGTATGGTCAATTGGCACAAACAGTATAATTACTATATATCAAGTTATCTACTTCTAATTATATTCTAAACTATATGCTAATTTATTTCTTATATATTTAAACACTTACTATAGATAGGGTTAAGGGTTCCATGGGGAAGCCTGGGCAAGGCTCTCCTTGTAAGATACAAGGACAAAGAGTTTTGTGAGTTTTTTGTCTCCGGGCTACAGGGATTAATTTGTATTTACCCCTATATGCCCTGAGTGACTTGCTAGGTCACTCTATTGGGCCCTGAGGTCCACCCTTCAAGGGCCCTTCCCAACTGTTTTTTACAGTGGGGATCGGAGAAAATGGGAGAGGGGAATAAGGGAAGCAACAAAAAGGGTAACAGAACAACAATAACAAACTTAACTACTAAAACCACTAATTAGGGACTTGTTAGTCAGGTGTGCAGTCCCAGGTAGTAATAGATCCCAATTAAGGGTATCTGATTGACAAACGACCCCACACGGCCCAAATTGAGCTGTAAAGTTAGTATTTTAGGGCGTGGGGGGTTTTACGTGTCCGTTTGGTCCTGTCCGGTAGTTGAGTTTGATGAGATGGTCACGTCCGGTGAAGGAAAGTCATGGGTTGGCAGCGAGAGCGTTGATGCTGCAGTGGTGGCAGATCTTAAGCCTCAATCGGAGCGGGCGCAGTACCCCACCCTAGGGATGGGGCCAGTTCGACCCGCTCCAAATCCGCTCTTGATCTTTTCGTTGGCGGCGAGATCGGGGGTGCCGCAGTGGTTTCTGGCAGGCTCTGGGTGCTAAGGGGTGAGGGCGCAGTACCTCACCCTAAGGGTGAGGCCAGTTCGTCCCTCACCCAATTTACCTCAGAGCGGAGACTGCCTTAGCTCTTTTAGTGAGAGTGATTTCAAGTAAAGTGATTCAGCTATGCCCCAGCAGAGCGGACTCTGCTGGGCGGATGCGGAATTGCAGGTTGAAGTCTTCAGGGAACAGGAGCTCTTCACAAAGTCTTCTCTCAGAGGCAGCTGGTACCAAGTCCCCCGAACGCTGCGGGGCGCTGCCTTATATTCCCCGTTCTCATGCATTATTCATTAGTTCATTAGCATATGTATGTTTTTGAGGAGCCTGTTTTCAACCAGGTCCTTCCCCAGGAGCTACCTCACCTCTGTCCAATGAGGAGCCTGGATTTTTAAATTCATAATTTTGAAATGTCTGTGAGTTCAGGTTACCGGTAAAACCAACCGACACAAAGTGACCGTTACAGGGGCTGCTAACTGGCAGCCTATGTACCTTTTAGGATTTACCTGCCCCTGTAATGATATTAATGGCCCAAGGCTTGTTTCCCCTGGCCCACGGGGACGATTATGCCCAAGGGATGAAAAATCCCTGACAGGCACCAGAACTGAGAAGGGAGAGACTGAGAATACAGGAGAGACCGTGTTCCCTGTGTTGATGTCCAGGAATCATGAAGGAGGAAAGTGCCTGGCTCAAGTGCGGAGTGATGAGGAATCTGGTTGAGGGGAGATGAAGGGCACGTAGTAATGAGGTTATGAGTAGGAGCAGGAATGGCCACAGGAGCTTAGGGTGAGAGAAGGTGGAGCAAGGGAAGAATGGTAAGAAGTGAGAGAGGGATAGAAACTCGTGATAGAGAAGGAAGGGAGAGTGGCAGGGCCATGCAATTTCAATTCACAGACCTCCCCATCTGCACAAGCATTTATGATGCAGTTTTTATCATGTGCTCACATACTAACTTTTTTTTTAAAAGTACACTTTTTAGCATTTTTGCATAGTTGTGTCCTCTCCCTTTCACCCCTACTTTAGAGTAGAAACAGATAAGCCCTTTGCTTTTAGAGCATGTAAGACTTTACATTGGATTTTATTATTCATGTCTAACCTGTCCGACTGCTTAAATCACTCAAACCTGTCTGAAGCTACAATGATATGCCTAGCTGGTTGCAAAAAGAATTTTGATAAATGTTGTTGATCAAGTACCATATTGTTCCTCATTATTTGGCATGGAAAACTTTTTTTAAACATCTGTTACTTTCGTCTGCTTGTCCATCATGGGGAAAATGCTGTAGGTGATCCTTTTTGTACTATGCAAAGGTATTAAAGAGCATTATTTTGAATGAAAGTTAAAATGGTATGGAATCTTATTGTAACACTGTACAAATGATTAGATTTTGACCTAATCAAAGCCACTAGACTATAGAAAGGATTGGTGCAGTTACATGTTAATATGGATCATGTGTTCTGTGCTGTACAGCTTTACAGTCTTTATCCTGGTAATGTCTGAGTACCTTTCAGTAATACACTGAGGCTACGTCTACACTACAAAAATAACTTTGAAGTTGCTTACTTAGAAGTACAACTAAACTAAACTTGGAAGAAGAGCGCTACTTGGTTCCCAGCAATGGAGTAAGGACTTTGAAGATGGGCTCCCTTAACTTTGAAGTAAGAGAAAATGTGTGTAGACTCTGCAGGCTACTTCGAAGTTAACGTCAAAGTTATTTCCTGCTGTAGACTTACCCTGGGTGACATGCCTAACATCACTCGTGTGGTTTGCTCTCTCTCTTTCTTGTGTGTGACCACATGAACACAGTGGAGTGTTTTCTTTTGGTCAGACTATTTTTGTTTTTATTTTAAAGTAAAACTTGCTATGTCTGTTAGAGAAGTCCAATTAAGAGATGTGTCTGGAGTACACAAGTTTGTTCAGTAAGTCGGATCTGAGGCAGACCTTTGTTTTCTTTTCCTAATTTCTCACGCAGCAAGGATTGGTTGGAGAAAAGTATGTGGTCAGTTCTTAAGACCTTTTTAGATGATGCTATTATCCAAGCAGGCAACACTTCAGATTTAGCAACTATTTTTGCCAGAAACTTTTTCTGATTTTTATGAATTAATATTTGTATATTCAAATTTGAATAATCTCATCAGTATTTTAGTAAATACTAATATTCCTAACTCAACTGCTCATGATACCTCAATTACTTATATTTGAGAAAAATCAAAATGTGTCCCTCTGCTAGCAGGATTGTATAAAACATGGGAAATAGATACTGGCGTTTTTAATGTAATGGGTTAAAAGGAGATATACTAAAATCTACACTATACTGTTAAATCTGTGGCAATGCTTCCTTTGTTTGTGAAAGTGGTACAAACTACTATTAAAATATTCTGGGAAGACTTCTGTACTACTTGTTTATCACATTAACTTGTCATTGGTAACGTCTTTTATCTTGTTTGCTGATAGAACAAATTCTTAAAATACTGAAACTGCCTTAATGTTGGAATCGAAAACGCTAAGCCCTGTGAAACCCTCCTGGCTTTGAGTTTCACTGAAAATTTTCCAGCTACATTTGTATGATGCACACCAATGGAGATTCAAAGAGAATCAAATGCTTTGCATCAGCTCCTGTGAAGAAACACTAATGAGATTCACAAAGCTCTATGAAATCTGAATAGTAATGTAGATTTACTAACGTCCATATTTATTTTTAAATCTCTGAGTGCCAATATTAGCACAAATTCAGGAAGGTTACAGGTATGACAGGAAAAGTCAGTTAGATTGTTTTGCAGGATAGCCACCAGGGCCGCAGGACATTGGTGCAGTGGATTCATGAGGATTATGGCACCTACAAGCATACAGCTGCCCCTTCCTTCTTACCCCCACACCAGAACAGCTCATCCCTGAAACAATGCTGGGATAGACTTGAGGCTCATCAGGAATGGAGATCTCTTCAACCAGCAAGTCTGGGAGACGGAGAAGGAATATGAGGATGAAATGTGGAGAGAGAGAGCAATGGAAAGACTTGCACACGTGGAGTCAAGATACCCCTGCACACACAACAGTGAGAGCTTGCTGACTTCACTCAAATACATAATTCCAGGCACCCTCAAAACTAAATGTAGGAATAGTAGGACATTATTGTAAGTAATTAAAATATGAGATGGCCTCAGGAATGATTTTATCTTTTTCTCCTGCATAGGATAGTTTGTGTATTGACGTTTTGGGAAATAAACCAACTCAACATAACTCTTACGTTTTAAGAATAAAGATGAACAAAATGGCTTAAAAGTTGCTAAGTGCAAAACTTATAGTTTTCCTAATTTAATTTCCAAATGTATGATGCAATGGTCAAATTGAGGTTACAACTGACTTATAATCAATGGTTCAGTTTTTCTACCTTTCCCATTCGCAATATGAAGAGCAAGTTAAGAAAAACTATTAAAATCTTACAGGAAGGTGAAGGGGAGAATTCATTCAATTTAATATAAGCCACTTAAATAAGAATTTATCAAAGGCAGACTCAGCCTTAATTTTAAACAAATAAAGCTCTCAGAATAATTTTTGACAGATTGCTTTTTTTTTCTTTTTGTGGCTACGTTTCTTCCATGTCAGCTGAAGTCTGAAAAATTGGTTTAAATATGGTTCGTTTAATGAATATCTCTCCTCACACTAACACGGTGAATGCATCTTTCTGGCAGTTTAGCATAGATGCAGAATAATCTATCAAAGTATTTTGCTTCTCGAAGTCTTCAGTTCATGTGATTGGTCTTAGCTCAGATCCAAATTGCTATTTCTTATCATATTTGTTGATAAGATGTAAGTGCTTTCACAGGTGAGGAAGACAGGTGTTTTTTTTTTTAACTCTGAGTTGTTCTTCAGGCTTGACTCAGCCAGTGTTCAGACTCTTTTGCCTCTCTTTCTTTGGATGTCTAGTCTAAGGACGAGCAGGGCACAGCACAACTTTCAGTGTTGCACTAATGCATGAGAGGGCCCCACATTACTCACATATTTTGGGTTCTTTCATAGAGATCAGTGAATCCTCTACTCCAGCATTTCTCAGACTTTAGCAACCTGATGACCCCCATTTTACTGAAGATTTTTCATTGATCCCCACCCTGCCCATTCAGCCCTAGGCCCCACCCCTGCTCCATCCATTCTCCTAAGGCTCCTCCCACACCTGCATCTTCCTGTTCTGGCTCCACCCTGACCCTCCTCTTCCCTGCCTCTTTCTGCCATCTCCCCTGAGCACGCCTCATCACCACTTCTCCCCCTCCCCCAATGCTTCCCACATGCTGTTCTACATCTAGTCCACAATGTGCAGGAGGCCCTGGGAGGGAAGGGGACAAGTTGATCAACAGAGACAGTGGACTCTCTGAAGTAGGGTCCACACACCCCAGGTGGAGAAGCACTGCTCTACTCCACCCCAGGAGGTGCTTGTTTGCAATTAGGAATTCCAGCATATTGAGTGTAGCTCACTGTGGAGCAAGGACAAGGAGCATTGATCTTGGGGGCAGGAGGAGAGAAAAACCAAGTAATTGCTAACCAAATTAAGTCTCTCTCAACAGCTGGATGCAAGAAGGTGCATTGTGATAAGGATCATAGAATCCTAGAATTCTAGGACTGGAAGGAATCTCATGAGGTCATCTAGTCCAGCCCCTTGCCTAAAACAGGATCAACCCCAACTAAATCATTTCAGCCAGGACTACGTCAAGCCAGGACTTTAAAACCTCTAGGGATGGAGATTCCACCACCCGTCTTGGTAACGCATCCCAGCACTTCACCACCCTCCTGGTGAAATATTTTTCCTACTATGCAACCTACACCTCTCCATCTGTAACATCAACCATGGCTCCTTGTTCTGCCATCTGTCACCACTGGGAACAGTCTCTCTCCATCCTCTTAAGAGCCCCCTTTCAGGAAGTTAAAGGCTGCTACCAAATCACCCCTAAGTCTTGTCTGCTGCAAACTAAATAAACCCAAATCTTTCAGCCTCTCCTCATAGGTCATGTGCTCCAGCTCCTTAATCATTTTTATTGCCCTCCGCAGGACCTGATCCAATGCCTCCACATCCTCTCTATCTTGAGGGACTCAGAAGTGGATACAATACTCCAGATGCGGCCTCACCACTGTCAAGTAGAAGGGAATAATAACTTCTCTAGATCTACTGGAAATTCTTTGCCTAATACATCCCAATATGCCATTAGCCTTTTTGGCTTCAAGGGCACAGTGTTGACTCATATCCAGCCTCTTATCCACTGTAATCCTGAGGTCCTTTTCTGCGGCACTGCTACTTTACCAGTCAGTCCCCTGCCTATAACAGTGCTTGGGGTTCTTCCATCCCAAGTGCAGGACTCTGCACTTGTCCTTGTTGAACCTTATCAACTTTCTTTTGGCCCAATCCTCCAATTTGTCTAGGTCACTCTGGACCCTATCCTTACCCTCCAACATATCTACCTGACCCCCTAGCTTAGTGTCATCTGCAAATTTGCTGAAGGTGCAAATCCATCCCCTCATCCAGGTCACTAATAAAGATGTTGAACAGTACTGACCCTAGACCCGATCCTTGGGGCACTCCACTTGAAGATGGCTGCCAACCAGACATTGGGTCATTGACCACTACCTGTTGGGCCCATACGTCAAGCCAGCTTCCTATCCGTCTTACAGTCTGTGTATCTAAACCATACTTCCTTAAGTTATGGGCCAGAATGTTGTGGGAGACTGTATCAAAAGCTTTGCTAAAATCAAGGTATAGCATCTCTACCAACTTCCACATGTCCACAGAGCCATTTACCTCATTATAGAATCTAATCAGATTGGTCAGGCATGACTTGCCTTTGGTGAATCCACGTTGACTACTCTTGAGCCCTTTCCCCTCTTCCAAGTGCTCCAAAATTGATTCTTTTGAGGATTCCCTCCATGATTTCTCTGGGGACAGAGATAAGGCTGACCAGTCTATAGTTCCCTGGATTGTTCTTCTTTCCTTTTTTTTAAAGATGCGTATGACATTTGCCTTTTTCCAGTATCCAGGATCTCTCCTGATCTTCACAAGTTTTCAAAGATAATGGCCGAAGGCTCTACAATGACATTTGCCAATTCTCTCGGTATCCTTGAATGCATTAAATCTGGACCCCTGGCTTTGTGTACCACTAGCTTTTCTAAGCAGTGCTCAACCTTTTCTTTCCCCACCATGGGCTGCTTACCTCCTTCCCATACTGCATTGCCTAGTGTCATAGGTTGGTAACTGATCTTGTCCATGAATACTGAGGCAAAAAAAGCATTGAGTACTTCAGCTTTTCCTGCATCATCTGTCACTAGGTTACCTCCCTCATCCAGTAATGGCCCCACACCCTCTCTGTTCACTGTCCTATTGTTAACATGCCTATAGAAAACCTTCTTGTTGCCCTTTACATTCCTTGCTAGCTGCAGTTCCAATTGTGCTTTTACTTTGCTGATTACTGCCCAGCATTCTCCAGGAATATATCCTCCTTAGTCATCTGTCCAAGTTTCCACTTTACTTATATGCATCCTTTTTGAGTTTGAGCTCGCCAAGGATTTCTCTGTTAAGCCAAGCTGGTTGCCTACCATGTTTGCTTTTCTTACTGAGCATCGGGATTGTTTGTTCCTGTGCCTTCAATAAGACTTCTTTAAAATACTGCCAGTTTTCCTGAACTCCTTTGCCCTTCATATCTGTTTCCCAACTTCTCTCAGGAAGTTGAAGTCTGCTCTTATGAAATCAAGGGCCTGTATTTTACTGCTCACCTTTCTTCCTTTTGTCAGGATCCTGAAATCCACTGTCTCATGGTCGCTGCAGCCCAAGTTGCCATCCACTTCTATTTCTCCTACTACTTCTTCCCAGTTTGTGAGCAGCAGGTCAAGCTGTGCACAGTCCCTGGTCAGTTCTTTCAGCACTTGTACCAGGAAGTTATTCCAATGTTCTCCAAAAACTTCCTGGATTGTCTGTGCACTGCTGTATTGGTCTCCCAACAAATATCCAGGTGATTAAAGTCTCCCATGAGAACCAGGGCTTGTGATCTGGAAGCTTCTCTTAGTTGTCTGAAGAAATTCTCGTCTACCTCATCTACCTGATCTGGTGGTCTATAGCAGACACCAACTTCATCACCTCTGATGCTTCTGCCTCTAAGTTTAACCCAAAGACTCTCTCAGCTGGCTTTTCTCCCTCCATATTCTGGCACTCTGAGCAATCAGACTGCTATCTCACACACAGCACAACTCCTCCTCCTCCTCCTTTTTTCCCTGTCTGTCCTTCTTGAACAGTTTTTCTATCCTTCCATGATCATGCTCCAGTTATCCCACCAAGTCTCCATTACTTCAACTACTTATGTCAAAGGCAGCACTACTACCCATCAATTTAATTTGCAACTACTTCATACTTCTTTGACTGTGCCAGTGCCTCTAATTCTTCCTGTTTGTTTCCCAGGCTTCTTGCATCTGTGTACAAACACCTTAGATAGTCAGCTGTTTGCCTACTGTCTCCACACAGCTTTTATTATCAACAGCACTGTTGACAAAGGCGCTCTTACTCATCTGGGAGAGGCAGAAGGTTATTGGTGCCAGTGTCAAGTTTTCTTGACAGATTGTCAACTAAATGCATTTTGTGTGCATACATGTGGTGAATTTTGTCTAAAGAAGCTCTCTAGTGCAGCTGTAGCCAAAGGGCAAACTGCAGTCGGAAATTCATTGGCAAGGGGTGTTTTGGATCTGCTGCTTTCTCCTACCCAGGCTTCTTTCCTGCAGCCCTGGTATCTGTTGGCTTTTAAGCTGCTTTTTTGAACCATTTTTGGCAAGCTGCTTACTTTAATAAATCCCTGGAAGACTCTACTACTTGCCCCCAGTTGTCTCTATCATCACCTTGAAGGAAGGAAATTCTGTTTTTAGTTACTCAAAGTTAGAGTGGGATCCCATGTCCTTCTCGAACAAGAGATCAATTTCTTCAACAGTGATATGAAAATACTGACCAAATTTTGCCAGCTGAAGTGGAGAAAGTTGTCCCTGAAATCATGTTCAAACCAGGTGATATTTATGAAAGATTGGACTGATAACTGATGAGGGTAACCACAGATGCATAAAAGGCCTTTGACCAAGGGAACTGGGACTACATACGGTTTACTTTCTAGAGTGCTGGCCTTGGGCCTGTTCTTAGAGGTTTGTGTAAATTTCTATATGAAGACCCTACAACTCATATATTAACCAGTGGCATAATTTCAGAATCCTGTAACTTCCTCAGTTGCATCAGACTGTTGTGCTTTGTTTCTTCACCTGTTTGATATGGATCTAGAATGATCATCAACAAGCTGTCACCAATCAGGGACTGGGTCCTCCATATTCTAGGCTCATGTCCACAGATCAGGGACCATCCAGAAGGCAGTAGTTATCAAGCAGGAAACAGAATGTGGTAGAACTGGTATCAGTGGGCCAGAGTCAAGGCCAGAATCAGGCTGGAGTGGAAAACTGGCAACAACAAAGCAAAATTGTCTGGAGACACAGCAAGCCAAAAGTGTATGTGGTTTCTCTGACAACTTCCTGGGCTACCCTATGCCTCATGCCACCTTGGCCGTGTTTACATGTGCCCCAAACTTCGAAATGGGCACGCAAACGGCCATTTCGAAGTTTACTAATGAAGCACTGAAATGCATATTCAGCGCTTCATTAGCATGCGGGCGGCCGAGGCGCTTCGAAATTGATGCGCCTTGCCGCCACGCGGCGCGTCCAGACGGGGCCCCTTTTTGAAAGGACCCTGCCTACTTCGAAGTCCCCTTATTCCCATCAGCTCATTGGATGCATTTCAGCGCTTCATTAGTAAACTTCGAAATGGCCATTTGCGTGGCCATTTCGAAGTTTGGGGCACGTGTAGACGTAGCCCTTATGCCCCAGACTAAAGTAATAAGCATGAGCTGTTCGGGTCAACAGCGCTGTTGCTTTGGACAGTACTTCCAGAGATGCCTCCTCTCCACAGTGCTCTGCATAGCCTTTCATTGGAGTCATGGGAACTTCTGCTGTCTCAGGATCTGCAGGCCTGTCTTTTAGCCCTATGGATCCTACTTTATCCAAATAAATGGGGGATCCAGCTTTGCCCATGATTGTTTTTGTTTTTAATAAATCCTCAAACATTTCCCACCTTAAAGCTTTAGTCCAAAATTTCTGCTTAATTTGAGGCCATAGGATTAGCAGGGAAATGTTGGAACTGTCTGACATCTCCTGGCTGCTTTCTAGAGTGGGAGCTCTCCTAGGGAACATGCACAGTCAGAGAGGGGCAATTGAAAACTTAGACATTAAAATACCAAGGAATAGTGTGAGAACATCTGAAAAATGAAGTTAGAACCCAGTCTTCCTTAGCTGAAGAAGATCATAACAGTTTGTGGCAAGGGCTTCATCTGAGCCTCTAGGGGGAGGAATCTACAGTTAAGATGAACATCCTACCTAGATCAGCTCCCTGTCCTACTTTGAGATATTTTTTAAGATTATCAACACCTGTTGTTGAGGCCCTCAGTGATGCCATAGCTGTTGTGAAGAAAGCTTCAACTCTTCACTAACAGGGGTGGTTTTTCCATACAGTGTTTCAGACCTATTATGATGCCTTTGTGATAGTGCTGCTATTTTGAACACAGTGTTCAGCTGTGGAATTTCTATTTTTAGGTACATTTGTATCCCAAAATAGCAACAATAGTCTAGTGATAGCCCAGGACAATTTGTAAAATGTGGGTTGCCTTTCATGTCTTTGCCGTTCAGACATGCACAAATTTCAAAGGTTTTCTGAGCCAAGGGCTTTTCTGAGCCTTTATGATGTAGGTCCTCCTTTCTTTGTGATTATAATATACTATTGATTACACAGGTTTTTCTATGTAGGTATGATTATTTGCACATTCAAATCCATTTGTTTGGGTTTGTTTGTGATTGTTTTCTGCTTACAAGTTATTGTAATGTTAATGTCACTGGTGGCAAGGGGTGAACATAAGAACATAAGAATGGCCATACTGGGTCAGACCAAAGGTCCATCCAGCCCAGTATCCCGTCTGCCGACAGTGGCCAATGCCAGGTGCCCCAGAGAAGGAGAACAGAAGACAATGATCAAGTGATTTATCTCCTGCCATCCATCTCCTGCCCTTGTACTGAAGGCTAGGGCACCATACTTTACCCCTGGCTAATAGCCATTTATGGACCTAACCTGCAAAAATTTACTGAGCTCTTTTTTAAACCCTAATAGAGTCCTGGCCTTCACAGCCTCCTCCGGCAAGGATTTCCACAGGTTGACTGTGCGCTGTGTGAAGAAAAATTTCCTTTTATTAGTTTTGAACCTACTACCCATCAATTTCATTTGGTGCCCCCTAGCTCTTGTATTATGGGAAAAGGTAAATAATTTTTCTATATTCACTTTCTCCACGCCATTCATGATTTTATATACCTCTGTCATATCGCCCCTCAATCACCTCTTTTCCAGACTGAAAAGTGCCAGTCTCTCCAGCCTCTCCCTATATGGGACCCGTTCCAAACCCCTAATCATCTTAGTCACCCTTTTCTGAACCTTTTCTAATGCCAATATATCTTTTTTGAGGCGAAGAGACCACATCTCCATGCAGTACTCAAGATGTGGGTGTACCATAGTTTTATATAGGGGAAGTATGATATCTTTTGTCTTATTATCTATCCCTTTTTTAATAATTCCTAACATCCTATTTGCTTTACTAACTGCCGCTGCACACTGCGTGGATGTCTTCAGAGAACTATCCACTATGACTCCAAGATCCCTTTCCTGATCTGTCGTAGCTAAATTTGACCCCATCATGTTGTACGTGTAATTTGGGTTATTTTTTCCAATGTGCATTACCTTACACTTACCCACATTAAATTTCATCTGCCATCTTGCTGCCCAATCACTCAGTTTGCTGAGATCTTTTCGTAGTTCTTCACAATCCCTTTTGGTTTTGACTGTCCTGAACAACTTGGTGTCATCTGCAAACTTTGCCACCTCACTGCTTACCTCATTTTCTAGATCATTGATGAACAAGTTGAACAGGATCGGTCCCAGGACTGACCCCTGGGGAACACCACTAGTTACCCCCCTCCATTGTGAAAATTTACCATTTATTCCAACCCTTTGTCTTCCGTCTTTTAACCAATTCCCGATCCATGAAAGGATCTTTCCTCCTATCGCATGACCACCTAATTTACATAAAAGCCTTTGGTGTGGGACCATGTCAAAGGCTTTCTGGAAATCTAGGTATATTATGTCCACTGGGTGCCCCTTGTCCGCATGTTTATTAACCCCTTCAAAGAATTCTAATAGATTAGTTAGACACGACTTCCCTCTGCAGAAACCATGCTGACTTTTGCCCAACAATTCGTGCTCTTCTACGTGCCTTGCAATTTTATTCTTTACTATTGTTTCTACTAATTTCCCTGGTACTGATGTTAGACTTATCGGTCTATAATTGCCAGAGTCTTCTCTAGAGCCTTTTTTAAATATTGGCGTTATATTGGCCGTCTTCCAGTCATTGGGTACCGAAGCGGATTTAAAGGATAGGTTACAAACCACTGTTAATAACTCCGCAATTTCACATTTGAGTTCTTTCAGAACCCTTGGGTGAATACCGTCTGGTCCTGGAGGCTTGTTACTATTCAGCTTATCAATTAACTCCAAAACCTCCTCTAATGTCACTTCAGTCTGGGAGAGTTCCTCAGATTTGTCACCTAAAAAGGCTGGCTCAGATTTAGGAACCTCTGTAACATCCTCAGCTGTGAAGACTGAAGCAAAGAAATCATTTAATCGCTCCACAATGGCACTGTCTTCCTTGATCACTCCTTTTATATCTTTATCGTCCAAGGGCCCCACTGCTTTTTTAGCGGGCTTCCTGCTTCTAATATATTTAAAAAACATTTTACTATCATTTTTTGAATTTTTGGCTAGCTGTTCCTCAAAATCTTTTTTGGCTTTTCTTACTAAATTATGACACTTAATTTGGGAGTGTTTGTGTTCCTTTCTATTTTCCTCACTAGGATTTGACTTCTACTTTTTAAAAGCTGCCCTTTTCTCTCTCACTGCCTTTTTAACATGGCTGTTAAGCCATGGTGGTTCTTTGTTAGGTCTCTTACTGTGTTTTTTTATTTGGGGTATACGTTTAAGTTGGGCCTCTAGTATGGTGTCTTTAAACAGTTTCCATTCAGCTTCCAGGTATTTTAGTTTAGTTACTCTACCTTTTAGTTTCTGTTTAACTAGCTTCCTCATTTTAGTGTAATTCCCCTTTTTGAAATTAAATGCCGGAGTGTTTGACCGCTGCGGTGTTCTTCCCAAGACAGGAATATTAAAAGTTATTATATTGTGGTCACTATTTCCAAGCGGTCCAGTAACAGTTACCTCTTGGACCAGATCCTGCGTTCCAGTCAGGACTAGATCGAGAATTGACTCTGCCCTTGTGGGTTCCTGTACTAGCTGCTCCAAGAAGCAGTCATTTAAGGCATCAAGAAATTTAATCTTTGAATCCTGTTAATCTCCTATTATTACTGTGTTTTTTATTTTGATAGCCTCTCTAATCTCCCTTAACATTTCAGCATCACTATCACTGTCCTGGTTAGGTGGTCGGTAATATATTCCTAATGCCATATTCATATTAGAGGAATGAATTGTTATCCATAATGATTTTATGGAACATTTTGATTCCTTTAGGATTTTTGCTTCATTTGATTCTATATTATCCTTCACATATAGTACCACTCCATCACCCACACGACCTGTTCTGTCTTTCCGATATAATTTATATCCCGGTATGATAGTGTCCCACTGATTGTCCTCATTCCACCATGTTTCTGTGATGCCTATTATGTCAACTTCCTCCTTTGATATGAGGTACTGCAGTTTACCCATCTTATTAGACAGACTCCTAGCATTTGTGTAAAATCACTTTAAAAAACTACCACTATTTATATGTCCGCCTTTCACAGACGCGTTGGATTTTTTTATATGCAATTGTTTCACATCTGATCTTGCCCATATATTATTTCCCACGTTCCCTATCTGACTAACTTCTAGGGAATCCCTATCTATGGAGCCTTGTGTAAGAGAAGTCTCCGTCCGATCCAGGTGCTCCCCCGCACCAATCGGCTTTCCCCCACCTCTTAGTTTAAAAACTGCTCTACGACCTTTTTAATGTTTAATGCCAGCAGTCTGGATCCACCTTGATTTAGGTGGAGCCCATCATTCCTGTATAGGCTCCCCCTACCCCAAAAGTGTCCCCAGTTCCTAATAAATCTAAACCCCTCTTCCCTACACCATCGTCTCATCCACACATTGAGACTCTGAAGTTCTGCCTGTCTATCTGGCCCTGCGCGTGGAACTGGAAGCATTTCAGAGAATGCCACCATAGATGTTCTGGATTTCAGTTTCTTTCCTAGTAACCTAAATTTGGCCTCCAGAACATCTCTTCTACCCTTCCCTATGTCATTGGTACCGACATGTACCACGACCACCAGCTCCTCCCCAGCACTGCCCATAAGTCTGTCTAGATGCCTCGAGAGATCTGCAACCTTCGCACCAGGTAGGCAAGTCACCATACGGTTCTCCCGGTCATCACAAACCCAACTACTTATATTTCTAATGATCGAATCCCCCACTACTAAAACCTGCTTCTTCCTAACAGCTGGCGCTCCCTCCCCCGGAGAAGTATCCTCGGCGTGAGACGATACAATAGCACCCTCTGGAAGGAGGGTCCCAACTATGGGATGGTTTCCCTCTGCTCCCATTGACTGCTCTCCTTCCCTGAGCCTTTCATCCTCCATAACAGCATCAGGACTGTCAGATTGGAGGTGGGACAGCCCTACCATGTCCCGGAAAGTCTCATCAACAAACACCTCTGCCTTCCTTAGCTCCTCCAGTTCAGCCACACTGGCCTCCAAAGCATGCACTCAGTCTCTGAGGGCCAGGAGCTCCTTGCATCAAGCGCACACATATGCCACCCACCCACAGGGTAGGTAGTCATACGTATTGCACTCGACACAATAAACAGGATAGACCCCACTCTGCTGCTGGGTTTCTGCCTCCATTTCCTACTCTAATTATATATGAGGGTTTAATTAAATGTTTCAGATAGAGGTTGTTAAAAGGATTTAAGTTTAAGGGCAATAGAAGTCACTGGCTCCCTCCAAGCTCCCCCTCTAAACTCCCCTCTCAAAACTCCTGTTGGCACTCACCCTGTTCGCAATAAGAAATTAAGGAAATTAAATTGAAAAGGGGTGATATTTTTCTTAGCCCCACTCCTTAACCCAATTGGAAAGCAGCTTTCTATAAAAATGGCTTTTTGAAAGCACAACTTCAGATGTTTATTCTTTAGAAAGCCAAAAGAAGATTCTTTGGGGAGAATGACATCATATATTAAAATAGTTATTTAGCTGAGCATCCTTTCTAGAATCTGATAGGAAAAGTTAGCTTCTTATATTGCTGTATATTATGCTTTGCCAGAGAACCCTTACCTGTTACTAGTTATTGCTTTGCTTCCTCGGAGGATATTCTTTCCTGCCTTTAAAAGTGAGAGTTGGATTTCTCATTCATTTTCAAGTATTGCTTTTTGTTTTTTGGTCCTTATGTTGAGACAGCAGAAATATTACTCATATTCTTGTAGGATTTTATTGCCTATTTTTTAATAGGCTATATTTTCTCCAGCTGTCACTCACTGATCCTATGGACTTGCCTGTTCAGAAGCACAATTGTCAAAAGAACCTGTCCAATAACAGTATCTTCCTTACATACCACTTTACAAGTTGTTTGTAAAACAATCCCTTTGCCAGTTACAGAAGCGGAGCCAGTTGTGCAATAGATTGCATTACCTATAATGCATGTCCATACTCACAAACTCCCAAACCATGGAGAATAGTTACGAGGACTGAAGAAAAATATATTTAATTGAAATGGTAGTGAAAATGTGTATAGGCATAATGCCGTTACTCCATTGGTAATTCAGAAGGGCAGTAGAGGAAATGCTTTGAAGACTTTCTTTTCTATAGACTTGCAGTGTTTGGTTTTGCTCATTTGTGGCTTAAAGATTGATTGTGTCCATATTAACATTTATTTGTATTTCTGCCTTGTTACTGCATTAGTGCTCCATCATATTGATTCAGCAGCAGAGCACCTGCTTGTCTATCAGCAGTTCTGCTTTGGGTGTTCAGGGGAGTTATGGAAAATATGTGGCCAAAGGTCATTAGTAACTATGAAAACACAGGTAGTTTGCAAAATCACTGAGTGCTGAGACATCATTAACTGAATGCTCAGGGCCGTGCCTTGACATTTTATCTGAAAAATGCAACTTCCCGAAACAGGTCTCTCTGACACTACAGTGGATGGAAAGGATGATACATTGAATTACCAAATCCATTGCTCCAGTACCTGGATTTTTATCCTTAAAATTAATACTTTATCCTGCAAATATCACAGAGCTCCTGATCCTAGAAGCTGCTGAGCGTTGAAGCGTATTGTAGTTGAAATTGCCCAGCAACTTGAAGAAGGCTACTGTGCAGTTCACAGGTTCAGACCCCCTGAAAGTCTCTCAACAAATATTGTGGAGGCAGGAGGGGAAAATGTTGAAGTCATTTTCCTCTTCTTTTGAAGTTAACAGTAGAACTTATTTGAACTTGTAACCCCCTAGGCCAGAGGTCAGCAATCTTCCCAAGACAGAGGGACAAAATTTGACCTTTTGACCTCTTTGTATGGCCACAGTGCCGGTGATACTTTTAAAAGTCAGCAATAGTCCTACTTACAACAGCTTCATTAATAAATAGATGCAGAGCCTTACCACTTAGGTAGTAGTCAGTAGCATTATCTGGTCTTTTGTTAGTCCACAGGTGGTATGGCTTTAATCAAGCTCCCGGCTGCAGGGGTAGATGGGCGGGGCTGATGAAAATTGGCTTGCATGCCACTCTTGGCACCCATACATAGGGTTGCTGACCCCCTCCCCTTGACTAAAACCAACTAGCCATAGTGGCAGTTGTTTAACTGGAACTTCCTTTTCATTTCCTAAATAAATCTATAGGAAAGAGTAGAGTAATTAACTAGATTTGAGGTTAAAGTGCAGAATCATAGGATGGGAAGGGACCTTGAGAAGTTGTCTGTTTCAGACCCCTGTGCTCATGGCAGGATTATATTATCTAGGCCATCCCTGAAAGCTGTCTACTTAAAAATCTCCAATGACAGAGATGCTCCCTTGTCAATTTCATCTAGGGCTTGTCTACCCTGCCACCTTCCTTCAAAGGAAGGATGGCAATTAGGGTGTTGGGAGTTTACTAAGGAAGTGCTGCCGTGCATACACAGCAGTTCATTAAGCAAATTACCTCCCCCCACCCCCCCGCAGCAACTTCGAAGTTTTAAACTTTGAAGTACTGGCACGTGTCTAGCCACAGCTCACCCGCTGGGACTTCGAAGTTCAGGGGCAACTTCAAAGTCCCTTCACTCCTAAGGAGTAAAGGGACTTCGAAGTTGCCCTGGGACTTGGAAGTACTGGCGGGTGAACCGTGGCTAGACATGTGCTGATACTTCGAAGTTGCTGCAGGGGGAATGGAATTTGCTTAATGAACTGCTGTGTATACACAACAGCACTTCATTAGTAAACTCCCATCACCCTAATTACAAATCCTTCCTTCAAAGGAAGTTGGTAGTGTAGACAAGCCCCTAATGCTTAACCACCCCAACAGGAAATTTTTTCGTGATGGTCATGTTGAGCCATCCTTGCTTCAATTTAAGTCAGTTGTTGAGAATTATGCTTAGGAATTGCTACTAATACTGATTTTTGTAGGGAATTCCTTTCATTATTATACATTTTTTATCTCTCTCATTGTGGCATCATTTCAAGGACAGTATCTTCTCTTCTGACCCAATAAAATGATGTAATTAATATTAAAGCAATTTTGCTATTGTTTACTAAGACTAAGTCTGCAGTGTTGACTGGTTGTAGATTAAAAAACTAATTAAGCTGGTATTCATGAACCGATGATGATTTTTATGCAACATGTTTAAATGCTTCAGTGGCATCAGAATTCTGTACTCTAAAAAAATTAACAGAACTGTTTGTGGTTAGACAGATTGACTAAGCCATGGAATTGTGGTATGGTATTGATCAGTGCACATTGAGCTAAGGAGACGTTTACTTGTTTTATTATTTATTAAAAAGACATGCTGTGCTATTAAATAAGATTTTATCATTCTGGGCTTGTCTACACTTGCCTCCAACTTTGAAGGGGGCATATTAATCAGGGCGATGGGAGATTACTAATGAAGTGCTGCAGTGAATATGCAGCACTTCAGTAGGCTAATTCTCCCCTGTGGCAACTTCGAAGTGTCACACTTCAAAGTGCTGGCATGCGAGTAAAGGCACTTTGAAGTAGCGCAGGCACTTCAAAGTGGTCGCAGCTAGAGGCATGCTGGCACTTAGAAGTTTGACCCTTCGAAGTTGCCACAGGGGAGAATTAGCCTAATGAAGTGCTGCATATTCACTGCAGCACTTCATTAGTAATCTCCCATCGCCCTGATTAATATGCCCCCTTTGAAGTTGGGGACAGGTGTAGACCCAGCCTCTCTGAGTAAACATGCACTCTCTTGAGTTTCTGCCCTTTCCATATTAATATACTCAAGTTAAATTCCTTTGTAATTATAAACCTCATATTGTCAATGACAGAAAAATCCAGGTCATTAAGTTTTAATTAATAGCACAGACTAATTGAAAATCATCACAGTGACTTTTTAAAATCTATTTAATGTTACCAAACCATCTAATTATTTTTAAAAATAATGTTATTAGTATTATCAATGTGTTCTTCACCACTTTTGCATCTTTATAACATTATTTGAAAAAATGTAGACAGCCAATTGTTCTAATAAAGTCAGATTATATTCATTTAAAAATTTGTGCTTAGAGGGAATTATAAGCAAAAAAAGACTTTTTAAAATATATAATAAATGCCGATGCTTGTTTCACACAGCTGTTACAAGGCTTTCTAGCTGCTGAAGCATTAAAAATTAAGCTCCTAATCCTGAAAAGATTTCTTCATGTTCCTATGAAGATTTATGCAGGTGCTTAACTTTAATTGCAGTGACTTCGCAGGCAAAAAATCGAGCATGTGAAGTCAATATAAGCATAAGCAGAGTTGATATCAGTCACGTGCTTAACTTTCAGCATGTGAGTAATTAATTATAATTTAAAGTAAAGCATATGCATAACTCTGTGCAGGATTATAGCCTAAAAGCTGTATAGATCCAGTCCTACTTTTCTGGATGTCAAAACGTGAGAGTATACATTAATTTAAATTATTATACCCCTGGCTACTAGACACTTTGTGTTCCATTTGAAAAACTTACTGCAGCTTGTTTAATTTCTGTTAGTTAAGCAGGGGCTTGCATGGAAAGCCTAGATCAAACCACTATCTGAAAACAAAGCAATGTTTATTATAAACTTTTCTGAAATTAACTGTCATCCATTACCAATCTGACTCTACCAGGAGTTACACTTTGGAAAATTTATATTTTCTGTTATAAATCTTCTGTATAATTGTTCAGATATCTTTCTCCATGTTTCAGTGTTAATAGCTGCTGAATACAGCCTTTGCTCTTACTCAGCACATTTGTGGAAGCCGTTTACTGCAAAGTATATTATTAAGGAAGTAGTATTATAATTTTATGGCTACATAAAAGCAATAATAAAAATGTCACTGCTATTTTGTACCTCTTCCTCTTTCCCTATTTTAGCTTGCTTTTGTAATGAATACAGGGTAGCCTGTTAAGTTTATAGCAAATCTGAATGTAGAAAAATAGGATTTTGTATAATACTTGACTAATTTGGCAAGCTATTAACACTTTTTACTTTCTAGTCAGATCTGGTAATCTTGCAGCTGACTGATTTAGCAGTTCCACTGTGCAATCCAGTGTATAAATGGGAAGAGAATACAACTATTATGGTAATGAGCATGTTTCCTTTGAAATAATTATATTAAAATTCAAACCTCAGGCACGAATAGACCTTTCCTGTTACGAATGTATACCCTGCAACACTGTGTGTTACAGTCAGTGAAAAATGCCTGAATTCCCATTTATGTTTATTATTGAAAAATATTGGATTCAGTTATTATGAATTCAGCAACTTGAAGCTGTTTGAGGTTTTCTAGAAAGTGAAATGCACTCTTCAGGAAAAAAAAAGATTTCCTTGAGATTAATTCCTTGCAATTTAATTGAAGCTGTAAAGTGCCAAGGTTTTAGGTTTTAAGGTTTAAGACAGTAGGGTGCTGTTCTTACATTTTTATTCCCGCTCTCATATCATTTTTTATTATTGATTGATTTTTTTAATGATTCTTGGTCTTACCACTTTCTCTCCAGATAAGTTCAATATGAATTACCATCAGATTTTGGTAAATAGTTGATCCTTAGAAAGGGGGATGTGATTATGTAGTATCAAATAGGTGGGAGTAATGAACTACAACAGCAATTATCAGTTTTGGGGTTTTTTTTGTAATAGTAAAACTTTGTAGGACTGATATGTCTTTGCAGTATGATGTATATTTATATGCATTATAAAATCTATTTAGTAAGATAATTTGCCACAAGATTTTTTACTGTTAAAGGTTACTCATTCACAAAAATTAAAATATTAAAGCAGAATGTCCATTTTGATTGAGAATATTTTAAGCTCATAATATCATTCTCTGAGTACTGGGGAGGCTATAAAACTAATTTCTTCTTATTATTATAATGCTGACCCTGAATTTAAATATTAAAAAAAAAAACCTGAACAAAATAAATGAACTGTTCTGATTTGGAAACAAACTCTGAAGTGATAGAGAGAATCCAGTTATAGGAGCTCTAATTTCCTTTTGTTTCCTATGCTATAATTGAATTGTGAAAAATAGCATTAAAGGCACCTGCTGAGAATTTTGTATGCATTGCATTTGAGGAACATAAGTTTTAACACTCTTTTACCTTATTGCAAACAGCAGAGATAAATGTGGAGCTTTTATGATAAAAACAGATCATGATGATGGTGTTATCAAACCAAATCATGGGTAAAATCTTCAACCACAGTACTCTCTTGTCCACCATTATAAACACAAGAGACTAATTGTATATAGAGAGCTCTCTTTGTAATTTCACAATGGCTCTGGTGTTGGAAAAGGGAGAGGTTGTGATCAAAAGCATGGCTGTATTCACACGTTACACACTATTATAATAATTTTTACACAAAATATTTCTTTTGAGATTATAATTTAATTAATAGTAAGTTGGGTCATCAATACTCTTGTGTAATTTATGTACATAATGCAGACTGACTTATAATCAAAAATTGAAATTATGACTACAATGTATTTGCCAGGCAAGTGTGAGGAGTGGGCAAACTGGTTTGTCAAAGACAAAGGACAAGTCAATGTCTCTACCCATGTGTTACAAAAGTTGACTGGCAATTACTGGTCAAGTGGCAGGGCAGGAACAGATTGATCTGCATTTTAGCAACTAATAACATGACACCTCTTTCACCAGCAGACTTTGTATCTGTTCCTTACAGCTGGAATGAACTGACAGGCAAATCTTAAAATATAAGAATTTCAGAGGGGGGCTGGATAATAAAAATAATGGGAAACACTCCAACTTGTTTTCCTGTTTCACCTAAGAAAATAAAGGAATTAGCTTTTTTTATTTTGGAGTGAGGACCTGAGAACTTGGTCATCTGTGTTGCTGGGAACATGTGGTAAGGATTTTACCATAAACCAAATCTAGTTTCCTTATTTCTTTTGTAATCATTTCTGACTTTAATATGTTAGGCTATGTCTACACTACACAATCTGTCAACAGAAGGCACTGTTGAAAGTGATCTATTAACCGAGTGCATCTACACACACAAGCAGATGCAAAAAGTGATTTGTTTTGTCCACAGAGAGGGGCTGAACTGTTGACCCGGTAGCCCTGTCTCCTGTGCTTCCAGTTACCCGGAAGCCCTATCTGTCAGCAGAGGCCCCCTGGAGTGTCCACCTGGCTTTTTTATTGGCAGATTCTGTTGAGAAAAGTATTCTGCCTCACAGGGAAGAAGCAGAAGGCTGTCAAGAAAAGTGTATATAGTATGTCAACAGAATGCATTTTTAGTGTGGACACTCCAGTGGTTTTGCCGATGAAAAGTCTGTTTTGTCAAAAAACCCCTCTAGTGTAGACTTTCACTCAAAACCTCTTTGTAATTAAACGCTTTTTACTTTTAATTTCAATGAAGCCAGTGCCATGTTTTACATAGAATTTTTCAGTAACTAGTAAAGTAAGAAAATGTTAAATCTTTTACAGGCGCAATGGCCCTTCAGTATCAGAACAGTCCAGGAGAAGGCTGGACAGTGCAGAACACACTTGTTTTGTTTTGAAAACCTGGGAGTAGGAGTATGTTGTGGTCACCCTGCAAGTAGTAACCAACACTAGCAGAAGTCAGAACATGATTTGTCTGTTGCTGCCAGGCTGCTGGGGGCATAGCTGCTGGACCAAGGAGGTAGCTATACATGGAGTTTTTCAGGGTAGTATGACTTGCATTCTGTTGGGTTATTTATGAGAGGGTCAAGTTTGGACCTACAAGAGCAAAAGCACTGTGAGGTGCCTATGGTCATGGGGTAGCGGTGACATACCCCTCATGGCTCTGAAATGCACTCCAGAACTTTACAAGGAGAAACAGCCATTTAAGAACTGTAAGATAAGTGCTCAGTAATGTGGAGAGAGGTGAAGAGGATAAGCGGCGTTCCATAAGTTGTGTGTGATTCAGAAGTGGTTTGCTTGCCTGAATGGTCATATTTTCCCAGGAGTGTGTCCAAAAGAGCAAAGTGAAAGAGACAAAGGACAGCTGGGATTGCAGCTCTGAATATTAGACAAGTTGCAGCAACATTTTGGCTGTGGCTACACTGCCCCTCCCTTTTGGAAGGGACATGCAAGTGTGGCTGATCAGAAATGCAGTTTAGGAAGAAGGGTGCTTTTGAAATTGGGGTTTCCTTTCAAATGAACCCTGTCGACATGGCTGTTTCAGCTTTCGAAATCGGCTCTCCTGGAATTGCGATCCAATGCAAGTATGCAAATGAGGCATGAGATATTTAAATCCATGCCTCATTTGTATTTTTAATCGGCTGTATTTGCATTCCATTCCAAAAGGGGAATATTGTGTAGCTCCAGCCTCTGTGTCTTGCAGGGTTTTAGGTTGCAGGGTTTTAGGCCTGGTTCTTCTTCCTTTTCAAGTAGAAGGAAATTTTTGTCCCTTGACTTTTTTGCGAGAAAGCTCAGGCCTTTGAAAAGTACCAGTTCACTTTTCATGGGAGGTACTGGGGTGCTTGGTGTTTTGTGTGACCTCAATTTTTTATGGTAACAAAAAGCAAATGCTGCCATTACAAATGCCTTTTGGTTTCTAACCCCAGAACCACTGTGGTGCTCTCTTCTGTTTTGACTTTTAGTCACAGATCTCATGACATTTTCTCCATTAAAGCTGGAACTTGTGGCTTGTCTTGTTTTCTGGCCTCCAAGTTAAGCATCCAAAAGTTGTGGAGTCTTGAATATGAGTTATTTTGGTCTGACCATGCTGCGATTGTCTTTAGTGAGAAAAGAACTGGACAAGCTCTTGAACGTATTCCTTTGTCCTTCTACTTGATAATGTAAATATGAAAAACCGTGACTGAGGACAGAATATTTTTTCTTTACCTGGAAATTATATATAAAATGAGAGGGAGAACATATATTGTTGTGTGGTAACATAAGTATAGCTCTTGAGGTTTTTTGATAAACATTGTAAGCATCCCTTTTATTCCTTCTTCATATATATTATTTTTGCGGCATCCATCTCTCTGTCCTGGCAAGGTTCTACCATGTCTCCAGTCCCGCAATGGCGCACACCTGCCCTGCACTGTGCCAGCACCACTTTGGATGTATATTGCAACAGCTTTCTGTCTAGAACTTTCTTCCAGGCCAATTTCCACTTGCAAGCAGAGGTGCAACAGGGCTTCTAGCTGAGCTGAAATTTTTAGAGGGCCAGAATAAGGTATATACAGACCTAAAAGCTTATTTTGTGGAAATAAGAGAGACTGAATTGGATCGGGTATTTTGTGCTAGTCCTCTGCACAAGGATGTATTACTTCTTCTAAAGGAGGGAGGAAATTGTCAGGTATAGAAGTCTATGGGAGAAAAGTGTGTGTGTGCTGGGGGTGGGGTGGGGGATGCAGTTAGATAAGGGATATAAATACCAGGAATGTTCAAGTTAGAACTTTCTATATAGGGTGTTTTTATTTATTTTTACATGAGATAATGACAATCCAAAATTTTAATGAATCAAAATAAGACAAAATACTTCTGAAACAGTAAGCTGCTATCCACATTTATGAAGGGATGTTTTCTCCAACTTAAGAGAAAGTCAGTGGTTTGATTTGACTAATTCACCATAGAATTCAGATACTTCTGTGGGCTTCATGAGGATTTAAAATGAAGTAACAACCTCTGTATCTTAATTGTCACTTGAATATGAGCCCCAGTCATATCCAAAAAAAGAAGCACATGTTTCAAAAATATGGAATTTCACTTGAAGTAGATCTCCAGTGGTAAAGTTATTAGTCATGGTTAGAGTACTTTGTACCACACTGATATATTATTCTGAACAAAGGCATGCTTTAGGTGGAAGGCAATAACATTTTTACCAGTTAAACAGTGCTTATTCATTCTAGAAAAATCAAGCCCCTTTTGTCCAGATGGATCCTAGGGAAATCTACAAAACTATATGATACAAAAACAAGTATAAGAAATATTTTTCATGCCCTCTTGTAGAGCAACTTACCTCTCATACAAAATTTATCACCTCTTTGACTCTACAGGACTTGAGGCAAATATAGTATCAATTGAAACTACAGTGGGCATCCAGTGAGGCAGACTGGCAAAAATTAATTTGGAATTTTCTTGTTGCCAGGCAGTCAGGAAGTCACTTTCAAAAGATGATATCTCTAGTAACAAGATTATCTCGTGCTGTATACTGAATCTCCACTGCCCCTTGCCAAAGAACCTTGCTTTCTCTTAGCCTTTCCTTTCCTTTGTCCAGTATCCCATCCAAGTATTGTCTGAGTTCAAACACTTGAAGCAATATGGCTTCAGGGTTGCAACTGTATTTGTACTTGCATATCCAGTAGTAGATTTTTTCTGAGCTATGAGCTGATCTATACTGTATTTCTGACAGCCAAGTCTAGACTGAAATATACAATATCTTTCCTTAAAGATTCATTTACGGGTAGTCTCTGTACAGGCTCTGTCTCTGTTCTTTTTATATTCAGTTGTTAATTCTGAATCCATTGTTATTTTCCTGAAAGCTTGAGAATTAAGTCAGAGATGGGATTTTGCTGTACAGTTACAATAATTATGTTGTCTCCTGATGACTATAAAGATCTCCAGCTCATAAATTCTTTTGCCAACTCTAAAATTGTAATAGAGGGCAAGGCAGATGCATGCATGAACTCAGCACTTCCAGCTGGTAGATGACTGTTTGAATTATGGTGCTACTCTGTCTCTATATTGGTATATATACAAATAGCAATAGTTTTATTCTTTGCAATTTACCTTTCCGGTTTAAAGTGGCTTTTCTTGTTTAAATATCTTGAGGATAAGAGAATCGTTTCTGATTGTTGTCAAATCCTACCCCACAGGAGGTTTTAGAGGAAAAACAGGTGATTATTTTCTGAGAGGTGACCTTACTGAAATAGGGGCATGCCTACACGAGGAACAAACTTCAAAGTTAACTTCGAAGTTAGGCACTACTTCAAAGTAGCCATCAGAGAGTCTACACACATTTTTCCCTTACTTCAAAGTTAACTTACTTACTTATTTATTTTCCCTTACTTTGAAGTGAAAGCAGTTCAGATCTGTCAACACCCACAATCATGCCTCCCCTAGGCTGTATCTGCACTACAAAAATAACTTTGAAGTTGCTAACTTTGAAGTTGATCATCTACACACATCCTACTTTGAAGTTAACTTTGAAGTAGGGAGCCCAACTTCTAAGTCCTTAGTCCATTCATGGGAATGGAGTAGTGCCCTACTTCAAAGTTTAACTTCGAAGTAGGGTGTGTGTAGATGCGCAACTTCGAAGTTAGCAACTTCAGAGTTATTTTTGTAGTGTAGATACATCCTAGGGGAGGCATGATTGTGGGTACTGGCAGATTTGAACTGCTTTGGACGGCCAGTGTTTCAGGGAATATTTTTGTTGGGCCCAGCTGCTATGACTAAATAATTAAATGTGTGACAGCCAGACAGAACCACTTCCAGGAATTAATGAAATGTTAGGAGGCAAGTATTTGAGAGAAGGCCAATTTGATTGTTTTTGAAAACATTTACAAGGAGCATTATTTAAATAAAGCATTAAAAACTGAAGTTGAATCAATGAAAGTTGTTTCGTCTATCCTCATTAAAGAGAATCTTTTTTTGTCTGAAAAAAAGCATTAAAATCATGTAAAAAACAGATATGGCTACTGGGCATTAAGGATTGAACTGTACAATTTCCATATGTGTGTGTTCTTTCTGTTGTGAGAAATTTTGAATGTGAACTTGTGTTACTCTATATTCTATTTATTTGTCCTAGTGGAGAAGGGATTCAGGATTATAGGGTCACCTACAAATCCTGACAGGTAGAAATTCAATTGGATCAAAAGACTAAAAAAATAAAGGTAGAACTTTAGCTGTGACCTTTTCTATCCAGCACAGTAGATATAGTTGTGAACATAATGAGACTGAAGAATGTCATATTTCTTGAACAAAGAGTAGATATGTTTTGTGACTTTGAATGACCCTCCACAAAGATGTTGAAAGGTTGATTGAAGGAATTGTTTTCTATCAAATAGCAGTACTGTTTTCTACAAACTGCATGTTAGTTTTCAAGTTAAGTATTGTGGGTTGTTCTTATTACCATTTTATATCAAAAAATCTTTCTGGATACAAAATATTCTGGCTTTTGAGATCATGAATAGAGTAAGTTGAGGAGGATCTAATTAAGGCTGGATTCTAGTTGTTTACCAGTAAAGGCACACTGAAAAGAGTCTTCAAAGAAGTCATGTTTCAGCAGGTAAAAATGTAGCTAAGTGCAACAAAATTCCTCTTGGTGGCTCCTTGGAAAAGCATGCCAAAGCATCGGGACTGAAGCTACAGCAAGCAGCCTAGCATGCACCTCCAACTCCATGCTTAACTGGTGGAAGAGCATTGTAGTTAGACAGGAGGGGCTGTAGCCCTACCCTTCCTCTAAGCACTAGCAATGAGCAGTATCTATGCCCACGGATAAAATATTGTTCAGGCTGTTTTGGGATACAACACGAGGTACCTCTCATGACCTTTGCTACACCATATGTAACTATGTTCTTTAATTTTATTTAGAACGTATTTGATTAGGGATTTGATTGGCACCCCTTACTTTAGGATATTCAGCTGTGCACATTAATTATGGGATTCATTATGATAATAGGTCAATGAGTATTATAAACTATAGGGAGCTTTCTGAAATAGGCAGAAAAAATAACTGTGGGTGCATGTACAGAGCCTCATGCTAAACTGCCCCACTAATGCATTCTGTGCCTTGAGGAGGCATGTCACCTCTCTGTTGCAGCTCTCTTATTTTTAAGGTGAGGACAGTAACTTCTAACTATCTACTGCCTAGGAATGTGGCATGCATCAACTAGCTAATGTCCACACAGTATTTAGCACAAAGTGTTTATTATTATTGATTCACCTGTGACTGAATGCAAATTATGCTGGATATGTGAATTATTGCTTGATTTCATACAAATAGACTTTTAAAAGCTGTAAAAGTGAGACTTATTTGGTTTATCAATGTGTGAGTTTAAATCTAAACTTGTTCTTGGGAAGCTCCTTTGCAAAGCTGTCTAGCTGTGTACTGGCTTTTATTGACTAGGACTCACTACTAGAATTAATTTTTTTCACTCTGGCCCCTACATGACAGAGACTTTTATTAAATCCCAGACCTTCCTTTATGCTCAAGATTTGCCCACAATATTCAATTTTTGGAAACTAGCAATTCCCTTTTTATCCAAGTTAAACGAATCTCAAATTCTATAAATGATATGGGGGGCGTGAGGGGAGACAAACAACAACAACAACAACAACATCTAAACAGCAGTTCAGCCCTACTTGTGTATGTAAATCCTCATATACATTTTACAGTATTGTATAAATTGCTTCATAATTACTTTGGCACACTGCTCAGCAAAGTAACATTACTTAGGAAAAATTGAATAATATTTATAACCACATCAGCACAAATAGTTTACCTCAGTGGTGGCAGCCATCATCCTACATTTCTCAGCATGCTGTGAGTTTAGTTCAAACAAAAGGAAGATTAGCAAAAATATAAAATCTTGCCTGCTGCTAATCCTTTTCCCCATATAAGGACACCCTGGCAAATACAAGTGTTTCTTGCTTTAGCTGGTAGTATTCCTGCATGAGCAAACGGCAGCAGGGGGATAAATGTTTTAAAATTTTTAGTCACTGCTGCCATATTGGGCTTGAGCGGAAGATGACGATTCTGATTTGTGGTAACTTTCATAGTTTTGGAGTGAAAACAAAGCTTTAGGCGTGTATTATCCCCAGACTATTCCAAATCAGGCAGAGTGGGGCCTTGAAACTTACATTTACCAGGTCAGTTCTCTAATCACCTGTCTTACTCCTAGGGGATTTTTGTGCCCCTGTGCACATGCATCTTTCTTGTGCCGCACCTATCATATATATTATTTTTGCTGTGTCTGTCTGTCTCTGTCCAGGGAGGGTTCTACCATGTTCCCCCTGGAGTGTGCCAGCTCTAGCCCCTCCCCAGCTATTGTGGGGCCCAGCCCATACCCTTTGGCTGTGTATTACAACAGGTTTCTGTCAACAACTTTCCTCTAGCCCAACTTCTGCTTGCAAGCAGAGCCGCAACAGGGCCTCCAGATTTTATTCTTCTGTTGAAAAGTTGCTGCAATCCCAGCTTTTGCCCATGAGAGGACTGTGGTGCTAGAGTAGTATAGCTGTGCTCAGCTGGCTAGGGAAGTGAAAGCACCTTCTTCACAGCACCAGTTGGGCCAAGACAGGAGATATGGGGAGACAGACAGCATGGGGCTGCTCGGGTGGGGGGTGGGGTTCAGACTGAGGCTAAAAATGGCTTGTGGCGTAGGACAGTTGGGGTGGCGGCTGAATGAGATTGGTGGTGTAGGATCCGTGGGAGTGAGTGATGCCGGGCCATGTGGGCGGGGGGAGGGAGTGGAAGTCAACTAGTGAAATATTAGTCTTTTAACAGTACACACCAATGGATTTGGAATGAGCTAGGTATGTGTATTTTAGAAATATGCATCGTTGTCTGTATCCATCCATCTGTGAGTCTTTGTTCAATAACTGCTCCTAAATGGTCAGAGGTAGGACCACCAAATATGGTATGCAGCTTCCTCTTATCATGACTTAAAGCAAGGTCAGGGTTTGGGTTGTTCCAGGAGAATGGGATGTGCCTGGAATGTGATTCAAACAGAAAGGGAGGGGTGTGAGAGCAGCAGGGACAGTTATACTCACAAATGGCCATGGGGGCAGCAAGTAACAACACAATCCCTGCCTCCCCGGGGGCTGTGGGCTGTCATATGGCCCCACCCCCATGGCCAGCCCAGGGAGTGCCAGCAGCCAGGGTGCGTGCCTCACACCACTAGGCCAGCTCTGGGGAGAGCAGAAGGCAGAATAAAATGCCCACCCTGGGCTGGTCAAAGGGATAAGCCAGAGGGTGGGGTGCAACACTAGTCTTCTATTATCATATAAAATACAAACACAATTGAATTGTTTAACAGCAGTTATACATAAATGATAAAAATTCGTCCATGACAGACTGTTGGCAAAAGTCATTTCTCGAGGCTAAAGGTCCCGCAAAGTGATATCTTTTTCTTTTTATATTAATGTGTCTCTTTGTGATTAAATATAATTCCTTACAAGGATATCTGGGTCATCTGAAGCTTCTTAAATTGTAGGTTTTTTAAAGAAGAATTCATGGGAGCTCCCTGCCAACTTTCCAATGAGACATAAAACCAATCTTCTGAATGCCTGTAGTCATTAAAGAGCATAAGATGCTTTTGGGAAGAGTAGTGTTGTAAAGCAGCTAGCCAAATTTCAGTGTGGAAAATTGAAACAACTCACTCTTATTTTAATAGGAAGTCATATTTTTTACCTCCTGTGCCAGGTCTTTAACCATATACCTAACTTAGAATTATATGCAGTTAAACACATGAGTAATTAAGGCCCTAATCGATTTCTCCATGCTGTTAAGCAGTTGTCATGTTTCCCAGAGGTGGCAATGTAACTTCTGATAGATACTTCTATTTTCATTTGTAATAATGGGGCTAGTTTATATATTTTAGTTCAGGACAGTAAAAACATTAGGGTTCTCTTAGTAATGTTAACTCAGTCACATTGCACATCTTTTCTTTGTTAAGGTTAGGGCCGTAGCAAATTCACAATCCTGAAAAACATGTCACAGAACATGAAAGCTGATCTCTCCCCACCTTCCCAGTGACATCTGGGGAGAGAGGGGTTTGTGTGTGTGTTATTTCACCTTATGCTCTAAAGATTTCATGGGCGGGGGAGACAAGCAGTTCTCAAAGTGGGAGTCCTGATTTAGAGGAGAGTTGCAGGGAGAAGGGCGGTATTGAAGAGTTATTTTAAGTTCATTGGGGTATTGCCATAGTCATTTCTGCTCTGACTTCAGAGGTAGGCAAATGGAGCATGGTGGCTGTTGGCTTGGTGCAGCAATGGAGGCCCATCCCCACCAGCAGCATCACGGAGGTAAGGTTGGTAATGACATCATGCCACCCATTGCCATCTTCACGGTGTTGAGGGACCCAGAGCGGAAGTGACAAAATCATAATTTCTGGGACCAACCCATCACTCCCAGGACTGACTGCACCAGCCAGTTGCACTGGCCCAAAAGAGCACACCGGCTTGCCACAGTGTGTGGCCTGGAGCTGTCACCTTAATTTGCCACATCCTAGGGTGGGCTTTGATGCCACCCTCACTTCTGCATTGCTACCTTCAGAACTAGGCAGCTAGAGTGGGAGCTAGTGACTGAAGGCTCAGCTCTTTGGGCAGCAGCACAGAAATAAAGATGGCAATGCCGTGCCATGTCATCCTTACTTTTTCACTGCTGCTGGTGGCGGCTCCGCCTTCCAAGCTAGGCTCCTGGCCAGGAGCTGTTGTTCTCTAGCTGCCCCACTCTGAAGGCAATGCCACCGCCACCAGCAGCTGCAGCAGCAGCACAGAAGTAAGGATAGCAATATCACAACCCCCACCTACAATAACTTTTGGGACCTCCAACTTTTTTGCGGGGCTCTAGACCCCTATAATTAGAATACCATGAAATATCAGTTTTTATATCTGGAATCATGACACTGCTGAATTTTAAAATTCTGTAGCTGTGATGTTCACCAAAAGAGTGTAAATTTGGTAGAGCCCTAATTCAAATACACATTTAATAACACAAACTGAAGATCTTGAGCCAAGTGCATATGTAGCTTTACTCATCTGAGAAGTCCAATTTGGGTTATGTATGCCCAAACTAAATACCTTCACATTTTTCCTGAGACAAATATAAAGGGTGGGGTTCTCAAAGATCACAGTGTGAGCCCAATTCTGCCTCTATGGAAGTTAATAGTAAAATGCCACTTGAATTCCATGGGAGCAGAGTTAAAACAATGTTGAACAATTCAGATTGGTTTATCATTAAATATCTCAAGGGACAGCACATAAACATTGCTTAAACTTTTCTCTTTTAAAATTTACCCTTGGGTTGAGGCACAAACCTTGCACTATTTTAGGCTAAGAGAATGCAAGGATTGTAATGTAACGTTAAGTATAGTAGTTACTACCAGGCAACTGCTGTAATAGTTTGTCAAGAACTCTAGTATCCCTCAGGATGAAAGGCACAGTAGAAATGTAAGATCATTATCATTATGTTAGTAATAGGGAATCAATTAGGAAAGAATTGTCTCTTTCCTTGCTGCTTCTTCTAATTGAGTATAACATGTTTGATAAGAATTGACTTAAATGGTGTGCTAACCTCTGCAAGTTTTTTTAGCATGAAACAAATAAGCAGTATCTTTTTTTCAAATAAAGAGGGATAGAATGTTCCTTGTCTAGAGTCTCCTGCTCATGGAAATCCCCGCTGAAGTCAGAGGTGTGCAGTTCAGAGGTCTACCTGCATAGTTCTTATGTGTTCCAGGCCACAGTTTGGATAGCTGAGCAAGATTCAGTATTTCTGTAATAATGACATTTTATTAGTTGTATGTTCAATGTCAAAATTCAGAACAAATGGGCACATTGCAGAGCGTCTGACATAAAATATGAACATGAATAATTATTTTGCACAATCTTTAAAATTAAATGGTATTTAAGTACATCTGATATTTACTGAAGATTAAGTAGATGTTACGCTGTGTATCCATTTCAGATCAGAACTGAAGAACTGTTTTATGGGTAGAACAAAAATTATTAGTAGATGGAGATTTAATAGCTATGCAAATGTGTCCTAAAAAACCTTGAGATGGTATAGCTGTCTTGTAATTGCTGACTACTGTGTAGCTGTAGATTGAAGATCATGCATGTTTATTAGAGCTTCTGTGGACTCATGCTCATTCTGTTTATTGATTTTGTTTAATTACTTTCTAAGATAGCTAATCAGAGACAAATGGAAGTGTAGACTTGTAACACCTAACGACTTAAAGCTCCAAACTTCAAGCCAGTGTGTGACCTAAACAAATAAAGTACTCGTTACTGATTCCATTTCCATGAGCAACTCAGTGAAACTCTAATTTCATTATCTGTGAAATGGGATGGTATATCTAACAGAGCTCTCAAAGGCAACATCTACATTATCCCCTTCCTTCTGGAAGGGGCATGATAATGAGCGCGTTGGAAAGATGCTAATGAAGCGCTCCCATGAATATGCACGCTGCCCGTGTAGACTGGGGCCTTTCTAAAGGACCCCTGGACTTCGAAAGCCCCTTCTTACTATTTGATTTTAGGAAAAAGGGGCTTTCGAAGTCCGGGGTCCTTTCGAAAGGCCCATGTCTACATGGACGGCATGTGATTCGAAAGCAGCGCTTTCAAATTACGCGTTGCTGCCATTATGCTAATGAGGTGGTGCATATTGATGATAGTGCCTCATTAGCATCTTCACAACTTACTCATTACCATGCCCCTTCTGAAAGGAAGGGGCTAGAGTAGATATAGCCAAGAATAATAATTAGCAGATTTCAAAAAAGTACTCGTTTTATTTTCACTCTCACTCTCACTCTCTCTTTCATCTGGCGCTGCATTAAGTATAAGCAGCATTCATAAGGAACACAGACTTCTTTATTAGCTTTGAAAGAATTATCAGGCACTTTCATAGTAAGCTCATCATCTTTATCACATCACACTTGTGGGTTGTTTGACCATAAGGCTGGGGATGAGTCCACCACAGCAATCTGTCTAGGTCAGATTCTATTCTGAAACAGTCATAGAATTCTAGGAAAAGGTTAAGTATGCCTTTTCTAGCCCCTTCCTCATGTGAACTGAGTACTCCAGTGCTAACAAAAGGTTTTCGGTTACTTGAATTACTACTATAGTGTGCTACCACAGCTGTTTAACCTTGGTACCCTGGGCCACCTGCCTGTAAGTTGGCTGTTGTGACTGGAGACATGGGAGGTGGTAAGCCACACTTGGCAAGAAATTTCACTTTTTAAACACAAAATACTTAAGCAAGAGAGCTTAACAGATGTCAGTAGAGACAATGAATGGAAAAGTGAAAAAATTAAAGCAGAAGAACAATTTTGTATTTAAAAAAAACCTTTTATTTATAATGATTCCTCTATCTAAAAGATGTTAAAATAAGACCTTTTCCACTAGTCAAAAAGGCAATACATTCTCCTCTAAAAGTTGTAACAGATATCCCAGCATGCCATGTATTTGCACAGATTTCATACACATTTCATTTTGCTATAATACGAGCTTTTTTTGTGGTCAGCAAATTACTTTTCTGTGCACTATCTAGTAGTCTGTCTTTCATACTGGATTTATTTGTTGCCGTTGCCACAGACAGTTACTAGTTCAGCCATATTGGGGAAAAAATAAAAAATCCACAAGAGCCCACCTGTGCTACTAAGCCAATACCACCAGATGGCATAGGACTCTGAACCAATGGAAAGTTCAAATCCAGATAACCTAAGGCCACTATAATACAATAGATGGAGATATGTGTATCTCATAGAACTGGAAGGGACCCTGAAAGGTCATTGAGTCCAGTCTCTGATACTCACAGCAGAACCTATAAGCACCCCAACACGTTTTTTTTTCTTCTTTTAAATCTAACCTACCCCAGACCCTTGAAAGGTCCCCTCAAGGATTGCGCTTCTAACCCTCAGTTTACAAAAACAATGCTCTAACCACTGAACTATACTTCCACCCGCTAAAGGCTTCTGTGCATAGTTTACAATATTTTGCCCCCGCCTTCCGATTTCATTGCCTCTGGCTGCTTTTGGTATTGGTACCACTAAGTAATTAATTCTCCTTTTTTACTTTTGTATTGAAGTATTTTATAGTGGTTGTTTGTTATTCCTGTCTTTGTGTGAAAATTAACCATTTTGCTTAGCATTTCTGGAGTGATAGCTGCCACAGGTAGATAGTTGTTAGAAACCTTAGGAGAGAACTAGTTTTTGGATTTGTGAATAACCCAAGGCCGTCTAACAGAATGGGTGTAACGGCTTGTAGAAGAAAGATGTCATCTTATTCCCATTTACCTTGTACTTTTATCAAGACCTTTCTACTGAGTACTTGTGCATGTCTTCTTACAGCTATTTGCAAGTATTTTTGTGGGCAGATCTCATTTTATACATCCAGAATAATTTAGAACTTTTCTACAATTTAACTTTGGGATTTGCCAGTGCTCTATTTTATATGTCACTCAAGTGGCTATACCTACAGTATGTTTTTGTGAGTGACATGTGGTTGAAGAGTGACAAGACAAAAGTTAACCTCTCCTTTGACAAATATGATGGAAACAGTCAGGACTATCAGACAATGCAGGGAGTGAGGGGTAATTCACTCTGCGATGATGACATCAGACACCCACAATCACTTATGACACATTTTTTCCCATAACACAGAGGCACAGAAGTCCAGAATGCAATGGGGTAGCAAGAACTGTGGTATAGGTGCCTAAAATGCACTGCTGATGCAGTCGAATTTAGCAAAGGTAATGGGGATGTACTATGTTAACTTTCTAAGTAGGCATCCTTCAGTCTGCATAGACTATGGATCGCGCCCTTTATAGTTTCAATTGAGGGCTTCATTTACAGCGTCTACTGTGACTATGAAGACCCACATGAGAGTGACAGTCCTTGCTGCATCTCTTGCAGATGTGGTGGGTGTCTGGCAAGTCCTTATTCTGCTTTCTGTGAGCTCGCTTCTCCTCTGCTAGCTGTCTGATCCTCATCTTGCCCTTCTGAAGGCCCTTGTGTAACCCCTGCCTCCATCTGCTGCGGTCGTCTGCTAGTTCTTCCCAGTTGTCCAGCTCGATGTCTACCTCTCTGAGGTCTTTCTTGCAGACATCTTTGTAGCACAACTGGGGGCGTCCGGGAGGTCTTTTGCCAGAGGCTAGCTCACCATACAGGATGTCTTTTGGAATCCTTCCGTCGTTCATCCTGTGGACGTGGCCAAGCCAGCGGAGCCGACACTGCCTGAGGAGGGTGTGCATGGTTGGGATTCCAGCTTGCTGGAGGACAGCGGTGTTGGTCACTCTGTCCTTCCATAATATTCCAAGGTTGTGCCTGAGGCAGCGCAAGTGGAAGATGTTCAGCCTCTTTTCCTGGTGGGCATGGAGGGTCCAAGTCTCGCTGCCATAAAGGAGGGTGCTGAGGATGCAGGCTCTGTAGACTTGCATTTTGGTGTGAGCGTACAGCTTGTTGCTGTTCCACACTCTCTTGCTGAGTCTGGACAGAGTTGTGGCCGCTTTTCCAATCCTCCTGTTTAGCTCAGTGTCCAACGACAGGGTGTCAGTGATGGTGGACCCGAGGTAAACGAACTCATGAACGACCTCTAATGTATAGTTGTCAATGCTGATTGATGGGGATTCAGCAACATCCTGACCGAGTACGTTTGTCTTCTTTAGGCTGATGGTAAGCCCAAAGTCCTTGCACGCTTTGGAGAACTGATCCAGCAGTTTTTGAAGCTGGTGTTCTGTGTGAGACACTACAGCAGCATCGTCTGCGAACAGCATGTCTCTGATGAGGACTTCCTGCACCTTAGACTTAGCTTTCAGCCTTGCAAGATTAAACTTTCTAAATGTGTGGGTACTCATAAACTCAAATCGAGTGGTATAAAACCAACTTTATTTCTTAGTGTAGACACAGCCTTAGGCATTTGGAACAGCTCCCAGCCCTGAAGTAGCTGAGTTTTTCACAGTTGGTAATGTATTTGTTCTCACAACTCCACATTGAGGTAGTCAGGGGTTAAGAATCCCCATTATACAAATGGGAAGCTGAGGCCCAGACACTGTGACTTACCCAATCTCGTGCAGGATGACTGTGGTAGAACAGGGAGTTGAATCTAGGTCTACCAGTTCCATATCATAGCTCCATATCATCTGCACCATCCTTTCTTATGATACACATTTTGAGATTTAGCAGTTCTTGTCTGCAGCTTTTAAAAGGCAATTCTCTATTTTTCTCTCTTGGTTGAATCAGATTCACCTTCAGACAGACACCTAAGATAAGGTTGTAAGGTTTTTAATGAAGAGGGAAGGAATTTTCCACCCCAGGGTACTAGATTTGAGAAGTTTGATCATGGGCAGCTGAAAGCTCTGCTAAGGGAACAGCTCTAGATGAAAGGTGATCTGGGATGTTTGACACTGAAAATGCATGTAACAAGTTTCAGATGCCCAGTTAAAAGTAGAACACTGTTAAAATGGAACCCAATGCCAAATGGGTAATTTTCAGTTCATCACGGTCAAAATTTTCAAAAGTTGGCTACTAACTTTGTGTGTCTCTGTTGAATCCACAATCACTTACAGCTGCAAATTCAGCCCCATATGTGTCTAAGGGCACAGCTATAAAGCATTTGGAATGTGATAGTGCTTGTGTGCCATTCCTGCATTTGCTTTACTATGACTAGCACAGTTAAAAATAGCTGAGAAGACACAGTGCATTGTCAAAGGCTGTACAAGACTACCTTCGTTTCCTGGCCTTCCCTAGAGTGTATGCTGCACTGCTGTTTTTAGACATAGTGGTTAGATTAAGATTAAAGCTATTTTGGGCATGTCCACATTAATTTGTAATCACACCTTGGATTGCAGCATAGATTTACTGTAAGGAAACCTAAAGTGTCTAATATCTTAAAATCTGTCTGTAAGCAACTGAGAAGTTCTAGCAGAGCAGAGGACATGATAGGAAACATGATGGCTGCACAAGAAGATTACAAATTATTGGATTATGGAAATTGTTTGGCTACATCTGCATCATTTTCACAATGAAGTTTGTTTTGGGACTTAACATAGAACGTAGGACAAAGTGACACTGCAACCATTTCTAACAGCCACATCACTGCAGGAGTAAATAATGATCTGTAGCAGCTTGCCACTGTCTCTGGTGCACAAAATATTTCCATTGTGAAATCATTGTTATTTTTTTGGCAGCAAGAGTTTCTTTTCACTGTGAGCTAACACGTTTTGTATTAGCATTAGGCTCTCCGGAGTCCAGCAGTTTCAAAAGATTAATATATCAATTTTCACAGTTTGTGTAGTCCACACCATGCTCAACTCTGGAGACAGAGAGCATAGACATGTTTTCAAAATAGCAACTGGGATGAGGACAAATTACTTGATCACATTATTGTCACAACTCAGTGATTGTATTCCAGAAAGTCTGCCTCTTAGTCATTGCAATGATTTTCAGAAATAAACTTCTCTGTGCTTAATCTCTGATGACAACAAAGATCACAAACTAAAAGGAGTCTGGAGGGGTGACTTGCCTGTGGGGTAATGAAGGGAGGAGGTAACTTCTCTTTGGAATGTTGTTATAATTCTCCTTAGAATGTCAAACGCTGAATCTGGGTTTGTCAATGGTGCTTAAATGAATTAGATATTCAAACCCAATGAAAGTCAAGGGCACACTAACTCCCTTGCAGAACTTGGAAAAGCCCATCTTAGAATTATTACATCTCTGGATTACATTCTGTGTAAAGCTGTGGCATTTATTTGAATTGTACCTCAAAACTTCTGACTGTATGCTGAAGAAGACACGGAACATCATGCCAAAGATTCTACAGGCTTGGGACAAAGCTGTTAAGACATCTGGGAAGGCTATGAACTGCTGTTCCTTTTCTAGACTTCACAGATGCACCCAAGAAGCACTCAGATGCTATATTGATAGGTGCTGTAGAAAGCCATATGATCAATAAAAAGAACAATCCCTAGACAGCCAAAATAATACTAATCTTTTTCTTTGCTGAGGTGGAGGACTCATGTCAATAGGGGAAATGCAAGAAATTTGAATTGCAGTTTCTGTACACGTAAAATTTCAGGTACATTTTCAGGTAAGTCCATTTCCAGTCCCAGAAACCAAAGCGTAGGGTCTCATTTCTAAGTCATGTCACAAACAAAAATTTGCAAGCTTTATACAGACATCATTTCAGGTCTCCTCTGTTTTGGTTTTCCAGGACGATGGGTATATTGTGAGATGTCTAATTCACATCAGTGCCTTCTTTTACATACTGAATTCACTGACGGATAACTTTTCTCAAAATAGTATCAGTATTATTTCATGTATTAATTTAGTAGCCACCTGGAGACATATGGTATATTCTACGTATAGTAGAAATAATCCAGTAAATGCAAAATCTTTTAAAAGTCATTAGGTCTGATTCAACACAGTATTTAATTATGTGCTCATCTTTAACTGCATGGATAATCCTATCCCTATTCAACAAAATATGTAAGAATGTGCTAAATTTCAAACACATGTTCAAGTCTTTGCTGAATGCTAGCTTTAGAAAGCCATAAGATCAACATATTTATTTGCAATTCAAGCTTTTGTTTTCTGAGTGTCATTTAAAGGAAAAATTGTGGAATAGGGAAGATTAAATTTACAAGGGCAAATCAGGAAACTATAGCCCCCCCCAAAAGGTAAGAGCATTGCCTGGTATGCTAAATAAGCTTTACTTTTTCCTGTAGTGGTGAAGGTAACTGGAAGTGTACTTTGATTTTGCTAACATGGGAGTGTTTACCATGCCAAAGCCAAGCCTTTCATCCACAATTTAATGTTACATTTGTTTATCTGGAGGAGCTTTTAATTGTTTGGGTTTTTTCAATACCTTGGTAAAGGAAGAAAGATCTCTGAGGAATTCAGTTGATTCCCAGTGAGGGCTTACTCTGGCCATTTGCCATCATAATGGCTTTGTTGAATGATTTTTCTCTGTTAACCTCAGATGGAAAAATGTTTAGCTCAGCAGCTCCTGAAGAGTTCAGTAACACACCCACCACTATAAAGCATTCTGATATTTCCAAAGGCATGAGTATAACTGTTTAAATCATGTAATCCCTGACTCCAGCCAGAGAAGCAAAGTTTTTAATAACCTATGGCACTGGGCAATGCACACTCAATAGGATTTTTTTTTTTGGTTGTCAGAAAGATTGGAATATGCAGTGAAACACATTCACTTACAAGTGCTTACAGTGGGTAGATGTTGAATGTCTTGTGATTTTTGAATAACTTCCGTAGTCCAGTAATTTGTCATATTGTTTTATGAAACAGTCATATCACATTTAGAAGGCAATAATACCAAAAAACAAAAAACAAAAAAAAACAACCACCTTTGATATCAGTACAATCACCTTTTTGAGCCAGATTTCATGAAGCCTGGTAAAGACAAGTTTTTTGGAAAATATGCTATCACCTATATGAATGGGCTGGATGCTTTAAGCACTTGCTTTGACTAAGTCATGTAGTTTGTGGCTCCATATGCATGTTTAGCAGCTCTTATTGGCATCAGAATAGAATGTCAAGCAATGAGACCTTAAGCTACATATTTCACACCAAAGTGTCATATCACTTCTATTTTAGACAGGCTTTATGTAACTCTGCACCTTCTCACAGGTGGCCACTGTTTGGCTTTACCTGGATACTTAGAATGGAAATATAGAATCTGCCTTGTTATAACTGTCAAATATTTAAGCTTTTTCTTTATTTGGTATTCATGAAAACAGTGTTTGTAGTTGCAGCTGGGAATGTTGTTACAAACACATGAGCACATCTGAAATGATTGACATTCTTAAAAGTAAACATGGAAGCCTCTCATCCAGCAGAAATAGCTGCTATGAGTCTCAGGACTTCTTGTTAATCATGATTCCAGTGGAGTCAGTGAGACAACCACTCATGGGAAAAGAGTTTGGTGTGACAGTGACAAACTGGAAGGCACACTAGGGCTACGTCTACACGTGAAGCCAACATCGAAATAGCTTATTTCGATGTAGCAACATCGAAATAGGCTATTTCGATGAATAACGTCTACACGTCCTCCAGGGCTGGCAACGTCGATGTTCAACTTCGACGTTGCGCAGCACCACATCGAAATAGGCGCTGCGAGGGAACGTCTACACGCCAAAGTAGCACACATCGAAATAAGGGTGCCAGGCACAGCTGCAGATAGGGTCACAGGGCGGACTCAACAGCAAGCCACTCCCTTAAAGGGCCCCTCCCAGACACAGTTGCACTAAACAACACAAGATACACAGAGCCGACAACTGGTTGCAGACCCTGTGCCTGCAGCATGGATCCCCAGCTGCCGCAGCAGCAGCCAGAAGCCCTGGGCTAAGGGCTGCTGCCCACGGTGACCATAGAGCCCCGCAGGGGCTGGAGAGAGAGCGTCTCTCAACCCCTCAGCTGATGGCTGCCATGGAGGACCCGGCAATTTCGACGTTGTGGGACGCGGATCGTCTACACGGTCCCTACTTCGACGTTGAACGTCGAAGTAGGGCGCTATTCCGATCCCCCCATGAGGTTAGCGACTTCGACGTCTCGCCGCCTAACGTCGAAGTTAACTTCGAAATAGCGCCCAACACGTGTAGCCGCGACGGGCGCTATTTCGAAGTTAGTGCCGCTACTTCGAAGTAGCGTGCACGTGTAGACACAGCTTAGGGGAGTACAGATTATAATTAATGTACAAATATTTCAAAGCGAGGTATATTGCTTTGTTTGGCAGGATGCAGGGATATTACTCATTTCTTTGTATCTATTTACAAAATGTAAATATACCTGAAAAATAACTAAATAAGGATCTACTGAATTCAATGATTTCCCCCACCACCACTGCAACTTTTTATCATCACTTTTCTTGTCTACTGGTTTCTGTGAAACGTCTCTTGGCTAATGAATATAGTTGAAAAAGAAAAGGGGGAGTTGCTCGATGAGACTTTTTCACACACTCTAATTTTTTTCTCTCTTTTTTGCCACTCAGCACTCTTACCAGCCTGGAACCAAAGAAAATGGGATTCCCATTCTCAGCTTAAGTTACATGACAGCTCCTTCGAATATTCTTAGTGATTTCTAGTGTCCCTACTTCTTCTTTCTGTGTTTTTAGCATATTATGTTTTCCATCCAGGGGTCCTTACTTAAGGCAAGTTTAGACTGATTAAGTGGGAGTTCCTTTCATGTAATGATGGAGTACAGTAACACCAAGAGGATTTGGTCTGTACTATATTAAAAATATACAGATAGCAATCTTATGATGGAAATATTTTCTTCTATCTTATTTTCTGTCTCTTTTTCTGTCATTGGTTTTTAATGTTAATTCAGTAAATTAGTCCCATTGGACTGTTCCTGTATGTGCTGTTTGAAGATTGGTCTATTAAGCTGTAGGCTGTCTCCTATAAACATGCTTTCCTTTCAGTTATATCTTTATGGATCTAACAGTAGTCAGTTTAATAAAAGAGGAGGAATGCACAAGAAGAAGTTCATTTAGAAAACCTTAAGGCTGCATTTTTCAGTGGAGTCCAGCTAACATCCAAAGATAGCGTCTTCGTAATTATTCTACAATTTAGTACAAAAATATGTTTCTGGAAATAAGGCATCAAATCAGATTCTTATTACCTTGAGATGAGACTATTTTATTGTGGACCACCTTAAAACCTTTAAAAATGGTTTAGAATTTGTGGCCTTCTTGCTAAGTGGAGTTTCTTACTGTGAAAACAAGCAGTTGTGTAGCACCGTAAAGACTAACATATTTATTCATTAGATAATGAACTTTTGTTGGTTAGATCCACTTCTTCAGATTTTCAGGTTGGAGTAGAGTAGCCTTGATCTTCAGTGGCTGCTTGTTTGTGGGCATTTTTGTTTTCAATTTACATAGCACTCAAAGGCTTAATACCTACTGCTCTGAGAGATAATGTCTCTCCCTGTACCACGCTACCAGCTAAGGACAGAGTTAGTAGTTGAGCTGAAATCCATCAGCATAAATGGGAAGGGCTGCTCCCTGAGATTCCACAGATTTTGAATTCACTTCCACCATTGGTCTGAAATAACCTGAACCTGATGATCTACAGAACAAGCTGCACAGTGTATGCATTTTCCTCAGGCTTTTGAAAAGGCAGAAAATTGAAAGCATGATGAGTGGATGAGCATGAGATGAATGGAGGAAAATGACTTGAGCTTTGTATGTTATCCAGTGACAGTGGGGTTGTGTTGAGTTGGATTGCTGCACTGTTTTGTAAATTTTGGTGTTATTTTTAGGTATTTTAATTGTGTCAGTCGTGCGAAAGAGTATGCATAGGGTATGCCCTGTAAGAATACTTTTACACATCAAAATAAATAGACACAGAAATACAATCCATCACTTGCAATCACCACCCTTGATTTAGACCCCTCAATAATCTGGACTTTGCTATTTGTTTTGTTCCATCATGAAAATATGTTGACTGTATATTTGCCTACTGTTTGTGTTTAGCAGATATGTAAAAAACAATACAGCACCCAGCATCAAATATGTCAGTGTTTAAGGATTAAACGTAGTATTATTTGATCTATTTAGTGTTATGTAATCTCTTGAGAATATCAAGATTCAAGTTTATATCTGTGTATATGTAAACCTTATTTCAGATATATATGAATATATATAGATCTTCTAAGATTATGGTTAACTGTATTGTGTAACAACTAGTATTTCTTACAATGCACGTGTAATCAATTGGCAGACTTTAGGCCAAATCTGGACTGCCAGATGCTTTTGATAAGAGTTTGAAATTATTGTTGTCATTATTATTTTACTTTGCATTTTCCTTGGTGTCTGGATCTTGAAAACATCTTGACCAAGAAATTGGAACTTTGACAAAAATAATTGATCACCTCTGCTTTAACGAGTAATGCTGAATTAGGGTGATGTTGGGTTATATTGGAAATAAATGTTTGTAGTATGATATAGATTTTGCAGTCCTTTGTGGCAGACTGTGACTGTGTGTTTACATTGGATGGAGGTGCTTAATCCCTGTAGAGTTTGAAACATGTGATTCACGAACTGAACACCAGGAGCTGGCAGAAAATCAGCCATTTTTGTTCTGAGTTGTGGCCTTGTGAAGTGATAGGGAGAGAAAAGCAGCATTGCCATCTGGTCAGAGGTGGTCCTGCTATGCTTAACAGTTCTGTGGAAGGAAATTAAATAGACAAGTGAGACTGGGTCAGGGAGGAGGTGGCAAGATACCGCATGTAATATGTAGTATATTAGTATTCTTCCATCCCCCTGCCCAGTGGCGTGGCCTTCTAGATTCTTGGTGCAGGAGTCACCCCCTTTTTATCATAACCAGAGGTGGGCACATGCCTGACACTCATCCAAAAGTAAAAATAATAGCTAGTTTACTTAGCCTGTGCCTGAGGCCCTCAGTAAGCCACCTGCCAACTAAAAATGCTAGTCAGTACCAGCCCATAGAACATATCATCGATGACACTGGGAAATTTGAATCTCAGGACATGCTTTTAATTGTGCATAATATAATTTTGACTATTGCACTTGCAAATCACAACCAGATAAATACTGACTTCCTACTCATATCCCAGTGACCATTATAGTTTAATCACTAGGTGAATTACCAGAAACCTTTTGCAGACTGCAGTTTTGCTACAGCAGCAATATAATTGTCCTTCGAATGTTCTGAGATTCCCAGCTTTAATATAAATGCTATACAGTGCTTTCACATGCTCCAAGGCTCTACTTTTCCGTTACTACTGTAGAGTCCTGAAGCGGTTCTGTAGTAAAGGAAAATGTCCTGCATTTTTGACCTTTGGATTTGGTAGTTAATTTGTCTTTAACTAAATGAATGGTGTGTCAATGGGCGGGTTGTTAAATCTTCTTTTCCAGAAGCACATGGAAACCAAAGAAAAAGAAGAGCTTGTTGAGGCAAGGCTGGAACTCTATATATGGAATTAGTAGAGATCTAAGAGCATTAACAAATGCCCATTGAAGTTAATGTGCCTTTCCGTTGACTTTATTAGATGTGGATCATGTCCTAATGAAAAAACAGGAAAACTCATTAGAAGGAAAATGTGCAGGAAGAAGGGCATTCTGAGTAATTCTGAGGTGTCATTAACCCTTACAACAGAACTAAAAATAAATCTGAGGGCTCTCAGGATGGTCCAGCATATTCAGACCAGCTATGAACTTGACAGTTTTCCATTAATTTTTTTTCTATTAAAATTTCTTTTAAACCAGCCTTTCAAGGGCTCTTCACGTAGTTCTCATAGACTGTTAATATACAACGAGAATTCATTATGCCAACACTAATCTGGCAGACATTACACTTCAAATAATTGCTGCCTGCCTTAATTCCTGGTTTGTCCTTTTGTAAGCATTAATTACATATGTCAACAACAATCAGTTTAGAGTAAGATAATTGCAGGTATGAAAAAAGGTTACTCTTAGCAAATATGTACTTCAAAGATAATGTCTTCATACACCTACAGTTTTATTTGCTTCACAAGCTTCATTTTAGTTTATAGTAGGGTCCCTTAGGCTTGCATACATTAATGAAATGGAATGTCCTGCTCAGATTTTGTGCTTCTAGCTAAAGGATTTCTGGTTTTTGAAATAATTAACATGCAGATACTTGATAATATTTAGGGATAACATTATACAAACTTTTTAGATGTTTAGCATGATTCTTCTTCTGATGTGTCTGAATACCTAATGGGTTTCATACCTGGAATGGATTTTATTGAATTCTATTACTTTTAATTATAACATGTTCAGTTTGTCTAACCTCCAGGAATTTGTGGAAGATTTTCCAATGCCAACCAAATGGTTCAGAGGAGGGTAGTTAATACCTTCAACTTGTATTTTATGGTTGTGGCCTTCTGATAAGTTTTCTTGTGGATTTTATGTAGGTTTTTTTAACAGTGAATTCCTGCAGAGCACCTGGATTTCAAATTAATCTATTTTGTAAAAATCGTTCTGCCATATGTCCTTTCATTAAGGAGAAGCTATCTGTACAATCCACACTTCAAAATCTTGACTATCATAGACCTGAAGCTGAAAATGAAAATAAGCTTCCTGGTTCTTTCTTTCTTTCTTTCTTCATTGGATCGATTTGCTGCACCAGCCTGTTATTTTTTCGAAATGGCTTCTATTGTTCAGCATAGATATTTGCACCCAAGTATAGGAGGATTTTAAAAAGAAATCTGCAAAGAGAAGGCATTGTCATATATTCCTGGGAGCTTCTTGAATAAAAGCTCTAGGACCTCATACGTTGCCATACAAAGCTATGGAATTTATTGAAGTTATATGAATTTTATTATACTAACTAAACTTCCAAAGTTCTTTTTCTGCATACCCTGGCCTCAGTCTAAAACACTGAATACTGTCTAAATGTGGGTGGGCGTGCGGGTGTGTATGTGTGAATGGGTTTCTTCTTTGATCTTTCCAAAGTCCTGCTCAGAGACTGACTATATCTACACTACGAGATAAAGTCAAATTTTTAACATCGATTTTGTAATACTGTTTTATAAATTCCATTTTGAGAATCCTCACTTCCCTACAGGCTCCTCACAAAGTCAATTTATTGCTGCCACACTCAATAACCAAACCAACTGCTGTAGCAGCATATGGTGGGAAACTATCTCACAGTTCCATCAGTCCCATAGTGTTCTGGGTATTTTTGCTGGTGCAGCACGTGAAAAAAAGGCCCACAAGTTGTTGTGGGTATGTGATGTCATCTTCCCACATTGTGTATTGCCCTCATTCCCCTCCTATGGACCGCAAAGTGCCATTTTTGCAAGAGGAAGGAAGGAAAAGTAGGGCATCAGCAAAGACTGACAAATAAACTGAAATCTTTTGCTTCTGCAACTGAATTGTTTTGTATAACTGTAGCTGTAACTAAATTATCAAAGGTATTTCAAAAACAGCAGATGTCTGAGTCTTCTCAACTGGCCCTCCAGCCACTGTCCCCCCTCCCTTGTTTACATATGATCTCTGAAAATAAGACAGGAGCAATGCAAAGCTTGAAGAAAGAGTAGGATAGTAAAGGTTTGGAAAAAAAAGGTTTGGTGAGGTGCAGGGTTTTTCGCTTCCCAGTCCATTACACAGCTTCTGTGCCCTGGGATCATCCAGCACTATGTGTCTTCTCAACTTGCCCTCCGCTGACTCTTCGCTGTGTTAAGGGAGCCAAAGCCTGAAAAAAGATAATAGAAAAGGTTAGGAAAAAGATTTTGGGCTTCCCATTATGCTGCACAGAGTTGCCCAACAAGGGGGATGGGGCTCACCAAATTTCAACAAGTGGCAGTGCTCAGCTGGGGAGACTAGCACCAATTAACTATCAGGGTTCTAGACCCCCTTATCCCATGTGGGGGTTGGGTGGGTTGGAGAATGATGGGCCAGTTGACACAGTCCTTGAAAATGTTTTGAGTGGTGGGGGAGATCTGTGAAATGGTCCCCTGGGTGGCAGCAAGTCCCCCAAAAATCTTAGCCACCGGGGGAGACTTCCCCTTGGTGGCAGCAAACCCCTGAAAGTCTTAGCAGCTGGGGGAGACTTCTACCAGATGACAGCCAGCACCAAAAATCTTCCCATCCTTGGAGTCCTCACCATGCATAAGCCAAGATATGGTGCTGTCAGGCAGTATGGTCCACACTGAACAGCAGTCATGTGATTTTATTGGGTTGGGGGCTAGCCATGTGATGTGGTTGGGTGCGGGAAAGATCCCGACTGCATGACACGTGTGTGAAAGGGGGTCAGGGCCTGCACAAATGTAAACCACAGAAAATAAGTTTCTCGGCCTCTTTCGTGCATGAGCTACCCCCCCGCAACAGCCTTGCTGCCTCATGGTGCCAGCACAGAAAAAAAAAACAAGTGCTCAGCTTGCAGAAGGACAGAACTATGGACACTGTGTTGGGTCTATTTGTAAAGCGTAGATGTGCTCACAGTGCTGATAGCAAAGAAAACAAAGTTTCTCAGCCTCTCATACAAACATCACCCCACTGCCATGGATTTCCTGGTGCCGAATTCAAATTCATGGGCTTCTTGTTACCTAATTCTTGTGCATCTGGAGAGCAGAAGAGATGGAAGTGGCCAGAGCAGAGCACTGTGGAGCATTGTGGGATACATACAGGGCACCTCTGGAGGCGAATGAAGTCAATTTTAAGATGTGGCACTTCCACACTGGCCTTCATTAGGACTTTTAAATTCGAACTTGACACTACAACCAGCTAGTTTTGACAATGTTATGATATCAATATTAGCGCTCCCTAAATCGAGCTAATGGTATATACAGTAAAGACAGTGACATTGTAATATCGACCTAACTGCCTTAAATTTTAATATATCTTGTAGTGTAGAAGTAGCCTGAATCAATTACCATTTGAGCCTCAGGTTGGATGTGGACTGATGTGTTAGTCACTTAAACTTCATTTCTATGGGGTTTTTGCATAAAGCTGCCAGAGACTAAGTTTTCTTCGCCTGATTAAAATATAACTGTGCAATGGGGAATAGAATCTAACTCCTTATTCACCTTTGTCTGAAGTGGAATGATCTGAGCAGACAAAAAAGCCTGCTTCAGGTTGAGGTACCTCAACTTTTATTTAAACTGTTGAAATATCCCCTATCCAGCTTACAAAGCACCAAAAGGACAGATATTAATTGAAGAAAAATGAATAGTAACAATTTATATGATTAATGTATATCTGTTTATAACTTATAAAAGTATGAATTCTCAAGTTAAGATCTTAAGTTTTTAAGTTATGGGAGAATTCTTAAGGTAAAATTACTTTTATCTACCAAAGTCATCCTCTGATGCAGTGCATTAATAAAACATCCAGTACTTTTAAAAAAGGTTGATAATTAATTGTGAGCACTTAACTAATGGCAGGTGTATTTTTATCATGTATTTTATTCAGATAATATTAACAGAGTTAGCATAATTAGCATAACTAGGACATGATGATTCATGTCATTATTGATTTCGTTGCAGCCAGCTTTATAGTTCTATGCCAGAATCGTTGATTATTTTGTGCCTGATGGTATGAAGTGCTTGTATCAGGTTCCTGGCTAGACAGGAACAACTTTGGTAAAATGTTTAGTAAGAATGTGCATCTCCTGGGGATTTTCAGAAAAAGTGTAATGAATTAAATGGAATTTTACTTGTTTTTATTTCTATCTGTAAGGGCCAGAAGTGAAAATATGGCATGGTTCCCCAACATGCCTGTTCTGAAAAATCTGTTTGACAGCTATATATTTTTCTGAATGTGGTGTTAAGTGTGCAAGCTTACCTTTATGTAACTGGAAAATTATAATCTGTGATGTTTGTTTATTCTTACTATTTTGTTTGAGAGTGGAAGTGGGGGCTGTGTAAGTAGTGATATTTTCAAGGCCATCTCTGTCATCAACAAGCATTTAGTTGGCAACAAAATTTTTCATGACCGTCATTTTGTAATATTTCTGCTTTTAGTGGGTATCAAAAGAATGAGGTGTCAGATGGTCCTTTTATGTTGAGGAAACCCTTGGAGACACCAAACTCTGAAAATATGCACAGGTGGCCTGTTCCAGTGAAATGATCTTAGATCCACCCAATTTATGAGATTCATAAATAAGAATCCTCTGGGCCGTGTCTACACTAGCCAAAAACTTCGAAATGGCCATGCAAATGGCCATTTTGAAGTTTACTAATGAAGCGCTGAAATACATATTCAGCACTTCATTAGCATGTGGGCAGCCGCGGCACTGTGAAATTGACATGGCTCGCTGCTGTGCAGCTCATCCAGACGGGGCTCCTTTTTGAAAGGACCCAGCCTACTTTGAAGTCCCCTTATTCCCATCTGCTCATAGGAATAAGGGGACTTCGAAGTAGGTGGGGTTCTTTCGAAAAGGAGCCCTGTCTGGACGAGCCACGCGGCAGCAAGCCGCGTCAATTTTGAAGTGCCATGGCTGCCTGAATGCTAATGAGGTGCTGAATATGTATTTCAGCGCTTCATTAGTAAACTTCGAAATGGCCATTTGCATGGCCATTTTGAAGTTTTTGGCTAGTGTAGACATAGCCCTGGAGAGCCACCTTGATGGAAATTCCATTTCTCCACAGTCTCAGTCCCTTGAAATTTTGGAGAAATTACATTTCTCCACAGTTCCAGTCTCCTGACATTAAGATGAATAACCCACTGCTGTGTTTCAGTATGAGGAGGTGCAGCACACTTTTGTGGTGTGCTATATGTAGAGAACTGGTAAAGAGTCTCAAAGCACGCAAGGGCTAGAAGATAGATGGTAACATCTGTGGTTTCAATGCAGGTTTCCTGTAAGTTCTTTGTATCATAGAATCAGAGGATTAGAAGGGGCCATAAGGGGCATCAAGTATAACCGTCTGCCAAGATGCAGCAATTGTTATGTCTAAACCATCCAAAACAGATGGCTATTCAGCCTTTTTTGATGACTTCCAGTGAAGAAGCTTCCACAACCTCCTAAGACACTTAGTGCCGTTGTGTCTCCTCTTTTCCAACATATCCAGTTCATTCTGTCTTTGCTTACATGCCTTGGAGTCCATCTTTTTGATAATGTTTGTTGCTCACCTTGGGATCCTTTCCAGTTTCTCACCATCCTTTATATACTTTGGTGACCAAAATTGGACAAAGTAATCCAGCTGAAGCCTACCCAGTGCTGAACAGAGCAGTGTTATCACTTTCAGTGACTTATGTGCTATGCCACTGTTAATACAACCTAAAATTTGTTTTTTTTTCAATAGCAGTGCATTGTTGACTGATGTTGAGGTTGCAATCCACCACAACTCCCGTATCCTTCTCAGCAGTGAACTGTCAAGCCAGTTTTCCCTCATTTCTTGTTTCTGTTTTTGGCTTTAATTCCCTAAGTGTAGCACCTTTCATTTGTCTTTGTTGAATTTCATTTTATTGCCCGTAGCTCAGTGCTCCAATTTATCAAGATCTTTCAGAATTTTAGCTCGCCCCACCAAAGCATTGGCAACCCTCTCCTAGCTTTGTGTCACTAATCAAGATGCTAACCAACACCACATGTAGCACAGATCTCTGTGGAGTCCTACTTCAGACCGCCATCCAATATGACATCATTCTATTAATAGTTATTCTTTGGTTGAAGTTGTTTAGCCATTTATGTAGCCCCTTAATGGTAGTTCTGTCAAGCCTTCATTTCCTTTGCTTACTTATCAGAAGGTCATGTGGGACTATTAAAAACTTTGCTGATGTTCAGCTATTTTATGTCCACCACATTCTCCCATCCACCAGCTCAGTTATCCTGGCAAAGAAAATCAAACTTATTTGGCCTTATTTGGCCTTGGTAAAAATCCATGTTGGCTGCTACTGATGACTCCTTCATCTGCCTGGTTATTTGCAAATTGAATGTTTTATATTTTGTTCTACAGGTTCCACCTCCCTTTTCTGGCAAGGTTGGGATCTGACCAGTCCTGGACAAGAGAATTTGCTGGGCAAGGGAAGGCTCTAAGCCATGGCCCCCAAGTTGCATCACCCACCCCACCTCCTGCCACTTGGCTGCTCACTTGCCTTCTGCCCTTGGGCTGCCAGAAGAAGCTGGCTAAGGCCCATGCTGGGGATGCAGCTCCAGCGCTGGGTGGCTGCCCCCCGACACCCGCCCCATCTCCTGTCCTAGCTCCATGGAGCTGCCAGCAGACTCCAGCCCCGGCCCTGCATACCCACAAGGTTTCTGGGGGACACTGGCTCTGCTGCAGCCTTCTGCCCTGCTTTCTGGTTCAGTGATATCCCTCAGGGACTGGGGACTGGAGCAGGGAGCTGGGGAGGGGAGTTCAACTTGCGCTTAACTCCCATTAGCACAAGTTAACCACAAGTCAAAATCATGCATATCGAGGGTTACCTATATGCATTGAGCAGCTCTGTCTTCCTATTCTTTTCAAATAACAAATTTCCTTTTGCATTGAGCAGCCCACTTATGTCATCCCTAATTTTCTTTTTTGTCTGACTTATTTGAAGAACCCCTTCCTTGTGGTCTCTAACATTTCTTGCTGGCTATACCACATTCTTTGCTTTGGCTTTCCTGGTTTTGTCCTTGCGTGCTCATTCCTTTCCTATGTATACTTCCTTTTTTTGTATATTGATAAAAAGATAGGTGACTGTTCCTGTATGGGAAGAGTGGAGCCATTGTACTGTCTTGATAGGATGTGGTGTGTAGGTTGAATTACAAGAATGAATTTGGAGCCAAAGTGCTAAACAATTTGAATATTTTTGATAAACAGGGTGGGGGTGGGGGGAAATTTTTTTCAAGTCTCCTAAGACTTTGTTATAGACATTGCTAAAACAATGTTTGTGAACTTCCATTTGAATCCCAAATATCCATTGTGTTAGTTCCCCATACTATTCATACCAATTGGTTTTGGCTTGCGCATGCTTTTGAGGAAGGGCTATTTGTGTTAATATCCTATTGTGCATGCAAACATGTACATGTTTATGCCAAAGTGTTTGCCATTCATTCATCGCTATTCATCTTTTGTTTTGTGTTTTGTTTGTTTGTTTGTTTGTTTTCAAAAAGTTTTAATAATCTAATCAGGGCACAAACATAGTGTGTGACAAAAGTTGCCAATCACAGAGCATAAAAAAATGAATAGCAAATAGCTGAACTCAACATTATTCAAGAAACCCCTAGATTGAAATTTGTCCACATTATTCACTCAGTGTGGCTAATGGCACATAATATACACAGAAATTGGGACGTGTTTAATGTTTTATTGACAGAATGAAGAGTTACATTGTTAGTTAATTTTTTTCAATGACTCGTTCAGCTCTGGAATTTAAATTGTAATTCTGTGGGTCATGAATTCTGTCTCACTCTGCAAGGCACATAGAAACAGTCGATACTGACTAATAATGATAAATATAGTTTAAGTGGTTTTATAAATTTGAAAGGGACAGATTTTTGAAAAAATCAACTTCTTTAAGAAATAAAATAGTTAAGTGAAATACTTGTGTCATAGGCCCTCCAGAGAAAGTCCAAGGAGGAGGGAGAAAAATATTCTCCTTAGCCTCTGAAGGTATTACAAGAAGAAATGAGCTTTCATTGCAGCAAGGGAGGTTTAGGCTGCACACCAGAAAAATACTTCCTAGCTGTTAGGTTGGCTAAACACTGGAATAAATTATCTAGGGAGGTTGTGGAATCTTCATTATTGGATATATTTAAGACAAGCAAACACTAAGCAAAAGGATGGTCTAAATCAGTGGTTCTTAACCTTTATTGCAGCCTGCATCCCTTTGATTCTCAAAATATGTTCTTGTACCCTTTATCAAAAATCAAATATGTTCTTGCACCGCTTATCAAAAATCAAAAATGGAGATGGGGGGCCTATACACTTTTAAATACATGCTAAATATATTTAAAATAGTTGTATGTTATTACTTACCACAAATAATAGTACAGCAGGCATACAAAAATATGCAAGTACTATGCAGAGATGTTGTGGAGTTTTGCTGTGGAAGTAAACTGTAACTGATGCGCTAACGGTTAGCGGCTAACTGAATTCATAAAAAGGTTTGATGAAACAAGTTGTACTTACGTGCCTGTGCTTAATTTGTGTTTTTAATAATTTACCTTCTAAAAAAATCTGGCATGTCTCACACCCCCAGAAAGAGCATCATGCACCCCTAGGGGTGCGTGCACACCAGGTTAAGAACCACTGGTCTAAATAATACTCTTTCCACTAGTGCAGAGGACTGGATTAGATGATTACCTACTCAGTTCATTCCCTCTGGGACACCTAGCATTGGCCATTAGCAAATACAGGATATGGGCTAGATGGACCACTGGTGTGACCCACTGAGGCCTATGTTCTAATATGCAGACACTCTGTCTGGGATGAGAATTCCACGCTCTGTGTACTGGAATGCTGAAAAATTGATATATCCCAGTTCCTTCATAAGAGTATGTTGCTGTGATGGTCTGGAGATTGTGATCTATGTGGTCTGTAGCCTCAGCAGTGAACAAACCACCATGGAGCTTTAGAGGATAGACTACATTATCATTATTCAAGTGCTGGCATGCACTGTTTGCCATGCTGGTAGAGATAACTAGCTATCTGTCACAAGTGTAGGACAAATCAAGTTTAAGGAAGGTAACTCCTAGCTCACTTTTTCATGTTCACATGAGGTGTTAAATGTAGATTGGTAAAGGTGATTTTCAAGCCTTGTTGTTGTAGAAACTTTTTGTCCATTCACAGTGACTGATATTGCTGTTGTACTGAAACAATTATGCCAAAGTAGGGATAGCTAGATTGATGGAAGCTTAATCAGACTCACTGTTTTAATGTTTGGACCATTCTATAGCATGGGCATCAGTGCCAATAGTGGCAAAAGCATAGGTTTTGCTTACAGTGTAGCAAACTGTTTTCATTTGAAACATTTCCCTTCAGATAAAGTTTGTCACATATCCAAAGTCCTCGTTAAAGGCAAAGAGCACATCACGTCCTGCTTTGAATGTTTGGAGGTATGAAATGTGTACAAAGATACAGATTTTCAGTTTAAAGCTGTGAATGTACCCAGCCAGTGTCATCCAAAGATGTATAGGATCCTTGTGTGCTCTGCTGATTTAAAGATTGGAGTGGAGACATGTCTTCATTCAGTCTTTTCTGTTCAATGAGAGAAGAGTGCAGTAGAAGCAATTCCATGCAACCTCATATATCTGCTTTTCTGAATATTCTTTTCCCTGACTTTGTTGCAGCAAACCACCAGATACCTTGTATGATACATTATTCTTGTTGAAAGTCTGTTAGAGTACCATCAATATCACTCTACATAAAGAAACTTCTGACACTTTCTGCTGGAATTTGATAGTTACTTCCAGTATGCTTTCTTTTTCTTTCTGCTGCATTAATCAACTCTGCACCTGTGTCTTTCTGACAAAGCAGACCGATGCCCCAGTCAGTAGTGGAATGGAGTGTCTCTGAGATCCAAGTTCATCAATAAGCTCATGCCCTAAGACTGTGGCAAATTTCATGCTTCTCATGCGCAAGTCCACAGTTCTTCCCTTTCTTCCTTCCTCCACAAAGCTGATCAGGTATAACCAAAGATACTAGGTAGCAAAGAAGCTGTTTCTCAAACTTAGCTTTCAGATAGATACCTGCATCATCGAACTTGCAACAAACTGGTAGTTTACTGGTTTTTTACCACTCCCAACTTTCATTTTCCTTGTATAAAAAGAAGATGAGGTTCCAGATACTTTAATTAGTGTAAAAAGCATATATGCTAGTCAAATCCCATTTATTTCAATTTCTCCTACTGTAATAATCTCTGTATGTAAGAATTACTTCAGTTTAGCACTGATGTTCATAGGCTACAGGAGTACATAAGAACAGTGTATATTTTACAGTAGTTAGCCAAGGAAATGTGTGGCTATATAACTGATTGCAAGAGCAGGACCTTTGCAGCATCCTTGCAAAAGTGTCTATCACTGTATAATTATAGTTTTTATATAAAATAATATGTATAAATTTAAATTTTTATAATTTTATATATACACACATGTATACAATTTAAAAAGTTGTATACATATCTATATTTCATATAGATATATGCACTTATAAATTTTAGTATAGATAGCTGTAGTAATATAATTTTATAAGGCTAAATACAAATGCAATTTTGTAAGAACAGTTTAAACATAGTTTTTGTCCCATAACTATTTAACTGATTTCTATATGGAGTCAGTTGTCTCTAATAAACCATACCTAATGGCTGTCAGTCAATTCTTGATTAAGTTGGAGGAAACAGAAGTGATGCATTGTACTGTTGCTCAGAATAAAGTTCCCCATTCCAGTGTTTGGAGTACTTCAGCTTTATTTCCTGAAACTCTGATTAAAACCCAAATTTCCCTCACTTGCTCCAGCTCAGGCAAATTGATAATAGAATAAGCAAATCATGTCACAGAGATTTCTGAAACCCATCTGCCCTCATCTATCACTTGCACAGCATCCAAAAGTAACTCGCTAAGTTGACATATAACCAAGTTGAATTTCTCTAATACTTATTACTGTTCTCTGCCTAATATCTAGCAATTTTTATCTTAAGTGTTTGAGGTCTGCTTTTTAAAAAAATTGAGTTAATATTTCACCTTTTGAAGTTTGTAGTTATTACAGAGAAAAGGGTATCCAAGTCACCAGGGGTCAGTAATGTCATTTATAGGACTAACTTCCATGGAGAGAGAGAGGAGAATATCACCAACAGAAGTTGGTTCAATATAAGATTCTACTCCACTCACATTGTCTCTGTAATGTCATGGGACCAACAAACTACAACTCTGCATGCAGACATAAAGGTAGCAGTCTTATTTGGAAATATGCCAGATATGAATGTTTATTACAAAAATTCCAAATATTATGTATCCAGATATATTTAAATAATGTTATTAATCATATGATAAAATAAAATGTGCAAACTATATCCAAACTTATTGGAAGACCAAGTCCATGTTCCAAAAACATCACCGATTATGATGAAACAGATATTTTATTCAGCCTTTGGAGTAAGAGACCCTAATGAAGATTATTCATCCATGTAGCTTTCATTATATCTTGGTGCATAATAGATTTTGTTATTCTTTTTGCCCATATGATACATGTCTAGAATAACACAGAGGTTGTTTTATAACTTTTCTTTCATTCAGTGTACTGAAAAGTATGACAGCAGAAAGCATCTGATAAATTAAATTTGACATGTTTTTTATCTATATAAAATGGTTTCTGAACAGCTGGTAATTGTGAATATTTTAGCAGTCATTTTTGATGTGGAATATTGCTTCTGTGCTCAACCCTAATGAGATGTGAGTTGTACTTTATCAAATTGACAGTTACTTTTTTTGATGAGCACTTGTTAATGGATACACTTACCTGTAAAGACAAGAATGATCTCTTACTTTCACTACCTAACAATAACTAGGGCTTTGCATCAACTGGAACCACGTTTTAAACATTAATTATAAATAAAAACTTTGAATAGGTTTGGAGAATAGGAGTACAAAAAGCCCCCCAACACATATGTACACCTGTGAACCTATTCAAAATAACTTAGGAATAAAGACCTCAGAGTTCACGTTTGCTTAATGACTGAGACTTATTAAAAAACTCATTTGACACTAGTTAGCTTATAATTTTCTTGTTTTTTTAATTGAAAAATTAGGCCCTGATCATGAACAAGATTAGCTTTTCTGACAGAACCCTTATCACTGAAAAGAATGAGGGATAAAGGCTCTGTTGGAAAAGGGTTTTTTGCTAACAGAGCCCCGTCTACACAACTGTTTGTTTTTCACTAAAATCTGTCCCAACAATGCAATCACGAGAGACTTATGCAAATGAAACATGAGATTTGTAAATCAGTGCTTCATTCACAATGCTGGGTTCCCTCATTTGCATTCCTCTCTTGTGAGAGGAATGCTGTGTAGATATGGCTATAAAGATTTAAACAGGAGAAGTTGTACAAACTGGGATTATAAATATTTGATTCTTCTACTAGCTGATTTAGAATAGTCAGCCTCAGTGTTCCTAAAACAGCTTTCAAATGGCTTCATTGAGTTAAAATAAGATTGGAAATTTGCTTATGAATTGGTTAAAATCTGACATTTTAATTTCTCATTTCACAATAAAAGATTCTTTCCCTTTGGGAACCTCTGAAGATGATGCTAATTAATGAATTACAAAGGAAAGCTGTTAGCCTTGTTATAAATAGGTATTCTGAAATTGACCCTCTGAAAACAATTGTGATGGACTTGAACGGGTTTCCCTGGAGCTTATGTACACAGATCAGAAGGTTCAAATTTCTTTCTTTCTTATAACAACTTATTTGGAATTGATAAACTAAATTATTGCTGACCCACCATGCTTCTGAGATACAATTAGACTTAAAAAAAAAAAGGACCATTTGTTTTACTGATGTGTTAATTGTTTTCTATATCTAAACTATTAAATGGAATACATTAGCATCTAATTGTGCTAATTATTTTAATAATTTAGGGTGAAATTTATAAGGGAATCAATTCAGCAAGGAATTTAAGCACATTCATAACTTTAAGCCTTTGTTCAGTCCCCTTGACTTCACTGGGATTATTCATATGTTTAAAGTTAAACACATACATAGGTGGCTAGGCATCTTAGCCTGTGGAAGGGACACTGTGCATCAGAATAGATCTACTGTGCAGGTGAAGGTGGGCAATTGTCAAGTGGGCATGCAGGGGGAAGTCCAAATCCCTTGAGAGCTGAGGAAGTTCTTTGCCCATACACCTGTGTGAGAGCAAAGCACAGTCTGGCTTCTCATGAAAAACTGATGCGTTATGTTTTTTCCCCTTTTTTGGCATCTGTACAGTGTACATTATCAATATTAAACTATTTTAAAATTGTGCTTCCCTGAAGAGTGTGTGTTACTCATGGAGAGAATAGGTGCATGCTGTTTCCAGTCTGCCAAAGAGAAGGCCTCTAAACCAATTCACCTAACACTCTGTCCATACAGAAATCTTGCCTACATCCCCTGGTTCAAATCAAAGCCAATCCACCAGAAGTAGCACATGAACTGATGTGAGGAAGGTCACCAAAAGCAGCGAGTCATTTCTGAAAGGAGCAACTCTTCTGCTGTTTGGGCTGAAAAAAAAAATCTCAGCAGGTCTCTGAGAGCATTTTATGTACACAGCAGACTGGTTGACCAGAGCTTATATCCACCAAAAGGAACAGCTCCATCAAACAGATATCCCAGAGGATGGTCAGTCAGTCACTTTGATAAAAATTACAAAGTACAATATCAGATGACTAAGTAGCACAGCCAATTGCCAGGCACTGGATGTATTCAGAAGTACCAGAACTGGCAGATCTACTTCTCCCCTGCAGGTCCTCTGGAAGGTGCAGAAAGGGAGCAGATTTTCCCTACTGGCCTTCCAAAACGGGCAAAAGTGGGATTCAAAGAATGAGTTGGTACGAGGTGGCAGCAAATAGCTGTCCCCACCAAATGTGGGTCTCAGATTAAGGAAATTTGGGATCATGTGCCTTACGGAAATTCAGCCTCCTGCTCCTTTAAAGTGCTCCCACCTCAGACATTGCTCATCACACATACAACCCAGCAACCTTTCACCAGCCCCATTTATCCTAACACATCCCACCCACAACACTCGGCAATTCTGACATACATCTTGCTGTCTGCAACCACAGTCCCAACATCCTGGCCCCTACTTTACTACTCACCAATATGCCATGACATTCTTGACCTAAACATCCTTCACTATTCCCCTACTTTTCCTATTATCCCCATATGCACACTATACTCCCCGCCCCTCATGTGTGGCTTTCAGCAGCTTCCTGGTCACTCACCACCACTTCCTTCCCAGTCAATGTTGGTGTTGGATCCTGCTTCTCTAGGCTGCTTTCTCAGCCCGTGTTCACTTTCACAGCTCTATACATGCAGGATTGCAGCCTTGGTCTGTTGTGTTTTGTATTCCAGTGGTCATTGGGTGCTCCTGAGATGTGGACCCTGTGCAAATGCACCCAGTGCATGTTGATCAATCCAAAGATGCTTTTGAAGAGAAAGTGTACTTTGTTTCTGAGTCTGCTATGTAGGGACCTCACCAGGATTCAAAATATAGAAATACTCCGACTGAGGGGTGTGTGCAGCATTCCCTGTAAGTTGAACACTTAAGCAGCTACCCAGGGGAGAGTCAAATGCTGCCCAACTGATTAGCAGAGTGCCCACAGCCAGAAGCATGTTTCTACTGGTGTTATACACCCTCACATACCTCAGTGCACATAAAATTTATCCTGCATAGCTGGAAAAAATAGAGGGAGGATTTGGTGTGTGTATAAGCATGTGCGGGCCTGAAGATATTCCTGACTTTCCATCATTGGGTTAATTAATTCCAATAACCAGCTGCTAAACTTTATTATCAGATTGTCAGTCCCAGACATTAATTGCTAAATTTTGTTTATCAAACTGTCAGTCTCAATTATTAAAAACTGAATTTTGTCCCCCAGGAATCATATTAGCTTGCAAATCATCAGATTGGGGAAAAAGCTATTTTGTCTTCTGACTTCTTGAATTTTTAGGGTACACAAATGGTTCAAAGCTTTTCTGTGTATCCACAAAGCCCAGAAAATTACTTAAAATGTTCCCCTTCAGTTTGCTGGCCATTATGGAGGTTTCAGAGAAGCACCAAATATCATGAGAGTTCCAATAAAACTGCTTGAGCCAGCCACCAACAGTGTTTAATTCAGAAATATTTTTATTCTTGTAAGGTTGGCAAATGACCCATGATACATAAGTGTTTTTGTTTTTGTATTAATCACTTAACTTTGGTATACCATCACTTTAGCAGCTGCACAAATCTGGAAGTAATTTTCAATGATAATAAACCCACTGATTTCACTTGCACTGGCAAAATGAAGATACAATTAACAGTCAAAGAAAAGGTCAAGCTTAGTAAAACAGAAATATTTCCAAAAAGTGTATTACAAAGTATATGAATAAAGATTGACAGTATTGACTTAAACTGACTAAAAGGGCCTGTGATCAGGTGCCTGAATGGGCCAAACTTAAGCATGCCACACTCAGAGCAGGCTTCAGGTACCAGATGAGCCCCAAGCTGCTTCGGCATTACCACACTGGTTAACAGGAAGCCAAACAAGTGTAAAAGAGGCATTCTAGCCCTTGGCTACCATCTATACAACCAAGTCTAACACAGGGAGGGGTTACTGAAAATCTAATTCCCTATATGTGCAGTTCACCAGCAGACAGAGCACTTACTTGCAGGTCCTAGTGAACCTCAGATTTTACCTCACTGTTACAGTTTCAGCCAATACTTAATAACTAAATATAAGAGTTATTGTGGAACAGAATCAAAAGAAGGTGAATATGTATACAGAAAAGATTTCTGCTGGTTCTTTGCATATATCATAACACTTCATATTTAATTGAGTGCTTTACTAGTATGTGGGTTTCTCTTTAAAATTAATCTCTTTTTAGGGGTATTTTGCTGTGTGTGTTGGGCAGAGACTGTACTTCCCTACATGCTTGCTTTATAACTGTTCAATTTCTGTAGCTGGCTAGCTTTTTTACAAACATAAGTCGGTGACATTTGAAGCCACTTATGTGTTTTGAAAGATTTGGTATTTCAAAGTACATGAAAGACTAACTTTTGCAATTTGCTTAGTGCACATCATAGAAAATCTGAAATATTTAGTTGGGAAATTGTAACAGTTCTTGAAACAGAGACTGTATGAACCCCCTCCTGCCATCTTGCTATGGCTGCAGGTACTTGGCATCATGCAGAGCTTGGGTCTGCAAGAACAGATCATATAATTCCCAGATATGTTACTTACAGTCCCTCAAGCAATGTTAAATCACCCTTTTATCTTACCTCCTCCTGTGTTTCTTAAAGTTTCAAGAGAAAGTCAGATAAAATCTGGGAGCACTGCATAGAGAAAAATAGTCATAAAAACTGTCAACCAAACTATACCCTTGGTATTATATATTCCATCCTCTTGGTGTTCAGAAGTGAAAGATAAATCCGAGTTTAACTGAAATAACAATTTTGAATGTTTATATTAGAATCATAGGACTGGAAGGGACCTCAAGGTCATCTAGTCCAATCCGCTGCACTCATGGCACAACTTAGTATTATCTAGACCATCCCTGACAGGTTTTTGTCTAACCTGCTCTTAAAAATATCCAGTGATGGAGAGTCTACAATGTCCCTAGGCAATTTATTGAAGTGGATAACCACTGTGACAGCTAGGAAGTTTATCTCAGACCATTTCTCCATTTGTTCAGATCTTTTTGAATTATAATCCTATCCTCCAAAGTATTTGCATCCTTGCCCAGCTTGATATCGTCTGCAAACTTAGTAAAGTATACTCTCTATGCCATTATCCAAATCACTGTTGAAGGTATTGAACAAAACTGAACCCAGAAGTGATCCCTGTGGGACTCCACTCATTATGTAGTTCAGCATGACTATGAACCACTGATAACTAGGCTCTGGGAATGGTTTTCCAACCCGGGATCTACCTACCTTATAGTAGCCCATCTAGGTTGTCTTAAGGAATCTCTTCTTCTGGCTTGTTCGTTACTCACCAGTAATTTTCCACTTTAGATATTTTTTCCTTCTTATCTATATTCACCCTGACTGAATTAACTCTGATGCACCCCTCCCACCTCTGTATGCCTATTATCTGTTTCTTTTTCCTTCCCTTCATGCATCTGATGAAGTGAATTGCAACTCAGGAAAGCTTATGCCATATTAAAATTGTTAGATTTTAAGATGCCACCAAACTCCTTGTTGTTTCATCTGCCTGTATTGCCAGAGAAGTCAACAACAGTGTTCCCATTGTAGAATGAACTAAACGTGAAATGTACTGGTCTACAAAGAGGCAATGATTATACCGATAAATAAACAAAACAAAAAAGACTCGATAATTTTCATACTCACTAAGTATTTTAAATACCAAGCTATTCCTCTTTAAACAGATATGAGAATGTCTGAATTTGATTCTGCAATGTCTTTGTTTTTTTCCAGTCAAGATATCATTGTGCTGATGTCCTCCCTGAAAAGTATGATACCACCATATTTTCCTATATTTTTTCAGGGATGAATTTTGGACACCAGTGCCGTTTTTGATTTGATTAGATATGTTTGAAATAGGGTCATATGTTGAAAGACTATCTAGAAAAATATAATACAATTACTTTATTTTCCCCTCTGTTACTTGAAAATGAAACTTTGCTCTGTTGCTTTTGCCTCAGTCCAGTTTCTTGAATTCCTTCCTGCTTGTCTCCTGTGGGTTTTCTTACCAACTAGCCTATTGCTAGTGTACCTTACTGCTATCCAATACAGCCATTTCTGTGGCAAGCATAAAACGCAGGTGTATACACAGATTTCTTAGGCACAGCAATAGTATCTGCTTTCTAAATGCTATTTTCACAAACATTAGCTTTGAAAAACATGGAGGTTCCCTATCCTCTTTGTTGACTATGAGGGGAAGAAAATGAGGTTTGTTTTACATTTTGTCTTTAATTAGAGTTATTTTCTTCAGATTTGTCTAAGGAGTATGATATATGATTATGGATTATAGTTTTCTAACTCTGTCCATATCCCATTCTACTCACCACTAGGTTTTATGCTTTTGAATAATTCATTTGTGAGACTAGCTGGCCTAATTTTGGATACAAGCTAGCAATTGCTGCTTGAGTGAGAACAGATTTTTTATTGAAGTCCTCCAGGAACAATATCGTGGTGCATATTAAACAAAAAGTCCTGAAATGACAAAGGAACCTTTGCCTTGGCTTTCAGTGGGTAAAGATGCCGGCCTTAGCGTTTTTGGAGTATTGTCTCTGACTGCAAAAATATACGCTGATGTCATTTATTTTTCTTCTTTTTCCATAGTAACTTTAAAATGTCATACATCTAACTTCCTACAGTTTAAAATAATGAATGTAATTAAAACGGATGTGTGGAAAAAAAGTTCACTTTGTTTTATTGCTTGGATAGTACCAGTACCTCCATGACCCCAACCTTTAAAGGCAAGACATTTTTTTCCCTCACATAGAAGAATAAAATGTGTTAAGGATTAGCAGTTTGGCAGGTTGTAAATTTCAAACAGGACAGCAATCTCAGGAGGCATGCTGCCTGCCGGGGGCCTGTATCCGAGATGTTACGGAGGTGTTGTCGAGGATTATCTGGCCCTCTGACTACTACCCCATGCTACTCATCCATGTGGGCACTAATGATACTGTGAAGTGTGACACTAAGTGGATCAAGAGTGACTACAAGGCTCTGGGAGTACGCGTGAAGGAGTTTGGGGCGCAGGTGGTATTCTCTTCAATCCTTCCTGTCAAAGGTAGGGGCCCAGGCAGAGACAGGTGCATCCTGGAGGTGAATGCGTGGCTGCATAAATGGTGTCGCCAGGAGGGCTTTGGCTTCCTCAACCACAGGATTCTGTTCCAGGAAGGACTGCTCAGCAGAGAGGGCGTTCACCTTAGTTTAAAAACTAAGGGAAATACCAAGTTTGTAAAAGAAACTCATTTATCTCACTTTATTAAGAGTGGACAAATTTAATTATGGTATGTAACTATTCCGTGAAGCGATATTGAACAGCTGTGGGTTTTTTTGTTTTTTGTTTTTTGTTTTGTTTTGTTTTTTGAAAAAAAACTATGCTCCTGCTCTCCAAGAAAATAAGTTGTCTAGATTCCTCCTTTGTGACTGAATTTTTATTAATTGATAACTAATAACCTAGAGCTCTTCTGTGACATCAAGTCAGCTAGCCACTTGCAGGGGCATTCAAGTTTAATACATTAGAGTAACTTCTTCACTTGAAGTCTTCAGGAAACTGGAGATTATTTGCCATGGAGATCTTAATTAAATTTCATCTTTAGCAATCTCAATCTTGCTTCCATTAAAATTTATGAGAGTAGGAGCAGAGCCTATGTCTTGCCCAGTACTTATGTCCCAGGTGGGTTCTGTATCAATAAAATAGCTAATGGTTTTATTATTATTATTATTATTATTATTATTATTATTTATTTATTTATTTATTTATTATCCTAGTTGAAGGAAATCAATGAGAATAATGATGATGAATAAGGTGGAAACTGGATCTTTGTGTTCATGCATGTGATCCAACAGCCTTCTTATAGGAGGAATTTTGGTACTAGTTACAGTGAAAGTGATGTCGTGTTTTGTATTTGCCTCACCTTTCTTGGATATATGTAAAACTGTTCAAGTCCTGATTCACTAAAACTATGTCATTGCATTTTATAACCACTTCTGAGGGCAGGGGACTGAAGAGGGATAACCTATTATAAGAAAGACTAATAACTGTGTAGGATGCCAAATACTTTACTGGCATATGTAAGGTAGTCATGGAGACAATGACAGACAAATTTTGAAGCACACTGCTGTAAATAAGAGGGGATTCTGGGTCAGAGTGTGGCCAAAATTCTGACCTACGTAAGCAAGCAGGGAGTCTGAATTATGGGAGGAGAAATAAGCAATTCCATATTCATTAAAAATTCTCTTCCCAAGAAAAGCATTTATGTGTTTGAAATATTAAAATGAAAAGAGATCCATGGGTCCTTAAATGTTTATGTAAGGTATTTATAGATGTGTACTTGCAAAAAATGATTATCATGATTAAAATCATAGCTGAGGTTCAAGTTAAAGAACCAATTCCTACATGGCATGTGGAAAGTCTTGGCTCAGTGGGTGATATCCCACCTCTATTGAAGTCAATGGGAAATTTTGTCACTGATGCCTCTTTAGGCCAGGATTTCACACAAGATGTCATATAAGTCAGTAGAAAAGAGTAGAAGGTCAAATAATTAGCTTTGAATAATTCCGAAGAAGTTAGATTTTAGTACAAGCAATGTCTAAAATAAGGGGAAGCATAAGAAAACGTAATAGGGGAGTGGGAAATGTATGAAGATGGAATGATGCATGGCAGAGAAGCGATAAAGGTATTGCAAAACTTTGTTGGATGGGGAGGTCAAGGATGAATACAAAAATAATGATTTGGGTTCCCATTTATATCCTTAGTGAAATAAAAGCTTGGAAAGAGGAGGGGAGTAACAGGCAACTGGAAAGCATTGTGGCAGTCCTAGCTGCCATAGGGAGGTATTGAGACTTAGGCTGGGTCTACACGTGCCCCTTTCTTTCGAAAGGGGAATGTTAATGAGCAGGTTTGAAATGTGCTAATGAGGTGCTGCAATGAATATTCAGCGACTCATTAGCATAATGGCAGCTGCGGCAATTCGAAAGTGCGGCTTTTCAAATCGCACGCCACCCATGGAGACGGGACCTTCCAAAGGGACTCCCCCAGTTGTTGAAAGCCCTTCTTCCTTCCTGGTGATCGGAAGAAGGGCTTTTGAAAACTGGGGTGGTCTTTTCAGAAGGTCCTGTCTCCACAGGCGGGTGCGCAATTCAAAAAGCCAGTGATACTAGTTTTCTTTTACTAATACCAACAATATCAGTGCCCTGCATTCTTGGACACAGATCAGTCATATAATGGACAATTTTCTACAAGACAGGCAAGATGGTGTTGTGTAGCAGCATGTCGCTTATGATACTCTCATATAACAAAAGTAAAGGAGTGGAGAAAGTAATACATTGAAAAAAGATGTACTCAGGTACCATCATCACTGAACAAGGTTGAATGATTGGTGGCATGTGTCTTATTAGAGTCAATCGTATAACAGAGTATTAAGTTTCCCCAACGGCTCACTTTTTGCCATGCAAGCAAAAATTCTTTTTCAAAATAGTCTAATTAAACTGTATACTTAATTTATACTACACACATATCAGAGGGGCATTGTGTTAGTCTGTATCTGAAAAAACAAGGAGTCGTGTGGTACCTTAAAGACTAATATTTTTATTTGGGCATAAGCTTCTGTGGATAAAAATCCCTTAGTAGGATGCATGGAGGTACCTGTGCACATGGCAGAGTGTTTTTACCCAGGAAAGCTTATGCCCAAATAAATCTTAGTCTTTAAGGTGCCACAGGATTCCTTGGTTTTTAGTGTGTTTGTATACAGTATGTATAGAACTAGTAATTGCATGTACCAGGAGATTTTAAGGGAGACACATTCCCTGAGTATCAGCGAGAAGAATTTTAATATGGAGTTCAACTGAAGCACACAGGTTATGCACAAGAGATGGGGGCAAGTGTGTGTGTCACACCCCTGTGTGACAGTTGCTTTATAAGTGTTACTCTTTCTCTGTACATTTCATTGCCATTTTTGCTGTCTTCTCAATGTTTGTTCAAAAGATAGGAAATATGTGCATGTTGTAAAAACAGAGAGACCGAGGAAAATACCTTTAGGCTATGTCCAGTCATTTCTCTTTCAACAGTGAATTAATGTACTCCAGAAGTCCTTTTCCTGTGTGACAGCTTGGTAGTTAAGATATTAAATATGACGATATATTTGCTACAGGGACCTTAGTTGAAAATAAGAAAACAGAACTTTATGAAGAGTAAAATATAAATTTACCTGTAAACAAGCTAGGTATTTTAATTTGGGCCTTTATATAGGCTTTTTCTCCTTTTGCATAGGACAAAGAAAAATGGTTCCTGAGACCTCTACTCTGGTAACAGTTTTGGTAAGACAGGGCATGTGAGGAGTGCTGAAGAAATGCAGAGTCACAACCCCCCCCTCTTCCTTTCCCCTACTACCCACCTGAATGTTTAGTACTCTGCAGAACCTGCTTATTAGCTTATTATTATTATTATTATTTTATTATTATTATTAAATGCTTATTAGCATTTCTTCCTTTGAACTTGCAGCACTCGGGATTTACATTGAGTATGATTATGTAAATATTGCCTTTTTGTGGAGTGTCAAGTGTCTAGTTTATACAAAACTTAATGGAATGCCAATGCAATATTTTTTCAGTGCCCTTTCTCTTTAAGGTTTGAGACTGTGATGGAAAGTTAAAAGAACACCGTGCTGGTGAGCAGAGTGTGGCCATACCCAAATCTGGTGCTCCTGAAAAGTGCCTCGCCAGCTGGTTTTTGTAAGTAGTGTGTGTGTGTCTTGTTAACATGTCAATAAAATGCATCAGTTAGAAGCAGTGTGCTGGTTCGTGAGTGTATCAACCCCGGTGTAACAAGTGCCCGGATGCAGTGATGATAGGTGCACTGCATGGATTTCTCATTTAGACTTCGCTGAGAGATTTTCTATCGATGGGATATGAGGCCAATCATAACATGGATCTTCCAGAAGATGAAGTATTGCCAAATTTTGTGATTTTTTTAAATCATCAAACTTACCATATTCCCTTTTTTTCCCTTAAAGCCTTGTAGTGATGTTATTTCAAGAAAATTTCCACTTCTGTTTAAATCAAAACAAAAGCAAAACCAAAAAAGCCCTCCTGGTTTCAGAGCAAATATTGAAAATGGGGTCACAGTGCATCCTAAAGGCTCGGCACCCCTCCAGCATTACTTTTCAATCCCATGGTTTATAAGCCAGTATAATAATTTTGAGGGTCTTAGTACATGAATGATTGAAAGCTTGGGGTTGGCAACACTGAGGAAATTTGGCTGAATCCTTTATCCTTTTGTTCTTCTTTAGTGGTGTAACTCATTTAACTATTATGGACAACTGATGTAAACAGCCAGAGGATGTAGCCAACTCTGTGCCACCCCTCTCCTAGGCAGCAGTGTAGGGGCATGTCAGGAATGCCTGAGTGGGAGAGGATGCATGGCTGGAGCATAGCAAGCAGGGAGCTAGGCTGGAGAGGGATAGCTTGGTGGTTTGAGCATTGGTTCCCCTAAAACCAGGGCTGTGAGCTCAATCCCTGAGCAGTTCATTTAGGAATCTGGGCCAATGCATTATTTTTAAAGAAAACCCATCAGGGATGCTGATGGGTCCTGCTGTGAGTGCAGAGGACTGGACGTGATGGCCTCTGAAGGACCCTTCCAGCTCTATGAGATAGCGATGATAAACTGGCAGATAATCATTTTTGGAGGCCATTATGACAGAGGCATAATTTAGAGCAAGCCCCAAGCTCAGGACTTTAGCAGCCAGATTACTCCTGCCTGCCTCCCAGGACTAGTGCTTATGTGACTTTATTGCACTCCACGAGGAGGGTTAGAACAGAGTCCTGGGCCTCAGTACTGAAAGGATGACCCTTGAAAATGTGGATTCTCTTCCTTCTTAGGCTTTAGAATGTAGTACTAGGGATGCCCTGTCTCAGTTTCCCACCCCCAATCATCCCTACTTAAGAGAACAGGGAAGCCCTAAATACTGGCGTCAGCCCTTTTTTTGCTACCTCTCGAGTCTTTTTTTACAATCTCATACCTCAGTCTTGGTGCTTCTAACATGGTACATTAATGAAATGATCCTGTGTGCATTTATCATCTTCTTTCCACTATTAAGCCTAGTCAGCCGTGTTACCCTGTGTTTTTGCTTCATGTGAACACAAATTAAAGTGTCCCCCTAAAGTATCAGAGACAAGCTTGGCCAGCATGTCAAATGTGACACATTCCTTCCACTCTCCTTTTCTTTAACATTTTTCCTGGGTTGCTTAACTTTGTTCAATTATGACAGTAATGGAGGTTAATTTAAATGAATTACATCAACCTATAAATTAGTAAACAAGAAAGTCAATTAAATCAATTACAATTTATTGGAAATTGGCTACTGCCATCTGGATTTACAGCTGGAGTCACCTTTACATTTCAAGCCACCGGGACTTTTTTGAGATTTCCCTAAGAAACATTCGGCATTTGCAAAGCTTGTTTAATGAATGTACCACCATACATGTAAGCTGTGTTTGTGTCAGTAGAGATACTAGATTAATTGATGGAGTCAAGTAGCTTCTTATTATGGTATATACTGTATCCAGTATATGCACAAAAGATATTCTCTGTTTTATTTCTTACATACAATATTCAGCCTCCAGATAATGATGGCCACAAAATCCCAGCAACAGCAGCTTTGCATTATAAAACTTTAAATTGCACAGTTCCTATTTATGGTTAAGACAGCCTTTTTTCCTGAGCTCTGTTAGGGAAATTGAGACTAGATTGGATGCTTAAGCAAACAGTTAACAAGTGTTAAATATCAATGGGCATATCCCATTCTGCAACTGGTATAAATTTTTCATAGCTTCGTTGACTTCATTAGAGCTCTAACAATTTACACTGGCTCAGAACGGGCCACTTAAGAGGTGAAGCCAGTACTCTCTCAGTGGAGAATCTAAGGGTGTGTCCACACTTAACAGGAGATCAACCCATTCAGGAGAGAAGATACTTCTGTGAATACACACAGTCAAGGTCCACAGGTCAGCTTTTCAGCAAATCCTTCAATCTAATTGAAACATTTTAATGAGTAAGGAGAAGTGTATTTCTGAAAGCATATAGGCAATGGATTGTGGCTTGGCTGAGTAAGGATCAAACAGCGTGGATCCTAGGAGAAAGAGACAGAAGGGACTGCAAAAATGTCATCACATTCACCTTTACTCCCTCTTGATAGTGGGCTGTTACTGTGCTGCTCCAGCCCTGGGTTAAAGAAAACTTCACATCCAGGTTCTGCTGCCCCTGATGCATAAAATAGTCCTGCCAAATATGATAATATGACCATGTGTATTCACAGAAGTATCTTCTCCTCATAGGATATTTCTTATGTTGCATGAATGGCCATTGCTTTAACATGGACTCTAATAAAACAAAACAAAACAAAACAGTCCTGGAGCACCTTAAAAACTAACAATATAATTTATTAGGTGGTGAGCTTTCATGGGAGAGACCCACTTCTTCAGATCTGGAGAACATTTAAGGGCATTCTTGATTACCTGAGTTACTGTAAATACATTTTTAAAGGACGACAGTGAGAAAAATTCTGACTCACAAGCTCAGGAGGTGCGGTGCCCTGCTTGATTTCATGAGCCATTCTCAGTTTCATGCCTGTGGTACAGTGATGGTCCTGAGCTTCTTGATGGCCTGCCAGACTGGACGCATAGTTCATAATACGGCGCTTGAACTACAGTGGAAAGAGATGGTGTCGAGGTTACCTCCTTGGTACCCCAAAGGGGGGTCTCCCACGCTGACAGAACTCTATCAATGAAACATGGATTGAGATGAATGTCCACTATCCTAGAGACCCAGCAGTTGGCTGAACTGATGTGCAGTGGACCATAAGATGTCGCCACCATCAGTCCCTCAGGAACAGCCGGGGGTAAAAACAGCTGAATATCTGAGATGTATCCTTATCCCTTCCTCTGTCCTATGGAGCTACCTATGCTAAAGAGACAGAAGGGCTGGGAATCAGAGATCTCACAAATGAGTCTCCTCTCCCTGCCTGACAGCTGTTTTCCTTTCCAGATCAGGAGATTCATTTCTAAGGCCTCTGGTTCCCAGCCCATCTGTCTTGCAAGTGTGGATTGCTTCACATGGACCATTGCAGAGTAGGGCTGCAGTAGCCCCTACCATGCTCATTTGAGAAGTAGGATGGCCAGGACCTGTAGAAAAAAAGGACTGAGTGAGAATGGAGTTAATTCATTGTGTAGCTGGGTTAAAGCTGCATATTTTTTAGTGAGGCTGGGTTCCAGAAAACTGCTTCATTTAGCATAAGCATCAGGTGAGAGGCAGCTAATGAAGCTCATGCTGAACAGTGAGGATAAAATCTAAATATTGAATAGGTAGCACACTCACTGAGTACTTTCCAACTTGTTCACTGAACAAAGAAGACGTCCTAGGACAATTGTAAAAATAGTATTTGATTAATGGCTGAATTCATACATACAGAGGGCAGGTTAAGGTGTTCTGGGTAACACTAACTTTACCATTTCCACACTCTTCAGTGTTGCACTTTGCAGCCTTAATGTTGTTCTAGTGTAACATTTTGTATGGAGAATAAAGTATTGCAGGGAGGAGGGGAGAGAGCTGTTTTGGTTTCTTAGTCACCTCACAACTGAACTTAACATTTCCATTATTTTTACTAATTTTCTCAAGAGAGATTTCCTTCTGAGGTGAGGATTTTCTCTCTAGATAAGCAGTCGATAAGAGGTTCTTGAATTCTCTTAAGGAGTTGTTGAAAATAAACTCTGCTACAAGATTTCCATAATTTAATATTACTTCCTTTCTGGTATCTTTTGCGTCAGCATAAAAACTAGGCATTTTATTAACCTTACATCCTTGTGAAGCCAATATAGTGGACAAATGAAGTGTTAGCTGCCCTCTTTAGGAAGATTTATGCATAATTTAAATGTGCATTGTACTGAAGGGAAGTGTGAACACCCATTTATTCTGATTATGATAAAATAAAATCCTGGTCTGAAAAGTGAATCTGAAGCTTATGAATTCTTAATGTAGTTAACTCTGCCTGGAGATTACCTCATTCCTCTTAGTCAGACACTGCAGAATTTATGTGATCTGCTAATCACAGCTGGGTTTCTGTTCACTTATGAGGATTACCCAATTGCCTTGTATGATATATCTGCACTACAGAACACGTATGTAATAGTTTTTATCTACATATGTGACCTCCTTGCTCTCATATTCACATATGTATTTTAAAGTGACTTAGTTGCTTCTGAGCACTGCAGTTGCTATGATCCTCACTCGGGGCTGCAGAATATAGGCATTAAGACCTGTCATGTGGATATTAACAGGGTGAATTAAGTGTCAGCCTTAATCCTGACAACTTGCATTTAGTTCTTTTTTCCTTGTGCATTCCTCTACCTATCGTCTGTCTGAACTCCTTAATGTGTTCTTTGTAATTACTTAGAGATTTCATTGCAACACATGAATGTTTGTGACAGTGCTTCACAATGCTTTATTCTTAGCATGTTCACGTTGGTAACTCCACTGACTTTTCAGAGTTGCTCCTGATTTGAACTGATGCTTGATATCCAAACTGGGCCCCTAAAATCTCTCTCCTATGATCCTAAAACCGTATGCCATAGGCTGTTGCAAATGTATGTTGTATTTCTTATCCACCTGGTGTTTTTTTTTAAACATATACCCTGTGTCTATATGTGTCCCTTCCTTTCAAAAGGGGCATGTTAATGAGTGGGTTCAAAAGATGCTAATGAGGTGCTGCAATGAATATGCAGCACCTCATTAGCATAATGGCGGCTGTGGCAATTCGAAAGTGCGGCTTTTCGAATTGCGCACCACCCATGGAGATGGGACCTTCCCAAATGACCCCCCCAGTTTTCAAAAGCCCTTTTTCCTATCCGGTGATCGGAAGAAGGGCTTTCGAAAACTGGGGGCATGTCCTTTTGGAAGGTCCCATCTCCATGGGCGGTGCGCAGTTCAAAAAGCTGCACTTTCGAATTGCCGCAGCGGTCATTATGCTAATGAGGCAGTATATATTCATTGCAGAGCCTCCTTAGCATCTTTTGAACCCATTCATTAACATGCCCCTTTCAAAAGGGAGGGGCATGTATAGATCCAGCCATAGAGTATTGACCAGCTAGAGCCCAGAGGTGGTGCGGGGCTTCAAAAAAAAAAAAAGAAAAATAAAAAAAAAGAAAACAACCTTAGATACACTGATGGAGAACAGGTCCATCAATGACTATTAGCCAGGATGGACAGCAATGGTGTCCCTCGCCTCTCTTTGCTAGAAGCTGGGAATGGGTGATGGGAAGGATCACTTAAGAATTACCTGTTCTGTTCATTCACTCTGGAGCACCTGGCATTGGCCACTGTCAGAAGGCAGAATGGACTTTTGGTCAGATCCAGTGTGACTGTTCTTATGTTTATAAACATTATTTTGTGATGTTCCAAATGGAGCATTTTCTTAGTGAAAGGTCAGTGCAGTAGACAAAGGTAGCTGCACATTGGCTTTCTTGGTCCCAGTAAGTAGACTGTGTAGCTGTGGTTCATGTAGTGTTGCATTATTCTACAATAGATTATTCCTGGCTAGCTTTTTGAAACTAAGATCAGTATAATGAAGAAGAGACATGGCGAGCCTTAAAGTACCATCCATTATTCATAGTTGAATATATACAGATGTATATTTATCAGATAACTTACCATACCCTTTTATCTAATGTTGGATGAAGGATGTATTTCTTTAAGTAATCACTTTTTCTGCAGAACCCTCTCCATTGTATCAGAGAGGTAGCTGAATTAGTCTGTATCTTCAAGACCTGCTTCAACAGATGTCTTTGCCCATGAAAGCTTATGCTCCAAAATATCTGTTAGTCTATAAGGTGCCACAGGATTTCTCTCCATTGTAGATATCTTTGGGGTATGTGAAAGCTAGAATGATTCTTTAATGATGTAGTTCCTTTGGCTTATGCTGTGGGAAATAAGGAAAGGGTGCCATCAGGATCATAGACCAGTAATCCCTTCACATCCACTGGAAGGACAGGGAAGAAATTCCACTGAGCGAATCTTACAGGTTTTTTTCTCCTCTGCAACTTCTTTGCTATGAGGATTTTCTATGGAAGGAAGAGAGATACTGTGGTACTGAGTAAAGCTGTATGTGCACTGAGAGGAAGTTTAGAAGTGTGGAAGGTAAAAAATAACAGTACTTTATGGGACGTAGCTGCAGAGTCATAGAGCCATCCAAACATGTATAGTTGTCCACACAAACAAAGTAATATTGCTGTCCTATGGTCTCAGAATATTTGGAATAGAGGAGGTGATAGGATCAGTGAGTGTCCCAGCTCATCCAGTAATCTATTAACAGTAGAAGTTGCTTCTAAAGAATGAGAATAAACCCTACATCAAGCTGGTATAGAATAAGCAGCCTACAGTGAAATTTCTTCCTCATGTCTCCATGAGGTTTGCTTATAATAATTTAACATAGGGCTCTGCCTTGGTGTTTGGTAATTTCACTAATCATCTGTATTCCAGTAACACCTAGAGGCTTTAACCACAGTAGGCAATGCTTTGTCCTATACCCACATAGTATAAATGAGATTCCTGGTTCCACAGAACTTCCAGCCTAAAATATCAGACATAACTGGCTGAGTAAACAATGAGCAGAATGGGCAGGGGCACAAGGTAACAAAGGAAAGAGGATGCTTAGTTTAGGGGAAAAAATCTGAAATTTTCAAAATCCTCATAGAAATATTTTTCATGTACCAAAATGTTTGTTTACAATTGGAAAACATGCCTATTGAAAGAACACATCACAAAATCTGAAGAAATACTTTAGTAAAAGTAAAATGGGAAATTAACTATACAAAATGGAAATAAATTTTAAAATTGTGTGCAAAGTTTTTTTCCTGCTTTTCAACCAGGTTGAGGATGAGGTGAGTTGTTTAAGGAGTGACATAAAGGAGATTAATGGATTTGAGGATTTTGGCTGAGAAGCTTCTTCATGCTATTATTATTTTACATTACCATTATATGTAGGAGCCCTAGTCATGGACCCAACCCCTATTGTCAGTAGGAATGGTACAAACACAGAACGAAGACCATCCTTGTCCCAAGAAACTTACAGTCTGAGTTTGAAGAGAAACAATAGATGGTTGCAGATTGAGACTGGCAAGTACTAGGAAGCAGAGAGGCAGTATACTCAGCATGACAGGCACATGCAGGCATGGGAAAAACTCCAATCAAAATTAGTCATAAACATGACAGCCTCCTTTATTTTGCTCCTTAATATTTGCCTTCTGTCCTTACAATTGCTAAACAGGTTTGGTACTATTTGTTGCATCATTGTGGTAGAAGAGCTCAAGCAGGAGTGGCCAACAAGTTGGCAACTAAGAGCCACAGGTAGAGTGCAAAGATCCATATATTTATTTTTTCTATCTATCTATATAAATTATAATATGTGGCTCAATGACCTCCCCTTCCCCCTGAGCCAGGCACCCTCAGGTCCCCACAGTAACCCAATCTCCATCCCCTCCTACAGAACCAGGCACTTGCAACTCCCCATTAAAACCCAGTCCTCCACCCCTCCTGCCGAGCTAGGCACTTCCATCCCCTCCCTGCTCTAACCCAATGCCCTCTCCCTCTTCCTTTCCCTCTCCCTCCCCCAAAGCCAGGCATTCCCAACCCCACTGCCCCTCACTCTAACTCAGTGCCCTCCCCCTCACCCAGAGCCAGACACCCCCAGTCCACCACTGAAACTTGTTGCCAGAGCCGCCACTGCTGCTGCTGCCATGCACCTCTCCCACCAAGCACTGGGACACACGCGTAGAGTGGTGGAGAGCAATCCTGGCATGCAGCACCAAGCAGGAGCTGCATTTAATTGCTCAAATGCTGCATGTGACTCGAGAGCCATGGGTTGGCCACCCCCGAGCTCAAGGAATGGAAAGCTAAACTCTTTGATAGTGATGACTGACGGGCAAGCCACATTGGTTTCACCACCATTGCAAAGGCTGGATGCAATCAAGTGACGTTATGGCAGGAAAAAAACTGCAGGTGTTGTAAATAGTACTGTTTATATTTTATCTGTATTTTTTTCAGAGAACTGCTGCAGTGAATGGCTTTCCTGTGGCTTGTGGTGTTTCATAAAAATTATTGTTCAGAGTTCTGTAAACAGCCAGTTGAAATAATGATTATCTTGAAGGTGCTTTTATTAAAAACCAGTTAATATATTTTTTCCACTTTTAGAATTGTAAGTTTTTATTTTTTGGAGGTATAACAAGTAACTGTATTTTAACCAAATTCCGAGAGGCCATGCTATACTTCCTCGGATGCAGCAATCTGATTTGCAAATGTTTGGTTTTTGAGGTATTTATAAGCTCTCATGTGTACTATCACCAGCATTGTAAGTGTAGGCTGAAATAATCATTCAATACAAAACCTGTTTCTCTATCTTGTAACTTTCTCAAAAACTTTCTTATGTTTGTGTGTGTTATCTCAGTCATTTCTCTTGCTATGAGGCCTTATCTGATCAAAATTACGTGGAGTGAAATGTGTGTGTTTCGATAAGTATCCCATGAGGGTTGTGTTGTGTCTGTCTAGATGTAGAAGTATTGTGCTTTTTCCTTTTATTGTAATTTGTTTGTCGTATTCTTCATTAGGTAACCTGGGAAAATTTTATTGCTGGCAAAAATGGACCCTTAACTAAACATTTTCCTTGTGAAAGATTAGCAACTCTTCTTTTGCTAGCAATATCCTATAGTTTATTGTAGTATTTAATCAGTGAAAGAAGTCTGGTTAGGCTCTACCAATTGGTTTTCATATTAGCCGACTGGGTTGGAGCATTCACAGAGAAAAGGTGTCCACCACCCCCAAGTACTCCTCTCCTGCCCTCACTGAGTTTCCAGAGCACCGCAAGCTCAGGAAGGGGATAGGGAGACAAGGGAAGAATTGGAAACAGGCGACACTTGGGGTAAGAGGCAAGATGGCTGTGGAGTTCTGCGGTTGGGGTCTACATACACAGCATTGAAACCAGTGGTGGGGGGCTGGCAACACAGCTTGGCTGCCGTGGGGCTGCATTCCTGGGGCTCTGCATCTACCCTGTCTCTTCCCCTGAGTATCCAACCTCTTGTTCAGGCAATGGTGGCCCCTCTGCTGCCACAAGAACAGAGCTCCACAGCTGGTGACCTCAGGTAGGCTAGCATTGACTGAGCAGGGTCTTGGCAGGAGGAGGTGCTTGGAAAAGAGGCAAAGTGTCAGTGGAGCCCCAGCCAGGGGGCCGTGTCGCCTCTCCACATCCCTGCTGAGTCAACACTGGCCCCTCTGCTGTCACCAAAGCAGAGCCCATCAGCTGGTGGCAGCATAGTGGCCAGCAATGACTTCTCTTGGTCCGGTGCATTCCCTTGTTTGGAACCAGTCAGGTCCTGAGGTTGCTGGACCAGCGAGGTGCAACCTACACTATTAATACAGAGCTTGATCGTGCACATTGTATGCAGTGGATTGGTTGCACAGGTTTTACAAAACAAGGGAAATTGTTGCTACTGTTAAATTTATTTTTGTTAGTTGGTGTTTCAGAGTAGCCAGGGCAATATAGTACTGTGTCAAGAGTGTTTTCTTCAATTGCTCATTCTTCATCAGTATATTAATTTCCATCCATTCTTTCTCTCACTATTTCATAATTTGACTAATTTATGTATATAATGTATCAAAATAGTGTCTTGGCTTGTCAATACCTCAATTTAGCAGTGTTTTTGTACTCCCATGTTACTATGTACTGTCAATGTAACAAATATCTTTCAGGCTGCAACAAGTAGAACATGACTTTCTTTTTGTGGTTTGCAGTGAAGGCAACTGGAGTTACAAACCATAATGGCTACGATTCTGACATTTTTTCTTTTTGTAGACATTTTCATTGCTGCTTGCTTTTCTGAAAACTGGCGATCAGCAGCTTCTACCTTATGTTCATCTCCCTTTTGATTCTTTTAGGGCAGGTTTAATTTCTCTCCTCATCTCCCTCTGTTTAGCTAAATACTTTTCAGCTGCGAGTAATGTTTAAGCACAAATTACTTTCAAAGTATGGAATTATTTTGTTCTACAATTTATGGCACCTCTATTAATTATATTAAGTCATGTGTGCATGCTGTATTTCAAAGCTGGAGTAAGTAGACGAAAATGATGCAGGCATTAGTAATGTAATATGTTATATAGAGGCATACATTAAAAGCCTATGTCTACACTATAGAAATCTTTTTAAAGAAGCCCCTTCTGGAAGAAGTCTTCCAAAAGAACTTCTTTCAGAACAGTGCATCCACACATAAAAAAGTGGAACAAAAGAGCAATCTGGTCTTTTGAAAGAGAGCGCTCACACAGCCCTTGCTCTTTTGAAAGAAGGGGCCAAGGAATGGAAAATCAGGTGCCATGAGGACTGCTCTTTTGAAAGAAGGGCCCATGGAACGTCTATACATTTTCTTTCTATAGAAGCTTTCGAAAGAAGGTGTTCTTCCTGAAACAGAAAGGAAGAGCGAAGAACACTTTGTGTGTGTAGCTGCTTTGTGGGATTGTTTGAAAGAGCCCCCTTCTTTCAAAAAACCTTTCAAAAGAACTTGCTCTTGTAGACTTAACCAGACTGAACAAGTGCTGTGTATTGTTTTGTTATTAATTGCTCTATGTAGACTGCCCTCTGGTCGACAGGTCACTTTTTGCAATGGAAGTAGTTGTGTTGATTGCTTGATACGAGTTAACAAACATTAGCAGAGAGACTGGAAGTGGATATACGTTCAAAAAATCTCTTTAATTTTTAAAGCTGTCAATATACAATAAAGGCTGTGTCGACACGTGCCCCAAACTTCGAAATGGCCATGCAAATGGCCATTTCGAAGTTTACTAATGAAGCGCTGAAATGCATATTCAGCGCTTCATTAGCATGCGGGCGGCAGCCGTGCTTCGAAATTGACGCTCCTTGCCACCGCGCGGCGCGTCCAGACGGGACTCCTTTTCGAAAGAATGCTGCCTATTTCGAAGTCCCCTTATTCCCATGCAAATGGCCATTTCGAAGTTTGGGGCACGTGTAGACACAGCCAAAGAATGCAATGAAAAATCCCACTCTCTGCTTGCAGATAGCATTTTGTTGGTTGTGACATTGCCACAAACTTTGAAATATATTTCTTCGTAACTGTGCTGTAGAATCATTTTTAAACAATTGCAAAACCAAGAAAATGTAATGAAGGTAGAAATTGTTGCATAGGGTCTGATCTGACAATCAATTAAGTCCATAAGACTATTTTTATTGACTTTAATGGACTTTGGACCAGGACAGTAAATATTCCTACTACTGCTATTCTAGATGTGAAATTATGCATATGCTGAAGACATCCCCTGAAACAATGAGGTGGTATTACCCCTTTCATTTTCTACAAAAACAAAGTCAGTAAGTTCCTAAGGAGATATATATGTCTTTAGCATGGAATTTGCTGGATTCAGGCAATGTCTATAGTACATCTGTCCGAGACATTTATGTTAGCATTACAGCTTTACTTTCCCTTCATGGTTGTAGAGGAAAACTAGAATATATGAGCCAGGTGTACCTATTGATAAAGAGATATTGCCCTTAGTCTGCAGAGAGCATAAAACATTACTGCTTAGATGTGTGAGAACTACCCTGTCTCTCTCAAGGGTGAAGTAACCTCTGACTTAGAGGACCTTGCTAAAACTGCTCCAGCAGAAGACTCTGTGGGTGTTATGCTCATAGGAAGCACACAGTATCTTTTTTCTGGGGAAAAGGCAATATGCCATGTTTATTGAGAATACAATGTGAAAAGCAACATATTCATTTATACACATGCACCAGTTCTGCTGAAGTTGTTATAGTTACCAGTCTATAGCTTGGACTAATCTAATAGCCAATTAGATTTGGCCCTGATTGTGTTCTGTCAGTTGCAGTCTGATGCTCTGAGGCTTTTCAGGACAAACCCAAAACTCTAGAACAAAACACCCCATCTTTTACAATAGATCTTGAATGCTTGATTCTATGGGTTTTGCACCATCAGGTCTCAATTAATTACTCCTTAATGAGAGTTTATCTTGAAATTCTTTTTGTCATCCTTCATCAGCATCTTAAATGACTGTCTCTGGAAGCTGCAACATTCTAGGATCTGTTATCTTGTCCTTGGGAGGTGCTTGGCCTAGTTTCAGGATTGTCAGTCTTCCCTTTGCCTGGGATCAGGAATAATGAGCATGTTGGATGCTCTTGTAGTCCCTCCAACTCTGACTCCTCCCTTAGCCATCAAGATCTGGTGATGGCCCTCACACCTATTTCTATGCATGCATTCTTTGCTCCCACAGACAAGAATTACACTGGTTGTTTGTAACAAAGAACAGTTCAAGACATTTTGAGAATCTGAGGGAATCACTGAAGAAATTTACACACAGTAAAGGAAAAGAAAACATTATTGAAAAAATAAAGCATCATACTAAGTCACAAAGGCTGTGTCTTCAGTACAAGATTAACTTTGAAGTAAAGTCTCTACACATACCCTACTTCAAATGGAGTAAGGATTTCAAAGTTGGGCTCCTCTAAGTCAGAGGAGTAAACTAACTTCAAAGTAAGGGAAAATGTATGTAGACTCTGCTGGCTACTAGTGCCTAACTTCGAAGTTAATTTTGAAGTTAGTTCTGAGTGTAGACGAACCCAAAGACTGTCTTTTCCTTCCTCAACATTGGAGCTTACTCAATGCATATCTACCAATATCACCAGGCCATTCCTTCTTGCTGGTCAGAAAGGATGGCTGGCAGGGTGCAGCGCATAAAATGAAACACCATTTTATTCTAAACAATGTATTACTTCCTTAAACAACTAATGGCTGTGTCTACACATGCACGCTACTTCGAAGTAGCGGCGCCAACTTCGAAATAGCGCCCGTCACAGCTACATGTGTTGGGCACTATTTCGAAGTTGAAATCGACGTTAGGTGGCGAGACGTCAAAGTTGCTAACCCCATGAGGGGATGGGAATAGCGCCCTACTTCGAAGTTGAACGTCGAAGTAGGGCACGTGTAGACGATCTGCGTCCCGCAACATTGAAATAGCGGGGTCCGCCATGGCAGCCATCAGCTGAGGGGTTGAGAGACGCTCTCTCTCCAGCCCCTGCGGGGCTCTATGGTCATCGTGTGCAGCAGCCCTTAGCCCAGGGCTTCTGGCTGCTGCTACCACAGCTGGGGATCCATGCTGCATGCACAGGGTCTGCAACCAGTTGTCAGCTCTGTGTATCTTGTGTTGTTTAGTGCAACTGTGTCTGGGAAGGGGCCCTTTAAGGGAGTGGCTTGCTGTTGAGTCTGCCCTGTGACCCTGTCAGCAGCTGTTCCTGGCACCCTTATTTCGATGTGTGCTACTTTGGCGTGTAGACATTCCCTCGCAGCTCCTATTTCGATGTGGTGCTGCCCAACATCGAAGTTGAACGTCGACGTTGTCAGCCCTGGAGGAAGTGTAGACGTTATTCATCAAAATAGACTATTTCGATGTTGCTACATCGAAATAAGCTATTTCGATGTAGCGTGCACGTGTAGACGTAGATAATATATCATAAATAACCTATCCAATGACTATCAAGTCATTATTACATAAATGTTACTACCTGTGGTGGATGGAAAAGCATGCAAGGAACCTGGCCTACCAATCCAAAGAGATGCATGTCTGCTATTAGGTTAAGTGCTATTAGGTTAAGCTATTAGGCTGCTTCCATCCTTGATGATCCTGAAGTTATATGGGCAGGCGGTGAGGGTTTCTGTTGTCCCTGTGGGTTGGTATGGATGATAAGAAAAACCAATCCTTGTGTATATGAAAGCATGGAGGGAAGCACCCTTCTTCTTCCACTCTAAGGCTATGTCTACACTGAAACAAATATTTGAAATGGCCATGCAAATGGCCATTTTGGAAGATTACTAATGAGGCGCTGAATTCCCATCAGCAGATAGGAATAAGGGGATTTGGAAGCTGGTGATGTCCTTTTGAAAAGGACCCCTGTCTGGATGAGCCACACAGCAGCGAAAAGCAGCAATTTCAAAGTGCCACAGCTGGTGGCATGCTAATGAGGCGCTGAATATTCAATTCCATGCCTCATTAGTAATCTTTGAAATGGCCATTTGCATGGCCATGTCAAAGACTTATGCTAGTGTAGACACAGCCTACATGTGGAAAATCCTTGTTGTATGCCTAGGTTGCCTTAGTTTTGCCCTGTAATCTATGTGACTGGAGAGCTTAAAGGAACCTTGGTATAGGAAGCTGTATTAGGCTGGCAGCACTTCCTGACACAGCTGTCCAGTTAGCAGTGACACTGAAGCCAGATAAAAAAGGTGAATAAGTGAACTAAGCCAATGACACATTACTTTCATAGCTACTTAAGCCACCCAATATAAAGGAAAGGAAATAGTTGCAGATGAGGCTTGAACAGTCAAGTCTCAGGAGACATTGCTGTCAGTCTGCACTAGACCAATCTGGTCAACCTCAAAAGCACCACGCTTGGAGAGTAAGGTGTGGATTACAGGTTTCTGGTAGAAATAACTGTGTGTGAGAGAGACAGAGAAAGAATATGTAAATAAGTAATATACCTAGTGACTATAACTTCGGATGAGGAATGACTTTGCATGTGGTCAACAAATAAGAACTCAAGAGAACAGGCTGCCTTCGAGAATGGTGTTCTGTGTGGCAAAACGAAGCAAATCCCAGGACAGGTGACATCAATTGGGCATCTAGAATCTTGTTTGGAGTGGGTTGGATAAAAATAGGACCTGTTTACGCACAGCTATTCATCATCATCACGAATGACCTCCTTTGCATTGTGCACAAAAGTGCGAAAGAAAGATTTTAAAAAGGGAAAGACTATTCTTACCAATGTTATATTACATTAGACTATTCACAGAAAGTGCTGATTACACTGATGAATTTCTTTTTTCCTTGGCCTTTAGTTATCTCTAGGAGGCCTTTTCTAAAGAAGGAAAAGAACAAAATAATACCTTCAAGCTTAAAACTGTGGTTTTAATCCATAGGTTTTTTTTATGGCACAGCTTGAAATAGATTGTAGCATGTTCTTAATTCCTCCTATTATAATGCAGGGAGAAATGTCAATTTACTGTTTGACAAAAAAGAGAGGGAAAATTAATAATCCACTGACCACAGCCAGTGGCATTTTCTCTAATAACGATTTACAGAATTAAACATGAAAGTAATCGGTCCGTTTTTACTATAAATGCTGATATTTTGTAAGTTTCAAAAGGTCAGGTAAGTCCTTATCAAGTTGGGTGTAGGGTGATGAGCAGTCCCTCAAATTCAGGTGCAGGTGCCATAACTGAGAGGAATTCTCTTTAATGCATATCCCCTTCAGGCAGGAAAAGAGGGAAGCATAAGTAGCCTCTTTAGTACAGTTGGACTTGGATATAGTTTTGAAGGAAAATCAATAGTCTGTAATTCACTATATTGCTGGAGATATTTTCAGTAAACACAAATCACTTTTTCTTGTATCTTCACTATAGTCTAATTAGCAACACATAAATTTTCCCAGTTCATATCTGTAGATTTTAGCACTTACTTTTGTAAAATAATGTTTTTATTATCTAGGGTGTTATTTAATAATAGAGTTTTAAACTAAAAAAAAACATTTGCTGTGGGATACATTTATAGATCTGACATGTGCTGACTAGACATTGTTAGCGTTATATGTACTCGGCTTACAAATATCTACAAGTTATTTATTTCTCTGTTCTGCTAAGACATTTTCTGGGTATACTGGATATAGAAGAGGATGGTGGAAGAAATCTCAGCTACAAATTATTTTTTCTGTCAAGTAACAGAACTGTGTACTTCTTGAGAGAAAAGAGTAGCTAAATATATCTTCTGGTTGGGGGCAAATTTAAATTTCATTGGATTAAAAAAAAAGAAAAAGAAAAACTTACCAAGTTTTTCTCTGTTTCTTACAATCTCCTGCAACAGTTATTGTAAAATCCAGAACATACAGAAGCTATATTAATTCCCAGTTGGATATATTTTCAATGAGCATTTTGATGCAGTAGACAGAACAACTTCCACTTATAAGGGAATGTGGTAATTTAAAAACAGTGACAAATATAAAAAGCATCTACAACAGTTATGGCTCAACAAGTTTTGATCATTCGAACAAGTAAGCATAAGTCAAAATCACTTACCACAAGCTCTCCATATAAAGGGCCTGATACAGAGATCAACTGAAATCACAGGGAGCTTTTAACTACCATGAGGCTGAAAAGCATATATGTGCTAGTTGTCTAAACACTATGCATTAATCCTTAGCTTTTTATATGTGCTTTTTGTATGTGTAGTTTCCTGATTTTGTTTTAGACACCCATTAGTACTGATAGATCCAAACATTTATTGAATGACCAGGTGACAGAAACAATTAAAAACTAAGTCAACCAAACATTATATTAATCATGCGTAATGTCAAACGTGGAACAGACTGTTTAGTCCTAGTCTAGTTCTGGATAGGATGGCAACTGATATTACTTGAGGGAAAGAGCAGGCTAAGCAACTATTCCAAAGTTCTCCCAGCCCAGTGGGTGATGGAATCAGAGGGAGAATACACAAGTGGAGAAAAAAATGTGAAATGAAAACAGGACTCTGGTGTAAGCTTCTGAAGGTAGAGTTAGCAGTGAGGCTAAAGGAATACGTATCAACTCTTTTTATTTAAATGACAGTCATTGTCACCACTTTGGCTGCTGTTGCTCAAGACTCTGTAGTAGCCACCACCAAAATACACAAGATAATGTTTTGAGGTGTCTCCTGAGAGCAATTTTTGTTGGTTTCTAGGGTGGTTTTGTTATCTGTTACTCTAATAGAGGCCCACGAGCTACAAGTGGCTCTTTAAAGCATCTCCTGCGGCTCTTGGCAGCACATATTAAAACACTGTATGATTTAATTAACCTATCAGGATACTTTTACTGTGTTATCAGCCAATTATAGTTAATACAATAATACTTAATACTTGGTCAATCATAGATATTTAGAGCCCAGCAAATCCGCTGATGTATATTTTGCATCCATGGGTTGCAGAATTCCTTGACTCATGTTTGTAGCTACAGTTGTGGGTTCAAATTATGCATCTAGAACTTTGAAAATGAGTGGCTATGTGCTTGGTATCTACAGGTAATGGCATCCTCAGATAAGGATGCTGATATCTGTGGCTCATTTTTGCAGATACAGAGGCGAATGTTGATGTAAATTTTGTATCTGCTCAGTGCTCTACAGATATTTCCCCGACATACTCTTTAAATATGTATATATAGTACTGTAGTAAATGAAACAATGAATCACCACTAGTGTAGCTCTTTTGGGTAGTGCTGATCAATAATTTGTCTCCTGAACCACTGAGGTCTCAGTGTTACTGCACTAGTTTATCTGTATGTGTGAGACATACCAATTTTTAATAAAACTTGTAGCTCACTAGGGCTACATCTATACCATGCTATAAATTTGATTTTATTAAGTTTGATTTTATAATCCTGGGTTTTATAAATTCAAATTTGAGTAGCCTCACCTCCCCACAAATTACCCATGAAGTTGAGTTAGTGCTACCATACTGAATTGCCAGACATCGACTGTTGCAGCAGTGTGTTGTGGAAACCTATCCTACAGTTCCCTCTGCCCTGTAGCATTCTGGGTTTTTTTGCTGGTGCCATGTGGGAAAAATTGACCCGCAAGTGTTTGTGGGTATCTGATGTCATCTTCCCACGTTGTATTGCCCTCAGAAGTAAAAGTAGGGAATCCCAGGCAAAAGGAAACCAAATAGGCTGGCTTGAGAAGGTGACTGAGCCATGTAAACTGGTGCTCAGCTGCTTTCCTGTGTAGAAGGAGCGCCTTTAGGTCCAACTTTTGCCTGATCAGCCAACGGTTGTGCCAGGCAGGGGACTGTCATACCCACATATCAGCATGACTCCATGCCCTAGGATCACCCAGGTGACTGTGCCATCTCAACTGGCCACCCCAGCCACTTCCCACACCCCGTTGAAACCACCTTTGCCTGGCTAGTATGGTATGACTTCTACCTGATAAGGCAGCTAGCACACCAGGCAGGGGACTGTCTTACTGCCCTGGGATCACTCAGAGGACTGTACCATCTCAACTGACCTCTCAGCCACTTTCCCCCCACATTCTATGTTAAAGAAACAGCTTACAGCTTGTGATACCCAGCCCTCTGTTAGCCAGTGTCCGGGTAATGTGCGGTGAGGTATTCCCCTGGGTCCTAAGCAACCCAGTTTTTTACTGTTAGAGCAGGGAGCTGCTAGCACTCTTACCTATGGCCAGGCTGTAGTAACAAAACGGTTAAAGTTCTTTTTGTTGTGCCGGCTGTGTTGTAGCGACAAACGGATAACAGGGTCAGGCTTGGATCTTAACTAGTTACAAGTTTATTAAGCTACAGTTATAAGCGTGTGGTTACAAAAGGCTATTGTCTACTTCTTATATGCTAGCAAAGTACAGATGTTAACAAGTTACATTACAGTCCAATACAAAGATATCTGTTACCATCTAACACAATGATATCTTGATACAACGACGTCTAGTTACAGAGCTCTAATTCTTTAGCTGTACACAAAAAAAAACCCGAGACCTAACATGGGTATATCTTACCCTCTCTGCGTCTCTCGATACCAGCGTAGCCAAGCTGGATCGGTCACTCAATTCCGCGGAAAGACGAATACGAGGTTGGGCGTCCCCAGTTGTGGACCTCGGGAAGCAATCACCTGACCCAACCAGCAGGTAGTTGGTGGAATGCACTCAAAGTTAGAGTTCTGCTGGACCCATCTTTTATACCCTTTTTGGGTTACGTATTCTCTTTCTTATCTAAGGTGCCAGATCACACTTGTCTGTCTTTGTGACGCCAGTTTGTTACAAGGGCAATTCTTACTTAATTTGCACTTGTAAGACAGGAGATAAGCAATTTGAGAGTACAGGACATTCTTTTTGTGTGGGCGGGGACTTCCACTTCTGGGATGATTGTGTGGTCATCAAATTCATCAATGCCAGCTGGGGTGATTTCCTGAGGGTCCCCCCCCACCCTTGTTGACAGTTTGGCCTGTTAGCCTTTTATCTGTACTTTCTGTTTCTCAGGGTCACGATGAGCTAGCACATCTGGGCTTCAATGAGGGCATCAAAGACTGTGCTGTCAGCAGCCGTTTCCATGCCCTGTGTGCTCCTCAGTGGGGGTGGGGGGGCAGCGAGCAAGCTGGTTTGTAAAGGGGAGACTTTGTCTGGCTACACCCTCCCCCGTACTATGAGGGATGTCATGGGGGAACTGGTTTTGTTAATTACTTTGTTTCCCAGATTCTTGTGGATCCACTTTTGGCAGAGGATAGAGCATAACATTTAGCTTCTGATTATTTGACAGAATGGTAAAGTAGACATCTGTGGTAGATGCTATTTGTGTTTCTTATTGATTTTAATAAGGTTCTCCTTTCAGACACCCATCCTCATATGAGTAGTTGTACTGGAATCGTTGGGGCTTCGCTATATAACTTGAGTGTCTGTTTAAGGATCCATTAAGTGCTGTGTAAGAAGATTGGTGGTGTTTTTTGTTTTTGTTTTTGTCCTTTAATTGTGATGTGAGTGGGCTTCACTGATATGATATACAATCATAGAATCATACAGCTGGAAGGGACCTCAGGAGGTCATCTAGTCCAGCCCCCTGCTTCAAAGAGGATCAACCCTCACTAAGTCATCCCAGCCAGGACCTTGACAAGCCAGGACTTAAAAACCTCGAGGAATGGAGAATCCACCACCTCTCTAGGCAACACATTCCAATGCTTCACCACCCTCCTGGTGAAGTAGTTTTTCCTAATATCCAACCTACATCTCTCCCTCTTTAACTTCAGACCATTACTCCTTGTTCTGCCATCTGACACCACTGAGAACAGTTTCTCACCCTCCTCTTTAGAGCTCCCCTTCAGGAAGTTGAAGGCTGCTATTAAATCACCCCTAAGTCTTCTGTTCTGTAAACTAAACAAGACCAAATTCCTCAGCCTCTCCTCATAGGTCTTGTGCTCCAGCCCCTTAATCATTTTTGTTGTCCTCCACTGAACCTGCCTGAGCACATCCACATCCTTTCTATACTGGGGGGCCCAAAACTGGACACAATATTCCAGATGTGGCCTCACCAGTGTCAAACAGTGGGGACAACCACATCTCTAGATCTGCTCAAAATGCTTCTCCTAATGCACCCAAGTATGCCATTAGCCTTCTTGGCTACAAGGGCACACTGTTTACTCATAACCAACTTTTCATCCTCCATAACCCCTACGTCATTTTCCGCCTTACTGCTGCTTAGCCAGTGAGTCACCAGCATATAACAATGCTTGGGATTCTTCCCCCCCAGGTGCAGGACTCTGCACTTCTCCTTGTTGAACTGTATCAGATTTCTTTTGGCTCAATCCTCCAATTTATCCAGGTCACTCTGGATTCTATCTCTACCCTCCAACGTATCTACCTCTCCTCCTAGCTTTGTGTCATATGAAACTTGCTGAGGGTGTAATCCAGTCCCTCATCCAGGTCATTAATAAAGATGTTGAACAAAAACAGCCCCAGAACCAAGCCTTGCGATACTCTGCTTGAAACTGACCATCATCCAGATATTGAGCCATTGACCAATACTTGTTGGGCCTGACCATCAAGCCAGCTTTCTATCCATCTTACAGTCCAAGGATCCAATCCATATTTCCTTAACTTATGGTCAAGAATTTTGTGGGAGCCTGTATCAAAAACTTTGCTGAAGTCAAGGTGTAACACATTCACTGTCTTCCCCATGTCCACAGAGCTTCTTACCTCATCATAGAAGCTAATCAGATTGGTCAGGCAGGACTTGCCCCAGTGAATCGATGTTGGCTACTTTTGATCACTTCCCCACTTCCAAGTAGTCCAGAATGGATTCCTTGAGGATCCCCTCCATTATTTTCCCAGGGACTGAGGTAAGGCTGACTGGTCTATCGTTCACTGGATTGTCCTTCTTTCCTTTTTTAAAGATGGGCACTACATTTGCCTTTTTCCAGCCAGCTGGGATCTCTTCCAATCTCCAAGTGTCTTCAACGTTCATGCCCAAAGGCTCAGCAATGACCTCTGCTAATTCCCTCAGTATCCTTTGGTGCATTAAATCCAGACCATGGATTTGTGTACATCTAGTTTTTCTAGATAGCTCAGAACTTGTTCCTTCTCCACAGATGGCTGTCCTTCACCTTCCCATACTGCATTGTGTGGCACTGTAGTGTGGGAGTTGACTTTGTCTGTGAAGACTGAGGCAAAAAAAGTATTGAGTACTTCAGCTTTTCTTACATCATCTGTCACTAGGTTACCTCTCTCATCCAGTAATGACCCCAGACCTTCTCTGATAACCCGTTTATTGTTAGCATGCCTGTAGAAACCCTTCTTTTTACCCTTCACATCCCTGGCCAGCTGCAGGTCCAGCTGTGTTATTGCTTTTCTGATTATTCCCTGGCATTCTCCAGCCACAGGTTTATACTTCTCCTTAGTCAACTTTCCATGTTTCCATTTCTTGTATGCATCCTTTTTGAGTTGGATCTCACTAAGGGTTTCCCTGTTAAGACAAAATGATTGCCTACCATGTTTGTGTTTCTTACTATGCAGTGGGATGGTTTATTCCTTTACCTTTAGTAAGACTTCTTTAAAATACTGCCAGTTCTCTTGAACGCTTTTCCTCTTCATCTTCATTTCCCAAGGGATCCTACTCATCAGTTCTCTCAGGGAGTTGAAGTCTGCTGTTTTGAAATCAATGGCCTGCATGTTACTGCTGACCCTTCCTCCTTTTGTCCAGATACTGAAATCTAGGCTCTCATGGCCACTGCAAGTCAGGTTTCCACCCACTTCTACTTCTCCTACTAGTTCTTTCCTGTTTGTGAGCAGCAGGTCGAGTTGTGCATGGCTGCTGGTCAGCTCTTCCAGCACTTGTACCAAGAAGTTATCCCCAACATTCTCCAAAGACTTCCTGGATTGTCTGTGTGCTGCTGTATTGGTCTCCCAACAAAAGTCTCCCATAAGAACCAGGGCCTGTGATCTGGAAGCTTCACTTAGGTGTCTGAAGAAATCCTCATCTACCTCATCTCCCTCATATGGTGATCTATAGCAGATACCAACTACAACATCACTTCTGTTACTTCCACCTGTAAGCTTACCCCAAAGACACTCAGCTGGATTTTCTCCCTCCTTCTACAGGGGCTCTCAGCAATCATACTTCTCCCTCACATACAGCGCAATGGCTCATCCTTTATTTCCCATCTGTCCTTCCTAAACAATTTATAACCTTCCATGACCGTGCTCCAGTTATACGAATTGTCCCACCAAGTCTCCGTTATTCCAACCACCTCACATTCTTTGACAGTGCCAGGGCCTCTAATTCTTCCTGTTTGTTCCCTAGGCTGCTGGCATTTGTGTATATACAGTACAACAGCACACATACTGACTTCAGAGACCAGAGGGTATTTTCCTGATACACTGATTTTGTTTTATTGTTCATTCTGGGTGTGTCTACGCTAGCCAGCTACTTCAAAGTAGTCAGCACAACGTCGAAATAGCACGTGTCGCGTCTACATGCTCCGTGTGCTATTTTGACGTTGAAATCGACATTAGGCAGCAAGACGTTGAAATAACTATTCCCATCCGAAGATAGTTCAACGTCGAAGTAGGGCATGTGTAGACGATCTGCATCCTGCTACTTCGAGATAGCGAGGTCCTCTATGGCAGCCATCAGCTGAGGGGATGAGAGACGCTCTGTCCAGCCCCTGCGGGGCTCTATGGTCACCACGTGCAGCAGTCCTTAGCCCAGGGCTTCTGGCTGCAACTGCTGCTGCTGCTGCTGCTGCTGCTGCTGCTGCAGCTGTGGGTCCAAGCTGCATGCACAGGGTCTGCAACCAGTTGTCGGTTCTGTGGATCTCGTGCTGTGCAGGACAAGTGTGTTTGGGAGGGGCCCTTTAAGGGAGCGACTTGGAGCTTTGCTTTCCCCTTATTTCGACGGGGAGCGCTTGTGTGTGTGGACGCTCCACATTTCCTTCCGGGGCAGCTCATTTTGACGTTCTCCATCGCTACTTCGATGCTGAACATCGATGGCACCAGCCCTGGAGGATGTGTAGACAATACACGTTGAAGTAGCCTATTTCAATGTTCTTGCGTTGAAATAGGCTACTTTGATCTAGTGTGCTAGTGTAGACATAGCCTCTGGGTTGATTGGGCTTAATACCACACATATACATGCTGCTTGTGTGTGTGTGTGTGTGTGTGTGTGTGTGTGTGTGTGTGTGTGTGTTACACTCTTTATTTCATTTGTATTACCATTGTCCCTTGGAGCCTTAGCCATGAACCACATATGTATGTATATTAATTCATATATAATTTTATGGGTCCTAAAAATGAAAATAAGAGACCTTTCTAAAGAATGCATTGAACAGGAGTTTATTTCCTTTATCAGGGAAGGAGGAAGATATAGTGATCATGGAAATAAGGGGGACTGGATATCCTTGCGTTCAGAAGGGGCTTCTGATACTTTAGATCCCATTTTGAACAGCAGTTTAATAGAGATTTGCCAACATACTTTATTTCAGGCTATTAAAGGTTTAGAAATTACACTTGATTCTGCAGCAGATTCTCTTGGACAAAGATGAGATCAGAGATTGGGGAGATTTGAAAGAAAATGAAAAATGTATCAGGTAGATCTAATATTTGTCAATCAGAGATTGCTATTACAAAGGCTTTGCCACTGATACTAATTAGAAATTGTGCATTGCTATGGAAATTCAGGGCTAGATAAAGGCAGATCTTCATGTGGGAGTACCAGAAAAGGAGGGAGTAAGGAGTTTGTACCACTTTGCAAGGCCAAATGAAAGGTCAGCAGTCCATAAACCATCACAAAGGGAACAAGATGGAGGCAGGGTTTTGCCCTTCCTCAGACTTTTAGTGGCCCATGTGTTGGCCAGCTACACAGCAGGAAACATGCTTTGCCATCAGAAAGGATGATGTAACACTTATATACCTACTGCCAGGGCTTTTGGTGCCATAGGTGAACTGTAACTTTGGCACCCTTCCCACATTCATATTGAGCCCTGAACAGTTTTTCTGCCATGCTGTTATGGGCAAAGTTCTAAAGTTCCAGATTGTGATGAATGTTCAGGACAGAAATGAATCTCTGTAATCCTATATGAAAATTTGCCTTAAGAATAATGTATTCTTTTCTAACCATTATTTTAATTATTGCATGCTGAGATGGTTTTCATGAGGAGAAGGTTACAGTGATTTATTTTTTACGAATTGCTTTGGGTAAAAACACCACATTGTTAGAGTACTTACATATATGTATTTAGAACAAAGATCTATTTAAAGCAGATAATTATTCTGTGCTTCCAAATGACATAATAAAGAGTTTATTGAGCCCTTCCATAGCTTGTGGGAGGGGCCTCTGGGTAAAAATCCTCAAGGTTTTGTTAGATGAGTTCGTGGTCTCTTCTAGGCTTCACTCTAACTCTGGACCTTTACAGGCAGCAGAGATGAGATACTTTCTAAAATCCTGGACATCTCCATGTCATTAATGAAAAGGTCTGCAACATCATGCACTGGGTCACATGGAGACCTCCTGATGATTGTGAAGAAATGTGAGCTGAAATTTTCCATTCATGTAACCAGATCATCCAGCCTATTCAAGATTATCCGCAGTACAAAGAAAGAGAAAAAGAGATGGACTGACAACATACAAAAGAATGGACAGGAATGGACTTCTCTCACACTGAGTCACTGGCACAAAATCATTAGAGGTGCAGACAGTTGGAGCAGGAGGAGCGCAGGGGTGGTGAAAAAGCTGGTGACGTGCTGGGGTAGGGAGCTGCAGCTGGGCACTGGGTGGTGAAGCTGCAGGAGCCTGGGGGTGGTGACGTCCAATAGTCTGGAAAATGTGGTAATCTGGCACCTGTCCAAAGGAATTTTACTGTGATATATTTTTAAAATAGAGAAAAAAATTACTTCTGTCTAGTTTGATGCTTCTTAAAGCTTGGTACCTTAGGCAAACTGTTTTGCCTCTATTGTTGTACTGGTCCTACCTACTTCATACTGGTAATCTGTGGAGTGGAGCAAGTATTTCAGGTAGGCCAAGTCCTTTCTGGATCACCTTGTCACAGTAATTTCAACAGAGACATGAACATAATACTCTTAATATCTCACCCTTAAAACTTAGTTTTCTACAAAAATTGGAGACTATATCTTTTTTTAGAGAGGGAATCATATGAGGATAATCTGTCCTTGACACTGAATGAGACAGTGATGATAATGGATGGGCCATCTCCAGAACAGTTCCGAATAAGTGTTAAGATCTAACCTGGAAAAAAAGAATTATGCCCCCATTCATGGAAATACATAAGTGTTTATATAAATTGCCTCATCTGAGCATTTTGTGTTAAATCAATAGGATTAACTTGAATGAGTAAGATTAAACATACACAGGACCTAAAATACAGATTGAACTTCTCTCATCCATCACGCTTGGGACCTGACCAATGCTGAATGAGAGAATTTGCTGGGTGACAGGAAGTCAATGTTGTTTAACACGTAACCCACACTTCCACTGCTTACTGGGCTCCTAGAAGACATTTGAGGGGTAAAGTACAGATAAGTAACAGCACAGAACACTGAGAGCCAGGATTTGTGGATGAAAACAAACTTAATGGGACCATGGTAAACTTTGTCAAACCCATGATAAGCATTGTCCGGCTAACTAAAATTGTGCTGGATTACAGATGTTGCCATATGAGTGAGTTCCGGATTAGAGATGTTCAACCTGTATTGATTGTATATATTTTCTATCTCCACATTGAGAGTATAAAAAGTCCCGACAAGAAAGCATCTTTTATATTTTCCCTGATTTCATCCAGGTGATGTAAACATATTTTATACAATGGATTTTTCTTTTCTTTTCTTTTCTTTTTTTTTTGATAATATCATCATCATCATCACTATGTAGGTCATTAGGGCACCATCACTCAAACAGAATCAACCAATTGTTTCTGCCTCCAATGATTTTGTGCCAGTGACTGAGTGTCAGAGAAGTCTATTCCTGTCCATTCTTTGGTGTTTTTTCAGTCCATCTCTTTTTCTCTTTCTCTGTACTGTCCATTTGTGGATGATCTTGAATAGGCTGGATGACCTTGTTACATGAATGAACAATTTCAACTCATGTTTCTTCACGGTCGTCAGGACCCAGTGACTGTGACCCAGTGAATGATGTTGTGGACCTTTTCATTAATGACATGGAGATGTCCAGGATCTTATTAAATATCTCATCTCTACTGCCTGTAAGGGTCCAGAGTTAGAGTGAAGCCTAGAAGAGACCATGAGCTCATCTAACAAAACCTTGAGGATTTTTACCCAAAGGCCCCTCCCACAAGCTATGGAAAGGCTCAATAAACTCTTTATTATGTCATTTGGAAGCACAGAATAATTATCTGCATTAAATAGGTCTTTGTTTTAAGTACACATATGTAAGTACTCTCACAATGTGGTGTTTTTACCCAAAGCAATTCGTAAAAAATAAATCACTCTATATCCTTCCCCTCATGAAAACCATCTCAGCATGCAATAATTAAAATAATGGTTAGAAAAGAAAACATTATTCCTATGGCAAATTTTCATATAGGATTACAGAGATTCATTTCTGTCCTGAACATTCATCACAGTCTGGAACTTCAGCAATCATTCATGTTTGGAGTTTCCATATTCCAACTTTAGCTTTCATAGAGTCATAGAATACTAGAACTGGAAGGACCTTGAGGTCAAGTCCAGGATTCTACTCTCAGAGCAGAATCAACCACCATCTCAATTGTCTCTGATAGATGTTTATCTACCCTGCTCTTAAATATCTCTAATGATGGAGATTCCACAACCTCCCAAGGAAATTTATTTCAGTTCTTAATGACCCTGACCATTAGGAAAATTTTCCTAATGTCCAACCTAAACCTTTTTTGCTGCAATTTAAACCATTGTTTTTGTCCTATCATTAGAGGTTAAGTAGAATATGTTTTCTCCCTCCTCCTTGTTAACGCCCTTTGAGGTGCTTGACATACGTTATCATATCCCAATTCAGTCTTCTCTTTTCCAGACTAAACAAACTTAATGCTTTGAATCATCTCTCGTAGGTCACATTTGATCATTTTTGTTGCTCTTTTCTGAATCTGCTCCAATTTGTCCACATTTTTTGAAATGTGGTACCCACAACTGCACATGCCATCCGGTTGAGGCCTAATCCATACAGAGTCAAGCAAAAGAATTTACAACTTACAACACTCCTGTGTAATGGTATTTTAACCTTTTAATTCTCTTACAGAACAGTTGATATGACGGTAACAAAGTTGTGTGCAGGAGAATGTATATTAAGGGAAAAATAATTTTTCTCATAACTCGAAAACTTATCTGAATGATTTCACCCTTTGCAAATTTTGTCAGCAGCTTTATCTCTCTGTGATACAGAAAGGAAAGATTTATCTTTTGTCATGTCTCCTTTGACAATGTTTCATCCTCTACCTACTGTGACTCTATGAAACAGGAGAAAATAAAATGAAAAGAGTTCACAGATGTATATGATGATGATGATGATGTGATCTTTTTTCTCCAATTAAAAGAAACTGTAGCTTTTCAAAAGGACTAAAAAGGTATTCCACAATAAAGTTAGCCTGTTAAAATAATTCATGCTGAGTGAATAAAATATATCAACCAAATCTGAAGCATTTGTGAGAGGGATGTAGCCTTTTAGGTTACTGCACAAAGATGAATTATAAAAAAGTTAGTCATTCTGTTGGTCTTTCTGCTTTGAGCCAAAATGCTTGACTAGTGCCTGAGGAAAATATAACCAGCAGAGGTCAGAATTCTAGGATTCTGATATAAAACTAAATTTGTTTTTTACAACAAAAATACAGAGGTGTGTACCTAGTATTCATTACTATTCAGCTAAAATTATTCTCTGCATTAAAACCTTTTGAAGCTACTTGTCCCTCAGTGTTCCCTCTCACTGTGACAGACTCTTCTACCAGACAAGCTCCAGCAGTTTCCTACTTTGTCCCTTCTTTATTCCCATGTTCCCAGCCAGTAAAAGAGTGGTGTTCTCCAGAGAGAAGCTGAGGTTGCAGACTGGAAGGGAAGATTATCTGAACCATTACTTAGCTGCACATTAGTCCTTTCTGGCTTTATTCATATGGATGGAGAAAGGTGTAACTGCTATGTAGTATACCTGAAACTGTTAATCTGTCCCTAAAATAACAGTGTTTAGTTCTAATAGATTTTTATGGGCTATAGCATATTGAGGAGTGGTCATGAACCACTATAGTTAAAGATGTATATATATTTTTTTCATTCTAACCTCTAACTCAGCCATAAACCTATTAAATTTCTACCTTTTCAACTGAAATGGTTAATCCCTTCCTGAAACTGATTTTTTTTACAATTTGGGCAAGCACCACTGAGCAGCTATGAGATACCAAAGAGAGTATGGAAAAAGTACACATCCTTAATTAGTAAAAAATATGTCTTTAATGTGTTTTTTTTTAAATGAACTGTTTTGGTGGAAATTTCTTTTGTGAGGAAGGGTTTAAGACCTAAAGCTGGAGGGAAGTAGCTGCAGTTTGAGCTTTGAGGTTGAAAATCATGTACTGAGCCATGCTGTGTTTATATCAAATGTGTATATATATTTGCTAAGCTTGTGATGTATCCAGTTAAAATAAATTGGCAGTCACCCATCTATCTATACTCTGCCCGGATGGAACTTGTAAAGTTGGAAGGAGTAACAAATGTATTTTTACAGACTTCACAAGGTTTGCAGGAAAGACCTCATGCTGATGTTTGATGGAAGTTCTGCATCTAGGATTTTTGCCAGTTGATAAGCTTCCAGTGTACGAAAGAGCATAGCTCCTTCCTTCCCACCCCTGGAGGGAGCATCAAAGGAAGTATCAGTCTGGTGTACTTTGTGCACACTGTATGGAAAAAGTGTTAGATATCTATGTGTTCTGTCTTGGAATATTCAGCATTATTCCTTGCATAACAGACATTTTGGATAAAATCCAAGTTCCAGGGAAGACAATGGCAAAACTCCTACTAATGCAATGGGAGCAGGGTTAGAGTGGAATGTGGTTTTTCAGCTGAAATGTTTGTTGATTGAAAGATGCAAGTACAGCTCAACCTAAACACTTTGCTAACTTGTGTCCATATTGGCCAATATGGGCATAATAGATCAGGGGAAGCTAATCCTAACATAGGCCCTGGCTCTGCCCTTTCCCCTGAAGCCATCAGGAGCTCATCTGTGTCCGAAGGACATCAGTGGTCTGGGGCTGTTGGGTGGCCTGGTGCTGTAACTGACAGGTGGCCAGGGCTGCTCTAGCTGTGGGAGGGATGATGGGAAAGGAAGGTTGTCCTGGGGCTCCAACAAACAAGGTGTGCGGTAGGGATGGACTCTTAGGCTACGTCTACACGTGCACCCAACTTCGAAATAGCTTATTTCGATGTTGCGACATCGAAATAGGCTATTTCGATGAATAACGTCTACACGTCCTCCAGGGCTGGCAACGTCGATGTTCAACTTCGACGTTGCGCAGCCCAACATCGAAATAGGCACAGCGAGGGAACGTCTACACGCCAAAGTAGCACACATCGAAATAAGGGAGCCAGGCACAGCTGCAGACAGGGTCACGGGGCGGACTCAACAGCAAGTCGCTCCCTTAAAGGGCCCCTCCCAGACACACTTTCATTAAACAGTGCAAGATACACAGAGCCAACAACTAGTTGCAGACCCTGTATATGCAGCACGGACCCCCAGCTGCAGCAGCAGCAGCCAGAAGCCCTGGGCTAAGGGCTGCTGCCCACGGTGACCACAGAGCCCCGCAAGGGCTGGAGAGAGAGTATCTCTCAACCCCCCAGCTGATGGCCGCCATGGAGGACCCCGCTATTTCGATGTTGCGGGACGCGGATCGTCTACACGTCCCTACTTTGATGTTGAACGTCGAAGTAGGGCGCTATTCCCATCCGCTCATGGGGTTAGCGACTTCGACGTCTCGCCGCCTAACGTCGATTTCAACTTCGAAATAGCGCCCAACACGTGTAGACGTGACGGGCGCTATTTCGAAGTTACTGCCGCTACTTCGAAGTAGCGTGCACGTGTAGACGCAGCCTTAGGGAGAAAGGATAGAACCACATGGTTAGTCTCCCCAAAGTGGGGCTCATGTGGCATCCATCTTGTCCAACTACTTTGTTAGAAAATAATCAGAACTGTTGAAACAGTTTATTTCCACACTTTCAGAACAAAATCTTTCAGTTTTGATTCACAAGGCTACTTAGGTGCCATTCACAAAATGGAGGAGGAAGAAGTAGTTGTGATCCACTTACGTTCCATTGTCAAATGATTAGGACATTTAGCTGGGATGTGGGTGACTCAGTTTCAAAGGAACACAGACTAGCAGGTGGAGGTTATTCTCACTCTCTCCTGTGAAACTTGTTCCACTTTGTATCAGGAATTAGTCATTAGACAGGAAATGGGATCAGCATGCCCTCTCACCCTTCCGTGAGTTCCTTATGATGGATCTACAGACTCATTCTCACTGTCTGGCCCAAGGAATATCTGGAGCAGAGTTATATAATTTAAGATTCCAAGAGTATGTCTACACTGCCCACTAAACATCTTGGATAGAGCATTTCCTATGTCATGCTTGAGCATCTGCACTCCACTGTAAACCTGGGCTTAAAGTTGCTGAACCTGAGTCTGGCAGCCATGATAAAATGTCCATACTGCACTACAGAGACATAGTGATTTGGGTCTGCACCTTGGCCTGCATCCACACTGAAAAATGATAGGGCTTAAATCCAAATTACAGTGGGACTTGGTCTCCAACCCCCACCATTAGCCTGCTAGGCCAGAGCCCTTGAGTGTTTGCTGACCTGAGTGAAACTGATTTGTGTGCAGATGGAAAAGGGAACTTGGATTCAAACCTGAGTCATAGCCTAGGCTTAGTTTTCTCTGCTCAAGACTTGTATGGGTCCATAATGTCCCAGAGAGTGCCCAGACCACTAGACTATTAGGTATAAGCAGGTGGGAATGGTGCCCTCCTCTAACTGCATTTGTGACTCTAATTTAGCCATTCACTTCCAAATTTATTTTTCTTTTTTTTTTAAAAAATACATAATATGTTTTCTGTCAGGTAGAATACACCATTCTGTGCACCCTAAAATACATGTTTTTGTTTTTGTGGTAAACCAACATTTTGGGACTGCCAATGAACTGTAAAAATCACCATACACGAGGAAGAATTTCACCTACTGGCTCCATATATGTGTTAAGTATGTAGAAAATCAAATGCACATATTACTGCCTAAGTTAGTACAGATTCATAGTGAAATGGACAACTTCAGTTTCCAGCTATGTTAACTGTGTAGTTAACTGTTCCGTGCCTATAAAGTAACTTGGGTTATTAAAAAAAAAATTCCTTGATTGTCAGGGGTATGCAAAGTTGCTTTATTGAGATCACCAGAATGACAGAGCCCCAGTTCTTCTCCAAGTCTATGTGCACACTGGAAGGGTCTGTTGAGGGAGTTGTATTGACAGAAATTCTGTTGACATCTACACACAAAAGCAGATCAACAGAGCAATCTGCTCTGCTGACAGAGAGCAGCCAGACAGCCCTGCCCCCTGTCAACAGACTGTCTAATGGAAGCTCTGCAAACAGGGCTTCCCTGTGAACTGGAATCTCTCTCAGTCAACAGAAGTGTCTCCGCTGTTCTTCTGTTGACAGAAGTCTGTTGACAGAAGCGTTCTTCCTCAGTGTTTCAAGGGATAACTCTGTTGAGGCAAGTGCAGAGTACTGTCGAGACTCTGACAAGAGAACGCTTTATGTGTGGAGACGCTCCCTGAGTTATGTCAACAGAAGGCCCCTTCTATCAACAGAACTCTATAGTGTAGACACAGCCCTAGACTCTTGCAACCTCTGCTACTTAAAGTTGGAAGGTGCTAGTACACTACATTCCCCTGAATTACACCTCACAAAGTTGGTGCCAATGGTTGTCAAGCAGATGAGAATATGGTGTTCTGACAAACTCCCTTTCTACCCCTTGTTGCTTCCTTTCAACACAGGAAAAGGGTTAGGATGAGTAAGGTAGGTGAGATGGATTGGGTGGCAAAAAAACAAAATCTTGAAATAAATCAGTGGTAAAAGTGCCCTTTCACAAGAAAAAACCAAAACCAAAAAACCCACCAACCAACCAAACAAAATAAACACACAGGTTTTTAGCCTGTTTCTTCGATTAAAAATTTCAGTTAGCGTTAGTTGTAACATACTTGCAGAACGAAGCAGTGGTGCTCCCCTCTTCTTACTGCCTTTGTTCCTCTAATCTAGCCATTCATTTCTAAATTTCTTTTTTTTAAAATATACCCAATATGTTTCCTGTCAGGTAGAAGACACCAATTTGTGTGTCCTAAAATGAGGTTTTGCTTTTCTGTAAACCAATATTTTGGGACTGCCAGTGAACTGAAAAAAAAAATCACTCATTTACCCAGATTACATTACTCTTCAGTTGCTAACCATGCAGTCTTGATTTTTGATTTAGTTGTGGAGTGTGTCTCTTTGTATTTTATAGCAAGGATTTTCGAAAGTGACTAATAACTGTCAAGTTTAGGATTTCTAATGGAGACTACTAATTTTCAGAAGGCAGGCGATCGGCAATTTTTGACATCTCGCAAATATCTGGTTGCTGAATATTTTTGAAAGTCTAGCCTTGCTGTCTTGAATCCAAGTTCCTTGAAGTCAAAGGAAAGACTCCCATTGACTTCACTGGGTTTTGGATCAGACGTTTTATTTATTTAGTTATTTAGGAGATCTTTCCTATCACTACTGTCAGTCTGTGGCACATGTTAATCATCAAAGGCAGCAACCAAGTCTGCCATCATGAACATACCTTAAGGAGTTAAAACAGCATTAGATAGGTGGTATGGTTTCTTTCTGGTCCAAAATATAACCAAATAATATGATTGGTGAAATCAAAAGTTTTATTACAAATAATTGGTCTCCTACATTCTTTTTATTCTCCCTGGGATATTAGATTCTAATTTGTAATAATGTCATGCAGTGCACAAAATAACAGATTAATTATCTAATTTTTCCTGCTTAAATAAGTCATAAATTTGTATCAATAGCGAATGAGTATTAAGGAAAAATGAGATAGAGCTGAACAGTTTCAGAGACTGAAAATATCTTACAAAGCTCTTTTAGCAAGATTCAAAGGATTCTCTGCTATTTCACAATTTAGCACTTCAAAAGAAGTTTTCAGTTTGCAAAGCTCCGTATGCAATATATACTGATGCACAGAGAAAATGCATTAATTAGGCAGATCACTCTGAGATGGGTTGAATTATCAACATTTGCAAGTTAAATTCAATATCTCTGTGAACAAATTGGAGGAATGATACCGAATTTGCATAGTTTTTATACCCATAGCATATAACTAAAACCTTGAGTAAAGTTAATGTCAATGAAATTTTATGTATTTATCTGGCGAATTGTCCTTTCATTTGTATTTCAGAACCTTTTGGCATTTACCAAATTCTAGGATCAAATAGCCAATGAAATGTGAAAAGACTAAAAAGGTAGTTAATGATTCAAAACCAGTCAAAATCACACTATGTGTATTTCTTATACACATCTCTACTTTATATGATGCTGAACCATAAAATATGTAGGTAATTTAATATCAAAACAATGATTTGATATTATTTCAAGGCATTTCTCATTTTCCTTTTTAAAAAGTGTAAGTGATGATTTATTTTCCATTTTTCATGGTATGTGAAATTGAGTTGTAATTTTCTTTAACATTTTGTTGTGTTTTCTGTGGGCTGTATGGATGCAGTGTAGATTGTACTGTTGACCTGTTTATTTGTTTAGCAGTTTTATAATTGCATGTTGTGTGGCATGGAATTTAGGAATCCTAAATTTACCTCAGTTTACCCATCTGCAACATGTGTGTGGTAATGAGATTTTAGTGAATGACTACAAAGTCCTTTGGGGGTTGGGGGGGCGCTTCAGAGGAAATAAGCATTAGTTTTATTCATAAATAAAATTTAGCTGGTATATTCTCATCTTTCCAGATACTTGGTATTTACTGTCCTTAAAGTAACCTCACATAACCTTTATCACAATTCAGATAGGATTTCTGTATTCTTGACTTCCCCTCCACCCCGAACCCCTGACCCCACCCCATCTCTCCCCCAATCCTCACATGCACTCTACCCTTTTCCATCATTTACCCTAAGTGCTCCACATCCTCACTCCTTCCCCTGTCTCCAGGAATCTTTGAATGCTGTAAAGCAGCTGTGTCACGGCAGATGGAAAGTGCTGGGGGGAAGTAGGAAGAGGGAGGAGCTTGGCTGTTCAGCACTCACGAACTTTTCCCCAGGTGTGCTCCAGCCTCATAGCATCCACAGAGCTAGCACCTATGAACAACCGCATGTGAGCCGATGCACCATGTTGAATGCCTGGAACAGCAAGTTGGTCCTAGCCTTGCAGAACAGGAGCCACTGATACTAAGAAAGGATGGGACAGAGTTACTCCACAGCCTTGTATGAAAGTTCATGTGGCACACCACCTTTCATCAGCAGCATAATATACTTAAAAAGGTGTCATAGGTACATCTAAAGGGTGCTGCAGGGGTATTTGCCCCTCTTCTCTGCTATTATCTCTGCCACTAAGTAGCCACTACCAAGTATGTTTCAAAGCATGCCGTGTAGTTATTACTCCCTGATTACCTTTCCCTCATGCCACATTTTTTGAGGTTGAGGGATGCGCTGAAACTCTATAAGATGTCTATTACCTAAAAACTGATATGACGGTGTAAACCCCAAGAAGGATCCAGGGATGAGACTTCAGCACCTTCCCTTTTTCTATATTTGGGGAATGATAGCTGTACATCTGGACACATGCTTCTACTCTGTGGGGACTACCCACATTACTCACTGGACTTTGGTGGCTGATGGCTTTAGCCCTTTGGCCATTAGGTGTCTGATATGGCTGTTTATATGAAGGAGTGATAGAGACTGATGGGATTATTACATCACTATAATGAAATGCTGTTAGCCGGTGGCCAGGTAATGTGCGGTGATGTACCAACTATGCCCTTGTTACCATCCGAGTCTTTAACTGCTAGAGCACAGGGCTCCTTCACAGCGGGCTGCCTGGGCCAGGCTGATGGATGCTCCAGGGTCCTAAACACCCGAGTCTTTTACTGCTAGAGCAGGGAGCTCCTAGCACTCTCACTTATGGCCAGGCTGTGGTAACCAAACTGTTAAAGTTCTTTTTATTGTGCCGGCTGTGTTGTAGTGATAGAGAATAACAGCAGTCAGGCTTAGATCTTAGCTAGTTACAAGTTTATTAAGCTATAGTTATAAGCATGCAGTTACAAAAGGCTATTGTCTACTTCTTTATGCTAGCAAAGTACAGGTGTTAACAGGTTACATTACAATTCAATACCACAACATCTTAATGCAACAGCATCTATCTATAGAGCTCTAATTCTTTAACTGTGCGCACCAAAAGGAGACCTTAATATGGGTACATCTTACCTTCCTTAATATGGGTATATCTTACCCTCCTTGCATCTCTCGATACCAGCGTAGCCAAGCCAGGATCGGTCACTCAATTCCGCAGAAAGACGAATACGAGGTTGGGCGTCCCCAGTTGCGGACTTCGGGAGGCAATCACCTGACCCGACTAGCAGGTAGTTGGTGAAGATGCACTCAGAGTCAGAGTGCTGCTGGGTCCATCTTTATACCCCTTGGGTCACGTATCCTCTTTCTTATCTTTGGTGCCAGATCGTACTGGTCTGTCTGTGATGCCAGTTTTTACAAGGACAGTTCTTACTTAATTTGCTCTTGTAAGACAGGAGATAAAGAATTTTGGGAGTATAGGACATTCTTTTACAAGGGCGGAGATTTCTATTCTGGGATGGCTGTGTGGGCGCATGAAATCCATTAATGCCAGCTGGGGTAATTTCCTGAGGCCCCCTTATTGACAGTTGGCCTGTTAGGCTTTTATCTGTACTTTCTGTTTCTCTAGCACATCTGGGCCTCAATGAGAGACATCAAAAACTGTGCTGTGAGCAGCTGTTCTGTGCCCTGTGTGCTTGTGAGGCACCTCAGGAGGGGCAGCAAACTGGCTTGTAAGGGGGAGACCTTTGTGTGGCAACAAATGTGCAAAATGATGGCAAACTAGCGAAATGCAGAGGCAGCAACAACAAATTAGAGTTGGAAATTGGACCCACAAACCAGTCCCAATCCAAGAGAAGACACTGTTCAAATCTCACCTTTGTTACAATGGTCAGGCAGACACTTTTTACTCCACCAACTGACAGGGAGTGTGGGAAAGATAGTTATTCAAATTATCAACCCTTACAATGTGGGGGCTGCCCAACTTATGAATTCCTCTAAACTTTTGAAAAAGATGAGACTGTCCCTAGAGCTGAGCATCTCCATGTTAAAAACCAATCAAAACTGATCTTTTGAGGTACAAACCCCAAAATGTCATTCCAATGAAGTTACACCACAGCTTAAGCTAATGTTGAATGCTGTGATATCCCTGTTAAGGCTTCAAACACTAGTTCATCAAAGATTCTGTATAAGATCACTTTAAAATTATTTCACAAGTAAGATGTAAAAGGAATGCAATCTCATTCTGCAGACTGGTGGGCATTCACATGTTCAGAGAGCTCCGATTGTTTCTTCTCTCTGTGTGTAATACACTGAAGGAACTGGTGGGCAAGAATAAAAGCTTTAGGAGAAGCCCATTTCCATTTCTTTATTTCTCTTTTAAACCACAAACAACTCTGAAGCTTAAGAACTCAAGTCTTATCTCTCAGGAGCAATAATTGCTGTGAAAGAAGTTGCTGAGCTGTGTTCTGCCAATTACAAGTATTCCTGACCAACAACAGCAGCACCTTTGCTATTTTATTTCTGGTTGTTCCCTGGGTACAAGTTTACAGACATGTAGAGTAGTTCTTTAATCTACCTTTTCCTGTTGAGAGAAATGAAACAGGATCAAACCTCAGCACTTTAGCTATGTCTACACGTGAACCCTACATCGAAGTAGCCTATTTCGATGTGGCGACATCGAAATAGGCTATTTCGATGAATAACATCTACACGTCCTCCAGGGCTGGCAACGTCGATGTTGAACATTGACGTTGCGCAGCACCACATCGAAATAGGTGCCGCGAGGGAACGTCTACACGCCAAAGTAGCACACATCGAAATGGGGATGCCAGGCACAGTTGCAGACAGGGTCACAGGGCGGACTAGCGCTTCCAGGGCAACAGCTAGCTGCTCCCTTAAAGGGCCCCTCCCATACACACTCAGCCTGCACTGCACGCGGTCTGAAGAGCCATAGGCATGCAGACCTCTGGCGAGGCAGTCATGGACCCCCAGCAGCAGCAGCAGCAGCAGCAGCAGCAGCAGCAGCAGCAGCAGCAGCCAGAGGTCCACCCAGCCCTCCCTGCAGGAGCAGGGCTCGCCCTGATCCATGCCTTGCAGGAGGCAGCTGAGCACGTCCTTGCCACACCAGAGGAGGAGCGGCCCGCAGGGGAGCAGGACTCAACCCCCAACCATGCAGCACCCTGACCCGCCCCCCGCCTCACACGCCGCCGCCTGTGGAGCTACCCCACCAGCACCGACTGGTGGGAGCGGCTGGTGCTTGAGGAGTGGGATGACGACCGCTGGCTCAGGAACTTTAGGATGAGCCGGCAGACATTTATAGAGCTGTGCCAGTGGCTCACCCCCACACTCAGGCACCAGGACACCGCCATGCGGCGTGCCCTCAGCGTGGAGAAACGGGTCAGCATCACTGTCTGGAAGCTGGCCACTCCAGACAGCTACCGATTCGTGGGACAGCAGTTTGGCGTCGGCAAGGCCAATGTCGGGGCTGTCTTCATGGAGGTAAGAGGACCCACTGGGGGCGGGAGGCAGCTCTGGGAGGGCAGGGGAGGGGAGGGGGGCCCTGGCAGGGGAGAGCAGGGCAGGGCAGGGGAGGGGAGGGGAGGGCAGGGGGGCCCTGGCAGGGCAGGGCCATGCACCCCCTGCTCACCCCTCATTGGTGCTCTCCCATGTGCTTCCCCTGCAGGTCATGCGTGCCATCAACGCCATGCTCCTCCACAGGCTCGTCAGGCTGGGGGACCCAGATGCCACCATCGTGGGCTTTGCCACACTGGGCTTCCCCAATTGCTTCAGGGCTCTGGATGGGACTCACATCCCTATCCACGCCCCGCAACACAGTGGAGGATGCTACATCAACCGCAAGGGCTACCACTCCGTGGTCCTCCAGGCCTTGGTGGACAGCCGGGGATGTTTCCAGGACGTTTATGTGGGCTGGCCTGGCAGCACCGACGACGCCCGGGTTTTCCGGAACTCGGGCCTGTGCTGCTGGCTGGAGGCGGGGACCTACATCCCCCAGAGGGAGATCCCTTTGCGGGACACCACCATGCCCCTCTGCGTCATCGCAGATGCAGCATACCCCCTCCGGCCCTGGCTCATGCACCCGTACACGGGCCATCTCTCTGCCAGCCAGGAGCGCTTGAACCAGCGCCTGAACCACACGCGCCAGGTGGTGGAGCGCTCATTTGGCTGCCTCAAGGGGCACTGGAGATGTCTCCTGACCCGCTTGGATGCGGGTCCCAACAACATCCCCCAGACTGTGGGTGCCTGCTGCGCCCTACACAATCTGGTGAAGAGCAAGGGGGAGGCCTTTTTTCAGAGCTGGGCTGTGGAGGCCGGCAGGGCCGACGTGCAGCCACCCGCTGCCCCCAGTCGGCAGGTGGACCCCGAAGGGACCCGGGTCCGGGAGGCCCTGCGGGCCCACTTTGATGAGGCTGCGGGGTGAACTCTGCCAGGCCCCCCACTGCCCCCACTTCCTCCACAACACTCCCTGCCCCTACGCCCACACCACGGAGCACCCAACAGCACCCCCCCCACACTTTTCCTGGACAAATAAAAGCACGCACTTGTTTGTAAAATCAAACTGGTTTTCTTTTAACTGTTCTTTTAACTAATACCAAACTATATACAAGAACTTCTAACTATTATAAGTGAAAAATAAAAAAGTATGCATATATTTACAAAAAAAAGCCAGGGATTGCAAGGAAGGGGAGAACTATTTACATGGGGGGGGGACAGGGCAAACGGGGGCCACAAATGAATAAGTCCCAAAACTATATACAAGGGGGGGGGCCACGTCCTGGGCCCCACGCCCCTATAGTCCGGCACTGGGGGTGGGCGGCCGGAAGCTCCGCCTCAGCCGCAGCCCTGTCCGGGGCTGGCTGGGGGCCGGGCGGACCGGCAGATATGTCCGGCGAGTCTCAGCTGGCCCCAGGTGTCCCTCGGCGGTCCAGTCCTCGGTGGCGGGTGGCGGGGCGACGGCGGACGGCGCGGCGACAAGCAGAGCAGCGGGTGGAGCACTCAGGGCGGGCGCAGCGGCGGCCAGCGCGGCATGGGGGGCCAGGTAGTCCACTAGCCGGTTGAAGGTCTCCATGTAGGCCCCCCATGCCTCTTGGCGCCAGGCCAGCGCCTGCTCCTGGAGATGGAGGCGGCGTTGCTCCACCCGCAAGCGGTGCTTCGTGACCTCCAGCTGCCGGCAGTGGAGGGCCAGCAGCTGGGGGTCCGTCACCGTCGGGTGGTGGTGCTGGGTCTGCTGTCTTACCCACCGTGGGGCCGGTCGGTCCTCCGCTGAGGGGCTGGCCTGGAGCGATGGCCCCGGAGGGGATTCCGGGACCACTGTAGCCTCGCCGGCGCTCTCCGGTCCTTCCGATGGTGCAGCTGCGGAACACAGGAGGCGGGGAAGAAGAGTGGAGACAGCAGTTAGTGTGGGCCCCGAGCCGTGGCCCTTGTCCCCTCACCCCTGCGCTGCAGGTTCCCCATCCCCGTCCCCGGGAGATGCTGCTGTGATGGGGTTCAAGGGTCCCCCTGCCCTGCACCCCGTCCCCTGGCGGGAGTGACTCTCACTTCACTCAGCAGGGTCTGACAGGAGAGGTTTCTTAGGCAACAGATGCCCAGTTTCTCCCAGAAGTGACAGTAAAGCAGTCAGAGACAGTCCTCCCAACCCGTCCTGGGGAGAAGACCCCAAGGGGTGCCTCTCTGGGGTGTAGCTTTCCCCCTCCTCAGGCTGGCTGCCTTCCAGCTCTCCCTTTCTCTAGCCTCTACCTGCGGCTCCCCCCCAATTCAAAACCAGCTCGGCTCCTCCCTCCTCTTTGTTCAGGGCAGAGGTGTCACCTGCCAGCTGTAGCCCCAGGATCCTCCTTTGCCCCTAGGAGCTATTCGGCTCTTGTTGCTCATATGTAGCCTGAGTCTCCCTTTTGTACTCCCCCCACTCCATCACATGCTGCTGCTGCTGCTGCTGCTGCTGCTGCTGCGGGGTGTCCCACCCCCTCCTCCTGGGGGCCCCTAGAGGTTCTGCTCCCCCCAGCCCCGGGGATGGGGCATGGCACTGTCTTGCTGGGGGGGGGCAGGGGCTGATGCACTCCTGTGAGGGATATGGCACTGCTGTCCTTGGGGCCATGGCCATCTGGGCATGTGGAGGGCCCTGGCCACATATCTGTTACCCCCGCCCCTCAACCCCGGGGGTGTACACCGGGGGGGTACATACCTGTAGGTCCACTCCCACGCTCGAGGGAACGGACGCCCGGCTGCTGCTCCGGGATGGCAGGAGGAGGATCTGGAGCCCGGTGTCGGTGGAGGAGTCGTCCCCCTCCTCCTTCTCCTCCTCCTGCTCCGGTGCTCCGGGGGTGTGGGGCTTACCTCCAGGGCGGACTCCGGCTCCGGGGCCTGCTGGGGCTCCTCAGCTGAGGTATCAAGAGTGGCTGGAGGGGAGGAGGTGTGCCGGGGGCCCAGGATGTCCCTGAGCTCCCTGTAAAAGGGGCAAGTGACGGGGGCGGCCCCAGATAGGCCGGCTGCATCCCGGGCCCGGGCGTAACCCTGCCACAGCTCTTTGACTTTACTCTGGACATGGTCCGGAGTGCGGGCAGGGTGACCCCAGGCGGCCAGGCCCTCGGCCAGCCGAGTGAACGCATCCGCATTCTGCCTCTTGCTCCCCATTACCTGGAGCACCTCTTCCTCACTCCAGAGCCCCAGCAGGTCCTGAAGCTCAGCCTCCGTCCAGGAGGGGCCCCGCTGCCACTTGCCGCCCTGGCTGCCAGCCCGCAAGCCCTGGCTGCCCTGGCTCCCCTTGGGGGGGGGGCTCTGGGGGTGCTGGGGGGGCTGCTGGGCAGCCATCGCAGCTGGGGTGGCAGACAGTGGTGGCTCAGAGACGTGCAGGCTGGCCGCATGTCTGGGCTGCCGCCTGCACGTTCTCTCAGCTTCCTGCACAGGAAAGGGAGGGGGAGGGGACCTTTAAGGGGCCGCTCCACGAGGCCACCATTGAGCTCAGGGGCTGGAGAGAGCGTCTCTCAACCCCTCAGCTGATGGCCGCCATGGAGGACCCCGCAATTTCGATGTTGCAGGACACGCAACGACTACACGGTCCCTACTTCGACGTTGAACGTCCAAGTAGGGCACTATTCCTATCCCCTCATGGGGTTAGCGGCTTCGACGTCTCGCCGGCTAATGTCGATGTTAACATCGAAATAGCGCCCAACACGTGTAGCCGTGAGAGGCGCTATTTCGAAGTTAGTGCCGCTACTTCGAAGTAGCCGGCACATGTAGACACGGCTTTTAGGACTTAAGAAAATGTTTAAGCTTTTTTAAAAAAGAGTTAGTAGTATTAGGATAACTCTTTTCCTATTTGCAGTTTTTCTTCTTTATCCTAATTGCTCTATTCCTGCACCATGTTATTAATTGAGTCCTGATCCCTGTACAGTCCATTATATTTTCTGATGTTCATCTTGTGCGGTATGAAGACTCAAGCAGGTTCGGCAGCCCGCTTCTGGAGTCGTATTGCAAAGCTATGTGCTCCAGGGTTTTTTCCTCATTCCAAACGTCTTGTACAATTATTCTTGGAAACTTCCAGTCTGTGTCTCTCTGGTTTTCCTAGGTACCCCCTCCCACCTCCCCACACTGATTTATTATGAGAGTGTCACATTTGTGAATACATTTATCCTTACAATACTCCTGTGAGGTAAGGAAGAACAGATCTCCCCAGTCTTAGAGGTGGGACTGAAAATAAGGCATGGAGAGAATAAGTTAATTTGCCTGAGGTGATGTAGGAAGTCCTTGGGAAAGTAGGGAATTAGTTCAAATCTTCTGAGCCCTAGGCATGTTCTCTGTCTATGGGATTATCCTTCCTTTCCATTCTGTAAAGTGGAATGTGACAGTTTATCATACTGTACTTAAACTTTTAATAAACTTTAAACAATCTGTGACAAAAATCAGCGCAAAGGCTTTCAAAGTTAACCTTATCACTGCAAAAGGTTACATAAAATGTCTTCCTGATAAATTATTTTGTAGTGGAGTCAACAGCAAGGAGCAGTCTAATATGTGCTTTTAGCATATGAAAAAAAGTATTTTTCCTCTTACCCATGAGGCTGTTTTCATAGTGCTATAGCTCTGTGCTTTCATTAGTATGTCTGGAAGAACCGGTGTTTGTAATACTATCTTTTACCATCTGCAAAAGCAAGACTCATCTTCTAATTATTAAGCTAGAGTTAGATTTTAACCCTAGAGCTCAAACTATTTTATCAGTGGGACAGAAGTCTTACTTAGGAATACATGTGGAGTAATTTCTTTGTGACCTGAAGAGACATAATGTATTTAGGTGATGTGGCTTCTGTTGGCTTAGGATATTCAGGTCATCCATAGACTGGTATTTATTAATACACAATATAGAACCAATATTAATTCTTTTAAACAAAATTTAAAGGAACATTTTTGACATGAAAAAGGTGCTTGGAGGAGTGCATCCGACCACATGCTCACTTGACCCCTGCCCTTCTTGGCTTATTAATCTGGCTGGAAAGGGGTCACTGATTGAGTCCAGAGGATTATTAATGCTCTTTTAGATCTGGTATAGTTCCAGCTGCCTTGAAAGAGGCAGTGATAAAACTGCTACTTAAAAAAAGTGTTCTCTGGAACCACAAGACTTGAATAACTATCTCCCAGTTGCTAATATTCCATTCTTGGGCAAGGTGCTTGAGCAAGCAGTGACATTGCAACTTCAGTCATTCTGGGAAGAAACAGACTATTTAGATCCATGTCAGTCTGGTTTTAAGCTGGGCTTTGGAACTGCAACCACCTTGGTCGCCCTGGTGGATGACCTACTCCAGGAAGTAGGTAGGGGGAGTGCCTCCCTGTTAATTCTTCTGGACCTCTCTGCGGCTTTTGACACCATTGACTATATTATCCTTCTAGAACACCTGAGGGAGTTGTGTACCAGAGGCACTCTTTTGCAGTGGTTTCAGTCTTAAATGTTGGGATGTTTTCAGATGGTGTTATTTGACCCAATGGCAATTGTGCTATGGAGTCCCGCAAGGTTCCATACTGCCCCCTATGCTGTTTAACATCTACTGGAAGCCACTGGGAGAAGCTGTGAGGATTTTTGGAGGATGGTGCCACTAATATGCAGGTGATACCCAAATTAATTTCCCTGCAACTCCAGAACGAGGTATGGTGGTACCTGATCTAAACCTGTGTCTGGAGGCAGTGGTGGAGTGGATGAAGTCTAATAAGCTGAAGCTGAATCTAGATAAGACTGAGTTCCTGTGCATCAGGGGGTCAGGTGTTCAAGAATGTGGCATAGTACCTGTTTTAGGTGGGGTTACTCTTCCTCAGAAAGAACACGTACGCAGTTTGGGAGTCCTCCTGGACACCTTTCTTAACATTTGAAAATCAAATCTATTAGGTGGCTAGGAGTGCTTTTGGGCAGCTTCATCTGATCTGCCAGCTGTGACCCTTCCTGAACAATCATGACTTGGCCACAGCAATCCATGCTTTTGTCACATCTAGACTAGATTATTGTAGTGCACTCTCTATGGGACTGCCTTTAAAGAGTCTTCAGAAACTTCAGCTGGTCCAGAATGTGCCTGTCAGAGTTTTAACTAACACTTGTTTTGCACAGCACATTATGCCAGTGCTTTGGCAGCTGCACTGGCTTCCATTATGTTTCCAGGCACAATTTAAGGTATTGGTTATGACTTATAAAGCCGTAAATGGGTTGGGTTCATGGTATTTAAAGGACCGTCTTTTCCCATATGAACCTGCCCGGGGATTGAGGTCAGCTGGGGAGGCTCTGCTCACTGTTCCCTCCACTTAGGGAGGTAAGACTAACATCAACAGGGAACAGGGCCTTCTCAGCCTTTGCTCACAGGCTGTGGAATTGTCTTCCCCGGGATGTTCACATGGCATCAGCAGTAACATTGTTTCAGTGCCAGGTTAAAGCCACTCTTTTTACTTGGGCTTTTATTGATGTTTGTGTGTGAGAATCTCCTTTTCAGATGTTTTAATAGGTTTATGTCCTTCTGCAGTTTTGTATTTCTAAACATTTCTCTGCATATTTATATTTTTTAAAATGTTGTAAGCCGTCTTGCATTTTTGACATAGAGGCAGAGTAAAAATATTTTAAATAAGTGGATAAATTTGGTCTCATTTTCTAACTCCACCCCTCTTCACTTTTTTATAGAAATACTACACGTTTTTCTTTCCATTTTGAATTGCAGTTCAGGTGATGGAACATTAGACTTTGTCTGGCAAAAGCACTACTCTTCCATTGTCACTTGCAGAAGGACACAGTAGACATCCTAGAGAAATCATCCAAATAATTCAGAGATGATTTGTGTGAAACTTTGGAGTACAGAACCTCAATTCTCTCAGTGGAATGGCTAATTATCATATACAATAGCTGATGGTATCTAATATTCCACTCTAAGCAAGTTGTAGCAGCTTTGCCACACGGGTGATATAATGGTAGTCTTGAGCTTAGTGTGTTTACTTGACTTTCATATTTTATTCTAAAATTGTAGTTTAGTATTGCAATTTTAAGGATCAATACTTCTTAACGAAGCTAGGAAGAATAAAAATCAATTTGAACACTTTAGAGCCTTCACCAGGTATTACATCTTCAAACAGAGCCCCTTTTTCTGCAATAATTTGTGTGATTCTGTTAACAGTATCAGTCACTGACAAGAAGCTTGAACTGTTTCTTTTCCTGTTCATCAGGATCTTTCATTGTTACAGAGACTGATATTCCTTTTCATAAGGTTAGAAAAGATCCATAATAGCTTTTATACCACTATTTTTGAAACTCTAGACTTCATTAAAACCCTCTTCAGCATTTTCTCTTCTAGCTTCCTGGCTGCTCATGAATTATTCAAGGCAGATTTCACTTGTGGTAAATAGTTTGATTTGATGGTTTTTGTATCTGGATTTAGATGCAACAAGAAGTGTTAAATGCTCAGAATTTTAAGTGACTAGAATTGCAGAGGCCCAGCTATTAAGATGGAAGACATTTGCTGTTAGTGCTCTGGGGCTGCCATTGAGATTTCAACTCAGTGCTATTTGTCATCCTGAAGTAGGTAGGCATTATGATGCCTGGAGTATAAATCAGCCTCTACATGGTGTCAAGTCCTGAAGCACTTTGAACATTCTAATCCACTTCTGAGTTAACAGAACATTTTTGGTTTTACAAGCTTTAAAGTTTCCTTTACTATTTAACCCTATCATTGTATTATTAATCATTATTATTTGCTGCATTTTATGTACTTCATAACCAAATAATATTCTCATTGATTACTTGAAAGCTGTGGTGACACTGAGATACCAGCTAGTTTCTATCTTCCACTGGAAATTGTTTCTCTACAAGTAGTATTTTTTTAATTCTTCTTGTACTAAAGAAATTCAGTAAAATCCCGCTTTCTTCTACCACTGTGAGCAGTTGGGCATTCATTATTTGAACAATCTGAATTGGGAATCCATTATTTCCAATGTGTTTACTCAATTTGCATTTTATTTTTGTCTCTCTTCCTTGTGGTAGTGTCTAATAGAGGAACTGGGATGTGGGAGAGCAGCAATTCCCAATGACTGTCATTAGGGCTGCCCCGTGGTCCAGCAGCCAGTAATGGCTCAATGCGGAATAGCAAACACTTTTAAATCCTTATCTTCTGTTAGATGGGCAGATAACCTAGAAAGTGGACCAAGTAGAAGGGATTGACCCAACTATTTTTAGTGTGTGTGTGTGTGAAATGTAGAGCTCATTGAATCCAAGTGGGTCTCTGTTTGCAATGCACCCATTAATTCCATGTTTGAACCTCCATAGGGGGTGTGTAATGTTGTACTAAATGCCCATGGGGTGCTTCAGCTTTATACAGCAAGTGATTTGAAATCATAATCTTGTGAAGTGCTGAGATCTATTTAATTTTATTTTTGTTGTCTTTGGTTATTTACTTGAAAGTGCTAGGGCACTTCACAGATTTAATAAAGCAAGCAGTCCCTGCACAAAATGTGTACAGTTTATTTTAGGTGTATTGTAATGTGTTGAAGATCAACAAAATGAGCATATGGGAGGAGGGAAGGAAAATGGATTTCAGTGATAACATTACATAGTTAGTTACCTGTGTTTAATTATAACCTGAATCAATGTAACCGAATCAAATACTGGGCTGTGAATTGCGTAGCTCCTTGAGGGGAGTGTGGGGAAGAAATCATTATCAGGAAATTCAGCAGCTGCATCCCCAAGGCAGTGGCTTGTGGTTCTGCAGTGGGAGTGGTGGGTTGATCTGTGTAACAGTGGATCATCCAGACTGTTTTGCTTCTGTGCTCCATGCTGTGCTCTCTCTCTCTCCTCCCTTCTTCCTACTCTCCATTTTCCCTCCAGCCCCCATTCTTCCCCCTTCCCTGGACACAGAGCAATGCACTCTCATGCTTTGTGCTGCAGAACTCCATTCACTGCCAGGGAAATCACTGGTTGTGGAAGAGGGGCTGAATGTGGCCCCTTTTTGCATTTATTTTACTGCACTTAACTTTTTGGGGGGTAGGTGAAATCATTAAGATAACACAGTGTCCTCCTGTGCAACACAAAGCACATTCCCTGGTGATTTCTGCAGGAAGCTGAAATTGTGTAAAAGGTCATCCTATTGTGATTTTAAACCACCAATTGAAGGGAAGTGACTCTGTCCTGTCACTTTCACTGGTTAACCATTTATGTCACATGTCAGTTTTGAACTTTATGCCTTTATTTGCTAGTTTAAGAAATCTTCTAGTATCAGATAACTCTTCCATCATTAGGGACCTCTGAAATTTCTCATCCATTAAATAAAATGAATTCTTTTAGACTGTTATTATAAGACCTGTTTCCCAGACTGCTGATCATTCATACCTATTGCTATTCTTTTATGCCTGTCCTATTTTTCTACATCCTTGTTAAAGTATGGAGACACAGTCTTGCTGAGGGAGCCTCCCCAGTGCTGCATACCAAAGTAATGTTGCCTACTTATTGCTACTTGACATTATCCTCTTTGTACACTAGCTCTTTTTTGCCAGACTGGGAGTTCATGATCAGTAGTTATTTATGGTCACTCTTAAATCTATTTTCAGAGATCTGTTTTTCAGCTGCAGTTGCTTATCCTGTAAGTCAGCCCTACATATTTTGTTCCTAGATATATAAGCATCAGATTAACTGTTTTAAAACACAATTGTCTGAACCAGTTTACTAAGGGATCCAGATTTGTTGTTCACCCTACAACCAAATTTTATTCTCTTTTCAAATATTAGTAACTTTATATTTTCCTCCAAATCCACTGATAAAAGTAATAGCACTTGACCAACTAGTGACCCCTGACTAACCCCAGTAGGATCAGCAGTTTGTTATATGGGCCAATGGTGCTTGGGAACAAGGAATATTCCAGACCTGGGCCCTGCTCCACCAAAGTGCTGTCACCACATCATGAACAATTTGAAAGGGCCTGGGGCCACTGCCACAACCACCACCAGCACAGCGGAGCTAGAGTGACTTCCTGCTGTAAACTCCTCACTGCTGCTGGCATGTTCCAATGGATCTTTGGAAGCGAGTATCTCTGTGCATTGCCCCCTGCTCCAAGTACCCTTCAGCTAATGGGAAGCTGGGGGGAACAGTGCCTACATGGAGACCTTCTCCTCCCCCAAGCCTTCCTGGGTACTCCTGGTAAGTGCTGCAGTGCTCACCCTTCCCCTAAGCCTGCTTGTGCACCCCACTCACTCCCAGAGGCTTCACACACCCTTACCACCCTTATTCTTCTGCAAGCACCAAACCGCACAAATTCCCTCTTAGAGCTTGCATCCCCCATTGTCTCCTACATCCCCTGTCTCGGCCCACCCTAGCCCAGAATCAGCATCCCTCTTCTACACAAATTGCATCCCTGTCCTACCCAAATTGCATCCCAAGTGAAGGGGTGATGGAGTCTTGGTGGATGATGGGTGTGAGCTCTGGGTGATCTGGGCACCACCAAAATTTCTGCAAACCTGCTGCCTCTTTAGTTCTTGGAAGGTATGCTTCACAATATGCCCATGCAATTACAACAGTTGTCACTAGTTGACCCTCAGCAGAAAGGCCAATGCATATGTGGTCATTAATGGTGACTGGTATACCCTAAATTATCTTTCCACTTTCCAAGATGTTCCAACCTGAATTATTGCAGAGACCCACTGGAAGTTTGTATTTACACAGCCCATGTTGTACTTGTTCGGCTGAACAGTGGACTTTGTTCCTTATGGCTATTCATCTGGCATGCTTGACAGCCCTGAATTTCTGAATGTGCACAATGTTTTTTTCAGGGTTATTAATATTATATAAACATAAAATGCTTTGATTAACTCGTGGAGAGGGCCCAATGGATGTTTCTTGGAAGACTGTAGAAGGGTAATTCTCATCTTAAATGTGGCTTGTGTCTCAAGGAGTTTTGTTTACTGAGTATGTTTAACAAACAAGAGAATTACATCTTTTCTAAATGTGACAAGTATCAGAGGGGTAACTATGTTAGTTTTTTTCCACAAAAACAGCAAGAAGTCCTGGCTTGACAAGGTCCTGGCTGGGATGACTTAGTTAAGGTTGATTCTGCTTGAAGCCGGGGGCTGTGCTAGATGACCTCCTGAAGTCCCTTCCAGCCCTATGATTCTGTGATTCCATGATTCCTGTGGCACCTTATAGACTAACAGATTTATTGGAACATAAGGTTTCATGGGCAAAGACCCACTTCATCAGATGCATGGCAGGACTTCTTGTTGTCCTTTCTGAATGACAACTCCAATAAACTTGTCTTGGTTCTGAGACCTCATGATGGATGATTTTCTTCTTAACCATTACAATCCGTTCTTATGTAGCAAAATTAGATTTTCAGTTACTCCTGCAACCTCATATTCCTCAGATGATAGCCTCAGTAACAGCTAGGTAGCCCTCACTTTCTTTGCTGGATTTTCACAGATGTATGAGTGTATAGATAAGTCTTCATACAGTTCATGAGAAGGAATAGAACCCAGCTCATTTCTCCTTAGCTGTCTTGGGTCTGCTGTGCTAACAGGAGTGAAAAAAAGCAATGAAAGGATATTTTCTCAGTACATGTAACTCTGAATACAAAACAGGGAGCAAATCTGTTGAGCCATTTTTACATACTCACCTTAGAGATCTCTGAGTGGTGTTAGTTTCTTACAGGTGATTAGAGCAAATATGACTTATGTAGGTCATGATCATTACTGAGAACCATAAAAATATGAAAAAATAATTACCAAATCAAGTAATTGCAAAGTTTTGATACCATAATTTTCAGCTACAATAGATGCTTATTCATTTGTAATATTTCTTCATAAACTTTGTACAAGTGAACATGTCTACACAAAGTAGTGAAGAATCAGACCCCTCTGTTCTTTGCTTGTGTGGACATTACGTGTGCTGAGTTCCAATCCTTCAGTCAGAAAGCTTGTAAATTGAAGTGTGCTTTGACACACAGAGGCTACGTCTACACGTGCCCCAAACTTCGAAATGGCCATGCAAATGGCCATTTCGAAGTTTACTAATGAAGCGCTGAAATGCATATTCAGCGCTTCATCAGCATGCGGGCGGCAGCGGCGCTTCGAAATTGATGAGCCTTGCCGCCGCGTGGCGCGTCCAGACGGGGCTCCTTTTCGAAAGGACGCCACCTTCTTCGAAGTCCCCTTATTCCCATGAGCTCACAGGAATAAGGGGACTTCGAAGTAGGTGGCATGCTTTCGAAAAGGAGCCCCGTCTGGACGCACCGCACGGCGGCAAGTCTCGTCAATTTCGAAGCACCGCTGCCGCCCGCATGCTGATGAAGCGCTGAATATGCATTTCAGCGCTTCATTAGTAAACTTCGAAATGGCCATTTGCATGGCCATTTCGAAGTTTGGGGCACGTGTAGACACAGCCAGACTGAGTATTCTATGGCGCTATTTTCTCTCAGAAGTTGTAGTCCACCATAAAAGCAGCAAAAAGAGAAGTAGGTCTTGATTTTCAATATTCTTTTGTTTCTAGAAGCAGTGCCCACAGATTTATTTTTCTTTTTGCTGCTACAAAACAGCATCCTATTCAGGACTAACCATGTGTAAATCTGGAAGCTACCACAGGAGATGCTACAGCACCTCATGCTTGAGTGCTTAAATTCAGCAGCCCACTGGAATATTGCTGTTTGTTTGAGCTTGTACTTCTTAAATGAGATTAGCAAGTTGTAACAACAAAAAAATGGATTTAAAATGGCTTTGGTTGTTTAAAATCTTTGAGAACAGTTTCTTTGAAAATGCTACAAAATTGTAATGACTTTTTCCATTTGGAAATGCTGGGAAGGTTTTGAATAAAAGGATTAAGTTGACTGTCCTTTTTCAGGAGACATTTGTAAAGGCTGAAAAACAAATAAGGTTGCTGATGTACTGAATAGTTTTGCAACTGAGCTGAATTTGTTCAACAATAAAATGTAATCAGTGCAATGGAAAACTCATTTTGCATAGCATTTCACGTACCATTGCAGGACCCACATCTATACTATGACATATGGGCCTACCTTTTTTGCTTAAACCCCGTCAAAGTCAGGACTCATGCTTGGATTTCCTGTGTGATTGTTAATCCAGAATTGAGATCTCAGTTTACTGGAGACCAAGCTACCTGAATGCCAGCCTCTGAAAAGTCCAGTGGTTAAGAGCCACTCAGGAGATTCAGATGCTGCCAAACTGATTAGCAGGTTTTTTGTTTATACGGCTCTGTCTGTCTGTCTCTCTCTTTCCCTCTCTCTCTCTCTATCCCATCACCCCTTTTGAGGGTCATTGGGGCACCGCAGATGACTTCCAGATCAACTCACTCCACCTCCTCCTGTCCTGTGCAGCTCTCTGTGACTCGCTCACTTTCAGGTTTGTCCACTCTTTGATGTTATCTTCCCATCTCTTCTTTTGCCTGCCTTTCCTTCTACCACCAGGTACTGTGCCATGCAAGGTGGTCTTTGAAAGGCCTGATGATCTGATGACATGGCCGTACCATCTGAGCTTGCGCTTCTGCACCACAGTGAGCAGGTTGTCATGTGGGCCTATGACATGCCTGATCCTATGTCTTATTTCTTCATTCGTGACATGCTCAATATAAGAGATGTCCAAAAGCCTCCTATAGCATCTCATCTCCATGCTTTGGATCTTTTTCTGCAGTTCTGCTGTAAGGGTCCACGTTTCGCAAGGGTACAAGAACACTGAGATGACCAGTGAGCTCATCAATCTTACTTTCGATCTCAGACTGATGTTCTTGTCCCTCCAGATGGGTCTAAGTTTTGTAAGCACTGCTGCTGTTTGCGCTATTCTGGAGAGGACTTCTGGTCTGGACCCCTCATCTGACACGAATGCACCTAAGTACTTGAAGCTGGACACACACTGAAGAGCTTGTCCATTCACCATTATATCCCTACTGATGCCATTGGTGTTATTGGTCATCAGTTTTGTCTTTTCTGCATTTATCTCCATTCCATAGGCTTTCGAGGTGGTATTCATCCATTCTACCAAGCTGGCAAGTTCCTCTTCTCCTCCAGCTAATCCATCTATATCGTCAGCGAAGCGAAGGTTGGTGTTATTCTGCCCCCTATGCTGACAGTTCCTTCATGGTCTTCCAAGGCACCAATCATGATGCGCTCCATAAAGATGTTGGAAAGCGTGGGGGAGAGCAGACAACCCTGATGGCCACCCACTGTCGTTCTGAACCAGCTTCCAATGGTACCGTTGTGGAAAACTGCACTGGTGGCATTGTCATACAGGTGTTCAACAACTCGGACAAGGTTGGGGCTGATGTTGTACTTTCTCATGGTGGCCCATAATGCTGCCTGCCAAACTCTGTCAAAGGCCTTTTTGAAGTCCACAAAAACATGGTACAGGTGCTTTTGGTGCTGCAGATATTTCTCACAGAGAATTCTCAGGTTGAATATTTGTTCAGTGGTACTCCGCCCTTCCCTAAAGCCGGCTTGTTCCTCAGCAATAATCATCTCAGCTTGGGGCTTCAACCCGTTCAATATTACTTTCAGTAAGACTTTACTTGGGTGGCTAATGAGGCTTATCGTACCATAGTTTCGGCACTGTTGGAGGTTGCCCTTTTTGGGAAGTTCGATCACTAGCGACTGGGTCCATGACGTAGGCCATTTTCCCGTCTGCCAGATCTTATTGCATATGTTGGTAAGGGCACTGATCATGGCTTCTCCCCCTGCTTGTATCAATTCTGCTGGGATATTGTCCACTCCAGCTGACTTTCCTTTCTTCAATGATCGCACTGCTGCCTCTACTTCTTCCCGAAGGATTGGGAGGCTGTCCTCTTCGGTAGCATATGGATATTTCAGTATTTCTGGGTCTCCATCAACCTTATCATTGTACAGCTCAGAACGGTATTCTGTCCACCTGCCAAGGATCTCTTTCTCTTCAGTGAGGCAGTTCCCTGCCTTGTTCTGGACTATGGAAACTCTAGGTTGTCTAACGTTTGTCAGCTCTCTTACTGTCTGGTATGCCTTCTTGCTGTTATTTTTGTTAAGGCTGTCTTCTATTTCCTTGCACTGATCTTCTACCCAATTCTGTTTTGCCACCTTCATGCCTTTCCTGATGGTCTTGTTGATTTCTCTGTATTTCTCAGTCCCACCAGCTTCACCTTTCTTCTTTTTCAGTTCTCGCCATTTGTCACAGAGGTCAAGCAGATCAGGTTTCTTCTTTGGGCGGTGTTTGTCAAGAATCTCAGTAGCTGTTTCTACTACTGCTGTATTAAAGATGTAGGCCATTATGTCCTCCTCTGCTTCTTCAGCACCAACAATGAGCAGTGGTGCGAGTCTCCCTCCTATTTTTACTTGGAAGGCTTCTGCCACCTCAGGATCTTTGAGCTTTTCAAGGTCAAACTTAATTCTTGTGTGCCTTGATTTTAAGATCTTCTGCAAGCGTAGGCGGAATGACATCATCACTAGATCATGATCACTTCCAACATCCGCTCCTGGAAAACTGCATGTCTTTGCAATGTTAACGCTTGTTTGGAAGTGCTTCTTGACCAAGATGTAATCAATCTGACTGTGATGGTCTTCAGTGGGGCTGTGCCAAGTACATCGTCTGGACTCCTTGTGAGGGTCGAATGTATTAGCCAGCATGAAGTCGTTATATCTGGCAAACTCCAGAAGTCTAAGGCCTCTGTCATTGGTTTCAGTGTTGCAGTATGGCCCACACATTCCTTTCCAGTTACTATATGCATCCACTCCAACTTTTGCATTCCAGTCTCCTTGTACAATAAGTATGTCCTTTTTTGGTGTTTGCTCCAGGACATCCTGTAGCTGATCATAATACTCTTCTACTTCACTATCATCATAACCGGATGTTGGGGCATAAGCCTGAATGATGGTGATGTTGAAAGGGGATACCTTCAGACGGATGGTGATGAATCTGTTGGAAACTGGTCAGCATCCAATGACAGTATTCACAATGTCGCTGTGTATTAGAAAGCCAACACCGTGCTTATGTTTATCCTCCTTTCCACTGAAGTACAACTTATGACCCCCTTCGACTGATTGTTCACCAGAGCCTTTCCAATGCAGTTCACAGATACCCAAGATGTTCCAGCGGTATCTTTCCATTTCATGGGTCAGTTCTCTCAACTTCCCTGCTGCTCTCAATGTGCGTACATTCCAAGTACCGATAACAATGTTGTCTCTCCCACGGATCCTGCTTGACTGTCAAGCAGGACGGCTCTGTCTACACAGGCACAAATCTTCAAAATAGCCTTATTTCAAAGATTACTAATGAGGTGCTGAATTGGTCCATGAGCGCAGGGGGCTGGACTCGATGACCTCTCAAGGTCCCTTCCAGTTCTAGTATTCTATGATTCTATGATTCAGTGTCCTAAATAGATTATGCATCATGATGACTGATGTCTCACTCCCTGCCTTGATTGCTTCTGCAGGGATGTTGTCTGGACCAGGTGCTTTACCAATTTTCAGATGGGCAATAGTTTTTCTGATTTCTTCTTTTGTAGGTTTGCTGCTGTTAATTTGCGGGGGTATATTTGCAGTGGTATATTTGCTGTCTTTAGAGGCTTCCACTCATTTAAGGGAGAATATGGAAAAGCAGAGGACAACACAAAGTGCTACATTACTACACCTCGTTCTGCTCAGCAGACCATGTGAAACAGTGGAGCAGGAATTTGGAGCGCACCACTGAAACCATGGTGCTTAAGATCAGTGCAGGTTCCACCAATGTGCAACCTATATTAATGGGATGTGAATCAGTCTCTCATCTCCCATGAGATAACTAAGGGCACAATCCTTCTTTAACACTATGAATGAAATTCCTACCTGTTGAACCTCTCTAGTCCAGTACCCTGAGGACCTGACCAGTTCTGAATGAGAGAATTTGCCAGACCACAGGAGGTAAGTATTGTCTAGCAGCATTACCAACACTTTGACTGATTAATAGGCTCTTAAAAGATATTTGGGGGAAAATTACAGCTAAATGAAAGCACAAATCACTGAGCTAGGATTGGTGACTGTAAACAAACATTATGGGACCATAGGAAACTTGGCCACACCCCTATTAATTGGTTGTCATGCCGGATTAAGGATGTTGCCGGACTGAGAGGTTCAACCTGTACAAATGTATTTGCAGAACCTTGTGCATGGTACATTTGCAGGTTTCAATTTTTAGTGGTTTTCATAGAATTTTCCCTGTGTACTCATATAACCATCTGTATCCTCTATTTCTGAATCACTTAGGGTCTGGGAATTAGTCCTTTCATATAGCATAATTGGATTTAAATGCTAATTTTTTCCATTTTCTTTAGTGTGTGGCTGACATAAGTTTAATAACATGCAATGATGATAATTTTCTATATTAGAAAAATAGAAATATTCTCCTTTCTGTTTGAAATGAGCTAGTGGGTGCTGCCTTCCTTGCTTAAATACAAGCACAAATCTCTCACAGCTCAGTACCACTTCCATGAACTCTCTCTCACTTTCCCTGATGGAAAGTTCCCATTGCCTGATACTGTTGAGAATGGAAAAGGATCTGACATTTCATTGGTTCCATTTACTTTTATAATTGTTTGGGTTGAGGGTTATTTTTTAGCCAAACTAATTCCTCTGGAAGTATTTCTCTACCCAATTGTTGCTCAAATTGACCCAATAAATTTTTTTTTCCTTTTAGCAAAGGTTGACCCATCCAAGGTCCAAATCTCGCATGTGACTACACAGAAACAGACCTTTCTGCGACATAGACCCTTTTGTAGGATTCAAACCAAGTTTTTCACTATGATAAGAAATAATGAGGAAGTTTCTGCCCTGTGCCAGAGCTGTGTTAGGGAACCACTTTTGGTTGTCTGAGTCTGAGGGCCAGCTTTAGCCTGAATACCACTTAGCACTGACTGACCGTAGCTAAATTCTAAGCTTCAACTTCTGTCTCTGGCTTAATGACCTTCTTGTACCTTTTGAAAACTGGCAGAACAGATCTCTGCCTGCCCTGCTTTGCCACCCCAAAAAGATGGGTGTGTACATGAAGGGAGGGGATAGTGAGAATGAGCTCCCAGCTCCCAGAGCATTCCTTGGAAGGGCACTTTTTTATCCCCATTGAAATGACTATCTTGCTTGAAGAGTCAGGATGCTTATTACTACACCTTATTGGACAAAGCTTACTTCGTTTTCCCTCTGGGAGCAGTTGGCCTGTGACTGTGTATAGGGACTGAGTCAAGCATTGCCTAGTTCCTGTCCCATTCGGTACACTGTGAACAATTCCTGCACTCCACGAGCACAGTGATAGCACTACTTCTTAGCCCTCACACATAAGGGGTAGGAGGCACAGGGACTGAGGAAACTGTTTATATGTGCTTGCCTTGTCATTGGGCAACTCTGCTATAGGTACAATTAAGCCTAGTGCATATGATAATAACAAACAAGCATGTGAACTGTTAATTGTCTGTATCAGTATGTGTTTTTACTGCTCTGCTGAAAGAAATTTGCTGTCATTTAACATGAATCTGGAACAATGTCATGTTAAGTGTAAAGGCTGCAGCCTTGGAGAAATCATTAGCATGCTCTGCCTTGCTACATGACAAGAAAGTTTCTAAAATTCTTCTGATGTTTGAGACCTAAGCTTCCTCTTGAGGGTTAGCAGTAATGCAGTTTTATGGCCTGTCAATATGAGGAGAATATTTACATATTTTTATCGTACCCAACAGCTAGTAATTGGGTTTTTATCATTTGTGTTTTCTGTCTCATTGAATCAGTGTGTATCATGTTATTTATAATAAACTGCAGCATTGTCATGTTAACAAACAGACATCAGTGTTACCCCCAAAGTGACTTATTTTCTTGCTTGTAGTTTCTTTTGATAGAACTATGACATTAATGAATGGAATGCAAACCACCCATCTTACTAAACTTCGTGGTTTTATTTTTTTTACAACTTTCCCAAAGCAAGTCAGATTTTACTTTAAAAATTAGTGTGTACAGTTTAACATGGATTTGTGTGTGTGTGTGTGCGTGCATGAACGCACATGCATACGTGTATTCAGATTTTGGGCAGGAAGCATCTTTTTATTATGTTGGTGTTGCACAAAGTACAGTGGGTTCCTCTTTGATTAGGGTTCCTACACTTTTCAATAACATAAATACATGAATAATACATAACGTATGAATGTGCTGTTTAATACATATCTATGTCCATGTGATCTGCCACTCTTACTGGTGTGAGTCTGCTGGCTGCATTATTCCTGGCTGGTTTAGGATTGTTGGCATAGCTCACTCACATCTTCACAACTCCTGATAACATCTTAGTGGAACATTATTCACTTGGGCTACATCTACACTACAGTGCCCTGTTGAAAAGGAATGCAAATGAGACAAATCAGAAATGCAGCTGAAGTGCTGAGTTACATATCTCATGCATCTTTTGCATAATCACATTTTTGAAAGAGTCTTTCTAAAGAAAAATAGCAGTGTAGACAGGGTTCTTTCAAAATGAAACCCCATCCACCCTGCTGTTTTTCCTTCAAAATGTTATTATGCAAATGAAGCATGAGATATGTAAATTGGCACTTCATTTGCATTTCTGACTTACCTCATTTGCATTGCTGTTTGGAAAGGGGACTGTAGAGTAGACGCAGCCTTGGAGTCAGTAGATATGACCATACCATGTGATAGGGGAATTAACTGTTGTATCCCTGACCCAGGTGTCAGGTCAGGAAAATAAGGTTCTCTGTTACTAGTACTCCAGTCTGTCACATCTTTGTTATAGTCTGTTCTACTTTGTACCTTAATGTCACTTTTCTGTATGCCATCTTTTTCAGAAAAAAAAAAGTAGAATAGTAGTATGGTTCCTGTCCTCCTCCTTATGCAAATAGGTTCCCTTCACTTCTGTGAGTCCATATGAGCCTCACACAGAATGACCAATTCTAATTTACAAATGCTAAACCTCTAAACATTTACCTAAATATAATGCTTCTGCACAAATATCATTAGCTGAAGATGCTGAGATCTCAGATTAGCCAGGGATAGTACCACTAGCTGTGTGTCTTATTGGGAACATTGAAATCTCCTTTCCAGGAGTATAAATCTGCTTTCTGAGGTATCAGACCTTAAACCTGTCCTTCAGCAGCCTGTGATACAGCAGAGCCAAATTGCTGAAGGAGAGGGAAGATATATAAGCCCTGGACTAATTAAGGCATGGTTCCCTGTAGACTAGAGAAGGTTTCTACAGCTTAATAGAAATAGCTGTAGCCAATTAAAGCCCTGTCAGGAATGAAATAAAACACTTCTGCTTCAGGCAGATTGTGTGGAGTGAGGGAGAGAGGATGGTAGTTTGGAGGGTTGTTACTAAAACAGCAGAGGACTGGAGGAAAGAAGACCCTTCCACAAGAATCAAGGACTGAGGTTACCTCTGCCTGGAGGGGAAAGCGAAATACACCCTTATGGGCTGAGGCTCAGATCTAGATCCCTTACCCACTCCTCTCTTTTTGCCACCAGGGCGTGAGCAGAGGGCCTAATGTGTAAGATTAGGGATAAGGAGTGGCACCCTGACCCACCTCACCAAGGGGAGTGTGGAACCCACCACAGTAATATTTGCCATTTGCCACAGGTCCAAAGACAAGCGTAAGTGCAGTTGTGTTTTGTTAGATGAGATGGGCGGGGGCATACCACATTTAAAGGAAATAAATAAAAAGATTTATGAGCCATGGCCTTGAAATATGGAATATCATCTAGTTCTGCTGCACTTAGTAGAACATTTTGCATTACAATTAGGTTCTACGTTTGTTTCATTTAAAGACATTCATCCTCTTCGTGAATTACCAGTAGTACTTCAGCAGAACATGAATTATTTTTCATTATGTATAGGCCTTCTGCCCCAGTATTGATAAGATCTATCTCTGCTTAATTAATGAGCTCACGGACCAAGACGATGTGGCTACAGGTGATTTTCTCACCTACCTTTGGATTTCCTTGTCTGCTTTTAAAGCTAGCTACATTACTTCTCATTTTGGGTCATACTAGCCACGTCTACACGTGCATGCTACTTCGAAGTAGCGGCACCAACTTCGAAATAGCGCCCGTCACGGCTACATGTGTTGGGCGCTATTTCGAAGTTAACATCAACATTAGGCGGCGAGATGTCAAAACCGCTAACCCTATGAGGGGATGGGAATAGCGCCCTACTTCGACGTTGAACGTCGAAGTAGGGACCGTGTAGTCGTTGCGCATCCCGCAACATCGAAATTGCGGGGTCCTCCATGGCGGCCATCAGCTGAGGGGTTGAGAGACGCTCTCTCCAGCCCCTGAGCTCAATGGTGGCCGTGTGGAACAGCCCCTTAAAGCTCCCCGCCCCCTGCCTTCCTGTGCCGGAAGCTGAGAGAGCGTGCAGGCAGCAGCAGTAACACGCGGCTAGCCTGCATGCTCCTCCGCAGCCACCCACACCCCCACCCGATACGATGGCTGCCCGGCAGCCCCCCCCAGCGCCCCTATGGGACCGCCCCCCAAGGGGAGCCAGGGTTCACAGCCCAGCAGCCAGGCAGGGAAGCGGCAGAGGGGCCCCTCCTGGACGGAGGCCGAGCTTTGGGACCTGCTGGGGCTCTGGAGCGAGGAGGAGGTGCTCCAGGTAATGGGGAGCAAGAGGAGGAACGCGGATGCATTCGCTCGGCTGGCCAAGGGCCTGGCCGCCCAGGGTCACCCTGCCCGCACTCCGGATCATGTCTGGAGTAAAGTGAAGGAGCTGCGGCAGGGCTACGCCCGGGCCCGGGATGCAGCCGGCTGATCTGGGGCCGCCCCCGTCACTTGACCCTTTTACAGGGAGCTCAGGGACATCCAGGGCCCCTGGCACACCTCCTCTCCTCCGGCCACTCTTGATACCTCAGCCGAGGAGCCCCAGCAGGCCCCGGAGGCGGAGTCCGCCCCAGAGGCAAGCCCCGCACCCTGGGGGCCCCCCCAGGAGCCCACCCCCGGGGCACTGGAGGAGGAGGAGGAGGAGGAGAGGGACTCCTCCTCCAGTGACGCCGGCCTGCACATCATACTCCCATCCAGGAGCTCCAGCTGGGCGTCTGCACCCCGGGTGTCCCCCGACCGTGGAGTGGACCATCAGGTATGTACCCCCCGGTGCACACCCCCAGGGTTGAGGGGTGGGGGTAATAGATATGGCCAGGGCCCTCCACATGCCCAGATGACCATGGCTCCAAGGACAGCAGTGCCATGTCCCTCACAGGAGTGCATCAGCCCCTGCCCCCCCCAGCACGACAGTGCCATGCCCCATCCCCAGGGCTGGGGGGAGCGGAACCTCTAGGGTCCCCCGGGGGGAGGGGGTCGGACACCCAGCAGCAGCAGCAGCAGCAGCATGTGCTGGAGTGGGGGGAGTGCAAATGCGAGACTCAGGCTAGATATGAGAAACAAGCTGAATAGCTCCCAGTGGCTAAGGATGATCCTGGGGCTACAACTGGCAGGTTACACCTCTGCCCTGAACAAAGAGGAGGGAGGAGCCGAGCTGGCTTTGAATCGGGGGCAGCAGTTAGAGGCTAGGGGAAGGGAGAGCTGGAAGGCAGCCAGCCTGAGGAGGGGGAAAGCTACACCCCAGAGGGGCACCCCTTGGGGTCTTCTCCCCAGGACGGGTTGGAAGGACCATCTCTGACTGCTGTACTGTCGCTTCTGTGAGAAACTGGGCATCTGTTGCCTAATAAACCTCCTGTCGTACCTGCTGAGTGAGTGAGAGTCACTCCTGCCAGAGGACGGGGTGCAGTGCAGGGGGACCCCTGAACCCCATCACAGCAGCATCTCCCGGGGACGGGGATGGGGAACCTGCAGTAGAGGGGTGGGGGGACAAGGGCCACGGCTCGGGGCCCACACTAACGGCTGTCTCCACTCTTCTTCCCCCCCTCCTGTGTTCCGCAGCTGCACCATCGGAAGGACCGGAGAGCGCCGGCGAGGCGTCAGTGGTCCCGGAAAGCCCTCCGGGGCCATCACTCCAGGCCAGCCCCTCAGCGGAGCAATGACCGGCCCCACGGTGGGGAAGACGGTGGACACAGCACCACCAGCTGCCAGCGACGGACCCCCAGCTGCTGGCCCTGCACCGTCGGCAGCTGGAGGTCGCCGAGCAGCGGCTTTGGGTGGAGGAAAGCCGCCTCCACGTGCAGGAGCGGGCGCTGGCCTGGCGCCAGGAGGCATGGGGAGCCGACATGTGGACCCTCAACCGCATCGCGGACTCCCTGGCCCCCCAGGCCGCGCTGGCCGCCACAGTGCCCGCCCTGCCTGCTCCACCCGCTGCTCCAGCCACTGCGCCATCTGCCGTCGCACCGCCACCCACCACCAAGGGCCATTCCGCCGAGGGGGACCTGGGGCCAGCTGACACTCACCGGCTGTATCTCCCGGTCTGCCCGGCCCCCAGCCAGCCCCAGCCAGGGCTGCGGCCGAGGCGGGGATCCAGCCGCCCACCCCCAGCGCTGGACTGTAGGGGCGCGGGGCCCAGGATGTGCCCCCCCTTCCCCCTTTGTATATATTCCCCCCAGTTTATTGTACTTTTCTTGTAAATAGTTTGTATTTGTGACCCATTACTTTCCTGATCCTTACCCCCCCATGTAAATAGTTCTCCCCTTCCTTGTCTTCCCCTTTCGTGTTATCCCGATTTTTATAATGTATATATATTTATCAGTTTGATTTCCCCTGTACATAGTTTGTCTTGTTCAGAATATTTATAATAATAATAATAATCATAGTATAAGAGTTGTAGTAAAGAAAATGTTTGAGTTGACAAACAACTGTCTGCTTTTATTTTTACAAGAAAAGTTGGGGGGGTGCTCTTGGGTGCTCTGTGGTGTGGGCGTAGGGGCAGGGAGTGTTGTGGAGGATGGGGGGGTGCAGTGGGGGGCCTGCCAGCGTTCACCCCACAGCCTCATCGAACTGAGCCCGCAGGGCCTCCTGTACCCGGGTCCCTTCGGGGTCCACCTGGTGACTGGGGGCAGCGGGTGGCTGCACATCGGCCCTGCCAGCCTCCACAGCCCAGCCCTGAAAGAAGGCGTCCCCCTTGCTCTCCACGAGGTTGTGTAGGGCGCTGCACGCACTCACAATCTGGGGGATGTTGGTGGGGACCACATCAAGGCGGGTGAGGAGACACCTCCAGCGCCCCTTGAGGCGGCCAAATGTGCGCTGCACCACCTGGCGCGCATGGTTCAGGCGCTGGTTCAAGCGCTCTTGGCTGGCAGACAGATGGCCCGTGTATGGGTGCATGAGCCAGGGCCGGAGTGGGTATGCCACATCTGCAATGATGCAGAAGGGCATGGCGGTGTGCCCCACAGGGATCTCCCACTGGGGGATGTAGGTCCCCACCTCCAGCCGGTGGCACAGGCCCGAGTTCCGGAATACCCAGGTGTTGTGGGTGCTGCCAGGCTAGCCCACATAAATGTCCAGGAAATGGCCCCGGCTGTCCACCAAGGCCTGGAAGACCACTGAGTGGTAGCCCTTCCTGTTTATGTAGCGTCCTCCACTGTGTTCCGGGGCACGGATGGGGATGTGGGTCCCATCCAGAGCCCTGAAGCAACTGGGAAAGCCCAGGGTGGCAAAGCCCGCGATGGCGGCATCCGGGTCCCCAAGCCTCACGAGCCTGCGGAGGAGCAGGGCGTTGATGGCGCGGACAACCTGCAGGGGAAGCACATGGGAGAGCACCAATGAGGGGTGTGCAGGGTGTTTGTGGCCCTCCCCTGCCAGGGCCCCCCTCCCCTCCCCTCCCCTCCTCTCCCCTGCCAGGGCTGCCTCCCCCTCCCCCCGTGGGTCCTCTTACCTCCATGAGGACAGCCCCGACGGTGGCCCTGCCCACGCCAAACTGCTGGCCCATGGATCGGTAGCTGTCTGGAGTGGCCAGCTTCCAGACAGCGATGCCGACCCGTTTCTCCACGCTGAGGGCACGCCGCATGGCGGTGTCCTGGTGCCTCAGTGCGGGGGTGAGCCACTGGCATAGCTCCAGAAATGTCTGCCGGCTCATGTGAAAGTTCTGGAGCCAGCAGTCGTCGTCCCACTCTCCAAGCACCAGCCGCTCACACCAGTCGGTGCTGGTGGGGTAGCTCCACAGCCGGCGGCGTGTGCGGCGGGGGGGGCGGCGGGGTGCTGCAGGGTTGGGGGTTGCTTCCTCCTCCCCTGTGGGCAGCTCCTCCTCTGTGGCAAGGAGGTGCTCAGCTGCCTCCTGCATGGCATTGAGCAGGGCGAGCACTGCTCCTGCAGGGGCGGCTGTGTGGACCTCTGGCTGCTGCTGCTGCTGCTGCTGCTGCTGCTGCTGGGGGTCCATGACTGCATCGCTTGAGGTGTGCGTGCCTTTGGCTCTGCAGACTGCGTGCTGTGCAGGCTGCGTGTGTCTGGAAGGGGCCCTTTAAGGGAGCGGCTAGCTGTTGCCCCGGAAGCGCTAGTCCGCCCTGTGACCCTGTCTGCAGCTGTTCCTGGCACCCTTATTTCGATGTGTGCTACTTTGGCATGTAGATGTTCCTTCGCAGCGCCTATTTCGACGTGGTGCTGCGCAACGTCGATGTTGAACGTCGACGTTGCCAGCCCTGGAGGACGTGCAGACGTTATTCATCGAAATAGCCTATTTCGATGTCTCTACATTGAAATAAGCTACTTCGATGTAGCGTTCACGTGTAGACGTAGCTACTGTGTGTTTAAGCCACCAGCCCATAAGTTTTATTAAAATAGAAAATCTTAGACTCACGTGGTGACTTTCTTGGAACTGTCAACATATGTTTACATGTTCCTTTGTTCAATATTCCTCATTCTCTTCCATGGTTTGGTGTTACGAATTTTTAAACAGATATTTGTAATGAAGACTCACGGCTTTATAAAAAAATAGGACATTTTTATACTGAAATGTTCCGGGGCTTCTCTTTATTCGTTTTCTTTTTCTTAGTACAGGGAAGAGTAAACAGTTCCTGAAACAGCACTATACAATAATTATATTTTCACTCATCAATATGGGTTGGATAAATTATCAAATGTGCATCTTTGAGACTCAGAGGGAGATCTGAGATTGACTTCCTCTTCTCCCCTTTTGATATTAAAACAGGAATAATAATGGAAGTGGAGTACTGAGTGATTTGAATCTTACCCAGTGTGCTAAAATATTAAACAGATTTATTTCTGCAATCGGTACATCTGCTATTCATTCAAATATCTGCTCATTGAACTCAAAGGATGTATTCTTAGCAAAGGGCATTTCTTTAGTAAATGCACACCTTCTAGATTGACAGCTATCATGGATTAAAATCACCCCCAAATTTAGAAGGCATTTTAATCTGCATTACCATTTCTCATTTGCCTTTAAATTGTAGTGTTAGAAATACCTTGCCATAACATGCATGTATGCTGCTAATAGTAAGACCATGTTGAATGACAATTAATAATTTGATTACATTTTTCTTGATTAAAAAGAGAACTATGTAATTAAGAAACTCCTTTATTAACGTTGAATATAAAGTACATCTGCTTGTTCTTTCTTTGAAAGTATTTATAAATTACAGGGCCAGAAAGGACCACTTTCTTCCAGTTTACTGGAACTTTTTCAGTGGTCAAAAACTCATTGTAAATAAATGTTAACCATCTAGCAAGCTCTACAACTAGATCACTTAAAATAAAATTGGAAGCAAATTATCAGGGCTAGTCAGGCCCTTTCTTTACAACAGCTATATACTTCCTTAATGAAACTTAGGGTTCTTTATACTTACCAGTAGATCAATGCTCCAAATATTGATCTCCCAGGACTTGATTGAGTAGGTCGAGTAGGTTTGAGCTAATTGACTGCTTTTCATGCTCCCATTGATCCTGATACTCCTCCGGTTTGTGAGGTGTAAAGGAAGTGACCAAGTTTCTGCTGTTGATCCCCCGAAGTGGGGGAGCCATGGTAAGTTCAATTAAGTTACATTGACTCCAGGTATGCTGTTCACACAGCTGGAGTTGCGTAACTTAACTCAACTTTGCACCCCAGTGTAGACATGCAATTGAGCTAACTTTATAATGTTTTAATTTTATGCATATAGGGCTTGCCTACACTACCACCTTTCTTCGAAGAAAGGATGGTAATTAGGGTGTTGGGAGTTTACTAATGAAGTGCTGCAGTGCATACGCAGCACTTCATTAAGCAAATTCCCCTCCTCCACTGCTTCAATTTTGAGGAGTAAAGGGACTTCGAAGTTGCCCCAGCACTTCAAAGTACTGGCGGGTGAGCCACAGCTAGATGTGTGCCGGTACTTAGAATCATAGAACCATAGAACAATAGAGCTGGAAGAGACCTAAAAAAGCCATCAAGTCCAGCCCCCTGCCCTAGGCAGGACCAAACCCATCAGATCAGCCCAGCCAGGGCTTTGTCAAGGCGAGACTTAAACACCTCCAGAGATGGAGACTCCACCACTTTCCTGGGTAGACCATTCCAATGCTTCACCACCCTCCTAGTGAAAAAGTTTTTCCTAATGTTCAACCTGGACCTTCCCAACCGCAACTTTAGACCATTGTTCCGTGTTCTGCCATCCATGACCACTGTGAACAGCCTCTCTCCAGCCTCTTTGCAACCTCCCTTCAGTAAGTTGAAGCCTGTTATCAAGTCCCCCCTCAGTCTTTTCTTCTGCAGACTAAACAGTCTCAATTCCCCTTTTTCCATAGGTCATATGCTCCAGCCCCCTAATTATTTTGGTCGCCCTCGGCTGGACCCTCTCCAGTGTATCCACATCCTTCCTATAACTCGGGGCCCAGAACTGGGCACAGTACTCCAGATGTGGCCTCACCAAAGCCGAATAAAGAGGAATAATCACTTCTCTGGATCTACTGGCAATGCTCCTCTTGAGGCAATCTAATATGCCATTAGCCTTCTTGGATAAAATGGCACACTGTTGACTCATGTCCAGCTTCTCGTCCACTACACCTCCCAGGTCCTTTTCTGCAAAACTACTACCGAGCCAGTCGGACCCCAGCATGTAACAATGCTTGGGATTCTTCCAGCCCAAGTGCAGGACTCTGCACTTGTCCATATTGAACCTCATCAGATTTCTTGCAGCCCAGTCTTCCAATTTGTCAAAGTCAGTCTGGACCTGATCCCTACCCTGCAGCATATCTACCTCTCCCCCTAGCTTAGTGTCATCCGCAAACTTGCTGAGGGTGCAATCCAACCCCTCATCCACGTCATTGATAAATATGTTGTCCAGAAAAGGACCCAGAAACGAACTTTGGGTCACTTCACTAGAAACCGACCGCCATCCCGACATCGAGCCGTTGGTCACTACCCGCTGGGCCCAACCTTCTAGCCAGCTTTCTATCCATCTTACCGTCCATTTATCCAATCCACATTCCTTTAACTTGCTGACTCACTAAAGTAGCTATTTAAGATCACTAACTATAACTATGCCTAAAACCAAAAGTCAGGAAGGGGAGAGGGGAAACAATGTGATTAAAGGACAAGAGTCAAGAGGTTGTTGGGAGAGAACACTCAAAAATGCAAATACAACCTAACTTAAGGTAATAATTGCAAATAGGATTCTAAAATACCTTTTTGAATGTAATGGGCGCTGATGAATCTCAGAGCAAGGACCACGTGTGTATTTGGCACAATGGAGCATTAATGCTGTGTAGGATCTCTGGGTAGGCATACATTTTAATTATTAAATAATCAGAGTGGTTCTTGAACATTAAAGAAGACTGAAGTACCTCAGAAGGACCCAAGCTAGAACAGTGCTATGGCATGCAAATATCTAGCCTGATTAGTGCAAGTGGAAAGAATTATTTGAATAACTTTTTCACTACAGTATTAAAAATTACCTTTAACCACGCACATAAAAGATCTGGGCAACATTACTGTTTCCACGATAGATTCTGCTGAATGCACATGATTGACAAAAAAGCAAGTGAAATATTAAAATGCATAAAATGGGGTAGAAAACACTGAAATTTGTATGTTTCTATGACCACACAATATGCCCTTATTTACAGTGCCATGGTTAGGTTTGGTCAGGTCATCCAGTTTCCAAAAGATACGGCAGGAATAGACTAAGAGGTCCAAAGATGACTGAGAAATTACTAGAATCATGGAAAGAGCTGGAAAAGGCTGCGACTGTTATCTTTTTGAAGATGATAAAATGATAGAGCTGGAAAATAAGTAGGGTTACAATGATGTAAAAAGCTTTTTTATTTACCATCTCTCATAATAGGGGAAAATCCACATTTATATTTAATTGAAAGACAATGAATTAAGGTACATAACTAATATGTAGTTCACTATCATGAGTTGATTCAATTCAGGAACTTTTTTGAAGATTTAAAATGAGACTAAAAATTGGGGGCTATACAGAGATATTGAAAATATCCATAATTGGAATAAATAAAATTTAAGAAGGGGTGTTTAAACTACCGGCCAGTTGCTGATTTGTGAGGATTAAGAAAGTTAATCCACAATTGGCCCCCATAGAGCATTTTGCACTGGCTTCTAAAACATCCGACACTGACTACACCCCAGTACAGTATGTTAGAATAGAGTGAACCAGTGGTCCAGTCTAACAGCACAATTCCTAGCTGCGTGGCAGCCCGTGGCAGCAAACCTGTGAACCTTAGGAAAAGCCCAAGTCTGTTGCTATCAAACTACCACTAGCTATGTGGACTGTACCTTTATGTTGTAGCTTCAGATCCTAGATTTCAGAGCCTATGTTACAGCCCAAGCCTCAATGTCTATTTTTACCACAAATCACCACCAACCTTAGTTCAGAGAATCACTGTTGTGGGCTATGTCGATATGCCATAGAAGGCCCTGCTGGACATCGCAATTGTCTTTCCTGAGCTCCATGTGTTACTTTTCTTGAGAGATGATCATAAAATCATAGAATCATAGGGCTGGAAGGGACCCAAGGAGGTCATCTAGTCCAGCCTCCTGCTTCCAGCAGGATCAGCCCCAGCTAAGTCATCCCAGCCAGGACCTTGTCAAGCCAGGACTTAAAAACCTCTAGGGATGGAGAATCTACCACCTGTCTAGGCAACACATTCCAGTGCTTCACCACCCTCCTTGTGAAGTAGTTTTTCCTAATATCCAACGTACATTTCTCCCACTGCAACTACAGACCATTGCTCCTCATTCTGCCATCTGTCACCACTGAGAACAATTTCTCTCTATCCTCTTTAGAGCTCCCCTTCAGGAATTTGAAGGCTGCTATTAAATCACCCCTAAGTCTTCTCTTCTGTAAACCAAATAAGCCCTAATCCATCAGTCTCTGCTCATAGGTCATGTATTCCAGCCCATTAATCATTTTTGTTGCCCTCCGCTGAACCTGCACCAGCACATCCACATCTTTTTTATATCTGGGGGCCTAAAACTGTACACAATATTCCACGTGTGGCCTCACCAGTGCCGAATAGAGGGGAATAACTACTTCTCTAGATCTGCTCACAGTGCTCCTCCTAATGCACCCTAATATGCTATTGGCCTTCTTGGCTACAAGGGCACACTGTTTACTCATATCCAGCCTCTTCATTCACCATAACCCCTAGGTCCCTTTCCACTGTACTGCTGCTTAGCCCATCAGTCCGAGCTCTATAACAATGCTTGAGATTCTTCTGTCCCAAGTGCAGGACTCCACACTTCTCCTTGTTGAACAGCATCAGGTTTCTTTTGGCCCAATCCAATTTATTCGGGTCACTCTGGATCCTATCTCTACCCTCCAACATACCTGCCTCTCCCTCTAGCTTAGAGTGATCTGCAAACTTGCTGAGGGTGCAATCTAGTCCCTCATCCAGGTCATTAATAAAGATGTTGCACAACACCACCCCCAGAACTGAGCCTTGGGGCACTCCACTTGAAACTGACCGCTGTCCAGGTATTGAGCCATTGACCACTACCCATTGGGCCCAACCGTCAAGCCAGCTTTTTATCCATCATATAGTCCTTGGATCCAATCCATACTTCCTCAATTTATGGGCAAGAATGTTGTGGAAGACTGTATCTAAAGCTTTGCTGAAGTCAAGGTATATCACATCCACTGACTTCCCCATATCCACAGAGCCTGATCCCTTGTCATAGAAGTTAATGAGATTGGTCAGGGATGACAAAACTATGGGGAGAGGTAGTTACATTGGAAGGTAGAGAGAGAATCCAGAGCGACCTGAATAAATTGGAGGATTGGGCCAAAAGAAATCTGATGCAGTACAACAAGGAGAAGTGTAGAGTCCTGCACCTGGTGCAGAAGAATCCCAAGCATTGTTATAGTTTGGGGACCAACTGGCTAAGCAGCAGTACAGTGGAAAGGAACCTAGGGGTTATGGTGGATGAAAGGCTGGAAATGAGTAAACAGTGTGCTCTTGTAGCCAAGAAGGCTAATGGCATACTAGGGTGCATTAGGAGAAGCATTTCAAGCAGATCTAGAGGAGTGGTGGTTCCCCTCTATTTGGCACTGGTGAAGCCACATATAGAATATTGTGTCCTGTTTTGGGCCCCTGGTATAAAAAGGATGTGGGTGTGCTGGAACAGGTTCAGCAGAGGGCCCCCAAAAATGATTAAGGGGCTGGGGCACAAGACCTATGAGGATAGTCTGATGGATTAGGGCTTGTTTAGTTACAGAAGATAAAACTTAGGGTTGATTTACTACTAGCCTTCAACTTCCTGAAGGGGAGCTCTAAAGAGGAGGGTGAGAAACTGTTCTCAGTGGTGTCAGAAGACAGAACAAGGTGCTATGGTCTGAAGTTAAAGAGGGAGAGGTGTAGGTTGGATATTAGGAAAAACTATCTCACCAGGAGGGTGGTGAAGCGTTAGAATGCATTTTCTAGAGAGGTGGTAGGTACTCCATCACTCGAGGTTTTTAAGTCCCAGCTTGACAAGGTCCTGGCTGGGATGACTTAGTAGGAGTTGATTCAGCTTGAAACAGTTGGCTGAGCTAGATGACCTCCTGAGGTCCCTTCCAGTCCTATGATTCTATGACTTGTCGTTGGTGAACCCATGTTGACTACTCCTTATCTCTTTCCCCTCTTCCAAGTGCTCCAAAATGGATTCTTTGAGTATCCCCTTTGTTATTTTCCCAGTTATTTAAGTAAGGCTGACCAGTCCATAGTTCCCTGGGTTGTCCATCTTTCCTTTTTTAACGATGGGCACCACATTTGCCTTTTTCCAATCATCTGGGATCTCTCCCAATCTCCAGGAATCTTCAAATATGATGGCCAAAGGCTCAGCAATTACATCTGCTAATTCCCTCAGTACCCTTTGGTGCATTAAATCCAGGCCCGTGGATTTGTGTACATCTAGTTTTTCTAGGTAGCTCTTAACTCGTTTCTTCCCCATCGATGGCTGCCCTCCACCTTGCCATACTGCATTGTCTAGCAGTGTACTGTAGGAGCTGTCCGTGTCTGTGAAGAGTGACAATGAAAAAAGCATTGGGTACTTCAGCTTTTCTTATGTCATCTGTCACTAGGTTACCTCTTTCATCGGGTAATGGCCCCACACCTTCCCTGATAATCCTCTTACTGTTAACATGCCTGTAGAAACCCTTCTTGTTACCCTTCACATCCCCTGCCAGCTGTACTTCTAATTGTGCTTTCGCTTTCCTGATTACTGTCCAGCCTTCTCCAGCCATATAGTTATACTCCTCCTTCATCTCCTGTCCACATTTCCATTTCTCCTATGCATCCTCTTTGAGTTTAGGCTGACCAAGGATTTCCCTGTTAAGCCAAGCTGGTTGCCTACCATATTTGCATTTCTTACTATGCAGCGGGATGGTTTGTTCCTTTGCCTTCACTAAGACTTTAAAATACTGCCAGTTCTCTTGAACTCTTTTCCCCTTCGTCTTCATTTGCCAAGGGATCCTGATCATCAGTTCTCTCAGGAAGTCAAAGTCTGCTCTTTTGAAATCAAGGGTTTGTATAGTACTGCTCACTTTTCTTCCTTTTGTCAGGATCCTGATGGGAAAGAGAAGACCAGTCCTCATCGCTTCACCTATCTCTTCTTATGAGTATTGACTACCTCACTAATATTTTCAAAGTTTTTACTGTTAGTAAGCTTTTTCTGACAACAAATTATGTGATAGTTTTGTTAAAGTAATATTTTGAAGCTAAAGAGTATCAGTTTTGTTTTCAACAGCAGCCTTTCCAAAGTCAGCTGACACTTTTTTCACGGAAAAGCAGTGACTCCATTTTATGGTATTAGCTATTACACCATGCAGCATGGTTCTCTTTTCCTTGCCTGGTCTTGTTTCAGATTTCAATCTCTCTCTCTTTTTCTCTCTCTCCCATCTGAGCTACTGTTGCTCTAACAGATCATAATGACATTGGAAGTTATTATATTTAATGTTTCTAACCCTACTGTCTCTTTTGAGGTACACAATGTTTTCTTCAGGACCTTTCCAGAAAAAAAATCCATCTTCAATTGTACGTAATGCTACAATCTCACACTTTCTAGATAATCTTTCAAAATGAGCTGAAAGATAAGACTTATGTATTAAACTGATGCTTCTTTTCACCTAAAACAAAAACCTCTTCATATTTTTTCTTTTTTTTTATTTATTGTCATGATATTATAGAACATCACTTAAATGTTTCATTTAAGACTTTAGAAACACAAATGAATGTGTTGGTAATTGTAAAATAAAAGAGAAAGATTGTAACATTGTTTTCTGCTTGAATTCCCATTTTATACTATGTATACAAAATGAAACCACAAAGAAAGTATGGGATGAATAGGGGTAGAGTAAGATATGGTGGTTGTTGTCAAGGTAGAAAAGATTTCTCATTTGTAAATTCCCACAGAGATAAAGTTGTCTTCCCCATGAGTGAGAGAACAGTGTAAACTAACTAATCTGAGGCGGGAGAGAGGTATGCACATCTGGTCCCCTTGTTTATTAAACAATATTATACAGGGAGGAAGCCAGCAGCTGTCAAGATTTTTTTTTCAATAAATCTGTCATATTGCTGGCTTTGAGTTTGTGCATAGTTTTTGGTTCCAAACTTGCATAAACCTATTTAATGGCTTGTCAGTAGAGTTTTAGTATGTTAGCCTTCACAAAAAAGGAAAATTGAGGCTACAAAATGTTACACAGCTATAGCCCCTGGTGCTTTTGATAATCTATCTTGTGAATAGCAGCTATTGGTGACAGACGGTATAACCACAACAGCCCTCTCCTAGGCAGTTTGGCATAGAAATGACCAAAGTATTGATTGCTTCTCCAAATGTGTCTGTGAATGATACATTTGGTTCTTCATATATAGCCACTTAAGGAATAGGACCACTTCAGCTTGTTAAAAAGGGAAGTTTCTTGTGTACCTAAAACCCTGTCCAGTTACAGTTGTGTTACTTGTGTGAATATCCTCTCCAAGAGACTGGAGAGGGAACTGTAAAGATTTTGCACCACTTGATGGTTGGAGGGGGTAACCCTTGCTTATCGAAATATTAAAATAATACTAAATTTAACCCCAAAAGACTCAAAACCCAGAAGTGGGTATATAGTGGGATCCTTTTCAGGGTGAGAGAGGGAACTGTTCACAATACCTGTCATTTCAGTCCATCATCTATACTGTTTCCTTTTTATGTAATTCATTTTCATAGTCTCAATTCAAACACTTGCCGATTCACAATGGTGTGAAAACCATGTCTGCTACAAAGCTGCTAACAAGACAATTTAGTCGAGCAGTCCTACATTCATTTCATCAAACCACTGCCTATCCTCTTCCCCTACCTCACAAAACAGAGATTGGCTTTGCAGTATGCTGGGGAAGATAAAGAAACAAAGGTTGTGGTGAACCAGGTTGTGGAGCCAGTTAGAAGGTCAAGGGAACTCCATGGAAACTGGCCTGCCAAGAACACCTTCCCCATTTTAAGCTGAGTTAATACAGCTGTACCACTTCTGTTTTCTCATCTATGACAATATCATATAAATTAAGGGAAATGGAGTATAAGAAGGTTTTGCAGATTAAAATGAACACTTCAAAGCCGTCCTGAAACTTACCACAGCCAAAGCAGAGTATGAAGCATAGGTGTGATATGCTTTTCTGCAAGAGGAACTCTTTAATGAGCAGGAAACCATTTTATGCACTAGTTTGAAACCGTACTATTGGTAACTATTCCAGAAATGTTTGGCAAACCACTTTTGCATCAACCATATAGTAACTCCAGGGATGCTGCATTTCTCTGGTTTGTTTGAAAGGCTATGTGAGACAGTATCAAGAGTTTTACTGAAGTCAAGATATGCCACATCTACCACTTTCTTGTCATCCACAAGGCTTGTTACCATGTCAAAGAAAGCCATCATGTTGGGTTTGCATAGATTTGTCAAAAACAAATCATGTCAACTGTTTTTATTACTTCATTATCTTCTAGATGTTTGCAAATTGATTGCTTAAGTGTTCCCTTATTATCCTGGGTACAGAAGTTAAGCTGACTTGTTTGTAATTCCCCAGATTGTCCTTATTTTCCATTTTATATATGGGGACCCTTTTCCAATCTTCTGAAATCTCTCCAGTCTTTCATGACTTTACATCACTAATAGCTAATGGCTAAGATATCTCCTTTGTCATCTCCTTCAGTATTCGAAGATTCATTTCATCAGGCTCTGGTGACTTGATCTAATTTAAGTAATTAACTGCTTCTTTGCCTATTTTAGCCTCTAATACTACTTCATTTTCACTGACATTTAAAATGTTAGACATGCAATTGCCACCAACCTTCTTTGTGAAAACTGAAACAGAAGTCATAAGAACATAAGAACGGCCATACTGGGTCAGACCAAAGGTCCATCTAGCCCAGTATCCTGTCTGTCGACAGTAGCCAATGGCAGGTGCCCCGGAGGAGGTGAACCAAAGACAATGATCAACCGATTTGTCTCCTGCCATCCATCTCCCGCCTTCGACAAAAGGCTAGGCACTATACCTTACCCCTTGCAAATAGCCATCTATGGACCTAACTTCCAAATATTTATCGAGTTCTTTTTTAAACTCTGTTAGGCTACGTCTACACGTGCACACTACATCGAAATAGCTTATTTCAATGTAGCGACATCGAAATAAGCTATTTCGATGAATAGCGTCTACACGTCCTCCAGGGCTGGCAACGTCGACGTTCAACTTCGACGTTGGGCAGCACCACATCGAAATAGGCGCTGCGAGGGAACGTCTACACACCAAAGTAGCACACATCGAAATAAGGGTGCCAGGAACAGCTGCTGACAGGGTCACAGGGCAGACTCAACAGCAAGCTGCTCCCTTAAAGGGCCCCTCCCAGACACAGTTGCACTTAACAACACAAGATCCACAGAGCTGACAACTGGTTGCAGACCCTGTGCATGCTGCATGGATCCCCAGCTGCCGCAGCAGCAGCCAAAAGCCCTGGGCTAAGGGCTGCTGCACACGGTGACCATAGAGCCCTGCAGGGGCTGGAGAGAGAGCGTCTCTCAACCCCTCAGCTGGTGGCCGCCATGGCTGACCCCGCTATTTCGATGTTGCGGGACGTGGATTGGCTACACGTGCCCTACTTCGACGTTCAACTTCAAAGTAGGGCGCTATTTCCATCCCCTCATGGGGTTAGCGACTTCGACGTCTCGCCACCTAACGTCGATTTCAACTTCGAAATAGCTCCCAACAAGTGTAGCCGTGACGGGCGCTATTTCAAAGTTGGTGCTGCTACTTCAAAGTAGCGTGCACATGTAGACGCAGCCTTACAGTCCTGGCCTTCACAGCGTCCCCTGGTAAGGAGTTCCACAGGTTGACTGTGCGCTGTGTGAAGAAAAACTTTCTTTTATTAGTTTTGAACCTGCTACCCATTAATTTCATTTGGTGTCCTCTAGTTCTTATATTATGGGAACAAATAAATAACTTTTCTGTATTCACTTTCTCCACACCATTCATGATTTTATATACCTCTATCATATTGCCCCTCAGTCTGCTTTTTTCTAGACTGAAAAGTCCCAGTCTCTCTAGCCTCTCCTCATATGGGACCCGTTCCAAACCCTTAATCATTTTAGTTGCCCTTTTCTGAAACTTTTCTAATGCCAATACATCTTTTTTGAGGTGAGGAGACCACATCTGCATGCAGTACTCAAGATGTGGGTGTACCATAGTCTTATACAGGGGAAGTAAGATATTCTTTATCCTATTTTTAATTATTCCTAACATCCTATTTGCTTTACTGACTGCCGCTGCACTCTGCGTGGATGTTTTCAGAGAACTATCCACTATAATTCCAAGATCCCTTTCCTGATCTGTTGTGGCTAAATTTGTCCCCATCATATTATATGTATAATTAGGGTTATTTTTCCCAATGTGCATTCCCTTACACTTACCCACATTAAATTTCATTTGCCATTTTGCTGCCCAGTCACTCAGTTTGCTGTGATCTTTTTGAAGTTCTTCACAGTCTGCTTTGGTTTTGACTATCCTGAACAGTTTGGTGTCATCTGCAAACTTTGCCACCTCACTGCTTACCCCTTTCTCTAGATCATTGATGAATAGGTTGAACAAGATTGGTCCCAGTCATTTAGCACCTCTCCTGTTTCCCCCTTTTCTGTTATTATTCATCCCTTCCACCACCATTGAGTAATGATCACACCCTGTCCTTGGTCTTTCTGTTCTAGTATATTTTTTGTAACTCTTTGTGCCACTGACTAGTTTGATGTCATTTTGTGCCTTGGCCTTTCTAATTTTGTCCTTATATATACAGGTATATGTTTACATTCATCCTTTGCACTTCAATGTAGCTTCTACTTTTTGTAGAACACCTGATTTTTAGATCATTCATTATCTCCTAGGTAATCCAGGATGGTCTTTTGTCATATTTCCTATCTTTCCTGTGCAGTGGTATAGTCGGCTCTTGTGTTTTTAATAATGTCTCTGAAGAACTGCCATCTGCCTTCAACTGTTTCCCCCCCCCCGCCCCCCTTAAATTGAAAGAAGTATCTGCTCCCTTACTTCTGGGCATCTGGTAACTGTCTGAAATTAGGCATATACTTCTCTAATATGTGCATTATTATGAAATTTTCTGGTATGGATGTTTTAAACTAGACTTCAAACACATAACCTGAGACACTTTGAGATACAAGCTAACCAGACTTGGTAACCCATGGGCCAATCTGCCATGAAAATTTGTGTTCCTTCATGAACCTACCTCTGTTCTGTCTACATCATTACACATCCTTGCACATTTGTGCAGTCTTTTCTTCACTTCATTTGCACTTGATACTGAAAAGAAGTCTGAGAAAATCACCTTCTTCAGACTTGTCTTGTTGGTGCGTGGCATTATCCATAGGCTAGATTCTGTTTAACACAGCTTTGAACTGGAAGAGAAAAATCAAGTGACAAATCTCCATCGCTGGAGATATTTAAGAACGGGTTAGATAGATGTCTATCAGGGACGGTTTAGACACTACTTGGTCCTGCCATTAGGGCGGGTGGCTGGACTCGATGGCCTCTCAAGGTCCCTTCCAGTCCTAGTGTTCTATGATTTTATGATTCTATGATTAATGATGACAATAAGTCGGTATTTAATCATTCACTGTGATAGCAACATATAGCAGTATTCAGTATAATGAGTGATTTGCATTCATTAGTATATTCACAGACTCATATTCTAACATCTCCATGGTAGTGTCTACACAGCCCCCTCTCTTCTGGAAGGTTCATGGTAATGAGCAAAGGGGAGTATTCAAATTAGGTGTGGATTAAATATCTCACACCTCATTTGCATAATCCCATGAGTTTTTGCTTCCAGAAGAACCCTTTCCGGAAGCTACAGAGCCCCACAGGCAGGGCCCTTCCATAAGGAACACCCCCCTCCCCCGAAAGCCCCTTTGTTCCTGAAACATTTGGGGAATAAGGGGGCTTTCGGAAAACTTCCAGAAGAGCCCAGTCTATTGTCTCTGTAGCTTCCAGACGGGGCTCTTCTGAAAGTGAAATCTTGCAGGACTATTCAAATGAGGCATGAGATATTCAGATCCATGCCTCATTTGAATATTCCCCTTTTCTGATTACCATGCCCCTTCCAGAAAGGAGGGGACTGTGCAGACACAGCCCATGATTGGTAGCAGTTAGTGCACATATTAAATAATTATTAAAAATAACAACGGTATCCTGTCAGAGGGGACAGAGGAATAAAGCGAATTTTAAAATGTATTAACTTTAAAAGAATGTAAATAATATCAATCTGAGATGTGAGCTACGTTTGATAAGTTCTAAATCAAAGGAACTCTTTGGCCATGTCTGCACCGTCACAGATCGTTGAAATAGCCATGCTAATGGCCATTTCAAAGATTACTAATGAGGTGCTGAAATGAATATTCAGTACCTCATTAACATTAGCACGCTTCCAGCTGTAGTGCTTCGAAAGTGCTGTTTTCAAATGCCCATGGCTTGGCTAGTCTACTTTTCGAAAGGACCCCACCTGAGGGGAATAAGGGGATTTTGAAATGCGCAGGGTCCTTTTGAACAGGACCCTCGTGTAGCCGCGCCGAGCCGCGGGTGTTCAAAAGCAGAACTTTCGAAGCACCATGGCTGGAAGTGTGCTAATGTAATGAGGTGCTGAATATTCAATTCAGTGCCTCATTAGTAATCTTCAAAATGGCCATTAGCATGGCTATTTTGAAGATTTGTGCCAGTGTAGACACAGCCTTTGAGTGGAAGGGAGGGGAACAGTTCTTGCTAATGATGGCCTACATGAGTAATTGTTCTTTATTACTCAGTTTCAGGATAAAACTTAGAAATTAGTTATCATGGAAGGGGAGATAATAGCTTCAAATGCAAAAAGCAAATGAGAGGGAATTGAAACTAGTATCGAGAATCTGCTGTGAATTGGAATGTGTAGTTTAGAGCTAGCAGTTGCTACTACCTGGGGGGATAGTGGTGTATCTGTGCTAGCTGCAGGAAGACCATGCCAAATGTTTTTTCCTGATTCAAGTTGAAGAGCATGAAAGCAGGGTATCCAATGACCTTGATATATTTCCAGCTTCTGAATAGAGGACAGATACTATAAAGTTCACATGTGCATATTAAGTCTATAACCATCTGCTGAAATTGTGGACAAGCTAAGTTAAGCATATGGAGACAAGATTAGAAGGTCAACTGTACTTCAGCTGCAGTGGAGAATAGCAGGGGACACTTTTCTTCTTGGCTGGAAAATTAAATAATCCTGATTAAATTTTGGAGTCATAATTCCTAAGTTTTGAATTTTATTAGGAGAGGCTTATATGACTTGACTTTGATCATTATCAAACTTGTGCATCATGTGGTATTTTTCAGCCTGTTTGTGACATTGTGTATGTGTATTATCCTAGCAGTTGTTTGGTGTGGACAAGTAAAGTCTTCCACTGCTACAAGCTCTTCTTCGGAAGGGTAGTTTGTTTTCTCATCTCTAAAACAGATCATTGGCCCCCGTAAGCTAGACAATTCATCTGCTCACAGGCTTCTTGTTCTAATTTTAAAGAGTTTGAGAGATTTAACTAACAACCAAAACACTTTCTAACGCTGAGAAGCTACTTCTGATGTAGCTTACATAACTTTTATACTGGATAACTGTGACTTTAGTGGTTCTACTTCTGATTTACAGTGTCACAGAATCATAGGGCTGGATGGGACCTCAGAAGGTTATCGAGTCCAACCCCCTGCTTCAAGCAGATCAACCCCAATAAGTCATTCCAGCCATGACTTTGTTAAGTTGGGACTTAAAAACCTCGAGGGATGGAGATTCCACCACCTCTCAAGGCAATGCATTCCAGTGCTTCACAGTAGTGCAAATAACATTATAATCCAGTCCTATGCTAGAATCATATAGCCTGAAAAATGTTATTTGTCAAAATCTAAGTGAAATCCTTCTAATAATTAAGGTTTCAGCTCTGTTATGACTGCCCCGTTAGTCCTTTATAGAATGTTCATTTCCATTTCAACAGAGGTCTTTGTATTAAGTCTCAAGAAAAAGGTTCCCTTTCATACTATTCTTTCCATTTTTATCTGTTTAATATAAATGTAGGTGAGTTAGTTAGTAGGCATCCTTCGATCCCAAGGGATCTTGGGTTTGCACCCCAGCTGGACTGATTCGAGCAGCGTCTTCTGTGGGTGTGCAATCCAATCTGGGAGTGGCAGTCCTTTCTGCACTGTGAGCAGCAGTAGGCAGATGTCGCTCTGTTATCACGGGCATGGATCTTCCTGAGCGCTTTCCTGTCTTCCGGTTCCCTCACCAATGTAGCTTCATACATAACAAGAGCTTCCTTCACTCCCTGTTTCCAGGCATGCCTGTCTGAGGCGAGTGAATGCCAGGTGTTCACACTGATAGAAAGAGCGCTGAGGTCACACTTGCACGTGTCCTTGTAGTGCAATTTAGGTCACCCTTTCCGCCTCTTTCCAGATGCCAGTTCGCCAAAGAGGAGGTCCTTCAGTATTCGGCCATCCATCATGTGTGAGACATGGCCCAGCCAGCACATACGCCTCTGTTTGAGAAGGGTGAACATGGAGGCAGTGCCTGCCCTCTCAAGCACTGCGCTATTGGGGACCTTGTCCCGCCATGAGATACCAAGTATGCACCTAAAGCAGCGCATGTGGAATGTGTTGAGCTGCTGCTCTTGTTTTGAGTGCAAAGTCTGTGTTTCACTGGCGTACAGCAGTGTGCTCAAAACACAGGCCATGTAGACCTGCAACTTGGTGTGTACAGTGAGCTTATTGTTAGCCCATACTCTCTTCGTCAGCCTGGAGAACGTTGTGGCGGCTTTTCCAATGCGCTTGTTGATCTTGCTATCAAGTGACAAGTTTTCCGAGATCGTTGAGCCTAGGTACACGAACTCATGGACAACTTCCAGTTCGTAGTCTAGCATCTTGATAGATGGCTTGTTACCCACATTTTGGCCCATCACCTGGGTCTTCTTTAAGCTGATTGTGAGGCCAAATTCCATACATGCATCCACAAAGCAAGTTATGAGTGACTGCACTTCCTGCTGAGTGTGAGCAGCAATAGCTGCATCGTCAGCAAAAAGGAACTCCCTTAGATGCTTCATAAGCACCCTGGTCTTCGCTCTAAGCCTCGACAGCTTGAAGAGGTTGCTGTCCATTCTCATGCGGAGAGAGATGCCCTCTGTAGCAGTTCCGAAGGCATATTTGAGCAAAACTGCAAAGAAGACGCCGAACAGTGTTGGAGCCAGCACATACCCCTGCTTCACTCTGCTGAGAATCTCAAAGGGTTCAGATGTGGATCCGTCGTATACGACGGTCCCTTTCATGCCTGCATGGAAGGCCCTAATAATGGTGAGCAGAGTTGTGGGACAGCCGATCTCAGCCAGAATCGCGAACAGACCTTTTCTGCTGACGAGGTCGAATGCCTTGGTCAGGTCGATGAAAGCAATATACAGAGGTTTGTTCTGCCCCCTGCACTTTTCTTGTAGTTTCCTAACAGAGAAAACCATGTCTATGGTGGACCGTTCAGCTCTGAACCCACACTGAGACTCAGGGTAGGCTCTCCCCACAAGAACATTGAGCCTCTTCAGAACAACATGTGCAAATAGCTTCCCCACGGTATTGACAAGGGAGATGCCGCAATAGTTGTTCCAGTCGCTTTTGTCACCCTTGTTCTTGTAGACAGTAACAATGTTAGCATCCCTCATATCTTGCGGTACGATGCCTTCTCTCCAGCATTGGCAAAGTATTCCATGCAGCTCTGAAACTAGGGTACCATTGGCGCATTTGAGGATTTCTGAGGGAATACCACCTTTCCCTGGGGCTTTTCCAGAAGAGAGTGCTTTTAGCGCATCACTGAGTTCCTCCAAGGTGGGCTCAGCATCGAGTTCAGTCATGGTGGGAAGAGGATCGATGGCATTCAGGGCTCTCTCTGTAACTACAGTCTCTCTGGCGTACAACTGTGAGTAGTGTTCCACCCAGCGTTCCATCTGCTTGGTTCTGTCCTTCAAGACCTCGCCTGTGGCCGACTTAAGTGGGGCAGTCTTTCTTTGTGATGGACCGATGGCCTGCTTGATCCCATCGTATATTCCTCGCATGTTATCAGTGTCCGCTGCCTGCTGAATCTTGGAGAAGAGTTGGAGCCAGTAATCATTGGCACACCGCCAAGCAACCTGCTGCACTTGACTCCAAGCAGACTGGAGCACCTGCAGGTTCACCTCACTGGGAGAGGACCTGTATGCAGCCACTGCCTGTCTCTTCTTGTCAATCAGGGGCATCAGCACTTCAGTGTGGGCTTCGAACCAATCAGCAGACTTGACTGTCTTCTTCCCAAAGGTAGATATCACAGTATTATAAATAGCGTCCCGTAGTTGTTCTCATCTCTTGCTGATATCAGTGTCATCCGGGTGGGGCAAGGCCTCTTCTAGTGCTTGGATAAACTCGCATACTTTTGAAGGGTCACGAGTCTTGCCAGTGTCAATACGTGGCCTCCCTTCTTTTTTGGAGTGGAAGAATCTTCGCAGCTGGATGTGCTACTTACTACACACGAGCAAGTGGTCAGTGTCACAGTCTGCGCTGTGGTAGCTACGTGTCACTCTGACGTTACCTAAACGGCTGTGTTTGGTGAGGACAAGGTCAAGCTGGTGCCAATGTTTCGATCTTGGGTGTCGCCACGAAACTTTGTGCTGGGGTTTGATGTTGAAGAAGGTATTGGTTACGCAGAGGTCATGTTGGGAGCAGAGTTCAAGGAGGCACTGTCTGTTTTCATTCATCTTCCCTGTTCCAAACTGTCCCAGACAGGATGGCCAGCTGTGGTGGTCGCTGCCAACTCTGGCGTTGAAGTCATCAAGGATGAATAGCGGCTCATGGGAAGGTACCTCACTGCTGGCAATGCTAAGTTCATCATAGAACTTGTCCTTAACTTCCTCAGCAGACGTTAAAGTGGGCGCATAGATGCTGAAGATGTTGACCATGCCCACTGGTGTTTGAAGCTGGATTTTCAGCACTCTCTCTCAGTTCCCACATTTGGTGGTATGACTGAGCCAACTAGGCTGTTTCTGATTGCAAAGCCAACATTGTGTTCCCTGGCCTCTTCTGGAGGCCTTCCATGCCAGAAAAAGGAAAAGTCCTTCTCCCTGAGACATCCAGAGGATGATAGCCTTGTTTCCTGGGGGGCCACGATGTCCATCCGCAGTCTTCTCAGCTCATTGTTAATGATTGCTGTCTTCTGGGGGTTACTAATGCTCTGTATGTCTTCTGTGAGGCCCAGAGTCATGGTCCTTACATTCCATGTGCCCAGTCTGAAGGCTAGATTATTTTGTTGCTTGTTTGTTTTGCCTGGTGTAAGGTTAACAATCCACCTGTTGGTGATTCCCTAAGCCCCACACACCCAGTGGAGCAAGTGGACCATGGTGAGGCAGCACCTACTTGGCTGGGGGCTGCCTAGCTTGAGGCGGGCAGTAGCTGCCCACTGAGATCTGAAGACCTCTCCCACCATTGGAAGCAACCCCTGGCGCCTCTATGCCAATCGAGTGCAGTGGCTTAATACTGGTAACTGCTGCTTCCCGTGTTGTGTCACCGCTCAGAAAGTGATGCCGGAGTGTCCTCTCCAGGGTGTAGGCCTGGGCAAGTAAGTTTGAAGAGCCAGCTGATGCCCAGCAGCAGGTTCCCCTTCTCCACGCCACTGATGTAATCCAAGGGAAAGGCGAAAGCCAGTACAGCTTGGCACCAATGTCATCGCAGGAGCTGCCAGAGTGAGATAGAGCACAACCTCCAATTGCCTTAGGGGGCTCCATCTCCGCATTTTTCCTTGGGGTTTACTCCCAAAGCCTTTCCCATGACTAGGTATCGCCACAAGGCAGTGGAGGTTTTAAATCAGAGTTTCCTTCTCCTAGGTGGGCGGCCTTCCCAGGCTGACGAGCCCCATCTGCCCAAAGCAACTGGTTTTAAGGCGCCAGTCACCCGCATTCACCCCTTCTCCTGTCAGTGCAAACAGTTTCGCCGGGCTTAGAAACTAAGCCACACGTGAAGGCCAGGAGCTGGACTTCGGTTGTCAGAGGCTATTGGAGATGCACGCCATGGGAGCATTTTATAGATAGTGAGAGCTTATCCCCGCTACCACCCCTGGCTATGACAACCCTTGAAACCGTAGGTGAGTAATCCTAAAGAAAAAGAAAGCTGTATGAATGTTTACCCAAATGTCTGACTCAGCTGGGTTTGGCTGCTATTGCACATGTGCATATTTTGTCCAGCAAGAGTACAGAACCATTTCTATGTCTGACTGATCACAACTAAGGAGCATCACATCAGCTCTAAGTATCCAGAATTAATTCTTACTCTGCATTGAATTCTAGGAAACTCAGTCTGCTTCCACCTATGCCTTGATCAGGTTTTTAGCTGTGAAACTTTGAGTTAATTTCCCAGGCCTGAAGACCTCTGTGTAAGATTGAAAATATGTGAAGTTTGGTCTAATAAAATAAACTCCTTCACAGATCTTGTTTCTCTGTTGGTCAAAAAGATAGTAAACTAATTTATTTGGGTTACAACTTATTCATTAAACTCTGTTTGAATAACAGGCCTGGTCTCATCTTGATCATATTTCATCTCAATGTTAATACAAATATAAACAGATTATGCAATCTTATTGCAGGGACAAACCTCCAAGCTGAAGTCTTCAAAACCCCAACTTGCATGTCCCTGATATCAATGCATAGAATCTACAAGGGCCAGAGCATATTTCCAGTTACTTAACTAAGCTGTTCCATTGATTATAAAAGGACTTCACATGCAAGCAAGTAGGTTCTGAGACAGATGATCAGCTGGCATAAATCCATGTGACTCCCTTTAAGTTAATGAACTAGGCTGATTAAAACCTTTGCGTTTCTGGTGTCATCTATTCTCAGATCAAAGAGAAGTCAACAGCTGAATGAGTTGAAATTCCATGGCGGGCAAAGTGTGCACATACAGTATTTCTAAGTCTGGTGCTTATAATTACTGTCTTTTTATTTATATTTTTACACCTACAGATGAGTTTTTCTTCCCACAGCTACTCAAAATTAGCAGTCATAAAACGGGTCCAAAGGGTCAAATTCTGCTATGTGATATTCATGCAGTCCTATTCACTTCAATTGGATAAATGAAGGCATAACTTGTTCCAAATTTCTTGCAAAGTAAATTCTGAGTGTGAATATATAACTTGTATTTGGAAAAGAAAACCAAAAAAACAGTTTGAGTTTTTAATAAATCCAGCCCCGTGAAAGGGAGTTTGTATTATACAGTAGGGACTTAGAATTTGCAAATTCAATGTTTGCAAATTCAGTTTTTGCAAGCAGCTGAGTGGCCACTTCCCACAGGACCCCAGGTAGGAGCGCTGACAGCCACCGCTTCCAGTGTCACACTTCCTTGAGAAATAGGTATAGTGGTTAGGCCTTTTTCACTATCATGGTTTCTCTTCTAGGCATGATGCTGAAATACATCTTGAATAAAGGAGATTTGATGACTGCCAGACACATTTTTAAGCCTTGAACTTAGATACTGCCATGATTAAAATAAGACGTAAATATTTGAATTAACCTTTTATAAGTGTTGCCTTTTATAATTATAATTACTAGGGAAGGCTTCTTAATTAAACAATATTTTAATGATCAGATTCAGTGGCTGAAGTTGTTTGTACATTTCCTTTTCATTTACCCCAGCCACAGGCTATCAATTATGTTTTACCTCCTACATGGAATATCCAATTTGTAGATGCAGAACCCAGTAATATTAATCAAAGTACAGTTCAGTACAAAATTCACAAACGTGATATGAATCATGCACTGAAATAGGTGTTAATGACAGATTGTACTCATACATAAAAAGATTTTTAGGAATAAAATAGTAATGAAACATAGCTGTTGCACAAATTTTATTTTGTAAACCTAAGATTGCGTCATGTGTGCATATTTGTATAACAACACATGCACAATGTAACACTATAAAGGCTTGTGATGCTGCATTCTTCATAAATGCTTGAGTAACTAAGTTATGTGAGTCAAAACATACACAATCATATCTGATCTATACAACATATATACATCTGCACAAACCTGTTTTAGGAACATACTGTTTTGGTTAAAAAATACACTAATATATTATTCAGAATGATGTCTCTAGTAACAAGTTCCTTTTATCTCTGGATAACCTAACTGAAGTTTTGCTAACACCACACTTTCAAACGTTAAATCAAGATTCAAATAATCAGGGTATTTTTAATAGACAGTTTGGAGTTCTTATTTTCCTTCTGTTGTTCAAAGTTGTAGGGATCATGTTTTCAGGTTTTCCCCCTCAGTAATGATGCGGGGGGCGGCAGTAAATTATTTCAGATAATCTTTCGACTTCAAGAGCTGGGACTTTAAGAAAAATGCCAGCTATTGTGAGACCCAAGGTAAAATTGAGTGACAAGACTGTAGAGCTAAGGAGAAAATCTTTGTTCATTTTTTAAACTGTTTGTTTAACTGAACTAGTTCTTCCCTGTATAACAGATATGATTTTAACACAAATATTTGAATCTTTTGAGGCCACAAGTAATTTTTTTTTCAAGAAGGCTTTGTTTGAAATAATACAAGAATAAAATTTTGATTACAACACTACCTTTAAATTGAGAAAAGAAGATGTGCAAAAATTTTTACTCCCCCTTCAATTCCAACAAACTGAACTGGTTTGTTCGGAGACCAAAAATGTAAAGATTCATTGGAAGGAAAAAAAAAAAGTCTTTGTTCTCTGGGAGCTTATGAGTACATTAAAGCCAATGTTGCCAACTTTCTTTTAGTCATGATTAAATCAATTTGGAATTTTTTAACATATCCCTTTCTCAAAATGGACATCTTTTCCTATTATTGTCAATGAGGGTGAAGCTATTGGCTGCCATTTCCACATAGCTTATCTGCATGTAGAAGTGAGACTGTTTAACAAAGTTGGCAGCTACCTCACTCTATTTTCAGTGAGAATGAAGCCCTACCTACAGGCAAAACGGCTGCTACACTATGTTTTATGGACTGGATAGGACACAGGGACTGTGAGGAGCAGCAGAAACACTGTAAAGGGTGGATTGATAGACTGAGGGAGAGCGAGAGGGAGACTTAAGGGGTGCAAGGTGGTGTTTGATCTAGGGGAATATGCAGTTGGGGGGGTGGAGAGTGCAGGAAGCACATGGTGGTGCAGAGGACAATGTTGTTGATAGCAGATAAGGAAGCTGTGATTTTATCCCCTAACTTGGAGGTAGGGGGAAGTCTCCCAGTAGCCAGGGGAGGCAGTATTGTCAACGGTCAGATATTGCTTGTCATGGAATTTTTGGTGTCTATGGAAGGAGCCATTGTGATGATATGAGAACTTCAGGGTTAAGCAGATCAGCAGAGCTTAAGTGCCTGGGTACTAGGCCAGCATTGCCTCCATGTATGGCCCTATAGCAGAGAGAGATCACAGAACAATGGGAGGCAATGGAATGGGAGCTGGGGAAGTGGTGCTGCTGGTCCCAGGCAGAGATGTACTAGTTCAAGACAGAAACTGTGAATGAATGGCAGCTACTCTCTCCTCACACCTTAGATATGGAAAGTGAAGTTTCCATCTGAACAACCAAGGAGAAACATACATATTTCTGTACTTTAAAGGTCTATATTGAAGATGAAAATGTCACATGCAGACACTTGAATTGGAATTGAGGATAGTTAAAAATGAAAAGACTGCCTAAAAACTTAGGTTTAAAATAAACTGCCATGATTTTGTATGGTCCAGTTCATGATTTTTCATCTTTTGAGGCTGGCAATATTAAGCCTTTTTGTAGCTTGAGCTAGAGCTTTTAAAAATTCTGTAAAGCTTATTTTCAAGCTATTTGTATGCATTTTTCAACCCTCCTTCCCATCACAAGTCCTGTAGTACATCCCTTTATCATGTTCATTCCTGATTCTGCTAAAGCAGCTACTGAAACACATGTAGTTACTAGTATCAGAGAGGTAGCCATGTTAGTCTGTAGCTTCAAGAACAACAAGAAGTCTTGTGGCACCTTATAGACTAACAGATATTTTGGAACATAAGCTTTTGTGGGCATGAAAAAGCTTTCTCTGCCCATGAAAGCTTATGCTCCAAAATATGTGTTAGTCTATAAGGTGCCTCAAGACTTTTGTTGTGCATGTAGTTACTTCATCTAGTTCCTCACACTCTTTGTAGGCTACACTCTCATTGATGTCATTTGGGAATCTAGCCTGCAGAAGCACTACAAGATCCAGCTAATTTAGTTAAATACATCATCTTTCTCTGAGTTATTGAACTTAATGCATCAACTTTGTGGAGGGTTAAGAGGAAGCTAAAATGAAAAAATCCACATCGATGAACAACAGTTCTACAGTAACAGTAATTTGTTATAGCTTATGCAACCTTCACACATAAGCAGGATTGTAGATTTCAAACATCTGGAGAAGGAGATGTAACGTCCCCAGGGCTTCTGAGAGGCGAAGTGTTGAATGTGATTTTTTTTTCTTCCTTGGACAAGGGAAGGTGACCTGAGTGTTTTTCACAATGTCAGCTGGGTGCATTTGATATGCACTCCTGGTGAGGGGGCAGGAGATTATTAATTTTCACTTTCTTCCCAAACTTACACATTTCAGAGCTGTAAAGATATTTTACTCTCTATAAATATTTTAGTAACATTGAACTTGTCTTTGACCTCAACCACCCATTTCCCATGAAGAGTCAAAGGATGAGATGTGCAATGTTGGTCTACTTATACACATTAGATGTTTATAGCTGAAGAACTAGTACGTGTGTGCGTGTGTGTATGTCTGTTGGCAGGAAAATCCCACTGCAGTTTGATTAATCCAGGGGAAAATACAGTGTTGCCATACTTGTAAATTTAGAAAGCATGAGTCAAAACACATATTTATTATATGGGCTGTCAAGTTATTAAAATTAGTCATGATTAATCATGCAGTTAAAAGTTGTGATTAATTGCACTTTTACACAATAATACAATGCCATAATACCATTCATTTAAACATTTTGCTATTTTCTACATTTTCACAAAAAAAATTGGGTACATTTGCAAGGGATAATGCTTCCCGCTTCTTGTTTACTATGACATCTAAAGGCAAGAGCCAGTGCTCACATGGCATTGTTGGAGCTCGCATTGCAGGATATGTAAAAGCCAGAAGTGCTAACTGTTCATATCTCCCTTCGTGATTCAATCACCATTGTAGAGGATGTGTTCATACTGAAGAAAGGTTCTGCTTAAAAACAGTCCTAAGCATGGTGGATCAATCATGTTCATTCTCATCATCAGAGTCAGATGCCACCAGCAGAAGAATGATTTTCTTTTTTGGTAGTTTTGACTCTGTAGTTTCCACCTTGGAGTGTGGTTCTTGTAAGACTTCTGAAAGAATGTTTCATGGGTCCTCCCACCAAAATTTTGGAAAGCATGTCAGATTCTTAAACCTTGGGTTAAATAACTAAATATCACCTAGGTGGCCAGTGTTCCAAAAAGAAAATTATTTTCTATTCTGTACCAGATAGAAGATGAGTGTGCTGTCTGTCAAGAAGATGAATACTTTGTGCACCTTGTTTCCTTATTGTCTCCTCTTGGCATTTCTGACACTAGTTTGCATGTGCAAATGGTACGCTGGAGATGCCACTGACGCTGTGAGAAGGAAGCATTATGGAGAGATGCTTCTCCAGAGACGCAGTGGGTGTCAAGGAGTATGGATAAGAAACTTTAAATTTTCCCAAACCACCAATTTTAATATAGTATAAATCACAGGTCCTGTGGAAGCCTTGTGTGATAGCCACACTGCAACTCATGCACCCACTGAGTGTTGCCCTGGAGAGTCCAGCCATTGGTTCCCCCTGCTTACCAGTTCCACCTCAGATTATCATTCAGTATAGTGAAATCAAAGACTACTTAGATTGAAGAGGATTCTTATGAAACGTGCTGTTCCTTTTTAAAACCCAGCTGTCCCACTGAGTAACAATTTAAGGTGGGATTCATTTTTGCTTTACGCAAAATATATTGAAAAACTATCAGAGGGGTGTAATGAAAAATCTAAGCCAGCATTTTCCTTGTGTGGCAGACCTCAGAAACTCTTGTAATATAAATAACAGAAAAATTTCATAAATAATGTAATTAGTACTTAGGCACATGGTAAAATTCAACTAATTGGAGAGTTTTCAGTGCAAACACACACAAAATAACCCTTGTTCTTTCAGATTGTGGTGGTGTGGCCATGCTCGTACCAGCCAGAAACCAGGTAGATGAGATACTATCCATTGTTGGAGAAACTCTAGTTGGCAGTCCTGCTGACAGGGAGATACAAAGGGGGCATTGGCCCCTGGGCTGGACAATTCAAAAGGGCCCAGGGCTCCTAACCACTGCTGCTGCAGGAGTGGCAGTAGCCAGAGAACCAAGCTCTTTAAATGGCTACAGGTGGCTCTCAGGGCTGAATGGAGGTCGAGTGGAGGTTGAGTGGCTGCCCCCAGCACCATCCCTTCCAAGAGTGTGGAGGTGCTTCATTCACCTTTCCCAGCAGCCCAGCAAATCTGTCAGCACCCTGTCTCGTGCTGAAGGAGACAAGCTTTCAAGTTTGTAAAGAGCTCGTCTCCATGCATGTTTAGTCCCATAGAAAACCTGCATAGAATTGTGTCACCACCTGACCTTGTATACCTGATGGATCTAAATACTGGATTTCTATTTAATAAAAATAAATAAATAAATAAATCAAAAAGCTTAAATGTCAGTCTAAAAGCAGAGCACCAACTACAATAAAATGTCATTATGACATGTCAAAATACATTCTGAAGTCAGAAGATAGAGAAAGACTGCATTTTAAGGTCAGTTTTTGTTTGAGTTCACAATAGGTTCATATGCCTGTTTACTTACGTACATATGTAGCTTTAGTGAATAAACTAACTTAAAACTGCTTCATTAATGCAAATAACTGTCTAGGCAAATAAACTGAATGCAAATGCTGAAGTAATCTCTCAAACAGTGCTTTAATCTCAACATTTATTGTGAAGAAGGGGGTTTAATTCAGGGTTAGAACATATCTGAATCTAAAGTAGATCCAGTAGTATGCCCATGTTATGGGTCTGATGAGCTATAGTTTGGCACCCTTTATAGTAACTTTACCAGTAAAAAATGAGTACAAGCTGTTATCAAACAAGATAATGATAAGGTCTTCTATCCACTATGTGCATGTGTAAATGATTACATAAGGTGCGAGGCAGCACAGAAATCAGTCATCTAATGTAGTAATTCGCAGAGAAGCTTGCAGTTTTGCACACAGGTCATCTGTGAAACTATAGGTAGAAGTTCTACAGGTCTTTCTTGCCTAGCACTTAAAATTAAACAAAGAGGTTGCTTTTGATTTATTTGTGTGTGTGAATCTGTTTCTAATATAAATATTACTGTAGTGAGTAGTAAGAGTGGATTTATTATGACACTGGCCTAAAAGGGAGGATGCTTACAGTGCCATAATATATAGGGAAACCATGCTTGCGTGCAAAAAGTTCAGAATCTTAACATACAGTATATTGGATTGTAATGTTAGAGATTCAAAAGCATTCTAGCATAGGAGTAATTGGATTTCTTGGATTTTCTTTTTCAAAATAGGCTGCTTAAATCATTCAAAAGGAAATCATAGCAGAAAAGAATTGGTGAAGAAATGCATTGTAACATGCTGTTTCAGGGCTTACAAAATAAGCATCATAGAGTACAATTATCAGCAGTAGTGTTCAGCTGTTGAGATATCACAGATCTAGTTTTCAGCTTTGTACCTCTGCAAAAGCTTGTAGGAAGGCACATCAACATATGCAATTTTTTCCTTCTCTACTGAGGTGGTCATGTTAAAATGGCTCTGATTTTTGTAGAAAATTTCAGGAAAATTAGGTGATTTATCTTTGCTGGTTGCATACACTAAGCATACATATTTAAACTTGCTCCCTTAATGAGGGAGCAGTTGTCTTGACTTCAGCAGAATTATCACTTCCTCCTTACACCAGGTCTCAACTGGGTCTCAAGTCACAGGTTATGAAAAGCTCTTTGTTTATTTCTAAGGAGAAATTCTGTGCTCAGCTATCCGCATGAGTAGGGTGACTATCTGTGCCATTTTGGACAGGACAGCCCCATATTTCAGGCACCAGAAAGGCATCCCAATTTATTTTACAAAGGGGTTAATTGCACCACATTCAGCCCCCCCCCCGCCCCCCGAACTGCCCTTTGCCCCTGATCAGCACAGGCACAGCTGCTGGACAGAGGGCATGTACTCGCGTGCTCTCCAGCCACATGTACAGCTGGAGGAGGGAGGCAGCTGGGGGTCCGACATAGGGGAATGTTGGAGTGCGGTGGCACAGCTGCCAACTGGTTCCACGCTACCCATGGCTTGCGGGGAGCTGGGAGGAGCCCCAACACAGCTGCTGCACTGCTTGGGAAGCCGGGGAGGTCCCCTGTGGGGCAGCAGCTCCATTCCAGGCTCCCGGTGGCATGGGTCATCCAGTAACACCACACCCCTTCTGCAGGGCAACCACCCCTGCAAGGGTAAGCTTCCCTGTGGGCAGCAGCCCCATTGCAGCACCCCATGGCACTGGGCAGCCAGGAAGCTGCACTTGCTTGGCAGCCACAGCTGGAGAGCCGCACCTTCCCCTCCCAGAGAGTCCCATATTTGGCTTTGGGTAATATGGTTATCCTACACATGAGTGCACATGAGGACATAGCTCGGTTTCACGTGTTTGTCACTGAGATGGTACATTTAAAAACAGGGGGAGGAATTCTGCTTTCAGTTACACTGGTGTCAGTGAAAGAAGAGTGGCTCACAGAGGACTTCAGGGCTGCAAATGCTTTCAGCAGGCAGTCATGTGTGTGTTGCTTTTAAAGAACATGTTGTTTTCATTGTCTGTTTCATTATGCCTTATTATTAACTAGATGTGACATGTACCAGTAACAGACCCAGGGCTAGATTTAGAAAACGAGTAATGGCAAATTCCTTCCACAAAATATTTAGGGATTTTAGCAAAGCACATTGGAAACAGTATTCAGAAAACAAAGTTAAAATAAATGAACTTTCGCTTACAATAGCTTTGGCTTTAAAGACAGAATTTTATCAGTTTTTTTTCTTTTGAAAAGATTGACATGGTTCTTCTTTGCCTGCATAGCTCCAGGACACATTCATAAGAATGAGACCACTTTCTCCACTGCCTTTTGATGCTACACAGGATCTTCCTGAAGCTAAGTCTGTGCATGGGTATAGGGAAAGCAAGGTTCTGTCCCCAACACTGCACCAGCCACCCAATGTAAGCAAGTTGGTTGGGGAGTGGGTGGTGATGTGGCCTCATTTCGTCTCCTTTTCTGCCCCCAACATAGTCAACTAGAAGGACTGGCTGGGTTCAATAAGCAGAGGTATGTTGCATCCTGCAAATGGCTGACAACCCTGTATTTTCCTAAGCAGGAAAAGGGACCTTAGGTGTAAATGTGTTTCACAGCATGTCTGTGCCTTCTTGTGCTGCTTCTAGGGCAGCAGAATACAGATTATCCATACTCAAAGTATTTAAAGGATTTTGAAGTGGGGCAAAATGAATACTGATGAACCTCTAGAGGTCTGGAGATCAGTGGGTGAGATGCAAATGAGCATCCCTAATGTGGTAAGAACAGAGTTTTTGAAATAGAAATCTCAAGCTTCCTCATGAAATTTTAGCACTTATACTTCCAGGCCAGGTGAGACCACAAAGCACAGAGACATGAAAAAAGTAACCCAAGGAGAGGATATAGTGTTTCATGCGAGGAAATGGCTATTTTAAATAAGTATAGACAAAGTGGAAGGAATTTGCCATTACTCGTGTCTGTTTCATTATGCCTTATTATTAACTAGATGTGACATGTACCAGTAACAGACCCAGGGCTAGACGCAGCTATAGACTAAAAGATATTTTGGAGCATAAAATTTCGTGGGCAAAGACCTGCTTCATCAGATGCATGAGTGGGGGGTGAGGGGTTCAGGAGTGTTTGAAAAGTGGAGTCCTAGTAAAAGGGACGGCCAGAGCTGACAAGGGCTATTCAGTCAGGGTGGAAATCGCCCATTATCAGTAGTATAGATCAAGAGAGGAGAAAAAACAAGTCAGGTCACTCAGCGGGGATGTGGCACATTGTCAGATTCTAATGTGGAGTTGTGAACTTCCATCACAGAGAAACTGTTTTTATAAGGGGCTACTGGCCATCACATACAGGCCCCAGCTAAAGCCTCTCCAATGCATCATCAGGGATCTGCAACCCATCCTGGACAATGATCCTTCACTCTCACAGACCTTAGGAGGCAGGCCTGTCCTTGCTTACAGAGAGCCCGCCAGCCTTAAATTCTCACCAGCAACTATAGACCACAACACAGTATGTCTAAACCTGGACCCAATCCCTGCAACAAACCCTGCTGCCAATTCTGTTCACATATCTACACCAGCGATACCCACCATACCATCAGATGTTCCTTTACCTGCTACTAATATACATCCATTATACTTATTACATCTACTAATATAATATATGCCGTCATGTGCCAGCAATGCCCCACTGCAATTTTCATTGGCCAAACTGAACAATCTCTATGTAAAAGAATAAATGGACATAAACCAGACATCAGGAACAGCAACATACACAAACCTGTAGGAGAACATTTCAATCTCCCTGGGCACTCAGTAACAGATTTAAAAGTACCAGTCCTACAAAAAAAATCAAAAATAAAATGGAGAGAGAAATCTCTGAGCTGCAATTCATTTGCAAATTTGACTTCATCAGCCAAGGATTAAACAGAGACTGGGAGTGGCTGGTACCTTACAAAAACAGTTTCTCTGTGAAAGCAAGAAAGCAGTCCAATAGCACTTTAAAGACTAACAAAATAATTTATTAGGCGATGAGCTTTCGTGGGACAGACCCGCTTCTTCAGAAGAAGCGGGTCTGTCCCACGAAAGCTCATCGCCTAATAAATTATTTTGTCAGTCTTTAAAGTGCTACTGGACTGCTTTCTTGTCTTCATAGTATATAGACTAGCACAGCTATCTCTCAGTTTTTCTCTGATGGAAGTTCACACCTCCACATTAGAATCTGACAATGGGCCACGTCCCCCCTGAGTGATCTGATTTGTTTGTAATCCTCTCTCAATTTTTACTACTGCTAATGGGCCATTTCCACCCTGACTGAATAGACCTTGTCGGCTCTGGCCCTCCCTTTTACTGGGACCCCACTCTTTAAAAACTCCTTTGAACCTCCCCCCCCCCACCACCACTCATGCATCTGATGAAGCAGGTCTTTGCCCACGAAATCTTATGCTCCAAAATATCTTTTAGTCTATAAGGTGCCACAGGACTTCTTGTTAACTTGAAAGTGTTTTTCTTAAAAACCTTCTTTTGTCACACTACTTATTAATGAATCCCGTGGCTATATATATATATGAAACCCCATTATATTACCTCTCTACCTCTCCCTCTTTTCTGAAGAGTATCTGTCCATCTATATGGATATAGGCTGTGAGATTTTTCAGGTAAGGATGGTTCCTCAAGTATCTAGAAAGTGGTTACTGCTTCATGGGTGCTACCACCCCGAAAAAAGGTCTGTGTAGTTCAGGAAAAAAACAAATTCCTCAGCAGCTACAGGCCAAGAAAGATGTGTGGGAAGGTGTGGGGCCGTCATTGGATGAGAGAGGTAACCTAGTGACAGATGATGTAAGAAAAGCTGAAGTACTCAATGTTTTTTTTTGCCTCAGTCTTCATGGACAAGGACAGCTCCCACACTAAGATGGTAGACAATGCAGTATGGCAAGGTGGAGAGCAGCCCTCGGGAAGTAATGAGTTAAGAGCTACTTAGGAAAACTAGATGTACACAGATCCATGGGTCTGGATTTAATGCACCCAACAGTATTTACGGAATTGGCAGATGTCCTTGCTGAGCCATTGGCTATTATCTTTGAAGACTCTTGGAGATTGGGAAAGATTCTAAATCACTGGAAAAAGGCAAATGTAGTGCCCACCTTTAAAAAAAGGAAAGAAGAACAATCCAGGGAACTATGGACTGGTCAGCCTTACCTACGTCATTGGGGAAATAATGGAGAGGATCCTCAAGGAATCCATTTTGGAGCGCTTGGAAGAGGGGAAAGTGATCAAGAGTAGTCAGCATGGATTCACCAAAGGCAAGTCCTGCCTGACCAATCTGATTAGCTTCTATGATGAGGTAACAGGCTCTGTGCATATGGGAAAATCAATGGATGCGATATACCTTGACTTCAGCAAGGCTTTTGATACAGTCTCCCACAACATTCCTGCCTGTAAGTTAAGGAAGTATGGACTGTATATATGGACTGTAAGATGGAAAGACAGCTAGCTTGATGGTGGGGCCCAGCAGGTAGTGGTCAGTGTCTCAATATATGGATGGTGATCAATTTCAGGTGGAGTGCCCCAAATCTCTGTTCTGGGGCTGGTGTTGTTGTATCCTCAGCAAGTTTGCAGGTGACACAAAGCTCGAGAGAATGGGACATATGTTGGAGGGTAGAAATAGGATCCAGTGTGACCTGGATAAATTCTAGGATGTGGCCAAGAGAAATCTGGTGCGGCTCAACAAGGAGAAGTGTGGAGTCCTTCACTTGGGACGGAAGAATGCCAAGCATTGTTATAGGCTGGGGCTGACTGGCTAAGCAGTAGTACAGCAGAAAGGGATCTAGGGATTATGGTGGATGGAATGCTGAATATGAGAAAACAGTGTGCCCTTGTAGCGAAGAAGGCTAATGGCATTCAAGCAGATCTAGAAAAGTGGTTGTTCCCCTCTGTTTGGCACTGGTGAGGCCACATCTGGGATATTGCAACCAGTTTTGCTCCCCCCACCCAGTATAGAAAGGATGTGGATGTACAGGAGCAGGTTCAGTGGAGAACAATGGAAATGATTAAGGGGCTGGAGCACATGACCTATGAGGAGAGGCTGAGGGATTTAAACTTATTTAGTTTGCAAAAGAGAAGACTTAGGGGTGATTTAGTAGCAGTCTTCAACTTTCTGAAGGGGCGCTCTAAGGATGATGGAAAGAAGTTGTTCTCAGTGTTGACAGACAGCAGAAGAAGGAGCAATAGTCTGAAGTTATGGAAGGAGAGATGTAGGTTGGATATTAGGAAAAAACTACTTCACCAGGAGGATGGTGAGGCACTGGAATGCATTGCCTAGAGAGGTGGTGGAATCTTCATCCCTAGAGGTTTTCATGTCCCATCTTCACAATGTTCTGGTTGGGATGACTTATTTGGGGGTTGATCTTGCTTGAAGCAGGGGGCTGGACTCGATGACCTCCTGAGATCCGTTCCAGCCCCCTGATTCTATGATATGAAATATACAAGCATTTGACACAAAAAATAAAATCATATATGGAAAAGCATGCTAAATAAATGATTGATGGCTTCTGTGTTCACTAGACTGACATTAAAATTACACGAGTAAAATTGATAAACCATAAAGTCAGAATCAGGAGAGCATCAGACACAATGTAGAAAAATGTAGCCATTCAGTAGTTCAATGAATAGATTAAGTCTCGAAAGGTATAGAAATAACAAAGACAAGAAATATATGAGAAAGAATGAGAAATATATGGCTGAGGTAAATTAAAGGAAACCCTCATCTTCCATTTATAGAAGGCCCACTTTCACATTGCTTACTTATGAGTTATTCTTATGTAAACAGTTTCATTGACTTCACTGGTATGGCTTATGAGAGAAATGGCTGAAGGGCTGGAGTCACCATAAGGCTTTTTTTTAAATCACAAGATTCAAGAGAGATTCACGAGATTTAAGAAAGAAAGCTTTACCCCCAAGCCTACTCTGTGCTTCCTAACAACCAACATGTTATGATTCCTGTTACCACAACAGCATAAAAAGGCAATGGTAGGGGGTGAAGGAAGAGGAAAGTGGGATATTTCATACTCCTTGAAAGAAAATACAGCATAGTGACCATTTAACATCAGGTATGAGTGCTATAAATATGCCATTGGAAAATTATCTGAATATGAAATTGCAGTTGCGAATAAAAGTTTAATGTTTTAGACCCTTAAAATCCAGCAAAGTCTCTTGCAGAGTGTTACAAGTGTAAAAGAAACCTAATTTGAAGCTTCTCTTTGCAAATAATCCAAATACTAAAAACACAGTTGTGAACACAGATATAATCGGTTTGAATGCATATAAAAGGAATATCGTATTCAGAAATAATCCATCTTTAATTCACCTGTTACTAACTCTACCTTGTTAATAGTTTGTTTATATATATATATAAAGGTGAGCAGAGTTTAAATGTTTTGAATATTCAACCATCAAATGTTAGATTTAAAAATCAGACCTCTACTGCCTCCCAAAGTAATGCATGGTATTTATCACAATGAATCAAAACATTATTCTGAGTGAATGTGGCACTTACGGTAGTAATAATGCATGAGGTTAAGTATCCAGCCAAAGGTATAATTTACTTTTGCAACCTCTTACAGACAACTGAAGTGTCATCTCATTAATTTGCTGAAAACTCAATATCGGTACCCCTTTCAAATGTTACTAAAGAAAATTATTGGTATTTCAAATGAGACAGTATTCAGTCCCTAATGTGAAGCCATTTAAACCAACTATTAAATCTAATGGCTTTGTAAAATCCATACATGTAAGTTGATCAACAGAAACATCAGCAGTAATATCTTCAGAAACTGTAAAGATATTTATAATTGGCTAATGTAGTCAACATTAACATCTCTTTGTGCTAGATGCTATATAAACAGAGACTGACACAATCCCAATGACAAAGAACGTACAGTCTGAGGCCGTGGTGCTGCAGATTGTACTGCACGAACTCAGGAACCTCTGGGGAGTAACTGGAAAGATGAGGACCTACCTTTAAGCATAATATAACTGGCATTATGGCAACATGAAAAAAAGTGGAGGCTCGGAGGAGAAGGAAAATGAAATAAGAACCTTTGTTTTATAGGCCAACTATATGCGCAAAAGAGGGAAGGTTATCTGATGGATCGGCAATCGGTTACAAGATAAACAAAGGGAGGGAATTAATGGTCAGTTGTCACAGTGGAGAGAGGTAAATCAGAGGGCTTCCCAGGGATCTGTCCTGAGGCCAGAGTTGTCCAGCATGTTTATAAATAATTTGGGAAAAGGCGAGGTAGCAGATTCGGGGGATGTTACAAATTTACTCAAGAAAATTGTGGTCAAAGCAAACTGAAGAATTATATAGGGATCTCACAAAACTGAGTGACAGGGAAATAAAATGGCAGGGGAAATTCACTGTTGATAGCTATCCAGTAAAGTTTGTTGCAGATCATAGTGCCAATTACATATACAATAAAAGGGGTCTGAATTATCTGTTAGTACTTGAATAAGAGATCTGGGAGTCAGTGTGGACAGTGTTCTGAAAACATCTGTTCACTGTGTACTGACAGTCAAAAAAAGTTAAGACGAACTATTGGGAAATTGATAAATAATAAGACAGCAAAATATCATGGCAGCACTGTAAAAATCCATATTACAACCACACCTTGAATAGAATATACAGTTCCAGTCACCCTATTTCAAGAAAAGGTATGTTAACATTGGAAGACATACAGAGAAGGTCAACAAAAATGATTATGGCTATTGAACAGCTTTTGTATGAGGAGAAATTTAAAAAACTGGCACTGTTGAGCTAAACAGAGATAGCTAGAAGTCTACAGAGTCATGAATAGTGTGGAGCCAATAGATGCTAATTATTACTCATGGCACAAAAACTAGGGGATCGCCTGATGAAATTGTTGGGTGGCAGGTTTAAAACAAGCAAAAGGAAGTACTACTTCACATGCTGACTGTGAGGCAGATGGAATTCACTGCCAAGAAAGAATAAAATAAAAGTATAAGTGGGTTACAAAAAGAATTAGATAAGTTGCTGGATGCATCAATGGTTATTAGTGAGGATGGTCAGGGATGCAACCCCATGGATTGGGTTTCCCTAAGACTCTGACTCTCAGCTGCTGGGCTTGTATGATACAGGATGTATTTGATAATTGTCCTATTTCTTTTCATTCCTTCTGAAGCACCTGGCATTTGCCATTGACAGATGACAGAATATTGGGCTGAATGGACCATTGGTTCGACCCAGTATGGTCAATATTTTGTTATGTTCAAAGCTATATTATGTGGGTTTCTTTTTTCTTCGAAGTATAAAGTACAAATAACACACAAATGAAGGGACTATAAGTAGCCACTGAAAAGTGGTGAAACAGCCTGGTAACAAATTTGAACTCTCTTCTTTATATTAATTGTCACTGGTTAGTACATTTATGTGCCCAGACTATTAGCAGTTGAATATTATCTGAGAAAGAAAGATGTGAATCTTAAAGTAGATCCCATTTTTTTCATTTTGAGATAATTGTCCCAGGTATTTCAGTCAGTGTTATTTGGTCAACCTTGCATGCTAATTTGGTGTTAAATTGTTAATCTGTTTCAGAGATAAGGTAAATGATGTTTCAAATCCTGACCCTTTCTTGTCCACAAAGTTTGGTACCTAATCTGTGTTAAGTATTGGAGGGATAGCTGTGTTAGTCTGGATCTGTAACAGCAATGAAGGGTCCTGTGGCACCTTATAGACTAACAGAAAAGGTTTGAGCATGAGGTTTTGTGAGCACAGACTCACTTCATCAGATGCTGGTCATGGAAATCTGCAGGGCCAGGTATAAATAAGCCAGAGCAAGGCTGGGGATAACAAGTTAGCTCAGTCAGGAAGGGTGAGTCAGGAAGGGTAATCTGTGTTGTGGATAGTGTGTGCCCCATAGGGGCCTCGTTAGTAGACCTGCACACTTGCTTTCTCTGCTGTTCCTCTCCACCACTCCCACTCCAGTGCCTTCCAACTCCCTTGCAAATTTCTGTCTTATCGGCATGCAACCAGCTTTAACATTCCATGACATCTGCTCGTGAAGTTTCATACATCCTTCATTCTTTCCATCATGCCCTGGTGTATGTTGCCACACCATGTGCTCACATTTGTTATTTAGACCTCTTTTCAAAAGAGTTCATCCATGCTGACGCTCTTTGCCCCACTGAAGTTTGGTGTCAGATTGCGGCTCCATCTCAGTAGCTTGGTATTAGCTTAAATCCCAATCATTTTTTGTTATTTTTTTCAAATTGGAAAGAGTGCCTGTGTCATTTAAAACCTTTTCTCTAAAGGTAAACAATCAGGGGCTGTTTGCAGCCACTGAAATGGGGTAGAATTTCCCCTCTAGCTAGTTAAAGATGAAAACTAGAATGTGTTACCTTATCTGCCTTGTCATTCAGGAGGAGTGTCATTATAATGACTCCTAATTTATTCATAACGAGATGAGAGCACACGAACGTTTTTATACTGAAGCATTACATTGCTTTCTCAGGTAAGGAATTCTGCTTTTGTCAGTAGTCTTCCTGATCCTTGTAGGTGACCGTTTTTTGGCCTGGAACATTAGATTTAATTTCTTATGTTTCATCACATAAGTACAAATTTATATATTGTATCTGTCCATTTAAATGTCTGTGTAAACTCCATGATAAAAATAAACAATACAGAACAGAGTGAAGCATATGGGTGGCATCAGTACTCAACTTATAGCAATCCTTAAGAGAAGTAGTGGTTGAAAACAAATTAGCTTTTATCCAAGCCTCTCTTTAAAAAGATCAGAAGAGTGACTTGTGAAACCAGTAATCGAAAGCCGGGAAGTCAAACTTTCCAAAGTGTGCCACCCACCCATTGTCAGTGGCAGCTGTTGCATGCTGAGCTCTTCACAATAATCTGATGCTATGTTTTCTTCTGAGTTGCACCTGAGCAAGAAAGCTTTTCAGTCTTGTATGTTCCGAAGAGTTGATTTTAATGGTGTAACTCCTCTATATCTAAATTGTATAGTAAGGGGGGAAACTTAGAAATCTGTTTACCATGGAAAAAGACAGAATTTTCATTTTAATAGAAAATCTTCAGGTTTTACGTTGTCAAAACCCAAAAAAAGAAAACCATATACAGTAGAACTCTATTTATCTGAGCCGCCATTGTTCAGCAGTTCATGTTAACCAAACTGGAAATGTCAGCCTAAGCTCTTGGGATGTCAGCCCTAGGTGATGGGACTCATTACTGTGACTAGGGAAACTAAACTCCAGCATTTCATTTTAATTGAGGAAAAATGTGGTTAAAATATATTTCTCACAGGAAAATAAATTAATCATGTGAAAGCTAGGATCCCTGGTAGTGGAGGAGGAGATAGCAAGCACAAAGTTTTATGGTGTATCTAATATCAAAAGAGATATGGAAAATATAAACTATCTATAATATACACTCAGCAGATGTTAATGTCCAGAAATACAGTAAAACTAATAAAAGGGCTACATAAGCTGATTGTGTTGCGGTTTACATTTACACTGAAATAAAATTGTTAAGAAGATGCATGCTTAAAAGGCCTCAGGAGATTTGGGAAAACTTTGACAGGAGAAATCAGAAGTGTGCAGTCCAGTGAAGAATTAAACTACTGGGAGTAATAATATGGGCTGATGCACTCAATATAGCAGTAATGCCCTCCGAGAAGGATAGGAAATAATTCAGTTCCTCTAGGCTGCACAGAAGCTAAATACAGTATGACAAGAAATAGTAGCAGTACTCATTATGTCTGATTGCTAATTACCCCTTTGAATGATTCAGTTATGCCTGCTACTAGATAATTAGTTTAGTAATTTATGGCTGCAGCACAAACTAGTATTTTAATTTTCACTGCACAATTTTCACAACACCTACAGTTCAGATAATACCTCCCTTTTTTATTCAATTTTAAATTGCTTTTTTTGATAGCCTATGGGGGGAAGAAATCAATTATTTCAATTTTCTGTCATAGTTTTAATGATAAATTATTTACTTGTATAGATTTTTTTTCAAATCTAAACCGTACAAAGGTAGCAAACATCTTTATGTTCTACTTGGACTACTGTTACTTTAGAGATTTGAGACCTGACCCTGCAAGCCTTTATTCATGTGAGTAATAGTACTAAGACGTGCCATGTACGTTGGACAAACTCGATAGTCTCTGTGCCAAAGGATAAATGAACACAAATCTGACATCAGGCATTAGAATGCACATAAACCCGTGGGAGAACTTTTCAACCTCCCAGGGCATGCACTAAAGGATTTAAAAGTATCCATTCTTCTTCAAAGGGATTTTACTACAAGATTACAGAGGGAGACATCTGAATTGGAATTTATTTACAAATTTATCACATTTAACCTGGGCCTGAACAGAGATCTCAACTATCTTATGCATTTCAAGGGCATTTTTCCTACCTTTTGATGTTCACAGGAATGGGACATATCCTGCTTAATTTGCTTCATTAATTGGTCCTACCAGTGACAGATAATCCTCTTTTCTTTCCCTTTCCTTTTCCTCCCTGTCCCACTGATCTATACTATAGATATCCTGGTTTTATATTTTGCCACTCTATTTAACTGAAGAAGTGTTTTTTACCCACAAAAGCTCAGAAACCTAATACATTTGTTGGTCTGTAAGGTGCCACAGGATGGCATGTTATTTGTACTAGGACTAGTCACTCGAACAAAGTTAGTCCTGCATGTATTTCCAAATTGCACCATTGTGGCAAATTAATAGTTTTGGGGGTTTGAACTGTTTGCATTATTGCACAGACATTTCCTTGTGTTCACTGATATGACACTATCATAACAGTGATTGGCCCTTCTCGCATCTAGGAGACTGCAATGATGAATGCAACAGTATTTACGTTTCAGAAGGTGCTGGTCAGTGGGATTGAACACTTCTTGGGGTCAGCCCTTTTATTTGTTAAAAAAGATCAGCTATCAGGCTTACGTAAGCTAAGCCTTATGTAATTTTACAAGTTATTCAGAGATGTATATTCAGTAATTTTGAGATCCGTATTCTTCTGTAATGAACTTTCAACCTGGTAATTTGGATGATCTGTGCACCTGCATTGCCAATGTGGTATGATATTCTGAATTAGTGGAGGATGAATCTCAGAGGATTTTAATATACGGTTCTGTGTATGCAAGCATGAAAGAGTTCAGATGTGTATTGAACCTTATGCAAAATATGTACCCTGACTTTGTAAAACTCAACTGGAAATTTTACCTAGAAACAGCCTCCTTGTATTATTTCAGCTCCTCAGCCACTAGGTCCAGCATGAACTAGGAGTTACAGAGGCCCACAAATAATGGAAACTTCTTTCTAACACTTTTTGAATCTTCATTATGGATTAGTGCTGGACACAAACAGTGAGAAGTCCTGTGGCACCTTATAGACTAACAGATTTTGAGTCTGTAAGGTGCCACAGGACTTCTCTCTGTTTTTGCAGATACACACTAACACAGCTACCCCTCTGATGCAGGGCACAGTTTGAGTACTGAATAAAACATTAGGTCTTTCCTTTTTATGACCAATATATCTTTTTTACCCATCCTCATTCTACATTGGTTAAAGGATACTGCCATTGCATGTTCCTTTCTTGAAAGGCTGGACCACCTCCATTTGGTAAACGTTGACAATATTTATTTAAATCAGCCGTTTGACCTCAGTAGCCTGTTAGTGGGGTTTTCTCAGTTGTCCCTTCCCCCAAAAAATCTCCATCTCAGCTTTCATTGGGGGAAAAAATCCCAAAAATGGGGGAGGGTGTGTAATTCTGCAGCTGGCTTTTCTGATTGAGAGTCTGTCCTGGTTTGGAAGCACACTGCGAAAATGGCACACAGCCCACAGCAGGCGAAAATGGCCATACAGCCCCTGAGGCAGCATCAGGAATTCCGACATCTGTAGTAACCTGCTCCTCTTCATGGAGTACTCTGTCTGGTACGAAGTGACGAGAGAGGGAGTAGCAGAGCCATGACTCTGTTGGCTTGTATTTCCAGGGGAGAAAGAAGGATGAATTCTTGAAGGCAGGGAGTGGACTTCTACCATGCTGCTATGTGGGCATGCAGCATAGAAGAGAGAAGAAATATATAAGCAGATTTATTACTATGGAGTCCGTACTGGAGGCTTTACCACACCAAATATATCCAGGCATTATGTAGGTGCATGGAAATGATTGCAATATAACAACCTACACAGCATGTACTGTGAGATTTAATTCACCAACATTTGTAGTGTGTTTGAAGATCATTGGATGGAAAGCACTCTACAGACACACAAAACCATCCTGAGAGCTATTATTTCAAGTACAGAGGCTTACAATCCACAGAATGATTTGAAGTAATATGTGAAAATAAATTATTGTACCCCTTCTGCAAAGTGATGTCACCAGCAGCAAGGACCATGTTTGATAGCTACGGGTTCTTCTTAACACTGCAGAAAACAACCAGCATAGTTGCGCACCCAGAAATCCGCACATATGAGCAAATTTGCCAGACTGAAGACTTTACTAGAGGTATTTACCAATATGTCTTTCTATTACATATAAAGATGGGGTTTTCTTCAGTCCTGTGTATTTTAACACCAGTCTGTCTCTCTCTGTGTGTATGAAAAATGACTTTCATTTCAGTCTCTGGTTCTTAATTTGATGTGATGTCACATTGTAAATGGAAGTGCTAGACTCAGGCATTCCTTTTTAAAAAAGGAAAAGGAAAAAGTGGGTGGGAAACCTCTTAACTTCTGTTTTGTACAGCTTAGCTTTTCACTCCTGACTTTCTCCACTTCTTGCATTCCTCAGAGACCTGTTATGCTTCACCTCAGTTTTTCTTAGTGCAAATGGCTGAATCAAAAGAAGAAAGTGAGATAAATGAATTCATCCCACATCATTTCGAGCTTCCTTCTCTGCTTTTCTCCTCTTTCTGTGCGAGTCTTTGCTTTTCTTTCTCTTGTACAATGGCAGGGTCACTCATCGCTGCACACTGTTTGGCCTTGGCAGGCTGAGAACTCTGAAATAACAGTGAAAAAGGCTGTTCGGGAATCGGGCAGCGTGCATCGCAAGGAGCACTAATAAGAGACTCTCAAATGTTGGGCAGCTTACATTAAATGAACAAGTAACCGTGACTCTGTAGGAAGGCGGTATTCTCTTGTACTCATATTTGCAATTAATCACCCTAAAAGACCCATTTTAAAAACCTAAAATACTGTAAGCATGAAATAATTTTTGCTTAAAAACTTGTTTATTTTTTTGGTTGTCTCCTGTAGCGTTTAGCGTTTCAGCTTTTATATTCCAAAGAGAGAGCACTGCACTGATCATTTGATTATGACAGCCCTCTTCGCAGAAGTAATTATGTAATTTTCTTGTTCAGGGACAGCAACAGAAATGCTTGGAATATCAAAGCAAGAATAAGAGCTCTCAAAATCTTTGCATTAACATTCCTATCACATTAACACTGTTGCTTACAAATCAGTTGGGACTAGCAGGCAAATATTTAGATTATCGAAATGAGATTTTCCTTATGGGCAACCATGCAGATTGTGTGGTGTTACTATAATATTGTGAAAAAATATTTCATGTTATAAGGTTGTCAGGCTTGCTTTTTTCTTGTTGTTTTGTTTTCACTGCAATCCAATAACATAATGTCCCACTGTTTGTGCTTGCAGCAAGCAGTACTGTCCTCTTACCCAATATTTACCAGCCGTGGATCAATGTTCTAAAGGGCAAACCTGACAGTGTTATTTCTGTGAACATCATGCTTGTGTTTATTACAGAATGAAACTCTGCCCTTTACAGCCAACAGTCTTGCTTTGATATGTGTGTTCTCTGACCCACTTAAATGCTTCCCCATAGGATGGACACAGTGACGCTTCCCCTTTACTACATACACAAGTGGAAACACACAGCTCCCTGTAGAGCAGGATAGCTAAGCATCATCCTGACCTTTCCAACTTTGTTCAGAGTGACAGGTTTGGGCATTTTTTTACCAGCTAAGTGGATGCTTGGCAGAGGTTTATATTTCTGAAGTTGTGACCACCAAGCTGTCCCTCCCCCCGTACTTGATATGCATTGCTAGTAGTAATGTCTATAGAAAAATAAAAGTATACTAAAAGCAAGGGGACTAATATTTTGACTATAGTTGGGTTGGTTTTGCTGCTAGAAACAAGAACAACCCCAAAGCCATTGTATCGATTCACGGAAGGATCACTCCAGGTTGGGACCTTCTAGTAACTCAAATATGGCATAGCAGCATGGTCATGTTGTAGGGGGAAATGGTCTGAGGAAAGTGTGTGGTTGAGTCTTCTTTGTGCCCTTGCAATAAAGCTTTTTTTTAGGGGCTCATGGTATTCAGTGGGATTTAGCAGCCTTCTGGATGCTCTAAATTATACTAGGAGACCACACTGGGGTACAACAAGCTTTAGGGGTATTTTTAAAGCCACCTTCATGGTCCTTGGTTATATCCAAGGACCTGACCAGTATATTTTCAGTACTATTCCTGGGGGACTTCTGCACCATTGTGCATATGCAGAATTAATTTCCCCTGCAGTACTTTTCTTGGGAGAATATAGAGTTTGCTGGTGAGGCACTGCACTTACACTCTTCCCGCTGGCGACGCTGTGGCATTTGAAGAAAGGGCAGCGAAGGAAACTGCATGCCTCGCAGCAGGGACTGGTGAGGTCGAATGGGCTGGACAGAGTGGGGTATATGGACTGCTTTGGTCGGGGGTGGGGGGTATCACAGACCATTTTTAGAAGAACTAGTGTGGGGCTGACTGAAGCACAGGCCCTAGAGCTAGTGAAGTGACAGCGCTGAGCCAGGGGCTGGATGTGAGACGGGGCTGCAGGCCACATAGGGACACGGGCAAATGTTCCTGCGTGAATGAAAGCAACTAGAGATCACCAAGGGCTGGTGTAGGGGAGGCTCTCGAACAATCCACTAGTCAAGAGGAAAACCTTCTCTGTACTTTGCTTTTAACAAGTAAAGCTGGGAAGCTGGAAAGAGGGAAGTCTCGAGTGAGAAGCCCAATGGCCCCAAACCGGGCATCCTCCTTCCCTTTGAGATGGCAAAATACCAGGTTTGGCTAGGGCGTGTTGTGGCCATCACACAGGCGGCTCTGTTCTAGGGAGGCTGGGAAAGAATCTCTTCTCTCACCACTAGATTAGCCTGTGTGTACTGTGTGGGTGAGGGGAGGTTTGCCTTCCCTGAAGTTGGTCGAGGGAGGGCTTTGTTATGGCAAATAGGGAAGGGAATTGGACAGTAATATTTCAACTCATTATGCAAGTGTGGGGCAGATGTCCGGTGCAGGGATACAGTGACCACATAGATGGCTTTGTAAAGGACTTAAAATGAGATGTTTGGCAAAGGAGTGGAATATGTAGTGTTTAGTTCTCCTATGACTGGCTCGGCAGGCAGGGCCAGATTAACTCTTCGAGGGCCCATGGCTGTTAGATTATCTGAGGCCACCTAGGTTATGGGATGTTGTCAAAAAAGGGGATCATCATACAGGAGGGGTCTTTGGGTTGAGACAGCAAGGGATATATGGGTGAAGACTCAAACTTGGGCTCTGGGATGGAGCTGTGGATGTTGTGTAGGAGAGGAGATTGAGGTGTGGGTGTGGGGTCTGAGAGGGACTTAGGGTGGAGGAGGGGGCTCAGTTCTGGGGCAGGGAGTTGGGGAGCAAGACACCTGGGGCAGCTGCCATTTGGTAGGGATGGGGGGAAGCAGGTGGTTCAGTGCAGGGCTGGAGCCAGCAGGTGGGGGAAGTGCAGGGACAGAGCTTCTCCAAGCACTCATGGTGATGCTGCTCCAGCCCAGCTGCAGGAATGGCAGCACATGGAGCTGCCTTCTCCCCTCCCTACCAGGCAGCACCACATAATGCACCGGGACTCTTGCCAGCCTGGGAAACTTCTTGCAAAGCCCCTGCCCACCTTTGCATGGATCCCTGGACTGCAGCCCCTAAAGTCTCATTATTAATCCTGTCCTACAGGCAGGAATTTCACCTCCATTCTTATTGTCCACCTTGGCCCACATTCTGGGGGAGAGTGGTAAGGTTCCAGCCATGGGGTGGCTGGGGCTCTTGGATGGAAAAAGAGGGGGTCTGTCAGAAACCCCTCCAGTAGATAGTGAATGAACATAGAAATGTACAGTACAGGTAATTCCATCTTCAGACATGTAATTATAAAGTTGTAGCATGATCAAAACCTTATTATGTATCTCCTGTCCTGTATTTCTCTTTTTGTTTTTATAACTGGAAAATGTGTTTTTTTTTCCTCTTTAGTAAACTTAAACTTTTGCTCACGGTCACTTACGCAACCTTCTCAAGTCAAGAAAGTAGAATTTACTTCATTTGCCTTTTCTCTCTTCCCTACTCTGCACACTCTGGTCTGTTAATTGAGAATTTATGGGAGCATAGGAGCATGGCATCACTTTTCTTATGGAAAACAAATGCATGTGTGTGCCAAAAAAAACAAAACCCTAAAACATTGCAGTGATTGTTTTGGGAAAAACAAACAAACAAACATGGATTGTAAAATGATAAAATGAACTTTGCAAAGGTAAGGCAAAAGTAGGTCAAAATGAGGGCCTGTTAATTTTAAGTCAATGGTCAGTTATATATCAATATTGATAAGTGTGTTATAGGGTCTTTTGGTTATTATCTATTTTTCATAATGTCACAATGCCCTAAACTGGTGCCTCCATATAATATACACCTTTCACTAATGAAACAGCATAAACCAGAATGCAGAGCAATGTAGCACATATAGTTCTACCAGGTCACTTTATTTTTACCTATTGTTGGTTTGTTTGTAGGAGGAGATGCGATAAGACAGTTTATCTGCAAGGAAACTAAGTTGGGTAAATGTCTTGCATTTTTTGAATGGGTTCCTTAGCATGTGGTAAAAAGAAAACCAGTTGAACATTGAAAGGGTTAATATAGATTGACCTGATAAGTTACTTATCTATGCTGAATAAACGTGTTTAAAATGTTTTAAAGTGTTACAGGAATACTTTATCCATACCTGATTATTTTTAATTGCGATGCAGAGACTCCTGTCTAGAGCTGGGAACTTGATGACCTCACTTAATCTGATCACCATAGCAGCTAAGTGCTATGGAAGACTGCAGAACCAGAAAATAGACTGTTTGTCTTTCATAGTGCATCTTTAAAGCAGACAGTATAAGATAGACATGTGGCAAGGTAAGTAAGCCGCAGCTGATAAAGGGTTAATAGGTCCTGTTTGCTCACTTGGTTCCTCAGGGCAGTATAAAAGGAAGGGAAAGGTAGTTCAAAAGGTGTGTTCTCTTCTTCTTGCCTCATGGAAGCTGGGAAAGCCTCTGTGGAAATAATTGCTTTGTGCTGTTCCGCAAAAGCAAGGAGAAGTCATGTGGCACCTTATAGAGTCATAGATTTATTGGAGCTTAAGTGTTCATGGGCAAAGACCCACTTTGTCAGATGCATAATGGGTCTTTGCCCACAAAAGCTTATGTTCCAATATATCTGTTAGTCTATAAGGTTCCACAGGACTTCTCGGTTTTGCGGGTACAGACTAACTTGGCTACCCCTGATACTTGTGTTTTCCATTGACTTCCTTTTGATATGGGTCTGTTTTGTAGATAATACACATATCCAGAGAAAATGTTTCAACAGGGCTAATGCTTGGCACTTTACTTCCCTTTCCTAGGCCATGTTAGTGCCTATCAGAATACGGTGACCAGAGCCACAGCTCCTTTAAGGGACTTGCTCACTATAACTAGAGTATATCAGCACACTACCTGATCACTAAAAGCAGCATGTCAATTGTTGGACTAGTAAAAGATCAGGGCCTGAGGAGAAAGAAGGAAATATATTTTAAAAAATTGGGGTAAGAGAAAATGGAAATATGTCCTGTTTAATCCCAACAATGCGGACTCTTCAGCGTCAGAAACCCATATAAAAAGATCCTTTGTTACCTCTATTCAGTGTTGAATTAATGCCTGTTTCCCTCTTTGTTCAAAGAACTTATTCTCTGTGGGGCTTGAAGGACAGAGCATATTTACCGAATCTTTGTTCTACAATATGCTGAAAATAGGTTAAAACGACTGATGACGAAAAAGGCTTCTGAGATTAAGGGTTGCAAAGGATAGTTAGAGTCACCAGTGGATAATAGACTTTTCACTTTTTCACTGTCCTCTGACATTCTTATTATTTCCACTGACCTGGGAATCCTGCCGATTCAGTTGAGACTGTGTCTCAGCAAAGTGATAATGCAACAAAGAAATGTGAAATTAATTGATGCTTTTGTTACAGGCAAAACACAGTATGCTTTCTGCAAATTACATAACCTCTGAACAATTACAAGGGGGTACTCTTAAGAATGATCCAAAGATTTCATTCACTAAGCACAACTCTTAAGGGCATTTGTTTTTCAATGTCAATTACACTGAGAGTAAAAACAAAATCATCATTCTTTTTATACCATAAGTGTTTCAATCCTGCTTTTGTTCACCTTACATTATTCTTCATTATATTTTACTTGTAGTACTATCTGTACAATATTCATTTAATTTAGATCACTGAATACAAATTATTTATGATGTCAAATAAAATCTCTCACTAAGTCAGTCTGTCAACAGACCAGCCTTTTGGAAAAACGAAAGGCATAATGGGGAGAAGATTTTACATTTATCTTTATTACCGCACAATTTATGTCCAATGATAATATGTGTGTGCGTGAGAAAGAGACAGACAGACAAGCTATAGTGCAATGATATTTTGTTAAAGGAGCTTTGCTAGAGAAAAGCAGCACAGTCAAAAATGTGTTTGCTATGAAAAACAGAGCTATTTTAAATAACTGTAGGAGGAATTATTTACTGGATGAGTGAGTATGACTAGAAGCATATCTTGACCTGACATTTGAAGTTGAGGATCAATTAGCTCTGTTTACCCTTATTCTGTGCACCACATGGAAAGGAGCAAAAGTTGCGGGGGAGGGAGGGGAGTAAGGAAGGTCACAAAACCAGTGTAAGTGGGAAGGAGAAGCTCCATCCCAGAAGCCTATGGACAGAAATGACAAACAGTTAAGCACATCAGGTGTGGGGGCGGGGGGCATAGCCGGAAGCAGTGAAGCCAGAGCTGAGCACGGTCCCTAGCAAACTTAGTCGATTTCTTGGATGAAATCCGTATACGTGTTAATGCTGCTCAAATCAGCACTCTGTCCCTTGCGCTGCTGTCAGAGGAATGGAGGGTTAACCAACTAAATCACCAGTTCCCCTTACAATATCATCCTGCAGAATTATTGGAAGTCTCCTACCCAATATTAGACTATCTTGGCTTATGACATCCAACAAGATACAATTCACTATGACTTGCTTGTCTGATCAGTCCTTGACCTCTCTGCTGAGACTCTTACCAATACAAATTCTGATGTGGAAATCTGTTGTCTGTGCGTTGGACTGAGACAACATGTGGAGTATGTTTCAACACTCTTCCAATTGCAGTGAGTTTGGGGGATACTAATTGGGCTAGATTCCAGTTAACAAGCTAGAGGAAAGTGGCTTCATATGTCATTGACAATCTCTGTGAATGTTTTAACACAAAGTCCTCCTATTTACATCTTTGAAAAATAGAATTAGCAGAAACCAGACCTATTTCAAGACTTGGCATGTGCCAAAGGTTGCATTCAAAACTTATTAGCTGAGTCTACATATGAGCTATGAGCACCCTTTCGAAAGGGCGAAAATCGACGTTCGACTGTCGAAATAGCGGCCGTCAAAAGGCAGCACCTGATGCCATTAGCGGCTCAGCATTTTGATGCGCTATTTCGAAGCGCTACCGCAGTCTTGTGAAAGGGAAGTCCACACAGCTCCAAGCCCTCTTTCAAAAGAAGGGAGGCAGGAAACGCCGTGGACAGGGTCCTATGGCGGACAAGCCCTTCCGGAGCCACAGCCAGCCACTTGCTTTAAAGGGCCCTTCCCTCCACCCTCCACTCCACATGAGCTGAGTGCTGCCCACCTTTTCCCAGCCTGGCAGAGCCCCCTTGTGCCCATGATGGAGGCACAGCGACAGCTTCCGCAGGAGGACACCCTCATTGTGGACACCATGCTGGCAGTGCTGTGCACCATCGCCACAGCTGCACCCGATCTCATCAGGTGACTGGGCGGTCCCCCCGGGGCCACAGGACTCCCCCACCCAGGGCACTGCCAGGCACCCCCACAGGTGTCTTAATGCCTCTGGACCCACCCCAGCAGCACCGACTGGTGGGAGCTCCTGGTGCTAGGGGAGTGGGGTGAGGAAAGATGGCTGTGGCACTTCCGCATGTCGAGGCAGACCTTTGAGGAGATCTGCCACAGGCTCACCCTGCACTCCGGCACCAGGACACCTGCATGCGGCCAGCCCTCACCCTGGAGAAATGGGTCACGATCGCCATCTGGAAACTGGCCACCCTGGACTCCTACCGCTCCGTGGGACAACAGTTTGGGGTGGGGGGAAGGCCACCATCAGGGATGTACTTATGGAGGTAAAGTAGGGCTGGGTCACATGTCCCCCACGGATGGGTGGGGGAGCTGGGCCAAGGGGAACCCCCTGTTGAAAGGGTCCAGATGGGAGGGGTGCAGGGGGCTGGGGCTGGATGCGGCAGGGGCCAGATGGGAGGGGGGCAGAATGGGCCTGAGGTGGGGGGGAGATGGCTGCCGCACCTGCACTACAGCATGTGTCCCCCACCCTCCATGCAGGTCGTCAGAGCCAGCAACGCAATGCTACTCCGTGGGGTTGTCTGCCTGGGGGATGTGGACAACGCTGTTACCAGCTTCCAGGACCTAGGCTTTCTGAACTGCATCAGTGCTTTGGATGGCACGCACATTCCCATCATTGCCCCGCCATGGGGCTCGCAGGGGGGTTGGCTTCTGGTCATGCTGCGGCGCTGGAACATAGGGCTGGAGCACATGCAGAGGCTGCTCCCTAGCATGCTCTCAGCTTCCTGTCATGGGTTTCCTGTGTGCGTGTAGCTTTAAGGCAGCCAGATGCAGGGACCACAGAGCCGTGGACCCGTATTTCGAAAAAGCAGACTGTGGAGCATCTACATGTGTACTCTTTCAATTTAGTATTTTGAAAGGAACTGATCTTCCTGATCTGGGATCAGGGTTCAGATTTCAACGTCTGCACCCCATTCTTTTGATTTCCTTTCAAAAGATCGCGTTACGCGTGTGGACACTCTTCCCACTCTTTTGAAAGAGGGCTGCTTATTTTGATGTTTTGTGCATGTGTAGACACAGCTATTGACTTTTGCATACAGGAATTTGACTAAAAAGAATGCATGCTGTTGCTTCTGTATATTTTATCAATAAGGCATACAAAATAATGACATTTTAATTTTTGCAAATAAGTCCTCAGAGGAAAGACACAAGACTCCTTTCTGATTTAAAAGTGTCATGCATTATTGACATAGAAAAATCTGGAAACAGAAGGCATAGCAATGTGATAGCTAGAAAACTACATTGTAAGTTGAACACTAATGACTGGATACTAATTGTCATCTCACAAACCAATAAAATAGTGTAAATTTGAGATACAAATTGCAGAAAAAGAAAAAAATGAATTTCAGGCTTTTAAGGGGAAGTCACTGCATATTAAGTAGACTCTCCAAACACTGAAGCAAATATCAATTAGTCTTTTTGAGTGCTATTGCCAGTATTTGGCAGTGTACGATGATGATAGGTCTACATTACAGTATAATCATAGACACTCTGTTATAATTTTCCAAAATGTTCACGTTTGGGGATGGATTTTTTCCTGTGCTTGTTTACTGGCTAAAGATTAACTTATTAGAAAAGTTAGAACAAAATACCATCAGGAATGATTGCATTTTAGTAAATTCTAGTAGTCTTGCCAACTCTCATGATTTTATTGTGAATCTCAGAACATTTGGTGTGTGTCATAAAACTCAAGCTACTGGAGTCATGTGAAGATGTAAGGCTCTCAGTTGCTGTAAATAAAATAAGACAGTTTCTTGTCTTCATGGTTTCAGAGAAACCTTGAAAATTTGACCTGAGTGCATTCAAATGGATAGAAAATTAGGTAAATAACCTAAACACTTTTTAAAAAAAACATGATTTTTTAAGCCAACCTAATGATTTTGGTGTGTTTTGACTTACGGTTTTTGAACACTTGATGGTGATGATGGTGACACTGTTCAAGCCACTTGGCTTCTTGGCAGAGCTATATAAAAATGGCTGAAATGTGAAGCTTGGCATAAAGCTTTCTCATTAAAGACTATTGGCTTTGCTGAACTTGAAAAATGTATTGCTGTTGAACAAAGATAATACTTCAAAAAAATTTTAAAGTCTAATTTCTGTTTAGAGACAGAAGCACTCCTCTCCCTTCCCCACAGTACCTCAAGCCTACAGGTCACCAGCTTCTCAGCTGCCTGCAGAGAGAGGGAGAGGAACAAGGCATTGGGGCATACTCTGGGGGTGAAGTTGAGGTGGGAAGGGGTGGGGTGGAAATGCAACCTGCAGGGGAGGTGTTGGATGGGGGCAGGTTCCTGAAGCAGAACAGGGGTTGCACATCCCCTGGAAATTACAAAGTGAGCACCTATGGTTCCAGAGGTTTGTGGTCACTACTGTTATCCATAGATTGTAGTTTGTAGACAGATGCCTGACCATTGGAATTAGGAATTATTCTTCCCTCTCTGCCCTTGTCCCCTGTACAGAACTATTTAGTTTGAGCATTGGTCTGCTAAACCTACAGTTGTGAGTTCAATCCTTGAGGAGGCCATTTAGGGCTCTGGGGCAAATAGATTTCGAAAAAAATTGTCAGGGGTGGTGCTTGGTCCTGCTGAGAGGGCAGAGGGCTGGACTCAGTGACCTCTGGAGGTCCCTTCCCAGTTCTGTGAGGCATGTGCATATAAGTGGAGAGTAATCCCTTGTTTAATTTGAATGTTTAAATAGTTGAGCCTTTTGCAACATGACTTTTTTGTAATCTGTACATGACCTAAATTGTTCTTATTGTAACCTGACATTCGTTGTGATATGCCACTAAAAGAAGTGAGAGGTAAAGTATATCAAAGGCTAACTGCAATTCCCTAATGTTCATGCTCGTGACTTGGAGATGATAGTGATGGTATGAAAGGAAAAAAAAAATCTTAAGTAAACAGTGCTACCTTGTACTTCACACACTTATTTTATTCTCTTCTGTTTTCCCATCTAACATTTTATTTAGCATTCTATAAATTAGATAAATGGTTCCTGAAGTTTGGTACGTGAACCATTAGCGTGACCATCTTGCAGGTGGGCCTCAGACTCGGCTTGGGACTTGCACCAGCCCCTCCAGTGGGGAGTCCACATTGCTGGCTCAATCCCACAGCCCCATCCTACATGGATGGAGCATCAGCACCAGTTTCTTGCAGTGTGGCAGGGAGTTCCCAACCCTTGTGCTCCAGATCTGGCTGCAGGGAGAGGAAGTAGATCTGTATACTGCCACTACCCCCAGCTGAGGGAACAGCAGTTCAGGAAACCACACTCCTGCAGGCTTTTCCACAACTGCTCCCATTGGCTGAAATCAAGGTGCCTTGGAGGAGTGGGGGACACGGAGCCCCGCGTGTCCCGAGGGAGTTGTTCCAGTTGAGTGTTCCCATTCCCCTCTGGACCAGACCCCACAAAGCTCTCCCACTCAGTCATCCCATCCCTCTTAGACCTTTATTTTCCATCTCAGCAGTCCAACACTGTGGCGTTTAATTACAGAAAGGGGAACTATGCAAAAATGTGGAGGTTAGTTAAACAGAAATTAAAAGATGGCGTGCTAAAGTAAAATCCCTGCAAGCTGCCTGCAGACTTTTCAAAGACACCATAATAGAGGCCAAACTGAAATGTATACCCCAAATTAAAAACTACAATAAGAGACTCAAAAAAGAGCCAACATGGCTCAACAACCATGTAAAAGAAGCAGTGAGAAATAAAAAAAATCTTATAAAAAGTTCAAATCTTATCTTAGTGAGGAAAATAGGAAGAACATAAACACTGCCGAAGTAAGTATAAAAATGTAATAAGAAAAGCCAAAAAATAGTTTGAAGAACAGCTAGAAAAACTCAAAAAGCAATAACAAAATGTTTTTAAGTATATCGGAAGCAGGAAGCCTGCTAAACAACCAATGGGCCCCCTAAACAATCAAGATAAAAAATGGAGCGCTCAAAGATGATAAAGTCATTGCGGAGAAACAAAATGAATTCTTTGTTTCAGTCATCATGGCTGAGGATGTTAGGGATATTCCCAGACATGAGCTGTCCTTTGTAGGTGACAAATCTGAGGAATTATCCAAGACTGAGGTGTCTGTAGAGGGGGTTTTGGAACTAATTGACAAACAGTAACAAGTCACCCAAACCAGATGGCATTCACCTAAAAGTTCTGAAGGACCTCAAATGTGAAACTGTGAAACTATTAACTGTGGTTTGTAAACTATCCTTTAAATCAGCTTCTGTACCCAATGACTGGAAGATAGTGAATGTAACACCAATATTTAAAAAAGGCTCTAGAGGTGATCCTGGCAATTACAGACTAGTAAGGGAGCAGCCAGGCAGTCTAGCTGCTCTGTCAACAGGGTGGAGTACTCTTCCGATTTGCTTTAGTGTGTGTGGGCACTCTGCCAACAGAAGTTTTCTTGGGAAATCTCTTCCAACAATAACTTCTGTTGACAGAGCGCCGTAGTGTAACCATAGCATAGTGCATTCTGGTCTTCTATTGTTTTTACCCTGTACTATACAGATACTATCAAAACAAAAAAAGCATTGAACAGACTTGTAACTCCCTTAGACAACGAGTTAATGGGCACAAAACAGACATAAAAACACTCCAGATCCACAAACTGGTTAGTCAACATTTTAATGGAGTGGGCCATTCTGTTAATGACTGAAGAGTTTGCGTGCTACTGGAGAAAAAAAATCGCACCACGTTTGAAAGGGAGACGGCCAAGCTGTCTTTTATATTCAAATTCGGCACATTAACGTGGTTTGAACTGGGATGGGAATTTTCCAAGTCACTATAGAGGCTCATTTGCATACTTCACTTAATATAATTCTTGACCTTCCCCACCCGCTTCTACCCTTCTACTCTCTGATTTGCTCACCTTGATCATTTTTTTTCTGATTTGTCCTCCTTGATTACTGTTTTTGGTTCTCTGTGCCTTAAATATTGAGTCTGTTCTGGTACGGCTATGGTCTGAAGAAGTGGGTCTGTCCCACAAAAGCTCACCTAATAAATCATTTTATTAGTCTTTAAAGTGATATTTGACTGCTTTTTTGTTTTGACAGTATATAGAGTAGCACAGCTCCCTCTCTGTTACTATACAGATACTATGGGGGATATCAACATTTCTCAAATTGGGAATTGTGAACTAAAAAAGGAGTTGTTGGGGGTTGTGAGGTTATTGTAGTGGGACATGGTATTGGCACAATTACTTCTGTGCTACCTTCAGAGCAGCCCATCTGGAAAGTGGCAGCTGCTGATTGAGGACTCAGATCTGGAGGCAGAAGTGCTGCTGTAAAGAAGGCAATAACCATACCATGACATTCTTTCTTCTGCATTGCTGCTGGCAGTGACACTACCTTCAGAGCTTGACTCCTACCCAGCTACCCAGCAACCTGTCCTACAAGAACCTGGTGATTTCCCCTACAACTGCTTTTTGGATCAGTACAACTAGGGTTACAACACTGTGAAGTTATAGATTTAAATAGGTGAAACCATAAAGTTAAGGACCTTTAAGAGCTTATTGAACCAAACTGAGGCAAAAATATTGTGAATTTGTAAGGCCCCAGCTATATACAGTACAAAGTATTATTCTTATTAAGTGTTACTGGTGCCACATCACCTCTAAATTATATTTGCATTAACTTTGTTTTGTGATAGACTTATCCATAATTCTACACATTTTGGTCTTGACATTTTTTTTTGCCTTAGAGGACAATAAGGGTGTGTCCACACAACAAACTTTTTTCAAAATAATGGCTGCTAGTTTGAAATGACTTTATGGCTATGTCTGCACTAGCCCCAAACTTCGAAATGGCCATGTAAATGAAATTGAAATTGACACGGCTTGCTGCCACACGGCTTGTCCCGACAGGGTTCCTTTTTGAAAGGACCCCGCCTACTTCGAAGTCCCCTTATTCCCATCTGCTCATAGGAATAAGGGGACTTCGAAGTAGGCGGGGTCCTTTCGAAAAGGAGCCCTGTCAGGACGAGCCGCACGGCGGCAAGCTGCGTCAATTTCGAAGTGCCGCAGCCGCCCGCATGCCAATGAGGTGCTGAATATGTATTTCATCACTTCATTAGTAAACTTCCAAATGGCCATTTACATGGCCATTTCGAAGTTTGGGGCTAGTGTAGACATGGCCTATGACTGTCTACACAGTGCAGCTATTGCTAAATAATTTCTAAATAGCAGACACCTTATTTTAAATTTGGTAAGCTTCATTGTAGCTGTGTCTACACTAGCAAGTTCTTTTGAAAGATTTTTCAAAAGAAGGGGCTCTTTCGAAAGATCCCATGGAGCATCTACACAGCAAAAGCGTTCTTTCAAAAGTGAATTGAAAGAATGTGGCACTCCTTTTGAAATCTCTCTTCCCTTCCCATTTCAGGAAGAGCTCCCACTTTTAAATGCTTCTTTCAAAAGAAAATGTGTCTAGACACTCCACAGGCCCTTTATTTCAAAAAAGCAGTTCTCATGGCCCTGATTTTTTGATCCCTGGCCCATTCGTTCAAAAGAGCAGGGCCTGTGTGGACTCTCCCTTTTGAAAGAACAGGTTGCATGTGAGTGCATGTACTTTTTGAAAGAAATTCTTTCAGAAGAGATCTTCCAGAAGGACTTCCTTCAGAAGATCTGTGTAGTGTAGACATAGCCTGTATGAGGAATAATACCTATTTTGAAATATCTAGTTGTGTGGACAGGGAATAGGGGCTATTTCAAAATAAGCTATTCCAGAATACTTTATTTTGAAATAAAGCTATTATGTAGATATAGTATTTTGGAAATAGGCTCTATTGTGCTCGGACACACTATTTTGGAATAAGTTTTGCTTATTTTGGGGCTTCCCTGGAGTGTAGACACATTATTCCAGAACAGCTTATTTTGGAATAACATATCTGAAATAAGCTGTTTCAAAATAAGGTATATCTAAATAACAGAGTTGAATTAGCAACAGCTTCTTCCATTATAGTTCAGTATGCTTCTTTTTAAAGATTGTGTACAAACTGTGATTAGTTTATCAGTACTTTTGTAAGTTTCTACATATAACCCTGTCTTATCACTTATCACTTCTGTACCATAACCTCTTCTTTATTTAAATTTTCCATGTAGCATGCCCTTACAAAAGTTTTAAATCCTCAATTGTACTGAATCTTCTGGTGGATTTGAAAGCAAAGGCAGGAAGTCACCTCCAACAAAGACATTTGAAGAAAGGGCAAAGGTTTTGGTTTTCTGGTTATCTCCTGTCAGGAAAAGAAACAACAAGAATAATCTGAAATTAAAACAATTACATGGTTCAGATTTCTGCGGCAACATCAAATTTTGGTGTTGTAATGATTGCATAGCCTGCCTGCTTGATGTGAGATATATATGTGGTGAATGGTGCTTATTTTTCCCAGTGATTCTTCAAATTATGATATTCATTGGTCTCATATGGCATACCAGCAGCATTTCAACCTATTAAAATTCTCACCAATCAACTCACCTTTGGCTTGTGTTCAATAGCTTGCTTCTCCAACTCTGAAAGTTATTTCGCATTCTTTTTCTTTGGTTCTAATTCAACATTCGTTGTGAATAATTGCAGGGTAGAGACATGATTACACTCCAAAGAATTACAATCAAACTTGGCTTGTTAGTGTATAAAGCTCTGGTTGTTAATCACAATCATTTAAGCAGTAGCTAACCTTCAGTAAAACACAGATGGCACATTTTTATCACTGAGAGCTACCCAAATCAGACACTGTTGCTGTATCCTAAAGAAGACTTTGCTGTTGTCTTTCAGTACTGCTTCTCTTCTGTTACACTGAATGATATCAGTTGGGTTTGATAGCTTCCGAGACACTTATGATAAACATATGAATATTGTACAGCTGTAGTATCTCATTCGAATAAAAATGCATATTTTTCCAGTGGAGAAGAAAAGAATCTAACCACTCAGCCTGGACAAAAAAAAATTTACAGAATAATCAAGACCACTTCCAGCTTACATTGATTAAACTCACTAAAAAGTATGTTACAGATACATGCATATATTTGAGTCTAGAGAGCCCTTTTCAAGCTTGATTCGTAATAAGGGTTTGAAAAGGTGCCACATCCTCATGCTGAAGTGTGGGACCTTTGAGAATGCTAAGGTCTGGTGAGTTTCAGTATGCCATCAAATAAGTAGCTGCCTGGTGTCTTTTTCAATGCTACTAGCCTAAATAAAGCCCAACTCTTTTACATCAGGCACTAGAACAAATCCTAGCATCAATATCAATCCATTAAGCAAGGATTTTTTAAAAGTATGGTGAAATATATGACTTAGCACTACAATTCACTTCCAAAATCTTACTTGGCTACAAAAATATAGGTTATGTCTACACTAGGCCCTTCCTTTTGAAAGGGGTATGGTAATGAGGGAGTTCAGAAGATACTAATGAGGTACTGCTATGAATATGCAGTGCCTCATTACTGTAAAGGCAACCACATGTGATTTGAAAGTGCCGCTTTTGGAACGCATGCCACCCATGTAGATGGGAGCCAACAAAAGAACGGCCATACTGCGTCAGACCAAAGGTCCATCTAGCCCAGTATCCTGTCTGCTGACAGTGGCCAATGCCTGGTGCCCCAGAGGAGGTGAACCGAAGACAATGATCAAGTGATTTGTCTCCTGCCATCCATCTCCCGCCTTTGACAAAAGGCTAGGCACCATACCTTACCCCTTGCTAATAGCCATCTATGGACCTGACCTCCAAATATTTATCGAGCTCTTTTTAAAACTCTGTTAGAGTCCTGGCCTTCACAGCGTCCTCTGGTAAGGAGTTCCACAGGTTGACTGTGCACTGTGTGAAGAAAAACTTTCTTTTATTAGTTTTGAACATGCTACCCATTAATTTCATTTGGTGTCCTCTAGTTCTTATATTATGGGAACAAGTAAATAACTTTTCTGTATACCCCCAGACTTTGAAAGACCCTTCTTCCTATTTAGGAAGTACTTCTATTTAGGAAGAAGGGGCTTTCAAAGTCTGGGGGGTCCTTTCGAAAGGCCCCAGGTACAGGGTTGGCAGTGTTCTGAAAGCAGCACTTTCGAATACTACACAGCTGCTGTTATGATAATGAGACACTGCATATTCATGGCAGCTCCTCATTTGCATTTTCTGAACTCTCTCATTACCCTGGGCCTACCAAAAGGAGGGGGCTAGTGTTAATGTAGATAAAATATGGCAGGGAGTTTAACTATGGAAAGGAAGCTGGGTATTTTGAGTGTCCAGTAGTAACATGAGCAAGAACATCACAGTTTGAATCCTGGCCATGTCACTGATTTGCTGTATGACCTTGGGCAGGTTGCTTCCAATACCTGGCAAAGCCTCAATTTAAACTTCAATTTGGTACCATCATCACATGTAGGTCTGGAAAAGGTGAAGGTATCATTAGACATCAAAGAATCTCTAATCATGTATGAGAAGGAATTTTCTTTCTCTCGTTGTAATCTGGCTCATCAATTTCCTTTGTCTTGCAAAGGAGCAATTTTCTCCATCTGAATGAAACATCTGTAAATATAGCATTTTACCACTAACAAACAAAAAAGGGTCCCAACATTTTATAACATACTTAATCCTCACTATTGGGAAATTAAAGTTCTGGGCTATTTTCTGATCTTTTATCAGTACGCATTTTGATAATCAAGCTCCTTGGTTTCCTCTAGACTCGAGGGTTTTGTCAGCAAAACTCACATAGCATGCAGATTCCCCAGGGCATTCCATCAACAGTAAGTTGACAGAAGACAGTACTTTTGTCAACAGCTCTACCCATCTCCCCACAAGGCATAACACCTCTGGTGGCAGCTCTGTTGGGAAAAAAAACAAAAACAAAAACAAAAAAACAGTCTGGACATTCTTGGGGCCCTTCTGTTGGCAAAAGGTCTTCCAGGATACTGGGCAGCCCTGTGCGCTGTGCTTCCAGGTGGACATTTTGCTGATAGAACAGATCACTCTTTTAATCCGCTTTGCTGTCTGGACTCAATCTGTCAACAAATCACTGTAATTTAGACATAGCTTTTGAAACTGAGTTTATGCAAACAGCGAGTATAATGTGAAACTTTCAAATGCAAATTAAATTAATTTGTTGCTTTCATTAATCGACCTCCTTTAGATTAATTTTCCTACTTTACATGTTTGTTTAATCTTGGTGCCTTCTGATTTATTCATGAAATGTTGCTTTCTGTGCTTTGAAATGGCCTTTATCTGTTCCAGTGTTGTCAGTAAGAAATTTTCCAGCTTACGTTTTTAATAAGGTTTCTTATATATGTATTTGTTTTTAAACAAAAATCATGCCTTTTGGGTGTTCATTACCCAGCTATTGCAAACAATGTCTATTTAGGGAAATCTCATCAATTTAAAGTTCCAGAGGAGGTCACCAAATGTCATCCCGATGAAAATGAATTTTGCATGCAGTGCTTCATTTGCAAGCAGTGTTTGTTTGTCTTCTCTGGCATTTATTAGAGTGATCAAGCAGCTGAAATAATCTGCATATTATGCAAACCAGTCTATTCCCTAGGAAACTTTGTGGGCTTTTTAAAAAAATATATTAAGGAAAAATGATTAATGCAAGGTCTGATTTCAGGCAGAATGAACCAGAATTGGATCTTGTCACAAGAAATTTTTGTTGCTGTCATTACAGGTGACTAACCTATTTCAGGCAATTAAATACCCTGATATAGTGAGGGGTGTATCAGTAAGATATGCGTCATTGTGAGTGACTTAAACAGAATGAAGGATGGTTTTACTTGCTTCCTGACTAATTGGATTATTGTCCATTCTACCAGTGTAACCACAAGGTTCAGTTATTAGAGTTAAAGCTGGGAAAAATGCAGGTTGTGTGGTGAAATGAGCTTTTAGCTAAAGAGAATTTCAGTGGAGAAATTCTAACTCAGCTGGGAACCAAATGTTAACAGTGCACGTAGCTCTCCTACTTCAGTAGTGGCAGGCCAGTCATTGTAAAAGGTCATGTTGTTTGCAACAAATTGTCAAAATCTTTGTGCTTCCATAATATAGGGAAAACCTTTCCTATCTCAATACCAGGTATTTTGTTTTGAGGGAGGGAAGTAAAAGGATGATGATTTTACTTAATAAAATTCTTCAATTTGTTACAAACTCTAATTTTCTGAGGAATAAATAAAATATTCCTACCCATTTATGTTTTGGTGTGCAAATTTTTAGCTAGTGCAAGGCATTGCAGCAAAATTCTTCAATTCGCCCTTTGTTTTGGTGTGAAATCACCCACATGTTCCTGTAATATTGCACTCAAACAAGTGGAAGCCTGATAAAAAGTTTAAACTTATATTGCAGCAACCTTGAATTTCAGCAGACTGTTGCTAAATAAAAATGTGTAACTGTAGCAGAATGCACCATTCAAGACTTTAAATTCATCCTGGCCTGTGAAAGAGAAGTGCTCTTTCAATCACAACTCTTACAATCACTGGAAATTGAGTTATTAGGATTGTTCATTCAAGGGAGATGTTTATTTTTCAGGTGGTATCCAAGTCCATTTTGAAACAAGGAACTATATATGGGACATATACCAATAATTTTAGGAGTGATCATGCAAGCCCTTACTCGTGAGGAATCCTACATTCACTTCAGGCTAATAGAATTATTTCCGAAAGTAAGAAGGGTTTGTAGGTTTGGGTCATTATATTTGGAAGGCTTTATGAAAGGTGATAGCTAGTGAGGTGACCATCAGGGATTGTTTATCTCATTTAAAAAAAAAAAAACTCTGCACATAATTGTGCTTCAGAATTAACTGCAAACTCACAGTCCTGTTGTTATAATTCTCATGTACCAACCTCCATTATTTTCAATAGTTACTTATTGTTGTATCTTAAATTAGATTGTAAACTCTTTAGGGCAGGGTCTATCTCTTAAGTTTGTACAGCTAGTAACACAATCGGGTATCTATCCTTATTGAGAAGCACTAGAAGCTATGCACACTTATTATTTTGGTAATACAGTAGAGATTAGAGGAATCTCAAGTGTAGAAGACTTAAGGAGACTGAATTTTTAATGAGTGGAGGCAGTAGTGTAGATGTTTTACAGATAGAACATCACTAACAGTTTTATTTGCCTACCCAATAAAACTGAATGGTTGAAAACTGGGCAGATAATTGTTTCACTTACATGACACACACTTAGGGTAAAAGACGGCCGTCAGTGCTTTATGACTATGGAGAATATTGAGGGCATTGTCTCAAGAGTTTTAGGAATAATGTAGATGTTTCCACTTCATTACTTTCAATGGAATGGCGTCTTATCTGTCTGCACTAATGAATGAATACCCCTCCAGAAGATATGCTACTGGTTATTTTCTAATGATGATATAATTAGAAAGCAGGAATAGCTTTTAGAGAAAGGAATGCCTGTAGACACAACCACAAGCTTCTTAGTTTTGACTGTGTTCAAAATCAGAATTATTGAAGCATGGAGGGAAACGGGAACATTAGAGAAGCTGTCAAGATTATAACTGTCTGAATTTTTGGTACATACTCTTTTCCTGCAATTGCTGCATAAATGTTAAGTTTTCAGATGCTGTGTTTCTACTACCCTTTCTGATTCTTAAGATGCTTCCGGAAATACAGATGAGAGGCCATTGCCACATGCCAAAATATAGTTATGTTTTGTAGCCCTAGCATCAGGAATGCTACCTTGACTTGTTGTGGTTTTTCTTCCTTAGAAGCAAGGGGCATTTTATTCTATTTTTATTCTATTTTTTATTTTGTTTTATTATAATATAGTTATCTTTAATTACAGGACTAGACATTGGCAGGCTAGTGAGTACATCTGCATTTAGGATGGAAGTTGTTGGCTCTTACCCAGAAAAAAAGCAGAACAGATATTGAAAGGAAGTGCTTGTTTAAATGGGGCTTCTTGGTGAGAGACAGTATACACAGGCTAAAACACATCATAGTAGCGATCAGTGCTTTTTTGTGCTGGTACTTGCCGGTACTAAGTACTGGCACCTTGCCAACTCCAGCCATGGGATTAACTGGGGGGTGGGGAGCAGGGAGCAGCTGAGTACCAGCACCTCTTTTTTTTTTTAAACAATAAAGTGACTGGTAGCAATAATGCATGTTCTAGTTTGTAAAAAAAATGAAAGTACATTCTTTGTAAAAATTGTTAAGTTATAGGAAGGTATAAATAGTTAGTGCTTGAAGGTGTCCTGATAAATCTTGCTGTTGTTATACCACATAAAACTAAACATACTTGTATGTATAATGTATTTACATGTGTGGTCTGGATTACCTTTGCAAGCAGTGCAATCTGCATGAATATATTCGGGGCTAGAAACAAACAAACATGAATCCTGCATTATTTACTGATGCACAGAGGGATTTTGGATGTGGCATTTTGCTTTATCTCAGTTTCCTCTTATGGAAGAGTCATAACGGGCCTATCACCGTCCCCCTTTTTCCCATTTTTTTTCATCTCTTGCACTGGGCCCATTGAGTTGGCCAGTAAGTAAAGGGGTTCAGCGCAATGGTTATTGCCCCACAACCTTTTGTCATGTCTTATACCATTATTTCTTCTTGCACACCTGTGCAGATCTAGTCAAATTCTAGCTCTTGATATCTGAAGAGTTCATCAAGGATGTAAATTGCTGAGTAAGTGCCAAGTACTAAGACACTATGACAAGCCACAATACTCTATTTTCATGAGCTGGAGTTGCTGTGTAACATGTCATAATACCTTGTAATGTCGTATTGTAACATATGTTTATTTACATATTGCTCTTTCACTTTATAATCCAGCGATGGCAAAATTAACTTTTAAATAGAATTGGATGGAAAATAGATTTTTTGTATAGTAAAAATTTTAGATTGTGACATTTTTTTCCATCCTGAATCAAAATGAAAAACTAACATATTGAATATTTTCACAAAACTAAATTCCAAACATATAGTTTTAGATTAATTGAAATGTTTTGGTTTGATTTCAACTCTTTTTAGTTTTATTTATAGAGATTTCAAAACAAAATTGCTTCAGGCTATGTAATCAAAACATTCTGTTCTTACAGAGTCAAAATGGGCTGTGTCAGCATTTCTAAATAAAATTTCATTGAAATAGAAACAATTCCTTAGAAATGTCTAATCAAAAATGTTTGCTGATGGATAGCTATTTTGATGAAATAAGTCCAACCGCCTTTGCTTCCAACCCTCAACATATCATGTAGGTGGTATAGAATATCTGTTGTACTGTTCTGATTTTGTATTGCTGACCATCGCCACATGCATGTAGCCTATGTCCCTGGGTTTCTGCACCTGTGTCAGTGTGGCTCCTTCAGCCAGTTCAAACAAGCTTGGACCCCAGAAAACTTGCCTTTCTGGTACCTGTGCAGCCAGCAGTAACACAGGACAGCCTTTTCAAAACAAAGTGTCATATATTACTCAAATGGAATCCAGTGTTAACCGATATTGAGCTAAAAAGGTAACACAAAGGCTAAACACATGTCTCTCAGGATATGTCTATACTATCAGAGTAGGTTGAATTAATTAAGGTTGATATTTTTAGCACATGATTTTGTAAAATTGAAGGTGCAGGTCCACACTGATGCATAAGGTTGATGGAACGTGTCCCCATTAGTGTTGCCAGGTTTGACTTTCCTTTCAGAAGCATTTGGCAATTGCTCTGTGGAAACTCACAGTGCTGGACAGCTACCAGTCAATGGGCAATCAGTCCGGAGTGGGCATATCCACAGTGGGGGCTCCTGTCTTCCAGGTTGCCAGGGTATTCAATACCCTTCTGTTATGAAAGATAGTGACCCTGGAAAATGTGCAGGACTGCAGGTATTCTGTTTGCTATCTTATCCGCTGGGACATCTCCTTCTGGGTCTCCAGTTCATGCTCTCTCCTCACCTCACAATCCACTCTCCTTTCTTCCTCATCAGCTCACCTCTCCATGTTGGTGGCTTCCATGTGCTCTATGAACACGTCTTCCTGTGTTTGTTTTCTCTTGTGCATCTGTGACAGTCTTCTGGGGATGGGGCAGTGAAAGGTGGTCAAAAAGTCTGCTGTTGAGCACCCTGCAAAAAAAAACAAAACAAAACAGAAAAAACAAAAAACCAAAAACACAAGTGAAGGGCCATACATTAAGGAAATACATTTACTGTAGATAAGTTTAACAACACATGAATGAACCTCTGTGAAAGGCAATAGGGAAGTATTCTCTACAAGGACAAATTTTAGTTTTTAAGCACCCTCTTCAGCAGATACCACACAGAGATCTTAAGGGACCTTCTTGACATGGCTTGCTTCCAGCAATGGTAAGGCACAAATTGGGGGGTATGCTTTCAAGCCTATTGTTTTTTTTGTCTTTGTTTTTGTTTTTGTTTTGTTTTGTTTTGTTTTTTGTGGTGGAGTTTAGCTCTATCTCTCTAATATGAATATTTTATACTGTTTCCTATTTTGTGGTATTGAATATCTTATAGATCAATGATATAATTTGATTTTATTATTAGTCTTTTCCTCTTCACCTTCACCATCACAATCTCCCCCTGTTGCCTAGGTTTTAAAATAATCTATGGTCAGATTCTGCTTCCCTTTATCATGTTATGTAGTGTCGTCATATTCCATAAGCATCCCCTTGGAATAAAAATTGTGGGTTGAGGTACAATTCATTGAGAGCAAGTGTGGTGGAACCAAACCCGTTGTTCTTGTGGGAAAGCTCCAGTAAATCAATTGAATGAGTGGCATTTTGGCCTGGGAGCAGCAAGGTTAATGGTTGTGATATATTTTCACCTGGTAAAACTTAAGGAGGCTTACATTCCAAACAAAGCTAACTGGAAAAACCCATCACAATAAAACTTCAGGAAGAATAGGTGAGTCAGGGTATTTTGTTTTCTAACCAACTCTTGTCCCATGTCTGTAACTGTATTACTTCGCTGAGATATTGTGCCATTTATTTCTCATACTTTGATATCTCAAGCAAGGATCACAAAGATCCAGTGTTAAGAGTCAGAATAATGTCTAGAAGCACGTCTCTATTATGTATGTTATGTATTAATTGTTTTGGCATGTTATTAAAAAGCAAATTGGTTTATATCCATTTCCAGTATTTATCCACATAAATAATGGAAAAATATTTTACTCCCAAGCCCTTTTTGAGTGTGACCAATGAAATTAAAAAACAAAACAAACCAACCCCCCCACCCCCACCAAAACAATCACCACCCACAGTGATGGTAGGGAACAACATACCATTTGATGCCTGAGAGTGCCTGGGTAGTTTTTAATTTATCATCAGGCTAAATAAATGAGCATTCCATATTTTTAAATACAAAGGCACGAGTATTATAGGAATGGAAAGCAGACTTTGTTCAAATGCCCATACTAGAACTGCAGGTCCATAATAAGTAGTGTCCTGCAGTACCCACATGCTGTTCTATTCTAAAACTAACACTGGTAGTTAATTTTATTAATTTTGTTAATTTTATTAAGAAAATTAATTAATTAATTTTATTTATTATAACTTTATTATAGATACATTTATTATTATATTATTATATTATATTATATTGTATATATTATATATAATATAATATTATTATATTATATTATTATTATTATAAATAAATTTATTATATTATTATTATAAATAAATTTATTAATAAAATTAATTAATTTTATTAATTTTAACTACACACAGAATAAGCTTCCAGGCTAGAGAGAAACAACCCTCAAAGTGTAACAGCGTAATTTTAAAAAGGTCAAATTTTATAGATAAATAATGAGAAGTGCATTAAGAAAGCAAAACGTTTGTGCCTGAATTGCAACTTGGATGCTAATTTTGGATCTGATTCTACAAATCCTAATCATGCTCTTCATCACCTTTTGCAGTAATCTTGATTAAGTCCTACATGGCATGAGTAAGGATTGCAGAACTGGGGCTCAAATGCAGTATCTTATTTTTCCACGTTGCTAAAACTAAAAACACAAACAAAAATGTTGTCTGAACTATGAACAGAACTATCCTAATCATAAATTAAGAAGGCACATTCATCCAAAGAGCCTCTCTTGGCTGAGCCCAGCTGTCTGAGCAAAACATCAAAGCTGTCCCTATCCTACCTTGATTTTGCTCTTTAAATGATTCCGCTTGGAAGTGGCATTCTTTGGCTTGGTCTACACTAGGAGGAAAAATTGGTTTTCGATATGAAAGTTCAACTATGAGAATTGTGTAGCTGGAGTAGACATCTAAAATTAATTTTTGCCACTGCCTACACATCAGGTGACCTAAGGCTGCATCTTGACTTGCCTTGAAGGTCGATGGCTGTTATGCAATTTTTGGTACACCAATTGCTTACCAAAAATCAACTTTGCAGCCATCGACTTCTGTGACTGTCTGCACGGCAGAAGGTCAATGGGAGTGCTCCTCTCGTTGACCATTTTTACTACCATGCAGCTCAGGAAGAGTTCTGGGGTCGAGGATGACAGTGCCCTAAAAGATCGACCTGGAGTGGTCAGTCTTCTCTGGTAAATGTAGATGTAGCCTAAGGCAAATAATCTCCTGTTGACTTCCCTTACTGCTCCTGACTGCCAGGAGTACAGGGTCAATGGCGACAATGGCATCAATGGCGACACCATGAGAGTTTGATTTAGCATGTCCTCCCTAGGCATGCTAAATTGAGCGCAGGAAGATTGACCCCCAATGCGTAGATTTTCCCATAAGTGTAGATCTACGCTTTGTCATAGTATTTTGAAATTAAGGTGGAGGAATGACTATGGTCCAGATACTGATTCCATCACTCTCACTGAGTAGCAGCTTATCCAATAAATAGTCATTTTGTTGTCAGTGGGTCTACTCTCAGAGAAAGGTATCAGAATCTCTCACTCTGTTTCCCAATTCATTAATATCTGTTTTAGCCCACTATAGTCTTTTTTCATTTGGTTTTGCTCTATGTTTCAAATCTGTGCTGTTTAACATAATTTGTTGCTCTATGCATTATTACCTCAATTGTTACAAATCATTGCTGCTGGCTGTTCTACCAATAGGGCAGCCCAAAGCAGTGCTGTGCCTAGAAAAGAATATGACAGTGAATTTGCTTTGGTGATTTAGGTTCTAGAATATGTACTCTATAGTGAGGGATCCAAAGGCACAGAAGCAGAACTCCGGGTAGCAGGTACATAGGGAATGTATACAACGGTCTTTTCACAAAATTTCACTCACTTGTAAGGGGTATTTTTTGGTAGATATTTCATTATTTATACAGAGTAAAACCACAAGTATCTGACCCACGGTCATCCAACATTCTGTTTTATCCAACACCACCCATGGGATAAAAGAGAATGGTGGATAACAGGGGCTAGATAATCTTCCCCATCCTGTGGGCATCCAGGAACCAGCCCCCTTTTTGGCCAGAATTGGCTGTCCGCTGGGGCTGGGAGGGCTTCACACCCGGGACTGGCAGTGGCTGTTCACCAGCACTCTTCCACAGCAGCCAGCCCTGTTTTGGTTGGTCCTGATTATGTCGAATAATCAGGGTTTTACTGTATATTTATCCAGGGTGGTTCTGACTTGGCAGTAGTCAGATTTCTAGACCTTGTTTATGTCAGAAATACATTATTTTTTAATGAAACAATGAAATGCTAAAAAAAAATTAAAAAGCAACCCAAAGAAGCCTGTATTCAAACCTACAAAAAATTGACGTTCAATTTAAATGGAAGTAAAAGCAAATTCCTTACTACAGAAACTGTTTCCAACACCAAAATTTTGCCTGCTGTTCAACTTGTTTGCATTTTGAAATTTAAAGATACGTGGGCCTCCTTTCAGAAGGGTAAAGTGGTAGTTCAGAATATGCTAGTGAGGTGCTGCCATGGATATGCAGTGCCTCATTAGCATAATGGCAGCCATGCTCTCTTCGAAACTGCCAGTTTCGAAATGCATGCCTCCAGTGTAGCCAGGGGCCTTTAGAAATGTCCCCTGATTTCAAAAGCCCCTTCTTCTCATCTGGTTTTGAGAAGAAGGTGCTTTCAAAATCAGCGGGGCTGTTTCGAAAGGGCCCCAGCTACACAGGCGGTGTGTGTTTCAAAACTGGCAGTTTCAAAGTGCACGTTGATGCAATTATGCTAATGAGGCACTGCATATTCATGGAAGTGCCTCATGAGCATATTCTGAAGTGCCTCATGAGCATAGCTCTTCTGAAAGGAGGGACTAGTGTGGCCACGGCTGTGTTGTTTTAAAGCACTTTGTACCTAATTGCAATACTCATGAAAGATGCCAGATTGACAAGTATAGAAGTCAAGTTCTCCATGTATCCACCAAGCAGCGCTTAGTTAAGAATGCAAATTTCTTTAGCAATGTGACTAAAGTTGATCTGGAAGGTTTATTCTTCATGAATCAATCAATACTTAACCTCTGCTAAACTGCTGTGGTGTATTGGGTTTTTTAATATGGTGGCTTATTCACTAGGAAAGTAATTGAGATTGGCAGCTCCTGTTACATAAGATGCTAAACATTTTTGGTCCCTTTTGATCTAGACTAGGTTTAATCCCTTTTTCTAGAGGTTAAAAGATTTCTATTAGAAGTTACAGTTATTAGATCGATCACTGTGTTATTGTTGTATGAAAAGTGCTAATGAAATGCTGTGTTGCGATTATTAATATGTAAGAATAGAAGGATTGACATGATTCTGTATAGTCATTCGCCTAGAGACTCCATAGCGCTGGCTTCAATAATTGCACCAACATAGTGACTAGCAGATTGTGTAAGTTCATTGTTGCCAAATCTTAGAATTTGATTGCCCATCCTCAGTACTTTTTCTGAAATCCCCACTTCCAAGAGTCAGGTGATTATATAATAATCTCCACTTTCACATTCTTTAAAAATAAAACTAAATCTCTAGCTGTCTTGTTTCTGGAGGAAAACTTGAAATATGAACCTTTAGAACTCAGAATCAAGAACACATACAAAAGTATTATTTTTAAAATGTCATGCTTTTTAAGGCATACTCAAGATTTCTGGCCTCTTGGTTGACAGCACTGGATGACTAGTCCTATGTTAATGGCAATAATTCATTTGACTTCAATGGTGCAGAACCAGTTTCTTTCCCTAGTGCACTTTGATCTATTTTTCCTTAAATACTCAAGTGTGAGCACCACCTTAATTCTGACATTTCTAACTTTGAAGAACTTGATTTTGCAATCTTAGTAATGTTCTTTCAATAGATGCAAAACACGGGGGCGGAGAGGCGTGCAGGACCACGTGCTCTCTGTCCTCAGATTCACTTGTGATGAGCATGCTCAGCCATACCAATGAAGCTGACTGCCCTCATTCTGAATGCTTTTCCAACTCTGAGCAGTCAGAGTGTCTCTGCCCTTTACCATAGATTTCCTGTGTGTAATTTGTGTATAAACTATTTTGATTTTCCAATTATGATGTTTGAATATTCTACACTTTTGAAAAAAGGCTTTTTATGGCCATAATATTAAACATCAGAAGTAAAAATTTGATATTTTTCCTCACTCTTGAGATCAGAATATTTTTCCTGCATATTACTTTTTTCTGTGATCTTTCATTGGTCTAATATTTGATGCAAGTTAGCTTGTGTGTTTCCAAGCTTGTACTCAGTGTATTAGGTTTTAGCAGTGACTTGCTTGAGGTGCACATTTATTACTGCTGGCAACCAGTGAAGTTGCTGATGGACCAACTGAGTTTTGCACAGCTTTCACAGGCAGCAGTTCAAGTTTTATGTGTGTGCCATAATGGCACTAATCTGCTGTTTAATAAAAACACCCATTGTGCTGCAGTAAATTTCTGTAGATCTTGCTCTCCTCTTGCTAAATGCATATTTCTCTTGGCTGCTGGAATGGTAGTCAACCGAAGAGTTAAACATATGTAATTATGGATATGCTGATATTAGAAGCTGTCAGGGTAGAAACGTAGGGAAAGGTGCTACCATATATTGCAAAGGATGGGGTTAGCAGGTTGTGGGAACAAATAACTGATTTGAAATGAAAATGTTTCTCTCAAAAACATCACTCTTGAGAATCTTCCAGAGTCAAATGTTTAACGTATGATTTCTGTGAGAGTCTGAGAATCAAAGATTCCTTTTAGGTCCCAAACCCTCAGAAATAAGTAGGAGTTTGGGTGTTAAATGGAATACTAAATCTGGATCTCAGCGGATGAGCTGATCTTTTCAGATGCTCATAGCTGATCTGGAGTGATATTTTATACTTTTAGAAATGTGAAGAACTCCCACTGACATAAAATGGGAGTACACGGCATGGAAGTAGAGGGAAAAGCAGATGTCAGTGGTAACCTTTCAGAGGAGAATTTTGCTGCCTCTTCCTTCTAAATTCCCTTTAAATATTCTTCCCATTTGAGTCACTTTCACTGTCATTTTCTTTATTTTTGTGGCCCAGATTTCACTCTGTCACTCTAATGCTACTGTAAATTGCAAGTAAACCTTCATTGAAAACATTAGCAGGAAGATTGATCTGTAAATAAATAGATATTAGACTCAACTTATAGAAATAAAATATATGCATACTTTCTCCCTTCTTTGGTAAGATGTGTGATTTTTTTTCCCTTTTGGCATTCTTGCAGTTGTTGAATTGTTGAAGGTAATAGATAGCATCATAAGAAAAAAAGCAAATAAGATTTCATAAAAATACAGCTCATTGTGTTATTGCAGTTTGAGGTTGGTGCCATGTGTACTCTGACATTCTAATGGGTTTTCACAATCAGCCATCTGTGAGCTTCCATTTGGTATGGGTCCTTCAGTCCAGCCGTTTATTGTGAAATACTGTATGTCAAAATGTCTGAAAATACCCACAGTGCATATTGTACACCTATAAACTATATAAATGGCAGAGAGGATAGAATTGACGTTTCTATAAAATAGCTTATTTGTTGAACCATTCATAAGAGGCAAAAGTAAAATGAAATAAAATAGGCTAGATTGTGCTGCATCTTTTAAAAAGTTAAAACATATGCCCACACACAATGTTTAAGAACTTAGTGAGAAGAGTGAAATGATCAAGAAATGTTGTAGATTATTAACTTAAAAGTGGAATGAAATAAAACGAAGACATGACATTTGGTGCACTAGGAAAACATAATGGAACAATGCTATTGCTTCATTGAAAGTCTAACTTTTCATAATCCTATGGCTCTATTGCTATTTTTAGTGCCTGACTGAAAATTGTCAGATTTATAAACCTGAAGAAAATTCATTGAATTAATTTTAAAGTCTGTCTTGCATTGAAGGTACTGGACTGGGAGGCTGGAAAATCCAAGGTCAGTTCCTGGTTCTGCCACAGAGTTCATGTGTGATCTTGAGCAAGTCACATAATCTTTCAGTCCCTCAGTTCTTCTTGATTAAGCCAAGGTAAAAATTACTTCTCTCTCTCAAAGGAGCTTGGGGGGCAAATTCAGTACTGTTTGTGAAGCCTTTTATGCACAGTGTTCAGGAAGGCCTTAGACACATCGGCTGTGTCTAGACTAGCTCCGAACTTCGAAAGGGGCCTGGTAATTAGGGTGTGGGGAGATTACTAATGAAGTGCTGCTCTGCATATGCAGCACTTCATTAGGCTAAATCCCCTGCGGCAACTTCGAAGTTGAGACTTTGAAGTGCTGGCTTGCGTGTAGCTGCTGGTCAGCTGTGAGTACTTAGAAGTGCCCGCGCTCCTTCCAAGTGCCTTTACACCTCAAAATTTTGGGAGTACTTCGAAGTACCCATGGCTACACGCAAGCCAGCAGTTCAAAGTTTCACACTTTGAAGTTGCCATGGGGGAGGTTTAGCCTAATGAGGTGCTGCATATGCTCCACAACACTTTATTAGTAATTTCCCGACACCCTAATTACCATGCCCCCTGCAAAGTTTGGGGCTCGTCTAGACACAGCCATCTTTGGTCTTTGATTTTAATGGTGGTTGTGTTTGCACAGCCCCTGCTGGGATCAACTACTTGATACACAGTTACAGTTCATTGAAAAAGTTACAGGGATTTGAAATCTGTCATGGCACATAATGTTCTTTTGGCTTTGTTGAAGAACAGCTTGTTACATTCCCTTTAAACTTTCTGTACAGCTAAATCTCCTTTAAAAGATGTGCATAAACTATATCGGAAATTAGATTGTAATTGAGCAAGCTGTTAACAGTTGTTTTATAACCATTACAGTTTAAGAGTGTGAGAGGATGCCAGGCTTTTAGGATCCCGTGTTGAGACATAGAGCTCTTTAGCTGATTGGCTGTGATGGTTGAAATGGGTGCATTATCCTTATTAGAAAAAAGGCAAGGAAAAGGCTGAATGGCTTTCTAAAGTGACAAGTAGAAGGAGTTCATGCCTTCAGGGAAACGTCCTGGATATAAGCCATCTTTGGACAAAGCCTGAAAGTGTGATTATGGAGAACTAGCACATAGTACAATCTTGTTTCTTAAAATGTAGGTTACCTATCCAAGAAGGCATCTGAGAGAGAAACAGTGTGTGTCTATGCCTGTAATGGGTGATGATGGTTTATAAGAGTCTGAAGGTCCTATTTAAAATGTTTATAGTAGAGTCAATGCATACGTGTTGGAATTTTTATTGATTGTAAACCAGAGCTATGGAGAAGTGTTAAGGCTTTCTTCTAATGTGTAGTGGGTTTCTTCTAATGTCTTGTGTGATATCTTTTACACATATTAAATAAATTGCTCATTAACCAACCCTTAATTGTTCATCTGTGTTTTCATTTACATACTTCAAGAATATTATAAAGATATTTACCAACTTCATGTTAATTCAGCAACCTTTACCTTAAAGGAAAATACGAATTTTATGTTTGTGTATTAACAATGACTAACAGTGTATTTAACCTAGTTCAGTTCCCGGTCAAGAGTCAAGAATTTATCAATGGAAGATGTGCAATTGTGGTTCATAAATTCAAGGAATAAATTTTGACATGACCATATCTGGAACTAATACAAACTACTTCTGGTTTATACCTGCAGTGTATTTCTAGCTTGTACAAAAATTCAGTCATAAAAAGCTAACTATATAAAGCAATTTAATAATCATACTGTTTGTAATAAATGTACATTTTAAAATACTCCCTTTGAATCCTGTAAAATGTTTCATAAACTTCAGTTAAATAGACCCTGGATTCTTCATAGTAACTCTTATCTTGCATTATATAGATTGTCACATGCATCAGCCTGATTTTTATCAAGTCAGTTGAACTATTAGCCTCAAACATAAAAAAGATACAGCATTCAGAAGGTCCATTGCATTTAGACTTCTCCAGAATCAATGGAGAGTGTATAACTTCTGTCCAAAATAAGTTTGAGGCATTGGTTTATGTGAAGGAGATGAACAATTTCAACAAAGTTAAGAATTAGATGAAAACTGTTCTGCTGGAAATTCCTAAAACATGCATTCTGAAAAGACCACACTATGGTTAACCAAGACAGGCTGTGGCTACACTGCTCCTCCCTTTTGGAAGGGGCATGTAAATATGGCCATTTGAAAATGCTAATGAGGCACAGATTTAAATATCTTGCACCTCATTAGAATACTGCTGTGGGATCTCATTTTTGAAAGGGTCTGTTTTCAAAATGCAAGCAGCCGTGTAGCCCTTTTTTCGGGGTTGGGGGGCAGGAAGAAGGGTGCTTTCAAAATCAGGGTTTCCTTTCAAGGGAACCCTGGCTACATGGCTGCTTGCATTTAGAAAGCAGCTCCTTTCAAAAGCGAGATCCTATGGGAGTATGCTAATGAGGCAAGAGATATTTAAATCCACTCCTCGTTAGCATTTTTGAATAGACGTATTTACATGCCCCTTCCAAAAGGGAGGGGCAATGTAGCCACAGCCAGAGTGTGCTAGCAGAAAAATACACAATAAAAGAGAAGCAGTGAGTAAGCCGTGCTAGTCTATACACTATCAAAACAAAAAGCAGTCAAGTAGCACTTTAAAGACTAGCAAAATAGTTTATTAGGTGAGCTTTCGTGGGACAGACCCACTTCTTCAGACCAGACACTGTTCTGGTCTGGCTATGGTCTGAAGAAGTGGGTCTGTCCCACGAAAGCTCACCTAATAAACTATTTTGCTAGTCTTTAAAGTGCTACTTGACTGCTTTTTGTTTTGATAATAAAAGAGAATGGACTAGAGACAGCAGAATTTTTGACAACATAAGGAAATGAGCAGACAGATTAACAGGCAGACTACTTGAGAGAAGAGCAAAAATATAGGGGTAAAATGTATGGAATTTGAGAATTATAAAGGCACTAATAATATAAATGATATGTTCACAGTGGTCAGAAGTCTTAGCAAAGGTTTTCCTCACAATCAAACATACTAAAAGATTGTGATGGTGAGGTCCTTGCTAAGAGATTGATACGTTAATCTGTATGCCTAACCAGAGGCACACAAGGTACAGGGACAAAAAAATAAAAGGCATGGAACTGGCACCATCAGTTCTGTGAGAGAAAGTAGTGCATGTTATTATGAAATGAAGGTTGGGAAAGCACTAGGGGTAGATAACATGCCTGTAGAGTAGTCAAAAGGAATTAGCAAATGTTGTACTATGTGGAAAATTTGTAATGAAAGGTGGATGACCAGAAACTGGCAAGGGGATGAAGGAATTTTTTCTGCCCTTACCAAAGAAGAGAGAGAGAAGGTTGTAGTAACTATCACACCATCTGCCTGTATATGAAACAAGTCCTGAACTGCATAATCCAGTATCACATGAAATGAAGGATAGAAGCAAAACTACCAGCCCAAAAAAACTGATTTTAGTGAGGACTGAGGTGCATATGATCGAACCATAAATACCTCTCACACTACTGACATAGTACAATCATCCACTGATTAAGTGCATTATTGGCTACTCAATAACCAAGACAAAGCTCTTTGTATTCCGCAGAGTGAGTGCTACTGTACGCATGTGAAATTGGCACAACATACAAGCATCATTTAAAAGCTCTTAAGCAATATCATCAACAGTGCCTCAGGAGAGTCCCAGATATCTCTTGGGAGGATAAGCATGCAAATACTCACGTCCTGGAAGAGTCACACGTGACCAGCATTGAAGCCATTATCATTCACCAACAACTTCATTGAACTGGTCATGTGGTTTGGATGTCTGATCAGCATCTCGCAAAACAGATTCTGTTTTCAGAGTTGAAGGAAGGAGGAGCACTGGGGGCCAGAGGAAGCAGTTTAAAAACATGCTGAAGGCACACATAAAAAGTACAGCAGTGGTGTGGACACTTGGGAGACCCTTGCCCAGGACCGTCCCCAATGGAAATTGGTAATCCATGAAGGGGTGTCACAATGTGAGAGGTCTTGCCACAGTGCAAACATGGGGAGGCAGAGAAGAAGAAAAGAGTGGCAAAAAGTGCCCTGGCCCTCCAACAGCTATCAACACCTGCGCCTTCTGTGATAAAACCTGAGGTTCCAGAATAGGGCTGATCAGCCATCAACAGACTCACAAATAGGAGGGTGAAAAGAAGACATCCTACTTGTTAACGAGTGACCACCAAGAAGACTCAGAAGCACTTGATGGCATCTGATGTGACAGTCTTTGGAGGAAACTGGCAGACATGCATTCTACCCCCACTAATAGACCACAGTATGAACAGTAGAAGGCTAAAGTGAATGGTTTTCTAGTAGGTAGGGTGTGAGACAAGTGTGTATTTCTTCCCAAGCCTCTTCAACATTTTCGGAGACTTTATTGAGGTAAACCTTGGAAGATTCTGATTAACTTGGAGGAATTGGGATTTCCATTTGTGGACACCTCCTACCTGACCTCAAGGATGCTGGCAGCATGATGCTCTTTGCTACAAAAAAAGAATAGAATGTATCAAATATTGGAGTACATAAAAACAGTGAGAAGCATGGAATACTCCTGAGTGCAGCAAAAACAAGAAGGTGGCCGTGTCTACACTAGCCCCCTCCTTTCAGAGGGGGCATGGTAATGAAAAGTGTGGAAAAATATGGCATCTCAGTGTATGAATATGTGGCAGTGGTTTATGGATGTGAATTACAGGAGATTAATATTCCTGACCAGAAGAAAACTTAAACTTTTGAAATGTGCCACTGATGAGGATTCCAGTGTATCTCTTGCATGTTAAAAAGGGACAAAGAAGTAATGACTGTGTTAGGAACACTAGAAAAGCAGAACATGATGTTGAAAATCACCATATACAAATGTATGGACTTTGGTCACAAGTGTGGATATGGAAATAACCCTTAGGAAGTTATTATGTAAGGAACTGCAGATGGTCATTGTGGTATAGGATGACCAGCAAGGAAATGGACTGGTTGTGTGCAGCAGAGTAGTGGAAGGGCACTTGCAGATTGATCAAAGATAATGGTCAATTGGGAAGGCTTCTAAAATTTCTCCCTCCACCCCAAACTAAAATGAAAAGAGACAAAATCAGATTTTGCCTCAAAATAATTGTCTCCTTTGTCTGGATTTTCAAATTAATGTAGATTACTACCATGTGCATTTCTTTGTTTGCACAAATTTCAGGTTGAAAATTCAATCTGATGTGACACAGCAGCCAAAACACTTCCCGGACCTTAAAGCTTAGTCCTGTTTGTTTTAAAAATCACACAACAAGGAACGGCAACCCATGCAGGGTTAAGAATATATTTTTCCTCCTCTGTTTCTTGAAGCGTTTAATGAAAAAGTACAATAGCTCCCATTTACAGTTTCAAATTTTAATGCCAGATATTATTCCAAACAATTTTTAATAATAAATGAACAGATTATTTTTAAACTTTTCTTCCTTATGAATAATGTTGAAAATATGATTGGGCTTTTTATTTGGTACAAAACTTTAGTAGGCTGTTGTCATGTATACAAAGAACTGCATATTATATTTTTAAAGCAAGAGGCTATTGATCTTATCTGTGTCTGGCTTATCTTTATTTCATTTTCCTTTATCTTTGTCATATCATTCTATACTTAATTTTACAGAAACAAATCTAGGTTGCTTTGATACACACCCATTGTCCTTTCTTCAGTCATTTCTCCAGACACTTGTTTGATATTTTTATTAGAGTTAGCATAAAATAGTTCTGCCTTAATTTTCTTTTCCTTTAATATCAAGACTCCTTAATTTCAAAACTGTATCTTCTGGTTTTTGAACCCTTGGCAGCAGAAAATGTGTGACTTTGCAGTTTCCTTTTTTCAAATGAAACAAAGTGAATTACCAAAACTGTCCTTTAAGCTGAATAGTTGAAACTCAATATCTCTATTGCTGTAGGCTTCATCATCTCTAGTTTGACAGTATCCTCCTTGTGGTATAGTAACCAGCACTGCACATCATGGCTACGTCTACACGTGCACCCAACATCGAAATAGCTTATTTCGATGTTGCGACATCGAAATAGGCTATTTCGATGAATAACGTCTACACGTCCTCCAGGGCCGGCAACGTCGATGTTCAACTTCGACGTTGCTCAGCCCAACATCGAAATAGGCACAGCGAGGGAACGTCTACACGTCAAAGTAGCACACATCGAAATAAGGGTGCCAGGCACAGCTGCAGACAGGGTCACAGGGCGGACTCAACAGCAAGCCGCTCCCTTAAAGGGCCCCTCCCAGACACAGTTGCACTAAACAACACAAGATACACAGAGCCGACAACTGGTTGCAGACCCTGTGCCTGCAGCATAGATCCCCAGCTGCCGCAGAAGCAGCCAGAAGCCCTGGGCTAAGGGCTGCTGCCCACGGTGACCATAGAGCCCCGCAGGGGCTGGAGAGAGAGCATCTCTCAACCCCCCAGCTGATGGCCGCCATGGAGGACCCGGCAATTTCGACGTTGCGGGACGCGGATCGTCTACACGGTCCCTACTTCGACGTTGAACGTCGAAGTAGGGCGCTATTCCTATCTCCTCATGAGGTTAGCGACTTCGACGTCTCGCCGCCTAACGTCGAAGTTAACTTCGAAATAGCGCCCGACGCGTGTAGACGTAACGGGCGCTATTTCGAAGTTGGTGCCGCTACTTCGAAGTAGCGTGCACGTGTAGACGCAGCTCATGTGTCAGATAGTGACAGAGAGATAGCCGTGTTAGTCTTTATTGTATCAAAACAAAAAAGCAGTCATGTAGCACTCTAAAGAATAACAAAATAATTTATTAGGTGATGAGCTTTAGTGGGGCAGACCCACTCTTTAAGAAACTGAGGAACCACTTGATCAAAATCCTTTACAATAAACTAAAGAAGATTAAGAATGAACTCTCTGAACTTGAAACTCTCATCAATAATCAAGTATCGAGGGGTAGCCGTGTTAGTCTGGATCTGTAACAGCAACGAAGGGTCCTGTGGCATCTCATCAATAATCAGGCATCCACGCAAGATCGAAATAGGAGAGACTGAAAATACTCTTTGACAAAGAATGAATGGACATAGAACAGACATCAAAAAGCTCCAAACACATTAACCTGTCAGCCAGCACTTTAATGGAGCTGGCCATTCTGTTAAAGACCTGAAAGTTTGTTTTACTAAAAAGGGACTTTAACAACCCTTTACAGAAGCAATGCTCAGAACTAACATTCATATTCAAATTTGACACATTATCACATGGTTGGAACAGGGACAGCAATTACCTGACCCATTGTACAGACTCAACCCCATCCTCCGCCCCTGCTGTCCTTCTGCTCTTCTCGTTTGCCACCTTGATAACAATTTTTCTGATTTGTCAGCCTTGATAACAATTTTTGGACCTCTGTGCTTCAAATATTGAGTCTGTTCTGATATGTCAGATGTGATATAAAAGGTGCTTTACATAATAATACTGTAACATCTTGCTTTGTAGTCTATACATTTTCACTCATGTCTTATTACTGAAGTAGCATAGCCCTTAAGGGCAAACACTGAGTTTTAAAAAATATTAATATTTTTATTAGGAAACTGCACCTGTCCTATATTCCAGCTGCCTAAATAATACACCCACACAAAAATTACAGGTGGCACTAATGAGAATATAATAATACACCACAGAAGTTGAATCTACAGTAACACCTGGATGGCAGCAGACTTCTTTTATATTACCTGATGAAATACTGTGGTTTAGAACAATACCTTTTTGAATTCATCCTGTGATATTTTAGTCCTGAGGCCCTCAGTTGCCATCGCCATCCTTCAGAATAAGGCAAACTAGGTAGCAGTCTCATCTGAGTCTCGGCACCCACATCTTACTAAACCACAACAGTCATTGTTGAGGGTTATCTAGCACTCCCTAACTACTTGTGGCTGAGTGCACTTTATCTGCAGCTCTCAGCTCCTTCTGGCTGAGGAGGAAAGGAATCATTGAAGGGTGGGTGTGAAAACAGGAGTATGAATCATATTACATTTTCATAAATTTTCACTGTGTGTCATAAAGATATTATTATGAACCACAGAATTTGTTCTAGTGCCTCTTGCATCATACCAACATGAGAACATATTTTGCAGCAGGTTATTGTGGAAGGTAAGACAATAATCCATGGCCATGCTGCGCAAACTGCATTATTGTATCCCGCATAAAGAATAAAATAAACCTTCCCCCACTTCCCTATACCTCCTGCCTAAACATAATCTTGTCTGGAGAGAATTTCACACAATCAGAGATACTAGTTTATCAATGTAGTTACATCAGATATACATTGCCTATATTCTTGATAGAGGTCTTCTCTTGGTGGTGTGACTGTCAGCAGAGTCTGAGAGATTAAACTGCAGGAACACAGCTAAAGGTTTATGCTTTGAAAAGCAGTTACTCTTTTGGACACAGTTATTTCAAATTCCTGTTTTAGCTATTGTAACTAGACTGCCTGTATTACGCACAGGTCTCTGCAGATTAATTGCATCCCTGTCCATTCACAGAAGCCAACCCAAACGTATATGAGGAACATGTGATGATTTACTGGTCAGACAGTAATTACCAAATGGAGAAAAAAGTCACTTTTTTCATGTTCTCAGATGTTTTGACTCTTCAGATTCTGCAGACCACACTATGCTTTCAATAGGTCTAAGTTACAGCATTTTGCAGTTCTGTGTTTGAGGTACTGCTGAAATGTGCTAGGTAGACAGAAGTGAAATAAGGAGGAAATGGTTCTGGGGGGTCTAACCTTCTTGTAGAATGATTCTCTTTTGCAATACAACTCAGCCTTCTCTCACAGTTCAATAGGGCAACAGTTCCCCTGGGAGGAGCGTCCAGTGATGAAGTCCTAAGCACTTTAAATTTGTGTGTTGGGCTGAAAGAAGTCCTGAAATCCTCAAAAGTGGGGAAAGCACATCAAGCAGTTAACACTTCTTTTCTAAGTTATTCAGACCTTAACATAGGTCATAGAACTTCACTGAAATAGTTCGTGTTCGAATTAGAGTGGATCTCTGAAAAAACAAAACAAAACAAAAAAACCCAGACATTCTTGATTTTAAAATTGCCAGTAACAACAAGCCACAATAACCCTTGGTAAATTGTTTCTGTGACAATTATGCCAAGTTCCTGCCATATCCACAGGAGACCTTACTGAGCTACATATAAGTATCTCTGGGGCCCAATGCATTAAATGTTATATGTATTATAGTGGATCAGGATTGCATATTACCCTCACAGGGGAGATGTGAGACTTGGGTGTTTAAAGAACTGTATTGAACAATGTGCCAGACAGGAATGAGGTTTTGGAACAAAAAGTGTAAATTGATTTTCCTGTAAAATATGCAGGAGGAGGAATATTCAAATTTACTCCATCTGGGTGTGCAAAAATCCAGCCTTTCCAAATTATGTCCAGTGGAGTGGGCTGTTGTCTGACGCTCACCTGTTCTGTGAGGCTAGATCTTAGGCCCAAGCAATATAAAGGAAAGACAGTGAATTGTTTATGGTGACTCTGGTTGTGAGTCTCAGAAAGGGAGAACCTCAGTGTGGGCTTTGAAAGACTGTCAACTCCCAGAGCTCAAGTTTGGAATTATGGTGATCTATAGGAAGCTTTGTAGCATGCGTAGATTCTTAACATTATTTTAAATGAATTTTCTATGGTGCTTTTAACAAATGTGCTTGCTTATAAAGAGCTCTGTGGTTTCTTGTGACTGCTGACAATTAAAGCATTTATGACCTCTGGAGAAAAAGCAAAGGACAGGCCTTTTAGAGGTCAGGCAGGGGACTGGACAGCCTTGAAATCCCCTTAATAAGAGGGAGAGAGACGTGGTCCTTCATGAGAGAGAGCTGATGACTCAGGAGCAAGGAGCCTGGAATAAGTAGCCTCAGGGGACCATGAAGGGCCATACAAGTGCAATTGCCCTGAATTTTGACAGTTCACATGGTCAATTATCTCCATTATGAAAAATGTACACCCTTTTTAAGTAGGCATTTCTTTAAAACATTCCTACTCTGCTATCACCACTATAGCTCCTCTAGTAGTATCAAAGGTGGGAGCACTAGTGTAGCAAAATTGTCAGTGGCACTTTTAACTCCCTCCTCATCTATATCCATTCAATGCAGGGTTGCATGACAAGGTTAAATGCCAAGAAGAGGTCTGCAGTACTGCTCCAGCCTTTTAACATGTTGGTGCACAAACCCCTTCTGCTGGTGACTCTATGCTAATTTTTAATTCTGCTTTCAGCAAAGATGACACGCAGGGAAAGAAACAACTCTGCCATACCAGTCCTGAGAAACAGTATTACAGAGGCAGGAGGTATTATTACTGCAGTGGCAACACTAAAGTAGTATGATGGCAATGTAAAAATTTCATTTTACCTTTAACACTCATCCATGTTCTGTGTTTAAGCCACTGCTGTTTTTACTTTGTTTTCTTCAGATGAAATTCACCCCTATACAGACAGGAACAGCATGAGGCCTATGCACCATTTTTAGTCCTCAAAATAGGAGTGCATTTAAGCCTGGTTAGCTCCTACTGAATAGTGCTAAAACTAGAAGAAATAGGATACTAATAGTTACTTCTGTGGGTCACAATGTCCAATATTTCACAGTGACATGGCACTTTGTACTTTTGAAAGGAGCTTATAAAAATAGAAAGCAATCAAAGTATCCTTAAGCTATAGATATGCAGATAATCTCAGATGCAGCCTCTTCCACAAATTGAAATCCTGATAATTTAAAAGATTTATTTTATAAAATTCATAAGAGGGTGCATTTCAATTTCTCTTAGCACTGTAGCATGAACATTTGGCTCCACCATTCTAGTTTCTTACTGCACAACATCTGGCAAACTTTCCTGATAATCAAGAGTTGAATAATGTACAAAAACATCTGCAATCAGCATGTAATCAAATTCGATGGAAACATTCAGACATGCTGCCTGCATTTCATTGGGCAAAAAATATTTACCAGCACTATTTTAAGTACTGCCACTTAATGGTGCTGATATTAGCATTCTTAAATTACAGCCCTGCATCTGTGTTTAATCTTAGAATTAAATATCATTGCAATAATACTTTCTTTTAGTATAATTCAGTCATACCCTGCCCATGTTACCTGAAAGTCCTATTGAAATCAGTAGAATTACTGGCATAAGTAAGGTAGCAAGAATATTTCTTTCTCAGTAATATAACAGATATACTGTTTAGAATGAATGAAATACTTTAAAAGGAAAGGACAATTTTATTTATTTATTTATACATTTGTAGGGGAGATTTAACAAGAATGTAATCCCATTGGAGCAATCCCAATGCAAATCAAATGTTGTGTGTTGTATACAACATGTTTGGAGAAATGAGATTTACATGTTAAAAGAACAACATTGATTCCTGCTGAGTACATTCAAAAGTCTTGAAATGATGAGTTCTGTCAGATAATTTAATTTTTGTTGACAAGGCCAAGTTAAGAGTATACTACATCACAAATATATTATAATTAGTTGAGTTGATATGATGATAAGAAATGAAAATAAGCAATTCTGACTGCCACAGTTTATGAGATAGGTTTTGTAAAGGAATTAGGTTTGATCTTGTTTGTGAACCTTTGTGAGGTGAACATTCACCCTTGACCTAGATTCAGGAGATAGATCACTTGGGCTACGTCTACACGTGCAGCCAACATCGAAATAGCTTATTTCGATGTTGCGACATCGAAATAGTCTATTTCGATGAATAACGTCTACACGTCCTCCAGAGCCGGCAACGTCGATGTTCAACTTCGACGTTGCTCAGCCCAACATCGAAACAGGCGCAGCGAGGGAATGTCTACACGTCAAAGTAGCACACATCGAAATAGGGATGCCAGGCACAGCTGCAGACAGGGTCACAGGGTGGACTCAGCAGCAAGCTGCTCCCTTAAAGGGCCCCTCCCAGACACAGTTGCACTAAACAACACAAGATCCACAGAGCTGACAACTGGTTGCAGACCCTGTGCCTGCAGCATAGATCCCCAGCTGCCGCAGAAGCAGCCAGAAGCCCTGGGCTAAGGGCTGCTGCCCACGGTGACCATAGAGCCCCGCAGGGGCTGGAGAGAGAGCATCTGTCAACCCCCCAGCTGATGGCCGCCATGGAGGACCCAGCAATTTCGACGTTGCGGGACGCGGATCGTCTACACGGTCCCTACTTCGACGTTGAACGTCGAAGTAGGGCGCTATTCCTATCTCCTCAGCTGCGTCTACACGTGCACACTACTTCGAAGTAGCGGCACCAACTTCGAAATAGCGCCCGTCGCGTCTACACGCGTCGGGCACTATTTCGAAGTTAACTTCGACGTTAGGCGGCGAGACGTCGAAGTCGCTAACCTCATGAGGAGATAGGAATAGCGCCCTACTTCGACGTTCAACGTCGAAGTAGAGACCGTGTAGACGATCCGCGTCCCGCAACGTCGAAATTGCTGGGTCCTCCATGGCGGCCATCAGCTGGGGGGTTGAGAGATGCTCTCTCTCCAGCCCCTGCGGGGCTCTATGGTCACCGTGGGCAGCAGCCCTTAGCCCAGGGCTTCTGGCTGCTTCTGCGGCAGCTGGGGATCTATGCTGCAGGCACAGGGTCTGCAACCAGTTGTCAGCTCTGTGGATCTTGTGTTGTTTAGTGCAACTGTGTCTGGGAGGGGCCCTTTAAGGGAGCGGCTTGCTGCTGAGTCCACCCTGTGACCCTGTCTGCAGCTGTGCCTGGCATCCCTATTTCGATGTGTGCTACTTTGACGTGTAGACATTCCCTCGCTGCGCCTGTTTCGATGTTGGGCTGAGCAACGTCGAAGTTGAACATCGACGTTGCCGGCCCTGGAGGACGTGTAGACGTTATTCATCGAAATAGACTATTTCGATGTCGCAACATCGAAATAAGCTATTTCGATGTTGGCTGCACGTGTAGACGTAGCCCTCATGAGGTTAGCGACTTCGACGTCTCGCTGCCTAACGTCGAAGTTAACTTCGAAATAGCGCCCGACGCGTGTAGACGCGACGGGCGCTATTTCGAAGTTGGTGCCGCTACTTCGAAGTAGTGTGCATGTGTAGACGCAGCTTTGATGATTACCTGTTCTGTTCTTTCTTCTGGGACACCTGACATCGGCCATAGCTCTGACTCCAGCCAGGTTTCTAGTTCTGTTCCAGCTGTGCCCTTGATCCAGCCTAGCTCTGAGTCCCATTCTTGCTTTGTCCCAAACCCACTTTTGCCTCCTGATTCCAAATCCTACTCCTGACTCCAGGAGTCATGGCTGCCATCATGGTTCTTGGTCTAAGCCTCTATGGTTCTTTATCTAATGCCCTTCTATGTTCTTTCTCTGTAAGGATCCAAGTTTTGCTGGCATAAATGTTTCTGGAAACTAAATTTCAAAGATATCTTTAGGACTATTCATAGGAAAAAAATTAAAGCATTTGCATACTCATTTAGTGAGGAAACAAATGCTGAAAAGTGATGCACAACAGCATAAGAACGTAACAATGGCTGTACGGGTTCAGATCAACATTCCATGTAGCCCAATATCTTGTCTTCTTTCAGTAACCAATACCCCATGTGTTAAAAGGAATGAGCAGAATGGGACAATTATCAGTGCTCCATCACCATTGTCTTCTAGCATTTGGCTCTCAGCGGCTTAAGGATGCCCAGAGCTTGGTGTTGCATCCCTGATCCATTTGTCTTATATCCATTGATGGACCCATCCTCCATAAACTTATCTAATTCTTTTTTAGAACCCAGTTACAGTTTTGGCCTTCATAACATGCTCTTACAATGAGTTCCACAGGCTGACTGTGCATTGTTTGGAGAAGTATTTCTTTGTGTTTGTTTTAAAACTTCTGCCTCTTCATTTTGATGGGTTCTCATGTTGTGTGAAAGGGTAAAAAAACCGACTTCCTTTTTCACCTGCTCCACACCATTCATGACTTTATAGATCTCTCTCCTTATAGTCATCTCCTTTCCAAGCTGGAAAGTCCCAGTTTTATGACTCTCTCCTCATACATCAGTTGTTCCATAAGCTTTTTTTTTTTTAACCTTCTCTGTATCTTTTCCATTTCTAATTTCTTCTAGATAGGACTATCAGAACTGCCTGCAGTACTCAAGGTGTGGGACTACTATGGATTTATGCAGAAACACTGATATTTTCTAATTATCTATTTCCTTACCCTCATGTTCCTAACATTGTTACTTTTGTTTTCACTGCTGCTGCAGATTGAGTGAATGTTTTCAGAGGCTATCCACGATTCCACATTCTTTCATGAGTGGTAACAGCTAATTTAAGCCCCCTCATTTTGTATGTGTACATAGGGTTATGTTTGCAAATATGCATTACTTTGCCTGTAGCAGCATTGAATTTCATCTGCCATTTTGTTGCCCAGTCATCCAGTTTTGTGAAATCTTTGTAATTCATCACAGTCTGCTTTGGACTTAACTGTCTTGGGTAAGTTTGCATTTCTGGAAATGTTTCCACTTCATTCTCTACCCTTTGTCCAGATCACTTATGAGTGTGTTGAACAGCGTTGATCTCAGTACATAGCCTTTGGAGACTACACTATTTATCACCCTGCACTCTGAAAACTGACTATTTATTCCTACCTCTTCCCACATTTTAACTATTTGCTGATTTATGAGAGGAACTTCATTTTTTCCCCTGAGTATTTACTTTACTTGATAACCTTTGGTGAGGCATGTGTGCAGGACTTTCTGAAAATCCAAGTGCACTGCCTGCCTTGAATCTTCTTTGGCCACATATTTGCTAACTCCTTCAAAGAATTCTAATATATTGGTGAAGCATGATTTCCCTTTAAAAAACCCATACTGACTCTTCCTCAGTGTATCATGCTCATATATGTAGGTAATAATTGTTTTCATTATTGTGATTTCAACCAATTTGCATGATATTGAAGTTAGGCTTCCTGAGCTGTAATTGCCAGGATCATCTCTGGGGCCTTTTCTAAAAATTGGCATCAGATTAGTCATCTGGTATGGAAGCTAATTTAAGTGTTAGTAGTTCTGCAATTGCGTATTTTAATTACTTCAGGACTCTTATGTGGATATTATCTGGTCCTGGTCACTTATTGCTATGTAATAAGTCAGGTTGTGCCACAACCTTTTCTGACACCTCACTAGACATAACTAAACAAGCTCCTGAAAATTGAATATTGAAATCAAATGCAGCTTTTCGTGATTGAGTCATACTGGCAAAAATTCATGAATGGTCACTGAATTATTTCAAATAATGAATGATGATGGACTCAGTCTGTGGTATCATCAACAAACAGACAAAGTTGCTGGAGGGGATTTTTGAAAGGGCTCACATTACTGTGGCCCCACCGAAATTAATCTGAGTCCTATTTATGGACTTCAGTGAGAAAAGGTTTTTGTCTAGTAGTGGGCCTTCTCCTATATCATGCCTACTGAATCAGAATTTAGGTATTGCAATAATGGATGCTATAGAAAAAAAAAGTAGTAGAAATAAATGGGATAAATTATTCATTGCAATTTATTTGCTATTATCAGTTTCTACTGATATCTTATTAGCCATTTTCTGTCTCTCTACTGTTATGTATCAAGTGTCAGAGTAATCAGTGAAGTGACTTATATAAAAATAAAATTAATTGGCAGTTTTCTTGACTGTCAAAATTGTCAGATGTACTGCAGCACAGGGAGACCAGATGGATAAGTATCTTTTAAATGAATTAACCTGCGAGGACCACAGTGTGATTTTTCAATATGTAATAAATAATTTCAGCTTCATAAATCTTGAGGTGCATGTGCTGGATTTTAGTGTTTTGTTTTCTAGTACTTCCTGTAAAATCTTGCTGACAGAGCTTTATTTCTGGGTGTATTTTTTCCTTCCAAATGAATCAAAAATCCACTTTGTATTTCAGAAGTACAGTGGAAATTATTTTTTTTAAACATTGCTATTTGGGGGAAGAAGGGTAGAATGTACCACAAGCCAGATTGTACCATCTGTTTCTGAAAAGAAATCCCTATTGACTTTAACAAGGTGGTTTGCTTAAGAATCAATGTCTTTATATACCACCTAGTAGTGTGGTAGTGCCCTGAGTCCAAACTGACAACACTCTCAATAGAATCTCTACCAAAAGATTTTATTAATGTTTAGGGGTAATGTTGTGCTTATTAACTTGGATATTATACCATAGTTGAATAGCCTTAGGAAAGGCTTGTTTCTGCCAAGTACATGAAATGATTGCAAAAGCAGATAATTAATAGAAGTGACTTCAGCCATTATGCTGTGGCATGAGAGAAGCACGAGCTAGTTCAGAAAATCTAAAATCTATGTGAAATTCCATCTTCACTGAACCTTTTTACAAGTTTTCATAAAGGCATATCCCCAAATTAAAAAATAACATCTGTATTGAAAAAATGTACCTGTTACATAAAAAAAAGTACATTAAGAACAAAGGAGACAGAAGCAACTGCAACAACTACCGTGGAATCTCCCTCCTAAGCGTCACTGGTAAACTGTTCGCTCACGTCATCCTTGGCAGACTCCAGAAGATTGCTGAGAGGGTGTACCCCGGATCACAGTGTGGATTCTGCGCAGAGAGGTCTACCGTTGACATGGTCTTCTCTCTAAGGCAGCTGCAGGAGAAATGCAGGGAGCAGAGGAAGCCACTCTACATAGCCTTCATTGACCTGACCAAGGCCTTTGACTTGGTCAGCAGGGATGGTCTGTTCAAACTGCTCCACAAGATAGGCTGTCCTCCACGGTTACTCAAGATGATCCAGTCATTCCACGAAGACATGAGAGGAACCATCCAATATGACGGCGCTTTATCGGATGCTTTCAGAATCAGGAGCGGCGTCAAACAAGGATGCGTGCTTGCTCCGACATTGTTCGGGATCTTCTTCGCACTCCTGCTGAAGCATGCCCTTGGATCTTCAATAGAGGGCATCTTGCTGCACACAAGATCTGATGGGAAACTGTTTAATCTTGCAAGGCTGAAAGCTAAGTCTAAGGTGTGGGAAGTCCTCATCAGAGACATGTTGTTCGCAGACGATGCTGCTGTAGTGTCTCACATAGAAGACCAGCTTCAAAAACTGCTGGATCAGTTCTCCAAAGTGTGCAAGGACTTTGGACTTACCATCAGCCTAAAAAAGACAAACGTACTCGGTCAGGATGTTGCTGAATCCCCATCAATCAGCATTGACAACTATACGTTAGAGGTCGTCCACGAGTTCGTTTACCTCGGGTCCACCATCACTGACACCTTGTCGTTGGACACTGAGCTAAATAGGAGGATCGGAAAAGTGGCCACAACTCTGTCCAGACTCAGCAAGAGAGTGTGGAACAACAACAAGCTGTACACTCACACCAAAATGCAAGTCTACAGAGCCTGCACCCTCAGCACCCTCCTTTATGGCAGCGAGACTTGGACCCTGTATGCCCGCCAGGAAAAGAGGCTGAACGTCTTCCACTTGTGCTGCCTCAGGCGCATCCTTGGAATATCATGGAAGGACAGAGTGACCAACACCGCCGTCCTCCAGCAAGCTGGAATCCCAACCATGCACACCCTCCTCAGGCAGCGTCGGCTCCGCTGGCTTGGCCACGTCCACAGGATGAATGATGGAAGGATTCCTAAAGACATCCTGTATGGTGAGCTAGCCTCTGGCAAAAGACCTCCCAGACACCCCCAGTTGCGCTACAAAGATGTCTGCAAGAGAGACCTCAGAGAGGTAGACATCGAGCTGGACAACTGGGAAGAACTAGCAGACGACCACAGCAGATGGAGGCAGGGGTTACACAAGGGCCTTCAGAAGGATGAGATGAGGATCAGACAACTAGCAGAGGAGAAGCGAGCGCACAGAAAGCATAATAAGGACTTGCCAGACACCCACCACATCTCAAGAGATGCAGCAAGGACTGTCACTCTCGTGTGGGTCTTCATAGTCACAATAGACGCTGTAAATGAAGCCCTCAATTGAAACTATAAAGGGCGCGATCCCTAGTCTATGCAGACTGAAGGATGCCTACTACTACCTGTTACATATAGGAAAAAGTAATATATAAGATTATGGAGACTGAAAGAAAATTGCGCAAAAATTTTTCAGGGTGCTTGGGTTTTTTGCATTTGGAAACAGCACTTTGTCTATGCTCAGATTTCACATTTTCCTTGTGTCTAGATATTTTTTTTTTACCTTGGCCTTGTGTAGGTCTTTCACAAAGCAACGAGGACAGAAACATTTATACAAGTCAAAAATACATACTACAAGGGACTGAGGGCACATGTAACATCTGAAACTGCTTTTAAGAGCTTGTTTTAAGTTAACCTAGCTATTTTGGGTCCTTATATGTCCTCTATTATTGTAAGTTCTGACTCTGTCTTTCATGTATTTATCCTCTCAACACCCCTGTGAGGTAGGGCAGTTATATTATCTCCATTTTACAGATAGGAAATTGAGAGACTAAGGGCCAGATTTGCAAAGATATGTATCTACCTAATGATGCATGTAAGTACCTAATGAGATTTTCAAAAGCACCTAAATGCTTGAAATCAGTGGGAGTTAGGCACATTGTTGCCTACTGGGATCTCCAAAATTGCCTACCTGAAACTTTCAGCACCAAAACACTTTTTTAAAAAAATCTGTTAAAGCACAAAATCTGTGGGGTGCAGGGACGTGGTCAGGACTTCTGAAGTTCATGCTAGAACCCTACTGCTAAATCATCTGTCCGCTGTACTGTTCAGTGGATTTCAGCTTCATGAATGCCATTCTGTGCTTTTAAACGCCTATAAGATCCATTCTTCAGTTTCCATTTGTTGCTTTTCTTCTGTCACCAGCAGGAAATAAGTTACATTTGTAGGTGATAATGGTAATTTTGCGTGACCAAGCAGCAAATTCTCTTGGGATAGGTAAAGTAGGCCCAATGAAATATGCAATCTGAAATAGTTTCTGCAGATGAGTAATTGTAAATAACTACTGCATACAATTATTGGTGAGGGAATGCCGTTCAGAGGAATATCTGGAGAAGAATTTACTTATTCCTACAGCAGAAGTTAACCGATTTGTAGCTTCAAATGTTCAAGTAACACAGAGAGGCGGTAAAAGATATGGACAAGAACAGGAGATAAATTTTGCAATTAGTATGACTTTTTTTCCCCTTGCTCTTCTTGTTAGGGAGTGGAAGTAAATTAGTATAACTCTCAAAAGACGTAACTTGCTATTCTCATATCTGGCTATCTACTTTGACCAGCTAATAGTAGGAGAAACCGAGGCTCTCCTCCTTTGTGGCTGTTCCTGCTCAGTTGCTAACAAAGAATGTGTCCAAAATGTAAAGGACTGAAAACCACATCAGACCTGTACCTGTTGTGTTCAGAGCGGACATCTATTACATGGAAAACAATTACTATTACTGGAAAGTTTCCACATAACACTACTTTTGCTTATTATTCAAAATGATAGACAAGCTTAAAACATAAAGAGAAAAGTCTGCTCCTATGGCAGTGAAGCATACGTTATCCCAGCTTTCTTCAAGATGTCTTCATGCTAAAGAGACAACTCAATTGCACAGCTTTCCTCTGAGCCCCCAAGCCTATACTTGCAGCACAAAATCCCTCACATTTAAAATGATAACTTGTCATTTTAACCTGTTTCCAGTACCCCAAAGATCCAAGATCCAGATATATTTAATGAGAAGTTGGTGGAGAGAGCCTTATTCATCAGTTTTACTGAGTAAAACAATGTCACAATCCCACATTGAGCAACTTTTCCAAAATCATTAAGTAAATAGGTGGTAGAGCTGGGATTAGAAATCAGACATGCTTGGCTCCCAGCCCTTTCTTGTCTTTAGACTGTAGCTTGTGTCTAAGAGTTATTAGCCAAAGGGATTGAAGGAACCAAGAAAAGCTTCAAATATATCAGGGAAAACAGATTACCGGAGAGGACCAAGAGAAAGAGGGTAAATGAGGAGAGGGATGATGTTACTCTTGATATTTGAAATGCTGTTAAATATCTGTATTGAACATGAACAGTATAGTAAAAGAGTTGGGGACAAGGAATCGATGAGAAAGACTTTGTAAATATAGCCCTAGATCTACAAGTCTTGTAAACTAATTGGAGAAATTATGCATACATAAATCAAGCAGGGGGGGTTAATACGTATGCTAATAAATTAGAGTAGACGACAGTTATTTCTGTAAAGTTATGAAGAACTGAGGATAAGAGTAGGTTAGAGGAAAGTAAATATAGCACTAAATATAAGGGACTGTGAGCAGGCAGTCTTGCCTAGCAATCACAGCTGGGATGGGGTCTGCACAGCTGGGATGGTAATTAGTGAGGAAAGATTAGAGGTTCAATAATTAAGCGTTAAGGTCAAAATCAGATGAGGGTCAGAAATTAGAAACCAAACGCAGTAATAGGCCGGACTCGGGAATCCAAGTCAGCGTGATATTTGAGACCAGAAATCAGAAGATGAGGTAAACTCTGAAGTTGCACCAATCCCAAAATCTGTGGTGTTGCTCAGGCAACTTTCTGGAGCATCCTTTAGGGTTAAAGAGGATGACTGGCCAATCAGAGGGCTGCAGGATACTGGCACTTTGGCTCCCCAGGTCCTGGGCCTATTTCTGTAGCACCTATTCTCCACGGTGCTCCCTGGCTATGGCTTTGCATGGCCTTTCTTTGGCACTGGGGAACACTAGCTGTCCCAGGCTGCTTAGGCCTGAGCTGTAATCCCTGTATCCTTATGTTAAGCTTCAAAAAAGGAATCCTGGATATTCATTAACCATCAATGTACTAATGCCAGTGCATTTTGGCATACAGGCAACTAGTTAGCCTTGTTAGGTAAGTGATTGTAAGTACAGGTTGTACCTTATTGGTCAGGTACCCTCAGGACCTGTCCAGCCCTAAAGCAGGGAATCTGCTGGACCAAGGGAAGTCAGTTCCAGCCTCTCTTTTGCCACCAACTTCAGGCCTCTGCTTCAGAGGTAGCAGAGGATTTAGTGGTGCTTAGGAGACGAGACAGGGTGACTGTGAGGTCCCAAGGCCAGGGTTCAGGAGGGTAGCCTCATGGGAGTGCACTGAGCCCTGTGCCAATGGGCTGAGGTCCTGGCCCCTGCTGCGGGCTTCAAGGCTGCACTCCTGGCTCCCTGCAAGGCCCCCCAGCCACCCTGCTTCTTCTCCCAAGCAACCCCCCCACCACCACCCTGCCTCTTTCCCTCCCTTCCTGAGCTTGAGTTCTGCAATTGAACTGTTTGTGGCACTCTGGGCAGGCAGCGCAGGAGCTGCTGAGCACGGGGCCCAACTTCTCCCCATGAGTGCTCCTACACCAGAGCACCTGCGGTCATGGCAGACTACAGATGTTGCTGGGCTATGGAAATCCAACTATATTATTAGTCCCACTTTTCAGAGAAAGGCACTGAGGTAGAGACATGACATGAGCTGTCCAGGACTGTACAACTAGTCAATGCTGATTAGAATTCAGAAGCACCTAACTTCCTGTTTGGTGCCATGTGCCATGATGATTCTCAAATCTAACTTCAATGCTTAGTAAAATAATATAGCAGATGCTAAAGGCCAAATTCTATGTCAATGATAGCTTCTGGAAGTTTTGCCTTTGACTTCAGTTGGAAGAAATCGGCCTAATTAGATGCTGTATAAACAGCTAATAGACAGCTGAGCCATGAGCAATTAAAATCTGATTTCAATGAAGCATTTGATCCGACATCTTAAAAAATGCTAGTTGAAGACTAAAATCAAATTGGCTTGAGTATGAACATTGTCACATAGGCGAGCAACCAGCTGGAGGACATGATAAATGAAAGCAATGAGGAATGACAAGGTATTGAGTTGTTCTAGAGTTGTCTGGTGGAATGCCACAGGGGTCATCATTAGATCTTGTTTTTTATTTAATTTCTTTAATTATTTGGAAGAGTTAAATTTGCATATGATATGAAACTTAGGGGTGGAAGGTATCTTTGGAAGCAGAAAAATCAAGTAAAAGCTCTTTGAAAGTTAGAAATTAGAGAACAAAATGAGAGTGATCCTTCCATCCCAAGTGCAAGTCCCAAGTTAACATATATAAGGTACATTAACACTAAATACAGCTATTTAATTGCTGGGAAGGCAGTAACATCAAAAGAGACCAAAAATTGGAACAGCAAGTTTGATATGAATTATCCATGTGATATGACAACAAAAAGCTAATAATATATAGGATGCAATTTCCAGAAAAAAGAAGTCACTAAAAAGGGAGAGAAGCAATTGTCCCTCCCCCGCCCACGCCATCTGTCCCTCTGGTTTCACTGTACCTATAGCCATCAACTGCATTTAGTTTTAACCACCTCAGTGTGAGAGAGTTTATTAAGTAGGAAATTCAGAGAATAGACAAAAGTGATATGAGGCTAAAAAGAGTGATTGATGAAGAAGAATTAAAAGGTCAAAGTATATATCATCTTATTAAATGACAACTAAGAGGAGACATGATAACTGATTACAACTGTAATTGAGGTAACCACTGAAAAAGCTAGAGATTTTCCTTCTTCATTTTTGGGGGACAGAGAAAATTCCTTTTCTTCTTCTTAATGGGCTTTTTTCTTTGAAGTTTTTTCCAGCTGTTCTATCCCAATTAGCTAGTTTCACGACAGAAGCATTTGATTATCAGTAAACTCATTGGTTCAGCATATCCAGAGATAGAATGCTGCCTAACAGGACCTCTCTAACCAGCTAGTCAGAGCTAATTAATGCTTTTCTGGGTGTTCCTATGCTTAGTATGAGATTTATTAGAAGGTGAAGTTTCCCAACTGAATTGCTGTTCCTTGAAACTTGAAACTTGAAACTAGATTGCACACTAGTAACAAGCTGTAGGGGCCAAGCCTGTACTGACATGACAGGCTAAGTGCCAAGCCTGCCTGTTGCTATGTGCCCTCTACTTTAAAGGCACTCAAGTACCCTCGGAAGGTGTGCAGCACCTCACTGGACAGATATATAGGTTAGCTTGAGAGATCTCTTCTCTCTCTCTGTGTGACATTTTGTTGCAACCAACAAGTCCGAGGATCATAGAATCATAGAATCCTAGGGCTGGAAGGGAACCCAGCAGGTCACTGAGTGCAGCCCCCTGCCCAAAGCAGGATCAACTCCAACTAAATCATCCCAGCCAGGACTTTGTCGAGCTGGGACTTAAAAGCCTCTAGAAATGGAGATTCCACCACCTCTCTAGGGCCATGTCTACACTAGCCAAAAACTTCGAAATGGCCATGCAAATGGCCATTTCGAAGTTTACTAATGAAGTGCTGAAATGCATATTCAGTGCCTCATTAGCATGCGGGCGGCCACGGCACTTCGAAATTGACGCGGCTCACCGCCGCGTGGCTCATCCAGACGGGGCTCCTTTTTGAAAGGACTCTGCCTACTTTGAAGTCCCCTTATTCCCATCTGCTCATAGGAATAAGGGGACTTCGAAGTAGCCGGGGTCCTTTCGAAAAGGAGCCCCGTCTGGACAAGCCACGCGGCGGCGAGCTGTGTCAATTTTGAAGTGCCGTGGCTGCCCGCATGCTAATGAGGCACTGAATATGTATTTCAGCACTTCATTAGTAAACTTCGAAATGGCCATTTCGAAGTTTCTGGCTAGTGTAGACATAGCCTAGGTAACACATTCCAGTGCTTCATCATCCTCCTAGTGAAGTAGTTTGTCCTAATATCTAACACAGGCCTCTCCCACTGTAACTGGAGACCATTTGCTCCTTGTTCTGCCATCTGTCACTACTGAGAACAGCTTGTCTCCATCCTCTTTAGAACCCCCCTTCAGGAAGCTGAAGACTGCTGCTAAATGACTCCTCAGTCTTCTCTATGGCAAACTAAATAAGTCAAACTCCCTCATCCTCTCCTAATACGTCATGTGTTCCAGCCCCCTTAATCATTTTCATTGCCCTCTGCTGGATGCTCTCCAATGCCTCCACATCCTCTCTATACAAGGAGGCCCAGAACTGGATGCAATACTCAAGATGTGGCCTCACCAGTCCTGAATAGAGAGAAATAATAACTATTCTAGATCTGTTGGAAATTCTCCTGATAATACACCCCAATATGCCATTAGCCTTCTTGGTTACAGGGCACACTATTGACTCATGTCCAACCTCTCATCCACTGTAATCCCCAGGTCCTTTTCTGGTATACTGCTTCTTAGCCAGTTGCTCCCCAGCCTGTAATCGTGCTTGGGATTTTTCCATCCCAAGTGCAGAGTCCTTGTTGAACCTCATAAGATTTCTTTTGGCCCAATCCTCCAATATATCTAGGTCACTCTGGATCCTACCCTGCCCTCCAAAGTATCTACTGTCCCCCTAGCTTAGCGTCAGCTTCAAATTTGCTAGGGTACAATTCATTCCCTCATCCAAGTCATAAATAAACATATTGAACCGATCCTCGGGCACTCCACTTGAAACTGATCACCAGCTAGACATAGAGCCATTTATCACTACACGTTTGACCTGACCATGTAGCTAGTTTTCTAACCACCTTCCAGTGCAATTGTCCAATCCATACTTCCTTAACTTGCAGACAAGAATGTTGTGGGAGACTGTAATCCAAAGGATGTCTGGCATTGATTGAGTTTCTGGGCTTGTACAGGTTGCTAGTCTGGCACTCTCTGGTCAGGCAACATCTGTGGTCAAGCATGATTTTAGTTAGATCGATGTCCACTTATTATGTGTGTGTCCAAGTTTCCTGAAGTCTGAAAAAGTTAATTTACAGTCACCTATCCTGGTTCTCAGTGTTCTGTGCTGTTATTTAGCTCCAGTCTATGCCTAAATGTCTTCTAGGAGCCCAATAAGCAGTGGAAGTGTTGGTAATGCTGCTAGACAATGTTAGACTCTTGAAGGGCTTAACCATTTAAATAAACAAGTTAAAAGGGGGGTGGAAAAGACGAAGAGGGTCTATGCCCACGAAAGCTTATGCTCCAAAATATCTGTTAGTCTATAAGGTGCCACATGACTTCTTGTTGTTTTTTGGAAAATACAGACTAACTCGGCTACCGTTCTGATACTCATCAGAGAAGAATGAATCTTCGGACTCCAAACCGAAAAAAATAATGTGTTGACCTTATTGGTAACTGATGGTTACCCCTGCAAACGTGCCTCTCTTTCTCTCCAGCCCATATGATTGGGGAAAGAAGAAACTGCTGATATCTGGACCCAAAAATATGAACAGGAGGGAACTTTCCCCTCCCCTGCTGGCCTTTTGCAGCACCTGTTCCTGCTTGAAATACTCTCTGGCCCTGAGGGATTGACTCTCATTGCCTGCCTTCATTATTTTGGAGTGTGTAAATTATTTTAAAATAAAAGTTTTCACCAAAAAAGACTAGAATATTTTACTGTGTTGTATGGCAAATCAACACATATTACATAAAACCAAGTTTTATTAGAATGGATGTTTTTATTCACATTATCCAGAGAATGATAGACTGCTTATCTCCTTGATGAGAACCGCAGCAACAAACCAAGAAGTGCAATCTACTAAGTCTTTTAAACCCCTTCATTTTCTTCCAGGCTTGGCAAGAGTTGTTATATTTTATTTTGGATGATTCTCAGAACTGTCAGCATGAAGGGAGCTTTGTCCATGTTACAGACATAATGTGTCAAGCACTTCTTAAAAATAATTGAAAGAAAAAGTATAAAACCAAACCAAACAACCAGTACTAAAAAGGCCTGACCCAAACATCACTGAACATATTAGGAGGTTTGTCACTGATTTTTAATAAGCATTATGTCAGACCAAAAATGTTTTGATATTCAGAATATATCTACACAGCAAAGAAAAACCTGCTGTTGGCCTTATGTCAGCCAACTTGGACTGAAGGCATGTTTCATGTGTGGGTAGATTTCTGTGCTTGCTCTGGAGCTCATGATGTGGGACCAAGTCTGTTAGTTTGTTTTTCTCTTTTTTTTTCTTCCTTGGTTAGACATACACTTAGCGTGGGTCTACTCAGCCCAGTTATTTTGAAATATCAGCTGTTATTTTAAAATAACTAACTTAGCAGCTACATGACACGACTGCTGTTTTGAAATGGGTTTGAAATAGCGATCATCTTATTTCAAAATTGGTAAACCTCATTTCATGAGGAATAGTACCTATTTCAAAATACCTATTTAGAAGCAAGTGCTGTTAAGACAAGGAATTGTGCCTATTTTGAAATAAACCAAAGTGCATCCAAGGGCTTGTTTCAAAAAGTCTCTATGGCTACAATCTACATGAGATGATTTTCCCAGCAAAACTGGGCTTTTGTAGAGAAAAAGTGGGGAACACCTACATGGACAGTTTGTTGACAAAACCTAGTACATCCACCAACAGCATTATACCTCTCCCCATTCAGAGGCTGTGGGGCCCTTTTGTCGACAGACAGGGCATCCAGGTCACCAGGCAGCCCTGTTTGTAGAGCTTCCTGTCAGCCGTTCTGTCGAGAGAGGCCCAGGTAGCCTGGCTGCTCTCTGTCAACACAGCAGATAGATCTTTCGGTCTGCTTTTATGTGTAGATGCTATCTGTAGACAGAAATTCTGCCAGGATATCCCTTCTGACAGTGACTTAGCTAAGTGCTGTTACAAAATTCATTGTTGTGTGTAGCAGTGTTATTTTGAAGTAAGCTAATTCGAAATAGCTATTCTTGAGTAGTTTATTTCAGAATAAGGCTGCTGTGTAGGCTTACTTAGTGATTTAACAACAGGTGCCCTTTGCTGTGTAACTGATTATTCTTTATTTGCATACCATAGATACATAGCTTATTTAAAATTAACTTAAACCTAGAAGCAAGTCTTTCCCAAAATATATGTCTGTTTTTGTCTTTTTGTCAAAATAAATTTAGAATTCTCTCCTTCAACAGATATATAAATTGTTCTAATGCTTTATCATCGACTAAAATATATTCACATGATCACTGAATTATGCTCATAAAATGCTTTAGCCATTGTATGCTAAATCCATGTTATAGGACATTTCAGCCTTATAAAGAACTTTTTAAATATTTCGATTTCAGTATGAATCACTAAGGAATGTATATTAATATTGTCATTCATGCTATTGCTTCAGTGTGCATCTTCAGAAATTTAGAAAGGACGTAAATTTCATATAAGATGAAAGATCTGATAAATGTTTTGCTAAATGTTTTTCTTCTCAGTGATGAACATATTCTTAATATTTATGGACTCTTGCCTCTTGTGAGAACGGAAACATGCTATGAATCATGACAAGACATTAACCAACTATTAGCAAAATGCTAGCATAACAGGATTTATGGGAGTATGAATTCAGTCTTTGAAAGCAGAAGAGATTGTGGAGAATGTTCAGATAAAGATGTTGACTGTTTGGATGTGATTTGTTTGGAACCCAGGAACATACAGGGAAAGGCTACATTTTGCCCATTTAAGGATGGATAGGACAAGAGTTCACGAAAACACTGTCTAATTTCCATGCTATGGAAATCCACACACGTCCTGGGGTGATTGTGTTTCTTCATATTTAGTATTGTGTTCTCGTCAAAGTTGTAATGAAATTGGCAACCAGAAATTATGTAGATCTATGTTTAAGAAATTGTATTCCCATGTATTTGTCCATTGAATAAACCATGAAATGTCATGTCTGAAAAATCAGGTGCCTTGAACCTAGGAAAGAGATGTTTGGAAAACTCACAAGCATCACAGATCACATTGCCTGTTAGAAGCCTGTTGGGATAGTTTATTTATTTATTTATTTGCTGTGACTAGGTCCACATTTAAAATGCTACAGCAACTCAGTTGCAACACTGTAGCTGTGCATCTGCAGCACTTCAGTGTAGACACATGACAGCCCTAGGAAGTGTTTTTCCACTGCTGTAATTAATTCCCTCCTCAACAGACAGTAGCTAGGTCAATGGAAGAATTCTTCCGTTGAATAAGCTCTGTCTACATAAGGAGTTAAGTCTGCATTGCTACACGTCTCAAGAGTGTCAATTTTTGCACCCCGAGAGACATGTTTTATGTTGATAATTTTTACTGTAGAGCTGGCCTGAGACTTTTAAAACCTACATAGCTAAAAATCACTTTCCTTTTGCTCCTGTATTTCTTATATAATGTAATCTCTTTGTTTTATGCAGTGCTTTAGTCCATTTTAGGACCTGGTGCTTCAAAGACTTATTTAAGATATCAGAGGGGTAGCCGACTTAGTCTGTATCTTCGGAAACAAGAAGTCCTGTGGCATTTTATAGAATAAGAGATATTTTGGAGCATAAGCTTTCGTGGGCAAAGACCTGCTTCGTCTGATGAAGCAGGTCTTTGCCCATGAAAGTTTATGCTCCAAAATATCTGTTAGTCTAGAAGGTGCCACAGGACTTCTTGTTATTTACAGTAAACTCTTTCATATCTGGCATTCTATCATCCCAAACTCTCAAATAACAAGCATTTTAACCATAAGTAAATTTAATTACATTTTCCGTAAGTACAGTACAGTGAAAGTAAATACAAATAAATACAACAAATACAGTATAAGTTTACAAGGTACAATACTATTGTTGGTAAATGAAGTACTCTGCATATATTTTTGTTTGTTTCTTAATATCTAATTGTGTTTTTCTTTAGTGTTATGTATTGCTAGGTATATCCCTGTATTTGAATATCCAGCAACCTCCCAGGCCTGGGGCTGCTGGCTGTGAAAGAGTTTACTGTACATACTTAACTTTCAGCAGGTGAGGTGCTCATGTGTCAAGGTTAAGCAAGTAAGTCTTTACAGGATTGGAGCTTTATTATTGTAATTATTCTGGGGGCAGACAGTGAGTAAAACCTTGACCTCAATAAAGGCAATGACCTGATTTCAGCGGGGCCAAGGTTTTATCCAGTTTCTTATTTGCCATGCATACATGGTCTAACTGTATCAATAGTACTGCATGTATACAAAAAACATTAACTTATGTTCTTGAGTTTGTCAACTGTGTACCTTAAGCACATCAGATGCCATGGATTTACACACATTTAAAAAATCAGCCTCTTCTCTACTTTGCTACCAAGACCAGACTTTAAGATTTTATGTTGCACATGCAAACTTTGGTGGCTTCATTCCATAAACCTTCTACAGAGCATTTGCTGTGTTCTTGCTGTTATCAGATATCACATAGAACTTGGGGCTTTGATAAGGGAAGGGGAACTTACTTTCAATTATTTTCTTCTATAATGTAAACACAATTATATATAGAAGCTATTTTACTAATTAGATTTTGGATTTTCTAGTTTTTAAACCTATTTTAAAAATGTTTCTGAAGTGTGCTTCCTTCCTAAATTTCTCCAGTGAATATAATTTTCTTCTCATTAAAATCAAGTTTTGCTTGCAATTTACAACAGGCAGGCTTTAACAAGCTTTCACCACAAAGAATATAAGTCAAAGATATAACTGGCCTGAGGGAGGAAACTTGTGGGAATATGTGTTAAAAATAGTAAAGACAAGATGAAAAAATTGTTTGTAAAACTAGAAATTTCCTTACTTATAAAAAGATCCAGGGCATGATGCAGTCTCAGTGGAAATCTTTCCACAGACTCCCATTGGTGTTTGTTTGAGCTCATAATTAGATGTAACTGGTTTGTTACTGACTGATGGCAGTAGTGTATTGTGCAGAGGTTAGTGAATCACGGCGGCTTCAGCTTCAGAAGATAGATATGTTGTTGTTTTTTTTTAATCAACATTTTTAGAACTTTAAAGGCGAATCTCGCAGAGCCCCACAAACGCATACAGCAGACAGCAGTTACACAAAGACAAAGCTAATGTGAACTGCTACCACAATCTTTCCAACTTTAGCACTGATTGTTGCTGTTGCCATTAAAGGCCATAGCTACTCAGGGTGCAACACCATCAAATACAAAATGATTACTTCCATGTAGTTAACATAAATATAACTTTGTCCTCAGTCGATAAATTATGGATTCTGATTGGCTGTCTGGGTCTTTTGGGTGATGTTATATGCACACACCAAATCTAAATAGTCAACATATAGCAGTTTCGCTGGCTAATTGCTTATTACCAAAATTAAAATATGGCTACACTGAAATTGAAGGTGGCCACTTTTAGAAACACCAAGGCATTTTAATGAGGTGTGCAGATACATACACTGCTACAGTTTATGCACTGCACATGTAGAGCACGTCAGTTTCAGTCCTATAAATCAAATGTCTTTCAAAGTACTATATTCATGATTTTTATATGCTCAAATAAACTTGTTCTGAAAATTCAGGTGCCAAACTCCAGAAGAAGTGAACTTAAATTTCAGTGGGGATTCAAGACATTAGAAACTGTGTCAAACTGTTCTGAATTGCCATTCAACAGAGTGATAGAGGATACAAAAATTCTATAAAGTTAGAAAGTTGAGTGCATTTATACCACTGATGTTATAAAAAGGAAGAGATTTTTTCAAAAGGTATTCCATTTACTAAAGATAGAACAGAAGATAAAACAAAGTATGTTGCCTTAATATTTACATACAAATAAAATTACAGTGGTCTTGAAGCAAGGTTGAAAAATACTAAATTAGAGAAGGGTGTGATTCCAGTATATTAAAGCATGAGTAAGCTGCCTGGTGAGGAATTATTTTAGTTCTTAAATAAGACAGTCCTTAATTTTTTTTTGTTTGGTTTGTTTTACTGGTAAAATTCTGAGTCAGTTTCAAAATAACAAAACAAACCAATACATTTATGGCGACTCTTTCCTTTTAAATGCATATCTCTTCTATGTCAGACATATTTATAGCAACAGCTTCTATGCACAGTTGATATTTGTGAAACTAATATGGTGAGAAATGAGCAGGATGATTGAGTTATATCTTATTCAAAGCTGCAAGAAAATTAGGTCAATTCAAACACTATATTATATTCTTCAATAATTGCAAAAAGTATTTTTTTCAAATGAGTTGCCAAAGCATAGGCATATCATGTTTGCGAATCTGTGAATAGGAATACAGATCTGCTGGCTACAATCAGTGTTCACAAATGCATATTGTTAGTAGGATGTAAAAATTAATGCATGTTGTTAGTACGATGTAAAAATTACTCTTAAGTTCTTAATCATTGCACAGGAGAAGCCAGTGTGTCTTTGATTTTATGAAATATGCGGAGCTTTAATATACGTAGTCCAGCAAGTCAATCTAATCTCAATTATACAATTGTTAATATTAGTCTTACTTTTTGAATTTCAATAACATTTTCCTGACTGTGGCTACATCTACATTACAGAGATCTTTCGAAAGAAGCTATTCTGGAAGATCTCTTCCAAAAGAGTGCATCCACACACAAAAAAGCAGATCAAAAGAGTGATCTGCTCTTTCAAAAGATGCAATAAAACTAAAGAGCATAAATCTACAATCCCAGCAGCCATATGGAATATTCTTTTAACCTCCACATAAGTGATAAAAGGTGTAAATACAAGGAAAGAACATCCACATACCCCTGTTCTATGTGTATGCGTGTATGTGTGTCTACTCTGTCAAAAGAACAGGCCAGTGTTTGAAAATGAAGACTGTCCTTTCGAAAGAAAGGCCCTGTGGAGCATCTACACATGTTTGAAAGAAGCTGGGGCAGTTATAACTTAATGTATTTTTAAAGGCAATAGTCATATTTTAACTTGTGTTTTCTTTTAAATTTTTATCATTTTTACTGCCAGTTTTATTATTTATTTACATGAAGGAAGTGCATGGAGACCACAATACTGATCATAAGCTAGTGTAGTGGTTGCTGTATAAATATAATGAGGAACAGGTCCTGCTCTTAAAAGCTTATAATCTAAAGGAAGTATGAGAGTGAAACCAGAGTCATGGACAGATAAATAACTGCTCTAGTCCATACAGGAAGTTATCAGAAGAGGCAGGCCTAGAACCCAGACTGTTACCCTATCCACTAGACTGTACTGTCAACAAGTAGCTTTAATTGTTTACTTAATTACTGTAAACTTAATGGTGTTCTTGCATATCTCTAGAAGGATTCTACCTAGCCATTGTTCCATACCACCATTCCAAATTCCCCTGTACTTCAAAGTTTCCACGGGGGTGGAATTCGAAGTGCTGCATATGCAGAACAGCACTTCATTTATAAACTCCCAACACCCTACTTATCATCCTTCTTTCCAAATAGGGAGGTAGTGTAGACACAGCCCTAGTGTTAATCTCAACATATAAAGAAACTGAGACTCTTTTGGTGAAGGCTACTTGACTGGCTTTTCTAGGCTGAGAGTTGTGTGTTCTTCTTGTGTGCCTTCAGGCAGCAATCCATGTGGAATTGATAATCTTATAATAAATAGGCTTTTGTCTCATAAGTTCTTTGAATGTTGTGTTATTCTTTATTACTTGTGAAAGTTGTCAGACTGCTGGCCATTGTTGTTGTTGTTGTTGTTGTTTAAATCAGAACTTTGTTTTCCTTTGCTTTGTTTTTGACCATGTAATACCTAGTGTGGCTGGAGAAATCCCAGCAGCCATATGGAATATTTTTTCAACTTCCACATAAGTGATAAAAGCTGTAAAAGCAAGGAAAGGAAGCTTCAGACATGTATGATTTGTATATCATACTTATCAGTCTCTTGGTGTATGAAGTTATGAAGGGCTTAGTTATAAGTCTAGGGCTGCATGAACACAGTAAGTCACAACTGCTGTGATGATGGTAGTAGAACATGCAGAATATTGATGCTGTCCCACCAACCTATGTGATTTACAAAACTAAAGATCATAAATCTACAGTCTGAAGCCAAATCCTTCCTCCAAATCCTTCACTGATTCCAGTCTTGTTACCCTGAGGCTCAACTTGGTTCATTGCATCTTCAGAAAAAACAACAGCAACAACAAAACCCAAAAACACTGTTTGTGTTCCATGAAGATGATCTATGTCCGTAGACTGTCATTCTTGAGGAATTAACCATTTGTATTTCTCTGCATTTTTTATCCTGCACTATTTCTAATCAGGAAAAAGTAGTAGTTTCTGATAAATACATTGACTAAGTAAGAAACTATATGAATGGTATGTAGCTTGCTCTATGCTCCTTACAATGGTCAGTGATATCTAAAGGTAATGTGCACTGACTGACACCAAACAAAAGTCGAGAAGTCTTTCATTGTTATGGTTTCTTCTCTACCCCAGCCTTGACTATTCATTTCATTAACACATTGTTCAGTCTTTCTTTGCTGCTCTGTATAGTGAGATATTTAACAAGTTAAAGCTGAATGTACAACCCCCAAATCTATGTATAATTACAGTAGAGCTCCACTGTTGAACATCAGAATATTAGATTAATGATTTATGGGTATATTTAAATCCATAAAAATGAAAGATTTAAAATTGACTTCTTTAAAATATTTAAAAACTCACCATGCCAGTGTTATTGCTAAGCACTTTTAGAAAATAGAATACTGATGAATTTAGGTTAAGCCGAAGTGGGTTATTATAGTGGAAAAACTCTCTGAAGTCAGCAGTAGAAACTGTGTACTATGAAATATACTTCTTTCTCTTCTTTGTTTTTAGGGTTAGAGCTAAGTGAGCCCACCATGACCGGCAAAACACAGACCAGCAATGTCACCAATAAGAATGACCCAAAATCAATCAACTCCAGAGTCTTCATTGGCAATCTGAACACAGCCATTGTCAAGAAAGGCGACATAGAAGCAATCTTTGCAAAGTATGGAAAAATAGTTGGCTGTTCGGTCCATAAAGGTTATGCGTTTGTACAGTATATGAGTGAGAGGCATGCAAGGGCTGCAGTGGCAGGAGAGAATGCCAGGATCATTGCAGGACAGCCACTCGGTAAGTGTTTACAGGGTATTTTTAATGGGAGGAACTGTTTGGTTGTGTCACCTTCTTTTCTTTTTCTTGTGCTTATTAACTATCTTTAGTGCTGAATGTGGAATTTGCATTTGTTTGTTAGTTTCAAGCATACCTCTAGGAAACTAAACTGATGAAAGTGTATTTTTAATGTCAGCTAGGTTTAATAAGATGGTTGTTGAATGCTATTAAGTACTGTGTGGTTAAATGCATTGCATCTGAATATTTATAATTGTTGCATCCAAGTAAATAATGAATAAGGTCCCAGTCTTGCCAACATTCATGCATATGCTTAACTTGAAAAACAGATATGTTGTTGAAGTCAGTAGGACTGTGCGTGTGAGCAAAATTACGCATGCTTACAGGATAATGACCCGGTTCATAGATACAACATGTTATATCATCATTTCCAGGGGCCATATAGTATTCCTTTGCAGAATAACTTGGGGTAGTGGTGAGAGTTGCAGAGACCACACTGAGGAGGATTCACATGTGTGTTGGGAATGTGATGTGTGAGCTACTTAACCACATTACAAGTGGACCGGTAAGGCAGTGTCTACATGGGCACAAATCTTCAAAATAGGCATATTTCAAAGATTACTAATGAGGCGCTGGATTGAGTATTCAGCACCTCATTAGCATTAGGACACTTCTGGCCTTGGTGCTTCGAAAGCACTGCTTTTGAAAGCGCGCGGCTCGGCACGGCTACACGAGGGTCCTTTTTGAAAGGACCTGTCCCTTTCCAGATCGCCTTATTATGATCAGCAATTGGGATAAGGGGATTTCGAAAGGTGGGGGGTCCTTTAGAAAAGGACCCCCTTGTAGCTGTGCTGAGCCGCGTGCTTTTGAAAGCAGGGCTTTCGAAGCGCTGTGGCCAGAAATGTCCTAATGCTAATGAGGCACCAAATATTCAATTCAGCACCTCATTAGTAATCTTCAAAATGGCCATTAGCATGGCTCTTTCGAAGATTTGTGCCCGTGTAGATACAGCCTAAGAGATCCTTTCCCTCTTCCAACGGATGTGCCTGGACCACTAATTGTTCCATAATGTTCCTTTGAAATAATGTCCAGCTCGCTCTCATCCCACATAGATGGACAACATAGTGGTTATGTGCTCCTTTCCTGCAGACAAGCCCCAGAATGATAGCATTCACTGGTCAGAACCTCATGCTGCATGAAAGGTGATTCACGGCACATCATGCAGACTTCCTAGGAGAGCATGCTCTAGAGTAGCTTTCCCCAGCTGTTCCTCCACACTTTTCACATACCTAGGCCTCTGGAAGTTCTCAACCATGCATTATATCTGAGGAAGATCTTTGTTTTCTGAGGAACAAGGTTGGGAACATGCTGCACTGAAATTCAGGACCACAACTATTCCATTAGTGTATATTTGCTGCTGCCATGTTTGCAACAGCCACACCGGATACATTTTTGGCTTTTAAGTATCAATAAATTATTTTAGTATTTAACTTTCACAAATAAGTGTCAAGACATGTATTGAAGCTGGATTTATTAGACTGATTCTAAAGTGGTGCCCTGTTCATACTTTAATTGTATCTCAGATCTTAGATAGCAGAAGCAAGAGGATGAGCCATATTAATTGTTTAAATGGTGCCAAAGAGAGGTTATATTGAAAACGTAGACGTGAGTTGATCCCTTGTGCACAGGTGTCCAATTCCACTTATCAGTCAGTACTGCACTTGTTTATCTGGGAAAAATAAAAAAGAATTTGGCCCCTTTGAACTAAATCTAAATTTAAATGGATTTTTTATATATTATTACAGAGAGGCTGGATATTTCTTATGGAAGCCCTTCTCTGTCAGTCAAAGTTAAGTGCTTGTAGATAAAATACCTCTCAATAAAATTACTTGGAGCACTGAGCCATACAGTTTGTGAGAAATTTGGGAAAACTGGAAAATATTACAGGATATATTGGTTGGATCTGGGAAGTTTAAATTAGAACCTCAAAGATGTTTTACTGTCTCCACAGTGAGTATGTCTAAGTGAGGAAAAATGTCAGGGTTAGGTACCATGATTACTGGCTAACTTTGACTTAACTTTGCCTAGTTTTAATAGTCTACACATGTTCTTTGTTCATTCCTGCTAATTCGGTGTGAAATCTCAATGCTTCTTAGCTGTTGATACTAAATATAAAATGTTCTTCTTAACACCTGAGACATTTTTAGAAGCTAGAACTACTTTAAAAGAATGACAGTTAAATAACACCGAAGTAAATGGAACCATCAACAGCCTGATTTGGCAGAAATTAACTATAATCTGCTGCAATATATAAACCTGAATGAGTGTTAAAACACTGTGAGGAATGGTTAGTTGTCTGGCTGACTAATTCATCACAAATTTCTTAAGCTTCAGGAAGCTATTTTGCTGAATATTTGTAGAGCTGACCTTTTCTGATCAAATAACTGACAACTGATGTAATAATGTGCAGCAACTGGTTTTCAGCAACTTTATAGTGTATAGTTGATATATGTACTCTCCAAAAAAATAGGGGGAACAGCTGTAATAAAATCAATGATTTTTTGTTTATTTTATATGAAGAGGATGAAAGAAAAGCAGAGAACAAGGAGAATTAGATGGTTGCATATGAATAAAACATGACAAAAAGCTACAGGCTTGTGAACAGAGGTTTGTTGGCATGGGTGCTTTGCTAAAAAACCTCTTTGGTCTACAGTGAGGTGGCAGTTTTAGAATGTGGATCTTGAATCTGTAATGTTTGTGTAGTAAATAAGGAATGCAACCAGTGAATTGTGTACAGCTTCTTATCTATCTGTCCACACAGACCCTGTGTCTACACAAGTCCCTTCATTTCAAAAGAGGCATGTTAATGAACGGGTTTGAAATATGCTAATGAGGTGCTGCAACGAATATGCAGTGCCTCATTAGCATAATGGCGGCCGTGGCTATTCAAAAGTGCAGCTTTTTGAATCACGCGCTACCCATAGAGATGGAACCTTCCGAAAGGACATCCCCACCAGTTTTCGAAAGCCCCTTCTTCCTAACACCAGATAGGAAGAAGGGCTTTCGAAAACTGGGACTGGGTCCTATCGGGAGGTCCCGTCTCCATGGGCAGTGTGCAATTCAAAAAGCCACACTTTAGCTGTGTCTGCACGTGCACGCTACTTCGAAGTAGCTGCACTAACTTCGAAATAGCGCCCGTCACGGCTACACGTGTTGGGCGCTATTTCGATGTTAACATCGACGTTAAGCGGCGAGACGTCGAAGCCGCTAACCCCATGAAGGGATAGGAATAGCGCCCTACTTCGACGTTGTTAGCCGGTGGCCAGGTAATGTGCGGTGAGGTACTCCCCTGGGTCCTAAGCAACCCAGTTTTTTACTGTTAGAGCAGGCAGCTCCTAGCACTCTCACCCACGGCCAGGCTGTAGTAACCAAACGGTTAAAGTTCTTTTTGTTGTGCCGGCTGTGTTGCAGTGACAAAAGGGTTAACAGCAGGGTCAGGCTTAGAGCTTAACTAGTTACAAGTTTATTTAAGCTACAGTTATAAGCGTGTGGTTACAAAAGGCTATTGTTTACTTCTTATATGCTAGCAAAGTACAGGTGTTAACAAGTTACGTTACAATCCAATACAAAGATATCTGTTACCATCTAACACAATGATATCTTGGCACAATGACCTCTAGTTACAGAGCTCTAATTCTTTAGCTGTGCACAAAAAAAGTCAGAGACCTAGCATGGGTGTATCTTACCCTCTCTGCGTCTCTCGATACCAGCGTAGCCAAGCCGGATCGGTCACTCAATTCCGCGGAAAGAAGAATACGAGGTTGGGCGTCCCCAGTTGTGGACCTCGGGAGGCAATCACCTGACCCGACCAGCAGGTAGTTGGTGGAGATGCACTCAAAGTTAGAGTTCTGCTGGACCCACCTTTTATACCCCTTTTGGGTTATGTATTCTCTTTCTTATCTACGGTGCCAGATCATACTGGTCTGTCTTTGTGACACCAGTTTGTTACAAGGGCATTTCTACTTAGTTTGCACTTGTAAGACAAGAGATAAACAATTTAGGAGTACAGGACATTCTTTTGTGCGGGCGGGGCACATCGCCTTCTGGGTGATTGTGTGTGTGCATCATATTGATCAATGCCAGCTGGGGTGATTTCTGAGGGTGCCCCCCCTCTCATGTTGACAGTCTGGCCTGTTAGCCTTCTAGCTGTACTTTCTGCTTCTCAGGGTCACGATAAGCTAGCATATCTGGGCCTCAATGAGGGCATCAAAGACTGTGCTGTCAGCAGCCATTTCCATGCCCTGTGTGCTCCTCAGTGCGGGGGGGCAACGAGCAAGCTGGCTTGTAAGGGGGAGACTCTGTCTGGCTACATTCCACCCCCTGATGCACCATACTACATCCCAGAACGCAAGGTGGCAGTGATGCCAGCACGTTTTGCCCTCCTTGGGGGAAGTCTAAAAGTGCCTAATGATCCGATCAGTACGTGGGGAATTGCGGAACTGGCTAGGATCACTTGTCAGCTCCATGTATCGGATTTGCATGGAGGAGATAGCCACATCAATTAGTCTCCTAACGATGCACAGTGTTATGCAAAACACAACTACTATGATAAGAACAATCAAAATAGTGGTTACAATAGAATGCAGGAATGGAGTAAGAGAAAATTCTAATTGTTGAGCTAACCATTTTAATCATGAGATCTTTCCATTCTTAGTTACAGCATGTAAGATTTTAACTGCATCTTTGATGGCAGATACATCCTGTTTAATCTGTTCTGAGTGTTTACCTAAAAGCAGTAAGATTGGTTAATTACAGCACAAACTCTTCCTTGTTGGGCCAGGACTGCATACTTTGAGACCCACCCATCCCTTGCTGACACTCAGACAGAGAACAATTAGACAGGAAGGCAGATGAGAATTATGGTCTAATCCAGAAAGTTCAAACCAGTTACCTCTACCCACACCAGCGTGGGTGGGAGGATGGGACAGAAGGGCCCAGCTTAACCTTGGAGCTTCCTCGCACGCGATGGCTTCGACTCCGAGGAATTACAAGCAAGACGCTCAGTTCCGCGAAAGTTTAAACTGGTTACCTCTACCCACACCAGCTTGGCTAGGAGGACGGGACGGAAGGGCCCAGCTTAACCTTGGAGCTTCCTCACACGTGATGGCTTCCACTCCGAGGAATTACAAGCAAGACATTCAGTTCCACCCTCCCAGCACCCGGGACGACAAGGTTGTCAGGGACCAAATCCCAGCAAGCCTCATCCCGTTACAGGGTACAATAACAAAACTAGAACCAGAACTAGATTCCTTATCCATGTAGGAGTTCACCCTATCACAGCATGAACCCCAGGGGCTGCGGCGAAGGTAGGAGTGGATGTCGCTGTCATCAAAACAGACTGGTCCCCACCAGAAGATGTTGCTCTTGTCCCACCAATCATTCAGGTTCAGAGGGACAAACTTAATTCCCAATGTGGTAGAGGAGTTCAGCAGGGTACACATCCAGCAATCCGTGGCACCAGTGGTGGAGACGATGGGCTGGATGGCATTCCTGAGGGGATGCTTAGGCGTGGCAAAGGTCAGCGAGGTTGTCAGGAAGATGACGAGGAGTTGAGGTGCCATGCTGTCATCTGGGTTGAAGGTAGCTACAACACAACTAGGCCTATAGCAATTACTAAGAGTCTATTAGTATTAATATGGAATCTAGCAGCATGCATATATTATATACATTAAAGTTCTTTGGTGTGTACTGATGTTACAGGTGGTCATTGCCTTGCTTCTTCCCAGGGAGGTGTGCATTCCACGTGGTTCCTTCTTTTCTGGAGAGAAAACACAAGGTCAGCCGGTCTTGGATGTGATCCAAGCCTCGGTAATGGTTATTGGTTCCCTTTTAGAGTCTAAAGCAGTCTACACCCCACCTTTGTATGAGTGCAGTACATGAGTCTGTGTTCCCAGGCTAGGGTGTTTAATTACAACAGTATCTCCAGGATTAGATTTGGAGTCCTTGAGTGGCACATCCGAAGTTGAGGAATTTTTCCCTGTAGGGAAGAATCCTCTGCTGACTGGACTGCCCATAGGGGTTTGCTCGTTGTTTCGTCGCTGTACCACCTCATCCAGCCTGTTTTCCCAAGTACCATCCGTGGGTTTCAAGTGGCTTTTTAACATCCCATTCCAGCACTCGACTATGCCATTGGACGGGGGTCGGTACGGGCGGTGGTAAGTCCACTCAATTCCATGCTTAGTAGCCCACTCTTGTACTACTTTGTTTTTAAAGTGTGAGCTGTTGTCGGACTGGATTTCTCAGGGTGCTGGGACAATTGCTGTTAAGCGGTTTAGTCCCATAATTGTGAACAGTCCTGTTGCCAATGGGGCAGGGTGTGCAAAACCAATTCCTGAAACAACTTCCATTCCAGTCAGGAGGTACTTACACATTTGCCTGGTAGTAGGAAGTGGGCCAATGTAATCAACCTGCCAGGTTGCCCATAGTGTTTTCCCATCTCTTAGTCTGGCAAATTGTTGTCCTTCAGCTATGTGTTTTCAGGTTTTAGCACAGATAGTACAGGCTCGCAACAGGTCTCTGGCCTGTTGGTGGGTGATAGGCCAGCCCCTGATATGTGCTTGCCGCGTTAACTCCTCACTTCCAGTGTGCCCCAAAGTATCATGTAGCCATAGGTACAAACGTTCCCAATCTACTTGGGTGGCAGAAATCTGGGCTGCTGCATCTGCCAGGTTATTTAGCTGTGCAGCCGGGGTGTTATTCTTTTGCTGGGCTGACACATGTCCTATACTTAAGGGTTGCTCGGTGGCATGGTGGTACTCACTAGGCATTCCCACCTTCCATAGGGATTCCTTAATTAAGGTGGAGTTCTGTGCGGTATCAGCTTTCCGGCATGGACATTCCTCTACCCATCCCGAGAACAAACAAACAATAACCAGCACATTTTAAAAAGATTTACACTTGGGTAGCTGAATGGAACTCATTTGTAACTGCAGGAACAGTCCTAAAGGCAGAGATCTAGTTGCCAGAACTGTCTTTACAGGTTCGCCCACGTCATGGGCTTGGCAGACAGGGCAAGCCAGACAGTAGTTTGGGCCACTTAGGAGAATTTGGAAGCAAACCAATTTGCTTGAACAGCAGTAATCATTCCCCTGCTTCGCTTACATGAGTCAGGCTGTGGTGCATGCAAGCAAGATAAGGGAGAAGGACCTTGGGTGCAACCAGGCGGCCGTCTGGGGAGCGCCAAAGGTGTTCAGGGTGCAAAAGGCATTCATCCAGTCTCCAGATAGTTTCTTCTGAATTTAGGGCCTGATCTTAGAATAGTGCAGTATCAATAAGGGTTGCAATAGGAGACTGGGAATCTGTAAAAATGGGAAACAGGGAAGTGGCCCAAGAGGGGAAAGGTCTGCAGCTTTAGCTGCTGTGTCAGCCAAGGCATTTAATTAGGCAGCAATATACAAATCATTTTGTTTTCATGAGCCCATGTATATTTTAACTTACCAACATAGACAATTTGATAATGCTATTAATAAGATAAGCACAAACATAAAATACAAAACCACATTCTTCATTTTAAAAGGAGATTCATGATGTTTAGGTTGTTCTTCAGTAACTACCAGCTTTTCTCTGTTTCTGAAAGACAAAAGAATACTTTTCTACCCCCTTTGGGGTGGCAGGTTACATATTGGAATACTCCATTTACAAATATGCTCAGTTCTTTCTAAACTCTGCAAGTTACTCACTCTGAATTTTCTCCAGACCCTTCAGAGTTAAGGACTTACTCACTCACTCTCAGCCTCAAATCACATGCTTATTTTCCAAAGTGACATGTTATTGGATATTACCATTTTAAGTATTACTAAAGGGATTTAGATCCTTTATACCTAAACTGAAAGGTGTCCATATCGGAAGGTGTCCCCTCCTTATGGATGCACCAGCAGGACAAACAGACAGACAGACAACATTGAACAAAACTCCATGACAAGACACAAACACGTGTTAGCAAAACAATTAATGTGAACAAAACTCCATGACGCATACACATACACCACAACATAAATGTTTACATAACTACACTTTGTACCACAAAGAGTTAAGAACTTGAACTAAAGCTTTCAGAGTTGGGCAGTTTCTTCAAGGTCTTATAACCTGGGCTTTTGTCCAAGGAGCTGTATCTCACAGCCAGATACAAAACTACTCCAATATTCCTTTTTCTCTTTTAGTTTACAAGCAGTTCTCTGCTTACAGAGCTGCAACCATAATTTCTCTGATTGTCCCCAGTACTTTTCCAACATTTCCTCGTCCCATTTAGGGTCACCCCATCCTTCCTGGGTGAATTCCTTCTCTATGTTGGGGAAATCCATGTTGTTTATCATGACTGGTTTCATTTTTTGTCACTGTGGTACAGCCTATGTCACAACCCTGCTCGCTGCGCCAATTCTGTTAGCCGGTGGCCAGGTAATGTGCGGTGAGGTACTCCCCTGGGTCCTAAGCAACCCAGTTTTTTACTGTTAGAGCAGGCAGCTCCTAGCACTCTCACCCACGGCCAGGCTGTAGTAACCAAACGGTTAAAGTTCTTTTTGTTGTGCCGGCTGTGTTGCAGTGACAAAAGGGTTAACAGCAGGGTCAGGCTTAGAGCTTAACTAGTTACAAGTTTATTTAAGCTACAGTTATAAGCGTGTGGTTACACAAGGCTATTGTTTACTTCTTATATGCTAGCAAAGTACAGGTGTTAACAAGTTACGTTACAATCCAATACAAAGATATCTGTTACCATCTAACACAATGATATCTTGGCACAATGACATCTAGTTACAGAGCTCTAATTCTTTAGCTGTGCACAAAAAAAGTCAGAGACCTAGCATGGGTGTATCTTACCCTCTCTGCGTCTCTCGATACCAGCGTAGCCAAGCCGGATCGGTCACTCAATTCCGCGGAAAGAAGAATACGAGGTTGGGCGTCCCCAGTTGTGGACCTCGGGAGGCAATCACCTGACCCGACCAGCAGGTAGTTGGTGGAGATGCACTCAAAGTTAGAGTTCTGCTGGACCCACCTTTTATACCCCTTTTGGGTTATATATTCTCTTTCTTATCTATGGTGCCAGATCATACTGGTCTGTCTTTGTGACACCAGTTTGTTACAAGGGCATTTCTACTTAGTTTGCACTTGTAAGACAAGAGATAAACAATTTAGGAGTACAGGACATTCTTTTGTGCGGGCGGGGCACATCGCCTTCTGGGTGATTGTGTGTGTGCATCATATTGATCAATGCCAGCTGGGGTGATTTCTGAGGGTGCCCCCCCTCTCATGTTGACAGTCTGGCCTGTTAGCCTTCTAGCTGTACTTTCTGCTTCTCAGGGTCACGATAAGCTAGCATATCTGGGCCTCAATGAGGGCATCAAAGACTGTGCTGTCAGCAGCCGTTTCCGTGCCCTGTGTGCTCCTCAGTGGGGGGGGGCAACGAGCAAGCTGGCTTGTAAGGGGGAGACTCTGTCTGGCTACAGACATTCAACGTCGAAGTAGGGACCGTGTAGTCGTTGCGCGTCCCGCAACATTGAAATTGCGGGGTCCTCCATGGCGGCCATCAGCTGAGAGGTTGAGAGACGCTCTCTCTCCAGCCCCTGCAGGGCTCTATGGTCACCGTGTGCAGCAGCCCTTAGCCCAGGGCTTCTGGCTGCTGCTGCTGCAGCTGGGGATCCATGCTGCATGCATACCGTCTGCAACCAGTTGTCGGCTCTGTGGATCTTGTGTTGTTTAGTGCAACTGTGTCTGGGAGGGGCCCTTTAAGGGAGCGGCTTGCTGTTGAGTCCGCCCTGTGACCCTGTCTGCAGCTGTGCCTGGCACCCTTATTTCGATGTGTGCTACTGTGGCGTGTAGACGATCCCTCGCAGCGCCTATTTCGATGTGGTGCTGCACAACGTCGATGTTCAAAGTCGACATTGCCAGCCCTGGAGGACATGTAGACGTTATTCATTGAAATAGCCTATTTCGATGTAGCGTTCATGTGTAGACGTAGCCTTTCAAATCGCTGCAGCCGCCCTTATGCGAATGAGGTGCTGCATATTCATTGCAGCACCTCATTAGCATCTTTTGAACCCACTCATTAACATGTCCCTTTTGAAAAGAAGGCGCTCATGTAGACCCAGCCAGAGAGATTGTTTTGAAATGGTACTTCTCTAAATCAGTGGTCCAATATCACTACCGTCATTGCTCCAACTGTTTTTGATTTGTTTCTGGTAATGTCCATTATATGCTAGGCACTCTCATAAAAAGGAAGGTTTCTTGTCCTGAAGAGCTGGAAGCCTGGAAGCTGGAAAAAGGGCAGCTGAAAGGGATGCAGGTCAAGTTCCATTCTGTGTAATAAAATGCATTAGACACAGGTTGCTGTTTTTTTTAAAGTTTGTGATGACTGAAATGACCTGCAATCATGTCATGATTTGCCAGTTACTTCTTGTATGTGTCAGTAGAAGTGCGTCTCTGGGAGCCATTGGAATATGGAGATAGTAAGAGCCCTGAGGAATTTATGAAGAAGGACATTCCATGAAGAGGAGATGCCATAGCTTATAGGAGTCCAAAGAACCCTGTGGTCATCGAGTCCAGTTTCTACCTCATTCTTTCACTCCCCCAATTTTTGTGTCATCTGCAAACTTAATCAATAATGATTTTATGCTTTTTAAGGAAAAAATATTGTAGTGGCCAAAGCAATGGAGAGATGAAGGAGAATGAGGGATTATTAGAGGCTCTGGGACATGGCCAGAAGAGAGAAATCATTAGAGAGTTCATTGAGTGGAGAGAACAAAAAGGAGGGGTATCTGGGCGAAGCTGGAGAAGAATTTGAGGCAATGGTTGCATATTAGGCATTTGACAGGAAGAAAGTTAATGGAGCAATGGTTAGCACCATGAAGAGATATATGATGCTTTATGGACAAAAATTTTATAGGTCCCTGGCTTTGGGATCTTAACACTGAAGTTAAAGAAATCACAGTATTTTATACCAAGAAACTAGATGTGGTAAAAGGACAGATTGTGAGTGATATGTACTGTGATGTATGCATCACATTAGCATTTTTAATTATTTTAAGTAAAATTAAGATGTGTAAACTGCAGAAAGAAGTCTAGAGCTGTGTCTACACGTGCACGCTACTTCAAAGTAGCGGCACTAACTTCGAAATAGCGCCCGTCGTGGCTACACGCGTCGGGCGCTATTTCGAAGTTAACTTCGACGTTAGGCGGCGAGACGTCGAAGTCGCTAACCTCATGAGGGGATCGGAATAGCGCCCTACTTCGACGTTCAACGTCGAAGTAGGGACCGTGTAGACGATCCGCGTCCCGCAACGTCGAAATTGTGGGGTCCTCCATGGCAGCCATCAGCTGGGGGGTTGAGAGACGCTGTCTCTCCAGCCCGTGCGGGGCTCTATGGTCACCGTGTGCAGCAGCCCTTAGCCCAGGGCTTCTGGCTGCTGCTGCTGCAGCGGGGGATTCATGCTGCATGCACAGGGTCTGCAACTCGTTGTCGGCTCTGTGGATCTTGTGGTGTTTAGTGCAAGTGTGTCTGGGAGGGGCCCTTTAAGGGAGCAGCTGGCTGTTGAGTCCGCCGTGTGACCCTGTCTGCAGCTGTGCCTGGCACCCTTATTTCGATGTGTGCTACTGTGGCGTGTAGACGTTCCCTCGCTGCGCCTATTTCGATGTGGTGCTGCGCAACGTCGATGTTGAACATCGACGTTGCCAGCCCTGGAGGACGTGTAGACGTTATTCATCGAAATAGCCTATTTCGATGTCGCCACATCGAAATAGGCTACTTCGATGTAGGCTTCACGTGTAGACGTAGCCTAGATGGAGGTAAAAGGGGGGAGACTAACTAAGTATTTGAGGAGGGATGAGAGCTGAGTGGTTTTGAAGTTTGCATTCTGTGACTAGTAAGCAATGTTTTAAAATTATACTATACTGTATTAATAAATCCAATTGGATTATTTATGTTCTAGACAGATTGACAATTTATGGCAGCTCCTGAATTTATAGATTTTTGTGCTAAATTCTTCTCTCATTCACAGCAGTTTAATTTAATTAAAATCAGTGTCATTATTGGAACTATGTTAATATAATGGAGAGCTGAGTTTGGCCCTTTCACTTTACAAGATGGTGTGAGATGTTCACATAATTATCTGAAAATATTAAAGAAATATCAGTGTTATGAATGGTGTTATCATGTTATTTATTCATTTGTGCTGTGGTAGCCCCAGTGGGACCAACAGACTCACTGGGTGGGGCTCGGGCTAGCTTCTCCCCAAGCAGCCTCAGTTCCACTCAGAGCATGCTGTGCTTCCCCCAGGCTACCCTCAGTACTGCCCAGAATGTGCTGTGTGGGGCTCAGATGGCAATTTAAAGGGCCCAGGGCTCTAACTGCCTCTACTGTTGCAGTAGCAGCCAGGAGCACTGAATTGCTAAGCCCAGGGGCAGCTGACCACTTCGTCCCTCTCCTCCCCCATCAACAGACCTGTTGACTCTGAGATCAAGTCCTCAGTGCTTCAGGTGCTTGTAACAGTTCACGATTCAAAGAGCTTAACGTTTAAATAAATGAGAGAGAAGGATTAGGACAGGTGAAGTACTATTATTGACATCAAATGCCAGGCATATTGTTTGAAATGCTCTACAGGTTTGATCTCCCTGGTTTGTTACTGCTAGGACCTGATCAGTCCAGAATGAGGGAGTTTGATGGACCGGGGAGGTCATTTCCAGCCTCACTCCCTCCTACCCACCAGCTGCCTAGCCACCAGACTGGCTCCACTCCTGGTCCCCTGCCCACCAGAATGGCTCTACTCCAAGCCCTCCACAGCTGGTCTACTAGGCTCTGGCCCTCTGGCTTCTGAGCAACTCCTCTGTAATCTCTCCAGCTGGTCTCTCTGATCTAAATGTGCCAGAGAATGGATGTTGCTGGACCAGAGATTCCCAGGCTAGAGAGGTTCAACTTCTATGATATTTCCCAAGAAGGATTAGTTCTGCTGTACAGGAAAAAATGGAGACAGGGCAGTAAAATACTGAGCATAGTGGTGTATTTTCTGATACTTAATGTGTGAAAGAGCAGACTGAAAATGGAAGAAATGTCCCAGTTTTCTTACGGCAAAAATTCAAAACCCAGTAAGCACAGCATAAACCTGGCACACTTCCTAAAGGTACAGCTATACTTACCAGAACCAATGTAACGTGTCTATGGGCGATGCACTAAATCAAACCATCAGGGCTCTACCATCCACCTTAGTACTCCTCGCTGTTGCAAGGAGTAAGGGAGGTGAACAGGAGAGTTACTCCCATCAACCGCCCGCACTGGGAACGATAAGAAAAATCGATCTACAATACTTCAACTCCAGTTACACAATTGTCATAGCTGGAGTTGTGTGTCTTCAATCGATTTTTCAGTCTTCTGTAGACCTGACCTAAATATCACAGCTCTGTATTTGTCCATCAAGTTGCATCTTCAGGTCAGCAAACAATTGATTTTACCCATCACTATGGCATTGAGGCCAGGAAAAATTTGGGGAGGTGATGTACTGCAACAAGTGCCATCTCTCTCCCTTCCATGTGCTTTGCATACGAGCTAGGAAAATCACAGCTCCTTGCACGTGGGACATCACAGGGATTCTTCTGTTTGCTCCATCCAGCAGAGGTAGGTGGATTGAGTGGGGAGCACCCTGACGTGAGAATTCTTCCTTCACGCTAGAGCAGTGCTTCTCAACCTATTACCAGTGCAGGCCACATGCAATACTACTGCGGCCCTGAGGATGTCACATAGGCTGCAGCTGTGTGCTGATTCCGGTTCTTCCCTCATAGCCTTCTCATCCCCTTGCACACTCACATGCAAGGGCAGAGACAATTTGTTGCTCCATCATTTAATTGGTGATATATGTGTCCAATTCCAGAGAACCACAGCAAAGTCTGCTATCTCATGTAAACCCTACAATCAGGCATTCAATGGGTGCATAGCGAGGTAAATTTCATTTTTAAGGCAGGCAACACTGTTGTGGCAGTTCTTACATCAGACTGTATTTTGAGAATGGTGGGGAGGGGATTTGAGTTATAAGGTCTGATTTTTTTCACTGCACCTCATTATTCTTCCACTAATGTAACTCTGCCAGCAGTTATTCCTGATTTAGAAGTTCAGATTTGGAGAACATCTGCTTATGGATACAAAAAGAAAAAATGTTATGAACTTTAAGTAAGCTTGACAGAATTCAAGTTTTATAGTTTTGACAGATAACTATATTTATTTTCATGTTTTATTGATTTAAATTTTTAGGTGACTGACAATTATTTAATGGCAGTCAATGTCATGATTCAAAAAGCTGAACAAACTGTTAACAGACATTTTTAACATCACGTCAAAACATGAAGTATGTATCCTTACAAATCATAGCTGTTTTTGTTATTAATTCACTAGCCCATTTGTAACAAAAATCTGAATCATTGTATTTGGATGCAAGCCCTAAAGCAAAATTTTTCTTTCTTTGTGTATCTGTAAATTTTCGTTATTACTGGAAATATATTTTTTGGTGATGAGTGTACATAAGGGGAAATAAATATTTACTGATAGTTCCCAATAAATTTCTAATAATTTCCAAGCCTATATATGACTATAAGCATGTTTTTCAAATGCCTTTGTGAATGTTCATTATTGGATGGTACAAGAAAAATTGCTAACTTATACAATACTAAAGGCTTATGCTTACGAAGAGTAAAAAGACCTACTGCTTTTTTGGTTGGCTTCCTCTTTAATAAATTAGTTCCTTTGTAGCTTCAGTCCTGTTTCGTTTCTGTAAGTATTATTCACCTGCATCTGCCTTTAGGTCCAAATTAGACACAGTCTCTGAGTACCTAGTGAGCACAGACTGACATAGAGCCTCAGGTAAGGTGGTGGTTACAGATAATTATTTTGGACAACACACTCTATTGCACACCCTCTTCAGAAGTACAGAAGCCCTCCAGGGGCTTTCTAAATCATGGCAATGCAGTAAAAATACCCAAAGAGTGGAGAAGGTAATAAAGAGTCCCTTTTGAGAGCCTTTGACATACACCTTTGTTGTAAATTGAATTGATGTGACAATAGAACTGTTTATGTGTTCTTTTCTTGTGTGTCTCCTCCAAACAGATCTTTGGTATCTTGTGTTTTCTTTTTTTTTTTTTTTATATTTTTTATTGCCAGGAAAAAGTGAGACACTCTTAACCATGCTCATACATCCAGTAATCTTCCAAGTGCACCAATTATTTAGTGCTGCCTGTATGTCCTATAGACAGTATTAATAATGTCACAAGTGTTTATAAAAGTTATTTCTCCTCTTCTGCAGTAGAGACATTAACTCGTTTATACAAAATGGATTGCATACCCTTAGAAACTGACACGTAATGCAATAACTAAAGTTTTTTTTTAAAAATATCAGACAGGCATTTAGCTGAGTGGTAGATTTAGAAAGGAAATTCAGAACTGAATTACTGGTCGATCAACATCCCACCTATGGCCTAAGTCCTGCAACTGTTTTAGTATGTCTGTCAGTGAAGCAGTCTGCATGTACACTAACAAATGCAGAACCAGAGCTTCCACTGTGGTCCTGATACTGTAACTAACACCCATCTGTCTCCCATTTAATTCAATAATAGTTGGGGGTTTTTTGTTTGTTTTTTGTTTTCTTTTGTTTTGTTTTTGGTGAATATGATCAGGCCCTTAATTAGGAAATCTTCATGATCAAGTTATAAATAGGATAACTTGGGAGAAAGGCATTGTCTAGGAGACATTTGCTCACATGAGCCGTGTCTACACGTGCACGCTATTTCGAAGTAGCGGTGCCAACTTCGAAATAACGCCCGTCACAGCTACACGTGTTGGGAGCTATTTCGAAGTTGAAATCGACATTAGGCGGTGAGACGTCGAAGCCGCTAACCCCATGAGGGGATGGGAATAGCTCCCTACTTCGAAGTTCAACATCGAAGTAGGGAATGTGTAGACGATCCGCGTCCTGCAACATCCAAATAGTGGGGTCCTCCATGGTGGCCATCAGCTGGGGGGTTGAGAGACGCTCTCTCTCCAGCCCTTGCGGGGCTCTATGGTCACCGTGTGCAGTAGCCCGTAGGCCAGGGCTTCTGGCTGCTGCTGCTGCAGCTGGGGATCCATGCTGCATGCACAGGGTCTGCAACCAGTTGTCGGCTCTGTGTATCTTGCGCTGTTTAGTGAAAGTGTGTCTGGGAGGGGCCCTTTAAGGGAGCGGCTTGCTGTTGAGTCCGCCCTGTGACCCTGTCTGCAGCTGTGCCTGGCACCCTTATTTCGATGTGTGCTACTTTGGCGTGTAGACGTTCCCTCGCAGCGCCTATTTCGATGTGGTGCTGCGCAACGTCGATATTGAACATCGACGTTGCCAGCCCTGGAGGACGTGTAGACGTTATTCATCAAAATAGCCTATTTCGATGTCGCCACATCGAAATAGGCTACTTCGATGTCGGGTTCACGTGTAGACGTAGCCATGGTGTTTTTTTTATTTTTTTAAATCAGTGAAGCCTTTTTTTTTTAACCCATGATAAAATCTGCCCAAACTATGGAGAATGACAGTTTCAGTGAAACTATAGAGGCCTCTTGTGTCTAATGACTATATGAGACTATTTTAGATTTTCAATCAATATTTTAATGAGGTATATTAATAAAATATTTAATTTCCACATATTCCAGCACAGTTTCCTGTCTCCATTGGGGTGAGGAGATTGAGGAACATCACCCACTGCCCCTAGCCAAACAGCCTTCTAAAGCTGCTAATCAGTTATCAGCCGAGCTCCAATGCCAAGTAAAACTACCAGTGCTTAAGGGTCTGAAACCCCAGACTCATCCATCACTTGCTGCACCACATAAACCCTGAGAACCGTGAGATGTCCAGGATATTGAGTCAATGTGTGCCTAGTTACTATGTTGAAAATTTCCTGAATCGAGCCCAATTTGTGGTTGTTGCTGGATTATCTGTTACCTAGCAACTGGTTTACAGAAACTTCATGTGATGCAGTATGCATATTCTCTGTCTCTCAAAATAATAATATTAATAATAATAAAACTTGGAAAACCACTTAAAAAGAAAAAGATGGATTATCCCTACTACATTCTAGCCATTTCTGTGTGTGTGTGTGTGTGTATTGGTTTGTTTTTTTTTTAATTTGATACACTTTATCTTCTGGATGGAGAGTGTCTAATACAACCTCAAATGTCTTACACATTTCATATAAAAACACTTTTAAACTACTAAATAATTACAGAGAAAGGGTTAAATAACATCAGAGGAGAGAAATTAGAAAGGCTTTTCTGAGGAGAAAATAGTGTAAATTGTGAAAAATGTGAATGATGGAGAGTTGATGATATTTTTACTTCTGCATTTTGGTGTAATTTCCACACAGAACAATGGCTCTGGGATTTTCTGTTTTGTCAATTCAAATAAGAGACAAGGGGAGTAGAATGGATTCAGCAGCACTTATCATTCCCATCTATCCCTAAAATCTTTGAGAATAACTTCTAAGTGGACACATCAGTTCATACCAGTTGAGAAGTGGGCCATAAAATGAACATGGCAAACAGAGCTCACTGAAACAGTGATGGACTACAATAATTGATTAGAGTGAGACTTGGAAATGTATTTAGCAAGAATATATTAAGGACTGTAATTTTCTTTGGAGAGCAAATGTTGAAGTCTTTTTGTGACATTACCCCCTCCCTCTTCTATGCCTGGTTTAAAGCTTAGGGATGATGATGATGTGACTCTCTTGGAGTTTATGAGGTGTTTTAAAATCCGTGGTCCTGATTCTTCTCTCAGACTGGTGTAAAACAGGAGTAAATTCACTGATGTCCATGGAATTAAGCTGATGTAAAATAGGTATGGGAGCACAGATCTTGTGTCTGAGGAGAAAAGGCACCAGTTATTTAAACTTCTGATATGTTTATTTAAAGAGATTTTTCAAAGAAGCTGTGGTGTCTGTGCTGTATTTTTCTGTCTCGTTTCTATTGTCTGTTCCAAGAGCTCAAAAGTTAATTTATAGCATTGGAGGTAAAGAACCACAAATTAAGCCAGTAATCAAAGGGCCTGTTCCACAGCTTTACAAGGTAATGGAATGGGATTAACCTTTCACATCCTATTAATGATCTCAGAAATTGTTTGAAAATTCCATTACTATTAAAAATGCTGATCACACTTGAAGTTAAAGTCCATTATGGGATGTATTTTTAAAGCTTTTAATTAGCAAATAACTGAACTTGCCCAACTTAGTCAAATACTTTCTGGACACACGAAAATCCATTTGTGTTGGCACATAGGTAGATTGCATACCTGGTTGGCTAAATATGCAAATAAAGCCATGAGAAGTCCGCATCAAATAATACCATGTCTAGCACACCAGCAATTTTTTTCTGTGCTTGAATATGAAAAGCAGGTATGGCAAGGATTCTAGGGGCACAGTTTTAAACATGAGGGCAATTTTTAAATAGGTCTTAAACTGAACGAGTAGCTAGAATGATGTTTTTTGAAAATGAGAATAGTTTGGCTTCTTACGTAAAGGTGATCATTAACATTCTGAGCAGGCAATAATCTGGAGAGCTGGGATTCGGGGAAGCTGTATAAAAAGAAGCTACAATAGTCCACTCAAAAGGGAATGGATGAGGCATCCATCAGAAGTAGAATCAAGGCAATGATGTATACAGAAAAATAATGGTAAACAAATTTGTAGGTCCAGAAAGGGGGAAATTCATGGACAAAGAGAATGCCAAAGGTGTTAAAAAAAGGAGGTGAACAAAAATATGAGATAAGGAAAGAAACAGAGAAGCAACAATTTTAAGGGATGCTCCTCTTGCACAAAAATAATCAGCTGAACCAAGCTGAATGAAAGCCATGCACGTGTGACAAAACCCACAAAAGAGAAAGTAATGGTAAGATGTCATTCAAGATATGAAAATTTATCTAATAAGCTAATGTTAAATAAGGAGGGGGCTGAAAACTGTGGAACTCTCATGATGAGGCATTAGGGCAATGGAGAAGCCACAATCAAACTGAGTGTCTAGGTAGGAAGGAGTCAACCTAAAATGCTAGCTTTCAAAGAGTGTATGGAGGCAGGCTTGGGGCATGTAATGCTGAGGGCTAGATTGTGATTCATAAGAATGAGACCTGTACGGAAGGTCCTAGTGGAAGCAGATACGCTAAATATTCATATGAGAGATTGCTCAAAGGAAATTGTTTAAAAGTCTTGTAATCAAAACAGAGTGCTTTGTAAAAACTGCTTGAATTTGTGGGGGAGGGCATGTTTTTAAAGAGCTCTGTACATTTTTAGATGACCAACTACTTTTGATTTTTAACAGGAACCACATGCATTATTTTGGAAATGGGCGAGGTGGTGGGGAATTCCAGAATTTTCATAACCCATTAACTAATGATGAAATGCATTAGTCAGCGTCACTTGTACTGATTCATTTCACAGTGTCAGAAGGTGCTTTATAGAATTTTCTTAGGCTACTTATTATTCTGATGTTGTACTGTAGTAGCCCCAGTGAATGACATGATTATTATTCTCTGTTCAGAATGCTGCAAATCAAATTATATGGAAATGTGATATTATGCAATTCTGAATGTATTCTTACAGCTTGATTGGAGAAAATTTTTATGCCATGCACTATTCCAAGTCGCCAGTTTATTCCTTGACTACTTTGAATTGCTTCCTTGTTTGAACATAGAGGTCACAGTATCTGAATGAAAAATTCTTCGCTGGCTTACATTTTGATCAGCCCCACAGTCTTCATTAGGGTTGCATAGAGTACAACTTGGGGAAAATGTACCCTCAAATGATTCACTAGGTCCAAATAAATTTTCCATGCTATCACCTGATGAGACAGTGAGCACAATTTCCATGGAATACAACTTTTAAAATTTTGAAAATAATTAACTCTTCTTTTACCTACTTACATTTTGAATATGCTCAACATGGATGGCCTTGATTTGTAACATCACTTAAACCACTGTTAAGTGAGTGGAGTTATTTTTGATTTACATCAGTGTGAGTGAGTCCACAACCAGGTCCTAGGTCATTCGCAGACCTCTGAGCTTGAAAAGTAAATTAGAAACATAATTTTTGCAGATTCTTATTCAAATCAGATCTGTTTTTCATACAAATCCAAATTCCTTAGTGCAGTGTGCTTTCGTGGGGGGTTTCCACACAATATATTAAAGTGCTAACAATCAACTGAATGCTTTCTTGATTTCTAAAATAATATATCGAATAAAACTAAACTGTGTGACCCGGACACCAAAGCTGTACACCACAGACCCTATGAAGAGCCAGACTCCAACTTCAAGAAATGGAGGCAGAGAAATGCATGTAGTGTTTATTTTGGTATAGATCTGAGTATTCCTTGAGTGTCTGAAGAGATGTGCAAGGTATCTGCGTATTTTATGTTATGTTTGCACCCAGCCCCTTGAAGAGGGGAGCAAGAAGACTCATCCTTTTGGGTGGTATTCAGGGGAGAGGATGTGTTCGAGACTGAGGAATCTTGATCGGTGCTAGACCTGGAATGCTAAGGCTGGCAGACTTCAGGTCGCCATTTTTCATTGAAGAGGGAAACATACTGAGATGAGGAGCACCCAGGGAATGTTTTGGAGAAGCCTAAGAAGAAACCATGAGGCATCCTATTGAGGTTCACTGAAGTTAAGAGCACTTTGTTATGAAACTAGGAATGCCACCCACCCTCTTTTTTAAGGGATCACCCCTTATTTCATTGATTTGACCTGAGGGCAACTACTTATTCCTTATCTGAAGATGTATTAAAACTTAAGTTGAAGTTTATGTTAGTTGGATAGTATGCTTGAGGGCAGTAGAAATGTGGGCTAGAGAGAAAAATACATGATATGCTAAGGAAAATGGTATTTCCCTAAATGCTGCACAAAATAAAGCATTATTCCTTGCTTTGATATACTTTTTCTTTATTTTTATCAAGCAGTGGTGGTGACCCCAAGTGAGTGGAGCATGCAGTCCCTTACATTCACGAGCACCAAGATTCACCTCAGATATGACAAAAGAAAAATGAATTGAAAATGTCTTATAGTATTTTTAGAAACTGTAAGTTCTGTAGTATCATGACAAAATGTTAAATCAATGAATCACTACAGGATGGTGTAGGAAGTAGGCTAAAACCTGTTACGCTTGTAGGCAGGAATGTTTTAAGAAGCTTATGAAGGGTACATCTCGGCAATGATTCATGTTCAGTTAATTGATGTAATGCACAGTTAAGAAATTTGAAACATCATCATTTATTGTAATTTCATGGCTGTTCCCTCTGAAATTGTACACCTTGTGGGAAGGAATACCAGCATATAAAGAGAGATGTGTTCAAAGCCAATGAGAAACTGTAGCTTTGTGGCACAAAGTCCCTGTGATGTCAGTGGACACAAGAATAAAGTTATGCATGCTGAAGTCTTTGCAGGACCCAGGCACATGTTCACCATAAATTCTGTGGAAGGACAGACCAGGGATAATAGTCACTAAGAAATCTCATCACTTTATGAGGCCAGGTACAATTATCAACAGTACTCCAAGTAAAACAAACCAGCAATCCAGTAACACTTTAAAGACTAACAAAATGATTTATTATTAGGTGATGAGCTTTCATGGGACAGGCCCACTTCTTCATATTTATACAGTTTCCAGTCCAGACTCAGATATATAGCACAGAGGTCCCAAATTGCAATAAAAACTGACAAATCAAATACATGAACTGAAGGGGCAGTGGGGGGGGGGCGGGATGTGAAGCGTTTTGCCTGAGATCATTACGAACAGCAAAGAAAGGGAAGCAGTCCTTGTCATGCGTACTAGTAACTAGTATTCCAAGTGACCCACTCCAAATCTTATGACACAAAATATATTCATACTGTGTTATCTAGACAGGGAACTTGCATCAGCACCATACATTATTGACACATTTAATCCAGTGAAAGTTCATTGGCATTCATTAGAAAACACTGTACTGTGTGATACTAGGAAAAAGTGTCAAATTGCCCTAAAATTTATGACATGATATCACTCATAGTAAAAATCTCAGACAAAATAAAATTATGGCTGCCACCTATTTCATAATGTACTTTTTTATGTTCTGTTTCCAATGCTTAAAAAGTGAAACATCCCTACTCAATTGCCATTTCAGGAAATCCAGTGGACTTCAATACTGTTGATTAATGTCATTAATGTCAATATTGTTGATTAATGTGATTTGGCGTCATCCTTAGCAAATTTAAAATGAGGTGAGAGAGGATGGGGAATAAGACAAATGTGAAATGGACCAAACACAATCCAACAGGGTGGTCAGATTATGGTATAGTCACATGGATAAAGCCTTCCTCCAGAATATGTACTCGAAAGGCACTGGAGCAAGCAAAATATCCTGTTGTCATTGTTTAATTTTGTCCAGCTGCTACACTGATATCTATATCTATACAATGATACATACGCCATTAATTAAGTTAATCAGTGGCATAGCTAGGAGTGTGGGGGCAGCAATTTTGATTTTTGTGTGGGCAGGCACTGCTAAGTCAACTTCTCCCTCTTTCTAGCTCTGTTGCTCCCAGACACAGGACTTAACCTGTTGAGCTGGGCACACACATGGGGTGGCTCAGAAATTGGCAAGGCAGAACTTCCAAAGCACAGCTTTCTGAAGGGCCAGTATATAGCTCCAGCTGGGATTTCAGGTACCTGAGTAATGCTTTGGGTCACTGTGGCAGCACTGAATCCCTGCTCAGATTTCAGTGGACATGGATGCTAAGTGGGCCAGCTGTGACCCACCAATGACTATGCCCCTGAAAGAAAGTAGATGTGGGGTACAAGACAAGGGGGAAGGGTAAAAAATAAGTGGAGAAACTTAGAAAATATGCAAAATTTAACCTCTTAATTCTTTTGCTCTTTATGCAACTTTGGCTGTAATCTTATATCAATTCTGATGACAATTGTTGATAACAAAAGGCACCAGTTGATGATGCAAGCACCAGTTTGGTTGGAGTTTCCTTGCTGATGGCTGAGCAGATTCCTGTGAGGTGATCCAGCTGCTGGGTGCCATTTTTTTTTCAGTCCCCAGAGTCAAAACACAGCTCAGGCCATGTTCCTATCTTGGAGTTCCAAGGCACAGTCTTGGCGTGCAGGTTCTCGGTCTACGTCTACACTACAGTGATCTGTCAACAGAAGCTACAGCCAAAAGAGGTCCACATACAAAAGCGGACTGAAAGAGCAATCCACTCTGTCAACAGAGAGCAGCCAGACTGCCTGCCTATTTCTCAAAAGAACAGCTGGCCAGAAGCTCTGAAAACAGGGCTGCCTGGTGAACTGGAAGCTATGTATGTTGACAGAGGGCCTCCTGGAGCATCCACACAGCTTTTTTGTCAACAGAAACTGTTCACAAAGGTGTTATTCATCATCACAGAGAGGCAGAAAGCTGTCAGTGGAAATGCCAAGTTTTATCAACACTGTCAATAAAACACATTTTATGCATAGACGCTCCTTGAGTTTTGTTGACAAAACCCTCTAGTCTAGATGTAGTCTTTATCTGGGTCCCCTTCTGACAATTTAAATCATGTAACCCACTGCTTGATCCCTAGAACCAGTGCTGCCCTAAAAGTTCTTTGGGTGCTTATGCACAATCTCTCAGAACTCCACACAAAGGTACGAACTTCTGGTTTGCTTTTCCAAGGGGCTTGTGATGAGTGTAATGTGTGTAAGACACAGACACTTTGCATAAGGTTCTACACACTCTACAAGCAGAACAAGCATTCCAAATTCAGTCCTATTTGGTTTCTTTTCACTAAATTCTAGTACAAGCAAAATGCAACATTGAGAACAAAATAAATGTCTTTAAGCCCATTAAGGTGGCGAGTTTCTTCAATATCTTATTAATAACAATTAAATCTGCAAATTTTACATGTCTTGTATCAGCAGCTTTAAAAATTTTATTTGCAATAGTCACATGGAACAAGTGTGGTTTCTGCAGTAAATGCTGTTCCAGTGGAAGTGAAAGTGAAGTAGTAGCTAATATACTGGTTTCCTATTGCTCATAATAGTAACGGTATTGGTGTCTGTCAAACCCCCTTTTGACTGTGCTCTCAGCACACCAGAAAAGGATAAATATTAACAAGATTGAGAAGAATTTGAAGTCAGGCAAAAATGTTAATGAAAGTATCCTCTTGCTTTCATATGCTTTCCATGGATTTTTTTTTTTAAAGACCAGAAGGGACCATTGTGATCATTTAGTCTGATCTCCAGCAGACACAGACAAAATAATCTCTCCCAGTCATTTCTGGATCACACTTATTACTTCTCTGTAACATTATATTATTTTATCTCAAACCCAGAAATCCATAATTACACCGGCTTCTGACTTACCTCTTAAAAATAGAATAAGAGTATTGTCATTGAGAGTAATGACAATGAGAGTATTGTCATTAATTCAAGGCCATCTTAATGCCATGAGCATTTGCTTTCTGGTGAAATGAATCCTTCTGTAAAGGGCCAGAATGAATTTGTCTGTGGAAAATAAAGTGTTCCATTTCTCATACTTGCTTATTGGTGCCTCAGATAGTCTCCTTAGGCTATGTTTTAGACTGTGGGTGCTATTTTGGGACACAAAGGTATCCCTATCAGCTCACAGGGCCACTGGACTAACAGAATTAAGGGATTCACTTCAATACAGATCCGATTAGGGACAGAGTACTTTAGTAAGCTCTCTACTTCACTGCTACTACAATTCACAGGGTACACTTTTTCAAACGAAAGTACTACAGAACAACACATAAAGGAGTAATAGGCTCTTTGGAAGGGGAGTCCCAAGGGAAGTCCCGATCCTGGAAGGTCTCACATCAGGGCCACAGCAGACGTAACTCAAGCTGGGGCAATCCCCGGAGGCTGGAAGTCCCTGGGGAGACTCAGCTAGGGGTGGTTAGGTGTTTACCAACAAATGTGCACACACTGGCTCAACACCACTTTTACATTCCCACAAAGTTAAAGCAGAGTTGAAGCAGGGGTCAGAGCTATTTACTTCAGCACTTGGCTTTCAGTTAAAGGTGTAGGGGCTATGGCCGATAAGGACTGTCAGGGATGATAAAGGTGGTCTGCTGTTTATGTCTGCAAAGTTCAAGGCTGTGCCAGGAAGTGTACAGCAAGTATGGAAATTTCCACTCTTGCTCTCTGGAGCCTGGCGGCTGGCCCTGCCAGCGTGTCACTTGACAATCCCAAAACAGCAACACCATGTATTTTTGTGGAGTCCAAATTAATGCTTCTCTTTTGGGCACGTTATTCCAGTTTTGGAACCCTTCGTCACTAGAGGGGTAATGGAACATTCGACATAGCTGCTTATTCCAAACTTTATTGCCATTTGGATGTCACAGAATAAGGTATTTAGTTCGGAATAAGGTATTTTGAAATAACTTATGCAATTTGCATTGAACAGATTGCATAAATTATTTTGAAACAACAACTCAGTCTAACCATAGCATTCCAGAAGTGCTCTATACTTTAAGATCTGAATATATTAACTTCAGAGTCCAACTCTGGGTTCCAGGCTGCACAGAAAGAAAAGGGCCTTGGGGACAAGGGGGTGTGCAGTTTGCTGTCTTTTTGGCTCTCTGGCTGTGCAAAGCATATTTAGCAGCTCTCTTTGCCATAGTACTTAATGTTAAGTATCACTAGTATTACTTTGTGACAGAGAGATAGCCATTTTAGTCTGTATTCTATCAAAACAAAAAAGCAGTCATGTAGCACTTTAAAGACTATAAAATAATTTATTAGGTGATGAGTTTTCATGGGACAGACCCACTTCTTATAAGTATTTTCTTACAAATATTGTGTACTTATGCTTATTCTAACATATTAGAATAGTTGTAGTTAGGGGCCCTTTATGATTGCAAGCTTGCTTGTCTTTATTTTGGTAAATCTAACCTGGTTTAGCCATGTTTTTATTATCCATCATCATTGCATTTCCCCATCCCTCTATGGCTGACTCAGTACCTTCCAAGTTCTTCTTAATCAGTTAGAGAGAAAACATTTATTTCTTCCATGGCTGCTGACGCAGCAAGTAAGTTTGTAGCATGAACTGCTGGGACAGATGACAGAAATAATTATTTTGAAGAGGGATAAAAGAACACATTGAAAATTGTAGCCCAGAAGAGCCTTGAGAAACAGAGATTGTTCTACCTCAATTTGTCTCTTCATCTCTTCTTCACCCCTGCCTACTTCTCAGTACAAGAGTTTTGCACAGCTGAAAGGCATAACATAAAATGTGTACATATGAATATGTAGGTATTTCTGCATCAATGATGTTACTCAATGCAGCAACTGAGTTTGCGAAAGATGTGCTTTTCACATAAAATCAATGAAAATGTGTCCCTCTCTGACAGTTCTTGAGGTTGCATTAGATGGTTTTTGATAGTTTTTGTACTGGATATCATTCATCAAAAGCCATCATAAAAAATCTTTCCTTCTTCCTCACCATAGATAAGGTATCTTATTTTAAGGGGAGAGAATAATTCTGGAGATTACAGATGTCCTCAACAATCTTAAACATTTAAGATGCTTCTTAATTTTTTTTTTATAAATGGAGTATCAGCAGATACTTGGACTTAAAAGTGTTGTTTGTAATTGACACTTTACAGCAGTAGAGTTGCAATAATAAAGGTGGGAATCAGTGATGTGTATCTTAGCTTCACAAATCCTGTCAAAGTACCATCTTCCCTGTCAACTGTGGAAAAGATTCACAAGCCTCTGGGTCATCTGCTAGCACATAATCAACAGCCATTACTTAAATCATCTTATGTAACTGACCTGCCTAACTACTACCTGTTCTCTAACCTCCCATTCCTGAGAAAACTAACTGAAAATCCAGCAGCTACCTCTGTCTCTATATAATGTTACTATCCCCTCTCTGCTGGGATTTATGCAAGTGTAGCATCAGAGATAGCACTAGAATAATGAAATGGTGATGTCTTATTGACCCTGTATCCACTCTTGTTGGACATGTCTGCAACATTTGACCCCTTTGTACCAGGAATTCTGCTGGCCCTCCTGAAGAATGTGCCAAAAATTAATCAGATTTCTAAAGCTGCGTCTACACGTGCACGCTACTTCGAAGTAGCGGCACCAACTTCGACGTTAGGCGGCGAGACGTCGAAGTCGCTAACCTCATGAGGAGATAGGAATAGCGCCCTACTTCGATGTTCAATGTCAAAGTAGGGACCGTGTAGACGATCCGCGTCCCGCAATGTCAAAATTGCTGGGTCCTCCATGGCGGCCATCAGCTGGGGGGTTGAGAGATGCTCTCTCTCCAGCCCCTGAGGGGCTCTATGGTCACCGTGGGCAGCAGCCCTTAGCCCAGGGCTTCTGGCTGCTTCTGCGGCAGCTGGGGATCTATGCTGCAGGCACAGGGTCTGCAACCAGTTGTCAGCTCTGTGTATCTTGTGTTGTTTAGTGCAACTGTGTCTGGGAGGGGCCCTTTAAGGGAGCGGCTGGCTGTTGAGTCCGCCCTGTGACCCTGTCTGCAGCTGTGCCTGGCATCCCTATTTCGATGTGTGCTACTTTGACGTGTAGACGTTCCCTCACTGCGCCTATTTCGATGTTGGGCTGAGCAACGTCGAAGTTGAACATCGACGTTGCTGGCCCTGGAGGATGTGTAGACGTTATTCATCGAAATAGACTATTTCGATGTCGCAACATCGAAATAAGCTATTTCGATGTTGGCTGCACGTGTAGACGTAGCCTAAGATTCCTTCAATCAATCCTCTTCCACTGCACTCCAAAAGAATTATGATGGGCAACTGTTTGCCTTCCAGTTCCTCACTTTCCTGTGAACGTAGCTCTGTCCTCATACCCACTCACACTTGCCACTTCACTGCTCAAAATCTTTCTGAAAATTGTAAGGGAAGTTCTGCAAACAGGATGGATTAATATGTCAGCTACACACTTAACAGCATTCAGTTGAATGCAAACAGAACCATATTTCAATGATTCAAGGCCAAGAACAGCAACTGGATGAAGAGAAACTTTCTGGGCATGAATATAGGAAAGACTTGTTGGCAGGGAGAGATTACTCTTTGGGGGGAGGGGAATCACCACCTCTATAATTTGACTCTTCACCGACAACATCTGCCCTCACATCATAGAGATGATGCACAGTCTTGCTGTTCTGCTGGTCACTCGCTGTCTCTGGATACTGAGATAGGACTCTCAAAACTACTTACTTGCAACTGTTTTGACAGATACTGCTTCAATATGTCAGGTGTATACCGGTCCACAGTGATACACACATTTGTGACCTTCAGGCATAATTATAATAAAGTGCCACACCTCAGAATGAAAACCTCCATTCTACAATACATGTCCCAGCTGGTTCAGAACACAGCAGGACATCTTCTGAACAAGAGAGAAAACCAAGAGTACAGCACAGCAGTGCTCTAATCTCACCCCTTGCTTTGTGTTGAAAATAAGTGAAAGTCAACATTTTGTGTTGGAAAACTCTGAGTTCTTAATCACTCCCTGATGGTGAAGGCAGAGCTCAGCTGAGCTAAGCACAAAGACTCAGTATAGAAGATTATTTGCTAGGTGAGCTCAAGAGCTATAGCAGACGCATGTAGCAGTAGAATCTTGCGGGGAGCTTAAAGAGGGAATGTGAGCAGCTTTCTTTCCAGCTTCAGCTCTGTGGATCATTTCAACATGACCAGTGGTGGAATACTGATGGTGACCTGCCAAGTTTTTTTTTTCCTTTGTGTGAAACCAGAAGACATATCCTGAGCACAAAGTGCAAATTGGTATCTAAGCTGGAGGAGAAGACTGTTGGATAGAATGGACAAGGAAGGATGCCAGTGAGAATCAGAGAAGTTGAAGATTTCCTAGAAATCCAGTTTCAGGAAATATTGGTACAGTGTTTTCAAGAAAGGAAGGCACCAAGAGACAGAGAAAGAGAAGAAGATATAGGGGAGATCAGAGAGTTCATTACCACCAAATGCATGAGGTCGTAGTAGCATGCTACATGGCTATGACTCTGAGATGTGCAAAGAGTGTCCCATGGTTTGCAAGGGTTAGCCCCTGAGAGGCTGTCACACACATTCTATTTACCTGAGCATCCACAGGTTTGGCCACACACAGCTCCATGGTTTGCCGTTCCCAGCCAGTGTCAACTGCAGGAAGCAGTGATCAAGTCCAGACTTCTTTTTTTATAGCTAGTGCAGTGTTTTTTTCTTGAGGGGGGGTTGATGGGGAGACCCCAGCAGCCCTGTGGCAGGGAGCTAGATGAATCCTGGCTCCTTTTTTTTTTTTAACCCCACAAAAAAAATGGGCTGAGCTAATGTTATATAGCTATTTAATAAAAAAACCAAAACAAAAAGAAAACTAAAAGAACAAAAACAAAAAACAAAACACACTGCTGCGCAGAAGCTAAGTTAAGTGCAGAGTTTTCCAATGTGTAGTTTTCTATCAGTTAACCAGCTGCATTTCACACAGCAAGAGTCGACTGTTGTCAGACTTTCCATCATGCAAAACTGCATGTTTTGGCACAAAGATCAAGTCAGGAGGGCTCAGGGCCATGTGCTCATTCACTTACTTCCTCCCCTTCTGGCCTCTGAGGCCTGATCTACACTAGGGATCAAAGTAGATGCCAGATACGCGATTCTAGCCAAGCTATTAGTGTAGCTAGAACTGATGTATCAGGATCGACTTTGCTAGAACAACTTAGCAAGTATAGTGGTAGATTTTCCAATGCTTGCCATTTTAAAATCAAGATTGGATGTTTGTCTCAAAGATCTGCTCTATGAGCAGCAGTTCTATACCCTGTGTTGTACAGGGAGGTCAGAATAGATAATCACAGTGGTCCCTTCTGGTCTGGGATTGGCCTGAGTTTTATCTCAGCAACTATCACAATTTATGTAATCATGACATCCCATTTGCTGAAATAATGAAACTGTCAGATTCAAGAGCCAGATGTGTATATTTTGGAGACAGTTTTCTCAGTGATTGCAGTACTTTGGAGATGGGATTGGCCACAGTTTTCAATGTCACCAGAGCAAAATGTAAAACCCTTATGTGAAATTTAAGTCAAAGAATAGCAAACTTTTTTTTAATGAATTGAGGGATGTTTTATATAGCAAGAGCAACAGAAATGTGTGTACCCTCTTGGAACTGTGGAAGCTGATTAGAAATCTAGATAAATAGAAAAGCTTTCCTAGAAAACTGAGCTAACAGGGCAGAAAAGACTATTTAGGATACCTACTCTCTTGGCTTTTGGCAGGGGTTCTCATTGTATCATTCTCCCTAACTATTAACTTTCCAATATCTACAGTGATGTTTCCAACACTCTTTAACTTACGTGCTAAAAAAATAAATTGATCATGCACTCTACATGTTTTCCAACTACTTTCCTTCTCCACTTCTTCTTAAAACTCCTTGAGCACTCTGTGTACAGCCACTATAATATCTCAACTTTCACCACTTGTGTCCTTCCTCTGTTCACCCATATTGATTTTCAACTGCTTCATTCCACCAAAAGTGACTCATCGTAACATCCACCTATGTAATAAAGGCCAAGTCTCAAGGCACTACCTTCCTGATCTTTTTGAAGATGTGGGAGTGCATGCTTCTTAAGTAAGGGCTGTAAATCTGCCCCTCATACATCACTGAATACAATAGGTCCATTTGATAGTTCTTCTGCTCCCTGAGTCTCCGGCCCCTCCTCTAACCATCTGGATGCTGGTGTGCCCTTCAAACTATTTTTTTCATGCATTCACGTTTTTTATTTACACAAGACAAAAAAAATAGACTTGCTTCAAATAAGCATGGATTAAATTGTTGCTTTTGTAAAAATAGATCTAGTACAAAATATTCTAAGATTAAAGAAACTACTACCATTGCAAATTCTTCCATAATATAAAACCCACTAACACTCTTAAAGAAAAAAGCAATCCAAAAGCTAAAAGAATGACCACAGTAAGTCACAAAGACCCTTCTAGACTGTTCCTGCCTTAACATTAATAACAGACTGCTTAATTCATCTTTACCAATGGCACTAGGTGGTACTTTTTGCTGGTCAGAAAGAGTGACTGGTAGGGTACACTGAGGCACATTACATCAGGTAAGGCTATATTTTAGCCTCATGGCTGCACATGCATGTATCTAAATAGCCTGAGTTGGGGAATTTTGATTTGAGAGTTGGTTCTTCAACTGTATTAATATTCATAGAGTGAGTAATACTCCCCTAGTCGGTATGCATCTGTGAATCTTGTGAAATTGTTCTTATCCCAATGCTAATGTGTTATTTTAAATAATGAGATCACATTACATAAGATTTTCCTCTTCTACCGGGGCCTATAGTAACTAGGCTGAAAAGCTTTTCCTATATATTTGAGTACTAATATCATTCCCCTGAGCCTACATAGCTGAGCCAGAGTATTAGATAAAAGAAAGAGCTAATTCTACACTGGATATGTATGTCGTTGTAGTAGCTGTGATATTGAAACAATATTTTAAAATAATGTGGCTCTGCAACAAAATTTTGCAAAAGTCTAATTACTTTTTTATTCTCTCACTTCACATGTTGATGAAATGACGATCTTTGTTCTGTGTCTGGAGTTGTTTTTATTTATTCATAACTGTTTTAAGTAAGATGTGATTAAAGGGTTTATATGTCCCATAGTTACTTTTAAAAGCCCTGGTTCTGGCTGGAGGAAAAATGCCCCAGTATAGGCATTGCTGAAGACAGCTCAAGGCTATCCTTCTGATGATTCTTCCTCAAAAGGTCTGCCATAAGGCTCGTGGGTGTGTAGTGCATAGCAGGCCTATATTCAGGAATTTCAGTGTGTGAGCAGAGTTCTTTTTTGTGAATGTGGACTGCAATTTTTAAATATAAAGTTATTCAAAATAGTTGTGCAATGAATGTGCACAAGAGAAGTTAATTAAAAAATTGAGTGGAAATACTGATTGGTGAAATGATTTTTATGCTAAAAGTTATACAGTGATAAAGGTTTTATAGAAATTACCTTTTCTGATCTTGCCAATATTCCAAAATATTTGTCCTCCTCCCTTTCCTGTTGCTAGCAACCAGGGACATGCTGGGAAAGGTAGTCCCTTCTCTGTTCCAGGACCAGCTCTCTAGGCATGGAGTTGGCCAAGGAACTACAGCTACCAGCCTGCCTCGGTTTCCCCCATCATGCCCTGCAGGCTCCCCTGCACAGCACATCAGGGAGGGAAGGAGAAAAACTAGACATGGGGGAGGAGAGTGTGTTCACTCCCTTTGCGCCCCCTCCCCACCCCATATATGAGCCTGCATAGAGCACCTGTAATGCTGGGACCTCTCCAACTCCTGGAACACCTCAGCACTGGGAGGTAGCAGAGCTCCTACCACTCCCTCTGTGCTGCACCTCGTGGAAAGACAGAATAAACTTTCATTCCATACATTTTCTATTGAGCTTCAGTCCTAGTCCAATATGCGCTGGATTTATTAAACAGATTTCACTATACTTCAGTGAGCACTGCATTGGGTCCACAGTGTTTACTCTGGTGAAGATGTCTGTAGGGTTTATTGAAGCAATTGATAGTAAGCACTACATTAAAATTGAAACAATTTTAATTTTTTGTCTTAGCAGCTCTTGTAGTGCAGTTTAATTAGGGGTTTAAAATCCATTGTAAAACCCATATTGACACATACTCAACAGTGTCTTTTTAGACCTATGGATTGGCTTGATTCCGATTTCTTATTGACTTGGGTACGAAAGTTTTTCTCATTCACACAAAAATGGATCGTGCAAGTTTGGAATTGATTTCTTGATGTTTTGAAGCTTTTCGTTGTCCATTAATCAGTGTTGTCTTTGTGAGATTGCATAAGCTCAGTCAGCCATCCCTTTACACCTGAATACAGGTATTGCGATCTTATTCACTATTATCAAAGTGCTGGGAAATAGTCTAGAAAATAACATGAAATATGTTTTTTAGCTGTTGTTGCAGCCTGCACAAATAGACTCAAGTTAATGCACCTCTAGCTCTCATTGGAAGTGCCAGATACAGGAAAGGGCTTTGCGCCAACATTTGACTAACTGCTCATCTGTTACCCTATGCTATGTTACACTATGTTACACTATGAACATAAAAATATATTTCTAAAGCTTAAGCTACATATTTTTAGGCAGCAGTTAGCAGCAAGATCATTATGCACTGCCTGGTCATTTCTTAGTGTGTGGAGTGCAAAATGATGCCAGGACTGAGTTGAGACTAGTTTCACAATGTTATTACAGTTAAATGGAGACATGGAGTTGGAAGTTTTCTGGACATGATTAGGCCAAAATAACGACAGTCTTTAGTGTTAAAGCAAATACCTGCTAAAGTAATTATTTGAGAAACTGCTTAATGCACTTATACAGCCGAACAATATGTGATTTGATTACAATTGATTCAGATCTTTACTTAGAAAAGAGGCAGATTTACATTTTTCATTCCTCATGACCTTTATGTCTCATTTAGTATGAAATTGACTGCTTCTGCTCAGCATTTTCCTTCTGTACTAAAAGCCACTACTCTGCAGGGCTCATATTTAAAGGATGCCAAACAGCTATTTGCTAGGATGCAGGGAAAAATGAGTTGCCAGTCAGACTTATGGACTTTTTTTACTGTAGCAGTTGATTGGGAAATTGCCAAATATTGTAATAGTTGATTTATTCACAAGCTGATAGGACTGGCAAAGAGAGAACTGTCAGCATGGATTTTTATTTCTTGCTGGACCTAAAATTTTGTTTTTTAAATATTAAAAATAACATCTCTACATTGACTAGCAGTTTTTGTTCCTTTATATTTTCACACTGGCCTATCTTTACCATGATTTTTTTTAAAATGCACGAGAACGGTGGTTGATGATCCCAAGCAGAAAATAATTAGGAGAGAGGGGATGTAAGTATTCAGCATGTGTTATAGAGCAAAGGTTTTCCTTTAGTTTCTTTTAGCATTTACTAGTTTACTTCTAATAGCCGATATCCCAGTTTGTAGAATCAGCCTCCTTTTAAGACAGAAGTTGCAATTAAATTGGATCAGCAAACCACATAGGTTGAGCAGATGTCCCACTGGGACAGTCCCGTGTTTGTCCTCCTGCAGGTTTCCCTACTTTTTTTCTTTAAAATGGACAGGTTGGTCCATATTTTCTGTCTGTCCCCTTCCATCAGTATCAGTGAGTCCCACTGCTTGACAGATCTTTGCTCACCAACCTCCCATCCACCAGTGGTGAGTGGTGTGTGTCCACTGGCTAACAGTGGGGTGGGTGTGAAAGGCTGACGGCCAAGCAAAGCTGCAGTGTGCAAGGATGGCTGGTCCATCTATGCAGTCTCAGCTGCAGGGCCAGCAGCTCCCTGACCACCCCCTCACTCTCTGTCCCATTTCTTGCCAGCATTGTCTGCTTGCTGCAGTGGCTGGTGAGTGCAGGCATGTCGTGACTGGTTACAAGTCAACTCTTCTATTCATCCATTTGGCCTTTACATGCTCCCTCTCTCACTGTCCTCTCCCTGCTGTGCCCTTCATCCTCTAGTACTGCTGATCCTCCATATCCCCCGCAGCAGGGTGTGTCATGCTCCCTGCGCTGTGTGGAGAACCAGCCCCGGTCAGACCATTCATCTCACCAACAGCCTGGCTGACAGGCTCCTGCCTCCCCTGGCTGCCTCTGGCTTGGCTGGCCATCATGGAAAACTCATGACCTTCTGGCCTGGGACACTGGGCCAGGCTCTTGTGCCCACATTGTAGCCAGGGGCCAGGAGGTGGCTGGGTTATGTCAGTGGCCAGCAGCAGCAGCTTGGAGGTCTTATCTGCCTTTCTGTGGGAAGGAAGGGACAAGCTACTTGAATATGGGTAATTTTAACAGGTATCCCATATTCAGCATAGGTAAATATGGCCACCCTACGACAACACAACATTCCTTTTTTAAAAAATACCAAATCATCAAAACTAATCATTTCACAAAGACACCTGGGTTGTGACTGAACTTTCAGTGGGAAGATTTGTTGGATCAGAATGAAATTTGACCACATGAGGACAACAGAGGCACTCCACTTGCAATAGGCTGATAGTTAGCACATTCTCTGGGGATATGGAGGATCTAGGTTCAGTTCCTGTACTATATCAGGCCAACCAGGGACTTGAAATGGGCTCTCTCACACCTCAAAAGAGACACAAGCACCCAACTCTCATTAATGATAGTGGCTTTTACAATTTGATAGTACAGTCTTCCCCCACCTTACAAGGGTAATTCGTTCCTGAAAAAACTCTCTTAGGGTGAATTCTCGTAAGTTGAAAACATAATTACCATTCATTTAAATGTGAAAATATTATGTGTTCTTGAGCCCCAAAATTTACACCCATTTATGCTAAAACAACACCAAATCCCATTAAAATGAACACAATTACTTCAATAGTTAACATTAGTTATCATAACACAACCTAACAAGGCATTTTCCCTTCATTAATTACTCTATAATATGGCTGTTTACTTGCTTTCGGGGGGCTGTCCCAGGTGCAGAGACAGGGCTGCGAGGGAAACGGAATTGAAGAGTGCCTGGAAGGAAGGCTCCGGGAAACCGCCACTGGGCACTGCAGAAAGATGCGCCGGGCAGGATGCAGCTGCGGGCAGCCATTGCCTGGAGTCTTGGCCTTTCTCCCGCTGCAGGGCAGCCACGTCCTGCTGAGGCACGCGAAATCCAAATCAGTCCTCGTAAATGTGAAGAAATGCCTCATAAGCCGAAGTAGGGGTGTTAAATGAAACTCATTGTAAAGTCGAATTCTTGTAACCTGAATGGGCATAACTTGGGGTATGACTGTAAAGGGATAATGCTATGAATCCTTATTTTTACCCCTTAACTTTCATTAATGGCCACAGTTGAGGATGTAACGTCTCTGAAGCGGGCAAAAAGAGAATAAATAATACAGATTTATCTCCTGCATTAATTGGGAAAGCTAGAATCTAGATCCCAGATAATTATCTATCAATTAGTTGGATATTTGATAGACAAGTAGGAAATGTCAAAATTTCCTTCTCTGTCCATCTGTTCTGTCAAAAAAATCCATTGCAAAATCCTGAAAGATGTTAGAAAATTTAGGATTAATGTGTTCTGGTTTTATATTTTATTTCCTAGGAGGAGAGAAGACTAATTCAGTGAAGAGGTTAGACTTATTTTAACTCTGCTCAGCCTGAGACTTTCAAAAATAGTAGGTATTAGGGATTTAAGAAAGAAATGAGGACATACGTCATGTGATTTTAAATATAGCTGAAGTAACAGAATCCTTTCCATACAAATCAGCAAAATATATTCTTCATTTAAATTTAGTTGAGTTTAGGTATTTTTGAACAAATGACACAAAAGACGAAAAGATAAAACCAAAATATCAAGAGCAAACAGGAAAGGCCAAACATACATGCAAGAAAAAACAGAGTTACAAGTCAATTACAATATGCAGATTTATTTAACAGAGGCTTATGACAAAGTATTTATCCCACACAGGTGAATAAAGAGTTAACAAGAGTCTGGGAACGTACTGTGTTGGAGCACTTGGAGGGTGTGTGTGGCTTGATTTCTTAACAAACCCATCTGGGAAGTGAAAACTGGGGGAAGTCTGGGGAGGAACCCAAAAATAGAAACCCAAGACAGAGAAGATAGAGTGTTGCTTGACTCTGGGAAGACAGACTAAAAAGACCATAGAGATGGAATTAATCTCTGTTGTGTGCCCTGCAATGGGGATAAGGCACCAAGAGGCAGTCAAAAAGGGTCAGTATTCCAGCACAGAGAGAAACAACTGGTAAGACCTAAGAAGAAGCCTGTGTCTTGGAGAGGGCTGGTTAAGCACAGGTGAATGGCAGGAACATGAGATTCAGAAGTACAAAGTGTCAGAGGAAAACAGGAGCATGTCTGAAAGAGCAGACCTTGCAGTGCAATGCACATGGACCAGAACCCAGGACATTCCCCACAGAGAAGGTGAGATGGCAGAATAAGCCCAACATAAGGATTGATTTTTTCACCTGGGGCTGAAGAGAAAGCTGCAACAGTGGGCTGATGAACAGACCAACAGGACACAGAAGAATATTTTGTGTTGCAACGTTTTTAGGCTTTACTTTTATTACCCTAGAAGGGGTGAAACTAAATCATGATGTGACCAGAGGACTGAGTCACAGAAATAGGCAGGTCTCCAGGAACCTAAAATAATCAGGAGCAGGGATTAGAGTCAAGGGGTTGAGGGGAGGGCCTCCAGCAATGTAACTACTCATGCAAATGGCTACATTAACTATTCTCTTTTAAGCATCACTTTTAGGCTTCTGTTAGAATTTTGCCTGAGAAGCCTAAGGCTGCTTCTACACTCTCACTCTCCCATCGGAGGTGGCATAGTAATGAGGCAGTCTGAAGCAGGCTAATGAGGTCCTGACATGATTATTCAGTGCCTCATTAGCATAACGGTGGCCGCACAAATTTCAAAGTGCAGACTTCGAATTTCAGATTGACAGTGTAGATGGGGGCAGCTTTGAAATAAGCACCCCACTTCGACATTCCCTTACTCCCACAGAAGTAGATGAGTCAAGAAGTCTGGGCTCTTTTTCCAGCTCTATATGAACTCGAGCAATTTATTGATACCTCAACCCTGCTCCTTTAGCGGTAAATTAGAGTTTTGTCATTGACACTGGCTACAGCAGCATTGGGCCATTAATATTTAAATAGTGCATGTTAGCCATCAAACTAGATCTTAAGTGAGATTTAAGAGGTCCATAAGACCTTGAATTGGCCTTCTGCATAAGGCTAAATTTCCTCCCTGCTGAACATAAACAAGCGATGTGATTTATGGGACCAGAAAACAACCGACAAGTCTTGAATTTTAAACGTTTGTAATAAAACCCCTACTGCAAACAATTTCAAAACCAATATTGGTTATCAAAAATCACAATCTGCCTATAAATATTCTATAAGCAGAAAAAGAGATTTAATTGCTTGAATAAATTGTGTTTGGGGACTAATTTTCCCAGGTTGTTGGAAAACATATCCTGGAATAGTTTAATGAGTAATTAAAGATGCAAAAATATTTTTCTTTTGTTGCATTACTAATTTAGTTAGAAAGGGTGTAGTGAGTCTCTCAGCAGTTTTTTGGGAGGTGCCTATTTCCTGCAGAGTTTTGCATCCTATTGTTGTTTTTCATTGGAATGATGTAAATAGTTGCTAAGTATAAGTGAATTATTGTAATTTCCTGGAGAGTTTAGAGTTCTGTGGACGTTACAGAACCAATCTGATAAGCTAACAGCTGAGACGTTGAATTCCTTGGGCTTTTTAGATTTATAAATGAGTCAATTTTTAAGACCAGAAGCAACGACGGAGGTTGTAGAGTCTGGTCTGCTGCAAAACATGTATCATAAGCCTTCCCTGGGTTAACTCCTCAAAACCAATAGTTATAGTTCAGCTGAATCATATATTTTTAAAATACCCAGTCTTGATTTAAAAATGTCCAGTGACAGAGAATCCACCACTACTCTTGGAAAGTTGTTCCAGTGGTTAATTATGCTCATTCACATTGGCCAACACTTTCAAATTATCATCAGGGAGCATCCCCCACCCCTATTTCCACCGATGTTCCCCTTCTGGTATCCTTAATGCCACTTACCTCTCCCAGTAATATCTTTGTTCAGTCTCCTTGCTGTCTCCACAGACGGGGGAACAGAGCAAGCTGGGCCTGTGTTGTTCCACTTCCCCCGCTGCTGTTATTGAGTGGGTGGGGGGAAGGTTGGACCCTATCACTGGTGCATCGCTCAGGAGAAGGGAACAAGAGGCAGGGCTGAAGTGGAGGAAGGGAAGGGAATAAGAGAGAAGAGAACACAGCAGGAGCTGGGCAGGGTAGCACAAGGACAGAGAGAGATGGGGTCTAGGGTGAAGAGGGGTTTCCTGACCTTTCCCAAGCTGATTGGATGGTCATTTGGGCAGTGGACCCCTCACAGTTCCCCCTGTCTGAGCAAGGCACTCAGCCTCTTTGTGGGAAACTAAAGGATGCTAAAGAAACAATAGCAGTTATTGTCAGTGCATTTGCATCCTTACTCCAAATAGTAATAAGTATCTCTGTCTCACTTCCTCTTTGCACTCACACAGCATAGTGCTAGCCCCAGCCATATTGAACACAGCCCGGGGTGTGTGAATTGAGACAAAGGGCTTAGCTCTGAGGTATCAAAACCAATGCGTAGGGCGACTGTTTTCCACTGACAGGGTAAACTGGGGCTGCAAAGGTCCAACTCCAGCATACATGAGGCTGCATATCCTGATTGTATACTGCTGCCCCATGTGCTGCTGTGCTCCCTGCTGAAGTAATTGCTGAGTGGCAGAGCAAAGTTTTCTACCACAAAGGAAGAAGAAAAATAGCCCTCCCAAGAAAGCTTTAACGCATCATTGCAGATTATCTCTGGGAAAGTTTCCTAGGGTTTGTCTACACTACCAGCTTCCTTCGAAGGAAGGATGGTAATTATGGTGTTGGGAGTTTACTAAGGAAGTGCTGCCGTGCATACACAGCAGTTCATTAAGCAAATTCCCTCCCACGGCAACTTCGAAGTTTTGAACTTCGAAGTACCAGCACGTCTCTACCCGTGGCTCACCCACCGGTACTTCGAAGTGCCAGGGCAACTTCAAGGTCCCTTCACTCCTGAAGAGTAAAGGGACTTCGAAGTTGCCCTGGGACTTTGAAGTACTGGCGGGTGAGCCTTGGCTAGACACGTGCCAGTACGTCGAAGTTTAAAACTTCAAAGTTGCTGCAGGGTGCGGGGGAGAATTTGCTTAATGAAGTTCTGCATGTGCACCACAGCACTTCATTAATAAACTCCCAACCCCGTAATTACCATCCTTCCTTTGAGGGAAGGTGGGAGTGTAGACAAGCCCCTAGATATCTCCATGGAGGATTCATGGGACATCAGGAGTAAGGGTCTGCGTCTGTCATGGACCTCCTGTGACATTTGTGACTTCTGCAATGGCCAGTATGGCTGACCATAGGACTGCCCAAGCAGGTGGTTCCAGGGCCAGTTTCTCGGGTGTTGCCAAGGATAACAACATTGGCCACTGCTGGAGTGGCTCTGTAGCCATCTGCTTGCATGGTGCTGGTACCAGCCATACTGGCCGCTGCTCAGCAGCCCAGGTCAGGTGGTGCGGCAGCAGCCCTTGGGACAGCCAGAGAAGCTGCTGCTTGTTGTCCCCCAGCAGCTGGTACCACTGATCCCAGTTCCCTTGGAAGCAACAGTCTGAGGTTGGTGGGAGGGCACAGTATAGTGCTCTCAACATCAGCTCAGGGGCATTTATGATATAAGTCATGGACAAGTCACAGTCCATGAATTTTGTTTATTGACAATGATCTCTCCATGACTTTTACTAAAAACACCCATACTATGACCAAACTGTAGACTTATTCATTAAAAAAAAATATTTGTGGGGCCCCTTCTGCCTAGTTGTACAGGGCAATGAGAAACACATAGGAACTGTTCCTTTGGGGTTTATTTCAATATAGCTTGTAGCCCAACTAAGAAAACAGGACATGACTAAATATATCCCTCCAGTACTGAAGCTGAGTACCTACCTGAGGGTCCCTACCCTGCATCAGAATTACCAGAGCCGGGCCACTGGGATTGGCTACACTGCTCAGGAGTCAAAAAGAGGTCCCTTCTCTCCATACCACCGGATATCCCTGTCACCTGTCCCCGTCCTCCTATACGTGCACTTGTTTCTCCAGCCTGTTGTCCTCTGGGTTCACTTCAATGACCACTGACTTTGGCCCCTCTGCCCCGAAGTGTTTGAGGGCTCTTGGTGGTAGAGACGGAGTTGCCACCAAGGATGGCGTGCAGTTCCTTGTAGAAGTAACATGTCTGTGGCTTCACACCTGACAGTCTATTTGGTTCCTTTGCCTTCTGGTGCACCTGCCTCAGCTCCTTGAATTTTACTGTAGCACAGCATGTCCCTGTCATAGCTCTTCTCCACCGTGCCTTATAGTTCAACAGTGTACCTGGCTGCAAGAACTCCTAGAGGGCACTTAGGGTGATCTAAGCACTGCAGAATCTACACTGATGCTGTTGCTCTAGCAACGTAGCAAAAAGCAAGATGCTTCTCATACAGGTAATTTTATTAGGTCAGCATACCAGGCAAGTTTAAGTGGCAGGAGAAGCACTGCAGTGTGTACACCTTCATCGATAGATCAGCATAAGCTCTTATATGTTGACTTATCTTTGTAGTGTAGATATGTCTAAGAGTTAGGGGATTTTTTTTTGAATGAGAAAGGTGATCATGAAAAACTCAAAAAAAAAAGAAAAAGATTCTGGCTGCTGAGGGGCCTGGTAGCTTCTAAGCTCACAGCTAAATGGAAGTATGTTCCTAGAGACAAACAATCAGATGCTGGATCCTTGCAAATGGTACATCACTAAACCAGCATTTTAAAATGTGTGGGCTTGGAGACAATGGAAGTTAGATGTGGTCAGGATCTCTGAAAAAAAAAGTCTATGAGGCACTGATTCAACAGTCCATTGCTGTTTAGGATGAGAATGCGTGTTTAAATCTGATTTACATTACAAAAACTTGAGAACTTAAATGACTTTTTAATATGAAAGGACTCAAGCACATACCTTACTGAATCAGCGAGTGACTGGTGCCTTGCTATGGATTTATGTGACTGAATTTAGCCACTCCTGTCAAAATGTTGTCTCTAGATTTCATGCACTTAGGGTTTTTATTATTATTATTATTATTATTATTATTATTATTATTATTATTATTATTTGTTTTGGTTTCTGTGGGGGTTATATTTGTGGGTTACTGTTGGGTTTTAAAGATTTGTTTCTTTGAATTAAGGGAGAATTGAGCTATTAGAAGAAGCTTTTTTTCTTCATCTGTTTTTTAACAGAATATTCTGGATTGGATTTTGTGACTATTAAGTTGGTGTAGAGGAGCAGTACAGATGTGCATGCTACTTAATCCTCTTAAGCCCTAAAATGATATCTTAAATAAGATCCAGATGATGCAAAAGGTCCATAGGAGCCCTCTACACAAACAAGAATTTGACTTACCAGGAGGGGCACAAAGGAAACCAGAGCAAACTAGAGCATAAAGCCCTCTCGTTGCTCAGCATGGGCTGATGAGTAGCAAATTGTCCCCTTTCCATTTTCTATGTATTTGTGCACACAATTTGGTCTTTCTGTAGATTTTAAGCATTGTCTTCACAGCCCTGAAGAAAGATAACAATCTTTCTGATGTTAATGACAACGCTGACAATAGCTGTCAGTCTAAGACAGGTTTCTCTGTTTGTTTCACATTAGTCCACTCTTATTCCCTTCATGAAATGAACAATTGTTTGGCGTGTTTCCTGTGTTGCATTGTGTGAGAGAACATTGCTTCTATTGAAAAGAAGTTTTTTCTTTAAAGACTTTAATCTAATTGCTGTTTTGTGAGATGAGAAAATGGTTGTCTCCCTGTTGATTTGCTCTTGAAGCAGGTTGTGGTATTCTTCCTTATAATTCTGTATGCATGAAGATTTACAATCTACATATGTAGATACAGATAACATACACATACAAATGGGTGGATAGTGTGTAAAACAGTGTTCTAATTCTTCTTTTTTACTGATTTTATATTGTTTTACTCTGTGGGCGTTGAGAAGCATAGACTATACACACTAAAAGAGGCATCAAGAATATCCACACTAAACCCAGGCACTATTCATCATAAACCAAGACTAACTTTGACTATTACAATGTATTGTTCTTAAATCACTCCTTTTATTCAGCTAAAGAATTCTGTGGAAGGTTGACCATGGGCCTTATTTAAAGTCAGCTGACTTTCACTGACTTCAATGGGTTTTGGATGAGGCCTTAAATCTTAGTTTTAATATTTTGCAAGAACCATTTTGGTACATATTGGATTGTATTCTTTTCTTCTTTTCTCCTCCTAACAGAGGTCTGCAGTGTACAAACATGCATGAGTGAGAGAGAGTGATGAAACGATTCCCTTTAAATCCTCTGATACTTGTATTAATACTGAAACCCCTTTGCCAGGGTGCTTGTTTCTTTCACAGCTGCTTTGGGGACTTGATTAGCATTCCATTGTACCAGTGCTTCTGCTTACACAGTGTTTTTTGACTAAGAATGTTGCTGATCTCTCTATAACTTATGCTAAAAATGTAATAAATAAGGCATAAGAACACTAGAAACTAGATGTTGGGTAACATTTCAAGATGATAGTACTTTAATGGAAAAATAACTTCAGTCTTGTCGATTAAATTGCATATCACATCCGCCTAACAAAGGGAATTAATTTATCATGATTAATGCTACAGTGACAACTACATGAATTAATGAGGACTGGCCACTTACTTTAAAGTGTTTCCAAACTAAGCTAACACTTAAGTGCCTGTAATCTAATCCTGAAGTACACTGTAACTTCTAACAGGGCATAGATACATTAGCAAATGATTGAAAACTAGTTGAATTAAATATCTATATCTGATCAATGAACGGCAAATCAATTACTTGAGAAAGGTCACTTTAAAGAGTTCAGCCATTTTGTTTTCTGGATCTGTCAACATTCTACAGTCATAGAGGGGTCCGACAAATTTAACTGCATTGTCTGTGTCTCATAGTGTTGGCATCATGGGACTGAAGTGGCTCCTTTTTATCCTGAAAAGGGAGGGAGGAAGTGTAATCCAAATCCTGTCACTCTTCCAGTGTTGAAAATAGTCTTCATAGTGTTCTAATTCCACTGAGTCTTCCCCTGAAGTAGTGCTTGTAATCACTGCTCTGTTCTTCAGTGAAACAGGGGGAAGAATATTCCACTGTTGGAGCGGGGAATATTTCTCTTTAGGTATCAGCATAACACATGAACGGTGAATTTCCAGCATATTGTTTGTGATGAGGTGCAGCCACAGAAGGCTCATTGGAAATGTTCCCTGGCATGCTGATCAGGCCACTGACACTCATCTTTTTTCTCTCTGTGGTTCCCCACTACCCTCTCTTGCTGGGCCAGATCCTCTGGTCTCCACCAGCCAAGGAACAGAGCTGGGGTTGCCATCTCACTGCAGAGTAATGCAGACACTGATGTACTTCAGCTCTGGGAGAATATAGTTCTTGGGCCCAACACCCAGGAAACCAACATCTGAAAGGGATCAAAACCCCAAACAAATCTGTCTCTCTCTGTACAAAACTGTTGCACAGGGAGGGCTCATCAGGTAACCCCCCTTTTATCAATGAAAGAGAGATACACGGTGGTGGCCCCCCTCCAGGTAATAATTACTTATGATTATTGATTATAAACAGAAGAGTTTTTATTAAGCAAAAACAGTAGGATTTCAATGGTTATAAGTGAAAACTGACAGATCAAAGTTTATTTGCAACAATAAAAGGAAGACAAAAAGCATAGCTAGTTCTAACTTCCCTAAAAGACTTCTGGCATACAGATGCTTGCCCTAAAAAGCTGTTCTCATGTCAGGTAAAATCTTCAAACCAGAATTGTTGTTTTTCTCTGACTTGAATCAAACAGCCTTCCACAGTTCTTTGTTTCCTGTTCGAGTGTATCAGGCAGATTCCAGAGCTGGCCAAAGACAGACAAACTGCCATCTTACCATTGCTTAAATGGACAACCCCATAGTCCAAGAAACTTTGTTCTATAACTCCTTCTCTCCCTCCTAGCCCAAGAACATAGAAAATCACTGGATCACAATGCCTTTCAATAACAGATGGCATGGTCACATGTCTTTCTAGCACCAGCCACCTTTTAGACTTACATGACAAACAATGCTGTTTACAAGTCAGTAAGTTGATCACCCAGTCATTAGGTTTGGGGCAGGACTAATGGCAGCCATTAGTACATTTAAAACTATAAATAGACTGTGGCAGAGTCATTCTCATCCCTGGTCCCAAGCCCCTTGTTCAGCTCACAGTACCACAGATATTTGGGGTACTGCGGTATGTGTTCCATGCACCCTAGCTGCTGTTGGAACTTTTGTCCCTTGGCTGAAAGGATGCTTGGGTAGGTACCCCCTGGTCTTCATGGAGTGGGTAAACAGTCCTCCCCAGCCACTGGTGGACCCCTGTGGTCATCTGAGGGGAAGGGAGCCTAAACACTCCCTGTGTGAACTCTTCAGCTCCCCTGCTGTCTCTGGCAATGCTGGTGTTCTTCTCAGCTTTCTAACTCTCTACTTATCTGTTATCATCTCCTTACCTCACTCCAACTTCCTCCTCTTCTCTCCTCTCCTCTCACCAGGGAAAGCTTTTAAAAAAGTCCTGTGGAAGCCTCAAGTGAGACTAGCTGGCACTAAATGATTTATAGCAGCTCCTTCTTGGCTGCTTGCGCAAGTCAGATGCTCCTTGCTGCCTTGAAGTAATCCCCTGCTAATTAGTCGAACTGTCTCCCTGCCCTTCTAAACCAGCCCTCTTGTCTAACCCTGTCACAAGACTTAAATTTCATATGCCTAACTTCACATAGAAGACTGATACATGTAAAGGTTAAACCACTCTTGTCCGGCACCCTCAGGACCTGATGGGTGCCGGATGAGAGGTCAATATTTTCTAGCACATTACCAACACTTCCAATGCTTACTGGGCTCTTCGAAGACAGTTGGGGTAAATTGCAGCTAAATAAGAGCACAGAACTCTGAGAACGACTACTGGTAGCTGTAAACAAACTTTATGGGACCACCGGATACTTGGCCACACCAATAAGTCGTCATCCGACAAACTAATGGAGTTTTCCAGGCAAGAGAGCTCTGAATTAAAGAGGTTCAACCTGTACCAAAATAGAATATACAGATCCATCAAATTATACCATTAAAAGTGGCAGGTTTCATGAGCTGTTTTATTCAAAGCACCTCCAAGTTATTCATGGGGTGGGTACATCAACTACACTCATCCAGTTTGGGACTAGAAACAGCCTTTTGGGCAGCAATGGGGAACAAGTAGCATTGGCATTCTCTAACTATAACCCACCTCTTTCCTTCCTGGGTTACTTAGAAGCAGGCAACACTCACTTGTGTGCCTGGATGCCTGATAGTTTCAATCTTAAAGGAGATCCCGAATATCCAGTGATGATGATGAATAATTGGGAATCACCTTTCCTGCCCATTGCTTCAGTCCCGATTTCTAAGGACATAAAATGGGGGAACCTCCACCTGGCTGACCCCTGTACACATTTAATCAAGTGCCTTGGGAGCCTCCAGGAATACTTCTTCCAATAATAATCTGGATTCAAATCCCATCACAGCTATTTTACAGCGAAAAGGATCCTCCTACTAAGTCAGAGGCTTCTATAGACAGAGGAGGCCCACAGAACATTAGCAAGCCAATTAAGATTATAGAGAAACTATTCTGGTGAAATTAAGACTTTGAAAACCCATCCCCAAACACATTACAAATTATTGTGTGGCTTAAATTAGTATAGTCCTGTATATTCCAGAATTAGGAAAAAAAAAGAAGAAGAAGAAGAAGAAGACAGGTACCACTGATATGGACTTTCCAAGAATGTCAGAACTATTGTCTTAGAGCTGATCAGTAGTGTTTGAACTCTTAAGCAAATGATCACATTTAAATTGGACAATATAGTCCAGATCAGGGGTGGGGGGCTACAGTGTACAATGTGTGGTGCTCATTGCTGGACTTCCAGGGCTGGAGAGCACTGTGCAGACATTATCTCATTAGAGCTGTGCCAGACTGCAGTGCCCTTATGTGCCCAAAAAGTATCCAAGGAGCAGTAGAACATAGTGACACTGCTTTCCCCTGGCCATGCTTTCTTTACCCTACCCATCACGTGCCAATGAAAGATGCCTTTGGTGGTCCTCACTCATCTGGTTTAAACATCTGCAGAATGCACTAAAGACTGGGTTTATCTCAGCGCGTTTTAGTGGGGATGGAATTAACTTTCCTATTTTGATGTAGGAGCTAAATGTAATCAAACTTCAAAGAATCAGCTCAAATCTGCAATTTTAGTAATGCCCAATTATACTGAATCCTGGTGAAATTTGTTTTACCTAAAAATGTGAGAAAATGTTCCATCTTAGAAACTGTAAATATAGCCACATGATAAAGCAAATGCTAACTAACAGTAATTGTCAAACAGCAATTCTGGAGAGGTAGTGTTTGCTATGCCGCGTGATCAAGTTGCAGTGTAAAAAGCTGATCTCTTTTCAACAAGTTCTTTTCTCTTTGAGCATTCACCAGTAAATATAGCTGTTCAAGCATGAATTCAGGCCATAATCTGTGATGAGGGTACAATATAAAGATCAGCCAATTGGTGATGAAATCTGGGACTGTTATTTCTTGGATTTGAAAGAGATTGCCAAGAGACATATACCCTAGGTAATAAGCTGAAAAGGTTGTGTGTGTGTGTGTGTGAAAGAAAACAGGGAAGTAGATTGCTGGTTTTCATGCTTATAGTTCCACCAGCTAACAATGCTGTAAAACTCAGCAGCTTGAAAATAATTGAGAAGCTGCCAAATGTATGCTAACCGTTTCCTTTCACTTGTGGATTAATCGACATTCACATCAGCAGTAGGGGAGCAAAGGTGTGCTGCCAACCTTGCTCCTTCTAACACACACACACACACGAGTCCATTTGTCTGAGGACTGGGAATGCAATAGCCTATATTAGGAATAGGTTGTACATACTTGGTCTGTTCATTTTCACAGACACAGCTAAATTATATAAAATTCAACAAAGTGGCACTGTCAAACATCTGTCTTGCTGGTTTAGCCAGAAGAATAGATAGTTTTGGTAGCAGCTTGCCTATGAGTCAACCAATCAGCTCCATCATAAGTCCTCTAATATATAATCATGACACATCCCTCATGACAGGTTCACAAGTTTAAAATACATGCAGAATGGATGCAGTAAGACAGATTTTGTGTTTTTGTTTATCTCACTGAAAAAAATTGAAAAATGGGCTTGCATTTTAGACATACAAAATATCAGTAGTAATATATTTGAGTAATTTTAAAATAAGTCTAGTAAACTGGTCATTATTAACCACTATGAAGTATAATTGATCATTAGAAAGGTCACTACTTTGATTTACATAGCAATAATAACAATTCTGAATACATACTAGAGTCAGTAGTTGTTATGAGAGTCAGTAGCTCTTAAAGCTCAATATCCTATTTTAAATGCACAACTAACATTTATTAGTTGAAATTAAATATATGTTTGGGAACCTAGATGTAAACACTGCCTACAAGTATTCCTAACCCTAAATAGTGAAAATTATAACAGAGCTGATGGGAAAATGACAATACTCTTTTGTGGTAACTTTGATATATTTTTTCCTTCTGTACTGGAACAAAACCAAAACACTTGTGTGCTCATTGTACAACATAGTTTTAGGGTGCTCACTTCTTATGCACAATATCATGGAAGTCCTTATTCTACTTAATTAAGTTTTTTTATCCAAAATTGCATCAAATGAAGCAGAATAAGGATTTAAAGCTGGACCTCTTAATTCTCACGTCAGTATCCTAACCATGAAGCTGTTGACCACCTTGCTTTTTTTGTGGGGGTGGGGAAGTAGAGTGGAGCTTGGAACCAAAAATATTTTAGTTTAAGGCCGTCAAAACTGAAGTGGTTGTGATAACACATCTTGCCAAAATTTGAAGAGTTAAAAGACATTGCTGCATGACATAGATGAACGATGGTAGTTTTTCAAAGAAGCAATTGTAGATAAAACCAGAATTTTAGTGGGGGCTGAAAAGCTCAGAAGGAAGAACAGCTCCAATCTAATGTTTTGAGGCTTGTTGAAAAGAGGAAAGAATTAAAGCAGAGCATTCAAGAACAAGACAGTAATTAAAGAGCTATTCTTCAACAAGAATATGCAGATAAAAACAGCGAAGTTGAAACATTAGCACAAGAGAGAGAGAGATTACATCTAAACAACTGAGATCACAATTCTCCAACTCTTGTAATACTGTGAAGGTTCAGTTTTAGCCACAAAGGACGGATGGAAATCCTGTCAGATGGAACATTCCTAGGCTTTGCTTAACTAGACAGAACCACTAACACACACTGAAAGCTGTGAAGAAATAGCAGACTTATTATGTGACTAGAAATAACTACATTTGAGGAGGGAACTAAGGCTACAAAGCAAGAGTTCTCAAATTTATTTCACTGTGACCCTCTTCTGACAAGTTACTACACGATCCCAGGAAGTGGGAGCAAGCCTTGCCTGTTTCTGAGATACCAGGAGAGGGCAGGGAGGCAAAGCTCAAAGACTTCAGCCCAAGGCAGGGAGCCTATAACATGAGCCCTATTGTTCAGGCCAGAAGCCTTCAGCCCTGGTCCCTAGAAAGTCTAATGACAGGCCTGGAAACCCATTGAAATAAGGTTATGACTTTGGGGTCCCAGTCCACAGTTTGAGAACTGCAGTTGTAAGATCTCTGAAGAATGGCAATGCAAGTTATGATAAGACGGATGTTAGAATGTTAAAATCTGGAGAAGCAGTGATGGTAACTTACATATGCAGGTTGTTAGTGGTGTAAAAGGCAAGACTGTGTACTGTCTCCACTTCTTTTCTGCATTGGCGTGGACATTGTGATGAAAAAAGAAGCAGCGATGGCAGCTGCCAAGGACACTTGAATAGTTTTGGCCAAGAAATAAGCTGTGAGACTTTAATTTGGAGATGATATAGTCATATTGAATACTGACTTGGAAGGAGTGAAAAAGATCTTTTATGAGCATAAAAGGGGAAACAGCCAAAGTGGGACAACATATCCATAAGAAGACCAAGATAATGGAGGTAGGAGAGCATGCTGGATGTGTGATGGGTGGTGAAGAGTACTCAAGAGATTATGACTTTTTCTGTCATGGAAGTACAATATCTGCCTGCTGACTAAGGAAGTGAAAGCAAAAATCAGTCAAGTCTGTGGTTTTATTTTTTTCCATTTATCAATCTCTGGAAGAGGTAAGAAGATTATAAAACTCTTTTGATCTTTCAACACAATTGTATGTCTCAGATACATGGCTGATGAAGGAAGGACACCATAGAAAGTTGAATGCACTCCCTCAGTATTGGTTAAGAAGTATCTTGGGAATTCACTGTCGAAATCATGTCACCAATGTGGAAGTGTTGTGCTGACTCAAAATATAAACAGAAGTGGCTATAATGGCCCAGCCATGCTATCAGGCAACCCTGTGGAAGAAGCACAAGGTATGGCATTAGACTAAATATGACCTAGATGGAAGAGAAAATGTGCAGGACACAGAAGCTATGTCTACACTAGCCCCAAACTTCGAAATGGCCATGCAAACGGCCATTTCAAAGTTTATTAATGAAGCGCTGAAATACATATGCAGCACCTTATTAGTATACGGGTGGCCACGGCACTTCGAAATTGACACGGCTCGCCTCCCCATGGCTCATCCAGACGGGGCTCCTTTTCGAAAGGACCCCACCTATTTCAAAGTCCCCTTATTCCCATCTGCTCATAGGAATAAGGGGACTTCGAAGTAGGCGGGGTCCTTTTGAAAAGGAGCCCCGTCTGGACGAGCCGCACGGTGGCAAGCTGCGTCAATTTCAAAGAGCTGCGGCTGCCCTCATGCTAATGAGGCGCTGAATATGTATTTCAGCGCTTCATTAGTAAACTTCGAAATGGACATTTACATGGCCATTTCGAAGTTTGGGGCTAGTGTAGAAATGGCCAGAAAGACCAAATTGGACAAAAGGGATGCTTTCTTCACAGAGACAACTTATGCTGGACCCGGAAATCTTATTCTTAGGAGACAACAGTGGGGAAGAAAATGGATAGCCTCCTGTACCACTAGATAGCAGGTGCAAAAGCAGTTCTGGATGGTTTTGAGAGATGGAAGTCAGAGTTGCCTGTTGTGGTTAACCGGTTTTCATACTGGTAGAAATCAGTGGCCTTATTTGGGTAATGTAAAACTAAACATCTAATAAACAAAATTTCTGCGGATATATTTTGCTGTTGGAAGAAAGGGATGTGATTATTTTCTGACCACTGCTTGCCCAACAAGGGAAGCTTTTCCAGTTTATGCCAGCAGAGTATCTGGCCTTTAAAACTCTTGGGCTATGTCTAGATTACAGTGATTTGCCAACAGAAGTTTTTGCTGGAATATATCTTCTGACAAAACTCCTGTCGACAGATCATGGCCAAACTGCCAAGCGGCTTGCAAAAGTGATCCACTCTGTCAGAGAGGAACCAGACTGCCCAGCCGCTCTATCAGCAATACAGCCAACTGGAAGCGCAGCAGACAGGGCTACCCTGTGTCTCAGAAGTACTGTCTGTCGACAGAGGGCCCTCAGAATGTCCAGACTGGCTTTCTGTTGACCAGTCTCTGTCGACAGAGGCATTATGCTTTATGGGGCGTGGGATAAGGTTGTCAACAGAAGTGCTGCATCTGTTGATTTACTGTTGACAGAATGCTTTTGGGAATCTGGACGCTCCCTGCGTTTTGTTGACAAAACTCTCTAGTGTAGACATAGCCATAAATTGCATCATGCAGAGCAGTAAAGAAGTCAATGCGACTGGGATGGGACTGGTCCTGCTTGCAGTGCAGTCACAGGGAGTAGAGGCAGCGCTGTTTCCACTTTCCCATGCTCCTACCCCCTTTATTCTCTTTTTTGCTTCCTCACCCCCCTTTTACTGGGCTGCTTCTATCTACCCCTCTTCCCACTCACCTATTTCGACTTTCATCCCCAGTCTGCCAGCCATTCCCAACTACATATTATGTAATAGAGAGGAAATACAGTGTAGGTGCTCACTGATTACAGCCCATTTTACACTGGGACATGCACATGTACTTAGATGTATAGTTTCTCTTCCTTTTCAACAATACCTAAATCTGTTGCCAGAGAATAACTGAAACCTCTCACCCTTTATCGCAATGATGGCAATTGCTCTGTGTATTTTCAGACACTAGTGCTAGTCTATAATTAGTCACTACATCACAACTGCAGAACTGAATGTATGCTTTCAACACCCAGATGGAGGTGGACAGCTCAGTCAATAAAAGGCTATCCTTTCTAGTGCTGGCCTCTTCAGTACAAGGAAGGGTCATTCTTGACACAGAAGTAAATCACAAAGAAAACTGTCTGGTGTGATAGATAAAGACTTGGACATCTGCTCCTTCCCATTAATCAGTCTTGGGAATTGACAAGGAAATTTGTGACAAGACTGTCCACAGGTTTGCATTTGAGGAGAGGTGAAATGAGCTCTGCAGCCTGAAATATGCCGGTGCTCTCTCTTTCTGGGGCTGAGAAAATACTGTGATCTTTAATGGGCAGGGAAGAATGAACCACACAGAATTTCACAACACCACTTGGTAACTTTGACAGCACTCCTTTCTCTGAGGCACACCCTACAGGGAGTGTCAGCAGTTGTATTGGGGAAGACAGATTCAAATGCCTGTTCCCTGTCTTTGTCTCCACTCTTATGAAGATGTTAATTTCCCTGGCTACTTGCAAATGGACCTTCTCAAATGCCACAAACATCTTTCAAAAACTGGGCTGATTCCACTGAGCACAATGCCGCAATTGCATGATGTGTCTGAAAAAAATTGTAAGATAAACTCGATATTACTGTATCAATTTCTGTTTATAAGATAAACAGAAATCAGCTTTTTGATTGAGACAATTTCTTGCTTTCCCACTCTCCTCATTTACTGATATGCCAAAAATTTCCACTGGGACTTTCAGCTGTACTAGTTTTTCATAAGAATAAGTTCCATCCCATTACAGATAGGAATCTGCTCAGCACAAAATAATCCTGGGCCTGGAAGATGTATCTTTTTTTTCCTCTGTTGTATACTGTTTTAGCCAAAGAGACCATGCACTGAAAGCTGGTCACAGGGCTAGATAAAACCCTTAAACGTAATATTTAGACAAATGCTGATTATAGGTATTTTGTTGATATGTCTTTAAAATGTTCTAAAAGATCTGTGGGAGTTGCTGTTTTGTTTTTTCTACTTAGTCTGATAGCTAAAAACATTGCAAAATTACTCAAAAACACCTTTTTTGGGCATTCAAAATGTCACACTGTGTCTGGGGTAAGTAACACACACCCCCTTCACTGTAATTTGTAGGCACTGCACATGCTAAGAGGGGGGCATAAGATTTAAAACGAGTAAATCTCTGTTCTCACCTTCCTGGGGATTGTTGACTTTTAATTTTATTTTGGTATCTATGTATTAAAAAATTTTACCAGCATTGCTAACAAAGAGCTACTTAGTACCTCTTGACTGAGATTGCACAAGTCTGCTTGCTAAGCAGTCAACCTATAACACCTGCTTCTCTCTGGTCATCTCACCTTAATGGGTTGTGTGCTAGATAAAACTCAGCTGCCCTATTAGTAGCTCATCACTACTCTCATAGCCATCATCCATTTTATTGTAAGATCAAGCCCTAAGTGTTCTGCTTCAAAGCAATGGATCTTTTAGGTGGGCATTGTGGTCAAGTAGGATCAGGCTTTGGACTGGGAATCAGACAGTCTGAGTGCTTATCTTCCCTCAGCCTCTAATATGTTGGATGATTTTCAGCAGTCACTTCTCTTTGCCTCTATTTCCTCTTCTATGCTTTATCTATCTAGTCTGTACGTTCTTTGGCATAGGGACCATCTGACACCATGTGTTTGTGTGGCGCCTAGCAAGTCTTCTTTTCTAACTCCATTGTGGTCTGTAGGCATAACAACAATAATTATTCGTTGGTGGCATTGTTTCTCTTAATCGGCTTATGTAGGAAAGCAGTTTTATGGTGTATGAGGTCTTAGAGTTGCAGTGAACTTGGAAGGTATGGTTCCTGGTCGTGCAACCTTCACACAGATATCAGGATGGAGCCCCTCAGAGAACAATTAAAATTTGCAGTGTGTGTCTGACCTGGACCTATACACAGAGTGCTTCCGCCAATGTGCACAGGCAGAAATGGCAGAAAAGTGGCATTGCTTACCCCATAACCTCAGCCTTGCAGAATGCAATGCCATCAACAGCCTCAGAAACAACTCTGACATTATCACCCAAGAGGCTGACAAAGTTGCTGCTGTTGTCATCATGAAAAGACAGACTACCAAAAGGAGGCTGCCAGGCAACTCTCCAATACCACATTCTGCAAGCCACTCTCTGTGATCCCACTGAGGAATACACAAAGAAACTATAACATCAGCTCAAAACCCTCCCTACAAAAACAGACACACCCCTACAACTCCAACCAGGTTTATTCTGTCTACTACCCAACATCCATAAACCTGCAAATCCCAGACACCCCATTATCTCAGGCATTGGCACTCTCACCACAGGATTGTCTGCATATGTGGACTTTCTGCTCAGACCCTATGCCACCAGCAGTCCCAGCTTTCTTTGAGATACCACCGACTTCCTTAGGAAACTACAGTTCATTAGTGACCTTCCTGAAAACATTATCCTGGCCACCATGAATGTAGAGGCATTTTACCCAATATCCCACATGAAGATGGACTTCAAGCTGTTAGGAACATTATCCTTGATGAGGCCGAGGCACAATGGGTGGTGGAGTTGTGACTTTGTCCTCAGCCGCAACTATTTCAGATTTGAGGACAATTTATCCCTTCAAATCAGTGGCACTGCTATGGGCACCTGCATGAACCCACAGGCTGTGTCTACACGTGCCCCAAACTTCGAAATGGCCATGCAAATGGCCATTTCGAAGTTTACTAATGAAGCGCTGACATGCATATTCAGCGCTTCATTAGCATGCGGGCGGCAGCGGCGCTTCGAAATTGACGAGCCTTGCCGCCGCGCGGCGCTTCCAGACGGGGCTCCTTTTCGAAAGGACGCCACCTTCTTCGAAGTCCCCTTATTCCCATGAGCTCACGGGAATAAGGGGACTTCGAAGTAGGTGGCGTGCTTTCGAAAAGGAGCCCCGTCTGGACGCGCCGCGCGGCTGCAAGGCTCGTCAATTTCGAAGCGCCGCTGCCGCCCGCATGCTAATGAAGCGCTGAATATGCATGTCAGCGCTTCATTAGTAAACTTCGAAATGGCCATTTGCATGGCCATTTCGAAGTTTGGGGCACGTGTAGACGTAGCCACAGTGTGCCAACATTTTTATGGCTGACCTGGAACAACGCTTCCTCAGCTCTCATTCCCTAGTGCCCCTCCTCTACTTGCACTACATTGATGACATTTTCATCATCTGGACCTATGGGAGGGAGGCTCTTGAAGAGTTCCAAAATGATTTCAACAGGTTCTCCCCTCCACATCAAACTCAGCCTGGACCAATCCACACAAGAAATCCACTTGCTGGATACTACTGTGCTAATAAGTGATGGTCACATAAACACCACCCTATACCAGAAACCCACAAACTGCTATGTTTACCTACATGCCTCCAGCTTCCATCCAAGGCATGCCACATGATCCATTCTATACAGCCAAGCACTAAGGTACAGCCGCATTTGCTCCAATCCCTCGGACAGAGACAAACACCTACAAGACTTTTACCAAGTTTTCCTGAAGCTACAGTACCCACCTAACGAAGTGAAGAAACAGATTGACAGAGCCAGACGTGTACCCAGAAGCCACCTGCTACAAGACAGGGCCAACAAGGAAAACAACAGAACACCACTGGCCATCACATATAGCCCTTGGCTAAAACCTCTCCAGCACATCATCAGTGATCTATAACCATCCTGGACAATGATCCTTCACTCTCACAGCCCTTGGGAGGCAGGCCAGTCCACTCCTACAGACAGCCCACCAACCTGAAACAAATTCTCACCAGCAACTATAGACTACACCACAGTAGCGCTAAGCCTCGGTGCCAACTCTGCTCACATGTCTACACCAGCCACATCTTCACAAGACCTAACCACATCAACCACACCATCAGGGGCTCATTCACCTGTACATCTTCTAAAATATTATATGCCATCATGTGCCAGCAATGCCCCACTGCAATATACATTGGCCAAACTGGACAGTCTCTGTGTAAAAGAATATATGGACACAAATCATATTTCAGGAATGGTAACATTCAAAATCTTGTAGGAGAATACTTCAGTCTCCCTTGACATGCAATAACAGATTTAAAAGTAGCTATCCTGCAACAAAAAAGGCACAAAAAAACCCAAAAATACAAAAAACAAAACTTCAAAAACAGACTCCAAAGACAAACTGCAGAGTTGCAATTCATTTGCAAATTTGACACCATCAACCAAGGATTGAGCAGAGGCTGGGAGTGGTTGGTCAATTACAAAATCAGTTTCTCCTCTCTTTATGTTCACACCTCCACATTAGCTACTGATAATGGGCCACATACTTTCTGACTGAGTTGACCTGGTTTCTCCTCTCTTGATGTTCCCAACTCCACGTTAGCTGATTATGATGGGCTGCATCCTCCATGACTGAACTGACCTTGTCAACTCTGGCCCTCCTCTTGACTGGGACTCCCTCCTTTTCATGAGCCTATAAATTTAGACCCTCCTCTGGAACCCCCACTCATGTATCTGACAAAGTGGATCTTTGCCCATGAAAGCTTATGCACCAAAATATCTGTTAATCCATAAGGTGCCTCAGGACTTTTTGTTGTGTCTGACCGGAGGCATCCCTGTTTACACACCATCCTCACTACTGCATTGACATTTGTGCAAAATAGGGCTTGGGAGTTGTCACTGGAAAATTAATGCACTGGTCAATACCGTCACTTTGACTTGTATCTGATAATGCTTTGTGTGGACTTATGGGTGCTCACTGATATTATTATTTAGAGTCCGTGAAAAAGGTATTTAAACCAGGTGTGTCAGGAGGAGTTGAAAAACAGAATTTTCTCTAGACAAAGGAAAGAGGGTGGCATCATGAACCAGATGTGGCCAAATTTGATGAGCTTGACTTTGCAGGAAGAGAACATTTATTTTACCAAAAAGCAGCAGGAAGCACTGATTGGGGCACAACAAGGGACACCTTAATCCAGATGGAGCTGATTCCTTGGAGGAGGCAGGAGATGGAACAACACGGGAAGCAAATGAAGACTGTGATATCTGAGGAAACACAGAAAGACTTTGGATTCTTCTTCAACTGAGGAGACAAGGAAAATAAGTTCTTTGGACACTGTGGAGACCCTGGCTAACAGCTAGCTAGCCAGCTATTGCTGAAAAGGGAAGATTGGTGAGGAAACTGCCTTAATGAAAGTCTGTAGTTTGTCAAGCTGGATCTTAGCCATCAGAAATCAAAACTGTATTTGTATTTTTGTAACCATTTCCATTTTTACTCCTTCTACTTGGTGTCACTTAAACTCTCTCCTTTGGCTAATTAACTTACACTATTTTTCATATAATCATAGAATTCTAAGTTTGGAATGGACCTCCGGGGGTCATCTAGTCCAGCCCCCTGCCTAAAGCAGGATCAGCCGCAACTAAATCATCCCAGCCAGGACATTTTTTACTATACACCAACTCAATCCTGTGTCCAAAAGAAAGAGTGTGTTTATCCCAGTTAAGTTAATAAGCTGTAGTGCAGTGACTCTTTTCAAGAGGAGGGAATTTGATAACTTCTGTGAATGTACAGTTATTGGGGTTGCCCATTGAAGAGAAAAACTCTGGGGCACTTGAGCACTAGATTTCATTGATTGCTATCAGCTAGGCATGGTTTGGGCTGGGACAGCCTCAAGAAGTTGTCTGGTAAGGAGAAGAAACTGGTGTGCCAGGAAGTTGACACACAGTCTAATTTCCAGTAAATAATAGTGACAGAGAATAATAGTGATTAACAGTTGTGAGCTGCCTCCAGTAGAATGATAGTGTATGAAAAGAGGAAGGAAAATACAGTAAGTTTTTTGTGTCAATATGCTAAAGCCAAACTTTCCCAGAGTTTGTGTGTATTCACTTCCAGACTGTTGTGTTAGTCCCTTCTCTACCTTTTCTTAAACTATAAAAGAAGATATTTGAAAGGAACTGTCTATACATTCAGTGTGGGATTTTTATTTCCAGAAAACTATATTCTCTAATGCCTTTTGCATACTGGGAATAAGTATCATATATATTATTATTGTTTAGTATGAATAACAGTGCCATATATTCACATCCAAGGTATTATCTCCTCACTTTCACAAACAGACTGAGTGCTCAGATGCGCAGATGATACAGCCCCATCTGTTCATCAGTATTTCCAAATTGCCTATTGGTGCATTTCTCCACACACCACCCTAGGAAGCAGTAGTTCGGCAAATGACAGTTCAGTAGTAGAAATGTGATTGAAGTCAATCTAGCTGCAAAACATATCCCAGTCCATCAACAACATTCATCTGAACAATTCAAACATCAAAAAAACTACCAGTTGAGACACTGATTGGCATATATAGTGATGATTTCTGTCCAGTCAGCTTTCTGGCGGCCACATATTGGCTTCCCTTGATTCTGCTGCCTTAGTCGTTGTCTTGCTTATTGAACTCGCGCTGCACATAGAAGCTGACAGGTGTTTTCCCAGAGGTGATACAAACTCCCTTGCTCAGCCATTATCTGACAGTTTTCAGGTCTCCCATACCAAGCAAATGATAGGTAGGCTATCAAACAAGCAGGCAAACAGTTGCACTTGCCACAATTGTGCATTTCCTGAAGAGAAAGAAACAGTCAATCTCCCGCTTTCATTCCGCCTGACACTATCCAACTATTTAGCAAAGTGCATTCAGAAAGTTCAGACAGGGAATACCGTTGATTGACTAAAGCTAAGGAGAAAAGGCTAAATGTCAGGCTTTTAACACTAAACTTGTGGCAGCTCTCTAACGGTCTGGCAGGTGGAGTGAAGTGTGGAATGAAGAATGACAGAAAAATGGCAGGTGGTAGAGAGAGAAATTGTGTTAGTCCTTTAAAACAATGGTTCTGTGAGGTGGGTTATTTTTAAGCCTTTAATACTGGTATCAGTGAGCACAATTATCTCAGCATTGAAAAGACAAAAAACCTGAACTTTCCATTAGAATAACCACTTTTATCTGCTTAAACTGTTGAACTTAATTAAAATGAAAGAACTTTGAGCTTTGTCAGGAATTGTGCATTGTTGCAGGGACTGGGATCTGTACAATCTGTTCTTATTTGTTAAACTTCTCACAGTGAAGTTTCTCTCCAAGTTTGAAACAGGAGGGTAGGATTCATTGACATCTTTGAAGGTGATGAGAAGAAAAGACTTGACAATGTTTTCAGAACTGAAGCTAGGAAAAAATAATGGAGTGTAGTATTAAAAGAATTAAAATTAACAGAAGAAAGATATTCAAGGTAACTGATGGAAGTGAACAAGCAAGAAAAGAAGTAAAATGAGAAAATGCGCGTAACAGGAGAACAGAACAAGACCTTTCTTAAAAAAATAAAGTCTAAGTTGTACTGTCTCTCCTAAAATAAACAAGTTTGTAGAATTTTGTGCTATTTCTGAAGGGACAGGGTCACTGCTGTCTAAACATTTTTAAACAGGCAATGCACATTGCACTATCAGCAGGTGGCTGCATTATGGGGTGCAAAAAGTTTCAGACAAAATAATCAGAAACCTAGGGATTTTGATATTTTCCAAATTAGAGGAAGTTGGAGAAGTGAGGAGAGAGGCTGCTGAACAGACATACTCTTCTCTACTGCAGAGCACACATTTTATGTTGCTGTAGTATTAAACAGCAGCAGATGTCTAAAAATAGCCTAAGATGCACTACACATCCCTGAGCATACTGTCCTGCTGTGCATCATATATTAGAAGAAAAGATGGCCTGTTAGTTTCTCAGGTATAAGAATAAAACCTCAAACTACATTACAGTGATTTTTCTAGTTGAAATGGTCAACTTTGGAAACAGTGCTATTTTTTATAGGATGATAAATTGGTTGCATTTGCCAAAGTTAGCAAGCAAGGGATTTCTCACATGTGGTTTATAATGGGCACCTGTTTCAGTATATTAAACATGCAAACTTTGATTTTAAAAGATAGTAAAGCTAGTAGTGTTTTATCCAATGAGTTCTGATGGTGATAAAGTAAGGAGTTGTCTGTTTTTCAATGTTTCTGAGCACCAGAGCTCCTTGTGTCTTGAATAACAATTTTGAGTGCTTGGCAGCTCAGGAAATTAGTCTATGTACAGTACATGCATTATCCTTGATTCCAGTTGCAGTCTTGTATTTGTTTCCATGCCCACTAAAGAAGATTAGAGTAGAAGGAAACTTCAGGAGGTCGTGTAGTCTAACCTCCTATTCAGAGTACGACCAACCCCAACTAAATCATTCCAACTAGGGCTTTGTGAAGCCAGGACTTAAAGGATGGAGATTCTACCATCTCCCTAGCTAACCCATTCCAGTGCTTCACCATCCTCCTAGGCTGTGTCTCCACTAGACAGTTTTGATGACAGAAGGAGCCTCCTGTCGACATAACTCAGGAAGCAGCTACACACACAAAGCATTCGGTTGACAGAAGTGCAGTGTAGACACTGCTGCCAACAGAGAGGGCTTCTGGTTCACCGGGCGAATCAGAGGTTCTGATCAGCCATTCTGTCAACAGAGTGAGGGCTGTCTGGCTGCTCTGTGACAACAGAACAGACTGCTCTGTTGATCTGCTTTTGTGTGTAGATGCACTCTGTCGACAGAATTTCTTGTGACACAACTGTCGACCGATGTTACTGTCAACAGAGGCTTCTAGTGTAGATATATCCCTAGTGAAATAGTTTTTCCTATTGTCCAACCTAGATCTCCCACAGTTCAACTTGAGACCATTGCTTCTTGTTCTGTCATTGGCCGCTACTGAGAACAGCCTAGCTCCATCCTCTTTGGAACTCCCCCTTCAGGTATTTGAAGGCTGCTATCAAATCCTTCCCCTTTCTTCTCTTCTGCAGATTAAATAAGCCCATTTCCCTCAGCTGCTCCTCGCAAGTCATGTGTCCCAGCTCCCTGGTTTTTTTGGGGTTTTTTTTGTTGCCCTCCAGCAGACCCTTTCCAATTTGTTCATAACCTTTCTGTAGGGTGAGGGGGGGATTCTGAAATATAGAGGCAATATACACCAAAAGATGGTATCTCTTTCAACTTTTCCCCCCTCTGGAGTTTGATTCAGATTTCTTTGTTCCAGGCTGTCACGATTTTAGATTTTTCTTGTGTATTCCAAGCTAGCATGGAGAGAAAACACACTCACGGTACACACACAGAGGAAAGCTGTCAGGCAAGCGTCAGAGACAGTTGCACATCTGCTTGAGATCTGAAGCCTCTTTGACACAGAGCAGACTGCATTGATGCACTTATCCTCTGGGGTCATGCAGTCCTTTTCTTACATAGCTCTTCAATTCAGTATGGAAACGTTCTTCATAATTCACCAATTTGCAGACGAAAGCTGAATCACAGGAACAAATCCATAGAAAAAGGAATAAGCAGAGCTTAATTTGTCTGGGCTAGCCAAATTCTGAGCCCCAGTGTCTCTGCCTTGGCAGTTCATAGCCCTGGAACCTCTGGGCTTGTTGCATCAGTTATAAAAGTAATATATATTGCTTGCATCCCAACACCTCTTTCATTGCAATCTAAGCACTGAGAGGAAGAACCAGAAATCACTGATAGCCATAATAGAAGCTTTTTAAAGAAAGCTGTATTGGAGTAATATCACCAACCATCACATAATAAATGTGGAGTTTGAACTGGAGATGTTACATTCTGTCATATTATTGAGCAATTACAGAATCAGTTAAGAGATAAGTTCAGGATATTAGGTAATAAATAGAAAATTTCTGGAGTGGATCACAGGGCAGCTGATCCCTGTGAATAAAATAAGCCCATCATCCTAGTCTTGGATCATCTGTTTTAATGTGCCCCATTAAGAGACGGAGACACCACTGGGAGACTAGGGGATACTGAGATGGGGAGAGTCCTGGGATACATCTACACGTGCAGCCAACATCGAAATAGTCTATTTCGATGAATAACGTCTACACGTCCTCCAGGGCCGGCAACGTCGATGTTCAACTTCGACGTTGTTCAGCCCAACATCGAAATAGGCGCAGCGAGGGAACGTCTACACGTCAAAGTAGCACACATCGAAATAGGGATGCCAGGCACAGCTGCAGACAGGGTCGACGGGCGGACTAGCGCTTCCGGGGCAACAGCTAGCCGCTCCCTTAAAGGGCCCCTCCCACATACACTCAGCCTGCACAGCACGCGGTCTGAGGAGCCATATAGGCACACAGACCCCGGGCGCCGCAGTCATGGACCCCCAGCAGCAGCAGCAGCAGCAGCAGCAGCAGCTAGAGGTCCACCCAGCCCTCCCGGCAGGAGCAGGGCTTGCCCTGGCTCATGCCATGTGGGAGGCAGCTGACTACCTTCTTGCCCCAGGGGAGGAGATGCCCCCAGGGCAGCAGGGCTCAACCCCTACCCCTGCAGCATCCCGCTCCACCCCCCCGCCTCACACGCCGGCGGCTGTGGAGCTACCCCACCAGCACCGACTGGTGGGAGCGGCTGGTGCTTGGGGAGTGGGACGACGACCACTGGCTCAGGAACTTCAGGATGACCCGCCAGACATTCCTGGAGCTGTGCCAGTGGCTCACCCCCGCACTCAGGCACTGGGACACTGCCATGCGGCGTGCCCTCCCTGTGGAGAAACGGGTCGGCATCGCTGTCTGGAAGCTGGCCACTCCGGACAGCTACCGATCTGTGGGGCAGCAGTTTGGTGTCGGAAAGGCCACCGTCGGGGCTGTCTTCATGGAGGTAAGAGAACCCACAGGGGGAGGCCAGGGGAGGGCAGGGGGGCCAGGGCAGGCAGGACAGGGGGGCCAGAGCAGGGCAGGGCAGGGCAGGGCAGGGCAGGGCAGGGCCACGCACACCCTGCTCACCCCTCATTGGGGCTGTCCCATGTGCTTTCTCTGCAGGTCGTGCGTGCCATCAACGCCATGCTCCTGCACAGGCTCGTGAGGCTGGGGGACCCACATGCCACTGTCGCCGCCTTTGCCACCCTGGGCTTCCCCAACTGCTTCGGGGCTCTGGATGGGACTCACATCCCCATCCGCGCCCCACACCACAGTGGAGGACGATACCTCAATCGGAAGGGCTACCATTCAGTCGTCCTGCAGGCCTTGGTGGACAGCCGGGGACATTTCCAGGACATTTACGTGGGCTGGCCTGGCAGCACCCACGATGCCTGGGTTTTCCGGAACTCGGGCCTGTGCCGCCGGCTGGAGGCGGGGACCTACATCCCCCAGCGGGAGATCCCTCTGGGGGACACCACCATGCCCTTCTGCGTCATCGCAGATGCGGCATACCCCCTCCGGCCATGGCTCATGCACGCCTACACGGGCCACTTCTCCGCTAGCCAGGAGCGCTTCAACGAGCGCCTGAACCGTGCGCGCCAGGTGGTGGAGCGCTCATTTGGCCGCCTCAAGGGACACTGGCGATGTCTCCTGACGCGCCTGGATGCCAGCCCCAACAACATCCCCCAGATTGTGGGTGCCTGCTGTGCCCTGCACAACCTCGTGGAGAGCAAGGGGGAGACCTTTCTTCAGGGCTGGGCCGCGGAGGCCGGCAGGGCACACGTGCAGCCACCTGCTGCCCCCAGTCGGCAGGTGGACCCAGAGGGGACCCGGGTCCGGGAGGCCCTGCGGGCCCACTTCGACCAACAGGCCGCGGGGTGAGCTCTGCCCAGGCCCCCTACTGCCCGCCCCTTCCTCCCCCACACTCCTGCCCCAACGCCCACAACATGGAGCACCCCACCGCCCCCCCCCACTTGTCCTGGAGAAATGACATCACGAACTTGTGGGTGAACTTAAATGTTTTTTTTGTCTTAATGAATTTTTTTTTTTTTGGTAAATAAATAAATATGTGACACACAAACCAAAAAGGAGGGACAAACGTTCAACCAATTCAGGATGGGCACAAATAAAACAATACAACCAGAAAGCAAATCAGTGTGCGCCATCAACAAAAAAGAAAAACAGGGAGGAGAACGGGGAGAACTATTTACAGGGTGGGACGGGGCAAACGGGGGCACCAAAATAAACCAGTCCAAACTATGTACAACAAGGGGGGGGCCACGTCCCGGGCCCCTCGCCCCTACAGCCCAGCACTGGGCGTGCCTGGCCGGGAGCTCCGCCGTGCCTGCAGTCTGGTCCGCGGCTGGGTGGGAGCGGGCTGCACTGGAAGGTATCGGCGCCGGCGAGTCTCGGGTGGCTCCAGGGGTCCCTCGGCGCGGTGGCCCTCGCGGGGAGGTGGTGGGGCGACGGCGGACGGCCTGGCGACGGCTGGAGCAGCTGGTGGTGGGGCTGCAGGAGCGGGCATGGCGGGCGGTGGCTCGGCTGGCGCGGCATGGGGGGCCAGGTGGTCAACCAGCCGGTTGAATGTCTGCATATAGGCCCCCCATGCCTCCTTGCGCCAGGCCAGCGCCTGCTCCTGCAGCCGGACGTGCTGCTCCGACACCTCCAGCTGCCGGCGGAGGATGGCCAGCAGCTGGGGGTCCGTTGCCGCCGCCGGTAGCAGGCGCGGGGTCCGCCGTCTTGCGCTCCGCGGGGCCGGTCGTTCCTCCGCCGAGGGGCTGCCCTGGAGCGAGGGTCCCGGAGGGCTCTCCGGGACAACCGAGGCCTCGCCGGCGCTCTCTTCCGGTCCTACGGATGGTGCAGGTGCAGGTGCAGGACACAGGAGAGGAGGGGGGAAAGAAGAATGGAGACAGGCGTTAGTGTGGGCCCCGAGCCGTGGCCTTTGTCCCCCCCGCCCTGTGCTGCAGGTTCCCCATCCCCGTCCTCGGGAGATGCTGCTGTGATGGATGGGGTTCAGGGGTCCCCCCGCCCTGCACCCCGTCCCCTGGTGGGAGCGACTCTCACTTCACCCCTCAGGGTCTGAGAGCAGGAGAGGTTTCTTAGGCCACAGATGGCCAGTTTCTGGCAGGAGTGACAGCACCAGCTGTCAGAAGAGACAGTCCTTCCAACCCGTCGTGGGGAGAAGACCCCAAGGGGGGGCCCCTCTGGGATGCAGCTTTCCCCCTCCTCTGGCTGGCTGCCTACCAGCTCTCCCTTCCCCTAGCCTCTACCTGTGGCCCCCGCCCTCGCCCCCCAATTCCAAGCCAGCTCGGCTCCTCCCTCCTGTTTGGTCAGGGCAGAGGTGTCACCTGCCAGCTGTAGTGCCAGGATCCTCCTTTGGCCCTGGGAGCTCCTCGGCTCTGGTGGCTCATATGTAGCCTGAGTCTCCCTTTGGCACTCCCCCCACTCCATCACATGCTGCTGCTGCGGGGTGTCCCACCTAGTCCGCCCGGGGGCCCCTCGAGGTTCAGCTCCCACCTGGCCCGGGGATTGGGCATGGCACTGTCATGCAGGGTGGCGGGGGGCAGGAGCTGATGGCTGCAGTGCTGTGAGGGCCATGGCCCTGGTGTCCTTGGGGCCATGGCCATGTGAGCGTGTGGGGGGCCCTGGACACATCTCTGTTACCCCCGCCCCTCAAGCCCTGGGGTGTCCACCAGAGAAGGGTACCTACCTGTGGGTCCGCTCCCACGGTCCGGAGATCCCCGGGGGTCGGAGGCCCTGCTGCTGCTCCGGGATGGCAGGAGGAGGATCTGCAGGCCGGTGTCAGTGGAGGAGGAGCCCCCCTCCTCCTCCTCCTCCTCCTCCTGCCGCGATGTCCCGGGGATGGCCGCCGGGGGGGGCCCCCGGGGTGCGGGGCTTGCCTCCGGGTCGGACTCCGGCTGCAGGGCCTGCTGGGGCTCGTCAGCCGAGATGTCAAGGGTGGCCGGAGGGGAGGAGGTGTGCCGGGAGCCCAGGATGTCCCTGAGCTCCCTGTAAAAGGGGCAAGTGACGGGGGCGGCCCCAGATTGGCTGGCCGCATCCCGGGCCCGGGCATAACCCTGCCGCAGCTCCTTCACCTTACTCCGGACATGGTCCGGAGTGCGGGCAGGGTGACCCCGGGCAGCCAGGCTGTCGGCCAGCCGAGCGAACGCATCCGCGTTCCGCCTCTTGCTCCCCATTACCTGGAGCACCTCCTCCTCGCTCCAGAGCCCCAGCAGGTCCTGCAGCTCGGCCTCCGTCCAAGAGGGGCCCCGCTGCCGCTTCCCAGAATGGCTGGTCCTCTGGCTGCCCTGGCTGCTCTGGCTCCCCTTGGGGGGGGGGTCCCCTGGGGGCGCTGGGGGGGCTGCTGGGCAGCCATCGCCACTGTCAGGGGCTGAGGGCTCGGCAGGCTGCCCACGTGTGCAGGCTGCAGCCTGCACGTTGCCTCAGCTTCCTGCAGTCAGGGCTGGGGAGGGGACCTTTAAGGGGCCGCTCCACGCGGCCACCAGTGAGCTGAGGGGCTGGAGAGAGCGTCTCTCAACCCCCCAGCTGATGGCCGCCATGGAGGCCCGGCAATTTCGACGTTGCGGGACGCAGATCGTCTACACTGTCCCTACTTCGACGTTGAATGTCGAAGTAGGGCGCTATTCCTATCTCCTCATGAGGTTAGCGACTTCAACGTCTCGCCTCCTAACGTCGAAGTTAACTTCGAAATAGCGCCCAACACGTGTAGACGCGACGGGCGCTATTTCGAAGTTGGTGCCGCTACTTTGAAGTAGCGTGCACGTGTAGACGCAGCTCTGGTGACAATAAACCAGAAAAAATTCAGGAGCCTGGATAAAGTTGTGGGGAGCAGGAAGGTCTCTGCAGGCCCTCTCCTGAAAGATGGAAAGACTAACAGGAAGCCAATGGAGGGGGTAGTATGGGGGTAATATGGTTTTCAAAAGCCAAAGCCAGCACTGGGGGCATGGAAGCCAGTGGAGGGGCTAGCCTGGTGACCTTCCTGAACAAGAAACCCAAGGCTGGGGACAGCTGAAGCCTGAGAGCAGCAGAGGTGATAGCCACCCAACTGCTCTGAGAGCCAGTGAGAACATAAGAACTGCCTGTGGTCAGTCTAGCCCAGTACCCTGTGTTCCAACAGTAATCAGTGCTGGGTACTTCAGAGGGAATGTACAGGAACAATTATCAGGTGATCTATCCCCTTTCATCCACTTGCAGTTTCCGACAGTTAGGTTTCAGGCCACCCACAGCCTGGGTTTGCATCCCCGAATATCTTGGCTAATAATTAATAATAATAATAATAATAATAATAATGGTAGTCCATCGATCAGATGATGACAAATCTGTGCAATCATCTGTTATTGGTCTTATGGTGTGCCCTCTGGTGACTGTATAAGCCAATTCTAGAGGTGCACATTTTGCCGCAGATACTGCATGGGAAGTTTGCAGTCTGTGGTTGTGCATTGCTGATGTTCTGTGACGTCATTCATATGACTCGTGTAGATGCCGGCTGCGGTCTTCCTCAAAGGCAATGCAGGTATTTCTGACTGTTGCACGCCACTGTGTTCTGTCACTGGCGGCATACTCAAGGTCCCTAGGTTTGATACTGCTGTACTGCAGATTGGCTTTGATGGTATCCTTGTAGGGTTTCCGTGGACGACCTATACGCTGGATGTCCTGGGAGAGTTCACCATACAGAAGCTGACGAGGGATTCTGTTGGCATCCATGTGGCTGACATGACCAGTCCAACGTAGCTGTGACTTCATGATCATCATTTCGATGCTTGTCATCTGGGCTCTCTCGAGGACCTCAAGATTGGCCACTTTGTCTTGCCAGTGGATCTTCATGATGTTATGGAGGCAACGCATGTGGAATGCTTCGAGCTGCGTGATGTGACACCTATATAGTGTCCATGTTTCGCACCCATACACAAGAGATGAGAGAACAGCAGTTCTGTACACAAGCAGTTTTGTTGACGTCTGGATGTTACGGTGGTTTAGAACTTTTGACACGCAGACAGCCAAGTGCCTGGCTCACTTTGGATATTCGCACGTTGATCTCATCCAGTGATCCATCACTGGATATGACACTACCCAGGTATTTAAAGTTCTCCACTACTTTAAGCCGAGTGCCATCAATGGAGATACTCAGGACAAGAGCATTTGATCCAGGTGCAGGTTGATGGAGAACTTCTGTCTTTCTGAGGCTGATACTTAGTCCAAAAAGTTGTGAGGCCTCAGCAAACTTGTTGACAATGTGTTGAAGATCGTTTTCAGTGTGAGCTATAAGGGCACAGTCATCAGCAAAGAGTGCCTCAGAAAGGAGTTTCTGCACTGTCTAAGTTTTTGCATTCAGGCAACGGAGGTCAAAAAGTGAACCATCATGCCGACATTTCAAGCATATATCCTCGGTCCAGATCTTTCATTGCATGGTTAAGGACGCATGCAAAGAACAGGTTAAATAAGACAGGAGCAAGAACACATCCTTGTTTCACACCGTTGGTGATGTTGAAGGGGGATGATGTGGCTCCTCAGACAGTACTTCACCTGTCATGTCATCATGGAAAAGGCATATAATCTGGACAAATTTTCTTGGGAAGCCAAGTCATATTAGAATGCTCCAAAAGGCTTCCCTGCTGATGGTATCAAACACCTTTGTCAGATCTATGAAGACAGCATACAGGTGCATGTTCTGTTCAATGCACTTCTTTTGTATTTGTCTGACAGCAAACACCATATTGGCTGTGCTCCGGCCAGGTCAAAAACCGCATTGACGTTCAGGTAGATTTGCCTCGGAAATACTGACTATTAGGCGGTTCAAGATGATGCGGGCGATCATCTTCCCTCCAATGGAGAGGAGGGATATGCCTCTGTAGTTTCCACATTCTGCTTTGCTGCCTTTATTCTTGAAAAGGGAGACAATAATAGCATCACGGAGGTCCTGTGGTATGTTTTCATCTGCCCAGATGCTGATGATCACACTATGGAACGCTGCTAGTGCTGCTGGACTTGCTGCTTTATATATTTCTGCTGGTATCCCATCTTTTCCAGGAGCTTTTCCTGAACTCATCTGGCTAACAGCTTTCTTAATCTCATCTATAGTGGATGGAAAGTCAAAATCTGTCAGGACAGGTTGTTGTGGAATTTCACTGAGGACGTTGTTATTCATGGTCAATGGTCTGTTAAGGAGGTTGCTATAGTGTTCTCGCCATCTTTCGTTGATGACCTCTTTGTCTTTGACCAGCGTTGTGTTGTCTGATGAGAGCAATGGAGTAGCCCTTGGTTTAGAAGGTCCATAGACAGTCTTAATAGCACTAAAGAACATCTTTGAGTTGTGGGTCTCAGCGTAGTACTCAATTTCTTTGGCTTTGCTCTCCCACCAGCTGTCTTGTATCTGGTGGAGGTCTTTCTGTGTTTTGCTCTGAAGGTGCTTGAAATGGTCCCGTTTGGAGGCTGAGGAGGGGTCATTCTGCCATTCAATAAAGGCTTTTCTCTTTACTTCCAGTGCTGAACATATTTCTTCTTGGTTCTCATCGAGCCAATCCTGATGTATTCTTTTCTTTGGTCCAAGCGATGTTATTGCTGTGTCAGTCACTATCTGCTTGAACTGATCCCACTTTTCGGTTACAGTACCAACCAGTTGACCGTGGGATGTTAATTTATCATTGAGACTCTTCTGAAAATTGTTTAAACATTGGGCATCCCTCAGTTTGGCTATGTTAAAAGCAGGTCGCACATGCTTAAGGCATTTGTGCCGAGAGGGAGCGAAGTTGAAGAGACATCCTGACTAATCTGTGATCTGTCCAGCACTCTGTGCCTCACATTACTCTGGTGATCAGTACGTCTTGGATGTCTCACCTTCTGACAATGGCATAATCTATCAGATGCCACTGTTTAGACCTAGGGTGCATCCACATCGTTTTGTATTTATCCGCTTGTCGGAACAAAGTGTCGGTAATAGTCAGATCATTTTCAGAACAAAGGCTCAAAAGGAGTAGTCCATTGCTGTTCATTTTGCCTACGCCATGTGGCCCGGTTACTCCTTTCCAGTTCTCATTGTCAGCCCCGACTTGGGCATTGAAATCTCCAAGTAGGAGTAGTTTGTCTGTTGTAGGTGTGGCCTTGATCAGTCTGTCGAGATCTTCATAGAATTGTTCCTTTGAGTTGTCAGGGCATGTTAGAGTGGGTGCATATGCGCTGATGATGGTGACATGACGTTTGGCGTTGAGTGGGAAGCGTAGTTTCAGCAATCTTTCATTGATACTCACTGGAAGGTCCGCGAGTTGACGCATCAATGAGGTTTTTATTGCCAGACTGACTCCATCTATTCTATCCTCTGTCTCAGTCTTACGCTTCCAGAAGAAGGTATAACCACTTCCTGGTTCACTCAAGAAACCTTCCCCAGCCAATCTTGTTTCACTTAATGCTACTATATCGATGTTATAGCGGGCTAGTTCATGAGCAATGAGAGCTGTCCTTCTCTCAGGTCTTGCAACAGCTTCTCGATCCATGAGAGTACGAACATTCCATACACCAATGGTAAATTTTCTCAAATTTTTCTTTTGGTTTTGACTGCAAGTAGGGTTGAACTGCCAGCCGCGGCTTGCTGGCCAGTTATTGTTCGAGGGCAGGCAATTTTTAGGCCACCTTTTCTAGGCCCCTCCCTTACTAGGATGAGCAGTGCTGTCCTAAAGAGGACTGCTCAGATGCCTGGGATGCTGCCAGTCAACTCTGCTGCCCCAGGTACAGAGCTGGATGACCACTTGTCCACAGGCCGCCTACGTGCGGGATTGGGACTATGACTCCCAGTGGTAACTTCCACCTGTCATTTCGCCCCTCTCCCATCGCCGCAGGACTTGGGTGATGTGATGATATGATGATTTGCACAGGACCTGTGCGGGAAAGCTTTTTAAGCGGTAGAGCCGGTGCACGGGAGCAATCCCACTCTCTCGACCTTGGAAGCCAGGCACCAGTGGTACGTAGAATTGTCACAACTGGCAACTTCTTTGGTTGCAGTGTATGGCCTTGACGTCTTTCATGCCTTGTCAAGCCCTTCACTTTCCACAAAGCATTGCAGAACCGCCTTCTTGGCCTTTGGGTCTAAATGATCTCTTCCGCCCAGTCCGCCAGAACTGACTTCACATGCTGAGTAGGCACATCCGAAAATTCACGGAGGGTTTGAGCCCCATCGGTTACACTCACCTGGTTCGGCCAGCCTGTCGAAGCCGTTGCCTGGGGTGTGGCCGCTGCGCATCCTGCAGCTACTTGGAGCCACAAGTGAGAGCTGAGTGACAGGCAGGGACCAAAGTGGATGGACTACCCCCGAAGGGGTACAACAAGTCCCTCCAACAGAGGTACTACCCTACCCTGTACACCCCATACATCCTTGGCTAATAGCTACTGAGAGACTAATCCTCCAGGAGCTTGTCTAAGGCTATGTCTACACTATGAGATAATATCGAATTTAAGTCACTTAGCCTGATTTTTCCAAGTGTCTGTCTTCACTGCAAATTCCATGAGCTCGATTTATGAAGCACTGACATAGATATTATATTGATATCATAATATCGTAATAACCTGACGGGTGTAGCATTCAGTTCTAATTTAAAATTCCGAATGAAGGGTAGCGTCTTTAAATCAAATTCATTCGCCTCCAGACGTGTCCCATATGTGCCCCACAATGCCCCACAATTCTCTGCTCTGGCTTCTTCCATCTCCACTGCTCTCAGGTGTGGAGGAATTAGGCAACAGGAAGACCATTTTAATTCGGCACCTGGAAGCCCATGGCTGTAGGGTGATGAGAGGCTGAAAAATCTTCTTTCTTTTTGTTTGTTAGTAGTGCAGCTGTGGGGTCTGTGGTTCTGTGTATACTCCTGCTAGCTGCCTTTTTCTTCTTCACTGCCTGGCACCAGCCACTGCCCCTCCCCCTCAGCCCCCTGCATCATGTGGCAGCTAGGCTGTGCGTTGGAGTTGTACCTGTCTGATAGGACGAGAAGCTTCTTTTCAGCCATTTACCTGTTGTCCTGTCCCCCCACCTCCCCTCTCTTCCCTCCCTGAGAGGTGCCACGCATTCTGGAAGTTTCCGTCATATGCATCATGTGGCAGTTAGTCTGTGGGTGGGGGGTCATGCTTGGAAAAGAAGCTTCTTTTTAGATGCTTAGATTTTGTCCTGACCCCCACATTGCCTCCTTTCCTTGCCCCCAGAGGCACCACACAGTCTGGAACTTTACTGCTCCCAGCCGCATCATCTGGCTTGACCCCAAACCAATAAAAGGAAGCGCTGAGCAAGGTGCCAGGCAGATTGCGCACAGTGAGGGTCCTGTAGCCGGCCAGGGGAAGCCTCCCTGGTCAGTCACAATTTTTGGGCAAGACAAGAAAATACTTTGTTACAATCATGGCTGTCCTCTCAAAGGAAATTTTTGGACAGGCTTCAGCCAAAGGCCCAGGAGCTGACTGTAGCCGGGGGCCTGTCAGCCACCCAGGGGAAGTCTCCCTCGGTGGTCATGATTTTCGGATGCTGGCTGTAGTCTGTGGTCTTCCAGTCACCTGGGGGAAGTCTCCCTGGGTGGTCACGATTTTCAGGTGCTGGCTGTGGCTGGGGGTCTTTCAGCCACCCCAAGATGTAACTGTTTCAAAGAAGGAAATATTGTAGTTGTACAATTACTACAGGTTCTTGAAATAAGGCTTGCACTGAGAAATATTCTTGTTTTGAAGGTCTTTTTTAGCAGGTCCAAACCTGGCTGTGGTCTGGCGTCTTTTCATCACCCAGGGTAAGTCTCCCTCGGCAGACATGATTTTCAGGGCTGGCTGTAGTCTGGGGTCTTTAGGCATAACTGTTTCAATGTTTCATTGCAGTTTCAGTGTCTACTTAAACATATTCTTCTTCTGAGGGTTGTCTTTTCCAGGAGGCGTAAATCCAGATTCAAGTCCGAAACTAGGTCCAAGCCTAGGTATGCTGGTAATAGGGGCTGGTGGTGGGTATCCCTGGGTGGTCACGAATTTTGGGGCTGGCTGTAGCGGGGGGGTCTTTTAGCCACCCCGAGACACAACTGTTTCAATGATTCATTGCAGTTTCAGTGTAGCACCTGTGTCTACTTCAAAATATTCTTCTTCTGAGACTCTTCTTTGCCAGGAGGTCTAAATCCAGATCCAAGCCTGAAAAGATCCAACGCTTTTGCATCCTGTTTTCAAAAACTGTCAGTTGGAACAGGTTTACTACACCCCACCCCCAATTATAAAAAGCACATCTCTTAGCAAGCTAGACCCCCCTGGGGAAAAAGGGATGTTTGTATAACACAGCAGAGGAAAGAGGGGAATGAATGTGGGAAGGTGTCATCAGATACCCACATCTACTTGTGGGGCATATTTTCCCATGCCGCACCAGTGAAAATAGACAGAATGCCACGGGTCTCAAGGAACAGGGGGGATAGGTTCTCACAATACACAGGTGCAGCACTCTATTTAAGCTACTTGTGTGTGGCAGCAATAAGTCAGTTTTGTGAGGAGCATGGGGGAAGGTGAGGATGCTCAAAATCGAATGGATAAAACCCAGAATTAATAAATCAATTTTAATACATTTGATTTTAGCTTATAGTGTAGATGCAGCCTAATTCTTTTTTGACTCCATTTATAGTTTTGGCCTTCAAATCATCTCTTGGGATTGAGTTTCACATCATGTTGGTTAAAGAACCACATCTGTTTGTGTGTTTCAAACCTGCTGCCTACCAATTTCATTAGGTAATCTCTGGTTCTTGTACAACATGAAGTAAATAACACTTTCTTAATCGAGTATTTCCACACCATTTCCCCCTTAGTTATCTCTTCCCTAGGCTGAAGAGTCAGGCTTTCTTCATATGGAAACTGTTCTAGTCCCTTACAAACATGTTTGGTTCCCTTCTCTATCTTTTTCTAATTCTAATATGTCTTTTTTGAGATGAGGCAACCAGAACTGCACACAGTACAGGCATACCATGAGATTTATATAGAGGTGTGATAATACTTTGCATCTTATTATTCATCTCGTTCCTCAGAGTCTCTAATACTCTATTACTAGTTTGTTTGACTGCTGTATCACACTGAGCAGATATTTTCAAGGAACTATCCACAAGAACTCCAAGATTCCTTTCCTCAGTGGCAATCGCTAATTTACACTCTATCATTTTGTATGTGTCGTTGGGATTATGGTTTCCAGTGTGCCTTAACTTGCATTTATTGTCATTAAATGGCATTCATCCTTTTGTTGTCCAGTTCTCTCGGTTTTGAGAGAACAATTTGCAATGCATAGCAACTTCTTTGGGCTTAACTGTCTTGAGTAATTTTATATCAAATTTTGCCTCTTTTCCCAGGCCTTTTATGTATGCCTGTAAGGGCTGAATCCAGAGGGGCAGAGAAGTCTAGGGTAGAGAGCCCGGATATGTGAGAAATGCTGAGGCAGAATAAGCAGCACAACATGCTAAGGCATCATAAGGAACATAGGGGCAGTAGTTGTTGTATTGTATGGATTATGGTCTTGGGATTTGTGATGTTTATGAGAAAACCTTCTGTGATTAACTTCATAAGGGCCATTTGCACTATTATGGACTCTGTCAGACCTCTGAAAGAGAAACTGAGGCATTGAATGCTGAGGCCTAAGGTCAGGGCTGTCCTGTGATAATCACTTAGATGTTTTGCAACTATCTTGCAACTGAAAAAGTATCCTTGTCTGAAGAGATTTCATGAATATTGACTAGTGCACAAAACTGGCTACTTGTGAAATGTGTAATTCTCTGAAGTAATTTCTCCATTACCGACTATGAGACATTTTTAATACAAATGTTAGACACGCCAATATTTCATCAGAGTTACCTTTGCCGGGTTTATAGATGAAAATTAACATTTTAAAATCAAAAGTTATTGAAACTACTGCATGTATTATTGTATATTCTACCTGACAACACTAAAAGTTACCTTTCAAGTAGTTAGGATCAGTTAAAATAATCTTCTTGTGCTCTAATTTGTTATCTAAATGATTTAGGACATTGGAAACTATCCTCCTCTGATCAGAAAATCAGTTTAATTTTACCTTATTTTAAAATGGTTATGGTCAGACAGGCCATAGATTTTAATTTAGTTGAATTATAATGATGCTATTTTAAATTATAGAGCTGCCTTTTTATCAATCAGTAACGCTTAGAGAGGTGGAAGTGGGTCACCTTTTTGTTGTTGTTCAAATCAAAATTTATGACAAATGTAGGATGCCTCCCATCTAATTGTTTTATAATAGCAAGATTTATATATGCATAGTTGCACTACAGGTACTCCAACTACAACTGTGTTCTGTCAACCTTTGTTGGCAAAAACTGGAACTCTCTCTGACCTTTCCTGTCTTTGTCACATGCTTTCAGCACACTATCCATGTTGGTGTCCTGCCACACTTCTCTGTTGTCATCATGGAAGGTTTTTGGTCCTCAGCCATATGCAGCAGAACTGCATGAAAAAGATTGTTCTGAATGCTTACCTGGAGCTTATTCATCTTTCTCTCGAACAGTTATATTAATCTCTTCTGCAACACCAAGCACTCCTCAGACATGTTCAGAATAATGTCAATTAAACCAGTTTTCTCTCCAAGTCTGCATCCAGACATGAGGAAGCACCTAGGCCCATAATCACTTTAACAACTGTCTGGGTGTGATTATTTTGAACAGTCCTTGAAGTGTCCTTTAGACCAGGGTCTCTGTATTTAATCCTGTAACATAATTTTATCAATGAAGGTGCATTATGCTTTCCTCTTTACCATCCTGATGCTCTTTGTATGCATACAGCATTGGTGGCTTTTTCCATTGTTGTTATGCTAATTAATGCACAATATTTACAGACTCTGAGAGGCAAATATGAAGTCTTTTTTTCTTGCAATATGTACTCTGATTCTATTAGGGAGACAAGTTGGGAGAGATATTGTCTCATTTGACCAACTTTTGTTGTTGAAAAAGAGGTGCTTGTGAGATATTACCTCTCCCTCTTTGTTGTTGTAGCCAGGTTGGTCTCAAGATATGGGAGAGACAGTGTACTCTGGCTCAATATCCTTTTCTGTCAACTGAGGATTGTTGTGAGGGGAGTAAGTGTTATATTCTAGAGATATTTATATGTACATCCTCAGCAGATCTCAAAACAGTTTACCACGGAGAACAATGTTATAGTCCACCATTATAGATGAAGAAAGTGAGGTACAGAAAGCTAATGTGATGGGCCCAAAGACACCTAGGAGGCCAGCAGCAGAACCAAGAATAGGACCCAGGTCTCTTTAATCCTAGTCCAACGCTCGATCACTTAGGCAGAATGACTTCAGTTACTATGTAAACTGCAGTTATTAACACCTCAGATGCTGGGGGCAGTCCTGCCACAGTCCTGCCACAAACAGCTATTATGATTAGGGCCCTATCAAATTCCCTGAGGTTAGAATGGCTGTGGTGAGTAATGACTAGGGAAAATGTAATACCCAAAGTAGTTCACGCACTTGAAAAGGGCTAGCACAATTTCTGAGAAGAGCCAGGGAGAAGGAGACTCAAAGAGACACAAGAAGAAAGCATGTTTGGTGTGTTAGAAAATTGTGAGCCCTGTGCTGAAGAGTGAAGATTTAGACCCATAGCGGAAGAGGAAGGACACATCCTGCAATAAACAAGAAGGGTGCATCTACACTAGGAACTAAAAACTTTGAAGTTAACTTCAAAGTGAGGCGTTACTTTGAAGTAGCCTGCAGAGAGTCTGCACACATTTTCCCTTCAATGATAAGTTCGAAGTAAGGGGGCCCAATTTCAAGGTCCTTACTCCATCCCCAGGAATGGAATAGTGCCCTACTTCAAAATTTAACTTTGAAGGAGGTTGTGTGTAGACACTCAACTTCAAAGTCTGTTACTTCTAAGTTGTATTTCGAAGTAAGCAACTGACATTATTTTTGCACTGTAGACATGGCCAAGGTGTGGCTTTGAAAAATGGTATATGTACTTGCTCTTTTTTTGCACTCCCAGCCTATATCTTCAAAAGGGGAGTGGAAGAAAAATTCCCTTTATTCCCACATCAAGGAAAAAAGATCAAGGTGGATCTAGTTCAAAAGACGGCTGGTCGTGTGGTGATAAAGGAGTGTTTTCTTTGTTAAGACTTCTAGTTATGCCAGAACGGTGGATTCTTAAGTTTGAATGCAAAGGTAAACCACCCACAAAAAAAACAGTAATAACTACCTGGAAAGCAAGAATAATCATTGCCTACCAGAGGGAAGGTAATTGCAACCAATGAAGGAAAACTGAGGGCTGGGAATACTGACAATAAAGGGGTATGCCAAATGCTCACAGGGAAGAGGTAAAATAGTAAATGCTTTGATGTGTATGCCATCAAATTATATCATGAATTATACACTTTTCTTGGTCCTGACTGAGCTTGGGAGTTTTGCTTGTGTATCTGTCTCCAAGGTTAATCATTCTGAGGTTGAGAAAGTGCTTATCCAAACTGGTCAATTCCTTAGGTTTGAGGACTAAAAGAATATTATCAGGTCTGTAAAACTTCTGCCTGCTTTTTATAACATCTGTACTTCTATAAAAATCTTGAAATATGGAGCTAATTCTCCTTCAGCTAGCACGTCTAAGGTTAATGTATCTGTGCCATTAACCTGTTACTAAAAAAGTGTACATTAACCACTGGGTGGAGGAGGAGCAAAGCACTCCTTTGATAACTCTGGCTCTGATATTTATGATTCAGGCTTGCTTCTTATATTCCTCCCTCAACATTTTTGTCTCTTCTCCCCTTCCTTTTATCCTTCCTTTCACTCTTTTCCTCCCTCCAGCTTTCCTTCTCTCCATGATGCAAATTAAGGAGGGACTGTGACACCAGAAATCGGGGGGTGGGGAGGTGAGTCTGATCAATCATTTCTCACACACGCTACAAGGTGTTCAGTACCAATAGATGTTTTTTCATCCTTTTCTTTTTAGCCATCAGGATAACATTTGCATAAAGAGGTGCCTCTTGCTATATTGATTGGTTGTCTCAGCTCACTCGCTGGGGAAGCCATTTCCACATCACAGGTCATATCTTATGCCTCATCCAGCTGAAGTAACATAGATGAACACAGGCATCCAGCCATTGAGTAGAACAAGAGAGTGAAGGGATAAGATTAAACATATCTAGGAATTAGATGATTGCAAGTGTATCCTTTTCATGTATCACAGTGTATGTTTTGGTAGCAGCACAACCAGACTGTGGGGCGGCTATTCCATTCTTGCCAAGTGTAACTGGCAGTATTTTGAAACTTACGCATTGAAAGAATTGAAACTCCTATGTGTTATGTACATTTGTGGAAATGATTGTGGAAGAATCTCATTTGATGTGTATATTGCTTGGGATAGGTCAGTAGGCCTGACAGGAGTGTTCTGCATAACAAAACTCTCTCCCAACATCCAACATTTTCTTCTAATTGCCGGTATATTGGGTTCCTATGCTGCAAGGATTGGGTGTAATATAAGAATGAAAACTAGACAGAGAGTCTATAGAGCTCTGAGGAAAGTAAAAAATCACCCAGGCAAAATCAGCCTGGGTGATTTTCCTATCCTTAGAAAAGGAAACTGTGATTCTCAAGTTCTGAAAACCACATGAAAATACACCTTTGCTCAAACCCTGTCCAACTGGATTTGAAATAATTTAGTTTATCCATCAGCTGCAATATTCACTTCTGTCAATATGAATTAATATATCTCTGTACTATTGGACTGATAGGGTGCCGAGCATAATGAATATCAGTGAACATGAGGTCAGATCAGAAGTAAGATTAGGAAAAGAAAAAGTTAAAAATTACTTAGGCAAGATGATGTCTTCAAGTCACCAGCTCCTGGTGAAATGCAGCCTAGAATACTCAAGGAGCTGATTGAGGAGATAGCTGAAACATTCAATGTTATCTTTGAAAAGTAATGGAAGACAGGAGAAATTCCAGAAGATGGGAAAAGGGTAAATATAATTGCCCAACTGTAAAAAAGAGAAATAAGGACAACCAAGGAAACCAGGGACCTATCAGCTTAACTTCTGTAGCAGGAAAGTCAGTAGAACAAATAATTGCGGAATCCATTTGCAAACATATAGAAGATAATAAGGGGATGAGTAACAGTCAGCATGGATTTTTAAAGAAAATATCATGTCAAATCAACCAGATAGCTTTTTTTGACAAGAGAAGAGGACTTGTTAATAAGTGTGAAGAGATGCATGTTGTATATCTAGAGACTTTAGTAAGGGTTTTGATACAATATTGCATGACCTTATAAACAAACTAAGGAAATGCAAACTAGATGGACATACTATAAAGTGGGTGCATAACTGATCAGACAACCATAACCAGAGAGTAGTTATCAACACGTCACAGGCATGCCAGAAGGACATAATGAATGGGGTTCCACAGGAAGCAGTTTTGGGACTAGTTCTGTTCAATGTTCTTTCAGTGATTTAGATAATGATATAGGGAGGATGCTTATAAAGTTTGCAGATGAAGGGTCATAATTAAAAATGATCTGGACAAACTGGAAAAATGGTCTGAGGCAATTAGGATGACATTCGATAAGGACAAATGCAAATGGGAAAGAACAATTAGGGTAGGTTTACACAGCAAAGTTATTTCGAAATAACTATCCTAGCGTCTACACAATGCAACCACTATTTTGAAATAATTTTGAAATAGTGGTTCTTTTATTTAAAAATTAGTAAACCTTGTTCTATGAGGCATAGTGCCTATTTCAAAATAAGCCATAGCACATCCAGTAGCACTATTTGGAAATAGGCTCTACAGCTATGTCTAACTTAAGAGTTTTGTTGACTGGCTTTTTGTCAACAACACCCATGGAACGTCCACATTCCCAAGGTGTTCTGTCAACAGTAAATCAACAGAATGCGACACTTTTGTTGACAGCATTCTGCCACTCCCCCATGAGGCAGAATGCTTCTGTTGACTGAGATCTGTCAACAGAAAGCCAGTCTGGAGGTTCTGGGGTGCATTCTGTCGACACACAGGACTTCCGGAACACCAAGTAGCCCCATCTGCTGTGCTTCCAGTTCACTGTTTTGTTGAGAAAACGGCCAGGCGGTCTGGCTGCTCTCTGTTGACAGAAGTTTTGTCGGTGAGTATCTTCTGATAGTAATTGCTCTAATACAGACATTGCCTATGGCCATGGCCACTCTGCCCCTCCGTTTCAGAAGGGGCATGTATATAGAGATGTTCAAAAATGCTAATGAGGTGTGGATTTATATATCTCACACCTCATTAGCATACTCCCATGGGATCTCGCTTTCGAAAGAGGCTGCTTTAGAAATGCAATCAGCTGTGTAGTTGGGGTTCCCTTGAAAGGAAACCCCAATTTCAAAAGTACCCTCCTTTCCCCAAAAATTGAGAAGGAGGCATAAGATATTTAAATCTGCACCTCATTAGCATTTTGAATGGCCATATTTACATGCCCCTTCTAAAAGGGAGGGGCATTGTAGCCATGGCTTTGATGTGTAGATGTAATATGTTAAAATAGCCAAGTGCTGTATCAAAATTTTTGTGTGTAGCAGTGGTATTTCAAAACAAGCTATTCTGGAATAGCTGTTCCAGGATAGCTTATTTCTGAATAAGGCTGCTATATAAACATATCCTCAGTCTTGCATATACGAAGTGAAAAGTGACTGTCTAGGAAAGAGTACTGCAGAAAAGGGTTTACAGGTCATAGAGGACCACAAGCTAATTATACGTTTACAGAGTGGCCCTGTTGCAAATAAATAAATAAATAAATTTTAAAAAAGCAAACATCATTCTGTCATGTATTAACACAGTGTTGTGAGCAACACATGTGAAGTAATTGTCTTGATTTATTTTGCACTTTAGGCCTCATCTGGAATACAGTGTGTAGTTTGGGGCACCACATTTCAAAAAAGATGTGAAGAAATTGGAGGGGGACCAAAAAGAGCAACAAAAATTATTAAAGTTCTAGAAAACACAAAGTATGAAGGAAGATTGAAAGAACTGGGTATCTTTAGTCTGAAAAAGAGTAGACTGAGAGGGTACATAACAGCTTTCAAGTGTTGAAAAGATTTTTACAAGGAGGAGGGAGAAAAATTATTCTCTGTAACCTCTGAGGGTAGGAAAAGAAGCAATCAGCTGAAATTGTAGCAAGGGTTGGACATGAGGACATTAGGAAAAACTTCTCAAAGTCAATGTTGTTAAGAAATGGAATAAATTGCCTAGAGAAGTTGTAGAATCTCCATCACTGAAGATTTTTAAGAACTGGTTAAACAAACACCTGTCAGGGATGGTCTGTGTGGTGCTTGGTCCCGCTAGGAGTGCAGGGGACTGGACTTGAAGACCACTCTAGGTTCCTTTCAGTTCTGTGATTCTATAATTCATTTTCATCTTTACTGAATTTTGTTCTTGAAATATTTGTGCCATCTTGTGCCTAGAGAAGGGTTGAGAAATAAAGGACCTGAGTAATACAGGTGTTTTCTGGTCAACATGATCATAGTTTTTTGCTTTTATCAGTAATGGCTCAGCCCATCAGCCTACAAAACCTTCAGTCTATTACCATATTGGATTTCTATCACCTCATGTTTGATGAAAGACATCTGAGGCATTTCCTGTACTTTTCAGAAGTACATTTCATGATTCTAATGTTATGTGCCCAGCTGCGAGAGACACTGCCTATGTGGCCCAATTCTGTACATGTTGAACCTCTTTCATCATCCTTGGGACCTGACTGGTGCCAAATGAAAGATTTTGCTGGACTACAGGATGTCAACATTGTCTAGTACATTACCAGCACTTCCACTGCTTACTGATCTTTCAGAAGACATTTAGGGATAAACTACAGCTAAATAAACAGCACAAAACACTGAAAGCCAGGACTGGTGGCTGTGAACAAACTTGACCATACCCATGGTAAGTAGTCATCCAGCTAACTGAAATCATGCTGGATTACGGAAGTCGCCAAATGAGAAAGTTCTAGATTAGAGAAGTTCAACGTATAAGCACTTACCACTAGGTGTACGAGTTATTGATTTCATTATGCTGACTTCATTATGCTAACACATGTAGATGGGGTCAAATTTTACATATATTTAAAATTTTAAACTGCAGCAAGGGAGGTTTAGGTTGGATATTAGGAAAAAGTTCCTAACTGTCAGGGCGGTCAAACAGTGGAATAAATTGCCAAGGGAGGTTGTGGAATCTCCATCACTGGAGATATTTAAGAACAGGTTAGATAGATGTCTATCAGGGGTGGTTTAGATAGTACTTGGTCCTGCCATTGGGGCAGGGGGCTGGACTTGATGGCCTCTCGAGGCCCCTTCCAGTCCTAGTGTTCTATGATTCTGTGATTCTATATATATAAGAAATGTAAATATGTAGTTTGCTAAGAACATGGGATGTACCAATGATTCAGTTCTCAGTAAAGACAAAGTCTTGGGTAAGATAATGTTGGAGAAGAGAAATGTTTGCTTTTCAAAAGCTAATAGCCATGTGTACTATGATAACACAAAGGTGCAAGCCTGATTTCTGATTAAATTGTGTCCATGTTGATGAGAGAGTCCAGTGGTCCTGCTGTGATTGTATTACATCGCATACTTATAAATGTTAAGGGGATTAAAGCAAGCAGACAGGCAAGATGTTTTGTGAAAATATTAAAAAGTCATATATTTGCATATTATACAGATGGCTGCAAAGCCATCAATCATCATATTATCTGTATGTTGAGGATGATAAATGGGTTTCATTCTAATGAGAGAATCTAATCAGATGCAGAAATCAAGAGGGCACGCAATATAAATGCTTCAGCTCCAGCAGCTATATGTTATCATTAATAACATACAGTTTTGTGTGCCTTTGAAATCTCTGCTCCACTGTTCATTTGTACACATGCCTTTCTACATTCATAGCTTTGGAAAAAGGTCAGGTCACTAATTTCTCATCTGTAGCAAAATGACAGCTCAAAAACAGGGAAATGGTAAAAAAGGTAGAATCTATTAAACCTGTCAGTAAATACATGTATTGATATTTCGGGGTGGATTATAGCTGCAGTCACAAAAAATATTGTTAAGTTATTATGCATTACTTGCCTAGAGGCCCATAGAGGAATCACGGCTTGATACTACAAGGTACTGCACACACACAAAGAGAATAAAAAGAGAGCTGTCTGAAAGACCTTAAATCTAAATATCCGATGAAAGACAATCGATAGAGACCACACCAAAATAAGAGCTGGGTGGAAGAGAACGTGGCAGTAAAACAATCCTGGTTATTATAATCTGGAGCAGTCACAAGCAAGCAAACAAACAATAAAAAGCACAGATAATGCATCATAAAGTGCACTTTGCTCTGTTATTTTTCCAGTTATACCGGGGTTGTGGTGATTTGTAATTATATGCCAAAGTACGGTATTACATGTACCTAGGTGTGTTCTATTCAAATAAAATACCTCTTAGGAATACGAGGCCATGCTAAATAATTTACTGTTAAATCTTTACTGACAGTTGAAAAAGGAGCCATTAATTTTCTGCACAGGAGGAATGTGTGTTTTATTACAGCCTGGACTGCTGAGATTCTGCAGCTCTGGTTTTGTGAATTCAGTCAAAATCTGTGTGCTTCCTCGTGATCTGACTGCAGAAATTCTTGCCACCTGTAGTTGAGGTCATCAGGAGCGATGCCTGGGAAAAAAAACTGAAGGATTTGGCCTCTGTATTCTTGATTTTTGCCAGTTGACTACATGCTGAACAACCACAAAGGAAGATGATGTCTCGGCCCTGAATATTTTAAAATATTCAGACAGAACAATTCACACACTCAAAGCGTGAGAAGCAGATACAATCTTGAGTCAGTTGTGAGTTTGGCTTTGTTTTATAAATTACTCTGTGCTTAGTGGAATGGTTCAAAAACCCAACTGGAAGGGTGTGTTTATGCTGAGAGGGGTGGCAGTTTCAAGCAGAGACGTTAACCTGGGTGAGAACAGTGTAAAGATGTGTGGGAGGATAGGGAGCTGAAAAGAGAGTAGTCTTAGTGATGATCTACCTGTGTGAGTGTATCTGACCCAGCAGTGGACATGATACCTGACCACAGCAGGCCAGGTCATGTTCTGGGAGCACCGCAAAGAGCAGAAACTGGTTTGTTCTCTCCCCTCCATGTAAAGAACACTTGGATTCAATACCTGGACCCACAGGTCAATTCCCCCCAAATGCATAAAAGAAGTGGGAGCTTCAGTATTTAGACTCCACACAACCTCCCCATGGCCCAACACCTGTATTGTAAGGTCCATCCTCATACTGGGATAATAGCCTTTTCCCACTGCCACTAATCTACATATGTAGAAGTAGCCATATGTTCTGCAGTGCTGGAGGTTCAGAGTTCAGATTCTGCTGATAATTTTGCATGTCAGGGGAATTTCATATAATGGGATTTGGTTTTGCCTTTATTGTCTGAAATAAAAAAATTAGGAAATTACATCCAAAAGAAAGTTAAGATTGCAAAGCCAAGCATCTAAAAATGGGGCAATTCCAGAAATAAGGGTACCTGTGCAACACTAGAGCTGCGTCTACACGTGCACGCTACTTCGAAGTAGCGGCACCAACTTCGAAATAGCGCCCGTCGCGTCTACACGCGTCGGGCGCTATTTCGAAGTTAACTTCGACGTTAGGCGGCGAGACGTCGAAGTCGCTAACCTCATGAGGAGATAGGAATAGCACCCTACTTCGACGTTCAACGTCGAAGTAGGGACCGTGTAGACGATCCGCGTCCCGCAACGTCGAAATTGCTGGGTCCTCCATGGCGGCCATCAGCTGGGGGGTTGAGAGATGCTCTCTCTCCAGCCCCTGCGGGGCTGTATGGTCACCGTGGGCAGCAGCCCTTAGCCCAGGGCTTCTGGCTGCTTCTGCGACAGCTGGGGATCTATGCTGCAGGCACAGGGTCTGCAACCAGTTGTCAGCTCTGTGTATCTTGTGTTGTTTAGTGCAAGTGTGTCTGGGAGGGGCCCTTTAAGGGAGCGGCTGGCTGTTGAGTCCACCCTGTGACCCTGTCTGCAGCTGTGCCTGGCATCCCTATTTCGATGTGTGCTACTTTGACGTGTAGACGTTCCCTTGCTGCGCCTATTTCGATGTTGGGCTGAGCAACGTCGAAGTTGAACATCGACGTTGCCGGCCCTGGAGGACGTGTAGACGTTATTCATCGAAACAGACTATTTCGATGTCGCAACATCGAAATAAGCTATTTCGATGTTGGCTGCACGTGTAGACGTAGCCTAGGTGTTCCTCATTGAATTTTGTTTGTCAAGGAGGCAGGGTTCCCTCCCTCATTTAGCTGAACAGGATCAGGGCCCAACCACACCACCTTCAGAACATCAGTGATCTCAGAACCATGCAAGGAGTTGGGTGGGTGAAGGTTCTGACATCCCTATGTCTTGTAATGAGAGTGTTATATGCTTATGTATATAAAGATGTGGGGCTCATTAATAGGAACCTGAAGTAGGAGCATTGCTGGCCAGCTGCTCCTCAGTAGATTTGCTTTTTAAAAAATACCATGATAATTTGTCAATCCTGACAGTTGGTTTATAATTTCAACACTTTTCATGTTATGGTTTTACATAAGGATTGTAAATAGAAATTAGCACACACACACTCACCCATATCCAACCTTCAGTTAAATGACTACTAATTGAGATTGGTAGTATCAGTGACTAAGACTGGAACTTAAAGATTTACCAATGTTTTACAGAATTTTCTAGATGTATTCTTATATATGTTCTTACACTCATCAGTCTAGCATCTGAATAAAATGGTACTTAATCTTTTGATTTACCTAAATCTCCTAGAAGACAATAGAATGTCATGTTACAAATGTGAAGTTCTTAGATCAAGGAATTTTTAAATGATGACATAAGCGGGGGAGGACTGCTTATAAAACCAAAGAATTCTCATTTTTCATACACTCACTTCTAAGACACCTTGTCTGACTAGCTAATAACTTTGCTGAAGGAGGGACAAAAAAAGGCAAAATGTTTTCTGGTGCAAACTTTTTTAGGCAAACTCATAATAACTCTAGTACCACTACCGCTGTACCTTTCTGTAATAAACTCAGCAGACCTTATAAAATGTTTCAAAATAGGGGAGTTGGACCCACATATGGCTAACAGGGATATATGTAGTGATAACAGAGACATCCTATTCATCCATGTCTTGCTGACATATTTCTTGTCTCTTCTGTTGTAACATTGCAGCCAGGAAACATATAAGTACATTGATGTATTGTTGATGTATTACTATTAATAAATATAAGGTGCACTATATCCTCATTATTTTTTCCACCAGAAATATGAGCAATGTTTAATTTGAAACATAGGTGATGCATGGGAGCTTCCTAGCTTTCACTGCTCTCAGACCATGCCACTCTGGGGTTGGGGGGCTGCCCTAAACCCACCAAAAATGATGGGGCACTTTCACAGGAAGAGGCTGGGGGGAGCACTAGCAGGCCATGGGTGGGAGCAGGGAGGCAGTGGTAGGGAAGCGTGGGGCATGGGTGGAACACAGGCAGAAGGAGGGGCACTGGCAGGGAGGGGATGGGGCATGAACACATGGCCAGTGCCCCGCCCCTCCCCTTCAGAATCGCCACACTGGTCACCTCTGATCCAAAATATGTACAGTTACTTATCTCTGATTTTCATGCTCCTCAGTAGAATTTTGTGTCCTATTTATTTCAGGCTCCTTATTTCAAGGTCTTAGAGAATGCAAGTTTAAGAATTAAAGTGGTAAAGCACATGCAAGTGTAGCAATTTTATAATAGGATATGGCAGGTGTCTATCTGTGATATGATGCTTGTTTTAGAAGAAGACACATTTTCAGATGTGGGTATTTGTACAGGTGTCAAACAGGATATTAAGATAACATACCATAAAGGGCAGAATGCAGTTACATAGCTTTCTGAATTAAAGAAGTACACAATGCTGTCATGATGGATCCTATTGATTGTAACAGAATACGGGTTAAAATAGAATGAAATCTCAGCACTGAGAAGTTGGTTTGATCTATTACTATTCGCATTTCAAAGCAGAGGTTGCTTTTGTTGATATCAGACTTATGGGGAAGTGTTGTGGGGCAGGTGCACCTCATCCCTTTTTGAAGTGGGCAGAGTGATTACTTCACTGTGGTTGTGTCTTTCTGGACAGGGCAGCAAGGCCTAAAGGCCAGAGGCAGTCACAGCAGCAGTCACATTCAGGGCAGTGTAGCCTAGCAGCCAGAGTCCATATCATAGGCCCTATGTACAGGGCAATGAGACCCAATGAGCAGAGTTCGTATAACAGCCTTTGGGTAACAGTGTTACCTAATGGTTAATGCATGTTAAGAAGTCCCTATACTCTTGGCTGCATTGTCCAATGACCAGAGGCTATGTAGCAGCCCCGATATAAGCTGTGTCTTCACGTGCACGCTACTTCGAAGTAGCGGCACTAACTTCGAAACTAACTAACTAACTAACTAACTAACTAACTGTCGCGGCTACACGCGTCGGGCGCTATTTCGAAGTTAACTTCGACGTTAGGCAGCGAGACGTCGAAGTCGCTAACCTCATGAGGGGATCGGAATAGCGCCCTACTTCGACGTTCAACGTCGAAGTAGGGACCGTGTAGACGATCTGCGTCCCGCAACGTCGAAATTGCTGGGTCCTCTATGGCGGCCATCAGCTGGGGGGTTGAGAGATGCTCTCTCTCCAGCCCCTGCGGGGCTGTATGGTCACCGTGGGCAGCAGCCCTTAGCCCAGGGCTTCTGGCTGCTTCTGTGGCAGCTGGGGATCCATGCTGCAGGCACAGGGTCTGCAACCAGTTGTCGGCTCTGTGGATCTTGTGTTGTTTAGTGCAACTGTGTCTGGGAGGGGCCCTTTAAGGGAGCGGCTTGCTGTTGAGTCCGCCCTGTGACCCTGTCTGCAGCTGTGCCTGGCACCCTTATTTCGATGTGTGCTACTTTGGCGTGTAGACGTACCCTCGCAGCGCCTATTTCGATGTGGTGCCGCGCAACGTTGAAGTTGAATGTCGACGTTGCCAGCCCTGGAGGATGTGTAGACGTTATTCATCGAAATAGCCTATTTCGATGTTGCTACATCGAAATAAGCTATTTCGATGTTGGCTTCACGTGTAGACATAGCCATACTGAGCAGGGTGGCCTAATGATCAATATTGATGGGGGAAGAGGCTGTGACAAGGAGGGTGGCTGCCTAAGTAGGGAGGCCCAGGTTCACCTAACTCCACTAGACCACAACCCAGGGCCCTGACAGTGGTGTAGTGGTCTGCCACTGGGTCAGTAGGAACTCCACTGAAGCACATTAACTTCACTCGAGTGGGAGGTACCACTTGTGCACTCTTCCTAGGTCACTTCCTACCACGCTCCCAGACATTGTAGTCCACTGACCATCAGGGTCCCAGGATCCTCAATGTGAGTGCTTCCATGCAGCTCCATTGGCTGCAGTCCCCCCAGTCTGGCTTTCAGGGTCTCCAGTTCCCGCAAAGGCTGTGACAATTGGAGTCTTGTCCAGTGTTCCCTTGTAAGCTGAGTGCTTGGTTATCCACCCAGCAGCATGTGTTTCTACCAGTGGTGCACATCCCCATATGCCTTGGTGCACTTAACAAAAATTATTCTGCCTCTGGATAGAAAAAAAAATAGAGGGAACCCTAGATGCAGCCCAAGGTCCTTCCCCTCTGGCGGTCATCCCTGAATGAGCTGACCTGCTGCCTTTTGTGTCTAGTCTCCAACTGGAGCATGCCCTGCCAGAGCATGGTGATGCAACCTCCTAAATCCAAAGAATGGCATTAACACTTGCAGTACCAGTGTGGGGAAAACACACCCTTTTGCAGGAAGCCAGGTGTGTACCACTTTTTTCTGCAGAGCATCAGCATAGGAAATAGAGTCTGGCCTGTTTACACCTTAGCAACACAATAGCATTGGCCCAATGGATTTAATATTTCTACCATTGACTTAAAAAATTCGTATAAGTTTCCATTATTAGTGGACTTCATCATGTCAGCATCCTCTGTGAGATGGACAGAGACACATGTAAAATAGTTTGTTTCAGAGTTTAATAACCCTGGTTATTTAGACTTCTCATCCTGATCCCATTGAAATTCTGGAGAATTTTTGAAGTGTCCACTCAGCATGTGAATATGTGTACTGCCAGCAATCCTAATCCAGAATAATGGTCACTAGGCTGGCTGTTATCTTTTAAAATCAGCATCGTTTACTAAGGACACTAGGATCTAACAGAGTTCTGCTTTAAAAAAAATAGCAGGATATGGCCATTTGATCAAAACCATTTGGCTCTGGCTAGATATTTTAGCTGTTAGTTGCACAGCTGGGAACTTTTTTTTTTTCATTTTAAAAACCAAGGAAATTAAGTGCCACGGATACAATAATTGTGATGTAGATGTCACACAACCAGTGCTCAAAACTCCTTACACCTAGTATTAAGGTAAAACATGTAAGCTTTATTCTGCTTCTTTAAGAGTGTGTTGTAGGATGCAGAATGTCAGTTTGAGATTTTGATTATTTTGCTATGTCTGTGTATCTAAGCCTGTAGGAAACCAGTGTGTTACATAATTGTGTATTGTGTTTGAGAAATATTATGTGCTTGCATAATACACCTGTGTGTAGGTGGACTCACTGGGATGACAGGCATTTTAAAAATGCCAGGGCTAGACTGCAATGTTTCACATTCAGTCTTAACTAGGGCGACCATATCTGTTTGTCCCAAATTCAGGACAGGGAGATATGGGGGAGAGGGGCAGCTCCTTCAAGCCCCAAGGAGCTGGGAAGGAGGTGGCAGCTGCCAGTGCTCCCCAGGAGCCCAAGGGAAGTGGCAGCCCCTGGTGATCCCCTGGAGCCCAGGGGAAGCTGCAGTTGCCAGCTTCCCTGGGAGCCTGGGGAAGCATCAGCTGCCCGCACTCCCCCAGCTTCCTCGAGGCTGTTGGGGGCAGGTGCCAAATACTGGACAATTAGTCCCTTTAAAAAAAAGTCAGGATGATTTTTTGACGTCCCAAATATGGGACCGTTCTACCCAGTACAGGAAGGATGGTCACCCTAGCCCTAACTCTCAACATGCAGATCTGACATCATATGATCCTAGTTTTTACCTTTAATAATGAAGCACACATTATATTTTTCTGTGTATTTTCCACGTGTGGCTCTACAAGTTATGAGCCAAAACCAATTTGTCAGTGAGAGCAGAGTTTGAAAGGGAAGATAGCACTGTCACCAGAACTACAGATCTTCATGTCTGTCATAGATATCAGTTCAATCAAGGGACTGTAACATCAATAGGTGTTCTAGGTGTTCTAGGTCACATGGAAGAATTAACTATGTGACTTTTTTGACTGTGCCTGTAACCATTTTTATATGAATGTTTCCGGCCTATTGGACTCCAAATCCAAAAATTTGGACTGAAACTGACACACATAGTTCATTGAAATGTGAGCCAGCTAAATCATTAAACTAACCATTCAGATAGAATAAAACTCTTGGTGGTTTGGAAAAGTCAGCCTTCAGACTTATTTTTATTGCCCTTGATGTTTACAGGTGGAGGACATTTGTACAACCAGAATATTGAATGGCATATTTATTATATCAGCTTCTTGTATGCTAGTAAGTTTAGCAATGGGAAGGAAGTAGTGAAAATTTGATCAGCCTCTGTGTAGTTGAAAAGCACTAGTCTAAAATGAAATCAAACAGAGAACATGGTTTGCGAAGAACAACATAATTGAAATAATGTTCACTTACAACTTCACAGTGATTTGGTGGGTAAATATATACAAGACAATTTAATTTTCTTCCAGTGCCAAAACCAGTCAAATGCAGTTTTATTGTGCTAAAGGCAATAACATATTGATGATGAGATTCTGTTAACTAGTACATGAAACAGGCCTATGAATCCTGGAACTGTGTTTTCCTTAAATTGTTCTTGAAGATTCCAGATTCCAGTGCACCCAGGGTGTCATTATTTTGTCAGTGATTTTGGCTTTAAGGATCAGGCTCCCGTTGAGCAGTTTCTTTCATAATTTTCTTTCCTCCAAACTTGGTTGCTCCATTTCGTAAGGCTATCTCTAGATCACCACGATTTGTCAACGGAAGTTTTTGTCAGACAATATCTTCTGACACAACTTCTGTCAACAGATGGCGGCCAAACTGCCAAGCAGATCGCAAGAGTGATCTGCTCTGTCTACAGAGAGCAACCAGAGAGTTCGGCCGTGCTCTCAACAAAATGGCTGATCGGAAGCAGAGCAGACAGGGCTTCCTGGTGTCCTGGATGCCCTGTCTGTCAACAGAGGGCCTCCCACAGAATGTCCGGACTTGCTTTCTGTCAACAGATCTCTTTCGATAAAGGTGTTGTGCCTCGTGGGGAGCGGGTCACAGCAGTCAACAGAAGTTCTGTGTTCTGTCAATTTACGATCGACCAAACACCTTGGGAATCTGGACACCTCTGAGTTTTGTGGACAAAAACCATCTAGTGTAGACTTAGCCTAAATGATGTCAGTCCTAAAATTTGCTGAGTGTGTGTAACTGCAGTTAAAATCAATGGGAATTTGGAGTTATCAGTGTGTCCTTTTAAAGATTCAGATAATTCTGTGCTAGAGGCACTTTTGCTGCCTTCAGGTCTGCAAAATCCCACCACCTTCCAGCAGTGCATTAAGTGATGTGACTGATAGAACAAGCCACATGGAATAGATTTCTCTCATCATCTCTCAAGGGACAGAATTGTGTGCATGCGGAAGAGTGCTCTTTGGGGGGGGGAGGTGAGGAGGACTGGGTGTTGTTTAATTTTACACATGTTGCTGTGAGTTTATGTTACAGAAGGCAGTGTTGTAGTGGAAAGTGGTGTGACAGCCGTAGTTCCTGTGGGAGTTCATTCTGGTGTCTTGGAATGGCCTCAAAGAAAGCTCTGTTTCTTGTGCGCCTACTTAACTCTTCTAGTTGAAGGTCCCATTGTGCCTGAAAAGAACAGAGTAATCAAATATGGTCTTTAATTTGACATTTTATGAATTATTTTAGAAATCCTGGGCCCAAGCAGTTGGAACCTTGAAAATAAGGACTGCGACCATGTTCTCTGTGTTGCCCAGTAAGAAGTATTCCTATTGTGGTACCTCCATATAAAACTTGGCTTCTTCTGTCCCATTCCCGCTCCCAAAATGTCCCTGTACATTTGAGGAACTGATCATAAGGTCCATTAGATCTGATATTTTCATTGCTAGACCTACAGCATTCAAATATGTCAAACATGCAATTGTTGAAAGCTATGTTAACTTGAGCGGTTGTAGAGAGAGGGAGAACATAGAATCATAGAATACTAGGACTGGAAGAGACCTTAAGAGCTCATCGTGTCCAGCCCCCTGCCCTCATGGCAGGACCAAGCACTGTCTAGACTGTCTCTGATAGACACTTATCTAACCTGTTCTTAAATATCACCAGAGATGGAAATTCCACAACCTCCCTAGGCAAGTTATTCTAGTGTTTGACCACCCTGGCAGTTAGAAACCTTTTCATAATGTCCAATCTAAACCTCCCTTGCTGCCGTTTAAGCCCATTGCTTCTTGTTCTATCCTCAGCAGCCAAGAAGAACAAGTTTTTCTCCCTCCTCCTTATGACACCGTTTTGGATACCTGAAAACCACTATCATGTCCCCCCTTAATCTTCTTTTCTTCCAAACTAAACAAGCCCAATTCTTTCAGCCTTTCTTCATAAGTCATGTTTTCTAGACCTTTGATCATTCTTGTTGCTCTTTTTTGGACCCTTTCCAATTTCTCCACATCTTTCTTGAATTGCGGCACCCAGAACTGGACACAATACTCTAACTGGGGCCTAACCAGTGCATAGTAGAGAGGAAGAATGACTTCTCATGTCTTATTCACAACACACCTGTTAATGCATCCCAGAATCTTGTTTGCTTTTTTTGCAACATCATCACACTGTTGACTCATATTTAACTTGTGGTCCACTATAACCCCTAGATCCTTTTCTGCCATACTCCTTCCTTGACAGTCGCTTCCCATTCTGTATGTGTGAAACTGATTGTTCCTTCCTAGGTGGAGCACTTTGCATTTGTCTTTATTAACCTTCATCCTGTTTACTTCAGGCCATTTCTCCAATTTGTCCAAATCATTTTGAATTTTGACCCTATCCTCCAAAGCAGTTGCAACCCCTCGTGGCTTGGCATCATCTGCAAACTTAATAAGCGTACTGTCTATACCAATAGCTAAATCATTGATGAAGATATTGAACAGAACCGGTCCCAATACAGACCCCTGCAGAGCCTCACTTGTTATTCCTTTCCAGCAGGGTTGAGAACCATTAATAACTACTCCCTGAGTACGGTTATCCAGCCAATTTTGCACCCTTTTTAGAATAGCCCCATCTAAGTTGTATTTACCTAGTTTATTGACAAGAATATCTTGTGAGACCATATCAAATGCCTTACTAAAATCTAGGTATACCACATCCACTGCTTCTCCCTTATCCACAAGGCTCATTATCCTATGGAAGAAAGCTATCAGATTGGTTTGACATGATTTGTTCTTTGCAAATCCATGCTGGCTGTTCCCTATCAGCTTACCACCTTCCAAGTGTTTGCAGATCCTTTCCTTACTTACTTGTTCCATTATCTTTCCTGGCACAGAAGTTAAACTGGCTGGTCTGTAGTTTCCTGGGTTATTCTTATTTCCCTTTTTATAGATGGGCACTATATCTGCCTTTTTCCAGTCTTCTGGAATCTCTCCAGTCTCCCATGATTTTCCAAAAATGATAGCTAATGGATGAGATACCTCCTCTTTCAGCTCCTTGAGTATTCTAGGATGTATTTCATCAGGCCCTGGTAACTTGCAGACATCTAACTTTCCTAAGTGATTTTTAACTTGTTCTTTTTTCACTTTATTTCTAACCCTACACCTTTCCCACTAGCATTCACTATGTTAGGCATTCCTTCTTCAGACTTCTCAGTGAAGACCGAAACAAAGAAGACATTAAGCATCTCTGCTATTTCCAAGCTTCCCATGAGTGTTTCTCCCTCCTCACTGAGCAAAGGGCCTACCCCTATCCTTTGTCTTCCTCTTGCTTTTAATGTATTTATAAAAAGCTTTCTTGTTTCCCTTTATGCCTGTAGCTAGTTTGAGCTCATTTTGTGCTTTTGCCTTTCCAATCTTGCCCCTGCATTCCTGTGTTGTTTGCCTGTATTCATCTTTCGTAATTTGTCCTAGTTTCCATTTTTATATGATTCCTTTTTTATTTTGAGATCACACATGATCTCCTGGTTAAGCCTAGGCGGTCTTTTGCCATATTTTCTATCTTTCCTACGCAGAGGAATAGCTTGCTTTTGTGCCCTTAATAACGTCCCTTTGAAAAACTGCCAACTCTCCTCTGTTGTTTTTCCCCTCAGTCTTGCTTCCCACGGGACCCTACCTACCAGCTCTCTAAGTTTACCAAAATCCGCCTTCCTGAAATCCATCATCTCTATTTTGCTGTTCTCCCTTCTACCCTCCCTTAAAATTGCGAACTCTATGATTTCATGGTCACTTCCACCCATGCTACCTTCCACTTTCAGATTCTCAATCAGTTCCTTCCTATTTGTTAAAATCAAATCTAGCACAGCTTCCCCTCGATAGGTTTTTCAAACTTCTGAAATAAAAAGTTGTCTCCAATGCAGTCCAAGAACTTATTGGATAGTCTGTGTGTTGCTGTGTTAGTTTCCCAACATATATCTGGATAGTTGAAGTCCCCCATCACCACCAAAACCTGGGTCCTGGATGATTTTGTTAGTTGTTTAAAAAAAGCCTCATCCACCTCTTCCATCTGGGTAGGTGGCCTGTGGTAGACTCCTAGCAGGATATCACCCTTGGTTTTTACCCCTTTTAGCTTAATCCAGAGGCTCTCAACACATCCATTTCCTATGTCCCTCTCCACCTCAGTCCAAGTGTGTACATTTTTAATATACAAGGCAACACCTCCTCCCTTTTTCCCCATCTATCTTTCCAGAGCAAGCTGTACCCTTTCATACCAACGTTCCAATCATGAGTATTATCCCACCAAATTTCCATGATGCCAACAATGTCATAGTTGTATTTATTTATTAGCACTTCCAGTTCTTCCTGGACATCTGGGGGCTTGTTATGAGGGATGCAGACCAAGAAACGAGCTGTGGAACACAGCTGAGGTTTCCAGAAGAGTTGATGGTTGTTGTGGAATGGAAGAGAGACAGATGATTGTGTAGAGACATATGAGAAGGTAGTCTTAATTTTTTTTTAAATAAACTGTGTTCAAAACTAAAATAGCCCCATTGACACAACTAAGTCCTTCAAAAGAATAAACTTTATATATAATGTTTTAAAAACACCACATTGGGTTTCGTTTAACATTTACTTGAATGGGTTTCTCTCTCCAGAGTATTCAGTGTAATAGCAGTCTTCCCCAAAAATGCAGTACCTTCCTCTATGAGAAGTTTAGAAGAGAAAAAAAAATCAGCGTCTAAGAGAGGAGCTGTTTTCCAATTTTATCTTTCAGTGATAACTGCTGAGGTGTTCGATGTTCTGTAGATTCTTAATCGAATAACTGCACAGAACAGTCTAAAGTGCATCGTATCCATGAATGCTCATTACCTAATAAATAATATTTTTAGTCTTTAAGGTGCTACAGGACTGCCTTTTTGCTGCACAGAACAGTGTGTTATAATTCAAATTTCCTTTATTTTCTTGGTGTACAATGCTGCAAGGTAGATTATTTTTCAGTTGTATATTGTGTTAACACTTCTTCGTGGCCATCCCAGGATTGGCATTTAAAATTCAAAAAAGTTATGCTAGTTGGCCCAGAAAGATTTGCATCTTTTCAGAGGAGTCATGGTGAGGCTTTTTACTAAGCAATCTGAAAAATACTATCTCACTTTTTTCTGCCGTCTTCTTCAAAAGGATAATAGCTATAATGGTGATGTTTGTTTAATTAATTAGAATAATGGCAGTGCTCAACCCAACTAATGGTGCCCAAAACAGCAACACAGCCTGATAAATTCACAACAGTATTTTAGCTAGCACACTCTGGTGAAACACTGTCACTTTATTTCAGGATGACCTCTTTCTTTTTTAATTTTCGTTATTACTAATGTAGGCTTCTATTATTACTTACACCCATGGCCTTATATTTCAGGCAGTGCTGAGTCACACGAACTCAACAGGAGTTCCAAGAGGAATTGTGTCTGAGAAAGCTCCCTGGCATACGGAGCATATGCTGCCCCTTTTAACAAGGATCAGCATCTCTCACTGTCTTCTGTGAGCAGCCATCTCCTTCCCAAACCTACATAAACCTGTGGAGTAGCTAGAATATTTAGGTTTTTGTGATACTTGCACTCACATCATGCAAAGACTAATTGTGCCAAGCAGTAGTGTCTCGTGAAAGGCTCCCTTCAGCCTTTTTCCATTGTGAGCCTCTGCACAGTGGCTGGGCACAAAACCTTCACAGGGTGGTAAGAGAAACAGTGTGTGTTCACATGCAAAGAAGTACAGATATAAACAATGAAAGCAATGAGTAACAATTCACAAAATATACTTTGTTAGTCTGGAGCAGAGGTCAGCAACCTTTGCAAGGTTGAGTGTGGAAATTTGACCTTTTGACCTCTATGTACAGTCCAAGTGCCAGTGATACTTTTTAAGTCACTAATAGTCCTACTTACAACAGCGTCACTAATAAATACACTAATACCCAGAGCTTTAGCATTTAGTTGGTGGTTGGCAGGATTAGTTGGTAGCATTAGTTGGTCTTTTGTTAATCCACAGGTGGCATGGTTTTGAGTAAGCTCCTGGCTGCATGAGGGTGGAGGGGTGGGGCTGAGTTCCCACCACATGTGCCAATGAAAATCAGCTCATGTGCCATTCCTGGCACCCATGCCAGAGGCTGCTGACCCCAGTGTGATAAAATTCACAGGCAGTTAATATGCAGAACCAACGTGCTATCCGATACTGTGAGATGCAGTGGCATAGCTTAGTTTCCTTGTACCAGTACAAAGCATCACATAGCTCTTTTCTTCAAAAAAAAATGCTTATCAGAGTGAAGGTTAAAAACAATGACTTACACTGTCTTGAAGACAGGAAGAGCTGTGATAGTGAGAGTTACTGATTCTTTGCCAGTAACATGACCTTGTGTATCATATCAGTGTGCACATGTGTAGGTGCAGCTTGTGGATATGCATAGGACTGTCTAGTGATTGTATAAAGGCACACAGTGCATTTGAATGGGAATAAAATCTGCTTGATATAAAGTGCTGTCTTACCAAGGCCCTAGATAGTACCAATAGACCCAATAAATAATCCCTATTGGAGAAAGCAGAAAAATAGGCGTTTGATCATTCTAGCTCCTTGTGCAAAGTGTTCGTAATGCAGTTCACATTATCCGGGAGGGGAGGTGTCTCTAATCAAATAATCAAGGTTATGTACCTTTTTTCAGCTAAAAGAATTCCTTATTTCAGATATTATAAGTGTCCCTATTGAGGTGATGTACCTATTGAAACAGCGGGCTTCAGCAGGAATTAGGAGCATCTCTAAATTACTGTTCTGCCTCAGGCGGAATGTTTTATCAATGATTGTTCTTTTTCCAGGTATTTTCCCATTGAAATGTATGCGTATATGTATAAATCTCTAGTCGTATAAAGACTCTGAAGCCTAAATTAGTGTCCTAAGTACTGTACCATTCTTTGTCACTCCACAAGAAATATGTTTTCATGCAGATGAATCTGGTTTGCAGGGAACTGCACTGACTATATTGTTCTTTGGATGGTTCATCCTCCTGTCTGCATGTAGCTGACCTACTCTTTCTGAGGGGCCTTGGCCAAGCACTCTTCTTGCTCTGTATAGGGAGTGAGAGGATTGCAATTACAGTAGGCCACTGCATGGGCCCTTTGTGGGGAGGAAAGTTCCTTGCATACCTTCACGCCATCCTTTCCAACCTCATAAAGAGAAACAATACGGTTGACGGGGTAATATTTTTATTAACCCAACTTCTGTTGTTGTGAGACACAAGTCATTCATCTTGTCTTTCTAATATCTGGGACCAACGCATCTATAATGGCACTGCATACAGTCTGGCTTTGTCCGCACGAGAAGCCTCTGTTGAGAGAAGTCACTGTCAGAACGGATGTCTCAGAAAAACTTGCGTCAACAGATGGTGTCTACACATAAAAGCAGATCAGAAGAGCAATCCGCTCTGTTGACAGAGAGCAGCCAGACTGCCTGGCCCTCTCTGTAAAGAATGGCTGACTGTAAGCACTGCTAACAGGGCTGCTCAGTGAACCAGATGCCCTGTCTGTCCATAAAAGGGCTCCAAAGTGTCTATACCGCTGTTTTGTTGACAGAACACTGTTGAACAGGGAGAGGTATAATGCTGCCAGTGGATGTGCTGGGTTTTGTCAACAAAATGTTGATGAAGCACATTTTGCATATAGATACTCCTCAGTTTTTCCTGACAAAAGTCCAATATTGCCAGGAAAAGCTTCTCGTGTAGAGGTAACCTCTCATAAAGGTTGGTCGTAATCTGGGTATAGGTAAATTACATTACATGAAATATACAGAAGACTGACTTTGAATACAACATTTGAATGTCATTTTTCATAACTCTTGGATTCACTGTCCAAACTTAATTGAATCTAGGTAGTTGCAGCAACTGGTAGGAGACCAGGGAGTGGATAAGACGGTTAAAATAGCCACTATTGAAAAATCCAAGAACTTAAAAAAACAGAAGACAGGCCTGAAAATTATAAGAATTTAGAAATAATAATCATGGAGTCTTTTGTATTCATTCCAGATTCATATTTTCAAACTATTCTTTGAAGTCATGAGGACTAGACATAGCCAAAACTCCCTTATAATCCCATAATGCCTGGCACTTGGGCTTCAACAAAAACACCCAAACATTACAAGACGCCTGCAAAAATTACAAGAACTGGCAAAACTCATTCTTGGTTTTGTGTAGTGGAAGGTGGTGGTGCAGAAACAGATATGAAGATGATGAAGAGAGTAACGTAAACTCATAGTATCCCCTCAGCAAAGAGCACTAGAAAAGTATCTTACTGTACCAAATTTTAATAGTTCTGTCCAATCATCCGTTCATAGCTCTGTGCAGTCCCTCCTTTGAAAAGTTCTTTGATATCTACTTATAACAAAGGTTTTATCGGAGCTGGGTGATATTATTTATGAAGAGATAGATACAACTGAGTATATGGCTCTTACTAGCTTGTATGCACTAATATTGCATTGGATGCATAATAAAAGATGCGGCTAAAATCATGACCTAGGAGCCCTCGGCTGGGTTTGGTAATGGCAGATAATATTAAAGAGTCATGTGAACATACCACGTACATTGTAGAGGGGAAACTGCCATGGACCTAGGACAACAGTCAATATTGACCTTTAAATCTTCTACAGTAAGATGAACAGGTTTTATTCATAAGGCACCACTGAATGGTTGGACTTTCTCCAGGGCAAATAAATCTTTATGTGAAGATAACCATTTTTGTATTGACTTGGCAGTAATGTTTAGTAGACTTTAGAAATAGGGCTCATTCAGACCCCAGAAAAAAAGTTGTTTCCTGAGACCATAAGACTTTTTTTAAAAAATGAAACAGTTCCTTTGTTCTTCTCTTTTGTCATGTGCTGCTTGAAAGACTCATAGATTTTTGCAGTTGCTCTCCCCCTCCTCCGCACATTAGTTACCACCTTCAAAGCCTCGCAGCAGTATACAGTGATGTAGAGTTTAGTGATTTGCAGGTCATTTTCAGGTTTGAAATTAATTATTACCTTGCAAATCTTTGCCAATTTCTGTTGAGAATTCTTAGTAACACACAGAGACTTGTCTGTTTCCTATGGTGGTTTATGATACCATTTGACCTAATTATTTCTAAAGCCATATGGCCTAATTTAAAAACTGAAGATTGGCTCTATATTTAGATTTCTATTAGCTTGAATATGTTATTTGTCCCCTACGATAAATACAAATGCAGGTATGGAACCAGGTTACACTGCCTCCTCCAGTGTTCATGTGAGACTTCAGAAATCCCTAAAGGTGACCTTTTTATTTATTTTTTTTTTCTGAACTATGTGAACCAGGAGGTCCCATTAACTTGGGCTGTGTCCTGGAGATTATTTCAGCAGATGTGAAGTAGCCAGTTCCGGTTGTTTTCTGTCTGAGCTGATCCTTATATGGGGTATGAACCAACCGCTTACATTTCTGGTTTCTCTGTATTACAGGCTGTTGCATCTTTCTGTCTGATTTAGATTTTATTTTTTTTAATATTATTGCCATGAAGAGTCTTGAATTTGGTTTTGCATTATATGGAATTAATACACAAATTTGGTGTGGTTTCTAACCCAAACTGACCAAACACAATATTCAAATTGAAAGATTCTACCTTTTCATTGTGTTCTACTGAGTTTAAAAACAAAATATCAGCAGTGGCTTGGTGTGTCCTTGATTTTATAGGGTAGCATCATAGTCTTGATGTTATTTAATATTTGCTATTTAATGTTCTTAACTTCCACCAGATCTTTGTTTATTAATTATTGTGTAATATTTATAACATAGGAAAGGAGGCAGCTTTCTTTCATTTCTTAAGACACTGTATTAAATCCATAGATTAGATGTTTATTTTTCAAAAGTCACATTCAAGCGTATGCATCACTTTAATGCAGAGCATGACATCACTATGACCCTACTTCCCCCACCCTTGCTCACACTGAACTCTATGATCAGGCCTGTTGGTTTGAGCAGAACTGCTCAGAAATATTTGGTTCTGAGCTGGCTGCTGCACTTCCTGTGCAAGGGTGTGAGGAGAAGCAGGGAACTGGAGAGTGCCTGTCTCCACCCACTGACCAGTGGAACTGAGCCGTTGCGTAGATGTTAGTAAGCTACGTCAGGAAAAAGGGCTTGAACAGCCTACTCCCCCATGAAGAGGTGCTCTGTTCTTGGGTACAACTAATACACAGCTCTGGGGTGCACTGCAAGGTGCTAATCCAGGTGAAAGTAATAGGCTAAAATAACGATGCAGCTTGGCCTTCTTCAATTTTTCACATGCATGTGCAAGCGTGCACACAAACACACGTGTGCATGCACACACACAGGTTGTGTCACTGGGCAAAATGAAACACAGTTCTGAACTGCGCTCAATGGCACTTCTCCTCTGGAAGTTACACTGTAATACTGTATTTGAATTTTTATAGGATCAATTTGAAACCTTCAGGGAATGTTCTGGGCTTCTTTTACCAGAAGCCTATTGATTTGTGGTGGGAAAGGAAGAAATGTGGGAGCATGTACATGGGACATCTTGCATCTGGTTAGCAGACCCAGCAGTTTTAAGCATCTCTGTAACCATCTAGAGAAAGAGAAGGATTAATGGAAGCTATTAATATCTTGTAACATAAGAGTCTCCCCCTCTCCCTGCACCCACTCAACTCTGCCCAGTCCACTCCTACCTTGCTGAGTGTTGACGTGACATGACAGAAAGAAAAACAAATGTGAATAGTGAGAGTCAGAGGGGACTTAGGCAGGTGGTGAAGAAATCTGGGCAGAGGGTGACCTGCTGCGGGACCCTGGCGCTGGGAGAAGGTAGAATAGAGTAGCACACTGAACCTATGGTATTTGACAGAGAAGGGAATGGGGTTGAACACAGAGTCCTTAACATAGGCCTGGTCTACAGCAGGAGATTAAGAGGAGTTTAAGGGTCTAAGTTCAATTTTTATAAACTATGTCTATACCCCAGCACTGAACAGCTCAATTTTGAGACTCTAATATTGACTTTCGTGATGCTGACTTCCCCCGAAGTAACTCAAGAGTTTGAAGATTGAAGTCGAACTATACAGGTGGAGACTGTGGCATTATTGTGGTCAGTTTTATTAGCTTTTAAACTATCCCACAATGGCCCTCAAGGTGTCCATTTCCAGTCATCGCTCCACCACCACCACTCTTCTCCAGGTGTTCAGGAAGTAGGAAAGAGGAACCCTGGCATATTGAATGAATTTTTTTATTATCAGCATGATGATCACGTCTAGTCACTTTAGGGAACCCAGGCATGGAACTGTCCAGAGAGCCAGGGTCTCAGTTCAGCTCCTGCCCCACCACACCGCGTGGCGGCTTGGCTGTGAGGACCAGACAGTGGCACTTGAGAGAGCGGTGTGGCATGTCCTGCGTGGGGAGAAGAGCTGAGATACTTCACATCTGTACAGGGCAGTCTCCCTCCCCCACTGGCACCATGCAGTCAGGGGGGTAGCCTGCACCTCACCATGTGGCTAACCCTTCCCCAAAGCACCATACGTTTGGTGGTCCAGCCCCCTGCCCTACCACACCACATGGCAGCTAGGCTGTGGGGGTCATGCTTGTAAGAGAGTCAGAGAAGCTTCTTGTCTGTGGCTCAAACTTCTATGGGGCAGCCCCCTCCCCCACAGGTGCCATGCAGTTGAGGGGGGTCTAGCTGCCACTCAAATACACCACATGGCTAACCTCTGCCGCACCACTCCACATGCCAGCAGGGCAGTGAGGAGCATGCTTTCCAGACAGCAGCATGTCCTGGCCTGCATGAGGTGAAGGCTCCTCAAGTGAGAGGGGGCTGTTGCCAGGAGGAAGGCTGTCTGCGTGGCAAAGATTTTGGGGGGCTGGCTGGCCCCTGTAAGGCAACACACCATGTGGGGAAGGCTCCCCTGGTGGGGCCACACCTATATTTTGATAACTGCTCCATGTTATCTGGTATCTCAGCTGCCAAGTGTAGATACACCCATAGAGAGAAGGAGCAAAGGGCTAGGAGGGAGGTAATAGACTCATAGAGCCCCTGAATTCGGGTGGGGGTAAAATGGGGAACACGTGTGTACTGGGGTTCACAGAGGAACTGTTTTGAGGGAAGGGGTGAGGTTACAAAGAGCCCCTGAAATAGAAGGGGTTGAGATGCTGCACCCACACAATGTCTCACTGAAAGCAACACAGTTTCATGCTGGCATGTCTGTTAACTGTCAGGCAAGATTTTTTGCAGGACAGACTTCAATTTCACTTTACAAACCTTTGCCTATGAAGTTTAAATTCAGGCTTCACGCACACCCAAGTGGATGGTAAATGAAAAGCAGATTTGGGTTTGGTTTTGATTTTTAATTTTTTTTTCTGGTGTATTAGTAACTGGAAAACACATTGCAAATCTAGTTGGGCACAAGCAGGTGCACTATCATGTATGGTCTTTTTTTTTCCCTATTGAATTCTTTCTCTGTCATGCAGTTTCTCTCCCTTTTTCATTGTAGCATATCTACACTGAACCACCCTTCCAGAAAGGGCATGCTAATGAGAACATTAAAATAAGGGGTGGATTTAAATATATTGTGGCTCATTTGCATATTCTCATGAGATCTTGCTTCCGGAAGAAGCTTTTCCAGAAGCAAAAGCTGCCTTGTAGACAATTCCTTTGGAAGGAACCTCACCTTCCGGGAGAACCCTTATTCCTCAGATGTTCCTTCCGAAGGAACCCCATCTACATGGCAGCTTTTGCTTCTGGAAAAGGCTCTTCTGTCTCATGGGAATATGCAAATTAGGTGTGAGATAGTTAAATCTACACCTCCTCTGACTGACAGACTCATCTTTGCTCATTAGCATGCCCCTGTTGGACGGGTGGTGCAGTGTGCCCTTTTCTCTTTCTGCCTTTCCTATCCTCTATTTTAACTCTTTGTCCTCATTCTCTGTCTATTTGTTTTAATTTCCCCCAGTAGTGGGCTCTGATCCAAATACATTCTGAGTTTAACATTTCACCTTTTAATGTTCTGGTGGGCTTAAAACCAAGAAAAGTGAATTTTCTCATCTTTAATTGTTCAGGTTGTGCTGATAAAGCTATCTGACAATGAAGAACAATGATATCATAGGGGCAGCCCATTTTCAACCTTCTAAAATCTAAAGGCAGACATGAATAATGAAAACCTTCCATGCCTTAAAAGTTCTTGATTTCCAAGTTGAAGTGGAAACCTGACAAGGGCATCGTGAGAGAAGCCCAAGCTTATTGTGTCAATCAAATCTCTTATTTCCATTCTCCCTCTTTTCCCACTCCCCTCCCCTTTAACGCAGCACCTCCTTTGACTCTAAAGCTGCACGTAGAAGTACAGGAGCTCGAGCACTAAGGGCAAAAGTCAGCCAAGAATGGAAAGTGTGGGGCTGACTGACAAACTGTAATGCATATCAGTCTCTCTGCTAGGACTTTTGTTAGGTTCATGCTGCTGTAGACTAAGCCAGCGGGAACCAACAGCAAATATCTTGCTGCACTGGTCAGATGAGCACAGCAGACGGGTGAAGGCATTTTTCTCGGGAGGCACACCTCTTCTGTTTGCTGTAATATGTTCACTTGATGCATAGTTCCTAGGAAAACACTGGGTTCCTGTTGTCCTTTATTCCTCATTTTTTTTAATTGTTGGGGTTTGTTTGTGGGGTCTTTTTCAACATTTTGACTATGTTACAAAGGATTCATCCATTTTCAGCTCCTTTTGCCAGAAACAACCTGAAAACTTGCGCTCGTAGTTTCCTCCTTCTGAGCAAAATGCAATCTAATGCTCACTCGTAATCATACGTGATGCCATGAGCAGTAAACATACTGGCTATGGCTACACTAGAGAGTTTTGTCAATGCACAAAATGCGTTTTGTTGACAGTGTGTTGACAAAACTCATCACTTCCCTCAACAACTTTCTGCCTCTCCCAGATGAGGAAGAGCACTTTTGTCCACAGATTCTGTAGACACAAAAGCTGTGTGGATGTTCTGGGGGGAGCCTTCTGTCAACACACAGGGCTTCTGGTTCACTGAGCTGCCCTGCTTGCGGAGCTTCCAGTCCACTGTTCTGTCTCGAAAGGGCTGGGCAGTCCAGCCTCTTGCTGTTGACAAAGCGGATCGCTCTTTTGATCCACTTGTGTACGTGGCCATGATCTGTTGACAGATGCTTTGTCAGAAAATCTCTTCCGACAGAAATGTCTATTCACAGATGCGTCTAGTGTAACCGTAGCCACCATGCCAGACTGTGGCATGCAGGAGTTCTGACCAAGCCTTTGCTGCCACCATGTGGTGCAAGTCTGAAGTACAGACACTCACTGCATTTGAGGCCTCCTGTGAAACTCATTCCAAAAAAATATATATATATCCAGCACTCAGATTACGGCCATGGGCTATGGCGTTCAAAAGTAACAGTCTAAAGTAGGCTCTTAAACATGTGTTAGGTACTAAATAAGTGATCTACTTTTCCAACTTCCGGAGCACCCAGGAACTCCAGCTGTAGTTACTGGAAACAGTTGGGTGCTTAACACTTATTTAGGTATCTAAATATAGATTTAGGAGCCTTAGTTGGCCTTGATATTTTAAAGTCTTGATGTTTTTGCATTTCAGTGATGTGCGTAATTCTACTGATGGGAAATATTTATGGCTACCTCTGTTCTCATGTCAGTCAGTGATAACACTGAGTACTTTTGAAAACCTCACTTTAGTTTTGATTTTACCCAGAATTCCAGTTTTCAGTACTTGGAATTGGCTTGATGTGTGTTTAGTAGTAGCAGCTGCTGACTACATTGGTGCCCCGGGAGTTGTGTCCAGCAGTGGATTGTAAATCCCCGCAGTGGACAGCATTATTGCTCACCAGAGGTTACTTCTTTCAGTTCAAATGGCAATAGTTCTCTCTGTAAATGTAAGAATTACAGTAAATGTGTATTCTATTGCAACAGGGACCCTGTGCAGCCCACAGCACAGGTTCTGGGGCAGTATCTCCTTCCCTTGCTGCATGCACACTAAAGAAGCAGAAAGCTTATGCTCATCTTCATTCAGGAATTTAATTTCTTAGTTCCCCAGGCCTCAGCTGCTGCTCTATTCCCTGTGCAGCCTCGTTGCCCATCCTGTCCTTCTGGCTTATCCTGCCCTTTGGTTGTAAGTAGGGACCTAGCTCTTTCTCCCTGCCCACACACTTGTGCCTGGCTGGACTGAAGAGTGAAAGAAGAGCAGACTGTTACTCTTGGTTTCTGTCCGGAGGCAAAGAGAAGCTACACTAGTGCTCACTCACCCCTTCCTGGATGTTCAGATGCATCTGTTTGAGCAACCAGCAAAGAGGTAAATCCCTAGTGGGAGTTAGGCCTGGGGATGCCTTGGCTGCCCAGGGATGTTAAAACTGGCAGGGCTAGATGGAGAGGGGAGGAGAAGGATGGAGACAGGGGTGCTCCCTCCCTTCCTTCTTCTCTTCCTACACAGAGCAGCTGGTGCTGTGCCGAATCAATGTCCAGAAACCTTTTCTGGCTGCAGGGGAAGGACTTGGCATGGGGAGAGGTCTGGGTGTGGGGGATGAGGCTCAGTGGGGTGGGGATTCTAAATGCATGAGGTCTGGGCAGATGGAAAACAGATGCTTCTACAGTGACCCGTTTCCCATCTCACGCACCTGAAATCCTCATCTACCCAGCCCCCTGCTTCCAGAAACCCCCACTGAGTCCTCTGAAACCAAGCTCCCTGACCTCCTAAAATTCACCTCCTGCATCAGGGGCTTCCCACATCCTAACCTCCCCCTACCCAGAACACCCCTCCACTCTGAGACCCCCACACTCAACCTCAAGCCTCATCAGGACCCCATCCACAAAAGCTCCCCTCTTTAAGCCCCCAATCCCCCACCCTTCTGAGTCTCACCACCTGCATGAGAAATCCTCCACACCAAGACCTCCACCCCACTGAACCTCACCCAGCTGCACCTCATCCTTGCAGGCCCCCGAGTCACTAATCACCTTCAGCTGCACTCCCCTGTAGAATCCATTTCCCCCACCACCCAGAAACCTGTACAGTGTCCCTGTGCACCCAGATTACCACCCACACACCTCGACCTCCCACACAGCTTAACATTTTTTAAAATTTTGCCAGGTTATGCACATTTTATTTGTTGAAATAACAGAACCATTGTAAGTTATATTGGTAATTTATTGCAAAATACTTGCTAGCAAATAATGGAAAGTGGTGTGATTATGTTGTATTATTCTTACACATAAAAAATACAGACATTTTGCAGAATTTTAAAATACTGTGGGCTGTATTTTTAATTTCTGATGCAGAATTCCCTCAGGAGTAAACTTAATTCAGTGAATTGCCCCTTGTACAGAACATGCAGCAGGTGCAGATGGGTCCAAGCAAGGCAGAGAGACTCAACAAATGTTGGGAGCCTGACTGCAGCAAATAATGTATTATTCTTTATCTTGGACAAATAACATACTCCAATGATGCAGAATCCTGGGTCCACGGAGCCTTGTGTGAGGTAATTGAGACAAGTGACGTGCCTTGGAACCAGCGTATCAAGTTCTTTGCAAATGCAGCTTGGCATCCATTAGCCTCAGTTGACACCTCCAAGGTTTTATTTAAAACCATAACTGTAGAAGTATAATTTTTTGTAATAATACGAGATTTTAGAACTCAGTCCTGGGATAAAAAGTGACTTCTGTGGAAAATCCATGGAAGACTAACTCTAGCCTTTGAAAAAATGGAGAAGAGAGAAAATTAACCTTCTGATCAATTCTCTTTTTATCCCGTCTGCAACCCTTCTACTGTTGTTCATTTTTTATACCTAAAATCTGCAGAACACCCCCAGAAATTAGTGTCACAATCGGGATCATCAGAGAGGCAACAAGAAAACATCCAGACCCTCCAAACTAACACTTTTGTTCTGAGAACTAAAAGGTCAGGACGCCATTTTTGGCCAACTGCCATTTTACTGAACTCATCTGGTTTTCCCTCTTGTCAGTTGCCTCTGACATACAATTTAACGTGAAATATTCTTCGTGTCTCACTGTTCTCTGATTAGTTTGGCCTTCTGTCTTTTCTTCAGCTTTTACCTATCACTCCCTGTGGAGAGTTTTCTGAGTCATCCTAGCCTCGGCCAATGCAGTATGTGCTGAGATTATTTTTTTATTCCTCTAAAGTTATAAAATGCACCTATTGCATCCCCTGTGAAAACAAACAAATGATTTCAAACAAACAATACCTTCCTGCCTGCCCTGCCAGACAGAATTTATACCTTTGACATCATTTTCTCTACTCTTAAATCTGTAAAGTCTGCCAAAGTAGATTAGTTGATTCTCCCTGACAAGAAAACACATTTCAGAATGCAGAGGCCATCAGAGATGGGAACCCCAGGGGAAATCCCACAGAGAATCAGAGGACTAGAAGGGGCCTTGTGAGGTTATCAAGCGCAGTCCCCTGCACTCACAGAATGAAAAAGTATTTTCTAGACCATCCCTGACAGGTTTGAGGTCTAGCCTGCTCTTAAAAATCTCCAGTGATGGAGATTCCACAACCTCCCTGGGACATTTAGTCCAGTGCTTAGCCATGCTGACAGATGGGAAGTTCTTCCTACTGTCCAGTCTACACTTCCTTTACTGCAATTTTAAGATCATTGCTTCTTTTCCTACCCTCAGAGATGAGTCAGAATTTTTTTCCTCCTTCTTGTAATAACCTTGCATATATCATGTCCCTTCTCACTCTTCTGCATGCTAAAGAAACACATTTTTTCAGTCTTCTCTCATAATTCATGTTTTCTAGATCTGTAATTGTAAACCACTGATAACTACTCTCGGAACAGTTTTCCAACAAGTTGTGCACTCACCTTATAGTAGCTCCATCCAGGTTGTATTTATGAGAAGCTTATGTAAGGTAGGACCAAAAGCCTTACTAAAGTCAAGATATACCCCATTCAACCACTTCTCCCCATCCACAGAGCTTTTTAACATGTAAAAGAAGGCTACTCTATTTGGTTGGTTTCAGTCATTTTGTTCTTGAGAAATGGAAATGAGAAATCCAAATGACACCTATCAGTACTTTAGGGATTAGACTTGTCTGATGACTTTGTATTGGTAACTGTGCTGTCTCCCTTGAAATACCGTGATAGCCATCCCCAAGACCTCCTATAATATGTGGTCGGCCCAAGTTTGAATCCATGTCATGCCAACAGTAATTCTGCACTTTTATATACAAATTGTCAATTTTGTTTTCCCTTCCCTAACTTCTGTCTATTTGTGTTTTCTTGCCCTGTAAGCTCCTTGGGCAGGGACTAGCTCCTCTTAAATTTCACGGAAAGCACCTATCCACTATGCATATGATCATAAACAACTAATTATAATCAGATTGGTGCAGAGGTAGTCTACAGAAACTAAGCCACTGCACACTGGACAGGGAAAGATGGAAGGAAGTAGTGAGGGAGGCATCAGACGCCAATGGGTGCTGAGCCCATGCTTGTTGTTAATGATGATGGCTACACAGAGGCTACGGTTACACTGGTGAGTTTTGTTGGCAAAACTGGGGCTTTGTTAACAAAATTCATGGAGCATGTACACACAAAATGAATTTTGTCAACATCAGCTGTCTACATGAGAGCTGCGTAGACACTCTGGGACCCCTTTTGTCGACAGAGCAGGTCAAAAGATCAATCCACTTTTATGTGTAGACAAGCTCTGTTAACAGAAGTGTTGTCAGAACATCTCTTCCGACAGTAACTTCTAGAGACGGATCACTGTAGTGTAACTGTAGCCAACGTGTTTCCTTTGAAGCATTGCAGGAAAGGTTCCAGAAAAGCATCTGACCCTAAAATAATGGTACTGATTGTGCAAATGTCACCAGAAGGCAGGGCTCTCCCTGAGGAGAATAAGGAAAACTCTATGGCCAGTGGTGTTGATCCAGAACCTCAGATTTTATGGCCAAAGGTTTTGGTGAAGGCTAATGCATGGTTTGTTAATTCCTGGCTACCCTGAACAAGTGTGTGACTTGGCTGGCATTCAAAGCCAACAAAGACCCCACCAAGTGAGGCTGACAGTCTACAAGGAGCAACAAGAACAGGAAAAGGCCTGCAGGATGAGACACCTGTAGGAGGTGAGTATCCCACATCACAAGTCCTCAAGTCCAGATTGTGCTAGATCATGATTAGGACCCGAGTATTGAACCCACCCCTGCGAAGTCCTTCAGATGGCATTCTTAGATGCTGGGTCAATGAGATGCAGTGATCTAGCTTCCCACCTAACAACAATTATATTGCTAAAAGCCAACAGGTTTCCTGCTATGATAGTCCAGGCCCTTGACTGGATGGACAAACAGCTCTCTCACTGAATGCCTTGACTATATACAGACCCCAACAGGAAGAGGAAGCTGCCTGAGCAACATAGCATTGACTGCTGATTGCCACCTTGTCTTGCTGTCTCCATCACCCGCCTTGCTGCTTTGCTGCTTCACTTGACCCTGCTGCACCATCTCAGCCCACTGAGTTGGTTGCTTGGATTGGATCTTCTAAATACTGACCTCTGCAAGAATTCACACTTTTGCCCCCCACCATCTCCCTGCCACTGATATGGATTAGCCTTCCAGCTACCCACACACATTTGACTACTGCTCTATAGTGTCCCTAAGCCTGCCTTGGCCAACAAATATTCCAGTCACTCGTGGTCCATGGCCAGCATATATATGCCAATACTCAGATGCTTTCAGCTCTTTGATTCTGTTAGGTACACTTTGTACAGAGTAGGTTGCAGGCCAGGCTAGATTATCAGATATGGACTGGCCGTAGAACTTTCTGGCTGTGCCTACACATGCCACTTCTTCCGGAAGAGGCATGGTAATGAGTCGTCTGGCAGAAGCTAATGAGGCATGGATGTACATTTCCTGAACCTCATCAGCATATGGGCACGTGGTTCGGAGTCTGGAAGAAACTCTTCCAGACTCCAAAATACATGCGCAGATGCGCGGCCCGCAGGGATCTTCTGGAAGGAAACCCTCATTCTGGAGGCCCCTTCTTCCTCAAAATTTGCAGATGGAGATTGGCAAGCGTCCTCCCAGGGTGCACCCCACAGGCCCTTTTTGACCTTGTGGGCCATCCGTGAAATGCAAGGGCAGGCCGTGGGACATCCTACTAGGGTTCCTGGCACTCCCCAGGTGCCGAGGGTGGCACCGTCGGCATCATTGGGGGCGCCTCCAGGGGAACAATCTCAGGGGCTGACGGTGCCAGAAGCCCCTTTGGTGAGCTCAGCACCAACACCAGCACCATCACAATTGGCACCAACTCAAATTTGGGTATCACCTTTGCAAGCACCAGGAACCATGGCACCATCGATAATGGCACCAGCAAGCCCAGCGCAATCCCATGTGCCAAACTACCCTAGCATGCCCACAATGCAGCCTACACTGTTATGGGGCACTCCACCCCAGGTGCCGAGCACGGCACTGCAGACCACGGTGCTGGGGACTCAAACAGAGGAACTTGAACCCCTCTTGAAGATGGCCATGGAAGGTGCAGGGGTGTTGTCCTTGTCCTCCCTAGATAAGACCTTGGACAGATCCTCAGGAGGATGGAGGATGGAGGATGGCAGGGCATACCAGCAGTTACTATGCAGGGTAGCCCAGGGCCTAGGAGTGCCGGCAGAGGAAGTTAGGGACAAAAAGGACCCAGTGACAGATGCTCCCTCAGCATCTGGGCCCACGAGGATAGCACTGCTCATTATTGAAACAATTGCCCATATGGCAAAGACGGTGTGGCAGACCCTGGCCTCTGCCCTACCCACAACCAGAAGTAAAGAGCACCAGTACTTCGCTCCTGCCCAGGGCAATGAGCACCTTTTTACCTACCCTTCCCCTGACTCCCTTGTTGTGGATGCAGCGAATCACAGGGAGAGACAAGGGGTTCAAGGCCCTTCCCCTAAAAACAGAGAGGCCAAATGCCTAGGCTTATTTGGCAAGATTGGTGGCCTTCAGTTAAGGATTGCTAACCAGCAGGCTCTGGTGAGCAGATATGCATATAACACGGCCAGGTGGCACAGAACGTGCAGCTGATACAACGGACCTTCGTCACTCTCAGTCTCATAGTAAACAAAGCAAAGTCACTGCTGACTCCTACTTAAGCCATGGAGTTTGTAGGCGCCCTGCTGGGGGTGGGGCAAGCCAGGGCCTTCCTGCCTCAGAGCAGGTTTCAGGCTATGGCATCTTGCATCCATGAATTGATCAAGTTCCCCACCACAACAGCCAGAGACTGCCTCAGGTTGTTGGGTCACATGGCGGCATGCACGTTCATAGTCCAGCATGCCAGATTACAGATGCGTCCCTTCCAATTGTGGGTTGCCTCAGTGTACTGGCCTGTCAGGGACAACATAGACACATGGACTACACGCTTCTAGCTTCCATCCTGCACACATAACTAGATCCATTGTTTACAGTCAAGCCCTTAGGTACCATCTTATTTGCTCTGATCCTACTGACAGAGACCAAAAACGACAAGATCTTTACCAAATATTCATAAACCTGAATTACCCAACAGGAAAAATAAAAAAAAACAAATTGACAGGGCCAGACAAATAACCAGAGACCAGCTACTCCAAGATAGGGCCAAAAAAGCCAAGAACAGAACACCACTGGTCATCACCTACAGCCCCCAGCTCAAACCACTGCAATGAAATATTAAAGACCTACAACCTATCCTTAATCAGGATGCCACACTCCAGAAGGCCCTAGACGACAGGCCTGTTCTCTCCTACAGACAACCTCCCAGCCTTATGAGGATTCTTACCAACAGCCACAGTCTATACCGCAGGAGCACCAATCCTGGAACTTTTCCTTGCAACAAAGCCTGCTGCCACCTTTGTGCACATATCTGTTCTGGAGATACCATCACTGGACCTAACCAGGTTATTCACAGAATCACAGGCACATTCTCATGTTCCTCAGCTATCATTATATATGCCATCATGTGCCAACAATGTCCAGATGCTTTGTATATTGGACAGACTTCAAACTCTCTCAGACAAAGAGTTAACATAACACAAAACACATAAAAACACTGCTGATCCATAAACTGGTCAGCCAACATTTTAATGGGGTGGCCCATTCTGTTAATGACTTAAAAGGCTGCATCTTACTGAAGAGGAATTTTCACAACACTCTTGAAAGAGAGGCTGCTGAACTCTCTTTTCTATTCAAATTCAACACATTAACACATGGTTCAAACCGGGCTGTGAATTTTCTGGGTCATTATAGGGGCTCTTTGGCATACTCGGCTTAATTAAATTCTTAACTACCCACCCCCGGCCCCTCTGCTCTCTGATTTGCTCACCGTGATCATTTTTCTTCTGATTTGTCCACCTTGTTTACTATTTTTGTTTCCCTGTTTCTTAAATATTGAGTCTGTTCTGGTCTGTCTATGGTCTGAAGAAGTGGGTCTGTCCCACGAAAGCTCACCTAATAAATAATTTTGTTAGTCTTTAAAGTGCTACCTGACTGCTTTTTTGTTTTGATAGTATATAGACTAGCACGGCTCCCTCTCTGTTACTATAGCTGCATTAGTTGCAGTCGCTCCACAAGTGCTTTTGACACTACACTGGCAGCTGGACGCCAGGTTGGTCTGCACAGGAGTGCCCTTCAACCCTCCACAACCCTCCCTCTCTATATGCACAGATGCCTCAGACTTGGGCTGGGGGGATGCATGTGGGGGAGTGCTGGACCCAGGCCCTGTGGAGCAAGGAGGACACCCCGCTCCACTTAAATGTGTGAGAACTCAGAGCCACGCGGCTGCCATGTGAAGTGTTCCAAAGCAATTTAAGGGGTCAGTGTGTTGCCGTGAGTACAGACAATACCACAGCAACGTATTATATAAAGAAGCAAGGGGGCTCAGGCTCCTCTCTCCTGTGTCCTGAGGCCCTCACACTCTGGGAGTTTTGCATTCAGCATCAAATTCTCCTGAAAGCGTATTGCCTACATGTGGCCCAGAACTCCCTGGCAGACTGTCTCAGCAGGTCTTTCATGGGCCACAAGTGGTCACTACATCCGGAAGTGCTGCATTCATCTTCCAGAAGTGGGGATGTCCCCAGGTAGACCTACTTGCCACTCATCTCAAAGCAAAGTGCTGGACATTATGCTCTTACAATAATCAAAGCCTGGGCTCCTGAACAGATGCCTTCAGCATTCACTGGTCAGGCCCTCTGCTTTACACCTTCCCTCCGTTGCCACTCATCCACTGGACCTTACTCAAAATTTGGTCAGACTGGGCATCGGTCATCCTGGTAGCCCCAGAGTGGGCTCAACAACTCCGGTACTCAACCCTCTTAGAGCTGTCTGTCTGCAACTCAGCGGCACTCCCATTATGCCCAGACCTGTTGACGCAGGAGGAGGGAAGGCTGCAGCACCCCAATCGCCAAGCGCTACAGCTCACAGCGTGGACACGCCATAGCTGAGGGAGGTGGAGCTCTCGTGCTTGGAGCCTGTGAAAGACATGCTGTTAGACAGCAGAAAGCCCTCCACAAGGGCAACATATGTAGCCAAATGGAAAAGATTGTCTATCTGGGCAACTCAAAAGGGATTATCCTTGGTGCAGACCCTGATACCGATTATTCTGGACTACTTGTTGCTCCTGAGCCAGAAAAGGTTGTCACTATCCTCTGCCAAGCTGCACTCAGCAGCCATTTCAGCCTTTCAACCTGGGCAAGGGATGTTGTTGGTCTTTTCAAACCCCATGGTAAAAAGGTTCATGAGGGAACTGGAAAGGGTCAAGCTGCAGGTGCAACCCCCTCTGCCAGTGTGAGACCTCAGTCTGGTATTGTCAAAGCTTATGGGGGCCTCTTTCACACCCCTTGCCTCCTGCTGCCTCTTATTTCTCAGTTACAAAACAGCATTCTTGATGGCCATTACCTTGGCCAGGAGGGTGTCGGAACTAAGGGCTTTCTTGGTGGACCCACTCTACAGTGTTCCACAAGGATAAGGTCAGGTTGAGACCCCCTCCCCCCCAGCATACCTGCCAAAGGTTGTCTCCCCCTTTCATGTCAACCAGGACATTGCCTTACCATTTTTTTACCCAAAACCTCATGCCTCCTCTAATGAGCAAAGTTTACAGACTTTGGAGGTTCGAAAGGTGCTGGCCTTCTATATGGACAGGACCAGACCCTTCAGAAAGTCTCAACAGCTGTTTGTTGCGGTGGCAAACAAGATGAAGGGTCTTCTGGTCTCTTCCCAGTGGATCTCCTCCTGGATAGTGGCCTGTATCAAAGAGTGTTACAAGCTGGCAGGGATCCCCATCTCCCGATCAGAGCTCACTCTACCAGAGCACAGGCTTCCTCAATGGCATAGTTAGCCAGGGTTCCTATCCAGAACATCTGTAGGGCGGCTACCTGGTCCTCAATTCATTCATTTACAGTGCATTGCATTTTAACTCAGCATGCACGGGAGGACGCTGCAGTGGGTAGGGCTGTCCTGCATTCCTTTCGGGGCTCTGACTCCATCTCCTAAGCACTGGCTTCTCTTCACCCAACTTGGAATGCACATGAACAATCACTCAAAGCAGACAAGACAGTTACCTGTTCTGTAACTGGTGTTCTTTGAGATCTGTTGGTCACGTCCATTCCAAAACCCTCCCACCTTCCCCACTGTCAGAGTAGCTGGCAAGAAGGAACTGAATTGGGGGGCGGGCCAGGTGGTGCATAGATGGGTCACCATGTAGGTGCCACTCTAGGGGACGCCGCACCAACCCTATGGCTACTGGCTAGGGCAAAAAGCTTCCAGTGACTGGGCACGCCCCAGCGCACACCCAACTTGGAATACACATGAGCAACACATCTCGAAGAACACCAGTTACAAAACAGGTAACTGTCTTTTACACTTCAACCTCTGCAGCAGTGCAGTCAGTTCTCAGAAAAGTGGATGCACTTTCTATTTGTCATTACTTTACATGAATCATGGGCACTGCAGAGAAACAAATCTACTGAACCTTCTTGAACTACCTGCCTCCATGTTGAGTAGAACATGCCTTGTTTCCATTTGTAAGGCTCTGAATGTGTTCTTTCCTGTCATTGACACCGTGAGACAGGAAGCCCCATTTTGAGATGACTTTGCATTAATCCTGATTCTTCACTGAGAGTGAGCATAGCTCAGATAGACTGCGTCTACACGTGCATGCTACTTCGAAGTAGCGGCACTAACTTCGAAATAGCGCCCGTCGCGGCTACACGCGTCGGGCGCTATTTCGAAGTTAACTTCGATGTTAGGCGGCGAGACGTTGAAGTCGCTAACCTCATGAGGAGATAGGAATAGCGCCCTACTTCGAAGTTCAACGTCGAAGTAGGGACCGTGTAGACGATCCGTGTCCCGCAACGTCGAAATTGCTGGGTCCTCCATGGCGGCCATCAGCTGGGGGGTTGAGAGATGCTCTCTCTCCAGCCCCTGCGGGGCTCTATGGTCACCGTGGGCAGCAGCCCTTAGCCCAGGGCTTCTGGCTGCTTCTGCGGCAGCTGGGGATCTATGCTGCAGGCACAGGGTCTGCAACCAGTTGTCAGCTCTGTGTATCTTGTGTTGTTTAGTGCAACTGTGTCTGGGAGGGGCCCTTTAAGGGAGCGGCTTGCTGTTGAGTCCGCCCTGTGACCCTGTCTGCAGCTGTGCCTGGCATCCCTATTTCGATGTGTGCTACTTTGACGTGTAGACGTTCCCTCGCTGTGCCTATTTCGATGTTGGGCTGAGCAACATCGAAGTTGAACATCGACGTTGCCAGCCCTGGAGGACGTGTAGAAATAAGCTATTTCGATGTTGGCTGCACGTGTAGACGTAGCCATAGAGTGCCAGCCCCAGACTGCTGTCTCCTGTCCTCATCTGCTTCTACCTGTCAGAAAATGGAGCGCAAAAGGGCTAGTTTGACACCACCAGTGTAGATCATGCTGGCAGCGTGTGAAGCCTGGTGCAATTCAGCTGCACCACTCCTTTTCCAGTCCCCACTTCTGACAAGCTCTTAATCCACCCAGACAAAATACACACCCTGATCTCAGAGGCAGTAAATTATAGGAGCCCAGAGCTCCACCAATAGTCAGGCACATAGGCATGGCTCCAGCAGCGTTCAGGCCTATATTTTCTGAGCCATCCTATCCAGATGACTGACTGGAGCAACTGCCCCAGGCCCTGCACTCTGTGGGAATGTGGGGTGCAGGGTGGTCTGGAAGTTATCGGGGAGCCTGGGTGGGGTGGAAGCAGGACATGAAGAATGGAGACCATTGAAGGCAATGAGCGTTAGTGGTAGGGCAGACATGCAGGGGGCGCTGAGGGCAATGGGTGGTGGCAGGCAGGGCAGTCTCTAGAGGAGTGTTGGGTCCAGTACAACAACCCCACCTCTGCCTCACTCCACCCCTTTCCCCAAGGCTCTTCCCACTTCTCCCAAGCCTCTATACTAGCCCTGCTTCTTTCCAGCTTCTGCCCCCTCTTCTGAGTGATGCAGGGAGCCAGTGAGGCAGAGCGTAGCAGAGCAGGCTGGGATCAGGTCACTCACTGCTGCTGGTGCCCCTCTGCCTCAGGTCCTGCCCTCACTCCACCCCTTCCTTCCATCCTGTGACCCCATCTCACCCTCACTCAACCCCTCCCTCCAAACCCCTGTCGCTACCCTGCTTATTCCTCGTTTCTGTGCGTTCCCCTGAGTGACGCCAGGAGCCAGCCAAGAGGCTGGGGCCAGGTTGCTCACTGCTGCAAAACCCCCACCACCACCCCGCAAGCCCTCAAGATCACCCTGGAACTCTGTGTTCCCCTGAAGTCCAGAGCCTCCCAAACTACAGGGCACAGTGAGGTTGCCCCAGACCATCCTATTGACAGGATGGCTCTGCTTGGAGCCATTCTGGGCACCTCCAAAAACTATAGAAAATCTGATGCCTATGCCTGACCTTTCTCCTCTTTATGCCAGCAGCAGAAGAGGCAGAGGTGAAATTGAACTGAGGTTATGGCTAAACAGCAAAGTTATTCTAAATAATTCTGTGAGCGTCTACACAAAGCAACTGCTATTTCCAAGTATTTTCTAAAGAATTTTGAAATAGCGGTTGCCTTATTTCAAAATTGGTAAACCTCATTGTAGGAGGACTACCGCCTGTGTTGAAATAGGTATTTTAAAATAAGGGCTGTGCAGACAGGAAATAGAGCCTATTTCAAAATAAGCCATAGCGCATCCAATGGCTCTATTTTGAAATCGGCTCTATTGTGTGTAGCTACTCTGTTTCGACATAGCTGAGCGCTATTTCAAAATGTATTTGCTGTGCAGTTGCGCTATTTTGGAATAAATTATTCCAGAATAGTTTATCTCAGAATAAAGCCACCATGTAAACATAGCCTTAGTGGGCCAGAGAAACCAACTGATTACATCTTTTCCCTATTTGTTATAGTTGTCATGCCTTTTTGCACATTAATGTTCATACCCGAATGCCCACTTAAGAATCTAGACTAAGATTTTAAAAAAATGTCTGCCCAAAATTTTGCCTAAAATTTAAACTTCTAAATCCATCTTTCAGCACCTGAATGGCTACGTCTACACGTGCACGCTACATCGAAATAGCTTATTTCGATGTAGCGACATCAAAATAGTCTATTTCGATGAATAACGTCTACACATCCTCCAGGGCTGGCAACGTCGACGTTCAACTTCGACGTTGGGCAGCACCACATTGAAATAGGCACTGCGAGGGAACATCTACACGCCAAAGTAGCACACATCGAAATAAGGGTGCCAGGAACAGCTGTAGACAGGGTCACAGGGCGGACTCAACAGCAAGCCTCTCCCTTAAAGGGCCCCTCCCAGACACAGTTGCACTAAACAACACAAGATCCACAGAGCCGACAACTGGTTGCAGACCCTGTGCCTGCAGCATGGATCCCCAGCTGCTAGAGCAGCAGCCAGAAGCCCTGGGCTAAGGGCTGCTGCACATGATGACCATAGAGCCCCGCAGGGGCTGGAGAGAGAGCGTCTCTCAACCCCTCAGCTGATGGCCGCCATGGCAGACCCCGCTATTTCGATGTTGCAGGACGCAGATCGTCTACACGTGCCCTACTTTGACGTTCAACTTCGAAGTAGGGCACTATTCCCATCCCCTCATGGGGTTAGCGACTTCGATGTCTCGCCACCTAACGTCGATTTCAACTTTGAAATAGCACCCAACACGTGTAGGCGTGACGGGCGCTATTTCAAAGTTCGCACTGCTACTTCGAAGTAGCATGCACATGTAGACACGGCCAATGTGTGTCTGGATTTTCAAAGATTCTCTTGGTTTGTTGTTGGAATTTAATTTTTTTCTCAGCAGCTCCAAGAGAAGTTCATAGGATTATTACTTCTCAGATTTTAGATAGGATCATTTATAAATCTTGTCCTAAGAAAAATGTATGAAAATTGCTCTGAAATTTCCTTGAGCAAATTATCTTCCTTTGATAGGTCAGAGAAAAAAAAGAAACAGCAAAGTAAGAGTATACAGAAAACAAATAGTGATGGAAATAGGATGCTTTAAAAATGTAGCTCTGCTACAGTGTGAAAAAGTGTCAGAATGATTGAACTGGAGATAAAGTGCTCTCTTCATGAAAAGGAAGAATTAATAATTCTCCTCACATTGCACCTTGCAACCATAATCTGACTTGAGCGCCTCTGTATGAGAGAGATTTTCAATCTCCATAGCCTTTCAGACTTTGGCCTATTATCTGAGGCTTTTAGCAGAGATACTAACCTGCAATAATGTCCCATAATAATGCAGTGATGAAAATAGCTTGCAATTAGTGGGATATGTATAAACCATGTAAAAGTGAAATAACCTCCCTTTTCCCAGCAGCCAGGGATCACCATACAAACCAGTAGCAACAAAGACCAGAATTTGATCCACAAAGCTCTCTACACATATACAAATGCAGACATTTGGGACTGGAAGGGACCTGAATGTCTCTCTAGTGCAGTTCCTTTCACCGAGCCAGGGTTAAGTATTATCTAGATCATTCTTGCCAAGTGTTTGTTTAACCTGTTGTTTAAAAACCTCCAATGACGAAGATTCTATAACCTTCCTTTGTAATTTGTTCCAGTGCTTAAAATTTGGATTTTTTTTCCTTAATCTTTAACCTGAAATATCCCTTGCTGAATTTAAGTCCAGGACTTCTTGTCCTGCGCTCAGTAGATAAGCAGAACCTTTTGTCACACTCCTCTGCTTGACATCCACAGTCGGCTCTTGGTCCAGTTAGTCCATTACTGCCATCGACAGCATTGCAGCTGGAAAGGCCCCTGGTCAGGTAGGTATACCACCAGAGGTAATCCAATGTGCCACGGACACACTCCTGGAACCCCTGCATGAGCTACTGTGCCTGTGCTGGAAAGAGGGTGAGGTTCCACAGGATATGCGTGACGCTAACATTGTAACGTTGTATAAGAACAAAGGAGACAGAAGCGACTGCAACAACTACCATGGAATCTCCCTCCTAAGTGTCACTGGTAAACTGTTCGCTCATGTCATCCTTGGCAGACTCCAGAAGATTGCTGAGAGGGTGTACCCCGAATCGCAGTGCGGATTCCGCACAGAGAGGTCTACCGTTGATATGGTCTTCTCTCTAAGGCAGCTGCAGGAGAAGTGCAGGGAGCAGAGAAAGCCACTCTACATAGCCTTCATCGACTTGACCAAGGCTTTTGACTTGGTCAGCAGGGATGGTCTGTTCAAACTGCTCCACAAGATAGGCTGTCCTCCATGATTACTGAAGATGATCCAGTCGTTCCACGAAAACATGAGAGGAACCATCCAATATGACGGCGCATTATCGGATGCTTTCAGAATCAGGAGCGGCATCAAACAAGGATGCGTGCTTGCTCCGACATTGTTTGGAATCTTCTTTACACTCCTCCTGAAGCATGCCTTTGGATCTTCAACAGAGGGCATCTTGCTGCACACAAGATCTGATGGGAAACTGTTTAACCTTGCAAGGCTGAAAGCTAAGTCTAAGGTGCGAGAAGTCCTCATCAGAGACATGCTGTTCGCAGACAATGCTGCTGTAGTGTCTCACACAGAAGACCAGCTTCAAAAACTGCTGGATCAGTTCTCCAAAGTGTGCAAGGACTTTGGGCTTACCATCAGCCTAAAGAAGACGAACGTACTCGGTCAGGATGTTGCTGAATCCCCATCAATCAGCATTGACAACTATACGTTACGGGTTGTCCACGAGTTCGTTTACCTAGGGTCCACCATCACTGATACCCTGTCATTGGACACTGAGCTAAATAGGAGGATCAGAAAAGCGGCCACAACTCTGTCCAGACTCAGCAAGAGAGTGTGGAATAACAACAAGCTGTACACTCACACCAAAATGCAAGTCTACAGAGCCTGCATCCTCAGCACCCTCCTTTATGGCAGCGAGACTTGGACCCTGTATGCCCGCCAGGAAAAGAGGCTGAACGTCTTCCACTTGCGCTGCCTCAGGCGCATCCTTGGAATATCATGGAAGGACAGAGTGACCAACACTGCCGTCCTCGAGCAAGCTGGAATCCCAACCATGCACACCCTCCTCAGGCAGCGTCGGCTCCACTGGCTTGGCCACGTCCACAGGATGAACGATGGAAGGATTCCAAAAGACATCCTGTATGGTGAGCTAGCCTCTGGCAAAAGACCTCCCGGACGCCCCCAGTTGCGTTACAAAGATGTCTGCAAGGGAGACCTCAGAGAGGTAGACATCGAGCTGGACAACTGGGAGGAACTAGCAGACGACAGCAGCAGATGGAGGCAGGGGTTACACAAGGGCCTTCAGAAGGGCGAGTTGAAGATCAGACAGCTAGCAGAGGAGAAGCGAGCGCACAGAAAGCACAATAAGGACTTGCCAGACGCCCACTACATCTGCAAGAGATGCAGCAAGGACTGTCACTCTCGTGTGGGTCTTCATAGTCACAATAGACGCTGTAAATGAAGTCCTCAACTGAAACTTTAAAGGGCGCGATCCCTAGTCTATGGAGACTGAAGGATGCCTACTACTACTACTCTGCTTGACACTCTTTCAGATTATTATGCCCTTCCTCCTCATTCGTCTGTTCTCCAGACTAAATAAACTAATTTTTTTCCAATATTTCTGTGTAAGTCATATCTTGTGGACCATTCATAATTTTTGTTGCTCTCTACGTGACTTTCTTCAATTTGTCCACATCTTTCCCAAAGTGTGGTGCCCAGAACTGTCCTCCATTTGAGGCCTTACCAGTGCTGAGGAAAACAGAAGAATTGTTGACTGATACATAGCTTCATAAATAACAAGCAGTCCTGTAGCAATTTAGAGACTAACATATTTATTAGATCATGAGCTTTCGTAGGTAGAACCTACTTCAGACGATGGGAGTAGATTTAGCTTGTGAGCCACTGTGACTCCAAGATCCTTTCCTGGAGTGCTTCCTGGACAGTCATTTCCTGTTATAGATTTGTGCAACTGATTATTCCTTCCCAAGAGTGGTACTTTGCATTTGTTCTTGTGGAATTTTACCCTATTTCTTTCTGACAATTTCTCCAGTTTGAATTCTAATCCTGTCCTATAAAGATAAAGAGTTTGCAAATCTCTATCCTTCACTCAATATAGTCCACCAAATTTGCAAGTGTGCTCTCTGTGCTACTATCCAAATAACTTATGAAGATACTGAATAGAACTGGACCCAGGAGAGACTCTAGCAAGATTCGACTTGATATGTTCTTCCAGCTTGACTGTAAACCACTGATAACAACTCTGAGTACTGTTTTCCAATCAGCTGTGCATCCACCCTATAGTAAATTGACCTAGATTATATTTCTGTATGTTATTTATGATAAACTCTTGGGAGATCTTATCAAAAACCTTATTAAATTGTATATGTGAATTTACTTAGTTTTATAAAAAGATGTATATGCAGACCACCAACAGCAGTTCCGGGCTGCAAGGCAGACCAGCTAGTCGGCCTCCCCTTGCATGCACAAGCCATGCCCATGCAAATGTGTCCACCCAACATTTTGGCAGTGCCATGCCTGTACTAGCTGGTGCCCAGTCAGCTGCTGGCTGCACTCTTCCGGCACAGCCAGGGCTTCCACATGCCTGCCCTGTAGAGTTACCAAGTGTATAATTGTGCAAAACTAATAACCCTTTCCCTGCCCTTTCTCTGAGGCTTCACCCCCATTCACTCTTTCCTCCTCGCTCTATCCCTTGCTCTCCCCCCCCACCATGAAGCACTTTCACCAGGCTGGAGCAGGAAGCTGAGGTGTAAGAGGCGGAGCTGGGTGCAGGCTCTGGGAGGGTGTTTGGGAGTGGGAAGAGGAGAGTGCCGGGGTATGGGAGGGAGCTTGGGTGTGAGGGGGGTGGGTGAGGTGTTGGGTTCTGGGAGGCAGCTGGTGCGGGCTACAGGCTGGGACAAGAGGCTGGATGAAGAAGGAGGTGTGGGGGGCAGGCTTGGGGAAGGAGTTTGGGCATGGAAGAAGGTGAGGGGTCAAGCGAGTTTGGGAGCTGGGTCTGAGGCACAGGGTTGGAGTGCAGGAGGAGGTCAGGGGGTCAGCACTTCCCTCCAGTGGCTCCTGAAAGCAACCAGCATATCCCTCTGGCCACAGCACCTGTGTCAGGGTAACAGGGAGTCTCCGTCCAGTGGTACCTGCAAGCACCGCCCCTGCTCACTCCGCATTTTGACCAATGGCAGCTGCAGGGTCAGCGTTGGGGTGGGGGTCATGCACAGAGACCCCCAACTCCCCTGCAGCCTAGGGCCATAGGGATGTACCGGCCCCTTCTGGAGCTGGCATGGAGTGAGGTTAGGCAGGAAGCCTTCATTAACTCCGCTGTGCTGAAAGCAGCAGCCAGGGCTCTCCTGCCCTGTTGGCAGGCCTATATAAAATTTGAGCTGTTCCCTATTTATTCTTATCTGGGCATTGTAAGGTTTGAGGTGGCATTAATTCTTTGTTTCGTTGCTTGTACATTGTTGCTTAGCAACCTTAACTGGTTTATCTCAGCTGGCATTGGTCCGAAGTCAGAGAAGAGAAGATCTGGATAGGCTTTGAAATAACAATAAGAATACCATTGAAATCATACAATTGTCACCCTTCAGAATGTGTTTGTTCTCCTAGGTAATTAAATAATTACCTCCTTATTTGCAGCATACAAGACATTTCCTTTAGTAAACATGCAGAAATTACATATCTTGATAAAATGTTATCTAATATGAAAAACAATATTTCAAGTGTTAATATTCTCACTTAAGTTTCTTTAAGCTTACCTAAGATACATTTCCAGTGGTGGTAGTTATCTGCACTTTCTGTGTTGTGGACATTTTACTTAACCACACTGCTGTCATGACTTCATCTGACCACAAGATGGTACGGTTTCTTCACACTGATCTCAAATGAGGCTTATTGGAGGGAAAACAAGTCCAACCACACACAGAAATATAGACAATTAATGAAGGGAAGTCTTTACAAAACAGATTCTGAAATTCATCTCCCACACATTGGATGCAGTGAGCATAGGAAGATGAACAAACACATTTACATAATTAAATGTCTCCAGTGTGTTAGAAATTAAATATATATTCACTGATAAGCAATTGTGAGGGAGCCCTGGTTCTGTGCTGCTAACAGCTGATGAGCTTTTCTAGAAACGTAACCAGTTTCTAGATAAAGAGATGTTAAGACATACATAAATGATTTGGGACACCGTATATTTTAGTGTCCTTCCTGCAAAGTGGGAATCTCTTGATTTGCATGGAAACAGGTAATCCAATGACTATAGACCTAATCAGAGGAGAAAATAGTCTATGAAGTTTGTGTTACTGCTCTGTGGTTTTGTGGCAGTTTTTATATTTCTGCTTTTCTCATTCAAATATAAAACTACGATTTCTGCCTCCAAATCATATGCTGCAATCAGCCATAAACTTATGGAATATGAATTTTCGTATTTTATTTATCTATACCACCTTTAAATGCATGCATGAAATGCATCTGCTTCTAGGTCAATTGTCTCACAAAGAAAGTCAAAAGGAATTGATGAAAGCTGACTCATAAAAAGAGAACAGAGAATAATAGTTGTGTTTGTATAACTATACATGGAAGTGTCAAATTGAATAAAAACTAGTCTGATGTTAAAATTCCCTGTTATGATCATTTTTCACACTATTATTGGTAGTTTCTATCCCAAAATTCTGAATGAGTGTCTGTCTTGATTGGCATTCTTTAGTTAAGTAAAAACGTTGCCCCTCTCTTGCAGTTCACTGTTGACTCTAAAGCTTTGCTTCTCTAATGCGTCTCATCTTCATAGGCTCTTACCATCTCTCACCTTTCTCTGTATGACCAATTGGTTAACTATTTTAATTCACATTTAAAACCTTCTGAGCTGTCAAAGGATATTGCATTGGGAAAAGATCTTTCAACTCATTCTCTGTTTTTTGTGAGACTTGCTTTGGAGCAGAGGATGTGGCAAGTGGTTATTACAGACACACTTGTGCTGTAGTCGGGTGATCAACTTTCCTTCCCTGTTTTGCCATTCATTATTTTTCACAGTGCTTCTAATAAGAATCCCATTATGTCCCGACAATATGTTATCTTTATTGATTCCCATTTTTCAAATCCTATTGCACACTTGGGAGTATGTTCCCAAGTCCATCCTATGAAGATTTCATTTAAACTCACTGGTATAGGACGGCTTCCAAAGCTTACTGAAGTTGATGGAAAGCTTGCTACTATTAATGTGAGTGGTCTGTGAATATGAGCTATTGTCCATAAATCTGCTATTCTGTCCCCTTGAAGCTTTAAGATAACTTAAGTCTCCATTGACTTTTAAGTTAACTGAAGCTTTCTGTTCCATACCCACACAGGCAGTATCCCTAGGCATAAGCTATTACCTGTATCAGACACTTCACTGGTTTATGTGATCACTGACTATTCCCAAAGAGAGACTGGTGAATTTTTTCAGATGAAGCCTTTTTCAGACATTCAGTGACATTTGGAAGTTTTGTAAACTTGTATCAGTTATGCCAAATTGTTTTGGTCCTACAAAAACTCAGAAAATATTGAAACACTTCACTTTGATATTTTCAAAACAAATGTTCTAGGGTTTATGATTTGGAATTACTTCTTGGTTCAAAATTTCCTGTGATTTCATTTGATTAATCAAAATAATCAAAATTGGCCATCGCTACGCATGCACTTCCCTTTCAGAAGAGGCACATTAATGAGGCACTTCAGAACAGGTTAATGAGGTGCTAACATGCATATTCAGCACCTCATTAGCATAATGGATGCCAGTCACGCTTCAAAAGTGCTGCTTTCAAAACGCAGACTGGCTGTATAGACAGGGGTGCCTCGAAATAAACCCTAGCCCTCGAAATTCCTTTATTCCCAATTCATTCTGGGAATAAGGGAATTTTGAAGTGTAGAACTTATTTTGAAGTGCCCTTGTCTATACTGCCAGTCTGCATTTTGAAAGCCGCAATTTTGAAGTATGACTGGCTGCCATGAGGCGCCGAATATGTATGTCAGCACCTCAGTAACCTGTTCCTATGTGCCTCATTAACATGCCCCTTGAAAAAGGGAAGGACATGTGTAGACATGGCCATTGAGTTAAAATTAAATATTTTGATTTGTTGAAACAAAATGTTTCCTTTGACCCAGGATTATTTTTTTTTAACTTTTGAATACTCTAAAACAAACTTTTAAATTGATTTTTCTGTTAAACGGGAGACTTTTTTTTCCTGAGATGCTGTACAGACATAGGAATCTTTAAATATCAGCAGCTGTGTAAAGTATTCCTGGAATTTATGTTGTTAAAGATTCCCTAGAATGATGTTTCATGCATTTGCAACAAAAGGAGAAGATTCTGACAACTTATTCAAATACATTTTAAAAACTCTTGCTGACTTGGGTTGTTTTTCTCATATCAGAAAACAAAATCCAATTTAAAAAATTAATGAGAAACTGTAAGTTAGTTATCTGCACAGCACCCAACAGGCCCCATAAGAGAAGAAAAACAAAATAGTATGCACATACTTGTTTGGTTTTGAATTGTTGATAGTGCCAATATGGTGTAATGACCAAAATCAAAATCTTTTCTTATGACAATAAGAAACCAGTTAGAGACTAGTCATATGCTTATTTATGCGGATGTGTAAGTGCTTTGCTGACTGAAGGTCAATAACAGCAAGGCTGTGTCAATGGCTGTATCACAATAGATGTTATTTCATGTAAAGGTTTGACAAAGACAGCAGATTCTTAGCACATGCTTGGCAAAATAAAGACAAATATGGAAGGCTATTGTCATTAAGTGGATAAGTTGAGAACTAATTTCTTGTTCAAGAAGCTTGACAACATACCATAAAATGATACAGCCTTAAATAAGCAACTGACAAGGAAGGAACTCTTTCAAGAACCCTGTGTTTGCATGCCCTATTTTGAAATGCACTGCATTTTTCATTCATTGTGAACACTTTTAATCAAGTAGTTTGACAAAGTAGTTTCCAGGTTGACTGCAGTTTTTTTAGACCACACACTTTAAGGACTTGGTATTTAAATTTAGATTTTAAATACATTACTTTCAAAGTTTATTGGGGATGTACCATTTTTCTGGTTTATTGCTTGGCAGTCACTCAATAATGAGCAGGAGGTCTTCATGTTATCCTCCTGTTTGTGAGTCCATTGATGGCTTATCAGCCCAATTCTGTAGCCATAGGCCTTATCAGAGAAGGGCCAGGTATTAGTAACTTTTGCAGGGTGCAGGGTAGTGTTTGTTACTCTCTTTTTCTTCTCCACCTCTCCTTGTCTGCACTGTGGTGAAACCTTTCAAAGTGTGCCACCCCCTCACGGATTACTGCACTCCACTTGAGATAGTCCAGGGCAAGGTTGTCCCAGATGTCTACACCGATGCAGCACATTTTCATGTGTGCCTTCAGCACATGCTCATATTGCTTTCTCTGGCCCCCAGTGCTCCTCTGCCCTTCCTTCAACTTGGAGAATCTGGTTTGTGAGATGCTGATCGGACATCTGAACCACGTGACTGGTCCAATGAAGTTGTTGATGAATGATAAAGGCTTCAATGATGGTTATGTTCAGCTCTTCCAGAATGCTAGTGTTATTGCTCCTGTCCTCCGAAGAAATATTTAGGATTCTTCTGAGGTACCATTGATGGTACTGTTCAGGTGTCTTCAAATGAGCTTGTATGTTGTCCAGGTTTCACGTATGTACAAAAGCATTGAAATAACCACTGCACAGTATACAAGCCACCAGCTGGAGGTGGGGACCTACATCCCCCAGAGGGAGATGGCACTTGGGGGACACCTCCATGCCCCTCTGCCTCGTGGCAGATGCGACATACATGCTCCAACCTTGGCTCATGCACCCCTACACAGACCATCTCAATGCCAGACAGGAGTGCCTGGCTGAGCCACACCTGGCTGGTGGTTGAGCGAGCCTTCAGGCAGCTCAAGGGCCGGTGGTGCTGCCTCCTGGCCCGCCTGGACATTGGCCTTCTCAATATCCCCCAGTGTGTGGGCACGTGCTGCACGCTCCACAATCTTGTAGAGGGCAAGGGGGAGGCCTTTGTGCAGGGGTGGGCGATCAAGGCCAGAACAGGCTACCTCTGCTGGCTGCCACCCTTAGCCACCAGGCCCATCACAAGAGGGTCCGGGAGGCCCTGGGGCAATATTTCGATAGGGAACCCCAGCAAGCACTGACTCAGCCACCGCCACCAGGCCTCCAGCACACTGCCTCCACCACCTGTACACTACCCCCCCAACAAGCACACGTCACACAGGGGTTTGGGAAACATAAAACTGTGAATTATTGATAACTGTTAACTGGTCGAGTATGATTTTAGCACAATAATTATCACAACTATATATATGGGGGGATAACTGTATACATGGGGGAATAACTATATACTTGGGGGGGCCTGTGGATGGGCCGACTGTTGGCCCATTACTTCGGGGTGGGAGTCGATGGGCGCGACCCCTGCCAGGTCCAGGTTGCAGCACCCTCCCCCACTTATCTGGGGTCCCCAGCGAGGCCGGCTGGGAGCCAGGAGGATGGGGAGATACAGCTGGGGTGGGTCCTTGGCCTGGCCATCAGCCCCAGCAGGCTCCTGCCCTGGAGGGCTGGCAGATGGGGAAGAAGGGAGGGTGGCAGGGGGCAACACCCGGGACACCAGCATCTCAGAAGAGATGGCCACATTGTTGAAAGTGGCCATAAATTCCCACTGGGCCTCCCAATGCCAGGTGGCCTCCTGCTCCTAGGATCATAGCCGCTGCTCCATGATGTCTGCCTGGTGCCGGAGAGCGGCGCTCATCCCAGCGTCAGTGATGCCCCTGGGCAGTTGTGGTCCAGGGATCCCTGGGCGGGGGAGGGCTCTGTCTGGGATGATGGATGGCACCATGCTGTCCTGGACCTTGGATGGTGTGGCTGCGGAAACAGGGGAGAAGAGAGTGGAAAGCCGTGAGTACTGAGCTTGCGCCATGATCCACGCCCCCGCATCCTCCCGTGGGTGTCAGGTCCCCATCCCCTGTCCCTCATCTGTGCATGCAGTGTCCCTGTGGGTGGCCTCTTCATGCGGTCCACACCCCTACCCTTTCTTCTGGGGGCTGGGCATGGCTATGTCTGCAGGTGCGGGTGCTGACGGACACTGGTGGCCATGCCACCATCCTGGAGCCATGGTCTGCCTGGGTCCTGGCAAGCCGGGGGCTGCTGGAGGTCTGGGGGGCCCCCGATCATGTCTGGTGCCCCCGCTGCATGCCCTGGGGATATATGCCCTGTGGGGTACGTACCTGATGGTCCACCGCCATGGCTGGGGGAGGCCCATCGGGAAGATACACAGCTGGACCTGTAGGAGGGGAGGTCCATCACGTGCTCCCTTTCCTTGCTGGACTACTTGGATAGTTCTGTGGCTATTCCTGGCTCTGCCCTGGAGGTGCAGGGCTGGCCTCCGGTCCTGACTAAAGCTCCATGTCCTGCTGGGACTCCTCAGCTGTGGTGTCAAGGATGGCCGGTAGGGGGAGGTGTCCCAGGGGCCCAGGATGGCCCTGAGCTCCTGGTAATAACGGCAAGCAGCAGGGGCGGCCCCTGACCTGCTGGCTAAGTCCCGCGCCCAGGCATAACCCTGCCGCAGTTCCTTGACCTTGCTACGGACGTGGTCAGGAGTGTGGGCAGGGTGACCCTGGGCAGTTGGGCCCTCAGCCAGCCAGGTGAACGCACCTGCATTCCGTCTCTTGCTCTCCATTATGTGGTGCACCTCCTCCTGACCCCAGAGCCCCAACAGGTAGTGGAGCTCAGTGTCAGTCCAGGAGGGGCCCCACTTCCTTTCCCACCCTTGGGAGCCCTGAGATGGCCCGGGGGAGGAGTTCTGGGGGCAATCGGGAGGCTGGCTGGCCGCCGTCAGCTTTTTCTGAGCAATGCAGAGGCATCGCGTGGCACAGCTGCTGCCTGCATGGTCTCACCTTCCTGCTACGGGGTTTTCGGGACTCTGCAACTTTAAGAGTCTCTGGGCACAGAGAGATCATAGAGCCCTGCAGGGGGCTGGACAGCATGTCTCCGTGTCCCAGCTGATTACTGCCGTGGCGGACACCAATATTTCAAAGTAGCAAGACACGGATCACCTACACATGTCCTGCTTCGGTATTGGACATCGAAGTAGTGCGCTATTCCCATCTTCTTACAGCAACTGCAGTTTCGACGTCTCTGCGCCTAACGTCAATTTCAAGTTCAAAGTAGCACGCGATGTGGGTAGATAGTGGCGCATGCTATTTTGAAGTTCTGCCTACTACTTTGACATTGCGCTCTAGTGTAGATGCACCTTGTCAGATGAAAAAAGTGGGGAGAGATGGTGGTTGAACCAGTTGGCTGGGAGCCTTTTGGCTATACAGCTACAAGACTGGTTTGACTAGTTCTTCCCACCCACATTTCACAGGTAGACCTAAAGATGGGTCTATAATTGTTCTGTGAGGCTGTGGCCACACTAGCCCCTCCTTTCGGCGAGGATATGGTAATGTGGCACTTTGACATATGCTAATGAGGCACGCTCATGAATATGCAGTGCCTCATTTGCATAATAACAACCACTCATGCTTCAAAATTGCTGGTTTTGAAATGCAGCTGCCCATGTAGCCAGGGGTCTTTCGAAACAGATCCCTGATTTCAAAAGCCCCTTCTTCCCAAGACCGAATGGGAATAAGGGGCTTTCGATATCAGGGGTCTGTTTTAAGAGGCCCCCTGGCTGCATGGGTGGCTGCATTTCAAAACCAGCAGTTTCGAAGCGCATGTGGCTGCAATTATGCTAATAAGGCACTGAATATTTATGGTAGCTCCTCATTAGCATATCCCAAAGTACCACATTACCATAGCCCCTCCGAAAAGAGGGACTAGTGTGGCCACAGCCTGAGAGCCCACCTTGGTGGATACTGCAATGCATTTGAAGGAGGTATGGAGAAAGTTTGGGTGTGTGGATTGACGGTTTACAGTATTGGACTGGTGAGCCTGAGAGGCCAAGGACACTGCTCAAGCCATTTGAGCTGGGACAGTTACTTGAGCGTTGGTTATGAACTCTGGGTGTAGTATTTTTCCAAACTTATGCCATATGACTTTTCTGCCTCTTTCATTAAAAGTTTCTTTTCTGCACTCAGACTCTGTGCTTGAGAGTGGGGAAGCTTTGCCTCTCTGAGGTACCCAGGGGTGTATGAATTTCCCAGGCTACTGCAGGGGGGCTTGAGCCAGTACTATGTGAGATGGATGAAAAGGAACGCCTTGATGTTGAACCCAGCCATGGTTGCTTCCGACTCCTTCCAGAAGAAGGGTTACAGTTTAAAAAAAAGACCTACTGACCTAGCAGAAGAAGAAATTCTGGGAAAGGGAGAAGCTGCTTTCTGCAGTGGTTAGGAGGACTAGGAAAACATTGCTAATCTCCTCCAGCATTGCGGAACTTTGCCTGGGGCATAGAAGTTTTAGCGAACTGATAACTTTGAAGGCATACCTGATTTGTATGATTGAAGTTTTTTTAAAAAGATAGCATTGCAGTAAATTAAATGTATAGCTGTGTTTACTTCTGTAACTTAACTCCAGCTTTTGTCAGAGGGGTAGTTGTGTTAGTCTGTATCTGAAGAAACAATGAGTCCAGTGGGACCTTAAAGAATAACTGATTTATTTGAGCATAAGCTTTCATGAGTAAAAACACTTTGTCAGATGCAGGGATTGGCACAGAAAGACACAATAAATCCCTTTAGAACTTGCAGCTGACAAAATGATTTTTACCTGCAGAAGCTTATGCCCAAATAAATCTGTTAGTCTTTAAGGTGCCACAGGACTCTAAGATGTGGGCAAACATTTGATCTTTTTATTTAACACTGTTTGTTTCTTCATTACTTTCCCATTCAAATACCCAGAGTGAAAGACAGAACTATAAATAAAGAAACAAACTCTTTAATAAGGTGTGAAAAAATAATATAACTTAAGGAATTCCAGTGAAATGCTGCACAGTGAAAAGGGGAAAGAGAAATTGACACATAGGCTACGTCTACACTAGGACACTATGTTGAAGTAGCCTATTTCGAAGTAAGAACATCGAAATAGGCTACTTCGATGATTATCGTTTACACGTCCTCCAGGGCTGGTGACGTCGACGTTCAACGTCAAAGTAGCGCCAGGGAATGTCGAAAGGAGCCAACCTGGAAGGAAATGCGGAGCGTCCACACACACAAGCCCCCTCATTCGAAATAAGGGGCCAAGAAAGCCTGCAGACGGGGTCACAGAGCAGACTAACACTTTTGGGGCAGCTGCAAGCCACTCCCTTAAAGGGCCCCTCCCAGACACACACAGCCTGCACTGCACGAGCAGCTCTGCGTTGGTGATACAAACCTAGCAGGCCTCGAGCCCACAAACACGGATGTCCAGCAGCAGCTGGAAGCCCTCCAAGCTGCCTCCCATGGAGCAGGCGCCGTTCTAGATGCTGCCTGGGCAGCCACCCAGCAGCTTCTGGAATAGGAACCCTCCCCAGGGGCACCAGGAGATGCCCCAGACCATCGGGCCCTCCTGCCCCCCCGCCCCCCGCTGGGTGCCCTGCTGACTCTGGAGCTACCCCTCCAGCACTGAGTGGTGTGAGCACCTGGTTATGGGGGAATGGAATGATGACCAGTGGCTGCAGAACTTCCGCATGAGCTGGCAGACCTTCATGGAGCTCTGCCAGTGGCTCACCCACACACTGAGGCACCACAACACCCACATGCAGCACACCCTTCCCATCGAGAAGAGGGTCACAAAAGCTGGGCCACTCCAGACAGCTACCGCTCCGTGGGCCAGCAGTTTGGAGTGGGAAGGGCCACAGTCGGGGCTGTCCTGATGGAGGTAAGGAGGCCTGGGTCTGAACCCCTGAGGAGGGGGGCCTGGGCAGGGGGTCCTGGGTGAGGAGGGCCCAGGTGAGGGGGGCCTGAGGAGGGGGGCCCGGGTGAGGGGGTCACACTCTGCGAACCCTCACAGGCACCCATGTTCCCTCTCCACAGGTGGTGCGTGTACTCAATGCCCTGCTGCTGAAGAGGTTCATTCGAGTTGGGGACCTGGACGCAGCCGTTGTGGGATTCGCCACCATGGGATTCCCCAATTGATTTGGAGCCCTCGATGGGACCCACATCCCCCAGACCATAGTGGTGGCCGCTGTATCAACAGGAAGGGCTACCATTCTATGGTCCTGCAGGCCATGGTCAACAGCCGCGGCTGCTTCCAGGACATATACGTGGGCTGGCCCAGCTGTACCCATGACGCACGCGTTTTCTGGAATTCAGGACTATGCTGCCGACTGCAGGCAGGGACCTAGTCCCCCAGAGGGAGATCTCTCTGGGGGATACCACCACTGTACCCCTCTGCATTGTGGGGGATGCAGCTTACCCCCTCCAGCCCTGGCTTATGCAGCCCTATACAGGCCACCTCAATGATAGCCAGGAGTGCTACAACGCCTGACTCAACCATGCCCGCCAAGTGGTCGAGCAAGCCTTCGGGCGCCTGAAGGGCTGCTGGCGTTGCATCCTGGCACGCCTAGACCTGGGCATCCCAAACATCCCCCAGGTTGCGGGTGCCTGCAGCACACTCCACAACCTGGTGGAAAGCAAGGGGGAGGCCTTCGTGCAGGGCTGGGCACTGGAGGTTGGAACAGCCTACCCCCAGCCAGCTGCTGCCCCGAGCCGCCAGGCCCACCAGGACGGGGTCCGGGTCCAGGAGGCCTTGAGGGAATACTTCGACCGGGGGCCTAGTGAGCGACACCCAGGCCATTCCTGTATCCCACCCCAGCACCCACACCCCACCCTCACCAAAAGCACACAGGACACAGGTTTTTTGAAAAATAAAACTGTCATTATTTACATAACCAAAAATTTCACCTCTTTTCGGCATATATAAACCAAATAAAACAGAATCATTGAAAATAACTATATACTGATGGGGACATAAACTATGTATGGGGGGGTCAACTATAAATAAATATATACAAGGGCAGGGACAACTATATACAGGGGGGGAGATGTGGGCAGGCCACATATCAGCCCATCATTCCGGGGCGGTGGTGGAAGGGCACGACCCCCAGCGCATCCAGGTGGCCGGTTCTCCACTGAGCCAGGGTCCCTAGCGAGGCTGGCTGGGGGCCAGGAGGACAGTGAGGTATGGCCCTGCAGAGCTGGTGGGTGGGGTGGCAGGCGGGACATCAGGCAGGACAGCAGGTGGGGCAGCCAGGAAGGCAGCATGGAGGACATCGAGTGGGGGCAGACGGGCCACCAGCTCCTCAAAAGTGTCGGCCACCCAGTTGAAGGTGGCCATAAACTCCTGCCAGGCCTCCTGGCACCAGGCGGCCTCCCTCTCCTCAAATTGGAGTTTCCGCTCCGTGATGTCTGCCTGGTGCCAGAGGGCAGCAGCCACCTCCAGGTCATGTGTGCTGCGGCGGTGGCCCTGGGCGTTGGTGGTCCGGTGGTCTCAGGGGGCTGTCTGGGACTATGAGTGGTGCGGCTGCAGAAATAGGGCGAAAGGGGGAAGGGAGGCTGTGAGTACCCATCCCTGACCCGTGGCCCACCCCCCATCCCTCCAAGGGCCTGCGGTCCCCCCCATCCCCCATTTGTGCGTGCAGTGATCCTGTGGGTGGCCCCTTCCAGTGGTCTGCCCCTCTCACCTCCCACCAGGGGTGGGGCACGGCACTGTCCATGGGTGGAAGTGCTGCTGGGCACTGGTGGCTGTGGCACCGTCCCTGGGACCATGGTCCCCTGCTGGGACCATGGCAGGCTGGGGTCTTGTGGGGATGTGGGGGACCCCCATCAAGTGGTGCTTTTTTGTTTTGACACTATATAGACTAGCACAGCTTTTTCTCTGTTACGTATGATCAAAAGTGCAGTCAGTAGGTGGCACTAGAGAGACAGCTGACACAACATATGGTGCTTCAGCCAAAAGAGCTATTCAGTTGTAGAGTGTGCACAGAAATAGATTTGTTCCTATTTTTCTTTCAGATAAAACAGTATAGCTCTTGTTTCATGTAATGTTTTAAATGATGAGTGTTACGATTCCACTAAGCCCGGTAAGTCATCCCATCTGACATGAGATCTGACTCTGTGATATTAGGTCAGTACCATTATAGGTCGACTTGAGGCAGTCCTGTGAATGTGTTTTATCTTGTTTTATTTTTTTATTATTTTGTCATTAGTGAAATTCAATGTACTGGTAGCCAGAGGTCAGACTGCTGTTATATGATAGAGCTGATATCCTATTATAAACCCCTTCCACTACATCAAATGCTTGGAAGTCAGAAGTGATAACCATTATACGCAGGGTGACCATATCTCCCCTCGCTCAAATATGGGACAAGGGGAATGATGCTGTCCTGGCCAAAATGGGATAGATGGTCACCGTCTCTGGGAGTTGGGAGGTGGCTGCCTTGTGGGAGCTGTCATCCTGCCAGTGAAGCTTCCGGCTTCCACTGGCTGTGGGGGCACCATGCTGCTGCTCCGGCTCCCAGCTCAGGGAAGCTGGGGGTGGGGGCAGCCATGCACGGGTCCAGCTCCCGACTCCCCCATCCGGGGGAAGCTGGGGGACAGCCACAACGGGGGGAGCCGCGGGAAGCCGGGGGGAAGACGCACTGCCACATGGTCCAGCTCCCAGCTTCCCCAGCCAGAGGGTAGCTGGGGGGCAGCCACAAATCTGCGGGGGAGCTGGGGGAAGCTTGGGGGAAGCTGTGCTGCCACGCGGTCCAGCTCCCATCCCCTCTAGCCAAGGGAAGCTGGGGGGCAGCCACGTCCGGGTCCGGCTCCTGTCTTCCTCAGCCAAGGGAAGCTGTGGGGTGGAGCAGCCGCAGGCAGGTCTGGCTCCCGGCTCCCCCAGCCAAGGGAAGCAGGCAACAGCCACCTGAAAATATGGGGCAGTTAGCCCCTTTGACAAAATACATTGGGATACCATCCTGATGTCCCAAATACGGGACTGTTGCACAGAAACCAGGAGGGATGGTCACCTTAACTATAGGGCGAGCATTCGAGGTGCTGCATCTCTTTTTATGTGCCATTATAATTAAAGTAAATCTACTGCAAAAAGTAAACAAATGCAGACACCTGAATCCCTCCATTTTTATGGAGGCCTGAAGAGAAATGCAAAAGTGAGTGCATTGTGTCCATGTTTTCTTCGAAGTAAGAGGACAAAATCTTCTATGCTGTTATCAATAATCATCCCAGAGACACTGGAGGTGTATCACATTTCAGTGGAAGCATAACACTATCATTTTAAAGTATCATTATATGATACTTTAACCCATACAAGGGTGATGCTTGGGAATGGATCTAAACAAGGAGCTGCCACATAAGTCTATTGACCTTAAGTAACAAAACCAGTTCATGTGAATTTGATTAACAGACTGGTTAGAGACTGAATAACTTTAGAAAATCTGATAATTAGGTCCAAGTAAGTTTACTTTAAGAAATGGACTTGACCATTTATATGTGCAGGGCTACTGAGAAATGATTTGTGGATGAAGTGTTTATAAGCCATGAAAGATGAGAAATGCTTTTTAAAGCATAGTGACAAAATACAAGAATAAAAAGATGATAAACGAAGGTGGTTTTTTGCAATAAAAATAACAATAGCAATAAGGCACAATGGTGCCTAGCACAAAAAATAATCATCCTTTATACAATAATAAAAACAAGCTGTCATTTTATAGAAATGTCACTTTCAGTACAAATAGCAAAGAAACACAAAAGTTTAACATATTTATGAACATCCAGCTGGTGGACAATTCCTTGAAAATGTAGAAGCAGTTTGCATGGATTTCTTTATAAATGTACAAAGCAAGATTTTGTAATGTCACTTTTAACTTTAGAAAGAAATTAACAAAAAGTGAATTTAAAAATCCTTATTAGTGTTTAATAAAGCCTAAGCTTGCAACCCTACAAAAAGATCAGTGACCACCCAACATTGAAAACAGAAAGTAAAATTATGTCCTATAGTGGGTGTAAATAAACTCATGTAGCTAACCCATATTAGCATGTCAGTGTAGTGTGTAGCAATGAGAGTCTTGAAATAATGGAACAGGAAGTACTAGGATTGAAGTGCAAATGCAGATGAGTAAACAGGTGTATAACTTCTTACTGAATAGGATGCAACAGGGGTAATGGTCTGCTGCCTGCCAAAAGAAAAGAAGCTTGAAACTGAGCAGGAGAAATGCCAGATTGAAATTAAATGGCATCATGGCTGTAATCTTCAGAAGCATTAGGTTCATATTCCTTCTTAAAAATTATAACCCTATCTACTATAATTCATGTGCAATGTCTAATTATTTTTTTAAAATCCTACTTCTGTGAAAAGATGTGGCTCAGTTAAGGGAGTTTGTCCCTCCATATCAGCTTGGCTCCTTTCCATCATGGGATTTAACTTCCTAAAGTAGAGGATTAGGGCGGTCAATGCTGAGGTAGAGCCATTCCATATTATGTTCTGTGACTGAATAATTGCAAATGTTATTGTCCAAATACTGCATAGAATTATTTCCTGCCCACAGAAATCTGAGTTTGACTGGATTTATGCTCAGGAAGCCAAGGTCAGAATCAGGTCTACTGAGAGAAAACAGATTCTTCTTATTATTGGATAGCATATAAATATTCTTAACTGGAGCAGTTTTATTTGTTTAAATGACTAAGGTTTAATATTTACTGCCAGGAAGCTGAATACAATTATACCTGTTTGTATAGGCTAATTTGGTATTCGTTTTAAATTGCTATGTCTTAAAACGGGATTATAATTAAATGGTAGAAGCTTTTAGAGTGGTGAGACATTAAAATACAAAGACATGGTTTAGCTGAAATCAAACTGTTTTAATGCACAATAATAGCTACAGACCTGATATTCCAATTGGTACTATTTCTTCTACAATGCTAAAAATCCTTTTTCATTTTAAATTATCTTTAATTTTACAAAATTACAGTGTTTTAGATCTCTGAGTTAGTCATTATGCTAAACTTCCCTTCTGAATATTTTAAAATATTATTTGTATTTTCCTCTTGTTTAACTAATGGTTTTCCATATTTGTCAATGCTGTGAATATCTGAATCTGCTGCCCTCCTCTAGCCTAAAGGGATCTGTCTTTCAGTTGCAGTAACTAAGGGGACTCACACAAGCTTTACCTACTAAACTATGGGCATGCCAGCCCCCTATCAATACAGGCCATTACTTTCAGGGGATGGTGCCAACTGCTCGTCATCCAATACAGCCAGTCTTGGAAGTACTGATCTCATGCAGGAGTCTGCAGCCTGGTGGCAATCATTACTCCGAGTATATGATTGGTTTGTAGGTAGTCAGTGATTATGTATTCAACCAGTGGTGCCACTTCCAGATTATATTTTGTATATCTTGTATTTAGTTCGGAGATTAAGTTATTATGTCTGATATGAAGAGTTAGAAACTGAGGGCCCAATGTTCAGCTGGTTTAAATTAAAATAGTTCTCTTGATTACTATGGATGTATGCTGCTTTATACCAGGAGAAGATCTGGCCCTGTATTTTCTTAACTTCAGAACTCATTGTGATACTATGCCCCCATATTTGATGGAAATATTTTTGAATATGAATATGCATAACTGAAATAACTTGTTTTGCAAAACGAGGCAAATACCCATCATTCAAGGGTGTGAAAGTGTGTTTTCTGTTTGTGTGTATATATCATTGTTGTATGTGAAAACAGAAATATTAAGTAGAAAACTGTTTTAATATTCTTGCTCTTCTAGTGAAAGCCATTAGTGTAACAGGTTATTGAATGTCAAGATATTCTTTCAATGTCTCAGTTATTTAGAAAAAAAATAAAAAAGGTGGTCCTCATGTTTTTTAAAAGTTTGTTAAAACCAATTGTTATAAGCAATATTTTGTTAACATTTAGAAAAGCAAATTGATTTTAATTTGCTGGTCCTTCAGGGAGACGTTGGGTAGGCTTATGTCATAGAATCATAGAACACTAGAACTGGAAGGGACCTCAAGGGATCATCGAGTCCAGTTCCCTGCCCTCTTGGCAGGACCAAACACCATCTAGACCATGCCCGACAGGTGTATATCTAACCTGCTCTTAAATATCTCCAGCAATGGAGATTCCACAACCTTCCTAGGTAACTTATTAGCGTTTAACCACCCTGACATTTAGGAGGTTTTTCCTAATGTCTAGTCTAAACCTCCCTTGCTGCAGTTTAAGCCTATTTCTCCATGTCCTATCCTCCAAGTACAAGAGGAACAATTTTTCTCCCTCCTCCTTGTCACCCTCTTTGAGTTATTTGAAGACCGCTATCATGTCCCCTCTAAGTCTTCTCTTTTCTAAACTAAACAAGCCCAGTTCTTTCATCTTCTCTCATAGCTCATGTTCTGTAAACCTTTAATCATTCTTGTTATTCTTCTCTGCACCTTCTCTTATTTCTCCACATCTTTCTTGAAATGTGGTGCCCAGAACTGGACACAATACTCCAGTTGAGGCCTAATGGGTGCTGAATAGAGCGGAAGAATGACCTCTCATGTTTTGCTCACTACACTCCTGTTAATGCCTCCCAGAATCATGTTTGCTTTTTTTGCAACAGCATCACACTGTTAACTCATATTTAGCTTGTGGTCCACGATGACCCCTACATCCTTTTCCGCCATACTCCTTCCTAGACAGTCGCTTCCCATTCTATATGTATGGAGCTGATTGTTTCTTCCTAAGTGGAGTACTTTGCATTTGTCCTTATTAAACTTCATCCTGTTTACCTCAGACCATTTCTTCAGTTTGTCCAGATCCTTTTGAATTATGAACCTATCCTTCAAAGCATTTGCAACCCCTCCCAGCTTGATATCATCTCCAAACTTAATAAGCATACTCTCTATGCCAATATCTAAATTGTTGATAAAGATATTGAATGGAATCAGTCCCAAAACAGATCCCCGCAGAACCCCACTTGTTATGTCCTTCCAGCATGACTGTGAACCATTAATAACTACTCTCTGAGTGCGGTTATCCAGCCAGTTAAGCACCCACCTTATAGTGGCCCCATCTAAGTTGTACTTGTTTCATTTATTAATAAAAAGATCATGCAAGACCATTTCAAATGCCTCACTAAAGTGTAGGTGTACCACATCCATTGCTTCTCCCTTATCCACAGGACTTGTTATCCTGTCAAAAAAAAAGCTATCAGATTGGTCTGGCATGATTTGTTCTTTACAGATCCAGGCTGGCTGTTACCTATCACCTTATTTTCTTCCAGATGTTTGCAGATTAATTCCTTAATTATTTGTGTGATTATCTTTCCCAGCACAGAAATTAAACCGACTGGTCTGTAGTTTCCTGGGTTGCTCTTTTTTCCCTGTTTATAGATGAGCACTACGTTTGCCCTTTTGCAGCCTTCTGGAATCTCTCCTGACTTCCAGGACTTCTGAAAGATGACAGCTAAAGGCTCAGAAATCTCCTCTATATGTTCCTTATGCATTCTAGGATGTGTTTCATCAGGCCCTGGTGACTTGCAAGCATCTAATTTTTCTTATATCAGAGGGGTAGCCGTGTTAGTCTGGATCTGTAGCAGCAACGAAGGGTCCTGTGGCACCTTATAGACTAACAGAAAAGTTTAGAGCATGAGCTTTCGTGAGTTAACTCACTTCTTCAGATGAGCATCTGAAGCTCATGCTCTAAACTTTTCTGTTAGTCTATAAGGTGCCATAGGACCCTTCGTTGCTGCTAATTTTTCTTAGTAATTTTTAACTTGCTCTTTTTGTATTTTTTCCTCTAAACCTACCCTCTTCCCACGAGTATGCATTTTGTTAGGCATTTCTTCATCAGCCTTCTTGGTGAAGACAAAAACAAAGAAGTCATTAAGTACCTCTGCCATTCCCAAATTTCCTGATATTATTTCTCCATCCTCGCTGAGTAGTGGGCCTACCCTGTCCTTCGTCTTCCTCTGGCTTCTAATATATTTATTGAATGACTTTTTGTTACCCTTTATGTCTCTAGCTAGTTTGAGCTCATTCAGTGCTTTGGCCTTTCTAATCTTGCTCCTGCATACATTTATTGTTTGCTTATATACTTCTTTTGTAATTTCTCCTAATTTCCACTTTTTATATGACTCCTTTTTGATTTTGAGATCCTGCAAAATCTCCTGGCTAAGCCAAGGCAGTCTTTTACCATACTTTGTTTCTTTCCTATGCAGTGGTATAGTTTGTTGTTGGGCCCTTAATAATGTCCCTTTCAAAAACAGCCAGCTCTCTTCAGTTGTTTTTTCTCTTAATTTTGCTTCCCATGGCACCTTATCTACCAGCTCTCTGAGTTTATCAAAATTTGCTTTCCTGAAATCCATTGTCTCTATTTTGCTGTTCTCCCTTTCACTATTTCTTAGAATCATGACGTCTATGTTTTGATGGTCACTTTCTCCCCAGCTACCTTCCACTTTCAAATTCTCAACAAGTTCCTCCCTATTTGTTAAAATCAAATCTAGAACTGCTTCCTCCTAGTAGCTTTTTCCACCTTTTGAAATAAAAAATTGTCATCCATGCAGTCCAAGAACTTTCTGAATAGTCTGTGTCCCACTGTGCTGGTTTCCCAACATATGTCTGGATAGTTCAAGTCTCTCATCACCACCAAGTCCTGTGTTTTGGATAATTTTGTTAATTGTTTGCAGAAAGTCTCATCCATCTCTTCTACCTGGCTAGGTGGTCTATAGTAGACCCTATCATGACATCAGCCTTGGTTTTTACCCGTTTTAACCTAGCCCAGAGACTCCTAATGTACTGTAAGTTACGATTCATGTTGCATATTGTGTCACTTTAAACAGCGTGAATACCTGAAGCTCTCATCATAGGGCTGTAGCATTGGACTGCAGGTGATACTGTGCCTGCATAGAAACAAGCTTATCTAAATTAGGAAGTCTGATTGAAAGCATCATATTTTCACATTGGACACTGATAAAAAGATTGTTTGTTTCTTGATTTTCCTTTTTGAGTTACATGTATTGTTAACATTTTGATTTTAATTCAGGAAAACTGGAGATAATTGTATGACAGGTTTCCATGTGATAATAGAGGGCAGGACTGGACTTCCAGCTTGTCATGTATTTTTACAAAGTCATGCCTTGGGATTTCAGCTGGCCACCTGAAAGGGTCAGGAAGAGATTTTCTCCAGAATAATTTGTGTGGAGTTTTTCTTTTTGTTTTTAAATTTTCTTCCTCAGAAATACCAGGGATGGCTATGGCTGGAGATGGGACCGTGGGTAGGATGGACCAGGATTCTGAGGTGGTACCAAGCACTGTCTCACTCAAATCCTTGTCTGGCTGGTTCTTCCTCACAAGGTCTGGGTCTGATTGCTATAAGAGGGTCATGAAGGAATTTCTGCCCAGATTGGACTGACAGTGCCCTTTGCATCTTCCTCTGCAGCATGTGGGTCAGTTGTCAGGGTTATCGTGGTATATCTCACATAATTTTCATACCTTAGCAGGGGTCTTCCGCACTGCTGCACCTGTGGCTGTAATACTTTGGTCTAATTCTAGTGGATCAATTTATTGTGAGAGGTCTGAGTGGTGATGGTGGCCTGCAATGTACAGAAGGTCAGATTAGATCAGGCATCTCAAATTCATGGTCCGGTGGCTACCTGGTTGGAGTTGTTCCACAATCCAGCCT